>NC_141170.1:107725000-112743235 GCF_055505025.1 Bos grunniens | reverse complement strand
TGCTCTTAGTGACCTATTAATATATATAGTGTTATGCTGATATGTGCCCTACACCAAGCCCATGCCGCAACGAAAAATCATGCATGCCACAATGAAGACCCCGTGTGCTGTAACTAAGCCAAATAAACACATTTTTTTAAAGAAAAGAAAAAGAACACACCAAGTGAAGGTGGAAGCAGAAACTGGGGTGATACATCAACAGCCGAAGAATGGCAAGGATTGCTGGCCTTCACCAGAAGCTAAGACAGACAGGGAAGGATTCCTCCTAAGGGCTTTCCGACTTCAAGCCAACATTTTGATCTCAGATTTCTAGCCTCCAGAACCGTTAGACAATAAATGTCTGTTGTTTAAGCTACCCAGTTTGTGGTACTTTGTTATGACAGACCTAGGAAAGTAACACATATTCCCAGATTAAGGGGAGAAACTCCAATATATTTGTGTTGGAGAAACAAATGGCTTTAAGAATTTCACTTAATCAGTTTGGACTTATATAGAAAAGTAAGGGTATGTTGATGGCTATATTAGGTCATCAAAAGTTCTAGCTAGCTCTAAGAATCTATGATTCTGTGTGATTTCATAGTTTAGTGCCATATTTCCTTCCCTTCCCCAACCAAAATTTTAAGATGATAGATTCTTAGGATTTTGAAACCTTTGCTACATTTCTCCTTGCCCTGTAACCTACATCAATTCCTCATAAAGTAAAAATAATTACTAATCATCATGGCAGTGATATAAAGTTTTTCAACAGATGATTCATAAAAATGACACAATTATTCATCTTTACATGTTATCTGTAACATAAGAATATTGTGTCTGAGACTCCAGAAAATTTTCCTCAAAGCATTTCTATCTACATTTGCTCTCAGTGGTCTATAAATCTACTATAGTGTTATGCTGATATGCACCCTACGCCTAACATACTAATTTACACAGAAATAACGGTATTTAGTTCAGTTTAGTCGCTCAATTGTGTCCGACTCTGTGACCCCATGGACCGCAGCACGCCAGGCTTCCCTGTCCATCACCAACTCCCAGAGCTTGCTCAAACTCATGTCCATTGAGTCGATGATGCCATCCAACCAACTCATCCTCTGTTGTTACCTTCTCCCGCCTTCAATCTTTCCCAGCATCAGAGTCTTTTCAAATGAGTATAACATTATACAGACAGATAAAACTAGTCTTAAAATCTAGACCAGAATCAAGGTCTACTTCTCTACTTTAGAAACTGTAGCTAAGAAAAAGGAAAAAAGTCTAGAGGAATTTGGAAAGTGAAATGTAATTTCAGTCACAGTCGTTAGAAAGAACATTCACTGTATAACTGAAAATTCCAAAGCACACAAAGAAAAGAGAAGGCCGTGCTATGTGGTGCCTAAAATAACACATTATTATAAAGTAAACCAATTTAATTTTTAGAGCATCAAAAATCCAAGACTATGAAAGTGTGGCTGCTGAGATCTCTCTGAGCCTTAACTTCAAGAATGTGCAGTGAAGGTGCTAAATCTGTCATAAAATAGAAAGCTCTGCCCTCCCTGAGCCAAACATCCAGTTTTCTGACACCTATTTGCTGTTGACTCGAAAGAGATGTTTCACCTTTTATTATTCAGGTCTGTGAGCACAAGATCCCCAAAGAAAGATGCCAGTATACTGACAGTCCAGTTTGCTGGCTTGCACAACTTCTACGAGCATACATGTTCCATTTAGTAATCCAATAATCCAACAGCCATGTGATAATCATGGGTTATGTCTTATCCCAGGCCCACTATTAGTTTGCTGTGGCAGCTTTGAGCAAATTACTTTTTTTCTGAAGCTCAGTTTCTTCATTGGTAAGCCAGAATAATGACAGTCTCTGCTTCCTAGGATTTGTTGTGAGGATTAAAATAAGAGAAAGTTCAGAGTGCTTAAAATAGAGCCTGGCATATTAGAATCACCCAATAAAAGTTAACTATTTTCTTCATCAGCATTATTACTGGTGTGTGTAATGGAACTAGGAAGCAAGTTAAGGGTAGGACAATGCCTATTTCTTAATGGACACCAGATATTAACACTCTAGGCCAGTAATTGGCAAACTAAGCTTGTGGTCCAAGTACAATCCAAAGCTTGCTTTTGTAAACAATCATTTATTGGAACATAGTCACTCCTGTTCTTTTGCATGTAGTCTATGTGTACTTTCCCCTGAAGATTTAGTAGTTGTACAAAAAGAAAAAAAGGAAAGCCTACAGATCCTGAAATAGTTATTATTTGGCCCGTTAAAGAACAAATTTGCTGATTCTGCACCAGGTCCTTGTAACTTCTAGTATGGTTTTTGGCACATCAGACATGTGGACACTCAGGATCCCCACACCTTGTGAATCAGAATCTGCACATTTACACAGGACCCCCAAGTGATTCAATGCACATTAAAGGCTGAGATACACTGGTTGAGGCTGCTGCTGCTGCTAAGTTACATCAGTCATGTCTGACTCTGTAAGACCCCATAGACGGCAGCCCACCAGGCTCCTCCATCCCTGGGATTCTCCAGGCAAGAACACTGGAGTGCGTCGCCGTTTCCTTCTCCAATGCATGAAAGTGAAAAGTGAAAGTGAAGTCGCTCAGTCATGTCCAACTCTTAGCGACCCCATGGACTATAGCCTACCAGGCTCCTCCATCCATGGGATTCTCCAGGCAAAAGTACCGGAGTGGGTTGCCACTGCTGGTTGAGACCAGGGATTGGCAAACTTTTGTAAAGAGCCATATTGTAAAAATCTTAAGCTCTGAAGCATTGCATCTGTGTTGCACCTGTTCAACTCTGGGAGAGCAGCTATAAACAACATGCAAACAAATGGGCATGGTTCTATACCAGTAAAATTATTTATGGAAACTGGAATTTTAATTTCATATGATTTTCTTATGTCACAAAATAACCTTTTAATTTTTCCAAATATTTAAAAATGTTGACACCTCTTTTAATTTATGGACCACATAAACAGGCCACAGGCTGCATCTGGCCCACTGGCCACAGTCTGCAGGCTTGTGCTGGGCTACTGCTGAACCAGCACTGAGCCCCTCCCCTCACTAATTCCAAGATCCTAAATATACCTATTTATATTTTCCAGCACATGTGACTTCAGTGAAGTTACCTGTTATTTATTTAACTTATCCTAGAATACATTTCTCCTCCTCCCACATAATTTCTCACTTGTGATATAAAGTTTCTGTCAAATGATGTGATGGCACACTACATCTTTTTTCATAAACAGAACAGAATATAGCACAGAGAAGCTGAGCTAAGAAGAGACATATAGCTCTATCTATCTACCTGTCTATCAATAGATTTTATGTATGTGTGTGCACACGTATACCTGCCTCTGAAGGAATGTGAAATTGATCATGATAAAGAACTCTCTAGCCCTAAATTTGAACCAACCATATCAAACATTTCTAATAATAAGTATGCAGTCTGGGTTCAAGACTCTTTATTTTATACGCAAACCTGATGAAATATTGAGATTTTAAACAAATCAGTTTCATAAAAGAAGCTTAATTCATAGAAATCTTTAATGAATGTTTAAATTTTACTGAAGTTAAGTTCAGTAGAAACCTGTCACTAGTGATGGCTAGATAAGAGAACTTTGTTGAATTAACATTAATAATTTAGGATCACCAATTTAAGAAACATGGAAGTACTCAAAATTCATCAGAAACACAATCTACATTAACTATCTGAACAATCTTAGAGGGAATATTTATATCTAAAATTTTTAATCTGAATGAATTTGTCAGAGTATGTTCTGACTCCTGGTCTAGGCTACTGCCACATTTTTATATATACTTTTATTTATACCTCATTGACTCTCTTTTATCTTTCTCCCATCATTCAGTTTTCTCTCTCCTTTCTAGGATAATCTATTTTCTGAGACAGGCCAAGATAAAGACCTTTCTACTTAATCTGACAAACCCTCTAACTATAAATCATTCACTAATGAAGATTTTCCCCCAGTATATTCATTACAAAGATTTCACCTCCAAGAAACAGAAAATCCTGGCCTAACTAGCTGAAGCCTTACGAAATTTATTATTTTATATAAGATATTCTCAGGTGAGGCAGCTTCAGGATTGCTTAATTCAATGCCTCAACAACATCATGAAGGACTAAGGATCTTTCTATCATTCTACAATGCATTCTTCAGGATATGGGCTTGTCCTTAGGCTAACTACCTTATATCATAATCAGACAAAAGAACATCTAGTGAAAATAGTGTTTTTGTGTATCTCATTTTAATTGTGGCAAAAATTTTCGCAAAGTTCCCCAGAAGATTTCATTCCTTGCACTAACCAGAAATGCATCATACCTATTACTAAAATATGAACAGCCAAGAAGAATGAGATTATCATAATCGGATTAGGAAAGCATATGGCTTTATTAAAGAGGTTAAATTATATGAACAGAAATCCCTATTGGGGGAAGGAGGAGTGGTGTAGGAATTATCACTGAGTAAAATCAAACAATACTCAATATGACAACTGAAATTCCTATTTAGCAAACTGTCCCTAATAAAGGGTATCTCATTCATCAGCCACAGTTAAACTGAAGGTAGCTAATTGTGTGTGTGCGCACTCTCATTCTTAGTCGTTTTCAACTCTTCCCGACCCCCTGGACTATAGCCTGCCAGGCTCCTCTGTTCATGGAGTTTTCCAGGCAAGAATACTGGAGTGGGTTGCCATTTCCTACTCCAGGGGATCTTCCCTATTCAGGGATCAAACCCACATCTCTTTCATCTCCTGCACTAGCATAAAGATTCTTTACCACTTTGCAATCTGGGAAGGCAAGCTAACTAATTTTCAAGAAATAGATACCACTGGGAGATTCTGACTCTGACTGTATAATCTGAATATTGGTCTAATATAGATCTGAAGCAGCCAAAATGTAATTACAGAACTAAAGGCACATACCACACTGTGATTTCCCTGGACTTTCCCGGTGGCTCAGACGATAAAGAATCCGCCTGCAATGCAGGAGACCCAGGTTCAATCCCTGGGTGGGGTTCGATCCCTCGGTCAGGAAGATGCCCTGGAGAAGGGAATGGCAACCCAATCCAGTATTCTTGCTTGGAGAATCCCATGGACAGAAGAGCCTGGCGGGCTACAGTCCATGGGGTCGCAAAGAGTCAGAAATGACTGAGCAACTCAATTTCACTTTCTTTCATCGCAATCTGAGGATAGCTATAGAGCTTAGCAAAATCGAACGCTAACATCTTTCCATAAACCAATATCCATCATGTGATTCAGGCAGTTGGTATGTGTAATCAGCAACCTGGCTCCAGCCAACTTTCTCAACATCATCAATTCCAGTTAATATCAGAGAAGGAAATGGCAACCCACTCCAGTATTCTTGCCTGGAGAATCCCAGGGACAGGGCAGCCTGGTGGGCTGCCGTCTATGGGATCACACAGAGTCGGACACGACTGAAGTGACTTAGCAGCAGCAACCAATTAATATAAATGCTAATCAATTAGAATCTGCATTCTTTTTAGATCCCTTTTCATCCACCTCAATCAAATGCTTGTCATTTTAATAACAGTCTCTTGGTTCCTGCATTCCCTTCATATTTTCACTGGCTTTTGATCGTAACTTTACAGTGATTCCAATTTTCGCTATTTGTACTCATCAAGAGCAACCAACATTTGCTTTTACAGGTGGGATATTAGGGAGTGGTAAGGACTGTGGAAAAAATCAAGAGCAGATGGTCTACTCATGGGATTAGCTGCTTCTCAGCTTGGCTGACTTAGCTGATGCTCCTGGTTTTCAGGCTCAATATGATGAGATTTTCCAGTTTTTCAAGAGAAATTAGGAATATAGATGCTTATGTAGTAATCTTCCAATTTGAAGTGGTTGATGGGTGATAAGAGGACCAAAATAAGAAGAGAAGTTTGGTGCATTCTCTTCCTTCTGTCTCTCACTGTCCACCCTTAGTGCCTACCTAGCAGCAGAAAGTACAGAAGCTTGGTGAAGGCAGAGCACTGTTTCTGAGACCCAGCTGGTGACAGGGAGGCTTTGCAGACCATTACCATTTATTTTTCCCAAACAACATAAACCTATTCTAAATATATTCTAAAACTACTCTAAGTATTCCAAATATAACATAGAAAACTTTCAAACAAATTTCCTTCTGTAATTTAAAAGTCTAAATCAGAAACTGACTGATATTTGTTAATACACATCAGGACCTGACATGTCTCAGAGACACTCATCTTACCTTCCTGTTATGTTTTGCTCTTTTTTCATAAGAATATAGTTTTATGTTGAGTAATTTAGGATGGGGGTGTCTCTTAGTGGGCTTAACAACAAGTGCTATTTAAGTATTTTGCTGCTGAAAATGTGACAGTTACACTTTCTTTTTCCCATGCATGTTTTGAAGACACATTTAAACATTCAATCTGTGAGAATCTGCTTACTTCCTCTGCAGAACATCGAAGAAAAAAGTTACTACCTGAACAGAATGATTAAAGTGTTTAAATGTGATCAGAGATCTAGAAATAAAATAACATACTCCATAAAAAAATTGTGCAAAATCACAACACAGGTATATTGTAAATGAGCAACTCAGAAATGCAGTATAATAGGAACATAAGAGATGCTATTAAAGTAAGCTTTAGAATAAGCAAAACCATATAAATTTTATTGTTTTTTTACAAAGAATAAAGGAAAAACAAGATTAAAATGTCGATATTTAATTTTGCCACTCTTTGAACTTAAGGGTGAATTGTAGCTTGAGAATTTTCTAAAGCTTTGATGAATAATAATTTCCCTTTAAATCCAAAGTTTTTCCCTAATAGCTTTTTGGAGAACAGTCTGATCCTTGACTGTACACAGTCTTGGCTTATGAATAAGGCAAAACAGTTTATGAGGGATACAGTCTTTGATGTATAGACGTGTGTGTGTACATGCTTAAACTGTTTATAATGGAAATGTAACCAGAATAAAGATAAAATTACATAATGGATTCTTAAATGATGTAACCACTGCCTCAGAGTCTTGGGAAAACTGTTGTTCAGAGACTTCCAGGATTCCAAGAAATCAACAAGGAAGTCGAAGAAAAAATGTAGGAAAAAATTTTTTTAAGTTCACTGTCCAAATGGGACCTACTTAAACTCAAAAGCTTTCGCACAGCAAAGGAAACAATAAACAAACAAAAAGACAATTCTCAGATTGAGAGAAAATATTTGCAAATGATGTGACTGATAAGGGAGTAATCTCCAAAATTTACAAACAGCCTATGACACTTAATAGTATCCAAACAAACAACCCAAAGAATGGGCAGAAGACCTGAATAGACATTTCTCAAGAGGACATATGATGGCCAATAGGCACATGAAAAAATGTTCAACATTGCTAGTTATTAGAGAAATGCAAATCAAAACTATAATGAGATACCACCTCACACCAGTCAGAATGGCTATTATAAAATTAAAAAAAAATCCACAAACAACAAATGCTGGAGACAGTGTGGAGAGACGGGAACCCTCCTGCACTGTTGGTGGCAATGTAAATTGATACAGCCACTATGGAGAACAGTATGGAAGCTCCTTAAAAAACTAAAAATAGAGCTACCATATGACCCTGCAATCCCACCTCTTGGCATATATCCATGGAAAAACATGGCCCCAAAAGACAGATGCACCCCAATGTTCATTGCAGCACTGTTTACAATAGCCAAGATAGGGAAACATGGTAAATGTCCATCAACAGAGGAATGGATAAGATGATATGGTATATGTATATAATGGAATATTATTCATCAATTAAAAAGAAAGAAAGAAGGCCATTTGCAGCAATGTGGATGGACCTAGACAGTGTCATACTGAGTGAAGTAAGTCAGACAGAGGAGACAAATATCATACGACATCACTTATATGTGGAATCTAGAAATGATACAAATGAACTTAAATACAAAACAGAAAAAGACTTACAGACTTAAAAAACAAACTCCTGATTGCCGAGGGGAAGGGATAATTAAGGACTTTGGGAAGGTCATGTATACACTGCTATATGTATAAAATGGATAACCAACAAAAACCTATTGTATAGCACATGGAACTCTACTCAATATTATGTGCCAGTCTGGATGGGAGGGTGGCTTGGGGTAGAATGGATACATGTATATGTATGGCTGAGTCCCTTCACTATTCACCTGACACTATCACAACATTGTTAATCGACTACACCCCAATACAAAATGTTTTGGTTTTATAATAAATAAATAAAGTGCTACAAGGAAAAAAAAAGTTTGCTGTCTAATCTAAGGTTATTTGAACGCTTCTATAGATGTTTATTGGAACAGCTGACACTGAGGCTCCGACACTTTTGCCCACCTGATGTAAGAGCCAAACCGCTGGAAAAGACCCTGATGTTGGAAAAGACTGAGGGCAGGAGGAGAAGGGGACGACAAAGGATGAGCTTGTTGAATGACATCACCGACTCAATGTATATGAATTTGAGCAAACCCTGAGAGAAAAGTGAAGGACAGGGAAGCCTGGCATGCTGCATGCAGTCCATGGGGTCACAAAGAGTTGGACATGACTCAGTGACTGAACACCACCACCAAGAGATGTTTATGAGATTTTATCACCTAGTGTTAAGGTTCATAACATACATCATTTATACACACAACAACCATATGAGTCAAACTCTCTAAACTTTCAAGTTACCATCTAGCTTAAATCCATCTCTTAAACTTCATTTAGTATGTTGCTCTGGATTCCTCCTGGACAGGACAGACTAGATATTGAGAAAGCAGCTGAAGACACAGACAAACTACTGACTTTCATTCTTTCTCTCTAAAAGGCATTTAACAGCACTTTCTGTTTCAGACAGGTAAGATGTTGGTTTATGTGTATTTTCATTTATATAAAGTATTGAGATCTTGGAATCTGAAAGATCATTTTGGTCTTTCAAAAAATGAGGGGAAAGTGAGGAACAAGGCATTTTCCAAATGTGTGAACTAATCTGCTCTTTTTGGCACTTTGAGTTTTGGAATGGAAGTTATAATCCAAATTATTTTTATGATTCAAAATATCAACAAGTGAACAAAAAAAACCCCACAGTAGTAACAAGTATTTGTGATTGTGAAACACAAATCAACACATACTCTCTTGCTTCAAGCGCATTTATGAAATTATTTCCATTCTATCTAGTTCTGGTACTGGTCCAAAGGATGGGGAAACAAGAAAAACACAAACCCATCAACACAAAAACACTAAATACCTAAACTTATTCATTGATAAGATTTCTAAAAGTTCAGAATGGAAAGCATAACAGGAAATGATAGTTTATAAACAGCTTGATAATGGACTAAATGAGAATTAGTCCATAGAAGTCTTAATTTGGTCATATTCATTGTTAAAATAGTCCCTGGAGTTGGTGATGGACAGGGAGGCCTGGCGTGCTGCGATTCATGCGGTCGCAAAGAGTCGGACACGACTGATCTGATCTGATCTTACCTAGCTTGGGCTTCCCCTGTGGCACAAGGCTAAAGAACCCACCTGCCAATGGAGGAGATGCAAGAGATGCGGGTTCAATCCCTGGGTGGGGAAGATCCCCTGAAGTAGGAAATGGCAACCCACTCCAGTATTCTTGTCTGGAAAATCCCATGGACAGAGGAGCCTGGCAGGCTATAGTCCATGGGGTCGGAAAAAGTCAGACAGGACTGAGCGTGTGCACGCGCGCGCGCACACACACACACACACACACAACGTCTTACCTAAAGCTTGTGCTGTGCTTTCTCACTCAGTTGTGTACTGCTCTTTGCAACACTATGGACCACAGTTCACGAGGCTCTTCTGTCCATGGGGTTCTCCAGGCAAGAATACTGGAGTGGGCTGCCTTGCCCTCCTCCAGGGGATCGACCCAACACAAGGATCAAACCCAGGTCTCCCGCATTGCAGGTAGATTCTTTACAGATGGGCTACCAGGGAAGGCCACATAAAGTTTACAATTGCTTATAACTTTCACTCTGCCTCAGTGACATTTTCCTATCTTTGTTCTCTATAACACCATGGTAAGTAAAAATGAGCTGAACCAGGACTCCCAAGGACTCATGGTTTTCTCATCTTCTTTGCCAGGCATGGCTTCTGCTCCTTCAGTGACCCTCCTAGTTGCTGAGGGGAAGTCTGTCGCTTTAACCACCCCCCATACCCCCAACCAAGTCATCTTTCAAGTCCTGAAACTCCGGATTTTGACTCTTTTTTTTCTAATTAGTTGTTCAGTTGCTCTTTATACACACACACACACACACACACACACACACACATGTATATACACTTCCAAAAATTTACTTATTTACTTAACCTCACTGCGCCAAGTCTTAGTTAGGTATGTGGGATCTAGTCCCCTGACCAGGAATGGAGCCCTCACCGCCTGCACTGGGAGGGTGGAGTCCTGGCCACTGGACCACCAGGGAAGTTCCTCAGTTCTTTCCAAGCAACTCTACGTTCTGGGAGTGGCGGTTGTTTTAAATATCCCCGTCTCTGAGGATTTTCTTGGTATTTCACTAGACGAATCTGAACTCCCCCACCCCGTGCATTCCCGCTGCATGAATGACTCGACTTTTACTGAAGGGAAAGTCCTGAAAAGGATCCAATTCCGATCGCGTGACGGAGCATGAGACAGCCTTACAGCACCCGGTGCCTGTGACTGCATCTGAGGGCACGACAGGGAGGACGATGCCGTAGAATGCACCGCTGTTTGCTAGTTGGACATGAATGGTCAACTGCTGTTCTGTCAGAAATTCAGCTTTCCCTTCTGTTCTCCTAAATATGTGATGGATTTGTGAAGTAAACTTACTCCTTCCAAAAATGGATGCACTTTTTACCTCAATTCACTCCTAGAGCCTAAACTTTAAAGTTTCTTGCGAAAAAACATATCCCCATCGTGGCACCCATACCCACTTTTCCCTGGAACATTCCAGCACCAGTTTTATTATAGCCCCCTCATTGTGTTACTCCCACCACTCGCCAGATACCCACACCCTCGCCCACGCCTGGGGAAGGCAGGGCTGGGACACCAGACCTACCTTGGCCACGGGATGCACCAGGCAGGTGAGGGTGGCAGGGACAGTGGTTTCTGAGTGCACAGGAGTGGGTGGTGTTTGACGAGATCCACCCTCAGGTAAGCGGCGTGATGAGAACTACACTAACGGCTTGGGCAGGAGAAGGGCCGTAGAAGTAGACAGCACCGGCTATTTTCAGGCGGGCTCCATTTGGGTGGCCTCCTGCCCCCTACTATCTGATATTAGGGAAGAATCGTGGCTTTCCTGTTGCGGAAACTGTTTTCCTCATCAGTTACAGCTGGTCACCTGCCTGCTCTCTGCGCACAGGGGGCAAAGGAACTGCCCCTGAAAGCCGAGAGCGTCTCGCGCATGCGCAGTCGGCTTCCCAGAACCGGCCCGCTCCAGTCTGATCCTGTCAAGGCTTGTTGGCCTAGAGCCTGGTTCAGCGCAGGTGAGCCTCATCCGGAAGCTAGACCCCGCCCCCCCCGGCCAAATTCCTGCCCAGACCCACGCAGTTAACAGGTTAGCTTGACCAGACCGCTTCCTGCCTTATCTAGGATGTAGAGAAACTGGAACTGGAATTATATGCATATATATGGGATATACGACGTGTATGTGACGGCCACTGCCCTAAACATCAAATTGACCGTGTGTTTCCACATTCAATGGGGCGCAGCAGAGGGAAGGATTCTTCTCTCAGTATCTGTGTGTCTCTCTACCTGCCAAGCTTCTTCTGCGCCTGTATCCATCAGTCCATGTATCTACGGTCCACCGAAGCAGCTAGGAACAAAGACCCAGGAGAAATGAGAGTTCCTCCTTAGGAGAACAGGAGGAAAAGGCTAGAGAACTTGGTAACCCCCGTCCTCGCATTCCCTTTAGGAGAAAAGAGGGTAGGAAACAGTTGATGCCGTGGGGCCAGTGGACTGAGGGAGAGAATTCTGGGCGTGGTGATTTCAGCAGAGCTAGGCTTACTGCTGAGGAGCAGAGGTGTAGGGAGGAGA
Organism: Bos grunniens; assembly: GCF_055505025.1. Lineage (NCBI taxonomy): Eukaryota > Metazoa > Chordata > Mammalia > Artiodactyla > Bovidae > Bos > Bos grunniens. The sequence goes on along the minus strand of NC_141170.1, from coordinate 112,731,211 downwards.
CTGGGGCCACAAAGGAAACGCTTTCTCTGCAGATCCAAGACAGAAAATTATTTGGGGCACTGGAGAGAAAAGACCCTAGGATACTTTTCTCTTTTCCCAGGTCCTTAAGAGCATTTTGAGACTTCCCGTGTAGCTCAGTTGGTAAAGCATCTGCCTGCAATGCAGGAGACCCGGGTTCCATTCCTGGGTCAGGAAGATCTCCTGGAGAAGGAAATGGCAACCCACTCTGGTATTCTTGCCTAGAGAATCCCATGAACAGAGGAGCCTGGCAGGCTACAGTCCATGGGGTTGCAAGAGTCGGACACGACTTAGCAACTAAACCATCACCACCACTAGGAGCATTTTAAAATTATCACAGTCTTCCTTCAAACTGTATTCTACGAATTTAATATAATTTATGAGCTTTAAGCACCCCACTCCAGTACTCTTGCCTGGAAAATCCTATGGACGGAGGAGCCTGGTAGGCTGCAGTCCATGGGATCGCTAAGAGTCGATTACGACTGAGCGACTTCACTTTCACTTTTCACTTTCATGCAATGGAGAAGGAAATGGCAACCCACTCCAGTGTTCTTCCCTGGAGAATCCCAGGGATGGTGGAGCCTGGTGGGCTGCCGTCTGTGGGGTCACACAGAGTCGGACACGACTGAAGTGACTTAGCAGCAGCAGCAGCATGAGCTTTAAGAATGTATAATACTTCCATTTTTCTCTCATTTCTTGTGCCATAAATTTCATGCAGTTTATTTCTACTTAGGCATTTTTTAAACTGCTACTTTGTAGTACTAATTGTTTTCTTCAGACACGATGGCTCCTATGCTAAGTGTTTAGTTAACTTTCTAAGAAACTGCTGAGATATTATCTAAAATGAATGTGACATTTTACATTCAGCAGTATGTGAGGGTTCCAGCTTCTCAACATTCCTGCCAACGGTTGAAATTGTTAGCATTTTCAATTGTTTATATTGGGTATACAATGATATTTACTGGTAATTTTAATTTGCATTTTCCAAATGATTGATGATGTTGGGTATTTTTCTTGAGCTTGTTAGCCGTAAGTGTCCAGATCTTTTTCTTTTGTCCGTTTCTTAGTTGGGATGATACTGTGTTATGAAAGTTCTTTATATATTCTGTGTATATATGTGTGTTTTACACCCTTTTTCAGATACGTTTTGCAAATATTTCCTCCCGTTTTGCAGCTTGCCTTTTCATTAATAGTGTCTTTTGACAAGCGAAAGCTTTGATTTTGATGAAGTCTAATCAAAGTTTTCATTTATGGCTTATGATTATGTCTTATTTAATAAATCTTTGCCAAATCCAAAGTTATAAAGATTTTCTCCTGTTTTCCTCTAAAAGATTTATGGCCTTATCTCTTATATTTACATATATTACTTATTTTGAATCATTTTTTAATGTATAACCTAATAAAAAGAGTTGAGATTCATTTTTTTCCATACAGATATCCAGTTATACTAGCAGTTTGCTGAAAAGACAATCCATTCCTCCTCTGATTTTTTGATACTTTTGTTGAAAATTGATTATATGTGTTGATCTATTTCTGAATTATCATATCTTTTCCATTGATCCATGTCTATTCTTTACCATTATTATACTGCTTTGAATACAATAGTTGTATAAACTTTGAAATCAGATCATATAAATCTTCCAGTTTTGTTACCATCATCCCTAGATAACCACAGGGAATTGGTTCCAGGACCCCTGCCCCTACAGATACCAAAATCCATATGTGTCCAAGGTGCTCATGTAAAATGGCATGATATTTGCATATAACCTTCACAATTCTCCCATATACTTTAAATCATTTCTAGGTTAATACCTAATACAATGTATGTATGATACCTAATACAATGAAATGCTATGTAATTGGGTTGTAAATGCCATATAAGTAGTTGCTAGTGCATGTCAAATTCAAGTTTTGCTTTTTGGAGCTTTCTAGATTGGAGAGGCAGGGATATTTTTGATCCATAATTGGTTAACTCTATGGATGTGGAACCCATGGATACAGAGGGTCAATTGTAGTTTAATAAATCATACGGAAATTCTAGATTGTTTGAATTTCCCTAAAAGTTATACAATAAACATTTCTATTTCTGCTTGCACTCATTTATGAAAGGTATATTTACTGGATATAGAATATTAAGTTGACACTTTTTTCTGTCAGTGTTTTGGAGAGATAAGCCCATTTTCTTTGGAATTGCATAATTCATGACAGGAAGTCTGCTGTTGTTTTTATCTTTGTTTTTCTGGATGCAGTGTGTCTTTTCTTTCCTGATGTTTTTTTAAGATTCCCTTTGCAGTGGTTTAATTATAATGAAACATGGAGAGACTTTATTTATGTTTATTTCACTTGGGCTTCATTTTGATTTTAGGATCTGAGGGTTTATAGCTTTGTTTGAATCAAAATTAGAAAACTTTTGGCCATTACTTTTGCAAATATTTTTTCTCTTCCTTGCCTTCTCCTCTGGAAATACAATTGCAAATATGTCAAATCATTTGTTATTGTCTTACAGGTCACTGAGGACTAACTTTTTTTAGTTTTTTTTCCTCTGAGCTTTGTTTTGAATGCTTTCTGTCACTACTCAATATGTATGTTGGATTTATGCTTTTTAAAGTTCTTGTCTATTACTTAATTGTACTATCCTTTTCATTTTGGATCTGTTTTATTGACTGACTTTTCTCCAAGTTATGGGTCACATTTTTCTGCTTCCTCAAATACGTGGTAATTTTGTTTGGATGCTGGACATCATGGGGGATTTTATGTTTCTGAGTGCTGTATTTTGTTGTCTTTTAAGGTGAATCTGTTTTACCTCCAGTGCTTATTTAGCCCCACTTTTAAGGTGAGGCTTTTCTGGAGTTTCACCATATATTCACTGAAGTCTCTTTACTTTGGGTTATGGGACCTTGAATAATTCTCAGGCTTTTATGAACTCTATACATTTTTGTAGTTTACAGCTCTGTAGTCATTGTTCTTTCTTCTGATATAGTTCATGCCCAACGATATATTTTTTGATAGTCAAGGAAAGATTCAGTGGGACTCTGAAGGTATATGGAACACTTCTGCATAGCTCCTTTCTCTTATGCAGTCTGTTCCACAAATTCTAGTTGCTTTGACTTTTCCAAGTGATAATTTGTCTCTTCAATTCATTGACATACCCAAGTTTTGTTTGTATCCCTCCCCTTCTTGTACCTCAGTGGAAATTACTTCCAGGAAGAAAACCTGGGAGAAGATAAGGCTCACCTAACTCATTTGTTTATCTTTCATCTAGGATTACTGTTCTATGTTGCCTACCATCAAGTATCTTAAAATAATTATTTACTAAAATTTGTCTAGTTTTCTAATTGTTTTTGAATGGAGAGTAATTACATATCCTTAATATCTGTCATGGCCAAATTGTGCATTGGCAAGTGGATTCTTCACCACTAGTGCTACCTGGGAAGCCCTACAAATTCTGACATGACTTAGAATGGGGTTTGGTTTTAGAAAATTCTGAGATTTAATATCTTTGAAATATAATAGAATTAAAACATATATTTGACTGTAAAAAAAAAAAGGTAGACCTTTATTATTTAACCTCACATGTCTCTGGAGTTCAGTTTCTTCTACAAGCAGGAAAAGACAAAATATAATTGGACAAATACAATTAATTCAGCTTCTTTTGATTTTAAAATATTTTGGAGAAAAAAAAAAAATCAGTCCATTAAAGGATAGTCACAACTGTTTCTCCCTTCTTAGAGAGACTTCTCTAAATCTTCCTTTACAGCTAGCTTGTGGGTCCAGGCCATTATGGTGATACCGGGAAAGATCTGATCCACATGCTGTTTCCTGCAATTTTTTCTTTCCTTCCTCATCCCTGAATGAGGCTCATACCAGTGCCTGCTGTCAGTCTTTTTCCATGGTTTCATCTGCCATTGATGCCTCTGCCTCTTATCACATTCCCTTGTCCTGAGGTCCCTATAGTGATTCTTTTCTGTTTTACTGATTGTCTTAAATCTGTGCTGTTTATGGGAGACTCAAAATAGCTCAGTTGGTAAAGAATCTGCCTGCAATGCAGGAGACCCCGGTTTGATTCCTGGGTTGGGAAGATCCCCTGAAGAAGAGAAAGGCTACCCACTCCAGTATTCTGGCCTGGGGAATTCTATGGACTGTATAGTCCTTGGGGTCACAAAGAGTCAGACACAACTGAGCAACTTTCACTCACAAAAGAGTCATCAGTGCCATTCTACAATATGCAGAATTCTTTGAGGCAGCCTTCAAATATTGCCTCAGACATTGCTCTTCTTCCCAGAGACCACATAGCACTAAGCAAGGCTGAATGCAGGGTTTGCTAAAGAGCTTACAGCCCTTCATCTTCCCTCTCCCCAGGGCATTCACACCCAAGTAGATGAGTATGTCACTCAGATCTATACTTGCCCACTTCTCTTTCTGTAGTTTTCAAATCCTATTCTTAGTTAAAAGGAACTTCCCATCCTGTTACAAGAGAACTTTCCTTTCAGTACAAGCCCTGTTCTCTTCACGCTGTAGCTTCTTACAAATGCAATACTAGAAGAGTTAAGTAAACCAGGCCCAGACTTTTAATTGTAAAGAGAAGCTTTGGGGATTTACAAAACAGTCTTGTTCTTTAACAAAGCATGACTTCATGATTAAAGTCTTGCAATGGATTAAAAAATGTCAGCTCATAGACTCAAAGAGAAATAAAAGACCTCTTTGTTCTGTACCTGCTCTCTGAAGCCATTGACTGAACAGATAGGCAGCCATTAAACACCTTGGGACTAGGGAACAAAAAATAAAGAAAACGCTGATTTAATATCTGAAAGAAAAATATTATCCGTTTTACCTTCTTTATAGTAAATCTTTGCATGAGGATTCACTTTCATTATATCCTTCTCCTCCCTTCTGGCATCCACATGTCCTAGTTGTAGTAATAGTAAGGGCTAATCTGTGTTGATTTCATGGAGTATATCAGACATTTCTCTAAGTGTTTTAACCTAACTTACTCCCCATAACAATCCATGTGGTATGTATTATTAATGTCTCTATTTTACAGAAAGGAAAGTTGAGGCACAGAACAGTTAAATAACTTGCCCAAGATCACATAAACACTTTATCTTAGATATAATTACTCTTAAATTTCATTTTTTAATTTAAAATTACCTTTAATTTTCAGAATTTTCATCTATAGAATGAAGATAACAATTGTAATAATATAAATGAGGCAGTATGTGTAGCAATTAAGTAAAAGCTTCTCAGATCCAGATTGCCTGTGTTCAAATTCTGTGTATCTAAGTTACTAGCTGGTACCCTTGAGTTCCTTTGACTTCTCTGTACTTTGTATAGTCACTTCAACTATAAAGCAGGAAGGATGCTAAATATATCCACCTCTGAGGATTATGATGAGGATAAATTCATTAACATAAGTAGAAACTAGGACCCAAACCTGGCAAATAGCATGTTCTCAATAAATGTTAGTTCTTTTCAAAAACTCCTTATCTGAAATTCTGTAGGCTAGGCAAATTTTGAAATTTAAAGACGTTTTTTAGAATGGCAAGGACATTACCCTAGTAGGGCATGAAACACCCCTTGACCAAACATTAAGACTTCTATAGCAAAATGTGCAAATATTTACTTTTAATGGGATAAATAAAAACGAAAAATATACTCATGTCAGTTCAGGTCAGATTTTGCTGTCAATTATTTCAAAATTTTAGTTTTCAAAGATTTTTTTTTTTTAGAACTTCAGATGAGATATGATGTACTGTATCATTTCATATTGTTGTAAGGATTAAATGAGGTGATCTATGTAAGCTAAGTTAAACACAGGGCCTGGCACATAGTAAGTTCTCTGTAAGTGTGCATTTGTCATTATTATTGAAACTAATACTATTTAGTATTACCCACAAAATATTTACATCTAGAGCAGCATCTTCATAGATCCTTTACAGTATTCTCCCAGAGAGTCCCACAGATAACTTCCTATGAAGTTCCTGAAATTCCTTTTTCTATCATATTTCATGCCTGGGCATGAAACTTATCTATCCCCTTTTCTCCTCCACCTTACTTGGTGAACAGCCCCTGTTTGACCCCTCAGTCTTATCACTGTCTCATCAGTCCCAGTCAAGGAAAGAACACATCTTCCAAGGAAAAGGAAGAAAGAAAGAATAAAATAATGCATGTCATTTGCTGAATATTTTCTCTGGGATCAGTGCTAGGTACTTTATATAATTATTTTTTTATTGAAGTATAGTTGATTTACAAAGTTGTGTTAGTTTCAAGTGTACAGAAAAGTGATTAAGTTTTATATATGTATATATACACACACACACACACATACATATTTCTTTGGAGAAATGTCTATTTAGGTCTTCTGCCCATTTTTTTAATTGGGCTTTTTTTTTTTTATTATCTTGAGCTGTATGAGCTGTTTGTATATTTTAGAGACTAATCTTTGTTGGTTGCATCATTTGCAAATATTTTCTCCCAGTTTGTAGGTTGTTTTTTCATTTTGTTTATGGTTTCCTTTGCTGTGCAAAAGCTTTTAAGTTTAATTGCATTCCATTTGTTTATTTTTGTTCTTATTTCCATTACTGTAGGAGATGGATCCAAAAAGATATTGCTACAGTTTATGTCTAAGAGTGTTCTGCCTATGTTTTCTTCTAGGAGTTTTATAGTATCTGATTTTACTAAATGATTTTTAATCCATTTTGAGTTTATTTTTGTGTATGATATTAAAGAATGTTCTAATTTTATTCTTTTACATGCAACTGTCCTTTTAACCCAGCACCAATTATTGAAGAAACTTTTTCTCCATTGTATATTCTTTCCTCCTTTGTCATAAGTTAACTGACCATAGGTACATGGTATACAAATATCTTATTTAATTCTCTCAAGTACTTTATGGAATAGCCTTTGCCATTCCCTGCCTGAGAAATTGAGACATAGAGAAGTTAAGTGATTGTCCGGTACTTTAGGAAGAAGTCCCTGAATTTTTTCATGTGCTTCTTCCTCCCCTCTTCTCCCATGGGAAAGAATCATAGTTTATTCATGTTTTCTAAAGGATGCAAACTGTTCCAAAGACTAAGAACCACTGAGATTATAGATGCTATTAAAATAGTAGATATTATGGGTGGGATTACTGAGTGAGATCAGATTCCAGATTCAAGTGAGATATATTTACAAGTCCCCCTTCCAACTTAGGTAGTATAACATATTGTTCAGTCTGTAAGATGGGGATTAAAAGACATCCCCAACAACACACAAAAGACTGTATAGCCTTCTCTTCTGAGCTCACCTTCAGCATTTCCCCCCCAGCTTCCATCTTGTTCACTCCCTAAATCCTTTTTGTGTACTCCCTCCAGTCTGTCACCCTCACTGGGTTAAAATCTCCTTTGAAAGCAAAAAAGTGAAGCTGCTCAGTTGTGTCCGACTCCTTGCAATCCCATGGACTGTAGCCTACCAGGCACCTTCATCCATGGAATTTTTTAGGCAAGACTACTGGAGTGGGTTGCCATTTCCTTCTCCAGGGGATCTTCCCGACCCAGGGATCGAACCCAGGTCTCCCACATTGCGGGCAGATGCTTTACTGTCTGAGCCACCAGGGAAGTAAGGGCCATGTCTAATTCCACTTTTCATCCATCCCCAAACTACGATATTTTACACATAGTGACTCCTTGCTATACTTTTGCTGAAACAGAAACTAAGCAATACCTTAAGGGAAATCTCAGAGTGGCATTTCAACCTCAGTTGTGTCCTCATTTTGCACATACATCAGTCTCAAAATCAGCTACAGCTCTTACTTTCCTTTGAGTTCCCAGAAACAGAAGAATCTGAGATTCTTGTCAAATAACTATTACAGAACATTTTAAACATCATGATAAGTACTTCTCCAGGCAAACACCTATTTAATTAGTCTCCAAAGTTGTAAAATGTACTCTTCTTTTCCTCCACTTCCTGTGTGTGGGATGCAGATGTGTAGAAATAGACTGTGGATGGAAATCCTCAAAAAGTAAGCCCAAATCAATTTAAGAATGAAAAGAAGAAATCCACAGATAATCCCTTTCATTTCTTTATTTTTCAGTATAGCTTTCCTATAAACCACAACTATATAAAAATGATATAACAAATGCTGCTTACATGATATATGACGTCTCCCAGTCATCCATGGAGCATATACTGTATACACATTTAATTTGAGTCCTTCTGTTCTCAAGAAAATCATCTTTGTCTCTTTTCCTTTAGTAAGGATTTTATTTGCACAGAAGTTTAGGTCTTTATGGAATACTAGTAGTATTCAGGAGAGTGAACACTGAAGTTCATGTTTCCATATTCACTTATCTGCTTATTCACATATCACTTATTCACATATCTGCTGGGGTCAGCATGTTCACAAGAAGGGGAATTGAGGGGCAGCAGGAAGTGGAGGTGGGGAAGTTAGGAGACTTGTCTCAATTGTTTCTATCTAAATTACAAATCACAGATCAGTGAAAATAAGAACTTTTTCAAAAGATGATTTTCATGCACTAAGAGAATGGCAGTTGTTTAACTGGTAAACATATTACTAAATTTGTGGGTAACTGAGGGTGGGTTAGGGCACTAAAAGCTGGTTCCCCAAACCTCTTTTTGGCATAGCCACTATTCATATGCTACTTTATACATTAAACCACGTGATCCCTTCACTGAAGAATGTAAATAAAATTTGAATTTTAAATTAAGTAGCATTGAGTAATAGAAGGTTTTTCTTCTTTCTTTTTTTTACATTGTTCAAGGACATATTCGTTGACCCCGCTATGTATTCTGGGTAATACGAAGATACCAGAGATTTCAGGGTAGAAAGTATATGCCTAGCCCTAACTTCAGGGCTTCCCAGGTGGCACCCATGGTAAAGAACCCACCTGCCAATGCAGGAGACTTAATGAGATGTGGGTTTAATCCCTGGGTCTGGAAGATCCCCTGGAGAAGGGCATGGCAACCCACTTCAGGATCTTTCCCTGGAGCATCTGTGGACAGAGGAGCCTGGCAGTCTATATAGTCCATGGACTCACAAAAAGTCAGACATGACCGAGTGACTAAGCATGCACTCCCTACAGCACGGTAGTGATGCCACTTTGTCAACAGCTGATTGGGTCAGTCTGCCTCAGGGCACTACCTTCCCAAGACTGGAGACCCTCATTTTTCTTTCCCCCAGCACTTAATGCATTGCTTCTTCCTTTAGAAACTCAGATTTCTTTCTCTGAGAAGTAATACAGAGTGTGCTGAATTATGGCTCTTTCAAACTGGAGCTTGGTCTATGTTTTCTTCTTTAATTCCTGGAGAATAATTGGGGGAAAAATTGTTTAATTCCTAATGTAATTTTGACCTCCATTTAATAGAATTGACATTTGAAATTTTTGCACTGAAAAAATTGTTATACAGTTATTTTAACTTTATTTTGAGACGACTAGAATTCAGTTGGATTGAAAATTACGGGTAAAATTGGGGAATAAAGGATGTATTAATCAGGAATTAAATCCCTAACATAGTTTATTTTAGACACTATAGATTCTACAAGAGAAAAAAATCCTGCTTTACCTTATACAGAAATGATGTATGGTGAGGGATCATTTTTGTGGCTCACAACTTTGGAGCCTGTGGAGCCAGAATGGAGAAATGAAGTGAACATGCTTTGATGTCTAAATTCCATTGATAATTTCAGCAAAAATAACAGTAGAGTGAGCTATGGAAATAGCAGTAGAAGAGAGTGGATGTTTCAAGAAAAATATTCACACAATTGTTTAACATTGAACTGGTCAAACAAAATTGTGAACCATTTTCTTCTAAGAAAAAAAAAAAAGGATGTTTACGTTCTTAATTTTTCTTTTTATCTGAGTCCAACTATGGAGAATCTAAAGTAAGACTGGGTGGGCCTCCCAATAATTCTTCAGAGAAGCCTTCAGTGAGAAATTACAAAAACCAATACCGGGGAAAGGAAGCTGTTTTAGTGAGAATGTGGATAGCTGGGGAGAAGGGGAGAAAAATATAAAACAATAAAGTCAAAAAGGGAAATCTCTCCAAAAATCTAAATTCTTTTTCTTTTGCTAGCTATTTGACTAGCATCAAATGACTCAACTCTAATAAATTTAAGGCAGTAGTTTTTAATCAGGAATAAGCATCGGAGTTACTCACAGAGCTGTTTCATAACACAGTTGTCACCCTAGGCTTTCTAAAACAGAAACCCTACAAGTAGGACCTGGGCAGAGGTCTTTTTTAAAAAGTCCCAAGTTACTCTGAGGGACACCTCAGCTCGGAAACTACTTTTCTCATGTAGTCCACCTTTCCCCCAGGTCTCACCACTCTGTGCTTACAAACAGAGCCACAGAAACAACTCTCATCGTCCTCCGCATGCACTTGAGGGCTTCATCCACCCGTCTCCATAGTCCCCAAAAGCGTAGCACAAGAGAGCACTCCTCCGAGATTTTTCTGCCTGTCATCCCCTGCTTCAGTCCTGGCTAGGAGAGCCACTTGAGAGGGGTACTTAACACTGGCTCCCTACTCGCTGTGCTGATTCCTGTTCTGGTACTCACTAAGTAAAACCTCTTAATCCCAAACAGTTTTTGTTATCTCAGAACAAGGCTGTGTTATGCCTCGATGTGGTGAAAGGATGTTCCTTCACAGTGCAGAGGCACCATCTCCTAAAAGACTGCGACCTAATCACAAAACCAGAGAACTCGTCCCCTCCCCTGAAAGCTCACCACTATATTAATAAAGAACTATTTACAGCAGTTTCTTTTACAACTAAGTCATGTTCAGATATCAAGAAAAATTACACAGCTTAGCAAGTGGCAAAAAACCCCACAGTTTGAAGAGATAGGACAAGTATCAAAACCAAATATGGCAGGGACATGGGCATTATCAGACCAGGAATGTAAAACACCGATGAGTAATGTGCTAAGGGCTGTAATGAATAAAGTATACAGCATGCAAGAACAGATGAGCAATCCTCAAAAAACAAAACCAAGAAAAGGAAGACTGAACAAAACAGAACAGAGTATCCAAGGACTTAGGGCAACTACAAAAAGTGTAATGTATGCACTATGGGAAGGAGAGGAAAGAAAGGAACAGAAGACATATTTGGAATAATAATGACTAGACACTTGCCCAGGTTAATGTAAATGTGCCAAGACAGATTTAGGAAGCTCAGAGAAAAACAGGACAAATACCAAAAACAAAAATGCTATACATTGGCAAGTTAAGAAAAACCATAGATGAAGAAAAAATCCTGAAAAAAGCTGGGGGGAGCACCTTATTTATAGAGAAATAAATAAAAGAATCACAGCCGACTTCTTAGAACCCATGCAAGAAAGAGAATGGAGCAGAATATTTAGTGCTGAGAGAAAATGATGTTATTCTCTCTGCTCCCTCCTGCTTCATCACTGTGGCCCCTAAGCCACATCGTAGGTGCCTCAGTACCCGTGGGAACAGGTCCATCTTGCAGCCCATGTCTCCATCAGGGCTCCGACTAACTCCGTACAACCTTTTAATAGAAGAAACAGCCTTCTGTCCACTCACATCCCTCTCCATTTCTCTCTTCAGACACCTTCCTCTCTAAAGACACTTTCCTTCTCTGTGAACTACTGCACCAAAAACAGCCTCTTTGAACTCTCAGCTGCAACTTTTCGTCAGACACATACCAAAATTCCAAATCCCAGTTTAGGTTGAGGTGAGATCCCCATTACACCAGTAATTCTTCTACAACAGTATCCTTTCTCTCAGGTTACCTAAAATCTAGCTAAGTCCAAGGGGATCACAAGGTATTAGATCATGTAAGTTGATGAATCTCTGCAGTTACCCAGAAAATGCAGTTAACATCTGCATTTTAAACCCAAGGGCCAAGTGCCTTTGGGATTGACCTACGGATAAGGGCAGGGGAAAAGATTGAGAGGACATTGGGTAGAAAATGTATTCTCAGATCTCCAGTCTTAAAAACTGTTTGAAAAAGTTTTTTAAAAAATAATACAAATGACCTTATTTACAAAACAGAAGTAGACTCACAGACATAGGAAACAAACTTATGATTACCAAAAGGGAAAGCCAGGCATGGATAAATTAGGATTTGGGATAAACAGATGCTACTATATATAAAAGAGATAAACAAATGCCTACGGTATGGCTCAGGGAACTATATTCAATATCTTGTTATAACCTATAATGAAACAGAATCTGAAAAAAGTCTATATGTATATTTGAATCACTTTGCTATATACCCAAAACAGTGTAAATCAACTACAATTAAGAAATAATAAATTATAGAAATGGAAAAATTTATTAAAAAAAAAAAAAAAAAAGGTTCCCTGAATCATGTCGTCAGTTCCTGATCTTCTGGCCTCCTGCATCCCTTCTCTGCTCCCTGCTTTACCTGCACTTCCCAAATCTTGCCTTTCATCTTTCCTGGTGTCTCCACTGTCCAGCCAGTTGCTCAAGCTGAAAACAAGGCACCAAATCTGGCTCTTCCTTCTCCTTTCTCTCACCTCCCATGACAAATCTGTCATCAAGTCTCATTAGTTCTATACTCTGAATTTCTATTGATTCTGTTGTCTCTTTTTCTCCATCCCACCATCTCTAATCCAAACTTGACTTCATGAGACTAATGCAATAAACCCCAGCTGATGTTCCTCAAGTTTACTTCTGTACCCTGAAATTTTTTCCGTGGTACAAATGGAGTAATTTCTTTAAATGTATGCTGCCCTCACTATTAAAAATCTTAATATCACCCTAAATCCTTTGAATGTCAGATTCTTATATAGAGGATAATGATTTCTACCCTGATGATTATAATATGTTGAGACAATGTAAAGTATATGGATAGAGAACATGTATATAAAAAGCCTCATACGTTACTTGTCATGTGTCAGAGTTATTATTTTTGCTTTTTAATGTAGTCGAGGACTTTAGACTGAATAGAAAAACAGAAGTCATTTTTAGCCCTAAACCTCTATGATTGTATGTTACTAAAAGAAGCTGGAATGTACCTACATTTTAAATTTGATGGCATACTCTTGAGATTTTCTATTGGTAATAAAATACTGAACCTGATGGACACTGATATGACTCATACTAGGCCACGTCCAAGCTTATAAAAATCACTCTGTCTACAGATTACACTTCCCCAGCCCCAGCTCTGACATCCTTTTTCTACTGGGTCATAGGTTGTTAAAGGATTGCCTGGGCTAGGGAGTCAAAAGAAAAGAGTCAGAGCTTCAAATAAGTCAAGTCTTAAACCGAAATAAGAGATTTAATATAAGCACTACTCATCTTTGTCTCAAATGGGCAGGGGTTAGGGGGGACAAGTTTCCAAAAGTGAAAGTGAGGGGTCATATTTTTCAAGTTAACCCTGAAGAAGGAGACAGGAACAATCAGAGAGGGGCATAACAGATGACCTTCTGAGAAAGATTATACTTTATAACTTCAATTAAGTTATTCAAACTAAGTTGAATTTAACCCCTGCCCTGGCTCCCTGGTTGTCCTCCACAGAAATCCAGATACTGGAGAATGTTGTTCCTAGAACTATTTTATGTCTTCTGAACCTGTATGTATTAATATATGGTAGCTGGTGATGGGTTGGCTTGTACGTGTTGAGTAACTACTGGGCAAAGGAGATGGATAAAGAATACAGAATACAGAAGGAAAATGGTGTTTCTTAGCACCTTAAGATTCAAAATGTGTATATATATATACATATACATACACAGTATCTTCTTCCAAATGCAAAGTCTGTGTTCTACTCTTTCCCAGATTTTCTTTTACAGATTCTAAATTCCTGCTTCATCATCCCATTCTTGAAAGGGATCTCTTGGATCAATGACCCATCACATACTCAGTCATTCCTGGAATTTCCACAGATTTGGGAATCACAGCATTTCCTTTTCAGTCTGTCATAGATACACATATCTCTCTCAATGAATGAAGCATGAGTTTATTTGCTTAAGATAAATAAATAAATGAATAACTAAAGTTTGAGAACTCCCCACTAAGTTGGTTCTTACAGTTTGAATCTCAGAGTCTTCATCTGTAAGTTGTGGGTAGAATGCCTACCTTGTTGGCTGTTACAAGAAACTGAGAGTTATAAATGAAAAACCTTATACTCTATTTGGCACAGAGTAGGCAGTTATCTTTTCCCTTAATAAGGCTCCATGATATCCCAAATTTGGAAATTAAAATTGCACACAAATCCCAAGAATTAACATCATAAGAATTTTTCAAATAATTCATAGCTCATCGTCACAGTATACATGTTTAAAAATGTCAAATAATTGATGACATCCATTAGACTCCCAAGGACATATTTGGCTTTCTATTATGAATTCCAATACTTGAGAACCTTCGGGGAAAGTCTTCTGTAATAGGGTATGTCAAATACAAGCTCTGTTTTTGCTTATTTTTACTAAATAGCCTCTAACCTCCAGTCCACTATGCTGTACAAGATTTATTTACAAAGTCTTCAGCCAGGGCTAGAGTTCCATGAGTTCTGAGTATACATGAACTTCCCTCTAGCAAATTATTTTGGGTCATGCTTCTCTGATGTGACTTTGATTTCCGTATGTTTGTTCGCTTATGTTTAAAAACTACATAGTTATGAACAATTTTCTTCCAGTGAGAGCTATTTTTTCAAGAGTATACTATTTAGAACAAAAAATAAATTTATTGAATACATTCCCACTTGGGTTATAAATTAAATTCTGTAGACACTGACAGGATCCTTATATCTTAAGCAAGACAGGAAGTTATATAATTTTTAAAATGTTTAGTGAATTCAGTTGACCCATATTTTGAAAAGCATACAAATTTCGCTCTGTGGAATAGTATGAATCTGCCTGGAGAATCCCAGGGACGGCGGAGCCTGGTGGGCTGCCGTCTATGGGGTCGCACAGAGTCAGACACGACTGAAGTGACTTAGCAGTAGCACCCAAACTCACATTTACCTAAATTTTTTAAATGTAGAAAAATTCAGATCCCTTTTGCTAAGTAAATTACATGCTGTTTTTCAAGGTAATTGTCATATGACTGCTTTAGTTGGTTGACCTTGTGTTCTCACCAAGATACAATATTGTTTGAAAAGAAATTGTTTTTTATATGAGGAATGGGGAAGGGAATTATGAAAACACAAAACTCCTCATCCACATCTTCAGTATTTAATCAGGATTTGTCAGCACATTAACAAAACTGAAAAGCAAGGTAAGCATATTTGAAAGTGACGTTCATTCTTATAACTCGTTTTGATGCTATTCATATAGGGTACTTATAAAATTCTTTCCTAAATGATATATTCATAAATGAAACTTCATGCAGTGAAAAAGCTACCTTCTACAGAAATCCAACTCAATTAGATTTAGTGATAAGCTGAGATACTGGCTTATCTGAAACTTAGGTGTGTGTAATGATAATATAATCATAAGCACCTGTAGAACACTCTGAAGTGCCTTTACATATATTATCATTTATCATTTCATCACAAATAGTTACAGAAAAATTTGGGGGGGGGTGGTGTTCAAAACGTAGAAAAAAAAACTAAACCTGAACTTATATCTCAAACATCTTTTATTAGTATTTTACTGATAAGGAAATAGAGCATTTAACCAGAAGAAATAAATACAGGCTTTGAACAAATAGTTCAGAAAAATGGTTTTTCATTTAAATATAAAAATGCATATACCATGACTACTATCAATCCTATTAAATTTACTTTTGAATATATAACTATTAATACATTATAACTTAAATGGGTTCAATAAGGGTACTGACCAGACACAGCAAAACTTAGGGACTAGAGCCTGACATGTTAAAGCTCGGTTAGGAATTTAACAAAGAAGGAGCTAAAATCCAGAAAAGAAATAAATGGTGCAAATAGTCATTGTTCTTAAGAATTACAAAGGAGTTATAGTTGGGGAAACCAAATATGTATAATAGAACCACAGTCTAGCTGGTAACAAGAGGCTGATCCAAGGGGGCAACAAACAGATCCAACTGGAATGGAAAGTCCTGGGATTACTGGGTGTGGAGTTGTAGTGTGAACCGTATGCCCTCATGGGTCAGCTGGTCCTTAGGCACAGAAGCTGGGCCTTTCTTAAAGGTGTGTGTTCTAGTCTTGTTAGTCCTAACTGTGTGGTTATGAAACAGTAGAAATAGTGATGCAGTTGCTGATTTCTTATTGATTTGGAATATTATTCAAACCAAATATTTAGCAATCAGTTTCTATAATTAACATTTATAAGTCATTATAGAAATGAGAATGATTATTAAATATATACAAAATTCCAAATAAGATTACTTTTAGGTCATTTTGAAGAGGTTGAAGCTTAAATCCTTCATCCTGATCAATAAGAAAAGAAAAGTATTTCATAAAAGCTTTAGGCCTAGCACTTTGACATGATAGACACCAAAAATTATTTGTTAATTGAGCATGAATTATTTCTAATTTGTTGACATTTGAGGTGAGCCCTTTAGTATTAATAGTCTTATCCTAGCCTTTTTAGGAGGTAAAAACCAATACTGCAATCCAATATGATTTTTTTGTTGTTGCTTTCCTTTTTACCTTTGTGATTATATAATTCCAGCAAAGCCATTTGCAGGATTCTGAATTTTTATTTTAATTATATATATAGGGTCTTTTTTGACTGAAAACTGTACTTAATTGTCCCCCCTTTTGTTTTCACAGAGGATGTTTCTGCCTAATGTTAGTTTTGATCTCTAATACAAACATTGTTCTGGAAAATGTTCTGAGATATTTTTGTGTCTCATGAGGTTAAGGGAAGGAAGTCTATTAGAGGATGCTGGTTGATGCAGGAAAAGTAAGACAGCAGCTCAAAGATAAGTTTCCAAAATGCATACCTCCACTGACTCAATGTAAAATTGATTCCTAAAATCAGACTCTAAAACTGTTGGTAAGAAAAGAAACTAAAGAGCAGGCAAAGGAACAGAATTATGCCAAGGACTCAAGGGAAATTTCAGGAATAAAAAATAATATCTAGGAGCCTAAATAAAAAGTCAAAAGCTGTACTTTATCGCATTTTGTTATCAATGTGTGCCTTGAATTAAATATTTGAAATAGCATTTTATTCAGAGACAAGAATATAAATTAAAAAGTGAAATTAAAATGTCTGCAACTAATACCAATGTAGAAAACTCATTTCTTCTCCTCTTCTCCTGATCCCTACTTTACAGTAGAAGGTTGATCTTCACTATTAATTAGTTCAAGGAGAGAAATCACATATCACCCCCAAAAGTTGACCTGACCAGGTCAGGGAACAGTTCTCCTGGGAATCATACAGCATTTTTAAGTCTCTTCATAATGGCATCAGTGGTGTCTTGGTTTGCTTCTTTCAGCTCCTGTTTTTCTATGCCCTCGAAACTAGTGCAAGCAGAGAGGGGTTTTTTGTTGTGTTTTTTTTTTTTTTTTCTCCCTAGTCCCAGTGTAGCCCTGGAATGGCTGCTATAGAAGGAAGAGACTGGGGGACACAGTGATGTTGATTCAGTTTAAGTCTGATAATCAAGGCTGGATTCATGAGAGGACTGGGGGAGATAGATTTCTGTACCTAGAACAATATGTTTTTGCACACTTAGATGCTGCACGGGAAATTTAATGGTAACTGTGTGTTTATTTGTATGTGACTAGGTATGTTCCAGTATCCTGAGAGACCTTGCTGAAAAACACACACACTCAGAGGAGAGGCAAACAAGAACAACTGAGCTGTAATAAAGCTTAGCTTCATCTTCAAACTAGAGAAATGGCATCATCGTCAGTTTAAAAAGAACTCTTCGCAGTCACACTGCCAGAAACCTCACCCAGGCCAGAGGTCTTCATCATGGCAGCCTTGAAGATAACCAGGAAAAGCCTCTTAGAACTTTGGCTGCTTAGTCCCGAGTGTCAGCACTGACAGTGATGTTAATCAGTAGTTATCTGTCCCCCTCTTTGCTTCACCTACACCTGCCACAACGCCCACATATACACCCACATGTATTCATGCATAGGAACTATTTCTCATCCATCCTTAACACCTTCTGTATTGAGGTGAGTGGCCCCATATTTGTCTTCCTTCTGCTCTTTCCTCAAACCAGAGTGTCAAGATATGAGCATTTATACACAGAAACACATGGCAGTTTCCTAAATATTCATTTGGCTGACAGTCCAGCAAATTCCAGTACTCTGAGGATTAACTAGTCACTTTATTTCTTTTGGAGAGCTCTGCTATAACTGAAGCCCAACATCTTGTTTATCTTCCAGGGAACATGCTCAAATGCACTCATCATGACAAAGTACCTGCTGTGGAAATACTTTTTAAAATTGTGAGACATGAAGGCGTTTTTGGAGGAAGAAGGGTCATTATCTAATTTTTAAGATTTTTGATACTTTGTAAGAATCTTAGAGAGTTGAACAACTTACTAATAGCTTTAGTGTTTCCAGCTGATCTTTAATGTATAAAGTTAAGCAGATGCATCTTTATGTTAAATAAAGTATTTGAAGCCTATAGACACAAACCAGTTTCATTTAATTGTTTTGACCACCTCCTCCTGCAGTAACACTTTCTGAAGCACTGCTGACGAAGAGTAAACAGAAAAATTTGCATTTCAGAGCCCTTTATTTCCCCAATCATTTGCTGGCTGGCGTGGATTCTAATGAATAATGCGAAAACTCAGTGGCAGGAAGCCAAAAAGAGAATAAAGAAAAGCAAAGATGGAGATAACAAACTATGCCACAAACTACCTATTAATCCTAGAATGACTGGGGATTGATTATTAGTGAGCTCATTTTTTGTTTGTGTCGGCTCTTGACTAGAGAAGGCTGGCTTTGCAGAGCGTCATAAAGCATGATGAACAGAGGCTTTCTCAAAGGCTCAAGTCCCTATTTTTTCTCTAAATGGATATTAACACTAGGACTATACAAGTCATATATCATTAAGAAAAGAAATTAAGATTTTAGTGTCTTCTCTAAATATATTTTCATAAAAGTAAATTGGAAATAAAGAACACAGGGTCTTTATCACTAGTCTCAATAGCTAGATTTTTGGCATTTGTTTTTAAACAAATAACTCTAATATGATACAAGTGCTATATTCAAAATATGTGCTATGGAAGACAATATATTACATCAATAACAATTAAGATATATATTCTTAGCCTTTTTTGACCCACATTTTATTCAGTTATCAGCATTCAACAAATATTTGTTGAACACGTATACCAAATGTTTCCATTTAACAATGCCAACTGTTATCTCCTATTCTCTTTTAAAACAAAGATTATTAAATGAATGGGGATTGATGGAGAGAGCTGATGAGTTATATGTCTTGGGAACATGAGAGGGAGAAAGAATTTAGAGACCTGGCTGGACCAGAGGTATGCTGGTAAATGTTTAACAACTGGCTCTCCAGGGTTTTAAAATAAAAGAGGCCCCATTTGTTTGTTCATTAATGTGGTGGTAAATAACACCTGGCTTCCCAGTAGTAAAGAACCTGCCTGACAGTGCCGGAGACATAAGAGACATGGGTCTGATCCCTGGGTTAGGAAGATCCCCTGGAGAAGGGATCTCCTGGAGAGGGGAACCCACTCCAGTATTCTTGCCTGGAGAATCCATGGACAGAGGAGCATGATGGGCTACAGTCCATGGGTCACAAAGAGTCAGACACGACTGAAGCAACTTAGCATGCACATAAAGAACACCATCATGTCTGATCTCGGTCTACCAACCTGACATCATTGAATGTGGAGTTGGGAAAAGACAAACACAATCCATTTTCCTGATCTGTGATGAGCCCACTCTAGTACATCATTGTTAATACTCAACAATGCCTTTCTGGGGTCACCCTGAGAGCCTATCTGTGACTACATAACAGGCAAAACCGGGAGGTTAAATAGCTTTGCAGAGTGACTCATAAATGCCCATAGATACATTTATATATGCCTGCATTGTCTTTATATCTCTTCTTTTAGAGCATCTAATCTCACATGCTGTCTTTAGCCCTCTGGTAAACTGAGCAACTGACCTCTGCTACCACAAAGAGAAAAACAGCATCTGCTATGGGAAGCTGGCAGTAACTTTAAGCTCCCTTTGCAATATGTTTCACGATTTTGTCACATAATATTAAAAATATGTGTCCCTGAGGATGAGATTTAATAAAATCAGTGATGTTTCTGCTTCATCAAGGAAATTCTTAAATAAAACTTGCAGTTTAAAGAATATGTTAAGATAAAGAATTCAGTGACTCTAAGTCTTAATTAGAGCTAAATTTCCAGAAGTTTACCCACTATAGCTTTTGTACCATCATCACAAATATCAAGCCAATTTAAAGGGTCAATAACATCTTAGTTTTGTTATGAAAATAATTTTTGCCTTGCAGACCTCAAAAAAGCATCTCTGAGCCTCCTAGGGTTCCATGAACAACACTTTGAGAGCTACCACTCTAACCTAGA
This sequence comes from Bos grunniens, assembly GCF_055505025.1. Lineage (NCBI taxonomy): Eukaryota > Metazoa > Chordata > Mammalia > Artiodactyla > Bovidae > Bos > Bos grunniens. The sequence continues at coordinate 112,710,763 of NC_141170.1, read as the reverse complement.
GTCACGAATGTCTCTTGGCTTGGTTATCGCAGTAAGCTCCACATGGCCATTCTGGCTACCTTGTGATCCATTCAGCAACAAACAGTCAAAGTGGGCTTGTAATAAAGCAAACCTAATCATGTCACTTCCTACTCAAAACCCTCTTATGACTTCCCGTTACTCTTAGAATTGAATGAAAACCCTTTTTATGGCGGACAGAGCCCTCTGTTATTTTGTCCTTGTCTGCCTCTGCAGCCTCATCTCCCTCTGTCCTCCTCTTCAATCTGTTTACAGCAGCTATGCTAGCTTCTTTCTGTTCTTAACCACAGTAGATTCATTCTTGCTACCAGTCTTTGCATGTGCTCTTCTTTGTAATGTTTTCTCCATATTCCACTGACCTGATTAACTGGACTCATTTTGTAGCTATCGACTTAAATCTCACTCTAAGGATTTCCTTATCAGCCTCCTGTTAGATTAGATCCCCTTTCATTGTATTCTCACCTTCTTGTGATTATATAATTACTGTTGTCCTTGTTTTTGAGGTCTGTCTTCTCTGAGAGACCATAACTGTTCTCATGGAAGAGACTATGTCTGTCATAATCTCCATAACAGATTAAGGGCTTTGAATGTTGTCTGACTTGATTGAAGATTGTCACCTAGTGTGAAAAAGAAGGAACTGGAAGATGATCTGCATATAAGTGTCGGTCTGCACCTTTGACAGTGTATAACACTGATTCTTTGGACCTTAAATGAGGAGCAACAACCTTGAGAAGACTTTTATTATTTTTAAAAAATGCTAACTGGAGGTACAGAGAACTTGTGCCCCATTCCCCCCAGGAATTAAATTGGAGCCAGACCAGCATGGTTGTATTCACAACTGAAACTCTACTAGTGAATATTTTGTTATAGGGATAATTTTGTCATACCTACATTTCTGTGTTTTTTTACGGATCTTTCCAAGGAGATTTCTACTTTCTTCATTCAAAGAGACTTCAAACAACCTATAGACATGTTCCAGAAAAGATCTGAACTCTGGCAATAAGCATAGTTCAAATGTGAACTTCTGCTACACACTAACCAGTCATTTTATTATCTCATCCATCCCTCCATGTTAGTAAAAATATTGAAATATATACTAACTCTGAATCAAATGTATAACTTACTGACTTTCTGGAAAAATTATCATCCTCCCAAGCTCAACACCACAGTACCACTAGAAAATATTAAATATCTCCTTCTATTAAAGAAAATATGTATCAGAAATTAATTCCAGGAGGCTCAAAGTTCTTCTTTGAGGTATGCTCAGTGTGGCTTCACATGTCTTATGCCAGGTGTATGACCAGCAAGTGACTGTAAACAGCAGCCTAAGAAGGTAAAGTAAAAGTTAGAATTTTCAATTGTTTTTTTCTTGGTTCAAAATAAGCCACCAAAATAAGACTTGCCAAAATACTCTTGAGTATATTCTCCATTGATTATTCTCAAAATGAAATTGATGCATGTTGCACAATGCAATAAATGGACAATTCATATTGTCAGAATTGCTTGGTGATGAAAAGTGAAAGTTTTGGTTAAATGGCTAAATATTTTATTTAAAATATCTCAGCTGCATTTAGAAGCATGTGAGACATTGTTTCCTTTTTCTATTTCCTGCAGTATTCCTCCCAAAGCTAGAGTTTGTTTTAAAAAGATAAAGATTAAACACTGCAGTGAATTATGTCCACACTCATGTGCAAACACCTTTTTCTTTTTGCTTGTCTTTGTGAATATTTTAAATCTAATATTTATTACATTTTGTTTGAAAAAGAGACAGGTTAAAATGCAGCTTGAAAAAGAAAAGATGGTAACTGTTAAGAGATCTAATTACAATGAACCTACCATAACTAGGTCAGCAAGAGGTTAGGAATGAATTTGTTTGTAATGGAAATAGGAACTTTTCTGGATCATTTAAATAGCGGATACTGTGTCATTGCCTTGGATGTAATTAGTCATTTTGTTAGACTCAGTTTGAGAACGGAATCCTAGGTTGAAAAGTTCAGAGTACAAGGGTAGTACCTAGAGAAGAGCTGGTAGTTGTACTGGGAAACCTAGACATCAAGAGACCCCTCAAAAGCTGATTGCTGAAAGGAAGAAAGCAGCAGGAATCTCCATCCTCTAAGTGTGGAAGCATCAAGGGAAAATTCCATCCTCTGCAGCAGTTGGATGACATTGCTACTAAATGGTTTAGAGTTTACCTATATCCTTTCATATTTGTTGTTTCTAATGCCTTTTTCTGTTTGTACTATTTGATTTTAGGTTGTTCACCCAACTGACAGGTCACATAATACTCCATAGTTCTATTGTATCTCCTTCAAGGACGTTTTTGCTCACAAAAGCTGTAAGACTAAATAACTATGGTGTATTATATACAAATTTCTTGATCTGAAAAAAGCTGATGGCAGAATTTATATGTTATCCTGCTTCTTGCCTTTAATTTCTTTCTTGCTTCTGTTAGGTATACTTTCGCCATGGTTAGTGCCTTCTCCAGAGCTAGAGCAAGACTTCAGATTCATGCCAGTTAAGTCATTAGATAAACACTGAGAAGACAAGAGTTGGACACGACTTAGCAACTGAACAACAACACAATAATTGACTCAGATTATACATTCTTTCTCTAGAATAGCAATGTCTGGTAGAACCTTCTGTGATGATGGAAATATCTGTACTGTTCGATGCAGTTACCACTGGTGCAACTAATTTTTTAATTTAATTATTTTAAATTTAAATAGCCACATGTAGCGAATAGCCACTGTATTAGTCAGCACAGCTCTCAAATATGCCTTTCTAGTTACCACGCTCAGCTATACAATACCATTTTGTTAATTCCAAAACTACCAATTTAGGAACCATGATTTTTTTACTTGAACTAACCTATCGCTGACTTTATGAGCTATAAAGAAAATGGCTGATAATCAGATTAACAATGTGAAAAATATTATAGATCAAAAGTTTCACTTTTATAGGGACATAATGAATTAATATAGGTAATAAAGTTGTTAGATGATGAATCACTTTTATTATTCATTGATGTGAAGCAGGTCTAAATGGACCTTCACTTGAAAACACTCTTGTGATGGTTAATTTTATGTGTCAACTTGACTGGGCTAAGGGAATGCCAGGCAAAACTTATTTGGTGGTGTGGCTATGTGGGTATTTCCAGAAAAGGTTACCATTTGAATTAGTAGACTAAGAAGAGATCCACCCTCACCAGTGCAGGTGGGAATCTTCCAATCAGTTGAGGGCCAGAATGGAACAAAAAGCTAACGGTAAGGCATTTCTCTCTCTTCTGGAGCTGGGACATCCATTTCTCCTACCCTTGGAGGTCAGAGCTCCTGGTTCTTGGACCTTATGACTCTGGGACCTAACACCATCAACTCCCCTGGTTCTCAGACCTTTGGGCTCAAACAGTTATACAACCAGCCTTCCTGTCTCTCCATAACTGCATGAACTGATTCCTACAATAAATCTCCTCTTATATGTCTGTATGTATTCTGTTGGTCTTGTTTTTCTAGAGAACCCTGACTAATACAACTCTTTAATTGTTAGTTATTCCTTTATCTGAACTATACTAGACGCTGGACTAGTGCTGGAGATTTTTTAAATGATTTGCCTTCAAGAAGCTTTCTGTCCTAGAAATTAAATATGTATCTTTGACATTATAGTTTAATATTACTATAAATATTATATATTTACCACTTTGAAGATATTTAAGAACATTAAATCACCTAAGGCCCTCCAAAAAAGTTCATTTTTAGAGATGTATTTTTAAAATGTATTTTTATCTAATGTATTTCATATGTTTCACATAAATCTGAGCTTTCCCCAGATTAGGACAAAGTAATGGTTTTTATATTTTATTTAATTGTATTTACACTGACTATTATTTATATGAGTCATGGTTTCTTTAGTATAATGTATTAGCATATAGTATAGTTTATGTGTATGTATAACATATATATATATCTCAATATTTAAGGTTTGGCTATATTTTTAGGTAATAATAAATTGAAAATTTTATAATATTTAAACCATGACTTAGTTTTATATATAGTATATAGCATTAATGTATTAGTGTAAGTACTACTTTTCTCATAAGTACTATAAGTTTAGCTATAATTATATAAGAATAACCATAAGTGTATATATATATATTAATATAAAGATAAGTACTAATAATTTCTTATTTTAATTTCTTGCATTATTATTTTAACACATAATATGTCTATCATTAGTAAAAATGGTGAATCAGTTTGCACTTAATGAAAGGGGCTTAATATATTAGCTTTTCCAGGAATATTGAGTATGGGTTATGGAGCCAGACTGCCACATTGTTCAGTTCCTTGCTCTCTCAACATACTAAATGTAACCTTGAACAAGTCATTAAATTTATCTGTGCTTCAACTTCCTCACTGGAAAATTAGAAAATAATATCTGCCTCTTCATAGAGTCATTGTGAGAATTACCTTAAAAGAGTCATTAAAAAAAAGTGCTTTACATAATCTCTGACACGATAGTGTTCAATAAAACTTTATTTTTATTATAAATTTTTTTTCTTACTACTACTACTATTCGGAATATTGCAGGACATAGAGACTCTGTATCATATATTTAGAGGAGATATTTGAGGAAGGGGAGCCTGTCACTGCTCATATATTATCATAGTATACCAGGTACTAAACCAGAGTTTAAACACTGGAAGATTTTTACACTTGGTATCTAAATTTGTAGACAAAAATCTTCAAGTATTTTTATTTCCTTATAGAATGTTAATTTACTTATATTTTTCCTCTCAGTCCAGGGTTAGAAAGTCCACACCATTTTTTAAGTTTGTACTTTAAAGAATATATATTTAACATGGAGTCATTGCAGAAGATTACCCTATGTTGGAAAAAACTTTATTTTTTTCTGAAGGACATGTGTATATGAAATTTGAAAATATAGGCTTTACACTGTATGCCTCTAGAGACAAGGAATGGATATATTAAAAATGGAAAAAAAAAAAACTTCTAAGGAAACTTTTAAAAATATATACTGCACTGCTGCTGCTGCTGCTGCTGCTGCTGCTGCTAAGTCACTTCAGTTCGTGTCCTACTCTGTGCGACCCCAGAGACGGCAGCCCACCAGGCCCCACCATCCCTGGGATTCTCCAGGCAAGAACACTAGAGTGGGTTGCCATTTCCTCCTCCAATGCATGAAAGTGAAAAGTGAAAGTGAAGTCGCCCAGTCGTCTCCGACTCTTAGCGACCCCATGGACTGCAGCCTACCAGGCTCCTCCATCCATGGGATTTTCCAGGCAAGAGTACTGGAGTGGGGTGCCATATACTGAACTAGTAAGGATATAATATTTGAGAAAGGCTATGATTCAAAAGCAAGATACGCAGATACGTTATTTAGAAAGAGGGTGGCTCGGGAAACAGCAAATGATTTGATTATATATTTTGGATAGAACTATTTCTATGAATAAGCCACTCACCTCTTTCTTTTTACTGGCCTGGGTTAGCGGCTTATGCTCACTTTTCTTTTTAATAATAAAGTACACCATAAAATTAAACTGAATTATAGTCCTAATCTTAGACTGCCACAATAAGAAGAAACTTAGTGACGACTTTATATAAATTTGGAAATTTTTATTAAAACTTCTGACCATGACAAAAATAAATTTTGAGTCCAAAAAAAAAAAAAAAACAAAAGCATGATCAGAAAATTTCAAATAGAGCATTGAATTAGATCTCTAAATACCACCATGCACTCAGTAAACAGATTTAGCTGGCAGTGCAAATCAAATTGGGAAAACTGAACATCTCAGTAATGCTGCCAGTTTCTCAAGCCAGTTTCTCAAAGGTTTATATCTTTGAATTCTTGCCTAAGTCAGTATTATAGTATATGGAATGTTCCATGAGTTTAATTTAAGCCCTGCATTTAAAGGTATGTAATTGTAATTCCACTCCTCAACTATAAACTTATAGGAGATTTGAAGGAAATAACTGGCTACAAACAGGAGAGTTAAATAGGAAATGTGGGCAGTCAGTGTGTTTTGAACCCCTATTTCTCTCTTAGGATTAGATTTGAGGCCATTAGCTGCTATAACAAATAAACACACAAGTGTGCAATAGCTCAACTACAGTAAAGATTTATTTCCCACTCAAGTCCAAAAATGGAAGTTCTTAGTTCATGGATGGTCTGAGCAAAATTCAGAGACCCAGGCTTCTCCAGTTTTAGTTCAGTTCAGTTAAGTCGCTCAGTCGTGTCCGACTTTTTGCGACCCCATGAATCGCAGCACTCCAGGCCTCCCTGTCCATCACCAACTCTGGAGGTCACTCAAACTCATGTCCATCAAGTCAGTGATGCCATCCAGCCATCTCTCCAGTTTAGGATCTGTTATTTTCAGCATGTTGTTTCCAGTATGGCCGACTAGGCCTCAGCCAATCAAAAGGGAAAGGAATAAATATCATCAAGTGGAAAGATTTCCTAGACAAGACCTGGAAATAGAACAGGTCACTTATAGTCATATTCCACTGGCTGGAACTCAGTTACATGGCCACATCTCACTTCAAAGGAAGCGGGAAAAGAGTCCAAGGTGTGCCCAGGATGACAGGCCACAGCCACACTCCTCTGTGTAGACTGATCTCTGAGGACTATAGTTTCCTTTCCTCAGTCTCTAGTGCTCTCCCAGCTGCCTCCATCACCTCTTCAACTGCTGGAGGAAAGCAGTCTATTTAATTCACAGTTATGTGTCAGCCCTGGGTGTGAATTTTAAAAGCAGAAGACTGAAGAATGATTACTCATTCCATAAGAAGACAAGTAGAAAATTTTGTTTTTTTCTTGGTTGTGGTTTTGTGGGTTGGGTTGGCTGGTTGTTTTGGTAAAACAGGTTCAAAAAATACTTTGAGCGAGGTCCTTAATCCACAAAAAAAAAAAAGGCAAGTTCTAAAAACCAGTCAGATTTTTGGAAAATGGGAGAGAAAGTACAAATTAAATAATAGTATAAATAGCATCTGTTTAATTCTGGCTATTTCTTAATATCTTTAGCTATCCACAATGTAAAGTTTTGGCAGATTGGTGTCTGTACTGGTATTAAGTAAAAGATGTATCTCATCAAGTCAGCAACAGAGACCATGGGTTAATTCCTATACTTAGTTTGCATTTTTTAAATAGAAATCCTAAGTACAACGTGTTCCAAAACTGAAATCTTGACTCTTTCAGAAACTTGCTCCACCCACATACTGTCCCTTCTCTGTTGATGCAACTCTAACCTAAGAGTTGCACAAGACCAAAATTTAAAGTCATTTTTAACATCTTTCTCTCATACCTCTTATCCAAACTTCTCTCTTCTCTTATCCAAGAAGTCCTATTGATTCAATGTTCAAAACATCCGGAATATGAACACTTCTCCTCATCTTCACTTATGGGTTGAATCCCATCCTCTTTCATCTTGATTACTGAAATAGACCCTTAACTAATTTCAGTGTTTTTATTTTTGCCTACCCATCCCCACCTGTACCTCCATACCATACTATACACACACAGAGACTCCTCTCAACCCATGGGGTTGGGGAAGAAGCAAAAGTTGAAACAGTGAAATTCGTCTGGGATCTACCGCAGTAATCCAGGTAAGAGGCAGTGAATGTTACTACCACTTTCTCCATCAGTCCGCTTCAGCCGTAATGACCTTATTGCTATTTTTGAACAAGCTATTCTCTCACATTTCTCTCTAATGTCACTTCTCAACCAGGCCTTTCCTGAGTGTCCTATAAATATTTTGATGTGTTGTCCATCCTCCTACTCAGAATTTTCAAAGCCTTTTGAAATGAGTTTTCACTTTCTCTTTTCTTAATTGTAATTGAAATATGAAATTATATTAGTTTCAGGAACACAACATAGTGATTTGTTATCTGTATATACTGCAAAATGATCACTATAAGAAGTCTAGTTAGCGTCCATTACTACACATAGCTACCAAAACAATGTTTTTCTTGTGATGAGTACTTTTGGGGAACACATGTATACCTGTGGCGGATTCATTTTGATATATGGCAAAACCAATACAATATTGTAAAGTTAAAAAATAAAATAAAATTTAAAAAAAAGATCTACTGTCATAGCAACTGTCAAATATGCAATACATGATTTTTTAGTATAGTCACCATGCTGTACATTACATCCATGTGATTTATTTGTAACTGAAAATCTGTACTTGTGCCTTTTACCCCTTTACACATTTTGCTGAGCTCCACCCCCCACCTCTGGTAAGTAAACACAAATCTGTTCTCTGGATCTATGAGCTTGTTTTCTTTTTAAGATTCCACGTGTAAAATCATATGGTATTCCTCTTTCTCTGTTAGACTTATTTCACTTAGCGTCATGCCCTCAAGGTCCATCCATGTAGTGGCAGTGGCAAATGGAAAGATTTCATTTTTTATGACTGAATAATATTTCATTGTATTTATTTATAATACCGTACTTTCTTTATTCATTTATCTGTCAGTTAGTGTTAAGTTGTTTCCATGACTTGGCTATTGTAAATAATGCTGCAATGAGCATGGGGATGCATGTATGTTTTTGAATTAGTGGTTTTTTTGTTTTTTGTTTTTTCTTTAGGCAAATACCTAGGAGTGGAATTGCTAGATCACATGGACTTCTGTTATTAAGACTGGAAGGCCTCCTCCCCCCATACTGTTTTGCATAGTGGCTGCACTAACTTACATTCCCAGCAGTAGTCCATAAGGGTCCCTTTTTCTCTGTATCCTCACCAACATGTGCTGTTTTCATGTCTGGTGGTTTCCTCATCTTTGTCACAAGCATTCTTGCCGCATAACTACTTAGCCACAAGGCAGTCTTGCCATAAAAGATAAGTAACAAAAAATAAAAGGACATTAAAAGAATGTAAACAGGAAACATCAGAAAGGAATAGACTATTGCAAAATAGAAAATATTTGAATACCTTTAAAATATGTGTAGACTCATGGAAATACTTCTCCAAAAAATTTATTTCTTGGCTTGTACCAAAACACTGGTCTTCCAGGTCTTTTTTCATAGTATTTTATATCTTTTTTTTGGCTTCTCCTTGTTCAGAATCGTACTTTTTTTTTTCCCACTAAAATGTCTTCTTTCATTTAGATAGACTTCCCGAATACTAGGATGCCTATTTATAACTGAGCTTTGTACTGTGTTGTGTAAACCTTCCACACTATTGGTTTTTCTTGGAATATTATTGTCACATGTCCATTGAGAGGCATTCTAAAGTTCTGTGGGAAATGGGTATTTTGCCTCTTTCTCCTCCAATGTACTGTATTTCAAAAACAAAAAACAAAAACAACTTTTGGTGCAAAGTCATCATCATCTGTCACGCTTTTTGTACATCAAACCAAACTATCAACCATTCATTTTATTTTTACAGAAAAATTGCCATATAGCCAATTAGTTTTGCTGCAAAATGTGGCAAAATGCTTGTGGCAAAGATGCTTAGGGCAAAAGTACCTAGAAACGTTATTTCTGAAAGAAGAATGGAACTGGAAGAATCAAGCTACCTGACTTCAGGCTCTACTACAAAGCCACAGTTATCAAGACAGTATGGTACTGGCACAAAGACAGAAATATAGATCAATGGAACAAAATAGAAAGCCCAGAGATAAATCCATGCACATATGGACACCTTATCTCTGACAAAGGAGGCAAGAATATACAATGGATTAAAGACAATCTCTTTAACAAGTGGTGCTGGGAAAACTGGTCAACCACTTGTAAAAGAATGAAACTAGAACACTTTCTAACACCATACACAAAAATAAACTCAAAATGGATTAAAGATCTCAACATAAGACCAGAAACTATAAAACTCCTAGAGGAGAACATAGGGAAAACACTCTCTGACATACATTACAGCAGGATCCTCTATGACCCACCTCCCAGAATATTGGAAATAAAAGCAAAAATAAACAAATGGGACCTAATTAACCTTAAAAGCTTCTGCACATCAAAGGAAACTATAAGCAAGGTGAAAAGACAGCCTTCAGAATGGGAGAAAATAATAGCAAATGAAGCAACTAACAAAAAACTAATCTCAAAAATATACAAGCAACGCCTACAGCTCAATTCCAGAAAAATAAATGACCCAGTCAAAAAATGGGCCAAAGAACTAAATAGACATTTCTCCAAAGAAGACATACAGATGGCTAACAAACACATGAAAAGATGCTCAACATCACTCATTATCAGAGAAATGCAAGTCAAAACCACTATGAGGTACCATTTCACACCAATCAGAATGGCTGCGATCCAAAAGTCTACAAAAAATAAATGCTGGAGAGGGTGTGGAGTAAAGGGAACACTGTTGGTGGGAATGCAAACTAGTATAGCCACTATGGAGAACAGTGTGGAGATTCCTTAAAAAACTGGAAATAGAACTGCCTTATGATCCAGCAATCCCACTGCTGGGCATACACACTGAGGAAACCAGAAGGGGAAGAGACACGTGTACCCCAATGTTCATCGCAGCACTGTTTATAATAGCCAGGACATGGAAGCAACCTAGATGTCCATCAGCAGATGAATGGATAAGAAAGCAGTGGTACATACACACAATGGAGTATTACTCCGCCATTAAAAAGAATACATTTGAATCAGTTCTAATGAGGTGGATGAAAATGGAGCCTATTATACATAGTGAAGTAAGCTACAAGGAAAAACACCAATACAGTATACTAACGCATATATATGGAATTTAGAAACATGGTAACAATAACTCTGTGTACGAGACAGCAAAAGAGACACTGATGTATAGAACAGTCTTATGGACTCTGTGGGAGAGGGAGAGGGTGGGAAGATTTGGGAGAATGGCATTGAAACATGTAAAATATCATGTATGAAACAAGATGCCAGTCCAGGTTCGATGCACGATACTGGATGCTTGGGGCTAGTGCACTGGGACGACCCAGAGGGATGGTATGGGGAGGGAGGAGGGAGGAGGGTTCAGGATGGGGAACACATGTATACCTGTGGTGGATTCATTTTGATATTTGGCAAAACTAATTCAATGATGTAAAGTTTAAAAATAAAATAAAAAAAAGAAACGTTATTTCTTGACTTTGTATATAATAGCCATTCTAATAGGTATAAGGTGATATCTCATTATGGATTTGGTTTGCTTTTCCCTGATGATTGATGGCAATAAGGAGTTCATGATCTGAGCCACAGTCAGCTCCTGGTCTTGTTTTTGTTGACTGTATAGAGCTTCTCCATCTTTGGCTGCAAAGAATATGATCAATCTGATTTTGGTGTTGACCATCTGGTGATGTCCATGTGTAGAGTCTTCTCTTGTGTTGTTGGAAGAGGGTGTTTGCTATGACCAGTGCATTCTCTTGGCAAAGCTCTATTAGCCTTTGCCCTGCTTCATTCCGTATTCCAAGACCAAATTTGCCTGTTACTCCAGGTGTTTCTTGACTTCCTACTTTTGTATTCCATTCCCCTATAATGAAAAGGACATCTTCTTTGGGGTGTTAGTTCTAAAAGGTCTTGTAGGTCTTCATAGAACCGTTCAACTTCAGCTTCTTCAGCATTACTGGTTGGGGCATAGACTTGGATTACTGTGATCTTGAATGGTTTGCCTTGGAAATGAACAGAGATCATTCTGTCGTTTTTGAGATTGCATCCAAGTACTGCATTTCGGACTCTTTTGTTGACCATGATGGCTACTCCATTTCTTCTAAGGGATTCCTGCCCGCAGTAGTAGATATAATGGTCATCTGAGTTAAATTCACCCATTCCAGTCCATTTTAGTTCGCTGATTCCTAGAATGTCGATGTTCATTCTTGCCATCTCTTGTTTGACCACTTCCAATTTGCCTTGATTCATGGACCTGACATTCCAGGTTCCTATGCAATATTGCTCTTTACAGCATCAGACCTTGCTTGTATCACCAGTCACATCCACAGCTGGGTATTGTTTTTGCTTTGGCTCCATCCCTTCATTCTTTCCGGAGTTAATGTCTCCACTGATCTCCAGTAGCATATTGGGCACCTACTGACCTGGGGAGTTCCTCTTTCAGTATCCTATCATTTTGCCTTTTCATACGGTTCATGGGGTTCTCAAGGCAAGAATACTGAAGTGGTTTGCCATTCCCTTCTCCAGTGGACCACATTCTGTCAGCCCTCTCCACCATGCCCACTGGTCTTGAGTGGCCCCACAGAGCATGGCTTAGTTTCATTGAGTTAGACAAAGCTGTGGTCCCAGTGTGATTAGATTGACTAGTTTTCTGTGATTATGGTTTCAGTGTGTCTGCCCTCTAATACCCTCTTGAAACACCTACCATCTTACTTGGGTTTCTCTTACCTTGGACGTGGGGTATCGGTTCATGCCTGCTCCAGCAAAGCGCACCTGCTGCTCCTTACCTTGGACGAGGGGTATCTCCTCACTGCCGCCCCTCCTGACCTTGAACATGGAGTAGCTCTTCTCGGCCCTCCTGCCCCTGTGCACTCACTGCTCCTTAGACGTGGGGCTGCCCTTCTTGGCCGCCGCCCCTGACCTCAGCCATGGGGTACTCCTCCCAGCCGCTGCCCCTGGCCTCGGGTGTTGGGTAGCTCCCCCCGGCTCCTGCCCCTGACCTCGGACGTTAGGTAGCTCCTGTTGGCCACTCCTGCCCCTTCGCAGCCTGGCACTCATGGCCGCCACCCCTGACAAGACCCGGAGCAGACTGTGGCTCAGATCATGAACTCCTTATTGCCAAATTCAGACTTAAATTGAAGAAAGTAGGGAAAATCACTAGACCATTCAGGTATGACCTAAATCAAATCCCTTATGATTATACAGTGGAAGTCAGAAATAGATTTAAGGGACCAGATCTGATAGATAGAGTGCCTGATGAACTATGGACAGAGGTTTGTGACATTGTACAGGAGACAGGGATCAAGACCACCACCATGGAAAAGAAATGCAAAAAAGCAAAATGGCTGTCTGGGGAGGCCTTACAAATAGCTGTGAAAAGAAGAGAAGCAAAAAGCAAAGGAGAAAAGGAAAGATATAAGCATCTGAATGAAGAGTTCCAAACAACAGCAAGGAGAGAAAAGAAAGCCTTCCTCAGCGATCAATGCAAAGAAATAGAGGAAAGCAACAGAATGGGAAAGACTAGAGATCTCTTCAAGAAAATTAGAGATACCAAGGGAATATTTCATGCAAATATGGGCTTGATAAAGGACAGAAATGGTATGGACTTAACAGAAACAGAAGATATTAAGAAGATGTGGCAAGAATACACAGAACTGTACAAAAAAGATCTTCACGACCCAGATAATCATGATGGTGTGATCACTGACCTAGAGCCAGACATCCTGGAATGTGAAGTCAAGTGGGCCTTAGAAAGCATCACTACGAACAAAGCTAGTGGAGGTGATGGAATTCCAGTTGAGCTATTTCCAATCCTGAAAGATGATGCTGTGAAAGTGCTGCACCCAATATGCCAGCAAATTTGGAAAATTCAGCAGTGGCCACAGGACTGGAAAAGGTCAATTTTCATTCCAATCTCAAATAAAGGCAATGCCAAAGCATGCTCAAACTACCGCACAATTGCACTCATCTCACACGCTAGTAAAGTAATGCTCAAAATTCTCCAAGCCAGGCTTCAGCAATATGTGAACCATGAACTTCCAGATGTTCAAGCTGGTTTTAGAAAAGGCAGAGGTACCAGAGGTCAAATGGCCAACATCTGCTGGATCATGGAACAAGCAAGAGAGTTCCAGAAAAACATCTATTTCTGCTTTATTGACTATGCCAAAGCCTTTGACTGTGTGGATCACAATAAACTGTGGAAAATTCTGAAAGAGATGGGAATACCAGACCACCTGACCTGCCTCATGAGAAACTTATATGCAGGTCAGGAAGCAACAGTTAGAACTGGACATGGAACAGACTGGTTCCAAATAGGAAAAGGAGTATGTCAAGGCTGTATATTATCACCCTGCTTATTTAACTTATATGCAGAATACATCATGATAAACGCTGGGCTGGAAGAAGCATAAGCTGAAATCAAGATTGCTGGGAGAAATATCAATAACCTTAGATATGCAAATGACACCACCCTTATGGCAGAAATTAAAGAGGAACTAAAAAGCCTCTTGATGAAGGTGAAAGCGGAGAGTGAAAAAGTTGGCTTAAAGCTCAACATTCAGAAAACGAAGATCATGGCATCCGGTCCCATCATTTCATGGGAAATAGATGGGGAAACAGTGGAAACAGTGTCAGACTTTATTTTTGGGGGCTCCAAAATCACTACAGATGGTGACTGCAGCCATGAAAGTAAAAGACTCTTAGTCCTTGGAAGGAAAGTTATGACCAAACTAGATAGCATATTCAAAAGCAGAGACATTACTTTGCCAACAAAGGTTCGTCTAGTCAAGGCTATGGTTTTTCCTGTGGTCATGTATGGATGTGAGAGTTGGACTGTGAAGAAAGCTGAGTGCTGAAAAATTGATGCTTTTTTTTGTTTGTTTTGTTTTTGTTTTGTTTTAATTTTATTTTATTTTTAAACTTTACAATATTGTATTAGTTTTGCCAAATATCGAAATGAATCCGCCACAGGTATATCTGTGTTCCCCATCCTGAACCCTCCTCCCTCCTCCCTCCCCATACCCTCCCTCTGGGTCGTCCCAGTGCACCAGCCCCAACCATCCAGTATCGTGCATCAAACCTGGACTGGTGACTCGTTTCATACATGATATTATACATGTTTCAATGCTATTCTCCCAAATCTCCCCACCCTCTCCCTCTCCCACAGAGTCCATAAGACTGATCTATACATCAGTGTCTCTTTTGCTGTCTCGTGCACAGAGTTATTGTTATCATCTTTCTAAATTCCATATATATGCGTTAGTATACTGTATTGGTGTTTTTCTTTCTGGCTTACTTCACTCTGTATAATAGGTTCCAGTTTCATCCATCTCATTAGAACTGATTCAAATGTATTCTTTTTAATGGCTGAGTAATACTCCATTGTGGAATTGATGCTTTTGAACTGTGGTGTTGGAGAAGACTCTTGAGAGTCCCTTAGACTGTAAGGAGATCCAACCAGTCCATTCTAAAGGAGATCAGTCCTGGGTATTCTTTGGAAGGATTGATGCTAAAGCTGAAACTCCAGTACTTTGGCCACCTCATGCAAAGAGTTGACTCATTGGAAAAGACTCTGATGCTGGGAGGGATTGGGGGCAGGAGGAGAAGGGAACGACAGAGGATGAGATGGCCAGATGGCATCACCGACTCGATGGACATGAGTTTAAGTGAGCTCTGGGAGTTGGTGATGGACAGGGAAGCCTGGCATGCTGCAATTCATGGGGTCACAAAGAGTCGGACACGACTGAGCGGCTGAACTAACTGGACTGAACTGACCTGATGATTGATGGTACAGAACACCTTTTCATGTACCAATTGGGCATGAGTATGTCTTAATGGAAAAATGTCTATTCAGATGCTCCCCCCATGTTTGTCTTTTTAGTTATTGAGTTATATATTTTTTATATTAACCCCTTATCAGATGGATGACTTGCAGATTTTCTGTCATTCAGTAGGTTGCCTTTTCATTTTGTTTATGGTTTCCTTTGCTGTGCAGAAGCCTTTTAGTTTAATGTAGTCCCATTTGATTATTTGCTTTGGTTGCCTTTGCTTTTGGTGTCTAATCCAAGAAATTATTTTCAAGCCTGGCATCAAGGAGCTTACCTGATTTTTCTTTTTTATGTAATATATAGTACTCTAACATTTTATAATTTGCATGATTTTTTATATTTATTGTTTGCCTCTCTTCTAGAATGTATACTTCACAGAACAGAGATTTCTTTTCTCTTTTTTTCATTTCTACCTTTCCAGTGCCTAGCAGAATACCTGGCACATAATAAACACTCTATGAATATGAATACCTCCCTCTTAGAGATTTGCAAAGTCAATTAATACATTATATTCTCTGAGATAGTCTTCTATAAAGAAAACTATTTAACTATAACCCAGCATTTCTCACATTTACTTAATGCAACTCCTTTTTCATGGAGCAACTGTTAGCATACAATGGAATTATCATTCTGAAGCTTATAATGGAGAAATATTGCTCTAGGTCAATGATTTAAAAATAATAATATCCAAATGGGATTTAACCCAGAAATAAAATGTGGGCTCAACATATGAAAATCAATGGGTCTCCTGCAGTGCAAGCAGATACAGTACCATCTGAGCCACCAGGGAATCCCCCAGTCACAGTAATGTGCTGTGCTTAGTCGGTCAGTCATGTCCGACTCTTTGAGACCCCATGGACTGTAGCCCACCAGGCTCCTGTGTCCATGGGATTCTCCAGGCAAGAATACTGGAGTGGTTGCCATGCCCTACTCCAGGGGATCTTCCCAACCCAGGGATCAAACCCAGGTCTCCCGCATTGCAGGCGGATTCTTTACCATCTGAGCCACCAGGGAAGGCCAATCATAGTCGTACAATATATTAGCTAAATAAAAGATGAAAATGACATGATCATCTCAATAGAGTCACAGACAGCATTTGAGAAAATCCAAAATTCTTTTATGATAAAAAGACTCAACAAATAAGGAATAGAAGTAAAAACTATCAGCCTGAAATATAAGACACTAAAATTTAAGATCAAAACTAAAATCAGAGTAACCAGGAGACTTTCACCTGAGATTCTAGCTTTGTTTGCCAACCTATCAGTTTCAGTGAAATTAGGATGCATTAACTGTAGGGGGAGGGAATATAACATATACACTAATACACAAATTCCACTGGGGTGTCCTGGGAGGCACTGTAACTTTTAAGATCCCTGAAAAGTTTTAGCCTGGAAATAGATTCGCCAAACCAAACAATCATGAGTTTAACATCGTCAGCGACTAATATGAACCATCTCCAACCCTCCTCTTCTGACTCAGAGAATGAAATGTTGCCACAGTCGAGCCTGACAGTGAAAGTGTTGAAGCCCTAAGTGGCTTTCTAACAAATTTAGACTTGACAGTTATTTTGTCTTTCTCTTGTCTTAGTGGGTTAGTCCACAAGAACACGGCACATTTTCTGGCTGCTGAGGGAAATACACCCTAAGCTATCTGCCTGCAGGCAGTTTTCCAGGATGGGTGCCCTGCAGATCGGGCTGTAGGGTGTACTTGTGACAGCTGTTTGACAACACAGGGGAAGGATGTCCAGAGGAGATTGTGGATGACTGCTAGGCCAAACTTCTCAACTTCTCATTAGTCTCCTTTTATAGAGTTAAGAGCTAACCACAAGCAGTTGCATGCTTTGATAAAAGTGGATCGTAGAAATGGAAATAAATGCCATATCTGGCATGCATTTTAGGCTCAGTTCTTTGAATAGTTGAATGTAAACCGTTGTCTTTTATGGGGTTGTATCGTCTAGCAGGTATTTTAACAGCTTTATGTTTTATCTAATATTGTTATATAAATTAAGCCATTTTCAGTTCAGGTCAGTTCATTTGTTCAGTCGTGTCCGACTCTTTGCAACCGCATGGACTGCTGCATACCAGGCTTTCCTGTCCCTCACCAACTCCTGGAGCTTGCTCAACTCATGTCCATCGAGTCAGGGATGCCATCCAACCATCTCATCCTCTATTGTCCCTTTCTCCTCCCACCTTCAATCTTTCCCAGCATCAGGGTCTTTTCCAATGAGTCAGTTCTTCGCATCAGGTGGCCAAAATATTGGAGCTTCAGCTTCAGCATCAGTACTTCCAATGAATATTCAGGACTGATTTCCAGTCAATATTCAGGATTGACTGGTTTGATCTCCTTGCAGTCCAAGGGGCTCTCAAGAGTCTTCTCCAACTCCACAGTTCAAAAGCATCAATTCTTCAGTACTCAGCTTTCTTCGAGACTTCCCTGGTGGCTCAGATGGTAGATTCCCCTGGAGAAGAAAATGGCAACCCACTCCAGTACTCTTGCCTGGAAAATCCCATGGACACAGTCCACAGGGTCGCAAAGAGTCGGACACAACTGAGCGACTTCACTTCAGCCTTCTTTATGGTCCAACTCTCTCATCCATACATAACTACTGGAAAAGCCATAGCTTTAACTTGATGGACTAAAATGACTTTGACTAAAATGACCTGGAATAGGCCATTTTGGGGTAAAACAAATCATATCTGAATATCAGTATTTAAGTGTTTCTAACATAAAATCATCTGGAATAATTTGCCTTGTTCTTAGAGCCTAAATTTTCCTGCTATGAACATAGCAATAGTGAAAGTCATCTTTCTATTTCTTGTGTTGCCAGGAAAGCTATTGTACAGATAGTGTAAAATAACCCTCTGAATTTAGCCTTGAATGAATGATATGGGCCTGAACTAAAAGAATATACGACCTTATAGGGTGCCTTCTTGGGAGCCAAATTTAAAAGGCTAATTTGTTTTCCTACCCTTGTTTATCTTTTGCTTTGATTTTATTACTTAGTTCTTGAGCTTGTTATGTTCCGTATGTATTTTGTAAGAGCCTGGACAAACCCTCTTAGAATAAAGTGAGGGTATAAATAATAAAATTTTAATTAAATAGTATAATCATTTAGTTGGACTTCCTTGAGCACATGCTGGGTGATTATGGGGATGATGAAACAGTAGAAAATCTTAGTGTTTTATTTAGGAACACCAGCTCGCTAACCACTTAAAATGCATAAACCATGTACACATAAATAAAGTTCTCCTTAACATTTGGGAGAAATTTTAAAATGAAAAAATAGACTGGAAGTGAGCATTAAATATTTATCAATATACTTTTATACTACTTGTTACGTGCCAGACACTATTCTGGTTGTTTTATATGTATGATGTATGTTCTACTATTACCATCCACGTTTTGCAAATGAGGAAACTGAGGATCAGAATGGCTAAGTACTTTGCTTAAAGTCACACTGGTTAAAACTGGTCAGCAGATTTGAAACAAGACAGTCTGACTATGGGGTCTATTACACCATTAGACAGTGTTAGCTCTTCAGATGGCACAGGCAGTTGTATAAATAGCTCTGTAACTCTGAATCCTGAAGGCTCAGTAGCATCGTCCTGGGAAGGGGTGAGGGAAATTAAAACACATTCTGATATCTGGGCCCCACTTGGAAATCATCACGTATATTTTCTAAAATCCCTACAGGGATTAATAAACAAAAGGACAACATTCTGTTCTTGTACCCTATGTTAAGAACTGCTGAAACAGACGAACCACCAGTTTCAGTTCATAAACCAAAGAGCAGCAAGGGCTTTGAAGAGATAGTCTTATGTTCTGAGCAGGCTTTTCAGAATCTTTGGAATGGGGGAATGATTAAAATGAGTGATGTGTCATAGTGATAAAACACTTATGAGAATAATCATGACCCAGTGAAACCAACCCATGTACATACAGGTTCCAAGCTGTCTCTGTCAACAAAAGACATAACAGTTGCAGGAGTAGGGTGTTACATTCTGTAGTCTAGAGAACACAGAAATTTAAGTCCAATGAAGGAGAGCAGACCAAACAATATCTCTTTCACAGCATATGTAGGTTACACTTTCCATTAATAGGAATGGAAAGAAGTACCATTGTAAGGTAGCCACTCACCAAGCTAAAAATAGAGCTGCATAATCCATTTTTACTATTTACATGAAAAATATATATATATATATATCCCTTTAAACCTATGCTTTATGGTCAAAACTGTGTGAAATATCTTTAATTTGTGATAGAAGATTACAGAGATGGAAGCTTGGTTTATTGAGTTCATTTATTCTCTATTTAAAAGCCAGACTTTATTTGGAGGAAAGAGAAAAAGAGTCAAGTGAGAAAGAGGTGAAGTGAAAGAACCTGAGTGTTACCAAGTCATAAAACTAACATGTGTATTTCTCTTGAGAGTTGTTGGTTCCTCATGGAGACAGGATGCAGTGCCTTTTAATGTCAACCCTCCCAAATCTTTCTATTATTTTAGTTCCTGGAGTTTTCCAGATGCACAGAGGATTTAACAAATTACAAAGACTACATGTATGAATTATTCACTGAGCTTTTTTGTTCATAGCCACACTGTTAAATGCAATTGTGTTGGGTGCCAAATACCTGAAAAGCAAGCAAGCAAGCAAACAACGGTTTAGATGCTTCAAAGCCTTTTGTGACATGATAGGAGTATAAAGAAGTAAATTAATACCGTGTGTCTGCAAAGGCTGCCCATGTTTATCCCTATACTAACACCAAACCGATTTGTTAATGAGGTGACTTAATAAGATGATAGTTATAGTTTCCTACTTATATTTCACTGTGAGGTTCTTAATATTCTTTCACCTAATTTTATCTTGGCTGCCATGTGGTAAACAGTGCTTAGCCTTGATGTGGCTTTTTTTTCTTTCTTTCTCTTCAGGCTTCACAGTTTTATGGAGCAGTTTTTCAGTTTGGAACTATAAAGGATCTCCTAGAGGATTTGCAGGCCTAACTCCATATCAGTTTGAATAAGCACAGAGACAGCACTTCGTGTAATCCTCCAAGGACTTCTCGTTGCAAGGCATTACATTAGATTGTTTGATGCTAGGGGGAGTATCTACAATACAATAAGAAAAGTGATAGCCAAAATAATAATAATCATAGTAATAATCTGTCATTAATGATCATGTGGGTATGTTCTAGCTTGTCATTTTCCCTGATGTAAGTAGTTTGAAGAAGCAAGCTAAACAAATTAATACTCTTACGTAAAATTACAGAGCAAGTAGCATTTCAGATAAATATTTTCTGACATGGTAAAAACACCTGTTGCTCTACAAACATTCTCTAGCCAGGGGACATTATCTGAGGAGGGTCATTGCACAGAATCCAGGAGGGCCCATCTTTCTCTCTTGACCTGCACTCTGCAGCATCTGAGCTTGCCAGGCAGACCTGGTCTCCTCCATGAGATTGGTAGGCACATGCCGGTGGAGTCGGCTTTGCAGAGCCAACTCCACCTGCCAAAGGGCTCCTAGATGTCCACTTTGAGTCAGAGTTACAGAACACTGCCATTTCAACTTGGAGTCTCAGCTGCATTTTCTATTTCAGCTTTACAAACCATTAATACACTGACTTGTTCCCAACATTTATGGCTACTTTCTGCCACTTGGAACTCAGAGAAAGGCGTGGGTGATTCATTGGCTCCTAACATTTTTTTTGACTCCTAACTTTAAATGGCCACCTTAGGCAAGTTGCTTCACCTTCCTATAAGTTTTAAGAATAAAATAAGAATGTTCAGTATTAAGGTCGCCTCCAGGCATTTCAGCTTTACTAGGTAACACATTTTTTAAAACCCAGCTGTAGCTGATTACCATTAAAAAATATATATATAGTCAGATTTGCATGGATGTAGGAGTAAAGGGAACTCTTGTGTGCTATTGGTAGGATTGTAAATTGGTGCAGCAGCTATGGAAAATAATATGGAATACCCTCAAAAAAGTAAAAATAGAATTACCATGTGATCAATTCCACTTCTGGGAATATATTCAAAAAATAAAAACCCTGACTCAACATGAAATCTGCACCCCTCCCCCATGTTCATAGCACGATTATTTACAATAGCTAAGACATAGAAATATCCTCAGTGTCCATTGTTGGATGAGTGGATAAAGATGTGGTGTATATATGCAATGGCATATTATTCAGCCATAAAAAGAACAAGAAAACCCCCTACTGTTATGTGGATCACAATAAACTGTGGAAAATTCTGAAAGAGATGGGAATACCAGACCACCTGATCTGCCTCTTGAGAAATTTGTATGCAGGTCAGGAAGCAACAGTTAGAACTGGACATGGAACAACAGACTGGTTCCAAATAGGAAAAGGAGTACGTCAAGGCTATATATTGTCACCCTGCTTATTTAACTTCTATGCAGAGTACATCATGAGAAACTCTAGACTGGAAGAAGCACAAGCTGGAATCAAGATTGCCGGGAGAAATATCAATAACCTCAGATATGCAGATGACACCACCCTTATGGCAGAAAGTGAAGAACTAAAAAGCCTCTTGATGAAAGTGAAAGAAGAGAGTGAGAAAGTTGGCTTAAAGCTCAACATTCAGAAAACGAAGATCATGGCATCTGGTCCCATCACTTCATGGGAAATAGATGGGGAAACAGTGGAAACAGTGTCAGACTTTATTTTTGGGGGCTCCAAAATCACTGCAGATGGTGACTTCAGCCATGAAATTAAAAGACGCTTACTCCTTGGAACAAAAGTTATGACCAACCTAGATAGCATATTGAAAAGCAGAGACATTACTTTGCCAAACAAAGGTCCATCTAGTCAAGGCTATGGTTTTTCCTGTGGTCATGTATGGATGTGAGAGTTGGACTGTGAAGAAAGCTGAGCACCAAAGAATTGATGCTTTTGAACTGTGGTGTTGGAGAAGACTCTTGAGAATCCCTTGGACTGCAAGGAGATCCAACCAGTCCATTCTGAAGGAGATCAGCCCTGGGATTTCTTTGGAAGGAATGATGCTAAAGCTGAAACTCCAGTACTTTGGCCACCTCATGCGAAGAGTTGACTCATTGGAAAAGACTCTGATGCTGGGAGGGATTGGGGGCAGGAGGAGAAGGGGACGACAGAGGATGAGATGGCTGGATGGCATCACTGACTCGATGGACGTGAGTCTGAGTGAACTCCGGGAGCTGGTGATGGCCAGGGAGGCCTGGCATGCTGCGACTCATGGGGTCGCAAAGAGTCAGACACGACTGAGCGACTGATCTGATCTGATCTGATCTGATGTAAGACCTTGGATAGATCTTGAAGGCATTTTGCTAAGTGAAGTAAGTCAGATACAGAAAGACAAATGCTGTATGATCTCACTTATAATCTTAAAACAAACAAACAGAAACCCAAACTCATAGAAAAGGAGATCAGACCTGTGGTTACCAGAGGAGAGGGTGAGGGAGTAGGGATGAGAGGAGCATGGTCAAAGGTTACAACCCTCCAGTTATGAGATAAATAATCACTGGGGATGTAATGTGCAACATGATGACCATGGCTAACACTGAAGAATGATACGTGGGCATATTGTATTATTGTGCTTTTCTTCTTTGCACTTCAGAGATGTTAGATTTTTCACAGCTGAAGGTTTGTGGCAACCCTGAGTTGTCAGAGGATGGTTAACATTTTTTAGTAATAAAAAATTTTAACTTAAAGTCTGTACATTTTTTTAAACATAATGCTATTGCACACTTAATAGACTGCAGTATAGTGTAAATATGTTTTTATTAGCACTGGGGAACCAAAAAAGTATGTGACTCACCTTACTGTGATATTCGCTTTATTGTGGTGGTCTAGAACCAAGGGAGAAGGCAATGGCACCCCACTCCAGTACTGTTGCCCGGAAAATCCCATGGATGGCGGAGCCTGGTAGGCTGCAGTCCATGGGGTCACTAACAGTCAGACACAACTGAACGACTTCACTTTCACTTCATTTTCATGCATTGGAGAAGGAAATGGCAACCCACTCCAGTGTTCTTGCCTGGAGAATCCCATGGACAGAGAAGCCTGGTAGGCTGCCGTCCATGGGGTCGCACAGAGTCGGACACGACTGAAGCGACTTAGCAGCAGGAACCAAACCTGCAATATCTCCAAGATATGCCAATATAGGAAAGTTATTATGAGAGTAAATCCTAAGAATTTTCACATCACAGGGAAGAGTTTTCCCCTTTTTTATTTCTTGTCTTGTTTTATCTATGTAAGAAGATAGATGCTAGCTGAATCGATTTCACAATGAATGTAAATCAAGCCATGACTTAAACTTATAAAGTGATGCATGTCAGTCATCTCTTAATAAAACTGGAGCTGGGGACAGAAGTAACCAAATGTGCATTTCTCTAAAAACACTACACTTATGTTCAGGTCTACAGATTCGTGAGGCTTTGAAGTAAGAATTAAGAATACAAAGTAAATTCTCATTTACACTATTTCTCTCTATTCCTTTAAGACAGTGGATCAAATATTAAAATATATTCTTTCCCATTAAAGGAATTTTACAGTTATTATTATTTTCTTATCCCATTTTGAGTACAGATTGCATCTGGAAAATTCAACAGGTTAAAAAAAATGTATGTATGAAATGATATATGGATCCAACATGCATTCATGAAATAAATATTCCAGAACTTATCATCTCCAAAGCCAAATTGCTATGAATCAAAAACTCATATATGATGGCAAAGTATTGCAGCAACATATTTTCCCTAAAAAGGAAAAGAATAGAAAAGAGAAGAGTTTCATTCTTTGAACACCTAGATGTGCTAAATATCATGTTAGAGACATTTATATGTCTGTGTAATGGAAATGCCTGTGACTGTTTTGTGATGTAGTTATTTTTATCCTCGTTTTTATAGAGAAGTCATTTGAAGTTCGGAGAGATTGAACACATGCTCAGCAACACACTGTTAGTGAGATCTAGAGTCTGAATCCCTGTCTGATGAGCCCATGTCTATCAGAACCTGTGTCTTTTCCAATCATTCTTACCATGTGCTGGCATGGGCTGCACTGGGCGTGGGCAGTGGAGAGTGTGCACAGCTGTGAGGACAGGGTGGCTGTTCACTGTTGACGGGATAAACTCCGTTTCTACTCCCAGCATCTATGCTTTGTTTTTTTCCTCATGGAGCGTCTATTCAGTAATAAGCCTCACATCCTCAGGAAGCAATTGTCCCATCATTCTTAGAAGACTGTTATGTCCTTAAATGTTAGATGGAATGAGGTCATACATCAGGCCCATGGTGACTGGTCTTTGTTTAATGATGATAATGCATTTGTCCTAAGGTCAAATGGGATTATTACCAGAACTCTACTGAAACATAAAAGGCAAATGGAAAAGAGACAAAAAAAAACAGGATCGGTTTCAGATCTCAAAAGAAAACCACAAAATGGATGTGATGTTGAAAAGCAAAACCTGGGGACAAAAAGCAGTAATAGAAATGTATTTTACAAATGACATAAAAATTTGCTTGAAAGATTTCAGTTTTGCCTGGCAAAGGAATAAAAGGAAGAAAATGCTTGTTTCTTTGCTGTAGAGGGAAAAAAAAACTAGTAACAGATGACCTTAAAAATAGAAACTTTAAATAATTTTACTCCTTCATGTTTTATTTTAAATAGCATACATATAGGAAAGTATATGCATTTGCCTACATATATACAGGTATACACCTCAGTGAATTTTCATAAAAAGAACACACCTTGGCAATCACCACCAGGATCAAGAAATAGTACATTTCCAGGGTTCTGGAAGTCCTCCTCGAGCCCCTGCCAGGTGCCTCCAATGCAAAAGTACCTCTCCTGTCTTCTAACACTATAGATCAGTTTTGCCTGTTTTTGACCATCACATAGACAGAATCATACAATGTGTATTTGACTTCTTTTGTTGGATCTTAGGAGATTTCACCCTTCTTGTTACATGTAGCAGTTCATGTTCATTGCTATCTAGCATGTCATTAAATGAATGAAATGAAGTTTACTTGTCCATTCTGTGTTTATAGATATTTGAATTGTTCCCAGTTGTGGCTATGATGAATGCTTAAGCATATGCATATTCATGTACCTGACTTTTGTAACTCACATACCTGTTGCATATGTACCTACAAGCGGAACTGCTGAGTCATTGGCTGTGCATTTGTTCAGTTTTAATGTTTATCATGAAAAGATCTTCTGAAACTGCTGTATCAGTTTATACTCCTAGTAATGTGCAGGAGTACTAGTTGTTCTAAACCATTGATTGAGATTGGTATAGTCAATCTTCTTAATTTTAGACATTCTGGAAGGTGTAGGGTGATATTTTAGTGTGGTTTTAATTTGCATTTCCCCTTTGACAAATGAAGTTGAGAACATTTTCATATGTTACTGGCAATTTGGCTATGCTTTTTTGTCAAGTATCCATCCATGTAAGTCTTTTACAACATATTGTAATATTTTTTCTATCTTTTTTCTTACTGATCTGTTGGATTGTGGGGGGGATTCTCTTTTGGTTTGTGTATTGCAAATATCCTCTGCTTTGTGGCTTGCTTTTCTTAATACTCTATTTTATCAACAGAAGTTTTAATATAGTGCTGCAGTCCATGGGGTCGCAAAGAGTCGGACACGACTGAGTGACTGAATTGAATTGATACATCAATACTTTCCTTTTTGATTAGTGTTTTTTATATTCTGCTTAAGAAATCTTTTCCCATTCAAAGTTCATGAAGTTATTCGCTTGGGTTATCTCTATAAACTTCATTGTTTTACCTTTCACGTTTAAATCCCAGCATCACTTTGAATTGATTTCTGTGTGTGGTAGGAGTTTCCTTTCTGAAAAAAAATACCTGTTTTAGTTAGTCATCCAGGACAAGAGATAGAACAGTAGGAAATCACAGTAAAGTGAGAAAAAGTATCTAATTGCAAAACAGTCTTAAAATATTGTGTACGTTTGGATTACTTGTGCTTGAAGATGGGATGTTTATTTATAAATATTTTGGCAGCTATTACTATAGAGTCAGCAGCTTTGTCCTGAAAGGATAAGAAAGAGAAATGAAGTAACTTTTTTTGGACACTAAAAAATACAAAACCCTGGTTATTTATGGTGATGAGAGGGTAGGCAATCCCCAATTCAGAATGAGTTCAAGAGCTATAAGCAAGAGTTTTACAGTCAAAAAGAACTGGGTTTACATTTCAGCCTTGCCACTTACCAGCTGTTTCTGCTGCAGTTATCTAACTCAGCCTGTGTTCTCTTCTGCACAAAGTCATAAGCCGCCTTCCTGGTTAAAAGGAGGGGCGGGCAGATACTATGTATGCCTCATTCATAGTGTGTCTCCAGCACCTACCACAGCGTATGTCACACAGTAGGCAATTTCCCATCTGTTTACACTATCAGTTATCTACATTCTAATTAGAATAAATATAAGGGTTCCCTTGAGGGCTAAAATGTAAGAAGTCATGAAGTAACTTGGAAAACATGAGAGCTCTGTGCTGATACTCAAAAGCAAAGTTGATTCTTAATAAAAGGAATATTATTATTTTCCTTTTATTATAATAAAAGGGATATTATTATTTTCAATTTATTGTAATAAAAGCAATATTATTATTTTGAAATATCATTGAAAGACCAGAAATAGAGTAACTAGCATGCCTTTGCAAACCCAAGTAGTGCTAAAAAGACCAATTTAATTTCCTTTCCTTTTATATAGCAATGTTTATAAAGGAAAAACTCTTTACTCTTCAGTAAGGGTTTTCATTTCATCCTACCCAACATTCCTGGGAATATACTAAATTCTTGCCCCTGTAAGTGTGGGCCTTGGCCCTAGAGCAGCAGCATAAATCTCATCTGGGAGCTTGCTAGAAATGCAGACTATCTTTCAGACCTACAGAGTCAGAACCTGCATTTTAGCAAAATCTCCAGGGGATTTTAAGCACTTTAATTTTGAGATGCACTGGACCAGTCAGTAGATTAAAGTATCTACTGATCTGATAACCCACACTTTAAAAAATAAATAAATAAAAAGCTAGGAGTGGAAGCAAGGATAGAAGGGATAGAGAACTGAAGAAATGGCAGCCATCCTATACAAGGTCAATTTATTTGTTAGCAAGGCCATTTTGACAGCAAGTCCCAGGAACTGGGCACCAAATGTTCTCAACCAGGACTGTTTATCTTTCCATTTATCATCATTTTTTTGGCTCTTTTCACCAGTCTCAAAAAAAAAAAAATCGTAATGATTGGATCTTACATTTGATTTCTATTTTAGCTTAAAGAGGATTCAGCAAACTGAATAAAAATAAAATGGAGGAAAGGAAGGAGGCAAAGTCTCTAAAGAGATTGGAGCCCTGGTCTTTCATATTGATTCTGCCAGAAACTATTCTGCTTTTCAGTCTCTGACTTAAAGTCCTAAACTCTTGGTCTGTACTTTCTGTGTCTGCCCTTTGAAGAGGAAAAACAGCATGAATGGATTGGGCTACAGAATTTATAAAAAGTATTTTTTTGTTAGTTGGTTTGAAGAAGTAAACTCTGGTGGATTGAATAAATTAAATGAGCTAATTAAATAAATAAAGTGAGCCCAGCTCACTGTAGTGATCTATGAACATAAAAGCTTGTGAATGGCTACATGGTTAAATCCGTTTTGTTAGTGGGTACCCCCAAAGACTAACTGTTTGTGGTTAACTATCTTTGTTAAAGAATGTTGGTAGAATAATGATAATAATAACAATCACTAATATGTATGGTTTGATTGATATATATCAGGTGTGTAAGTATTATGGATATAATCCCATGTTTAGCTTTCTCAATAATATGGAAGAGTTAGGGAGATTTTATGTAAGTATTCATTTACTGAGCCCCAGTAGGTAAGAGGAAAGTAAAAAGTCACAATAACAAAAAATATTCACAAATAAGACGGCCACTTACAGGATGAATTCCCACTCAAACAAGCATCACTTCTATTTAATGCCAGTATCCTAGTACAGAAGCCAAAGTTTTTGTCTCTCATTGTCTTGTTAATTGTATCAAACATCCAGCACCACAGTGAAAGCCACCAGCAGACACGCGTCCTTGGGCTGGGGACTCCAGCGAGACGGTCAGGACCTTCTGTGCAGCCCTCTCTCTCTGTCCTGCCTGCCACAGTCCAGCTGCTGCATTTCCTCTGAGCCGCTGAAGCTCTCTTTCTGTCCCAGCTGATCTCACTGCTGATGAAGCCCCCCCAGCCCCAGGGTGAGGGAACCTTTCCTCTTTCACAGCACTGCAGGCCCCATCCTAACAACAAAGTGTAATTGTAGGTTTTGGAAAAGGTGAAGTTGATTAAAAATATGCTTTTCTCTCATCCTACCTGGTTACATGGTGATCTTTCTTGCATTTTTGGTCAGATGAGATCTTCTGCCAGCATTCTGCATGTATTCTATGAGAATTGTTACACATGTACATGTATTTTTGATGTATTTGTGGAAGGAAGTAAGCTCCATGTGCTTCCATTCCACCATCTTGATCCAGCTTTTATCAATTTTGTACATAGGAGAACCGAGGCTTTACCTGGCTCTATAAACTTAGATCAGAGCTGGGCATCTATTCTGTAAGATCCAGTCTTAATCCAGCAGAGTATTGCCACTAAAGTTGGGATTCTATGGACAAGAATTTGACAAATGAAGCCAACAAAATAAGAGAAAGGAACTTTAGATCCCTGAGCTCTAAAGTTGTTGAAAGTTACTGTATGCATGCCTGCATGCTAAGTCACTTCAGTCATACCCAACTCTTTGAGACTCTATGGACCATAGCCTGCTACGATCCTCAGTCCATGGGATTCTCCAGGCAAGAATACTGGAGTGGGTTGCCATGCTCTTCTCCAAGGAATCTTCCTGACCCAGGGATCAAACCCGCGTCTCCTGCATTGCAGATGGATTCTTTACCCACTGAGCCACCTGGGAAGCCTGTGAAAATTATTACTTAATGATAAAGGACATAGAATAGTACCTAGGAAGATCACTGAATTTATTATTTGGAGGTCAAGGTGCATTTGCTTCCTTAGAGAAACTGAATGTAACTGGTAGTGAAAGAAATTTTTTCTAGAAATATGGTATTTGTTGGAGTATTTAGTTCAAAGCAAATTTGAAGGATTAGAGAAGATCTGTAACCATAAAAGCATGTCATGCAAGCCCAGTGCTACATTTTGCTCAAGTTTATGGACAGTGAATATGTGATTGATTGCACATCCAGTTGGAAGCAAATGATGCAGTACCTAAGGGAACTCTGGATGCAACCTCTCATTTACAGACACACCCGAAGGTCCCAGACTATGCAGGTATATGTGCTAATTACAGAAGTGACAAATCCCTCATGACGTAAACTGCATGATAACTGGGATGTCCACTGGGCAGCACATCTTTTAATTCTAATTGCTAAAGTGATAGCCATGTCTATACTTCCTTTTCATATATTTGAGGAAAATTAATCTGCCTCCAACTTTTAGTTGGGTAAGCATGATATCCTTGGGGGAGGAGGGACAGAGAATAATTCTTTATGGCTCATTATCAGATCTCCCACTGGCTCAAATTAAGTGCAATTTTGTTACAGATGTAAACAACAAAAGCAAGAACATTTACTGGTGAGAAAGATATATTTGAACTGGGGAAGTTGGATGCTTGCCAGTATCGATCCTAACTGGAGAATCAACTAAGAATATTAACCCTCTTAGGAAAAGTCAGGGTAACAAATTACAAGACACACAATGAAGTGTTTTATAATCAGATTGCCTTAGTGGATAAAAATGAGGCCTGACCATCCATCACAGATGAAACATATTTAAGCTAATGTAACTCCCATGTGTTTAAGCATGTTGTATGAATTTTTCTTCTACACACATAATTTGCTTTACTTTAAAAAAAATCATTATATATTAAGAGATAGAGACATGAATTCTTATTACTTTAGACTTATAGGACAAAATAAAATAATTGTGTATAATTGGTAAGGTGAATAATATGGTGATTAATGTTTAGTTGTGCACATTTGCACAAGTGAAGTGACACCAAGCTGGATGTTCCGATATGCACTCATGTGAAGGTTAAGTTTTAATATTTAAGCTAGGATGTCTAAGGTAAGTAAGGTTATATGGAATGGGTGGATTAGGCTATATACAACTCTATAAATGTGTGATGGCTTAGAGGAAAAGTCGGAGAGGTCTTAGAGGATATAAAATGTTCTAATACTAATAGTAATGAAAACCATAGGCACAACACTGTGGATCCAGGGTGAATAAACTGTGAATTAATGAATGAATGAAGTATTTAGTCAATGACTTAGCTAAAAGCCTTGGAGAAGGCGATGGCACCCCCTCCAGGACTCTTGCCTGGAAAATCCCATGGATGGAGGAGCCTGGTGGGCCGCAGTCCATGGGGTCGCTAGGAGTTGGACACAACTGAGCGACTTCATTTCACTTTTCACTTGCATGCATTGGAGAAGGAAATGGCAACCCACTCCAGTGTTCTTGCCTGGAGAATCCCAGGGACGGGGGAGCCTGGTGGGCTGCCATCTATGGGGTCACACAAAGTCGGACACGACTGAAGCAACTTAGCAGCAAAAGCCTACAAACAAAACTGAGAAATGCTTAAGAAGTGTGTGAACACAAGATCATTGCAATGCTATTTATATAAACATGGGAAAAACAGAGCAATGACCCCAACAGAATATATTTGGACATGTCAGCAAAAGTCTCTCAATAGCCCTAACACTGCAGAAAATGGCCTGCAGCATTTGGCCCTAACTTATCAGCTTGGAAAATCCATCTGGGCAAATCATTGTCACCATTTTTTTGTGTAAAATAAAATAATCCTCTTCTCTACTGGAGGCTAGAGGCCTGGTCACAATCACAGTCACCTCATTTGAAAGATTCAGCCAAGGGAATGTGTGTGTAAAGGTACGAACAACCACTATAACAAATGTCACTTTGCCCTACCTCATGTTCAAATAAATCATCCAATTTCTAAACCCCACTGTCTATACTGAATGCCATATTAGGCAACAGAAAGGAATTTACAGAACGTTTATGAAAGTTTTCAAATAATGCTAAGACAGGTGGGCTAATGGCAGACAAACAAGGTAAGAGCTGGTAACCAGGAAAGACTGTTAAGAACTAATGAACTAAATGCAGGCCGTTTTCTGCAGTGTTAGGACTTTCAAGAGACTTTTGCCAACATCTCCAAATAAAAAGAAAAAAAAAATCTAGAGTCATAAAGGACAACAGATTAAACCTGTTGTCTCAATCCTTAGCCTTACATTGTCATATGATGCTTACAGATATAGGATAAATAGGAAGATGGGAGCTAGAAAGTATTTTTTCCCTCAAAAATAATATGTAAATCTTAATTAAGAACTTTGTATTTGGGGACTATATATTGCCCCTAAAGGGGGGAAAGAGAAGAGAGTCTTGGAAGAATCATAGGAATAATAAATAATTTAAAATATGCTATAGTCCTATGAAACATTAAAGATGTTTAGATAAGAAAACGAATATCT
This sequence comes from Bos grunniens, assembly GCF_055505025.1. Lineage (NCBI taxonomy): Eukaryota > Metazoa > Chordata > Mammalia > Artiodactyla > Bovidae > Bos > Bos grunniens. The sequence goes on along the minus strand of NC_141170.1, from coordinate 112,678,798 downwards.
GTCTTCTGAGAGTCTTAAAGTTATTAAAGAGTTGTATAAAACAAAATATTTTTATACTGATTTTAGATAGAACGGAACTCTTTATAACCCTTTTACAGGAGGATTATATCAAACCCTTATAACTAGAATGAACTACTGGTTCATATCCACTAAGAAGGTTGTAATAAAAAAAAAAAGATGGACAATAACAAATATTAATGAGGATGTAGGGGAATTGGAACCCTCATATATAGATCATGGGAATGTAAATTGTATAGTCACTTTGGAAAACAATTTGTCAGTTGCTTAAAAAGTTAAATGGGGACTTCCCTGATGGTCCAATGGCTAAGACTCTGCACCCCCAATGCAGGGGGCCTGGGTTCAATCCTCGGTCAGGGAACTAGATCGCACATGCTGCATTTATATGAGTTTATATGACACAACTAAGACCTGGTGCAGCCAAAAAATATATATATATTTTTAAGTTAAACAGAGTTATCAGGTGTGTGTGTGTTCAGTCGCTCAGTCATGTCCTACTCTTTGCAACCCCATGAACTGTAGCCTGTCAGGCTTCTTTGACATGGAATTTCCCAGGCAAGAATACTGAAGTGGGTTGCCATTTCATTCTCCATGGGGTCTTCCCAACCCAGGGATTGAACCCACGTCTCCAACACCTTGTGCATTGGCAGGCAGGTTCTCTGCCTCTGAGCCACCTGGGAAGCCTAGACTTATCATGTGACCCAACAATTCCATTCCTTATAGATGCCTAAGGAGAATTGAAAACATATGTCCACAGAGAGACTTGTATATTAATATTCACAGAAGCATTATTCACAGTAGTCAAAAGCAGAAAAATCCAAACGTCAGTTGATTGAAGAATGGGTTCACAAAATATGGTATATCCAAACAGTGGAATGTTATTCACTCATAAAAGGGAGTGGTGCATGCTATGACCTGGATGAACCTTGAAAACATGCTAAGTATAAGAAGCCAGACATAAAAGACCACATATTGTATAACTCCACTTATATTAAGTGGTCAAAACAGACAAATGTGTGGAGGTGGAAAATAGATTAGTTGATCTAGAGAGGGGATGGGTTTCGGGAGTGACAGGGAATAGGGTCAGAGTTTCTTTGGGGGATAATAAAAATGTTCCAGGATTAGAGATATTTTGGAATCATATAGTGGTGGTGGCTGTACAACTTGGTAAATATAGTAAAAGCCGCTGAATTGTATACTTTAAAAGGGAGAGTTTTATGATAGGTGAATTATATATCAATTTAAAGAACCATAGAAGTGAGTAATTAATATTAGGAAAATAGCTATATTTTAGAAAAAATTTTTTTTCTAAACTGAACCGAACGATATCTCTGCTTCCCGTGCAGGGGGTGCAGGTTCGATCCCTAGTCAGGGAGCTGAGATCCCACATGCCTCTTGGCCAAAAAGCCAAAACATAAAACAGAAACAATATTGTAACACATTCAATAAAGACATTAGAAAAGAGGATAATGCACATCAGCTGTTCCCTCTTCTTTAGAAAAGATGAAATAAAAATACTGGACTGAAATGGAAAGGTTAATTCTACAAGGTCTCTGCCCACATAGACTTCCCTGTACAGTGGAATAGACAACCATGCAAACAAATAATTACACTACATGAAATACATGGGAGGAAAAACGAGGGATCTATACAAGGTAATATAACACGGAAGGGAGGTCTATCTCTGGGCGGCATCAGCGCTTAAGGAGCATTAAAATTAGTATAAACTGATCTGAGTCTTGATGCAAGAGTGCATCTTTCCCAGACACACAGTGTGTGGAAACACATGCAGATACAAACTTCATGAGTCTGCAAGTCATTCTGTTGGGCTAGAACTTAGAGAGATTTTGCAGAAGAGCTGATGAGGCTCAAAACGTTTCGTTTTTATGAGGAATGAGGCTATGAGCTGTATTCCATAGGAGATGGAAAGCCATGAAAGATGATACTCAAGGAAGTGAATTATTCATTTTTCATTTTAAGCAGATCATGCTGGCAGCAATGAGAAGATTGAAGGCTACATGACTAGAGCCTGAGAGATTCTTAGAGAGTAAATGATTAAGGCAAGTAAAAGATGAAGCACTATTAGCAGGAATAGGGGTAAGGTGACCAGGTACGGAGAGACGTAGAAAGGCACTGTGAGCTGAGAGAAGAGGACGGAGGGAGAATGACTCACCTTTGACTTGGGCAGAAAGACATTTCCTTGTGTTGTTTACATTTAAATTGTAATGTTAATTTGAAGTGTTTGTTCCAGGATAAAAAATCTAGTTAGTAGAATTTTGAGTTTTTAGAAAGGAGGAGAATGTATGGGCTGCAGATATTTATTTGAGGGGTCATTAGAACTTTCCTGAACTAATGGGAATGGATAAGATTGAGCAAAAAGAACTAATTTAAAAAGAAAAGAGGGCAAAGGCCAGAAGCCATTTGAAGCCTAGATTATGGATAAAACAGCGTAGAGCCTGGCATGTACTGCTTAGTAAGCAATCATTTGTCAAATGATTGGACAAGTGAACATCATATTTGCTCCCAAGGATAGCAGGTAGAATGATGGGTTGAATATGGACTCAAGAAAGAAGGATGCCACAGAATCTTCTTTTCTAACTGTTAGTAAATCACAATGAGAAATATTGGAAATTTCAAGTGCAGAGATGAGAGTGCTGACGAAATGAGTATGAATAGAAAAGAGGGCTGAAGACAGTTCTAATCTGGCAAAGGAGGCAGATCCAGCAACTAAGACAGACAGGCAGCCAGTGAGATGGGGGTAAAGGGAGATGGGAGTGGTTTCTTGGAAACAAAGTGAAGAAAATGGAGAAGGGGTAGTCACTGCTCCAGATGCTGCTGAAAAGTTAGGTGAGGACTGAGGATTTTATATTGGATATGGCAAGGTGGCTCAAACGGTAAAGAATCTGCTCACCATGTGGGAGACCCAGGTTCGATCCCTGGGTCAGGAAGCTCCCCTGGAGAAGGGAATGCAACCCACTCCAGTATTCTTGCCTGGAGAATCCCACGGACAGAGGAGCCTGGCGGACTACAATCCATGTGGTTGCAAAGAGTTGGACGTGACTGACACTTTCACTTTTCATGGCAAGGTAGAGATCATTAGTGACCTTAACAAATGCTCTTACATGAAGCTGAAATAGGAAAAAATCTGACTGTAGTGAGTTCAGGAGTGCTGTGGAAGAGTCAAACATGTAGGTTCAAGTAAAAGATTCAGACAGAGAATAGGAAGTGAAGAAAATAGAAACAGGTTTGGAGTTCTAGCAAAAAATGGAGTAGAGAAATGGGCAGAGCTAGCGAGGGATGAGGAGTCAAGAGAGGGGTTCTTTTTAATGAGATGAGAGATGTTCTGCACACTTTTAGTTGATGGGAGTAAATTAGTGCAGAAAGAAAGGATGGTGCAGAAGAGGGAAGAGATCAGTCCAGCCTCAGAGAAGTTAAGGAGGAAGAGGACCCAGTATACAAATTGGGGGAACAAGGGGTTGGTAGGAGCCGTGCTACTGCGTGAAAAGCAGAGGATGTGGGTCCAGATGTAGGAAACTCAATATATTTGGTATAATTTAATTTTGCAGGTAAGAAAAAAATAGTAGTACATAACTTCCCAAGAACCAGGAAGCCAAGATAGTTAATTAAATTTCTGTCTAAAAATTATGACATGTTAAATGTTAGCCTAAATGGGACATAGTATATTACTTAAAAATAATACTATTATGTTTGTAAAGTAATTTGTTTCCTAGTAAGTGTAAGAATAAAGTGGTATAAAAGAGTTTGAATATAGAAAGTAGCTGATTTTTACATATCAAATAATATAACAGCAATTATATTGGAATCCATGTAAAGGAAATTTTAACACAACTGAAAGATTTCTAGGGTCACTTAACTAGCCTGACATTAAACAGGAAGCCATCGATAGCAATATTTCCTTTGTGAATACATACCCAAATCAAACTCAGAGGGTACATTTCTTTGAAAAATAAACAGAAAATAAATGCCCTGATAGCTATTTTCTAGTAATAGTGTATCTTCACAAAACATTTTTTAAATAATTAGAATTTATCAGTGTATTTTCACAAAATACTTGTAAATAATCATAATTTATTTTACGTAGGAGGCGTTCAAAAAAAACCCTTTGTTAATGAATACACATATGAATAAAATTTGAAGAAACATTGAGGAACTTTCTAGATCCTATGAATTATTAGTCATAGGATTATTATTAGCAATAGAATTATTAGTCAAATTATTCTTCGAAACATGAGATAACTTCCCTTATAAAACATTGCCTATTTGGGTCCTAAAGAAAAAAAAAAAAACTATTATAAGCTGTTTAAAGTCAATTAGCTTTTGTAGGACAGATAATACGGAGAAGGCAATGGCACCCCACTCCAGTACTCTTGCCTGGAAAATCCATGGACGGAGGAGCCTGGTAGGCTGCAGTCCATGGGGTCGCTAAGAGTCGGACATGACTGAGCGACTTCACTTTCACTTTTTACTTTCATGCATTGGAGAAGGAAATGGCAACCCACTCCAGTGTTCTTGCCTGGAGACTCCCAGGGACAGAGGAGCCTAATGGGCTGCTGTCTATGGGGTCGCACAGAGTCGGACACGACTGAAGTGACTTAGCAGCAGCGGCAGCAGGACAGATAATATAAGGGATAAAATTATCTGAATAGAGTCATATTTTTATTAGTGGAAAAAGGCTTGAGCATGCTATTCATGTTTTCATTAACTTGTTTTGCAACTAGAGTTTCTTTACAGTTAGTGACTAGTTTTTCTTCATTGTAAATAAAGCAGCTAGATAATATGACTTAACCTGGATTTTTATGTCCAACAGGGAAAATAATTTTTAAATATAACATTTGACATATGGTTATATTCAATAAGTATTTGTTAATTTGGTTTAAAGATTGTACCTATTTGAAGTAATTGTACCATATGAAGTAATAAATGATTAAAATAGTAAACCATCAGTCCAAGAAAAGGTTGGAAAATAGTTACTATAAGATCAACTGGGGACAATACTGTGATTATATCTGAACAAGTTCTGACCAACAGAACAGATATCTGCTACTTAATTTAAAAAAAATAGAATTATTGCTTTTTGCAAAGTACCTAAATACAAAGTAAATGTAAAATATATTCTGAGATTCTTAAGGTCAATTCTCTAGCTTACATAAAGCTGGATCGTTTTTACCCCTTTACACCAAATAAAAGTACCATAAGTGCTAGTTGGGAAGAAAAGCAAGCAGATTTAATAATCTTTTCCTACATGAAAAGTAAATGCTTTTTTAAAAAAAGTTAGTAATTTGATTATAGGCCATAAATAATCACTTAACACAGAAAATCATTTAAATTTTAAAAGTAATTTTGGATCCTATTTTATACTTGAGAGCATATTTATTCAAGTCATGAGCATACTTTTAAATTTGAGTGTAAGTGGACTGGTATTCCATAAGTGCAAATTAGTCTTCTCTGCTAGATTGTTATACAAAATGGACACCCTGTTTAATTGCTTAATTGTTTGAGATAGTCTCACTTTGAAATCCCATATTGATAGTGATCATTTAAATTCAGAATGCTTGCTAAAAAGTATATGGTATATATGCTGTCATCTACTCAAGGGTCAAATGCTCTTTGACCATTACATTAAGGTACCATGACAACTTTAGACAAATTTTAATCCCTCTGATTCTAGCAATTCTCTTTAACTGTGCTGAGAAAGTAATTTATGACTCTTTAGAAATTTGCTGGATTTTAAACATTACAACTTTAAAACATTTTAATATATCATGTGGTGTTAAAAATATGCAAAGGTTCTACAGCAATTCATACACAAATTATATACCCATCTTCACTCTTCACTTTCCTTTGCCAGGTAAATTATTACTTGGGCTTCTTGCTATCACAGGAAACTTGTAATTTGACAAAACACACAATGTACAATATTAGGAACTGAAGCTTGATAACTTCAGATGAATGGGTATACTTGAATTGGCAAGTTTTAAACAAATGTATTCTTTAAGAGGTGCTTATTTGGCGTGACAGGCCACTAAGTATAGACTTCTGGGTTTACATGAGTCTTGTCATTTTGATACCATGAGCAAGGACTATCTGTTTTACTTGTTTTATTGACTCAACACCAGAATAAAATCTTAACAGTGCAGAGATAAAGATACTTTCTGCAGCAAATGACAGAAAACCCATCTCAAACTACTTTAAAACTCAACCTGGCTTAATTAGCCAGAAGGCCGGGAAGCGTTAAAGGTGGGAATCATGTGACCTGCTGGAGCTCTTTTTCCTACTCTAAATAGAAGTTGCATTTTCAGGATAACGTCTCAGTCACTTAGTCAGTTTGGTCACTCAGTCATGTCTGACTCTGCGACACCATGAATCACAGCACGCCAGGCCTCCCTGTCCATCACCAACTCCCGGAGTCCACTCAAACTCACGTCCATCGAGTCAGTGATGCCATCCAACCATCTCATCCTCTGTCATCCCCTTCTCCTCCTGCTCCCTAATCCCTCCCAGCATCAGAGTCTTTTCCAATGAGTCAGCTCTTCGCATCAGGTGGCCAAAGTCTCAGCTTTAGTGTCAGTCCTTCCAATGAACACCTAGGACTGATCTCTTTTAGGATGGACTGGTTGGATCTCCTTGCAGTCCAGGGGGCTCTCACGAGTCTTCTCCAACACCACAGTTCAAAAGCATCAATTCTTCAGCGCTCAGCTTTCTTCATAGTCCAACTCTCACATCCATACATGACCACTGGAAAAACCATAGCCTTGACTAGATGAACCTTTGTTGGCAAAGTAATGTCTCTGCTTTTGAATATGCTATCTAGGTTGGTCATAACTTTCCTTCCAAGGAATAAGCATCTTTTAATTTAATGGCTGCAATCACATCTGCAGTGATTTTGGAGCCCACCAAAAGTAAAGTCTGACACTGTTTCCACAGTTCCCCCATCTATTTCCCATGAAGTGATGGGACCAGATGCCATGATCTTCGTTTTCTAAATGTTGAGCTTTAAGCCAATTTTTTCACTCTCCTCTTTCACTTTCATCAAGAGGCTTTTGAGTTCCTCTTCACTTTCTGCCATAAGGGTGGTGTCATCTGCATATCTGAGGTTATTGATATCTCTCCTGGCAATCTTGATTCCAGCTTGTGCTTCTTCCAGTCCAGCATTTCTCAGGATGTACTCTGCATATAAGTTAAATAAGCGCAGTGACAATATACAGTCTTGACATACTCCTTTTCCTATTTGGAACCAGTCTGTTGTTCCATGTCCAGTTCTAACTGTTGCTTCTTACCTGCATATAGGTTTCTCAAGAGGAAGATCAGGTGGTCTGGTATACCCATCACTTTCAGAATTTTCCACAGTTTATTGTGATCCACACAGTCAAAGGCTTTGGCATAGTCAATAAAGCAGAAATAGATGTTTTTCTGGAACTCTCTTGCTTTTTCCAATATCCAGTGGATGTTGGCAATTTGATCTCTGGTTCCTCTGCCTTTCTAAATCCAGGTTGAACATCTGGAAATTCGTGGTTCACGTATTGCCGAAGCCTGGCTTGGAGAATTTTGAGCATTACTTTACTAGCGTATGAGATGAGTGCAATTGTGCAGTAGTTTGAGCATGCTTTGGCATTGCCTTTCTTTAGGATTAGAATGAAAACTGACCTTTTCTGGTCCTGTGGCCACTGCTGAGTTTTCCAAATTTGCTAGCATATTGAGTGCAGCACTTTCACAGCATCATCTTTCAGGATTTGCAATAGCTCAACTAGAATTCCATTACCTCCACTAGCTTTGTTCGTAGTGATGCTTTCTAAGGCCCACTTGACTTCGCATTCCAGAATGTCTGGCTCAGGGTGAGTAATCACACCATTGTGATTATCTTGGTCATAAAGTTCTTTTTTATACAGTTCTCCTGTGTATTCTTGCCACCTCTCCTTAATATCTTCTGCTTCTGTCCTTTATTGAGCCCATCTTTGCATGAAATGTTCCCTTGGTATCTCTAATTTTCTTGAAGAGATCTCTAGTCTTTTCATTCTGCTATTTTCCTCTATTTCTTTGCATTGATCACTGAGTAAGGCTTTCTTATCTCTCCTTGCTATTCTTTGGAACTCTGCATTCAGATGCTTACATCTTTCCTTTTCTCCTCTGCGTTTTGCTTCTCTTCTTTTCACAGCTATTTGTAAGGCCTTCTCAGATAGCCATTTTGCTTTTCTGCATTTCTTTTCCATGGGGATGGTCTTGATCCCTGTCTCCTGTACAATGTCCTGAACCTCCATCCATAGTTCATCAGGCAATCTATCTATCAGATCTAGTCCCTTAAACCTATTTCTCACTTTCACTGTATAATCATAAGGGATTTGATTTAGTTCATACCTGAATGGTCTAGTGGTTTTCTCTACTTTCTTCAATTTAAGTCTGAATTTGACAATAAGGAGTTCATGATCTGAGCCATAGTCAGCTCCCGGTCTTATTTTTGCTGACTGTATAGAGCTTCTCCATCTTTGGCTGCAAAGAATGTGATCAATCTGATTTCGGTGTTGACCATCTGGTATGTCCATGTGTAGAGTCTTCTCTTGTGTTGTTGGAAGAGAGCGTTTGCTATGACCAGTGCGTTCTCTTGGCAAAACTCTATTAGCCTTTGCCCTGCTTCATTCCGTACTCCAAGGCCAAATTTGCCTGTTACTCCAGGTGTTTCTTGAATTCCTACTTTTGCATTCCAGCCCCCTACAATGAAAAGGACATCTTTTTTGGGTGTTAGTTCTAGAAGGTCTTGTAGGTCTTCATAGAACCATTCAACTTCAGCTTCTTCAGCGTTACTGCTTGGGGCATAGGCTTGGATTACCATGATATTGAATGGTTTGATTTGGAAACGAACGTAAATCATTCAGTAGTTTTTGAGATTGCATCCAAGTACTGCATTTCAGACTCTTTTGTTGACCATGATGGCTACCCCATTTCTTCTAAGGGATTCCTGCCCACAGTAGTAGATATAATGGTCATTTGAGTTAAATTCACCCATTCCAGTTCATTTTAGTTCGCTGATTCCTAGAATGTCAATGTTCACTCTTACCATCTCCTGTTTGACCACTTCTAATTTGCCTTGATTCATGGACCTGACATTCCAGGTTCCTATGCAATATTACTCTTTACAGCATCGGACCTTGCTTCTATCACCAGTCACATCCACAACTGGGTATTGTTTTTGCTTTGGCTCCATCCCTTCATTCTTTCTGGAGTTATTTCTCCACTGATCTCCAGTAGCATATTGGGCACCTACTGACCTGGGGAGTTCCTCTTTCAGTGTCCTATCTTCTTGCCTTTTCATACGGTTCATGGGGTTCTCAAGGCAAGAATACTGAAGTGGTTTGCCATTCCCTTCTCCAGCGAACCACATTCTGTCAGACCTCTCCACCATGACCTGCCTGACTCTAAATAGAAGTTTCATTTTCAGGATAATGTCTACAGAGAGGGTTACTCTAGGAATCTCTCTCACTGTGATGGTAAGTCTTTCTCAGAGGCCCCTTGCAAACCTCTTTTCAGTTAGCTGGGTCACATGTCATCTCTAGCACCCATCACTTGGTCTAGAGGTGCGATTAGCTTTAGGTGCACTAGACCCGCCTGCCAGAGCAACCTGGAGTGATGAGGTCAAGTTCTCCTGAGACCTACGAGAGGTATGGGGAAGAGATGATACCTTGAATAAAATCTAGGTATTGTTGGAAGGAAGGGAGAAACCAATGCTTGTATGCAGCAGAAATGTCTGTTTCAAATGGTGATTGTTGTTCATATATAAAATACAGCCCTCCAAAAATCAAAAGCAAGCGAAAAATTTGAGGGAGCACTCTTCTATATATACAGAATTGTTATTCTGTAGCTTCATAATCTTTCAGTCAAGAGATTTTTGCAGTCCTGTCTTTCAGTTTCATCGTGTGCTTTCAACCTTTTTTCAAAAAGGACTTACATACCAACTTGGTCATTTTGTGGCTGCTGTTTTTTAAACTGGGCTTCCCAGGTGGCTCAGTGGTAAAGAATAAGGCTGTAACTTTGGAATGGTAGCAAACATTTTATTTGCCTTCTGTATTTGTTACTGTGCATTTCAGATTATGTTTTTTTCTAACTTTTTATTCAACCAAACTTTAACGAGCACTATCCTTACCTGGACTTCCCCAGTGGCACAGTGGTAAGGAACCTACCTGCACGTCTGGAGCTGCAGAAAACATGGGTTTGATCCCTGGGTCAGGAGGATCCCCTGGAGGAAGGCATGGCAACCACTCCAGTATTCTTGCCTGGAGAATCCCATGGACAGAGGAGCCTGGTAGGCTACAGTCCACGGGGTCAGAAAAAGTTGGACATGACTGAAGTGACTTAGCACACACACACTCATCCTTACTCAAGGTACTTTTTACACATCTTTCATACATTACTGACATATATATAGTTCAGGGATTTGGTGGTGAGAGAGTTTAAGGAGGATATGCTGGGGTGTTTGATAATAGCGTTTGTTTGGAGTGAGGGATTAATTAGAACAAAATAGGACCTATGCGAACTCTCATTACATCTTACAATTATATAAAATCTTGGCTGTGTTCCTAGATTAGCTGCATTCAAGCATCCAGCAATACTCTTGCTTCACTTGCCACTTGATTTAAATGGGACCGTAATTGATGCTTATAAACCAATAATATGGCTAGAGACCCGTCTCTTATAACCAGCTAGAAAAAATTCCTGAGCCTTATCTCTTCATCTGTAAAATAGAAAGAAAATCTGCCTTACTGAAGGAGGGAAGATTTAAATGCAATGAACTATGTAAGATCATGAAACAATGCCTGACATAAAATAGGCCCAGGAGTCTCAGTGCAGGAGACCCGGGTTCCATCCCTGAGTTGGGAAGATTCCCTGGAGTAGGAAATGGCAACCCACTCCAGTATTCCTGCCTGGAGAATTCCATGGACAGAGGAGCCTGATGGGCTACAGTCCATGGGGTCACAAAGAGTTGAACACGACTGAGCGATTGAGCGTGCATGCACACAGACCATAAAGGTTTAGCGACTTCTAGAAAATGCCCATTGACGGAGTCTCCTAATTAAAGAAGTTAACCATCAAAGGGATTGAAACATGTAGGTACAAATCCTTTTATTTTATAGTATTATAAGATTATTTGTTTGTTTTAGTGAAGAGCAAAGAATAAAGAATATAGTAATTGGTATAGTTTAGTTTCTTTACCCCCCAACCCTCCCCTCCCTGCTAAGTTGCTGCTAAGTCGCTTCAGTCGTGTCCGGCTCTGTGTGACCCCATAGATGGCAGCCCACCAGGCTTCGCCGTCCCTGGGATTCTCCAGGCAAGAACACTGGAGTGGGTTGCCATTGGTATAGTTTAGTTTCTTCATCCCAACCCTCCCCTCCCTACTCCACCATCAATTTAGCAAGAACCCCAGGGACCAGACAATTCCAGTCTGGTGGGTCCTTGCCAACAATGGAGTAGAGATTGGAGCCATGTGGACACGAGCCACGGAATGCTAGCAGCTTCTAAAAGTTGGAAGAGGCAAGAAATGGATTCTCTTCCAAAATGAACCAATCCTGCAGACACATCAGTTTTAGTCCCACTGATTTTAGCCCTGTAGGACTTAATTTAGCCCTCTGACTTCCAGAAGTATAAAAGAATAGATTTGTGTTAAGCCACTCACCACAACCATGCTGCTGCTGCTGCTAAGTCGCTTCAGTCGTGTCCGACTCTGTGCAACCCCATAGACGGCAGCCCACCAGGCTCCCCCGTTCCTGGGATTCTCCAGGCAAGAACACTGGAGTGGGTTGCCATTTCCTTCTCCAATAGGAAACTAATAAAAGTGATTTTCCTAGTTACATGAATATAGTGAGGGGGCACCTAGGAGGATAGATTCCTTTTGACACTCACTCCTTACTGTTGCTGCTTAAAAACCCATACGAGAAATTTGCATGAAGAACCTTGGAGCCTCAGAGAGATTGGGACCAGGACAGAAATCTGGAGTTAGAGTGACCTGTCAGGATAGACTAGGGTAGTTCTGACCAAGACATGGTAACAAAGAAGAGCAATGACTCATCCCTGAACAACCAAAGAAGAAAAAAATGTTTCATGTAGTCCAATTAGAATACCCATTCTGTTTAACAACCCTAACTCTGACAAGTGAGAAGCAACATATTTAGTCATCTGGTATGAGTAGTTTATCTATTAGCAACTTTATGGGAAAATACACAGAATATTAGGTTGAACTATATGAAATTGCCAATTTTCCAGGTGTTTTACCTATAAAAATGGTAATGTCATATGGTACAACATAAAGTCTGTAAATGGTTGCATTTCAAGCCCCAGCCACACTCATCTAGAGCTCTACGTGGAACACCTGGTAATTCTCCAAAACACCCTTCTCGCCTTACACCACCCTAACCTCACCCTCAGTAAGATTTTGGTGTGTTGGCTATCTTCTATTTGCTTGTCCAGACCCATCCTCCACCATTCTCACCAGCACCCTGCTCTGTAGTCCTGGGAGGCTGACCTACGTGGACTGCCCTGGCCACTTGGTTTCAGGTGGGTTAGATAAGCAGAAGATGGGAGGGCATGGGACAAGGAGATGAGAGTGTGTATTCACCCTCCTCCTCCTCCACCGGGTCATCTTTGGCTATCTGCATCTCTCTCTAAATGCTACCAACTTTTGTCAGACACCCTGTACAAACAACTCCCTTGATTTCTGGTAACTTCTCCCCTTCCTTCAGTCCAGGGAAAGGTAATGGCTCTCTACTGTTACTAGTTTGGAAGTTCTATACAATCCTTATTTTTGTTTTCTTTAAACACTCCCACACTTTTAAAAATAATCCTGACAAGACCTCACAGTATAACACAGTGGCAAAGAGTGTATACCCTCTAGCTGCACTGTGTGGCTTCAGTCACTAGCTCTGCCACTGACTGTGAGCCCTTTGCCCATTAATATCATCTCTGCATGCCCCAGTGTTTTCATCTGTAAAATGGCGATGATAGCAGCTCATGGCTGATAGGGTTATTAGGAGGACTGAGTGAATTATTATTTGCATATTATTCCAGAGTGCCTGGAATATATAAAGTGTGACATAAAACTGTTAAATAAAATAACACAGTGCCAGAAAATGACCAATTTCCACAGAAAGCAAAAGAATAAGACTCACTGAATCCAGAAAACCTTAAGGATAGTCTTAAACACCTAGTCTCTTCTAAAGTATTCTAAAACATTTCATTAAGGGTAACATGCTAATTACCTGCTATAAGTATGTACATGTGCTGTTTTGCTAATTTGTGGCTTTTTAAAGCATAATTTGAACCTCCTTACATAGACTGTAGCTTTCTCCTCTGCTCTTTAATAAATCTTGAGACGTGTATATATACCGTCTGGTTTATAAGCCAAGATCCTGACAAGAAACAGATAACACTCTCAAACTAGGTGATTCAGGAGAATTTAGTTAGGGGACTTTACTTTGAAAGGTGGACAAGATTTTTAAAAGCCAGTAACAGATAGTACAGTGCATGATGGCGGGGAGTCATTCCCTCCCGCAGGCTATAAAGTGAGAGTGGTTCTATGGAGAGGCTGTCTTGAAGAGTCTTTGGCAGAGGGACACAGTCTACCCGGGCTCACCCAGCTAGGAGGTTACCAGGTGTTTGGTTGTTTATTGCTGTGAAACGATAATCACATACTGTGCTCACAGTTTTGTGGGTCACTAGTTCTGGCAGGGCACAGCAGGGATGGATTATTCTTGCTTCACAAAATCCTGGAGCCTCGGCTGGGGTGGTTGGAGCAGCTGGAGCTGTCTGAGCCAGCACAACAGGGGTCATATATATCTGGGGCCTCGGTAAGGCTGTTGGCTGACTCCTTTGGTTCTTCTTCACGAGATATCTGCTGGGACTGCCATGTCCTCCGAGACGTTGTCCTCACTCACATATCTGCCTCAGAGGGCTGGAACGGCTAGCGGGTGGCCAGCATCACTCTCTCCATGCTCTCTCCCTATGGGTCCTTCCAGCAGGGAAGTCTCAGGGTGACAGCTCAGAACTCCAAGAGTGAGTGCTCCAAGAGACTGAAGCAGCGGGGTCTGTAAGTCTGCTTGTGATGATCTAGTCTCAGAAGCCTCAAAATGTCACTTCTACTGCATTCAGTTGTTCAAGCAAGTTACCCAGGCCAGTCCTGATTACAGGGGAGATAGGAATTAGACTTCACCCTTCAACAGCAAAAAGAAAAAAAAAAATGACATCTTGTTTAGTTTACTATAGCAGGTTTCTTAAAGATTCTGAGCTCATTTTCCTCCTGGCCTGCCATCTCTTGCTGATCCTCCCTATTAACCAAGACAACCAATAGCCAGAGGGCAAAGGAACTCGTTCTTTTTAATCCTACTAAAATTTAATAAAATGAGAAACTTTACAAATTTATATTATTATACTTTTATAATCACATATTATATATTATATTGGTTAATATGTTTTTATATTCATATTTTTAAATTGAACAATAGTTGATTTACAATGTATTCATTTCAGGTGTACAGTAAAAAGTGATTCAGTTTATATATATACACATATATATTCTTTTTCAGATTCTTTCACCTTATAGGTTATTACAAAATATTGAATATAGTTCCCTGTGCCATACAGTAGGACCTTGTTGGTTATTTATTTTATATATAGCAGTGTATCTGTACTAATCCCAAACTCCTAATTTATCTCTCCCTCCCCATTTCCCCTTTGGAAACTATGAATTTGTTTTCTATGTCTGTCAGTCTCTCTTTTGTAAATAAGTTCATTTTTATCACTTTTTTAGACTCCAGATACATATGACATCATATGATACTTGTCTTTCTCTGTCTGACTTACTTCACTTAGTATGACAATCTCTAGGTCCATCCATGTTGCTGCCAATTTCATTCTTTTTATGACTGAGTAGTATTCCATTGTATAAATATACCACATCTTCTTATCCATTCAAATGTCAATGGATATTTGGGTTGCTTCCATGTATTGGCTATTGTAAAGACTCCTGCAGTGAACATTGGAGTGTACGCATCTATTTGAATTATAGTTTTCTCTGGATTTATGTCCAGGAGTGGAATTGCAGGATCATATGATCAGCCCTGGGATTTCTTTGGAAGGAATGATGCTAAAGCTGAAACTCCAGTACTTTGGCCACCTCATGCAAAGAGTTGACTCATTGGAAAAGAGTCTGATGCTGGGAGGGATTGGGGGCAGGAGGAGAAGGGGACGACAGAGGATGAGATGGCTGGATGGCATCACTGACTCGATGGACGTGAGTCTGAGTGAACTCTGGGAGTTGGTGATGGACAGGGAGGCCTGGCGTGCTGAGATTCACGAGGTTGCGAAGAGTCGGACACGACTGAGAGACTGAACTGAACTGAACTGAACTGATGGTAACTTTATTTTTAGTTTTTTCAGGAAATTCCATACTGTCCTTCATACTGGCTGCACCAATTTACATTCCTACCAACAATGTAGGAGGGTTCCTTTTTCTCCACACTGTCTCCAGTATTTATTATTTGTAGACTTTTTGATGACGGTCATTCTGACCTGTGTGAGGTAATATACCTCATTGTAGTTCTGATTTGCATTTCTCTAACAATTAGCAGTGTTGAGCATATTTTCATGTGCCTGTTGCCCATCTGTATGTCTTATTTGGAGAAATGTCTATATAGATCTTCTGCCTATTTTTTATTGTGTTGTCCTTTTTTTTATATATTGAGACATTTATATATGTTTGATATTAATCCTTTATTGATTATATTGTTTGCAAATATTTTCTCCCATTCTTTAGGTTATCTTTTCATTTTGTTCATGGTTTCATTTACTGTGCAAAAGCTTTTAAGTTAAATTAGGTCCCATTTGTTTATTTTTGTTTTTATTTCCATTCCTCTAGGAGATGGTTCCAAAAAGATATTGTTGAAATTTATGTCAGTGTCCTGCCTGAGTTTTCCGGAGTTTTATAGTATCCGGTCTTATATTTAGATCTTTGATCCACTTTGAATTTAACTTTGTACTTGGTGTTAGAGAATGTTGTGATTCTGTTCTTTGACACGTAGCTGTCCAGTTTTCCCAGCATCACTTATTGAAGAGCTGTCTTTTCTCCACTGTATATTCTTGCCTCCAAAGGAACTTGTTTATACAGTCCTTATAAACCAGCCCTCTGGGGAACAGAAGAGCCAGAGGAACAAACAGAAGATACCCAGTGCCTCTCCTAATCTTCAAATATTTATTTTAGGACTTCCAAGCACTGTGCTATGGTTATACAGGAGAACATAGGAATGACCAAGAGGAGGGAACCATATAAGCCCTTCATTACCTACATCTGTATTTCCTATTGTTGTACCTTTCATTCTTAATCTGTGTTCATATGGAACAGTGTTCCTTGGTTTGGGCTAGAATTTCATTACCTACACATCCTCAATTTCCGGTAGTCTATTTCCCACCTACAGGAAAAAATAGACTTACTTCCAATTGGAATCCCGCCATTGGAATATCTTTACAAATTATCCTTACACAGGGCCACTAGCCACATGTTAGTCTGTTGTGCTTGCATACTGAAACTCGGGATACAGTGCACTTGCACCCCCAAGAGTCTAGCAACGTCAGGCGCCATGTCCTCTGCCACCATGAAGCTCTGTTTAAAAAAAATGATGGAGGGTAGGCAATGGTAGAGTATCAGGTGAAGGCCCTGGAAAACATACTCTACATCCTTTTCTTTTTGGTTTATCTCCAGAATCAAATAGTTAATACCTTTTTCAGCAAAGGCTAGTAAAGTAGCATTTTCCTTCTATACCTTCCAGAATTTTTTGCTGTCCAGTAATTTTAAAACATCTTGCAGTTTCATTTTAAACTGTTTCTTCACAGTTTTCCAGATTCTCCAAGTCAGAGTCTTTTTTCTCTAGAATTATCCACATAATTCTAGTGACAGGTGATATAAGGCACATTCATATCTTAACAGGATGTCTGACCTTTCTTGTCCTGGGATTAGGTGATTCTGAAGAATGGGTGGTAGGGATATTCTTATAAGTCATTCCTATATCAGGGCAGCTAGCAAAAACTCAACAATAAAAGGAAATGACGGAAAAAGAAAAACAAACATAATATTGATTATATGTAGAATCTAGAAAGATGATACAGAAGAACTTATTTGCAAAGCAGAAATAGAGACACAGATGTAGAGAACAAATGTATGGACACCAGGTTCGGGGGTGAGAGGGTGGGGTGAACTGGGATCGCCATATCACACTACTATGTATAAAACAGATAAATAATGAATGAGGACCTACCGTATAGCACAGGGAACTCTACTCAGTACTCGGTGGTGACCTAGATGGGAAGGAAATCCCCAAAAGAGGGGATATATGTATACAAATAGCTGACTCACTCTGCTGTACAGCAGAAACTAACACAATATTGTAAAGCAGATATTTGTTGCTGTTGTTTAGTTGCTCAGTCACGTCCGACTCCTTGCGACCCTGCCGTGGGCTGCAGCACGCCAGGCTTCCCTGTCCTTCACTATTTCCCAGAGTTTGCTCAACTAACTATACTCCAATACAAATTAATTGTTTAAAAAATGAACTGACTTTGAACCACATAAAGATATCCCCCTTAAACCAGACTAAATGTATTCCTAACTCAACTTCCTCTTAGCTGAATCCCCAAAATGCCTTCAGTCACTCCAGTGATATTACTGAAGAGTCTGAGGAGGAAATGTTGGGTGGCAACAGTCATTCGCTCAATGTCAGCAGTTAAGTAGTTGCAACAGTGTGACCACATTGCTAGGACTCACTCAGACTCAGAAGGTGTCCCGTAAGTGAACGATGCGGTATGCTTCTGTAACTTTGAGGTGAAACCACCTCTGCCCTTTCGGCAGATGAATTTTCCTCAGGAGGAGCCCAGTGCTCTTCTCTGCCTCTGTACCTAGATCAGGGACATCCTGACTCAGCTTCCCACAGTTTTCACCAACCCCCGCCACCCCCGGCTGCCTCCCAGGGCTAAATCTCAGGTGATTAAGATATACATTTTAGTTCATCTCTTCCAGAAGTTCCAAGTTCCTTATGCAAATTAGTCTAACTCCATCCTAGGGATCTTTCTTTGCTCAAGGGGTCCCAGGTTCCCCCTTGAGGGGAAACCTTCCTATACCACTTGTACATAACTAAAGGCAATACTCCATGCGAGTTTTAGCAGATCTGATTCAAAGAAACTGTCTGCCCTCTTTTTCACAGGTTGGAAGTGCTCGCTTAATTTTTAATTTTCCCCCTCAAAGGATACCTACAGGTACTGTCTGCCTCAAGAGGCACCCTGTTATTTTTTATCGTCAACCACAACAAAAAAATACATGAACATATATCTATCAATCTCATACTATATGACATTTTAGGTTATGATGTGGAACATACACAATTTACTGTTCTCAAGGATCTTGTAATCTGGTATTCAATACTTTACTTAAAATTAAAGACCCAATATGTGCCAGATAGTATTGTGGGACCTGATGACCCAGTGGTGAATGAAGCAAACTCAACCTTATGGAGCTTACAGACATCAGGAATAAAAAAAAAACACAAGTAGTAAATACAGAATATAATGTCCAGAGTAGACAAACGCCTCAAGAAAGTCACAGCTCTGTTTGGCAGCTCTGATTGTGTATCTTACTTGCTTACTCAGAAGACCCTTCTGAGATGATCCTTTAAGATGATCCTTAAAGATCCACATTAAGTGAGAGGTTGAGGTAGATTCAATGCAACTATTTGGATTTTTCCAAGGCAGAGAGGGCAGGTGTGAGAGCCAAAATTTGACAGTTTTTTAAAAATCTTAATAGCAATAAAAATTGTTAATGAGTCACAAGAACAGTAAATAAGACGTCAGAAACATTATTCATTCATTCGTTCATCCTATAAATGATTACTGAGCCCTATTATGTTCCCTGGAGGAGGAAATGGCAACCCACTCCAGTGTTCTTCCAGGATAATCCCATGGACAGAGGAGCCTGGCTACAGTTCATGGGGTCGCAAAGAGTCAGACACAACTGAAACTGAGCACATTATGTTCCTAGGGATACAAATATGAACACAGGGTCCTGGAGGGTGTAACTAAGACTGGTATTAATAAGACACAGTACCTGTAAATAAATTTCAAATAAAGGGTAACAATACAGTGCAATGGCTGAGCAGGTGTTATGAGATTACTTATGAGGTATATATAAATAAACCTTGTGTGGGAAGTGGGGCCCTTAGAGGGCCCTAGAGTGTTGAGCTTCCTGGAGCACTAAATGTCTAAAATAAATCCAGAGGAAATAATAGGAATTAGCCAGGAGCGAAAGAGAACAAATTTCAGCCTCATGCAAAATCCTAGGAACATGAGAATATGCTACATTTAAAGAAATGTGGCATTGAGTTTCTGCAGTCAACCACCTTCAGATCACAAATAGCTTTCTATGTCCTACTGAGAAGATTGTCCTCTACCAGAGGATAATGGGGAGACATTAAAATGTTTTAAGAGGGAAGTGACTCCATCAGGCTAACACTTCGGAAAGATCACTCTGCCTGTAGCATGGAGAAGGCATGGCTTCAAGGATTGAAGACAGGAAGTGGGTTGGAGACAAAGATTTAAGAGTCATGATGAAAGATCAGTCTTAAGGACTCCATGACTGCTTGGAAAAAGAGAAAATTACAAAATGAATTATTTACACAAAAAAGGTGACTTCAGAGAATGGATTTGGAGTCAGTTTTGAATGATGTGCTGGATCTGAATTAATGGATTGAGAGTTTAATAGAAAGGAAAGGTCTAGAAATCCCTTCATGGAGTTATTCTCCAGGTGAGAACTGTTTAACTGTGTGCTGGGCACTCTGACTACTATGGTGTATTTATTATATCACTTAATAGAACAAGTCTATGTGAACCATTGTTACTCTTGTTACAAATAAAGGAACTGAGGTGTTGGGCAGTCACATAGCTGACAAACAGGATAATCAGATCAGATCAGATCAGTCGCTCAGTCGTGTCCCCATGAATTGCAGCACGCCAGGCCTCCCTGTCCATCACCAACTCCCAGAGTTCACTGAGACTCACGTCCATTGAGTCAGTGATGCCATCCAGCCACCTCATCCTCTGTTGTCCCCTTCTCCTCCTGCCCCCAATCCCTCCCAGCATCAGAGTCTTTTCCAATGAGTCAACTCTTCGCATAAGGTGGCCAAAGTACTGGAGTTTCAGCTTCAGCATCATTCCTTTCAAAGAAAGCCCAGGGCTAATCTCCTTCAGAATGGACTGGTTGGATCTCCTTACAGTCCAAGGGACTCTCAAGAGTCTTCTCCAACACTTCTAATCTAGACTATAAAAATCAGTCTCATAACCTTGTAACCATTTTACAAAAAACAAAAAACAAAAAACCTTCATATTTCCCACCAGACCATAGGTGAAGTAACTTTGGGCTCTTTAAAATATACCAAAAAAAAAAAAAAAATCACTCTCAGCATGAAATCTACAAACCAAAATATTGTCACTACTGAAGAGATGCAAAAAGTCAAATGCAGACTCTGAAAGCAATTCAAAGAGAAACTTCCCAAAATGTTTTGAGCAATGGCAACACAGTTTATAAAAACATAAGGCTTTCCAAGATAACTATGGCAAAGAGACAACAACTTACATTGATCAATTCTAGAGTTTTAAGACATTATAGAAATGTTTTTCAAGTTCTCAGACCAGTATTGCACAATACTTCCAATACATGCACCACCTCAGTGATTCCACTGACAGAGAAGAATGAAAACAGATGAACTGAAGGAATCAGGCAGGGCCTGTTCCATAGAGCAGTTCCTTCTTTCAACTGATTTATTGATTGCTCTTCTTGGAAGTGCTATTATTTAAAGACAACGTTTTATGTAAGCATAGCTGGAATTTTATCCTGGAACTTCCAGACTAGGATGTTGCACATCACCTACTGTCAACATATTGTTCATTTCCCTATAAGAAGTGAATGGGAAAACTGAGTCACTGTGAAAAGAATGAACTTCTGGCTTCATCTCCATACAGCCTTTGTTTATTTAAAACATGTATTATTTTCAAGGCATGTAGCAAAGTTGAATGAAGAATTTTGCATAAGTATCCCTAATACTTTGGGTCTTTTTTGAGTTTTAGTTGATTTTATTAAATTATAAAATGTTGACTTTTGTTTTCAAAGAGTTGAGTCAAACAAGTTATCCAAAAGCTACTCTTAAGAGATGAAAATATCTCTGGTCTTGAGGTTCTTTTTTTTTTTTCTGTGGCATTATAATTATATCACACTTCCCTTACATATTTGGAAAAAGGCAGGCTTCATAATTGGAGAAGGAAATGGCAACCCACTCCAATGTTCTTGCCTGGAGAATCCCAGGGACGGGGGAGCCTGGTGGGCTGCCGTCTATGGGGTCGCACAGAGTCGGACACGACTGAAGCGACTTAGCAGCAGCAGCAGCAGGCTTCATAATGATGTCTATGCAGTCATCTGAGATATTTTAAATGAGACTGAGCATCACCTAAAAAAATTTTAGTCTGTAACTTACAAAGGAAAGACAAATGATTCTCCAGGCTAGAATCAAGATCAACAAAACTATATCTCTTGATTTACATTTAAACATACACATTTGTGTTCCTTTAACCTTTAAAGAGTCTATTTTTAAATGACCTACTTTTAAACTGGTTTTTAGTTAAGTGTGTCACACCCAGATGCAGTTGACTTTTAAAAGTGTTTCACTCCTTGCTATTTCTTTCTAAACTAATTATTTTATTTTTAGCCATTCTGACTAGCACAAGATATTTTCTCTAGAGAATGAAATCTTTTCTTTAACAGGAAAGTGGATGAAAGGAGGATAGGTTTGTTCTGGATATAGGTGTTTTAGGTTATTTCATGTTTCTGTGAATGGTGCATATTATACTGATCAATTAAAACAACACCATTCTTCTGTTTAATATCTTCTGCAGATGCAGGTGAAAGGGCAGTGAGAAGCCTCAGGAGTTCCTGAGGTTGATCTGCCCTGAGACAGGACTTCAAAGCGTTACCAACAGATGGTTGTCCACCTCATTTGTAAAAGTTGCTAGGGGGAAATTCCACAGTTGTTTTTCATCCTGAATCCATCTGTGCTGCATCCCTTTGTCAGGAACGTGTGTCTAGTATCTGTCCAAAATCTCTCCTGTTTGAATGTAAGTCCATTTCCTCTCGTTGTGACCTTCCTTGATGGGAAGAACAGCTGCTCGCCATCCACTGTGTAATGTCTCTCCACATGGATCAGCCTTTATATATCAAATAGAATTCTTGGCTGCTTCAAGAGACTTAGGTAAAAAACCCTATGTTTGATTTGGAGGGAAAATGCTGTGTACTGATTGAAATCATTGCACTGCACCAAAACACAGTCTTATTATTCATAGGTTGGCTCTGTCTTTGAAATTGATAATTATGGTTTGATTTAAATTTACGCAGTTGAAATATTAAGCTGATCCCTACCATGTGACACCTTGCAATAGGTACTCCAACGCTCTCTGTAGAAAACTGCTAGGTCACATGAGCCTAGTGCTGCTAAGAATAAGGGATGGTCTTGTGAAGAGTGATAAGACTTCCACAGACCACTGAAAGAATAAACCTTTCCCAAAGATTAGTTGCTGACATATTTACATATAGCCAATAAGCAAAAGTACTGCCATAGGCAGTATCAAAGCTGAGTGAAAATTTAAAGCTATTTAAAATTTTAAATCTTCCCAATTCTGGGTTGGGAAGATCCTCTGGAGAAGGAAATGGCAACACACTCCAGTACTCTTGCCTGGAAAACCCCATGGACGTAGGAGCATGGTAGGCTACAGTCCATGGGGTCGCAAAGTGTTGGACACGACTGAGAGACTTCACTTCACTTCAAAATTCTAAAAGATGATGCTGTTAAGTGCGGCATTCAATATCTCAACAAATTTGGAAGACTCAGCAGTGGCCACAGGACTGGAAAAAATAAGTTTTCATTCCAATCCCAATGGAATGCCTTTCCATTCCAAAAGAAGGGCAATGCCAAAGAATGTTCAAACTACCATATAATTACACTCATATCACATGCTAGCAAGTTTATACTCAAAATCCTTCTAGCTAGGCTTCAGCAGTACATGAATCGAGAATTTCAAAATGTACAAGATGGATTTAGAAAAGGCCGAGGAACCAGAGATAAAATTCTCAACATTCATTGGATCATGGAGAAAGCAAGGGAATTCCAGGAAAAACATTTATTTCTGCTTCATTGACTACACCAAAGCCTTTGACTGTGTGGATCACAGAAAACTGTGGAAAATTCCTAAAGAGATGGGAATACCAGACCACCTTACCTGCCTCCTGAGAAACTTGTATGCAGGTCAAGAAGCAACAGTTGGAACCAGACATGGACTGGTTCAAAATTAGGAAAAGAGTATGACAAGACTGTATATTGTCACCCTGCTTATTTAACTTACATGCAGTTAAATAAGCATCATACAACTGCCAGGCTTGATGAATCACAAGCTGGAATCCAGATTGTTGGGAGAAGTATCAACAGCTTCAGATATGCAGATGATACCACCCTTAGGACAGAAAGTGAAGAGGAACTAGAGCCGCTTGACAATGGTGAAAGAGGAGAGTGAAAAAGCTGCCTTAAAACTCAACATTCAAAAAACTAAGACCATGGAATCCAGTTCCATCACTTCATAAAAGGGGGAAATAAAAGGGGAAAAGTGGAAGCAATGACAGATTTTATTTTATTGGGCTCCAAAATCAATGTGGATAGTGACTGCAGCCGTGAAATTAAAAGACACTTGCTCCTTGGAAGGAAAGCTATGACAAACCTAGACAACATTTCACAAAGCAGAGACCTCACTTTGCTGACAAAGGTCCGTATGGTCAAAACTGTTTTTTCCAGTAGTCATGCACAGATGTGAGAGTTGGACCATAAAGAAGGCTGAGTGCCAAAGAATTGATGCTTTTTGAATTGTGGTGCTGGAGAAGACGCTTGAGAGTCCTATGGACTGCAAGGAAATCAAACCAGTCAAACCAAGGAAATCAATCCTAAAGGAAATCAGTCCTGAATCTTCAATGGAAGTACTGATGCTGAAGCTGAAGCTCCAATACTTTGGCAACCTGATGCAAAAAGCTGACTCCTTGGAAAAGACCCTGATGCTGGGAAAGACTAAAGGCAAAAGGAGAAGGGGGCAGCAGAGGATGAGATGATTAGATAGCATCACTGATGCAATGGACAGGAATTTGAGCAAAGTCTGGGAGAGAGTGGAGGACAGAAGAGCCTGGTGCGCTGCAGTCCACAGTCACAAAGACTTAATGACTGAACAAAAACAACTGCCAAAATACTCTTTAAAAAGCCCACATTTCTTTTTAAATTGACCCAACAAATAGCTACTGAACACATGTTATGTCCCAATCACTATATTCTACAATATTATTCTAGGTGGATTCTTGAGGTAGCCTCCATGATCCCTTCATCCTCTATTTACACCCTGGTATGATCAAGGGCAAAACCTTCATTTGTTTCTTTCTACTAAAAAATAATGTACAACCTAAAAGTTGAGAATTATATTTTATTCATTGGCCTTACTAAGGACTATAGCCTAGGATGAAAAGTGAAAGTGTTAGTCACTCAGTTGTCTCCAACTCTTTGTGACCCCATGGGCTGTAGTCCACCAGGCTCCTCTGTTCCTGGAATTCTCCAGGCAAGAATGCTGGAGTGGGTTGTCATTCCCTTCTCCAGGGGATCTTCCTGACCCAAGGATCGAACCTGTCTTCTGCATTGCAGGCAGATTCTTTACCATCAGAGCCACTACAGAAGCCCGTAGCCTAGGACGCATCCTCTCAAATAGCTCTGAGGGACTATTCCAAGGAGATAAGGGAGGAGCCAGGACATGAAAGAGTCTTTGCTGAAAAAACAAAACAAAAACCATGTTGTCAAACATCAAAATATTACTGCTAATCATACACACACACAGCCATCTGAAATGAATGATTTTAGTGCTTTTCTGTGTATGGGAAGATGCTAGAGTCTGGGGTAATAGAAATGAGTCCTTTTAGATATGCATCTTAACTATCTAGACTAGTATCCTGTGTGTCTCCGTCCTATATCCCCCTCTGGGCACACAGCTGGGACAGCTGCAGTGGCTGAAGGCTTGATGGCAGGCAACATTCGCTGCTTACTGAAATGGCAGGCAACGTGTTCTTTTGCCCACACTTCCAACAAACAATACGGCAAAGATATGCACGTGATGATGCGTCTGTGACAGTTTTGATGACATTATTAAAAACTGCCCTTCTTGCTGGAGGCTGTCTCCCTTGCTGGTTCTGAGGAAACAAGTGGCCACGTTGGAAAGCTCCACGTGGCAAGGCACTGAAAGTGGCTTTGAGAACCAGAGAGGGGCCTCCAGCCAGTGACCTGTAAAAGTTTCAGCCAGCATCCAGCAAGAGAAAGAATTTCTCAGTTCTGTAATCCCAAGAAAGTTAATTCTGCCAACAGTCTGAGTAATCTTAGAACAGGATCCTTCTCCAGTTGAGCCTCAGATGAGATTGTAGATCTGGCCAGCACCTTGATTGCCTTATGAGACACCCCTGAGCAGAGTGTCCAGCTCAACCAACCTAGACTCCTTATTCACAGAAACAGAGATAATGCATGTGTGTTGCTTTAAGCCACTAATATTGTGGTAATATCATTCCATAGCAATGAATAACTACAGCTCAGTCTTTACCTTTCTTGACCTTGAAATCTTTGAAGCATGCAGGCCAGTTATTTTGCAGAATGTCCCTCCATCAATCTCATCCTCATGATTAGATTCTCAATTTTGACAGTAATGACATAAATGTAATGTTGTATCCTTTTCAGTATGTTCTACTAACTGTGTATACTGTTAGTTTGTCCCCATATAAGTGATACTGAATCACTTGGTTAGAGGCTCTTTGTTGTAAAGATACTATTTGCCCATGGAATATAATAAGAAACCTGCCAGGTGATACTTTAAGCTATGTAAATATCCCACCCATCACCACACTCTCATCAGTTAATTCTAGTGACCATTAGTGATTTTTCTGGGCTTCCCTAGTGGCTCAGACAGTAAAAGAATCCATCTGATATACAGAAAACCCAGGTTCAACCCCTAGGTCAAGAAGATCCCCTGGAGAAGGGAATGGCTACCCACTCCAGTATTCTTGCCTGGAGAATTCTATGGACAGAGCCTGGTGGGCTATAGTCCATGGGGTCCCAAAGAGTCGGAGGTGACTGAGTGACTAACAACTTCTTTTCAATGATTTTGTAATTACATGATTCCTTTTATATTCATTTTGTTGACATTCTATTGTAAGGAACATTCCTTTCTCTTCTGTTTATTTGCTTATTAGTTATTTATTTATATTAGTATGGAATCACAGTTTCTTATTTTAGTCAATGGTTTAAAATTTGTTACTATCAATATGTCAATATATATCAATATGTATTTTGATATTCTAATTGTTTCAGATTTGCATTGTGCTTCGGAAGCCCTCTGTTCTGAAATGCTGGCATTATGTTTAAGTCTTTCTTATATTCTGTCAAAACAAGATTTTTCCAGGTATATTTTGCACTTTCCCTGTCACAGACCTGGAGTCTTCTACAGAGACTCTTGGTTTCTTTTAAAGTGAAGAAACACATTTTTAAGCCAAAATCTAGGACTAAGTGTATATTCTGCCACATGAATATCATTGCTTCTAGTATTTCTCAGTGATAGTGGGATATATATTGAAATAAGTTAAACAAAATACATGTAAGACATGTACACTAAAAACTTCAAGACACTGCCGGGAGAAATTCTAAAAGATTGAAGTAAATGGATAAATACATACATTAATAGATATAGGACTCAGTGTTATTAAGATGTTGATTATGAAGATGTCTACTGCTTAGCATCTCATAAGGGTGCAATCAGTTTATTGGCTGGAATTGTGGTTGTGGTCTGATTTGAGGTGTGACTGGGGAAATATCTGCTTTTGAGCTCACTTTAGTTCTTAATCTTGCAGTTATAATACCAAAAAATTAATTTTCTTGGTGGCTGGAGCTCCTTGTAGGCTATCAGCTGGAGGCTGCCCACAGCTCTTAAAAGCTGCCTGCATTTCCTTGTCATGTGGGATTTCCCCACATCATGCACACATGCACACACACACACACACACATTTAATTTTTAACCTCCAATTCCATTTCAACATCACAATGTACCTTCTAGGCTTCCCCTTCAACAATGAGGGACCTAGATCCTATTATATGTGCTAATATATTTACTCAATTTTCTCAAGCTTAGAATATATGTTTGCTGTAAGAAAAAAGAAGATACTATGTAGTATTTGAAAAAAAAACAAGGCAGGAAAGATGTCATGACTTTTATAATCTGTGTTCTCTTTTGGAAAAGGAATTTGATCATTCATGGTTTTATTTGTTTTTTCTAGTTGTATGAACAAAACCTTTAGCAACAGAAATGAGTAAAAGTCATACAGAACCTTGTAAGCCATGTTAGAGATTTGGGTTTTTTCCTAGTACAATGAGAATATAATAGGTTGGAGGGTTTGTCTGTTAGGTCATTGCATTTTTTTGTTGTTGTTAAGTAGCATTTACATCACTTTCCAAGTTATTTCCTCGTAATGTTTATTATTTACTCATCCTTCAACTTATTCTAAAACAAGATTTGATATGCTTAGAGCAATCCATACCAGTAAGTTAGAATGTATGTTAAAAAAAAATGGAGGAAATTGGGATAAAGAATAAAAGGAGCCGGAGAACAAGATGCCAGGGTGAGGCCAATTCAAAATATTCTTAACTTTAAGTACTTTAGAGTTACAAGAGGTACTGTTCTGAGTTTTCTAGAGACTAGAACAGTTTGAAATGCCTCATCCCATCCCTTGAGATATACTCACTCAGGTAACGGCCTTCACAGTAACCCCCACCCAACATCTATACCACACAGAACTGAGACTCACTGATCGGAGAGTCCAGGGATTGTTTTTCTTGCACAATATTTTTAGACACCTTCCTGGTGTCTTATAATTTAACCCTTTCAGGTTGGGAGAGAAAATGGACATTTGGATAATGTCTGTTTATTTAATCATGGTAGCCAACCAAAGCAAGCATTTTAAGCCAAAAATTCACTCCATCCTTAGTTGGAAGTAGAATTTTAAAATATAATTGACCTCCTGAGAGGAGAAATGCATGACCTTCCACAGAGAAACATTGAGCACTGAGGAGATGGTCTTTAGGTCATGAGCACTATAATCACGATCATAGTAAGAAATTAGAAGATCATCCTCATTTTAAAATCTGATATAACTTATCACGTATTATTTCATACTCCTTTGCTTGCTTTTTACTAGTTTGTGGCTACTTGCATAAAGCAGTGAAGTTTCGAAGAAATGGAAATGACAAAAGGACAATTATTTAATGAAGGAAGTATAAACCATTGCACTGGGGGACTGGAAGACATTTCTTAAAGTTCTCATACTATCTGTTTAATTACGTGTTTCTATGTAGTGAGTAATGTCTTACATTCTTGCCAAGAATATTTTGAAAGGAGTTTGTTAAAAGTATGTCAGCTAAATCACTTTTGGTATATCACTGCTAATGGTGTCGTTCACACGTTGTGAAACACACAGCTCCAGTTTAATGCTGCCAAAAAAATTAGGTCATTGCAAAATACCATATTAAAACTGCAGGGAGATGGGGATGAGAATAAAGCAAGGGAAGACTCCCAATTCTTTTTTGTGAAGCATGATAGAAGTGAAGTGAAAGTCGCTCAGTCGTGTCTGACTCTTTGCAGCCCCTTAGACTATACAGCGGAGAAGGCAATGGCAACCCACTCCAGTACTCTTGCCTGGAAAAATCCCATGGGCGGAGGAGCCTGGTAGGCTGCAGTCCATGGGGTCGCGAAGAGTGGGACACGACTGAGCAACTTCACTTTGACTTTCACTTTCATGCATTGGAGAAGGAAATGGCGACTCACTCCAGTGTTCTTGCCTGGAGAATCTGGGGTCGCACAGAGTCGGACACGACTGAAGCAACTTAGCAGCAGCAGCAGCAGCAGTAGCAGCAGCAGACTATACAGTCCAGGGAATTCTCCAGGCCAGAATACTGGAGTGGGTAGCCTCTCCCTTCTCCAGGGGATCATCCCAACCCAGGGATCGAACCCAGGTCTCCCGCAGTTACAGGCAGTTTCTTTACCAGCTGAGCCACAAGGGAAGCCCTATCAAAGCATGATAAGGATAACGACAAAACAGGGTAGGAATGCTGAGCCCTTTTAAACGGATACATTTTTTTGTGGTATGTGTACTTTAATTCCAGTTCAATATAAATCACGAATTAAAAACTGGGCTAACTGGCTGCTCTGCACGGTACCTGGGGACTGCCCATAGATCAAGTTAACCTACTTGTATGGAGATTTGTGATTTCATACACAAACCATGGTGATTATTGTATCTCAATTTACCTTTATCTTGAAGGCAGTTAATTTATACTTACTATGGTTATTAACGTTAATCACAGGAATGGCTCTGTTAGAAGTTACCCACCAGGACCGTTCAATCTATTTTGGCGACTCACGTCCCGGATCTCGTCACCCCAGATGTGGTCCTTGGCTGGGGCGCCCTGAGCCGTTGCGCCGTCAGGGCTTCGTGGGAGGTGGGTCCCAGCTCCTCCCAGACCCACGCGCTGATCTGGCGGAAAGTGAGGCAGGACACTCATTGTTCTCCCAGGCCCGGAGAGAAGAGCGCTACCAGCTACCGGCTACCAGCACCTCTCATTTTCGGGCGAAAATTTCCCCAGCTACAGCTCTCTGGGTTTGGGCTGGGTCTCCACAGCGTGACCTTCCCTTGCCTAGAGAGGGACGCTCAGCGAACACATCCACCGTCACCTTTGCGCGCTCCTCCGGAGCCGGCTTGGCATGCAGCGCACCCCAGCGGCCGCCCGGCCTCCTTTCTAGTCCTGGCCACTAGGCTTCCGGAGAGCTCGCCAGTCGCCGCCCCGGCCGCCCCGGAATCTAGAGACTAGAGAGACTTCCAGAGCCAGTCTCAGACAGACCCCGGGGAAGGCGCGGGGCTGCGGCACCCCCACCCCCCGCCCGCCGCACCTGGAAACGGTGAGGACCTGGAGAGGCGGGGCGCGGCAGGAGGCTGGCCCGGCGACTGAGCAGCTCCGCCGAAAGCCGGCCCGACTGAAGCAGGGCGAAGGGGGAGGGTCTCGAGGCGAGTTCTGCTCCTCGGAGGGAGGGACCCCAGCTGGAGTGGAAAACCAGCACCAGCTGACCGCAGAGACACGCCGCGCTGATCATGGAGAGGGCCGGCCCCGGCTCCGCGCGGCCGCAACAGCAATGGGACCAGGACTCGGTCGAAGCGTGGCTGGACGATCACTGGGACTTTACCTTCTCTTACTTTGTTAGGAAAGGCACCAGGTAAGAAGAGGAGCCACGGAAGACCCGGCCGGGGCATGGAGCGTGACCTGGGGTTTCTCTCTCTCCTCTATTGAATTTTCCCCTTCTTTAAGCATTAAACAGTCTCCACTCTCAGGCCCTTTGCTTTTGAAGTTGGGCCATGATCTTACGGTGTAGAGACCTCGACTTTTAAGGCGAGTACAGTCGAAAAACCCAAGCGTCGGATCCGATCCAACTTGCTCACAAAAGTTCAAATCCAAAAATGTATGTGCCGAACCCCCACCCCCACCCCCTCCACACGCCGGCAGCCCTGGTACTCCCTGGGAGCAAGATTATTTCCATATATTTGCTCTCACGGGCCTTTCTCTAGCCTCCTGGTTCCCCTAAATCTCCTTAGCGAAACCAAAACAGTTTTTGACCCCCTTCCCTGCAGCTCCGGAAGCACCATTTCCAACGCGGTCCCCGTGGCTCCGCTCCTCCCCCGTCCCCCTTTGCCCCGGCCCTGGCGGGGCGGGGAAGCCGGGGTAGTGGCGAGACCGAGAAGCAGCCCAAAGGCAGCACCATGCCGGAACCTTCCCAGAGTGAGTGCTTTCGTCTTTTGCCCCGCTTCCAGTCCCCTGGTTGTCCCGCGCTCTTCCTTTCCTTCGCGTCTGCGCGCAAGGCGGTGGCGTGGAAGGCGCTCCGCGGAGGGGCTGGCGGCGCGCACACAAAGGACGGCGGAGAGCTGACCCCGGGGGGTGGCAGGTCCCGCGCGGCCCGAGGCCACCCCGGAGGCCAGTCTTCCTGGTCCGGAGCCAAGCGCCGGGCCGGCTGCTGCGGAGGGTGGGAAGGAGGGAGCCTGTGCTTGGGGAGGAGGCTGCGCAGCGGACAGTCGAGGCGCGCGTGGGAAACGCCCGCGGGAGCATTGGAGAGGCATCCAGGCTGAAGCCGAGGGGCTAGGAGGGTGGAACGAAGAGTGGGAGGCGGGCGGGTGCCCGGAAGCCGGAGAGTTGATGCGAAGCCGCAGCGAGGGCGAGGCTGCTGCGCGCGGACGCGGGCTGACTCCCAGGCGCACTCCTTTGGGGAAGGGGCCCGGACTTCGCCGTCGCCGGCTCGGGGCAGCGGCCTTCGGGCAGCAGGAGCTGGCCGCCTCGGGCGGGAGGGAGGCGCGCGCGGGGCGGTGATGGTGGAGGAGCCGGCCGGGGCTGGCCGCCGGGCTCCCACCCGCCGGCGCACGGCCGCGGTCCGGCCTGGCGCTCCCCGCCAGGGGGCGGCGCGGCGCGGGGCGAGCGGGCGGCGGCGGGCGGCGGCGCGACGGCGGGGACCGTAGGGAAGCCGGCTTCGAGCGACTCGCCTCACCTGGGCGAGTCGTCGCCCCCGACGCCTCCTGCAGTCCAGGGTCCGCCGAGGCCGCCTGGTGTGCACCTCCAACTTCCCACGTTTGCTATGTTGCCTTTTGGAGACAAAACAAGGTACTTCAGCACTGCCCCCGTCTTTCCCACTTTTCCCGGGGGGCGCGGTGGGGCCGGGTGCTGTGCTGGGTGGTGGCACCCGGGTCACACTGGCTGGGAGATGCTTTATTGAAAACGCGTTCTTTGACAGTTTTGTCTTCCTTTACATTCCTGCAGATGTAATATTTTTGAAATCTTAGTTGAGTCTTTTTAACTCCCGTTTCTCCCAGCGAACGTTCAGGGTTGCTATCGGTTTGATGACTTCGGGGGTTTTTCACAGAGGTGAAGGTTTGGGGACAAACCTTATCTCTTCTGTTTAATTATTCCGCCTTCCTTTTAAAATCCTCTTCTCCGTCGCTTTCGTCTTCTATCACAATATTTAATCTGGGGTGACCAGAGGGTAAACCCTGAATAAAAGTGGTTTCTTTCCGAAGGGCACTTTTCTGCGCGTTTGGGGTGAGCACCAAGCCCCTCTAGGCCTGGAATGATCCATTGCTGGAGGCCAACAGTTTCTAGAGGTCGCCTCCTCCGAGGCCGTCTGTCCCCGGATTCCTTTCACTGTTTGCACACTTCCACCCTTAATGAATTACAGCGCATAAGAGACTGGGCAGGAGAACTGGGCTGATCTTTTAAGTGTGTAGGGGGATGTTCTTTAGAGATGTGCCTTAGGCATATTATTAAGAACGAACTAAATTATTTATTTAAAAATAAGCGTTGATATCCTTTTCTTTGTTTTCTCTCCTCTCCCTTTAAAAACACAAACTTTGGGGTGTTTGGCGGTAGCTTTTAACTCATACATAAGAACACTTCACTTTGAGAATCTGCCAAAACTTGAAGAGTAATATTTTTTTCCTAATAAATGAATTAAGTTACATTTCTTTTCACATTTTTTTTTTCTCCGAAGTAGCATAGGATTAAAATCTCAATTCTCAAAATTACACTTCTTAGCGTAAAATTTAGATCATCTGGAGTTTTTATATTACAGTTGATGTTGAGAGTAGGCTGAACACTTTCTGTGATATGTGTGTGTGTGTGTGTGTGTATAATCTTGAGAGAAGAGTTTATGTTGAGTAGAAGTTGGAAAACGAAAGTGAAGATATTCAAGAATAGTGCAGGCCCTCAGTTTTAGGAATTACAAAGTGCTGGAAGTTGTCAGTGTGAAGAATATAATCTGAGTCTTGTGTGTAGCCATAATTTTTTCTAGAAACAATATTCCAGTTTGGGCTTATATTTGATAGCGTTAACTGGAGACTTAAAATTTTAAGAATGAGAGGGTGGACATAAAAATGCCAACCTGCTGAACACCGTGTGATTCACACGGTTGTGGTAAAATCTTACTGCAGACACTAACTGTACAGCTAAGTTGTGTGTGTGTGTGTGTGTAACAAGAAGCTCGTGTTACTTTGCTCCCCTCCTTTCTCAAATTTTGTATGTATAAAATGAATACTGTTGTAATTCAGGAAACTTGTGAAATAGAATAGTTCTGTAGGGGCAGTTTGCGTGTTTATTTATTTAAAATAAATTTGGATTTACTTAGATTGGCTATCTGCATCTGTAGACCGGCTTATTGGTAGAACTATTTCCTCCTTATTTGATTTAATTGTTTGACATTTATGTATGCGTCTCTGTTCTCTTCCCAGACTGAATGGTCTGCACCCAATAGTAGTCATTGAATAGAAGGAAGGTTCTGGCACTCCTAAACTCTCATTTAAACACCTGTGAATTTTGATTGACCTGGAAAGCAATTATTGCTGCTATATTACATTGTTTTCCATAATATCTTTCAATACAGAGCTAAACACCTCCTTAAAAGCCAGAGCGTGCAGCACACAAATAAATGGTTTTTAGCAATCAAAACCTGGTTAAGTGAATTTGAGAGCGTCAGTTGAACAATTCATCACATAATCTATTGGCATAAAAATTAGTTTGCGACTAGAAACTAAAACCTATGGAAAACTCCCACCCTTGCTGTTGTAGAAAACTTTGCAGTCCTACAGGTTTGAGATACCATGTTCATTAAGGGCTTATGTGCTCCCGCCTTTGCAGATGAAGCCTTTCTGGTGCTAATGCCACTTTAACAGCTGTTGTTATTCTTGACAGCATATTAGAATAATTTACCTTTCAATAGTTACTTACCGCCTCCATGATTGTGGGCAGGGTTTTATGTTATTTAGTATTGAGGAGGTAATATGATTGACTTTTTAGTGCTTTGTTTTGTACTAGACAAAAGCAGAATATTTGGCACATACTGGAAAGAGGAGATATTAAATGAGGGTAACTTTTTATGACTTCTTGGATCAAAGTCCAGAAACAGCAGTTTTACGCTCCCATACAGTTTTCTATGATAGACTTTTTATTTAACGCTGCAAAGCTGTGGTGAATTAGTTGGTGTTCCAGGTTCACTGTTCAGGATTCTTTCTTGTTTGTTTTTAATATTATTTTTTCATCTCTTGAAACTGTAATTATTATTGGCAAAATATTTTTCTTAAAGTCAGATGATGGGTGTAAAATAAATATTGCTATTCACTCTTTAAAATGATTATTTCTGTATCATATAGGAATATAACCTTTTCACAATTTTCAGACAAACATTTTGTTAAACATTTTGTTAAGTAATCATTAAGGTTGAAGACAATAAAATCCTGTGGGTATTGACTTAGTCGGGCTTTGATATTATTTCTAATATTTTTATTATGGTAATTCTGGTGTGATAATGTCCTTTTATCCTTGTATTGCTTATAACCAGGGTCCTTATAGCCAGCTCTAAGGCACTTTTTAGTGCCCTAAAAGTTCTCATGTGGATTGAATTTGGATGTGATTGAATCTGGAAGAATCCGCAGGAGCCCCTGAAATGATGCTTCTCATCGCTGTTCTGTCACTAATGTTCTCAAGGTTTTCTATTTAGTTCCATTTTTAAAGCCCCCAGTACAAGATCATGATTCCTAAAACTGGTAGAACCCAATGCAGTGGCAGTTAGTCATAAATATCTCAAAATAAATATATTTGTTTAATATTAATATAATACTTAGGCTTGTAATGCATTTCATTAACTTTTTTTTCAGTTTGTGATCTAAAGTGAAAATGAAGTCCCTCAGTGAAGTCCGACTCTTTGTGATCCCATGGACTGTAACCTATCAGGCTCCTCTGTCCATGGGATTTTCCAGGCAGTAGTACTGGAGTGGATTGCCATTTCCTTCTCCAGGGGATCTTCCTGACCCAGGGATCAAACCCAGGTCTCCCGCATTGTAGACAGATGCTTTACCTTCTGAGCCACCAGGGAAGTCCTAAAGGACTTGTCTTTGTGATCTAAAGATCTATAGAAATTGCTAATATTTTCATGAAGTCATCTTCAGTCCCTGAAGATGAACAACTTGTAGCGTTTTGATTATGTCGTGCAACAGAATCTCCTATTTAGATAGTTCCACCTGAAGCAGTGACTTGAGTCTTGTCTCTGATATCATTTCTTTAAAAATATTTGAAGGTGTTTTCAAGTTTTATGGGTAGAGTTTGTACCTTCACCCTTAGCTGATTACAGAGAGTATGTCTTACCAAGATGCTTCGCTTCCTCTAGATTTGAAGACATGATTTAACTTTAAACTGCTTGAACTTCATAATACATTTTAATAATGGTTGGGAGAAAGTTCTTTCCTACTTAACATGGCTGGGGAAAACTGCTTGGTGTTTATTAGTTTGTCCCCCAAATATTTTTCAAACTAACAGTTTGGTAAACCTGTAACTGTTGTATTGAGTTGTTTTCTTTCTTTGTTTTCAGGGCTAAGTGTAGGATAAAGGCTCTTCTTAGGATAAAAGCCTTTGGTAAGGACTGCGGAGAAGGCAATGGCACCCCACTCCAGTACTCTTGCCTGGAAAATCCCATGGATGGAGGGGCCTGGTGGGCTGCAGTCCATGGGGTCGCTAAGAGTCAGACAGGACTGAGCGACTTCACTTTCACTTTTCACTTTCATGCATTGGAGAAGGAAATGGCAACCCACTCCAGTGTTCTTGCCTGGAGAATCCCAGGGACGGGGGAGCCTGATGGGCTGCCGTCTATGGGGTCGCACAGGGTCGGACACGACTGAAGCGACTTAGCAGCAGCAGCAGCAGCAGAGTAATTAAATAAATCACTGAGTTGATTGATAGTGAAGGGTTGAAAAATGACTGAATTTTGAATGCAGAGTAGCTACTGACTATGCAGGACTTCCTATGAGATTAGTTTAGCTGGACAGATACAGATTTAGTTGACCAATTGATGTGGCTGATTGACGTGGCCTTGGAAATATCTGTTAAATCAGGTTCAGTTAAAAAAAAAAAAAGTACCTGTGAATTACAACCTAAGAATAAAAACTGAAGAAACTTTTCCGTATGAGTCATTCACTTGATACTTAGCTCTGTAATCTTACTTACTGACTTGGTATTCTCATTTTATTTTGAATCTTTTTTTTTTTCATGGTGTAAGTGCTTTATTCATTTTCTCTAACTGGCAGGAATTTATATGTATTGCCAACTAAATATCAGGTAGGTAAAGCAAACTGAGTGTTAAGTTTATAAGTATCATTCTGATAAATATTCTTAAAAGCTTCTAAAAGCCTTTTATTGGTAGGACAGGAAGTTTCCTTTGTTTTTTCCCGAAGATGTTATGGAAAAAAGCAAACTTTTCCAACTCAATATATATATGGATGTGTGTGTGTATATGTGTGTATATATATATGCCCCACTTGTAGTTTGTAGTGAACTTGCTTTTTAAAGTCTTAGGTGCCATTGTTAGCTTCTGTGTTCTTTGAAACTGTTTCCTTGATTCTGAATCATAAAGTAAGATTAACTTTTTCAAACTGTCTTTTCGGACTAATTTTATTACATCTAAACTTGAGAGAGAAGAGTCTCCTATCTGATATAATATCACTGGTAATAATCATGAAAAAAGTATTCACTTCTACTTTCTGTTGCATAAGCGTGCTGAGGTTATAAGAAAAGATCCTAATTTTTTTTTTTAAGCTGGTGAAATATTTAAAACACACACAGGATCTTTGAACTTTATAGAGCTGGAGATCATGTAATTCAGTGTTTCTCAAATTTAAGTAACCTTCCCCTGTTAAAGAAAGACATTCTTATTGACCTCCATTATTTTAGTTAAAAAACTTTCGGTCACAAATGACAGAAATTCATGTTGAACTCATACAAAATTGACATTCTTGGGGATTGGTTTGGATGTGAAATTCAGTGTAATGACATCATCATGTCAGTATTTTTTTTTCTTTTTGGCCTGTATAAATATCTAATCAATCTGTCTTTCCCTCTTTCTTCCCTCCATCCATCTCACCATCCATTCATCCCACCATCCATCCATTTGTCCAGCCATCCTTTTGATGCTATGCTATATTGATTTTAGTCTCCAGCAGGCTTTCTTCATGTGCTGGAACATTTTTCTTGGCAAGTTTATGTGGGTCTTAAACTTTTGATGTTTGAGAAATACCTTCTTATCCATGTCAGTCCTCTCAGAATTATTTTGGCCTTACTTGCATAATTTGCCTGCTCTGGACCAACCTTTATTTCTGGAAGAATAGGTTTGTCTCCTTACTTCGTTGGGGCAGTGACCCATAGTGTGATGTGTCAGTGGGGGAGGAGAAGTTCCCAAACGAAAGTGATGTGAGTGCACCCAGAAGTGCCAGCTATCTGCTGTACCTAGTATTGACTTTCTCTTATTTTAATGCTAGTTAAATGTGGAATTCTTAAGAGTAGATATAATTTAATCATAGCTATAGCATTTGTGCAACTGCAATACCAAAATAAATGTGTAAGTTGATTATGAATAAAATGATAAAACTCTAGCCAAATGCAAATTGACAACACTCATTAAATCATCCTTGCGGAGTGAATGTGGCCCTAATTGCAATATAATGCTGGGATCTACTGAGGCCATCTTGCCTTTGCTACAGTTGCCTGTGATGTTTCATTTTTCCCACTGGGTCTCTCTGAACAGTCATGAAACTATTAGTCCTATAGCACAGTACACCAGCTTTGGGTTTTACTTGGCTTGAAAGCATATTTGCATATTAAATCTACCTCTTTTATTTTCTCGTTATCCCAGAACCACTGGGCTGCAGTGTGACTGTAAACACAAATATAACTTGACTCCTAAAATTGCAGGATAGTAGTTGGTTATAAGGTAGTCATCCCAGTAATTTAAAGTATACGTCTTTGTCTGTCTTTGTTGTTGGTATTGTCATGAGTGTGAAAACAGAATTGCAGCATTTCCATTGAAACACTGTGTGTGTGCGTGTTAGTCACTCAGTTGTGTCCAGCTCTCTGTGACCCCGTGGACTGTAGCCCACCAGGCTTCTCTGTCCATGGGATTCTCCAGGCAAGAATACTGGAGTAGATTGCTGTGCCCTCCTCCTGGGGATCTTCCCAACACAGGGAATGAACACAGGTCTCCTGCATTGCAAGCTGGTTCTTTACCATCTGAACCTACTACAGATCTTCAAAACATACTTGCCTCAGACTCTGAGGGCTTCTCATACTTCAGATTGAGACATGCCAATCTAGTCTAATCTTTTCTCCATGTCTAAGCTGCAAAACAAATTGACTTACATATTTACAGCATAGATTTTGGTTATTAGATTTTCTTTTAAATGTAAATAGATACTTCTTTAAGGAACATTTTTCATACATGTGATTATGAATGCATGGAAAATTGCAAATCATGTCTCTTCCAACTCTTGGTCAAATTTGAATGTAAAACCATATGAAGTGGTTATGCATTTGATTTATATTTGGTCCCAGTAAGCTTCTGAGATGTTTTCATAGCTGGAGAAGACTTGGGAATGTTAAATAACTTTAGGCAGCGTTTGTTTCTAATCCATGCCAGAAGCAAGGGAATTACTCAGTGTAACATCAGAGTAGAGGTTATTGTAGAAATCACTTGGAGGTGTCTCAGATCTCTCCTGTTTCATTGAATACCCTGTTATAGTATGGTAATCTTTTATTCTTATTAACCCTTGCTTTTTTCCTTCTTTTTTAATTGAAGTATAGTTGATTTAGGAATATTGTGTGAGTTTCAGGTTTACAGCACAGTGATTCAGTTATATATGTATCAGTTTTATATATATGTATAGTATGTATATTTTATATATATGTTCTTTTTTCAGATTCTTTTCCGTTACAATAAACCATTGCTTCTTAAAGGGAACGCTGTTTGGCCTTTGGTAGTGATACATTTTGTTGTGAGAAGCTGCTCAGCATCTTGCAGGATGTTTAACATCCCTGGGCTCAGCCACTAAATGTCAGGAGCACCCCGATTGTTTTGACACACATTTCCAAATGCCCCCCAAAGTCTGGCACCAGTACTTGGTTGGGAACCACTGTTCTGAGCCCTTTAAAATTTACTTCAGTTTACGATGGTTGAAGGCCCCAGCTAGGACAGATTTAAGCTTCAACTCCCAAACTACGTCTTTCTTAAGAGTATGACCTTTAGGTACTTTATTTGCTTTCTCTGTAAAATATTAATAATAACATTACTTCTGGTGTTCTTAAGAAATTTAAAGGAAATAATGCATATTTTAAAATCTTTTTTTTAGAGTGATTTTCAGTAGGTTACAATTTATTTTATGTTGGAAATCATCAGTGGTTTAATTATAATTGCAAGTTTGGGGAGTCATCCCCCTATTCTGATACATGGAAATTAGAACAACAGAATAGGGATTTAATAGACTTTGTGTCCTCATTTTTAAAGTGAATTTTTATTAATGGTTTGAACAGAACCTTCTGAAGACTGTGTAAGGTACTGGAAAGGGAATCGGAATGAGAGTTCAGACCTCCCGTCTGTGTCCCCAGCTTGGTAACTGGCCCAGGTTAATAGACCTTGGCTTTATGTGAGATGGGAGTGGTGAGAAATCAAGGCAGAGAGATTTATAAATGAGTTTAAAATTCTCTTCCATCTCTAAGCATTCTTGATTCTCACCAGAAGAGCAGAGTGTCAACTTCTCAAATTTGAAGTTTCCTTCTTTAAGTGTTTTCCAAGTGAGAGTGGTGGATCTGGGTCAAAGTGTCCAAACATGGCGACTGAGACTGTAAAATTAGGGTCCAGGAGCAGGAGAAATATCTGTTCTATTTTATGTGAGTTATTGTGTGTTTTTCCTACAGATGATTTTAGCCCATTTCCATATGTTATCAACCATCCTTTGACAGGAAATTAGTACTCTCTTTTTGATATTCACATGAAGACGGAAAAAGCACTGGAAAGAAAGAGAAAGGGGTGATGTTTTAACAGTGGCCTTAAAAACGTGTCCCTGCATTGTGTTTTATGGATCATTCAGGGCCTGCAGCTTTTTGTTCTGTTTTATTTGAGGCGCCCTGCAAATCTCCCCAAATGTTATACCACACGAGGGTAACATCCATGAGGCTCAAGTATCAACCTACTTACAGAATTCCCCCAAGTAAGCCCCCTTGGGTAGGAACTAAAACGGACCGACTTTAATCCCTAAATCTCCTGTAGCAAATGTTAAAGCATTGTTTTTATCAAGTATTGAAACCACTCCCCAGTTTAAAATTATGGTTTTTATGAAATATTGTTAAGGTTTTTACCATAGGCAGTTAGTTGTATATTTTATCACAATTGTTAAACAGTTTTATTATATCTTTGGTATTTAGAAACCACATCATCCTCCAAATTCTATAACTTATTTTTTAGCGATTAAGTTCTGAGTAGTAATAGAAAAAAAAATTATGCTCTCACAGTGATTTTTCTCAGCTAAATGATCAGCTCTTATTCTTTATGTATTATTTAGAAAATTATGTCATACATAAGTAGTTATTGGTCTAAGGAGTCCATGTTTTTTCAATTCTAATTTGAGAAACTACAGACATTAGAACACCTTTTTTGTTTTGCACAAGTGTTTTTGTAGAGAAATTAGTGCTTTTAAACTAGGAGCTTGGAAAACAAATGGCTAACATCTAGTTATTCTGTAAAAATCCATGAATACATTCTTTTTATTTTTATAAAAAATTTAATTGCCTTTGAAAATATCCTCCAGTTAATGTTTGATTAACTTAAAAACAGTAACTGTAATATTTTAAACCTTTAGTACCAGACTCTGTGCAATCACTTTATAGGTGTCATTTTTCTTAATTTTCTTAAGAAGCCTATGAGGATTAATACCCTTATCTTCATTTTGTAGACAGCATAAATCTTAGAAGCGACTCCAGTTGAAGCCTAAGTCTGTCCCACCTGGGGCCCTTCATTCTCTACTGAAGTTCAGTGTCAGTATTAATGGAAACAAAGGAAAGACTCAGAGATTTAATATCATGAGAAATTTAACTCAGGAAGAGGCTGAGGTTCCTGCTGGTGCCTCTAATGTGCAAGCACGTCACTAAATGAGCTGCCTAGAGACCTTGCCCAAGTCGGTTTTGTTTCCATATATGATTTTAAAGCATAAAAAGTGGGAACTCTCTAGTGATATCTTAAAATAGAATGGCTGAAAATGTAGGTATTAGACTGTTAACAATTATATTCTTAGTATTAGGCTATGGATACCCTACGTGCAGTATATTTTCAAAGAATTTTTATCCTCTGGTACATTATTTTAGGCAAGAGTACAAAACACATTAAGCTAGTTGCTCTACAAGTAGGTTTCATCTAATTATATTTTTAGCTCATGAGAATTATTATGTTTACATTAGAATTTTACACTGCTTTGTAAATTGTTTCCTTTTCTTGATGCCAAGAAATTTTCTTTAAAACCTAGGCAAGGTATTTTAATTATTTTTCCCTTTCAAAGCATCTGGAATACTGAATATGTATTTGAAGGTATTCCTGTCTTTTTCAGATTCGTTTTGTAACCTGAGTGAGCAGTTCAACTTTGGTAGAAAGTAAAGTTATTATTGGATGGAGCTACTTTGTGTGTGTGTGTCCCTTTTGCTAATCATATTTGCAATGCCATGTGAGAGCTTGTATTTCACTATGCAGTGTTTTGCATATCCTATTTAATACTTCTAGATTATAGGCATTTGGAAAAAACTGATCTAATTAGATTAATGGAAAATTATATTAGTTATAATAATTATAAACTGTCGTTTTCCTTTCTGTGATAGGTAGTAATATTGAGTGAAAATGAGAAATTGCAAAAGGGGAAAGTTTTCATCCTTAACAGAGTATGTGCCATCATATAGTGACTTTCTGGTTTTTTTTTAAATGAATGTGCCTGTGTGCTCAGCCGTGTCTGACTCTCTGCGACCCCATGGACTGCAGCCCACCAGAATCCTCTGTCCATGGGATTTCCCAGGCAAAAATACTGAAGTGGGTTGCCATTTCCTCCTCCAGGGTTTTTAGTGAATATTACTAATCAATTTAAAAATTTTTTGAAAAGTGTGAGATGAAGTATAGGTGATATACAAAACTTAAAGCTATTTTAAACTTAAAGTAAAAACAGATATTATTAGCTTGCTACCATTAAATTTAATCATTACCTTGACTCTAATTTTAAGAATAATTTTCATCTTCTTTAAAAATATGAACACATGGGATGTGCAGTATGAAATAGCACTTTATTTCTGCCACGTGCGTAATTTTGATGAGATAAACTATTACAATGATTAAAAAAAAAAAAGACAATTCACCTAGACTTTCTGCCCCACAGATTTCCTTCTGGTTTGTTTTTTGATCATTCACAAGTGAATGTATTCATTCCATTCCTCTGTATATTATTAAAGACCCCAAGTGCCTGACACTGGAAATGCCAGTGCTCAGCCTTTTCCTGCAGCAGCTGCTGGAGCCTGGCTGCCTGGCCTTTTGAGACATAAACTCAGTTTTGTTGAGCGCTCCACCCACACTGACACATTGTCTTGAAGGATGCAGTGCTATTAACACTCTAAGGAAGCCTCATGAGGTTAAAATATGCTAAAGATTATTCCTCCTGACACTGATTTTTATATTACATCATCATTGCATGGGCAAGACTCTTGAGCTGCTAGGGTCTTCAGTAAAGTAGAATATTAAGGTAGTAAACTTCTGGTTGGATTCATTGTTTTAAAAGATTTGAGATTTAAAATCTAAGTCACATTTATGATAACTCATAGCAGGTTTTTATCAGCTTCCAGTTGGCTTCATTTCCTGCCATCTAATTAATATCAATTTGGGGGGTTCTTTACTTGCTCTTTTGAGGTTCTTCACTTCTTTACTTGCTCTTTACCTGCCTTGTGGGAAAGGGTCCCTTGGTGAGCCGTGAGCAGCATCTGTGCAAACTTGTGTTTCAAGTTCGAAATGACAAATGGTATTCACATTTATGTTACCCGAGAGGAATAATTCCCAGTGCTGATTTTGGGACCCTCCAGGGTTTCTGCATCTCACTTCCCTGGTGGTGCTAGTGGTAAAGAACCTGCCTG
Organism: Bos grunniens; assembly: GCF_055505025.1. Lineage (NCBI taxonomy): Eukaryota > Metazoa > Chordata > Mammalia > Artiodactyla > Bovidae > Bos > Bos grunniens. The sequence continues at coordinate 112,635,539 of NC_141170.1, read as the reverse complement.
CCAATGCAGGAGACACAGGTTCAATCCCTGGGTCAGGAAGATGCCCTGGAGAAGGAAATGGTAACCCACTCCGGTATTCTTGCCTGGAGAATTCCATGGACCGAGGAGCCTGGCAGGCTACAATCCATGGGATCCCAAAGAATCGGACATGACTGAAGTGAGTTAGCTCGCATGCAGGATTTCTCCAGTTATTGTAAGACATATTGTAAAAGTTTAAGAACAAAACTGAATGTTTACCCATTTTAAAAGAGGCATATAATATAATTCATTTATGAGGTAAGAAATGTTTTGTGTAATAAAAGATGGAAGGAAATAACTCACTAGAGGATAATAAAACAGGTTTTGGTGAGGAGAGAAGGAATGATTTGGATGGGACGTTAAACATCAGGATCTTGTCATTGATTATAAATTCTTGGCATTAACTTTTATTGCATTTCCTTTGACTGTGGCCTATTTCTAGCATCCAGGGCCTGTTGTCTTTCATTAACAGCCTGGTAAAAGTTAAATCAGCTCAAAGATTTCAAGATGGTTGTTCTGTTTTTGTTTGCAGGGCAGTTAACCAAGAGTTGCTTATACATGAAAGTAGGGTTTCTAAGTTATTAGACCCTCCAGCAGAGGGTAAAATACCTTTGTGGAATTTGCATCCATTTCGTTCTTTTTGCTCAGACAGCTAGGATGTAATTTATATAGAGTTATGATGTAACTCATCTTTTTAGGGGGAAGCTTAGTGGGATTCTATAATAAATAACAATCTGCAGTATCTTCTTTGGACAAGGACCTAGATGGTCAGGGTGTGTGTAGACAGGCTGTTTCCAAATCATTTCAGACCCACTCAGCCTGTGGGCCTGTGCCACCAGGAACATGACCGTTCTTCCCCCTTACTTTCTCTGAGTCTCTTGGTTGAACGTCATGAGGAAATAAACACCATTGGCCCTTATGCCAGCTCTGCGGCTCCACTGGAAAGGGTCTAGGAGATGGCAGCATCTTAAGTAGGTGGAAGAGATTTTGAAATGCTTCCATGTGCATTTTCTAGTTTGACTTGAACTTCAGCCCCATGAGATGAGTGAAAGAAGAAGAAAGAGAAGAAGCTGAGGGGCAAAAGGAGATGACGAGAGTTGACTGACCTAATAAGAATCACCACCTATTGGTCTGCTGATAATGTTAGCACTTGTGGGAGTCTTCCTGACCCATTCAGAGAGCTGCCCATTTTTACAATGAAGAACTTGTGTTCAGGAGAAAATGAACTCCAGAGAAGTCGTGATTGTTCAGTAGAATTATCTCCTGATGGCCAGTTTAGTATTCTTGACTCTATACTCAACTGAAGATAGTCACCACCTTGCAGGTCAGGAAGAAGTTAGAACAGGCAGTATTTCCCCTACTGGATACAGGATGAAATTGAAACTCAGAAAAAGAAAATTGTTTGCTATTGGTTACAAATCCCATTGGTACAAATGCTAAAGTATAGATTGGAATTTGGGATTTATGACTAAAAACATAGCCTTTCAGTGCTTCCCAAGAATTTTTAGCAATGTGTCAGCCTCCCTTATATAAGTAGATTGCAGTTTTTTTTTTTTTTTTTTCCTCTACTAAATATATGGTATGATTTGGACAGTAAAATGAAAAGGCTTGATGTAAGGAAGAATTTTATGCCACAAATTATTAATCTAAGAGCTTTTGAAAGTTCAGTTACCATAATACACAGGCTCCTTTGTGCTCTTTCAATGATACAGTTAGTTATTTGATAGCACAGAGCTCATTGATGTGCTACACAGACCTACCTTTTCTTTGATGTCTATCTGCCAACAATTTCAGTTGGGAAAAACAGAATATCAAATGACTAGTATGGTCATTTGAAATAAATTAAGTATAATTTGAATTTTAGATACTGTTTATATTAAAACTGTATTCATTATTTATCTGAAACTCAGCTTTAATTGGTATCCAGTATTTTTATTTGCAAAGTCTAGCAAAATCACAGTGGACAGTGACTGCAGCCATGAAATTAAAAGACACTTGCTCCTTTGAACCTAGATGGCATATTAAAAAGCAGAGACAAAAGTCCATGTAGTCAAAGCTATGGTTTTTCCAGTAGTCGTGTACAGATGCGAGAGTTGGACCGTAAAAAAGGTTGAGCTCTAAAGAATTGATGTTTTTGAATTGTGCTGGAGAAGACTTTTTAGAGTCTCCCGAACTGCAGGAAGATCAAACTAATCAACTGTTAGGAAATCAACCCTGAATATTCATCGGAAGGGATACTGCTGAAGCTGAAGCTCCAGTACCTTGGCCACCTGATGCGAAGAGCTGACTCATTGAAAAAGACCCTGATGCTGGAAAGATTGAGAACAGGAGGAGAAGGGGGCAGCAGAGGCTGAGATGATTAGATGGCACCACCAACTCAATGGATGTGAATCTGAGCAAACTCAGGGATAGGGAGGACAGAGGAGCCTGGTGTGCTGAGGTGCACGGGGTTGCAGAGAGTCAGTCCTGAACTTAGTGAGTGAACAACAACAGCAGTGCAACCCTGAGAATTACTCTCATCTTGAACACATTTACTGTGCATTCTTTTCAGTGCATCATTCTAGGTTTATAGACCCTGACCTGTTTTCAGAGAAACAGGCATGAGACTCAGTCAGATTATTTTAAGGACACTGTCCTTCAGAGTTTTTGTTCTGAGCCCCTTGACACAGTGTTTTTGCGTCAGAGATTTAGTGCGCCGTCCTTTTGTGGTCTGGATGGAAAGAATTAAGTTAGAGGATGTGCTGTTACAAGCGAGCGTGTTCTTTCTCTACCGTATATGTTTAAATTTGATTGTTTACTCTTTCTACTGCATCTGGATGTTATGAAGTGTCTTCTTCATGACAGACATTGATGTTCTGGGAACTTCTATATTCTTATAGGTTGTAAGACTTGGAATAGGAAACCTAGATTTGATATCTAGTTTTGCTACCAGATAGCAGAGTGTGTTTGGTTCAGCCATTTAGAAAGTAGGATTGTTAATACCTGCCTCACCAGGTTTAAATAAAATGGTGCTTTTTTCTTCCAGTATCTCTGATAGACATACTTTTCAAAATCTCATAGACTCAAGGAAGAGAAAGAAGGGCAAGTAGAGATCCTGTCTCAAGCCATTGAAGTGATTTGCCCCAGGCAGAGCTATCAATCAGGTTTCTTAAATCCCATCTGGTATATTTACCCTCATATGTGACATGTTCATCTTTCCATCTTTATTCATTTATATGCAAAACCCACGTCAGTACTCTTGCCTGAAAAATCCCATGGAGAGAAGAGCCTGGCGGGTTATAGTCCATGGAGTCTCAAAGAGTCAGAGACGACTTTAGCGGCTAAGCAATGACATATAACTTCGTATGACAGCAAAATTCAGTATGTGTATAAAGCAACTTCTGGACACACTAAGTCTCAGTTTGGGAGGAGAGGTCTGGGCTGCTCACTCCTGTATCCTGGTGGCAGCGCAGTGCCTGGCGTGCACAAGGGACTTCATGAGAAAAATACAGTCTAGAGCAAAGGACACTTAAGTGAATCCAGTTAAAATGAAGAAGTATCAGTGAAAAGGTTTTGATTGGAACTTTACTTTGAAAAATGGAACCACAGGTTATGAACGTAAATTTATTTTAGATCTAATAAAATTTAAATTATGATGGAAATTTAAAGTAGACAGTTTCTGGCAAATAACTTTACTTGTTTGACATTTGCAACAAAATCATAGAGTTATTTTTTTCCCCAAGTACAGTTTTTAAAAATTAACATTTAAAGATCTTCGGTTTTTCCAGCAGCCTTTCTTAATCTACAATGCACTTATTTGAACAGAATTCTCTCTTCAGGTATTTGTTGTGTTAATGATCCTTGTTGATTTTGTTAGCTGGTTTTTAATTGGGCTTACCCTTTAATTATCAGTGGCTTTATGTAATATTAGAATAGTCTCCAACATCACTTTGTTCTACTTCTAGAAATTCTATATCTTATGTAAGTTTACATTTCAATCTGCAAGTGATTTGTATTTGTAGAGCTTAAAGTGTTAAAGAACAGGAGATGATCAATACTAGTCTTAGGAAAGAAGGCTCACTTCACATAGCCACGTAGGTCATGTGCTGCAAAATGTCAAGGGATGCCTGAAAGGAGAGAGGTGTAAGAGATGATTTAATATTATTTATGGCTGGCTTATAAGTAATTGTTTTGATGTTATGATAGCTTATATTTTCCTCCACAGGCATATATATCTACAGGGACTCAGATAATCAATAATGTGGTCTTAAGAAAACATTTCCTCCCATGACTGGTGGTTAATAAAAATTGTTGATTGAATGACTGAATATACCAGATCTACTTTTCCTGTGTCATTTAATACTGAGTTCATTTCTCCAAGAAAGTGTCAAGAAATACAACACCTGTGAGACAAATTAAACATAATAATGCAAAATATCTAACAAAGAATGTGGGGGCACTGGCTCTGTTTAAGATGTATAACAGGCCCTATGGGATAAATGAGGGTAGAGTAGCCACGATCAGTTATGAGGCTTACATCCAAGGGGTGGTGACCATTAATAGCTAAAACATAATGTTGATTTTCTAAGCATTCAGATTTTCAAAAGACTGTTGTCCTTTTTAATGCAGTTAGTTTAGGAGGCTTCATTTATTTATTTATTCATTCACTTCACTCAGATATTTATCAGGGACATAGTATTAATATGTGACAGACATTTTCTAAGTACAGGAATGCAGTTGTTTACAAGACAGATGATTATGAAATTTACATCTCCTTGGAAGAAACAGACAGTAAACCAACAGGTTAATAAACAAGAAAAAATAGATGATAGTAAGAATTCATTACCACTCTTAATGGCAGAAAGTGAAGAGGAACTAAAGAGCCTCTTGATGAGGGTGAAGGAGGAGAGTGAAAGAGCCGGCTTAAGACTAAATATTAAAAAAAAAAAAAAAAAGCCAAGATCATGGCACCTGGCCCCATTACTGCATGGCAAATAGAAGGGGGAAAGTTGGAAGTAGCGGCAGATTTCCTCTTCTTGGGCTCCAAAATCACTGCAGACCGTGAGTGCGGCCATGAAATCAGAAAACGATGGCTTCTTGGCAGGAAAGCTGTGAGAAACCTAGACAGTGTGTTGAAAAGCAGAGACATTACTCTGCCAACAAAGGTCCGTATAGTCAAGGCCATGGTCTTCCCCATTGGTCATGTACAGTTGTGAGAGCTGAACTATAAAAAAGGCAGAATGCCAAAGAATTGATGCCTTCGAACTGTGATGCTGGAGAAGACTCCTGGAAGTCCCTTGGACTGCAAGGAGATCAAACCAGTCAGTCTTAAGGGAGATCAACCTTGAATATTCATTGAAAGGACTGATGCTGAGGCTGAAGCTCCCAATATTTTGGTTACCTGATGCAAACAGATGACTCATTGGAAAAGTTCCTGATGCTGGGAAAGATCGATGGCAGAAGGAGACAAGGGCATCAGAGGATGAGTTGGCTGGACGGCATCAGGATGCGATGGACGTGAACTTGGGCAAGCTCTGGGAGATGGCGGGGGACAGGGAAGCCTGGCGTGCTGCAGTCCATGGGGTCGCCCACAACTGGGCGACTGAAGAGCAACAACAAGAATTCAGATCGTGTTGGGGGGAACATAATGTGTTGGGGTCCCTTGAGAGGTGGAGTGAGCAGGGAAGACCTGTCTGTGCAGGTGAGGAGGGAGCTTTGACCTGCCAGATGCAGGTGAGGAGAGCGTTCCAGCCTGGGGGCAGTCAACGTGTGATGTGCTTGAGGAGCGTCAGGGAGGCCTGTGTGGACAGGAGGGACTGCAGTCGGGGATTGAAGAGTTTGGGTTTTATTCTCAATTCAGTGAGAAGATGTTAAGGCTTACTTTTTCAAGGATTGCTCTAGCTGCCATGGGGAGAATGGGTTGAAGGAGGCTAGTATGATTTCAGAGAGTCCAGTTAAGGGCTGTGGCCATAGTCCAAGATGAGAGATGACGCAGCTTGAACCAGGGAAGATAGAAATCAGCAGATTGGACTATAGGGTTTTGGAAGTCAGCTGGACAGGACTTGGTTGCTAGATTGGATGTGAGTTGAAGGAAACAAATTCAGAGTAATTCCTAGATGTGCAGTTGAGGAACTGGGGATGGTGCTATTTATTGATATGAAGAAAATGGACAGGGAGTGAGATTGGAGCAAGACGAAGGGTGGGGCGTTAGGAATCGTGATTTCACCACTTGAAGGTGTCTGTTTAGATGTTGTCAAGTAGGTGGTGTGATTAAAATGTTGATCACCATTTTTCAGTGAGAAGATAGGAAATAAGTTGAGGCTGTGTTTCAGGTTTGTAGCTGACATAGTTAAAATACCTGTTTTTATGTTGATTTGAGAAGTTTTTCAGTTACATATACATATTTTTTAATCACATAAACTAGATTAGCTTAAACATATTGCTGTGTTCCTGTTTCATGTTTTACAAAACATTTTATTCAAATGCTTCCTGTACATTTTTCACATGCATATCTGATGTCAGTGTCTTTGGCACAATCTTTCTTTGTGATTTTGGAGGTTACATAAACATTTCCCAAAGTATGTCCCCCTCATTTCTATAGAACTAGAAGTTTTTGAGATACACTGTTACCAGAGTATATTCTTATGACTAGAAATTTTGTCCCAAGCCACGGTATGCATTTATAAAATATTTGGCTGCTGCTGCTAAGTCACTTCAGTCGTGTCCGACTCTGTGTGACCCCATAGACATCAGTCCACCAGGCTCCCCCGTCCCTGGGATTCTCCAGGCAAGAACACTGGAGTGGGTTGCCATTTCCTTCTCCAATGCATGAAAGTGAAAAAGTGAAAGTGAAGTCACTCAGTCGTGTCCGACTCTTAGCGATCCCATGGATTGCAGCCTACCAGGCTCCTCCATCCATGGGATTTTTCCAAGCAAGAGTACTGGAGTGGGGTGCCATTGCCTTCTCCAAAATATTTGGCAATTACATTAAAAAAAAAAAATTCTGTGCTGTAGGTATATACTGGAGTAATGTAGTAAGTACTTTTTAAAGAGAGCTTTAAAATGTATCTAACACTTGGAATTATGAGATAATCCTGATAATATCTATGTTATATTTTTTTTTACCCATTTCATTCTGGATTGGTGTCAATTCAGGGTAATATATATTTACCAAACAATAGATTATTGTTCAAAATAAAATAACTCAGGGAACATTCTATAAGTGAAAGACTTAGTGGAGACCCAGAAAAATGATTAACTCTTCTCTCCTCCTTCTGGATCTTGTTTTCACTTAATAGATTGTGCTGATTATTCATATCAGTACCTTGTAATATCTGCCTCATGTTCTATTTGGGCTTCCCAGGTGGTGCTAGTGGTAAAGAACCTGCCTGCCAATGCAGGAGATGGAAGAGATGCGGGTTCGATCCCTGGGTTGGAAAGATCCCCTGGAGGAGGGAGTGACAGCCCACTCCGGTGTTCTTGCCTGGAGAATCCCAAGGCCAGAGAAGCCCGGTGGGCTACAGCCCATAGTATTGCAAAGTCGGACATGAAGCACCTTAGCACAGGCACAGTGTTCCATTTATAAACATGCCATGATGTATTTTGCCAGGCTTCTATTTATGGGATTAGTTTGCTCTTATCTTTGCTATAACAAACAGTAAATAAATACACTGATGCTTCTTTTGCCGTGTGTGTAAAATCTTTGGAACAAAGGATACTTGCATTTTAAAACTTGTTAGATTCTGCCTGCTTGCCCTCTGAAGAGGTATTATCAATTTCTGCTGCAGCCAGAAGGATTGGAGAGTGTCTGCATCCTGGCTCTTTGATGAAAATAACCAGTAAACCGTTGCCGCATGGAGATTGCATTGCTCTTATAGGCCAGTTCTTTTAAATATCCTCAGTGCTTGCAAGTTATTGTCTTCTGAAAATAAATTTTTGAGTTTGAAGAAAAATCAGGCCTGTATTTGGAGAAAAATCAGGTCTGCATACGATATGTATTAAGTTAGCCATTACTCTAGGCTTTTTGTGGTTTTATTTGCTTATTCAAAGCAAGGCTCAGTGAAAAACAAGATCTAGCTTTTAGGCAAAACTAATGTTCTTATATGACTTTGAATTTTTTTAGAAGTTAGTTTCAAAAGTTCCCAGAATGTTTAAAGTAATGGGGGCATCAATTGGCATCAGATTACAGCTTCCCAAGAGGATTTATTTGAACTGAACAACAGTCTTTTGGATGTGTATGATCTGATATATTTAGCTTAAAAAAAAAAAAAATACTGACTATGAAACCTTTAGCTCAGATAGGTTTCTTCATGGAGTGGCACATAAACAACATAAATAATTTAAATTTTCTTGGATTTTTATACTAGTTATTGCCTATTTTTTGTTTTCCTCCTTTATACAAGGAGTAAATAGAAGATTATTCTAGATTATTGGACATGCATTATTAGGATGTTATTAATGGAAGTCTACGATCTTTCTTCTACATACTAGATCAAATTGTTTCTTTTTTCTATTTCCTTTCCTAAATCTAATCTATATATAGTGGTATAGATAAAAACTGTCTAAAATTAAGCATGTTACCTAGCCAAATTCAGATAATTTAAAAAATTTTTTAAATATTCAATTTCAGAATAAGTTGTGTGTTTTAAATAGCAAATTTCCATGCCTGTGTTTTCCGAAGACTGTCATCAAATGTAGTGGCTTTTACTTTAATTCAAACTGATTTTGAGAGGAACCAACTTGACACCTGATGCATTATAAATCAGATATCTGAAAATATATGTATATATGAGCTAATCTTTTATTAAAATGTTCAGTGAAACAATTGTTTTCAGTTTTTCAAAATAAACTGTCTTAAATAGACCGTTATGTTTTCATTTTCTATGACAAATGGTTACTGCATCAGTTAACCATGAGAGGATTTTAGAAGTTTTCAGGGGTAACAGCATTTAAGGAGGGAGCTTCCCAGGTGGCACAGTGGTAAAGAACCTGCCTGCCAATGCAGGAGACAAAAGAGATGTTGGTTCGATCCCTGGGTTGGCAAGATCCTCTGGAGTAGAAAATGGCAACCCAGTCCAGTGTTCTTGCCTGGAAAAGTATATGGACAGAGGAGCCTGGCAGGCTACAGTCTGTGGGATAGCAAAGAGTCAGCCATGACAGAGCAGGCACGCCACACACACACACACACACACACACTCTGTTTTGTTTTTATTGAGGTATAGTTGCTTTATGGTGTTGTGTTAATTTCTGCTCAGTGTTGAAGAGAATCAGCTATGTGTACACACACATCCCCTCTCTCTTTTGGACCTCCTCCCTTATCCTCCCCCAACCCCCCGCCCCATCTAGGTCACCACAGAGCACCGAGCTGAACTCCCTGTGCTGTGCAGTAAGTTCCCAGCACCTGTCTGTTCTCCACGCGGCCGGGCACATTCCTCAGTCCCAGTCTCCCAGCTCACCCCCTGCACGTCCACCCGTCCACTTTCTACATCTGCATCTCTGTTCCTGCCCTGCAGATAGGTCCATCAGTGCCATTTTTCTCGATTCCATATATATGTCTTAATGTAGGACATCTGTTTGTCTCTTTCTGACTTACTTCATTATGTATGACAGACAGTAAGTCCATCCACGTCTCTGCAAGTGACTCTGTATCCATCCTTTTTTATGGCTGAGTAGTATTCCATTGTGTATATGCACCACATCTTATTTATCCACTCCTGTCTTCCTCAAATCTTTGATGTGCCTACATGTTCTTTTCTGCAGAGAAATGGTCAACGCATGGTTTGCTGAGAGAGTTCACACCATTCCTGTGTGCAAGGAAGGAATCAAGGGCCACACGGAATCCTGCTCTTGCCCCTTGCAGCCAAGTCCCCGTGCAGAGAGCAGTGTCCCTGGAACACCAACCAGGAAGATCTCTGCCTCTGAATTCGATCGGCCGCTTAGACCCATCGTTATCAAGGATTCTGAGGGAACTGTGAGCTTCCTCTCTGACTCAGACAAGAAGGAACAGATGCCTCTAACCTCCCCACGGTTTGATAATGATGAAGGGGACCAGTGCTCGAGACTCTTGGAATTAGTGAAAGATATTTCTAGTCACTTGGATGTCACAGCCTTATGTCACAAAATTTTCTTGCACATCCATGGACTCATCTCCGCCGACCGCTACTCCTTATTCCTCGTCTGTGAGGACAGCTCCAACGACAAGTTTCTTATCAGCCGCCTCTTTGATGTTGCAGAAGGTTCAACACTGGAAGAAGCTTCAAACAACTGCATCCGCTTAGAGTGGAACAAAGGCATCGTGGGACACGTGGCCGCTTTTGGCGAGCCCTTGAACATCAAAGACGCCTATGAGGTAAATGAACTCTTGGAACAGAGGCAGGGTGGGGCGTGGAATATGGATGGGGCATGGGCAACTACTGTCAATCGTAGGGATATTTGAAACTGAGATTTCATCATTTACAAACTTATTTAAAGTGGGAATCTATGGTTAAGAACCTCCCCATCTTTGAAAGTCAGTTTCTTCACTGGTGGCTGAGTCCAACACAGCGGCCTTAGAGAAAGGTTGTCTTGTTCTCCTTAATGATAACTTGACTTAGCTCATCTCACAGTTGTGTTCTTTCATTGTTTTTTCTTCATCACTATGCATATCCCCGGGCTTCCCTGGTGGCTCAGAGGTTAAAGCGTCTGCCTGGAATGCGGGAGACCTGGGTTCGATCCCTGGGTCGGGAAGATCCCCTGGAGAAGGAAATGGCACGTTCTCTTTTCTTAGTCCTACACACTCCTTAGATATGTAATCTGTAGACACTGTATAGCAGCATTTCTTGAGCTTACATGACCACAGAATGCTTAGAAGTTGTAGTGCAGCAGTAGAGAGCCAAGCAGTGGCCATAAAATAAAGTAGTGTTCAGATTGAAGCTAAGAATAAAAAAGTCTCTTAGATAAATTAATTTTAAGAAATGGTCAACATTTGATTCCCATTTTAAAACTTTGTAACAGAATGGTATACATTTGGAATTCAACTGTTTTATTACTGATAAAATAATACATTCACATATTTAAAACATGACATGATCCACAGCTTAGACCAGTGAGTTTCAGTTACACCACAAATGTCAGTGATGTTCAGTCAACACATCATCTCCTCGTCTCCCAGGCCATCACTCATGCAACTTTCTTGAATGTGGCACAGCATTTATTAATAATAAGGTATTGACACAATAATCAGAACAACTTATATGAATGTGTTGGAATTTTCCTAATACTTGGAAACTAGACATCATCCAGTATTTAGATCAGATTGTTTATCGCTCAGTGTTCTTCAGAGAAACAGAACCAGTAGGATATATAGAGATAAATAAGAAGTGGTTTATTGTAGGAATAAGCTCACTTGGGAATGGAGGCTTAGAAGTTCCACAGTCTGCCTTCCATCTGCAGGCTGGAGAACCAGGATTGGTGTAGTTGATGGTATAACTCAGTCTGCAGGCCTAAGAATCAGGGGGGCCAGTGGTGTAACTCTGGTCTGTGTTTGAATCAAAAGCTTTAGAGCCGGGAGCTCTGGTGGACTGCAGGAGGGCAAGAAGAATATGGATATCTTAGTTCAAACAGAGCGAATTCGTCCTTCTTTCCTCTGCCTACTCAAGGGATGGGATGATGCCCACTGGCATTGATAAAGATCTTCTCTACTCATTCTCGTGATTCAGATGTTCATCTCCTCTGGAGACATCCTCACAGACACACCTAGAAATAACGTGTTATCAGCCGTTTGGGCATCCCTTAGCTGACAAGTTGACACATAAAATTAACTATCACAGATTGCCCTGAAGCCCTGGTCTATGTCTGATGGAAGCCTTACGCCTCCCAAGATTTCCTATGTCTAAGGATGTATATTGTCTAAATAACCCTCTTATTTCCTAAGGCAACAGGAATGCAAAACTTAGACCCATCTCTTGTTTCCATGGGGCAGCCTCTCCATGGACACCATGATTTTTAGGGAGAAAAATTGGAGGGTTCTTAGGGAAGGGTCACATCACCACTCACGTGGCCTTTACCCTCGAGCTGCAGCTCTTCCCGCCCCAATCTCATTCCCCCCTTTTCAGTCCTTCCAGATAAATAGTCTTCACTATCTCTCATCCTGCGGGTCTCAGGTGCTACTCAAGTGAATTTCTGATGAATAAAATTATTTCCAAAATGAATTTCAGAAGAAAGAAGTAGCAATAGCTGCTGTCCCAATCTTAATCAATTACCAATTTTGATACATTTGTCATGTTGTAATTGTGTCCCAGGGAACAGAGTTTGGGAACTGCTGTATCTTTGTTAAATGCTCTAATAATCTTTAGATATTCCACTTTGTGGAAGAAGACCAGCATATAATTTGGCAAATCTAGTTGGTTATTTCCTTTTTTGTTTTCTGTTATTTTTATCTTTATATGATTTCAAGCTTATAGAAAAGTTGCAAGACCAGTATCAGAAACTTGGGTATACCCTCTACCCAGATTCTCTAATTGTTTATATTTTGCCCCATTTGCTTTATTATCTTCTTTTTCTGTGTGTAATGCATGTAAGTAATGCATGCATATTATTTTTTTCTGAGCCATTCGGAGACATTTTTCTATATGTATTTTCAGATAAGAACAGATACTGCACTTGATCTTAGCTAAAAGGCTGAGAAGCAATTACTATACATATTTTCTAACAAGAATATTGTCTTCCACAATTGTCATACTTTTATCAAAATCTGGAAATTTTTTGATACAAAGCTCTTAGCTAACATTCCATGGACAAATTTGGTCAGTTGCCCCATGAATGTCCTTTGCAGTGATTTTTTCCCCCCTTTGTTCAAGGCTGTCACTCAGGGTTACGTATTGCATGTATTTGTCCTATCTTGTTATTTTCCATTAAATCTGCAGTAGCTTCTCAGTGCTTCTCTATCTTTCTTGACATGTATTTTGGAAGGAGACAGGCCAGTTATCTCGTAGAATGTTTTTCTTGAATAGATTCACGTTAGGCGCTTTTGGCAGGAATACCACAAACGTTCTTTCAACCTCATTTGGCTTTACAGACGACGATCAGTTCTTCACCTCTGCACCAGCTGGGGTGTCCCACAGTCCAACTCAGTCCTGACACTAGTTGCCTGGAGTGAGTGCAGACCCCAAGGTTAGGGACCCTGTTGTACAGCTTTGTCCCCACTTAAGATGCCAGCCATAGGAAGGACCCCCAGGCTAGCCACACTTGCTTCGGGCTGACTGCAAATGCAGGGGTTCCCCACTCGGGTTTAATGATTTGCTGGAATGACTCAGAACTCAGGAAAGTTCTTAAGATTGTACTTAAGAAAGTACTTAAGATTGTAGCTGTATGTTTATAAAGGATAACATTCAGAAATAGCCTAATAGAAGAGATACAAAGGGCAAGGAGTGAGGGGCGGGGAACACAAAACTTCCTTGTCCACCTTCTGTGGCAACACCATCCCAGCACACAGTAGATGACCTTTACCCAAAAGTTCCCTCAATCTGATTTTTTTTTCAGTATGTAGGGATGATTGATTAAATCACTGACCATTGGTGATTGGACTCAGTCTCCAGGCCCCTCTTCCTTATCCAGTGGCAGGGCTGAATGTTCTGATCCTCTAATCGCTCAGTTGGTTTTCCTGGCAGCCAGCCCCAGTCCTGAAGCTATTTGAGGCCTTCTCCCCCATGAGACTGCCTTACCGTGAGCTCAGGTATGCTTGGCAGGGGCTTGTTACGAATATAAAAAGACTATCAGTCAGGTAATTCCAAGGGTTTGAAGAGATCTAATGCCAGACCAAACATGTTTTGTGATTATACCACAGACCTTCTTAGCATGTGTGACCAGGTAGCACACGATGTTACTTTACCACGTTTTTGATGATGTTAAACTTGATAAGTGGGTTAAAGTGGTGCCCACTAAGTGTTTCACTATAAAGACACAGTTTTCCCATTGTAATTAATAAATATCTATAGGGACGTTATTTTGATATTGTGTGAATGCTCTTTTCCTTCTCAGTGCACTTACCACTTTGGGCATCTACTAATTTTCCAACTTTATATCAATAGTGCAATCTATATGTATTAGTTAACATTCTAATGTAAAGAATAGCTTTGCCTTCTTTATTCACTTTATTTCTATCATTATGGATGCATGGATTTTTATTTTTTTAATGAGTTATGTGGTGTTACTGTCTTATTCATATTCTCAGATTATATCCAATTTATTGGCTCCTATGTCCTTTTGGCTCAGTCTGCTGCTGCTAAGTCACGTCAGTCATGTCTGACTCTGTGCGACCCCATGGACAGCAGCCCACCAGGCTCCCCCGTCCCTGGGACTTTCCTGGCAAGAACACTGGAGTGGGTTGCCATTTCCTTCTCCAATGCATGAAAGTGAAAAGTGAAAGTGAAGTCGCTCAGTCGTGTCCAATAGATGATGCTATGAAAGTGCTACACTCAATATGCCAGCAAATTTAGAAAACTCGGCAGTGGCCACAGGACTGGAAAAGGTCAGTTTTCATTCCAATCCCAAAGAAAAGCAGTGCCAAAGAATGTCCAAACTATTGGACAATTGCATTCATCTCTCACACGCTAGCAAAGTAATGCTCAAAATTCTCCAAGCCAGGCTTCAACAGTACATGAATCGTGAACTTCCAGATGTTCAAGCTGCATTTAGAAAAGGCAGAGGAACCAGAGATCAAATTGCCAACATCCGTTGGATCATCGAAAAAGCAAGAGAGCTCCAGAAAAACATCTACTTCTGCTTTATTGACTACACCAAAGCCTTTGACTGTGTGGATCACAACAAACTGTGGAAGATTCTTAAGGAGATGGGAATACCAGATCACCTGACCTGCCTCCTGAGAAATCTGTATGCAGGTCCAGAAGTGACAGTTAGAACCATACATGGAACAACAGACTGGTTCCAAATTGGGAAAGGAGTACATCAAGGCTGTATATTGTCACCCTGCTTATTTAACTTATATGCAGAGTACATCATGCGAAACTCCAGGCTGGATGAAGCACAGGCTGGAATCAAGATTGCCAGGAGAAATGTCAATAACCTCAGATGTGCAGATGACACCACACTCATGGCAGAAAGCAAAGAAGAATTAAAGAGCCTCTTGATGGAAGTGAAAGAGGAGAGTGAAAAAGTTGGCTTAAAACTCAACATTCAGGAAACTAAGATCATGGCGTCTGGTCCCATCACTTCATGGGAAATAGATGGGGAAACAATGGAAACAGTGACAGACTTTATTTTTGGGGGCTCCAAAATCACTGCAGATGGTGACTGCAGCCGTGAAATTAAGACTCTTGCTCCTTGGAAGAAAAGCTATGACCAACCTAGACAGCACATTAAAAAGCAGAGACATTACTTTGCCAATAAAGGTCTGTCTAGTCAAAGCTATGTTTTTTCCAGTAGTCATGTATGGATGTGAGAGTTGGACTATAAAGAAAACAGCACCAAAGAATTGATGCTTTTGAACTGTGGTGTTGGAGAAGACTCTTGAGAGTCCCTTGGACTGCAAGGAGATCCAACCAGTCCATTCTAAAGGAGATCAGTCCTGAATATTCATTGGAAGGACTGATGCTGAAGCTTAAGCTCCAATACTTTGGCCACCTGATGTGAAGAAGTGACTCATTTGAAAAGACCCTGATGCTGGGAAAGATTGAACGCAGGAGAAGGGGACGACAGAGGATGACATGGTTGGATGGCATCACCCACTCAATGGACATGCCTTTGAGCAGGCTCCGGGAGTTGGTGATGGTCAGGGAGGCCTGGCAAGCTGCAGTCCATGGGGTCCCAAAGAGTCGGACACAACTGAGTGACTGAACCGATGTCTTTTTGATATGTTCCCACATCACTCTTGGCATTTTCTTGCTTTGTGGGGGAGCTGAAAGTTTTAACTACTTAGCAGGATGTTCTAGACTTACCTTACACTTTCTTTGCCATAGACCTAGGGACCCTGGTTCCTCTCAGTGGAAGGGATGGTATTTTAAAACCAAGATCTAGGCACTAGGCATGCTCATTGCTTCTAGTTTTTCAGCAGATAGAGCTGGAAAAAAAATACACAGACTAACATACACTAATATTTTATTTATTCCTATAGCTAGCTACCCACTATATTATAAACAATAAATTATTACCTCTGATTTCAATCTAACACCTCAAGGTACCTTTTGTTTTCTTCCTCCAAAAGTGAAGAACCAGGCTTCCTTCTTATTCTTTTTTTAATTCAAGTATAGTTGATTTACAGTGGCATGTTCAGATGTATAGCACAGTGGTAAAGTTTTGTGTGTGTGTGTATGTGTATATATATATACACATACACATATATTTCAGATTTTTTTCCTTTTAGGTTATTATGAAATATTGAATATAGTTCCCCAGCTTTACAGTAGGCCCTTATTGGTTATCTTTTTTATATACAGTTTGTTAATCCCAAACTCCTAATCTATTGCCCCACATTTTCCCCTTTGATAACCATAAATTTGTTTTCTGTGTGTATAGATCTATTTCTGTTTTGTAAATAAGTTAATTTGTGTCTTTTTGTTTTTTTTTAAGCTTCCACACATAAGCAGTATCATAATTACCTTTCTCTGTCTGGCTTACTTCATTTAGTGTGATAATCTTAGATCCATCCATGTTGTGCAAATGACATGATTTCATTCTTTCTCATGACTGAGTAATATTCCATTCTACAACAAAAGAGGCAGGAATACACTGGACAAAAGGCAGTCTCTTCAATAAGTGATGCTGGGAAAACTAGACAGCAACATGTGAAAGAATGAAATTAGAACATTCTACAACACCATACACAAAAATAAACGCAAAATGGATTAAAGACCTAAATGTAAGACATGTTACCATAAAACTCCTAGAGAGAAATGTCGGCAGGAAGCTCGTGGACATAAATCAGTATGTATCTTTTTGGGTCCATTTCCTTATTGTTTATATGTTTGTGCTTGTGCTCAGGCCAAGTTCCAAGCTCTTTATTCCTTTCTGTTGAATCTGTTTCTTCAGGCTGAAGAACTTTCATTAGTATTTCTTTAGGATTGGTCTGATGGTGACAAATTCTCTGATTTTGTTTAAATCATCATTTTGCCTATAATCTTGAAAGATATCTTTACTGCAAAGATACTTCTCGGTTAACAGTAGTTTTCTTTCAATATTTAAATGTTTTCCCGCTTGTTTCTGGCTTTCACTTTTCTTATGAGAAGTCAGCAGCCTTCATTTCTTACACGTTTCGTGTTATATATCATTTTCACACTGTGTGTATATGTTTAAGGTTTTCACTGACTTTAGGACATTTTTGGTCATGTGTTTAAATACTTTTTTCAGCCCCATTTTCTTCTCTTTGGACTCCAATTGTATATATGCTAGGCCATTTAATGTTGTCCCGGAGAACGTTGAGGCTCTGTTAACTTGTTACAGTTTTTGTTTTCCTCTCAGTCTTTTTGATCAGGTATTTGTCAGTCTACCTTCAGGTCACTGACTCATCCAATCTGATGTTAATCAGTGAACTCTTCATTTTAGACTTTGTACTTCTCAGTTCTAGAATTTCCATTTGGCTTTTTAAAAATACTTCTTTTCTTTCTTTGCAGAGATTCCCACCTGTTCATTATTACCATATTTTAAGTTTTTAAATACTTTTATAATACCTTCTTTGAAGTCCTTGTTGTTAATTCCAATATCTGAATCATCCTGGGGTCATTTTTTAATGACTGTTCTTTTTCTTCACTATGGGTTGTAGTTCCCTATTTCTTCATTTGTTGTGATTATGTTTATTGTAGGCTGGACATTGTGACTGTTTGTTGAAAGTCGTTTGGATTATATCATCTTCTTTTAAAACAGGGCTGACCTTTATTCTTGCAGGCAGTGAAATTACTGGAAGGTACCTCTGATGGGTGGGACCCCAGTGTCTTCAAACATTTTTATAATTGGTAGCACCATTCCACTTTCAGCTTTCAACAGGTAATTTTTGCTTGCTCTCTTAAGAGTCTTCCCAAATACATGTTGAGCCTGGCTAGCCGCTGTCTTCTGCCACTCCTCCTTTACACCCTCCCCCACCCACATCACAGCCTGTCTTATCAGGTACTTTGCCTTGCACATCCCAGCACTTTTGTTATTGTCCTTGTTCAGTCCCTAAGTCTTGTACGACTCTTTGCGACTGCATGAACTGCAGCATGCCAGAGTCCCCTGTTCTTCACTGTATCCTGAATTCACTCAGATTCAGTCCATTGAGTCTGTGATGTTGTCTAACCATCTCATCCTCTGCTTCCCCTTTTTCCTTCTGCCTTTAAGCTATCCCAGCATCAGGGTCTTTTCCAATGAGGGACTTTGCATCAGGTGGCCAGACTATTGGAGCATCAGCTTCAGCATTCATCCTTCTAGTGAATATTCAGGATTGATTTCCTTCAGGACTGACTGGTTTGATCTCCTTGTTGTCCAGGGCATTCTCAACAGTCTTCTCCAGCACCACAGTAATAAAGCATCAATTCTTCAGTGCTCAGCCTTCTTTCTGGTCCAACTCTCACAGCTGTACCTGACTACTGGAAAAACCATAGCTTTGACTTAGACGGATATTTGTCAGCAAAGTGATGTCTCTGCTTTTTAATACACTATCTAGGTTTGTCATAGCTTTCCTTGCAAGGAGCAAGCGTCTTAATTTCATGGCTGCAGTTACTATCCACAGTGATTTTGGAGCCCAAGAGAATAAAATCTGTCACTGCTTCTATTTTTTCCTTCTATTTGCCATGAAGTGGTGAGATTGGATGCCATGATCTTAGTTTTTTGAATGTTGAGTTTCAAGCCAGCTTTTTCACTCTCCTCTCTTAGCCTCATCAAGAAGCTCTTTAGTTCCTCTTCACTTTCTGCCATTAGAGTGGTATCATCTGCATTTCTGAGGTTGTTGATATTTCTCCCAGCAATCTTGAGTCCAGCATATGATTGAAAAATCCAGCCCAGCATTTTGCATTATGTACTCTGCATTTCAGTTCAATTCAGTCGCTCAGTCGTGTCTGACTCTTGGCGACCCCATGGACCACAGCATGCCAGGCTTCCCTGTCCATCACCAACTCCCGGAGTTTACCCAAACTCATGTCCATTGACTCAGTGATGCCATCCAACCATCTCATCCTCTGTCGTCCCCTTCACCTCCTGCCATCAATCTTTCGCAGCATGAGGGTCTTTTCAAATGAGTCAGTTCTTCACATGAGGTGGCCAAAGTATTGGAGTTTCAGCTTCAACATCAGTCCTTCCAGTGAACACTCAGGACTGATCTCCTTTAGGATGGACTGGTTTTATCTCCTTAAGTTAAATAAAACTTAGCAATTTTTATTAAATTGTTACAGTTTAATTTAATTTAAGGGTGACAATATAGAGCCTTGTCACACTTCTTTCCCCATTTTGAACCAGTCATTTATTCCATGTCTGGTTCTAACTGTTGTTTCTTAACCTGCATACAGATTTCTCAGGAGACAGGTAAGGTGGTGTGGTATTCCCATCTCTTTAAGAATCTTCCAGTTTATTGTAATCCACACAGTCAAAGGCTTTAACATAGTCAAACAACCATAGTCAAACGAATGTTTTTTTTTCTGGAATTCCCTTCCTTTCTCTGTGATCAGAGAAATATTGGCAATTTGATCTCTGGTTCATTTGACTTTTCTGAACCCAGCTTGTACATTTGGAAGTAATTCTTGGTTCGTGTACTGATGAAACCTAGCTTGAAGGACTTTGAGCATAACCCTGCTACCATGTGAAATGAGCACAGCGGTGCGGTAGTTTACACATTGAGAGCTGGGCCATAAAGAAAGCTGAGCGCCAAAGAACTGATGGTTTTGAACTGTGGTGCTGAAGAAGACTCTTGAGAGTCCCTTGACTGCAAGGAGATCAAACCGGTTGGTCCTAAAGAAATCAGTCCTGGATATTCATTGGAAGGACTGATGGTGAAGCTGAAGCTGCAATACTTTGGCCACCTGATGCAAAGAACTGAGTCTTTAAAAAAGACCCTGATGATGGGAAAGATTGTAGGCAGGAGGAGAAGGGGACAACAGAGGATGAGATGGTTGGATGGCGTCACTGACTCAATGGACATGAGTTTGAACAAGCTCTGGGAATTGGTGATGGACAGGGAGGCCTGGTGTCCTGCAGTCCATGGGGTTGCAAGAGTCAGATAGGACTGAGCAACTCAGCTGACCTTGAAAATTCTTAGCATTGCCCTTCTTTGGGATTGGAATGAAAACACGTTTTCTAGTCCTGTGGCCACTGCTGAGTTTTCTAAATTTGCTGTCAGGAGTGTAGCACTTTAATAGCATCACCTTTTAGGATTTGAAACCGCTCAGATGGAATTCCTTCACCTCCACTAGCTTTGTTCATAGTGATGCTTCCTAAGTCCCTCTTGACTTCACACCCCAGGATGTCTGGCTCTAGGTGAGTGATCACACCATCGTGGTTATCTGGGTCATTAAGACCTTTTCTGTACAGTTCTTCTGTGTACTCTTGCCATCTCATCTTAATCTCTTCAGCTTCTGTTAGGCCCGTACTGCTTCTGTCCCTCGTTGTGTCCATCCTTGCATGAAATGTTCTCTTGATATATCCAGTTTTTTTGAAGAGCTCTCTAGTCTTTCCCATTCTGTTGTTTTCTGCTATTTCTTTGCATCGTTCGGTTAAGAAGGCCTTCCTATCTCCCCTTGCTCTTCTCTGGAACTCTGCTTTCAGTTGGGTGTATCTTTCCCTTTCTCCCTTGCCCTTCACTTCTCTTCTTTCATCAGCTATTTGTAAAGCACTTTAGAAGCCCTGAATTCAGTTCCGTTTGGAACTGTGGTTCCTTTGCGGACCACCTGCCTTCTCCTTGGTGGGAGGAGTGCTGCCTGGAGGAGCGAGATTACCGCAGGGCAGCCATGTGCGGCCTCTGCACGGTGTGCGGTTTAGCTGTCTCAGTTGTTTGATCTGGTCGGATATTTTCCAGCAGGAGGACAAGTCTGGTACTAGTTGCTTTTTATAGGAGATGGATATTTAAGTTTTGTGGGTTTTTTTTTCACTGCCATGTTCTCATAAACAGTGAAAGAAATAACAATAGCGATAATAGTGCTCCATTTTTCTTTCAGTGGCTCCTGGACCTAGAAGCGTTAGTTCTCCGTGTTTGTAGCCCTTGTGCTGGGTGCATTGCCAAAGGCAAATTCTTTGAGATGCCAAAATTCTCTTAAAGTGATTTTGAGGCAGACATTTCTCCTACTTCTTTCACTGAAGAGTGAAATCCAAGGTTGCTGTTTATTTTAAACTTCCAGTATACACAAAATCTGTGGAAGTCTTATACATTTCAAACTCTTGCTTTGATTAGACAGTTGAGTTTAATCCTCTTCTTTATAAATTGGTCTTGTGATTCAGATATTCAGTAGCAAAATAATTGCTAAGGATGCATTTCCATTCATATTTTGATTAGCCTATGGAATAATTCCCTATATAAATTCATAATGCTTAACTTCTTTTAATTCATCCATATCAGTAGCCTGTCTGCTTTCTTTAGATACCTTGCAATATAGCATGTTATTTAAAACTGTTTTTTGGAAACATTCAGGCAAGATTTTCTCTGTCTTTTCAATACAACTTTGAACATGTTTGCAGAAAAATTAAAATGCAATAGTGTTCATTTGTAATATAAAATATGTTGATTTGCCACCATTTTGTAACTTTTGAAAGTTTGTCTTTAAGGCCAAATTCAGCCCTCTAAATGGGAAAATTAGCCTCATTTCTGACCCTAGTTTGATGGAATTTAGTGTAATCATTTACTTCATTCACAGCTTTGGCTTTGCGTGACGTTAGACTAATTAAAAAAAAAAATAGAAATGACCTTCAAAGATGAGGATTTTTCCAGTGTGAGTACTCCATATTTTCCAAAGGGAATTCCAAAAGCAGAGTTTTTACAGCAATAATTCTATTATTAGGTTGAGTATGTAAGTTCCCAAGGCTGCTGCTTTGAAGGGAACAATATTCGTTCAGATATTTATATTCTGGTACATTTGCTTCCATTCTAATTGTATGTCATGTGCTCATATCTGTCCATTTCCTTGAGCTTATCCGACCTCTACAAGATTTGTTTTAAGCTATAGTAAGCTAAGAATGATCACATTGGATAACTGTGGTATCAGTTGTTAATGAATTGCTTCATTTATTTAACAAATGTTTTTGAGTTCCTGAATTGATCTTGGGAATACAGCAATGAACCAACCCTCACAGAGTTTACAGCCTACCTTTAATCTTCTTAATCTGGTTTAATGGAAAATAGCATGCATCTTTTTTTTCTTTAACCTACATTTTGAACTTTTACACATTTCAAAAGCCCTTTGTGATTACTGGATGTGCAAGAATGTACTTTGTGAAAGGGGAAAGAGATTCAGAAGATTAAGGAGTTGTTTATAGTTTGATGAAGGCACTTTTATTAAATAAAAAAGAAAGATTTTAATTCTTATGAACATCTGAGATAGAAATACAGAATATTGAGGTAATAGATAAACAATCGTTTGTTGCTATTGTGTTATGCTCAGTCTTGTCCAACTCTTTGCGGCCCAATGTACTATAGCCCATCATGCTCCTCTAGTCACAGAACAAGGTCATTCATTACAAGGGAAGTAACATCAGTATTGGAAAGGTCATTTTGGAGGTGGTGGGTTTTATAGGAAAACATTTCAGACCAGAGATGCTTTCCTTTTTCAGAAGAATCAATGAGATGGGAATAGGCAAATTGTATTACAGAAGAGGAGAGTTGTCACTTTTTCTGGAGTTTAAGTGAGACTGTCTACATTGGTTACTCTTTTGAATTTTCTTTATTTCTTAACATTTTTTTGCATCTGTATTTATTCATGAACACTAGCTTCCTTAAAAAACTTTAAATTTATCTTTGTCAAAGATTATATGTACTTATATGATTTGATACGTTTTACAGTGATAAAATTTAACATTCAGAGCAACAAGGTAAGTCAAAGGTTAGATTTCTCTAATCCTATAAATCAGAAAAATGACATCAATCATTGAACAAGTCAGTCACTAAATTGAATTTCATCTTCCTTACTAGGATCCTCGATTCAATGCAGAAGTTGACCAAATTACAGGCTACAAGACACAAAGTATTCTTTGTATGCCAATTAAGAATCATAGGGAAGAGGTAAGCCAGTTTTCCATTTTATAAAAGGTCATTTGGAAGCATTTTTCATTTTGAAAATTTTTTTTTTTACTTTTCATACTTCTGAAATAATGCTGTAGTGCAGTTAACTGGAAAGTGCTTAAATGTTCTGCTTGATGTTTTTTTATTTAGACTTCAGTAATAGAATTGTATCCTGATTATTTACTTTTACTTAGAAATACATTTAGACATGTAATTTTTTTTACCTCTGTTTCCTGAAGATCTCACTCTATCCTAAGATATATAATTGTGGTTGTGATTATAATCAATTTATTTCATATTATATTTTGAACACTTGAATAATGCATGTTTCATAAATGGTTATCCAATCTCAGTGGTCATCAGCTGATTTTATTTTTTATTCAAAATGAGGATTTGAAAAAAATGGATATTATTGTAGCTAACTCCAGGCAAAATTTATTGTGAAATTATAACAAGCAGATGAAAATAGGTTGGTTTATATTTCATCTAATTAGAAGGTTTGGATTCTGTAAATACTGAATTCTCTCTTCATTTTACATTTATTTGAAAAAAATAGTTAATAAATGACTGTTTAAACTGAATGCTTCACTTGAGTGTTCTCAGCCCTGCGTGCACATTACAAACAACGGTGGAACTTCTAAAAAGTTACAAATTAAATCAGAATCTCTAAGGCTGGGTGTAGACACCGATACATTTGTAAAGCTCCTCAAATAATTCTAAAGTGTAGCCAGGGTTGAAAATCATCTCTCTAAGTGAAAACAAATAGATCGAAAGAGCTCCTATTTGTGGTTCTTAACCTTGGCTGCAAGTAGAATCACCTGTGGAACATTTAGAAATTCTAAAACCACAGTTGTTGTTGTTCAGTCACTAAGTCCTATCGGACTCCTGCAACCCCACAGACTATAGCCCGCCAGGCTTCTTTGTCTGCAGATTTTCCAGGCAAGAATACTGGAGTGGGTCCTTCCTGACCCAAGGGTGGAACCTGCATCTCCTCTCCTGCATTGGCAGGTGGATACTTTACCACTGAGCCACCTGGGAAGCCCATCCAGTCTTTTACCAAGTTCCACAGATTCTTTTTCTATTAGTGTTTCCCATTTCCATTTCTTTCTTTCGATTTCATTCCTGGTACCTGTACTGTACCATGATTCAGATCTTGAAGTAATGTCTGAACTTTTAAAATATTCTCCTAAGGAGTTTCTGTACTTTAAGTCAGCTTCCCTTTGATCCCCACTACGTATGCTAAAGCACAGCCTTCTAACTCCATGCTTCCAAAACAGGACTGTGCACATGGGATCTTGAAATGCAGGTTCTGAGTTCAGTAGTCTAGGTGAGCCCTGAGGGAGTCTCCCACAAGCCTGAGGTGATGCAGGTGCACCCGGCCTGCAGTCACAGGTGAACAGGTCCCGAGTCAGTAATTTCTCAGTCTTCTAAATACCTTCTCAGTGCCTTAGAGTTGCTGCATGGTTTCCTAAGGTAGTTGCAGCCATGATTACTAAAAATACCTGCAGCTAAAACATATATATGAGATTAAATAATTAATTGGCTAATTAATTATGAATGAATAAATGAAATTGAAAAGACCTTACATGGACCAATGGTGTTCTTTAATTGGATTGCCAGATAAAGGAAATACAAAGCATATCTTATGCAATATTGGGGGACATAGTTATACTAAAAAACTATTTGTTATTCATCTAAAATTAAATTTGAGTGGACATCCTATGTTTTATCTGGCTGCCCTAGTTATAAACCAGGATGTAGTTGTGTGCACTTAAGAAGGTGATGTTCAGCTTTTAGCTTATAAGTATGTTTTAAAACCATGGCCTGAGAAACAACTTTGTACTGGTCGAGAGACTTAGCCCATATCACGCTCTGGTTAAACATCTCTTTCTAAGTTTCATGAACACTGAGGACTGAGGGAATCCATGAGAATATGCAACAACATCACCAGGGTGAAGAGACTGCCTTTCTGCAAGAGAGCATCCTCTGGGTACACATGTTTCTGTCTCGGTAACTGCCAGTGAGGAAAGTGAAAGTGAAGTCGGGCAGTCGTGTCCGACTCTTTGCGACCTCATTGACTGTACCTACCAGGCTCCTCCGTCCATGGGATTTTCCAGGCAAGAGTACTGGAGTGGGGTGCTTAAACTAAAACAACAGTAACAAAAACCCCTGCTGTACTGAGGTACAAATTAGGTAATCAAATTCACTCATTTTAAGTGTATAGTTTGATGAGGTTTTTTTTTTTTAATGTTTTCCCATTTTTATTGTATCAATTTTTTTTTCTTTTTTAACTTTACAATATTGTATTGGTTTTGCCATACATCAACATGAATCTGCCATGGAATACCCGTGTTCCCCATCCTGAACCCCCCTCCCACCTCCCTCCTCATACCATCCCTCTGGGTCATCCCAGTGCACCAGCCCCAAGCATCCTGTATCCTGCATCGAACCTGGACTGGCGATTCGTTTCTTATATGATATTATACATGTTTCAATGCCATTCTCCCAAATCATCCCACCCTCTCCCTCTCCCACAGAGTCCAAAAGACTGTTGTATACATCTGTGTCTCTTTTGCTGTCTCGCATACAGGGTTATGGTTACAAGATGCATGTACAGTCCTGTGACTACCACTATCATCAAGATACAAAGTATCTGGGACTTCCATGGTGGTCCAGTGCCTAAGCCTGCGCTCCCAGTGCAGGGCCTAGGATTCGATCCTTGGTCAGGGAACTAGATCCCATGTGCTACAGCTAAAGATCCCAGTGCAGCCAAATAAATAACAACACTAATAAAATTTTGAAAAGATGCAAAGCATTTCTGTCCCCTCAGATATTTCGCTGCACCCCCGTAGTTGATCTTCTCCTCCCTCAACCCCCAGCTGCCAACAGTCCCTGAACTGTTTTCTGTCACTGATATCTTGCCTTTTCTACAATGTCACATGCATCATATAAGTGGACTCACACGGTATGTAGTCCTGTGTGTCTGCCTTCTTTCACTCTGTGTCATGCGTGTGATTCATCCGTGTTCTTGCGTGTGTAAGTAGTATGTTCCTTTTTTATTGCTGAGTGGTTATTCCGTGGTGTGGATGTGCCACGGTTTGATTATCTCTTCATCCGTTGGTAGACTTTTGAGTTGTTTTTGTCTCTTAGGAGAAGCCACGCAGTTGATGCCTGCATACTGGTCTTTTTGTGGACATATTTTCGCCTGTCTTGGGTAAATATATATGAGGGGCATTTCCAGGTCGTGTGTTGGGTGTTGAATTCTATAAGATGTTTCCAAAGTCCTTTCCAAAGTGACTGTGCCATACGCTTTTTTAACCGCTGATGTGTATGAGAGTTCTAGTTGCTTCACATCCCTAGGCAACACATGTCGGTGTCAACTTTTAAAAGTTTTAGCACTTAAATTTGGTTACGTGAATAAATAACCTCGCTCACAGTCACGGGCCATCTGCTCGCTTACAGACCTGAGTAAAGTGAGTTCAGCCGCAGGTCCCCAGACTGTGACTTTCCAGAGCTCCCCCTAAGATTTCTGCTGCATTGTTCAGCATTCTCAGCATTGCCTGCCTCCAGGCCTCTTCTTCCTCCCCTGCTGTCTCTGTTTGACCCTGCGATGATTTGATGAGAAGACTGAGCTCTTCACTGGTTTTCACAAAAGCGTATTCACACAGAACATTTCATGAGATAAAGAATTTTCAGTGACTTCACTGGCGTCTTAGTAACTTTACTGATGGGAAGGTTTCCAAACACAGCTTTTTAAACATCTTGCTGACCCTCCCCATTCTTTGTCCTCTCCTCCCACGCTCACACTGCTGGGTTTGAAATTATTTCCTGTGAGAATTATTTCTTCAGAAAAAAAGGAATGAAGAGAAACAGAAAAATAGTCATACTCTCAGCTTGGTTGTGGTATAAAAAGTCATTTAGCTGACCAAGAACACTAAGAAGATGAACTGTATGGACTCCAAAATTATCTTTAGATTTATAGATACATAAACAAACTGGGAGTAATGTTTGCTGTTGTGTACATGCAATAGAAAAGTGCTCTTTCTCCCACCAAGCTTTTTAAATCACAATGGGAGAGCCCCAGTAGGGCTTTGGGGAGTAGTTGTTAACGCTTGCTCTGAGCTCGAGTCCCATCTTCAACACTTACTTGATGAGAAACCAGGATGGAATTGGTTAATCCCTTGACTCTTCAGTTTCCTCAGCTGCTGAATGAGGGTTGTAAAAGGACGTACCTCACAGGGTTGTTGTAAAGATTAAATGTGTTTGTTCATGCAAAGGGCTTGACATAGTTCCTGGCACACGGGAAGCGATCCATAAATGTCAACTGTCATTTGTTTAAAGGAGACATGGAACTTTCATGAGAAAAAAAGGATGGAGAGGTCATCAGTCACATAAGAAGCAGCCAGCTGGGATCAAATGATGGCCAGCACAGTCCTTGACTGGTCTGTTCACCCTCTAACAAACCTTAAGCTTCAAAGAAAGATACTTTTCATTGTTTTTGCTCATAAATGAGGCAAAGTAAATTTGGTTTCTTCTCTTTGTGTTAGTGCAGTTGTATCATGTAAGTGGACACTGACTCCAACCAATTACCAAGGAACCGCAGATGAAATGTGATTATTGATTGTTTAGTAAATGCCTTGGCGCCTTTTAGTGACCCTAGTTTCTTAAGGTACCAGCTCTGGAGAGCTGATTGAAAGGAGCAATTGAATACTGAATACTAGGGTCTGAACTACAACATAGTCCAGAATATTCAGGAAGGTTTTTAAGATTCAGTAAAATATGTAATCACTTCATCTGCCTCTCTTCTTGTGAAATCTTCCAACTAATTGAACATTTTCAGGAATTCTTTGCATTAGTGTTACAATTGTAAGTGTGATAGTGCAATGCCTTTTTGAAACTCAAGATCATAGATATTCCTAAAACTTCTGTGATATAATTTTTTTTAAGTCATAGAGGATAAATGTTTACAACCTTCCCTTCTCTGTATACTCCCTTCTAAGACAGTGGGGTTAATGGGCAAAGGGTGGTGGTGGTAGGGAGCGGACTGGAAACGCTAAAAGAAGCTAAAGTAATTTATTTGGGAAAGGTCACAGAACTATTGGCTAGAGGAAATGAATGAGGACAAAAAGTAAAGGGGTCAAGGGAGAGAAAAGAGCCAGTCTAGGCTGTATAATAAAATGGTTTGAGGAACAACGTGGGTAGGACTTGGGAAATAACTCCTTATCCTGTGGAAACTGTTTGGAGGACTTGATGCATGTTAATTCTTTTAAATCTTTGTCACAACCAGAGGAGGTGGTCATTAATTTATTCCCACTTACAGAAGATGAAACTGAGATACGGGACATTTAGGGAACTTGGCCAAAGTCACATAACTAAAACTTGGCGAATCTGAAATTGAAACCTAGGCAGGAGGGTTATTTAAAATTCCATTGTGGACGATGACTGCGCTCTCTTTCTTCCGCCTCATTGTTTTCTTGAGCTGCTGCAGTAAATGTTTAGATTACTTTTGATTTGGGGGTAGGAAGTTCCCTGATGTGATATGTGACCACGTAGAAGCCAGGCTTGAAGGTGGAGACAAGGAGAACTGGCTATATTCTGGTGGCTCTTCAAAGTTGTGTTCAAACCACTCTGCCGACAGACCTTTTTAAATTGGAAAAAAAAAAAAGAAGAAGAAAGGGAGCAGGTGGGGGTGGGGAGGAAGAGGGGTCAGAGTCTGCCCTTTATAATGTATTTGGAGTGATACATCCAGTAAACATGAAGAAATGTTTTCCAGGGATGTGAGCTGCAGGAGCATGGTTCATGTGAATCTGGGCGCGTGTGCTCTGTGACGTGCACAGGAAGCATCATGAAAACATTTATAGCAAGTGTGTAAATTTTTAGAGCTGCGGTTAAATTTCTTTTAGGCTTAACACTGGATTTTTCAGGCCTGGGCACTTGGATCCATTTTTTTTATTTTTGTCATACGCATTAGTTATTACTATAACTAGATGGTTCTTTTATGTTTAGTAAAGAAGCGTAGGGAAACTCAGGAGGAGGAAATGGCAACCCACTGCAGTATTCTTGCCTGGTGAGTCCTGTGGACGGGGGAGCCTGGTGGGCTGCCGTCTGTGGGGTCGCACAGAGTTGGGCATGACTGAAGCGACTTAGCAGCAGCAGCAGCAGGGAAACTCAGCCTTTTCTCTGTAGCTCAGCTGATGTATTCCTGAAACACTACCCTCTCTTGAAGTATTGCTTATTATGGCATGTGGACATGAGTGCTTTGTTTTCCAATGGCTGCATCAATGAGGTAGAAGCCAGGACATTGTGAAATAATGCAAGTTCTTGAAAACGTTCCTGTTGATCTGAGGTGGAGATTATATCCAATAATGTCAGGTTAGGCTGACACCTGTTTTCTCTTGGTTGAATGTCGACTCCGGTTATTAAGCAGAAATCTAATTTGGAATCAGAGCTTTTATTCTCCTCTGTTTTTATCATCTTGAGTTTATCTTATCGTACTTGATGACATAATTCTTCAGTGCAAATGTAACAGCCATAAAGAAATATTTATGATAAGGTTGTTTTTTTTTTTTTTTGGCAGTGTGATAAAGGAGCATTTTTAGCTCTCTATCTAACTGTTTATATCTTCTTTTAAAAGAAACCTGAAAAACTTCAAAACATATCAGCTAATTTTATGATATAAATATTTTGATGAGTCAGAGAGGTTTGTTGCATGCCAAAAATCATAAAGTAAAGCATTAACGGAATCAAGTTTATAAATCTTAAGTGCAGTATACAAAAGTAAATGTTTTCCAAAACTAGGCTACATGACTTTATCTGCTCATTTAAAAATTTTTTCAGTTCAGTTCAGTTGCTCAGTCGTGTCCGACTCTTTGCAACCCCATGGACTGCAGCACACCAGGCCTCCCTGTGCATCACCAACTCCCAGAGTTTACTCAAACTCATGTCCGTTGAGTCGGTGATACCATCTAACCATCTCATCTTCTGTCGTCCCCTTGTACTCCCGCCTTCAATCTTTCCCAGCATCAGGCTCTTTTCAAATGAGTCCGCTCTTTGCATCAGGTGGCCAAAGTATTGAAGTTTCAACTTCAACATCAGTCCTTCCAATGACTATTCAGGACTGATTTCCTTGAGGATGGACTGGTTGGATCTCCTTGCAGGCCAAGGGACTCTGAAGAGTCTTCTCCAACACCACAGTTCAAAAGCATCAATTCTTCGGTGCTCAGCTTTCTTTATAGTCCAACTCTCACATCCGTACATGACTACTGGAAAAACCATAGTTTTGACTAGATGGACCTTTGTTGGTAAAGTAATGTCTCTGCTTTTTAATATGCTGTCTAGGTTGGTCATAACTTTCCTTCCAGGAAGTAATCGTCTTTTAATTTCATGGCTGCAGTCACCATCTGCAGTGATTTTGGAACCCAAAAAACAAAGTTTGCCACTGTTTCCCCATCTGTTTGCCATAAAGTAATGGGGCCGGTCATCCTCTCTTAAATGATCTTATCTTAAAAGTAATTGTTGAATCAATGTAATATGTAAAGCACTGGTCTAGGCAATGAGGTTTTTTTTTTGTTTTTTTTTTTTAATGAAGCAAGGAAGATACTTAAAAAAATTTTTTTTTCAGTTTCATTGAGAAGATTTTGTATCAGAAATTAAACATCAGTACAAGGTAACAGGACAATGTTAAATACGTTCGGTATTCAGTGCATAAATTTGAAAGTCTGGATTTTTGAGAGCCAGAGAAATCACAGAGGAAGGATGAAAGCTGTGGTTTCATACAGCAGATCCCTGCTGTGTTTATCCCACAGCCTTGAGAGAGGAAGCTGGGAGATGGTGGAGGCAGGCGAAATACTTGTGTATGACATCCTGCTTGCACTACTGGAAAACTGAGCTTTTCTTAAACTGGACATGTAAGCTTGGAAAAATAAATGTTAGAGCCTTATACATAATCCTACAATTCCAAATCAGCCTAGATGAAAACATAGCTACACAAATAAGGAGAGTTTAATTGTAGACGGGCAGTGGATGTAGATCTATTTTAGTCCTGAAGAATTGGCTAGTTATATATATTTTTTTAATTTATAAAATGCCCATTGCATTTATTCCCCTGTGATATTTTCTCATAGCTTTGTTTTAGAAACAAAACAAAAATACTCTGAAAAGTTTCCGATGGTTCCAGACTTGATATCTTGATGTTGATGGTCTTTTCCTTTTTCCACATTGCCCTTTAAATAATAAACAAGTGTATTTTACAAAAAAGATGGTAACGATTTTCCTCAGGAAAAAACATTTCTTAAGAGTATCAGAGGAACAATATAGTACTAATAGGTTAGATTCCTGAGGCCACACTGCTGATCCTGGAGAAGAGTGAATAAACCCTTGAGACTGAATATTACGTTAATGGTAGGCTACAAATTTTATTGTGGATGCTCAGAAAATTGGTTCAGAGTGAATGCTGTGTTTTCTTCAATATGAGGTTTATCTTCATTGTACTTTTAGAATAATCATTCTCGAACTTCATTTTAAGTTTGATAGAGCATTTATAAGTTTAATTTTGAGATGTTTTATATAGATCCTGAAGTATGACTAGTAGAGATCTGGAACCAGTTGCAGATATGCATAATTTCTTTGTATAACATCTGACCCAGAGCCACATAATTACACCTTGGGATGGATTTTTATTATTAAATAATTTTCATGCATTATTAATTTTTATGCATTCTTAAAGAGTTTAGATAGTTGTCAGTGACATGGCTGCTATCAGTAGATATATATATGAACATCTGTATCCATCTAAAAGCTAAGATGACATAGGTAAAATGCTTTATAAACTATGTATTTTATATTCCTTCTTATTAAATCCACATTGAAAAGTTCCTGCTTATTTCTCTTCTACCACAGAGTGGAAATTAATATTCTATGCAGAGTTCAAATTAAAGTGTAAGAGATGATATTTAAAATTTTTTGAATCATAATCATCTTTGTGTGTTTTTTTTTTTTTTTTGGCATCACTTGGTGAAGTAAAGTGAAAATGGTCTGGATTTAGAATTCCAGATCCATTTGATTATTACTAATTAGTTGGTGATCATGAGGGTGACATTAATGATCTCTAAGCTTAGTGATTTTGAACAGCAGCCTCTGTTATCTCAGTTTCCGTGGTTCAGGAATGCCCGAGCGGCCTAGCCAGCTGGGTGGCTCCGGCCTGGGCTCCCTGCCCGTGCTGCACTCAGGATGCTGTGGGGACACCTGCCTCGTGTGTGAGCATGCGCTTCCCAGAGGGCTCGCTCGCCCTGGCAGCAGACCCTCCCATATCACGCTGTGTCCTCAGCATGTGGCAAAGAGCGAGCATGGAGCAATCAGCCACGCCTTGGATGATCAAGGCCCCAGAGCTGCTCACTTTTGCCTCATAGTAACTATTCACTGGAAGCCAGGCGTCAGGGACTTCCCTGGGGTCCCGGGGCTAAGGCTCCACACCCCCAGTGCAGAAGGTCTGGGTTCAATCCTTGGTCAAGGAACTAGATCCCACGTGCCGCAACTAAGAGTTTGTCTGCTGCAACTAGAGCTCGCCTGTTCTGCAGCTAAGACCTGATGTAGCCAAATAAATAAATATAAAAAAGGGAAAGAAGCCAGGCATCAAATCCAGACTCAGGAGGAGGGCAATGAGGTGCCACCTCTTGAAGAGAGGAATGTCAAAGGGTGAGTGGACATACTGTGAAACCACCAAATGTACCAAGTGTATTTTGAGGCTTCAGTATCTTTCCTTAAAACTGGCCAGATGATAAACGAGGAACTCTACTTTTTAATTAAAACAGTATCCTAGGGACTTCCCTGGTGGTCCAGCAGTTAAGAATCCACCTTGGAATGCAGGGGATGCAGGTTCAATCCCTGGCCAGGGAACAAGATCCCACCTGCTGTGGAGCAACTAAGACTGTGCACCACAGCTGCTGAGCCGTGCTCCACAACGAGAGAGTCCTGTGCCACAACAGAAGTTCTCACCTGAGAACAACTAAGACCCCATTCAGCAAATAAATAAATGAAAATATTAAAAAAAATAAAATAATATCTTAAACAACAAGGACCTACTATGTAGCACAGGAAACTTATTCAGTATCTTCTAATAATCTATAATAGAAAAGAATCTGAAAAAGAATATATTTGTATATAGATAAAGAGGTTTGCTGTGCTCCTGAAACATAAGTCACCTATCAGATCAGATCAGATCAGATCAGTCGCTCAGTCCTGTCTGACTCTTTGCGACCCCATGAATCACAGCAGGCCAGGCCTCCCTGTCCATCACCAACTCCCGGAGTTCACTCAGACTCACGTCCATCGAGTCAGTGATGCCATCCAGCCATCTCATCCTCTGTCGTCCCCTTCTCCTCCTGCCCCCAATCCCTCCCAGCATCAGACTCTTTTCCAATGAGGCAACTCTTAGCATGAGGTGGCCAAAGTACTGGAGTTTCAGCTTTAGCATCATTCCTTCCAAAGAAATCCCAGGGCTGATCTCCTTCAGAATGGACTGGTTGGATCTCCTTGCAGTCCAAGGAACTCTCAAGAGTCTTCTCCAACACCACAGTTCAAAAGCATCAATTCTTCGGCGCTCAGCCTTCTTCACAGTCCAACTCTCACATCCATACATGACCAATGGAAAAACCATAGCCTTGACTAGACAGACCTTTATTGGCAAAGTAATGTCTCTGCTTTTGAATATGCTATCTAGGTTGGGCATAACCTTCCTTACAAGGAGTAAGGGTCTTTTAATTTCATGGCTACAGTCACCATCTGTAGTGATTTTGGAGCCCCCAAAAATAAAGTCTGACACTATGTCCACTGTTTCCCCATCTATTTCCCATGAAGTGATGGGACCGGATGCCATGATCTTCGTTTTCTGAATGTTGAGCTTTAAGCCAACTTTTTCACTCTCCACTTTCACTTTCATCAAGAGGCTTTTGAGTTCCTCTTCACTTTCTGCCATAAGGGTGGTATCATCTGCATATCTGAGGTTATTGATATTTCTCCTGGCAGTCTTGATTCCAGCTTGTGTTTCTTCCAGTCCAGCGTTTCTCATGATGTACTCTGCATATAAGTTAAATAAACAGGGTGACAATATACAGCCTTGATGAACTCCTTTTCCTATTTGGAACCAGTCTGTTGTTCCATGTCCAGTTCTAACTGTTGCTTCCTGACCTGCCTACAAATTTCTCAAGAGGCAGATCAGGTGGTCTGGTATTCCCATCTCTTTCAGAATTTTCCACAGTTTATTGTGATCCACACAGTCAAAGGCTTTGGCATAGTCAATAAAGGAGAAATAGATGTTTTTCTGGAACTCTCTTGCTTTTTCTATGATCCAGCGGATGTTGGCAATTTGATCTCTGGTTCCTCTGCCTTTTCTAAAACCAGCTTGAACATCAGGAAGTTC
This sequence comes from Bos grunniens, assembly GCF_055505025.1. Taxonomy (NCBI): domain Eukaryota; kingdom Metazoa; phylum Chordata; class Mammalia; order Artiodactyla; family Bovidae; genus Bos; species Bos grunniens. The sequence goes on along the minus strand of NC_141170.1, from coordinate 112,600,965 downwards.
ACGGTTCACATATTGCTGAAGCCTGGCTTGGAGAATTTTGAGCATTACTTTACTAGCGTGTGAGATGAGTGCAATTGTGCGGTAGTTTGAGCATTCTTTGTCATTGCCTTTCTTTGGGATTGGAATGAAAACTGACCTTTTCCAGTCCTGTGGCCACTGCTGAGTTTTCCAAATTGCTGGCATATTGAGTGCAGCTCTTTCACAGCATCATCTTTCAGGATTTGGAATAGTTCAACTGGAATTCCATCACCTCCACTAGGTTTGTTTGTAGTGATGCTTTCTAAGGCCCACTTGACTTCACATTCCAGGATGTCTGGCTCTAGGTCAGTGATCGCACCATCGTGATTATCTGGGTCGTGAAGATCTTTTTTGTACAGTTCTTCTGTGTATTCTTGCCATCTCTTCTTAATATCTTCTGCTTCTGTTAGGTCCGTACCATTTCTGTCCTTTATCGAGCTCATCTTTGCATGAAATGTTCCTCTGGTATCTCTGATTTTCTTGAAGAGATCCCTAGTCTTTCCCATTCTGTTGTTTTCCTCTATTTCTTTGCATTGATCACTGAGTAAGGCTTTCTTATCTCTTCTTGCTATTCTTTGGAACTCTGCATTCAGATGTTTATATCTTTCCTTTTCTCCTTTGCTTTTCGCTTCTCTTCTTTTCTCAGCTATTTGTAAGGCCTCCCCAGACAGCCATTTTGCTTTTTTGCATTTCTTTTCTATGGGAATGGTCTTGATCCCTGTCTCCTGTACAATGGCACGAACCTCATTCCATAGTTCATCAGGCACTCTATCTATCAGATCTAGGCCCTTAAATCTATTTCTCACTTCCACTGTATAATCATAAGGGATTTGATTTAGATCATACCTCAATGGTCTAGTGGTTTTTCCTACTTTCTTCAATTTAAGTCTGAATTTGGCAATAAGGAGTTCATGGTCTGAGCCACAGTCAGCTCCTGGTCTTGTTTTTGCTGACTGTATAGAGCTTCTCCATCTTTGGCTGCAAAGAATATGATCAGTCTGATTTCGGTGTTGACCATCTGGTGATGTCCATGTATAGAGTCTTCTCTTGTGTTGTTGGAAGAGGGTGTTTGTTATGACCAGTGTATTTTCTTTGCAAAACTCTATTAGTCTTTGCCCTGCTTCATTCTGTATTCCAAAGCCAAACTTGCCTGTTACTCCAGGTGTTTCTTGACTTTCTACTTTTGCATTCCAGTCCCCTATAATGAAAAGGACATCTTTTTTGGGTGTTAGTTCTAAAAGGTCTTGTAGGTCTTCATAGAACCATTCAACTTCAGCTTCTTCAGTGTTACTGGTTGGGGCATAGACCTGGATTACTGTGATATTGCATGGTTTGCCTTGGAAACGAACAGAGATCATTCTGTCGTTTTTGAGATTGCATCCAAGTACTCCATTTCGGACTCTTGTTGACCATGATGGCTACTCCATTTCTTCTGAGGGATTCCTGCCCGCAGTAGTAGATATAATGGTCATCTGAGTTAAATTCACCCATTCCAGTCCATTTCAGTTTGCTGAGTCCTAGAATGTTGACATTCACTCTTGCCATCTCTTGTTTGACCACTTCCAACAGTAAAAAAAAAAAAAAAAATCTTAAAAATTATTGTTTTTCAGCCTTTCATGTACTAAAAAAATAATATCTACCAGAGGCAACACAGATAAGAGTTTTAAAAAATTTGGCAAGTTGGTATATGTGCTCTTCCAGACTGGCTTGAGTCAAAGAGGAAGTACAATCAGAAGAGGAAGCATGCACGCATGCTAACTCACTTCAGTCATGTCTGACTCTTTGCAATGCCATGGGCCATAGCGGGCCAGGCTCCTCTGTCCATGGAATTCTCCAGGCGAGAATACTGGAGTGGGTTGCAATTCCCTTCTCCATTTAAGAGGAAGACTGAGGAGACAAGAGGAAGATGCCTGCTGTTTGAGCTATGGCAAATGATTGAGGTGTTAAAAGTCTTAAAATATTATGTCACAAATGCAAGTCTTTGTGAGATCACTGTTTGCATGTAGCTTAAGTACTTGGCTTCTTAATACCCATGGGAAAATACCCACTGGTGTGTCTTTATGATCTGTTATCTCTCTGCACCATATTTTCTGCCTCCCTCATGGATCACAACTGGAAGCAATGTGTCCAGTACTTCAGCCCAGTGTTTGCTTGAGTATAAACTGGGGATGAGGCCATACAGGCAGGCCGAGGCAAAGTCACAGAGTCCTTAAATTGCCATGCAAACGAGGTGCTGGGTTTTATTTTATTTTTTAAGCCAGGAAGCATTTGCTATCATTTAAAGATCTGTGTGGCCACAGCATTAAGGATGAACAGTTTCCTTTGTTTATACTGTAACCCAGAGCCACATAATTTGACACTTGATAGAGTTTGATTTCCATATTTGTTCATACGCAGAGAAGGTTCTGTCTGGAAGCAGGGCAGTTGGTAAGGAGGAGTTTACATAATCCAGACTAGGAGTGGACTTGTTACACCTCTGTTTATGGGGGTGAGGGATTGATTTGATGGAGGGTTGAGTGGAAGGAAGAATGTAGAATACTTTCTAGGTTTTCTAGGTAGATGTAATGAGGGAGAATTGTGATATTTCCTAAAATAGAACATGCAAAAGAGAGAATTGGTTTGTGGGGATGAAAACAGTTGGCTCTTTCGGGGGCAGTGGGTGGATATGTTGTCTTACTGTCTGTTATTTTCTCCTCTCTCCTCAGATCTCAGTGCTGTGTCCCCATCCCCACTTTGAGCTGGTGGTCTTGCTTACTATTTCGGTGAAAAACAAAGCAATTAGAGGCGTCCTTCCACAGAGCGCTTCCCCATCTCTTTTCCCCCTCCTGTATCTGACTTTATACCCTCTAGATTCCTGCCTCCCCCCTCCCTTTTTTTTCTTTCTTCTCTAAGTAAAAAAATTAAGAAAGCTGTGGTACATATACACAATGGAGTATTACTCAGCCATTAAAAAGAATACATTTGAATCAGTTCTAATGAGATGGATGAAACTGGAACCTATTATACAGAGTGAAGTAAGCCAGAAAGAAAAACACCAATACAGTATACTAATGCATATATATGGAATTTAGAAAGATGGTAACAATAACCCTGTGTACGAGACAGCAAAAGAGACACCGATGTATAGATCAGTCTTATGGACTCTGTGGGAGAGGGAGAGGGTGGGGAGATTTGGGAGAATAGCATTGAAACATGTATAATATCATGTATGAAACGAGTTGCCAGTCCAGGTTCGATGCACTGTACTGGATGCTTGGGGCTGGTGCACTGGGACGACCCAGAGGGAGGGTAGGGGAGGGAGGAGGGAAGAGGGTTCAGGATGGGGAACACGGGTATACCTGTGGCGGACTCATTTTGATATTTGGCAAAACTAATACAATATTGTAAAGTTTAAAAATAAAATCAAATTAAAAAATAAAAAAATTTAAAAAAAAGAATGAAATAAAAAAAATTGTTTAGGGTTTGGGGGGGTTGCTTTTTTTTTTTTTAATTAAAAATTTTTTTGGCCAAGTAGCATGTGGGATTGTAGTTCCTCAACCAAAGACAGGACCCCACCCCTTGCATTGGAAGCTCAGAGTCCAACCACTGGACCATCAGGGAAGTCCCCTCTGATTCCCCTTTGACTTTAACCATTCATGAAGTAGCAAAGGTCAGCCTGGCACTTGAGCTCTCCCATCCATCTCATCTGCTCAAAGACAGCCCAGCAGCTCCTCCCTCTGTGTCCAGAATCACCAAAAGTCATGTCCTCCACCAAATTGGTTTGTCAGCATCAGTTCAGTTCAGTCATTCAGTCCTGTCTGACTCTATGACCCCATGGACTAGCACGCCAGGCCTCCCTGTCTATCACCAAATCCCGGAGCTTACTCAGACTCATGTCCATCGAGTTGGTGATGTCATCCAACCATCTCATCCTCTGTCATCCCCTTCTCTCCCACCTTCAGTCTTTCCCAGCATCAGGGTCTTTTCCAGTGAGCCTGTTCTTTGCATCAGGTGGCCCAAGTATTGGAGTTTCAGCTTCAGCATCAGTCCTTCCAATGAATATTCAGGACTGATTTCCTTGAGGATGGACTGGTTGGATCTCCTTGCAGTCCAAGGGACTCTCAAGAGTCTTCTCCAACACCACAGTTCAAAAGCATCAATTCTTCAGTGCTCAGCTTTCTTTATAGTCCAACTCTCACATCTATACATGACCACTGGAAAAACCATAGCTTTGACTAGACGGACCTTTTTTGGTAAAGTAATGTCTCTGCTTTTTAATATGCTGTCCACGTTGGTCATAACTTTTCTTCCAAGGAGCAAGCGTTTTATAATTTCATGGCTGCAGTCACCATCTGCAGTGATTTTGTAGGCCCCTAAAATAAAGTCTGTCACTGTTGCCATTGTTTTCCCATATATTTGCCATGAAGTGATGGGACCAGATGCCGTGATATTAGTTTCCTGAATGTTGAGTTTTAAGCCAACTTTTTCACTCTCCTCTTTCACTTTCATCTTCGCTTTCTGCCATAAGGGTGGTGTCATCTGCATATCTGCTGCTGTTGCTAAATCACTTCAGTTGTGTCCGACTCTGTGTGACCCCATAGACAGCAGCCCACCAGGCTCCCCTGTCCCTGGGATTCTCCAGGCAAGAACACTGGAGTGGGTTGCCATTTCCTTCTCCGCATATCTGAGGTTATTGATATTTCTCCCAGCAGTCTTGATTCCAGCTTGTGCTTCATCCAGTCCAGCATTTCTCATGATGTTCTCTGCATATAAGTTAGATTAGCAGAGTGACAATACACAGCCTTGATGTACTCCTTTTCATACAAACATGCTATTATTCCTCCCATCTTAAAAACAAAAGCAAATGCTCATTGGACTGCACATCTCCTTGCAGAGACCACCATTTCCCTGATGACCACAAGAGCTAAACTCTTGGAAAGAGCTGTCCCTGTTTGCTGTTTCCATTCCTCCCTCTCACTGGAGCATAATCCACTGCAGCCTTCAGCCTCACACTCTATGGAAACCACTCTGCAGGGCCGTAAGACATCCATGGGGCAAGAGCTAGTGATGAGAACTAGCAGTTCTCGCCTTACCTTGTAACATGTCTAAAACATCACCCTTGATCTTCCTTCCCTCTCTACCTGCTCTGTACCCAACTCCATCACAGTTAACTTGTCTGTCGTCCCAGCCATTCAAGCTAAATTCCTTACAAGCTGAAATCAGGTGAAATTCATCCCCCCCGCCCCCCAGGATATATCCAGCTCATCAGGAAAACCCTCGATGTTCCCTTCAGCTGGTGCTCTCTGCCTGCACGCCTGCCTCCCTGGCGCATCGGCACAGAGCACCTGAATTATAGCAGCCTTTCCCACCCCAACTGATGTCCCTACTTCCAGCCTTGGACTTCCTGCAATCTAGTCTCAAAATGCACTTTATAAAACTTGTTAGATCTCATCTCTCCCCTGCTTTAAACCTTGCAATGGATTTCCCCTTCAGTCTCTAAGAAAGGTCCCTTATGATCCGGCCCCCGAAGCCCCTCTGATCTCACCTGTTATCTCTCCCTGCCTGTCCTCTCTGGCACAGCTGTTTTCTCAGCGAGTCAGGTAAGCTCTATCCCCAGGCCCTCTGCACTAGCTGTTTGCTTGGTTGAAGTCCCTTCACCTAGTTCTCCCCGTGGCTCACTGCCTCATCTCCATCAGGCTTTTTTGGTTTGTTTTAAAATATTCATTTATTTATTTTCGCTGTGTCGGGCCTTAGCCGCATCAGGCGGGGTCTTTTGTTGGATCCCGCAGGCTCAGTAGCGGCGGCACATGGGCCTAGTTGCCCCATGGCATATAGGGTCTTAGTTCCCCAACCCGAACCGAACCCACATGCCCTGCTTGGGAGGCAACCCCCGGAGCACCGCGGAAGTCCCTCCTCCAGGTTTTTACTCAGATGACGTCTCGGTATGAAGTTCTTCCGCCGTCCGTATTGACTGCTACTCCGCTGTGCTATGCTCAGCCGAGTCCGACTCTTTGCCACCCCATGGACTGTAGTCAGCCAGGCTCCTCTGTCCATGGGATTTCCTAGGCAAGAATACTGGAGTGACTTGCCATTTTCTTCTCCAGGGGATTTTCCCAATCCAGGGATTGAACCAGCATCTCCTGCATTGACAGGCAGATTCTTTACCTCCTGAGCTGCCTGGAAAGCCCCTCTGTATTGACTATCAACCTATTTCCATCCTTGCTAGTCACCATTAGGCATGCTATGTATCAGCTTACTGGTTTCTTTGTTTCACCTCCCTAGACTGTAGACTCCATGAGAGCCAGGTGAGACAAGAATGCTTACCGAGGAGATGAGAGGGTGACATTTAAACTGCACGCCTGGTATGCAGTAACCTAGTTTACCTGAAATCTACTTAAAAAAAATATATCTTTGCCATTTCAGAGCCTAGAAACTGAAACAGACAAATAAAAGGGGTCTCAAGTAGAAATTTAATCAAGCTACGTGGTTAATAGCAGTAGTACTTGGATCTTCCTGCCAACCTTTAGAGATCAGAAATAACTGTTTTGTGTTGACATCGTCATCCCCATCTCAGATGAAGAATTAAGGACTGGGTCAAGTTAAGGAAATGTCCCAGTATTTCATATCTGCAAAGTAGGAGGGCTGGAATTCAGACCCAGGTCATCTTATTCTAAGGCTGCATTCTTCTCACCATGAAATAGTTACAAGGTAACTAACAACCAACTCTTGTACTATTTTAGTTTTGAAAAATGCAAAACTATGGACTGGAATAATAGAATGATAAAATCCAGAGTTGCCAACAGTGATTCCCAGTTAATTACTCGATGTATTATGTGCACAGCTGTGTGGAGGAGGGCATGCCTCTGTGCTGTTAACGCCTACTGCTCTGAGTTCTGCTGGTGAGACAGGTGTCTGTCTGCATCTGAGCTTTCCTGTAGGTTATCTTTTAAGGCTCACCTTCCGTCTTGGAGGAAAAAACACTTAGAGATAAAATACTATAAATTATATTCTCTATGTGAAGGATTTGTTAAAGGTAAAAAAAAATTATAAACACACACAGATTTTCCCCCTGGATCTCTTCAGTTAAATGTTGTGAATATCTAGCTTCTATGATGTGAATATCTAACTGGCTGTGATGCAGTTCGATGGGCTAGTAGAAACAAGAACACTGATCTAAACACTTAGTTCAGCTCCCCTTAAGAAGGTGTTCTCTCAATCCTGTGATACCAGGTTTAATTTGTAAATGAGGTTCAGCCTGTTCAGTGTCCTGATGCATGAAACTCTCCTTTTGCCAGTTTGCTGTGTTACTTGTCTTCTGTGTGTATTGGGTACACATTATGGGCACACAGCTTTACCCTGTAATTATCAGAGAGCTTTACTAGAACAGCATCCAGCCAGACTGTGAGCACGGACCTGTTGTAAGTGTAGGCAGTGCCGGAACAGACTCCATCCTGGTTTGATGGAATCCAAATCCAGCAGCACTGTCCGGGTGAAGCCTGTGCTTTTGCAGGCCAGCACCTGGCAGAACGCAGGACCTCTCCCTGAAAATAAATCTTAGCTGTTCAATAGATCCCAGGCTCTGAAGTCATTTTCGGCAATGACATGTGTAAAGGTGGGCTTAAACAGTGATATGATTATTCTGATACAAAGTGCAAGTGCAATTTATACAATATATACTGAGTACACAAATTTTTTATTGTTATTTTGGACTTGCTCCCAATTAGCCAAGCGAGATAGAGTTCAACGGAGAGAGTTACAACTGTAGTAAAAAATAACTCAGTCTTGAGGGCCGGCTTAAGGTCAGTGATTGCTGAAGAACCTCTCTTCACCCCTCTGTGCTTAAGGTGACTCGTCTGTGAAGCTTCAGCGGGAGGTGCAAATAGTGAGAGGCTTGACGGGGGTCGTAGTGAGACAGGGAGTGTGACAGTGCCCACTGCAGAGCTTGTCACCTCACGGAGGCTCAGACAGTGTCCGCGTCCTCCCTGTGCAGTGATCAAGGGCAGACAAATGGAGGAATGGAAAGTTCAATAAAAACAGTAAGGGCTGAGCCTTCCCTGCCATGGGAAGGACAGCAGGCTCTTCTGCTGTGTAACCTTTGTGTCTCTACAGTTTGTAAAGGGCAGAGGAGACAGTTCGCTCACAGCGGCTGTGTGCTGCTCTGTCTCAGACCTGAATCTCTGTATCCCTGGGGTAGAGAGGTCTAATAAGAAGGCGGCAGGTGCCTGTGGTTCTAGGTTTCAGACCTTCACCTCATCACTTAAAAACTGGTGTAGCAGAGTTTGGCTTTTGGCAGGGAAGAGGATTTTTTTTTTTTTTTTGGCACAAAGGGATAAGAATAAATACTTGGATCAAGAATTATGCCCAGCATCCCCTTGTCTGGAAGGAATCCAATCTCAGGTTGGCACCACTCCCACTGGATGTTCCCAGGGCAGGACAGCTACTGACCCCCAAAGGTGGATGTGTTCCGGCGCCATCTGGGAGCCTCTGCTCTGCTGCCAGCACGGAGCACACGGTCAGGACCTCAGCGCGTCCCTCTGTGACCAGGGCAGCTGGGAGCTCAGCACGTGGACCGCCACCTTACAACATCATAAGCAATCACCAGCTTACTTTTAAATACTTTTTGAAACTAAGGTAAAGTTTACATACAGTGAAATATGTAAGCCTTTGTGTATTATACAATTTGATGAGGTTTGACAAATGTTTGTACATCTGTGTAAGTAATACCCCAGTCAAGATAGTGAACACTTTAATCACCCTTGTCAATGCCCAAGAGCCATGGGCTACCCAGTTCTGACTTTTATCACCATAGGTTTATTTTTCTTTTTCTTGAATAATCTGCTTATTTTTGAAATTGCTTATTATCTAGTTCCCCCGAAACATAGGACTTTTATGTTATGTAAGTCGTTCTTGGCAATAAAAACGTGTCACAAATAAAAATAATTTATAATAAGGAGTCTAAGAAAACAGAACTTTAAGCAGCCACTTTGGATTTGATTTTGTCTCATTTTAAAACTGTTTCATTCCCTTTGAGGAAAGCATGCATTAACAAGATAAGCATATGTATTGGATCTGAAAACAGTCCTGGATATACTGGGAAACTGTTGGTCTTCAGGATTCCTCTCATTTGAATCCTAGTACTTAGGAACCTGAATTTTATATTCTGGTTTCACTCTCCCCTGCAGAGTGGAAAGATCACAGACTTAGGGGTTATACCTGGAGAAGCACTGGGGTCTCCACATTCTCGCACTACCTGGTTAACTTCTCTGAAAATCAGCTGCTCTTGTGATGGAATAGGAGTAATCATATCGACCCAAAAGTGTTGTGACAAAGATTAGAAGGATTAACAGAGAAAGTACCTGTTACATTGCAGACCCTTCCTTCTCCTTTTTTTAAATAGCAAACTTTTTGCCATTATAAATTTCCTTTTTTTTTTTTTTTTACCAGGAATGGGTTTATTAACTATATTAGAGCCACTGGCCATTGATAATGTATTTCTGATGCCAGTTATCTTCAGGGCACTGCTGTTTATATCTTGCAACTTCCTAAAAGTTTCTCTTCACCCCGACTGCCTCTTCTTGGCCAGCCAGGCTGCAAGAGTAAAAGCATCCACTCCTGTAATCTTTCTTGTCTTGTCTCCTAACCTGGGAAGATCCGTAAACATACTCTTGAAAGAAATAGGTATAGCAGGACTTGTGCATAACAGTTGGATAAAATGGATCACAAGCAAGTAAAGTCAGTCTTACCAGTCATTTAAAGAAATAAGAAACTTTGATTCTCAAAAAGCCAGACAATTTAAAACAACAATGAAAAGGTCAAAATTAGCAAAGATACACATTGGCAACACAGAAAAAGAAAACTAACATAGCCAATAATAATTTAAAAGTGCTCATTCTCTGTAGTAATCAGGGAAATACAAATTAAAGCAATAATGAGATACATTTTTACCAACAGATTGACAAAGATTAAAAAGCCAATCATACTAGGTGCTGGTTAGGATGTGAGGCTAACAGAACTTTTCTGCACTGATGATAAAGGTAAAAATTCTATAATCCTTTAAAGATTTCATCAAAGAAACTCACGTGTGTGTGTGCATACTGTCTCACCTAGTCGTGTCTGACTCTCTGCAACCCCATGGACTGTAGCCCGCCAGGCTCCTCTGCCCATAGGACTCTCCAGGCAAGAATACTGGAGTGGGTTGCCATGCCCTCCTCCAGGGGATCTTCCCAACCCAGATATCAAACCCAGGTCTCTTGTGTCTCCTGCATTGGCAGGTGGGTTCTTTACCATTAGTACCACCTGGAAGCCCCAAAGCTCTCACATGTGTACAAAGAGTCCTATAAAGATATGTTCATTGCGGATTGTTTGTAATAGCAAAAAAATGCAACTATCCCAGACATTTGGCATGAAATACAATGAGACTGGGAAGAGAAAAGTCCAATTTGATATTTTCATAATTTAACTTAAAAAGAGGAAACATTACCAACTATTGAGTAGTTCTATATCAATGGCTGTCAAAGTATATTTTGTCCCTAAACCAGTAGCATTTGGCATCACCTGAGAACTTTTAGTAAACTTAGTAAAACAGATTCTCAGGCATCAACCTAGATCTCTGACTCCGACACTCTGGAGGTGGGACCCACCAAGCAGTGTTTTAACAAGCCTCACTTTCCTACTGTTTTAGATGACAAGGGGTGGATGTTTACTGTCTCATTCTCTGTGATTTTCTATATTTTTAAAATTAAAACAATCTCAGACTTTTCTTTCATGCTTTTCCAAAGTCCTTTTTTCAACTCCATAGCTAAAGACTTACCGAGTGTGTATATTTCTTGCTGCCACATAAGTTTCATGTATGAGGACAGAACTCTTAATATCAAGGGAAAAAGAGAGGAAAAAATGGTCAAATGTTATTCAGATGTGAAGTGTCCAGTAAGTGTGTGTGTGGTAAGTCACTTCAGTCGTGTCCGCCTCTTTGTGACCTTATGGACTGTAGCCCACCAGGCTTCTGTGTCCCTGGGACTCTCCAGGCACAAATACTAGAGCGGGTTGCCATGCCCTTCTCCAGGGGGTCTTCCCAACCCAGGGATCGAACCCATGTCTCTTACATCTCCTGTATTGGCAAGCAGGTTCTTTACCACTAGCACCAAAACTTCAGTAAGTACGTCACCCTAAAAAACTTGATTTCTTTGACCCTTCTTCCCTTATCATCAACAGCAATTATCTATGAGGCATTGAGAACAATGTCAAGTATTGATGCTTCCATAGGCATAAGATATAAATCATGTCCTTAGGAAACAATTGTGTTGCAAATTTAGGATGTAAGTAGAAGGAATGAGGTTAAAAATGAGAATGCCTCATCACCAGATTATGGCACACTTAACTGCCACACAGAATCTCAAAGGACTTTGAAGGCAAGCTTTTGGGAGACAGCCTCAGTTGAGAAAGTGGAAGAAAATTTTTCAAGGGATGATGTGCGCCAAGGTCATTGTGGTATTCTGTGTCAAAGACCCTTGTAAGTGATTTTAGTTGATGTGGAGTGTATGGAATCAGAATCTTCCGTTTTTTTTGTCCTATAGATGGATGGATGGAACCATTGAGATTATTTTTGTGTGCAAAATAGTGTTCCAAGAAGAACACTATAAGTTTGGCGTAAGTGTCAAGGGTGGACTGAAGGTAAGAAAACAGCAGCAGTGAGATGTCAGGGCTTTCAAAGAAAGTGAGGATTTAAATGGTGAAGCACAAGATATGATATGGGGTGAGGAAGAGTGCAGAGGAACAGGAGCATGTGAGATTAATGCTAACGGAATGTATTAGTTTCTTACTGCTGCCGTGAAAAAACTACTGGGATTTCAATGCTTAAAACGACACAAATGTATTATCTTAGAGTTTTGGAGGTCAGAGTCTGAAATAGTTCTCAGCAGGCTGGCACAAAGTGTCAGCAGGGCTGTGTTTCTCTGTGGAGTCTCTAGAGAAGAAATCTATCCTCTTACCTTTTCTGCTTCAGTGGGCTGCCTGCAGCACTTGGCTTGTGGCCCCTTCCTCATCTTCAGAACCTGCAGCTGCACCTTAAAATCTCTAACTCTGACTTGCCTGCCTCAAACTTTCGGTCATAAGGATTCTTGTGATTACATTGTATGTGCTTAGTTGCTCAGTCGTGTCTGACTCTTTGTGACCCCATGGACTGTAGCCTGCCAGGCTCCTCTGTCCATGGGATTTCTCAGGCAAAAATACTGGAGTGCATCGCCATTTCCTTCTCCAGGGGATTTTTCCCAACCCAGGGATGGAACCTGAGTCTCCTGCATTGGCAGGTGGTTTCTTTACCACTGAGCCATTGGGAAAGCCCTCTGATTACATTAGGAACACCCAGATTATTCAGGATAGTCTCCAGATATGTAACTTAGTCATATCTGCCAAATCGCTTTTGTCATTTGACGTCACATAGTCGTAGGTTCCAGGGAGTAGGATGGGACATCCTTGTAGGTCTTTATCTTGCCTACCGCATGGAACAAAGCCATCATTTGCTGATTGCCTAGGATTTGGAAAAGAGGTGAAAAAGCCTGGAGTGGTCAGGTCAACCTGTCTGTTTCATTTTGTCAGTATAAGAGGTGTGGGCAAGAGCACGGGAGTAGGATTCCCTTCCAAGTGTAACAGCCTGACCAGAACGCCAGCTCCGTGAAGACCAGATCTGTATCTGTCTTGTTCACTACTGTGCCCTCTTCATTGTCTACAGCACTGACTGGGACATTCATGGTGCTTATTAATTATCTGTTGAATGAAATATTTGTTGCTGAGTGAATGACTGAGTTGGGAAAGCTTGAGGAAGAGCACTAGGGAGAACTCTCCACTGTCTTCTGTCTGCATCAAGTTCCTGTTTTCTTGGTGAAGTTAGGTTTTCAGCTCAGGTTGTAGATGGTCTGGAATCACGTCATAATGATAGAGACATTCTGCTGGTGGGAGAGAGAGACAGCTAGGATTGTAGAGCCTTTTCCTTCTCTCTCTGGCTTTTAGCCTCCATGCCGAGCATCCCCTGGAACGAGGAGCAGGGAGAAGCGTAGAAACTAATGTATGGCCTCAGTGAAGGTTGGGGCAGCTGCTGATGGAGGAAGAAGTAGTTCGCTATGGCGACAATCGCTTGTCCCTGCAGCGACCAGCTGTCACATTCCTCATTGTCACCCAGCCAGAGTCAAGTCTTGCCCTTTGCATTCCTAAAAGAACACTTGACCCTGTGAGGACATGATATGCATTTATGCTCTAAAAAGTGCCAGTGAAATAGAAAACCGAGAAGCTTCTTGATGCTTTAAAAAATAGCATAAAGCATTGGTGTTTGAGGGCCCTGCAGGTAGGTAGCCAGCGGGTAAGCAGAAGCGATTGGGTTTCTGATATAGAAACTAACATGTTTAGGGGCTTTGCCTCTCAGATATGAGGTCTGACAAATACTTTGAATAAAAGCTGTCCTTGTAAACTGACATTAAAAACCTTGTCTTGAAGAAAATTAACTAATTTGTTGAAAGGAGCAAAAGATGGTAGAAAAAAGAAAGACTTTTTATTAACACGAGGAGGACATGGGGTACACACTTGGCTGGGCTCCATGAAATTTAGAGAATCAAAGTCTTCTGGTCTTTTACTGTCTTACATCACCTTGGACAAACAGTGTACCTTTTCTCGGATTTTTATCTGTTGTCTTTATCAGTGCTGTTTTAAAAATGTCATCCATCTAGGTATTGAGGCACATGTGAGTATTGTATTTTCCCAGTCTAACAGTCTCTTGAAAGAACTTGCCTGTTTTTTTGAAAGAATATATTAATTATATTTAATTTATCATCCCTTAAATTAACCTCTCTATCTAAATCTATAAAATTATTAGTAAGAGAAATAACTGGTTACCACAAAGGATGGAAAATTCATCATTGGAAGTCCTTATTCCATAAAGTTGCCTAATGATTAATATCTTGTTGTAATGCTAAGGAAACAAAATTAAATATAGGAAAGAGCTGGTATTCATGGTGTACATGGTAGGTTTTAAAGCCTGTGAACAAGATTTCTGGTCAGTTTGCCAGACAGAACAAATGCAGAACACCACCCCACCCCATCCCTATTCTGCAAACAAGTGGAGGATGAAATTTCACCAAAAGCAATTTTTAAAATGACAGATGATCTCAAGAAAGGGAAAACACAGGTATCGGAAAGAAGGAGGGGAACTCAGGGTAAGCAACATGAGTGACCAAAGTCCAGATGGCGTATAGAGGCATGAGACTCGGGGTGGTAAGAAGAATGTCTATGGGTAACAGAGAGCGGCGGGAGGGGATGAGTCCCCTCTGCAGGCACGGTGCGGGGAGGGAAGGGACTAAGCTCCCAGGGGAAGCCGAGGCCTATGAAGGTTCCATCCATGGAACCAGGCCAAGAGAACCCCACTTGTGGCCAGAAGCAGTAGCAGGGAAACTTGCCTCTGACTGCAGTTGGAGGAGAAAGGAGAGACCCCAGTGGCTGGTGAGAGCCGGGCTTGTGCCCCGCAGGGTATAGAGCTCAGATTCACACCCTGAGTGCAGCGCCAGGTCAGGAGCAAGTTGTGTGCCCGACACTTCATTCTTCAGGGGACGGGGGATGGACTTATGCTCAAAAGTGTGTTCCAAAAGATGAAGGACAACTGGTACTAGTATTTAAAGGAAAAAGGAGGAGGAGGAGATACAGGCAGGTTTGGAAAAAAAAATCAAATAGAAGTTCTCAAAATGGAAGATAGTTATTGAACTACCTGAACACTGTTGTGTTGGTTGAAAATTGTCTTGCTTATTAGTACATTGTCTCATTAGTTATGGTTCCAGATACAAATAGCACATGGATACATTTTTTTTTTACTGTACAATTATCTGAGGAGGTTTGCATAACAGTCTCTTTATCTGTTTTAATCTCATTTTCTTTAAAGTGGAGATTTACATCTTTTATCAAATGATTTATTAAAGACAAAAACTCACATGTCATCATTTGTGAGAAACTCTCTCTTTTATGCATATTTGGTCACCCTTCTGGGCTCTTAGCAATCTGTGGTTATAAAAGTAATCCTGTCATTCTTTGTGCTGTTAAGTGTATGTTTATATATCACCCATTCTTGAGCTCGTCCAGCCAGCCTTTCTTCCAGTTTTTAATCGCTCCTTGGTACACAGTAGGCCCCACAATATTTTGAGTAAAAGAACGAAGACTTAAAGTCATCCAGTTCCACTGGCAGCACTGTGTATTAGACCCCAGGCCTTAAAGAGGCTCCCATCAGTTGTATTTCAGTGAATGTGTCTGGCTGCAATCCTGATGTTCTGACCTTAGACAGAAGCTTTTGTAAGCATTTAGTCATTGAGATTGGAGCCTTGAGAAATCTGTTGGCCAAGAACTAACGAGTGTAAAATAGGTACAGGATAATTGAATGATTCTGCTTTTTAAAAGTCAACATCCTTGTACGCTGTCATGGGGTGGGGAAGAAATGTGTTGAGAAGAGCAGAAAACGGCATCAGACAAGAATGTGTTTCCCCTTCCTTCCTCTGCTGTGTTAGAGAGGAATTTTGTTTCCATTTCTTAAAGCTAAGGGACTAGGATGAGCTAAGAAAAAAGGATGAACTGTCCACACAAAACTAAGGACTTTATTCCTCAAATATAATCATTTAGAGGATAATAGCTTTTTCCACTAATTAAATTGCAGAAGGAAGGAAAGAGTGGAACTTTTAGTATTAAAGAGGAAGCAAAAGGAAGTTGAAAGTCTTTATAAAACTGAGTTAATAATGGAAACTAAGTTGGAACTAAATGAGTAAGTAAAATATACTTTAAGCAGGAAGATGAGAAGGTTCTTAGGATTCTTGGTAAGTGTTTTGTGGAAATATAAAGCACATTTCCAGAGTTTAGCTCAGTCTTCTTAAGATATAGTTTATCTTTCAAACACCTTCTGATTTGAAATCATGCTCAGTCTGTTAATTTCTTATTTGATTTTTCAATAAAACTTCTTTCCCCCGAAATAAGTCTGTTGATGGTAAGATAATTTTCAAGGTCAGAAATTTCCAAAGAAGTTAGACAATGTTCCTACATTAGGAATTATTTTTACCCTAATTGGTTCTCCTGTATGTTAAATTCTGTGACTGGGCCATTGGTCCTGTTTCATTTGCAATAAAATAACATTTAGCCCATTTGAAATATTATAGTTAAAACCAATATAAAATGTTCATTTTGTCATATATTTTATTGAAAGGTAATATAAATTGTGTTTATTTTTTTATTAAAAAGCCATGAAAATTATTCACAATAAAAGTGATTGCCAATAAATTTCTTTTCACAGAGCAGCATGAAATTCCAAAATAAAATATAGTTTGGGACTCAAGAAATTAGAAACATTTGAACTCTTATGAGGAAAAAAAAATTACAAAATGCTAGGGAACTAGTTTAAATGCTGAGGGATTTAACTTTGTAGCTATTGTTTTAATTTTATAGCTTATTGTTATTTTAAAGCACATGTAGAAATTCTTCTGTAAACACACTTTGGTGAATTTATACCAATAATTTCTGTCAATGAAATTGTCAATGTTCTCTTCTTAAACCAGGTTGTTGGTGTAGCCCAGGCCATCAACAAGAAATCAGGAAATGGTGGGACATTCACTGAAAAAGATGAAAAGGTACCAAAACTTGTGCCTGGTATGATCTCAATTTAGGAAGATGTTTTCTCTTTAGAGTGTATAGACCTTTGGAATAAGTGATTGTCAAAACTGTTGATCACAAAAGCAGTATGGTTTGAAAGGATCTGAAATGTTCAGAGGGGTCTCTTTCCTCTGGCTAAATCAGTACTGACCTGTGGTCCTCAGTCAACAGAACCCCCGCCCCAGCCCGACCCCTGCTCACCACGCCCCCAAGCCTGCCTCGCCACGCCCCCAAGCCTGCCTCAAGGCTGTGTGCATGCTGGGGCTATCTAGAGAGTGACATGGTATTTTAACTCTCCCATTTACTTTTCATCACTGCTATAAAGAAATTCAACATTAAGTTAAAAAACAAAACCCTAAAGCACTGCTCCAAGTTCAGCACTCCAGGTCTGCTAAAAATTGGAATTGCTTCCTGGTGAAGCAAATTTCAGAACATTTTATAAGCTTTGCACACAGACGATGGGGCGCCAAGGTGTGAATTCAGGCTGGATGATGTGAATTTAGCTTCAGAAAGAGTGGCAGTCAGCATTATTTTATTACGTTTCTCGTCCAACTCTGGAGGGATAGTTTCCTTGCACCACATCGATGTGTTTTGCGTTTTAAGGACGGAAGCCCTTAAACCTGTTTATAACTTCATTCTGTCTGTAGGTTTTATTATTTCTCTTCCTGGATATGTAATTATATGTATATCATGGCACCCACTGAATTCTTCCTCTTTAAGCCCATTGCTATTTCTGTCCCTCCACTGAAAATGAGTAGGAACTTTTGGAAGACATTCCAATAAGACAGAGTTATTTTTGTCTCCTGCTGTAGGCTGTATTGACACTGGTGCTGGTCCCCATGTCTTAATTGCTTCGGAACATAGCAAGTACCTTTTTAAATGTGTAGTAGTCATCTAGTCTCCTATTCTCTTAATGACATCTGAGAATATTTGGTGGGAAACACTGTCCTAGATTGGCTGTTTATTCCATTTTTTGTCTATAATCCATTCAGGTAAACCCCCCTTGAAAGATTGTCATTCTTAGTCTGTATCATCTCTTGGCAGAATAAATTCATGATTGTGAATAAAATATGCCACTTCTTTTAATCAGTAATTAGTATAACTGTGAACACATCACCTTGGTATAGTATCGTGAGGGTGATAGGCCCGTGTTTAAAAGAATATATTTAATATTTGCAATTTAGTATGGGACTGCGGTTGCCAGTATTCTCCTAACAAGTATGTGAGCTTTCAGTTTGCCCTGGTAATAAAGTACGGACTATTTTTGTAGTCTTAGCTTTAATCCAAGTCTTAGTATCATTTAGAGACTACACCAACTTTTGCATAAAGTGAATTTCAATATCAAATCATGTAAAGAGATCTCTGTCTCCTCTCTTTCTCCTTGCTTATTTTACAACTATTTTATGACATTAGGCAACTTTATTAACATTTATCATCTACTGATTGTATCATTTAGCTAACACTTGATTTGCATCAGTTTCTAAATTTATGCAGAATAAACATCTACTGTGTTTATTTGATGCTGTTGGTTTTTTAATATTTATTTGAACTATAAATATTTTTGGATGTTGTTCCTGTTTCCAGCAATATAACAAGACAGGTTTATTGACAGTTCTTAACTTGGCTGTTGTCTGTTTTCTAGGACTTTGCTGCTTACTTGGCATTTTGTGGAATTGTTCTTCATAATGCTCAACTCTATGAGACTTCACTGCTGGAGAACAAGAGAAATCAGGCAAGTCTGATTATAAAGAGAGAGTATAGAAATTCTTTTTAAGAAAATGGTTAAATTTTTATATTATATATATATCATATAGATTCAGTTTCTAAATATTTTAACTGTTTCTACTGTTTGTTCTGATAGATATTTTTTCCATTTTGTATTTTTCTGTGAGCTATTGCTTTATCACTGTTAACAGGTAAAGATTTGCTTTTAACTTTACACCACCCTTTGTCATCATGGTACCAGTATTATGATGTCACTGTTTTAAGTTATTGAATGAATTGCACTTGTAATATTAAGGATTTAGTTCTTATATTATCACTTAGAGATGTCATCTCTTGATTCCCTGCTGTATAAGATAAGGATCTTAACATCCCTCATCTCTCCTTCCCAATTACTACTCCTTACCTCTGCTTTTCCTATCTAGACTTCTTCTTTTATGTTGTCCACACTGATAACATGTATACAGATGGTCTTCAATTTACACTGCTTATTTAGACTTACATTTTCAACTTTGTGATGGTGCAAAAGCTATTCACATTCAGTGGAAGCCATACTTCACACTTTGAATATTGCTCTTTTCCTGGGATAGTGACACATACTCATGATGCTGGGCAGCGGCAGTAGCCAAAGCTCACAGACACACCATCATGAGGGTAAGCAACTTCAAACCATTCTGTTTCCCACACAGCCATTCCAGTTTTCACTTTTAGTACAGTATTGAGTAAATTCATTAGATATTCAATACTTTATTATAAAATAGGCTTTGTGTTAGATGATCATGCTCAGCCGTGGGCGAATGTAAGTGTTCTGAGCATGTTTAAGGTAGGCTGGACTAAGTTGTGATGTTCAGGTGGTTGGGTATATTAAACAGATTTTTGACTTGCAGTATTTTTAACTTACAATGGATTCATCAAGATGTGATTCCATCGTAAATTGAGGAAGAACTGTATTGTTCTACGACCATGATGAACTTTTCTAAAGCTTTGTCTGGATTAATTCCAAAGTTGCAATTTAAAATAAAGTATTTATAAGTACTGCGATATAAATATTGCTCATATTACCTTTGTTATATAATTTAGTTGTTCTTGTTGATTCTGAAATTTATTCCTTTTTCCTTGAACTGTTTGCACTGGTGTAGCCTCAAGTTATTGCTCTCCCCCCACAAACTCTCCATTATTTAGGCATTCTCTGGAGTTCTTCTTTTTTATGTAGAATCTCCAGATTGAGATTCTCTTTCTTTCTCCTTTCAAGCAAACCTGTTTCTCCTCATGCCTGCTGTGCAGGGTTCATGGTAGAACTTTCCCTCACTGTTTTCTTAGGAAGACTCCATTAGTTATCCACTGGATCCCAGAACTCCTTCTTTCTCAGTTTACTCCTTTGTTCTGTTGTAGCACATTCTTAATTAACTACTTGCAACACGTATTGTGATGTGAGCACCTTACATGTATAAAAATATTTATTATAACATCCTGCCAGTGTGGCTGGGTATAAACTTCTGCATTGAAAAATGTTTCTCAGAATTTAAAGATAATGCTTTGTCTTCTGCCAGCATTGATATTGTTCTGATTCCTGGAGCTCTTTTTTTATCTATAAGCTTTTGGGATTATTTCTTTGTCATTGCTCTTGTAACTAAATTTCACAATATGATTCTTGTTTTTATTCATCATGCTTGTACCTGGTCATTCCTTTCAGTCTGGAGATGTAAGCCCTTAGGTTTTATGTATTTCTTTTTCATTATTTCTTTGATAATTCATCCCCCTACCCTTTAATTTCTCTTTTTAGAACTTGTGTTAATAAGACAGTGGACTTTCCATGGCTTTCAACTGCAGCATCTTCCTAACATCTCCCTGCTCCAGTCTCACCACTCATTAATCCAGTCTTCTTTTTATGAAAATGAGGTGATCTTGTCCCTTCTCTACTGCAATCCATCACAGTCCAAATGGCTTCAAAAGACGGGGCTTTTGGGATTCTTTCTCCATTTACCTCTGCAATATCATCTGCTTAGTTTTCCCCTTTACACTCTGTATTCTTAAAAAATTTGATCAAAACATACAATATGCCAATTTCTCTCAATGTAGTTCTTTTTGACTGTGATATTTTCCTTCCTAACTTCAATGACTATTCTTCAATAACTATTCTAACTTCAATAATTATTCCTAACTGAATAATTCCTGCTCATCTTTCAGACCTCCCCTGGCATAGTATTGCTTCTGGTAAATCTTAAATAATAACCCTTTCTCTCCCCTCCATGCACAGGTAGTCCTGTGAGACTAGATGAAATTCTCTGGAGTTAAAGGAAAGAGAAATTATCAGGAAAAACATGAAAGGAACTCTGAAAATTTTGTTTATTTAGGAAAACATTTATTCTGTGAAAATGTTGGCAATGTTGGTAAATGTTGATCTCAGAAGTTTGGATCAACAAAAACAATATTGTGTTTTATGTATCAGACACTGTTCGATGTTAACTTATTTAGTCTTCACAACAGCCCCATAATTTTGGTACTGTTTTTCTCATTTTCAAGAAACTAGATCACAAAGCCTGCAGGAGGAGAAACCAGAATTAAAAACTCTTGGCTCTGACTTCAGAATCCGATCGTAACCACTGTACTAATTGTACTAACAATCAATAGGAAGTTTTCTTTTTAAACTTGGTTTTAATTTGTTAGATTATATATAAACCACTTACAACCCATATAAGTCATTGTATTGCTTTAATAATTACTAAATCAGAGCTCTTAATTTTTTTGTCTAGGTGCTGCTTGACCTTGCTAGCTTAATTTTTGAAGAACAACAATCATTAGAAGTAATTCTAAAGAAAATAGCTGCCACTATTATCTCTTTCATGCAGGTGCAGAAATGCACCATTTTCATAGTGGATGAAGATTGCTCCGTGAGTACAGAGTATGACTTTTTTATTTTTAGAAAGACAGAAGCTTGTGGTCCTTAAAGCACTGCTTTTAAACCTCATGTTGGCCTCAGAACTCCCTCTCAAGTCCAACTGAACATGGTTGTTTATGTAAAGCTGATTAAAGCATGCGTTGTTTGGTTGGAAGGGGGTAGAGGTGAGGTTGGAGGACGCCCCGGTGCACCCTCACCTTGTCGACCGTCCGCTGAGCAGTCACCACGGGAGTGTCAGCGTGCTGCTTTCATCAGGGCTGCACTACCCTGATGGAGAAGTGCAGCGTCATGACAGTGTACGGGCCTTTTTTGCCCAGGAATAGTGGTGCCCTCTTGCTGTGAGCAGGTAAACCTGTTCTGCCTGTTTATTCTGAGTGGAATGGGATTGTGTGGAAATCATAAGTCTTGGCCCAATGGAGGCAGTGCTGTTAAAGGTACCTGTTAGTCCCAAATTCTTCCCACCAGGGAAAGTTGCTTAAGTATTCTAAGTGGTAGATTTCAAGCCATTGATTTTCATGTAAAGCAGTAAGATCTGTGTGGAAAGATGGCGTATTCTCATAGAGTGCTGCTTACTTACAGGTCAGCTGACCTTGCTGTGAGCATCAGCACCTTTGGCCTAAGGCCGTTTTCTTTTCTGCAGTTTCTTTTCCTTCTTAACTGATGAATCACTGCTTTTGGTATATTTCTTTTTGATGTAGTTGTTTGTTTTCTTTTTCCTTTAGACCCTTAGAACATGCTCTTCATTGGTGGGTTAGGAAAGAAAATAGGGATTCTTGCATAAAGTCAATTACAATCTGTATAGGATATTTGAATTGATTTTGGTGGGGGGGGGTGGAGAAATGAGCTACAGTCCATAGGATTGCAAAGAGTCAGACATGACTGAAGTGACTTAGCATGCATGCATGGGGGGAGAAAAATAATAGTTTTTTCTATTATTTTATTGAAAAAAATTATTTTTTATAAATATAAATAAAATATATTTTAATTATAAAAAAGATTTTTAATACTTATATTTAAAAATTTTAATTATTTTATTAGATAGGACTGTGTGCTATAGCGTTATTTGAATCATTGTGTTTGTGTGTGTATAACTCTCATTAATAGGAAATCAAATGAGAATTCACTGTGCTGTAAGATAATCAGTATTCTCATGGAAATTACTTAAAATATTTTCACTCAGTTATAAATTCCTTAATATAGAGATAATTACAAGATTGTAGCTATCCTTCTGAAGTTCAGGTCTGAATTTAATGCAGTATGTCAGTTCACCATTTTTGCTCTGTGACTGCTCTTTGTCATTTAGTTTTTGAAAGTTATACACAAGGGCACTCCCTTTTTAGACCATTTAAATATCACTTTATTTAACATTCAGCTTATCTTTCTACCAGTTAACAGCTATCATGGCAGCAACTGACTGGTATCAGAGTTGCTTTAAAGTATAGCTCAGCAGTATGCCCATTAATCTGTTTTGCTCACTTTTTAAAGACTTAATTTGTTGGGGGTAGCAATTAAGTGACTTGATGTTCATTTATACTGTGAGTATTTTTTTATAAAAAACATTTCAACACATGAGCAAAAATCCAAATGTGAACAAGAAAAAAATGTTACTCATTTCTTCTGTTCCCACATTAAATGCATATCATGTTTTATTTGTTTCCTTCCAGTTTTTTATTCAGTTATAGTATGGGTGTAAATATGTATGCTGCTTTTCAGTTTAACTTCAAAAGTACATCCCTTTGTTGCTAAAATCTTCATAATTTAATAATTCATAAAATATTATTGAATTGTGTCTTTTAAAAAAAAAAAAAGATCCAAGAATAGCAGTGAATATATGCATAAAGGCTAAAACTTGAGGATTTTGAATAAATATAGAGAAAATTTGAAGCTAACATGTTCATTAACAACTGGTAGAAAAGCAAAAACAAGTAGTACTCAAATAAGTACTTTTGTAGGTCAGTATCAGAAACAATAGGAGCATGGTTCTTAGTAACGGGAAGTAGGTTTGAGAGTGTCATGAAGTAAGTACTTGGGTCAGTTTTGTCTGAGAAAGTGAAAAAATACAAGAAGTGGTGTCTCAGTTCCACAGACTTGTATGTCTGTGTGTCTAGGTAGTTTTCAGTGTATTCTCAAACTTATTTCTCAGTATGTGTTGTTGCTCTGTTTCCAGGATTCTTTTTCTAGTGTGTTTCACATGGAGTGTGAGGAATTAGAAAAATCGTCAGATACTTTAACACGGTAAGGACTTATGGTCTATCTGTCATTTTCACATGTACATAATGCTGGTTACATAGCTATTTCACGATCTGTTTAAGACACAGAAGCTGCAGTTGCTTTTTTCCTCCTACAAGTAACTTCATTTGTGAAAAGACTTTACTATTTGACGTTATAGTTCCAGGTTTTTTCCACTGCAGTTGACCTGTTGGAGAATTCTTCCACAGAGTGAATAGTGTCACAATTAGTCTAGGCCTGGTACAGTGTTTTCTGTGAGCTGATTCATTCAAGACCCACAGACATATATTTCAGATATATTTTTGCTTTGTACTTTGGTCCCTCGGTGAAAATTTGATAGGCTTCTGAGTCTGTTCAGATTTGGAAATAGCCCCGGGATTTAACTGACCCCAGAAGGGTGCCTGCAGTCTCCATCACACCAATACATGTATGCATGGCAAGAATCAGAAATCTGTTGTAGTTCATTTCTTTTTCATGTTCTTTGTAATTTTAAAATTTATATTCATTTTTTGTTGGCTGGTACACAGAAAAAATAGAAAGTCAAGGTTATATGTATCAAGGTTATAGACGTTACTGGCCCAATTTTATACGTGCTTTCTGAAGAACTTTAAAAAGGATTTAGAGTTAACTAACAAATGTTCTTTCTCATATTTTTGTACCCTTAGCAAATTACTGGTGGTGTTTGCTTAAGCAATTGGGTAATCCCAGGAATATAAGTCTGCCGGGGTCAAGCGTCAGGAATTCTTGGGCATAATGCCATTTGTATTTTTCATTATTTATTTCTTTCAATTATTTCACTCCCTAAAATAATTCATGTCAATTTATACTACCCCTTATTAGTGATATTATAATTAAAAGCCGCATATTATCATGGAAATAGAACATTATTTAACTTTACCATTGACGTTAAAGTTCCAGAGTTTTCACTCTACAGTTGACCTATCAGAGGATTATTTCATGTTGGTGAATGATGTCACAGTAATATCCTCAGGAACCAAGTCCCTTGGTGGTAGTTCTTTAAAAACAATCTCTGTGCAAATCTGTAGAACATTCTGTAAGATAACCGGCCTGAAGTGAAGTGAAGTGAAGTTGCTCAGTCACGTCCGACTCTTTGCGACCCCATGGACTGTAGCCTACCATGCTCCTCCGTCCATGGGATTTTCCAGGCAAGAGTACTGGAATGGGTTGCCATTTCCTTCTCCAGAGGATCTTCCCAACCCAGGGATCGAACCTGGGTCTCCTGCATTGTAAGCAGACACTTTACCATCTGAGCCACCAGGGAATAACTGGCCTAGTCTCTTCAAAAAGTCAACAGTCATTGGATAAAATGGAGGGAGCGGCTGTCCTTGGACATGACAGCCAAATGCAGTACATGAACCTTGATTAGATCCTGCTGCTAAGTCACTTCAGTCGTGTCCGACTCTGTGCGACCCCATAGACGGCAGCCCACCAGGCTCCCCCGTCCCTGGGATTCTCCAGTCAAGAACACTGGAGTGGGTTGCCATTTCCTTCTCCAATGCATGAAAGTGAAAAGTGAAAGTGAAGTCGCTCAGTTGTGTCCGACCCTCAGCGACCCCATGGACTGCAGCCTACCAGGCTCCTCCGTCCATAGGATTTTCCAGGCAAGAGTACTGGAGTGGGGTGCCATTGCCTTCTCCGATTAGATCCTAGTTAAAAGCAAATAGCTGTCAAAGACATTTGTGAGGATAATTGAAAATCTGAATATGGACTGGATACTGGATATTGGTGTGGAATTATTGTTACCTTTTCTTTGGCATTACTAAGTGGTTAGTAGAAGAATGTTCTTATTTTTAGTAGATTCGTGCTGGTTTATGTAAGGATAAAGTGTTAGGATGTCTGCATCTTAGTTTAAAATAGTTCAGATGGGCCGGCTGGGGAGGGAGTAGGGTGTAGTAGGGTGGGTGGGTTATGAATTAGGAGGTTAGGACTAAGCCTATATACACTACTGAATATAAAACATAATCAACAAGGACCTCCTGTATAACATAGGGAACTATACTCAATATTTTGTAATAATCTATCAGGGAAAAGAATCTGAAAAAGGGAAAATATTCAGTTATGTATGTGTACACATGACATATATGTATTATACACGTATATATACATATATAACATATATACATATATGTATATTGTGTTGTACACCAGAAGCTAACATGACATAGTAAATCAACTGTACTTCAATTAAAAAATTTTTTTCCTTCAATTAAAAAAAGATATTTTCAACAACAAAAAAAATATGGTTCAACCAAAAATAAAACAGTAAATATATCTAAATATAATAAAGCAAATATATCTAAATTTAGTATAAGTAAATGAATATATTTGCACATATGTAGATATAGCAAATGTGGTAAAATATTAAAAATTGTTGAATCTACGAGTAGGATATTTATTTTGCTTTCAGCTTTCTTATGTATTTCAAAAGTTCACCATAAAAAATTGGAAGAAAATGTTTGTAATAAAAAGATGGAAGTAAAATTAAAATCATCTTTGTAGGTCATATAAAGCCAAACTGTCTGAGCTTGCAGCTGCAAGAACAAAATGCTTGAGTGTGCAACCTGGTTTCGTCCCAACCTCCCTCGTTAGCACGGACCCCATGGACCGGTGTGGGGTCTGCAGGAGCTGTCTTCTGCCCTGTATGCCTTTCCTGTCTTCTTCTCTTCCCTTTCATGGCATTTCCTGTCCTTTTCTGTGCTCCCCATCAGGATGGAGAAACTGTTGACTCTACTGGTTTAAAGTTGTTACTTTGTTAAGTGATTGTATTTAAATCAAAACATTATATTAAGAGTATTATTTTACCAATATGATACAATGAAAGACCTTTGCTTCTATTAAAAGTATTTCAGGAAGCTGCAAAGGAGCAGATGTAACTTAGGGACAGATAGGGAATGGGTTTGACTTGCAGGGTACACCTGACCTAGGCTGTGACCGCTGACCTGGGTGTGCAGTGGGTACTCAGGGTACATAAACCATGGAATCTCTACCCCAGAGATGTTTCTGCTACCCTTGAATTTTTGTTTCATAAAATTATATCAGAATAGCTGACCTTTATTTCCCTTTTGGCATTGTTGGTCATGAACTGAACTTTATTTCCCATCTCCACATCTGTTCTTTCCTAAGCTTCTGTGTGTATATTTTCTGGCATTTTTAACATTGCTTTAGTGGATTTTGAATCCTTTTTGAATATGTGATAGTATGTACATGTCCTGGTGAATATGTATGTATCTTTCTTAAGTGCTGGTATTGGGCTGTACTGCCTAGGTCAGTTATGAAGTCTTATTCTTAGGAGGAACATTAATAGATACTATTTTTATTTTATGACACCATAACATTTTTGTTGCTTTTTATAATAAACATTTTAGAAAACTTTGAAACATTAAATATTTGATTATTTTACTTTTGGCTTGCATAAATAATGATTACTATGTAGACAAATATATATATATACATGTTTATTTATGAATTTATATATATCCAGAGGAGAATAGGAAAATGAGTATGATATGCATATTAAATGTATAAAATGATGAGAATTCCCTAGCCATCTAGTGGTTAGGACTCTGTGCTTTCACTGCCGGGGCCTGGGTTTGATCTCTGCTTGGGGAACTACAAATGCGCAAGCTAAGAGGCACAGCCAAAACAGAAAAGAAAAATGTATAAAATGAGGAATTATCTATATTTACCTTTAAATGTATTTGTGTGGCAGCATATTTCTGTGTACTTTAATGTATTCACATTGGGATTCTTCTTATTAATTCAGGTAAGTCCTCTAATTCTGATAGTTGAACAAGCCCAGTGATTTGGTGTAATAGTGACCTCTACTGGTGAATATGCATTAAAATACTAAAATCTTACTATATATTTGATTTGTGCTACTGTATACTTGTTTTGTTTCTAATGAATGTCACATTCCCTCTCTGTAAAAGAAAATATATCTTTCCACTTTTAAAAAGTATTCCAAGACAGTCTTAGTGTAAAGATTTTTTTATAAAGGATAAATGTCAGTATGGTTACCTTAAAAGACTAATTTTATATGGACCATTTTAACTGATTTCATTAACCGAGTTTACAGTAATGGAAATTATCTAACACCAGTGCCTTACATTAGCTAATAGTTAGCTTTTAATCTAATGATGCAGTACAAGACCTCATAGTGATGTATGTTTTTATTTTAATAAAAATTAGATATCAGGCTTCATTTTGTGAAAACTAAAATGGTGTTTAGTAACTTTAGCTTTGTAAAAGGACTAGCTGATACTGACCCTTGGCTAGCAGATTCTTTATTACATTTCTGAAATTTCTTATTGATAGAATTTAGGCCTTTCCAGTTTTCATTATTAAACAAACACTTTGTCAATGCAAACCTCTTTCATGAGATGAAATGCTTGGCAGTTTGATGATGTTAGCAATAAGCAAATCATTCTTTTTAGGCAATTATGTGTCAGTGGAAAAGTATGGCTCACTTAGTACTCTTCTAACCAACCATCTGATTAACTTTTAAAAGATAAAACAATTTATTGAAGACAGTTTTGAAATGTTAAGTATACAAATAAAGAATAGTGAAGGTGAACATTATACATAATTATTAGAATTGTATTATCGATGGGATCAAACACAGTAAGCTCTTGGGGTTTGTAGAAATTGAGAAGTGAAGGTCATCTCCAGATGATGGGAGGTTTCAGAGTTTTCTGTGCTTCAATTCAGAGAGCCACCTAATTAGAAGGAAAAGTGAATGTGATGTTATACCATTTCTGTAAGTTCGTAATTTTAAGAAATAGATGTTTTAGTGCTATAATTCCAAATTAGTTAATTTCATGTTAATTGTGTGCTGTGCTTAGTCTAAAGTCAGTTGTAACCAGCTCTTTGCAACCCTATGGACTGTAGCCCGCCAGGCTCCTCTGTCCATGGGATTCTCCCAGCAAGAATACTGGAGTGGGCGCCATGCCCTCCTCCAGGGGATCTTCCTGATCCAGGGATCCAGCCCAGGTCTCCCGCATTGCAGGTGGATTCTTTACTGTCTGAGCCACCAGGCGAGCCCCGTGTTAATTTTAAATGCATATTTTATCACATAATGACAAACACATGGAATTAATCCTTTAAGCTCATGTTCTTGGAATATATATACTACTTGTTAATTATAATTACATTGGGAAACATATTTAAACGCAGGAACACCTACTATTTGTAAAATAGTAAAAAGATTTGTACTCCTTTAAAAAATGGTAGACACAGAGTATGAGAGTGTAGACTCTGACATCGGACTGCTTAAGTATTTGGGTTCATCTGGCTCCCTCTATTGAAATCATGATAATAACAAAAGTCATATGTCGTTATCATCATCATCATCATTGTAAAAGACGTTTGGACAAAGGAATCCTTTTCCAGTGTACTCCTTTCTCTTTGTAGATGCTTTTTCATTTTTCTTATCTTTACTGTAGCATCTTTTATTTTCCTGAGACTTCTGTTTTCTATGAAATATTTATTGTTTTAAAATAGTTTTGTTAACCAAAATCCTTCACTTATCTCATAACCTTTTCTTGGGATTCTCCCCAGGTAATTATGTACAAAGTATTAGGAAGCCAGGCATATCCTAGGTCTAATGTCTCTAACATTTTTCATGCCTTCTCAGATTATCAGTCTAGGCTCAGAAGTGTTCAGTCTGAAATTCATCTATTCCTCTGTTACCACGGTCGTTTCCCTTTCTTTCTTTTTCCGTTGTATATAGTACTGGACATAAGTTCATTACCTGACTTGGCCAGTTACACTTAACCTAAAGTGTACATCAAAGAACTGAAAGTCACTCAGTCGTGTCTGACTCATTGCGACCCCATGGACTATAGAGTCCATGGAATTCTCCAGGCCAGAATACTGCAGTGGGTAGCCATTCTCTTCTCCAGGGGATATTCCCAACCCGGGGATTGAACCCAGGTCTCGATCTGGGTTCTCGAACCCAGAAGAAGAGAATGGCTACCCACTCCAATATTCTGGCCATATCAGAGGAAGGAAAGACAAAAATATCTTGGCCAGGAATGAGGCCACTACTTCAAGAGTCTTTGTGGTATCACTAGTGATCAAGAACACCATTTGAAACCACTGTCCTAGAAGCAGTTTGCACAGGCTGAGTGAGAAGGAAGATAGGAAAAGATTGGAAACTTGAGAACTCAGAGCAAGTGGACAGTTTTCCTGAGACACCACTTAATTTTGAAATGTTTCCGTCTATTCAGTTCAGGCAGTTCAGTTGCTCAGTCGTGTCTGACCCTTTGCTACCCCACGGACTGCAGCGCACGAGGCTTCCCTGTCCTTCACCAACTCCTTAAGCCTGTTCAAGCTCATGTCAATCGAGTTGGTGAAACCATCCAACCATCTTATCCTGTCATCCCCTTCTCCTCCTGCCTTCAATCTTTCCCAGCATCGAATGAGTCTTTTCAAATGAGTCAGTTCTTTGCATCAGGTGGCCAAAGTATTGAAGTTTCGTCTTCATCATCAGTCCTTCCAATGAATATTCAGAACTGATTTCCTTTAGGATGGACTGGTTGGATCTCCTTGCAGTCCAAGGTACTCTCAAGAGTACCTTGAGTACTTCTCCAACACCACAGTTCAAAAGCATCAATTCTTCAGCACTCAGCGTTCTTTATAGTCCAACTCTCTCATCCATACATGACTATTGGAAAAACCATATCTTTGACCAGATGGACCTTTGTTGGCCAAGTAATGTCTCTGCTTTTTAATATTCTGTCTAGTTGGTCATAGCTTTTCTTCCAAGGAGGAAGCATCTTTTAATTTCATGGCTGCAGTCATCATCTGCAGTGATTTTGGAGCCCAAGAAAATAAAGTCAGCCACTGTTTCCACTGCTTCCCCGTCTATTTGCCATGAAGTGATGGGACTGGATGCCATGATCTTAGTTTTCTGAATGTTGAGTTTTAAGCTAACTTTTTCACTCTTCTCTTTCACTTTCATCAACAGGCTCTTTAGTTCTTCTTCGCTTTCTGCCATAAGGGTGGTGTCATCTGCATATCTGAGGTTATTGATATTTTTCCTGGCAATCTTGATTCCAGCTTGTGCTTCTTCCAGCCCAGTGTTTCTCATGATGTACTCTGCATATAAGTTAAATAATCAGGGTGACAGTAAACAGCCTTGATGTACTCCTTTCCCTATTTGGAACAAGTCTGTTGTTCCGTGTCCAGTTCTAACTGTTGCTTCTTGACCTGCATACAGATTTCTCAGGAGGCAAGTCAGGTGGTCTACTATTCCCATCTCTTTTTTAGTTTGTTGTGATCTACACAGTCAAAGGCTTTGGCGTAGTCAATAAAGCAGAAGTAGATGTTTTTCTGGAACTCTCTTGCTTTTTCAAGGATCCAGAGGATGTTGGCAATTTGATCTCTGGTTCCTCTGCCTTTTCTAAATCCAGCTTGAACATCTGAAAGTTCATGGTTCACATACTATTGAAGCACAGCTTGGAGAATTTTGAGCATTCCTTTGCTAGCGTGTGCGATGAGTGCAATTGTGCGGTAGTTTGAGCATTCTTTGGCATTTCCTTTCTTTGGGATTGGAATGAAAACTGACCTTTTCCAGTCCTGTGGCTGCTGCAGATTTTTTCAAACTTGCTGGCATATTGAGTGCAGCACTTTAACAGCATCATCTTTTAGGATTTGAAATGGCTCAACTGGAATTCCATCACCTCCGCTAGCTTTGTTTGTAGTGATGCTCCCTAAGGCCCACTTGACTTCACATTCCAGGATGTCTGGCTCTAGGCTCTAGGTAACCATCGTGGATATCTGGGTCAGTAAGATATTTTTTGTATAGTTCTTCCCACTATTAGGCTTTCCTATTTCTTCAGTTAGTGATCTTACAGTTACTGTAGGCACATCCTTTCAGAAATTTACGGAGTAAATTTGCATAACCTGACCATCTTTGCCAAGTTTATTCCCATCACCAGGGAGTGTAGGAAGTTTCCTAATGAAAAGGCATATTCTATTCTGTTTTCCCAACTCTGGCACTGGCATTATACTTACAAGCCCTCTGACATCAGGTTAACAGGTTCTACCTGTTAAGCAAGAAACTGGAAGAAGAGTTGGGAAAATATTGTAAGCTCAAAAGCATTGTTTTTCATTTAAATACATGTCTTAAAGCACCTCAAAGCAGAAAAATGAAGAGAGAAAAACTTAATAAAATTCTAGACCTGCCCGATTTTTCTCTTGTCTAAAATGTGTAAAAGATTATTCTCTTGGTATGAGTAGACAAATAAGGAAATAAAAACAGACACTCGACTGTAGACATTCTATTATCTGATGAGAAAATAAGACATAGAGGAAAATTCATATGGATTTCACATTAAATGGCACAAAAATCAACATGACCGTTAACAGTGGTAATATTACTTAATGACATTTTAAACTAATTTTCGATAGCTGAAAAGTTGTGAGCCTTTGTTTTTTCAAAAAATTTCAATTATAGTAACTACTGAAGTTGTGCATCATCGAATATGTTTAAAGCTTCATTTTCTAATTAAGCTGTACACTTTGCTCCATAATTTCAGACTGCTATGTTTCTCTCATAACCATCTATGTGCCTGTTTTACCTGCGTGTTTTCACTGCATGGAAAGAACTCACCTCTGTTCTTTCCACAGGGAACGTGATGCAAACAGAATCAATTACATGTATGCTCAGTATGTCAAAAATACCATGGAACCACTTAATATCCCAGACGTCAGTAAGGACAAAAGATTTCCCTGGACAGTAAGTAACCTGCTTCTAGACTTGGAGCTTGACGGCTGTTTTCCTATCGGACCTGCTCTGTACTAGTTACTCTTAACCGAAGGACCGGCTCCAGAATTGACTCTTTGGAAGTGATCTGTGCTTGTCCCGATCTGAGGAAGGGAAATAAAACAGCTCAGAACATCTGTTCAGAGGTGGTCAGCAATACCTACGTATTTTTCTCTGTACTTTTTGTCAGTTTTTTAAAAATGTATTAATGAAATATCATTAACTTTGAGGTAGTTTTACTGTTACCTACTTAATATCAATTGACACTCTTTAGATAGTATTTCTAGAGTTCCCGAGTTTGTCTTCAAATATTAAGTTCCGTATGGCTTGAGTGTCTGTAACTGGTCATCTACCACAGTGAACAGCTTGTGAAAAAACAATGAGTATTTGTTTTTCTTAACAGCACACCTACAAGGGTCAGTTTCTTAGACATTGGAAACTTTAGGTTCTAGTATGTTCTCTCATCTGACTTAAGAAAAGCATTGCAGTTGGAGGCAGCTGCCTTGACTTTGTTATTTGCATATCTAGGAGACCTTTTTAGGACTGTAGCAATATGGACAATAGAAACAGTGGTAAAACTAAAGAAAGAGACATTTGTAACATGTAGAATCCTTGGTGGTGTAAAGATTCTGATTTCTACCCTTCTTATTAAGTTACTTGAGACATCTACTACACAGGGATAGTTGGAACTCAGTAAATATTTTGCTTAGTACTACTGTAAGCTGCTTAAACTTTAAAATGGAAAATAAAAGAAATATAGGTAAATAAAATGGAAAATAAGAAAAAAATTAAACATAGGATATTTATTATTTTTAGTAAAGACTTTTTTATTGCATTTATATGAACTTCATTATAATTTGTGCATTTTTTACACTCTGATGTTATCTCCAGCTAATAAAAGATAAGCATATTAATAACTTCATATGTCCAGTATGGTTTGTATAGCATCTAATGGGCAGACAATCTGTTCATAGTATTTAGCTGTTTTGCTTTTCTTTTCTTTGTTTAGAATGAAAACATGGGAAATATAAACCAGCAGTGCATTAGAAGTTTGCTTTGTACACCTATAAAAAATGGAAAGAAGAACAAAGTGATAGGTAAAGCCTTTTCATTGACCTCCACTCTGCACTTACTAAAGAAAAACATATATTCCTAGAAACTTCTTTCCAGTGTAAATTTAAGGACTAAAATATGGAAAAAAGATGAAAATTGGAATGATAAAAGAATTTTGAAATAATTTTACCTTGGTAAATGTCGACAAACATTTGTTAAATATCTTGTTAAATATGATATACTTTTGTAATTATAATCCTGTTTCAACAGAGGTTTTGTTTAAAAATGACATGTTGAAAGTTAGTAGACTGAGGGATATCAAATTAATAATGTATATTGTTTTAAAGCCTCACATCTTAGTTTATGATTTTTCTTTTTTTGAATATGTGGTTTAGATTGTAGATTGTATTCATTGACTACTCCATGTTTTCCGGCACCCGGGATAAATCAGTGAATAAGTCAAAATCCCTGCCTCAGGGAGTTTACATGCTTATATAAAGTTTAGTAAAACATGTCTACTGCGGGAATGGTGGAAGAAGGCATTCTCAGAAAAATGAGATGATGTTTCCCGTTACTGACATATTTGTTTCTTGGCACTGCAGGTTATATTAAGAGTCGAAAAGAAAATTTATATGCCAATTATGGCTTCCTTGGTGGTTCAGATGGTGAAGAATCCACCTGCAATGCAGGAGACCCAGGTTCAATCCTTGGGTCAAGAAGATCCCCTGGAAAAGGGAATGGCAACCCATTCCAGTATTCTTGCTTGGAGAATGCCATGGACAGAGGAGCCTGGCGGGCTCCAGTCCGTAGGGTTACAAAGAGTTGGACACAACTGAGTGACTAACACATGTGTGATTGATGCTGTAAAAATAGCTTGAACTGTTAAATATTCCCCCTAGAAATTGAAATAAAGGTTAAAACTTTTAAATAAAAACCCTAATGGTGCAAAACTTAGCTGTATAAATTTACCTTGAAAAACCTGATTAGTTTCCAGGCTGAAAATCAGTTTCCAGAAAAAAAATTTCTGGTTAGTTCCAAGATTTGACTGTAATTTTATTAAAGAAGAGTATCAGTCAGAAAGGTGGAGGAGGGAGGTATTGTTTATGAAAGTGGGGAGTGGGGAGACCAGTACTAAAATTGCCTCTCCAGTTCTGTCCAGTAGTCTGGGAACTTTGGCCCTTTCGTGGAGATGGGTGTGGAAGGCTGTATCAGTGTACAGGCTCTTCTGACCACTTGACGAGACCAGCACATGGGTGGCCATGCATGCAGCAGGTGGTCCTGGTACTTCCCAGTGATTCCAGTTCTCCTCCTGGTGTGCATCCTTGCTTTGAGACAGATACACCGACTTACACCTTGAAACAGCCCACCAATCTGACTTCCCTCGTTCTGATTATTTACTTTCCAAGATACGTTAACTCATGTGAGGAGAATGCCTTCTTCCTAGCCTCACGAATGCAAGGCTCGCTTTGCCAGTTGTTCCTTTTCGTAGAGCAGTCCCCTGGACTTGAGGTCGTGGGCTGAGTTACAGGTGCACTACTCGCATTCCTGAGGCAGATCCAGTTCTTGTTGGTACCCATTTCTTGATACTATTCTGGTTTTATAAGTCAGTCTCTGAGCTGAGGTACTGTTCTGCACCCCAGAGAGCAGGAGATGTCCTCGGTGTGGTAATCTGCTTTGCGAGCCTCTGGGGCTGGGCTCACTGGTAAATTGCCTCATCAGCCTCTTGGAAGACAGCCTGGTGACTCCCTGAAGGCTGTTCATCACTTGCACGCCTCTCAGTTCTCAGAGAAAAAAGGAGAAGCTAGTGAACTCATGTATTAGCTCTTTTCAAGAGTATCACTGATCAGATCCCTAACAGAGACCAAAAAACCGACCGAGGTGCCCTACGATATGACACTGAGTAAATGTTTAGTTAAAAGTTTATATCCTAGGGAGTTAGGTGCAAACTACATTGCAGATGTTATGCTTTTTGATAGAAGTGTAGAGCTTACAACAAGCTGCCTTGACCTTTGAAAACGTGAAATGAATTCCAGAAGTGATGCACCATTTATTAATACTAATATGTTTTGGTGAGAAGGAGGGTAGAGTGGCAGCTGGCCACATTAAGTCATGTCTTCACTTTTTCTCAGCAGCATCTCTTTGGAATAATTGGGAATGGGGAGTGGCTGGAGGAAGTTATAATCAGGCTTTTTCATCACTTTACACAAGTGATAAATAAGAGTCATTTGAGGAAGCACAGAGATCCATGGATAGGAATAGGACTCAGGATATCCACGTGGTTCCACTCTCCGTTTAACCTTGTAAACAGTTATGGGCACCTTATACAACTAAGTCACACCCTTCAGATCCCTTCAGAATCCACCTTCTATGGTCCTGTCATTGTTCCAGACAAGTGAACAAGAAATGAACAGTACCAGCTAAAGTAATCAGACTTCTGTCTGCATATATTTTGTGTCATTCTTATTTGATAACAAGAGTCAAAAGTAAGCAAATGTTGTTTTGGAGAAGGAAAAATTCCCTACCAATTAGAAGAAAGAAAAATACCCTAGTGAGATTTCTGGTGGGGTTCAAGGTAATTCCAATAGGGAAAATTTTCAGTGTTCCCCACTGTTCTGTAAGTGGGGACAGAGTTCTGTAAGTGTGACAAAACAGAGAATTTGAATTCTCAAGTGAACTTTATATTCACAGATGTACCATGGAAAATAGCATGGTTGTAATAATTTTTCTTATATGTCACAGACCAGATTTTGCTATTATGTAATTCTAATACATAATCCCTACAGAGTTACATGCGGAAAGACAGATGGGCCCATGTGTTTTTTGTAATCTTTCTTTCCTTCCTTTTTTTCCATTACTGACAATTAGATGAAATTGTAGACATTAGAGGAGTGCAGGGCCTGTTGTATCATTAATGTTTGCTCAGTGGTCTGGCTGATACAGAATGTTTCCACGACTTTGTTTCCAACACTATTAAGAAGCTCCTTTCCTCATGAAGCATTCATTTATTTTAACCAATTATTTCCCCTATTTATTAGATTACATTTGTCTTTTTCTTATATTTAACAGAAATACTCATGCCTATTTTCCATGTCAGTTTCAGGGCATGTTTTGAAGAAATCAGTTCCATTCCCATCCAAAAGGAAAAGTTGTTGAGAACATTTCCACTTTAGATAACTTACATTTATATCTCTTCTTTTAGTGAAAAAGTGATGCAAGTCATAGTGTTACACCACATGTTATTTGACACAGTGAAGTATGAGAGAGAAGTATGTATTTCTTACTGAATGTATTTTCTAAACTCATACTGTCAATTCTTTGCTCATCTATGTGTGGCAATATGATTCCAAGGCATAAGTAAATGCTGTAAAATTATCTAAGTTTAAATTCGACTTCTACTTAATTTTCTTTTTCATATTAAATTATATCATTTGGCAATCTATTCAGTTGTTTGTAAACAGATTTGCTAGGGTTTTCCTAATGCAAACGTAATTACATTGTGCAGCGTCATACGTGGTACATGTTGCCTGTGTTGCTTACGGGATCCAGTTTTTCCCAGTTAGAGAACTGTAAATTGTGTTTAATGATAAGAAGCACCGGAAAATAAGGCTGTAGAGACAGTAATAATTGGAAGAAAATGAGAGAGAAAAAATAAAACTAGTGCATTATATCTTTAAATTATAAAAGTGAAAATCTACAGAATGAAAATAAACATAAGGATTATAGTTTCAAGAATTGATTGAAGAAATAGAAAAATAAGAGAAACTTCCTAGTAGCCCTGGAAAACAGAGCTTACCTTTACTGGACGACCAACATTGAGGAATTTCTAGAAGATACTAACATGAAGTATATACTGTTTATAGGAACACGCTGTACACAAAATGGGCAAAATTTGAATAGAGATAACAATATTAGTATCAGAGAGGGTAGATTTTAAGATAAAAGAGCATAATGTACAGAATCACTTTGCATCGAATAAGTTAAATTCACAGAGGGAAGTGTAATTGTCATAAATGCCTCTAATAAGGTAAATAACATCATTGATATATAAAAGTCAAAGCTATTAAAAATACAAACAGAAGTGGACAAAACGGTAGTCATAGTGAGAGTCTTTAATACATTTTTCATAAAATGCTAAATAGGAAAAAAGGAAACATTAGAATTGATTAATATAAAAAATGAAATGATTTAATTGGCATACATTTACTTTTATATGTCATAATTTAAAAACAAATTCCTTTCAAATATCCATTAGAAATTTACAAATACACACATACAACATAAACTTAGTCATTTCTGGAAAGTAGAATTGAAAACTACTGTCATGGATCACAGGGCATTAAAACTAGAAATGTATAATAAAAGGATAAATTAGAAGGGAAAAGCTCACTTAGGAAATGAAAACATTCTCCCAAATGTCAAAGAAGAAATCAAAAGTCAAAATGAAAGTATAGCATTTCAGAAAATTAGTGGTCACCTCAATTTAATATAAAAATGCAAGGTATAAGGTCAAAAATGTACTCAGAGATGTAGAGTTTTAAATATTTTGCTATTTTCATTGGGAAATAATAAACTAAAGAGCTGCTTGATGAAAGTGAAAGAGGAGAGTGAAAAAGATAGCCTAAAGCTCAACATTCAGAAAACGAAGATCATGGCATCTGGTCCCATCACTTCATGGGAAATAGATGGGGAAACAGTGGAAACAGTGTCAGACTTTATTTTTCTGGGCTCCAAAATCACTGCAGATGGTGACTGCAGCCATGAAATTAAAAGACACTTACTCCTTGGAAGGAAAGTTATGACCAACCTAGACAGCTTATTAAAAGGCAGAGACATTACTTTGCCAACAAAGGTCTGTCTAGTTAAAGCTATGGTTTTTCCAGTGGTCATGTATGGATGTGAGAGTTGGACTATAAAGAAAGCTGAGCACCGAAGAATTGGTGCTTTTGAACTGTGGTGTTGGAGAAGACTCTTGAGAGTCCCTTGGACTGCAAGGAGATCCAACCAGTTCACCCTTAAGGAAATCAGTTATGAATATTCATTGGAAGGACTGATGTTGAAACTGAAACTTCAATACTTTGGCCACCTGATGTGAAGAGCTGACTCATTTGAAAAGACCCTGATGCTGGGAAAGATTGAAGGCAGGAGGAGGAGGGGACGACAGAGGATGAGATGGCTGGATGGCGTCACTGACTAGATGGACAGGAATTTGAGTAGACTCCGGAGTTGGTAATGGCAGGGAGCTCTGGCGTGCTGCGGTTCATGGGGTCACAAAGAGTCGGACACAACTGAGCGACTGAACCGAACTGAATCAGGAAATAATGAAACTATTTCAACTAAGTGTTCATCTCACTCCCCACACTGCCCCCAAAATAAATAAATGAATAGGAAGAAAGAAAGCAGAGGAAAGAAATTGAAAAGAGAAATTTATGAAATGAAAAGGGATAGTACAATGAGATGATGGGCAAACACTAAACAAACATCCAACACAGATAATGAGGGAAATAGATCAGATCAGTCGCTCAGTCGTGTCCGACTCTTTGCGACCCCGTGAATCGCAGCACGCCAGGCCTCCCTGTCCATCACCAACTCCCGGAGTTCACTCAGACTCACGTCCATCGAGTCAGTGATGCCATCCAGCCATCTCATGGAACAAGAAAAGAAATGTAATTATAGATGCAGAAAAAGTATTAAAAGATGTTATGTAATACACTGTACCAAAAAAGTGGTATGTTTTGATGAAACAAATTGTATAAAAATTGGTAATAACCAATACTAAGGAGAGTTTAAAATTTCTCATGGAAGTAGTTGAAAAAGTTATATTTTTTAAGTCATTAAAAAAAAAAAGAACATTACCCAAAGTAAATTCTTACCAAAGCAACCAGAGGACAGGAAAGGATGAAATAAGGTGAAGTATGGAAAAGGAAATAACAAAGTAACTAACAACATGATATGACTGTTAAGTGGAAAAACCCAAGAGA
Organism: Bos grunniens; assembly: GCF_055505025.1. Lineage (NCBI taxonomy): Eukaryota > Metazoa > Chordata > Mammalia > Artiodactyla > Bovidae > Bos > Bos grunniens. Next base: position 112,561,637 of record NC_141170.1, on the reverse strand, counting down.
ATCAGCTAAAGGTAGCTATCTAAAATGAGAGTTGCAAAAGTGCCTGGCTTTCAAATTGTTAAAGGAAAATAACTTGCTTACATGGCAAAACAAATTTGTTGGAAAATAATAATGGAAAAAAATCCCATTTTCAACAGTAACAAGGAATAAACTTTGTCAGAAATAGGAACATCTATGTGAGGAAAACTATAAAACTGTACTAGATAACTTGAAAATCTTCAGTACATGAACTGACAAAACATTTCCTGATGATAAGAATTTTTTTTTAAGATGTTAAGTTTTTGCAGATTAGGTTTTATTTCAATTTTAATACATGTCCTGATAAGGTTGTTTCTCAAAGGGGAAGGGAGTTCTTAACATAAAAAATTCATCTGGAGGATAACATATAAGAAGAATTATTTATAAAATTCTTCTGGAAGGATAGTGTAGAATAATCAGAGTTGATGGATAGAGAATTGTCTTATCAGAAATTAAAATAATGCTGTATAAGTAACATAATTAAAAGTATTAAATGTGTGCTCGAAAAGATGGCAAGATTGATGGAACATAATAGAAAGTCTAAATGCAGACCCAAGTCTAATATAATTTGTGTTGGTATATAATAGACTGTATTTCTAAGATGTTATTGGTTGAAAGACACCATTTTATGTACCTCAAAGAAAGAAAGACATGATTTCTGTTACACCATTACAAGCAGTTGATGAGAATGCAAATTGATTTCATAAAGTTTAAATGTGAAAAAAGCATACTGTTGAAATAATATGAATTTATTTTTTGAGGTGACAATTTAAATTATTAAAGTATGAATAAGTTTCATAAGAATCCAGTAGCAATTTCGCGGGGGATTAAGTACAATTAAAAGATTAAATGTGATAGAATGAATCTGTAAAAGTGCTAGAGGAAAATATTGGTTTATATGTAGTTTTAAAACAGGGAGCTTCTTTTAAAATCAAGACACTATAGTTGAAAACTTAAAAGATGACTTACTTGAGAAATTAAATCTTTTCTGCAGCGAAAAACTTCCTAAATTAAGATAATTGGCAAATAACAAGTGAAAAAAGATTTTTTTTGCAAGGTTGGTCATAAGGGTATAAAAGGGCAGGTCTTGTGTGTATATGTGTTAGTCACTCAGTCGTGTCTGACTGTGTGTGACCCCATGGACTGTAACCCGCCAGGCTCCTCTGTCCATGGGATTCTCTAGGCAAGAATACTGGAGTGGATAACCATTCCCTTCTCCAAGGGATTTTCCTGACCAAGGATCCAACGCAGGTCTCCCGCATTGCAGGCCAATTCTTTACTGTCTGAGCCATGAGAGACCACAAGCAGAATGTAAGAGTTGACGCCCTGCTCTGCCACAAAGCCAGAAGGAAAACTGTGGTTGCTACATCTGACCTCTGGAATTATAGAAAAGGAAACCTCAGTGGATGATTTGAGAAACTACCCAGTTCCCTTCGGCATAATTTCCAGAGGCCTTCAGTGCCCACTAGCTCTCAGAGCTGCTGTTGTAAGCATGTGAAATAATGTCTGTACAAGTACTTTGTGAACTAATAATATTACGTAGCACTGATATTTTATTATCCAGCTCTGCTACTTCTTGGTTTTCACCTAATATGTTTTTGAATATTTTATTTTATGGTTATACATAGTGATTGGTTTTGGCTGGTGATTTTATTTTATTTTTGGTTCTGCAATAACTACTTTGTTTTTATATATAAGTGCTTCTGATTTTATATCACTTGCTAGTAGATGTGGCATTTCAGATGACCAGCTTTAAATTTCATTACTATGCTCTTCATCCACTCTTCCACATCTTTAAGAAATACATTGTGCAAACTATCTGTAAATGGGTCCAAGCTTTACATTTTCTCAAAGAACCCTGTTTGTTATAAACCTTTTTCTTCTTCATAGATTTTTTTCCAACTTAGGTATTTCTGTTTAATAGAGTTAAATTTTATGAAGGGTATAAAGAGATTAATGAGATTATCATGAATGCTCTATAAATGTGACTGCTTTCAGAGAAAAATCAAAGTATATTCCTAAAGGGATCACTTGTCCTCTCGCCTTTTCTTACCCTGAGCGTTACTCTGTGTCTGCCTGTCTGTCGAGGCGGGTCATGACACAGACACATGCTCGGTGTTCTGCCCTGAGCTGTGGTCGGTACAGCCAGCTCTCACTGTGTGTATGCTGAATTTGCCGTTGTAGTACCTTTCGATTCCTGAGGTATTAATTAATACCACTTACTGGGCTTCCTCGGCGGATCAACAGTAAAGAATCTGCCTGCAATGCAGGAGCCACAGGAGAAGACACGGGTTCCATCCCTGGGTCGGGAAGATCCCTTGGAGTAGGAAATGGCAACCTACTCCAGTATTCTTGCCAGGAGAATCCCATGAACAGAGGAGCCTGGCAAGCCTGATTGAGCCTTAAGATTCATGCGGTTGCAAAGATTCGGACACGACTGAGCGACTGAACTGAACGGAGCGATTAAACAACAATGTATTCATTCAAGGACTGGACTGAGGCTTATGATTTGAACTGTTGTCTGGGAAAGAGTTCCTTTACCTCGGTCCCAAGCCTAGCAGACTGCCTGATGACCACATCTCAGCCTCACCGGCTTGTCTTTTCCTTTCCATACATGCAGTCAATCTTATGAAGTGACAAAAAGAAAAATCCTGTTTATGAAAAGTGGCCATCAAGCAGGAGAAAACTTAGTAAAAATTGAAAAGCAGTTACATTGTGATATGAAGATAAGGAATGCATGACTCTCAAGAACATGTGATGTGGGAGATAGCCAGATGCCTTCATAAACAGTTCCATGTTTATAATTTGGGGATTCACAAAGGTTGGAGGACATAACCCTTTTGTTTGCACTATACATGGTATGTGGTCTTAAAATGACGAATGCTGATTTATTTGAGTAAATGCAGTAATGCCATTTACTCAAGGTTTTTACTTGCAGTGTCCAAATTTTAAATTTTTCTTGATAATGGAATCAGTGTTAGAGAAGTAACCTCTGCAGTGGTAATACTGATAAATAAGGATGGCTTTACTGTCTAAAATAGAAAAACTCTCACAAACAAAGAGCAAAAGGAGGATACAGATAATTAGTAGTGTTAAAAACAAAGTGCACATCAAAACTACACATGCAACTATGCATCATTTCAGACTCTCTGAGATCCTTTTGTGCTCCAGGAAGAAATAAGAGATAGCAAACCACAGTCTTCATGGGCAAGACTGGGTCAGAACTGCAGTCTCGCATCCTTTCATTAACTTGGTTAACATTTTTTGAGTCCTGCTGTGTGCCAGGCCTGGCTAGCTGAGGAAGTGTAACTGACAAATAAAATCTCTTAAGCCCGAGATATGTACAGTCTAGAAAGAGAGACAGAAATAAAGCTCCCCATGATCCTCCAGGTGATAAAGTTAAGGAGCTAGGAGAGGTGTCTGCCTCCCCTGGGGAAGTGGGAGGCCTCTGGGCACTCCCTGTGAAGGGCACGTAGGGATCTCCTGGGTAACAGGAAAGAGACTGGGACCAGCAGAAAACTATAGGCAGAGGTGTGGGTGAGCAAGAATAAGGTGTGGGTCAAGAAACTGCCAACAGTCATCAGACGGGTAAAAGGCACAGGGCAGCTGCATGGTAATAATCTGGTCTTTGAGGCTAAGCTGAGCTGGGGTTTCAGTTTTAAACGTAAGCACCCTGGAGCACATGACTTAACCTTCCTGAGATTCTGTCTTCATCTGTAAAGTGGATGTGAGCACCTTTCTCAGTGTAAGTCATACAGACCAGAGTCCATGTGTGTCCTGAAGCACGGAGCACCGCACCTACTCTGCAGTGGGCACGCGATGGGGGTCTGGGTTACGTACGTAGAGGCAGAAGAGACAGGACGTTAGAAACACTGTTCCCCAGAGGTACAAGGTCATCAGACTCCTCGCAGAGACCCCTTGGGATCAGAGCCCCGTAGAATGAGTTCAGTTAAGATTTGACATCGTCTTCCATTTATATATACCATGTGTTTGACTTTCTAAGAAAGGCCAGGACTTGGGAGGTTAGGTTATGATTTTCTTCAAAGATTAATTCTGCTCTTAGACCTAAGTAAATAGTCATCTCTACGTGCATGTATTTGCAGTATCAAAAATGATTGGAAATACTCTCCTGGATGCAGAGGTACATATTTGAAATTTGAGACTGTCTCTGTGAACTGTTTCCTACATTCTATTTTGTGGATAATTGTGTTTTTTAGCTTCTGATTTCTCAGTAAGGAAAGGCAGCCTGGGTGACCCAAAATTCTGATGTGCATCAAAATTGTTCTCTTGGCAAGAGTACAAAAATCCAATTAGTCTCCAAAGGACAAATTGTCTTTGGGGATTCAACTGATATAAAATTCGTGACAGTATCTGGAAGAAAATAGTACTCTAGGATGTTTTTGAACATAGACAACATACATTTAGGACTGTGTGAAATGAGTTTGCATGTAAATTAACTCAGTTCATTGTTCTAGCTTATATTTGTGAGGATCCGTTTGCGTATTTGGAGATGGCAAGCATTCCTAAGAGAAAAGCCCTAGACCTCTGGGGGTCTGTGTTAAAGTCAGTGCATGTTGTAATTATAAATAGTAACATTTGTTCAATTTCTTGGATTATTATAGGGGTTTGCCAACTTGTTAATAAGATGGAGGAAACCACTGGCAAAGTTAAGGCTTTCAACCGCAACGATGAACAGTTTCTGGAAGCTTTCGTCATCTTTTGTGGCTTGGGGATCCAGAACACACAGATGTACGAAGCAGTGGAGAGAGCCATGGCCAAGCAAATGGTCACGTTAGAGGTGGGCTGCCCCTGCAGGACGCCTCAGGCTCCCTGCGAGCACTCTCGGCCGACCCCTCCCTGCGGCAGCGCTCGGTGTCTGTGACGTCACTGCGACCATACGAGAACCACGTGCTTCCTCTCTCCTCACTTAAACAACCGAGGAAACTGAGGCCCAGCATACTTTAGAAACTTGTCGAAGGTCATACGACCACATCAAAGCTCAGGCCCCGGGTCCCTTCTGTCCTCTGCTTTCTCGGCCGAAAGCGGTCCTTAGACCTTAGTGAGGAGCCGCTCACACTGATGATAGTCCTCCGTGCCCTGTCCTTTCTCCATTGCCTGAGCCTCCCTATCTCTCCTCGTGAGCAGCTGTATTCACACAGCAAAAAAACAAAACCAGATATCACAAGCACTTAGAATCAGAAATGAGGAAAAGGGAAAACTTCCAAATTACAGATTTGTGGATCTTGAGAAAATTCTGATTCAGTAAGTCCTGGGTGGAGGCTGGGAATCTGTGTTACTACCAGCACAGCCCCGCTTTACCCCCACCAGGTGATTCTGAGTGTGAACTACTGGCCTGGGGACTGGCCTCAAACCTGACTCTCTCCCAAGCAGATTGCGCCTACCCACCTGGGCCAGCCTTCTCCAGATGTGTCTCACTGACTCCCTGAAAACACTTTGTGTAAGATGGAAATTTCTTACATCATAAACCAGTCTAGGGAATTAGACTTCAGAAAGGGCATTCCTTAGTCATTCATACACTGGTGTGAAATATATTTTAGTGTTTGCCTACTTTTAGCCAGTAGAGATCAGTAGGAATCAATGTTTGAGTTATGGATTGTAACTTTTCCTCCACCCCTTAATAAATAAGAGCTAGAAAGATATGTAAGTCAAGATTTACCAGTAACCAAGATGGTATACTTTCTAATGTGAATATAAAACTCTAAATAGTTTTAGTAAAGTACTAATATAAGAGACTTTGGATTAGAAATCAGTAGAAATCTGTTTCAAATACACACACAAGTATACATATATTTTAAATTAAATGTATGCATACATATACATATATACAATTTTTAATACAATTTTTTACTGTTTCCATGACTACTGAAGAATTGACTCTAAGCCAGCTATCAATTAGAAATTAATCTCTTTTTAAACATACTTCCTATTTGGAAAATTTCAAACATAATGCTGAAGTAGAGAGGATAGCTAAGGAGCCCCCGTGTCTTCATTAGCTGTCCTCAGTTGACCTGTGGCTACTATCATTCCATCCATACTCTAGCCCACTTCTCTGCACTCTTCTTCCTTATTAATCCACTGATTACTTTGAGACAAATCCCAGGTATAATTTTGTTCAAACTTTCTGAATATTTTCCCCGTTGAGATTTGCTTCTATTTTTACACTATAGTTTTATTTTAGTTAAAAATGAGTACTTCTACTTTCACTTAGTATACCCATTTTCCAATTTCAATTCATTATAGGAAATCGTATCTGTGATCACCAAGTTAACCTTGAAAAAATTTTCTCCCAAGGCATTGGATAAAACCCAGGGACATAAATGCCTTATGTTTTCTTATGACAGGGAATTATTTTCACCTAGAAGACATCAGTATAATGACAGTAAAACAACAGTAAATAGCTAACCTTTATCAAAGGCTTACTCTGTGTTCTAACATGCATTAACAAAAGTTAATCCTTACAACACGATGAGTGTGGTGCTATTTTTATCTTCAGTGTGTGGCAAAATTAATTTTTTAAACTTAGCATGTCATATTATTCCTTTATTCATTTGTCCGTGTTGCATTGCATTGGTTTATATTAGACTAGTTCAGGGTCGCCGTCTTAGCCTTCCTCAACAAACCACCTCCCTGGTGTCAACGGCAGGTTAGCTGTGACCCGTCAACTTCACGGCAGCGGGAAACAGCAGCTCTGCGGTTCCTTAGGTTTCCTAGTGATTAATGCTTCAAACAGTAAGACAAGTCACATGTATTACCATAGTGTAATATTCTGAATCACAGTACATAGACATATTTACCATTTGGCTTTAGATTTGTAATTGCTTACAATTTTAAAAACTAGTTAAGGAAAGCTGGTTTGGGCCACTGAATTACTTGACTTGCCATTTAAAGTCTGAAAATGAGGTACCTTTTTATCACTGACCCTAAAACTTTAAGAGATTTTAGTAAATCTGTGTTAACTCTGTCAAAAAGTAACTTTTAAAAATATTTAATATGATAAACAATTTAACATATAATCACTACCATGGTTTAGAAGAACATCTAAAATATTATCCCATCATTTGGAGTTATTGGTTTTGAAAATGGGAATTAATGATTCACATGTTAAGTTATAGGAAGATAGTAAATCTGCCTTACTATCTTCTTGTAACTCCACTAGGATGGTGAAAAGTGTACGAGACTAGGAGATGAAAGCTGGGTCCCAGGCCCTCTTCTCACTGGGTGTGAGCTCACAGCCAGATGATGAGAATCCCTGAGCCTAGGTGTCCTGTGCTGTTAACAGATGAATTTATAGGCCACTTCTGCTCTTCTCAGTTCTTGAATTCTACGAGTGGAAAAGTATCCTTAAATCTGTCTGACATTTATCTCTCTGCTATGCAGTTTTTCCTTACGAATTCTGCAGTGGTTACAGGCCTCATCCAAGAGCCACTTCCAGACTGCTTTCTTCCTAAATATCGACATTAAAATGTCAGCTTATGCAGAAGTCTTTTATCTTGATTCAGTACACCAGTAAAATAACTAAAGTCAGTATTTTTGTTTAAGAAAAGCAACACAGAATTTTCTGCCAAGTTTGAGCTGATAGTGTGACTTATAAATAACGTGTTTGTTGTATCAACGTTGTCAGAGGAAAAGTGACAGTTTTCTTTGAACACAGGGAGTATAACTTTCTGTTTCCATAAGAAGCATTTGAATAAAAACCTGAGATTTTCTCTCTGTTGAAGAAAGCAGAAAAGAAAATACAATGTTCTGAGGAGTCTAGATACCTCTGCAGGAAGGCTTAGGAGAATCCCAGGCTTGAAGTTGTGGTCTGTGTTGGGTGTTCCTCTCTTGTCTAACATGCATTCCTTCTGTTCTCACCCCATAGGTTCTGTCTTATCATGCTTCAGCTGCAGAGGAAGAAACCAGAGAGCTGCAGTCCTTAGCGGTAATCCTCCTCCTCCTCCTCCTCTTTTGTAGAAATGACTAACCAGAGGCACCTAATTAAGACGTAGATATGCTTCTCTCAGGGCAGCTGCTGCTGCGGGTAGTGGTCCCCAGACCTTTAATTAAATGTGGTAAATATTTATATGGACATTTATAAAAAAATCTAATCCTATTTTCTTGCAAGGCTAGAAATTCACTGATAACACAGAGCAGATGATAACATTGTATTGATTTTGTAACACATTAAATGATTCTGATATTTTCCCAATAATTGTTATAATCTTTACATCTTTCTTAAGTCAAAATTAAATTTAGTTTTTGGTTCCTGGGGAAGTGTGGACAGGGGATTGCAAGGTGGTGGTGTGGTTCGAGTACTAACAACAAAGATTTTATAGCTTGTTACTGATAACGTACTCTGCGTTATTAGAAATGGAGAATGGTTTTAATTTCAAACCATATGGCTTGCAGAATGTTATTTGAAATTGGGTTCAAATAAGGTCAATTCCTGAATTTTTGCAAAGTTTTTTTAATTTATTTATTATGGATGCTTTTATATAATAAGCATCTATCTTATTTAGGATGCTAGGAGAGAAAAGCACATTGATGTGTGTCTTGATGTGTGCCCCAACTTGATTGAGATTGCCTTGGTTGAGGTTAATGGAAATTCAAAGCACTTAGGCACTGATAACCAAGCCTGCCTTGTGAGTTTACATTCATGTGAGACAATGTAAAGTGTATGTGAGATGTCGTGGGAGTGAGGGACCAATGAGAGGGTCGCTGAGGCTACTGAGATTCCTTCTCTTTGTCATCATCATTATGGCTTGCCAGATGATCATGCTCCATGCCCTTATATATGTTTTCTCATGTAAACTGCACAAGCTGTGCTATGGATGCCACACTGAAGCCCACGGACTTGCTCTGGGTCTCACCAGCAGGAAGTGAAGAGTCAGGATAGACATTTGCACTGTCTGTCTCCAGAGTGCTGCACGTTAGCGCTGTCCTGTCTGTGATGAGCTTTAGGGAGGGAGGAGGTTAAAGATGATTCAGACGTCCTGGCCTTGGTAGTTCAAAGAATGATCATCCCCTTCATTAACCAAAGTGGAAATATTAAGAAGGAAAAGATGGATTTGATGCAGAACACGGTAAGTTTGAGATGCAGGTGGAACAACCAGATAGACATCTTGCACACTGGGAAGGGCAGGAAACTAGAGGTGGCAATTTGGAGGTTAAACAATAGGGTTTCAGGGTGGAATCCCTTGATAGTGAGATGATAGGAATGGAGCAAGTGTGGGAGAATGCGGGAAGAATGCAAGGCTGAGGGCAGAACTGTTGTAGGTATACGCTTAGATGGAAGCTGTAGGAAAAGAAGCCAGCTAAGGCAGAGACATGGTAGTAAGACAGGGAGGCAGACTTAGGCGAGGGCAGGCAAGCAGAACAGCTTTTATAAGGAAGGAGATCCCATCAGTTGTTGCAGGAAGGTTGAGAAATAGGACTGAGAAAAGGCTGCTGGATTCAGGGATTAGGTGATGGTGGAGAAGGCAGCTTCAGGAGTGAAAATGCAAAAGGTCAGACTAGATGGTGAGAAAGTGGGGGAAATGAGTAGTAGTTTAAAAAGTATGTTTTGTATGAAAGAATGAAATGGCTAAGAAGGGTGCTGGCTGCATCATGTGAAGTTTTTTATTGTTTTGTTTTGTGCTTGTGAGCAGTTTGCTTACAAGCAGGAGAGGCAACATGTTTGTGGACAAAGGGGCAAGGTCCAGGGTGAGCGTGAGCCTAAGAATGTAGGACAGTGACAGAGGTCTGGACCTTGAAGTGGTCTAAGCATTACAGACATTTCTTTGGCCAAGACCAGAGAAAAGGGGTGATAATAACAGCTACACTTACTCTGTTAGTCATTCAGTCGTGTCTGACTCTTTGTTACCCCATGGACTGTAGCCCACCAGGCTCCTCTGTCCATAGAATTCTCCGGGCAAGAATACTGGATTGGGTTACCACTCTCTTCTCCAGGGAATCCTTCCAACCCAGGGATCGAACCTGGGTCTCCTGCCTTGCAGGAAGGTTCTTTACCATCTGAGCCACCAGGGAAGCCCTACACTTACCGAGCACTTACCATATACCTGGTGTGTTTGAATTTCTTTGTGTATGTTAAGTGTATTAAGTCTGCAGCTACCCTGTAAGGTCAGTATTAGCATTTTGAAAATGGAATCTGAGGTTGAGTTTAGATTGCCCTGCTCAGAATCTCCCAGGTTGTGAGTAGGTACCAGGACAGACAGTCCAGACCCAGAGCACACACATCATTGCACAGCCCTGGAGAAAGTGACTAGGAAAGGAAGGAGGGTCCAGACTTGTAGATTCTTGATTAAATCACTGAGTATGAAGCTGAGTCATCTGCCAAGAACAGTCGAAGGAACTCAAGATGATTTCATCTGAAAGGTTAAGCTCTCTGGGGGTTAGCCTCATTCGAATTGGCTATATTTCTTTTGCTCATGATGATGTTTGAAGGAATGAGCTGTTTTTCAATTATTTACAAAGGTTTAAAAGTTGAAAGTATCTCTCACATCAGGCTTAATTGCCCATTTGTCTAATCCTCCTAGAGTGCTAGAGTTTTGCACTAACTGCATGCTGTGAGCAGGAAATGATCACGTGGAGAGAAGCATTTTGAAGCGCTTGCAAGCTCTGTGGGATTAATATTACTGCAAAACGAGGCTAGGTTACACTCTTGCATGTGTTGTTTCAGATAAATAAAAACTAGCAAAGATAATGCTAAAAAAATTCATTAGGATATTAAATTTTGCTTTTTACTCTGAAAATAGCATAGTCTTTCAGAAAAATCTGAAAATTATTTTCTCAATCATGTTTATAATTTTGGCAAGAGTAAAACACTTTGGAAAAACTGAACATTGCTGTCTTGCAGTATTGTTCAAAACCATCTGTTGTTCCATTTGGAAAAGAGATTTCTGGCAGCTGCATTGAGAAATTTAGGATAACGTAGGTCAGATAATTCATTTAAATTGGTTGAAATTCAGAAAATGATTTCAACTGTTTTCTGTCAACCTAATAAAAATTCCTTTGCAGCCCCAGCTACACAGGTGCCTGCATCATCCAGCAATTACCAGAATTGCTATCTTAGTCACGTGTCTGATGGTTCATCTCAATTTAAAACCTAAAATAATTGAAAAGCTGTCAAAGGCTTAATTTTTATTTTTAGAAATGCGTTCTTGAAATACTATGCTTAAGTACACTAAATATTTCTGTGCTCAGAAAAGTTCTCGTTACAGCAGAAAGTATAACAAAGTTGATAGGAAATTCAGAATCCCTTTTTTCCCCTTGCTTTACTTGACATTTTTGTCCTATTTTTAATCTTATTTTTTGTTGGCTTGAAATTGGGTGTAGCAGAAATAGGGCCTTAAACAAGCATTTTGTCACATGCCCTTTAATGATCTCTCGTCACAAGTTTTGAGATAAAAATGAAAGGACCCCAGTTGACCTGGCTCTGATCATTAGAAAGTCATAGTTAAGATATCAGAATGAATAGTGTTTCTTACAAGTAGCTGCATATCTGGTTGATCGGTTGCCTCTTCTGCCTTCTCTTGCTAGAATCACAGTGAATAAATATCTATTGGAGCTTCGTTGTTTAGATGAGCTTCCCAGTTTTGTCATGGAGTCGGTGCTGATTCAGTTCCAGTCCCTATAGCTTGCTCTATGTTATAGCAATTTCTTTAATCACAGACGTTGTATCTAAAAGCACGCAGACCCTGTTGTGATCCTGTATCAAAATAGTGAGAGAGGAAGAAACTACCCACTCAGGCAGGATTTCCTAGGATAGAATTTATACCTCATCCTGACCTTACCCTTTCAGTAACTTCACACGAACCCTCTTGATCAGGCACGTCTGTGAACGCTGCAGGTAGCAGCAGTGAGGGCCAAACCCAGATGCCCGACTCAAATCTCTTAATGCCGAAGGCAGTGGTAGAGGACAGAGCCAGTTCCTTATGTCAGGGTGCTCATCACATTCCTTCTTTGGGATTTCTTTGGGAGAAGTCTCTATGGATAATCACATTTTGCAAATGGAAAATTTTGAGCAGATAATAATGAAGAAGAGTTGACCTATGAGCTTGATAACCAGTGTCACTGAACCGTAGTGTAGTAACAAGGCATCCAGTAAGGCGCCTACTTCCTCACGAAGAGCTACAAGTATTTTTGAACAGTTTGGGTCCTTTCGCTTCCTCTACACGGTCAGCTGATGCATGCATTTTTATAGATGTCTCTAACATGAATTGGGCTGTATGTCTTCCACATTGCCAGATTTAATAGATTCTGTTTGATTCTTCCTACTTTCATTTGATAAGTGTATTAATTCCAGTGGCAGTCTTAGCTCCAAAGTATGGGGGCACTGTTCTTGAGTTCTTATGTACTAACTGGATGTTAGCCAGATCTGTGTATTAGTCCCAGTTGCAGTCATACATTTTCTCTGAAGTTTTACTTATAAGCAGGTATGGACTTTACTGGAATCTTGACACAGTCATGTGCCTTCTTTACATGGTTTTGAAAAACTTTATGCTAATCTTTCAGGGTTTTTTACAGTCTGTGCCTCTTCCATATTGCAATGTAAAGGAATCCATTTATATAATGTTAAAAGGAAGGAAAAATCATATAAATACATTGATATAGTTATTGAAGAAAATACTAATCTGGTCCTGCTGTGCCTTACTCCCTTCTTCATTCTCTTTAAGATTTGATTCCACGTGCTGAGTTGGAATATTCACCTCTTTTTATATTAATAATGTTTCTTTCTCATTTGTATTTGAATCTTCTTAGGAGAGATGTAGTCTAACAGCCTTATACATTAATCGTGTGGGGCTTTTTCTTTAAGAATACATTTTCTGTGCACATTAGACATGAGGAAGACATTAAGCATCTGTAAGGTGTAGTGTGATGGCTATTATGTGACTTTGTTCAAAGACCTGAACCCAAACTGCTGTGTACAGAAGAATGCCCCAAGGCGTGAGATAGTGACTGGAGGAGAACTTCAAATACCCGACTGGGCGTCTCTCTTTGTAGCTACTGATAAACATGTCAGATATCTGAATTTCATTCCTGTAAATAACTTCCTTAAATCATGTATCACTGAGGAAAATCTCTTTTCCTCTTTACATTTATATTGAATAAACATCAAGGAGGAATGTAACAAAATGCCTTCATAAAACACTGAAGCTAATTGGAAGAATTTGACATTTTATGGAAGATCAAGTTCAGTAGCTGCCCTTCTTTTCAGAGTTATTATGATAAATAACTTTCTGAATAAGGAGCCTGTTCTTAACAGTTGGCTGTTAGGAGTTGTTTCTCTGATTTTTGTTTTACGTCCTGATATTTCATACGTCAGACCTAAGGCAGGCCGAGTGCCTGACTACAGTGTGACCTTTTTTGTCTGAAGCTCGTACAGTTGAGCTCATTGTGTAGCCACATGTCTGTATTTTCTTCTGAGGTTACCACAGACTTTGCCACAGGCTAAATATAAACCTTTTTGCATGAGCATCCACCAAAAATATGAAACTCAATAATTTTTAAATGACCCTTATATTTACCTTACCCAAGTGTATTCTTATTTTCCTTGAGCATGTGCTTTATGGACTTCAAGGAGACTATGCATTTTTAAACTGTATTCTTTCCTATAAAGTTTCTTTTCCATGGTTGTGTAAAAGGGACTCCAGGGTGTCTCCTTCTGTTGTGTAAATACTTATTTCATGATAAGCGGTAGTTGAATAAGAGAAGGGCTGTCTTAAGTAAGGTACTGATAAAGCTCAGGAATGATTGTCCCTGACTTTATAAAGATAGGTGACTTTATTAGTCAGGGTTCTCCAGAGACACAGAACCAGTAGATTTTGTATGTACACCAGAGACATTCTTAGGAATTGACTCTCGTGATTACGGGAGCATGGAAGTCTGGCAGTCTGCTGTCTCCAGGCTGGAGACCCAGGACACCCGTGGTGTCATCTGGCGTGGTCTCAGGGTGCGAGAACAGGGCAGGCTGATGGCAGAAATCCCGGTCCAAAAACCGGAGAAGGTATGGGATGGCCCCACTCCAGCAGGGTGGGAGGCAGCAAAAAGGGGCGAATTCCTTCTTTTCCCACCTTAGGTTCTGTGCAGGCCCTCCGTGGCCTGGGTGGTACCCACCCACCCTGGAGAGTAGTCTGCCCTGCTGAGTCCACTGATTCAAATGCTTGTCTCCTCCAGGAACACCGTCACAGACACACCCAGAAGTGTTTAATTTGGGCACCCTGTGGCCAGTCAGAATTAACTATTCGAAATGACTTTAAAACAGTAAATGTGTACCTAAGTTCCCCATCACTGTGTTGTTAGCGATCACTCATGCAAACTATCAGCATATTTGTGTTGTCGTTACTTAAAAATCTGTGTATTTCCATTATTTATGTATCTGTCTTCTCCATCAGACTGTTAGTCCTTGAGTCCTATTTTAATAATAATAATAATAGAAATAGCTATTATTTAGTGATTGCTTAACAGGAACCTGGTTTACACGCTTTGTTGAATGACTGATTCTGGAAAATTCAGACTTTTAGAAAGTCTGTAATCTAGCATGAAATAACACAGTTCATAATCCGTCAAAGCATTCAACAAGATTATACTTTCTTTTTTCTTAAAATGATTATGAAGCTAGAAATAATTTAATGGTTGAATAAAACCGCCTGCTGACTGATCACAGAGCTGGTCCTGTTGAGGGGTGCCGAGATACATTTTCATTGCCGGCTTTCAGTTTCATGAATATAGCATGATGATTAAGAATGGGAGTCTAGAGAGAGGTGTCTGGGTTCAGATTCCACCTCTGTGATACTGGGCAAATCTGTGCCTCTGTTTCTTTATGCCTCAGTTTCTTCCTCTGTAAAAAGAGGATAATAAAGGAACTTCCTTCAGAGAGTTGGAGTGCCCAGAGTTCCTGGTACCTATGCCCCCTCCACATGCACATTATGTACCAGTTACTGTTAGTAGTGGTGATCCTGGGAGGAAAATCAGTTCTAATACTGGAGAAGCAACATTGAGGCCTTCATCTTCCCTGTCACGTTCCAAGTCTTTCTGCCTAAGGTGTTGGAAGATGGCGGGAAGTAAAAGTGCCCACTGAACTGAGAAGGTGTCTTTAAATGAGGCAGGCAGCTCCATGTGAGCGGCGGATCATGTCACTGTAGGGCACCTCACGGGTGGGGTCAGAGGACCGACAATGTGGAAGCATCCAGCGCTGCCCTCCACACCACGGGGCCCACCGGGACGGTTTTGTCGCTTCCCTGGGGTGTGCGGAGGTGCTTGGAAGCAGGGCGTGCACTCCTAAGTCAAGATTTACGCGTGGGTAACTAGTCTCTCAGGTACTGGGAGTATGGTAAGCACGGTCTTCACCACTGTTTGGAGCCAGCAGGGCAGAGAGGTCACCTGGACCTAAATGACATCTATGCACTACAAAGCCCTTGATGACAGAAGAATTATTTACTACAGAGTACAGTCCTGGGGACTGGGGAGGGTCAGTGGAAGGTCAGCATGGCCCACGATGGCGTCAGTTGTGCTAACAGGTACATAAAAGTATACACTCATTTTCTAGCCAAAGAACAACAACAGGTAGGTGGAAAACTTACTGGAAGAAAGCACCATATGTTCTAAGAGAAGTGTAAACCTTTTGTTTATGAATTATATGTAACCAGTTCTCTACTTGAGGGAAGTCACCTTGAGTTGACCATTTTAAGTAACTTCCTACGAGAGCTGCTAAAAAGCAGAAAACTTTTGGTAATTGTTTTCCCATTCTGAGTTTCCAGTGTTCTTGCAAGTGAATGAATCAAACTTTATTGCCACTTACACTGAGTTTTTAAAATGATAATGTGAAGTATTCATTGTGCAAATGAAAGGAAGTCAGCTATAAATAAAAATTTTCAAAAGTAAATAAAGTGAATACTTGAACTGTAAGAGAAGGCACAGTCTACAGTTCATCTGTTGTGTCTGACATAGCATAGTTCATTACAAATTTTAATGTTTGTATTATAGCTCTTTACCAAATTACATTATTGTTAAATATTATTATATATTATTAAATATTATGTTTAAATATTATTAAATATTGATGAATTGATTAGGTGCTTGATCACAAATTTTTTATTTATACATTCATATTTAGCTCTTGTTTTATGTGAGTATTATGTTAGGTGTTCCAGATATAACAGTGAATAATCAATGTCTTGCCCTCTTGGGATTTAAAGAATAGTGAGGGACGAAATGTATAACATAATTGTATAATACTATATAATTATAATCAGGAAAAAAGGTTCTATGACTGTAAAATATAGGCATGCAAAATTATACTGTAGAGACGTTTCCAGCATGAGCGGCCACACCTTCTCAGCATCTCAGTTTCATTCCTGGAGCCTCTGCCGCTCCTCATCAGTGCTCTAATGTTCATCTGTGAGGTGTGGCAAGTCTGATTTCATCCTATACCACAATTCAGCAACCTGCAAGATAAGACAGAGTGTGGGTTTCGGCTCTATTAGTGCTTCAACGGACAGAATGTTTTAGGAAGACCATAAAACTCTTTACTTTTCTCACAATTTATAGCCCAGAGCTTCTCCTTCCTTCCTGTAATACTGGCACAGCAGCTGGAAGCAGCGTTCCAGCACCATGTGACACGGCAGCCGTCACGGGTCCTCAAGGATTTCCTTCTTTATAACTGCACGTGATGACCTCAGTGACTGTTACATGCTATTGATTATTAATAACCACTCTCTAATGCAGCGGTTCTCCAGCACTCACCAGAATCATCTGGAAGTTTCATTATAATACAGATGGCTGAGCTCCACTCCCAGAGTTTCCGATTGAGTAGTTCTGTGTGGTTGGTGGCTGTTCAGTCACTAAGTCGGGTCCGACTCTTTGCAACCCTGTGGACTGTCGCCTGCCAGGCTTCCCTGTCCTTCATTGTCTGTGTTCTGTGGTACAATCCAGGAATTTGCATTTTCAGCAGGTTCTCAGAGGCCACTGCAGCCGCTGGAACCAAACTGTGAGAGGCGCTGCTCTAACAGAAACTTGATTCCTTCTACCTTGTCCAAGAGAGCTCTCTGACCCAGAGGGCTCACCCTGAGAACCTGTTGCCCACCGACACTTTGCCCAAAGAGCACCATCAGGACTCAGTTGCAGATAACAGAAGCTCCTTTTGCTGTTTAAAGCAGAAAATAATTAAGTGCTTTCACATAATTGGAGAGGGTGGCTGGATGACCTTAGGAATTAGTCCTACAACAGAATTGTAGTTTGGTTCAGTGTGGGAACTCCCATGGAAGACAGAATCAGAAACCCATTATAGAACCTCCTTCCAGAATCAGCCAGGGCGGTTTGGTTTGGTAGTCAGAAAGCGTCTGCTGGAACTGCAGCCTCCACAGCTTTTGACACCCTCTGGAACCACATTTCAGGAACATGGGTTCCTCATGTGTTAGTTTGAAATCCAGGTCTCCCTCAAGTATACCTCACGGGAGAGACCAAATTCCATCTGGAACCCTAGATGAGAGGGAGTCTGGGAAATAAATTTTTGAGCTTTCTTGACTCTTATGAAAACGAAGGCTCGCTCAGGTAAGGTGGATGTAGATACTGTGTTAATAGAGTCTTGCTACAGGGTCTACCACAGAATGTTTCTTGGGTGCAGCTGAGACATACAAAAACGGGAAAGAACTAGCTATATGATGACGTGAGGGCTATATTCCAGGCAGCGGAGGAGGAACAAGGAGACCCAGAAGTGAGCGAGTATTAATTAACCTTGAAAACAAATGGCCATGATACAGACACCTCCCCTATCCGTACATTAAAAAAAAAAAACACACACATAGATGGCAATTTCTGAAAACTCAATTTTTCATTTAGGGTGTTACTGCAGTAAGTATAGAGGCCGCCATGTAACCAGTCTCACCCTCCTCTGCTCTCATGGTAGAAGCTAGGATCCTGTATTTAAGCCTTCTTGGAGGAGGAATGTCTCTTCTCTCATGTGTGAGGAATCAAGCATGAAAGGCATAGTATAACCATAACAGCTAAGGTGCACCATCTATCTAAATGGTTAGAGAACTGGAGACAGAGCCTGGACCTATACAGGAATGTCACTGGCAAGATTTAGATGCCACTCACAGGGTGGCCTTGGGTTCCAAAGTGAAAAGGCAGTACGAAATCCTAGATGTGTGGTCGCAGGGATAACTTAAACCTTAGCGATGATCTGATCCAATCCCCTCATTTTACAGGTGAGAAAATAGGCAAAGGTTGAATGTCTTGTTCAGGGTGACAAAGTCAGTGGGACATCGGGACCAGAGCCCCTAACAGCAAACATGGCTTCACCATGGGCTTCACCTTGCTTTTAGATTTCTCTTTTTATGATCATTACCAGTTCAGTCGCTCAGCCGTGTCCGACTCTTTGCAGCCCCATGGACTGCAGCACGCCAGGCCTCCCTGTCCACCACCGGCTCCTGGAGTTCACCCAAACTCATGTCCATTGAGTCAGTGATGCCATCCAGCCATCTCATCCTTCGTTGTCCCCTTCTCCTCTTGCCTTCAATATTCCCCAGCATCAAGGTCTTTTCACATGAGTCAGCTCTTCACATCATTATGCCAAAATGCAAATGTGGTGGCTGATCTGGGATGTTGCTGGGTCACGATCAGTTTATTATGTAGTTCCTTATCAGTCAGATGGTGTTCACAACAACTGTTTTGTTTTGTTTTTTTAATATTTGTTTTATTTTTGGCTGCACTGGGTCTTGGTCATGGCATGTGAACCTTTCGTATCCAGGCTCCGTAGTCATGGTGCACAGGCTCTAGCTGCATGTGAGAGCTTAGTTTCCTGAACAGGGATCGAACCTGAGTTCCCTTCATTGGAAGGCAGATTTTTGGCCACTGGACCACCAGGGAAGTCCCATTAAATAAAGTGTGTTTATTTATGGCTGGGCTGGGCCTTCATTGCCATGTGCCGGCTCTCTCCATTGCAGTGCACTGGGCTGCTCCCTGCAGTGGTTCTCTTGTGGAATGCTGGCTGGGGCGTGCAGGGCTCAGTGGCTGTGGCATGTGGAATCCTCTCGGATCAGGACCAAACCTGTGTCTTCTGCGCTGGCAGACAATTCCTAAGTGCTGGACCACCAGGGTCGTCCAGAACAACTGGTTCTGATTAAAGACCGCTGAGCAATGTGTCCAGTTTCACCCTTAGTGAATTTCACTTCCAGAGCTGTTTGTTTTTAATTTTTGCAAGAATGGTGAAAAGGGATCAAGGCCTTAGGAAAAGGAGTCATAATAAAAAAGGGACTTAAATGAATTTCCTCTAAAGAGTCATACAAGGAATAGTTTATTTATTAATAGTTTATTACTAGTTTATTAGTTTGAGTGGCAGATGTAATTAAAGGACTCAGAAGAAAAGTGACATTATATTAGCAAAGTGCCAGGTTAAATATTTAATCCAAGGAGCTTTGTATATGTTTTTTTACATTCAGTATTTGGTTAATTTGACATGGATTGGAACACCCAACTCTAGAAAGGCTTAACTCTATTCAAATTAAGCAGGCAAATATCTAATTGTTTTTCCCTAAGAATTCACAAGCATTGTGCACTCACGTGGGAGAATAGCAATGTGGAAGAGTGTTGTGTTGTTCAGTCTTGTCCTACTCTTTTGCAATCCCGTGGACTGTAGCCCACCAGGCTCCTCTTGTCCATGGGGTTTTCCAGACAAGAATACTTGAGTGGGTTGCCATTTCCTTCTCCAGGGGACTTTCCCAATCCAGGGATCAAACACGTATCTTCTGCACTGCAGGCAGATTCTTTATCACTGAGTTACCAGGGAAGACCTTTGAACAGTGTTAGGTGGTATCATAGTTCCAGAAGTTTTGAACTGGGTTATTCGGTCATAATACATACATATATTTATAGCACTGTATTGCTTTACAGAGTCTATAAAATGTTATGTCTGTTAAGTATTCAATATCATAAGTTATATTACCCCCCAAAGATTTCACTTTGCAAATTCTGACAAACCATCCCTGAAAGGAAGAAGCTATGAAAACCCAGAATTGTATATACATAACCTCTCCCAGACACACCACATCTTTTTTGCCTGCTTATTAGTAAGATGTAGAATATTTTATTTTATAAATGGTAAGTTAGAATGACAGGCAATATGTGTTCTTTCAAATCCCCTGTATCCCAAGCCCTTTCAAGGCAAACAAAGTTGAATTCTCTTGTGATGGTCAGAGAAGCAGTTTATGAGAGCTTTAATGATGTATGACTTTCTCATGACTTATTAGCAATCAATCCCAAGAATCCGGAACCTCTGTATCACTGACCACAAGGTTCTGAAGGAAAATGTCTGCACACCCCCATTAGATTAGCTCAAAAGTCTGAGTCATGGTGTGACGAGGCTGATCAAGCAGAAGAAGAGCGTCTCTTGTCTCGGAAGAGAGTGCTCAGGAGTTAGAGTGTGTAATGGAGCAAGGCACCAGGCATGTTGGCTGTCTGTGTCCCGTGCGTAGTGTTTAGAATGTCCTTTGTGGAAGGAGCGAAAGCCAACTTCCTGTGCTAAGAATAATGATGTCCTAAGGCATGAACATCTGTTCTCTTGTGCAGTGTCTAAGAGAAGCAGCTGTTAGCTGCTTTGAGTTAAAAAGTAGGTTTGCTCCCACCTCCACACTTCCGAGCTCTACCCCAGTGCCTGCCCGGTCCCTGATGCTGGAGGCTGCTGTAAACAACACAGCCATTTACCCAAACATTTCAGTCCCCCTGCCTTCTCCTCCTCGAGCCCATGCCTAAGCCCGTGGAGCTGGCTGGACAGAAGGCATATTTTCTTGTGAAATTTGGGCTCAGGGAAAGAGACTTAGTTTGGAGTATGAAGAGGGTGACATTCTTTTAAAGTTGAAACACGTCTGGTATGCCTAAGTAAAAGGTGCCAGTCAAGATGCACGGAGAGTGTGCACGTGCCCGCAGCTTGGCAGGGGAAAGCTCTAGGTTGCTCCATACGGTTTTATAATTCTGTGTTTGACCTTTTCACTTCACAAAAAGATGGATTGAGAGCAAGGAAGTGATATGGCAGATACTCAGAGGAAACTTGAGGGGTTTAGAGAAAATCAAGGAAAAAACATTAGAAGGAACCTGGTTGAGATTTCTATATTTTCTTCCCTCTGCCCCCCAACCAAGTTAAAGCCTCTTAGATAAATTTCAGCCAGATGTGGCTAAGGCCGCTAAAGTGCTGGCAGAATAAATAGTCAAGAGGGTTGAGGAGTGAGGTTCTTGTAAGTTTTCATGCTGGTGGGGGGCCTGGCAGAGAATCTGGGTGTGAAACCTGCTCAGTCTGAGGGGCCCGGGGGTATGGGGTGGAGGTTTTGGGGAGGAGAGCTGGCTGTGGCTAGTCGCTTTATGGGAATTGAAGCTCAATGTGGCCTGATTTTTCGGGAAAGATCAGAAATACGGCTTTATTGTTAAAATCTCCCAATTTTAAAATAGTGTAACAAATAATGGTGATTTTTAAAAATATTCAGTGCCAAACAAAACAGATTGGAATGAATGCATCTGCTAGTTTTCCAACTCAAAATTAATGGACCTCACCTTTCTAGGAGGATTTGGGACCTTAAAACCAGACCTTATAACTTGTAACTCAAATTAAGTGAAGAGAATGCCATTTTTCCCCCTCCCATTCATTTAATAGGTATTCATATTAAAAAATATCAGAACTCTATCCATCAGTAGACACAATGGATGCAAAGATGTGTGAGATTCAGCCCGACCTGTCAGTCCAGTGTGGTTAGGAGCAGATAAACAGGAAAGTAGACTGTAGTGACTTGTGTGATTAAACAGGTATTCCCACAGTGGGCTTGGCTCTGAAGGGCATGGATGGGAACTGTGTCTTAAAGAAGTCCTTTAGTTAAAGAAAGTAGGAGAAGCAGGAGGTAAAAGGAATATTGATTTTTTAAAAAGAGCAAGGTGTATCTGAAGAAATTGCAAGTGTTTACTACCATAAGATGATTAAAAATCAAACCAAGGGTGGAGCTAGAGTATCCATTTCAAAAGGTTGTCTTGAGAATTAAACATAAAATGCTTAGAACATTATCTTTATCCTGCTCACTACTTATTCTCAGTCCATAGTACTGGGACAGGTCCTGAATAACTACTCAGTAAATATCTGTTGAGTGAATTGACGCTGAGGAAATATAAAGCGGTTGGATCACTGGACTCCTTAGATCTGCCTAGTGGTCCAGGTACAGTTACCCTCTCTCCACCTGGCCTTACTTAGAAGCATAGCAGTTACCCACAAGGGGCTCAGTTAAAAAAAAAAAAAAAAAAGAATAACTTCTGTAGTAAAATATTTCTAGTGTATGACATTAAAAATAAAAAATTAAGTCCAACGTGCCATTTCTGAAAGCAAAGCAAGGAAACTGCGTTTGTGTTGCATTTGTGAAACAGCTTCACTTAGTTTCCTCTTCTCCCTTTACCCAAGGCTGCTGTGGTACCATCTGCTCAGACCCTTAAAATCACTGACTTCAGCTTCAGCGACTTTGAGCTGTCTGACCTGGAAACAGCACTGTGCACAATCCGGATGTTCACTGACCTCAACCTTGTGCAGAACTTCCAGATGAAACATGAGGTAGCAATGTAGTGATGTGCTCTGGAAATTGTGTGTGTGTGTGTGAGAGAGAGAGAATTAGTTTCGGATGCTAGTATGGAATGAAGTTTCAGTATGAAATGAAGATGAACGAAGTGTGAATGAAGATTCATATACTGTCACCTAATACAGACCCAGAATGTTTGAAGAGAACTTATCAGCCACTGAGAAGACATGTACTGGGTTCCCACACGTATCAAGCAGCAGGCTGCAGAACAGGGCAGGGTGTTCCCGACAGAGAGCAAGGGGAGGGTCGAGGTGGGGCGTGGAGCGCTGGTCGGGGTGACGGTGGCAGAGCTGCTGGAGGACGGTGAGAAGCAGGCCGCGTGGGTCCTCGTAACGCTACTTAGAGGAATTTGGATTTTATGCTGAGAACAATGGTGAGTCACTGAGGAATCTTAAGCAGGGAAGGAATAAGATCTGGTTACAGAGGTTATGATAACACAGTAGAAAGAAGGACCCAAACAGAGTGAACGCCTTTGGAAATGAGGGAGCAGAGGGGCTGATGTGCAGCCAAGCTCTTGGTTCAGACAGGGTCACACATACGGAGTGAAGATGAAGACGGACTTTAACCCCAGCCAGTTACCTTACTTGCCTCTCAAAAATAGCAAGACTGAGCTCAGTCCCTTCTCATACCAGTTGGGGAGATTTCAGGGAATTCTAGTTTGTTTCATAATGCCTGTGTTATTGCATCAAAGAATAAGGGAGAATAGAAGGGCCTATATGAAAAAGAAATTGAGTAATTTGCCTTTAAAGCTGTCTTTTTTTTTTTTTCCAGTCAGTTGCATGTCTAGTCTCCTCGTATGGATTTCCTATATGGATATGTAAATACCTTGAAGGCCTCCGCTATCCAGCACTCCATTAATTCATAAAATAAAAATTTATTAACAATAAACAGTGTACCTAGCACTGTGCTAGGGACGCACTTTAGTGATGAGTTGTCCCTGATCTCAGAGCCTTACTGAGATCTGAGAGCTGAGGTCTGAGAGCTGAGCTCTAATACAGTTAAGGTTAATACAGTGTCATTTCTGGTATTACTGGGGGCCCAAATCTGGTTCTTCCTTCAATTTAACCAAACTTTATATTATTCTTGGGTGAAAATACAATCTGTAGACTCTAGTAATAGTTCACTCCTATTAGAGTGTGTTGATTAAGGGATATCATATCATTTAATTATTTCAAGAAGCTCTCAAGAAACGTCCTTTGGTTATTATCGTCCCTGTGTTACAAATGAAGAAACTGACATAGCGTGAAAGTGAAGTAGCTCAGTCATGTCCCGACTCTTTGCAACCCCATGGACTGTACAGCCTACGAGGCTCCTCCGTCCATGGCATTTTCCACGCAAGAGTATTGGAGTCGGTTGCCATCTCCTTCTCCAAGAGATCTTCCCAACCCAGGGATTGAACCTGGGTCTCCTGCCTTGCAGGCAGACAGACACTTTACCGTCTGAGCCACCAGGGAAGCTCCAGACATAGCAGGATGGAGTAGAAGGTTCTTGGATTTGAGTCATAACTCTACTGGTGATTAGCTCTCATTTCTTTGGGCAGGTAATTGCTCACATTCTCAAGTTTTGTAATCTGTTAATTAGGAATAATAGTATGACTTTCCCTGTGGGGGTCTTGTGAGAATTAAACATGCATCTGTGTGATTGTCTATTTGTATGTGTGTGTATGTGTGCACACCTGTATATTTTGCTTAATACAAAAGTATTAAGTAGAAAGTTAATCCCTTCTTTAAACCAAATTTGACCATGGTTATATTACCCCATAGGGCTCATATATTAAAGCCTTTATTAATGGAATGAAGATCTCATTTAGAGCCAGAAGATCTAAATGTGAGTCTCAGTCCTGCTGCTTGCTAGTTATAGGACTTACATAAATCTAGATAGCAACTCAGGTCGCTTTCCATTCCTGAGAGCTCCCATACTTTGCACCGGTAATAGCTCTGTTGAAAGGGCCTGGCCAGAACAGGAATATGATCCTTGTACCTATTTATGAAATTATTACATAAATTGATTTATATCTTAAAAACATAAGCTCTAAACAACAAAATCCTATATAGCAATTATCCTTCAATTAAAAGTAAATTTTAAAAAATAAGCTTTAAGGTAGCATTTGAGTGTTGGATAAGAAGATAGTCCTTTGAATTTCTCCCTCAGTCTTTTATTTTTACCTTTCCGGAATGTTTGTCCATCAGGCAGGTATTTCTCCTCGGTGTCTCGTTCATCTCCTCTGCTTTTCCATTTGAATAACTACTGTTCTGATTCTGGCCAGTGTCAGCTTGAACGTCTCTATTACTCTTGTTGGCCTTCCTGCCTTGGCGACTCATCTGTTTTATTTCAGATATTATTGTCACTATACATTTCAGATATAATTTTAGGATGATAATTAAAATGTTGCTGCTAGAAAAGATGTTAGCGTCATAAAGTGCCTGACAAAGAATCCTTCCTACTGAAGATATGACAGATCTTCTTGTCCCTGTTGGCTTCCAGACCTTTTCTCTCCTGTAACGCTCATGGATCTCTGAAACAGATTCTTTTACTTTACCAATCTGCGTGTGCTACGCTTGTTTTCCTTTACCGTCTGTCTTTGACAAGTCATTCCTCCCACGAATGGACAGGATTGTCCACTTCCAAGTCCACTACACTGTGTACCACAGCATACTTTTTCCTTGAAGCATGACGCAAAAGTTTCTATTCCTGGGAAAACTCTAGGACTGACTTCAGGCCACTTGGAATCCTGTTGACAGTTTATAAATTTGTGTTCTCATTTTTACGTGAATTTATTTCCTTTATATGTGTGCTTTTGTTAGTTTTGCTACTGATTGAAACTCTTGAAGGCAGGAGCTGAGCTGTGTTTTCTTTATTTACTTCCTTGCACAGAATCTTAAGTATGTTGCTCAGGACTCAGGAAGCCTTGGTAATTGTTGGAGACCGATTCACTGTACTGAGCATGCTCCCTAGGGTCTTCCAAATTGCTCACAGCTGTTCAGGAGTCCTGTACGAAAGGCCGTATTACAAGTTTGAACATTCCAGGCATAGCCACCAAGCATTTAACAGATCTGACCATAATTTTCCTAAATGTTGTTAAGAACATTCTGATAACAGAATACAAAACTGTACTTGAATCTGGTTACTAATTAGATGCAATGGGGCAGTCGTTGGGTTACTCAGTTTAACAGGCCCATCTTAGTAGAAGCAGAATCAGGAGTTCCCTGGTGGTCCAGTGGTTAGGTCCACTTAGGATGATCAGGTTCAGTCCCTGGTCAGAAAACTAAGATCTCACAAGCTGTGCAGCATGGCCCCCCGAAAAAGAAGAGAGTAGTCCATTAGGAATTAGGTTTCATAATCATTTTGTCCATTATTTCCCATTATATGCTATACATGCCTATTTAATTATGTCTACAGATTTTATGATTAGTAGAGAGATATGCCCATAGGTTAAATATCTGGACTTTCCTGCTTATTTTCCCTGATTCTATATTTAATCACCAGAATTTTCTACAACAGGAGTTCCCAGGTGGCTCAGTGGTAAAGAATCTGCCTGCAATTTAGGAGACATGGGTTCGATCCCTGGGTTGGGAAGATCCCCTGGAGAAGGAAATAGCAACCCATTCATTCCAGTATTCCTGCCTGGGAAATCCTATGGACAGAGGAGCTTGGAGGGCTATAGTCCAGGGGTTGCAAAAGAATCAGACACAACTTAGCAACTAGACAATTTTCTATAAGACTTCACTGTATACTTTCTAAACATATCAAAAGAAAGTTAATAGTTCTTACTTAAAATTCTCCTAATAAGATGAACCTATTACCTTCAGGGTCAACTTTATTTAGAAATGGTCATGCTGTAGTGTATTTCAGGTCAGCACATGTCAGTCTTAGCCTTTGAAAATCCTCTGGGAAATATGGTTACTCAGGGGTGGGTAAAAGAGCTTGGGGACATTTGGGTTCCTTTTATCAGAATTCTCTGTGAACTGCATCATAGAACAGGAAGAAAGAGACCTGAGAAGAAAAGGGAGGATATGAAAGCATTGATTTTTCTGCCAAATCCTCTATAAGCAATTTTGTACCAACAAAGAAGAAACCTTGTTTTTTGGCCTACTTTTGCAGCCAATCAAACTGTGTTGAATATTATTAAAGCAAGATTCTTTTCCCTGGTACTTTTTCCATTCCCCAGAGCAATGGCTTTTGTGTATGAAATATCCCCATAAATATACATAGGGAGAAGCACATATTTATTTTTAGAGATCCCCCAAAGCATAGTAAATCATTCAGAATCGAAGAGAGGCAGACTCTGATGATAACACAAACACAAAATTATCATGCTTAGGGCCCATGAGTCCCCAGGGATTTTGTTAAATCCACCACTTTGGAGTTGAATTAAATAAACCTAGCTTGTGAGATTTTCTGAACAGTCTGTCCTTTTTTTCTCCATCTTTTAAAATACATAGATTAAACACACACACATATACACACACACCAGGGCTTTATGTGTGTGTGTGTGTGTGTGTGTTTAATTACTTCTTGATAACCAAGCAGTAACTCTGCCTGAATATTTAAGAATCGTTTAAAGGGACAGAGACTGTGATGTGGAGTTTTAGTTTGTCCCTGGGTGTGTGCTGTGTGCCCTGCCCCGAGTCTGTCCCCAGAAGGGCCTCATGAACACCTCTGCGGACGCACAGAAAGAGGGCGTGAGAAGTGGAGAGCAGCTGCCTGCGAGCTCCCTGCGCATGGGTTCATGCACCTGTGACTGGACTGTCCCAACTGACTACACGTGGACATAGTATCTTCTAAAAAGCTAGTCTGTGCCCTGCCTTTTACATCTAATTTAGCTGGCACCGTGCTTTGCATGGTGGACTCTGGAATCAAAACTCTCAAGATCTGAATTCTGGCCCCATCCTTCACATGCACCGTGGCCTCAGGCAAGCTTCCTCTCCGAATGCCAATCCCGTCATCTGAAGTGTGTCCCGCAGAGCCCTGGGGTCAGATGTACACGCTTCGTACAGTGCATGAAGTCAGTGTAGGGTAAGCGTTAGCAGTTATTTTGACTACTTACACCTTGTTTCCTAAAGGTCCTTTGCAAGTGGATTTTAAGTGTGAAGAAGAACTATCGGAAGAACGTCGCCTATCATAATTGGAGACATGCCTTTAATACAGCTCAGTGCATGTTTGCGGCACTAAAAGCAGGCAAAATTCAGGTACTGCTCAGAGTCGTTTATATATTTAGACGCTTTGTTGCTTTACAGCATAGTCTTCCAGTTGTTGTAATGTGCACTAGTGATGACTAAGAATAACACTTATTTCCAGTTAGAAGTAAACTGCCTTGTGTGTGCTTGTGCTCAGTCGTGTCCGACCCTTTTCAGCCCCGTGTGTGACCCACCAGCCTCCTCTGTCCGTGGGATTTTCCCGGCAAGAATACTGGAGTGGGTGGCCAATCCCTCCTCCAGGGCATCTTCCCAACCCAGGGAGTGAACCCTTGTCTCCTGCGTCTCTTAATTCAACAAGACTAATATGGCAAAATAATTTCTAATTTTCTTTCATATATAATATACATTGCATGTTTAAAAAAATTTTTAAATAGCTTCATGTTAAACTTAATAGTCTTTGGCCAAATAAATACCTCCTTCAGAGGAAACTCCACTGAAGAAGGAAAAGTATCCAGCTTCTCACAGTCACATTTAAACTGCTCCATAGTAGACTTTCTCAAAAACCACTCAGTTCCTAAACTTGGCTCCATTGATGGGCCCAGGGTTCTCTATCACATTTTCTCTGGAGCACTAATTTTATAAATATCATTTCATGGAAAAGGTTTTGGTTTCATATACATGACCAGAGACTTTTACAAGGAAGATCAGTGCAGAAAAGATTCAAGTAATTCATTCCTTTCCAGGTCAGATTTTTCATATCTCTGGCCTTAGATTCTAACTTCACTGGGAATTGACTAGTTATTCTAGGTAAGTGATTCCAGGCACCCATCATATGACTGTTTTTAATTCAGAGCTTCCATGCTCTTTTTTATTTAACAAACTCTCAAAATTTTATTCTCTGTCTCGACTTTCATTTAGTGCACATTTTAACTGGCTAGAACTAAAAAAAAAAAAGTGATTGTTGTCTTAAGAAGCCATATCAAATACCATGATTATATTTTCCTACTCTAACAAACATTTATAAGAAATAAGGTGAATTTATTTTGGGGTTTGAGACAGTCATGAGGACTGTATCACTGAAGCCTCTCCCTGCATTTTGTGAATAATAATAGAATGGTGACTTTTGTATATGCTGAGGACATTACTATGTAGAATGTTCAGAGGTCCAACAGAACAGAGCTGATAATAATTTCACCTGTGTTTTCTTACTAATGAAGGAGAATAGTTGAGTAGATAATACAAATGGCAGGAATTAAAAATAACCTGTATTTGGCTTTGGAATATATTTTGCAACTTTTCAAAGCCAAATTTTCATTCCTCGTCTTTTTTTCCTATTGTTGGCTAGTAATCACATCTGTGCTCCTAATGAGAGAATGAAGTATATAGTAACTGGCAGAGAGAAAAGGCCACAGAATCTAGAGGGAATGCAGAAGGTTCCCTGCAAAAATTCAGGGAGAAGACAGTTGTTGGAAGTTCGGATTATCCCACATGTATGTAGATAATGAAGAATTAAAAACATTGACTGCACATGGACAGATTGTTGATTATGTGAGGCATCTTAATTTTTTCTGTTGATAACAATAACCCCATTCTGAAGACTGGGGTTATTACTGGGGTTATTATCATTGAATATGACTGATTCAATCCCTGCAGGAAAGGATTCTAGCGCGAGTCCTCTATGACTAGAAAGAAGCACATATGTAAAGTGCTGAGGACAAAACCACATGATGGGTGGAAAGAGGTAGCTAATGTGATTTACCAAACGGTTCTTTCTCGTTCTCTCCCCACGGTCTTCGGTCACGTAGAAGAGGCTGACGGACCTGGAGATACTCGCACTGCTGATTGCTGCCTTAAGCCATGATCTGGATCACCGTGGTGTCAATAACTCATACATACAGCGGTAAGACATCTGCCCCAGTGGCAGAAGAGGGTGTTTCTTTTAAATTGTAGGGCTGTCTTGTTAAAAGTAGAAGCCACGGCAAATTCTAATGGTACGAAATTTCAGTTGGTCTGGGTCCCGTAACATACTCTGGTTTTATTTAAGGGAAATGGAAAAAATAATGCAAGTCCAACATCACATCAGGAACATCTCTGGCCTGAAGTTTGAAAAGTATTTACATTGAGAATCTTATTTCATTGGATAATTACCAGGAGTTTTGCTTTAGTTTATGAACACCAGGCTTAAGAGCTTCATTGGAAAACTATTAAGACTAGTACAGAAAAGGTAGAATTTCACCCTGGAATAAAAGATAGTACTTGAAAAAGTGCTTAGCTCGATCCTAAGTATTAGTAAGTGTCATCCATAAAGAGGCTTTTGGTCTTAGTGAAGGCAGTAGACCACAGTATTGGCAAATCTGGGCTCTGAGCTCAGACCTGGATTCGAGTCCTCCCCCTCGCCACAGAGTCCCTGTGTGATCGTGAGCAGAGGTGCTCACCTCTGTGAAATCAAGATAATAGCATTCCTACTCATAGGGTGGACATAAGTTTTTTAAGACATAACGCACATCACTACCAGGTAGAATGCCTGGTACATTTTTAAGTGTTAAAATGAATCTTAGCTTCAGGTGCTAGTGATAGTCCTGTCGTCATCAGAAGCCTGCTTTGGGACTGATTTTGAGAGTATAAGATACTAATTCTTCAGACAAGTTTTTCAGGCTCATTTGTGGGCCATGTTTACATAACATTTGCAATGGCAAATGCGATACTAAAGGTGATCATCAGATTTATGACATCGTAAATGCTATCATGACATTTTTATTTTCTTGGAGCAAATTAGTTGAAAGCATACATTTCTTGGCGAAATATCTTATTACTGAACATTTTTTAAAGTATGCAAGTGATTCAGCTAATGCATATATCTCTCTAGGATATTCCAGATATCTGGTATCTTGAGAGAACTTCAGAAAGTTCTCTAATCACATGCCCTTTATCTAAATACAGTAGGTGGAAAACTTGATGTAAAAAGAACTGTAGCAATGTAGCGACCATGTCCTCTTCTGACCATTGATGGGAAAGGATCGCAAGCTCTGGCCTGGCTATCGGAGGCGAGCTGTTTCCTCTCTAAAAACTAACGTTCTGGAGAACTGACTGCGTGACGCGCCCTTTGCCCTCGGCGCTCTGTCACGTACTGTGGTCCTGAGCCTCACATCAGCACGGGAGCAGCTATGAGAGGGAGCAGTGATGCGAAGAGACGTGTGCCGGAGAGTCGCGAGCAGGCCGGGGGTCAGCCAGTGGGGCCTCCTCCTCTTCCCTCAGCCCTGAGCATCCTGTCATCAGGGTTTGGACTGTTACTGTATGGCTGGCCATACTGCCGTGCTTCAGAGTGAAAAAAGTACTCAGCTATTTTTTCCCTTTGTTTATTTAAAAATAATCACCCAGAAAAAAACATCTGGAGAAACGTCATCTTCTCTTCAAAAAAAAAAGTCCTGGGAAAAAGACTGCAGGATCTTACTTCCACATATACCGCAAAGTAGACTTGCACCAAGTAATAACAACTTTTAAAAATAAATTAAAGGAGTTTCAAAGATACTTATTTTTTCCTACATCCCTGTGGTTTGAGTAGAGGAAGCCAAGAACGTCCCAGGGATGTTTCTCTTTTTCTTCTTGGTGATAAACAAGTGGTATCTCAAGGAGAATTTTCTTAACCAGGGGCCTCTTGGGAGACTGAGAGCGTAAGAAACATTTCCATATAAAGAACTGACTTCTAGAAAGGTGTACCGTGTCCAGACCTTTATCAAATATAAGGCAGCACAGAAATAAAAGTCAGTGCATCAAAAAGAGAAAAAGCCCTTATGAAGTAGCAAAGTCAGAAACAGAACTACCGTCATTTGTTCTTCTTGAAGGTCTCATCAGAAAATCTGAAGTAAGAGAGGCCTTGTTTAGGAAACTGTCTTGATTCTTAATCGGGTTCTCTGGTTTCGTCCTGGCTCAGGAAGACCGCCCTTATGAGGAGCACTGTGAGGATGCCAGTGAAATACCTGTGGGGAGAGTTCACTGCCTGCGCCTTCCTCCCGCACATGGCTGGATGGTGGGAAGAGTGGTTTCAGATGGATACTAAAGACAGACAGTCACAGGAACAAGTGGCTGAAGAACAGACATCTGCTTATGTAGAGAAATTTTCCCCCATTAGGCCTGTAGTCCATATAGGAGGACTGTGGTAGATACATTTACTTGGTTAGATTCAGGATTTGTGTTTTATAAACGTAAGTATAGTGAAATTATCCTACATTTTAGGCAGATGGATAATGTGCAGTTACTGGGGCCTGTACTTTGTTAGGCAGAGAGCTATAAACGTGTAAAATTCAATTCCTGTTCTCCAGGAATTTTTATTGTCCCCTCAAACAGTGGTGACTAATGTCAAAGTATCTGGTGAGTCCTGTGTTCCTTAATAACATGGGCTGGAAGTGTAGGATAGAGAAGGAGATGGGTCATGATCAGCGTAGCCCATCTTTACTGTTAATGGAAGAAGTCAGAGTTAAGTCGGATCTTTGAAGTGAGTAAGATTTGGAGAGGAGAGAACGTGAAGATATTCCAGAAATACCATGAAGTGGGCATTTTCATTGGCACAGCAGTGATGGCTAGCCTGACTAGTCAGAATGAAAAGTAAGAGTATAAAGAAGCAGAAGTTAGAGGACCCTCTAGAGGGAGGGCTAGAAAACCAGGCTGTGCATTTTATTTGGTGTAGTGACCACTGAGTGGTTAATGGCATTGCTTAAGAAGAAAAGATCTGAAAGTAAGGTACAAGGTAAACAGGTAATAATTAGAACCACAGAGGTCAGCCAGAAAGCTGTTAGGGGAAGCCAGGTGTATATGAACATCACGTATTAGCTCAAGGAAGGAAGAAAACTGTTTAATACTGAACAGTTAGTTATATGCAAGAAGGAAGGGGGAAATCATAACCCTGGGTCCAGGAAATGAGCAACGATGAGTGTGCCACTGATGAGTGGGAGAGAGCTGGGAGGTGTGTCTGAATGCTGTGTCCTTGGCGGGGAGCACAGAGGGGAGAGGAGCCCAACAATGAGGAGGATAACACAGGATGGTGGTTAGAAGAGGTAGGATGACCAAGTGAGGTTTTTTTTTTTTTTTTTTCAAAATCAGAGATTCAGCCAAACCAGAATGAAAGAATTTCCTGGTAACCACAGTCCGATCACGTGTGTGTGTGTCCTGGAAGAACTCGCCCTGCACTGTGGTCCCCGCTGCTCTGTAACAGAGGAGCAACAGTGAGCTGGGTCATGAAGGGCCAGTGGTCACAGAGGGTCAGCAGGACCTCAGAGACGTTAGAAGGCAGCAGCAGCAGCACAGGAACCATAGCCCATGAAGTTCAAACTGGGCAGAGTGTACTTGAGCCAGGAATGAGGTCATCCTTGGTAACGCTGGAGAGCCTGAGAGACTGGAGGTCTGGATATGAAGAATGTGCAAGTTCAGTTAGTCTTAATGTCAGTAGCTAATAATAATAGTAATAACAATAATAGAAGTTAACCCTCAACACAGTCATAGCTTTTAGCCTTGTGGCATTTGGAACTCTTTCTAGCACTTTGTATATGTGAGTTCAGTTAGTCCTTAGACCGGCCTGAGTGCACATTCAAATCCTGACTCCTCTCACTGTGTCTTTGAGCCAAGTCATTTAAAGTGCCTGTGTCTCCTTCTCTGTATAGTAGAATAGTGATGGAAGAATACCTGTCTCGCAGGGTTTCCTATAAGGATTAAGAAGTATAAACAGATGCAAAGTGCTTGGAACAGTACGTGAAACAGATTATCTGCTCAGCAAGTTTTAGCTGTTTTCACAGGGGTATACTATTAATGATATACAAGAGCTCAAGATCTTGCTCTGTCCCAGAGAGGGACAGGGACTAGTAGAGAGACTGCCTGGTAGCAGCTTGAGAAGGGAAAGTCTCCTGTTGTGAAAAAAAGACAATCGGCAGAGTCAAGGAGGTCAAAGAACTGGAGTCACAGGGTGAAATGATTCATCAGCTTGAGTATCTGTGATCCCAGAGAACAGGAACATAAAATAAGCCCTGACTGACAGGTGATCACGATGATTTGGAGAGAAATTGTGAAGCTGAGAAGTAAATGGTTTGGCATGGGTTACAAAGAGTAGCTAAGAGATTTGAGCCCAGAGCAATATATATGGATGAGAAGTCAGATTAAAGGATGGCTGTTAGAGCCAGTGAAAAGGAATACTGTGCTGGGGCGGCTGTGTTTTCTCCCAGCACTTTCATTTTCTCCTGATTTCTAAGGCACTGGTCTGATTTCCACACCAGCGTCCTTACGCCGCCCAGAGATGGAGCAGCAATGGGAGGAGAGGCAGGGAGGGTGTGCTCACCCACGACTGCTCACTAATAACAGCGGTGGGGAAGAATCCCCCAGCAAGAGTGGTTTAAAGTGTCCTTGTGGCATGACCTCGAAGGAAGCGGCGATGTGGCCTCGTGTTTAAAGAGTGAGAAAGTGACAGGACAGGGGATACACTGGTTTCCATGAATATCTTTGTAAAGACAGAATTTGGGGCATTTGTCACCCTGTCATTGACTCATAAATCCATAGTTTTAGAACGTAAGTAAAGGTAAACCATGTGAGTAAGCATGTAAAAATGTAAGTAAGTTTGCATTTGTTTATGTCACAAGCCAAGAATCTTCTCTAGTGTGAAACAGTCCTTTCTGCATGGTGTAAAAACGCAATATGCATTCTAAATTTTAAACGTGTTTCCATTGTAGCTGCCTGGTTGTGTTTCCAGTCTGGCTGCTAGGTCGGTGAGGAGCTGCTGTGTGTGCAGAGTGCTGTAGGTCACGAGCCAGAGTCACGCGGTGAAGAGGATGTGTGTGAACCCCGGCTCTGCCACTTGTGTTGACCTTGAACAAGTTAGATGATCTCTCTGAACTTTAGGTTGTCTAAAAAAACAAATGCTAAAATGCTGTCGTGACATCTAAGGCTGGGTCACCCTGGAGCAGAGCCTGGGACAGAAGCCAGGTGCATACAGCTTAGGGGTGCATGTGACCCCAGGGGGCGGAAATGCAGGCCTGAGGGTGGGAAACAGAGAGGACGGGAGGCCAGGAGGAGGACGAGAGAGCCAGATGTCCGCGCACACGGCACCCGGTGCTCACTGCCGCCAGCAGCCTGTGAGCAGTCCAGGACAGGAGACGCAGAGCTGTCTGCAAACAGACGGAGATGAACGGGGAGGGGCGGCTCTCCACCCGCGCGGTATCCCGCGGTCACAGCTGACCTCCACAGGCCTCACCGCCTCACCCTCCTGGCTGAGCGGCCGAGTGCAGAGTGCTCCTGTGGGCAGAGATGAGGTGTTCCCGCGGGGCGGCGCAGGCGCCTCCTCACGGGCTCCTCACGCCGTGTGTCACAGCAGGCCTGGTGCTGGACGCCCTGACAGCGGCTGCAGTATAGGGGGACTGAGGACTTGACGTGGTGAGCTAAAGCGTCCTATACGAGAGTAATGTCAACACTAAGTCAACTGCTTAGCACAGGGCTGGACATGTTACAGCAGAGAGTACTTGTTATCACTGGGGAAAAGAAATCTACCAAACTGAAGAGGAATACAATCTAACAGGTAACAGACTTAAAAACAACCAGCAGAGTAAAACAGATGGATGTGCTGAAGTTTCTTATATAAATGGAAGTAACAAGCACTCCAGAAGCTTTTCCTTTCCTAGGTGAAGGGCATGAGGAAGGCTGCAGTAGTTTTACTGAAGTGTAAACACAAGTGGTTCTAGTGGGTCTGGTCCGAGTGAAGAGAAAACACTGTTGCCACAGCAGAGACGGTAGACTCCAGGCAGGATGTGAAGGGGATCACGGGTCTGTTTACACTGGGCCCTCTGTAAGCCCAGGCCATCTTCCTGGAGACCACTTGCACGGCTCAGATTTCCAAGCGTGCTGATGTGACCCAAGCCTCTCCAGTCCAGACATTTATACCCATGTGGCTGGACCACAGCCACCCTAAAATCAATACATCGAGCGCTCATCTAGTCAGCCTCCCTCCTTCACCCCCATCGTCTCCTCCCTGTTGCCCTGTGTCAATAAATGGCAGTGCAGGAACTTAGCCTCTCTGCTTTCCCCCTTCATCTCTCTCATCACCACTAGTTCCCACCACCAGGACTCACTGCCAGCTCCTGACTCATCTACCTCCTTAAACAACTCTCTCTATTTGGGATTCTACCAAGCCCAGTAGAATCCCCAATGCTACCAGATCCACTCTAATCCAGGCGCTGTCTCACCTGGCTACCAGAACAGTTTCCCACTGGGCTCCTAACTAAATCCCAGTAGTCTCCATTGCATCTCCAGAATGGTTCCAGCGCATTTTTCTTATAGATTTGCTTGTTTTAGTTCATCCCACTGTCTTCCCTTTGTCCAGTGATCAGCACAGGATCTGACCCATGGTACAACTTACTAGATATGAAAGGAGCAAAGAAGACAGGCAGGAGTTACTTTGGGAGCAAGGTTATGACAACGACGAGACGTGGCAGCTTGGGAGTCAGCAGCGTTGGTGGTGGTATGAGGAGATGAAATTACCCATTCTCTTACCTTTATTTCCGTTTTACTGTTTTTGTTTTCCCTTAAGCTACTCTCACTCTTGGCTCATTTTTTCCTGTGTCACCTCTCTTCGGTCTTGGGTGGTGTCTCTATCTTCAACAAATGAAATACAAAGTAAAATAATGATTCATATAGTAGTATAAAGGAATGACCAATCAGTTGTATTATCTAAGACTTGTATGATGCTTTACAATTCATAAACCCCTGTCCTCTAAATTTAAGAAACAGACTTTCAGGAACTATAACTTTTTCTGTTGTTTTGAAAGAACAAATAGTGGAAATGGTGCTTTATATTCCCACATGAAGGGTCATGAGAACTAGGAGATGGAGGACTCTGCTTATGATGCTTCAGAACTTGATTTGTGACTGTTAAACATAACGAACTGACTGTAATATTCCCTCCTCACCCCTTTACTTAACATGGGCTTCCCAGGTGGCGCTAGTGGTAAAGAACCCGCCTGCCAATGCAGGAGATGTAAGACATGTGGGTTTGATCCCTGGGTCGGGAAGATCCCCAAGGAATCTTCGTGAAGGAAAGGAAATGGCGACCCACTCCAGTGTTCTTGCCTGGAGAATCCCATGGACAGAGGACCCTGGCGGGCTACAGTCCATGGGGTCACAAAGAGTTGGACACGACTGAAGTGACTTAGCACGCACACACCACTTTACTTGGCCAAATGTTCTCTACCGTTTTCCCCAAGTTCAGTACCGAGTCCTGCGCTGCAACAAGCTGCACCCACAGGGGGCTTTTTCTAACTTAGCTGTCTCCTTCCTCCCTCCAGTGCACCCACTGTCCTCTGTTCCCTTGCTTCTCACCACTCACAGCTCTTACATGCACATGCACAGAGACGCGGACATTCAGCCTTATTTCAGAACAAAGACTTATATGGAAATTGGTATTTAAAATTTTTAAGTAATTGCACTTTTGGACTACAAGGAGATCCAACCAGTCCATTCTGAAGGAGATCAGCCCTGGGTGTTCTTTGGAAGGAATGATGCTAAAGCTGAAACTCCAGTACTTTGGCCACCTCATGCGAAGAGTTGACTCATCGGAAAAGACTCTGATGCTGGGAGGGATTGGGGGCAGGAGGAAGAGGGGACGATAGAGGATGAGATGGCTGGATGGCATCACTGACTCGATGGACGTGAGTTTGAGTGAACTCCGGGAGTTGGTGATGGACAGGGAGGCCTGGCATGCTGCGATTCATGGGGTTGCAAAAAGTCACACACAAGTGAGCAACTGAACTGAACTTTTTTTTTTTAAACTTTACATAATTGTATTAGTTTTGCCAAATATCAAAATGAATCCACCACAGGTATACATGTGTTCCCCATCCTGAACCCTCCTCCCTCCCCATACCATCCCTCTGGGTCGTCCCAGTGCACTAGCCCCAAGCATCCAGTATCGTGCATCGAACCTGGACTGGCATCTCGTTTCATACATGATATTTTACATGTTTCAATGCCATTCTCCCAAATCTTCCCACCCTCTCCCTCTCCCACAGAGTCCATAAGACTGTTCTATACATCAGTGTCTCTTTTGCTGTCTCATACACAGGGTTATTGTTACCCTCTTTCTAAATTCCATATATATGCGTTAGTATACTGTATTGGTATTTTTTGAATTGCACTTTTGAAATTGTAAAGTATTGTTGGTACAGCTGTTTCAGGATTTTTTTTTTTTTTATGTGTAGAGAGAGTAATCCTTTGTTCTTATTCCTTCTACTGTTATTATTTTAATAAAAATTAAAACCAATGAAATTGTTCATACTTTGAACAGGGAGCAGTTACACTGATATTTGAAAACAATTTGACTCTTGACATGTATTTCCCAAAGATGACCTCACTGTTTCCAGCAGAAGGAGAGAAGATTGTTGGATTAATTTTTATGAAGTAGCCTCTTTTTCAGTTAACCAATAACAAGAAGAAATTGACAACTGATATGTTGGGGAAATTGGTCATATTTTAAACTTTTTTACTCTTTCTTCAACTATGTTTCAGAAGTGAACACCCACTTGCTCAGCTCTACTGCCATTCAATCATGGAGCATCATCATTTTGATCAGTGCCTGATGATCCTTAATAGTCCTGTAAGTACCTAGTTTATGGTTGTGGACTTTCAAAAGAGAGTTTATAAATTCAGTTTTATTTTTAGTTTTGGATTTATTCCCAGCATCATAAATTCTTGAGCATGCTTTATTCCTTTTTGGGTAAGAAAGGCAAAGCCCAAACATTTGAGATCTTCACAGCCTTACTTCTCTAGAAACCAAAACTGTCTTAATGTTGCCTGATAAGGAAAAACTGGTTACTTACCTCAGTTTGGTTATTCCAAATTAGAAACAAACAAAACTAGTATTTTATGGTTCTCTGTTAGTTCTGTCTTTGTTTTTGTCAAATGATGTGGTTTATACTGCTCTCAAATGTCTTTCACAGGCAATACCTTTTCCTTTTTTTCTTGAAACTTCTGACCACTAATAAACATTTCTGTTAACGAATAAAGTTATTCAGTGCTGGCTAAATGAATATCAGTGTAAGAAAGCATGTGATATGCTATGCCAGTCATATTTATGTTAAGGAAAATATTAAAATGATACACACCAAAATATTCACAATGGCTGTCTCTGTCTACTTAAATTATTAGCTTTTTTATTTTCTGATTTGGACTTGTTCATTATTCGCATTATCCATTGTATGCACATATTACGTTTATAATAAGAAAAAAAATGAAAGTTGTAGACTCTTATGTTGAAAAATCACAATGTGTGGTATATAATTTTAAAGCAATTTTATCTCCATCTCTTTACATTTGCCCACTGGGTTCGTTCTTCCCTGAGCCCTAGAAAACTTAAGAGGCTTATGACTTTTGTGGTGACTCTTTTTAAGTCAAAACTTTCTAGTTAACCGCTTTACATCACAAAATACAGCATAGTTTTCAAGTTAGAAACCAGAACGTTCAGTCCTGTGGAATAGTACAGATTCTGGACTTGATTTAAAGCTTCGGGTCCTCTCTTCCTGCCCTGGTTGGCCTCTTCTGTCCCTCCTTAGGCTTCTTTTGACACCTTCCTTACCCTCGTCCCCACGTCCTGGAGAACAGGTAAGAAGAGGGCTCGGAACACTCAGCAGGCCGGTGCTCTTATGCCTTTCCCCCTCTCTGTGCCTCATAGGTGTCTAAAACAGGTTCTTTTCTTATGAGTAAGTCCATGATCATGGCCA
Organism: Bos grunniens; assembly: GCF_055505025.1. Lineage (NCBI taxonomy): Eukaryota > Metazoa > Chordata > Mammalia > Artiodactyla > Bovidae > Bos > Bos grunniens. The sequence continues at coordinate 112,522,136 of NC_141170.1, read as the reverse complement.
TGCGCCCTAACTGTGGGCTTTTCCACTGACGTCCCCCTTAATACTCGTGGTCACCTCTCTCCAGTGTATCGCCTTATGACTTCCTCCTCAGCTCCTGGAACTCTGAGTAGTGACTTTCATCTCCTTCCTGCTGTGGTTCCTTGGCCCTCTTTGCGGTCCTCTTGAAAAGGACAGGACTTAAAGGGACCTAATGCGTCCAAAACTTAGAAGAGGCAGGCCATCCTGAATGGAAGCAACCTCTCCTTCCTACTCAATCAGAGGGTCTGGCCAGCTTGGGTCTTGCCTTTTCAATTTTCCAGACGGGAATCAGACATGCGTGCACTGTAGTCCCAACCCACCCACCCAACTCCAAGAGACACAGTGACTGCAGGCTGCTCTCTCTTACTTGAGGCAAGAGGAATGCCGGCCTTGCTCAGTGTGGGTGAAGGGCTAAGAGTTATGTGGCCAGTTCTGGCACCTCCTTGTAAATTCTGCACATGCTCTAGTACAGACTGTCTGCTACAGATGTGACTTTTAACAAGAATTAGTGTGTGACTGGGAGGTAGAGGGATGATGTCGGTAAAACGTACAAATTGTACTGTTTCGTGCACAAGTTCTCTTGGGTTAGGTGTCAGAATTATGGGAGCTGAATTTCAGCCTTCAGAAAGAAAGGAAGAAACGCTGTGCTTGGCTCCTGCCCGTGCAGCCCTTTCCGTCGTTACAGGAGTCCTGGAAGTGGGCACTTGCCCCGCGAGGCACGCCCTCGCCCTGGACTGCGCTGGGCCGGGGGAGGGGGGCTGCTCATCCCCCAGTGCCTCCGTGATTCAGCCCCGCTGTCTCCGCGGTCCAGTTCTATGTGCACTGCCCTGGGCCTCCATAAACCAGCATTTCCATTCCATTGTTTTTGTGCTGCTTTAGTGTCCTCAGAGGCAGCTGCCAGCCTTGTGAGCCTGGCCTGTCCAAGTTACCTTCAGATGTCCTAATTCTTGGTTTGTTTTGCGCTCTGGTTTAAAAGTTGCATAGGCTTTGAGTGGTCTCCCCCAGTACTGTTTTTCCCATACACCATGTTATTTTTTTAGTGTGTGGTTTTTCTGAATGGAGACTTGTCAGGAATGTCTATGTTGAATGATAGCAGAAACATCTGTACCTTCGTTGGAGTTTGCTGTCTTTGCCCTTCAGCTCAAACTTCATTTTTAATATCCTATTTAGTTTTAAGAAAATGTGCTTAACCTTTTTCTTAAAAAGCATATTGTACAGTATTCCTATCACACTGCTCTCTGTTATCAGATGACATAACTTACTATGTAATATATTATAACATAAAAGGAATCTTGCTGTATATATGGCTGGCCTCATATTATAAGACCCATCTCTACATTCTCTCTTTGTAAGCTCCAATACATAAGAATTTATAGCTTTTGCTCGTGGAAGGGAAAATTAAAATATAATACCAAAAGACATTTCTACTTTTTCATTTAACATAGTCTTATCTTAAATAAAAGTATCAGAACCTATCTTCTGAACAGTACTGTTTTGTCCAGAATCTAAAGTGATTTAATATTTAAAACTAGTATTTCTTGTATAATCATAGATTATTAATTAGACGTATATCACAGTTTTGGCAACTAGTTATCCTCTAACCAATGTCTGACCCCAGCTCAGCAGTTTTCTCTTCAGAGCAAATCCTTTGCCTCCACACTCTATTTCTAAGCTTCTGGGTTTTTTTTCCCTCAGCGCTAAGGTTTAGGAAGCACATCTGACTCAATTTACAGATGTTGTTTTGAGTATAGTCTGAGTACCCAAAGTATGTTTTACTTCGTTCAAGATCGGTGAGTCACTGTGCTTTAAATTACAGGCAAGAAATTTTAAAAATGGTTATGTAGCAAAAACTTTAGATAATTTGCACATGGATTAACCATCTTTGAGATTCTCCTTATAGATGTTTCAAGCTCTTCCTTTCTTGAGGAGGCACATATCGCTCATGCCCGCTACCCATCTATACCGCACATGTTCCTAAGAATAAACACTCTTCTCAATAAGAAGTTAAAAAATATAAATCTGCACCAGAAATGTTATTGGATTTGTTACAGAAGCCAGAGAAATGATTTTTAAAATAATCATTTACAGTTTCATCCCTCTGTTCTTCACATCTATTAATATAGATGTTGATTTTTCAAAGTTTTACTTACTGTCAGATTTAGCAGTTAACTTGCCCAAGGAAAAAGGTATATAGTCATTAACTTTTGGACCTGGACTAAAGCCAAGAAGTACAAGAGTTGGAAAAACATGCTTACTTTGGTCAATGAACCATCATGAAGCTGTTTTTTCCTCAAATGACAAGGTGGTGGGGTGGGTGCATCAAGGGGAAACATTACTTCATGGTATTGACTTGTGTAAGTAGATGTCCTCTGTCTTCCTGAGTTCAGAATGTGTGTAAGAGATATGACTATATTTTCAGATTTTGTTCTTAGCAGCAACATCTCCAAGTGGAGGGCTTATGATGGTTTTCTTTTTTATAAAGGGCAATCAGATTCTCAGTGGCCTCTCCATTGAAGAATATAAGACCACCCTGAAGATAATCAAGCAAGCTATTTTAGCTACAGACCTAGCACTGTACATAAAGTAAGTTTTAAGACATATCTTGATAAATAGATTTTGGATGTGTTTGCATAGTTTCCAACTTTAAAAACTGCCATTGGGATATTTTTAGATTATAAAAACCAATGTCCTGGCAAAGCTGTTTATCAAACTATGGAGCAGTTTGTTAAACAGGAAACCAGAAAAGTCTACTTAATGCTAGAAATGACAGAATACAGAATTATTTCTGACATTTGTCTTTGAAGCTCTGCACAAAGCAGATAACCATCTCAAGGTCATTCTAAGCTTGGCTGGCCAATCTAAAGAATAGAATAATGCCCTCTATAAAGGGCACCTGCTTTTCCTTCTGTCCCTCACTCCCCCAGTGTCTGACCATTTCACAGTCCCTTAAACTGTTATCCAAGCCCATGTGGGCAGGAAAAGGAGTTGAGTGCCAAACAAGTAAATCTTGTTTCTTTTTATTGGATTTTGGCAGATGAAGAGTATTAATGTAGAACCTTGTAATTAATGAAGTTAACGACTTAAGAATTAAAGTATGCATTAGAGTGTATCGGTGATGTAGGTGTGCGTTTGCATAACTAAACTTACTTTCTAAAAGAAAGGAAGGATGTTGCTGGGTTTGGGCAGCAGTTTGTTTCCCACGCAGAGACTGAGCTCTCTGCTGCATGTGTGGGGGTGAAGGCAGAGCGGCATTCATGCTCACGGGATTTCCTGGGAGCAAGGGCCTCTCCCCAGCTGTACACAGATGCACACTGTGGTTTTAGCCACTCTTGAGAAGTAAAAACAAACAGAACAGGCACACAAAACCACATACCAGATAGCCACTACTGTACATCTAAAAGTGACTTATGTCCGAAAGAGTCTGTTACCTTGGACTTTGGAGCACTTTAAAGTTAATTAGGGTAAAAAAAATACATATTGTAAATTTCAGCTCAAAATGACTGCAGGATAAAGACTGTCAAGTTACCAATAATTTGAAAAGTACCTGAAACCACAAAGACTTCCTGACCTTTTCAAGCCACAAGGGTCTCCCCTCTGGATCCTTCTGAAACCTCTTTTCATCTTGGTACTCAGTCACAGACAGGCACTTTTGTTATGCAAGTTTCTCTTACGAGTGTCCCGTGACTTTGACTAGTTTAAATGTTATGAAAAGAACTCATGTCTCGGCATTTTCCAAGATGCTTATCCATGTTGAGCACACGGAGGTGTTCACTATACAGTGAGCAAACATCAGTTTATACTGGGTCTTTCTTTGCTTCAGAAGAACTTCACAGCTTTATACTAAGATATATTTTGGTATACAGTAAAAAATTATGTGAATGAGACGTATAAAATTAAATTGAAACCATAGAGATCTTGCACCATATGCAAAATTTCTTAAATCATTCTCAGCATCAGATTTGATGAAACTCACCTTGTTTCATTTTCTTAAATCATATTCAGGAATTGAAATTTCTATTACTTGTGACCTTAGTTAAAAGTGAGTTAAGATTTAATATTTCAACCAAAGAATATGGTAGAAGAGAGGAAAGTAAGGTGTTCAAGATTTTTATATGATTCTTATATTGGTATATATTCTGATTTATAAGAATATATGTAACAATATAAGATTCTTATTTGAGAAGAACCACTAGATTCTTTTCCCTGAAATTTTACTTGATGAGCCTTTGTTGACCAAAAAGATAAGAGCTTAGGGGACTCATCATAACTACCAAATATTTTTCTTTATTTTAAAGGAGACGAGGAGAATTTTTTGAACTTATAATGAAAAATCAATTCAATTTGGAAGATCCTCATCAAAAGGAGTTGTTTTTGTAAGTAGGATTACTATCCTTAAAGCTGGCTTTGCTATCCAATTAATTTTATTGCGATTATTTGTTACAATGTGATAATCTTAGGGGCTGTCAGAATTCTTACAGATGTTATACAAAGGGCTAAATAGGAGTATTTATTTGAAAATAAATGCATTTGCAAATTCAAAAGAGTAAATTACTCTTTTTGTCCTAGAAGGACCTTTAAATGTGGTAGAGTGTCATACAAGGCTGTAGAGTTCCCTTGTTCACACTCACAGTTCTTTTGACTGGAAGACCTGAAAATGGCATCCTGAAGACTGCTGGAGCAAGAACACGACTGTGAAGTGTTTACTTCTCTTACGTGATGGCAGAGCAGCAGTCAGACCTTCAGTTCAGTTGGCTGCTCAGTTGTGTGACTCCATGGACTGCAACTCCCTGAGCTTGCTTCCCTATCCATCACCAGGCTTCCCTGTCCATCACCAATTCCCAGAGCTTGCTCAAACTCTATCAAGTCAGTGATGCCATCCAACCATCTCATGCTCTGTCATCCCCTCCTCCTGCCTTCAGTCCTTCCCAGCATCAGGGTCTTTTCCAGGGAGTCAGTTGTTCACATCAGGTGGCCAAAGTATTGTAGCTTCAGCTTCAACATCAGTCCTTCCAATGAACACCCAGGACTGATCTCCTTTAGGATGGACTGGTTGGATCTCCTTGCAGTCCAAGGGACTCTCAAGAGTCTTCTCCAACACCACAGTTCAAAAGCATCAATTCTTTGGTGCTCAGCTTTCTTTATAGTCCCACTCTCACATCCATACACTACTGGCAAAAAAACATAGCTTTGACTAAATGGACTTTTGTCAGCAAAGTAATATCTCTGCTTTTCATATGCTGTGTAGGTTTGTCATAGCTTTTCTTTCAAGGAGCAAAGGTCTTTTAATTTCATGGCTGCAGTGATTTTGGAGCCCAGGAAAATAAAGTCTTTCACTGTTTGTATTGTTTCCCCATCTATTTGCCATGAAGTGACAGGACTGGATGCCATGATCTTCATTTTTTGAATGTTGAGTTTTAAGCCAGCTTTTTCACTCTCCTCTTTCATCTTCATCAAGAGGCTCTTTAGTTCCTCTTTGCTTTCTGCCATAAGGGTGGTATCATCTGCATATCTGAGGTTATTGATATTTCTCCCAGCAATCTTGGTTCCAGCTTGTGCTTTATCCAGCCCAGCATTTTGCATGATGTACTCTGCATATAAGTTAAATAAGTAGGGTTACAATATACAGCCTTGACATACTCCCTTCCAAATTTGGAACCAGTCTGTTGTTCCATGTCCCTTTTTAACTGTTGCTTCTGGACCTGCATACAGGCTTCTCAGGAGGCAGGTAGGTGGTCTGGCATTCCCATGTCTTGAAGAATTTTCCACAGTTTGTTGTGATCACACAGTCAAAGGCTTTAGCAGAATGCCTTAGTAGTCAATGAAGCAGAAGTAGTTGTTTTTCTGGAATTCTCTTGCTTTTTCTATGATCCAACAGATGTTGGCAAGTTGGTCTCAGGTTCCTCTGCCTTTTCTAAATCCAGCTTGAACATCTGGAAGTTCTTGGTTCACATACTTGAAGCCTGGCTTGGAGACTTTTGAGCATTACTTTACTAGCGTGTGAGATGAGTACAATTGTGCAGTAGTTTGAACATTCTTTGGCATTGTCTTTCTTTGGGATTGGAATGAAAACTGACCTTTTCCAGTCCTGTGGCCACTGCTGAGTTTTCCGAATTTGTTGGCATACTGAGTGCAGTACATTCACAGCATCTTCATTTGGGATTTGAAATAGCTCAACTGGAATTCCATCACCTCCACTAGCTTTGTCCATAGTGATGCTTCCTAAGGCCCACCTGACTTCACACTTCAGGATGTCTGTCTCTGGGTGAATGATCACACTGTTGTGGTTATCTGGGTCATTAAGATTCTTTTTGTATAGTTCTTCTGTGTATTCTTGCCACTTCTTCTTAATATCTTCTGCTTCTGTTAGGTCCATACAATTTCTGTCCTTTATTGAGCCCATCTTTGCATGAAATGTTCCCTTGGTATCTCTTAATTTTCTTGAAGAGACCTCTAGTCTTTCCCATTCTCTTGTTTTCATCTATTTCTTTGCATTGATCACTGAGGAAGGCTTTCTTATTTCTCTTTGCTATTCTTTGGAACTCTGCATTCAAATGGGTATATCTTTCTTTTTCTCCTTTGCCTTTCGCTTCTTTTCTTCTCTCAGCTATTTGTAAGGCCTCCTCAGACAGCCACTTTGCCTCTTGCATTTCTTTCTTGGGGATGGTTTGGATCACTGTCTCCTGTACAGTGTTACAAACCTCCATCCACAGTTCTTCAGGCCTCTGTCAGATCTAATCCCTTGAGTCTATTTGTTACCTCCACGATATAATGAATGGTGAGGGATTTGATTTAGGTCATACATGAATGGTCTAATGGTTTTCCCTACTTTCTTAAATGTAAATCTGAATTTTGCAATAAGGAGTTCATGATCTGAGCCACAGTCAGCTCCTGGTCTTGTTTTTGCTGACTGTATAGAGCTTCTTCACCTTGGGCTGCAAAGAATATAATCAGTCTGATTTCATTATTGACCATCTAGTGATGTTCATGTGTACAGTCATCTTGTGTTGCTGGAAGAGGGTGTTTGCTAAGACCAGTACGTTCTCTTGGGAAAACTCTGTTAGCCTTTGCCCTGCTTCATTTTGTACTCTAATGCCAAACTTGCCTGTTACTCCAGATATCCCCTAACTTCCTACTTTTACATTCCAGTCCCCTATGATGAAAAGGACATCTTTTTTTGGTGTTAGTTGTAGAGTCAGAGCTTCAGGGTTCTGTTTTTCCTCAGCTGTTGTCCCTGTCCCTCCCTCCCATCCTTTGCTATTTCTATCACTGCCTTTACCGTGACAAGAACTAGACCATTAAAAAATAACTAAGTGAATAATAAAGACAGAAGTGGTAATAAGACTGAGGACAGTGCTCTACTACAATTTTATAACTAACATCTCTTTAGATAGATAGGTGTCATTTCACATGCAAACAAACATACACATGTCCAGCTGTCTGTTCACACAAATGTCATGCTTCATGTAAGAGCCTCAACATGTTTTTTAGAGCAATGCCTTAGAAAAGTATACACACACTACTGCAATCTGTGACCAGTTTTTCCCAGTAACAAAAATGGAATCCAACCTCAATTCCAAGTCTGTGCCACCGTTTTCACTGCTATACTCTCCTAACTTCTGACCTCTTGCAGAGAAGCACTCAGTACACCTAGCACTCAGGTTGCCTCTTCCACTATTCACTGTCCAGACACTGCATGGTCTTCCTTGGGGGAGACAGTTTGCATTGGCAAGCATTATTGGAATCCTTCATGATTAAACATTTCTCTGCGGTAAGAATTGGTATAAGAGAGTCTGAGGCCAAAAACCATTTTCTTTGTGGCCTAATATGGTTAGGGAAGATGTACTTTTATTTAGATTGTCCTCTGATTGCAGCCATGAAATTAAAAGATGCTTACTCCTTGGAAGGAAAGTTATGACCAACCTAGATAGCATATTCAAAAGCAGAGACATTACTTTGCCAACAAAGGTCTGTCTAGTCAAGGCTATGGTTTTTCCAGTGGTCATGTATGGATGTGAGAGTTGGACTGTGAAGAAGGCTGAGCGCCAAAGAATTGATGCTTTTGAACTGTAGTTGTTGGAGAAGACTCTTGAGAGTCCCTTGGACTGCAAGGAGATCCAACCAGTCCATTCTAAAGGAGATCAGTCCTGGGTGTTCTTTGGAAGGAATGATGCTAAAGCTGAAACTCCAGTACTTTGGCCACATCATGCGAAGAGTTGACTCATTGGAAAAGACTCTGATGCTGGGAGGGATTGGGGGCAGGAGGAGAAGGGGACGACAGAGGATGAGATGGGTGGATGGCATCACCAACTCAATGGACATGAGTTTGAGTGAACTCCAGGAGTTGGTGATGGACAGTGAGACCTGGCGTGCTGCGATTCATGGAGTCGCAAAGAGTCAGACACGACTGAGCGACTGAACTGAAGAGGTACAAGTGACGCAGTCCTTTACCTTGAGTGTTTCTATATGTGACAGTGATGGCCTTTTTGCCTATGTCTTCAAACAGACTGAAAGAATTAGATGGCAGGTATTTAGACCTGACATGGAAAAACACTACCCCAAAGAGAAACCACTTCCATGCAGTAGTCACGGTACTGAGTTCTAGAGCACCTTGTCACAGCCCCCAGAGTCCAACATGGTTTTCAGCTTCTCTAACAAGAAAAGGAGTAAAGAGCACCATCTCCTTTCATTTCCCTCTTCTCTCCAGCAGGTACTGTTCAATAATTTAAAGACTTTTCACATAGGAGCCACGACGTGTGCTGAGTGAACTAGGATGACCCATCACAGTCCTTGCTGTCATGGGGATTTTATCAATAGGATAGTTGATGTTTCACAGTTAATTATTAGTAATCAATGTGTTTTCACCACACTGTCACTGAGAATGGAAGGCCAAAGTAAAAAAAATAATAATAGCAGGCAAGTTTTTGCTCAGAGGTTAGTAATTTCTCTCCTTCTGCTAATCTGGAGATACAACAAGGCAGTTTGAGGGCGAATTCCAGTGGTTCACTGGGTAACCAAAACAACTGACACTGTGATACCATTGTATCAGTTCTGCTTCTATATAAATTCTATTTCGGTTTCTTTAGTCTTTGTAAACTGCCATCTCTGGAGTTTATGGGGTTTTAATTTAACTTTTTATCAGTAACTAACTACTTACTAAGGTTTATAGTCACATAAAGGTAAACAGGAGTATTGGACCTCTTTTTCCTTAACAGAGCGATGCTGATGACAGCTTGTGATCTTTCTGCAATTACAAAACCCTGGCCTATTCAACAACGGGTATGTTGTTTAGTGATGAAAAAGTAGTAATTAAAAGTCAAAGTATGTGATGATTTGAGAGAATAGCATTGAAACATGTATATTACCATACGTGAAACAGATCGCCAGCCCAGGTTTGATGCATGAGACAGGGTGCTCAGGGCTGGTGCACTGGGATGACCCAGAGGCATGGGATAGGGAGGGAGGTGGGAGGGGGGTTCAGGATGGGGAACACATGTATACCCGTGGCTAATTCATGTCAATGTATGGCAAAACCAATACAGTATTGTAAAGTAATTAGTCTCCAATTAAAATAAATAAATACAAATTTTTTTTAAGTCAAAGTATGAAAAACCTTTACTCTTAAATGTAGCTTTTAAAGTACTTGGGAAACTTTTAATCTAAACTTTAAGTAGTATTAATAGCAGATAATTGGACATAAACACTTTTCTTTTTTAGAACACTTGTTATGACTTAATAATTATTAACAGCAAAAACCTAGCTGTTGATAAAGTTTAATTCCAGTACTGTTTTTAGCTCAGTTTTTTTTTTTTTAAAGCACATCCCTTTAATAGTCTTAATAATTAGAAGACACAAACTCCATTTTCTTGGAGTTAGCCTACTAGGCTGTACTTCAACTCTAAATAGGCATTAACAAGTAGAACTTAAACATTTCTGGTGCTCATAAATATAGGACATGTTGATATAAGATATGCAGAAGGTGCTAATTAGAGCCCAGGGTCAGGTGGCTAGAAATATATCGTCTCTCCAAATAAGTCAGTGCCGTAGCCTTGTGCTGAGGCATAAAGGCCGTAGGCTAAACATAAGGGGGGTGGGGGGTTTCCACGCGATGATGTGTATATTGTGTTTGTTTTCTGAGACTGCATTGTCAATCCTAAATGTACTACCTGAGATTATTGACAGTTGCTGCTGGTCACAACTATGGGATACATAGTCATGGAGCCCAGGAATGACAGGCTCGTCTCCTGAACCACGTGCTGACAAGACAATATCAGGAATGCACTCTTCAGGTGCCAAAGATGACATGCCATAAGCACGCGAGAAATGTCTCTACAGACCTTCCTGCTCCATAATAAGTAACACTACATGCCCATTTCAAAACAGGAAAGAGAATGGACGAGGAAAGAATTTCTTTCTTTCTCTTTCTTTTGAATCAGACTCTGAAAACATAGTGCAGTGAAGCTGGGGTCCAGACAAAAAGCAGCACTATAAAGCCGCTATAATTAAAACAGTTTGGAATTGGTATCAGACCCGTGGACACAATAGGACACCGAGAACTGCATAGAACACTTACATAATTAAGATAGCATTGCAAATAACTGGGGGAAAGACAGACTTTACTAAATAATGTTAGGATGGTTTTCCCATCTTCCATAGCCAGATGGCAAAAGATGAAACTGGATCTATTCTGCATACTTAAATTCCAAATGGACCATAGAGCTCAGTGTAGACAATTAAACCATGCAAGTACTAAGTAAAAACATTTGTGGATTCTTTTATAACTGAGGAGTGAAAAAACTTTCCTAATTACGGCTCCATATGCAGAAACAATAAAGACTGACAAATTTGATTACATGAAAATAAAAAATTAAGAAAACTTTTTTGCATGACAAAGACACAATAAGCAAAAACAGACAATGCTGCTGCTGCTAAGTCGCTTCAGTCGTGTCCGACTCTGTGCGACCCCATAGACAGCAGCCCACCAGGCTCCCCCGTCCCTGGGATTCTCCAGGCAAGAGTACTGGAGTGGGGTGCCATTACCTTCTCCAAACAATGAGAAATAGGTAAAAATATTTACAACTTTTATCTGATAGCTAATATCCATAATATCAAAGAACTTCTTAAACATAAAGAAAACAGCTAACAATCCTACTGGAAAATGGGCCAAGATTTGAACAAAAAGTTGATAGAGAAAGAAATGCGAATGGCTCTTACTCATTTGAAAAGGTCTCAGAACCTCAATCACAAGGAAAGATGCAAATTAAAACTGTACTGACAAAAAACGTCTTGTCCAGAATCTCATAACAGCATTATTCCCAATAGTCAGAAACTAGAAACATCCACATGTCCCTCAACAGGAGAGTGGATACATGCATTGCAGCGCACTGCCTCACACAGTGCCGCTCTGCTCAACAGTAGAAGGAAGCTGACGCCGACGCAGGCAACGCCATGGACAAGTCTCACCAACAGTATATATCCAGTGAAAGCAGCCGGACGCAAAAGAACACGTACTGTGATTCATTTATGTCGCTTTCTAGAAAAGGCAAAACTAATCAGTGGTGAAGGAAATGAGGATAGTGGCTGAGTGGGGAGGAAGCAAAGCAGGTTCGGTGACTCACGGAGAAGGGCCTGAGGGCAACTTCTGGGTGATATAAACACTGTTTCTTGGTTGGGGTATGTGTTAACCTAGTCACATGCATTTGTGACTGCAGACCCATGATCTATGCAATTCACTGAAAAAAAAAAAAAAAAACACACACTAAGACACCATTTCTCAACTGTCTGATTGGCAAACATTTAAAGATTTTACAGCATACTCTGTTGGGGAAGCTGTGGGAAAACAAGAAATGCAAAATATTGTAACTGTTTGGGAATATATGATTACACATACTCATTTACTATTACTTCTAGGAATCTTATCTCAAAGATATACTGGCAAGAATATAAAAATACATTTACATAGACTATTCATTTTAGTGCTGTTGGTCATAGCAAAGACAAGAAATAGCCCAAGTGTTCATTAATATGGTACTAAGTAAACTGTAGTATTTATTTATATGATGAAGTCTCTGCAACAGTAAAAAGAAAGGAGCACTTTCTGTATACTACTATGGGGTGATTTCAAAGATATAAGTAAAAAAGAAAAAACAAGGAAGAGAAAATGGGTATGGTATGCTACCATTTATCTGAGAAGGCAATGGAATATGAATGTATGTACTTATATTTGCATATAGTTTTAAAAAGCAGGATTAACTGTTAAAAAGTTAATGATTTCCCACGGGGAAGGAAGGAATAAGATTGAGGGAACAGAGATATAAGGTAGAGTTGCTTGCATGTACTTGTTTTGTAGATTTAATTTAGGAACCATGTAAACTGTGTTTATAAAGTTGAACTTTAAAAAAATCACATAACCTGGGAAGCAAAATGCAACAATGTGATTTTGGTTGCAAAACCACACTGAGGGGGACAGTTTTATTCCAAGAGATTTAAAACCGTTACTTGACCATGTAACTCCAGTCGATGTACACTAAGAAGAACAACAGCAAACCATTAAAGCTGTTTTTCAGTAATCATATTAGGGGAAATTTTGTATATATATTCAGTCACCATAGTGGATGATGTGGGTAAAAGCAAATGAGAAATTATATTGATATTGTTGAGAGGTAGGATTTTTAGTGTGAGTAGAAAGATAGAGATCCAAGATGGATAAGGTTTTGCAGAAATCCTATAGTCCTGATTTGAATAGGAAATACTATATGAACTTACATTGTGTAAGCTCCATTCATTAAAAGGGCTTAAAAATAACCAACACCCTGGTAGAAATGAACGAGCCTTGTGCCCTGATTGAAGTTTCTAAATACCTCAGTTTAAAAGAATGAGGACTCCATGAAGAAATGGCTGATTGCCCGTTCCAAAACAGGAAATGTACAAGATGAGCTAAGAACATCTTGTAATAGCAGAAAGCAAGAACTATCAAAGACTGATAAAGCCGTGTCAGAAGAGCAAAGAAGCCAACTCAGTTGGCCAAAATGGAACAATGTGGGTGGGCATCAGTAAGGACTGAAATACATTAAATATGTTTAAATCCAAAGTTCAAAATAATAATAAAAATAATAAAGCCTTCTTTAGTCATGTTTGTTGGATGCTTGAGAACTGAGTTATTATTTTTTTCCAATGGTAATTATAATAGAGAAAATCAAGTTATTTCTCCTTTATTTATACAAATTATACTTCAGGGTAACTAAAAATTGATGTGGGGGACTTATTCTATTTCAGCTATAAAGAAAAAGGGAATGATTGCTTTGTATATTACTTTTTGCAGCCTCTAAATTAATGGATCCAGGCAAAGCTCATGAAGGACTGTTAATATCACAAAGAGAGGCGACCAGGCATTCCATTGTCAGAAGTACATGGCACAGCCTGAGAAACAGTCGTAGCAAAAAAAAAAAAAAAAAAAAAACTCAATCGAATCAAGTGTCTAGATCTCATTACTGGTGTATGGAAATACAGGGAACAGAGAAACATTAAATTTCATTATGGAAACACAATCAGCAAAATCCAGACAACAGGAAACTACCGGAGGAACAACGCAGTTTATTCAACAGCAGTCAAAATCATAAGGACATTTTTTAAAAAGAGAGACGAAGAGGAATTGGTAGACTGAAAGAAACCTAAGAGGCATGGCAGTCAGCCTCAGTATAAGGACCTACCTGATCCTGTGTTTCCCGCAGCGCCTGGTATAACCGGTGCTTAATATCTCACTGATTATGCGTATGGATGGGCACACAGTGCTTTCTTCCCACTACTGCGGAGGCCGAAATAACATGTTGCTCTTTTCTCTGAGTTACAGATTACAGACTCTAGCCTTTGTGATTAGGTACACATTACAATTAAGTATTTACTGTTACTGCTTTATTCTAATTTTACTGATGTGGTTAAAAGCCACAGATTTGATGGGTTTTATTATCTTCATTTAAAGTCTGTTTTACTGAGTGGTATGCCTTTAATTACCCACACTTAGTCTGTTATTGATTTCAGATAGCAGAACTTGTTGCCACTGAATTTTTTGACCAAGGAGATAGAGAGAGGAAAGAACTCAACATAGAGCCCGCTGTAAGTATGAGACCTTGTTGGGAGGAATTATTCATATACATGTTTTTGTTGTAGATTCCTTTTTGTGCTTCTATGAGATTTTAGGAAGACAATTTCTCATCTTTTTATAAAGTCCTTTTTCTTACCTGAAGAATTAAACATGTTTGTTACAGAAAACATGCAAATAACAAAGGACAGAAAAGACTCTGAGTTATCAAATCATACCTGCTTTTTGTAATTTTTTCCATTTATATATCATAAGCCACTTTGCATTCTAACAGATGCTCTGTCCTATATGCCATTTATAACGGTTACATGAAATAGTGCATGCATGCTCAGGCATGTCCAACTCCTTGTGACCCCATGCTTTGTAGACTGCCAGGCTCCCCTGTCCATGGGATTTGCCCAAGAATACTGGAGTGGGTTGCCATTTCCTCCTCCAAGGGATCTTCCCGACCCAGGTATCAAACCCACGTCTCCTGAGTCTCCTGCATTGGCAGGTGGATTCTTTATCACTGAGAAGTGGTAAGCCCCACATGAAACAGATGCAGCTATTATTTACTGTTTGGTATAATTTTGTAGAGTTTACTATTACAAACAGCACTTTGATAAACAGCTGTTGTTGTTAAATATTTGTATACTGCATTTTTTGCTCAGGGTAGGTAGAGAATCTCGAATACAAGAAGATTCTTCTCAACCAATGAAGTTTTTCCTGAAATGCATGAGTTTTTCCTGGAAGTGGTGCACAGGGTCATTCTTTTACTCAAATGAACATTTATTGAGCCCACATTAAATGGGCCATGGTTACAAGATGCCCCTCCTCTGGTACCATTGCCTCTGCTTTACTCTTTAGCCTCATCTGGGCACACCCTATGTCTCATTCGTCTTTTGCAATTATTTAGTCTCCTAGACATAGTAGTCGGAGCTTCCCTGGTGGCTCAGTGGTAAAGAATTCTCCTGCAGTGCAGGAGACACGGGTTTGATCCCTGTGTCAAGATCCCCTGGAAAAGGAAATGACAACCTGCTCCAATATTCTTGCTTGGACAACCCCATGGACAGAGGAGCATGGTGGGCAATAGTCCATGGGGTCACAAAGAGTCAGACGTGACTTAGTAACTAAACACACACACAGTAATAGGCTTGTTAGAAGCTCGGAATCCTCTCAGAAAATGGTGGGTAGCAGAGTGATGGTCACAGCTAACAGAGAATCTGCTTCATTTTAAACGAGCACTGAGACAGACTCTTTGCTCCCCTCAGAGGTGCTGGCTTTGTCTTATGTCGTCATGAGCTCCTGAGAATAAGCAACAGTGATATCTGCGTTCTTTTCACTCAGAGAGCTCTCTGTGTGAACTGAGTTGTAATCGACTGTGGCCTCAGTGGCGTCTTTCACAAAGCTGAGAGTGTTTGATTCCACATCAGTAGACAATTAGAAAGCGTGTCTGTTTTCCAGATACATGTCAGCAGTGGACTCTAGGTCAGTGCCTAACTCTAGGTCACCAGTTGATCTGAGGTCAGTGATCAGTTCTGGTTCTGGGGGTCACGCAGGGACAGTCACAGCCCCAGTGAACGAGAGAGAGAGGACCAGGGCCTTCTTGAGCATGGTTTGGTGCAGGGGGGTAGGAGCCTCCAGAAGGTGAAGAGGCGGTAGGCAGGTATCTGGCCTTCTTCAGCTAACCCAGGGAATCATCGTTTAAGAGCCAACTTGTATTGCATTAAGTAAATCAGATCTGTGTATGTGTGTTTCTGTGTTTTCAGGATCTAATGAACCGGGAGAAGAAAAACAAAATCCCAAGTATGCAAGTTGGATTCATAGATGCCATCTGCTTGCAACTGTATGAGGTATTTACTATGAAAACTACTAGACTTTTGACAGTGTTATGAAGTAAATTGAAGCAATGAATATCAGGCACATTTTTTTTTCCTTCTTACACAAGAAACTAGAAGTAAAATAATCAGGACATTTCTTTTACTAATGAACATGCTGTTTGTACTGAACAAGGAACACATTTTATATTTACTATTTCTCAAAAATGTCAATTCATTGATGTATATCTAGTGAGTACCTACTGCATGCTAGGCTCCAGCAAATTCATGTAGCGAATGCTGAGAAAAAGTATGTGCCAGTGCTACACTCAAAGGAAGTATATTCTGCATACTCTATGTTAGCATATTCTTTTTAAGACTAAATTTTGGCCTAAATAAGGAAAAACAGTTATCTAACTTCTTCCATAGGATGACTTTACTACTGTTAAGAAAATTTTTATGAGGATTACAGGAAGGCAGCTAGGAAAATATTGCAGGTTCCCATTTTCATATACGTGTTAGTTTGGGTTTTTTAAATTATTCTCCCTAACATATCCAACTGACTAGTTTAGATGCTATGCCCCAAATACAGAAAGTAGATGCTGTCCTCGTCTTTATACATTTAAATAGGAAACTGTCTTTAAGTATTTGGGGAAAAAAACATTTATCATAGGAGGAATCATAGACTGCCAAGACCAGAAGAAAGGCTAGAAATTTTTTAATCCAGACATTTCACAGATTCAGTCATTGAATCTGTAAAACGTCCATCTTCCAGGGAGATGGAATGCTTGTCCCAACTAGGTAGGTAGTGGGAGAACTGTGTTTAGAGTTCAGTTCTCAGCCTGGGCCCAGGGTTCTAGCCATCAGATGAATTGAAGAAAGAAGCTGTGGCTGATGAGGAAAAAGGAGGGAGGGATAGGAGAGACAGCAGAAGAAAACAGGATGAAAGAACGCGTGTGAGGCCCCGGCACCACCTTCTGCCCTCCCTTCTCGGCAAGCTGGCTGTTTACTGCTGTGCAGAAGCCTTCCCAGCAGCGTCTCCAGCACCTCCCAACAGTCATCCTTTCTGTAACAAATGCCTTCCTTATGGACTGGATTAAGAGTTCCTCAGCTGCAGATACTAATGTCTCTCTCCATTTTTTCCCCATGCCCATAAATATAGTCAAATCACCCATTATAAATTTCATCCTTCTACATTTCCTATTCATTTTATTTTAATCTACAGTTAAATTCTATGTGATATAGACAGACATTTTTACTATTATTACAGAAGTTATAGGTTCTTATAGAAAAATCAGAATAATAGAGAAGTGAAAAGATAAAATCACTTATAATTCTACTACTGTTATTTTAGTGCATATTCTTTATGACATTTTCATATATTTTTCATTTAACAAAAATTGCTCTTTGCAATCCATAATAGAATGTACATCTTTCTGTTTCAAATGTGTTTTCTATGACAGCTTTAATGGCTGCAGAATAGTAACACAATATTTCTAACCCTGCTGTTGGGTATTTAAGGCAATGTTTGTCTATGACACAGACATCTACAGTGAATGTTCTTGTAAGCTAAATATTTATGGAACTATAGTTGGTAAATAATAATGCCATATAGAGTTTAATCTTTATTATAATCTTGGATAAAAATTTAATGTATATTGGATAAAATTATTTTATAGAAAATCACAAAAACTAAGCATCCCCCTATGAAGTCAACACTTAGAGAGAACCATCTGTAGTACATAAAAGCAAATGGATTCTTTCTCTACAGAGCCAATTCCACACAGATCTGTCTTCACTGCTTAATAATGTTATGTTGAAATGTGTGCATTTCCTCTCTGTCTCAGCATGTGTTGCCCGTCTGTATAGCTTAAGAGGAGTCATTCATAAATGATCTGTGATCACAGCTCTGTGAGAACCCCAGCAGTGGGTCTGCTTGGGAAGTGAGTGTGTGATGTGACCCTCTGGGACAAGCCTGGGGAGAGGGCTTATTTCCCGGTACCATCTAGTCACCGGCTTTCTTCCTCTCTCTTTAGGCCTTGACCCATGTGTCGGAGGACTGTTTCCCTTTGCTGGACGGCTGCAGAAAGAACAGGCAGAAATGGCAGGCTCTTGCAGAACAGCAGGAGAAGACACTGATCAATGGTGAAAGCAGCCAGACCAAGCGGAACTGAGAGACCTATTCATGCAGAGCTGAAGTTGACAGATGGTGTCTTCTGCAGTATGCCTAGTTTTGCTATATACTGTACAGATTTGGTTGTATACTTTGCCACTGCTGTATTTTTATTTTTGCACAATTTTTGACAGCGTAGCATGAAATGTTTTTAGAGGACTATTGCATATTTTCTGTACATTTGTTTTATGCCACTGAACTGAGATTATCAACGACACCCACTCTTAGCACGTGAATAAGAGCACTGTTTGTAATACTTTGTGTACTGCAAGGTACAAGTTGCATTCTTGCACAGAGGCTAATTTTGGGTTTTTTTTTTTTTTCTGGGGATTTTAAATAATTGGTTTTGTGTTTTCTGAATTATCAATCTTTCAAGAATGTTTAGAATCTTTTCTTTCTTAAAAATAGTCTAGGAGCAAACTGAATATATTCTGTGACATTTAAAACCTTCATAGAATAGAAAAAAGTGTTGACTTTTAAAGCTTGTTGGATTTTAAAAGGAATTGGCTATATTTTTCAACACTGTATTACCTTAACGAAAGAAAGTTAAAACTCTAAACAAATGGAAAGTACTATAAGGCAGTATTGTAAAGAAAAGGCATTACTTAATTAATTTGGTTTTTCTGTTGTTAGAGAATAGGCAAGAGAGAGGTTTCTTATTTCAGTGCAATACATCTCCCCAAAGGCTACCCATAAATGCTCACTTCGACCTAACAGACCTGGTAGAGAGCAGGAGGAGCCTGGGAAGAAGACCCAGCCCCTGAGTCTCGAGGGATGAGCCTGCTGCAGAAATGGAGCGGCCAGGACAGCCGTCAGGGAAGAGAACGCTCCACCAGAGGACACCCTGACAGTCAGGGGGTCACACACTGAGCTTCCTTTTCGTTCACCTCACGAGTCATCGTTATAAGTCAACACTTTAAAACACAAGCGATCATGGGCGCACAGGCCTGAAATGAGCTGTGACCACTCAGGATAAGAGGGTATGCACCCTAAACTGGCCCCTGAGCTCGTACTTGGTGGGATTTACTTCTCATAACTTTTAGTCCATTTAGAAAATGCTAATGTTTTCTTAGAACTTGAGCTCATTTAATTGTATTCCCATTGTACATATGTGCCCCTAAAGACACTGGTATTCCATATAAGAGAAGTAGATAACGAATTGAGAAACTGGTTCCGGAAAAGAAAATCTGCTCTAAACGTGCAGTAATGTTTGGACTTGGGGAAGAATAGGAAGACAGGCGTTTCACCTGTTCACGTCCCTCCACATCCCTGAAAAAAGTTTCTGAGTTTCTAGCACTGGTTTGGATAGGAAAGCTCTTGGGGATATGATAATGCAGCATTCTAAAAGAATTTTCACTAAAACATATTTTCCATTTATATATATTTTTTCCCTAAACATCCTAAAATTCAACATATAAGTTTTGAAAATTCTAAGTGTGTATATGTATCTTGACATTAATTTTATTTTTACTCTTCAGTTAAAAAACAAAACAAAACATATTGTATTGCCATCATTTTGTAGTGGTAAGGGAGAGTCTAGAAGGCTATCAGTTGTTTAATGCAGTATGTATTACTGTTGTAACACTTGTAGCTTCAGCATGTTATTCTGTTTTTAAGTCATACACATGAGTTCTGAGAGTTTGCCTCTTGGTGGCACTGGTGTGTAACTTACACAGACTGTCACTAACATAACATATCTTCATACCAGGATATGCCTATGCATGCATACACAATTCCTTAGTACCAAAAAATCGTTTGAAGAATAGCAGTCTTTTCAGTAACCTATCTTTTTACCATACACATTGTGATTTAACAGTTATGTGAAAATCTGTAATCAAATATTTCAGCAGTTTGTTCAGGGCCTCTCATGTATGTCATTACAACTTTTACATACACAGTAGACTATGTATAGAGAATTTGCATGTATGTCATTTTAACAAGTAATATGATATATTTAGAAATTCTTGGCGTACTTTTAGATAATGGCTTATTTTACCTTACTAGTTTAGAAACTGAAAGAAGTTGGGCAATGCCATACCTATTTTATCTTTGGGTATTTTAGTTCATACAGAAGAGTGCTTCTTGAAGCCTGGTTAGTTGGTTCAAATACTTTTTAACTTTTAGGAAAATCATTCCATACATGGATTAATACCTGGTACATGGACACAAATTCTTATGTGAATATTTCCTTTCCAGTATCCTCTCAAGTTGGGGGAAAAAATGCATATATATATATATATATATATATATGTAATTTTTTTCTCTCACCCTACCCTATATTTATATTACCTGTAACTAGCAAAAAATTGTTCTAGATTAGTTTGCTGTTGTTCTAGCTGAGTAACATGATACTATTTCATTTCAATTTTCAGCCCCAGAAGTCCCCACTACTTTGCTAAGTTGTGAATGATGTCTGTAAGATTGCCTGCCCGGCCTTATACACTCACAAGAGTGGCCTTTGCCAGTCACTAACCCGTGTGAACTCGAGTTTCAGTGTCATAACTGCTGTGAGTGTGAACCAGTTGTGCCGCTGAAGGAGTTGTGTTTGGGCTAAGCCTTCCCTGCAAGGGGGATGTCGCAGAGGACATCTCCTGTGTCAGAGCTGGTGGGCCCTGGAGACCACTGTCGGAAAGGAGATGGCGGGCCCCAAAGCAAGGTGTCGAATCCCATATGTTATTTCCTATGTTGAGTTTCCAAGACTGGGGAGAAAAAAAAAAAGGTACATTTCTTTGGCTCCTAGTGCAGATCATTAGTTGTATGAGATTTAGAGCTCTCTCAGCACCTCGCCTCAAGGTGCAAACGCCACCGATCTCCTTACTACAAGTAACAGTTTCCTCCCACGGGAGTGTTGGAGATGAGAAAGTGTATGACAGCGTACTGGAAATAATGGGTTGCAAGAGGAAACGGGTCACAGATATATTCTCACCTAGCTGTGAAGTGCCTTTATTTTCAGCACAGAGCACAAATGTCAGACCAACTCCAATTTGATGTTCTGTTTCCCTGTGTTTTCCATCAGATTGTACTCCTAAAACTTTACAGGCCATCAGAAGAAATGCTGTTTGTTTTGTTTTACAAGCTTGATTTAAGATGGGATAGGAGGGAAGAGTATAATTGCTCTCCTCGCCTAGGAATAATTATAGTTAAAACAAGGTAGTATAACGCAGTGCTCAGCATCCGACATGCCTCAGTCCACCTTTTACTGAGTTCCTGCCACATGTCAGGTACTGCACTCCACAGTGGAGACCACGCAGCGACCTCATAAGAGACTCACCAGCTTCTGCTTCTGGCGATTTAATGTGAAAATATAGGGTACAGTTATCACTTTCACTTATATGTATTATACAGTTTTTCAAGGACCTTCTTTACCTGGAACTTATTAAGAATCCGTCAGTGAACATCCTGTCTTCCTATAAGTATGCATCACTTAGCCTGTTGATAGCTTAAAGAACACCTTATGTTAAGTATGGAGTCATATATTCCACCGTATAGATTATTTTTCCATATGCTAGCCAGGTAGAGATTACTCAAGAGTTCTCTCAGACTGTTAAACCGCACACGGTTTTGGACCCCTTCTGCTCCACCGCAGGGAGCGAGGAAGAAAGTATTAAAGCTCACTTTGCCCTTCCCATATGCTTCTCAAAAGCCTATGTAAACATGTCTTCATGAATGTTGTTGAAAGCCATGTAAATAGTTAAAAACATAAATTTCTAATACAGTTTAAGGGAAGAAAAAGCTTATGAATCATCACTAGCCACTTAATATCTATTTCTTATACCTTTTCAATACATTTGAACAAATATATAGTTTCTAGCACTATTTTTATACTAGAATAAACAGTTATTACTATGTATATTATGTTTAGCATTTAAGTCATTTTAAATAATTGTGAATGTTGGTTTCTTGTCTTTCCTCTCCCCCACCATGAAAACCATTTCATATGACTTTGACAAAATCACTTTAAAAGAACACTTACCCACCTATGATGCCAATGATCAGGGTGGTTTTTCCATTGTGCAGACTCATCACTTGTCAGCTGTTTCCTCATTTTGCCATGCTGTGTAAAAATAAAAAAAAGAATTAACAAGTAAGTATGAGCACTGTGTCATTCTTACAGGACTTTGAATTTTAGGTGAGAAGAATGGGCCCAAGAGTTTGAGTGACTTTAATCCAGCTAACCTGTGGTCCTATTAGCTGGGTGGGGGCGAGGGGGTGGGCGGATGTGGTTTAATAAACTCCTCTGTTCAGCCTAGACACCTGAGTAAAATAATCTTTTTGTTAATATCCTTTGATACCAGGTGGAGGGCAACATTTTCCACACACCTCAGCACTTCAAGTCTCTAACAACAGAGAGAATAACTGTTAGCATCCTCAGGTTGCATGAGGAGCTAAGGCTTAGGAATTAAAGACTTGCCAAATGGCATGAGTTGGATGTGAGCCCAGATCTGTCTAGTTTGAAAGCAGGTATTTGTTCCACTTAGTTCTCTCCTTGAATTTTAACTGTAAAAGGTCCCGAATCCACTCTTAGTGGATCAAATGGGTTATCTAGAAGCACGAGATACAAGATGTCCTGCAGATGTGGCTTTATTTGGGGCTTCAGAGTTAATACTCCTTTGGTTCATCTGGTAATAGCTAATGCTATGCCATCACAGAATCCCAGGTACCACTGTGCTTCAGCGCTGCTAGTCTAGAGGCATGGAGGTATAATTAAAGGCAATACTTCTGATTCGTTATTCAGTTTTGCCACTAGACAAGCCCTCTCACGTTGAGCACAGAGTATCCAGTCTATGCCTAATTCACAAAGCTAAAGACAAAAATAAAATGAAAGCTCATGTAAAACAGTATTGTAGATCTTCTAACCACTAGCTAGCACCATAATTTCAGTTGTATTTAAAGAAGTAATCTTAACTGGGTACAATGAATAAACTGCTTTTAAAAATATTTTTACCGGCTAAAGAAAAACAGGGCTTCCCTGATAGCTCAGTTGGTGAAGAATCCGCCTGCAATGCTGTGGACCCTGGTTTGATTCCTGGGTCAGGAAGATCCGCTGAAGGGATTGGCTACCCACTCCAGTATTCTTGGGGTTCCCTGTGGCTCAGCTGGTAAAGAATCCACCTGCAATGTGGGAGACCTGGATTCGATCCCTGGGTTGGGAAGATCCCCTGGAGAAGGGAAAGGCTACCCACTCCAATATTCTGGCCTGGAGAATTCCATGGACTGTACATGGGGTCACAAAGAGTTCGACACGACTGGGGTGACTTTCACTTTCAAAGAAAAACAAATGGAAAAAAAAATCAATAAAGAATTAAGATTTGCTTACTTCTGTCCAGTGATCATTTGATTAAGATTTTCTGCAAACAATAATTGATCATCTGAAGTCTCTCTAATTGATACTCATTGGTCTATCCACAGCAACATCATTCCTTCTTGTATAAAATCCACATTTTTGCTATTAGCTGTGCTGCCTTCTCAGCAAACAGGGATATAGTTGATATATATATATATATATATATATATATATATAAAATATATATGCAAATATCAGTGTGTAATTTTCTGCATTTAAGGCATATAAAAAAATTAACAGAAACACCTTGAATTTGCAGAGAATATTTTCTGATTTTAAGTTACATTCAGCCTTGGCAGGAGAGGAACTATGTTTCTAACCACATTTTTTTTTTTTTTTTCAAAATAAAAATCCACAGGAATTATGAATGGAATCAAAATAATAATTACTTGAATCAAAAGAAATCTAAAAGGCATGCCTGTCTCATTTTTAAAGGTATGTATGCAGGCATGTGTGTGTGTAAATATTCAGGAACTAAGTTGACTCTCAATCGTCTAACAGCAATCCCAATGCTATGTTTTAGGCTTCATCTTTATCTGAATTTAAGGTACAAGAGCACATGGCTAAGGGCAGGAAGTGGAAGGAATGAACTATCACATGAACTACCACAACAGCTTTAAACTTTAATATCCCCTATATTAAATACTTTTAGAGCCACGTTTCATGTCATATCACTGTTTCCCTTACCCAACAGGAGCATTTTCTAGGCTTTATACAACATCAATCCAGAATATTGCTGTAAGTCACGAGCTTCCCCCTTCACCAACCAGCTCTCTGAAAGGTAGGGATTCTCTGATCGTGCTGATATGCCTTGACAGGGAGGAAAAGCATAAAACATGCTCAATGGCGACCTTGGCTACAGCTGCTCTCTCTCCAGAAGAGCTAACAGAAGTATTTACTAAGGGTGCTCTACCAAGTCTATCAGAATAAGTAATGGACTTCTTGGGGGAGTGTATGAAGGCAGGGCCGTGTCCCATCATCATGTCCTGTCCTTCTTCAACCTCTGTTTCTCTTCTTCTACTCTGGCTCCATGCATAAGGCCTTCAAGCACACTTGATTCTCCCGGCCCTAAAGAACAGCTGCCTGGATCACACAGCCCTCCCACCAACATCTCTTGCATTCTGTTTCTGTTAATACTTTGAAGGTACCCAACAGTGAAAGAACAAATTTTCATCCAATTCCCTTTGACGTAAAATCGGATCTTATAAAGAAAGGATAAGGTAATTCTAGTGAAGGGCAACAGAAAGATCAATACAGCACTTTTAGAAATTCTCAGACAAGAGCTAAATTTTAAGATGGAAAAATAAACTGAATAGAACAATTTCGGGAAAGAATATTTGTTTTCTATTGTGAACAGGAAGTCACCAGTCTTTCACTAATAAACTGATAACCACTGGTGGAGTTACTCTCATTGGGATTTTCACCATTTTGCTAGGAGCCAAGGGAAATTCATAAAAGGCTAGCTAGAGGTCAGTGATCTCATGGAGAAGATAAGACTTACATTTAAAAATAACAATGCCCAAAAAAAGTCAACAGAAGATGTTGATTCATTTCTAAATACTTGATTCTTTCCTAAGTATCAGGCTCAGGTAAACTAATACACATTGTCTCACAAAGCATCTAGTCCAGCAGAAGCTACACAGGAGCGCAAATAGTTTGCATCAAGTGTGGGAGTGGAGGGTTCACAGATGGCTTCCTGAAGTGTGTGACAACTGGCTTAGCCAAGTGTAAAGGAGGAAGAGTATTCCAGGCTGAAGGAACGTGTGAAGACCTAGAAGCAGCAAACGTGAGAACCCGAAAGGCTTCCCACAATTTTACTTAATTTGTATAAAATTTATACTTTTAAATGATGAGGGTTACAAACATACTTATAAAGTATAAATATTATGAATACTTATAAATGTGTAAAATAAAGCAAATGTGCTTTACTTTTAAATTGAAGTATAGTTGATCTGGGGCTTCCCTGGTGGCTCAGGCGGTAAAGAATTGCAGGGAGCGAGCTCCGCCCATGGCAAAAAGTCATGAGGAAGGAGGCTTGGCATATGCAAAGGCGGGATCAAGCCTCAGGAGTCTCCCTGGAAATTCTCGAGCATCTACCCCCAAAACCAGAGTCTGCCTACTTTATGCTTTGTGCTTTCACCTACACCTCTGACTTTACAGGGGGCTGTCCCCCACTACCTCTCTCTGAAAAAAGAGTTAGCTTACAACTCCAGTTAATAATTCCTGGGTGTGATAGTGTTTAACCTACAAACTCCTTTGGAAATCCTCTAGCCTGCCTGAATAGGTTTTTCCGGCCACATGTGATTGCTCAGAGCCTCCCAACTGTGAGAGGCATGAGATGTTCTAAACTGTCTAAACACAGATTCTTTTGAGCAGTTAAAAGATTGATTAGAAATTGTATTGGTGAAGGGTTTTTCACTTATTGGGCCTTGTTCACTGAAACCTGGTCTCCCCATGTCGCTCTCTCTCCCAAATTCTGGCTGAGTCTCCATCTGGAGCGCAGAACCTGCCATGCTTACTAATTATGCCTGGGCTTCTAAGATCCGACCGGGGAGGCCTCAGTGTCTCCTCTCCTTCGGGAGAACGGAAGGATGCCTACGGCCTACGTAAGTGGTGCAAACTTCTTGTCTTGAAGTTTTACTGGTCTCCCGTGTAAACCAAGCTACTCAGCCTCTTTTCTCCACTGAATTTTCCTACTGAGCTATCCTCATCCTATTACTCTTTATATCTTTGATAAAATATTTAAATAAATAGGTCGCCGACGCCGTCCCCGCTTCGAATACCCTGGATCAGCCGGGGCTGGTCCCCGGCAAAGAATCTGCCTGAAATGCAGGAGACCAGGGTTTGATCCCTGGGTTGAGAAGATCCCCTGGAGAAGGGAATGGCAACACACTCCAGGATTCTTGCCTGGAGAATCTCATGGACAGAGAAGCCTGGTGGGCTACAGTCTATGGGGTCACAAAGAGTCAGACTAATATACACACATAGCTGATTTACAATATTATGTCAGTGTCAGGTATACAATATGATGATTCAATATTTTTATAGATTATATATTCCAGCAAAATGTTCTTTAAATGTATACTTGAGTACTTAAGAAAATATAAGAGAAATCTCTAGAGGCCAAAGAAAGGCTAATCAAAAATCCAGTGTAAGTGTGTGAGCTGATACTATGTCAGGCCCAGGAATACCTGCAGATCTGTATCATGAGGGGGTTTTAAATCAGACCTGGAAACATGGTCTTGAGAGTCAGGGGAGCACCTGGGAAATGGCCCTCCAAGAAAGACTGAGCACTCTGAAGAGCTGTGCTCTCAACATGTAGAAAGTGGGGGGAAATTCAGAGACACAGGACAACTAAAGGAAGCCTGCCTGTCTTAATCTGAGCTCTGGTTAAAAAATAATAACATAGAGTCCATCTTCACATTAACCCAGATTTGGGATTTGAAGCTGATGCAGGACTATCCAAGTCAAATAACAAGCAAGAAGTCTCAGGCAGGTAATATCCGTGAACAACTGTTGAAAGCAAAGGCAAAATGTCTTTGGATGAACACATCCTCAAACAGGCCCATGAAATTTGCACACAATTTATACCCCTAAAGACAAACTCATAATTGCAATATACATGAGGAAACAGTAATTCACACCATACAAAGTCAGAAGCCATAAAACTGTAGGATCAGATCCTCAAAAAATTCAGGCAACAGAACCCCTAAACAGAGGCTGCAGGGAGGCATCACTGGCTCCTCGCTCTTGTGCTTCTAAATGCAAGGAACACCCTTCAGGTGACACTTGTAGCCTCCTGTTGCAGCATTCACCCAAACAAGCGGTTCCTGAACTTGAACACTACCACTATGGATTGATTTTTACATGGTAATAAACTAGGTAAATATTTCTTCTCAATTTCCTAAATTTTCATTGAAAAAAAAATCTGTTAGCTTCCTATTGCTGGTGCAGCAAATTACTACCACAAATGGACTGACTTAACACAAATTTATTAGCTTACTGTTCAGGTGATCTAAAGTCTAAAATGTGTCGGCAAGGCTACATTCCATCCAGAGGCCACTTCCTGGCCTTCCTGAGCTCTCAGAGGCTCCCAGCACTGATGAGTTCATGGCCTCTTTCTCCATCTTCAGAGCCAACAGCATAACATCTGCAAAGCTCCCCACTCAGTCACACACCACACACTTCCCCCTACCTATCCCTGCTTCCATCCTCACGGTTTCTTCTCTAACACTCCTGTCACCCTCTTAAGGATCTGTATGATCATGTGGCCCATCCAAATAATCCAGGATGAACTTCCTTTTTCAAATGCTTAACAACCACTTCTGCAAAGCCACATAAAGGGACATGTTCACAGATTCCAGGGGTTAGGATGTGGACATGTTTGGGGGCCATTATTCTGTCTCACACAGCCACTTTCACATGGGCTCTTGAATACGTTTTTGGTGTGCTCTTTTAATAAGACTGTTCTTTAGGAAAGTTTTGGGTTGGAAAAGGATTGGCCAAGAAAGTGGTACAGTGGAGTAGAAAGACCCTAAGGTCGCCTATCACGAGCACACCAAAATCACAGCTAAAGCGCTATCATCTATGAAAAAGATAGCTCCTACCAGAAAAGCTCCTCTACAACTAAAGACAAAAAGAAAGAACCACAGCAAGGCGGGTAGGAGAAGTGGACTCACAATCTATGACCAAGTCCCTTATCCCCAGGTGGGCAACCCACAAACAAGAATAAATATAGGGCTGTCCCAGAGGAGTGAGTTCTTAGCCCCACTTTGGGCTCACCAACCCTAGGATCCTGCACTGGAAAGATGAGATTCTAGAGAATCTAGCATTGAAGGCCAGTGGGACTTAATTTCAAGAGCCCCACAGGATGGGGGCGGGGCGGGGTGGGGGGAGGCGAGAGGAATTGAGACATCATTCGTACAGGGTGCACATAAAATTTTACACCAGGACCCAAGATAAAAGCAGGAATTTAATGGGATCCAGGGCTAGACCTCCTTGCTCGTCTTGGAAAGTCTCTGGACAGGTAGGGGTGGCTGAGGCTCACCATGGGGACATAGACCCTGGCAGCAGTCATACCAGAGAGGTTCCCTCTATCACATGGACATGCCTACTGGTGGCCACCATTTGGGGACCCTCCTTCTAGCTCATTAGTACCCAAACCTGGGCTTATCCAACAGCCTTTAGGCACCAGCACTTGGATGCCTCAGGTCAAACAACCAAACAGGGTGGAAGCACAGACCCATCCATCAAGCAAACAGGTTTCCTAAAGACTTCCTGAGACCACAGCCATCTCTTGACACTCCCCTAGACATGGCCCTGTCCCCCAGAAGCTGCTGCCAAGACCCAGCTCCACCCACCAGTGGGCAAGCCCAATCCTGCCCTCCAGAAGCCTGTACTGGCTTCTAGACCAGCCTCAAACATCAGTGGGTAGACACCAGACACAAGAAAACCGTGCTCACACAGCCCACCCACAACGGGCCAGAGGCTTCCTGGGACAGCAGGCCAGCACCAGCTTCTCCACAGCCTCATACCCAATGTGTCAGGAGGCTGTTCCCCCCGCACCACCAGTGATCTGACCCCTGCCCTGGGATCCCTGGACCCGAGAGCCCAGACTTCAGAACCCAGTTATGCCAGTAATTTGTCACCAACCCCTGGAGTATTCTGGACCCAGATCCTGCTACTAGTGAGCCACCACTGGGAGCTGGCATTATCCACCCGTGGGATGGCACCAACCCTGGAGTATTCTGGACCCAGATCCTGCTACTAGTGAGCCACCACTGGGAGCTGGCATTATCCAGCTGTGGGATGGCACCAACCCTGGAGTATTCTGGACCCAGATCCTGCTACTAGGAGCCACCACTAGCCCTAGGGCCTCCTAGAGTTCTGTAGCCTGCAGTCTGGAGACCAGGCCACACTAACCAACAGTCAGGAGAATCCACGTGGGGCAGGGCCTGACAACCAACCAGGCTAGGGGCCTGAGAAAACTACGATACCACCCACGTAGTCAGCCCCATCACAGTAGGACTCACAGCTCTTTTACAGAGAACCCCTAGAGCATACAGCTTGTGTGGTGAGAGGGGAGTGTGCTGTGGTGAGGCACAGATATCTACAGAGGGACACTTCTCCAAGGTCAACAGACATAACTCACCTACCACGTGCATAAAAATACAAAAAGCACTTAGAAAAATATGAGGCAGAAGAGGACCATGTTCCAGATGAACTAACAAGAATAAAACCCCAGAAGAACTAAGTGAAGTCCAGATAGACAATCTACCCAAGAAAGAGTTTAGGTGTAAAGGTGATCAAAGAACTCAGGAGAAGGATGGAGGCAGAGCAAGAAGTTATAAGTTTTTAACAGAGCTACAGAATATAAAGAACAACCAAACAGAGGTGAAGAATACAATAACAGAAATGAAAAATACACTAGAAGGAAATCAGTGAAGAAAGTCTATATATATATATATATATAGACTACTATAGATGAAGGTGAAAGTGGAGAGTGAAAAAGTTGGCTTAAAGCTCAACATTCAGAAAACGAAGATCATGGCATCCGGTCCCATCACTTCATGGGAAATAGATGGGGAAACAGTGGAAACAGTGTCAGACTTTATTTTTCTGGGCTCCAGAATCACTGCAGATGGTGACTGCAGCCATGAAATTAAAAGACGCTTACTCCTTGGAAGGAAAGTTATGACCAACCTAGATAGCATATTGAAAAGCAGAGACATTACTTTGCCAACAAAGGTTCGTCTAGTCAAGGCTATGGTTTTTCCTGGGGTCATGTATGGATGTGAGAGTTGGACTGTGAAGAAGGCTGAGCACTGAAGAATTGATGCTTTTGAACTGTGGTGTTGGAAAAGACTCTTGAGAGTCCCTTGGACTGCAAGGAGATCCAGCCAGTCCATTCTGAAGGAGATCAGCCCCGGGATTTCTTTGGAAGGAATGATACTAAAGCTGAAACTCCAGTACTTTGGCCACATCACGCGAAGAGTTGACTCATTGGAAAAGACTCTGATGCTGGGAGGGACTGGGGGCAAGAGGAGAAGGGGATGACAGAGGATGAGATGGCTGGATGGCATCACTGACTCGATGGACATGAGTCTGAGTGAACTCCGGGAGTTGGTGATGGACAGGGAGGCCTGGCATGCTACGATTCATGGGGTCGCAAAGAGTTGGACACGACTGAGCGACTGATCTGATCTGATAGATGACTATCTTCAGTGTTATTTTAGATTCCTTCTTTTTGTGTGTATATGTGTATGTATATATATATATATATATATATAAATGTTTACTTTGTGTTTACCATGAAATTTTTGTATATATACAGACTACTATACAAAAGCTGCTATACAAAAGCTTCATGGCAAAAACATATCAAACATCTATAATATATATACACACAAAAAGAAGAAGGAATCCAAAATAAATGATACTCATCAAATCACAAGAGGGAATAAAAAGGGGGGAAAATACCTACGAAAACAACTCTAAAACAATTAACAAAATGGCAATAATAACATACATATTGATAATCACTTTAAATGTAAATGATCCAAATGCTCCAACTAAAAGCCACTGACTGCCTGCTGCTAAGTCACTTCAGTCGTGTCCGACTCTGTGTGACCCCATAGATGGCAGCCCACCAGGCTCTCCCGTCCCTGGGATTCTCCAGGCAAAAACACTGGAGTGGGTTGCCATTTCCTTCTCTAATGCATGAAAGCGAAAAGTGAAAATGAAGTCACTCAGTCGTGTCCGACCCTCAGCCACCCCATGGGCTGCAGCCTTCCAGGCTCCTCCGTCCATGGGATTTTCCAGGCAACAGTAGTGGAGTAGGGTGCCATTGCCTTCTCCGACAGACTGCCTAAACAGACAGTCTTGTTTTTGTGTCTACAAGACATGTTGCCTACAAGAGACTCCCTTCAGATCTAGAGATATACACAGACTGCAAGTGAAGGAATAGAAAAAGGTATTACATGCAAACAGAAACCAACAGAAAACCAGAGTAGCTATACTTACATAAAACAAAATATACTTCAAATAAATACTGTTACAAGATAACAAAGAAGCACTGTACATAATGATCAAGGAATCAGTCCAAGAAGATACAATTGTAAATTCATGTGCACTAAAGAAAGGAGCACCTAAATAACTAAAGAAAATATTAATGGACATAAAGGAGAAATTGACAGTAACACAATAATAGAAAATGAAAGTGAAGTTGCTCAGTCGGGTCCGACTCTTTGCGATCCCATGGACTGCAGCCCCCCCAGGTTCCTCTGTCTGTGGGATTTTCCAGGCAAGAATACTGCAGTGGGCTGCCATTTCCTTCTCCAGGAGATCTTCCTGACCCAGGGACTGAACCTGAGTCTCCCGCATTGTAGGCAGATGCTTTACTGTCTAAGCCACCAGGAGAGTCCTATGTATATGTGTGTGTGCTATGCCAGATAAAGCATACCCTTTAAGTCAGTAATTCTGGTAATGTTTCCAAAGAATATATATAGATCGATAGATAACTCAGCCATACAAATATGACATTTTACCATGTGCAATAACATGGATGAACCTGGAGGGTGTCATGCTTAGTGAAATAGGTCTGGTAGAGAAAGACAAATACTGAATGCTATCACTTACATGTGGAATCTAAGAACATACGATAATAGTAGGGGACATTAACACTCCATGTATATCAACGGACAGATCATCCAGACAGGAAAGCAATATGGAAACACAGACCTTAAAACGCACACTATGAACTTAAAAGACACCCAACGAACCTAACTGATTTATAGAGAGCATTCCACCTGAAAGCAACTGAATAGACACTCTTCAAGTGCACATGGAAATTCCCCAGCACAGATCACTAGCTGGGCTATAAAATAAGCCTCAGTAAAACCGAGGAAAACTGAAATCATATCAAGCATTTTTTTTGTCTGTTCACAACACTATGAGACTAGAAATCAATTACAAGAAAAAAAAACTGAAAAAAAAAAACCCACAAACACATAGATACTAAACAATATGTCCCTAAGCAAACAATGGTCACTGAAGAAAGCACAAAGGAAATTAAAAAATACCTACAGACAAGTGGAAATGAAAACTCAACAGTCCAAAACCAATGGATGCAGCAAAAGCAGTTCTAAGAGGGAAGTTTATAGTGATAAACGCTTACGTCACCAAACACAAAAACTATCAAATGAACAACGTAAAATAGAGAAAAAAGAACAAGCAAAACCCAAAGTTGGTAGAAGGAAAGAAATCATAAAGATCAAAACAGAAATAAGTGAGACACAGGCTAAAGAAAAAACAATAGAAAAGATGCCTGACACCAAATCCTGGTTCTTTAAAAAGATATTAAAAAAAGAAAATGACTCCTCAGAGAGAGGGGCCAGATCAATAAAATCAGAAAGGAAAAAGAAGAAGTTAAACTGACACCACAAAAATACAAAGGCTCCCAAGGTATATGAGCAAATATATGCCAAGAAGATTTACAACCTAGAAAAAAGGGACTATTCTTTTCTAAAAAAAAAAAAAGAAATTCTTAGGTACAATCTCCTAAGACTGAACCAGGAAGAAAAAAATATGAAGATACCAATTCAGTTCTGTACAGTCGCTCAGTCGTGTCCAACTCTTTGTGACCCCACGGACTGCAGCATGCTAGGCCTCCCTGAGAGACAAATTATCCATACTGAAATTGAATCTGTAATTTAGAAACTCTCCACGAACAAAAATCCAGGACTAGATGTCTTCACAGAGAATTCTACTGAACACGTGGTGAGGAGTTAACACCCACATGGGATTAACATATACACCCTACTGGATTTAAAATAAGTAACCAACAAAGATCTGCTGTATAGCACAGAGAACTATACTCAACACTTTGTAATAACCTGTAAGAGAAAAGAATCTGAAATAAATAGATGTATGTATGTGCAGAACTGAATCACTTTGCTGTACACCTGAAACTAACACAATAGTGTAAATCAATTATATTCCAATTTTTAAAAGTTGGGGGAAAAAACCCAAAACACCCAGAATGGTTCTGGCACAGAAAAGACACACAGATCAATGGGACAGAAGAGAGAGCCCAGAAATAATGGGCTATTAATCTACAACAAACAAGCCAAGAACATACAATGGAGAGAAGACTGTCCCTCCAGTAAGTGGTGCCGGGAACACTGGACAGCCACACGTAGAATAATGAAGTCAGAACATTCTCTAATACCAGATACAAAAACAAACTCAAAATGAATTAAAGAACTAAATGTACGACTGGATGCTATAAAACTACGAGAGGAAAACATAAGCAGAATACTCTTTGACATAAATCGCAGCAATAGTTTTTTTATATCTATCTCCCAGAGTAAAGGAAATCAAAGCAAAAATGAACAAATGGGACTTAATTAAACTTAAAAGCTTTGGTACAACAAAGGAAAGCATTGAGAAAATGAAAAGACAACCTACTGAATGGGAAAAAGCATTTGCAAATGATATGATCAATAAGGGATCAATACCCGACATATATAAACAGCTCATACAACTCAACATAAAAAAAAAAAGGCAAACAATCCAATTAAAAAATGGGCATAAGACCTAAACAGACATTTTTTGAAAGATGAAATGCAGATGGTCAAAAGGCACATGAAAAGATGCTCAACATCACTAATCATGAGGGAAATGTAAATCAAACCCACAATGAGATATCACTTCACACCTGTCAGAACGGCTAACTTCAAAAAGAACAGAAATGACACGCTGGCAAGGATATGGAGAGAAGAAAAGCCTTGTGTACTGTTGTACTCCAAAACAGTATGGAGGCTTCTCAAAAAGCTAAAAATAGAGCACCATATGACCCAGCAATTCCACTCCTGGGTATTTATCCAAAATAATAATAATAATTTAAAAAGATACACACACTGCAATAGTAGCATTCATAGTTCACAGGAGCATTATTTATAATTACCAAGATATGGAAGCAATCTGTCCATAAACAGATCAACTGATAAAGGTGGTATATATGGTATATATTTTATATACACACCCACAAACATAGATAAATAGATATAATGGAATCTGGGGCCCTGGTGGTTCAGTTGGTAAAGAACCTGCCTGCCAATGTAGGAGACACAAGAGACGTGGGTTGAATCCCAGGATCAGGAAGATCCCCTGAAGAAGGAAATGGCGACCCACTCCAGTATTCTTGTCTAGAAAATTCCATGGACAGAGGAGCCTGGCAGGCTATAGGCCATGGGGTCACGAAGAGTTGGACACAACTGAGCCCGTGCATGCATGCGCGCGCATGCCGGGAGCCATCTCCCAGCATATTGCATATTGAGTGCAGCACTTTCACAGAATAATCTTTCAGGATCTGGAATAGCTCAACTGGAAATCTATCACTGCCAGGAGCCAGTGTGAGGAACTCTGCCCGTGGCAAAGGTCATGAGGAAGGAGGCTCGGCATACGCAAAGGTAGGATCGAGCCTCAGGAGTCCCCCTGGAAATTCTCGAGCATCTACCCCCAAAACCAGAGTCTGCCTACTTTCTGCTTTGTGCTCTCACCTACACCTCTGACTTTATGGGGGGGCTGTCCCCCACTACCTCTCTCTGAAAAAAGAGTTAACTTATAGCTCCAGTTAATAAAGTTCCTGGGTGTGATAG
Organism: Bos grunniens; assembly: GCF_055505025.1. Lineage (NCBI taxonomy): Eukaryota > Metazoa > Chordata > Mammalia > Artiodactyla > Bovidae > Bos > Bos grunniens. The sequence continues at coordinate 112,487,050 of NC_141170.1, read as the reverse complement.
TGTTTCAACCTACAAACTCCTTTGGAAGTCCTCTAGCCTGCCTGAATAGGTTTTTCTGGCCACATGTGATTGCTCAGAGCCTCCCAACTGTGAGAGGCATGAGATGTTCTAAACTGTCTAAATACAGAGTCCTTTGAGCAGTTAAAAGATTGATTAGAAATTGTATTGGTGAAGGGTTTTTCACTTGTTGGGCCAATGTTTGCTGCTAAGTCTCCATATCCCTTACCTGCTGTGTCCCTGGCAGTGTATTGATTAATATAATTGGTCTAAGTAGTAGCTTTAATGTTTGTAACCTTGGACCCTTGAGTTAATTCTTTTTTTGTTGTAGCCCACCACACCTTTGCCCTATAGGAATGCAACTTTAATGCTTTTGGAGGGTGGCGCCTGACTAATCACCTTTACAGAAAAATAAGTTTTCTGAAGAAAGGGTCTTAAAATGTTAACAGGCCTCCAGGCCAGAAGATGATGCAAATCACCTCAACTTTTGCATATGATAAGTTTGCAGGAAGAAAGCCTGGCTTACTGCATGACTCTACCCCTTCCCCCATTATCCTCTATGCATAACTTAAGGTATAAAAACTACTTTGGAAAATAAAGTGCGGGCCTTGTTCACCGAAACTTGGTCTCCCCATGTCGTTCTTTCTCTCACCTTCTGGCTGAATTATTTCAGCCTCTTTTCTCCACTGAATTTCCTCACTGAGCTATCCTTATTTAACCACTCTTTATATCTTTAATTAACGCTTAATTGATGTATTGTTTCCTGATGATCGCCGATGCCGTCTCTCCTTCGAATACCCAGGATCAGCCGGGGCTGGACCCCGGCACGCGCATACACATACACACTGGAATATTACTCAGCTATAAAAAAAGAATGAAATTTTGCCATTTGCAGCAACATGGATGGACTTCCCTGGTGGCTCAGACGGTTAAGTGTCTGTCTACAATGTGAGAGACCTGGGTTCAATCCCTGGGTTGGGAAGATTCCTGGAGAAGGAAATGGCAACCCACTCTAATACTTCTTGCCTTAAAAATCCCATGGATGGATGAGCTTGGTGCAGGCTATTATCCATGGGGTCGCAAAGAGTCGGGCACGACTGAGCGACTTCACTCTTTTCTTTCTTTCTTTGGATGGACTTGAAGGGCATTATGCTAAGTGAAATAACTCAGACAGAGTAAGACATACTATATGCTATCACTTTTATGTAGAATCTAAAAAATACAACAAACTAGTGAATTTAACAAAAAAGACACCTACAGATAAAAAGAAGAAACCAGTGGTTACTGGCAGGAAGGGGGAGAGAGGTGGGGTGGTGGAGTATGAGGTACAACTTATAAGGTATAAAAGAAGCCACAAGAACTCAATGTAAGACTGGATACTATACCGAGCTAGCAGAGGAAAACACAAACAGAACACTCTTTGACATAAACCGCAGTAATAACTTTTGTGCAACACAGGGATAATAACTACAAATGGAACATAAACTTTGAAAACTGTGAATCATCCATCAGTTCAATTCAGTTCAGTTCACTCGCTCAGTCCTGTCCTTCTCTCTGCGACTCCATGAATCGCAGCACGCCAGGCCTCCCTGTCTGTCGTCAACTCCCAGAGTTCACTCAGACTCACGTCCATCGAGTCAGTGATGCCATCCAGCCATCTCATCCTCTGTCATCCCCTTCTCCTCCTGCCCCCAATCCCTCCCAGCATCAGAGTCTTTTCCAATGAGCCAAATCTTCGCATCAGGTGGCCAAAGTACTGGAGTTTCAGCTTTAGCATCATTCCCTCCAAAGAAATCCCAGGGCTGATCTCCTTCAGAATGGACTGGTTGGATCTCCTTATAGTCCAAGGGATTCTCAAGAGTCTTCTCGAACACCACAGTTTAAAAGTATCAATTCTTCGGTGCTCAGCTTTCTTCACAGTCCAACTCACACATCCATACATGACCACTGGAAAAACCATAACCTTGACTAGCTGGACTTTTGTTGGTAAAGTAATGTCTCTGCTTTTCAATATGCTATCTAAGTTGGTTGTAACTTTTCTTCCAAGGAGTAAGCGTCTTTCAATTTCATGGCTGCAGTCACCATCTGCAGTGATTTTCGAGCCCCAAAAAATAAAGTCTGACACTGTTTCCACTGTTTCCCCATCTATTTCCCATGAAGTGATGGGACCAAATGCCATGATCTTCATTTTCTGAATGTTGAGCTTTAAACCAATTTTTTCACTCTCCTCTTTCACTTTCATCAAGAGGCTTTTTAGTTCCTCTTCACTTTCTGCCATAAGTGTGGTGTCATCTGCATATCTGCGGTTATTGATATTTCTCCCAGCAATCTTGATTCCAGCTTGTGCTTCATCCAGCCTAGCGTTTCTCATGATGTACTCTGCATATAAGTTAAATACGCAGGGTGACAGACAATATACAGCTTTGACGTACTCCTTTTCCTATTTGGAACCAGTCTGTTGTTCCATGACCAGTTCTAACTTGCTTCCTGACCTGCATATAGGTTTCTCAAGAGGCAGGTCAGGTGGTCTGGTATTCCCATCTCTTTCAGAATTTCCCACAGTTTATTGTGATCCACACAGTCAAAGGCTTTGGCATAGTCAATAAAGCAGAAATAGATGTTTTTCTGGAACTTTCTTGCTTTTTCCATGATCCAGCAGATGTTGGCAATTTGATCTCTGGTTCCTCTGCTTTTTCTAAAACCAGCTTGAACATCTGAAGTTCACAGTTCACGTATTGCTGAAGCCTGGCTTGGAGAATTTTGAGCATTACTTTACTAGTGTGTGAGATGAATCATCTATACATACATCTAATGTTATACATCTGTAATTTATATAATATTATACAGCAACTATATGTCAACAAAACATACACACACACACAAAGGAAATAGAGTTTTGGGTTCATGACAAAACTGAAAACAAAGTACAGAGTCCCCAGATACCCCATACCTGCACAGGCACAGTCCCCCACTATCAACATTCCTTAGTGATATATTTTTTTACAGTTGATGAATCAACACGGACACATCATTGCCACCTAAAGTCCAAAGTTTACATTAGGGTTCACTCTTGAAAGTGAAAGTGTTAGTCGCTCAGTTATGTCCTACTCTTTGTGACCCCATGGACTGTAGCCTTTCAGGCTTCTCAGCCCATGGGATTTTCCAGGCAAGAATATTGGAGTGGGTTGCCATTCCCTTCCCCAGGGGATCTTCCTGACCCAAGGGTTGAACCTGGGTCTCCTGCATTGCAAGCAGTTTTTTACTGTCTGAGTCACCAGGGAAGCCCCAGGGTTCTCTCTTGGTGTGATACATTCTATGGGTTTGGACAAATGTATAATAACAGGTATCTATAATTACAGTATCAAACAGTAATTTCATTGCCCTGAAAATCCTCTTTTACCTTGTCATCACCCCTAACATCTGACACCACTTTTTTTTTTTTTTTTTCCAATTTACAGACACTTCTTTCAGAGTGTCTGAGGTTCACAGCAAAATTGACAGGAAATTATGGAGACTTCATATACACTCCCTGCTTGTATCACTATAAAATCATACATATTCCACTGCCCTAAAAACCCTGTGTGCTCTACCTAGTCAGTCCTCTCCTCTCCCTCAGCCCTGGCAACCACTGACTTTTTTACGGTCTCCACAGTTTTGCCTTTTCCAGAATATCACCTGGTTGGAACCATACATTATGTAGCCTAAAATACTGGCTTCTTCCACTTAGTAACACGCATCCAAGTTTTTTCTGTCTCTTCTTAATTTCCCAGTCCATTTATTTTTAGCTCTAAATAACATTCCATGGTATGAGTGTACCACATTTTTAATTCAAATTGTGCATATAGACAGGGGCTTCACAAATCCAAGGGGGCTGCCCTGCCCTAAGGCCTTAAAAACATTTAAAATAGGTAAGGAGTTTATGTGACAAAGTAGATTTTATGAAGTTTCTGAAAAATGTGTTAAGTCCCCCATATAGAAAGTACAATGCTGCTGCTGCTGCTGCTAAGTCGCTTCAGTCGTGTCCGACTCTGTGCAGGCCCATAGACGGCAGCCCACCAGGCTCCCCCATCCCTGGGACTCTCCAGGCAAGAACACTGGAGTGGGTTGCCATTTCCTTCTCCAATGCATGAAAGTGAAAAGTGAAAGTGAAGTCGCTCAGTCATGTCTGACTCTTAGTGACCCCATGGACTGTAGCCCACCAGGCCCCTCCATCCATGGGATTTTCCAGGCAAGAGTACTGGAGTGGGGTGCCATTGCCTTCTCCAAGAAAGTACAATAAATAGTAGATTAGGAGGCAATGGCACCCCACTCCAGTACTCTTGCCAGGAAAATCCCATACATGGAGGAGCCTGGTAGGCTGCAGTCCATGGTGTAGCTAAGAGTCGGACACGACTGAAGCAACTTCACTTTCAATTTTCACTTTAACGCATTGGAGAAGGAAATGGCAACCCACTCCAGTGCTCTTGCCTGGAGAATCCCAGGGACGGGGGAGCCTGGCGGGCTGCCGTCTATGCGGTTGCACAGAGTCGGACACGGCTGAAGCGACTCAGCAGCAGCAGCAGCAAACTTCCATTATTGTTACTTTTATTATGATGATGATAACGATGAAAGACTTCTATCCCAGATGTTAAAAGATTTTATTCTTAAGATAAAAGTTGACTATACATCTAGGGGACTTCCCTGGTGATCCAGGGGTTAAGAATCCGACTACCGATGCAGGGGACACACGTTCAATCCCTGATCAAGGAAGACTTCACGGGCAACTAAGCCCATGCACCACAACTACTGAGCCCGTGCTCTGGAGCCAGCGCTTCAACAAGAGAAGCCGGCACAGGGAGCCCGAGCCCCGCAGAGAGAAAGCCTAGGCGGAACACAGCTATGAAGACCCAGCACAGCCACAAACAAATAAACTAAAGAAAAACGGAAGTGCGCCTAGGATGAAGGGAACTCAGGTTGTGCTTTGCCATATTCCAGGCTCCTTCACGTGCATGATCTAGTCTCATTTTCAGAGCAGTTCTGAGATGCAGGCGTTGCTTTCATTCCTGATTTTCAGAAGCTGAAACTTGAGTTTCTGAGACTCAGTTGTTTCAATTCTTTTTTTTTTAATTTTTATTTATTTATTTAAATATATTTATTTTAACTGGAGGTTAATTACCTTACAATATTGTATTGGTTTTGCCATACATCAACATGAATACACCACGGGTGTACACGTGCTCCCCATCCTGAACCCCCCTCTCACTTCCCTCCCCGTACCATCTCTCTGGGTCATCCCAGTGCACCAGCCCCCAGCTTCCTGTATCCTGCATCAAACTTGGACTGGCGATTCATTTCTTATATGATATTATACATGTTTCAATGCCATTCTCTCAAATCATCCCACCCTCTCCCTCTCCCACAGAGTCCAAAAGACTGTTCTATACATCTGTGTCTCTTTTGCTGTCTCGCATACAGGGTTATCGTTACCATCTTTCAACTCTTACAACTTGCAAAGTTTTCATCTGAATCTATATCAAATCTGGCCCAGTTTGCATTACAAAATGATGCCACTCTCTAAGGTTCCAGATGGTCAGGCTGTTATATAAATCTGTAATCTGCAAAGTGTGCTCCTGAGCCAGCAGACCAGCGTCACCTGTTGAAACTGCAAATTCTTGAGCCCAATGCCTGATGTTCTAAGGGTCAGGCTGAGCAATCTGAGTTTTCATGAGCCTTCCATTTTATTCTGATGAAGTCTGAGAACCACCAATCTAAGACACTGCTCTTTTCTTCTGCTAACAATCCCAAGATTAAAGAGAAATAAAATACTTCCACACAAAATCACTTAGGCAATGATTAAAGTTACATTTCCATTCAAGAGAAATTTGAAACAGCAAACTCACTGAAAACGGTTTGCCCTCTAACTATGCAGATCTTTCATCTCAACAAAAGCACAACATATTCCATCTATGTAGGGAAGAGAGGTCAGAACACTGACAGTTTGGATTGAGTTTCAGCAGGGCAGAAGTAGGATGGTCATGATGGTCTCCAGAATTTCCTCTCCTCCTGATGATCTACAATTGCTTAAATAGGACTTTGAAAGATTACCTCCATTATCAGCCCTCCCACTCCTCCCCATGGATCATCTCCTTGGAGAACACTTGACTGCATAAGGTCAAGATGATGAGATTAAGTCCTTCTCACAGTTGGAACAAAGAAAAACTGGATGTGGCTGAGAGGGGAAAAGGGAGGGCTGACATTTCATATGGCACAGATACTGCTTCCTGGTAATTCCCCACACTGTTTCTAGATCTGGGAGAAGAGGGCAAAGGTGCTCTTCCTGATTCATCATCTACATATATCCTGATGGCTTGGATCAACATCCAGGAGTAAGTTGGAAGGGCAAAGTTTCCTGCCAGCTGCCACCCCAGAGGTCTGACAATCACTTTGCATTATTAGAACCAAGGATCAGTCCAGCTTTGAAAAAGGCCCTGGCAGAAGGCTCAGGCAAAAAGCATCCCTGAGCATGCAGTCTGTCCCAAGTCCATCAGAGAGAAAGCATTTCAAAGGAGATTCAGAAAAGGAGGTGAAGCTAGTGGTGCTTTCATCCGAAGCCGAAATCCAGGGGATGGCTGGTCCCCTGCTCAGCCTTAGGCCTCTCCTGCTGCACTAGTTTGGAGCCTCTTAACCCAGGGCAAACTCCAGATGAGGACAGGGCAGTCCCAGCTCCACAGGGATACAGGGCTCCACCCTGGCAAGGCTCAAGGCCCTCAGGACCACCCTGCTGCACTGAGCGAGTGAACTATTTTTCTGGCCAGAGCCCTGCCCCTTAGAAGAGCTGTGAAGCCTGTGTCCTGGGCACAAATGGCAGGGGATTTCACACCAAAGAGGCCTTTTCTATAGAAAAGAGCTACCAGAGGACAATTCTCAGAGTCACAGAAAGGTCTCCTAGCAGAGTGGAGGGAAGGAGGTGAATGTTTATTGAGCAGGAACTATGTGGCAGGCCCTTTCCATACATGAACTCATTTTATCCTTACAACCCTCTCATTAAGTAGATATCTGGGTTCCCAGTTCTCAGATATGAAAACAAGGCAGAGAAGGGTTACCTGCTCAAAGACACATACCTTGCAAGTGGCACAGCTAGAAAATGAACTCAGGTCTGACTTCAAAGTCCCTGCTGTGCTGTCACAGGAGAAGGGACCCCACTGGCCAATCTCCAGTATCTGAGAGGCCACTTTCAGCCTTTCTGCATGAGCCATGGTCCACAGATCAATGGCAATTGCAGCGTACATCTCATCAGTGCCATCATTTTTGGCCTACAAACACGCATCTTACTCTGTCCAGAGAGAAGAGTCATGAGCTTCTACAATCGCAGAAGTGGCTAGCGATCAAAAACAGCTGAGCTGGGAGTTTTTCTCATGGATGATTGGAATGTAGGTTGTCTATCCCTCTTTCTCCATTCAAACCTGTTTCCTCCTTCCTCCATATTACCTCCCTGCATGTTTACTCAGTCGTGTCTGACTCTTTGCGACCCCGTGGACTGTAGCCCGCCAGGCTCCCCTGTTTATGGGATTTTCCAGGCAAGAATGCTGCAGTGGGTTGCCATTTCCTCCTCCAGGGGATTTTCTCAACCCAGAACCTATGTCTCCTGCACTGGCAGGCAGGCTCTTTACCACTGCACCACCTGGGAAGCTGTACACCCCAGTTAAACAGAAATCCATAATAAATCTTTTGTTTTAATCTCTTATGTGAGGGGGGAAAAAAAAGGCCAAGGTGAATGAGCTTTTGATTGCAAAGGTAACCAAAGGGCATTTGCTGCAATCTGCTTGTTTCAGCACGATCCTTTAAGTGCTCTCTTACCTGCCCTGAACAAGCTTGATATACAACAGAGTCATAATCATCAGTGATATTTAAGCCTGTTAATCATTCATTTGTGATTGCCTAAATCATAAGAACCATTTTCTGTGAAGTTTACTTTCCCATTTTCATGCTGGCCAAATTAACTTCTTGTAAAAACAGACTTCTTTCTTGGGGTATACTGGGGATTTATTTAACTATTACAGAATAGTGAAGTATTAACTAATACTCTAATATTTCACATTAGAAATTCTATTTCCCAAGAGACCAATAGTCAAGGTAAGAAGTTACAATCCTGCAGAAGTAACCAACCCAGAGTATCAGAAGGAAGGCTTGCTCTTACACAACAGGAGGAGGAACGAATATGTTTGGTACCCACATGACCCACTAGATAATTGTTTAGTATTTCTCTGCCAAATTTTAAAAGAAAATAGATAAGGGCAGCAGTCACAGCGAGAGAAGGGCATAACGGCCAGGATCCGAAGACTCCTACGAACAACCCCCAAGAACAAGGCAAATCTAGAATGGATAATGGGAGAGAGAGCTTATAAGCATCAGCTGTGACCCCAAGGACAGCTGCCACCATAGGCCTAGTTACTCCGCATTTTCCTCAGAAAAAGAGACCAGTCAGGGTACGGGAGAAGTTGTTCCCACATGAAGTAACTTGAGCCTATTAAGCAAGTTGATCTAAGCTATGCAAGAGCTATATTTCAGTGAATACTGTGGCATCCTGACAAGATCCATCTCCCATCAAGCTACCATGACCCCAACCGTACCTGCCCATAGAACCACAGCACAGAAGCCTTCGTCTCCAGGCTGCCAGGATGGTCCAGCGCTGACAGCGTCAGGGCACGGCTAGGTCCTCCCTGAACCTGGCCCGGGCCTGAGGCTGCACCCTCTCTCCAGGGGCAGGCTGTGTCCTATTAACGGTCAACCAGGAGAACAAAGACCCAACCCCTCCGTCTAGCTGGGGAACAACCCCGAAGGGCTACTCCACTTCCGGACCGTCTCAGAGGACCAGCTGAAGACTGCATACCCCATGCAGCAGACAGCCCCCACCCCAGCCCTGTCCTGCGGCCTCCGTCACGCACAGGTTTCTCCCACGAGCACTCCCGCAGAAACTCCAGGCGCTGCATTCTGTCTTCAGGTCTGGTTTGCAGGGTACCAACCTGAAATAGTTGGGGATAATCCCTAAGTGGGGGGATTATCGAAGGTTATTGTCTCCTTTTAATCTATAGTTGTGATTTTCAACAATAAGTATGCATCACTTCTGTAGTAAGAGCTTCATACAAATATCTACATATGTGTATACATATAAAGTTTCTTAAAGTCACTGATTTCAAGGGAGAAAAGTTCCTGGTGGCCTTGATACCCTGGCACTTCCAGCATACCCCACCTGCAGAGACTAAGCATGACTTTTTTTTTTTTTTTAACTAGAAGGGCTAAAATAGAATTTATTTGGTTATGCTTTGTACTATATATGTGAAATGTATTCTTTCATATCAATGCTAATATTAATAAAAATATTCAGTAAATGTGTACATGTTTCTTGAATTTCCATTTTATTCTCTGCAAAATGTTTTGTTGGAAATATGGACTTTGTAATGTGTGTTAATGTTCACAGACCTTCTGCTCACTTGCAGCAACAGGGCTACAGACTCCCTGGTGTCACTGAGCCCTAAATCAGTTTCTGAACAAGTTAGCCTTTCACTTCCAGAGGGTTACTGTAATTAGATTTAAATATGGTCATTTATATATCAGCAGGAACTGGTACACAACAATTCTTTTGACAGTGCATTTTAGGAAACATCATGGCATGAAATTCAATTCAGCTTATGTGTTCTGTTATTATATGGATCATTTTTACATAGTTATGATTTTGGCATTTGGGGTCTCAGAGGTCATATGCCTTGGGCTAAGACAACTTTCTGGATTATAATTAATTCAAATCCCAATTATGCTCTCCCAAGCAGGAATGGTTCTATAAAATCCTCCTGGCTGTGGCCAGCATGTTCCTTTAGTTTAGTTTCTTTAGTTTATTAAGCCAAATGCACTACAGGGTATACTTATGGAGCTGGGTCATTCAACCAAAGCTGACAACCTGATACTTTACAGAACAATACATTGCAGGTGGACATAAGAAAAAAACTCACCTATGTTCTCCTCTAGGAGCTTTATAGTTTCTGGTCTTACGTTTAGATCTTTAATCCATTTTAAGTTTACTTTTGTGTATGGTGTTAGAAAGTGTTCTAGTTTCATTCTTTTACAAGTGGTTCACCAGTTTTCCCAGCACCACTTGTTAAAGAGATTGTCTTTAATCCATTGTATATTCTTGCCTCCTTTGTCAAAGATAAGGTGTCCATAGGTGCGTGGATTTATCTCTGGGCTTTCTATTTTATTCCATTGATATATATTTCTGTCTTTGTGCCAGTACCATACTGTCTTGATGACTGTGGCTTTATAGTAGAGCCTTAAGTCAGGTAGGTTGATTCCTCCAGTTCCATTCTTCTTTCTCAAGATTGCTTTGGCTATTCGAGGATTTTTATATTTCCATACAAATTGTGAAATTATTTGTTCTAGCTCTGTGAAAAATACCATTGGTAGCTTGATAGGGATTGCATTGAATCTATAGATTGCTTTGGATAGTATACTCATTTTCACCATATTGATTCTTCCGATCCATGAGCATGGTATATTTCTCCATCTATTAGTGTCCTCCTTGTTTTCTTTCACGAGTGTTTTATAGTTTTCTAAATATAAGTCTTTAGTTTCTTTAGGTAGATATATTCCTAAGTATTTTATTCTTTTCGTTGCAATGGTGAATGGGATGTTTCCCTAATTTCTCTATTTTCTCATTATCAGTGTATAGGAATGCAAGGGATCTCTGTGTGTTGATTTTATATCCTGCAACTTTACTATATTCATTGATTAGCTCTAGTAATTTTCTGGTGGAGTCTTTAGGGTTTTCTATGTAGAAGATCATGTCATGGGCAAACAGTGAGAGTTTTACTTCTTCTTTTCCAATTTGGATTCCTTTTATTTCTTTTTCTGCTCTGATTGCTGTGGCCAAAACTTTCAAAACTATGTTGAATAGTAGTGGCGAGAGTGGGCACCCTTGTCTTGTTCCTGACTTTAGGGGAAATGCTTTCAATTTTTCACCATTGAGGATAATGTTTGCTGTGGGTTTGTCATATATAGCTTTTATTATGTTGAGGTATGTTCCTTCTATTCCTGCTTTCTGGAGAGTTTTTATCATAAAAGGATGTTGAATTTTGTCAAAGGCTTTCTCTGCATCTATTGAGATAATCACATGGCTTTTATTTCCAATTTATTAATGTGGTATATTACATTGATTGATTTGTGGATATTGAAGAATCCTTGCATCCCTGTGATAAAGCCCACTTGGTCACGGTGTATGATTTTTTTAATGTGTTGTTGGATTCTGATTGCTAGAATTTTGTTAAGGATTTTTGCATCTATATTTATCAGTGATATTGGCCTGTACTTTTCTTTTTTTGTGGCATCTTTCTCAGGTTTTGGTATTAGGGTGATGGTGGCCTCATAGAAAGAGGTTGGAAGTTTACCTTCCTCTGCAATTTTCTGGAAGAGTTTGAGTAGGATAGGTGTTAGCTCTTCTCTGAAATTTTGGTAGAATTCAGCTGTGAAGCCATCTGGACCTGGGCTTTTGTTTGCTGGAAGATTTCTGATTACAGTTTCAATTTTCATGCAGTCCCACTGCTGGGCATACACACCAAGGAAACCAGAATTGAAAGAGACACGTGTACCCCAATGTTCATCGCAGCACTGTTTATAATAGCCAGGACATGGAAGCAACCTAGATGTCCATAAGCAGATGAATGGATAAGAAAGCTGTGGTACATATACACAATGGAGTATTACTCAGCCATTAAAAAGAATACATTTGAATCAGTTCTTATGAGGTAGATGAAACTGGAGCTTATTATACAGAGTGAAGTAAGCCAGAAAGAAAAACACCAATACAGTATACTAATGCATATATATGGAATTTAGAAAGATGGTAATGATAACCCTGTATGCAAGAGAGTAAAGAGACACAGATGTATAGAACAGTCTTTTAGACTCTGTGGGAGAGGGAGAGGGTGGGATGATTTGGGAGAATGGCATTGAAACATGTATAATATCATATAAGAAACGAATCGCCAGTCCAAGTTTGATGCAGGATACAGGATGCTTGGGGCTGGTGCACTGGGATGACCCAGAGGGATGGTACAGGGAGGGAGGAGGGAGGGGGTTCAGGATGGGGAACACGTGTACACCCGTGGCAGATTCATGTTGATGTATGGCAAAACCAATACAATATTGTAAAGTAATTAGCCTCTAATTAAAATAAATACATTTAATTTTTTTTTAAAAAAAGAAAGAAACTCACTAATTTGTACCTGGTTACACAAAAGGCAGAAGGTGTTTGAATCGATTTCAGAGAATTATCTTTCACCACTCAAAATCACTGGTGCCAACTGCTCTGGAGGAAGTTAGCTTTACATAACAAATGTTTATGGATTAAATTACCCCTTTAATACATCAGCTTGAAAATAAACTTAAAAAAACTCAACGCTTATATTGATATGCATTATCTGCACTCCTTGATACAAAGTTTGACTTCATCCTTACCTAACAACTACCTCTAAGGCAGCTGAAGGGTAATAAAAACACTCTTTACAAAGAAACTGACAATCAGATACTTTGCTGCTGCTGCTGCTAAGTCACTTCAGTCGTGTCCAACTCTGTGCGACCCCATAGATGGCAGCCCACCAGGCTCCCCCGTCCCTGGGATTCTCCAGGCAAGAACACTGGAGTGGGTTGCCATTTCCTTCTCCAATGCATGAAAGTGAAAAGTGAAAGTGAAGTTGCTCAGTCGTATCCGACTCTTAGCGACCCCATAGACTGCCGCCTACCAGGCTCCTCCATCCATGGGATTTTCCAGGCAAGAGTACTGGAGTGGGGTGCCATTGCCTTCTCTGATCAGATACCTTGAGGACCATAATTTTTCTCTGACAAAGAGATGGCAATACCAGACCACCTTCTCTGCCTCCTCAGAAATCTGTACGCAGGTCAAGAAGCAACAGTTAGAACTAGACATGGAACAATGGACTGGTTCCAAATTGGGAAAGGAGTACGTCAAGGCTGTATACTGTCACTCTGCTTATTTAACTTACATGCAGAGTACATGATGCGAAAAGCCAGGCTGGATCAAACACAAGGTGGAATCAAGATTGCTGGGAGAAATATCAATAACCTCAGATATGCAGATGACAACCACCCTCGTGGCAGAAAGTGAAGAGGAACTAAAGAGCTTCTTGATGAAAGTCTAAGAGGAGAATGAAAAAGTTGGCTTAAAACTCAACATTCAAAAAACTAAGATCATGGCATCTGACCCCATCACTTCATGGCAAACAGATGGAGAAACAATAGAAACAGTGAGAGACTTTGTTTTCCTGGGCTCCAAAATCACTACAGATGGTGACTGCAGCCATGAAATTAAAAGATGCTTGCTCCTTGGAAGAAAAGTTACGACCAACCTACACAGCATATTAAAAAGCAGAGACATTACTTTGCCAACAAAGGTCCGTCTAGTCAAAGCTATGGTTTTTCCAGTAGTGGTGTATGGATGTGAGAGTTGGACTATAAAGAAAGCTGAGTGCCGAAGAATTGATGCTTTTGAACTGTGGTGTTGGAGAAGACTCTTGAGAGTTCCTTGGACTGCCAGGAGATCCAACCAGCCCATCCTAAAGGAAATCAATCCTGAATATTCACTGGAAGGACTGATGTTGAAGCTGAAACTCCAATACTTTGGCCACTGGATGCGAAGAACTGACTCACTGGAAAAGACCGTGATGCTGTGAAAGATTGAAGGGAAGAGGAGAAGGGGACGACAGAGAATGTAATGGTTGGATGACATCACCGACTCGATGGACAGGAGTTTGAGCAAGCTCTGGGAGGTGGTGATGGACAGGGAAGCCTGGTGTGCTGCAGTCCATGGGGTCCCAAAGAGTTGGACATGACTGAGTGACTGAACTGAATTTTACTCCGAACGGGATCAGACTCATCATTCCATTTCTGAAGATCTCTTTTTACACTGACAAACTGATCAGACACTGTGGAATGAGCTGATTCAGAACAGCTTAGTGGGCTGACTACACAGGTGAGCAGAATAGAGGAGCTGGTAACATGACAATGTTTCAAGGGACAGGAAAGTGGAATGCATTGTGGCTCCTTTTAATTTTACATATCAATCTCAAGGCCTACTTGTGAGGCAGACCAATTAGTATACCCTTTGTAAGTATAAACATTTCCATCTAACAGTCATTAGTTTGGAAAGTGAAAGTGAAATCACTACTAGAGTGGCTTGCCACTTCCTTCTCCAAAGGATCTTCCTGACCCAGGGATTGAACCCGGGTCTCCCAAATTGGAAGCAGACGCTTTACCATCTGAGCCACTTAGGGAAGCCCTTTAATCATCTCTTAAAATGAATTAAGCATTGGCATTTGAAGAGTATCTTTATCCTCTTTCATACACAACCCCATTAAATGAATAGCTAGATGGATATCATTTAAACTGGAAATTTTGACTGATGCAACAATACAAAAAAAACAAACATTTCAAAGTGAGCTGTTGGAACACAGAGCCTAAATTTCAACATAGATATAATAAGATTAGATCAGATCAGTCGCTCAGTTGTGTCCGACTCTTTGCGACCCCATGAATCGTAGCACGCCAGGCCTCCCTGTCCATCACCAACTCCTGGAGTTCACTGAGACTCACGTCCATCGAGTCAGTGATGCCATCCAGCCATCTCATCCTCTATCGTCCCCTTCTCCTCCTGCCCCCAATCCCTCCCAGCATCAGAGTCTTTTCCAATGAGTCAACTCTTCGCATGAGAGTGCCAATTGAGAGAATTTTTTGAGGATTACTTCACTGGAAAGAAGATGCATTTTTGGAGAACAATGATGAGTGCTGTTTGCGATGCACCTCAAACAGTCACAGCACTCAGTGAACATCTTGTGCTCTAATCCTGTCTTTAGTCATAGTTTTGATACCTTGCTCATCATGGTTTTTTGCATTAATATTTATTTTTAAAATATTTCATTACAATAGTTTATCTTAATTGCTGAGTGTTTTGGCACCCGCTGTAATCTTGCACTCAGGGTGACTGCCTCAGCAGCTTCACTGCAGTCCCAGTCCCAACAGACAAGCACAAGGTAATAATGTCTGACCCTCTCCTGTACCTGCTACAGCAAGCTAGGAGAGCAGACACACATGGGTGACTCAGAAGGTCCTGCTCTCTCCTCTAGCAATGGGTCAGAAGTATGGGAATTCTAGGGACTAGATGAAAACTAGTATCCGCCCCGGGGTCATTTAAAAAGGTATCCTCTCATTGTAAGCCACGCAGCAGAGCAGTTCTCCTGGGTTCCCTTACCCTACTGCTCTCCACCCGGGTGCCCTTTCCCAATAAAGTCTCTTGCTTTGTCAGCATATGTGTCTCCTCGGACAATTCATTTCTGAGCGTTAGACAAGAGCCCAGTTTCAGGCCCTGGAAGGGGTCCGCCTTCCTGCAACAAATGGCGACTCTGGTGGGGACTCTTCTTTGCTGAGACTGACATCCTGATCACTCGGGGTACTCAGGGGCCAGCTTGCCTGCCAATGGACCAGACCCAGCGGCTGCAACTGGGACCCTTTTGTCCCTGGTCTCCTCCTGACGTGGACACCTGGCCAGACTGCCCCGACCGGGTAAGGAACAAGAGACTTTATTGACCTCTCTCCCCTTCCCTCTCTCTTTCCTCTCCTTAACCCTTCCTATCCTTCCCCGTTTTTCTAGTACCCTGGTCCTGGATGCAGGAATCTGGTCAAAGGGCCCTCAGCCTGAGCTGAGGATTGGAGACTGATCACCTCCTCTTGGCAGAGAACTCGAATTCTGGTTCTGGTCTGGTCTGATTTCTGGTACGGCCGAGTTCCAGTCCTCCCTTCTCTGGAGGCCCAGGGAAAAGTCCCATAACGCCTGGGTATCTGTAGGTGGCAGGAGACTGTAAGGCCACCCCTTTTGCCCCACCTCTCCCACCTCCTCCCCCTTCTTCTTTCAACCTGGCTTCCTTTCCTCCCTTTGAAATCTTTGATGTTAGTACTTGGATCTGAAGTTCTGTGTCTCTACAGAAGGTTTTCTGAGAGACTGTATTCTCGTATTTAAGGGCTTCCCTGGTGGTGCAGAGGTTAAAGTGTCTGCCTGCGATGTGGGAGACCTGGGTTTGATCCCTGGGTTGGGAAGATTCCCTGGAGAAGAAAATGGCAACCCACTCCAGTCTTCTTGCCTGGAGAATCCCATGGACAGAGAAGCTTGGTGGGCTACAGTCCACGGGTCACAAAAAGTTGGACACGACTGAGCGACTTCACTTTCACTTTCCAACAGGAGAGTCTGAGAGGGTGGAAGCCAACCTAGGAGTAAGGGGTTTTGTGATAACTGCCACAAGGCAGAATCCCAGGGGCACTGGGAGGAACCGACTGAAGATGAGGCACTGCTATGAGTGGAGAGTTAGACTGAGGGCCAGATCAATCAGACGGGCCGCCGCTAGCCCTCCTCCCAACTGCACAGCCCTAAGGGCTGAGCAATAAGGTTTACAGTATGGTGTGTCTCCTGCCAGGCCCTGGAATGAAGGCGGGGTGGGGAGGAAAAGTCCTAACTGAATGAAAAGTAATGTATTCTTCAATATATGAGATGAAACATATCTAAATACTGAATTAAAACTATAATTTTGATATTAAAGTGACCTTAGTCACTTTAATGCTATGGGGAGGGAGGAGGGAGGAGGGTTCAGGATGGGGAACACATGTATACCTGTGGTGGATTCATTTTGATATTTGGCAAAACTAATACAATTATGTAAAGTTTAAAAATAAAATAAAATTAATTAAATATTAAAAAATAAATAAATAAATAAAGTGACCTTAGGACTCAAGGCCATGTTGCAAAACTCCAATGGCACCATTCCCATTATTCGAGTTGGGGAGACACATTCACAAAGATTACAATGCAAATGGTGTCCCCTACAATTGGGCAACTTGGAGGCCCTGATAGAACATTTTATTACTTAAACGGTCAGAAAAATCATGAGACTGCCTAGATTTTTATGCAGACACAGGAAAATAAAAAACTCCCAGTGAAAGATCAAGACAAAAAGGAATTCACATTTTAGTTAAACTTCATAAAAGACTTATACAGCTTATGGTTATAGAAGGATGAATGGAGGGAAGAATGAATGAATTCAAAAAAGAAAAGAAAAAGCAATTTAAGTTATTAGAGTGATTCTATTTCAGTTAACCTGTTTTCTTAACAGGGAGATGATTCAAGAAGAAAATTCCTGTTGAAAAGGGTAAAAACATTCATTGGGGGCAAATTTCAATGTCTGATTGACTGATACTGTTTAGGGACTTTATCTGTATTTCAAAGGTTGGTCTTCCATAGAGATGAGCTAACTGAGAAGAGAATGCTATGCCCTGATGCCCTTGGGAGATACATACCCATCTGGTACAGCTGTTATCTGCTGTCTTGTTTGCTATTCTACTCTCTGACACCACCAGGGTGTTCCCACATATCTGTGGTTATCCGTTCTCCAACCTCATTTTCATCATCTTACTTTCAGTCCTCATTTCTCACCAAGATCACAGTAATATTTAATTAGCCTTCTCTTCCAGATGTGTCCCTCAAATCTTTCCTATATTTGGTCTCAAATGAAGCTTTCTAAAATATAAATATGATCAAATGAAGATATGCATGTGGGTATCAACAGTACACACAAAAACCTATATGAATATACACATATACACACTTATGTATTCATATACATACAAGATGTATATACATACACACACATAAATATACAAAGGAATATATGAAAATATATACATACACATATACTTAAACTGGAAGAACCATATGTAAACATCACAGCAATTATGTTCAGTTGGTGGGATTATGAATCTTTAAATTTTTCTTCATGCTTTTTTATATTTTCTAAGTTATCTGTAATGACTGCTCAATATAATTTTTAAAAATTTCTTAATGATCTCATTAAAATCTCATCTCATGAAATAAGAAAATTTTAAACAGTTGTCAATTTTTGAAGTACTTACAAAATAGTATATATAGTATGATCTCATCTCTCTGTGTAAAGTGTATACTTTATATAAATGAATGGTGTGTGTGCATTTATATTTATATAGAAACATACACACAGAAATGCTAACACTGATTACCTTGGGAGATGATCCTTTGAGCAATTTTTACTTTTCTTTTTTCTTAGCTACATATTCAAAACTATCTACAATGAGTACATACAGTCATGGTAATCTCTGTGTGTGATTCTCTGTGGCAAGGAGGTAAAAATATAGCAAAGCTAACTGATGTTTTTCCTAAAACTGGTAAGATGTCCTTTATTTCTGCAATACTACTTCTGCCAAGCCCCAAAAGTAGTTCTTTGACAACATTATTCCTTCCTTCTGAGATGAAAATTTGCTTCATTTCATCAAGGAGTCAAAGTTCCTTGCAGTATTTTACCAACTAGTTAGCTTTGGAGCCAATTATCTGCAACTATCTTTCTTTTGGAAATTTGCAAATGCGCGCTCTTTATTCAGACTGAAAAGTAGGCAGAAGTCAAAATACTACACTCGGTAAGCCCATGACCTTATAGTGTCAGAATAGAAAGGAGTGGGGTATGGTGGAAATCAAGATGGCAGAGTAGGAGGACGTGGAGCTTACTTCCCCCAACAAAAATATCACTTCTACATGTGAAAAAATTTTCATGGAAAACTAACTGGAAGCTGACAGAGGTACTCTTGTACCACCAGAGTTTCAATAAAGATCAATAATCAGGTAGGATAGGGGATAAATGGCATTGGGTTGATTCCTGTGTCTCTTGTGGAGATCTGTAAGGTAGAGAAGGTCCACATGGGTGGACTCCCACATGGGGGAGCCACACTCTGGGCATCCCAGTCCTAAGATCCTGCACAAAGGAGACAAGTTCCCTTGCCTGCTAAGAAATGCCCTGAGACAGACAGGGCTAGAGAAGCCTGGATTCTATTTGTAAGAGGTGCTCATGTGCTGGCTTACTAACAATCAAGGCAGAGACAGCCTTGCTCTGGTAGCTGCCACCCTGATACACTTCCCAATCCAAAGGGGGCAAACATCCTAGCCCTGCTCCCTCCACGCTATAGCCTGGCATGAGATCCCGTGAGATCTGGGCAAAGATCTGGTCTAGCCACGCAGAGACAGACGGGGGCGCCTGGGGGATGATCCAGGTGGAGCCAAGGAAGCCACTGTCAGTGCACACACCTGGCGGTAGGTGGGGTCTCAGTGGTCATCATCAGTATATGCAGGAACACTGCCACAAAAGCACTTGGCAGCCAAGTGCTAATCTCAGGCAGAGAGCCCCGGGAGAACACATCTAGTTGCAGAGAGACAGCTGGAGGGCTTGAGGTACTGTCTGAACTAGGTGATGATGGCCCCTGTGAGCATGTTCAGAAGAAGGCAGCAGCTCCGCTCTCACGGGGAGCTCCCTGGGTCCTCCACTCCACACCACAGTTTAGCACTAGAACTGGTATAGAGAGGTTCTGAGAGAAAAGTGCCACAGAAGCAGCCCAGATCTTAGACAGAACAGCTATAGTAGTTCCTGGAGCTACGAACAACCCCAGCCCCAGCCCTACTCTACTCAACACCATGCACTAACTAGATCTGGGACAAACACAGAGAGAAAGAGATGTGACCTTAGGCCACTTCTGAGCAGAACTGCAGACAGCTACAAAGGTGGTGCACAGGCCCTCTCTGACTGCACAGGCCTCACTGCTTCAGCAATCACCTCCTCTGAGGCAGGACACGGAGCCTGATCACTCAAGGGCAATAGAACTGATCAGTCCCAAACTTTGCCACTTTTACTCCAACACCTGGGGAGCAGACCCTGGCCCTGACAGGGCAGAGAGGAAGCCTCGCTTCACATCTAACACAGGCTCTAGACACTACAACAATATCCACACTCCCTATCAAGAGGTTAACAGCCAGCATATCCTGAGGAAAGGCGTGGCTGGCATACATACCAAAACCAGCCCTCATACCAAAAACATTAGACATCTACACAGAGACTCTCCCACATAAAAACAATGTTTCAAAGCCACAGCAGATAACTGTTTTTCCTAAGTTCATAGAGACAGAGAAACTCAAGTGAAACGAAAACACAGAGGAACCACTCCAACTGAAAAACCCAGAGAAATCCCCTGAGAGAGCAAATGGAAGAGTTTATCAGTGTACTAGACAACAAGATAAAAAAGAAAGTAATGAAAATGCTCACTGAATTTAAAAAGACTGTTGATTGGAACACAGACTACTATAAAAAGGAACTAAAAACTATAAAAATAAACCAATCAAAATTGACAGTTTAATTGCTAAGATAAAAACCAATCCAGAGACAGTGAACATCAGACTAAATGACACAAAAGAATGAATAAGTGATCTGGAAGGCAAAATAATGGAAATCACGCAATCAGAACATTAGAAAGGAAGACAAATGAATTGAAAGCAACATATAAGATCTATAGGATAATAAACTGTGTCAATCTACACATAATAGACATTACAGAAGAAGAGAGAAGAGGATTGAAAGTGTATTTAAAGAAATTAAGAAATTCCCAAACCTAAAGAAGGAAACAGATATCCAGGTCCAGAAAGCAGAGGGTCCCAAAAGAGATGAACCCAAACTTACCCAGGCCAAGGTATATCATAATTAAAATGTTAATGGCAGCAAGAGCCAAACAAAGAGTCAGTTACAAGGGAATCTCCATAAAGCTATCAGCTGATTTATCTGCAGAAACTGTGCAGACATAAAGGAGTGGCAAGATATACAAAGTCCTGAGAGGGCAAAATCTGCAATCTAGAACATTCTACTGGGCAAGATTATCATTTAGAATAGAAGGAGAGATAAAAAATTTCTCAGACAAGCAAAAACGAAAAAGAATTCACCAATACTAAATCTATCTTACAAGCACAAGCTGGAATCAAGATTGCCACCTGAAATATCAATAACCTCAGATATGCAGATGACACCACCCTTATGGCAGAAAGTGAAGAGGAACCAAAAAGCCTCTTGATGAAAGTGAAAGAGGAGAGTGAAAAAGTTGGCTTAAAGCTCAACATTCAGAAAACTAAGATCATGGCATCCAGTCAAATCACTTCATGGCAAATAGATGGGTAAACAGTGTCAGACATTATTTTGGGGGGCTCCAAAATCACTGCAGAGGGTGATGGCAGCCATGAAATTAAAAGATGCTTACTCCTTGGAAGGAAAGCTATGACCAACCTAGATAGCATATTCAAAAACAGAGACATTATTTTGCCAACAAAGGTCCATCTAGTCAAGGCTATGGTTTTTCCTGTGGTCATGTATGGATGTGAGAGTTGGACTGTGAAGAAAGCTGAGCACCAAAGAACTGATGCTTTTGAACTGTGGTGTTGGAGAAGACTCTAGAGTCCCTTGGACTGCGAGGAGATCCAACCAGTCCATCCTAAAGGAGATCAGTCCTGGGTGTTCATTGGAAAGACTGATGCTGAACCTGACACTCCAATACTTTGGCCACCTCATGCAAAGAGTTGACTCACTGGAAAAGACCCTGATGCTGGGAGGGATTGCAGGCAGGAGGAGAAGGGGACGACAGAAGATGAGATGGCTGGATGGCATCACCAACTCAATGGACATGGGTTTGGGTAGGCTCCGGGAGTTGGTGATGGACAGGGAGGCCTGGTGTGCTGCGATTCATGGGGTCGCAAAGAGTCGGACATGACTGAGCAACTGAACTGAACTGAACTGAAACCTATCTTAAAAGAAATATTGAAGGGTTTTCTCTATATATAAGAAAAGCAAGAATCTATAGGAAAGGGAAAATCACAATATTAAAGACAAATACATAAAAGAAATGAAGATCCCTTAAGCCAGTATATAGAAAAAATAAATAAATATATAAAAATGCAAATATATATAACTGCAATTAACAGTAACAGGATAAGCATGAAGATGTAAACCAGGACTTTAATGTCACAAAATGTGGTGGAGGGAGTATAAAAATGTTGATCTTTTAGAACATGTTTAAACTTACATTTCTTAAAGAAAGTACACATAATTACAGGTCAACATACTAGAACTTCATGGTAACCACAAATCAAAAACATACAACAGATTCACAAAAAACAAAAAGAAAGAAATTTAAGCATTTTACGAAAGAAAATCATCAAAGCACAAAAGGAAAAATTAGAAAGGAGAACGAAAAACTACGATTAAAATGGCAATAGGTACATACCTGTCAATAATTACTTGAACTATAAGTGAACAAAATGCTCTGATCAAAAGATATAGAGAGGCAGAGTGGATTAAAAAAAAACAAGAGAAAGATGAATATTATATGGTATCAGGTACAGGTGGAATCTAAAAAACAATACAAATGAGTCTATATACAAAACTGAAACAGACTCAGAGATAGAACACAAACGTATGGTCACCAAAGGGGAGAGAAGAGAGTGGGAGGGACAAATATACTGCCTACAAGAGACTCACTTCAGGGTGAAAACCACTCACATACACTGAAAGTGAGAGGAACTGGACAAGAAAGTATAGCAGTACTCATAAAGACAAAATAGACTTTAAGACAAAGACCATACAGAAAAACAAAGACTCTATTATATAATGACAAAGAAATCTATACAAGAAAAGAGTATTTTACTTATTAACACATGTGCTCCCAATATAAGAGAACCTAAATATGTAAAACAAATACTAACAGACATAAAGTGAGAAATGGACAATAATAGTAGGAGACTTTGACATCTCACCGACATGGGTGGACTGATCATCCAGACAGAAAATCAATATAACAGAGGTCCTAAATGATACAATAGATCAGCTAAGACTTAATGGATACCTGGAGAATCCCAGGGACGGGGGAGCCTGGTGGGCTGCCGTCTATGGGGTCGCATAGAGTCGGACACGAATAAAGTGACTCAGCAGCAGCAGTAGAGGATGCTACGTCCAAAAAAAAAAAGAACCAAAAACAAAAATAATAGATTCTTTTCAAGTGCATATGGATCTTTCTCTGGGATAGAGCACACAGTAGGTCACAAAATAAGCCTCAACAAATGTAAAGGAACAGAAATTACTTCAAATATCTTTTTTGATAACAACAGCATGAAATTAGAAATCAACCACAGGGACCAAAAAAAGGAAAAGAATGAACACATGCAGACTAAATAACATGCTACTAAAAAAGCTATGGGTCAAAGATAAAATCAAAGATACCAGAAAATATCTTGAGACAAATGAAAACACAACCTTACAAAATTTATAGGATGCAAACAAAAGCAGTTCTAAATGGGAAGTTCACAGATAGAGGCCTTCCTCAAATTTAAAAACTTTTGCACAGAAAAGGAAATTATAAACAAAACAAAAAATAATCTGAGCAATGGAAGTATATGTGTAAATTATGTGACTGACAAGGGGTTAATATCTAACATACACAAACAGCCCATGCAACTGAATATGGAGAAAACAAACAATTCAATAAAAAATGAGCAGAAAAATTATACTTAATGAAGTAAGTCAGATAGAGAAAGATGAATATTTTATAGTGTCGGGTACAGGTAGAATCTAAAAAACAATACAAATGAGTCTTTATACAAAACAAACAGACTCAGAACACAAATGTATGGTCACCAAAGGGGAGAGGGGAGAGGGGAGGGACAAATCAGGAGGACGGAATTAACAAACCACTACACAAGCTGGAATCAAGATTGCCGGGAGAAATATCAATAACCTCAGATATGCAGATGACACCACCCTTATGGCAGAAGGTGAAGAAGAACGAAAGAGCCTCTTGATGAAAGTGAAAGAGGAGAGTGAAAAAGTTGGCTTAAAACTCAGCATTCAGAAAACGAAGATCATGGCATCTGGTCCCATCACTTCATGGCAAATAGATGGGGAAACAGTGGAAACAGTGACAGACTTCATTTTTGGGGGGCTCCAAATTCACTGCAGATGGTGACTGCAGCCATGAAATTAAAAGACGCTTACTCCTTGGAAGAAAAGTTATGACCAACCTAGATAGCATATTCAAAAGCAGAGACATTACTTTGCCAACAAAGGTCCGTCTAGTCAAGGCTATGGTTTTTCCTGTGGTCATGTATGGATGTGACAGTTGGACTGTGAAGAAAGCTGAGCGCCGAAGAATTGATGCTTTTGAACTGTGGTGTTGGAGAAGACTCTTGAGAGTCCCTTGGACTGCAAGGAGATCCAACCAGTCCATTCTGAAGGAGATCAGCCCTGGGATTTCTTTGGAAGGAATGATGCTGAAGCTGAAACTCCAGTACTTTGGCCACCTTATGCGAAGAGCTGACTCATTGGAAAAGACTCTGATGCTGGGAAGGATTGGGGGCAGGAGGAGAAGGGGATGACAGAGGATGAGATGGCTGGATGGCATCACTGACTCGATGGACGTGAGTCTGAGTGAACTCCGGGAGTTGGTGATGGACAGGGAAGCCTGGCTTGCTGCGTTGCACGCAGTCACAAAGACTCGGACACGACTGAGCGACTGAACTGAACTGAACTGAACTGACACATCAAGTGCACATGTATAGTGTATACATAGCGTCCGTGCTGGCTCAGATGGTAAAGAGTTTGCCTGAAATGCAGGAGACCTGGGTTCCACCCCTGGGTCAAGAAGATCCTCTGGAGAACAGAACGGCTATCCACTCCAGTATTCTTCCCTGGAGAACTCCATGAACAGAAGAGCCTGGCGTGCGGGCTACAGTCCATTGGGTCACAAAGAGTTAAACACAACTGAGCAATTAACACTATACATGAATAAAAAACAAGGATTTACTGTCTACCATAGGGAATTCTGTTCAAAACCTCATAATAACCTATAATGGCTATAACAGGGAAAAAAAAACCAATATCACGACGCTGTACACACAGTACTGTAAATCAACTACACATCAATAAAAGGTCTAAGAAAAAAAGCACTGGCATACTGCTTATGACCAAACAACCTGTTCAGAGCAGTTCAGCCCAGTTCAGTCGCTCACTCATGTCCAACTTTGCGACCCCATGGACCGCAGCACGCCAGGCCTCCCTGTCCATCACCAACTCCCGGAGTTTACTCAAACCCATGTCCAATGAGTCGGTGATGCCATCCAGCCATCTCATCCTCTGTCGTCCCCGTCTCCTCCTGCTCCCAATCCCTCCCAGCATCAGGGTCTTTTCAAATGAGTCAGCTCTTTGCATCAGATGGCCAAGTATTGGAGTTTCAGCTGCAGCGTCAGTCCTTCCAATGAACACCCAGGACCAATCTCCTTTAGGATGGACTGGTTGGATCTCCTGGCAGTGCAAGGGACTCTCAAGAGTCTTCTCCAACACCACAGTTCAAAAGCAACAATTCTTCGGCGCTCAGCTTTCTTTATAGTCCAACTCTCACATCCATACATGACCACTGGAAAAACCATAGCCTTGACTAGATGGACCCTTGTTGGCAAAGTAATATCTCTGCTTTTTAATATGCTGTCTAGGTTGGACATAACTTTCCTTCCAAGGAGTAAGTGTCTTTTAATTTCATGGCTGCAGTCACCACAGCAGTTATTTTGGAGCCCAGAAAAATAAAGTCAGCCACTATTTCCATTGTTTCCCCATCTATTTGCCATGAAGTGATGGGACCGGATGCCATGATCTTAGTTTTCTGAATGTTGAGCTTTAAGCCAACTTTTTCACTCTCCTCTTTCACTTTCATCAAGACACTCTTTAGTTCCTCTTCACTTTCTGCTATAAAGGTGGTGTCAAATGCATATCTGAGGTTATTGATATTTCACCTGGCAATCTTGATTCTAGCTGGTGCTTCCTCCAGCCCAGCGTTACTGATGATGTACTCTGCATATAACTGCCCCAGGTCGGTAGATGCCCAATATACTACTGCAGATCAGTGGAGAAATAACTCCAGAAAGAATGAAGGGATGGAGCCAAAGCAAAAACAACACCCAATTGTGGATGGGACTGGTGATAGAAGCAAGGTTCAATGCTGTAAAGAGCAATATTCCATAGGAACCTGGAATGTTAGGTCCATGAATCAAGGCAAATTGGAAGTGATCAAACAAGGGTGAACGTCGACATTCTAGAAATCAGAAAACTAAGATGGACTGGAATGGGTGAATTTAACTCAGATAACCATTATATCTACTACTGCGGGCAGGAATCCCTCAGAAGAAATGGAGTAGCCATCATAGTCAACAAAAGAGTTCAAAATGCAGTACATGGATGCAATTTCAAAAACAACAGAATGATTTCTGTTCGTTTCCAAGGCAAACCATTCAATATCACGGTAATTCAAGTCTATGCCCCAACCAGTAATGCTGAAGAAGCTGAAGTTGAACAGTTCTTTGAAGACCTACATGACCTTCTAGAACTAACACCCAGAAAAAGATGTCCTTTTCACTATAGGGGACTGGAATGCAAAAGATGTTAAGAAACACCTGGAGTAAGAGGCAAATTTGGCCTTGGAGTACAGAATGAAGAAGGGCAAAGGCTAATAGAGTTCTGTAAAGAGAACACACTGGTCAAAGCAAACACCCTCTTCCAACAACACAAGACTCTACACATGGACATCACCAGATGGTTGACACTGAAATCAGATCGATTATATTCTTTGCAGCCAAAGATGGAGAAGCTCTATATAGTCAGTAAAAATAAGACTGGGAGCTGAATGTGGCTCAGACCATGAACTCCTTATTGCCAAATTCAGACTTAAATTGAAGAAAGTGGAGAAAACCACTAGACCATTCAGGTATGACCTAAATCAAATCCCTTATGATTATACAGTGGAAGTGAGAAAAAGATTAAAGGGCCTAGATCTGATAGATAGAGTGCCTGATGAACTATGGACAGAACTTTGTGACATTGTACAGGAGACAGGAATCAAGACCATTCCCAAGAAAAAGAAATGCAAAAAAGCAAAATGGCTGTATAGGGAGGCTTTACAAATAGCTGAGAAAAGAAGAGAAGCGAAAAGCAAAGGAGAAAAGGAAAGATATAAGCATCTGAATGCAGAGTTCCAAAGAATAGCAAGGAGAGATAAGAAAGCCTTCCTTAGTGATCAGTGCAAAGACATAGAGGAAAATAACAGAATGGGAAAGACTAGAGATCTCTTCAAGAAAACTAGAGATACCAAGGGAACATTTCATGCAAAGATGGACTCAATAAAGGACAGAAATGGTAGGGATCCAACAGAAGCAGAAGATATTAAGAAAAGGTGGCAAGAATACACAGAAGAACTGTACAAAAAAGATCTTCACGAGCCAGACAATCACGATGGTGTGATCACTCACCTAGAGCCAGACATCCCGGAATGTGAAGTCAAGTGGGACTTAGGAAGCATTACTACAAATGAAGCTAGTGGAGGTGATGGAATTCCAGTTGAACTATTCCAAATCCTGAAGGATGATGCTGTGAAAGAGCTGCACTCAATATGCCAGCAAATTTGGAAAACTCGGCAGTGGCCACAGGACTGGAAAATGTCACTTTTCATTCCAATCCCAAAGAAAGGCAATGCCAAAGAATGCTCAAACTACTGAACAATTGCACTCATCTCACACACTAGTAAAGTAATCCTCAAAATTCTCCAAGCCAGGGTGAAAATATAGTGCCTTGACATACTCCTTTCCTATTTGGAACCAGTCTATTGTTCCATGTACACTTCTAACTGTTGCTTCCTGACCTGCATTCAGATATCTCAAGAGACAGGTCAGGTGGTCTGGTATTCCCATCTCTTTCAGAATTTTCCACAGTTTTTTGTGATTCACACAGTCAAAGGCTTTGGTATAGTCAATAAAGCAGAAGTAGATGTTTTTCTGGAACTCTCTTGCTTTTTGATGATCCAGAGGATGTGGGCAATTTGATCTCTGGTTCCTCCGCCTTTTCTAAAACTAGCTTGAACATCTGAAAGTTCACAGTTCACATACTGCTGAAGCCTGGCTTGGAGAATTTTGAGCGTTACTTTGTTAGTGTGTGAGATGAGTGCAACTGTGCAGTAGTTTGAGCAGTCTTTGACCTTGCCTTTCTGTGATCACTGCCAAGTTTTCAAAATTTGCTGGCATATTGAGTGCAGCAGTTTCACAGGATCATCTTTTAGGATTTGAAATAGCTCAACTGGAAATCTGTCACCTCCACTAGCTTTGTATGTAGTGATGCGTCCTAAGGCCCACTTGACTTCACATTCCAGGATGTCTGGCTGTAGGTGAGTAATCACACCATCGTGATTATCTGGGTCATGAAGATCTTTTTTGTTATGTTTCTTCTATGTATTCTTGCCACCTCTTCTTAATGGCTTCTGCTTCTGTTAAGTCCATACCATTTCTGTCCTTTATTGTGCCCACCTTTGCATGAAATGTTCCCTTGGTATCTCTAATTTTCCTGAAGAGATTTCTAGTCTTTCCCATTCTGTTGTTTTCCTCTATGTCTTTGCACTGATCACCAAGGAAGGCTTTCTTATCTCTTCTTGCTATTCTTTGGAACCCTGAACTCAGATGAGTACATCTTTCCTTTTCTCCCTTGCCTTTCCTTTCTCTTCTTTTCACAGCTATCTGTAAGGGCTCCTTAGACAACCCTTCTGCCTTTTTGCTTTCTTTCTCTTGGGAATGGCCTTGATTCCTGCCTTCTGTACAATGTCACAAACTTCCATCCATAGTTCTTCAGGCACTCTGTCTATCATATCTAATCCCTTGAATCTATTTCTCACTTCTACTGTATAATCATAAGGAATTTGACTTAGGTCATCTGAGCAACGATTATATGGTGGAAGTGAGAAATAGATTTAAAGGACTAGATCTCATAGACAGAGTGCCTGATAAACTATGGACAGAAGTTTGTGACATTGTACAGGAGACAGGGAGCAAGACAATCCCCAAGAAAAAGAAACAAAAAATGGCTGTCTGAGGAGGCCTTACAAATAGCTGTGAAAAGAAGAGAAGCGAAAAACAAAGGAGAAAAGGAAAGATACACCCATTTGATTGGAGGAGGAAATGGCAACCCACTCCAGTGTTCTTGCCTGGAGAATCCCAGGGATGGGGGGGCCTGGTGGACTGCCGTCTATGGGGTCGCACAGAGTTGGACACGACTGAAGTGACTTAGCAGCAGCAGCATACTCATTTGAATGCAGGGCTCCAAAGACTAGCAAGGAGAGATAAGAAAGCCTTCCTAAGTGATCAGAGCAAATGGAGGAAAACAATAGAATGGGAAAGACTAGAGATGTCTTCAAGAAAATCAGAGATACCAAGGGAACATTTCATGCAAAAATGGGCTCAATAAAGGACAGAAATGGTACGGACCTAACAGAAGCAGAAGATATTAAGAAGAGGTGGCAAGAATACATGGAAGAACTGTACAAAAAAGATCTTCATCACCCAGATAATCACGATGGTGTGATCACTCACCTAGAGTCAGACATCCTGGAATGTGAAGTCAGGTGGGCCTTAGGAAGCATCACTACAAACAAAGCTAGTGGAGGTGATGGAATTCCAGTTGAGCTATTTCAAATCCTGAAAGATGATGCTGTGAAAGTGCTGCACCCAATATGCCAGCAAATTTGGAAAACTCAGCAGTGATCACAGGATCATTTCAATCCCAAAGAAAGGCAATGCCAAAAAATGCTCAAACTACCACACAATTGCACTAATCTCACACACTACTAAAGTATGCTCAAAATTCTCCAAGCTAGGCTTCAGAAGTATGTGAACCGTGAACTTCCAGATGTTCAAGCTAGTTTTAGGAAAGGCAGAGGAACTAGAGTTCAAATTGCCAACATCCACTGGATCATCAAAAAAGCAAGAGAGTTCCAAAAACACATCTATTTCTGCTTTATTGACTATGCCGAAGCCTTTGACTGTGTGGATCCCAATATACTGTGGAAAATTCTGAAAGAGATGGGAATACCAGACCACCTGACCTGCCTCTTGAGAAATCTGTATGCAAGTCAGGAAGCAACAGTTAGAACTGGACATGGAACAACAGACTGGTTCCAAATAGAAAAAGGAGTACGTCAAGGCTGTATATTGTCACCTTGCTTATTTCACTTGAGTACATCATGAGAAATGCTGGGCTGGATGAAGCACAAGCTGGAATCAAGATTGCCAGGAGAAATGTCAATAACTTCAGATATGCAGATGACACCACCCTTATGGCAGAAAGTGAAGAGGAATGAAAGAGCCTCTTGATGAAAATGAAAGAGGAGAGTGAAAAAGCTGGCTTAAAACTCAGCATTCAGAAAACTAACATCATGGCATCTGGTCCCATCACTTTATAGCAAATAGATGGGGAAACAGTGGAAACAGTGGCTGACTTTATTTTGGGGGGTTCCAAAATTACTGCAGATGGTGACTGCAGCCTTGAAATCAAAAGATGCTTACTCCTTCGAAGGAAAGTTATGACCAACCCAGACAGCATATTAAAAGGAGACATTACTTTGCCAACAAAGGTCCATCTAGTCAAGGCTATGGTTTGTCAGTAGTTATGAATGGGTGTAAGAGTTGGCCTATAAAGAAAGCTGAGAGCCAAAAAATTGATGCTTTTGAACTGTGCTGTTGGAGAAGATTTTTGAGAGTCCCTTGGACTGCAAGGAGATCCAACCAGTCCATCCTAAAGGAGATCAGTCCTGGGTGTTCATGGAAGGACTGATGTTGAAGATGAAACTCCAATACTTTGGCCACCTGATGCGAAGAGCTGACATATCTGAAAAGACCTTGATGCTGGGAACGATTGAAGGCAGGAGGAGAAGGGGATGACAAAGGATGAGATGGTTAGATGGCATCACTGACGCAATGGACATGAATTTGGGTAAACTCTGGCAGCTGATGATGGACAGGGAGGCCTGGCATACTGCAGTCCATGGCATCGCAAAGAGTCGGAAACAACCGAGCGATTGAACTAACTGAACTGATCTGAGCCACAGTCAGCTCCTGGTGTTGTTTGTGCTGACTGTATAGAGCTTCTCCATCTTTGGCTGAAAAAACTGTAATCAATCTGATTTCGGTATTGATCATCTGGTGATGTTCATGGGTAGAGTCTTCTCTTGTGTTGTTGGAAGAGGGTGTTTGCTATGACCAGTACGTTCTCTTGGCAAAACTGTATTACCCTTTGCCCTGCTTCATTCTCTACTCTAAGGCCAAATTTGCCTGCTACTCCAGGTATTTCTTGTGTTCCTACTTCTGCATTCCAGTCCCCTATAGTGAAAAGGACACCTTTTTGGGGTATTAGTTCTAGAAGTTCTGGTAGGTCTTCAAAGAACCATTCAACTTCACCTTTTCAGCATTACTGGTCAGGCATAGACTTGGATTACTGTGATATTGAATGGTTTGCCTTGAAAACAAACAGAGATCATTCTGTCGTTCTTGAGATTGCATCCAAGTACTGCTTTTCAGACTCTTTTGTTGACTATGATGGCTACTCTATTTCTTCTAAGGGATTCTTGCCCACAGTAATAGATATAATGGTTATCTCTGTGAAATTCACCCTTTCCGGTCCATTTTAGTTCATTAATTCCTAAAATGTCGACGTTCACTACTGCCATCTCCTGTTTGCTACTGCTGCTACTGCTAAGTCGCTTCAGTTTTGTCTGACTCTGTGCGACCCCAAAGATGGCAGCCCACCAGGCTCCTCTGTCCATGGGATTCTCCAGGCAAGAACACTGGAGTGGGTAGCCTATCCCTCCTCCAATGCATGAAAGTGAAAATTCAAAGTGAAGTCACTCAGTCGTGTCCAACTCTTAGCGACCCCACGGACTGCAGCCTACCAGGCTCCTCCGTCCATGGGATTCTCCAGGCAAGAGTACTGGAGTGGGGTGCCATTGCCTTCTCCTGTTTGACCACTTCCAATTTGCCTTGATTCATGGACCTAACATTCCAGGTTCCTATGCAGTAGTGCTCTTTACAGCACCAGACCTTGCTTCCATCACCAGTCACATCCACAACTAGGTGGTGGTGTTGCTTTGGCTCTGTCTCTTCATTCTTTCTGGAGTTATTTCTCCACTGATCTCTAGTAGCATATTGGGCACCTACCAACCTGGGGAATTCATCTTGCAGTGTCCTATCTTTTTGCCTTTTCATACTGTTCATGGGGTTCTCATGGCAAGAATGCTGAAGTGGTTTGCCATTCCCTTCTCTAGTGGACCATGTTTTGTCAGAACTCTCCACCATGACCCGTCAGTCTTGGGTGGCCCTACAGGGCATGGCTTCTAGTTTCATTGAGTCAGACAAGGATGTGGTCCATGTGATCAGATCGGTTAGTTTCCTGTGATTGTGTTTTTCAGTCTGTCTGCCCTCAGATGGAGAAGGATAAGAGGCTTGTGGAAGCTTCCTGGTGGGAGAGACTGACAGAGGGGGAAACTGGGTCTTGTTCTGATGGGCGGAGCTGTGCTCAGTAAATCTTTTTTTTTTTTTTTTTCTTTTTCAGTAAATCTTTAATCCAATTTTCTGTTGATGGGTGGAGCTGTGTTCCCTCCCTGCTATTTACCTGGGGCCAAACTATGGTGGAGGTAATGAAGATGATGGTGATGTCAAATGGGAAAGTAGAAGAGTAGAAGAAACAAACAGGGTATCAGACTATTACAATCAATACAATAAATGTAAAATCAAAGAGTTATGATGATACTGACATGAAGAAAAGTTAGCCCAGGCATAGAGGAAGGATGTAGGCAAGCCAGGCCTGTTGGAGAGGTGACAGCACTGAGCCAACTCCCAAAGGCTGAGTGGATGTCAGGCAGGAAAAGCATGGTGTGAGGGGTGGGATTTCCCAGCAGAGGAAAGAAGATATGCAAAGAGACATGCGATGGATGACAGCACCCTGTGAAGGAAGAGTAAAAGGGGGTGCAGGAGAGGTAAGGAATTTGGAACTTTATGCTGACAGCAATAGGGTATCACTGATTGTTAACAGGGAAGGACAAGACGCAGTCAAATTTGCATTTTATAAAGATATTCTCTGCACAAATTAGATTCTGGAAGACCAGAGAGGGGAAAATCATTTAGGAGAGTATTGCAGTTATCTAGGTGGAAAATGGTAATTATCTGGGAATAAAAAGGAAGGGAAAACATATTTAAGTGATGTTAAGGAGTTAAAACTGTATTGATTTGTTGAGAAAATGGAAAGCCAAGGATAAAGTAGAGGAAGGGCTTTAGAATGATTCCAAGGATGATGGCACCATTCACTGATATAGGACCTGCAAGAGAGAACAAGGCTGAGTGGAATGTTAAGGTTCTTTCCAGCTTGTGGGGTCTGAGGCACCAATTGAACTTGCAAACAGAGCAACTTGGTAAGGAATAGGTACCTGGTAGGAGACAGATCTGGGCTGTATCTTAAAATTTTAATCCCACAGATGGAAACTGAAGACATGGGAATGGCAAAAACAAAGAGATCCTAAGATGCAACTTCAAAATATAAAATGTTGGTTGAGGAAGAGATGCCCATGAAAGAGCCTGAAAAGGACATTTAGAGAAGAGGAATATAAGGAAAGAATAAAGTCAAGAGAAGAAAAGGAGAAATTTCAAAAAGGGAGGAGCCCATGGTCTAGAATGCAGTAATGACATAAAATAAGGGCCAAGACAAGTATATTGGATTTGGCAGCAAAATAACTCATCAACGAGGTTAGTGAGTAGTTTCGGTGGAGGGACGGATATGAAAGCTCCACTGCAATAGACTGAGGCTCTAATCGAAGGTAAGAATACGGAGACGGTACAGATCACTTTTCCAAGAAGACTGGCTATGAGGGGGAAGGAAAAGGACGGAGCAGCTTATAGAAATGCCAACAGAATCCAGGGAGAGTTGTTTTCATTTCTTAAGATGAGAGAAACTCAATTATCATAATGTGAAGGAGAAAAGATACCACCTCAGCCAAATAAATATAAAATGAAGACATACAGATAGGAAAACAAGTCTTTGCAGGTACCAAATTATTCTAATTTCAAGCTATGCTTTCTCTTGACAGAAAGTATATGTGTTCATCATTCTATCTCTGTAATTTAGCCCAGCGCCTAGGTCATAATGAGAATTCCAATATATGTTGAATGAATAGGTGGATGAAGAATTTATAGACGTAAATAAAGTAGTAACAGGTAATACTGAAAATGAGAATACATAAATTGAAAGAATTATTGCTTGCCGTTTTATTTTTTATTTTGGGGTATACAAAAGTCTTGCCCAGCAGGGTATGATTCCTCTGAAACTAGAGACCATGCATGTGTAATAGCACTTGGGACAGCAAAGGAAGTATTTTATTGGCAACATGTATCGACTGGAAAGAGAATGTAAACAAACCAGGAGGGGGCTCCAAACTTTGAGGGAAATAGAGGAAATAACTGACTGAGGTTCTCGTCAAGCTGAGAACTGATGGTATGAGGAAAATGAAGGAGCCAAGCAGATGAAAATCTGTGAACACAGAGTGGCATGTTACATTTCACAGGAGGAAAATCTCTACAAATCACAGGTTGTAGCCCTGGGTGTACGATAAAGTGTAGCAAAAGTAAAGGTTATTAGAGATTAGGAGATTAAAGCACTGTGAGGACAGAGTGACAAGTATCTTATCCACATGGACTTTGAGCTCACCCAGGATGATGGCAAGACACAGTGGGACAATAAGAAGATGGTGAGCCCAGTGCCATGATTCTCCATGATCGATGGTAGATAACAATGATAAATGGGGACAGACAGTAGATAATGATAGATGGATCAGATGGTAGAAATTGATGAAGTAGGCTAGAAGCTGACAGCAAATGGAAATGGTCTCAAAGGAAAAGATTTCCTTAAAGGAGAAGGAAATGGCAACCCACTCCAGTATTCTTGCCTGGATAAGTCATGGACAGAGGAGCCTGACAGGCTGTAGTCCATGGGGTTACATGACTGAGCACACATGCATGAGGGTAGAGGGAGATGGGTTGGTAGCAATAAACTGGTAGAACTAAAAAAGGAAAAAAAATGCCAGAAACATAATGGATGTGGGAATGGGGAGTTGAAATAATGCAAACCCATCTTCCTCTGACTGTGGTATGAGGGGCGTAGGAAATGAGCAACCTCTCACTCAAACTGCTGGAGAGAGACTCATTATTTGGGTGAACAGCCCCAGCTTAAAAAAGATAAGGCAGAGACTTCCCTGGTGGTCCCGGGGTTAAGACTTCATGCTCCCAGTGCAGGGTGCCTGGGTTTGATCCCTGGTCAGGGAACTAGACCCCACACGCCAAATCTAAAGACCTCGAGTGCCACAACCAATGATCCAGCATGCTGCAATGAAGACCTGGCACAGCCAGATACATAAATATAAAAAAAATAATAATAATAAGGCAGAAGACACAGTCATAAATCCTTCACGCAATGTCATTCAACCAGCACATGTGGATCCTATAAAATTGCTGCCTTGCTAACAAACACCTGAAAAGATGCTCAACATCACTCATTATCAGAGAAATGCAAATCAAAACTACAATGAGGTACCACCTCACACCAGTCAGAATGGCTACTATCAAAAAGTCTACAAACAATAAATGCTGGAGAGGGCGCAAAGAAAAAGGAACCCTCTTACACTGTTGGTGGGAATGCAAACTAGTACAGCCACTATGGAGAATTCCTTTAAAAAGGTGGAGATTCCTTAAAAGAAAGTGGAAACAGAACTGCCATATGACCCAGCAATCCCACTGCTGGGCATACACACCCAGGAAATCAGAATTGAAAGAGACACATGTACCCCAATGTTCATCACAGCACTGTTTATAATAGCCAGGACATGGAAGCAACCTACATGTCCATCGGCAGATGAATGGATAAGAAAGCTGTGGTACATATTCACAATGGAATATTACTCAGCTATTAAAAAGAATGCATTTGAATCAGTTCTAATGAGGTGGATGAAACTGGAGCCTATTATACATAACAAAGTAAGTCGGAAAGAAAAACACCAATACAGTATACTAACACATATATGTGGAATTTAGAAAGATGGTAACGATGACCCTGTATGTGAGACAGCAAAAGAGACACAGATGTACAGAACAGTCTTTTGGACTCTGTGGGAAAGGGATAGGGTAGGATGATTTAAGAGACTAGCATTGAAACATGTATATTAGCATATGTGAAATAGATTGCCAGTCCAGGTTTGATGCATGAGACAGGGTGCTCAGGGCTGGTGCACTGGGATGACCCAGAGAGATGGGATGGGGAGGGAGGTGTGAGGGGGGTTCAGGATGGGGAACATATGTACACCCATGGCTGATTCATGTCAATGTATGGCAAAACCACCATAATATTGTAAAGTGATTAGCCTCCAATTAAAATTTTAAAAATGGCAGCCTTGTTGTTAACGACAATTAGCAGGGTGCACTCACCATTATTTGGTAGATACATCCTTGTACACTGCTATAACTCTATAGCCTTCTTTGGAAGAAAATGAGCCAGCCATCTCATGCACAAAATCCTAAAACATAATTGAAAAGGTCTTAGTATTTCTAAAGTTTAGAGGCTTATGGTTAAAACAGAATGAAGCAAACTCTGTAGGCAAACTTCAGAATTCTCCCTCATTCCCCATTCACTGCTAGGAACTGGACAGCAGCCTTAAGACTTTTCTGTTGCTCCTTACATCTGTCCCTCAAATCCTCTTACAGGGCCCTCAGAGAGACCATTACCTTTCTCTGACATGAAAAAGTTAAATAACTTGGCACTGAAAAGCAGGCTTCAGAAATTCTGAAAATGCTATTTCCCATAAGTGATATACATTTTAAAAAACAGAAAAACTTTCCCTTCAGCTTTACAACAGGCTAAAAGGGTTTCTGTGATTTCTAGAAAGCCATTCCTTGTAAGTGAGCTTGAAGTATCATACTGTCCCTCATCATGATATCGCTCTCTGTACTTCACGATGATACAAATGATGGTCAGGCGTCAACTCCTTTTGTCTCTCATGAGCTATGTTGAGGCTCTCGGAAGGTCACTGCACTTGAGAGATGTGGACTCACCTGCCCCAGTCTCTGTGGTTCAGGACGTGTTTCCTGGAGCACTCAGTGACCAAGTTGTGACCTGAAGCAACAGAAAGTAGGCACATTCACAAGACTGAGGACTGCAGGAAGTTCGATATATTAAATCTCAGAGTACACAGTAAGGAATGACAGGAGACCCAAGATATAAGAAGGGGCATCAGAAACCACGTTAAGGAATGTGATTTGTACTTGGAGGAACGGGACAGGGATGAACAGGAGCTTCTGCTGATTTCTACTACTTCCACACAACTCAGTGGCTGACGTGGACTGCGGAGTCCATATAGAGAGTATAACTCTCATATAGAGAGTACAACTCTCCCTCTATAGCATCAGTACCACCCGTCCCCCACCCCCCACCAAGCACATCTAACCCACCCAGTTTCCCAAGCTGCAGGAGCAGGACCCTAAATCTTCTAGTATTACCAAAGAAGAAAATAAAGGACTGAGTCAGCCCTCAGCTGACTGGCCCAACTGTATCATCAGTATGAGAAGTCTGTAAAGGGAAACTGGCCATTGGTTCTGTATGACCTTTTCTAGATGAGGTCTGGGTAAGCGGTAAGAAATGGGAGATAACAGAGTTTGGAAGCTGCAGGAAAATGTGTAATGTTAAAAATTCAATCTAATCTTTTTTTTTTTTTAATATTGCTTTTGTTTAATATTTTGCTTTTTTGGGCCATGAAGCATGTGGGATCTTAGCTCCCTGACCAGGAATCAAACTTGCACCCCCTGCATTGGAAGGCAAAGTCTTAACCACTGGACTGCCAGAGAAGTCCCAATCTAATCATTTTTTTAAATGTCAATGATTCCACACTATAGAGATAACAGGGATTCCTAACTGATTTTAAATCAGGTTACTGCTACTGACAAATGGAAGATGAAAGTTTAACATGGCCATTTGTTAGCAGGTCTGCATGAGTCCCAGTGCTATTTGCCCTCATCTAATCTTATTCTGCTCTTCCTGGGAAGCTCAAGGTAGCCATGAGATAAAGGCCAGTGTTAGGTGAACAAGGTAAGAAGCCATTCTAGTTTCTTCCTCCCCACCTTCCGGAGTCAGGCACTTTTATTTCAGTCGCTGCGAAATCACAGAGCGGCAAGCTGTATTTCCAAAGGGAGCTAAAGCATTATGCTGATCTTAACAGGCAAATCCAAGTCGTATCTGGTCCCAAGTTAATCACTAGTACGTGTTAAAAACTACCTAAATAAACACACTTTTGGTGACTTTCTAATAGACAGTAGAAAATCAAAGATTTTCTTAACCAAATTTCAAGGATTTTCTTAACCAAATATAGTGGTTTGAGTATGGGGAAAGTAAATACAGGAATGGTTTTAGTTAATGGCATAGCTGACATCTGGCTTTTGTTTTTTCTGCACATGGCAGATGTCTAAAGATTCTTTCACTTATGGGAGTTTTCATGACATCCATCCATGTTTCTACCTCTTGAAATTTTTCTCAGTGGCCTACCTGCATTTAAGACCAAAACAAAAATGTAATGGGTCCCTACTGTGTGTCATGCACTGGACCAGGTGCCACGATATTTACCCAAAGTCCTGGAAACCCAAAAACACAATGCAAAAGGACATATTAGAAAAATAAATAAAATTCCAGTCTCAATATCCTATTAACATCAACTTTTCAGCTGTATTTGATCATGAAGTCTTACATTACTTACAAGGTAACTGCTATTATAAAAAAGGGATAGGTCATTAATAGTCTCATTTTCCAAAACCCATTTGATATATGCTCTAAATTATGCTACATCCAACAAAGTGTGCACTTTGAACTTACAAACAAAAAAACTATCTTCATACAGTATGCATTCTAACTCTTGAAATAATTGTACCTGTAAGTCATAGTTTAAGATAGAATACATATGCTTATCATGTTTATTGCAGTTGCATTTCAGAAGGGGAACTAAGAAATTTATAGAAACTAGAAGGTTTGGCATTAATGAAGTCAAGTGGCCTCTTGAACTTTAAACTTCCACATCACAATATGAAGCTGGTTCTAAGATAAGAAATAGAATAAATTCTCTCCTAAGGACGGACCTGAATCTCTGATTGCTCAGAGGCTGAATTAACCAGAGACCATGGCGTTTGATGGTACTTGGAAGGTAGACAGAAATGAGAACTATGAAAAGTTCATGGAAAAAATGGGTAAGTGCTTAATACTTTAACAGCTTGTTCTTTTGTTTTTCACAGACATCTTTAACTCCTTCTAAACCTCAAATCTTCGGCAATGGCACCTGTTGTGCTGGTGAGGATCAAGAATGGGTGCTGGTTCAGAGTAGGGAAAACCACATGCTCACTTCTTACATTAGAAAGAATACACTCTCACCAGTGGAAGAAAAGATTCTTGGGCACTATTCTCTAAAACACAAAAAACATCCAGATACGTTTCATTTATGTTAACTGGTGACTGAAAATTGAATAGTTTTTTGTTTGTTTAGAAAGTAAAATATGGCAGAGCATAATGATAACCTTCATACTTTAAAATATTAAATTCTAGGGGATGGAAAAGCAAAGGCCATATAATAGAGCAATGAAAACAAATGAGACTTAATTCTCTTCCTCTGACTTGCAGAGCTTTTGGAATGATCTCATGACAGTATGTAGTTTCTACAGAAGTTTTAATTTAACAGATTTTAATATCTACACCACTACTCTGGCAGCCCATATGCTGAACACTTTGGGCAAAAAGATTTGTCATTCCCTAAAAATAAAAATCTGCATCAATTATATCCTGTAGTTTAGGAATTCCAAGTTCACATTTATGGAATTTGCAGATTCTTATAATAATGAATTTGACCGTAATATTTGCTAATTTTCTCATTTCTATGATAGAAACACCACAAAAAGCAAAGAGAATTATGAAACTCAAAATTTTAAAGCCATGGAAAGCAAAGGGACATCAAAAAAGAAAGTGTACCATACATGTGGAATTAAAGTAGTATATCCTTATAAATATATAAATGTACTTTCTTAATCCTTCATTTGATATTCCTGGAATTTGACTTACTTAACACTGAAACAAAAATATTTATAATTTTTAAAAAAATTACTCAGTTCTAAGATTCTACAATTCTATGCTTCATTTAATTTTTTTCAGTTTTAGAAAAACAGTTTGATATGATTGAGCTTGAACTTTTTCTACAGAAGCAATCTGAATGCTCTTGTGCAAAGGCAATATGATCAGGTATTCCTCTTCACCCACAAAATATTAACTGGTTAATTAACTAGTTTAAACAGAACTTGGAAAAGTAGCACTTTCCATGGCATTTTGACTTTATTTCCTCCAATCTCTTTGTCTTTGCAGGTATTAATGTGGTGAAAAGGAAGCTTGCAGCTCATGATAATTTGAAACTGATAATTACACAAGAAGGAAATAAATTCACAGTCAAAGAATCAAGCACTTTTCGAAGCATTGAAATTATTTTTGAGCTTGGTGTCACTTTTAATTATAGCCTCGCAGATGGAACTGAACTCAGTGTAAGAAATTTTTTATAAGCAAAGCATTCCTGATTTTTTTACATACTGCAAAAATAATCTCTGTTTTCTTCCACTGGATCGGGTAATGAATGTAGGTCTCCTTCATTTACTGAAGCAGTCAGTGGAGTTTATCTATATTAAACATCATACAAGTTAGCAGAGTATTTAAAAATGTTTTGATTTTCATATGTTATCTATTAAAGAACCTGGATTAAACAACAATTAGAAAAATATCCTTTGAATTACTAAGCATACACCTATTCATAAAGAAAATTTCAGTGTTTTCAACATATCTGACAGCAATAAAAGCTTCTAGAGCTATCTAACTTAAATATAATAGACGTGTAATTGAAATGATAAAATAAGTGAATAAATTAGTGAATGAATGTGTGACCAAATAGAAAGGTCCAATGTTACAATGTAGGTCACTGGGAATTCATTTTACTATTTAAGATCTAAAATTTTAAGATATAAAATGGGGTCACATTTTTCAAGTGATTTTTTAAAAAATGTTTCCACTTAGAACTTTTCTGGTTAAATTAAACATGTTTGCAGTGACAATTAAGCTGTCAAATATTTTATTATGGCTGTTTTATCTGTTACCACAATTACATAAATTAAAACAAGTACAAGCTTGTTAACTTCTCTGTTAAACTAATATGAACCATGATTAAACTTAGAACACTCTTTTTAATGTGAAAGACTTAGTAAAGAGAAGTCCCGATTATCTGCCTTACAATTCAGCATTTGGAAACTACAGAGCGAGATGGTTACCAGCACGTACTCTAGAGCCCCGGTAATCTAGGTGCAAGCTTGGCTTTGTGACTTTAATTACCGTATTTCAGTTTTTTCATCTGTGCAACGGAGATAAACATATCTCCTTCATAGGGTTATAGTGAAGTTTGAAGAAGTATATCTGTAGACCTCAGAACAGAGCCTGACACGTGTAAGACCCTTAAAAATGGTTTTTTTATTATTATTTTGAAATCTTATACAGGGGGCGTGGGCCCTGGAGGGAGATAAACTTGTCGGAAAATTTAAACGGTTGGACAATGGAAATGCACTAAATACTGTCCGAGAAATTATAGGTGGCGAGATGGTCCAGGTGAGTTATTTTCCAAAGACAAAAATAATTACATAGCAATGATTTTTATCTGGGGGTTGCTGAGTTAAATCATCAATAAACAGACTATTACTTTTCTCATAAATCTTACTGAGTTTTAAAATATAGGTATTTTCTGATGCCTATTTGAAGAGAACTTACATACGTCAACACATTGAGCCTATTTTAACTGAAAAAGTGACTACAAACCAAAACTTATTTTTAAATGAATGTCTCCTCTATCTGTATAAAATGTGACTATCAAGTACAAGAAAAAAATACATTTTGAAGCTAAATACTACTAATATTTTTCTTAATTGAGCCTCTAATCTTAACGTCAAATTCTTCTATGTTTATGAACACCTTTCAGACTTACACTTATGAAGGTGTGGAAGCCAAGAGGATTTTCAAAAAGGAATGAGCACTGTTCCTGGAGCATTGCCCAGAACACAGATTAGATGGAAAATCTGTATTGAACCAGAAATGCTTTCCTTTCCTCATCTGGTATAAAGTTGCTGATTGATTAGATCTTTCATAAGCATTGGTCAATGGCTTATATTTCCAGTCTCACCAAAGAAAAACATGTAAAAGCTAATTAGGATTTAACTTGTCTTACAATTTCTAAGATGTGTTTACTGGTGTTCTAAAAGAATGTGACATTTTAAAAAACATATGAATAAATATTGTTCCCACATTGCTTTAAAAGTAGTCTCTCTTAAAAAAAAAAAAAGACATATTCATTAATAGACTGTTTTGGGTTTTGCCCCACATTTGGTAAATTAAAGATATATATTGCATGGGGGTCTTTATAATCTTGTACTGGTTGTAAATATTTCCCTTAGCAACATTTATTATAAAAATAATACATATTTAACCAGAAAGTTTAGAACTAAGAAAAACAAATGCAAAATAAATATTTCCATAAACCCATAAGCCAGAGATAATCACTATTCTGATTTTAATAGAGATCCTCTATCTTCTCTGGCTGTGGATTTGTGTATTTCTTCATACATACATACCACTCTGAACAAAACGACAGGAAACAAACGATGTGCTAAGGCAAAGTGCATTTTATTTTTCTACATTGCCAGTGATTCCCAGACCTGGGTAAGCAGCAGGATCATCTGAGAAACTTAAGAACTGTTTGCATGCTTAATCCCTACCATTATCCTGTTAGATCAGAATCTCTGAAAACAGAACCAGGGATTTTAGAGAACTCCCAAGTGATTCTGATGCAGCAGGTACACTAACCAGTCTTTGAGAACAAGT
The DNA here is from genome assembly GCF_055505025.1 of Bos grunniens. NCBI lineage: Eukaryota > Metazoa > Chordata > Mammalia > Artiodactyla > Bovidae > Bos > Bos grunniens. The sequence goes on along the minus strand of NC_141170.1, from coordinate 112,444,256 downwards.
GGGCTATCAGGCACCAAAAGTGTCGTCTTCAAGTGTCACCCCTCCCCTTTCATTCATAAACACATACACTTACAGGTTTTCAGGGCCCCCAAAGTTTTCCTTCACTCATATACTCACATAATATACTACTTTATGTATTTCAACCAATTGCATTTTAGATCGGTGTGTATACAGGGCGCAGAGGTGGTAAATTTTTTAAGCATTTGGCTCTGTGGACTTTTGTTTTGACTATTTTTCACATTGATGACGGTAATAGCTAACATTTATATAGTTCTTACGAAGTTCCAGGTACTGTTCTAAGTTGTATATAGATATGGCAGATACATTACAATGTAGAAAGAAAAATGTTTGTGTACATGTTGAAGATGAACAGATTGAAGAATATAATCTTTTACAAAAACAAGAACTTGAATCCACTGTTCATTTTATAACTGTATTAAAATCTTCACACTGAAAACAGTAACTACTTAGATTTTTCACGCACTTTCTAGAAATAAAGGTTCAGAGTGCTTCTACCTCTCGGATCTTGTCTACATATGTGAAGTAGGAAAAGGGCAGGTGTTAATTTCATCTGACAGTGGAAAATCTATAGTATGGAGAAGTTTATTTGCTTGTCTAATGTTGCAGAGTCCATAAGGAACACAGGAATTGAATGTAGGTCTTGACTCTTAGTACATTATCATCTATGCTATTACTCAGCCTATTACAAAGAAATACATCTTAAAAAAAAAAAAACCCTTAATTCCTTCGTGACACCCAAGAATAGCACTCCAAAGGAGTCAGGTCAGACTGTAAAATAATGGCAATTAAGTGGTTAGGCACTTATCTATTTCTAGCCTTACTGCAGGCTCACTTTTCTTTTCATAATTTACATCCTTTCTTAGCACTAAATCTCCACTATTTATTAGTACTAGAGAGCAGCGTATTGCTTGCTAAGTGACTGCCACTGTTATAACCTCTCTCTGGGAAACTGACCTTGACATCGTGCCAACTGAAAGGACCAAGAGAGGGCGTCTGACCCAACAGCAGCCTCTCTAACGCAGTCTGGCCAGTTTATGAGCTCTCTGCAGAACGAACCACAGCAAACAGAACCTAGAATGAATTTCAGAGATACACAATAATTGGTAGAAGGAAAAAGGTTTCAAGAGGACAAAGAGGGCAGACAGTAAGTAAAAACCACGAGTACGAGAAGCTGTGAGCAAGCAAGACCCGCAGGGTAAACTGCAGAATACCCGGAGCAGTTGTCACAGGAGCAGCTGGGTGGTAAAAGCTGAAAATTTACACATGGAATATGGCATTTGGGGTTCCCTTCAAACTGCTTCCTCCCCAATCTAGGATAGGGGAGGTAGTGGAGAGAAGTATAGAAGAAATGAGGTTGGTCTCAAGTTGACAACTGTTGCAGCTGTTTAAAATGATCCCCTTATTATCTAACCTATCTGACATGCTGACACCTGACAGGTCCACTGGGTACCTAGTAGGAACATTAAACTTATCTCCCTACTTCTGTATGTATTTGACATTCTCCATAACAAAACATTAAAAACTTTAACACATACATATATAAATCCAGAAGCCAACCACTTCCCATCACTTCCATTGCTATCATCTTGGTCACCACTAATCTTTCTCCTGATTACTATAATAATCACTAAAAAGCCTTTTTCAACACAGCAGTCAGAATAATCCTTTATAAATCAAAATCAGATGTGGTCATTCCTGTACACAAAATACTGCAATGTCTCCCATTTCTTTTACAGAAAAAGCCAATGTCCTAAAATGGCCTATAAGACCCTAGGTGATCAGATCCCCTTATTACCTATCTGACATGTGTTCCTTTTCTTGGACTATCTGGGGGAAGAATGTTTCAAGTGGAGGAAATACCCTAGAACAAAGGCCTTAAGGCAGGAGCAGACCTGTAAATCTGAGTAACACAGATTACCTTGTAAGAGTCTCCAAGGTCATCTAGAGATTATAAAAAATGTGACCAATGTTCAGGAAATAGAGGCTGACTCAGCCTTCCTAGAACTCAGGAATAATGTGGCAAAAAGGGAACGGGTTTTAGAATCACATAGACTTACCCAAACTCTTATCTTTCCCATTACTGACTAAAATTCAAGTTCTGAGCCTTAATTTTTCTTACTTGAAAAACAGGGAAAAGTAGCAATGATTTTCTGATGTGCTATCAACTGAGGTATTATATACAAAACATCTAGCAGAGTGCTCAGCACATAGCTCATACACAATAAATGTTACCAAATAATACGCCCCTGTGCCCTTCTCTTGCAGAGAAAACAGAGCAAAGTCTGGCTGGAGAAAACAAGAGAATTCTCTTCTTAACATAGCCATCACGAGGCCTGTGTGGTAGATGGACCCTAGCTGGTAGATGAGAACTCTTAGTTCTGGTTCAAGCTGTGACAACTAGATGGGGACTTGAGGCCAGTCATTTCATCACTTTGGAATTTAGTTCAATCATCTTTAAAATGAGCTAACTAGACCTCTATTGCTAAGATACAGTCCTGAGATCCTGTCTCCGAAAAACAGTCAGGGACTCTACCCTAAATAGCCCCCCTGGTGTGTAGCACAGGGACGTGTTGCAAGGACAGAGGGTGGGGTGGTGAGAGGAAGACATCTTCCAAATTCTTAAGCCTGGCTGGCTTCATGGCTGTGTGACCTGTGCAGGCCCAGGAATGGGCTTCAGTGAATGCTCTGCTGTGAGAGTCTCAAAATTCTCAATAAAGTTTGAACAACGAGATCTGCATTTTCATTTTATAGTGAGACCTGCAAATTACGTGGTCAGTCCTGTTCCTAGGAGATGGGTATGAATAAGTAAGATATTTTTCTATCATTAATTAGAGACTGGCAGCAAGACACCCCTGATGGGTGAGATAGTTGTCTGGGGGCAGAACAGAAGTGGGAGGGGGTTTTGATGGGATCAAGAAGGAAGGGTGATGATGGATGAACTTTTCCAAGTACAGCTGACCCATCAACAACAGTAGGGGTCACCTCCTAGGTGAAGATCCAAGTTATTACTTTACAGTCGGCCCTGCATATGTACTGCCCACGAACTCAACCAACCGATCATATATAGTACGTATTTATTGAAAAAAAATCCATGTGTAAGTAAATCCACGTAGTTCAAACCTGTGTTGTTCAAGGCTAAACTGTACTCTGAAATGTTTCTTTACCTTCTGCTCCTTGCTTCCTCTAAACTACAGCACAAGACTGCCATCTAGTGGCCAATGACATGAATTCTTTCAAAGATTTCCAATGTGAGGTTCACATTTTAGCACCTACAGGGTGTTCCAGAAAAATCTGACATACTATACTGTGTAGTTTGTAGTAATTATTAAATGCTTTCTTCAGTTTCAACTTCCAAAATATTCAGAATTAATATGAAGACCCCTTTTCTGTTTTCCTGAACAATTCCCTAAGGCTGCTTTCATCTGTTCAGCAAGAAATGATTTTAAAACATTAAAAAAAATACTAGTAACAAATATTCCATGATGAACACCACTGGTCATTAACAATGTCATGAAACTGATTCAAATGCTCAGGTTAATCCTGGGTCTGAATCAGAATACCCAGAATATCATCATCTTCAAAACTGGATGGTCATTTAGGGGTAGGGTTACGCTTTCATTCAGTCTGTGCTAATATGCAGGGTGATATTCAGGCCCAATGACCCACGTTCAGGCTACTGGCTGGAACAGGCATTACTGAGCAATTAACTGGAAAAGAAGAGTAAGCAACGCAGCGATAGAAGATGAAGAAAGTGAGGAGCCTGGAGCACATCAACAGTCAGTGTCCCAGGGGGCTTCTCTCATCCATAAGCATCCCCACTGAGAACTCCACCAGATGAAAGGGTTACCTAGGTCCTCCCGGCTAGATTTCCAGGAAGAAAAGAGGGAGCTCACATACTCATCCAGTGATTACTGCTTAGGACCCCTGTGCGGGGAGAAGACTGCAAACATCTAAAGAAGGGTGAGGAAGTTCTCCCAGGATCTCCGCCCAGTGTTAAGACCACATCCCTCAGATTACAGGTGGCGTAACTGGTTCTTTTCAAACAATTCAGATATACCCACTGCACTGACTGGAGAAAATATCTGAGCACCAGACAACAATACTCTCTCTCCACTCAAAAACAAGAGAGTCCTTTAGGGAGAGGAATCTTTACTTAATGCCATTTCTTGCTTTGTTTTGGATAATTTTTTTAAACAAGACCTCAAGATAACAAGGATATCAAAGGCTATAAATGTGACATTGAACTTCTTCTTTTTAACACATCCTCAGGGCAGAAAAACCTCAGTGAGGATGGGGCTTATTTCACACTTCCAGTCACCACTAAGTATTCATCCTGTGTTCCCATAGCATGACATGTTCACTAATATCACACCATTTTTCTGTATTCAGTTTGCTTGTCTGTCTCCTCTAGTCTGTGAGCTCCATTAGGGTGAAGATAGAGTCTTATATCTATATCCCTACCCCCACTATATCCCTTTAACACACAGTAGACATTAATAACTGCAAAGGAGTAAATAAATGGAACATGCTGAACAGTCTCAGCCTTAGCAAGCCAGCCTTTCCCATGCACTATTCTGAGTCCTTACACACAGAATCTCTACTGAAGCAAACAGCCTTAGCTGTTCCTGTACACAGATAAGCTTAATCCAAACTAGATCGACCCTACCTAGATCATAACAGGTTAGGCCACTTGCTCCAAGAGCAGTCAATCTATATACTTGAGAACAGTCTATGAGAACTTTGTCTAAGACCAGTAATTCTAACTAGTTAAACCAGTTAGGGTCTCATTCTTGGGAATCTGACTTAAATACACAAGAAAGGCACCAGCTAGTAACAATGGATGGTAGAGGGGAATGAAGTTTGCCACCCCCAAAATATATCTCTTTGGCATAATGATTAATTTAGGTTGATAATCTCTAAGAAACAAGAGACTTAGAAAGTCTTTCTACTTTCCTCTTGGCTGCCTAAAATATTTAAATAAAGGGCTTATTCCCAAAATAGAGGTATCACCAGGAATATCTGCAAAGAATATGGGCTAGGTGTGATGGGGGAAATTCCGTGGGGCCTAGAGATCAGAGGCCACTCAATGTCTCATTTTCTCTGCGTGGCCAGCAAACATTTGTTCATCAAACATCTGCTTTTTCATCTTCATGAGAACTGCCTCACTTTCCTTTTAAGTTCCAACATCCTCTTTCATCTCTCGCTGAAGGTGGTATTTAAGGTGAAGGTTTTGGCCATTTTGGCAAGTTACTCCATTTTCCTAGGTATGAAAAAGTGAAAGTGTCAGTCACTCAGTCATGTCTGACTCTTCGTGACCCCATGGACTGTAGCCCACTAAGCTCCTCAGTCCGTGGAATTCTCCAGGCAAGAATACTGGACTGGGTAGCCATTCCCTTCTCCAGGGGATCTTTCTGACCCAGGGTCGAACCTGGGCCTCCTGCATCGCAGGCAGATTCTTTACCAGATGAGCCAACAGGGAAGACCTCTTCTATGTATGCAAGTTATTTAATTTCTGTTTGACTTTCTCTTACTAACCTATCCCATGTCAATTTAGTTCTCAGTCCAGCCAGAACCAAAATGGGTAGAGGAAAATTTCCTCTTCCCAAACAATGGGCCAAAGTAGAAAGGCATAGAGGAGAGACAGAAAACAGAGGACATGAGGCAAAAGGAATCACAGTGAGTTCTAGTAAACAGAACCTAGACGGAAGAAAAGAAGGTGAAGTAATAGGTTCTTAGAGGTGGAAATAATGAATTCTTGCTTATGGTGAATAAAACTATAACTTGTTTACTATAGCCTCCTCGGATCATGGCTGGCCAAGAGAACATATTTCTTAAATATGAAGTAAGCAGCTACCATGTGACACATATAAGTTTCGAATATAAACAAGACAGATCTATTTGGTTCCCAAGGAGATGTGAATTCAGCTCAGGCATGTACCATCTACAGGTTGAAGACTGACATTAAACAAGTAAAAACAATAGTGATAATAAGCATTACAAAGAAGTAGTGTAGGCTCTCACAGAAACATATGATGCCTTGAATTATATTTTCCATTGGTCTATTTTTGCTAAGTTCTCTGATTATACACACTTTCCTGCACTCTAACGAGGCCTGATTTACATTTGACACTTTTCATCCTTATTTTCACCTCTAACTGTACATGTAAAGGCTACTTCCTCAAGGTCTACAAAATTTTCAAAATACAAATTGGCTCTAAATTCAAAGAGAAAATTGTAAATTTAAATAAGTGAACGCTTCATCAATAAAACACAGCACTCATTCCAGTGTCCTTCAATGCAACTCTTACTACCACTACAAGGCAACAGTGTTTACAACGTGCTGGACATTGTTCAAGACGGTTCACAGAAGTCAACGCATACTGTGTCCTGCTGAGTCAAGTCAGACAGAGAAGGAGAGATATCCTGTGACATCCTTTATATGTGGAATCTAAAGAGAAATGATACAAATGAACTTACTTACAAAAGAGAAAGATTCACAGACTTAGAGAGCGAGCTCATGGCTGCCAGGGGATAGGGAAGAGGGGCAGGATGCAGGGATACTTAGGGAGTTTGGCTGGGACTGACATGTACACACTGCCATGCTTAAAATGGATAACCAATAAGGTCCTACTGTATAGCACAGGGAACTCTACTCAGTGTTATGCAGCAGCCTGGACAGGAGAGGAGTTTGGGGGAGAATGGACACATGTCCATGTGCGTATGTCCATACATGCATGTGTATGTATGGCTGAGTCCCTTCACTGTTCACCTGAAACAATCACAGTGTTGTTTGTTAATCGGCTGTATCAGTTCAGTTCAGTTCAGTTGCTCAGTCGCGTCCGACTCTTTGCGACTCTATGAATCGCAGCACGCCAGGCCTCCCTGTCCATCACCAACTCCCAGAGTTCATTCAGACTCAAGTCCATCGAGCCAGTGATGCCATTCAGCCATCTCATCCTCTGTCGTCCCCTTCTCCTCCTGCCCCCAATCCCTCCCAGCATCAGAGTCTTTTCCAATGAGCCAACTCTTCGCATGAGGTGTCCAAAGTACTGGAGTTTCAGCTTTAGCACCATTCCTTCCAAAGAAATCCCAGGGCTGATCTCCTTCAGAATGGACTGGTTGGATCTCCTTGCAGTCCAAGGGACTCTCAAGAGTCTTCTCCAACACCACAGTTCAAAAGAATCAATTCTTCGGCGCTCAGCCTTCTTCACAGTCCAACTCTCACATCCATACATGACCACTGGAAAAACCATAGCCTTGACTAGACGGACCTGTGTTGGCAAAGTAATGTCTCTGCTTTTCAATATGCTATCTAGGTTGGTCGTAACTTTGCTTCCAAGGAGTAAGCGTCTTTTAATTTCATGGCTGCAGTCACCATCTGCCGTGATTTTGGAGCCCAGAAAAATAAAGTCTGACACTGTTTCCACTGTTTCCCCATCTATTTGCCATGAAGTGATGGGACCAGATGCCATGATCTTTGTCTTCTGAATGTTGAGCTTTAAGCCAACTTTTTCACTCTCCACTTTCACTTTCATCAAGAGGCTTTTTAGCTCCTCTTCAGTTTCTGCCATAAGGGTGGTGTCATATACATATCTGAGGTTATTGATATTTCTCCCGGGAATCTTGATTCCAGCTTGTGTTTCTTCCAGTCCAGCATTTCTCATGATGTACTCTGCATAGAAGTTAAATAAGCAGGGTGACAATATACAGCCTTGACGTACTCCTTTTCCTATTTGGAACCAGTCTGTTCTTCCATGTCCAGTTCTAACTGTTGCTTCCTGACCTGCATACAGATTTCTCAAGAGGCAGGTAAGGTGGTCTGGTATTCCCATCTCTTTCAGAATTTTCCACAGTTTATTGTGATCCACAGAGTCAAAGGCTTTGGCATAGTCAATAAAGCAGAAATCCCCCAATACAAAACAGAAAAAAAAATTTTTTTAATCGACTCATATTAATCCTCACAACAACTCCTCTGCACTATAAGAACTAGTAAACTATTTTCATTTTACACATTAGGTAGATGAGGCAAATAAAAATTATATAAGTTAGCCAAAGGTCAACAACTAGTACGTGGCTGACCCAGAATTTGAACCCAAGCACTCTGGTTCGAGAGTCAATACGTTCTAGAGTCTAGACTCAATTTTACTCAATATGGTTTTCTTGGTAAATTCTCTTTTAAAATACTATTCAACAAATATGTACTGAATGCTTATTAGATGCAGGTGTTGATCTAGGTGTTAAAACAGTGAACAAAACAGACAAAAAATCCCTGTTCCCATGGAGGAGGATACAGATAACACATAAGAGAAAAAGGTAAAATATAAAGTACATTAGACAGTGTAAATGCTAAGGAGGAAACAAGGCCAGAAAGAGGGATGAGGAGTAAGTATGACTTTAAAAAGGTGCTGGGATATGAGTACAATTTTAAATAGGCTGATCAGGAAAGTAACCTGAGTAGGTGATGTTTGAACAATGACCCAACTGAAGTGAGGACATGAGTTGTTTCAGTTAAGCTTTACAAGATAACGGGCAAAGTAAGAGCCCTGGGTTTGGATCCTTGGACTCATTACAGCCTAAAATGGCCCTGGAGTTACATTTAGAGTTTCTGGGGTGTGCACAGAACCAGCACATTCTATCAGGGCTTGATGCTGCCAGTTTAGGAAATGCAGAGTAATACAACTGAATGAGTGTTATGAAACGAGCAACAGCTTCTTCATTCATTCTGCGCAAAAATTCATGGAGGATTATATTATGAGGTAGCAATGCTGAACACTTAGTGAACTTTATTCTTCCCAGTTTCTAAAGTCAATACCCTGTATCTTAATCTGCCTGGGTTAACAACTGATGTAGCATACTCTGCAGCTTTTGTGTGGAGTATTGTATACATCTCTATTATGTCTCATTGGTTTATAGTGTCCTTCAAGTCCTCTATTTTCTTTTTTTTTTAATTGTGGCATAGGTGATGTACTATATAAGCTTCAGATGTACAACATAGTGACTCACACTTTTTAAAGGTTATACTCCACTTATAAAATACTGTCCACATTCCCTGTGTTTGCAATGTATCCTTGTAGCTTATTTTATACATAGCAGTTTGTACCTCCTATGCTCCTACCCCTAACTTGCCCCTCCCCACTTTCCTCTCCCTGTTGGTGACCACTAGTTTGTTCTCTACATCTGAGAGCCTGTTTCTTTGTTATATTCTTTGTGTTGTTTTTTTTTCTTTCAGTTTCCACATATAAGTGATATCATACAGTATTTGATTTTATCTCCAAGTCCTCTGTTTTCTTACTGATCTGTCTAGATCAGATTTTTTGCTCATTACTGAAAGAAGAGTACTGAAATTTTCAACAGTTATGTTAGATCTATTTCTTCAATTATGTTCAAATCTTCTCACACATTTTGACTCAATTTGCTTAGTTTCTGGAAATCTTTGACTATTTCTCAGAGTTCCGACAAACTTGCTTCAAATGGTTTCTGCTTATTTTTCATTGTTTCTGTGAAGGGACGGGGGCATGGAGCTGCCTACTCTACTCAACATGGCTTTCCCAAGGTGATTTTTTGACAGATCTCTCACCAGACAGGGAGAAAATAAATCTGCTTTCTAACAGAGCATGTTTATAGATATGAACATAAAAGACGAGTTTCCCTAGTAGAGGCCTGAAGCCTCATTCCTTACATCTATCACCTCCATTTCATGTTGGTTTCTCCGTCTTCCCTGAATAGACATGGAGCTCCATGAAACACAGTTTGCAAAACACTGTTATAAATCATTAGAATCTTCTGACACTTATGTGCCGAGTGTCTGTGATCAGACGTTAGAAATAGCTAAGTAATCATTCTGACCTAGACTATTTCTTGTTTGTTTCCTAAATTATTTCAAAATGTGTTCTTCCCAACTTTGTGGAAAAGCCACAATGAGTAAAATGATCTGTCATTCCATCTCCCAGAGTTAACTGCTGTTGACATGTTGACATTTCTCACACTTATAATTCAGGTTAATCTTTTATATATAGCAGTTATCATCTTGACCTCTATGTGCTTAACACTGTTATTCTAGTTCACACCTATGTGAATACTGTCACATTTACTCTTGGAAGCTTATTATATAACTTTTACGAGAGAAGACATGTCATGTATTGACTAACCTTTCAATCTGCACCTTCGTAACCATCCCTTCAATATCTTTCAATAAAACAAAAACAGGTTGATTACTCTATAGGTTAGCATAATGAGACTTCAAGTCTGTAAGTTTCAACATCTTTTTCATCTATGCCTACCAATGAAGCTTGGCCATATTGAAGTTGCTTTCAAACTTCAAAATGCAGCAAAATGCCATCTTTATTTTGAAATCAAATCTTTTATGAACCCCCCCCCCCACCAAAAAATAAACACAAAAAATAAAACTGAGCGCTGAAGGTTGAAGTCTGCAAATGTGCGAGTAGATTGGGGGAAGAGGGTAAGCAGTTTATTCACAGGCAGTCCTGCTTAGCTGTCCCAACACCCCAACATGATGCAGAACCCCAAGGCTCTGGGACAAGAATGTCTGAATATCCCATATCTGTGAGATGTCCTCAATCAGTACTTTTAATGAACTGGATGACTATTGCATCTGTATCTCCTCTGGCTTCTCAGACAGTACCTGACACAAAGTAGGCATTTAAGAAGTATTCATCGAAATAAAAGACATGAAATTCAAAATGAGGGAATGGGTTAGTACGGATCCATTACTGGTACTTGAGAAAAACCTAAGAAAGTACCCCCACTGAGAGCAGTAAACCAGTAGTGGTAGATCTCAGTGGTATCATTTGACCAAGATTCTATCAGTGGTTGCTGAAGACAAAATATAACTGAATAAACATTTAATTTCTTCCACATTCAAGGTATTGTCTGAAGGACTATCGAGGCTGCAAAGATGGTAAAAGTACAGTCTCTCTCCTAAAGAATACTTAATACTCTGATAGGGGAGATAATTTACATAAAATTGTGCTACAAAGCTAGCCAGTGCACCAAACAATATGTAAAAAAAATTCCATGGTTTTTGAGCTGAGGTAGAGAAATTTTGAAAAATGATCAACAGACAGCCTCATCAACAGGTGGCTGTTACAGAATGTAGAGGGTGACTGATGCAGAAGAAAGTAAAAAAACCATGGGATAAATACTTCACTGAAGAAAGCATGGCATATAAAGCAGCTGGAGATGAGTTAAAGGTTATCTTTTTGTCACTTGCGTGTTAAAAATACTGAGAATGGAGAGATGACATGAATTGTAGTGAGAAAGCTTTTTAAAGTTGACATTTGAACTGAAAAAGGAGGGGGAGGATTACGGTAGGTGGGGCAACATTTCAGTTTAATGAAAGACATTTCCTTCTCCAATGCATGAAAGTGAAAAGTGAAAGGGAAGTCGCTCAGTTGTGTCCGATTTTTCGCGACCCCATGGAGTGCAGCCCACCAGGCTCCTCCGTCCATGGGATTTGCCAGGCAAGAGTACAGGAGTAGGGTGCCATTGCCTTCTCCATTTAATGAAAGCAACATGCATCAAAGCTCAAAGGCCAAGAGGAAAAAGGTCTCCATAAGGAATAAGATGAAAGCAATCTGGCTGAAGCAAAGGGTGTTTGCTGGGTACCAGGCTTGCTGAGTGGGTTGGAGCCAGATTAACAGTGGGAGCAGCTAAGACGCCACGATGAAGATAAAGGAGACTCTCAAAGAAAACTATGATAGGTATGTAAAGTAGTAATGATGGAAAAGAAATAAAAGAAATGCAAGTCCTAAGGATACTGAGGTGGGCATGAAAACATCTCATTGCCTGAGCCCAGAGAATTCGACAGCTTGGATAGAATCAGGGGGGGACAGGCAGAGATAAACCCTCTGAATGGATAGTAAACTTCCCTAGCGTCAATTAAGAATTCCAATGTCTGATTCTCTACCGTGCCGGGAGCCAGCGTGAGGACCTCCACCCGTGGCAAAGGTCATGAGGAAGGAGGCTCGACATACGCAAAGGCGGGATCAAGCCTCAGGAGTCCCCCTGGAAATTCTCGAGCATCTACCCTCAAAACCAGAGTCTGCCTACTTTATTGTTTTGTGCTCTCACCTACACCTCTGACTTTACAGGGGGCTGTCCCCCACCACCTCTTTCAGAGAAGGAGTTAACTTAGAGCTCCAGTTAATAATAATTCCTGGGCATTACCGGAGTGTTTCAACCTACAAACTCCTCTGAAGGTTCTCTAGCCTGCCTAACAGGCTTGTCCGGCCACATGTGATTGTTTACAGCCTCCCAACCATGAGAGGCACGAGATGCTTTAAACTTTCTAAAAACGGGTTATTTAGAGAAGTTAGAAAACTATTAGTATAGTATAGTGGGCTGATTAGAAATTGTATTGGTGAAGGGTTTTTCATTTGTTGAGCCAATGTTCACTGCTAAGTCTCCACATCCCCTGCCCTTATACACATTAATGAATATATAGAAGAAATAAGTATTAACCTTTGATATTAATCACGTTAGACCTTAGGCTAAGCAAATTCTTTCCTTAATTAAAACCCACTACACCCTCACCCTATAGGAATGTAACTTTATCTGGTACCTTCGGAAGGTGGCGTCTGTTTTAAGAATAATCACCCCTGGAGAAATAAGTGTTCTGATTGACTGACCGCTGTCACAAGGAGAGGGTCATAAATTGTCAGCAGGCCCCCTGGCCAGAAGATGATGTAACACCCCTAAGACCTCTGTATACATTTGTATGAAGCACCTGACTTTAATAAAAGTCAGGACTGCTGACTCCACGTGACTTTTGTATAATATCTCAGTGTATAAAAACAGACCCTGGAAAAATAAAAAATGGGATCAGTTCCTCGAAAGACTGGTCTCCCCATGTCGTTCTCTCATCTTCTGGCTCAATTATCTGGAACGTGGAGGCTCGTCAAGCCTACTAACTATGCCTGGGCTTCTAAGATCTGACCAGGCGGGCCTTAGTGTCTCCTCTCCTTCGGGAGAACGGGAGGACACCTGCGGCCTACGTAGGTGATGTAAATTCCTTGCCTTGGAATTTTACTCGCTTTCCACATAAACCAAGTTATTCAGCCTCTTTTCTCCGCTGAATTTTCCTACTGAGCTATCCTTATTCTATTACTCTTTATATCTCTAATTAATATTTAATTAAAGCTATCGTATCCTGATCACCGAAGCTGTCTCTCCTTTGAATTTCCCTGGATCCACCGGGACTGGACCCCGGCACTACTGTAAGTTTAATTGTTGGATCTGGGGTCCCACTGAGAATCAGTTGATCCTGGCATTTGATGGTGTACTGTCCCTCAGAAAGGGAAAAATGTACCCTCTGAGGGTGCTGGGGTGTACGGAGATTGTGTTTTAAGCTTTTCTTTTTCTACAGACATTAGAAATAGAAAACAAGAGTACTCTTAATAGAAGACTCCAGAGTCACTATAATCCCCAAAATGGTTCACAGAAATGTTTTCTCTTGCTAATCGAAATTCAGAAAGGGAAAACGACAAGGAGATACTCTTACCATCCTCATTTGACTGGATACTACAGGCAGAAACCTGGGAGACTGGCAGAATTCTTACCTTCTGCTGGCTTATGTTAGAAGTCCCAGGACTTCTCAGCAACAGCAGCAGCCCTGGAGTGAGCAGTGTCTAGTCAGTGACATGCAACCTTGACACCAAATTGCAGGTAAAGAAATATTCTCCTGTACCACACTGCCCCTTGCAGGACACCAAATGGACTCCATAGTTTTTCTTCCAGCTTTAGGCTATTCCCAGTGGTTTAGCGTGTACATGGTAACAGATGAACTAAATGCTACTCAACTGGACAAGCCAACACCGACACAGTGGTGAAGAAATCAGTACCTGGATTATTTCTCGTTTCGGTATTCCTTTATGGACTGAGTCAGACCAAAGAACTCATTTTATAGTTGAAACACATCACAAACAAATTACAAATCAAAGCTTGTAAAAACTTTGGGGTACTCATTAAAATTCTAACCCCTGCACCACCCCCAATCCTTGGGGCAAACAGAACACAAAAACGTAGACATCAGAAGGACTTTAGGGAAAGTTTATCAAGAAACTGGACTTAATAGCCAGAGGCACTACATCTGGCCCTTATAAAAATCCAGCATACTCCAAATAGAGGCTGTGAATTAATCCTTTTGAAATAGCATTTGGTTGCCCTCTGCCTAATGGCATCTCTAAATCTTCCATTTCTGATTGAGTGAACACTCTAGGAACTTAGGTAAGAAATTTGATACCATGACTTGCTCTGTAGGAACTAACCAGCATACTTGGAGATTAACAGGTAAAAAAAGGGTGTGGCATCCACTGACTGGCAAGCCTTGCTCTCCCCTTTGACCAGAAGACTGGATGTACATTAAGCTTTTTAGAAGAAAGTAAACATTGTTATCGTGCTGGGTCAGTCCTTACAAACTGCTAACCATTTGCACTGCCATCCTCCTGGATTCACACGAGCCCTGCCGGGTCTGACCCAAAATGGCAGCACTCCCAGGACAACTGGAAGACCATCTCTAAGGTGACCTTAAACTAAGCATTTTCAGGGCCAATTCCCAGGTCCCAGAAGCAGACAAAATCATGAAGTAGACAGCTTTTCTCAAGATCATAGATAAACTTCCTTCTACTTACTTTCTCCCCCTATTTGGTCTTCCTACTCCCAGGGTGGGGGGTGGGGGGTGGGGAAATCTTCCTTTTAACAAAGACTTCCCTTTCTTTAGCCACTGATTATAAAGCTGACAGGAGATTGCTAATTTCAATCTATTCTTCGCTTCCACTATGGGCTCTCCTTCAAAGTTTGTCTTCCCTCTCAACAAGTCAAGCACAAACCAGGTAACTCTTTATATCGGTTTTCCAAAGCCTGGTGACATTAAGTCATCAATCTGTTCTCTGGTTATGTCTCCACCTAGATTATGCAAAAGAACCTGAACTAATTTTTGTTCTTGCCAATCCAAGCAGCTGGCGACAACTCAGGAAAATGGATGCATAACAGGTAAGCATCCACGATCAAGTAAACAATGTCACTCTTTTCCTTTCAATGAGATAACTGGACACAGAAAAACCTCTATAGAAGATCAAGGGCTGTCCTTTGCTCAGGTAAAGACGTTAGAAGGGAATTTTTCCTTTTGCACTGAAATCAGGCATAGAGCTTCACCTTCCAGGTCTAAGGCAATACTGCAAGCAAACCTTCTGGTTCGATTCTAAGATGCATCCTCCAGCCTCTAGTGAAGGTCATAAATGGCCTCAGCACCGACTCATGCAGGGGCACTGGCCAAATCACCAGATGTTATGGCTAACTCCTAAGTCACCCTTATGTAACCTAGGGTAGCTCAGTTGCTTACATCATTAGTCATCAAAGATTGCATATCGGCAGACCAAAAATCCAGACTAAGTTGGCTAAGTAATAAAACCAAGCTTTACAGCTACTATGGCCGAACTGTAGGCCTCCTATATCACATATTTCAAAACCTGTCCTGCTCCTACAGACTGACAGGGATATACAAGATGGAGATGTACAGATGTCAACAAGACAGGTGACAAGACACACTAAACCCCAACTAATATGTCACAAGCTCCATTCTGACCTTATCCAGGAACAATGCTGGTCTTTTGAGATAAGGTGTATAAAGAGTTCCTATCTGGATGGGCAGAAAAATGTGGACTTGAATTCCTGATACCCTCTGTCATCTTAAAATTCCAGCCCAATTATAAACTCTGGTTTCTTTGTTCATAAAAGTGAAAGTGAAAGTACCTTAGTTGTGTCCAACTCTTTGTGACTCCATGGACTATACAGTCCATAGAATTCTCTAGGCTAGAATACTGGAGTGGGTAGCCTTTCCCTTCTCCAGGGGATCTTCCCAACCCAGGGATTGAACCCAGGTCTCCCACATTGCAGTTGGATTCTTTACCAGCTGAGCCACAAGGGAAGCCCTACTTTGATAAAACACTACTACTTTTTTTTTAAATTTTATTAATAAAATAAAATAAAAGCACTACTACTTTTTATGAAAGCACTACTTTCATAAAAAGTAGCATCACATAAACACCTCAGACCAGATCTCATAGAAAACTGGCTTGTTTATCACAATTTTAAGTTCTTTTCAGTACTAAGATCACTTTTCCTAGCCTTTGGAACTTATGAGTTGGAAAAGGCAGTTCTCAATCTTTCCATAGTAACAGGATTTCAATATTACTATGCAAATACTGGAAACCTTTCAATCAAAAGTTAATAGTCTCTGTTGGACTCGAAAAATGCCTTGCCCTGGATATACTGACAGTCCAAGGAGGAGGAGCTTGTGCCATCACTGGTGAAGAATGCTGTTTCTATGTAAATCACTTGGGGCAAACAGTGTCTAATCTATACCTTTTGCCTATGGAGAAGGGAACAGCAACTCACTCCAGTATTCTTGCCTGGAGAATCCCTATGGACAGAGGAGACTGGCAGGGAACCACGAAGAGTGGGACACGACTGAGCAACTAACACTTACTTCCTACAGTTTTTGAAGACAAGGTAAACATGCTCCATCAGATAAAAATGAGGCTCAGCCATTCTACTGGATTGAACTACTCCTAGGGAAGGAGACTGATTTCATGGAATATCGGGAAATGGGCTTAGGTTCGTTATTTTCTGTTTATTCATTCTCATTCTATGTTCTTCTCACCCTTTATAGATCTCTTGCCACGCAGTTGCTAACCCAATTTTTCTCTCCACAGTTACTGACTCAGATTTTTCTTCTAGGGACATTTCAGACAGGGGAACGAAGGAGTTCAGAGTATATCACTCTGGCATACTGAATATTTTGAGTTAAAGACAATGGAGAAAACCTGACGCAAGAAGGGTACTCTGACCTTCCTTGTTCTTCCAGAAAGAGATAAAATTCCCTTGTAAAAGATGTCCTCCCTATACTAGGAGGAAGAACATTTTTTTAATCACCAGAGATGGAAAATTGGACCAAGAAATCCCCAAACAAACCTTGTTAAACTAACCCTTATCTTCCCAGTCATTTCTCCACATTTCTCCTAGCAGAAATCTCGTTGTCTTTTTCCTTTCTAAGCTTTCTTCCCTGGTCACTTCCTCAGGTTGTGATTCTCCTCTGAAAATTTCCATGTTCGTGTTAAAAAAAGGAAAGAGAAAACAAAAACTTCTGTGCTTTTCTCTTGTCAACCTGTCTTATGTCAGTTTAATTCTTAAGTCAACAGGAGAACCAAAGAGCGTAGAAGAGAATTTTTCCTTGTCTACAATGCTAAACCGTTTTCTTTCTGGTAACATTCTAATATCATGGGGGAGTTACACTCCCAGACCCTCGTATTATTTTTAAATTCACTCATTTGAAATACATACAAAATTCTCACGTTCTGCTCACTGGCCCCATTAGAAACTCACGCTCATACTTACGATGTCAACCTCATTATAGCCGTTTCAAGAATTAAATAAGTGCAACATGCTAGGAAGTGAAGTGAAGTGGCTCAGTCGTGTCCGACTCTTTGTGACCCCATGGACTGAAGCCTACCGGGCTCCTCCGTCCATGGGATTTTCCAGGCAAGAATACTGGAGTGGGTTGCCATTTCCTTCTCCAGAGGATCTTCCCGACCCAGGGCTCGAACCCGGGTCTCCCATAGTGTAGGCAGACGCTTTACCGTCTGAGCCACAAGAGAAGCCCTGGAAAACGCTAGGAACAGTACAAACCCCATTAGAGGAAGCCCTTTTAAAACCTTGGCATAAGGACGCAAAAGCAATACAGGGATAAGGAGAGGTGACTATGGGCTGTTCCAAGGTGGAATCCATCACCTGTCAGGAACGGGACCTGAGTAACTTCTGGTCCAGCCACCGAGTTATTTCTCCTAGCGAAACCTGAAAAACCAGCTTCCATCCCGGGCGCTGCAGGGCGGGTGGCCTTCTCTGCTTCCGCTGGCGGACGGAAGCTGCGCTCCCTGCCCGCAGTCACGAATGCAGCGGACGGCGCCTGCGCACTGGGAGGGACGGGCCGAGCGCCGTTTCCCAGGCGCGGAAATGCGCATGTGCGTGGGTTGGCCTCTGTCCACTTTTTCGCAAGCTGAACGCGGAAGTGCGGGATCTGAGGCATTTCAGGTGCTAGGATTCTGGCGCGGCTACTGGTGCGAAATGGAGGTGGACGCGGCCTCAGAAGGTGGTCGGGACGGCCCCCGAGAGCGGCGAGGCTTCGGTGAAGCCGAGAGGCAGCAGCAAAATCACGAAGTGCGGTCTCAGTCCGGGGCTGCCGTGTCTCCCAAACACTCCTATTGGTTGGATCTCTGGCTCTTCATCCTCTTCGACGTGATATGGTTTTTCTTCGTGTATTTTTTGCCATGGTGAGTACTCTGAATGTAACACTGAAGCGGTGAGGGGCTTAGGAACCTTCTCCCCAATTTGGGAAGGTGGGTGGGAAGAGGAAAGGAAATTGTGTTCCGAAAGTCCGGTAAATGGAGGAGTTGGAATGAAATAAACTAGACTGAAAATGGCTTCCTTGGCACCTCAGTTGAGGGTGTTCAGAGGTATGGAGGCAACTTGACTTCACAATTTTTTTTTTATGTTTTGAAATGAAACCGGCTGGGTTTGAGTTCCTGCACTACCATGAAGAAACTGGGTAAGTTATTTGACTTTTTGGAGCTTTGTAGCTAGTTTCAGTTATAGGGACCAATAGTAACCTGGTCGTAGGGGTTTGGTGTTTTAGATAAATCGCTAACTTACCTCAGAGCGATATGTTTGCATATTGCTTTGCAGCAGTGAGCACTCAGCTAAAGCTTATTGTTTTTATTTAGTCGCCAAGTCGTGTCCGACTCTTGCTGCCCCATGGACTGTAGCCTGTCAGGCTCCCCTGACAATGGGATTCTCCAGACAAGAATACTGGAGTGGGTTGCCGTTTCCTTCTCCAGAGGATCTTCCCCACGTAGGGATGGAACCCGCATCTCGTGCTTGGCAGGCGAATTCTTTACCCTGAGCCACCTGGGAAGCCCGAAGCTGTTGTTACTATACAACAGTTTGACCATGAGCAGGGTATCTAAAATAGGTCCAAAACTCAGTTCCTAACTTCTTATCCATTAAGTGTTCCCATTTCAAAAAATGTTAACTTTATCCAATCCTCCTCCCAGAAGCTTGGGACTGTTTTTGACTTACTTTTTTTTTTTTTTTAATACACATCCACGCACTCCAAAACAACAATTGGTAAGTCACAAAATTCCTTAGATACCTCTTGGAAAATCCATGCTCTCTATTTTCATTGCCACTCACTCCGAAAAGACAGTTTTGGCAGAGGGTAAAGGAAGGGAACTTAGACAAGAGGGACACAGGACTGAGATGATAAGGGACAAATTCAGAAGACAAGCCCTGGGCTGGAGGAAAGCAGTGCAGCTCATTTAGTTATTAAACAGCTCTCTTGGACTAAAGAGCTAATTGTTGACTCACTCTAAGTTATTCTCTCAATCTTGTTACTGAATTTGCACTCCCTGAAAGGTAATTGTCGTCTTTTCTCACCCCTAGTCTCCAATGTTGGCCAAGATCTGGGCATAAACTCACTGTACCTGAAGCCCCATTGTCTGTGATTCTTGTATTTCTTGAATGGTATGGCAGAGGGTTCAATGGGACAAATGGGAGATGAGTATTTCTATAAAACCCTCCATTGAATCACTTGTAAAGGAAAATCTTTCCTCCTGATTTTTGGTGTTACTTCAAATATAGTGATTTTTTTTTTTAATCTAAATTTTCAGCTCTGGGTAGAAAATGGAAGACTTAACAAGGAATCAGTTCAGTTCAGTTGCTCAGTCATGTCTGACTCTTTGCAACCCCATGGACTGCAGCATGCCAGGCCTTCCTGTCCATCACTGACTACCAGAGTTTACTCAAACTCATATCCATTGAGTCGGTGATGCCATCCAACCATCTCATCCTCTGTCATCCCCTTCTCCTCCCACCTTCAATCTTTCCCAGCATCAGAGTCTTCCAGTGAAGTCAGTTCTTTGCATCAGGTGGCCAAAGTATTGGCGTTTCAGCTTCAGCATTAGTCCTTCCAATGAATATTCAGGACTGATTTCCTTTGGGATGGACTGGTTGGATTTCCTTGCAGTCCAAGGGACTCTCAAGAGTCTTCTCCAACACCACAGTTCAAAAGCATCAATTCTTCTACACTCAGCTTTCTTTATAGTCCAACTCTCACACCCATACATGACCACTAGAAAAATCATAGCCTTGACTAGATGGACCTTTGTTGGCAAAGTAATGTCTTTTAATATGCTGTCTAGGTTGGTCATAACTTTTCTTCGAAGGAGCAAGCGTCTTTTAATTTCATGGCTGCAGTCACCATCTGCGCTGATTTTGGAGCCCCCCAAAATAAGTGTCTGTCAGTTTCCATTGTTTCCCTGTTTGCCATGAAGTGATGGGACCAGATGCCATGATCTTCGTTTTCTGAATGTTGAGCTTTAAGCCAGCTTTTTCACTCTCCTCTTTCACGTTCATCAAGAGGCTCTTCCGTTCTTCACTTTCTGCCATAAGGGTGGTGTCATTTGCATATCTGAGGTTATTGATATTTCTCCTGGCAATCTTGATTCCAGCTTGTGCTTCTTCCAGCCCAGCATTTCTCATGATGTACTCTGCATAGAAGTTAAATAAGCAGGGTGACAATATACAGCCTTGACGTACTCCTTTTCCTATTTGGAACCAGTCTGTTGTTCCATGTCCAGTTCTAACTGTTGCTTCCTGACCTGCATACAGATTTCTCAAGAGGCAGGTCAGGTGGTCTGGTATTCCCATCTCTTTCAGAATTTTTCACAGTATATTGGGATCCACACAGTCAAAGGCTTTGGCATAGTCAATAAAACAGAAATAGATGTGTTTCTGGAACTCTCTTGCTTTTTTGATGATCCAGTGGATGTTGGCAATTTGATCTCTGGTTCCTCTGCCTTTTCTGAAACCAGCTTGAACTTCTGGAAGTTCATGGTTCACGTACTGTTGAAGCCTGGCTTGGAGAATTTTGAGCATTACTTTGCTAGTGTGTGAGATGAGTGCAATTGTGCGGTAGTTTTTGAGGGTATTTTTTGATCTTATCAATATGTAAATCATTTAGGAATAGGCAAACAACTAAGATGATCAAGATTTTCACAAGTTCCCTGGAGAAGGAAATGGCAACCACTCCAGTATTCTTGCCTGGGAAATCCCACGGACAGAGGAGCCTGGCAGGCTATGTAGTCCATGGAGTCACAAAAGAGTGGGACACAAATTAACGACTAAACAACAACAGCACTTATATGTGACATCTTAAAAAACAAAACAAATGAACAAATTGAACAGGAACAGACTCATAGATGCAGAGAACAAACTGGTGGTGGCCACAAGAGACAATGGTGATCACTGTGACAGGGTTCAGGGAAAAAGACAAAGACAAAAAGATTCAGGTACAAAATTCCAGTTTAAAATAAATAAGTCGTAGGTTATAATGTACAATATTAGGAATGTCGATAATATTTCAGATACTTTGTTATGATGACAGATGGTTGCTAGACTTACTGTGGTGTTGAATTTGTAGTGTATATTAATGTGATATTACTATGTTGTAACATGGAACTAGTATGTTAACTATAGTCCAATAAAAATAAAGCATTATTTTATATGCAAAAAAAAAAGATTTTCAGAAGTTTACATAAGGTATTTAAAGGGGGAAGAAAAAGGAAACATTGTTGACATATATTTGTTTTTCCAGAATGGTTTGCCTGATACCTAAAGAATTCTGGCTACTGGACTGGATTCCTGAAGATGACTGCAGACTTCAACAAAGAAGACGGGGCTGTGCACTAGAAGGATTTCAAACTCTAAGGGACTCTCATTTCATTTTACACATTCTATTGTTATCTGTCGGTGGGGTGGGGTGGGAGAAAGGGTATTAAATGGGTAATGATCTCACCCAGTCCTAGCTTAAGTTCGTAAAACTTGACTTTGATTCTTGTTTTAAAATTTTTTTTCAAATTGTCTGATGGCTTTACAGGGGCTGAATATAAAAAGTATTTTACATGGGATTTATTATAGTCATTAGTAAATAAGTAATGTTTTTCTCTTTAACATTTTAAAGAGTTGGCCAGAGTTTAGTATGATGCAAATAATACAGTAAAATAATGTGAAATATTTAAAAACAGATTATTCAAAAGTAAGGGAAGAACTTGGGGGAAAAAATGAGTAAAAGCTATACAAGAAAGTCCAGGCCCACAATGTATTTGCTGCAAATGCCAGTTTAATTTTTAAGTGGCCCTCTGCTATGGTTGCTAGGTTGGTACAGTTTTAGAGAAAGTATATAGTATCCAGTGGTGAAAGGCTAGAGGGCATGTCATCTTTACCTGGATGCTTCCCCTCAGTTTTAAGCTCTTGAACTCAGTGAAACACAACTATTTGTTTCAAACCTAATTTTTATTAGGTTTGCATTAAGAATGCTTGTAACCAAAACATGTTTATTATAATGTCTGTAACTTTTAATACTTCAGCAAAGTCACCATATTTACTCATTGAGCAAATATTTGAGCACTTACTGTGGGGCAGGTACAGCACTGAACAAAACAAAAATCCTTGCCTTCATGGAGCTTACATTCTTTATCTAAATATGTTAATAATTTTATTTCTAAGAGTGATCAGCTAGTATTTAATCAAAAAGGTCACACTCCCAAAGCAGCTACTATAAGCCCTTTATAAGCTATTCCTATTATATGTATAACAGATATTAGAAATGGGCTCTCCTTGAAATTGGTGATACTTTATATATTGGAATTGCATAAATATTTTTCAGTTCCCTTAGAAACAGGGTGTAGGTCTGGTAAACTGTCCATCCTCTACTTTTTTAGAATGGTGTTTAGGTTAGTGTGACATCTGGGATTGATTTTGGAGGACTTTAGCCTAATGCCGACTATGAGGTTAACAGTTATGCCATGAGAGAACCTAATAAATCTGCCTGAAGAGAACGTTTTAGGCTTGAAGCATCTAGACAAACACAGAACTGGGATTTCATTGAGGTTACCAAGCAGACTGTATGAATAGTTTCTCTGCTGCTTGCTAATAATTTTGTCCAGTAAATGTTTATTATACAGTAAATTAGGTGTGATTTGCTTTCATTTTAACTAATTACTTGTGTGTTAGGTCACACATAAAGATTTATAATCCATACCACCTTTCTGAGCCTAAAATCAGCCTATTACCACAGCTCTTGAATATCTCAATGTCCTATAGATGAAATCATGCCTACCACTGTGCCATCTCAGATAATATAGTGTACTTGTAAGCTTTTGAACTGGGTAAATGAGACATCAGAAACAATTTGGCAAACTTGCTACAGTAAAGACATCAAAAGAATAACATCAAAGTGATTTTAGTCTGATCAATTCCTTTGTAAATATCACAGTTTCATTAAGTGAAATGATTATTTTAACCATTTGAAATCAGTTGGCTAATGAGTAACTGTGGTGAAATCTTTAGAAGTCTGTTAACCTGAAATTTTTAGGATGTAAAGTGCTCCATATACCTAGTCCCTAAATGGCATGGGGATACACTCAGAGGCTACAAGATTATTTACTGAGGGCATTTAATGTAGACGTTATGCTCTAGGGAAAGGGTCACCAAACTACCCACATCTGGCCCATTTGCCTCCACCTGTGAGCTAAGAATGATTTTTACATCTTAAAATGATTGAGAAAAAAACAGAAAGACTATTTCATGAAGTGGAAATGATGTGAAATCCATGCTTCAATGCTGCTAAAGTTTTACTGGAGCAGAGACAAGCCTATTCATTAGCATAGTATGTAAATGTTACATTCTGGCTGTTTTCACACTACCCTGGCAGAACTGAGTGGCTGTTAGGGTCTTAGGGTGCACAAGGCCTAAGTTATTATAATAAGTTATTATACTGAGTCTCTGACTTTAAAGAATGTTTATCAGCTCCTGTGGGAATTCTCCTTTAGACCTCACTGGAGTTGAACTCTTAAGAGTCTCCTGTGATAAATTTTTTTGATCAGTGATATTCCAAGTTCACCCCTGAACTTTAAATTGACCTACTTTTCCCATAAAATACATAATTCACAGGGATGAGAGAGGAATCAACAGTTCATGAATGCAAAGAAAAGTCCAACCATATTAAAAATCAGTTTACCCCCCTCCAAAATTTTGAACCAGAAGAAACTGACATCACATGAAAATACTCTGAAGTATTTTGAACATTACAGCTGTTGGTTGTGTTATTTTGAATGTTATCATAATCTTACAACCACAAGAAAACATGTATAAAAATAAAGTCACCCAAGAAATAAAAATTTCACATATGAATGATTATTAGTAAATACATATTCTGTCTATATTTGGAGTGTTGTGTCAACAAAAACAAACAGTCGGTTTCTAGTTTGTTAGTACTACAGCATAATGCAGGAGGTTTTAACTGGACAGCAGTACTTTAAAAAGCCCCAGAATCAGACATTTCTGAGTGATGTCTGCAACTCGACTGTGAGTTAAACTTCATACAAATCTATGAGATTGTTGTTAAGTACCAGAAATCAGTTTAAATGTTTCAAATAATACATTTTCAACTGGACATAAAAACAAACTACACAAAGTTTTTGAAAATTATTAAAAATACTTGAAGCTCATTTTTCTAGTATTTTACAATATTATAAAAGCAGTAATTAAATACACTGACATTTCAAGTACAATTTTACAAACTTTACAATATTTACAAACCTTCCATACTAAAAGCTATGTTAAAAAAAGCTTTCTTAAAAGATAAAATTGTACTTAGTTTATATTCAAGTATTTCTACATTAAGAGAATATAAAATAATAATCACCTACTGTTACAGTTAGAAACTTCGCTAGGTGGAAGACAAAATTTGATCAAGATCTGATAACTGGGTTACAGGACTGAGCTTAGACTTGTACAAGCAATTATTTTCTACTTATCTAGAAATATTCAGTTTTAATCATTAACATTTTGGAATACTTTAACAATTTATGGAACTGGTCAAAATATTGAATTTGCTAATTTACAGAATTACTGTCTTTTATATATAAAATTTACCCAAATTCTCAGTTCTCTAGCATGGACAATATAAAACTATTCTAAACCACAATTAGTGTACCAGTTTAGTACAAAATTAAATGACAACTATGAAATAAGGCAATTAAAGTACTTATTTCCACTTGTAATGATAAAAATGGAAAACTTAAAGCCTCCATGAAAGTAAGTGGGGAAAATTATTATTTGTTTAGAGCAGAAAAAAGGGAAGGATACTCAATTTAATGCATATCATTAAAATTAAACCTATATGAAAGGCAAATATTTAATCTGGAAACCCAGAATGATTTTCAAATTCAAGACTGAATATCATTAAAATGGGCTGACAACCTACAAATAAGTACTATTACAGCAGGGAAAATTTAGGCAGTCACAGTGATATTCTTAAAAAAAGGCTTTAGGTTAATTCCTAACACTGGTTACTAGCAGCCCAAAGTAAACCAAACCAAAATAAAAACCTTTCATATTTCATATAAAACTAGAAAAAAAGTAACAAATAAATATACTAAAGTGAAGTATTTTAATTATTTTTAGCTTACATGACTGAAGTAATGTTTATAAATACAACAAAGGATATTCTGAAGGTAAAAATTCTAGGAGCAAAATTAAGTCTCTTCCAACCTTGAGAATTTAATTAAAAATTGCTTTATCATTAAGGCTTTTTTCTTGAAATGCTATCAATTTCATGGGTTGATTTTTTTTTTTTTTTTTTAAGACACTTAAGGAATCATAGGTAGTAGACTATCACAGAAGTCAAAAGCAAATGGTGAAGCCCTCTTATGGCTACCCATTAGAAAGTGCTTCCTCACAAAGCAACTACTACTTGGACTATGCAAACTACCTGCCATCTGCTATCTTTCAGTTAGCACAGTTAACCAGTCTACATATATGAGAACTGCTTAGTTTAATACTTATGGGTCTACCAGTCAAAAAATAAAGGGTCAAATTACATTTTTACTCAACTGCAGTGTGTGAAAAATGACTTTCTGGACACACCCTGATTTTCTATTTTTTGAGGCATGCCAAGGCTAGTCAGAGAGAATTTCCAAAATACCCAATAAGTTGACTTTCACAAGATAAAAAGATCTGTATAGAAAGTTAAAGTGATTAATGACTAACAATGCCATGGTTTTAATTTCATATAGCACTAGGTTTGGTCAGTTGATTCTTAAATGGTCTCTGAGAAGTAAAAGCCCATCGGAGTCATCATTTATCTATTACAGTAAATACCAGGTTTATGTTTTTGCTCAGAAGGGCAGTTTGAACCAAAACTACTATGTAACACAGGTCCTAGCTCTCTTTCATTCTGAGACAGTGAATTATCATTACAAAAGCCACTGTTCTCTGGAAAGCAAAGCTTGGGCCTCTGATGGTATTTCAGTCTATATGTATCAGTCATGCAGTTATCAACCGAAAAATAGGTAGTTAATGAAACTGTCTCATTTGGACATGTAGAACTAGAGTCTGTTTCTGGCTGGCAGAAAGCACCAACAGCTCTACCTGAGTCTGCCTGAAAATCTTTAGTTGCAGAACTGGATGGAGTGTTTGATGTGTTGCTGAAATACTCTTTTGCTTGAAATGTATCCTTAAATCTTTCATCGTTCACATACAGACTCATGTCTACACCTAGCTCTGAGGCTGTACTTAGACTGTGCTTCAGAAGACTAGAAGAGTTCGTCTTAAACGTCTCTGTTACTTTGACATCAGGAGTAGAGTCATTTTTCTCTGACTGTGGCACACTGGTCATAGCATATTTCTTTGGTGGCAGAGGGGGTGGTGCATTCTGGCAAACAAGTTTCGGCATCTGACAGCCGTCAGATCTACAGGTTGACTGAACCAGATGTTCCCTGGGTAGAGAGTTCTCAGAGTAATATCGTTCCATCATGTTTTGCTGCTGGATGAGGGGAGCAGTTTCTGGCTTTGACCCCACAGTTCTCATGTGTGAAGACCATGATGAAGATGGTGAGACTGTTTCATTACTGTTCACTCTCTTTCCAGAACCAGAGTTATCATCAGTGTGAAAAAGCAAACCTGTTTTCTCAGACTTTTCTTTATTAAGCCACTCAGAAAACTTGGGTTCACTTGATTTTTCAAGTTTCTGTTCATCTGACTGGTGGGTATGCTCTCTGACTGTGTGGTCCTTGAGTATTTCTGGATTGGATGAAGGGAGTGTCTTTCCATTGGTTTCATGTATATGTGACCTGAAAAATAAAAACAAAGCTAAAACACCATACACAAATATGCAAAACTGGAGGGAAAAGAAAAACACTTGTCCCATTGTTTAACTTCCCAATATAGTGTTTATGTTATTGGTATAACAACAGAAATGGGAACCATTAACAATTACAGCCATTAACAATTTACACTCTCTGAATCCAAAACCTTTATCCTAGAATACATAAATGTTTACCAGAAATACCATTACCAATATCAGATTTGTAATAATTAGAAGTGTAATTTTTTAAAAAAGCAAATTTCCAGGAAATCCCTGGTGGGCCAGTGCTTATGACTGTGCTTTCATGCCTGGGTCTGGGATTCAATCCCGGGTTGGGGAACTAAGATCCCACAAACTGTGTAGTATGACCCCCTCCAAAAAGTTTCAACTTACAAACACTTAAATTACATTTATTGTTATAAATAATAGCATAGACTTAAGGAAACTGTTATTAGCAAATAATTCCAATACTCTAAAACACTTCCCAACCAACATTACAATGTTTATAGCAATAAAAGTACTTTTATTTATAATGCCATAAGGATAGGATACTAATTGAAAATAATCAGACTATTTTTACTTAATAATATCCAAGATGAACAGAAATAGTATCACATTACAAATTATTTATCTTTATGTGATTCAATTATTTTCTCCTGTGACTTGCATGGAATTCAATTACAGTACAAAGATGAAAGGAGTTGAGGCTCTGCCAAGTAGATTACTGAAAACTTGGCTCCATTGGCTTGGGGCAAATTACTTAATCTAAACCCCAAATTTTCTCTTTTGTAAAATACCATCTACCTCAAAAGAATGCTGTGAGGATTAAAACAAACAATCATAAATTGTACAAGGAACTTTGTACGCTCCCCCATCATTAAGGTCTACATCCTTTTAATGATCCCCAATAAAATATGCATTATAACACTCTAGACCCATGGCTATCAGGTAAGTATGTATGCCTATCAGGTAGCTAAGAACGCCTTTCTGATAATTCCTATTATACATGCATTTAGAAGATTCTAGTATTTCCAAACAGCTATGATTACCTTTTTATCAAAGGATTTTTTATTTGTAGATGTGATTCTGGGTGGAACTCATGAGCTTTAGAGGCTACATCTAAGTTCTTGAGTTCTCTTTTAAAGCCTGAGGAGGAAAATGAGAAAAACAAAATTATGTAAGTGATCATTCAGAATTTACTCCATCTATAAGTGAAGTGAAAGCTGCTCAGTCGTGTCCGACTCTGCAACCCCATGGCCTCATGGACTATAGAGTCCATGGGATTCTCCAGGGCAGAATACTGGAGTGGGTAGCCTTTCCCTTCTCCAGGGGATCTTCCCAACCCAGGGATCGAACCCAGGTCTCCTGCATTGCAGGAGGATTCTTCACCAGCTGAGCCACAAGGGAAGCCCAAGAACACTGGAGTGGGTAGCCTATCCCTTCTCCAGCAGATATTCCTGACCCAGGAATCAATACTTCTCCATAATTTACATAAGGTTTTCTATATAACGGGTAATTCTCTTCCAAATTAACAGAAAAAAAAAACTAGTTATTCAAGCCTTTGCTCAAATAATACCTTTTCCGAACCCTTTATACAAAATTAATGGTTCTTTCCTCAATTTATTACACATGAAAATGTCAGCAATGCCCCAAAAGTGTTATTCTTGATGGGTCATGTGAACTGTGTTTCCCATTTACTCTTAACTGATGAATGGGTGGGAAGATCCTACATTTGAAAATAGATGCCTTGAGTTGCCTGCCAATCAATGCAGGAGACGTAAGAGAACTAGGATTCAATCCCTGAGTGGGGAAGACCCCCTGGAGGAGGGCATGGCAACCCGCTCCAGTATTCTTGCCTGGAGAATCCCATGGACAGAGGAGCCTGGCGGGCTACTGTCCATGGGATCGAAAAGAGTCGGACACAACTGAAGTGACTTACCACAGGCTCACAACTTAAGTTCAAGTTTGGACTCAGTGTTTACTGGATGGTTACTTTATATTAAAACCAACTTTAAAAACTTACACCACCTTACAGTCTAGGTTTCTTCCTTTACCTAATGAGATACTACTATCTATTTTACCCGCCTCACAGGAATATTAGGAACATCAGCCGAATTAAAATGAGGGTATTACGATAACACGTAAAATGTCATTCCACCATGAACTAGCTACCATTTATTGACTGCTTACTCAAGTTTTAAGAAGTTGATAATAGTTATTTCACTTAATCTTTACAGTTGAAAAGCATTTTTACTTGAAAAGACAATGGACCAACTTCAGTTATTCAGAATTGAGTATGTGACATACATTTTCTTGAAAATGAAAGAAGTGAACCTGTCATTTCAGGAAAACAACTGGCAGTATTTATTGCCAATGATAAAATTCAAGCTTTTGGATGAAAGTAAGGGTTTTGGAAAACCTGTATTTACCACTATGAGTTTTATAGTTTTCCAATAATTAATATTTTTGCTGATATCTGTGGTAATATTTAAAAATGTGTTCTTTAAAAAGATATATACAGAAATGTAACAACATTTGGAAGACTTGCATAATTTAGCAATCTAAGCCTCTCTCTTTGACAGCTACTTTATGACTAAAAAGAAGTAGTATCAGAAAGAATCTTAACTATTTTTCATTCTTTAAAGTCTGAGAAATTTCTAAGTTGAAGTTATAATTTCCCATCCACTGTGATTTTAACTACAGAATGTTTATTTACTTCTTAACTTATCTGTAACTTAAAGTTTAATATTCACAAATACAAAAAGAATTAAATACTTAATTCTCAAAGTATCCACACAATGGGCAGCAGGAGGCAGCAGAGGTTTTATAAATATGCTTGAAATTTTAATATCACTGGCAGGCATTCAACCAAGTGGTCTGACTTCAGAATTCCAACTAACTTAAAAATAGATGTGTTATTTTTCTCTTCTGCTGACACAGACATCCATGTGTCTTTACCGAGAATTTCGGCTCCAGGTTCTTTGCAAATCTAAGAGTTGGATTTTAACACTTGGCAAAGCAGCTACTTCAACATCAACACAAGGAGCTTTAATTAATAATGCTAATTTTGGTACTGTATACAAACAAACCTAAAGCCCAACAGTCAAGAAATCAAAATATATTTACTTAATTTGAAAAGGTAACCTAGGTTTAAAACAGACTTACATAACAAGAAAACCAAACTGCTATTCTAGACACTATCCTCACTCTTGTTGTATACAAAGATTTCAGACTAAAAAAATAATATTGCAACTACAAAGCCTAGAAATCCAAGAACAATAACCTAATCAATGATCTGATTTACAATAAAAAGACATTTAACATTTGAATACTTTAGGGAAAAAAAAATCACAAAACTTTAACTGTATAAATATTTCCGGCTAAACTTACTACATGCCAAAAGGAACAGATACTTTAGTATGTAGTAATCTACTCTATCAGATACCAAATTTGGGGATGATACGAAATAAAAAGCAACGAGCCTTCTTTTCTTACTGGTATTTTACTTTAAAGAAAGAGCAAATAATGCTATTTTGCTACAAATTAAATTTCAACACAAAGTTTATGGTTTTTAAAAATATGTAAATATTTGATGATGCTAGGCCACAGCAACTACTTCTCAATGGTTGGTGAAGCTCTTTCTTTATTTAGAGAAAATAAACTTAGTATGCATAGAGACAAAATCAAATGTTAAAAGTACCTCTAAAGTATATTCTTTAGATATACTTTCTAATGTATTTATTTTAAATGAATATACTCTGAAGTTTGCAAAAAAATCTTAGAGAAAAAAAATCAAACTTATGTATACAAATATACTTTTTGATTAAAATATTTTTTCATTTACTAATTTTAGGATTTAATAACATTAAGGATAGTGTATTTCACTTAGCACATGGAGGTACAGATTTTTTTATAATAAGAATTAAGGAGATTAACAGATTTTTTTTGACCACTGATTAACTCCTTTCACTCTTTCTTGTCCTTTGCAAGATCAAGACTCTCAGCTTGCACCAACCCTGACTTTTATGATTAACTGAGGTTAAGTTCTAGACTCCAAAGTAAATGGCAAAAGTTTTTGAAAGGCCTATGTGATTAGTTACTTACAATCTGTAAATGTCTTAGCAAACATTTATTTCAGTAGATAACCTTACTCCACAGAGAAAAGAGTCCATTAGGTGTGAACTCCTTCAAAGGATTCATCTAACATACGTACTGAATGGTACCCACACTCACCTTTATCTCTCCCATTACAGAAAAACTACCACTCCTTTCATGCAAAGCCTTCCCTGTTCCACTTTCACTCTACTTCCAGAGATCTCATTCCATTAATTACTGTTCTGTCCTACTCTTAATTTTCACACCTTTCTCCTCCTCTGTACAACATTAGTCCCTTACCTTCTGTAACATAAATGCAAAATAAGTGCTCGGTTTCATTTTTCTCCTTTAGTTTCCCTGGTGGCTCAGCTGGTAAAGAATCCACCTGCAATGCAGGAGACCTGGGTTCGATCCCTGGGTTGGGAAGATTTCCTGGATCAGGGAACAAATCCACTCCAGTATTCTGCCCTGGAGAATTCCATGGACCGTATAGTCCATGGGGTGGCAAAGAGTCGGACACGACTGAGAGACTTTCACTTCACTTCGTTCCTTTACTATTCACAGCAAGGATTTTGACAGACACATGCATTTATTTACTGCTTTTTTATTCACTTTTTATTTTACTGTAATCTTTTCTGAAAAACTTTTAGTTGGAAGATAACTTCAAAAAGTTCAGAAAAGCTGAAAGACTAAAACTACTACAAAGAATACCTACCTGTATATCCTTTACCCAGACTCACCTATTATCATCATTTTACCTTTTTTTTTTCCCCTGAACCATTTGAAAATAAGTTACAAACATCATGGCCCCTTACTTAAACAGTTCTATCACATTCTTGGTTCTATTCTAACGTGTCTCTACCACTGCTTTCACTAGGTCACTAATGCCTTCAGATCAGATCAGATCAGATCAGTTGCTGAGTTGTGTCCGACTCTTTGCTACCCCATGAATCGCAGCACGCCAGGCCTCCCTGTCTATCACCAACTCCCGGAGTTCACTCAGACTCACGTCCATCGAGTCAGTGATGCCATCCAGCCATCTCATCCTCTGTCATCCCCTTCTCCTCTTGCCCCCAATCCCTCCCAGCAGCAGAGTCTTTTCCAATGAGTCAACTCTTCACATGAGGTGGCCAAAGTACTGGAGTTTCAGCTTTAGCATCATTCCTTCCAAAGAAATCCTAGGGCTGATCTCCTTCAGAATGGACTGGTTGGATCTCCTTGCAGTCCAAGGGACTCTCAAAAGTCTTCTCCAACACCACAGTTCAAAAGCATCAATTCTTCGGCACTCAGCCTTCTTCACAGTCCAACTCTCACATCCATACACGACCACAGGAAAAACCATAGCCTTGACTAGACGAACCTTTGTTGGCAAAGTAATGTCTCTGCTTTTGAATATGCTATCTAGGTTGGTCATAACTTTGCTTCCAAGGAGTAAGCGTCTTTTAATTTCATGGCTGCAGTCACGATCTGCAGTGATTTTGGAGCCCAGAAAAATAAAGTCTGACACTGTTTCCACTGTTTCCCCATTTATTTGCCATGAAGTGATGGGACCGGATGCCATGATCTTCGTTTTCTAAATATTGAGCTTTAAGCCAACTTTTTCACTCTCCACTTTCACTTTCATCAAGAGGCTTTTGAGTTCGTCTTTAATTTCTGCCATAAGGGTGGTGTCATCTGCATATCTGAGGTTATTGATATTTCTCCCGGCAATCTTGATTTCAGCTTGTGCTTCTTCCAGCCCAGCATTTCTCATGATGTACTCTGCATAGAAGTTAAATAAGCAGGGTGACAATATACAGCCTTGACGTACTCCTTTTCCTATTTGGAACCAGTCTGTTGTTCCATGTCCAGTTCTAACTGTTGCTTCCTAACCTGCATACAAATTTCTCAAGAGGCAGGTCAGGTGGTCTGGTATTCCCATCTCTTTCAGAATTTTCCAGTGTATTGTGATCCACACAGTCAAAGGCTTTGGCATAGTCAATAAAACAGAAACAGATGTTTTTCTGGAACTCTCTTGCTTTTTCAATGATCCAGTGGATGTTGGCAATTTGATCTCTGGTTCCTCTGCCTTTTCTAAAACCAGCTTGAACATCAGCAAGTTCACGGTTCACATATTGCTGAAGCCTGGCTTGGAGAATTTTGAGCATTACTTTGCTAGTGTGTGAGATGAATGCAATTGTGCAGTAGTTTGAGCATTCTTTGGCATTGCCTTTCTTTGGGATTGGAATGAAAACTGACCTTTTCCAGTCCTGTGGCCACTGCTGAGTTTTCCAAATTTGCTGGCATATTGAGTGCAGCACTTTCACAGCATCATCTTTCAGGATTTGAAATAGCTCAACTGGAATTCTATCACGTCCACTAGCTTTGTTCGCAGTGATGCTTTCTAAGGCCCACTTGACTTCACATTCCAGGATGTCTGGCTCTAGGTCAGTGATCACACAATCATGATTATCTGGGTCGTGAAGATCTTTTTTGTATAGTTCTTCTGTGTATTCTTGCCATCTCTTCTTAATATCTTCTGCTTCTGTTAGGTCCATACCATTTCTGTCCTTTATCGAGCCCATCTTTGCATGAAATGTTCCTTTGGTATCTCTGATTTTCTTGAAGAGATCTCTAGTCTTTCCCATTCTGTGTTTTCCTCTATTTCTTTGCATCGATCGCTGAAGAAGGCTTTCTTATCTCTTCTTGCTATTCTTTGGAACTGCTAAATCAAACCAGCAGTTTTTGATCCTTATTCTGCTTTACCTGCGACCATTTTTCTTCTTAAAGCTCCCCATTTCCCTAGTTTCTGTGCGATAATTTCCTCAGCTGTATTTTCTCATACTTTCCAGTTACTACTCATTCTTTTCCAAAGTTGCTCCTTCACTCTACCTTAGCTCATCTCTTCTAGTCAACAAACCCCATGTTCCTTCATCTACCTTCTGCCCTGACATCTCATGTTTTCCTGAGTGATGTTGTTCACGTCTCTGGCATTCAATTCTGATATATGTTGATGGCTACCAATACATAATGTTTCCTGCATTTCAGACATTTGTAACTGTCTAATAAATCTGTTTACCTAAAATGACAAACCAAACAAATCCAAAACTAAATCTGACATCCCCACTCGATGCCAAAATATGAGGGCTTCCCAGGTGGCCCAGTGGTAAAGAATTTGCCTGCCAGTGGAGGAGATGTAAGAGACACAAGTGCGATCCCTGGGTCGGGAAGATTCCCGGAGGAGGAAATAGCAACTCACTCCAGTATTCCTGCCTGAAAAATCCCATGGATAGAGAAGCCTGGTGAGCTACAGTCCATGCAGTCACAAAGAGTCAGACACAACTGAGCGACCAGGCACTCTCACCCCCCAAATCTGTCTCTTCTTCCTATATTCCTCCAATTGGTAAATGGTGAATCCACTTACGTAAGACCCAAATACGGCTACTCCTAACTTCCTACTTTTCCTGTACTGTGTACATCTGTCATAGAACCTGACTCCACTGTCCACATATTCTTATAATCTCTGAAATCTTCTTTCTTGACATAGATATAGCCTTAGTTTATGCACTCATCTTTTCTCCCCTAAGTTATTAAACTCTGTATCTAATTTTTCTCCCACTGCTCTAAATTCATCCTCTACACAACCACTAAAAAGTCTTTTCTAAAATGCAATTGGCGTATACTACTCTCCTTGTCCTTTGGTGCCTTTCCACTTCTTAGGATTTAAAAATGGCATAAAAGTTTCATCATGATTTGGCTTCTCTCTAGCCTCTATCCATCATCTCAGAATTTCCATGGATGCATTCCAGCCTTGTATATAACAAGTTACCTGTATTCGTCTAATATGTGGTATCTTCTCCTGACCATGTACTTTTGAACATGTCATTTCTTCTGTTTTAAATGCAATTTAAGTGATTTGAAATTATCCCCATTAGTGACCCATTTTCAATACAGGAGCTAAAATAATCTAAATGGCATTGTGGAATTTCAACAATGTTTTCAAATAATAGCTGTAGGCAATATAAGTATTTTTTCTATTTGCAACAGAACCCATAAATATAACAGGCTATGTAGTATCTCTATCAGTGAAAAATTATTAGTGAAATAACCACAATGGCCCTACTTTAGATTTTAAGTTCTCTACCAGTACCTAAACTTATACAGACTAATATTAAAAGCTGACTTAAATGTCAAACAGAATATAGAAATTAAAAAATTTTTTCTAAGGTTCTTTAACTTCGTCAAAGTCTTTTATCCATGGATAGAAAGTGATTCTTCAGGTCAATAATGTATGTGTGTCCCATTTTATAAATAAGAAATAGGAGAAATCCAAGAAAATGATACCATGCCACAAAAAATTAAATTGTGCTTGACTGGGGAAAAAAAAAATCCACACAGGGCAACCTTTTAGCTTAGGAAATAAACTGCTATACCCACTTTAACATGTTCTCAATCAACGACAAGGGGAGGGGAATACACATATGGATACCATAAGGTATGTACTTTAATAAAGGTTCCCTAAGCAAAGACTGGGCTTCCCAGATGGTGCTAGTGGTTAAAAAAAAAAAAAAGCCTGCCAATGCAGGAGTCTTAAGAAATTCGGATTTAATCTCTGGGTCTGGAAGATCCCCTGGAGGAGGGCCTGTAAACCCACTCGAGTATTCTCTCCTGGAGAATCCCATGGACAGTGGAGCCTGGTGGGCTACAGTCCATTGGGTCACAAAGAGTCAGACATGACTGAAGTGACTTAGCATGCATGCACACAAGCAAAAACTAGCTTAAAGAACTCTTACAGGTTTTGAAGTTTATTAAAATAGAAAATAACAAGTACTGGTGAGGAGGTGGAGAACCTGGAACCTTTGCGCAATCCTGGTGGAAATGTTAAATGCTGCAGCTGCTATGGAAAATAGTGTAGTGGTTCCTCAAAACATTAAACATAAAATTGCCAAAGGATCCAGCAATTGCACTTCTGGGTATATATTGAAAAGAACTGAAAGCAGGGATTTCAGGTATCTATATAAATAGGAGCATTTCATACAATACCCAAAAGGCAGAACCAACCCAGATGTGGACAAACAAAATGTGTTACGTCATATAATGTAATGTTAGCCTAAAAAAGGAGTGGGATTCTGACACATGGAGGAACTCTGAAGACACTGTGCTAAACAAAATAGTGAAAGTGAAAGTCGCTCAGTCGTGTCTGACTCTTTGCAACCCCATGGCCTGTATAGTCCCTGGAATTCTCCAGGCCAGAATACTGGAGTGGGTAGCTATTTCCTTCTCCAGCGGATCTTCCCAACCCAGGGATTGAACCCAGGTCTCCTGCATTGCAGGCGGATTCTTTACCAGCTGAGCTACAAGGGAAGCTCAAGAATACTGGAGTGGGTAGCCTATCCCTTCTCCAGGGGATCTTCCCAACCCAGGAATTGAACTGGCGTCTCCTGCATTGTAGGCAGATTCTTCACCAACTGAGCTATGAGGGAAGCCCATTAACGAATGAAATAAGCCCGTTGTAAAAAGACAAATAATTGCATAATTCCACTTATATGAGGTATCTACAGTAGTCAAATTCAAAGAGCCAGAAAGAAGAACAGCAGTTGCCAGGGGCTGGAGGGAGGAGGAAATGGGGAGTTGCTTAATGGGATAGAGTTCAATTTGCAAAGGTGAAAGAATTATGGAGATAGATGCTAGTGACAGTGGCAAAACAATATGAATGTAGTTATTATCACGCAATCTTTACTTAAAAATGATTAGAATGACAAATTTTGTTATGTATTGTATAATTAAAAAGAATATTTTTAAGTGGGCTACATATATACTCTTTCATATTAAATGGGGAAATCCACTACAGAGTTCTTATAACAATGCACTCCAAACCATCAACATTTCTATGACCCTGTGTTTTTAATGTCAGGAAGCAAGCATCATTTTGTAGAGGGCACTGAACTTGCAATGACTGTTCAGTTTTTACTGACTTTGGCTGTTGATTTTTTGGCCAACCCCTTACTGTTTCCTGTAATACTTGGTTACCAGACTTTTATCAGATTTTTAAAACAGGCGAGACATTTTATATGGGAAAGGAAGGTTATTTCCTTAATATAAGTGCTTCCTTCTGATATTATACCCTCTGAAGAAAACAAAATACTTAAAACATTTAATCAAATTTAACATCTGCAACCTGAAAAATAATCTCCATAAAAGCCTTAAGGAAGATAAAGACTAAAAACAAACTTTAAAATGTGTTCATCATAGCTGTTTTTTATTGTTAAAAATTATATCCCTTCTAATCCTCTCAATTCTAAAATTTGAAGACAATGTCTTTGACTGCAACCTCTATAATCCCCTTGCTCATCATTTTCCTTGAACCCCATTTCCCAAGTTCTTCAGGTATAACCTCTCAGTAATAATCCCAAATTCTATACACATTCAAACATCTAATTTTCTTTGCTTCTGAGCTGCTCTATGTTACTAACAAATCATCTATAATAATTCACACCATTACACATTTACTGCTTCCAAACTGAACTTTTCCAACAGGCTGTTTATCAGGTTTTCTGTCTATCCTTAATGCATGCGGCAGACATCAGGACTGTTCATACAGACTGAATGCACTGGTAAACCGCCCTTTTCCACCCTCTGTGATACTAGCCTGACTGTGAAGCCTTGCTCAGCCAGTGAGATGTGAGCGGCAGCGCCTGGATCACTTCTGGGTTGACAGTTTTAAGCCCTCACACGTGACTGATTCCCCACATTGTGCCCCCTTCACTGCCCTCTCCCGAAATGCTGCAACAATTAGAGAAACACTGGTGGAGATGCGGGTACCATGCGTCTCAGGCCCTGAGACATCACAGGAAAAGACGTCATGCTGACCTCCACTGGACGTGTGTTGTGAGCAAGAAACAATCTAGTGTTAAGACACTGAGATTTTCAGGTTGCTACCACTGCAAAGGCCAGAATCTAGCCTAGCCTGGCTGACACACTTGCCCTTTTTCCTACTTCCTGAAGTAGCTATTTGCATCCTTTAAGACTTTAAGCATAAACTCTCCCAACTTCCATCCTCATTACTCATCAACTCATTAGTAGAAGGACTGTTCTCAGCTACTTTACTCTTAATATCATGATTTACTTTTTACTGCTACTATTACAATATATTTAAATAAAAATTTTACCTTCTAAGTTACTTTTGCTCTGTTGGGAGGTATAGTTCACACGTTCTGTGTTTAGGTTGCTTGTCTTAATCTGATCACTAGAAAATAAAAAAAAAAAAAAAACACACACCAAATATATCAGCTATCATGGATTATTATTTACTTTACCCTAAGAAAAAGGAAGGAAACAACATTTGTTAAACAATTATCATACACCATGTGCTGCTCTAGGGGATTAATTACATCTCAACAATACTTAAAGTAGTGAATATCCTCATTTTACAACAGTTATTATCTTCATGTCACAGATTAAGGCTGTGATAGTCGAATTAATTTGCTCAATAACTTAAAGAAGCACAAGCTGGAATCAAGATTGCCGGGAGAAATATCAATAACCTCAGATATGCAGATGACACCACCCTTATGGCAGAAAGTGAAGAGGAACTAAAGAGCCTGTTGATGAAAGTGAAAGAGGAGAGTGAAAAAGTTGAGCTTCAGAAAACAAAGATCATGGCATCTGGTCCCATCACTTCATGGCAAATAGATGGGGAAACAGTGGAAACAGTGGCAGATTTTACTTTTTGGGCTCCAAAATCACTGCAGATGGTGACTGCAGCCATGAAATTAAAAGACGCTTACTCCTTGGAAGGAAAGTTATGACCAACCTAGATAGCATATTAAAAAGCATAGATATTACTTTGCCAAGAAAGGTCCATCTAATCAAGGCTATGATTTTTCCAGTGGTCATGTATGGATGTGAGAGTTGGACTATAAAGAAAGCTGAGCGCCAAAGAATTGATGCTTTTGAACTGTGGTGTTGGAGAAGACTCTTGAGAATCCCTTGGACTGCAAGGAGATCCAACCAGTCCATCCTAAAGGAGACCAGTCCTGGGTGTTCACTGGAAGGACTGATGCTGAGGCTGAAACTCCAATATTCTGGCCACCTCATGAGAAGAGCTGACTCATTGGAAAAGACTCTGATGCTGGGAGGGATTGGGGGCAGGAGGAGAAGGGGACGACAGAGGATGACATGGCTGGATGGCATCACCGACTCAATGGACATGAGTTTGGGTGAACTCCGGGATTTGGTGATGGACAGGGAGGCCTGGTGTGCTGCAATTCATGGGGTCACAAAGAGTTGGACACAACTGAGCAACTGAACTGAACTGAAGCCTATCTGGTTACAAAGTCCTGATCTTTCTAATACCTTAAGAACTATTATGAAATTACCCTGCCAAATAAAAAAACTTCCCTAAGTCTTCATTATAATGATTATTTTAGTAAAACATGGGTGGTCATTTTTTACAAATCTGGCTTTTCAATAATCAATGTGATAAAATACCAGCTAATATCAAATTAAGATGTTTTAGACTGATTAAGGGAAGACATAGTGGGTTAACTGACCTAAGCTATGGACATATTTCAGAGGTTACACAGAGATGTGGAAGTAGACTGCTAACAGTAATATAATAAATGTTTTCAGAATTAAGAATTATTGAACACATAGCAGGAGTCACAATACTCGTATCAGATAAATTAGACTTTAAAACAAAGGCTGTGAAAAGAGACAAAGAAGGTCACTACATAATGATCAAAGGATCAATCCAAGAAGAAGATATAACAATTATAAATATATATCCACCCAACATGGGAGCACCGCAGTATGTAAGACAAATCCTAACAAGTATGAAAGGAGAAATTAACAATAACACAATAATAGTGGGAGACTTTAATACCCCACTCACACTTATGGATAGATCAACTAAACAGAAAATTAACAAGGAAAACAAACAAACAAACAAACAAACATGTATCTATAAAGCTCACTAAAGCAAAGCACAGTAAAATGAGGTATGGCAATAAAAGGCGTTAAATTTATCAAAAAAAAAATAATAAAGTGCTGAAAAATTAAAAAAAATGAATAAATAAAAATAAAAAACCATTAAAAAAAAAAAAAAGAATTATTGAACACAAACTTAATTACTTGGCTGTATTCTTTAATATTTGCTAAAGGAAAAATATCTCCTTCATGGAACTGGGTTATGACAGAAGAAAATAACCCCAGCTCTGAGTTACAGATGTTAGAGATGGGATAATGAGCATTAAATAGATTGAAGAATTAAGCAATGAGCTTAATGACAGATATACCAATTTAAATTTATGGTTTAAAACTTGTAGTATATATCAATAGTTTTTAGTGGCAAAATAATAATACATTTTACTTTCTAAATTTCTTCAAAATAAACAGTTGTTATTTTGGGAATCAGGAAATAACTATTAAAATGAGAAACTCAAAATATCAAATAACCTGCAATATCCCAGGTTACTCTGAGCTCAAGCTCTTTGCTTTTCATTTAACTGACCCCAATCTTTGAAAGTTCCTTCAAGTAATTAAGAAGAGAAAATGGATGGGGGGAAATTATTTATATAATTTGTGTATTACCTGAAAGATGTGGTTTCTTTATCACCACTGATATCCACCAGTGTACCATTTCCATCAATAATAGGCGAGTCCAAATTAGCAGAGCCATTACTGATATGATCACTGCTTTCATATCCAGACTCTGTCCTTTGCATCTGCCAGTTGTCACCATGAACTTTAGTTTCTTTGAGGGCTTTATTTTTCTCTGCTACTTTTCCATTAAATTCAAGGGAACTCCTGCTTCCTGTTTCCTGCTTCATTTCATCTTCATATATAGTCATTAAACACTTTTGCTTTGGATTCTCTTTCGGCCAATTGTTAAAACTCTGATCTTTGCTACATTTAGACTTGTTACTGATATTTGATTTATGCCTTGGACTCTGCTGCCTTTTTTCACTTTCATTAAAAATACTATCAACATTTAATGTTTCTCTCATAGGTTTCCAACCTCGGTTTCGGCTTTTATTGCTGCCGTTAGAGCTGCTTCCTTTATCACGAGAATCTTGGCTACTGTCTGTATCATACCCAGTACCACTATCACTCTTAATTTTGCCAGTTATTTTCTCTCCCAAAGCAAGAATCTGGGATTTACTTGAACTTAAGGTTTGTGCAGAAGTTCGATTCTGATGGGCATTTCGGTCATGCTTACACGGTCCTTTTCCTTGACTGTGATATAGATGTGAATTCCCATACTGTCTAAAGCCATTTAGGGTAGGAGGTGATCCAGTCTTGAAATGTGGAGGGTCTTCATCAACCAAATCTTTAAAAATAAATAAGTAAATAATGATACAAAAGCTATTCAGAGCCACTTGTTAGTCACAAGCCAAACACCTTCTTTGGGAAGAAAAGTTAAACAGGAATAATCATAGTTATTTAAATCACATAGTGCTTTGAGGTTAAAAATTGCTTTTGAAATCTCTATTTATGCTTGATGTGATACATTTATAACATAAATGGTTATATAATGATTTTAAAAAATTATCTGCAAAGCAGATCACAAGGTAATTAGAGAAGTTTAAAAAAAGGTATTCTATCTCATTCATAA
The DNA here is from genome assembly GCF_055505025.1 of Bos grunniens. NCBI lineage: Eukaryota > Metazoa > Chordata > Mammalia > Artiodactyla > Bovidae > Bos > Bos grunniens. Next base: position 112,402,269 of record NC_141170.1, on the reverse strand, counting down.
TAAAAAGCATAAAAATAAACATATTTTCCCACCTATTATATTGGTAAGATTAAAAGTTTTCTAAACCAATTACTGCAGGAAACAGACATCTAATCACCATTGGTGGGAATGCAGACTATCAAGTATTTTAGGAGGGCAACTAAGCCACACCGATGAAAACTGAAAATAATCATACGCTAACCCAGTAATCATTCTGAAAAATTTTTATGCTATGGCTACATGCAAAAAGTACACAAAGGTAACTGTGAAAGGATTTCACTGCAGCAAGAATATTAAATCAAGTTTTAAAGCCTAGAAGTATCAGTTAAATCATGGTATGTCCATAAATAAAAGAGTATAAAACCATAAAAGTAAGACATGACCATGAAACTCTTAACAGCAGAACAGAGCAAAGGTCAAGGGTTGCAGGAAAAAAAGTTCTTTTTATTTAAATGTATAACCTTCCTTATTATTTGAATGTACCATACAGGCGAATTGAATTTATAGTTACAAGGTGAAACTATAAAAAAAACCCCACAAAATTTCCAGGCTATAATTGAACAAGAACTAGGGAACTTTACATTTATAGATGTAACAGGCATATTATAGAAATCATACTAAGATACATAACATATAAACAAATATATATAATATATAAATAAAGTGTATTAAATTATAAAAATTAGCTTTAAAGTATAAGATTGTAGCTGCCTTTCTCCAATGAATGTTACAAGTTCTTAACTTACCTCTATGTCTACCCAAATCTTTTCTCTGTCCCCTCTCCAAATCTTTCCTTTGTGAGGAAAGTAAGTTTTTCTGTTCAATGGCTTTTAGAGCACATTCTCTGGAAATGTCTTTTATTTTTTCCCTTTGATCATTGTGACCTGATTTAACTAAAAAAAAAAAAAATTCTTATAATAACAACACATCATTTTTCATGCTATTCAATAAAAGTACAAACTGCACTACATTAAAAATTTAAGATGCAATATATTAACAAAATACAGATGAGTATATAAAACGGAAAAAGGTACAGTTCCATTAAGAACTTTAAAAAGCATTTATTATAGTTTTTTGTTAATGATAATTGTTAATTCTCAATCTTTTCTTGCTTTATGTAAGAATAAAGTAAATGGGTTACTTTATGGTTAGACATTATTTTATTAATATATGTTAAAAGCCCTTTATAAAATCATCCTCAAAAGTCACTCAATTAGTTATATATATTTCTAAACCATAATTATATACACCATACTTTGATATCTCCTGTTGGATCCTAACCACTGATCTTCATTTGTGAAAATTAAAGTTGTAGGTTGATAATGACAAGAGAGAGTTGAATAAACAAGAGGTTAAAAATAAACTACAACAATAGTAACTTCAAACTCCTGTTGCATTCAGTAATGCTAAATTTAATTTTGGCATATGAGCCAAATTATTAACTAAATGTTTTTCCTCTCCAAGTTAATAATTAACTCCTTGAAGGAAAGGCCATATCCATATCATAGCTTTCTTTGGTGACAGTCCAGATTGCCTCCAGCCTATTATGTACAGCCTTGAGTACACGGAAAAACTCAACCACTAGTTGAATCAAAGTGTTCAAATAAAACTATAGGTCTCAGACAAATGCTTAAGTCAGAAGATAAAATTTTTTTCTATTTGCTATTTTCTCTTCATGGCCAAGGAAAGCTAGTTAAGGATTCTCCTTCTGGTCTTTAAAAAGAATTACATACAGTAAGTGAAAAGGGGGGAAGCTTAACTACTCAAGGACAATGTAAAAATGAAAATTTAAATACATATCTGGTCAGGAATTCTCTGGTCGTCCAATGGTTCAATCCCTGGTCGGGGAACGAAGATCCCACATGTCACACAGAACAGCCAAAAAAAAAAAAAAAAAACCACATACCTGGTCCTCTACCGCCACTTGTTTGAATGTGGCTCCGATTAAATGATGAAATGCTATCTGCTTGAAATTTCTGATTTTCTCTCTGCTTTGTCTGATCACCAAATCCATTTTCTTTTGAATTTTCTGACTTAGAAATCGAGGGCTTTTCACATCCTTAAAAAGACCAAGAAAAATGTTTCATTCCTTTCATCCTCTCTACCAGAAGAAGAGATATTTGAATCATCTTTTCAGTCACTTTTAATACTAATGAGAACATCATTTAAAAACTTAGAGGACTGACATCTTTTAAGGATTTCTACATGCTCTGTTAATACATTCAAAAGTGGCCTAGCTCCTTTGGACTTTTCTGGTGTACTTACTTGAAATCTCAGTACTCATCACTAGCAAGAGCTACCAGCCAAGTAACCCCTCCTGGGCTTGTGTGAGCAGGGTAGTGGGTGGCTGCTGAAGGTGCCTCTGAGGCCACAGATGAGGAAAGGTTCTTTAAAAAGACTAACTCAAAGTATTAGAATTTTCCTGGACTCCAAAGAAACTACATTTTGAGATTATCCCCAAAATTCATTTCATATTCACTATATTAGTTAGTATTCCTAGTGTGATTCTGACCATGAAAAACACTAAAAAGAACTTCTAAAGAATTATTACCTATATTTTCTGCAATAGATTTATGATGTGACCAGTTGATGACCTGCCTGAGTGCATCTTCAGTGGAAACTGCTGTGCCATCTGGGTTCGCATAAAACAAAAGCAATGGCTGGAAATGGCATCGGATACACTTGGAGACCACATCTTTCCATCTACTTCCAACCTTAAAAAAAATCACAATGAATAGAAACAGAACTTTGCAATCAATGCATTACATGAAAAGGCAGAGACTGAATTATTTTGTATATTAAAAAAATTTTAAAGACACCCAGATACTAGCAGTTCAACTATTCATCATGTTATACAATTAATTTTATTTAGAAACTAGTCAACATAAAAATATTTTAAACATTATCATTTAAAAAATTGATAAGCAAGATTATACACTTTCTATATCAAGATCTAGAATATCAAATTTTGAAAGGCTTTGCATATACATGGTTGACTGACTTTTGACAGACTTCAAGCAATTTAATGGGGAAATATAATCGTTTATTAAACAAATGGTGCTGGAACAAGTGGATGGCCATATGAAAAAATGAACTTTGACATCATTTCACTAAAAGCATAAAAATGAACTCAGAATGAGTCATGAAAAAACTATAAAGAAGACGATGTTATGAAAGTGTTAGTCGCTCACTGGTGTCTGACTCTTTGCAACCCCATGGGCTATAGCCCGTCAGGCTCCTCTATCCATAGGATTTCCAAAGCAAGAATACTGGAGTGGGTTGCCATTTCCTTCTCCAGGGGATATTCATGACCCAGGGATTGAACCCAGTCTCCTGAATTGCAGGCAGATTCTTTACTGTCTGAGCCTCCAGGGAAGCCCTATAGAAGAAAACAAAAGATAAAATCTTAACAATCTTGGGGGAGGTAAAGATTTCTTAGATAGGACATCAAGCAAGTCAGAGAAGAAAAAAAATTATAAAACTGGCTTCATCAAAATGAATTAATAACTTCTGCTCTTTGAAAGACACCGTTAAGAAAATGAAAAAAAGGAAAAAAAGCCACATATATCTAATAAAGAACTGGTGACCAGAATAAAGAATGATTACAACTCATTAATAAGACAATCCAATTTGAAAAATGTACAACACATCTGAACACTTAACCAAAAAGACATAAAAAATGGCCAATAAGAACATGAAAGACTACTCAAAACATTATTAATCATAGGGGAAATGCAAATTAAAACCACACTGAGATAACGTCATACATTTGCTATAAGGGCTAATGTTAAGATGACCACTAACATGGAGTGCTCCTGAGAATATGGAGCAACTGGAACTCCAGCACATGGCTGGCAGGAATGTAAACTGTACAATCACTTTGGAGATCAATTTGCCAGTCCCTTGTAAAGATTAACACATACCATACAACCCAGAAATCCCACTTCTGAGTATTATCTAAGATTAATGGAAAATAGTATGTTCACACGAAGTCTGTTCATAACTCAACAAGTGAATGGATAAACTGTTACACGGTCATAAAATGGAACACAACAATAAAAATAAGGCACTGATACACACAACACAATACACATTTTAATATATGACTATATGTTAAAAGATATATATATGCTTAGCAAAGGAAGCCAAACACAGAGAATATGTATTATAAGATACTACCCATATAAAACTTGTAAAATGAACAAAACTAATCTATGGTGAGATCAGTGATTTCCTGGGGCCTAGGGTGGAAAAGTGACAGCAAAGGGACACGAAAGGATTTTCTGGAGTCATGAAAATGTTCCATACAATGAATGTGGAGGCTACACAGGCATGTATACAGCTGTTACTATCCAAACTATAAACTTACAAGGGGTGCATTTTAATGTTTGTAAATTACACCTCTCTAACGTTCATTTCGGAGAAGGCAATGGCACCCAACTCCAGTACTCTTGCCTGGAGAATCCCATGGATGGAGGAGCCTCGTGGGCTGCAGTCCATGGGGTCGCTGGGAGTCGAACACGACTGAGCGACTTCACTTCCACTTTTCACTTTCATGCATTGGAGAAGGAAATGGCAACCCACTCCAATGTTCTTGCCTGGAGAATCCCAGGGATGGAGGAGCGTGGTGGGCTGCCGTCTATGGGATCGCACAGAGTCGGACACGACTGAAGCGACTTAGTAGCATCAGCAACATTCATTTAAAAACAAAACCAAACAAAAAGCATTCTAGAATATTAGCTTAGAGAAGAAAAGGACCTTTAAAAAATTGCTGAGGAGCTTGTTCATATTACACACATTTAGCTGTTTACTCTCTTTACTTGGGATTCTGAGATACTTGAAAAACTAGACTAATTTGAAAACAAAACAAACCTAAAACTCAGAGTGACCATATACCCAGTTCTTTCTTCAAATTTTGACAATTTAAGCTATAAGGATGCAAAATAGGAGTGCCAAAATGCTGCTACAAACTGACTCAAATGGAACTTCTTAATAAACTGCCATATCAAAGTATTAAAGAATAAATAAAGTCTGTCACTGTTTCCACTTTTTCCCCTTCTATTTGCCATGAAGTGATGAGATCGGATGCCATGATCTTAGTTTTTTGAATGTTGAATTTTAAGCCAGCGTTTTCACTCTCCTCTATCACCCTCAGCAAGAGGCTCTTGAGTTCCTCTTTGCTTTCTACCATTAGAGTGGTTATCATCTGCATATCTGAGGTTGTTGGTATTTCTAGTGGAAATCTTGATTCTAGCTTGTGAGTCATCCAGCCTGGCATTTCATATGATGTACTCTGCATATACGTTAAATAAGCAAGGTGACAATCGACAGTCTTATGTAATCCTTTCCCAATTTTGAACCAGTCCATTGCTCCATATCTGGTTCTAACTATTGCTTCTTATCCTGCACAAAGGTTTCTCAGGGGCCAGGTAAGGTGGTCTGGTACTTCCATCTCTTTAAGAATTTTCCATACTTTGTTGTGATCCATAAAGTCAAAGGCTTTAGCATAGTCAATAAAGCAGAAGTAGACTTTTTGGGGGGGAATTCCCTTGCTTTTTTCTATGATCCAACAGATGTTGGCAATTTCATCTCGGGTTCCTCTGTCTTTTCTAAATCCAGCTTGTACATCTCTCATTTAGCACAATGCTTTTGAGATTTCTCCACACTCAACAGTTGTCTGTATCAACAGCTCATTCCTTTTATTGCTGATTATTATGTTCCAGTGTATGGTTATACCACAACTTCTTTATCTATTTACCTGATGAGTTATCTTTATCTATTTACCTTATGAGTTATCTTTATCTATTTGTTTCTAGTTTTGGTTACTATAAATAAAACTACTAAGAACACTGAATTATAAATAATGTATGGATACATGCTTTTACAGGAGTGGAATTGCTAGGTTGTATGCTAAGTATTGGAGAAGGCAATGGCAACCCACTCCAGTACTCTTGCATGGAGAATCCCATGGACGGAGGAGCCTGGTAGGCTACAGTCCATAGGGTCGCCAAGAGTCAGACATGACTGAGCGACTTCACTTTCACTTTTCACTTTCATGCATTGGAGAAGGAAATGGCAACCCACTCCAGTATTCTTGCCTGGAGAATCCCAGGGAGAGAGGAGCCTGTTGGGCTGCTGTCTATGGGGTCGCACAGAGTCAGACACGACTGACGTGACTTAGCAGAGGCAGCATGCTAAGTATACATTTGAATTTATAACTGTTTTCTAAAGTGATTATCCAATTTTGCATTTCCATCAGCCTCATGAGAGATCCAGCTGTTCCACATCCTGGTCAGCTCTTGGTGTAAACAACCTTTTTAATTTTAGGCATTCTAATAGGTGAATAATGCAATCTCATTGTGAATTGAATTTGTACTTCTTTTATGCCTAGTGATGCAATGAATATCATTTCAAGGGCCATTCATATATTAATATCTTCTTTTTGAACTGTCCAAATCTTTTGCTCACTCTTTAATTGATTTGTCTTTTTATTACTGAGTTGTAAGAGTTCTTTATATATTCTGGATATGGGCTTTACCAGATACATAATTAACAAATGTTTTTTTCCCAGTCTATGCTTGTCTTTTCATTCTAACAGCATCTTATTGAAGAGCAGAAGTTTTGACAAAGTCCAATTTACCAGTTATTTTTATGGTCCATGTTTACTGACTGTTATCTAATAAATCTCTCTATAGCTAAACAGCAGTTTTAAAAGTCTTATCTGGTATTTCTAGTTCTGTCATGTTTAGTGTTTTTCTTTCTAAAGTAATTTAATATCAGATCTGGCCTGGAACTGGCTCCAAGATTATCTGGATATTAATCTGAACCTTTACTTTTGAGATGCTGATGCTCCAGGTTCTGAGAGAAAGGAAGGTAAGCTCCATTTCCCTACCCTGCCTGCTCACCCCATATCATGTGACTTGAAGGAATGAAATGGCAGAGCAGATCTGCCGTTATTCCTTCAGGGGATGGGTCATAGCTTCCTACTTCTTTGAGTATTTTGTAATTTTTTTTATTGAATGCTATTTTGAAAAGACATACTGAAATTTTACTGAATTTTACATTTTTCAGTATTGAGGTTTTTTTTTTTCCTTTCCTTTTAAATTGTTAGCATGTAGTTATGTGTTGTTAAATGGCATGGGATCAGCTTCATCCTCTGACAGCTTCATTTTAAGCTTTTTATGTCAGGTCCAGAGCAATCTTCAGTCTCGGAATAATTCAGCCCCACTATTAAGGTGATACTTTTCTGAGGAGTCTACTTGATGTTCTGTGTACCCACTCTTGCTACTAAGATGCAAGCTATCCTAGCCCTGTGCAGGTTCTGGGAATGGTCTGGCCTTGTTTCCCAGGGGTCATTTCTCCCACCTTGTGCACATTTGCCCTACACGTAGTTGATCACTATTCAGCCAAAGATTGAAAGGGGAGCCCTCTGCCGATCCCCAGGACTTTCCCTCTGTACAGCTTTCTTTCTGGTAATCTGTCCAGGAAATTTTAGCCATCTTGGCCCCTGTGAACTACAATTTCCTCAGCTCAATGAGACTTCGAGGCTCTGTTTGGGTTTGCCATCTCTGCACTGCAACCCAAAAACGACCTCTAGGCAGCAAGCAGGGTTCACCATGTTGGTTCCTTTTTTCTGTTAGACTGCCTGACGTCCAACAATTATTCGCTTCATCTATTTGGTTTTCTAATTTTTAATACTGAAGGTCTTTAATGATGCTATTATAATTAAGCCCACTTATTATTAATTTATATAAGTATCTGCATATAATTATTATTTTTATATAATTTTATCATTATTATATCATTTACCCCTCAAAAGTAAAAACCACAGTAATTATTCCAGTTAGTCAAGTGTCACTTACCTCTTTCACATTTGCATCATCAAAAAATACCCATTTGGAACTCTTGGTATGAAAAGCAAAGGCACAGTAATGTCGGCTGGTGTAGCAAATCATGCCAACAAGGTGAAGCTCACTATTTTTGGCATTTTCATCAGTAACTCTATAAAAAAGCTGTTTAAAAATAATGTATATTTAATAGTTCTTTTCACAGATGAGGAACAATCATTTGATGAGTCATGCATTTGATCCTCTAGGACAATTATTTCTCATGCATACTGTCCCAAACTGATGTTAGTACTAAAGACACCACACCGCACTGTTAACAGAATTATTATTTTCGATTAGTCTATAAGAGACATGATGTCTAACAAAATGTAATTACTACAACTTAGTTCAGTAGCACAGCATCTTGAACACAGGACACTTTACATACATAAAACAAAATGAGATAAATCACACATTTCCTGATAATTCATGGTTGAATCACATTATTTTAACATACATTAACCATACTACCTAAAAGATAACTATCTCAAAGCTTAACTGTAACATAAATCAATTTAAAATAAGATAGTAATATGCACACTTATGGCAGAAAGTGAAAAAGAACTAAAGAGTCTCTTGATGAAAGTGAAAGAGGAGAGTGAAAAAGTTGGCTTAAAGCTCAACATTCAGAAAACTAAGGTCATGGCATCTGGTCCCATCACTTCATGACAAATAGATGGGGAAACAGTGGCAACAGTGGCTGACTTTATTTTGGGGGGCTCCCAAACCACTGCAGATGGTGATTGCAGCCATGAAATTAAAAGACGCTAACTCCTTGGAAGAAAAGTTATGACCAACCTAGACAGCATGTTAAAAAGCAGAGATATTACTTTGCCAACAAAGGTCCGTCTAGTCAAGGCTATGGTTTTTCCAGTGGTCATGTATGGATGTGAGTTGGACTAAAGAAAGCCGAGCACAGAAGAATTGATTCTTTTGAACTGTGGTGTTGGAGAAGACTCTTGAGAATCCCTTGGACTGCAAGGAGATCCAACCAGTCCATCCTAAAGGAGATCAGTCCTGGGTGTTCATTGGAAGGACTGACGCTGAAGCTGAAACTCCAATACTTTGGCCACCTGATGAGAAGAACTGACTCATTTGAAAAGACCCTGATGCTGGGAAAAATTGAGGGCAGGAAGCGAAGGGGACAAAAGAGGATGGGATGGTTGGATGGCATCACTGACTCAATGGACATGGGTTTGGGTAGACTCCAGGAGTTGGTGATGGACAGGGAGGCCTGGCATGCTGTGGTTCATGGGGTCGCAAAGAGTTGGACATGACAGAGTGACTGAATTGAACTGATGCACATTAAAAAATAAGAGCTACAGATAAATTTTAAACCTTAAAATTTTCTAACTTGATATTTATAATTTATAATCATTATCATATACACCCAAACAAGCATATACACAGATGCATACAGTATCATATTACCATTATTCTAGAGTGATAAAAAGGATAGAGTACGTGATGGATTATTTTATAACAGAAAGCAAGAAAGGTATTCCAGTTAGCCTGATCTGATGAACTTTATCAGTTACATCTGCAAATTATTTCCTTTAGAAAGAAAATTTAGCTCTGAAAAACAACATATAGTGTAATGTTTCAAAGGAATTTAAAAACAAAAAGGAAGAGAATGAAAAGAATTATTATACCCCAGGAAGATAAAGCTGGGTTGCCAGATTCCGAACAACATCTTCAGTCAAGTCAGAATGCTCAGAGTCCCAGACTAATCCGATTGTAACAATCTCTGGGCAGTTCATTAAAACACGCCGAATTTTTATTTTTTGGCCACAGTTACTCTAAAGAAAAACAAAAAAGAGAACTTTTGAAATTATCAAAACAAATATATCAAAAGTAATGCCTTACAGAGCTTGTATTATGCAAAAGCATGTATCAGAAATTTATTCAGCATTAAAAGACTTCTAACAATCTGTCTTAATTACTGATTAAACAAATTTATTTTAAATCAAAGAACTTTTCTTTGATATTTTTGTAAATCTGTTAAAATAAGAATTCAACCTTAGACCTTAAGGTTGAATTTTTATTCAACTAACAATTCAATTCACTAACAATATCCCATGAGAAAAGAATTATACCATTTGTAATGTTTATTTAAAGAAGAACAAAAATGAAATTTTCAATTTAGTCAAATGACAGGCTTCAGAGCTTAAAATTAATCCACGTATGCCACCTTAAATCCTTCACAAAGTAACATGTTTTTAAAGAAACAATGTTGAAATAAAGAGCTCAATGGTATAATTACCTAAAGAACACTTAAAAAATTAATTCTTAAAATTAATTCCAGATTTAATTACTATTTGCATGGCAATTTCTATTTTCAAATTTACAAGCACAGAAGCACACTAACATTCTCGGAATTATACTTACAGGACATTTCCTGTAGTCATCAGTTGTATTTGCTGCTTGCAGCAATTCTGCAAACATATCAGGTTTAAAGCGCTCATGTCTTTCCATCATTCTTTCAACTTCATTGCTACGAAAGAAACAAATGGTCCCAAATCTGGCCTATGAACTTAAAAAAGATCTAATAAATTTGCACTAAAAATATTAAGTTATTAATATAGGTATGATCACTTTTTCTACCTTAAAACACAATTTTGTTTGAAAAGTTAACCATAAAGTAAATTTCCATGACATGAAACATAATGAAATTTGGCAGTATATGATGAAAGAAATTAGGTCAAAAACAGGATAAAATGAATGATATAAGATGCTCCACCTCAAGGTAATTATAAGTTAACTGTTTCTTTTACATTATTACTTAATAAATAGAGACTGGAGTTTAAACTTTTGCCTAACAAGAACAACAAACTTTAGGAGAGTCTCCCTCTCTAGCTTAAAGTTTCCAGACACAAAATTATTTTCAGCTAAGAAAAGGCCCTTTGATGATTAATGCAGAAATCACAAGCTACTTAAGCCAGGTTTGTGATTTTTATTCCTATATGAATGCTAACCATTTCCTAAAGAATCTAGGGAGGGTTATCTGTGCCAGTTTCTATCCAACTTCCTCCTAGAATCTAATTTTCACATATCAAAGTATTAAGTATCATTAGACAACCCCTTATTTAACTTGTATGCAGAGTACATCATGAGAAACGCTGGGCTGGATGAAACACAAGCTGGAATCAAGACTGCAGGGAGAAATATCAATAACCTCAGATATGCAAATGACACCACCCTTATGGCAGAAAGTGAAGAGGAACTAAAAAGCCTCTTGATGAAAGTGAAAGAGGAGAGTGAAAAAGTTGGCTTCAAGCTCAAAATTCAGAAAACGAAGATCATGGCATCTGGTCCCATCACTTCATGGCAAATAGATGGGGAAACAGTTGAAACAGTGAGAGACTTTATTTTTTGGGGCTCCAAAACCACTGCAGATGGTGATTGCAGCCATGAAATTAAAAAATGCTTACTCCCTGGAAAAAAAGCTATGACCAACCTGTGCAGCATATTAAAAAGCAGAGACATTACTTTGCCAACAAAGGTCCGTCTAGTCAAGGCTATGGTTTTTCTAGTGCTCATGTATGGATGTGAGAGTTGGACTATAAAGAAAGCTGAGCACCGTGGTGCTGGAGAGGACTCTTGAGAGTCCCTTGGACTGCAAGGAGATCCAACCAGTCCATCCTAAAGGAGACCAGTCCTGAATATTCACTGGAAGGACTGATGCTCCTTCCAAGAAACTCCAATACTTTGGCCACCTGATGCAAAGAACTGACTCATTTGAAAAGACCCTGATGCTGGGAAAGATTGAAGGCAGGAGGAAAAAGGGATGATAGAGGATGAGATGGCTAGATGGCATCATGGCATCACCAACTCAATAGACATGAGTTTGAGTAAACTCCAGGAGCTGGCAATGGACAGGAAGGCCTGGCATGTTGCAGTCCATGGGGTCGCAAAGAGTCAGACTGAGCGACTGAACTGAACTGAGACAACTCCTTAGCATTTCCAAAAAGATATATAACGCAAGCTCAATACTCCTACTACTTTCTGTTCTAGGTGCTCTGGTTTTACTTTATAGTAATTTAACCTTCTTAGAGCTGGATTTATTTTACAGTTCAATAGTTACAATAATAGGGAATATTCAATAACAACTAAATGTACCAGTTCCTCTAAAGCACCTCACAAGCAGACTAGAAATCAATAAATCTGACAGGCTCATTCAAGTTGCACGTAACAGTTTTTTTTACAAAACTGACAGCATCAGGGTGGTGCTTTAACCAGACACATTTTGAATTTGAAATGAACCTAGACCTGGGTTTCAATCTTAATTCACCCATTTACCAGATTAATCTTATTAAGCCTATTTCTTGAACAAAAGTTTTTGTTAAGATTAAAAGCAAGAATTTATGTAAAGTCTGGAACATAGTACATTGGACAATTGTATTCAATATTTATTACCAATAAAAAGAAAGATAACTAGAATTCAAAGTCTGGGCTCTTGCAATTGAACAATTGTATTCAATACTTATAACCAATAAAAAGAAAGATAATTAGAAGTCAAAATCTAGGCTTTTGCAATTCATGTTGTGGACCGGGAAAAAACAGATGGAGCTCCTATTCTTTTTACCTAAGATACTGTCTCAGAGCACTGTCATTTTACACTTTCAAAGTAGACTTCAAGTTTTACAGTTTTTAATTTGCGGTCTATCCTTATTCAAACACCATTCTACTTTTCATATCAGATGAATGAAATTGACTACAACTGACTAAACTTTAAAGACTATTCCTTTAAAACAATGTTTCCCAACTCTGTGTGTATATAAATTACCAACTTACTACACTGGATGATCTTTAAGAACTAATGTGCTATATCCAAAAAATCAAGGAAGTTTAATAACATGATGAAATTGATGAGCACCTAACACTCACTTTGTGCAATGATAAAAACATTGGTAGCATTTAGCAGCTAACTTTGGAGAAGGAAATGGCAACCCACTCCAGTGATCTTGCCTGGAGAATCCCAGGGATGGCGGAGCCTGGTGGGCTGCCGTCTATGGGGTCGCACAGAGTCGGACACGACTGAAGCGACTTAGCAGCAGCAGCTAACTGCTATACTGATGTATTCTGATTGATAATGACCATTTCATGTTTTATCTTTTGTACTAAAGTATTAAAGTATCTGCAAACATTTATGGTCTTATTCAATGCTTTCATACATCAAATATTTATACTCTCAAATACCTGTTGCAGTGTTCAAACAATTCTTATTATGTAAAGCCTAGGGATCACCTTTGGATCCCTAAGTTATTTCAATACCAGGAAGGCAGCGAGGGGACAGAGAAGCCTACAAATGTTTATTTCAGGTGAATGGTGAAGCTTTAAATCCAATAAATCTAACAGAGGATTATTTTTCTTTTTTTCTTTCTTGTCTGCTTACCCTAGCTTCCATCACCACGCAGAGACATGGTCACTGCAAAGGTAACACCTTAGCAAAAATGAAGAAATCACGTACAGTTCCATTTACCATTCAACTTAGCTCTCGTCCATAGTTCCAAAACCTTGCCATAAATATAAATAAGTAAACATTTTGACTAACATTTTGTACATTTGTCATTACTGAGTGACATCTATATTTGGTAAATCAGAAACAACCAAAACTGAGATAGACATCACTTAGTACCCTTAGCACATTTGTGCCTCTCACAGAGTAGATATTCATATATGCTATGGTTTCATAAAGTAGAGGCTCAATGTGATCACATGCATTACTACTAACATCTTTGGTAAATATGCTTTAATAAGCTCTTACCACAGGGCTGTTGTAGAAATGTACCGTACAAATTCTGTAAAGGGTAGAGGATCTGATGATGCTCCACAGCTATGACACACACACTGCAGGTAAAAACACATGTCTAATTTATCAGTCATAAAACATAAATATATCCTCTACTAAAATAGTTAAGCCATCTCACCTGCTCATACAGAGTCATAGCAAACTTTTGGTGAGTGATACAAGATTTAGAGGTACACATGTCTGCATCTCTGCTTGGCACTATGTGAAAATGAATCCTCTCCAATATATTTTCCTAATTGAAAAATTAAAAGACAAATGAATTGCAAATCTTGCACAGGACACTTCAAAATACAACTCTTTTTAGCTTTACAAATTTAAAAATCTAAAGATTTTCCAAAAAAAAAAAAGCAAAAAAAATAAATAAATAAAAAGATAAAGATTTTCCAAAATGTTAAATTGAGTGCCACATATGTTGTCAGCTTTTCAGCTTTCCTCTTATCCAAGCCTTCCAATGCTGCTCAATTATTCTCCTTCTGTAGTGTCAGCTTTAAAAAAAAAAATTTATAAAAGAAACATTATAACGTAACATAATTTTAATAAAGATTTTTTAAAAATCAATTCATGGTGGCTGACATCTAGAATTTAATATCAGAAACCCAGACTTCCTATGTTCTCAATGTTTTCTCATTGAGAAAAAGCAATTAATTAAAAAAAAACACCCTGCTTGGATCATTGGATAGTCTATACAACTTAAATTAAAACATCAGTGATAAAGGCTTACAATACCTGAACTAACACTCTAACGCAAGGAATCTACTGTTCAACAAACTTCTAATAAAAGGCTGGATTTGGAAAATAGATCAATAAGAGTTATTAATTTCTTTAACAAATTATTCTTTTCACAAAGCTTAACCAATGGATTCTTTTAATTAGTTAATGTCCCTTCTTTTGCCTCAGGACATTTATAACAATTCATTTAATTAAGTCTGCATTTCTAGATATCCTGTGAATTATCATACCATGGATTAGTAATATTTCATTTAAGTGAAAGTAAAACTATAAAGTTCAGTATTGTGCAAAACATATCTATCTATATTTTAAACAATGGACAATTATAAACATGAGAAGTATGAAAAGCATATTTCATGACTGTGTGTGCTGTTTTTGTCCCACTTTAGTCAACATGGCTTTCCGTTTATCTGAGAAAACATTCAAGATGTTCATTTAAAAACATAAATGCCAAATGAATTCCAGAGAATAATAAATTCTTTGGAAATTTGGAGAATGTACTGGGGTGCTTTGATGATACATTATCTAGCAGGCCTGACAGGCTGAACTTAACAAATAACAGATTAGGAAAGTTTTGAATATTTCAAGAACTTGAGCAAAGTCTCTAGAACAGGAATTTTAAAGACATGTTTAAGGAACAGAGTGAAACTATCTCACTAAGGGAAAATTCAGAAAGAAAACAAAGAGATAAGCTGTAGTATAAATGTAAAAAGCCTTAAATGTCAGGAGAGAGTCAGATTTGAATTACAGAAATATTTGACGTGTAAGCATTTATCTGAAAAAAATTATATTAATATGATGGCTGTTAAAAACAAACTTGAAGGACAGAGGTAAAAAGGACACTAGCAGTCAGGGATCCCCTGGTGACTCCATGGTAAAGAATCTGCCAGTGAGGGAGATGCAGGAGATGTGGATTCAATCCCTGGATCAGAAGGATTCCCTGGAGGAAATGGCAACCCACTCCAGTATTGCCTGGAGAATCTCCTGGTTAAAGAAGCCTGGCGGGCTACAGTCCACAGTATCGCACAGTCAGACATGACTGACCGATTGAGCACACGCACATCTTAAATATAGGTGATATCTATGTTACTGAAACAATTAATCATCAAATGCATATTTCAGAAAGTACACAATGTATGTGCTTCGGCAAAGGAACGCTCTATTTATCAGTAGAGTGGTAAAAGAGTCTCAAAACATCAACCTCAGTCAGTGATTCTCAACCTGGAGTAAGCCGGGTAAGAGAACTGCTGCCCCTGACAGCTGCACGTCAAGATCCTCTTCTTTTCCAGAGAGAATCACTGCATGAAATGAGAAATGCTACTGGGAGAGCGTGTTGTGTGTGTAATCCCTGCGGAAACAGAACAATGACCTAAGTGATATGATTTATATGCAGTAAGCCTTTTTGCTCCAATAAATAAATGTTAAAGTATTTTAGTATCCTAGCTCTTAAAAATTAGAGCAGCACAAGTAAGCAAAAGCAAACGTACACAAAACACACGTGGAGCTTTGAGAACTTCGAAAGGTAGGAAGACAAGGATCTACTAGGCAGTTCTGCTATAAATGTATGCTTCATTTGTCTCAGAAGGCACATCACTTAAGGGATGCAAACCACTACCCTGACCTAGGGGTCATCAGACACACTCACAAAGCACTCTGCGGCGTCGTCCATCAGGCCCAGCTGAAACCGCTGCTCGTCTCTGAAGCTCTCTGCAAGAGCATGCCTTATGTTATCCGAGGGGAGGGCTTTCTCTTGACTGTGTTGAAACTGTGCAAATATTGTCTGGGAAATCAGCAAATTTATGAACCAGTAAGTTTAACACCAATAACTAAAAAACAGTTGAGTAATTTCATTACAATAAATTCAAAATTCGAAACTCTACACTCAGAAGTTAATACAGTCTTTTGTTCTAAAACTCCATGCAAAAAATTATGTAGAAATGGTTGCCCCAGCCTCTTAATCAAGGGTTAGTGCATAAGAATTAAACATATCAAGTTCTCAAGTCCCATTCTCAGAGATTCTGATTCAGATGTGGCCCATTTTAAACTGTTCCCTAGCTGAATGTAGTCTATGTTGTTTAGAAAGAGTTTTGAGATATTCTGTTTCAAATGTTAAAGTATACTGTAGGAATTAAAATTATGTTATACAAAAATAAGCATATAATCAAATAAAACAGCAGGAACTTCACTAGCAGTCAGAATATTATTCAAGAATATGTGACACAGGTGTTAATCTGGTCTTCTATTTATTGCATTCAAGCATGGAAAACTTTTAATAAGTTCTAGTTTTACAACAATCATATTAGGCGAGGGGAAGTGAGGAGAAAAATAAGGTTTGAAGTGGTAAACCAACAAATAAGGATGGGTCATATTATGTTCTGCATTAACTAGTTCAAGGGGTATATCATCTCAAAAAAAAATTGCTTTTAAGATCAACATATAGTAGGCTAAAAAATAAGAATCTGTTCCACCAACATAAGAAAATTTAATTTACAAATAAGAAACTACTAAAATAAGAAAGATGCTAAACAGTATCAGATAACCAGAACTAAACTTTTTAGCTACAATTACAGATGCTAAAAGTGAAACATATTTTCACAAGTCACTTCTTATTCGGGTAGTCAACTTTTCCAGGTAATGTTTAAGGTATTAAAAAAAAAATTTTTAGCTACAATTACAGATGCTAAAAAATGAAACATAATCTCACAAGTCATTTCTTACTGGTAGTCAACTTTTCCAGTAATGTTTAAGGTATTAATCCCGGACAAGACTTATGTTCATTCAGTATCTGTTTTTGGATTTCCTGGTATATGTGGCGTTGTTCTACACCCGAAAACAAAGACCCTGCCTTGTGGATGCATATTCTAGCCGTAGTAATGAGGAGAGAGCGGGTAAGTACTGATATGTGAAGAGTAGTAAGTACAACAGAGGGAAAACAAAGAAATATAAAACAAGAGAGAAAGATAGGGTGGTACAACAGGGACAGGGATGCTGGGGGGAGAAGGGAGGGAGGGGGTGACCAGTACCTAGGGTCGTCAGGGAACGCCTCACTGATGGAAAAAACACGTGACCGAGAGGCATAAAGGGAGTGAGGGTGTCAGCCTTGGGGACATCTTCAAGAAAATCATTCTAGACAAAAGGAATAATAAGGAAAACACCCAGAGATTAAAGGTAGCTCTGAGAAATTTCAAGGAGGACAGCACTGTATGTGTGTGTGTGTGCGCACACATGCACGCAGGCATGCACACAAGCACATGTTTTGAGGTGGGGGAGGCAAGCAGGAGGAAGAGGTAGGTGATATGTAAGGCTACAGTTGGATAAAACATTCAAAATTTATTGTAGAAGACTGTTCTTTATGCTTCGTCTCCACTGCTGTCAGTGGGCGCGGGGGAGTAGAGGAAAGTGTGACGAATGGAGAGAGCAGCATGGAAACATATACACAACCATATGTAAAATACACAGCTAGTGGGAATCTGCTGTATGACTCGGAACTCAAATCAGGCCTCTCTGACAACCCAGAGGGGTGGGATGGGGTGGAAAGTCAGAGGGAGGTTTAAGAAGGAGGGGCCATATGTAGACCTATGGCTGATTCATGTTGATGTATGGCAGAAACCAACAATATTGTAAAGCAATTATACTTCAATTAAAAATAAATAAATTATAAAAAAATTTACTGCTGAGGAAATAAAATGCAAAACTGTAATTTGATTTAAATTCATTCTTCCTCAACCTTATTTTGCCATATAAAAAAGGGAATATACAACTGCCTCCTTTGGTGACTTATTAGGAATGTAAGGAATGTAAGGAACGTAAGGTGACTTATTAGGAATGTAGTCTTTTTAGGAATGTAAATCAAAGTATGAAAATGACCTTTCATTTTCCTCTATTATGTATATTTGTGTGTAGTAAGAATATTCAAGAATGTAAGGGCTGAAATATTTACTTCTGAAAACAATCGAATCTTAAATTCTTGGGCAAAGATTTCAATGACATTCATGAGTTGCTAATATATACTGGACTCCCCGTTTCCACTTTCATTCCTATTCTATTTACTCTCATCCAAGAAGCCAGAGAGATCTAGGCCAAATATTATACTTAGTTACCACAGGTTATATACACCTGCACTCAAAACAATACCCACAACTTCCTAAGTCACTCAAGAGAAAAAAATTCAAGGTCCTCACAAAGGCCTAGGAGGACCCTTCACAATCCAGATTCTTGTTCCAGTTATTTATTGCTCCATTAACAAAACCACCCCAAATCTTAGTTACTAAAACTAACATTTATTTTGGTCACAAATCTGCAGTTTGGGTGAGGACAGCTCAACTCTGCTGCACTTGCAGTCATCTGTAATAGTCTGAATGCTGGGATCACTGGTCATCTGACAGCGGTCTAGAAGTTGATGCTGGTGGTTGGTGATGCCTGTTGGCCGAGATCTTTGTTGTACCTGTAACCAGCACAGTGACTCATGTCCAAGAGCAAGTACCCCAACAGAAAGAGCCAGGTGAAAGCTTTATTATTGTTTCTAATCTAATCTAATCCCTTTTCTGCCACATTCTATTTGATGGAAATGAATCATCAAGGGAAATGCATTTCAAGAAATCAGACTCCACCCTTTGATAAAACAGTGCAAAAGAATCTGCAGACATGTCTGAAGCCACGGGAACTCACCTGACCTCTGAGCTCATCTCCCATCACTGCTCTCCTTGCTCATGAAGCCTCTGCCAGGGCTCAGGTGTCCTTGAGTACCCACCTCAGGGTCTTTGCACTGGCTGTGTCCCTGCCTGCCTGGAATGCTCTAGACCACTCTATCCCTTTTCTAAGTAGTGATTTAAATGCCACTTTCTCAGTGAGGCTTTCCTTACTACTCAACATTCACCATTCCCTTCCCTGATTTATATTTCCTCCTTTGCAATTATTATTACCTAACATACTTTATATTTTGTTTACTTATTTTCTTCTCCCCCACAAGAATATAAGCTACATAAGAGTGTCTTTTATTAGTTCAATTCACTGCTGTATTTTTAGTAAGTATAGCAGTACCCAGAATTCAGTAGTAACTCAAAAAAAATTTGTTAAAATACAGGATTATTTCAAAATAACGAAAAATATAATATTTCTAACAATGCTACACTGTTTATTAAACTGTTCTTACAGGAAAATGGAAACATAAACCTGAATAAGTCATACTTTAAAAACTCATCTTCAAAACTCTAAGTCACTTGACAATAACTTTCAGTTCAGTTCAGTCGCTCAGTCGTGTCCGACTCTTTGTGACCCCATGAATCACAGCACACCAGGCCTCCCTGTCCATCACCAACTCCCAGAGTTCACCCAGACTCACGTCCATCAAGTCAGTGATGCCATCCAGCCATCTCATCCTCTGTCATCCCCTTCTCCTCCTGCCCCCAATCCCTCCCAGCATCAGAGTCTTTTTCAATGAGTCAACTCTTCGCATGAGGAGTTTTAGCTTTAGCATCATTCCTTCCAAAGACTTTAATTGCAAATAAACTAACCAAATATGTCAAACAAAGCAAACTATCAAATAAAATTTTTGAGGAACAACAGTGCTTTTTCAGAACTATTAAAGGTTACCTTCAATGCACAAAATATGCAGGCATCTCCCTGACAAACATGTCCAGTCAGCACCCGCAAGCTTCTTCGGAATATATCTAATTGCCATAAAACCTAAAAAAGTGAGATGTGAAGAATGAAGTATAGTAATATTTTTCTCACTGTGAATTAAAGACAAGATTTAAATATATTTTTTAAACTGCAGGAGGCTAATAACATCTTTAAATCTCTTGTACATAGTCAGATATATACAACCACTAAAAATAACAAGTATAAAACTGCTATGTATACGTAGTTGATATATAAGAGATAGATTTAGAAACTGTTTCTGTTGATTCACAAGTAAAAACTATCAGAGGCATAGAACAAGAGAAAAATAACTCCTCTGTTAAGGAATTTATATGAATAGGAAACACGCAGATACTGAATGCAGGACTTGGAGGAGACTTGAAAGAGTAAGTGATTATAATACTTGGAATGAACTGAAATTTAGGAAGGATGTATGATTGCAGTTAAAAGTCAGGGTGTACCAAATAAGGGTCAGTATGTAGTGACAAGGAAAAGGGGCAGAGGCCTGTGTGGTCACTGTATAAAGAATGAGAAAGGGAACATATGCATAGTAATGGGGATACAGCAGAATATGAAGCAGTAGTTAAAAAATAAATATATTCGCTGCAATTATCTAATCATCATTTACTACTAAAAAACAAAAAGAGTTAAAAGGACTGTAGTTGTTTAAATAAATCAGTCCAATACTTAAAACCATCCTAGAAAAATCTGAAATCTATACAATGAGGATAACTCATAGACTTCTTATAAGAATGAAATGTTTGTAATATGTGAAGTGTCCAAAGTAGTGTCTAGTACACAACTGGCATGCACTGAATTCAATCTATTTGTTACTGTAAATATTACAACATTTAAGATCTTCAAGTTTCTCTAGACCTTATTTCTTCAAATAATAAATGTAAGAAAATCTATTCACCATCTCACATTTCTTCCAACTAAAGAGAAAATTTTCTCTCCAACTAAAAGAAAGTAATTTTAGAAGTTTCCAATATTTTTAATCACTCAATAACTAAAAGCCAGAATTTCAGAATTTCTCTTTGATAGTTGCTTTTTTTAAAAGTATATTTAACAGGATGCATTTATGTATCACAAATAACACAGTGTTTTGCAAAGCACTTGAAAATGTTTAATAACTTTCTTGCACACCATATTCTATCATTCCATAAAATGCACTACACTGAAATTCATTCGTCAAGATGATGGGCCATGACGGCCCAGCAGCGGAAAGTACACAGCACGGTGGTTAATGATACAACCTCTGAAGGGAGATCTCTTGGATTCCAATTCTGGCTTTACTTTTAACAGCTCTTGGACTGACTTGAGCCAAATATTTTCTGAAGCTCAGCATTCTTATCACCATAAGGAGGATAACAGTAGTATCTACCTTTTAGGGTCATTGTAAGAATTAGATTATATTGTACAAACACACAGTAAGAACACAATAAATATTAGCTTTTAAGTATTTCAACTTTGCTTTTAACTTAGAGATTTTAAAACCATACCAATATGCCAGATCTACTTAATTGTACCACTTCCTCATCAAATAAAAGCTTAAAATATTCCGCCAAAAGAGAGTATCTCTATAATCTGCTTAGAAGGCTAACAAACTAAGTCTTTCAAATGTAACCAGAATGTTTTATAGGATTAGCAAAATGTTTAAGTCATACTGGATCCAAACTATAGAAAAAATATTTTATGTGACTTCTCTGTATATCACTTAACATAAAAATTTAAAAATGATTTCACAAATCCATACCAAAAATTATCTTCACTATAGTTAACCTTTATTCTAGTTCATTTGCAAATGTTGACTATATTGTACCACCTGTTTTAAAAAGTTAGAGTCTAAGCTAGTTGTTGAACTAGTTTTTAGCAATATAATTTTATAATATAAGCATTTTTCTTCTGCATTATTTGCATGTTGCACTTTAACATGGTTATCTAACAAAATTAATGTATTTTGAAAAGATTAATACATATATGTATATGTATTTAATAATATAAATATAAACCTTGTGTAATATTTCTCGCTTCAAAATAATATAAGAATAAAAACTAAGGGGAAATGGCACATAAACTCATTTTTCTGAGTCATGTCTAAAATATTTGAATAATGTCCACTTTTAATAATTTCTTACAAAACATATTTCACAATTTATTCCAAGGTTTAAGAAGTATTGAGCAACTGAGAACACAAGTCTGGGTCAGATGTCTGACCCAGACATCTGACACCTGACACATTCACGATGCACTCATTTATCCAATGAGTTATTCAAGCAGGACTTCACTTTCTGCTCTCAAGTTTCAGGTGCCGATGGTGGTTCAGTTGCTAAGTTGTGACCAACTCTTGCGACCCTGTGGACTGTGGCCCACCAGGCTCCTCTGTCGATGGGATCTGCCAGGCAAGAACACTGGAGTGGGTTGCCGTTTCCTTCTCCAGGGGATCTTCCCCACCCGGGGACTGAACCCACGTGTCCTGCACTGTAGGCAGGCTCCTGCATCACAGGCGGATTCTTTACTGACTGAGCCACCAGGGAAGCCCCTGGAGGGGGAAATAGAGCAACAGAAAGAAAAATACATGAAAAGCTATTTATTTTCAACAAAATCTTTTAAGGTACATTCTAGGGTCAGTAGAAAAACATTTCAATATTCTGAATCTTCTTTACCTTTCATACTGTAGAGAAGAATAAAGGCACCTATGAAATCTGAAAACGTTGAATAAAAACTATCATATATAAGAAAGGATATTTATCTAAGGCAGAAAACTGGATTAATACATATTTGCTAATTAAAAGAATTTCTAAAAAGACTGAAGCAAAAGCAATTAACTGTAAATTTAACTAAAACAGTGGTGTCCAAATTACAATTCTAAAAAGGTGATTTAAGGCCACAGTGGGAGGTGAAGAGAGTTTGAGAAATGAGGATTAAAAACTCATTCATTCTTATTTTAATCCAAGCAGCTTGTTTTTGTTTTTGTTTTTAAATGCTATTAGCAGACTAAACCACCACCATGAGGATTCATCTGAATTTCTTAACCAAAACAAGGGTGGGGCAGAATACAGTAGCTAATTAAAAAAAAAAAATTTATGTATTTTAGAAGCATTCTTACTTCACTAAGTGAACATTTAAGCCACAGATGTTTTTATATCCTAATAATGTAGCATTCTGTTGAAAAAAATTTCCATTTATTATAAAACCCAAAATGCCCAGTCAAAATATTTGCTACTATTAAAAGTGATATTAAAAAGTCATTCCAGTCAATAATAACAACTTTATTCCTCATTTACAAGTTAAAGAGGCATTAAAGAATTTCTTGAAAGGCACTTTTTAATATTTGACAAGAAACAAACGTCTCACCTGTACAGCACTGTTGAGAAAGCAGCTGTTTTGTCCTGGTTCATTCAACAAGCCTTTGGTAGGGGCCAGGGATAGCATACTCCCAGGCTGATAAGTTTTTCCGAGATTGCCACCAGGTTTCCGTAAGAATTTTACCCATGCCATTTTCAAGCAACTTTGCTTGCATTAAAGCTAAGATGTGTGTACTTATGTGATACTTCTGATGATAAAATGGATGGGGTCTTGAATGGTCCACTTACATCTGCTCCAGTCTATTACAAAAATGTAAGTTTCCAAGTCCATATCTTTCCTGATGCTGTAGTTTTGAGGACTTTGTCAAGTAAAAATAGGATACAAAAGCATTAAGGTTCTGAAAACTCAACAAGAAAGCTATTTTAAACAAGGCCTTAAAGATTTAAAAATCTTTGTGCTAAATTTTGTAAGAGGACAATTTAAGATGAAAAAGATTAAAAGAGTTTTTAAAAACTGTTAAAAATAACCTCGATGGGGAAATCATATTCTTTAAAGCACAAGTCATTTGTCTTGATGGTTTCAAAAACAGATGATACAAAAAGATGTAGAGTTAGCATTTGGTATAATTCCTTTGGTCATTTGTTTTCCTTATGTTTTTTTAACAAGAAAGAAGACTCTTTTCCAGGTGAAGTTATTAAAGGTGACTCCATATTTCATACCAATGTGACCTCAAAGCATATCTACAAGAAAAGAAAAGAAATGTTTAAATAAAAGGCTAATCAAGAATATTCCTTTTTTACTTTATGAACACAAATATTTAATACATTAGTAAAATAGTATATGTACACTCATAAAAGGATCAGAATAAAGTTCTTTTCAAATTAAGAAAATGTAAACATAGTTCATCATTTACATTTTCAAAAAATATCAAGGTGATATTAATCACTATCTACTTCAAGATTTCAATGGTTGCACGATGGTTTCAAAAAGACTACTAGAATTAACTTAGATTTCAGGTAGTCCTTTGAATAATACTAACTTTACTGTCAATACTATTATATACTTCTGTTTATTAAAACAAATTCATCTACAGAGACTCTATATCATCTCTTACTCTACACAGAATCATATTTCTCTAAGAATGTCAATAGATTTTATGTAAACTGACCTGCATTAAAACTCAGGAGAAACATTAAATTGATAAATCTTAGGGAATTAAATTTCCACACTGTTCATGAACACATGCTCCTGGCTAAAAGGATTTCAAAATGTTCAACTTCTTAATTAAAAACAATCAAGTATTACTAACAAAGTTTAATCAACTGAATTTTTTTCTGCATTCTTTCATTCAACAAACATTAGACTGAGACAGGTTCTGTGCCAAGCACTGGAACTGACATTTTGATGAGGAAAGAGAGATCTTAATTCAGTGAATAATAAATTGTAGAGTGTACTAGAAGAACTGTGCACTGAGCGCTAACATAAAAACAATGTAAGCAAAGGGGATGAGAAGTGTATATAATGGGAGATGGTTTGAACTTTTAAACAGGAAAGTCACAGAAGATATAACTGAGAAGGTTACCTTTACACAAAGATTTGAAGGAGGTGAAGATGCTATCTTGGAAAAGACTTTCCTAGCAGACTGAACAGCATGCCTGGCATACCAGAAGACTGTAAAAAGCCCAGCGTGGCAGAAGAAACATGAACAAAGAGGAGAGTAGATAAAAAGAGAGGATCCCTGGGAAAGAGAGATCATGGTGGGCCTCCAAAGTCCTGTGTAAGGACGTGTTTCAATTTAAACTCTGGGTGAAGGGCCCTAAGTTTACTTCATAGCACAAAAACATGAGAGGAAAGAATGTTACCAGTCAGTTCAATACCACTGATCAAACGCCCAATATGCTGGCAAAGCACTGAGGAATAAAGAAGAAAAGCAGTAGTCTTCACAGAATTCAGGTCGAGAAACTCTTGTTTCCAGCCCCACATATTATTGATCATGTCTTAGATGTTTGGTCTTAGATAAAATCTTGTCATCTGATTCATAGCTTCATCTAAAAAATGGAAACAACAATAATAAAAGCCCTGCTTAAGACAGGTTAAAAGTTTCAAGACTTATAAAACACTACATTATGTTAGCTGTTTTCTTCTTTTTAACTCTGTGGATTGTAACTTCTTCTAAGTGATCTAAATGATTCTGAAAACTTTCATAGAAACTTTTAATAAATGCAGTCATGATTTTACAATAGTAAGGTAGCACTGTATCAGTAGTAAATTTGTATTTTTTTTAAATTTTATTTTATTTTTTAACTTTACAATATTGTATTTGTTTTGCCATATATTTGAAATGATATTCTCTCAACAATCATATAACTAGGCACCAGGTCTTACCCTGAACGGTTATATTTATGAAATAATCCCTACCATAATGAGTTCGGTTCTGTGATGGACACAGACACAAACAGATAATTTTAAAAATATTTAGCTGCTGTTCTTGGGCAAAATGTCAAATTAATATGTCCTCCTGGTTTTCTTCCTCCAATGCAACTCTGTGGAGATTATAAAAAAGCAACAAATAGTCTAAGTAGAAACAGGGAAAAATATTAAGTACAATAACTGGCTCATAGACTGGGAGAGAAATAGCATCCAGAGACACAGAGGGCCAAATGTTACAGACTGGGAAGATGTTGCTAGTTGTGAACTTTTCCATTCTTCACATTGCTCTAGGCCGAGAATTCCCACCCCACACAATGCAATGAAACAGGAAAGTTCTGTTACCACCCCAGTGCCATTTGGAGGGTAATTGAGATTAAAACATCAGGTAAGCATCAGAGTACAGCCAGTGGTAACAAGTGCAACATGAAGAAGTAGATGTTTTTTCAGGAAGTCCCTTGGTTTTTCTGTGATCCAACAAATTTTGGCAATTTGATCTCTGGTTCCTCTGCCTTTTCTAAATTCAGCTTGTACATCTGGAAGTTCTTGATTCATGTACTGTTGAAACTTAGCTTGAAGGATTTTGAGCACTATCTTGCTAGCATGTGAAATGAGTGCAACTGTCCAGTAATCTGAACATTCTTTGGCATTGCCTTTCTTTGGGATTGGAATGAAAATTGACCTTTTCTTGGAGAGGGCAGTGGCACCCCACTCCAGTACTCTTGCCTGGAAAATCCTGTGGATGGAGGAGCCTGGTAGGCTGCAGTCCATGGGGTCGCTAAGAGTCGGACACGACTGAGCGACCTCACTTTCACTTTTCACTTTCATGCATTGGAGAAGGAAATGGCAACCCACTCCAATGTTCTTGCCTGGAGAATCCCAGGGATGGTGAAGCCTGGTGGGCTGCCGTCTTTGGGGTCGCAGACAGTGGGGACATGACTGAAGCGATTTAGCAGCAGCAGCAGCAGCAGTCCTGTGGCCACTGCTGAGTTTTCCAAATTTGTTGGCATATTGATTGTAGCACTTTCACAGCATCATCTTTTGGGATTTGAAATAGCTCAGCTGGAATTCCATCAATTTCACCAGCTTTGTTCATAGTAATGTTTCCTAAGGCCCACTTGACTTCACACTCCAGGATGTCTGGCTCTACGTGAGTGTGAGTGATCACACCATCATGACTATCTGGGTCAAGACCTTTTTTGTACAGTTCTTCTGTGTATTCTTGCCACCTCTTCTTAATATCTTCTGCTTCTGTTAGGTCCATACCATTTCTGTCCTTTATTGTGCCCATCTTTTCATAAAATGTTCCCTTGATATCTCTTTTCTTAAAGAGATCTCTAGTCTTTCTCATTCTATTCTTTTTTGCTATTTCTTTGCATTGTTCACTTAGGAAGGCTTTCTTATCTCTCCTTGCTATTCCCTGGAACTCTGCATCCAGCTGGGTATATCTTTCTCCTTTGACTTTTCTTAGCTATTTGTAAAGCCACCTCAAACAAACACTTTGCCATCCTGTATTTCTTTTTCTTGGGGATGGTTTTGGTCACCACCTCCTATACAATGTTATGAATCCCATCCATAGTTCTTCAGGCACTCTGCCTACCAGATATAATCCCTGGAATCTTTTCGTCACCTTCACAGTATAATCATAATGGATTTCATTTAGGTCATACCTGAAAGGTCTAGTGGTTTTCCCTATTTTCTTCAATTTAAGCCTGAATTTTGAAAAAAGGAGCTCATGATCTGAGCCACAGTCACAAGAAGCAACAGTTAGAATCGGACATGGAACAACGGACTGGTTCAAAATTGGAAAAGGACTATGTCAAGGCTGTATATTGTCACCCTGCTTATTTACCTTTTATGTATAGTACATCATGCAAAATGTTGGGCTGGATGACTCACAAGCTGGAATCAAGACTGCCAGGAGAAATATTAACAACCTCAGATATGCAGATGATACCACTGTAATGACAGAAAGTAAAGAGGAACTAAAGAGTCTCTTGATGAGGGTGAAAGAGGAGAGTAAAAAAGCTGGCTTGAAATTCAACATTCAAAAATGTTAAGATCATGGCTTCAGGTCCCACTACTTCATAGCAAATAGATGGGGAACCAATGGAAACAGTGACAGACTTTATTTTCTTGGTCTCCAAAATCACTGTGGATGGTGACTGCAGTCACGAAATTAAGACACTTATCCTTGAAAGGAAAGCTATTACAAACTAGACAGCATTATTAAAAAGCAGGGACATCACTTTGCCGACAAAGGTCCATATAGTCAAACCTATGGTTTTCCCAGTAGTCATGCATGGATGTGAGAGTTGGACCACAGAGAGGGTTGAGTGCCAAAGAACTGATGCTTTTGCACTATGGTGTTGGAGAAGACTCTTGAGAGTCCCCTGGACTGCAAAGAGATCAAAACAGTCAATCCAAAAGGAAATCAGTCCTGGGTGTTCATTGGAAGGACTGATGCTGAAGCTGAAGCTCCAATACTTTGGCCCCGTGATGCCAAGAGCCAACTTACTCGAAAACACCCTGATGCTGGGAAAGATTGAGAACAAGAGGAGAAGGGGGCGACAGAGGATGAGATGGTTGGATGGCATCACTGACTCAACAGACATGAGTTTGAGCAAACTCCAAGAGATAGTGAAGGACAGGGAAGCCTGGCATGCTGCAGTTCATGAGGTCACAAAGAATCAGATATCACCTAGCAACTCAACAACAAGTGGAGACACCTTCAAGGCCCCTGCGTGTTCTATCCTCACTCTACCCCAATAATCTACCAGTGTGTCAAAAGAATAATGTGTCACTGGAAAATTAATAAGATTTATTCCAGGAATTCAAATGTAATTCTGTATTTACTCTTTCAGTAAATATTGGGGAAGTTGTGCAGAAAAAGAGCTAACACAACAATATTTACAGCAGCTGAAAGGTGGAAAAACAACCCATATATTTGACTAAAGAATAAATAAAATACGGTCTATGTGTGTATATGAATGTGTGTGTACAAACACAACAGAATACATTATTTAGCCATAAAAAGAAATGAAGTACTTAAACATGCTACAACTTAAACACCAAAAACATGTTGATAAGTGAAAGTCACAGAAAGTCACAGTCACACTGTAAGATTCCATTCATCCAAAATGTCCAAAAGAGACACCTCTAGAGACAGACAGTAGATAAGTGGTTGCTTACACTGGAGACGAGACGGCCATGGAGAACAAGTGAAGACAGGGTTGGAAAGTGATAGCTAAAGGGTATTCAGATTTTTCTCCTTCCAGTTTTATTGAGACATAACTGACACACACACTGTATAAGTTTAAGGTGGATAGCATAAAGATTTGACTTAATACATGATGAAGCGATTATCACAATAAGTTCAGTGAAATATCCATCATCAAATATAGATACAGAATTAAAGAAGTAGGAAAAAATATTTTCCTTGTGATGAGAATTCTTAGGACTGACTCTAAGAACTTTCATATAACAAAGAGCAGTGTTAATTATAATCATCACGTTGTACATTACATTCCTAGTTCTTATTTATCTTATAACTAGGAGGCATAACCTGTACCTTTTGACAACCTGCATCTAGTTTACCCACTTCTCCAAGCCCCCACTTCTGGGTAAACCACAATCTGCCCTTTTTCTATGAGTTTATTTGTATGTTTGCTTGTTTTTAAAGTATAACTGACCTATAACATTATGTTAGCTCCTGTTATACAACATAGTAATTTGGCACTTCTACACATTTCAAGGAAAAAAAAATGTTACAAAATGTCACCTTACAAAAACATTACATAGTTATCGACTATATTTCCCACACTGCACATTTCATACCCATGACTGGTTTACTTTGCAAATGGAAGCTTATTCCTCTTAAGCTCCCTCACATACTTCCTTCTTCCCTGCAACCTCGGTCCTCTGGCAACCACTTGTTTGCTCTCTATATTCATAATTCTGTCTCTATTTTGCTATGTATAATTGTTTTGTTTTTTAGATTCTACATATAAATGAAATCACACAGTATTTGGTTTTTTATACATGATTTATTTCAGTTAACGTAATACTCTCTAAGGTCCGTCTAAGTTGTCACAATTGGCAAATTTCATTTCTTTATGGGTGAATAATATTCTACTGTATGTACATAAATACATGCAGCACCTCTTCTTTATCCATTCATCTAGCGATGGACACCTGGGTTGCTTCCGTATCTTGGCTGTTGTAAATAATGCTGCAGTAAACATAAAGGTGCATACATCTTTTCAAAATAGTGCTTTTGCTTTCTTCTGATAAATAGGAGTGCAATTACTGGATCATTTGACAGCTTTTTTTTTTTTGGCAGTCCTATTTTTAATTTCTTGAGAAGTTTCCATATTACTTTCCACAGTGGCTGGCCAATTTATATCTCCACCAATGGTGCACAACGGTTCCCTTTTCTCCACATTCTGGTCAACACTTGTTACCTGTTGTCTTCGTTTTGGCTGTGTTGGGTCTTAGTTGTGGCTTTTCGTTGAGACATGCAGGATCTTTATTGGAAGCACATGGATCTCGTTCCTTGCCAAGGATGAAAACTAGGGCCCCTGCATGGGAGTGCGGAATCTTAGTCGCTAGACTACCAAGAAGTCCCTGTCGTTTTTTTAAATGTCAGCCATTCGGTGATATTTCATTGTGTTTCTGACTTGCATTTCCTTGATGATTAGTGATGCTGAGCATCTTTTCATGTGCCTGTTGGCAATCTATCTTCTTTGAAAAAAATATCTATTCAGATCCTCTGCCCATTTTTTAATCAGCTTATTTTTCTTCTGATATTGTATTGTATGAGTTCCTTGTATATTTGGGGTATTAATCCTTTATCAAATATATTATTAACAAATACCTTCTCCCATTCAGCAGGTAGCCTTTTCCTTTTGTTGACAGTTTCCTTTGCTGTGCAAAAGATTTTTGGTTTGATGTAGTCCCATTTGTGTATTTTCACTTTTATTTGCTTTACCTGTGGAGGCATGCTGCTGCTGCTGCTAAGTCACTTCAGTTGTGTCCGACTCTGTGTGACCCCATAGACAGAAGCCCACCAGGCTCCCCCGTCCCTGGGATTCTCCAGGCAAGAACACTGGAGTGGGTTGCCATTTCCTTCTCCAGTGCATGAAAATGAAAAGTGAAAGTGAAGTCGCTCAGTTGTATCCAACTCTTAGCGACCCCATGGACTGCAGCCTACCAGGCTTCTCTGTCCATGGGATTTTCCAGTACTGGAGTGGGGTGCCATCGCCTTCTCCATAGCCCCCAAAATATTACTAAGACTAATGTCAAAGATAGTGTTGCCTATGTATTCCTCCAGAATTTATGGTCTTAGGTCTTATATTTCAATGTTTAATCCACTTTGAATTTATACTTGTGCATGGTGTGACACATTAGTCCAGTGATTCCTTTGCACAGAGTTATCCAGTTCTCCCAGGACCATTTACTGAAGACTTTGTCTTTCCCGCTGTATATTCTTGCTTCCTTGTTATAGATCAACTGTGGGTTCATTTATGAGCTCTCTATTCTGTTCCATTGATCTATGTATCTGTTTTCCTGCTGTATTATATTCTTTTGGTGACTGCAGCTGTGTAATATAGCTTGAAGTAAGGGGTCATGATATACCGAGCTTTACTCTTCTTACTCAAAAATGTTTTAGCTATTCAGGGTCTTTTTTCCATACAAATTGTAGAATTATTTGGCCTAGTCCTGTGAAAAATGCCACTGGTGTTTTGATACAGATTGCACTGAATCTGTAGATTGCCTTGAGTAGTAGGATCATTTTAATAATATTAATTATTTAAATCCATGAACATAGTATATCTTTCAATCTGTTTGTGTTGTCTTCAGTTTCTTTAATCAGTGAATTGTCTAGTGACCAAACAGGAAATGGCAAGAGTGAACGTCAACATTTTAGTAATCAGCGAACTAAAATGGACTAGAATGGATGAATTTAATCAGATGACCATTATATCTACTACTGTGGGCAAGAATTCCTTAAAAGAAATGCAGTAGCCATCACAGTCAACAAAAGAGTCCGAAATGCAGTACTTGGATGCAGTCTCAAAAATGACAGAATGATCTCTGTTCATTTTCAAGGCAGACCATTCAATATCACAGTAATCCAAGTCTATGCCCCAACCAGTAATGCTGAAGAAGCTGAAGTTGAACAGTTCTATGAAGACCTAAAAGACCTTCTAAAACTAACACCCAAAACTGATGTCCTTTTCATTATAGGAGACTGGAATGCAAAAGTAGGGAGTTGAGCAATACCTGGAGTAGCAGCCAAATTTGAAATTTGGGCTTGGAGTACAGAATGAAGCAGGGCAAAGGCTAATAGAGTTCTGCCAAGAGAATGCACTGGTCATAGCAAACAAGAAAAGAAAACAAAACAACAAACAAAAGAGGAATCTACACATGGACATCACCAGATGGTCAACACTGAAATCAGACTGATTATATTTGTTGCAGCCAAGATGGAAAAGCTCTATACAGTCTGCAAAAACAAGACAGGGAACTGACTATGGCTGAGATCATGAACTCCTTATTGCCAAATTCAGACTTAAATTGAGTGGGGAAAACCACTAAACCATTTAGGTATGGCCTAAATCAAATCCCTTATGATTATACAGTGGAAGTGAGAAATAGATTTAAGGGATTAGATCTGATAGAGTGCCTGATGAACTATGGACAGAGGATCCTGACATTGTACTGGAGACCGGGATCAAGACCATCCCCAAGAAAAAGAAATGCAAAAAAGCAAAATGGCTGTCTGAGGAGGCCTTACAAATAGCTGTGAAAAGAAGAGAAGCAAAAAGCAAAGGAGAAAAAGAAAGATATACCCATTTGAATGCAGAGTTCCAAAGAACAGCAAGGAGAGATAAGAAAGCCTTCCTCAGGGATCAATGCAAAGAAATACAGGAAAACAACAGAATGGGAAAGACTAGAGATCTCTTCAAGAAAATCAGAGATACCAAAGGAACATTTCATGCAAAGATGGGCTCGATAAAGGACAGAAATGGTATGGACCTAACAGAAGCAAAAGATATTAGGAAGAGATAGCAAGAATACACGGAAGAACTATACAAAGAAGATCTGCATGACCCAGATAATCAGGATGGTGTGATCACTCACCTAGAGCTAGACATCCTGGAATGTGAAGTCAAGTGGGCCTTAGGAAGCATCACTACGAACAAAGCTAGTGGAGGTGATGGAATTCCAGTTGAGCTATTTCAGATCCTAAGAGATGATGCTGTGAAAGTGCTGCACTCAATGTGCCAGCAAAGTTGTAAAACTCAGCAGTGGCCACAGGACTGGAAAAGGTCAGTTTTCATTCCAATCCCAAAGAAAGGCAATGTCAAAGAATGCTCAAACTACCGCACAATTACACTCATCTCACACGCTAGCGAAGTAATGCTCAAAAATCTCCAAGCCAGTCTTCAGTAATACATGAACTGTGAACTTCCAGATGTTCAAGCTGGTTTTAGAAAAGGCAGAGGAACCAGAGATCAAATTGCCAACATCCACTGGATCACCGAAAAAGCAAGAGAGTTCCAGAAAAACATCTACTTCTGCTTTACTGACTATACCAAAGCCTTTGACTGTGGGGATCACCACAAACTGTGGAAAATTCTGAAAGAGATGTGAATACCAGACCACCTGACCTGCCTCTTGAGAAACCTGTACGCAGGTGAGGAAGCAACAGTTAGAACTGGACATGGAACAACAGACTGGTTCCAAATAGGAAAAGGAGTACATCAAGGCTATATATTGTCACCCTGCTTATTTAACTTCTATGCAGAGTACATCATGAAACGCTGGGCTAGAGGAAGTACAAGCTGGAATCAAGATTGCTGGGAGAAATATCAATAACCTCAGATATGCAGATGACACCACCATTATGGCAGAAAGTGAAGAAGAACTAAAAAGCCTCTTGATGAAAGTGAAAGAGGAGAGTGAAAAAGTTGGCTTAAAGCTCAACATTCAGAAAACTAAGGTCATGGCATCTGTTCCAATCACTTCATGGCAAATAGATGGAGAAACAGTGGAAACAGTGGCAGACTTTATTTTGGGGGGCTTCAAAATCACTGCAGATGGTGACTGCAGCCATGAAATTAAAAGATGCTTGCTCTTTGGAAGAAAAGTTATGTCCAACCTAGACAGCATATTAAAAGGCAGAGACATTAATTTACCAACAAAGGTCCATCTAGTCATGGCTATGGTTTTTCTAGTGGTCATGTATGGATGTGAGAGTTGGACTATAAAAAAAGCAGAGCACTGAATAATTGATGCTTTTGAACTGTGGTGTTGGAGAAGACTCTTGTGAGTCCCTTGGATTGCAAGGAGATCCAACCAGTCCATCCTAAAGGAGATCAGTCCTCGGTGTTCATTGGAAGGACTGATGTTGAAGCTGAACTCCAATACTTTGACCACCTCATGAGAAGAGCTGACTCATTGGAAAAGACCCTGATGCTGGGAAAGATTGAGGGCAGGAGGAGAAGGGGACGACATAGGACGACACAGTTGGATGGCATCACCGACTCAATGGAGATGGGTTTGGGTAAACTCCGGGAGTTGTTGATGGACAGGGAGGCCTGGCGTGCTACAGTCCATGAGGTCACAAAGAGTCAGACACGACTGAGCAATTGAACTGAACTGAAGTACCAGACTACAGTCCATGGGGTCACAGAGCGTCAGAGACATATTAGTGACTAAACAACAACAGGTCTTTTACCTCCAGAGTTAGATCTTTTTCTAAGTTGTATTCTTTTAAATGCAATTGTAAATTCTAACCACCAATGATTTGATTAGGCTACTAGATCAGTCTCGGTAAATGGTAGTAATAGCTGAACTTGGACTCATTATAGCTGTTATAGGACTTCCCTTGTGGCTCAGACAATAAAGCATCTGCCTACAATGCAGGAGACCTGGGTTCGATCCCTGGGTTGGGAAGATCCTCTGGAGAAGGAAATGGCAACTCACTCCACAACTCTTGCCTAGAGAATCCCATGAACGCAGTACCCGGTAGGCTACAGTCCATGGGGTCTCAAAGAGTCAGACACAACTGAGCGACTTCACTTCACTTCATAGCTGTTATGGTTGAACTGTGCTCCGCCCCCAAAGTATTTTGAAGTACTAGCCTCTAGTACCTGTGAACATGATCTCATTTGGAAATAGGGTTTTTATAGATGAGATTAGATCATGATGAGATCATTAAGATGGAGCCTAATCAAAAAGACTAGCAGAAGTCATTAGAAGAAGAGACAGAGACAAACAGAATATCATGTTTGATACAGAATGATACAGCTACAAGTAAAAGAACACCAAGAATTGACAGCTACCACCAGAAGCTAGAAAGTGGCAAGGGAGGATTCTGTACAGAGCCCTAGAAAGGAACCAATCCTGCTAAAACCTTGATTTTGGACTTCTAGCCTCCAGAGCCGTGAGAGAACAATTCTATTGCTTTAAGCTGTCTGGTTTGTGGTCCTTTGTGACAGCAGCCCTAGGAAACTAACACAATAGCTGATAAAGCCTTAGAGACTCCTTTGTTCTTTTAAGTATATTGTTTCTTTCTTGATTATAAAATAGTATTTGTTTTTTATATAGATATCTAAAATACACATAAATATTTAAAACAGAAAATTTAGAAATACATACAATCCCATAGAAGGAGAGAATCACTGTTAATAAAGCTACTGAAATACATTCTTAATAGTACCCTGGCTTAGCCATCAAACTCTAAAGTGAAATTTCATTTTAACATCTTTTCACTATAAGCAATATAGCTAAGGGACATACTGAAGAGTTTTCAGTGATATATTACAACCATCCACCTTACTAGTAAAACTATTTAAAACTTTATTTTAGATAATTAGATAGCAAGCTATCTATAAGTATACCTATATTTATATATATATACTTATATATACCTATACATAGGTAAGTGTGTATGCTAAGTCACTTCAGTCATGTTCAACTCTGCAACCCTATGGACTGCAGCCCACCAGACTCCTCCGTTCATGCGGATTTTCCAGCCAAGAATACTGACTAGAGTGGGTTGCCATCCCCTCCTCCAAGGGATCTTCCCATATGTAGGTAGATAGCAAGTTAAAGCAAAAAAAAAAAAACAAAAAACCTCATTCATTATAGGCCTCCTTTTTATAAAGTTGAAGTATTATAGTAAGAAAGATAATAGAAGAATAGATGACTTTTGATACAGAAAACCACAAGACGATACTAGAAAATTTATTAAACACAAAATAAAATTAAAGTAATAAGGACAAACCATACTACCACCACCCCAAAAAGCAAATTTTAAGTAACTTTCAATGTTTTGTATCTTTTTGCTCAACTTCTTTATGCCCAATAAAGAACTGTGCTTTATTTATTCTGGCTGTTACCAATCACTAGATTCCAATGGTAACTAATTAGAGAAAAACAAGAGCGCATATGTATCCAGAATACAGAGTATGAACATGAGAGACAATGGCTTATGGCAATCTGCTTTAAGACATGATCTTCAGAAGAAAAGTATGCCATGCCAAGGCAGGTATCACCTAACATTCCTTTGCCTTGACAAAGCCCCAAACTGAACTCCTGCTTTACCTCTATCTTCTTCCCCATTTTAGCTGATGGTAACTTCATCATTCTAGTCGCTCAGAAGAAATAATCTTGGTATCATCTTTGACGCCTCTTTTTTGAATATCTTAGACAGAATGTGCCCAATTCTTACCACCTCCACTTCTACTATTCTGGACTTCGCCATCATCAGATCTTTCCTGGATTGCCAGACAACGTCGTAATTGTCTCCTTGCTTCTACCATTAGCTGTTACAGTCTATTCTCAAGATTAGACATGAAACTTCTAAAATCAAATGATAAAGCCATCCCTCTGCTCAAAACTTTTTAATGGGTCCTTACTACATTCAGATTAAAAACCAAAAATCTTTACAATGGCCTGCAAAGCTTATACTACCTGCTAAAAGTAAAAACGCTTTTTTCTAAACTCACACCACTTCTGAGCCCAGATGTGTGGGTTTTTACACAATAAGCAATTCTCTAATTCTCAAGACACTACAATTTAACTCGATTTGACACTATTGGAGTTAGTATCAGATCCCACAAGCCAATGGCTCAGTCCCACTATAGACTCCCCATTTCAGACACCAACCACAAGTCCCAAGTAGTCACCTGTATTTCTGATGAACCACCAATAAGTTAGGGGTTCCCTCCAACCTCTGCCAAGGATTCAATTAACTTGCTGCCATGGCTCTGGAAAACAGCTTACTTGAGTGGATTTCAACTTCATTATAAAAAGATACAACTCATGAACAGTCTGATGGAAGAGCTGAAACAGGGCAAAAAATGTGGGAAGGGGCAAGGAGCTTCCACACCCTCTCAAGAACACCATCCTCCCAACACCTCTACAAGTTCACCAACCCAAAAGCTCTTCAAACCGCTTCAGTTAGGATTTTTTAATGGAGGTTTCATTGTGTAGGCATGCTTGATTAAATATTTGGCCACTGGTGAGTAGCTCAACCTCCACGTCTCCCCTCTCTGGAGCTGTGTGTATATGTGGATGGTGAGGAGAGGGGGTGGAGGGCTGAAAATTTCAATCCTCTAATGACATGGTTGGTTTCGTGACAATCCATTCTCACCCTGCGGCTAGCACCCAGTCACCAACACACATTTATCTCAACCATAGCCATCTCAACACACATTTATCACCTTGCAGATTCCAAGAATTTTCGGAGCTGTGTGCCAGGAAACAGGCAGAGACCAAATATACATTTCTTCTTATGTAACACCCATCTTCTCACCTCTAACTTCATCCCTAACTACTTTCCCTTTACATTCTCCGTTTTCAACTTTATGGGCCTCCTCGTTATTCCTGAACAAACCACGCAAACTCCTGCTCTAAAGCCTTGACACTCTATTCCACTGCCTGGAGTACACTTCCTCTTGATACCCACATGACTTCTTCCTGGCTCACTTCATGATTGCTTTGCTCAAAAATCACCTTCTATATGAGGCTTATACTTAAAATTGCAACCCACTCCATATTTCCAATTCCCCTTGCCCCGCTCTACTTTTTCTTTTCTCCTTGGCATTCTTCACCAACTAAGATAGCATACAATTGACTTATTGTTTTTTATCACTGTTTATCATTGTTTCTCCTCCCAATCCTCTTAGAATATAAACTGAATTCCAAGCAACTAGAACAATACAAAGTACATGGTAGGCAGTCATTAAATACTTACTGAATGAAGCTCAGGAAATAAAGCGGAACCTCAATCAACAAACCCTATGAAATCAACAAAGAGGACCTGGGCATTAAAGGTATAGGACAACTTCCCACCACTTGGCAGCTAGGTTAATGTCAGTAGTATACTGACAAGGAGGTAAGATTATTTCAGGCCTATACAGCAGTACCTTATAATAGAAAACATCTTCTAGGGTTCAAACAGACTGCTCACCTAAAAACAGGGAGGGCCATAATTAGAGGGCCAAGATTTTATTATGCAGGGTGAGAAGTTTAAAAGAAGATAAAGCACAAAGCACCTGGTTAACAAAGAATGCCCTGATGGGTTCTTGACAAGGATGGAATTCATGTTCTGGTACTGACCTCATGATTTCCAATTATTCTACCTCTGAAAAACTTCCACCAACACAGCATATTACTCAACTACTTAATCATTAAAAGCAAATGAATTCCATTATCTATAATTATGATCTATATTAAAAAGTTCATAGAATTATTCTAAGAATCACAAACCATGTCTAAAATAACTAATAAATGCCCAAAACACGGCAAGCACTCAGTAAAAATGCGAGCTAACTATAATGACAGCAAAAATACAATCTCTGATATAAAATGATTTTTAATAATATAAAAAACACAGTTGAAGAAAAAGTAAAAGCTGTATTGATATTTTACACCCCATTTTGTTATTCCTCCATTTCTTTAAACTGATGTATCAATCTTGACTAAAGACATAATCCAGATTAGTGGCATCGGATAAACTGTACTCAATTTTAAAATCTATTAAGTCATTCTTAGTAGAAAATAAGCAGTTTCATTTGTAGAGCTATCCTACTTTAAGAAAACTTAAAATATGAAAACTTCTAATTACAAAAAGAAGTTTGGGAATGCTTCACTTTACAAGTAGATTCACCATAGTATTATTTTAAACATTGATTTACGAACTGAGCTAGAGAAAGAGAAATGAGTTACCATGTTAGAAGGCAATGCATCAGAAATAAAGTGAAAGCAATTCTGAAATAATGTAAGCAACAGAGATTTAATTTAGAAGAATTCAACCTATGTACAACTTTACAGAAAAATTCAAAACTTCCTTAATGACAATTTTAATTCATAAATAACACGACAACCATGCAGCCATAAACAATAACTAGCAACTTTTCTGAAGTGACTCATGTAAAATAAACGTTCTTCAACCATATGCAATGGCTTGTAGCACGTTGGGGTATGTCACGGAACACCTTTGATGGCAGCCTATGGATCCCTTAGGATGATGTTTGTAAAAACATAAAATATAATTCATGGGATTACAATTAAAAAAGGGCGAAAAAAGTGTATAAGATTCCCAAGAAACCCAGTTACATTAAAATTCAGTTCTAATCATAGACCACAGTTTTAATCATGAATCCTCAGTTAATAAAAGAACTGCTGATAGAGGTTACAGATTAACTTGGAAAAGAAAAGAAGAAATACTTTTGCCTAAATATTCTATACATGTAGTATTCCTAGTATTTAAAAAAATAACTTGCCAAGATTAAGATATTATATAGTTATTTAAAGTTTAAATAACCTTTGAAAGTTTTTATCTCTGGTAGAACATTTCTTGTTCCTACTGTGTGCATATACTATAATGCAAAATAACAGTTTCAACAGGAAAATAATTTGTGATTTGACTACTGAATGTGTACATTACCTTAAAACAGAATTTTCATTTTTGAACTCTTTGGCTAAAAAAAACTTCTAAATCATTATTCCCAAAATATCCTGGTACTGCACAGTTTAAAATATACATTTGACACTAAATAATGGAAAAGATCTTGAATCACAGTATTTACTAAAATCGTTAAGTTTTTTGATTTTTTAAGAAAAAGAATAAACTAGGTGAGAAATGGTGCCCTACCACCATTAAAATAGCTTTCTTTGAAAAAATCACTTTTTTGTATCTAAAGAAAATATTAATAAATGACTATTAGTGTCAAGTTACAAGAGCTATACAAATCTACCTACATTTACAAAAACATTTTTTTAGTTAATAGGAAAAATGAAAGATCTGTTCTTGGTTGCTTATTTTTCACACTGTAGGAAGAAAACACACATAACTAGTGTGTTGAGTAGAATAAACCACTTTCATGTTTTATCACTAGTAATTGTGAACCTAAACAAACTGTACAGTGAGTTCATTTTAAAAACGAATAAAATTTAAAATAAAAACAAAAACCTTGTTTTTTTCAGAGCATAACTAACTCCTTCCTACAGTGTGTTTGTCTATTTGAAATTATGACAACAGCAGATAAATCATATATTACTTTTTTTTTCATATATTACTTTTGCAATATGTTTCATTTGTTTTCATTTCTCTTTGCCTAGACCATCATCATGTAACTGAAAAGAATAGAACATTAAACTAACAAGAAGTATTTAATATTAACTTAGCCAAAAGTTCATTTCAATCCGAATTTTGTTAGGAATTTCTCCTTCTTTTAAATACTGAGAATTACGAACGCTTTTCTTTAAAGAACATTACTAAAAGTGAATCAGACCCTAATCACAAAGAACCTCCTAAATTTAAACATCCCTCAGAAATAGCCTTGAAAACTCACCGCAAAAAAATACATATTTTCTTCCAGATAAGGAAACATATGGCAAACTCTTATCTAACAAATAAAGCCTTGCAGTACATTTGCAAGCATTAATGAGGCTTCGTACTGATGGAGAAAACCTTGTAGCGGAGTCAAAACCTCAGAGCACGCTCGAAATGCAGGCTTTAGAAACGCTCTCTGCTACACCTGTGCAAGTACTTCCTGTTCTCCAAAGATATTTAAAAGTTGTTTGGTAAACGTCCCGTTGGAGAAAGAAATGGCAACCCACTCCAGTATTCTTGCCTGGAAAATCTCATGGACGGAGGAGCCTGGCGGGCTACAGTCCATGGGGTCGCAAAGAAGTCGGAAACGACTGGGCACACACCAGACCAGAAATGTCCACTAAATCGCCACTTAGAAGCTAAACATTAACTTCATAAATTACTACTACTAAATCACTACATTATTACTACTACCACTCAGAAATCACCAGTCCGAAGAGTCCCACGAATCATCTCTTCTCCAAACAGAACAACAAAACCTCTTTAAAAAGCGGCTGCTCGAGAGGCAGTGGCTTGGATAGTGAGGGGCAGGCGCCAGGTAAGCATAATATTCATAATTCCAAAGCACTAAGCGACCCAGCAGGATCCCAGGTTCCGCCTCTGGCCAGCCCTCAAACACAGCAGGAACAACCAAAACCCAGTAAGTACAGGACCTCCTCCCTACGCGTTCGCCTCCAGCCTGGTCAAAGGCACCTCCGCCAGATCCTGGACGCGGCGGGAGGGCGGCGGGAGGGCTGCGTGACCTCCAGAGTCTGCCCCGAAGCGGCTGGGGGAGGAGGTCGGGGGGCAGCGAGGAGAGACATCGAGTCTGGGACTAGAACGTGGGTCTTCCAGTCAGGCCCGCGGAGGTCGCAGGTCTTTGGATCTCCAGCCAGGGACTAGTTTCGGAGACTTACCTTGAGCTCTGCCCTTTTAGCAAGAGGGGCGTGCGGTCCAGGTAGAGAAATATGGGCCTTCTACCGCCACAGGGCAATCTCCCGCTGGCCCAGCTCTGCGTCCAGCTGACACCAGGCTGACACACCAACAGCTGCCACCGAAACCGAGGCTCACCGGGAACTGGAGCAGAGGCGACTGGTCTCCGCCGCCCAGACCTCGACCCAGCGCTTGGAGCATGCGCACACGCCTCACCACCCAAAGGCCAGTCAGGCCAGTGACACCTGCGATCAACAGGTCCTGGGAGCCCCGCCCAAATCCCCGCCTCACCCCCGCCCCGCCTCCTCGAAGCTGACCCCGCCCTCAGGCTCCAGGAGCTGGCTCCGCCCCCACACGCGATTTCCCGGCTTTCCGGACCTGCGGATCTGTGTTCCCGCGCGGATTCGATAGGGCTGGTGATCCAGTTGACTTACTCTGAGCCGCGAGATCCCGCGAGAGCAGGGAGTTGACCATTTTTCTTAAGGCGGGAGCGGAGCGCTGGGGTTAACTGTTCGAGAAAGGAGGCTGCAGGTTGGTTTTTGTGATGTAAAGAGAAAAAAGGAATAGTTGTGGAAGTAGTTATTCCGATACTCTTGGTCTATTTATTCATCATTTTCTAAGCTCAGGGACACGAATCCACCAGACACTGGGCTTTAAGTTAGTTGTTATTACCTCAGAGAAAACGACCTGTATCGGTTGGCCTCGAAACCCTAGGCGAATTCGCAGTTCTCTTTAGCTTTTTGTGAATCCTTACAATCTGTTTGCAGTTAAATGATTTACATTGGCTTGAATGTATATTCCCCAACTGGTTGTTTCGTGACTATTTAATAAAATGAAAGGCTTAATAAACATGTTGACCCGGTTAATGGTTAAGTGTGAGAAAAATGTGGCTTTCTCCTTACTGTGCTTTCAACAGGTTTTAAGTTGCAAGCTAATGTTTGGGAAATGGGCGAAACTTCGTTTTGTAATAACTTGTTTCTTAGGAATAGTAGTAAAAGGAAAACCCACTGTCATCTTTAGTATAAACGATCCCTCTCAATGAGTAGTAAGGTTTTGGAACTCATTTCAAAGCTGTTGCAGGTTCAACATACAGATTCTAAAAATTGATCAAACAGGTAGGTAACTCTAAATGTCTGTTTGAAGAAACAGAAGGAGGAAACATTTTAGATTGGTATAGGCAAGTATTACCTGTGACGGAATCAAGGAGAATTTGTTGAGCATTTATTGTTCCCTTCACTGAATTGGGCACTGAAGAAAATACAGTGAAGTTTAAAATACGGTTCTTGCCCTCAGGAAATTTAAAACTTGGAGAAGGAGAAAAAGAACTACATTAAAAAAAGAGCACCATTAATTCTCCCTCCTAGTGCTACCTTCTCCTGGTTTTGCGACTACCTCTCTGAGGCACTTTAAATATTTTTATTCTTAACTGTGCCCTCTGTGTTCCCAAACTCTCCATTTTCTTGTGTTGTAACTTCTTTTGTGTCCTTGAACAGTCTTTTCCCCACGATGGACTTATCTACTAGGTATACTGGGCACCTGGAGAAGGAAATGGCAACCCACTCCAATATTCTTGTCTGGAGAATCCCAGGGACAGAGGAACCGGGTGGGCTGCCATCTATGGGGTCGCACAGAGTCGGACACGACTGACGTGACTTAGCAGCAGCAGCAGCATCCTGGGCACCAAGGACTCCCAAATGGATATCTTCAGCTTAGACCCTTTTAAGCAACAGCATCTTTGGGTGTCATGTGCTGAGTCACTTCAGTAGTATCCAACTGTTTGCAACCCTATGAACTGTAGCACACCAGGCCCCTCTGTCCATGGAATTCTCCAGGCAAGAATGCTGGAGTGGATTGTCATTCCCTTCTCCAGGGGATCTTCCCGACCCAGGAATCGAACCCTGTCTCTCATCTCTTATGGCTTCTGCATTGCAGGCAGTCATATAGGTATGTCCCAAATTGACTTGGACATCTTTTCTGTTCCCTACTCCTAGTGTCGTATCTCTTCCCACCCATCTGGAACCTACACTGCTTTCATTCCCTATTTTAGATAATAGCACCCAGTTGCCCAAATCAAGAATCCATGTGTACCCCTATATTACATTTTCTTCATTTCCTCTGTCCTGATATCAAATTTGATTAATTCATCTCCTTAAGGATCTCTCAACCCCCGCACCCCTTTTAATCTCCATTCTCACTGTCTTAATCTATCGGCTAATCATCATCTCTCCTAACTCATCTCCCTTGGACCACTGCAATAGGCTCTAGTTATTTCCCACTCCAGTCCAACATCCATGTCTGTTAATAATTTTTCTAACACAAAAATATGATTACAATATTACCATGCTTTTTTCAGGAGCTCCCCATCTCCTTCAGGACCTGGCCCCAGACTTAGTCTCATCTACTACTCTTGCCCATTTATGCCATGCTAGCTGTATTGAATTCCTTGCTCATCTGTGTTTCTGCTAGGTTCTCTGAAGATCTTTTAGGTCTCAGTTGAATACTTATTTCATCCATGGAAACTTTCATAACTTCCCGAGACAGATTTGCCCTTCCTTCACCCTTTTTGGGTTTATCTATAACAATTATGTTATAATATAGCTATTTCTTTGCCAATGTAATTGACAGAGCACTCTTGAAAAATAATTTGAACTATGGATAATAAAGACTCATACTATCTCCCTGCCTCCTTTCTAAATTGTAGAAGAATGCCATTCAGTTTACCATGCTCAAGAATTTGACAAAACCGTAACTGTACAGTTTTTTTAATCATGTAACTTCAAACTTTCTGCTACTTCTTGGCATATTTAAGTACTGAGTTTTACATGGTATACTAGATCACAAGTTAGAGTCAAATGGACAGTCTGAAGCAAACAGTGAAAAAAAGGAAAATTGACAGTTCACTGTATTTTAGGACAGGAGTTGCTCCCAAAAAACTTTGTAGTTAGAAATGTCACAACAT
The DNA here is from genome assembly GCF_055505025.1 of Bos grunniens. Taxonomy (NCBI): domain Eukaryota; kingdom Metazoa; phylum Chordata; class Mammalia; order Artiodactyla; family Bovidae; genus Bos; species Bos grunniens. Next base: position 112,357,702 of record NC_141170.1, on the reverse strand, counting down.
AAGTTTTAAATGTACTGCCTCTGAGAATTACTATTTGTTCTCGAAGTATATGTGTATACGTTTAATTCAGTATTTATTTTATTGGGCAGACCCAAATTAATGAGGAAAAATCTCTGCACTTCTCACTGACTTGAGATCATGAAAGAAAAGATTTGGAATGCCAAAGACATTATGTTGTTTGAATGAGGCCGAGCCAAAGTTTACATCATCAGCACCACCACACTTACATACCTCTTTATTATTCTGGAGCGATTATAATCCAGATTTTGGGAGATGTACCATCTTGTGGTTCTATTCACCCTATTCACTAATAAGTGGTAGAAGTAGCAGATCCAGGCTTCGGGAGATGTACCATCTTGTGGTTCTAATCACCCTATTCACTGATAAGTGGTAGAGGTAGCAGTATTCTATCCTGAGAAGCTATCATCTGGTAGTTCCAGGAGGTAAACAACAGCTAAAGACATGGCAAACCATGAATGGGCTGGGTAGGATAAAGTGAAATACAGTATAGAGAAGTTGTAGCTAAATGGCTATCTCAGGATTGGATGTGAGACTTAACTCCTTTTTTCCTAATTGCATGAAGGAAATGTTGACAAGTGTTATCTTCTTAGTAAACTTGTAGAGAACAGGGACTATATTTTTTCACTGTGAATTTCTAGGGCATAGCACAGTGCCTGGCATAGATATATAACAAATGTGTTCAGTGGATAGGTTGAAGAACTAGAAGTTCTGTTAATTTTTTAGAGAATAGAGACATCTGTGTGGACCAGAATTGGGGAAAGCTGCTATGGGAGATCAGATATGAGCTTCAACTTGGAAGGTTCATGGGTAGGCGTATTTGAAGGCACTGTGAAGGAGATATGACTATTCAAGAGCAAAGTTTTAGAAACAGGAATTAAAGCCAATGCAGGGCTATAATAGGAAGCCTTTTAAGTTCTTGAACAGGATGTTTAGTTTGGAATTATATACGGATTTGTAGGGGAAATTGTAGTGAGGCAAGAAGATGAGCTAAATCAGTACAATTCCAGAGAAACCTTCAGTGATGATGAGGCCAAGCAAAAAATCTAGTCATAATCAACCACTTCCTCTATGACTCATACCAATTTTTGTAACACCATCCTTTTACATGGCTTTCCTCCAACCTATTTGGTTGTTCCTTTTCAACCTGCTTTTCTCTTACACTTTCTAGATGATGGTGTTCGTAGTGCCTGGCCCTAAGACCAGGTTTTATCCTCATGGTTTTAAATATATATTTCGCACACAGCAGCCGAAGTAGCCTATTTTAAATATTGACATGTTACCCCCCTACTTAAAATTGTTCAAAGACTTACTATATACATAAAATCCAAATAGACACCTGAAGGAGCTATTCTTCCCTCCCTAACAGCATCTCATGCTATCAAGGATTTTGCACTCTTTATTCCCTATACCTAGAACCCTGGTTCTTAATGGGGAGTGATATTGTCTCTCAAGGGACATTTGGCAAAGGGCAATACGTTGCTGATTGTCACAGGGTAGGAAGGGAGTGCTGCTACTTGTATCCAGTTGGGGTGAGGCCAGTTCTAAACACCACACAACAGACAAGTCACCCACAACAAAGAATTATATGGTTCAAAATGTCATTAGTGCCCAAGCTAGGAAACCCTGACCTACAATGCCTTCCCCTGAGTCTCCAAGTGGCTGACTCCTTTTCATCCTCTATACTCTAGTTTTAACTTTGTCTTCCTAGAAGTCATCTTTGACTTAGAACTTCCTACCTGTCTCTATCACAGTGTTCTGTTTATTCATCTCATACCACTTTTCAAAACCTGTGATTATTTAGTTTATTTGTTTGTCTTTCTCATTATCTAGAAAGCAGATCCCATGAAAAGCCTCTCTCCATCATTATTCTTTCTGTAAAGGCTAATACAGTGGCACAGAGTAGGCATCAATAAAGAGTTATTTGACACCTGAATCTGGATCTACAATATGTCATAGAATTAAAACAATAACTTTTTCTTCTTCTTTTTTTCTGTAAACTTAAAATATGCAGTTACTGATTGAAGACACAGAACAGATTGGAGACACCTGCAAGGAAGTTGTCATCACTCAGAGTGTCTTCTAAGTCAGCTGGTCTGAGGTCAGTATTCAGATGTGCTCCACAAATACCCTTCCTTCCTAAGTAGCATCTCACAATCAGAACCAAAAGTAGAATCATACTATGGCCAATTTAACTAATGTCGGTGAAGTAAAGAGAATCAGGCCGGAAGGAAAAAAAAGAAACAAGAATGAATAGTACCAAAAATGATATAAAATTATTTGATCAAACTAAGAAGTTTAGAAGACCCAATTTTTTAATATGTGCATGTCTTTACAAAGCTGTTTCAAAACTGTATTTAGAATTACCTGGTTAATATACATTTTAATTTTTTTCAATTAAGAAAATATGTACTGTGGACATATATTGCTTTGTCCTTTCCTGCTTTTACCAGTAATAATAGATCATACCACTTAACCCCAGGATGGGCATAACTCCATGTTGAGCATTTCATCATTTTCTGGCTCTGGTGATTAGTGTATGAGTGATTTGAGCTAATCAGTATTCTTTCTCAGGAGTTTTCAAATTATTAATAGAGCTTACAGGAAAGATCCTTTTTCTTCTCTGTGTACAAAGCTATAAAACTGTAAGCTCAGAGGTGCTTGTGGCAATGTGCCTTGTCATTTACAGTATCTAGTCTGAAAGAATAAGGCAGCTTTGGAGGAGAGGGGAAAGAGAAAAGTTCCTAAGGGTTCTCTAGCCTCTTATAAAATAGGTAATTCAGGAACTGAGTGTTCACTAAACTCCTTAAAGCTCTGCAGCATGACCTTTTGTTAAACATCAGATCAAATTCAGTATCCATAGCATCTTAGCCAGCTCTTCCTTAGGCACAACTTTACTGGCCTTACATTCCAATCTTTCTATTAGCTAGTTAACCACATTGAGTGGTTTAACCAGTAACCTCCTTAATTTTGCTGACTTATTGTCAGTTTAAGCAATTTCATTACCTTTGTTATTTCACTTTGAAGCATCCTAATTTTCTTATCTGTAAAATTGGGATGAGAAATAATACTTATATATGATGTATTTTGATGTTCCCAGATAAAAGCAACTATAAAGTCTTATACTGTGTTATTATGGCCATTAGTGTTGTTATTACAGTTACCAATACTGCTGTCATCAATGATAATATGTTGCTATAAGAACCTGTATATTGTTTTTCTTGCTATAATATGTATTTTATTACAGTCTCAAAGATACACAAGGCTTTAGATTCCTTCTAGTCCAGCCTCCTGCTCACTAAAGTACTATCCCTGACAGTAGTTGTCCAACCTCTGTTCAAATATGGTAACAGCAGTAGAAAACTTGATGTTTTGTGAGATATCCTTTTCTTTTTAAGACTTCTTTAACCACTAAGAAATTTTCATCACGGTGAGTTTAAATTTACCTACTAGTAATTTCTATACACAGATCTTATTTCTATCCTTTATAGGAACGGAGATCTATGTTCTCTTTTCCATAAGACACTACTGAACTTTGAAAACATGTTTTGTGTTTTCTAGCGAAAAGTTGTCTCAAAAATTTTTTGAAGGCCTAGTAAAATATTAAACTAATCTGCTCATTCATTCATTCATTCATTCTGCTTCACCTTATCCCACAAAGATTTAAAGTAAATTCTAAAAAATAAAATAAATTCTAACATATAATATAAAACAATGGTCAGACATAAATAAGAAAAAGAATCAAAACTATGAGAAAGTAGAATATGAGTAGAATGTAAAGAGTGAGAACGAAAGAATAGAAATAAGCATGAGCCTGTGGCTTAAGTTTGTTTGACTCTGATCTGAAATTATAAGTGAATATGATATTTATCAGTGACAGGAAACATTTTTCTGTCATCATCTAAAATGCTTTTTCCTCTATGTTGGCCCTCATCTAAAAAGGCTCTTACCTGTGTTCACTGACAATAGACTCATCTACATGTCCCTGGGAAATGAAGTAATAGGCTTCATAATCCATGAAACTGACTTCAGGATGTAATATTGTTGTCAACTTCTGGAAAAAATATGGTGACAAAAAAAAAATACATCTGCAATTAGCATGATTATCAGTTCAGTTCAGTTCAGTTGCTCAGTCATGTCCAACTTTTTGCAACCCCATGGACTGCAGCACACCAGGCTTCCCTGTCCATCACCAATTCCTGGAGCTTGCTCAATCTCATGTCCATTGAGTCCATGATGCCATCCAACCATATCATCCTTTGTCATCCCCTTCTCCTCCCGCCTTCAATCTTTCCCAGCATCAGAGTCTTTTGAGTCAGTTCTTTGCATCTGGTGGCCAAAGTATTGGAGTTTCAGCTTTAACATCAGTGCTTCCAATGAATATTCAGGACTGATTTCCTTGAGAACTGATGGTTTGATCTCCCCACCCCCCAGTCCAAGGGACTCTTAAGAGTCTTCTCCAACACCACAGTTCAAAAGCATCAATTCTTTGGCACTCAGCTTTCTTTATAATCCAAGTCTCACATCCATACGTGACTACTGGAAAAACCATAGCTTTCACTAGATGGACCTTTGCTGGCAAAGAAATGTCTCTGCTTTTTAGTATGTTGTCTAGAATGGTCATAGCTTTTCTTCCAAGGAGCAAGCATCTTTTAATTTCATGGCTGCAGTCACCATCTGCAGTGATTTTGGACCCCAAGAAAATAGTCTGTCACTGTTTCCATTGCTTCCCCATCTATTTACCATGAAGTGATGGGACCGGATGCAATAATCTTAGTTTCTTGAATGTTGAGATTTAAGCCAGCTTTTTCACTTTCCTCTTTCACTTTCATCAAGAGGCTCTTTAGTTCCTCTTCATTTTCTGCCATAAGGGTAGTATCATCTGCATATCTGAGATTATTGCTATTTCTCCTGGCAGTCTTGATTCTGGCTTGTGAACCAGCCCAGGCATTTTGCATGTTGTACTCTCCACAGAAGTTAAGTAAGGTGACAATATACAGCCTTGATGTACTCCTTTCCCAATTTGGAACCAGTCTGTTCCATGACTGGTTCTAACTGTTGCTTCTTGACCTGCATACAGATTTTGCAGGAGGCAGGTTAGGTGGTCTAGTGGTCCCATCTCTTGAAGCATTTTCCACAGTTTGTTGTAATCTACACATTCAAAGGCTTTGGTGTTTTCAATAAAGCAGAAGTAGATATTTTTCTGGAATTCTCTTGCTTTTCTATGATCCAACGGATGTTTCCTCTGGTTCCTCTGCCTTTTCTAAATCCAACTTGAACATCTGGAAGTTCATGGTTCACATACTATTGAATCCTGGCTTGGAGAATTTTGAGCATTACTTCGCTAGCATGTGAGATGAGTGCAATTGTGCAGTAGTTTGAACATTCTTTGGCATTGCTTTTCTTTGGGATTTGAATGAAAACTGACCTTTTCCAGTCCTGTGGCCACTGCTGAGTTTTCCAAATGTGCTGGCATATTGAGTGCAGCACTTTCACAGCATCATCTTTTAGGATTTGAAATAACTCAACTGGAATTCCATCACCTCCACTAGCTTTGTTTGTAGTGATGCTTCCTGAGGCCCACTTGACTTCGCATTCCAGGATGTCTGGCTCTAGGTGAGTGATCACACCATCATGATTAGCTGGGTCCTGAAGATATTTTTGGTATAGTTCTATGTATTCTTGCCAACTCTTCCTAATATCTTCTGCTTCTGTTAGGTCCATACCATTTCTGTCCTTTATTGAGCCCATCTTTGCATGAAATGTTTCCATGGTATCTCTGATTTTCTTGAAGAGATGTCTACTCTTTCCCATTTTGTTGTTTTCATTTTTTTCTTTGCACTCATCACTGAGGAAGGCTTTCTTATCTCTGCTTGCTATTCTTTAGAACTCTGCATTCAAATGGTTCTATATTTCCTTTTCTCCTTTGCCTTTATCTTCTCTTCTTATCACAGTTTTTTGTAAGGCCTCCTCAGACAACCATTTTGCCATTTTGCATTTCTTTTTCTTGGGGATGGTCTTGCTCCCTGCCTCCTATACAATGTCACAAACCTCCATCCATAGTTCATCAGGCACTCTATCAGATCTAGTCCCTTAAATCTATTTCTCATTTCCACTGTATAATTGTTAGGGATTTGATTTAGGTTATACCTGAATGGTCCAGTAGTTTTCCCTACTTTCTTCAATTTAAGTCTGAATTTGGCAATAAGGAGTTCATGATCTGAGTCACAGTCAGCTCCCGATCTTGTTTTTGCTGACTATATAGAGCTTCTCCATCTTTGGCTACAAAGAATATAATCAATGTGATTTCGGTATTTACCATCTGGTGTGTCCATGTGTAGATTTGTCTCTTGTGTTGTTGGAAGAGGGTGTTTACTTTGACCAGTGTGTTCTCTTAGGAAAACTCTGTTAGCCTTTGCCCTGCTTCATTTTGTTCTCTGAGGCCAAACTTGCCTGTTACTCCGGGTATCTCTCTTGACTTCCTACTTTTGCATTCCAGTCTCCTGTGATGAAAAGGACATCTTTTTTTGGTGTTATTTCTGGAAGGTCTTGTAGGTCTTCATAGAACCATTCAATTCTCTTTCAGCATCACTGGATGGGGCATAGACTTGGATTACTGTAATACTGAATGGTTTGCCTTGGAAACGAACAGAGATCATTTTGTCATTTTTGAGATTGCACCCAAATACTGCATTTCAGACTCTTATGTTCAGTGTGATGGCTACTCCATTTCTTCTAAGGGATTCTTGCCCACAGTAGTATATATAATGGTCATCTGAATTAAATTCACCTATTCAAGGTAAATTAAAAGCGGTCAACAGGAGATGGGAAGAGTGAACATTGACATTAGGCATCAGTGAACTAAAATGGACTGGAATGGGTGAATTTAATTCAGCATGATAATGGTTTGAGCAAATTATTTCCTCTCTTGGTTCAGCAGTTTAAATAAGACTGTTTTGAGGTATTTTGTAATGATGTCATTTCATTAGCCAATGTAAGTTTGTGTTCAAAATACTAACTTTTTTGTTCCATTATTTTGTTGTTACAAATTGGTATTAAGACACATTTCACAAATTTTAATGCCCTTAGTTTTTGTGGACACAAATGCTTGTATTACTTTAGTACATCAGCATCTTCATCATCTGTTTCCTTCATTTTTTAAAAATATCCTATTATTTTTTGAAGTTTTAGTCCATATTTCTTAAGATTTAGTATTCTTCCTCCATTTTTAAATTGCCAAAATTAATGATATCTTGTTTGTCTTCAGCTCAATCATTGAGGAAAATGTTGGTGAAGGTTGGATCCTTGACATTCAGTTCCAGCCATAGCCCACATTAACCCCTAGTGGCAACATTAAAATTATTTAGAAAGCTAAGTAGAGACCATGTTTAAGGGCAACATGGTATCATAAAAAGTATGACCTTTAGATTTGGACAGACTTAGGTTCTATGGCAACCCACTCCAGTGTTCTTGCCTGGAGAATCCCAGGGACGGGGGAGCCTGGTGGGCTGCTGTCTATGGGGTTGCACAGAATCAGACACGACTGAAGTGACTTAGCAGCAGCAGCAGGTTCAAATCCTGACTTTACCGTTTATTGTGTGTGACCTTGAGCAGTTAGTAACTACTCTAAAACCTAGTTTCCTCATCTGTACATAGCAGTGTTTCCTAGCTAATCCCTAACTGGATTGCTGGTGACAGGCAGGCCACTGCTCTGGGCATATATTTGCTTGATTTTATTTTTTTTTTCTAGCAGTGTTTTGTAATCTGAGGAAAAGAATGAAAAAAAAAAAAAGTGAAATTGCTTGCCTTCAAAAGCAACATATATGACAGAAAGAATGGATAGAGAATTAGGGAACTCTCTTGCTCTCAAGTAGATGTGTGCTGTGGGGAGGTTAGTTTACCTCTTAACTTTTCTTGATCCTTAAAAGAAGAAATTGGACCACATGATTCTAAATTCTAAAGATGTGAAATGAAGGAGTCTTTTCCCAGTTGTTACCTAATTACAAAATATGTCAAGAACTAAGTGCTTTATGCAAAGTATTTTATTTAACTTTCCTAACAATGGTAAAGTGCTAATATTTGTATATGATTAATATCCTGATTTTACTAGTGTGTGAGAAGAGTGCAATTGTGCGGTAGTTTGAGCATTCTTTCACATTGCCTTTCTTTGGGATTTGAATGAAAACTGACCTTTCCCAGTCCTGTGGCTACTGCTGAGTTTTCCATATGTGCTGGCATGTTGAGTGTAGCACTTTCACAGCATCATCTTTCAGGATTTGAAATAGCTCAACTGGAATTCCATCACCTCCACTAGCTTTGTTCATAGTGATGCTTTCCAAAGCCCACTTGACTTCACATTCCAGGATGTCTGGCTCTAGGTCAGTTATCACACCATCGTGATTATCTGGGTCATGAAGATCTTTTTAGTACAGTTCTTCTGTGTATTCTTGCCACCTCTTCTTAATATCTTCTGCTTCTGTTAGGTCCATACCATTTCTGCCCTTTATCGAGCCCATCTTTGTATGAAATGTTCCCTTGGTATCTCTAATTTTCTTGAAGAGATCTCTAGTCTTTCCCATTCTGTTGTTTTCCTCTATTTCTTTGCATTGATCGCTAAGGAAAGCTTTCTTATCTCTTCTTTCTATTCTTTGGAACTCTGCATTCAGATGCTTATGTCTTTCCTTTTTTCCTTTGCTTTTCGTTTCTCTTCTTTTCACAGCTATTTGGAAGACCTCGCCAGACAGCCATTTTGCCTTTTTGCATTTCTTTTCCATGGGATGGTCTTGATCCCTGTCTCCTGTACAATGTCACGAATCTCCATCCATAGTTCATTAGGCACTCTATCTGTCAGATCTAGTCCCTTAAATCTATTTCTCACTTCCACTGTATAATCATAAGGGATTTGATTTAGGTCATACCTGAATGGTCTAGTGGTTTTCCCTACTTTCTTAAATTTAAGTCTGAATTTGGCAATAATGAGTTGATGATCTGAGCCACAGTCAGCTCCCAGTCTTGTTTTTGCTGACTATACAGAGCTTCTCCATCTTTGGCTTCAAAGAATATAATCAATCTGATTTTGGTGTTGACCATCTGGCGATGTCCATGTGTAGAGTCTTCTCTTGTGTTATTGGAAGAGGGTGTTTGCTATATCCAGTGCATTTTCTTGGCAAAACTCTTATTAGTCTTTGCCCTGCTTCATTCCGTATTCCAAGGCCAAATTTGCCTGTTACTCCAGGTGTTTCTTGACTTCCTACTTTTGCATTCCAGTCCCCTATAATGAAAAGGACATCTTTTTTGCATGTTATTTCTAAAAAGTCTTGTAGGTCTTCATAGAACTGTTCAACTTCAGCTTCTTCAGCATTACTGGTTGGGGCATAGACTTGGATTACTGTGATATTGCATGGTTTGCCTTGGAAACGAACAGAGATCATTCTGTCATTTTTGAGATTGCATCCAAGTACTGCATTTCGGACTCTTTTGTTGACCATGATGGCTACTCCATTTCTTCTGAGGGATTCCTGCCCACAGTAGTAGATATAATGGTCATCTGAGTTAAATTCACCCATTCCAGTCCATTTTAGTTCGCTGATTCCTAGAATATCGACATTCACTCTTGCCTGTCCACTTCCAATTTGCCTTGATTCATGGACCTGACATTCCAGGTTCCTATGCAATATTGCTCTTTACAGCATTGGACCTTGCTTCTATCACCAGTCACATCCACAACTGGGTATTGTTTTTGCTTTGGCTCCATCCCCCAATTGCATTCATCTCACACGCTAGTAAAGTAACGCTCAAAATTCTCCAAGCCAGGCTTCAGCAATACGTGAACCGTGAACTTCCAGATGTTCAAGCTGGTTTTAGAAAAGGCAAAGGAACCAGAGAACAAATTGCCAACATCCATTGGATCATCGAAAAAGCAAGAGAGTTCCAGAACAACATCTGTTTCTGCTTTATTGACTATGCCAAAGCCTTAGACTCTGTGGATCACAATAAACTGTGGAAAATTCTGAAAGAGATGGGAATACCAGACCACTTGACCTGCCTCTTGAGAAACCTATATGCTGGTCAGGAAGCAACAGTGAGAACTGGACATGGAACAACAGACTGGTTCCAAATAGGAAATGGAGTACGTCAAGGCTGTATATTGTCACCCTGCTTATTTAACTTATATGCAGAGTACATCATGAGAAACAGTGTGGAAGAAGCACAAGCTGGAATCAAGATTGCTGGGAGAAATATCAATAACCTCAGATATGCAGATGACACCACATTTATGGCAGAAAGTGAAGAGGAACTCAAAAGCCTCTTGATGAAAGTGAAAGAGGAGAGTGAAAAGGTTGGCTTAAAGCTCAACATTCAGAAAACTAAGATCATGGCATCCAGTCCCATCACTTCATGGGAAATAGATGGGGAAACAGTGGAAACATGTCAGACTTTATTTTTTGGGCTCCAAAATCACTGCAGATGGTGACTGCAACCGTGAAATTAAAAGACGCTTACTCCTTGGAAGGAAAGTTATGACCAACCTAGATAGCATACTCAAAAGCAGAGACATTACTTTGCCAACAAAGGTTCGTCTAGTCAAGGCTATGGTTTTTCCAGTGGTCGTGTATGGATGTTAGAGTTGGACTTTGAAGAAAGCTGAGCGCCAAAGAATTGATGCTTTTGAATTGTGGTGTTGGAGAAGACGCTTGAGAGCCCCTGGACTGCAAGGAGATCCAACCAGTCCATTCTAAAGGAGATCAGTCCTGGGTGTTCTTTGGAAGGAATGATTCTAAAGCTGAAACTCTAATACTTTGGCCACCTCATGCGAAGAGGTGATTCATTGGAAAAGACTCTGATGCTGGGAGAGATTGAGGGCAGGAGGAGAAGGGAACGACAGAGGATGAGATGGCTGGATGGCATCACTGACTCGATGGACGTGAGTTTGAGTGAACTCTGGGAGTTGGTGAAGGACAGGGAGGCCTGGCGTGCCTCAATTCATGGGGTTGCAAAGAGTCGGACATGACTGAGCAAATGAACTGAACTGAACTGAACTGAATATCCTAATTTTAGAAATAGTGAAAGTTAGGTACTTAGCACAGTGTCTGCCATATAGGAGGCACTCAATAAACAAACTGAATTATTTAATAAAAGATCTATCATTTAAGTATGACATCTGGTTACAGCCAGGAAATATAGTAAGTCAAGATGAGGAAGGCAATGTGGGCCATACTAATAAATCCAGAAGTAAAGGCCAAAACCATCTAGCTTTTGATTAAAGCTATTGCTAGAATTTTTGTGCATGAATGTAATTTCTCTTTAGTTTTTTGAAACCAAATTTTATACCATGTTATATTTATATAGTTCTTTAGAATCTTAGAGATGGAAAGGATCTGAGAGATCAGTTTGCCAAAATCCCTTATTTTACAGAGAGCACTTAAACTGAGGGACATGCTAGACACTGATAGAAGCAGGACTAAAATTCAATTTCTAGTCACTTGGAATTTGCCTGGTATAAAATATTTTCTGTGATATATTCTGAGATTTCACAGGAGATAGCACTCTTTTGTTTCTTAAAGTACAACCAAATTTCTTCCATATTCAAACACTGTTGATAAACAAAATTGACACTTCTGTCCCTTTCTGAAAGACAAGGGAAGGGAAACAAAAGAAACAAGTCAAGAGCGTTTCACAGGTAAAGGTTATCTTTTTCTGAATTGTGATATCTGTAGTAGTATTCTGACTTTATGAAAAACAGTATGGTGTTCAGAAATTTACCAAACTTAATTTCCTATCTCTTGGGAATCTAACAAATCTAAGTCTCTGCCGTGTATATGTGTGCACATGCACACACATATACCCACACACACATACTATTATGTATCTTAGACTGACTTGTTTTTGATGTAGTTCTTTAAGAAATACAATAGTGTAATAACAGTATGTCTTTCACTCACTGCATATTGGCTGAAGCCACAAACCCAAAGGAAGTTGCCCTGGAGAGCACTTTGCTTTTGTAAAGATGGCAAAGATATTCAGGGCACCAGTGTTTTCAAGTTGAACTTCCTTGTTGAAATTCACTTCACAAAAGAAAATAAGTGTGTTGTTTAATACAGTAATAAAATTATTGAAAAATATTCAGTGATAGAAATATTACTAAATATTACTATACAAAGAATTATAGGTAAAGGCAGAAATTTTAGAGTATTTAATTTCTTTATTTTGTAACCGTTAGTGGTCTTGAGTTTTCAGTCTCTTATCTGTAAAACAAGCCCTCAAACTGAAATTATGCTGGAGGAAAAAAACAAACTTTTGGCAGGTAATATCCCTGGAATGCCTTTTTGTAAATTTTTAAATCAAAGTTTCTGATTAAATTGTTTTCTACAAGTTTTGCTCTGCTACTGTTTCAGATTCTTTTAATTCTGAAGAACTCTATCAAATTAGTTATAATAGTTTTGATGTGGTGGAGAAAAGCAATTCTAGTTACCAATAACAATGCTGACATTTCTGTTTTAAACAGTATTTAGTAGTAGGTAGAGCAGTAATTTTCAAACATCTTAGACCGCAACGTAGAATAAGCAGTATATTTTATGTTGTAATCCAGTTTACAAGAACACATATTAAAAAAAAAAGTAGTTTCCTGAAATAATACTGTTTCTAGTGGTATGCTCTGATATTTTCTTTTATTCTGTTCTGTTTCATTTGAAAAGCTTCTAATCTAAGTTAATTTTTACATCACCTAACAGGACACAACTATAATTTGAAAGACATGGACCAAGAGGTTTTTAGTGGAAGGAGCAACATTTACGCTTTCCTTTTAATACTAAAGAGTATGGAATTTTATTCCCTTCCAGTTAGGAAGAATATTCATTTTGTTTCAATATTGTTATATTAACATTTTTTTTTACAGTTTAAAGTAAAATTTTTTAACATTGTTTTTTAAAAAAAAACTTTACTCTCTGTTTCTACATTTTACTGACTCATGGTTTTATTTCTTTGTGGCTAATATATAAGGTATACAAATTATATAAGGCTATATTTATATAGATACAGATAAATATGAAATCACGTACAATGTGTTTTGTCACCAGAAAGTGCATTGATTGTGCCCGTGGTCTGGATGATTGTGTTCTCCACTGAGATAGGAGAGGGAATAAGATAGTGGGAGGAGTGTTATTAAAAGATCAGAAGATCCTTGGGTTCTAATTTTAGACATGCAATGTGAGACAGTGACAGTTTCTTCTCTAAGTTTCTATTCCTTAAATGAGGGAATTGATATAAAATATTTCAAGATAGAGGCTAATTCTAAAGTGCCGTGGTTTGAAGTAAATGATTGTTTATTTAAACCAAAGAGAGTTAGTATTATGCTAGTAACAGTACTAGTGGCTTGTATTTGGTAAAAGAGTAAACTGTTTTCATTATTCTAATTATCTATATATTTAAAATATTAATATCCTTTTGTATTAATAAGAGGACACTTAAATAAACATCAGTGTATGGATTTGTACAAGTGGCATAGTCTAATACATTCTGATAATTATGATCATTAGCCATAATTAATATTATATGTAAATGCATCTGAAAACATAATTTTTTTGTGTTGCTATTCATCTTAGTCTGTTCAGGCCACAATAACATAGATTGAGTGCCCTATAGACAACAGAAATTTATTTCCCGTAGTTCTAGAAGCTGAAAGTCCAAGGCCAAGGTGCTGACAGATTGGTGTCTGGTATGAATCTACTTCCTGATTTATATTTGGCCATTTTCTCTCTGTACTCACATGGGGAAAGGGGCAAGAGAGCTTTGTGGAGTCTCTTTTATGAGATTCTAATCCCATTCATGAGCACTACACGCTTATCATTTAATTACCTCCCAAAGGCTCCACCTCCTAATACTAATCATATGGGAGTTAGAATTTCAACATATTGATTTTAGGGGTGCCATGCACCTTCTCTATCGTATTTTAAGTTTAATGTCTCTTTAGTAGATTTTGATGAGTTTTTGAGGAAACTTATTGTAATAATTATATCCACATCCCTTTCTATGTATCAGAAGTAAAGAATGTTTCTTGGATAAATGTGGTCTGTGTTTGCATTTGACTTTATGTTCTGAAATAGCAGCCGAGCCTAGAGTGCTCAGCTGACCCAGAAGACAGCCTTGCAGGAGACCTGCAACCTGAGGCAAGTCGGTTAGAATCTTCATTAGCTCTAGTTTCTCATAAGGTAAAATAGATATTAGGTACTGAGTTTAAAGTTAAGCTTCGAAAGTAGTCCTGCTTTTTCAAGATAAGTTGGAAAAGAAGAAAAAGTTATTTCAGGTTGATTATATTTAGGTAAGTTTTCCATTATGTTAGCATCATGCCTCAGTTCTTTAAGCAACATGGTGAAAGGACTTTGGGGTGAATGTTTTTATTCATTGTACTACAGAGATGACTGTGCCAAAACATTCGAATTCAGGAGCCACGTACTTCATGATTTGAAATATTCCAAGCAGGTGTATGAATGAACAGTCATTTTAGTTTTTCAAAAAAATGAAGGATTATGTAGCCATCTGTCCTTGGGAACTCCTTTCTGGTTGTATAATGTAGTTTCTAAAAGAGGTAGGGTATACTGATTGAGAGAAATATCCATCATACTGATTTTTTTAAATTCTCAAGTGACCTACAAAGTATGTGAATGCTCACAAGAGATCGCACTGTTCTAGCAAGATCCTAAAAAGTCTACCCTAACTGCAATTAATGAGTCTGAGAGCAGAGTTGGCATTAATGCTTATGCTAAAAAATAGTCAGGCCGTGTTAGTGTTTCTGATTATACATGTGTTTAATATACTCACTGCTCCAACATATTTTACTTCTAAATCAGGGTCAAATATATTTATCCCAAAGCAGTTCCAGCATAACCTAATCTAACTTCATTCTACATGTCTTTGCTTTCTTACTGTGTGGTCTTGATAATTTTTTGTTACTAATAATAGCTAATTATCCCCATAATTAAGATGAATTTATTTATGTAAAAAAATTTTATTGTTCTTCACTATATATCACGCATAGAGCATACAGCAGCTAACAAAAGGCAGTCTGTATCCTCAGAGAGCATTCATTCCAGTGGGTGAGATAAATAATCAAGGAGTAAATATATTGTGTGTGGCACCTACAACTTGTGGGTCTTAAACAACGTAGTTGACTGAGGGCCCCAGTTCTCCTTACTCTGACTTCCATCACTGCATTCGTGCTGAGTCTGCCTTTCACAGTGTGCTCCCAGCCAGTGAGTAACCATGACAGTGACCCTAAGGCAGACATGTTGCTGAGAAACACTGGACCTCTTCTGCAGATGACGTTGGCTCGCAGATCTTCCAACAACCTTGCTGAATTTTCCCTGGACTGTCAGGCAGTCTAGAACATATCCATATACTTCCACATGAGGTCCCTTAGGTCTCTCCCAGCCTTTCTCTGACCTGTCTCCCCATTTTCCTAATAAAATTATTACAGATTTTTTTTAAATTTTATTTTATTTTTAAACTTTACATAATTGTATTAGTTTTGCCAAACAGATTTAACTGCATCTTGGCTTCTGCTTCTCAGAGGACCCGGACTAATACATTATGTTAGGAAGTAATAAGGGTTATAAAGAAAAACAAAAGCACAATAAGGGGTTATATGTGTGCTCTCTTAAGTAAGGGTGGTCAGGGAAGGTCTTAAGCAGAAGTGGCCTGTGAAACAGAAATAGTTGGACAAAATTCCAGAGTAAAGTAAATTGCTTGAGATTATATTATTAATTAGTGATAAATCAGCAAATAGCTGGCACATTTAAATGCAACTACTGTTTTATATGCAGTTTATAAGTAAGTGATGATAAAGAAAATGAAAGAGTATTTAGGTGACAGTTCATATTACACAGTTGATATACATAGAACGAAACTACTTCAGAAGGAGTGAGGAGAAAGCTCTAGAAACCATAGAATAATGCAGTTATTTCTTTTCAGCTTACTTCATTCTGGCATTCCTTTCTTCCCCCTGTTCTTTTTTTTTTTTTTTTTGAGAAATCAGACATTTTAAAAGTTTATATATACAAGAAAATATACATGTAACAATTAAAACATTTAATTAGTATAACCCCACCAATACAATGTTTGCTACTGTATTTAAAAGCATTTATTCAAAATATGTCAAGCTCATTCCAAAGGATGAAAGACACATGAGCCCATTTCTTATGCTATGAGGTATATGGTAACAACAACAAAAAACCTAAATGCAAAAGGACCATCAGTTGCCTAAATATAAAACTGATCTTTGGCAAAGATGTGTTACACAGGATAACACAGCAATAAGGAGATCCTTAATTTCACACCATCTCCTCACATCACGGGCCCTGTTCACTCTTCCCTTTCAAAGAGTTACAACTCTGTTCCAGAGAACTCAGAATTTTAAACAGGTGGTCTGCTGATTAACGTGTATCTCCTCAAGCCTCAGTACTACAGCTATACAAATTACACTTTAAAAATATTTGAAACAGATAATTTAATTTTTGGTTGGCTATGAGTAGGAAAATACATCAGTAAAGAAAAGAGACCCTGTATATAAATATAATACTAGCTAGTGCTGCAGCTTCTATACCAATTCTATACCAAATCAGCAGAATTTACCTTTTTTCTTTCTGACTTTTTCCGGTTCTGTTTCCTGAGCTGTCTCCATCTCCTACACTGCCTAAGTTGTTGTTGAAATGTATTTCAAAATATTACACAATCCAGAATAATAAGCACATTCATTTTGAATCTGAACTATAACCTCTTAGAAATAGCTCCCCCGCCATCTGCTCTTTGCCCATATGCACCAAATCTTCCTGTTGAAATCACATTATATTGAGAAGTCAGGGGAGGTTTGTATCCTGAGTTGAAATCTAGTTCTTTCATTTAAGGAATTTAAATAGGGACACACCTTTTTTTAATCTAATAATACAGCATCTTCAGCTATTGAAATTCTTATACAGTTTTACAATTTTGCCTTTTTCTTAGCTCTGAAAAGTTAAACTTTTTAAAGCATTATAATTTTCTAAAAATCCTTTTGTGTATTTGTGAAGTGCTTTGATCAGTTAGTTTGAAATAGATTCCCCTTGCTTGTTCTTTTGGCAAAAACCTGGCATTCTTCCACCTTTCATAGAAAGTAAACTGCCCTTCTTCCTACAGAATAGAGCATGTGGAGGTCGAAAGTATTTTTCATAAGAAAAGGGGCATTCAGAGCAATACTTAGCTAAGCTTAATAAAAAGCAGTTGTGGCTGAGAAACTGCAATGATGTCATGTAAGTTTTATCTTGCATAAGCAGCAGAGTGAGGAAATTCCAGAATTAATAAGTGTGCTGGTACAGCTGTGCCGTGAGTTGTAAAGTTCAGGATGTACTTTTCACTCTCACTGACTGGACATTTTGCTCCACATCAGCCTTTGTGAAAGTGATTGGCTCTCTCCATTTCCAAGCTGCTAAAACATTTGTAAATGAGTCTGTTTAGAAAATGTGAAATTTTCAGTGGATGCAGTAAGTGATCATTTTGACTAAAAATTATTTTCCATATTTACCTTGATTTTATAATAACCAATAATTAGTTACTTTAAATTATCAAGTCCTTTCAAATATTGAATTAAGAAATGGAGTATTAGCCTTGAGAAATGATTGAAGGGAATGAAGAGTTAAAAGCCAAGAATGAACACTGGTCTAGTTGTTAATGTAGCTCTAGTATTATCCAGAAAGCAGCTGACCAGCTGATCAACAAGAAATTGGCTAAATAAAATAGATATAATTTTATGACCCAGAATTCTATTGAACAGTATAATACAAATTCTTCTAAAGTTTTGAAAAGCAGAAAATATTTTCATTTAAATGAATGTGTTTGGTGTGTTGTTACACTTCATTCAGCCTTATGGGTATTAGTGTTTTATATTTCTGTCCTCTTTATTTACTCTTCTTTCTCCCTTCTTTGTCCTTACGTGGGAGAGGGGAAAAAAAGATTACATGGAACAGTCCACAGAATTACAAAAAGAGTTGGACACAACTAAAAAAAAATTTTAATAATTAAGCATGCATATTGCTTGTTTGAAAATCTGAAAGTTTAGCTTTTTATGAGTGCCTGAATGACTTTAATGGATGACTCTAAAATTACTCAATTTATAGATATATTTTTGCAAAGTTAATATTAATATGATGGAGATTTTTTATTATTTTGTCTAGTAATAAAATAATTTTAACGTTTAAGTTATTTCTGAAGGAGAAGTTATGAATTATGAGTTCTTAGAGCATATGTTTTAGATTCAGACTCACCAAGTTCTTCCACTTTGAAGCTAGTATTAAGCTAGTCACTCTAGTTCCCTGAGGCTCACTTTTGTAACACAAAATGGAGATTATTTATAATACAGTTCTCACAGGATAATCACAGAAATAAAATGATGTTAAAAATACAGGGAATTCCCTAGCAGTCCAGTGGTTAGTACAAGGTGCTTTCACTGTGATGGGCTGGCTTCAGTCCCTAGTTGGGGAACTGCTGCTGCTGCTGAGTCGCTTTAGTCGTGTCTGACTCTATGCAACCCCATAGACGGCAGCCCACCAGACTCCCGTGTCCCTGGAATTCTCCAGGCAAGAACACTGGAGTGGGTTGCCATTTCCTTCTCCAATGCGTGAAAGTGAAAAGTGAAAGTGAAGTTGCTTAGTTGTGTCCGACTCTTCGTGACCCCATGGACTGCAGCCCACCAGGCTCCTCCGTCTGTGGGATTTTCCAGGCAAGAGTACTGGAGTCGGGTGCCATTGCCTTCTCCGAGTTGGGGAACTAAGATCCTGCAAATCTGTGTGGTATGGTACAGCCAAAATAAATAAATATAATATTTTAAAATACACATTAAGTAGCCATTATTAGGCTTTTTTTTTTTTCCAAAATACTCACTACACCATTAAGTAGTGAGTATAGTGCCTGGCATTTAGTAGTCCATCAGCAAATGTTATTTTTATTCATTTTCTTTTAACTTTTTTTCTCTTCTGTTTCATTTTCCATATGTACAAATGTGGGTGGAAAAAAAATGCCACAGTCTTTCGCTGTTCTGAAAAGGCTATCATATTTCTTCAGACTTAGAAAGATTTAGCTGCTTTTCAGATCAGTGAAAAACTCATTCAAAATTCCTTTCAAATTCTAATTGTGTAGCAACCAGAGTGTGAAATTTGGCATTTCTAAAGGTGTCAGACAGCTGAATTAGAATTAATAGACACTTCCCAGGAAAGGAAGAAATACAATAGTGAGCAGAGAGTTATTCCATTATTTTCTAACCAATTTAAAAAAAATACTTAAAAATTAAAAGATTTCCCTTTATGAAATGGAGAATACTGTTCTATAGCTAACATATTTAATTGCTGATCCCCTTTTGGTGATTGTCAGAGTGGTGACACTGAGCATAGAGTTCAACTACTTTGAGATAATTACAATAACGTAATAAAATTTCAGTGTAATGAAAAATAGCATTTTGAATTGCTAATAACTAAACCATTTCATCAAAATACATAATAGAATGGGACTAATTCTTTTTCTTTTTTAAAAGATTAAACAAAAAAAAAAGCATGAAGGTTCTCTGATATCTAGAGTTTATTACAGATGCCAACACTGTTATTTTAAAACAGGTAAACGGGGAATTCCCTGGCAGTCCAATGGTTAGGAATCTGCTTTCTCTGCCAAGGGCCCAGTTTCAGTCTCTGGTCAGAGAACTAAGATCCCACAAGCCCGCTTGGTGTGGCCAAAAAACAAATTAAATAAAATAAGTGAAATGAGTAAACACCAAAACATAAAACTAAAATATCTTAAAGATATATTTTAAATAAAACAAATTCCCTACAATGATAATATATATAAATATATTGATATTGTTCCTTTCTAGAGATTGCATTTTTCATAAGCATTTTTTTTTTAATTTCTCTGCTTTCAAGTTTGAAGATCATCAAAACAACTGTTGCAGGAAGGGGGACCCCTTCCAGGGTCTGAAACTGGGCACTTGTTTAACAACTCGGAAATGAATTGTCCGAGGAGACACATGTGCTGACAAAGCAAGATATTTTATTGGGAAAGGGAACCCAGGTGGAGAGCAGTAGGGTAAGGGAACCCAGGAGAACAGCTCTGCCCCGTGGCTCTCAGTCTTGGGTTTTATGGTGATGGGATTAGTTTCCCAGTGGTCTTTGGCCAATCATTCTAATTCAGAGTCTTTCTTGGTGGCGCACGCATCACTCAGCCAAGATGGATGCTAGCGAGAGGGATGTTGGGAAGTGGACAGACACACGGTGTCTCCTTTCAACCTTTCCTGAACTCTTCAGGTTGGTGGTGGCTTATTAGTTCCGTATTCCTTATCAGGATCGATTTGGGAGAATGGCATTGAAACATGTAAAATATCATGTATGAAACGAGATGCCAGTCCAGGTTCGATGCACGATACTGGATGCTTGGGGCTAGTGCACTGGGACGACCAGAGGGATGGTATGGGGAGGGAGGAGGGAGGAGGGTTCAGGATGGGGAACACATGTATACCTGTGGCGGATTCATTTTGATATTTGGCAAAACTAATACAATTATGTAAAGTTTAAAAATAATAATAATAATAAAATTCCTAAACAAGGGGAAAAAAAAAAAAAACCCATGCAAATGGTTACTATGGTGCCTGGCCAGGGTGGGTGGCGTGCGCCACCAGGAGAGACTCTAAATTAGAATGATTGGTCAAAGAACACTGGGAAACTAATCCCATCACCATAAAACCCAAGACTGAGCCGCAGCAGAGCTGTTCTCCTCGGTTCCCTTACCCTACTGCTCTCCACCCAGGTTCCCTTTCCCAATAAAATCTCTTGCTTTGTCAGCACATGTGTCTCCTCAGACAATTCATTTCCGAGTGTTAGACAAGAGCTCAGTTTCAGGCCTTGGAAAGGATCCCCCTTCCTGCAACACAACCACCAAAGTGAAATAAAGAAAGAAAGTGAAGTCACTCAGTCGTGTCCAACTCTTTGCAACCTTGTGGACTGTAGCCCACCAGGCTCCTCTGTCCATGGGATTCTCCAGGCAAGAATACTGGAGTGGGTTGCCATTTCCTTCTCCAGGGGATCTTCCCAACCCAGGGATTGAACCTGGGTCTCCTGCATTGCAGGCAGATGCTTTATCCTCTGAGCCACTAGGGAATCCCAAAAAGCCTACCGTACCTGGTATTCCCAGGAGGTCTCCCATCCAAGTACTAACCAGGCCTGACCCTGCTTAGCTTCCAAGATCAGATGAGATTGGGCATGTTCAGGATTACATACTTTTATAAATATGTGATGTTGCTACATGCCATTTTCATTACTCTGTTGTGCACTTTCTTTCTTCCAGTCTCCTAAACTTAATCTGGTAGGTAGTTTTCTGTGTATGAGACATTTCTTCTCTGATATAAACATCTACCACAGAACGTTTAACTGAATTGAAATGGGAAGAATTAGTATTTATTTCTTTCCAACTCCATGTTGTATATTCAATCATATTTTTAAATATACCTATAACTTTATGTTAATTTGAGTCTTTTATACTAATATTTTCATATATTTATGACAGAAATGTGCTGTATTACATTCAAATGCTCTTGTCTTCTTCCATTTCTTGCTTTTATGGCATGTACTCCCTAGAGCTTAAGGATTTGAGCAGAATTTAAAGATTCAGCAGAGAAAGCTGCTAATTCAAATTACATACTTTCTCTCTCCCTCATATATATACTTATTTATATGTCTATTAGCATGTCTTGTTATTACTCTTGTAAAAATGTATTCATAAAGTTGAACCTAAACAACACACAACATTAGGATTTGCAGAACTTGAATTCCAAGTATACCTTGGTCATGAAAACTACAATAGTATGACGTTCTTTGGGTCATTTTCTCTCCATATCGTTGACTTAATACTAGACAACAATAATAACCCAATTGAACTCTGGAGACTGTCATCTGGAATAATTATCTGATGATTCAAAGCATGTTGAAAAATACAAAGCAATTTCAAAGTTCTAAGAAATTTGAAATTTTAAGAAAGACTATTGAAAAGACTTCATCTAGACAAGTTATTTTATCGTGGAAGCTTGTCAGAAAAGAAGAACCCAACCCTTTTCTCCATCAATATATGCTTGTATATCAACTTCTATAGCTTTCATCCCTTAAATAAAACTCTGAATTAATCTAAATATTTTTGCACTGTATTTTGATTCTAGATCCATCTAAAAACTTTATTCAGGAATAGCTTATATTAAAGGCAACAAAGATGAAACCCTTTGTTGTCAGTAACTTTTCTGGACTTTTCCAGTATGGAGACCGGATTGTTTAACCAAGCAGTAACAAGATTATGAGTAAAGACAAGTGAGTTAAAAGTTTTTTTTTTAATAAGATTTTGAATTGTTTATTAGATTTTGATCTGAGATTGAAATTAAATGCCATAAAAGGAAAAGTGCTAAATTGCTATTAATTATTGCTACTAATGAAGAGTGTTAGTGGCTTTGCCAGTAAGTAGAATAATAATACAGCAACATTTATATTCAGAGGTTTTTGTCGCACATACAACTTTCTTTTATAGGTCTTCTGATTCTGGTATGGTGTTATCCTCTGTAGGTTCAGTTGTTATAACTATAGGAATATTCTCAGATATCCATCCCTTCGGAGTCCTATTAAAGGACCGTCTGCCAGAAAGAGGATTGGCAAAGGCCATGAACCTGGGATCTGTTAGAAGTAGTAGGTCAAAATCTGGAACCTTGAATTTAACCATTTTTGATGCTTTTTCAAAACCTCCAAATGGGGTGGCAACTCTGTGAGGAGTGAAAAGAAAAAGAATAAATTAATATTCAAATTTATTTGCCAGAAAATAGAAAACAATTTAATGCATGATCTTATATGGCATGTTGTTGTGTTATAGTCTTAGTAGGGTTTCAATTTTTGACCTCTGAAGTAAGCGTTTCCATTCAAGGACCATGCCCTTATGATAAAACAGATATTCGATAATGAATTTGTGTAAAGACCTTTTGTATGTACTCTTAGTTTTGGACTGAACCATTCTGTTCCCTGGACGCTGAGTCATCACACACATTTCTTGCCTTCCTGCCTTTGCTAACAATGTTACACTTGCTTATTTCCTCTGGGGGAGAAAAAAAAAAAAAAGGTATTTCCTCTGTGCCTCCTTTCCACCTGTATATATCCTGTGGCCTTTAAATTTTAACTTCCCCCTAACTACCCCAAGCCCTCACTCCCTTTCTTAACCAAATTCCTATAGCATTGATTGTTTTATGTTAGTCTTATAGTGCATCTGTTAATAATATGGCATTTGGTATTGTCAGCTTCTATTTTTCAGAATATGATTTGGTTTAGGTCATCTGTGAATTATAAGTTCTTTGAGGGTAAGAAATGTATCTTTGCGTTTTTCTAGCTGTGCCCCAAAAACATCGAAATCCTTCTACTCATCTGAAGAAAGTCCACCTTCCTTATCTTGGCATTCAAGATGTCACGTAACAGTTTAGCTTTCTTTGACTTAGCCATTAATTAATCATCCAATGCCAGGCACATTTATAAATGCTGGACATATGGCAGTGAGCAATGTAGTCAGAGTGTAAGGTTTTATATTTCTAGTGAAAGAGATAGACAAAAAATAAACATGTAAGTTAATTATATTTCAATAAAAATAATTTTTAGTTTTTAATAAAATTTTTAATAAAACAGTAAACATACAGACAAACATTCAGTAATAAGAGCTATGAGAAATTTAAAATAGGGTGATACAATAGAGCATAACTGAATGAGTAGATAGGGAGAAAACACTTCTCTGAAGAGGTGACATTTAAACTGCCATCTGAAGGTCAGAAGTTAGCCATGGACAATATAACAGAAGCACTTCAGCATTTCAGATAGAGTAACTAATACAAAGAATCTAAGGCAGAAATAATGTTGACCTTTTCAGAAACGAAAGAAAGCCCATGTTGCTAGACAGGTAAGTGAGGGGAATGGTAGAAGGGAGAGAGGACAGAGGGGTAGATTGTGAGGAAATCCATGTGTCCAGTAAAGAACATGGATTTCATTCTAAGTGTGAAGGAAAGTCATTGAAAACTGAAAAAGGTCAGTTTTCATTCCATTCCCAAAGGCAATGCCAAAGAATGTTCAAACTACTGCACAATTGGGCTCATCTCACACGCTAGTGAAGTAATGCTCAAAATTCTCCAAGCCAGGCTTTAATAGTACATGAACCGTGAACTTCCAGATGTTCAAGCTGGATTTAGAAAAGACAGGAACCAGAGATCAAATTGCCAACACTTGCTTGGATCATAGAAAAATAGAGAATCCCAGAAAAACATCTAATTCTGCTTCATTGACTACACTAAAGCCTTTGACTGTGTGGATCACAACAAACTGTGGAAGATTCTTCAAGAGATGGGAATACCAGACCACCTGACCTGCCTCCTGCAAAACCTGTATGCAGGTCAAGAAACAACAGTTAGAACCGGACATGGAACAACAGACTGGTTCCAAATTGGGAAAGGAGTACATCAAGACTGTATATTGTCACCTTGCTTATGTAACTTCTGTACAGAGTACATCATGAGAAACATGGGGCTGGATGAAGCACAGCCCAAATCAAGATTGCTGGGAGAAATATCAATAATCTCAGATATGCAGATGACACCACCCTTACAGCAGAAAGCAAAGAGAAACTAAAGAGTCTCTTCCTGAAGGTGAAAAGAGGAGAGTAAAAATGCTGGCTTAAAACTCAACATTCAAAAAACGAAGATCATGGCATCTGGTCCCATCACTTCATGGCAAATAGATGGGGAAACAATGGAAACAGTGACAGACTTTATTTTGGGGGCTCCAAAATCACTGCAGATGGTGACTGCAGCCATGAAATTAAAAGATGCTTGCTCCTTGGAAGAAAAGCTATGACCAACCCGGACAGCATATTTAAAAGCAGAGACATTACTTTGCCAACAAAGGTCCATCTAGTTAAAGCTTTGGTTTTTCCAGTAGTCATGTATGGATGTGAGAGTCGGATTGTGAAGAAGGCTGAGCACCAAAGAATTGATGCTTTTGAACTGTGGTGTTGGAGAAGACTCTTGCAAGTCCCTTGGACTGCAAGAAGATCAAATCAGTCAATCCTCAAGGAAATCAGTCCTGAATATTCACTGGAAGGACAGATGCTGAAGCTGAAGCTCCAATATTTTGGCCACCTGATGGGAAGAGCCAACTAATTAGAAAAAGACCCTGTTGCTGGAAATGATTGAAAGCAGGAACAGAAGGGAATAACAAGAGACGAGATGCTTGGATGGTATCACCAACTTAATGGACATGAGTTTGAGCAAGTTCCAAGAGATGGTGAAAGACAGGGAATCCTGGCGTGCTGCAATCTATGGGGTCGCAAAGAATTGGACAGGACTGAGCAACTGAACAACAAAAACAGGAGGTATAACTTGAGAAAATTTTAATAAAGATTACTCTGGCACCTGTTACTGTGTGAACAAGTATAGGTGGACAAGAACGAAGAGGAGATATGGTACCAATTCAGGTGAGAAATGACGGTAGCTTAGATTTCAAGTGTTTTCCTTGAAGAAGTGGGTGGTTTCAGGATGTGTTCTACAGGGAGGGTCAACAGGATATGCTGACAGATTGGATGAAAATTGTGAGGGAAATGTAAAGATAAGGATTATTCCACGGTTTAGAGTTTCAGTAGCTTGCTGGTAGAAGGCAAGGAGAAACAGGTTTGGTGTGTTGTGTGTGTGGAAAAAAATGACTTTGACATCGTAGTGGAAAGGTCAGTCCTGCTAGTTTTACCCTATACACTTTCGTTTAGTCTTTGTTCCAGTCAAATTGATATACTGCTTGCTCTTCGCCTTGTTGGAGAAGGAAATGGCAACCCACTCCAGTGTTCTTGCCTGGAGAATCCCAGGGACAGAGGAGCCTGGTGGGCTGCTGTCTATGGGGTCGCACAGAGTCGGACACGACTGAAGCGACTTAGCACCAGCAGCAGCAGCAGCAGCTTCTCCTTGTGCTCTCCAACGTCACTGCGTTTACTCACTCATTTTTCTCTGCCTGGAGTGCTCTGACTGTCATTACTGACGTTTCTAAATCCCCTTTAAGTTTTAAGTATGTTCTTTAAGTAATTTATACTTAAGAATTTGATATTTAATTTTATTCTTGAAGCTTTCCCTGATCTCCCACAGCCAGAACTAAACTCTTTCTCCCCTAAGTTTCCATGAACTCTATTTTTACCTCCCTGTAACCTCATTTTCATCTTTCATTATATTCAATAGTCTGTCTGTCTAATTTCTTATCAGACTGCACTCCAAAAGGACTGGAATTCTCTCTGATATATCTTTATATCTTGCTCAATATACATAACTGTTTAATGTATTTTGCCTAGAGGATCCTCATAAACATTTGGACAGTGGAATTGGCAGGACTATAAATTCTCCAGTATTGTGGAGATCATTTTAAAACCTAGAAGAGATCTGATTTTCTTTGAAGCTCAGTCACCTGTGATCTTTCTTGACTATCTTAATTTCTGGATGATAATAGTAAGGGACTATGGAGTCTAGTAAAGTAAGGAGGAAATGAATGATGGACTTTGAAAAATGAGATGGGTTTGATGTGTGGGCCTGAAGCATGGTTGAAATAAATAATAAATGAAAAAATTAAAGATAAAATGTGGTAGTGAGATGCTTGAAATTTAGATTTTGAAGATGATGCAGATATTGGTCGGCTTCCCTGGTAGCTCAGTGGTAAAGAATCTGCCTGCAATGCAGGAGACCTGGGTTGGGAAGATCCTCTGGAGGAGGGTCTGGCAATCTACTCCAGTACTCTTGCATGGAGAATTCCATGGACAGAGGAGCCTGGTGGGCTATAGTCCATGAAGTCACACAGAGTCAGACATGACTTGAAGTGACTAAGCAGCAGCAGTAGCATAGATATTGGTAATGGCAAACTTTAAGGAAAGTCAGTAGTGACTAAGATGGGATTGAGAGAGAGATCCTTTAAAGCAATACAGTCAAGGACTTAAAAGGGCTGAGAGTTCAGTGAATCATTTAAGCCACCAGAAAGTGATGACAGGAATAGTCCTGGGGAAAAAGACTGAGAGCCAGATAAAACCTTCAGTGTCCACAGGGTAGATAGGTGACCTCAATGATGGCTATAGCACATGTCACTGTGTCATATATTGGACTGGCCAAAAATTTTGCTCCTTTAGGGTTTCCATAAGATGTTACAGAAAAACCTGAAAGAATGCAGGTTTTGGCCAATGCAGTAGTAGTATAGAATCTCATGTCTTGCTGTGTGTGCTTAGTTGCTCAGTCACGTCCGACTCGTTGCAACCGCTTGGACTGCAGCATGCCAGGCTCCTCTGTCCATGGGAATTCTCCAAGAAGAATACTGGAGTGGATTGCCATGCCCTCCTCCAGGGGATCTTCCCAACCTAGGGATCAAACCCATGTCTTCCACATTCCAGGCAAATTCTTTACCATAAGTGAAAGTGTCACTCAGTCATGTCTGCTGTTTTCTATCCCATGAACTGTAGCCCGCCAGGCTACTCTGTCCATGGAATTCTCCAGGCAAGAATACTGGAGTGGGTAGCTATTCCGTTCTCCAGGTTATCTTCCTGAGCTAGGGATTGAACCAGGATCTCCTGAATGGTAGGCAGATTCTTTGAGCCACCAGGGAAGCTCTCATGTCTTATTGGCCCGTAATTTTCTTGTCTTCTAGTTTTTTTTTTTTTCTGAAGAACAGTATGTTTTACTTTCTGTAAACATACATCTTTTCTTACATCTTTTCTCAAGATGCCTGGCCTCTTACAATATTTCCCCAAATCGCTGTGGAAAATATGGATAACAACAGATTACTGAGTAATGCATTAACTTCAGTCTAATGCAGGATTTCAGCAATCATATCAGTATAGTCTTTCATGTCCAGGGCCTAAAACCATTACTCTGGGGGTGAGAGAGATTGGTTAGGAAAAGAACTTTAAGAATTTAAATTATCAGTCAGGTGCTGTGTGATCATTAAACTTCAGAAGGCATAGTAATAATGAAAGCTAATATTTATCAACAGAGTGCTGTGTACCTGCTCTGTTAGTATGGAAATCACCTTGAGATCTTGTTAAGCTACAGATGCTAATTCAGTCAATCTAGTATGTGTCCTGAGATTCATTTCTAACCAGTTCTCAGGTGATGCCAGCACAACTGGTCTCACCACACTTTGAGTACCAAGGCTTTACAGGATTGTCTCATTAAATTCTCAAAACAACTATTTGAGTTGATTCTTTTTCTATTCCCTTTTAATACATGAAACTGAAACACAAATAATTAAATGGCTTACCCAATGTCACCCACCTAATAATGTATAGAATCAGAATTTAAACCCAGGTATTCAGACTCACTGAAGCCTGCTCTTCTCTACTACCATTTGTTGTACCCCTTGGACATAATTCTTAAGGAGTATTGGGCCTTTTGAGATCGTTTCTAAGTAGAGCAGTATATTGAGGACTCACATCTGTGATATAAGTGAGTGATTTAATGTCCCACATTTTGTCATTTGATTTAGTGGATTGAAGAGTCATTAAGAGTAAAATTTGACTCACTGCATACATAAAACTTCATATTCTTAGATGTTCAAGATGTCCAAGAAAATGTTTTGTGATTTTGGAAGTTTACCATTATAAACCTATAATTAGTTCATTTGTTCGTTCATTCATTTACTCATATAAAAAATTGTGTGTGTGTGTGCTAAGTTGCTTCAGCCGTGTCCGACTCTTTGCGACACTGTGGACTATAGGCCACCAGGCTCCTCTGTCCATGGGATTCTCCAGGCACAAATACTGGAGTGGGTTGCCATTTCCTCCTCCAGGGGATCTTTCTGACTCAGGGATCAAACCCGCATATCCTGTGTCTTCTGCATTGACAGGCAGGTTCTTTACCACTAGCACTACCTGAGAAGCCCGATTATATCTAGACACTGCTATATGCTGTGAATTCAAAGATGGAAAGATTGTAGTAGGTCTTAATTTCAATGAACTCACAAACAAGAAAAGAGAGAAATATAAGCAGGGCGTGGGGGAACACATCATGGACTAAGATAATTACTTTAAGGGAACATTTTCCTGAGTACAGAGGAACTTGTAAAATTTAGAGCCTGGGATCTGATCTAAACACTTTTGTAGGGCACAGTGCAAAATGAAAACTCGGGACTCTTTGTTTAAAGCTTGTTAGGAATTTCAGACATTAAAGCAAAAGTTTAAATCAGCTATGGCCTTTTTAATTGTGGGGCCCCATGCAATTGCACAAGCCACACATCCAAGGGAGTATAAGAGTATATTGTTATCCATTGGATACAAGAGGCTGGAGTTGAACATTATCAGATTTAGGGTGAATTTGATAGTTAACCTTGTATTTGGAGAAGGCAATGGCACCCCACTCCAGTACTCTTGCCTGGAAAATCCCATGGATGGAGGAGCCTGGTAGGCTGCAGTCCATGGGGTCACGAAGAGTCGGACACGACTGAGTGACTTCACTTTCACTTTTCACTTTCATACATTGGAGAAGGAAATGGCAACCCACTCCAGTGTTCTTGCCTGAAGAATCCCAGGGACGGGGGAGCCTCGTGGGCTGCCATCTCTGGGGTCGCACAGGGTCGGACACGACTGAAGCGACTTCGCAGCAGCAACCTTGTATTTATTAATTCCAAAAATCACTTTTATTCTTTTATTTATTTTTTCTGAATTAAATGAAGAAAGAAATGTTCTTCTGCCACTGAAATCCAGTATTTGAGTTTGGTATTTAGTGCATTAGCTTTTCCCTTTTCATTCAGTATGTTTTGTTTTTCCCTCTTCATTCTGGGGTCAATTTCTTCTGTAAATGAAAACATTCCCGTCCATTTCATCACCCATCTCCTACCTCCTACCACTTATCCAGCGAAAGATTATTGTTTCAAAAGCAGAATTTTCTTTTCTTTGGCACCATTTGAGACTGTATCCTGTTGGTTTAAATTTTTATTGCCTTCGGACACAAAGTAAACTTGTTAACAGAAATGTTAAACATTCAAAGTGTGAGACTATTTGTAAGATTTTTAAGATCTCTGAAAATAGTTTCAAGTTTTATTCAGTTAGAAAAGCAAAATATTCCACTGAAAGATTTGGAATATTCTACTAAAAAACAACTGTGCATCTCTGTAATTCCCATAATATAATTTCTTTGAACACAGATCTGACTTAAAATGATTTTTTAGTTTGTCATCTATGTAGTGACTAACAAGATTGTTTGGAGCAACACATAAACTAATATCAACCTTCACATTAGAAATCAGTATTAAAATTGCTTTTTAAAATGTTGGAGATGATCTTATAACAGTGATAGTTTGTGATTCATAGCCTTCATTTTTATACTAAAAATGTACCATATTAGTAATACTGCAAAAATGAGTCTTTGCCTAGGCAAAGATATTATATATTGCTTATAGTTTTTTGGTTTTTTTTTTTTTCCTACCAGGGGATTCAGTTCTCCATACTGTGATATAACAGCCTTTGTATTGCATGCTGAAGTGTCTTCCAGGGTAATTGAATTACCTGTTAAAGCTCCTGTAATCAGGCAATTCTGCCTTTCCTTCAGGCTTGAAAAATTTAGGGTATAAAGCCTCTAAAAGCTCCGGATCATTGCTAATGGCCTGTTCCCAGGGCGACTGGTAGTACTTAGGGACAGCTGTGGTGTTGAATCTTTCAGGAGGAATTTCCTTCAGTGGTCCAGAATATCCTTTGGAAAAATATTGCAAGAATAAGTAAACACAGAGTTCCTGAGAGTTACTAAATTCCACCTAGCATTTTACCATGTTTAATTTTTCTTACAGGGGTAAATTTATCAAAAATGCATTCTTTTTATGATCTCTCAGAAAAGAGTAGTCCTACAGCATTAGACATTTTTAAATCCCTTTAAATTTATGGAATTTTCAAAAGAAACCCCTTAGTGTTTCATTTTACCAAATTATACAGTTAGTTTCTTCCTTGACTGTCGTAGTATATATTTGTTCAGTGAAACTATTAATTGTGCACCTTACATTAATTTATACTAGGCCTTATATACCACAGTTACTGCATTAATTTAGAAACTAGGTTCTGTGGAAATATCAATAAAGACAGATCTCCGTCCCCTGGGAGCTGATTCTTTATAGGTAATGTTCAGGTGTTGACTGTCTAAAATTGCTGCGTGCTTACATGCGTCTAAGTTGCTTCAAGTCGTGTCTGACTCTTTGGACCTCAGCCCTCCAGACTCCTCTGTCCATGGAATTCTTTAGACAAGAATACTAGAGTGGGTTGCCATGTCTTCCTCCAGGGCATCTCGTGACCCAGGGATCAAACCCACAACTCTTATGCCTCTGCATTGGCAGGCAGGTTTTTTTGTTTGTTTTTGTTTTTAACCATTAGTGCCACCTGGGAAGCCCAATTTTTTTTTTTTTTTTTGTCCTTGGATGTGGGATCTTAGTCCCCAACCAGGGATCGAACCAGCGCCTGATGCTTTTGAAGTGCGGAGTCTTAAGCACTAGACTGTCAGGGAAGTTTCAAGAATACTGGAGTGGGTAACCATTCCCTTCTCCAGGGGAATCTTCCCAACCCAGGGGTCGAACCCAGATCTCCGACATTGCAGATGGACTCTCTACCTTCTGAGCCATCAGGGAAGCCTGAAATTGCTGAGTGGCCTGTCAAATGTTCAAGCTTCAAAATGGTGAAGTAGCTTGTCTCCACTGTCTTTGTCAGGCCCTTCTTATTCCCTGATGTGCCTATCCTTTGTTTACTTTGTTCCTGAGGATTTCTAACCTTTCTGCTTCCAGTCTTACCTCCTCAATTTATTCTTCTCCCATGAGCCAGAAGTTTTCTGTAAGTATCATTTAAAAATCACAATTCCTGGCATAAATGTGAAACCATTTTCACATACATTAACTGACATTCTTCAGGTCCTCAAAGGCAGAACTCTTTACTTTCCAGCTACACTACCTTACTGTCTAGTTATCTCTTTTAAAGAGTTCTCTCTTCTGTCATATCAGAACCTCTGCTATGCAGTCACTGCTACTTTTAGGTTTCCGTGATGCTCTTTTCCTTCTCTAAGATGTTTTCTCTTTTATTATGTTAAACCATGCCTAATCTTTCTATACACTAAAAATTAGTTTCTCTTTTTCAAAAACTCTTGATAATTCCACCAATAGGCAGCTATTTGTTTGTAGTAATTTAATTTTCTTCTGATTGTCTCCAGCATCAAATGGCAGTCTCTTCAGTAGGCTGCTTTTCTCTGCTTCAGTTCAGTTCAGTTCAGTCACTCAGTCGTGTCTGACTCTTTGCGACCCCATGAATCGCAGCACGCCAGGCCTCCCTGTCCATCACCAACTCCCGGAGTTCACTCAGACTCACGTTGATCAAGTCAGTGATGCCATCCGGCCATCTCATTCTCTGTCATCCCCTTCTCCTCCTGCCCCCAATCCCTCCCAGCATCAGAGTCTTCTCCAATGAGTCAACTCTTCACATGAGGTGGCCAAAGTACTGGAGTTTCAGCCTTAGCATCATTCCTTCCAAAGAAATCCCAGGACTGATCTCCTTCAGAATGGACTGGTTGGATCTCCTTGCAGTCCAAGGGATTCTCAAGAGTCTTTTCCAGCCCCACAGTTCAAAAGCATCAATTCTTTGGTGCTCAGCCTTCTTCACAGTCCAACTCTCACATCCATACACGACCACTGGAAAAACCATAGCCTTGACTAGACGGACCTTTGTTGGCAAAGTAATGTCTCTGCTTTTCAATGTGCTATTTAAGTTGCTCATAACTTTCCTTCCAAGGAGTAAGCGTCTTTTAATTTCATGGCTACAATCACCATCTGCAGTGATTTTGGAGCCCCAAAAAATAAAGTCACACTGTTCCCACTGTTTCCCCATCTATTTCCCATGAAGTGATGGGACCAGATGCCATGATCTTCATTTTCTGAATGTTGAGCTTTAAGCCAACTTTTTCACTCTCCTCTTTCACTTTCATCAAGAGGCTTTTTAGTTCCTCTTCACTTTCTGCCATAAATGTGGTGTCATCTGCATATCTGAGGTTATTGATATTTCTCCCAGCAATCTTGATTCCAGCTTGTGCTTCTTCCAGCCCAGTGTTTCTCATGATGTACTCTGCATAGAAGATAAGTAAGCAGGGTGACAATATACAGCCTTGACGTACTCCATTTCCTATTTGGAACCAGTCTGTTGTTCCCTGTCCAGTTCTAACTGTTGCTTCCTGACCTGCATACAAGTTTCTCAAGAGACAGATCAGGTGGTCTGGTATTCCCATCTCTTTCAGAATTTTCCACAGTTTATTGTGATCCACACAGTCAAAGGCTTTGGCATAGTCAATAAAGCAGAAATAGATGTTCTGGAACTCCCTTGCTTTTTCGATGATCCAGTGGATGTTGGCAATTTGATCTCTGGTTCCTCTGCCTTTTCTAAAACCAGCTTGAACATCTGGAAGTTCACGGTTCACGTACTGCTGAAGCCTGGCTTGGAGAATTTTGAGCATTACTTTACTAGCATGTGAGATGAGTGCAATTGTGCGGTAGTTTGAGCATTCTTTGACATTGCCTTTCTTTGGGACTGGAATGAAAACTGACATTTTCCAGTCTTGTGGCCACTGCTGAGTTTTCCAAATTTGCTGGCATATTGAGTGCAGCACTTTCACAGCATCATCTTTCAGGATTTGAAATAGGTCACCTGGAAGTCCATCACCTCCACTAGCTTTGTTCATAGTGATTGTTTCTAAGGCCCACTTGACTTTACATTCCAGGATGTCTGGCTCTAGGTCAGTGATCACACCATTGTGATTATCTTGGTCTTGAAGATCTTTTTTGTACAGTTCTTCTATGTATTCTTGCTACCTCTTCTTAATGTCTTTTGCTTCCATTAGGTCCATACCATTTCTGTCCTTTATCGAGCCCATCTTTGCATGAAATGTTCCCTTGGTATCCCTAATTTTCTTGAAGAGATCTCTAGTCTTTCCCATTCTGTTGTTTTCCTCTATTTCTTTGCATTGATCATTGAGGAAGGCTTTCTTATCTCTTCTTGCTATTCTTTGGAACTCTGCATTCAGATGCTTATATCTTTCCTTTTCTCCTTTGCTTTTCTCTATTACATTCATCCAAAATTACTGTTGCCCTGACATCCTTTATAATCTGTCTAGACCTATATGCAGCTGTTTTCCAATACATTCTGCTGCTTTCTGTATATTGATCATCTTAACAAATGTTATCACTATTCTTAGATGTCTGAGACAGAAGCACTCTCCTAAACAATCTTTCATTCCCACAACAAATCACTAAGTATTACCAGCTATACTTAAGGATTTCTTAAATAGGCTTCTCAACTTTGCATTTTCTGAATCACCATGGGCACCTACTTAAAATGTTGATAATGGATTCTTCCTTCCAGAGACAGGAGGTCTCAGATGTGGCTTACACATTTAATGCAAGTGATTTGCAAACAGAACACTGGGAAGTAACTGTTCTAGCAAATTCTCTCTTTCCTTCTCATTTCCATACCTGGTTCAGGCCCTGTACGTTTCTTGCCTGGGCTTTCATAGTAGCCTTTGCTAAATTCGGATAATCTATAGTTTGTACTCTGAATCTATAGTTGTCCTTTTCAACTCATCAACCAAGAACGAAGGACCCATTACTCTTTCTTCCTTGCAAGCTATCTGATAACCTTGAAACTCTCCCTTTTCTTAGTCTATATTACAGACATGCCCTAATATTTAATAATTGAATATTTAAACTTTAAGTAGCTATATTAATTTATACTTCCAAAATTTATCTCTCTCTCTATATGTATATTTGAATATATGTATGTGTTTGTGTGTAAATATACATAGATTGTTCCTGATAGTAAATAAAATATACATATGATATTGAAGTTTGTATGGCAGAGAGAAAATGAGACTACAAATATAGCATGGACATTTGTCCTCTGTCCCTGTCTATGAATTCCTTGAGGGTAGAACTTTTTTATTCTTTTTGAAATTTCATAGTTTATAATCAGTTTAGTTGCTCAGTCATGCCCAGTGTTTCTCATGATGTACTCTGCATAGAAGATAAGTCATGTCCGACTCTTTGCGACCCCATGGACTGCAGCACGCCAGGCTTCCCTGTCCATCACCAGCTCCTGGAGCTTGCTCAGATTCATGTCCATCAAGTTGGTGATGCCATCCAACCATTTCATTCCTCTGTCATCGCCTTCTCCTCCTGCCTTCAATCTTTGCCAGCATCCCTTTGCATCAGTTGGCCAAAGTATTGGAGATTCAGCTTCAGCATCAGCCCTTCCAGTGAGTATTCAGGACTGATTTTCCTTGAGGATTGACTGATTTGATCTCCTTGCTGTCCAAGGGACTCTCAAGAGTCTTCTTCAACAAAACAGTTCAAAAGCATCAATTCTTCAGCGCCCAGCCTTTATGGTCCAACTTGCACGTCCATACATGACTACTGAAAAAGCCATAGCTTTGACTAGATGGACCTTTGTCAGCAAAGTAATGTCTCTGCTTTTCAATATGCTGTCTAGGTTGGTCATAACTTCTCTTTCAAGGTGCAAGTGTCTTTTAATTTCATGGCTGCAGTCACCATATGCAGTGATTTTGGAGCCCAAGAAAATAAAGTCTGCCACTGTTTCCACTGTTTCCCCATCTATTTGCCATGAAGTGATGGGCCTGGATGCCACGATCTTAGTTTTTTAATGTTGAATTTTAAGCCAGCTTTTTCATTTTCCTCTTTCACCTTCACCAGAAAGCTCTTTAGTTCCTCTTTGCTTTTTGCCATAAGGGTGATGGCGTCTGTATATTGGAGGTTATTGATATTTCTCCTGGCAATCTTGATTCCAGCTTTTGCTTCATCCAGCTGGGCATTTCGCATGAGGTACTCTGCATATAAGTTTAATAGGCAGAGGGACAGTATATAGCTTTGATGTACTCCTTTCTCAATTTTGAACCAGTCTGTTGTTCCATATCCAGTTCTAACTATTGCTTCTTGACCAGCATACAGATTTCTCAGGAGGCAGGTAAGGGGATCTGGTATGCCTATCTCTTTAAGAATCTTCCACAGTTTGTTGTGATCCACACAGACAAAGGCTTTAGAGTAGTCAATGGAACAGAAGTAGATGTTTTTCTGGAATTGTCTTGTTTTTTCTATGATCCAGCAAATGTTGCCAATTTGATTTCTGGTTCTTCTGCCTTTTCTAAATCCATCTTGACCATCTGGAAGTTCTTGGTTCATGTACCGTTGAAGCCAAGCTTGAAGAATTTTGAGCATTTCTTTGCTAGCATGTGAAATGAGTGCATTTGTGCAGGAGTTTGAACATTCTTTGGAATTATCTTTTTTGGGGAATGGAGCAAAAACTGACCTTTTCCAACCCTGTAGCCACTGCTGAGTTTTCCAAATTTGCTGGCATATTGAGTGCAGCACTTAATAGCTTCATCTTTTAGAATTTGAAATAGGTCAACTGGAATTCATCACCTCTAGTAGCTTTGTTCGTAGTGATGCTTCCTAATGCCCACTTGACTTCACACTCCAGGATGCCTGGCTCTAGATAAGTGATCACACCATCGATTCATAATAATCAATGGTTATTGATTCATAATAAAACTTTTAACTTAGTAATGGAAGTACCACATTGAATCAACATAAACTTTTCTATATGTCTTCTCTTCCTATTAAAAAACCTTACCATTCCACACATTAGATAGCAGGAGGTTACAGTATAGTGGTTGGAGCTAAAAGAAAATATATATAGTCTATTATGTATTAGGTATATAAAGATGGGTAAGGAAAGGATAAATTTTAACTCAGTATTTTATTGTATATTAGGGACTATACTCACATTCTCACATTTAATTTTCACAACAACCATGTGCAGTGAGATTTATTTTCTTTATTTTACAGAGTGAAGAAACAGACTCAAAGAGATTTATTTTCCTTCTCAGCACAGTAGTAAAGTGGGCATGGATGAAAGGATCCAGCAGCTTTATTGCTGCTGTCCACAGTGGTGATGGAACCACATACCTGATCACAAATTATGGAGGGACAGGATGAAGATTTATTATTTCTTTAAATAAAAAGTAAGAATAATTTGATTTTGCTCATTTAAGAGCAATGAAAAAATGATGGGATGTTGACTGCGTTTGGCACTCAGGACACCTCCGCGAAGGTCCTTGTTCTGCATGGCATCCATCAGCTTTTACCCTTCATCCTTCTTCACTTTTGCTTCTGGGCTTGGCTGTACAAACTTTCACTTTCATTTGATAATATAAATTCAATTAATGTTACCATTTGAGAGACTACTAGTAACTAAATACTAAAGGAGAGACAACATCTTTTTATTATGGAGTATTGAAAAAAAGGGTAAACCTCTGCCAATGCAGTATGTTTTTATTAAAAGAGGGCTTGATGAATTTAGATTCATTTAGGGATGGTTCATTTACTGGACTGTTTTCTTAAAATCCCAGCATACCATCTTTAGTAACAGCTGTAGTATGTTGAACCATTAATTTGATTCAACCATAATTTTGGTTCAACCAAAAAAACCATAATTTTTCTTTTCCTATTCTCAGTTGTCCGTGTATACAGTCATATTAAAAGAAAATCTGTTCAACCAAAAAAAAAAAAAGGAGATCGCAGGTTGAACCCAGACCCATCAGATTCTAAAGTTTGTTTTTGCCACATGAGCTTAATGTTGTATGCATAGAACCTGTTACCTGCTCTTCTGTCATAAAAAAAGCTATATGAAAGCTATTTGAGAATTTTATTACAATGCTTTACTTCAGAATTCTATATATTCTAATTGTGTATTTGGTTTCCTTCAAAATTACTTTGTTTATCAATACCTTTTCCATTGTGCTCTGTAAGAATGTCCTAATAAATCTAAGCTCATCAGTGACTGACATTCAACTTACTTTTAAATAAGATTTAATATTATACAGTTATTTTACTTATATATTTTCAAAAACACTATGCTATTTGAGAAGGTTCCTCAGAAGTACTCTTGATAAATTTACTATTTAATTTACAAAACTATGACACAGGCATTGCTAATTTCAGTGTAAAATTAGTTGAAAATTTTATAAATCTACTATATACATTACTCTTGAGGAAAAACTTAAAGGTATTTGTTTTATGTTATTTTGGAAAGATATTGTCTAAGTAGAGCAGATAATTTTTCTGATTTAATATTTCAAAATCTAACAATACTTCAAATAGCATGTACTGGTTTGAATAAACATTTACTTATTTTTTGGACTTCCCTCATAGCTCAGTTGGTAAAGAATCCACTTGCAGTGTAGGAGACCCCAGTTTGATCCCTGGATTGGGAAGATCCCCTGGAGAAGGAAAGGGCTACCCACTCCAGGATTCTGGCCTGGAGAATTCCATGGACTGTATGTATATTCCATGGGGTCACAAAGAGTCGGACACAGCTGAGCAACTTTCACTTTCACTTATTTTTTAAGATAATAAACAAATATACAGTATTAGAGTATTGCATTTAAAGCCCTGTAAGAGAACAGAAAATAACAAAAGCAGTCTCCACAAGGTCACTCACATGAGACATCTGTGAATTTGGTATCAGAGCTGGATTTAATTCTTGATCAGTTAGTGTTGCCTTCTAGCTATTCACAACCTCAAGTTCTTAATTTGTAAAATGAGGATTATAATAACTGTCATAATTATTATTAAATTAAAGAAGATACATATATATAATAGTATTTCATAAATTACACAGTTCTATACAAATAGGATTTCAATATAATTACAAACAGACTTAATTTTTAGTATGATAAGCGACTGCCAACAAAAGTTTGGGCCATCTGAAAGAACATAAGACTCCTGTAAATGTGTTACTAAACTCCTCTAGGTCTAATCTTTACATTTGTCCTGAACTTATCTACAAAGTAGGTATATAATGTGAAAAGCCGTATCATTCAGACCCCATTTACTAAAGAATCCAAGTGACTTGAGTCATATATTTATGTGCATAGCAGTTTTATTATTCTGTTTGTAAGGGGATTAATTACCTGGTGCAATGTTTTCTGGATTTGGGGGACTTCGTGGATCCGGGGTGTTAGGAGGAGTAAATGGTGCTTGCTGTGAACCACTTTCCAAGTTGATTCCATCCAGTTTCTCATTCTGCATGGCAATATTGTGCTGTATTTGATCAAAAGTAAACTCAACTGAAAACTCAAAAGTATACACTAATAGGACATATCATATGTGCGAGACTCCATTTGTATACTTGGAATTTAAATATAATGCCAATTCATTGTTACATACTGACTCAATAATTTATATGGTACCGAGTAGAGCAGTTGAATGAGAAATTTTACTAATATCAATCTAAACTGTTTTATGATGACAATCTACTTAATAATAATTAATTAAGCCTTACTGTGTGCCAGGCACTGTGTCCAGGGCTTTATATCAATTATCTGTAATTTACTATTCACAACATATCCATAAGATAAATCTATTTAGTTTTTAAGTCTTTACTGATTTAATATCATATAGCATACTCGCCACATACACAACTTAGTCATTGTTACATTATTAGTTTACTTATACTTGGGATTTAATTATATTCTTTAATATGACTTGTTTTAAAGTTTAATCTGAAATTTGGACATCAGTCACGTATAACAAAAAATATTTTCACTTTAAGCTGCATAAACTTATAGAAGGAAGAATTGGGGTTTCTAAAAAATAGAATATTTAAAAGAGCGCTTGTCTAAAGTTTTAGGTGAATTTTCTTTACTGTTATAATTTAGGATTTATTTTATGGCAATATAGCACTTTAAAAACAGTCAATTGGTTTTTAACAGAGAAGAATAGACATTGTAATAGGTTATATCCTCAGATGTATAGCTAGGATTTACCTCTGTAATAAAATATTGTTTTAATTATACATGAGAGACATACATATTTCTTAAAAGAAGCCAATCTATTTAAGTGCATAAGGTCAAATCATCTTTTAACTTTATAAAGAAAAATTTACTGAAGGCCATAGCAAATAAACATCAATTTTGAGTTTTTCCTGTGTGAAATAAGCCAAACATATTTTAAAATATTTTTTATTTCTGTATTTATTTATAAAATGATAAGGTAAAGTTCACTTTTGCAATTTAATAATTATTTAACTTTATAGAAATGTGATTATTTCATACTAAAATCCAAATGCTTACAATAACTAAAGATCATAAATTAAGGCCTCACCTGACAAAATTATGAAAAAAAATAAAGTTTATCCCATTTTCAGCCTTCACCCACCCACAGCCACTCTCCAGGTGCCTTTCACCTTATTCCAGGCAGCACCCTGGTAAAGTTGCTGTGGAAATGAGCAGGGCAATGTTAGTAGTTGTAAGCTTAACATTAACCAGGTGAGTATGGGTCTTGATTACTGGCCATAAGAGTTTGCATTTTATTCAATAAGCAAGAAGAAACAGTTTTTAAAGGTGAATAGTGCTGTACTCAAATACATCAGTTTTTAGTGTTTTGAATTTAGCTATTAAGCGTTCGATTTAATTGACTTGATTAATAACTTTTTTCACTTCTGAACCTTTGTCACTTCTTAGAAAAAAGTCTTGCTAAGTTTAATTATAAATAAAAGCCAGTTGAGATAAATATAGAAAGTTTAATTGTATCATGCATTAAAATTACTTTTTCTAAGTTACTGTCCATGAAATGAGTTTCACCTAAACTTATAAGTCATTCTACCTACATTATTTTAAAAATTGTAATACTAACCTCCTTTATAGACAGGAAAATCAACTCTTTCTAGCTGGTTATTAATTATCAGGAGACACTCAGTACCTCTGTTTGTCATTGTTAATTATATAAGCAAAGCCTTATAATAATTGGGTAGTGACTTATTTTAGTTATGATAGCCTTAAATGATTTTTATAATGTTATTTTTTGAACAAAATATATATATTTTTTGAACCTCACTGTATTTAGTTACATCTTACTTCAGAATTACTTTTTACAGTATAATTCCCATTTTTCCAGTATTATATAAGATTTCTAAAGATTTTTTTAAAGTCTTTATTGAATTTGTTACAACATTGCTTCTGTTGTTTATGTCCTGGTTTTTTGGCCATGAAGCATGTGGGATCTTAGGTCACCAACCAGAGATTGAACCCATGCCACTTGCGTTGAAAGGTGAAGTCTTAACCCCTGGGCCACCAGGGAGGTGCCTCCAGGGAATTTTAAAAGTGCTTAGTTACTGCAAACATATGTAGTTTTAACTATAAACTGTGGATTTTTTTTTTTTTTTCTTCTTAGTTCTTTGACCAGGGATTGAACCCTAGTCTCCTGCATTGGAAGGCAGATTCTTTTTTTTTTTGACTGCTCTTCGTTGCTTTTGCATGGGCTTTCTCCAGTGGTGGCAAGTGGTGGGGCAGGTCTGGGGAGGGGGGCGGCTACTGTTTGTTGCCCTGTGTGGGCTTCTCATTGCGGTGGCTTCTCTTGTTGCAGAGCACAGGTTCTAGGCATGTGGGCTTCAGTAGTTCAGCACACAGGCTTAGTAGTTGCTGCTCGCAAGCTTAGTTGCTCCACAGAATGTGGAATCTTCCCAGACCAAGGATTGAAATCATGTCTCCTGCCTTGGCAGGTAGATTCTTACCCACTGTGCCACCAGGGAAGTCCGTGGATTGTTTTGAATAATATCCTTTTGTGGTAACTTATAGAAAGGAATTTTAATTATGATGAATCATTCTTTTATTTTCTCTTGTATGCTTATTTTCTTCATCCCTTTTTGTATGTGTATGTGTAAGAGGTTATCAGTTCATGAACAGGACTTTGAAATTGGCATGTGTAGCAAGCAATGTATCTTCATTTTATTTTAAAAACGCATATTTCCTATTGTTATTTGTATCATAAGAAGGTTTGTGTGGCTTGAATTTACTAGTTTCTCAGCAAGAGAATAAGCCAAAAGCTGTGCTTATTTTTTTTTAATTGTACTTAATATTTAAATAAATGGCATTGATTACAAAAGAGTTGGTTTATATTTTCATCTAATGATGTCCTGAAATTATAAGAAATGCATAAATGTAAGTTAAATAATTATTTTGATAATATCTAAAGCTCAAGGGAAGCAGTAAAAGATTATTTCAGAAAATGTAGTCAATAACATTAATTTGATATAAATCATATAAGGATGATTCAAGAACTAGATTCTAAGTAAATCATTGTTTTCTATTTATCAATGTTATTTTGTCCCTCCATCACTAGACAAGGGCTGTATTCATTTATCTTTGAAATCCAAGCATAGTGTCTAGAACATAGTAGGCAATCAATAAATTTTTGCTGAAAGTATAAATGAATGGAAATAGACCCAAACCTAATACCATCTTCTAAATTTCTGTCATATTATCAATGCTTGCTCAAAGTTGCAGTCTAAAGCCTTGATAAAAGCAAATGTGTCATCAGATTTCATCAGACTTCAGAGTATATTGTGTAACTCAGTGACATGTGACTTCATTCCATATATTATTATTGTGTATTATTTTATGCTACTTATTAGCATTTAATTGTTTCAGTATATTCAGTATATGTTCAAATATTTCAGTACAGCTGTTTGGGACTATTTAGTTCTCAATCTTCCAGGAATGCTGGAAAAATATTAAGACATATTCTTATATATTTTACCTATGACCAGAATGTTTGATCACAGGTATATAAGATTATTGTCAATAATTTGAAATACTAGTGATAAGAGAATATGTTGTATTTTAATGGACATTTTAAGTCTTATACCTTCTTTCAGAATTGTAATTAAAGCATACTTAGAGAGATAAATGTTAGTTATGAAAACTGAATTTATTCAGATGTCTAGACTTGTAGATGACTTTTCAAAGAATTTCCATTAAGACACTGTATTTCATATTACTCTTCAAAGCTACCTCTCTATTGTCATTATCCATCAGATGAGCCAGAGGTTATTTTAGGTTCATACTGTATTAGCTGCGGACATTTTCTGATAAGAGGATACTGAGCGTAATTACAGGATACCATGGCATTACATTTATCCATGACTTCAAGTGAAAATCTTCCTTCATTAAATGTAAATACTGTGGTTGAGTAAAATTTGATGTCTAACTGAATTCATAATTATAACTAGATTTCTATTCATGGATGTTGAAGGATGCTTATTAATGTGAAAAAAAAAAAAACTGTTTAAGATGTTCTCAAACCATTTCTTGTTAAGCAGATCATAACAAGGGAAATAGAAATTTCAAGAATGAGTAAAATTTTAGTGTTTGTGAGTGCGAATGTTAGTTCTGTAGTGTGTTTTAGTAATTATGATAAAAGATCAGTGAAACTGGTCTGTTTGCTGTAAAGAATTTAGCTGTTCATTCAAAACAGCTTTCTAGTGACGGCAGTTGGAAAGCTTTCAGGTTTAAATTCATGAGTAAACTTGTAAACTTTTCATAGCTATAGAAAGAAACCCTTAGTTCAAAAAAAAAACAAAAACATATTGTTGTAGTCTCCACCATCTCCTATAGTGCACTATTCCTTTTTGATTCTTCATACCGGTATTTTATTTTTAAGATATTTTCCTGAAGCTAATTGTTTTTCAATTATGAACTTCTTCCTCTAAAATTTCTCTGAATGACAATTTAAAAGAATATGGTATTCATGCAATATGTAAAATATAATTTAATGAATTTGTTTGTTTTAACTTTTGGTTGATGGGAATTTTTGTCCAAAGAGTTTTATCCACATTGATTTTATTGTCAGTGAGTACCAGACTTCTCTATACAACGTGGAATGAATACTTTGAAAGGAGATCAGCTGTGTCTCGTTCCCAGGCATGTTTCAATGCCAGGATGTTTTCAGCCAATAAAATGCTTCTACTTGCTTTATGGAGCACTGTGTGCTTTGGAATTGTTTCCATCCCAAACATTTAACCAGTGGTGATAAGATATGGAAACTTTTAGTTCCACCAGTCTCCACTCCCTCTCCCTCTTCTTAGCAGAACAGACCAGTTCTTCAGTGCCAAATCTACAAACATGCAATGTCTCTACTGAACCAAAAAGATACTCATATCAGGCATAATATTCATTTATCCACCTAAATTATTCATCATGAAAAAAAGTATAACAGAATCAATGAAAAGAAAATTTGTAAAATACTTGTTTGGGAATTTAATAATACATATAAATTTAGAAATGCTGCCCATTTATTTAGATAACCATATTATCAAGTTATACCTACATTTATTTGTGCTTTAGTTTCATACTGGAAATTTTCAAATGTATATTTGTCAGATCTTCTTTGTCGCATCTTAAACAGTCTGGCACCACGGTTACTGAGATGGGATAATTCTTCCAACATGATGTCTCTGGGGATGCTGACTTTTTTGCCCAGGTGCATGACATCTACATCTGTAAAACAATATTCATGTGTGTGAAAAACTCTAAGATAAGCATTTTTAAATGCTCTGCTAAATTTCATAATTTACTATCTGCTATATGCTAGAATGGGCTTCCCTGGTGGATCAATAGTAGAGACTCTGCCTGCCAGTGCAGGCAGAGAAGGCAATGGCACCCCACTCCAGTACTCTTGCCTGGAAAATCCCATGGACAGAGGAGCCTGGTGGGCTGCAGTCCATGGGGTCTCGAAGAGTCGGACACAACTGAGCGACTTCACTTTCACTTCATTTTCATGCATTGGAGAAGGAAATGGCAACCCACTCCAGTGTTCTTGCCTGGAGAATCCCAGGGACGGCAGAGCCTGGTGGGTCGCCATCTATGGGGTCGCACAGAGTTGGACACGACTGAAGCGACTTAGCATCAGCAGCCAGTACAGGAGACGCTGGTTCCATCCCTGTGTAGGAAAGATCCCCTGGAGAAGGAAATGGCAACCCACTCCAGTATTTCTGCCTGGGAAATCCCATGGACAGAGGAGCCTGATAGGCTA
This sequence comes from Bos grunniens, assembly GCF_055505025.1. NCBI lineage: Eukaryota > Metazoa > Chordata > Mammalia > Artiodactyla > Bovidae > Bos > Bos grunniens. The sequence goes on along the minus strand of NC_141170.1, from coordinate 112,312,709 downwards.
CAGTCCATGGGGTCACAAAAGAGCCAACCCAACTTGGTAACTAAACAACAACAATATGCTAGTATAGTAACTAAAATAGAGGCTCTTTACTCAAACTGCCTTGGACTGAAGAACTTTTCTGAAATCCAAAAGAAATAAAACTCCTCCACTTGCTCCTTGGGTTAAATCCTGGGTCTACTACTTTCTAACTGTATGATCATAGGTATGTTGCTTATTTTTTTGTAAACCTCAATTTTCTTATCTCTAAAGTGGGACTAATATGTACTGCATAGGTTTTATGTAAGGATTAAATAAAATGTGTTTCTTATCAAACATTTAGTATCATAAAAGAGTGAGCAAAGTTTAATGACACTACTAATTTATTCTTTCCTTATTTAGTGACTAATTATCAAACTACCACTCGTAGTTCTGTTCATAAGCTCTGTTTGACTCCCAGCATTTTTATGTATCAGTTTGAATTGTCTCCATTACAAGAATGCTTATGCTTTGACTCATGCCACCCATTTCTCTGTCAGAATACTATTAATTCTGTGTCTTTCATCAAGGAGCCTAACATAAAATAGATAGGTGATAAGTATTGAGTAATCCTTCTCAATCCAGTTTATGTGCCATTTCTGTCAATTCCTTCTGTAAAATTTCTATTCATAATTATTTATGCATTTTCTGTATTCTCATAGCACTGAATCAATATTACTTGATTCCATTTTACTTATTCTGTGATTTGCATTTTCTTTTATGTTTTTGTCTTTGTGTCCTCCATGCCTTAAATAGAGGAGATGTTCAGTAAACAACTATTATTTTCTATTTCTAGTACTGAAGGACTTTTCTGAAATCCAAAAGAAATAAAACTCCTCCACTTGCTCCTTTAATCAGAAGTGCTTTTTTTGGTAACACACAGAGTTCTTTTGCCACTGCCGTCCACAGTGCTTAAATGCAGAGAAGAAAAATTGGACCATTCGTAAAATAAATATTCTGGAAGATTGGGACAACATTTTCTGATGTTACAAATTAACCCTAATAATTAGGCTTTTTGAGGTCTTTAGGAATAAAATAATAAAACTGCTTATAAATTTTCTCCCCATTTTGCTTTGAAGAAATCACTTTGCTTATATATCTTGATGTTACTGGAAGAGGCACTCTGCTAATTATAAAAATTGTAATATCAAGACTTCTGTTTCTGTGAAGATAGAATAGATCTACTTTTCCCTGTGCATTTACTAAGTAAAACTAAAAATCCTGGACATTAGTATAAAATAAACATAAGACTAAAAGTTGGAGGCAAGAATGAGGACCAGCTAGGGACCTCAGGACCAAGGAACAACACAGTACTAATTCTTTGGGTTTCTTTTGGCCCCACATATCCCAGACTTGGAGCTGAAAAACTGAGAAACATGCAACAGGTACAGCCAAAAATCTACAATAAGATTGTTCTCACTAGCCAAGACCAGGAAAGGAGCAACCTATAAAGACAAGAAACTTTTAGACAATAGCTACTCTACTTTAGCCAAATGCCACGGAAAAAAAAAAAACAAAAAACTAGCCTCACCCATACCAACAAATTTCAAGTGTAGAGCCCAGGATTTTACCCTTGCAAAGCTATAACGAGGTGCCCCAGTGCACCCTTATATAAGGGTGGTATCTGAGAGGCCAAGGAGGAAGCTGGGACTTCGTCCCTGTTAGCTAGTAACAACCCTCAACCCCTGCAGAGTTAGTAGAGACTAGGTGGGGATTCTGAACTCCCACCACCTCCTAATAGTAACTAAGTGACCCTCCTCAAGTTTCATTGTGGGCCAACTGAAACTTTGACTTCTTATTTCTACCTGGCAGTGATGAATGAGGTGGCACTCTCTTTTCCCTGCTGAAGCAATGTCAGACAAGTATAGATAAAATTGAAGGCTTAAATAAGAGCAAGATTCTTAGAATATAATATGAAAATGTGCAGGCTCAAATAAAAAACTCATTTGTCATACCAAGAAACAAGAAGATCTCAAACTAAATGGGAAAAAAGACAGATGCCAGCATGAGAAGACTGAGATATTAAAATTATATAACAAAGATTTTAAAGTGGCCATGATAAAACTGCTTCAAAGAGCAATTACAGAGTTTCTGGAAACAAATGGAAAATTTTAGAAAACTTTAGCAAAGGAAAAAAAATCATGACTGAAATAAAAGTTATAAAGACCCAAATGGAAACTTCAGAACTGAAAAAATACCCCAAATAAAAAGTTCAGTGGATGGATTCAATAGCAGAATGGAGGGGATAAAGGAAAGAATCAGCGAACTGGGAGACACAGTAATGGAAATTACCCAATAAGAACAGAGAAAAAAAAAATAGGAAAAAAGTAAAGAAAGCCTTAGGGATCAGTGTGAGTAGAACAAAAGGTACAACATTTGTATCACTGAAGTCCCAGAAGGAGGGGAGGTATTTGGGGTTGGAAAAGTACACAAAGAAATAATGGCTGAAGACGTCCCAAATTTGGCAAGAGACATAAACCTACAGATTCAGGAAGCAAAAAGTATTCTATAAAAGATAAATCTATGGAGCTCTACAACAAGACATAGCATAAACTTCTGAAAACTAAAGACAAAGGGAAAATCTTGAAAGCAGCCAGAGAAAAATGACAACTTACCTATAGGGAGAAAAAAATGAGAATGACAGTAGATTTCTCATCACAAACCATGAAGACCAGAAGGAAGTGGCACAAAAATGCTGAAAGAAAAGAAATGTCAACCCAGAATCTGATACCAAGTGAAAATATTCTTTAGAAATAAAGGGGAATTTGAGACATCTTCAGATGAAGGAAAAGTAGATTATTTTTCCTGGAGACCTACCCTAAAAGAATTGATTCATGCTATTATAACAAAACATCCAAGACTGGTGACTTATAAACAGCAGAAATGTATTTCTTATAGATCTGGAGGCTGGAAGTGTGAGATATGGGTACCAGCATAGTTGGTTCAGTTGAAGTCGTTCTTCTGAGCTGCAGACTGCCTACTTCTCACTTTGTTTTCATGTAGTGGAAGAGACATGGTAGCTCTCTTGGGCTTCTTTTATAAAGATGTTAATATCATTCATGAAGACCCCACTCTCATGGCCTAATCACCTCCCAAAGGCCTCATCTCCCAACACCATCAGGGGCATTAGGATTTCAATATATGAATTCTAGGGGGACACAAATATTCAGACCATAGCAAATAACTAAATGAAGTTCTTTAAACAAAATGGAAACAAAATAAGGAGCCTTAGAACATCAAGAACGAGAAAAGATTACAGTAAGCAAAAATGTGGGTAAATACAATAAGTTTTCCTTTCCCTCTTGAGTTTTCTAAATTATGTTTTACTATAGAAGCAAAAATTATAAACCTCTCAGATATAAATGTATGTAGAAAATAGGTAACAGTTATAAACAGTAACAGTTATAAACAGGAAGAGGTAAATAGATATAAAGGTAGGTAGGTTTTCTGTACTTCACTTAAACTGATAAAATGACAACATCAGTAGCCTTTGATAAATTAAACATATATAATGTAATAGAACAACGACTAAAACCTGTAAAAATATACTTGAAAAACTAGAGATAAATAAAAATTGAATTCTGAAAAATAGGCAAGAAACCCCATAGGAAACTAAAAAAAAGAAAACAAATGAAAAACAGACAACAAACAGCAAAAAATAAAATGATAGACTTAAGGTCTACTATGTCAATAATTACATTAAATATAAATGCTAAAAATATACTAATTAGACGATAGAGACTAGTGATTGGATTTAAAAACATGACCCAAATATAAATTGTCTAGAAGAAACCCACTTCAAAAATAAGTACCTTGAGCAATATAGGCAAGTTGAAAGTAACAGGATAGAAAAAAGATATCAAAAAAAATTAATCAACGGGAAGTAGAAGTGGTTATATTAATATCAGATAAAGTGGACTTCAGAACAAAGGAAATAAACAGAGACGGAGAATGTTATATAATGATTAAAGTGTCAGTCCACTAAGAAGACCTAAAACTACTAAATGTGTATTCATCAGAAAACAGAGCTGCAAATGGAGCAAAAATTAATAGAACTAAAAGGAGAAATAGATAAATCCACAGTTATAGTTGGAGACTTCAATATCCCTTTCTCAACAAATGATAGGGCAACAGAGAGAAAATGAGCAAGGACATAAAAGAAGTCAGTGACACCATCAACCAGTAGGATGTAAATGTTTGTAAAATACTCTACTGAACAGCAAAAGTTACACGTTCTTTCCAGGTGCACATAGAGTATACACCAAGATAGACCATTTCCTGTACCATAAAATAAGCTTCGACAAATCCAAAAGAGTAAAAATTATACACAGTATGATCTTTGATCACAGTGGAATCACACTAGAAATCAGTAACAGAACGATTACAAGAAAATCCAAATATCTGGAAACAAGAAAAAAATACTTCTAAGCAATCCATGGGTCAAAGAAGTCTCAAAGGAAATAAAAAATTCATTGAACAAAGTGAAATCAAAAACAGAGTTTATCAGCAATACTGGGCATTTATTCTAGTGAAATGAAAGTTTTATATTCACACAAAAACCTATACACAAATGTTCACAGCTTTATTTTTAGTATAAGAAAAGAGTCAAATGTACTTCAATGAGTAATGGTTAAAAGGGGCTTCCCAAGTAAAGAATCCTCCTACAATGCAAGAGACGTGGATGCAATCTCTGGGTTGGAAAGAGTCCCTGGAAAAGCAAATGGCAACCCACTCCAGTATTCTTGCCTGGGAAATCCCATGGACAGAGGAACCTGGTGGGCTACAGTCCATAGGGTCTCAAGAAAGTTGGACACAACTTAGCTACTAAACAACAACAAATGGTTAAAAACGCTATGATCCATCCATAGCATGGTACTCAGCAATAAAAGCGAACAAACTATTGAAACATACAGCTGGATCTACCTCCAGGGAACTACACTGAGTGAGAAAAGCTATCCTCAAAGGTTCCATACTGTATGAGTCCATTTTACAGCATCTTAAAATGAAGGAAAAAAATACATATATATATGAGACATATAACTGAGTGATAGGAGTCTCTTGACAGCATGAATGTCAATATTCTTGTTGTGATATTGTACCATAGTTTTGAAGATGTTGATATTGGGGGAAACGGAAGACATACCGGGTTTGTCTGTATTCTTACACGCATCTGTACTCAGTCACTCAGCTCAGTTGTGTCCAACTCTTTGCCACCCCACAGACTATAGCCTGTCAGGCTCCTGTGTCCATGGAATTCTCCAGGCAAGAATACTGGATTGGGTAGCCATTCCCTTCTCCAGCGAATCTTCCTGACGCAGGGATCAAACTCTTGTCTCCTGCATTGGCAGGCGGATTCTTTACCACTGAGCCACCTGGGAAGCCTATTCATTCTTACAGCTGCATGTAAACTTTATCTCAAAATCAAAAGTTTAATTAAGAGCTATCAAGCCATGAAAAGACATGAAGGATCCTTAAATGTATGTTGCTAAGTGAAATAAGCCAGTATGTAATGGCTTACTGTGTGACTCCAACTTCTGGAAAAGACAAAACTTTGTAAGAAAGGAAAAGAATCAGTGGTTGTCAAGCACCTGTGGGGAGGGAGTGCAGATGAAGATGTTGAGCACAGAGGACTTTTTAGGGCAGGGAGACTGTTCTATATATTATAATGGCAGGTACATGACAGTGTGCATTCATGCAAACCCATTGAACAATATAAGCCAGTGTGAACCCTGATGTAAACTATGGACTTCAATTAGTAATACTATATCAATATTGATTTATCAATCACAGCAAGTATAATACACTACAATGTCAAAAATAGGAGAGACTATATATTGGAAGAAGAAGGGTTATAGGAAGAAGGGTATATAGGAAGAAGAAGGGTATATACGAAGAAGAAGGGTATATAGGAAGAAGAAGGGTATATAGGAAAATTTCTGTTCAATTTTTCTGTAAACTGCTCTAAAAAATTAAGTCTATTCTAATTAACATGTTCAATTTAAAAATTTTTCATAGCACTTCCTAATGAATGCAGAATGGCATTGTCAAGATGGAAAAAAAAAAAATTCTGTGCTTTATAGTCCCCAGGGATGGCAGAAGTAGCTTATGGAAGAGGAATGAAGGCCAACAGCAGAGTGAGTGAGACTATTTTATAGTTTCCTGGGGCTTGTTGGCCAGCTCTCTGAGTTCTACAAGGAATATTCACTTCTTTTTATTTGCAAGTATTTGGAGTTTCTGTTACTGTGTGCTTGCAACATGGAAGGAGTTAACTGGGTTATTTTTTGGTGTGTCTATATCCCTCAGTATTCTAGAAAGTGTGACAGGAGTGAACTATTTCAGCTTTTTTATTCCGGAATCAAAATAAGTTCCCTTTAGATCACAAATGATAGAAAAGCCACAATATTGCTTATAGTAATTTGGTACAATATTAGGGCTTCCCTGATAGCTCAGTTGATTCTCCACCTGCAATGCAGGAGACCCCGGTTCAATTCCTGGGTCCAGAAGATCCCCTGGAGAAGGGATAGGCTACCCACCGCAGCATTTTTGGGCTTTCCTTGTGGCTCAGCTGATAAAGAGTCCGCCTGCATTGAGGGAGACCTGGGTTCGATCCCAGGGTGGGAAGAACTCCTGGAGAAGGGAAAGGCTACCCACCCCAGTATTCTGGCCTAGTGAATTCCATGGGCTGTAGTCCATGAGGGCAAAGAGTTTGGACGTGACTGAGCTACTTTGACTTCACTTCATAATACTAGGGGGTGGAGGGGAAATCTTTAAATGCTTCTTGAAAGAATTCAATTAGCAATGCAAGACAGAGAAGATAAAAAGAATTACAGAAAATTGAAATCCATAGGAATACACATTCTGTTTAACAATTATATATTACAAGTAATGTTTTTAAAGAAATTTAGATTTTTCCTGAAAAACCTTTCAACCGGGACATTTTCAAGAACTAAAAAATGCCCCATACCAGGCAACCACTAGAAAATGCAAAGATGACAGTCTTTATAGTATAGTATGTCCCCTATATGTGAAAGAGTTCGTTCAAAGAGTGCATTCGTAAAGTCCAGCGAAGTTAGCCTAGGTACCCAACTAACACAATCAGCCATATAGCACAATACTGTAATAATGTCACCCAAATAATACATAAAAAACACACTCACCAAAAAACATTTATAATCTTACAGTATCTTGAAAGTACAGTAGTACAGTACAAGAGCTGGCATACAGGCATCTTTGAAAGACTGCCACCTGACAGTTCATATGTAGGGGACTTAACTGTAATGGAATCTTTCTCCTTATAATTAATGCTATAAAGTTTTTCCATAAGGAAACCAAAACAAGGATGCAGCTTTTCTCTTTCTCTTCTTTACCAGTTTGAGTCATTATAAACAGTTAAATGAAAATAAAGAGTCTAGAAAAAGGAAATAGCGTATTATTATTTACTAAAAGTTCTAAATTTCAAGCTATGGCATAAGTTTAATTTGGGGACTCAAGACAAGGATTTGAGAAAACTTTCTCTCATTTTCCTCTTCCTGCTGCTGCTGCTGCTAAGTTGCTTCAGTCGTGTCTGACTCTGTGCGACCCCATAGACAGCAGCCCACCAGGCTCCCCCGTCCCTGGGATGCTCCAGGCAAGAACACTGGAGTGGGTTGCCATTTCCTTCTCCAATGCATGGAAAAGTGAAAGGGAAGTCACTCAGTCGTGTCCAACTCTTATTGACCCCATGGACTGCAGCCTACCAGGCTCCTCCATCCATGGGATTTTCCAGGCAAGAGTACTGGAGTGGGGTGCCATTGCCTTCTCCTTCCTCTTCCTAATGACTGCCAATATTAGCTGATTACACCAATGTTTCTGAAATAACCACATGACCTAAGTGAACCCTATCCCTCTTATTTACAATAGCCCTCTGAGGTATATTTGACAGGAATTATTATCTTTGTGATTGATACAGGAACAGGTGTGTGATGACCTAGGCCAGTGAGAGAAAATACCAGGACTTTTCTTTGTGTACACTATGCCAAAGATACTTTCTTTTCCTGCTACATATAAGCATGGATGCATATTGTCCCGCAAACTGTTGATATGTACTTGATAAAATGATAGAGTCAGACATGAGGTGAAGCTTACCCCAAGGAAATCAGAGCAGAGGCAGAGAAAGAAACTGGTCCTTAATAACATACTTGAGGTGCCAGATGAAGATTTATTGAATCACCTCTGAACTTTCAGTTATATTAGGTAGTAAATTCCCTTTATTTTTCAATCTAGTTGGTTTCTGATTTTCTGCTATTTTCAACTTAAAAAGCATGCTAACTGATATGGTCATTCTCTTCAGATCTTTATCTCACTGATATAGGTCCAAAAAGTTTATTAATATTGGAATCACAAGAAAGAGTAAAGAATAGCCAAGAAGCCCATCAGTGGGAGTCTCGAAGAAGAAAGGGAAAAAAGAACAGGTATAAACTATACCTCTGGCCAGACTTGTTTGGACTCATAAGAAACATTCACTCCTTTTTAGCAAAACACAATAAACATCACTCAAGCTGCTGCAAGGAATAGATGTATAGCAAGAGCCATGAGGAACTTACCTACCCTCAATAATCAGCTGGTGCAATCCATTATTACAGTAAATTTATACCACAATAGAGAAATAAGGGACAAAAAGAAAAGAGGAGAAGAAGGCACACATAACTGACCAACTCTCAACTCTCTTTTTTTATTCTTCATACTTACTTTTACTTTCTTTAAGCCTAAATTATCTCTCTTACTCTGTAAGTAACAGACAAGGAGTTCATTGGCCTTGAGTGACCATCTAAAGGTACTGTGGATCCCTGGGATGAGATAACTTCATGAGAAGTCTCCTGGTATCTGAAGCAGGCTTGTCTTGGCTCACAGAGTCAGTCAATAAATTTTCAGAAATTCTGTGAGCTAGTAGTTAAAGTCAATGAACATAGCCACTATTTAAATTATATAAACTTAATAATTAGATAAATTATATTAAAAAGAAAGCAATAAATACTCAGAAATATCACTTTCTAAATTCTTCTTTTTGCTATTATCAATGCTCTTGATGTTTTCTTATATCTATTATGTCTGTATGGTAGAAATACTTTAGTATTGTATTACTACACACCTCTTCCCAACTCTGTATTCAGTTTCTCCTTGATGGTAGCTCAAACTTGTTCATAGCAAGAGAATTTTGCAAACTCTACAAACTGAGGCATTCTCCACCTAAAAAACCAGTTAAATATTCACTAGCATACTAATAGACATAGGAACATTTTAAGTCAACATGTTTGCATTAACAAACAATAAAAGACATAAACCAAATTTTCCAAGGTTTTTTTTCCCTGCCTTTCCAGTAGTTGAGTTTATAATGTCACTGGAGCTTGAGTTCCAGACCATCTATGAGTTGGGAAATCTAACGTATGAACACTCATTTATTTAAACTTTCAGAGTGAAGAATTCTCTCAACTGAACAGATAGAATCCAAGTTCAGCTGTTCCCTGCTCTTTATTGCAAACCTCTGTGCAGGGTCTTAACGGTGTGTTTTATCTGGATGCCTGATAAATGATATAACTTATTCAGGGTTCATATCCTTGCCCTGATGGATTAGAAGGTTGTCTTTGTGGCATTAGATCATCTATTGAAAATAATATTGCTAGACATACTTTCCTGTTGATGTCATTCATAGTGATCCAGAATTTTCCATTTATTCTTTAAAGATCTTATAGGACTTAATCCATTATAGCTTGCTGCTATTTTAAGGAGATCAGTGGTTATTTTGGATTAAATATCCAATTATAAAAAATATTAAAATATACCTTTAGGGTCTTGACCATAAGAAAATTAATTTCCACAAAAAACTCCACACTTTTCAATCTACTAGAGATACTAAATAATTGTAACATATTCTTTATCAGATGCATTTTTTCTAGTTAGATTAAGATTTAAAATCTTACATTAAAAAGTTCAAAATTTTGATTTTTCAGTATGCTTTCCTTCCACTTTAGCCACATTACTATGAGTACTGGAAACCAATTGAAAAAATGCATTTTGGTGGGAGAGTATCAGTGGTCTTTGAAAATGTGATCTATTCTTCTTCAAACCTTTCTTCAATGTGTAGTCTTATGAGCAGACCCTTGATCTAAATTCTTCCAGAAGGAAACAGTCTTTTTTTCACATTTATTTCATAGGTTAACATTCTGCAACTTAGCAAGGATTTATGGATGCACAGATAGTTCTGTGTTTTTATTTTGAAAATTTGATCCTGCCAGTGTTATATATTTAGTTAGATCAGTGAGTCCAATTCACAGTTTATAAAGATACTCAAATAATTGTAGTCAGACAAAAATCTTTTAAAACTGTTTCCCTACGATTCACTAGCAGCTGCAGTTCTGGTAGAATGGGCAAAGCCACAGACGGGGAGATAATTGAAACTGATTTACTTGAGAGTGGTCCTATCAATTTAGTTAAAAGCCTGCTTGAATCCAAGAGATGTCTGCATTTACACAGGACTCTTCGGCCTGCTTACAGTTAACCTATGTGCACTGAATAATAATCCATAAATATACATCATTGCGTACTGAAATATGCATATATACATGCTGTATAAAAAAGTTAATAGTCCAGACTGATTTTGATTTTGAATAGTGCTTTAAAAGTCTACATTTGATTAAAAGTTTACTACTAATTTCTAATAGTTTTCTCTACATGAAAAGTTGATTTTGAAACTCATCTGGGATTCCGTATTTTCCTACTTTGTATCTCTTTGCCTTGATTTGAGTTCTAAACTATAAAGTTTTCAAAACTTTACTGTTAAAAGTATTGCCACTTATAAACTGTGTAAATCTATAAACATTTAAAAAATGAGATTACCAATGTATTGAACTATGCAAATTGAATTACACAAACCAGTAATTCAACCAGAACTGTTTATAGGATGTACATCTAGAGTATGTTAGAGTGAAAAAGACAATAAAGAAATTAGGATGATGAAATTATGGCAAGAATTAAACATTATCATTTCAACTTGGTATAAACTGGAATTTAGCCTGGTTCTCTGCTGCTACTTTTCTGGAAGGCCTTATTAGAGGTTTAGAAATCTATGGCAGATTTAGAAATATCCACGATTTTACAACATAGTACTGCACACTGATTTTCAAAATAAAGCATTATTTTTCTCAGGGTTATGAGAAAGCTAATGTGAAATGTTAAACCAAAGAAAACTCTCAGACTTGTACATTGAAGCATTAGGGTAAGTTCTTTTTCTCCCCCAGACTTTTTACATTTGATCTGTGGTATTTAAGGCCTTCCTTGTGTCCTCATTTTTATACCAGTAACTTGATCAATTACAGTTTGAGATATGCTTGTATAGGAAAAGTAAAAGGGTTCCTCACCTTGATCTTTCATCTGAAAGTTAAGACATCATGATTATGTTTTTCAAAGTGTCCCTGCAATTTGTGTCAATATTATCATTGCCTTTGCTATTGGTGGGGAAACTCAAACACACATAGCTCAATACATTAGAGTCATGAAATTTTAGAAGTAGATGTCTGAACAAACCCAACCTCTTCAGTTTCAGGTGAGGAATTAGATGTCTGGTCTGGAACCCAGGGCTCCTGGTACCATATCAACAACAGCACTCCATTTAGAACCTGGCTTCCTATTTTCAGACCACAGACTAACCTCTTTTCCTGAAATCACACACAAAAAATCTGCTCAGTCTTCTTCTGTGTACTGTTACTGTTCACCAGCTGTTCACCAGTCATGAGGGAAAAAAAAACAAACAAAAACATACCAAAAAAGCCCTCATAAAACCCAGGTGAGAAAACTGTAGGGTCACTGAAACAGTAATCTTTCTATTTCTGAAAGCTCTTCTTCTTAAGTGTATTTGTGCTTAAAATCAGGGGCCAGCATACTCCCAGTTCTTACATAATTTAAATTCCTATTCCTTTTCCCCACCATTTCTGACAGATGCCAGTTGTTCTAATGTGCCTCTCCTTCCATTTTCATCCCCCGTTCTCTTTCTCTATCGACTTATTGCTTCCTATTCATTTATCCCATGCTCTACCCTTTCTGGGTCTCAGATGAGTTCCTGAGAGAGAAACATGATCACCACTGGAGAATGGGTACAGCTTTAGGAGTAAATAGCACAGGACTGGTGGGCATTACCCACCATTATAAGCCGTCTTTTCTTGCCTCCATAACTAACTCATGCCCCAATAATGGCAAAATATTTCTGTGTTTTTGTCTGTTAGAATAGCACTTGTTAGATGGTAACAGCATGGCTCTGATATTTCTGTTTAATACTTATAGGTTTTGTATCACAGCTGTAGCACAAAACAGTTACTACCATCCGCTCTAACACTTCTGATGCTGATGGTGATGACCATGATGATGATCATCTGGATGTGATGATGAGGACGGTCTGCCTTAGTATTAGGGGATACTTTCCATTAATTACTTTTGAGACTGTAGTATATTTGCTTCTGGTACATAATTTGACACCAAATCATGATGGCTCCATAATGAGTGAAGTTTGGGATTTGTTAGAGGTGGGGTCATCTTCATTTTTACTCAGTCCAGTTCAATGTACTCTAGTCTGTATGGATAGGATTTTTCAGTGATTCTTTGAGGTTATTTCTCCTTCAGATTAAGTGAGTGCTGTGATGAAAAACTCTTCTTTTGATTCTTATATTTTTCTATTGGTGGATCTCAAGGCTCACTAACTATAGTCTCTCTCTCCCCACAACAAGAACCGGACTGAACTTCTAGTTCAGGTTTAGAAAGCAACTCATTTAACCATCTCATTGTCACATTTCATTCTCCTCCGGGCTATATGTTTTTGAAAAGTAATATAAAAAATAAATGAATTATAATACTGCAAAAAAAAAAAATCTTGATGCACAAGGGGAGGAGGGAATGGAAGAAGAATGTAGACTGGGAGAAGAACTTCTCTGATCATTTTTATAAAGGACAATTCAGTCTAAATTTTACTTATTTAGTCTTAGAATTAAGATCAAGACTGTGGTATGCTTCATCATACATTGTCCAGGTTTTTACTGGTGTTAAGTGTTTGAAAATTTGGAGGATTGTTCCTAAAAAAGTTTTCTTTGCAGTCCATGTCTCATTTCTGCCTCCTTAGGAAAAATGATGCCCCTCTAACTCCACATCTCTAAACAATATGACATATACAAATAGTAAAGTTCCGTGTAATATGTCAGAGGAAATAAAAGAGGGAGATTATTTAAATTACTTCCTAAGGTACTACAGCTATTTTGGTTGAGATGAGTTAAGAAAGAGTCTGCGATTATCCGTGTGTTATCTGTAGTACTTGACCTCCAAACTAAGGCAAAGCATGTGACTCTACTTAAGGGACTGGAAATCTACCCGTGATTTGGGAGGGAGGCTTTAGCAGACTTTACATGGCCAGGACCTGTTGTTGGTGGTAAGAGAGTAGTTTTGAGAATTTTTTTATCCCTTGAGATATAATTGTGTTTTTTCTTTATATTTCATTTTAAAAGTTATGTTACAAAAAAATAAAAAGGTACTCTTTACAGGTCTATATCAGTAATAGAGTAGAATTCAAAACATGATTTAAACTGGGAATAAATTAAAATGATGGACTGATTTATGATTATGACATAATTAGAAAATGATAATTTATCCCAAGCCTAGTTTGAAGGTAAGTAAGTTTAGTCACAAACTCAGTTGATTATCTGATTTTTGCCTTACTGATCAGGGAAGCTGTTAAAACAATTTCAAGTAAACTACATGAAGCAGGAGATACAAAGAAGCATAAAAAAATGAAAAGAAGCATGAATTTTGGAACCTTACATTGGTACAAATTTAGTTCTGGGGTCTGATTCAGAATTATCTTCACTTTATTCCAAGCTAACTCAAAATGATAGTAAAACACAGGACTAAGTTGAATCCAGTATGGTGATTTTATATTACAGACAATGAAAACAAAACTTAATAACAGAATCCTTAAATATGACTACATTATGGGGGAAGCATCTAACACAATCTCTGATTGGTTCTATTCAGCCCACATTATGGAAGGTGAAGTATGAAAATGCTACTCTGTGTACACCTGAAAGTAACACAGCATTGTAAGTCAACTGTACTCCAATACAAGTTTAAAAGAGAGAAGAAAATGCTACCCTTATCCTGCTCTCAGCTGCCTTCACCAGATCTCATTTCTCTAGGTTTCAGTATTGTTCAGGTAAAAGGTCATATTCCTTGTCAATAGAAGGGAGGTAAGGCGATGCCCTGAAAGCCCCACAAACACATTCTGGAATGGCTCAAATCAGCCCTTAAAGGAATCTAGATATTCTACTTATTTGCTTTTAAAATTGACACTATCCTTTGCTCAGTTTCTTTTATTCTTTTAGTCAAAGTTGAATTTCCATTACAACAATCAAAATGCAATATATAAAGTACTAGTTTCTAGAATTTTTACTAGAACTTAAAAGAGTGATGTATCATCTTGCGTCTTACATTAAAAATTTTTTTGAGTTGTATGTTTTGAGACTACAGGAAATCTCTATTTTCCTAGAAATTATAAATAGTAGATTTCCACACAAAATATCTTAGTAAATCAGTTACTAAATATGAAGACTTATTTCAGTGTTAAAGAAGTTCACAGTTAATATGAATTCTAATTTAACAACATTTTTTTTCCTAAAGGGATAGTAGAACAGATTTTGAATAATTTCTATAATTTATGGTAAAAGAAATCAATATAGATCTTGTGGGATGGACAACGAACACAAGATTTCATGAGACCTGTCTGAAAAAAAACAGAAAAAAAAAATAAATGATATGAGAGTGGTGATATTAGCTTATAATGTGAAGTGTGAAAGGCAAGCCAAGCAGAATGTACATCAGCTGTCAGATTGCTTCATTCCTTTAGAACAGTTGTTCATCTGAAAATAGCTTTCAAATGAGAAAGGATGACTACAAAAGGATTAGTTACCATAGGCTTTTCCACACCCCCTAGAGCTCCAGGTTTGTTATGACAGAATAGCAAGAATTTAAAGAAAGTAAACTATAGAATATTAAATAACATCAGGAAGGGTCTACATTAGTGCTGAGCTGTGTTAATGCTACTAAGAATTGTCATTGATACCATTTCCATGGATTTCCTTCATGATGGCTGATGCTTGCTGTTTCCTCTGCTTCACCATGGTATTATGTGATAGCATGATTTTTTTTGTTCCCTGTTAAAAATAAAGAAACATTATTGAGGCAATGTGAAGAAGTCATTTGCAATATTTTATAATCATCCTTTTGAAGGAGACCATCTTTGTTTTTTATTATTGCTTTCCTCTGAAAGGCTTTAATACCATTCCTTGTTTGGTGACAGAGTATGCTATTCATTGACAGGCAATATCACAGTGAACAGAGGCTGATTCTCAGAGTTTCAGGCCATCTTATCTGGATACTAGTACAATCATTATTGGGCAATGAGAAGCAATGAAAGAGCTGGCTTCCTTTCCCCTTCCTTTCTCACTTTCACAGTTTATTTTAACCTGTCATTGCTTCCTTACTGGCCTTCAGTTCCAACAAACTCTAAGAATGAAGAGAGGACACCAGATTAAATCAGAACTCTTTGGTGGTAGCATTTTAGTATTGGCATCAACAGCTGTCCTTTAAAGCAAAGAAAGCCCACTAATGAGTCACAGCTCTGAACTTCCTTGGACAATTGACTAATACAACATTTTAGGAAACAATATACTCACCTTGCTTTTCAGGAAGGAGGAATCCCAATTTGTGGAGGAAAGACTGGAGATGGACTATGGATGCCACTTGGGCCCGATGGTTTTTATCCTTGAGCCTGGGACGGCATGGTCCCTAGTTCTGACTCAAACTGGAGAATGAGCCTTTCTGAAGAGACTGGCATCCAGCTGACATCAACTGACTATATATAGCACCAAATACTTTAGCTACTCATATCTTCCTGGCGAAAGGGAGGAACCAAGAGAGATTAGGTTCTCTCCATTGTGTTTCTATCTTGTGAGACAGTTGAATGAACATACAGAAGGTTTCTATGGAGCACCTTCTGTTTGAAGAGCTAGTAGCCCAAAGAGATTTTTTTAAACTTTTGAAGATATAAGTCTTACATTTCATCTTAATCGAGGTGGCTAAAGATACATACTTGAATAAGAACAGAATGATGGATTATTAACAATTAAAGTGAAAGCACTGACAGTGTCTGAGGAGTTTCAAGAAGAAAGAAAGCAATATGGGGCAGAGCTATCCCTTAAATAATGCCATCCCTTAAGCAAGAGTGAGAACCTATGCTAACTTCAGAAAAATGGGTGATAGTTGGGTGAAGTGGAGAAGCTTTTTGTAATGGGCATTAAAAGTTAAGCCTCGAATCTGAGTAAAAGTTTAGACTCATAGCTGAGTCGTGAGTCTTCTTGAACAGACCCTGTAGAGAACAATGCCTGCAAAGTTGCCTGATCTCCTCAAGGTCTGGAGTCAAGTATTCCTGTTTGAGAATCAAGATAAGAAGTTGAGAAGGTAGGCCAAATTGGCCACCTTGCTGATCTTTGAACACAGAAGCATGTTCCTCCTGTATCCTTTTTCTTTCACTATGTCCCTCTTCCTGGAATACTCTCCTGCTACCACTTGGCTTACTCTTGCATTCAGAACTCCTCCCAACTATTGATTCCTCAAAGTCCTTCCTCAGTCACCCTTTAATCACCCTCAGTCTAAAATGCTACACAGAGCCACACTCTTGTCTCTTACTCTGCTTTATCTTTAAAATATTTTTGTAGTAGTTTAGATTAAATTCTAATGCATGTGACAGAGAACCCTAAAAACAGAAAATTCAAAAAGATGGAAATTTTTGTTTTTCTCACACATGAACTTTTCCCAGAGATAAATAATCTAGGGTTGATGTGATTGACATAATTATCAGGGGCTCAGTCACCTCTAACTTCTTGCTCCCTTGTCCCCAAAATGAAGACCCTTGGGCCTAAATTACTGCTTCACCTCTAATCAGCATGCTCTTATTTCAGCCAATGGGAAAAATGAAAAGGAATGATATCTTTCAAACATAGCCTGATATGGCTCAGATCTCTTTTGTTTACATCCCCCTGACAGGACTTAGTCACATAACCATACACGCTCAAGAGAGGTTGGGAAATGTGAATTTTATTCTGGGTGGCCATGGACCCAGTTAAATTCAGAGTTTAACTTACTGACAAAGACGATGATGATTATTGGGTGACAACTCTCAGTTTTTGCCACAAGGATATATCCACATTATTTTATCTCTATCAATCCATCTACCTATCATCTTTCTATCAATCTGTCTCTATCTGGTATCTCTTTTTCCTATTAAAATATGAACTTCATAAGGACTTAGGTTTTAAATCTTCAGCAGCAAGAATTGTGTCTAATATATTGGTGGACATTCAATATTAATTTAATGAATGAATAAATGAGTGGTTTGGAGATTAATTGTAGAATGCATTTAAGGTTTGGCATTAGTTTGGAATTCTTTTCCTGTTATGTCAAACACTTGGGGAAATAGAATTGTAAAAAACAGTCACTTGATTATAAGATGATGGTGGCTACTCAGGGGAGAGGTTTGTTTTGTATGCAGCTGAAATAGGTGGCTGATCATAGGCTTGACAGTTCAAGGCAGTAAATGGCAGGTTTCAATTCAGTTCAGTTCAGTCGCTCAGTCGTGTCTGACTCTTTGCAACCCCATGAATCGCAGCACGCCAGTCCTCCCTGTCCATCACCAACTCCCAGAGTTCACTCAAACTCATGTCCATCGAGTCGGTGATGCCATCCAGCCATCTCATCCTCTTTCGTCCCCTTCTTCTCCTGCCCCTAATCCCTCCCAGAACCAGAGTCTTTTCCAATGAGTCAACTCTTCACATGAGGTGGCCAAACTATAGGAGTTTCAGCTTTAGCATCAGTCCTTGCAAAGAATACCTAGGACTGATCTCCTTCAGAATGGACTGGTTGGATCTCCTTGCAATCCAAGGGACTCTCAAGAGTCTTCTCCAACACCACAGTGCAAAAGCATCAATTCTTTGGTGCTCATCTTCTTCACAGCCCAACTTTCACATCCATACATGACCACGAGAAAAACCATAGCCTTGAGTAGATGGACCTTTGTTGGCAAAGTAATGTCTCTGCTTTTGAATATGCTATCTAGGCTGGTAGTAACTTTCCTTCCAAGGAGTAAGCGTCTTTTAATTTCATGGCAGCAGTCACCATCTGCAGTGATTTTGGAGCTCCCAAAGATAGTCTGACACTGTTTCCACATCTATTTCCCATGAAGTGATGGGACCAGATGCCATGATTTTCGTTTTCTGAATGTTGAGCTTTAAGCCAACTTTTTCGCTCTCCTCTTTCAATTTCATCAAGAGGCTTTTTAGTTCCCCTTCAATTTCTGCCATAAGGGTGGTGTCATCTGCATATCTGAGGTTATTGATATTTCTCCCAGCAATCTTGATTCCAGCTTGTGCTTCTTCCAGCCCAGCATTTCTCATGATGTACTCTGCATAGAAGTTAAATAAGCAGGGTGACAATATACAGCCTTGACATACTCCTTTTCCTATTTGGAACCAGTCTGTTGTTCCATGTCCAGTTCTAACTATTGCTTCCTGACCTGCATATAGGTTTCTCAACAGGCGGGTCAGGTGGTCTGATATTCCCATCTCTTAGAATTTTCCACAGTTTATTGTGATCCACACAGTCAAAGGCTTTGGCATAGTCAATAAAGCACAAATAGATGTTGTTCTGGAACTCTGTTCCTTTTTCCATGATCCAGTGGATGTTGGCAATTTGATCTCTGGTTCCTCTGCCTTTCCTAAAACCAGCTTGAACATCTGGAAGTTCACGGTTCATGTACTGCTGAAGCCTGGCTTGGAGAATTTTGAGCATTACTTTACTAGCATGTGAGATGAGTGCAGTAGTTTGAGCATTCTTTGGCATTGCCTTTCTTTGGGATTGGAATGAGAACTGACCTTTTCCAGTCCTGTAGCCCCTGCTGAGTTTTCCATGTGTGCTGGCATATTGAGTGCAGCACTTTCACAGCATCATCTTTCAGGATTTGAAATAGCTCAACTGGAATTCCATCACTTCCACTAGCTTTGTTCATAGTGATGCTTTCTCAGGCCCACTTGACTTCACATTCCAGGATGTCTGGCTCTAGGTGAGTGATCACACCATTGTGATTATCTTGGTCATGAAGATCCTTTTTGTACAGTTCTTCTGTGTATTCTTGCCACCTTTTCTTAATATCTTCTGCTTCTGTTAGGTCCATACCATTTCTGTCCTTTATCGAGCCCATCATTGCATGAAATGTTCCCTTGGTATCTCTAGTTTTCTTGAAGAGATTTCCAGTCTTTCCCATTCTGTTATTTTTGTCTATTTCTTTGCATTGATCACTGAGGAAGGCTTTCTTATTTCTCCTTGCTATTCTTTGGAACTCTGCATTCAGATGCTTATATCTTTCCTTTTCTCCTTTGCTTTTCGTTTCTCTTCTTTTCACAGATATTTGTAAGGCCTCCCCAGACAGCCACTTTGCTTTTTTGCATTTCTTTTCCATGGGGATGGTCTTGATCCCTGTCTCCTGTACAATGTCATGAACTTCAGTCCATAGTTCATTAGGTACTCTATCTATCAGATCTAGTCCCTTAAATCTATTTCTCACTTCCACTGTATAATCATAAGGGATTTGATTTAGGTCATACCTGAATGGTCTAGTGGTTTTCCCTACTTTCTTCAATTTAAGTCTGAATTTGTCAATAAGGAGTTCATGACCTCAGCCACAGTCAGCTCCTGGTCTTGTTTTTGCTGGGTGTATAGAGCTTCTTCATCTTTGGCTGCAAAGAATATAATCAATCTGATTTTGGTGTTGACCATCTGGTGATGTCCATATGTAGAGTCGGACCACAGCCTTGTCTAACTCAATGAAACTAAGCCATGCCATGTGGAGCCACCCAAGACGGGCTGGTCATGGTGGAGAGGTCTGACAGAATGTGGTCCACTGGAGAAGGGGATGGCAAACCACTTCAGTATTCTTGCCTTGAGAACCCCATGAACAGTATGAAAAGGCAAAATGATAGGATACTGAAGGAGGAACTCCCCAGGTCACTAGGTGCCCAATATGCTACTGGAAATCACTGGAGAAATAACTCCATAAAGAATGAAGGGATGGAGCCAAAGGAAAAACAGTACCTAGTTGTGGATGTGACTGGTGATAGAAGCAAGGTCTGAGCTGTAAAGAGCAATATTGCATAGGAACCTGGAATGTTGGTCCATGAATCAAGGTAACTTGGAAGTAGTCAAACAGGAGATGGCAAGAGAGAACGTCGACATTCTAGGAATCAGCGAACTAAAATGGACTGGAATGGGTGAATTTAACTCAGATGACCATTATATCTACTACTGTGGGCAAGAATCCCTTAGAAGCAATGGAGTAGCCATCATGGTCAACAAAAGAGTCCGAAATGCAGTACTTGGGTGCTGTCTCTAAAATGACAGAATGATCTCTGTTCATTTCCAAGGCAAACCATTCAATATCACAGTAATCCAAGTCTATGCCCCAACCAGTAATGCTGAAGAAGCTGAAGTTGAACCGTTCTATGAAGACCTACAAGACCGTTTAGAACTAACACCCAAACAAGATGTCCTTTTCATTATAGGGGACTGGAATGCAAAAGTAGGAAGTCAAGAAACACCTGGAGTAACAGGCAAATTTGGCTTTGGAATACGGAATGAAGCAAGGCAAAGACTAATAGAGTTTTGCCAAGAGAACGCACTGGTCATAGCAAACACCCTCTTCAAACAACACAAGAGAAGGTTTAAGCTAACCTATTGCAATTGCTTCTAAGTAAATGATTGCATTGAAGTTATTAATTAAATACCAGTGAGAAACAGTTAATCAAGTCATTGAATTTAAATTTCCTCTCAAGATCTCTCAACTGCTTGTATATTCCTGGCTTTAGCATTTACAGTGGTGTGATGTTCATCAAGTCTCTCAAGCTGTGTTTTTTCATCTGTAAAATGGAGGTTACAATATCTACCACATAGAACCATGGGCATTTTACATGTAACAATTTTAGAAATTCTTGATACTTAATAAAAGTTGAGTGTTAATTTTTCCTTTTACTGTTTTATTCCTGCAATATGAAAGGATTTAAAACCTTAGAACAGTCAACTGCATTATTCAGTAAAAAAATTAAAATATATTTAGAAAGATGATTTTCCTACTTCGTCACCTTTTATCTTCCCAATTTTGTGTTATATACAGTTTAAAGGTTGAAATGGTGTCCTCAAAAGACAATAATTACTATGTTGATTTTGGTTTCCAAAATGAAAAGAGTTTATTTTAAAAGATATTAAAAGCTTTGAAGAATATAACTTGTTTTTGTTTATTTCTCAGTGACACCTAAAATTGTTTCACCTTATATTTTAAAGTCATTTATACATATCTCTGATAGCTTTCTGGTTTTTAAGTTATTATTTGTTCTGAAAAGAAGAATTAGTCACTGGTATTATAGCTTTAAGACGGTTATACTATCCGATTGCTTTATGACACAACAGCTAAATTTTAAAAACACCTTTAATGGTTATTATACTGCATTTTTAGATGGTCCATTCTGAAAGCCAGTGCATTTGAATTTTAAATCAAGTCACAGTTAATATAATTCTGTTTCATCTACACAGAGTTCTAGCTCTAGATTACACTTCCCTCAAGTTTGTCATATTGCCATCTTTCTTTGTCTGCAGGCCCCACCGCCTCCCCTCTGGACCCAGGAATGTCTGCCTCCCTGGCTCTCCCCACCGCACCTACGCATACTGTACACTGGGAAAGAGTCTCTCCTACCCCCCCACCCCCCTCCCCCCGCATCTCAGCACCTACACTGGCCCTACTCATCATCCCTGTCCTTGAAGTGTCTCCCTAATCCCAATTTAAATAGAGTAGTACTTTATTGTCCCCTCAAGGCCTAAATATTTTAATCTAATTGGTGCTAAAGATAATGGTAGACTCTTTTATTGTAGGCAAAACAATTGGATTCTAATGGTAAAATTTGGTGCCTTAGGAGGCTAGTTAAGGAAGAAGTTCCTGACGGAGCTTTTCAACACCCCTATAACCAAATTCTTTCCATTTCTGGGCCTGTCACAGTTGCATTTCCAAGTCTTTTAGCACTTGCTAAAAGACAAAAAAAGATTGTTAATCTTAAAAAATAAGATGAATTTTACTGCCTATATACCACCCAGCAAAAATCTACACCATGAGGACCCATGAAAGACAACCTTATTCAGCCAGTGGTAAACATGAGCCCTTTTAGAGTGGCAAACAAGGTCTACATTCATCTTCCTCTGACTGAGCACTTTTTTTTTTTTTTAATTCTGTGTTACTCCTTGTCCCATTTTCGGTCTGTATTAGGTGGCTGTGGACAGTTGGAGATTAGGGCAGGATCCAGGGGAGGAGGAGGGAGCCCAGGATCTGAGGGCTGACTGTCTGCTAGGTGGGCAGAGAGCACATTACCATTACTGAGGCTCAATTCTGGATTAATGCACACAGAACCCAAAGAGGGTAGCCCCCAGGCTAGTGTTGAACAACATATCTAAGAGGATGATCGGTTCTTTACCAGCCTTCAGGGTCTCAGACATGGTGGTAACCCTGGGAGGAAAGAATCTTTTTGAAAGGATAAAAAAAAAAAAAAAAAGTGTAAAAACTCACAGCTTATGAGGCTGTGTATGGAAGCCGGCTTGGTTTCTGCAAAAATCCCTGTGAAGTGAAGTGAAAGTCTCTCAGTCATATCCGACTCTTCACGACCCCATGGTCTATACAGTCCATGGAGTTCTCAGGCCAGAATACTGGAATGGGTAGCCTTTCCCTTCTCCAAGGAGTCTTCCCGACCCAGGAATTGAACCGGGGTCTCCTGCATTCCAGGTGGATCCTTTACCAACTGAGCTATCAGGGAAGCCATCTGACACTTGTAGCTTGTTCCCCCTGCTGCTTGACAGAGAGATAAAACATGTCTGACACTTGCAGCCTATTTCCTCCATTTGCAGACCCCTAGCCTTCCTATCTGTTACCCTCTCATTCCCTTCTTTTCTTTTAGGAGAATTATGTCGCCTTGGGAAAGGGGTGGAGAAGGAAACGGCAACCCACTCCAGTGTTCTTGCCTGGAGAATCCCAGGGATGGGGGAGCCTGGTGGGCTGCTGTCTATGGGGCCGCACAGAGTTGGACACGACTGAAGCGACTTAGCAGCAGCAGCAGCAGCAGCAGCAGCAGGGAAAGGGGAGTCATCCCTAAATTGGTGAAGCAACATATTCTCCTAACCCTCATATTGAGGGTCTTTGATCCAGGGGCCCCAAGTAGTAGTTGGAGGAAGCTGCCACAGTGGCAGGAGTTTGAGCAACCATTTGTAACGTAAAAGCCTTAATGTAGCTGGAAACAAATCCAGTCACACAGTCACAGATGCGGGGAGCAAACAGCAAAAACAGAATCAGTGAAGTTAAAAGTCACATTATGTCCACAGTTAGGGTACAAAGTGTTGCACGAGTCCTTTTTAGGATTGTTGTTGCTGCTAAGTCACTTCAGTTGTGTCCGACTCTGTGCGACCCCATAGACGGCAGCCCACCAGGCTCCCCCGTCCCTGGGATTCTCCAGGCAGGAATACTGGCGTGGGTTGCCATTGCCTTCTCCAATGCATGAAAGTGAAAGTGAAGACGCTCAGTCGTGTCCGACCCTTAGGATTGTTAGATACCATCAGATTAAGAAGAGGCATCACATATGATTGTTGTCGAAGGTATTCACAGACTTGGAGAAAGTCCTTTCCTTGAAGTGGAGATGCCCACCATGGGAAGCCATTCACTGATGAAGAGGGGAGCACTCCACAGGCCCAGCAGTAGACTGATTGTGAAATGCAGCGTAGGAGTGGTCTATACAGTCCATGGACTTCTCCCTTTCCCTTCTCCAGGGCATCTTCAGAACCCAGGGATTGAACCCAGGTCTCCCCCATTGCAGGCGGATTCTTTACCAGCTGAGCCACCAGGGAAGCCCAAGAATACTAGAGTGGGTAGCCTATCCCTTCTCCAGCGGATCTCCCACATCCAGGAATCAAACCAGAGTCTCCTGCACTGCAGGTGGATTTTGTACCAGCTGAGCTACCAGGGAAGCCCACGTTGCTCAGTCGTGTCTGACTCTTTGCGACCCCATGGACTATACAGTATACAGTCCAGGGAATCCTCCAGGCCAGAATTTTGTAGTGGATAGCCTTTCCCTTCTCCAGGGGATCTTCCCAACCCAGGGATTGAACCCAGGTCTCCCATATTGCAGGTAGATTCTTTATCAGCTGATCTACCAGGGAAGCCCAAAAGCCCTGTGCATTCTCCTTGATAGCTAATTGGCTTGCCATGCATTCCATGGTTTCTATTTTCCTATAATGAATAAGATCCAGCTTATAATTGATCTCCCTACTGGCCCAAAGCAAGGGCAGAATAGTTATAAGCAAAGCTGTGGTGATTTTCCTATTAGCTAAAATGAGATATTGCAAGACAAATAGAGGCCTAAGGGCACCAACTAATAGAAAAAGGAACTGCTACAACTTCTGTTTTAGTTAATATTTGCTAGGTATTTCGTTTGTTTTGCAGATGAGGAAATTGAGGTTCTGAGAGATTAAGTCCCCCATGTATCATAAGTTACAAAGATGAAATTAAAAGGTGTTTCTCTCTCATTTAAAGCCTTTTGTGTTTTCACTATATTGTGGAGAAACCTCCAACTTCCTGTCTCTGAATATCTCTGTATTGATACCTTCATGATAAAAATTAAAAAATAGAGTTAAGAATTGTCAAAATAATCATTTCATTGTGCTCCTTATTGATTCCTTTTGGAATTTAGTATCCCAATACTAGGTTTATCTTGGCTGAGGTACTTTTTGCTTATTAACATTTATGGCTCTTTCCCAACTCATGGTTTTCTGGTTAGCAAACTTCTAGAGTTCCTCATGGTGTCTATCCTCAGGGTGCCTTCCTTTCCTTCAGCTGTGCAAATACTAATGTTATTAAAATGCTGAACATAAACAATGGAAATGTGCCATTTTCTATGCAGACCTCTCCTTCCTTTCCTGGCCAGTGTACCACACACGTCACTGCCAAAATAAGGATCAAATCCAATTCTATCAAAATAATCCATTTACAGGCAAGCTCAAGTGTTTTACCTGTCTTCCTCTGCAATTTTGTTGTTGTTGTTGTTTTACTTAAGCATTTCCTTCTAGGCTCTTAAATTAAGCCTTAAGGTAAACTGGGGAGAACAGGAGAGGTAAACAGAGCTCAGTGGCCAAGCTTGTCAAGAACAGAAGCTAATGTAATAGGGTTGGGAACTTGGAAAGAAAGAAAGTTTCATATACAGGAATATTAAGACAGAAGTTGCCAAACAAAACCTGCAAATCATTTTTTTCCTTTGCTTGCATAATCCCAGCATTTATCTAGAACTTTGTCCTATTTCCTTTCACAGTTGTAGCCAACCTGTATTTTTCCTATCATCTACAGAAGCATTTTCTTTGACAGTTTTCTCACATGCAAGAATCATCTCTGCTTTTATATACAAATTTAGCATGACCTAATTAAATAAGAGTTAATTAAAGAAAACATTAAGTTTTTAAAAAGAATGTATAGACAAGGATTTTAGTGATAGAATCTAGACTTCACAGCCATGTATCATATGCTAGAGTCTCAGTAACATCATTATAAAATAAGGACAATCATAATATCAACATCATAAGGTTGTTGCATGACACAGTACTTGTCACAATGCCTGATAAATGTGTGATAAATGTTAGCCATTATTATTATCATCAAAAAGTTTGACTTTAGCATAAACATGTAAAAGGATGACAATCAAAATATGTTAAGTCACCTTAAAAAATAGCAGCTTAATACTTAATTGCAGATAAGACAGAGGGAGGTTAAATCACATTCTGAAGGTCACATAGAAAAAGTAGAAAAGTTCCTTAACTGAGAAAGATATGAAGATGAATGAGCTGTTGGATTAATATAATAAATAAATATAATTAATAAAGCATGTGTAGATCAGAAGAGGGAATGCTAAGAAATAAAATAGAAAAGAGCAGTGAAGGGTCTGGTGTATTTGATAAGTATGAGTATGTATAGCCTATGTGGGAGTGATTTACCAGCTCATGAGAACCTAATGTCATTGAACAAAATCTGAATTGTATGACTAACTCTCCTTATTCTTATTCTATGTTCCCATGAGTTTACTTGAATCCAAACCCATCTACTTTATCTCACATATTATGACACATTTTAAGAGTTAAAAAACTCAGTGTCTAGTATTTGTTGAATGAGTGAGTAAATGAAAGGATGAATCAGAAAAAGTTAAAGAAATTGGGGAGAAAAAAAACCCAGGAGAGCAAAGTTCAAGAGAAAAGAGAAATTTAAGGCACTGTCAAATTCTGCACAGAGATTATAAAGGATGACATATGAGAAAAGGTCATTGGATTTAGCAAGAAGTAGGTCATTGGCAGAATTTAGAGACATTTTTTAATGTGGTTGTAACAGAACCCAAATAGAAAGGATTTAAGGCAAAAAAAGAGTGGATTGGAAGTGTAAACTGCAAATGGAAACTATTTAAAAGACCTGGCTGTGACCTAAAGAGGAGAGAGTGTTCAGTAGCTAATAGAAAAGCAATTTGTGTGTGTGCTTGTGTGTTTTGAAAGAGAAAACTTGAACCTGTTTGGAGATAAGTGAAACAAGTTATGATGTGTAAACAGTAAAAACTCTGATAATTCGATATTTGGGGTGGTTCACTTAATTATACATGTTAAGTCTAGGATGGTTGACCATTGGGGAGAAATCCCAGTAGGAGAGAAGAAGTCTGTGCATGGAGGTTTGGCATCTGGGCCAAATGGTACCATCAGAAGGCCTTGTAACATGTCATCATTGGGGTAAGTTTTCCAGGGACCAGGTGCTGAACAGGTCCAGACTTGCCAACTTCCCAATTTCATTAGTCTTAGGCTGTGCCCCATCACTTGATTGAAATTACTTTTGAGGTGAGTGATCTCCTAGATGGCAGATACTAACCTATCTCCTGGCCTCTTAACTGTATTCCAAGTTGCAACTAGAAACCTCATTTTAATGCTACACAAACATCTCAGAATTAACATCCCCCAAACTGGGCTTATCTTCCTCTTATATAATCTCCTTGTCCTAAATCTTCAAACTCAGACAATATACTCATCGCTCTCTACACAGTAGACCAAACCAGAAATCACCCAGAATCTTCTTTTCTTCCTTTTCCCTTTTATAATCTAATCAAGCTCTTAAGTCATGTTTAGGTTAGGGAAATGGAAGTCTACCTCAACCCCATCCCTCTTACCAAAAGAAACAGAGGAGACAATAACCTGATTTTTGACTCCCAAGGCACACATCTGGTTAGGTTGAGTGGTGCTGTAGTCAAAATGTTTTGAGAGGATATCCAACTAAGTATCGTTTCATTCTTTGCTGTCTATTCCAAGCAAGCAACAGAAAGTGAAGTCGCTCAGTCATGTCCGACTCTTTGCGACCCCATGGGCTGTAGCCTACCAGTCTCCTCTGTCCATGGGATTTTCCAGGCAATAGTCCTGGAGTGGATTGCCATTTCCTTCTCTAAGGGATCTTCCCAACCCAAGGATCAAACCCGCCCGCATTGTAGATAGACGCTTTACCGTGGGAAATGGAAGTCTACCTCAACCCCATCCCTCTTACCCAAAGAAACAGAGGAGGCAATAACTGATTTTTGACTCCCAAGGCACACATCTGGTTAGGTTGAGTGGTGCTGTAGTCAAAATGTTTTGAGAGGATATCCAACTAAGTATTGTTTCATTCTTTGCTGTCTATTCCAAGCAAGCAACAGAATTTGAAATCAACTCCAGTCCCAGGCTTCTTGTTCTTCTCTCCTGTTTCCAATTTTATATGACTGACAAGATTGTATTAAAGCTTGGGGTTTGTAGGCTCTTGTTTGGGCTTGGGGTTGGTAGGCTCTTAGGCCTCTACCGATGTTCATTGTTTGAAACTTTAAAGTTTTACAAACAATAGTTTTTCCCTCTACCTGTTGAGTTCCCTTACTTGGTTAGTCTCCACTGATTTTTCTGTGGTCTCCTTCTACAAACAGCTCTACCTCCTTGAAACCTCCTCTGACCTTCCTAAGCAGAGTTTATGTTTGCTCTTGGGTTATTTGCTCTTCTGGGCTTATGTTGTGTTATGTTGATATGTGCAATACATCTATTATTATATTCATTCTCTTTGATCTAACAAAGTTCTAATGTTTTATTTCCTGATGTATCATGGAATTGAGTCACTTTGGTACTTAAAATACTCCTGGCATATGGTAAGCATGTGGTAAATATTTGTTGGATAACATAGCATAATGATTAGCACATAACAGGAATGTAATGTGTATTAGGTCCTTTAACCACCATCAGCTAAACCATCTGTTCTCCAGTCTTATCCCCTGATTCCATGATATGCAGCAGTGGGTCAAGAAGTGGTATTGGTCAGCGAACCGTCACTCCCTTATTTTGATTCAAAACTCTCGATGCCAAAATGGTGTGCATGTCATACTAACATGACTTCAAGACATCTCAAATAAAAACATGCATCTCAAGTAAACAATGCATCAGTGTTACCTTTGTCTCTTGAAAAGTTTTCTTTTCTCGTTCCAGCAAACTTTATAATCCTGGTTTTCCTCCTCTCTTCCTTCCTAGTTTATTAATTCAACAAGTATTTACTGACCAGCTATCATATATTAGTTACTATTCTAGGTACTGCTGCTGCTGCTGCTAAGTCGCTTCAGTTGTGTCCGACTCTGTGCGACCCCAGAGACGGCAGCCCACCAGGATCTCCTGTCCCTGGGATTCTCCAGGCAAGAACACTGGAGTGGGTTTCCATTTCCTTCTCCAATGCATGAAAGTGAAAAGTGAAAGTGAAGTCGCTCAGTCATGTCTGATTCCTACGGACCCCATGGACTGCAGCCTACCAGGCTCCTCCATCCGTGGGATTTGCCAGGCAAGAGTACTGGAGCAGGATGCCATTGCCTTCTCCTCTAGGTACTGAGTAGGAAATAAAAACTTTTAAATCCTCACCATCATGGAGCTTACTTTCTAGTGGGAGAAATCGGCATGGAGCAAGATAAACAAGTGAAATAAACTATATGTTAGATAAGGGAAACAATAAAGTTGGGAAAACAGCATTGTTGGGAGTAGGGATTGTGGTTCTAGGCAGAATGACTGAGGAAGACCTCATTGAAAAGATGACATTCAGCTAAAGATCTGAAGGAGATGGAGGAGGAAGCCAGAAGAATATATTAGGAGAAGAACATCCTAGCAAGAAGGAACAAGTACATCGGCCCTGAGGTGGTAATATGTCTAGTATATTTGAGAAACGTACATAGCCTAGTGTGACTAGAACAAAGTAAGGGAGGGAGAAGTTAGGAGATGGTCAGAGATAATGTAAACCTCAACTTAGGACTTTAGTTTTCCTCTAGGATGGGAAGCTATTAGAGGGTCTTACCCAGAGTTATGACTGTAGTTCTAACATGCCCTCTCTGATTGCGCTATGGAGAATAGTGTATAGAGGAGCAAGGACAGACCTCTCAGGAAAGCTAATGCAATAGTCTAGGCAAGAGATGGTGGTGACTTGGTCCAGGGTGGTGAGCAGTAGAGCTTGTGGAAAGTGGTCTGTTTCTGGATATATCTTGAAAGTGGAACCAACAGAATTTGCAGGTGAATTGGATATAAGATATGAAAACGAGAAATGACTCCCAACTTTGGGCACCTAGGCAATGGGAAGAATAGAGTTTCCATCCCCTGAGATTTGAAAGACTGAGAAGATTGGATTTGGAGGAGAATATCAAAAGCTCAAATTTGAAAGTGTTAGCTTTGAGATGTCTGTTAGACATCCCAGGGGAAAATCTGGGGTAGAAAGATGAATTTGAGAACTGTTAGTGCTTATATGATAGTTATTGTCATACAAATATGACATACGATATCAGTGAAGGTGAAGTTGCTCAGTCATGTCTGACTCATTGCGACACCATGAACTCTAGCCTATCAGGCTTCTCCATCCATGGGATTTTCCAGGCAAGAGTACTGGAGTGGGTTGCCATTTCCTTCTCCAGTGGATCTTCCTGACCCAGGGATCAAACCTGGGTCTCCTGCATTGCAGGCAGACACTTTACCCTCTGAGCCACCAGAGAAGCCCCTGGCACATATGATATTGTCAGTGCTTATATATTTAAGGCCTTGAGACCAGATGAGATCCTCTTTGCTGGTTCCTATTCAATAACCCAAGTTTTAATGTTAAAATGCTACAGGGCCCCATCTTTGATCCTCTTCTCTTTTTTGCTTATACTCACTCATTTCTTGCTCAAAATGAAGCAAGGCAAAGGTTAACAGAATTTTGCCAAGAGAACACAGTGTCATAGCAAACACCCTCTTACAACAATACAAGAGACAAGTCTACACATGGACATCACCAGATGGTCAGTACAGAAATCAGATTGATTATATTCTTTGCAGTCAAAGATGGAGAAGTTCTGTAACAGTCAGCAAAAATAGGACCAGGAGCTGACTGTTGCTCAGATCATGAACTCCTTATTCAATTCAGATGTAAATTGAAGAAAGTAGGGAAAACCACTAGGCCATTCAGGTATGATCTAAATCAAATCCCTTAGGATTATACAGTGGGAGTGAGAAATAGATTCAAAGGATTAGATCTGATAGACAGAGTGCCTGAAGAACAATGGACAGAGGATCCTACGTTGTATAGGAGACAGTGATCCAAACCATTCCCAAGAAAAAGAAATGCAAAAAATTTAAATGGTTCTCTGAGGAGGCCTCACAAATAGCTGAGAAAATAAGTGAAAGGCAAAGGAGAAAAAAAGGTCTATCCATCTGAATGCAGAGTTCCAAAGAATAGCAAGGAGAGATAAGAAAGCCTTCCTCAGTGATCAGTGCAAAGAAACAGAGGAAAACTATAGAATAGGAAAGACTAGAGATCTCTTCAAGAAAATTAGAGATATGAAGGGAACATTTCATGCAAAGATGGGCAAAATAAAAGACAAATGCTATGGACCTAACAGGAGCAGAATTATTAAGAAGAGGTAGCAAGAATACACATAAGAACTATACAAAAAGGATCTTAATGACCCAGGTAACCATGATGGTGTACTCACTCACCTAGAGCCAGATATCCTGTAGTGCCAAATCAAGAGGGTCTTAGAAAGCATCACTACCAACAAAGTTAGTGGAGGTGATGGAATTCCAACTGAGCTGTTTCAAATCTGAAAAGATGATGCTGTTAAAGTGCCACACTCAATATGCCAGCAAATTTGAACAACACAGCAGTGGCCACAGGACTGGAAAAGGTCAGTTTTAACTCCAGTCCCAAAGAAGGGCAATGCCAAAGAATGCTCAAACTACCACACCATTGCAATCATTTCACATGCTAGCAAGGTAATGCTCAAAATTCTCCAGGCCAGGCTTCAATAGTACGTGAACTGATAACTTCCACATATTCAAGCTGGATTTAGAAAAGACAAAGGAACCAGAGATCAAATTGCCAACATTTGCTGTATCATAGAAAAACCAAGAGAATTTCAGAAAAACTTCTGCTTCATCAACTAGGCTAAAGCCTTTGACAGTGTAGATCACAACAAACTGTGGAAAATATTCAAGAGATGGGAAAACCAGACCACCTGTTCTGCCTCCTGCAAGACCTGTATGCAGGTCAAGAAGCAGCAGTGAGAACCAGACATGAAACAACAGACTGCTTCCAAATTAGGAAAGGAGTATGTCAAGGCTGTATATTGTCACCCTGTTTATTTAACTTCCATGCAGAATACATCATACAGCCATGAAATTAAAAGATGCTTGCTTCTTGGAAGAATAGTTACGACAAACCTAGACAGCATATTAAAAACCAGAGATATCACTTTGCCAACAAAGGTCCGTCTAGTCAAATTTCCAATAGTCATTTATGGATGTGAGAGTTGGACTATAAATTATAGAAAGCTGAGGGCCGAAGAATCGATGCTTTTGAACAGTGGTGTTGGAGAAGACTCTTGAGTCTTTTGGACTGCAAGGAGATTCAACCAGTTCATCCTAAAGGAAATCAGTCCTGAATATTCATTGGAAGGACTGATGCTGAAGCTGAAGCTCCAATACTTTGGCCACCTGATGCAAAGAACTGTTGCTGGGAAAGATTGAAGGCAGGAGGAGAAGGGGATGGCAAAGGATGAGATGGCTGAATTGCATCACTGATTCGATGGACATGAATTTGAGCAAGCTCTGGGAGTTGATGGACAGGGAAACCTGGTGTGTTGCAGTTCATGGGGTCGCAAAGAGTCGGACATAACTGAGCGACTGAAGTGAACTGAAAATACATCATACAAAATGCTGGGTTGGGTGAAGCACAAACTAAAAGCAGGATTGCCAGGAGAAATATCAATAACCTCAGATATGCAGATGACACCACCCTTATGGCAGAAAGTGAGGAAGAACTAAAGAGCCTCTTGATGAAACTGAAAGAGGAGAGTGAAAAAGTTGTCTTAAAGCTCAACATTCAGAAAACAAAGATCATGGCATCCAGTCCCATCACTGCATGGCAACTAGATGGGGAAACAGTGGAAACAGTGACAGACTTTATTTTCTTGGGCTCCAAAATCACTGCAGGTGGTGACTGTAGCCATGAAATTAAAAGACGCTTACTCCTTGGAAGAAAAACTATGATGGGGAGGGAAGAGGGAGGAGGGTTCAGGATGGGGAACACAGGTATACCTGTGGCGGATTCATTTCGATATTTGGCAAAACTAATACAATATTGTAAAGTTTAAAAATAAAATTAAAAAAAAGAAAAAGAAAGAAAAACTATGACCAACCTGGACAGCATGTTTAAAAGCAGAGACGTTACTGTCAACAAAGGTCCATCTAGTCAAAGCTGTGGTTTTTCCAGTAGTCATGTATGGATGTGAGAGTTAGACCATAAAGAAAGCTGAGCACTGAAGAATTGATACTTTTGCACTGTGGTGTTGGAAGACTCTTGAGAGTCCCTTGGACTGCAAGGAGATCAAACCAGTCCATCCTAAAGGAAATCAATCCTGAATATTCATTAGAAGGATACTCCAATACTTTGGCCACCTGATGCAAAGAGCCGACTCATTGGAAAAAACCTTGATGCTGGGAAAGGCTGAAGGCGGGAGGAGAAGGAGACGACAGAGGTTGAAATGTTTGGATGGCATCACTGAGTCAATGGACATGGGTCTGAGCAAGTTCCGGGAGATGGAGATGGACAGGGAAGGCTTCATGCTGTGGTCCATGGGGTGGCAGAATCAGACATGGCTGAGCAACTGAACAACCACCACCACAACCTCTTTCTCCCATACTCCCTATCAAATCTGGTCAGCAAATCCTGAATATTGAAGACTTCAAAATATCCGAAACTGACCCCTTCTCACCACCTCCACTGTTACCACTCTGATCCATTTCTCTTGCCTAGATTTTGCAGTAACCTCAAAGCCAATATTCTGTTTCTGCAACTGTGCCCCAACAGAAGCTGATGACTAACATGATTTCTTGAGCTTGTCTTGCAAAGCAACAAATAGGGGAACAGCTTGTTAAAACCCCCCTACTTATAAATTGCCTTCACTGATTAAGCTCACTTTAATTATTGTTTTCTTTCTTTTTTTCTCCTCTTAACTGCGTATCTTCCCAGCTTTATGTAGCCCAGTTTTATTATAGGAACTTGGAGTTGGCTCATGTCTGATGAGAGCTGACTAAGACTAATTAGACCATCAGCCTTAAAATTGAGACCACTCAGGTGTCCAATGAATGGACTTTTGATGTCAGAGGGCCAGGAAACTCCCCCCTCAGATCATACTAAGCACCTCCATTTTTAAATACGCAGAAGCACTGTAAATGTGCAGATATACATCTGCACAAAACTGATTACCTCACCTTTTCCCCAACCTTTAATCTTCTTTCCCCACACCTGAGACCATCCTGCTTCTCTCATAATACTCTACTACCCTTGCCTTCAAATAGGCAGATCTGAAACTCATCCTCCTAATCTCTGTGTCCTCAATTGGCTTCCTTGTGAATATATGTTTTCTCTGTTGCAAACCTCTGCATCTCAGTGTTTAGCTTGCTGCCCATTGGGGAGATGGACCTTATTCAGTAACATTTCTATGCGTATCTCACTTACGTCTGTTCTTGAAAAGGAGCTAGAACTTTTTGAAAGCTAAAACTTATTGCTCAGTCATGTCTGACTCTACAACCCCACAGACTGTAGCCCACCGGGCTCCTCTGTTCATGGAATTTTTTAGGCAAGAGTACTGGAGTGGGTAGCCATTCCCTTCTCCAGGGGATCTTTCCAACCCAGGGATCGAACTCGGGTCTCCCATATTGCAGGCAGATTGTTTACCATCTAAGCCAAAATTGAAATGAAATTTTACTTCTCTGCTCAAAATGCTTTAATGGTTCCTATATTAGAGTAAAAATTAGTCCTAAAAATGACATAAAATATCTTTTGCAACCATGTCATCTGTTAACTCACTGATCACACCTCCTACACTCTCTCTTACTTTTGCTGCCCTAAACTCCCAGTCTTCTTTACTTTTCTCAGACATCCCAGGCAATTCCCTCTGAGAGGAACGCTTTGCTCCAGATATCTGAGTGGCTTTCTGCCAAGCAACATTGGGCCTTCATTCAATGCCACTTTCCCAGGGGAGCATCCCTTGTGTACCCTATTTAAAAATGCACCACCTCCTTCCCCTAGAATTCACTATCTTCCCAGATTTATTTTTCTCCATAATACTAATCACTGTCTTCCGTATTTACATAAATACCATGAGGCATGAAGTATTGTCGGTTGTTTTCTCTGCTGTATCTACAGCACCAAGGATAGTATCTGACACATTGTTGACACTTAAAAATATACTTTAATAAATGGATGAAAGAAACATACATAAGCAAAAGCAGTCCCCTTGATCTGTGAATATTTGTTTCAAAGTAGTCTCCCAGACCTTCTTCTGTCAAAATCCTCTCTAGGCTCCTAAATGAAATGTTTAAATGCGCACTGAAGTGGCTTAAGCACCCACATATAGTAGAAAGTATATGCTGTGTGGCTCAAGTCATGCTGACATTAGTCATGTCTGTGGTGGGCATTTATAAAAATGATTAGGTTTTGAGGCATTTGTAGTCCAGTAGAGGTGAAAGTTGTATACAATGTGACTTGAGTAAAAAGAACAAGTTTTAACATAAGTATTCACAACTTTGGGCTTGCTTCCTAGGTGGCCGGGTGGTAATGTATCCATTTGTAACACAGGAGACATGGGGTTCAGTCCCTGGGTGGGGAAGATCCCCTGGAGAAGGAAATAACAACCCACTCCAGTATTCTTGCCTGGGAAATCCCTTGAACGGAGGAACCTGGTGGGCTACAGTCCTTGGGATCTTAAAAGAGTTGGACATGACTTAGCAACTAGACAACAACACAGCTTTCCCTTTGGATGCCAATTCCTAAAGGATATTTTGAGCCTCTGGCAGCAGAGAGCTGCAGGTTTAAGAGAAGGTGGGTGAGGCTTTCTTCAGTCAGTTCAGTTCAGTCGCTCAGCGGTGTCTGACTTTTTGTGACCCCATGGACTGCAGCATGCCAGGCTTCCCTGCCCATCACCAACTCCCAGAGCTTGCTGAAACTCATGTTCATTGAGTCACTGATGCCATCCAACCATCTCATCCTCTGTCGTCCCCTTCTCCTCCCCTCTTCAGTCTTTCCCAGCATCAAGGTCTTTTCCAATGAGTCAGTTCTTTGCATCAGGTAGCCAAAGTATTGGAGCTTCGGCTTCAGCATCAGTCCTTCCAACAAATATTCAGGACTGATTTCCTGTAGGACTGACTATTTTGATCTCCTTGCAGTCCAAGGGACTCTTGAGACTCTTCTCCAACACCACAGTGCAAAAGCGTCAATTCTTCAGTGCTCAGCTTTCTTTATGGTCCAACTCTCACATCCATACATGACTACTGGAAAACCCATAGCTTTTGACTGGATGGACCTTTGTTGGCAAAATAATGTTTTTGCTTTTTAATATGCTGCCTAGGTTGGTCATAGCTTTTCTTCCAAGGAGCAAGTGTCTTTTAATTTTATGGCTGCAGTCACCATCTGCAGTGATTTTGGAGCCCAGGAAAATAAAGTCTGTCTCTGTTTCCACTGTTTCCCCATCTATTTGCCATGAAATGATTGGACCGGATGCCATGATCTTCATTTTCTGAATGTTGAGCTTTAAGCCAACTTTTTTAGTCTCCTCTTTCACTTTCATCAAGAGGCTCTTTAGTTCTTCTTCACTTTCTGCCATAAGGGTGGTGTCATCTGCATATCTGAGGTTATTGATATTTCTCCCGGCAATCTTGATTCCAGCTTGTGTTTCTTCCAGTCCAGCGTTTCTCATGATGTACTCTGCATAGAAGTTAAATGAGCAGGGTGACAATATACAGCCTTGACATACTCCTTTTCCTATTTGGAACCAGTCTGTTGTTCCATGTCCAGTTCTAACTGTTGCTTCTTGACCTGCATACAGGTTTCTCAAGAGGCAGGTAAAGTGGTCTGTATTCCCATTTCTTGAAGAATTTCCCACAGTTTGTTGAGATCCAAACAGTCAAAGGCTTTGACATAGTCAATAAAGCAGAAATAAATGTTCCTTGACTTACATTTAAAAGGGGATAAGTGGCTCAAGAAAATCTCCTGAAAGGCCAGCTTAAAAAGGAAGGAATTTGGGGTAGTGATAAGAAGACGGAAGGAATATGATAAGATAATAATTGTGGGCTTAGGGTGCATGAAAGAGAAGAAAGAGAAGGATTTTGGAACAGCTTCCATAAGAATTGGAGAAAACCAAGTGGATAAAGAAAATTTTTAATATTTATGGATTAAGTAAAGGAACTCTCCTTTCTTTCCTCCAGAATACCTCAATTTTATGAGCAATTTTCTTTTTGAGAGCACCCAAATGACTTGGTTGCACATGTGCCTGTAGAAGGATGACTGACTAAATTCATCTACCAGTTGCTATTTGACTTGGAAAATGTCTTCTTTTGAGACGATACTTTCAGCAATTCCTTCTGACTGTACGCAGGAAAGATCAGAAGCTCTCCCTGTTTTTTTATTTGTTTGTTTGTTTTTTATCAAACCATACCATCAACACAGAGGAGAATGTTTGTGAAGGCAACTATTGCATCTGGTACTTTCACAAAAGAAATCTATGAATGTATACATATACACAAAACTCCTTTTTATCTAGAAGGTACTATATTTGTACTTAAAATATTTGCTCTCTAGCATACTTTCTGCCCTCTTTTTATTTGGTTTTTGTTTTTGTGTTTTTTGTTTTTTGGCTTAAATGTTAAGCCACTTTTATACCATAAAAATTATAAAATGTTATTAATGTTAGGTGTTTTTCTTTTTAAATTTTTCATCCTTTTATGCAGGGACTGATTAGCTGACCAATGAACTGACCCAAGCAAGGGCTAGAAAGACCCTTTCTACCTTCTCTATTGAGGGATCTCTGAGTGTGGATTTCTGTATCTCACAAGTAGATTATCACTGAATCAGTATTAAGTTTCTATATATGCTTGCCTGTTTCTGTGACATCTGTCATGTTTCACTGGCCTATTAGTCTGTTTCCATCCAATATCATACTCTCTTCAATTTTATAACTTTTTAATTGTTGGGGGAGTGTGTAATTTCCTCAGTTCTGCCTCACCACAACAAAGGTTTGAAATGGTGGAGCAGTGTTACAGCTCAGTTTTATTTGGCAAGCAAAGTATAGTAAATCCTCGAGGCATGAGAGTGGACTGACCCAAAAAAGAAGGGGGCTCAATCCTGGCTCCTCATTTTATGTTTTGTCTCCTCCCCCTGAGCCTGCCCTGTGTAAACTGGGCCAGCCAGGAGGGCTGTTTGTTTCACCTGCGTTCTCACTCTGGTCCTCGGATTTTCTTTTGTTCCATTTTTGTGGGCTGTTTCATTTTTTTGTCTTTTAGCCACCGCTGTTTTGGACTCCTTTTTCCTATTCTAACCACCTAACATTCCCCCCTTAAGAAATGGGAGGCCTAATTCTTTTGGAATAGGGGCATCGAGGTCTCTCTGGCTACTTCCTGCTGAGCTGGGAGGGCAAGGGGCATTGTGCCTCCCCCTCTTGCTAGTCTCAGGCCTCAGGGTCCTTACAGCAGTGTCCATCTAAGGGTGAGTGATATTTTTCCACAGTCAGGTGTAGTTTTATATATCCTTGTTGAACTGGCACTGCATGTTGCAGTTTGGTGACCTGGGCAGAGACAAAATAGGTTAGACAATTGATAATACATGAAGCAATCATAAGCAGCATCAATATGGTGATAACAGGAATTAACAGGAACATTCAGATCAGATCAGATCAGTCGCTCAGTCGTGTCTGACTCTTTGCGACCCCATGAATTGCAGCACGCCAGGCCTCCCTGTCCATCACCAACTCCCAGAGTTCACTCAGACTCACGTCCATCGAGTCAGTGATGCCATCCAGCCAGCTCATCCTCTGTTGTCCCCTTCTCCTCCTGCCCCCAATCCCTCCCAGCATCAGAGTCTTTTCCAATGAGTCAACTCTTTGCATGAGGTGGCCAAAGTACTGGAGTTTCAGCTTTAGCATCATTCCTTCCAAAGAAATCCCAGGGCTGATCTCCTTCAGGATGGACTGGTTGGATCTCCGTGCAGTCCAAGGGACTCTCAAGAGTCTTCTCCAACACCACAGTTCAAAAGCATCAATTCTTCGGCGCTCAGCCTTCTTCACAGTCCAACTGTCACATCCATACGCCAACCCCAAATCCCACCTCGGCCGGAGAAGGATCCCCCAAAGAGAGATTATAGCCACCCTGAGGACTCTCTAGCTCGTTTTTTGAGATCCCATAGGATCTGAATGTTTTTCTTCAGGACTGTGAGACTTTAATTTAGCTGGAGGTATTTATCCAGAAACAACACATCTCATTCAAGATGGCTCAAGTCCCTCCTTGTTCAGGGATCAGGAAATCTATCACCTGTCTAGTACAACCCCTGCCAAGCTGTGTTGGCTCTTTAGAGCTATCCTGAGAAATCTTATCCCCAGAAACTTAATTTTGGGGGTATTCCCTAGAATGGCACTCATTTGTAGTCCTGAATAGGTATCTGAGATCTCCCAGGGGCTCAAGGTGTATTTTGAGTGTCCACTTCTGTTGTCTTCCACAGCTTGACTCACGAGTAGTGAATCCAAGTCGTGCCCTAGTACCTTTACTGCTGTGGGGGTAGGGACCCTTCCGTGTGGGCTGGACGTAAGCCTTTGGGGACCCATGTTTCCAGACTTTAATTAGGACTTGAGTCCTGGAGCATATAGTGGTGGCTCTTTAGAATCTTTTGGGTCCCAGTTGACACCCCACAAGCGTATTTCTTGTTGGAATTGCCCAACAGCCATGGTGTAAGACTGAAGAGTATGAACCTCTGAATGTAGGAAGGGCTCTTTGACAAAAACTAAAGGTCTCCCATATAGCATCTCACAAGGGCTAAGACCAACCTGTTTCTTAGGGGCAATACAGTTGTGGAGGAGAGCTATTGATAAAGCCTCCTTACATCCAAGGGAGGTCTCTCCTGGGTTATCTTTTCTATCACTGATTTTAAGAATTGGTTGGCTTTTTCAGCTTTTCCTGAAGACTGAGGCCTCCAGGCCCAATGGAGGTAATAAGTAATGCCCAATGCTTTAGAGACCCCTTGGGTGACCTTAGAAGTAAATGATGTCCCATTGTCACTTTGTAATGACCTGGGCAGACCAAATCTCAGAATGATTTCATAGAGCAGTGTTTTTACCACCTCCTTGGCCTTCTCAGTGCAGGTGGGAAAGCCTTCAATCCATCCTGTGAAAGTATCTAACATGAATAATAGGTATTTATACCCTTGAGAAACTGGCATCTGGAAGTCCATCTGCCAGCCCTCTCCTGAGTTGGCCCCACGTCTTTGGACAGGCTGGGCCAGCTGGAGTCTTTGAGCTCCGTGAGGATTGTTTAATTGGCAAGTGGGACAAGAGGAGACCACTTGCCTTACAGTTGTTTGGAGGCCTGTCCCTCTGAAGGAACTTTCTAGTCATCTTTGGAGGGCCTTCTCCCCTAAATGAGTGGTGGCATGTAAGGAGTTAACCAACTTCCATTGGAGGTTCCCAGGCAGAAAAAGGAGTCCCTCCTTTGGGAACCACCCCATATGATCTTCTTGAAAGCTCTCATGCTTAGATTTAAGAGTCTCACCCTCAGTATATGAAGGAGTTTCTGGCAAATCAGTCTGTAGAACTAAGGTGGCAACCCCTATTAGGTCACTGTTCTGTAATGCTGCTCTCTTAGCTGCCTGATCATCTGCTTGGTTCCCTTGTGCCACTTCCATGCTCCCTTTTTGGTGTCCTTTACAGCGGGAGACTGAAACCTCAGCGGGCCAATGGACTGCATCCAAGAGTCTAAGGATTTGATCACCATACTTGATTGGGGATCCTCGGGTGGTCAAGTGGCCTCTTTCTTTCCAAGTATCAACATGTGCATGTAGCACCAGAAAGGCATACTTGGAGTAGGTATAAATGGCTACTCTTTTCCCTTTTCCCAGCTCTAAAGCTGGAGTCAGGGCTATGAGCTCAGCAGATTGGGTTGAAGTACCTGGTAGCAAAGGTTTAGCTTCTGTGGTCTCAAAATTGGAGACTACTATATATTCGGCTCTTCTTTTTCAATCCAAGACAAAGCTGCTTCCATCGGTGTACCAGATTTCCTCAAGATTGGTCAGAGGATCTTCTGACAATCCCTCTTGGGTTTTTTTTTCCAGTGGTCCAAGGTTTCTAGGCAAGAGTGAAAGGGGTGAGAGCCCTCGGGGGTAGGCAGAAGGGTAGCTGAGTTAAGAACCTCACAAGGAAATAGAGTCAGGCCTGGGTTTTCCATCAGCACTGCTTGATATCTGAGGATCCTTTGATCAGGCATCCATAAATGGCCTCTCCCATTCAGGAGTTCTTTCACTTGGTGGCTGGTAAAAATAGTTATTTGTCACCAAGAGAGAGTTTTAAAGCATCTTTTATCAGGACTGCAATAGCTGCAAGATTCTGAAGGCAGGGAAAGACCTCTTTCCAATAAGGGAGTAGGACACTTAGGGACCACCAGAAACTAGTGGGAAAATATTTGTCAGTCAAGCAAAAAGAAGTGCTCAGGTGAATTTTTCTGTGATTGTTTTTCCTGTAGCACCCAAGATGGTACAGGTTTTGGAGGAAAAGGCTCCAGAGTAGGTGGAAGAAAGTAGGTCCAGAGTAGGTCCAAGAAATTCTCGGACCTACCTGCCACATCCACTTGCACCCTTGGCTCCAGCCCTGTGATGGTGATCTGTGACAGATGGGCTGGCTGGAGGGGGCTGCTTCAGTCATGTTGAAACATCATGAAGGAAGGCTTGGCACTTGACCTTGAGGCTCTTGGGTCCCCAGGACAGAGTACCACCCAGTGTCCCCATTGATTACATTTGTACATCAAGGCTGTATATTGTCACCCTGATTATTTAACTTATATGCAGAGTTCATCATGCAAAATGCCGGGCTGGATGAAGCCCAACCTGGAATCAAGATTGCCGGGAGAAATATCAATAATCTCAGATATACAGATGACACCACCCTTATGGCAGAAAGTGAAGAGGAACTAAAGAGCCTCTTGATGAAAGTGAAAGAGGAGAGTGAAAAGGCTGTCTTAAAACTCAACATTCAAAACGTGAAGATCATAGCATCCAGTCCCATCACTTCATGGCAAATAAATGCAGAAACAATGGAAACAGTGACAGACTTTATTTTCTTGGGCTCCAAAATCACTGCAGATGGTGACTGCAGCCACAAAATTAAAAGACACTTGCTCCTTGGAAAAAAAGTTATGACCAGCCTAGACAGCGTACTAAAAAGCAGAAACATTACTTTGCCAACAAAGGTCCAACTAGTCAAAGCTATGGTTTTTCCAGTAGTTATGTATGGATGTGAGAGTTGGACTATAAAGAAAGCTGAGTGCCAAAGAATTGATGCTTTTGAACTGTGGTGTTGGAGAAGATTCTTGAGAGTGCCTTGAACTGCAAAGAGATCCAACCCGTCCATCCTAAAGGAAATCAGTCCTGAATATTCATTGGAAGGACTGATGCTGAAGCTGAGGATGCAATACTTTGGCCATTTGATGCAAAGAACTGACTCATTGGAAAAGACTCTGATTCTGGGAAAGATTGAAGGCAGGAGGAGGAGAAGGCGACAACAGAGGATGAGATGGTTGGATCATCACCGACTCGATGGACATGAGTTTGAGCAACCTCTGGGAGTTGATGATGGACAGGGAAGCCTATCGTGCTGCAGTCCTTGGGGTCGCAAAGAGTCAGACACGACTGAGCGACTGAACTGAACTGGCCCAATGTCCCCCCTGTCTACAGATTAGGCATTTGCCTCGTGCCTTGTCCT
Organism: Bos grunniens; assembly: GCF_055505025.1. Lineage (NCBI taxonomy): Eukaryota > Metazoa > Chordata > Mammalia > Artiodactyla > Bovidae > Bos > Bos grunniens. Next base: position 112,270,173 of record NC_141170.1, on the reverse strand, counting down.
CAAGGACTTGGGGTTTGCCATAGGGCTTCCCTGGAGGGTGGCCGGCATCTGGGCATGTGTTTATCTTTCCTTTTCTCCCTTTCCTGGGCCTTGCCTTCCTCTCCTATTCTCTGTTATAAAAGTTATTAGTGGCTGTTCAGACCATCTCATCTAAAAAGGCAACAGGGTCCTGCTGTTGTAACTGTTGTAACTTTATCCTAATGTCTGGTGCACACTGGGATAGGAATTTGTCCTTTAAAGTCACCTGTCCCTCTTAAGAGTCTTAAGTCCAGACTGGTAAACTTTTGGAGGGCATCTTTTAGACTTTCCAGAAGGGCAAGAGGGTTCTGATTGGACTCCTGAATTATTGCTGAGACCAGACACAGTCCCACAAGTGATAGGCTTCCTTCTATTCCTATGGGTGGACTGCCTTAGGGGTAAGTCTTTCTGAAGCTTATCCTACCCAGTACTGTTGCAACCTGAGAGCCAGGCATCCCCAGGTCAAGGTGCAGATCCCCAGACAGGTTGAGGTGTGACAACCTCCTGGAGATCGAATCCCTAGGCAGGTCGAGGCATGTTGACTTCCCAAAAATTGGGTCCCTGGGCAAGTAGAGGCATGTCAATCTCCTGGCACCCTGAGCTGGTGGATCCCTGAGCAGGCCTAGGGATCCTGAGCCTGCTGAGGTTGATGACAAACTCCTGAGGACCAGATCCCTAGGCAGGTCAAGGCAGGTTGACCTCCTGGGACCACAGGCTGGAGCTGGGCATCCCCAAGGTCTCCAGCCTGACCAGTGCTGGGTAGGATTAAGGGGATGTAATCTTAACTCATTGCCAGTTTGTCCACTGTGGATGGGACTAGATATCATGATGTACAGCAATTCAAACCTGTGCCCTAAGACTGGGAACCCAGTGAAGCAGTCATAAGCCTTATCCTCTTACTGCTCTGAGGGATTGTAAGTCACTAATTTCCTCCCCTAGTCCTCTATAAGAGTAGTTTAGGATGTTTCCAATGGTAAACATTTCATTGTCATAGACCCTCTTTAGGTAATAATAGAAGTAGTGACAAAGCAGTGGGTATCTGGTCCTGTTAGGAGCATTAAGAGTATTTTACTAATAAGCTAGGTGGAGTGATGTTGCCTACAAGCAGGTAGGGTCCTGGTTGTAGAACTTAGTAACTGGCTTAAGAACAAATTGATAAGAGGCAACAGACCAGATGTTCCATAAAAGTGGAGTGGATATCTGATCCTGGGGTGTAACTTTAGGAGAAGAGTGGTAAGTGTTTGGGTCCAAAGAGGCTGCAGGGCTAACTCCCAAAGTGGCAAACATTATCCCTGGAAGCCCAACTGCCCTTGAAGGGATGCCACCAACAGATGGACTTCTAACAGGCATTGTGCGCCTGTTGCCAGCCCTAGAAGGTTCACTGAGAGATGCTGTTCTTGCATATGTTGTACGAAACATGGAAGATGAAGGCCTGAATCTCTAGAGGAATTGAATATTATACAGTTATCTTCCTCCCAAGAGCCAACTATTTTCTGGTTGTCCCTCCAGAAGATTTAGAGGCAACTTTGTGGTCCAGGAAGGGACTCAGGGAAAAAGCCTGAAACAGGAGGGAAGGAAACAGGGCACAAATTTTAAAGAATGACATAGCCCAAGGGCATAACATAAATGGATTAAAATCAAATGGGTCCAAGATGCCAAACAAGTCAAATTCAACTAAACCTTGATCCTCAATTTGCAAGCTAAATGACACACCCAAAAAGCACAATGACAGTTCCAAGGCACTATCAAAAGAGTAGGTGGTTGGTTCCCCAATTGTTGGAATGATCCTCCCACTCATTAGCATATGAAATTCAGTGCAGTTCAGTTCAGTTGCTCAGTCCTGTCCGACTCTTTGTGACCCCATGGACTGCAGCACTACAGGCCTCCCTGTCCATCACCAACTCCTGGAGCCTACCCAAACTCATGTCCATTGAGTCGGTGATGCCATCCAACCATCTCATCCTCTGTCCTCTTCTCCTCTCACCTTAAATCTTTCCCAGCATCAGGGTCTTTTCAAATGAGTCAGTTCTTTAGATCAGTTGGCCCAAGTATTGGAGTTTCAGCTTCAGCATCAGTCCTTCCAATGAACATTCAGGACTGATCTCCTTTAGGATGGACTGGTTGGATCTCCTTGTTGTCCAAGGGACTCTCAAGAGTCTTCTCCAACACCACAGTTCAAAAGCATCAATTCTTTGGCGCTCAGCTTTTTTTATAGCCCAAGTCTCACACCCATACATGACTACTGGAAAAACCATAGCTTTGACTCGTTGGAACTCTGTTGGCAAAGTAATGTCTCTGCTTTTTAGTAAGCTGTCTAGGTTGGTCATAACTTTTCTTCCAAGGAGCAAGCATCTTTTAATTTCATGGCTGCAGTCACCATCTGCAGTGATTTTGGAGCCCAAAAAAATAAAGTCTGACACTGCTTCCCCATCTATTTGCGTGAAGTGGTGGGACCAGATGCCATGATCTTAGTTTTCTGAATGTTGAGTTTCAAGCCAACCTTTTCACTCTCTTCTTTCACTTTCATCAATAAACTCTTTAGTTCTTCTTCACTTTCTGCCATAAGGGTGGTGTCATCTGCATATCTGAGGTTATTAATATTTCTCCCAGCAATCTTGATTCCAGCTTATGCTTCTTCCAGCCCAACATGATGATCTCTGCATATAAGTTAAGTCATCAGGGTGACAATATACAGCCTTGATGTACTCCTTTCCTGATTTGGAACCAGTCTGTTGTTTCAGTTCTAACTGTTACTTCTTGACCTGCATACAGATTTCTCAGGAGACAGGTCAGGTGGTCTAGTATTCCCATCTCTTTAAGAATTTTCCACAATTTGTTGTGATCCACACAGTCAAAGGCTTTGGCATGGTCAATAAAGCAGAACTAGATGTTTTTCTGGAACTCTCTTGCTTTTTCGATGATTCAACAGATGTTGGCAATTTGATCTCTGAGTCCTCTGCCTTTTCTAAATCTAAACTTGAACATCTGGAATTCATGGTTCACGTACAGTTGAAGTCTAGTTGGAGAATTTTGAGCATTACTTTGCTAGCATGTGAGATGAGTGCTATTGTGTGGTAGTTCGAGCTTTCTTTGGCATTGCCTTTGTTTGGGATTGGAGTGAAGACTGATTTTTCCAGTCCTGTGGCCACTGCTGAGTTTTCCAAATGTCCTGGCATATTGAGTGCAGCACTTTAACAGCATCATCTTTTAGGATTTGAAATAGCTCAACTGGAATTCCATCACCTCCACTAGCTTTGTTTGTAGTGATGCTTCCAACGGCCCACTTGACTTTGCATTCCTGGATGTCTGGCTCTAGATGAGTGATCACACCATCATGATTATCTGGGTCATGAAGGTCTTTTTTTGTATAGTTCTGTGTATTCTTGCCACATTTTCTTAATATCATCTGCTTTTGTTAGGTCCATACCATTTCTGTCCTTTATTGTACCCATCTTTGCATGATGGCATCTTTGTTGGGCTTCCCTGGTGGCTCAGAGGTTAAAGCACCTGCCTGCAATGTGGGAGACCTGGGTTTGATACTTGGGTTGGGAAGATCCCCTGGAGGAGGAAATGGCAACCCACTCCAGTATTCTTGCCTGGAAAATCCCATGGACAGAGGAGCCTGGTGGGCTATACTCCACAGGGTAGCAAAGAGTCAGACATGACTGAGCAACTTCACTTTCTTCACTTTGCATGAAAAGTTCCCTTGGTATCTCTAATTTTCTTGAAGAGATCTCTTATCTTTCCCAATTCTATTGTTTTCCTCTCTTTCTTTGCATTGATCACTGAGGAAGCCTTTCTTATCTCTCCTTGCTATCCTTTGGAACTCTACATTCAAATGGGTATATCCTTCCTTTCACCGAGCCCATAAAAACCTAACCACAGCCACAATTCATGCTACACCCTGTGGACTGTGCTTCTTTCTGAATCCAAACGAATCTATCTCCTACTTATCACTGTGTCTCTCACTAAATTCTTTTTATGCAATGAGACATCAAGAACCTGAGCTTCATTAGGTCCTAAAACCAGGCACTGTATGTTTTGGCCAGGTTCAAGTCCCGGTCAGACATGACTGAATGACTAAGCACAGCACAGAGTCCCTGCCACATGGGTTTGAGTCCCAATCTTAGGTAAACAGTTTCAAGCACACCTTTAAGAAATGGAAAGATGATTGGAAAGAAATGGAAAGACCTGCCCAATACTTTGTAAATAGTGGCATAGATGGAGAGAGGAGCTGAAGGATGAGAGGAAAAAGCAGTGGGAAAAACATGCCAAGGAACCCCCTTCATAACCTATCAGAAAAACTGTTAAATGCCTAACCTGTGCCCACAGTTTTCATTGTCCTGATGCTTGGCAGAATGAAGATTAAGGACATAAGAACCCTCACCCACTTGGGTAGCAGCTACTAAAGCACAGCAGATAGTGGAGTCTTTAGCACACACTGGAGAGTAGCCCCTGCCAGAGTCCCTCAGTTGTACCCACTACTATTTGCAGGGGGTTGCAGGAAACAAGAAACAAGAGATTGTAAAGGAATTAAGATTTTGTTAGCCGTATGTCCTTCCAGCCATAGGGGCGAGGACCTCCTACATAAAGTGGAGGTCTTCTGGAATCTGAGACTGAGCTATGTGAGCTTTCTGCGGAGTTTGTTTTTGCTGTCCCAGTTTCCAACTCGCTGGGCTTCTCATCACTTTCATTGTGCTGGGTTTCCTTTGCCTTCAGCTTCCACAGCATAAGCTTTCACCGAGCTGTGCTTCTGCTGTGATTGGTCTCTGCCTCACTGGGGCTGAGCTGAGGTTGCTTCAGCCAGGTTAGATCCACATAATGACACAAGATATGTCAAGGGGGGTGTGTAATTTTCTTGGTTCTGTCTCACCACAGCAAAGATTTGAAATGGCAAACCAGTGTTAAAGCTCAGTTTTATTTGGCAAGCAAAATATAGTACATCCTCCAGGGATGAGGGTGGGCTGACCCCAAAAAAGAAGGGAGCTCAGTCTTGCTCCTCTTTTTATGTGCTTTGTCTCCTCCCCCTGAGCCTGCCCTGTGTAAACTGGGCTACCCAGGAGGGCTGTTTGTTTCACCTGAGGTTCTCACTCTGGTCCTCGGATTTTCTTTTGTTCCATTTTTGCAGGCTTTTCCCTTTCTTTTAGCCACCTCCATTTTGGACTCCTTTTTCCTATTCTAACGACCTAACATAATGAATCTATATCTAGCAGGGAAAGAAGTATCCTCTTTGTTTTTCTTCTTTAAGAAACTTAACTCATCTTGGATCTTCCACATACATATTAAAAGCTTTTTGTCAATGTCAAGAACTGTGAGTTCTGGGATATCAACATGATTTCAAGCTAGTAAGTTAGCTTACCACTGTTTCATGAATGCTAGCAGAAGACGTGAACTCCTGAATCAGAGTTAAAAGACTTTACTTAAGGCACAGCAAGCAGCATGAGCTTCATATTCACATCTGTTCTCCTGTCTCCAAGTCCCTCGGGGCAACATGGATGGGCTCGGAAACTCAGATGAATGCCTGAGTATGCACTGGATGCATTATGGAAGAGGATCCCTAAGCTTAGAGAGCCTGAATCTTTTACACTGCTCAGTAAATATAAATGCTCTGTACTCCAGAAGGAGACATTATACTTTCCAATGCTGTTTATTATATTATTATACAAATGCCCTGAAAAGTTGGTCCAGAAATAAAACAGTGTCTCATATCTATATTTATAGTGTTCCCCCTTTTCATTTGTAATGTTGTTTGTTTTTACCTTACCTCTTTTGCCATGGATTAACCTTTCTGGAGGTTGGTTAGTTTGATTAGTCTTTTCAAAGATCAGCATTTCATTTTGTTTTTCCTCTGTTATATGTTTGTTTCTATTTTCTTATTTTCTATATTATTTTACTCTTCCAACTTTTGGGGATTTATTTATTTTTTAATTCCAGTATCTAATTTTTTTTTTTTTTTTTTACTATACTCTCCTCTTCAACTCTTGAATTACCAAAATTGTGTTTAAAAGTTTGCAAACGGAGATAATTATTTTAAGCTCTTATTTTATTTTTAATTTCTGTGTCCTCATAAGAAGCTATCGGCAGCAACAAATAATTCCAGATCTCACAGGGCTTAGCACAATACAAGTTTATTCCTTGTTCATTTGAAGTCCAACCAAAATGTTTCCTTATAAAGACACAGAGAATAAGCTTCTTCCCTTTTACGCTGCCAGCTTCCTCAACGTATAGCTCCATATGTTTTTGAAGAGGAGGAAGCAGGGCTATGGAATTACACATGATGTTCATGTGTTCAGGCCTGACAGTACAGGCAATGCTTATATATATATATATATATATATATATATATATATATACACTTATTTATTTGGCTGTGCTGGGTGTTAGTTGTGGCATGTGGGAAAACTTTTAGTTGCAACAGGTGGTATCTAGTTCCTTGACTAGGGATCGAATCCAGGCCCCCTGCATTGGGAGCAAGGGGTTTTTGCCTCTGGACCACCAGGGAAGTCCTCATGTAGCACTTTTCCTCACATTCCATAAGACATAGCCAAGCCTTCTAAATTTACCGGAGGCTGGGAATGACATCTAACTCTTATGTCTGGGACAGATAGAAAAATCAGAATACCTGCCATAATTTTAATGTAGTTATATTATGATAAAAAAAAAATTGTGTTCTGTATGATATCTTTAGAAAATTTGAGATACAGTCAATTTTTGTAAATGTTCTGTGTTTGTTTAAAAAATAATGTATATTTTCCAATTAGTGAACACAGGCTTCTGTATACATCACTTCAGTTCAGTTCAGTCACTCAGTCGTGTCCAACTCTTTGCGACCCATGAATTGTAGCATGCCAGGCTTCCCTGTCCATCATCAACTCCCAGAGTTCACTCAAACTCACGCCCATCGAGTTGGTGATGCCATCCACCCATCTCATTCTCTGTCGTCCCTATCTCCTCCTGCCCCCAATCCCTCCCAGCATCAGAGTACTTTCCAATGAGTCAACTCTTCGCATGAGGTGGCCAAAGTACTGGAGTTTCAGCTTTAGCATCATTCCTTCCAAAGAACACCCAGGGCTGATCTCCTCTAGAATGGACTGGTTGGATCTCCTTGCAGTCCAAGGGACTCTCAAGAGTCTTCTCCAACACCACAGTTCAAAAGCATCAATTCTTCGGCGCTCAGCTTTCTTCACAGTTCAACTCTCACATCCATACATGACCACTGGAAAAACCATAGCCTTGACTAGATGGACCTTTGTTGGCAAAGTAATGACATAAATGAAATCAAATTTGTTAATTTTATTGCTCAAATTATCTACATTCTTATTGGTCTTTTTAAAAATATATATATATTTTACATACAACATTGTGTAGGTTAAAGGTATACAATATGTTAATTTGATTCATTTATATAATTTGATTGTCATTGTAGTGATATTAGCACCTTTATCATATCATATATGATCACTTCTTTTTTGTGATAGGAATAATTAAGATCTAGTCTCTTAGCAAGTTTGGTGTTTATAATACAATAATGTTATCTAAATTCAGTATTCAGTTCAATTCAGTTCAGTATACTGTGCTTTAGATCCATAGGACTTATTCATCTACTGGTTGCAATCTTATTGGCTTTCTTATCTACTTTAAATATTAATGACCAAGAGATATGAGTTAGAAATTTCCCACAATGTTGATGGGCATGTCACTTTCTCTTTATAGTTATTTTGAGGCTATGATAGTAAACAGTGTAAGTTTACAATGTGGTATCCTTTTGATTATGTCCTGTTATTTTTATTGACTTCCCTTCTTTATTGGGGATATTTTTTCTTTACAAAATACTTTGTCTGATATTTATTATAGTTATAATACTTTCTTTTGGTTAAATTTTCCTGGTTCTGAAATTCTGACTGTATATGTTTTGGACTTTATTCTCCTTCTGTCTTCAATTAATTTAAAAAAAATTTTTTTACCTTTTTATCTTGATTGTTTTATTCTATGTAATTTCTCATTTTACATAAAAATCTTCCATTAGCTGTCTCCTCCATTGTAACTATCTGCTGTTTAACATTGAATATTTACTTTTAATTATCATATTTTTTTATTTCTGGGAGATCACTTCCTCTAATTCTGCCTAAATCTCTTGCTGATTAGTCATATTTTTAACCTCCCTCCCCCATCTTAAAACTTCTTGAGCCACCAGGGAAGCCCATCTTTAAATGTATAAATATACTTAATTTATTTTCTAATATATTCCTTGTATTTGTGCATTTTTAATATCCAAGTTCCTGTTCTTTTATGTGACACTTGTTTATGGTGGCTTAGTTTCTCACGTGTCTTGTTATGTTTCTTTTAACATGAACTTCTATTTACAATAAACCACAACCTTTTGAACTTTTAAAATTCATTCCTCCAAGGAGGATTTGTGTTGCTTTCCACAATAGGTATGAAGACATTTCAGACCTGGGTCCCGTTTAAACTGGTCCAGATATGAAATTTTTTAGCTTATGATATTCTTCACCAGGTGAACAGTGTAAATTTTGATCCTAAACCCATCTCTGAACCTTCCAGTAGCTACAGATTCTCAGGAGTCCTCGCCCTCCCACCCCCACCCTCAACCCCAAGCTCTTCTAGACAGTTTTCTTTCCTGCTTAACTCTGTGAATGGTTATTCACTCACTTGCTTCTTGTGAACCCTTCCTTGCAAATGGCTTTTCCTGAGCATGACTCTTAGGCTGGACGGTTGTTGACGGAGCTCTCTGCTCTGGGCAGATGCACAGCTCTAAACGGCCTGTGCATATAGGTTCCCCCAGGGCACCCAGCTGCTTCCATTCCCACCTCCTTCCCTACACTCACACTCCTGCTCTTCTGCAGCCTCTGCCATCCATTTAGAAAGTGTCATTAGTATTTTATCTAGCAACTTTTCAGTTAATTTAGAGAATTATGAATGAATTTCTCTTTTATTTTTTCAAATAGCATTTAAATACAGTATAAAAATGGTACAGATATTTGTGAGAGACATGGTTGTCTTGTCATTTTCTTTTCTCTTGCTAATGCCAGAGGCCTCAGTGAATTGGTATATCATTTAAAATAACACCATCAGTGCTCAGAATTGGTGAATTCTGAATGGCATACCGATTAGAATTACTGTTCATATGAAGCCTGTGAAAATCCAGTCCTCATTCTCCCACTAGGTAACTTTGTGAACTTCTCTGGTGTTAAGCCACCCTTTGAGACTTGATTTTTTTCCTCATTTCTATGTTCCACTGGTTTATCTAGTATATATTCCCAAGTGAGTTACAGAGAGATAGGTCACGTGGGAGATCTTGATCTCTGTGACCAAATGTTGCCTGCAGCAGCGTGACCTCCTTGCTAAACACTGAGTTCCTAGTAGATAGACTCTTCTTTTTATCTCAGTGTGCCAGACAACCATAATTTTCCATGTGCAGTGTGTTGTGAAAAAGGTTAAGAAGTGTGATCTAGATCTTCTAACAGCCCTTCCATCTTTAAAGCTACTTTTCCTCTCTGGTACTTGCTTAGTAAAAAAGTATATTGTATCCAAGAGAGAAGGCAGGCAGGTTTTACGTAGAGTTGTTTTGAACTGAAATCTTCAAAAGGAGCTGCGTGTCTTTGTGAATGAGGAAAATCTCAAGAACTTTGTGCTAAGTGACCTGTTAGAGCCAGTAATGCCATTATAGGATTTGAATGAGCCAAGGCCTTTGATGGCTCCTTGGACCATATTTTCTTATAACTAGTTTCATTGTGCTTCTTCATCTCCTCACTTTTGTGCGGCTTCATGTCCTTTCCTTTTTCTTTTTTTTTTAATATTAATAGTTGTATGCCTTTGCTTCACTTTGTTTTCAATCCCTCTTTTCTCTGGTATTTTGAACAGTTTGAAATAAGAGTCTGGATTTCATTTACCAAGGACTCACACCCTGCTAAAACCTATTAAAATCAATGATTGATTTTGCTTATACATGAAAGCATGGATCCCAACATGCTCTGCTTCTGTTTCTAGCATGATTCTGAGTCATGCTTTAAGAATAATATTTAGCACTTAGCAACCCAGAGTTTAGTTTGTCCCTGAAATCACATTGTTTGGTTTGGGATGTAGTGTGTTTTTGAAACAATGGATTCTTGTCTCCACTCCAGACTTAGCAAATCTGAACCTCCATGAGTGCATGAGTGGAGGTCAGAGAATGCAGTTTTGTATTTTTAGTTCTGGGAACTACTTCTCTGGAAACAACTGAAAGAGCACATTATTTGGCTATAAAAATGGAGGTAGCATTGAAGAAGACTTAACAGAAGAGCTTTTTTTTGAAAAAAAAAAAAAAAGATTGTCTTTGAAGGATGAATCAAATATTTGCCTGATGAGGAAGACTAGGGAAGGACAGAAGTGCCTGAGTTGAGGCACAAGAGTGAGACCCCATGTCCTGTCTTTGAGAGCTGTGAATGGTCTAGTATGACTTAGATTGATGCCAATATAGGAAGTAGAAATAACAGAAGAAGGATCAGGAAAGTAGATTAGGACTAAATTGTGGAGTTTTGATTGATAAAGAATTACTTTTTCTTTCATGGGAAATAAAAGCCATCAAAGGATTCATAAATATGGCAGTAATGGGGCAAGATTTTTGTTTTACATTATAACCATGGCAGCAATGTGGAGGATGAATTCAAGGGAAAAGAAACTGGAGACAATGAATCCAATTGAAGATTTAGTTAGAGTATCTCGGAATGATTATAAGACAGTAGTTGGGGAAATGAAGGAAAAGGGCATAGATTTAGAATCATTCATTTACTCAATAAATATCTGCTGACTATTTTGTATATGCTATCTGTGAGCCCTGTGCTAGGCTGGTAGGGAAAAAACAAACCAAACCATGAATATTCTAAGACAAATAAAAAATATGTAATGTGTGTTTGTATGTGTATGCATGTATATGTAGATGAAAAAAATAAAAGTATTTTTAAAATAATGGTATCCTCTTTGTGGAAAAAATAAAAATAATTTTACTTTCTTAGACATTCTTGAATTTTCATAAGTGACTGCAGTATCAGTGTATCACATTTAAAAACTTCTAATTTTGAAAATTAAAAACTTTTCTAATTTTATATTTGCCTCCAAAACTCTAGGGGAAAAGATAGTCGTATGAACAGCCAAAGTAGCAATACAGTAGTTATAATAAGAGATATATTAAAAAAACAAAAAGGCAAGCAGTAGTATCTAAACATGCCTTCAAGAGACAAGGCATCTTCATGAAGGAAGCAGCATTTCAAGTGAAGCTTGTAAGGCTTGTGGGAGTCCCAGAGAAGTGATACTCCAAACAAAGGAAACTCAAATTAATTGGAAAATTAATCTGAGTGGGTAGGCAGATTCTGAAGTCTTATATTGTTCATGAAAGTGTTTAGAATTTATCTTATAATCTATTATGAAAATGCAAGCAGAAAGAAAACAGCAAATATTCACACCATGAAGGCCCTTCTGCAGCAGTACAGAAGTTAGATTGAGGTGATGTGGAGTGGAATTAGAAGCAGGTAGGAAAATCAATAAAAAGGCACTTGTGATAGTTCAGGTGAGAATTAGCAGGTGTTAGTGATTTGGTCAGATGAGTGGAGTGGTATTTGTATGTGTTTGTCTGCATGTGTATGTGTGTGTATCTGTGTGTATGAAGCACAAATGTGCTTGGCAGTAGATAGTCAAAGGAGCAGAAATTATCTAACTTCTGATGTCTATCAAGTTACTCTTTGTTCTCTCAAATGAGAGGATAATGGTGTTATTCACTGTAAAAGGAAATACATGACTAAGAGACTGGTGAGTTATGATGAACTGAAGGTACATGTGGGATATTTAAGTGGAAAATTTTCTTGGGCAGATGTGTATGTGTGCGCATGCTAAGTCACCTCAGTCGTGTCCGACTCTGTGACCCTATGGACTGTAACCTGCCAGGCTCCTCTGTCCATGAGATTCTCTAGGCAAGAATAATGGAGTGGGTTGCCATACCTTTCTCCAGAGGATCTTCCCGACCTAGGGACTGAACCCATATCTCTTATGTCTCCTGCATTGGCAAGTGGATTCTTTACCACTGGTGCCACCTGGGAAGCCCATATATGAGTATGCTGCTGCTGCTGCTGCTAAGTCGCTTCAGTCGTGTCCGACTCTGTGCAACCCCCTGGACTGCAGCACACCAGTTTCCTCCGCCCATGGGATTTTCCAGGCAAGAGTACTGGAGTGGGTTGCCATTGCCTTCTCTAATATATGAGTATAGACCTCCTTAAAAAGATAAAGATTAAAAAGTTAATAAGATTTGGTGACTGATTAGATATAGTTGGAAGGGATGGTGGTAAGGTACTCAAATATAGGAAAAAGAGGGAAATGTTGAAGAGGAATGAAATACTGTTTGACCTTGAGCATTATAATTATTTAATGACTATGTAGCAAAGTGATTAAAAATGTGACCTCTCATGAAGCTCTAGACTACTTGATTTAAAATCCTAGCTTTAACACTAGCTGAGTATATCCTCATGAGCAAATTACTTAACCTCTATGAGGCTCAGGTTCCTCATCTGTAAAATAGAATTAATATCAGCCTTAACCCCAGAGTTGCTGTGAGAATGAAATAGTTTATGAAGGGCACTAGAAGTAATACCTGAAGCATAATTAGTATGTTAGTATTCAGGTTATTTAGGAAAATGAAGCAATTTTGGTGGCTCAGACGATAAAGCGTCTGCCTACAATGCGGGAGACCTGGGTTCAATCCCTGGGTTGGGAAGGTCACCTGGAGAAGGAAATGGCAACCCACTCCAGTATTCTTGCCTGGAGAATCCCATGGACAGAGGAGCCTGGTAGGCTACAGTCCATGGGGTCACAAAGAGTCAGACACAACTGAGTGACTTCACTTCACTTCTGTGAAGAAAAAAAAGTCTTTGTTCCTTTACTACCATTGAGAAGGTAGCCGCTCTGTGTTTTGGTCCATGGGTCAAAATGATGCAAAAGGACTAGAGTTTTCAATAGAAAAAATAGCTGATGCTGCAGTCAGTTTTGAAATCTAGTTCACAGTTGTTCAGAAGGTAAGAAGGTAAGACAAAGAGCAGACCTGTGACTATTTCTCAAGACAGCTCTGTTGTGTTCATCACGACCATGAGGTGCTCTTGTTCTTTTCCGGGCATAGCAGATTATTTCAAATCTCTCAGCTAGGTAGTTAGAAGACACATTTCTCACTTAACGTCCTAACCATTGCTTCCTTGTTCTTATAATAAAGCATTACAGACCCAGATGTTAGCCACCAAAGGGAAATGGAAGCCTGGAATATGACGTTTGGCTATGTTCTCTCATGGCTGAATCATACTGATTATATTTTTTTGTATCTTAAGAAAACTACAGAAAAATAGGCAGGCTTTCAAGGCTTTAGTGATTTTTTTTCTTCTTAGATGCAATAGGTGAATGGATTTTAAGACAAATGAGTACATTTCCAAGGTTTTATTTTATTTTTCTGAAATGGTAAATAAATCATGTGGTTTGATTATGAAAAGATCCACTTCTTTTCATGACAAAGGTGCCAGCTGATTCACGTATCTTTTCAGATTCTTATTTTTCTCAGAAGAATACTTTTGAGTATCTGTTGTGTGACAGTAATTGTTCTAGGTACTATTTGCATATTTTAATGAATTTAATATGCAAACAGCCTCATGAAGTAGGTACTATTATATAGCATTTTATAGGTTAGCAAATTGAGAAACAGATTAAGTAGTTTGCCTTGAAAGTGAAAGTGAAGTCGCTCAGTCGTGTCCAACTCTTTGTGACTCCATGGACTATAGCCTACCGGGCTCCTCCATCCATGGGATTTTCCAGGCAAGAGCACTTGAGTGGGTTGCCATTTCCTTCTCCAGAGGATCTTCCCGACCCAGGGCTCGAATCTGGGTCTCCTGCAATGTAGGCAGACGCTTTACCATCTGAGCCACAAGGGAAGCCCTAGTAAAGGATACACAAATCTTTATTTATTATTAATAAATCTTTATTTATTATTATTAATAAATCTTTGTTTATTATTAATAATAAATTTTATTTATTATTAATAAAATCTTTATTATTAATAAATCTTTATTTATTATTGTGTATCTTTAGTAAAGGATACACAAATTCATTGCACTCTTAAAGTGCAACATCACAAAGGCCATTTACTAAAAACCCACAGCCAACATAGTACTCAGTGGTGAAAAGCTGAAAGCCTTTTCACTAAATGCAGGAACAAGACAAGGATGCTCACTCTCACAGGCCTAGGTAACACTCATGGTTACCAAAGGGGAGAGGGAAGCAGAGGAGGGACAAATTAGGGGTATGGGATTAATAGATACAAACAACTATTACATATAAAATAGATAAGCAAGAAAGATATACTGTATAGCACAGGAAATTATACTCATTATCTTATAATAACCTGGAATGGAGTTTAATCTGCAAAAATACTGAATCACTATGCTGTACACATGAAACTAACACAATACTGTAAATCAACTACACTTCAATTTTTTTTTAAGTACTTTACATAAGTTATCTCATTTGATAGTCACAAAAAGCTTACAAGTAATTTTTGTCTCCATTTTCAAATGAGAAAATGAGGTTCAATGAGTTTACTTACTCAAGGCTGCATGAAATAATGAAGTTGGGACAAGAATTTAGGCCTGTCCAATGCTTTTTCCACCAGTCCATCTTCTTTTTTTTTTTTTTTTCCAACTACAATTTTATTTTATTTTTAAACTTTACAAAATTGTATTAGTTTTGCCAAATATCAGAATGAATCTGCCACAGGTATACATGTGTTCCCCATCCTGAACCCTCCTCCTTCCTCCCTCCCCATACCATCCCTCTGGGTCGTCCCAGTGCACTAGCCCCAAGCATCCAGTATCATGCATTGAACCTGGACTGGCAACTCATTTCATACATGATATTTTACATGTTTCAATGCCATTCTCCCAAATCTTCCCACCCTCTCCCTCTCCCACAGAGTCCATAAGACTGTTCTATACATCAGTGTCTCTTTTGCTATCTCATACACAGGGTTATTGTTACCATCTTTCTAAATTCCATATATATGCGTTAGTATACTGTATTGGTGTTTTTCCTTCTGGCTTACTTCACTCTGTATAATAGGCTCCAGTTTCATCCACCTCATTAGAACTGATTCAAATGTATTCTTTTTAATGGCTGAGTAATACTCCATTGTGTATATGTACCATAGCTTTCTTCTCCATTCATCTGCTTCCATGTCCTGGCTATTATAAACAGTGCTGGGATGAACATTGGGGTACACGTGTCTCTTTCCCTTCTGGTTTCCTCAGTGTGTATGCCCAGCAGTGGGATTGCTGGATCATAAGGCAGTTCTATTTCCAGTTTTTTAAGGAATCTCCACACTGTTCTCCATAGTGGCTGTACTAGTTTGCATTCCCACCAACAGTGTAAGAGGGTTCCCTTTTCTCCACACCCTCTCCAGCATTTATTACTTGTAGACTTTTGGATCTCAGCCATTCTGACTTCCACCAGTCCATCTTCTTAATTTCATAAATAGTAATTCCATTGTGCCTGTGCAAGGTAGAAGAGGCATGGGGCAAAATGGGACATTTTTTGAAATAGATTTTTTTTTTTTACTGAATCATATAAAAGTGCAAACTAAGGTAAACATTTACAATTAGTACTGTATTTAATACCCAAACTGAATTTCAAGTGAAGAGTTATTAGATTATTTCCTTCCCTCTTCTTCTTTCCTTTCTTTCTTACTATAAGATCGAATCTTACCAATCTCATTTTAGAAACTGCATTTCTTCACAATGAATATATTAGAAATTAGGCCATCCTCTTTACCTGCCTGTTGATCTTTAAAATTTTTTTCTTAAATGAATTTTAAGTGTTTCTGAAAAGAATTGAAAAATATTGTTTGATTTTATTTAAAGCCTTTTTAGAAACTGATCTCCCACTGTTTTTATTCACTAAGATCAGTCTTGAAATAATTGTGACAATATCATAGCCTAGTACAGTTTATCCTTTTTTTGTTTGTTTTAACTCACAAAACACTTTGGAGGTTAATCAATTTTCTCTGTTACACAAATACATTAATAAAACAACAGTGTTTTAGAACATTCTAGAGCCATATTCTCTAAGTTTCTGCTTAGAGGATGATCCTATGTAGGTATAGTACTCTTCTGGAGCTTACTCCAAATGTAAGAATAATGGGTATGTTCTGAGTTTGTTATAAATATGAGAAATAACTGCAGGAGAATATTTATAAGTAAAATATATAGAAAAGCAAATAAGGGAATGGAAGGAGAGGTGGTAGCTAAGAACTCAGGACAGCTTCTTTCTTGCTGATTTACTCTTTCTGAAAAGAAAAAGAGTCTAATCACTGCGCTCCCAAAGGTCTTAAAAATATACCTTCTGGTTAGTGGTCATGCTATGGAAACATTTGCTGGTTTTCATCCTTGAGCTGAATTCTGTGGATGGAGAAGCAGACCGAAAATGAAGGAAAGGCTGTTTAATAAAGTCATATAAAGTCGGCCTATTAATTTTTTGCTCCAGTTACGACAATGTTATTTCTAGTCATATGACAATCCAGTCATAATCAGAATGGTCTTACAAGATATAAAACCTTGGGCCCTGAGTTTGGGGCCACATTCACTCATATAGACAAGTAGTCGGCAATTGCAGAACATGGAAACATGAGTCAACAGTGGCTTTTTAATTTGGTGCTATGGTTTCCATATCTACAATCACTTCACACGTTCCTTTACTTTGTATCATGAATTGGGTGATTCTCTTTTTCATGTATGCTTTTTAGCATGCTCTCTGTTGTGATTTCTTGTTCCTATGGGCTACTACTTATTTAATATTTATTTTATTATTATTTTTTAATACCAAAAACATTTTGTATTGGGGTATAGCTGATTAACAATGTTGTGATTGTTTCAGATGAACAATGAAAGGACTCAGCCATACATATACATATAACCATTCTCCCCCAAATCCCCCACATCCAAGCAGGCACATAACGTTGAGCAGAGTTCCATGTAATGTAAAATAGGTTTTTGTTAGTTATACATTTTAAATATAGCACTGTATACACATGACCTTCCCAAAGTCCTTAACTATCCCTTCCTCCCCTGCAACTATGAGTTTGTTTTCTGAGACTCTTTATGTTTTGTAAGTAAGTTCATTAGCATCATTTCTTTTTAGGCTCCACATATAAGGGATGTCATATGATATTTCTCCTTCTCTGTCTACTTACTCCACTCAGTATGAACTCTATAGGTCTATCCATGTTGCTGCAAATGGCCTTATTTCATTCTTTTTAATAGCTGAGTAATTTTGTTGTTGTTCAATCAGTCAGTTGTATCCAACTCTTTGCAACCCCATGGACTGAAGCAAGCCAGGCTTCCTTGTCCTTTTCCATCTCCTGGAGCTTGCTCAAACTCATGTCCATTGAGTTGGTGATGCCATCCAACCATCTCATCCTCTGCCATCCCCTTGACCTCTTGCCTTCAATCTTTCCCAGCATTAGGGTCTTTTCTAATGAGTTGGCTCTCCGCATCAGGTGGCCAAACCAATGGAGCTTCAGCTTCAGCATCAGTTCTTCTAATGAATATTCAGGGTTGATTTCCTTTAGGATTGTCTGGTTGGATCTCCTTGCAGTCCAAGGGACTCTCATGAGTCTTCTCCAATACCACAGTTCAAAAGCATCAATTCTTCAGCACTCACCCTTCTTTAAAGGTAATCAGTCCTGAATATTCATTGGAAGGACTGATGCTGAAGCTGAAGCTCCATTATTTTGGCCACCTGATGTGAAGAACTGACTCATTGGAAGAGACCCTGGTGCTGGGAAAGATTGAAGACAGGTGGAGAAGGGGACAACAGAGGATGGATGAGATGGTTGGATGGCATCACTGACTCAGTGGACATGAGTTTGAGCAAGCTCCAGGAGTTAGTGATGGACAGGGAAGCCTGGTGTGCTGCAGTCCACAGGGTAGCAAAGAGTCAGACATGACTGAGAGACTGAACTGAACTGAACAGCCTTCTTTATGGTCCAACACTCATATCCATACATGACTAATGGAAAACCGATAGCTTTGACTATATAGACCTTTGTCAGGAAAGTAATATCTCTGCTTTTTAATATGCCTTCTAGGTTCATCATAGCTTTTCTTCAAGGAGAAAGCGTCTTTAAATTTCATGGCTGCAGTCACTGTCTACAGTGATTTTGGATCCCAAGAAAATCTGTCATCATTTCCATTGTTTTCCCATCTATTTGCCATGAAGTGATGGGACCAGATGCCATGATCTTAGCTTTTTGAATGTTGAGTTTTAAGCCAGCTTGTTCACTCTCCTCTTTCACCTTCACCAAGAGGCTCATTAGTTCCTCTTCACTTGCTTCCATAAAGTGGTATCATCTATGTATCTGAGGTTGTTGATATTTTTCCCGGGAATCTTGATTCCAGCTTGTGCTTCATCCAGCCTGGCATTTTTCACAATGTGCTCTGCATATAAGTTAAATAAGCAGAGTGACAATATACAGTTTTGTCGTACTCCTTTCCCAATTTTGAACCAGTCATTTTTCCACGTCTGGTTCAAATTGTTGCTTCTTGACCTGCATACAGGTTTCTCAGGAGACAGATAAGGTGGTCTGGTATTCCCATCTCAAGAATTTTTCCACAGTTTGTTGTGATTCACATAGTCAAAAATGTTACCATAGTCAATGAAGCAGAAGTAGATGTTTTTCTGGAATTCTCTTGCTTTTTCTATGATCCACCAGATGTTGGCAATTTCATCTCTGGTTCCTCAGCCTTTTCTAAATCCATTTTGTACATCTGAAGTTGGTGGTTCACATACTGTTGAAGCCTAGCTTGAAGGATTGTGAGCATGACCTTGCTATCTTGTGAAATGTGTACAATTGTGCAGTAATTTGAAAATTCAATAGTCCATTGTGTGTGTGTGTAGTATATATATATACCTACCACATCATCTTTATCCAGTTCTCTGTTGATGGACATTTAGGTTGTTTCCATGTCCTGGCTATTGTAAACACTGCTGCAATGAACATTGGGGTTCATGTATCTTTTGGGGCCATGTTTTTCTTTGGGTGTATAACCAGGAGTGGGATTGCAGAGTCCTCTGGTAGCTATTTTTAGTTTTTCAAGGAACCTCCATGCTATTCTCCATAGTGGCTATACCAATTTACATTCCCACCGACAGTGCAGGAGGGTTCCCTTCTCTCCACACCCTCCCCAGCATTTGTTGTTTGTGGACTTTTTGATGAAAGGATGGGATATTTTTTTTACTTACCATATCTCCTGTACCAAAACTATGGTTGTTACAGCTCGGGAGAGTGAGGGAGCATAGCCAAGGATAGGGGGAAGTCCACCCCTCCTTGCCCCATCTATAGATAGTGTGATTTCCCCCAAGCTAAGAAAATCCTTCATTTTCCTATATTTTGTTTAATTTTCTCTTTCTCCTCTGTGTTGTCAGAGCACTTAGTTCATACTTCTGATATGGAATTTGCAATCTAATATATATGGGGTTATTATTATTATTGTCATTAATTTTGGCTGTGTTGGGTCTTAGTTGTGGCACATGAAATCTTCTTCCTTGTGTCATGCGGGATCTTTCCTTGTGCACAGACTCTTGAGTTGTGGCACTTAGGCTCTGGAGTGAGCATGTTTCAGTATTTGTAGCATGTGGGCCTCATTGTCCCGTGGCATGTGGTATCTTAGTTCCCCTACCAGGGCTCAGGCCCATGTGCCCTGCATTGTAAGGCAGACTCTTAACCACTGGACTACCAAAGAAGTCCCATGTGTGGGATTTTTTAACATGTTTTTTATTTGTCTCTACTGCTTGAAGATAGACATTCTATTAGATTCAGCTTTGTATTGTTCTCTAACACCCATCTAAATCATTCAATATGCATAGTAGATACTAAATAATGTGAAATGAACCAGTGAGACCAATATTTATATTTGTGTTTTCTACCTATATGTATTTTTTTTACAATGCACATTTTCGTTTCTTTCTTTATTTATTTATTTATTGGCTGTGCTGGGTCTTTGTTACTACACAGACTTTTCTCCAGTTGTGGCAAGCAGGGGCTACTCTCTAGTTGTGGTCTGCAGGCTTCTCATTGCGGTACATTCTCTTGTTGCAGAGCACAGGCTCTAGGCACATGGGCTCAATAGTTGTAGTTCCTAGGCTGTGGAGCATAGGCTCAATAGTTGTGGCACACCTCAGCATGTGGGATCCTCCTGGACCAGGGGTTGAACCTGTGTCTCCTGTATTGGTAGGTGGATTCTTTACCACTGAGCCACCAGGGAATCCCTGCACATTTTCTTACGTTACTTTCTTAAGGAAAAAAAAAATTAGATTGTGTTATCTGAAGAATATGCTAATTCCTAGATAATTCCTTTCTTGTTGATGATCTGTGTAGTTGGTAACTATCAGCACAGGCCTCTCAGAGTTTTAGAGTCACACCAGAAGCGGATACCAGTGAGCCCTACATGCACACTAAGAAGAAAAGTCATGCTTGGCTGATTGTCACTCTCGGTGCCAGGCCTGGCCAGGGTCAGAAGCCTTGTTCTTGACTGACGCCTGTTAGTTAGCCTCTGTGCGGTAGCTAGGGAGCAGGGCTGCTTATTGATGATGGTTCTGATAACTACAGGCGCACTAAGTAGTTTTATTTATCCACATGTTTTATTTCATCTAATCCTGTGGTGTGGGCACAGAGAAGGTGACTGACTTTGCCAAAGTCACACAGTGGCACGTAAGGGAGCCTGACATTCAAACCCCTACAGTTTACCGCTAATCATTTTTTTTTTCTTAAACTAAACATATGCATTTTTAACAGTTTTTATTTACTTTTTATTTTTGCTTATGCTGGGTCTTTATTGCTTTGTAGGGGCTTTCTCTAGTTGTGGAAATTGCGGGCTACTCTTCCTTGCAGTGTGCCAGCTTTCTCATTGCACTAGTTTCTCTTGTTGTGGGGCATAGGCTCTCAGATGTGCAGGCCTCGGTAGTTGTGGCTTGTGGACTCAGTACTTATGGCGCCCAGGCTTAATTGCTCCATGGCATGTGGAATTCTCCTGGACCAGGGGTCGAACCCATATCCCCTGCCTTGGCAGGTGGATTCTTATCCACTGTGTCACCAGGGAAGTCTTGCCTATAGTTTCTATTCTTAACCACAATATTTTTCTGTCAAAAAGAGAATGAATTAAAAGAACAGTAAATTGAATTTTCTCATAAAATAGACGATTTATATGTATGTTTAATGATCTTCTGATGCTGGGAGGGATTGGGGGCAGAAGGAGAAGGGGATGACAGAGGATGAGATAGCTGGATGGCATCACTGACTCGATGGATGTGAGTCTCAGTGAACTCCGGGAGTTGGTGATGGACAGGGAGGCCTGGCATGCTGCGATTCATAGGGTCACAAAGAGTCGGACACGACTGAGCAACTGAACTGAACTAAACTGAATGACCTTTTGCCTAACTTTTAATACAAGTGACAACTAAGGTATATAATGTATTGATTATCATGCACAGCAAGTACTAAGTACTAGAATGTTTAAGTAAGTTAAACAAGACAACTCAGTAATGAAACATTTAAAATTAAAATATATGCTGTTTCATTTTTACTATTTAAAAGAGTTTTTACCTTCTTTAGTCGTTCAGTCACTAAGTCGTGTCCAGCTCTGCAACCCCATGGACTGTAGCACACCAGGCTTCCTGTGCTTCACTGTCTCCCAGAGTTTGCTCAAATTCATGACCACTGAGTCAGTGATGCTATCTAACCATCTCATTCTCCTTCCCCATCTCCTTTTGCCTTCATTCTTCCCCAGGATCAGGGTCTTTTCCAGTGAATCAGCTCTTTGCATCAGGTGGCCAAACTATCAGAGCTTCAGCTTCAGCATCAGTATCAGTCCTTCCAATGAATATTCAAGGTTGATTTCCTTTAGAATTGACTAGTTTGATTTCCTTGCAGTCCAGGGGACTCTCGATAGTCTTCTCCAGCACTACAATTGGAAAGCATCAGTTCTTTGGCCCTCAGCCTTCTTAATGGTCCAACTTTCACATCCATACATGACATCTGGAAAAACCACAGCTTTGACTATACGGACCTTTGTCAGCAAAATGATATCTCTGCTTTTTAATACACTGTCTAGGTTTGTCATAGTTTTCCTTTCAAGGAGCAAGCATCTTTTAATTTCATGGCTGCAGTCACCATCCACAGTGATTCTGGAGCCCAAGGAAATAAAGTCTGTCACTGTTTCCATTGTTTCCCCATCTATTCACCATGAAGTGATGGGACT
The DNA here is from genome assembly GCF_055505025.1 of Bos grunniens. Lineage (NCBI taxonomy): Eukaryota > Metazoa > Chordata > Mammalia > Artiodactyla > Bovidae > Bos > Bos grunniens. The sequence continues at coordinate 112,247,827 of NC_141170.1, read as the reverse complement.
GGATGCCATGATCTTAGTTTTTTTGAATGTTGGGTTTCAAGCCAGCTTTTTCCACTCTCCTCTTTCACCCTCATCACGAGGCTTTAGTTCCTCTTTGCTTTCTACCATTTGAGTGGTATCATCTATATATCTGAGGTTGTTGATATTTCTCCTGGTAATCTTGATTCCAGCTTGTGAGTCATCCAGCCCAGCATTTTGCACAATGTAGTCCGCATATAGGTTAAATAAGCAGGGTGACAATATATAGTGTTGACATACTCCTTTCCCAATTTTGAACCATTCTGTTGTTCCATGTAATATCCTAATTTCTTAATCTGTGACTTTATTTTCTACAAACCAGAAAAAGAAGTAATTATTTTTATCAAAACTATGAAATTCAGAAATATTTCTTTGTGGAGATATTTATAGACATTCTTGGAAAGAAGTTTGTGAAAAGGTAGGTCACTTCATAGATTTTTGCAGTCTTCCTTAAAAAAAAAAAAAAGCTTCCTACTGCAATAACCTATAGAGAAAATAAAATTCTTAATCATTATGTTATCTTTCAAAATGAAGATCTTTTTTATTCTTGACCTGAAATTTATTAACACTCATAACTTTATCTTGGACCCTTAGCTGAATTTTTTTTTATCATTTGATACTTTACCACAATTTCACTATACAATATATTTTAACAAAGTTTTATCATTAATGGTGTTCACACTCTAAAACACAATTCAGATTGATTCTGAATCCAGAAATATAAAGCTCCTGATCTTGCTCTCAAGTCCTGCATTTTCTTTTCTGATTATTTGTAATAGTAGTTCTCAAACATGGGTAATTTAGCTCCCAAGGGGGCTTTTGGCAATGTCTGGAGAAATGTTTGATTATCACAACTAGGGGTGCTACTGACATCTGATCTAATCCACAGGAGCCTCCCACCTCCCACTGTTATCCCACCCTGAATGTGAACAGTGCTGAGCTAAGAAACACTGCTTTATAAGAAACATTTTTGGGAACATTGCTTTGTTATCTTTTCAGCTACTGTAGAAGATTTTTTAGGTACTATATGAAATAAATGCCAGATTTATAAGAATGTATACATTCAGATGAAAATTGTGCTTCAGAGGATTCTAAGAGACAGTGGATAAGAATGGAACCCAGAACCTAGGTTGAAGGGACTTTTTTTTCCCCCACCCCAGAAAATGGAGGCTTTTCCATAATGGAAGGAGGAAGGAAGGAGACAATGGATGTAGCTGCAAATAATTTTGAAGATGTGCAGATATAAAGTGGAGGTCACCTATTGAGAGGGAGGTGGCAGTGGTGTCCTAGGAGGTTTAAAAATAAAGGTACCTTAAAACATAAGACAAAGCCCAATCTTGGTGATAGAGAAAGGAATTCTTTCCCTTATCTAAAACCAATGAATAAGCTCTACTGATTTATGGATTTAGGTAAAGCCCATAAAAAAATAATAATTGAAGTTGAAATAGCCACTGTAGAGAATGGACAGTGGCTGTGCTTGAAGTTAAATGGGCAAAGGCATCACTATTCAGGTAATCATCAAGTTAGTGCTAAATATAGCCTCCAGGAGATGGAGATTATAGAGGGATAAGGAAGGGCTCATTTCTTACCAAGTAGACTAGGGTGCAGGACAGAGTCCTAGCCATAGCAAGGGACTTGGGAAACTAGTAGAAGAGAGAAGCCTAGTGGTTATTAGGGTGGATAATCACTGGGTGGATAAAAACTATGGTGGTTAAGGGAAATGATTGTAACTTGATGGGCATGGAAGAGCCCAAGCTTATACTGCATGATTGATTCTTAATCCCACCTGCAGATGGGAATGGAAGCCTTATTCACTTCTGTTTTAAGCATTAGCTCTAACAGCTATTGAAATAAAGGCTGGCATATTGTGGAGGCTCAATAAATATTTGTTGAACGTGTAAATGCTGCATACTGTTACAGTACTAGAAATGTGTACTTTGCTGAGGAAAATGTTTTTTTTTTCCTTACATAAACTGGCTGATTTGTTTTTTTCTGGCATTTTGGCACCAAAAGAGACATAGATGATACAAGGGAGAAGCACACGGTACTCTGAGACCCAAAGGGGAGTCATCTAAGAGTCTTGAGGTTTCAGAAAGGGGCTTCCCAGAGGGGGTGAGCTTTGAGTTTGTATAGAGCAATCCGAGGATGAAGCAAGATCACTTTATTTTTGTAAGGATGTGTCCAGGTGGGCTATGGGAGGCAAAGTTGACACTGAGAAATTTGCCTCTTGCCTTAAATCCCTTTGCTCTCCTGCCAGAGAAAAATTCTGTAGAACAGAAATCTCCAATAAAAGCTATAAGTCTAATGGGACCTTATACACATTCATTGTAAGCTGCCTGTTTTACATACTTTACCAAGGATCATATGCATGAATTCCAAAGTCAAATTACAGCAAATTAAGGACAGTCAATTGAAGAAATGGTGAAAGTCCTTAGTTAATGTGGGGATGGACAGCAAGGATTTTGCATTGGTATCATCAATTGAGTAATGTCACTGACCACTGCAGGTGAGCTGCTAAATATTCCTGCCTCAGTTTCCTTTTCAATAGCATGGAATCTGTGTTATCTACTGACGTTAATTAGTATATTAAAAAAAAAAGGAGTCAGAATGCTTGGAGGAGAAAGTAAAATTTATTTTTATATTCAAGATAAATATCCAGCCATATTCACCAGAAAACACATTTGTATTAATCTGTAATTTAGATTTTAGCTTATACAGCATAAATAGCTTTTTTTTTTCTTTTTTTGTGCTGAAATAATTTTTTGCTCCTTTATGCTTGATGTTTTAAATTACTGGACCTAATTCTTGCTAATGTGTCTTTTTGCATTTGATCCAATGTACTTGCAACAACTTGCAGCAACTAACCCGATAATTATCAAAACACTTCCCAAGCAATCTAATGCACAAAATGGGGCTGAGGAAGAGTGCTTTGCTGGCTTATACTTGTCTGATGAAAAAAACCTGAAAATATGTTTATTTGTGAAGCATTTCATGTTTTTCAAGATACTTTACCATATATTTTAAAATTTATTTTTAAATTGGAAGATATCATATATTAATGTAATATTGCCACACTAATTCTGTGAATTAAGTATTATAATTTTACTCATTTGATAGTTTAGGAAGGTTAGGAGGTTAAAGAAGTTGGCTGACTGATCATTTCAGACTGTCTCTGCAATATGTCTCTGGTAAGAAAATTAAGCATCCAGGTGAACTGGATAAGCTAAGTTCTGGACTGAAGTTAAGTTGTTCAGCTCCTACACATTTAGAACTAGCTGGAAATCTTTGCTGTTAGGTCATAGATCCTGTTTTTTTCTCTTTGAGGAATCAAAGCCAAAGAAGTAGAAACATTAAGGATATTTTTCAAATGTGGATTTTAATGGTCTCCCATAAGAATTAATTTTGGAACGAATGCCAGCTGATTTGGTTTAACTATATCTATACTTTGTCATCTTATTCAGTAGAATAAGATGGACCATTCTTCCTGAATGATAGAAAGTGGTTGTTTGCTCTTCTGAATTCATATTATATTATGAATATATGGACTATATGAATATAATTATGGAACCATTGCATGTTCCAACAGCTTTAAAAATCTTTTCTCTAGTAGATTTCCACTGAAAAGGTATTTGTGTATTCATACACATATAATCCAGGGGGCTTCCGCAGTGGCTTGGCAGTAAAGAATTCACCTGCTGTGCAGGAGACCAGGGTTTGATCCCTGGGTTAGGAAAATCCCCTGGAGAAGGAAATGGCAACCCACTCTAGTAATCTTGCCTGGAAGACCCTATGAACAGAGGAGCCTGGCAGACTACAATCCACAGCATCATTAAAGAGTTGGACATAATTTAGCAGCTAAATAGCAACAACAAATGCCCTTCTTTGTCTTTGGTTACAGTTTTTGTCTTAAAGTCTCTTTTGTCTCATATAAATATTGCTACTCTAGCTTTTTTTTCATTTCCATTTGCATGGAATGTCTTTTTCCATCCCCTCACTTTCAATGTGTATCTATCTTTAGATCTGAAGTTAGTCTCTTGTAGAGAACATATGTATGAGTCTTGTTTTTATGTCCATTCAGCCACTCTTTTTTTTTTCACTCTGCCTTTTGATTGGCACTTTCATTCATTTGCATTTAAAGTAATCATTGCTACTTATGTACTTACTGACATTTTGTTAATAGCTTTGCCTTTCTTTTTTTTTTTCTTTTTTTTTTTTCTCTTCCCTTGTGATTTAATGATTATCTTTAGAGTTACGCTTGGATTCCATGCTTTTTTCTGTGTATCTGTTTTAGATTTTTGGTTTGCGATTACTGTGAGGTTTATATCTAGCTATATATATATATATATATATATCCAGTTCCAATTCAGTCACTCAGTCATGTTCGACTCTTTGCAACCCCATGAACCACAGCACGCCAGGCCTCCCTGTCCATCAACAACTGCCAGAGTCTATCTAAACCCATGTCCATTGAGTCGGTGATGCCATCCAACCATCTCATTCTCTGTCATCCCCTTCTCCTCCAGCCCTCAATCTTTCCCAGCATCAGAGTCTTTTCAGATGAGTCAGCTCTTCACAACAGGTGGCCAAAATATTGGAGTTTCAGCTTCAACATCAGTCCTTCCAATGAACACCCAGGACTGATCTCCTCTAGAATGGACTGGTTGGATCTCCTTGCAGTCCAAGGGACTCTCAAGAGTCTTCTCCAACACCACAGTTCAAAAGCATCAATTCTTCAGTGCTCAGCTTTCTTTGTAGTCCAATTCTCACATCCATACATGACTACTGGAAAAACCATAGCCTTGACTAGACGAACCTTTGCTGACAAAGTAATGTCCCTGCTTTTTAATATGCTATCTAGGTTGGTCATAACTTTCCTTCCAAGGAGTAAGCGTCTTTTAATTTCATGGCTGCAATCACCATCTGCAGTGATTTTGGAGCCCAGAAAAATAAAGTCAGCCACTGTTTCCCATCTATTTGTCGTGAAGTGATGGGACCAGATGCCATGATCTTAATTTTCTGAATGTTGAGCTTTAAGCCAACTTTTTCGCTCTCCTCTTTCACTTTCATCAAGAGGTTCTTTATTTCTTCTTCACTTTCTGCCATAAGGGTGGTGTCATCTGCATATCTGAGGTTATTGATATTTCTCCCAGCAATCTTGATTCCAGCTTGTGCTTCCTCCAGCCCAGAGTTTCTCATGATGTACTCTGCATATAAGTTAAATAAGCAGGGTGACAATATACAGCCTTGACGTACTCCTTTTCCTATCTGGAACCAGTCTGTTGTTCCATGTCCAGTTCTAACTGTTGCTTCCTGACCTGCATACAGGTTTCTCAAGAGGCAGGTCAGGTGGTCTGGTATTGTTGTGTCAGTCTTTTCTGGTCTGCATGATTTCTGCTGAAGTCAGCTGATAGCTTTAAGGGGGTCACCTTGTATGTAACTTGTTACTTTTCCTTGTTGCTTTTAGTTTTCTCTCTTTATTTTTAATTGTTGCCATTCTAATTACAATATGTACTGGGATAGTCCTCTTTGAGTTTGGACTCTCTGCTTCCTGGACCTGAATATCTGTTTCCTCTCCTGAGTTAGGGAAATTTTCAGCTATTGTATTTTCGAATTTGTTGTCTGTCCCTTTCTTTCTCTCTTCTTCTCTGGGACCCCAGTAATGCAAATGTTAGTATGTTTAATGTTGTCACAGAGGCCTCTTAAATTGTCCTCATTCTCTTTATTGATTCAGTGATTTCTACTACTTTGTCTTTCAGCTTTCTGATCCATTCCTCTGTATTATCTAATCTATTACTGATTCCTTCCAGTGTATTTTTCATTTCAGTTGTTATATTCTTCAGCTCTGTTTGGTTCCTCTTTATATTTCTAATTCTTCATTAAGAGGGAACAAAGAAACATGTTTCAAAAAAAGGAACACATTTTTCCAATTTTACTTTTTAAAATTTCTGTGTATTTGGTAGATTGGTTACACTTTCCAACCTTAGGGAAGTGGTCTTTCACAGACCTTCTATTGCACTTGTATGCATCCCAGCAGCCCGCTCCCCTCTGTTCACCAGAGCTGCATATTCAAGGGGGGCCTCCTATTTGAACTTCATAAGTCCTTCTGTTGTGGTGACCTGGCTACCATGGGTGATCTAGTAGGCATGGCTGGTCCCTGGTCCAGTTGGTTACAAAATCCTGCCTCGTGTAGAGGTTGTTGTCCACTGGTGGGCAGGGCATGGTCACACAGCTGCTGGTGGTGGGGCCCTGGAGGATCACAGGGCTGGTGCCAGGCCAGGGGTGTGCAGAGCTCGGTTCTAGAGTGACTCGCTGTGAGGCCAGTGGTCCCGGGTCTAGCGTCGACCTGCTGCTGTGTTGGGCTATTTCCTGACACGCCAGCTGCAGTATCCAGAGTGTCCCGAAGCCTGTCTTAGCCTGCTGATACACGGGACTAGATCCCAGAAGATCCTGGGGCTAGTGCCGACTCACTGGTGGGTGGAGAAGGTCCCTGGGTCTCAAGAGCCCTGGGGATAACAGACCTTTTGCTGGCCCAATGGTGGGTGGGGTCAGATCCTGGGACAACTGGGTGAGGGGCCTGAGTCGTCTCAGAGCTGGTATTGGCGTGCTGGTGGTCAGTGCTGGAGCACAGCGTGTCCCTAGGACGTGGGCCTGCCTGCAGGCAGGTGGCCTGAGTCCTTGGACTAGCACCAGCCCACTGTTGGGCAGACTCGGGTCCTAGATCTCTGGCTGTGTGGCTTAGGGATCCTGGATCTGGTGCCAGCCTATAATGGGTGGGCAGCTGAGGCCCTGGGAGACACAGGGCTAGTGACAGCTCACTCATGCATGAAGCCAGGTATTGGGGTCTCTGGCTACAGGACCTTGGGGTATCCCTTAGTCGGTGTTTGACTCACTGGTGAGAGAGCCTGGAATCCACAGAATCCTGGGGCTGATGCTTACCCACTGGTGGATGAGGCGTCCTGAGGCTGCTGCCAGTGCACTGCTGTGCGGGCCAGGTCATGGGCTCTCTGGTAGACAAGGTTTGGCTCCGGGGTGCTGCTGCCTCAGGGGGTCATGAGGGTGCAGGCCTGCTGGTGGGTGGGGCTATGGCTCTGCCTGGCTGGTCGCTTGGCCTTAGGTGTCCTAGTAACTGGGATGGATGGGCTCGTGGGCACCCTGAGCCCTGGTGCTTAAGCTAGAGAGAGAATTTCAAAATGAAGCCCACCAGCACCAGTGTTCACATGGTAGAACAGGCCTCCAAAAATGACCCAAGGTGTGCTCCTGTCACCTCTTTCCTCTCTGAGAGGCTTGCAATATCAGCAAGTGGGTCTTACCTAGTTGCCTTTCAAATTAGTGCTTATGTCCGGTGGGATCCTGATGTGGAGCTCAGACCCCTCACTTCTTAGGGAGAATCTCAGCAGTTTTAATTATCCTCCCACTTGTGGTCACCCACCTGTGGGTGTTGGTTTTAACTGTACCACATCCTTTTTTAAAAAAAATTTTTACTGTCTTGGGTCTTAGTTGCAGCATGCAGGATCTTCTCACTGCAGTGCTTGGATTCTCCAGTTGTGGCACCTGGGCTTAGTTGCTCCGTGCCATTCCACATCTTGATCTCTCCTACCCATCTTGTTGTCGTTCCTTGTTTGTACTTTTAGTTGTAGAAGATCTTTTCTCCTAGTCTTCTGAAACTTCTCACTGAGTTCTATAAATATTTGTGATTTTGGTGTCCCCATGGGAAGAGGTAAACTCAGGGTCTTCCTGTTCCACCACCTTGGCCATCCCCCGCAGTGCTCTGTCCTTGACCATTTGGATGTGGCCATTTTTATTGAGCTAATTAGCAAAGTAACAGTAACAGCAGCAACAACAATGAATACTTGTTTAATAAAAATATTCAGGAAGAATATTATAAAGATGAAACTGACCTTAGATCCATAATTCAATTAAGAGAGAGACCAAAGTAAAGTGACAGTGAAGGTTTTTAAAAGGTCAAGTCAAATTCTGCTTGTTTTCTGATTGACCTGCAATGCTGTGTGACAGGACTCCGTACCCAGTCAGCTTTAGCTATCTCTCTTTTACCTTACCATGCTCACAGTTTCTATTGCCATCAGTAGAGGCAATAAAAGGCAATAGATGCAAGTGCAGACACAATAAAAGGACAGTAGACTCTTGCTTGAGTTTTCAGTTACTCATCAGTGCTGGTTTATGGGTTTTCCATGAATATACATGTTATTTGTTTTTCTTTGCCAAGTCACCTGATTTCTCAAGTCCTGGATTAGGAAATGAGACAGGCATAGAGGCATGCCATTGGCTCTCAGAGAACTGTGTTTGTTACAAGTGCCTTTTGTTTTATTTTTTACAATACAATGCATAAAGTGCCATGTAATATACGACTTGATTATTTATACTCTGAGGCTAAAGAAGGTAAGGATTAGTTGCTCTACTTTTCTTATTCCTATTTTTCCTAGACATTTCTGCTTTGCTAAACTTTTAGATTACAAGATATTATTTGCCACAACAGTGATCTCCATTTTGCTGTCTGGTTTACAAATACTAATCGCTTCAGAAAAACTGAGCATTTTAATATTTTGAGGATATGAAATAATACATTGAGGTAAGCTATAAGATTTGATATAAAATTAATATGTTCCTAAGGAAAAGCAAAACACTGTGATACCTCCTCTAAACTTGGTGGCTAATTGTTAAGAATTTGAGAAACCACTTTTTTCTAAAGAGTTTGTTAAAAGCATTGAGTAGCTGAAAAGTAGGTGAAAAAATTACTCTAAACTCATGCTATATGTATATCTGCTTTATGTGTAATTTTTTGTACAGGTATTTTTCTTCTTTAACTATCACAGCAGTATGCATGGATGAGGTTTCACTGCTCCCATTTTGCAACTGAGAAGTCTGAGACAGAGTGATTAAATAGCTCTCCCTCCACCTACAGCTAGTAAACAAAACCAGGATTTAAGCCAGGTTATATGTTCAAAAATCTACATATTTAACCCCTATGTTACACTTTCCTTTTTTGTTTATTAAAAATAATAATAAAATAAAATTTAAAATGTAATTTTTTAATATGGAAGAGAACTGTCAGAAGCCCTCATTCTTTCTAGTCACTAATTTGAATCCTAATAAATGAGGTAATTCTTCCTGAACTAAAGCTGAAATTTTTGTTAAATTTGGTGAGAGTTCTTTAATTATACTAGCAGGTTAGAAAACAAATTCATGAATATACATATAGGAATTAAAAAAAGACACTGGCACACTTACTCTCACCTAGACAAAGAGCCATAGTCTGGAAACCTGTTTGTGTAGAAAAAATTGAATCCCAGCTCTTGAATGAACTGTTCCAGCACTCATGCTGAATGAAATACCTCAAAAAGATCATTTCTAGAGATAATGTTAGTAGCTTAGTGGTAGAGATACTATAATAAAGAATGAATTACTTTTATCTTGTAGATCTTTTTTCCTTCTTTATTTTTCCTTCAGTTCAGTTCAGTCGATCAGTCGTGTCCGACTCTTTGCGACCCCATGAGTCGCAGCACGCTAGGCCTCCCTGTCCATCACCAACTCCCGGAGTTCACTCAGACTCACGTCCATCGAGTCAGTGATGCCATCCAGCCATCTCATCCTCTGTCATCCCCTTCTCCTCCTGCCCCCAATCCCTCCCAGCATCAGAGTCTTTTCCAATGAGTCAACTCTTCGCATGAGGTGGCCAAAGTACTGGAGTTTCAGCTTTAGCATCATTCCTTCCAAAGAATACCTAGGGCTGATCTCCTCTAGAATGGACTCGTTGGAACTCCTTGCAGTCCAAGGGATTCTCAAGAGTCTTCTCCAACACTACAGTTAAAAAGCATCAACTCTTTTGTTCTCAGCCTTCTTCACAGTCCAACTCTCACATCCATACATGACCAATGGAAAAACCATAGCCTTGACTAGATGGACCTTTGTTGGCAAAGTAATGTCTCTGCTTTTCAATATGCTATCTAGGTTGGTCATAATTTTTCTTCCAAGGAGTAAGCGTCTTTTAATTTCATGGCTGCAGTCACCATCTGCAGTGATTTTGGAGCCCCCCAAAATAAAGTCTGACACTGTTTCCACTGTTTCCTCATCTATTTCCCATGAAGTGATGGGACCAGATGCCATGATCTTCGTTTTCTGAATGTTGAGCTGTAAGCCAACTTTTTCACTCTCCTCTTTCACTTTCATTAAGAGGCTTTTTAGTTCCTCTTCACTTTCTGCCATAAGGGTGGTGTCATCTGCATATCTGAGGTTATTGATATTTCTCCCAGCATTCTTGATTCCAGCTTGTGCTTCCTCTAGCCCAGCATTTTTCATGATATACTCTGCATATAAGTTAAATAAGCAGGGTGACAATATACACCCTTGACGTACTCCTTTTCCTATTTGGAACCAGTCTGTTTTTCCATGTCCAGTTCTAACTGTTGCTTCCTGACCTGCATATAGGTTTCTGAAGAGGCAGGACAGGTGGTCTGGTATTCCCATCTCTTTTTTTTCCTTAGTCATCTGTTATTGTTAGCTGCTAGTAATCATAAAAAAGACATTGTCTTTTCTCACGTTTTCAGTATTTCTTTCTATTAAGTCATTGTTATTAGACGGAAGGAAGTTGAGTACTTGGAACTTAAGTGGCTTAGTCAAGATTACAACAGTGACTCATTTACTTAGCTGAAAAGGGAGCAAGGAACTTCCTGGTTATCAGTGTTACACGCTGTTGACTCAATCTGCCTTTTCTCCTCCCCTTCAAATCCATGAGCTTTTAATGCAAAATAGGAGGGCTTGTTCTTCAATGTGACCATCACTGCTGCTCTCTGAGGAGACATAACTTGAATTAGGATTTGTTTTGATGGTCAGTGTATAAACCTCATGGTTTTATTTTGAGAAGTTAAATCTTTTGTTTTTTTTAATTGGAGTAAAATTGCTTTACAGTGTTGTGTTGGTTTCTGCCATACAACAATGCAAATCAGCCATAATTATACATTTATCACTTCCCTCCTGAATCTCCTTCCTTCCCCCATCCCACTCTTCTAGGTCGTCACTTAGTGCCAGGCTGGGCTCCCTGTGTTATACAGAAACTTCTTACCAGCTATCTGTTTTTCACATGGTAGTGTATATATGTCGATGCTACTTTGAGAAGGTAAATCTTAAAGTGAAGATTCCTTGTTAGTTGGTAATTTCTTTGCAAACATCACCTTCAGAGTTGATTGTTCCTGCAGAGTAAAGGCTTTGAAGTTCAGGCAGTCTAGAGTCAAGCTGTAAGCAGGTATAAGGAATGAGACAGTGTGATCATTTGCGCTCTTATTTTGCAATATAGTTTACACCCACTAGGTATCCACCTGGTGTGATGTAATATTTCAGGGGAGGTACTGTTAACTCTGACTCACAGGTATCACTGTTGTCTGGACATGAGTGATCTCTAGAATTTATTTCTCATGAAATAAGATTTTACATGTAGTGCTGTAGCAGTTAGGAATTAATTTTACATATGTATTGATAATTCTTAATTATCAAGTTAAATTTTCTTTATGTCTGTTCCCAGTGCTAAGCTATATACCATATTCTTTCCTATATTGCAGTTGTCTCTATCAATTTTTCTCATGAGCTTTGATTATATAAAACTTGCCTTGTTTGCCCATAATTTAATATATTTCACGAGGCAAGTCAGGAACGACCTCAGTTGGACTGAAACAACAGGCCTCTTTGCTGGCAGCTCGCACAGAGTTGGACATAACTGAAGTGACTTAGCAGCAGCAGCAGCATAGTACAACAGATATTAATAGAAAATTTCACTTTGCTTTAATTATTATCTCTGACATCTCCCTGCAAAGGCCCCAGGGATGGATATAATACTATTGCTGATTAAATATTTAAACTTTTTTTTTAATTTATTTTTTTTATTGAAGGATAATTGCTTTACAGAATTTTGTTGTTTTCTGTCAAACCTCAACATGAATCAGCCATAGGTATACATACATCTCCTCCCTTTTGAATCTCCCTCCCATCTCCCACCCCATTCCACCCCTCTAGATTGATACAGAGCCTCTGTTTCAGTTTCCTGAGCCATACAGTAAATTCCTGTTGGCTATGTATTTTACATATGGTAATGTAAGTTTCCATGTTACCCTTTCCATACATCTCATCCTAATCTTAAATATTTAAACTTTTAATGACATTTTCTAAATTCTTCCCATCACTTCCCATGATCCTTAAGTAATAACAATCACTGCACATCACAGTGGCCTTCTCAGGTCATAATGGTAAAGAATCTGCCTGCCAATATAGGAGAAGCAAGAGACACAGTTTTGATCCCTGAATCTGGAAGATCCCCTGGAGTAAGAAACAGCAACCTACTCCAGTATTCTTGCCTGGAAAATTCCATGTACAGAGGAGCTTGGCAGGCTACAGTCCATTGGGTCACAAAGAATCAGACCTGACTGAGCACACATGCACACACATCAGGATACATGCCCTCAGTCAAGCAGTGTGATTTTAATTCCTATTTCCAGGTCATATGATATTCTTCAGAGCTGCTGCACCATCCACCAGTTATTCCTAGAATGTACTTCTTCCTTTTCCAACTGCATCTCTTGCCTCTGTTAAAAAATACTATTAAATTTCTTCCTGTAGGTTTTTTCCCTACCCGCATACTTACTGGATTTATTGTCTTCAGAGAATAGGAAAAAGGCTGAGAGAAGTGTATAAGTGTATTCATTGTAGCCCTAATCATCACTTTCCATCAGTGATCCAGGAGAACATCCACATTTTTCCAGCCATATATGCCAACTTTCCCACTTCTGTAATGTTATATTTTGTCTTCTTTCCTATTATAATAGATCAACTATACATGATGTTATTTAGAGTCAAACTCTCTGCTCATGCACTAGGTCCTCTCTAACAGCCTCACTTCATTTAGGTTCACTGCTTCATTGTCATTAAAAAGACCTTCTCTAACAATCTAAAACAATAGCATTCCCACACCATTGAGTTCTAATCCCTCAGCCTATCCTACTTTTCTTCAAGGCAATTATTGTTATCTGGAATGATATTAAACATTTTTTTGTCTCCTTCCACTTAGAACAGAGGTTGGCAAACTATGATTGAAGGACAAATTGGCCTACCATCTGTTTCAATTAAAAAAAATTTAATTGAAGCTCAATCATGGTCATTTGTCTGTCTGTCTGTTTGTCTGGCTTTGGCACTTACAACAATATAGTTAAGTAGTCATGAAAGTGGAGAAGGAAATGGCAACCCACTCCAGTACTCTTGCCTGGACAATCCCATGGATGGAGGAGCCTGGTGGGCTACAGTCGATGGGGTCGCACAGAGTCAGACACGACTGAGTTCACTTTCACTTTTCACTTTCATGCATTGGAGAAGGAAATGGCAACCCACTCCAGTGTTCTTGCCTGGAGAATCCCAGGGACAGAGGAGCCTGGTGGACTGCCATCTATGGGGTCGCACAGAGTTGGACACGACTGAAGTGACTTAGCAGCAGCAGCAGCAGCAGTCATGAAAGAGACTGTATGGATCACAAAGCCTAAAATATTTATTGACCTTTTATAGAAAAAGTTGTTCCACCCCTGCACTCGACTACAATCCACACAAAGAAAGGGACTTTGTTTTGTGCCGTCCTGTATCCCTGGTACCTAGGAGAATACATGAGGCTCAATAATTATTTGGTGAAGAAAGAAAATAAAGAATAAATGAATCATCTCTGGAACCATCTTGATTCAGTCTTCTCTGTCTTCAGTATCCTTCTTCCATTTTCTATAAATGTCTGTTCTCTGATTTGTTTCCTCCATTAACCTTTTTTTTTTCTCCCATGTAAAATTTCCAGTTGGAGAAAAAAACTCTAAAAATAGCTAAGTAAATTTTGGAAATATGAAAGTTAATTTAGAGGAATTATTTTTCCTCTGACACTAGTATTAAAAATATGTCTAAAACTATTTAAAATTCCAACATATGGATGCTGAACACCATGCTTGCTGCATAACCAACAAATCACAGAAGAAATCAAAATATGCATAGAAATGAATGAAAATGAAAACACAACAACCCAAAACCTATGGCACACTATAAAAACAGTGCCAAGGGGAAGATTCATAGCCATACAGGCTTACCTCAAGAAACAAGAAAAAACTCAAATAAATAACCTAATTCTGTACCTTAAGCAACTTGAAAAGGAAGAAATTATGAACCCCAGGGTTAGTAGAAGGAAAGAAATCTTAAAAATTATGGCAGAAATAAATGCAAAATAAACAAAAGAGACCATAGCAAAAATCAACAAAACCAAAAGCTGGTTCTTTGAGAGGATAAATAAAATTGACAAACCATTAGCCAGACTCATCAAGAAACAAAGGGAGAAAAATCAAATCAACAAAATTAGAAATGAAAATGGAGAGATAACAACAGACAACACAGAAATACAAAGAATCATAACAGACTATTATCAGCAACTATATGTAAATAAAGTGGACAACTTGGAAGAAATGGACAAATTCTTAGAAAAGTACAACTTTCCAAAATTGAACCAGGAAGAAATAGAAAATCTTAACAGACCCATCACAAGCATGGAAATTGAAACTGTAATCATAAATCTTCAGCAAACAAAAGCCCAGGACCAGATGGCTTCACAGCTGAATTCTACCAAAAATTTAGAGCAGAACTAACACACATCTTACTCAAACTCTTCCAGAAAATTGCAGAGGAAAGTAAACTTCCAAACTCATTCTATGAGGCCACCATCACCCTAATACCAAAACCTGACAAAGGTGCCACAAAAAAAGAAAACTACAGGTCAATATCATGGATGAACATAGATGCAAAAACCCTTAACAAAATTCTAGCAAACAGAATCCACCAGCATATTAAAAAGATCATACATCATGACCAAGTGGGCTTCATCCCAGGGATGCAAGAATTCTTCAGTATCCACAAATCAATCAATATAATACACCACATTAACAAATTGAAAAATAAAAACCAGATGATTATCTCAGTAGATGCAGAGAAAGCCTTTGACAAAATTCAACATCCATTTATGATTAAAAAAAAAAAAAAAACCTCCAGAAAGCAGGAATAGAAGGAACATACCTCAACATAATAAAAGCTATATATGACAAACCCTTAGCAAACATTGTCCTCAATGGTGAAAAATTGAAAGCATTCCCTCTAAAGTCAGGAACAAGACAAGGGTGCCCACTCTCACCACTACTATTCAACATAGTTTTGGAAGTTTTGGCCACAGCAATCAGAGCAGAAAAAGAAATAAAAGGAATCCAGATTGGCAAAGAAGAAGTAAAACTCTCACTGTTTGCAGATGACATGATCCTCTACATAAGAAACCCTAAAGACTCCACCAGAAAATTACTAGAGCTAATCAATGAATATAGTAAAGTTTCAGGATATAAAATTAACACACAGAAATCCCTTGCATTCTTATACACTAACAATGAGAAAACAGAAAGAGAAATTAAGGAAACAATTCCATTCACCATTGCAATGAAAAGAATAAAATACTTAGGAATATATCTACCTAAAGAAACAGAAGACCTTTATATAGAAAACTATAAAACACTGATGAAAGAAATCAAAGAGGACACAAATAGATGGAGAAATATATCGTGTTAATGGATCAGAAGAATCAATATAGTGAAAATGAGTATAGTACCCAAAGCAATCTAGAGATTCAATGCAATCCCTATCAAGCTACCAATGGTATTTTTCAGAGAACTAGAACAAATAATTTCACAATTTGTATGGAAATACATAAAACCTTGAATAGCCAAAACAATCTTGAGAAAGAAGAATGGAACTGGAGGAATCAACCTGCCTGACTTCAGTCTCTACTACAAAGCCACAGTCATCAAGACAGTATGGTACTGGCACAGAGACAGAAATATAGATCAATGGAACAAAATAGAAAGCCCAGAGATAAATCCACGCACCTATGGACACCTTATCTTTGACAAAGGAGGCAAGAATATACAATGGAGAAAAGACAATCTCTTTAACAATTGGTGCTGGGAAAACTGGTCAACCGCTTGTAAAAGAATGAAACTAGAACACTTTATAACACTATACACAAAAATAAACTCAAAATGGATTAAAGATCTAAATGTAAGACCAGAAACTTAACTCCTAGAGGAAAACATAGGTAAAACACTCTCCGACATAAACCACAGCAGGATCCTCTATGACCCACCTCCCAGAATATTGGAAATAAAAGCACAAATAAACAAATGGGACCTAATTAAAATTAAAAGCTTCTGCACAACAAAGGAAACTATAAGCAAGATGAAAAGACAGCCTTCAGAATAGGATAAAATAATAGCAAACAAAGCAAAGGACAAAGAATTAATCTCAAAAATATACAAGCAACTCCTGAAGCTCAATTCCAGAAAAATAAAAGACCCAATCAAAAAATGGGCCAAAGAACTAAACAGACATTTCTCCAAAGAAGACATACAGATGGCTAACAAACACATGAAAAGATGTTCAACATCACTCTATCAGAGAAATGCAAATCTAAACCACAAGGAAGTACCATTTCATACCAGTCAGAATGGCTGCTATCCAAAAGTCTACAAGCAATAAATGCTGCAGAGGGTGTGGAGAAAAAGGAACCCTCTTACACTGTTGGTAGGAATGCAAACTAGTACAGCCACTATGGAGAATAATGTGGAGATTCCTTAAAAAACTGGAAATAGAACTGCCTTATGATCCAGCAATCCCACTGCTGGGCATACACACTGAGGAAACCAGAATAGAAAGAGACACAATGTTCATCGCAGCACTGTTTATAATAGCCAGGACATGGAAGCAACCTAGATGCCCATCAGCAGATGAATGGATAAGAAAGCTGTGGTACATATACACAATGGAGTATTACTCAGCCATTAAAAAGAATACATTTGAATCAGTTCTAATGAGGTGGATGAAACTGGAGCCTATTATACAGAGTGAAGTAAGCCAGAAAGAAAAACACCAATACAGTATACTAACGTATATATATGGAATTTAGAAAGATGGTAACGATAACCCTGTATGCGAGACAGTCAAAGAGATACAGATATATTGAACAGTCTTTTGGACTCTGCAGGAGAGGGTGAGGGTGGAATTATATGGGAGAATGGCATTGAAACGTGTATATTATCATATGTGAAATTAATTGCCAGTCCGGGTTCAATGCATGAGACAGGGTGCTCGGGGCTGGTGCAGTGGGATGACCCAGAGGGATGGTATGGGGAGGGAGGAGGGAGGAGAGTTCAGGATGGGGAACACATGTACACCCATGGTGGGTTCAAGTCAACGTATGGCAAAACTAATACAATATTGTAAAGTAAAATAAATAAATAAATAAATTTTTTAAAAAGGAAAATAATTTCTTTTTTTTTTTTTTAATTCTACCATCTGTATCATTGTGTTCATTTTGAAGCAAAAATTTTGTCAGGATTTTGTAAATAATAGAAATATAAATGATATCTCTTTTAACAGTCATTTTTCACAACTAGTTATCTAGCATATTGCTTGATACTCTTGGCAGTCTTTTTGCTAATAATGTTCACACCTTTTTTAGCTTTTTTTTTTTTTAATTTATTTTATGGAGTTTGATTTTTATAGAGCAATCTTTCATATTTGGTTGCCTGAACACTTTTTATTATTGATATGTAATGTATTTACCCCTTCTTCAATTTTCACTCATGAGTCTCTCTCCAAAAAGCAAACTCTATTGACACATGCAGTTGTTTCAATTTCACAACTTACCCATGCCAGAGATAGTTTCCAACTTTGATCTCTTGCAGATGGAGAACAAAACCAGTACTAAATAAGTGAACTTCCTATGCCTATACTTAAGACAAAAGAAAACAAACAAAAGATTTTGCTGGATCTAATTACTCCTAGGTAAGTAAAAATTCTGTGAACCTGTGGAATCTGGAATGTACTGGTAACAGAGCTGGGATTACCTAATGGAGTCTTGGATTATGATTTTGAAATAGGAGGTTAAATCTCTACTATATCCCAAAGCAACCTAAAATGTGGAGTTGCTCCCTTAGAGGAAAATTCATAATTGTATGGTATCTATGGTAAAAGTATGTGATTCTGAATATGCAGTTATGTGTTAAGAGTGAATGCATGAAATCAGATCTAGCATTACTGTCCTGACATGATCACTTTTGTCATCTGCTTCTAACACTGAAGAGACCTTTATGGTTCCTCAGTCTCCATGGTTCCTTCATGGTTCCTCAAAGGTGATTTGCTGCTGCCTTATAACAAGTCATGATAAAGACACTTGCCCCTTCTCTCTGTCTCTAGCTCTGACCTCATTTATTTAAATTCTGAGGTTAATTCCTGATAGATCTTCAGTTTACATTCCACCTCACCTATATCTCCTTGCCCACACTTGTGCTAAGTCGCTTCAGGCATGTCTGAATCTTTGCTGCTCCTAGGACTGTAACCTACCAGGCTCTTCTGTCCACAAGATTCTCCAGGCAAGAAAACTGGTGTGGGTTGCCATGCTGTCCTACAGGGGATCTTTCTGACCCAGGGATCGAACCCTCATCTCTTACATCTCCCACATTGGCAGGCAGGTTCTTTACCACTAGCTGCACCCAGGAAGCCCTCTATAGCTCCTTAATTATATTTATTTGAGGCTCATAAGTAGTGATAATGGCAGAGAAAGCTGATGAACGATTTTTATTTCTAAATAAATTCCTAAGTTTATTTCAAAATATAAAGTTTGTAAATAATAAAAGCTTTTTCTTTAATAATAATTACATCCCTAAATAACTTTGACATTTCCTAGTTTTTTTAACTACTGTGCTGGTAAAGACAACTAAGATACTGGGAAACAAAAAGATTAACCTATACCACATGAAGGAAAGTTGTTTGTTTTATATATATAATTTATGCATTCATTTCAGCTTTATTTTTTTTAATTGGTTTATTTTTTGACTATGGTGGGTCTTCATTGCTGCACGCAGGCTTTTCTGTAGTCTCTGAGAGTGGGGGCTACTCTTCACGGACTTCTCATCGCTGTGGCTTCTCTCGTTGTGAGACACAGGCTCGGGGCACATGGGCTTCAGTAGTTGCGGTGCATGGAATCAGTAGTTGCAGCTTGCAGGCTCTAGCATGCTGGCTCAGTAGTTGAGGTGCATGGGTTTAGTTGCTCCATGACATGTGGGTCTTCCCAGACCAAGAGTGGAACTGGTGTCCCCTGCATTGCAAGGTGGACTGTTAACCACTGGACCACCAGGGGAGCCCCTGGCTTTTGTTTTATTTTTGAATTCCAGTGGATTGTTTTTGCTCATTTTTCATAAATTTCTGACATTAGGTATTCAAACTAAATTTACAAAAATCTATCAAGTTTACTAAACATATTTATGATTTTTTTTTTTTTTTGTAAAATAAAGCCTGCATATTATATGATAGCAATTCTTATCTGGCTTCTAGGCAGTTTCTATTGATTGGGGAAGGCCAAGAACCCTGGTTGGTATCAAAATTCCTGTGGTATATAGTGATCATTCAATGAAAGGTAACAATTATATTTTTTAAAAAAGAAGAAGAAGAAATAAGTTCCTGGGAATCAGGAGACCTTGTCCCGAAATTGCTTCTGTTGTGTGATTCTAAACAGGTCACATAACTTCTCTGGGATTTGGTTTCCTCATCAGTGATGGGAGAGGATTGAATTATGTGATCTCTCTTCCCTTCCAGTCTTACACTGGAATAGTCTCACACTCTATTTTAAGGTCTCTGGGATGTGTGTTGTGGAAATAAATTCACAAACTGAAATCCAGGTATATATATCCCTACTTCCATCTTTAATTTTTTTATTGTTACTTTCAGTATTTAGCTCAAAACGAGGACCAAAGCAAATTCTTTTAGTTTATTCATCTTTTGTTATTCCAAAGGCACACCCAAACATGGGTCAGTGAGAAAAATGTTCAAACATTTGTAAACAATCAACTATCCTAATGTGAAGGCCAACCAAGCAGAATCCTAAATGGGGCAAGGCAATGAAAACAGTCTTAAATTCTGGCTTGGACTCCTTTAAGGGGTCCAGAATTAGGATTCTTTGCTAACTATATCCTTTTTGTCTCCCTTCCTTTTATAGCAGTGTTTTATTGCTTAAGGCAAAAATGGTGTGGAAAGATAATGCAACTGATTCACTGAAACATAAATCTCAGCGTAATGATTTAAACACTGTGACTTTGTATTGGGCTGATACCAAGCAGGGTGATCGGGCAACTTGACTCAATACCAGGCTGCACAATCTGTGAAGGGCAACCTGATGTTCTAAGTGCCCAGACAAAGCCTGTTGCTAAAAAAAACTTAAAATGTTGGTTGAAAAAATCTTGATTGCATTCATGTGCTGGAATGCTCAGCCATGAAATCAAAGAAGGTGGTAAACCAGAGAAAGCAGCGGAGTAGTACATCTTTTGAGTTTATTTCCTGACTTGGATGAACTTAAGTGTTGATTTTTGTATCTTAGCAATTTTATGGGGCTGGGTAACACCCAGAGGGGAAACAATGACACCTTTGCTGGTAACCTGGCAGGAAAGGAAAATCTGGAGAAGTGGAAAAATGCCTACCAGGAATTTTCAAATGGAGTGGTCAGCTCTAGAGCTGTGTGCTTTGAATATTTCTTCCTTTGTTTCCATAAAATCCTTTGTCAAGTTCAATTTTCTCAGCAATATTTTTCTGTGAAGTGGATTCATTATTTTGTGTGTGACTGGGGAGGCTATTGGGGAGCTCAAAGAGAAGGACCAGGAGACAGATGAAATCTGAGTTGCATTTACACATGATCTCCTAATTTAAGCTGCCAAAGATACTTTTTCAACTATAGGGGCAAAAGAAGCGAAGATTGAATGGACTGAGTAAAAACAGAAAGGCTGTTTTCTCTGAAAACTCAGCATGACTTTAGGGTAGTGCCGCTTAATCCAGATGCCATGAACTGAGAAGAGAATCATCTTTCTGTCTTTGGCCTATAGCTGGGCATTCTCTGTGGAGGAAGAGCAGAGTAGTCCTTTTGAGCCCACAGTCCTGAACAGCCCTGAGCCACAGTACAAGGTTTGACAGTAAAAGAGTCATGCGTGTCAGGAGATATACTGTGGGCATGTGGACTTGCTATTGTTAGCCTGGAGGAAATAGCAAGACAGAGAGTCTAAGAGACTTGCTCAAGGTCGCAAAGCGAAGAAGTGACGGATCTAGGATTTGAACCCAGGCCACCTGACTGCAGAATCAGGTTCCTCACCACTGTACTAGATCCTAGAGGACACGTTCTGGAAATCAGACACCTGAAATGTTCCCAGGCTCCACAACTGTATTCCATAGACTGTAAGCTCCATGGAAGTAAACCGGACAAGGCAAGGTGTATGTGTCTGTTCTGCTCATCATTGTACACTCAGCAGCTGTTAAATGGTAGGTATTCAGTAAATATTTATAGAATGAGTACAATGAGATGTATCACTGCATACACAGGATGTCTTCTCTCATCCAGACTGGAATTCTCTACACTGTACAAGTCCATAGGATGTACAAGTCAGAGCAGAAGTATTTTTAAATTGTTGTTTTCCTTTGAAGGATAAAAGAGAATGATCTCTAATAAACTCATAGGGATTAAAGGAATATGACACAACACACCAACTCTATAAGTGAGCAACCAGACCCAGAGTGGTAGGAATCTGCCAAGGTCGCACCATCCAGAAGGACTAGGATGGTGTTAGAAAAGGCAAACCAAACATGTGTCAGGGAGCGGTGACAGAGAGAGAGAAAGAGAGAGGTCATCTCTGTAACTAGTTTGTTCAAAATGTAAAAATCACAAAATCTAGAAAAACAGTTATCCTAATGGTAACTGGGCACATGGGTAAGTTATGTGTCATTAAAAACATTAATATGTTATTTGAATTACATAATGGAAGCAGTGGTAGACCCATAGTTTTTGTATGCTTGGGACCTAGAAAGATCTAAATCCTACCCAAACCAGAACCAGGAACTGGACTCATACAGCTTCTCCTCCTCCCACCCCACAACTGTCAATTTATGCATTCCTCTTGAAACTGAGCAGGACCCTGCAAGGCCCTCCTGGGTCCAAGAGCCCCTCCATGCCTTCCATTTATTGTTTGCAGAAAAAGGCTTCAATCGCATAGGCCTTCCCTGAGTTCCAAGGTGCAGATTCAAGCAGTTACTAATTATGTAAGTGAGAGAATGCAGAAACAAAGGAAAAGCAGACAAGAAAAAATAGTTCAGCGATAAAACACAATCTTAAACCTTATGATGGTGGAAACTTGAAAGTGTCTTTTACCACTCTGGATCTAGTTGCTCATATATAAAGTTGGTGTGTCATGGTCCTCTAATGTCTAGTTTCTCCTCAAGGGATACCCATAACAATCCAGCACACATCTTTGAGTTATTCTGCAGGAACTAAGACCCCCACCCAGAAGGAGGGTGATGACTTCATGCTGCATGCAAGCTAGTAGACTCCAGACTGGTCAGTGCCAGGCTGATGACTGTGATTCCTGAAACACCACCCTGTTACCTCACCACCAACCAAATCAGAAGAAAGTCATGCACGCTGCACCCCTCACCCCAGACATTGCCTTTAAAATTCTTCCCTGAAAGCCATCAGAGTTCCAGTCTTCTGAGTAGGTGCTGCTTGTTCTCCTTGCTTGGCCCTGGCAGTAAACCTTTCTCCACTCTAAACTCAAATGTTTCTATTTGTTTGGCCTCTGTGTGTGACAGGCACACAAACTTAGGTTCAGCACCACTCTTACTCCCTTTTGTCAATTAGAGCTATTATGTCAGGGCCTGGCTGGATTCTGAAGGAAATGCTGAAGGAGGGGTGGGGTACAGAGAAGGAATGTGGATGACAGATTCCCAGCTCGTCATTCCTTTCCTTTTGCACAGGGAGGCCACACATGACACAAGGAAGAACTGGACTCATTAATCGTGTTCTTTGTCATATGTCCTTCTTTTCTTTTCCTCTTGCTTCTAACTTCCCTCTTCCCCGCACTTCCCAACCACAACAAACATGTTTTACTCTGAAATTTCAGACAGATCATAGGATTGGTGTGAACCTGATGACACTGAGTAAGCCAGTGTGATGCATTTTCTGTTAGTAGCTCAGGACCATGGCATTCTGCTGTTCCTGAAGAATTTGTTATCTTTCTTTTCCTTCCTTGTTTTCTAGTTCACACCTCTTTTAGGGGGTGTGGGTGGTAGGAAAGGAGAGAGACAATAGGAAACTCTTGATCAGAGGCCCCACCCTCTTTCTCTACCCCAGGGGAGGACTCAGGGGTGGCGCTGAGCCTCTCCCATTCAATGTTCAAGAGGAAGCCTGTACCACAAAGCAAACCCTCCCAAATCACTATTGACTTTTCTTTAAGCTTTGTTTACAAAAATTTGTGACCATAGATAATCATGTAAGAAACCAGAGGTGGCTCTAAGTTTTGTGGAGCCTGTTGTTGTTCAGTCACTAAGTTGTGTCTGACCCTTTGCGACCCCATGAACTGCAGCACGCCAGGCTTTCCTGTCCTTCACTGTCATCTAGAGTTTGCTCAAACTCATGTCCATTGTGTCAGTGATGCCATCCAACCATCTCATCATCTGTCGTCCCCTTCTCCTCCTGCCCTCAATCTTCCCCACCATCAGGGTCTTTTCCAGTTAGTCCACTCTTCACATCAGGTGGCCAAAGTATTGGAGTTTCAGCTTCAGTATCAGTCCTTCCAGTGAATATTCAGAGTTGATTTCCTGTCGGATTGACTGGTTTGATCTCCTTGCAGTCCAAGGCACTCTCAAGTGTCTTCTCCAGCACCACTTCTCCAGTTCAAAAGCATCACTTCTTAAGCACTCAGCTTTCTTTATGGTCCAAGTCTCACATTCATACATGACTACTGGAAAAACCACAGCTTTGCCTATAAGGACCTTTGTTGGCAAACTGATGTCTCTGCTTTTTAATATGCTGTCTAGGTTTGTCATAGCTTTTCTTCTAAGGAGCAAGCGTCTTTTAATTCCATGGCTGCAGTCACTATCCACAGGAATTTTGGAGCCCAAGAAAATAAAATTTGTGACTGTTTCCACATTTCCCCCCATCTATTTGCCATGAAGTGATGGGACTGGATGCCATGATCTTAGTTTTTTGAATGCTGAGTTTTAAACTAGCTTTTAAACAGACATTTCTCCAAAGAAGACATACAGATGGCTAACAAACACATGAAAAGATGTTCAACATCACTCATTATCAGAGAAATGCAAATCTAAACCACAATGAAGTACCATTTCACACCAGTCAGAATGGCTGCTATCCAAAAGTCTACAAGCAATAAATGCTGGAGAGGGTGTGGAGAAAAGGGAACCCTCTTACACTGTTGGTGGGAATGCAAACTAGTACAGCCACTATGGAGAACAGTGTGGAGATTCCTTAAAAAACTGAAAATAGAACTGCCATATGACCCAGCAATCCCACTGTTGGGCATACACACTGAGGAAACCAGAATGGAAAGAGACACGTGTACCTCAATGTTCATCGCAGCACTGTTTATAATAGCCAGGACACAGAAGCAACCTAGATGTCCCTCAGCAGACGAATGGATAAGAAAGCTGTGGTACATACACACAATGGAGTATTACTCAGTCATTAAAAAGAATACATTTGAATCAGTTCTAATGAGGTGGATGAAACTGGAGCCTATTATACAGAATGAAGTAAGCCAGAAAGAAAAACACCAATACAGTATACTAATGCATATATATGGAATTTAGAAAAATGGTAACGATAAGCCTGTATGCGAGACAGCAAAAGAGACACAGATGTATAGAACAGTCTTTTGGACTCTGTGGGAGAGGGCAAGGGTGGAATGATTTGGGAGAATGGCATTGAAACATGTATAATATCATATGTGAAATGAATCCCCAGTCCAGGTTTGATGCAGGATACAGGATGCTCGGGGCTGGTGCACTGGAATGACTGAGAGGGATGGTATGGGGAGGGAGGTGGGAGGGGGGTTCAGGATGGGGAGCACGTGTACACCTGTGGTGGATTCATGTTGATGTATGGCAAAACCAATACAATATTGTAAAGTAAAAAATAAATAAATAAAAAAAATAAACAAGCTTTTTCACTCTCCTTTTTCACTCCCATCAAAAGGAAAGTGAAATGCTTTCTGCCATTCAGGTTCCTGTGGAGCCCAAAATATGCCCAGATTTGGGCCCCACTCCTTTAAGAAAATAAAGACGTAAAGTTAAAAATATAAAATTAGCACAGAACTTTAGAAGGGACCTCTATAAATCAAGTCCCTTAAACTACATGAAAGTAGCTTAAAGTATTTTATCTTCAGGCTAAATCTTGGGAATGCTTTTGACTTTTAAACTGAAAGGTTTTATTTTGTGACTGTAAAGAAGTTATGAGGGCAAAGATTGTTTTGTCTACCTTTTCCGCTTCTCCAGTATTTAGCCATAGCACCTACTACTGGTAGATCATAAGTATTGGTCCATAAACTGTGTTGTTGTCAATGAAACAATCTGATAGGCAGGCATCATGCTAGGCTGATAGAATCACTATAACAAAGTGCTCTGGAAAATTTTTGGCCCTGGAAGCGGTGGGGACATAGGGAGGAAAGGTCTGTTCTATTTGAGGCAGAGGCAGAGTAATCACAAAAAGCTTCAGAGACAAGTTGATCTGTGAGTTGAAACGTGAAAGATGGGTGAAGGTGTGGGGATAGTGTTGAAAGGCATTTAAAGCAGGGAGAGAAGTATGAGCTGGAGGTTGCTGTCTGAAACCACATAAGGAGTTCGTGGAATTGTAAGCAGTTTGGTATGGGTGGAGTATGAAGCACTAGAAGACAAGGGTTATTAGCAAAAGGTAAGGCTGAAAGGAAGGAAAAGGTGAAACACCTGTGGGCTTTAGCCTGTGAACTTTAGCCTGTGGGGAGCTGTTGATGGCTTTAAAGCAGGAGAAGAACATGATGTGCATTTTTTGCAACATTATTCTGGCACTTGCATGATAAACAGAGTGAGGCTGTGGCAGTGAGACACTTCAGACCCTGTTTCAGCGAAGGGCGATGATGTGTGTGTGCTTAGTTTCTCAGTCATTCCAGCTCTTTGCGACCTCATGGACTGTGGCCCGCCAGGCTCCTCTGTCCACTGGAGTCTCCAGGCAAGAACACTAGAGTGGGTTGCCATGCCCTCCTCCAGGGGGTCTTCCCCACCCAGGGATCAAACCCAGGTCTCCCACGTTGCGGGCAGATTCCTTCCTGTCTGAGCCAGCAGGGAAGGGAGATAGATGAGGGGCCGGTCAAATGCCGTGACAATGGATGTGGCAGGGCAGGCTGATAACTAGAGACTCTAAGCAGGGAGCTCTCAGTGTTTAGTAATTACTGTGTTGGGTAAGCATTGGGGTAAGAGGGGAAACTAGAGCAATGATTCTAGGTCTGGCAGAGGTAGTTGGGCACCAAGAGAGACGTGTAGGAGAATGAGCAGGCTATGGGGGAAAAGGAAGTGATGTCTTTTTGAAATCCATGATGTTTGAGAGTTACCCAAATAGTGAAGTCTAGTGTGATTCAGGGCTGAAGCAGACGAGATCATTGAGTCAGGCTTGGATATGGATTGTCTGTCACCACAGGGAGGCAGTTGTAACTGGGTTACTCAGGGAGAGCCTTCAGAAAGAGGAGAGCCTTCAGAAAGAGGAGAGCCGGGAGGGGTGGGGGGATGCGGGTGGGGGTTGGGGGGCAGGGTTGGAGCACTCACGTTTAGAAAGACATTTCCATATCTGCTCTGCTGGAAGTTTTGGGTACCTGCTACCTGTGTGAAATGGCACAGGTGGTCCTATGGTAGTTCCAAGGTGCTGTATCAGACTCTTCTCTTCTCTGGCTGAGAAACACTGAGCTGCATCCTAGTTGAATCCTACCTAATTCTCACATGGAGGAAATTTCCTCATTTCCCCGCTGTGTCTACTATTTCCAGCACACATCACTGATTATTTTAATAGGTGACGATGGTGGTGGTTTAGTTGTTAAGTCATGTCTGATTCTTTGCGACCCCATATTCTGTAGCCCACCAGGCTCCTCTGTCCATGGGATTTTCTGGGCAAGAATACTGGAGTGGGTAGCCTATCCCTTCTCCAGCGGATTTTCCCCATTCAGGGATCAAACCTGAGTCTCCTGCATTGCAGGCAGATTCTTTATCAACTGAGCCACCAAGGAAGCCCTATTTTAATAGGTGGTTTTATTTTGTTTTTGTCTCCTGCTCTAATTGGGAGCTCCATAAAAGCAGGGAATTGTAGTTCCGATGTTTGCTCCAGTGCCTGGCTCATTATAGATGGCCAGTAAATAGTCTCCAAAGTGGATGACTGTGGATGGAAGTGGGTGTCTGCTGGTGATTGTCCCTGGAGAAGAGAGCTAAATGGGGATCCAGTTAATTCCCCTGGGAGAAGTCCTTGCTGAGCAACAGTCTCTACTTGGTGCCCAGTACACAATGTGATTTCTATAATGGCATTCATAATAAGAACAGTTACTTTACTTCAGCAGCAGAACTGTCATTTATTAAAAGTCAGTGTTTAATTAATCTTATCATGTAATGTTTGGAGAGCTGTGTTTGTGTCCTGTTGATTTTGTTTAGAAGTAAATTTAATTACATTCCTGGCACCAGGGCATTACTTTTTCTTTATACAGAGATAAAAGGCCAGTCTCTGGAGTCAGACTGCCTGGATTTGCACCCTGAATCTGCCATGTACAAACTTGAGGCCTAGGGGAAGTATTTGACCATTCTGTGCTTTACTTTCCTCATCTGTAACATGGAGGTCACAATAGTAACTTCTTTTTAGAGCGATTGTTTGGGGAATTATATAGCTTAATATGTAAACAAAGTGTGCCACATGGTAAGCAATCCCAATGGTTATTAGCTATTCTTATTGTTACCTGGTGGTTTGTTTACTTTAAAAGAAGTTTTCTTCAAAGTTTAAAGTCTCCATTCTTGACATCAGTTCAATATAGCCAAACATAAAACTCTTTTTTCCTCTCCTAAATTTATTTCTCACTTTAGTCTTCCTCATCTGAGTAAAAGTTATGCCATCCAAACAATGATTCAAACCATAAAATCTAAAAATAAACTGTAATGCCTCCCTTTCTTTTTCTGCCCACGTCTAATAAAACATTTCCAAGACCTAGTGAGTCTGTTTCCTAAATATAACTAAAATCTGTCTGTGTTTCTTCCATCTCCAGTGACTCCACTTTAACTATTATTTGCCTGGATTTCAGCAAGAGCTTCCTAGTTGGGCTTCCTACTTTTACCCTGGTCCTGCTTCAGTTCAGTTCCTTCATTTTTAAATACACAAGACAGATCAGTTCCAATGACTCGGAACTCTTCCATAGCCCTCAGTGGCTTTTAGGGGAAAATTCTAGTTGCTTATTATAGCCTACAAAGCATGTGAAGCATTCATGAGCTGTGATTGCCCTGCCTCTACAACCATTTCACCAGTGTGGCAAGGGCCACATAAACCCGTTTCTTTCCTTGACCATAGCGATTGATCCCTTTCTTCTCTACTGCCTGAATGCTCTGACTAACTCTCTACCTGGAGAAGGAAATGGCAATCCACTCCAGTGTTCTTGCCTGGAAAATCCCATGGACAGAGGAGCCTGGTGGGCTATAGTCCATGGGGTCACAAAGAGCTGGCCACAACTCAGGGACTGAGCACAAATCTTTACCAGGCTAGACATCTCACATCTCATCCTTTGAGATCTTCATTGGAATAGTAAGTGCTTGGAAAAGGTTCTTCTAACCCCTCTTTCTATGATGGCCTTCCACAGTTACTCTCTCACTTCTCTGCTATTAGTTACTTCTCTGACATTTATTGTTTGCATGTTATTTTTTGTTATCTGCATTTCTTGGTAGAAATAGTTCCATGAGGGCAGGAAGCTTATTTATCTTTTTTTTCTTTTTTTAATCACTATAACCCCTGAGCCTAGCAAAATACCTAGCACAAAGAAATATAATATTTGTTGAAGGACCAAAAACTTGAATAGAAGCTATTGGGGCAAAAATTGGAAATCAAGAAGCCATAGTACTCTCCATCTATTAATTCAACAGGCATGTACTGAAGACCTACTTTGAGTCATCCATATGATTTGTTAGATGTTAGAGTGAAAGATGAGCAAGTCCTTGTCTCTAATACTGAGTATAAGTGAAATATTATAGAAATGGAGAGGAGGAAGTTTGGAGAATGAAATACTTCACCGAGTGATATTTGAGCTGCTTCTTGAAAGATGAACAGGTTCACAGACTAGGAAAAGAGAAAGCATTTTAGACAGAGGGAAGAGTATACTGAACACAAAAGGAAAAGCACCTGAACCACAGGATTGTAGAAACGGATTATTAACCAGCTGGAGCAGCGGTAGGAGCTGGAGCAGGAAGGAGGCTAGATTGGTGCTTGATAAGGTAGACCTGGGCCTTCAGGAAAACGAATAGATAACCAGTTTGAAGGGTTTAAGTAGTTCAACATTAACATGATACGAGTTTTAGAAATATAATTATAATAGAAAATAATGGAACCGGAGATAGACATAGTATGATGTATGATGCTATTTTAATAGTTCGGGTAACAGATGATGAGGACCCAGCCTTGTGTAGGAGCACTAGGAGTAAGGAAAGTGTTTTTGCACTCCATTGGGCCTTTTGTCCTAGCTGGGTCTCAATTTTCTTCCTGCAGAATGAGAGTTTTGACTAGATAATTGCTATGATGCTTTTCCACATCATGAACCCATATATGCCTTAGAATTTGTCTTTTGTTGTAAATTTACTATCTAGTTTCCCAAACATGGAGAGGCCATGCCGTCTGTATCTTTTTATCACGTATATATAGATAAGTGCAAAGAGAATGGACTGTGAAACAGGAAGGCCCAAATTCAAATCCTGGATCTACCGTCTTCTGTTAGTATCATCCTGTCAGTTATTGATGCATTCTGTACCTCAGTTTGTTCATCTGTAAATAAGGATTTAAAAGTATCATGTATTAAAAGTTAGGAGCCTTAACAGATAATAGAGTTAAAAGTGTATAGGATTTAGTACATTGCCAGTATGTATAAAGGGTGATCATCATCATTAGTCT
This sequence comes from Bos grunniens, assembly GCF_055505025.1. NCBI lineage: Eukaryota > Metazoa > Chordata > Mammalia > Artiodactyla > Bovidae > Bos > Bos grunniens. Next base: position 112,217,718 of record NC_141170.1, on the reverse strand, counting down.
TTCTACTTAGCAGAGTAATTATCACCTAAAAATACTGTATTCCTGATGAGTGACTGACTAAATGCAGTGAAAGAGAATATGTCAAATCTCTATTTTTTTCTTGAATATTGAATAAGATTAATTCTGTGAATAAATGGTCCGTCTAGTCAAGGCTATGGTTTTTCTACTAGTCATGTATGGATGTGAGAGTTGGACTATAAAGAAAGCTGAGCGCTGAAGAATTGATGCTTTTGAACTGTGGTGTTGGAGAAGACTCTTGAAAGTCCCTTGGACTGCAAGGAGATCCAACCAGTCCATCCTAAAGGAAATCAGTCCTGAATATTCATTGGAAGGACTAATGTTGAAGCTGAAACGCCAATATTTTGGCCACCTTATGCGAAGAGCTGACTCATTTGAAAAGACCCTGATGTTGGGAAAGATTGAGGGCAGGAGAAGAAGGGGATGACAGAAGATGAGATGGTTAGATGGCATCACCGACTCAATGGACATGAATTTGAGTAAACCCTGGGAGTTATTGATGGACAGGGAGGCCTGGCATGCTGCGGTTCATGGGTTCGCAAAGAGTCGGATGTGACTGAGTGACTGAACTGATAACTGATACTGTGAATAAATAAGCAGGGTGACAATATACAGCCTTGACATACTCCTTTCCCAATTTTGAACCAGTCTTTTGTTCCATGTCTGGTTCTAACTGTTGCTTCTTGACCGGCCTACAGTTCTCCCAAGAGGCAGGTAATATGGTCTGGTATTCCCATCTGTTTAAGAATTTTCCAGTTTGTTGTGATCCACACAGTCAAAGGCTTTAGCATAGTCAATGAAGCAGAAGTAGATGTTTTTCTGGAACTCTCTTGCTTTTTCTATGATCCAGCAGATATTGGCAATTTAATCTTTGGCTCCTCTGCCTTTGGCTGAATCCAGCTTGAACATCTGGAAATTCTTGGTTCACATACTGTTAAAGCCTAGCCTGGAGAATTTTGAGCATTACTGGTTCAGCTTGGGAAAGGAGTATGTCAAGGCTGTATATTGTCACCGACTTATTTAACTTACATGAAGTTTCATGTGAAATGCCAGGTTGGATGAAGCACAGGCTGGAATCAAGATTGCCGGGAAAAATATCAATAACCTCAGATAAGCAAATGACACCACCCTTATGGCAAAAAGCAAAGAGGAACTAAAGAGCTTCTTCATGAAGGTCAAAGAGGAGAGTGAAAAAGCTGGCTTAAAACTTAACATTCAAAAAACAAAAATCATGGCATCCGATCCAATCACTTCATGGCAAATAGATGGGGAAACAATGGAAACAATGGCAGACTTTATTTTCTTTGGCTCCAAAAGTCACTGCAGATGCTGAGTGTAGCCTGAAATTAAAAGACGCTTGCTTCTTGGAAGAAAAGCTATGACCAACCTACACAGTATATTAAAAAGCAGAGACATTACTTTGCCGATAAAGGTCTGTATAGTCAAAGCTATGGTTTTTCCAGTAGTCATGTATGGATGTGAAAGTTGGACCATAAAGAAGGCTGAGTGCCAAAGAATTGATGCTTTTGAATTGTGATGTTGGAGAAGACTCTTGGGAATCCCTTGGACCGCAAGAAGATCAAATCAGTCAATCCTAAAGGAAATCAATCCTTAATATTTATTGGAAGGGCTGATGTTGAAGATGAAGGGCCAATACTTTGGCCACCTGATGTGAAAAGCTGACTCATTAGAAAAGACCCTGAGGTTGGGAAAGATTGAAGGCAGGTGGAGAAGGGGATGACAGTATAAGATGGTTGGGTGGCATCACCAAGTCAATGGATATGAGTTTGAGCAAGCTCTGGGAGATGGTTAAAAACAAGGAAGCCTTGCATTCTGCAGTCCATGGTGTTGCAAATAGTTGGACACAACTGAGCAACAACAATTCTGTGAAAGTAGATTAGCAACAGCTTAGTCTCTAGTGCACATCTGCACTTTGACATATTTAAGAAGCTTTCATTTGGAGTAACAAGTGTGATGAAATCATAGCAGATCAGAAACACATGTAGCAGAATTGCTCAGGTTTTGTAACACTTTTCAGTTTTTTTATTCTGTTTTTGAAAATCCATAGTAATTGAACTCTTGTGACTTTGTCATAATTTTTCACGTATCCTGTTGAAAGATTTTTACATCATTCTTGAGCTTGAACTATTTATGTGAGTATAGTAGACTGGCAATTTCCAGACTCCAGGGCCACTTTAGTTAGAATGAGTTATTATTGTAGTATGGCCCTTTCTGATTTACTCTTTTAGAAGCACACATTATTATACGTCTTCCATTACTACCTTCCCGTTCATTTTATGTTTCTCCACTTTGGGAGGATTTTAGAATGGAGATAATGATAGAGTGCAACATAAAATCTATCCACTAGATCTCCAGTGACATCACCTCTGTCTGTAGAACAGGAAGGGAAGAGTGATGTTAACCCTGGCTGTGTCTGGAACAGGCATAACATTGGTTCAGGTTTATACACATCAAACACCTTCAGAGTTTAAAATGGAGTAACATTCATGTTTGAAGGGCTTCTCTGGTGGCTCAGTGGTAAAGAACCCGCCTGCCAATGCAGGAGACATGGGTTCGATCCCTGGGTTGGGACAATCCCCTGGAGAAGGAAATGGCAACCAGCGCCATTGTTCTTACCTGAAGAACTCCATGGACAGAGTAGCGTGGCAAGCTATAGTCCACTGGGTCACAAACCAGTCAGATACGACTGAGCACGTGTGCACACACACACACACACACATTCATGTTTGAAAGCGGCATTTTACCAAAGGTGAGATAATCCTGCCATCTTAAAACTAGTAGATCTTGCCTTAGAAAAGCTCTGCAATCAATTGTTTGAAGAAAGAACATAACATTGAAAGGAAAGAGAACCTGATGCTCACTGTGACTTTTTAAATCTCTTCTGTGTTTCACTATATGGTCTAGATTCCCTTCTCATTTTAATAGTCCATGGGTTTTAAAAACTTACCAAAGCTATCCCTATTTTAGTTCTTAATCTATTAAAATCACTTTGATATCAAAACAGTTTTGTGGGATATTTCATTTTAAATGCTTTGAAATCAAGACTCTTTAGCAAGGGAAAAAAATCTTAGATTACGTTGCCGGAAAAGAAGATGGTATTACTTCATCTGCCAAATGCAAATTAAATTTTAAAAATGAATTATTCCTAGCAACTGGAAAATAAAATGTTCCAAAGATTGTAAGCACATCTGTAACATGCGTTGACAACTTGGAGGAAGGTTGGGTCACCCTAGTGCTCACTCAGCCGTTACCATCTTCCCAGAAACTAGAGAAGTGGGGCTCCTGGGGGTCACTCTTGCAGCACAATTTCCTGTTTTCTGTTCTGTTGAAGGAGTTTACAGAGAAAGCCAGCTGGTAGCCATGGTGTATGTTTGGGATCAGATGGTGAGGTGAGGAGGAGGGTGAGATAGGAGGAGGAAGCACTGTGGCAGAGAAAGGAGTGGCAGTAACAGGGGAGTAAAGGGACATGTAGGGGATATTCTAGTGTTGACTGATTTATTACAGTGTTCTAGGAGGTAAACTGCTCCTTTTCACAGGAAAGACTTAACAGCTCTCCATGTCCTTCTTTCCTTGGGCTCTTCTCTCTCAAATGCATCTTCCCCACTGCTGCCATTGCCTCTACCAAGAGGAAATGATATTTAGCGGCTAAGTCATGCCCAACTCTTTTGCGACCCTATGGACTGTGCCCACCAGGCTCCTCCTAAGTCAGGCCAGTTCCTGTTTAAAATCCTTTAGTGGTTTCACACTGTTGCCTGACAGCAGAAATTGGAAAGCTGTGGCCAACAACCCAAGTTTAGCCTGATGCTTATTGTATACACAGGCAGTTACAAATAATTTTTACATTTTTAAGTGGATAGAAAAAAAAGTTTAACAATATCTGATGACTTGTGAAAATTATGTGAAATTCCAATTGTTGTTGTGTTGTTTAGTCAGTAAGTCGTGTCTGACCCTTTTGCAGCCCTATGAACTACAGCCTGCCAGACTCTTATGTCCATGGAATTTTCCAGGCAAGAATACCATTTATCTACTCAGGGCTACATACAATGCTTCATGCAGGGATGTATCAATGAATAAAATGTGGCCTCACATCACGAGTTGATAGTGCTAAGGATACAATGTAAGGGGACAAGAACACTGGAGTGGGTTGCCATTTCCTACTCCAAGGGATCTTCCCAACCCAACTATCAAACCCATGTCTCCAGCACTGGCAGACGGATTCTTTACCACTGAGCCGCTGGGAAAGCACAATTACAGTCTCCATAAACAATGTTATATTAAGCCATGCTCATTCATTTTCATATTAGTTGTGGCCACGTTTGTAGAGTTGAGTCAAAGCCCCATGCTTCTCTAAGCCTAAAGTATTTACTCTCTGACCTTTTACAAAAAGGAAAAATTTGTCCTTCCCATAGGATAAAATCAACTGCTTCCTGACTCTTACCTTATTATCCAACAATAACACAGATCTTTCTAGAGCTTTTTAGCTGTGCCCTCTATCTTGAATGGGTTTCTTCTTGGCTATACTCACCTCAACCAGTGATTCATGGTAGAAGTGAGTACAGTTACTCAACCTTTAAGACTCAAACTGCCATGAATTCTTCCAGAAAGGCTTCCCTTTCACCCCACACACAGCAGTCTCCTACCCTTAAGGCTGGATTTTATTTTCCCCCACTCTTCTCATAATCTCTGGGTACAATCCTATCAGTGTTCTTGTCTCCTTACATTGTACCCTTAGCACGATCAACTCATGATGTGAGGCCACATTTTATTCATCGATACAACCCTGGCATGAAGCATTGTGTGTAGCACTGAGTAGATAAATGATAAAGGTTGCTGACTGATGCATGAATGCCTGCATCTGCCCTTGACAGTAGTTCCTGAAGCTACCAACAAAAGGGCTTTCTGTGTCTTGGTCAAAAATGATACATTCTAGGGGAATTACTAAATGCCCACATATTTCATTTTCCTTCCTTGGGATAGCCTCTTAAAATTTGCAGAGTCTGTAGCTATAGACCATGATGAACCTATTTATATTAGTTTCTACTTAGGGAAAGGATTTGAATTTGCTGTCCCTTTAAACCCAATTCTCAGTACATTCATTGTACCAAGAAAAAAAAGATCTAGGACAGAACAGAAATATCATTCAGTGTTTTTAAACCTGTTCAGACTCATAAAATTTCATGTTTCCTTTTGTCACACAAATTAAAAATCAGGATGAGCATTACTTGCTGACCTAATAATTCTGCTGCCTTCACCAAAGTCACAGTTTTCTTAGATTAAAATCAAATTTTGCCATTGATAACTTCAAATAATAATAACTTGGGGAAAATTCAAACCTGAGTAATTTAATGCCTTGAGGGAGATTTCCTCCAGTGAATGCAATGCATGTTTTATGGAAATATTTAGCCATAAATATCAATGTCTTCATAGTAGTAAAATCATTTGCTCTATACTTATGACTAATATTCAGCCCCTCCTTTTTTTGTTTTTTGTTTTTTCCATATTGGAATGGCCTTCATTTAATGTGCTTTAAGAATAATTTTATAGTGGGGTAATGGTGAAATAAAAATCTGTTACAAATTATTTTGACACTTCCTTAGGTAAAATATCCACAGATTTTGTTCATACCTCTGAGTTTTTTCCTGTGTTAGCACTTTAGGCCTTGAACAATTCTTATTTCTTTCTTAGTGTCTTCCTTTTCATGCAAAGTGAGAAATCCACTTACTTCACTTATTTAACGTGTTGTGGAAATTGAATTTCAGTTGGAAACACTGTAAGATTTTCAAACACTATGGAAACCATGTAACTCAGATTGCTACTTGAATCCATGTGGCTGGGACTCAAATCTGGCCAAAACCCATGCTTTAAACTGAGATGATACATCTGGTTTCAGGACTTAATGAAACTCAGGTTCTTAATGTCTTGTTGCAGAAATAATTCAGCGAGAGACAAAGTGATAGGTAAGAAATGGATTTATTTAGAGATAATACACTCTTCAGACAGAGTATGGATCATTTCATAAGACAAGAGCAGCCTCAAAATATGGTGTGGTTAGCTTTTATGGACTGGGTAATTTCATAGGCTAATGAGTGGGAAAATTAAGAGATACCAAAGGAACATTTCATGCAAAGATGGACTCAATAAAGGACAGAAATGGTATGAACCTAACAAAACAGAAGATATGAACAAGAGGTGGCAAGAATACAATAGAAGAACTACGCAAAAAAAAAAAAAAAATCCTAATGGCCCAGATAAGCAGGATGGTGTGATCACTCACCGAGAGCCAAATATCATGGAGTGCAAAGTCAAGTGGGCTTTAGGAAGCATCACTATGAACAAAACTAGTGGAGGTGATGGAATTCCAGCTGAGCTATTTCAAATCTTAAAAGATGATGCTATTAAAGTGCTGCACTCAACATGCCAGAAAATTTGGAAAACTCAGCAGTGGCCACAGGACTGGAAAATGTCAGTTTTCATTCCAATCCCAAATAAGAGCAATGTCAAAGAATGTTCAAACTACTGCACAATTGCACTCTTTTCACATGTTATCAAAGTAATGCTCAAAATTCTCAAAGCCAGGGTTCAACAGTATGTGAACTGAGAAATCCAGATGTTCAAGCTGGATTTAGAAAAGGCAGAGGAACCAGAGATCTAATTGCCAACATCTATTGGATCATATAAAAAGCAAGAGAATTCCAGAAACACATCTACTTCTGCTTCATTGACTATGCTAAAGCCTTTGACTGTGTGGATCACAACAAACTGTGGAAAATTCTTAAAGAACTGGGAATACCAGACTACCTTACCTGCTTCCTGCAAAACCTGTATGCAGGTCAAGAAGCAACAGTTAGAACCGGACATTAAACAGTGGACTGGTTCAAAATTGGGAAGGGAGTATGTCAAGGCTATACATTGTCACTCTGTTTATTTAACTTATATGCAGAGTACATCATGCAAAATGCCCAGCTGGATGAAGCACATGCTGGAATCAAGATTGCCAGAGAAACAGCAGTAACCTCAGATATGCAGATGACACCACCCTTATGGCAGAAAGTGAATAAGAACTAAAGAGCCTCTTGATGAAGATGAAAGAGGACAGTGAAAAAGCTGGCTTAAAGCTCAACATTCGAAAAATGAAGATCATGGCATCTGATCCCATCACTTCATGGCAAATAGATGGGGAAACAGTGAAAACTGTGTCAGATTTTATTTTCTTGGGCTCCAAAATCACTGCAGATGGTGACTGCACTCATGAAATTAAAAGACGCTTGCTTCTTGGAAGAAAAGCTATGAAAAAACCTAGACAGCATATAAAAAGCAGAGACATTACTTTGCTGACAAAGGTCCATCTAGTCGAAGCTATGGTTTTTCCAGTAGTCATGTATGGATGTGAGAGTTGGACCATAAAGAAAGCTAAGCACTGAAGAATTGATGCTTTTGAACTGTGGTGTTGGAGAAGACTCTTGAGAGTGACTTGGACTCCAAGGAGATCAAACCAATCCATCCTAAAGGAAATCAATCCTAAATATTCATTGGAGGGACTGATGCTGAAGCTGAAGCTCCAATATTTTGGCCACCTAATGTGAAAAGCAGACTCATTGGAAAAGACCCTGGTGGCTGGGAAGGATTGAAGGCCGGAGGAGAAGGGGATGACAGGATGAGATAGTGGGATGGCATCACTGACTCAATGGATGTGAGTTTGAGCTAACTCCGGGAGATGGTGAAGAACAGGAAAGCCTGGCATGTTGCAGTCCATGGTGTTGAAAAGAGATGGACACAACTGAGCCACTGAACAACAAATGAGTGGCAGGGTCATTCCAACTATTTTGGGAAAATGGTGGAGATTGCCAGGAATTGGACCACCACCCACTTCTTGATCTTTGATGGTCGGCCTTGAAAAATGGTGCCTCTAGGTGTGTCATTTAGCTTGCTGATGTGTTACAGTGAGCATATATTGAGACTTAAGGTCTCAGTTCAGTTCAGTTCGTAGCTCGGTCCTGTCTGACTCTTTGTGACCCCATGGACTGCAGCATGCCAGGCTTCCCTGCTCAAACTCTATGTCCATCGAGTCAGTGATGCCATCCAACCATCTCATCCTCTGTCACCCCCTTCTTCTCTGGCCTTCAATCCTTCCCAGCATCAGGGCCTTTTCCAATGAATCAGTTCTTCACATCAGGTGGCCAAAGTATTAGAGTTTCAGTTTCAACATCAGTCTTTCCAATGAATATTAAGGACCGATTTCCTTTAGGATGGACTGGTTGGATCTCCTTGCAGTCCAAGGGACTCTCAAGAGTCCTCTCCAACACCACAGTTCAAAAGCATCAGTTCTTCGGCACTCAGCTTTCTTTACAGTCCAAGTCTCACATCCATACATGACTACTGGAAAAACCATAGCTTTGACTAGACGGACCTTTATTGGCAAAGTAACGTCTCTGCTTTTTAATATGCTTTCTAGATTCGTCATAGCTTTTCTTCCAAGGAACAAGCATCTTTTAATTTCATGGCTACAGACACCATCTGCAGTGATTTTGAAGCTCCCCAAAATAAAGTTTCTCATTGTTTCAATAGTTTCCCCATCTATTTGCCATGAAGTGATTGGACCAGATGCCATGATCTTAGTTTTCTGAATGTTGAGTTTTAAGACAGCTTTTTCACTCTCCTCTTTCACTTTCATTAAGAGGCTCTTTATTTCTTCTTCACTTTCTGCCATAAGTGTGGTGTCATCTGCATATCTGAGGTTATTGATATTTCTCCCTGCAATATTGATTCCAGCTTGTGCTTCATCCAGCCTGGCATTTCGCATGATTTACAGTACATAGAAATGAAATAAGCAGGGTGACAGTATACAGCCTTGACATACTCCTTTCCCGATTTGGAACCAGCCCATTGTTCCTTATCTGGTTCTACTTGTTGCTTCTTGACCTGCATACAGATTTCTCAGGAGGCAGGTAAGATGATTTGGTATTCCCATCTCTAAGCATTTTCCACAGTTTGTTGTGATCCACACAGTCAAAGGCATTAGCGTAGTCAATGAAGCAGAAGTAGATATTTTTCTGAAACTCTCTTGCTTGTTCTATGATCCAACAGATGTTGGCAATTTGATCTCTGGTTCCTCTGTATTTTCTAAATATAGCTTGAGCATCTGGATTTCTCTGCTTATGTACTGTTGAAGAATTTTGAGCATTACTTTGCTAATATGTAAGATGAGTGCAATTGTGCGGTAGTTTGATCATTCTTTGATATTGCCTTTCTTTGAGATTGGAATGAAAACTGACCTTTTCCAGTCCTGTGGCCACTGCAGTTTGCTGGCATATTGAGTGCAGCACTTTCACAGCATCATCTTTTAGGATTTGAAATAGCTCAACTGGAATTCCATCACCTCCACTAGCTTTGTTCGTAGTGATGCTTCCTAAGGCCCACTTGACTTAGGACTCTAGCATGTCTGGTTCTAGGTGAGTGATTATACCATTGCGGTTATCTGGGTTATGATCTTTTTTGTATAGTTCTGTATATTCTTGCCACCTCTTAATATCTTCTTTTTCTGTTAGGTCCATAGCATTTCTGTCCTTTATTGAGCCCATCTTTGCACGAAATGTTCCCTTGGTATCTTTAATTTTCTTGAAGAGATCTCTAGTCTTTCCCATTCTATTGTTTTCCTCTATTTCTTTGCATTAATCACTGAGGAACGCTTTCTTATCTCTCCTTGCTATTCTTCGAAACTCTGCATTCAGATGGGTATGTCTTTCCTTTTCTCCTTTGCCTTACCTTTTCTTCTTTTTTCAGCTATTTGTAAAGCCTCCTCAGACAACCATTTTGCCTTTTTGCATTTCTTTTTCTTTGGGATGATGTTGATCACTGCCTCCTGTACAATGTCACGAACCTCTGTCCATAGTTCTTCAGGCAGTCTTGTCTATCAGATCGAATCCCTTGAATCTATTTCTCACTTCCACTGTATAATCATTAGGGATTTGATTTAGGTCATACCTGAATGGTCTAGTATTTTTCCCTAGTTTCTTCATTTTAAGTCTGAATTTGACAATAAGGAGTTCATGATCTGAGCCACAGACATCTTGGACCCATTTAGTTCTCGTCAGCATTGGACTTTGCTTTCACCACGAGACACACCAACAACTGAGCATTGTTTCCCGTTTGGCTCAATGAACAGGAGATTGTGAACAACGGGACTGAACACTGAACAACAACAAAGTTCTGGTTAGTTTACGTTGTGTCCTCAGGCTATGCCATTCTTTCCAAGTTTGTGCCCTGCCCCCTTCCTTCCTATTTCATTATCACTGGAGAATGCTACAGGACATAAAACCTCTGCCTTCTTTTATTTTCTTTATCAAATTTACGCTGGACATAGGGCTTGGCTTAGCTGAGCATTGAACTTTGGCTGCTTTATCCCTAAATCAGTGTTCTTTTTCCTCTTAGCCCTCTAGTAAGTATCCACTTCAATAAATTAAAGGCATTTTGTATTGCTAATAATCAGACCTGTAGTTTCTGTAGACAGAAACCAGAGAAGATATCATTTGAATTTAAGAACAAAATTTAACTGGCATAAAGTTCCAAATTAAACCACATTGTGGGAAAATAGGTAAACTCCTCCCCCATTTATTTATTTAAAAAATATTATTCTTTTCTGTCTTATGTACTGGTCTGGCAGAAGGCTCTGGTATGAATGACATGTAGAATAGTAAGAAAAACTACCAACCTCTTGAAATGAGACTATTTCTCACTAGGTCAGGGATCAGCCCTGGGGTCCTGCGAAACTGCTGTGGACTCATGTCATGGATTTCTATGCTGCTTAAAAAATGGTTGTTCCATCCAAGTGAGAGTAAGAGCAGTACAAACAGTGTATGTTCCCTAGTTTAAGGATGGCACTTTACTTTCCAACACATGTACTATATCTACAGAATACATCTGTAGCTCAATTTTCTCAATGGATAATTTTTTCTAGAAGAGATGATGCTGGCAAAAGGCTAAAGCAGGGTCCTCTGAATATTCATAGTAATGTAGACAGGGTTCTTCAAGATCAATTTGACCTTAGGTAAGATTGTGCCTTTACCTATATATATACCCCATTATAAGGGCTTCCAAAGTGATGCTGATGGTAGAGAACTTGCTGACCAATGCAGGAGACATAAGAGATTCAGATTCAGTTCCTGGGTCCAGAAGATCCCCTGGAGGAGGGCATGGCAACCCACACCATTATTCTTGCCTGGAGAATCCCCATGGACAGAGGAGCCTGGCAGGCTACTTTCCATGGAGTCGCAGAATCAAACATGAGTGAAGCAACTAAGCACACCACTCACACCCCTTTATAATTTATTTGGTAATTTAGGGCAAAGCTCACATTTATACAGCTCATCATGGTGAGCCAGTCCTGCCCTAGAAAGCCTTTTCAGAAGTATAAATCTTAAAATCCTGAAGAGGTGGTGAAGCTTCTTCCTCTTGGCAGTAAGTGGGAATGGAGGACTGTTTATGAAGAAGAGTGGCAAAGAAATCAAGGAGAAAGAAGGTACAAAATAGCAATGCTTCACTACAACTTTAGAGAGGAAAAAAAAAAATCATAGCCAGACACATTGGTGGCATTTCCTCATAAAGTTACTCAATTTTTATAGAGAGGATTGCCAGACTCCTTCTAGAAATATAAACTGTTACATTTTTTTTTAAGACTATGAATAATGAAGTGTCCCTTTGTGAAAAATGCTGCTCCATTAAATTTGAGAAGTCACAGATTTTGTTATTTTCCAAAACAACTGAGTAAAAGTACTTTGCACTAAATACTTTTAGTGTTACGTGGACTAGGGAGACATTGGCTAGCCCTGAAGCATCTCTGTTGCTGTCTTCCTAGTGAACTACCAGGGAATTGGACTCTCCTGGCCTTAGCCTGCCCGCTGGCTCCACGTGGAGATAACTGATCTCTTGGCATGTTTTGAAACGTGTAGTTTACTGAGTGATAGGAATTCATGAGAAAAAATGGGCATTTTCTATGGCATTAGCATCTTCATACATGTGAATAAAGAAAGAACAGAGTGTGACTCATCATCTAGTTATACAAGGGTTAAGTCAGAATCCACTCCAGTCAGCCCACCTACAGGACAGTACAACCTGAGGGGAATACAGGATGGAAAAGACAGGATGATGCATTCTGTGCTTTTGATAAACAGGCCTCTAGGTAGTTAAGTGAGAAAGTAGCAGAAAGTGAAGAGGTACTAAAGAGCCTCTTGAAGAGAGAGTAAAAACCTGACTTAAAACTCAACATTCAGGAAACTAAGATCATGGCATCTGGTCCCATCACTTCATGGCAAATAGAAAGAGAAAAAGTGGAAAAAGTGACAGATTTTATATTCTTGGTCTCCAGAATCACATGAAATTAAAAGACACTTGCTCCTTGGAAGAAAACCTTTGGCAAACCTAGACAGCGTATTAAAAAGCAGACATATCACTTTGCCAACAAAGGTTCATATAGTCAAAGCTACGGTTTTTCCAGTAGTCATGTATGGATGTGAGAATTGGACCGTAAAGAAGTCTGAATGCCAAAGAATTGATGCTTTCAGATTGTGCTGGAGAAGACTCTTGAGAGTCTCTTGGACTGCAAGGAGATCCAACCAGTCAATCCTAAAGGAAATCAACCCTGAATGTTCATTGGAATGATTGATGCTAAAGCTGAAGCTCCAATTTTAGCCACCTGATACAAAAAGGGAACTCATTGGAAAAGACCCTGTTGCTGGGAAAGAGCAAAGGCAAAGGGAGAAGGGGGCAGGAAAGGATCAGATGGCTGGATGGTATCATCAACACAATGGACAGGAGTTTGAGCAAACTCTGGGAGATAGTGAAGGACAGAGGAGCCTGGTGTGCTGCAGTCCATGGGGTCACAAAGAGTCAGACATGACTTAGTGACTGAACAAAAACAATAAAAGTAGTTAAGATACACATCTCAGGAAGAGTTTCAATGACCCCACTTTCTTGCAGAAAAGCATAAAAATCATCAGTTTGAGATATCTGTTCTGTTTGATTAGCAGTAGACTTTTACTGAGATGTATACTTGACGGCCAGTATTTTCTAGCAAAAACTTTCATGTGTACACTGGCTACTCCCCTGCCTCTTCAGAGCAGTTTCTCAGAGCTACTGAGAGACTGTCTCCCAGGCTGTCGTCCTCAGTAAGACCCTGAATAAAGCTTAAACTCACAACTCTATGTTGTGTGTTTTTCTTTAAGTTGACAGACAGTATGGTGCTAACTATCTCTTAAGTTTTTCAAATCTTTAAGATGGTACTCATATTTAGGGAATATTTCAATTTCTTTAAAACTATTTTTTATCAGATTGCCAAGAGAGTCATTTTATTCATAATTTTTAACAAGAAATATCAAAAAGCTGTGCTGCATGGTCGCACTGACCAGGGAGCTCACATTCCAGCTGATGGTTTTAATAGTATGTAAGAAGATCCAAGTCATTTTTTAAAAGTTTTACTTAAATACGCTTTATTATGATGAAGCGTTCAGTTTAATCAAGGTCAGTCATGGGGCAGTCTGCAGAGAATAAGTGATCAGAAGCAGTGGAATGACAAACATGGTAGACTCTCTGAGTCCAGGGTGGTTTTAGAAATTCAGCCAATACTTTATCAAGTCATATTACCACTAGCTATGCTTTTGCTTAGGACTGATTTTTCAATATTATGAAAGAAAGAATTAATACAGAGTAATATTAAATTAAGAATAATACTATAATATGAAAATATGGATCTAAAACCTCTCAACTTACATGTGAAACTGATCATATTTTCAGGTAAGTTGTTTTTTAAGTTTTTAAATGTTACAGTTAAAATGTTGCCAATCAGCATGAAATTCTTTTAATGTGCCTGGAAGCTGATACTGTAGAAACTAAAATTTTAAAATATGTACTAGATAAGATTAAATCTTTGGGGTGAAGACTATTTCAAAAGAATTTTCTAATAAGGAAAAATGAAAAGGCTCTTTAAATTGATTTTCAAGTTAATTTTTATTACTTATACAATTTTGATTTTCAGTATGCATCTTTCAAATACAGTCTTTTGGTATAAACAAAGGTAGAAATGTTAAGCTAATAAGCAGGAGAACATAGTCTATTTTAGTAGATGTGTGGATAGTGTAAATACTACTACTTTGAAAAAAAATCAAATGTGAAAATCTACTTTCTTTTACAAACATTTCTACAGGTCCTCTCTAATTATAATAACGAGCCTATTTGATATATTTTTTATCCAAAGTTTCAATTCATTAATGTATATATGTGTATGCTTGAGCCCTAACAGTGTAGCCCTTTCCAATATGAGTGATGAGGCCAAAACATGAGATATATTCAGAGATAAATGGACTAGAATCATGTAGTTTTAAAATTCAAAATACAAACAGTATTTAAATCATCTCAATAACAGATATTTCACACACATGCAATTATATTTTTAAACTGAAGATGGAAAGAGGTGCCAAATTAGTGTACTTCAAGAGAATGCTTTTTAATCATGATAGCACAGAACTGTTTCTACCTCTGTGATTTCTACTAGTAGAAAAATGTCTTACAACAACACATGTGGTATATATTTACAAAGCAGGTGGCACTAGTGGTAAAGAACCTGCCTGCCAATGCAGGAGACTTAAAAGATGCGGGATGGATCCCTGGGTGGGGAAGATCCCCTGGAGGAGGGCATAGCAACCCACTCCAGTATTCTTGCCTGGAGAATCCCCATGGACAGAGGAGCCTGGCAGGCTTCAGTCCATAGCGTCGCAGAGAGTCAGACACGACTGAAGCAATTTAGCACACATGCAAGCTCTTCTCTGAAAATAGTATTATTTGGAATATAAGACAAACCAATTTTATTTATTTGTTTTTATTTTGGCTGGTCTGTGCAGCATGTAGGATCTTAATTCCCAGACCAGGGGTGGAATCCATGCCCCTCACAGTGGAGTTGCGGAGTCTCAAACCACTGGACTGCCAGGGAAGTCCCAAACTGATTTTATTTTTGTGAGAACAGTAGTTATCTAGGTTTTCTCAGCAGGAATCAGATGTCAGCACGGCAGCCTTAGCTCAAACATTAGCTTGAATGTAAGCAATATAACTTTACTACTTTTGTGAAAACTGGAGATAAATACCCATACATTTTGTGATGATTTGACAACGCACTTTTTTTTTTCAGAATTATATCTGCAACGTATGAGTCCCTGAAATATTGACTTCTAATAAAAATGAGACATTAACTTCCCTGTGAATGAAAAATGTACAACTTTCCTGCCATGTGTTATATTTTCTTTTTTTTGTTGTTGATGTCTGGAATAAATTCAGATAGCTTAATACAATGATTGTTTTGATCTAGTGCATGCAAAGGGGGACCTGTCTGTTTCATAATAATATTTAAGTTTAAAATGTCTGCATCTCTCTATTTTGAGTCTAGTGAAAATTTTAGTGAATAATATAATGTATTATATATCAGCCTCTGGAACTGAAGTATCTAAAATCTAAGGAATGAAGGAAATAACCGCTAGCATTTATAAAAGAAAACAACAAAATAGGATATGATCTTGTACGAAATTCCTTCTGCTAAATTCTACACATCTTAAAACATTGACATCTAGTTTAAATGAACCACCACAAGAATTTTTATGTGGGGATTCCTGAGAATTGCTGACAGATTAACCAATATACCAGGCATTATTTTTTATAATTCCATAGGAACTCTTTAGGAACCCATAATTATATCTTCTAATTTGAGATATAATTCAAATTTCTATGAAGTACTCTACTTTTCTTAATAATTGAACAAATTAGTATCTGGGTGATTCTATTAATAGTAGAACTTACTGTGATTTCTTCAGCTTTTTTTTTTGTTTCCAAATAACGGAGTACTTGTATCCTGGCAGTTTTTAAAAAGTATTATTCTGTGAAAGAGACGATCATAATAATAAATTCAAGAGTCAAAAAAGTAAAACAAAGCAAAATAATCATATTTAGAAACCTAAGAATGTTTTGAACACTCAAGATGTTTTTATTTTTTAAATATTCTCATACTTGTTTATGATGTAAAGTACTTTGAATTTCCTTGTGTTTAATCCTTTGTGGGTGTGACAGTGAGGAGCAGATGTTTAACTGATTGTCTCATGGTCATGCTAACCAGGCATGGGTCATGGAGTTGTCCAAGCAACTGTTTAACTTCCTTTGAACATCCTAATGATGCTTTTCTAAAGAAGCACCACTTGTTGCATAGGCTTCTGTGGCATGCTTTCTGTAATTAAATAAATGTTCATGACCTACAGTTGTATAATAACAGACACATCCATCTACCACTTCCTTTAATCCATTAATAGCTTTTTTTCTTCTCATCAGCCCTCACTCATGTAACACATAGCTCAAACCCTGCTGCCCAACAATTCCTCTTGAACCTTTAATGATACGTGTTGTGACACCAATGACCTAATCCACTCTTAAACTTAGTTTGATATTTATATGATGAGCAACAAAAATGAATAATGCATCAAAGATCATTTTACAAATGAGAGAAACTCAGTTCAGAATATCAGAGCTGTTAAGCATCGAGGAGATTAAATAATCTGACCTTCTCATCTCACAAGTGAGGACACCTGAACCCAGAGTCTATTCCTGTCTCAGGCCCCTGCCTTTAAATAGATTAAAAATAAATCCTATACCTACATCTTCTATTCCCCACATATTACACCACTTACCTCAGAAGTCCAACTGAAATGTATAATTGTCTTACTCTCAAATATTTATTTCTTTCTGAGAATGTCTTTGTCTCAATTCCAAAAACCAAATATGAATGTTATAGATTTTAAAATATATTTCAAAGAAATGTTTAAAATAACACCAAGGAAATTCTTTTTATATAATTATTGCTTATACTACCATTGGAAACTTCTCCAATGTTATAGTCCTTGCTGTTACTGCTAATATCAGTTAGCATACCATGTTTCATTAATTCCACCCTGGACTAAGGCACATACAAGAACATAGTTAATTTCATTTTAATTGAGAAGCGTTTAGTTGCCTAAATTCTCCATATTAATGAAATAAATGGAATTTCTGTGTCATCAGCACAGGAAATGAGTTCTTTAAAGAAATTCTCTATGCATCTGCAGAGAAGGAAGTGATTTACACTCCAATGTGCATACACACACAGATAAATGACCTATGAGAACAAGCCAAGATCAAAAGTGATTCTAAACTATTAGAAAAGTGGAAAAGACTGCAAAGAAACATAAAAAAAAAATCTAGGTGGCATATGACCAGTTCTGCTAACTTCATGTTTGACGTCTCCATCCCCTCGGGTGTGGGTTATAGTTGCAGTTGGTTATGGAGAGACAATAATCAGACCTGGTCTCCATGGACATTATTTCAGAATCGTTTCTGGAAGGCTGCCTGTAATATGCATGTGGTGCCTGTGAACCATACTGGGAGTTGGGCATACTATAATTGGGTAGGGATGCAACATTATACTCTTGCTTTGCAAATGAGCCCACACTGGTCTTCTGGGTTTGAGGGACATAGGACAGTCTTGCATTCCATTCCTCAGACTGCCCTGGAAGCACCTTTCTACGAGCTGCTGAGACCACATTTGCCACAATGGATTCCTGAATGTTTCTGGGTCTGAAGGCCTCATCCACTAAGCCAAGGGGAGACTTGGCTGCTGCTTCCCAAGGAGTCAGTCTCTTCTTTGCTTCCTCGAGCCCATCCGTTGGCTTGCTAGTGTAGCTGTAAGCAGGCTGGTATAACCAAGGAGATGTTGCAGAGATGGCAGGTGGGACTGGTCTTCCAGGAAGAGAAAGAGAGCGTCCAGTCTGCTAGAAATAATGAAAATGTTAATATATCTCATTCATTTTGGTTTATGCTGATTGGCTACTACTCCAAAGCATTCTCCACACCATTACTAAGCACTATAAAAATCAACAAATCCCTACAATGCTTATTATTAAAGCCAAAATAGGCTGCCTCTGTCTGGTGTATTATTAGTGCTGGTCTGGGACTTGACCTTCCTTTAGGACCTCCTTGCTCTGCTTTTCTGAACCCATAGCTCCAATTGCTACCGTCTTTCTTAGGCACCACCACCATTGCAAGCACTCTGTTATCACTGGGGCCACTCTTACTCCTGTCTACCCTCTTCATATTCGTACCTACATCTACAGCCCACCCTCATTCTAGTCCTGTTTTTCTAATACCGAATAAGCATAAATATATAAATAACTCTAGAAACAGACCATGTTCTACTGGGCTTTGTACTTTTTCCAAGTGACTTTTAATATTTTGTCTTATTTTTGTCTTATTTAATATTTCCCGTTTGATGGAGCAGATGACATTTTTCCAGCCAAGTTCTATGTATATACTGGTGAAGATCATGTGGATCTTTATTTCCTGAGTGTAGTATATTGCCTGTGTCTCTGAAGGAAAGAGTTCAGCCACTTGTTTCATTTGTGCTTTGGTTCCTTTTATGCATATTATATTCCTTATTTCTTTGAAAGTGTGTGTCCCTGAAACATTCCCTTGTGTGTGCTAAATGTTCAGTTTGTCTAATATCATGAAATACAACTTAGTGAAAGCTTTTACTCATTCTCTATTTCCAGGGACCTTGAAGTCTGATTATATACATTACTTCCTTACATATTCCCATTTGCTTGAGACTCTTAGGAAAACTCCTGGCAAAAAGTAGCAAAGACACACTTAAAAGAAATGAATCAACTTGGGAGTATCATGACATTGTGTTTCTTGAACAAAAAGTATTTCCATGCTTTAAAATGTGTTCAAATTCCATAAATGGTTTCAATATATTTTCTTTCTATATCAAGTTCTTAAATTTAAAATGAATAGCAACACCTAGATTTGGACAAAATATCTCAGATTTAAATGTTCGGGTTTTTTTGTTGTTGTTGTTGTTCCATTAGGCACACAAAGGTAGGTGGTTCAATGTTGCTTTGCATATAAAGAATAAGAGAGTCAATATAATGGATCTTGATTATGTCTTTTTAATCATTGAAGCTTTAATAATAATGGAGAATTCCCTGGCAGTCTAGTGGTTAGGACTTGGTGCTTTCATTGTGGGGGCCCCAGGTTTTATACCTGGTCGGGGAACTAAGATCCCACAAGCCACAGGGCATGCCCCTACCCACCTCACCCCCCCAAAAAAAAACTCCTAGCAAAAACTTGTTTTCATTAATCTCCTTCTCTTAACCTAGATCTAATAAGTTACTATTTAAGGATTTGCTTTCTATTCCATATTATTAATGCATTTGTTTCATTCATTTAACAAAAATTTTATTCCTAGTATTTCTAGGCATTTTCCTGTGAACTCAATATACAAAGATGCTTCAGATAAAGTCCATGTTCTCAGGAAGCACACAATCCAGTACTGTTTTTAGCTCTGCAGTTGTGAATTAGTCAATCAGAGATCAGTTTAGAGAAGAGACTCATTACCTGTTTTGACAGGACCAATGGTTTTGTACATTAAGAAGTATTAACATTCAGTATGATAAGGGCTTCCCAGGTAGCATTAGTAGTAAGGAACACACCTGCCAAAGCAGGAAACGTGAGTCACAGGTTCTATCCCTGGGTTGGGAAGATCCCCTGGAGAAGACCATGACAACCCACTCCAGTATTCTTGCCTGGAGAATCCCATGGACAAAGGAGCCTGGTGAGCTACAGTCCATGGGGTTGCAAGAATCGACACAACTGAACAACTAACACACACATACCCAACCTTCC
Organism: Bos grunniens; assembly: GCF_055505025.1. Lineage (NCBI taxonomy): Eukaryota > Metazoa > Chordata > Mammalia > Artiodactyla > Bovidae > Bos > Bos grunniens. Next base: position 112,197,939 of record NC_141170.1, on the reverse strand, counting down.
GTATGATAAAGAGAAATTAGCTCAGTTGTGTCTATGTCTCCGTTTGTCCTTATCTCTGGAAGAAAGAGAACATTGATCTAGAGAGTCGCTGGGGCATTTTTCACATTCCAGTGATACCTGTTTTCCATCAGATATAGCAGCTTCTTTAGTCAGATCTTTAAAATAATAGAGACTTAAAGGATGGCATGGAGAAGGCAATGGCACCCCACTCCAGTACTCTTGCCTGGAAAACCCCATGGATGGAGGAGCCTGGTGGGCTGCAGTCCATGGGGTTATGTAGAGTTGGACAGGACTGGGAGACTTCACTTTCACTTTTCACTTTCATGCCTTGGAGAAGGAAATGGCAACCCACTCCAGTGTTCTTGCCTGGAGAATCCCAGGGACGGCGGAGCCTGGTGGGCTGCCGTCTATGGGGTCCCACAGAGTCAGACACGACTGAAGTGACTTAGCAGCAGCAGCAGCAGCAGCAGCAAAGGATGGCAATAAAAGGATCCAAGTCTTCACAGAAATAAAAGAGTTCCTGAACATACATAAGGGTTACTACCATCACTGGCTAATAACTGGAAAAGGAAATAATTGTCAATATATTTCAAATTATGGGGTACAATGTGAATGCATGCAGCTCAGTGATAGGGCATGCAAAACACTGGATGAAAGAGAGAAAGTTATTTTCTGGTCTTCTTCTACCCACTTAGTCACAAATCTTCAGAAGAATGGAATCTTAACAGAAATGCAAAAGTTAAAAACATTGTTGAATGATATTCTAATAACAAAGACATCAGGGATTGTTCTTCAGCTAAGGCAAAAACATTAATCAGTTGAATGTGGAGGGAAAGAACAAAACTTTGAAGTATAATATTGAAAGAGTAACTCAAAGTTTTCTGAAGAGAAAATAACACTGAGTTTACGAAAAAAAAAAAGAAAAATCTTATAGAATAGACATATGCTAAATATAGCAGCAGTGCTGTGAAGGAAGAGTGCAGTGACCTCGATGAACAAAATGACTGTTGCTCTTCTACATACTCCTCAGTCTGCCAAATGTGACTTCATGCTCCTTTAAGTGCTAACAATAGAATAAAATTACAAATTGTCTTAGGTTAGAAATGCACCTGTGGTATAAACAAATAGTTCTTTAGGCACATTGTTGTTTCTGTTTATTCCAAAAATATTTCAGGCCTCTAGTTTTTGCCTGCACCCAAACCCCTAATTCTAACCTATTTCCCCAAAGCCATTTTCACATCTTGTTCTTTGGTGCTATTTCCTCTGTCAGTCTCTGTCCTGAGGCTCATACTGTTCTCTGCTTGGCTGGGGGAATGAAGCCACGTGATCCGTCCTGAGCCAGAAATGACCAAAGGCACCTGAAAATAACAGAAGTGTTTCTTCTATTTTGGAGTTTGGATTTCTGATGGAAGAATCCTAGCATATCATGGGTTAGATCCTGGATTGGAATTTCTACCTTGGATTGTATTATTATCAAAAGAATTTAAAATTTTGATATGAGAGTGCTTAATATGTTAAATTGTCATCAAAATGCTTCTTTTTGTCTCCTACTACACTTTAATTTTTTTACCATAAAATTATTTTATTATTAATCTAAACTGGATTAGATTAAGAAATCTATTTTGTAATAAAAGAAATTTTTTCACCACTGCTGGATCAAAACTTAGGTCCTGTGATATTTGACTTCCTTTTAGGATTAGACCATCATCATCTTAAGTTACTCAAACCATTATATTTCAACTTATAATATTACAGCCACTGGAATAACAAATTTCAGTCTCCTCTTAGAGGTAAATCTCTTCTCCTTCCCTAGCTAGGGCTCATTTTAGAAGGATCACCTTCCTTCAGGGAAGGCAATGTGTTTAGCTTCTTCATGCTTTCCTCCTCTTCCTCTCCCAGCTTGCTAAGCCTGACTTTTACCCTGAGGTGAAAGTGCAAGGATGGAGAACAAAAAAGAGCAGAATTTTTTTTTTTTTTACTTTATATAGTAACATCATATTCTGGCTTTTCACTCTCAGAGCCAGGGAGGCACAGAGAAGAAAGCTTCAAAGGGATATTTGAAGATCCCTATCACTGGGGACATCTTGTCTGTAGTCCTCTATTAATGTCAGTTCATCTCAATTCTAGAGTTAATTTGTAACTCAATCTACAACCCCTAGAAAGCTTGTAGCTACTAGGGTCTGTTTTCAGCCTTGGACAGGCCCCAGGATGACTCCATCCAACTCTGCCTTACTTCTGCCCTTCTCTGGTCCATGGGAAACAATCACATCATTTGCCCTTGGGAATTCAGCAGCAAATTTCCCAATTCTTTTCCAAAACAGTTTTTCAGACCATCTCTCACTCTATAGATATCCTGGGAGGGAATCAGACCCCAGCCCACTCTGACCTCCCATCCATCCTCATGCTGACATCTTATACAAAGTCCTTTAAGAAGTCACTTTAAATCTGTTTCTCACAAGGCTGGAGGTGAGAGAGCAGGGTCCCCCAACTTCATCTACTCTAAACACACACCGTGATCTACAGAGTTCCAGAATTCCTCCTCACAAAATCCTTTCTTCCTGCCAGACTCTGACCCCCTTTAATAACCTGGAGCTGACTAAGGGGTTCAAGAATTGTGGCAGTGGTTTGTTAATCTTTGAGCACAGCGGGGACACTCATGTCTACTGTTTTCTCTGTAAAGTCTGTGTTTATCTGGAATCTCACTTCAATGTGCAGCATCTCTTGTATTGGAGGGCCTAGGGGGAAACTTCCACTTTTAATATCCTATTATATAATATTATCATTTCATTAGAGAGTATAGTTATTATTTTCTTTTTTAAATGAAATATAGGCTAAAAATAAAATGATATGTGTGTTTGTTTGTTTGTTTTCCTAGTAACATCAAATAGTCTTGAGTTGAAACCTTTTACCTCACCCAGGCCTTGCTCTAGAGAAGGGAGCTCACTAGTTTCCAGGCCATCTCAGACAGTCTTTAAGCTCTAAGTGTTGAGAATGTCTTCCCTACATTGAGGCAAACTTTGCCTCCCGTAACTTTACTCCATTGATCACAATACCATAGAGTGCGTCTACTTACACTCCTATCCAGTCATCCCTTCATATATTCCCAGTTACTTCCATTCACTTGGAACCCTTCCCTGTCCTTATACTATTCTTCACTTTTCCAACTAAGGGGAAATTACATCGATGGTATTCATTCTCTCAAGTTTTCTACATTCTTCTTTTCCTAGTTTGTTAGATAAAGCTAATGCAAAGATACTATCTTGATCTCCTTAAGTAGATATACTTAAATAAACAATCGCCAGAAGCAAACCAATGAAGATATTGTTCAAACTGACCAAATTGCTGTGTCCTCTGGCAGGTCACATAGTTAATATTGGACTTATTAACAGTAATCTGTATGTACTTAAAGTAGTGTGTCATTTAAGTGTTGAATCATAAGGTATATGTCATTCTTTAGCTGGTCCAATATAATGTGAAGTGAAGGCTGTGAGCGTTTGCACTGAACTCACGAATCACCTGATGTTACATATTTCCATCAAAAGAATAAACTGGAACGAAGTGTTTTCCTACCTCTGCCTTTAATAATAGCCACCACTAGTAGATCACTTACTGTGTGCCCAGTGGTGATGCTTAATTGCTTTATGTGGATATTTCATACAGTCCTTCATATAACCCCATGAAGTAGGCACTTTTAAAATCCCTGTTTTCCAGATGAGGACAGTGACACTTAGAGAGGGTAAGTAAGTTCCCTGAGGGTAGAAAGCTAATAAGTTCTGGTGTAGCGGGAGTTGAACCCAGGCAGTCTCATATGAGGTTTCTTAATCAAATACATCTGGCACTATGTTTGCAATGAAATTGTTTAGAAAAAAAATTTTTTTCAAAAAAAAAGATTTGAGGGCCTTCCCTGGTGGTCCAGTGGTTAAGACATTGCCTTCCAGCGCACAGCGCGTGGGATTCACATTTACTCCCTTGTCAGGAAGATAAGATAGCACATACCTCTCAGCCAAAACCCAAAAACATAAGACAGAAACAATATTGTAACAAATTCAATAAAGACTTTAAAATAAAACAAATAAAAAGGGAGGGGGACTTCCCTGGTGGCGCAGTAGATAAGAATCCACAATTACTGAGCCTGTGTACCTCTGTTACTGAAGACTGCATGCTTTAAGGCCCACTAGCCACAACTAATGAGCTCCTGTGCAGCAACTCCTGAAGCCTGCATACCCTGGAGCCAGCAAGTTGCAGCTGTGAGCCTTCATGCTGCAAGTACAGAAGCCTGTGCACCTAGAGCCTGTGCTCTGCAACAAGAGATGCCCATGCACCAGAACTGCAGAGTGGCCCCGCTCACTGAACTCAAGAAAGCCTGTATGCAGCAAAGAAGACCCAGCGCAGCCAAAAACAAGTAAGAAATAAAACAAGCAACAAGTGCAAGTAAATAAATAAACAAGCAGTGTATACAAGAGAAAAAAAAGAAAGAAATTTGAATCCAAGAAAACTAAATGGAGTGAGACTTTAGACATTTTTGAAAGGGACATTGAAATCTTAAATTTGGATTAATTGATATTGGCATCTTGCCATTTGTCACAAGCACCAGTAGGCACCAGTGCATCGGGACATATCACACTGAGAGGCATTCCCTCTCTCTGAAGGGGAGACACAGGGCTCTCTGCTTCCAGGTCAGCTGAAAAGCTCAGAGGAGCTGGGGGTCTTTCTCCGCTTAACATGGACCATCTTTTATGTCAATTAGATGTTGACTTATACACATAGCTTGTTAATGAAGTAGCTTAGTGAGCTTCCTTGTTACACAGTCTGGTAACCAATTTAACTTGACATTTTAAAAAAGGAAAGGTCATCTGAGGTTTACCTAGGACAAAGAAGTGAATTCTAAAGCAATGCAAATTGCCCTAGAAGCCAAAGAAGTTTAATGTGATATACTGATATATGCTTTGAAGTTCAAACTATTTCTTACCATAAACCTTAAAAGCTATAAGAATTGTCTTGACTGAAATCCTGCTTAAACATGCACAGTAGAGAGTCTCCAGATGACAAATATTATTTCAACTCCTTGAACTTCTTTCTCTCTAAACATATATGAACAGTAAACACACATGATATCCCTTATCATAAAGAGATTCCAATAATAGCCAACAGGAATAAATGGCATTTCTTTTGTCTTTTAAATCACTAGTTAAATTTTCTACAAACCAGGGATCCATAAAGGGGCACATGGATACAAGAAGGCACAAGGCATTAGCCAGTGTTCCATTTGCTCAGGTCAAAATATCACTATTTGCAGTGATTGTTGACCCCACACCTGAATTGTCAGCTTTAAAATACATACAGCATCTGAACATTCCCTACCACTTCCATCGGTACCATCGCAAGCTAATCTATCACACTCTTTTGCCTGGATTATTGCTATAAGTAGTGTGTGTATATATATATATATATATATGTATGTATTAAACAGAGGACAAAGTGTATATATATACATATATAAGTATATATATAGCTTTATTAGTTACCCTGGTTCACCCTTCTCCTTTAGTCTATTCTCAATATGGCAGTCGACATTATCTTGTTAAAAACCTAAGTCAGATTATGTCACTTTGTCCTCTGTTTAAAACTCTGTCGTGGCTTCTCGTTTCAAAACAGGGAACTCCAAGTTCTTTCACTGACCCACAAGGCCCTAAAGAATCTGCTGATTTCACACCTCCTATATATCTGATTTCATCTCCTCCTGTTCTGTCTCTCCCACTTTACTCCAGCCACACTGGCCTCTTTGTTACTTGAACAGATCAGGTCCACTCATGTCTCAGGACCTTTATACTTGCTGATCCTCTGCCTGAAACACAGAATTCCAGGTATCAGCATGACCCTACTTCATTTTCTTTAGGCCTTGCTCAGATATCATATGATCACTATTGGCTGTTCTCAGACTCTCTCTCTCTCTTTGCACCCTCAAGATTCGCTCTCCTCCTTCCCACCTTTATTTCTACCCTTAGGCTGATGCCTATCTAACATAATAAATGTTTATTTAATTATTCTGTTTATCTGCTTCTCCACTCTAGAATTTACCTCCATCCAAAGTAGGGGTTATTGTTTTACTCATTTAGACATCCCTTGATCTAGAACAGTGCCTAGCAAGTAGATGTTTCATAAGCATTTGTGAAATGAATGAACAATTTCTATATCAGACTGCCATAATCAGGAAATTTGGTTATCTTTACCAAAGTTTTTGGTCATGTCCTAAGATGTAGCCCTTCTCACCTGTCAATTACATATGGTGAGGGCTTCACACAAATAGACCCATTTCTGCCACCCACAATACATACCCACCAAGATGTCTGGCAAATAGATAGGATTAATCAACATTTACAGACAAATCAAATTTTCTAAACAGGTAAAAGATTTTAACATGCTTTAAATAAATGATTTGCTTTAATGTCAGTGGAAGTGTGAGGGTTTTAAATTGCTTTGATTCTCTAAATGAGAAGAGTCATGGAAAATTATTACATGAATCCTAAAGAAAGCCCAAAATCTATTTGTAAGATTTAAAAGTTAAGACCAAAGAAGAAAAAGATCATGGAAATTGGGATGAGTTAGAGTTGGAGAGGAAAAAGTTAATTTACCACTGAGATGGCAAACAGGTATAGGAAATGGCAATTTCAGCTAGCTAATCTCTTAGGGCCTCTTCCAGCTCTAGAGAATCTTCACTTATAATTTCCCTGAAAGTGGAAGCAGGTCAACATCAGAAGGAAGTTCTCCATAGGGATATAGAATTCCTTTATCTAGAGATCTTTAAATATAGGACAAATGCTCCCTTGAGATAATTTAGATACAGTTAGGTAGTCAGGAGAATTTTAAGGTTATTTTTGTTCTAGTCTCTTAATAACAGTGTCTATTTCCTGGGACCTGTCTTAAGTGAATCTTAAATCTTTCCTTCCTGGAGTTTTGAGGAATTCTGTGGTAGCTCTCTCTTATCAAAAAAAAGAAAAAAAAAAAAAAAAAGAAGAAGAAGAAGCGTGTCCATTTCTTTAAATAGAAATCAACAGTATTAGTCTGCTTACTAAGAATGTACAGAAAACCAGTACAGATGGCTTAGCGGTAAAGAAACTGCCTGCCAAGCAGGACACTCGGGTTCGATCCCTGGATTGGGAAGATTCCCTGAAGAAGGAAATGGTAACCTGCTCCAATATTCTTGCCTGGGAAATCCCATAGACAGAGGAGCCTGGTGGCTACAGTCCATGGGGTCACAAAAGAGTCAGACACAACTTAGCAACTAAACAACATTTATCTTAATTCATCTTAAACTATCAGATTAAATTTGGGGTTCTAAAACAATAGACTTTTTTAAAAAATTGTTTCATTTTAGATTTGAAGACAATCTCTTTGTGAGAAAGAGTAAGAGTTCTAACTGACAAGAGGAGCCAGTATGTTGTATTGGAAAGAACGTGAATTTGGACATCACATTGACCTAGGAGTCCTGCCTTTGCCTCTTTTTACCCGTGTGATTCAGCCTCTCCCAGCCTTACTTTCATTGGTTGTAAAATGGTAAGAATGCTGGCTACTTGCTTCAAGATTATGGGTAGAGTAGAGATTGTATTTATAAATCAAATACCACGTAGCACAACAGATTATTCCTGTTATTGTGAGAAGAGTCTGCAAGGCCTTAAAAGGTGTCAGAGACCTGGTAGAACCTTTTGTTCAAGAGGCAACTGCATAGGCAGCCTGCTGACCCAGGATAAAAATAGGAGGAAGCTGCCTTTGAAGTGGCATTAGCACCGCACGCCTCAGATACTGTTGTTCCAGCCACTGCCTCCCTCATGCCAGAATGCAGGCAGCAGGGTTAGCCAGAAACATCACCACTGACCTCATCTCTCTGCAAGTTCTGGGTGGGCCAAAGTATAGACTTCTCAGACTTTTTTGACCTTCTGTTATGGAAGAATAAAAATAACCACGTTTAACTTAATGTTGAAGACTGATGTTAGGCAGGAATCTATGCATTTATTTCTGTGGTCCCTTTCATCTTAAAAACAATGATAACAACCCACTCCAGTATTCTTGCCTGGAGAATCCCATGGAGAGAAAAGCCTGGCAGGCTAAAATCCATAGGGTCGCACAGAGTCAGATATGACTGAAGCGATGCATGCACACGTAGAATTTTTACTATGTACTAGTCACAGTAATAAGCATTTTTTGTCTATTAACTCATTTAATCCTCCCAACAATTCCATAATCCCAAGTTTCTGCAAATAAGGAAACTGAGGCAAAGAAATTAGGTGATTTACTTGAAGTCACACAGCTCATGTTTGTAAAGGGAAATTGAAGAATTAAGGCTATAGGTAATAAAATTTTATCTAAATAATGTGTTTTAAGGCATTTAGTCTTTTAGTGGAAAGATATAATGCTACTACACTGAAGTTTTTGCCCTCTGACTTTCCATCATCCTCAGAAAAGAAGTATATCACTCTAAAAATTATAATCTGTAAAAATACTCCTGCTAAAATAGACTGTGTTCTATTTAAGTAGCTGAATTGCCATTTTAATTTTTTGTAATTTTTGGAGAAACGCCTTACTTAATTCTTGGAGAAAAGCCTTAAGTATATTTTTATAAAAGTCTACTTCAATTGCTTTGAACAGAAAAATAAGATCTTTTAAACACATATCAAAAGGTTTTCTGAAGTTTTCTCCTCAAAAGATTTAAACAATAACAGTTATATAGATCCTCACTATAGAATGCAAATTAATGTAGCCACTATGGAGAACAGTAGGGAGATTCCTTTAAAAGTAGGAATAAAGCTACCATATGATCCAGCAATCTCACTACTGGCCCTGAGAAAACTATAATTGAAAAAGACACATGTACCTCAGTGTTCACTACAGCACTATTTACAATAGCTGTTCACTTTCACTTTTCACTTTCATGCATTGGAGAAGGAAATGGCAACCCACTCCAGTGTTCTTGCCTGGAGAATCCCAGGGACTCGGGAGCCTGGTGGGCTGCCGTCTATGGGGTCACACAGAGTCGGACACGACTGAAATGACTCAGCAGCAGCAGCAGCAGAAGCAGGACTATTGTGAAAGCAATATTGTAAATATTGTAAAAGCAACCTAGATGTCCATCAACAGATGAATGGATAAAGAAGTTGTGGTACATATATTCAAAGGAATATTACTCAGTTATAAAAAGGAATGAATTTGAATGAGTTCCAATGAGGTGGACGAACCTAGAACCTATTATACAGAGTGAAGTAAGTCAGAGAAAAACAAATATGGTATATTAAGGCATATATATGGAATCTAGAAAGATGCTACTGATGGACCTATTTGCAGGGCAGAAATGGAGACACAGACATAGAGAACAGACTTGTGGGCACAGGTTGGGAAGGAGAGGGTGGGACAAGTGGAGAGAGTAGCATAGAAACATACTTACCATACGTAAAATAGACAGCCAGTGGAAATTTGCTGTACGAGCTCAGTGAGCTCAAATTGATGCTCTGTGCCAACAGGGGGACAGGATAGGGTGGGAGCTGGGAGGGAGTTTCCAGAGGGAGGGAGCATATGTATACCTATAACTGATCCACACTGATGTATGGCAGAAACCAATACAATACTGTAAAGCAGTTATCCTTCAATTAAAAATAAATAATTTTTTTAAGTTATATAGATTTCCACTATAGAAAAGAATGAATGATAGGAAAAGTTCAGCTCTCATCAGTTTCTAGAGAGAATTTCACAATAAATAAAGGTGTCGATCCTGTATAAAATAAATGAATTTTTGACCTTGTGAGAGGGTTTTGTAGAGAAAAATTATCAGTGCCTGGTATATAGAAAGCCCTTCATAAAAGATAGTCATCTGTATTAGTATAAAATTAATATTTATACTATATCTCATTTGAATTATGATAAATTACCAAACCCACTTAAAATGTGTTTAACTGTGTGAATATACCTTTAGCTGTTCATAATATTCTAAACACCTTTCTTTCCTGAAACAAACCCAGGTAACCATCTCCTCCCTCGGTCATTCACAAAAAGAAAAGTTACCATGAATATGCATTTATCCTTAGAAGGAAAGTAGGAATAAGAGATTGTTTCTATAGCTTCTGCTGCTGCTGCTAAGTCGCTTCAGTCGTGTCCGACTCTGTACAACCCCATAGATGGCAGCCCACCAGGCTCCCCCATCCCTGGGATTCTCCAGGCAAGAACACTGGAGTGGGTTGCCATTTCCTTCTCCAATGCATGAAAGTGAAAAGTGAAAGTGAAGTTGCTCAGTTGTGTCCGACTCCTAGTGACCCCATGGACTGCGGCCCACCAGGCTCCTCCATCCATGGGATTTTTCCAGGCAAGCGTGCTGGAGTGGGGTGCCATTGCCTTCCATAGCTTATGTGCCTGCTATTTGAAGTAGAGCTAATATCACTTAGGCAAACTTGTTTCCCAACTAAAATGACTTTGGCTTTCTCAGAGGAAAATTTTATCAGCTAAGATATTAAGAATTCTTAAGATATATGTGGGTGCTAGAGAAAAGCTTGCTTGGGCCCTTTGCATGATAACATACTCCAGATTTCCCACTGGCAGATTTTTAAGCAATCCTTCTGTAACAACTCCTGATTACATTTATAAAACTGGAAAATCAAGCTGCTTAATGTTAGTGACAGACACATCAACAACTACACAACACGTGACATTATTTCATAAGGATGTGGAGGATACAGCATGAGGAAATGACTTACTCGATCTTTGTAACTGTTTTTCTATTAAGTTTCCAAGCTTATTAGTGGATGCTTTGATTCTTATTCTGGGCCATGGGGAAAATGTTTAATACAATGTTTGCTGGGAAGTTTAAGATTTAGTACCAAATCATATTTATGTTTCCTTTGTCAAAAACATGGCCCAGAGTGATGTTTAAAATTGGGAATAAAAAAATATAAGCCTTCATCTGGGAAATCACCCACTGGTTTTCTTAAGTACAGAGGAGATAAAAATTTTGCTCAATTGCCTAACCATATCTTTCTGGTACAAGTGATGAATTTTTACTTAATGATATCTTTCTTGTTTGAGGGAATTTATACAGTAATTTCATATATGTCATTTCATTTTAAAAACACAGAAATGGCATAAAGTGAGATTTTCAAATGAACAGATAAAAGACTACTAAGGGGGACAATAGATTAAAGCGGAGTGTACAGTGATAGCCCTGATGGTGTGCTTTTCAAATGCAAACAGGAAATATGGAAACATGTTGTAACAGAAGGGTCCAGGTACCTTCCTTCAAAATAGGAAGTATTTACTTTACTTGAAAATACTAATCCTGGGTATAAATGTAATCCCATGAATGGTTCAAGGGGATGTCTCATAAAGTGTTAGGATGGTTGTCTACTTGTCAAATGTTCAAAATTAGAGAGCAAATATGTAACTTTGCCTTTGGCATTAGCTGTTATTACAGCTTTTCCTATTGGCTTAGCTTTCTTAAAGCACTTACAAAATAGCAATATATAATTATCTAGACATAACATTTCATATTAATACTATAGCAAATTTTTATATGTAGACCACTCATTTATTCAAAAGATCTCATTCCTTGTTATTTCCCTGACCACTCTTCATTTCCCAAGTTCACCTTCAATTTGATATGATGTTAATAAATTATTGACTATCCAACTGCTAAACAATTGTTTCACTTTCAGTACTGACTCATGCAAACGTACAGATGAAAGAACACAAGCCTTACCCATCAGCTACAAACATTTCATCAGCCCTCTAAGCCACTTTGGTTGTGTAGTCTTAGTCTAATATAAAAGGTAAATTCTTCTGGAGGTACTAACATGTCTGCTGCTGCTAAGTTCCTTCAGTCGTGTCCGACTCTGTGTGACCCCAGAGACGGCAGCCCACCAGGATGCCCCGTCCCTGAGATTCTCCAGGCAAGAACCCTGGAGTGGGTTGCCATTTCTTTCTCCAATGTATGAAAGTGAAAAGTGAAAGTGAAGTCGCTCAGTCCTGTCCGACTCTTAGCGACCCCATGGACTGCAGCTCACCAGGCTCCTCCGTCCATGGGATTTTCCAGGCAAGAGTACTAGAGTGGGGTGCCATTGCCTTCTCCACTAACATGTCTATGCTACGCTAAGTCACTTCAGTCGCGTCCGACTCTGTGCGACTCTAGAGACGGCAGCCCACCAGGCTCCCCAGTCCCTGGGATTCTCCAGGCAAGAACACTGGAGTGGGTTGCCATTTCCTTCTCCAATGCATGAAAGTGAAAAGGGATAGTGAAGTCGCTCAGTTGTGTCCTACTCTTAGCGACACCATGGACTGCAGCCTATCAGGCTCCTCCGTCCATGGGATTTTCCAGGCAAGAGTACTGGAGTGGGGTGCCATTGCCTTCTCCGACTAACATGTCTAGGCCCTTTTAAATACACATTTGAGATTGAGAGAAGAAGAAAAGAAATCCTTCAGTAAGATATATGTTTGAAGTTCTTATGCAACTATCCATTAAAAAAAAAAATGCTGGAGAAGGGATGGAGGAAAAAATGTCCAAGAGCTTATCTATTTGCAAAAAGATTTCTTACACCAGTCAAAAAGTAACTCTCAAGCCTGTTTTGATGGTTGTTTCCTAATTCTGTCCTTGTTCTTAATCTTGCTTCTTTCAATACTCATAAATCTAATGAAGATAAGTCCTTTTTAACATATAGTTAATAGATCAAGTGACCACTGATGAGCTGAAGTCACACATGCTAGTGACCTGGGCTGGAACTTTTGTGTGTTTTAGCTGAGAGGAAACTCATGTCCCAGTTCTTTCACGTTTTACAGAGCCTGAAGGAGGTGTGGGTAGGGGGAGCAGGTCTTGCAATTTCTCATTGTGGGTCACATAGTCCCAGGTGAAATCCAGCTTTGATGTTCCAACTGGTTGTCTAGATCAGTGCATTTTTTGCAAAAAATGAAGTCTAATAGGACAAAATGAAGTTTGACAATACAGTTCATCCCTACAATACACTGACAATTACATGTCTATGCACCATTCACAAAATAAGATTTTGATTTTGACCATAGTTGACAGTGGTAGGTAGAATATTACAGAAGTTTGAGGGGGAAAAAGGGACAAAACAGAGGTTGAAGAGTAAACAAATAAGATAAATATTAAATGGTTCTTTTAAAAGATTGCTTTTTGTATGAATGCACAATACATGTGACATAATTTTATAAACTGGAACATGTGCATTCTAACAGCAAAGGATAGAGATCTAGTGATTGAGGTGAAATGATTAGCCAAGAGTAGTAGAAGTTTTGCTTTATAGTATTACAAACCCTTTTCTTACTTTACCTAAGGGAGCCTGACCTCTGCCCTAGGACTAGAGGTGTCTCTGAGTTTCAGAATGCTCCCTTCTTAGGAAGTATGTGTGTGTGTGTGTGTGAAGAATAGTCAGGAAGAATTATAATCATTTTACAGACATTGGAGCTAAAGCAAATCCTCTAGTCAGTGCTTTAAGGAAAGAAAAATTATTCTCTAACCTCCTACTCTCTCATTAGTAAAATGACATTTTTAATTTTAAGCTATTTTTCTTCAACTACTGGGATTAAATTGAGAAGGAACAAACAAATTTTGTCTAGTCAGGTTTTAAACTGACCCTGGTTTTTAAAACACTTAACTACATCAAAATATTCACAACACTTAAAAACCCAAATCTTTTTAAGGAGCTATTTAGATGTAAAATTATAAAATCTTAAAGATGGAAAGCATTTTAGGGATCCTGCAGACATGCTTTCATGAGGTACAGGAGTTCCTTTTACAACACACCTGATAGGCACTGCATTGGAGAAGCACAGGCTGTGAACACAGATAAACCTGGATTCAGCCAAGGAGTCCACTACCCTACTGGCTCAGTGACTTTGGACTATTTTCTTAAGCTCTCTGAGCTTTGACTTCCTTATCAATTAAAAAAATGAGGATAATTTCCACCCAATAAGGGTGTTGTGAAATTTAAACTAAATACATATACTAAGGCCTGTAACACATTTTATGTCTAATATATTAGTTCCTTTTCCATTCCTTCTCTGCAGTTTTTGAAGTTTTCTTAAACTGAAATTTACTGTCTTATGACTTCCATTCATTAGACCTGTTTTTCTTTTTCACCAGTGGAGACCTTTACTCTCTCATCCATACCAAAGTGGCTCAATACCCAGCTCTCCTACCTCCTTTTAGTCTTTACCCCTCCCCCTGGTAAATATATAAACATATATCTCATAATACAGAGCTTCCAGACACATCACCATCTTTTTAGTTTTAGAAATAAACTGTAGTGCATCAAAGGCCTGAAAACAATACTCTTGTTGGGATCAAAGCTGCTAACTCAGTGGGCCTACCCGTTCCTTTGTTCCATTCACTCTTCTAATGTCTAAACAGCCTCTTTACTGATTTTGTGTTTTATCAATCCACCACACCATTTGGCTGTCTTAAGTTTAAACAAAAATATTGGATTTTTTTCCTGTGATCCATAAAGTGCACAAACTTCTTTTTAGTTTTGAAGATTGTACCATCATGTTTGTTTTCTTTTTAAAAACTAATTAGCATTCAAAGTGCTTCAAAATTCTCCTTTAGTCTAGATCCCAAAATAAGACTGTTTTGATTATTGCCAGAGAGATTTCAGTTTGTTATTAGTAAGAACATTTTTGATTGGAGATAAGAGACTGTACTGCCCGACGGCCAAGGGAAGTCATACAATCCTTTTCCCCAGAGATAAGAAAAATCAGCCAAGGAGCTTTGTACAGTCTCTTCTCTGGATAATAAAATTGTATCATTCTATTCCTAGAAATATTTATTCTGAGACTTGATGAGAAGCAGAGGGCCAGATAAAATCACATCTCAAAGTCCTGTTTATTCTTTTATTTGAAAAACAAATTTAAAAGACTGTTCAAAGCAAATTATTTGCAACAGACTGTAGAATGGCTGCCTGTGAAGCACTTTCTGATCAGAAAGGGAATTTGCTGCCACCTCCTGGGCCTTTAGAATAAAGCCGTGAAGATCAGCAGCACTTCAGGGCCTGTACCCTTCAGACAACATCAAGAGCGTTGGAGAGCAGGTGTTGTTTACAAGTCTGGCTGTCCCAGACTGAATGAACTGGAAACTATTTATGGGTTTTAAAGAATAAAGTTGACTTCAGTGTTTTGCGTGTTAGAAAACGGATATTAAAGTGTGGTTCGCAATCTATTAGCATTAGTATCATCCAGGGTATATGTTACAAAAACAAATTCCTGGGCCCCACCTAGGGGCTACTGAATCAGAATTTCCATGCGGCAAGGGGAATCTTAATTTTCCCCTTGGAACAAAAGTTGGAAACGGTATGTTAGGACTGTGAAGGCAATAGTTTGCAAACACTGAAAACTGTATATAAAGGAAATAGTAGTAATTGGTGAATTGAAATGTAACAGTAAAATGAAAAGTTCTACGAGATATATTTTGCTTTGCTCTCAATTTCAGTAATACCACCCGAAGTGAATTGTGACATTTTTATGGATATTTCATAATGTAGAATTTAAAATATATTTAGCCCATATTGAGTTTCTATGAAGAATTATAATTGGCACCATCTGATAAGCATTAACAAGTAGTCCAGTGGGCTAGACAATCAGTAAACTCTGAATGTGATTAAAAAACAAACTTCCAGCTAAGGGTTGATATACTTTAAATTAGCATTTTATTTATATCAGTCCAGCCTACTCCATAGTGATTTTTTAGCTCTTGAGGATGGTTTTATGAATACTTCTTTATCGGTCTGAGATATGCTAGCACACAAACACACACACACACACACATACACACACACACAAACCATGCAAGGAAGAGACCTTGTTATTTTTCACTTTTTAAGAAAAAAGTGTAATAAAAGGGTACAAAGGGAAAACTAAACTAAGTCAATTTAACTGTATTTGAAACAAAAGATATTTTAGATTCAGATAAAGTTTTCAGAACCTCATCTTGTGATCTTTCTCTCTTCTACATCAGTCCCAACTTCTGGTTCTGACTCAGAAGAATTCTAAAGTAATAGAAAACCCTCAAAAATTCCCTGGGTTTTAAAGGCAGCTGGAATTTTAGGTTCCTCCCTATATCAGTCACTCAGCTTCTGAGAACTGTTTTTCATCCCTTGCCCTGTGAGCTGGGAGTCTGCTCTGTTTAGACAGAGGTTTCACTCTTTCCGGTTTTGGAAACTGATCGTGCTCCTCAAGCAAGGGGATCAATTACTCTAAACAGGCCATGTTGCTGACCCTTTGTCCTGAGACAGGGTTGGGGAGGAGGGATAAGAACAGCTGTCTGCTGCACCTTCGGAGGCAGGCAGATTCTGTCAGAGCCTCAACTGCTGCAGGCCTGAACTGGGTGGCTTCAGGGATTGGGATGCCACTTTCTGTGTGGTAGACCTAACTGAGCTTCAGCTATCCTCCTAGATGGGCTCCCTCGCAGCTCAGCTGCTAAAGAATACACCTGCAATGCAGGAGACCTGGGTTCAATCCCTGGGTTGGGAAGATCCCTTGGAGAAGCGAATGGTTACGCACTCCAGTATTCTAGCCTGGAGAATTCCATGTATAGTCCATGGGGTCGCAAAGAGTTGGACACAACTGAACAACTTTCACTTTCGCATCCTGCTAGAACCTTGCTCAGGATACCAGCTATCCTATTTTGAGAATATAGTTCATTTACAACCATTTCCCCATAAGAATTCTCTCTATATTGCCACATACACCACACTTGTTTTCTTTAACATTGGTACTTTGAACTGAACACAGTCCCTTTATAGTGGAGTCTCAAAGCTGAAATTGTTTCTTTTTTAAAGAATATATATATATTATACCAGTCTTTTTGAATCCTGGTCTCATCTTTGTACATGACTACAACATTTCTAGTATAATAGATGAAGACAAAGAGAAAAAGTTGGCCAATAGGCTGACTACAGAGGAACACAGAAATATAAAGCTTAGGTAAAAAGAAAACAGTAGAGAAGAAACAAAGATCTCCCAGTAAAAGACTCCTGCTGTTCCTGCTGCTAAGTCGCTTCAGTCGGGTCCGACTCTGTGCGACCCCATGGACTGTAACCTACCAGGCTTCTCTGTCCATGGGATTCTCCAGGCAAGAACACTGGACTCCTGGGGATAGATTATTCTTCGTGTCCATATCAGATTCATGCAGACATGGCTTTTTCTATTTTTGTTCTTTTAGATTCCTTAAACTGGGATTCATATGAACAAGGAAAACAAATGTTTAATTATCGTGTGTGTTTTCCTTCTTGGAAGTTTTTAAAATAGTACCTATTGTTAATCAAGTGCCCTTTACAAGAATATTAGTAGCTAACATATGTTGAATGCTTTCTCTGTGCCAGGCCCTGTTTTATACACATCAGACATACTGGTTTGTCTCGTCTTCACACCTTGTGAGATACACCTATTATTCTATCCATATCACAGCAGAGGGTACTGAGACACAGACACACTAAATCATTATCATTAGCTTAATGTCTCCCAACTAGCAATTCCTGGAATTCAGCAGCAGGCATTTTGGCTTACCACATGCTTACCTGCTACAATATGTCTCTGTATGCTTGGTGTTTATGTGTATGCCTCACCTAATCATAGGTGAATTTCACTTAAGAAATGCTTATCTTTTGCTTCCCCTAAGTCAAGTTAGGCCTTTTATATATTATTTTAAATATTTGTAGAAACAATTTTTCTGCATTATTATTACTAAAATTTGAGGAATTTCTCATCACTATTCTTTTTTCCCTTAATTAACCTGGTATAAATGAGCATAGCTGGGCTTCCTTGGTGGCTCAGATGGTAATGAATCTGCCTGCAATGCAGAAGATGTGGGTTCAATCCCTGGGTCAGGAAGATCCCCTGGAGAAGAGAGTGGCTACCCATTCCAATATTCTTGCCTAGAGAATTCCCTGGACAGAGGAGCCTGGTGGGCTACAGTCCATGGAGTCACAAAGACCTGGAATGTCTCGGCAAATAACACAGTAATATATGATGGCTAGAAGTGAGTATTCGAGGAATTTGGTCTAATGCATCAATGGTCATAGCAAACACCCTCTTCCAACAACACAAGAGAAGACTCTACACATGGACATTACCAGATGGTCAACACCAAAATCAGATTGATTATATTCTTTGCAGCCAAAGATGGAGAAGCTCTATTCAATAGTCAGCAAAAATAAGACCAGGAGCTGACTGTGGCTCAGATAATAAGCTCCTTATTGCCAAATTCAGGCTTAAATTGGAGAAAATGGGAGAAACCACTAGACAATTCAGGTATGACCTAAATCAAATCCCTTATACAGTGGAAGTGAGAAATAGATTTAAGGGACTAGATCTGATAGACAGAGTGCCTGATGAACTATGGGTGGAAGTTCATGACATTGTACAGGAGACAGGGATCAAGACCATCCCCAAGAAAAAGAAATGTAAAAAAAGCAAAGTGGCTATCTGCGGAGGCCTTACAAATAGCTGTGAAAAGAAGAGAAGCAAAAAGCAAAAGAGAAAAGGAAAAATATACCCATTTGACTGCAGAGTTCCAAAGAATAGCATGGAGAGATAACAAAGCCTTCCTCACTGATCAATGCAAAGAAATAGAGGAAAACAATAGAATGGGAAAGACTAGAGATCTCTTCAAGAAAATTGGAGATAACAAGGGAATATTTCATGCAAAGATGAGCTAAATAAAGGACAGAAATGGTATGGACCTAACAGAAGCAGAAGATATTAGGAAGAGGTGGCAAGAATACACAGAAGAACTAAACAAAAAAGGTCTTCATGACCCATATAATCACGATGGTGTGATCACTCACCTAGAGCCAGACATCCTGGAATGTGAAGTCAAGTGGGACTTAGAAAGCATCACTACAAACAAAGCTAGTGGATGTGATAGAATTCCAGGTGACCTATTTCAAATCCTAAATGATGATGCTGTGAAAGTGCTGCATTCAATATGTCAGCAAATTTGGAAAACTCAGCAGTAGCCACAGGACTGGAAACGGTCAGTTTTCATTCCAATCCCAAAGAAAGGCAATGCCAAAGAATGATCAAACTATTGCACAATTGTACTCATCTCACATGCTAGTAAAGTAATGCTCAAAATTCTCCAAGCCAGGCTTCCGCAATATGTGAACCATGAACTTCCAGATGTTCAAGCTGGTTTTAGAAAAGGCAGAGGAACCAGAGATCAAATTGCCAACATCTGCTGGATCATGGAAAAAGCAAGAGAGTTCCAGAAAAACATCTATTTCTGCTTTATTGACTATGCCAAAGCCTTTGACTGTGTGGATCACAATAAACTGTGGGAAATACTGAAAGAGATGGGAATACCAGACCACCTGACCTGCCTCTTGAGAAACTTGTATGCAGGTCAGGAAGCAACAGTTAGAATTGGACATGGAATAGCAAACAGACTGGTTCCAAATAGGAAAAGGAGTATGTCAAGGCTATATATTGTCACCCTGCTTATTTAACTTCTATGCAGAATACATCATGAGAAACGCTGGGCTGGAAGAAGCACAAGCTGGAATCAAGATTTCCAGGAGAAATATCAATAACCTCAGATATACAGATGACACCACCGTTATGGCAGAAAGCAAAGAAGGGCCTCTTGATGAAAGTGAAAGAGGAGAGTGAAAAAGTTGGCTTAAAGCTCAATATTTAGAAATCTAAGATCATGGCATCTGGTGCCACCACTTTATGCAAATAGATGGGGAAACAGTGGAAACAGTGCCAGACTTTATTTTTCTAGGCTCCAAAATCACTGCAGATGGTGATTGCAGCCATGAAATTAAAA
This sequence comes from Bos grunniens, assembly GCF_055505025.1. Classification (NCBI taxonomy): domain Eukaryota; kingdom Metazoa; phylum Chordata; class Mammalia; order Artiodactyla; family Bovidae; genus Bos; species Bos grunniens. The sequence goes on along the minus strand of NC_141170.1, from coordinate 112,178,129 downwards.
GATGCTTACTCCTTGGAAGGAAAGTTATGACCAACCTAGATAGCATATTAAAAAGCAGGGACATTACTTTGTCAGCAAAGGTTCGTCTAGTCAAGGCTATGGTTTTTCCAGTAGTCATGTATGGATGTGAGAATTGGACTATAAAGAAAGCTGAGTACTGAAGAATTGATGCTTTTGAACCACGGTGTTGGAGAAGACTCTTGAGAGTCCCTTGGACTGCAAGGAGATCCAACCAGTCCATCCCAAAGGAGATCAGTCCTGAGTGTCCATTGAAAGAACTGATGTTGAAGGTGAGACTCCAATGCTTTGGCCACCTGATGTGAAGAGCTGACTCATTTGAAAAGACCCTGATGCTGGGAAAGATTGAGGGGAGGAGGAGAAGGGGACAACAGAGGATGAGATGGTTGGATGGCATCACCAACTTAGTGGACATGAGTTTGAGTAAACTCCAGGAGTTGGTGATGGACAGGGAGGCCTGGCGTGCTGCAGTTCATGGGGTCACAAAGAGTTGGACACGATTGAGCAACTGAACTGAAATGAACCGATCAATGGTAACAAGCAAAATATTAAGCTTCCCCCAGTGTTTTTGAGTTATAAGCCAAAAGTCTGATGGAAATAAAAACCATAGTTCTCCCCTTGTACCTGTTCAAAAGTGTCTATCATTTGGGGCTACCAAAGCTTTTTCAACTTTTCTTTGATTTAGAAGGTTTTGAGTTATTCCTGAGATAGGTGTAGCTTATTGCCTCTGATGAGCAACTTCTTTTATATATATAGTGACTTTGTCTTTTTGTGATCAAGGGCAGTAATGTAGCCATGTGATTTGATTAGAGAAGGGCTCTGGAGTCTGTTGGGTCTTGATCAGCCCCATCACTTGGACAATTTCCTTATCTTTACTGTATTTTCTCATCTGTAAAATAGCATGATAATGGTACTTTCTTCATATGCTAGGCATTTTGTGATGACTGTGAAAGCTAACATTTGTTAAGTATTTAGAATGGCACCTAGCATATAGTAAGCCCTCAAAATATCACTTTATTAATGGCTCTACAATTTTAAATTAAGGCAGTGAAACTTTCCACAATTTATGAGGGTTTTTGTTTTGTTTTGTTTTGTTTTTATGATTAACTTAGAAGTTCACATCTTTTCTCCTTGAAATTTACACTAGTTCTTTAGGAGATGTTTTCAAAATGACAATTAGACATAGTTTAAAACAAAGACAAACAAACAAAAACCCAAAGCTAAAAAAACAAAGAACTACTAGAAAAATATATGGTATAAAACTGCCCTTTCTGGGAACTTTTTGACAGAAATAACCTTTTGAGAAAACTTCCACTGAGGATGTTGCAGCAAGAAAGGTTTGCTGCCTCATCCATACCCAGGGTGAATGCGTGCGAGTTCAGCCAAAAGAGACTTCATGGAACTCCAAGATTCCAGTGACGACTACATTTTTAGATATATTTGAAACACTGAAAACCTGTGACTCTGTCAGCATTATTCTGTTTAGAATTATCCTTGTTGAAATATCTCTAGTTCTTATTGGTTTAGTAGCAAGCCAAGCTGGGTGCTGATTCATCATGATAAGAAAGTTCCCTGAATTACTTTTAGTGGGAAAGGCATGAAGGGTAGCACTTCCTTTTATGTAGAGCCTTAGATTTTTTTTTTTTTTCAAATGCCATTCCTCACTATCCTCAGCCCATAAATATCACCTTTTCATCCTGAAAGAAAAGTGAAAGAATTTGGGGAATTCAAAAATACAAAATCACTGTCAAATCTATTTCCACTTATAAAACAGAGGCTTCTTTTTAGACTGTTTTTCACTTTCAACATATTATTATAGCATCTGATTTTATAAGCAATCTTATGAAAGTAATGGGGTACTTTCTAATGTCACTCAACATATGCATCCATTAAGCATACACAGAGTAGGCTGTTGGTGGATAGTTTGGTGAAGATATTATTAACAGGTCTCAGAGAGTGGGATTCCGGGGTCTAATGAGACTATGGAAACCATGTCGTACTGAAGGGAGAGCCTGGGCTTGGATGTCAGCGAAGTATGTAGTTCCAACCCTAGCCCACTACTTGTAAGCTTAATGATTGCCAGACACGTTGGTTAGCCTCTCTGAGCTTCAGATACCTCACCTATGAAATGGAAGGAATAGTCCCTTCACTTTCAGGGTAATTCTGAGGAGTAAATTAAATCACAGTGTCATTGGTTAAGGGTGTAGGTCGACATGAAATCCAGGGTCCGCTAGTTAATACTGTGTGGTCTTGGGCAAGATATTCAGCCTGTTTGTGCCTCAGAATCCCATCTATAAACTGAGGATTATGGTGATACGTATTTCATAAGGACTGCTGATTATAAAAGATAATCTGTGGTGGTTACCAGAGGGGTGGAGGTGTGGGCGGGCAAAATGGGTGAAGGTGGTTAAAGGCACAAACTACCAGTTATTAAATAAATAAGTCCTGGGGATATTGTGTAGCATGGTGACTGCAATTAGCAATGAAAAAAAAGTGGAAAAGTTAGTTGCTGTCATGTCTGACTCATTGTGACCAAATGGACTGTAGCCTGCCAGGCTCTCTGTCCATAGAATTCTCCAGGCAAGAATGTGGGAGTGGGTGAGCATTCCCTTCTCCAGGGTGTCTTCCCAACCCAGGGATTGAACCTGGATCTGCCACATTGCAGGCATATTCTTTACCATCTGAGCCACCAGGGAAGCCCATAGTTAAGAATACTGTATTGTATATTTGAAAGTTGCTAAGAGAGTAGATTTTAAAAGTTCTTATCATAAGAAAAAGAAATTTGTAACTATGTGTGATAAAGGATGTTATAGCTGGGCTTAACTGTGATGATCAATTCGCAATATATACTAATATCAAATTATTATATTGTACACCTGAAACTAATATTAATAAAATGTTATATGTCAATTATATCTCCATTTTTTTAAAAAAGAGAGAATCTATGAAGGTACTTGGCACAATTCAGGGCCCGAAGTTTGTGCTCAGTTAATGTTAGGTATTATAATTTACATAAGATATTTAACACCATTTCTGGGTTTTAGTAGAAACTTAATACATCATCCCCTCACCCTATCTTTTCCTGAGATCTTATGAGATTGTGTGAATGACTGTTAAAGCTTACATCCCCACCCATGTCATCTGTACTTGCACTGTAATCTAAACTCAGGGTCTTTGTATGGTCTCGAGAACAGATCATTCCACTAACTAAAGATATCAAAGACTCTGTCTGACTTCTAAAATGTCTCCTGAAGAACAATTTAAAATACTTACTGTTTTTTTGATATTTACTTCCAAGAAGAAAATTTTTCTTAATTTATTCCTCAAATGTGCATTTCTTTTCAACTTAGAGCTAATTGTGATCTGTGTTTATATTCCATGAACAACTAATAATAGTTATCAGGAAGCTCAAGAAGTAGGGGCTATGAAGGCAGGATTCCTCCATGGTATATTGGAATGTTATTATTTTAAATATTATTATTACCATTACCAGGTAGAGGAAGAAGGGGCTTCCCTGGTAGCTTAGACTGTAAAGAATCCACCTGGAATGTGGAAAACCTGAGTTCGATCTCTGGGTTGGGAAGATCCCCTGGAGGAGGGCATGGCAACCCACTCCAGTATTCTTGCCTGAGGAACCCCTATGGACAGAGGAGCCTGGTGGGCTACAGTCCACGGGGTTGCAAAGAGCTGGACACAGTTGAGCGACTGAGCACAGCACAGAGGAAGAAGTGTTGGCTGGAAAGTAGGTCTTTGTGATTACTTTTATTAGGGGCCCTGAATGTATTTCATAAGTCATGAAGCACACAAGATTTAGATAAACAAAAGAATGAGGTATAAACAGAGGTAAACATGAGGAACTTTACATTTAGAACCAAAAAAGGAAAACTTATGAAATTCTGTATATCAATAACAACTATTTAAACTATAGGATCGTGTAGAAGTCTAACTTTTTATGCTTAAGAAATACTTTATTAGCTGGCATAGCTCTGATAAAATCAGGAATCTGAGAAATATCTGACAGGATTTGATATTTATAAATTAAATTTCTCTTCATTCAGTTGTTTCTGAGTAGTAAGGTCTATGATTTCCAAGTGCCAAATGGTAATTCAGTATAAAAATATACATACCATGGAAACGTTCTTTTTTTTTTTTAATTTAAGAAACTGGCTGTACCTGATAACATCAAGGAAAAGATAATCTGATTTGGGGGCTTTTGGCTGTTATTGGCCCGATGTCCCACAGGATGGTCTGTAATTTTTTTCCTTTTTCTTTTCTAACTCAGACTAGCCTCTTTTAGCAATTTTGCCTTGTGTTTGGGTCCTGTGGGAATTTACGAGCTTGTTTTATGGCTTTTGGCCAATCCTGGTGGGAAGTCTACAGAAGAATTCAATTCTGCTTTTTCCCAGAATACTTGTTGACAAACTCAGTGGCACCGAAGTGTTACATGAGTCTTTATGTCCCCCAGAGTCCAGTGGTAAGGGCACTTGAGACCAGCAAGGGTCAGTGCTTCTGGGAATATGATGTTGGTTCTCAGAATTTACATATTTTTCTCATGAACTTTTAACAATTTTTATAACAAACTCAACAACTCTGATTGTAAGAGGGAATGAGAACACAGCCCACTGCTTCCCTCTGGAAGCATTTTAAGCATTTAGCTTTTTAGAAAACAATCACTTCTTTTTGATGACCATGACTTCAAATACCCTTCCTGCTTGGCCAGTGGTGACTCATAAAATAGCAATAGATTTCAGGAATTCACCCGGGTGCTTGCAAGTTCTTGAATTTATAACTGGATTGAATGATACACAGCAAGGGACTTTTGTTTGGAAGATTAAATTCAAACTCAGACACTAACAGCCGCGTGTCTTCTTGTGTTCTCAAGAGACTTCTGTGAAAGTGCTGCAGTCAGAGTGTATGATATGCCTGTCAGCGGAAAACGGCCTTCAAAGATTTTTCAAGCTAGTAACTAAACAAAGCAGTGGTCCTGCATAAGTTAGTCCATTCCCTTTAAACACAGATCATTCGCTCTTGATATCTCAGATGTGACTCTTGCTGCCAGGCTAGAATTCAGCTGGGTGGTAATATTCAGCAGCCCTATGAAACCCACGTTCTGAAAGGACTCAGCACTATCTAGAAGAGTTAAAGAACGCTGGCGTAGTCTCAAGAACTATTGTAACTCAGATCAATTTTCCTATAGTTCAGATGAGTTGCTTCTTGTGAAGATTAAATGAGATACATGTTATCATTAAAAATCATACTAGAAATATTTTGAAGTACAAGCTTTTACATGCTTCAAAATGACAGCCCCAATGTGTCTTATAAAACATATTCCTAAAAATGTATGCTTTATACTATCAATGAATATGCAAAATGCAGAAACAGTGTGATTTTTTTTCTGTCAAAAAAGAATGTGTTTATTATTGAAATATTAGAAATAAAACTGTAACTGTTCTAGATCAAAGTGGCAGTGGTCAGATCCCCAACCTTAAGAGTTCTGTGATTCAATCTGCCCTCCTATAGGACTGAGAGGAATATGTGTACTTAAATTTACAAAGCACCTTTCTTCTTAGAATATCTGGTCTTGTGTGCTGTACTCAGTACGGTACAACATTCCAGGAAGAAAGGTTTGAGACATTATTAAGGGGACACTGGTGGAAAGAAATTTGCATAAGGTCTTGTAGGAAGTCAGTGACTGTCGTTATATTTTATTTTATATTCCAGTGCCTGTAAACCATATAATGTATATAAGGCGCCTAACATAACACAAGCACTCAGTAAATGAACGTTGCCATTGTGTCGGTGATGAAAACTTGACTTCATAGGTGTTCTGCACAGAAAGTAAGCTAACAAAGGACAAGGATAAAGGCAAGATCCTAAAAACCAAACAAAAACTGCCTCCTCATACCCTCAAACCAGTCAACTAACCAACTGAAACATCTGCTACCAAAAACAGGCAACAACACCCAGAGTTCAAAGGGTGTCCAGTGGGAAGGAAGCTGATGTCATGAGTCCTAAGTCTCCCACCTGCCACACTGACATCATTTCCAGAACTCCAACCTGAGAGGTGACACACCCAGCTTATTCTGCATCCAAGTTCCCAGGGGCTCCCTGGCTGGGGAAAAAAGACAAAGAAATCTCTTTTCCTCCCGGGAGTTGGCTTAGTCCTTCTCCCTTCCATGCCCTCATCTCTCAGGATCAAGTTAGACTCTGCTGTGGATACAATTCTGGAAGATTCCCTGCCTTTTCCATAATTTGGGACTGTATGGTTCCAGATGAGAGCTATGTTACCAGCTCCCAGTCGAAGTTGTGGATGCTTTGACTGCATACCTGCCATGCTTCTTAGAAGCTTTTTGGGAACCCCATGACAGTCCCAGCCATGTTAGTTGTGTCTTCAGTCATCAACTCCAAATAGTAGCTCTGCTCAGATGGCCATGTGTCCTACAGGAAACAGACCCCAAACACTCCTCATTCCTACATACCACAAACCACTGGACAACTGGGAATACTTGTGGGTCATTACCATTCTAGGATACTTTTGAACCAGAGGACTCAAATTGACTACCTTGTGTTCCACTGTCTTCTCCCTAATTCGTGCCGTTCTTTAAATGCTGTGTTAAGAATGCAAAGTTATAAAAATGATCTCCTTTCCTGCTTCACTTTAAGATGCCTTTTTTGGTTGTTCTATTAGAAAAGAATGCAAAATGCAAAGCATTCAACAGACTTCCTTTGCAGGGAACAAGTAACAAACAATAGTATTATATAATGGATAGACTGCTTTTTCCTTTATCCTGTATGAATCTTCCTAATTGATTTCCCAAAAAGGCAAAAAAAGAGACCAAGCTACATCCTGTGGTTCTGACCTCTAGGTAAATTGCCATCAAAGCCAATAGAAGATTTTCCAGAGAAAAAGAATAAGGCCCATTGTTCTGTAACTAACTTAATTCTCCTCTGTGTTATATCATAGAAATACCTATGGCTTGCAGTTTTGCAATGTACAGAGAAGTGGAAATGTTCACAAAAAAGAAACTTAGATATTTGGAGAGTGATATAAGTGAAATATCAGAAAAAATGACTTAGAACAGTTCATACAGGGATTTTTTTTAAAATACATTGAACAGATAAAGAAGATAGTAATACTTTAATAGGATAGTGAAAATATAGCAGATTGACAGTGACAGCAGAAAAAGAACAGGAATACAGATATTTTCAGAGGATTAACATGGTACCATGTACCCTCACACCAGGCAAGCTTTTATGAGAAGTCTCTAGACATATCTCTTCTATTGAGAAGATGGTTTTCCTTGGAGTTGTCAAAAATGCTTTGTGGTTCTCTACATTAATTCATGTTGAATAGTTTCCATGATTGGTCAGACTTGGACTTAAAATAGATATGAGAAAGGTCTTCAGGTTTACTGTCAGTAACATTATTGACTTCAGAGCCAGCTGGATGATGACATGGTGTGTGACCAATCCAAATTTACAAGGTAACCTTGCTTTAATCCTCCTGGTCCATCAAATATAAATAATAAAATGAAGGTGCAAGAATAGAATTGCAAGGAACAGTGGGAGAAGCAGTGGTCAGAAAGAAAAAATAAACAGAAGAAAAAAATCCGTGAGGTCACTCAGAAATGATGCTAATAACTGTGTGTTCTCACCCTACGGCCTCCACATACATGGGGTTCCTTGTGCTTCACAGTCAGCCCCCAGAGTCAGTAACCCTTCAGTAACCCAGAGTCAGTAATCTCCCAATCACATGATTTCCAAAAGGAAAACAATGGTCACACATGTGCCTTTATCTGAAGCCTACTCACCTTTTTTTCGTTCCTCCTTTATAATGTACTCTACCGCTTGCCTCAGCTGAGGAAAACAAACTTATGCTTTCATGGGCAATTGGAGATGTACTCACTGAGTTTCTTAAGTAATTGGGAGGGAGGATGGGAATCAACCTCTAAGAATAATTATCCCTCTTGCCCATCCAGTTCACTTTAAAGAAGTCTTTGAAATAAGCTAATATATATATAACATCTGGCAAGGAGCCTGGTAGATAACAAGTACTCTGTAATTATTAATCCCCTCTTTCTTATCCACCTTACTAAACTATGTACATTCCAACAATCCCCAAGTTCTCTGTGACATCAAACAGGTGGCTGAGGTTGACAGACCAGAGCTGATCCCTGTCCTCAATAAATTTCTTATCCCTTAATACTAGTAATAGAGATAAAGCACTACTTAGAAAGGAAACGTCAGTCAATACATGTTATATTTTCACTACAATCGAACCTTTTCACTGTAGGAACACAGCTGTTCTGTCACATAAAGACTGTGTCCTAATGTTGATAACACTGATCACTGTCTTGTGGCTAAATGCATAAACCCTAAGTATCCTGCTTACTTAATACAATGGCCCATGTTTATTTGGGGGTGCTCCCAGATTTTTTTTAAGTGTGCAACGAAGATAAATATGTTTTAAGTCAATCTGAGTTAGATTTCTGACTCATTAAAAATATTCTGCTTGGACCCAGATTGGGAGGTGACATCTGAAATTAAGTAAGTTGAGGACTTGCTAGGCATTCTCTGGGACTCAAGTTAACACCGCAAACAATTCGTTTCAAGCAAAGTGGACACTCAGCTTCGACTAAAAGATTACTCTTCCACCACAGATGGTTTCCACACCTGAACTGTGACACCGCTCTTCTTTGCTGAGAACTTTGGCCTTGGTGCCACAAAGTAAGATGTTGAGGCTGATTCCTGCTTTGGAGAGGTGGGGATGGCCACGGGCACTGGGGAAGCGCTGACTGGTGAGGTGACCTCAGCAAAGAAGGAGGGCGGAGAGGTATAGGCTGGCACAGAGTACACAGAGGAGGCCTGAACATTAGTGGGCGAGCCAGCGTTCACTGGCCGAGGAGGAAGAGCTTGCTTCGCAGCTGGCACTGAACTGGCCTTGACCGATGGCTTTGCAGGGAGGCCGTCCTTCGCATCCGGAGGTTGGAAAGTAAACAAGGACGCATTAAGCTGATAGGGTTGGTGCTTCATGACATCCAAAGCATTGAGGGGCTTCTTGCCCTTTTTCTTGCCTGTCTTGGAGGCCTGTAGGCCTGATGGCTGAGACTTGACAGCAGCCGGTGGGTAGGAGGGGGAGTGGATAGGATTGTAGGCCACAGGCGGAGGCGCTCGGACATTGGAGGAGTACTTCCAACCGGCCGGGAGAGACGGGGTGGGAGAATGAGCCCGGGCAGCGTGGGCCTGCACGGTGTCCGAATCTACCACGTACTTCTCCATCCTTGACTGCCTCTTAGCAAAGAGCTGGGCTCCTTTCCCACTCATTCCTGGAAGCTCATTGGATGGTCCCACCGCACCAGCATGAGCAGTGTTCACTGTCGGTGTGGGAGCTGCTGGCTTGGGAGTATAGTTCCGGCTGGCTACCGCTGCCTGTGGGCCTTTGAAAGGACCAGCCAGGTTGAGAGCACTTGCAGGCCGGGCGGGAGCATAAGAAGGCTGCGCGATTTTGATGGAGGAGACCACGGTGCCATGTGACGGGTTGGATGTGGGGAAGGCAGGAGGTTGCGCTGGAGCCACTCCTGGCGACCAGACTGGAGAAACCGGAGTGACTGGTTGGGAGGATGAGGACTTGACAGCAGGCTTTGGAGCGACAGGAGGCGGGGTCTTCTGTTTTGCAGAGGAGCCTTGCATGAAATTACAAGCCTCTGCTCCTAAACTGAGGTAGTCTTCTTCAGGTCCGGAATCTGCTCCCGCTCCAGGGCCCTTTTTGCCCTCAGAATTTTGAAGAAGTGACAAGAGTTCAGGATTGGGGCTGACTTTGGGCTCTTTAAAAGTGAACATGGGTTTTGTCGTGCTTCTCCTTTTGGCCTCTTGCAATATCCCCGTTCTTTTTGCTGGCACCGCAATCCTTTCATCCCTGGAAGCTATTCGTTCAGATGAATCGTAAAAGGCCGGCTGGGACCATGGGGCAGGCTGGGGCCACGGAGGGGGCGGTGCTGGGCCAGCTGTTGGACTCGACACTGCTCTGGAGAAGGTTTCAGGTGGGGGTGTGACTGCAGAGTAAGGTGGAGGCGCAGGAAAGTCAGCGATAGGACTTGTCACGTTTCGGCTTGGAGAGAAGGGGGTTGCCGGCTGGTTCCCAGACCCCGGGAAGGGCTTGGCTGTTCTATTCACAGGGATCATCCTCTGAGCTTCTGCTGTCTCAGACACCCCAGTGAAGCCATTCTGTTGGGGCACATGGCCAAGACCATGGCTCACCTCAATGTAGCTTTTGCTCACAGAGCTCTGCACTCTCACTGACTCCTCTTCCTTCCTTTGGTAAGACGTCACGGTTCTCAGGCCATCTGTCTGGGCAGCATCTGGTTCTCTGCTTGACACTCCAACCGCTCTCTCCTCCTCTTTCTGGGCTGTGATCTGATCCATTCTCTCCCTCCTCTTGGCAAACATGAGGGCCCCCTTGCCTGTGGTGTCTGGCAACATCTCCATCTTGTCCCCTCTGCTCAGTTTCTTTTCAATGTCCACTAGACCAGAATCCCAGTCAAAGTTTGCAACTTGTGTGTTGTCCTCAGTGTCAGACAACAGCTCTTCATCCACCTCCGATTCGCTTGCACCCAGAAATGCTACTTCACATGGATCCTCTTTGTCGCCCTCTTCCTCCTCCTCCTCTGCCTCTCGCTCAAGTTCCCCAGTCCCGTAGCTGACTAGTGTGTATTTCCTGGCCCTCCGACGACGCTTCTTAAACATCAACACCCCCTTGGAGTTGGGGTTGGGGGCATCTGTCAGAAGGAGGGCAATGCTTTTGCATTTAGATTTTGCTTCTTTCACCTGCTTTTCTGATAAGCTTTCACTCCTCCTGAGCCCTAGGGAAAATACAAAGATTACATTGAGTTGATAAGTTCAAGGAAGACTGCATAGCAACCCAGAAATCAACTCTCCTGGGGGAAAATAAATACAGAAAAAACATGTTTACAATTGGGTACTAAATTGTGATGCAGTCCAACTCATTTCTCTTTCTTCTTTCAAAATGTTTACTTCTATATTGATATATATGATGATATAGATATAACTTGCATATATATCACTTCATTTTTTTCTACAAATACATTTTTAGATTGATTAGAATATGTCTCATAATTTGTTTCTGTATAGCTCCTTAAACTTTAACAATAAACACTGGAAAATAAATGTCGGTTAATTGGATGTAATTAAAATTACAATGGAAATAATTTAAGGACATAATATTTTCCAAAAACAACTTAGGACATACCTTGCATTTTCACATTTTAAAAATAAAATGTTGATATAAAACATTTCCAAGCATTTTAGAAAGGAAGGAGGGAGAAATAAGAAAATATTGTTTACTTAAATCTTTTCATGTAATGAGTTTAAATATTTAGGTTTTCTTTTTTCTTTTAGTTTCCCATTCCCCCAAAGTCTTTGCATTCACAGCTACTAAATCAAAATAAATTTTAAAATGTAATGAATAATAATTGAAGGTACTGAATCAATGACTAACAATAATTCAGAGTATAAAGTTATTGTGACTATATTTAAGAAACTTTAGCTACAAAGTGGTCTAGATAAAGTTGTTCATAAATGCATTGCTCTCTTGGAAATACTACTTTAGTTGCAGCAAGAATAAGTGTAAATCTTGGGGAAATTTTAAATTATATTACTAGTAACATTTACAGCTGTGGGTAGACAGAAATTAAGTCATGTAAAATGAGAACCGGACAGTTTTAGAATAACAAAAAATTATATTTTAATTTTTAAATTATTATTGTTATAAAAATAAATTTGTGGCAAGTTAACTTATAGCACTGTCAACGATAAAAATAAGCATAATTCACAAATAATTTTTGAATTCCTCAAAAGAGTTAAATAAAAATTTCAGACATTAAAAAAATTTTTTTTTTTGATTAAAAATTACCTCTGTTTGTGACTGGGGAAAAAAATCACACTTAATGGTTAATTTTTTAAAAAATAAAATAGAATCAAAATAGTTTTATAACAAAATTACAGATATTCACTGGTAATCAAATTTTACTTAGAGAAATTTTACTTAGAGAAATTCACTGGTAATCAAATTTTACTTAAAGAAATCAAATTTTACTTAGAGTAAAAAGCATGGTCATTCCTAAATGTAATTCCTTTTTTGACTAGTGTTATACAACTTACTATTAAATTGACAGTCACAGTTGCACAGTTGTTGCTCACTTCACTGCCAACATGTAAAGTATGTGAGTGCTGCCTTAATACACTTGTTTAATATGCTATAAATGTGAAGATGCATACAGATGCTTAAAGTATAAGGAATGATTAACAGCACTTGTCAATTCAGCTACACATGGTTATGCTAAAAATATGCTTTAAAAGGAATAACAGTAGTTAGGAGAATTAATATACTACTTTGAATAACCAAGATCATTACTGTTGTGTATCACGCATACATTCAAGTGTCTTTGACAGTCAACCTTTACCTCCTCAAATGCCTAAATGAAATTCCAAATTTGTTTTTAAGAAGTTCATGAAAGAAAATTACAGAAATCATAAAACCCAACTGCCATTTCTATCTTCATTTGTCTTTCTGTGATCACTCTCCTGGGTAAAACAAAACACCATAAAAGGCCTTGATTTTAAAATATATCTTGAGTTGGGAGACATTTAAATGACTTCACATGGCCTTGGGGATTGACTTCTGTGTCTAGAAGGTAGATGAGATGCTTTGCAGTCTAGTGAAGACTTAACAAAACGGAGAGGATCATGTAACTGCTCAGTATTCCACATGTCCTTGTCCATCAAACTCACTTCTGCAAGCATCATCATGCTGCACAATGATTTTTTTTCAAAACGAGGATCTGCTTTTAATATCAGTGGTTGAGCCTGTATTTTAAATACACCTCTCCGCAGCAAACTCAACAGTTTTTGACATTTAAACTCAGCGTCCACATGACTGCAAAGACTCTCAAATGCTATTTTAACATAGAATATGAGACAAATAAAAAAAGGCACATTAACTTTAGTATTTTCTTTAACAGTCCCCGTGTCTTTGGGAAGAAAAGAAAGTGCATTAAAAACATTCAAATCTACTACAAAGTTAAAACTTATTACTTCCAGTTCAGAAATTGGTGTTTTCTACAATTTCATGTTTGTTATTTTGTGCATTAGTTAAAAAAAAAAAAAAAAAAGCCAATGAAAGACATAAGAAAAACCTTAAAAAGAAAAAATCCAGGCAGGCGAACCAGCAGCAAAATACCCTAAGCTCCCAAGCCCCTTCCAGCTGCCCAGCAGTGGCTCCCAGGGCAGGACTTACGTGCGTGGCGCGCTCTGTGCTTGTGAGGTCTGCTGTGATCCCTTTCTGAGCGTGGATCTTCTCCCTGCTCTGCGCCTTCTGATGAGACTGCAAAGGATACCAGAGAAGGAGGTGCTTCTGACTGCCCTCCTTCCACTGGAGAATCCACACACCCCTTTGCTGCCTGAAGCCTGCACCCTTCCGTCTTCTGCCTGTCAGAGCAGTCGAAGATCACTTCCACGCGGGGCAGCCCCGTGTCTGCAGCTTCATTTCCCTGGATCACTCTCAGCTCCTGGCCACTGGAGATCTGGATTGTCTTGCTGGACCTCAGAGGAGGGTCCTCTTTCTCACTAGTGGGGGCAGAATTTATGTGGACAATCCCGTCGTGTAGTAAATTAGGCTCTGGGTCAGGAGACATAGATTTTTCTGCTCCCAGGAGAGTCACTACAGCAGCACTCTTGCCCTTGTGTCTCTCTTGTGACAGGGACAGTTGCAGCTCAACCACAGTGCCTGGCCGCCCTGCTTCTGCCTTCTCACTTAAGATAATCTCCTCTGGTAAGCGTCCACTTTCAGAGTCAGACGTGTGAGGGGCCAGGCCTGTTTCTTCTTTTATGCTCCCAGAAAAACCAGCACCACTCGCTTGCTCCTCAGCTAGGGGAGCTCCACTCTTGATAGGGACAATGTAGAACTCTCTGTATTGGCTCTTTGTGGCTGGTCGAATCTGTAGGGTGGTACTTTCCACGTACCCTTCATGGGTGACATTCTCCTGGTTTTTGTTTTCAGTTTCAGAGATCGAAGTTTCACTTATTCCACTGGAAGGTCTGCACACAGGAAAATTAGTCCAGACAGTTAAATCAGAGTGTATTACACCTGCCAAAGAACTTCCTGACACTTGTATGATGTCTAACACACAATACAGTAAAAATATTTCCTCCTAAATGTCAACTGCAACATATTTGAACACAGAACTTGGCAACATGTTTATATTATTATTTAAAGATCTTCCAAATAAACTTGTCTGTAAAGCAAAGCAAAAATGCTCACAAAAGTTTATAAAACCAGAATCCATCCTAAATTCACTTTTTTTTCTTTTTTTTTAAGTATAGGTTATAGCTATATGGATGCCCTTCACCTATAATTATTGGAGTGTTTTCAAATAATCATGCTTGTTATAATATGACAAAGCATTGCAACGTCTCATTGACTGAGTTAGGTCTGCACATTATAAAGTTTTATAAACATATTCAGCAGCTTCAGAGCAATATTAGTATACAGATAACTCAAGTAATCCTTTTAGAGGCTGTGCTTTCTTGAAAGGAATGAAATAGAAGCTGTTTTTTAAGCTCCAATGAGCATGTGTTTTGTAATAAGTGGACCCCAGCCCAGTACTCTTGTGCAAAGAGAAATCCTTTCCATGCTGCAATGAATCATTGAGTCATGGAGTATTTATAATCTGAAATGTCTCCCCTTCTCTATTTGAACTTGTCACTTGGAGCATTTTCCTTATAGGATCTCTGAAGTCAAACTGTTCCTTAATCGCTCAGGTAAGGAGCCCTCAGCTGTTCACCACAGTCTTTTTATTTTGACCTTAGCCGTTCCCAGCTGGTTTTGCAAATTTGTGTTTGCAAGAAGCAAAGTCAGTTAAGGGTTAAATGACTTCTTGCATGAAACTCTAATTTAAACTCTAACTGCTTTTAGAAGAGAAGCATCATTCACAGAACAGCTGTAGGAGATGCTTTCATTTCTTACATTTGTAAATTTTTTAAAGAAGCAGTAGCATCTATCTCAGTCCCATTCTTTTTCCCTCAAAAGTACCCCAACTAATAATGCAGGATCATCTATTGAAGGGAGTGGGCCCATACTTCTATTCTATTCAAAGGAATTCACCTTAGAATTTGTGTAGTAATAAAATTCAAGACCAATATTCAAAATAATTACTCTTGACTTTGCTTTTCACTGAATTTAGCAAAACAAAAATAAACAAAGCACAAGCTAACAATCAAATGAAATGCAACTTTCTCTGTGCAAATAATCTGTAGAGCTTCCTGGTAATAGCAAAAAAAACCCAAAAACCAACAACCCATTATAATATAGTATTTTTAAAACATGATGAAAGCAAATTAAATATTTCATATATAGGAAGTGATGAATACACTCTATGCAACTGAAATTTGAGAGTTTCAAAAGGGAAGAGTTTTAATTTAGGAAGGTCTTGAGATGGAAGTAGATTAAATCACTTTGAATTATATTAGCAATAAATTATGAAGCTGAGAAGAGAGTAGTGTGAATTCATTCCAGCCTTACAGACTGTAATACAGGCAAATGGCTCAGATAAATATTAACATTTATTGGTAGCCAAAATAAAATGGACAGATATACATGAATAAAAGTCATAAAAGAACTAGAGGTTAAATAAAGCTTTATACCTTAAAATGCTCATTTCCATTCAGTGCACATAGGTACTTAATTCCAAAATTTATGTGTGTGTGTGTGTGTGTGTATAACATTTAAATAAAATTTACAATAATAGAGACAATGTTGATAGTCTGACCCAGCTATCTCTGGGTAATAGCCCAGGAAAAGTAAATCACTTATCCTCTAGGGACAGATGACAGTTACATGAGCAAGAGAAATATTTAATTCCAGGAAACAATGTTCAGATATCCAGATTTGTAGGGGTGGTGGTGATGATGATGATAATTACTTTTGGGATGATTTTAATTTGAGATTTCATTTAAAATCTCTGCAATTATTTATTTATTTTGTAAAAATAAAAATATTTAAGATAAAATAATAATAATCAAGATTCCAGTTATTAAAAGTAGCAGAGAACTAGTCCATTTACTTTTAAAAGTAAATCTGTACCCAAGACTCAGCTTTAAACCACCAAGGACTTTCCCAATGACAGTCATCAAAACAAGAACTCGTAGGGGATGTTCTAGTCTACAAGTGTGTTCTGAAGAGACTGGCCTCATTAAGTCAGCAAAGACACTAAAGGGGAATAAATTAGAAAAGGTTTTTCTCCTATTTTGGATGTGATTAAACCTTTACAAAGACGGAGCTTCAAATACCCCAGAGATTTAAATGTAATAATGGCCAACACTGTGACTACACTTGGCAAGGTTTCTATTAGATCCCTTGAAAAAGCAAATGGCAGCGTTATAAATAAGTAGGATCTCAGTCACTTACACACTGGACTTGAGGGTAAACGTTTAGATGGGAGGTTGTAAGAGAATTGTGAGATTTCTTTATTGTCACAAAAGTTTGGCCAAAGTAAGTTTGTGTTTGTATAGAAATGGAATCATATTGAATGATTACCAGAGGGGTAACGCTGTATGTGGCTTCCTAGATGACTCAGTGGTAAAGAAAGTGAAAGTGTTAGTCTCTCTGTGTGTCAACTCTGTGTGACCCTATGGACTGTAGCCCGCCAGGCTCCTCTGTCCTTGGAATTTCCCAGGTAAGAATTTCCCAGGTACAGTAGGCTGACATTCCCTTCTCCAGGGGATCTTTCTGACCTGGGGATAGAACCCAGATCTCCTGCATTGCAGGTGAATTATTTACCATCTGAGCCACCAGGGAAGCCCCTCAGTGGTAAAGAATACGCCTGCAATGTGGGAGACATGAGTTTTATCCCTGGGTCAGGAAGATCCCCTGGAGAAGGAAATGGCAACCCAGTTCAGGATTCTTGCCTGGAAAATCCCATGGACAGAGGAGCCTGACTCTATAAGGTCACAAGAGTCAGACATGACTTAGCAACCACCACCAACAATGCTGTTATGTAGTCTTTCTGCAGAGTTAAGGCAAAACTCCTAGAAGGTTTTGAAGTTCTGTGTGAAAAGTCCTCTCTTGTCTTTCTGAAGGCCTTATCTAGAAAGCCAGAGATTTCCTTTGTGGATTCATTGTATTGCCACGGTCAGGGCCTCACAAGGTTAATATGGACTAAACTGTGATTGGTACATGGTGAAAATGTTGATGCTGTAGTTTCTTTGTGATGACCCTCATTGTTTTGTTTTTATGTTTAAGGTTGACTTCTGCATGTTTAAGCAATTAGATGAGGAGGGTAGCATTTGGAGAGATCAAATTGACAAGCTATTTGCATTGAGAGTGCAAAAACTTTAACCATTAGCTTTTGCCCATATCTAAATATTGTTGTTGTTTTTTTGAAATAGAAATCAGGCTGCTTTTAAGGGTTTCTTGATTCTTTTCCTCCTCTTAGGCATCCTCTTTCTAGTCAAACAAATATTACACAGTGTACCATTTTAACATGTAAACATTTTAAATTAATCTATAAATCTAGGAATTATAATTTAGTGATCATAATTAATCTTGACCTAGAAGTATTATATTATGCCAATATACTGAGCTTCCTAAGGAAGTAGTCTAAAATACCTAAGATTTTAAACAAAGTTCTTGAAACAAACTTTTCAAGTTAATTCTCAATTAACCAGAAAATTCAGCTGATTAGAATTACCATTTTCCAAACACTATGGTTTTTCTGTTTACACTGACATAGACAGCACCCTCATTTCCCCATAAAGAACAGTTTATATGACCGTAGGAGCTGTAATTGTTGCCATGTAGCTTCAGGAGAAAATAAATATTCCAACAAATCTTTTTACCTTTTGACGAGCATTTGGAGAGAGTCTGTTATGCTCTCCATGAGCTTGATGACTTCTGGGTAAGTGAGGTCTGCACAAGGGTTGCCATTGATAGAAACCACTTCATCCCCCTCACAGAGCCCAGACCCGGATGCTTTGCTCTGGCTTCTGATCTGAGTGGAGTAAAAAAGAATGCAATAATTAGAATTATATAACTTGTTAAAAAAAAACGCACCACTGTCTTGGAGAAAATTTTACTTAGGAGTAGTAAATAGATCTGCAAACTAAAATCAGCCCTTAGTGTTAATTCACCTGTTAACCTATAAGACAATCTTAAACACTTCTCACCCTTTTTACAATTTATTGGATACCATACTGTCAAACATTCAATTCATAGCTTTCTAGGTAAATAGACAAAAAAGAAAGTAAATCTATGGTGAAGGAATGAGAATAATGAAATAAAGAATAATGAAGAATGGCGAAGACAGATGTTTAACTTAGTTATACATTAAAAACAAATATTTCATACTGTGAAGCTTGATCTAATCAGAACATGGCTTCTCTCATTAAAATAAATTTTAAGAGCCTTCTCATTGACAGTGTGGGTGGAACACCAACTATAAGAAGGAGATGTATTGCAGGACAATGAGTTTAAGGAGAGAGCTATACAGCTCAATAAACTGATGAAAGCCCTTCCAGTAAAATGGGGGAAATTAGGCAGCAGGATGTTAAGAATTATGTCAAAGGGAAAAATCCTTCATTGAAATCAGTTATTCAAGACTTGATAATAAGCAAACTTTAGCAAAAAAGGAAGAAAAAAAAGATTATTCTGCAAAAAATAAAAACAGCCCTTCTTAAGGACTGCATCATATTCTAGCACAGATTCAGTGGAACAAGAACTGACTAAAAACCTAGAAGAGAACTTTCAGATGCTGGAAGAAGAGAAATTCAGAGCAGTAGAATAGCAGTAGAGAGCTCCCACCAGTCCTAAGTGAGGAATAGCATTCAGTTCTACCTGAAGGTTAACATTCTGTGTAGTTATGATTATGGTAAAATGTTGTGCTAGTCATTCTCCCTTAGCCCATTCTCTACCCTCTCTGGCTCTGCTTTCTGGCCTCTAGAGACTGCAGTGGCCAAGTTCCCTTGCATGCTGACTCCTGGTTGGCTTTGGTCAACAGGAAGCTCCAACAAGAGATAAAGAGCAAGGGAAATGAGAGGGCAGGGAAATGCTGTCCCTGCTGGACCTGCTGGGCCACGGTTTGGCAATGGCTTTGCTCCTCGATGTAGACAGTCAGAGCTCCTGTCTGTCTGTCGCTCTACCATGCCTTAACTCTTGTGTTCCAATAACACACACCACCTCCTTGCATCTTCAGACCCAAGGGTAATAATAGCTTCCTGCTCTTCACCTCTGGGTGCTTCATTTCCATTCATTGGTTTCCACGAGCCTGTACTATATTATCTTTAATTACTCCTTTGAATATGCCACCTATTTTCTGCTGGGACCCTAAATGATGCTAATATGTTTAGATTTCATTTTACAATATGAATTTAATGGTTTTTAAAGAATCATGTATCATGATCACACAATCTCAAAGTTAAGAATACTTTAAGATCATCTTCTATATATTTTCCACCAAAGGGATCCCTATTTGACTATCAAACTCAAGATTATGAGTCCAAAGAGCTCAGAACCAGGTGAGCAGCATTTCTTAGAGTGTTTTCATAGCCAGGCTCACTTTTGATTGGGCACGAAATGTATTTCAGTTTATCTCTAACAGTTGCCCACTAATTCTTGCTAAGGTCTTAAATGATAATTAATTTGCTGACTGATATAGCTCTAAAGTTTATATCTCCATGTGCATTTACATTTTACATGATACTCCTGGAGGCAGAAGCATATCTTTAAGTGCCAGAACAATGATGCTAATGAAATCTGAAGTGTTTCAGTTAGTTTTCTTCTGGGAGGGTCTATTCTTTTATTGTCATAAATTATAAGAAGGCCTTCCCCTTTTCTGAAAAAAATCAATCTCATTCCTTCTTTTTTGAAAGCACACAACAATTTATTGCAAAATTAAATGAATTCAATATTTCCAAGGCTTTAAGGATGCAGCCAAAACAATGAGAAAAAGAATAGTTACCCAGTTTTGAAAAATATCTGTTTATTGACTGCCAGTTATATTCATTTTGCTGTCTTGTGTGAAATTATTATAATGGAGAATCATGAAAGAATTGTTAATAAGTCAAGGATAAAACAATACTCAACAATGAACATATAAGTTAGGGATATTTCATTCATTTAAATTTAATTTTTTAAAGATAATAAAATAGATTAAAAATAGATAACAAAAAAGATAATAAAACATGTTTCTGAAGCATAAAATCATTCATTCAGTGCAGTCAGATGTACTAATATATGAACAGAAAATTCATCCCTTTGAAGACCAAAGAGGTTTTACGTTGATAAAACAGATGTGTCATTATATCCTGTATCCCCTTCCCAGAGGTTAATCTTGAAGCTGATGTTCCATTTATCAGCAATAAGTTATATGAGTTTTAAGCAGCTTCATGGGTTTGCAGAGTAAGATGAAAAATTGGTTCTTGGAAGGTAAACAAATCCTCAAGTTAACAGAGCTGTCTATCATCCAAACATGTGTTGCTTGATGGGAAAAGTGCAATTCATCATTGTGCTTGTCAAGTGGAGCTTTTAGTGGAATCCAAATAAGCAAAAGCACTGAGGTAGGAGCCATTAGCATTCCTTCAGAGCATACATTCTGAGGTCAACATTTGGAATCAACTGCTATGATTGTGCTTAGTTGACCTTTTACAATTGTCTGAACAGCAGGAAATATTTTTCCCTCATGAACCATGTTAAATATGGTGATACTTTCCTCGCCACAAGGGCTTTTCTAAAGGACTACGCTTTCTCTATTTTTTATAGGACTAAACAAAGGTTATCTGCCAGAGTCAATTGTGCCCAAACATATCCCTTGCAATCACCAGCTTAACCAATATATTCTGTTCATAGGTATATTATGAAGAATAAACATTTATTAGTGTATAAAAAATCTTTACCTTCTGTATACAATTATGCATTTTTCTAATTTGTATAATTGTGCATTATTATGAATCTGAGTAAAATTTTTAACCCCTGAAAATATTCTTACTTGTTAAAATGAAATACTTTGTCAGTAAAAAGAGTAAGTTTGAACATAAAAACCGTTAACATTTACAATGCTGAATCTGTATGAATGAACTTATCTACCAGTCTTCTCCTAATAGGCCTAGATTCATAAAATATGTGTCCTAGTGGAAAAGAACACCAGCCCTGATGAAAGAAGGCGTAGGTTTCAAACTCGTGGCCCCAGTGCTTACTAACCCTCTGAACTTAGATGAGTTGCATTGCCTTCTTAAGCTCTAGTTTTCCAAAATGTAAAATAAAACTAATAAATGTGATCTCTCTTGAGGGTTAATAAGATTAGAAATAATATATGTTAAGTTCCATGATGCACATACACCTCACAAAGGTGCTCAAGAAGGGATTACTGAATAAGAAGGCATTGACTTCACACACACACACACACACAGGAAGAACATGCCAATAGAATTTGTCTGTAAGATGTTTGAATGTATCTGGATTTATTTTCAGTTTTCATACATATACTTGGTATTAGCTCATCATAATCTAAGATAAATAATTTTTCATCTGTCTTTTCCTCTGTAAGTACATATTTCATAACTGAATTGAGAAAGAACACCAACATATTTATTGTCTCCCAGCAGAAGTAATAATATAAATATGTAAATATCAGTGGCTTTTTAAAATTGAGCACTTACTATACTAAGCCCTTTACTTCCTTAAATCATTTATCTCCAGAACACTTTGATGAGAAGTATAAATGTACTTCTACTTGTATATGTTCAGATGGACTGTCATTACCCTCATTTTTATGGTGAGGAAACCAGAGACTTAGAAAAGTGAGGTATTTTGCCTAAAATTATGCAGCTAGGACCAGAAATTGAACACAGGAATTCTGACTTCAGAGTTTATGTTTCTAATCACAGGGATTCCCTGGTAGCTCACTTGGTAAAGAAACTGCCTGCAGTACAGGAGACCCAGGTTTGATTCCTGGTCAGGAAGATCCCCTGGAGAAGGAAATACAACCCACTCCAGTATCCTTGCCTGGAAAAATCCTAGGGAAAGAAGAGCCTGGCGGGCTATTGTCCATGGGGTCGCAAGAGTTGGACACGACCTAGCAACTAAACCACCACACAAATTGCCTTGCTCATCAATAGTCTAACTTCTATACCGTGAACCCTAGAATGAAGAGAGAGAGAGGAGTATAAAAACAATTTGCATACAGTCAAGGAGGAAATGGAAAAGACTAGAGGAAGAGAAAAACTTGCCTGGTCAGTCTATAAACCAGTGTTGAGAAAGACAGATTTTGTTTATTTTGTTTTCCTTTTTCCTCTTTTATTATTTTAAGAGCTTTATATATATTAATCTTTAAAGATTTTTCAATCTTTAATTTTTAAATAGTCAATATTATGACTATTTGTAAAATAATATGTTACAGATTCAAAATTGAGTAAAACTGTCTTTTGCAAACTGTGATTTGGTACAACAGACTTATGTGAGCATGTGATATAATTCCCTTTCTTTGAAAACATTCCCTTAGAGACTTCATTCCACACCTAATACATTAATCAGATGAGTGAGCTTCTGTCCATAAATACTATTTTTCCCTTCAGTGTCTCTCAATTTAATCAGATACATAACTAAGAGAAATACTGGTAATGTAAATATTTAAAAAATACTATGTTCTATTGCTTACAACCTCTTGACCCATGTCAGGTAAAATTTACTTTACTGACACCAAGTGAAAATGTAAAGTTAAGGCTCCTGTGAGAAATTTAACATTATTTCACTTTGTAAATAAAATCTGAGAAGAGTTTCAGCTTTGCTTATTTACTTTTATGATAAATAATTCCCTGATAAAATTTTTAAGGAGCTCCTTTTCTATTAACCTACTATTGCTTGATTTCCACATCTTCCAGAGCTGACTAGAAAGCAAGTACAAGATTTGAGTTCTCATAGAACCTTGGACTTAAGCTATTCTGTATATTGTATGTGACGTATCAGTTGTGTCAGATTCCTGTTAGCAAAACTAAATCTTTACTCATGGGCTGTATTTTCACATCCAGTTCATTGACAAGTCCACTTGAAAGATGTCAGAGTAAGTGGTAGAACCAAGACAATCTCCTCCTTAAATTCCACTACTCTATGTATTAAAATACATGAAAAGGAAAGAGAAAATTAGTATAAATAAGCCTATCCAATATCTGCTGGATCATTGAAAAAGCAAGAGAGTTCCAGAAAAACATCTATTTCTGCTTTATTGACTGCCAAAGCCTTTGACTGTGTGGATCACAATAAACTGTGGAAAATTCTGAAAGAAATGGGAATACCAGAGCACTTGACCTGCCTCTTGAGAAACCTATATGCAGGTCAGGAAGCAACAGTTAGAACTGGACATGGAACAACAGACTGGTTCCAAATAGGAAAAGGAGTACGTCAAGGCTGTATATTGTCACCTGCTTATTTAACTTATATGCAGAGTACATCATGAGAAACGCTGGGCTGGAAGAAGCACAAGCTGGAATCAAGATTGCCGGGAGAAATATCAATAACCTCAGATATGCAGATGACACCACCCTTATGGCTGAAAGTGAAGAGGATCTAAAAAGCCTCTTGATGAAAGTGAAAGTGGAGAGTGAAAAAGTTGGCTTAAAGCTCAACATTCAGAAAACGAAAATCATGGCATCAGGTCTCATCACTTCATGGCAAATAGATGGGTAAACAGTGGAAACAGTGTCAGACTTTATTTTTTGGGGCTCCAAAATCACTGCAGGTGGTGACTGCAGCCATGAAATTAAAAGATGCTTACTCCTTGGAAGGAAAGTTATGACCAACCTAGATAGCATATTCAAAAGCAGAGACATTACTTTACCAATAAAGGTCCGTCTAGTCAAGGCTATGGTTTTTCCAGTGGTCATGTATGGATGTGAGAGTTGGACTGTGAAGAAGGCTGAGTGCTGAAGAACTGATGCTTTTGAACTGTGTTGTTGGAGAAGACTCTTGAGACTCCCTTGGACTGCAAGGAGATCCAACCAGTCCATTCTGAAGGAGATCAGCCCTGGGATTTCTTTGGAAGGAATGATGCTAAAGCTGAAACTCCAGTACTTTGGCCACCTCATGTGAAGAGTTGACTCACTGGAAAAGGCTCTGATGCTGGGAGGGATTGGGGGCAGGAGGAGAAGGGGATGACAGACAGTGAGGTGGCTGGATGGCATCACTGGCTCGATGGACGTGAGTCTGAGTGAACTCTGGGAGATGGTGATGGACAGGGAGGCCTGGCGTGCTGTGATTCATGGGGTCACAAAGAGTTGGACACGACTGAGTGACTGAAATGAAGTGAACTGAACTGAAGCCTAGCCCATGCAAGGCTATTCTTAATCCATAAAATAAAGTCTTAGGGCCTAAGGATAACCAAGATGGGATGATAGATATGATCTCAGACAAGTAAAAACATTTTAAGGGAATGTGGAAAGTAGTCTATGATCTAGTAGCTCCTCTGAACCCCCAGCCCTTCTTCAGTTTTCCACGTCAGGCTTTTGGCAAAACTTACCTCATACTGCTGAGACAAAATTTAATAAGCATTCCCTCACCCCAGGTTGCTCTTAAACTGAAGACTTAGGTAACCCTGTATTCATCAGCTGTCCAGAAAAATGGTCAGAATGGTCAGTGGAAGGTGCAGCAAGACCAATATTGTATGGTTAAGGTCTTAGAAATAAGCAAATAATCCTACTTTTAATGAGTTTCCTATCCAGATTCCAAAATACAACCTCAGCCCCTGCTGAGGGGTTTTCTAGTACCAAAACTGAGTTTACAAGTTGTTGGGAAGTCATGTTTACGGTGGCACAATATTTTTGGAAATCAATAGGAATATAACAGTTTCAGGATGACAAGGCAAAAAAAAAAAAAAAAAAAACAATAAGGACCAGCATACCATGTAATAAAAATAATAATAACCCAAGAAAAATATTAATAGTAGGAGGTAAAAAAATCTTGGAATTTAGTGCAGAAATTCAAACAGTGAAATGGAAAAAAAGGTTGAGGAAATATCTAGACTGGGATAAATAAATAAGAAATAGAACTAGTAACTGAGTAAATCAAGAGTCAGTAGAAAAGACTGGCCAACAGTTAAATGGATTGCTTGACTTTTGTCTCAAGCCCCTTGGAATGTGTCTTGTGTGCAGCAGAGGCAAAGGAGATAAAATAACATTTCCCAGACTCTCCTTCAGCTCAGGTTCTAGGTGTGGTGTAATTTCAACAAGAAGGTGTACCTGTAAGAAACTTGCACTTGAAACTGAATTAAGCAAAGAGAGGAATTAGACTGTAAGGCATCCATCTTGCTGCTGCAGATCTGTTAGAGATGATTGTTACTCTAGATACAGCAGTTCTACTGGCAGCTTCTTAATCCCAAATCACAGATAAGGTATGTAACCCTAGACCCAGCGCTGGGCCAGCCCAATAGCTTCCTGATTCCTTAATTTCCTGATTGTGGCAAATGTTGCCAATCCCTTGGATAACCAGTTCTGCTGTGCTATCTGAAGCCATTTCTGGAGGCCCTGTCTTTCCAGAGCTTTCGACAATTCTATAAGCACTGACATTCCTTTTCTCCCTAAAATAACTAAAGAGGCGTCTATTTCCTGCAAATGAACTGTGAGCTGATACAGAAAGATAGAATTAAGGGCAAATATAGAAGGTAAAAAAAGGACAAGGGTAAAAGGGCAACTGTTTCTCAGATACAGAAAAGGAAAAAAAAGATGGACACAAATGCTGATATTTCAAGACAGACAGGATAGACAGTGCAGGAACTTACACTAGATAAATTGTATAGGGTCACCATCTGCCAAGAATAAAGGAGGAAAAACAGAGAGGGATTAAAACTTGAGGACAAGGAAGGAAGTTTCAGAAAAGCCACTCTAGAGTATTTACTAGGAACTTAATATGAGTTTGTGAAGAACTTAGAAGGAATAAAGTGAAATGATTATCAGTATCTACTGTTGTCCACACAAATGTTCTAAAAGAAGAATAGATAATTCCTAAAATTAAGCAAGGCTTTTCTCCATTAAAGCATTGATAAGTATGTGAAGAACTTAATAAGAAATTAAATTACACGAATTGTCTAGTGAAAAGAATTCTTCAACTATATATACAAGTCGGGTCATGAGTGCAAAATACAAGTAGACACTAGGAATCCACGCTCAATAATCTGTTCTCAAATTAATAAAGATTAGGAACTTTTCTGCTCTGCCCAGTAAATATATGTGCAGCTACTTGGCAAAAAGTTTTCCTTCTGGATGACTGTCTTTATCCTTAGGGACCAAGTCACCATAAAAGTAAAAAGTATTCCTGGTAGCAACTTTGGAAAAATTCCTGAAGTAAATAACTCTCTTTGACAGGAATGAGGGCCTTAATCCATGGGGGCTGCATACTTAAGAATCTGCATACCAATGTGATTCCACAGGCAGAAACGATGCCACAGTGTTAGTGCTATGAGCTGTTATAAAGCAGCCACCATGATGCTAGAAAACCAACAAGTACAAATATGGAATGGTATTCTCTGCCCTTCTTTCCTTCCAAAGAATGTAAACATCCCAGCTCTTTCAGAAAAACACTGATGGACCAGAGCCTTATGTAGGACATGTCCCTGTCTACTCTTTTTGTTGGATTAAATTCTGAAAGATTGCACAAAGGCTTTGAACTATATGCACATTTCTTTTTATAAATATTTACACAGAATTAAAAAAAATTTTTTTTCAAGACCTCATTTAAAAAAAAGCACATGTAAAACCTAAAAGATTAGATAAATAAGTAGTATAATTAGGAAGACTCAGAAATGAATAAAGCTAGAAACTCACTATTTGTGTTTCTCAAGTCTCTGTTTATATTTATTAATTGTACACCCAACTATTAACTAAATGTTTATTATGCTGCAATACCTCATCTATTAAGAATTTAGCTATCTAAAAAACCTGTAAGTATGCTCAACAGTATTTTGAGTGGTTAAAATACAGTAAAAAATACAGTTACCTAAAACTTCTGTACATCACTCTAAGTATCTGGGATTTTTTTTCAGTCTATTTGTTCAATTTTATACAATTCTAATAAGCTTGTTTGGTTTATAGAAAATTAGAAATGGAGAGGCAAACATGAACATTGTTAAAGATGTTACAGTTAATACAACACCAAAGCAAGAAAGTAAAAGCCAACATTTAAAAACACACAAAAATCTTAAAAAAAAAAAAATACTCAGAATACATTTAATTAAAGTATAAAAAACTTCCACATACTCAGTGAGACTTAGTGCCTCTACTTTGAGTAAAATAATAGGAATTAATAATAATGATCACAAGTCATTTAAAATATTTAAATCATTGTGGTAGGTTGATTAGATATAGAAAAACATATGACATCTTTTAGAAAGAATATCATTCCAAACAGATAAAATAGAAGTTTTTCTATTTAAAGGTAGAACTAGGCCTAAGGCATTGCTACATTAATAGAGAACTGGATTAGAATTCATAATCTGAGGTCCTAAATACTTTGCCTGTATTGCTATTTTTACTGAAATTATTTTATTTCAGATATGAGTATGTCCCATGTACCTGAAAAATGTATCTGTTTTTCCATAGCTCTAGATATGCTGATACAGGGGCCCCAGGAATGTTAATCAAGGACTATGCCTTTCAGAGAAGGGCCAATTGGAATGATATCCTCCAAAGTTTTAGTTAACTGGAAGTTCATGTAGTCAATCATTAGTATATAAAAGTATGTGACCTAAGGCAGCAGCTCTCAACCATTTTGGTCTAAAGACTTATTTACACTCTCAAAAATAATTGAGGACCTAAAAAAATATTTTGTCCTTGTGAGTACTATCTATTGGTATTTACTATGTTAGAAATAAAAAGATCTATAATTGATTTGTTAATTTTAAAATTCAGTAATTTTAGAGGGCCAAAAAGTTCATTTTTATGGGAAACCCAAATGAACTTTTTGTCAATCCAATAGTATGTTAATACAAGTGTTTTATGAAAAATAACCATGTTTTCTGACACTAAGATAATTTGATGAACATAGTGATATGTTTTTTGCATTTCTGTTAAATTTCTTTAATGTCTGAGCTTAACAGAAGACAGCTGGATTCTCTCATGTGCTTTTGCATTCATGCTGTTGTGTTACACTGTGTTGACTGAAGTGTATGAAGGTGTAGCTTCACACAGATACATAGTTAGAAAGGGGCAGGGTATTTTAATAGCCCTTCACATAACTTTGGATACGCCATGACACTACATCAAACTCAGTAAGTGACAGTTTCTCAAGTTGTGATGTAGAATCTGAAATCATAGCCATGAACTTTTCATACTTCATTATATTAAAATCCCCCAGTCTCTTTTGCACTTTGGATAGATCTTTGACCTGTGCATGATTCTGTTACATTATACACTAGTTATTTAGAAAATATTGGTTCAATGAATTATGCAGATCTTCTAAATGTTGATACATTTAATCACATGCATGTGTGTGTTAGTTGCTCAGTCATTTCCACCTGTTTGCAACCCCATGGATTGTACAATATACAAAATCACATTCCTTAATATCATCAATGACCTCATCAGAGAAGTGTTGAGTATTGTTGTTGTTGTTTAGTCACTAAATCATGTCCCACTCTTTTCGGTATCTTTAAGTACTGGGAAGTTGTCAGATTCATGGTGGCAGGTGCAACTTTCTGATTTTCCCTTGCAAATACACAAATACTGTCAGTTGTTTTTCTTGAAGTGACAAGCTCACTTTGCTCATTTTCTAGAAGATGTCTGCTGAATACCCAAGTCTAAATAATTGCAGTTTGTCAGTCAGTCTTTAAAGTAAAAATGATGTTCTGTGAAAAAAAATCATTGATTGAGCCTGCAGTTCAAAAAATTGTGAAAGTACTTCCTCAAAACATTCAAAATGCCATACATGTGTTTTCATTTTGTCACACAAAATATTAAAAGATATGTGCTATAAATTTAATAAAAGGCAAACTTTTTACTGCTTTGTCAAGGACATTCTTATGTGAAACCACCATCTTGTTTCTTAAGTGAAACGACGACAATGATGAATACAAGGACTCCTAGTACTGCCTCAAATGCTAAGGTATTATCCACTCTTGCTTTTACACCATCAGTGCAAATGTCAACACAGTAAAAGCAAAACAAAACAATGTCTTTAGTACCATTATGAAAATCATTTTGACCTCACAGATCCACTGAAAGCATCTAAGAGACCCTAGAAGTCTGCAGACCACACTTTGAGAACTACTCATCAAACGGGAGAAATATCAACAACCTCAATATGCAGATGACACCACTCTAATAACCGAAAGTGAAGAGAAACAAAAGAGCCTCTTGATGAGGATGAAAGAGGGTAGTGAAAAAGCTGGCTTAAAAATCAACACTCAAAAACTTAAGCTTATGGCATCCAGTCTCATTGTTTCATGGCAAATAGAAGACGAAAAATTGGATACAGTGGCAGATTTTATTTTCTTGGGCTCCAAAATCACTGCAGATGATGACTGCAGCCATGAAATTAAAAGACACTTTCTCCTTGGAAAGAAAGCTATGACAAACCTAGGCTGCATATTAAAAAGCAAACACATCCCTTTGCCAACTAAAGTCCATATAGTCAAAGCTATGGTTTTTCCAGTAGTCATTTTCAGATATGACAGTTGGACCCTAAAGAAGGCTGAGCACCAAAGAACTGATGCTTTTGAATTGGTGCTAGAGAAGACTCTTGAGAATCCCTTGGACTGCAAGATCAAGCCAGTCAATCCTAAAGGAAATCAACCCTGAATATTCATTGGAAGCACTGTTGCTGAAGCTCCAATACTTTGGCCACCTGATTCAAAGAGCCAGCTCATTGGAAAAGACCCTGATGCTGGGAAAGATTGATGGCAAAAGGACAAAGGGGTGGCAGAGGATGAGATGGTTATATAGCATCAGCGAGTCAATGGACATGAATCTGAGCACACTTCAGGAGACAGTGAAGGACAGGGGAGCCTGGCATGCTACAGTTCATGGAGTTGTAAAGAGTCAGACATGACTTAGTGACTGAGCAACAACAACCATAACATCTAAAGGGACCAGGATACATAACATGCATCCTTAGCCTCTTGGGTGTCTGAGTTTGAGAAAAGGAAATTCCATCAAACACAATGCAGGGACAAACCAGAGTAAGGTCCAGCCTAGGGAAGAAAGTCTGACAGAAGCCAAGAAGGGATACATTTTAAGAGAATGTGCTAAGAGCTCATGCTACAGCCATGAATTCAAATAAAAGATCACTCTGGGGATCTGGAGAAATGCAGAAACAAGCAGTTTCAACCCAGATTGTCTTAGAGAGGAGAACTGGGCTGGGGTGTCAAGGGGTTTTGAAAATAACTTCTTTTCAGTTTCCAAACTACTGGCTAGTCGAAATTCATTGAGAGCTGTAACTGCAGTTCAAAGATCTTTGATTCTTTTATAGACCAATGCATGTCTTATACATATAGGCATGCAATAAATATGCGCTAAATATATGTCAATATGGCTTCCCT
The DNA here is from genome assembly GCF_055505025.1 of Bos grunniens. Lineage (NCBI taxonomy): Eukaryota > Metazoa > Chordata > Mammalia > Artiodactyla > Bovidae > Bos > Bos grunniens. Next base: position 112,147,527 of record NC_141170.1, on the reverse strand, counting down.
GGTGGCTCAGTGGTAGAGAATCTGCCTGCCAATGCAGGAGACATGGGTTCAATCCCTGGGTCAGTAAGATCCCCTGGAGAAGGAAATGGCAACCCATTCCAGTATTCTTGCCTGGGAAATCCCATGAACAGAGGAGCCTGGGGGGCTACAGTCCCTGGGGTTAAAAACAGTTGGACATGACCTAGCGACCGAATAACAACAACAAAATGAATAAATTTAATTTTATCCAAAAGTCTATTTCAACTTCCTTTAGCAATGGGCCAATAGTTGCTCCCAAGCCTACTAATTTCTATATATTCTTTCTTTGTCATCTCTTTTAGGTTTGAAATTACTCCAAAAGTAACACGTGGATGAATGGGAAATTCCCAGTGTATCTGTGGAAAAAACTGGTTCTATTGGATACTGGACATCAGAGATAACTGAGTTTTCCCCAGCAAAGGGGATGGCCACACCAGCAACTCTGCAGCAGCTCCTGCCAGTCACTCCATTTTGCCATCATTCCCTTGGCCCCATGAGAGGTAAGGTCACAAGGCAACCAGTAAAACATACAACTTCACCAAATGCGGGTCTGGTTGTAATTTATGGAGATAAGCACATGAGCAGAAGCAGCGTGAGGCACTGGAGCTGAGACACTACCACAGGTGCTGTTGCAGCTTCCTATGCTCTCCATCTGCCTTGGCAGCTCCACATGAGCGTAGCTGGGCTGTGGGAGTGATTTCCAAATCCTGTACTTCAAGAAGAGAAATCAGGTCATGCCAAGTGCCCTCTGTGTCCATATAAGACACACATCCATCTTCCCTTGATGCATTTTAAAACTAGTCATGCTCCTTGCTGGGATTGACTAATACTTCTCCTATTTATTTCTGATTGACAAGAGACTGCAAGATTGTCATCATCTGGCCAAAAATGTCTTAGTCAGTCAGAGCCAGCCAGAGGGAGGCTTGCAGAGGGAGGCAGGAGCCCTCAGCTACGCCCTCTTCACTTAGCTGGAGGTCATTGTAGAATTTACAAAGGAAATGGAGTTGGAACTTGAGGCTTTGCTTCCATTACCTCATTTAATTAATTGGTTTAGTGATTGTCCTACATAGTCAGTGCTTGTCTCTCATGGACAGAGTTCTGAGGTCTGAAGTGCCCTCAAAAGCTTTATATTCTAAGATAAACAAGAAAGTAGGTAATTATAACCAAGTATGACAACTCCTATGATTAAACTTAACACAATATGCAGTGGAAACACGCAGCAGGGATATACAGCCAAGGATTATTGGAGGGGGTAAGGTTTTCTAAAGGACACAAATGTGAGCCTCATGAGGAAAGGCTAAGGCGAGTCAGAAACACAAAGATCTAAGATCTAAGAACCTGACATGCAGTGAATGCTTAGTCAGTGCTTGCTGGATGAATTATCTTCTCACAACACAATGCTGTCTCCCATTAACACTACAGTGTCTTGTAGAATGGGCTTCCCCCATGGCTTAGTGGTAAAGAATCCGCCTACCAATGAAGGAGAGTTGGGTTCTATCCCTGGGTCAGGAAGATAACCTAAAGAAGGAAATAGGAACTCACTCCAGTATTCTTGCCTAAGAAATCCCATGGACAGAGGAGCCTGGTGGGCTACGATCCACCAGTTCAGTTCAGTTCAGTCACTCGGTCAAGTCCGATTTTTTGTGACCCCCTGGACTGCAGCACGCCAGGCTACCCTGTCCATCACCAACTCCCAGAATTTACTCAAACTCATGTCTGTTGAGTCAGTGATGCCATCCAACCATCTCATCCTCTGTCGTCCCTTTCTCCTCCTGCCTTCAATCTTTCCAAGCATCAGGGCCTTTTCATATGAGTCAGCTCTTCAGATCAGTTGGCCAAAGTATTGGAGTTTCAGCTTCAGCATCAGTCCTTCCAGTGAATATTCAGGACTGATTTACCTTTAGGATGGACTGGTTGGATCTCCTTGCAGTCCAAGGGACTCTCAAGAGTCTTGTCCAACACCACAGTTCAAAAGCATCCATTCTTCAGTGCTAAGCTTTCTATGCAGTCCAACTCTCACATCCATACATGACTATAGGAAAAACCATAGCTTTGACTAGATGGACCATGTTGGCAAAGTAGTGTCTCAGCTTTTTAATAAGCTGTCTAGGTTGGTCATAACTTTTCTTCCAAGGAGCGAGTATCTTTTAATTTCATGTTACCATCTGGAGTGATCTTGGAGTCCAGAAAAATAAAGTCACCCACTGTTTCCCCATATATTTGCCATGAAATGACGGGACTGCATCCATGATCTTAGTTTTCAGAACGAGCTTTAAGCTAACTTTTTCACTCTCCTCTTTCACTTTCTTCAAGAGGCTCTTTACTTCTTCACTTTCTCCCATAAGGGTGGGGTCATCTGCATATCTGAGGTTATTGATATTTCTCCCAGCAGTATTGATTCCAGCTTGTGCTATATCTACTCCAGCAGTATTCATCATGTACTCTGCATATAAGTTAAATAAGCAGGGTGACAATATACAGCCTTGACGTACTCCTTTCCCAATTTGGAACCAGTCTGTTGTTCCATGACCAGTTCTAACTGTTACTTCTTGACCTTCATACAGATTCTCAGAAGGCAGGTCAGGTGATCTGGTGTTCCCATCTCTTGAAGAATTTTCCACAGTTTGTTGTGATCCACACAGTCAAAGGCTTTGGCATAGTCAATAAAGCAGAAATAGATGTGTTTCTGGAACTCTCTTGCTTTTTTGATGATCCAACAGATGTTACAAATTGATCTCTGGTTCCCCTCCCTTTTCTAAATCCACCTTGAACATCTGGAAGTTCATGGTTCACATACTGTTGTAGACTGGCTTGGAGGATTTTGAGCATTATTTTGCTAGTGTGTGAGATGAGTGCAATTGTGCAGCAGTTTGAACATTCCTTGGCATTGCCTTTCTTTGGGATTGGAATGGAAACTGACCTTTTCCAGTCCTGTGGCCACTGCTGAGTTTTCCAAATATGCTGGCATATTGAGTGCAGCACTTTCACAGCATCATCTTTTAGCATTTGAAATAGCTCAACTGGAATTCCACACCGGAATTCCACTGGAATTCACCTCCACTAGCTTTGTTTGTAGTGATGCTTCCTAAGGCCCACTTGACTTCACATTCCAGGATGTCTGGCTCTAGGTGAGTGATCACACCATTGTGATTATCTGGGTCATAAAGATCTTTTTTTGTATAGTTCTTCTGTGTATTCTTGCCACCTCTTCTTAATATCTTCTGCTTCTGTTAGGTTCATACTATTTCTGTCCTTTATTGAGCCCATCTTTGCATGAAATGTACCCTTGGTATCTCTAATTTTCTTGAAGAGATCTCTAGTCTTTCCCATTCTATTATTTTCCTCTAATTCTTTGCATTGATCACTGAGGAAGGCTTTCTTATCTTTCCTTGCTATTCTTTGGAACTCTGCATTCAAATGGGTATATCTTTCCTTTTCTCTTTTGTCTTTTGTTTCTCGTCTTTTCACAGCTATTTGTAAGGCCTCCTCAGACAGCCATTTTGCCTTTTTGCATTTCTTTTTCTTGGTAATGGTTTTGATCCCTGCCTACTGTACTATGTCCAAACCTCTGTCCATACTTTTCAGGCACTCTATCAGGTCTAATCCCTTGAATCTATATCTCACTTCCACTGTATAATCATTAGGGATACGATTTAGGTCGTACCTGAATGATCTAGTGGTTTTCCCTAATTTCTTCAATTTATGTCTGAAATTGGCAATATGGAGTTCATGATCTGAGCCACAGTCAGCTCCCAGTCTTGTTTTTGCTGACTGTATAGAGCTTTTCCATCTTTGGCTGCAAAGAATATCATCAGTCTGATTTTGGTATTGACCATCTGGTTATGTCCATGTGTAGAGTCTTCTCTTGTGTTGTTGGAAGAGGGTGTTTGTTATGACCAGTGCATTCTCTTGTCAAAACTCTATTAGCCTTTGCCCTGCTTCAGTCTGTACTCCAAGGCCAAATTTGCCTGCTACTTCAGGTATTTCTTGACTTCCTACTTTTGCATTCCAGTCCCCTATAATGAAAAGGACATCTTTTTTGGGTGTTAGTTCTAGAAGGTCTTGTAGGTCTTCATAGAACCATTCAACTTAAGCTTCTTCAGCATTACTGGTCAGGGCATAGACTTGGATTACTGTGATACTGAATGGTTTGCCTTGGAATTGAACAGAGATCATTCTATTGTGTTTGAGATTGTATCCAAGTACTGCATTTCAGACTCTTTTGTTGCCTATGAGGGCTACTCCATTTCTTCTAAGGGATTCTTGCCCACAGTAGTAGATATAATGGTCATCTGAGTTAAATTCACCCATTCCAGTCCATTTTAGTTCACTGATTCCTAAAATGTCAATGTTCACTCTTGCCATCTCCTGTTTGACCACTTCCAATTTGCCCTGATTTGTGGGCCTAACATTCCAGGTTCCTATACAATATTGCTCTTTACTGCATCGGACTTTACTTCCATCACTAGTCACATCCACAACTGGGTGTTGCTGCCTTGGCTCCCACTCTTCATTCTTTCTGGAGTTATTTCTCCACTGATCTCCAGTAGCATATTTGGTACCTACCAACCTGGGAAGTTCATATTTCATGGGTTTACAAAATAGTCAGACCTGACTTAGGGACTAAACAATACTCATTTATTAACATAAGGGCTTCTCAGGTGGTGCTAGTGGTAAAAAATCTGCCTGCCAATGCAGGAGATACTATAGATACAGGTTCAATCCCTGAGTCATGAAGTTTCCCTGGAGGAGGAAATGGCAACCCACTCCAGTATGCTTGTCTGGAAAACTCCATGGACAGAGGAGCCTGGTGGGCTACAGTCCATGTGGTCGCAGAGTTGGACATGATGTAGCTACTAAATAGCAACAGCAGCATCTTGTAGAATACTTCAAAACAAATACCTGTTAGCTCACCTACAAAATGTCTAGAAAAATCCCATCTTTGCTATTCAAAGTGAGATTCACAGACAAGCAACATTGGAGCCACCTGGGGACTTGTTAGAACCACAGAATTCTATCCCCCAACCCAGATGAACCAACATCTGCATTTTAAGATCCCCCAGTGATTCATATACATACACATTAGGATTCAAGACTGTCCTGTACTAAAGGCTTGTCAACCAGTGATGGCCCTCTAGGACAGGGGTTTATAACCTTCAGGAACTTCAGACTTTGGAGAGGAATTTTGAAATGCAAAAATCCAGTTTTTATTCCCCTCTCTTCCACAAAAACCAAATCTTAGCACCTAGGATCTATGTATGTGCATTTTTAACAAACTTCCCAGGGAATTTTGAAGCCTGTTATTTGATACCTGTTATTATTTTCTATACAATACTTTAAGGAAATATGTTGGGGGCCAATCAGTTCTGTGTGTGTGTGTGTGAGGCTGAGTGACTTAAAGACAGATCTTTATGAAGTGACTTCTTCCAAGAGATTGTGGTAACTCTTTTGAGCTTCAAAATAACCATACTTTTCAAGGAGACTGTGAAAATGAGTTTATGATCTTTATTTTCAGGTTTTTTAGCATGTCCTTTTAACTATAAATCAAATCCCTTATGATTATACGGTGGAATTGAGAAATAGATTTAAGGGACTAGATCTGATAGACAGAGGACCTGATGAACTATGAACAAAGGTTCATGACATTGTACAGCTGACAGGGATCAAGACCATCCCCAAGAAAAGGAAATGCAAAAAAGCAAAATGGCTGTCTGAGGAGGCCTTACAAATAGCTGTGAAAAGAAGAGAAGCAAAAAGCAAAGGAGAAAAGGAAAGATATACCCATTTGAATGCAGAGTTCCAAAGAATAGCAAGGAGATATAAGAAAGCCTTCCTCAGTGATCAATGCAAAGAATTAGAGGAAAACAGTAGAGTGGGAAAGACTAGAGATCTCTTCAAGAAAATTAGAGATACCAAGGGTACATTTCCTACAGAGATGGGCTCAATAAAGGACAGAAATGGTATGGACCTAACAGAAGCAGAAGATATTAAGAAGAGGTGGCAAGAATACACAGAACTGTACAAAAAACCCAGAACTGTACTTCACAACCCAGACAATCACAATGTTGTGATCACTCACTTAGAGCCAGACATCCTGGAATGTGAAGTCAAGTGGGCCCTAAGAAGCATCACTACAAACAAAGCTAGTAGAGGTGATGGAATTCCAGTTGAGCTATTTCAAATCCTAAAAGATGATGCTGTGAAAGTGCTACACTCATTGTGCCAGCACATTTGGAAAACTCAGCAGTGGCCACAGGACTGGAAAAGGTCAGTTTCCATTCCAATCCCAAAGAAAGGCAATGCCAAGGAATGTTGAAACTACCACACAATTGCACTCATCTCACACACTAGCAAAGTAATGCTCAAAATTCTCCAAGCCAGGCTTCAACAGTATGTGAACCATGAACTTCCAGATGTTCAAGGTGGATTTAGAAAAGGGAGGGGAACCAGAGATCAATTTCCAACATCTGCTGGATCATCAAAAAAGCAAGAGAGTTCCAGAAACACATCTATTTCTGCTTTATTGACTATGCCAAAGCCTTTGACTGTGTGGATCACAACAAACTGTGGAAAATTCTTCAAGAGATGGGAATACTAGACCACTGACCTGCCTCCTGAGAAATCTGTATGCAGGTCAGTAAGCAACTGTTAGAACTGGTCATGGAACAACAGACTGGTTCCAAATAGGAAAAGGAGTACGTGAAGTCTGTATATTGTCACCCTGCTTATTTAACTTATATGGAGAGTACGTCACGAGAAATACTGGGCTGGATGAAACACAAGCTGGAATCAGGATTGCCGGAAGAAATACCAATAACCTCAGATATGCAGATGACACCACCCTTATGGCAGAAAGTGAAGAAGAACGAAAGAGCCCTTTGATGAAAGTGAAAGAAGAGAGTGAAAAAGTTGGCTTAAATCTCAATGTTCAGAAAACTAAGATCATGGCATCTCGTCCCATCACTTCATGGGAAATAGGTGGGGAAACAGTGGAAACAGTGTCAGACTTTATTTTTGGGGGGCTCCAAAATCACTGCAGATGGTGACTGCAGCCATGAAATTAAAAGACGCTTACTCCTTGGAAGGAAAGTTATGACCAACCTAGATAGCATATTGAAAAGCAGAGACATTACTTTGCCAACAAAGGTCTGTCTAGTCAAGGCTATGGTTTTTCCAGTGGTCATGTATGGACGTGAGAGTTGGACTGTGAAGAAAGCTGAGTGACAAAGAATTGATTCTTTCTAACTCTGGTGTTGGAGAAGACTTTTGCAAGTCCCTTGGACTGCAAGGAGATCCAACCAGTCCATCATAAAGGAGATCAGTCCTGCGTGTTCATTGAAAGGACTGATGTTGAAGCTGAAACACCAATACTTTTGCCAGCTGATGTGAAGAGCTGACTCATTTGAAAAGACCCTGATGCTGGGAAAGATTGAAGGCAGGAGGAGAAGGGGACGACAGAGGATGAGATGATTGGATGGCATCACCAACTAGTGGACATGGGTTTGGGTAGATTGTGGGAGTTGGTGATGGACAGGGATGCCTGGTGTGCTGCAGTTCATGGCGTCGCAAAGAGTCAGACATGACTGAGCGACTAAACTGAACTGAACTTTAACTGTATAAATTCTATGGTTCTGAAAACTGAGATGATCCAAAATCAAGACTTTATGGATTAGAAGTGATAAACATAGTATAAACTAGAGTGCAGCTAACGGTCACTTATGGGGAAAATTATAATCCAGAAATCACCCCTTCAGCAGATCATGCAGGCACTACTCTGTGTAGCCCCCAGCCATATGAAAATTCCAAGTACCATTTGACAATACTTGTACTAAATGCATAGTGCAAATATAACAGCACATTCAAATTTTTATTACTTCAGCTGTAATTTGTATTCTCTATCTGCTCATAAAATTTAACATGCTAAAGACAGGAATTTCCATTTGTTCTTGATTTTCATTTGAAACTAAATATGATGACATTTCCATTTCCTCTCTATTATTACACAAACCTGAAGCAAAGAAACGGAATTACCAAGCCTTGTTTTACAGGAAAAATTATCTCCACATTAATTAAATTAGTTGAGCATAATATGGCATCTTCTAATATTTGAAAGAAATGGAACAGTCAAATGACAAATAAATGCATTAAAGTATTTTAATCAATTAAGATTCAGTATAAAATCATTTGGTGTAATTGAGCACACTACAGAACAGTCTGTATAAATTATGCTTTTAAAGGAAAAAAAAACATGTTAATTTATTCAAATCAGGGCTTGACTAATTTTACAAATTGTAAAAGAAAATTTAAGTGATACTGAGTCTCCTCCTCTTCTCATGAAACAATCTGAATTTGAATGAAAATATCAAATCAATACCTTTTTTTGAAGTGAAATGGTTTGGCATCCATCTTTCATAGTAACACATCTCTTTTACTGTTTGATCACATTTATATTTGCTAAGACTTGCTTTCATTAAGAGTTTGCTTCACCAAGTACTGAGTTGTCTCCAGGAGCAGGGACTGTTCTGGGCTTGCCTTCCCCAGGCTGGCTCCAGAGAACAGGAAGAACTTAGCAATTGAACCTCAATCTTAAAAGGCTGGTTATATGACATGCCTTGATAACTATAGAGAATCATCGGAGTCAGAGGGGCACTGAACCCATGAGGATTGTTTTAATCCAACAACAAATTGTGTATTAAGCACACAGTATGTGCAAAGTACTATACTCTGAAACATATGAAGATGTTTATGGTAGAGTTCCTGAACAAAGCTCTCTGAAGTGGAAAGCTGTTACATTATCTGCTGCAAAATTTAGTCTCCCATTTCTGTCTTTCATTTGTCTATCCTTCCTTGCCCCCACCCTTTTATCCTTCTATCCTTTTATCCGCTCCTCCCCTCCTCCTGCCTCCTCTGTCTCTCATAATGATGTTTCTTGCAGATTCTCCATAGACAACAATTACAGTTGATGGACCCAATCTACTTGTTATTCACAATGATGTGAAAAGAGATTTCTTGTGATTGAGTGTACATTTAAGATCCACTTTCACAGATTCCTTTCAGTTCAATTGAGTTCAGTCACTCGGTTGGGTCCGATTCCTCGCAACCCCATGGACTGTAGTACACCAGCCTTCCCTGTCCACCACCAACTCCCAGAGCTTGCTCAAACTCATGTCCATTGAGTCAGTGATGCCATCCAACCATTTCATCCTGTGTTATCCCCTTTTCCTCCTGCCTTCAATCTTTCTCAGCATCAGGGCCTTTTCCAATGAGTCAGTTCTTTGCATCAGGTGGCAAAAGTATTGCAGTTTCAGCTTCAGCATCAGTCCTTCCAATGAATATTCAGGACTGATTTCCTTGAGGATGGACTGGCTAGATCGCCTTGCAGTCCAAGGGACTCTCAACAGTCTTCTCCTACACCACAGTTCAAAAGCATCAATTCTTCAGCACTCAGCTTTCTTTATAGCCCAACTCTCACATCCATACACGACCACTGGAAAAACCATAGCTTTGACTAGATGGACCTTTGTTGGCAAAGTAATATTTCTGCTTTTTAATATGCTGTCTAGGTTATTCATAGCTTTTCTTCCAAGGAGCAAGCATCCTTAAATTTCATGGCTGCAGTCACCATCTGCAGTGATTTTGGAGCCCAAGAAAATAAAGTCTGCCACTGTTTCCACTGTTTCCCCATCTATTTGCCATGAACTGATGGACGTGAGTCTGAGTAAACTCCGGGAGTTGGTGATAGACAGGGAGGCCTGGCGTGCTGCGATTCATGGGGTCGCAAAGAGTCGGACACGACGGAGTGACTGAACTGAACTGAACTGATGGGACCGGATGCCATGATCTTAGTTTTTTGAATGTTGACTTTTAAGCCAACTTTTTCACTCTCCTCTTTTACTTTCATCAAGAGGTTCTTTAGTTCCTCTTCATTTTCTGCCATAAGGGTGGTGTCATCTGCGTATCTGAGGTTATCACTATTTTTCAGGGCAATCTTGATTCCAGCTTGTGCTTCATCCAGCCCAGCGTTTCTCTTGATGTACTCTGCATATAAGTTAAATAAGTAGGGTGACAATATACAGCCTTGATGGACTCCTTTCCCAATTTGGAACCAGTCAGTTGTTCCATGCCTGGTTCTAACTGTTGCTTCTTGACCTGCATACAGATTTCTCAGGAGGCAGGTCAGGTGGCCTGGTATTCCCATCTCTTGAAGAATTTTCCACAGTTTGTTGTGATCCACACAGTGAAAGGCTTTGGCACAGTCAATAAAACAGAAGTAGATGTTTTTCTGGAATTCTCTTGCTTTTTCTATGATCCAGTATATGTTGGGAAATTGATCTCTGTTTCCTCTCCCTTTTCTAAATCCACCTTGAACATCTGGAATTTCATGGTTCATGTACTGTTGAAGTCTGACTTGGAGAATTTTGAGCATTTTGAGCATTATTTTGCTAGCGAGTGAGATGAGTGCAATTGTGTGGTAGTTTCAACATTCCTTGGCATTGCCTTTCTTTGGGATTGGAATGGAAACTGACCTTTTCCAGTCCTGTGGCCACTGTTGAGTTTTCCAAATGTGCTGGCATATTGAGTGCAGCACTTTCACAGCATCGTCTTTTAGGATTTGAAATAGCTCAACTGGAATTCCGTCACCTCCACTAGCTTTGTAGTGAGGCTTCCCAAGGCCCACTTGACTTCACATTCGAGAATGTCTGGCTCTGGAGTGATCACACCATTGTTATTATCTGGGTCATGAAGATCTTTTTTGTATAGCTCTTCTGTTTATTCTTGCCACCTCTTCTTAATATCTTCTGCTTCTGTTAGGTCCATACCATTTCTGTCCTTTATTGAGCCCATCTCTGCATGAAATGTTCCCTTGGTATCTCTAATTTTCTTGAAGAAATCTCTAATCTTTCCCATTCTAGTGTTCTCCTCTATTTCTTGCATTTATCACTGCAGAAGGCTTTCTTATCTCTCCTTGCTATTCTTTGGAACTCTGCATTCAGATGGATTTATCTTTCCTTTTCTCCTTTACCTTTCACTTATCTTTTTTTCTCACCTACTTGAAAGGCTTCCTCAGACAACCATTTTGCCTTTTTTGCATTTTCTTTTCTTGGGGATGGTCTTGATCACTGCATCCTGTACAATGTCACAAACCTCTGTCCATAGTTCTTCAGGCACTCTGTCTATCAAATCTAGTCCCTTGAATCTATTTTTCACTTCCAGTGTATAATTGTAAGGGGTTTGATTTAGATCATACCTGAATGGTCTAGTGGTTTCCCCTACTTTCTTCAATTAAGTCTGAGTTTTGCAATAAGGATTTGATGATCTGATCCACAGGCAGCTCCTGGTCTTGTTTTTGCTGACAGATTCCTTTACTAACACATTTATATTTGACATGTCTGTAGTCCTTGAAGGGGTTTCCCTGATGGTGCAGCAGTAAAGAACCCACCTGCCAATGCAGGAGATGCAAGCGACACAGGTTTGATCCCTGAGTCAGGAAGTTTCTCTCCAAGAGGTAATGGCAACCCACTGCAGTATTCTTGCTTGCAAAATTCCACGGACAAAGGAACCTGGCAGGTTACAGTCCATGGGGTAGCAAAGAGTCAGATACGACTGAGCAAGTAAGCACAGCAGATAGCCCTTGAAACAAAATATACATAGTAAAAATATGAGATAATATTGTTAGCATATAAGTGTATAATCCAGATGGTCCATATGTTCCCCCAAAATCAGTATTTAAAAAATCGAAATCCATAGGAAAATACGATTGGAGGAAACATGAATTGATACTTCTGCATGAAGAGCCAAGATTGAAGAATGTAGAAGACCTGGGCCACGGATAGCCTGACACTGGTGATGAGTACAATACTGTTTTGTGCTGTACAAAGTCCAAATTGAATTGTGAACTTGATTCTGAGCAAGGTAATTGTGTGCTTATAAAATGATGAACGCACTGTGAAATCTAGATTTTGGCTTATGTCACATAAGGCTTATAGATATAAATCTAAGTACTTTATTCACTCTCTATTGTTCAGTAATTTAAAAACCAAACTCTCAGATAAAATGGTATTACTTTCAGTTTTTAAAAATATTAGTATGACTGTCGTTTTCCCATGTCCTCCATTAAAAAAATGTTACTAGTAAAATAGAAGTGTGCCTTCTGATTTGCATGTGTGTGTGTGTGTGCTCAGCCATGTCCAGCTTTATGCAACCCCAAAGACTGTAGCCCACTAGGCTCCTCTATCCATGGAATTATCCAGGCAAGGATACTGGAGTGGGTTGTCATTTCCTATTTCAGGGCATCTTCCTGAACTAGAGTCAAACCAGCATCTCCTATGTCTTCTGAATTGGTAGGTAGATTCTTTACCACTAGCGCCTCCTGAAAGTCCACCTTCTCATATACCTTAGGGTTTTTGGTATATTTTAGGAATATTCTGGCTTCTCTCTACCTTTCTTTTCATGTGTGTGTGTGAAGAGAAATGTCTATCAGCCACTTGACAGTGTAGTGTACATGACATTTTTCTACCTGGTAGAAAAAGCCAAATGCATTTCTTAATGTGATGTCTGTTATCCCTAGAAGTCCATGAATGCAATTGAAAAAAGAATAAAACAGTGACGCAACAAGGCAAAATATTAAGAGGACCAGAAGAAATATGAAATAATCTAGGTGGCCACAAAAATTGTTACAAGCACACAATAAAGGAAAGCTTGGTTGATAATAAATGTAGATTGAAAGACATGATAATTACGGAGACAGTGTCTGGGTGTGGCAATATGCTGGCTATGGCAGATTACCCTGGCTCTTATAGCTAAATGGGAAAGCTGTTAACATAATGAAATAGTTACCACCAGATGTATCTATTATAAAAATAAAATATTATGAGTATTATAATAGAAATTTTAAAATAAATAACAATTATATTTGGGGAGGATTATCTAAAATTCAATTCATTGATTTATATACAGATATTAGTGATGCTCACTAGGTCTCTAATTTATTAGTTTCATCTTTGATTATTGACATTTCTTGATGGAATAAGTACCTTAGATTATGAAGCTGTCATATTTTTTTCCCAAACATTCTTTTATTTTCTTTATAAGACTGCCTAAGTACTTGGCAGTCACATGGCTTTTCTTAGTAAACCCCAAGGCTTCCATGAACATTTTTAGAGCTTACAACGAAAGAAGTAGTTATGGAATTTCAGATATTAAAACTTTTTTCACAGCCAGAAATTTCTTTGATGTTTGGGTTACTGAACACAAATTTCCTGGATAATTTGTATTCTAGTTATGTCCAGCCTAGATAGCATATTCAAAAGCAGAGACATTTCTTTGCCAACAAAGGTCCGGCTAGTCAAGGCTATGGTTTTTCCTGCGGTCATATATGGATGTGAGAGTTGGACTGTGAAGAAGGCTGAGCGCTGAAGAATTGATGCTTTTGAACTGTGGTGTTGGAGAAGACTCTTGAGAGTCCCTTCGACTGCAAGGAGATCAGCCCTGGGATTTCTTGGGAAGGAATGATGCTAAAGCTGAAACTCCAGTACTTTGGCCACCTCATGCAAAGAGTTGACTCATTGGAAAAGATCCTGATGCTGGGAGGGATTGGGGGCAGGAGGAGAAGGGGACGACAGAGGATGAGATGGCTGGATGGCATCACTGACTCGATGGACGTGAGTCTGAGTGAACTCCAGGAGTTGGTGATGGACAGGGATGCCTGGCATGCTGCGAATCATGGGGTCACAAAGAGTCGGACATGACAGTGACTGAACTGAACGGAACTGAAAAGATCTATATAGTCCACTTCTGTTCCTAAGAGTATTTGTCATATTTCTTTTCAATGAACACTCTGATTCCATCTTGAACAACTTCTCCATAAGAATCTTTTTTTCTTTATATATTGTAAACTATAAAAAAAGGCACTGGTTAGGACATCAACTTTCACACCTTCACATTTTCTTCCCTTTAAGAAGTTGTATATTGTACCGCTGATAGTGTCAGGGTGAGTGTGGTTGGAGTGGGTTGCTGCTTCCCCTTCCCCTCTGCTCAGAGCTTTCTCTTGCTAAAGAAGAGGACACCTTTGCCTTTCTGGTGCCCCAGGGCCTCTGGTTAAAGGCTCAGACAACCCACCTTCCCTCCATAGACACACAGTGGGCTGATGCTTTTTTTGCTATCAAACAATTCATTCTCTTTGTAGAACATAATAATTATAGTCGCTGAATGCTCCAACTGGATATGTGTTCCTAGACTAGCTTGGTGTTAATGTTATTTCAAAACAATGATTTAGTTGTTCAGTATGTGCTCCTTGCACATATTATTTTCCAAAGGTATTTATTTTCTGTTTTAAACCTTGCCTTGGTTATAAAGAAAATTGATTTTTAATAGTTCTACAGACAGGCAGACCCAGGAACACTGAATTCTAAGTCAGGAATGGAGAAAGCCAAGAAACAACATAATTTGTTCTGTAGAATTCCTTAATGAGTCATGAATTTGTGGGAACAGTTCTCTCTTGAAGTAACGGTGAGGGCAGGAATGAAAACAGGAAGACTAGTTGAAAAAAAAAGACATGAGAACCTCCCAATATCATTTCCTATTCTCCACGCCAAGCAAATGTCCTTTATTCACCCTTGCAGGACACCAGGTACAGCTGACGGTGGGTGTGCCATAGGGAAAATGGAAGCTTACGTGAAAGATTAACCACTAGATCTTAAGACAACCTCCCCTGCCCCAGCCACATTTCTGCCTGGGCTCCTGGAACTCTGGCATCTGGACTTTATACCCTTCTAGAAGGAAAGTAGGAGATTCTGATTAGCCAGGAGCTTTGCCAAGAAATGGCCCCACCTGTTCACCTACTTACTGTAGCAAGAAATTGGTCTTCTAACCTAAGGAAAATTTCTATTACAAGAGATACCCAAACAAGCAAGAAGCAAACATGACAACTATGCTGGGAGGGGGAAACATCAAAAAGTTTGTCAGTGATATCTCCAGAGTGATATGGAATTCATGAAACAGAAACAGGATGCTACAGAAAAGAATGAGAAAGACTCTCGGCAATTAAAAATACCACAGCTCAGTAAAGAATTTATAATGTTGAAGAAATTTTCTAGAGTATCCTAAAAACTAACAGGTTTAAACAGCAAGACACAGATGAAAACAGAAGAAAAAGGCTACGAAGATTAGATAACACATACTAATAGTTCAATGTATAAATAACAAATTTCAGAATGAGAAAACAAAGAGGATAAATGAAATAAATTATCAAATAAGTAACTCAGGAAAATTTCCCATAATTGAAGTTCATGCTTTCTAGTTCAAAAGGACCCACACAACAGATGAAAATACACCCAAACCAAGGCATGTAATTTGAAATTTCACAAAAAACTTATGTTTCCAAGAGAAAAAGTTACATGCGAGAGATGAAAAAATCAGAATGGTTTTGGACTTCACAAGAGCATGGGAAACTAAAATATAGACTGAGACCTTCACAGTTCTGAGAAGTATTTCCAGCTTAGAAGTTTGAGGGTAGAATAAATACAGTATCAAATATACTGGATCTCAAAAAACCTAGCTCCCATCACTCTTTCTTAGGAAGCAGTTAGAGAAAGTGTGTCAAGAAAATGAGGAAGAAAAACCGAGACATGGAATCTAGGAAATAAAGAATCAACTCAAAAGAGAGGAAAGTGAATCTTCAGGATGATTGAGAAGGGAGATTCCAGGAATTAGCTGTAAACCTGGCAAAAAGAGCTACCAGTCCAAATCAGAACAGGTCAGAAGACTCTAGGCAAGACGTCTCCAAAACAGATAATATTGATAGAGTTACTAATATGTCTTAAAATACCATAAGGTTTATTTAGACAGATGCAGAGAGTTTGGGGGTGAGTTAGTGATAAATACATAGCGAACTAAAAAAGAAAGATAGCTGTTAATTCTAAGAAGAAAAAGTTGTGAAAGAAAAGAAAAAGTACTCATAGCATACTCTATGGCTTAACTTCATAATACAAGCCTTAGATATTGATTCAACAAAATATGACGCAATTATATTCGGTGGATGGAGTAGAGGGAAGGAGATTATGTGAGCTTGAGGCAGGGAATGGTAGGGGTAACATCTATGATCTTCATTCTCCATAGTCCTGGACAAGTGGATAATGTTTACAACTAAAACGATAAAGAAATTGCACAATAAATGTGTATTTTATAAATAAGGAAACAGCCAAAGGTTAAAATGTCACCTTTGGGAAATCTAGAATTGATTGTTTTTCATCTCCAAGTCTTTTATAAATATTTGACTCTTTAAACAAGGTGTGTGTAACTTTGATAAGGATTAAAAGCTAAATTCTAAAAAGCATCGTGGCTTTTGTCCAAGTTTTTGTATTTTTAATATTCTGGTTCTCAGGTATACTGGATCTGAGTAACCTGTGAATCTGAACTTTGTAAATAAAAGTTGTCTTGATTTACTCAAAATTCCACTGTAGAATATTAAATAATCTGTGGGATTTATGGACATGAAAGGTTAGCTTCTTGCCTAATTCTTCAGTGAACTATGAGTATTTAATTAAGGAAAATGTTGAAGAGCTGAGTTTTGTTTTTTTTTAATATCTGTCCTTAATCTACCAGCCAGTATCAAAACACGAATATATATAAATATATAAATGTCCTTGCACTTTATCTGTAAAAG
Organism: Bos grunniens; assembly: GCF_055505025.1. NCBI lineage: Eukaryota > Metazoa > Chordata > Mammalia > Artiodactyla > Bovidae > Bos > Bos grunniens. The sequence continues at coordinate 112,130,846 of NC_141170.1, read as the reverse complement.
ACTCTGTTCTAAGAGTTTGAGGTGAGGCAGTTTTTCTTTTTCCTTTTGTTCTCCCTAGTCAATTGATCCATTCTTCCTTTAACTGTACATGGAAGGGCCAGGATGCTGCACAGTTTCAAGGGGCCTGCGTCACATTGCCCACCAGGCTCCTCCATTCATGAGATTTTCCAGGCAAGGGTACTGGAGTGGGTTGCCATTTCCTTCTCCAGGGGATCTTCCTGACCGAAGGAATGAACCCGGGTCTCCAGCATTGTAGGCAGACGCTTTACCATCTGAGCCACCAGGGAAGCATGCATCACATTAGACACATGTTAATGACACCCCTTGTGGGGCACCAAGTCAAGGAGAAACAAATGGTGGTTATGAAATGAGAGTGACTTTTGACCTCTTGAGAGCAAAGTGTAAGGGCAGAGACCAGTGTGGAATACAAATTCTACAATAGAGAGCTCAAGAAAATTCTACTTCACTCGTTTCAAATCCTAGACCTAACTTATTTGTGCCCTAGCGAATGACTTCAGAGTTTTGGTGCTCAGAGATTTTCTAGGTGTATGTCTCAGCAGCATTGAGAGAGAAGGAAGGGAAGGAGGGAGGGGAAAAAGGAAGGAAGAAAGAACAAGAAGACATAGACCCTCTGCGCACATGACATCACTGAATTCTAAAGGTGGAATGAAATGTTTTAATGAAATCAACTTGCTGATCTTTGCTTCCTCTCCCTCCTGTCCTCCTCCCTTCCCCTTTCTCCTGGAGTCTAGCCCTGGCAACTCAGACGATGATGAAGTCATAGGCTCCAAAATATGGCCATGGTATGAAGGCAGCAGCACAAATTTTTAGACAGCATTTCAGCACCACACTGCAGGGCCGAGAAAGGAACCTTGTGTAATGTGAGCAGCTATGAGCTTGTGCTATTTTATTAATCCAGGGTGTCTATCTCTGGGGGTTGCATTACCTGTAGGTGTGTGTGTCTTTTGCAGTCTCCTGTTTTATACGACAGTCATCAAGAAGGCTTCCTTTTCTCAGACAAGCCAAAAGGAGAGTGGAGATAGCTCAGTATTAACCCTAACTCTGGGGTTCTCACCTTTGAGCAAGGTCTTTGACATTAAAAGCAAAGCAAGACTGAAACGACCTCTGACATCCCCTGCTTCTAGATTCGGCTTCTGTGTGTGTCAGTCTCTTGCTCCTTCTCACCTCATTAAGTCGCCAAACCTTGCTACCTGCAAGGAAAGATTGATGGAGTGATAATGGGGTGTCTCTCCTCACACAGCAGCCAGTGCTCTTCCACTTGCTTATTAAAGGAGGCTGGCTTTTCCTCCAGGGGGACCCACATTCTGGAGCTCCTCCCTGTTAACAGACCATTCTTCAAAGCTCTTCAACTTCTTGCCAGATCCCTCAAAGGAAAAATAACTTCTTGGGCCACAACATGGAGGTATTTAATGTCTCTACTTCAAAACCTTGTAAACACGCCAAGCAGCAGTGCAAAAGCTGAGAAGTAGGTGAGAAGAAAATTCTTCTCTGTGTGTAGAATCTGGTTTGCGTTTCCCAGAATGTCCATCCTGTGTTCAGATTGGATGTTTCCTTCAGAATCCAGACCAAAGGGCTGTTCCTCCTTCATGGAGCCTTTCCTATGATTACCCCACTTTACCTTCCAGGCAGGAGTATTTGTAGTCTGTGAACTCAATAAAAATGGCTTTGAGGGACTTCCCTGGTAGTCTGGTGGCTAAGACTCTGCACTCCCACTGTAGGGGGCCCAGGTTTGATCCCCAATCAAGGAACTATTAATAGATTCCACTTGCAACTAAGGCTTGGTGCGGCCAAATAAACAGATAAATATAAAAATACAAAACTTTTTTTAAAAGGAGTTTTAAAAAATGACTTTGAGTTTGTCTTCTGGATAACTGCATAACTTTTAACTATTAGAAAACATATTATCTCCCCTTCTAAACTGTGTCTTGACAAAAACAGGAAACTCATTTAATCTCCCTACTATCCAGACATAGTAAATTAGTAATAACAGTGACCACAGCTAAACCATTTTTGCCATATACACACTATGTCTAACCCTCACAACAACCCTGAGAGGCTATTAAGTCTGCTTTGCAGAAGAAGAAACTAAGTCTCTGAGGGGTTAAGTGGTTTGCCCAGGATCACACTGTCAGGAAGTAGCCAGCATCTCACTGAACTTATCATTTCAACCAGAATCTGTCTTCTTCATCCTCTGCTACAAGTTAGAAGGAAAGAAATGAAGGAAGGAAAGAGGGAGAAAGGAAAGGAAGAACATAAAGTTAAAAATATCCGAATTTTGCCCATTGGAATAGTACTTCACAGACTCCCGGAGGAGTAAGAGATTGAAGAAAACTTAACACAGCCCATCCTCTCCTTTACACACAGAGAATAACTGAGACCAGAGAGGTTAAGATCCCTAGTCAAGGTTGCACAGCCTGTGACACAGTGAAGACTAAGGCAGACCTTAAGGACCCTGACTCCAGTTCCCAAGTTGCTCTTTCTGTAAGATGTAAATTTGAAGCCAGAACTAAAACATTAAGATGTTTAAAAGAGGACAGCAATTCATAGATATATAAGCTTGTTTGCTTATTTAAACTTTTGCTTATTAAAATCCTCTGGCTACTAAGAAGCAAGAGTTTTAATTGCTATAAGTTTTCTTGAGTAATTTTTTCATCTCCAATATAATATCTAAAATATACAAAATAGCATAATTTTATTTTGTTGTTTCACCAAAAAGGAAATATGCTTTTTAAATGTCATTTGTTACTTAGCAGTCATAACAGTGCAAATAGTGAATGCTTCACCTGCTAAATGCATACTTCTGAACAGCACAAAGGCAGCAAAGTTTAGAATACGATCAAGCCAGTGAGATGTGAGTATTAAAAATCTCTCTCTATATAGGGCAAAGTTCAGGACCGTGTCATTCCACCCAATTAGCTGATATATACTTAAGGAAAAATGTGTTTAGCAAGCGTCATCAGTTGAGCAAATCCTAGATGACTCCGAAATCTAAAAAGCAGCTCTGTGTACTTTCACAGTGTCGTGTCAACACCCCCAACCAACCTTCTCTCAGAATCTCAACACTGTCTCCTTCAGGAAGCTTTCCTCTTCTTCCTGAATTCTTTCCATCCTCCCCCAAAGGGAAATGCATCCTGGCAGGAATCTGGGACATCTAAGATCCTAGGAATAAGGGAAAGGGGGTTGCCTCTGAGAGAGAACTATAAAATCAGCAGCAACAGATGAGAACAGGAATTTTCAGAGTTACTTTAGATAAATGAACTGAAAACGGACAAGAGCAGCCTAATGGAAAGAATTACCATTATCGAAAGAAAGAAAGTGTCTTTCTGAATAGGATGTCCAGCTACAGAAGTTAGAAAAGGGAAGGAGGTAAACAGTGCCCATAAAAGTACTGCCCAGAGGAGAAGGTACCCAGATGGAGGTCTTGATCCTCCAATACCAGGTGCATCGAACTGTGGACGTGAGTACAGCAGGTGCCCACAGTTGCGTCTTTCAACTCTTTGTTCTGATTCCACACACAAAGCCATTTTGTCATAATAATGTGGTTTCTAAGGGAAGATACAGCACTGGCCGGGAGAGGCAAGTATTCAGGCTTCTTGTCAATGTGCTTTAACCTCCCTCTAAAGGAAGAAATCAGAATTCTAGCTTACCCTCGGACTTCTTGGTCTTTTAGGAACATGAGTCAGTATCCCCAGAGTGCATTACTGCTTCAACAGTGACAAGAACTGTTTTTAGAATTTGGATAATTGATGGTCAGGCCCTGGACTATGTGAAATTTACAAAGATCAGGCCACCTTTTGTCAGTCTGTCAGTCCAATTTTCCCTACCTCAATATACCTTCTTTTAAATTTCAGTTAGAATTAATTGATTTCGTCTCTTACCCACTGGATAGACATTCATTTCTCTCTCTCCCTTAGGGCATATCTTATGCCTAATATTATATTTACTTTTACTGTAAGACAGTATATCTCATTGAGAGAAGGTATTGTTTTGTTTATTCAATTGCTGTTTTCAGTGTCAGTATAGAAATGAGTAAGATATAGAGGATTCTATATACTCAAGTAGGGGTAACAGACAGAAAAACAAGTTATACATATGGCAAAGCAATAATAAAAGTATGTATAAAGAACTCATTTGTTCTTTAGAGATGCAACAAGAGGGAGAGATGAACAATGCTGGAAAGCCTCCCTGGAGGAGGTGATGTCTGAATTGGATTGTGGAAAATAAATAAAACTTCACCCAAAAGATCAGAAGGGGGAAGAATATTCAAAACAAAAGGGAAACTATATGCAAAGGCAAAAAAAAAAAAAAAAAAGTGTGAAATGACTTGAGAACCAAATCACAGCTCAGTATTGAGAAAGTGTGAAGTGAAGTCACTCAGATCCAAGCCTGAGGCTGGATGGGTGGAGAGAGAATGAAAGATTCATGTATTCCCCGGGGTGGAGTTTGTACTTTACATTGCAGATGACAGAAGCTAGCAGAGGCTTTCCATTACAGAAAAGACTGCATCAGATTTGTATTTTAAAAGATATCTTTAGTACCAGTGTGGACAAGGGAATGAAGACAGGTAAGACAGAAAACAGCAAGATCAGATATATAAATAGAGGAATCCTCGTCATTCAGTCCCTCAGTCATGTCTGACTCTTTGCAACCCCATGAACTGCAGCACACCAGGCTTCCCTGTCCTTCACCATCTCCCAGAGCTTGCTCAAACTCATGTCCATTGACTCGGTGATGCCATCCAACCATCTCGTCCTCTGTCGTCCCCTTCTCCTGCCTTCAATCTTTCACAACATCAGGGTCTTTAATGAGGCAGCTCTTTGCATCAGGTGGCCAAATAGATAGCGTTAAACTAGTTAAACAAGGAGGCTATTAGACAGAGGTGGCTCTAATGCTGTAGCTGCCAATGTAAGCAAGCCAAAACCTAAGTCTAAAGGTTACAAAATCAAAATGCTAAGGCCAAGCAATCACAAACACCCAAGTAGGCTTTACATTACAGCCCATCTATAATTTCCTTTCTTTGCTTCTGCACCTTTTCTATTTGTCTTTCCCCTATCTCCTGTTGGAGGCAGTGCTGCTAACTTCAGGTGTGGCACTGCCCAACTGGAATCTGCAAATGCTCAGATAAACTCTTGAAATTTTCAATATACCTGAGTTTACCTTTTAACAATAGGTAGCAGATAGAGAAATGATAAAGAGATAAACTAAGAGATTATTATATAGAGAGAAAATAAGAAGGCATTTGGAAAAGTTCAGGCTAGTACTGGCCAATCAGTTCAATTCAGTTCAGTCGCTCAGTCGTGTCTGACTCTTTGCAACCCCATGAATCGCAGCACGCCAGGCCTCCCTGTCCATCACCAACTCCTGGAGTTCACTCAGACTCACGTCCATTGAGTCAGTGATGCCATCCAGCCATCTCATCCTCTGTTGTCCCCTTCTCCTCCTGCTCCCAATCCCTCCCAGCATCAGAGTCTTTTCCAATGAGTCAACTCTTCCCATGAGGTGGCCAAAGTACTGGAGTTTCAGCTTTAGCATCATTCCTTCCAAAGAAATCCCAGGGCTGATCTCCACTGGCCAATAGAAATATATAAAACACAGACATAGGCCACATGTCACACATATAACTTTAAATTTTCTAGTGTCCACGTTAAAACATAAAAAGAAACAGTGAAATGTTTTAATATATATATTTATTCCAATATATATAAAATATCCTTTCAACATGTAATCAGTGTAAAAATGATTAATGAAGTAGTTTTGCTTTTCATTCTGTTTTTGTACCCTGGTGTGTATTTTATATTCATGCACGAATGCATGCTCTGTCACTTCAGTCATCTCGGACTCTTTGTGACCCTATGGACTGTAGCCCTCCAGGCTCCTCCATCTAGCAGATTCTACAGGCAAGAATACTGGAGTATTGCCATCCCCTCCTCCAGGGTATCTTCCCCACGCAGGGATAGAACCCATGTCTCCTGCATCTCCTGCATTGCAAGTGGATTCTTTACCCGCTGAGCCACTTGGGAAGCCCATTTTATACTTACAGTGCATCTCAATTCAAACTAGCCATAATTCATGTATTCAATAGTCACACATGGCTGATGACTACCATATTGGACAGCACAGGTTCCGACAATACATGATGAGGCAGTGACTCTTGTGGGAATGAGAAAGACAGGATACATTTATAATATTCTTATGAATTTGACAGGAATTAGGGACTTATTACTTTGCCAACAAAGGTCCGTCTAGTCAAGGCTATGGTTTTTCCTGTGGTCATGTATGGATGTGAGAGTTGGACTGTGAAGAAGGCTGAGCGCTGAAGAATTGATGCTTTTGAACTGTGGTGTTGGAGAAGACTCTTGAGAGTCCCTTGGACTGCAAGGAGATCCAACCAGTCCATTCTGAAGGAGATCAGCCCTGGGATTTCTTTGGAGGGAATGATGCTAAAGCTGAAAGTCCAGTACTTTGGCCACCTCATGCGAAGAGTTGACTCATTGGAAAAGACTCTGATGCTGGGAGGGATTGGGGGCAGGAGGAGAAGGGGACGACAGAGGATGAGATGGCTGGATGGCATCACTGACTCGATGGACGTGAGTCTGAGTGAACTCTGGGAGTTGGTGATGGACAGGGAGGCCTTGGCGTGCTGCGATTCATGGGGTTGCAAAGAGTCGGACACGACTGAGCAACCGAACTGAACTGAACTGAACTGAGGGACTTATTTATGTCAATAATGAGACAATAGTTGAATATAAAGTTTTCTAATTTGGAAAATCTTGCTGGATGACAATGCCATCAGTCAAGTAAAGGAAGCAAGTTAAGGAAACTAAGACAATGGATTTGTTTGGGACTTATGAATTTGGGATGTGTCTTGCCTAGTGGGCAGAGTAATGCCAATAACCTACATTATATGTTTCTGTGTTTCAAACACTCTTGTAAGGGCTTTTTGTATACAAATTCATTTAATCCTCAGAACAGCACTAAAAGATAGATACTCCCACTGTCCCCCACATTGCAAATGAGAAAACTGGGGTATCGAGAGAATAAGTCACTTGGCCCAGGTCTCATTGTTATCAGATAGCAAATGAGAGAGGAAAGATTTAAACCCAGGCAGTCTGGCTCCAGGGTCAAAAGTTACATAACACATCGCACAGCTGCTCTCAAAACAGGGCCGACAGAATCAGACAAGTCTGCATCTAGATAACTCCTTGTATACATCATCGGTTTTCTCATCTATGAAAAGAGAATGATAGGCCTAACCCATGCGGTTATCAAGAGGAATGACTGACACAATCTATATAAAGTGTTCCTCATAGCAATAGGTATACAACAAGAAGTAAACAGTATTAATAGTTGCTGTTATCATTATATACATTGCACTTGGAGCTTAATGCAGACTTCAAGTTGAGATATCTATTTCCCTTCAAGTACCTAACTTGGGATGTGGTCTGAGTTCTGTCTTTAAAAATAAACAACAAAAAAAGGACTTTGATTCATTACAAAGACTCATTTAAAGAACTTTACAGATGAGAGCTAAAGGCTGGAATCATCCTGCAACAATAGCTAAAACAATCACAGGCATTTAGATCATGAGACAGCACTGCTGAGTGTTCATAGCAAGTAGATCCTATGGAGAATTGCATTGGAAGTAAAAGTATTGCTTGTACCCTCAAGAAATCTAGAAGAATAGATTGAATACATTATGAGAACACATTTGTTTGTGTGCATTTTTATTAGTTAGTGATAAAACAATCAATATAAATTATTTATGATACAGGGATCTATGGTTACTTGGTTAAAAATTCCAGACAATTTAATCATAAGATCTAGGTTTATCACATCTCCCATCAGGATAATCTCATTCTTGTATGGGCAGGCATTTGGATAAACAAAAGACAAAATTAAATTAACTAAATAACCAAAAGCCATAAACAAAAGACATCTTGCTCTACAATGCCTGGCATTTTAAACTTCAGATTTCCAATACATTCATATTAATTACACGCCATTTCCTGCCAAGCTTACAGTCATGTGACCTAAGTTAGCACTGTAATTAGCTTTTGCCTCTTACAAAACACTCTGCTTTTTTTTTTTTTTTTTTTCCCTCTAGCTGATGAGCTGCTGGGTGCAGAACCTCTTGAATAGTTTTAAAGAAAACTTTGGCAATCAATCAGCGCTCAGACTTTCATGATCCCCCAGTTCACATGTTGAGTCGAGTGCTCATACTGATGCATCCAATCCATTGTCATTCCATCCCTCAGCTCTCTACATTCCTTTAGGTGATAGGCCTCCTCTTTCATATCAGGACTAAACCAAAAACACACTTTAATGCTCTGAATGCCAAGCTCATGTGATTCTTCTCATCTCAGGTTCTGTCCGGAGGCCCTCCTAGGAAACCTCTCCATGACAAGATGTTCAAGTGGGCCACATACCTTGCTTGCCCAACAGGCACAGGAGATGAGTAACAAGTGTGTTTATAGATTTTGTGGTGCTCCAGCTGTCTTCTGCTAAAATTGGTATATTTTTGGCTATCTGCTTCATCCTCTGAGTAGTTCAAACATCACCAGGGCCCAGTGGTCTGAGGATGCCACATTTAGATTCTTTGTAGGTATAAAACAATTTGTCAGATGGTTGCCTAATATGGTGGCAGTAACTGACCCAGAGACCTCCAAAAGAACTAAATGTTCAACAGCAATAAAAAGGGAACATTAATTAGGTCAGGGACCGTGCATGGGACTGGAGATCAGCCAGTCAGGCTTTAGACTGTCTCTCCCCCAACTTGCTGGGTAAGAAGAGTAGGTAAAGCATGAACTCATGCCATCCCTTCAGGAATCAAACTTGCTAATAGAATGTATTTTCAACCCATTGAAGACAGACATTCATTTGAGAATCCTTTACAATTTAGAAAATTCAGAATAATATTTCAAATGCAAAAAGCACCTATATATATGAAGAAGTGAAGTGAAGTCGCTCAGTCGTGTCCAACTCTTTGCAACCCCATGGACTATAGCCTACAAGGCTCCTCTGTCCATGGAATTTTCCAGGCAAGAGTACTGGACGGTTGCCATTTCCTTGTCCAGGGGATCTTCCTGACCCAGGGGTCGAACCCAGGTCTCCTGCATTGCAGGCAGATGCTTTACTGTCTGAGCCACCAGGGAAGCCCATACATATGTGTGTGTATATATACACATATATATATGTATATGTATGGAGGAAAAATGTGGGGAGGAGGAAGAATGTGGAGAGGAAGAGAAGACCCTGGAAGCAGTTAAACAGGTTCCCAACAGACATCTAAGAACAGAGTATGAGGCTGTGGGTTATGTATAGGATGAAATCTTTGTCACAGGAGTATAGGCCAAGAAATCTGTCTGCTAAGAGAACTGTGCTTGAAGAGCAAATGGAGGAGGGAGGGGGGCTGCTGGCCTACACACAACTATGCAGCAAGTGGATGGGTCCAAGAGTTGAGTGGAAAGTTGTTTGAAGATGTCAGAATTTCATGCAGACGTGTTAACAAGCTGCACTTGATGATCTGATCCAATGGACTATGTTCTTCCTCTGAATTTTAAACCAACTGAAATCAAGAGACTTCATAAAATGAAGCAAATTTGTCTAAAAAAGTTTCCAAGTAAATTTAAATCCCCTAAAATTATGTTTCTCTACAATGGCCAACCGCACACACTCTATTGTGTTTCCTATTTCATTTCTACCTTGTAAAGGACTTTTTCCTTTTAAAAAGAACACACATACCCACACCCACACCCCATCCCACCCCGTCCCTACATACTACACACTTGGCTTCCTGCCTTCAGTCTCTTCCTTCTTTAATTAATTCTGCAAATCAGTGTCAAAGGATTAATAAATATTTATCTCAAGTTGCTTTACTATTCAAGGACTAACACTGACTTCCCATTAATTCTCAGATCTACTGTACTTGGTTTTAGTAGTTATCTTAATAAAATAAGCCTAGCTTTGCCTGACTACCTGCCCGGGGTCCAGAGTAGAAGATACTTTCTCTATGATCACAGCCAGAGTAGAGCCTCTAAATAAAACCACCAGACGATGCCTCAGATCTGAGTAGCGAGAGAAGCTGCAACCATGAAGAGGAGTCAGGATACAAAAACTGGAGTGTGTGCATGCTAAGTCATGTCCAATTCTTTGTGACCCCATGGACTGTAGCCCACCAGGCTCCTCTGTCCATGGGATCCTCTGGGCAAGAATACTGGACTGGGTTGCCATGCCCTCCTCCAGGGGATCTTCCAGACCCAGGGATCGAACCTGCGTCTCTTTTGTCTCCTGCATTGGCAGGCAAGTTCTTTACCACTAGCGCCACTTGGGAAGCCCAAAAACTGGAGGGCAGTGAAGAAAACTCTGTAAGTGAGGGGCTTAGAGACAGGCTTGGAAGGTGGACAGGAACTTCTGAGACAGGCTAGAGTTCCAAACCTAAGACCTAATAGCAAGTCCAATCTAAGTCTTCACTTACCATACAGGCAAGATGCCCACAGATGCCACAGTCTGACCCCCATCCTGTGGCCCCATCTCTTGACACAGTTCTGCCTCACTAGGCTCCTTCCTCCAGCCTAGAGTGTGGTCACAGTGAAGCTCTCCCAATACTTAGAACATGCCAGGCTTTTGCGGGACTCTACACCTTTGCACATGCTACTAACTCTGGAGTGAATTCCCATGAATTCTTTTTTGTTGAACTTCATTAAATGCTGTCTTTTCCTTCTTTTTTATTCTTCTATTCTGTCCTTGCTCAGCCAAGCTCTTTTCTGCTTCACAACAACTGTACACACTATTTCTGCCTAGAAAACATGTACATGCTATTTCTTCCCTTCTCTCTTTGTGTGGCTAACACCTTCCCATCCTTTGGTTGTTGGCTAATATCAGAACTGACATCCTCCCAGCCCCTTTCCCTGGAAGCACAGTTGTTAGAGCCACCAGGAGCCTCCAATCTGGCTCAACTCAAGTGCCCTTCAGAGTTCCCTGCAAAGGTCAATGGCTGAGGAGCCTCAACAGCAACATGTTTCTTTCTCTCTCTCCATTCTCACTCCTCTCTCCTCTTCTTTAATTCTCTCTCCCAAAGTCTAATCGCTTCAGTTGTAAGGGTTTCCAAACCTTGACAGAAGGTTCAACTTTGATTAAAATTTCTCTAGAAGATCACTCACCTGTTGTAGATTATGAACAGTAGGTCTTGCATTTCCCTTCCTTGATTAAAAGTAAATAAATAAGGTGGTCACACCAAAAGGAGTCACTGAATGAGGCCAGAAATGGCTTTGGGAATAGAATTTGAAGCCATGGAATCAGTGATCTTACCTGCATAATTTTATGTTTACACACAAGGTAGCTGATTTGGAAAGATATCTTAGCCTGGGCTGGACTGAGTCCCAAGCTACGTTAGCCTAGCGCTCTTGCCAAAAGACCCTGAATACATTTGAAAGTCACAGTTCCCCCATCTCAGCCCCTCTGTTTATCCTTAGTGAGTCTATTTGTTTGGTTTTGGCCTGCCCCTCCCTGTGGCAGAGAGAGGTCCGGGGTCACATCTGTTTTGTTCACCACTGTGTCCCTAACTTCTGATACAATACTTGATTCATAATCATGCCCTGCAGTCATGTGCCAAATAAGGGACTGAACAAGTTTCTTACCTATTTTTTCAAGATTAAGCAAAAAATGTTAATTCCTAGGTAGAGCGCGGCCCCCCCACCCCTTTTCTTGGGCAGCTATTGGTTGTTGCCTCTAAGCACCCACCACATTGTATATACTACTCTTATAGAGCACGGGATCAAACATTTTCTGAGACTCTATCACATGCACTGTGGCAGGGACTATTTATACATATTTCTCCTTTCATTCTTTCAACAATTTTAAGAGATAGTACTTTTTTCCAGATTTACAGATGAAGAAACAGGCCCAAAAAATCCAAGTCACACAACCTATAATAGGTGTCAAAGCCTAGACCCAAAGCTAGGACCCCTTCCCTCTTTTGCAAAACCCCTTTCCATTAGATCATGCTGTCATACAGTTGGAAGCTTGATATCATAATTATCTGTTTGCTGGTTCGTACCACCCCTGGAAGCCAAGACCATTCATATAAACATGTTTATGTCCACAGCACTGACCCATGCCATACTTAACATCAGAGTTAAAGAATATATGAATGAATGAATTTGGTTCTGTCTACTGATGGAAAGAGGACTTCTGTGGCCTCAAGGCTTGCTCTCCGAGACTGCTGCTAATACTGAGCACACACTCTCCGGAGGGCTTCTGCCCAGGCCTGAACACAAGTTTGATCTCCTCCACCAAGTCCCTGAGCCTTAATCCAACCCCTTGTTTCTTCTGTCTCCACCACAAGATTCCCCAGCCCTGAGTGCATCTGACTTCCTTCTGCCTCGTGGGGTATTTCTATCTTAGTGATCAGCACAGCACCACAGAGGCATGGCCACATGACACACTCCTTTGTTACTTGGAACATAAACACTTTTGCTTTATTTGCAGCTGAAGTCACTGCTACCAGGAGTTGTCAGTCAGTCCACAAGGTGAGCCCATGACTCTGACAAATTCTTTTGGGAAATCAAAAATAGCATGCGCTCTGTCTTCAGATTCTTTCGGGCTTGATAGGGAGATATGATCACACACGAAACAATTAGAGAATGGTGCAAACAAGTTTAGAGTCATAGGCCAATTTGAGTCACAGTTTGAGGTCCTGACTGTCAGTCTTAATCTTGCCAGAACCTTAGCTCTTCTCCACTGCACTCCAAAACTCTCTGCACATGCTGTTCAGTCCCCCAGAAGTTGACAGTATCATCCCCAGGTTGGGCACAGGGTCTCACAGGCATAATCATGACCCACGGCCTGATGCTTTCAAATGTATTCAGTCTTCTGGCAAGAGCACCAGGCTAACACAGCTTGAGACTCAGCCCAGACTAGGCTAAGATGCCTTTCCAAATCAGCTGCCTCGTGTGTAAACATAAAATTTTGTAGGTAAGATCACCAGTTTCAGGAATTCAAATACATTTCCAAAGCCTCATTATGACCTAATTCAGTGACTCCTTTTCGTGTGACCACCTTATTCATTTTTTAAAAAGCAATTTTTTTTATTTATTTACATATTGGTGTGCTTGGTCTTCATTGCTGTGCAGGCTTTTCTCTGGTTGAGGCAAGCAGGGGCTACTCTGTTGCAGCACGGGCTTCTCAGCGTGGTAGCTCCTCTTGTGGAGCGTGGGCTCTAGGGCAAGAGGTTCAGTAGTTGGCGTTTCCAGGCTCTAGAGCACAGGCTCGGTAGTTGTGGTGTATGGAGTTAGATGCCCCATGACATGAGGGGTCTTCCTGGACCAGGGTTTGAACCTGTGTCTCCTGCATTGACAGGCAGATTCTTCACCACTGAACAACCAAGGAAGCCCTTATTCATTTTTTTTTAATCAATAAAGGCAAACTATGAGACTTGCTGCTTATCATCCATACCAGTTGAGTGACCTTTAATCACGCTGAACCAGTTGAGAGAACTTTAATCAAAGTTGAGCCTTCTGTGAAAGTCTAGAGACCTTTAAGACTGAAGTTACTAAACTTTAGGAGGAAGAATAAAAAAGAGAAGAGAAAGAAGAAGAAGAGGGAGGTGTACATTGCCTTTTGAAGCTCCTCAGCCACTGCCTCTTGCAGAGAAGGGCACCTGAGCAGAGGCAAAACAGAGGCTCCTATAGCTCTGACATCTGTGCTTCCAGGGAAAAGGGCTGGGGAGTCTGGATCCGCAGCTCTTCATTTTAATGTTAACTGAATCCCTTCCTTCTGCCAAAATGAAAGGTACAGTCATTTATTAATTTACAAATAGAAGTCCAAATTCTTACAGATTTTCTTCAGAATAACTTATAAATACAGAAACAATCCTTGGCGCTTTCCTAAAAGAAATTCTGGATGCACTCTCTAAAACGTCAGTTAGAAATAAAACAGAATCCAAATGTCCCACCTTGTAGAGTCCAAGCAATTCCTATTTTTAGAAAGAGGTGTCAGCCAACCTGCTGTATAAGGCTGTGCTAGGAGCCTTGGCTTTTAGGGAAGTTCCCTGCTCTTGCCTCCAACAGGGTTGTTTCATTTCACTTATATGCCTCTCCATTAACACCTTCCTCCCATCTCCAGGGAGAATGAGCTTCCTATTTGGCCTAAAAGTGCTCTTAAAAACATGACAGTGTACAAAATGAAAAGCTAAACACAAAACCAAAACAGAAAAAATAATAATAAGACACAGGTGCACATGTATCTAAATTCATGTTAGAAATATTGACAGACAAATAAAATTTATACAATATTTTCTCTAGTTGCTCAAATAAACAGGATGAAAATAGCTTTTAGCTCATAAAATTGAGTTTGAAAATCAAGGCTATGTGTGCATAGTACCAAATGCATTCTATTTTATTTGCATTTGGACTCAGATTCCCCCATTTAGTAGCTTGTATGAACTTGGGGAAAATAATGATAATTCTAGCTAATACATATTGAGCAACTATTACACGTCAGGCACTGAGATAGTTATTTTCCATGTTATATAACTTTTCTATGTCACTTTCCTTTTCTGTAGAGTTATGATGATAATATAGTCCTTATATGTTTTTATAAATATAGAAAAACATGAAAAAAAAAACCTAGAGATGCAATAAGTGACTATAAAAATAACTATTTTAAAAATTAAAATGGAATGTAGCAATACCACTGCTAGTATATTTAAACAGCCACCTAATTCTTTGTCTGTTCTTAGATGCATCAGTATTAAGAAAAGAGTCTAAAAGCAATGGTTCTGGTACATATTGGATATTTTAATAATCTGAAAAAAAGTCAAACTAGAAATAACTAAGACAACATTATCTTTGAATCAAAGTGAAATTCTAAAGAGTGAAAAGCATATTATTTGATTTCTTTTCCTTGATGTTTTTTGAGTGGGTTTGTCTATGTTCTGAGAGAAAGGCAATTTTATCATAGTTCTAGAAGAAGGACTTAGACCTTAGTTCTCCATCTGTTCTACCTTTATTAACTTGTTCTGTGAACTTGATCCAGTCCATTAACTTTTACACTCATCCATTTGGATATCTATGATTAACTCATTAGAGATTATTTATTTGTAATTTCACCTAGAACAATGATAAGGATAATGAGATACCTAAAAAAGACTTTGTCTTGGCATAATTCAGCGAAACTGTGGTGGTTTTACTGCGTGAGACATAGCACACAGTGCACCACACATGAATGGGTTAAGAGCACCCCACTGGAATTTTTGGCCCTTTCAGAGATGTTGGTAGGGGAAGTTGTTGGAAGCTTTATGGGAAATGTCAATAGCATGCTGAGTAACATTGTGTTTCCTGGTTCCTCTGATCCAGCCAGGGCATTTATTTAACGGCTAGATGAGATGGAAAAAGGAAGAGCATGTACAACAGTCAGCCTGAAATAGCCTGTGGAACGATGTGGAGGTAGAGTTGCTGGCCAAAATCCCTCTCAGTAAGGGACTGGTCTCTGCTGCCCACGGTGGCTCAGCCCAGTTCTAACCCTAGCCCACTCATATACTGAACACAGTAGAAGTGGCCACGTGTGCCTGCTATCTCCTCTCAAACCTGGGACAGGCCAGCAGTGTTTCCCTTACACACCTTTGATACAATTAATGCCAGTTGAGATCAAAGTCAAGTTTCTGAGCTACTTTTAAAAACACACTAGGTCTAAGAAAGATAAAAGGCCATCATTTTTTCAGATCTCATCCTTGGTGACTTTGATCAGATACTATCTCCCAACAGATAAACCTATTATGGTTGAAATCTGATTTTCAACACTCTGAGTGACCTTGCAGAATGTGTGATAACCTATAAGACACTCTTGGCACTTCCCATTTGAGTTGACATTTTTAGATACATTGAACTTTACTATCTTTGGTTCATAAAAAGCTAAGCTGGTAGAAAATGGCAAACTGTGCTGTACATTTATGGCTATGGTCTCCATGTGACGGTTAGGAAAGAAATGAAAATACAAGTGTCAGTAAATGTGGCCTAGAGACAAGAACATTCTGTCTGCCTATTGATATGGGAAAGGGGTACAGGGTTGGGGAACATGGGTGAATTTAAAAATAAATCTTAGCATGTAAAAGGATTTCAAACTGTCAAAATGAAGGTCACTGATGCTGAGTTGGGTTTGTTTTTTTTTTTAATTGGAGTATAATTGCTTTACAATGTTGTATTTTCTGCTGTGCAACAGAGTGAATGAGCGACAACTGGACGTACACCCTCTTCCTCTGGAGCCTCCCTCCCACCCCGCCCCGCCCCTCTAGGTCATCACAGAGCCCCGAACTCAGCGTCCCCGCTCTGTCTGTCTGACACATGGTAACGGATAAGTGTCAGTGCCACTCTCTCAACTTGTCCCACCCTGCCTTCCAAGTGGGAACTTCTGAATGTAACGTGGAATGGCAGGCTGGAAGAAAAAAAAAACTTTCTTTCATGGAGTCATACACTTGTTTGTTGAGTTTCTCAATTTAGTTCAATGGAAGTCCAAGGAAAACCCAGCATTTTCAGATGAACAACATCAAATTAAGATTGCTGAACAACTTGTCACATTGGAGGAGCTGACCTACTTCTTTTGCTCTTAACTTCATGAAGGGCTACGGAATTATGTAGTAAATGGCGGTGTTCGTGAGAAATACAGCTGAGCAACCTGACATAACCATAAAGGCAGGCAACTGCGGATGGCGCAGAACAGAATTTGATCCTAGGTCAGGGAGAATGTAAGGTCACTGAACCAAGCTCTGCATAGGGTCCAGCCCAGCCAGCAGATGTTACAACAAGACACTTCTGGATGCCTAATCCACATTCAGTAAATACTTGTTGATTAATTAATTGACTTACTGATTGACAAAATGGTCTCTAGGGATGCCAGGTTGGATGACTAGGCTTTGACATTAACTCTATTAATATGTCAGAGGCTTAAGCAGGTCTCAACATTTTCCTGCCTCAGAATTCTCATGTCTACAATACAGAGATAATCACCTGCTCACAGGGGTTACAGGAAAGAAGAGAAGATGGGAAAAAGGCGAGATTATTGTTGAAACCTGAGGCACCCCTCTCCAGTTGAGAGGTGCCAGCACCAGATACTGCAGGGAATCAGCTTAACAGCTCTGCTGTCAATCTCCTGAAAGGAGAGACAGAGGGCGAGTCCTGTTCCAGGAGCACGAGGCATAGCCAGGCGCATGAAGCAGGGTTGAAGGACTGGCAGAAGCCAAGGAATGTTGAGCAGACAAGCAGGATCAGCTTGAAAATCTCTGGGAAGAAATCTCAGGGATGTTCTCCTCTAAAAACCTTCCCCCAAAGCCCGCTCCTGCTCTATCCTATTAGAGAAGAAGCTCTCAAACCTAAGTGTCTGTACATGAGGATCACCCTGGGATACTTGTTTTTATCAGATTGCCCAGTCCTACCCCTAGAGATTCTAAACCATCACATTTCAACTGGACCCCAGAAATCTGCATTTTAGCAAGGACTCCAGGTATTCCTGTAGCAGGTGGTCTAGAGCCATAATTAGAGAAGGACTGACCTAAAGGGAACCCACCCAGCTGTGTACTTCTTAATGACAGTGCCAGCACCCGTGATGACACGAAGATGCCATTGGGTCTCATATCCAAACATGCTAATTTTGGATTTCTTGGTGTACCAAGGACTAATATCATTCAGAAAACATTCTCTGAGAACCCATTGTGTGAAAAGCATTGAACAGCATAAGAACAATCATGTGCACAGGTAATTTCAAAACCAGGCTGACTTTGATAGAATCAGCAAGTCCTTAATAGGAAACCTGAAGACAAGAAGGAGTCCTTCTAAATGCTGGGATCTAAGAAAGCACCTTGGAAATGGTGCCATCTAAGGTGAAGCTGGAAGGAAGATAGGGCTGCATCTGGTATGAAGAAAGGCACCTCAGGCAGAGGGAGAGGTTTAAACAAAGGCAGGGATGCCTCAGAATCCAGAGCGTTGGCATGTGCCTGGCCTGTGGAGTGTGAGATGGAGACAGAAAGCAGATTAGGAAAAAGGCTACAAGGGTGGGCTGTGACCATACCTCAGAGAGCTCCAAACAACAGGATGCAGTTTGATTTTTGTCCTGACGCGATATATGTAGGATTTTGAGAAGGGTAGCTAAAAAGGATGTTTCATTCATTTAATTTAATAGGTAACACAATGTTTAACTTAAACAGTATTCTTTTTTTTAAAATTGAAGTATAGTTGAAGTTTTACATGCCGGGAAGTGCAGCCAAAAATTTTTTTTGGTTTCATCCATGGCACAGCAGGAAAGAATGCAGTGTAGCAGATGTGGGTTGATCCCTGGGTTGGGAAGATACCCTAGAGAAGGGAATGGCACCCCACTCCAGTATTCTTGCCTGGAAAATCCCATAGACAGAGGAGCCTGGCGGGCTACAGTCCATGGGGTCACAAAGAATCAGACATGACTTAGTGATTAAACAACAACAACAAAATAGTTGAATTATGAGGTTGTGTTAATTTCTGCTATACAGCAAAGTGATTCGGTTAGACTAAATATAAATTCCTTTTTATATTTTTTCCCATTATGGTTTATCACAGAATAATGAATATAGTTCCCTGAGCTGTAGAGTAGGACCTTGTATATCTATTAAACAATATTCTTAGCAGTTAATATATCCATGGGGCACAGAATTTTAAAGGAACAAGATGGTACATAAATGTAAAATTTCCCTTCCTTCCACCCCTGTGCCCCTGCCGTTTATTCTGGAAGCAACTAATGCTACCTATTTCTTTTGTATAGAGACAACTGTTTGGTAAAATAGATAATGTCCCAATACTGGTTTGATAGTAGTGGAGAAGAGAAAGATTAATGACAGAGACACCAGTTTGGCAATCACTGCAAAAGTCCAGGTGATGAAATGAGGCATTAAGTAGAGTAGTTACTCTGAATATAAGAGACTCTAAAAAGACATTTCATCATTCTTTACTTCCATCCAATGTTTAGAAATGGCACGGTAGGAGTCGAAGATGACTGAAATTTTGTCTTGAGACTTGAGGAATGGTAAGGAGGGGAAGCTATTTTGTGACAAGGAGATGGGGAGGCTGTGTGGGAAAGATGAACCCTGTTTTGGAAATTTTTGTTCATGAAATGACAAATATTCCATTAGCCCGTGAGCTACATAGCTTGGAAGAGAAATATATACCCGGAAGTCAAGGGCATAGAGCTGGTAGTTAAAGCTATGGTATCAGATGAGCTTGAAAGAGGAAGATAAAAGGGGTATGGAGGACTAAAACACTTCCACATTTAAGGGGAGAGTAGAAGAAACCAGCTGAACAGGGACTGAGGAGGACCTGCATTACTGAGTCCTGGGGGAGAAAGAGTTTAAAGGGGAGAGGCATGGATTTCTGGCTAATACCTCACTGTGGGAACAGAGATATGATGCAGTAAGGAGAAGCACTGAAAAGAAATCCGTGGACAACCTGGTGATGAGCAGATTACTGATGAGCTTTAAAGGATAATTGCTGAAGAGTGGTGAGGGGGGAATCATGCAAGGGAGAGAGTGAAGGGAGGCAAAGGTGCAGGGGCCTTGTGAAGACCTTTCTCTCAAGAAATCTACTATGAATGGAGGGAGAGAGGAAAGGACCCGGGGAAAGGGAATAAAGCAAAGAAAGGACTTTTTTTTTTTTCCTGCAAGTGTAGTGGAAAAGGTTGACGAGAAAAGAGTGGAGTTAGGAAGATATTTAATGGAGCAAGATTGCTATTAGAGATCAAAGGGGAAAAACTGAAATGAAGGGAGGAAAACTGAGGAGTTGACACCTTATCACCTCAGCCCTCTCAAGAAAGAAGCTGAGCTTACCTGCCATGGTTGAGGGAGTATTTTGGAGGTTTGCTCCCTCACCATCAGTCTCAAAAGAGTTGTGCTGAAAGTACATTTGGTCTCTGAATAATCTTGGAAATGTATTCAGGAACTATCATGTTCTTTCTGTAGCCCATAAAGAAGAGCAGAGCAAGGGACACAGCATTCCTTCCAGATGGGCTTCGGGAGACAACCACAGGGCTCTGTTAAGCACTGATATTGGAAAGAGAATGCAAACAGCAACTGCAACATGTCTATTAACATCCTATGAAACTACCAAAAGGTACGCACAATTTATGGGGGAGACGTGGGAGATTTGAGTGGAGTCAGTATGCCTCCCAGTGATTTGGGTCAGTGCAGACGCTTCCCCAGAATTCATAATCGGTGATTCTCCAAGGACAGAACACAATGCCTTCCTCCTTCTCTCCTCCCTTTCCTTGTAAGCCTCCTTCCTTTATCTTCACTTGCTCACCCTGGATTTACTCCCAGAATACCAAAGAAAGGCAGAGAAGCAGCATTTCTGCTCAGGTTAAAAACAGTTATAATAAGGACATATTAGTTGTGAAAAACTGTGTCCTCCAAGAGGATCACAAGGACCTGCAAACATATCCTGATTTTGTTCCCAGGTTAATATATTTGAGTTTAGCTTGTTTTGTTTTTATGCTGTCCTAGTCCTTTCTTCTTCTTTATTTTTGTAATAACACTCCAATTTTAAATCTCCCTCATATGAGTGGCTTATATTGTGCCTGCCTCAAGCAATTATATAAGAAAATTATGTAAGTACATTTAAAGTTAGACATTTATTCCTTCATTTTAAAATTTGATATGACTCTCAGGGAGTGTTTCTTATTGTTTACAGATTATTTCCTGAATTCCAATAGAGCAGTGTATATGTAAAACCCACATTGTCCGTTTCCTTCTTAGGCAGCGTATTAGTTGGTTAAAGCACACTTCTAAGGCTATACTGCCCTCAAGTGGTCTGGCTTGGGAACAAACAATTATTTTTTTTCTGGATGGAAACTTTCTAACCAGACTTGTCTGACTTAATAGTAACTTCTGACCAGAAAAACAACAACAAAAATTATTGTATGCCAAGTCTGAAGAGTATGAGGGAAAAGGAAGATTTTATTTCCCAATGTTCTCTCAAAAGGTATAGAGTAAAAAGTACAATAGCAAGAACCACAAGCTTGTTTTGTGAATTTTAGAGTAACTGTCTGCACACGTGTGGCCACAGGGATGCAGCTGTGGGATATGAGTTGAACTGGCTCCGTTAGGCCTTTGGGGACAATCTTCAGCTTCTCAAGGGCAACCCCCTCATCAGAACTCATGACATCATGTTCCACAACCGAGGACACACAGTTGTTTGGAAAGAATGCATTCAGGGAAAACATCCAACTTTTCCCCATGTGGCCAAGACTCAAAAAGGAGGCCAACAATTAGGGTGGTTACATTAATCACAGGATGGCTTGTGGAGGAGGGTACTGCTGTGGAGGGCCTATAATGGTAGCTCTGTGGGGACTCTGTTCTAATTGGCCACCATCAGGGCCCTCTAATGCCTATGGTTAGCTTCCCACGTTGTTGGTGGGAAAAGGAAGAGACCACCCTCAAAGGGATGAGCAGACTCAGGCTGCGTGGGGCTGTTCTGGGCTGGACTGAAGAGGCAGGTCGGTTGGGGGCATTTGGCCACTCAGCTGAGAGCCCCTCCTGGAGGGGGACAGCTAAAGATGCACGTGTGCTGTCCCTTGTGGTTTCTGGGTTTTGGGGTGATTTCTGTTAATCGTGAAAATCCTTCAATGATGGATGATTTCTGAGTGGGAAAACACTAGTTCTCATACGCTGCTCTTCGGCTGGGCACAGAGATGAACTGGGCTGGTCCAGTGAGTAGAAACGAGCTCTTAATTCATCTGTTATCTGGTGCTATGGGAAAGAATGCTGAGCTTTGTAACGTGGGATCTAGCATCAGTTCTGCACACCAGTTATTTGACCATGAGAGACTCACTTAAACCTTCCGGGCTCAGGTTCCTCATCTGCAAACTGTGACATTAGCTCAGGTTAGTGGTTTAAAGACTGCTACGTGGGTGTGCCCACAGGCTACTGCCAGGATGCAGAATCCTTTCCCCTCCTTCTTTAGGCAATAGCAAGCCCACTTGGATTCGCTTTATAAGTCTAAATTTGAAAACCACTGGATTAGATGGTCTGTGCGTCTTTCCTTTCCAGCTACATTATTCTGTGGTCAGGACAGGTAATCTGAGCGGTGATGGTGACACTCGCTGGTGACGTTCTTTTTCTTCTTAAGTGAAATCATATATGGCTCTCAGTCCAAATGCTTCCCTATAAAATGAGTCCCATCTGATTCTGGCATTCTAGGATGACACCAAGTGTGTGTGCTGGAAGAGGGGAGAAGAGGAAGAGGTGTGAACCACTGCGATCCCACAGCTCCTGGGGGACAGAGGCCAGGGAAGGAACTGGGCAGAGCTCACCAAGCAAACACCAGTCTAGGAGTGTGGGCATGTGAAAGTGTGGTTATACTCTATCAGGAAAATCAGCCAGAAAATGGAAGATCACGGCTAAGGAATGCTCTGAAAAAAATACTAGGGAGCATAGACAGAATGACAAATTTTTAAGGAAAATGATATATTAATATATATATATACATATCATATATATTATATATAAGATATAATTGCAGCTTTTTTCTCAGGAGGATATAAGGTCTGAATGGGCCCCCAAAGAAAAATACACTAAAAAGAACTTAAAATTTCTGGAAATGGAAGGTTTTAATACACTACACCTGTGTCTCATTCCTAGTAGGAGCCATCACTAATAAAATTCATAAGACTTGTTTTCATCCAGGAAGCTTTCCCTTTAAGGTCACTTAAAAGCAGAATAGAACATAAAATGTGTACAGTTTTATTTCTCAATCACTGAAAGTTTTTTCCCTCTGTAGTGTTTAAGTTGAGATCATACAAGTATGGATGAATAATAGCTGGGCTTCAATCCCCTCTCTTGATAACATGTGATACAGATTAAGTACCCGACCAAAGGACTCAGCATCATGAAATAGCCACTGTTCTAGTTCAAGTAGGCCGAGTAAATGCAGAACAATTTTCTTTTCCACTTTGTGTTTTCATATTGGCATCTGTCATTTTATGAAGAGATTATAATTTATGAAATTGCTCAAACTGTAGTTCATAGTTACATGAACTTTTGAGGCCTGATTTGTATGGCCCTCAATAGATTTCTCTATTGGTGTACCCCATTATTGTGCTGAAAATATCGTACAGATAGTGAATGTACACCCAGTGAACAAATATGTACAGAGCACATATTACAGGAAAAGCACTGAAGTAAACAATATGGGGATGCAAAGATGGGCCAGACACAGTCCTTGCCCACAAAGTGCATACATTCTAGTAAAAAGTGATGTGTGTAAACAACCACAAAATAAGAAAGTAAATAGTTGACTACTAGACACACGTGTAGTAATATGTACTTCTGATATAGAGTTAAAGGTGGGATTTTAGGTAGTTTTTTCAGGAAAGGGTTTATGGAGCAAACTTTTGGTCCAGGCCTTAGGTGCACATAAAATTTAGGTAGAGGTGGGAAGAGAGACTGTGGCAGACGGGAGTGACAGGAACAAAGCTACGGAGCTGGGAAAGCGCGGCCAGCGTTGAGCGGCCAGGGTTGAGCGGACAGTGAGGCTGGCAGAAGGCTGCTGCTGCAGGGGATGAGGGGGCCAGGGGTGAGGAGCAGCAGACAAGTCTTGACAGGATGCTGGAATTATATTGGAGAGGCAGTTTTATTTCTGCTGAGGGGAGGGAGGAGTTTTATGGCTGCAAGCACAGAAACAATGCACAGAATATTTAAAAGGGAAAGTGACCAATCCAAAATAGCCTCTGGAAGACTCTCAAGTTAGCCCAGGTATAAAATGGTGGAAGTTTGACTTAGAGTGATGGCATTGGAAATGTTGTGTGAAAGTGTGCGTGGTGGGAAGTAGTACTGGAAAAAATGCAATTCAGTTCAAAGTCACTGCCAGGGTGAAACAATAAGTTGGACAAAATGAAAAAAGTTATAGTCCTACACATAAAAACATTATAGGCACCTTTCAGTGGATGGGCTAAATGTGTGTGTGTGTGGTGTCGTGTCTGGAGTAATTAGTGTGATATATTTGTACCCATAATTAGCCATAAAGTCCTGCCATCGTTTTCCAAAGTAAAAGAACATTCTTTTAAAGTTAAAGTGAAGAAACATAATCAGGAAGCAGGGAGAAGTGGTTGGGTACTCATAATCATTACTTTGTAAAGAGGGTTGAGTATTTTTCCATTTTAGCAAGTCATTAGAACAAGTGGAAAATCTATTGGAAGACAGATACAGTCTGTAAACAGAACAAGATAATGTACATTTCCTTACAAATGGTCTGTAGTTCTTTTCTTGTTAAAAAAAAATGAGTATTACACCCAATTCTTTTGTATTTTACTTCCCTGTTTACCATGCTAGGGAAAATGTCATATTTTATGTCAGGTGTAACTAGACAATTGGAGTAAATGACTGTCTATAATTATAAAAATTAAAATGGTAACAAGATGCAGTCATTGAATTAATTCAACAACTGCAGGTTGAATACTTGTTCTGAAGGCAACTTTGGGCTAAATTTTCAGGGAACTGAAATAAAAGAAACTCAGCTCATTCATAAAAAGGCTTGAAATTTAGTTGACTAAATCTGACTAAAGAGTAAGAGGAAACTAAAAATCAATAAATCATCATATTATAGGCCCCTGATGTTATTCAGGAATTCATCTGGAGAATTTAGAAAATTCCCAACCCTCAAATTCCACAACAGCATATAACTCCCATGAAATACTCATGTAGCAACAACTTGACATCACAGAGGTATGCTGGACAACAATGGGGCTGGATTCCTGGGCTCACTCACTTGGCTAGTGACCCACTACCTCAAACCAGCTTTGCAGAACTCCTGAATGGAAGTCTTTGCAAGGTTGCAAACAGCAATACCATGAACCTTCGGGATTAATTGAAATGTCAAAACTGGGACTGTAGCACTACACAGGGTCAAGTACTGTACAGCAAGAAGCCTGTCCAAAAGGGACTGAAAGAACAAAGGCATCCTTAGAACAGAGTTGGCTTCTCAGAAAATGTGGGCTTGTGTTGAGAATGAGTCATGTTCAGGATTGGTAGAAATGAGAGAAGAATGGGGAAGGGAAACATCCCAGCATCTGGCCTTGCCTGACTTCTTGCTTCTGGGCTCTTTCTTCTCCATCCTTTGTCTGGATTGGCTTGATCCCACTTACAGGCTTAGCCCCACCTCAACCAGTAGGTCAGGCCTTTGCTTGGGCATGCGTGGTTTCAGCAGCTCTGACAGTGGGCAGCAGGCCTATTATTAAGTGATAGGTGCCACAGCAGGCACTTTATTTAATCATCATACCAAATCTGTAAAATATTGTTTTCCCAAGTGCCCTGGTAGCTCAGATGATAAAGAGTCTGCCTGCAATGCGGGAGACCTGAGTCGATCCCTGGGTCGAGAAGATCTCCTGGAGAAGCAAATGGCAACCCATTTGCAACTAACACACAAATATATAAAGAAATCAAGGCTCACAGAAGTTAAGCTAAGAAACTTGTTCAGGATCATAAATCTGGTGGCAGGAGAAGAAAATTCAAGTCCAGAATCGTTGACTGTGGTAGATTGCCTCTCAGGCTCTGAAACACATATTCCTAGCCTTGGGTGTCAGAGGCACAAGAATGGGTTACTTGCTGGTAGGCTTTCCTTGGGTGACTCAGTTTTGACAAGCTTCTGCCTTGTTCTACAGAAACAATCCTGTAACTATATTCCTGCTGGCCTTACTCTTTGTGACTTACCAGCTCTTCTGCAATGGGAGTCTCTTCTTGCCTTTTTCATACATCCTCCTTTTCCCAGGATGGAAATCTTGTTTCACTTGAATGTTTGGACTCTACCACCAGTTAATAGCTATCCCTAGAACTGTCTGTATAACTAGGTTTCTCAGAATGGTTGTCTTGGATTCTGCATATCTGTCTGTCATCCATATACTAGTCCATCCCCACCCTTGAAGTCTGGCTCTTTCTGAAAGGAACTGCTTGCCCCAGACTATCCCCAGTCTTCTGTTCTCATATCTGTCCCAAACTCCATTCTTGTTACACTTTCTTTCTTTCAGTACTTGTTATTCAATTGCTGAGTCATGTCTGACTCTTTGTGACTCCATGGACTGCAGAACGCCAGGCTTCTCTGCCCTTCACTATCTTCCATAATTTGCTCAAATTCATGTCCATTGACTCGGTGACACCATTCAACCATCTCATCCTCTGCTGTCCTCTTCTTCTTTTGCCTTCAATCTTTCAGGGTCTTTTCCAATTATTCAGCTCTTCACATTAGGTGGCCAGAGTACTGGAGCTTCAGCTTCAATCTAGTACTAGTACTAGACAGATTAGGGAATCTGTCTCCCGAATTATTTAGCCTTCCATGTGCAATTCTTTGTCCAGCTCCTTTAACCTTGTAGCTGGGCTATGTGTGCCTCATAATGTTAATTACGGTAGAACAGTGGTAGGAAAAAGCATAGTGTATTCTTGAGAGGTGCAGAGCTTGACCTCACAAGGGTGGGAGGGTGTGACAGGTCATTGAAAATAAAGGTGAATTAGTGATGTGAATGTTCAAATTACCTTACAGTTGCACTCATTTCACATGCCAGCAAGATGATGCTCAAAATCCTTCAAGCTAGGCTTTAGCAGTAGATGACCCAAGAAATTCCAGATGTACAAACTGGATTTAGAAAAGGCAGAGGAACCAGAGATCAAATTGCCAACATCCGTTGGATCATAGAAGTAAGGGAATTAAAAAAAAAAAAAAAAAGTCTACTTTTGCTTCATTGACAGTACTAAAGCCTTTGACTGTGAGGATCACAACAAACTGTGGAATGTTCTTAAAAAGACATGAATACCAAACCATATTACCTGCCTCCTGAGAAACCTGTATGCAGGACAAGAAGCAACAGTTAGAACCGGACATTGAACAACAGACTGTTTCAAAGTTGGAAGACAAGTACGTCAAGCCTGTATATAGTGACCCTACTTATTTACCTTATATGCAGAGTACATCATGCGAAATGCCGGCTGGATGAAAGCACAAACTGGAATCAAGATTGCTGGGAGAAATATCAACAACCTCAGATATGCAGATGACACCACTCTAATGGCAGAAAGTGAAGAGGAACTAAAGAACCTCTTGATGAAAGTGAAAGAGGAGAGTGAAAAAGCTGGCTTAAAACTCAACATTCAAAAAACTAAGATCATGGCATCTGGTCCTATCACTTCATGGCAAACAGATGGGGAAAATGTGGAAGCAGTGTCAGATTTCATTTTCTTGGGCTCCAAAATAAGGATGGTGACTGCAACCATGAAATTAAAAGATGCTTGTTTCTTGGAAGAAGAGCTATGACAAACCTAGACAGTGTATTCAAAAGCAGAGACCATAAAGGTCCATACAGTCAAAGCTATGGTTTTTCCAGCAGTCATGTATGGATATGAGAGTCGGATCATGAAGAAGGCTGAGCACCAAAGAATTGATGCTTTTGAACTGTGGTGTTGGAGAAGACTCTTGAGAGTCTTTGGACATCAAGAAGATCAAACCAATCAATCCTAAAGGAAATCAACCCTAAATATTCACTGGAAGGACTGATGCTGAAGCTGAAGCTCCAATACTTTAGCTACCTGATGTGAAGAAATGACTCATTGGAAAAGACCCTGATGCTGGCAAACACTGAGGACAAGACAAGAAAGGGACAACAGAGGATGAGACGGTTGGATGGCATCACAGACTCAATGGACACGAGTTTGAGCAAACTCAGGGGTGCTACGTACGGTTCATGAGGTTGCAAAGAGTCAAACACAGCTTAGCAAATAAACAACAGTTAGTGAAATCACATTAAAGACAATTTTAAATTTGGGATGAGGCACTTGCATATAACCCAACAGTGATGAGAAGTTATTACTCATGCAGGATGGACTGAAGAGGAAAAGACTGAAGAGAGAGAAACTGAGAAACCATTAAAGTTGTGCACATTTGAAGTGATGAGAGCCTGGACTGGACTTTATAATAACCCAAAGGAAGGTGATAAGAAATACCATATGAAGCAAAAACTGTAGACTCAGTGACAGACCGGATTTTTAGAGAAGCAGAAGTCAATAATGACTGCAAATTTGTAAGTATGGTGGTGTCATTGGTAGAAGCAAAGAAATCTAGGAAGGGAATCAACAGAGTGGGGAGAGAACCCTAAAATCCCAGCTCTCTTTCCAAGAGGTTTCAGTAATAGCACTGATTATATTTGAGTGTGTTGTTAGCAAGTATTCAAGCAGAGGCATGTTTTAAAATCAGTTGAATTGTTGAAGTGAGACTAGAAGGCGAATGAGAGGATCAGAGTTAGATGATCTGATGGGATGGGTGTGGGAGTGGAAGTCATGACTATGGATGAGGGAGCTATAGGGGAACTCAATCCTAATCTGGCAAGCGGTCCACTGTTTGACACAATATTCTGGGGCTGGGTGTGTGCTGGGCCAAGGCCCAAGGATAGGGAAGGGAGTCATGGATGGACTGAATATTCATAATAAAAGAATCTGTTATACAACTTGGCTCTTAAAAAGTCCACCTTGGTGCCTAAGTACGGAATCTCGTGCATGAGAACGCTGATGATTCAGCCCCCGTGTGAGCCTCCCCCATCCCATCCCACTGAGAAAAGTGGCCCAAGGGCTGCTGCTATCATTCCCCTTGGGTGCTAAAACACTGAAAGTGCTGCAAAATGCCTCTCTTCTTAGATCAAATATGATAATTATTGAGTTGGGCTTTAATTCAAACTCTCAGTTTTCCTTTCCATAGTGCAGATCGGTGACCAAGATAAGCCAGTGGCTGACTGTGTCTAAGTCAGTGTCCTCAGCTGTAAAATGGGAACCTTAACACCTACCTTCCCTTTCTGTGAAAACAGATCAATACAGAATTTATATTTTGTCTGAGTGATGGCAGATTGCTTATTTCAGTATGATTCTTTTAGCTTATAAGTTCAGAGACCAGTGATGGGTATAATCAGTACAACTTTTATGTGACTTCAGGATGAAACTAGGTTTCTTTTAGTTCTGATCCTAATTAAAATTAAAAACTTTGTTTAAAAAAAATAAAATGAAGGAAGGAAGGGGAAAATGTGGTTATTTAGGGTGGGTTCTTTTATGAGGGGGAATTTCTTGGATATGAACTGGCATTTGTCCAATAATACTCTGAGTTCAGTAAATAACTCAGCATATATGCATAAAGTTTCCAATGACAATCATGAAGCTTAAAAAATTAAGTGGAAAGTACTTGGCAGGACACATATTTACAGTTTGATGAAGGGACATTTTTTTGGTGGCTGGCCAAAGCTGACAGGCATAAGGATTAACCCATCCTCACTCATCACCGTAACAGAAATTGCCAGTTATCACTGGCACCGTGCTGTGGCTTTCCCAAAGAAATCTGGAAGGAAGCTGACCTCTACATGAGTGCGGTGTGTGCTTGCGCGCAAACATGGTGCACAGGTATGCCTTACAAGTGAATGACTCACCGAAGACGTGAAACTTCTCTCATGTATAAGCTACTTTCTAAAAAGGAGGAGAAAGTCTGATGGCGGTACTATAATTCTCTTCTTTCAGACATGAGTCTGAAATAGGTCTCTCTTCTCACTATGATAACATCTTTTAGCACAGTAAAAAAAAGATGTAATCTTCTGGATGACTTACCCATGGTCACACAACTCATGAACAGCAGAGCAGAAATTCAAACCCATGACTGTTTCACTCAAAAGTTCGAATATTTTCTGCTACATTTGCTGCCTGCAAAAAATAATGGTGTGGATGTGGAGACAAAGCAGGAGGCTGGCGGGGATGACTCAGCCTACAAAATACGTGTTTCTAATTCCATGACATCTACTTCATTTCTAATGGTTGCAGGGGAGGCACTGAGATCAATAAGCACTCACTCCAAGACGGAGACAAACTCAGCCTCAGAGAGGCCGCAGCAGCTTTGCCAAGGCCACAGAGCCAGGACATGGGAGAGCCAGGACACACAGCCAGAGATATGAGACCTAAAATGTTTGGTAACGGGTGAAACGTTTTCAAGCGTGATACCTCTTTAAACCTGACAACAACCCCAGGAGAGGAATGCTACAGTGATGGAAAGAAACTTTAATCAAACACAAGAGACAGATTGGCTAGGCTTCCTTATGGGTTATTTCAAATTAGCTCCCACATTTTGAGGCTGGGTCGGGGGTGGGGGGAGAAAAAAATAAATACAAGGTTTTGTTTTCCCAAATGGGAAACGTAAGGAGATCAGATTTTGTTTGTAGGCTCTGATCTCTTTCTGTATGAATGGTAACTATTGTTCTGTCTTCTTTGTTCTGATGAGGGTCTCCATCAGAAGTTAATATAATTCTTATATCAGAATTTCTTAAGAAATTAAATAGTGTTCTACATATAAATGTGCACTTGTGTTCAGGGCAATCTGCAGAGCACTGTAATGGTCACTGGAACTGCCCTATGAAGTCTACCCCTGTAGAATAATTTGGTACTGGGGAGACCTTCATTCCCCTTTTCATTCTTTCTTAAAAGAGGGAAATTTCATTCCCCCCTCAGGTGGGACAATATGACACTTCTAGATGTCTCCTGCCATTTTCCCCTGGAAAGGGAGCTAAGCTGATTGGTTAAGAGCCTGAAAGCCACGAGCCATCGTTTCTCCAAGGAGTAAGGTCATTGAATTGTGAAGTTAGTGATAGCCAATCCTTTCTCTTACTGGTTTGAATGGGCTATGCTCATGGACAGTGGCTCACTTGTGCTTCAGGATCCAGGAAGGAAGCAAACTTTCCCCGAGAAGGGTCAGCTGGGCTTCTGCTCTTGTTGCCAGCTTTCTTGTCTGTGAACGGGTGAGTCAGGAGACCCATCACCAGAGGCCAATTAACTTTAATCTAATAAATCTTAATTTCCTAAAGGAAGTGCTATATTAGCCTAACTTAAAACATGTTAGTTCCCTAAAAGGAAGTACTATTAGCCTCAGGTCAAAGTCACATTTTCCAGTCTACATTTATTGTGACTAAAATTGATAATCTGAAATTAAAGCCTAAAAGGAAGGTAGACTATGCAAATTAGGCATTTCAGTCCTCTGCTGCTTAAAACACTGGCATAACATAACCATTAGCAGGATGTGGCTCCTAGTTCTTAAGAGTCATGGATTTGTTTTGCATTTTTCTTTGCTTTGCTTAAAAGGTACACAATAAACATCTGTTGATTCATTAATAATAAGCTACTAAACCAGAGCTGGTGTTTAAATTAATCCTACTTGAGCCAAAACAGCTGGCCTGAGGCACTGAGCAGATCTCAGAAATCAAATCTATCTACCTTCCCAGCAAAAAACAACATGCTGTATTTTAAGATGAAAGCAGAGGAGGAAGGGGAAAAGGAGCTAACAGGAGCTCTCACTGGCACCAGAGGTGCTCAGTCTGGAAGCCACTGCAGCTTTCTGTCTACTCTGAGAGTGCTGTGCTAGTAGCCAGCAAGTCCAGAGAGGCAAAGGGTCATCGAGGATCAAAACAAAGTAAAAGATTCCATGTGCTCTGGAATTTACATGGAAGTTCCTCTGAGGAAAGCAAAAATAACTTTTTTGATTGGTTGCTTCATTCATTCATTTATTGGCAAGGAGATATGCTGCTGCTGCTGCTGCTAAGTCGCTTCAGTCGTGTCTGACTCTGTGCGACCCCATAGATAGCAGCCCAACCAGGTTCCCTCGTCCCTGGGATTCTCCAGGCAAGAACACTGGAGTGGGTTGCCATTTCCTTTTCCAATGCATGAAAGTGAAGAGTGAAAGTGAAGTTGCTCAGTCTTGTCCAACTCTTAGAAACCCCATGGACTGTAGCCTACCAGGCTCCTCTGTCCATGGGATTTTCCAGGCAAGAGTGGGGTGCCATAACTCTTCTAGGTAGAACAGGTTTCTTTGCACTTGCAAATACTTCCAAGATGAAGGGAACCTGTAGAAAGTCCAATGTGGTTCAAACCATGTTCTCCAGGCCAACTTTACCAATAATAAAGCTGACTTTTTTTTTCTAGCTCCATCTTAATTTCTAGCTAATTTCTTAGCTCCATCTCTATCTCTTAATTGGTTCAGAAATTAAAAGGGGTGATTCATTATTGCCCCCTAAAATTTCACAATGTTTATTTTTTTATACAAAAAATTACAGAACTTGCTCTTAGAATATTCCTTAGTTTAGACTGGTTTACATCAATTGGATATTTGGTAAGTGCTGACGGACAGCAGGTAAACAGTATACTTCCCGCCTTATTCCTGTGACTCAGCTAGCTGAAGAACCATGCTGACTGCAGGCCGGAAGAGACTGAAAGAAGTCACCCAGACAGAAGGCCACTCTGTCCACATTGGAAGACAGAGGTGGCCAAATATAGAGACAGGCTGGGCGGGGCTAAGATGCTCAAGAAGTCTGGGGTTGTCGTTCAGAGGTCATAAGTATGAAAAAGTAACCAAGGCCCCCCATTGCACATCTTACAGTATGACCTCATCAGCTTAATCCTGGAAATCTTTTAAAGCAAGGATAACTAGATGCCTACCTTAACCGTAACAAAAGGGAAAGATTTATCAAGGTATTCAACATGGAGCCTGAGTACTCCTTATATGTATTTCTGAGTATTCCTTATATGTATTTCTGAGTATTATATGTATTCCTGAGTATTCCTTATATGGCATTTGAAGATTTAAGCAAAGCCCCTTCAGTATTCCTTGTGTTTTCAAAACACACTCTTGGTAACCAAATAAACTAACTTGCTAAATAGGTTTATTGACTCCCAGCCAGTTAAATGTCAGAATCGTTTACCAAAATCATTCACCTTGGTTCTGGAATGTTGGATCTGTAGCTCTCTGTTTTGGCAGTAATCGGATCTAGCAGGGACAGTTTTCTACTACAACTCCTCTCAACTTATAACAATAAAATAAGGTTATGTGCACTTAGAAGTACATTTATCTGTTTATTATTTACAAAGACATTTGTGTTTGGTGAGTTAGGATAGATGCATGCATACATCTTCTGCAAGGGAGGTATCAAGTTATTAAAAGAATAAGAATGAAGTGGGAAAAAATGAGGTTAAAGAAAATGAAGATGCAAAATCCATTCTTGTTTTTCTTAGTGAAAAACAAGGAGTTTTTAGTGGGGAATACTGCATGACAGAATTAGTCACTAGTGCCCTGGACCCTGATGGGAAATAATCAAACTCCTGGAACTCCAGGCTGACACAGACAGAAGCACAATCTGTGGAAATGTCTCAATAATACATTTTGCTCTCACTAAACTGTTGACCACCTCAAGTCAGAAATTCAATTTTCTCATCCAAGAGTCTACACCTGGTACATGGTAGGCATTTGACATACAATTGTTAAGTGAATGAAATCTGCTGATAATTTATAACTCAGGGGTGATGAGATTTCAGGTAAATGCTTCCGTTAGGTGAGTAATTAATACAATTACAAGCACATCTCCAGGAAACTGCATGAATGTCTGTGTTATCTTTTGTTATCAATATTAAACCAAGGCCCTAGAGAATGAACAGAAATGTCACCTAATATTGTTAATTAAAAGTAGATGATGGTATAATTGAAACTATAAAAATCACTCATAGTTTTTCTTGTGTTCCTGCTGCTGCTGCTGCTAAGTCGCTTCAGTCGTGTCCGACTCTGTGCGACCCCATAGACGGCAGCCCAGCAGGCTCCCCTCTCCCTGGGATTCTCCAGGCAAGAATACTAGAGTGGGTTGCCATTTCCTTCTCCAATGCATTATGTACCCAATATTAAAATGCAAGCAATAGAACATCACCACAAAGCAATTCTATTACGCTTCACTCACACGGAAAGTTTTCATCTATTAATAAATCACTTTTGTTGCCATTTCTACTAATTTTGTCATGTTTTAAAAGATAACTGATCTGTTTTTAAAAAACACCCTGTAATCCACTTCTAAATAAACAGCTGCTTCCATGTATTAGTAATCTTGTAGGAAGAACACCCAGAACTTAATAAAATCTGAGAAGACTTTAGAAAATCCTGACTCACAAGAACATAGTGCTTGTTTGGTTTCAAGCCATTGGCTACTTCATTGTTGGGATTTTCTAAGTTAGGTAGTGTTACACTTGGAATATGCCAGTGAGCATTAATACCAATGACCGAAAGTGAAAAGTCTAGGCTTTCCAAATCCAGTGTTCTCCTTAAGGCAGCAGAGGGCAGTAAAAGCACTATTACATAAACCTTTTAATACAATCTGGAGAGAACTGTTTATTTCCATACAACTGCATTTTCCATTTTAAACATGCCACATGTAAGTAGTTTGAAAGACAGTACAATTTTGTTTTTTTGGTCTCAGATGCATTTTTGTAGCCATATAGAATGTTTACAAAGTACAATGAGCTATCTACCCAGCAATTCAGGGACCTACAGTTCAATTTAATATAACAGAAAAGTGAAGATAATACTACATTGGGACCTTGATCTAAAATTTAACTCTGTAGCATAGGAGATAGTAAAACTTGTGGTAGCCTATCAGAGATAGAGTGCTGTGTTCATATTAGCAATGAATTTAAGAGGTGCACAGGCCCTTGAGATCAACTAATGAGCCAAGCCCCTCTTTTTAACCGACCTCGAAAGTTAATTGGATTCTCTCAACTTGATAGAGGTTAAACTATAAGCAGAAGAGTAGTCTCCTCATTCCTCTCATTCTTCACCTTTTTGTTTTGCCACAAAGGTCTAGGAATACTAACTTGGAAATGCAGAAGTAGTCAAATGATATTGATCTTGTTTCTGCAAAAGTTTCAAGAGGTGAAAGTGAAAGTGAAGTCACTCAGTCATGTCCGACTCTTTGTGACCCCATGGACTGTAGCCTGCCAGGCTCCTCCATCCATGGGATTTCCCAGGCAAGAGTACTGGAGTGGGGAGCCATTGCCTTCTCCACGGGATCTTCCCAACCCAGGGATCAAATCCAGAGGAGAAAATAAACCCAGTAATATCATATACTCGGTTTTTGTTGTCTTTTAAAAACTTTTTTATGTTGTATTGGAGTGCACCCAATTAACAATCTTGTGATAGTTTCAGACAGACAGCAAAGGGACTCAGCCATACATACACAGGTATCCATTCTCCCCCAAAGTCCCCTCCCATCCACCCTGCCACATAACACTGAACAGAGTTCCCTGCTAACATCAAATATTTGAAGCTTTAAATTTCTCTCTACCTGTGGCAAATCAATATATATTTCATGATCTTTGAAAGTAGGACCCTGTCGTTTCCTAACCCTAACCCCAGGACTAAAAGAAGACACTGCTCTTTTTTTGGCTGTGCCGGTTCTAGGACCCTAACCAGAGACTGAACCCGAGCACCCAGCATTGAGGACTTGGAATCTTAGCCACTAGACTGCCATGGAAGTCCTGACACTGCTCTTTTAACCTCAGCAAACTCATATAAATCTGGTCCCTTTCCTTCTCTCCAGCACTGGATCTTGGTTAGAAATGTTACGAAATGAGGCCAGAATTGGCTATGGATGCTTTCTTAGCTGTGATCTTCCAAAGTCTAGGCTTCAATTTGGAAAGTCTGCCATTCACTTTCCCTACTGATGTAGGAATGTCAGCATCAGGGGACATAGTTGTATGCCCAGTGGTGAAATAACCTCTGATAGAAGAGACATCTCAGTGAAGCCAGGACACTGCTGTAACTGTCACATTGAAACGTTTCATTTCTGATCGCTGTTTATCTATCTGGAACGGGAGGTCTGATTGACATTAGTAAGTTCAGGGGCCACCAGTGACTTTCTCCTGACCCCTGCGGCAATTTCTTCCTTCTTTAAAGAACACACACTAAGCCTCGGGCTCAAGACCTCTTACTTTCATTTTCACTAGTTGCTTTATTCTTAGCCAGCTTGCTTTGTTCTAAGTCTGCAGTCTTTCACCAAGGTCCAGGCTGAAATCCCAAGCAAATTCTTCCAAGGCCAAACAAGGAAATGTTCAACAGTCTCTGGAAACCAATAACCAAGAACATTAGGTTATCTTATTTGGATGTTAATATATTGGATGTTACATATTTTTGACCAAAATGAGACATTTTATGGATTAGCTGTTTATCCTCATTATGTCACATTCTCTAAGAAAGGTTAAAGGTGTAT
This sequence comes from Bos grunniens, assembly GCF_055505025.1. NCBI lineage: Eukaryota > Metazoa > Chordata > Mammalia > Artiodactyla > Bovidae > Bos > Bos grunniens. The sequence continues at coordinate 112,094,744 of NC_141170.1, read as the reverse complement.
AGAGAGGTCTACATTTTAAGTAGACTCTATATTTCTTGTAAAGTATAAGGTTTTTCAAAGCCAAGTCAAAGGGAATACCACCACAGAGGCTCTGGTGTTATAAACTTCACTTGAAATGCTATATATCTTATGATTTCCTGAGGAGATGGCTAATAACTAACAGAATTATATGGAGGTAGTGCAATGGTTAAAAACAAACCGAAAAAAAAAAAAAAAAAAAAAACCCAACCTGCCTGCCAATGCAGGAGATGTAAGAGATGTAGGTTCAATCCTTGGGTTGGGAAGATCCCCTGGAGTAGGAAATGGCAACCCATTCCAGTATTATTGCCTGGAAAATTCCATAAACAGGGAAGCCTGGAGGGCCACAGTCCACAGGGTTGCAAAAAGTTAAGTTGGGCACAACTGAGCACTCTCATTCACACTCCTGCCAAAAACATGGGGAAAAGCATGGAACCTCTTTGTATAGAAACTATCAAAGACACATAGAAAATGAACATAACTATTCTATGTTCATTTTTCCCAGATGGCAAATGGCTCTCTAGAAATGACCGTGGATGGGAGGGTTCCCCATTTTGCCCTTAGGTGGATAGGCCAGAAAAGCCACAGAGCCTCAGGCCAAGGACAAAGTGGAGCTTTGTTTTCTTGTTTGTATGCTGAAATGTATTACCACTCTTCAAGGATTAGGTGTGGAAACCCTGGAGCCAGGATTTTCAGAATTCTGGCTCTGAAGCAAACCCAAAGGGAAGCAAAGGACAAAGAGAAGCTCTTTGTTTAGAAAGTCCAGTGTCCAGGAACGTTAGAGCTAAAAGGTCAACTGTTGAGTTATCAGGAAGCTCAAGGAATACCTTATTAACATGGTTCCTCTGAAAGATTTTTTTCCCCCAGAGAGAGAGAGTGAGAGGACAGAGAGAGAGAGAGAGAGAGAGAGAGAGAGAGAAGAAAAAGAGGAAAGGAAAGGGGGAAAAAAGGAATAGCCAGGATAGAATGGGAGTTAAAATGGGCTCTAAGTTAGAAACCACTAACTAGTTCAACCACCTAAGCCTCTTTCTCTGCAACATTAAAGGGGATTAATAATACCCACCTAAGTTACAGGGTTATTCTAAGAATTCATTGACTTAATCTCTGTAAACAATATAACACAGTGTCTGAAACCTGTCAAGCATGCTCAGTAAAGCTACCCATTGTTACTGTTATTTTTAAATAACTGGATAAGAAGGAGGAAAAAGACGTACCCATTGTGAGGTACAGATCCTTAAACACTTCCATGTTACTAACTAATCATTTAGAGCCTTGTGAGGAAGGACCCACTCTTCCACCACATCAGTGGACTCAGGTCCTGGGAGAACTCCATCCATTTATAAATTTACCGAATCTGAACAACCCAGGACAAACCAGGTCACCATTGTTCAGACTGCACCCTGCCCAAAGGGAACTGTTTGGGGAGATCTTTCATTTTCCAAGCCCTGCCCCCTATATTTGGGTTGTATAATCCCAGAAGTAGCTTTTTTTTTTTTTTTTTTTTTTAGTTTTGCATAAATGTTCCATATGACCCAGGAGCAGTTCTGGGGTCCAATCCTAAATCCCACAGCTCTTTCATGACCTGAACTTTCAGTCATACCCTGGCTTCCCTTGTCTAGAGAGACGGCAGATAAGTTTCTCCCTTACCTGGAATCTGCCCAGGTAACCAATCCAGGCCTGTCCTAGCTGTGGACTCAACCCTGAAACGCAAACAGAGGGAGAGTCTGCTTTTCTTCCTGCCTGAAACATACTGCTTGAGTATGGAGGTATGGGAGCGAGAGGGAGCGATGATGGAAAGCAACCACCTTTTCTGTCTCCCTTTTCATACCAGCAGCCTGGATGGTTGCTGGAGAACTTCACAGCCATTGTCACCAAGTCCCTCTGTCTGAACCGCCATCCTAGGATCCACCTAGATCAACGCAGCCTGTCCCGTCACACCTGGCGTTCTCTGATCTGTAATCCCACCACTCTCTGTTCATAGCATCCTGTGCATACTGCCAGGAGCCTAAATCCACAGAGGACAGGACCTCTGTGCCTCTGTTTTACGAAATTTTACTCCCAGGACCTAAAATGGTACCTGATACACAGCAGACGTCCGGCAAATGTTGTTGAGTGGATGTCTAAGTGGGTCAGTACATGTAAAGCAGGGAGAAACTGCAGCCACAACTGCCTTCTGTACGGAGAACAGAGAGTGGATTCTCTGCCATGAAAAGCCCCTCGCCTGAGCGTCAGGGCGGATTTAGGCAGGAACGAAATGGCCCGGATTTGAACTGCCTGCAAGGAACAGAATGACTCTACACAACAGACAGCAAGAGCACCCCAGAGCTGGAGTGTGGGGGCGGGAGAGCTCGCGGCAAGAGGGGCGGCCTGGGGGAGAGTGGGCAGGGCGGTGCGCGAGAAGACCGCAGGAGTGCGGGCGCGGCGCGGGGTGAAACAAACGGGAGAGTTCCGGTGACGGGGGCCCAACAGACCCACGACAGGAATGTGCCCCATGCCATTTGAAGTTGACTGCTGCGTTCTCCCATGACCCCAAAACTCTCAGTTCAAGTTTTGAAACATTATCAGTTTTGTTTTCTTGATGGCTTTGTGTGGGAGGAGGAGAGGCAGATAGGGAGAGGGAGAAGAGAAGAGAAGGAATTGCGACCCAAGCTTGGGTTTATGTCAGGACAGAGATAAAGAAACTGCTGCAAGATGCAGAGTACATTGGAAGGCAGGAAGTCAGAGCACAGCCCACTGCAAATGCAACAGGACTCGGGGCATTCTTTGGCCTTCAGATGGACATGATATGGGAATTGTGTGCTTCTAATCTTCATCAGATCTCAAGGGGTTAGAAAGTCCCAGCTAACACCTGGGGCATCATTCTGCCATAAAGGTTAATTTTCTTTTCTGTGACCCATTTGGACTATGAGTCCCTTAAAGGCAGGGATTTCCTTATTTGGAAAAGCATATATACCTCTAGCACAGTGTCTAACAGAGAGTAGCTACTGTCTGTTGAATGAATAAACGAATGGCTTTACCACAGATCTTCTTCATGAAAAACTAACAAAGATTAATGAAAAATCAAATGGGAGAGAGAGAGAGGAAGGAAGAAGAAAATGGAAATAGAGATGATGGAGAGAGGGAGGAAAGAAGGGTGGAAAGGAGAAAGAGAATAAGAGTGGAACCCTAATACATAAAATCTGAAGGTTTCCTCAGGTGAGGTTTTTTTTTTTTTTTCCTTGCCTCCAATTTATCCCTAACAAACTTTCATTGTCAGTTGTTCCATATTCTAGAATTAGGTTGAGAAGAGCCAAAAAAACCTAGGGGATGGTTTTCATGGGAAGTCCTCCTCCTAAGCGCAGGCCATGCACATCCCGAGAGGCTGCAGTCCCCTCTCAGTGAGAGCCACGCGTCGCCTGGCCAGTGGCTGAGTAGAAGGAGTCATTTCAGGGACAGAATGTCTCCAGAATCAGCTCTGGCCTCTATGCTACTGTGCATCCACCTGGAGGCAGTACTCAAAGATGAATAACAAGGTTTCCAGACCTTTGTTAAAAGCTTAACACAAGTTGTTAGATCAGAGGGTCTGCGGATATACCCCTGCAATAAAGGTTTTATTGATAATAGAATAAATTATAACATTTAATAATACTAATCTTGAAAAGTTGGTTGATCCTCATTTCTGTGTGTATTTGATCAATTAATAGAAAGAATAAGTAAAGTCTGATGTTTAAAGAAACGTAAAGATGCAAAACTTAAAAATAAGTTTTGGGACCAGGTCTAAAGACATGAAAATCCAAATGTCATAAGTTGTCCTTATTATTGTAGATATATTAAGCATTGAAATAGCAATTACTCATAATATACATCAGTAAGTCAGGCAAAATGATTTCTTAGTCTGTAAACTTGTGTGAATATGCACTTAAATGAATTACCCCATCTTTGAAATTATAGATAGGATTAAAGCTTAGTTTTTCCTAGATGAAAATATGCTTACATAGGACAGAAACTACTGTCTGCATACTCACTGAGATCATCTGACAGGATAGATCTCTGCCCAGGATGCCTTGTGGAAGGTATCTGACTCCAGGAATGAGAATGAATCTCTCATTAAAGGTGGTATAGAAGTGCTTCTTTCTTAGAATCAAATGAAATAACTGAATTCATTCTCAGGCACGTTTAACTCTTATTCTCTACCTGGCTTTCAAATATGTCCTTGCTTTACTTTCCCTTTTCATATGACGGGACAAAATACACTATTGCAAGGCAAGTCAATAGTATGTGCCTGAGATGAAGTAAGCTCTCGCTCAGTGGCTGTCCCCACAATTTCTCTTGGTCCTCAGTGTATTTGCCCTCAGATTCTGGACATTACAGACAGTTTGCATTCCTCAAGGCCAGGATCATGGCTAACGGGTGGTAGGGAGAAAAGGGCCTGTCATCCTCCAAAGATACGACCTGCCAACAAAATGTGGATAAGCCCAAGAAACCACTTCCAAACATGGAAACATGACTGGATCAGTTTGAGGCAGATGGAAGATCTTGCCAGTTCTTAATTTTGCCAATCTCCCTCACTGATTTCTCAACCACTCAACACAGGATGAAAGGGGGGAAAAAATGACTTCTATTTCCAACACTTTGGCACTATTAGAAATGCAAACGTTTTCCCATAATAAGTAAAATACATAATAGAAAAATTAAGGATCTGAGGATTATCCTGAAACCTTTTACAATTTATGGAAATTTCATAGCAGAGTTTATTTTTTTTAAGTAAGAATTGAATATTTTCATTACCATCTTTGTAGATATTTTATAGCTAAGTTTATTTTTGCAATGCCAGATAAATTTTTGATGTTCACTGATTAATGGAAGGAACATGCACCCCCAAGACAAAAGCATAAAATTCCAAAAATGCATTAACAATGCTTTATTTATGTACTCACTGTCTTCTATTACTCCATGACTGGGGCTTCTGAGACTTTTTTCCCTCTTACTTTTCTGATCAGTTTTTCTCTATTTTTCTTTGAAGACTTTCCTTTCTCCTCTATTCCTAACCATAGGTTCCCTCTTTGGCTTTTCTCTCTGAAAGCAATCCCTCAGTGGGCTTCTCTTCTCTCAGGGACTCATTCATCGATTCTATGTGGATGCTTAAAAATATACAACCACATTAACAACTGATTATCAGTCATCCTCTATGTGAAAGCCTGATCTGTCTTCAGAACAATAGATTCAAAAGTAAAATAACATTTTTTCCACAAACAAGGCCCTAGCTTCTCATTCTGTCAGTGGTGTTAAGAAAATGAAGATAATATCCTAAGAGCCATAGACTAGAAACTGATGAGGGCTTAGAAGTAAGCCTGCCTTCCTGGTGATTCACTGCGTCACTTCTGAGACCAAACATTTTATGGGTTATTTAACTATCCTCTATTGCTTTACATTTGATTTGATGAATATCTATTAAGCACTTACTCTGTGCCAGGTGCTGCTCTAGATGCAGGCAGACAGAAGTAACATGAAAGATCCTAGAGGAGTTTGCAATTTTTGAGGGAAGAAGTGAACAATAAACTCATAAAATATAAGTTAGCAAGAAGAGCAATATAGAAGATAAAAGCAGGCTGGTGCAGCAGGGCACCTGGGGTTAGGATGCTGTGAGCTGCTTCGGATGGGCAGTGCCTCTCTGAGGAAGCAGGATTAGAATTCATACCTGAATAACGAAGCTACAGAAATGCAAAGATCTAGGAAAAGTATGTTGCAACCCAGAGGCAGAGCATATCCAAAGGCTCTGAGATGGGAATAAGCTTAGCATATCTGAGGAATTGACTGAGCAGGCACGCATGCACGAACACACGCACGCGCGCGCACACACACACACACACACACACAGAAAAGGAAATCAAGCAATAGAAGGCAGGTATCAGTTCATGTGGACTCTATAGGGCAGGGTTTCTCAAGCTTGGCGCTATTGACATTTGAGGCCAGATAATTCTTTATTGTATTGTGTACAGTGCAAGATATTTGGCAGCATTCCTGGGCTCTATCCTCTAGACTCCAGTAGGCTCTCCCTAGTCGTAGCAACCCAAACATAGCTCCAGAAATTGCCAAATCTTTTCAGGGTTGTGAGGAGCCAAATAGCCTCCAGTTGAGCACCACTGCTGTTGGCCAAGGTAAGAAATTTGGATATTATTCTAAGTGCAATGGGAAGCTACTGGAACATCTTAGGCAGAGAGTGAAAAAAAATGAGTTACACTGTAGGAAGTTTACACTGGCTTTTGTGTGAAGAGAAGAGAGTAGAGGCAGGGAGGAAATTAGAAGGCTACAACAGAAACATAGGTCAGAGACAATGGAGAAATGGTAGCCAAGAGGATTCATCTAGGAATTAGGTAGATGGGGTTCAGAGGAAAAGAATCAAGCATGATGCTTGAGTTCTTTGCTGGAGCCATAAAGTAGTTGGACCTAAGCTCTAAGCCTGAGATGACAGTGACCTTTATTGATAGGGAAGACAAGGACACAGATTTGTGGATGCAGAAGATAGAAATCAAGAATTCTGTTGGCCATACTAAGTTTGAGATGTCTATTGGATATCCAAGTGCAGACGTGAAACAACAGATGCATGAGTGTGGCCCCGGAGGACAGGCAGGATTGGGGATTGAAATGTATAGATGGAATCTGAAGATGCGAAATAGATGGGATTTTCTAGCTTAGTCACTTCCTTTGGATGCTGTAACAAACTGAGTACACACTTGTGGCTTAATACAACAAAAATGTATTCTCTCGATCTGAGGCCAGAAGGCCAAAGGCAAGGTGGTCTGTAGGGCAGCACTGCTTCTGGAGCCCGCAGGGGAGAGTCCATTCCTCACTGTTTGTCGCTTCTGGTGCTGCCAGCAGTCCTTGACTGCAGCCTCTGGCCACAGCTCTCCAAGCTCTATCTCGTTGGTCATATCACTTCCTCTTCTGTCTGTAAAATCTCCCATACGTTTCTCTCTTTTTTTTTATTCTTTAACATCTGTTCATTTAGGCCATGCTGTACAGCATGCAGGACCTTAGGTCTCCAGCCAGGGGTCGAGCCTGTGCCACTAGGCGTTGGGGGTGCAGAGCCTTAACCACTGGACCGCCACGGAAGTCCCTCCCTCATGTTTCTCTTATAAGGACATTTGTCACTATTAGGGCCCACCTGAATAATCCAGGATGATCTCTTCATCTCAAATTCCTTAATTTAATTATATCTGCAAAGACCCCTTTTCCAAAATAAAGTAACACTCACACGTTCTGGGAATTAGGATGTTGACATCTCTCTTTGGGTCTACCATTCAACCAACAATACCTAGAGAGAGGTTGTAGACAAAGAAGACAAAAGGGTTGTTCCAAAGACAGTGACATTCTGAGGACAGGGCCTTTGCAGACTCCAAGTAGGTAAAGGAGGAAGAGCTAGGAAAGAATGGCCAGACGGTACAGAGGTCACAGATAACTAGAAAGACAGAGCCTAGGGTTCATGTTTCCTTTGTATCGCTCATGTTTCTTTGCACCAGATTTGTCCCAGGATAACTTTAAAAAATAGTTGAATTGAAATGAATGTTTATAGTGATCTTCTTAAAAAGCACATTGTCTGTGCCAGTAAACTTCCTTGAGGTTGTTGGAAAAACTCAGGGGTAATCACCCACACATTTATTGTTTTAGGTAAGCACATGGAAAAAAGAGAAAGAAAGAAAAAAATCTGTTTTATTTTGTGCCAACTTTTTACTATAAAAGTAACAATCACTCTTCTTTTAATTCTTTATTCCCAAGGCACAAAGGGCTAACATTTGAAACCTATTTAGCAAATTCTTTGGAACTTGTAGCAAACTTTCAAAGTTAGATTTAGGATTCAAACCTCCATGACTGGTTAGTGAAGTGAAAAAAATGGAAAGCAATGATTCAAGGAAATTGCTTTCCTCTGATGCCCTGATATGGAAATGGGAAATACACCTTCACTCCTGGGGAAAATATACGTATTATATTTTCATAGAAATAATAGATTTGGTATTACCAATAACTTTATAGTTAATACTTTTCAGCTTTATAGCCCTTTGAATAGAAATATATTATGCAGGATCAAAATGTCATCTGTCTTACAATGTAAAAATTGTTATTTAGAGAAACACATTTTAAATCAAAATAAAATTGAATGTATGACCTCAGAATGCAGGAACACAAGTCCTTAAACCCCAGGTGTGACTCTTACTGGCTGGCAGGGTACTCTAGGTCTTACTCTGCAAAAGCTCTCGGGAGAGCAATTAGAGGGAGAACTTCAACTTTTCTTCTAGTCATCTTGCTTCTAGAAGGGAAACAATGACTGAAGCAGTCTGTTTCCTGAGACGGTTGATGACTGCAAGGGGAAGCTTGATGAATTTTCTATAATTTCCCTCGGTTCACACACTGTGGCCAAGTTGTAAGGCAAAGCTATTTAGGAGCCTTGTGCTCTCCACTGGAGATGGTGCAGTACTTGCAGTCTCATGCTTCTGACCCTCTCTCCTCTACCTCCCGCCTTCACTCTTACCTGCCACAGAACCCCTAAGGATTAGACAAAATTAGATAAGATTGAGACTCGCTTGTCTAGGGCCTTACACCTTCCAAGCAAGTATAATATCAAATAAGTAATGAATCAGTCAATTAATTTGGTGTACAAAGTTAAAGAAAAGTATTTTAGCAGAGGACTTAAAATAATATGACATGTATTAAAATCTTTGGGATTAAATTTCACTTGTACTTTTCTCTTGTTAACCACTCTCCATCCCACTACCAAACACATAATGTCTGAGCCACCAGGAAAGCCCATACATATACCATGGAATTCTCAAGGCCAGAATACTGGAGTGGGTAGCTGTTCCCTTCTTCAGGGGATCTTCCCAACCCTGGCATCGAACCCTGGTCTCCCACATTGCAGGTGGATTCTTTACCAGCTGAGCTGGCAGGGAAGCCCAAGAATACTGGAGTGAGTAGCCTATCCCTTCTCCAGGGGATCTTCCTGACCCAGGAATTGAAACAGGGTCTCTTGAATTGCAGGTGGTTTCTTTACCAGCTGAGCTCCTGGAAAAGCCCCAAACACGTACAACATATATCCAAACCAGTACTCTGATCTGACTGGAATGGGTGAATTTAACTCAGATGACCATTATATCTACTACTATGGTCAAGAATCCCTTAGAAGAAATGTGGTAGCCATCATAGCCAATAAAAGAGTCCGAAATGCAGTACTTGGATGCAATCTCAAAAGCGACAGAATGATCTCTGTTTGTTTCCAAGGCAAACCTATCAATATCACAGTAATCCAAGTCTATGCCCCAAAAGTAATGCTGAAGAAGTTGAAGTTGAACAGTTCTATGAAGACCTAAAAGAACTTCTAGAACTAACACCCCCAAAAGATGTCCTTTTCATTATAGGGGACTGGAATGCAAAAGTAGGAAGTCAAGAAACACCTGGAGTAACAGACAAATTTGGTCTTGGAGTACGGAATGAAGCAGGGCAAAGGCTAATAGAGTTCTGCCAAGAGAACGCACTGGTCATAGCAAACACCCTCTTCTAACAATGCAAGAGAAGACTCTATACATGAACATCACCAGATGGCCAATACCAAACTCAGACTGATTATATTCTTTGCAGCCAAAGATGGAGAAGCTCTATACAGTCAGCAAAAACAAGACCGGGAGCTGACTGTGGATCAGATCATGAACTCCTTATTCCCAAATTCAGACTGAAATTGAAGAACGTGGGGAAAACCACTAGACCATTCAGGTATGACCTAAATCAAATCCCTTATGATTATACAGTGGAAGTGAGAAATAGATTTAAGGGACTAGATTTGATAGTGTGCCTGATGAACTATGGATAGAGGTTCGTGACATTGTACAGGAGACAGAATCAAGACCATCCCCAAGAAAAAGAAATACAAAAATACAAAATGGCTGTCTGAGAGGGTGTTACAAATAGCTGTGAAAAGAGAAGTGAAAAGCAAAGGAGAAAAGGAAAGATATAAGCATCTGAATGCAGAGTTCCAAAGAATAGCAAAGAGAAATAAGAAAGCCTTCCTCAGCGATCAATGCAAAGAAATAGAGGAAAACAATAGAATGGGAGAGACTAGAGATGTCTTCAAGAAAATCAGAGACACCAAGGGAACATTTCATGCAAAGATGGGCTCGATAAAGAACAGAAATGGTATGGACCTAACGGAAGCCGAAGATATTAAAAAGAGGGGGCAAGAATACACAGAAGAACTGTACAGAAAAGATCTTCATGACTCAGACAATCACAATGGTGTGATCACTCACCTAGAGACACACATCCTGGAATGTGAAGTCAAGTGGGCCTTAGGAAGCACCACTACGAACAAAGCTAGTGGAGGTGATGGAATTCCAGTTGAGCTATTTCAAATCCTGAAAGATGATGCTGTGAAAGTGCTGCACTCAATATGCCAGCAAATTTGGAAAACTCAGCAGTGGCCACAGGACTGGAAAAGGTCAGTTTTCATTCCAATCCCAAAGAAAGGCAATCCCAAAGAATGCTCAAACTACTGCGCAGTTGTACTCATCTCACAAACTAGTAAATTAATGCTCAAAATTCTCCAAGCCAGGCTTCAGCAGTATATGAACCATGAACTTCCAGATGTTCAAGCTGGATTTAGAAAAGGCAGAGGAACCAGAGATCAAATTACCAACATCCGCTGGATCATCAAAAAAGCAAGAGAGTGCCAGAAACACATCTATTTCTGCTTTATTGACTATGCCAAAGCCTTTGACTATGTGGATCACAATAAACTGTGGAAAATTCTGAAGGAGATAGGAATACCAGACCACCTGACCTGCCTCTTGAGGAACCTGTATGCAGGTCAGGAAGCAACAGTTAGAACTGGACATGGAACAACAGACTGGTTCCAAATAGGAAAAGGAGTATGTCAAGGCTGTATTAGAGAAGGAAATGGCAACCCACTCCAATAGTCTTGCCTGGAGGATCCCAGGGACAGGGGAGCCTGGTGGACTGCCATATATGGGGTCGCACAGAGTCAGACATGACTGAAGCAACTTAGCAGCAAGGCTGTATATTGTCATCCTGCTTATTTAACTTATATGCAGAGTACATCATGAGAAACGCTGGGCTGGAGGATGCAGAAGCTGGAATGAAGATTGCCGGGTGAAATATCAATAACCTCAGATATGCAGATGACACCACCCTTATGGCCGAAAGTGAAGAACTAAAGAGCCTCTTGATGAAAGTGAAAGAGGAGAGTGAAAAGGTTGACTTAAAGCTCAACATTCTGAAAACGAAGATCATGGCATCCCGTCCTATCACTTCATGGCAAATAGATGGGGAAACAGTGGAAACAGTGGCTGACTTTATTTTTCTGGGCTCCAAAATCACTGCAGATGGTGACTGCAGCCATGAAATTAAGAGACGCTTACTCCTTGGAAGGAACGTTATGACCAACCTAGACAGCATATTAAAAAGCAGAGACATTACTTCGTCAACAAAGGTCTGTTTAGTCAAGGCTATGGTTTTTCCTGTGGTCATGTATGGATGTGAGAGTTGGACTGTGAAGAAAGCTGAGGCACCGAAGAATTGATGCTTTTGAACTATGGTGTTGGATAAGACTCTTGAGAGTCCCTTGGACTGCAAGGAGATCCAACCAATCCTTTCTAAAGGAGATCAGTCCTGGATGTTCATTGGAAGGACTGATGTTGAAGCTGAAATTCCAATACTTTGGCTACCTGATGGGAAGCGCTGACTCAGTTGAAAAGACCCTGATGCTGGGAAAGATTGAGGGCAGGAGGAGAAGGGGACGACAGAGGATGAGATGGTTGGATGGCATCACCAACTCAATGGACATGGGTTTGGGTAGGCTCCGGGAGTTGGTGATGGACAGGGAGGCCTGGCGTGCTGCAGTTCATGGGATCGCAAAGAGTCGGACACGACTGAGCAACTAAACTGAATGTCAACTGTTGGAAACATAAGTAAACCACAATTTTTTTTTTTTGAGACACAAAAAGGATGAAAACAATGCCTACTTAAGAATACTAAGAATAAATTGAAAAGTGCCTTGAAAAATTAAAGCAGAAAAATGGTCAAGGAATTGCTGAGGCTAAGAAATGATACACGACTCTTCAAAAGTTGAACGTTCAGCAAGCAGCTCTTTGATGTGACTGGAGAATTAGCTCATCTCTGCATTGTGTTCACTACATAAGTGGAGGGGTATTTTGGCAAGAAAAGTGGCAGCAGATTCTTGGCTTTTCCCATCAGGCTTTTACAAGCATGAGCAGCCCTGGGTTCCAGTGCAGGCTCTGTGACCTTTCCACTTAGTGACTGATAAGTCCTTGTCCCTTGCTGAGGCCCTCTCTCTCCATTTGCAGAATAGGAGCAATAATGAACACACTGACTGATTCGCAGATTTGTTGTTAGGATGACATGTATTAGCAGATATGAAAGTGCTTTGAAAAGGTTTAAAGTTGCAAGCCATTTTATTGTGTAGGAAAAGGTATCAGGATTGAGATTTTCTGACCCTACTCAGGCCTCATAATCAGTTAGGATGATCACCATCCTTTCCATTCAGTTCGGTTCAGTCACTCCATCATGTCCGACTCTGCGAGCCCATGAACTGCAGCACACCAGGCCTCCCTGTCCATCACCAACTCCCGGAGTTCACCCAAACTCATGTGCATCGAGTCGGTGATGCCATCCAGCCATCCCATCCTCTGTTGTCCCCTTCTCCTCCTGCCCCCAATATTTCCCAGCATCAGGGTCTTTTCCAATGAGTCAACTCTTCACATGAGGTGGCCAAAGTATTGGAGTTTCAGCCTCAGCATCAGTCCTTCCAATGAACACCCAGGACTGGTCTCCTTTAGGATGGATTGGTTGGATCTCCTTGCAGTCCAAGGGACTCTCAAGAGTCTTCTCCAACAACACAGTTCAAAAGCATCAATTCTTCGGTGCTCAGCTTTCTTCACAGTCCAACTCTCACATCCATACATGACCAATGGAAAAACCATAGCCTTGACTAGATGGACCTTTGTTGGCAAAGTACTATCTCTGCTTTTTAATATGCTATCTAGGTTGGTCATAACGTTCCCTCCAAGGAGTAAGCGTCTTTTAATTTAATGACTGCAATCACCATCTGCAGTGATTTTGGAGCCCCCCAAAATAAAGTCTGTCACTGTTTCCACTGTTTCCCCATCTATTTCCCATGAAGTGATGGGACCAGATGCCATGATCTTAGTTTTCTGAATGTTGAGCTTTAAGCCAACTTCTTCACTCTCCTCTTTCACTTTCATCAAGAGGCTTTTGGACCTCCTTAAATAATAATTAGAGTAGCTACCATGTCTTTAGTGTCACATGGACAGAGCATTTTACAATAATCTTTGATACAGGGTTACTACTTCCATCTTCACAGATAACAAAAGTAAAGTCCAGAGGGATTAATGGCTTTCCAAATCACAATTCTGATAAATGGAGGAGGTGGGGTTTGAACCCAGATCTGATTCCCCGGCACATACTCTTCCAGAATGAAGACCAGAGAGATGTGAAACATGGGCTCCAGTAGCATGGGTGGGTGTATTGATGGACCTCAGCCTACTTCTCTTCACTAATTCCCGAGTCTTTCAGATCAGCAGCACCCACTAGGTCCCTGCCATGGAAGATCACAGTGAACTTTGCTTAGGAGGAACCTACTGTGTTTATAGGGAATGGTTTTTCCAAAGAAAGACCCCAGTTTCAAAAATCTATTACAGGGATAAAATTTGCCAGGACATTCTTATAATTTATTGTGTAAGTGAGTTCATAAGCTTCTTATCGCCATGTTGTCTTCCTGCATCTATTCTCCATGTGCCTAAGGGGAAGGAATAAGATCACCCAAGCTCTATGGTTTAGAAACCTTTTTACTCTACTGTGAGTTACACTTGCCTCCACCTCTCCCACTAAGTTTCCTCCCTATTGTTTTGTTACAAGTGCTCAATAAGCATTATAGATTGACTGGCTATCTCGGAAAGAATTGATTTACCCAGTAAAGAATAATTTTTAGGTTGAAAAAATTAAAATAAGTTGAAACAATAAAGCTGTAACTACTTATATCTACACTGTGTAATGTGAGTGTACTGGTTCGTTGAGTTTCTCTGCGCCCACATTCTCCTCTTCCTCTCTGTAATGCTTAGAACTGTTGACCACACTTTAAATCTTGAAAGAACTTCCTCTCTTGGCATCCATAAGTTTTACACCATCCTGATACTCCACAGCCTCTACTTTAATAACTGCATCTACAAGGATTTTTCTTCTACTTCTTACTCCTCACACATGGACTTTACCTCAGGTTTTATCAGTTCCCTTCAAAATTGGTCTCCATCTATGAAGATGGCTTCTGAATCTCTTCATTTCCAGTTGGTATCTACTTTTCACTTGCATTCCGTATAGTCTGTGTTTCCCAGGTTAAAAACCTTTGAAGTAATCTTTGATGTTTCCATTTAGGTTTCCATAACAGCTTAGATAATTCCTCTTGATACTTCCTGAGAAACAGTCTCAGAAGCTATGCCCTATGTTTTACTTATTTAAAATGGATCTTTGAATTCCATGCCCTCCTCTTGAAAAATGCACAAAGGTCTGAGTAAGCCTCTGTTTCCTTTTTCTTATCCCTTCTATTCTTGCACATGGTTGCCAGATTAATATTCCCCAAATATTTTTTTGCTTTCCCACTCTTGCTTTTGACCTCTTAAGACAGCTTTGCTTTATCTGTGAAATGAAATCAAAATTCTTTGCCTGATAGTCACATCCTTGTAACATCTGGATTTAAGCAACCTTTGGAAACAGATCTGTTTTTCTCTCCTTTAACCTGTCGCTTTGGGTAGACTGGTCTTCCTTCTGCTCTCCTCTAGTAATGTCTTCCTTCTGCTCTCCTCTAGTAATGTCTTCCTTCTGCTCTCCTCTAGTAATGCCGTGTACATTGGCTCAAACCCTTCCTCTCACCTAGAATGCCTTCTGTTCTCTGCTGCTCTCCTCCAATTCTTTCGGTTAAAAAGGCCCAGTTCTTCAGTTGCTCTTTTCCCAAGAAGCTTCTCCTGATTACCTTGGTCCAGAATAAAACAGGCAGGGGAAACACATTCTCTAAATTGCAGCTATTGCGACCTCAGAGGCCACGCACCAGCTAAGACCCACTACTACAGGACATTCTGCATTGTGGAACAGAGTTATCATTTAGCTTCTCATATGTGAACATCTAAATTTCCCATTATGTTGCACCTCCTCTAAGGATAAAAGCAGTTTGGCATGGTGGTAAAGCTATGAAGTCTACAGCAAAACTGTCTGGGTTCTGGTTATCACTTACTACCTATGTGATCTTGGGCAGTGTATTTTATTACACCTCAGTTTCCTCATCTGTAAAAATGTGGATAATATTATATTTCACATGATACTCACTTATCATGCGAGTTAATATGTATAAAATGCTGAGACAGTACCCAGCACATAATAAGTACTTTGTAAATGTTAGCTATTATTCTTTCTTTTATATTTCCCCATGTATACGTAAATTTAGACAGATGTATACACACATATCTATATCTACATCCATATATACACACATTATATCTGCCTTCTACAGATATAATGTACCTACATCTGTACCTACATCTATATATATAATATATGCATACACACACACTTTACATCTACATCTATATTTCTGGAAAAATAGTTAATAAACCAACCAGTTAATTTGGGGAGTGTGGAAATGCCATCTATTTCAAGAATAGATATGTGTTTCTGTATAGCTCAGTTTTGTGCCTGGATTATGCCTAGAGTTCCTTCAGCCTCTCATTCTTTTCCTGACTGCACATGAGTGTTCTTCTGAGACAGAAAGATGGGTGGCAGACTTAATATCAGTTAATGCTGTGACCAGAATAGAAATGCTCATTTTCAGTTGAACATCTTTTCACATTTGAAGACATACACATTCCCTAGATGGCAATGATGAATCTATATGAAAGGGTGCTTTGTAATAGAATTTGTGTTCGGTTTGGAAATAGGATCTAGGGCTTTCCCCATGAATAATCTTCCTGAAGTTAAAAAGAGAGAGAGGGAAAAAATGGGGAAAAAGCCAGAACCCCGTTGAATGATGAAGACATTTAAGGCCCATCTGTAGGAAAACTGCCTATTTTTAAAACACCTTCTTTTTTTTTAAAGATGTGTACCGGTGTTATAAAATACGATTACATGAAAATTTATGTACTTAAATCTTTTAAAAACTGAATTTAAAGTGTGATTTTTTAACATAACATAGTAAAATCTATATGAGAAGAGGAGCATAAGTAGTTGGGGATGCTAAGGAGAAGTGATGGTTAGAGTCTGAGGATAGGGCAATAGGTACCATGGAGACAGATGCGGCCATGTGTCAGGAAAGTGGGGATGGACAAGGGCCTGGACAGGAACCCTGGCCTTCCGGGAGGGGCAAGGGGATCTGCTCCACCTTTTTCATTCTGATCCTTGCCTCACCAAGCCCAGAAAATCCAGTTTTGTTAGAGAAAAATTCACTGAAGAGGACAAAGAGAGATCAGTACCTCTGATTCTCCACAGAACTCATTAATACCCAATTTCATGGTGACTTATGGTCTTCACTTAGGTGATATTTGGCAACCTATATTAATTCCTAAGCTAAGCTAAGCTAAGTCACTTCAGTCGTGTCCGACTCTGTGCGACCCCATAGACGGCAGCCCACCAGGCTCCCCCATCCCTGGGATTCTCCAGGCAAGAACGCTGGAGTGGGTTGCCATTTCCTTCTCCAGTGCATGAAAGTGAAAAGTGAAAGTGAAGTCGCTCAGTCGTGTCCGACTCCTAGCGACCCCATGGACTACAGCCTACCAGGCTCCTCCGTCTATGGGATTTTCCAGGCAAGAGTACTGGAGTGGAGTGCCATTGCCTTCTCCGATATTAATTCCTAGGCATCTATAATTAGCAGGGTGCTTTTTCAGTTACATGTGCAAATTACGAAAATTCTACATGGCACAGTGTCCAGAGCCTCATGGTGTGCACAGTTATGAGCAATTTTTGATTTTCAAAAGGAATGGCTACAGCTGGAGAAAGGTTGGGTCCAGCAGAATCTCTCCTGCTCTGGTCTGAAGTTAATACCCTCTAACACTCATTTCTGAGAACTCTATGCCTTTAGTAATAATCAATGAATAATGAGCGGCTATCCTGTCCCAATGAGAAGAATCCTCTGAAAAGAGAAGTACATGGTATTGTAGAACTTTAGAAAAATAATTGTGTGCCCACTAACACTTCAAATTAAATCAATGTAGGAAACTTGTTTCTTTTTCTCTAAGCTCTCAACATAGTTTGTATGAACCAGCTAAAATATTTTAGCTGAAAATGAATAATGTGTTTAAACTCATATGTGAAGATTTGAAAAGTGTTGTCTTCCTATCCTCACTTCCATTAAGTGAGGTTCCAAGGTCACTTCAAAATTATGCTAATAGAACTACAGCCTTGTTTTCTTTCTTTTCTCATTAGATTTTTCCCAGGGAGAGACTGAAGGACTTATTTAAAAGGAAACAATGTGGGCTTTGCAGGGTTCTGAGTTAGAATTCTGACTTTACTAGTTTCAATCTGATATGTATAACTTTGGGAAAATCACTCCACCTCTTTGAGCTTCAGTTTTCTCTTTTATAAAATTGAAATAATAGTAATTCTTTTGAGAGTTGCTAGAGGAATAGAAATAAAGCTTTATATAGCACGCAGCCCAGTGCCTGACACATAAAGTGCTTTATGAATAATATCTATTAGTATCACTGTTGAAAACTACCAACTTCTTCTTTGTTGGCCTGTATGTGTAATAATGATGCTTACTCCTTAGAAGGAAAGTTATGACCAACCTAGATAGCATATTCAAAAGCAGAGACATTACTTTGCCAATAAAGGTTCGTCTAGTCAAGGCTATGGTTTTTCCTGTGGTCGTGTATGGATGTGAGAGTTGGACTGTGAAGAAGGCTAAATGCTGAAGAATTGATGCTTTTGAACTGTGGTGTTGGAAAAGACTCTTGAGACTCCCTTGGACTGCAAGGAGATCCAACCAGTCCATTCTGAAGGAGATCAGCCCTGGGATTTCTTTGGAAGGAATGATGCTAAAGCTGAAACTCCAGTACTTTGGCCACCTCATGTGAAGAGTTGACTCATTGGAAAAGACTCTGATGCTGAGAGGGATTGGGGGCAGGAGGAGAAGGGGACGACAGAGGATGAGATGGCTGGATGGCATCACTGATTCGATGGACGTGAGTCTGAGTGAATTTCGGGAGTTGGTGATGGACAGGGAGGCCTGGCGTGCTGCGATTCATGGGGTCGCAAAGAGTCAGACACGACTGAGCGACTGATCTGATCTGATCTGATGTGTAATAATGAGGATGTGCCTAATTGTTCTATATGGCAAGATGAATTAAATACCTACCATCCAATGTGTTCAAGTAAAATACCAACAAAACAACTGAATAGTAAGATTTAATACTTATGTGCAAAGATTGCTATTGTATTATTCCTAATATTTTCACCAATCTACAGTCTTACTGGAATGGAATTTGAGAACTGTATATAACGTCAATGAGGTAATTCAGAATACATAATTATAAGTGATTCAGACAGAACATCCCCTTTTCTAAATTGAAAAGTATGGTGTCAAATATTAATAAGAGAAAAAAGATAAAAAAGAGAGCTATTTTATAAATTCAATTCCAGAAGAAGGAGAAGTCCTGCTGAATTTATCTCTATTTAAAATGCCTGTTGCCCTGGTTAGGCATCTTGCATATCTTATCTGTAATCTATCTTCATAAGACTCCTCAAACTGGTGTAGGGGGATTTCCATCCCTACTTCTAACTTTTCCAGGGTAGGGAGGCAGGAACCCACTCTCTCCTTTACCACTCTTCACTCACCCTTGGAGGAGGAGGAGGAGGGCCTTGCCTGATCGGCTGAGATAGGGAAGAGGGACTGAGCAGGCTTAGCTCTCGTCAGACACCATCCCCCCCACCCCCACCTTGCTCCTCCCTGCTCAGGAGACTTAGGATCTATTCTCAGCCAGTCCCTGTGATGAGTTTAGAAGAGTGGCTGGGAGTTCCCTGGTGGTCCATGGTTAGGACTCAGCACCTGCACTCCTGGGGCCCAGGGTTCACCCCCTGGTCCAGGGACTAAGATCCCACAAGCCATGCAGCACAACCAAAAAACAAAAAAAACAAAACAAAAACACAGGTGGGCTCCTCCTTGGTGAGGTGAAATACTAAGAAGCTCATTATGGCCATACATCTTGGCCACGTCCTCAAAATCAGCTTCATTTAGTTTTTAAAAATTTTTATATTTAAATCTTCATCTGTTTCCTGGGTTTTGCTTCTCAGTTGTTTCCAATCTCAAGAATAGATGTAATTTGCATTTTATGATGAAAAGCCTCATGTTTGAAGAAGTAATATACATAGCTTGAGAATAGCTGAGTTAGAATTCCAGCCCTGGCCTACTTTACTATACAATCTAGCTTCTTTTCAGGATGCAACACTGCCTTCATTTTTTTGGACAGTAAAAATAACATGACTAAACAATAAAAACTTCTGGTCCTATTTAGAAGCTATATATTTTCACCCTCAGGTCCCAACAAACTGGCCATCTCTTTGTGTACCGGCACTGTCTGGTAACAGAATGTGTCTGCTCTGAACTTCCATCGTTACATACTGTCTCTGCATGAACCAACTACATATAGAAACAAGACGGGAGGCAGAATTAATTAGAGCACAACTTTGATGCAAATCAACCCAATTCTGAGTCCATACCCCCACCTGCCTCCTCTATCGAGTACTCTAGGAGGCAGCATTCCTCTGCCATAATCATCTCAAGGCCAGACAGCTAGGGACCACCCTGATAATCCAGAACCCTCCAAAATTATTCAAGTATCCAATCCTAAACCTGCTCACCTTGCCTTGCCCGTTCCCTCCCTGTAAATCACAATACAGCCTTTTGCCCAAGCTCTCCCCTCTCTCTCTGCCTCCTAACCAACCCTGGCTCTTCCCGTGTGTCCCTTCATGGTGTGTGTGTCCCCTCCCCTTGGAAACTGTGAGTGAAAAACCATAGTTGACCCTTGAATAATACAAGTTTGAACTGTGTGGGTTCACATATATGAGAACTTTCTTCAGCAGTAAATACAGCGACTACAAGATTCATGGTTGGTTGAATCCAAGAATGGGGAACCATGAACACAGAGGGCTGACTGTAAGTTATACATGATTTCCAAATGCAAGGAGGGCTGGCACCCCTAACTCCCACGTTGTTCAAGCATCAACTATAACTTTTTAGTAGCAATTATCTTCCGATCTGTTGGCCTCACCATATCTTAATAAAAACAAAATCCCAAGTACATTTTAAAACAAATTTGCACCCTTGCAAATATCAGAGATATTTTAATATCTTGTTTTTTTGTAGCAAGTTATATTCTAAAGCTGTATTACTATAAATTAATGAAGTAATAATTTTCTATAATTCTTTAGAAAAGTAATAGTATTCAGACAAGGATATGGAGGTTGTTTTCTATTGTGGTTTCTTTTAATAGAATGTTGTTTTACAAACTTCATTACATGCATTTAAAAGCAATTTGAAGTCACCTGGTTGCCTTACAGATTCAATGGAATTTTTCTGAAAGCTTCATGAAGATCAGAGTTATTTTCAATACAAATTAGTATGAAGCCATAATGAAACAAAACTAATTATAACTTCTGTGCATATTCTAGAAGAAGAATACAGGGTAGCATTACTCGATACTATATGTAAAAGCATCTAGCGAGGTGAGAAACATGTAATAGAATTTTAAAATGCTATTCTTCCCCACCAATATCTACAACAGCACCCAAAAAGATTTGTGTTGCATTTTAGAAGGAAGTTGGAGTATTGAAAACTAATAGCAGCCTCCCAGAGTTAGGGCAATATTTCTCAATCTTTTTTCATGATCATTTCCTAAGAGGTCTTTTTTCCTAACTGTCCCCATCCCCATTAAACGCTAATACTACACATATACTCCACACATGTGCATGTGTTGTAGCCCGCTGGTGGCCCACAGACCAGTAGAACAGTTAAGATATATTTTTTCCCCCAGAGAAATAATCTTCACCCCCATGGGGGTGATCTTACCTTACTGATAACCAGTGAGAATACATGGTAGAGTTACCAATGGTTCTTAACCCTGGCTACACACTAGAACTAACTGAAAGGGGTTTAATTACCAGGTCCCCATTCAGAGATTTTGTGTAATTCATCTGAGATGGGACCCAGGCTTTGTTATTTTAAAATTCTCTAGTGGGTTAGATCAAGAAAGATCCTTTACTGCTAATCAGAGAGGAGCAAGTCTAAGTGCTTATTCCATGCTTTAAGCCTGTGACAAGCTAACCAAGTAACATGATATGGTGTGCTTCTAATTTACCTTCATTGTAAATGGACATACATCAATTCTTTCATACTGAAATAAAAACTAGAATATTTATGTATATTTATATGAATGTCCCATGTATAATGAGGGGACAAATGTGGTAAAGAAAGAGGACAATGATCATGATTCTAGGAACATGGTATTTGAAGCAGAAAATTCCCTCTTTTCATCTTTGGGCAGCAGAAGGGCATTATCTGGGGCAGGAGAACACTCAGTTGGCACTGTGACCCAGGAGAGCCTGTTTTGGTAGAACAGTAGTTTTCAAAGAGTGGTCCCTAGACCTTAGAACTTACTAGAAATGCAAATTACTGGACCTTACACCAGACCTACTGGATAAGAAATGTGTGGGGTTGGGGGAGACAGTGATCTTTGGTTTACTAAGCCTACCAGGCTATCATGATACACTCTTGAGTCTGAGAACCACTGTGGTAAAACATGTTTCCTGAGCATTTTATGTTCCGACCGCTTCTTTTCTTTTCTTTCTTTTATTCTTACTGCTGACTTTTTTCCTGTGCTTGATTAAATTTGTTCTTAATTTCATTCCTATGAACCAAGATCTTAACAACCTGGATCATATTAGTGCAATCAACAAACATTAAAAATTCCGACTTTCATAAATCAAGGTTGGAAATAGTGTGAGATAGAGCTGTAAACCACTTTGAACCTCTCTCTGAACAAATTGTAGAGAGGGAAAAGAAAAAGTGTTGCTTTTGTTGTTGTCGTTTTGCTTCCAGAGTTCACTAGCCGAAGAAGTTTCCTTTTGGACTATTACATTTAAACTTCTTTATGTTTTGCGGGAAATGCCAAACATAATCAAATCCCCCAAAACTAAGGTGACATTAAACAAAAAGCAATTTCGAGTATGGTAATAATGACATCTAGTCTCATTATTATTTAAATCTTGCCGATTCCAAAGCTACACTGTCCTTCTGAAATTTAAACACACCCACATACACACAGTGCTCCGGGAGCACTTCCTAGCAGAACTGAAAACATAGTCCACATACTAGAATCAAACTCTTCCATTCCCTTAAGTGGCTTTAATTTTCCGTGTAGTTCAAAATTTCCTTTTAACAAGGGAATAGATTTGAAAGGTGAAGTGGGATGATGACTTCTTCTGGGCCAGGCCTAATTAATAGAATGCTGATTCTGCCGATTTGGAGAGAAGGAAGACCTTAAAAGACACGGAGAATAAGTGCAGAGTTTGAGGCAATAAATTTATTTCAGGTGGCTTTAATCAAACTTAAGAGACTGGAATGAAGGTCGTCCTCCTCCTCTACATTTTAAGAGGAAATGCTGCTTTAAAAAGGTTCAGGTTGTTGACATGAACATGCCTAGAAAATAATATTGTATCGGAATCCAGGCATAAAAACAAAGCCCATTTGTTATGTAGCTTAAAGGGGAAGGCTGTAACAAGTTACATGTCTCACTGCCCATAAAAGGTAATATATCTCTGCTTGTGACCTTATTGTTCAAATATACCTTGTGCCTGATGTAAACCATTTTCCCCATCTGGCTGAAAAGAGATAATACAGAGATGACAAAGAACTTTATCCCTAGAGACTCTGAAGTTCATGGAATTCAGTCAGTCTGCCTAAAAATGAATTAAACTGCCTTGAAGCCAGGAAAAAATGTGATCTCTTGTAAAACCTAAAGCATTAGCAAAAAACTCATCTTGATATAACAGAGAGATTAAGAAGAGTGTTTGCTTACAATTTTTAGTTGTAACTTGACAAAAGTAAGACAACTAATCAATACACTTAAAAAATTGGTCAACTTTAAGTGCTTGACCCACTGAAGAAGCTGAAGTTGAACGGTTCTATGAAGACCTACAAGACCTTCTAGAATTAACACCCCCAAAATATGTCCTTTTCATTATAGGGGACTGGAATGCAAAAGTAGGAAATCAAGAAACACCTAGAGTAGCAGGCAAATTTGGCCTTGGAATACAGAATGAAGCAGGGCAAAGGCTAATAGAATTCTGTCAAGAGAATGCATGTGTCATAGCAAACACTCTCTTCCAACAACACAAGAGAAGACTCTACACATGGACATCACCAGATGGCCAACACCGAAATCAGATTGATCATATTTTTTGCAGCCAAAGATGGAGAAACTCTATGCAGTCAGCAAAAACAAGACGGGGAGGTGACTGTGGTTCAGATCATGAATCCCTTAGTGCCAAATTCAGACTTAAAATGAAGAAAGTGGAAAACCACTAGACCATTCAGGTATGACCTAAATCAAATCCCTTATGGTTATACAGTGGAAGTGAGAAACAGATTTAAGGAACTAGATCTGACAGACAGAGTGCCTGATGAACTATGGATGGAGGTTTCGTGACACTGTACAGGAGACAGAAACCAAGACCATCCCCAAGAGAAAGAAATGCAAAAATGCAAAATGGCTGTCTGAGGAGGCCTTACAAATAGCTGTGAAAAGAAGAGAAGCAAAAAGCAAAGGAGAAAAGGAAAGATATAAGCATCTGAATGCAGAGTTCCAAAGAATAGCAAGGAGCGATAAGAAAGCCTTCCTCAGTGATCGCTGCAAAGAAATAGAGGAAAACAATAGAATGGGAAAGACTAGAGATCTCGTCAAGAAAATTAGAGATATCAAGGAAATATTTCATGCAAAGATGGGCTGAATAAAGGACAGAAATGGTATGGACCTAACAGAAGCAGAAGATATTAAGAAGCGGTGGCAAGAATACACAGAAGACCTGTATAGAAAAGATCTTCACGACCCAGATAATCACGATGGTGTGATCACTCACACTCACCTAGAGCCAGACATCCTGGAATGTGAAATCAAGTAAGTGGGCCTTAGGAAGCATCACTACAAACAAAGCTAGTGGAGGTGATGGAATTCCAGTTGAGCTATTTCAAATCCTGAAAGATGATGCTGTGAAAGTGCTGCACTCAATATGTCAGCACATTTGGAAAACTCAGCAGTGGACACAGGACTGGTAAAAGTCAGTTTTCATTCCAATCCCAAAGAAAGGCAATGCCAAAGAATGCTCAAACTACTGCACAAATGCACTCATCTCACACACTAGTAAAGTAATGCTCAAAATTCTCCAAGCCAGGGTTCAGCAATACGTGAACCGTAAACTTCCAGATGTTCAAGCTGGTTTTAGAAAAGGCAGAGGAACCAGAGATCAAATTGCCAACATCCACTGGATCATCGAAAAAGCAAGAGAGTTCCAGAAAAACATCTATTTCTGCTTTATTGACTATGCCAAAGCCTTTGACTGTGTGGATCACAATAAACTATGGAAAATTCTGAAAGAGATGGGAATCCCAGACCACCTGACCTGCCTCTTGAGGAACCTATATGCAGGTCAGGAAGCAACAGTTAGAACTGGACATGGAACAACAGACTGGTTCCAAATAGGAAAAGGAGTACGCCAAGGCTGTATATTGTCACCCTGCTTATTTAACTTATATGCAGTATACATCATGAGAAATGCCGGGCTGGATGCAACACAAACTGGAATGAAGATTGCTGGGAAAAATATCAATAACCTTAGATATGCAGATGACACCACCCTTATGGCCGAAAGTTAAGAACTAAAGAGCCTCTTGATGAAAGTGAAAGAGGAGAGTGAAAAAGTTAGGTTAAAGCTCAATATTCAGAAAACGAAGATCATGGGATCCGGTCCCATCACTTCATGGCAAATAGATGGGGAAATAGTGGAAACAGTGTCAGACTTTATTTTTGGGGGCTCCAAAATCACTGCAGATGGTGACTGCAGCCATGAAATTTTAAAAGACGTTTACTCCTTGGAAGGAAAGTTATGACCAACCTAGACAGCATATTAAAAGGCAGGGACATTACTTTGTCAACAAAGGTCTGTCTAGTCAAGGCTATGGTTTTTCCAGTAGTCATGTATAGATGTGAGAGTTGGACTATAAAGAAAGCTGAGCACCAAAGAATTGATGCTTTTGAACTGTGTTGTTGGAGAAGACTCTTGAGAGTCCCTTGTACTGCAAGGAGATCCAACCAGTCCATCCTAAAGGAGATAAGTCCTGGGTGTTCACTGGAAGGACTGATGTTGAAACTGAAACTCCAATACTTTGGCCACCTCATGAGAAGAGCTAACTCATTTGAAAAGACCCTGATGCTGGGAAAGATTGAGGGCAGGAGGAGAAGGGGACGACAGAGGATGAGATGGTTGGATGGCATCATTGACTCAATGGACATGGGTTTGGGTGGACTCCAGAGTTGGTGATGGACAGGGAGGCCTGGCATGCTGCAATTCATGGGGTCGCAAAGAGTCAGACACGACTGAGTGACTGAACTGACTGAAGTGCTTGAGCCAAAAATCTTAGCCTAAATATATTTCTTTTAACCATACTCATTTTTACAGTAAAATAGAAAGCCTTTATTGATTTCACTCTTAAAATACTCATGGCATTCTCTTAGCACTTTACATGAGACATTTAGAAATGAGAACATGCTCGATTATGTTCTGATAGATTTGAAATGTTAGAGGCAATTATAGGGAGACTAATAAAACTTAATATAACTTTTTAGTATTTTACAATCTCCAACAATATTAATGAAGACAGAAGGTGCAGTGTACTAATTCTAATAGTTTAAAAACACAAAAGGAATAACCAGTAACTGCCTTTGTTTTATAGTTGGGATGCAACAGAGAGTGAGCAAATGAAGTGGAGGCTCACATAGGAAAGCAGAGGCTAACCTGGGGTGATTGCCAGGGTGTGGAATCCTTTGAGAGCTGTTCTCTTCTTGGGTAACAGATTTCTAAAACTGGGTCACAGAAAGAATGTGATAGTCAGTGACCTCTCCTAAGCACCTGTCACTTGTATTCAAAACAGCGCTGCTACTGCCGCTGCTGCTGCTGCTAAGTCGCTTCAGTCATGTCCGACTCTGTGCGACCCCATGGACTGCAGCCCACCAGGCTCCTCCATCCATGGGATTTTCCATGGATGGAGTGGGGTGTACTGGAGTGGGGTGCCATCACTGGAGCCCCCTAAACAGCACATCTCAAGCCCTCATTTGGCAAGAAAGTGCTGGTTTTGCCTAATATCTTTCCTTTCTTTCTAAACCCTCAAAGTCAGGTCTCATACACAAAATAAAATCATATACACTACAGGAGAATACGTGGCTTTAAGTCTATGGCATCTGGACCTGTTTATTATATAAGGAACTTTCTGGATGAGAGTTGCTTCACGTGCTGTCTCCCCACCATCTTCTTTTTTTTCACTCTACCTCTGGTTAGTAGATGACCACGTGATCCTGACATGCCTTTATCTACAGAGTCCTGCAATGGACATACCTTGCTTTTTCCAGGTATTTTCCTGATAGTGTTTTTAAAGAGTGTTACAGTATTCCATCAACAATTGCTTTCAAAACAGCCACAAGAGAAACTTTTGAGGGACAAAATGTTGACTATTTCAATTCCATATATGTAACACACTAATTTTGAAGTCATCATGTTATAGAACTTCAGAAGTTAGGATAATCTGGGGCACATCATCTTGCTTTTTAATACCTGTATAACAACTCCCTTGGTTGTCATCACTTGGTTGCCAACATCTTTTATCTTAATACATATGGATAACATATCTTACTTTCTTGTCCCAAATAAGATGTGTTTCAATGTCTCCTGCCTAAGATATACATAAAATCATTTGCAAGATATACTAGTAGTTCAAATCTGGTTCTAATTGTTATTGGATTTTTTTCTTTTAATTGTTCACTTTTAGTTTTTAGAATTTCTTTTTTAGTTTCTTTAACTTATTCTGATTTGGGACAGCCAAGGGTTTTCTGTCATGGGTGAGCTATTTCCTATCAGTATTCTTTTAGAATAACACTATACATTGACCTCTGGAACCTAGAATGATACATAGCAAAACATCTTTTATCAAAATTCTTTGTGTTCTTTGTATAGTTTTTAAACAAGACCCTTCTACAAAAAGTAATGGATAGAAAATAAGGACTTAAAGAAATAACATGACTCAAATACAGTCAGGATACACCATTACAGAAACTTTTGGTAGGTGCAAATAACAATGGTTCACATTTATTTTGTGCTTACTACATGCTAAGCACAGTACTAAGTATTGTACATTCATTGGCATTTAATAAACAGAAGTTCCAGGAGACAAGTACCATAACTGTACCTGTTTTAGAAAAAGCAAGCGAGTTCTAGAAAAACATCTATGTCTGCTTTATTGATTACATCAAAGCCTTTGACTTTGTGGATCACAACACACTGTGGAAAATTCTTAAAGAGATGGGATACCAGACCACCTGACCTGCCTCCTGAGAAATCTGTATGCAGGTCAAGAAGCAATGGTTAGAACTGGACATGGAACAACAGACTGGTTCCAAATTGGGAAAGGAGTATGTCAAGGCTGCATATTATCACCCTGCTTATTTAACTTATATGCAGAGTACATCATGTGAAATGCCGGGCTGGATGCAACACAAGCTGGAATCAAGATTGCCAAGAGACATATCAATAACCTCAGATATTTAGATGACACCACCCATATGGCAGAAAGTGAAGAAGAACTTCACTTCTTTCTGCAAGTGAAAGAAGAGAATGAAAAATCTGGCTTGAAACTCAACATTCAAAAAACAGATAATGGCATCCGGTCCCATCACTTCATGGCAAATACTTGGGGACAAAATGGAAACAGTGACAGACTTTATTTTCTTGGGCTCCAAAATCACTGCAGATGGTGACTGCAGCCATGAAATTAAAAGACGCTTGCTCCTTAGAAAGCAGAGACATCACTTTGCCAACAAAGGTCCATCTAGTCAAAGCAATTGGTTTTTCCAATAGTCACGTATGGATATGAGAGTTGGACCATAAAGAAAGCTGAGCACTGAAGAGTTGATGCTTTTGAACTGTGGTATTGGAGAAGACTCTTGAGAGTCCCTTGGACTGCAAGGAGATCAAACCAGTCAATCCTAAAAGAAATCAACCCTGAATATTAATTGGAAGGATTGAAGCTGAAGCTGAAACTCCAATACTTTGGCCACCTGATGCGAAGAACTGACTCATTTGAAAAGACCCTGATGCTGGGAAAGATTGAAGGCAGGAGGAGAAGGGGATGACAGAGAATAAAATGATTGGATGGCATCATCAACTCGATGGACATGAGTTTGAGCAAGCTCCGGGAGTTGGTGATAGACAGGAAAGCCTGGTGTGCTGCAATCCATTGGGTCGCAAAGAGTTGGACACAACTGAGCAACTGAACTGACTGATTCTGTGAAGGAAGTGAGGTTTACAGAGGCCAACAACTAGTTCACAGTCATACTCCAGTTAAGGCAGGATGCAAACACAACTCCTCCTGACCTCAGTACTTTATCACCACACTATTCTCTTTCCTATATATATAAAACCATAAATATCCCCTCAATGGTGTAGATTTTTAATGTTAACTCTCAGCTAAACTCCACCATGGGCTTCCCAGGTGGCTCAATGATAAAGAATCCACCTGGCAGTGCAGGAGACACAAGAGACAGAGGTTCAATCCCTGGCTCAGAAAGATCCCCTAAAGAAGGGAATGGCAACACATTCCAGTATTCTTGCCTGGAGAATCCCATGGACAGAGGAGCCTGGCTAGCTCTACACCATAGGGTTCCAAAGAATCAGACACAATTGAGCACAGATTCCATTATGATTCATTTTTCAAGCACTGTCTACAATTGCCAGATCTACTGTACAATGTCATTGAATCACCAAGTAAATCAATTATTTCCTTGCCCAAGGACATTAGTTGCTAAAACATGTCTCCTAAAAACCAAAATAAATATGAAAAGCATAATGGGTAAAGCATAAAACTGTGTTACTATTCTTTTTATTATCACAGTTGTTGTTACTGTAGGTCAGTAAAACGTGGCCTGCATCATTGCCATAAAGTAAAACTTCTGATTTCAGTTTAGGATTTCCCAGGTGGTACAGCGGTAAAGAATTTACCTGCCAATGCAGGAGACACAAGTTCTATCCCTGGGTCGGGAAGATCCCTTCAGTAGGAAATGGCAAACCACTCCAGTATTCTTGCCTGGGAAATCCCATGGACAGAGGAGCCTGGTAGGCTACAGTCCATGGGAACACAAGGAGTCAGACACGACTGGGCATGCACACACTTCAGTTTGTGCTTCAGTTTGCATTGGCATAAAAGTTAGTGATTTTTATGATTTCTTTCCTTTTACTAACTTTGGAGTTCTTCTGTTCTTTTTCTAGCTGCTTTAGGTGTAAAGGTAGGTTGTTTATTTCATGTTTCTCTTGTTTCTTGAGGTAGGCTTGTATTGCTATGAACCTTCTGCAAACTAGTAAAACTACTATGGAGAACAGTGTGAAGATTCCTTAAAAAACTGGAAATAGAACTTCCATATGACCCAGAAATCCCACTGCTGGGTATACACACCAAGGAAACCAGAAGTGAAAGAGACACATGTACCCCAATGTTTATTGCAGCACTGTTTACAATAGCTAGGACATGGAAGCAACCTAGATGTCCATCAGCAGACAAATGGATAAGGACATTATGATACATATACACAATGGAATATTACTCAGCTATAAAAAAAGAACACATTTGAGTCCATTGTAATGAGGTGGATGAAACTGGAGCCTATTATACAGAGTGAAGTAAGTCAGAGAAAGAAACACCAATATAGTATATTAATGCATATATATGGAATAGATGGTAACGACGACCCAATATGCAAGACAGCAAAAGAGAAGAGATGTAAACAACAGACTTTGGACTCTGTGGGAGAAGGGGAGAGTGGGATGATTTGAGAGAATAGCATTGAAACACATATATTACCATATGTAAAACAGAAGACCAGTGCAAGTTCAGTGCATGAAGCAGGGCACTCAAAGCAGGTGCACTGGGACAACTGGTAGGGAGGTTCAGGATGGGGGGACACTTGTACACCCTTGGCTGACTCATGTCGATGTATGGGGAAAACCACCACAGTATTGTAAAGTAATTAGCCTCAAAATAAAATAAATCAATTGATTTTCTTAAAAAGTAATTCACTCAGCCTACTTTCAACTAACATATATTGCTGTTTGACTCGAGTTGCTATGCTTCTCCCAGTAGGGATATGTCCTTTTCCTTTATTTATTATGGGAAGGCATTGTTTTGTTTTCACTGTCATTGCTCAGTCCCTAAGTCATATCCAACTCTTTGTGACCCCATGGACTGCAGCTCGCCAGGCTTCCCTGTCCATCACCAGCTCCCAGAGCTTGCTCAAACTCATGTCCATCATGTCGGTGATGTCATCCAACCATCTCATCCTCTGTCATCCCCTTCTCCTCCAGCCTTCAATCTTTCCCAGCATCAGGGTCTTTTCTAATGAGTCAGCTCTTCACATCAGATGGCAAGGTATTGGAACTTTAGTTTCACCTTCAGTCCTTCCAATGAATATTCAGGATTGATTTCCTTTAGGATTGACTTGTTCGATCTCCTTACTGTCCAATGGACTCTGAAGAGTCTTCTCCAGCACCAAAATTCAAAAGCATCAATTGTTGAGTGCTCAGCCTTCTTTACGGTCCAACTCTCACATCCATACATGACTACTGGAAAAACTAGAGCTTTGACTATACCAACCTTTGTCGGCAAAGTGATGTCTCTGCTTTTTAATATGCTGTCTAGGTTTGTCATAGCTTTTCTTCCAAGGAGCAAGCACTTTTAATTTCATGGCTGCAGTCACCATCTGCAGTGACTTGGGAGCCCAAGAAAATAAAGTCTGTCATTGTTTCCATTTTGTCCCCATCTATTTGCCATGAAGTGATGGGACCAGATGCCATGATCTTAGTTTTATGAATGTTGAGTTTTAAGCCTGATTTTTCACTCTCCTCTTTCACTTTCATCAAGAGGCTCTTTAGTTCCTCTTTATTTTCTGCCATTGAAGTGGTATCATCTGCATATCTGAGGTTATTGATATTTCTCCTGGCAATCTTGATTACATCTTTTGATCATTTAGCCTGGCAGTTTGCATTGATGTACTCTGCATATAAGTTAAATAAGCAGGGTGACAATATACAGCCTTGATGTACTCCTTTCCCAATTTTGAACAGTCCATTGTTCCACGTCTGGGTCTACCCATTGCTTTTTGACCTGCATACAGGTTTTGCAGAAGGCCAGAAAAGGTCAGTTTTCATTCCAACTCCAAAGAAGGACAATGTCAAGGAATGTTCAAATTACTGTACAATTGTGTTCATTTCATATGCTAGCAAGGTAATGCTCAAAATTCTTCAAACTAGGCTTCAACAGTACATGAACTTAGAACTTCCACATGTACAAGCTGGATTTAGAAAAGGCAGAGGAAGCAGAGATCAAATTGCCAACATCCACTGGATCACAGAAAAAGCAAGGGAATTCCAGAAAAACATCTACTTCTGCTTCATTGACTACACTGAAGCCTTTTACTGTGTGGATCACAACAAACTCTTTTCACTTCAGAGAGTCCAAAAAGAATAGAGGGGTTAGCTATGTGACTGGGAGTTTTGTAACCATCTCAATTTACCTGGGACTAAGGGGTTTCCCAGGAAGCAGGACTTTCAGCTTTAAAATCAGGACACTCCCAGCCAAACTGTGATCCATTGCTACTCTACTGGGAGCAGACTTTTATTACTTCTTCTATTATAACACTAACCTATCTCAAATACATGAGACATACATTTTATTTAACACTGAAAAGCCATCCTAAATAAGGTCTATGTGGCCAATGTAAAGTTGACATCTGAGGAAAGAACTTAAATACCTTCTTGCCTAACGTAGAAATTCCCAGATTTTGAAGTGTGGTTCAGTTCAGTTCAGTTCAGTTGCTCAGTCATGTCCGACTCTTTGCGACCCCATGAATCGCAGCACGCCAGGCCTCCCTGTCCATCACCAACTCCTGGAGTCTACCCAAACTCATGTCCATCAAGTCAGTGATGCCATCCAGCCATCTCTCCCTCTGTCGTCCCCTTTTCCTCCTGCCCTCAATCCCTCCAGCATCAGGGTCTTTTCCAATGAGTCAATTCTTTGCATGAGGTGGCCAAAGTACTGGAGTTTCAGCTTCAGTATCAGTCCTTCCAATGAACACCCAAGACTGATCTCCTTTAGAATGGACTGGTTGGATCTCCTTGCAGTCCAAGGGATTCTCGAGGGTCTTCTCCAACACCACAGTGCAAAAGCATCAATTCTTCAGCGCTCAGCTTTCTTTATAGTCCAACTCTCACATCCATACGTGACTACTGGAAAAACCAAAGCTTTGACTAGATGGACCTTTGTTGGCAAAGTAATGTCTCTGCTTTTGAATATGCTGTCTAGGTTGGTCAAAACTTTCCTTCCAAGGAGTAAGCGTGTTTTAATTTCATGGCTGCAATCACCATCTGCAGTGATTTTGGAGCCCCCCAAAATAAAGTCTGACACTGTTTCTACTGTTTCCCCCTCTATTTCTCATGAAGTGATGGGACCAGATGCCATGATCTTTGTTTTCTGAATGTTGAGCTTTAAGCCAACTTTTCCACTCTCCTCTTTCACTTTCATCAAGAGGCTTTTTAGTTCCTCTTCACTTTCTGCCATAATTAAACTTTAACAGAGGACAGATTGGTGGTTGCTAGCAGTGGGAGTTGGAGGTGAAGAAAAGGGATAATTTATACTGAAATACAAACTTCCAATTGTAAGATTAATAAGTTCTGGGGATGTAATGTACAGTAGGGGGACTACAGTTAACAATACTGTATTCTATATTTAAAGGTAGCTAAGAGAATAGATCTTAAAAGTTCTCATCACAAGGGAAAAAACTGATAACTATATGAGGTGATGGCTGTTAACTAAACTTACTGTGGTGATCATTTGCAAGAAACGCATATATCAAATCATTATTTTGTATCAGTCAATTCAGTTCAGTTGCTCAGTTGTGTCTGACTCTTTGCGACTCCATGGACTGCATCATGCCAGGCCTCCCTATCCATCACCAACTCCCGGAGATTACTCAAACTCATGTCCATTGAATCAACCATCTCATCCTCTGTCATCCCCTTCTCCTCCTGCCCTCAATCTTTCCTAACCATCTCATCCTCTGTCATCCCCTTCTCCTCCTGCCCTCAATCTTTCCCAGCATCAGGGTCTTTTCAAATGAGTCAGCTCTTCACATCAGGTGGCCAAAGTTCTGGAGTTTCAGCTTCAGCATCAGTTCTTCCAATGAATATTCAGGACTGATTTCCTTTAGGATGGACTGGTTGGATCTCCTTGCAGTCCAAGGGGCTCTCAAGAGTCTCCTCCAACACCACAGTTCAAAAGCATCAATTCTTAGGTGCTCAGCTTTCTTTATAGTCCAACTCTCACATCCATACATGACTACTGGAAAAACCAAAGCTTTGACTAGATGGACCTTTGTTGGCAAAGTAATGTCTCTACTTTTTAATATGCTGTCTAGGTTGGTCATAACTTTCCTTCCAAGGAGTAAGAGTCTTTTAATTTCATGGCTACAGTCACCATCTGCAGTGATGTTGGATCCCAAGAAAACAAAGTCTCTCACTGTTTCCATTACCTTAAACAAATACAATTATATATAATTGGGCTTCCCTGGTGGCTCAGCTGGTAAAAAATCTGCCTCCAATGTGGGAGACCTGGGTTTGATCCCTGGTTTGGGATGATCCCCTGAAGAAGGGAACGGCTACCCAACTCGAGTCTTCTTACTTGGAGAATTCCATGGACTGTATAGTCCATGAGGCTACAAAGAGTTGGACACGACTGAGCAACTTTCACTTTTCTTTCATATGTATGTGTCATTTATACCTCAATAAAACTGGGGGGGGGGATTTAAACTTTTACATATAAAAAGCACTATAAGACCTGTCCTAAACATTCTCATACTGACATAAATTTGGTTGTGCACACACTTTGCATTATTTCCACATATATCTGTAGCACTGAAATCAGTATGACTATTAGTTATGTTTTGCTAACACTCATACCTCAATATGAGCATTTCTCCTGAAAATGATCATCTCAAGAGGCTATACATTTACTCTAATGTCATCAACTTAGCTCAAAACATTTCTAAACCTCCTTTTCAGAACTGCCTTTAAAGTCATATTCATATAATTTATAGCCTGTCTTCAATTTTTATGAACACTGTTTTAGAAGCATGGATGATTGTCCTTATTCACCATATATAGGTCCAAATAACTTGATTTTTCCCCCAAAGCAAATTCCTGCCTAAAAGGGCAATGTTTGAAACTTCTGATGTTCTTCAAAAGAGCATGACAAAAGCTCTAAAGACAGTTCCAGAAAGGAATGACAGCATTGCTTTGATCACTGGTAGTATGTTAAGCTGAAGAAGACAACTCCACTTTTAAAGAGAGCAATTTTGGAGTTATAGGCTCTATATGATTGTTCCTTCCCCCCTACATCACTTATGTTAACTTAAAGTCATGCCTTTCAACTGTCAGCTAAAAAGCCTATAATTTCAGTACTCATTTTAAGCCCAGACCTTGGTGTCATCATGCTATGTATCAATCCACTTAGATCTCCTTTTGTGGTGCCTGCTCAAATGCTGAACCCCTCTCTGCAGCTTGCCAGATGTCCTCCTCTAAGAATTACTTTTCCCCTCAGGGCTGCTGTGTTTACCTCTAAGATATCCGCTACTGAGCTGGTAATTGCTTCATGGAAGAGTTGGAGGACGTGGTTAGTTGTAGGAGGTCTTTTTAGGTGAACTTGTCAAGCACATCACGTCTAACAGAAGGTTTTCCAATGTTAGCACTATTTAGATTGGAAAACTGTTTGTTGCAGGGGGCTGTTTTGTGTATTATATAGGATAGATAGCAACATCTCTGGCCTCTATCCACTAGATGCCAGTTGTGAGAACCAAAAATGTCTCCAGACAATGCTGAAGGTCCCCTATAGAGCAAAACTGTCCCGGTAAAGAATCACTGGCTACGCAAGAAACATGGAGATGTGTTGGTTTCTTTACAGAGTTTTAAATAATACATACTATGCTTAGACAAATTAGTTTGAAAGGAAAACACCCCTTCAAATTTAAACCAAATAAAAGTATATTTTAATTAATCGGTATAACAAAATCTGTATTTGGGGGGGGGCGGAAATGTGGTGCTTTCAGGTGAGACACTAACTCCATATGCCAGGTAGAAAGGTATCCATTCTTTTTCATTCCACTAATATTCACTGAGTGTCTACCAAGCGAGAGATACTCCCGTGGGCAATGGGGCTACCGTAGTGAACAAGACAGACAAGATCCCTGCTCTCAAGAAGCCTACAATTTAACAAGTTTGGGAGATGTTAAGTAACCCATTGTGAAATGTGCCATGCCACAACAGGTGATAAGTATATTAATCATGTTTTTTATTGTCTCTCTATATTTCTTATTGTCTATATTTTATGATGTTTTGACATCTTGGCAAAGGTTGTTGTGGCAGGAGAGAGACTGCTAGTTAATTCCTAAAACAGTAAATAACATGCCTGGAAGCACTGCTTTCGTATGAGAACGAGCCAATCTTGAGTCTCTACCCCCAACCATCTTTAACCCTCATCTGCCAAGCCAGTACTTCCGCTGCCCTAAATCAATGTAGGTCCAGGTGTCAGACAAGTAGGACTGCCCCTATGGCCCAAAGCCTGCTGGAATTACTCAAACTAGCCAACCCTAAACTGTCTTCCTGCCCCTTCCCATGGGAAACACAGTATAGACTGCGGCCTATGCTTTCCCCTCATTCCTTCCTACATCCTGACTGATATCGGTGCGTCCCTGTGTGGCCCTGCATGGCACAACGTGTCCCCCTCCTCTCTACAAGTGTAGTGGCATTAACCTCGCTTCTTTCAATGGCGCTAACCTCTCTGTGTTGTCCCTCAGTCACCCCTAAAAACTTAAATCCCACAGGTACACTTGTTGAGATGACACAGAAAGATTAACGTGTTGTTGTCAAGGGGACCATCAGTGCTTCCCTGAGGAAGGACAGAGTTGGTAAGGAGGATACATGGGGAATACATTTCACGCAGGGAGACAAGAATATATAAATGGCCAGGTGTGACCAAGCTGGGGTAAGAGAGCAGAAATGCAGATTCACTCAAAATATTCATCCTGCAGGCAACCAAAAGCCTTAAGTATTTAAATCAAGTAACTAACAGGATTTACTCTGTTTTCCTAGAAGATTGTTCTGGATGCTTTGTAGGGGCAGAGATCAGCTAGTAGATTTTTAAAGCAATATCAGAAAAGATTGATAGCATCCTGAATGAAGTTGGTGACTGGGAATGAACACGCACAGAGTGGGCATTCAACTTATATTTGTTGAATAAGTGAAAAAAATGTAAGTTCACATGCTTGAGTCATAGGACAGTTTTTTTGGGTAATCACTTGAAGAGAATTTACTCCTATTTTGGAAATAATTCTAGTAATTTTTTTTTAATCTACAGGTGATTAGAAACAAAAAATTAAGAGAGGGGAGATGGAACTAGAGGTACACAGAGTCATACACGCTGACAGGGCACTGAAAGCTAAAAAGTGAAAGAGAGGAAACGAAAAAAGCTCTGTATGCGGCATGCCAGCGTTCTTTAGCATAAATGCTAACATGTTCACAAATTTTAACAAAATACAATTTGAAAATTGATGCTCATGCAAAACTCTGTTAAGTCATCAAGACAGGATATGTAAACTTTTAATAGATGTATTATGCAATGGCAATTATTTTTAGTTTTTTAAAAATAATTTCACCATGTCTTTCTTCTGCCTGTGCTGGGTCTCCGTTGCCGCACCCAGGCTCTCTCTAGCTGTGGGAAGTGGGGTCTCTCTAGTTGTAGTGCATGGGCTTCTCACTGCAGTGGCCTCTCTTGTTGGGGGTCACAGGCCCCAAAGCACCCAGGCTTCAGTATTTGTGGTTCCTGGCTCTAGACTGCAGGCTCAATATTTGTGGCACATAGCATTAGTTGCTTCCCAGAGCAGGGATTGAACCTGTCTCTTCTGCGTTAGCAGGCAGATTCTTTACCACCAAGCCACCAGGGAAGCCCTATTTTTAGTTTTTAAAGTAAAGATTACATAAAAGTCAGAAGATTCAAAGTGTAAAGCGATGAGGCCTTCCAGCTGAGCTTCCAGATAACTGGGACACGTGCATTATCTGGAGTAGCTCACTCGCGTGTAGTGGGAAAGCCATATAAACAAGTTGCTGCCATAAGTGGAAATGCACCACTCAGAATGACACAATGGAATCTCTCGCCTTTCTTGTTTATAAACTCATGAAGACCGTGCTCCTTGCAAAGCACGTAAAGCACGACACGATGTTTCAAAGTGGCTACCCCACTGTTATCGGGGTTTTCTTTGTCAGTGTGTGCACGAGTTTAGGGAGCTTTTTGCAGTGTGAGTTCCCTGTCCGCCCTCCGCAGCACAGCACCGACATCACCATTCTGCCACCTCCTGCAGTCAGCATGAGCCTCTCTGCCACAAACTTACGACCGCGTTCTTAGACACTAAAATAAAGCTCACTCAGAAAATATTCCTAAATAGGGCACAATGGTTAAACTGAACTGGCAATGCTATAAATATTACAGGGCCAAAGTATATTTTTGTCCTTCTCTATGCCAGACGCCGTTAAGCCAACTGTTAATACACAAACTTTGTTGTTGTTGTCGTCAAGGAGAGTATGCAGCTTCTTCAGGACTATTTTAAATGCTGTGCCTCATTTCACATAAATATTTACCCAAAGGAAGGTGTTTGACAGTGAAAAATCTATATAGTGTCATAATCCTTTTACACAGAGCAGTATTTTCACTGTATAGACCTTGCTGAAGATATAAAAAACTCCCCCATGGAAATCCCACTGTGAGAAGAGAAAGAGGAAAAAGGAAAAAGTATCATCATTCTTCAAAAGTCAAAGTTTATAAAAACAAAATGTCTTTGTCAAGAGGCCCAAACAGTTTGTCGTGTGTTTAAAATATGTTCAACTCAGCAGTATCAATGGAAAAAATAAAGAGTAGTGGTGGATTATTTTTAAAAGCATTTGAAAATAACTCTGTGAAGTGAAAGTGTTAGTCATTCAGTCGTGTCCGACTCTTTGCAATCCTATGGACTGTAGCACACCAGGCGCCTCTGTCCATGGAACTTTCCAGGCAAAAATACTGGAGT
This sequence comes from Bos grunniens, assembly GCF_055505025.1. Classification (NCBI taxonomy): domain Eukaryota; kingdom Metazoa; phylum Chordata; class Mammalia; order Artiodactyla; family Bovidae; genus Bos; species Bos grunniens. The sequence goes on along the minus strand of NC_141170.1, from coordinate 112,056,192 downwards.
GCTTTGCCATTTCCTTCTCCAGGGGATCTTCCCAATGCAGGGATCAGACCTGGTCTCCCGCACTGCAGGCAGATTCTCTACCATCTGAGCCACCATGGAAGCCCCAAAATAAGTATTGTATATATTTTACAAATAAAAAAAATCTCAACATACTTTAACACAACCTCTGAAACAGAGATTAAACTATATATATTAGCATGGCTACACTGGAATATTTAACAATTAATAAAAACATGTTCAGGGAGAATCACAGTGAGGCTATTAGTGAAAAACACATCTTTTAAACACTGTTCTAACTTGTATAACAATAACTTTTCTAGGGACTTTTTAGAAATATTCCAGAAACATCATTTTCTAGTGGTTTTGCCTGCAATAAGTAAACATATCCTAAAAGCAATGATAATATACTAGTTCAGTTCAGTTCAGTTCAGTCGCTCAGTCATGTCTGACTCTTTGAGACCTCATAAATTGTAGCACTCCAGGCCTCCCTGTCCATCACCAACTCCCAGAGTTCACTCAGACTCACGTCCATCGAGTCAGTGATGCCATCCAGCCATCTCATCCTCTGTCGTCCCCTTCTCCTCCTGCCCCCAATCCCTCCCAGCATCAGAGTCTTTTCCAATGAGTCAGCTCTTCGCATGAGGTGGCCAAAGTACTGGAGTTTCAGCTTTAGCACCATTCCTTCCAGAGAACACCCAGGACTGATCTCCTTCAGAAGGGACTGGTTGGATCTCCTTGCAGTCCAAGGGACTCTCAAGAGTCTTCTCCAACACCACAGTTCAAAAGCATCAATTCTTTGGTGCTCAGCCTTCTCCACAGTCCAACTCTCACATCCATACAGGACCACTGGAAAAACCACAGCCTTGACTAGACGGACCTTTGTTGGCAAAGTAATGTCTGTGCTTCTGAATATGCTATCTAGGTAACCAATATAAACTAAACACCTGTTACATGCCAAGCACTCCACTTAGCACTTTACATTTTGTGATCTGAGCCTTGCAACAACCATAAAAAGGGTTTTTCTGTAATTAAATATTATTTCCTCTATGGAGAAGCTGAGCCTGGGTATTCAAAGCCCCAGCAGCTGCCAGGTGAGGATACGAGGATTCAAAGCCTGTCTGTTTGACCACATCCTAGAAACTAGCAGTGAGCCAACCCACTCCTCCAGCAGCTTGTGGCCCTACTGGTCACGGCGAACTTCAAACAATCAAACAATACAGAGGGCCGGCCTCATCTGAGGGGGTGGGTACATTCCAAGACTCCCAGTGGATACTTGAAACTGCAGATAGTACTGAGTCCTACACATACTGTTTTGTTTTTTTCCTTATATAAACATACCTATGATAAGGTTTAACATATAAATTAGGCAAGTAAGTGATGGATAACAATAACTAACAATAAAAGCAGAACAACTACACTGCCATAATAGTGATATGAATGTGGTCTCTCCTAAATATCTTATTGTGCTGTGTTCACCCTTCTCCTTTTGATGACATGAGATGATAAAATGCCTAAGTGATGAAGTGAGGTGAATGATGAAGGCATTGTGACCTAGTGTGAGGCTACTGTTGACCTTCTGACAGCACCTCAGAAGGATTACCGCTTCAGGCGCTCCTGGGTCATGTAGCCATGATGATGTCGAAGGCTGGATGTCAGGAGCAGAGGAGGTCAGTGGTTGGGGGTGAGGATGGAGGGCAGGATAATGGAGTGGGATTTCGTCATGCTACTCAGAATGGCATGAAATTTATTTATTTATTAAAAAAGTGGGGGGTGCACCATGCAGCTTACAGGATCTTAGTTCCCCCAACTAAGGATCAAACCCATGCCCCCTGCAGTGGGGACGGGTAATCCTAACCAAGTGGCCTGCCAGGGAATTCCCTGGCATGCAATTTAAAACTTATGAATTGCTTATTTGTGGAATTTTCCATTTAATATTTTCAGACTGCGGTTGACCACTGGTAATTGAAACTGAGGAAAGTGAAACCGTGGATAGGGGTGGACACATATAGGTGCTCTGAAAGGAAAGTAGACAATGCTTTTAGAGACTATAAAACTCAGGCTATCGGGGGGAATCTAGAGTAAATGATCCTTGGCCTAAGAGGTATTAGTTAGAAGGAGTCAGGCAAAGAGATGGGGAAAGCTCCAAGCAGCACAGGGAATATAGGGAAAGGACTCGAGGCAGAAAGAGTGGATTCTATTAGTGAAACAGATAGAAAATGAATATATCTGAAATGTATTAACTGAGAGAATGGAGGGAGATGGGCTTGGATATGCAGACCACGTGAGGAATTTTGTATTCATCCTGAGTGCCATGAAAATCGATTGAAGAGTTTTGAGTAAACAGAAGAATGATGCTATTTGCAGTTGAAAGTCCTCTGGCTGCTGGTTGGAAAAGAGACCGAAGGATGGGAAGAGAGCAGTCTGGAGACCACTGCAGGAGTCCCAAGTCACTGATGCTGATTCCCGAACTGGTGGCGGCAGTAAGGTTGCAAGAAAGGGAATGAGCTTGAGGTGTCTGTAGAAGTAGATTGATAAGACTTGGTAGTGGATTAAAGAGAAACCTCTAGAAAGCTCATCAGCGGCTTTCCTTAAGTCAGTGCTCAACTCCTTCCCACTTCTGTTGTGTCTGATGGAGACCAGCCCTTTTCAGAGACAATACCAGTGCAAATATTTTATGAAAGGATAACCATGGATGTAACAGTTATTGGTTAGTGGTATTAGGTTGTAAGTGTAACTAAATTTTCTTGGTGTTTCTAGGTGGGAGAGGTAGACAAAGAGGTGGGAGAAAGCTATCTACCGCTAAGGAACAGCTGTTACATTTCCCTTACAAACGCTTCAAGTTGCAGATCCTGGGGGTTGTCACTGTGTTGGAGAACATTAATGGTTAGGATAGAATTCATATTTCAAATGACAGAATCCAAAGGCACGTTGATGTAATACTTTCTCATTAACTTTTATGGGACAATAAAAAGAATTATCTTTAAAAACAAAATAGTATATGTTATATGTGTGTGTGTGTGTGTGTGTGTGTGTATATATATACTATTATGTTGGAGAAGGAAATGGCAACCCACTCCAGTACTCTTGCCTGGAAAATCCCACAGACAGAACAGCCTGGTGGGCTACAGTCCATGGGATCGAAAAGAGTCGGACACGCCTGAGCGACCAAGCACATACTATTATATACAAATATAAAAAATACATATATAATAAATCACAAAATAAATATATATTAATGCTATCTATTATTAGGCACTTATTTATTAGAATACTAATAATTCAAGTCTACAACAACAGAAATAAGTAATTAGGCCCAATATCAATGGTTGGAGATCAGCAGAATCATGTTCTAAGACATATTTTTTGCCCACATTCTGCAGGTATTTTAGTTTAAGTTCTGAGATTGATTCTACAGACTGCTACTTAGGTGATTCTCTGCAAGATTTAGTCTTCTTTTCCTCAGCATCTTTCTACATATGGCGATAAACCACTTCCCAATGCCATGCGGACAGTCTCTTTGTCAGTATATGGAACTGAATACCTGAGTATGGAATTGCCTAGCCAGAATTCATATAAAGAAGAAAAGTCAAAAGAGTGAGGGTGTTTTGAATCTGTCAACATCAATAACTTTGGAGAGAATGGGAGATGCTGAGCCTGGAAAAGGGAGACTAAGAATGACTGTCTTGCTGCAGCTGCTGCTAAGTCGCTTCAGTTGTGTCTGACTCTGTGAGACCCCATAGACGGCAGCCCACCAGGCTCCCCCGTCCCTGGGATTCTCCAGGCAAGAACACTGGAGTGGGTTGCCATTTCCTTCTCCAATGCGTGAAAGTGAAAAGCGAAAGTGAAATCGCTCAGTCGTGTCCGACTGTTAGCGACCCCATGGACTGCAGCCTACCAGACTCCTCCATCCATGGGATTTTCCAGGCAAAAACACCGGAGTGGGTTGCCATCGCCTTCTCTAATGACTGTATTAACTATCTTAATATATACTAGAAAACCTGTCATGTGGCCACAAGAGTAAAACAAGGCTCAGTGGATAAGGAAGCAAATTTATGCTCATTGTAGAGAAGGCCTTTCCCAGTGGAATTGTTCAAAAGTCACACAGGCTGTGGTGGCTCACTGTCACAACAGACACTAAATGACTATTTTTAGCATCAGTGTTTTGTAAAGTTCTGTCAGTTTGTTTGACTACATTGGTTGTCTGGCAATATTTTGATATATGGCAAAACCAATACAATATTGTAAAGTTAAAAAAAAAAAAAAAAGAAAGTCCAGTTTGGATTCTAAGTCTCCTTCTATCCCTAAGATTCTATATCTAACTAGTAACGCCGGTAGCCCCCATTCTCACCATTCTTACAGTCACAGGTTTCCATCTGGTGCTTTGGGTAGTTCATTGGCATCACACTGGGGGTTGGGAAGAGCTTGAAGCTGCACTATGGAATGAGTGCATTTTATTTCTCTGGCTACATTTTATTTCTCTGGTCATTTCTTGGGAATTCTGGGACTAGTATGGTTTATTCCCACCAGTTATAGATAAGAGGCATGTGGCTTCTGCCATAACTGGCCGTCATCTTAGGATCACAGGGGAGATCTCATACAGAATGAAGAAACAAGGAAATCAAGCAAAGAACTGGAGAGAGAAGGACCCAGACCTAGTCAAGTTATGGACATCAGCAGATCTAAAGCTGCCTTTCTCAGCTTTTCAATCATGTGGACTTTTCAATTACATGAGCCAGTGAAGTTTATTTTTGGTTTAGGCAGCTTGAGTGTGTTTTCTATACATGTAAACAAATGATGCTGCTGCTGCTGCTGCTGCGGCTGCTGCTAAGTTGCTTCAGTCGTGTCCGATTCTGTGCAACCCCAGAGACAGCAGCCCACCAGGCTCCCCAGTCCCTGGGATTCTCCAGGCAAGAACACTGGAGTGGGTTGCCATTTCCTTCTCCAGTGCATGAAAGTGAAAAGTGAAAGTGAAGCCGTTCAGTCATGTCCACTTCTTCGCGACCCCATGGACTGCAGCCCACCAGGCTCCTCTGTCCATGGGATTCTCCAGGCAAGAGTACTGGAGTGGGGTGCCATTGCCTTCTCCGAATGATACCTAACTCCAATTCTTATCCAAATATGTGTAAAGTCATCCATTCTCAGAAACATAGTGAAAAAGAGACAAGCTGCATTTTGCATGCAGGGATCCACTTAAAAACCAAGAGATCTCTTAATCCTAATCTCTGAATCATATAAACTCAATTTATGTCAAAATCTGGCCTCTGTAACCACCAGTATCTCTTTTGGGACAAACTATGTTAATCAACACTGCAAGTAAATATTTACTAAGCATAAAACAGATCTAAAGCAGTCTTACAGAAAACTTTTCCTCCTACTTGCCTAAACTTAATCCTTCTTCCTCCATGCAGGGCTACTCAATGAAAAACGCAGTTACAATCAATTTAGACATCCTATGGGTTAATGGCATCACTGACTCAATGGACGTGAGTCTGAGTGAACTCCGGGAGTTGGTGATGGACAGGGAGGCCTGGTGTGTTGCTATTCATGGGGTCACAAAGAGTCGGACATGACTGAGCGACTGAACTGAACTGATGGGTTAATGACCTTGTGAACTGATATTAAATGCTTAAATAGTTTCTTGGTTTACTTAAAGTTTTGATAATGTCTCAACACGTAGAACTGTAAGAACCTTAAACTATTTTGCATGATGTTTTCTAATCTTTCATATTTTGATTTTATAGAATTTGGCTTTTGATTCCCATATCAGTAGGTCATCCTCAATGGGTTCAAATTTTACTGTCCTCTACTTACCTGTGTCTATATGTAAATTGAAAAATGAAACCACAGTCATACACTAAAGCCAAATGTTACCATCACCTTGCTTCCCACCTGCTGGTTTGTGGTCCATTAAAGTGTTAAGATACTGATTTTTTCCCTTCAATCCTCTGTGCAGCTATGCAGGACCCAGACAGGCCCAGACCCTAGATCAGAAGCCTAAGGCCAGAAGCAACCTTGTCTGTTCACCCAAAATGCAATGAAAACACTTTCATTTCCTATGTGTAGCACCACAATAAAAAGTCCATGATGCACCACCCTAAATAGCACTGCTTAAAGATTCTACCTTGTTCCTCTTTTATTGAATTTGGCATATTCTGACTCTGGAAACATAAAAAATATTGTTTTGTTGGCATATTGGTAAAGGAAGCTAAGCTTTCCTTTGAGTTTGAATTCAAAGAATTCCAAAAACTCCAAAATTTACTTTCTTTTCCAGTATTGAGATAAAATATTTCACTTGTCTCTTTCCCTTGAAAATTATTTTTATATTCTTTTACTCCCTCTTAGGAAAATGAATTTTAGCAAGTGTTGGCTGTGAAAAAATTGTGAATTTTCAGGGTAGAGCGTATGATACATGACTCATTAACGAGACTCCTTGTAACACAGAGATGTGAGAAATGTTGCAGAGATAACACAACCTGGCCCTTGGAAAATTTGTAAGGGACACTGTAGAAAGAGGGGAACTTCTTCCCGTGATGATGCCAAAGAACTACCAAGAACCTGCTTGTTACTCTCATTAGCAATGGTTATTCACCACTTCAGATTTTAAATTGCAGAGAGCAAATTCTTATATGGAGTGCCTGATGAACTATGGAATGAGGTTCGTGACATTGTACAGGAGACAGGGATCAAGACCATCCCCATGGAAAAGAAATGCAAAAAAGCAAAATGGCTGTCTGGGGAGGCCTTACAAATAGCTGTGAAAAGAAGAGAAGCAAAAAGCAAAGGAGAAAAGGAAAGATATAAGCATCTGAATGCAGAGCTCCAAAGAATAGCAAGAAGAGATAAGAAAGCCTTCCTCAGCGATCAGTGCAAAGAAATAGAGGAAAACAACAGAATGGGAAAGACTAGAGATCTCTTCAAGAAAATTAGAGATACCAAGGGAACATTTCATGCAAAGATGGGCTCGATAAAGGACAGAAATGGTATGGACCTAACAGAAGCAGAAGATATTAAGAAGAGGTGGCAAGAATACACAGAAGAACTGTACAAAAAAGATATTCACGACCCAGATAATCACGATAGTGTGATCACTGACCTAGAGCCAGACATCCTGGAATGTGAAGTCAAGTGGGCCTGAGAAAGCATCACTACGAACAAAGCTAGTGGAGGTGATGGAATTCCAGTTGAGCTATTTCAAATCCTGAAAGATGATGCTGTGAAAGTGCTGCACTCAATATGTCAGCACATTTGGAAAACTCAGCAGTGGCCACAGGACTGGAAAAGGTCAGTTTCCATTCCAATCCCAAAGAAAGGCAATGCCAACGAATGCTCAAACTACCGCACAATTGCACTCATCTCACATGCTAGTAAAGTAATGCTCAAAATTCTCCAAGCCAGGCTTCAGCAATACATGAACCGTGAACTTCCTGATTTTCAAGCTGGTTTTAGAAAAGGCAGAGGAACCAGAGATCAAATTACCAACATCTGCTGGATCATCGAAAAAGCACGAGAGTTCCAGAAAAACATCTATTTCTGCTTTATGGACTATGCCAAAGCCTTTGACTGTGTGGATCACAATAAACTGTGGAAAATTCTGAAAGAGATGGGTATACCAGACCACCTGACCTGCTTCTTGAGGAACCTATATGCAGGTCAGGAAGCAACAGTTAGAACTGGACATGGAACAACAGACTGGTTCCACATTGGGAAAGGAGTGTATTGTCAAGGCTGTATATTGTCACCCTGCTTATTTAACTTATATGCAGAGTACATCGTGAGAAACGCTGGACTGGAAGAAACACAAGCTGGAATCAAGACTGCTGGGAGAAATATCAATAACCTCAGACATGCAGATGACATCACCCTTATGGCAGAAAGTGAAGAGGAACTAAAAAGCCTCTTGATGAAAGTGAAAGTGGAGAGTGAAAAAGTTGGCTTAAAGCTCAACATTCAGAAAACGAAGATCATGGCATCTGGTCCCATCACTTCCGGGGAAATAGATGGGGAAACAGTGGAAACATGTCAGACTTTATTTTTGGGGGCTCCAAAATCACTGCAGATGGTGACTGTAGCCATGAAATTAAAAGACACTTACTCCTTGGAAGGAAAGTTATGACCAATCTAGACAGCATATTAAACAGCAGAGACATTACTTTGCCAACAAAGGTCCATCTAGTCAAGGCTATGGTTTTTCCTGTGGTCATGTATGGATGTCAGAGTTGGACTGTGAAGAAAGCTGAGCGCCGAAGAATTGATGCTTTTGAACTGTGGTGTTGGAGAAGACTCCTGAGAGTCCCTTGGACTGCAAGGAGATCCAACCAGTCCATTCTGAAGGAGATCAGCCCTGGGATTTCTTTGGAGGGAATGATGCTGAAGCCGAAACTCCAGTACTTTGGCCACCTCATGTGAAGAGCTGACTCATTGGAAAAGACTCTGATACTGGGAGGGATTGGGGGCAGGAGGAGAAGGGAACGACAGAGAATGAGATGGCTGGATGGCATCACTGACTTGATGGACGTGAGTCTGAGTGAACTCCGGGAGTTGGTGAGGGACAGAGAGGCCTGGTGTGCTGCGATTCATGGGGTCGCAAAGAGTCAGACAGGACTGAGCGACTAAACTGAACTGAAATTCTTATATAGGTGCTCTCATGTTGCAACTTAATGTTGACACAGGAAACACCATTTTATGGCAAGCACTTAACCTCAATAGGGTCTGTTCCCAGTTTCCATGAAGATTTCTTGGAAATCTTATCCATGAGCCAGGATAAAGTAATTGAGTATCAATAGTACCAGAAATCTGGCAATTTGTTGGCTAAAGTTTAAATTTTTCAACTGATCAATTGCTTCAAGATGCTTGCTTTCAAAGGATAACATTTTTTATTTTATTAACAATAAACAGTTAGATACAAGCTCAAAACTCTGCTCTGTTTCTGATGGCAGGACAGGAAGCTTTTCAGAGCACTTGTTTTTCCTAAACTAGAATATTCCTTTGAATCTCACACTAAGTGCTGCCTTCTTCCTTGTGAGGTCAGCACTGCCTCTATCTCAGAATACAGGTAGGTCAACGAAAACACTCTCATGTATTTTCAAACATCATGGGATCTTTGAAGTGAAAACTCTTATAAATAGTTGAAAGCGCTATTATTAGAAGTCTTTTTGGAAGTTTTACCATTTTGGTCAGAACGAAAATACCTGCTGAAGAAAGAGATTACAAGGCTGTGGAGAGCCAGAATCAAATGGTTTAGAGCAGCTGGCACACTGCTTATGCTTCACTGTGCTGGATGGACACCTTCCAAAATGGGCAAAAGAAACAGAGTTTAAAAGCATGCTGCAAGTTTGAGCTGAGAAGTGTTTAATTCAGGGGAAAAAAACAAACTTGTATTTGTAGAATTCAAATTAATGACTGCTGTAGTAAAGAGTTTTCAACCAGGAGATAAACAAATATTCGCTGATTTTTAAATTATGCATAAAATTGACCCTTATTGACGCCAGTTGTTTTTGTTTCAGTCACTAAGTCGTGTCTGACCCTTTGCAACCCCATGGACTGCAGCACACAGGATCCTCTGTCTTCCATTGGTCTCCCAGAGTTTGCTCAAATTCATGTCCATTGAGTCAGTGATGCCATCCAACCATCCCATCCTTTGTTACCCGCCTCTCCTCCTGCCCTCAATCTTTCCTATCAAGGTCTTTTTCAGTGAGTTATCTCTTCACATCAGGTGGTCAAAGTATTGGAGTTTCAGCTTCAACAGCGGTCCTTCCAATGAATATTCAGGACTGACTTCCTTTAGGATTGACAGGTTTGATCTCCATACAGTCCATGGGATTCTCAACAGTCTTCTCCAGCACCACAGTTCAAAAGCATCAATTCTTTGGTGCCCAGCCTTCTTATGGTCCAACACTCACATCCATATATGACTACTGGGAAAACCATAGCTTTGACTATACAGACCTTTGTCAACAAAATGATGTCTCTGCTTTCTGATACATTGTCTAGGTTTGTCATAACTTTTCTTCCAAGAAGCAAGTGTCTTTTAATTTCATAACTGCAATCACCATGCTCAGTGATTTGGGAGTCCCCAAAATAAAATCTGTCACTGTTTCCACATTTTCCCCATCTATTTGCCATCTATTTACTTTGGCCCCCTGATGTGAAGACTTGACTCACTGGAAAAAACCCTGATTCTGGGAAAGATTGAAGGCAGGGGGAGAAGGGGATGATAGAGGATGAGATGGTTGGATGGCATCACTGACTCAATGGACATGAGTTTGAGCAGGCTCTGGGAGTTAGTGATGGACAGGGAAGCCTGGCATGCTGCAGTCCTTGGGGTTGTGAAGAGTCGGACACAACTGAGAGACTGAACTGAATTGAACTGATTTGCCATGAAGTGATGGGACCAGATGTCATGATCTTAGTTTTTTGAATGTTGAGTTTTAAGCCAGCTTTTACACTCTCCTCTTTCATCTTCATCAAGAGGCTCTTTAGTTCCTCTTCACTTTCTGCCATTGGAGTGGTATCATCTATATATCTGAGGTTGTTAATATTTCTCCCAGAAATCTTGATTCCAGCATGTGCTTCATCCAGCCCAGTATTTTGCATGATGCTCTCCATATAAGTTAAATAAGCAGGGAGACAATATACAGTCTTGAAATACTCTTTTCCCAATTTTGAATCAGTCCGTTGTTCCATGTCCAGTTTTAACTGTTGCTTCTTGACCTGCATACAAGTTTATCAGGAGACAGATAAGGTAGTATGGTATTCCCATCTCTTTAAGAAATTTCCACAGTTTGTTGTGATCCACACAGTCAAAGGCTTCAGCATACTCAGTGAAGCAGAAGTAGGTGTTTTTCTGGAACTCCTTTGCTTTTTCTGTGATCCAGTGGATGTTGGCAACTTGATCTCTGCTTCCTCTGCCTTTTCAAAATCCAGGTTGTACATCTGGAATTTCTCCTTTCACAAACTGTTGAAGCCTAGCTTGGAGGATTTTGAGCATTACCTTGCTAGCATGTGAAATCAGCTCAATTGTAAGGTATTTTGAACATTCTTTGGCATTGCCCTTTTTTGGGATTGGAATGAAAACAGACCTTTTCCAATCCTGTAGCCATTGCTGAGTTTTCCAAATTTCCTGACATATTGAATGCAGCACTTTAACAGCATCATCTTTTAGGATTTGAAATAGTTCAGCTGGAATTCCATCATTTCCACTAGCTTTGTTCATAGTAATGCTTCCTAAGGCCGACTTGACTTCACACTCTAGGATATCTGGCTCTAGGTGAGTGATCACATCATGTGTTATCCAAGTCATTAAGAACTTTTTTGTGTAGACATCCCATAAATGGCTGAGACATTTTTTGGCAATCCCAAGCAAAGAACTCTTGATTCAATGAGCCAAAGAAATGGAAAGAGATCCATGGTATACAGGTGGGTAGTAATGAACTGGGTGTGGAGCTGGTTTCTGAGAATCTGGCATCCTACTGATTTGCTCTCAGAATTTGCTATGCCTCACTCCCAGCTATTTCTGATCTGTGTAGCAGAGCTGAATTCTGCCTACAGTTTAGATTATAGAGAAAATAAGTGATATCAATTCATTTCAATATAGGATTGCTTTTTTTTCTTTCTTCCAGAGAGAGTCAAGCTTCCTAGGAATATGGCACTGATACATAAAATTTTTCCAAAGGAGCCTACTATTTTGTAAGTGTTCAATAAATATTAAAAACAGGAGTAACCTAATGACCTAATGTACAATCCTATAGAGTCCTTCAACTTAAGGAGCTGATAATTCTCATAAATTGAAATGTCAGCTGTGTAATAGTTTAATACCATAGCAAGGACCCAAACTAGTAAGCAGAAGGCCTATGTTCTCATCCTAGCTCTGCTACTGAAAGCTCTATAAATGCAGACAAGTCACAAACTTTTCAATAGCCAATGTACCTACTTATGAATCCCTAATTTCTCAGATTTACTGTAATAATCCGACAATGTTCTTTTAAAATTGGAAGGCCCTATAAATTGAACATCTGTGTAAGATGTGATGGTATTCTCATATCTTAGTTAACATGACTTCATAGATATAACGTAATAAACTGTATAATAATTAAATATTTATTGAATATAGCACTCATTTTAACTCTTAGTCCAACTTAGAAAATATTACTTTGAGTCATCATCATGGGTAAAGAATTCACAAGGCAGATATTCCTCATCCTCAAAGTAGTCATAATCTAACACAGGTGACAGACCCAGCTATAACCACTCATTTATTTGGCAAATATTTGCTGAATTCCTACTAGATGACAGGCACAAATACGAAAAGGTGCTGTACCATGACATCAAGGAGCTTGTATTTCAGTAAGAAAGGGAAACTTCTTTTTTTTAATCTGTGAATTATTCTGTACAATACATGAATGCTTTAATGGAAGTGTGCATAACAGTTTAAGAGTAGAAGTGAGAAGAGAACAATGGGGACGACAAGAAGGTACTAAAATATGATGACTAGTACAATTGATGAAGAGCTCAAGATAAAATTTATGTTAAAAGCCCACTTTTGTGACCTTTTCCAAGTTACGTGGTTCCTCTATTAGTTTCTAGATAGGTAAAATGGGCGGGGGGAACGTATTATCTTCCTCACAGGGCTTCTTTGTGAAATAAATGAGACGATGCAGAAAACAGTATCACACCTAGTGCATGATAAGTGCTTAACAAATGTTTAATTATTGTTATCACATTTATGTCCCATCTTTATTCTCTCTGAATGCCTAATAAAATGTTATACACATAACTGGTTCTCTAAATTCTTAGCTACAGCCCTACAGAGTCATTATTATGAATGTTAATCTAAAGGATTATCATCATAAATATCTATTCCAACAACAGAACACTGAAGAGGTAATTTCTGTTTAGTGAATTAATACCATCCACTTACTTTCTTAGTCATTTGATTTTTTTCTTCTATGAGCAGGATGAAGAAAAAATAAATCAGAAACAAAATATACATATTGATAAATCATGAACTGGGCGGTTCTAATGAATGGAATCTGACTTAAGCCAGATAAATCTATTCATTATGATAATCACTATATATTTTTGTTTAAAAAGCTCATGTATACTTTTTTGGAAGTTTCCATCATAGTTAATTTAAGTTATTGCAATTTTGTAGGCTCTTGGGAGATAACTGAAGGATTCTATACACATACACACAAAAAATGAGGATCTGAAAAAATCATTTATCTAAAGTGAGAGGTAGGATTCAAGAGGAAGAAATGAGGTATGCATTGTCCTATTAAAAATTAAAAGCCAAAAAACTGTTCTATACATCAGTGTCTCTTTTGCTGTCTCGTATACATGGTTATTGTTACCATCTTTCTAAATTCCATATATATGCGTTAGTATACTGTATTGGTGTTTTTTTCCTGGCTTACTTCACTCTGTATAATAGGCTCCAGTTTCATCCACCTCATTAGAACTGATTCAAATGTATTCTTTTTAATGGCCGAGTAATACTCCATTATGTATATGTACCACAGCTTTCTTATCCATTCATCTGCTGGTGGACATCTAGGTTGCTTCCATGTCATGGACTCTGTGGGAGAGGGAGAGGGTGGGATGATTTGGGAGAATGGCATTGAAACATGTATAATATCATATATGAAACGAGTCGCCAGTCCAGGTTTGATGCACGATACTGGATGCTTGGGGCTGGTGCACTGGGATGACCCAGAGGTATGGTACAGGGAGGGAGGAGGGTTCAGGATGGGGAACATGTGTATACCTGTGGCGGATTCATGTTGATATACGGCAAAACCAATACAATATTGTAAAGTTAAAAAATAAAATAAAATAATAAAAAAAATAAAAATAAAAAATAAAAGCCAGCTCTCCTCTACTGGGGAAATTAACCAAATATATTTCTTTTACTATATTATTAGCCAAAGTGAGATAAGAAACCTCTTGATTTTAAAGCTTTAAGATACATTTGATTTTCTAAAAGGACAGTCTGAATTCTTTATGTTGATATAAATTTAAAAATATAAATGACTCAGTTACTCAAGCAAAAACATTAATCTCGATTTTTGAAAGACCCAAAAAGCTGTCCAGTTTATATTTTTATGACAAATAAAAAATAGCATTCAACTGACTTTTTTTTCCATATGCATCTATTTTTTTTCCTCCAGTTTTTTTGAGATATAATTGACATATAGCATTGTATTGGTTTTAGGTGTACAACACAATGATTTGATACATGTATATATTGTGAAACAATTACCACAATAAGTTGAGTTCATATTCATCACCTCACAAAGTTACAGACTGATTTTTCTTGTGGCTAGAAGTTTTAAGATCTTACTCTTGTGGCCACTTTCATATACATGATACAGTATTTTTAGCTATAGTCACCATGCTGTGCGTTACACTCCAGAACTTATTCAACCGGCTTTATTTTTTGCTTCTGATCACTCTTTCTTTTCCCTTTCCTCTCTCCTTTCTCTTCCGCTCCATCCTTCCCTCTTTTCTTTCATCCTTTCTATTCTTCTTCTCTTTCTTTTTTCCTTTCTCTTTATCCCTATCTTTCACTTTTTTTTTCTTTATATAGCCAGGGACCAGGATCTTTCCTAAGTGCTGGCAAAGAAACAGTGAATAAGATAGACATGATGCCTTCCTCAGAGCTTACTATCTTCTATGGAAAACTGTTAATTTAATGAGTGTTTTTATTACAACATTAGAAGTGTGATAGTCAGGCAGGTACAGTGTAGGACGAGCACATTGCTGTGCAATGTTTAATTCATGAACAAGAAACAGCTCATTATCCAAGATTTTCAAAGTTGCTTTACAATATACTATGTAGGTATTTATGTATAAGTATATAAAAACAAAAATACAACATAAGCGGACTTTGACTCACAGTATCCCAGGGTAATTAGGTTTAAGCATCTTGGCTCACTTTAATAGGCTTAATCCTCTTTGCCAGACATTTATAAGATAAAGGAACAAATTAAAAAAGGTTAAAGACAAAAAAAACATCCTTTTGTATCTATGTGGGGATAACCTGAAACTTTTTGAGTAATGCCTAATCTTTCTAAAGAAATGTCACTGCACACATTTGGATGTCTGGAACTAGTCTGGATTTTCAAGTCTCAAAGTATCAGTTATGACCTAATAAGACCTATGCCATCTGTTTTCTTCTTGCTTGGAGAAGCTTTTTTTAGTTTACTCTAGAAGGACATATTTTAAATGTATTTCTTCCCACACAAATTTATATGTAGGTTGGCAAGCTTTCGCAAAGGTCAACGCTTCTGACTTCATCATAAGTCAGAAGTGTTTTTTTTTCCTATAGTATAATCACCAATGACTGTTTTTCAAAGGCTTTTTATAGGTTTTGATCCTGACCAATTAGAAAATAAAGCCTTACATGGACTGATTAGTTCTGAACAAACAAACCTCTTGCCATAAAATATCAACACTTCTTAAAGGGTAACACATCAGCAATTACTAATTTACTGTGCCTACTTGTCTTCTGGGAAGATGGCGGCTGGCCAGGCAGGAATATCCAGGCTTGTTTGAAAGCTCACTCCGGTTGCCTAGCAAATCTCCTGTCATGGGAGTCGGGCAGCCCAGCCTCTGCAGATCCTGAGCCCCCAGCAGACACCCTCCTTCTCTCAGGTTGAGATCC
Organism: Bos grunniens; assembly: GCF_055505025.1. NCBI lineage: Eukaryota > Metazoa > Chordata > Mammalia > Artiodactyla > Bovidae > Bos > Bos grunniens. The sequence goes on along the minus strand of NC_141170.1, from coordinate 112,040,531 downwards.
AAGCACAAATGTTTTTTAAATAAAACAATAGTTTCTCCTTTTCTGTAATCAGCCCATATACATTTTTGACACAGAGCATTATGAAGTTTGAAATGGGGGGAAAGTAATATTTCTAGATCAATAGAGTTTCATGACCAATTTCTATATAATACCAGCACAAGACATATAAGCAGAATGCTTTTTTTTTCAAGATGGATAGCAAAACTAAATTTTCCAAAAACTCAAATTATATCCATAGAATATATATGTAAAACTAACAGCAGGTACTAGATATCTTGTTGGAGCAAAAGCCTTTGCAAATTCTCAGTCATCCATGGAACATTAAACATCCATCATTTTCCAAAGTTCTGTCATGACTGTAACTCTTCAACCATTTTTAGAAAAAAACAAACCTGAGAATAACATCATTAAAAGCAACCCTAGGTCAGCATGGCCACCAGTATGTATCATAATGCAGAGTCAAGTCTCTACATTCATAGAGACATAATATATTAATAGTACTATCTTGCATTAGATATCTATATTAGAATGTCCAAAATGCAAAAGATATATTTTTTTGGACAAATCTACTTTTCTAGTACAGAATGCTAATCAACGACACACTTTCTGTTTCCCCCTTCCTTTCTCTCTCTCCCTCTCCCTTCCCCTCCCCTCTATCTCTATTGTGCAATTTCAAGAAGGTTCTGGGAAGCAGCTTGGTGATGGAAAAATACTGTCTGAGAGTCAGGGCACTTGAGTCTAGACTCTTCTCAGACACCACCTGGTTGCATAGCTTTACTTTTCTGCACTTCAGTTTCCTCATCTGAAAAAGGACAAGATTGGCCAAGGTAATTTTAGGATCTCTCCTGGTTCCAACATTTTATATCTTGGCTCTAGTATAAACTGAAGAGAATCAGTAGCCACTATGAGTTGGAAAAATAAGAGTAAAGGTCTAAATAATGTCAAATCTTGGAATTTTGTTTAAATGCAGAAAATATCTGTGGCAGGAATCTCATCTTGCTCCTCCGGCCAGCACCTGCTAGGGTCCAGGCAAGGCTGTGCATGTTGGACAAACTGGTGACACAGGACTGGAGGAGGTTTTGTGTTTTGCTGAAGGGGAAAGAAGGAGAAGACTCCAGGAAGAGAATTAAATAGAGATGATGTCTCCCTAAGTACTCCTCTAAGAAAGAGGTGTCAATCTATGGACTGGGATTGGTCAGGCGGGGGCTAACAGAGGATGAGTCCCTGCTGCTTCTGTGTCTGCCTGCTAAGTGGGCCCCAGAGAGGGCAGTGCATTCTTACTACTATGGACAGATGTGTGGGGAAGCAGACTCTGCTGCTGGGCTTTGGCAGACTTAGGAGAGCTAGAAGACAGCACCGTGGCTCCTCTAGTGAAAGGCATATTTGGACTATAATAGTAATAATTTACCTTTATTACTGGAAAAGGAAATGGCAACCCACTTCAGTATTCTTGCCTGGAGAATCCCATGGACAGCGGAGCCTGGCAGGCTACCATCCATGGGGTCACAAGATTTGGACACAACTTAGCGACTAAACCACCACCACCACAACCTTTACTACAGTTTATAACTTATAGCATCTTAGAGTTTTTGTCTTATTCAGTTAGTTCAGTCACTCAGTCACGTCTGACTCTGCGACCCCATGAACTGCAGCATGCCAGGCCTCCCTGTCCATCAACAACTCCTGGAGTTCACACAAACTCATGTCCATCGAGTCGGTGATGCCATCAAGCCATCTCATCCTCTGTTGTCCCCTTCTCCTCCCACCTTCAATCTTTCCCAGCATCAGGGTCTTTTCAAATGAGTCAGCTTTTCACATCAGATGGCCAAGTATTGGAGTTTCAGCTTCAGCATCAGTCCTTCCAATGAACACCCAGGACTGATCTCCTTTAGGATGGACTGGTTGGAACTCCTTGGAGTCCAAGGGACTCTCAAGAGTCTCCTCCAACACCACAGTTCAAAAGCATCAATTCTTTGGTCCTCAGCTTTCTTTATAGTCCAACTCTCACATCCATACATGACTACTGGAAAAACCATAGCTTTGACTAGACAGACTTTTGTTGACAAAGTAATGTCTCTGCTTTTTAATATGCTGTCTAGGTTGCTCATAACTTCCCTTCCAAGGAAGAAGCGTCTTTTTATTTCATGGCTGCAATCACCATCTGAAGTGATTTTGGAGCCCAGAAAAATAAAGTCAGCCACTGTTTCCACTGTTTCCCCATCTATTTCCCATGAAGTGATGGGACCAGATGCCATGATCTTCATTTTCTGAATGTTGAGCTTCAAGCCAACTTTTTCACTCTCCTCTTTCACTTTCATCAAGAGGCTCTTTAGTTCTTCTTCACTTTCTGCCATAAGGGAGGTGTCATCTGCATATCTGAGGTTATTGATATTTCTCCCGGCAATCTTGATTCCAGCTGTGCTTCTTCCAGCCCAGCATTTCTCATGATGTACTCTGCATAGAAGTTAAATAAGCAGGGTGACAATAAACAGCCTTGACATACTCCTTTTCCTATTTGGAACCAGTCTGTTGTTCCATGTCCGGTTCTGTTGCTTCCTGACCTGCACATACAGGTTTCTCAAGAGGCAGGTCAGGTTGGTCCGGTATTCCCATCTCTTTCAGAATTTTCCACAGTTTATTGTGGTCTATACAGTCAAAGGCTTTAGCATAGTCAATAAAGCAGAAATAGATGTTTTTCTGGAACTCTCTTGCTTTTTCGATGATCCAGTAGATTTTGGCAATTTGATCTCTGGTTCCTCTGCTTTTGCTAAAACCAGCTTGAACATCTGGAAATTCACGGTTCACATATTGCTGAAGCCTGGCTTGGAGAATTTTGAGCATTACTTTACTAGCATGTGAGATGAGTGCAATTGTGCAGTTGTTTGAGCATTCTTTGGCATTGCCTTTTCTTGGGATTGGAATGAAAACTGACATTTTTCAGTCCTGTGGCCACTGCTGAGTTTTCCAAATGTGCTGGCATATTGAGTGCAGCACTTTCAAAGCATCATCTTTTAGGATTTGAAATAGCTCAACTGGAATTGCATCACCTCAACTAGCTTTGTTCATAGTGATGCTTTCTAAGGCCCACTTGGCTTCACATTCCAGGATGTCTGGCTCTAGGTGAGTGATCACACCATCATCATTATCTGGGTCATGAAGATCTTTTTTGTACAGTTATTCTGTGTATTCTTGCCACCTTTTCTTAATATCTTCTGCTTCTGTTAGGTCCATACCATTTATGTCCTTTATTGTGCCCATCTTTGCATGAAATGTTCCCTTGGTATCTCTAATTTTTTTGCAGAGATCTCTGGGTTTTCCCATTCTATTGTTTTCCTCTATTTCTTTGCATTGATCACTGAGGAAGGCTTTCTTATCTCTCTTTGCTATTCTTTGGAACTCTGCATTCAGATGCTTATATCTTTCCTTTTCTCCTTTGCCTTTAGCATCTCTTCTTTTCACAGCTATTTGTAAGGCCTCCTCAGACAGCCATTTTGCTTTTTTGCATTTCTTTTTCTTAGGGATGGTCTTGATCCCTGTCTCGTGTACAATGTCACGAACCTCCATCCATAGTTCATCATTCACTCTGTCTATCAGATATAGTCCCTTAAATACACCTTTGAATAATGTGCCTCTTGTAACTGACTGTGTTTTTCTCCGTGCTTTGACTGCTAGAAAGTTCAGAGCCTCGTCTGCAGCCTGGCTCTCAGGTTGCTATATGTTTTTGTACAGGTGTGCACTGCACCACTCAGGGGATGCTATGTTCCCTTCTGAGTAGGTGTCAGAACCATTTAATCAAGGCAGAAGAAACAATCCATTAGTCATGCTTATTATTCTTTCCCCCTACCTCCAATGGATCATCCTAGTCTTTCCACTGTATGACCCAGACATTCCTCAACCACATCCTGTTCTCCTCAACCTGCTGCAGCTGCTACAGTTCACCTCCTCACTGTATTCTACATTTGCAGTAGCTTCCCAGCAGCTCCAGACATGTATAAAAAAGCAAAAGATTTTTTTTCCTCTCCTGGATGGCTCAAGAATTATGTGAATAAATTTCAGTCTCACTCAGACTCTTGAGAATCCCTTGGACTGCAAGGAGATCCAACCAGTCCATCCTAAAGGAGATCAGTCCTGGGTGTTCTGGAGGGACTGATGCTAAAGCTGAAACTCCAGTACTTTGGCCACCTCATGCGAAGAGTTGACTCATTGGAAAAGACTCTGATGCTGGGAGGGATTGGGGGCAGGAGGAGAAGGGGACGACAGAGGATGAGATGGCTGGATGGCATCACCAACTCAATGGACATGAGTCTGGGTGAACTCCGGGAGTTGGTGATGGACAGGGAGGCCTAGCGTGCTGCGATTCATGGGGTCGCAGAGTCGGATACGACTGAGCGACTGAACTGAACTGAATGCTTTGAATAGCTCACTATTACACACTGACAGGACAAAACCCAAGATCTGCATCCAGGCTTACAAAGGCCTCCCTAATCTGGCCCCTGTCCACCTCTCCAGTTCACATCCTGTAATCCCCAGCTCTGTTCTCCACTCACAGAGGTGCTTGTAGTTCCTCACACACCCACTGTGCCATGCCTCATCACCATTTCAGATATTGTTCCACCTGCTTCACTTGCATTTCTCCTCATCTGCCTCAAGAAAATCTACTACTGTCTCCCCTAAAAGACTACATTTTGGAGGCAGTGTGTTAGTCACTCAGTCATGTGTGACTCCATGGACTAAAGCCCACCAAGCTCCTCTGTCCATGGGATTCTCCAGGCAAGAATACTGGAGTGGGCTGCCATTCCCTTCTCCAGTTGGAAGCAGAGTCTGTGTCTAATTGGTCTTGTTTTCCCAGTTCCTAGCAAGACAAGGGTTGGGGAGTAAGAGGGACAAATTACTATATATAAAATAAATAAGCCACAAGGATATATAGCACAACACAGGAAACATACCCAATATTTTATAATAACTACAAGTGGAATATAACCTTTAAAAATTGTGAAACTATTTTGACCCCTTGAAGCTCATATAATAATGTACATCAACTATACCTCAATAAAACCAAACATTGGAATTTTTTAGACATTTTTAAAATGTCTTGGAATTCTGAAACATCAAGGTTGGGAAACTGTCACACTGAGATTTCAGGATACCAACTCTGTATCTATAATTGTAACCTGAACCCAGCAGGCAAAGAGTTAACAATCATGCATGGCACCCCTAAGTTCATGGGGAACTCTTACTATCTTTAAGATAGATCCCACCTCCTCTTCCTCCAAATGTACTGGAGGCAGAATTAAACTGACCTAGTGATGTTAATAATAATTAAATACAGCTATATTCAGGAACTCTATTAGAATTAGTCTTTAATAAGCCTAAAGGTAATAATAAATGTTGCTCTGAGAAAGCAAATGAGTTCAAGATATTTAGGCTTGTGTCCTTACACACAGATCGTAAGTCCTGATATCTGGGGTCTGTATTAAATGTGGAGCTTCCGATATTTAAGTAATGACAATAACTATGACTAGCCAAGAAAAAAAAAATGCAATAACTGAAATAGGCTTTGGGGGCTGGAAAAAAATCCATGCATTATTTCCCAGTAGGCTGGGCTTTTAAGGCCAGCAATCAAGTGATCTGAGGCTGGCACACTACTGGCTGGTGAGTCTAGGCAGCAATTCGTATCTGATGCATATGACTGGGTAGTAAGCAGTATCTGAGGCTTCACATGCTAGCAAGTCCAGGTACTGAGATAGTATTTCCTTGTGTTCTCTTGCCATGTCAGCAATATTTTCCATCCCAATGCTTCTCTAAATCACATTTGTTTAGTTCCCATGGCACTGAAATGACCACATTCTTGAAACTTTGGTGCCCTCCACAAAATTAATTAGACTGTAAACAGAAATTCTGACAAAGTGGTACATCTCACCCTGTGATGGAATTCACAGTGCAGGTGGGAGCATATGCCATGAAAGGAAAAGGACAATCACTCTCACTTCAAGAAAAACATCAGTTATTGGATCACTACAGCTACAAAGACTGTGTACTAGGTATTATGTGCCTCGGATAGCGATTTGCAGAATAGTTTCCAAATCCTGGTAGTATGTTGGCTATTTAACTTCAGTGCACAATATTGGGGCTTTTGCAACTGAGAGGCTGACAGAAACAAGCCTGGAGAGAAGCTGCCTCACTGCCTGCAGAGGGGCCTAGAGGAAAACCTCCCTTAGAACAGTGCAGATGCCAGTGGGAAAGACTGTCACTCCCTAATCACTGAGCTTTACTTACCTGGCCAGAGAAGACATGATATAAGAGGAAATCTCTCTGCATCTGTTTGGAGACCCCTCAGCCTTCCACCATGCCCATACAGAAATGCTCTGTCATACACACCAGGACCAGCACGATGGCCCGGCCAAGTGCCTAAGAAGGCGGGCAGGAATGCACGGGGGCAGGAGAAGAAATGCCCGCAGGCACAACTCATCCAGCACTGAGCAAGGTCTTGGCCTTTTTCTCTGAATCCCCTGTTGGCTTCTGTGTTGCCGATACATTAGGCGCACATCTGGGGAAGTACTTCTACCGTATCAAGAGCCATGTGGTTATTAATAATGAATTAACTCAGAATGCTTGCGGCTTCGTTCCATTCTGCATAATAACACCTAAAAGGCAATGCCAAATTAAAAAGTTCTATACTCCTCACTGCAATCATGCCATGAGACTTTCTTCTGCTGATTCTAGATCCCCATACTCTGCAAATAAAAAATGGGCAACGATTTCCTGCAGACCTCTACCATCCTAGAGTTAGGGCATACCCGTGACAGAGGGATTGTTTTTGGTATGTCTGTAATTCTGCATTGGTCTGTTGGTCCTTAATCCACTGTAGGATGCTACACACCCATACAAGCCCCTGGGTACTGCCCTTCACATTTAAAGCTTTGATTTACTGACAGATATGTAAACCCTGATGTATCTAGGCAGCTCCTGTCAACCACATGTGTACTGAAACACAGATTACATAGAAGTGCAAATTATTGCAGCTGAGATCAGCACTAACTGAAACTTAGAATAACAGTCCCCTTTAAACTTTCTTGAAAAACTGGTCACGTGAACTCCAGTGACTTTTGTTTCATGGTCTGTTCTGTGTGTATTTTGTATAGTCTATCGAGATATCTGTCCTTTCCTCGTGCTAGGAACTTTTCATAAGCAGAGGTTCAGGAAGTTAAGGAAAGGAGCCTCGTTATAGAGGAGCACAAAGCGTATACTGATGTGAGAGCGTGTCCCCCTGATGGGTCTGCAGGCTCTAGGTATGTCCTGAGCTATACTCAGCAGCCAGCATCTGTATGCATCTATATTCGAGGAGGGATGGCACAGGTCAGTTAACCACCTTTTTTTTGTATTTAGATCTAGGAAGCAAACTTCAAGGTCAATATTTGGGCTCTTGGACTAAATACTATGTGTGAAATTTGACTAAAACACCAACTATCTGAAGTTGCCACCAAGTTGTGTGTATGGCAGAGATTTTTTCCCCCCAAATATATGCAAGGAACTTGAATATTGCAGTTCCTTTATTATATATCCATGAGATGTATTGTTTTATTTACAGGACTTACTTTGTACTGTAGCACATATCTATAATAAAAAAATGCATGCATAGATAAAGCCAGCCAGTCCAAAAGTACCTAGTGAAAGTATGTAGATGATACTTCCAGTAAAACCATCTTATTTCTTCCTAACAGCCTGAGCTTCTTAGCTGTCTGAAGTCCCTAACATAAAGTGATGCTTGTAGGACATGAGTTTAAAATGTAAGACAATACTATGTCTCTCCATCCTGTTATAACAGCAGCAATTAAATTCACAACTAACAGAAATCAGAAAATGCCAGGAGTTAATGTACTGGATCAAATTGCCAACATCCACTGGATCATCGAAAAAGCAAGAGAGTTCCAGAAAAACATCTATTTCTGCTTTATTGACTATGCCAAAGCCTTTGACTGTATGGATCACAATAAACTGGAAAATTCTGAAAGAGATGGGAATACCAGACCACCTGACCTGCCTCTTGAGAAACCTATATGCAGGTCAGGAAGCAACAGTTAGAACTGGACATGGAACAACAGACTGGTTCCAAATAGGAAAAGGAGTACGTCAAGGCTGTATATTGTCACCCTGCTTATTTAACTTCTATGCAGAGTACATCATGAGAAATGCTGGGCTGGAAGAAGCACAAACTGGAATCAAGATTGCCGGGAGAAATATCAATAACCTCAGATATGCAGATGATACCCCCCTTATGGCAGAAAGTGAAGAGGAACTAAAAAGCCTCTTGATGAAAGTGAAAGTGGAGAGTGAAAAAGTTGGCTTAAAGCTCAACATTCAGAAAACGAAGATCATGGCACCCAGTCCCATCACTTCATGGGAAATAGCTGGGGAAACAGTGGAAACAGTGACAGACTTTATTTTGGGGGGCTCCAAAATCACTGCAGATGGTGACTGCAGCCATGAAATTAAAAGACGTTTACTCCTCGGAAGAAAAGTTATGACTAACCTAGACTGCATATTGAAAAGCAGAAACATTACTTTGCCAACAAAGGTCCGTCTAGTCAAGGCTATGGTTTTTCCAGTGGTCATGTATGGATGTGAGAGTTGGACTGTGAAGAAAGCTGAGCGCTGAAGAATTGATGCTTTTGAACTGTGGTGTTGGAGAAGACTCCTGAGAGTCCCTTGGACTGCAAGGAGATCCAACCAGTCCATTCTAAAGGAGATCAACCCTGGGATTTCTTTGGAAGGAATGATGCTAAAGCTGAAAGTCCAGTACTTTGGCCACCTCATGCGAAGAGTTGACTCATTGGAAAAGACTGATGCTGGGAGGGATTGGGGGCAGGAGGAGAAGGGGACAACAGAGGATGAGATGGCTGGATGGCATCACTGACTTGATGGATGTGAGTTTGAGTGAACTCCAGGAGATGGTGATGGACAGCGAGGCCTGGCGTGCTGTGATTCATGGGGTCGCAGACAGTCGGACACAACTGAGCGACTGAACTGAACTGAACTGAACTGAATGTACTGAAAAAGACTGTTAACCCTTTTTGGTTTTATAAACAAATATGATATATGTCTCTTTGTATAAACATGTACATCCTAATCTACCTAATGTGGGTAGAACATATATAGGTCCCATAAACATGTAGGTAGAAAAGAGTTAAAAGCAAAACTTATTTGACCATCCTATCAGACTAGAAAGTAAACAGTTGGTGTTTCCTCAGGAAATTTTTCAGGAGGATAAAGTAAGAAGTACCACCAATATAGCATGTTTTTACTTGCAGAAGGGATCAGCTATCTGTGCGTCTTGGGGCAGACAGCCAGTCTACTTTTTTCTCCAAAACTGAAGGAGTTCTTGCGGGAAGGAAACAGCTCTGCACATCCTGTAAAGGTATGTCCACTTCACGTAGTATCTGACCAGAACTGGTAACAAAAAGAATTTAGCAGTAACAAATTTGTATGTGGTTAACCGGAATTACTAAGTGGCTAAAACAATTAAGCTGAAGTACAAAAACACATTTTTCATGTGAGTTTTCCCTTGATCTTCACTCCTCCCTTATTTGTTTAACCATTCTACGAGCATATGCTAGTCACTAATGATGCAAAGATGAATTCAACACAGTCGCTACCTGCAAGGTGCTCCCAGGGTAGTGAAGGAAACAGCCATATAAACAGGTAATTATGAAACAATGTGTTAAGTAACAATGATATGCACAGAGTATTATGAAAATAGAGAGGTAACTCATTCAGGGCCAAGACACCTCACCTTCTGAGGAGGGAGAGAGTTGCATACAGAGGGAGAAGCAGGAGTGAAAACAGGTGACCCCAAAAAGTATACATACATGCATATATGCATATATGTGAAGAGTAACCATAAGCAATTGGTGTTACTAGAGTTTAAAGCTCAAATAGTAAGAAGGAAAAAAGATAAGGCTAAAGAATTAGAGCATCATTGATAAAGGATCCATTTCCCCCAAATTAAACAGTATTTGCTTTAGTCTGAAAGGAACCAGGAAACAGTGAAGGGTCTTAATCAGGAAGGTAGCAAGGGCCAATATGTGTTTTGCCAACATCACCACAGCTGGCAATTGTGTGGAGGACACATCTGAAAGGTGCGAGGGACAGAGACGTGGACAGCATTATCACAGTAAAGGCAGGAGACTCTCAAAGGATGCAATCACAGAATGAGAAGGCAGTGAAACCCTACAGCATCCCAACGCTTAGAGGCTAGGTAAAGAACTCCGGTGGACTTTAATAACCATCTTCCTTGGCTAGAGGAGCTTCTTCCCTTTAAAAAAAAAAAACGTTTTATTTTGTATTAGGGTATAGCTGATAACCGGGAGGATGGCAGGGCAACCCACTCCAGTATTCTTGCCTAGGGAACCCCATGGATGGAGGAGCTGGTGAGCTGCAGTCCAGAGGGTCGCAAAGAGTCGGACACGAGTGAAGCGACTAAGCACCGCACAGACAGCAGAGCTGATTAAACGGTTCCCAGTCGGTGCTAGTGGCAAAGAATCTGTCTGCCAACACAGGAGACACAAGAGATGCAGAATTCTTGCCTGGAGAATCCCCACGGGCAGAGGAGCCTGGCAGGCCACAGTCCACGGAGTTGCAAAGAGTCGGACACGACTGAGGCAACGTAGCGCGCACGCATACTGATTAACAGTGTTGGAATAGTTTCGGGTGGACAGCAAAGGAACTCAGCCATACATATGCATGCATTCATTCTCCCCCAGACTCCGCTTTTATCCAGGCTGACACATAACACTGAGCAGAGTTCCATGTGCAGAGTTCTATGCTGTAGGTGGGGAGATTATTCTTGATTTGGGCAGTGTGCACACCTACATCCTGGTTATCCCACGATTAGATTGGTGTTCAAAAAAAAAAAGCAAATGGTTTCATATGTGTATTTCGAACATACTCACTTGACTTCAGATTTATTTCATCCTCAGCAAAACTGTGCCAGTATACAATTTTAATGAAGTTGGAGTATGAAACGCATATTTCTTATTAGATGGCACTAAAGCTACAAAGAGTGTTCTTGATGGTTAAATTACCTTACAGTGGAGAGAGAAAGAGCACAGCAAACAACTGCCTTTCCTCTGTTCCATGCTGGGTTATTTTATTCTTAGAGCCCGTGCACCGTCCAGGACAGAACAAGTACCTGGTCGTGTGCCCGCTGTACGTGCCAAGAACTGTTGTATCTACTCTGTGTGAAGCTGGATCACTTAGATAACAGTTGTTTTTCTTGATGTGGGTGATCTCACCCACTCCAATGACTTCAACCACCAGCTGCACACAGATGAATTCCAAATCTTTCCCTCTCTCCTGAGCTCTGGAGCCTTACCCATAATTGCCAACGAGACACTGTGGATTTCCTCCAACAACCTCCCACTTCAAATGCACAAAAGTAAGCCTGTTATCCTTCTTGTACACCTCTTCCTTCTTCTATAGTCACTATCTCCAAGAATGACCCTAAAATTTGCTCAGTTACCCAGGTCAGCTCAGATTCTTCTTTCTCCTATACTAACTGTATACCCACCTAATCCTACAGAATCTAATTATTCTGATCAATGGGCTTCATCTCCTCTTTTCTACTTCTCATCCTCTGTCCTCTCCCAGCCTTGTGGTCCCTCACCCAACCAATCCTATCTCCAGGGCTTGATCATATTATTCCTTAAAGGTGTAAAATGGTTTTAACGGATTCCCATTGCCTTTTGAAAATTCTAGCTACTTCGAGGTCACAAGTCCCTCCATGACGTGGCTCCTGCCTAACTCCACAACGATGTATCTCATCTGTAGCTCCACCCTCAGGTGCCCCACTCATGTACACCCTGAGGCCCTGGTTGCAGCAGACTCCTGCACTCAGAGGATCTTACAGGCCACGCTGGTTTATGCCTTAAGGCTGTTCCTTCTTAGACCACGTCCTGTTTGCCCCTGCTCCATCCAGGCAGAAGCCTTCCTGTATTCGTGCTTCAGTTTATGTATTTCATCTTCCAGAAAACATTCTGATCACCCCTGTATATCCCCCTTTGTGTCTCCATTATTGTCTACACCATCGTCTACAAAAACACTTAGAACATCGTATCATGCTAATTGTATCACATATTTGACTCTTTCTATAATAATGCAAGCTTTTTGAAGAGAACTTTTTAATACTCATATTTGCGTCCCAGGAGCCTAGTTTGATTCCTGGCGCTCCCTTAACTGATGTTTATTGACACCAAAGCAGTTTTTAAAAACTGTATTCAGATGAATACATTTTTCTCTTTCCTTTAATTACTTTGTCATTTTGTAGCCAAAATATGGGGCTGGGGACTGACTTAGTATGGTGATTGCAGAGACTGAGGTCAAAGTCCAACTCTAACTGCAGATGTCTGATAGAGCACCTAGATAGCATATTGAAAAGCAGAGACATTACTTTGCCAACAAAGGTCCGTCTAGTCAAGGCTATGGTTTTTCCAGTGATCATGTATGGATGTGAGAGTTGGACTGTGAAGAACGCTGAGCACCGAAGAATTGATGCTTTTGAACTGTGGTGTTGGAGAAGACTCTTGAGAGTCCCTTGGACTGCAAGGAGATCCAACCAGTCCATTCTGAAGGAGATCAGCCCTGGGATTTCTTTGGAAGGAATGATGCTAAAGCTGAAACTCCAGTACTTTGGCAACTTCATGCGAAGAGTTGACTCATTGAAAAAGGCTCTGATGCTGGGAGGGATTGGGGGCAGGAGGAGAAAGGGATGACAGAGGATGAGATGGCTGGATGGCATCACTGACTCAATGGACGTGAGTCTGAGTGAACTCCGGGAGTTGGTGATGGACAGGGAGGCCTGGCATGTTGCGATTCATGGGGTCGCAAAGAGTCAGACACGACTGAGTAACTGAACTGAACTGAACTGATAGAGCACAGACCTAAAGGCAGGGAGGCCCCATCCAGACTCTGAAGAATAAGTGCCGTGCTCTATTAGCACTTTCTGTCATGGCTGTCCCTTATATTTGCTCTCCCTCACTCAGCGTGAGCATTCACTAACCAAGTCTTTTTGAATAAGTATTCAATAAGTATTTTTAAAGATCTCATTGTGTCCACATGAGTAGAGCTGTATCTGCATTTTCAAACAACATATCCACACTGGGAACATCTTGCTAAAACCGGCAAAGCAGAGAGCATTTCAGTTTGATACTGCTATAGAAATCTTAAAAATGTATATTTAATTTTATGATAGCCTAAATTTTAAGCTAGGCTATATGGTTGGTGCAATTATATTTTTTATATGCAATTCGCTAAACTTAAGAATCTAAAGTAGTCATTGAGACACCTGAACAAGAATTAAATAATTTCTAATTTACCCAGTAATCACCTAACATAACAATACATGTCATATCTTTTGGCAAATACAAAACTAGATACAGTGAGTTAAAAAGGCAAGTGAAAATCTTATCCCAGTGTTTGAATTAAGTGTTTTTTAAAAAAACAAGGAACAGCTTATTTTATCAACAAAGTAGATTTAGGAAAATGCAATCCATAAAATTTCCTTTTAAAAATTACTCTCTTGTTCCACAGAGTCTAATTACATTCTGTTTCATTATAATTTTATCTGAACTCTATATGCTGTGCACAGCCTTGTAAATGAGTCATAGCATAACTATTCCCACTTTGTAGCCAGTTCTCCAGAGAAGCGAAGGAGAAAAGCAACAACTGCCTTTTAAGGAAATCAAACCTGTTTCTAGAGATAAACCTCTGTCCATTTCTATTTGAACATATTCTCAACAACCAAAAAACAGAACACTATAAAATACAGATCTAATGAGTGAGCCACCTGGCCAAATATATCTGTAGGTTTATTTAATGTTTCTCCTATGTTATAATCTATTACAGATAATCACATTACATAAACATGTGCACCTGGCCACATGTGAAATGGTAAAAAATGAAAGGACATTTCTTTATGCAAACATTGAAACATCTGGTTGCAGTTCAGGATTATATTTTGGCTACTTTATTAAATAAATTTGTTTTCAAAAGTAAAAAAGAAAACTTGCTGTTTCTAGGAAACTTGTAAAACATGGAATTTGTATTGCAAAGAATCTGAATAGAAAGCTAAATGGGAAAGACTGTAAAACGTAGGGCCACGCAGTAAACACTGTTCAATTAACTGATGGGAAAATGATCACCTTAATTTGGACTTCTCTCTAACTCTGCTCATTCACTGAATTTGAAAGGTGACAGAATATCAAATTTTAGTATATGGAGGCTTGAAATTTAGCTAATTTTCCAAATATTTTGCAATTGTTTTATTCTCCTTACATTATACCAAAATATGCCTGCCACCAGTCTTTTTCTCACTGTCTTAGAATTAACTAGAAAAATGACTCCTGGCATAATCAAATTTTTCTTTTAAATAAAGTACAAGTGATTGATATTTATCCAGTACCACAAATTCATTTTTACAGACTGAAATATTTTTAGTGTTGCTCCCTGGAAATCATACATAAAAAGGAACACACATATACATATATGTACATATGGCTACATAGTATAAAGCTAGGTTTCATTTTTTTACTAAATTATTTCCTACTTCACTTATCCAAACAACAAAGCTACAGCTGAAGAATTCAAAAATTTAAAAACTTGATTCCTAGCTATTGTCACAACACCCTGATGCCATTATTAGATCAGAAAATTGCAATGGCTGAACTCTAGAAATGTGAGGTGGTGGTGGCAGATGGGGGTGGGGATTGCTTTTAACCGAGTTACTTTTAATCTCCAAGATGATTAAAACAAATTTTTTTTAAAGTAGCAGAAATTTCCTGTAATTGAAAGAACACCATTATTTAAGGAAAATAAAAGGTTTACTGTAAAAAATAAATCTAGTAAAAGATCTTGGAAGAAACATTTAAAATAATAATTACAAAAACTCAGATCTTACAGAAAATATAGGTATATATTTCTTAGACTTTAGTGTAATAAAAGATTTTTTCTAACAAGACCCAAAAAATTAATTATAAAAGAGGATAATTGATATGTTTGGCTATATTGAAATTGTTGTTCATCCAAAGAAACCTTAAATAACATGAAAAGGTTATAAACCTTGTGAGTTCATTTAGTATACATCCAACTGACAAGGTTTATTATATGAAGAATGGATAAAGTTCTTATACTCATCAGTCATGAAGGATACAAATAACCTAAAAGAAAAATATTCTAAAGATATGAATAAGCAATTCACAGAAGAAAAAACACATATTGCCAAAAAAACAAATGAAGAGATATTTGAATTACCAGGTGGTCAGAGAAATACAAATCAAGACCACAAGAGATAATATTTTACTGCCAAAAGAATAGCAAAAATTAAAAAATCTGATCAAGTGTTGGAGAAGATGTGGAGGCATAGGGTTCCTTAGGCATTGCTGGTGGAATTGTAAATCATGTATCTATTTGAAAAATAGTTTTCCTCCTAAGCTGATCATTTACAAACCTATGACCCAACAACTGTACTCCTGACTTTATAGCTAAAAGAAACCCTCACCCACTTGCAACAGGAGATGTTCTAGCAGCACTGCTCAGAGCAGCAAACACCCAGAGCAGCCCACATGTTCTTTGACAAGAAAATGACAGGTAAACTGTGAGATGTTCACACAGTGGAACATTACACATCCAACACAGCAAATGCACAGGCTGCAGCCATGTGGATATATGCCAGTGACAGCATACTGAGAAAAACAAAGTCTCCAAAGACTAAAGGCAGCAGGGTGCCCTTCTTATAAAGTTAAAAATAACTAAACTTTCTTTAGAATGCATAAATATTCAATTCTATCTCAGTCGCAAAGAAAGGCAATGCCAAAGAATGCTCAAACTACCGCACAATTGCACTCATCTCCCACGCTAGTGAAGTAATGCTCAAAATTCTCCAAGCCAGGCTTCAACAGTATGTGAACCGTGAACTTCCAGATGTTCAAGCTGGTTTTAGAAAAGGCAGAGGAACCAGAGATCAAATTGCCAACATCTGCTGGATCATTAAAAAAGCAAGAGAGTTCCAGAAAAACATCTACTTCTGCTTTATTGACTATGCCAGAGCCTTTGACTGTGTGGATCACAATAAACTGTGGAAAATTCTGAAAGAGATGGGAATACCAGACCACCTGACCTGCCTCCTGAGAAATCTGTATGCAGGTCAGGAAGCAACACTTAGAACTGGACATGGAGCATCTGACTGAAGTGCTCCTCCTGCAAGTGTCCGCCGAGCTGGGCCCCTCAGACAACTCCACCCCTAGGTGGTTAAAAAAAAAAAAAAAAAAGAACTGGACATGGAACAACAGACTGTTTCCAAATCGGGAAAAGAGTACGTCAAGGCTGTATATTGTCACCCTGCTTATTTAACTTGTATGCAGAGTACATCATGAGAAATACTGGGCTGGATGAAGCACAAGCTGGAATCAAGATTGCTGGGAGAAATATCAATAACCTCAGACATGCAGATGACGCCACCCTATGGCAGAAAGCGAAGAAGAACTAAAGAGCCTGTTGATGAAAGTGAAGGAGGAAAGTGAGAAAGTTGGCTTACAGCTCAACATTCAGAAAACTAAGATCATGGCATCTGGTCCCACAACTTCATGGCAAATAGATGCGGAAACAATGAAAACTGTCAGATTTTATTTTCTTGGGCTCCACAATCACTGCAGATGGTGATTGCAGCCATGAAATTAAAAGACACTTACTCATTAGAAGAAAAGTTATGACCAACCTAGAGAGCATATTGAAAAGCAGAGACATTACTTTGCCAACAAAGGTCCATCTAGTCAAAGGTATGGTTTTTCCACTAGTCATGTATGGATGTGAGAGTTGGACTATAAAGAAAGCTGAGTGCTGAAGAATTGATGCTTTTGAACTGTGGTGTTGGAGAAGACTCTTGAGAGTCCCTTGGATTGCAAGGAGATCAATCCAGTCCATCCTAAAGGAAATCAGTGCTGAATATTCATTGGAAGGACTGATGCTGAAGCTGAAACTCCAATACTTTGGCCACCTGATGCGAAGAACTGACTCACTGGAAAAGACCCTGATGCTGGGAAAGATTGAAGGCAGGAGGAGAAGGAGATGGCAGAGAATGAGATGGTTGGATGGCATCATCGACTCAATGGACATGAGTTTGAGTAAGCTTTGGGAGTTGTTGATGGACAGGGAGGCCTGGCGTGCTGCAGTCCATGGGGTCACAAAGAGTTGGACATGACTGAGCGACTGAACTGAACTGAAATATTCAATTAAACTATATAAAAAGAAAGGCAAGTAATAATAAATACAGAATTCAGGATGATGCTTACCTTGAGTCCGTAGAGGCAGGATAATATAGTGGGAGGTAAGGGCAGGTTATTTTTTTAGTTTTTGGTTAGGAAGTTGAGATCACATGTACTTATGATATTGTTAAAAATAGCTTAAGAAATGTGCTATGCACTAAGGATTATAATTACTCCAATTCTGTGTTCATGTTGTCCAAATCATTCAAATAAATAAAAATTCCCAGTCTCCAGCTTAGACACTTTTGGAAGGCACTGTTTTTTAGAACAAATAACAGCCTTGTTTGTTTGTTTTTCTGTTCTTTTGTAGAAAAATTTTTACATCTAATATTTTCTATTAGTTAAGAATACTTCTAAATATCAAAATAAAATACTTAGCACTAAGTTCAAGAGATTTAATCCTTCCCAAACAACTCTAACTTTGCTATAAGAGTAATTACCTTGTCTTTCTCTCTTTCTCCTGCTAATATGCTAAAAAACACTTTCCTAAACCTCTTTTCTCTCAAATAGATGCCATCTTCACTCTTTCTGTTTTCTCACCCAAATCCTCTTATGTGTCAATGTATGGTCTTGTCATCCTTTTCCTTAAACCCTGAAATATTTGTCACTGATAAGCAATTCCTTAAGATATTCTCCTTTCTTAACATACCAGAAATGCTTATGCTCTTTCTGTCTCTCTTGTGACCTCTTTTAACTTCGTTTTCTCTGTCCAAACTCTGTATACTGATCTTCTCCAAGATTCTGTCCTGTATCCTCTTTGCTTCTTGCTTCATGTGTTTCAGCCATTTCCCCAGATGAACTCTAGTACTGGTAACTTTCCCAAGTCGGACTTATACTCTTAACTCTTCACTACACAGCAACTTCTGGATGTCCAAATTCAATTTATTTAGAATGAAATTTATTTTCTTTTCTCATAAATGCTACATCCATCCCTTTGTCTTCCAAGATAAAACCTCCAACTACAGTCCACTCTTCTCCTATTCTTGCCATCCACAGCTATATATTTTTAATATATCTGTGTTTCTTATTTTTCAGCCCCAGTACCCTCAGCCTAATCTAGAGTCTCATTATTTATTTGTCATTGGTGGAGGTGGTTTAGTCACTAAATCTGTCCGACTCTTGTGACTCCATGGACTGTAGCCCGCCACGCTCCTCTGTCCATGCGATTTCCTTGGCAAGAACACTTGGGTGGGTTACCATTTCCTTGTCCAGGGATCTTCCCAAACCAGGGATCAAACCTAGGTCTCCTGCATTGCATGTGGATTCTTCACTGACGAAGCCACTGGAATATTCTAACCACCTCCTTCCTATTATTCTCCCTCCTCCAAGCTCCACCTTTCAACCCATCTCCACATTACTGTTAGTCATCTTTCTAAGCATGCTCTAGATCATGCCAGTCCCCTGTTTAAAAATCTTTAATGAGAATTTGAAAGAAAGTGTTTATAACAAACAAGATGATGCGTTTGAAAGGAAGAAGACAGTGACTTTTAATCCCTGGTTCTTCTCAGTTTCTCAGTTAATAAGTTCAAGAGAGTCTAAAATTTGGTATCTTTTCACTCTTTCCATGATGGTGAGATGTGAAGACCTTCATTATAGCCTTTCTTACAAAGACTTGAGTCTGACACAAGTGTTTCATGCAAACCATAGAAAATGAGTGTAAAATTTCAAATGTTATTATAGTGACCAGTGAACTTTTATGCATACATAAAGGAAAGAACAATAAAAGAAAGAAGGCCAAAATATCAGACTGATAGTATCTGATTGAATTCTAACACATACTTCACTGAGATTTATCCAGTACTCATAAAAGAGATCATTATAGCACTGAAACAGAACAATTTCTCAGAAGATACGAGCCTCTGCAGCGGCTTGCTGTCCATTCACCATGCCCTGCTCGTGCATGCTTTAGTGCACATGTGCAAGGTGTTCCCTAGGCCTGGAACGACTTTACCCAGTTCAGGGTCCAGTTTGAATAGTGATTCCTCTGTATAGTTCCTTGATGCTACTATGCAGAACTAATTTATTCATGGTTTTTATTTTATAATACATTATATATTCTTCTCTTTAAAACCTTGTCACCTTCTTAATAGTTATAAATCTGCCTCTTCCATGGAGGTTTGCCTTTCTTAAGAGTAAAGACAATGTCTCATTTATCCCAGAATTTAGCATATTTGTGGTATAACAAATATATTTTGTCTTTGTCGGTAATACCTGGCACAAAACTCCTTAAACCCCTGGAATTTCCTGAGTAAGGAGTGGCTTTCATTATTCATAAGGAATCTTTTTGACCACACCTGGGTTTGTATAATGAGGTGACTGAGAGCAGGACTCCTGGATACCCTCAGGATGAGGCTGGTCACTAGAAAGACCAAGTGATTAGGAAATTTCAGCCCCACCCATTGACCTCGGGAAGGGAAAGAGGAGGTGTTGCATTTTAAGCTCTATAAAATCTTGAATAACAAGATTTGAACTTCTGGGTTGATGAGCACAACACTCGAGAAGGTGCTGAGCCCTATATCCAATAAGGAACAGACGTTGCTACACTCAGGAGTCTTCATGACTTTCTCCTACATACCTCTGTATCTGGCTGTCCATCTGTCTCCTTTATAATATCTTTTATAATAAACTGGCTCAGTTCAGTCACTCAGTTGTGTCCGACTCTTTGTGACCCCATGGACTGCAGCACACCAGGCTTCTCTGTCCATCACCAATTTCAGAGCTTACTCAAACTCATATCCATCAAGTTGGTGATGCCATCCAATCATCTCATCATCTGTCGTCCCCTTCTCCTCCAGCCTTCAATCTTTCCCAGCATCAGGGTCTTTTGAAATGAGTCAGTTCTTCGCATCAGGTGGCCAAAGTATTGGAGCTTCAGCTTCAGCATCAGTCCCTCCAATAAATATTCAGGACTAATCTGCTTTAGGATAGACTGGTTGGATCTCCTTGAAGTCCAAGAGACTCTCAAGAGTCTTCTCCAACACCATAGTTCAAAAGCATCAATTCTTCAGCACTCAGCTTTCTTTATAGTCCAACTCTACATCCATACATGGCTAGTGGAAAAACCATAGCTTTGACTAGATGGACCTTTGTTGGCAAAGTAATGTCTCTGCTTTTTAATATGCTGTCTAGGTTGGATGGTCATAGCTTTTCTTCCAAGGAGCAAGCATCTTTTAATTTCATGGCTGCAGTCACCATCTGCAGTGATTTTGGAGCCCCCAAAATTAAAGTCTCTCACTGTTTCCATTGTTTCCCTATCTATTTGCCATGAAGTGATGGGACCAGATGCCCTGATCTTAGTTTTCTGAATGTTGAGTTTTAAGCCTCATCTTTCACTTTCATCAAGAGGCTCTTTAGTTCTTCTTTGCTTTCTGCCATAAGGGTGGTGTCATCTGCATATCTGAGGTTATTGATATTTCTCCCAGCAATCTTGATTCAAGCTTGTGCTTCATCCAGCTCAGTATTTCTCATGATGTACTCTGCATAGAAGTGAAATAAACAGGGTGACAGTATATAGCCTTGACAATACACTCCTTTCCCAATATGGAAACTGTTGTTCTATGTCCAGTTCTAATTCTTGCTTCTTGACCTGCATACAGATTTCTCAGGAAGCAGGTCGGATGGTCTGGTATTCCCATCTCTTTAAGAATTTTCCAGTCAAGGGCTTTGGCGTAGTTAATAAAGTCCACACAGTCAAAGGCTTTGGCGTAGTTAATAAAGCAGAAGTAGATGTTTTTCTGGAACTCTCTTGCTTTTTTGATGATCCAACAGATGTTGGCAATTTAATCTCCGGTTCCTCTGCCTTTTCTAAATCCAGCTTGAACACCTGGAAGTTCATGGTTCACACACTGTTGTAGTCTGGCTTGGAGGATTTTGAGCATTACTTTGCTAGCGTGTGAGATGAGTGCAATTCTGCAGTAGTTTAAACATTCTTTGGCATTGCCTTTCTTTGGGATTGGAATGAAAACTGACCTTTTCCAGTCCTGTGGCCACTGCTGAGTCTTCCAAGTTTGCTGGCACATTGAGTGCAGCACTTTCATAGCATCATCTTTCAGGATTTGAAATAGCTCAACTGGAATTCCATCACCTCCACTAGCTTTGTTCATAGTCTTGCTATCTAAGGTCCAGTTGACTTCACATTCCAGGATGTCTGGCTCTAGGTGAGTGATCACACCATCGTAGTTATCTGGGTCTTGAAGATCTTTTTGTACAGTTCTTCTGTGTATTCTTGCCACCTCTTCTTAATATCTTCTGCTTCTGTTAGATCTATATCATTTCTGTCCTTTATTGTGCCCATCCTTGCATGAAAATTTCCCTTGGTATCTCTAATTTTCTTGAAGAGATCTCTAGTCTTTCCCTTTCTATTCAGTTCAGTTCAGTTCAGTTGCTCAGTTGTGTCCTACTCTTTGCAACCCCAAGGACTGCAGCACGCCAGGCCTCCCTGTCCATCACCAACTTCTGGAGTTTACCCAAACTCATGCCCATCGAGTTGGTGATGCCATCCAACCATCTCATCCTCTGTTGTCCCCTTCTCCTCCTGCCTTCAATCTTTCCCAGCATCAGGGTCTTTTCAAATGAGTCAGCTCTTTGCATTAGGTGGCCAAAATACTGGAGTTTCAGCTTCAACATCAGTCCTTACAATGAATATCAAGACTGATTTCCTTTAGGATGGACTGGATTGATCTCCTTGCAGTCCAAGGGACTCTCAAGAGTCTTCTCCAACATCAGAGTTCAAAAGCATCAATTATTTGGCACTCAGCCTCTTTAAAATCCAACTCTCACATCCATACACGGCTACTGGAAAAACCATAGCCTTGACTAGACAGACCTTGTTGGCAAAATAATGTCTCTGTTTTTTAATATGCTGTCTAGGTTGGTCAACTATTTTAGTTTACAGATAGTATTTTGCTGGCAAAGGTCCATATAGTCAAAGCTATGGTTTTTCCAGTAGTCATGTACAGATGTGAGAGTTGGACCATAAAGAAAGCTGAGTGCCAAAGAATTGATGTTTTAACTGTGGTGCTAGAGAAGACTCTTGAGAGTCCCTTGGACTACAAGGAGATCAAACCAGTCAATCTGAAAGAAAATCAACCCTGAATATTCATTGGAAGGACTGATCCTGAAGCTGAAGCTCCAATACTTCAGCCACATAATGCAAAGCACCAACTTACTGGAAAAGACTCTGATGCTGGGAAAGATTGAGGGCAGGAGGAAAAGGGGATAACAGAGGATAAGATGGTTACATGGCATCATCAACTCAATGGACGTGTGTTTGAGCAAAGTCCGGGAGATAGTGAAGGACAGGGAAGCCTGGTGTGCTGCATTCCATGGGGTTGCGAAGAGTCAGACATGACTGAGCAACTGAACAACAACAGATACTTTTTGGTTACAGATAACAACTTCTAGGAGGAGTCAGAGATAAGCACCCAGGCTGTGCTCTCTGTAAATCACACAGATATGAGTATGATCTCGATGCCCCCAGGGACACTAATAATTGGAAGTTTGCTAGCTGCTCCTCCATGCACAGGGACAAGTTCACTCACATCCTTCAACAGCAGCCTTCCCGAGGATGGATGTGGCCCATAATCCACCTATGTCCACCCCTTCAACCACTCTTTCCAGAAGAACTCAGGACAAAGTTGCCTTTCTCCTAAGAGTGCAGGGGTTCCTATGTACGAAGCTGGAGAGCTGTAAAAACTTCAGGGGCTTAAACTTCGCTGTCTCCAGGCCTTGCCATCCCCAACTATGTATGAGAAGGGAGGGCCAGAGCACACCTTTCCACAGCACTTGTCACACATTGACCCGATCATCTCATCCCCTGTCGTCCCCTTCTCCTCTTGCCCTCAAACTTTCCCAGCATCAGGGTCTTTTCAAATGACTCGGCTCTTCCCATCAGGAGACAAAGTATTGGAGCTTCAGCTTCAGGACCAGTCCTTCATAAAAACTAAATACAGGTTTTGCAATACAGTTTATAAATTAAACATCTCTCAAAAAAAAAAAAATTCTAAAACCTAAATTTCAATGAGGTGTTTCTGAAAAGAAAGGCTTCTCTTAAACCTACCCTATCACTTTAAAGAAAACAATACTAAAATGATATTTATAACAATACTTTTATAATATGGCTTTATCATGTATAAAACCTACTTTCACATATCTTTCAAAGACCTTATTTCTTTAAAGTAAGTTTTTAAAAATCTGATTTATCTGACAATGACATCTTGATAATTACATGGAAAGCTGCAAACCCTCATTCCCTGGACACTAATACTGTCTTGTTCATTACTTTTAAACACTGATCATCTTTATGCAAAATTTTTATCCTGAAACAATCTAGAAATTTAATAGAACTGGAACATGTGGGAATTTTTTTTCCTCTCAGTTTTCTTTTAAGACATTTTAGAAATTACCAATCACGATCAATACTTTTAAGTGTTTTTTTTTTGTAATTTTATTTTATTTTTAAACTTTACATAATTGTATTAGTTTTGCCAAATATCAAAATGAATCCATCACAGGTATACATGTGCTCCCCATCCTGAACCCTCCTCCCTCCTCCCTCCCCATACCATCCCTCTGGGTCGTCCCAGTGCACTAGCCCCAAGCATCCAGTATCATGCATTGAACCTAGACTGGCATCTCGTTTCATACATGATATTTTACATGTTTCAATGCCATTCTCCCAAATCTTCCCACCTTCTCCCTCTCCCACAGAGTCCATAAGACTGTTCCATACATCAGTATCTCTTTTGCTGTCTTGTACACAGGGTTATTGTTATCATCTTTCTAAATTCCATATATATGTGTTAGTATACTGTATTGGTGTTTTTCCTTCTGGCTTACTTCACTCTGTATAATAGGCTCCAGTTTCATCCACCTCATTAGAAGAGATTCAAATGAATTCTTTTTAATGGCTGAGTAATACTCCATTGTGTATATGTACCACTGCTTTCTTATCCATTCATCTGCTGATGGACATCTAGGTTGCTTCCATGTCCTGGCTATTATAAACAGTGCTGCGATGAACAATGGGGTACACGTGTCTCTTTCCCTTCTGGTTTCCTCAGTGTGTGTGCCCAGCAGTGGGATTGCTGGATCATAAGGCAGTTCTATTTCCAGTTTTTTAAGGAATCTCCACACTGTTCTCCATAGTGGCTGTACTAGTCTGCATTCCCACCAACAGTGTAAGAGGGTTCCCTTTTCTCCACACCCTCTCCAACATTTATTATTTGTAGACTTTTGGATCACAGCCATTCTGACTGGTGTGAAATGGTACCTCATAGTGGTCTTGATTTGCATTTCTCTGATAATGAGTGATATTGAGCATCTTTTCATGTGTTTGTTAGCCATCTGTATGTCTTCTTTGGAGAAATGTCTATTTAGTTCTTTGGCCCATTTTTTGATTGGGTCATTTATTTTTCTGGAGTTGAGCTGTAGGAGTTGCTTGTATATTTTTGAGATTAGTTGTTTGTCAGTTGCTTCATTTGCTATTATTTTCTCCCATTCTGAAGGCTGTCTTTTCACCTTGCTGATAGTTTCCTTTGATGTGCAGAAGCTTTTAAGGTTAATTAGGTCCCATTTGTTTATTTTTGCTTTTATTTCCGATATTCTGGGAGGTGGGTCATAGAGGATCCTGCTGTGATATATGTCAGAGAGTGTTTTGCCTATGTTCTCCTCTAGGAGTTTTATAGTTTCTGGTCTTATGTTTAGATCTTTAATCCATTTTGAGTTTATTTTTGTGTATGGTGTTAGAAAGTGTTCTAGTTTCATTCTTTTACAAGTGGTTGACCAGTTTTCCCAGCACCACTTGTTGAAGAGAGTGTCTTTAATCCATTGTATATTCTTGCCTCCTTTGTCAAAGATAAGGTGTCCTTTTTAAGTGTTTTGAAGTGAAAGTATGTTACCTAGATTGTATGACCTTGACATTTACATATTTATCTGCCAAAAGGAATTGTACTGACTAGCATACTAATGTGGAGAAGGCAATGGCACCCCATTCCAGTACTCTTGCCTGGAAAATCCCATGGACAGAGGAGCCTGGTGGGCTCAGTCCATGGGGTCGCTAAGAGTTGGACACAACTGAGTGACTTCACTTTCACTTTTCATTTTCATACATTGGAGAAGGAAATGGCAACCCACTCCAGTGTTCTTGCCTGGAGAATCCCAGGGACAGGGGAGCCTGGTAGGCTGCTGTCTATGGGGTCACACAGAGTCGGACACAACTGAAGCGACTTAGCAGCAGCAGCAGTAGCAGCAGCAGCATACTAATGAGTGACATGTACATGATTAGAAATTTTCTCCTTATATATAATAGTTGACCCCAAATTAATTCAGATAGTCTTCATTTTCACCAAAAAAATATATAGCATATTCTCAGAGTAGTAATCTTACTTTTAGGGATTAATTCTATAGAAATGATCAGATAAGTACACAAACATATTTTATATATGCAAAGTATTCATTTGAGTGGAAAATTATAAATAACTTATATGTTCAGTAGGGGATGGGTTACAGAAATTATGGCCAATCCATACATGTAACACTATGCAGTTACTAAAAAGATGATGTAAATTGGGACTTACTGACACAGAAAGATGTTCATGTTGTGTGTTTAATAAGAGAATACATTTAGTACCATTTCATTTACATGGAATTGAATGTAGGTGTGATTGTAAGTTGGCATGTGTGAAGAGAAAGAGGGAACTAAGGAAAATATCACCAAAACGTTAATAATGTGCTATTTCTGGATGGTATAATTTTTACTTTATTTTTATCCTTTTCTGTAATATTTGAATATTTTAACAATGACAATATGTCATTTTTATAACCTAAAAATAAAAGCCATTTGCAGTTCTAGCTATTTTAATTTTTTTTTTAATATAGAATTTAATCCATCTGTGGGGAGGAACTATGATTGGATTCAAAATACTGCACTTTGAGATGTGGAAGTAAACTAATCAAGGCCAGGTTTACCAAGGACTGTCTCTTGTTTTTCTTTGACACAGTTTACCCAAATGAGAGGGGTTTAAAGAATAGATGAAGAGTATCAAACACATTCCCTCTTCTCCATCAAATTAGAATTTGTCATAGAAGTCCAGTGAGGTCAGAATGAGTGGTTTTACTCTGTGAGATAATCTCTACCTAATCTCTACCTGGAGTTTCTAGTAGGGTAAGAAAAACAAACTTAAAGGCTCTTAATCATGTCAGATCCAGAGTTTGAAAAAAGAAATTAGATTTATAAAAACATCAGTTCTATTTAAATCCACGAATTCTTAGTGATACTTTTAAAATAGTTGATTACATTCATGTATGATAGTGAACTATCTTTTTATTTAGAAAAGTAATAAAGAAAGGGAAAGAATAAAGCGTTTATTAAAAAAACATTAGAAAATGCTGAATTCAGTAGTAACTCACTGCAATACAATTTTCATTATTAAAAAAGTAAAATATAGCAAAAAAGCACATTAAATCAATGTCATTTGAGATTTTTTGCTTATTTGTTTATAACACATATATCCTACAAATTATGATTTGGTGAAATGAGACTTTCAGTCCCATAGAAATGCCTTATAAAGAATTGCCTTTTTGCAGAAAACACTGCTTTATTTTTTCACGTTAACAGAGGAAATATGACCATTCATGGGTGTTTTCGTTCATCTATTATCTTCTTGATTTGAAGTAGATTCTAGCTATAAGGCACTTTATGTGTTCTATCAATAAATCTTTCCCTTTATAAGTAGAGAAATGGGGAGTCAGAGAGTTTTAGTTGAGGTAGCAGAGTAAACTCAAGTTAGACCAGTGCCTAAAATTCAGGTCTCCTGATTTCCAGTTCGGTCAATGATCTTTTCACTGAACCTCTTAAATTGGCATCTGGTTACTAGATAATATCAAATCAATAGGAACACACACACTTACAAAGCATATATATGACCCTTATAATCACTCTTTAAACAAACTGCTCATTTAAAAAAACACCAGATAAAGCTTCAGCAAAATCAGGCTTTCCAGTAGTTGCTACCTCACACTACAGAATAGAAGATACACATCTACTCATCCATCCATTTATTCAACAACTTTTCAGTAAGTACATGGCGGATTTAAGTCCCTAGTTACACATGTATGTATGTTATCCACATTAAAGAGCCCTGTTTTAGGAGATACAAGAGCTAGGCTCCTGCTTTCAAAGAGCAAACGTGACAATATAAGCATGGAAAATGCAAATTTTTAAACCAGAGATACCAATGAGCAACAGGCCTCTTTATCACAGCCATTAGCTCCATCAGAATAGTAATATTTGCTTGTTAAGTACAAAATAAGAAGGCATACTGTGATCTGAAGCCACCCTTTGCTACCTTGGCTCCAGGACCCTGGGGTCTGAGTAAGAGCTGTGGTTTGATAGTAACGTGAGTACTTCTAAAGGAAGAATGCCCTTGTTACATGCTGTGCTAACCTGCACCACAGACCCCTTCTGCCTGCCCTTTACCCTCTTTAATCCTGCAGCAGAATCGTCTCCTGGCTCCCACTTGCCTTTGATACAGATTCTGAACTTCAATTCATTTACCTTTATCGTTCAAAACATTTATCCTTAAAGCTTCCGACAAAACTCATGAACTTCCTCAAACAATAAGTCCTTGTTTTCGACTGAAAGTGATTTTATCCCTTACTAAATGAAAAAGGAGAAACGTTATTAATCAGGTAAAAAATAATAGTCTTTATTGCATACCTTTTATGGACTGGGAGAAATAAATACAGAGAAACATTCCATTGCAGAAAAGATCAAGGTCAAAGTCACAGAGACCTGGGAGAAGAATAAACATGTCATGTTCAGGAGAAAATGAGAACCGCCTCCCAGGACGAAGCAAGCTGCTCAGACCAGAGACAACGATAGGAGGCAAAGGACCTAAAACCTTGAAAAGGAGTTTCTCGGAGTGAAGGACTGGACCATGGAAACACATTCCTGGAAAGTAATTCTCCAACCTAGTTCATACTAGTTCAGCTCTGAATTGAAAAATCCAGCATGTTGTTACCTTTCCATGAAAATCAATTAAGGAAGAGAGACTTATATACAGCTTTCTCTTTTGTGCTCTCTCTCTGTCTCTTTCTCTCTCTTTCAGATACACACACACACACACACTCGATATTATTCTTTTTTCTTATGCAGATAGGCGATATCACATTTGGTGTCTTAATTTGCTTAGGAAGCTATAGGGGGAAAGAGACGTAAAAAGAACTAGATAAAGAATGAGAAGAGAATGGGGGCCGTGAAGTAGGGATTTTCCTTCTCAAATAAAAAAAAGAAGCTGAGAGTAAGAGTAGCTGACGGTAATGAACAACAGAATGGAATAACTATCATAATGGGGTCCTTAATTGAATTCACGTCTACCCTCAGCCCAGCGCCCGCAGCTGAAGGAAGCCCTTGATAACTCACTCATCATGAAGCCGCATGGCCATTTTGGCTCGGAGGAAGCAGACAACGACGGGCTTCCTCTCTCAGATTGCAGCTCTGCCTCAGGATGAAACTGTTCTGATCAACGTTTCCCCATCTGGCAGGCAGGCGGCCAAAAGATTGGAGCCCTGAAAATGGATCACTGCGTTTTGACTCTCTGCAGCAGCCAATACATGTAATATAATATTTACGCAATTCAACCTAATATCAGTCATGCTGAGCACCATCCCATGGAAAATGTTATGCTTTTCATGAAAGAAATAAAAATAAAGGTGACTGTTATAGTCGTATCTGACTCCCAAAGCCTAAGCTTTTCACAAACTATTTTTCATTTTAGCTTCATCTTGACTGATGAAAATAACTCTCCACTGTTTGAAAAGCTAAAAACATCAAGAGTGTAACTATTATCATTTACTTAGAAAAAGCAGCCTTATATAGTAATAACGTCTTCTAATTAGCAGACAAGCGTTGTGGAGGTGGAGGCTGGGGAGGGATTGAAAGGCTCATTAGCCTTCCCCTAAAGGCCCTGGCACAGAGTTTTCCTGACTATTCAGAGATCAGTGTCCTATATTTACTTACCAGGGAACAATTTATTTTTCTTTTATATTTTCAAAGCACTTGAAATGATTCCCTCTCTTCGTGATGGTTTCCATATGCTGCTTCCAGTGAAAGGGCAGTGGCTTACTCAGTGAGCATAAGGCCACATTCTGAAACCATTACATGCCATCTCACAGGGAGAGACCCCGAGGACTGCAGAAGCCCCTTCTTAGGACAGAGATCCGGATCTCAAAAAGCATTGCATGGAAGACAGCAGATAACCCTTCAATTTTATAAAGGTTGGTTAAATAAAATTGGGATAACCACAGATGTGGTAGTAGTAATTTTTTTAAAACACCTGAATGTTTCCTGTGTTTTAAGTAATTTGCACGTGCGATTTCCAACCCTGAAAACAATGCTCAGAGCTAACACTATCCCCATTTGATAAATGAGAAAACCGAGGCGCAGAGACTAAGATGATTGAAAGAGTCAGAGTTGACTTACTCTAAACAGAGCTCAACAGCACTATAAGTGACTAATTCTTCATGGCTTGAGGTATTTTCCTTTTAAAAATCTGTACTCAGGAAAAATTAACACAACATTGTAAATCAACTATAGTCCAATAAAAAAAAAAGTGTACTATTTTTTTTTTAAAGTGTACTATTTTTAAGTGGGATAATCATTTTATTTGGCCTTGTAAAACATATAACTTAAGGATTTACTGCCTCAACCTGAGTAAACTACATAAGAAAGCAATCTCAATTCATAATTGATAGCTGCATACATTTTGTGAAATGTTGCATCTTATTAAAACTGAAATTTTTCCCTGGGTAAAATAATCATCACAAATAGTTTATTTAGCTTTTGTGCTCTTAACTTTCATTAGGTATCTGGAGAAAAGGGACTGGACTGCTTTTCTTAATTTCTGAAAAAAAAAAAAATTGTGTAGAAGACAGTTTGTTGTTGTTGTGTAGTCACTAAGTCGCATCTGACTCTTTGTGACCCCACAGACTATAGCCTGCCAGGCTCCTCTGTCCAAGAGATTCCCTAGGCAAGAATACTGAAATGGGTTGCCATTTCCTTCTCCAGGGATGGAGTCCAGGGATGGAATCCAGGTCTCCTGCATCGCAGGTGGATTCTTTACCACTGAGGCACTAAGGAAGCCCAGAAGACAGTTACTTCCTCCTCTAACTAGAATTATAATAACAATGACAGACTCCTTTACTGCATGATCACTATGTATCAAATATGATCTTAACATAGAACATTTCAAAATTATCACAAGACATATTATTAACTGATTGCTTGGCTCTCCAGATGCCTCACCTGTAAAACTGGTGACATTTTTTTTTTTCTGTAAAAACAGCAATTCCATTACATAGTATGCCATTTTACAGATGAGGAAACAGGCTCAGAAAAATCTGTTTAAAGCTATACCGTAAGTGGTAACTAGCATTAAAATGCTTTCATCTTTTCAGTGGGTCAGTTTCCAAATAACATCTAAATAAAATCATCTCTTTTTTGAGGAAGAAATGAAATTGAAAATATAGTAAAACTATCTGCTCTAGGTCTGACATTGATGTCAAAATAAATAGGATCTATACATCAAATTCTCTTTAACACTTCTTAAATTCTTCTTATCTCACTGGGAGAATCAATTTCAGAGGAGGGAAAAGATTAATACAATGTTTAACCAAACATCTACATAAGAGGCGGTAGTAATTATTCATTTAAATAAAGTTTTCTAAAGAATGGCCAGTAGGCTGGATGAAAATGAAACAGGAAGATGATAGCTTAGAGTTGTTCTCTGGGACAAGTGTGTTAATCATTTAAAGATGGGAAAATAACCACATGGTCAGCGTTCCCAGGAGAGAGAGTTCTTCACTTTTATCACTGGGAAAGACTGGACTTCTCAGAGCCATTTCTCATGGAAATGGTGTCAGCCGCAACTGGCATCTTCACAGTTCCTTGAGCATGCCAAGCGTGCTTCAGTCCTAGAGCCTTGTCCCCGCAGCGCCCTGTGCCTGGAAGGCTCCCCTCCATATCTGCCAAGCCAACCAGAACTTCCATGTACATTTATTTTCAACTACAAAATGAAAAGGAGCTCTAATGTTTGGAAAATGAAAATGTGACTCGCTCAGTAGTGTCTGACTCTTTGCAACGCCATGAACTACCGCCGGCCAGGCTGCTCTGTCCATGGAATTCTCCAGGCAAGAATACTTGAGTGGGTTGCCATTCCCTTCTCCAGGGGAGCTTCCCAACCCAGGGTTCAAACCTGAGCCTCCTGCACTGCAGGCAGATTCTTTACCATCATGGATTGACATCAGTACCCTGTGTCCAGTCTGGTCCGGACAGTTAGGAATTTCATACAGTACTTGACGTGACCCCACTGAATAGGTTCACCTCCTAGCATGGCAGAGGGGAAAGAAGCTTCCTCATATGTTCCTTCTTTTGTAGTATATTATGTTTTATGGTGCTTGATTCAATGAATTTCCATGTTATTATCTAGCAATAGTTTTAACTCTCACAAAATGGCACAAGTTTTAAAATATTCCTGAAAGGCAACTATTGATTAAAAATAACACTTACATTTCAGCCACAAGAGAAAAAGAGTTGACCCTCCTCTATATTCCTTTAGAAACTCTTCATCAGCCATGGAGTGAGATTAAATACAATTATTATTTAATCACATGTGACAGGTAGGTGAAATATTCAGAATTACTAAGAACACTATTTAGAATATGGATTTCTATCCACTGTTGTTAGAGAGGAACTTTGTCTTATTGTGCTATATGATATTACTTAGTGTGAAGTAGTCAGGACTAAGAAGATATATAATAACTAAGCATCAAAAACTTCCAAATTTATTTTTTCAACAATGGCTGAAGTCAGGCAGTACTCAATGTAAAACATGACAGAATTAAACCAAACCATAATGTTTAGAAAGCTCCTCATGGATGCATTTAAAAATTGTTTAAAATAATACAATAGGGCCAACAAACTAAGATGTATTTTTATCAGCAAATATTGTTGAAGATGTAAAGAAAAAAGAACTAGGAAACTGGTAGAAATAATATTAGAACAAACTATGTGGAGGAGGAGTTTTGCTGTGAAGTTAAATTAAAGAACATGTTTCTGGCATGTCCTGGACTATTTTCTTGATTCTATTTCAATACTGAAATAGATGAACTACTCCTTTGGAAAGCCAATAAGGAAAAATACTGGAGATAGGTTCTCAAAATAAATGAATTCTTTAATTTTTTTAAAAAATCAGTGTTTTATGGGGAAAAAATGTAAATAAGGCCACTGATGAAGTACCAGCTCTAACAGGGATTAACAAAGACAAAATTCTTGGAGAGGTTCATGAAATGCCTCATATAAAATTCATTCAGTGCATTATTTTTAGGCAAGTTAAATTGAAGAGAAAAGCAAAATGAAAAGAAGGGCAAAAGAGGTGCAGGATGTCATCAATATGGCTGATTTTATAAGAACTCACACTTAATACATACTGGTGTCATGTTGCAGTGATATAGAGAGTCCCGGTGTCTATACATCATGTCGCAGTGATATAGAGAGTCCCGGTGTCTATACACCATGTCGCAGTGATATAGAGAGTCCCGGTGTCTATACACCATGTTGCAGTGATATAGAGAGTCCCGGTGTCTATACATCATGTCGCAGTGATATAGAGAGTCCCGGTGTCTATACACCATGTCGCAGTGATATAGAGAGTCCCGGTGTCTATACACCACGTCGCAGTGATATAGAGAGTCCCAGCGGCCCTTCAGAGCCTGTGCTTTGGTGCCTCACTGGCCTCCATCCTGGATGCCTGAACCTGCTCTACCACCTTAAGTTACTCACCTAACTTCTCTAAGGTTCAGTTTTCTCATCTTTTTTTTTTTTTTAAAGGATAGTTAAGGATATTGTGAATGATATAATATATAAAGCACTTAAATCTACAGAAGATTTTTTTTTTAACATTATGGTTATTTTGATGACTATGATGGGAAGACTTTGAAGTATTTTAAGCAGTGGTATAGCAAGTGATTTAGAAAAGTCTCTCCGGCAGCTCACTGTAGCATGAACCTGAGGAATGTGAAACCCTAAGCAGAGAGACAGTTAAAATGCCCAGCTAGTCATCTAAGAAACAGTTGCAGAGGGCCTGAGCTGAAGGAGCAGGAGTAATCACATATGGAGCAGGAAGTGAGTGAGCCGTGGAGGAGGTGAAGTCGGAACTCAGTTCCCACCGCAATGTGCCCTAAACTATATGACAGAATTCTCAAGCATGGTCTTAACTGCAAGAAATTTTTGCTTCAAAATAAAGTAGCATGGGAGTTCCCTGATGGCCAGTGGTTAGGACTTGGTGCTTTCACTGCCATGGTCCCAGGTTCAATCCCTGGTCAGGGAACTAAGATTCTGCAAGCTGCTTGGTGCAGCCAAAAATAAAAATAAAGGAGCAAGTCGTATTTGTTAAGAAGACATGGGAAATCTGATCAGAAAAAAAAAATGTAATCTGTTCTTCAGAAGACAGAATTATCAAAGTTTCTAGTCTATTTCTATTTCATTTCCTAAATTATTTGTTCCAGAAATAAAAGCTACAAATAAAATGATCTGACACTAATTTAAATTATAACATACTTAATGTCAGAACAGAAGAAGTAAGTTTGGTTTACGGGGCCACAACAATCTTTCCACCATGGTCTGTTTAGGTCCTTCATTTCATCTTAACCAGCTGTTCAAGCTACACTTAACCCAAAAGTATCGTGTGTAGAAGCTTAGAAGACATACCCTGGAGCCAAACTGGCTCTAAACTATGAGACAGACAAACCCAGGTCTGGCTCTACTGCTTACGAGACCTGAGGATGTCACTTAACCACTTTCTGCCTCTGAAATGGGATCTTAAATGGGGTAACCTCACTGAGTTCTCTCGTTATATTTAAAAGGTGATTAAAGAAGTGCCCAGCAATCCATAAGTATCAATATGAGTTTCTTGAAATTATCTCCAGAAGGTACTGTTAAAGGCAATAAGATGTTTGGAGGAAAATGATACTCTGACCATTATTATAGATTTCTTCTGGAAAAAATAATGCATCCCCAAAAGATGAAATTCAAGCCATGTAAGTTTTGATAAAGGAAGCATGGGGCTTCCCTGGTAGCTCTGCTGGTAAAAAATCCACCTGCAATGTAGGAGACCCCAGTTTGATTCCTGGGTCAGGCAGATCCCCTGGAGAAGGGATAGGCTACCCATTCCAGTATTCTTGGGCTTCCCTCGTGACTCAGACAGTAAAGAACCTGCCTGCAATGTGGGAGACCCGGGTTCAATCCCTGGGTCAGGAAGATCCCCTGGAGAAGGCAAATGGCAACCCACTCCAGTATTCTTGCCCAGAAAATTCCAAGGATAGAGGAGGCTGGCAGGCTGCAGTCCATGGGGTCAAAAAGAGTCAGACACAACTAAGCGACTCACACTTTAGACTGAGCAACTCACACTTTATAGACTAAGTGGGATCAGATAGAAGATAAGCGCATAGTTCAG
This sequence comes from Bos grunniens, assembly GCF_055505025.1. Taxonomy (NCBI): domain Eukaryota; kingdom Metazoa; phylum Chordata; class Mammalia; order Artiodactyla; family Bovidae; genus Bos; species Bos grunniens. The sequence goes on along the minus strand of NC_141170.1, from coordinate 112,005,709 downwards.
TTCAGGAAAATTCATCCACAACATTGTTTTATCATTGTAGTACCTACACTACTTCCAAAGTGGGAAAGTTAGTCTTGGGTGAGTAAGATTATGGAAACCAAAACCCAATGGATAGGAAAACTATTTGTTACATAATCAAATAACACATCTTGTGTTTATAATGTTTCGAATAGTAAATCCACCACATTTTTTACTTTATCTGAAACACACCATATGTATATACCAGTTAAGGATAACTACAGCCAGACCATCGTAACACCAAACTGCATCTACTGTGGCTGATGATCTGCCACATGCCAATGGAGTTCACAAAGACTTTGAAGACACAGTTTGTTGACAATGTGGCCATCTCTGCTTTTTAATAATAAGAAAAGAATGGTAAATAATTCAGAAAAATAAAGTGCCTAAGGTAATTCAATACTATAAATATGTTCTCATTGAGATGGTCAAACAATGAAATACCCCCAAAGATCTAACATTATTTCTGTTTCTCAGATGAGCTTTTAACTTCATGAAGTTGTTTATTCTTTCAGATTGTTTAATGAAGATGATGCATGCATTCTCCATTTCCTTTTACGAAAACCTCATGGCATTTGGTTTCTTCACGAATCTGTTAGAACAGACACAATAAACATTGGAGGCCATATATTTTTCAGGTTTATTTACAAGTAAGCCAGTTCCCTTTCCAGTCTTGTCTCTCATTGCATGTTAGCTCAGAGATGCGTTTCCTGTAATCCTTGTCCTCAGGCCCAATAAATGAAGAAATCATTACAAATGGTTTTAAAGATCAAATCTTAGATAGGTGACATTCTATTTGATACAATTCTGTATTGAAGTCACTGCAATTTTCAGCATTACTAAATGATAGACAGTTCTTTAACAACTGGACTGCCAGGGAAGTCCCAGTTGGTGATAAGTTTCCAAGCTAACATACATCAAGAACGTGTGATTGATAATATGAACCTGAGTTACGGAATCGATGTTTTTGAGAAGTATCTTTCATTTGGTTATAAACATGAAACTATTTTATTTCTTCCAGTAACTGTTTTCAACTGCCATAAAGCCAAATCCCTCCCTTAATAATTCAGATCCCATGCCTTTTTGGTGGCTTTTGGTTATTAAAACAGTCTAGTCCAAATACAGCTTTGATCTAACATCTATCTCTAAGCTCTCTCCCTAAGTACGGTAGCTGGCTCCTGGCTCCAGGGCTTGGCAAGAGGCAGAGAGTGTTGTCTGCTCTCTACCAGCTTCCCTCCTACTCCTCCTAGGTTGAAGGCAGGAAGGAAGACTGAAGCAGGAGGGGGAAGGTAGATCTATTTATTCACAAGTGAACGTTGTAGCATTTCTCTTTGTTGGTTTTTGTACTTCTTTGGTTAATGTCTAGTGGCCATCACTGTCCTTTCTGCAGCTGGTGTCCAAATGCTGGGACACTTATGTGGTTTCTTCTAGGAGCCAGGAGGGTTTCACCCTGCACAGTTCCCTAACAGAAGAAACAGGGCTCCTGCCCAACACTTCTCTGTCCCTTCCAAGGCCCAAGTAGTTCCTCAAGATGCCAGCCTACTCCTGCTGGCCCTGGCTAAGAGTTTGGCCTTTCTAGGTAGGCCAAGCAAGATGGCTCAAGTCCCACCAATGCCTTTCTGTGACAGTCATTCATCCAGAGGAAATGGAAGAATTCATCCAGAGGAATGAAAGTTCCTACTTGTCCATTCATTCTCACTCTATCCCTGTCTCTTCTTCTCTCTCCTTTTCCCTCCCCCACCCCCCGCTCCATCTTTCTCCAGTTTTACTTCCCTACCTGCCTCTCCCTACCTCCATCCCACTGTTCATACAGGCACTAGGCAGGCTACCAACTGCAATGACAGAGAAGACATCCTATGAAGGATGCACCTGGAACGGTTCCTGGCACAGGATAAATGTGAGCTCCATATGGACTCTGTCTAGATAATGGCAAAGTTCATGCACAGTCACGGTCATTATTTTATCTCATTGTCTTTCAACAGTGATGTCTTAAAACATGCAAGTCCAAAATAAAAATTTTATGTAACATCTGCTTAATAGATCTAGCTAGAGTGCATGGATTTCTATAAGTATAGATGTTTTTAAAATTTCTTGCAAGTGCTCAAAACATCAATAAAAATTCAGTGATCAGTCATATTTACTAATAAAGATATCCCTAGCTTTCCATATGTAGTAAGGAGGATTTATCCCAAAAGGTATGTATTCAAACATCAAATATTTCCTATTTTTCCCTTTCGAAATCACCGTGTTTCTTGAATTTATTCTATTTGAAGCATTTTGATATCTCCCTGATGGCACTAAGGGATATGAATTATGTATTTGAATGTACTTTGCCTAAATACTTTATATTCAGACATTTAAAAAGAGGATATACAATAATAGCTAAGAATCATTAACTCCAACTTACCCGCATAAAATGGATGATTGTAATTTCTCATCTAAATTTTAATGGCTATTTGAAACTCTGAATTAAAATTCATTTTAATAAGTATCATAGTGGTCTATACTTTTGAAGAAAGCTTCCATTTCTAAACATTAAAACTCATGAAGAATAAACAGTCTAAACATTTTTTGTTCTTTATTTTCAAAATGTGAGTTACTTCCAAATGGTTCATAAGATTTGTTCGCAAAACAAAAACTTCTCCCTGTTTCTTTATGTGGCAATATTCTGAAGTGATTTTCCAAGAGTATGTCCAGAGACATGCCATGTAAGTACATGTTCCAAAAAATAGAGTTTTGTAAAGTAAAAGTGCTAACAAACTTTTTATAAGGACATCTGCACACACACAGTGGGGTTTTATGTTGTAATTATGGCTGTATAAATTTTTTTCTGTGGGTAATCTCTTAGAAATATACCTTGCAAGACTACTATCTTACTACAGTGTATTAGAAATGTTTGCTTCCCATCACATGTATTTAGAACATAAATAAAAAGATATATACACATTTAAAAACCTGGACAATGTTACTGATTCTTTGGGCCTTTTAGAAATTCAATTTATCTTGAAAACAAAACAGAATTTTATGGCCTTGAGTTTCCATATCAATGAAAAATTTTATCTTTAATATTTCTACAGTGATCTTTGAAAGTTGGGGTTCACCTACAGTTCAACCAGCCAGCCAAATACTAAAAACATTTGAATATCTTTCAAAAATGACTAAACATGTCACTAGGAGGATATTTACTGGGAATTATAAAGCTATTACATTTCTGATCATTCTTAATAATATTAGACTAGTTTTTCTTTTGCTATTTCAGCTTGCTAAATTTTCATTCTATATAGAATTATTGAAAATCTAAATACTAGGTATTTACAATGAACCAAAAATTTGTTGTTATCTATAGAGCTTCTTTGTGGCATACCCATTTTAAAAGGTACCCATTTAAGCACTGTCTGAAATTTTCTTTTCTTTGAAAATATTCTCTTCAATTCCCAAATTATTCCTTTGCATGTTCTTCAAAACTGAGAATTTTGGTTGCCAGCAATCATCCCCTCCTTAGCGTTTCTATCTCCTTCCTCCACATCCTCCTACTTGGAGGTAACTTGGTTCTAGTAAGTTTTCACCATTCCTTGGAAAAGGAGAAAATCAAGCAACATATACATTACCTTGATCTCAATGAGAGACCTTTACTGGAATCAAGTTGACTTCATGTTTTGAATGAAAAACAGTGATCCCACTGAGGCTATGGCCTTGATAACATAGAGAGTGACAAACACTTTGTTCCAAGGCTTTTCTAGGGCAAATAATGCTAGTAATAAATATAAATAATTTTTAATTAAGTATAAAACCAGACCAAGAAAGGTGGGCATTGCTACAGTAATTTAAAAATTATATCTTCTTTAGAAGGCTCTCTAGTCACTTTTTACATGTGGAAAAAAAATTATAGATTATCTCTCTCTTTTACACACACACACACACACAACAGTTAAGGCAAACATCCAGGTGCTTTCATAATATTTTAAATCAGTAACTTTATAGTAACACAAACTAAAAAAAATTAAAGCAAACATCCTGATGCTTTTTTATAATGATCTTTTTAAAACTAAAAATATATTTCCTAGATTTTGAGGAAAGATGATTTTGGTGAGAGCAGGAATGAATTTTTTGACCCTTATTCGAACTAACAGCCTCTCTGAATCCTGATAATAGAGAGCTTTCAGCAGAGAAACGCCTCCAAAGCACCCTTTATGAGCAATTTGCTTCAATTCTTCAAAAAATCAACACTCAGTGGTGCCACTTTGAAATAAGCACATCAAGAACTGAGGAAAACCCATTCTATTTTGTAGGTATGGCTATGAAAGAGCTACCAAGAATCATAGCTTCTAGCCACTTCTGTCCCCACATTTTAACTGGTTGGCAAGTGATTCTAAAATTGTATACTAATAGGGCTGTAGAAAATTCAAACAAATAGAACCTCACTAATGGTAGAGTCCAGTTTCCAATGTACTTCTCCTCTTTCCCACCCCACTCAAAATCTTTGTCTCTTTCTTCTTCTACACACACACACACACCGCCCCCAAATGAGTTAGGAAGAGTGATCTGTCTCAGGACCGGCTGCATGTTAGATCAGAGCTGGAATTAGAACCCAAATCTCAGTGACAGGAGCCAGCCAACTGCTATTCTAGACTCGGGACAAATCCACTTCGGGCTCATGAATTCTACATATGCTGAATTAGGCATTAATATTTTGTCTGATGTTGCCTACCATTGACTCCTAAAGAAAAACAATGAAACCAACAACCTTTGTACCTTTTAATCACTCTGCCAGTTCCAAACCTAAGACCAAAGACCCAAGGCAGGTTACTTAGCTTTGGAAGGTTCGTTCCTTATCTAAAATTAGCAGGTTGAACTGGGGATCTCTGAGAAACTTTTCAGTTCTAAAAATGTCTGCTTTTCATCTGCCCTTTTATGCTTCATCCTTGATGTTTGAAATTTTCACTAGGTGGCAGGATTCCACCATCACATTTTGAAAGGATTTTCCGAGGAAGCCTGGGTGCAGAAAATTTCAAAGAAACTCCTTTCTTCACAGTGAACATAAATTAAAAAAAAAAAAAAGCCAAAGGAAAAGAAGAATAACTACAAAGGCCTACGGTCCATATATTTCATGAGGATCTAGATCCATTTTCAATGTAAGTATAAAATAGAAAATTAATCAAACGTTCTTTCCTAGGTACTTCAATTTAGTATTAAAATTGGGTAAAAGTCTGCTTTTTCTCATGTATTTTAAAATTGGTTTTAGCTGAATCACAATTAGACAATACCGGATCCCCTCAAGCAAACTGGTAAGCATATTGAGCTAAGAAAGAAAGCAATCTAATGGAAATAAAAACACCTAAAATATTTTAAATCATTATAAGATGCATTTCAAAGTTAACCTCTAAGTTATTTACAATATATTTCCAGTGTCTGTGAATTTTATTTTGAGCACTTAACAAGATGAATGCACATACTTAGACTTTTGCATTTATAAGCCAAATCCTTAAAAGAATATTCTTTCAAATAAATTTATGAGATCTTCATATTTTAAAAAATTATTGCCCCAAGATGGCCTTCTCATGGATGCTGTATGATAAATGTCATTAACGATACTTTATAAGAGTCCCCAAAATAGCCAAGCCAATTGGTTATACTGAGCTGAGCGTTTCTCCTCAGCCAGAGCCAAGTAAAGGGACATGAAACAGTAACAACTGTGGATTCTAAGACTGCCTAGAAGAAACGTTCCCAAGTGTCTTGCTGGTTGCCAGAGAAGCAGCTGATTAGGCTTTTCTTCAGCTGATAAAATATAGCACTCTTTCTCCACCCCATTAATGACTGATTAATTACATATGTGCTATATGTTACTCTCCAAAGTTTTTCTGAAGGAAAAAAAAAAACCAAAAACCCACACCCAAGAAGAATTCAGCGTCAGCATCACAATCAAACTAATATAGAGACCTCTGAATCAGAACTTGAATAAACCACCACCAAGTTGCTTTTATCCCTTCTCTCCCAGCCCAGAACAAGGTGTGATAGCCCATCTTTGGTGGTCCTACCTTAGCGACTTGTAAGGGCTGCTGCTGCTCCTTGCCACCTTGCAATCGGAACCCCCAGGGCGCCCCTCCGGTCATGGAAATGCAGATAAAATCCCCCGTGCCCATTTTCTTCTTTTAGTCGGGTAGCATGAAGAGCTTGAAAAGACAGACGGAGCCTGGGTGCGGTTGAACCTCTGTGCTCAGCTTCGGGCTCGCGCCGAGGAGGCAGCACTGGGGCGCACAGAGCCTCCGCTGCAGCCGCCGCCGCTACCCCGGCTGCCGCTTCGAATTTGCGCCGCTAATGGGATCATTCACCGGGCGGCAGAGGCGCTAGAGGCATCAGGGACACAGCCCACTCTTGCGTCACGCTCCTTTGCTCAGCCCACCTTCAGGAAACGGGAAGAGCCTCACACACAAGATAACGTCCCCATTTTGCGGCGAGATGGAGGGGGTGGGGGGGTGGGGAACGGGAGCAAAAGTTCTCTAGCTCTAACTGATTAAACCCCAGCCCTCAAATGAAAGAATGAGAGAAACACATTGAATAATTCTATAAATAGTAGAGGACACATGAAGGTTTTGATCTCCAGGCCACAAGTGACATCCTAAAATATGAGCTCTAAGGGTTGAACTACTAGATGATTAGATTCTCTCAAACAAATGTTTTGAGAATTACCACAGTAATGATGGAAACAGACAAAAGGGAATTTTAAAAAAATTATTATTTTTCTTAGCTTTGCTGTTTGCAGCCTGCAGAACTAGTCTGCAGGAAATAAAAGAAAGTAAAATATTTATTTAAAAAAAAACGAAAACAAAAACCTTGTACTCCGAAAAGTACTTTCCCGAACTGGTACTTACATAGTTCAGAAGATGAAGAAGAGAGGCAGAGAGAGGGAGAGAGGGAAGCTACATTCTTATAACTATGTCTATTGCATGATTTGCTTTAAATTTAAATAGTGTTTCATTTTCTTCCTTCCTCAACAGGAAGGAAACTTCTTAAAACTGAATAGTCAGCCAACTGCATACACTGTCACTGCATACAAGTTTCTTATTTTTCTATAGTCTTTCATCAAGTGTTCTGAGTCTGGGTGGCCCAATATAAAACGGACTTTATATGTGGCTCAAAATAGTTTAATGTTTTGAATCTGAATATGACCTACCAAAAACTGTCCAAATGGAACATTTTTATTTTCCCATAACACTTTTATTTTCCATGACATTCCATATAAAAACACACTAAATAAAGGAGAGCCTGGGAAAGTGAGCATTACATGTGCCACCAGACCGCTGACTTCCAGTCTCTGCCTTTTTCATTACTCGGAAGCATCATACAATGAACATTTACACAGCTCTGCTCCCAGAACCTAAACATGCCAAATGATTTTATTTGTGTCTCATCCCTGGAGTAAGAAAGACCATGTAATCAGAAACCGTTGGCGCCGGAAGAGACCCTCCGAAGGTCCTGAGGACCAGACTCTCATTCCAAGTTTGCTTCTCTTTGGAAAGGTAAATTGACTTTACCAACATCTTTCTTTTAAAAAAAAGAATTTTGCAAGTACGGACATCCTAAAATAGGAACTCTGAGAACAAAAGAGAAAGAAAAGAACTTTTTTCATGCTTGTTCTTTCTGTCTCCTCCTCTCTTCCACTCCTCACCTACTCCAGTCTAGCTTCTGTCCCCACAACAGGAAAAACTCTCAGCAAGGTTACTTATTACCTTCTTGCTTTTCTGTAGCCCTTGCTCTTACTGACCACGTCCTCCTAAACTGTTTTCTCTTTTAGGCTTCCAGGACACAGCATGCTCTTGGCTCTGCTCTTGCCTCCCTAAACACTCCTGTCTCACTTTTGGCATTTCTTGGCTTCTACTCAGCCACTAATGTTGGTGTTCTGTGCCAGGGCCGTGTCCCGGTCCTTGTGTTTTCTCACTGTATACCATTGCTATGGGTTCTCTCATTCACCCCCCAGAACCTAACCTTCCCCCTCAATCCCAGATATCTTTCCTTAACTCCAGGCCTGTGTATCCAACTGCCTAATAAACCTCTTTCTATGTGAATATATCATAGAAACTTAAAACTCCATATATTCAAAATCAAGTTTGTTATTTATTCTCAAACTTCTGTCTTCTCCTCCTATGTCCCCCATCTCAGGATAATTAACTAACCCATAACCTTTCTCTTATGCATGGCCCCTTCAACGCTGACGCTGGAGGCTGGAACTGGGGCAGCCGTGTTGTGACCATGAGGTAAAGCCAAGGGTAACAGTAAAGATTCCACTGCTGCCAAGTTAATGCCAATAACTATCCATCTCCAGTTCTCTTTATTGCACAGGAAAAATAACCCCTACTTTTAAAAACTGCTGGAGGTCCAGTTTATTCTTACTTGCAGCCAGCACACTCCTGACTGCATTGAATGAATAGTGTTTCCATCTAACCAGTTCTTTCAGACAGAGAAATAGGAACTGACATGTTGCTATAATTTATTATTTATTCTATGTCAGAAACTTGACATAGAGTATTTTATTTCTTTGCATTTTTATCCTCAAAGCAGCTTTTCTAGGTAGTTATCTGCTGGGAGCGAGCTCCGCCCGTGGCAGAGGTCATGAGGAAGGAGGCTTGGCATACGCAAAGGCGGGATCGAGCCTCAGGGGTTCCCCTGGAAATTTTCGAGCATCTACCCCCCAAACCAGAGTCTGCCTACTTTCTGCTTTGTGCTTTCACCTACACCACTCTGACTTTACAGGGGGCTGTCCCCCACTACCTCTCTCTGAAAAAAGAGTTAGCTTACAGTTCCAGTTAATAATTCCTGGGTGTGACAGTGTTTCAACCTACAAACTCCTTTGGAAGTCCTCTAGCCTGCCTGAATAGGTTTTTCCGGCCACATGTGATTGCTCAGAGCCTCCCAACTGTGAGAGGCATGAGATGTTCTAAACTGTCTAAATACAGATTCCTTTGAGCAGTTAAAAGATTGATTAGAAATTGTATTGGTGAAGGGATTTTCACTTGTTGGGCCAATGTTTGCTGTTAGGTTTCCATATCCCTTACCTGCTGTGTCCCTGGCAGTGTATTGATTAATATAATTGGTCTAAGTAGTAGCTTTAATGTTTGTAACCTGGGACCCTTGAGTTAATTCTTTTTCTTGTTATAGCCCACCACACCTTTGCTCTGTAGGAATGCAACTTTATCTAATGCTTTTGGAGGGTGGCTCCTGACCAATCACCTTTAGAGAAAAATAAGTTTTCTGAAGAGAGGGTCTTAAAATGTTAACAGGCCTCTGGGCCAGAAGATGATGCAAATCACCTAAGCTTTTGCATATGATAGGTTTGCAGGAAGAAAGCCTGGCTTACTGCATGACTCTACCCCTTCCCCCATTATCCTCTATGCATAACTTAAGGTATAAAAACTACTTTGGAAAATAAAGTGCGGGCCTTGTTCACCGAAACTTGGTCTCCCCATGTCGTTCTTTCTCTCACCTTCTGGCTGAATTATTCAGCCTCTTTTCTCCCCTGAATTTCCTCACTGAGCTATCCTTATTTCAGCCTCTTTTCTCCACTGAATTTCCTCACTGAGCTATCCTTATTCTATTACTCTTTATATCCTTAATTAACCTTTAATTAAGCAGTTGTTTCCTGATCCTCGCCGACACCGTCCCTGCTTCGAATTCCCTGGATCCACCGGGGCTGGACCCCGGCAGTTATCAATGTCTCCTTTTTGCTGGTAATTAGCTCAGCCTTAGAAGCTACATGTAGAGTTAGGATTTGAACCTTTGCCAGTACTGTTACCTGGAAAATCCCATGGATGGAGGAGCCTGGTAGGCTGCAGTCCATGGGGTCACTAAGAGTCTGACATGACTGAGCGACTTCACTTTCACTTTTCACTTTCATACACTGGAGAAGGAAATGGCAACCCACTCCAGTGTTCTTGCCTGGAGAATCCCAGGGACTGGGGAGCCTGGTGGGCTGCTGTCTATGGGGTCGCACAGAGTCGGACACGACTGAAGCGACTTAGCAGCAGCAGCAGCAGCAGATACTTGAATTAAAAATATCTGTTCTTATCATTGCTATCCTATCTCCAGGCCTTAAATATTTCCTTATTCTCATCTCATGCATCCAATTACTCATTAAGACCTACAGCTCTAACTTCTTTTAATAAATAGATTACAAATCTGTGCCTTCATCCCATTTTCACTGGTATAATTGCTTCTGTCTCTGTGCTGGATTTCAGCAATCTTCTAACTAATCTCTCTGTCCTGGCCTTGCTTCCTCCTCAATTCATTTTTCACTGTATATAGCCAGTGTGAAATTACTGAAATGCAACATCTACCTTGTTTTCCCTCTTTTTTTAAAAGTCTTTAAGGTTTCTTAGAAAAGTCAAGTTTCCTTTACATAGATAACACTTTCTGCCTCCCACTCCTCACTTCTCCTGCCTCTTCTCTCACCTTGAATTTTATGATTCAGACACACAGGATCACAGTCAGTTTCTCTAACTAGCTCTGTTTTTCCATCTCCTAAGGCATTCTTCCAAGCTCTCTAGTCCTCACCCACACACAGCTCACCTGATAACTTCTGTTCATCCTTTGGCTTCAGATTAGATATCATATTCTCCAGGAGTCTTTTCCTAACCCTCCCGCTCAGTGTCCAGGTGAGAGGCTCCCTCTATGGGTTACCATCACTCTGTATTTTTCCATTTCATCCTAATGGTCTCTTAAAATGAATCCTTTACTAGATTATTAACCTGTGAGATTAGGAGTCATTTCTGAATTGTATCCCCAAGTCTAGTACAGTTCCTGACACCTAATTGGTGCTCAATTATTATGAATACAATGAAAAAATAGATGATAGCCCAGAATAAAGGCATAGAAAAGAAGGCCAATGAGTTCTAATTTTTTTTTTTTCTTTCTCTCCACTTCATTTGACTTTCGAAAGCTGAAATAGAGCAGAATTCTTGAATTATACCATTTAGAGACCATGTAAAGTAGGTAATGGCTGCCACCTAACATTTTGCCTCTTCCCCATTGATAGCTATTAAGTTGGGTAAAATTGATCCTCCCACCGCAGCCAGCATGGATGATCTAAATAATAAGAGCAATCTTCTTCTTTAGCATAGAGATTAGTTCAGGAATGGGTGCAAATCTAGGCCTAAGTCAAGGACAGTCGTCTGGCCCCAGTGATTAATCTGTATGTGGTCCAACCAGAGGGAAGCTCAAGGCTTTTCCAGGCAGCTGTCAGGAGCCATGTCCACCCTTCGTGGATATCGATAGCAGTAGTGGAACCTAGGATGAGGATGAAAATCCACCAGGTGGTGGTGGGAGAGTCCTCCATGGGTCACTAGGCTCCTTTATATCCTTCTAGGTGTGTCGGAACTCGAGATCCTAATGCTCAGGGTTGTGTTTGCAGCATGCAGCCTTGAAAAATGTGGTAGTTTCCCAGGCTTGCACAAAGAGCAAGTTAGCTAGCTGATTGTTAGCCAAAAACAAAATAATAGCAACGGACTCATTAACTTTAGTGTTCCTTGCTGCTGCTGCTGCTAAGTCGCTTCAGTCGTGTCCAACTCTGTGTGACCCCATAGACGGCAGCCCACCAGGCTCCCCCGTCCCTGGGATTCTCCAGGCAAGAACACTGGAGTGGGTTGCCATTTCCTTCTCCAGTGCATGAAAGTGAAAAGTGAAAGTGAAGTCTCTCAGTTGTGTCTGACTCTTAGCGACCTCATGGACTGCAGCCCACCAGGCCCCTCCATCCATGGGATTTTCCAGGCAAGAGTACTGGAGTGGGGTGCCATTGGCTTCCTTAGCCGTTGCGCAAACTTACTGTGTGTGTAGCATCCATCTGGGTCATACCACACCAACCCTGTGGAGTCTGAGGCAAGATTCACGGGTGTCAACAGACTGATGTTCGTGCTGCTTGCTGCACCCTCGTAGTGAAGCTCTTTGTCTCCACCTAAGAGTCTCACATCTGCTTTCAGCACCCATGAAACAGTAACAGGGTAGCTTAGTAACTTGCAAGGAGGGTAAAATTAAATCCCAGGCCAGTGTGGTAAAACTGATATACTAGTAGAGGAATGGAAACAGAGCCCTGGTCAAAAACCACTTAAGTCGGCTCTTAATTTTATTTGGGGTGTAAGAATCATGTCAAGACCAAAATACATATTTTAAGGGAAAAATGTGTCTTAAGTGGTTTTGAAAATGATCTTCTTAGACTGGCTCTACTTCTGAACCATTTAAATTACTTAAGACTGTACCAGATGCTCTACTCTTCATTCATTCATTCATTTGGTTTTTATTCAGCTAATAATATTTATACTATCTTTCCCAATTTGGATAGCACATTAAGATTTCTGAGCCTAACAGAACTAGGAAGACATATTATGAAACAAAAATATTTATTAGGAATGACTTATTCTACAATCATTTTATGTTGGTCACCTATGCCTAATTTATGCCTTTTTTATTTTTCTAATTTAATTTTTCACTCAAATATAACTTTATATTTTGAGCTAATGTCTATGATCCTTTGCTAACTATTCAAAAACAGAAGCTATTCTTTATCATGAATAATATAGTAACATTTTAAATTCTGGAGAAAAATAAAGCATCACAGTGAACTTAAGTTCACTTGTTCAGTCATGTCCGACTGTTTGCAACTCCATGGACTGCAGCACGCCACGCTTTCTTGTCCATCACCAACTCCTGGAACCTACTCAAACTCATGTCCATCGCATTGGTGATGCCACCCAACCAATCAATCCTCTGTTGTCCCCTTCTCCTCCCACCTTCAATCTTTCCCAGCATCAGAGTCTTTTCCAATGAGTCAGTTCTTCGCATCAGGTGGCCAAAGTATTGGAGTTTCAGCTTCAGCATCAGTCCTTCCAATGAAAATTCAGGGCTGATTTCCTTTAGGATGGACTGGTTGGATCTCCTTGCAGTCCAAGGGACTCTCAAAAGTCTTCTACAACACCACAGTTCAAAAGCATCAGTTCTTAGGCACTCAGCTTTCTTTATAGTCCAACTCTCATATCCATACCTAACTACTGAAAAAACCATAGCCCTGACTAGATGGACCTTTGTTGGCAAAGTAATGTCTCTACTTTTTAATATGCTGCCTAGGTTGGTCATAACTTTTCTTCCAAGGAGCAAGCAACTTTAAATTTCATGGCTGCCATCACCATCTGCCATAATTTTGAAGACCAAAAAAATAAAGTCTGTCACTTTTTCCATTGTTTCCCCATCTATTTGCCATGAAGTTATGGGACCGGATGCCATGATCTTCGTTTTCAGAATGTTGAGTTTTAAGCCAACTTTTTCACTCTCCTCTTTCACTTTCATCAACAGGCTCTTTAGTTCTTTGCTTTCTGCCATAAGGGTGGTGTCATCTGCATATCTGAGGTTATTGATATTTCTCCCAGCAATCTTGATTCCAGCTTGTGCTTCCTCCAGCCCAGTGTTTCTCATGATGTACTCTGCATATAAGTTAAATAAGCACGGTGACAATATACAGCCTTGACATACTCCTTTCCTGATTTGGAACCAGTCTGTTGTTCCATGTCCAGTTCTAACTCTTGCTCCTTGACCTGCATACAGATTTCTCAGGACGCAGGTCAGGTGGTCTAGTATTCCAGTCTCTTTAAGAATTTTCTAGTTTGTGGTGATCCACGCAGTCAAAGGCTTTGGCATAGCCAATAAAGCTGAAGTAGATGTTTTTCTGGAACTCTCTTGCTTTTTTGATGATCCAGCAGATGTTGGCAATTTGATCTCTGATTCCCCTACCTTTCTAAATCCACCTTGAACATCTGGAAGTTCACGGTTCACATACTGTTGAAGCCTGGCTTGGAGCATTTTGAGCATTACTTTACTAGCGTGTGAGATGAGTGCAATTGTGCAGTAGTTTGAACATTCTTTGGCATTGCCTTTCTTTGGGATTGGAATGAAAACTGACCTTTTCCAGTCCTATGGCCACTGTTGAGTTTTCCAAATGTGCTGGCATATTGAGTGCAGCACTTTAACAGCATCATATTTTAGGATTTGAAATAGCTCAACTGGAATTCCATCACCTCCACTAGCTTTTTTCATGGTGATGCTTCCTAAGGCCCACTTGACTTCACATTCCAGGATGCCTGACTCTAGGTGAGTGATCACACCATCGTGGTTATCTGGGTCATGAAAATCTTTTTTGTATAGTTCTTCTGTATATTCTTGCCACCTCTTCTTAATATCTTCTGCTTCTGTTAAGTCCATACCATTTCTGTCTTTTATTGTGCCCATCTTTGCATGAAATGTTCCTTTGGTATCTCTAATTTTCTTGAAGAGATCTCTAGTCTTTCCCATTTGATTGCTTTTCTCTATTTCTTTGCATTGACCACTGAGGAAGGCTTTCTTATCTCTCCTTGCTCTTCTTTGGAACTCTGCATTCAAATGGATATGTCTTTTCTTTTCTCCTTTGCCTTTTTCTATCTTTTCTTTTCTCAGCTATTTGTGAACAAATAATTCTTTTGGTTTCTGATCACAATTCCAATGTTTGTCTGTGGGGCAGGGATCCCCTACATCACCAACAAGCGAATCTCAGGACACCAGCAGGGTGTCCAAGAATTCAACTAAATTCTGACACTATCTACCAGGAGATAAGGCGCTCAGTCCCACAAGACTGTCCCCCCACCCTCACTCACACACCCCGCAGATGCCAGTTGCAATCCTATGTTCTTGCTTGTGCTTCTGACCAACTGACTATAGATCAGAGTTTCCAAGGACATCCCCCTCCTTGGATTTGATTAATTTGTTAGAGCGGCTCACAGAACTCAGGTAAACACTTACTTACATTTACCAATTTATTAACGGATATGTGATAAAGGATACAGATGAACAGAGGGAAGGGATGGGTAGTGAAGCGAGGGTACGTGGAAAGGGGCAGGGGCTTTCACGGCCTCTGCTAGGGGCACGACCCTCCTGGCACCTCCATGTGTTCCCCTACCTGGAAGCTTCCCAGGCCCCATCCTTTTGGGATTTTATGGAGGCTACATCACACAGACATGATCAATCATTAACTCCACTTTCAGCCCCCTCGCTTCTCAAGAGAATGTGGGGGCGTGACCGAAAATTCTAAGCTTCTAATCATGGTTCGGTCTTTCCTGCAACCAGCCCTCAATCAGGAGCCATACAGGAGCTCGCCCAATGTCACCTCCTTAAAACAAAGGCACTCCCATCACCCAGAAAATTGCGAGGGTTTTAGGAGCTCTGTGGGAGGAACAGAGGTCAAAGGCCAATATTAGAACAAGAGACACTCCTAGTGTTCTTATCAGTTAGGAAATGACAAGGCTTTTTAGGAGCTCTGTGTCAGGAACTGGGGACAATGGCTAATATGTATTTTTTACTATTTCACAACATTATTGTAAAATTATGTGAAATTTAGAATAACCAAAACTGGAAAAATGTGCCACGATTTCACTATTTACACCAAACTTAAGTTTTCTTTCCTTTTGAGCCACCAAGACTTGGTGATTATTAAAGGGACTTTTAAAAAAAAGTAGCAGGCATCTTGCAACATTAGCTAATATATTTATGTTACCAGGGCTTCCCTGGTAGCTCATTGGTAAAGGATCTGCCTGCAATGCAGGAGACCCAGATCCAATACCTGCATTGGGAAGATCCCTTGGAGAAGAAAATGGCAACCCACTCCAGAGGGTTGGAGAATTCCATGGACAGAGGAGCCTGGCAGGCTATAGTCCATGGGGTCGCAGAAAGTCAGACATGACTGGGTAACTAACTATATATTTATGTGAGTTAAATTTGAATGAATCACCAAATGAAACCACATGGATGAAAATCCTTGTAGGATAAATACATATTAAAAGTTTCATTTTCAAAAAGCATACATTGTAAAAATGGTGTGTGTGTATGCTTGTGTGTGTATACTTTAGGACAATGAAGATGGAGTTAAACATGTTAGAAAAGATAGTTTTAGGCATTTGAATTTTCTGAAACACTGGAGGGCATTTGACTGTACCGTTAAGGAATGAAATACTATGACTCATGATGTCTGCTGACTATATCATTTTGCTACTTTATGGTTTTGCTAATAAATCTCCCTTTTTTGCATTTCAGATAGTACTGGATTATCTGAAACAGAAAAAAAAAAAAAAGATAATTTTTAAGGAAAAAACGTAAGGTAATGTCAATGAATTCTCAAAAATGAGATTTACCTTATAGCTTCTATATTTTTAAACAAACAACATCATTTTTCCACAGGTACAATCATTATTTGGAACTGTCACTAAATTATACCCTCCAAAATCAGTGTTAAATTTTAGAGCTTTGAAACAATGCATTTTGGTATTGTTGCTTTATTTTTCTCCCTGCAAAAAAATGACTGACAACAATTAGACATAAGATTATGTATCTGAGAAGAAATTAATATCCCAGACAAAGACAGTAAGATCTTTTCAAATGATTGTTCTTAACCTCTGGAGGAAACATGCTGGTCGGAATTAGTTACAGTTATTAGGTATACACATAATCGATATGATGCATAAACATTTGTTAACTCATATTTAGCAGTTATGCAACTCCCTGACTCCTGCAGAATTACTAATTCATCATCTGCTGACCCCGCTAGGGCCTGCTGCCCCTTGAGTGTTTGTGTTGTCTCCTGGAAGGCACGTGTGTGAAATACCATGTGAGCAGGTGGTGTTGGGCTCTGCAACATTCCAGTGGAGGCAAGAAGGAGTCGTGTGAAAGCCACTCTAGGCCCTCTTAAAGGCATTTTCCCTGAGCTTCTATGTGCCCACTCTTGCTGAATGTGGTCTGGGGAGAAACCACCACTGTTGCTACTGCTGGTGACTTGAAGTCCCATCATGCAGGGTTACAGAACTAAAGAGATGCACACTAGCAACTCCTGCTTTCACACAAGGCCCAGAGTTGCTGCCTCGCCCAGCCTTATGGCCTCAGGGAGTAGTTTACTAGGACTCTATTATAAAGCACCACAGACCGAGTGGCTTCAAGAACAGGCATTTATTTTCTCACAGTTCTGGAGGCTTGAAGGCTGAAATCAAGGTTTCAGCAGAGCCTTCTAAGGCCTGTCTGCTTGCTTAGAGATGGCTGCCTTCTGCAAGCGTCTTCTCATGGTCTTCTGTCTGTACCTGTCTATGTCCTAATCTTGACACCAAGACCATAGACAGCTCAATGATCAGAGAAGGCAGTGACTGATAACCTGCTCCTCTGTTAAATTCTAAGTGTTATTTGCTCAGTCATATCCAGCTCTTTGCTACCCCATGGACTGTAGCCCAACCAGGCTCCTCTAACTATGGAATTCTCTAGGCAAGAATACTGGAGTGGGTAGCCATTCCCTTCTCCAGTGTATCTTCCTGGCTGAGGGATCAAACTTGGGTCTCCTGTATTGCAGGCAGATTCTTTACTGTCTGAGTCACCAGGGCAGCCCTATCACCTTTGCAAATTCCAAAGAGGAAGAGGCCCTAATAATACCTGAGATTGGCTTTCCAACCTGGTGAAATGGAGGACTGGAGGTGTTTTTATATTCTTGAGCTAATTAAAAAGATATTTATGCACTTTTGAGCTTATAGTTTGTTCATTCATTCAAAAATCATTTGAATGAATAAGGCCAGATCCTCTTCTAGGTTTGGGTGGTGTAGCTGTAAGCATCTTGGGCAAAATTCCTGCTCTCTTGCATCTGCATTTTACTGGAGACAAGTAAGTAAGTAAGTAATCAAAAGACAAGTAAGTAAACAAAATGGCTTCAGACAGAAATGAGAGCTAAAAAGAGAGGAACAGAGTGGCATGGCAGAGTAATGGGATGATACACAGGAGACCAGAAAAGGCTTCCCTGAGCTGAGACACAAAGAGTAAAGGAACAGTTATTTGAAAGGCAGGAAGAGTGGGAGGAAGAGCAAAAATATGCCTGGTCAGTGCAAAAAAAAAAATAGAGAGAGAAAGATAGAGGTTAGTGTAGCTGAAGTGTAGTAGATGTGAACCCATTACTAGAGAGTCTAACATGAAGTTAATGAAGCTGGAACTCAGGACCCTCCCGTCCAAGATCCCTTCCAAAGTCCCGGAAGGAACACCAACAATGAACTCACATGTTCATATGCCTTTGTAAAATCTGCCAGAGTAAAATACTTGATCTGAATTCGGTTAAGACTGTGATCTCTTTTCACTCCAACTCCCCCTCCATGTAGTGATGGAACATTACTGAAATCCAGCTAAGGGGAAGATGAGTGGGAGCTTTGTTCAGCTTGGTTTTGATGGAATATATCTATGTGGTTCTCGGTCACGTTTACATCAAGCTGTTCCCAGCTGCACCAGCATGGGAATGAACAGCTCCCAGGCACACTCCCCCATGTCTTAGGCCAGTCTGCCTGGTGTGGAAACACTGAAGGACAGGGCCAGAGGACTTACTGTAACATCAACCGTTCTAAGGTGCTGACACCGTTAAGTTTGGGTAGTAGAGGAGAAACATAGATTGACATGTACAGCACCTACAGATTCGCCTGGAAACTTTTCCAGTAGCTAAACATAAAAATTGTCAGTGAAGAGTTAGTTTCTAAATGGTCCCTAGTCAAATGCAATGCTGCCCCTTTCAGGAACGTGCTAGATGATACAGCACAGATCAGATCACATCAGATGAGTCTCTCAGTCGTGTCTGACTCTTTGCGACCCCATGAATCACAGCACGCCAGGCCTCCCTGTCCATCACCAACTCCCGGAGTTCACTCAGACTCACGTCCATCGAGTCAGTGATGCCATCCAGCCATCTCATCCTCTGTTGTCCCCTTCTCCTCCTGCCCCCAATCCCTCCCAGCATCAGAGTCTTTTCCAATGAGTCAACTCTTCACATGAGGTGGCCAAAGTACTGGAGTTTCAGCTTTAGCATCATTCCTTCCAAAGAAATCCCAGGGCTGATCTCCTTCAGAATGGACTGGTTGGATGTCCTTACAGTCCAAGGGACTCTCAAGAGTCTTCTCCAACACCACAGTTCAAAAGCATCAATTCTTCGGCGCTCAGCCTTCTTCCCAGTCCAATTCTCACATCCATACATGACCACAGGAAAAACCATAGCCTTGACTAGACGGACCTTTGTTGACAAAGTAATGTCTCTGCTTTTGAATATGCTATCTAGGTTGGTCATAACTTTCCTTCCAAGGAGTAAGGGTCTTTTAATTTCATGGCTGCAGTCACCACACACAATTATAAATGTACCATGTGGGTTTTCTTTTTTTGCTATTATGAAAAACAGAACTTCTCAGAATTCCTATGTTTCTGGGCACAAACCTGCAACGAGGTTATCAATTCAGTTCAGTTCAGTCGCTCAGTCATGTCTGACTCTTTGCGACCCCATGAATCACAGCACGCCAGGCCTCCCTATCCATCACCAACTCCTGGAGTTCACTCAGACTCACATCCATCAAGTCAGTGATGCCATCAGTGGAGAGGTCGGACAGAATGTGGTCCACTGGAGAAGGGAATGGCAAACCACTTCAGTATTCTTGCCTTGAGAACCCCATGAACAGTATGAAAAAGCAAAATGATAGGATACTGAAAGAGGAACTCTCCAGGTCAGTAGGTGCCCAAAATGCTACTGGAGATCAGTGGAGAAATAACTCCAGAAAGAATGAAGGGATGGAGCCAAAACAAAAACAATACCCAGCTGTGGATGTGACTGGTGATAGAAGCAAGGTCCGATGCTGTAAAGAGCAATATTGCATAGGAACCTGGAATGTCAGGTCCATGAATCAAGGCAAATTGGAAGTGGCCAAACAGGAGATGGTAAGAGTGAACATCAACATTCTAGGAATCAGCCAACTAAAATGGACTGGAATGGGTGAATTTAACTCAGATGACCATTATATCTACTACTGTGGGCAGGAATCCCTCAGAAGAAATGGAGTAGCCATCATGGTCAACAAAAGAGTCCAAAATGCAGTACTTGGATGCAATCTCAAAAATGATGGAATGATCTCTGTTCATTTCCAAGGCAAACCATTCAATATCACAGTAATCCAAGTCTATGCCCCAACAAGTAATGCTGAAGAAGCTGAAGTTGAACGGTTCTATGAAGACCTACAAGACCTTTTAGAACTAACACCCAAAAAAGATGTCCTTTTCATTATAGGGGACTGGAATGCAAAAGTAGGAAGTCAAGAAACACCTGGAGTAACAGGTAAATTTGGCCTTGGAATACGGAATGAAGCAGGGCAAAGACTAATAGAGTTTTGCCAAGAAAATGCACTGGTCATAGCAAGCACCCTCTTCTAACAACACAAGAGAAGACTCTACACATGGACATCACCAGATGGTCAACACCGAAATCAGATTGATTATATTCTTTGCAGCCAAAGATGAAGAAGCTCTATACAGTCAGCAAAAACAGGACTGGGAGCCTACTGTGGCTCAGATCATGAACTCTTTATTACCAAATTCAGACTGAAATTGAAGAAAGTAGGGAAAACTACTAGACCATTCAGGTATGACCTAAATCAAATCCCTTATGATTATACAGTGGAGGTGAGAAATAGATTTAAGGGACTAGATGTGATAGATAGAGTGCCTAATGAACTATGGACGGAGGTTCGTGACGTTGTACAGGAGACAGGGATCAAGACCATCCCCATGGAAAAGAAATGCAAAAAAGCAAAATGGCTGTCTGGGGAGGCAACGAGGTTATAGTGCAAGCCAATTATCAATAATAAAAACTATTAATTTAATATTGCTAAAGTAGAGTTGACTCATTGGAAAAGACTCTGATGCTGGGAGGGATTGGGGGCAGGAGGAGAAGGGGACGACAGAAGATGAGATGGCTGGATGGCATCACTGAATCGATGGACATGAGTCTGAGTGAACTCCGGGAGTTGGTGATGGACAAGGAAGCCTGGCGTGCTGCGATTCATGGGGTTGCAAAGACTGAGTGACTGAACTGAACTGAACTGAACTGAAAGTTTCCTGGAAAAAATTATATTACAAAGTTACTGTCATATAAAGAGGAAATCAAAGAGAATTCAACTAAATAATGCAGGGGGAAAGAGGTGTATCAAACCGTTAATAAAAATATTGTTCTTTATCTGGATTTTGAAATGATTGTAAAAATGACTAATTATTATACCTGTAGCTAATTTGTTTGGGTTTTTACATAGACAAAACTAATGCTTTTTCATTTTTGTAATTTAGTTGTCTCTCTTCTGATCTTTCATTTTTCATCAGTTTTTCCACCCTCTGTCTAACTTTATATCTTCACAAGATAAATTAAAATGTCTGTTTTGCCCTTAGGCATCAGGAAGGTAATAATATTTAAAATAGATACATTTATATTTACAAATGACAAAATGTCAAAAGTGCTATTCAAATGCCTTAAAAAGTAAAATAAACCATGCTGATAAGGTTCTTGAATGAAGCCTTACCCTGAAGCCAAATTTTAGATAATGAGTAATGATTTCTTAGGTTGGGAGTCACTTTTAACTTAAGAAACAAAATTTTAATTCAAATTGCTGCATGTTTTGCACCAAAGCGATATTTTTGAGACTAAAACATAAGTGCTGTCAACTGTCACAAGTTTGCTATCTACCCTGCCTTTAAACACCACCCTTATGGCAGAAAGTGAAGAGGAACTAAAAACCCTCTTGATGAAAGTGAAAGAGGAGAGTGAAAAAGTTGGCTTAAAGCTCAACATTCAGAAAACAAAGATCATGGCATCTGGTCCCATCACTTCATGGGAAATAGATGGGGAAACAGTGTCAGACTTTATTTTTTGGGGCTCCAAAATCACTTCAGATGGTGACTGCAGCCATGAAATTAAAAGATGCTTACTCCTTGGAAGGAAAGCTTTGACCAACCTAGATAGCATATTCAAAAGCAGAGACATTACTTTGTCAACAAAGGTCCGTCTAGTCAAGGCTATGGTTTTTCCTGTGGTCATGTATGGATGTGAGAGTTGGACTGTGAAGAAGACTTAGTGCTGAAGAATTGATGCTTTTGAACTGTGGTGTTGAAGAAGACTCTTGAGAGTCCCTTGGACTGCGAGGAGATCCAACCAGTCCATTCTGAAGGAGATCAGCCCTGGGATTTCTTTGGAAGGAATGATGCTAAAGCTGAAACTCCAGTACTTTGGCCACCTCATGTGGAGAGTTGACTCATTGGAAAAGACTCTGATGCTGGGAGGGATTGTGGGCAAGAGGAGAAGGGGACGACAGAGGATGAGATGGCTGGATGGCATCACTGACTCAATGGACGTGAGTCTGAGTGAACTCCGGGAGTTGGTGATGTACAGGGAGGCCTGGCATGCTGTGATTCATGGGGTCGCAGAGAGTCAGACATGACTGAGTGACTGAACTGAACTGCCTTTAAAATCTTACTTTAATGAGCTTGTTTAATAGATGTTTATTATTTATTTCAGGCACTGTTCTAGGCATGAGAGATATGGAAATTGACGCGTCAGCTGAGATGAATTCTGTCTGCTGCTGCTGCTGCTAAGTCGCTTCAGTCGTGTCTGACTCTGTGTGACCCCATAGACGGCAGCCCACCAGGCTCCCCTGTCCCTGGGATTCTCCAGGCAGGAATACTGGAGTGGGTTGCCATTTCCTTCTCCAATGCATGAAAGTGAAAAGTGAAAGTGAAGTCCCTCAGTCGTGTCTGATTCCTAGCGACCCCACGGACTGCAGCCTACCAGGCTCCTCCGTCCATGGGATTTTCCAGGCAAGAGTACTGGAGTGGGGTGCCCTTCTCTCTAGAAGCTCGTATATCCAGGATGCAGGACAGACAATGAAGACAAATAACCCTACATCCTGTCAGAAGGTGGTAAGTGCAATGAAGGAAAATAAAACTATAGGGGTAGGAGAGGGGAGGGTAGAGAGAGGCTAGGGCTTCCCAGGTAGCTCAGTGGTAAAGAATCTGCCTGTCAATGCAGGAGACGCAGGAGACACGGGTTCAATCTCTGGATTGGGAAGATCCCCTGCAGCAGGAAATTGCTGCAGTATTCTTACCTGGAAAATCCCATGGACAGAGGAGCCTTGTGGGCTACAGTCCACAGGGTCGTAAAGAGTGAGTGAACACAAGCGCACAAGGGAGAGGCTGGCTACTTCCTGTCATATTTGAGCAGAGACCTATTTTACGTATTCGTGGTCTGTTGCAGCAGTGGTGGTTGTCATTGTTTATTTGGATCATGAAGTATTTGACCAAGCGAGATCCTGGAGGTATACTTTTACCAGAGGCAGATAGGGAGCAGAGAGAGGCAGGAGTCTGGTGTGGATTCAAACCCCAACTCTGCTATTTTCTGCACAGCCTTGGGTAGATCATTTGTCTTTTCTGAACCTTGATATTCTCCTCTTTTGAAGTTTCCCTGAGAAATAAAAGATGTTTTTTAAATGCCTGTTTTTTTATACAAATTTTAAATGAATAACTGCTTAATAAATCTTTGCTTTAATCCTTCCCTTGCTCCCCAAGATGGTCCTTTCTGGATGGAAATGCAGGTGCCTTGCTGAGAGTTTTTAGAAGGAAATAGCTTTTCATTGAAGGTCAGTGCAATGGACTTCCCACAAAAGTGAGAAATTTACTAGAAAATTGCTAATTACCTGCAAGGCAGCCAGCAATAACTGAGCAATCAGACAGGAAAATGGCCACCATTGAGTTTGAGAGCTTATGGTCAGCTGACTGGATTTCATTACTCCTCATAAATGTTTGGAATCAAGACAGGCCTAGGTTTGTGTCCCTGTTCTGCCGCCCACTAGCTGCTTTCTGTGGCTTTCTAAGCCTCTGGTTCCTCAAATATGAAAAAGAAAAGGCTATTATGAAAAACTGTGATGTATGCTGCTGAGGCTTAACACTGTGCTGGAATCCAGGAGGCACTTGGTTTATTTCTGTTTTTGTTATTAGTAGTGGTTAATCAATTTTTGACTCAGGGTGCTATCCCATTCACCATCTTACCAAGGGGCTTCCCAGGTGGTATTAGTGCTAAAGAACTCGCCTGCCAGTGCAGGAGACATTAGAGACGCGAGTTCGATCCCTGGGTTGGGAAGATCCCCTGGCAAAAGGCACGGCAACCCACTCCAGTATTCTTGCCTGGAGAATCCCATGGACAGAGGAGCCTGGTGGGATACAGTCCATAGGATTGCAAGCAGTTAGACACAACTGAAGTAACTTAGCACACACACACATATTACTGTGAAAGTAGAAATGATATCATTCATTTTGACAGAACTGTGAAATAAGGCTGAGAGGGAGCATGGTTCCATCTATAGTTTCATTCCAGACAAGGATTTCATTTCAGTCCCAGTTCTCCAGCATCTAAAACTGTGTCTGCACCCTACTAGAAGCTCAGAAATATTTGCTGATGGATGGATTGTGTTGTCTCCCAGTTTTCCTGCTGGACTTCACATCTGTGTGTGATAGGATTGCTGAAGCAGACAGGGAGATTTCTTTCTGTCCTTCAAGCAGAGGAAACCCTTTGCCCTCCAATATGGCTAGTGAGACAATTTCTACAGGTCCCGGATTTTTAGTTTTCTGAAGTTCATCATAGCTCCTCAATAAACACACATGGAATGAACTTGCATACAGTCAAACTGAATTAAATGTAAACACAGTAAATGTTTTAATTTAGAGTTTTAAATGCAAACTTTAACATATTAAACCTGGTTTGTAGTTTATTTCCAGATTTCAATGTTTGTTGACCAACAAGTACAAGGAACAGTACTTTTTTCATCTTTCATCGTTTTCTCTTCAAAATCTTGAAGTGGTTATAAACATTAAGTCCCACCAAGTAAGTGTCATTTTCTAAACTCTCAGAGGAAAGGGAAAAAAGACAGCCAGGTGAAGCAAATTTCCACAGATCACACCGGGATCCGTGAGAAAGCAAACCAGACTTAGAGTCGTCTTACCCCAGCAGCAGTGAAGAGAGAATGTTATGTGGAAGTGCTTAGGCCCTTGCCCTGACAACATATTCATGGAAATTTCCTACATTTTGTTTTCTACACTTCGGCAAATTTGACCTTAAGTATCTCTAAGGATAGAGCTTGCAAGGTGGCTCAGTGGTAAAGAATCTGCCTGCCACTGCAGGAGATGCAGAAGATGCAGATTCGATCCCTGGGTCAGAAAGATCCCTTTGAAGAGGAAATGGCAACCCACTTCAGTATTCTTATCTGTAAAACCCCATGGACAGAGGAGTCTGGCAGACTACAGTCCAGGGGTCACAAAGAGTCAGACACCACTGAACAACTTAGCATGTACGGCTCTAGGGATAGCATTTCCTTCCATCTTTAATAAATACACTTTTTTTTTTTTAATCTGTAGGAATGACTGACTTGTACTGATGCATTTATTCACTTTGTCCTTGTCTCTTTGTGACAAATAGTGCGTATTTTTGCAACAGAGATAGTGAAAGGGGAAGTCTATGGCTGTAAAAAGCAAAACTAAGAGGTACAGCCAGGAATTGGGTCCATACTCTTAAAAAATTATACTCGTTGGCATTATTCTTTAACCAAGAAGGCCATTTGACTTAAATGATACAAAACAATGCAGACAAATACAGCACCATCCTTCATTGCCTTTAGACGTTGAGAGAAATTGACTGAGTTCAGTATATTTTTTAAATTAACTCTTATTGGAGTATAATTGCTTCACAACGTTATGTTGGTTTTTGCTATACAGGAAAGTGAATCAGTTGTACATATACATATATCCACTCTTTTTTAGGTTTCCTTTGCATTTAGGTCACTACAGAGCACTGAGCAGAGTTCCCTGGGCTGTTATTAATTAGTCAATCCCAGTCTCCCAATTCATCCCATCCCCACTCTGCCCCGCCTTGATAACCATCGATTTGTTCTTTATGCCTATGTTTCCATTTCTGCTTTGCAGATGAGGTCATCGATACCATTTTTCTAGATCCCACATATAAGCAATATTATGCAGTATTTGTTTTTCTAACTTACTTCGCTCTGTATGACCATCTCCAGCTCCATCCGTGTCTCTGTAAATAGCATTGTTTCATTCTTTTTTTGTGGCCGAGTACTATTCCACTGTACATGGGTACTGCATCTTCTGTATCCATCCTGTCAGTGGACATCTACGTGGCTTCCATGTTCCTCTGTAAACAGTGCTGCAGTGAGCATCAGGGTGCATGCATCCTTTTGAATTCTGGATTTCTCTGGATATATGACTAGGAGTGGAATTGCTGAGTCATGTGGTAGGTCTGGTAGTTTTCAGGGAACCTCCACACTGTTCTCCACAGAGAACATTCAGTTTACATTCCCACCAACAGTGGAGGAGGTCTCCCTTTTCTCCACACCCTCTCCAGCATTTATTGTTTGTACATTTTTTTGATGATGGTCATTCTGACTGGTGCAAGCCGATACCTCACCGTAGTTTTTATTTGCATTTTTCTAATAGTGAGCGATGGTGATTGTTGCCAGGAAGAGCAGCCTGTCTTATTCCTTTTGGGCTCTGCTGTTGTCCCAGGGCGTGAGAGCACCCCCTTCTGGTCTCCTGACTCTATTTAACTGGGATTTCTGGATCTTTCTGTTTTGCTCTGGTTTTTTTTTTTTAACTTACATGCCTACTTCAGTCTCTGTGTCCTTATTAGCATATCTCTCCCTGGGTCTGCGTTAACCTTCAGCTTTCCTCCCTTCCTCCTTCTCTCCTGCTTCCCTCCTTACCCATCTCCTCACCTACTTCTCTTTCTCTTCTCTCTCTCTCTCCTTCTGCCAATAAAGTCCACCTCAAGCATCATTTCTTCTTTAGCAGCGTTCCATAAGCACCCCTTTCATCACCACCCCCAGCATAATCCCTTTATTCTCCTCTGATACCATAACACAGTGACCCTACCTCTATCAAGGCACATATCATAGTGTATGTTGCGATTTGCATTTATACCTGGTCCCACAGCTAGCTAGGGACTTGTTTGTGGGTGGGGACTCTGTGTTACTCACCTTTATTCCAAGCACCTAGGATCGAACACACGGATGGCTCTCAGTAACTTTTAAGAATCACTGTTTTCTTTCAGGCTGTGTCGGCTCTCTGCTGCAGCGCGCAGCCTCTTCCACTGCGGCCGTGGGCCTCTCTCGGCTTGTGGTGCACAGGCTGCGCTGCCCCCCGGCGTGCAGAATCTTAGTTCCTGGGCCAGGGACTGGACACATGTCCCCTGCATTGGACAGTGGAGTCCTAATAACTGAACCACCAGAGAAGTCCCTCGATAAATAGGTGAGTAGCCTTGTATCTTCTTGTTCCTTGGGTTAGCAAATATCTACTTCTGAGATGCCTATAGATTTATCAGGGAGGATTGTAAAGCCTACCACAGGACCATCAAGGTCTCCTCATTAGCAAAGCCATTGTTTATGTTGAGCCGCTAGATATCACTCTAGACCACCGAGAATTTCAAGTGTATATATTCTTAAAAATAGTGTTTCCTCTTGCTAGTGTGAAAAAGGATTCATAGAGTCTTCAACTGTATAGAACTAATGGACATTCTCTCTTTATTTTTATTCTATGTGGTGTTTTAAATAAAGGATGTGAATTTGCTTTGTTTCTAAAAACAATCTATGAAAATTCTTTATTCAACAAATTTATTCTTTATAGATATACACCCAAATATAGGCCTTTATTTTTACAATTCAAAAGAAATCTTGGCTTCAAGATCATTTATTAATAAATATATAATTAAGCCATTGATATTATTATCTTATACTAAACTTGGGGCAATCTTCATAGAATATACTATCTCCCATTCTTTTCTAAACATTGAAGGAACAAAATACAGACAATCATTTCTTTGGGTTTCTGCATTAAAGGCACTGGGTAATTTAACAAAACAGTGCAAAAGAAACACCAGATGTGACAAAATTCTTCATTCCAAGGAAGTAGTAGTATTAGTGCAAAAGTAACAGCCAGACAGAGCAACCCAGTTTCCCAGGAAACTTCATAGATCATAACCTTATCAAGCTGAGAGTTTGATAAATCGTGATAGGTGTGCATATTATATAATAAAAAATGATAACTCCGAAGGCCAGCCAAAGCATGGTAAGTTAATAGTAGATTGGATTGCATTTGACAGTGGAAAGCCTTTGATGGAAAAATTTCTGGATTTTTTTTGTAAAAACTTCACAGAGCATATGGTTCACTGAAACAGGATAGGATTTTTTTTTTAATCAAATGTTTTAACTAATCTGTGAAACTGCTAAAATTTTAAATCTCTTCACAGATGAAAATTAGTTAAAAGAAAATCACTGAATTTCAGTGTAAAGTTTAAGCTTGTTTTTAATTTCCAGTTGAATAGAATGCTTTCATACTGTCAGGGCTTCCTGACCATTGAATCCTCAAGGGCAGGCTGGATATTCTTGCTTTCATTTCTTCCCTGAGGCCCATGGATTGCTGCCTCCTTCACCAGCCTTTTTAACAGTGTTAGCATCTTCTCTGGTGCTTACTAGCCTTGGTAATTGTAGCTACATACCGAGACAGATACATATACAGTCTCTCCAGCATCCACTTCCTTACTTCCCTGAAAACAAGCAGTGTAGCTACTTCTCATTTCAGAATTTTATCATTATTCATTGTAGGATAGAATTTTGATTTAAAAAAAAATATGATCAGACTAAGAAAATTGCAAAATTTAAAAAACATACCATTTTTGGAAAGACCATTTTTTTAAGTAATTTTAAGTTCACAGCAATATTGAGACAGTACAAAACTTTCCCACATAACCCCTTCTACCACCTTTATAATATTTTAGTGCACATTGTCCCTTCACAGCCTTCCCCTGTAGTTCGAAGACCCAGGGACACGGAGGATTCCTATCTGCTCTTCTGTTTCCAGAGCAGATCTCATGTGTTCCTAGCTTTCCTGTTTCTAGGCCCCAAGATGCCTCTCTCTATAAAGGCCTCCTTCCCTAAACAGGCCTGAAGATACAAAACGAAAGGTGTAGGTCAGCGTCAGAATTAGGTTACCTGTTTCAGCACCCACCAATCTTGACTCCCTTCTCAGTGGCATCGAAACTCGAGATAGATCACACTCCCCTATGATGTTACCACACCTAGAAGCTTTCTTTGAATAATCATGGTTTCTGAGAGTCTTGGGATGCTATAAAAATAAGCCTGAAATCTTCAATTTTAATAATGCATAATGCCTACTGTATAATGAGGCAAAGGTTATGGATGTCCTTTGTTTAGCCCAAAAGGTGCTGGTTTCATCAAGGTTTATGTATAAGTGACTGAAACCCCGTCGTCCCTCATTCGACCTTTCAAACTTCTTCCGGTTTTAGTTCCCCTCCCGCCCCCACCATAACCACTGGCATCCCCTAACAAGGGGATGGAATAGAGGCCGTATTTGGAGGCATGCTGGGAGGGTGAATTTGGCTGCGAGTTAAGCTTTAGTGGCAAAATCTTTCCTCCTGATTAAAGTCAGTAAACTAAATGAACACCGAAATCCCATATACCCTTCATGTCAGTTAAGGGTAAAGTAAACTCAAATGTTTTAAGATAAAAGAAAGTTACATTACTCTCCTGTTCAGTAAATAAGATGATCACCGCCATAATAATGACTGTTCTATGTATTGCTACTGGCTCTATTATTAAACAGTTGAACTGCAAATAAGAACACGGAGGCATACTGGAGGTAGCAACTTCAAAAAACTGGCCCTTCCCAATACCCTTCATAGGTCTGGAGAAACAGAAGAAGTTGGAATTTATTAAAACATATAAGTTTGGAAGTGGGACCTCATGAGCCTCAGCCAGCCATCTGAGGAGGGGCGACTGCTCGGCCAGTGCTGGTATTAGAAGACTGGTACTGCAAAGTGTCTGAACATCCATAGAGGAGAATCAAGGTTGGTTGTTGGAACAGTGCTGTGGGAACTGATAAGTGCCTGCTCTCTGTTCTGGCCTTGCCGTCTCCCTCTAGCGCCCCCTATTGGCAGACCTAAGAAGGAGCTGCTGGCAAAGCGGAAATGCAGTCTTGAGTCGCAGCTGGAGCATCATCAGTTCAGTTCAGTCGCTCAGTCGTGTCCGACTCTTTGCGACCCGATGGATCGCAGCACGCCAGGCCTCCCTGTCCATCACCAACTCCCGGAGTTCACTCAGACTCACGTCCATCGAGTCAGTGATGTCATCCAGACATCTCATCCTCTGTCGTCCCCTTCTCCTCCTGCCCCCAATCCCTCCCAGCATCAGAGTCTTTTCCAATGAGTCAACTCTTCGTATGAGGTGGCCAAAGTACTGGAGTTTCAGCTTTAGCATCATTCCTTCCAAAGAAATCCCAAGGCTGATCTCCTTCAGAATGGACCAGTTGGATCTCCTTGCAGTCCAAGGGACTCTCAAGAGTCTTCTCCAACACCACAGTTCAAAAGCATCAATTCTTCAGCACTCAGCCTTCTTCACAGTCCAACTCTCACATCCATACATGACCACAGGAAAAACCATAGCCTTGACCAGACAGACCTTTGTTGGCAAAGTAATGTCTCTGCTTTTCAATATGCTATCTAGATTGGTCATAACTTTCCTTCCAAGGAGTAAGCATCTTTTAATCTCATGGCTGCAGTCACCATCTGCAGTGATTTTGGAGCCCCGAAAAATAAAGTCTGACACTGTTTCCACTGTTTCCCCATCTATTTCCCATGAAGTGATGGGACCGGATGCCATGATCTTCGTTTTCTGAATGTTGAGCTTTAAGCCAACTTTTTCACTCTCCTCTTTCACTTTCATCAAGAGGCTTTTTAGTTCCTCTTCACTTTCTGCCATAAGGGTGGTGTCATCTGCATATCTGAGGTTATTGGTATTTCTCCTGGCAATCTTGATTCCAGCTTGTGCTTCTTCCAGCCCAGCGTTTCTCATGATGTACTCTGCATATAAGTTAAATAAGCAGGTGACAATATACAGCCTTGACGTACTCCTTTTCCTATTTGGAACCAGTCTGTTGTTCCATGTCCAGTTCTAACTGTTGCTTCTTGACCTGCATACAGATTTCTCAGGAGGCAGATCAGGTGGTCTGGGATTCCCATCTCTTTCAGAATTTTCCACAGTTTATTGTGATCCACACAGTCAAATGCTTTGGCATAGTCAATAAAGCAGAAATAGATGTTTTTCTGGAACTCTCTTGCTTTTTCCATGATCCAGCGGATGTTGGTAATTTGATCTCTGGTTCCTCTGCCTTTTCTAAAACCAGCTTGAACATCAGGAAGTTGACGGTTCACATATTGCTGAAGCCTGGCTTGGAGAATTTTGAGCATTACTTTACTAGCGTGTGAGATGAGTGCATCA
Source organism: Bos grunniens (assembly GCF_055505025.1). NCBI lineage: Eukaryota > Metazoa > Chordata > Mammalia > Artiodactyla > Bovidae > Bos > Bos grunniens. The sequence goes on along the minus strand of NC_141170.1, from coordinate 111,974,465 downwards.
TAGAGCAGTGGAAGGTAGAAAGGTGGATTTGAAGCTGAGAGGCACAGTATGATAACTGCCATATTGCACATGTGTGGGATACATGTGGGTGAGACAGTGAAGGAACCAAAGAAATGGTGATAGAAGGAGATTCAGGTTAGTAAGTGTCAGAGAAGGACACAGGAAATTTTTAATGGTAAGTACTGTAGCTATAGGAAGACCATTGGCTTTACAATTGAGATTTGGCTAAGAAGGCATTTGCAGAGAGTTACTGAAATATATTCTAGATTTTAATAAAGTGGACACAGTCATGTCGACTGCTCTTTCAATGACCAGCTACAAAGGGAAGAAATGTAGAGACAAACATAAAAGAGAGAATAGCATTGATATACCATTAATAGCATAATATACCATTTCACATATGGTATATTACCATATGTGAAATAGATCACCAGTCCAAGTTTGATGCATGAGACAGGGCACTCAGAGCCGGTGCACTGGGACAACCCAGAGGGATGGGATGGGGAGGGAAGTGGGAGGGAGTTCAGGATGGGGGACACATGTACACTCATGGATGATTCAAGTCAATGTATGGCACAAACCACTACAGTATTGTAAAGTAATAAGCCTCCAATTAAAATTAATTAATTAATTAAGAATTTTTAAAAAGCAGAGAGTTTTTAGTTTTCCAACAAAGGTCTGTCTAGTCAAAGCTATGGTTTTTCCAGTAATCATGTATGTGAGATGCTGGACTCTAAATAAAGCTCAGCACAAAAGAATTTATGCTTTTGAACTGTGGTGTTGGAGAAGACTCTTGAGAGTCCCTTGGACTGCAAGGAGATCCAACCAGTCCATCCTAAAGGAAATCAGTCCAGAATATTCATTGGAAGGACTGATGTTGAAGCTGAAACTCCAATACTTTGGCCACCTGATGTGAAGAACTGACTCATTTGAAAAGACCCTGATGCTGGGAAAGATTGAAGGCAGGAGGAGAAGGGGACAACAGAGGATGAGATGGTTGGATGGCATCACCGACTCAATGGACATGAGTTTGAGTAAACTCTAGGAGTTGGTGATGGACAGAGAGGCCTGGTGTGCTGCAGCGCATGGGGTCGGAAAGAGTTGAACACAACTGAGCAACTGAACTGATGACCTGGTAGGCTCTCTATGTGTCTTATATTTATCTGTATCATCTCCATCTTTCTCATGTTCCCCCTTCCGCTTCAATCTTCCCTTCAGGTTTAAATGTCTCTTGAAGAATAGAAACAATAACTTGATTTCCTTTGACCTGTCCTCACAAAACAAGCAAAATGCCTTATATATAGAAGATGCTTAATGGACATCTGTTGAGTGGATGGATGGGTGGATGGATGGGTGGATGGATGTATGGACAGGTAGATGGATGGGTGGATAGATGGATGGGATGGGTGGATGGATGGATGGATGGATGGGGATGGGTGGATGGATGGATAGATGGATGAATAGGTGGATGGGTGGATGGATAGGTGGATAGGTGGATGGATGGATGGGTGGATGAGTGGATAGTTGGATGGATGGGTGGATGGATGGATGGACAGGTGGGTGGATGGGTGGATGGATAGGTGGATGGACGGATGGGTGGATGGGTAGATGGATGGATGATGGATGGGTGGATGGGTGCTGGCTGGATGGATGGATAGATGGATGAACAGGGGGATGGATGGATGGATGGGGTGGGTGGATAGATGGATGGATGGATGGGGATGCGTGGGTGGATAGATATGTGTGGAAGGATGGATGGGTGGATGGGTGGATGGGTGGACGGATGGATGGATGGGTGGATGGATGTATAGTCAAATGTTCTTGAGCAGATGCTTTGCATTTGCTTCTTGAAGTCCATAGAGCAAAGTGGGACAGGATAGGAGAGCAAAGGTTGGAGAGTTGGGATCTGTGTGGGGACAACAAACAGACAGCTGTAAAAGATAAGAAAGAAGAGTTGGCAGACCTAAAAATAAGTTGCATTTCAAGAAATAAGAAAAAAAAGTAAAGACGGCTAGACTGTCTACTTGATGTGCAAATAGCAAATGTTGTTTTATATTTTAAAAGTGTGAAATTAAAGTTTAACCCCAAATGACACAGAATGATATCGCTCCTGACATCACCTTAAATAAGTCATCCCAGCTTGTTTGGCTCTGTCTCTGATAGGCCTGGTGCAGGCATTTTTAATGATCTAGATGGCATCTGGTTATCAAAGCAAAGACTTTCTGCTAAGTCATCTTAAAGTCCAACTTAACTTGCACAACATGTTGTCTTATAATTAAATTAAAATTGCAGGATGTTGGATTAGAGGGATCTTCCTTCAAGCAGACCCAAGGTTAGTGAGAGAGTATGACCTGTCCAGGATAGAATTTCCTCACCCAAAAACACACAGAACATTTCACTGGATTAATTTGCAACTCACTGGGAGATTCGGGGTCCAATTTGCTAAAAGATTTTCTGTTTCCATTTTTCTTTTCAAGTCAGGTCAGTATGCATTTATTCAGCTCTGTTATTGAAAATGAAATGAAAAGTATTACTGAGTCCAAAGAATAAATAAAAGAGCAGATAAAATGCAAGGAAAAGAAGAAAAATAATGAATGAATAAGTAAGTTCATTCATGAATAAAGAATTTATGAATAGATAAATTCCTTCTATTCATGAATAGATAAATTCCTTCATCCTACAAATGAACTTACAGAGCTCTTATTTGTACCAGGCACTGGGCAAGGTAAGTTCTGTGCAATAGAGAAATATAAGCCATGGGTTCTGTCCCCAGGAGTGAAGGATTTGGTTTATTTTTTATAAATAAAATTCCCATTGGATAGTTTAAAAAAAAAAGAAAAAGTGATTTTGAGGCAGGGGTATGGGGGAAAGGAGAACTGATAAGGCATTTCCTTGATAAAGAGGAAACACTTTCTTAAAGATAGAAAAGAATGAGTGATATCATAGGGGGAAAATGTGCAGAAAGGAAGTAGACACAGCGTTAATGATCTTAACCAGATCATTAACGTAACTGGTGAGGTGCTTTTCTGAGGATGAATGTGGCTATGGTGGGATTGGGATCTGGGGGAGTGAAGATGATTCAGAACACTTCTTGTGTTGAATTTAATAGGTGCATGAAAAAATTGCATAGCTGAGATGGAAAGAATCTAACAAAATGACTCCTAGAACATGTCTGAACCAAACCAGGAATAAGAATTACATACACTCTGTGGTGTGTATGTGTTAGATTCTAAGCCTCCAATTTCTGTAGTCCAGCATTTCACAACCAAGGCATTATTGACATCTTGGGCCAGATAATTTTTTGCTGGGTATGGAGGGCTGCCCTGTGTGTTGTAGGGTGTTTGGCTGCATTCTGGCCTCTGTGCACTAGATGCCGATAGCAAATCACCCCCTTACCCACATCACAACAATCAAAAATGTTCCCAAACATTGTCAAATGTCCCCTGGCAGCAAAACTACCCTTGGTTGAGAACCACTGCCCTGGCTCCATGAGATCAACAGAGGCTCTGCTGATTCCTTGGTTCTCAGCAGTAGTCCTCTCTCTGGGCAAAGGCTCTATTCTCAGCTTCTTGTCCTTCTCTGGAATCTTGACACTTCCTTATCCTAATTGGTTCAGCACTTCTGTTGCCTTTAAAAATGTATTATCATTAATAAATTTGAAATTGTTGATATCTTCAGGTGATTTCTTCTATTTTAACCATACTATTTTTAATTATGAAAACCCTCAACAGTTACTAAGGTACCTTGTCAGATAAGAATAATGCTAAATTGAGAGTATTTTCCATTTGAATTGCATTATATTGAAACATCGTAATACTTCAGCCAAAATATTTTCACAGGTACTCTCTTTTTGCCTCCATTCAGAGTGTAGTGTGTGTACTCAGTCACTCAGTCTGACTCTGCGACTCCACGGACTGTAGCCTGCCAATCTCCTCTGTCCGTAGAATTTTCCAGACACGAATACTGGAGTGGGTTGCCATTTCCTTCGCCAGGGGATCTTCCTGAGCCAGGGATCGAACCTGCATTTCTTGTGTCTCCCTCATCGGCAGGCAGATTCTTTACCACCAGCGCCACCTGGGAAGCCCATTCAGAATGTATTTATTCATTGCATGTTTTACTAAACTAAATTTGTCAAAGTCTCTCTCTATATGAGTCTTTTAAATGTTTTGCCAAATGTAAAGTTTTAAAAAATTTATTCTATTTTTGTAGAGAGGACAATTTCCTCTGAAAAAAAGGTGGGAACATAATCAAAGGACATTCAAGATACCCCAAAGATCTATTATCTAATTTTAAAATCAAATCTTCCACCGTTTGAACTTGGATTATTTCAGTACTTAAAAGTAAGTTTAATATATTGCATTGCACTTAGATTGATTACAAAGAGCTTCATTACGGGCTCAAGCACTTCTAAAATTTGATCATGTGTAGCAAAGAGAAAAAGTGTATACTTCCACACAGCATCTGAATTATTTTTTATTTCAACATCAAATTTGTAAAAAACAAAAACAAAAACAACAAGTACACAGTTCAGAAACTCTAACTGCACTATACAAAATATTTATAAAATTTAATGACTATAGCTTCTACTTCAATTGTTAGACCATCACAGCTCTTTTGGGATGCAGTTATAAATTTTATATGCATCACAACCAATACAATAAGCACATTTCTTCAAAGTATATTTCCTAACTTAGTGGAACATTGTTTTTACTATGTTTTTACAAAGTTGTCCATCAAAATTTCTGTTCATTTTACTACTGTATAAAGCAAATAATTTTTATCTCAAAGTTGAACTTTTGAACTAAATGTATAAGGTCTTTAACCTTATATAAAATGTCAGACACTTTATCTTGACAGAATGAACTGTAGTTTTACTTTGATTCCATGATTTGTATGGGGAAAGAGACACTGATGTATAGAACAGGCTTATGGACTCTGTGGGAGAGGGAGAGGGTGGGAAGATTTGGGAGAATGGCATTGAAACATGTGAAATGTCATGTATGAAACGAGATGCCAGTCCAAGTTCAATGCACGATGCTGGATGCTTGGGGCTGGTGCACTGAGACGACCCAGAGGGATGGTATGGGGAGGGAGGAGGGATGAGGGTTCAGGATGGGGAACACATGTTTTAAAATTATTAAATTAAAAATTAAAAAAAAATGGAACCATTTTTAATTGGCTGCTTTTTATTTGTGGCATCTGATTGTTCTTGCTGTTGTTCAGTTGCTAAGTCACGGCTGGCTCTTGGCAACCACATGGACTGCAGCACGCCAGGCTTCCCTGTCCTTCATGTCTCTTGGAGTTTGCTCAGATTCATGTCCATTGAGTTAGTGATGCATCCAACCATCTCATCCTCTGTCACCTCCTTCGCCTCCTGCCCTTAATCTTTCTTAGAATCAGGGTCTTTTCTGTTGTGTTTCTTCTTCGCATCAGGTGGTAAAATTATTGGAGCTTCAGCATCAGTTCTTTCAGGGACTATTCAGGGGTGATTTCCTTTAGGATCGAGTGTTTTGATCTCCTTGTTGTCTAAGGGACTGTCAAGACTCTTCTCCAGCACCACAGTTTGAAAGCATAAATTCTTTGGCATTCAGATCTAAAACCATAGCTTTGACATTACAGTCCTTTGTCAGCACAGTGATATCTTTTTTTTTTTTAAATACACTGTCTAGGTTTATCACAGCTTTCCTTCCAAAGAACATCTTTTCATTAAAGTTAAAAATTTTAATTTTCTAGCTGCAGTCACTATTTGCAATGATTTTAGAGCCTAAGAAAATAAAATCCGTCACTGCTTCCACTTTTCCCCCTTCTATTTATTACTATAAGATTCTCATTATTTAACTATTTATGAAGTTATTCTGTTAGTGGAACCAATAAATAGTTAGCACTTCATTTTTTATACAATCCTCAGAAAACTGGAAATTTAAAATGAGCCAAGTATAGCCATAAAATCATTTGATCCAAATAGAAAGTCATGCTTCACAGAGTGACATGTAACTTCTGCAGCTGCACACGTTAAATCATCATCTCTGGGAACAATTGTCTTAAAATAACATTAACTTTTGAAATAGATACTTTTAGTGTTCATGAGCTCAGCAATTATGGCCCCATTGTTGGATGGGAAATTATAAATTTTTGTAAGTTATACCTTCAACATTATCTTTTTTATTTTTTTTGAGAAACAGAAACCCAGTACTTAATTTTTCATGAAACAGTCTTGGCTTTTTGCCTATTACTGGCAAGAGAGTCTATCGCAATTTTTTTTTAAGGCATTGATAATGATATAAGAAAATTTTAAGGGTACTGGCAAAACCGCTGCAGCTAGAGCGTTCAGACCACTGTCAATACACATGGTGACCACCCTCTATTTCCTGAACATATTTCTTGGATACCTAGTCTGTCGTTACCCACACATCTGAACGACCCTGCTGACTTGCAGTGTGGCAGTTTTTTGCATCTTGAAACCTGTAGAATGGGCCATGGCATAATTGGCTAGAACACCAAATAGACCGTTCTGGGCAAATGTGTTGGAAACTTCTTCCTCCACCCCTAAAACCAGAAGGATTAGACTATTCCTAGCCACTTGAATTCAAGTGCACATCAATTTATCAATAAAAACTCCATAGAATGTCCTGTACAGCAGCTGTTATTTATTTTGTATTTAGCAATGTTCTGGAATAGGTGTACTCTAACCAGAAAACTATCTTCATATGCGCTAAACTGAGAATTCTTTCCCCTGAATATTAGTCTTAAACTTCTAGATGAGACTATTGCAGAAATTACAAGTACAAAATAAAGGCCTATCACAGTCATCCTCACTTATTTTATTTATTTATTTATTTTTTATTTTAATTGGAGGCTAATTACTTTACAATAGTGTGGTGGTTTTTGCCATACATTGACATGAATCAGCCACAGGTGTACATGTGTTCCCCATCCTGACCCTCCCTCCCACCTCCCTCCCCATCCATCCCTCAGAGTCATCCCAGTGCACCAGCCCTGAGCACCCTGTCTCATGCATCGAAACTGGACTGGCGATCTGTTTCACATATGGTAATATACATGTTTCAATGCTATTCTCCCAAATCATCCCACCCTCGCCTTCTCCCACAGAGTCCAAAAGACTGTGCTATACATCTGTGTCTCTTTTGCTGTCTCACATATAGGGTCATCGTTACCACGTTTCTAAATTCCATATATATGTGTTAATATACTGTATTGGTGTTTTTCTTTCTGAGTTACTTCTCTCTGTATAATAGGCTCCAGTTTCATCCACCTCATTAGAACTGATTCAAATGCATTCTTTTTAATAGCTGAGTAATATTCCATTGTATAAATGTACCACAGCTTTCTTATCCATTCGTCTGCTGATCGTTGCTTCCATGTCCTGGCTATTGTAAATAGTCCTCACTTATTTTAATACAACTGTGAACCCTCAGTCAGTCAGTCAGTTCAGTCACTCAGTCATGTCCGACTCTTTGTGACGCCATGGACTGTTGCATGCCAGGCCTCCAATTCTCAGGGTTTACTCAAACTCATGTCCATCGAGTTGGGGATGCCATCCAACCATCTCATCCTCTATCATCCCCTTCTACTCCCGCCTTCTTTCTCAGCATCAGGGTCTTTTTCAATGAGTCAGTTCTTCGCATCAGGTGGCCAAAGTATTGCAGTTTCAGCTTCAGCATCAGTCCTTCCAATGAACACCCAGGACTGATTTCCTTTAGGATGGACTGGTTTGATCTTGCAGTCCAAGGGACTCTCAAGAGTCTTCTACAACACCACAGTTCAAAAGCATCAATTCTTTGTGCTGAGCTTTCTTTATAGTCCAACTCTCATATCCATACATGACCACTGGAAAAACCATAGCCTTGACTAGACAGACCTTTGTTGGCAAAGTCAAGTCTGTGTTTTTTACTATGCTGTCTAGGTTGGTCATAACTTTTCGTCCAAGGAGCAAGAGTCTTTTAATTTCATGGCTGCATTCACCATCTGCAATAATATTGGAGACCAAAAAAATAAAGTCTGTCACTGTTTCTACTCTTTCCCCATCTATTTGCTATGAAATGATGGGACCAGATACCATGATCTTAGTTTTCTAAATGTTGAGTTTTTAGCCGACTTTTCCACTCTCCTCTTTCACTTTCATCAAGAGGCCCTTTAGTTCTTTGCTTTCTGCCATCATAAGGATTGTGTCATCTGCATATCTGAGGTTATTGATATTTCTCCCGGCAATCTTGATTCCAGCTTGTGCTTCATCCAGCCCAGCGTTTCTCATGATATACTCTGCATAGAAGTTAAATAAGCAGGATGACAGTATACAGCCTTGACGTACTCCTTTCCCAATTTGGAACCAGTCTGTTGTTCTGTGTCCAGTTCTAACTGTTGCTTCCTGACCTGCATACAGATTTCTAAAGAGGCAGGTCAGGTCGTCTGGCATTCCCATCTCTTTCTAAGAATTTTCCACAATTTGTTGTGATCCACACAGTCAAAGGCTTTGGCATAGTCAATAAAACAGAAGTAGATGTTTTTCTGCAACTCTATTGTAAGAGAGTACCAGAAAAACGCTGAACCCTACTTGTTTAAATTAGAGAAAAATATCTTAAAGTGGGTGGTACAAACGGATAGGTATGAATGCAGATTGTCTCAGGTGTACTGGGGCATATGAAAACCCTAAAGTATAAATTCACAGGAGAAATAAATTCAGTTCAAATCCTCAAATATTTGTTGAGGACCTACTAAGCACAGGCACTTGAGCTATAAGCTGATAGGAAAATACAAATAAGAATTAAGCCTATTCTTTTCTCTTACCTTTAGGAAGGATAAGGCATATATACAAAGGATTCACATTCAGAGTAGAACGGTATAATTGTGAATGAATGAAGACTCTTGCATTGAAGAAAGTAACACAGTATTTGCTTCCAGTGATAAAATTTGAGCTTTTGAGTGAAAAACTGCTAACTGAAAGAACTGTATCCAATACTGTGAGCTTGACAGTTCCCCATATTTAATGTTTTTTCTGATGTGATTGGTAATATGATAGTAATATGAACAAATGTGATAATGAAATGTGGCAACATTTCAAGAACTTGCATAACTTAGTGGACCAGTATTTTCCAAACAACAAATGTGTAAGGCATGTTACAGAAATCTCGCATGGGTAGAAAATGGTCATTCAAATTGCAAGATAGACAAATGGATTTTAATGTCTGATAATTGTATTAATATGGTTTCAGATTCCACATTACAACTAATCTTTAAAAACAACCCCTTGTTAAGTTTTGGTGTATATCTAAAAAAGAAAAAATATCCACAGTTTTCCGAAAAGGCTATTAAATGTGTCCTTTTTCCAACTTCTTGTCTTTATAAGGCTGTTTTCTTACTGTCCCTCAACCAAAACAGCTAATTGCAATAGATTGAATACAAAAGTGTTTATGATAATATGTCTGTCTTCTCTTAATCCAGGCATTAACAAGGTTTGCAAATGTAAAACAATGCTACTTTTCACACTAAATTGGTCTGTTTTAGAAAAAATATATTTTTCATTAAAATACTACTTGCATTGATATGTAACAGCCTTGTTGCTATTTCAAAAAGAATCAATGTAGAAAGATCACCTATAATACAGCTGTATCTAATTTCATGACACTGGGACTATTGGGAAAATAAGGGAAAGAGATTATGGCAGAAATGATTGGAAAAGTTTTCCCCAAAGAGCTGATATTCCAGTTTAGACTCTGAAAAGTAGAATTTAAAGAGGAACTCTTTTTGAGAAGGTGAAAAATCATACGTAAAGGCTTGGAAACAGGAAGGCACCTGTTATTCTCAGGAAATAATGAGTAACGAGTTCAGTTGGCTGAAATGTAGGGAAAGCACCATCCTCCTGCTTCTCTTGGTACTCACTGTCCCCGGCTTTTCTTTGTCTTCCATTCCATGAACACTGATGCTCCCAATGGGTTTGCCTTTGGATCCCACTTCTCACTCTGTATGTCTCCCTCAACAATCATGTCCACCTTCAAGACTGCCACTTCACTTCTCAGCTGTTGGATCCCAGATATTTATCTCACCTTCCTTCCTGAGCTCCAGAATTATATGTTCTGGATGTCTTGAAAGCAATAAACCTAAAATGGAATAAACATCTTCCCAGAAACCACTCCCTCTTATATCCCCTTTATATCCCTTTCTTGGCACCCCCTCCCCCATTCAGAAATAACAGGTCAAGAACAGCAATCACCCTAATCTTCACTCCACCTTCCTCCCCTAGCATCATTCAGTCTTTTCCCCTTACATCACCACCGTTTCTTGCTTTTCTTTTCTACACCATTATGTTATGCTCTAGTCTCACAACCTTCCATTCCATCCTCCATATGGTCGCTAAAGTCAATAATGCAAAAACAACCAATCTAATTACATTTCCCTGTTTTTAAATCCTCTCATGCACCCTTCCAGAGATCCGTAATACCTTGCTGGAACATAAAATGCCATCCATTACCTGGCCCTTGATCACTTCTCCGTTCTTAATACTTGGCAGGTGCCCTCCTCAGCCCATAGTGAACATACCACTTGATTCAGGCATAGTGAAGAACTTGTTGTTCTCAGAATGTCACCAGATTGTTTTAATTTTCCATGCTCTTGTTCAGGTGCTTTCTCATCCAGGAATGCCCTTTTCCACGCCACCAACAAAGAATACAAATTCACCTTTCATCATTGTTTTAGAGATCCATTTCCTCTAAGAATCTTTCTTTTCATATTGACTTTAAGTAAAACATTTATTTTCCTCTTAATAGTAACACTTTACAGTGAAATCTGTTCCTGAAACTATTCTTCATTGGTATCCCATCTCCACAGCATGAAATACTATTGAATAAAGCATTTTGAAAACCCTCATATTGTTTTACATAAAAAGCAAAACAATTGTAAATATTTAGCTGAAAGTACCCAAATCCATATTTCTTCAAATGTTTCTGCATATAAACAGGCAGGCAAAGAGCCAAGGTTTATAAGACATATATGATAGCCATGTGTGTATCAAGTCCTTTCAAAACTTTTTCACAAAGTGATTTTGTATTTCTGGAATTCCTTGAATATTTTGCAAATCTAATTTCTGATAGATCTGAAATTGCTTTATATCACAGAAGTATTTTGTTTTGAGAAGTTTTTTCCCACAAACTGAGCTACATTTCTAGTCTTTCATATTAATGTAGCTGGTTATTCACAGCCCATTTTAAAAAGGATTAAAATTCTTAAGCAGCAACATCATAGCTGTATTTGCCACCCCCTGAATTCAAGTGATATCAGAGGTACAGATAAGCCTGCCAGAGACTTGCTTCATTACTGGGCTCAAGTCCCCTAAATCAGTAAGCACCCAATCCAGCAGACAGAAAAGAGCTCTAAGGCGCTGTGCAAAATGAAAGACTTGTATAAGCAGAAGGGAGTGGAAACAAGGAAGTCATACAAGGGAAAAAGCAAGTTGGTTACTGCAGAGTTATTTTCCTCTAGGGGATGGTAGGGGGTCAGTCAGGTAGATTTTCTCTCTACTGCTAACCAGGCAATTCCTGATTGACTGGTTTAAGACTGCATTTCTGGGAGAGCCCAAACTATAATTAAGTCTTAGTCTGGTGGCGTGGGGCTTAGCATGAGTGATTTCATTTGGGGTCTGTTGTCTTATCTTTAAAATGAAAATTTGGAAGGAGGTTTACAAAGGAACTGAGACAGAACTGTGTTTGAGCATCTCCTGCAGAAGTCCGGGTCAGCAGTGGACTGCCACAGTGGGGGCTCTGGGTGCAGCAGCCCTGGGTGTGGCATAAGCCCTCTTGGAGGAGGTCGCCATTAACCCCACCATAGAGCCACCAGAACTTACACAGGACTGGGGAAACAGACTCTTGGAGGGCACAAACAGAACCTTGTGTGCACCAGGACCCAGGGGAAAGGAGCAGTGACCCCACAAGAGACTGACCCAGACTTGTCTGTGAGTGTCCAGGAGTCTCTGGAGGAGATATGGGTCAGCAGTGGCCTGCTGCAGGGCCGGGGCCACTGAGTGAAGCAGTGCTTGCAGGGGACCTTTTGAAGGAGGTCACCATTATCTTCATTACCTCCACTATAGTTTGGCCTCAGGTCAAATAACAGGGAGGGAACACAGTTCCATCAACAGAAAATTGGATTAAAGATTTACTGAGCATGACCCTACTTGACTTCACATTCCAGGATGTCTGGCTCTAGATGAGTGATCACACCATCGTGATTATCTGGGTCATGAAGATCTTTTTTGTACAGTTCTTCTGTGTATTCTTGCCACCTCTTCTTAATATCTTCTGCTTCTGTTAGGTCCATACCATTTCTGTCCTTTATCAAGACAGAGACAGTCACATGGGCCTTAGAAAGCATCACTATGAACAAAGCTAGTGGAGGTGATGGAATTCCAGTTGAGATATTTCAAATCCTGAAAGATGATGCTGTGAAAGTGCTGCATTCAATATGCCAGCAAATTTGGAAAACTCAGCAGTGGCCACAGGATTGGAAAAGGTCAGTTTTCATTCCAACCCCAAAGAAAGGCAATGCCAAAGAATGCTCAAACTACCGCACAATTGCACTCATCTCACATGCTAGTAAAGTAATGCTCAAAATTCTCCAAGCCAGGCTTCAGCAATACGTGAACCGTGAACTTCCTGATGTTCAAGCTGGTTTTAGAAAAGGCAGAGGAACCAGAGATCAAATTGCCAACATCCACTGGATCATGGAAAAAGCAAGAGAGTTCCAGAAAGACATCTATTTCTGCTTTATTGACTATGCCAAAGCCTTTGACTGTGTGGATCACAATAAACTGTGGAAAATTCTGAAAGAGAAGGGAACACCAGACCACCTGACCTGCCTCTTGGGAAATCTGTATGCAGGTCAGGAAGCAACAATTAGAACTGGACATGGAACAACAGACTGGATCCAAATGGGAAAAGGAGTACGTCAAGGGTGTATATTGTCACCCTGCGTATTTAACTTATATGCAGAGTGCATCATGAGAAACTCTGGACTGGAAGAAACACAAGCTGGAATCAAGATTGCCGGGAGAAATATCAATAACCTCAAATATGCAGATGACACCACCTTATGGCAGAAAGTGAAGAGGAACTAAAGAGCCTCTTGATGAAAGTGAAAGAGGAGAGTGAAAAAGTTGGCTTAAAGCTCAACATTCAGAAAACGAAGATCATGGCATCCGGTCCCATCACTTCATGGGAAATAGATGGGGAAACAGTGGAAACAGTGTCAGACTTTATTTTTTGGGCTCCAAAATCACTTCAGATGGTGACTGCAGCCATGAAATTAAAAGACACTTACTCCTTGGAAGGAAAGTTATGACCAACCTAGATAGCATATTCAAAAGCAGAGACATTACTTTGCCAACAAAGGTCTGTCTGGTCAAGGCTATGGTTTTTCCTGTGGTTGTGTATGGATGTGAGAGTTGGACTGTGAAGAAGGCTGAGTGCCGAAGAATTGATGCTTTTGAACTGTGGTGTTGGAGAAGACTCTTGAGAGTCCCTTGGACTGCAAGGAGATCCAACCAGTCCATTCTGAAGGAGATCAGCCCTGGGATTTCTTTGGAGGGAATGATGCTAAAGCTGAAACTCAAATATTTTGGCCACCTCATGCGAAGAGTTGACTCACTGGAAAAGACTCTGATGCTGGGAGGGATTGGGGGCAGGAGGAGAAGGGGACGACAGAGGATGAGATGTCTGGATGGCATCACTGACTCGATGGACGTGAGTCTGAGTGAACTCCGGGAGTTGGTGATGGACAGGGAGACCTGGCGTGCTGGGATTCATGGGGTCGCAGAGAGTCGGACACGACTGAGCGACTGAACTGAACTGAGCATGACCCCGCCCATTAGAACAAGACCCAGTTTCCCCCTCAGTCATTCTCTTTCAGCAGGAAGCTTCCATAAGCCTCTTATCCTTCTCCATCAGAGGGCAGACAGACTGAAAACCGCAGTCACAGAAAACTAACCAATCTAATCACATGGACCACAGCCTTGTCTAACTCAATGAAACTATGAGCCATGCCATGTAGGGCCACCCAAGACAGACGGATCATGGTGAAGAGTTCTGAAAAAACGTGGTCCACTGGAGAAGGGAATGGCAAACCACTTCAATATTCTTGCCTTGAGAACCCCACGAACTGTATGAAAAGGCAAAAAGATAGGACACTGAATGATGAACTCCCCAAGTCAGTTGGTGCCCAATATGCTACTGGAGATCAGTGGAGAAATAACTCCAGAAAGAATGAAGAGACAGAGCCAAAGCAAAAACAACACCCAGTTGTGGATGTGACTGGTGATGGAAGCAAGGTCCCATGCTATGAAGAGCAATATTACATAGGAACCTGGAATGTTAGGTCCATGAATCAAGGCAAATTGGAAGTGGTCAAACAGGAGATGGCAAGAGTGAACGTCCACATTTTAGGAATCAATGAACTAAAATGGACTGGAATGAGTGAATTTAATTCAGATGAGCATTATATCTACTACTGTGGTCAAGAATCCCTCAGAAGAAATGGAGTAGCCCTCATAGTCAACAAAAGAGTCTGAAATGCAATACTTGGATGCAATCTCAAAAATGACAGAATGATCTCTGTTCATTTCCAAGGCAAACCATTCAATATCACAGTTATTCAAGCCTATGCCCCAACCAGTAACTCTGAAGAATCTGAAGTTGAACAGTTCTATGAAGACCTAAAAGACCTTGTAGAACTAACACCCAAAAAAGATGTCCTTTTCATTATAGGGGACTGGAATGCAAAAGTAGGAAGTCAAGAAATACCTGGCTGCTGCTGCTAAGTCGCTCCAGTCGTGTCCGACTCTGTGCAACCCCATAGATGGCAGCCCACTAGGCTCCCCCATCCTTGGGATTCTCCAGGCAAGAACACTGGAGTAGGTTGCCATTTCCTTCTCCAATGCAGGAAAGTGAAAGTGAAGTTGCTTAGTCGTGTCCGACTCTTAGCAACCCCATGGACTGCAGCCTACCAGGCTCCTCCGTCCATGGGATTTTCCAGGCAAGAGTATTGGAGTGGGTTGCCACTGCCTTCTCCGAGAGGATGGCATTAGCGATACATTTAAACAGGACAGAAAGTTAAATCTCAGAAATGGAAGAGGACACTCTCCTTTCTCGCTGATAGAGAGCATGGAAGGTTGTCCTATCTAGGGAGAAGATTTTGGTTTTCCACCTTCTGCTTCCCACTTAGTGACACTGTGCCCCTGGTTTCTATAAAAATGAGATTGTAAAGCTGAAATTTGGAGGCAGAAGAATTGGCTTTTAGAGGAAAAGCATCGTGCTACAAAAACAGATTGCAGCCATGAAATTAACAGACGCTCACTCCTTGGAAGGAAAGTTATGACCAACCTAGATAGCATATTCAAAAGCAGAGACATTACTTTGCCAACAAAGGTCCGTCTAGTCAAGGCTATGGTTTTTCCTGTGGTCATGTATGGATGTGAGAGTTGGACTGTGAAGAAGGCTGAGCGCCGAAGAATTGATGCTTTTGAACTGTGGTGTTGGAGAAGACTCTTGAGAGTCCCTTGGACTGCAAGGAGATCCAACCAGTCCATCCTAAAGAAGATCAGTCCTGGGTGTTCATGGGAAGGACTGATGCTGAGGCTGAAACTCCAGTACTTTGGCCACCTCATGTGAAGAGTTGACTCATTGGAAAATACCCTGATACTGGGAGGGATTGGGGGCAGGAGGAGAAGGGGACGACAGAGGATGAGATGGTTGGATGGCATCACCGACTCGATGGACATTAGTTTGAGTAAACTCCGGGAGTTGGTGATGGACAGGGAGGCCTGGCATGCTGCGATTCATGGGGTCTCAAAGAGTTGGATATGACTGAGCGACTGAACTGAACCTGGATGATTGGAAACTGTTGATATAATACATGGTAAGAAGGCGTGGAGCCTAGAAAGGCAGAAGCTGAGAGCCAAATTCCCAGAAACTTGAGGACTGTGTACAGTGTTGGGTTAATGTGAGCCTTATCTCCTCCCCTTCCCTCCCTTTTCCTCTCCTCTCTCTCACTCTATTTGTGTGTGGGGGCGGGGATGGGAGGAGCATATGCCTCCATGAACACATGAACTTTAAATAAATGAATATATATACATGTACAGAGCTGGCTTAAGACTAAATATTAAAAAAAACTAAGATCATGGCATCTGGCCCCATTACTGCGTGGCAAATAGAAGGGGGAAAGGTGGAAGTAGTGGCAGATTTCCTCTTCTTGGGCTCCAAAATCACTGGACGGTGACTGCAGCCATGAAATCAGAAGTCAATGGCTTCTTCGCAGAAAAGCAATGACAAACCTAGACAGTGTCTTGAAAAACAGAGACATTACTCTGCCTACAAAGGTCCATATAGTCAAGGCTATGGTCTTCCCGGTGGTTACGTATGGTTGTGAGAACTGGACCATAAAGAAGGCAGAAAACCAAAAAATTGATGCCTTTGAGCTGTGATGCTGGAGAAGACTCCTGAAAGCCCCTTGGACATCAAGGAGATCAAACCAGTCAGTCTTAAAGGAGTTCAACCTTGAATATTCACTGGAAGGACTGATGCTGAAGCTGAAGCTCCAGTATTTTGGTCAACTGATGTGAAAAGACCAGCCATTGGAAAAATCCCTGACGCTGGGAAAGATCGAGGGCAGAATGAGAAGAGGGCATCAGAGATGGCTGGATGGCATCACCGATGTAATGAACATGAACTTGAGCAAATCCTGGAAGATAGTGAGGAAAAGGGAGACCTGGCATGCTGCAGTCCATGGGGTTGCAAAGAGTCAGACATGACTGGGCGACTGAACAATAACAATACATTTACAGAGAGAGAGGCAGTGCTGATTGTTTTTTTGTTTTAAAGCTTGCTTCAAATTATCTTTTTGAAATGCAGTTATAATTCAAAATTTGCTTAACTTTTAAAATGGACTTCTTAAGGAAAATATAGAAAATGTGGAGAGAGTTTGCAACTATGCAAAAGGCACTGGAGTGCAGATTAAGAGATCTGGGTTCCAGTCCCAGCTTTGCAGAATCCATGTGAATATGAACTTGACTATTTGAACCTCATCTGGAGAATGAAAGTATTAAATGGACTAGAATGATTTTTAGGGCTTCTTCCAACTTGGACATTTGATTATCCTATGAAATCTGGGTTAAGTAGACAGGCAATCTTCACATAGCACATTAACATCTGGCAGAAGCACATCTAAAGTGTTAAGAGCAGGGAGGGACAAAGTCAGCTTCTGAAATATTGAAATTGCCCTCCTCCCACCACAGCAAATGAGTACCTTGCTTTGTAATGAAGTGAGAACAAAAAGGATCACATTATAGCAACATGAAGAATTTGTTACAGGTGAACAGGGCTAAAGGTGGCCAAGTCAATACACACATAAGATTACCAAAAGAGGAGGGCCAGCATATGGGCTGGGCTGGCCTTCATTCGATCTTCCAAGTGAGACAGATACATTTAGAGACATCATGCAATTATAATATAGTAATAAATCCAGTGAGAAGCAACCATGCTCACTGGAACAGTTGATGGATATACTTGTGCATAGTTACTTGGATGGATCACTTCTATGTGTACTTGGGTAAGTTAATTATGGGTTCATTGTAGAAAATTTGAAAAATATAGAAAACTATCAAAGAATAAAAAAGACAATGCAAGGAATTCTGAAATATATAGTTTTAGCTTTCCAACCTTTCTATTAAAGCAAAACAGAACAGGTGTTTCTGTATTTGTGATGCTTATCACTTTTACCTAAAATATCATTTAAATACATGTGCTAAAGTCATTTCCTTTAAAAGCACAAGCAGACAGAAATTTTTATCATAGTTTATTAATCAACATTATTTTGGAAGTTTCAATGAGTGCAATAAAAATATTAAATGAAATAATTTGTAAATCTACTGGAATAAAAAATATATAGGTCTAATGATGTAGTTGTACATCTAAAAAAAGCAAATTGCAGTTTAAAGTAATAAAATAAAAAGGAGAATTTGATAGTTCAGTCATATATATATATATATATATATATATATATATTTACAAATCAATAGCTTTTCCCTTACTGTCAACAAACAGACACGGAATGAGAAAAAGCAAACACATACAAGGCAGATAGTAATAGTTAAGCTAAGAAGAAAAATAGAGGAACTATATTAAAAAAAAAAGAAACAAAAAAAATATATATGCTAACTTATTGAAGGGGCCAAAGGTAAAGCAATCAACAGACAATGGTCTGGGCTGGAAAATTTTAACATCACAAAAATATCAAGTCTGTAGAAAAAATATGCTAGACAGCATATTAAAAAGCAGAGACATTACTTTGCCAACAAAGGTCCATCTAGTCAAGGCTATGGTTTTTCCAGTGGTCAGGTATGGATGTGAGAGTTGACTATAAAGAAAGCTGAGCGCCGAAGAATTGATGCTTTTGAACTGTGGTGTTGGAGAAGACTCTTGAGAGTTCCTTGGACTGCAAGGAGATCCAACCAGTCCATCCTAAAGGAGATCAGTCCTGGGTGTTCATTGGAAGGACTGATGTTGAAGCTGAAACTCCAATCCTTTGGCCACCTGATGCAAAGAAGAGACTCATTGAAAAAGAACCTGATGCTGGGAAGGATTGAGGGCAGGAGGAGAAGAGGATGACAGAGGATGAAGTGGTCGGATGGCATCACTGACTTGATGGACAGAAGTTTGAGTAAACTCCGGGAGTTGGTGTTGGACAGGGAGGCCTGGTGTGTTGCGGTCCATGAGGTTGCAAAGAATCAAACACAACTGAGCAACTGAACTGAACTGTATATATTTAAATATACAATTTGAGATATATACACATAGTTCAGTTCAGTTCAGTTGCTCAGTCGTGTCCGACTCTTTGAGACCCCAGGAATCCCAGCACGCCAGGCCTCCTTGTCCCTCACCAACTCCCAGAGTTTACTCAAACTCATGTCCATCGAGTCGGTGATGCCATCCAGCCATCTCATCCTCTGTCGTCCCCTTCTCCTCCTGCCCCCAATCCCTCCCAGCATCAGGGCCTTTTCCAATGAGTCAACTCTTTGCATGAGGTGGCCAAAGTACTGGAGTTTCAGCTTTAGCATCATTCCCTCCAAAGAAATCCCAGGGCTGATTTCCTTTAGGATGGACTGGTTGGATCTCTTTGCAGTCCAAGGGACTCTCAAGAGTCTTCTCCAACACCACAGTTCAAAAGCATCAATTCTTTGGCGCTCAGCCTTCTTCCCAGTCCAACTCTCACATCCATACATGACCACATGAAAAACCATAGCCTTGACTAGCCGGACCATTGTTGGCAAAGTAATGTCCCTGCTTTTCAATATGCTATCTAGGTTGGTCAAAACTTTCCTTCCAAGGAGTAAGTGTCTTTTAATTTCATGGCTGCAGTCACCTTCTGCAGTGATTTTGGAGCCCAAAAACATAAAGTCTGACACTGTTTCCACTGTTTCCCTATCTATTTCCCATGAAGTGATGGGACTAGATGCCGTGATCTTCGTTTTCTGAATGTTGAGCTTTAAGCCAACTTTTTCACTCTCCTCTTTCACTTTCATCAAGAGGCTTTTTAGTTCCTCTTCACTTTCTGCCATAAGGGTGGTGTCATCTGCATATCTGCGGTTATTGATATTTCTCCCGGCAATCTTGATTCCAGCTTGTGCTTCTTCCAGCCCAGCGTTTCTCATGAGGTACTCTGCATAGAAGTTAAATAAGCAGGGTGACAATATACAGCCTTGACGTACTCCTTTTCCTATTTGGAACCAGTCTGTTGTTCCATGTCCAGTTCTAACTGTTGCTTCCTGACCTGCATACAGATTTCTCAAGAGGCAGGTCAGGTGGTCTGGTATTTCCATCTCTTTCAGAATTTCCCACAGTTTATTGTGACCCACACCGTCAAAGGCTTTGGCATAGTCAATAAAGCAGAAATAGATGTTTTTCTGGAACTCTCTTGCTTTTTCCATGATCCAGTGGATGTTGGCAATTTGATCTCTGGTTCCTCTGCCTTTTCTAGAACCACACACACCTGTAAAACCATCATCACAATCATATCCTTCAACCTCAAAGGTATCTATTGCCCCTGTGTAACCCCTCACCCCCTCCCCATTTCCAGGCAACTACTGATCTACTTTCTGTCACTATAGATTAGTTTGCATTTTTTTTTGGAATTTATGGAAACAAAACCTTATGTTCTCTTTTTTGTTTGGCTTCTTTCACTCAACATAATTATTTTGAGATTCATTCATTTATTGCATGTAGTTCATTCCTCTTTATTTTTGAGTATTTCATTGTATGGATATACCATCATTTGTGTAGCTATTCACCTCTTCACAGAAATTTGGGTTACTTTCAGTTCTGAACCTTTATAAGTAATGCTGTTATGAACATTTGTGTATGAGTCTTTGCATGGACAGTCTTTTTTCTTCTTGGAACTTTCAAGACTCTAGGAGAAAACAGGAGAAAAATATTTGTGATCTTGAATTTAAAGTTTTAGGGTTTTCATTAAGGTTTATGTTCCATTTTGTATAATATTTTTTACAATGATGTGAGGTAGGAAGTTCAATATGTATTGAAGTTCATTTTTTGCATGTGAATATCAAATTGTTTCAATACCATTTGTTGGAAAGACAAGAAAAGTTTGTTCTCCTTTTTCATCTTTGCTGAAAATCAATAACTATATATGCTTATGTGTGATGTGAAAATCACTCAGTTGTGTCCAACTCTTTGCAATCCCATGGACTATACAATCCATGGAATTCTCCAGGCCAGAATACAGGAGTGGGTAGATTCCCCTTCTCCAGGGGATCTTCCCAACCCAGAAATCAAACCCAGGTCTCCTGCATTGCAGGTGGATTCTTTACCAGCTGAGCCATCAGGGAAACCCATATATGCTTATATTTATATATAAATATTTCTAGAATCTCTAATCTATGTCCTTATTGTTTTTGTCTATTTTGATGCTACTACCATACTGATCTGATTATTGTACCTTTTTAATAAGTCTTAAAGTCAGATGGTATAAGTCCCCAACTTTGTTCTTTTCCAAAGTTGTCTTCATTAATATAGGTATTTTGTATTTCCATAAGAATTTTTGAATAGCTAGTCATTTCTAAACAAACAAACAAACAAAACAAAACAAAACTAAACTAAACTAAAAACACCTTGCTGGGATTTTGATTCAGGTTGCATAAACTCTACAGATGAATCTGGGAAGAAATGACTCAATAGTATTAAGGCTTCCAATTCCTCAGATCTGAAGTTCATCAAATCAGATCCTCAGCTCTGAACTTCTGCTCTTGATGCCTGTTGGTGGAGATGAGTGGGACTCAGACGTGCTCCTATAGGCTGCAGGGTGCTCCAGAGGAAACAGACTCCTCTGTCATGGACACTGTGCCACAGGTGTCACCTGTGCCCCACACAGGACATCGAGAGCCATGATGAGCTCTCAGACCCGCCCCACCCCCCACCTCACTGGCAGAGTGGCATACTCCTCTGTGTCAGTCTAGACTCAACTTGCAGATCTAGGAGAAAGGGGAGAGGGAACCCTCTCCCTCCTCAGTCCAAAATAATCACCTTAGTTCTTGGTCAATAAAACACTATCCATTTTGATTAACGATAGAAACATCTGCCCCTTCAAAAGAAAACTCCACCCTTACCCATCAGGGTAGGATTTTAATGCTAGACTCCATTAAAACAATAGAATCACCAAACTGTCCACACATTTTCTCAGTTCAGTTCAATTCAGCTTAGTCACTCAGTTGTGTCCAACTCTTTGCAACCCTGTGGACTGCAGCACACCAGGCCTCCCTGTCCATCGCCAACTCCCGGAGTTTACTCAAATTCATGTGCACTGAGTTGGTGATGCCATCGAACCATTTCATCCTCTGTCGTCCCCTTCTCCTCCTGCCTTCAATCTTTCCCAGCATCAGGGTCTCTTCCAGTGAGTCAGTTCTTTGAATCAGGTGGGCAAAGTATTGGAGTTTCAGCTTCAGCATCACTCCTTCCAATGAATATTCAGGACTGATCTCCTTTAGGATGGACTGCTTGAATCTCCTTGCAGTCTAAGGGACTCTCAGGAGTCTTCTCCAACACCACAGTTCAAAAGCATCAATTCTTCAGCGCTCAGCTTTCTTTATAGTCCAACTCTCACATCCATACATGACTACTGGAAAAACCATAGCTTTGACTAGACGGATCTTTGTTGGCAAAGTAATGTCTCTGCTTTTGAATATGCTATCCAGGTTGGTCAAAACTTTCCTTCCAAGGAGTAAGCGTCTTTTAATTTCATGGCTGCAGTCACCTTCTGCAGTGATTTTGGAGCCCAAAAAATAAAGTCTGACATTGTTTCCACTGTTTCCCCATCTATTTCCCATGAAGTGATTGGATTGGATGCCGTGATCTTCGTTTTCTGAATGTTGAGCTTTAAGCCAACTTTTTCACTCTCCTCTTTCACTTTCATCAAGAGGCTTTTTAGTTCCTCTTCACTTTCTGCCATAAGGGTGGTGTCATCTGCATATCTGAGGTTACTGATATTTCTCCCGGCAATCTTGATTCCAGCTTGTGCTTCTTCCAGCCCAGCGTTTGTCATGATGTACTCTGCATATAAGTTATATAAGCAAGGTGACAATATACAGCCTTGATGTACTCCTTTTCCTATTTGGAACCAGTCTGTTGTTCTGTGTCCAGTTCTAACTGTTGCTTCCTGACCTGCATACAGATTTCTCAGAGGCAGGTCAGGTGGTCTGGTATTCCCATCTCTTTCAGAATTTTCCACAGTTTGTTGTGGTCCACCCAGTCAAAGTCTTTGACATAATCAATCAAGCAAAAGTAGATGTTTTTCCGGAACGCTCTTGCTTTTTCAATGATCCAGCGGATGTTGGCAAGTTGATCTCTGCTTCCTCTGCCTTTTCTAAATCCAGCTTGAACATCTGGAAATTCACAGTTCACATACTGTTGAAGCCTGGCTTGGAGAATTTTGAGCGTTACTTCACTAGCCTGTGAGATGAGTGCAATTGTGCGGTAGTTTGAGCATTCTTTGGCATTGCCTTTCTTTGGGATTGGAATGAAAACTGACCTTTTCCAGTCCTGTGGCCACATTTTCTCATATTTAGTTAATTCAGTCTCGTCCATAGTCCCTTTGTTATTCTAGCATATATGCCTATCTGTTGTTTCTGATAGATTAGTACAATTTATAGGTATTACTTTATTTTTTGAAAATACTAATTTAAAATACGCAATTATTTGTTGGAAGAGGTCTCCTCCCTCCATCCAAAATCAGTGACTCAACTAGAGTTTGTTTTTGCCTCCTGTAACAGTTCAGAGGTAGACATGGGGTTCAAGGAGATATGCAGGGACTAAAGTCCCTTTCACCTTGTTTCTTCTTTCATTTTTCCTAGAGGATTATCCTCATGCAGATGGCTAATTTGGCTTGACTGCTACCATGTCTACATTTCAGCCTGCAGGAAGGTGAAAGAATCAGGATGAAAGGTCTAAAGATGAGACAAAGAAATTGCACACATGATCTCCACTCTGGTCAATGAGTCACAAGATGACAGCCAGTTGTCACAAAGGCTGGGGCTGCAATCTTTGGCTGAGTAATCACACACCAGCTGAAACTTATAAGAATGGAGAATATCCCAGAAAAATTAGCTGTCTCTGTGGTTGTTGTTCAGTTGCTATGTCTGACTCTGCAACCCCATGGACTACAGCATGCCAGGCTTCCCTGTCTCTCACAATCTCTGAAAATTTGTCCAAGTTCATGTCCATTGAATTGGTGATGCCATTCATCCATCTCATCCTCTGTCACCCTCTTCTCCTCCGGCCCTCATCATTTCCCAGCACCCAAAGACTTGGCTCTTTGCATCAAGGGGCCGAAGTACTGGAGCTTCAGCTTCAGCATCAGCCCTTCCAGTGAATGTTCAGGGTTGATTTCTTTACGATTGACTATTTTGGTTTCCTTGCAATCCAAGGGACTCTCAAGAGTTTTCTTCAGCACCACAGTTCAAAAGCATCAATTCTTCAGCATTCAGCCTTCTTGCGGTCTATTCTCATATCCATAATGACTGCTGGAAAGACCATAGCTTTGACTAGATGGACCTTTGTCAGCAAAGGGATGTCTCTGCTTTTTTATACACTGTCTAGGTTTGGCAGCGGAAGAGGGATTGGCAAACCACTCCAGTATTCTTGCCATGACAACCCCATAAACAGTATAAAAAAAGCAGTCTCTGTTACAAATATAATATTCCAAGATCTAAATTTCTGATACTTTAATTTATAATTATAGAATTGTATTATTTTTCTAGGTAATCAAGTAAGTGGATTTGAGGAAGGAATCAAAGAAAATAATTTCTTCTTGTTAATGATCATATATTCAAGCACAGACTTCAATTAGGTTGTGAGTACAATTTCTATTTACTTCTTCCCAACTATTTTAGTGAATTACCAGGTGCTTTTTCTCGATTCAGTCATAATACCAAAAAGGGAAAGATTTGTGATAGAATATCACATTCAGTTCAGTTCAGTTCAGTTCAGTCCCTCAGTTATGTCCGATTCTTTGCGACCCCATAAATCGCAGCACGCCAGGCCTCCCTGTCCATCACCAACTCCCGGAGTTCACTCAGACTCATGTCCATCGAGTCAGTGATGCCATCCAGCCATCTCATCCTCTGTCGTCACCTTCTCCTCCTGCCCCCAATCCCTCCCAGCATCAGAGTCTTCTCCAACGAGTCAACTCTTCACATGAGGTGGCCAAAGTACTGGAGTTTCAGCTTTAGCATCATTCCTTCCAAAGAAATCCCAGGGCTGATCTCCTTCAGAATGGACTGGTTGGATCTCCTTGCAGTCCAAGGGACTCTCAAGACTCTTCTCCAACACCACAGTTCAAAAGCATCAATTCTTCAGCGCTCAGCCTTCTTCCCAGTCCAACTCTCACATCCATACATGACCACAGGAAAAACCATAGCCTTGACTAGACGGACTTTTGTTGGCAAAGTAATGTCTCTGCTTTTGAATATGCTATCTAGGTTGGTCATAACTTTCCTTCCAAGGAGTAAGTGTCTTTTAATCTCATGGCTGCAGTCACCACCTGCAGTGATTTCGGAGCCCAAAAAATAAAGTCTGACACTGTTTCCACTGGTTCCCCATCTATTTCCCATGAAGTGATGGGACCAGATGCCGTGATCTTCGTTTTCTGAATGTTGAGCTTTAAGCCAACTTTTTCACTCTCCACTTTCACTTTCATCAAGAGGCTTTTTAGTTCCTCTTCACTTTCTGCCATAAGGGTGGTGTCATCTGCATCTGAGGTTATTGATATTTCTCCTGGCAATCTTGATTCCAGCTTTGCTTCTTCCAATCTAGCGTTTCTCATGAGGTACTCTGCATATAAGTTAAATAAGCAGGGTGACAGTATACAGCCTTGACATACTCCTTTTCCTATTTGGAACCAGTCTGTTGTTTCATGTCCAGTTCTAACTGTTGCTTCCTGACCTGCATACAGATTTCTCAAGAGGCAGGTCAGGTGGTCTGGGATTCCCATCTCTTTCAGAATTTTCCACAGTTTATTGTGATCCACACAGTCAAAGGCTTTGGCATAGTCAATAAAGCAGAAATAGATGTTTTTCTGGAACTCTCTTGCTTTTTCCATGATCCAGCAGATGTTGGCAATTTGATCTCTGGTTCCTCTGCCTTTTCTAAAACCAGCTTTAACATCAGGAAGTTCATGGTTCACGTATAGCTGAAGCCTGGCTTGGAGAATTTTGAGCATTACTTCACTAGCCTGTGAGATGAGTGCAATTGTGCGGTAGTTTGAGCATTCTTTGGCATTGCCTTTCTTTGGGATTGGAATGAAAACTGACCTTTTCCAGTCCTGTGTCCACTGTTGAGTTTTCCAAATGTGCTGGCATATTGAGTGCAGCACTTTCACAGCATCATCTTTCAGAATTTGAAAGAGCTCAACTGGAATTGCATCACCTCCACTAGCTTTGTTCGTAGTGATGCTTTCTAAGGCCCACTTGACTTCACATTCCAGGATGTCTGGCTCTATCTAGTTCAGTGATCACACCACTGTGATTATCTTGGTCGTGAAGATCCTGTACAGTTCTTCTGTGTATTCTTGCCACCTCTTCTTAATATCTTCTGCTTCTGTTAGGTCCATACCATTTCTGTCCTTTATCGAGCTCATCTTTGCATGAAATGTTCCTTTGGTATCTCTGATTTTCTTGAAGAGATCCCTAGTCTTTCCCATTCTGTTGTTTTCCTCTATTTCTTTGCATTGATCGCTGAGGAAGGCTTTCTTATCTCTTCTTGTTATTCTTTGGAACTCTGTATTCAGATGCTTATATCTTTCCTTTTCTCCTTTGCTTTTCGGTTCTCTTCTTTTCACAGCTATTTGTAAGGCCTCCCCAGACAGCCATTTTGTTTTTTTGCATTTCTTTTCCATGGGGATGGTCTTGATCCCTGACTCCTGTACAATGTCACGAACCTCATTCCATAGTTCATCAGGTACTCTATCTATCAGATCTAGGTTCTTAATCTATTTCTCACTTCCACTGTATAATCATAAGGGATTTGATTTAGGTCATACCTGAATGGTCTAGTGGTTTTCCCTACTTTCTTCAATTTCAGTCTGAATTTGGCAATAAGGAGTTCATGATCTGAAGCACAGTCAGCTCCTGGTCTTGTTTTTGTTGACTGTATAGAGCTTCTCCATCTTTGGCTGCAAAGAATATGATCAATCTGATTTCAGTGTTCACATCTGGTGATGTCCATGTGTAGAGTCTTCTCTTGTGTTGCTGGAAGAAGGTGTTTGCTATGACCACTGCATTTTCTTGGCAAAACTCTATTAGTCTTTGCCCTGCTTCATTCCGTATTCCAAGGCCAAATTTGCCTGTTACTCCAGGTGTTTCTTGACTTCCTACTTTTGCATTCCAGTCCCCTATAATGAAAAGGACGTCTTTTTTGGGTGTTAGTTCTAAAAGGTCTTGTAGGTCTTCATAGAACCATTCAACTTCAGCTTCTCCAGCGTTACTGGTTGGGGCTTAGACTTGGATTACTGTGATATTGAATGGTTTGCCTTGGAGACGAACAGAGATCATTCTGTCGTTTTTGAGATTGCATCCAAGTACTGCATTTTGGACTCTTTTGTTGACCATGATGGCTAACTCCATTTCTTCTGAGGGATTCCTGCCCACAGTAGTAGATATAATGGTCGTCTGAGTTAAATTCACCCATTCCAGTCCATTTTAGTTCGCTGATTCCTAGAATGTCGACATTCACTCTTGCCATCTCTTGTTTGACCACTTCCAATTTGTCTTGATTCATGGACCTGACATTCCAGGTTCCTATGCAATATTGCTCTTTACAGCATTGGACCTTGCTTCTATCACCAGTCACATCAATATCACATAATAATCTTTTAATGTTATGAAGATGAGAGTACCTTCCTTATAAGTATTTTGTTACATAAAAATTAGGTTTCTTTTACCTCTTAAGTGCCTGTTCTCCTGTCTTCTTTGCTTATATCAAGAAAAGCAGTGCAATAAAAACAGAGTCTTATCTCATTTAATTCATCAGTTGGAAAATCAAATCACCAGAAATGTGGCATGAGTAAGGGCCACGCAGTCATCACAATCCAGTTTTCCTCCTACTTTTATAGTAGGTTTTTTTATGGCTACATTTGCTTTCCTCTCAAACCTTAGTCATCATCAAGAAAAATTATTAGAAATGAAATGATTGAAGGATAAGTTTCTGAGGCCTAAAATCTCACAGACTTTGTAAAATCACTGTTTGCCAAACACCAGATTTTGTATGAAGATCTGCTACCTTCCATATAAGTGAAAAAAAAGGGGGGGTTGGGGAATAAGTCATCCTGTCGTTCCTCAGTTTTAAACCTGAAATGACCCCTTTAAAAAAAAATCAGAATAAAAGCCAAACTCTTTTAAAATGACCTAAAGCACCATCTCCTTCCCCTCTTGACCCTCCCATCCTACAACTTTCCCCGCTTTCCCTGAGCTCCAGCCTTGCAGATTTGGCGGTGTAGTGTCACACTGCCCACTCTGTGGCCAAAGCCATAAACGCTGTAGAACACTTGGAACAAGATGCTGAGATAGTCAGAAAGTGATTCTACCTAGGAGTGAAAGTGCTGGGTCACATGGTCACTCTATGTTTAACATTTTTCTCTCTCTTCTTGAATCAGCTTTAGCAGGTTACATTCTCAACTGGTTTCGGTTGTAATTTTTTTTGTGGGGGTGACATTGCATATTTTATTTAAAAAATAAAATTTCATATAGAGTGACAACATTGTATATAGGCTAAGAGCATGGCCTTTGAAGTCAGACTGTCTGGGATTTTTTTGTTTTGTTTTGTTTTTACGTACAGTGTAGAGAATTAAAATTCCAAGAGAAATGAAAACATATATCCAAACAAAAACTTCTACATGAATGTTCATGGCAGAATTATTCATAATAGCTGGAGATGCAGGTAGGAACAGGAGTCTGGTCCCTGGGTCGAGAAAATCCCTTGGAGAAGGAAATGGCAACCTGCTCCAGTATTCTTATCTGGGAAATCTCATGGACAGAGGAGCCCGGCAGGCTACAGTCCATCGAGTCACAAAAGAGTAGGCCACCAGTTAGTGACTAAATAATGACAAAAACAAAACCTAAATGTCCATCAATCGATGGGAGGATAAATGAAATCTGCTATATCTACACAATTTGGCAATAAAAAGTACTGAAACATACTATAACACGAATGAACTCATAAAATGATTGTCACAAAGGACTCCATTTATATGAATGGTCCAGAAGAGGCAAATCTATCAGTAGAAATTATGAGTAATAGTCAATTATAGCTCAATAAAGCTTTTATTTTTAAAAAATAATTCCAGAACACCTTGGTGTTGGGGCTTGATGAACACCTGAACTTTACCGTTACTGTTATTGTTTGTTAGCCCACCATGTACCCTTTCCCCAGCCCCACTTAACATGGCCTAATTTACTATGCTTCCATGTATTTAACAAAGCCCAGATCTTGACCATTTCAGCTTTTTTAAATACAAAGCTTCTTCAAATTGTAGCTTTGGAATTAGACATCTCCAAATTTATTAAGTGACATAAATGCTTCAGTTCAGGTCAGTTCACTCGCTCAGTCGTGTCCGACTTTTTGCGACCCCATGAATTGCAGCATGCCAAGCCTCCCTGTCTATCACCAACTCCTGGAGTTCACTCAAACATGTCCAGCGAGTCGGTGTTGCCATCCAGCCATCTCATCCTCTGTCGTCCCCTTCTCCTCCTGCCCCCAATCCCTCCCAGCATCAGAGTCTTTTCCAATGAGTCAACTCTGCATGAGGTGGCCAAAGTACTGGAGTTTCAGCTTTAGCATCATTCCTTCCAAAGAAATCCCAGGGCTGATCTCCTTCAGAATGGACTGGTTGGATCTCCTTGCAGTCCAAGGGACTCTCAAGAGTCTTCTCCAACACCACAGTTCAAAAGCATCAGTTCTTCAGCACTCAGCGTTCTTCACAGTCCAACTCTCACATCCATACATGACCACTGGAAAAACCACAGCCTTGACTAGACGGACCTTTGTTGGCAAAGTAATGTCTCTGCTTTTGAATATGCTATGTAGGTTGGTCATAACTTTCCTTCCAAGGACTTAGAGTATGATAATTCTAACTTTCCAAAGGCCACCTATCAGAACTCTGAGTTGTTGTCAGGAAATTTCTTCTTTCTATGTGGTCTTTTGCAGAGTTGACTCTCTTCCTTCTTTTTCCTTTAAAGTTATAACAGAAAGACCTTAAGAACACAGAACACCAGCACACAGATGTTCCCTGTGACTTCACCTTTCAATTATGATATGGTTACCAGAGTGACCAAGTTAATTACATATGGAACATCAGAGCTGATCTCAGGTAGAAATAGCTCAAGTGAAACCCAGGAGGGCTGGGAATCCAGGCTGACCCTCAGGTCTAATGAAGGTCAGTGTTTCAACCACAGGAATAAGCTAAGAAGTTAGTCACTTAAGCCATGGGCACTAGGGGCCATGAGAAGGGAAGGGGGACTGAAACCAGAATAGGGAAAAAGAGATTTGTGATTAGGAACTCCAGTCACTGGTGGACTTGTGTGGTTAATTACTATTTTTGTCATTTGAAAGTTTGAATATAAAGCAGTAACATGAAAAATGCAGAACCAGTTAATAGAGAATAGTACCTCAGAGTAATATCAAAAAGAAGAGAGTATGTGGTGAAAAGAACTTTGGGATTAGAATCAGAAGGCATGACTTCCAACTGACTCTAAGATTAGTAAGTCATTTCCATTTCCCGAGCCTCAGTGTATTAATCAACAATATGATTGGGGTTGAATTCAGTCCTCACTGAATATTTGGTTGAATATCAATCTCTCTCAAATCCTTCCCAGCTTTAAATAGTTAGGAATGCAAAACTGTCTTAGAACTGAAACCACAAATTGTTTCTTTCTGGTGCCCTGAGCAAGGGGAGAGATCAAATGTACAAATCCAAATTTTGTGATTTTACAGGAGCTGCAAGCTAACCAAGTCATCACTGTGTTCCCAATTCCAAGTGATTCTTTCCTACATTGTGACATGGCTATGATATGAAAATTTTTATTTTTTTAAATTGCTTTTTCAAGTTGCACTGCTTCAGCTTAGGTAGAGCTTTCTAAACTCCATCAGATATTTCCATCATATTAAGAATTTAAGAAACCTAATGTAAAACAATTTTCATTGTAGATTTTTCAAACCTGACCAGTGTTGAACTGGACGTAGGCAGATTCAACCAGGTTAACCACACGTTAACATCTTAACAAAAGTAAAATGGGGAAAGGGACCATTAGTCTTCACTAGGCTGGAACAGCATAAAATGCCTGCCAAACTCATGGAGCATTTCAGCAGAAGCATCATGCTCATGCAAGTTTTTACCTAAACATATCATCAGTAAAAGAAATTTGTCAAGTCGCTTTCACTTTCTTGTTGCCCAGAAAAAAGTGTATTTTGAGAACAAAACACTGGTCTGGTGGTCCTTTTCTTTGAGCAAAGTGGTAGCTACACCAGCCTTGGATTGGCTGAAGGCCTGTTTAGCAGTGGGGGGTTGTGAGAAAGCAGCCAGATGGTACTGATTTTTAAGGTTACACAGAGAGGTCAAGCTCCACGTCTTACACAGGTTGCCCTTCTCAGCTCTCTCTCATAACACTGAGTGCTTATACATGGAGCGATCCCTGTTTTGGGGTGGAATCAGTCATTCTACTTTACAGACAACGAATATGCAGACATTCGTTGAAGGAATACACAGAAATCTAGCAATCCTAGCTTTGGTGAAGATCCCCCTTCCCATACTTTTAGCTCGGACGTCCTTTCCTCGGTTTTTGCGCCGCGTTGACAGCTGTCTTGGGCGTTGCTTTCCTCTGTAGTGCCTCGTGGAGTGAGTCAAGTCTCTACACGTGCCAGATTCGCCTCTAGACTGCAATCTCTTCGAGATCCCGAAGCGTGTACCTTCCCATGTCGGCAGTGCAGAACCCAAAATATCCTAGTAAATATTATTATAAGCATCATTGTTACTAGTAAATATTATTATGACTCAAGTAATACGTATTGAATGAACAGCTGAACCTGCAACCTGTTGAATGAATGAATGTACCCTCAATACAAACTCCCTCCTTCCTACGGGAATCCACGGTGAAACTGTGGCTCTAATTTAGCCACAGCGTTAATATCTTTGACCTGCTGGAGGGAAACGAACCAACAAACAAAACAGGAAGGGGAGAAAAGAGCAAAAAGAGGAGGACGCTCAGCCAGAGCGCGCGCCGCGCCGGGCGGCGGGAGCCGCCCCCGCCCCGCCCCGCCGGCGTCTGTGCGCGCGCGCCGCCGGGAGCGCGGCCGCTGGTCGGAGCCCGGCGCCGGGGGCGCGCCACCGGGAGAGGCTTTGACGTGGCAGTTCCCAGCCCGGCTGCAACTCGGCGAGCGAGACCAGCCTGCGGGGACGCCGGCGCGGGGCGAGGCGAGGCGCGGCGCGGCGGGAGCAGCGGCCGCCGCGGGAGCAGGGTCACCCGGGCAGCCGGCACTGCGGCCAGAGCGCGGGCTCTCAGAGGCCCGGCGGCGGGCGGCTGCCAAGCAGGTAATGCCGCGCCCAGCCTGGCTGCGCTGCGGCGGGACCCTTCCCCAGACACAGTTGTGGGGGTTGCGGTGCCAGGCTTGGGGGTGCGGTGGGGCGGTGGCGAGAGACAGGATGCTCACCTGTGGCGGGGCAGCGGAGGAGCCCTCCTGCTTTGCTCCTTCAGTCCTTTCGTGTAGTTTAATACTGGGGGGCGGGGGGGTGGGGGGGCGTAGGCATTTTTTACCCGTCCCCGCGCCCGTATCTTTGTGTCTGGGGATGCTGAAACTCCCAGGTTAGGGTCCTCAGTAGCCACGGTATTCCAGCGTTACTGCCCGCGGTGTTTTTATCTCCGTATCAACTTAATTTCCCCTTCCTTGGAAGGAGGGAATGCTGGAAATACTCATTTTGTGATCATGGCAAATGTATCCTCAAGCTTCGGGACAGCCTGACAGTGAAACTGATTTGTCCAAATCCCAGCTGGGTCCAGGGTAAGACGTGCATCTGGTGAGAACGGGCGAATGACAGCGGGCTGGGGGTTGTCCTGGGCTTGGAATCCCAGATTTTGAGGCTCGGCCTGCTCGTGCCAAGTGGCTTTCTGCCATGTTGCCGCTTGAAGCTGAGTCAGGTTTCTGTAACTTGGTGCTCCAGTGTGAGGAAGTTTGACGTGGCAGACTGGGTTGAGTGAGAAAGCAAATTCCTTGCCAGGACCGGTTGAAGAGGCACCCGACTGCTTCCTGCTCTTTCGAGTGAACATCCCTGCCTTTCCTTTCTGTCACTCAGCAACAGGCTGCTGCGTAGGTGTGTTCCTGCTGACTTCCTAAATGCACTTGGTTGGATGAGCTTGACCCAAGCTCAGGCTGCCACGTCTCTCTCCGCTAAGTGGGAGGAGGGAAGATGTGTTGTCAGTAACACAGTGGACCCAGGGGCCTATTACTCCTCTTTTTTAGATCTCCCCTCCCAAGGAGAATAAAGTGATCTTACGGTATTTTTACTTCAGTTGCTTTCATTTTGGAATCGTATAGTTTAACATGAAATTGAAACCAAATGAATGCAGTTTCCTGAATATGTTTCAAACCGTAGCCGGTTTCACTGACCTTATAGTTTAAAAGATAGCATCGTAAAATAGCAAAAGGAAAAATATTCCAATGCTGGGTGAAGAAAGTGGAAAGAAATTGCAGAACCGTTGTTTTTTATCTGGAAAGGCTTTAGAAGCTTCATTTTGTAAGAGAGAACTGACGCTCAGAGAGGTTCTTCAGCTTATTCTGTGTCACACAGCTAAGGATGAGCAGATGTGTAGTGTAAACCCACTTCTCTTGCTGGGATTCAGAGCTTTTTCTGTTATAATTTTTCTTCTTAAGACTAGTTCTATGAAATGCCTCTTCTTTTATGAAACCTGGAGGAAAATGTCAGCTTTAAAAACGTTGATGTTTTGGTTCTGAATAGAATCAAGATGGATCTATTGTATTTGTGAGCTGTGTGTGTGTGCTTAAACACATGTACAATTGGACTTTTCCCCCTTCATTCTTTAAATATATGTGCATGTATTCTTAGAGGTGTGGTATTTAAATTAGAAAGAAAGTCTGTCGTCTTTGCCTGAGAAACCACTGACAACTCTCAAATAGTTGTAGGCTGCCACTTGGCTTCATCAATATATGACTCATAAAATCAGTCCATTATCAACTTATTTTCTACTGTATCTGTTGGACTTTTTTTCCCCCGTTATCCTAACTGCCTTGTTAAAGTTAGTAATTAGGATAGCACTAAAATGACACAAGTCAGAACATCCAATTGCAGGCTACTGGCAAGTCTGGTCAGTCAGTGACATTGACATGTGGTTATTGCCAGTGACACTCTCTATGCTGAAACAGGGCCCTGGAAACAAAAGGCACCAAGATAGTAGATACATTTATGAGAGACTCTCTGTGACACAGTTTAGGCTTACAATGAGAAAGGGATTGGCAGCTGTTATTCAGGATTTAATGCCTGTGCATTTGCCTAGGGCTATGGAAGTGAGTTACTGAGTTCCATAGAGCTGTGGTTAGAGCCTTTTTAGGGGAAAATAATATTGTTTGATATGAAGCTGTCTCATGTACTTGATAACTGTACCTTTCTTCAGACTATTGTAAACATTTATTAACAGTGTTTATATTTTTAATAACATTAAGTGACTCAAACTCTCATGTTGATGTTTTTTCTTTTTCCTTCTGTTACAGGGTTCTTTCATAGAACTATTCCTTGGAATGATATTTTCATAATGAGCCAGCAAGTTTATGTGGCTACACCTCCCTATTCTCAGTCCCAGCCTGGAATTGGCCTTTCTCCACCGCATTATGGGCACTATGGGGACCCGTCTCATGCAGGTTCTCCACCAGGTAAGGTGCACTATTTTGACGCGTGTGTGATTATTGAATCTCAAGCTCGGAGACATAAGATATTCTTAAAGAGCAGCTTTGGAAGAGTTGAATGTTAATTATAGACAATGCAGTGGTTTGAGCTTATAGGATTATTTGGAAAAGCCTATCTTATCACTTTGGTTTTTGCATAGAGGTTTATTTTTTAAATATAGATGAAAACAAAGACACTTCCTGAGTGTCTCGTTTTTACTGTTAGACTTGCTCTTATTATTAACCGGTAGTGTGAGGTTATTACAAACACTAAAACCCCCACAAATTATATATACATACACATATATGTGTATATATGTATGTATATACACTATATACTAAATATATGTATGTTAAATATATACATATACTAATATTGGAAAAATCTCATTAGATTTGTATGCTGAAGTTTATTCAGTGATGATAATAATAAGAAAAACATGGCCTTGCTTTAAATCATTATTAAATAATATTGGTTGCCCTAAAATTTGGTGCCCAGCAAGGAATCTTGGTTTTTGGAGCAGAGGTGGGAGAAGGAGTCATGGAGTGGGACTCCTGTTGCTCTTATGGCAGCTGACATGATAAGATCACCTCCCATTTTCAAGGGGCTGCCCTGAGGGGCCAAGTTTCAGGGTCGGCAGGGAGGCTAATAATAGCTTGTTTCAGTGCTGATGACCCCAGATTCCCTAAAAATATTTGTGAAAGACAGTTCTTGGGACTGGCTGTGTATAAATAATTGAGTATCTCTGGAGGTTTACTAGGACTGACTCAGGGATATAGGATCCAGGCCTTGCTGGGTAGCTTGTGTGGAGTGCAGAGTCAGCCAGGGGTGAGGAAAGCCTCTAGGGAGGCTTGATGGTAGCAGCCACGCACAGTTGCAGCAGAAGATGCTGTGAGACTGAATTTCCTGTGGGAAGTCGCTCTTCTGACTTAGTCTGGGTTTTAAAAACCTCCAGATGAGGCATCGTCATCTTGTCCAGGTTCAGTCCTCCCCATAACATTTCTTGATCTGGGTCCTGTAAGAACCATTTAACCCATCTTTCTCCAATTTCTTTTCTGTCTGGTGGTTCATTCCCCCTCAGCATTTATATATAATTATCATTATGCATTGCTTTTTTTTTTTTGAGTGCTTATCATGTATCATAAACTGGCCCTAAAAGAATTATGTGAATAATTTTATTTAACCCTCATTCAATGCTGTTCAGTAGATTATTAGCCTTATTTTGCAGCTAAGAAAACTGGATGTCTGAAATACCATGATTTATCCAAGGTACAGAGCTGGTGGTGTAACTGGGATTCACACCGCAGTCCCTTGAGAAAACAAGCAGCAAACTTGAATAGACACCTAAGTAAAACATTCAGTGTTACTCACTTTTCCTCCTTCTCTTCACAGCCATTTCTTAAGTCCTCAGTCCACTCCCTCATGCCCCATCCTTGCCTTGCAGCCCTCCATGGCTCAGTGTATTCTCTGCTCCATAGCCTGGGCCCTGTCCACCCTTCCCCTTCTCCCACTAGGGTTGTTGGTGACCTCCTGTTACCAAAGGCAGTAGACACTGTCTTGTGCTCTTGAATTTGACACCGTTTACTGCTTTTGTTTGTACAAAACTCTTTTCTCCTTTGGTTTCAATGACTCTGTCCTTTTATTTTTCTTGGTGGCTTTCTGGACAGCTCCTCTAAGGGGTTCCCACTTCCCCACATGACCCTTAAGTGGTGCTGATTCTGCTTCTTTGTTCTGGCTTCACCCTTCTTTCCCTCTCTGTAGATTTTTCCCTTAACTGTGTTATTCCATATGAAGGGCTAGTCTCTCAGATCTTTTCCTCCAGCCCAGATGACTTTCTTAAGGTCCAGATCTGTATTTTCAGTTGCCAACCTGTTTAGGTGGGTATATTAAACTCATCATGTCCAAAATAACTTAGTATATTTTTTCACAAAGCATGTTTTTTCTGGCATTCCATACTCACCGAGCAGCTATCATTCATTCAGCTATCTAAATTAGAACTTCTCACTGTTTTAAAAAATCTCTCCTTTTACCTTCTATAATCCAAATTCTTTTGGGGGTGATTGTCAATCTTTTCTTCCTGCTTCCTCCTTTCTACCTGGTAGTCACTGTTCTTGCTCCAACCATCCACCTCTCACCTGGATGACTAACGTTGTCTCCTAACCACATCCTCTCTCCAGCCTTTCTCCAAACAGTCCAGTCCTGTGTTCTGTTCATTCAGTCGCTCCCTCATGTCCGACTCTTTGAGAAACCATGGGCTGCCACATGCCAGGCCTCCCTGTCCATCACCAACTCCTGGAGCTTGTTCAAACTCATTCATGTCCATTGAGTCAGTGAAGCCATCCAACCATCTCGTCCTCTGTCTTCCCCTTCTACTCCTGCCTTCAATCTTTCCCAGCTTCAGGGTCTTTTCCAATGAGTCAGTTCTTCACATCAGGTGGCCAAAGTATTGGAGTTTCAGCTTCAGCATTAGTTCTTCCAATGAAACTTCAAGACTGATTTTCTTTACAATTGACTGGTTTGATTTTCTTGCAGTCCAAGGGACTCTCAAGAGTCTTCTCCAACACCACAGTTCAAAAGGATCAATTCTTCGGTGCTCAGCTTTCTTTATGGTCCAACTCTCACATCCATATGACTACTGGAAAAACCATAGCTTTGACTAGGCAGACCTTTGTTGGCAAAGTAATGTCTCTGTTTTTTAAATATGCTGTCTAGGTTGGTCATAGCTTTTCTTCCAAGGAGCAAGCATCTTTTAGTTTCATGGCTGCAGTCACCATCTGCAGTGATTTTGGAGCCCCCAAAAATAAAGTCTGTCACTGTTTCCCCATCTATTTGCCATGAAGTAATGGGACCAGATGCCATGATCTTAGTTTTCTGAATGTTGAGTTTTAAGCCAGTTTGTTCACTCTCCTCTTTCACTTTCATCAAGAGGCTCTTCATTTCCTCTTCCCTTTCTGCCATAAGGCTGGTGTCATCTGCATATCTGAGGTTATTGACATTTCTCCTGGCAGTCTTGACTCCAGCTTGTGATTCATCCAACCTGGCATTTCACATGATGTACTCTGCATACAAGTTAAATAATCAGGGTGAGAATATACAACCTTGATGTACTCCTTTCCTAACTTGGAACCAGTCTGTTGTTCCTTGTCCGGCTCTAACTGTTGCTTCTTGACCTGCATTTAGGTTTCTCAGGAAGCAGGTCAGGTGGTCTGTGTTGGAGGGACTTTTATAGCCTGTAAATCTAATTCTGACTTTCTTCTGCTTCAGGCCTTTCTGGCACCTCCAGAAGCTGGTCTGTGCCTCTGTTCAGGGCCTCTAACCCGTCTCCCTGCAGGGTGTGCCCTACCCTCCTCCCCCAGACTCAGTTTACCTGTGGGGCTTGCTGACGTTTCTGACCACTTCCCGTTCTTCCTCAAGCTCATTCATAAACCTTCTCCTCCTGTGTTCTCCAACCCCTGTGTGGCTTTGCTGCCAGTTACCGCACTGTGTGTCACAGATGTGCCTGAACAGTTCAAAAGGTCCTCACTCAGCGTTCGTTCAACAAATGAGTGGACGACCGGCTGCTGCATTCATCAGCCAAGTACTCAGGAGTTCACAGTGCTAAAGCACCATTTTGTTGAATTAGATCCTCATGCTTTAATTTAAACCTCTTTCTCCTTATCAGTTCTCAGATACCAGGCTATCAGACTCTGTCTGTATACATACACTTCTGTAAATTCTGGTATATTTGTTTAATGACTTAAAACTGGCACTAAATTACCCTAGCCTATCTTTCTCTGTGCTGAATGACCTTAGATCTCTTAGTCTTCAGTCATCACATACCTTCTTTTCTAGTCTTTTGGTGTACCTGTTTTTTTCTGTGACAGACTCAGAGAACTTAGCTGTAGTTCCTGGAACTATCTGTTCTACCGTAGATCTGGCCAATGCCAAGTCTTGGTTTCTATGTCTTACATACCATACTGTCCTTTGTGCCAGTTATGTGATGCTAGTGCTCTGCAGTGACAATGTAGTAGGTCTCTTGGGTGAGCAAAATACCTGTGGCGATGCAGCAATGAATAAAACGAACCCAAGCTCCATCCTGACAGTACAGACTTGTCTAGTGGGACATGCTTTAAGGAAATTGATGGTGACAATGCAGGGGACCAACCATTTTGAGGAAGTAGAGGGTGGAATGGAAGCTCACAGCAGGGGCACCTAACCAAGGCTTACAGGTGAAGGGAATCTTCCTGGAAGGAAGGAGCTGAAAGATGAGTGAGGGTCAGCCAGAGAGGGAGGCAGGTCACTGGGATTGGAGAGGTGGCACCTTTGAGAACCTGCAAGAGGTTCACCGTGGCTCTAAGGACAGTAGGGTGCAGTGAAGCATCTTAAGTGGGGAAGGGTCACGTATATTGTTTATTTATATTCCGCATTAGAAAGAGTTGTGAGGAGGGAATCAGTGGGCACACTGCTGTCTGGAGCACAGTTTCGGGTCCTCAGCACTGTTGACGTTTGGGGCCAGCTAATTCTTTGGTGTGGGAGGCCGTGCTGTGCATCCTAGGGCCTTTAGCAGCATCCTTGGCTTCTATGGAGCGTCAGATAGCAGTGCTCCCCCTTCTACTCCCACCCCGGGTCCCAAGCCATTGCAACCGAAAATCTTAGACCTTACCAAGTGTCCCTTCAGGAGCAGCATCACCCTTGGTGAAGGACCACTTGTCTAGAAGCTGAGCAGCAGGAACTGTTGATGTCCTGGAACCAGGGGCTGTGGTGAGGCTTCTAATGAATAGTGAACTTTTGTAGGAATAGCACCAGCCACAGCACCTTAGAAATGAGTCATTATGGTTCTGCCCGTATGATAGGGACTTTGTTTATTTTAGATAAACTTCTTTCTTTCTCAAATGCTTTTTAATTTTGGTTTCAGTGTGTCAGATCCAGGGCCAAATCCAAGATACGCTTTTCTGGGATGTTGTCTTGGTCAGAGGTCAGTCTAGCAGAAAGACATTTGTAAAAGGGTATCAGGAAGCTAAGAGAATAGTAGAGTCAGAGAACCAGGCTTGGGACTCTGCGGTCACGGAGCCGACAGCCAGTAAGCATTGCCTTTCTACACGGGAGCTGTCTCTAGAGCACATGGCAGCCCAGCCTGTAAGAGTCTAGGAAATGGAGATTCCATCTTTCCAGCTCAGGACCACATGGAAAGGAAAGCCAGAGAGGAATTAGAATTGGTATTGCGTAAGCTAGTCTGTAAAAAAAGTCATTGCATTAAAGGCCAGTTTATGATTTTAGATATTTTTCTTTGGACATTGTTGTTGTTGTTCTGACTGAGTTAGACACTCAGTCGTGTCTAACTCTTTGCAGCCCCGTGGACTGCAGCACGTCAGGCTTCCCTGTCCTTCACTGTCTCCCAGAGCTTGCTCAAACTCATGTCCATTGAGTCACCGATGCCATCTAACCATCTAATCCTCTGCCGCCCCCTTCTCCTCTTGCCCTGAATCTTTTCCAGCATCAGAGTCTTTTCCAGAGAGCTGGCTTTTTGCATCAGGTAGGCAAAGTATTGGAGCTTCAGCATCAATCCTTCCAATGAATATTCAGGACCAATTTCCTTTAGGATTGACTGGTTTCATCTCTTTGCTGTCCAAGGGACTCTCAAGAGTCTTTTCCACAATTTGAAAGCATCAGTTCTTTGGTGCTCAGCCGTCTTTATGGTCCAACTCTCACATCCATGCATGACTACTGGAAATACCATAGCTTTGACTAGGCAGACCTTTGTCGGCATAGTAATGTCTCTGCTTTTTAATGTGCTGTCTAGGTTAGTCATAGCTTTTCTTCCAAGGAGCAAACATCTTTTAATTTCATGGCTGCAGTCACCATCTGCAGTGATTTTGGAGCCCAAGAAAATAGTCTGTCACTGTTTCCACTTTCTCTCCCTCCAGTTGCCACGAAGTGATGGGACCAGATGCCATGATCTTAGTTTTTTGAATGTTGAGTCTTAAGCAAGATTTTTCACTTTCTTCTTTCACCCTCATCAAGAGGGCATAAACATAGTTAGATCTTTCTCATGGTATGGTTTTGCTTTCCTATTAAGGTTCTCATACTGAAATTCTCATAACCTGATTCCTCTTTACCTCTGATCAGTTATGAAAATGCCAGGTATGTGACCAAAGACTATGACTGTGCAGATAACAGTGATACTGGTTTCCTTTGCCCCAAGAATAGAGTCCAGTTGGTACCTGGGACTTTGTAATCTGACCCCAGCCAACCTGGACAGCCTCTGCTCCGGCCACTTCCCCACCGTCTGTCAACACTTCGCCTTTTGCCTGATCACACCCCGCTCTCTCAGATCTTTAGTTAAGCTTTGCCTCTTGCCTGGAACCCCCTGTCCTATCTCTGTGCTAAGACAGCTCCAGCCCGTTCAGAATTCACCACGAGCAGGCCTTCCTGTCTAAACTTTTCTTGATTCCCATAGGAGGTGTTAAGTAGTTCCTCTGCATTTTACACTTGTCACCAGGGGCTGTAACTGTTTGTTTACATGGTTGTCTGTTCCCTAAGAGCTCTAAGTGCCTCAAAGGTACACTAAATGTATGTTGAACAAGAATGAATTTGAATCATTGCTACAGAGTTGATTTCCAAAAATAAAAGGGAAAGAATCTTTTAGTAAGATTTGTGTGAGACATTTCTGCTTGAGTGTGTAAGAACTGTTTTTGGTTTGGTTTGGTTTTTAGAAACAGGTTTATAAATATATGCGTCTCATGTACACATGAAAATACCAGGGCATGAATAACTCCGAGAACTAGTTTTTGATGCTGTATGAGAGCTGCTGATGAAACTGCTGTTTGCATACCTATTTAAGGAATGAGAATATCTTTGGATTCTTGAAGTGCCTTTAATTATTACTGCATTAGTGCTAGTATTGTAGATTTTCTATTTTTGTCCAAAATAATGTTTTAAGAATGAAAATACAAGAGTGCATATAATTATGATATATGTATCTTGTTAGACTATATTGATAAATCTTTGGAAAAAAGGAGACAAAAGGTATGACCAGGGTGAAGAAACTAAGATTTCTTGGGAGATTCCCTTTATATATCTGACATTGTTCTGGA
This sequence comes from Bos grunniens, assembly GCF_055505025.1. Lineage (NCBI taxonomy): Eukaryota > Metazoa > Chordata > Mammalia > Artiodactyla > Bovidae > Bos > Bos grunniens. The sequence goes on along the minus strand of NC_141170.1, from coordinate 111,932,889 downwards.
TGCTCCTATGCCCATTACCTAGTTTAATTCTCAGAATGATCCACAGAGACAGGGGACAGTGTTGCCATGGTACGGTGTTAAAAGTTTAGGTTCTGAAAGAAAAAAAGTATCTTTTTAGGGTCTCAGGTGTTTAGTGATACAGGAAGAATGCAGACTCCAGTCTGTATGGCTATAAGTCTCATGTTTTTCTAACTCTGCTGGATTCGAGGTATAAACTGTATGTAAAAATAAGAATAATATTTGTTGTTTTTGTTCTTGGTATATGGAAAATGGCTACAAAAAACTGTGACGGTAAAGTTAATATAAATTTTTTCTTAAGTTTGAGGAAATCAGTTTTAAGAAAAGAAACCTTTGTATAAGTTTCACTAATATTATTCATGACTACTGCTACTTCACTGGCTATGTTTCATTCTGGATTACCCAGGCATCTGAGAGCATGCCCTTCAGAGGGTTATTATGACCACATAAGAAATTCTTCCTGGGCCACTGTAGGGTCATCCAGTCACTTTCCTTACTTTCTAAGGGAATAAACTTTCTCGGAAGATGAAAGAAGAAAGGAAAAAAAAGAAAGAAAGAAGAAAGGAAATGTTGAGTATGAAATACCACTGTGAGGCCAAATGGAAGAGTTCGCAGAAGGCAGCCAGGAGGTCACTGGTGACCATGCCAGAGAGGAGAACGGGGTCAAAAGTAAAGTGAGTGAGAGAAAGAAAGCTTGTGGTTACCAGGGAGCAGAGCAGAGGCAGGGTAAACTGGGGGACTGGGACTAACACATACACTCTGCTGCTGCTGCTGCTGCTAAGTCACTTCAGTCGTGTCCGACTCTGTGTGACCCCATAGACGGCAGCCCACCAGGCTCCCCCATCCCTGGGATTCTCCAGGCAAGAACACTGGAGTGGGTTGCCATTTCCTTCTCCAATGCATGAAAGTGGAAAGTGAAAGTGAAGTCGCTCAGTCACGCCCGACTCTTAGCGACCCCATGGACTGCAGCCCACCAGGCTTCTCCGTCCATGGGATTTTCCAGGCAAGAGTACTGGAGTGGGGTGCCATCGCCTTCTCTGCATATGCACTCTACTATATATAAAACAGGTGACTAATAAGGATCTAGTCTATAGCACAGGGAACTCTACTGTACACGGTAATGGTCTATATGCGGAAAGTATCTAAAAAAAGAGTGAGTGTATGTATAGTAACCGATTCACTTTGCTGTGCTGTTGAAACTAACACAACATAGTAAACCAACTATACTCCAATAAAAATTAGAAGAAGAAAAGTTGAATGGTCTGGAACAAAAGCAAGCAGAATGGGAGTAGGGACAAACACATAGAAGAAATGTACTTTTTCTCTTTTTTCTTTGCTGAAGTCTGAAAGGGGTGTCACAGGTAATCATGTTTGAACCTTTCCTTCTGCAGTGAGGGGAAACTGAGGCCCACAGAGGTAAACTTCTTGCCCAGCCTGGCTGGATGGGCCATCACACTGCTCTAACCCAAGCTCAGTGATTTTTCTCCTTTACCACCATTTCTCTGTAAGAAGGAGAGAAAAAATGTTTGAGAACAGTTTTAAAGAGAAACTTTTAAAGATCTCTGTTGCAGAAGAGGTGCTTGTAAGTTAAAACGGGCACTACTGGGAGCATCTTCATCACGTGTGGTCTCGTAGTTTGTATGAGAAACTGAGATGACTTGAGCAGGCCCTCAGCTGCTTGTCACCCAGCCCGTGGGAATCCTGGAAAAATGATTAACTCTGAGGTCCATGCTCTGGATCCATGGGAGAAACAGATGCCCTTCTCCATTCACTTTCCTCATGCTGTAACTCAGGCATTTTCAGAGGTCCTTTCCCCTTGTAGTTAGAGTTACTACGCTTTGCGAGGCCTCATACTGTTTTTCTCCCCCGATTTGCAGTCTGATACCCAGTGGGCGCATTTCACTGTGTACTCGGGCAGTCTTTATGCGATGGTGCATTTCTGTCAGGGTGCCTCTCTACCAGACACAAAGATTTGCTTCTGTTTTAGTTTCTGGTTAAAGTGGTGTCCGCACTCCTGTCACTGTGGCGGTCAGTGATGCCGCAGCCTGGTGTGGGTGAGTCTGTGCTGGCGAAAGCAAGTGTGAAGGAGACCCTGTCCTAACCCGTTCTGCCGCTCCTGCTTTCCATTTTTGACCTGTTACCTTTGTGTTCTCTCTCCCTGCACATTCACACTCTTCTAAGCTCCTGTCCTTCCCTTGCAGGCATGATAAAGCCGGCGGGGCCTCTGGGGGCAGCTCCCCCTGGGGGGATGTTGCCTCAGGGCCATCCGCCTCCTGGACCCCATCAGTTCGGCCAGAACGGAGCTCATGCGCAAGGTCCTCCTCCACAAAGGTGAGCTAGAGGCTAACCCCCATCTGTGTCATCTGCTGAGACTGTCTCACAGGTCCCTATTGGATGTGCAGGTTTGTCGATTGAAACTTTGACCTCTCGATGCCTCGAAAGGATCTATTGGAAAACGGTCAGGAAACAAAGCGTTTAAAAAAGTTAGGACATTGAAATAACCAGTGCTAATAAATAAAATACCAATACAGTTAAAAAAAATAATGAAAATGACTTGTGTCAGTAGCTTTTAGTTTGGAATTGTATTCATCTTGTGTGTATGCGTGCTCAGTTGCTAAGTTGTGTCCGACTCTGCGACCCCACGGACTCTATCCGCCAGTCTCCTCAGTCCATGGGATTTCTCAGGCAAGAATACTGGAGTGGATTGCCATTTCCTTCTCCAGGGGCTCTTCCCAATCCAGGGATTGAACCCACGTCTCCTGCGTTGGCAGGTCGGTTCTTTACCAGTGAGCCACCAGGGAAGCCCATGTTCATCTTAGTGCTTTGTATTAATCTCTAATTCCTTCAGATGTCTGTGCTTTATATTCTCCAGTGGAATTTTAAATCATCTGTTCCCTTAAATCCTTTACAGAACTGAGTTCAATGCCAGTAGGTGCTGAATAAATACTTTAAAAAAATTAAATCAGATTGCGGCCAGTGGTGAGGACTGTGGATTTGATGTGGAAGGCACACAGATGCCAGTGAAGGACTCTTGAAAGGCAGGGCGATACTAAAAACAACCCGGGAAATCAATCTGTTTGTGTTTATAAATTAAGGAAGGGAGAAGTGGGAGGTGGGCCCGGAGAAGCCAGGGTGTGGGATGTGGGACGTGCTGGGAGCCCTGCAGCCGCTTGGGACTGTGCCCTGCAGGGGGAACCCACCTCACACCTTCCTGGCTGGAATCCCATTGCCGTGTGTCCTGTGAGGTGTTGCTGTTGAGAATCCCAGTGCTAAGCGGTAGACAGTCTTTACGTTGGCATTTGTCCAAGGATTACCCAGAGGCTGTGTTCCCAGATCCCTTCCCTAGGTTGTCAGGCTGCAGGATTGGGGCTGGGGGGTCGGGGAGTGGGCCCTCTGGAGGGCTCTGGACCCTGCCAGTAGTGAGGCCCTTGGGTTACCCTTTCGAGACCTAGTCCCTGTTGATGGGGAAACCCCCTCTGGCACAGTTTAAATCATCACTGACAGGGCATTCGTGAGGCTGTCATTTCCTGGTTCTTGTTCTGATAACATTTTCCATTGAAACGGTAGCTCTGAGATGCAGTGAAGGTTATTGTAGGGATCACTGGATGAGTGAGTCTAAGAAATTTGGTTTCCATGGGACTGTGCTTTGAACACGGAGCATGAAGTCCAAGGCCCCAGTTCAGGTCATGCCCCTCCGGCCCCTCGTCTCAACAGTGTAGCGGTGGGGCCTGCGGGGAGGACGCGAAGGTTGAACCCAGACGCTACCTCTGGTTCATTACCCTTGTGATGCTGGTGACGTTCCTAGGCCTCTAGATCTCATTTTCCTCACTTGTAAAATGAAGAAATAGAATGCTCAGTCCTGAATATAGGCAAGATGTTCTGGAGAAGTACATTGTTGTGAACTGTCAAGCAGGTCAGATTATTTTTTTAAAGAAATGCAAAAATAGAACAGCCGCTTTGAAGTTAAAATTCGAGTCACCAGAAATAGCCTAGACTGCTTTGAACTTTTTGGTTATTTCCACTTGTTTTGCTTGAATTAGGTTGCTTGTGTGTGTGTGTGTGTTAGTCACTCAGTCGTGTCCGACACTTTGCAACCCCGTGGACTGTAGCCCCCCGGGCTCCTCTGTCCATGGAATTCTCCAGGCAAGAATGCTGGAGTGGATTGCCGTTCTCCTCCCTAGGGGATCTTTCCGACCCAGGGACTGGGCCTGGTCTCCTTTGAGCCACTAGGGAAGCCCAGGTAAATCATGGACTTGGCCATCAGAACGATCTTGGCTGTGTGGCTGTGCGCTCTGCGCGGCATCTGCCACAGTGATGAGTAGCAGAGATGGTAGGGGTCGGGCGTGTGTGATACTTGTGGCTCAGGCATTTCTGGCTGGACAAGTTGCTCTGCCTCTGTGTGCCTTCGTTTCCTCATCACAGGTGTAGCAGTAAAGATGTGCTGGTGAGGATTTTGGTCATTAATCCATGCAGAGAACCTCGCACTGCGCACAGCGCCCATCAAAGGCAATGTGCATTAGCCGTTATTGATACCAGCTCACTGGACTTGGAAAGTCTCTGTTGCTTGCCCTGCCTGCTAGCTCAGTGCAGCTACCTATCACAGCTCAGTTGAGGAATCTGCCTATATTGTGATTCCTAGGGAGACACTGACAGATTTTGCCCCATCTCTTTCTCCTCCTGTACTGTTCAATTGCTTCAGCTTAAACTGAATTAAAGGTTGGAAATGGAGCTATAAAGACTGAATTTATGGTTGACGGTGGGGAAAGATGGGGGTAAGGGATAGTTAGGGAGCTTGGGATTGACATATACGCACTGCTGTACATGGATAACCAAAGAAGGGCCTACTGTATACCACAGGGAACTCTGCTCAATGTTATGTGACAGCCTGGACAGGGGAGTAGTTTGGGGGAGAAGGGGTACATGTTTATGTATGGCTGAGTTCCTTTGCTGTTCACCTGGAACTATCAAACTTTGTTAATCAGCTATACCCTAACACAAACTAAAAAGTTAAAAAAAAGGAGAGATCTGGTGTTCAGGCTGAGCCTGTGTTGAGACTCCCTAGCGTCATAGGACGCATTTCTGTGTCTGCAGTTCAGTGCAGGGCAAAGGGCCCAGTGACTGTGCTGATGAGTCATTCCAGCCTGATGACAGGGGTTGTCAGAGAGCAAAGGTCACATGTGGCCTTTTTGTGATGATCATAGCACTTCAAGGAGTCCTTTGTCCTGAGAGGACCCATCCTAGAAGTCTCTTCATTTTTTACCACATCTAAACTGTTGAATAAAGTCATTATGCTGACTTAAATTTTAAAATCATGGTTTTTATTTTTAAATATTGCTATTTCAAAGTTTTCTAAAACTTAAAAATCATACCTAGTCATTTGGCTTTTTTATCTTGGCTGAGGCAAAATAAATGTCTTAAAATTGTAAATGGTACTAAAGTTCTCTACAGTGTGTTACTGCTGGGTGGGATTAATTTCTTATATAAAATCTATAACCTAAAGTTCCATTTTTTAATTATTAAGGGAAAATTTAATTGTAAGTGTTCTGTTTTGACCCAAGAAATGGGAAATTACATGAGAGGGAAGGTGGGAAGGAGACTTGTCTTCCCAAATTGAAGCTATTACTAGGGTGACTCTACCAAGAAATTGGTTTCAATGGAAAAGTAGAAAACAAGAAAAATAAGAGGAACACATCGTTGTTTTCTTTTTCTTTTTTGTGTGTATGTGTAAAGCAATGATGGTTTGGCAGAGCTTTTATCTTATTCAATGGGCTTAGTATTTAAAAATCTAGATTTTGTATCTATCTAATCTTGAAAAATTTGGTACCTTATCTCCAGATTCTAACAAACTTCAGCACGTCACTCACTTCTTAGGCAGTTTGTTGTTAACTTGAAGATGAAAAGTGTTTGAGGTTGAGCAGACCACAGACAGCTGAGTCATCTCTTGAGAGGTTTGGGGTGAAACCGAGGCTCAGTTCTCATATTTTATTAATCCTCAGGTTATAATCCTTTATGGTCCTTTTTGATTACCTCTTCTGACATTCAATGAAACAGTTAATTAAAATATGTAATTGGAGCTTTTCTATTCTAAGTTTCATTATAATTGTGTTAAATCTATAGATTTAACTTGAAAAGGATTGATATCTTAATAACTTTGAATCTTTTGATTCATAAACAAGTATATTCCTCTATTTAAGTCTAGTTTAATTTCTCTTAGCAATAATTTATATCTTCTCATATAGAGGTTTTGCACTTATTTTGTTAAATTCACTCCCAATATTGTATGTTTTTCAATGGTATTATAAATGGTGTATTTTAAACTTTCACTTCCTCATTGTATGTTGCTAGTATATAGAAATAGAATTCATTTTTGCAAAAAAAAAGTAAATGTTTCTTAACCAAGAAACATGCTGAATGGAGTAATCAATGAGAAATACTTAAATCTGTATGATTTTTAATTCTAACCACATTGTATTTAGAGCAGGAAAGGGACCATTCCATTTTTATGGATTGAAAACTGAGAGCTACAAGGAATTACATGGCTTGTCCCAGTTCACACAGCAAGTCTTTAGGTTAGGAATCAGGGGCCTGGATTCTCACTGAAGCTCTGAGATCCACATGGCCTTGAATAAACTAATTTTGAAAAGTAATGAAACTTGAAAAATATTAAACCACTTTGTATGTTTAAGATGTTTTGTTAATCTTTTCATATGTGTATCAGAGCTTTTAAAAATATTTTTATTAAAAAGTTATTTAATAAAAGTTATCCTTTCAATACTATTTTATTTTTACTTTTAAGTTGATAATATTGCTTGACTGATTCATGTTGACATATGGCAAAACCACCACAATATTGTAATCATCCTCCAATTAAAATTGATTAATTTAAAAAATCCAATCTGTTTAAGAGTTAGGTTGGTCAGAAAAAAAATTTGTGAATTTCTGATGCCTAACTCCTAGGATATGTATTAGGCAGTGAATGATAAGTTGGCATTTATGGGTCAAAAAGTAATAGCTAATGGTTGTTCAGTCTCTCATTCCGTATTTTAAATCTTTAACCTTTTGTTAAGAAATACTTGAGGATGCTTGTCCTACTTCTATTTGAAACGTATTTCATCCTGTCTGTACTATCTCTTTAAAAGTGATTCACAGGATTTTATATTTAAGAAATATTGTTAACATCTATGAAATATTTCTGAACATGTTGGGGAAATGTTTTTTCTCGAAAGAATGAATAATACTGCCCGCCTTCTCTGGTTAGCCCAAACCCTGTTGCTGGACCTCACGCTACAGTCCCTAACGTGTTCTGTAGCATACGCACATTCTGCCTGTGTGCAAATGTTTCCTGTTACCTATGAAACCCCATGAATGAGTTTTCAGAAAAAGACAAAGAGCATAATTTTTTGAAAAAAATGAAATGATTTCTTTTTATGAAGCAATGGATTTACAAAGCATATCTTTAACACAGTTCTCAAAAACTTAATTCTAAGTGATCATAAAGATACAGTCAACAAACAAAGCATTTTAGTTTTCTTGGTTTCTGTCCGATTGATCATTAGCCCTAGTATAGATGATTTCTAATGGACTCAGCTTCCTAAATTGATTTCCAAAACTTGTTAAGTGATGACCATTAGAATTTTTTTTTTTTTTGGCCATGTGTCTTGATATCTTTAGCATGTGAACATAAATATGGGATGGTGCTACATGATTGATTTTGAGCTCATGTCGAGGGTAAAGATGTATCATACAATATCAGTGGTTTTCCTAGTGCCCACTAGACAGGCTGATTGAACTTTGCAAGTTGTTGTATGTCATTTGCGTGCGACATTAACACCCCTTTTCTCCCTCAGATTTCCTGGCCCTCCACCTGTCAACAGTGCGGCCCCCGCCTACCCACCATACTCGCCCTCAACACAGTCGTCATATCCAAGTCCAGGGTCCACTTCGTCCGTCGCCCAGCTGGGCAGTCAGCTCAATGCTATGCACATTAACAGCTATGGTAACAATTTCATTTTTCATGATTATTGACTGCCTTGTCTCATGAGTATTTTCAGTAAGAAACTTTTCCCTCAGATTCAAAATAGAAATATCTCTGGTATACCATATTGAACTAATTTTGGACGTTTTCATATAAATTATCTGTATTATGTATGGCAGTAATTTTTTTTTCCAAATTATGCTGCCATTTATTTCAAGGTAAGTGAAGGACCTGCAGAATGCCTTACATTCAACACTACACCAATAAAAAACAAAAAATACTGACTTCACAAATAAACATTAGAACAGTGAAATTACTTTAAGAAATGTAAGTTTTAACCCTGTGTTTATTGTGAGGCCCACAAATCAAAAATATAATATTCTTAGTTTCACAGTGCATTTTAAATTCTGCATTTAGATCATGGGAGGAATGGAAGCTCAGATGTGAGGCAGAAAAGATTAATAGAGAAGACAGTTACAGTACTGAGATGTTCATCAGTAGAAATGCTGTCTATTTTAGGAGCCATGGACATGTTCTCTGGGACAACAGCAGGGTCAGCCATTGATCTGGATGACCAATGTTTTCATTACTTATCGTTAGTTTCTTAAAAGTATCAGTAAAACTCCCCTCAGAATATTTCCTTTTACTGGTTTCAAAATGGATAAATCTTCAAAGCAGCAACTCAGTTTCACATAATCAGGGGAAGGAAGAAATAATCTGGTTCTACAACTTCAAATATGACTGGATAGAATTTTTGTTGCCAGTCCCTTCTCCTTCGTTACTTCTTCCTACTTCCAAAATCCATTCTATCAAGTCAAGCACAGGATGCAAATAATTTATTGACCTGAGTAAATAATGCTTGTTATGTAAAAAATTTTTTTCTTCTGTATGGTTTTCTATACTCTGCACCAGACAAAGTTCAGTTGCCCAGTCGTGTCCTACTCTTTGTGACCCCGTGGACTGCAGCACGCCAGGCTTCCAGTCCACTTTTCATGATAATTAATGCCATGTATCATGAAAAGTGGATACAACTGAGTTAAAATTTATCCCTCTAATTTTCTATCATTATAAATGTAGCTCTTTTAAAATTCTTCACTTGTATTAAATACCCCAAATAGGATTTGTGTTACTTTCCAAATGATGATTTCTTCTTGTGGGGGAAAAATTGACTTGTAAGAGTGCCTTCTTGCTTTACTCAGGAAAAGGAGTGTCCCTGTTGTATATATGTGGTAGAAGTGAAAGAGTTGCGGAGTATGGTGTTTAGGTCGGCTGGTCTTCTGTTTTTGCCTAGGTTCAGGGGTGGCCCCCCCAAGTCAGGGCCCACCTGGCCCTGTGTCAGCAGCATCATTCCAGGGGCCTCCACAGCCTCCACAACCATCCATTTTGCAGCCTGGATCTCAGATTCTGCCCCCACCGCCCACTGCGCTCAACGGTCCTGGTGCCTCACCGTTGCCTCCGTCAACGCACAGAGCAGACGGGCTCCCTGGGCCTGCTCCTCCAAATGCCCAGTACCAGCCCACGCCTCTCCCAGGACAGACCCTGGGCCCTGGATATCCTGCACAGCAGGGTAAGGTCACCTCGGGTTACCTGGGGGTACCCTTAATTGGGAATCAGGTTTGTTTCTATGTTACTGCTGCTGCTGCTGCTAAGTCACTTTAGTCGTGTCCAACTCTGTGCGACCCCATAGATGGCAGCCCACCAGGCTCCCCCGTCCCTGGGATTCTCCAGGCAAGAACACTGGAGTGGGTTGCCATTTCCTTCTCCAATGTATGAAAGTGAAAAGTGAAAGTGAAGTCGCTCAGTTGTGTCCGACCCTCAGCGACCCCATGGACTGCAGCCTTCCAGGCTCCTCCATCCATGGGATTTTCCAGGCAAGAGTACTGGAGTGGGGTGCCACTGCCTTCTCCGTACTAGACATCTATCCCTTACTATTTTTGAATAGTGTAACCACTAAGAAGAAGAGGAGAACTGTAGATGTTTGTTTTAATTCCCTGCCTTATTTAATATAAGAAATGCAGCATTCTCGACTGAACAGCATAGTATTGTCAGTGAGCCCTCCATCTGCGTTTTGGGGTTATAGTCATTTCTTTTTAAACTTTCTTCCAAGCAGCTAACTACGGTCCCCCAGTGGCAGGTGCACAGCTCTCCTACCCGGGAGGGTTCCCAGGAGGGCCTGCACAGATGGCCGGCCCACCGCAGCCCCAGAAGAAGCTGGATCCCGACTCCATTCCCAGCCCAGTAAGTGCTCTGCTGTCCGTCTCCCTCACGAAGAACCCACTCTTCATTCAGTGTTCTCAGAAGCTCTTCAGTCTGTCGGCGTTTACCCTGTCCTTTATCGTCCGAGCACAATACCCATCACGTGGGTGAGGCTCATTTCCCTCTGTGGATGTCCGGGGTGGGGAGGGCGCGTCATGGTATACCAGAGGTCTCCATGAGAGAGGCAGCCTATGTGGGCTTGTTTGGTATCATGTAATCTTGGCAGGATCCACTGATGTTTATTCTCATGTATATCAGCAGTATTTATTGATAGTTAATGATTCATTTGTAGTAAAAATATATCTATATAAAAATGCTATTTTCAGAAACTAAAAGATCCTTTCAGGACACCCATAGGAGTGAAAGTACAAAGTATTTTCAGTTCAGTTCAGTCACTCAGTCGTGTCCGACTCTTTGAGACCCCATGAATCGCAGCACGCCAGGCCTCCCTGTCCATCGCCAACTCCTGGAGTTCACTCAAACTCACGTTCATCAAGTCGGTGATGCCATTCAGCCATCTCATCCTCTGTCGTCCCCTTCTCCTCCTGCCCCCAATCCCTTCCAGCATCAGAGTCTTTTCCAGTGAGTCAGCTCTTCGCATGAGGTGGCCAAAGTACTGGAGTTTCAGCTTTAGCATCATTCCTTCCAAAGAACACCCAGGGCTGATCTCATTTAGAATGGACTGGTTGGATCTTCTCACAGTCCAAGGGACTCTCAAGAGTCTTCTCCAACACCACAGTTCAAAAGCATCAATTCTTTGGCGTTCAGCTTTCTTCACAGTCCAACTCTCACATCCATACGTGACTACTGGAAAAACCATAGCCTTGACTAGACGGACCTTTGTTGGCAAAGTAATGTCTCTGCTTCTGAATATGCTATCTAGGTTGGTCATAACTTTCCTTCCAAGGAGTAAGTGTCTTTTAATTTCATGGCTGCAGTCACCATCTGCAGTGATTTTGGAGCCCAGAAAAATAAAGTCTGACACTGTTTCTACTGTTTCCCCAAAAGTATTTTACATATTTTTAAAAACTGGTTTAAATAAAATTAGAGCTATAACTTATTCTGCTCCACTGAAGTGAGTTTCTTTAGAAGAATACTCGTTAGTACTGTATCAGTCAGCTTTATTAGGTTTAGTCTGCATATCAAACAGTCCTCAATTTAGCTTACATCCACAAAGATTTATTTATCACCTAGGTTACCTGTAAGCTGCATTAGCTGCAGTTTGATTTTAGATTCTGCTCCATATGCCCTTATCACTACAGAATCCAAAGTGAAGGGGTATCCCTAATGGGGACATGTATTATCATGATAAAGGGAGAAAAGGAGGAAAACTGGTTAAAAGGTGCAATAGCTCTTAAAGCTTCCAGTCAGATGTAACACACATCAAAATCACTCACACGTCCTTGGCTGAAGCAAGTCATATATCAAAGCCTGACGTCAGTGGTGGAGGGATGTAAATGTTTGCCTCAGAAACTGGACATCTTGTGGCTCTGAGCAGGGATGTAAACTCCTTTGGAGTAAGAAAGAAATCGTTTACAGTTAACTTTCATCTTTGAAGTGGTTTTATAAACATAAGTAGAAAAATTTAGAAAGAGACTAAAGAGCACTAAGAGATACTATGTTTATATTTTATATTATTTATAACCTAACTTTTGTATTAACAAATCATCAGAAAACTTAGTAGCTCAGAAGTGCTATTTATTAATGGTCATGAGTCTGGGCAGGTTTGCTAATCGGGGCTGGATCTGACTGATTTTGGTTGGGCTTGCTTTGTGCATGTGGGGTCAGCTAGAGGCTCGGCTGGAGTCTGGATGGGCTAGGATGGTCTGTGCATTTTCTGTGGTTGCTGTAGCCAAGTACCATGAACTCAGTAGCTTAAAGCAACAGAACTCTCTTGTCTTTGAGTTCTGGAGGTGGTACGTCTGAAGTCAGCGTGTAGGCAGGGCTGTGCTCCCTCCAGAAGCTCCGTGAGAGAGCCTTGTCTCTTCCTTATTTGGCTTGTAGTCTCATCATTCCAGTCCTCGCCTCTGTGGTTACATCACCTTTCCCTCTTCTCTGTGTCTTTTCCTCCAGGTGTCAGTCTCAAAACTGCTTGTGCCTCTCTCGTAAGTTTCATGTGATTCCCCTTAGGGTCCACCAGATAGTCTAGAATAAGCATCATCTCTCAAAATTCTTAAATTCGATCAATTCTTTTGCTATATGCAGTTTTTGTTGTTTAGTCAGTAAGCTGTGTTCGATTCTTTTGTGACCCCATGGGGTGTAGCCCACCAGGCTCTTCTGTCCATGGAACTCTCCAGGCAAGAATACTGGAGTGGGTAACCATTTCCTTCTCCAGGGGATCTTCCCAACCCGCGGGCCAAACTTGCGTCTCCTGCTTTGCCTGCAGATTCTTTACCTTCTGAGCCCCTGGGAAAGCCCCATATGCAGTGTCCTTACTGATGATCATATTTCCAGCCATTACTTTTCTAGCTTAATATTGGGTTGGCCAAAATGTTCATTCAGGTTTTCCTATACGATGGTATGGAAAAACCTAAACGAACTTTTTGGCCAACCCAATATTAAATTATTCCATTTGAAGAAGTATCATGTATTTATGTGATTTACAGTTTAACTTCTTATTTCTCTGCTTGTATGTAACATCTGCAGTCTCTCTAGGTCGTTTCACTTCATTCTCTGATGGCTTTTGACACCCGGTTTGTTGTTAATCTCTCCAATACTGTTTCTGTTGCAGTTATTGGCAATTTTATTATCCGTCTGTAGACTCTTCCATCTCCAGTGTCTCTCAGTTCTTGATCTTCCTTCCTTCCGATGTGCTTTTCATCTGCCCCACATCTAGTCTTACTGTGGCTCCTGTCATTGCCAATGACCGTGTACCTTCAAAGTCTCAGTTGAAAACATTCCATCCTGCAACCACTGCCTCTTATCTTTTCAGCTCATTCCCTTTAGGACTCAAACTCCCATAATACTTCACCCACCAGGATTTACAGTCTACCATTTCTTCTTGATTCCCATCACCTTCATCTTCTCACTTCTCTTATGCAGCTTAGACTCCGTCATCTATAATTATAAATCTGTCCCTTGCATCTTCCGCTCTGAATTCCTTTGCCCCCTCCCTCCACTGGATTCATCTGGAAAATTCCCATGTGTTGTTAAACTAACTTTCCACCTACTCTGGTTAGGTGATGACAACTCGAGAAAGATGCATGCCATGCTTGCTGGTCTCACTTTGAATTCATAACCACTAAACGAAAGTGAACATTTAGTTGTGTTTTTCTAAAACCTGGCTGCGTGAAATACTAACTGGTGGAACATTTTAAATCACTGATGCCCTGCGACCAGCCCGCCACATTATGATTTAATTGTACTGGGCCTTGGGGTTTTTCAAAGTTTCTCTATAAATTCTAATGTGCAGCAAGTTTGGAGCCCATCACACACCTCAACTGACCCCCTTCCATTTCCCTGGATGACTGTCATTTCTTCTCTCTTGAAACTTCTGATACCACCTTTCCCTATTCTGACTCTTTAATGATCACCTTGCTTCTGAGAAAATAGAAGAAATGCAGAGAGACCCTCTGCATGCTTCATTTCCGCGTCTCTCTGGGTCTGTGCCCGTTTGCCCCTCTTCCTGCTTAGTGTGAATAAGCTTGTCCATACTCCTAACCAGGGCTTGTCACCTCCACTTGTGCCCAGGAATCCATCCTTTACGGCCTTTCAAGAACAGCCTCCCAGAAAATGTTCGCTATATTAGAGTTCTCAAAAACAAAAACAACCACTAGGATATATGTCTCTATATGGAAATAAATTTATTTTAAAGAATTGGTTTGCTTGATTGTCGGGGACTGGCAAGACCAATATCTGCTGGGCTGGCCAGCATGCTGGAGACACAGGAAGAGCTGATGTTGCAGCTGGAGTCTGAAGGTGTCTGGAAGCAAAATTCTCTCTTCCTCCGGGGACCTTGCTCTTTTTCTCTTCATCCTTCAACAGGTTGGATGAGGCCCACCCACTGCTTCACTCAAAGTCTACTGATTAAATTCTAATCATATATTTTTAAAAAATACCTTCACAGCAAGATCTGGACTGGTGTTTGTGCTGGGTACCGTGACCTAGCCACACACATACACACACACACACACACATACACCCTGTTGTGTCCCAGGCCCTCCCTGCTCTTCTGCGTGGCATCAGTCACACCAGCCGCCTCTGTATTCCTCAGCCGGATGTCCTCCTGCTCTAGGCTTTTGCACATGCTGTCCCCTCTGCCTAGACCTCTTCCCCGACACAGATGCAGAGCATGGCTCAGTTCTGCGTTTCCTTCATGTCCTGTTTGCTCATCCCTGAGCTCACTTGCACCCTTATCCACGTCGCTCGTATCCATAGCACTTATACCTCACATAGGGTGTATCTGATTTATGCATTTATCTCCTGTCTTCCAAACTAGAATGTAAGCTCCAAGAAGTCCAGGATTTGGTTTTGTTCACTAGTGCATCCCTAACACACAGAACAGGGCCTAGTACAGAGTATGCACTCACGTATTTGTTGAATGAATGTTAACAACGAAAGCAATAAGCAGTATATGTTGTGATTTATTTCAGACTCCTAAAATATACACATACAAATCAGTCCAATAGTGTTTTTACCTTAAAACTAATGAAATACCAATGCCATATGGAACCTGTTTATATTCTTACTACCAAAGTAGAATGCTTTTGCTAACTAAATTAATTTTTCCTTCTGGAAAGAAAGATGTGAAATCATATTTTCTGATCTGTTGCATGCCAGTCCTGAGCTAAAGGCTCACTACACTTCCGGATGGTGGTCTTAATCCACGTTTTTGGAGTTGAGGACACTGGTATCACCATCAACTCTTCCTCACTCTCTAATCAGCGGGAGGATTATCCAGAATTTGAGCCCTGCCCGTCCCCCTCTTTCTCTAACCACGCCAGAGTGCAAATGGTTCTGCTTTAAGCACCTGCCTTCGTGGTGCCCATGCATCTTACTATCTTGCCTCCCTAATCTGTCTTGTTCCTTTATCTCAGGAAAATCACTTTCTTTTTTTTTTCTCTTTCCTGATTCTATTTTGTGAGAGCAGAATACTCTATTCATAGCAGAGAAGTGTGAAAGTGATTCTAGTGGCACATCTTCTGGAGGAAAAAGAAATCCATAAACTTTGAAGTGGCATTAGCATTATCAGGCATTACTGTCAATCAAACTGAAACCCTTGAAGAACAGAGGCACACCCAGAACCTCTATTGAGATTTCTCTGTTGTGCTTTATGTCTAAGCTGTTTTCCGAGAACATGGATTTGAGGTTTAAATAAAAGCTCTATTTTTAATAACCAGAAAAAGAATATATACATATGAATCACTTTGCTGTTTACCTGAAACTAATATGATATTATAAATCAACTGTACTTCAACTTAAAAAAAAATCTCCTAACAGAAAAATAAAACCATTGCTTAATCCAATAAAAACTATATATTTAAAAATTACTAGAGCTATTGTATTTCCTACTCTCTTTGTAGTATTCTTGATCTCTTTGAAGTATTCTAGCAAAGATGTGTATTTATTTAGAAGTGTATAATTATCACTGTCTTTGTTTCTTTGGAGGTAGTGCTTTGTAAGTTGCAAATGGCTAATTTAAAACAAACTTTCTGGAAGCATAGTCTATTTGGAGACTGAGAGCTATCTGTGTTCAATGTATAGATTATTGTGGTTTTTACCTCACTTTCATATTTGACACTTCATTGGTTGAAATGATGACAGTAAATGTTGATAATAGAAAAACTACTCCAGTTTTGAAGAAACCAGATGAGCCCTGTGGTTGAACTATAGAGTGTGATTAGTGTTTTGGTTTTTCTGTTTGCTGCTTTTCTTGGCCCGTGTTAGCTTTCAGTCTCGTTTGTATCTTGCAGTAGTTGTGTTTGGAGCATGTTCAATACCCTTAATTGAATGAGAATTTAAATCCTATGAAATTAAAAAGAAATGTGTGGATTTAAAAGCAGGCTAAGTCTATCTCTGATATGTTGTAGAAACCAATGATATCAATGCCAACTGGGGTATGGATTGGACGAGATGGGAGGGGAAATGGAGCAGGTAACGTTTCAGAGTTACCCGACAGTTTTAATATTAGTAGTAGTTTTTTTTTTAATTGAAATATAGTTGGTTTACAATATTGTGTTTCAAATATACAGCAAAGTGATTCAGTTATACATATTTTTCAGATTTTATTTTCCCATTGAATACAGTTCCCTGTGCTATACAGTAAATCCTGTTGTTTATTTTATATATAGTGACGTAGATATGTTAATCCCAAACTCCTAATTTATTTCCTACCCTTTCCTCTTTGGTAACCATAAATTTGTTTTCTGTGTCTGTTAGTTTGTTTCAGCTTTGTAAATAAATTCATTTGTATTATTTTTTAGATTCCACATTTAAGTGATACCATGTATTTGTCTTTCTATCTTACTTCACTCAGTATGATAATCTCCCAAGTTTATCCATGTTGCTGCAAATGGCAATAGTTCATTCTTTTTTATGGCGGAATAATATTTTGTTGTATATACAAGATCTTCTTTATTCATTCATCTGCTGGTAGACACTTAGATTGCTTCCAGTAGTCTTAGCTATTGTAAATAGTGCTGCTATGAACATTGGGGTGTGTTGTATCTTTTTAATTCATTTTTATCTTTTCCAGATATATGTACTCAGGGGTGACATTACCATATCATATGGTAGCTCTATTCTGAGTTTTTTGAGGAACCTCCACACTGTTTTCCATAGTAGCTTACCAATTATATTTCCACCAACCATGTAGGAGGGTTCCTTTTTCTCCACACCCTCCCTGGCACTTATTGTATATAGACTTTTTGATAATGACCAGTGTGAGGTGATTTACCTCATTGTAGTTTTGATTTGCAGTTCTGTAAATAACTAGTGATGTTGAGCATATTTTCATGTGCCTGTTGGTCATCTGTGTGTCTTCTTTGGAGAAATATCTATTAACATTCAGATCTGTCCATTTTTTGATTGGCTTGTCTGTTTCTTTAATATTGAGCTGTATGAGCTGTTTGGACATTTTGGAAATTAGCCTCTTGTCAGTCACATTATTTGCAGTCCATAGGTTGTCTTTTTGTTTTATGTATGGTTTTCTTTTTTGTGCAAAAGCTTTTACGTTTGATTAGGCCCCATTTGTTTATTTTAGCTTTTATTTATTTTGCCTTGGGAGACTGAGCTAAGAAAATATTGCTACAATATATGTCTGAGAATGTTTTACCTATGTTTTCTTCTAGGAGTCTTATGGTGTCATGTCTTATATTTAAGTCTTTAAACAATTTTGAGTTTATTTGCATATGTGGTATGAAGAATTGTGCTAACTTTATTGATTTACATGAAGCTATCCAGTTTTCTCAGCACCACTTTCTGAGAAGGCTGACTGTTCTTCATTGTATATTCTTGCTTCTCTTCTTGAAGATTTAATGGAAGGTAGGTGTGGGGGTTTATTCCTGGCTCTGTTCTGTTCCATTCATCCAGGTATGGTTTTGTGCCAGCACCACGCTGTTTTGATTATAGTAGCTTCATAGTGTTGTCTGAAGTCTGAGAGAGTTACGCTTCCTGCTTTGTTCTTTTTCCTCAGGATTGCCTTTGGTAATTCTGGGTCCTTTGTGGTTCCATATAAATTTTATGATTATTTCTTCTACTTCTGTGAAAAATGCCATGGGCAATATGATAAGGATCACATAAATCTGTAGATTGCCTTGGGTAGTATGACCATTTTAACAATAGTAATTCTTCCAATCCAAGAGATGGGATGTCTTTCCATTTCCCTTTGTCTTTCTAGTGTTTCATTGTTAAAGAAATGTAGCAGATTTCTGTATATTAATCTTGTACTCTGCTGCCTTCCTGGGTTCATTTGTTAGTTCTCGTAGTGTTGGTTTGGAGTGTTTAGGGTTTTCTGTATAGCATATCATGTCATCTGCATATAGTAACACTTTTACCTCCCAGGGGCACAGGGCCTGTGTTGACTCCTCCCCACCCTCATCCTTTCCTACTACCTAGTTACAAGGGGGATCGTTCCTGCAGCTTTGGTTGTATAAGAGATCTTCTGCCAGCTTTCAGTTAGTACTCTCTGAGAATTCTTCCACATGTAGATGTATTTTTGATGTGTGTGGGAGGGGGTGAGCTCCACGTCCTTCTACTCTGCCATCTTGATCTCCCCTCACGTTAATAGTGTCTTTAAACTGCATGTCCTCCAATGTAAATATTCCATTCTGAATGCTCATCTCATTTCTCCCCAGTTTCCCCTCTAAATTTTTATTCCTTTCTTTTTTTTTTTTTTTTTTTTTAGTTTCTTGTCACTTTTATCCTGTAAGAAAGAAGTGAGGGCAGGGAGAAGATAAAGAGGAAGAGAAAGATCCTTTTATTATTAGAATTCCTTACAACTAGTCCCTGGACAGTTACAACAGAAGAACAATATTTTGTGCCTATATCTTCATCAATAAATGTTTTAGTAGAGAAATACAAGGTATTTCCAAAGTAGAGGACAAAACTTTGGGACTTTTCTTTCTTCTCGTCTCTATATGGTAGGCAAAAACCATATGGGAACACTTGATATTGTTTGTTTCTTATGTCTCAAGGAGCAGGGATATGGTGGGGGAAACTTGAAAGGCAAATTAAAGATTAAGAGGGATTTGAGGAGAAAAGTCAGGGCTTCTTTAAGTTATACGTTGTAAATCATTTCTTCTGAATTTAACTATTTTTAGCTTTTTAGAGTTTTCTTTAACTGCAGAAAGTATTTTATTTTTTTTTAATGTTATTTTCAATTTCTTCTCCAGTGAGAATCCTTTCCCAGAGAACTCTTACCTGTGATCCCAAGAAACAAACTGAATAAAAATAGATTTCCCTGAAAGATCAGAGTTGGAGCTCAAGAGTATTACAGAATAGAATTTGGAAGCTACTAGCTTAAGGTTGTGAAACTAAACAAAAGTGAGGTTGAAGATATGATGGATTCTCAGTGAGAGTTTGATTTGAAATCAGCTTAAAGAATTCAGAAAATGCCTGTGCGTGCGTGTGTGTATATAAGGAGAGGGAAATGTTGAGAAGTCTAAACTGACTTTAACTTGCCCTTGATCTCTTACTTACAGATCCAGGTGATCGAGAGTGACAGAGCCACCAGAGGGGGACAAGTTTATGCCACCAACGCCAGAGGCCAGATCCCTCCACTGGTCACTACAGACTGTGTGATACAAGACCAAGGTATTCTTCTCTCAGTTACCTTTCTGATTGAGCTCTTAGTGTTTCTCACCTTTTTTTTTTTTTTTTAAAGCAAATGCACGGAGACCCTCCAATAATGGTTTCACTGATGGGCCACCCCTTTATAGCTGGTAACAAGAACTAATTTGTCATTAATCAAATATGGAGAAGGCACTGTCAGCTGAGTTCTTGTCAAAATGTTCAAGTTTAAGAAAATTTTAAATTTTAATTTATGGGTTTAAATGTGTTCATGCCCTACTTTGGTTTATTTACTACAGTTGGAACCTGGCAGGATGGCGTGAGCAGACGGTAGAGAACTAAATATTTGACTCAATTAAGCCAGCAGACTTGGTTCTAGCCCCAGTGACATTTCTAAAATAAGTCCTTTAGTTTTGGGCTCTGGTTTCCCATTTTAAAACTGGATGAGAAGAGGCTGAGCTCTGTCTCTACTGACTCTATCCCAGGTTTGCTATCAGTTTCATACTTCTGTTAGACTTTGTCCAGGTTTAATCAGGGAATGTATTATTCTGTTTATGGCAAGTTAAAATACAGCCTGATGCAGTGTGCCATCTCAGATTCTGAATTTAATGGAGTATATACTCGGTTCTAGAAATACAGCATTGGTACACAAGCAGGCGTGTCGTCTCATCTCAGAGTTGCTGAGTCAGCCAGTCTCCTGGTGCGACTCGCCTCTCGTGAGTCCATCCTGTGTTCTGCCTTCAGCACAGTCCTTTCGGAGCTTGCAGCACTGTGAGGCAGAAAGAGCTCGGATTGGGAGTTTGGCACGCCTGCACGGAGACCCAGGTTCTCTTCCTTACTGTCCTGAGCTTTGCTCATCCCACCTCTTTGAACCTCAGCGTTGCTCTCTGTAAGATGTGGGGACTAAGACCTGCCCTGCGGGGCCAGCGTGAGGATTGGGGGTGACTCTGTGTGCTGCGTGTGTCTGTGTCTGTACGCTTGCGTTGTTGTTCAGCCACTAAGTCGTGTCCAACTCTGCGACCCCATGGAATGCAGCACACCAGACTTCCCTGTCCTTCACCATCTCCTGGAACTTGCTCAAACTCATGGCCATTGAGTTGATGATGCCATCCAACCATCTCATCCTCTGTTGCCCCCTTCTCCTCCCGCCTTCTGTCTTTCCCAGCATCAGGGTCTTTTCCAATGAGTCAGCTCTTTGCATCAGGTGGCCAGAGTATTGGAGCTTCAGCATCAGTCCTTCCAATGAATATTCGGGATTGATTTCCTTCAGGACTGACTGGTGTGCATGCATGGAAGTATCTTTATATGTATGTGGGGTCTTGACCTGTAGAACGGGCTGATATAGATTACAGATGATGTTACTGTTAGAGATACTACTATCAAAACAGACTTCAGATTACTTCATTTCCTCGACTAAAAGTGATTTGTTCCTGATTACTTACAGAATCCATCCAAACTTGTTAAATGAATTCATATTTATTTGGTACTTAAGACCTGGTTAGGTTGAGCTATATGAAATTACTGATTTTTTCTGTTTTGTTGACCGACAAAAATGGCAGTTTCATTTCAGCCTAATAGTAAGTGTTACATTTGTAGTTTTTAATATTTTAGTTGGAGGCTTTTTACAGGCCTAATGAATATTCCTTACCAGCCTCATCTCTCACCTGTTTCTTTCTTTTACATCTGCCTCAGCTATACTAAACTCATCCCCTTCCGCTCATGTCACCGATTCTCACTTTGTGCTATTATCTCTGCAACAGATTAGTACTGTTTTTGTTCACCATTGTACCCTAGAAATTCACCTGGTATCTAGAATATAATGGTCACCCAACAAATATTTATTGAACAAATGTACTTGGTATATATAACTCTAACCCTTTTAGTTGGGAAATTCTTAGTTCTTCCAAACTCACTTTATTTATTTATTTTTTCAAACTCACTTTAATTTTCCCTGAGAAAGCTCCTCTAATTTCTTCCCCCACAGTGCTTCATAGACACTCCTATTATAACCCTGTTCCATTAAATTTTACTGTGGTTTGGGTCTCTTTCCTACAAGCTATGAGCTACTTAGAGCAGGATCATACTTGTTTGTTCATTCATTTACTTTGTCATACAGCAAATATTCAGTACCTGTTACCATTGTGGTTAATATTTATTAAGTGTTTGCTATGCATTAAGATGTCTTCTAAATACTTTATGTGTATTAATTCATTTAATCCTCCCTGTAACTTACTGAGATAGGCATTAATCTCATCTTCATTTTACAGAATGTGAAACCAAAGCACAGAATGCTTAGGTAATTTACCAAGATACTCAGCTAATGGGAAGCAAAGCTAGAATTTGAATCCCAACATTTTGATGCTAGAAGCCATGCTCTTAACTACTCACCTACTGCCTCAATTCAGAAGTAAAAGACACAGTGCTGTTCTTTTCTTTCCTTTGTTTGGCTATGCCTGCAACATGTAGGATCTCAGTTCCCTGACCTGGTGTCAAACCTCTACCCCCTGCACTGGGAGCACAGACTCTTAACCACTGCGCCGCCGGGAGAGCCCCGTGGTCTTATTCTTAGATGAGTGCACGATCTGGCAGGGAAAAGATATAACTAAATATTAACATTATAATATTATGGTAATATTATAAGGGTAAAATGAATTTTGCTGTGGGAACTTAGACATGGGGCAACTAGCCCAGCCTGTGCAGCTAGAGTGGGGCCAACTAAGCTGAGCCTCAAGTGAACAGGTGTGGACCAGAACACAGGTGGGGAGTTCTGGAGAGGAGAAGGTCGGCAGCCAGCAGAGACGGCTGTGCTGAGGTCTGGCAGTGGGAGAGCGCGCATGTGTTAAGGAGCAACACCTGCAGGGTTTTTTGTTTTTGTTTTTTTTTTTAACATAGAGGTCATTTTTAAAAATTGTGGTTAAATACACATAAAATAAAATTTGCTGTGTTAATAATTTTAAGTATACAGTTCACAGTGTTGTGCAGCCATCATGATTATCCATTTCCAGAACTTTTTCATCAATCTACACTGAAACTCTCTACCCGATAAACCACTGCTCCCCAATCCTCCACTCTGCCAGTCCCTGGGGTCTTCTGTTTTACTTTCTGTCTCTCTGAATGTTTTACTTTCTGTCTCTGAATTTGCCTAGGCTAGGTGCCTCGTGTAAGTGGATTCGTATAATATTTGTCCTTTTGTGTCTGGCTTATATCACTTAGCATAATATTGTCAAAGTTTGTCCATGTCGTAGCGTGTATCAGAAGTTCATTCCTTTTTAAGGCTGAGGGATCCTCACTCTTATGTATATACTGCCTTTTGTTTATCCATTCGTCTTTTGAAGGACATTTGGGTTGTTTCCATCTTTTGACTACAGTGCACAGCTGTAGCCATGAACACTGGTATACACGCATCTCTGTGAGTCCCTCCTTCAGCTCTCTCGTGTGTATGTCTAGGAGTGGCACTGCTGGGTCATATAGTCCATATAGGGGAAGCGTAGGAGGACGGAGTGGAAGGAGGAGGAAGGAGGTGGCGAGGTCTGGATTATCATCAGCTCTCCACAGCCTGCAGCCCAGCCCTGGGCAAGAACGGAGAGCTGCCTGGCATGGAGAGAGAGCCCTGCAGTTGGGCAGGTCACACCCGTTTGCTGTGAAGCCCCTTTCTCTGGCTGATTTGCTGTTACATATTAGTAGACTTTTTAAAATTTTATTTTTTTAATTGAAGATAAATTGATTTACAGTATCATGTTAGATCCAAGTGTAGAGCAGAATGACTCAGTTTTATATATATATTCTTTTTCAGATTCTTTTCCATTATAGTTTATTACAAAATATTGAGCATATTTCCCTGTGCCATACAGTAGGTCCTCGTTGATTATTTTATATATAGTGGTATGTACATATTACTCCCAACTTCCTAATTATCCCTCGGCACTCCCTTTCTCCTTTGGTAGCCATTAGTTTGTTTTCTATGTCTGTGATTCTGTTTCTGTTTTATAAATAAGTTGACTTGTGTCATATTTTAGATTCCACATATCAGTGACATTATATAATATTTGTATCTGACTTAACTTCACTTAATATAATCTCTGGGTCCATCCATGTTGCTGCAAATGGCATTATTTCTTTTTTATGGCTGAGTAATATTCCATTATTAAGTTTTATATATATATGTACCACATCTTTATCCACTCATCTGTTAATGGACATTTGGGTTGCTTCATGTCTTGGCTGTTATAACGAGTGCTGCAGTGAGCATTGGGATGCATGTATCTTTTTGAATTAGTTTTCATCTTTTCCAGATATATACTCAAGAGGGACATCAGTGGGCCAAGTGGTAACTCTAGTTTTAGTTTTTAAAGGAATCTTCATACTATTCTCCATAATGACTGTACCAGTTATATTCCCACCAACAGAGTAGAGGGTTCCCTTTTCTCCACATCCTCTTTAGCATTTATTGTTTGTAGACTTTTTAATATGGCCTTTCTGACTGGTGTGAGGTGACACCTCATTATAGTTTTGTTGTGCATTTCTCTAATAATTAGTGATGTTGAGCATCTTTTCATGTGGGCTTTTAGCCACCTGTCTGTCTGTCTGTGGAGAAATGTCTGTTTAGATCTTCTGCCCATATTTTGATGAGGTTGTTTGTTTTTGTGATATTGAGCTGTATGAGCGGTTTGTATATTTTGGAGATTAATCCCTGTTGGTTGCATTGTCTGCAAATATTTTCTCTCTTTCTGTAGGTTATCTTTTTGTTTTGTTTATGGGTTCCTTTGTTGTACAAAAACTTTTCAGTTTAATTAGGTTCTATTTATTTTTTTGTTTTTATTTCCAGTACTGTAGGAGGCAGATCCAAAAAAATATTGCTGCAATTTATGTCAAAGAGCATTCTGCCCATATTTTCCTCTAGGAGTTTTATAGTTAGTGTTCAATCTTACATTTATTGATAGGTCTTTAACCCCTTTTGAGTTTATTTTCCTGTTTAGTGTTAGAGGATGTTCTACTTTCATTCTTTTCCATGTAGCTGTCCAGTTTCCCTAGCATGACTTTTTTCAGATAGTTTTTATTGATTGGTCTGTGGCTCTGCGGGGTCTCCATCACTGCGAGGTTTCTCTCTGTGGCTGGGACGGGGGGCTGCTCTCTGGCTGCGGTCCGCGGGCTTGTCACTGCCATGCTTCTCTGGGTGTGGTGCACAGGCGTCAGCAGTTGCAGCTCCCGGGCTCTAGAGCGCAGGCTCGGTTGTGGCACATAGCATCTTCCCGGACCAGGGATCGAACCTGTGTCTCCTGCATTGGCAGGTGGGTTCTTTACCACTGAGCCACCAGGGAACTCCCCGAGCACCACTTACTGAAGAGACTGCCTTTTCTTCATTGTATATTCTTGACTCCTTTGTCATAAATTGACCCTAGGTGTGTGGTTTTATTTCTGGACATTAGTAGTCTTTCTAGTATGAAGCCCATGGGTCTCAGAGACATAGAAATTCACAGATGTAAGTGTCAAGACTGAAGGAACCTTGGACTTCATCTGCCCTGCTCTCTCACTTTGCAGATGTGAGTGCACTGAGGTCCTGGTAAGTTAAGTGATTCGCCCAGGACTGCACAGCTGGTTAGCAGAGAAGCCAATAAAGAGGCACACCTGCTTTAAGAATATCACTTCTTTGCCTTTGGCCGCAGGATCTGATTTAAGACTCCGTTTCTCCCTTGATTCTGTGCTTCTGCCTGTCCCGCAAGGTCCTGTTCAAGCAGTGCATCCCTTGTTTAGTCACCTGTGACCCGTGTGTAAAACTCATTGCCTCCCTTGGGCCACTGTGTAATCAATTTTGTCTTCTGTGATTCTTGCCTGCCATTTTGCAATTGTCTGCTTTATTTGCTTTATTTGTTTATTGTTGGCTTTGTTGCTCTTCATCACTGTGTGGGCTTTTGTCTGGTTGTGGTGAGTGGGGGCTACCCTCCAGGTGCAGTGCGTGGGCTGCTAACTGCAGTGACTGCTCTTGTTGCAGAGTGCAGGCCGTTGGCAGGTGGACTCGGGAGTTGTAACTCCTGGGCTCTAGAGGACAGGCTCTGTGGCATGTGGGGTCTTCCCACATCAGGGACTGAACCTGTGTCTCCTGCATTGGCAGGTGGGTTCTTTACCACTGAGTCACCAGGGATGCCCCCAATTACCTGCTTTATTATCATTTTCTTCTACCAGACCTTAAAGCCAGAGGCTTCACCCTCTCCTGCCTCTAAGCCTCTAACTTAGGGATTACCTTCATAAATATTTGTTGAATGAATAAATTACTGAATGTTTTTTAGTCAGTTTATCCCATAAGTTTCTTTATTAAGCAGATCAAGGGATTTTGGATCTTAATTACCAAGGTTGCTAAATTATCTGCTATAAACATGCCTTTCATGCTCCATTTTGCATACCTGCTTAAGAAATAAATTCTTCATTGCTTTTTAAAAATTTATTGTTGGTGTGCATTAGCTTCTTGTAACAAGTTTGTTTAGTCACCTTCATGAACTTGTTCATATGCATATTTCATAGTAAAAAATAAGATTTTTAAAGTTAACAAATGCTCAAATTCAATGTATTACTAGAAATGTTAACTAGTGAAAGTTGAGTACAATGAACAAATGAACAATTAAAATACACTTTAAAATATTCAGAAATTCTTATTTCCCACTGTGTATAACATTGTGTGATAATGAGGAGGAAGGTTTTATTTAAGTTATATGAAATATACAATAATAAGGGTTCAAGCATGTTTACATTTATTACCTAATATTTATTTT
Source organism: Bos grunniens (assembly GCF_055505025.1). Taxonomy (NCBI): domain Eukaryota; kingdom Metazoa; phylum Chordata; class Mammalia; order Artiodactyla; family Bovidae; genus Bos; species Bos grunniens. The sequence continues at coordinate 111,906,648 of NC_141170.1, read as the reverse complement.
TCTTCTATTCCTGATGTCAAAACTCATGTTTTACCCTGTGTTAGTATTCACTTGGACTCTACCTGTCTCTGATCTTTCTTCCTGCTCCCAGAAGCTATCTGAATAATTTTCTTCGGGTATTTATTTGATCATATGGGTGGCTCAGTGGTAAAGAATCCACCTGAAAATGCAGGAATCACCGGAGATGCAGGTTGGATCCCTGGGTCAGGAAGATCCCCTGGAGGAGGAAATGGCAGCCCACTCCAGTGTTCTTGCCTGGGAAATCCTATGGACAGGGGACCCTGGCAGGCTGCAGACCATGGGGTCGCAAAGAGCAGGACAGAGCTGAGCACACACACACGCATTGCTGGAAAATGTCCCATCATTGCCCAAGGGAAAACAGGATTGGTCTGAACTCTTGTCCAAACTCACAGTTTCATGACCTGGACCCAGCTGGTCTGGGACGTAGGAGAGACTGTGATAGGTTCTAATACCCCTTTTGTCACTTCTAACCCTTTGACTTTGGTAAGTCACTTAACCTCCCAGTGTCTCAGTTTACTCCTCTGTAAAACGGGGTCATAGGGTATCAGTGTCATAGGCAATTGTGAGACTAAATTGAATTTACATATAGCAATCTTAGAATGATGCCTAATCCATTGGCATTGATTGTTATTATCCTTGTTGCTAGTGCCACATTTCTCCCCTTTATCAGACTCTCTGCAGCAGGGCCCCCAAACTGGATTCAGCCTACAGACACGTTAATTTGTTATACAGAATAATTTATTTCTGTTTGAATTAGTTGCCATTATATAAAAATCAAAATTTTAATGTAAAAATCCAGATTTCTGTCTGGTCCCCCTAAAATGTAAAATGTGTAAATAATAGATTAAATATGAAAGGAAGCTCAGCTTCTCGGGTCCAGCCTTCCCCTCGTTCCCGACCCACCTGTGCAGTGAGGAGTGGCCAGAGAAAGGATGAGAGGTTGCAGACCCGGCAGAGTGACCGCTCATCCTTCTTTCAGCTGCTTACATCCTCCTTTCTGAGAAAAGCACACAATCAGAAGAGAACTTCTGTGGAGTCCCACCATCGCATCAGCCCCCATTCATCATATGTCCTTGTACTCTGCCTTCAGACTCTTGGCCATAAGTGTGCTGCAGTTGAAATCTCCTACTGTGTGCCACTCAAGTGCACTGCTACCCTAAGTCTCCCCCCTCTCTCTTACGTGTTTAACATTTCTCTTTCTTTTACAAAGCCTTCCCCTATCTTAAACAGTGTTTTCTCGATCCACCTCCTTTACAAACTCCCCCCTTTCTTTGCTCTTGGGTGATCCTCTGTGCAGGGCAGCAAAGGAGACAGAGATGTGAAGAACAGACCTTTGGACGCAGCGGGAGGAGAGGGTGGGATGATTTGAGAGAATAGTATTCAAACACACATATCACCGCGTGTGAAACGGATAAGCAGTGCGGCTTTGCTGTGTGATGGAAGGCACACAAGCTCGTGCCTTCTGCAGCCTGGGGGCGCAGTGGCACAGGGATACCTGTGGCCGACTCGTATTGACGTGTGGCAGAGATCATCATGGTATTGTAAAGTAATCATCCGCCAATTAAAGTAAATATATTAAAAACCTTGAAAGGATTATTGCGTATTCAGCACCTGCCTCTCTCTCCTAAACTCACTGTGAGCAGCCTCCCTACCCTCCTCCTCCTCACCCCACCATCCCATCAAAAGTCTCTCTCCCGGCTCTCCAGCCCCCCTCCAGCCCACAGTCACGTTGACCTGGCGTCAGCACCTGCACAGACGGTCCTGCCTCTTCCTTGATGTATTTTCTTCACCTCCAGCACCCCAGACTCCCTCGTTTGTACACTTCTTGGTCCTTCTGCTGGTTTCTCCTTGTCTCCTGGCTTCTTTATGTCAGAGGACTCAGGGCTCAGTCCTCACTCCTCTCTTCTCTGGCCACTTTGTGGTTTTTAATCTAGTTTCCTGGCTTCGAATATTGTTTATATGCCCAGAACTCCCAAATGTGTCTCTCCAGCTCAGCTTTCATCCCAGCGCCAAGACTTTGTGTGTTTGACTGTTTACTCAGCATCACTGCTTGATCACCTAATAGATTTCCCAGATGGACATGCCTGGAGCCAGATTCCCGGTTTTCACCCACGGGCTCAAAAAAAACCCCCTTCCCTTCCCGGAGCCTTTCTCTGGTCAGTTCGTGGCAGCTTCATGCTTCTGATTCCTCAGGCTGAAAACTTCGGAGTCACCTGCGTCGAGCTGATTTGGTCTCTGTGACGTCTCTGAATTCCTCCCTAGCTGCCCCAGGCGCCTCATCCCAGCCTCACTGGCCTCCTGATGTTCCTTTGCCAGCCCAGGCTCGCCCTGTCCCGACACCTGCGGGCAAATCCCTTCCCACTTTGGGACCTTTGCTCCAGTGATGCCTTTTGAAGAAGACCAATTCTGTAACTGTTTAAAATTGCAGTCTTTCCCCACTGTGGTACCCCTCCCCCAGAGGTGCTTTTTCCCATAACATTTGTCATCTTCTAAGGTCCTGTGTAATTTATTGGGTTTTTTTAGTTTATGTTCCTCTGCAAGAACATAAACTCTACAAGGGAGCACCTAGGACTGTATCTAAAAGACAATCAATACACACTTGTTTGATAATTATGTTCTTTTGCCAAAATATATTGTGATTTAATTGTTAAGTTTATTTTAGATAAGTTATTCTAGTGATTTAGAAATATTCATGCCATGGATATTGGGTTTCTTTAATTTCTTTTTAATTGGAGGATAATTGCTTTATAATGCTGTATTGGTTTCTACCATAAGTATACATATATCCCCGCCCTCTTGCACCTTCTTCCCACTCCCCCATCCCACCCCCTAGGTTTTCACAGAGCACTGGGGTGAGCCCCTGTGTTATGCGGCAGCTTTCCACTGGCTGTCTGTTTCATGCATAGTGATGTATGTATCCCAGTGCTACGCTCCAAATCTACTCCTCCCTCTCCTTCCCTCACTGGGTCCGCAAGTCTGTTCTGTGTGTCTCTGTTCCTGCCCTGCAAATAAGCTCATCAGTGCCATTCCCATGGGTATTGTTTTAATACTCATGCATGCTGTGAAAAAAATATTTGGTCAGGAAACTTGGTGTATTTTAAAAATAGATTTGGGTGTTTTAAAAATTGTTTCTATTATAAATAGAATTTTAATTTCTAAATTGAATTACAAGTTAAGGAGGAGAACATGGTCAAAGGGAATTCTATTTGACACAGTATAACTAGCTGATATGAAATGGTATACAAATGGCTTACCTTTCTCATAACGGATGTGTTGATAGGAGAGGATGAAGAAGGAATTTTATTCTTATGTTTTGTGTCTTTGCTTTACTTTTCCCATTGAATCTAAATACCTCTCAAATCTCTTGAGTGGCTATGTTAATACCCTGCTTATGGAAAATAATACTTTAAAATCTTTTACATTTTTGCAGCAGTATTTTATTTTACAAGAAACTATAGTGTCTTATTTTACAAGAAACTATAGTGTGCTTAGAGTATAGATCATCAAATTATACAGTGCTCCTTTTTATTTTTTAGAAATCACGAAGCTTTACAAATAAGGCAATGCATTGCCTAGACGTGCCTTTATAAATATTTAAATATACAGGGCAGGTTGTGAGTCTGCACCATTGACCGTTTCAGGCAATGCCAGTCCCCGGTACATCCGCTGCACCACGTACTGCTTTCCCTGCACGTCAGATATGGCCAAGCAAGCTCAGATCCCGTTAGCCGCCATCATCAAGCCCTTTGCCACAATCCCTTCGAATGAGGTAAGTGATGAAAATAGTAATTCAGTAATTTAATAACTCTAAAATTCCTCTTTTGTCATTATTTTCCTGTATATTTTTCTGTATCATAAACAGAAAACTGGAGCGCGAAAAACATGTAGTCATTCAATTCATTAAGTAAACCAAGAACTGACCATATAGCACAGGGAACTCTGCTTAATGCTCTGTGGTGACTTAAATGGGAAGAAAACCCAAAAACGAGGGGATGTGTGTGTGTATATATACATATATATAGCTGACTCACTTGGCTGTACCACAGAAACTAACACAATGTTATGAGGCAACTAAACTCCAAATTTTTAAAAAGTAAGTTTAAGAAGAAAGAGAAAAAAATCTGATAAACTGTGTTTTTTTGGCATCCTGTATTCCAAACACAGATGGACTAGGTCTCTTTTTGGCCTATTGTAACAGTGCACATGAGCTGTAGCCTGCCAGACTCCTCTGTCCATGGAATTCTCCAGGGAAGAATACTGGAGTGGGTAGCCAGCCGTTCGCTTCTCCAGGGGATCTTCCCAACCCAGGGATCGAACCCAGGTCTCCTGCATTGCAGGCGGATGTTTTACCAGCTGAGCTACCAGGGAAGCCCCTGGTTTGTGTCATTGGAAAAGTCCCTGATTCTGGGAAAGATTGAGGACAGAAGGAGAAGAGGGCATCAGAGAATGAGATGGCCTGATGGCATCACTGATGCAATGGACATGAACTTGGGCAAACTTTGGGGATGGTGAGGGACAGAGAAGCCTGGCATGCCCAGTCCATGGGATTGCAAAGAGTCGGACACAACTGGTGACTCAACAACAACAACAGCAATGCACATATACAGGAAATACAGACTGTCAGAAAATGACAGATACCCAAACCTCTTGTGAAGTCTTTACGCCCTAGCTCAGTACTGCAGCATTGAGGTGCTCTGGTAAAAGGAAGATAATGCAGGCTGAGGTCCTTGGTCTTACTACATCTGCTTTAGTAATCACTGGGCCAGGATTCTTATAAGCCCCTGTCTAAACTCAGCAGGCGGAGAAGGCAATGGCACCCCACTCCAGTACTCTTGCCTGGAAAATCCCATGGACAGAGGAGCCTGGTAGGCTGCAGTCCATGGGGTCACGAAGAGTTGAACACAACTGAGTGACTTCACTTTCACTTTTCACTTTCATGCATTGGAGAAGGAAATGGCAACCCACTCCAGTGTTCTTGCCTGGAGAATCCCAGAGACGGGGGAGCCTTGTGGGCTGCAGTCTATGGGTTCGCACAGAGTCAGACACGACTGAAGTGACTTAGCAGCAGCAGCAGCAGCAAACTCAGCAGGATTAGAAAGCATGAGGTAGATCAATTGTATCTGTCAGCTGAGAAAGGTGTACCCAATTTATAGTTGCTATGCTGTATGCTATACTCGGTTGCTTCAGTCATGTCTGACTCTTTGCTACCCCATGCCTGTAGCCCACCAGACTCCTCTCATGGAGTGTTCCAGATAAGAATACTGGAGTAGGTTGCCATTTCCTCCTTCAGGGGATCTTCCTGACCCAGGGATCGAACCCATGTCTCTGGCATTGGCAGGTGGATTCTTTACCACTGAGCCACCTGGGAAGCCCGAAGTTTATAGTTAAGTGGCGACAAAGATAAGTGGTGTGTATTTAAGATCTCTGATATTAGGATGCTGTTAGTGGGTCCTGGAATCAGGACGTCCACTCTCTGTACCTGCCATTCCTCCTTTTGTTGCCCCTGAGTGGTAGATGCCCACGTGCACATGGAGACAGACACGAGGTCCTGTAGCAAAGCTGGTCAGGTGGGGGCTGAAGGAAAGCCTTACTCGCACTGGAGCTGTGACTGTAACCTCGTGGGTCCAGTAAATTAGGCTGAGCTCTGGATTCTATTTGCTCGCTAAAAGCTGAAGTATAGACGCTTTTCCCAAGTTAAACCTGACCTTGGCTCTGATCCTTTGAGATCACTGACCTGATGCTTACCTAGCAGCACCTGAGCAAGAAGTAGAGCCTCTCTGCTGCTGCTGCTAAGTCGCTCAGTTGTGCCTGACTCTGTATGACCCCATAGACGGCAGCCCACCAGGCTCCCCCGTCCCTGGGATTCTCCAGGCAAGAACACTGGAGTGGGTTGCCATTTCCTTCTACAGTGCATGAAAGTGAAAAGTGAAAGTGAAGTCGCTCAGTCATGTCTGACTCTTCACGACCTCATGGACTGCACCCCACCAGGCTCCTCCGTCCATGGGATTCTCCAGGCGAGAGTACTGGAGTGGGGTGCCATTGCCTTCTCCAGAGCCTCTCTAACAGAGAACAAATCTGTACTGTTTCTTGGGCCTGTCACGCCAGCTGGGACGGGGGGTAAAGTGACCTGGGAAGGGGTAGAGGGCTGCTGTATGACCCTTCAGAGAAGGAAGGAGGAGGAGAGAGGCAGTGTCTGCGTGCACAGTGGCTGCCATCCCCTTTGAGGTGTTCACTCAGTCTTTTTATGGGTGCAGCAGAATGCCACCATCTCCGCTGAGAGCACAGTGAACTGGGTTGGAGTTGGGCATAGAAGAGGCACTGGGTTGTTCCTGGAAGCCAGTCTTACATGCAGTTATGGTCTCATAAATTGAGAAGTACATTCAGTATTTGCTTCGTGTCTTTTGTGATGGTCCCAGAAATTTAATATAATTCTCGTAAGTGGAAGTAGAAATGTTAGTTGCTCAGTCATGTCCAACTCTTTGTGACCCCATGGACTGTAGCCGCCAGGCTTCTCTGTCCATGGGATTTCCCAGGCAAGAATACTGGAGTAGATTGCCATTTCCTTCTCCAAGGGATCTTCCTGGCCCAGGGATCGAACCCACATCTCCCGAGTCTCCTGCATTGCGGGTGAATTCTTTACCACTATGCCACCCAGGAAGCCCCATCATTTTATCTACTCTTTTAGTGATGGACATCTGGCTATTTCTGCTTTTCGGCTTTTGTGAATAAAGCAGCTTCTGTAAATATTCTAGTATAAGTGTTTCTATGGACACGTATTAATTTCTCTTGGATTAATACCTGTGAGTAGATTGCTGGCTAATGGGGATACATGTTTATTTAGGTTTATAACAAACTGCCAGACCATTTCCCAAAGTGGTTATATGATTTTGTAGTCTTTTCAACGTGGTATCAGAGTTCCAGTTGCTCTGCATTCTCTCCAACCTTTGGTATTGTCGTCGTTTTAATTTTAGCAGTTCTGACTGCTGTATAGTAGTATCTGTGAGAGAGATTTCTTAAATTTTAATCTTGCTCCTTTGAATAAAATTTAAAGTGTTAGTGAATAACACATCAGTGTACATGCCACCATCATTAATAGATGTTAACGTTTTGTCATATTTGACTAAGAATTAAAACTTCGTAGGATATCTCTTCTTCCCTCCCACTCTAGGCACAAACACTAATGAATTTGGTGTGTATCCTTCCTATACATGTGGATTTTATATATTTGACTTCATATATATGTGTCTATAACAACATGTAGTATTTTTTGCTTTTTAATGAATCAATTACTTTTAAATAGGTACCATACAAACATTCAAAAGATGAAAGTGGTATACAGTGAAGAAGGTTGCTTCCTACCCCTCCGCCCCACCCTTACAATTCTTACTCATTCTATGTGATTCCTTCTAGAAATAAGTATGCATATACCAGCATATCAATATCCATCCTTCAAAAATAAATGTATAAGTGACAGTATAGCATACTATCACCACTCCACTCCACCACTGGCTGGATGAAAGTCTGGGTCACCAAGCATTTAGGCCTTCTTGGCAGCCTTCCCTCTTGCGGTCTCCGCGACGCCCTCCTGGTGTATCTTTTCCAGCCTCACAGGGAGAGAGCATTTTAGTTCCTTTTGTCACCATCCTCACTTCTAATCCTGGGGCCCATTAAGGCTTAAGTTTTGGGTTTCCTCTTTTTTTTTTTTCCTCTTTCTTTTTTATTTTTTAAAGTATGAAAATATAATAACACATTTATAGGAGACTTGGAAAATACAGAACAAAGTTACATATAGTTCCACTATATATTGCAATTATTTTTTTAAGTAGACAAATTAAGATTTTTAGTTGGAATTTCAATATCAAACTCTCAAAAATTAATAGAATGAATATATAGAAAAGTAGAAAGATTTAGTAGACCTGAAAAGCACCATGAACCAATTCAACATAACTAAGATTTATACAGTTTTCACACAGTGATAGGATAAACTGGGAGGCACTGGAGTATATCCAGGGACATAAAACACGTGCAAAAGTTTCTTGGTCTAAAGGCATTGAAATCATACAGAGTCTGTTCTCATGGAATTATGTTAAAAATCTGTATCAAAAGATATTTGAAAATAACTCAGGGTCTCCTCTTTTTTCTCTTAGACTCTGTATCCCCCCAAAGACTAAGTATCATCTGTAACAGTTACTGATGAGAATAATAATAGTCATAACTTATAAAGCACTTAGTGAACACAGTTAGAAATGTTTTAAATATATGTTCATTTAGTTAATTCTCATATCAGCCTACTTATTGTTCCATTTTTGGTATAAGGAAACTGAGGCACAGAGTTAGATAACTCTTAAGACCAATAGCTGTGAAGAAGGCTGAGCGCCGAAGAATTGATGCTTTTGAACTGTGGTGTTGGAGAAGACTCCTGAGAGTCCCTTGGACTGCAAGGAGATCCAACCAGTCCATTCTGAAGGAGATCAGCCCTGGGATTTCTTTGGAAGGACTGATGCTAAAGCTGAAACTCCAGTACTTTGGCCACCTCATGGGAAGAGTTGACTCATTGGAAAAGACTCTGATGCTGGGAAGGATTGGGGGCAGGAGGAGAAGGGGACGCCAGAGGATGAGATGGCTGGATGGCATCACCGACTCAATGGACGTGAGTTTGAGTAAATTCCGGGAGTTGGTGATGGACAGGGAGGCCTGGTGTGCTGCGATTCATGGGGTCTCAAAGAGTCAGACACGACTGAGTGACTGATCTGATCTGATCTGAAGACCAGGAGCTAATAAATGTTACCTAAGACCAGTGGCTACTAAGTAACAGAGCTGGGATTCCAAGCCAGGTGGTCAGAAGCCAGGTCCTTAACTCTAAGTCACTGTACTATTGCTGTCATTCATTCATTCCTGTATCTGTAGCCCCACCTTCACATACCCAAATGCCTTTCTAGAATCTCTCCTTGAGTACCTCTTAGAACCCTCACACTTAACATGTTCAAAAGTGAATTTCTGATCTCAACACCCTAACGCTGTTCATTCTTCCACATATCCAAGCCCAAAGCTAAACAGTTATAGTTAATAATAGAGAATAAGGGGTATGCTGATTTTTAAAACATATTTATTTGGCTGCACCGGATCTTAGTTGTGGCGTGTGGGATCTAGTTCCCTGACCAGGGATCAAACCTGGACCTCCTGCATTGGGAACATGGAGTCTTAGCCACTGGACCACCAGGGAGTTTCTGATATTTTATATTTATAACCTGTAATCAAGGAAATAAGTTTTAAAGTTTGTTTCTTGAAGGAAAATGGATTGCATGAATACTGTTATCCTCCTTCTGAATAGCATCCTAATTTCTTTTCCTCTAGAATAAATGACTTGCTTATTTTTAGGTATAGTAAAAGTTTAGGATTTTATTCCTTATATTGCCACTATTGCTGCAATTTAAAAAAAGATATCCTGCAAGATACCCTGATTTGGCATCTATCACAAGGATTTATTTAGTATAGCTTTTTTTTTTTTTAAGTCAGTTCTGTTGTTTGACAGAACCTTTAAAGCATGTCATTGTGTTAGCAACGGACTATAAAAATAAACCTAACCCAAGCAATTACTACCCGAGAATGTTCCCCATGAGCATTTGCTTTGGAGATGTACGCTATTTCCAAGGACATATCTGTGTCATCTTTGTTTAATATTTCATGCTACTTACTATAAATTTTAACTTTTTTGGTATTTGTTTTAAGTGAAACCCATTACTATATTAATACAATTCAATATGAGGTATTTATCCAGCAAAAGTAATCAGTTATCTTGTAGGCTATTTTGCTTAGTAACCTGTGAATTTATTTTTGATGTTGTATTTTAAGAACTAAGGTAGAAATGGTAGATTTCTGGCAAAAATTATACTTAGTTCTTCATTTCCTTTAAAATAGGAACTTCTACATTTGGGGCAAGTATGTACATCATCTAATTATACATAAAATTAAGTAATTTCACCTATAAAACAGATGGCAGAAACTTTTACTCCATTTGGGAATAGATTCAGGAGTATCTGTGAATTTTCTTACATTAGAAATGGATATAATAGTCAAAGTAATTTCCTTTCTTATTGATTTAATCAGATACTTTTTTTATCTAGGACTTTAAACTTCACTTGATTTATAATCAACTATTAACTCTGTAGGAACTTAGCTGGACTTTAGGGACACAGGGAAAAACAAGACCAGTTATTCTTGTCTAAAACAGGTAGAAAATCTGGGACATAACTAATTTTTGTACAGTGTGAAAAAGTGAGAATAATCTTATTCTTTGGAGTTTAGGTTCAGAGAAATTGTACCTTAGTTATGACTTAATGCTATGAAAGTGCTGCACTCAATATGCCAGCAAATTTGGAAACCTCAGCAGTGGCCACAGGACTGGAAAAGGTCAGTTTTCATTCTAATCCCAAAGAAAGACAATGCCAAAGCATGCTCAAACTACCGCACAATTGCACTCATCTCACATGCTAGTAAAGTAATGCTCAAAATTCTCCAAGCCAGTCTTCAGCAATACGTGAACCGTAAACTTCCACATGTTCAAGCAGGGTTTAGAAAGGCAGAGGAACCAGAGATCAAATTGCCAACATCCGCTGGATCATTGAAAAAGCAAGAGAGTTCCAGAAAAACATCTATTTCTGCTTTATTGACTATGCCAAAGCCTTTGACTATGTAGATCACCACAAACTGTGGAAAATTCTTCAAGAGATGGGAATACTAGACCACCTGACCTGCCTCCTGAGAAATCTGTATGCAGGTCAAGAAGCAACAATTAGAACTGGACATGGAACAACAGACTGGTTCCAAATAGGAAAAGGAGTATGTCAAGGCTGTATATTGCCACCCGGCTTATTTAACTTACATGCAGAGTACATCATGAGAAAAACGCTGGGCTGGATGAAGCACAAGCTGGAATCAGGATTGCCGGGAGAAATACCGGTAACCTCAGATGCAGATGACACCACCCTTATGGCAGAAAGCAAAGAGGAAGTAAAAAGCCTCTTGATGAAAGTGAAAGAGGAGAGTGAAAAAGTTGCCTTAAAACTCAACATTCAGAAAACTAAGATCATGGCATCCGGTCCCATCACTTCATGGCAAATAGATGGGGAAACAATTGAAATGGTGAGAGACTTTATTTTCTTGGGCTCCAAAATCACTGCAGATGGTGACTGCAGCAGTGAAATTAAAAGACGCTTCCTCCTTGGAAGAAAAGCTATGACCAACCTAGACAGAATATTCTAAAGCAGAGACATTACTTTGCTGACAAAGGTCCGTCTAGTCAAAGCTATGGTTTTTCCAGTAGTCATATGTGGATGTGAGAATTGGACTATAAAGAAAGCTGAGCACCAAAGAATTGATGCTTTTGAACTGTGGTGTTGGAGAAAACTCTTGAGAGTCCCTTGGACTTCAAGGAGATTCAACCAGTCCATCCTAAAGGAGATCGGTCCTGAATATTCATTGGAAGGGCTGATGCTGAAACTGAAACTCCAATACTTTGCCACCTGATGAGAAGAGCTGACTCATTTGAAAAGACCCTGATACTGGGAAAGATTGAGGGCAGGAGGAGAAGGGGCTGACAGAGAATTAATTGGTTGGATGACATTACCAACGCGATGGACAGGAGTCTGGGTAAACTCCAGGAGTTGGTGATGGACAGGGAGCCCTAATGTGCTGCCATCCATGGGGTCGCAAAGAGTCAAACACATCTGAGTGACTGAACTGAGCTGAACTGAGTATGACTTAATGGATAAGGAAGTTTGTACTGTTATTAAATAGTTTAAATTATTTTTCTTCATGATTGTTCATAGTCTGATAGATTTGGTAGATATGCAGAATATGCCATTGGAAAGAAAAAGGGTTGGATGTTAGTGAACTGACAAATGGGGTTAACAAAAAAGGGAAAAACTGTCAGAGAAAAAATGAACACCAGCACATTACATCCACATCCGTCACCTACAGAAGGCACTGCTTGGTCATGCAGTAGCCTTAGCTGTCTTGCTGGCATGAGTTGGCAGAGTTTGGGCAGAGTTTCCACTGCTGTTTAATCCATCAAAGGGAAGAAAATCTGCTTCACGGTCATAGTTTGTGTGTCAACTTTTTAAAAGGAAGCCAGCAGCTTGCGAAAAAGGTGTTATCTGAGTTTTATAGATGAAGACGTTCTACAGGTTATGGGGCAATTAAAATCACACAGTAAAATCATTGCTAATAAGTAATGCTATGGAAATCAAGGTTCCAAATTCCAAGTTCTTTCAGCAATATCTGGCTTACTGAGGTTTTATTTAAACACATAAAATAACATTCTTTTTTCTTGTTAGCAGAGATCTCTTGCTCCTACAAACTTGTGGGTTAGCTTGACATGTCCACCTTAGACCTCTTTTCTTGAAGTCTTTATTTCACGTTACTGCTTACTGCTCCTTGACGGCAGAGACCATCTGGACTGCGGCAGTGGGCTGGGCGTACTGTAGAGGTCCTGACCGAACAAATGCATTCTCCTGAGGGCTTGACAGACATTTAAAAGGCAAAGACAGACCAAACTGCTGAACAGTGGCTGAGTTCTCTAGGTATATTAGGCTTCTAACAAACTCTGTGAACACAGAAAAAAAAATCATTTCAGAGGTTGTCGATGTATTCTATCACCTATTAATGTGATAGCTGTATATTCTGTCATACTAATGAGAAAGGTTATATTTCATTTTAAAGAACAGAACAGAAAAGTAAGTAGGGAGACTATTTTAATAATTAATATTTTTTTTAGTTTTTGGTTGTGCTGGGTCTCTTTCTCTAGCTGTGACGAGCGGGGTCTACTCTTCCTTGCAGCACGATCTGCTCACTGCTGGGGCTTCTCATTGCCCAGCGCAGGCTGTCGGTGCACCACGAGCTTTGCTGGCTACACAGGCTTGGTAGTTGGAGCTTCCAGGCTCCAGAGCACAGGCATAGCAGTTGTGGTGCACGGGCTCAGTTGCTCCACGGTATGTGGAATCTCCCCGGACCAGGGATCAAACCTTTGGCCCCTGCATTGGCAGGTGGATTCTTATCCTCTCTACCACTGGGGAAGTCATAGGAAAAATTTTTGATCATATAAAGGTATTTGGGAAACCATGTTAAAAAACAGACTACTTTCTCCAAAGCACAGTAGATAGTAAGCATAATGTGGAACACTGGGCCAGGAAGCAGGAAATGTAGGTCTGTGCTGTGCCTTGTATTGTGACCTTAAGCTTCCATTCCCAAGAAGGAGAAGCCTGTTCTGACGTTCTGTAAATCTCAAAGGCTAATGTCTACCTTCCTCTTCCACTCCTTCTTAGGTTTTCAGCATGGATTACCATGTACTTGTCACACATCCTGTATGTTATTAGAAATTCATGTGAACATTTTCAAGCCAACCCCAAGGGGTTTCATTAATATTATACTTTTAGTATAAGAAACCTATAATATATTATTTACTTAAAAAGTACATGAAGATTGTGAAACTATGCGTCTTTATATCTAACCCAGATTTAGCTAGCTTTAGTTATAAATGTGCTCTGCAGTGAAACTGATTACTGCAAAAGACTGTGTCCTAAGGAACTTAAAGACTTATATCTTAAATTATTTTAAAATGAAAGCTTCAAAAGTCTGAATCTATTTTTAACATGTGTATCATAATCTTAAATTGTTTGCTTTAATGCAGTATTTTAAAAGTATTTACATAAGAACTTGGAAACATAGATTGTATGTACTCATGTAGAAATAGAAATATGAACATAAGATTTAAAATATTTAATGTATAAAGTTACTTTAGAAACTGAATCTTATGCCTTAAGGATTTTGGCCGCTGTTTGTATACTGCTATGAGAAAGTACTATGAAAAAAAGCTCGGCAGCTGGAGAACAGAATGTTATCCCTTTTTAGAATGGTGTTACAGCAGACACACAGAGCTGCCACATTTTTCAGGGCAAAGGTTGTTAGGATCCTGTTTTAAGTTACGGTTTAGAAAGTTAAATACACCAACCTTATTTTTTCAATCTTGAAATTATTCATATAAATATTTCTTTTATTAAATGGAGAATTATGTTGGGAGAAACAAGAAGAAAAGAGAAAGCATTCTTCCTTGGTTTGATTTTCAGTGAATCCATAAGTGGGTTTTATGACCTTTGGTGCCTGGCAACTGAGTGTTGTGGTTATTGAGTCGCTCAACTGTGTTCGATGTTTTGCAACCCCATGGACTGCAGCACACCGGGCTTCCCTGTCCTTCACTATCTCCGGGAGTTTGCTCAAACTCATGTCCATGATGATGGACATAAGTCGATGATGTCATCCAACATCTGTTGCCCCCTTTTCCTCTTGCTCTCAATCTTTCCCACCACCAAGGTCTTTTCCAATGAGTCTGCTCTTCTCATCAGGTGGGCAAAGTATTGGAACTTCAGCTTCAGCATCAGTCCTTCCAGTGAATATTCAGGGTTGATTTCCTTTAAGATTGGCTCGTTTGATCTCCTTGCAGTCCAAGTTACTCTCAAGAGTCTTCTCCAGCACCACAGTTCAAAAGCATCAGTTCTTCGGCGCTCAGTTTCTTTATGGTCCAGTACATGACTACTGGAAAAACCATAGCTTTGACTGTACGGAACTTTGTTGGCAAAGTAATGTCTCTGCTTTTTAATATACTGTTTAAGTTCATCATAACTTTTCTTCCAAGGAGCAAGCATCTTTTAATTTCATGGCTGCAGTCTGTCCACAGTGATTTTGGAGCCCAAGAAAATAAAAGTCAGCCACTGTTTCCATTGTTTCCCCATCTATTTTCCATGAAGTGATGGGACCAGATGCCATGATCTTAGGTTTTTGAATGTTGAGTTTTAAGCCAACTTTTTCACTCTCCTCTTAAATCTTCATCAAGAGGCTCTTCAGTTCTTCTTCACTTTCTGCCATTAAGGTGGTATCATCTGCATATCTGAGGTTATTGATATTTTTCCCAGCAATCTTGATTCCAGCTTGTGCCTCATCCAGCCTGGCATTTCACATGATGTGCTCTACATATAAGTTAAATAAGCAGGGTGACAGGATACAGCCTTGACCATTTGGAACCAGTCTGTTGTTTTATGTCTGACTCCTGCTTCTTGACCTACATACAGATTTCTCAGGAGGCAGGTAGTGTGGTCTGGTATTCCCATCTTTTTAAGAATTTTCCAGTTTGTTGTGATCCACACAGTCAAAGGCTTTAGTGTAGTCTGTGAAGCAGAAGTAGATGTTCTTTGGACTTGCCTTGCATTTTCTATGATCCAGCAAATGTTGGCAATTTGATCTCTGGTTCCTCTGCCTTTTCTAAATCCAGCTTATACATCTGAAAATTCTCATTTCACGTACTATTGAAGCCTGGCTTGAAGGATTTTGAGCATTACTTTGATAGCATGTGAAGTGAGTACAATTGTGTGGTAGTTTTAACATTCTTTAGCATTGCCCTTATTTGGGATTGGGATGAAAACTGACCTTTTCCAGTCCTGTGGCCACTGCTGAGGTTTCCAAATTTGCTGGCATATTGAGCACAGCACTTTCACAGCATCATCTTTTAATATCTGAAATAGCCCAGCTGGAATTCCATCAGCCCCACTCTTTGTTCATAGTAAGGCCCACTGGACTTCACACTCCAGGATGTCTTTTCTAGGTGACTGGTCACACCATGGTGGTTATTTGGGTCATTGAGACCTTTTTTGTCCAGTTCTGTGTATTCTTGCCACCTCTTCTTAATCTCTTCTGCTTCTCCTGGGTCCATACTGTTTCTATTTCTTGATTGTGCCCATCTTTGTGTGAAATGTTCCCTTCTTATGTACAGTGTCCAAGACCAGGCTCCCTGGGTGTGGAACAGTGGGCATCCGCAGACAGCCACTGCAGCTGAGGAAGTATTTTAGAGCCTCTCACTATCATTTTATCATTTATCTCACTATCATTTTATCATTTATCACTATCATTATCAATTCTAAGGTCCGCATTTTCTCACACTTTGACATTTCTAAAATAGGAGTATGTCTTACTAACAGTGACTTCTTAGCATTATGTCATGATTAGTTGGAAGCTTTGATGGGATTTTAGAATCATTGAAATACATCTGTGTACCCCGCTTGATGATTTCTAACTCCAGTTATGTTTTGTAGTAATTACTGGGACTTGAAGTTTACATAGTTGATGTGTCTTCTCAGTGGTAAAGTATGAGAAAGTAAAAAATTTAAAGATTTTTATTTGAAAGTTTCCTGAGCAACAAGTTCTCACTGAATAAAAGGCTAAACAATTTTTTAAAAATAAAGTCCTATTTTTAAGGAAGGAAGAAAAAGAAAGCCTGTGCAAACCTGTAGTTTGGAATTCTTTCATGGAATATTTGAAAATGACACCCGAGCTTGTCTGGTGCGTGAATGATCGGGGCGTGATTCTCTGGCAGGAGTTGAGCATCATATGGGCAGTGTGGTATGGGCAGGAGCTTGGGCGTCAAATGAAGTTGGGTGCACAAACTGACCGTGAAAAATTTTCCATAACGTTTTTAAACCTCACTTTTCTCATAAAATTATAGCACCACTTAACACTTAATTTAAAAATAAGCTGGTATGAGAAATGAGTATCTTTACATTGGTTACCACAGTTTGCTGTACAGAATTAAATTCTTCTTTGGAAAATTTCATTTAATCCAACATTCATTGGTTTGGGGTGTCTACTGTGAGCAAGGAAGAGAAGTATGAAAACTGTGGTAGCTTCCGTTCACCTGCAGTGTACACACCCAAGAGAGACACAGTCAAACCCGTCCAGTGACTGTAATGCCTGTCTCACGTAAGAAGGAGCAAACTGCCATGGCTGCCACAGCTTGTGTTCACGTAAGAAGGGCAGAGCTACTCATTTACGTTTTTGAAAAGAAATGTTGCATGGTCTCTATCATTTGATATTATATTGCTCTTTTCTATTTTTTACTATTCAAATGAAAAACACCCACTGTTATAATTACATAAAAATGTGTTTAGCTTTTGTTTCTTCATAAGGTGCTTCATGGGCACTTGCTGGAATAATTTTCCCTCAACCTCCTTCACACTATCCTGCCCTTTTAGCCTAGTTAATTCTTGTTCATCTTTTAAATTTCAGTTCAAGGTCACCTCCTCAGGAGAGCTTTCGAGAATTCCTGGCATTATACTCCCTGGAGCTCTAGTACTGTGTGTCACAGTTTGAAGTTGTGTATTTTTGTTTTTGACTCCTGTTTTTCTCCCATTAGATTCCATGAGGGTAGGGACCACCTGTAACTTTTTCTCACTATTTCATTTCCCAAGACCTAAAACAGTTCCTGAGAATTTTTGCGCCAAGTAAATATTTAATTGGATAGTTTCATTACATGGTATCATTAGTGTATGGAAGTAAATTGGAATTTTGAGACCAGATAATTTGAAGAGTTTGCCGACTTAAACAAAATGCACAATATGAGAATTATGAGTTGTTTTATTTGGGGGCAAAATAAAGACCATAGCCTGGGAGATAGCATTTCAGATACCTCTGAGAAACTGCTTCAAAGAGTTGGGAGGAAGGTCAGTATATATGTGATTTTGGTAAAGGGAGAGTACATGAATCAAGCACAGGTTTTTGTGAAGAAGGTATATGCTGGTCATTTGAAGGTGTCTGCTGGCCATTTGAAGGTGTCTGCTGGTCTATTGAGGGTGTCCACTGGTCTAGTGAGGGTGTGCGCTGGCCATGTGAAGGTGTCTGCTGGTCTAGGGAAGGTGTCTGCTGGTCATGTGAAGGTGTCTGCTGGTCTAGGGAAGGTGTCTGCTGGTCATGTGAAGGTGTCTGCTGGTCTATTGAGGGTGTCCGCTGGTCTAGTGAGGGTGTGCGCTGGCCATGTGAAGGTGTCTGCTGGTCATGTGAAGGTGTCTGCTGGTCTAGGGAAGGTGTCTGCTGGTCATGTGAAGGTGTCTGCTGGTCTAGGGAAGGTGTCTGCTGGTCATGTGAAGGTGTCTGCTGGTCATGTGAAGGTGTCTGCTGGTCTAGTGAGGGTGTCTCCTAGTCTAGTGAGCCTGTCTGCTAGTCATGTGGAGCAGTTATCACCAAAAGGATTTTAGTACTCTTCTAGATACAGGACATCTAAGAATTGAGCTCATGGCTCCTGAAAATACCTCTCTGAAGACCTGTTCTACCGGCTTTCCCCAAAGCTAGAGCGCCTCCTTTCTGCTCTGCACCCTGGACTCCTTTCCAGGGGTGGTGAAGTCAGCAGCCACAGCAGCAGAATTTAATTCTTGTAGAGGTCGATGGCAGGTGCCAGTTTGGAGGTGACAAGAGTTTCTATGCTCAAACACTTACTGAGCACCTACTTTATGTAGAAATGCTGCATTTGGTACTAAACAAGTTCCAAGGAAATTTAAGAAGGAGCTGACAATCCAGGAGCCATATTGTGCCAACTAGGATAACAGGTGCTTAAAAAATTTCTTAATGTTTCTTTTCATATCATCTCCCTTTAAAGTGAAGATACGTTTATGTGTGTGTCTGTGTATGGGAGGGGGGGATAAATGAGACATATTAAAAAGAGAAGATTAAATCTTTAAAATGTTATTTATTGGGAAAATAAGAGCATGTTTGATGTTCTTGAACAACATGTCTGCAAAATACAGAAAGAGAACAGAAGAGCCATATGGTATGGTAAAACAGAAGAGCCATAATAATAAACTCTAGTGAATGTAGATATCATGGAATTCATCTGCAGAGTTCACTCTCCTTAATCCAGAACTGAATTGACATATGTCATAGTCTTTAACATGGGAAGGAGATTTAAATTTCTTTTTGTTGGCTACATTCCATACTGTCTTCTCTTCCATAGTTTAAAAAGTTTTGAAAAACTCTTTTATCTAAATACTTCAAACTACAATTTCACCTACATTTCTCATTTTCCTATAGAAAAAAGATAGACTATTAGCTCATATTTATCAGTTTTTATTACTTATTTGATAAATTAAGAATCATCTTTCTTCTCCTTCCAGCTCACTGTTCATGCATAATAAATATATAAATGTATTTATTTCTCCAGTTGCTTTCAAGCTGGTCACTTACATTTTTTAAATTAAAATTTTCTTAACTTTTTTTACAACCCTATTTTCAGGTTTTACCTCCAGATGGCTTTTGTCTGTTTGCCCAGATCAAATTAACTCACAAAAGATGATTGGCCACATCACTTGGAAGCAGACCAGCCGGGGCACGGGGCTGCCCTCCCATGGGCACTGACAGTGGGTCGGACTGTGTGAATCTTGCAGTCCTGTGTTTTTTTCCCCACTCTATAAAAGCAGTTCATACAAAAAGCTTCAGATAATCTTGGATAAATGTAGAGCTTCTGTAGGTGTAAACTGTGAAAAGAAAAATGGTAATTTGACTTTTGTGATATCCTTATATACAGAGTTAGTTATATAATTGTATAATAACATAATGATATTAGGAATTTCTCAGTTGTTTTATACATAATGAGGGCAATAATACATTGTTATGTGATATGATGAGCAGTGTCCATTTTTATGAAGAATCAATTTATTTCGACAAGGATTTTTTTAATTGACATACAGTTGATTTACAAAGTTCTGTTAGTTTGAAGTGTACAGAACAATGATTTAGTTATTCATACATATATATCCAAGAAAAAAAGGCAGAATGGCTGTCTGAGGAGGCCTTACAAATAGCTGAGAAAAGAAGAGATGCTAAAGGCAAAGGAGAAAAGGAAAGATATAAGCATCTGAATGCAGAGTTCCAAAGAAGAGCAAGGAGAGATAAGAAAGCCTTCCTCAGCAATCAATGCAAAGAAATAGAGGAAAACAACAGAATAGGAAAGACTAGAGATCTCTTCAAGAAAATTAGAGATGCCAAGGGAACATTTCATGAAAATGTGGGCACAATAAAGGACAGGAATGGTATGGACCTAACAGAAGCAGAAGATATTAAGAAGAGGTGGCAACAATATACAGAAGAACTGTACAAAAAAAGATCTTCATGACCCAGATAACCACGATGGTGTGATCACTCACCTAGAGCCAGACATCCTGGAATGTGAAGTCAAGTGGGCCTTAGGAAGCATCACTATGAACAAAGCTAGTGGAGTGATGGAATTCCAGTTGAGCTGTTTCAAACCCTAAAAGATGATGCTGTGAAAGTGCTGCACTCAATATGCCAGCAAATTTGAAAAACTTAGCAGTGGCCACGGGACTGGCAAAGGTCAGTTTTCATCCCAATCCCAAAGAAAGGCAATGCCAGAGAATGCTCAAACTACCACCCAATTGCACTCATCTCACATGCTAGCAAAGGAATGCTCAAAATTCTCCAAGCCAGGCTTCAACAATATGTGAACCATGAACTTCCAGATGTTCAAGCTGGTTTTAGAAAAGACAGAGGAACCAGAGCTCTAATTGCCAACATTTGTTGGATCATTGAAAAAGCAAGAGAGTTCCAGAAAAACATCTATTCCTGCTTTATTGACTATATCAAGGCCTTTGACTGTGTGGATCACAACAAATTGTGGAAAATTCTGAAAGAGATGGGAATACCAGACCACCTGACCAGCCTCCTGAGAAACCTATATGCAGGTCAGGAAGCAACAGTTAGAACTGGATATGGAATAGCAAACAGACTGGTTCCAAATAGGAAAAGGAGTATGTCAAGGCTATATATTGTCACCCTGCTTATTTAACTTATATGCAGAGTACATCATGAGAAATTCTGGGCTGGATGAAGCATAAGCTGGAATCTAGCTTGCTGGGAGAAATATCAATAACCTCAGATATACAGATGACACCACCCTTATGGCAGAAAGTGAAAAACTACTAAATACCCTCTTGATGAAAGTGAAAGAGGAGAGTGAAAAAGTTGGCTTAAAGCTCAACATTCAGAAAACTAAGATCGTGGTGTCTGGTGCCATCACTTCATGGCAAATGGATGGGGAAACAGTGGAAACAATGGCAGACTTTATTTTGGGGGGCTCCAAAATCACTCTAGATGGTGGTTGCAGTCATGAAATTAAAAGACGCTCACTCCTTGGAAGAAAAGTTATGACCAACCTAGACAGCGTATTGAAAAGCAGAGGCATTACTTTGCTGACAAAGGTCCATCTAGTCAAAGCTGTGGTTTTTCCAGTGGTCATGTATGGATGTGAGAGTTGGACTGTGAAGAAAGCTGAGCACCAAAGAATTGATGCTTTTGAACTGTGGTGTTGGAGAAGACTCTTGAGAGTCCCTTGGACTGCAAGGAGATCCAACCAGTCCATTCTAAAGGAGATCAGTCTTGGGTGTTCATTGGAAGGACTGATAGTGAAGCTGAAACTCCAATACTTTGGCCACCTGATGCAAAGACCTGATTCATTGGAAAAGACCCTGATGCTGGGGAAGATTGAAGGCAGGAGGAGAAGGGGACGACAGGGGATGAGTTGGTTGGATGGCATCACGGACACAATGGGCATGGGTTTGAGTAAGCCCCGGGATTTGGTGATGGACAGGGAGGCCTGGCGTGCTGCAGTCCATGGGGTCGCAAAGAGTGACTAAACTGAACTGAACATATATATCTGGGCTTCCCCAGTGGTTTAGCAGTAAAGAATCTGCCTACAGTGCAGGAGCCTCAGGAGACATAGGTTCGATCCCTGAGTTGGAGGAAATGGCAACCCACTCCAGTATTCTTGCCTGGAGAATCTATGGACAGAGGAGCCTAGAAGGCTATAGTCCATGTGGTCTCAGAGAGTCAGACACGACTGAAGTGACTTAGCACGCATGCACCCATATATCTATTTTTATCAAATTCTTTTCCTTTAGAGGTTATTATAAAATAGTATAATTTCCTGTGCTAAACAGTAGGTCCTTATTGGTTATCTGTTTTATACATAGTAGGATGTATATGTTAATCCCAACCTCCTAATTTATCTCTTCTCCACTTTTCTCCTTTGGTAACCATAAGTTTGATATTTGTCTGTGGCTTACGTCCGTTAGTATGCTAATCTCTGCTGCTGCTGCTGCTAAGTCACTTCAGTCATGTCCGAGTCTGTGCGACTCCATAGTCGTCAGCCCACCAGGCTCCCCTGTCCCTGGGATTCTGCAGGCAAGAACACTGGAGTGGGTTGCCATTTCCTTCTCCAATGCAGCAAAGTGAAAAGTGAAAGTGAAGTCGCTCAGTCGTGTCTGACTCTTAGCGACCCCATGAACTGCAGCCCACCAGGCTCCTCCGTCCATGGAATTTTCCAGGCAAGAGTACCGGAGTGGGGTGCCATTGCTTTCTCCTATGCTAATCTCTAGATCTGTCCATGTTGCTGCAAATGGCATTGTTTCATTCTTCTTTGTGACTCATATTCCATTGTATACATGTACCACATCTTTATCTGGGCATCTTTTGATGTACATTTAGGCTGCTTCCATGTCTTGGCTATTGCAAACAGTGCTGCTGTGAAAGTTGGGGTGCATGTATCTTTTCAAATTAGAGTTTTGTCCAGATGTATGCCTAGAAGTGGGACTGCAGGGTCAGATCATGTGGTAACTCTGTTTTTGGTTTTTAAAGGATCCTCCGTACTGTTTTTTATGGTCGCTCTTCAATTTGCATTCCCAGCAGGGTATGAGGGTTCCTTTTCTTCACAACCTCTCCAGCATTTATTATTTGTACACTTTCTGATAGTGGCCATTCTGACTCCTGTGAGGTGAAATCTCATTGTAGTTTTGATTTGCATTCTCTAATAATTAGCAATGTTGAGCATCTTTTCTTGTGCCTTTTGGAGAAATGTCTGTTTAGATCTTCTGCCCATTTTTTGATTGTTTTTTGTTTTTGTATTTTTTTTTTTTGACATTGAGTTATATGAGCTGTTTGTATATTTCGGAAATCAATCCCTTGTTGCTTGCCTCATTGCAAATATTTTATCCCATTCTGTGGGTTGTCTTTTCATTTTGTCTATGGCTTTCTTTGCTGTGCAAAAGCTTTTGCATTTAATTAGGTCCCATTTGTTTATTTTTGTTTTTATTTTCATTCCTATCAGAGACAGAGCCAAAAAGATATTGCTGTGATATATATCAAAGAGCGTTTTGCCTATGTTTTCCTCTAGGAATTTTTTAGTATCCAGTCTTACATTTAGGTCTTTAATTTGTCTTAAGTTCATTTTTGTATATGGTATTAGAGGATATTCTAATTTCATTCTTTTCCATGTAGCTGTCCATCTTTCCCAGAACTGTTTATTAAAGACTATCTTTTCTCCATTGTAGATTCTTGCCTCCTTTGTCATAGATTAACTGACCCTAGGTCTGCTCTGAAATAGCTCAGTCATGTCCAACTCTTTCGCGACCCCATGGACTGTAGCCCACCAGGCTGTCCCATCTATGGAATTCTCCAGGCAAGAATACTGGAGTGGGTTGTGATGCCCTTCTCTGGGAGATCTTCCCAACCCAGAGATCAAACTCAGGTCTGCACTGCATTAATTATCTGAGCCACCATAGGTGCATGGGTTTCTTTCTTTCTATCCTGTTCAACAAGGATTTAATTCAGCAAATGTTTACTCTTTACCCATTGTGTGCCACATACTGTTCGTGGTCCTGGGATATGTCAGTGAACAGTACAGACAAAAAAATCTCTGTCCTCATGGAGCTAACATTTTAATGGAAAGAAGAAATACAGCGAACCTAGTAATAAAATTATTGAACAGATGGAGGAAGGAAAAAGTAGAGCAGGTCAGGGGATGGGGGCAGCCTGGGGAAGGGGCAGAGGGCAGGCTTCAGATTGCATGGGGTGGGCAGTAGACCTGATTGAGAAGGTGTCATTCGAATACAGACTGGGCTCATGCTTAGACGGGAATGTCTTGAAGTGTTTCCATAGCCACAAAGAAGTGAGATACATGGAGGGAAGACTTTGGCTAACTTGTAATTCTGTCAGAAAGACAAAGGAAGTTGGCCTCTGAGCTTATTAACAGTTTCATCTTTAAAGTGGAGCATTTTACATTTTTTTAAGAAACAAAAAACTGCCAATTATTTTGTTGTGGAAGAAACAAGCTTGATTCATAGGATTTTTAAGTCTACAATATATTTGCAATATCTGTGGGCCACTCTGTGTTCTTATAGCAATGAAACATGGCTTCAGTCAGTGGCCTATGATCAGACAACAAAATATAATTCTTCCTTAGGGACCAAAGAAAAATTATAATAGGTCAAAGTTTAAAAGAAATGTGGGAAAATGTCTTTTAACTATAGAATCCCTGGATAACATAGCTCCTTGAGATGGAATGTCTTCCTCAAGTTTTCAACATGTGTTCCAGTAGGAACAGTAGCACTGATCTTTGCAAATATACCCATAACTTGAACGGAGAAGGCAGTGGCACCTCACTCCAGTACTCTGGCCTGGAAAATCCCATGGATGGAGGAGCCTGGTGGGCTGCCGTCTATGGGGTCACACAGGGTCGGACACGACTGAAGCGACTTAGCAGCAGCAGCAGTAGCAGCCATAACTTGAAAGACTACGTCAACACAATCCAATCCCAAAAGACCGTTTTTTTGCCTAAGAGTTGTTTCTCATGGTTTGTGATTTTGTCATGAACTAGGACTTCCATTCAGGGAAACTGATGTGATGGTGCTCTCAGAACTGCACTGACAGTTGTTTTCCCTCTGAATCCCTGGGTGCCCTGTCACCAGGAGCAGCCCTCTCATAGACTGCAGTATATGGTCTGACTTGACCTTCCCCCTGAAAAGCCTCGTGGGATTGGAGGGCCTTGGGAGGAAAGTCACATCTGTGTTGGCTTTAAGATGCTGTTGGCCATTGCAAGAGAAGAGGCTCCTGGTCTGCTTATTTTTGCGTACCTTGGGATCAACTTACCATCCTAGGGTTTTTCACACCCAGACCTGGTCTTCTGTGATGAAAGGACTAGCAAATATATCCAAGCGTGACTTCTGTATTTTCCTTCTTCCTTCATTTTTCTTTTTCATTCCGTTTGTCCTTTTTCCCCTCCCTGTTTTTCTTGTCATCTGTTCAACAAGTATTTATTGAGAATTTACTCTGAAACGTGCACCACTAGGAATCAGTGGTGAACCTGAGGTTTACTTAAGCAGTTAAGGAATGGACTTTTTTTAGTTAGAAATTTAGAAGTAATATTCAAACATCTTTTGATGTTTATTTTTAAAAGAGATTTTAGGGATTGAATAAAATACAACTGATGATGAAACAAACAGAAATTCTAAAAATTCCTCACGGTAATTCTAAAGAATTTACTAACAAGCAGGTTTGGGAACCAGTACCAGTCATTCTTCCCATTCCATTGTTTTAGTTTTGTGAAAGGTGAGATCCCGACTGGTTTGACCTGAGAGAGGAGAGGAATGTAGTGGAGGCGGGGAAGAGCGAAGCCTGAGAAGTCAGGATATGCTGCTCTGCCTGGCTTTGAGCATCCTCCCCAGAATCCCTCTAGCCCTCCTGTTCATCTTCCTTCTTCTCAGCTCAGCCTGGCTCCTGCCTGCCGGCCACCACCTTCCCCCAGCTCAGGCTTTTCTTCCTGAGCCGTGCCGCGCTCTCTGTTCTGTTGTCAGTGGAAATGCAGCTCCTCGTAACTCCCCACCGTGAAAGAATCCTTTACCCGCCCCCCTCTCCCAAGGAGCGGTTTCTTCTTTTATTTCTGCCTTTGGTTTAGCATCTGTCATGAACTGCCCTGGGCTTGGGACAGCATATTTGTGGGTACCGGGTAGATATTTTGTTTGTTCATTCAAAAGCCGTCGACTGCCCATTCTCTCAGGAATTGCTCTGTAGGAGAAACACCAATTAAACAAACAAACAAAAGGTGTTAGGCCTGTAAGGCACGGGTCTGAGAATTTGGTAGTGATGCTTGGAAGTAAAGCACTGTGAAGGGTGCTGTCAGGAGCAAGGCCCAGTGGCAACGCACAGCTGAAATGCCTGAGCCAGCGCTGAGGGGCTGGTTGGGACCTGGTCCTGGGTTAGATAACGCCCTGGGAACATGTCAGGAGGAGAGATGGATGCTCTTTTCATTGTAGCAGGAGGGAGAAAAGGAAACGTGAAGTAGGTGCTGGTACGTTCATGGGAGTTCCTATCTGAGGTTTTGTTTTCCTTTGTGAGCAAGGAGGGGAAGCTATCTGCTGAGGGAGGTGGGAGGAGAGCTTATTTGAAGGATTCAGTGAAACTGAAAAGACATAAAATAGCTCCTGTAGAGAGAGAGCAAGAGGAGACACTTCAAGGGTCCCAGGGACCACTGAGGGCTTGGTGGTGGACCGTGGGTGATGGCAGCTTTCTTTGAATCAATGTGCTTCTCTACCAAAGCAATCTGCAGGCAGTTTCTGAATGCATAGCACAGGGAATGAACGGGAATTCAAGCTCCTGCTCTGCAGTTTATTGGGCGAGTGAATCCCTGTTCCTCACTGATATCCATTCCCTTCTCAACAACGGGATGATAATTCCCACACCCATGGTTGTTAACATCTCAGCATCCCGAGATCTTTATACACATGAAAGCATTTTAAACCACAAATCATACAGATGATAGTTATGATCTTGCATATATTATAAATTTGAATCAGGATTTGTCAATGCTGGATAGACACAAAAAACAACCCCCTTCCAAACCAAAAAAGACCAGTTTCCAAATTAAAGACATGTTAAAATCCAATATAAGTTCTCGATATAGTTATAACAAGAGTAAATGTTCTATAACATTATATACATTATTATATTGTTGTTCATTTGCTTAGTCGTGTCAGACTCTTTGTGACCCCATGGACTGCAGCATGCCAGGCTTCCTTGTCCTTCACCATCTCCCGGAGTTTGCTCATGTCCATTGAGTTAGAGATGCCATCCAACCATCTTATCCTCTGTAATCCCCTTCTCACCTTCAATCTTCCCCAATAAATAGTCATTTATTTATAGCCAGTATTTATTTATATTTGACTATTTATTTATACTCAGTAGCATTATTGAAGAGGAAAAAAATTGAAAATAATCTCTCGAGTGCCACAGACTAGCAAGAGGTTAATTTTCCGGAAATACAAAAACACAAAGTTTTAGGGCCAACTAAAAGGAGATCAGCCCTGGGATTTCTTTGGAAGGAATGATGCTAAAGCTGAAATTCCAATACTTTGGCCACCTCATGCGAAGAGTTGACTCATTGGAAAAGACTCTGATGCTGGGAGGGATTGAGGGCAGGAGGAGAAGGGGATGACGGAGGATGAGATGGCTGGATGGCATCACTGACTCGATGGACGTGAATCTGAGTGAACTCCGGGAGTTGGTGATGGACAGGGAGGGCTGGCGTGCTGCAATTCATGGGGTCGCAGAGTCGGACATGACTGAGCGACTGAACTGAACTGAACTGAAAAACACTTTTAAAAAGTGTAAACATATTCTTATAGTTATTTCAGTACATTGAGTGTTTTATTATTAGGCTCAGTTTCTTTTTAGAAGAATAATTTTTAAAAGGCATTCAAAAAATACTATTCTTTAATAGTCCTGCTGTTGAGAAAATGTGCATACAGTAAGCACCCTACTGCCCTGTAGCTTTTCTGTTGGCGTAGGCTGACCGAATGGTGTACGTGGTGAAGCCGAAAATAGAAAACACACACAAGCTTTTCATTTCTCTTTTCTATAGAAATATCTTTAATAAGCACAGTTGATATAGACTCTCTTCATTTTAGCTGCTGGGCATAATCCTCTGGGAATCTGACTCTGCTTGTCTTTCAGCATGCTTAATAGTCTGAACGTTTAACATTTTTAAAGGGTAGTTGTTCATCACAAGTTCTGGATTATCTTTTCACATACCGTTTTCATGCTTCCACTTATATCCCCTGATTAATCCAAATTACTGACTGAAACTGTCTTGAGATAAACCCAAACTGTAAGCAGCACTCCAGGCCCAAAGAAGTAGCTGTGTGCCAGGATCACATTTGACAATACAATATATCTTTGCTGCTAGAGATATATATATATTTACAGTAATTTACTAGGGAATTGGAGAAGGCAATGGCACCCCACTCCAGTACTCTTGCCTGGAAAATCCCATGGACGGAGGAGCCTGGTAGGCTGCAGTCCATGGGGTCTCGAAGAGTCGGACACAACTGAGCAACTTCACTCTCACTATTCACGTTCATGCATTGGAGAAGGAAATGACAACCCACTCCAGTATTCTTGCCTGGAGAATCCCAGGGATGGGGGAGCCTGGTGGGCTGCTGTCTATGGGGTCGCACAGAGTCGGACACGACTGAAGCGACTTAGCAGCAGCAGCAGCACTAGGGAATATAGTCTGATATTGAATATGATCCCATATCAAGCTGGAGGACCATGCTGCATTTTGATTGAGGAGCCACTGTAGGCAAAACTGTCTCTCCCATTACTAGTAGTTATTTAGCCTAGCAGTTTCCTTCAGGCACTTAGTAAAGTTGAATATTCTTTGTGTGGGGACAACTGTGTGGTCCCAGGACACTGACTGCTCTCCTGGAGACTTCTCATGGAGAAAATAGGAGAGAAAAAAAGGAAGAGAAGTATATATTGAAAATGCAAAATGTATATTTTTTTTTCAGAATCAGTAAACAAGCATTGGAAGACGGGGGAAAGTGGTGGTTAAGAGTGAGCTTGTGTGTTATGTGTATGGCCTGTGTTAGAACCTAGCTGGAAGGCAGAGGGGCTGTCTTCACCCAGGAGCGTCCAGGAGACGGGCAGGAAGCCTCCCTACACCAGCACGCTCCTGGATCTCCCTATTTGGCTGCTCTGTCCATGCTGTGCCTTCCCCCATCTACTCTGCTGCCGGTGGTTGGATGTTCCAGCAGCAGGAAGGTCAGCCCTCCGTCACAGGTGCTGCTGAGCTCCGTGCCTCACACCTCACTGTCTTTACCTTGCTGCTTGGTACCGTGCGTGCAAGCAAGTGTGAGGATCGGGGTGGGTGCCTGCAGGGTGGCAGGAGTGCGGGCTTCCTCGCCCACTGGGCAGCAGCATCCTGCATGCCCGGGGCCGCCAGTCCCTGCAGGGCCCCCGTTTTCCTACATGTAGTCACGGAAGTTGGGAGCGGATTAGAAACCTTTAAAAAGGATTTTTCTCATCTATTATCTTCAGTAAATTTGGCACAGTCTGTAATTTCAATGTAATTCATGCTTAAAATAGCCTGTATTTCATCTTTAAACACATTTTGTTTTCACCAGAATATTTTTTACCAATTATCAAAGACTCTCTCAACAAGAGTACAGGTTTCTTAATATTGTGATGGTAATAACTGACATGAATTCGGTTAATTATGGTGATAGCTACATAAAATGTATATAGCATAATTATCTTGAGTATTTTATTACCTGAGGAAATAGTTTTAATTTTTAGTTGTACAGTGCCACCTAGTGGACCTGTGGTATAAGAACACCTTCATATTTTCTTCAGATTTCCAGGTTTGGTGTAATTAGTTTATAGGTATAGTTATAGGCAGCTTAAGGGCTTCTCTGGAGAAGGCAATGGCAACCCACTCCAGTGTTCTTGCCTGGAGAACCCCAGGGACGGGAAAGCCTGGTGGGCTGCCGTCTGCAGGGTCGCACAGAGTCGGACACGACTGAAGCGACTTAGCAGCAGCAGCAGCAGCAGCAAGGGCTTCTCTGGTGGCTCAGCTGGTAAAGAATCTGCCTGCAATGCAGGAGACCTGGATTCGATCCCTGAGTCGGGAAGATCCCCTGGAGGAGAGCACGGCAACCCACTCCAGTATTGTGGCCTGGAGAATTCCATGGACTGTATATGTATAGTTGACGGAGTCGCAAGGAGTCAGACATGACTGAGTGACTTTCACTTTTTCATAGGCAGCTTAAAGGTATAGGCAGCTATAATAGCTACCTTCTGTTATTTATCACTTTGCTAAAACAAAGAGTCTGTATGGAAAGACTTGTGTATTCAGACTTTGGTTATAGAGATGCTAAAACAAAAGTGCCTAGGCCATAAACTTAATCAGAATTCTTCATGTCGGATCTTTCTCGGTCGTGCTTCATTTCTTTGAGCATTTATTTTTGTTGTTGTTGTTTTGGGTTACAATCTGTGAATACTTTAATGTTGCTTTTATTAATGATGATTTCCCAAGTAGTCTTTCTGCTCCTGCATTGCTCTTGTAATTACATGTTTATGTGTTTAATAACATTGGCCTGTATACACCATCAAGGCACACCGCACACCCAGCACTGAATGTACAGATGTTAGAGGGAATGGCAGGAACGCTTGGAAACTGATGATATAGAAATATAGGAAAACTTTAAAAGTTGTACTAGCAGTGCCAAGGAGTTGTTGATCGACACATTTTGTTGTCTACTCCTTTTACATGGAATAGTATTCAAAACTTTTAACGCTGAACCTCATTTCTCCATGAATTATATTCTTGTCCAATTGGACTGTGGTGTTATATATGCATACAAAGGAGATACCTTTTATTCAACTAAAGGATCTTAGTTAAAATTAGTACCAATAAAGCATTTGGCATAACCCTGGTAGATCAAAACTACAAACTAGGGGTTCAGATACTATTCTCTGTCTTTCTTTCCCCAGCATCACCATCAGTTTCATGTTATATAAACTCAGGCCACACAGGACCAGAGCCAAGAAGAGCCAAATGAGGGTTTTAGAGTGAGGCTCGCCATCCCTTCACTTTTTTCCATTTAAGAAAAGAACAGAAAAGAAAGAGCAGGCAGGAATATACTAGAGGCCAAAAGAGTAAAAAACACACTTATAAACAAAATTGCAAAATCTGAAAATATTTCTGAGGTAAGTGTAATATAATGTCCTTATTAAGAAGAAGGAAAAAAGAAACTTAGGACTTTTTGGAAAGTAATTTGATATTTTTTTAAGGTGTATACACTAAAGTTGAACTGAGAATACAAGTGAGATTAGCTGTTTATGAGCTCACGCATGCTACTGTAGAGCAGATAAGCAGACATCTGGAGAAAGCAAAGAAAGTCCCTGATGGCTTTCGGCACAGCCTGAGAGACATGAAGCAAGACAGTGTGATGTGGAAACCCTTGTGCCGGTGCCCAGAGAGAAAATGTAAACAGTCTAAAAGCTTTTAACATTCTTTACCGTCACCTCAGTTGTCTGCAGTCCTTCCCT
Source organism: Bos grunniens (assembly GCF_055505025.1). Classification (NCBI taxonomy): domain Eukaryota; kingdom Metazoa; phylum Chordata; class Mammalia; order Artiodactyla; family Bovidae; genus Bos; species Bos grunniens. The sequence goes on along the minus strand of NC_141170.1, from coordinate 111,875,580 downwards.
TACCTATCCATCATTCAGTTTCCAAAAGAGCGAAAATTGAAAAAAAATGCATGCGTGTTTCACAGCCTCGATACAATCATTACTCAATTCCAATTTGTGACGAGACATTCATTTTCAGTTCTGCAAGTTTGAATCTGCCCAGACTGGAATGCTTAGATGGTAGCTGCCGACAATTTCACAGTAATTTTTGGTTGGGCTTGCCTTTGAGTAAATCACATCAGGAAAAATAAGGTTAATTTCCATTACCTCTGCTTTGTCTAGCAAGTAATTGCATCAGATTTTGTTCCTAAAGTGTCTCAGCAAATTGATGATAGACTTTGAACTCTTTGAAAATGATAAAGGAATGAGAGAAGTACACTTGGCTGGAGTTTATGTATGTTGCAGGCTTCAACCCTGGTGTAACTCTTGAAAGCAGCTCCTCATCTCTGAGGTGGAGGCCGTAGAACTCAGCAGCGCCCAGAGAATGACTGATGACTGGGTTTTTGACCCGGAAAAAAGCTACCTTATCATTACATTTTTGTTGTCTTTCACTTCTGATTCTGCACTCATTGGCCGTATCTTTTTTTTTAATTGGAGTATAACTGCTTTACAGTGTTGTGTTAGTTTCTGCTGTACGACGTGAATCATCTATAGGTGTACATCTGTCATAGTTTCGTTTGCTTCCCTTTTGTTCCCCTCAGATTATTTCTTATTATTTCTAGTTGAAGACAACACACATCCATCACTTTATGCCTTTCAAACAAACAGTGTAGATGAGAAAGTGTTGTATGGGTCTTTCAATGCATATATAGTATGCATTCCTTGAGTGTATGCAAGGACTTCCCTGGTGGCTCAGATAGTAAAGAGTCCTGCAATGCAGGAGGCATGGATTTGATCCCTGGGTTGGGAAGATCCCTTGAGGAGGGCATGGCGACCCACTCCAGCATTCTTGCCTGGAGAACCCCCATGGCCAGAGGAGCCTGGGAGACTACAGACGGTGGGGTTGCATAGCGTCGGAAATGAGTGACTAAGCAAAGCACATGTGTATGCAAATCAAACTCATAGAACAATTTTAAAATCTAGTGTGCCTCTCAACTGTTTTAACCATCAGATGGTATCAAAATCTCCTGAAAGGTAGATTCCCTGTCTTCTAAATCATTTTTACAATAACATTTCATAGTAACAAAATAGCTAATTTAAATATTTATATGAATAAATATTTATATGAATAAATGCCTTTAGAAATTCAAGCCTATCTCAAACTTATCAAACTCTAACCCTCCTATTAAATATACACACTCTCTTGAGATGAGTGGTTTTAAGAGAGGAAAGGTTGTTCTGTACAGATATGACAACAACAGTTAGATACTTTTTATCCAATAATTTTATGCCAGGCTTAATACTCTACATTGCACACGGCCTCCTAATTGTATGGGGCTTCCCTGGTGGCTCAGATGGTGAAGAATCTGGCTGCAATGCAGAACACCTGGGTTCGATCCCTGGGTCGGGAAGATCTCCTGGAGAAGTATTCTTGCTGGAGGATTCCTTGGACGGAGGAGCCTGGTGGACTACAGTCCATGGGATAGCAGAGTCAGACACAACTGAGAGACTAACACTTTTTCTTCATTGAATCCTTCTCACAACCTGACCAATTGGACACCAAAGCCATACCCATGCTACAGACCAGGAGAGACCAGAAACAGGAAAATTGAATCCATCTCCTGGCTTCCTTGAAGCAAGAGGTGGGAGAGGACAGTGCCTAGTGATTCTGAATGTGTTTTTTATCCTTTCCCTGATTCTTTTATGTATCATACCATCTGTTTTTTTCCTGCTCTGAGGTCTCAAAACTTGTTTCTGAAACCTCAGCAGATTAGTTTCCACATTGGACATCTGGTTAGGGACAGACTGTAGATATCTTCTCTCTCTCTCTTTTCTTCTCTAAGAAAATGGCAGAAAATGGCCTTATGACCTCACCTCATCGCCACCTTCCTCCTGCTCTTCAAGTCTCCATTAAGCAGCAGTCTGCTTTATTTACATCTGTTTCTTTAAAGAAAAACTTAGTTGATGTGCCAAACCCTGTATTGTCAAGCTTTTCTAGAAATGTTATCTTTAAGGAGATTTATAAAAACAAGAAGAATCTTTGTGGTTTTGTTCTGAAAGCTGGAAGTGCTGAGAAATAAGGCAGACTTCCAACGCTGAGCTTTTTCGCTTTCAAGCCGTAAAGGACGTGTAACGGGTTCGACACATGTTTATAAGGAAGAAGCCGTAGAAATATTTATTCTTTTTGTTCTGGCAAAGCATGACCTGCTGCATTGAGAGTACTTCCTTCATGAGACATCTCATCATGGGATAAAGAAATGGAAAAGGCAGGATCCGCCTCCTTGCCTAAATAAGTGAAAATCACTGCAGATTTCTTCTGAGAGTTGCCGTTTTGAAGAAACATTCTGTGTATTGGGTGGAATTATCTAAGCAGTATGCTGATGTGCAAACTAGTGATTTTAAAATCAGACCTAGTTCCCTTCTTTATTTATAGTTAATGAACAAACTTAGCAAGATATGTGATACATGGTATCCAGGACATTTTCAACATAAGCTTTATTAAGCATTATTGTTGCTTAGTCGCTAAGTTGTGTCCAGCTCTTAGCAACCCCATGGACTGTAGCACTCCAGGCTTTCTTGTACTTCACTATCTCCCGGAGTTTGCTTAAACTCATGTCCATTGAGTCGGTGATGCCATCCAACCGTCTCAATCTTCTGTCATCCCCTTCTCCTCCTGCCTTCAATCTTTCCCAGCATCTGGGTCTTTTCCAGTGAGTTGGCTCTTTGCATCAGGTGGCCAAAGTGTTGGAGCTTCAGCTTCATCATCAGTTCTTCCAATGAATATTCCGGGTACCATTACTGTATTTTATTTTTCTCTTTCTGTCTTCACACGCATTGGTAAATACACATATACATAAATGTACAAATATATTTATACACTAGACATGCATTTAAAGTAGTTTTTGTTTGGGTATTACCTTGAATTCCACACAGTCTCAAGAGAGGCGGCCTTACTCCCCTGGTGGACACTGAATTGAGTTCGTTAATGAGTCCGGAGTTTTCACATTTCAGTGACTACAATTGTAGGACTTCTGAAGAAACCTGGAGACCCTGTGCCCACGTGATTTTACTTCTGCTTGCTTCCTGTAGACGCCCCTCTACCTGGTAAACCATGGCGAGGCTGGACCAGTCAGATGCAACAGGTGCAAAGCCTACATGTGCCCGTTCATGCAGTTCATCGAAGGAGGGAGGAGGTACCAGTGTGGCTTCTGCAGCTGCGTGAATGATGGTGAGTGGTGCCCGCGGCGGCTCTGAGCAGCATGCGGCTCTGAGAGCCCGGCTGCTCCCTCGGCGGTTTCCAGCCTGCGTCATCACGTCCATGACCTCTCGGCTGGAGGGCGTGCTCTGCTGGGGGAGCAACGCTGGCCTCCTTGTGCACTCACACCCTTCACACAGCCCATGGCTTCGCCCAGCCCCCAGTGCAGGAGACTGACAGAGTGAGGCCTCCTCAAAAAGACCTTTAAAAGCCCCGTGCTGTGGTGTGGGATCTTGGTTCCCAGCCTCGTCTCAAGGACGGGCCCCTGGCCCTGGGAGGTCTCTCACCCTGCAGCGGCTGTGGCACTGGTTCCGCACACAGTGGGTATACTAGTGCGAGCAGGCTCCACTGGTTCTCCACCTTTCGTGCTCTAAGGAAGGTCTTATTCCATCGCGTGTGCTTCATGAAATCTGCAACCAAATCCTCCACAACCCTAGGACTGCATTTCAGGAAGCCTGTGAGCACACGCTTGCAAGTGCTTTAGTTTTGGGGGAAAACGTCAGGAGATGGCAGAGGCCTCTCCTGGAGCATTTTCGCCACGCCTCCACAAGGTCACCAGATTCCAGGCATGTTCACTCAAGGCCTCAACTTTCTTTGCAAGGTGATCAGAAATCCATCCAGGATCCATCCACGTAGAGCATCTAGGATCTTTGTTTTCTCTGGCCTCAATCCCAAAGGGTCAGCGCGAAGCCTTAAAAGGCCCTGCCGCTTCCTGGTAGAGGAAAAACACACAAAGTTCTTGTATTTTTGCACCCGAGGGAATGCCTCGGGTGTCCGCTCCTGGGAAGCTGCTGAGTTCATTTTCCAGTAGGGTTGTTCATATTCTTGTTGTTGTTCAGATGCTAAGTTGTGTCTGACTCTGCGATCCTATGGACTGCAGCACGCCAGGCTGTCCTTCACTATCTCCTTGAGTTTGCTCAGACTTAGGTCCATTGAGTCAATGATGCCATCCAACCATCTCATCCTCTGTCACCCCCTTCTATTGTCTTCAGTCTTTCCCAGCATCAGGGTCTTTTCCAGTGAGTCTGCTTTTCACATCAGGTGGCTACAGTATTCGAGCTTGAGCATCAGTCCTTCCAATGAATACTCAGGGTTGATTTCCTTTAGGACTGACTGGTTTCCTCTGCTTGCTGTCCAAGGGATTCTCAAGTCTTCTTCAACACCACAGTTCAAAAGCATAAATTCTTTGGCACTCAACTTTCTTTATGGTCCAACTCTCACATCCATATATGACTACTGGAAAAACCGTAGCTTTGACTATATGGACCTTGGTCGGCGGAAATACTAGATTCCAATATTTGTTCCTGCAAGAAAGCCAGACCCCCTTAGATGTCATCGGTACCTGCATTCTTCATTTAGGTTTAGAGAAGGCAAAGGTTTGTTAGAAGCTTGCAGGTATGGTCAAATGGTTTCACTCTGTTTTCCTTCAAAACGTCAGAGATTCTCTCTCAGTCGGAAGAACTTGAGGCCAAAGACATGCAGGAAGACGAGTGTCACGTGGCCACGTGTAATTTATGGGGGGACTTGAATCTGGTTTATAAAACATGACAGATAATATTAAATGCTAACAAATATAAAGCTAATTGATTTTAAGGGGAATTTTTTTTACCAATTACATGTAGATGTGTGAATAAAAATAAATTCTAGAAAGTGTACGGAAAGTACCACCCATACATCCTGGAACAGCTGGTGCCGCATTATCCATCTCATCTATTCTCGCCTGGAAAATTCCATGGATAGAGGAGCCTGACAGGCTGCAGTCCACGGGGTTTCAAAAGAGTCAGACACGACTAAGTAACTGAGCATGTTAAACATAACAGAAGAGCAGTTTAAGGCTGTCACAGCCTTCTTAGCTGAGACTGTCAGCTTCCCACTTCCACAATCTTTGCAAAACACTGAATTTTCCAAGTTCAGAGATCCCTATGTACAAGTGAATCTTATAAAACTTGTTTAAAAAGAAATGGCCACAATATAGTAAGAAAATAGAGAAAAAAAAAAGCAAGCCTTAGTGACTATTTTCTTACGTCCAAACTAAGAAAACAGTCCTGTTACAACCCGTGTGCTAGTGATAGTGAAAGTCACTCAGTCGTGTCTGACTCTTTGCAACCCCAGGGACTGTACAGTCCATGGAATTCTCCAGGCCAGAATACTGGAGTGGGTAGCCTTTCCCTTCTCCAGGGGATCTTCCCAACCCAGGGATCAAAGCCAGGTCTCCCGCATTGCGGATGGATTGTTTACCAGCTGAGCCACAGGGAAGCCCAACCCATGTGCTAGTTCATAACTAAAAATAAAGAATACTGAGTTACTGGTTTTAAAACGAGTCATTAGTTACATGGTTTTACAAATGAAAATGTTGTTCTTTATGAAATGCTTAAAACCAGAGCATAGCTAGTTACTCTAAGTACTTCTGTTGTCAGTGGATTAACAGCCAGCCCTGTTCTCGAGGCAGTAGAGTTCGTTCGCACAGAGATACCAGGCCATATTTGTCCAAGAGTTCAGTGTGTGAGTCATAAGTGTTCCTGTCCTACTGGATGACTTCCAGGGCTTTGCCAGAACTAACCTTCTTAGACATTTGAATCAAATTAAGAGTTCCTCAGCTGAGATCTCACGGCGTAGTCTTTCCCTAATACAGTAATCGTCTCCACTCTGAAGCCCAGACGTTAAAGATTACCGTGCAGACTCCCCATGGCTGAAGACATCTGTGATTAAAAGATAATAAACATTAGAGCTAATAGTATAGTCCAAATAACCAATGTATGTTTGCTGGGATATTGAAAATTTAAATAGTTTAAAAAGTTAGAATTCCTTTGAGAAAAGGTAATTAAATAGGGAGAATTAACTTTTGGTTGTGATGATTTAAAAACTCCCGTGCTTTTATCTGCTGTTTCTCTGTAATGATCCAGACCATTAATGTTCTTTGTCATCAGTAACTTGCAGAAGGGTCAGGAAGATATTTTAGAAAACCCTCATTCTTTCCAAGACTGGAAAGAAAGACTAGTGGATTTTTGGAATATGCTACATTCCAGCTTTAAAATGCTTTTTCCCCCTCATACTAACTTCTTTCCTCCGATAATAAACTTTGAGAACTTACTAAATTGTCTGTGTTGTAAAAACAAAAGATTCCCTTTCCTATTTTGTTTTTATTAGTTCCACCATTCTATTTCCAACATCTGGACCACATTGGAAGAAGACTGGACCACTATGAGAAGCCAGAGTTATCTCTAGGATCGTATGAATATGTTGCTACTTTGGATTACTGCAGGGTAAGTGCTCCCAGGACTTCCAGTGTTTATATATGGCTATCAGATGCAAGTGAATAACTTTCATGTTTAATGAACTGACTCTTAATTCACAACCAAAGCATTTGAGTGGTACCATGGGGAAGTAGAAATCCCTAAGACACAGATCAAGCCGTCTAGGCTGTTAATGTGATTAAACAGTCAGACCATCCACTGCAATAACAGGAAGAAAAAAATAATAATTTCATTTTTATGTCCCTTTAAGAGAGAATATGCTGGGTCCTCAATGCAGCAGTTCCCTACAACACCTCTGCCCTATTTGCTTTGTCAGTCATCCCCAGAGAATCTCCCTTCTCAGGCTGAAGGTCAGCCAGTACGGTCAGCAAGACTACTGACGTGTTTCTCTGGCTCTCTTCTCCACTCTGAGAGTCAGTTAGGCTCTCAGAATCGCCCTTAGATTATTTCAGCAGCCCGGGATCCTGTCCTCTGGCTTCCTTGCTTTAAAATGTAACTGTGAGACTCCTACTGCCTCAGTCTAAAAAATTAAATTCAAAAGTTTGTTTCCTTATAAGACCATTAGCTCCCACCTCAGCTGCATCTTCAATTGTACAAAACTCTGGCTCCCATACTCTGAAAGGATCACTCCTCTGCTCAACTCCATGCTTGTATCTAAGATGTTCTTTTGACCTGACTGCATTTTCATCCTCCTGTTACAGCTCTACATATCCCACCCAGCAAATTCCTACTTATTCTCTAATCTCTGGCTGAAATTTTATTCTATGTGAGGGTCTCTCTGACTTCATCTGACTCCCTCTGACTTCATCGTGGTTGTTATTTACTAAATGTTCTGATTTGTCTTCCACATAATTTGGTCCGCGTATCTGTTTTAGCAGTTATCCCCATAGAATTTAAATCTTCCTATGTTTTCCCTCTTCCTAGATTCTGATATCATTGGGAACAACAATCTTGCCCTCCCAATGTTTTTTTTAATATATTAGCTTTTTTGAATTTGACTGATTGATGTCTGGCTGCGCTGAGTTGTTGTTGATCGCAGGGCATTCTCTAGTTGCGGCGAGCGGGCACTACTCTCCAGTCCGGGGGTGAGGGCTCCTCACCGTGCTGGCTTCTCTGTTGAGAGCCCAGGCTCTGGGCGCGTGAGCTTCAGTACTTGTGGCACACGGGTTTAGTTGCTTTATGGCATGTGGGATCTTCCCAGACCAGGGATTGAGCCCACCTGCCCTGGCAGGTGGATTCTTAACCACTGGACAACCAGGTAGGCCCTATCCTAGCTGTCTTTATGGCAGCTACCGCAGTTCCTGCCGCGGGGTAGGCAGCTGATGAGTGCGTGCAGATGGGTGGGCAAGTGAGTCAGGGGACACGTAAAGGAATTCGCACGTGTGTCCCTACTCCCAGGACCAGCTGTTTCCCTTCTCCAACGTCCTAGTGATAGTGACATCATTATGGGTATCTTGCAGTCTTTAAAATTCTTTAGTGGTTTGAAAACATCTTCTTGGATGTCACTTCAAGTTTCAGCTTGTATCTGAAGTGCTACATGTAGACTTGAAGAAACAGAGTCATTCTGACTTACTTCCCCTTCCAAAAATGAGTGCTCCCGAGGGCCCAGTCCTCAGGAAACGGCCTCTTCCCTAGATGTTCACTAGGGGGCCAGCCCACGTTGTGTTGAGTAAAAATTACAAAGAACAGTGTTCCTAACTGGAAGTTTTTTCAACTGAGTGAATTTAAAAATGTTTTCCAATTAATATGCCTTTTTCATTTATTTTAGTGTTATATGAGTTTTTCACTGCATGACATAGACCTTGTTATCAAAGAAGAGTTCTTGCTGTATTAGTTTTAAGTGTAACATTGGAACATATTTAGGGGAAACGTAAAAACATGTTTTGGTACAAATGATTTATTTCACACGAAAAAGATGTCCTAGAGTATCAGTTGCTTTTGGACAGTTTATTTGTCCTTTAACAGTTACTGACTGAAGGAAAAGGATTAGGCAGAACAGAAACATTTGAAGTTCTAATTAAATATAATAAAGCTATTGTAACCTAGTGACAGAAAATTTATTCACTGATCTTTGCAGCTGGAGTATAAATCTAACTATGCTCCGAGTTTCCAGTTCTCTGCCAAAAAGGCTAAATTATCTTGATTTTCTGCTTTTTTAGTAGAAACCTAGGCAGGGAGTCAAATCTATTTCTGGGAACAAAAGTCTCAGTATCTTCAAACTCTGCTATGTGGAAATGCTCCAGACATCTAATTGATGGGAAATCTCACACAGCAGGCAAGGAACCAAATAAAAACTGTACATTTCTAAGGGTTCTTTTTTAAATAAGCTTAATGTTCCTTTTATAATAAAAAGATACTCTTAATATCTTAAAATTTAATTATAACTTAAAATGTAAATGAAGTATAATAATGAGTTGCCTTAGGGATTTGGATGATGAAAAAGAGCGTATTTAATTTGTGTGTGACTTCCCTGGCGGTTCGGTGGTTAAGACTTCGCCTTCCAATGCAGGAGGTGTGTGGGGTCAGTTCCTGGTAAGGGGGCTAAAGATTCTACATGCCTCAGGGCCTAAAACCAAAACATAAAAAAAAAGAAGCAATATTGTAACAAAGTTAATAAAGATGTTAAAGAATGGTCCACATTAAAAAAAAAATCTTTATAATTTGTATGTGTATTTTTTAACACCAAACTTAAAGGAGAATTACAAAATCACATTTTTACTATTCATTTTAGTTTATCTTAATGCCAACTGTAGATAATGAAATCAGTGCTCGTCGAGCATTCACCGTGTGTCCTGCTCTGTGCTACGTGCTTTCTCTGTATTGTATCGTGTAGTTCTCCCAGTGAACTCGTGTGGTTAGTTACCACCATGATGTGGGGAAACTGAGGCTTAGAGAAAAGTGCCGACCTCAGGCCATACATATAGAAAACGATGGGGCGGGATCGGAAGCCACGTCTGTGTGACCACAGCCCCTGCTCCCTCTCTGTGCTGTGGATATGCTGGCATCTGTTCACCAAAATCACCGTGGAGTTTTGCTAGAAGAAAAGACCCAGCTCTGTCTCATAACTGGAAGTTTTTTACCTCAAAGTTTACGGAATATATCTATCTATGCATATAGTGTACCTGAAAGGTAAACTTTCATTCCAAACCAGTTGTTTTTTTTTTTTTTAATGTAGTTTCTCCATTTAATTTTTGTTCACTTTGACATTTGTTTTATACCTAGTATGTCCAAGGCTCATTGGTTGTAGTTCTAAAACTAGCAAGGATATGAACCCGGTCTCAGTCCTTCCCATGCATAGAGACCTGATAAGAAAAGTACATAATTATAAATCCAAATGGAAATGCTACAAAAGTAGAATAATCGGAGTGCCATGAGAAAACAGATGAGCAATCATTTCTGATTTGGAGAGGATTGAAGAAGGGCTTTAGAAAGTAAGTGCCATTTGAGCAGAGGATGGACATGTGAAAACGGAGGGGAAAGTAAGTGGTGAGCAGAAGCAGCTTCTCAGGGATATGTGCAGCTCACTCCAGGTCCTTTGGGCAGCCCACTCCAGCACGCTTGCTGGGAGAATCCCATGGACAGAGGAGCCTGGCAGGCCACAGTCCATAGGGTCGCACAGAGTCCACGTGACTGAAGCCAGTTAGCACTTTTGAGGGTGAGGTGGGCTTTGTAGATGAACAGTGGGGCCCTCGTAGAGGCACTAGAATAATTGGAGAGTATATTCCTCTTTCCCCGAAAACACAGTCACATTTAAATATTTTTAAAAAACACTATGCCAAACAAAATAGTTTTTCCCGCCAAGGAAATATTTTTCTTGGCCCAGGCCCACTAGGTTGTGACTTCTGGATAGAAAATGTTTTGAAAATGGCAAACACTTAAACTGGAGGAATGTGTTTTGGGGCATGATAGGAAGTAAAGCTGGGAAGTTGTTTTGAGACCAGACCGTCCTTTTATGTTCCACTAGGCTTGGCATAGCTTTGATCTCTTAGGCTTTTACGTGTTTGCTGAATGAGTATTATGGGGAGTTTCAAATGCCAGGCCATTGAAGAATTTTATTAATTCAGTAGGCCATGAGGACAGTCAAAGGCTGAGAGGGAACTGTTGCTGTTAACCCACCCACCCATCTACACCTTCATTCAAGTGTCGCACAGCACTGAGCACCCTTCCAACCAGGCTCTGTGCCCAACTGGGGGCTCGGTAGGCTGCCTGTCCTCAGGGGAGCAGCACTGGGGTCTGTATTATTGGGTACTTTATTCTGACAGCAGTCCATGTCCTGAGAGGAGGGAGATTGGTGACTGTAGTAATTAACCAGTTAACATGCAAGAGAAAATGAGGGTCATTTAGCAATTCCTCAGGAAAAAAAAAATTAAAAATTAAACTGCCAAATGGGCCAGCAATTCCACTTCTGGGTATATTCCAAAATAATTGAAAAGAGAGTCTCAGAGAGAGATATGTACATCTGTGTTCATAACAGCATTAGTCACAATAGCCAAAAGCTGGAAGCAACCCAGGTATCCATAGATGGATGAATGGATGAACAAAATGTGGTATGTACATACCATGCAGAATTAGTGAGCCTGAGAAACGAAGGGAATTCTGACCCATGCTTCAACATGGATGAATGTTTAGGCCATTATGCTTAGAGAAGCCAGTTGCATAAATGACAAATACTGTATGATTTTACTTATATGAATTACCCAGAGTAGTTCAACTCATAGAGACAGAGATTAGAAATGTAGAAAAGTGGTTCACAGGGACGGGGGCGGGGGGATGGTAAACGATTGTGTACTGGGTATGAAGTTTCCGTTTCGCGTGCTAGAGATGGATGGTGGTGGCAGTTGCACAACAGTGTGAGTGTGCTTGATAGCACAGAATTCACACTTCAAAATGGTGGCTGTCCTTGTTTAGTCGCTAAGCTGTGTCCAACTCTTTTGTGACTCCATCGACTGTACTCTGCCAGGCTCCTCTGTCCATGGAATTTTCCAGGCAAGAATACTGGAGTGGGGTGCCGTTTCCTGCTCCAGGGGATCTTCCCCACCCAGGGATCAAACCCAAGTCTCCAGTGTCTCCTGCACTAGCAGTCAGATTCTTTACCACGGAGCCACCAAGGAAGCCCAAATGGTTAAGATGGTAGATGATTTTCTGTGTTTTACCACTATTGAAAATAATTTTAAAAGGAAAGAAAATGAGGGTCCAAATTTGGTTACTGGAACTGGAAGGAGCTGCAGAGGCTTCACAGTTAACTCCGTGTGGCTGGTAAGGGGGGCAGACAGTTCCAGAGAGAAAGAGGGATGTAAAGCCCAGATTGTTTGAGAGGATCATGCTTTCTGTAAGTTCCTTATGGAAGACTAGCCGGAGTGGGAGAAGTGTTGTCTACACTTTTGAGTGTAAGGTGCTGGTGTGGCCTTGCCGTGGAGGTGTGCTGTGCTGTAGTTGACTGGAATGCTGGCTGGGAGCTCAGGAAACAGGCCCTGAGGAGGGAACCTGAGGAGTCGCCGGTAGAGAGGTGCTGCTTAAAAACGAGCAAGTGAGATTCTGTGCTGGAGCGTGTGGTAGGGAGAGCGAGGAAGGTGTCCTTTGGAAGAGGTAAGAAAGTGAGAAACAGAGGAGGAGATCAGACAAGTGGGAGAGGAAATGACACCCTGTGCCTCTGCAGCTGAGAAAGGGAAAGTGGTCTGCCAGGCTGAAAGCTGCAGAGATGGAGACTGAGGAGGAGAGCTGAATTTTATTTCAGATCACTGTTGTTTGCAGCCAGGAGGTCTGTGAGCTTCAAGAGAGCAGTTTTAGTAAGACGACCCAGTAAACCAGCCTATAGAGTTCATCCATTGCTAAGCTTGGCTGGACAAAGCCCGCCAGGGTGCCCGGGTGGAGTGGTGGGTGAAGGCAGCCAGTGATGGGCCAGTGCGGGTGTTAGGGCCGGAGATGAGATGCTTCCCAGTGGCTAAGAGGTGGATGGGGTAAAACATGTGAAGGAAGCATTTTGAAAGAATAAATCAATGGAACTTCATGGAAAGAAAAGCGTTACATCTGATTTCACATTTCCAAGCCTTTGGGTTGATGTGTAGTGATGTTATTGATAGAGCTGTTGGAAGGCAATGTTCCTTAAAGGAGTGATGTATTAGTTTTCTGTAGGCGGCTCAGATGGTAAAGAATCTGCCTGCAATGTGGGAGACCGGGTTTGATCCCTGGGTTGGAAAGATCTCCTGAAGAAGGACATGGCAACCCACTCCAGTACTCTTGCCTGGAGAATCCCATGGACAGAGGAGCCTGGTGGACCACAGTCCGTGGGGTCGCAGAGTCAGACGTGACTGAAGTGTCTAACACATAAAGTGACCAAGATGAAGAAGATGCAGAAAAAAAGTTAGAGGGATGCATTATGTAGAAATGTGTAGATTAGAGATAATGGAGGACATTCAGTGGGGAACTGGTGATGCGGAACTTCGGAGAGAAGGTTAAATTGGTAGGGCATGTTTGGCGTGGTCACAGGCTTTGGTTCAATCAGTGGGAATGACTGTGGTTTTGATTCTGTGTAAATTGGCATAAGCATATCAGGAATTAGATTATGTGGAAATTGAAAGATTGGCAATAAAAATTGGTCGCGTAGACAGCAGTAGTGACTTTCTTCTTCTGACTTGTTTTATTTGGGGCCGTGCTGGGTCTTTGTTGCGGCGTCAGGCTTTCTCTGGTTGCGCTGAGCGGGCTTCTCGTGCGGAGCCTGGGCTCAGCAGCGGCGGAGCACGGTCTTAGTTGCCCCGAGGCACGTGGGATCTTCCTCGACCAGGGATTGAACTGGTCTCATCTGCACTGCAAGGCAGATTCTTAACCACTCTACAAACAGGGAAGTCCAGTAGAGTTCTTATATTTCTTTGTTGGTCTGATTCTGGATGTGGCAAAACTATGAAATAATCAGGTTGGTAGTTTTCAAGTCCTGCAATTTGTTTTCCTTTTTTTTTTAACAAATGACTTTTATAAGAGAAATGTTACATCTAACCCTAGAGTTGGATATAAGATGAATTAGTAAGATAATTGGGAGATATTATCACCTAATTTTATAATTGTAGCAATTAAAATATAATTTAGAACATTTTTAATTTATCCTAAAGTTAAGATTTAATTAGCCTTAATTCTTTATTCTCTAGTGTCAGAAAAGACGTTTGCCTGTGGTTCTATTTCCTAAATATTTTGTACAATGCAACTGACAAATCCCTTGCTAAGAGCTCTTTGAATACCAGCCAGTAAAGGGACCGAAAGCTACAAAATGTATTTAGCAGCTGCTTTATGTTAGTGATTACTTGAAGCGGATAGAAAAAAGACCCAGTATTCAACTTTTTTTTTTTACCATAAGTCTGTAAGGAACAGGTAAGTATTTGATAATATAGTATAAATTTTTAAGTATACAATTATATTTTTGCATGTAATTTCATATCTTTAAAGAGCTTATAAAGGAAGAATTGAACATGATGATATCAAGTTTATGAAGTTTAAATTCAGTTTCAAAAACAAACACTAATTATAGTTTCGTACTGTTGACGGCACAGTTTGCCAGGGTTCCAGACACATTTCTTCCCCTAAGCAGAGGGTTATAAGCAAGGTCCCCACAGGACTGTACTCACCTTTGGGCAGGTGTGGTCATAAGGTCTTCTGAGCCCTGCAAAAGTGAACCTTCTCTGCTAGCTGTCATAATCCTGTCTACTTCAGTAGTGGGACTCAGGTCGCAGCCTGGAAAATAAACGGCCTTTATCTTTTTTATAGTGGCAGAGACTGGTCCAGAAAGTGATTTGACTCCACAGATGTTATATCATAAAATATTAAAGGAGAGGTCTGATGACCTTCTAGAGTTCCTGGGGGCTTTAATTTGATTATGAAATGTATGTACTTTATATGTGTGTGATTTGCTTGCTTTCATGTAGAAGAATAAGCCTCCCAACCCACCAGCCTTCATCTTCATGATCGATGTTTCGTATAGTAACATCAAGAATGGACTTGTGAAGCTCATATGTGAAGAACTGAAAACCGTGCTGGAGAAACTTCCAAAGTAAGGCAACTTCCATTCTTTTTGTAACTTACACAATATTGCTGAATTAATTTCTTGGCCAGAAAACAAGTGCTTGAATGGCCCATTGAGATTTTTTGCTAATGGGGACATTAGATAATTGTTTAAACAGCATCAAATAATCCTTAAAGAGTCAGAGTGCTCTTTTGTACGAAGAAAAAGAAACAAAACTGATAAGAAATAATGTCACAGTAAGCAACATTCAAAACACATTCTAGGGACTTCCCTGGTGGCTCAGTGACTAAGACTCCGTGTTCCCAATGCAGGGGGCTTGGGTTCCGCCCCTGGTCAGGGAACTACATGTCGCAACTAAGAGTTTGCATGTCACAGCTGAAAAACAAAAAAGCCCTTATGTGTCCTAACAAAGAGCGAAGATCCCGTGTGCTGTCTCTAAGACCTGGTGCAGCCAAAACAAACAAACAAATGAATAATTAAGCAATAGCTAATCTTAAAGAAGTGCATTCTCAGTTGTAAGGAAGATCCCAGCAGTGTGGTGGGAAAAGCCGTGGCAGTCAGTTTTCCCCTTTTCAAAAACACTGATTTTCCGGTGGAAACAGGTAGTTGCTGGTGCAGAAGGTATTTCTAAGGGACACAGGAAAACTGACCTGCCCTCTCATGACAGCCGTTGTGGCTCTTTGGCCAAATTTCTTTCTGTCCATCTGGTTCCCTGTCTGGCCCCTCGGCAGCCTTCCTGCCTCTGTGACCTGTGACTTAAGGGCACAGCGTACATCACTTGTCTTGTCATTGCAGCGGGAGTGCATAAAAGGAAGGATGGAAAGTGTGTTAGCCAACATGACTGTTTTATCGTACGCAAACTAGCTTGTTTAGGATTGGAACTTGCATCTAGGAAGGAGACTTGGAGCAGGGAGAAAGCCTTTGTTTATGCGAGGAAGGCATGCTTAAGGAAGAAAAGAGGCTGTGGAAGACCGTCTGAAACCTGGTGTGTGTGCCAGTCTTAATCTCTTCCGCCCCTCCCCACACCCTGCACATCAGCAGCCTCTGTCCTGGAAGGGTGCTCTGCGGGCTGGGCTGTCCACAGCCCCCAGGGCTCCGTGAGAGCTCGGGCGCCCCTCGTCTCTGCTCCACGTGTGGCTGGGGCTGTGGTGCCTGTGAGTGAGGCTCAGCTGAGTGAGCGCTGGTGCTGGACCTCCCAGGAGTCGTTTTGTTTGTATCTGTGAAGCTGAAGTCATCATCTTCTCAAGAAGATGGTTTGGAAAAAGCAGTGGGGATGTTTAAAAAAACACTGAGGTGATTTCAAACTGAATCTTGCAGTGAAGAATGAGCTGGAGCAAGATGAAGCTGCGGCAAGAAAAAGGCCTTGCTGCCTGCCAACGGTTGTGACTACAGTTTCTGTTACCTCATTCTCAGGGACACTTGACAGGGATGGACTTGCTGCCGAAAATGACGTCTTTGATCACAGACCTCTCACAGGGCTGCTTTAATATACTATATCTGAATTTCAAACTTGAGGAGTGTGAAAGCTATTCTCATTTCTGGAAATAGTCTCTCTCTCTCCCCTTCTCTCAAACTGCTTCAAATTACTTTCTCACATGACTATTCACATGGCTAGTCACTTCACCAACCCCGTGTGCCTTTTCAGCATACTAATGATATGAAGCTTATAACCTATTGATGTAAGTTATAAAATTACACCATTCAGTTCAGTTTAGTTCAGTCGTGTCCGACTCTTCGCGACCCCATGAATCGCAGCACGCCAGGCCTCCCTGTCCATCACCAACTCCCAGAGTTCACTGAGACTCACGTCCATTGAGTCAGTGATGCCATCCAGCCATCTCATCCTCTATTGTCCCCTTCTCCTCCTGCCCCCAATCCCTCCCAGCATCAGAGTCTTTTCCAATGAGTCAACTCTTCGCATGAGGTGGCCAAAGTACTGGAGTTTCAGCTTCAGCATCATTCCCTCCAAAGAAATCCCAGGGCTGATCTCCTTCAGAATAAGTCTTGGTTAAGGTCTAAGTCGGGTCTTCCCTGGGGGCTCAGTGGTAAAGAATCTGCCTGCAACGCAGGAGACATGGGTTCAATTCCTGGGTCAGGAAGATCCCCTGGAGAAGGGAGTGGCAACCCACTCCAGTGTTCTTGCCTGGGGAATCCTATGGACCCAGGAGCCTGGCAGCTACAGTCCAGGGAGTCGCAAGAGTCGGATGTGACTTAGTAGCTAAACCACCACCACCACACATGTCCAAGGTGTGTTCACCTCTCAGCTAGTCTTTTGAGAAGGGAAAGCCCATTCCTTACTACTGAACTTTGAATTTGCGTCTTTGGTACGGCCAGGGTGACAGACTTCTCTGTCTGACTTTTCCGGAAAAGGACAGAAAAGATTTGAAATGTTTTACTTGTTATTCACCCCAAACTCTTGGCTTTGTTTCTGAGTTGTTTGTGTCTAATGCTGGTGTAGCTAATATGTTCAAAATGCTTGATTTTGGAATATTCTAGTTCTTCAGGTTACTTGATATCTTTGGTGTTGCTCTGTCAGATTCATTCCATAATAATAGGGGCGAGTGTTGAGGGAAAGGGTCATTGAAAAAGGGAACAAACCATGTTGTTCTTTATGATATCCTGTCTGTAACTTTACAGAATTTGTATAGAATTAATATGAAGGAGGGACAGATTCCATTTTCTTGTGGATATGGTTTATCAAGGCAGCTATCCTGTTGAAAAAGAAAATTTTAGCATAGTTCTTTGTTTCTCAAATTTAAAAACAACTGTTCCAGTAAAAACACTACTCCTACTGTTTTGTAATAATGTGAGATGTCCTGATTAGATATTTATAAAAAATGTTAATTAGAATTTAAGTGAACCTATGAATCCCAGGATACTCTTCCCATCACTAAAAATGTCCAAATCCAATGGGGAATAGCAATCCAGATTCTTCTCTATAATTTTTGTGTCTTTTGCCTTGGCTGACTCCAAGTTAACTATTAAAAGAGAATAAGTGCCCTTCATGATTTGCTGGACATGTTTCTCTTATGTAATACAAGGTTCACTGGGAAATAGGAGCTTAACCAATGGTGTGCTGGAAAACTGCTCTGAAATAAGCAAAGCCTTTATTTGCATTGTTTGCTCATTCCTGTAGTGTAAATATTTCCAGGAGGCTGATTTTAAGCTACCAACGCAACATCATTCCCCTGGAGTTGGGAAAAGATACAATCAGTTTATCAGTCTGGGCTCTAACCTGCCATCCCAAACACGTGTTTCACCGTCATGATAATTGTCCTCAACAAGACCTCTAATTACCCACATTGTGCCAGACCCTCAGAGCAGACAGCATAAGCCTTGAGCCCTGACCTTTATTGGTTTATAGTCAAGGATTCGGGAAATGTTAACTGAAAGACACTATCTACCAAGAGCCAACTGAGAAGGAGTTATAGGAAGTTAGGAAAAGGAAATAAGTTCTGGTTGGTGGCATCAGGGGAAGTTTCATGGAAGGAGGACTTGTGCTTGGCCTTGAGGAATAAGAGTCTAACGTGTAGTATAGTCATGGTTGCCTGAGGTCATACAGTGTAGGGTGTGCAGGGGATGTGTGTGTGTGAGAGAGTCTGTGTATGTGTAGTTACAAAAGGTAAGGATTCCCATTTCTAAAAATGTTGCAAGAGTCCAGAATACAAACATTTACCAAGTGCTTCTGGAAGAGATTATAAGGATCTATTTCAACTGCCCCCTCATTTAGCAAGGCCACAGTGAAGAGCAAATGCCGTCAGCAAAGTCAACAGAAAAATAGAAGAGGGTTTAAAGTCGAGAGTCAGCCTGTACTCTGCTGAAACATCAAGGAAGCTGGAATGTTGACGGTGGGACCAGCAGCTGGAACTTCACATCATTCCGGTTCCCTTTCTCTTGTACTCAAGTAACTCTTCAGGCCAGGTGCAAAGTTTGCAAACCGAGCACACTAGGAGCTTTTTCAAACAAGCTGCTCCCTGAGCAGAGTAAGTTTTACTGAAATCGAAGGGTCAGAGAAAGTGGCATCCATGTTCTGTAGCTTTTGCACTGTCCCTGAGCACCATGTTATGTCCACCACTGATTCTTAGTAAAAGCATCAGTGGCGTCCAGGTGTCTTATTTTAGAAAGGGGTGTGGAAGCAGGAGGGGGAAGGAGAAAGAGGAAAAAATTGGAGTCCAGACCGCTCAACTCTGAATTTACTCAGTACAGACTTGAGTGAGAAGATTCATACCTGTATACTCCTTTCAGGAAGAGCAGAGCCTTGTCCTGGGATTCTGCAAGAATTTTAAACTCTCTGCTGCAATTCTGTAGTCTGTATTGCTTTTACTGTCTGGTTGTGAGTATCACAAATGGTTCCCTGGTAATTTCATCGTCAGTCCGTATATGTGGTTGTCTTACGGGTTTCTCTGTATGTTTGTTTATATGGCGTGGTGGGTTAGTTGCCAAGTCGTGTCCGACTCTTGTGACCCTAAGGACTGTAGCCCGCCAGTCTTCTTTGCCCATGGGATTCTCCAGGCAGGAATAGTGGAGCGAATTGCCATTTCCTTCTCCATTGTATGGTATATAACTTTCAAAATCTAGCCCATCTCCTGTTGAGTCTTGAGAATGGGTAAGACGAGTCACAGGGGAGGAGCAGGTCCTTTCTTGATAAAATAGCTGTCTTGTTTGTCATCTGAATGTGTGTTTCTCTTCAGATATTCCATCTGTTACTCTGACCTTCTAGTGACTTCTGAGAGCTTTGTTTATAAAGAATGTAATAAGCCTAGCTTGTTTATGATGGTGGGGGTGGAATACTTTGTAATTGCTATGGCTTGAGAATAAATATATTAGAAAAATACAAATAAATTCACAATATCTTTTTTTTTTTTACCTAGGTTTTTGAGAATTTTTTTTCTTTATCAACTTACTTAGTTTTGAAATATCTCCCACCCCACCACTGTGACTCAGTATTATCTACATCTGATAAATGATAACAAAACTTTAAACATATCTTCCATATATTTTATGGAATTCCTTACTGAATTTAATTTAAATTCCTTAATGAATTTCTCATAGAAACCTCTCTCTCATAAACTTATGAAAGAGCCTCAAACTTTTTTTTTCCCCCTCTCTCACAGGGAAGATCAAGAAGAAACTTCTGCAATTCGAGTTGGTTTTATCACATACAACAAAGTCCTGCATTTCTTCAATGTAAAGAGTAATTTGGCCCAGCCTCAGATGATGGTGGTGACCGACGTTAGCGAGGTCTTTGTTCCTCTGTTGGATGGCTTCCTTGTCAGCTATCGAGAATCTCAATCTGTGATTCACAAGCAAGTACCAAGTGCTTTATAATTTAGACCCAGATCACTTGTCTGTCTGTTCATGTCTTGATTCAATCACATATGTTTTGTTTTGTCATTAACAAAGGGGTTTTAACACATGGATTATAAAACTCTGTTAGGTCTGTCTCTTCTCAGTGTAGACCAGTATCTGAAATGAGGAGTGTTTTAGTTCTCACACTCAGCCGTGTGAGTGTGAGTCCTCACACTCAGCCTGTCCGTCCCTTCTCTTTGCTGGAAAGGCAGCCCAGGAGTTATTTCCTGTGCGTGGGTGAGCATTTTCACTGATGATGTAGCTAGTACTGTTGTATAATGCATGGTCTAAGAGATCAGAAATGTGGTCAATAGAAAAGTGACATTTATAAAGAGTGTGATTTTTGTAAATTTTCCAACCAAGTCATGAATTTTGGTGCCAAACCATGCCAGGATATCATTCCCTGAGGGAGGGACCTGTGAAATTCACCCCCAGGTGTTCAGTGTAAAATAAACGCCACATGTATTTAGCCTTGATGTGTTACTTCCTGATGTTTGTTATAAATATGCAAAGTATTTAAAGCCTTTTGCTCATTCATTTCTTACAGTTTATTGGATCAGATTCCAGAGATGTTTGCAGACTCTAATGAAAATGAGACCGTCTTTGCCCCTGTCATCCAGGCCGGCATGGAAGCCCTAAAGGTGAGCAGAAGCCACTTTTGGTTGGTAGTAAGTAAACTTTAAAAATGACACACACACGGCAAGTTTCATCCATGAAACAAAACACAGCCTTCATTAAAACATGCAGCTTGCTGGAGGCTGTTCCCCACTTCCCCGCGAATCTCAGGAGGAAATGGCCAGACCGCAGCTCACCCCCAGCGTTTACATTCCAGCGCTGTTAGCATCCGAGCAGCCGATTCTGTCGGGTTTCCAGTTTAGCTCCTCCCTTTGGCTTTCATATGAACTTTATGTGATCTATTTTTAAATTATTGCAACAACATCTGAACTACCAGATATGAAGAGGAAAACCCCCCATTTCTCTCCTTCCTTGGGGTTTTCAAACATGCAGGGGCAAAGTCGTGACAGTCAGTGACAGAAGCAAATGCCACCGGGCCTTCCCGAACGCCAGCGGGTGTGGGGCTGGCACGTCTCTGGTTGGGAAGCTGGGCCCAAGTGACTCTGGTCATTGTCGTAGTAATAAAGGCAGTGATTTTAGGAAGGCGGAATGGTTGGAAAGTGCTTCACTCTTAATCATTATTACCTTAGCATAGGAGTCACCTTTGGCCTAGACAGCTAGTTCCTGAAATTGGTTTTTTAATCTTATTATTAAAGTTACACTTAAATTAATTTTTTAAGATAAAATGGCTAGCAATAATAACAAACAGCAACAACAACCCTACAGAATTAAGTTTATGAACTATTTCCACATAGGTTTTGCGTCCAGACGTTTTTAGTCTGGTTCCAGTATAGATCTTGCCTGGGTTTTTTGATCTTCATAATATTTACTGATGAGATCAAAGACCTGCAGATATCCCTCAAAAAGCCTCAATACATGTTAATTTAATGTAAAGTTAAAGATAAATTTTATATCCGAAAGCTATTTGGAGATGTTAAGTTTCACCCCGTGGAAGCCAGCAGTGATCATTGTTTGGGCTACAGAAAGACTTTAGGAATTCCTATTTTATTCCACACTGCTAAAGACAAATATCTGTTTCAGTTTGAAAGTTCTGCAGTTGTTATTCTCTCCTCCGAAAAGGTGTCTAGAAATTCATACATAAATTTCCTGATATGTGATAAGTTATACATGACACTACAGATCTTTCTACCCTAAAGAGTTCGTCCTGGGAGTAGCAGTATATTCACATGTGCGTGCCTGAGAGGAAAGATGAGTGGAGAATCGCAAGCCAGTAAATCATTAGTTAAGACAGCAGAGTGGCTCTTCTTTAGTTGCTAGTAAATAAAATTTTTAAAAAGATAGGCGTGCACACACACAGAAAGTTTCATCCATAATGGAAAATATAGGCTTCATTAAAATATGCATACAGCATCCCAGCTCAACCCCATATATCATTTCTAAAAGGGAGCAATACTGTCTTGTCACAGTGGGTTCCACACTGCAGTCCACAGGTGGTCTAGAGGCTGCTAAGCATCCTAGAAAGAAAAACGAAGGGAGCAGTTTGTGTGCGTGCTTTCCACATGTCCAAAGTGTGGTGTTACGATACATGACGGAAAAGCGCTGTGTTCTTAATGAGCAGGGTGTTCTTGGAGGTCACTCAGCACCACGCTGACTGCACCGCCCGTGTTCTCAGCTGCTTATCCTTTAGCAGAGGCCAGTTCATTTCAGCTGATCTCCTTTTTATTTTTATATTATACTTGCAGTTTTAATGTTAGAGTAACATATGCCTTTCCACTGATGTTTAAAGAGAAGAAATGAACATCTAAATATAACTAATCAGAAGTCAGAGTTAACAAGTACACTATTCTCACAAAGTAGAATGAGCTCCTTTTGGAGAAGGTAAAGAGCTGTCTTTCTATGAAGATGAGGAGCTGCCTTTACAAAACGACAAGAGTTTGTCACGCTGTCGGTGGCGGTTACTGCCCCATGCCTGCTGGCAGGATGTCCCCCAGCCGCAGCCCTGAAACGGACTCCGCGGCTGCAGAAGGCCCAGGAGGCAGCCAGGCCCCACCTCATGTCAGTGCGGTCACGTGTTTAGAGGACAAGTACTTTTAAAAACTACAGCTTTTTGGCCCCACTTCCAGAGATCCTGATTCATCAGCTCCACGGTTTACTGATTATCTGTATTTAGGAACCACCAGCATCAAGAATTGCTACTCATTCTGCAGTCTCTCAGAATATCCTCACATTAAGTTAGCTCCCCAGGAAATTGCATACCTGACCCTTCCAACTTCACATTACACTTGGACTAAGAATGCTTTTCATTGAACTATGACTGAACGTCTCATGCTATGCTTTTATTTATTTTTAATTTAATTTGTGTATTCAGCTGTGCTAGGCCTTTGCTGCCCTAGTTGCAGTAAGCAGGGGCAACCCTCACGGTGTGCAGGCCTCCCATTGAAGTGGCTTCTCTTGTTGCCGACCCCAGGTTTTGCTAACTGTGGCACACGGGCTCCAGGGCTCAGTAGCCGTGGAACACAGGCTTAGTTGCTCCGCGGCATGTGAAGATATTCCCGGACCAGGAATCAAACCCGTGTCTCCTATATTAACAGGCAGATTCTTTACCGCTGAGATACCAGAGAAGCTCTTCTATGCTTTAAACTAATGGTTAAATTAAGAAAGAACACAATGAAGAAAGTTTCTTTATTGTGTAGAGAAGTGGAGACATTATTCAGTCTCTAACGTGTAGAAAAGATTCACTAGCTGGTTTCCCAGAGTCAGTTGTGATAAGCATTCTAATTCATAGTTTTAGCCTGAACTACAATAAAAAATACTACTACTACTTAGGGTGGATGTTCTAGTTTCCCTGACCTTTCTACTAATTTCTGCATGTACCTTAGTAATTCTATTATGATGTGCCTTTAATTGTCTGTTTCCTCAAAAGTTTTTTTACAAGTAGATTATTGCTATAAATAACAAATTAATGAAAAATGTTTCTTCTGCATCTCCCAGGAAGATTCCAGGTGATTATAATTTGTTGTATAAGAGCAGAAACTACTGTTGTACAGTTGGAGCTTGTCTGTGGGTTATACTTTCTGCCTCAAGCAACTTTATCAGGTTTGGATGAAGAAAAAATAGGATAAATGTGTTGTGTGTTTGTATAAAAATGTGTAAATGTCTGATGTGTGTACGATAGTTCAGCTGCCTTTGACAGTCATATTATCTCATCATCTTTCAGGGCCTGTGTGGCTAAAAATCAGTCAGACTTAAATTTGTGTTTAAGAGTTGGACACGACTGAGCGACTTCACTTCACTTTAAATTTGTATATACATATACAAGGGTACTAAAATTCT
Source organism: Bos grunniens (assembly GCF_055505025.1). Taxonomy (NCBI): domain Eukaryota; kingdom Metazoa; phylum Chordata; class Mammalia; order Artiodactyla; family Bovidae; genus Bos; species Bos grunniens. The sequence continues at coordinate 111,851,726 of NC_141170.1, read as the reverse complement.
TGCCTGAAGTCATCATCAGGCTGAAGGCTAACAGTTTTGAGAACCTGCAGGGTAGTATCTAAATATTGAAGAGACCACATCATTCATTCGCTTGTTCTTTCAGTCAACAAAGATGGACTAAATGCCTGTGTTTTATGAGACAGTGTTAGGACTACTGTCCCTGTTTCTAAGTTGCTCACAGTGTGTAGAAGAGATGTAACTCTAATACAAGACATGATGTTTATTGCTAATATTCCCCAAAAGAAGGCTGTGGGGGAGGAGAGCAACGAGTACCTCTAGGGCGTCCAGGTCTGCGGCAGGTCAGTGAACAGCTCAGCGTATCCTGCCCAGGAGGCCGGAGCCCGGAACCTCACCCGCCTGGATCGGAGGAGAAGCCGATAGGACAGCAGCGTGCACTGCCTGTTACTTGTGTCCAAGTGGAGACACTGTAGAACCAGACTCCCCCACTTGAATTATAGCTTTACCTTCTATCGGATAGATGCCAAGTCAAAGCTATATATAACTAGTTGTAATAAACTTTTTGAAGCAAAGACGGAAGACAAAAATGGACATAAAACACGCGCGGATTTGTCACAAAGATACAAAGGGGCTTGTTGGAGCGTTCTCACACACACGCCAGTTCTGTTTTCTGTTGTACACGCCTCCGTCGTGACAGCCCCTTGCACTCTTAGTGTATTTTTTTTTATATATAGTCTTTCAAAATCTGCACCTATTTTAAAATCTGACACTTATAACCCAACTGTATGTGAATTGCTGGCAATGTCTTTCAAGTTGGCCTCAGAACAGATTTCTGAGTTAGCTTTCACTTTCCCATAAAACGAGATAAACAGAGTTAGCCAAAAAGTTGGAGGGAAATGGCCTTTGGCGGTTATGCTTCAAATACATCGTTAGATGCGGGGAGTTCATCTCTCAGTCGTCTTCATGAATGCTTCAGTTTGGTTTCCAGATGCTGTGTCACCACCATCCCTCCACAGGAATTCATGGGGCACCTGTGGGGTGAGGGGCCAGACCTGAGGTGGGCGCAGGGAGGGCGCTGTGCTAGGGAAACACATGCGAGGAAGGCCCCAGGCCTGCCTTCTGCTGGACCAGAGATCCTGGAAGACGGCAGAATACATGAGGTGTCATGAATTCCAGAAAAGCCTCACCTACAAAGCAGAGTGGGGGCAGAGAGGAAGAGGCAGGCAGCCCTGCCGAGGCGATGAGAACCTCTCTCGGAAGAAAGGGCGCTGGAGCTGAGTTTTGAATAGTGGGTTCTCCAGGTCAGCCCTCCTCAACCTGTCTCCATCATAACGAGAATGACGCGTCACTCGTCTAATCCTGTGTGATACCCTCGTGGGCACAACCAGATTCTGGCAGAAACATAACATTTTGCAGGGACATAAAGCATATGAAGCCATAGGAGCTCTTTCTTTTATTGCTACCTATCAAAGGTTTTTTAAAGGATGTGATAATGCAATTAGAAGTCTGAAATTAGTAGCCATTACATATATAAAGAAAAAAGATAAATATGGCTTCTTAATTTTTTTCCTCTAATATTATACTTTATCTTTTTTCCTTCAGAGTTTTACTCAATGGGTAATATTAACTAGGCAATCATGTATGTGTAATTATGATTAACACCATGTCCTGGATCATTGAATTCTCTCAATATTTTTGTATAATAGTTACGATGATTCCTATGTCATATAATTAGGTAATTGAAGCATGAAAGTGAAAGAGAAAGTCGCTCAGTCGTGTCCAGCTCTTTGCAACCCCATGGTCTGTACAGTCCATGGAACTCTCCAGGCCAGAATACTGAAGTGGGTAACCTTTCCCTTCTCCAGAGGATCTTCCCAATCCAGGGATTGAACCCAGGTCTCCTGCACTGCAGGCGGATTCTTTAATAGCTGAGCCACAAGGGAAGCCCCATTGAGGCATAGAGAAGTTAAATATTTTGCCCAGTGTCATTTAGCTAATAGAATGGCTGGCATTCTAAACCCATGCAGATAGGAACTATACCCATGATCTTAACTCCTGTGGTATAAAATTACAATCCTTCCATGGATAGCAAAGATCTAGATGGATAGAAGAATTTTTGATAATAAATTCCTTAGGGAAATTGGGCAGGTAAGGCAAGAAAAGTCAAGGAAAAGATAGACTTTTAAGAAAGGTTTTATACCTTTTCTGCTACTTGAATTAAGACAAAAAAATACTTTTGTAAAAGTGATAAAAATGAAAAAAATTTAGTCATGGAATTTCAAAACCTTGAATGTGTTGTTATCAGTATCACTGGAAATATTACTAGGATTCGGTTATTGGAACTAGTGTGTGTCTTGGCTGGAGTGTTGACAGCTTGCGTCTCCTGTGCTGTGTCTGCACGTGGAGGGCCACTGTCCATGCTCGTTACTCTTTACAAGAAGGCGGCCTTCCCTCCTCCTCATTAATGTTGTGTCTGTCAGTAATTTGTAATAGAAGTCTCGGGCAACAGTAAAACTGCTGCTCATACTGAGTCCCACAGCAAAGATGAGGTGGGGCTTGGGTTACCTCCCCTCCCCAGGGTATCAGTGGGGACCCTCCCGCTGGGACCCAGTCCACACAGCACATCAGAATGTCACGTGGTGAGACGCATTAGGATTGGGCTAACTTTGAGTTCTCTTCATTTGCTTTTTGAGGAAGTTAGTCACAAACCCACATACCTGATTATTAGCAATAACTTCCCAACACATTTTGCAGCTGACCCGGGCACACCAGCTTGTGCCACTGAACCCCATCTTTGCACACACCGCTCCAGGTCACAGAAAGGGAGAGATGTATTCCAGCCAGAGGGGACAGTGCAAAGAGAAAGAGGTGTGTAAAGCATATGGTGTACTCCAGGAAAGCAGGAAGGGTTAGAACTTCCAGTGTAGGGGATGGTCAGGGCAAGAAGATTAGACTGGAAAACAGATTCAGACTCAGCTCCAAAGGGCCTTGAAACTCTTTTTCCATGCTGTGTGACCTGGGCCAGACTGGCCATCCAGTCTCCTGACCTTAACATGCAGCCCTACCTTCTTCCCCAGGTTGTCAGCATGAAATAAGAAATGTGTGCGAAGGTCTGGGGCAAAGCTGCACACAGCAAATGTTGGTGTAACACATCCCACCGTTTCCTGGCCTTCCCGCCCAGATAAAGGGATGTGGACTTTATCCTGTAATGGAAAGCCTTCAGGCATCACAGGGAGAAAAGCCAGCTCTGTGATCAGAACGGTTGTCTTTGCTTCGAGGCAACAACGTGCCCAGGCGACTTGGAGAGAGGCAGGACTGCAGGGGGGCAGAATCTCGCGTTAACTACTTTCAGTAAGCTTTGCTCATAGGCTACTTCTACTTCAGCTCCTTAAATAAGATTTTAAACTTAGTGCTGAGTCGATGTTCATGGCGCCCACCTGGGCTCTGTTACTTCCCAAGGACTACAGGTCGACAGGGTCATCGTGATCCCACATTTTTTCCTTCTGTCCTCTTGCCTGAAAGCTGGTTCCTCTGGCTCATGTTGCCGCAGCACCACTGCATTCTTGCGCATTCCTCCTCGGGTAGCACTGCGGGTGTCATGTGTGTTTACTGACGGTTTCAAAGAAGAGCTCCTATTCCATCAGGATCCTGGGAATCGAAACTTCTACTTTTGGGATTCACCTGGTTCTGAAAGACTTGTGTTAGCTAAAGGAGAAAGTATTTTTACTTGGACACATCATTTTACCAGGTGTTTAAAACATCATGGTACAGAGTCCTACATTTAAGTGTTGGCTCTTTGGGGATTCCCGGTGGTCCAGGGGTTGGTACTCCGTGCTGTCACTGCTTGGGGCCTGGCTTCTGTCCCGGCTGGGGGTTCTGCAAGCCCCGCAGTGCAGCCGATATGTTCATATTTATAGTCTCTTTCATTTACAGGTTGTTTGACTTGAAGCAGATCTCTCAGCTTCCCTGAGCCGTTCCCCAGTCTATATAAGGCACAAACAAGGTTATTGTGAGGATTAATGAGATGTATACAGTGCTCGGCTCATAGAAAGGACTTATATTTTATTTTTCTGAGTCCCTTACAATAAAACTTTCCCACCGAAGTCTTTTTTTTTCCTTTTTTCTTTTTTTAAAGGCAGCAGACTGTCCTGGGAAGCTGTTCATCTTCCATTCCTCTTTGCCAACTGCAGAAGCACCAGGGAAGCTCAAAAACAGAGATGACAAAAAAATGATTAATACAGACAAAGAAAAGGTATTTGTAAACAGCTGCCCTTTGAAATGTCATGTCAGTTCTTACAAGAGAATAGAGAGAGAGGGCATGTGTGATTTGTGTAGGAAAGGGGGCAAAGTTAAATGTATAAATCCAGGGTACTGTACATTGTAAGGAAGATTGTGAATTATAAATAATTTAGGAAACTGTATATTCCTAGGGAAAGTGATATCTGACCTACATTAAGATAAAATCTCAAGCTGCTTCATGTATAACCCATGTAAGACACTGGTTGGTAAGACTGTTACGGGGATGGGAGAAATGGGGGAAAATGCAGAAAGGTCAGGTAGAGGGTGAAAGTGATGGACAGCCCCCTAGGACGGCAGTCCTGAGGTGCCTGGGGCTCAGAATACGCTTTGCTCAAATCCTCTGAGGTGTTGCCCTGGGACCCAGTCAAGGGGGCAGGGTGAGCCGTGAGGCAGGCGTCCAGCCGGGGCCATGGGACCCCAGACAGGTCGCCTCATCTCGGCCTGTGCAGGGAGGGCAGCGGCGTCAGCGTCCCTGGAGTCATCAGGGGGTCAGATGACACCACGCACATGCGTGCACTTCACGTGGCACACGCCTGGCACACGAGGCGCTCGACGCACAGCCGCTACCCTGGGGAACACCACGGCTTGCTTCCTCAGCCCGGAGAACGCAGTAGAAACTAACAACAGAAACGTTCCGTGGGTTTCATTCCCCCTCTGTGCGTCCTTTTCTTCAGATACTTTTCCAGCCTCAGACCAACATCTACGACTCTCTGGCCAAAGACTGCGTGGCTCACGGCTGCTGCGTGACCCTCTTCCTCTTCCCCAGTCAGTACGTGGACGTGGCCTCCCTGGGGCTCGTGCCTCAGCTTACGGGGGGGACGCTCTACAAATACAACAGCTTCCAGGTAAATGCCCGCTGTCTGTTCCCCGGGTTTCCTCCTGCCTCTCGGAACTTAAGAGAGCTGCGCCCCCTTGTGGGCAACCGACAAATGTGAACTCTGGAGCCGATGGAAAAGGATGGACCGGTGGTTAAGAATTGCTTTCCTGGGAAGGAGAGGGCGGGACGAAATGGGAGCGTAGCACTGGCATACACACGCGACCGTGTGTCAAACACTAGCCAGCGGGGACCTCAGGTGCAGCCAGGGAGCTCAGCCCGGGGCTCTGCGACGACCTAGACGGGGTGGGATGCAGGCTTAGGATGGAGGGGATGTAAGCATACTTACGGCTGATTGACGTTGCTGTGCGGTAGAAACCAACACAATACTGTAAAGCAATTATCCTTCAATCAAAAAGAAAATTTTAAAAAAATTACAGGAAAAAAATTGCTTTCCTGCTTCCTAAGGTATGGCAACAGACTGAACTCAATTCAGCCTCAGGTTTGAATATCAATGTAGCTTCCTTGTTGGAGGGAAATAATATTTTCTATAAAATGTTTATGTGTTGTATAAAACTTTATATTCCGTATATTTAAGATTGTTTTTTAAAGTGACCATGTTTTGTTTTAAATTGTTATGGTTTGAAGGGGTCAGTTCATTATACCCCCTCTTCCAAGCCTTAACTGAGTCAAGAGGTGATCAGAATGTCAGCACTGGAAGGGACCCAGGTCTGTGGGACTTGCTTGCTACGCCTTTCCCCTCCATGGTGTCTGTCTGGTGGTGTCTATCTCTGGTGGTGAGACAGACACCACCAGGCACAGGATGGGCGCAGACAGAAGCGTCTCCTGTGGACCCTGGCCCTTGCGAGCTCCAATATTGAAGGCCAGGCAATGCGTGCCTCCTGCAGGCTGCCCGCCCCCACTGCCCCACCCAGAGGCTGCAGAAGAGGCTGAGCTCTGACCTCCGGCTCCTTGTCCCAAACTCAGACGTCACCTGCCCTCACCTGAGAAGGGGTGAGGAGGCGCCTCTGACGTGTATACCTCCACATGGAAACATGGAGTGGGAACGAGTGATCCCCCAACAAATGTGACAAATGTTCATCATCTTTATCTTGATGAATGCAATTATTTTTAATTGCATAGCTACGTACTTATTTTGTAAACTAGCTAAGGGATTTGATAAGATCAAAGATTACAAATGAAATAACATTGAAAGGGCTTTCAGAACCTTAAGATTTCTGGATAAACGAGGTTTTAATCAATTTTTTTTTAAAGAATTGTTTTCAGTATTTTACTGCCACCTGGTGGACATGATCGTCCTTTATTTTTTAGATGCACTTGGACAGCCAACAGTTTTTGAATGACCTCAGAAATGATATTGAGAAGAAAATAGGATTTGATGCTATTATGCGGGTTCGCACCAGCACAGGTACTTTCATTTATACTGTTTTTCAGGTCTCTGATGTATAATTGCTTCCTCTTGAAACTAACAACAGGCCAACAAAGAAAATGACAGTAAAATAAGGAGAAACAAAACTTCTGTTTTTCCTCAGGTTTCAGAGCCACTGACTTCTTTGGGGGCATTTATATGAACAACACCACTGACGTAGAGATGGCAGCCATCGACTGTGACAAGGCCGTGACCGTGGAGTTCAAGCATGATGACAAGCTCAGTGAAGACACTGGAGCCTTGATTCAGGTGACTCAGAACGGACTCCTGTCTTTTGCTTAGTTTGTTACTGACAGTGATCATTGGGGAGACTCCCAAGACCATCAGCTGTGTCAGTCTCTCCATAAGGAAGTCCAGCTCCGTTTCTCCGAAGGTAGAAGCCACTAGATTGGAGCGCTCTGTGGTTTATTCTGCACACCCTGGTTCCTGTGCAGTTTCTCTCAACTATTGATGTCTATGGAGTCTTTGCATGAGACCTCGCAGACTTGAGGTCAGATGACAGGCATTGGTCCCCAGCCCCCTGGGTTTGCTGCACCCCTGCCATGCGCTGTGCCAAGGCGGGTCATCATATCAGAAGCAAGTGTCCACAGGACATGGCTTTGTAGCAAGTAGGATTAACTAGAAGCCATGGAGACTTTGACATAAAACAGGAGAAATTCTAATGGTCAGTTTTCAGACAACAGTATCACTCTCAAAGAAGGGAGAGGTTGACATCAAATTGAGGAAGAACTCTAGTAACTAATGTGTACTTTAAAATCACAGAAATGGGGAAATGGTTACTTGTTCGCATTACCAAAATGTGTACGTTTATCATTAGTATAAAACCTGTCACCAGAGCTAGCTGTTTCTTTTTGGGTGAAGTGAGCCTGGAGTAGGACTATGATAATGTGGAGGTATTATTTCTGGACCTGAATCCCTGGCAATAAAATCCAAGCTAGGAAGTGTAGCCTCGTTGTGGAAATGCAAGCAGGTATTTGCATGTGAACAGCCCCATTAAAACCTAAGTTTAAACCAGTGAAATGCTGCATGGACACCCAGTGTATCGCTGGCCATCATTCCTCCCTTATGTGTTGTTTCAGTTCAGTTCAGTTCAGTCGCTCAGTCGTGTCTGACTCTTTGCGACCCCATGAATCGCAGCACGCCAGGCCTCCCTGTCCATCACCCTCCAACTCCCGGAGTTCACTCAGACTCACGTCCATTGAGTCAGTGATGCCATCCAGCCATCTCATCCTCTGTCGTCCCCTTCTCCTCCTGCCCCCAATCCCTTCCAGCATCAGAGTCTTTTCCAGTGAGTCAACTCTTTGCATGAGGTGGCCAAAGTACTGGAGTTTCAGCCTCAGCATCATTCCCTCCAAAGAAATCCCAGGGCTGATCTCCTCAGAATGGACTGGTTGGATCTCCTTGCAGTCCAAGGGACTCTCAAGAGTCTTCTCCAACACCACAGTTCAAAAGCATCAATTCTTTGGCGCTCAGCTTTCTTCACAGTCCAACTCTCACATCCATACATGACCACTGCAAAAACCATAGCCTTGACTAGATGGACCTTTATTGGCAAAGTAATGTCTCTGCTTTTGAATATGCTATCTAGGTTGGTCGTAAGTTTTCTTCCAAGGAGTAAGTGTCTGGTAATTTCATGGCTGCAATTACCATCTGCAGTGATTTTGGAGCCCAGAAAAATAAAGTCTGACACTGTTTCCACTGTTTCCCCATCTATTTGCCATGAAGTGATGGGACCAGATACCATGATCTTCGTTTTCTGAATGTTGAGCTTTAAGCCAACTTTTTCAGTCTCCTCTTTCACTTTCATCAAGAGGCTTTTTAGTTCCTCTTCACTTTCTGCCATAAGGGTGGTGTCATCTGCATATCTGAGGTTATTGATATTTCTCCCGGCAATCTTGATTCCAGCTTGTGTTTCTTCCAGTCCAGCATTTCTCATGATGTACTCTGCATGTAAGTTAAATAAGCAGGGTGACAATATACAGCCTTGACGTACTCTTTTTCCTATTTGGAACCAGTCTGTTGTTCCATGTCCAGTTCTAACTGTTGCTTTCTGACCTGCATATAGGTTTCTCAAGAGGTTTCAGTCAGTCAGTTCAGTCGCTCAGTCATGTCTGACTCCTTGCGACCCCCTCAAGAGGTTTAGTCTTTAGCAATAATAGGAAAAGCCTGTTGGGGGGTTTAGAGGTCTTGGAGCTGTGCACGCTGTCCTGTGCATGTAAGTAAGACCAGGCTAGCTTGGGTGGACGTGCTAACCTGCAAACACGTTGCCTCTGCAGTGTGCCGTGCTCTACACAACTGTCAGCGGTCAGAGACGACTTCGGATTCACAACCTGGGCTTGAACTGCAGCTCCCAGTTGGCGGATCTGTATAAGAGCTGCGAGACAGATGCCCTCATCAACTTTTTCGCCAAGTCAGGTAACTCTCTGCTAATCCTGGGGTGCAGAGTACCTTGCCTAGTGGTTCAGGCAGCCTTGTGGGTTAAACCAAGTTAGTAGCTAATAGGTCTTGGGATGGTATAGCCTTCTGGTGGGTAAACTCGGAATTTATAAAAGCAGAGGGTGAAGAATAAGAGTCAGCATTTCTAAGTCTAGACAAATAAGAACACTGAGTCCTTCCCAGGGCAACAGAGTTGCAATTGAGGAAGGTGATCCTGAGACTCATGATGGTGTGCCAGTGTGTCCTGAGGCACATGGAGATAATGGAAGAATAGGGCCCCTCACATGAGACTGAACTGGATTAGCCTTACCGAGATAATTAGGAAGTGGTAGGGGCCCGAGGTGGAGTTTCCTGGCTGCTCCTCCCCTCCTTGTCCCAAACCCCAGCTGAAATTCTACACTGAACTTTGGAAGAGCAGTCCAGCCCATAGGAGTTCAGAACATCAGAGATGGTGAACTGGTCTTGCTTCTCTCTATGAGTAGAGTCCTGTTTCTAATCTTCTGAGGACGAAGCTGGACCGATTTCCTGCCTTTTGTTATAGGTAGGCTACTGTTTTCCCTTGGCTAAACCATCATACTTACTCAAGAGGAGAGCCTTATCCAATGACCTTAACATTTTAAAATGCTGTTATTCCTGGCTGAGCGGTCTGAAGATAATAGCAATTTGTTCTTTGATTACATTTGGAGGGATTCCTTTCTGAGCTAAACCTTTTATGCCCTTTTCATTGTTTTGTGCAAACAGCTTTTAAAGCCGTTCTTCACCAACCCTTGAAGGTCATTCGGGAAATTCTGGTTAACCAGACTGCCCACATGTTGGCCTGTTACCGGAAGAACTGTGCTAGTCCCTCTGCAGCCAGCCAGGTAAGTCACCCGCTGTCTTCAGGGACCTGCTCACGCCGCGCTCTGCTGCCGAGGCTGCTGTCGTCTGGGCACTGAGATGCTGTCTGGTGAGCTGCAGCCGAGAACACTGGGGGTGCCACTGGGGGACCACGGCATTTTTATGTGTGAAAGTCACTCAGGTATGTCAGACTCTGCAGCCCCATGGACTGTAGCCTGCCAGGCTCCTCTGTCCATGGGATTCTCCAGGCAAAAATACCGGACTGGGCAGCCGTTCCCTTTTCCAGGGGATGCTCCCAACCCAAGAATTGAACCCAGGTCTCTCCTGCATTGAAGGTGGATTCTTTATCAGCTGAGCTACCAGGGAAGCCCATGGTATTTTTACAGCCAACATTAAAAAAAACTTAGTGGCCTTACAACATGCAGGAACCTCAAATGTGTGTGCATATTGTGCTGACAGTCACTACATTACATAAAACAAAAGAATATTATATGTAAGAAATGTCAGTATAAATCAGGTTTTCTTTTGCATATAGATGACGAATATTACATTGTGAAATGGGGAAGCTTAAATACTTTTTGGATATATTAACAATCAAAGTTGACACAAGCTAATGGCAGAAATGACTTATCTATATTTTATAAACACAAAACTTATAAATTCTGAAGTTCTTTGTATTTAATAGTTAATAATAGGGAATTCCCTGGCAGTCCAGTGGTTAGGACTCAGTGCTTTCACTGCAGGGGGCACAGGTTTGATCCCTGGTTGGGAACTAAGACCCGCATGCTCACAGCCAAAAAAACAAAAAATTAATAATAGGTATGAAGAGTTTTGAAAAAAACTGGCTAATAACTTGAAATTTTAGAAGATCTTTTAAATAAACTTGACTCATGAAAACAAAAGACAAAAAAAAAAAAAGGCAGAACCTCAGGCCCACACTTATTTTTGCATCTGTTCTCTTTTTCATAATCTTTCCCATCATAGCTAGATGCCATTTTTCATAGCTGTGTATTGAACATCTGAACCCAGAATCAAAGAAGACAGCAACAGGTGGGAGACTTTCTGGTTAATTCTTGTCCACAGTGACACCTGAAACCCCACCTAAAGCAACCCTTCAGCAGCAACAATAGTAGAGATACATCTGGGACCAAATTCATAATCTGGGTAATGTAGGAAATTAAAAGACTGTTATTAGTTTGGACTTTTTACAGAAATCCCTTTGCTGTCCAGAGGGATTAAAGTAGCCATCCATTCTTTCATCTCCTGCTGATAATCACAGAGGCAACTCTTAGATCTGTGTGAGTCCGCCCTCTTTGTTACTCAGAGGGTTTGCCTCTTCAATAAACTCAGCGTCAGTCCCGTTTCGGAACATCCTACACAGAGCCCCCCAGGAGCTCCTGGGTACAGGCCAGTCAGGACCACTGCACCCCCCCAGTCTCACTGTTTTGGAGCTCTGGCAACATTGCTCTGTGTCTGGAGTGTCTCACACGTCAGGAGGACTTGCTGAAGAAGAACAGGTACAGTTAGTGAGCTCTAAGGAAGTTTATTTGCTACAACAATTGGATTCAAAAAACCTTACATTAAAAACAAATCTGTTGCCTGCTTAGGGAAGAAATAAAACTGGTCGGTTCCTTCTGGTTTAAAGTTATAAGCTTTGCCTTTACTACTAGATCATCTGTTTGCACAGTTTATTTCTGGAGTGACAGCATTCTGATGCCAGTCTGTTTCTGAAAAAAGTAGATAAACATTATTCCTGTTCTTCTGGAGATTTTTCTTTCTCCATTAGCACATTTCAGCTGTACCTTTACCCATCAGGGAGTAGGGAAAATGTAGAGATGATAATACTGTTAGTAACAATGATATATTAAAAATACACCATTATTTAACAGAATGGCCAGACTTGAGGTTTTTCTCAGAGAATATAACTTCAAATTTGGTAGTCTTTCCATAGTTCACTTGCAAGAAATTATTTCCATGGTGAAATTTGTAAAGGAATTCTGTTTTATTCAATACTACAGAGCTCAAAGTTTCCTTGGTCCAAGCAAGACTGTTAAGGAGCTGTGTACTTGCATTATATGAACTGAACCTCAGGAGATACGCTTTTACTGAATTGCCAGGGCCAGCACAAGGTTGATGCAAAAGAGGAGCTTAAGGTGCAAAATTTAAGGAGGCACCCATTCTGCAAGTCATAGGATAGATGCTGGGTTAAGACATATAATATAAAACAACATTAAAACAATTTTTAACCTTACATAAGCAATGTAGCTTCCTTTTTTATTAAATATAACAACTCACTGTCCCAAACGTAAATATATTACATCATATGGGAGTACACTGACTACAGGAGGTAAGTCGCATCACCTTAACTGGAAAGTAATAGTTTTTTTTTTTTTTTTTCTATTACCACATCTGTTACTTCAAAACCCAAAGCAGAGAATTCTCCAAATTCAAACTGGACTCATATGAATTTGCACTCCCTCCTCACTCACACCTTTTCTTCCCGAGAGTAATTTCACTATTTATGGAGAAGATCAGGGAGGCAAGGAAAGGTTTTAAGTACTGATCCGTTACCACATTTCCTTCCCTACCTCAAAAACATTGTCTGTTTTCTTTCACTCTAACTCAATTTTCTTCATCACAAAATTTCCTTCTTACTTTCATTCTCTGTTCTGTTCCTCCTGCCCTCTGTAGTCTCCTCTAATCAGACTTTTTAGTCCTGAAAGAGTCATCATGGGCCAAGCTCAACTCTTTGTGGTATTTAGGGCAACAGATTTCTAAACTGTCTTAATATGACCTGATTAATGAGAAACAGCCAGTGACTTGCAAGATAATATTTAAAAACTGTACATACATGCTTCTCTATGGGGATCTAAGAACATTTTTAATCCATAACAGGTAAGATCCCTAACTGGTAATTAGCCCAGAAATAGCCCTGGGGCCACTTGGCTCCAGTGACCATGGTTTGTGTCCTGTATCCTTGGATCGTAATTTTTCTTTTTTTTAAATCCTAAATTTCTTTGGCTGAAAGCATATTCCAGTACCAAATGCTGTCAAATAAAAATACTTTATGCTAAATAAGTGAAGTAAGTCAAAGAAAGATAAATACCATATGGTCTCACTTGTATGGGGAATCTAAAAGACAAAAACCTAGCTCAGATACTGAGAAGAGACTGGTGGCTGCCGGGAGGTGTGGAGGGTGGGCAAAATGGGCGAAGGGGCTCAAAAGGTACAAACTTCCAGTTATAAAATAAGGAAGTAATGGAGATATGATGTACAGCATAGCTGCTCTAGTTAATGCATGTTTGAAAGTTGCCAAGAGTAAATATTAAAAAGTTCTCATCACAGGGAAACTCTGTAACTTTGTATGGTGATGATGTTAACTAGAATTGTGATCATTTCACAGTATATACAAGTATCAATTATTATGTTATATACCTGAAACTAATATAATGTTAAACATTATTTCTCAATTAAAAAAAAATTTATGCTAGAGAAGAAATTCTAAGAGCATTTCCTCATATGAGGAAACATGCATTTATCTGTCTTTGGTTTTTTTGAAAGGAGATAAAAATTGAGAGGAAAAACAAACTGCAAAGTAGAATTGTTCTAAAATATATTTTCCTTAACCAGTTAGAAAGTTCTGTCTTACATATTCCTTACTTAGAAGATCATGAGAAGCGATGATAAAGGGATTTGAGGAATAAATCCTATTAATAACAGAGCCCTAAGGGAAATTTTCCTTTCAGCGTGTATTCTGTTAAGGGAATATTTTTTTAATATTAAAATAGAAAGCTAAAAAAAAATCATGAATTTATAGACCAGATATTTATATTTGCAGATTATCTACTGTATATGCTTTTCTTTTGGATATTTTGTTCATTGACCTACTATAAATGGAAGAAATGACAGTCTCTCTTGATTCTTAGCCATATTTGTAAAACTGTGTTGGTAAGGTTAAACACACAGGCAAATTATTTGTAATTTTTTTACTCATGTTTCTAGAATTGTGTTACTATTTGGAGCATTATGGTATGTACTTGGAGGCAGTTAGAATGAAGTCAGAATGAGCTCACATAAGCCAAAGAGAGGGTGGAGAGGAAGAAGGTACAGGTTGATTTTAAAGGTTATAAAGGTGGATTATAAAGGAATGGAGAGAATTTGTGTTCTAATTGAAGGTAAAGAAAAAGTGAAATCAGGGTTCATCTAGTAGCTGTAGTATCTAAAACAGGAAACATAAGAGGAAAAACATGTTTGTGGAATTGTAGGAGTTTGATTTTTTCCTGTTATCATTTAGTGACATACCTAATAAATTCACAAAATATTTCCTGTTTTAATATCTATATATATATTGAACGGCACTGTAATTTGAATTTCCTTATTATGGTTTATCTGTCTGTATGCATATCATCCCCAGTGCACATTAGGCATCTGCATGTGGACTATGGCTCATTCCTCTGCAGAGGCCTTGAGGCTTTGATAGAACCTGTGACACAGTCCTCCTTCAGTGTCTGATGAGTCTGTGACTGTGAGTCTAAGCTTGAGGAAGAGCACAGAAGAAGAGAGACTGAGGGGGTAGTTGGAAATGCTGTTCTTGCTCAAGAGGTAGAAAGAAGCTGGTAATACAGATTAGGAAATAACTTATACATTTCATTTCATTTAATAAGCGTGTGTATGACACTGTGTGCTGGGCATTACTATAAGTACTGCACAAATCAGAAACAATTTAATCCTCCTAACCACCCCAGGATCGTGAAGTAGAGGTGCTATTATTTTAGAAGAGAAAATGGAGGAAACGAGAGGGTAAGGAGTTTTCGCGAGGCATACAGCTGGTAAGAGGCATGGCCGGGACCACATGCCCCACGGTGAGCTGTGCTGAGGAACGCTGTGCCAAGCTGCCAGGGCCCTGGAGAGCATGACAGCCGCCTGCCGCTCTCTGAAAACCTGCCCTGTGCTGCTTTCCCTGCTCTAGGTGCTGCATGTGGCTTATCGTTTCTTCCTCTCTGCAACCTCAGAGAGCAAATCTTGTTTCTCTTTTACAGGTAAAGTGCAGTGGGCCTTGATTCTCAGCAAAGAGCACAAGCATCTGAAACCAGTGTCTCTCTCTTCCAGCTGATTTTGCCGGATTCCATGAAAGTCCTGCCGGTGTACATGAACTGCTTGTTGAAGAACTGCGTGCTGCTCGGCAGACCCGAGATCTCCACAGACGAGCGGGCCTACCAGAGGCAACTGGTCATGACCATGGGCGTGGCCGACTCACAGCTCTTCTTTTACCCACAGCTTCTGCCCATAGTAAGTAGGAAGCGCGCTGTGGTGGCGCATTTCCTAGAGACGCCTGGGAGAGAATCATGGTTTGTTCTTAACCAGAAACTTCGGTGTCACGAGCAGCGCAGGCCTGAGACGGGCTCGGGGCTGGGCGCTCCAGCTCACGGAGCTGTCGGGTGACTGCGTCTCTGCCCTCATGCCCAGACAGGTCCTCTTTGACGGATTAAGCAGACTGAACGGTCAGGAAGCCCAGCTTCAGTTGAAGAAATCTACTATGGCATGAAAGGCAACTGCTGTATCTGTATGGACGTTGATAAGCACACATATATTTGTTTTTAGACAGTGTATTAATTGTCTGAGAGTCACCACGTTTAATCAGAATGGCTCTGATGAGCCTTGTGCAGGCGCCCTCAGGGAATTTACCTGGTGATGTACTCTGCTTCTTTACTGAAGACAGCCCTGACGTGCCTTGGCTCCTTCCCCGCGAGACCTAGCAGGTTATAGCTGAGGGGTCAGAGCTGGGGCAGCGAGGGGTGGTTTCTGACTCCTGGATCAAAACTCACGCCCAGGCTCTCAGTAGTAGTGCAATTAGGAAGAGTTAACGTACATTCAAATAATTGATTTTCGGATAAAACTGGACTCTGCCAGAGAAGCTAGGACCCTGGGGAACACGGACATGACGTCTCACTAAGACCCACGGAGGTCGCGGTGGCCAACATGTCAATAAACCCCGTGGGCTGCTCGCAGTCCTCTGCTGTGAGCTCGGCAGCTGACAGTCTCTCCCTGCAGAGCGCCCTCTTCACCTGCTTCCCGGGTTGCTCTCCCGCTTCCCCGGCCTCTCCCGCTGCCGCCTTTGCTGGTTTACTCTGCTTTCCCTGTGTGGGCCCCCAGGGCTCAGGCCCCGGGACCCTTCTGCTGTCTGCGCACACAGCCCTGCGGGGGTCTGACCTGCGTCAGGCCAGCAGCCACAGTCTATGCCAACGCTCTAGCTCCCGTCTGCAGCAGGCACTGCCCTGAGCTCCGCAGGGTTGGCGCTGGAGCCCCTAGGGCCCGTCTCCGTGGGCTGTGACGGGCACCGCCCCCGAGCACGCTGGGCCTCCTCTCCTGCAGTCTTACCGCCCTGCGTCTGTCACCCTCTCTCCTTCCGGTTCCTCAGGACCAAAGGCCTACGCTCACCCTTTGGCTCTCTTCTTCCTCACCCACCACATCTCATCCGTCAGCACTCTTTCCACGCCCACTGTCACCACCCAGACTCCCAGCAGAGTGGCCTCTCCTAACAAACCTGCTTGCTGGCACCTGTCACTTTTTGGCACGGAAGTTAAGAGTAACGCTGTTCAAATAACTGTCGGTTCATGGCCCTCCGCCCCTCAGAACACCTCAGGATTTCCCACTTCAGGAGAAGCCGACCTGCTTCCCGCCTGGGCCCCACCCTGCTTTCTGTCTGACTCATCTTATTTCTCTCTGTACTCCAGCCACACTGGGCTCCTCTCTTAGCCCTGAACGTCCGAGACAGTCCTGCGCCTCAGGCCCTCCACACCCGATGCCCCCCATCTGGAATGCCCATGGCCCCCGGCTCAGATGTTACCTTCTTAGCAAACCTCTGACTCCCCTGTTTAAAACTACCACCACCAGTGTGCTCTATCCCACTGCCCTGCTTCACAGCACTTAACACCTTTTAAATTTCTATATACTTAGGTTGTCTGCTGTCCTTTCTTCCCTCCAAAACATGGTTAGCTATACAAGGTGGGGATAACTTTCTAATGACTAGAATGCCTGGCGCAGAGCAAGGACTCATTGAAGTGAGCTGGGAGGGAGGAGGGGGAAAGGGTAGGAGAGGAAGGAGGGAACAGGAGGGCCTTCTGACTCTCGCCTCTGCCTCGCAGCACACCTTGGATGTCAAGAGCACCACGTTACCTGCTGCTATTCGCTGCTCTGAGACCCGTCTTTCAGAAGAAGGAATCTTCCTCTTGGCCAATGGTCTAAACATGTTCTTATGGTTGGGAGTAAGCAGCCCACCAGAACTGATTCAAGGAATCTTTAACGTGCCATCTCTTGCACATGTCAACACAGATATGGTAGGTATATTTTTTTCCTTTGCTTTGCAGTAATAAATTCTTAAATGCTTTTTGTTCATATGCAACCATGTATTTATAGAGAAAACAATAAGGTCTGTAGTTCTGTATAAGAGAGTTTCATGTTTTAATGAATAACAATTAGCTAGCATAAAGTTGTATAAAGTATTATCCGACAACCAAATTATATGACTTTAATAGAGACTGCTGACAGTACCAGAGCATTTTCTATTTGTTAATCACTGTGCTCCAAATACTTTAAATACACTATTTCATTTAATTCTTGTAACAAATCGGTGAGACAGATACTAGTATCAACATTTTCTAGACATCTCCAGTGAGGCGTAGAGACAAGTTCTTTCAGTAGTAAGTGGCAGAGGTGGGAAGTGAGTTTGGTCTTAGGCTCTGGGCTCGTCCCTGGTGCTGAACTACATATTCACAAGGATGTAGAGGCTTTCATACACATTTAGCTACAGATATGACCACCCTACAAAAACAAATTATGTGCCCTTCTGTTTCATTTATTTCAAAAGAGATTTTAGATTTGATGTGGAATGAACACAAATAATGTTCTTCTTAAATTATAATTGCTGGTTTTCCTAGCATACTCTGAGAATCACACTGACTGCATACCTTATTTGCAGACCATCGTGTGAACCCCATTGCTGTGATGGTTGTCTTCCTCTGCTTGACTGGATTCCCTATGAATTCAGATGCAGAATGCAGCAGAGAATTTGTTCCCTGAGTCCTCACTCATGTTTTGGAGATGGCTTAAGGCTTTAATTTCTGGTATGAAGGTAGACACATAGCATCTGGAGAAGAAGTCTGGATTAAAATTTCAGGTTAAATAGATACGTGGTCAGTTTAGAGAGCTGCATATCTATTATGAATGTAAAAATATATTTTTAAAGAAGTTAAAGGTATCCATTAAGAGGTTAGTTTTAAGATGAAGATTTAGAAATAGTAAGATGTTTGCATGTGGTTGAAATTAAGAATGATTAGAAATGCAATTTCTTAAAAATTAAAGTTCAGTGGGCAAAGAACTATGAGCATGAAGAATGTTTATATAAAATTTAAGGAAGCCTCCTTTTATGTCATATATTAAATATTAAATTTCACATTAAATTTAAATTTCACATATAAATGTTAATGCATATTTGTTGAATATAGATATGGAGTAGCCGAAGTCTGTCCACCACAAAGCAATAGATTGCTAGGTTTGTGCTTATGTCTCCATATTTCTTCTCAACCTTCTTCAAAAAGTAAGACAAAAAAACAAATATTGCTTTCTTTTTAGAGGCAGTTGGCACTTTGAGACATATACATAAAGTATACTTATTTTATGTTTGTTTTTTAAATAAAAATTAAAAAATAGTCTTAAATGTCAAGAGAATACATAGAGAGTGTGGAATGTGAATATAAATAATGAATTTCCTGCCATTTTTTTTTTTAACAACTCCTGTGAAAAATATTGGCTATGATCTTTTCCTGGGATGTGTGACTTTTTGGTAAAATGTTCCAGTTCACTTTTCCAGTAACTAACTCACAGATGTTGTCTTAGCTCCTTGCTTAGAAGTAAGCATTAACATTTACTGTCTTAATGAAAGAAATCTAAGTTCAGATCTCTCATGTCCCCTGAGGGCCACATGCAGTAGATGCTATCTTTTATATACCATTACCCAGATTTCAGGGAAATCTGAGAGGCCACAGTCCCTCTGAGAAGTCAGCATTTGGTGGTTTGTTTGAATTTTGGGACAGTGGTATTTGGATGGCATTTTCCACGTGGGGTAATGCCTTAGGATCCTGCCGCTGATCCACTGAAGGAATGAGGTATATCGGTCTCTCATAACACAGCCTTGAAATATCCATCTTGCAAAGAAATTAATATCATGGTGAGTTGACATTCTTTGCAAAAATCGTATACTGTTTGTGTCAAATTATGCTGATAAGTATGAATCATTTTTAATGCATTTTTATTTCACATTTTTGGTTTTTAGGTAGATGAACTAAGCCAACAGCATGGAAGGATGTTTTTTAACTTTAACATTCTAATAATCTCATTCTTACTATGAAAGCGTTCAGTGATTGTGGTCATTTATTCACTGGGCCTTCTGGGGAGGCACTGGTTACATGGAGGCTCTGACTCACATTTACTCAGTGTCCATTCAGAGGAACACAGACTAAGGATCCCAAAACATTTACAAGGAGGGGATTTTTCTGTCCTAATAAAAATTTTCCAAGAACAAGCCCAAAGAGAAGTAAAGATCAGGCACATGTCACATGAGTTACCTCCCGATGTACATAGTGAACATAGCTAGATGTACTATTTTCCTATAAAAAAGAAAACATATGTACATAGCATGTAAATAAAATAAAGCATGTTTAGTGTAACTTTGTAGGCAAATTCTTGGAAAACTCCATACTATCAGTTCAGTTGCATGATGTCAGTATGTATCAAAATTAAATGTATAGAAATTTTGTAATGTGGTATTAATCGGAAATGTTTATTGTGCTTTGTAAGTATAGTAAGCAAGTATAGTAAGTAAGCATAGTAAGCAAGCCAAATGATTAAGAAATTACCAATATACCTATTTCAAATAATTTCCAAAAAGTTCATCAGGGAAACCACCTAGAAAAAAAAAAAAAGAAAAGAAAACTAAGCTCTTTTAAATTTGTGAGAGTGCCAGCAATACAAGGGAAATGTTTAGACGGCATGGGTCTATCTCCTTGATGGGAATGGGAATGTTTCTAACATGGCAGGGCCCACCCAGTGTTGTGCAAAGTAATTGGAGGCTGTGGATTCAAGTTCCCACTTCCCCACTCATGAGCTGTGTGACTTCAGACAAGTCACTTGTTCTCTCTGAGCTACAGCTAACTGCCACTAAGTCAGGGATCATTTATGTTCCCTGCCCATCTCCCAGGGTTGCTGGGTAAATTCAGGTAACATATAGTTCAAGGAAGATGACACTCTACATGAACTGCGGAGTATCTTGTCTATGTAATTTATTCAGGATTAAAAAAAAAAGTTTAATTTTACAGCATGAAAGGGGCAGTAGATCACAAATCTTCCATCTTCCATTACAAAGGAGACTGAGCAGCGGGTGAAAAAGCGCTGGTCATGGTTATGTAAAAAAAAAAAAATAATAATAATAATCTCATTCTGCTTCTATCTAAATGTTATAAGTTGTACTGAAACTTAAACTTTATTTTCCTTAAATTTAGACATTATTGCCTGAGTTGGGAAATCCATACTCACAAACACTCAGAATGATAATGGGTATTATCCAACAAAAGCGGCCATATTCAATGAAGGTAAGAATGAGATTTTCTTCTTTCAAGTGTTTTGATTTCCAATGCATGTCCTATATTTTTATAACATGATTTCTGATAGAAAACTCACAATCTCTGAGTATACCTACCTACCTGTCAACCACACACATACAAAAATAACTATCACCATGCATTAACTATGGATTATCTTACTAAGTATTAACTTAGAAACAATTGATATTATTAAGTCTTTGAAATGACTTTTCCTTCAGTGCTTAAAATTAAAGAAGTATAAAAGCATTTGTTAAATTTGACTTTTACAGCTTTTGATTTATTATCTCTGAAAAATTTTGTTATCCTAGTCTTTCCAAGCTTTTTTTGAGTGTGAGTAAAAGACTTTAAAATGTCTGTTAGGTCAGGAAAATTATGCCTTATTGCTAAGTGCCAAGTACTCACCCCTGTCTTCCTTTTCAAGCTCAATAGTAGAATTGCCTGGAGTGTACAGATGACGGTGGTCTACTTCTGTACGACCTCCTGCAGCGGTGCAGGACACTCAGCTGCAGGCAGGCCTCTACAAGAACCAGGGCACTGTGGGGCTATTGTTCCCCCGAAACATAAATATTGTCAGTTTATATCAGTGTTCTTTACCATGATAGATACTCATGCACGCAAACGTCAACTTTAGTAGAACTTTTGGAAAGTTGAATAAAGAGCTTTATAATCTCTAGGACATCTGGGTAAACAAAACCTTTCCAGAACTGTTTTTACATCACTACTTGGGTTCAGTTTTAGGGCAGGACCTAGAGATGGCAGAGAAGGCTCAAACTAAACATGTTCTTCACACAACACTCTGAACACCCTTGAGACATGTGATGAAATCTTAGGGTCGTATGACACACAGATTGACCAGAACTAGTGTTCAGCATTCACAGCAAGGATGATCCACCTTTGTCCTAGTGGCTGCATCTCCACAGCTGGCCCCAAATGCAGAGAAGGAGCCAGACTAAACGTGGCGATCACCCCTGTGCTCAGTAACCCCTTCTTCCAGGAAAAAAAAAGCCCTTTCCTCCCCTCTGCTCCATGACCTGCTTATCAAGGTCATGTCAGCTTTGGTTATTAAAATATCTGAGGTAGTTGCCAAATATGATATGTAAATAAAATATAAGAAGTTATATAATATTAATACTAATTTTAGCTTAAATGATTTTTTTTATGTGCTACTTGGAAATGTATCTCTGTTTGAAAAAATCCTTGACATTCTCAGGGTTTCAAAGAATTTGAAAATCTAAAATCCAGAAATGTGAGAGCTGAAGGAATCCAGGAGATGATGCCTGGTCCCCCATAGGCTCTCAGCTGCCGTTGCTGCTTAGCAGACGTGAAAAGGAGTGCACTCACCTGGTCAGGGTGCACAGCTAGGTCACAACAGACACGGGCCTGGCCTGGCTGTTCAGTCCATGCACTTGGTTTTACATCTTCTTCTCCAACCTTTGAAAATGGATCACACAAAGGAAATGGAAACACATTTAAAGAGTCTTTATATCTTTGAAAGAGTCCAGATTGACTAGAAGGAGAAAAGGGTCAAGGATAGCAAAATCAAACCAGAAGGCATTGCTGCCTTCTCGATTATGCTAGTTAGGTTTTCAGAGAATCAGCCCTCTTAGAGCTCACTGTCAGCACAGTCTTACATTTGTGGGAGAATTAAAAAAAAAGATTTCCATCACAGTGCATTCCCAGATTACCTAAATCAAATGCTTTACTGAAATTCTAGTCCTGCCCTGCTTCATGGTTCTCCAGGCTCCAAAGTATCTCTTCTTCCTCTTGTGTTTCCTAGAATACTCCCTCCCCACTGGCTCCTTTCCAGTTTACAAGCTGTTGTCACATCTTCCTTCTTTGAAGCTGCTGCTTGTCCAAGATGCTGCTCCGTTTTCCTTTTTATCCCACAAATTTTGTACTGAATGCTAGAGACATAGCAGGCATTTTACCACCATGCTTCCTGAAATGTTAATAACTGCTTGTAATTTCCTTCTTCCCAGCTCGTTTTCCCTGAACTGCCAAACTGCTAAAGACGTGTTATTCTCAACCCCTTTACAAGATTGAGTACTACTACATTCCTCAGTGTTTCTCTTCTGTCCGCTTTCAAGACATCATACTCTCCTGATTCTTTCTCACTGACCTTTTTCCTTTGGCTTCTCTTCATTCATCTGCCCCTTAGGACGAGTTGCGTTTTCCTAAGTTATACCCACGGCGCTCTCTCATTCAGCATACTCCTTTTGGGCCATCCTGATCACTGCCGTCATTTATCTGTGCCCTGTGAAACAGGCAATATGAGAGAAGAAAATGCATTTTGAAGTACAATAATTCTGTAAGCACTGGTAACATGGCCCAGAGAATATCCCATTTAGACCAGTTGGATTAACCAATCCTTCCACGGAGAGGGCACACAGGAACCTGCGGGGAGACCAGCAGTGACCATTTTATAGTCCTCTCCCCTCTCCACCCCACCCCACAGAGCTGCATCCCTCCCTGTGGAAACACTGAGGGGAATAACACACAGATTCCCAGTCCCTCCCAATATACTTTCTCCTCTGACGTGGGTGGTGTATCCATGAGAAGACTACCAGTGTGTCAAGACGCCATATCTACCACTTCTATAAATGCAGTTCCCTGAGACTTTCCACCAAGTGCTGGGTGATCCAGCTTTGTAGAGACTCAAATGCCAGAGCAGGATATTCCTTTACCATAAAGATGAGTTTCTTCCAAGGTTGAAATTCATCCCCTCTTCTATTTCCTACTTCAGATCATGGCCAGATGCACCCATCAGAGAAGGTTTTAACAGTGACCACTACATTTAAACCAAAAACTAAATAAATGAATGGCAGTACCCCCAGATGAGCAATATGAACTTCCATTAATTTCCATAGAAAAGTTAATTCTAAGGAAATTAGGGCCTCAAATCCTTCCCTCCATGGTGTTTTTATTCTGCCCAGTCAGCCTGAGCTGTCTCACTGAGGCCAGACCCACATTGGTGTTGCCCATAGCAGACAATGGTAGAGTCCTAGCGGCACCTGAGGAAAGGTGGAGAAGACAATTTACTTGTGTAAATTTCTCTTTTTGAGAAAATTGCCTTGGTTTCAGGCTCACCAGGATGCACACTTTCAACTCCTTGGCGATGTTCCCATGGGCGGGGCTAGTTTCTTTGCCCTCATCAGATGGAATATGACCCTGCACACTGCTGTTGCAGTGTCAGCTCCCAGGGCCTGGCACGGACCAGCCAAGACGTCACGTGTGTCCATTATCCATGTGGAATTAATTAGCCAGCCCGAAACAGTAGCTGCACCCAGCCGATGTGGAATGTGCCTTCCTTGGTGTAGCGGGTGTGAAGCTGGTAGCTGCAGGCACTTTGGGTGGTTTCACCAGGCAAAAGGAAGTGAGATGATGCCCTGGTTCTTCTTAATTATATGGGTGGTAGATGGAGACAGTATTTTGCACATCTCTCTGCACTAACCACACACACAGCTCAACAGATATCAAATTCTCACCTTTCTGATCATTTGCTTTAACTTCTTGAAATACAAGTGAGTAAGTGGGTCAACAGAAGAGCTGAGAGAATTCATGACAAACTACCTTTTTCTGGGTTTCCTCCCCATGGGTCTCTCCCTCTAGAGCAGCACTGTCCAATAATGCAAGCTGCACATTAATTCTATACTTTGTAGCAGCCACAATTAAAATGAAAAACTACAATTTTGAGAAGGTTTTAACTTATCCAGAATATTACCATTTCCACATGTAATCGGTGTAAAATTACTTTGAATATTTTAAGATTTCAGTAGTTTAAGAACATTATCTTTTCCATCTGTCTCCTTTGCAGCTACACTGCCTCATTCAGGTCTTGACTGTCTCCCACCTTAGATGCTTCCAGCTGCTCCCTGTCTAGTTTCCCTCATCCCCCTAGTGAATGCTATGCACCATAGCCAGTTGTTCTTCATCAGCTTCACTGAATCACATTTCCTACAAAAACCCAAACGCGTCACCTCCCATGGATTTCTAGAAGTGTGTGCTAATTTACCTGCCATCCAGGACTGTGTATTTGGCACGTGGTTCCCCAGTAGAATGCTAATACCATACTCCCACATCCTTAAGGAAATCTACATCCTTAAGGAAATCCTACCCTGTCCTTTAAGGTTCAGCGAGTCACTGCCATTGTGAAGCCATTTCCAGCATTCTGCTTGTGTTTCATTGTTGCCACTTACATGTCTTGATTTTTGTGGCTTTGTACTCAATGCCTCTCTCCACTCTGGGTAACAGGCACTTTCCTATCCTCCTCCAAGGCCTCATAGACAACAGACATGTAATTCTGGTGGAACTGAAGCATGCAGAATTGAGCCACATTCAGGAAATGTTTATAACCAGCTGCCTTGTTGTTTTCTTCCTAGCTGACGATAGTCAAGCAGCGAGAACAGCCAGAAATGGTTTTCCGACAGTTCCTGGTAGAAGACAAAGGACTTTATGGAGGATCATCCTACGTGGATTTCCTTTGTTGTGTTCACAAGGAGATCTGTCAGCTGCTTAATTAACAGAATCTTCTCTATTGTTAATACTGCCTTTCTAAGGAGACACTCTCCTTCTTGGTGCCTAATTCTCTGGATAGTAACAGTCTAGTTTTGATTTCTTGCTCATTTTCAGAATAGCTTTCCAAGATGGCATTTTAGAACTTCAGCTTTGGTGCTCAGGTATAAAGCCAGTTGAGGTACAATTGTACCTTAAAGGGAACAGTCTATTTCTGATTGCACAATTTAAAAAAATGATGCAGTTTGCATTTCATGAAAGGCATAGTTTACAGAATTGTAAACATTCTCAATTTTCTTTCTTTGTGCTAGACATATAAATTATTTTTCAAAATGTATAGATTTGGGGTAAAAAGTTGTCTCAGTTCCTCTCCCATTTACAGTAAGGGATAAAAAAACTTAATTTTTACATTATACTTAATTTTTTAAAAACAATATAACCCCATTGAACATTTTTCAACTTAAGGTTTGCATAGCAGACTTTTAAATAGCCTTGGAATCTATTTTGTGGAACAATTTGTGTTCTACGTTTTTTTCATAATTACATGTTGTGTATGTTAAGACTATTTTCCAGTTGTTATTTTGTCTGTAAAACTGTCTTTATCAATATTCTTCATCATTCCCTGTACAATTTTGATGGTTTCTACCTGTATATAATGGATCTTAACCAGTATCAATAAATCACTTCATATGCTCTTACCTACCAGGTAGAATTCATTAGGTATTTTGAGGTTTTAAAAGAAACTCCAGTACTTTGGCTACCTCATGCGAAGAGTTGACTCATTGGAAAAGACTCTGATGCTGGGAGGGATTGGGGGCAGGAGGAAAAGGGGACAACAGAGGATGAGATGGCTGGATGGCATCACTGACTCGATGGACGTGAGTCTAAGTGAACTCTGGGAGTTGGTGATGGACAGGGAGGCCCGGCGTGCTGTGATTCATGGGGTCGCAAAGAGTCGGACATGACTGAGCAACTGAACTGAACTGAAAAGAAATAAGAGTGGTAGTTAAGTGTCTTGGAAAAAGTTGGGTGGATGGATCACTAAAAAAATAAGTTTTGGGGGTGAGTTGGGAAGAATCAGGTAAATAAATAATGTCAGACAGTGTACTCAAGAAAGGCAATTTAACAGTTCTCCAATGAGTCTTGGTGAGCAAAATAAATAAAAACAGGACCATTATTAATGAATATACATAAACCTAGGAGAGTAGCTTTGAGTGATGTGACACAGGTATCTGTCTTTCTCTCTCCTGCTCAACTCTGATGTCAGTGATGTGAGTAATTAATAAGAGCTAAAGTACACTGAATACATACAGTGTTCCAAGAACTGCACTGGTGCTCTGTGAACATCTCCACCTTCATTCCTCACAGTAACCATAATCTAATTAGCCCCATTCACAGATGAAGAAACAAGCTTGAAATGGCTAAGGATTTCATCTGTGATTACATCTCAGACATCCGAGAGTGTGAAGTCAAGTGGGCCTTAGGAATCATTAGTATGAACAAAGCTAGTGGAGGTGATGGAATTCCAGTTGAGCTATTTAAAATCTTAGGAGATGATGTTGTTAAAGTGCCGCACTCAATATGTCAGCAAATTTGGAAAACTCAGCAGTGGCCACAGGACTGGAAAAGGTCAGTTTTCATTCCAATCCCAAAGAAAGGCAGTGCCAAAGAATGCTCAAACTACCACAGAGTTGTACTCATTTCACATGCTAGTGAAGTTATGCTCAAAATCCCTCAGCAGCATGTGAACCAAGAACTCCCAGATGTATATAATACAAGCTGGGTTTCAAAGAAACAGGGGAACCAGAGATCAAGATGCCAACATTCGTTGGATCATGGAGAAAGCAAGGGAATTCCAGAAAAACATCAATTTCTGCTTCCTTCATTACACTAAAGCCTTTGACTCTGTGGATCACAATGAACTGTAGAAAATTCTTAAAAGAGATGGCAACACCAGACCACCTTACTTATCTCCTGAGAAACCTGTATGAAGGTCAAGAAGCAAAAGTTAGAACTGGACATGGAACAACAGACTGGTTCAAAATTGGGAAAATAGTATGTCAAGGCTGTATACTGTCACCCTGTTTATTTAACTTCTATACAGAGTTGTTGTTCAGTCGCCCAGTCATGTCTGACTCTCTGCGACCCCATGGACTGCAGCACACCTGGCCTCCCTGTCCTTCACCATTTCCTGGAGTTTGTACATCATGTGAAATGCCAGGCTGGATGAATCACAAGCTGGAATCAAGACTGCCAAGAGAAGCATCAACAAGCTGAGATATGCAGATGATACCACCCTAATGGCAGAAAGCAAAGAGAAACTAAAGATCCTTTTGATGAAGGTGAAAGAAGAGAGTGAAAAATCTGGCTTAAAACTCAACTTTCAAAACACTAAGATCATGGCATACAGTCCCATTACTTCATAGCAGATAGATGGGGAAAAAAATGGAAACAGTAACAGACTTTATTTTCTTGGGCTCCAAAATTAACTGTAGGCAGTCTGACTGTAGCTATGAAATTAAAAGACACTTGTTCCTTGGAAAGAAAGCTATGACAAAAGTAGACAAGTGTATTAAAAAAACAGAGACATAATTTTGCCGAGAAAGGTTCATATAAGTCAAAGCCATGGCTTTTCCGGTAGTCATGTATGGATGTGAGAGCCAGACCAGAAAGAAGGCTGAGCACCGAAGAACTGATGCTTTCGAACTGTGGTGTTGGAGAAGCCTCTAGACAGTCCCTTGGACTGCAAAGAGATCAATCAATCCTAAAGGAAATCAACGCTGAATATTCACTGGAAGGATGGATGCTGAAGCTCCAATACTTTGTCCACCTAATGCATAGACTCAATGGAAGAGACCCTGATGATGGGAAAGATGGAGGGCAGGAGGAGAAGGGGGCGGCAGAAGATGAGATGGTTGGATACCATTATTGACTCTGGTCATGTGCTTGAGCAAACTCTGGGAGACAGTGAAGGACAGGGAAGCCTGGCGTGCTGCAGTACATGGAGTCACAAAGATTTGGTCACGACTTAGCAACTGAATAACAACAAGAAGCCTAACAAGGTATGCTTTAAAATTTGTAGATATCATGAAATCGAGAAAAATAACAAATATACTGACAGGATTGAAATCTTCCCACAAGTCAGCCAATTGCATAATGTTTCAGATCAATTTGGAATAGTTTTAATAAGAAGAAATGTAAGATTCTGAACTTGTGTCCAAAAAATAAATGTACATGAAGCTGCTTCTTAGGGGGGAAAGAAAAACAACTGAAGTTATTTAAAGAGAATGTCGGAGGTCTGTCAATATGAACCTATAGGAGGATGAAGGCATATATGATCCAGAGCTACTTTTTTTTTTTTTTTTAAACAAGGATAGTTCATCAAGTAAGTACAGCAACCTCCCACTCCACTCTGAGGTGACACTACAGTTAAGTGAGTTTCAGTTCCAGGCACCATGCTCTACATGAAACAGAAGCCCAGTCCACATCCCTTAATTCACTTGAAGAGTCTAATAGATCAGCCAAGAAGGCAGAGGAAAAATACACTGAGCTCGCTTCTTTACAGGCACCACAAAATTACAGCTATCTGCAGAACTACTACTGATGAAAAAGACCAGAATCTACCAGAAAGAATATACAAATAAAGATAAAGCGGAACCACAAGGAGATGGGTAGGAGGGATGGAGTCAAGATACAGTCAAGTCTCATAACTCTGGGTGGGCAGCCTACAAATGGGAGAACGCAGGCTGCAGAGCTTCTCCTACAGAAGTCAGAAGTCTGCGCCCCACGCTGGGCTCCCCGGGTCAGGGGCCCCACACGGAACAGGAGCTCCCAGGGTATCTGACTGTGAAGGCCAGCAGGGCTTCCTTTCAGGAGTCCCTAAGGGCTGAGGAACACAGACTCCACTCTGAAAGGGCACACACAGGCTCTCACGTGCTCCGGGACCCCGGGGCAGAAGCAGGAATTTGGTAGGAACTTCGGCCAGACTTACAAGAGTCTCCCAGAGAGGCAGGAGGCAATGCAGCTCCCCCACCGTGAGGACGAAGACATGGGCAGTCATTCTGGGAGGGCCTGTTCTGCCAGGCGGACACTGTGCTGGTGGGCGCCACTGTGGAACCCTCCCTCTAGTTTCAGTTTCAGGACTAGCCCTGCTCCCACCCAACATCCTGTAGTTGTCAGGCTGGGATGCCTCAGGCCCAGCAGCTGACAGGAGACAGGCTGATTGAAGATCCTCAGGGCACAATTTGCCCACTGGGTGGCCCAGGACACAGCTCCACCCACTAGGGCAGCAGGCAATAGACCTGCACCAGGGCTTTCAAGCCAGAGACCCTAGGACCCAGGCCCCCCTGCCCCCCCACCAAAGAGCAGACGCCAGCCAAAAGAAAACCGCAGCTCTGATAGCAAGCTACACAAACTTCAGGACCCCCCGTGACCCTACACCCAACCGTGTCAGGAAGCAGCCCTGATCACCCGCAATCCAGCACAGCTCTGGGACACCTGGGCTCTGCAACCAGACTGCAGGACCCGTTCTGTCTGCCAGTAGGTCAGCACTAGCCAGGACCTTTGTACCCACGAGTGGATGGGCAACAGCCTGGGGTCTCTTGGACAGACTCCACCCACTAATGAGCCAGCATTAGCCACGGGCCCCCCTAGGTTCTGCAGTCAATCACCCTGTGACCCAGACCTGAGCTAAGTAAAGGTAGAAAAAAATAAATAAATCTTTCTTGGACTTATCAGGAGATGGCTCAAATCAATAAAATTAGAAACGGAAAAGGCGAAGTTGCAACCAACACCACAGAAATGCAAAGGATCATAAGAGATTACTAGAACTACATGCCAATACCATGGGTCACCTAGCAAAAACGAACAAATCCCTAAAAAAATAGTCTCCCAAGTGTGAAACATGAACAGAAAACATGAACAGACCAATTACCAGTAGTGAAATGAATCACTAATAAAAAAAAATAAAAATAATGTGACATATAACCTGTGTCACACCACTCAAACAACAACAACAAAGAATAGTACACGACCAATAGAATTCTCAGGTGAATTCTATCAAACATTTAGATAAGAACACCTATCCTTCTAAAGCTATTCCAAAAAACTCAACGGAAGGAATGGTTACGAACTCATTCTATGAGGCCAGTATCACCCTGATACAAAAACCAGATTAGAAAAAAAAAAATCAGGCCAATATCACTGATGAACATATATGAAAAAGTCCTCAAAAAAATTACTAGCAAACCAAATACAATAATAAATTAAAAGGGTCATACACCATGATCAAGTGGGATTTAACCCAAGGATACAAAGTTTTCAATATCCACAAAATTAATATGATACCCCACATGAACAAACTGATAAAGAACACACGATTATCTCAAAAGATACACAAATGTATCTTTTGACAAAACTCAACATCTACTTAGGATAAAAAATCTTCAGAAAGTGGGCAAAGGGAACATACCTCAACATAATAAAGGTCACACATGACAACCCACAGCCAATATCATACTCAACTATGAAAACTGAAAGCATTTCCTCTAAGATCAGAAGACAATGAGGCCCACTCTCACCACTTTCATTCAACACTGCTGGAAGTCATAGCTACAGCAATCAAACAAGAAATAAAAGAAATCTAAATTGGAAAAGAAGCAGTAAAAAAAAAAATTTAACACTACTTGCAGGTATCATACTATATAAAGAAAATCCTAAAGATGCCACTAAAAAACTGTTGTTGCTGCTAAGTCGCTTCAGTCGTGTCCGACTCTGTGCGACCCCATAGAAAGCAGCCCACGAGGCTCCCCCGTCCCTGGGATTCTCCAGGCAAGAACACTGGAGTGGGCTGCAGTAAAGGGTGCAAAATTAATATAGAGAAATCTGTTGCATTTCTATATACTAACAACAAACAAAAAGAAACTAAGGGAGTACTCTCACTTAAAATGAATAAAATTCCTGGGAATAAACTACCTAAGGAAATAAAAACTGTGCTTGAAAAACTGTAAGACAACTATTAAGACACTGGAATGCAAAAGCAGGAAGTCAAGAGATAACCTGGAGTAACAGGTGAGTTTGGTCTTGGAGTACAAAATAAGCAGGGCAAAGGCAAACAGTTTTGCCAAGAGAATGCACTGGTCATAGCAAACATCATCTTCCAGCAACACAAGAGACGACTCTACACATGGACATCACCAGATCATCAAGACTGAAATCAGATTGATTATAGTCTTTGCAGCCAAAGATGGAAAAGCTCTATACAGTCAGCAAAAACAAGACAGGGAGCTGATTGTGGCTCAGATCATGAATTCCTTATTGCAAAATTCAGACTTAAACTAAAGAAAGTAGGGAAAACCACTAGGCCACTCAGGTATGACCCAAATCAAATCCACTATGATTATACAATGGAAGTGACAAAGACATTTAAGGGATCAGATCTGATACAGCATGAAGAACTATGGATGGAGGTTCCTAACACTGTATAGGGAGGCGGTGGTTAAAACCATCTCCAAGAAAAAGAAATGCAACAAGGCAAAATGGCTGTCTGAGGAGGCCTTACAAATAGCTGAGAAAAGGAGAGAAGCAAAAGGCAAAGGAGAAAAAGAAGGATATATCCATCTGAATGCAGAGTTCCAAAGAAGAGCAAGGAGAGATAAGAAGGTCTTCCTCAGTGATCAATGCAAAGAAAATAAGAGGAAAACAATAGAATGGGAAAGACTAGAGATCTCTTCAAGGAAATTAGAGGTACCAAGGGAACATTTAAGGCAAAGATGGGCATAATAAAGGACAGAAACAGTGTGGACCTAACAGAAGTAGAAGATATTAGAAAAAGGTTTTAATGACCCAGATAACCACGATGGTGTGACCACTCAAGTACAGCCAGAACTTCTGGAGTGTGAAATCAAGTGGGCCTTAAGAAGCATCACTATGCACAAAGCTAGTGGGGGTGATGGAACTCCAGCCGGGCTATTTCAAATCCTAAAAGATGATGCTGTGAAAGTGCTGCACTCAATATGCCAGCAAATTTGGAAAACTCAGCAGTAGCCACAGGACTGGAAAAGGTCAGTTTTCATTTCAATCCTGAAGAAGAGCAATAACTAAGAATGTTCAAACTACTGCACAATTGCACTCATTTCACAGGCTAGCAAGGTAATGTTCAAAATTCTTCAAGCTAGGCTTCAACCTACTGAACTGGGGAATTCATCTTTCAGTGTCATATCTTCTTGCCTTTTCACACTGTTCATGGGGTTCTCAAAGCAAGAATGCTGGAGTGGTCTGCCATTCTCTTATCTAGTGGATCACATTTTGTCAGAACTCTCCACTGTGACCCATCCATCTTGGGTGGCCCTACACAGCATGGCTCATTGTTTCATTGAGTCAGACAAGGCTGTGATCCATGTGCTCAACTTGGTTAGTTTTCTGTGGTTGTGGTTTTCATTCTATCTGCTCTCTGATGGAAAAGGATAAGAGGACTGTGGAGGCTTCCTGGTGGGAGCGACTGGCTGTGGGGAAAACTGGGTCTTGCTCTCCTGGGCAGGGCCATGCTCAGTAAATCTTTAATCCAATTTTCAGCTGATGTTCCCTCCCTGTAGTTTGTCCAGAGGCCAAACGATGATAGGGATAATGGCAGTGATGGTGACCTCCTTCAGAAGGACTTCTGACAGCACTGTTGTATCCAGTGCCCCTGACCCCACAGCAGACCACTGCCGACCCACGCCTCCACCAGAGACTCCTGGACACTCACAGGCAAGTCTGGCTCAGTCTCTCCTGGGGTCACTGCTCCTTTCTCCTGGGTCCTGGTGCACACAAGGTTTTGTCTGTGCCTTCCAAGTTTGTTTCCTCAATCCTGTGGATGTTCTGTAATAAAATCCCACTGGCCTTCAAAGTCAAATTCCCTGGGAGTTCTCAGTCCTTTTGCTGGATCTCCAGCTTGGGATATCTGTTATGGGCCCTAGAACTTTTGCAACGGTGTAAGAACTTCTTTGGTATAATTGTTCTCCAATTTGTGGGTCGTCTGTCGATGGCTTTATAGTGGGGCTAATGGTGACCTCCTCCAAGAGGATTTATGCCACACTCTGAGCCTCCCAGGTCTGCTGCAGCCAGAGCCCCCATCCCCCTGGCAGGCCACTGCTGTCCTGTGCCTCCGCAGGAGACACTCAAACACTCAAAGGCAGGTCTAGCTCAGTCTCTTGTGGGGGTCACTGCTCCTTTCTCTATGTCCTGATGTATACAAGGTTTTGTGTGTGCCCTCTGAGTGGATGAGAGTGAAAAAGGTGGCTTAAAACTCAACATTCAAGAAATGAAGATCACAGCATCTGGTCCAATCACTTCATGGCAAACAGATGGGAAACAATGGAAACAGTGACAGACTTTATTTTCTTGGGCTCCAAAATCACTGCAGATGGTGACTACAGTCATGAAATTAAAAGACACTTGCTCCTTGGAAGAAATGATATGACAAACCTAGACAGCATGTTAAAAAGCAGAAACATTACTTTGCCAACAAAGGTCGGTATAGTCAAAGCTATGGCTTTTCCAGCAGTCATGTATGGATGTGAGAGTTGGACCATAAAGAAGGCTGAGCACCCAAGAATTGATGCTTTTGAACTGTGGTGTTGAAGAAGACTCTTGAGAGTCCCTTGGACTACAAGGAGATCAAGCCAGTCAATTCTAAAGGAAAACAATCCTGAATACTCATTGGAAGGACAGATGCTGAAGCTCCAATACTTGGGCCACCATCTGATGCAAAGAGCTGACTTATTAGAAAAGACCTTGATGCTGGGAAAGAAAGATCGAAGGCAGGAGGAAAAGGGGACGACAGAGGATGAAATGGTTGGATGGCATCACCGACTCAATGGACACGAGTTTGAGCAAGCTCTAGGAGATAGTGAAGGACAGGGAAGCCTGGCGTGCTGCAGTTCATGGGGTCGCAGAGTCAGAAATGACTGAGTGACTGAACAACAATAAGGCTTCAACAGTACATGAACTGAGAACTTCCAGAAGTTCAAGCTGGATATAGAAAAGGCAGAGGAACCAGAGGTGAAGTTGCCAGCATCTGCTGATCATAGTGATAGCTTACGCTGAACAGTGTTCGATTCGTGATCTCTGAAGATTTAA
The DNA here is from genome assembly GCF_055505025.1 of Bos grunniens. NCBI lineage: Eukaryota > Metazoa > Chordata > Mammalia > Artiodactyla > Bovidae > Bos > Bos grunniens. The sequence goes on along the minus strand of NC_141170.1, from coordinate 111,817,645 downwards.
CTGCAGGACCAGGGACCAGGCTTGATCACTCAAGAGCTTTTGTATAGCAGAGTTTTATTAAAGTGAAAAGGGACTGAGAAAGCTTCTGACACAGACATCATAAGGGTTATGCAGAGTGCCCCTCCCTTCCACAGTAATAGCAAGCCCATCCGTTTTCACCTGGGTCCCTCTGGGCATTTTTCTCAGGCTATTTAAGAACGGCTCTGACAGCCATTACTTTTTTCGCTGCCTTTCTTTCTTTTCCTCATATTCCCTGCCATAAAAAACTGAGTCAGTAGCAACAGAGTATCTAAAGACTGATTTGGTCCATACATCTGTTTTAATAGCTTACAGCAGCTATCTGGAGCCAACTGAGTGAGAAATCTATCCTTTAAGATCACTCTTTCCTCTTCACTTTCAGGATCTGCACAGGGATTCCCTCACTCTAGGAATTTACCAGGAGCTTCCTTCTCCTCCTGTTCTATGTTTGCCAATTTGGCATAAAGTCTTAGCATGTGCTTGCCTGAGTCCTTCAAGAACACACCTACAAAATGACTCTGATCCCATCTTCCTTTACGGTGTTGTAGTCCCAGTCTGGTTCTATAGTTGGGACCGCCTGATTCCCAGTGGGGAGGGCGGCTATCTCGTCCTCCCTCTTCCCTACTGATTCATTACCAAGCCATTCATCTCCATAAGCAACCGCTTTTCCCAAAACTCGAGTTTTTGAGTCGGGGGTTAGTGTTCATCCCAGGATATACATCACATCCTTCTAAGCAAGGTCGTAAAGCAGAGTAATACCTTTAAAGGTATTTTTTTATATTATAAAATCTAATTAATATATTATAAATCTAATATATTTTTCTGGGTCCTCTAAATAGTCTCCCAGATCCTCCTTGATTCTTTTTTAATTAATTATTTTACAATATTGTATTGGTTTTGCCATACATTGACTTGAATCTGCCATGAGTGTACATGTGTTCCCGATCCTGAAGCCCCCTCCACCTCCCTCCGCATACCATCCCTCTGGGTCATCCCAGTGCACCAGCCCCAAGCACCCTGTATCATGCATCAAACCTGCATATCACATATGATATTTCACATGTTTCAATGCCATTCTCCCATATCATCCCGCCCTCACCCTCTCCCACAGAGTCCAAAAGACTGTATACATCTGTGTCTCTTTTGCTGTCTTGCATACAGGGTTATTTTTACCTTCTAAATTTCATATATATGCGTTAGTATACTGTATTGGTGTTTTGCTTTCTGGCTTATTTCATTCTGTATAATAGGCTCCGGTTTCATCCACCTCATTAGAACTGATTCAAATGTATTCTTTTTAATGGCCGAGTAATACTCCATTGTGTATATGTACCACAGCTTTCTTATCCATTCGTCTGCTGATGGACATCTAGGTTGCTTCCATGTCCTAGCTATTATAAACAGTGCTGCAATGAACATTGGGGTACACGTCTCTTTTGATTCTGGTTTCCTCAGTGTATGAGCCCAGCAGTGGGATTTCTGGGTCATGTGGCAGTTCTATTTCCAGTTTTTTAAGGAATCTCCATAGTGGCTGTACTAGTTTGCATTCCCACCAACAGTGTAAGAGGGTTCCCTTTTCTCCACACCCTCTCCAGCATTTATTGCTTGTAGACTTTTGGATAGCAGCCATTCTGACTGGTGTGAAATGGTACCTCATTGTGGTTTTGATTTGCATTTCTCTGATAATGAGTGATGTTGAGCATCTTTTCATGTGTTTGTTAGCCATCTTTATGTCTTCTTTGGAGAAATGTCTGTTTAGTTCTTTGGCCCACTTTTTGATTGGGTCTTTTATTTTTAGGAATTGAGGTGCAGGAGTTGCTTGTATACTTTTGAGATTAATTCTTTGTCCATTGCTTCATTTGCTATTATTTTCTCCCATTCTGAAGGCTGTCTTTTCACCTTGCTTATAGTTTCCTTTGTTGTGCAGAAGCTTTTAAGTTTAATTAGGTCCCATTTGTTTATTTTTGCTTTTATTTCTAATATTCTGGGAGGTGGGTCATAGAGGATCCTGCTGTGGTTTATGTCAGAGAGTGTTTTGCCTATGTTTTCCTCTAGGAGTTTAATAGTTTCTGGTCTTACATTTAGATTTTTAATCCATTTTGAGTTTATTTTTGAATATGCTGTTAGAAAGTGTTCTAGTTTCATTCTTTTACAAGTGGTTGACCAGTTTACCCAGCACCACTTGTTAAAGAGATTGTCTTTTCTACATTGTATATTCTTGCCTCCTTTGTCAAATATAAGGTGTCCATAGGTGTGTGGATTTATCTCTGGGCTTTCTATTTTGTTCCATTGATCTATATTTCTGTCTTTGTGCCAGTACCATACTGTCTTGATGACTGTGGCTTTGTAGTAGAGACTGAAGTCAGGCAGTTTGATTCCTCCAGTTCCATTCTTCTTTCTCAAGACTGCTTTGGCTATTCGAGGTTTTTTGTATTTCCATACAAATTGTGAAATTATTTTGTCTTATTCTCTGAAAAATACCGTTGGTAGCTTGATAGGGATTGCATTGAATCTATAGATTGCTTTGGGTAGTATACTCATTTTCACTATATTGATTCTTCTGATCCATGAACACAGTATATTTCTCCATCTATTTGTGTCCTCTTTGATTTCTTTCACCAGTGTTTTATAGTTTTCTATATGTGGGTCTTTTGTTTCTTTAGGTAGATATATTCCTAAGTATTTTATTCTTTCCGTTGCAATGGTGAATGGAATTGTTTCCTTAGTTTCACTTTCTGTTTTCTCATTGTTAGTGTATAGGAATGCAAGGGATTTCTGCACGTTAATTTTATATCCTGCAACTTTACTATATTCATTGATTAGCTCTGGTAATTTTCTGGTGGAGTCTTTAGGGTTTTCTATGTAGAGGATCATGTCATCTGCAAACAGTGAGAGTTTTACTTCTTCTTTTCCAATCTGGATTCCTTTTATTTTTCTGCTGATTGCTGTGGCCAAAACTTCCAAAACTATTTTGAACACTAGTGGTGAGAGTGGGCACCCTTGTCTTGTTCCTGACTTTAGGGGAAATGCTTTCAATTTTTAACCATTGAGGATAATGTTTGCTGAGCGTTTGTCATATATAGCTTTAATTATGTTGAGGTATGTTCCTTCTATTCCTGTTTTCTGTGGGTTTTTTTTTTTTATCATAAATGGATGTTGAATTTTGTCAAAGGCTTTCTCTGCATCTATTGAGATAATCATATGGTTTTTATTTTTCAATTTGTTAATATGGTGTATTACATTGATTGATTTGTGGATATTGAAGAATCCTTGCATCCCTGGGATAAAGCCCACTTGGTTATGATGTATGATCTTTTTAATATGTTGTTGGATTCTGTTTGCTAGAATTTTGTTAAGGATTTTTGAATCTATGTTCATCAATGATATTGGCCTGTAGTTTTTTTGTAGCATCTTTGTCAGGTCTTGGTATTAAGGGGACGGTGGCCTCATAGAATGAGTTTGGAAGTTTACCTTCTTCTGCAATTTTATGGAAGAGTTTGAGTAGGATTTATAGTAATAGTATGAGTTTGAGTAGAGTTTATAGTAGTTCTTCTATAAATTTTTGGTAGAATTCAGCTGTGAAGCTGTCTGGTCCTGGGCTTTTGTTTGTTGCAAGATTTCTGATTACAGTTTCAATTTCCATGCTTGTGAAGGGTCTCTTAAGATTTTCTATTTCTTCCTGGTTCAGTTTTGGAAAGTTGTAGTTTTCTAAAAATTTGTCCATTTCTTCCAAGTTGTCCATTTTATTTGCATATAATTGCTGATAGTATTCTCTTATGATTCGTTGTATGTCTGTGTTGTCTGTTATGATCTCTCCATTTTCATTTCTAATTTTGTTGATTTTTCTCCCTTTGTTTCTTGATGAGTCTGGCTAATGGTTTGTCAATTTTATTTATCTTCTCAAAGAACCAGCTCTTGGTTTTGTTGATTTTTGCTATGGTCTCTTTTGTTTCTTTTGCATTTATTTCTGCCCTAATTTTTAAGATTTCTTTCCTTCTACTAACCCTGGGGTTCTTCATTTCTTCAAGTTGCTTTAGGTGTAGAGTTAGGTTATTTATTTGACTTTTTTCTTGTTTCTTAAGGTAAGCCTGTATTGCTATGAGCCTTCCCCTTAGTACTGCTTTTACAGTGTCCCATAAGTTTTGGGTTGTTGTGTTTTCATTTTCATTCGTTTCTATGCATATTTTGATTTTTTTCTGTGATTTGTTGGTTATTCAGCAGCATGTTGTTCAGCCTCCATATGTTGGGATTTTTAATAGTTTTTCTCCTGTAATTGACATCTAATCTTACTGCATTGTGGTCAGAAAAGATTCTTGGAATGATTTCAATTTTTTTGAATTTACCAAGGCTAGATTTATGGCCCAGGATGTGATTGATCCTGGAGAAGGTTCTGTGTGCGCTTGAAAAAAAGGTGAAAGTCATTGTTTTGGGGTGAAATATCCTATAGATATCTATTAGGTCTAACCTGTCTATTGTATCATTTAAAGTTTGTGTTTCCTTGTTAGTTTTCTGTTTAGTTGATCTATCCATAGGTGTGAGTGGGGTATTAAAGTCTCCCACTATTATTGTGTTAATTTCCCCTTCCATACTTGTTAGCATTTGTCTTACATATTGTGGTGCTCCTATTTTGGGTGCATATATATTTATGATTGTTATATCTTCTTCTTGGATTGATCCTTTAATCATTATGTAGTGTCCATCTTTGTCTCTTTTCACAGCCTTTGTTTTAAAGTCTATTTTATCTGATATGAGTATTGCTACTCCTGCTTTCTTCTGGTCTCAATTTGCACAGAATATCTTTTTTCAGCCCTTCACTTTCAGTCTGTATATGTCCCTTGTTTCGAGGTGGGTCTCTTGCAGACAACATATATAGGGGTCTTGTTTTTGTATCCATTCAGCCAGTCTTTGTATTTTGGTTGCAACATTCAACCCATTTACATTTAAGGTAATTATTGATAAGTATGATCCCACTGCCATTTACTTTTATTGTTTTGGATTTGAGTTTATACACCCTTTCTGTGTTTCCTGTCTAGAGAAGATCCTTTAGCATTTGTTGCAGAACTGGTTTGGTGGTGCTGAATTCTCTTAGCTTTTGCTTGTCTGTAAAGCTTTTGATTTCTCCTTCATATTTGAATGAGATCCTTGCTGGGTACAGTAATCTGGGCTGTAGTTTATTTTCTTTCATCACTTTAAGTATGTCCTGCCATTCCCTTCTGGCCTGAAGAGTTTCTATTGAAAGATCAGCTGTTATCCTTATGGGAATCCCCTTGTGTGTTATTTGTTGTTTTTCCCTTGCTGCTTTTAATATTTGTTGTGTTTGATCTTTGTTAATTTGATTAATATGTGTCTTGGGGTATTTCACCTTGGGTTTATCCTGTTTGGGACTCTCTGGGTTTCTTGGACTTGGGTGATTATTTCCTTCTCCATTTTAGGGAAGTTTTCAACTATTATTTCAAGTATTTGCTCATGGTCTTTCTTTTTGTCTTGTTCTTCTGGGACTCCTATAATTTGAATGTTGGGGCGTTTAACATTGTCCCAGAGGTCTCTGAGGTTGTCCTCATTTAATTCTTTTTTCTTCCTTCCTCTCTATTTCATTTATTTCTACCATTCTATCTTCTACCTCACTTATCCTATCTTCTGCCTCTGTTATTCTACTGTTGGTTCCCTCCAGAGTGTTTTTGATCTCATTTATTACATTATTCATTATATATTGACTCTTTTTTATTTCTTCTAGGTCCTTGTTAAACCTTTCTTGCATCTTTCTCAATCCTTGTCTCCAGGCTATTTATCTGTAACTCCAATTTGTTTTCAAGATTTTGGATCATTTTCACAATCATTATTTGCAATTCTTTATCAGCTAGATTCCCTCTTCCTCTTTTGTTTGGTTTGGTGGCATTTATCCTGTTCCTTTACCTGCTGGGTATTTCTCTGACTTTTTGTCTTGTTTATATTGCTGTGTTTGGGGTGGCCTTTCTGTATTCTGGCTTTGGTGGTTCCTCTTTATTGTGGAGGTTCCTCGCTGTGGGTGGGGTTGGACCGGTGGCTTGTCAAGGCTTTCTGGTTAGGGAAGCTTGTGTCAGTGTTCTGGTGGGTGGAGCTGGATTTCTTCTTTCTGGAGTGCAATGAAGTGTCCAGTAATAAGTTGAGATGTCAGTGGTTTTGATGTGACTTTTCTCAGCCTGTGTATTGAGGCTCAGGGTTATGTTCCTGTGTTGCTGGAGAATTTGCGTGGTATGTCTTGCTCTGGAGCTTGTTGGCCCTCGGGTGGTGCTTGGTTTCAGCGTAGGTATGGAGGCATTCGATGAGCTCCATTGATTAATGTCCCCTGGATTCAGTTCTCTGGTGTTCTCAGGATTTGGACTTAAGCCTCCTGCCTCTGGTTTTCAGTCTCCATCTATACAGCACCATTGATAAAACATCTAGGTTAATGATGAAAAGTTTCTCCACAGTGAGGGACACCTGGAGAGGTACACAGAGTTACATGGAGAAGAGAAGAGAAGAGGGAGGAGGGAGATAGAGGTGACCAGGAGGAGAAGAGGGAGAATCAAAAGGGGAGAGAGCAAGCTAGCCAGTAATCAATTCCTGATGTGCTCTCCACAGTCTGGACCCCTAAGAGATGTTCATGGAGTTACACAGAGAAGAGAAGAGGGAGGAAGGAGACAGAGGTGGCCAGCAGGATAAAAGGGGAAATCAAAAGGAGATAGATCCAGCCAGTAGTAAGTTCCCTAAGTGTTCTCCACAGCCTGGAACACACAAAGAGATTCACCGCGTTGGGTAGAGAAGAAAAGGGGGAGATGGGAGATAGAGGCGACCTGTTGGAGAAAAAGGAGAGTCAAAAGGGGGAGAGAGCAATCAGGCCAGTGATCTCACTCCCAAGTAAAAATGGGTACTGAAGATTGGGTTCTTAAAGGTACAAAGTTGATAACAAATACCAAAAAGCAAAGATTAAAAATCTTGAGTAGAGGTGAGATTCTCAAAAATACAATATTAAAGAAAACAAAAACAAAAAATACAAAAAACAAAAACAAAACAAACAAAACAAAAAACAAACAAAAAAACTGTCACAGAAATTATAAAATACATATATGAAGTTTGCTTTAAAAATAGTGTCTTTTTTTGGCAAGGTAATTGTAGGTTATAAAAAAAATTAAAGGAGTAATGGGGACTTAAAAATAAAATAAAATTTTTTATTTTAAAAAATGATAATAGTAAAAATATATCTAAGACTTTCTCTGGAGCTGTTGCAGACAGTGTGGGGTCAGTTCAATTTCAGATAGTTCCTTGGTCCGGCTTGTACTTCTCACGGTCTATAGGCCCCTTCCTATGTAGTCGGTGCTAACTACAGGGTTTTAATCTATTGCATCTGTCACTTCCCAAGCAGTTCCCTCTGCTTATTTTAGCTTCTTCTGTTTGCTGGTCTCCTCAGTGTCTAATTTCTGCCCTGACACAAGGTGCACGGTGGTGATCACTTTTTTTTTTAAGGCTTGCTTGTCAGTCGTGCTTTGGGGAAGGAGGAACACTGCAAACAAATATCACTGGGGTGTGTTCACAGTGATTCAGCCACACTGGGTTTGCCCTCACTCACGGTGAGTGCTTTCCCAGCCTACACTCCTCAGACTCCAGGTTGCTCAGCCAGGAACTGTCTGCAGCGGGACCTGGTTTGCATGCACTTCCCAGGTCTAAGCCGCTCAGGTTTAGGTTCTCGGGTACTCCACAAAGGCACAGACTTAGTTGGGCCTGCGTTTTGCACCTGTCCCAGGTCCAAGCAGCTCAGGTGACCATTTCCTTGGCGCGCGTAGTTGCCCCAGTTGAAGGCTGCGACTTATCCCCTCCCCCGTCCCAGCCACTCGGTTTTCTCGGTGTACAACGGGCATGCCTTGTGTCTCTTCTGGGAAGCTGATCTCTGGCTGCAACCCTCTCAGTGGATGTCGACTGTCCAAAATCCCAAGAAGTCTTGGTTAGCAACGAAGTCTGCTTGCACTTTGGTATAGGATGCCTCTCTGGGACCGCGATTACCCCTTTGGCTCTGGCTGCCCTCGCCTGCCTGTCTCCAGTGGGGGATGGGCCAGTCCACAGCCAGCTAGCTCTGCTCAGTCTTTTGTTCTGTGAGCGTGCCTGCTGGTGGTTAGGGCTTTTCCTGGGATCATGGGATAGCTATCCCACAGTCTGGGTTTCTATCTCAAGCCAGTTCCCTCAGATTGCCCTCAGGGCATTCAGGCCTGGTCCTTATCGTAAGCAATGCTGCGTGGTCCTCCCTGTCCCTTCCCTGCTTGCTAGTGGGGGATGTGAGCATCTGGGTTGTTGCACCACTGGGAGATGCTGTTAGGCACGTAATCTGTGGGTTTTAGTTATTTATTTTTCCTCCTAGAGAAAATAAATTTTGCCCTCTGAGATTCCAAGGCTCGCCACAGACCCACTGGAGAGAGTGTTTCCTGGTGTTTGGAAACATCTCTCTTTTTTAAGACTTCCTTCCTGGGACGGATTTCCGTCCCTACCTCTTTTATCTTTTTATATTTTGTCCTACCTCCTTTCGAAGACAATGGGCTGCTTTTCTGGGTGCCTGATGTCCTCTGCCAGCATTCAGAAGTTGTTCTGTGGAATTTGCTTGGCGCTCAAATGTTCTTTTGATGAATTTGTGGGGGAGAAAGTGGTCTCCCCATTCTGTTCCTCCACCATCTTCCTCCTTGATTCTCTGTATTTCTTGGTAAGAAAAGGGCTTATTAACTCTTATAGACTGATTATTTCTCCTGGTGGGTGTTTTATGAAGAGGCAACAGCTTGTGCGGCTGTTCCTCAGCCTCTCTGGCTGCTCTGTGCATACGAGCCCAGGGATAGATTGGAGAAATCTGCTTTTCTTTTTCTCTTTGTCTCCTGTTCTCCATCTCATCCTGTATTTCACCCTTAGCTTAGTTTTTGCTGTCTGAGCTTCTCCATCTCATCCTGTATTTCACCCTTAGCTTAGTTTTTGCTGTCTGAGGTTCTCTTACGTCGATGGTCTGAGTTTCTATTGAAACCAGAGTACTCTGAGGTCATACTGAGACAGGGTTTGTTTGGACCTCTACTTGGGCTGTTTAAATCTCAGTTTGGGTTGTTACTGAGACCAAGACAACCATTCCTGGGGAGATTCCCTGACCTTCAGTTTGCCCAGTTTGGAGCCCCAGGATTGGAGGCAAAGTAGGACAGGAGGGAGCTGAAGGTTTCACACCCAAATCTATACCCTTAGGACATAAATCTGGCATGTATCACAGAGAGAAAAAGGGCAACACATATGCTACTTCTAACCATCTCCCTTGTTTTCTACAGAACCGGTCTAATTGTAAAACAGTATTATACTTAAGAGACCGTCCAACCGGCAACCGTTCGCTGTCCTCCAGTGGGCACCGCGGCCATGCACTATCACATAGGAAGACCAGGGATGTCATCTTTAAGCTCTGGGGGTCAAATCTATCGCAGTTTTTCAGGATGCAGTTCACAGGAGTGAGGCTGGAATTGTTAGCTACCATCTGTAAGAGAGAAAAAAGCGAACAGCGCCCTCTTTCTACCGGAGGCATCCCTCCCTGCTCTAGATGGGGGTGTAGACAGACTTTCCACCAAAGCTCTCCTTCCCTGGTCGGACTTAGTCTGTCCCTTACCAACGCAGGCACCATACTTGTCCCTCCTGGTTCCACCAGAGACGGGGTGGGGATGCACCAGGGGCAGACCTGATGGCATCCCAGCCTAGTGTCCAGTTCCTCACCATTAAAGCTTTGCTTGCCTCTGATGCCACCCTGGGTGCAATCAGAGTAACCTTCCAGAACACCTCCCTAGCTAAGACCACTGGGGGAAATATTTGTCTCCTGAGTGCCTGTGCATGACCCTGAGTATATTACTGACCACAATAAGGCCAGTATAAACATAAAACCAAACTGTTCCTTCTGAGCGTCACACCAGTATTCTCACAGATTCCACAGAAAGAATAGCTAAGGAGTTGGGACAAAAGCCACCGGAGAGCCTCCTCTGGTCCACTAAGAGCTCGTGTTAACAAAGGAAGAGGCCCGCTGTACTTCCTGAGTAACCTGGAACCCGAGAAATGCTCTTGGAGCTAGAGCTTAGTCTAGCTTCTGAACTTTCAACTCCTAGTGAAGCGAGGCACTTCCTGACTACCAATCTAAGTTTGGGACCTAAGTAACAGCACATAGTAACAGCATAGATCACAAGTCTCTTGAAAGTCTGTGGTCCGACAGTTTAGTAGTTCTAACTTCCCAGGCAATTACGAAGTGGTCAAAGAGACCAGGAAAAGGTGACCGAGAAAGGAAAGTTCAGTCCACATGCTTTGCCCATCTCTGGCCACTCCCCTCGTAGGGAGGTTGGGTGTCTCTTGGCATTGGCAGCTCAGAATAAACCCCCAATAAGGTTCCCCTTTTTGGAGCTGCCTTCAGTCATTACAAGGCACCGCAAAACCACAGAGCAGGGCTCATCACTTGTTTCACGCAGGGCGTGTCATTCATTCACACAAGCACACTGAAGAGTTAGTAAAGCAGAAAACATGTATACTGATAAAGCAAAGAGGCTACAGCTCTGAGTGTTCTTACCTTGTCCTGAAGATCCCGGATGAGCCCCCAAGAAGATAGCTTACAGTGAACGGTGTCAGATTCGTGATCTCTGAAAAAGATTTAACTTCGGGACCAAGGACCAGGCTTGATCACTCAAGAGCTTTTGTGTAGCAGTGTTTTATTAAAGTATGAAAAGAGACAGAAGAAGCTTCTGACATACACATCAGAAGGGGATGGACAGTGCCCCCCTGCTAGTGTTGGCAAGCTGTTTTATGTCTGTTAGAAAGCTATTAATCAGGTAAGAGAGACACTTCCAGGCTGACAGAGTTTCACCAGGCCCCTCTCCCACAATATGCATTTTTGAGACAGGATGGCACGAGGTGTGTCATCCCCCAGCCATAAAACAGTTGGTATGAATACTGGTTTGTTGAGCTATTATCAGCCCTAGGTTTGAGAAAAGAAAAGTTAGTCTTAGGTGGGACCATTTTGAAGAAGGGCAAATTTCAAAGCAAATACATAGTTTCATTAGCATAGCTTAAGAAAAAAAAAATTTCCATAGAGTTTGTTTCCTCCTGCCACTTAAGGGAGAGAAAAAAAATGTCTGAGACTTTCAGCCTATTTTCTCCATTTGGAGACCCCTGACCTTCATGCCTGTTACCCTCTCAATAGAAAAAGCAACGGAATTCCAGAAGAACACCTACTTCTGTTCATTGACTACACTAAAGCCTCTGACTATCCACCTGTTGTGGACCACACAAACTGTGGGAAATTCTTAAACAGTTGGGAATACCAGACCCTCTTACATGCCTCCTGAGAAACCTGTATGCAGGTCAAGAAGCAACAGTTAGAACCAGACATGGAACAACCAAATGGTTCAAAATTGGGAAAGGAGTACATCAAGGCTGTATATTATCACCTTGCTTATTTAACTTCTATTCAGAGTACATCATGTGAAATGTGGGGCTGGATGAATCTCAAGGTGGAATCAAGATTGCCAGGAGAAATATCAGTAAGATATATCTCAGATATGCAGTTGATACCACCCTAATGGCAGACAGAGAAGAGGAACTAAAGAACCTCTTGATGAAGGTGAAAGAGGACAGCGAAAAAGGTAGCTGAAAGCAACATTCAAAAAACTAAGATCATGGCATCCGGTCCCATCACTTCACGGCAAATAGATAGGGGAAAAAGTGTAAACAGTAACAGACTTTATTTTCTTGGGCTCCAAAATCACTGTGGACAGTGACTGAAGCCATGAAATTAAAAGACACTTGCTCCTTGGAAGAAAAGCTATGACAAACCTAGACAGCGTATTAAACAGCAGAAACACTACTCTGCCAATAAAGATCAGAATAGACAAAGCTATGGTTTTTCCAGCAGTCATGTACAGATGTGAGAGTTGGACCAACCATAAAGAAAGCTGAGCACCAAAGAATTGATGCTTTCGAGCTGTGGGGCTAGAGAACAGTCTTGAGAGTCTCTTGGAGAGCAAGGAGATCAAACCAACCAATCATAAGGGAAATCAACTCTATATTCATTGCAAGGGCTAATGCTGAAGCTCCAATACTTTGGCCACCTGATGTGAAGAACTGACTTGTTGAAAAAGACCCCGATTTGGCAGAAAGACTGAAGGCAGAAGGAGAAAAGGGTGACAGAGGATGAGATGGTTGGATGGCATCACCGACTCAATGGACATGAGTCTGAGCAAACTCCAGGAGACAGTGAAGGACAGGGAAGCCTGGTGTGCCTGCAGTCCATGGGATCGCAAAGAGTCAGACATGACTGAGAGACTGAACAACAAGACAGTGATGAAAGAAATTAAAGACAATACAAGCAGATGGAAAGGTATACTGTGTTCATGGATTGGAAGAATTAATATTGTTAAAATAACTTATCTACCTAAGGCAATATACAGATTCAATGCAATCCCTATCAAAATACCAAGGGCATTTTTCACAGTAATAGAACAAATAATTTTAAAATCTGTATGGAAACATAAAAGGCCCCAAACAATCGTGAGAAAGAAAACCAGAGCTAGAGGAATCACACTCCCTGACTTCAGTATATAATATGAAGCTACAGTAATAAAAATACTATAGTACTGGAACAAAAATAGACAACTAGATCAATAAAACAGAATAGACAGCCCAGAAATAAACATGCATCTATGGTCAAAGCAAGAATATATAATGGAGAAAAGACAGTCTCTTCAATAAATGGTGGTAGGAAAACTGAAAAGTTGTATGTTAAAGAATGAAATTAGAACATTTTCTAATACCACACACAAAAACAAACTCAAAATGTATTCAACACCTAAATTTAAGACCAGAAACCATAAATCTCCTGGAGGAAAACATAGGACAAACACTCTTTGACATAAGTTGTAGCAGTAATTTTTTTGTCTGTTTCCTAAAGTAAAGGAAATAAAAGCAAAATTAGACAAATGGGACCTGATTAAATTTAAAAGCTATTGCACAGCAAGGGAAACCAGAAAACGAAAAGGTAGCTACTAAATGGGAGAAAATATTTGCAACTGATATAACCAATAAGGGGTTGCTATCTAAATATATATATACAGCTCATAAAACAAACAAAAAAATCCAACTAAAAACTGGGCAGAAGACCTGAAGAGACATTTTTCCAAGGTAAAAAGATGGTCAGCAGGAACGTGAAAAGCTGCTCAACACTGGTAATCAGAGAAATACAAATCAAAACCACAATGAATGGTTTTGCATTGAATGGCTAGCATCAAAAAGAACACAAATAACAAATGTCGGTGAAGATGGAGAAAAGGGAACCCTCATACACTGCCAGTGGAAATCAAACTGGTACAGCCACTGTGGAAAACAGTGTGGAGGTTCCTCAAAAAACTAAAAACATAACTACCACATGACCTAGCAATTCCATTCGTGGGTACCTATCTCAAAAAAATAAAAACACTAATTTGAAAAGATACATGCACCCCAATGTAACACAGCAGCAAAGCTAAGCTAAGGAACAATACAATAGCCAAGCTAGAGAAGCAACCCATGTGTTCATCAACGGATGAACAGGTAAATATGTGGTATACACACACACACTCTCATACAATGAAATACTACTCAGCAACAACAGGAAAAAAAGAATGAAATTTTGCCAAATGCAACAATATGGATGGACTTGGAGCATATTATGCTTAATGAAATTAAGTCAGAAGATAAATACTGCATGTTATCATTTACATGTAGAGTTTTAAAAAATGAAAGAAACTAGTGAATATAACAAAGAAACAGACTCATACATATAGAGAACAACGGTTACCAGTAGGTAAAGGGAAGTGGGGTGGAAAGAACAAGATAGGAATAGGGCGTTAAAGAAGTATAAACTACGATGCATAAAGCAAAGTACAAGGATATATTGTACAATACAGGGAATATAGCTAATATTTCATAATAACTGTACATGGGGTACTTTTTTAAAAAATTAAAAAATAGTCTAATTATTGCCCTGTGTGTTCCCAAGGGTACAGAAAAGAGAACCAATAAATATAAGTGACAAGGTGCAGCTCAACTGAAAGAAGAAACTTCTAAGTAATTAGGTAGGTGCTCAAAGAATGTGCTCTTCAAACAGGTAATCTGTTCTCACTTAACAAGTATTTATTTCACAGCTGCTGTGTGCAATGTGTCAGGCACTATACCCCTACTGGGGAGACAGACAACAAACAGTAAGACCACAAACCAAATCTCATGTATGTACTCTGCTGCTGCTAAGTCGCTTCAGTCATGTCCAACTCTGTGCAACCCCATAGATGGCAGCCCACCAGGCTCCACCGTCCCTGGAATTCTCCAGGCAAGAACACTGGAGTGGGTTGCCATTTCCTTCTTCAATGCATGAAAGTGAAAAGTGAAAGGGAAGTCACTCAGTCGTGTCCGACTCTTAGCGACCCCATGGACTACAGCCCACCAGGTTCCTCCATCCATGGGATTTTCCAGGCAAGAGTACTAGAGTGGGGTGCCATTGCCTTCTCCGGTATATACACTATATACACATATGTCTGTATGTATATATATCATATATGGGCTCCCTGGTGGCTCAGCGGTATAGAATCTGCCGGCAATGCAAGAGACGCAGGTTCAATCCTTGGGTCAGAACGATCAAGGAAATGGTAACCTGCTCCAGTATTCTTGCCTGGGAAATCCCATGGACTGAGGAGCCTGGCGGGCTTCCATCTGTGGGACTGCAAAAGAGTCGGGCATGACTGAGCACGCAGGCACATGCATGATGTAGTATATATATTAGGGATATCTCACCTAATCTAGCTGGGGGCAGGGTATAGTCAGTAAAGATTTCACAGTTCTTAAAACACTGGAGCTGGGACCTGGAAAATTTGGTAGACATTAGCTAAGTGGAGGAGCCTGGTCGGCTGCAGTCGATGGCGTCGCTAAGAATAGGGCACGACTGAGTGACTTCACTTTCACTTTTCACTTTCATGCATTGGAGAAGGAAATGGCAACCCACTCCAGTATTCTTGCTTGGAGAATCCCAGGGACAGAGGAGCCTAGTGGGCTGCCGTCTATGGGGTCGCACAGAGTCGGATACAACTGAAGCGACTTAGCAGCAGCAGCTAGGTCATAGGGAGTACTGGTAAAATAGTCCAGAAAAGGAAAAAAATATGCACAAAGGCCCACAGTGAGAGACAGCATATACTACCCTTCCAATAAACCTAAAAGATTTTAAGTTTAAAGTTGACTGGAACTTACTAATGAGAAAAAAGCAGCAAAAGAGAAAACTAAGTGAATTCTGGTCAAGGAGAGGTTTGGACTTAAGCCTAAATAAAGGCAAACTGCAGACATTCAAAGTAACTTCAGCAAGACAGAAAAGATCACCCTTTAGGAAGATCACTCTGGGGTGTGAGGTGGCAGAACTAAAGCAGAGAAACCATTTAGGCAGAACAGTCCCTTTGAGGACACATAGGGTGCCCTGAACTAAAATGATGGTATTTGACAGAAAAGGGCAGGGAGGAACTGGAGTTAGTGAGGGAAAAGGAAGTGTCTGGAAATGATTTCTGCTTTGGATAGCTGGGTAGACAGACCATTCCCTAAAAAAGGAAACATGGATTTGAAACAGATTGTGTATATGTGTGTCTCTGTGTGTAAGGGGTGGTTCACATCTGTACGTTAAGGTACGTTGTAAGTTATGCAAGTGAGACCAACTATAGCACCTAAAAATATGGGTCTGAGGCTCAGGAAGGAACTCAGGGCTGGAAATGTGCAAGCCATCTACACAGAGGGGGAAAAAGCCACACAGGTGGATAAAATGAAAAAACAAAACAAAACAAAACATAGGGAAATCCTGTAGTAAGAGCACAACAAATCCTTGACAGTAAAATAGAAACCTGGAGACTGAGAAGGAAGTGCCAGAGAAGGCAGAAGACGTGGCAGGAGGGTGTCACAGCACCAAGGGAAAGGGGTACATGGAGGTGGACAGGCAAGTTCCAGGCTTCCCAAAGGCAAGCTATAAAGACTAAGAGGTACATTGGAATTAGCTTAAAAAAAAAAAAAAATCATGGGGAACTGTTAAGAGCAGTTTTACTGGGTCAATAAGCTTAAATGCTAGATGAGAAAAGGTTGAGGAATAGGAGACAGAATGGAGGCAGCTCAAGAAAGGGATGAGAGAGTGTCACAGACAGAAGGGTTTGTTATTTAAGGCAGGTAGGGATTTGACATTTAAATACTGGCAGAGTCCAGTATTATATCGGAAGAAAAATAGTGGCAGTACTGTTTCATTCAACTCTAAGAATGCTGAAAGTTGAAAACAGAAAAACAGAAAAAGAAACAAACAAAACCCTTAAAAGAGTCAGGCTCAAGAGCACAGGAAGGAATATAACACAGAGTACAATAGAGACTAGATTTCAACGGTGCATGTGCTAAGTTGCTTTGGTTGGTCTGACTCTTTGTGACCCTACGGACCGTAGCACGCAAGTTTCCTCTGTCCACAGGATTCTCCAGGGAAGAATACTGGAGTGGGTTGCCATGCCCACCTCCAGGGGATCTTCCTGTCCCAGGGATCGAACACACGTCTCAGGTCTCCTGCACTGGCAGGCAGGTTCTTTGCGACTAGCGCCAACTAGGAAGACCCTTCAATGGTAGAAGAACCCAATATACAATGGAGGTGTGCCAGTGAATCCCAAATACTACTTGCTGAAAATGGTGTGAGTGCTGTCCCATAGTGTTCTGAAAGTTATCCCATCCCCCAAACCCTGAGAGGCAGGAGGGCATAATGGCTAAGAGCATGGGCTCTGGACCAGCCATGTGGATTTCTATTATGGCTCTACCACACAGGTGTGTGATACAGCTAAGTTAGACAACTTTCTGTGCTTCAGTTTCCTTTTCAGCTGTTTCATGGATTAAGTTAATACAAGGCTTAGAACAGTTCCTGGTACACAGTGGTATCCCATCACCACAGTTTCATGGCTATTAATATTAGGTTTTTACATTAAACTTGCTAAGGATCAAGAAAACTACATGTCTCATGAATATCTTAATTTATGTCCTTAAAACCAAGCATCTTTAAATTCTACAGAAGTATCCAATTAAAAGATGGTGTCAGAGATTAAAATAAACTCTTCAATGAGAAAAATATTAAACCAAGCTGCTTTAGGTGTTAAACCAAAACTTAAACTAACCTGCTTTAACTACTAAATCAAAACTTTACTAATATATAAACCAAAAGCAAGAATTTGTATTTGGAAGATTGAAGAATCAGTATGAGAAAAATAAGAGTTCACTCACTCAAAAAGGCACATCTTTGAGGATGTTACTAAATGGTACTCCCTTCACTTCCTAGAAATCTAACCTAATAAGATTGAGAATAATTAGTAGTGTATTAATCTTTATTAAAAATGCTGCCAGATGGAAACATGTTTCTCTACTAATAAAACCATGAAGAGTAGAGATCAAAATTAGATCATGTTCAAAGGTAACTTCAGCTTTACACTGAGGGTCTGGAAACCTTCCAAAATGTTTAGTTGGTAATTTTCCAGAGAAGACAATTCTTTGTGGGGGAATTCACTATATAAATTATAATTACTGAAAACAAGATATAACACTGAATAATCTGGATAAAAAGAAAAAAAAAATCTTAGTTGAAAGAAGCAACAGAAATCCCCAGTCATCATCTCTAACAGATGTTTCCTGGCCTCCACTTGGAAACAATGTGCTAAGAAGCTTACTCCTTCCCAAGCAGACATTTATGAACAGTTCTGTTAGAAAATCATATTTTGAAGGCTGCATTTCTTTTGTGCAAACTCTGTCTGAGGTCACAGGTGAATTCTTCCACTCGATGACAGTTTTCAGAAAGTTCAAAGGCTACCATGTATCCCTATCACGTCCCTTGTCCAGGCTAAGCTCCCCCAAGTCCCAAAGTATGTCCTCATGAATATGGTTTCCAGAGCCACTGTCATCCATGAAAATTCAGTTTTAAACTACATAAAGAATGAAGTCAATTTGGGAAACAAAATAACTAATGTCTAGTTTAGGAAACTATCATAATAGTGACTACAGATCCGGTCTCAAGAGTATGAGCTCTGCAAGCATTTTCAGGGTACGTTTTTTATTTTATGACATTAAAAAATATTAACAAACACAGAGCTCTTATATGATAAGATTTTTCTATTTTAAGATCTTTTACAGAATAACTTTGAAGCGAATATTTTTCAAACTAGGGTATACCTTCCGTCAGTTCAGTTCAGTTCAGTCACTCAGTTGTGTCCGATTCTTTGAGACCCCATGAACTGCAGCATGCCAAGCCTCCCTGTCCATCACCAACTCCTGGAGTTCACTCAAATTCACTTACATCGAGTCAGTGATGCCATCCAGCCATCTCATCCTCTGTCATCCCCTTCTCCTCCTGTCCCCAATCCCTCCCAGCATAAGAGTCTTTTCCAATGAGTCAGCTCTTCGCATGAGGTGGCCAAAGTACTGGAGTTTCAGCTTTAGCCTCATTTCTTCCAAAGAAATCCCAGGACTGATCTCCTTCAGAATGGACTGGTTGGATCTCCTTGCAGTCCAAGGGACTCTCAAGAGTCTTCTCCAACACCACAGTTCAAAAGCATCAATTCTTCGGTGCTCAGCCTTCTTCACAGTCCAACTCTCACATCCATACATGACCATAGGAAAAACCATAGCCTTGACTAGATGGAACTTTGTCAGCAGAGTAAGGTCTCTGCTTTTCAATATGCTATCTAGGTTGGTCATAACTTTCCTCCCAAAGGGTAAGCGTCTTTTAATTTCATGGCTGCAGTCACCATCTGCAGTGATTTTGGAGCCCAGAAAAATAAAGTCTGACACTGTTTCCACTGTTTCCCCATCTATTTGCCATGAAGTGATGGGACCAGATGCCATGATCTTCATTTTCTGAATGTTGAGCTGTAAAGCCAACTTTTTCACTCTCCTCTTTCATCAATAGGCTTTTTAGTTCCCCTTCACTTTCTGCCATAAGGGTGGTGTCATCTGCATATCTGAGGTTATTGATATTTCTCCCAGCAATCTTGTTTCCAGCTTGTGCTTCTTCCAGTCCAGCGTTTCTCATGATGTACTCTGCATATAAGTTAAATAAGCAGGGTGACAATATACAGCCTTGATGTACTCGTTTTCCTATTTGGAACCAGTCTGTTGTTCCATGTCCAATTCTAACTGTTGCTTCCTGACCTGCATATAGGTTTCTCAAGAGGCAGGTCAGGTGGTCTGGTATTCTCATCTCTTTCAGAATTTTCCACAGTTTATTGTGATCCACACAAAGGCTTTGGCATAGTCAATAAAGCAGAAATAGATGTTTTTCCAGAACTCTCTTGCTCTTTCGATGATCCAGCAGGTTTTGGCAATTTGATCTCTGGTTCCTCTGCCTTTTCTAAAACTAGCTTGAACATCTGGAAGTTCATGGTTCCCGTATTGCTGAAGCCTGGCTTGGAGAATTTTGAGCATTACTTTTACTAGCGTGTGAGATGAGTGCAATTGTGCAGCAGTTTGAGCATTCTTTGGCATTGCCTTTGAGATTGTAATGAAAATTGACCTTTTCCAGTCCTGTGGCCACTGCTGAGGTTTCCAAATTTGCTGGCATATTGAGTGCAGCTCTTTCACAGCATCATCTTTCAGGATTTGAAATAGCTCAACTGGAATTTCATCACCTCCACTAGCTTTGTTCGTAGTGATGTTTTCTAAGGCCCACTTGACTTCACATTCCAGGATGTCTGGTTCTAGGTCAGTGATCACACCATCGTGATTATCTTAGTCGTGAAGATCTTTTTTGTACAGTTCTTCTGTATATTCTTGCCACCTCTTAATATCTTCTGCTTCTGTTAGGTCCATACCATTTCTGTCCTTTATCGAGCCCATCTTTGCATGAAATGTTCCCTTGGTATCTCTAATTTTCTTGAAGAGATCTCTAGTCTTTCCTATTCTGTTGTTTTCCTCTATTTCTTTGCATTGATCGCTGAGGAAGGCTTTCTTATCTCTCCTTGCTCTTCTTTGGAATGCTGCATTCAGATGCTTATATCTTTCCTTTTCTCCTTTGCTTTTCGCTTCTCTTCTTTTCACAGGTATTTGTAAGGCCTCCCCAGACAGCCATTTTGCTTTTTTGCATTTCTTTTCCATGGGGATGGTCTTGATCCCTGTCTCCTGTACAATGTCACGAACCTCATTCCATAGTTCATCAGGCACTCTATCAGATCTAGTCCCTTAAATCTATTTCTCACTTCCACTGTATAATCATAAGGGATTTGATTTAGCTTAGGTCCATGAAAAACTTTTCTTTAAAAAGATAGTTTCAAAAATATAGTTTTAGGATATCCCATGAGGTTTAATGTTACCCAATCAATGTTTTAGGGACTCATCATGCCTGTTCAGTAAATAGGCTATTACATTTATGAATTAGGGCAAATCAGATTTGGCATATTAACATAAATTTGCAGCAGTAAACTCTAGTATACCAAAATAAAAAAAAAATCATGTTTTAAAAATTAGCATAATCGCTTCTCGGCCTTCTGGCTAAGATCAAGTGTAAAAATCAACCTGAGTCAGAATCTCTATTTCACAGAACTGGCAGGGAAGATTTCCTGTCTTCTGTCCACACTGATGACTAGTGTCGAAGCCCCACAGTCTTTTTAAGTCCAGGACTCCTCTGTTTCCACACTGTCTTTGGGAGAAATAAATGTGTAGCCTGGGGACCAACTTTCCTGTGTGCACCATTCAGCTACTTCCCAGTGAGGTCCTCTCTGCCTGAGGCAGTGTCACTGACCCCCAGCAGTTTCCCAAGACCCCCAGGATTCTCCCTATGCCCATCCACAGTCATCCTGTGCTCTCCACACTCTTAGGCAACCTACCCTCCCTCAGGTCCACTATTACAAATGGGAGGAATAGTCTAATTTTTTACTGAAGCTGTTAGCAACAAGGTGATACAGATGTGGTTAATTAATCTGCCTTACTTTAATAGGCTACATTTGACACAGTATTTTAAAAATTAATGTCCTGAGGGAAGTCAGATGCCTTTAAACTCAGACCAAAGGAAACTGATTCTGTAAGTCCATTGCTGCTGCTAAATTGCTTCAGTCGTGTCCGACTCTGTGCAACCCCATAGATGGAAGCCCACTAGGCTCCCCTATCCCTGGGATTGTCCAGGCAAGAACACTGGAGTGGGTTGCCATTTCCTTCTCCAGTGCATGAAAGTGAAAAGTGAAAGTGAAGTCGCTCAGTTGTGTCCGACTCTTCGAGATCCCATGGACTGCAGCCTACCAGGCTCCTCCGTCCATGGAGGAGGATTTTCCAGGCAAGAGTACAGGAGTGGGTTGCCATTGCCTTCTCCGGTAAGTCCGCTGGTAAGTAGTAAGTCATTTCCTCAGCTTCAAAGATGATGTTCTAATACTTTAGAGGAAAAAAATCCTTACTATTTAGAAAATCAGTCCTCTTATGGAGCAAGAAAGAAACAGCAAAAAGGAAGAGAAGTGAAACAAGAAGGGTTTTAAAAATCCTCTGGGAATTACTTCCAATTATTAGTCAAACAAGAGTAAAGGGCTATTTATTTACTGAGCACTTGCAATGTGCTGCACATTAGAAGCTGAGAAAGCATACTGCTGCCATTATAGAGTCTGTGACAAAGACCAATTGCTAAGAGTGTGAGCAGCAGTTATTAGTTCAGAACTAAATGAGCAGGCAAAAGCAGGTACCAGATGGAATGGGAATCTTTCACTTGAAAAGCATCACTCTAAAGCAATCAGAATTGGGAATGTTCCCCAAAGAAGTTCTAATGACATTCTGACCCAATATGTTATCAGCATCATTTCAAGGAAGTGATGGGATTTAAAATTCATGGGGTCATAGGACTTCCCTGGTGGTCCAGTGGCTAAAGCTCCACACTACCCAAGCAGGGGGGCCCCAAGTTCAGTCCCTGGTCAGGGAACTAGATCCCACATGCCACAACTATGGAGTTCACATACCGCAACTAAGAGTTCACACACCACAACTAAGCGCTCACATGTTGCAACTAAAATCCTGCATGCTGCAGCTAAAAGATTCTGCATGACGCAAAAATGATCAAAGATCCCATGTGCCACAACTCAGACCTGACGCAGCCAAATGAACAAATACTTAACAGAATAAAATAAAATTCAGAGAGTCAATTAGCCGACAAGCTTACATGGGCGCTTATAGTTTCTGAAATTTTGCTTTGGAATTATTTTTATAAGCATAATACTCTTAATCATGCTTATATGCTGTTAAGATTTTTATTTCAGTAAGATATAGCAGTAGAAAAGTAAGCTAGACTCTTGAGATCCTATTTACCACTATATATACCTTGCTTTTTGGACAAGGCAAAATAATCCCTCTACCTGTGCAGCTTATCTGAATCATGGGCAACATCATTACATCCAAACTCTCTCCTTGTACTTGATATCAAAGTATGTACCAACCATCTTGAAAAGCACAAACCTATAAAATGACAACAAATTCCTTAAGACATCCAAGCGATTACCCTGGAAATTTATCCAGCATAAACTGGATATCTTAGCAAAAAAAAGAACTGGGTATCCTAGCAAAATAGTTTGACATTTTGTCCTCTACTTTAAAAAACCATGCAAAAAACCCCACAGAATGATGATGTACTCTTTTATGACATTAACAGCTGTAACTCTAAGTTAAAAGCTGAGGCAGATGTGGGGTTCTATAAGGAGGTGTGGCAAACAGGCCTAGCCTCCACATTCCCTCCACTGGACAGATGAATGGCTGCAGTCACACCCCTATATCCAACTTTAAAGCATTAGTCCATGTCTGCAATCTCTTTAGTGTGTTTCAAAGTGTACCAACAACATTCTTGAAGTGAATGTTTCCTGTCCAAATCAAGTAAATTTTTTTCTTCCTCTTTAAGTAAATTTGATAACAGTATTTAGAAGCCAGAATTTAAAATATATGCAGAATTTAGCTAGCCAAACTAATTTTTAAAAATTTCAGTTCTTTGAAAGGAAAATGTAAGCAAAGGACACAAAGTGTTTTAACTGCCAACATCTAGGGAGATTTCACATGAACATTTCAGACTTACCGTCCTCCCTCTGTGGTGACAATCAGTTGGCGTTGGGTATGATGTCTGCCTTACCCATGAGCTGTGTTGCCACCTCTCTCTCAGATCTCCACAGCCTTGAGATCAAGTCAATGACTACTTATTAAGGTGCTCTGTTCTGCTTCCTTTTCTTAGAGAGGAGCTAAGAAAATCCACCCATGTGGGAAAGCAGCAAAGACAGGACAAAAGGGAGACAGTAAATGAAAGTAAATAGTCCTGTATTAAATATGCAAATAGCATTGTGAAAGTCACTCAAAATGTCTAAAAAAAGAATTCAGTTCAGTTCAGTCGCTCAGTCGTGGTCTGACTCTTTGCGACCCCATGGACCGCAGCATGCCAGGCGTCCCTGTCCATCACCAACTCCCGGAGTTTACCCAAACTCATGTCCATTGAGTCAGTGATGCCATCCAACCATCTCATCCTGTCATCCTTTTCTCCTCCTGCCCTCAATCTTTCCCAGCATCAGGGTCTTTTCCAATGAGTCAGCTCTTCGCATCAGGTGGCCAAAGTATTGAAGTTTCAGCTCCAACATCAGTCCTTCCAATGAACACCCAGGACTGACCTCCTTTAGGATGGACTGGTTGGATCTCCTTGCAGTCCAAGGGACTCTCAAGAGTCTTCTCCGACACCACAGTTCAAGAGCATCAATTCTTCTGTACTCAGCTTTCTTTACAGTCCAACTCTCACATCCATACATGACTACTAGAAAAACCATAGCCTTGACTAGATGGACCTTTGTTGGCAAAATAACGTCTCTGCTTTTTAATATGCTGTCTAGGTTGGTCATAGCTTTCCTTCCAAGGAGCAAGCATCTTTTAATTTCATGGTTGCAGTCACCATTCCACTATAAAATGAACTCATGGCTTGCTTCACTGATTCACATTATATATGTAACTTCTATATGCATTTTACATCACTGACTTCAAATTTAATTTTTTTTAAGTATTTTTGGGAAAAAACCTACCTTATTTGATTTCATTGTTCATCAGCCCCTCTAGTTATAAAAGAACTATAACACAGACTCAAACTGATCATTTTAATATTTTGTCAAATTCTAGAAAAAGGGTTTACAGAAAAAGAACATCTAGATTAAATGAGGTAGTATTTTCTCTGTGCATTATACCTAACAATATTCATATGAGTAGCTGACTGGGGGTCTTGAGAGCAGAAGCAAATGTGACTTTTCAGAAATGGAATCTTCAATGGGTTCAATTTGCCAGATAAATGTTCTAACCTCCTGGGGAGTCCTAGGTTTATAGCTTAACTACTGACAGCATATACTTAACTCCCTATCAGTTCAGTCCCTATCATTGAACATCAAAGATAATGCTAATGTCCTATATGGACCCCAAGATTATACAGGACTGTTCCAAGAAAAGCCTTTCTTATACACAAAAGCTTATGTTTTTAACAGTGCACACAAAAAGAGACTTTCCAATCAAAGACTATCACTTAGAATAAATCCCAACTGGGCCATCATTTTGTCAAGTTAATAAAAATTATATTAAATCAATAAAATCTAGAACTATAGACTAAATCTTATGTTAAGTTCAGAATGAAAAAAGTACAGGTTTTAAAAATAAGCTGCTGTAATCAGAACATTGTAAGTTAATTAACAACTAAAATGGGTAGAAAGTATTTTAAGAGACATGCAAAGGAATCATTCTTAGTTACAGTGTGCTATCCCAGGCATCCAACCATTACGATCCCATCAATTTAAAATGAAACTGTGGCATAACAATTACTCGGTTTACAAATAAGAGAGGTATGTAGTTTTTATGAGCTAAGGACTTATAGGAGGTGGCTCTTCTACTTACCAAAGTATTAGCTGGTACAGCCCTGATTCCCACTGCAACTCTGGATATGCGGCCTGGCTACCAAGTCTGACTCCACACTTGATCCCCCACTAAAACGTCTGACGCCTCATGCACTGTGCTGTCTCATTCTACACTTTGACTGACATCGTGACAATTACCTGATCTAAGATGGTTCAGTAGTGTTTGGGTATGGTATTCCCCACCACGAACTCTGTTCTAGCTGACCCAGAGCAGGGACCAGGCTAGAGTCCTATTTAAAGGACAGAGTCACTCCCTAGCTGGTGTGTCTAAGGACTCCCATTGGGCAACTGAGTATCTGTCTTCTTCATTCCCAGGTCACTTTAACAAATAGAGTTCTCTCTCTGGTAACTTCTAATTACTGAAGCTGAAAATGTACCACCATTTCAGTAAAAATTTTAACCAACAGTTCCACATCATATCTACATCAAGAAGAACATTAGTCAAATGCTACCTGTATTAGAAAGCTCTAACAGATTGAGCAAGTAAAATTCATCAGGCTTTTAAGGATCTCAAGCATATTCCTATAATTCAGTCCCTATCTAAAAACTGAGTCTTTAAAGGATATAACATAACCTCATTTTGTGAGCCAATGAAAAGCACAGAAGGGCTACTCACAGACCAAGAGAACAGTCTCATCTGAGGTCAATCCTTTTTCATTTGGTAACGACGACAATTCCACTCACAGAAAAGAGACTCTCGAAGTTCAAAGGTTTAAAGTTTCATTAGAAAAATCATACATAAAATAAAAAATATATTTGTCAACAATAATGGTATTATTTCATTCAGCAGATTCATGCAAAACATGAGTGACAGTATAGAAATGACAATATAAAATCTCATACAACTTATCTGGAAAACCAGTCCCTTAGAAGGCAACTGCAGTTCCATTTTTCCAAGCTCTCTTCTTAAGTTGAGGGTTTTCTGTAACTGGTTTTACCTTTTCTCCACAACAAGTTTAAAGATGCATGTCATTTTCCCATCACCAAGTACTTTATTCCCCAAAATGTTTAAACCAAGCACCTGATAACCAGGTGTATCTGTTGCTTCCAATTCTTTTATTTTGCTGAGGAATATGAAACTGCTTTAAAAGTCAATCCAAGATCACACCAAAGTTTTATTGTCCTTAGCTACTTGGCTATTTGTCCTCGTCAGCTTCTTAGGGAGCATGAGTAACAGTCATCGGTAGCTGCATAACTGAGATTATAATGAGTACTTTTTTTCCTCTTTGTAAATAAAGTATGCCTATAGGCTCTACCTCCTCTCTGCCCACCCAGCGGCTCCACCTCCCTGATCAGATTTAGACCTGGGAGGAGGTTTTTGTTCCAAATCTCTTAATTTCTTCTGTGATCAAATTACACGAGTTTACTTAAGATTTTTCAAAAAGAAAGAAAAAAAGTCTCTTTTATTGTTTCAATGAGAAAATGTTGAAACCCTAAGAGAAGTTTACCATCTGTCCCAACTCCACTCCATCAAGGCTGCAAACAGCTTCCCATTTGCTGTGACAGCAGTGGTGGGATGCCCATGATCAACTACTGTCAGCACCCATGATACTTCAGACTGGGTCTTTTTCACTGCTCACTTTATTCCTAAAAAGCAAAAGCCTTTGTAATTAGACTAAATTCAGTTTCTGAAAGTGAAGGTATTTGTGTTGTTCCAGTCTGTTTGGTTACATGCACAGGACAAAAGACAGGATGACTCATTTACCCTGAATAAAATGAGACAATGACAACTGCAAGGGAGGTTGATTAAAATATTCCTGTAGCTTAGAGAAACTAAAGCAAAGTGCAAGCTGGAACAGAGTTCTAAACGTATCCTGGGTGAAATTCAAACTATCAGAAAGAAGGTGAAGAGGCATTAATAGGATCAGTGTCCTAAAAACTATCGAGGTGGAAAGCCACCTCTGTGTGCTCCTCCACGGCCCCCCCTGAAGCCACCTCTTTCTCCTCGGAAGTTAGATCGATTTCTCTCTCGCCCACGGCCAGCAGATGTGCCACCTCTTCCGCCTCCTCTGGGAGCTCCACCTCCCCGATCAGATTTGGATTTGGGAGGAGGTGATTTTGGTCGAAGTCTCTCAATTTCCTCTGTACATCCAGTCAAATAGGAATTCGGGGCACTGAAGTAGGATGCATACGTTTCTGCATTGTAGTTACTATTTGTAAGAGTTGGTCCAACTGTAAGCCACCCTGAAACGGAGGGGAAAAAAGATTAACCTTTTTTTCACCCCCAATTCTCTTACTGATCTTTAGGAGCCATTTCAAATCTCCAGTGTATTTCCAAAGATGTCCCTATCACTTACCCAATATTGATATTTTACATAGAACACATGGCATTTAACTATGGTCTTTGATTTCATATATATATATTTTGTTTTGTTTTTCCTCTTAAACTGTAACTTTTATAATATAATCATCATCTCCATCCATATTTCACATTCTGTGAGAATAGGATTTAGAAAATATTAAGACACTACACTGAGTTCTGGCTTAGTGAAAATTTATTAAATTTTATGTTACCTTCCTACTTGTAGAAATTTTTCTACAAGTAGGTTCCAGTTTTCTGACTAACATCCTGGAACTAACTTTTGCTTCTTCTCTTCCAACCACATTAACCCAGCTGGCAGGTCTTAGAAATTCAACCTACTACCATGCTGCTCCTACTTGTTACCATCTTTCCATTTCTGCTGCCACCCTTAGAGTTTTTATTTTTCTACTAGTTTTGTCCCCTACACATATAACAGACATACATGTATACTGTAACGCTTTCCCAACCTCTCCTCCCTCTAAAAGTGGAAAGCCTAAAGCAAAGCTGAAACCACATTCCTTCTCTGCACAACCTTCTGGGCTTTCCACTAAGCCAGAATTCAGTAACATGGAATCGGAAGCCTTATACAATGAGGTCTGAACTAACTTTCTAATCGCACTGCTGAAACAATGAACCACTATAGTTAACTGTTTGCACACTAGTCTCTACCTTGTGCCTATAATTTTTTCTATCCTGTCAACCTGGTGAAAATTCCATCCTTCAACATCTACTTTAAACATGTATCTTAATGAAATGAGTATCTTTCTGAATTTCCATTACATATTATATTTCCATAGGTTTTGTCAACTTCATTGCTAGATAATTTTCCTTATAAGGATGGTTTCTGTTTGATTACATTGTATCTGCAACGAGAAGAACTACAAATTAACTATAAATGCCTGATGGAGACCTCGTGCTTTGAGGTTCCCTGCATGTGGCGATTCCTGATCATTAGGGCAGGTCGAGGAATCTCTAAGAATTAGGTTCTTCACCTGAAAAATTAATCTCACACGATTTCTGCCTTATCAAGATTATTTCTTAGACTATTAGGTCCATGATAAAATGCAAAATGTTTTACTAGGGTCACATTCTAAAATGTAGTAGCCTTTTTTGGTACAAAACTGTTCATCATTTAAATTGTCTAACAGTGCACAGGTAAGATCTGTAATATCTGGAGAAAAATAACAAATGAAACCATATGATGCCTTTCATGTCTCATCAAGTAGACACCTTGATAAAAATGAGATGAAAGAACACACTGCACACCTATGTGGTCTCACAATTGAACCTATGAGACTTATTTGCTTTTGGTTCATTTTCTGCTATACATATGGTGCTGTGGA
Source organism: Bos grunniens (assembly GCF_055505025.1). Lineage (NCBI taxonomy): Eukaryota > Metazoa > Chordata > Mammalia > Artiodactyla > Bovidae > Bos > Bos grunniens. Next base: position 111,789,029 of record NC_141170.1, on the reverse strand, counting down.
ACACAATGCACCAGCAAGAGGTAAGAAAAAATTCGAAGATTTAATAAAAATAGTTAATATTGTCTCTTTCATGCTATATTGCCCTATATAAATAAGACATGTAAACCTTTACAAAGTAACCTGCAAGGGATGCTGCCTCCCACTCACAAATTCTTCACTGCAACAGTGTTCTATTAAAATTTCTAATCCTTAATTTCTAAGAGCCAAGTAAGTTTAAATTAGCTTGGCTTCAGTGAATATGATATATATATCAATCTTTAATCTTAAAAGCAATAATAAAGAGGATTCCTTTGGTATGTGTTATATACCTTAGACTACCTCCTAGAGGAAGAAATGTATTTGAGGATTTGACCCAAATAAATTATAGTCTCTTGAACAGACTTCTCTCAATTGCTCCTATTATTATTACTTACATGGTTAACTTCCTACTACATAATTTTCCCAAGTGGATACTCCTTCTTAATACTAAAATAATTTGTGCAAGAATGGGCAAAGATAAAGAATCAGATAGTAGTTTACAAGCAAAAAATAAAATCTAAACCTCTAAGACTTTGTACAACTGGTATAGATATAGATAGAAGGGTATCAGAGATATAATGTATAATATAAAGTGGGTAGCTAAATGAATGGAGAAAATTCCCATTATGTTATAGTTATAGAATATTATAAATACAAATTGGCACCAAAATTTGTATTTTTATTTCAGTTGCTGTTTAGGCTTATATCTGTAGCTATACTTAATAATTATCTACTCTCTCTACTCCTTAGGTTCTTCCACTCACATTAAAAAAAAAAACTTAAAATAATGCTGCTGCTGCTAAGTCACTTCAGTCGTGTCCGACTCTGTGCAACCCCAGAGGCGGCAGCCCACCAGGCTCCCCCGTCCCTGGGATTCTCCAGGCAAGAATACTGGAGTGGCTTGCCATTTCCTTCTCCAATGCAGGAAAGTGAAAAGTGAAAGTGAAGTCGCTCAGTCCTGTCCGACTCTTAGCCACCCCATGGACTGCAGCCCACCAGGGTCCTCCATCCATGGGATTTTCCAGGCAAGAGTACTGGAGTGGGGTGCCATTGCCTTCTCCATAAAATAATGCTATAAAGCCATTAAAAGCATTATAACTAATTACTTAAATGTAGAAATAATTTTGACATATATTTTGACATAATATTGAGAAAAATACAAAATGATGAATGACACAGTTATGTAAAAATCTGTATGCACAATAGGACTGGAAAGTATTATGCAAAAAAATAATACTTCTTGGAAGTAATGAGGCTGAATCTTTTTTCCTCTTGAAAATTTTCTTTAATGTTGTTACACTGACTTTTCAATTATTAAAGATTACCATCTGTTTGATGTTCCCTTTTATTGTTCAAATAGCTTTGCTGTTTCTTTAAAGTTTTCTACTTCCTTTAAATAGCAGTTCCCACTGGAGATTGTTCCCAGATTCAAGAGCTATTTATGAGTACCAAGGTTAATGATGGAAGATAAAAATCTGTTCCTTATTTCCTCAAACACTACAGCCATAATCTTAATATTCAATATCTATGGACATCTACACTTTCTGAAAAACACACAACTCCAGCTGAGCATCTAGTCATATTACTTTCTCTTAAGCCAGTGAAGAGGAAATATTTGCTTGCCACAAGCTCTGTTGCCAAAATATTTTACTTTGATAAGAGAGTAAAACCATCTACTAAACCTCCAAACAAGATGTTCATGTATATGTACAGCAGAAGTCTCAACAACTCAAAGTTCATTCTGTAGCTGTATATCTAGTATGTGTGTAAAACTCAGGCATGACTGTACGTATAGAGAAAAATTGCTTTTAAAAGACTAAAGAAACTATGAAGTTTAAACCATAGCATCCCTACCCTTTTAAAAAACCAATATGCTACTTTAATTTAGAATTTAATAATTCAAGGGTACATGCTGCAATTTCCAAGAAAACCAGTGAAGGAACAATAAAAGAATATCTAAGAAGTTAATAAAAAAGAAACACTGAATAATATAAGAATACTTAATCCAAAAGAAATGAGAGAAAAGGGGACACAGAACAGGTGGTACCAATGTAAAGCAAACATTAAGGTGGTCATAGCAAACACCCTCCTCCAACAACACGAGACAACCCTATACATTGATGTCACCAGATGGTCAACACTGAAATCAGATTGATTGTATTCTTTGCAGACAAAGATGGAGAAGCTCTATACAGTCAGCAAAAACAAGACCAGGAGCTGACTGTGGCTTAGATCATGAACTCCTTATTGCAAAATTCAGACTTAAATTGAAGAAAGTAGGGGAAACCACTAGGCCATTCAGGTATGACCTAAATCAAATGCCTTACTATTATACAGTGGAAATGACAAATAGATTCAAGGGATCAGATCTGATACAGCGTATAGAACTATGGATAGAGGTTCCTAACACTATATAGGGAGGCAGTGGTTAAAACCATCCCCAAGAAAAAGAAATGCAACAAGGCAAAATGGTTGTTTGAGGAGGCCTTACAAATAGCCAAGAAAAGAAAAGAAGCAAAAGTCAAAGGAGAAAAGGAAAGATATACCCATTTGAATGCAGAATTCCAAAGAAGAGCAAGGAGAGGTAAGAAGGCCTTCCTCAGTGTTCAATGCAAAGAAATAGAGGAAAATAGAATGAGAAAGACTAGAGATCTCTTCAAGAAAATCTGAGATACCAAAGGAACACTTCATGCAAAGATGGGCACAATAAAGGACAGAAACAGTATGGACCTTACAGAAGCAGAAGAGATATAAGTGGCAAGAATACACTGAAGAACTGTACAAAAAAGGTCTTAATGACCTGGATAACCACAATGGTGTGATCACTCACCTAGAACCAGAAATTCTAGAGTATGAAGACAAGTGGGCCTTAGGAAGCATTAATATGAACCAAGCTAGTGGAGGTGATAGAATTCCAGCTGAGCTATTTCAAATTCTAAAAAGTGATGCTGTGAAAGTGCTGCACTCAATATGCCAGCAAGGATGGAAAACTCAGCAGCGGCCACAGGACTGGAAAAGGTCGGTTTTCATTCCAATCCCAAAGAAGGGCAACGCCAAAGAATGTTCAAACTACCACACAATTGCACTCATTTCACATGCAAGCAAAGTAATGCTCAAAATCCTTCAAGCTAGGCTGCAACAGAATGTGAACCAAGAACTTCCAGATGTACAAAGTAAATTTAGGAAAGGAAGAGGAACCAGAGATCACATTGCCAACATCTAGTAGATCACAGAAAAAGCAAGAGAGTTCCAGAAAAACATCTACTTCTGCTTCAATGACAACACTACAGTCTTTACTGTGTGGATCACAGCAAACTGTGGAAAATTCTTAAGAGATGGGATACCAGACCACCTTACCTGCCTCCTGAGAAACCTGTCTGCAGGTTAAGAAGCAACAGTTAGAACTGGACATGGAACAACAGACTGGATCAAAACTGGGAAATGACTATGTCAAGGCTGTACATTGTCACCCTGTTTATTTAACTTATATGCAGAGTACATCATAAGAAATGCTGGATTGGATGAAGCACAAGCTGGAATCAAGACTGCCGGGAGAAATGTCAATACCTCAGATATGCAGATGACACCACCCTTATGGCAGAAAGCGAAGAGGAACTGAGAGAGTGAAAAAGCTGGCTTAAAGCTCAACATTCAGAAAGCTAAGATCGTGGCATCTGGTCCCCTCACTTCATGGCAAATAGATGGGGAAACAGTGGAAACAGTGACAGACTGTCTCCAAAATCACCGTGGATGATGGCTACAGACATGAAATTTAAAGACGCTTGCTCTTTGGAAGAAAAGCTATGACAAACCTAGACAGCATATTAAAAAGCAGAGACATTGCTTTGCTGACAAAGGTCTGTATAATCAAAGGTATGATTTTTCCAGTAATCATATACAGATGTGAGAGTTGGACCATAAACAAGGCTGAGGGCCAGAGAATTCATGCTTTTGAATCGTGGTGCTGTAGAAGACTCTTTAGAGTCCCTTGGACTGGAAGGAGATCAAACCAGTCAATTCTAAAAGAAATCAACCTTAAATTTGGAAGAATTGATGCTGAAACTGAAGCTTGAATACTTGGGCCACTTGATGCAAAGAGCCAACTCACTGGAAAAGGCCCTGATGCTGGGAAAGATTGAAGGTAGGAGGAGAAGGGGATGAGATGGTTCGATGGCATCACCAACTCAATGGACTTGAGTTTGAGCAAACTCCAGGAAATAGTGAAGGACAGGGAAACCTGGGGTGCTGCAGTCCATGGGGTCACAAAGAGTCAGACATGACTGAGCGACTGAACAACCACAAATATCAGAAATTATACTAAAGGTTTTCTTAGTGGCTCAGTGGTAAAGAAACCCCACGCCAATGCAGGAGACACGAATTTGCCCTTGATCCTGGAAGATCATACATGCTGGGGGACAACTAAGCCTGTTTGCAATTACTGAGCCTGTATTCTAGAAACTGCGGCTACTGAGGCCACGTGCCAGAACTACTGAAGTTCTCTTGCTCTAGAGCCTCTATTTCACAAGAAAATCCACTCAAATGAGAAGCTTGTGCGCCATAACTAGAGTAGCCCCTACTAGCTGAAAAGTCTGTGCAGCAACAAAGACCCAGCACAGCCAAGAATAAATAAAAAGAAACATTTCTTAAAAAGAAATTACATTAAATATAGACTTGACTCGTAGCTCAGTTGGTCAACAATCTGCCGCCTGCAATGCAGGAGGTTAGTGTTCAGTCCTTGTGTTGGGAAGATCCCTTGGGGAAGGAAACAGCAACCCACTCCAGTATTCTTGCCTGGAGAATCCCATGGACAGAGGAGCCTTGCGGGCTACAGTTCATGGAGTTGCAAGAGTTGGACATGACTTAGCAACTAAACCACCACCACCACCACCACCACCAAACAATTCAATTAAGGGACTTCCCTGGTGGTCCAGTGGTCAGGATTCCACACTTCCAAAGCAAGGGGCACGGGATAAATTCCTGGTTGCGAACTGAGATCCTATGTCTCTCAGCCAAAAAAAACAAACAACAAACATGGGAAAGGGAGCAATCAATTATTCAAAAAAAAACCCAATTCAAAGATAAAGATTAAATCTACCTATTTAATGAAAACTACCTGTGTTTGATCACAAGAGGTATGTTAAAGGATATGGAAGACTGAAAATAAAGGATGGAAATAATATGCAGAGCAAACACAAACCAAAAAAAAGCTGGAATCACTGTAATAATGTTAGATGAAGTAGGATTTAAAGTTAAGAAACTGGATTAAGAAAGACAGTTCATAATATTAAGAGCATCAATCTACTAGGAAGGCATAAAAGTCCTACATTTAAATACATCTAATAACAATCTTAAATAGACATAAATTCAAAACTGACCACCAAACAGAACCACAAACCCATAATCTTAATAGATTTAAACATACCTTTCTCATAGAATAGTTAAAAAAAAATCAGTAAAGACATGGCTGACAGAAACAACATACACAAATACTGCAACCAACAACAAAAAATTTACATTATTTTCAGTCATCTAAATTCGGTCAAAGCAAATTACAAATTAGTGGTATTTTATGATACATATTATTTGACCACAATATTAAGCCAAAAAGCAATATAATTGATAACTTTAGCAATGCAATTCTAAATAACAAACTGCCAGGAGAAAAACCATTTAACTTTTAAATACAGAAAACATTTTCTCTAAACCTAAGCCACAGAGAAAAAACATTTCACACGCAAAATATTTCTTTGTAAAGAGAATGGGCTTTTATTTTTCTCTTTATCATTTTACAGAAGTTTATGAAATTTAAGACCAGTTTCTACAAACAAAGATATTTCTGTGTTCACTAAAGCACACCCACAGAGAATAGCTGACGAGTCTGGGGTGGAGGTAGGGAGAATGGATCCCATTATACCTACCGCAACTTTAAGGGTTACTTTTTTTAGAATGAACATCAGTTTCTTCTAAATTCTTAGGTACTTTGAAGGCCAATTATTCCACTGTACCTTCTTCAACTTTTACTTTGTATAAAATGTAGACTATTTAAAACAAATAAGATCCTGGCTCCTTTCAGCTTTAAACAACATTTCTAGCACAGGTAAAACTAAACAGGTTGATTTTATATACTGTGATTGAATGATGCAATGTCCTTAAAAGTAACTTTTATATTTTCCGAGAAGAAACAGAATGTATAATTAGTTCAACAATACTTTGTAAACAAAAGCTGTGCCCTCTGAAAGAGAATTCCAGTCTGTAACAGCTTAATTATTTTCTACTCATTTTTTTCAAAATTGTAAATTCACATTATACAGATTTAGTAAAGAAGTTAAAGTTTTGATAAAACAGTATCATGATATATGTAAGGAGACAAGCCAAGTACTAACAAGGCTGAGATATATCATGTATTTCACAAATGTATGGTTATTTTCTATAGGATCATTTGGTTAGCAGACAATTTAGTGCTATCTAAAAAGTAAGACATTTTGTTCATGCCAAAAGGTCCTTGAAACCTGAGCAAATCTGGTCCCTGCCAAATGATTTTGGACAGGGCCAAATATCAAGAACCTTTTGGTGTGAACCAAATGTCCATTATGCATTTCTTCAACACAGTATTTACTTAATAACCTAAATGCTGTTTCAAAAGAAGAAAATAATAAGATAGTCTTTGCTTTCCGTGAGACTGCAGTGCTAAAGAGATTGACTATAAACACGCCCAAATGATTCTCTAATTCAGATAATAATAGTGCTATGAGGGAGAGAGTGGTGGGAGGTCTGGATAGTACTGTGAAACTGGCTAATTTAGGCAGTGTTGTGAGAAAAGGTCCGTCAGGATGAGAATGATAGGAAAGAGGACCCTGAAAGAGTACTGAGACAAGACTGAGCTTAGTATACTTGAAATACAGCAAGAAGAGGGGTCAAATGTGTCATAAGCATTTTATTTTACAAAGCACTGTGTACTCTTTCTTAACATTTATATCTCAAGGAACTTTTAACATTTCCCCCCACTGAGATCTTACCTGGTCGAATTGTACTATCTCTTCCAAACAGATGAAGGCGTCTTCTACCAAGACAAAAATGTTCAATTATATGAAAAATTTCTACAGGCTTTTCTATATTGCCAATTTCAGGTTCTTCTGTGATAATCAAGTCAATATCAACATTAGCATGAATGAAGTCCCCGTCTGTGCTACGCTTTACAGTTCCTTTGATCCCCATAAGGCAGTGTTCCTAAGTAACAATAAAAACAGGCCAATTAATCTCTTTTCATAAACAGTCATATTGCACAACATTTCACATTTCAAATTCCAAAACAATACTCATTTCTCTGAGTCTTTGGGATATAGTTTTATGGGCAAAAACACAATAGGAAAAACCTGGATCTCTGGACCTTTGAAGATTGGCAGGGAAGCTAGACATTAAACTCAGGGCCATCACATCACATTTTAGATAACTGAGTCAGTGACTGTGGGATCTTTTCCTCTGCAACTCTTGATAGTAACTTGTTTCCAGAAGTTATGGAAACATGGCACTTGAGTTCAGAATCTGATGTTATATCGGGCCTCACATGCTGCTGCTGCTGCTAAGTCGCTTCAGTCGTGTCCGACTCTGTGCGACCCCATCTGTACACAAAGTGTAAGCCTTTTCAAATGGAGAGAAGACTTTAAGCAAGGATACAAACTTAAAATACTCAACATACATAAATGTGAAAGTCAAACAATTTCTTTTTTTGTTATTTTTTGACGTCTATTTAATCTGGACAACATGGTAAAGTTTAAATAAATTTAATCTCACTTGACTCTATGAACTAATAATAACAAGGATGGCTTGGATTCCCTTCAAAAAGAATTTCTAGCCCAAGAAAGACTTCAAAAAGACCCTCCCCCTGAAGCTCCCAGAAGAGTGAAAGGCTGGAGGACAAACTGTTGAACCCTGATAACTAGGAGGGCGGTTCTATGAATCAGAGGTTCTCAGGGCTTCTTGTTCAGGTTCTTATGTAGAAAAAAGAAGGGAAAGTGAAAGTCCCTCTGTCCATGGAATTCTCCAGGCCAGAATACTGGAGTGGGTAGCCTTTCCCTTCTCCAGGGGATCTTCCCAACTCAGGAATCGAAATAGGGTCTCCGACATTGCAGGTGGATTCTTTACCAGCTGAGCCACCAGAGAAGCCCAAGAATCCTGGATTGGGTAGCTTATCCCTTTCTCCAGGGAATCTTCCCGACCCAGGAATCAAACTGGGGTCTCCTGCATTGCAGGAGGATTCTTTACCAACTGAACTATCAGGGAAGCCCAGAAAAAAGAAGGGAAGAGGAGAGAAATATTCATCTCAGCTGGCCAGCTATGAGTCTTGCTGCCATTTCTTTTTTCTGAGTTCAGAGAAAGGAAAAAATATGGGGGTCAGAAGTACCAAAAGCCCACATCTGACTGAGAATGACAGTAGTATAGGATATACTATACTACGGGAATACACAGTAACTTCTCCAGCACAGCACAGGCTTCTCTGAGTGAATAAAATTTTTTAAATGAACTTGGCTGTGTTACTTTAATGCTCAATGCCATCTGTGCAAGTCTGAGAGAAGAACCTTTCCACCAAAATGAATTAAACAGCATGGAGTCATTTGTAAAAGCTTGAGAGAAAATAATTAAAATATAGAGAAGAAAGCAGTAAAGACAATACCTTTGTTCTCTGGAAGACGGCCTTTGGATCTAAAGTCTTAGTTTTCCCAGGATTGTTTTTATTGGTTTTAATCCAACAAATATCTTCACATCTTCTGTAACCCCACTTGCGTAAACACTAGAAATAAGAGAATTTTTAAAAAATCCTTAGCTAAAGGAAATAAACAATACTTAATCAACCAGCATTAAAAACTTCCTAGAGGTTTGAGACACTAAATTCCAAGATGTCATAGTAATTTTGTATTACTGTAGAAACAGAAAAAAATACTTGTCTTTAAATATACAGCCATTATAAAAACATATAATATCAAAACATGGAAAAGACTATATAATACTCCAATTCTTTATACTACCTTCCACTGTAATCAATAGAAAGTGACTTTTAAATAAGAGAACAATCAGCCCTTCTTTAATCAAAAACTAATTCAAAAGGTAAATGTTCTTGCCACCTCAATTTTCTATCTTCTGATAAAGCTAAGAACTGTTGAGAAGTTCTAATCAGTAACTTCCTTTCAAATGAGTCTTGTAAAATGTTATTTTTATATATTTAATACTAAACCTCAAAAATCCAAAGACTTACAATTGTCTCTATATTTCTTTATAAGATAAAACTTTAAGCTTTATGTAACCTAGACAATAGAAAGGTTTGAATCTTAGTGTCTTAGAATCTGTTATATACGAACATATAACAAAAACCAACTAAGTGAGTACCCAGAGTAGCATTTTGAGCCCTACCATATGTAAGTGTTGGCTAGCTGCTGGGATTAAAAACATGAGTAAGATATAGTCCTTACCCCTAACTGACTAAGCACAAAATAGGAGGAATTAAGTAAATTGTGCAGTGCAATTCTGTTGGCACTATGATCAAGTACAAAAAAGACACAGTGCAGCATAAAACATATGTACTTTTCATTATATAAACTGAGATACACCTCAAAATGGAACTTAGATTTTTAACTTAAAATCTCAAAAATCACAATCACTATCTGTTCCTGTTGCCAAATATTTGTTTAGCACGGGATATTCATGAAGTATCACAAGGGCCTAAATCCAACATGCCCTAATCAACTTAGCACAAGTTCATGAGTATTTCTCATGCTGTATTATTTCTGTAATGATTTTGGGCCAAAATCTGCTTTCACTAGTATGATAAACTGATGCATAAACAAATAAGATAAAGCCTCCTAATCAATTTCAAGCTAATCTGGGGGGTAGGAGAAAAGCCCAAAGCTAGATATTTGATCTAAAAAGGGTAATATACCTATAAAATGCACCAATATACCTATAAAAACATATGGTGTGTTTCTATTTTCTTAGATTTTTTTACAGCATCTTAGGGAGATACCAGCAATAAAACAAGATTCCCAGTATACAGTTTTAGTCTTACCATGGAGTTAATAAATGACAGAAGCAATGATGTGATCCAACAATCTCAAACTTGCTATTTATACAAAAAATACAAAGCAACTGCAGAACTTCAGGATTTGAGCACAAATTTACCTCAATATAATCTTACTTAAATTCTTCACCTGTCAAATGGACACCTCCTAAAATTACCAGGATTAAATGAGATCTTGGTAGTATATCAAGTATTAATAATATGTCCTAAAAATGTAAATATTATCCCATAACAAGTGAGGAAACTGAAACACACAAGAGTAAATACCTCTTTACCCAAAGTTTCACTGCTGGATAGCAGATCTGAGACCAAAACTAGCCACAAAGCTACCAGTATTAAAAAAAAAAAAAAGCTTTTAGTATTTTGTTTCCATTTAGAAATTCAAAATACTCCAACCAAAAAAACAAAAAAGTTCCAAATATGATAAACATAAGGGACCTAAAATAAACTGAGATAATAAATGTCTTTCTCACTCTCATTCATCCCTTCAAACTATGTGTTCTAGATGCTGTGTTATTTATTCAACACGATTTGGCTTACATTTGGAATTCATGAGATAAGGCTACTCAGAAGAATACATTTTAGCTACTAATAATGGACAGTATACAACAGTAAGCTGCCTGTTTCTGAGCTGCAATTCAATTTCAAATCTCTAAACTGTTCTCTTCCTGCAGTTGTAGTAAATCGCAGTTTGATTTTTCATCCTGAAAGCTAGTTAACTGACTAAGGGGTACTGTCTTTTACATATTCTTTTTATTTTTTTTAATTTTTAAAATTTTTTACATATTCTTTTTAAAACAGTTTTTCCTTCTGAATATTTGAGTACTATTTAAGAAATGAAGAACAATGTAACAGTAATCTTCAAATTTTTTATACAACATACTGTTGTTTCTTATGAATTATAAAAAAACACTTAAAAAAAAAAAAAACACCATCTTACCACTCTTCCAAGGTCCAATCCTTCCCCAGAACCACACCAGAGAAAAATAAATGATCGAGGTGCTGCAATCTCATCAATTTCTAACTTCATAATCTGGAAGAAACCAAAACAGTACTGCACTCAAGTATCTTGTTTCCCATTTATTCTAAATCCAAAAGAACAAGCACTGAAATTTATCAGGACTTATAGTATATGTTTATATAATACTTATAACATATGCTTCCCTGGTGGTTCAGATGGTAAAGTGTCGCCTGCAATGTGGGAGAAGTGGGTTTGATCCTTGGGTCAGGAAGATGCCCTGGAAAAGGAAATGGCAACCCACTCCAGTACCCTTGCCTGGGAAATCCCATGGATGGAGGAGCCTGGTAGGCTACAGTCCATGGGGTTGCAAAGAGTCAGACATGACTGAGCGACTTGACTTTCCTTTTCACTTATAGTATATGTGTTCTTTAAATATACTAATTTTCATTAGGAAATACAATGGAAAATAAATTTTAAACTTAAAATTTGTTCTTATCGGTTTTTTCCTGTATTAATACAACTGTATTAATACATCTGTATTAATACAACTGTATTAATACATCTGTATTAATACAACTGTATTAATACAGCTGTATTAATACAACTGTATTAATACAGCTGTATTAATACAGATGAACACATGCACATAGATACACTTGATTTTATATGAGAAGTTTATAGGAAACTATATTTATAGAATTATGGAATTTTATAAGGTATAGCTTTAGAGCAACCTGTTACCATTTACAGAAAAAGAAACTGAAAAGAAAAGGGATTAAATTACCTCAAAGTTAGGGGCAAACTTAAAATAAAACATAACCACAAATGTTTGTAGAGGACATGGTTTCCAGAAGAACAATTCTAAATAAAATAAATCAATATACACATTTCATTGTAATGATCACTTTAGGTCTGAAATGTAAAAAAAATAGTCTATAATTGTTGGCTTTGTATGTGTTGAGTATCTCAATTAAAAAAAAAAATCTTTAATAATTAAATCTCTAAATTTGGGGACTACCATAGTGTGTATAAATGACTACAAAAGCAATCATTTTATATGGTATTCTTATTCTACTACTTCCTTATTCTACAGCTAACAAGTTCCACAGACCATGGCTCAAGCTAATACTTATTAGTTACATGTATTAAGGAAATTTTAACTTAAAGAAATTTTTTTTCCCTTAATTTTTTTCTTTGACCACACCTCATGGGCATGTGGAACTTTCCTAACCAAGGATGGAACCCACATTCCCCAGAGGAAGCGCAGAGTCTTAACCACTGGACTACAAGGGAAGTTCTTTAACTTTTACCTGAGTGCCTCAAAACCATATCACCTATAACTTATCTAGGTAAAAGAAACATTATTTGAGGATGATGCATGCACGCATGCTAAGTCGCTTCAGTCGTGTCCAACTCTGTGTGACCCTACGGACAGTAGCCCACCAGGCTCCTCCATCCACAGGATTCTCCAGGCAAGAATACTGGAGTGGGTTGCCATTTCCTTCTCCTGGGAGCTATAAATAAGCAAAAGATGGTGCCTATGAGAACTTTCCAAGCTTTCATAAACCTCCCTTTTAAACTTGCCGATAATGGTGACTACTAGATCCCTTAAAATAGAGAAAAGGACTTCCTTGGTGGTACAGTGGACAGGAATCCACTTGCCAGTGCTGGGGACACAGGCTCGATCCCTGCCCCCAGGAAGAATCCACACGCCGAGAGGCTACTAAAGCCCTTGTGCCACAACTATGGAGTCCAAGAGCCTAGAAGCCACTGCGATGAGAAGCCAGCGCGCCACATCTAGAGAGGAGCCCCTGCTCGCTGCAACTAGAGAAAGCCCTCAGACAGCAATGAAGACCAGCACAACCAAAAAGAAATTCAAAAAGAACAAAAGGGTCTGCTCTTCATCAGCAGCCTCTGGAGAAGGGGCTCAAGCTAGATGAGCAGAAGGGATTTTAAGTGGCAAAAGGAACGCAGGTCCAAGTTCACGGAGAATTACAGCAAAGAAGGCAAGATGCAAAAGGCAGAGGCCTTGGGACACACAGACAACCCACCAGCTAGTCAAGAGGACACAAACGCATACTTTTAGTCTGTGTAACAGGAATCCGGTTAATCGTTTCTGAGCAGAAACCCCAATCTGTTTCCAACACAGAGGAGACTTTAAATCTAAATTACCATAGAGTGGTGTTATCTATAAAAATCCATCCCATAATTGTGGGAAAATTTTTTCTTCCTTTGCTGAAACTTTTCATGTTGCTCTGATTGAGCCTGAGTAATAGAAAAAAGCTCAACTTTATGGCCAGAGTCAGAGCAGGCATTATTAATTGGCCCAGTGAGGGGATCCCATCTAGTAATACCACAGTGACCTGAATATGACTACAATTTTTTTTTTAAGTAAATTTTTTCAGGGCCAACCAGGATGACAGTGGAAATAAATTACAATAGGCATAAACCTATTCAGTTTTACACTTCCAATTTTGTCTTGATGTAACGCCTGATCTAATATTCTCATAAGAATATGAATAAACATTAATACGCACAGACACATATATATGCCCACACACATTTATACATGGCATAGCTAAGGTAAGTGATGGCACACAGTGAAGAACAGTAAGCAAATAACTCTTGACATTACACTTATAAATACTAAATATTGGTATTTTAAGTAAGTGCTTATATTCTTAACTAAAACCCACTGACCTCCACTGACGTGAAAAAGAATATCTGAGAAACTCACACACTTTTTAAATTTATATTTAGCTATTGGCACTTTCTTTAGGTTATTACTAAATAAAGGTTAAGAGCTTAGAGTTCTTACGGCTCCGGACAAAACTTTGCAATATGCATATAAAATAGAATTTCTTTATTACAAAAACTCTATTAGTTTATCATACAAAATTTAAACTCTTAGATTTCACTGACCCAATCTTAGAGATGGGCCAGAGAAAATAAAGTTCAACCTAACTACTAATCATAGACATAATAAGATTAATTTTTCAATTTTCTTTTGCCTAAATTGAAAAAGATTATTTTCTATATTAATTTTGATGAGGAAAAAGAGATATTTCTTAAACACTATCAGAAAGATTATTAACTTGTAAAACCTATCTGGAAAACCTCTCAGCCCTAAATATCAACAGCACTACATCTTTAACCTTAAGTTTTGGGGATACTATATATTTCTGTGTTTCAACAATAAACACAGATTATACTTATCAGAGGAGAGGAAAAACTTGTAAAATAAAATAAACATGTAAATAAATGTGACAGAGGTATTGAAGCTGATAGGAAAAGCTTTAAGGAAGAAAAACTGAAGTCATACCTTGAAGAGTAAGTAATACTAACAATAGTAAAGACTTAACTCAGAAGGGGATATGCAAGGATTCAAAGCAGATTCCTGTGAAACATCAGTTTACAGAGTTTCAGTCCATTGCCTTCCTTACCTCTCTTCTATGTTCAGCGCTTTTGATCACATGTTCCTCCTCAATTAGGGAAGTTCTTTATGTCCTTGGCTTCCATGACATTCAAACTGTCTTGATTCACCTCACTCATCTTTTCACATCTTTCCTATGTGACTCTTAAATGTTAAGTTTCCTGAGGCTTTACTGAAAATTCACATTGTATCCTAATTGAGACACTATCTCAAGACACATTCGTTTATTCTCATAGGTTTAATATGCTAACCCTTTAAAATCTGTCTTTTGAGATGGCCAGATCTTTCTGTTAACTTGCATACTCCTATTACAATCTCTACTTGAATGTCTCTCATATAGCTCTAATCAACACATTAAGCATATCCTAATCTCTCTAATCCTGCTCCTCTTCTTAAACTAACTCTCTGCCAGTGATAACTGAACCCATTTATCCCAAGACTCAAACTTCCGCGCATCCTTACCTCTTTCTCTCATCCCAGTCACCAGATCTCACCAGACATACCTACAAAACATTACTGAATTTATCACCTTTCTGTCCTTACTACCATCACCCTAATTCAGGGAACCTTCATCTCCTAACCAGACTACTGCAACAGTCTTCTACCTGCTCTTTCCTCTCCAGTCTTCATTTGCTCTGGACCATCCTTCTCCACACACTAATTAGACCATTTTACTAAACTGGTTAAAGCCCCTCAAAGATTCCCAATGCCTTCAGGATAAAGTCCAAGCTTCTAAGAAGACAGCATCTCTAGACAGTCTCCATCTGTGTTTCAACACAGTCAACATACAGACAGACCTTCATTCTCACCTCTTTGCCTCCTGCTCTTGCTGTGTCTTCAGCTTGGAATTCCTAGCCCAGCCCATTCTCAGTGGCCAATTCTAGCTAATCGGTTCATGCATCACTTTCTCTTCATGTCCCCCAGCTTCCTCAACTTGGTCAGGTTTTTTTTCAGATCAGTTTATGCAGTCCTCTATTACTGAACTAACAAAATGATACTGAAATTATCTGTTTAGGTCATTGCTTATCCCATTCAACTATGTGCTCCTTAAGGCCAAATACTAAGTCTCATTCATCTTTGAATTTCTAGTACCTAGTTGCCTAGTACAGAGTGGTACTCAATAAATATATATTTGCTATTTTTGTTATTGACCAATAAAAACAGATTACTTTATGTAACTCACTGAAGCTATCAGTTTACTTTTATTTAGGAAAACAGAATTTTACTGCAACTATATAAGATTGAGATTATATATACTTTAAATCTATTATACTCTAAGTTCTTTAACGAGTAAAAATTATGCCAATATATATATGTGTGTGAATACTCTGACATTCACTGAAACTAATCAAATACAGAAAGCTATCAACCATTCAATCTGTTTTTAGATTTATTTCTAGCTTTACATCCAAGGACTCTAAGATTGGAATTTTAAGGCTTCTACAGACAACTTACTTATTCCCTGCTCAACTTCTGCCTCAAAAAGAAAGACCAAAGATACTATAATATTTGTTACTGTACCTTACATCTTCAGCCATAATATATAGTATAAATCTATATTTATAATTCCTAAAACAGTATTTATAGTATTACTCTCTGATCAAATAAAGATATATTCATTTGAAAAATAAATAATTCATTACAATGTAGAAAGTTTCATCATACATCATCCCAAGTCCAGCATTTTTCATTAGCAGTGATGCCGGTCTCTCTGTAATATTCTTCTAAAGGTGGTTCAAGAAGAATCACATCAAATTTGGGTGTCAGTTCTCTGATGTCAAAGGCTTCTATATCTGCTTGTAAGTACCTATTTGATTAAAGCATAAAAAGTAAGAGATTACAGATGGTAATAAAAAAAAGTTTCTTAAATATTTCCTAATACTATTTCAAAGTCATCATGAGCTAATAACTAAATACCTTTTTATGGAGGAATCTCTCCTCAGTATAAACAGTAAAACAATCTACCACTGTTCTTCCTGAGGAGATGGATAGAATCATACTGCAAAGGAAAACCATGATCCCACAGGAACATCCTGAGTATAAACCTTTCCCATTTTTTATACTGAAAATCCATACTCAGATGTGTCCGAGTCCCTTTCCATTATCATCATAATACTTCGAGGAATATCATTTTTCCTGCAGTTGTCTTTTAGAAAAATTGCTTTGTTTTATATTCCTCCATCTAAAAAAGTTTCTAAAGATAGACATAATTTTCTTTTGCTAGTTTGTTTGTTAGCAATAACAGTCCTTTCCAGCCACCTAGTATAAATTACTACTAGCCTTTATTTAATGGTTATTTCTACACAGTACAAAGGTATTTCAAATATAAATACACAACACTCTGGGGCTTCCCCGGTGGCTGAGTGGTTAAGAATTCACCTGCAATGCAGAAGACCCAGGTTCAATCCTTAGGTCGGGAAGATCCCCTGGAGGAGGGCATGGCAACCCACTCTAGTTTTCTTGCCCACATAATCCCATGGACAGAGAAGCCTGGAGGGCTACAGTCCATAGGGTCGCAAAGAGTTGGACACAACTGAAGCAACTTAGAATGCATAAGTTACTTTAAATGTAAAATATTTCTAAATATGATCAATATTAGCCTGTTAAATTTTTTTCTACAAACTCAGTTACCTTTGTGGTTCTTCTAATCATTAATAGCATACATTTTAGCAAATTGTTAAATGTATAAAATGTTCAAAGTAACCTAAAGAGTCTCCAAGTTTAAGGATTATACAGTTTTTGAGGGAAACATTATTCTGTTAGCAAAGGTTAAAATGAATTTTTGTATTCCAAAATGTTAAGAATAGTATCCCTAGATGCCAAGTTATAATTTTCATTTTCTTATTTTCTCTCTCTTAAGTTTTCTAACTTTCTTCAATAAGTAATTTTTGAGAAGAAAAGATACTTAAAAACATTTAAAGACAGTTAAGAATACAACAAATCAGATTTTCTAAGAAAAAATACTTAAAGACACTCTAAATTATCTAGTAAACTGAAAACAAATAAAATGACAACCTACTGTGTACTCAGTGCCAGAGTATCAAGCTAATACATTTCGCTATAAAGAAGAAAGAGTGTGTTAAACCTTTCAAAGATGCTGAATTTTTTTCAAACTTCAGAAAGGTTACATGACAAAAAGACTAATATTTTAACCCCGTGTTGGGAACAAAAAACCCCACTTACATAGGAGGAGTGTTAGATTTAGCTATTAACTCATCCTTCAGTCTGATGAGCTCCCGCAGTTTAGGGTATTCTTCAAATCTGTCCGCCAAACCTGGGGAAGAAAAATAGTAAATTCCAAATTTCAATACAATTGAGTATCAGTGAATTCAAAGGTGATGAGCCTGTTCGGGAAAACAAAATAAGACACAACCAACTTATCATTCTCACATCCTTTGTAAAAAAGTTAGTTTTGAGTATTTTTAAATACTTCATAAACACATTTTATACCTAATGACCCTAATTTCACATGTAGGCAAACACATGTTTTAAAGGCCAGATGGTTTTAAAGGCCAGATGGTTTAAGTCAATTAACCATTTAATTTTTCAAACTTATTATATTAAATAATCTGCTTAAAATATCAAGTTTAGACATTCTGTTCTCAGGAAAAGAAATTTTTTTTTATTCATGCTTTTTTCCTTTTATTTTTACTAAAAAAACAAAAAGCAAAAAAACAACTCTCCCAAAGATCTAGTGACTGTTCAGTTTTCCCTTAGTTTGACAGTCAAAGTAAAGAAAATGAAGATTTCTTATCCTTACTACTGACGATCTTAAATGGCTTAAATTATGGACACAATCCCAGGACAAATCAAGGCAGGAAGATAATGAGTCCCTGTTAGTTGATCAGCTCTCACTTCACTCACTCTGATTACTCATCTAAATTGTACTACCAACTCCAAGACAAGTCATTTTCTCTAAGAACATATCCTATATCAGTATTTATAGTTTTAAAGATCTCACATCTCCACATATTATAAACCAAATCCTCATATATATTTTCAAGCTTAGGATCTTCAAAAACACCTCCAAGTCCCAGAAAGGTTAAAAGCAGGAGCCTCATTGTTTCCATGTCCTCAAAAATATTTAAATCTTTGAACCTCAGAAGAGATTTTAGGTAAAATAGCATAATGCCTGTTTAAACAACTGTAGGGGTAAGCAGGGCTTTGAATATCAAACATTCATAAAAGATCTTATTTTACTTTATCCTGCTTCCTTACAAGAATCATAATCATCTTAAGTTAAAAACCAAAAGTCCATCTCACAACCCTAATATCAAAGATTAAAAAAAATGAAAGATTTTGTAAAGCGTCCTTATTCAGTGGTTACAGATCAAATTTCAAATGAAACAAGTTTTAAGATTTTATTATATTTGGGTTTCAATCACTGTAGAGTCAGCTCTCAATCATCTACAAAACAGAGGTACAACTTTTTCTCAATCCATAATAGTTTCCTAAGTACATTTTCTTTGCCTCAGAGAAATAAACGTCTTAAAGCAGAAAGGCCAATAATGAAATTTGGCTATATTACTTATAACCTTAAAAAAAAAAAGCTTTATTGAAGTATAATTGATAAACAAAAACCTTATACATTAAACTTACATTTAATGGATACAATCTGATGAGGTTTAACATATGCATATAGCTGTGAAACCATAACCACAATCAAGGTAATACATATTAATAACCTTCAGAAGTTTCTTTGTGTTCCTCTGGTTTTGGTGTGTATGTGCAGTAAGACCCCTTCATGGATCACTGCCTTGTCATGGCCAACGGGCTTGTATAACTCAATGAAGCTATGAGCCATGCTGTGAAGGGCCACCCAAGACAGATGAGTCACAGTGGAGGGTTCTGACTAAACGTGATCCACTGGAGGAGAGAATGGCAAACCACTCCAGTATACAAGCCTTGAGAACTCCATGAACTGTATGAAAAGGCAAAAAGACACTGAAAGATGAGCTGCTCAGGCTGGAAGGTGTCCAATATGCTACTGGGGAAGAGCAGAGTACAACTACTAATAGCTCCAGAAATAATGAAGCGGCTGGGCCAAAGCGGAAACACTCAGTTGTGGATGGGTCTGGTGATGTAAGTAAAATCGGGTGTTTTAAAGGATAGCATTGCATAGGAACCTGGAATGTTAGATTCATGAATCAAGGTAAACTGGACATGGTCAAGCAGGACACGGCAAGAGTAAACATCAACATCTTAGGAATCCATGAAATAAAATGATTAGGAATGGGTGAAATTAATTCAGATAATCATTGGACCTATTACTGTGGACAAGAATCCCTAAGGGAAGCAACCTAGATGTCCATTGACAGATGAATGGATAAAGACTTTGTGCTACATATACTCAGCCATAAAAAGGAATGCATTTGAGTCAGTTCTGATGAGATGGATGAATGCAGACCCTATTATACAGAGTGAAGTGAGCCAGAAAGAGAAAGATAAATATAGTATTCTAACACATATATACAGAATCTGGAAAAATGGTACTGAAGAATTTATTTATAGGGCAGCAATGCAAAAACAGACAGAGAAGTTTTATGGACATGGGGAGAGGGGAGGAGAGGGTGAGATGTATGGAAAGAGTAACATGGAAACTTACATTACCATATAGAAAATAGACAGCCAACGGGAATTTGCTGTATGTCTCAGAAAACTCAAACAGGGGCTCTGTATCAACCTAGAAGGGTGGGATGGGGAGGGAGATGGGAGGGAATTTTAAAAGGGAGGGGACATGTGTGTACCTAATGGCTGATTTATGTTGAGGTTTGATAGAAAACAACAAAGTTCTGTGAAGCAATTATCCTTCAATAAAAAAATAAAAAAAAATAAAAGAATCCCTCAGAAGAAATGGAGTAGCCCTTATAATCAACAAAAGAGTCTGAAATGCAGTACTTGGGTGCAACCTTAAAAATGACACAATGATTTCAGTTCATTTTCAAGGCAAACTACTCTACATCACAGTAATTCAAGTCTATGCCCCCACCACCAATACTGAAGAAGCTGATCAGTTCTATGAAGACCTAGAAGACTTCCTAGAACACCAAAAAAAGGATGTCCTATTCATCATAAAGAAAGCCAAGTGCCGAAGAATTGATGCTATTGAACTGTGGTATTGAAGAAGACTCTTGAGAGTCCCTTGGACTGCAAGGAGATCCAACCAGTCCATCCTAAAGGAAATCAGTCCTGAATATTCATTGGAAGGATTGATGCTGAAGCTGAAACTCCAATACTTGATTCGAAGTACTGGAAGCTACCTGATTCGAAGACCTGACTCACTGGAAAAGAACCTGATGCTGGGAAAGATTGAAGGCAGGAGAAAAAGGGGACAACAGAGGATGAGATGGTTGGATGGCATCACTGACTCAATGGACAAGAATTTGAGTGAACTCTGGGAGTTGGTGATGGCACGGAACTGCATGCTGCAGTTCATGGGATCATAAAGAGTTAGACATGACTGAGTGACTGAACTGAACTGATTCATCATAAGGGACTGGAATGCAAAGTAGGAACTCAAGAGATACCTGAAATAACAGACAAGTTTGGCCTTGGAGTATAAAATGAAGCAGGGCAATGGCTGACAGAATTTTGCCAAGAGAATACTCTTGTCATACCAAACACCCTTTCAAAACAACACAAGAGATGACTTTACACATGGACATCACCGAATGGTCAATACTGAAATCAGATTGATTACATTCTTCATAGCTGAAGATGGAGAAGCTGTATAGAGTCAAAAAAACAAGACCTGGAGCTGACTGTGGCTCAGATCATCAGCTCCTCATAACAAAATTCAAGCCTGAACTAAAGAAAGTGGTATTAAATCCAGTGAACAGAATGCCTGAAGAACTATGGACAGGGGTCTGTAATACTGTACAGGAGGCAGCAAACAACACCATCCCAATGAAAAAAAATGCAAGAAGGCAGGCAGTTGCCTGAGGAGGCTTTACAAATAGCTGAGGAAAGAAGAGAAGAAAAAAGAAAGGGTGAAATGGAAAGGTTCACCCAAATAAATGCAGAGTTTCAGAAAATAGCAAGAGACCAGAAGGTCTTCTTCAATGAACAGTACAAAGAAACAGAGGAAAACAACAGAAAGCATAAGGCTAGAGATCTCTTCAAGAAGATTGGAAATATCAAAGGAACATTTCATCCAAAGATGGACACAATAAAGGACAGAAACAGTAAAGACCTAATTGAAGCAGAAGAGATCAAGATGGAAAAAATACACAGAAGAATTGAACAAAAAAGATCTTAATGACCTGGCTAACCACGATGGTGTAGTCTCTCATTCAGAGTCAGACATCCTGGAGTGTGAAGTCACGTGGGTCTTAGGAAGCACTGCTGCCAAAAAGCTAGTGGAGGTGATGAAATTTTCAGCAGAGATATTTAAAATCCTAAAAGATGATGCTATTATAGCTCTGCACTCAATAAGTCAGCAAATTTAGAAAATCTAGCAGTGATCACAGGACTAGAAAAGGTCAATCCTCATTCCAACTCCCAAGAAGGACAGTACTAAAGAATGTTTAAACCAATGGACAACTGCACTCAACTCCCATGCTACTAAGGTTATGTTCAAAATCCTCCAAGGCAGGCTTCAGCATTACATGAACCAAGAACTTCCAGAAGTTAAAGCAAGCTGCATTCAGAAAAGGCAGTGGAACCAGAGATCACATTGCCAACCTTCACCAGATCACAGACCAAGCAAGGGAATTCGAGAAAAACATCTATCTCTGTTTCACTGAATACGCTAAAGCCTTTGACTGTGTGGATCATAAAAAACTGTGGAAGACTAAAGAGATGAGAATATCAGACCATATTATCTGTCTCCTGAGAAACCTGTATGCAGGTCAAGAAGCAACAGTTAGAGCCCTACAGGGAACAACTGACTGGTTCAGGATTGAGAAAGGAGTAGGACAAGGCTGGTATTGTCAACCTTGTTTATTTAACTTATATACAAAGTACATCATTGGAAATACTAGGCCAGATGAGTTACAAGCTGGAATCAAGATGACCAGGAGATATATCAACAACTTCAGATATGCAGATGATACCACTCTAATGGCAGAGCATAAGGAGGAACTAAAGAGCCTCTTGATGAGAGTGAAAGAGGAGAGTGAAAAAGCTAACTTAATATTAAAAAAACCAAGATTATGGCATCCATTCTCATCACTTCAGGGCAAAGAGATGGGGAAAAGGGGAAAGCAGTGACAAATTTTCTCTTCTTGGGCTTTAAAATGACCACGGATGGTGACTGCAGCCATAAAATTAGAAGACAACTGCTTCTTGGCAGGAAAGGAAGATGACGGCTTCTTAGCAGGAAAGCTACGACAAATCTAGACAGTGTGTTAAAAAGCAAAGACATCACTTGGCCAACAAAGGTCCATATAGTCAATCAAAGCTATGATCTTTCCAGTAGTCATGTACAAATGTGAAAGTCAGACCATATAGAAGTCTGAGCACCAAAGAAGTGATGCTTTTGAATTGGTGCTGGAGAAGACTCTTGAGAGTCCCTTGGAAAGCAAGGAGATCAAACCAAATCAAATCTTAAAGGAAATCAACCATGAAAACTCTTTGGAAGGACTGATGCTAAAGCTGTAGTTCCAATCCTTTGGTGACCTGATGCAAAGAGATGACTTATTAGAAAAGACCCTGATGCTGGGAGAGATTGAAAGCAGGAGAAGAGGGCAACAGAGGATGATGGTTGGATGGAGTCACTAATTCAACGCACATGACTTGGGCAAACTCTGGGAGATGGTAAGGGACAGCGAAGCCTGGCATGATGCAGTCCGTGGGGTCAAAAAGTCAGACGCAACTTGGCAACCCAACAAGTATCTTTAAGTAAGATAAAATATACCCTCTTAAATTTTTTGAAGTATTGTTGACTATGGTCAGCAGTATTGCTGAGTATAAACAATTTGCTATACAGCACATCTATAGAATCTTTTCATCACAGGGGCCTGGAATGCAAAGTAGGAAGTCAAGAGATAACTGGAATAACAGGCAAGTCTGGCCTTGGAGTACAAAATGAAGCAGGGCAAAGACTAACAGACTTTTGCCAAGAGAACACACTGGTCCTAACAAACACCCTCTTCCAACATCACAAGAGACAACTCTACACATGGACATCACCATATGGAAAAGATGGAGAAGCTCTTTGCAGCCAAAGATGGAGAAGCTCTATACAGTGAGCAAAAATAAGACCAGGAGCTGACTATGGCTCAGATCATGAACTCCTTATTGCAAAATTCAGACTTAAACTGAAGAAAGTAAGGAAAACCACTAGACCATTCAGGTATGACCCAAATCAAATCCATTATGATTATACAGTGGAAGTGACAAATAGATTCAAGGAATTAGATCTGATAAGAGTGTGCCTGAAGAACTATGGATGGGGTTCATAACACTGTATAGGAGGTAGTGACTAAAATCATCCCAAAGAAAAAGAAATACAACAAGGAAAAATGATTGTCTGAGGAGGCTTTATAACTAGCCGAGAAAAGAAGAGACGTGAAAGGCAAAGGAGAAAAGGAAAGATGTATCCATTTGAATGCAGAGTCCCAAAGAATAGCAAGGAGAGATAAGAAAGCATTCCTAAGTGATCAATGCAAAGAAATAGAGGAAAACAACAGAATGGGAAAGACTAGAGATCTCTTCAAGAAAATCAGAGATACAAAGGGAACATTTCATGCAAAGATGGGCACAATAAAGAACATAAACGGTATGGAACATAAGCAGAAGAGATATAAAAGGAAATGGTAAAAATACACTGAAGAACTTTACAAAAAAGGTCTTAATGACCCGGGTAACCATGATGGTGTGATCTCTCACCTAAAGCCAGACCTCCTGGAGTATGAAGTCAAGTGAGCCTTCAATTCAGTTCAGTCGCTTAGTCATGTCCAACTCTTTATGACCCCATGAATTGCAGCACACCAGGCCTCCCTGTCCATCACCAACTCCTGGAGTTCACTCAGACTCACGTCCATCAAGTCAGTGATGCCATCCAGCCATCTCATCCCCTTCTCCTCCTGCCCCCAATCCCTCCCAGCATCAGTCTTTTCCAATGAGTCAACTCTTTGCATGAGGTGGCCAAAGTATTGGAGTTTCAGCTTCAACATCAGTCCTTGCAAAGAACACCCAGGACTGATCTCCTTCAGAATGGACTGGTTGGATCTCCTTGCAGTCCAAGGGACTCTCAAGAGTCTTCTCCAACACCACAGTTCAAAAGCATCAATTCTTCGGCGCTCAGCTTTCTTCATAGTCCAACTCTCACATCCATATATGACCACTGGAAAAACCATAGCCTTGACTAGACGGACCTTTGTTGGCAAAGTAATGTCTCTGCTTTTGAATATGTTATCTAGTTTGGTCATAACTTTCCTTCCAAGGAGTAAGCGTCTTTTAATTTCATGGCTTCAGTTACCATCTGCAGTGATTTTGGAGCCCAAAAAATAAAGTCAGCAACTGTTTCCACTGTTTCCCCATCTATTTCCCATGAAGTGATGGGACCAGATGCCATGATCTTCGTTTTCTGAATGTTGAGCTTTAAGTCAAACTTTTTCACTCTCCTCTCACTTTCATCAAGAGGCTTTTTAAATATTTGGCAAAACTAATACAATTATGTAAAGTTTAAAAATAAAATAAAATAAAATAAAGAGGCTTTTTAGTTCCTCTTCACTTTCTGCCATAAGGTGGTGTCATCTGCATATCTGAGGTTATTGAGATTTCTCCCGGCAATCTTGATTCCAGTTTGTGCTTCTTCCTTAGGAAGTAGTAATATAAACAAAGCTAGTGGAGGTGATGGAATTCCAGCTGAGCTATTTCAAATTCTAAAAGACGATATGCCAGCAAATTTGGAAAACTCAGGAGTGGCCACAGGACTAGAAAAGATCAGTTTTCATTCCAATCCCAAAGAAAGGCAATGCCAAAGAATGCTCAAACTACCACACAATTCACTCATTTCACATACTAGCAAGGTAATACTCAAAATCCTTCAAGCTAGGCTTCAGTAGTACACAAATTGAGAACTTCCAGATTTCTCAATGTACAAGCTGTATTTAGGAAAGGCACAGGAACCAGAAATCACATTGCCAACATCCTTTGGATCATAGAAAAAGCAAGGGAATTTCAGAAAAACATCTGCATTATTGACTACACTAAAGCCTTCAACTGTGCATCACAAGAAACTACCAGACCACCTTACCTGCCTCCTGAGAAACCTGTATACAGGTCAAGAAGCAACATTTAGAACAGGACATGGCACAACAGACTGGTTCCAAATTGCAAAGAGTTCGTCAAGGCTGTATATTGTCACCCTGCTTATTTAACTTATATGCAGAGTACATCATGTGAAGTGAAGAGCTGGTTGAATCACAAGCTGAAATCAAGATTGCAGGAAAAATATCAATAACCTCAGATATGCAGATGACACCACTCCAACAGCAGAAAGCAAAGAGGAACCAGAGTCTCTTAAAGAAGGCGAAAGAGGAGAGTGAAAAAGCTGACTTAAAACTCAACATTCAAAAAGCTATGATAATGGCATCTGGTTCCATCACTTCATGGCAAATAGATAGGGGAAAAAAATGGAAACAGTGATAGACTTTATTTCCTGGGCTATAAGCTATTACAAACCTAGACAGTGTATTAAAAAGCAGAGCTACCACTTTGCTGACAAAGGTCCGTATAGTCAAAGTTATGGTTTTTCCAGTAGTCACACAGGGCTATGAGAGTTCCACTATTAAAGGCTGAGCACTGAAGAATTGATGCTTCTGAAATGTGGTGATGAAAAAGACTCTTGAGATCCCTTGGAGAGCAAAGAGATCAAACCAGTCAATCCTAAAGGAAATTAACCCTGAATATTCATCGGAAGGACTGATGCTAAAGCTGAACCTCTTAATACTCTGGCCACCTGATGAAAAGAGCCAACTCAGTGGAAAAGTGATGCTGGGAAAGATTGACGGCAGGAGGAGAAAGGGGAGGCAGAGCTTGAGATAGCTGGATGGCATCACCAAGTCGATGGACATGAGTTTGAGCACATTCCAGGAGACAGTGAAGGACAGGGAAGCCTTGCATGGTGTGGTCCATGGGGTCATAGAGTCAGACATGACTGAGCAACTGAACAACAAGATCTACAGAATTAATTTATCTTGCATAGCAGAAACTTTATGCCAACTGCACAACAACTTCTCATTTTCCTCTCTCTCCAGCCTCTGACAACCACTGCTGTGTTCTCTTCTATGAGAATCACTATTTTAGGTAGCTCATAAAAGTGTATGTATTTATATATGTACTACTGATATTTTAAGTGCCTCTTTAAGTGTGTGCATTTTTGTCATTCTGTAACTGGCCCATCTCACCATTATTATTATTACTTTTTGTGCTACATCTAAATTGTGACCATGAAAACATTAAAATCAGTTTCTTTGTTGCTTACAAGCAAAAAAAGAAAAAGTATATTGGATTACATCAAAATAAAATTTTTGTGTGGTAAATGGCACTATCAAAGAAGTGAAAAGACAACCCACAGAACGGGAGAAAATATTTGCAAATCATACATCTGATAAAGGACTTACACTGAGAATATATAAAGAACTCTTACAATAAAAGTCAAATACCAAAAAAAAAGCTTTTAGACATTTCTCCAAAATAGATATTTAAATGGAAAATAAGCATAGAAAAAGATTTTTAATATCGTTAGTCAGTAGGGAAATGCAGATCAAAACCACAACGAAGGAATGGGAGCTGACTGCTAATGACTGAGTACTGAGTTTCTTTAGGGGAGATAAAAATGTTCTGAGGATGTGTAATATTGTTGGTAGGAATGTAAATTGGTTGCAGCAACTGTGGAAAACAGTACAGAACTATCATACTGTTTTCTCAAAAAACTAAAAATAGAAGTAACTATATGAATATAGAAATTCCACTCCTGGGTATGTATCTTAAGAAAACAAAAATACTAATTCAAAAATACACATGCATCAATGTTCTTAGCAGCATTATTTACAATAGCCAAGATATGGAAGCAGCCTAAGTGCACATCAACATATGAAAGGATAAGGAAGATGTGGTACATATACATATGCACTGGAGTACTAGTCAGCCATAAAAAAGTGCTTGTTTGTTTTTTTTCACCGTTTGCAACAACATGGAGGATAATATGCTTGGTGAAATAAGTCAGAAAGACAGATACCATGTGAAATCTGAAAAAATAAAGAGCAACCTAGTGAATGTAACAAAAAGAAACAGATTCAGAAAACAAATTAGTGGTACCAGTGGGGATAGAAGAGGCAGAGCAAAATTGGGGAGGGGACTAAGAAATACAAATTTCTCTCTATACAATAAATAAGTTACAAGCATAATGTTCAGCAGAGAGAATATAGCCAATATTTTACATTAACCATAAATGAAGTATAAACTTTAAAAATTGTGAACCACTATTTGTACATCTAAAACTTATATAATATTGTAAGTCAACTATACCTCAATTTAAAAAAAAAAAGGTCTAAAATTAGATGGTGGTGATGGCTGCACAAACCTGTAGATACTTTAAAAAATTAAATTATATTCTTTAAATGGGTGAATTGTATAGTACATGAATTATCTTAATCAAGCTATTTTCAAAACTGCAGGGATACTGCCTCTGATGAGCATACTGATAGACTGAACACAGCTGAGGAAAGAATCTGAGCTTGAGGATATCTCAAGAGAAATCTCAAAAACTGAAAAGTAAAAGGAACAAAAATTGGGGGGAAAAAAAGACTATCCAAGGAACATGAGATAACTACAACAGGTGTAATGGAAATATCAGAAGAAAAAACCACAGGAACAGAAGATATATCTGAATCAATAATAACTGAGGGGACTTCCCTGGTGGTCCAGTTGTTAAGAGTCCACCTTGCAATTCAGGGGATGACGGTTCGATCCCTGATTGGGGAACTAAGACCCCACATGCGGCAGGACAACTAAGTCCATGTGCCACACTACTGAGCCACAACAGTGAGCTCACGTGCCACAACCAAGATCTGAAGAAATCAAAAATAAACAAATAAAATAACGACTAAACATTTCACAAATTAATGTCAGACATCAAACCCCAGATATAGGAAGCTCAGAGAGTACCAAACAGGATACATACCAAAAAAAAGAAAAAAGAAAAACTCAACTATACCTACGCATATCATTTTCAAGCTATAAAATAAAAGTCCTAAAAGGAACTAGGAAAAAAAAAAACTACTATGGAACAAAGTTAAGAATTATATCCAACTTCTCAGAAAAAAACAAGCAAAAAGAGAGTGAAGTAAAATATTTAAAGTACTGGAAGAAAGAAAACACCAATCCAGAATTCCATACTTTACAAAATTAATCTTTCAAAAGTAAAGGAGAAATAAAGACTTTCTCAGAGAAACAAAAACAGGGAATTTGTTGTTAGTAGGCCTATCTTGCAAGAAATGTTAAAAAAAATTCTTAGAGGAAAGGAAAATGACATAGGTCAAAAAATCAGATTTACCTAAAGAAAGGAAGAGCATCAAAGAAGGAATAAATAAAGGCAAAATAAAAAAGAGGGATAATCACAGAAACAAAATGAAGGAAAGGAAGGAAGAAGGAAAAAATCAACACTGCTTGATGGAAAAAGAGCGTGTACAAGAAGTACTATGAATGGAAAGGGGAAGCCAAGTCAGGAAAAAGTAATTTTGTTAGAAATAAACCACAAAATGGATAAATTACATGCACGTAACCGGCAGCCAGCAATCGCATATCCCCAGCAAATCAGACATACCTACATCCCTGATGAAATTCTGGGGTCTATGTCCAGTGTCTACAAAATGTTGGCAGTAATCATTATGGGGATTTAAACTCTGTGTTCCCTAAAGAAAAAGTCAAAATTAAATTAATAGCTTTCACTCTGGTGGCAGATACATTAACTCGGAGCTTTATATTTTATTATGAGGCCAAGCAAAATATAAGCTAACTGATAAATTTAAAAAATAAAAAACATCATTACTAAAATGATAGTTTATAATTCAGTTATCTGCAGATATTAATAGCCAAGCATCAGAAGAACATTTCATGAATAATTTTAAATATTTTATAATAATAATGATCCTTCAATAACTGAAAAAAAATCTTAAACATAAGTATTTCAAATCTTTTCAGGCACAAAGCTGAAACATGAAAAGTTAAAGATTTGAAAAGTATTTACCTTAAGAAAAGTACTAGAATCTTTATAAATCTCTTCTTCATATGGCAAATTTTCTTCCTCCTGTTGCATTTCTAATTCATCCTTAAAAAAGAAAGATTAAGTAGATATTTTATGTATAAGAGGAATCCTATGTATTATACTGTAAGTATTAACACTCATAAATATTTTATTTCCCTAAGACATAAATTTTTCAAATTACCATTAAAGTCAAACAGTGAAGTCTTTGCTTTCTCATCATTAGCTTTGTTTATAATAAAAATTTCCTTTTCATTCTCAATAATAACTGTCTATAACTACTAATTTTATTGACTAAGTCATCTAGATTTACCTTAGATATAAAACTTTAAATTATTAGAATTTAGCTTAAATCATGAAAGATAGGTCCACCAATGGGGCAATTTTACTTCTACTAGAGCAAACCAAAAGAAATCGCTATTTTATAGGTCAAAAATGTTAAAATAGGAGGAACTGTACATGCTTTAATCTAACATAATCACAACATATTTAACATATTTAAGTTATATATTAGGATATATCAAATGCAACCAACACACAATATTGTTTTGCTAAGTTGTGTCCAACTCTTTGCAACCGCATGGACTGTAGCCTGCCAGGCCCCTCTGTCCATGGAATTTCCTAGGCAATACTGGAGTGGGTTGCCATTTCCCCCTCCAAGGGATCTTTGAAACCTAGGGATTGAACCCACATCTCTTATGTCTCCTGCACTGGCAGGCACATTCTTTACCACTAAGCCACCAGGGAAGCCTAACACACAACATAGTTTTTATGAAATTAGGTAATTATACTTAAGAGATTTACTGCAACTATTCTCTTCTGTTAAATATAACTGTATAACAATTAATTTGAAAAAATGGAGATAGGTTATTTGCCCTTGACTTTTTTTTCACCTAAATAATGCAACTACAAGTTCAGAAGTTGAGTTTTTTCTCTTGGGCCTCTGTTAGAAATGCTTCTACACTGCTATCTAGCCCATGAATTCTCAAAATATTTTATTGCACTACCTTATATTGTTAAGATGGAACAACACAACTCATAAAAGATAGTACTGTAGCCTCCTGAAAACTGATCCAATTATCCAACATTTCTGGTACATTTAACTCCTTGCTCTTATTTAAGAATGTTGTTGCCTAGAGCTTACTAGGCATTACGCTTAGTGCTTTATATACATCACCTGATTTAATCCACGTACCTCTTCTATTAAAATGAGTAAACTGATATAAATGGTCACATATATGCTAATGACATTATTCAGTATTTTGTCAAAATTCAACTTTTGTCAAATTTGTTTTCCTAGATAAGACTCTACAGATTGTAAGGACTTATTTTTTTCTTGACCAAAACATTGTCCCATTCTCTACTTGCCTTATATTCTTCCATCTTGTCTTCATCTGTCTCTCCTTCATCCTGATACTTACGTTTTGCATTTGGAGCAGAGGTATCATAGGAAGCCCTGAAAATTAAAACTGAAATATCACTCACAAATACATAAGATGTATACATGTATTCATTAATATTAAAGAACAGTTTTACAGAGACAGAATAAGGCAAATTTTTCCTAACTAAACAGTATCCATTCACTCGGTTTATAAATTTTAAAAGTATCATAACCTGATTAATAACTCTGTACTTTATTTTTGAGAAAGCAACCAAATGAGAAAATAAGTTTTTATAAGGTATGTATGGCAAAAAGAAATTTCTACATATCATTCTAATCTGTCTTGAGGAAACTGATATTCTAATTGGTAACTACAATACTGAAAAATTCTAAATGCTTTATAAACTATCAAATGAATACCACTTTTAGGGTAAAGTACTTTTTCTAAAATAAAGATTTTTAAAATAAAATTATATATAGTACATAAGCTAATTCTCAGTCTAATACTCCATTTTCTAACTAGTTCATAAATGAGAACTTACTTATATTCAGAAAATAAGCATTTCATAATTCATAGACCATAAAAATCAATGTTTTCCAAATTGGTATGCTGATGCTTATCATAACAACATACTTGATACCTAAGATTATTGTTTATTAAAGCAATGATCCTTTTGCAAATATTAACATATCATTTATAAAAAGCCATTATTCTACTGACCTGCAAGTTTCTCTTGTTTCAGCAATTTCTCTCTGCTCATCTTTGCTATTTAACACAGCACCGATGCTGTCGGCACTTTCAGCTCCCAACTGAGAAAACGCAAAACTCAACATTAGAACACAACACGCTAAGCATCCTTTCTAGCCATTTGCAGCAGCATTTAATATATCAAATATTAAAAAAAAATAATAATGCCTAACTACCGTAGCAAGCAAATGGACTATTTACCTTCCAGGAAAAACAGAAAGTACCTTGAAACAAAACCACATTATTTAAGAATGATTTCAACAGCTGAAAAGTATTTTATGCTTTAAGTTATACTGAAATCAAAACAATTAACTTGAGCCAATCTTCTTTTAAAGTAAATAATAAAATATGATTTAGCAGTAGTAACCAAAAAAAAAAAAAAGCAGCTAATAGTGTTTATAGTTTGATAGGCATTATGTTAAACACTTTTCATCCATCTGTGTACCATACCTTATTTATTTTATACAGTACATATACTTCATGTGTTATACCTTATTTATCCCATACTGTAATAAATTGGTTTTATTCAAGCCAAGTCTTTATATAATGATTACAGGCACAATACTAAACTTTCCAAATACCTGAAAAATAGTTATGCAAATTATGGCTGGCAGTTGCGGAAATTTTGCAAAATACAAATGTAAACAAATAACTAGTTGAGATAAGTCTGGCTACAAACTGTGGCATCAATTCATGGAAAACTTAAAAACCAAACCAAAGGTATAGAAAGCAATTTATAGGCCATGAGGAATCACTTAATATTTTTAAGCACAAGAAGAGCATGAAGAAGTCTGCATTAGATAGTCCCTTGAGCTCAAAAAGGTGAGAAAGCATACTAGAGCCCAGCCTTTATTAAACAGTTTTTATTACACAATTATATTAATTCCCACTGCCTCTTTAGACTGTTCCATGACTCCCCTAAGATTTCTCCAATGATAAATCTCGTCCAATATATTAACTGTTCCTGATATTTTAACTCTACCATAAAATTTTCCTGACCCCTACTCTGTTTCATCGGAAAACACATCTACTTCCTATAGGGGAAATGCCTTTTAACCTTCTTCCCATGAAAGTGACTGACTCCACTCCCTTCAGTTCTCAGATAAATACAAGTCACTTTCTCAGCGAGTTCTTCCATGAACACTAGAGAGAAAATAGGTAGTCTCCTTCCATTTTTCTCTTACCTCATTTGCTTATTCAGATCATAGTTCTCATTCAGATCAAAATACAAACTAATTTTGTTTTACTTTTGTTTATTCCCTATTTTATTTTATATTTGTACACCTCAATTATTTTATGTTCACTTTTGTCTACTTCTCCCCCCACTGAATTGTTAGCTCATTGAGGAAGAACTCTGTCCTGTTAATATCTAATGTTCAGGAGCTATTATAAAGTCTGAATAAAGTCTGACTTATAATAGATGCTCAATAAATATGTGAATAAACCAATGAGATTTCTTGCCAAGGCCTAAATTAGAATACGATGTTTTATAAGACAAACGTTTTAAATCAAATTGTGCTTACATAATCGTTTTCTTGTGTTCCAACTTTTTTTTTTAATTGTGGAATGACTGGAGTAATTAAACAGACTTTCCATTGTGGGTGTGTATTTGTGTGCGCTCAGTTGTGTCCAATTCTTTGTGATTCCCCCTTGACTGCAGCCCACCAGGCTACTCTGTCCATGGAATTTTCCAAGCAAGAATACTGGAGTGGGTTGCCATTTCCACTGTGGTAGCACTAAATATATTATTTGAATAATTATGACAATTTGGTATCCTTTGAAAGTATACTAACTTTTAAAAACAAAGCTCCAAGTTAAAGAGCAGGTGTGAATTACTGGTGGCAGCATCAACGGCCACACTCATGGTGTGTGCCTATACACTGCATCTGATATCTTCAGCCAAAAGCAAATCAAGCAAATTATATACGTTGAGTTGTGCTCTACTTTGAAGTTCATGAATCAACAAAAACTTATTAAAAACTAACTTTGGTTAAGAAACAAAGTTAAGGAAGAAGATTAACCCAACTGGAATTGTATGAGTTAGTGATGTACAGCAGTGGCCTCAACATTCAGTCAGGACAATGGACGCACAGAGTGAGAAAAGCCTTAAACCAGGGAGTTCCAGACCAAGTTCTGCCCTGGGCTGTGCCATAAAGGATAGAAAGAAATCAGAAAGAAAAGACGCTTCTTAAAAATTACAAAGTCTATATTACACAAATAACTTTCTGGAGAGCAACTGGTCTATCTTGTTCACATAGTAAGTGAAAAAAAGGCTTCTAGTAAAGTGGAAATCTACCATTGATTATATTGGCCATCCTCACCCAGGTGGAATGGCTTCTAACCAGTTATTTTAGATGCTTAGAAGGTGTACTGGAAAGAGCACAGAAAGGCCTAAGACTGAAGCTGGCAAACTTAAGTTTTGTCATCTTCAGCATGTAAGGTAAATTCTTTGAGCTTTATTTTCTTCACCTATAAGATCCAGATAGCATCTGACTTGTATGATAAAATAACATACGTAAAAGTTTGTCAAATCCCTTGACACATACAACGGACTTAATAAATGGCGGCCATTATTAAATGCTGTACACTGTGTAAGTTCTCTAAAGGTAGGATAACCTATTATTCATAGTGGACGTACCAACATCTACAAGAGTTCCTGGTACATAGTAAAATATTCAAGAAATAATTGTTTATGTATGTATCTTGAATCAAATATAGGTCTGAATTCAAAACTTAAGTGTAAAAATCTTACTTGGTTGTAATAAAGAGCCACTGGACATTTTCAAACATAACATGATAAAAGCAACTGGGATAAAGAAAGCTTGAAAAAGATATATGATGTGTCAAAAAATCATAATGTCAGAGGCACAGAAAGAGATCTAATTCCAAACACCCACTTTTTTTTTTTTGGCTTACACCACGGGGCTTAAGGGATCTTAGTTCCCAGACCAGGGACTGAACTCAGGCCACAGCCATGAAATCACAGAGTCCTAACCACTGGACCAACAGAGAAGTCCCTAGACACCGACATTTTAAACACTATACCATAAATCTTTTCATCGTGTCATAAAAGAAGCTATGTATTTGACTTTCATTTAGCAAAACCAAGATTCATTACAGAAAAAAAAAAATAACTATTTTCGAATAACTATTAAGATTCCTCATTAAAGCTTATGAGCATTTCCTCCATCAGTTACTGACCCGAGAGGTAGAAAGGAAAACACAGCCTCTGACTTTAAGCAAAGGTGTGCATCTGCATTTTCTGCATGTGTACTCTACTAATCAGCACGTGTCAACTTACACGCAAGCAGCGCGGAAGACAAGCTTTGGAGAGACAAACCAGGGTTCAACTGACTGGCCTAGCGGTTAACGACTCGGGGGGAAAATTCGTTAGCCACCGGCGCCCGTGTTTCATTATGTGAAGATAATGCTACCTCTTTGAGAGATTTGTTGTGACTGAGTAAAGAATTCAAACATTTAGCTGTGGGTAATGACGAGGATACCGTATACAGCACAGTCGACTGCAACACCCATGATGCAGAACCTGAAATTTACACCCAGGCTACTTCCAATACGGTCTTTAGATATTATCCCAGAAAAAAACACTGTAAACCTATTTCGCAATGAAGCCACAATCTCATGAATCAGGCGCTGATACGAGAAAAGCAAGACACAAAAGACTATTTAAAAAGTGAAGAGAAACTGAGGGGTTAACGAGTCCCCTTTCCTCGCGTGAACTGCGATAACTTACATACAAACACCAAAGTTTTGTATCCTCATCACTGAGGATGCCAGGCACCTGGCGGGCATTCCATACATGCTGCTGAAGACCAGGCGTGGCGGTCGCTTTAGCACCACCGCCAAGGACCACAGCATGAAAGGGGAACGATTCGGGGTACAGAGGTTAGAGAGGTCCTGGGATTAAAGTCGCGAGACCAGAAAGGGCTGCCGGGTGGCAGGTGAAGAGACGGAAAAACGGGTAGAAAGGGACGAGGAACGCGGCGCACGCGCATTCGCGACCCCTCCCTGGGCCGCGGACCTGCTGCGCGAGAAGCTGTCGACGTAACTTCTGCCGCTCTCGGATCTCCTGCAAGCGGCTGTCCATGTCCCGACTTGTTTTCCACTACCTCGAAAACCTGGCAATTAGCGGATGAACCCTTGCTCCAATTTCTCTTCGGAATCTGTGGATCACAAAATTTTCCAGCCGCTTCAGGAGGCGGGTACTCAAAACCCTCTCCTCAGTAGGTGTTTCCGGCGCGGCCGGAATTTTGCGCCACGGAGCCCGGAAGTCCCGCCTCCCCCTGGACGCCCGCGATTTGACGCTATTTAGCAGAGGCCCAATGAATGTCCTGCGGCGCCCGGGGTGTCACGGAAGGTTCCCGCCCTTCCGAGAGCGCGGGCTGTCAGAGTGGTGCGTGCAGGTGGTCTGCCCTCTCACTGTCCTCTCCTGGGACTGCAGGCTTCCTAGGTCTGTTAGCACTGTTTCCGAGTTGTGGGCTGTATTGTTACTTTTCCAGTAACTCCCCAGTGGCTGGTGCTGGCGTTTTAAAAATTGCTGGATACCAGGTTTTTTGCTAAAAGCACAGACTCGAGTCCGATTGCCGGGTTTAAACCTGGGACTTTACTACCTAAATGACCTTGGCTAGTTAATCACCCTCTGTGTGCCTCTAGTTTTCTCATTTGTACAGTGGGAGTGATAAGAGGGCCTACTTCACAGAGTTGAAGATAGAATAAGCAGAGCTAGAAGCATACCACCATGGATGTGTTTATTGAGATTTTTATTATTACTTATATTTCCCTTTAGGCAGGGAACAACAATGCAGGAGACATAAGAGACACGGGTTCGATCCCTGGGTCGGGAAGATTCCCCTGGAGGAGGGCACAGCAACCCACTCCAGTTTTCTTGTCTGGAGAATCCCATGGACAGAGAAACCTCGCAGAGTTGGACAGGACTGAGCGACTAACACTTTCACTTTGACTTTTTTGTCCTCTATTACAGTTCAGTTCAGTTCAGTCGCTCAGTCATGTCTGACTCTTTGGGACCTCATGAACCGCAGCACGCCAGGCCTCCCTGTCCATCACCAACTCCCGGAGTCCACCCAAACCCATGCCCATCAAGTCGGTGATGCCATCCAACCATCTCATCCTCTGTCGTCCCCTTCTCCTCCTGCCCTCAATCTTTCCCAGCATCAGGGTCTTTTCAAATGAGTCAGCTCTTTGCATCAGGTGGCCAAAGTATTGGAGTTTCAGCTTCAACATCAGTCCTTCCAATGAACATCCAAGACTGATCTCCTTTAGGATGGACTGGTTGGATCTCCTTGCAGTCCAAGGGACTCTCAAGAGTCTTCTCCAACACCACAGTTCAAAAGCATCATTCTTTGGGGCTCAGCTTTCTTTATAGTCCAACTCTCACATCCATACATGACCACTGGAAAAACCATAGCTTTGACTAGACGGACCTTTGTTGGCAAAGTAATGTGTCTGCTTTTTAACATGCTGTCTAGGTTGGTCATAACTTTCCTTCCAAGGAGTAAGTGTCTTTTAATTTCATGGCTGCAGTCACCATCTGCAGTGATTTTGGAGCCCAGGAAAATTAATCACTAAAGGGATGCTGTCTGTACGCTTAAATTATACATAAATGGCCCATCTCTGGGAACCCTGGTTTCCAGGGAGTGTGCATTAAGCTAAAATCCTTCTCATAGGAAACATCCTGACCAGACCCACCTGTGAATCACTGCCAGGAGAAAGAGATTAATATATCCCCCTCCAGAGGCTGATAGGAAACAGAAAGTGTTTGACTCCCTCCACTTTTACTATAAAAAAAGCCTAAGTTCCAGCTTAGGCAAGATGGTTCTTTGGGGCATGAGCCCACTCTCTTCTTGCTTAACTGACTTTCCAAAGGAAGTCATTATTCCTTGTCCCAACTACTTGCCTCTTGATTACTGGCCTTTTGTGCAGCAAGCAGTATGAGCTTAGACTTGGTAACAGATGGGTCAAAGCAAAACAAGTCTTTGTTGTATTCTAGAGGTCAGATGCTAGGGGGCCCGCTTTTAGTGTGTGCATTTGTCTTAGCTGGAAATAACCCTGAGATATACTGCTTGTAGAAGGAGGCTCACTAATGATTCTCCTCTCTTTATAGGAAGGCAGCAAAGATGAAGTCTTAAGTTATTACCACTATACACCATATTATCATCTTATTCCAAATTCAAAGTACTAGCAGGAAGATGGCGGAGGAGTAGGACAGGGAGAACACTTTCTCCCCCACAAATTCATCAAAAGAGCATTTAAACGTCGAGTAAATTCCACAAAACAACTTCTGAATGCCGGCAGAGGACATCAGGCACCCAGAAAAGCAATCCAACTCTTCGAAAGGAGGTAGGAAAAAATATAAAAGACAAAAAAAGAGACAAAAGAGGGAGGGACGGAGCTCCGTCCCGGGAAGGGAGTCTTAAAAAGAGAGAAGTTTCCAAACACCAGGAAACCTTCTCACTGCCGAATCTGTGCCGAGCTTTGGAAGCACAGAGGGCAACATAACAGGAAGAAAAAATAAATAAACAATTAAAACTCGAAGATTGCGAGTCCTACGGTAACTCCCCCAGTGGAGAAGCAGCGCAGACGCCTGCAGGCGCCATTAACAAGCGGGGGCTGGGCAGGGAGGCGCAGCGCGGGCTGCATCGCTTAGAGTAAGAATCTGGCCTGAATACCCTGAGCACTATCTGAGCGAAATAATTTGGGCTAACAAACCAGACTGTGGGATATCTACTACGCGAAAAGCCAGCCCCTACTTAAGACCGCCAGTCCCGCGCACGGAACAAAGAATTGAACAGAGATAGCCGGCTGCAGACCTTCCCCCTCCGGTGATAGGCAGCCAGAGCAGGAAGGGGGCAATTGCAGCCCCAGAGAGACATTATCTATAAAACTGTAAGCAGGCTTCTTTGCTAACTAAAACTTCTTGGGGGTGTGGACGGTTAACATCTGCCTAAGAAGGTGCGCCGGTTTTGCGCCCAGATAACCGAGTGGCGGGGAGGCGATAAGTCGCAGCATTGGCGCTCGCCAAACACCTCATCACTTGAGCTGCTCGGACCTGGGAAGAGCACAATACTCAGGCCCAACTGAGTCTGCGCCTCTGAGGACTATCCGAGTGCCTGAACCTGAGCGGCTTGGACCTGGGAGGTACATGCAACCCAGGGCCAGCCTCGGACTGTTCCCGGCGGAACAACCTAGAGCCCGAGCAGTGTGGGCAGAGAGGCTACACGCGCAGTGAGCGGGGGCAGACCCAGTGTGGCTGAGGCACTGCGAGCGCACGCCAGTGTTATTTGCTTGCAGCATCCCTCCCTCCCTCCCCACAGCGCGACTGAACAAAGAGAAGAAATACAGTTCCACCCATCAGAACACTGACACAAGCTTCCCTAACCAGGAAACCTTGACAAGCCACCTGTACAAACCCACACACAGTGAGGAATAGCCACAATAAAGAGAACTCCACAAACTGCCAGAATACAGAAAGGACACCCCATACTCAGCAATTTAAACAAGATGAAGAGACAGAGGAATAGCCAGCAGATAAAGGAACAGGATAAATGCCCACCAAACCAAACAAAAGAGGAAGAGATAGGGAATCTACCTGATAAAGAATTCCGAATAATGATAGTGAAATTGATCCAAAATCTAGAAATTAAAATGGAATCACAGATAAATAGCTTGGAGACAAGGATTGAGAAGATGCAAGAAAGGTTTAACAAGGACCTAGAAGAAATAAAAAAGAGTCAATATACACTGAATAATGCAATAAATGAAATTAAAAACACTCTGGAGGCAACAAATAGTAGAATAACAGAGGCAGAAGATAGGATTAGTGAATTAGAAGATAGAATGGTAGAAATAAATGAATCAGAGAGAATAAAAGAAAAACGAATTAAAAGAAATGAGGACAATCTCAGAGACCTCCAGGATAATATTAAACGCTACAACATTCGAATCATAGGGGTACCAGAAGAAGAAGACAAAAAGAAAGACCATGAGAAAATACTTGAGGAGATAATAGTTGAAAACTTCCCTAAACTGGGGAAGGAAATAATCACCCAAGTCCAAGAAACCCAGAGAATCCCAAACAGGATAAACCCAAGGCGAAACACCCCAAGACACATATTACTCAAATTAACAAAGATCAAACACAAAGAACAAATATTAAAAGCAGCAAGGGAAAAACAACAAATAACACACAAGGGAATTCCCATAAGGATAACAGCTGATCTTTCAATAGAAACTCTTCAAGC
Organism: Bos grunniens; assembly: GCF_055505025.1. Lineage (NCBI taxonomy): Eukaryota > Metazoa > Chordata > Mammalia > Artiodactyla > Bovidae > Bos > Bos grunniens. Next base: position 111,748,929 of record NC_141170.1, on the reverse strand, counting down.
CAGGAGGGAATGGCAAGACATACTTAAAATGATGAAAGAAAATAACCTACAGCCCAGATTATTGTACCCAGCAAGGATTTCATTCAAGTATGAAGGAGAAATCAAAAGCTTCTCAGATAAGCAAAAGCTGAGAGAATTCTGTACCACCAAACCAGCTCTACAACAAATACTAAAGGATATTCTCTAGACAGGAAACACAAAAATGGTGTATAAATTCGAACCCCAAACAATAAAGTAAATGGCAACGGGATCATACTTATCAGTAATTACCTTAAACGTAAATGGGTTGAATGCCCCAACCAAAAGACAAAGACTGGCTGAATGGATACAAAAACAAGACCCCTACATATGTTGTCTACAGGAGACCCACCTCAAAACAGGGGACACATACAGACTGAAAGTGAAGGGCTGGAAAAAGATTTTCCATGCAAATAGGGACCAAAAGAAAGCAGGAGTAGCAATACTCATATCAGATAAAATAGACTTTAAAACAAAGGCTGTGAAAAGAGACAAAGAAGGTCACTACATAATGATCAAAGGATCAATCCAAGAAGAAGATATAACAATTATAAATATATATGCACCCAACACGGGAGCACCGCAGTATGTAAGACAAATGCTAACAAGTATGAAAGGAGAAATTAACAATAACACAATAATAGTGGGAGACTTTAATACCCCACTCACACCTATGGATAGATCAACTAAACAGAAAATTAACAAGGAAACACAAACTTTAAACGATACAATAGACCAGTTAGACCTAATTGATATCTATAGGACATTTCATCCCAAAACAATGAATTTCACCTTTTTCTCAAGCGCACATGGAACCTTCTCCAGGATAGATCACATCCTGGGCCATAAAGCTAGCCTTGGTAAATTCAAAAAAATAGAAATCATTCCAAGCATCTTTTCTGACCACAATGCAGTAAGATTAGATCTCAATTACAGGAGAAAAACTATTAAAAATTCCAACATATGGAGGCTGAACAACACCCTGCTGAATAACCAACAAATCACAGAAGAAATCAAAAAAGAAATCAAAATTTGCATAGAAACGAATGAAAATGAAAACACAACAACCCAAAACCTGTGGGACACAGTAAAAGCAGTCCTAAGGGGAAAGTTCATAGCAATACAGGCACACCTCAAGAAACAAGAAAAGAGTCAAATAAATAACCTAACTCTACACCTCAAACAACTAGAAAAGGAAGAAATGAAGAACCCCAGGGTTAGTAGAAGGAAAGAAATCTTAAAAATTAGAGCAGAAATAAATGCAAAAGAAACAAAAGAGACCATAGCAAAAATCAACAAAGCCAAAAGCTGGTTCTTTGAAAGGATAAATAAAATTGACAAACCATTAGCCAGACTCATCAAGAAACAAAGGGAGAAAAATCAAATCAATAAAATTAGAAATGACAGTGGAGAGATCACAACAGACAATATAGAAATACAAAGGATCATAAGAGACTATTATCAACAATTATATGCCAATAAAATGGACAACGAGGAAGAAATGGACAAATTCTTAGAAAAGTACAACTTTCCAAAACTCGACCAGGAAGAAATAGAAAACCTTAACAGACCCATCACAAGCATGGAAATTGAAACTGTAATCAAAAATCTTCCAGCAAACAAAAGCCCAGGTCCAGACGGCTTCACAGCTGAATTCTACCAAAAATTTAGAGAAGAGCTAACACCTATCCTGCTCAAACTCTTCCAGAAAATTGCAGAGGAAGGTAAACTTCCAAACTCATTCTATGAGGCCACCATCACCCTAATACCAAAACCTGACAAAGATGCCACAAAAAAAGAAAACTATAGGCCAATATCACTGATGAACATAGATGCAAAAATCCTAAACAAAATTCTAGCAATCAGAATCCAACAACACATTAAAAAGATCATACACCATGACCAAGTGGGCTTTATCCCAGGGATGCAAGGATTCTTCAATATCCACAAATCAATCAATGTAATACACCACATTAACAAATTGAAAAACAAAAACCATATGATTATCTCAATAGATGCAGAGAAAGCCTTTGACAAAATTCAACACCCATTTATGATAAAAACTCTCCAGAAAGCAGGAATAGAAGGAACATACCTCAACATAATAAAAGCTATATATGACAAACCCACAGCAAACATTATCCTTAATGGTGAAAAATTGAAAGCATTTCCTCTAAAGTCAGGAACAAAACAAGGGTGCCCACTTTCACCATTACTATTCAACATAGTTTTGGAAGTTTTGGCCACAGCAATCAGAGCAGAAAAAGAAATAAAAGGAATCCAAATTGGAAAAGAAGAAGTAAAACTCTCACTATTTGCAGATGACATGATCCTCTACATAGAAAACCCTAAAGACTCCACCAGAAAATTACTAGAACTAATCAATGATTATAGTAAAGTTGCAGGATATAAAATCAACACACAGAAATCCCTTGCATTCCTATACACTAATAATGAGAAAACAGAAAGAGAAATTAAGGAAACAATTCCATTCACCATTGCAACGAAGAGAATAAAATACTTAGGAATATATCTACCTAAAGAAACTAAAGACCTATATATAGAAAACTATAAAACACTGGTGAAAGAAATCAAAGAGGACACTAATAGATGGAGAAATATACCATGTTCATGGATTGGAAGAATCAATATAGTGAAAATGAGTATACTACCCAAAGCAATTTATAGATTCAATGCAATCCCTATCAAGCTACCAACAGTATTCTTCACAGAGCTAGAACAAATAATTTCACAATTTGTATGGAAATACAAAAAACCTCGAATAGCCAAAGCGATCTTGAGAAAGAAAAATGGAACTGGAGGAATCAACCTACCTGACTTCAGGCTCTACTACAAAGCCACAGTTATCAAGACAGTATGGTACTGGCACAAAGACAGAAATATAGATCAATGGAACAAAATAGAAAGCCCAGAGATAAATCCACGCACATATGGACACCTTATCTTTGACAAAGGAGGCAAGAATATACAGTGGATTAAAGACAATCTCTTTAACAAGTGGTGCTGGGAAATCTGGTCAACCACTTGTAAAAGAATGAAACTAGAACACTTTCTAACACCATATACAAAAATAAACTCAAAATGGATTAAAGATCTCAACATAAGACCAGAAACTATAAAACTCCTAGAGGAGAACATAGGCAAAACACTCTCTGACATACATCACAGTAGGATCCTCTATGACCCACCTCCCAGAATATCGGAAATAAAAGCAAAAATAAACAAATGGGACCTAATTAAACTTAAAAGCTTCTGCACATCAAAGGAAACTATTAGCAAGGTGAAAAGACAGCCTTCAGAATGGGAGAAAATAATAGCAAATGAAGCAACCGACAAACAACTAATCTCAAAAATATACAAGCAACTCCTACAGCTCAACTCCAGAAAAATAAATGACCCAATCAAAAAATGGGCCAAAGATCTAAATAGACATTTCTCCAAAGAAGACATACAGATGGCTAACAAACACTTGAAAAGATGTTCAACATCACTCTTTATCAGAGAAATGCAAATCAAAACCACTATGAGGTACCACTTCACACCAGTCAGAATGGCTGCGATCCAAAAGTCTACAAATAATAAATGCTGGAGAGGGTGTGGAGAAAAGGGAACCCTCTTACACTGTTGGTGGGAATGCAAATTAGTACAGCCACTATGGAGAACAGTGTGGAGATTCCTTAAAAAACTGGAAATAGAACTGCCTTATGATCCAGCAATCCCACTGCTGGGCATACATACTGAGGAAACCAGAAGGGAAAGAGACACGTGTACCCCAATGTTCATCGCAGCACTGTTTATAATAGCCAGGACATGGAAGCAACCTAGATGTCCATCAGCAGATGAATGGATAAGAAAGCTGTGGTACATATACACAATGGAGTATTACTCAGCCATTAAAAAGAATACATTTGAATCAGTTCTAATGAGGTGGATGAAACTGGAGACTATTATACAGAGTGAAGTAAGCCAGAAGGAAAAACATAAATACAGTATACTAACGCATGTATATGGAATTTAGAAAGATGGTAACGATAACCCTGTGTACGAGACAGCAAAAGAGACACTGATGTATAGAACAGTCTTATGGACTCTGTGGGAGAGGGTGGGAAGATTTGGGAGAATGTCATTGAAACATGTGAAATGTCATGTATGAAACGAGATGCCAGTCCAGGTTCAGTGCACGATGCTGGATGCTTGGGGCTGGTGCGCTGGGAAGGCCCAGGGGGATGGTATGGGGAGGTTGGGAGGGAGGAGGGTTCAGGATGGGGAGCATGTGATTTTTTTTTTAAAAAATAAATCAAAGAAAAAAAAAATAATTAGACAAAGGGAAAAAAAAAAATAAATAAAAAATTAAAAATAAAAAAAAAAAAAAAAAAAAAAAACACAAAGTACTAGCAGAAGTAGGCTAAGAAAGTCATGTGGCTCCATGTTTAGTTGGAAATTGGGCAAGTACTTAGTAATATTTAGTAACAAGTCTATATTCTTCAAGAGGGGATTTACTTTTTGAAAATAGTATTAAATCCTCCAGATCGAAAGCAAGTGGTGCAGGCTAGGCCAAAAGGGGCTAAACTCAGTAACAGGTGGGTCATCGTAAAACATGTCTTGGTTCATGTTCTAGAGGTCAGAAGCTAGGGATCCCCTTTTTGTGCTTTTCATTTGTCTTAGCTGGAAATAACCAGTACTAGACTCTACCAATTGTCATGAATTTTTCAATAAGTAGCTCTGAAAGGCAATTTCAAAAAAGGAGTCCTAAAATTCCTTTGAGTGGTGGCAGCACTATTTGAAAAAGTGTGCTGACTTCCAAGGCCCTATACTGTAAAAGACAATACTGCTGCTGCTGCTGCTGCTAAGTCGCTTCAGTCGTGTCCAACTCTGTGCGACCCCATAGATGGCAGCCCACCAGGCTCCCCTGTCCCTGGGATTCTCCAGGCAAGAACACAGGAGTGGGTTGCCATTTCCTTCTCCAATGCATGAAAGTGAAAAGTGAAAGTGAAGTCGCTCAGTCGTGTCCGACTCTTAGCGACCCCATGGACTGCAGCCCACCAAGCTCCTCTGTCCATGGGATTTTTCCAGGCAAGAGTACTGGAGTGGGGTGCCATTGCCAATACTAACTTGTACTTAAAAATCAGCTGCATCACTTGCCAGTCACATGAGTACTGATTCGAACTTTTATTGATCAGTGATGTAAATAGACATTTTGTTCACTCAAATACGCATTGATATTTATTGAGCATTTTATATGGTAGACACTATGGTGGACCCTCGGGTATATCAATGACCAAAAACCAAACAAATCAAATAGTTTTTCTTTAAGGAGCTTACTATCAAAAGGAGGGAAAATTTTTTTTCCTGGTAAAGTGCAGTGCAGTGAGTGGTACTTGAACCTCATACTCACCCACACTCTGCTCTGTGATGATGGTTGAGCTGGGAGTTCACAACTGAATTTCCCAGATTTCCTTGTCTGATGGCTTCTTATAAGATTCTGCAAAGAATTCTGCACAGGCAGATTAGAAGGTGGAACATGGAATAGCTATTGCCCCTTATTTCTCCACCTCTCTGCTTCTGTATCTGGGGGAATGGCTGTGGCCTTTATAAAGTCGTAGAGCCAGTTGAGGAAGCCCCTCCTTAGTGGTCCCACCTTCCCTTTCCCTACACTCAGGTTGGTGTCCCCAGAAATGACTTTGCTCTTGGGCTTTGAAAATACCACCTCCCCACTCTATCCTACCAGCTCTAGGGCTGGCAGCCACTTCCTGAAGTTAGGAATTTATGATTTAATCTCACCTTCCCCTTTTTGCTCTTCTAGCCTTCAACATTTCTCCATAGCAAATGCTGTCTCTTTAGAATTCCTTGTATGATTTGTTTTCCTGCCTGAAATGTGTACTGATAAAGAAGCAAATGTGTGCTACCTTATAGTGTGTACAAAGCCATTGGCGTGTAGCAGAGAGTTGTTGCAGTTTTCACAAACAAAGGGATATAACTCTGAAGTCTGTCTCCCAATGAATTTTAAAACACCAGACCACACCAGCACACATGTAGAGTACTGTACATGAGCATCAGTAATATTTCTTCATCACGACAAAATAAGGGCCACTAGGGAATGTGCGTGGCAGGGGCGGGGGAGAAGAAATTTGAAAATTCCCCAAATATAATTCATATTCTTTGAAAAAGCAATTTTACTTGTAGGCACTTATTTTAAGGAAGTAATGAGAAATGCAAGCTTCCAGGTGGCTCAGTGGTAAAGAATCCACCTGCCAATGCAGGAGATGTGGGTTCACTTCCTGGTTTGGGAAGCTCCCCTGGAGGAGGGAATGGCAAGCCGCTCTAGTCTTCTTGCCAGAAAAATCCCATGGACAGAGGAGCCTGGCGGGCTACAATCCATGGGGTCACAAAAGAATCTGACATGATATAGCGGCTAAACAACAAGAAATGAAAGATCTAGGTAACAATTAATGCATCTCCCCTCTTGGGCTCCATCCCATAGGCCTACAAGTCCTGTGCTCATCCAGCATCAAGCCCAGAGTTAGCAACAGAGACACTAATGGTTTAATGGATGGGGAACTAACATGTGTGAAGCAAGTCCTGGAGCAACACCTCATGGTGTATGGCAGATGGCAGGCAAGACGTGGTGGCCATCTTCACTGGGGGGACGGGAGTATATTACCAGTTATAAGGGAACTGATGTCAGAAGGGCTCATTCGTTACTAGGGAAACCAGCAGAGGGGCATGCCCTTCACCACCCTTTGGTGAGAACAATCACTAAATCACTAGCTGAAGCCTGAGGCAAGTACATAGGAAGGTCAGTCATGTGATTAGGGTGCAGGCAGTAGGAGTGGGGGGGATGTACAGAGAGCAAGAGAGCAAAGGTCTTCAGTGACCTGACCATGCATTCCCCCTAAGTTCCTTGAGGATGACTCTTCCAAACTTGTGTATCCAACTGCCTATTGTCCATCTTACTAAAATGTCCCTCACAGTCTCAAAGTTGAGATGGCTATAAGGTGAATTCATCAATTACCCCCATCCGTTAATTTTTAATTAATTGTTACTGAAGTATAGTTGCTTTACAATGTTGTGTTAGTTTCTGCTGTACAGCAAAATGAATACATGTACATATCCCCTCCCTTTTGGGTTTCCTTCCCATTCAGGTCACCACAGTGCACTAAGTAGAGTTCCCTGTGCCTATCTTTTAAATTCTACTCCAAAAATGTTTCCTCTTTCAGTGAGTGGGATCAATCAGTTCAGTTCAGTCGCTCAGTCGTGTCTGACTCTTTGCGCCCCCATGAACTGCAGCATGCCAGGCCTCCCTGTCCATCACCAACTCCCGGAGTTCACTCAAACTCACGTCCATCGAGTCGGTGATGCCATCCAGCCATCTCATTCTCTGCCGTCCCCTTCTCCTCCTGCCCCCAATCCCTCCCAGCATCAGAGTCTTTTCCAATGAGTCAACTCTTCACATGAGGTGGCCAAAGTACTGGAGTTTCAGCTTTAGCATCAGTCCTTCCAAAGAACACCCAGGGCTGATCTCCTTTAGAATGGACTGGTTGGATCTCCTTGCAGTCCAAGGGACTCTCAAGAGTCTTCTCCAACACCACAGTTCAAAAGCATCAATTTTTCGGCCCTCAGCTTTCTTCACAGTCCAACTTTCACATCCATACATGACCAATGGAAAAACCATAGCCTTGACTAGATGGACCTTTGTTGACAAAGTAAGGTCTCTGCTTTTCAAAATGCTATCTAGGTTGGTCATAACTTTCCTTCCAAGGAGTAAGTGTCTTTTAATTTCATGGCTGCAATCACCCATTTTCCTAAATAAGAAGCACTCTACCTCTCCTTCAGCCTCCTTATCTGCTTTGTGACTGTAATCTCTTCCCCGACCTTAACACTCACACAGATACCCTAGTCTTCATTTCTGTAAACACAACCTTGGATGATACGTATCCTGATTCATATCCTAATTTTCCTATCAGTTTTCAGCCTATCAAATTCTTACTAGAGATTTGTGGAAAAATTAAAATTTATCACTTCTGACTCTACTAAACATTTTTACATGCTTCCCCATTGTCTGGGGCAGTGCTGTCCAAGAAAATTTTTATAATTATAGAAACTCACTATTTGCACTAAGTCACCAGCCATATGTATCCACTGAGGATTTGAACTGTGCCTAGTGTACTCAAGGAACAGAATTTTTATTTGATTTTAATTAATTAAATGTAATTAACCATATTTGGTTTATCAGCTACTATATTATATAACACAGCTCTAGGTTCAAGGGGATTAAAATCTGAACTACCCAGCATTATATGTAAAACAGTCCTCTGTTAGCCCTCCCATTTTCATTCTATTCTCCTTTATGTACCCAATCTTCCAGGTATATTAAAAAATTTTATCTATTTTCCTAAAACATACCTTTTTTCTTGTATGTTTTATGAACTTATAACTGGGTGAAAGAAAATCTCCTAAAGTAAAAAGAGATATTCTTAAAAGACTTTTAAAAAATACATTTGGTAAGAAACTTTTTAGGAAGCAGCTAAAGAACTAGAAATGAATGCTTTCTCCCAGTGCCTTGGAAACAACAAACGCTCAACAAATGTTTATTGATGAACTCTTTGAGGCTACCTGTCTAATTTTTCCGAGCTTCATTGGGAAGGTTGGTTGTCAGTAGCTGTTTTGGGAGGGATGGGAGACAGCCAGTTAGCATTTGAGATTTGCCACATCATCCGTGGAAATTCATTTACAGCCATTGGGTGCAGGTTTCTCAGTCTGTGCGTGTGTTGTGCCCAACAGGAGAGCGGTTAAGATCTAGTGCAGCTGTAGCACAAGAGAATATTTAGCAAGCCTCATGTGTCAAATAAATGGACTACATGAGAAACAGGGATTAAGATGGTTTTTCTTATCATCTGTCAATAGATTTTTTTAAAGGCATTGTGATTAAATTATTCTGGAGACTTTCCTGGTGGGCCAGTGGCTAAAATTCCACACTCCCAAAGAAGGGGGCCCAGTTTCTATCTCTGGCCAGGGAAATGGATTGCACATGCCACAGTTAAAGAGTTTGAATGCTGCAACGAAAGATCCTGCATGCTGAAATGACGGTCAAAGATCCCACTGTCGCAACTAAGACCTGGTGGAACCAAGTAAATTTTTAAAAATACTTAAAATATTTTATAAAAGATTCATTTTCTGGACTATAAAGAAGAATATTTCACAGATTATATGTCAGTGTTAACTGGAAAATTGTGGAGAATGGAGTATGTTTGATTTACCTGGAGAATTAGCACAAAAAAATCCCTAATCTTTTCAAAATGACAAAAATAAGGAAGCAAGTGAGACAAGGCAAAGTGAAAAGCATAAAATAATGCAAAGACAGTTTAAGTAATGTCAACACACTTAACTAAATAGATGAAGAAAAATGTTTAAGTATTGGTTAGTGTGATGTTAAATGACTGTATTATTTGCAAAAATCAGTTCTGCTGGAGCACACAAAAGAGGGTGGATGAATCCCACAGGATAGGTTAAGTACAGGTAATGAGTAAGGCCTTGGAGTACAGAATAAAGCAGGGCAAAGGCTAACAGAGTTTTACCAAGAGAACACACTGGTCATAGCAAACACCCTCTTCTAAAAACACAAGAGAAGACTCTATACATGGACATTACCATATGGTCAATACCGAAATGAGATGGATTATATTCTTTACAGCCAAAGAAGAAGCAGCTCTATACAGTAAACAAAAACAAGACCCGGAGCTGACTGTGGCTCAGATCATGAACCCCCTCACTGCAAAATTCAGACTTAAATTGAAGAAAGTAGGGAAAACCACTAGACCATTCAGGTATGACCTAAATCAAATGCCTTACAGTGGAAGTGATGAATAGATTCAAGGGATTAGATCTGATAGACAGAGTGCCTGAAGAGCTATGGATGGAGGTTCGTGACATTGTACAGGAGGCAGTGATCAAGACCATCCACAAGAAAAAGTAATGCAAAAAGGCAAAATGGTTGTCTGAGACGGCCTTACAAATAGCTGAGAAGTGAAGAGAAGTGAAAGGCAAAGAAGAAAAGGAAAGATATACCCATTTGAATGCAGAGTTTCAAAGAATAGCAAGGAGAGATAAAAAAGCCTTCCTCAATGATCAATGCAGAGAAATAGAGGAAAACAATCCAATGGGAAAGACTAGAGATCTCTTCAAGAAAATTAGAGATACCAAGGGAATATTTCATGCAAAGATGGGCAAAATAAAGGGTAGAAATGGTATGAGCCTAACACAAGCAGAAGATATTAAGAAGAGGTGGCAAAAATACACAGCCATATTATACAAAAAAGATCTTCATGACCCAGCTAACCATGATGGTGTGATCACTCACCTAGAGCCAGACATCTTGGAATGTGACCTCATAGCATCACTATGAACAAAGCTAGTGGAGGTGATGGAATGCCAGTTGAGCTATTTCAAATCCTGAAAGATGATGCTGTGAAAGTGTGGCCCTTCAATATGCCAGCAAATTTGGAAAACTCAGCAGTGGCCACAGGACTGGAAAAGTTCAGTATTCATCCCAATCCAAAAGAAAGGCAATGCCAAATAATATTCAAACTACCGCACAATTGCACTCATCTCAAACACTAGCAAAGTAATGCTCAAAATTACCCTAGCCAGGCTTCAACAGTATGTAAACCATGAACTTCCAGATGTTCAAACTGGATTTTAAAAAGCAGAGGAACCAAAGATCAAATTGCCAATTTTTGGATCATTGAAAAAGCAAGAGAGTTCCAGAAAAACACCTACTTCAGCTTATTGAACATGCCAAAGCCTTTGTGTGGATTACAACAAACTGTGGAACATTCTGAAAGAGATGGGAATATCAGACCATCTGACCTGCAACCTGCCTTCTGAGAAATCTGTATTTAGGTCAAGAAGCAACAGTTAGAATTGGACATGGAACAACAGACTGGTTCCAAATCAAGAAAGGAGTATGTCAAGGCTGTATATTGTCACCCTGCTTATTTAACTTATATGCAGAGTACATCATTAGAAACGCTGGGCTGGAAGAAGCACAAGCTGGAATCAAGATTGCCAGGAGAAATATCAATAATCTCAGATATGCAGCTGACACCACCCTTATGGCAGAAACTGAAGAACTAAAGAGACTCTTGATGAAAGCGAAAGAGGAAACTGAAAAAGTTGGCTTCAGTCAGTCACTCAGTCAGTTCAGTTGCTCAGGCATGTCCGAATTTTCGCGACCCCATGGACCACAGCATGGCAGGCCTCCCTGTAAATCACCAACTCCCAGAGCTTACTCAAACTCATGTCCATTGCGTCGGTGATGCCACCCAACCTACTCATTCTCTGTCATCCCCTCCTCCTCCTGCCTTCAATCTTTCCCAGCATCAAGGTCTTTTCAAATGAGTAAGTTCTTTGAATCAGGTGGCCAAAGTATTGGAGTTTCAGCTTCAACATCAGTCATTCCAATGAACACCCAGGGCTGATCTCCTTTAGGATGGACTGGTTGGATCTCCTTGCAGTCCAAGGGACTCTCAAGAGTCTTCTCCAACACCACAGTTCAAAAGCATCAATTCTTCGGCGCTCAGCTTTCTTCACAGTCCAACTCTCACATCCATACATGACGACAGGAAAAAGCATAGCCTTGGCTAGATGGACCTTTATTGGCAAAGTAATGTCTCTGCTTTTTAGTATGCTGTCTAGGTTGGTCATAACTTTTCTTTCAAGGAGTAAGCAGAGACATCTGGACATCACCAGATGGTCAATACTGAAATCAGATTGATTATCTTCTTTGCAGCCAAAGATGGAGAAACTCTATACAGTCAGCAAAAACAAGACCAGGAACTGACTGTGGCTCAGATCATAAACTCCTTATTGCCAAGTTCAGACTTAAATTGAAGAAAGTAGGGAAAATCAAAAAGTTGTCTTAAAACTCAACATTCAGGAAACTAACATCATGGCATCACTTCATCCATCACCAGTCCATCACTTTATTGCAAATAGATGGAGAAATAATGGAAACAGTGAGAGACTTTATATTTGGGGCTCAAAAATCACTGCAGATGGTGACTGCAGCCATAAAATTAAAAGATGCTTGCTCCTTGGAAGAAAAGTTATGACCAACCTAGGCAGCATATTAAAAGGCAGAGACATTAGTTTGCCAACAAAGGTCCATCTAGTCAAAGCTATGGTTTTTCCAGTAGTCATGTATGGATGTGAGAGTTGGACTATAAAGAAAGCTGAGCGCTGAAGAATTGATGCTTTTGAACTGTGGTGTTGGAGAACACTCCTGAGACTCCCTTGGACTGCAAGGATATCTAACCAGTCAACCCTGAAGGAAATCAGTCCTTAATATTCATTGGAAGGACTGATGCTGAAGCTGAAACGCCAATACTTTGGCCACCTGTTGTGAAGAATGGACTCATTGGAAATGACTCTGATGCTGGGAAAGAAAGATTGAAGGCAGGAGGAGAAGGGGATGACAGAGGATGAGATGGTTGGATGGCATCACTGTCGTGATGGACATGAGTTTGAGTAAGCTCCACGAGTTGGTGACGGACAGGGAAGACTGGCATACTGCAGTCCATGGGGTTGCAAAGAGTCAGACATGACTAAGCAACTGAACTGAACTGATACTTTAAAACATTTAAATTATCAAGAAGAGAGGAGAGTAAGTGGCTTTAAAAACACTTATAATTAGGAGGAAGTGCATGTATAGTTCTGCTGCTGCTGCTGCTGCTGCTGCTAAGTCACTTTAGTCGTGTCCGACTCTGTGCAACCCCATAGATGGCAGCCCACCAGGCTCCCCCGTCCCTGGGATTCTCCAGGCAAGAGCACTGGAGTGGGTTGCCATTTCCTTCTCCAATGCATGAAAATGAAAAGTGAAAGTGAAGTCGCTTAGTCCTGTCTGACTTTTAGCGACCCCATGGACTGCAGCCTACCAGGCTCCTCCATCCATGGGATTCTCCAGGCAAGAGTACTGGAGTGGGTTGCCATTGCCTTCTCTGATGTATAGTTCTACTTTCTATGAATTCTTCTATTATTTCTATTCAATTTCTTCAACATTCCCTGTATCTTTATTGCTATTTAAAAAACACTAATAGTGCAATTTTAAAGATCTGTGAGATAAAAAATTTAATAAAATGAAATATCCCTATGAAATGAAAGCAATTTCCCCCTAATTTATCTCTTCTATAATTTATTTTAACAGGTCAGTGTATCTCAATGTCCTGGAGGAGGAAAGGGCAACTCACTCCAGGATTTGTGCCCGAAAAACCCCATGGACAGAGGAGCCTGGTGGACTACAGTCCATGGGGTTGCAAAGAGTCGATCCCGACTGAGCCACTGAGCACTCACACAGGTGTCTCTATGTAACGCAGAAAATGTTGAGTTAAAAATCTGTAAAGTTTGAAATACCTGTAACAGCATGTAGGGCTTTCTCTAAGAAGATTACCATACTTATGTAAGAAATTAAATTGTTTATGAAGCAAATACTTTTGGGAGCTTATTCAGTGGTTTTGAAAGAATAGGAAGTTTTGTACTGTAGCTCACTCCAACTAACAGCCTTAATGCTTTACACTATTTTTTAAATGTGTTTGTTTTTACAGCTTAGTTCTTACTTTGAGTATTCTCTCTCTCCAGAATTTGAAATGTTAAAAACAATTAGAAAAAGAAAGTACATTCTTGAATGAATCAAAATACAACCTATAGGGACTTCCTTGGTGTTCCAGTGGTTCAGTTCAGTTCAGTTCAGTTCAGTTCAGTCGCTCAGTCGTGTCCAACTTTTTGCGACCCCATGTTCATAGCACTCCAGGCCTCCCTGTCCATCACCAACTCCTGGAGTTCACTCACACTCATGTCCATCGAGTTGGTGATGCCATCCAGTCATCTCATCCTCTGTCGTCCCCTTCTCCTCTTGCCCCCAGTCCCTCCCAGCATCTTGGGAAAAGACCTCCCAGGGTCTTTTCCAATGAGTCAACTCTTCGCATGAGGTGGCCAAAGTATTGGAGTTTCAGCTTCAGCATCAGTCCTTCCAATGAACACCCAGGACTGATCTCCTTTAGGATGGACTGGTTGGATCTCCTTGCAGTCCAAGGGACTCTCAAGAGTCTTCTCCAACACCACAGTTCAAAACCATCAATTCTTTGGCGTTCAGCTTTCCTCACAGTCCAACTCTCACATCCATACATGACCACTGGAAAAACCATAGCCTTGACTAGATGGACCTTTCTTGGAAAAGTAATATCTCTGCTTTTCAATATGCTACCTAACTTGGTCATAACTTTCCTTCCAAGGAGTAAGCATCTTTTAATTTCATGGCTGCAATCACCATCTGCAGTGATTTTGGAGCCTGCCAAAATAAAGTCTGATGCTGTTTCCACTGTTTCCCCATCTATCTGCCATGAAGTGATGGGACCAGATGCCATGATCTTAGTTTTCTGAATGTTGAGCTTTTAAGCCAACTTTTTCACTCTCCTCTTTCACTTTCATGTGGTTAAGAATCCACAGTCTGACGCAGGGGACACAGGGTCTATCCCTGACTGAAGAACTAATTCCCGCACGATGCTGGGCAACTAAGCTTGCTTGCCACAACTAGAGAAAGCCAGCGCAGCAAAGACCCAGTGTGGCCAAAAATAATAAATGCGTAAAACTCATATTCAAAGAGGAATTGATGATATAATAGTAACTGTGGCAATGGCAACCCACTCCCATACTCTTGCCTGGAGAATCCCATGGACAGAGGAGCCTGGTAGGCTGCAGTTCGTGGGGTCACTAAGTGTCAGGCATGACTGAGTGACTTCACTTTCACTTTTCTCTTTCACACCTTGGAGAAGGAAATGGCAACCCACTCCAGTGTTCATGCCTGGAGAATCCCAGGGACGGGGGAGCCTGGTGGGCTGCCATCTATGGGGTCTCGGACACAACTGAAATGACTTAGCAGCAGCAGCAGCTTACTTTTTAGTGATCTGTTTGGGATTTGGGGGATTTTTAAATATTTAAAGTATTTAATAAAACACACATACAAACTGTACAAGATTTGGTCTCAGAAATTACAAAGTACTATTATAAAGGAATCCACTAGTCCAGAAATTTGGATCAGAAAAATGCTAAAAACTATTTTTGTAACTTTATACCCAAACTTCCCAGCTGGCGCTCATGGTAAAGAACCTGCCTGCCAGTGTAACAGAGGTTGAGAGACGCGAGTTCAATTCCTGAGTCGGGAAGATCCCCTGGAGGAGAGCATGGCAATGCACTCCAGTATTCTTGCCTGGAGAATTCCATGGACAGAGGAGCCTGGTGGGCTACAGCCCATAGGATCGCACAGAGTCAAATATGACTGAAGCGACTTAGCACGCAGGCACCATGATTATAGATTTCATTGGATACATTCTTTAAAACAGGTGACATATTAATACAGAGTGAAGTAATCAGAAAGAGAAAAACATTATATATTAATGCATGTGTATGGAATCTAGAAAGATGGTATAGATGAGCCTGTTTTCAGGGCAGGAACAGAGATGCAGACGTAGATTATGGATAAGTGGACACGGGAGAGGGGGGAATGGAGTGTAGAACAGGTAGCTAGTGGGAAGCAGCTGTATAGCACAGGGAACTCAGCTCGGTGCTCTGCGATGACCTGCTGCTACTGCTAAGTCGCTTCAGGCATGTCCAACTCTGTGCGACCCCAGAGACAGCAGCCCACCAGGCTCCCCCCCTCCCTGGGATTCTCCAGGCAAGAACACTGGAGTGGGTTGCCATTTCCTTCTCCAATGCATGAAAGTGAAAAGTGAAAGTGAAGTCGCTCAGTCGTGTCTGACTCCTAGAGACCCCATGGACTGCAGCCCACCAGGCTCCTCCATCCATGGGATTTTCCAGGCAAGAGTACCTAGAAAGGTGTAATGGGGGAGGTGGGAGTGGGAAGAGGCTCAATACACAGGGGATAGGAGTATACATAGAGCTGATTTACTTTGCTGTACAGCAAGAGCAAAGGAGAAGAGGAAAAATCAAATCAGACTTAAATTGAAGAAAGTGGAGAAAACCACTAGATCATTCATTCAGGTATGACCTAAATCAAATCCCTTATGATTATACAGTGGAAGTGAGAAATAGATTTAAGGGACTAGATCTGATAGACAGAGTACCTGAAGAACTATGTACGGAGGTTCGTGACATTGTAAAGGAGACAGGGATCAGTACCATCCCCATGGAAAAGAAATGCAAAAAAGCAAAATGGCTGTCTGAGGAGGCCTTACAAATAGCTGTGAAGAGAAGATAAGTGAAAAGCAAAGGAGAAAAGGAAAGATATAAGCATCTGAATGCAGAGTTCTTTTTTTTTTTTTTTTTCCTAATTTTATTTTATTTTTAAACTTTACATAATTGTATTAGTTTTGCCAAATATCAAAATGAATCCGCCACAGGTATACATGTGTTCCCCATCCCGAACCCTCCTCCCTCCTCCCTCCCCATACCATCCCTCTGGGCCGTCCAGTGCACCAGCCCCAAGCATCCAGCATCGTGCATCGAACCTGGACTGGCAACTCGTTTCCTACATGATATTTTACATGTTTCAATGCCATTCTCCCAAATCTTCCCACCCTCTCCCTCTCCCACAGAGTCCATAAGACTGTTCTATACATCAGTGTCTCTTTTGCTGTCTCGTATACAGAGTTATTGTTACCATCTTTCTAAATTCCATATATATGCATTAGTATACTGTATTTATGTTTTTCCTTCTGGCTTACTTTACTCTGTATAATAGGCTCCAGTTTCATCCACCTCATTAGAACTGATTCAAATGTATTCTTTTTAATGGCTGAGTAATACTCCATTGTGTATATGTACCACAGCTTTCTTATCCATTCATCTGCTGATGGGCATCTAGGTTGCTTCCATGTCCTGGCTATTATAAACAGTGCTGCGATGAACATTGGGGTACACATGTCTCTTTCCCTTCTGGTTTCCTCAGTGTGTATGCCCAGCAGTGGGATTGCTGGATCATAAGGCAGTTCTATTTCCAGTTTTTTAAGGAATCTCCACACTGTTCTCCATAGTGGCTGTACTAGGTTGCATTCCCACCAACAGTGTAAGAGGGTTCCCTTTTCTCCACACCCTCTCCAGCATTTATTATTTGTAGACTTTTGGATCGCAGCCATTCTGACTGGTGTGAAATGGTACCTCATAGTGGTTTTGATTTGCATTTCTCTGATAATGAGTGATGTTGAGCATCTTTTCATGTGTTTGTTAGCCATCTGTATGTCTTCTTTGGAGAAATGTCTATTTAGTTCTTTGGCCCATTTTTTGATTGGGTTGTTTATTTTTCTGGAGTTGAGCTGTAGGAGTTGCTTGTATAGCAAGGAGAGATAAGAAAGCCTTCCTCAGCGATCAATGCAAAGAAATAGAGGAAAACAACAGAATGGGAAAGACTAGAGATCTCTTCAAGAAAATTAGAGATACCAAGGGAACATTTCATGCAAAGATGGGCTCGATAAAGGACAGAAATAGCTTGGACCTAACAGAAGCAGAAGATATTAAGAAGAGGTGGCAAGAATACACAGAGGAACTGTACAAAAAATATCTTTACGACCCAGATAATCACGATGGTATGATCACTCACCTAGAGCCAGACATCCTGGAATGTGAAGTCAAAGGGGCCCTAGAAAGCATCACTACAAACAAAGCTAGTGGAGGCGATGGAATTCCAGTTGAGCTCTTTCAAATCCTGAAAGATGATGCTATGAAAGTGCTGCACTCAATATGCCAGCAAATTTGGAAAAGTCAGCAGTGGCCACAGGACTGGAAAAGGTCAGTTTTCATTCCAATCCCAAAGAAAGGCAATGCCAAAGAATGCTCAAACTACCGCACAACTGGAATCATCTCACACGCTAGTAAAGTAATGCTCAAAATTCTGCAAGCCAGGCTTCAGCAATACGTGAACTGTGAACTTCCAGATATTCAAGCTGGTTTTAGGAAAGGCAGAGGAACCAGAGATCAGATTGCCAACATCCGCTGGATCATGGAAAAAGCAAGAGAGTTCCAGAAAAACATCTATTTCTGCTTTATTGACTATGCCAAAGCCTTTGACTGTGGGGATCACAATAAACTGTGGAAAATTCTGAAAGAGATGGCAATAACAGACCACCTGACCTGCCTCTTGAGAAACCTATATGCAGGTCAGGAAGCAACAGTTAGAACTGGACATGAAACAACAGACTGGTTCCAAATAGGGAAAGGAGTACGTCAAGGAGTACATCAAGGTACGACAAGGAGTATTGTCACCCTGCTTATTTAACTTCTATGCAGAGTACATCATGAGAAACGCTGGACTGGAAGAAACACAAACTGGAATCAAGATTGCTGGGAGAAATATCAATAACCTCAGATATGCAGATGACACCACCCTTATGGCAGAAAGTGAAGAGGAACTAAGAAGCCTCTTGATGAAAGTGAAAGTGGAGAGTGAAAAAGTTGGCTTAAAGCTCAACATTCAGAAAACCAAGATCATGGCATCCAGTCCCACCACTTCATGGGAAATAGATGGGGAAACAGTGGAAACAGTGTCAGACTTTATTTTTCTGGGCTCCAAAATCACTGCAGATGGTGGCTACAGCCATGAAATTAAAAGATGCTTACTCCTTGGAAGGAAAGTTATGACCAACCTAGATAGCATATTCAAAAGCAGAGACATTACTTTGCCAAACAAAGGTCCATCTAGTCAAGGCTATGGTTTTTCCAGTAGTCATGTATGGATGTGAGAGTTGGACTGTGAAGAAGGCTGAGTGCCGAAGAATTGATGCTTTTGAACTGTGGTGTTGGAGAAGACTCTTGAGAGTCCCTTGGACTGCAAGGAGATCCAACCAGTCCATTCTGAAGGAGATCAGCCCTGGGATTTCTTTGGAAGGAATGATGCTAAAGCTGAAACTCCAGTACTTTGGCTACCTCATGCGAAGAGTTAACTCATTGGAAAAGAGTCTGATGCTGGGAGGGATTGGGGGCAGGAGGAGAAGGGGACGACAGAGGATGAGATGGCTGGATGGCATCACCGACTCAATGGATGTGAATTTGGGTCAACTCCGGGAGTTGGTGATGGACAGGGAGACCTGGTGTGCTGGGATTCATGGAGTCGCAGAGTTGGACACGACTGAGTGACTGAACTGAACTTAACTGATCAATAGGTATGTCTTGCCTCAAACAAGATAAGGACCTTACCATCAGCCCATTTCTTTCTGTCCTGCCTCAGCCCTTCACCAGCCCATATTGGTATCATCTAGCATTTTTGTTCAGAATTGATATAAATATATTTTAAATGCTTCTTTCGCATTTTTTCCTCAAGTCAATGCTTAATGAACTTATCTTTATATTATTTTGTTCATCTTTAAATATAAATATAAAGTTGTTTTCTCCAGAATTTATTTCTCTCTTGATGGAGTATTTCCTCCAAGAGTCATTGCAAAGAAGGTTTTTGAGTGAAAATCTTTTGCCTCCTTATATTATCAAGCTCTTACAAATGTAGTTTTCCTAGAAGTAAAAAATCTAGGTTAAAAGTTGTTGTGTTAAAATCCTATGAAAATATTAACTCTATTACCTTCTTGCACCTAGAGTGGCTAATGAAAGGCTAATGGCAAGCTGATTTTTGTTTCTCTATAGGCAATATGCATTTTCTCTCAGAAATCTAAGATGTTTTCTTTGTCTTTGATGTTGCAATGTGAATTGGCCACTCCCCATCTCCACCCTTTCCATGATCTTCCAGGCAATCCTATCCCTTAGGAAACCTTCTATCAGTTTTACCAACCTGGGCACTGTTCTTTGCAGCAACTGTTTCCTTGGGCTGTAATTATCTGGCCAGAGTTGGGGTGCAGCGGGTGAAGGAGTAGGATGCATGCTCAGGGCATAGTCAGCTTGCCTGCCTTAGTTATTACATGCTACCGTATCATTACCCTGGGCT
Source organism: Bos grunniens (assembly GCF_055505025.1). Classification (NCBI taxonomy): domain Eukaryota; kingdom Metazoa; phylum Chordata; class Mammalia; order Artiodactyla; family Bovidae; genus Bos; species Bos grunniens. Next base: position 111,728,957 of record NC_141170.1, on the reverse strand, counting down.
GGCACTGAGCCGGAGCTAGTGTTTTTCCGCCCTGCAGAGGCAGTGGGATGGGAAATAATTAGCCAGAACAATGTAGGCGAGAGAAAAGGACAACTCTTCCTCCAAGCAAACCTCCATCCCTATGCCTAGCTCTCTTCACCTGGAGGTCACTATTCCCTGTGATCATCTCCTTCCTCTTCCACACACACACACACACACACACACACACACACACAGCTTTTGTTTCTTGAAAGAGGTAGATACAGCCTTAGAAGAAAGCTTTGTAAATATCCTCAGGTGATTCTGAGACACAGAGAAGTATTTAAACCTTTGGAGCATAGATCAAACTTTTTTGCTCATGATTGAGAAAGTAATAATTGGGCTAAAGAGAGTAACAGAATGCAGGCACAGGAGTATCTTAGGCTGAGAGAAAATGAAATCAAGAAAGAGAGCAAGGGAGACCAAAATTCTGGGTAAGAAGTTTCCTGGAATGAAGTCCAAAGCATGAACCTCTTGAATAGTCACCAGCTACCTATATAGTGAAAGCCAGTGCGCTAGCTGGATCTATTCCCTTGAAAAACTGTACAATTCATTAGAAGGGCAGTGACTGGCTGAGCTGCTTTTGATAGCTGTTCCCTAGTGCAGTTGTAAGGTCCTTAAATCATCAGAGAACAAGGTCTAGTCCTTTACCTCTCGGCTAGAGTGTCAGATTGAGAAGAAGCTCTCAAAATGAAGAATGGAATAAAGCTATTTTGAGGAGAGTTATTTTATGTCTGTCCTAATGGCATAGAACCGATGGGGAACAGGATGCTCCCTCTCTGGATTTCATTTTCTCTAGGTCCCAGAAATGTAAGAAGTCGTTCGGTCATGTCTGACTCCTTGCAACTCAATAGACTCTAGCCCTCCAGGTTCCTCTGTCCATGGGATTTTCCAGGCAAGAATACTGGAGTGGGTTGCCATTTCCTTCTCCAGAGGATCTTTCTGACCCAGGGACCGAACCCGGGTCTCCTCCATTGCAGGCAGACTCTTTGCCATCTGAGCACCAGTACTCTTCAACTCGGATAAGAACAGATGGTCAGAGATCTGGTGATACAGGATGCAAGAGGCCATCATCACCAGCAGTTGAAATGGAGGCTGCTGAGAGAGGACCAAGAAGACTCAGATCATAAATTGATCTAAGAGACGTTTTGAGCACGTCTCGATCCTGAATGAAAGGTTTAGAAGCTAGGTTCCCATGATGCTGCTGGTACAACTGAACCGAGCATTATTCTATTATTACTACTACTGTGACTGTACTGAACCACTATCTCTGTTCCACCCACTCCCCTCCCCCACTGATCTTCTTCTATCTTTCAGTCGAGACAGACTCACAGAATCTCTGATTAAATTGATGATACTCAGTATTCATCATTTTACTGTGATATCTATTAAACTACCTATTTAGATTGCATAGCTATTATCTAGTCTTAAGAAAATTCACTAAAAGTAAGTTTTTTTAAGACAATGAAAGAATATTCACTAATGAAAAGGGGTCAAGTAAAGAAAAAGGAATAAAAAACTCTCATCACATCACTCTTAGTGGTAGACTAAAAGGTGGCATAATCTCTATTCATTTTCAAGCCACTCTCCAGAAAGTTGTTACTCTTTGATATGAAAAATTCATTGCTATGATTACAGATTTCACATAGCCCCTGGGCTTTAAAAAAAAATGATCGTGTATCAAGCTTCCATGTGGTATGAAGAAAAATATCCATAATTATCTTAAAAGAATATTAAAGTTTTAAAGGTTTAAACTCCTTTCCATGAGACCAGATTTTCTTCATATACTTTAATCAAAACAACATATCACAGGAAAATCAATGCAGGAAAATATCTAAGAATCCAGCCATTCTTTATTAAGCCAGACATTAAACAGATTTTTTTTTTATTATGCAAAGCAGTGCTACCCTTCTTAAAAAAATATTTTGTTTTGGAAAACTTAGTATTTCTCATAAAATATATTGTTTATGCTAACACACAGTGAGATAGTTATTTTTAAATGAATACATTTTTTCTCAAGTTTTTCTCAGTCTTATTTCTAATATTGTAATAATGATTGATATAATCCTCACAAATATAAATTGAGCTCATTGAGATCACCTGTTTTAAGAGAGTAAAGAAGTCCTCAAGAGACTTCTTTGAGAAATCTCAAAGAACCACTGAATTATTTGAGAACCACTAAATTATTTCATTCCTTTTGAATTGCAGTTTAGGAACACAGGATACAAATGGTTAGATGACTTGATCCATGCCATAAAGCTACTTCTTTTTCATAGCTCAAGAATTTTTAAAGCCTGGTTTACATTTATAAGTAAAAATTCTACTTTTATAAATTAAATTACATTTTTTTATTTTACTGAATTCTATTACAATATTACTCCTAGTTTTATTAAGGTAACTATAAGGCTCTTTTGATATTTTAAAATTCTTTTAAAAACTCTACACAATGCATTTTATGAAACTGTATCATATATTTTAAGTTTCAGTTTCTTTGAAAATCCTTTCAGAATCAGAATGGATAAATGGACAACTTCTTTTTTTATTTGTGTGTTCTATTATTATGTTGAGTTCCACAGGGTTTCAAGTAAGTGAATGCTAATAATATCAGAAAGCTCTTTCATTTCAAAATAAGGAATGTGCCTTCAATATTCTAATTATGTAATAGATACATAAACTATAGAATTTTAAGTTTATAAGATGTATTTCACTGATTTTCTACTCAAGTTTTGAGGCTATGCTGATATATCTAAGAGTCTTATTCTAAAGACACAATTTAAAATGGTCTGAGACGATTTTTCAACCTAGCTAAATTCCAAATTTATCTTTAGACTTAATTGCAACCCAACCCCCAAAATTAATTTAATAGATATAATAGAATCCCACCAGTATCTCTAAGAATGTGGCATCCTTTGTGGCATGAGCTTTTCTTATGCCATCATGTAATAAATGTGCTGTTCCATACAAATATAGACACAAAATCACACAGCACTTAGAACAAATAGAAACTGTTTTACATAGCATCTTGATGAGGTAAGCTTGTGTTATATCCTTTTAATACAACGAAACACAAAGCTGTGAAAACCTGTTCAGACTTGCCTAGGTTAAATCACAGAATTACTGATGAAGTCAAAGGATAAAAATTCCCATGGTTTCTGGAACTTGTGAAACACAACAATATCCTCTCTTGCATTTAGAATCAAGACATGTTTGAGATATATTTATTAATATATGGTTCCACTTTTTTATTACTTCATGCAGCATGAATAGAAGACTTGACTTAGTGGTAAGTAGCATGAGTAGAATTTATTTGAAATCAGAGCTCACTTTTCTTTGTTTCTGTAATTAATTAACAACACTATAAATAGTCCCTTTTGAGGATATACTGAATCTACCAGTAGTTGAATACTCAAAAAGAACTTGCATTTTGAAAAGGAAATAGAAATGTAAAGCATGTAATAAATATTAAGTGACCCCTATGTGCTGGGTGTTTGAGATGTGATGAATATGACAGGCAAGGTCACACTTTGAGTGGGGGCAGATGAAGTAAACAAATAATTTCAGCTAGTCTAGTGCAAAAAAATAACACACAACAGAGTAATAACAAAATAAAAAATTTAACTTTTAAAATTTAACTATTGTATAGGATATATTAAAATTTTAGGATTAAAAGATGCTTATTCCTTGGAAGAAAAGCTATGACAAACCTAGACAGTGTATTAAAAAGCAGAGACATCACTTTGCTGACAAAGGTCAGTCTCTTGAAAGTTATGGTTTTTCCAGTAGTTGTGTACAGATGTGAGAGTTAGACCATAAAGAAGACTGAGCACTGAAGAATTGATGCTTTGGAGGTGTGGTGTTGGAGAGGACTCTTGAGAGTCCCTTGCACAACAAGAAGATCAAACTAGTCAATCCTAAAGGAAATCAACCCTGGATATTCATTGGAAGGGTGATGCTGAAGCTGAAGCTCCAATACTTTGGCCACCTGATGTGAAGAGCCAGTTAAATGGAAAAAACCCTGATGCTGGGAAAGATTGAGGGCAGGAGAAGACAACCAGCAAGGATAAGGTGGTTGGATGGCATCACTGACTCAATGGACATGGGTTTAAGCAAACTCTAGGAGACAGTGAAGGACAGGGAAGCCTGTGAACTTCAGTCCATGGGGCCACAAAGGGTCGGACACGACTGAGTGACTGAACATCATAGGATATATCTTTCACTTAAGTGTACACGTACTTGTGGAAGTTTTGGCTAGGACTTCCAAAGTTTCCAAAGTGTGGATCACAACCACCCTGTCGGACATGTAAAAGAAGCAGAAGATAATTGGCTCTAAGGCTCTAAACTATTCTGTCTGCTTCTGAGTCCTCAAATGATCAAGAAGTGGTGATTGGAGGAGAGAATTTTCAGAGTTCACTGTATTCACAGAGTTCAGGGAAGGGAGGGAGAGCTTAGTCCTGCTTAACCTAAATCAACAAAGGAGGCTTTAAGGAGACTATGGGGGAACCTGAGGTCTGGGGAATATGGGACTGTTTACTTTCCATTTGGAATGGTTGGTTAGTTGCTCAAAAGGACAAGTGGCCACTTTGTAATAGGATTTCTGGTTTTCTTGAATTCTGGCAGTAAAATACTGCTCCCAGAGGCCATTGGGATAAACAATGTGGTTTTTCCATGAACCAAATCTTGGAAAGCCACTCACTTAGGAAGCCAGCATGGGGTCTTCTTAGATTATGCCCTGAAGAATAGCCAAGAGGTAAAAATAGTCCTCTGCAGAAAGAAGCCAAGTAAATAAAGAAAGCTAAAGAACAGCAGAAACAGAGATGCATTAGCTCTTGTCATGGGAACCCACAGGGAGAGTAGAGTGGGTCTTGGAAGAACCCATGAAAATGCAAAATGAGAAAGTGTCAATTTTAAGAGACTTCCGTTGTGGTCCAGTGGCTAAGACTTCACTCTCGGCAAGGGAATGAGATTCCACATGTTGCAACTCAGAGTTCACATGCTTCAACTAAGAGTTTGCATGCCGCAACTAAAGATTCCACATGCAGCAACGAAGAGCCAAGATCCCACCTGCCACCGCTAAGAAGTGGCGCAGCCAAATACATAAAATAAATATTTTAAAGAAAGAAAAAGAGTCCATTTTGAACATCTGCCAAGTCCAGCAAGTTTCTATGCTAGATCATGAAGACCGTACCAATTTAGTAACAACCTTTCCAATAAGCTGTCCATTAAATCCCTTCAATCCCCACACTCCTACCTTGGGGGTGGGAGTCTGCAGGTCTGACTGATATGTGGAGCTGGAGCATCCCCAGCAGGACAGAGAGAAGCAGCAGACAGCGCCCTCCTTTCTCTGCCTCTGCAACGGTGAGCTTCACGCCTGCAACTGGCCTGAAGACAGGGGGTAAGGAGACAAGCCTTCACCAGAAAGCCAGAATTAAATTGTGACTTCTTACTTTGATTGTTATATGTGTGTGTTAGTCACTCAGTCATGTCAGACTCTTTGCAACCCCATGGACTGTAGCCTGCCAGGCTCCTCTGTCCATGAGATTCTCCAGGCAAGAATACTGGAGTGGGTTGCTATTCCCTTCTCCATGGGATCTTCCTGACTGAGGGATCAAACCCAGGTCTTCTTCATTGCAGGCAGATTCTTGCCAACTGAGCCACCAGGGAAGGCCCCCCCCCCCGCCCCCATCTCATTGTTATAATGAGACGAAAACTTGAATAAGCAAATAACTGTTTCTAATAAATAAGAATGACCAGAAGAACTATGAAGACTGCTTAAGTTTTCATCCAAGGACAAGGGAAGAACCAGTCTCACAGAAAGAGTAGTAGAAGACAAGAATTAATTTGCTTTATGAATATATGCTACAAGCCTTGCTGGGTCAGTATTCTAAATACAAATGTAATCTTCCTATGCTTGCAGGTTCAGTGTTCGATTCTTTGCTACCCCATGGACTGTAGCTGACCAGGTTCCTCTGTCCATGGGATTCTCCAGGCAAGAAAACTGGTGTGGGTTGCCATTTCCTACTCCAGGGGATCTTACTGACCCAGGGATCGAACCTCTGTATAGTGCGCCACCTGCACTGGCAGGCAGATTTTTCACCATCTGGGAAGCCCCAATCTTCCTATACACCTTAACAAAATTTTTCCAAATTATACTTTGCCATATGTGTGCACATGTACATACAGAATCATGTGCTTTTCCCCCTGCTATGAAGATGATACCTGTTTTCAGAAACTACCAATTCAGTCTTGGGTACAGATGTGAAAAAGTTGCTTACATATAATGTCATTGCCAGTTTTCCTGAATTAGTTAACTTACAGAGCAGTAATCAGATCAGATCAGATCAGATCAGTTGCTCAGTGGTGTCTGACTCTTTGCAACCCCATGAATCGCAGCACACCAGGCCTCCCTGTCCATCACCAACTCCTGGAATTCACCCAGACTCACGTCCATCGAGTCAGTGATGCCATCCAGCCATCTCATCCTCTGTCGTCCCCTTCTCCTCCTGCCCCCAATCCCTCCCAGCATCAGAGTCTTTTCCAATGAGTCAACTCTTCACATGAGGTGGCCAAAGTACTGGAGTTTCAGCTTTAGCATCATTCCTTCCAAAGAAATCCCAGGGCGGATCTCCTTCAGAATGGACTGGTTGGATCTCCTTGCAGTCCAAGGGACTCTCAAGAGTCTTCTCCAACACCACAGTTCAAAAGCATCAATTCTTCAGTGCTCAGCTTTCTTCACAGTCCAACTCTCACATCCATACATGACCACAGGAAAAACCATAGCCTTGACTAGACGAACCTTTGTTGGCAAAGTAATGTCTCTGCTTTTGAATATGCTGTCTAGGTTGGTCATAACCTTCCTTCCAAGGAGTAAGCGTCTTTTAATTTCATGGCTGCAGTCACCATCTGTAGTGACTTTGGAGCCCCCAAAAATAAAGTCTGACACTGTTTCCACTGTTTCCCCATCTATTTCCCATGAAGTGATGGGACCGGATGCCATGATCTTGGTTTTCTGAATGTTGAGCTTTAAGCCAACTTTTTCACTCTCCACTTTCACTTTCATCAAGAGGCTTTTAGTTCCTCTTCACCTTCTGCCATACTGGTGGTGTCATCTGCATATCTGAGGTTATTGATAATTCTCCCGGCAATCTTGATTCCAGTTTGTGTTTCCTCCAGTCCAGCGTTTCTCATGATGTACTCTGCATAGAAGTTAAATAAACAGGGTGACAATATACAGCCTTGATGAACTCCTTTTCCTATTTGGAACCAGTTTGTTGTTCCATGTCCAGTTCTAACTATGGCTTCCTGACCTGCATACAAATTTCTCAAGAGGCAGATCAGGTGTTCTGGTATTCCCATCTCTTTCAGAATTTTCCACAGTTTATTGTGATCCACACAATATGCCACAGTCAAAGGCTTTGGCATAGTCAATAGCAGAAATAGATGTTTTTCTGGAACTCTCTTGCTTTTTCCATGATCCAGCGGATGTTGGCAAGTTGATCTCTGGTTCCTCTGCCTTTTCTAAAACCAGCTTGAACATCAGGAAGTTCACGGTTCACATATTGCTGAAGCCTGGCTTGGAGAATTTTGAGCATTACTTTACTAGCGTGTGAGATGAGTGCAATTGTGCAGTAGTTTGAACATTCTTTAGCATTGCCTTTCTTTGGGATTGGAATGAAAACTGACCTTTTCCAGTCCTGTGGCCACTGCTGACTTTTCCAAATTTGCTGGCATATTGAGTGCAGCACTTTCACAGCATCATCTTTCAGGATTTGGAATAGCTCAACTGAAATTCCATCACCTCCACTAGCTTTGTTCATAGTGATGCTTTCTAAGGCCCACTTGACTTTGCATTCCAGGATGTCTGGTTCTAGGTCAGTGATCACACCATCGTGATTATCTGGGGCGTGAAGATCTTTTTTGTGCAGTTCTTCTGTGTATTCTTGCCATCTCTTCTTAATATCTTCTGCTTCTGTTAGGTCCATATCATTTCTGTCCTTTATCGAGCCCATCTTTGCATGAAATGTTCCTTTGGTATCTCAGATTTTCTTGAAGAGATCTCTAGTCTTTCCCCTTCTGTTGTTTTCCTCTATTTCTTTGCGTTGATTGCTGAAGAAGGCTTTCTTATCTCTTCTTGCTATTCTTTGGAACTCTGCATTCAGATGTTTATATCTTTCCTTTTCTCCTTTGCTTTTCGCTTCTCTTCTTTTCACAGCTATTTGTAAGGCCTCCCCAGACAGCCATTTTGCTTTTTTGCATTTCTTTTCCATGGGTATGGTCTTGATCCCTGTCTCCTGTACAATGTCACGAACCTCATTCCATAGTTCATCAGGCACTCTATCTATCAGATCTAGTCCCTTAAATCTATTTCTCACTTCCACTGTATAATCATAAGGGATTTGATTTAGGTCATACCTGAATGGTCTAGTGGTTTTCCCTACTTTCTTCAATTTAAGTCTGAATTTGGCAATAAGGAGTTCATGGTCTGAGGCACAGTCAGCTCTTGGTCTTGTTTTTGCTGACTGTATAGAGCTTCTCCATCTTTGGCTGCAAAGAATATAATCAATCTGATTTTGGTGTTGACCATCTGGTGATGTCCATGTATAGAGTCTTCTCTTGTGTTGTTGGAAAAGGGTGTTTGTTATGACCAGTGCATTTTCTTGGCAAAACTCTATTAGTCTTTGCCCTGCTTCTTTCCGTATTCCAAGGCCAAATTTGCCTGTTACTCCAGGTGTTTCTTGACTTCCTATTTTTGCATTTCTGTCGCCTATAATGAAAAGGACATCTTTTTTGGGTGTTAGTTCTAAACTGTGCTACAAATATGGAAATTGTTTACTTTGGCCTAAGATCAGATTACCTAAGTAAGGTCCAGCCTTTAGAGACATAACAAAACTATTACAGTTGGAAATTGAAGTTAGAATCCTATCCAGGTCCTCTCCAGAATGAGAAAATGTCCATTTTTTCCCCTTCAGTAAAATTCTTCAAGTTTCTGTAGCCAAAGTTGTTTTTCTCTGCTAAATTTCACCAGGATCAACATGCTTTGAGTTATTGTATATTTGACCCATAAACAGATGAAAGAAAAAAAAAAAAAAACAGTTGAGATCATTCAAATCGGAGGGAATACTGCATAACCAGTGAGTAGCCAGTGAGTGCTAATTCTGCACATTCCTAAGTCATCTGACATAAATGCCCAGAGGAGAAGGCTGGGAAGGAGAAAGTAGGGCGACTCCAGTGATTTCTCTTGGATGCACTGATTTATAATCTAAAACAGATTTAGCATATTAGCCATAATTTGGTCTTAGTATCTGTATTTTTGAGCACATATACAAGAATTACCTTTTCATATGCATTTGAAACTTAATTCTTTGGAATTTAGAAATTTAATTTTAAATACTGTAAAAATTACAGCATTTGCATTGGCTACAAAAATCTGTCATACTTTTTTTTTTAATTGGCATAAATTGCTTTACAATGTTCTGTTAGTTTCTGCCGTTCAGTTCAGTTCAGTCACTCAGTTGTGTCCGACTCTTTGAGACCCCATGAATCGCAGCACGCCAGGCCTCTCTGTCCATCACCAACTCCCAGAGTTCACCCAAACTCACATCCATCGAGTCGGTGATGCCATCCAGCAGCCATCTCATCCTCCATCATCCCCTTCTCCTCCTGCCCCCAATCCCTCCCAGCATCAGAGTCTTTTCCAATGAGTCAACTCTTCGCATGAAGTGGCCAAAGTACTGGAGTTTCAGCTTTAGCATCATTCCTTCCAAAGAACACCCAGGGCTGATCTCCTTCAGAATGGACTGGTTGGATCTCCTTGCAGTCCAAGGGACTCTCAAGAGTCTTCTCCAACACCACAGTTCAAAAGCATCAATTCTTCGGCGGTCAGCTTTCCTCACAGTCCAACTCTCACATCCATACATGACCACTGCAAAAACCATAGCCTTGACTAGATGGACCTTTGTTGGCAAAGTAAGGTCTCTGCTTTTGAATATGCTATCTAGGTTGGTCATAACTTTCCTTCCAAGGAGTAAGCGTCTTTTAATTTCATGGCAGCAATCACCATCTGCAGTTAGAATGAGATTGAAAAATAAATCCACAGAATCAGATAGTATTTTGAGTTTCAGAACTTTCAAAGTAAAGATAATTCCACTTGATATAAAGTGTTGCAGAAAAAAGAAAATGAGGGAAAGGAGTGCACCTCGTTTTAGGTCTCAAGTTAATTAACTTATTAATTATAATCTTCAGATCAATAATGGATTGGGAAAGGACAAGAAAAGAATCTATTAGCCCATTTCACTATGAAAAAAATGTGAAATCCTAAATAAATATTAGTTGAGTTCAACGTGTTTTTATAAACAAAACACGGTGATGTCAATTTCATTTCAGAAATGTAAGGGGGTTCATCACCAGAAAAGCTATCAATACAATTTAGCTCATTAGTGACCTGTAGGGGAAAAACTACTTCAACATAAGCATAATTAATATTTGATAAAGTTTAAAACCTATTTATGATATTTTTAAGTGTTAAAAATAAGGAATTAAAGAAAATTTAACTTAATAAAAGCTTTTAACAAAAACCTATGAAACATTATGATATAGGATTACAACAGGGAAGAGAGGCTTGCTATTACAGCTCCCATAATGAGGAGATTTTGGTCAATATAAGAAGACAAGAAAAAACCAGGAGGTGTAAGGATTGGGTAGAATAAATTACTCTGTCACTGTAGATCATTAGATCTTCTATTTGAAGACCTAAGTGAATCAATAGACAAACTATTAGAACTAATAGAGTTCCGAAAGATTGCATAGATGAAAGATCAATAATAGGCAACATACTAAGTGATATGTAAGCGTGTACTAGGTACTATATAAGAAACTATATACATATTTTACTTATACTAATCCATTTACATTTAATGTAAATATCAAGACACTTTTCTGCATCAGCAGCAACCAACCAGAAATAAGCATGGAGAATACGACTTCACTTACATTAGCAACAAAAACTACAAAGTACATAAGATAACTTAATGAAGAAGTACTAATCCTTTACGAAGTACTTTTCAAATTTTATTAAATTACATACAATAAGATTTAGGTAAAAAGATAAAAGTAACATGTTCATGGATGGGAAAAACTACACTGTAAAAAAATATCATTCTCCATAAATGAACTTATAAATTCAATGCAGTTTTGATGAAAATTTTAGCAGGGTTTTGTGAGAAAACAGAATATTAGTTTCTGTGAATGGAAGAATAATGGACTAAAGAAAGGGAATTTGTAAAAAAAAAAAAAAAAAAAAGAAACGGAATTTGTTTTATTGGATATATTAAAATATTTTATAAAACCAAAGCAATAAAAACAGTATGGTACTAGTACAGAAACAGATTTAAAAAACAGATGTGACAAATAGAAAAGCAATGAAGAAGCGCCTGGTATATTTGAGAAGGTAGCAGAAATCAGCATCACAAATCAAAAAAGAGATTATTTGGTAACTTACTCAATATATAGGTAAAAGTATATTTAGATTCTTACAGAATTAATTCCAAATATATTAAAAACCTAATTATATAAGGCAATATATAAAGTAATAAAATATATGAGGCTGAAAAAAAAATATATGAGGCTGTCCTTGTGAACTTGGGATAGGAAAGAATGTTTAAACAAGACTAAAAAATTATAAACTTTAAGAATAAGTAAGGCGCTTCCCTGGTGGTCCAGAGGTTAAGAATCTGGCTTCCAATGCAGGGGACTTGGGTGTGATCCCTGGTCGAGGAGCTAGGATCCCACACGCACAAGACAACTAAACCCTTGGGCTGCAACACCACAGCGCGTCCAAGCACCGCAACAAAGACCCAGCACAGCCAAAAAAAAAAGTGTAGATGGCATATGAATTTTAATTCATATATAACTTAATATAGAAATCTTTCATATTAAAATGAAAGATTTCTCTACAAAGAGGATATGATAGACAAACTTAAGCTTGTGGAAGATTAAAAGATGTTTTCAAAATTTATTTTTATTTATTTTTTTTTCCTGCCTTTTTTTTTAAATTTTATTTTATTTTTAAACTTTACATAATTGTATTAGTTTTGCCAAATATCACAATGAATCCGCCACAGGTATACATGATTTAAAACTGAAAAATGATTATTAACAAATAGAATATATAAAGAACTACTAATGTCTTCAAGGAAACAAAAACTCGACAAGGAGTAAAAAGAGATTATTAATGGAAGAAGTAGTCTAAACAGCCTATATGGACATGAAGAGATGCTTAACTTCACATGAAGTCAGAAAAATTCAGATGAAGTCAACCTAGTATTGGGAAAAATTTAAAAGTCAGCTAATACCAAATGTTGGTTAGAATGAGGAGTCATGAGATACTTTATGCACTGTTGGGAGAGCAAACTGATAATATTGAGTGAAATTAATTATCCATATATTCTGTATACATATCATTCCTTCATCTGGGTTTACACTGTGTACAAGTTTTTAAGGAAACATTTATGACGATAATGTCATTGCATTATTTGTGTTAGCAGAAAGTTATAAGAAGCCTTGATATCTGTCCCTAGGGAAATGGATTATCATGATAAATACATGCAATGAAATACAGTACAGCAGTAAGTAGTTAATCATTTTAGGTTACAGAATATGGATAGATCTTAGAAATATAGAATGAATTATAATAGGGCAAAACAATTTATGTACATTCAAAACACACACATAGAAAGTAATATTATTTCTCAGGGCTATAGCTTTGGATGCCTAAGGACATATATAGAATATACTGATGTAAACATCTCTGATGGGAAGGACAATGTAAATGAGAATGGGTAGGACGAAGGGGAAAGAATGATGAAATAAAACGAGAGGAGCATTTCATGGACTTTATAATAAAAGTAGAAAATGAAATCTGTGTATTTGAGAGCCATCTGACTCATGAATAATAAGCATTTGTCCTAATTTGGGAGAGGAGTAAGTAATGTTCCCAGCAAAAGGATGCACATATTTTAAAACAGATTCTGGGAGGATTTGAATGGCCTTATGTAGAAGACAGATGGATATCTGACTAGCATAAATCTTTGCTTTAAATACATTTCTCCACTGAAAGTGTTAGAAATTAGTTTGAAATTAGCCTCCAGCAATCAATCAATCTAGGAAAGGAATGAACATTTGAAAATGTGACTATTTAATATTCAGAGAGAATTGCCCTGTAAATCTGGAAAATACAAAATACTCTGTGAAAAGTTTGCCTTTTGTTGAGTTTCATGTAATCTGTCATGCAGTAGCTTAAAAAGCATCAGTTTGTTTTGTTCGATGGTATTATCTCATTGCACATACTCATTGACTAAACTTTTTATTCATCAATAAAATTTTCCCTATCATTAATTCTCATGTGAACAATATACTACAGATTATAGCTTGTGGATGCTGCTCTGCCATGCTTAGCATATTGCATTTTTCAATTGCTTTGGTATTCTCGGTATTAATCTTAAAACTCTTTAAAGTCTTCTGGATAGTATATCACTTTTGTCCATATTGTACTTAATAAATCATAGCAACGTGAACTATATAATTAAATGAAGGTTAAATTCTATGTGCTAAATATTCAAAGGCACTATTTTTTGATGGCCCAACCTCATGCATGTTTTAATAGAAAATGTTTGCTATAACCATCTTTTCCTATCACTCACATTTTAGAAGTAATATGATTTTCATTATTAATATTTTAAATAATATTCTTTAATCATAGCAAATATCTCTACTAAAATGTCTTGGAGCTTGTCAAAAATGTTTCTAATAATGTTATAGAAGTATATACTTATATTTATATATATACTTATGCATGTCTTATTGTTCCACAATTTTGTGATTCTTATTTAATATTTCATGTCCTTTTCTAACTGGAAAGTGGGTCAGTGTACAAAAGTTCTTAGCATATTAATGTTCCTCTTTCAGATGTTTTTCATGCCTTATGTGTGTTAGTCACTCAGTCGTGTCTGACTCTTTGTGACCCCATGGATTGTAGTCTACCAGGCTCCTCTGTCCATGGAATTCTCCAGGCATGAATACTGGAGTGGGTTGCCATGCCCTTCTCCAGAGGATCTTCCTAACCCAGGGACTGAACCCAAGTTTTCCACATTGCATACAGATTTCTTTACCACCTGGTCCACCAGGAAAGTCCTTGGTAAATTAAAATATGATAACATTTATAAGGCACCCGAGAAAGTTATGTGAAGCCACTTGTAGCCAGAGGCAACTCCCTGCCCTGTAAGTCCTGCCCCACCATCCTGGAGCTGAAGGGGGAGCTATTTCCTACACATTTAATAACTCTGTGTTCCAGCAACCGACCAGATTGGAAAGCTCTGAATTAATGCCTTTAAATTTTTTAAAAGAAATAATTTCTTTCCCAGCCTCTAGAGGTAAGATTAAATTAGAACATAGTGAGACCTCCTCTTTTATACAGAAAGAAGGAATAAAAGATGGTAAGTTGTATGGCCCTTCAAAGAGTAGGGAAGACTCGGAAAATCTCTGGGGACTTTTTACTACTACTGCTGCTGCCGCTGCTAAGTCGCGTCCGACTCTGTGCGACCCCATAGATCGCAGCCCACCAGGCTCCCCCGTCCCTGGGATTCTCCAGGCAAGAACACTGGAGTGGGTTGCCATTTCCTTCTCCAATGCATGAAAGTGAAAAGTGAAAGTGAAGTCGCTCAGTCGTGTCTGACTCTTCCTGACCCCATGGACTGAAGCCCACCAGGCTCCTCGGTCCATGGGATTTTCCAGGCAAGAGTACTGGAGTGGGTTGCCATTGCCTTCTCCAACTACTATTACTACTAGTATAATGATTTACATTTGGAATTACGATGTCAATATGTGTCTAGATTTAATAGTTTTTAAGGATGCTGGTAATGCGGCAGACACAGAAAGGTGATAGGCAAGCAGGACAGGACACCTGGAAATAATAATGGGGTGGGTAGTAGGGGACTACACTGCAGGTGAGACAAGGCTATTTGAGAGCAATGATTCACAAACTGCTCAACCTTTCAGTGTCCAAGATAACTGGATGAAACCCTGAATAGGTAATGACTATCTGTCTGCACTTTCCAAAGTGCATTCTTCAGGATATCTTTGTGAGATATTCGTAAGTATTTGGAGGGGCGGGGGAAAGATGAATCTCTTTATCAAATAAATGTGAGAAATTCTGAGATAAAGTTACACTCGATGCTTGATTTCTAAGTCTTTAATATACTGCTATTATTCGTATGTTTCCAGGAGGAAATAGTAACACATACCTTTTCTCAGATGGGCAATATACACTCTTTTCAAATGTGTTTGGCCATATGCACTTACTTCATTTTTTCTCAAAATATATTATTAACCCCCTCAGAAACTAGGGTTTTTTCTAAGATAAGAGTAGACCTATCCTACTACTTTTAAGTGTGTTGTTTGGAACAATATATGCCAACTTTGAAGACTATAAACTGGTGGTAGTAACCTGTATTGAAGTTGGATAAATCGAAGTGTTTTTCCCTTTTTATTTCTAATTTGTTTTCTATCTCTAGTCAATATCTTTTAATATACAAAGTTGTCATACAAATAGATCTGTGACATGTTTCTCAATTTATGTGAGATGATTTCATACATTTTAAACAATTCGGTCAATCTTTCAAGTGGTCGCAATTTTTTGCTATTCAGGAAAAAAAGTTTGTGGAAAGTTATATATGGTTTTTATAGCCTGTTAGTATTAATTTTATGTTTAATATTACTTTTTTAATGTGGTTAAGAAAATGTAGCAAATTAGAAATTAATAAAACTGATTAAGTTAATTTCAATTGATAGTAAATTTTATTTAGGCTTTCTAGGTGGTGCTAGTGGTAAAGAACCTGCCTACCAATACATGAGACATAAGAGACGTGGGTTTGATCCCTGGGTTGGGAAGATTCCCTGGAGGGGGTCATGGGAACCCACTCCAGTATCTTGCCTGGAGGATCCCATGGACAGAGGAGCCTCATAGGCTATAGTCCATGGGGTCACAAAGAGAAGGACATAACTGAAGTGACTTAGCACAAGCACAAGAAAATTTTGTCACTAACCCAATTGTTTTGAATTTTTTGCTGATTTGTTCTTTATACACTATAGCTTTTCTAACTTTCTATATTGCTTTTACAGTGAAAAATCAGACTTCATTATATTTTTCTATATGATATGTAAAACATAAGGTCCTAAGACACTGGAAGGAAATGTGCAAAGTATAACCACAATTATCTTGGAGTGATGGGGCTTTATGCAATTCAACTGCGAGGGCCCTCTGAATTCTACTTCTGCGTTTTAGGAATTTATTATAAGGACAAATAAATATGTTTTTTAAAAAGATTTAATTGCCACCTGGATAATAAAGTGGTGCAACACTGTAAGACTCTAAAGTGAAGCAGCAGATAAACCTCCACAGATCCTAGGGTCAGTAGGTCCTTCACCTCCCATGCAACCTTCACTAAGTCACTGACCTGTTCCAAACGTCTTCCGTAAAACTGGAACAGTAATGCACCTACCTCACAGAAAATGAAAATGGGAAAACGCTTTTCTGGATGACTAAATGGAAGATGTAACTGCCTACATAAAAATGCAAGTTCTTTGGAAACAATCTCCAAGTTTATGATAACACAATTTAACAGTGTTTTGCTACTGACATAATCAGTTCAATCCTCAGTGAATTAAAGTTTGAGAAACCTTGAGGGAAATTATGAAGAGTTAAAATTCTAAAAGAATCAGCAGCAGCTCTAATGAGACAATGGATGTCCAGCCTGCCTCTTGTTGATGTTTATCTGCATTTTACATAGATCAACATTCTCTCAAGGAAGAGGTTCTGTTGCTTGTGTTCACCGAGACAAAGCCTACTATTGCTTTCAGTTCAGTTCGGTTCAGTCGTTCACTCATGTCGGACTCTTTGCGACCCCATGAATCGCAGCACGCCAGGCCTCCTTGTCCATCACCAACTCCTGGAGTTCACTCAGACTCACGTCCATCGAGTCGGTGATAGTCTAGCTCAAAGATGCAAATATACTTTCGGGGTTTTGATTCTGGAAATTATCCTATCTGGTTCTACACCATTTTGACATCAATGTAGTTGTTGATTTTCCACCACGAGGAGTATAAAAGGAAAGATACAGCCTAGAGGCAGCAATGTATTTTAGATCAAGTGTGGCTGTGAATTCCATTTTCTCACACTGCTCCACCCAGTGAAATACTTCATGCTCTGTGTACTGGTGGGACAGAATGAAGCAGACTGCTTTGAAACTTTTATCTTTAATTAATTTTTACTATTGGAGGAAAGTTATGACCAACCTAGATAGCATATTCAAAAGCAGAGACATTACTTTGCCAACAAAGATTTGTCTAGTCAAGGCTATGGTTTTTCCTGTGGTCATGTATGGATGTGAGAGTTGGACTGTGAAGAAGGCTGAGCGCCGGAGAATTGATGCTTTTGAACTGTGGTGTTGGAGAAGACTCTTGAGAGTCCCTTGGACTGCAAGGAGATCCAACCAGTCCATTCTGAAGGAGATCCGCCCTGGGATTTCTTTGGAAGGAATGATGCTAAAGCTGAAACTCCAGTACTTTGGCCACCTCATGCGAAGAGTTGATTCATTGGAAAAGACCCTGATGCTGGGAGGGATTGGGGGCAGGAGGAGAAGGGGACGACAGAGGATGAGATGGCTGGATGGCATCACTGACTCGATGGATGTGAGTCTGAGTGAACTCCAGGAGTTGGTGATGGACAGGGAGGCCTGGTGTGCTGCGATTCATGGGGTCACAAAGAGTCCGACACGACTGAGCGACTGATCTGATCTGATTGTATTTTCTTTCTTTTCAATTTAGAAAGATAATAAGAGAAAGAATCACAGGGGAAACTATGTTTCTATCTCAGTGTTTTGAACAAAGCAATCTATTGAATCTTTGACATTTTTGAGAAACCACCCACATGATTTAAAAAAAAAAAAAAAGTTTGCTTCTTCTTGAGGCTCATTTAAAGGAACTTCAAGTACAAGGAAATGCATGACAATTTTCTTTTGATTCCTGCAATTCAGTGGGGCTCATTTAATGTTAGAATGCCAGTAAAGATTTTTGCTGCCCAGCAGAAGTGCAGAACCCAGATCAGATGGTCTTGATTACCTGTGACACTGACAGTACGTGTAAGAACAGGTGCTGTATTTTGGAGCACACTGCTCTTACTGTGAAGCTTTGGAGAACTTTTTTTAAAACTTTCTATGTTGTACTGGGGTATAGCTGATTAACAACATTGTGATACTTTCAGGTAAACAGTGAGGGAACTCAGCCATCCATATACATGTATCCATGGGCTTTTACAGTGGCTTAGTTGTAAAGAATCTACCTGCCATGCAGGAGACAAAGCAGACATGGGTTCAGTCCCTGGGTGGAGAAGATCCCCTGGAGGAGGAAATGGAAACCCACTCCAGTATTCTTGCCTGAAAAAATCCCATGGACAGAGGAGCCTGGTGGGCTACAATCCCATATGGTGGCATAGAGTTGGAAATGACTGAGCACATTGTCCCCCAAACTCCCCTTCCATCCAAGCTGCCACATAACATTGAGCAGAGTTCCATGTGCCATGCAGTAGGAACTTGTTGGTTATCATTTTAAATATAGCAGTGTGGACATGTCTATCCCAAGCTCCCTAACTATCCCTTCCCTGCATTCTGCCCCCTGGCAACCATAAGTTTGTTCTCTAAGTCTGTGAGTCTAGGATAACGTTTAAGTGAGGATTCTTCCTCCGTAATCTTCTTTGTGAAAGAGATTCAAACTCCTTTGATCTAAGTTCAGATTTCATCCTGGGGCCACTGGTTGTTGCTGGGGATGGCCAGCGGTAGATGCAAGGAAGAGGCATTGTGCAAAGGCACAGGGGGGCTGGGTTTGGGTGCAGAGGAAGAGAGACACAGATAAGTGATCAGTGCACAACAAGGCATGTTTGTTCACACATCAGATTTTTGTTATTGAGGGAGTACCGCTTCTTAGTACTTCTTAGAAGAAAAGTACCACTATTAGTCAGGATCCAATCAGGAAAACAGGGTCCACACCAGGTGGCTCAATAGGAGGAATTTAACATAGGAGCCTGTTACAAAGGTCATGAAATCTGGGGCCACCACGACTTTCTGCCCAGAGTGTCTTTACCATCAGGCTGTTTCTTTCACTTAGGGAAGAATTAAGTAAAAACAGATATTTTCCAGTTGTTTCTTTCTTAAGAGTATTATTTTTCCCACTAAATCTTTAAAATATGCTTAACAGTTATTCTAAAACCCTTTCCTTATTTACTTTTCCTCATATGCAAATCAGACTCTGAAAAATACCTTCAAAAATGCAAAAATCAACAATACAGATCATAGAAATAAAAAATGAAAAAAAAAATCTTTAAAATACTAATCACTCTACACCCAGGGATAATAATTTCAAATCTTTGGTTGAAAAGTTTATAGGAAAATCTTACAGCAGTATACAGTCTTGTTACTAGCTTTTATCCTCCAATGAACATTTTTTTTTCCTACTTCATTAAATATTCTTCAGAAACTTTCCTTTTGGTGGATTCAATATATTCCAAGTCTAAATTTCTTTACCATTTTCCTGCTGTTGGAAATTGAGTTTATTTCCAACCATGCAATTTTAAATAAAGCTAAAATATAATATTCTTATAAATAAGTTTTTGGGGTTTTTTTCGCCTCTTTGATTATTTCCAAAACTAAGAGAAGTCCTACCCTCTTTTTGTCTCTTCTTAATTTGTGAGAGGGGGAAAAAAGACAGGTCTAATTATGACTTGAATATGAGTAGTGCTAAATGACATGGTTTCTTAGAAATTAAAGAAAATTATAACTTTAAAATAAAATTATATATAAAAAATAACCAATTCCAGAAACCTATAAAGTTTTCATGCCCTTTAGTCCCCTCAATGTTCTGTTCATGTTCTCTCTGTTTTCCTCTTAATGAACATAATTTTCTACAGTGTCATCCTTCAAGAAAAAGATTCGGATTCTCTTATATAGATTTTCTACTTTATTCAGTTACTGTAATTGGAGGCAATATTATTTTCTACTATTTCAATAAACTGTACTTCAGCTGAATAACAGGCTTGGACATTTATTTTTATAGTTAATATTGTTTCTATGGGAAAATGTATTCAGAGATTCAAATACATATTTAAAAATAAAATTTAACAACACAATTTGCTTACAGGTAAAGGACGTTCAGTATTTCAAAAAGTAAAACATATTTGGTTAACCTCGTTTCATTATTCACATATTACCAAATACCATTGTACTTTGATATATAGTTCATCAGGTCACATATGAAAATCTCTTTTCTAAGAAATGTGTGTGTGCATTAACTATTAGATATGGTAGATTCTTTGAAGGATTTAGGCACTTGGAATTACTAGCTGACCCTTAAGTTAAGTTGATTTCCAGAAGGAGACTATAAACTGTGTCAATGACGATCCTGAGCAAATTTTGCACAATAGCATAGGCATCACTGTTGTTACTGTCTTGCTTTATTTTCTTTTCATAACATTTATCACTTGGTTTATAATATATTTATATGTTTTTATTTTAAATTCCATCCTTCATGAGAGTATTAGCGTCATGAGAGCAGGTCATTTCTTTCATTCTCTGCTTTATTCACTGTCTTGTATATAGTAGGTGCTCAATTAATGCCTTATTTGAATGAATTACTATTGTGTGAATAAAATGTGAAGATTGTTTCAGATCTGATACAACAGAAATAACATACAAAATATTGAAAATTTTGTAAATAAGCCCAATTTTAAAAATTGCTAGTGTCATATTTTTATTATCCTCCAAAGTATTTGTGAGTTGTTTTGGTTTATGGATATGTTCACTTGTGTCATATTTTAGATTACACATATAAATAATATCTTGAAATACTGAGTGTGTCAAATCTTGAGCTGTGTCTGTACAGAAAAGAAGTGTGAATCTCAAAGCCTATGTTACAAAACATGTATCTTTTTCTTTCCAAGTAAATTAAAAAATTTTGTCTTAAAAAAATGTGAAATAGACCTAACTCTTTAAACCAAGCAGCATTGCTGATGATTTTAGAATGTGGTTGCCCTGACTTTCATGGAAAGTCACAAATATGTTTTCCATTTAATACAGACTTCATTTGCTTTATTCTTAATAAGTTAAGTTAAATGTCCCACACCATAAAAATTACCCTTAGACAAAGGGTACTTTGTCTTCTGAAAGTAAGAATTCTGAAGCTAAGAATTCTCAACGATTCAAAGATAAACGTTAGTCTTTATGAGGGGCAAGGCTACAAAGAAATAATAAGATGACCACGGTCAAATTTAGTCTGGCTTTTTTCCCCCAGCAACTCTTAGGCATTCGTCATAGTGCTTAACAGAAGTTCCCAAAGGTAAATGAGGGAATGGAATTAGAATAGATTTTAAACAAATGTTTATTAAGATCCACAACTTATTCACTATTGGTAACTGGAACTTCAAAGCAGAGTAATGAATTTAAATACATAGTAACAGAAAAAAATTTTTGTTTAATTTATAGAAGGAACAAGTTAGGTTGGAAAGAATCATTATCATCAGTCAGTCTTAGAATTGGAGCCTTTATTTTATGCATGCCTGAGAGGCAAACTGGTTAATATATCTATGGCCTGCACATTTCCAGTATATCTCTTTTCTCTCTCTTTTCCATTCTACCCTTCATTTTTCAGACCCCTTCCATCTCTCCCAACACAGTCACCCCACACATTAATGCACATGCACAAGTCTGTCTTTGGTATGAAGCATCTTAGGTTTATCGGTAACTCATCTTACTAATGGACCCAGTTACAATGATCTCATTAGAAAAGTTAAAACAACAGCTGTTTATTACCACAGAAATGTGTGCAAATGATTAAAAAAGTAATTCCCTTTTCTTCTTCTAAATTGCATAGACTGTAATGAAAGCAATTACTTTTGCCATTTCCTGTGTTATCAGAATGTTCATATCACTGCAGAAGTAAGAAAAGTTTTTCTATTTAGTTTGGCCTCTGCAATCACAACAAAAGGTATTTATATAAAAGGCCAGAAAACCATCAAGAAATTTTACTATTTCAAAATCCCAATGCTATCAAATGTATCCTAAGAAAATATTCTAAAATAGTGAAAATTATGAATACAAGCATGGCTGCAAGCAACAAAATGAATTCAAGGTAAATTAAGCAAGTAGGCGAATTTGTTGAAAAGATAAGTCATAAATTTAATGGCACATTTGTAAAACAGCTTCAGGAACAGATAGGAGCTAAGAAACAACCCTAGAGTGGGTCAGAGCTACAGGAATTCCTAGAGATCTCTTATCATTGTGCTACCACTGGAATTAATCAGCTCTAACTACATTTTCTTTCTTGATTTTTACATGCTTAAGATTCAAAAAGTAAAGAAAAAAGAGGACTAATTAAAATCAGAAATGAAAGGGAGATATTACAACTGATACCACAGAAATACAAAGGATCATAAGAGACTACTATAAACAGTAGCATGCCAACAAATTGGACAACGTAGAAGAAATGGAAGAATTTCTAAAAAACATACAACCTATCAAGACTGAATCATAGTGGAAGAGAAAATCTAAACAGCCCAATTAACTGGTAATGAAACTGAGTCAGGAATTAAAAACCTCCCAGCAAACCAAAGTTTAAAACTTCACTGATGAATTCTACTAAACATTCAAAAGAGAATTAAACCAATCCCTCTCAAACTCTTCAAAAACAGAAAAGGAGAAAACTCTTTCAAACTCATTTAAAGAGGTCAGCATTACCCTGATACCAACACCAGACAGGATACTGAAGGAAAGAAATTATAGGTCAATATTATTGATGGATCAGAGAAGACAATGGCACTCCACTCCAGTACTCTTGCCTGGAAAATCCCATGGACGGAGGAGCCTGGTGGGCTGCAGTCCAATGGGTCGCTACGAGTTGGACATGACTGAGTGATTTCACTTTCACTTTTCACTTTCATGCATTGGAGAAGGAAATGGCAACCCACTCCAGTGTTCTTGCGTGGAGAATCCCAGGGACGGGGGAGCCTGGTGGGCTGCCGTCTACGGGGTCGCATAGAGTTGGACACGACTGAAGTGACTTAGCAGCAGCAGCATTATTGATGGATGTAGATGCAAAAATCTTCAACAAAATATTAGCAAACTGATTTCAACAATACATTTTAAGGATCATACACCATGATCAAGTAGGATTTTTTCCAGGGGTGTAAGTATCATTCATTATCTGCAATGAAGTCAATGTGATATACCGCATTAACAAAATGAAGAATAAAAATTATGATTATCTAAACTGAAACAACAACAAAAAAAGCATTTGACAAAAGTCAACATCCATGTACAAAAAAAATCTCTAAACAAATGAGAATAGAAGGAATGTACCTCAACGTAATAAAGGCTGTACATGACAAACCCACAGCTAACATCACCAGTTCAGTTCAGTTGCTCAGTCGTGTCTGACACTTTGCGACCCCATGAATCGCAGCACACCAGGCATCCCTGTCCATCACCAACTCATGGAGCTCACCCAAACTCATGTCCATCAAGTCAGTGATGCCATCCAGCCATCTCATCCTCTGTCGTCCCCTTCTCCTCCTGCCCCCAAACTCTCCCAGCATCAGGGTCTTTTCAAATGAGTCAACTCTTCACATGAGGTGGCCAAAGTATTGGAGTTTCAGCTTCAACATCAGTCCTTCCAATGAACACCCAGGACTGATCTCCTTTAGGATGGACTGGTTGGATCTCCTTGCAGTCCAAGGGACTCTCAAGAGTCTTCTCCAACACCACAGTTCAAAAGCATCAGTTCTTCAGTGCTCAGCTTTCTTCACAGTCCAACTCTCACATCCATACATGACCACTGGAAAAATGAGAGCCTTGACTAGATGGACCTTTAACATCATACTCAATGGTGAAAAGCTGAAAGTCTTTCCTCTAAGATGAGAAACAAGACAAAGGTGTTCACTGTCACCAGTTATTTTCAACACAGTATAGGAAATCCTACACAGAGTAATTAGGTGAGAAAAAGAAATAAAAGACATCCAAATTGAAAAGGAAGAAGTAAACCTGTCACTTGCACATGACAAGATGTTATACACAAAAAGCCCTAAAGATGCCATCAAAAACTGTTAGAGCTAATAAACAAAATCAGTAAAGCTGGAGGATATAAAATCAATATGCAAAAATTTGGTGTGTTCCTGTACACAAATAAACAAACATAAAGAGAAATAAAGAAAACAATCTCATTTATATCAAAAAGAACAAAGTTCTCAGGAACAAATTTAACCAAGAAGGTGAAAAGCTTACATATTGAAAACTAGGGAATTTCCTGGCAGTCCAGTGGTTAAGACGCAGCACTTTCAATGTGGGGGCCTGTGTTTGATTGAAATAGATGAAAACAACAGAATGGGAAAGACTAGAGATCTCTTCAAGAAAATTAGGAATACCAAGGGAAGTTTTCATGCAAAGATGGGCAAAATAAAGGCTAGAAATGGTATAGACCTAACAGAAGCATAAGATTTTAAGAAGAGGTGGCAAGAATACACGGAAGAACAATACAAAAAAGATCTTCATGACCCAGATAACCACAATGGTGTGATCACTCACCTAGAGCCAGACATCCTGGAATACAAAGTCAGGTGGGCCTTGGGAAGCATCACTATGAACAAAGCTAGTGGAGGTGATAGAATTCCAGTTGAACTATTTCAAATACTAAAAGATGATGCTGTGAAACAATATGCCAGCAAATTTGGAAAAGTCAGCAGTGGCCACAGGACTGGAAAAGGTCAGTTTTCATTCCAATCCCAAAGAAAGGCAATGCCAAAGAATGCTCAAACTACTGCACAATTACACTCATCTCACATGCTAATAAAGTAATGCTCAAAATTCTCCAAGCCAGGCTTCAACAGTATGTGAACTGTGAACTTCCAGATGTTCAAACTGGATTTAGAAAAGGCAGAGGAATCAGAGATCAAATTGCCAACATCTGTTGTAGTTTTCAATTTTATTGGTGCTATGAAATCTAATTAAGCTTTTGAGATTTTTCTTTTTCTCTTCCAATCACACTTTTTATTGCTGTTATAAACTTTTGCCTCTACATTGGGCTTTTGCAGTTATGTGGAGTTTTCCTTTCCTCTTCCTTTTTTTTTCCTTTTTTTAAATTTTTTAAAACCTATTATTGTTTTTTCTGCTTTTATTACTTTGCTTGCTTTTCCTACTGTTCTTTTCCCCTTGCAGTTATCTTTAATGTATATAAATCTTCTTTATCTATCTCTATTTAGCTTTGCATATCTATTCTTTCTTTCTTTTCTTTCTTACCTTTCCTCTCAACATATGTTAATTTTGTTTTCATTGCTTTATTCCAAACTTGGCACCTTGCTTTAGTTTTGTTTTCCAGTTTGTGCTTTAGTTAGTTTTGTTCTTAAATGATAGATATAATTTTTGGTTTCCTTTGTTCGCCAGGTCACTCTATTGTACTTTATTTTTGTTGGACTGTTTTGATTTTGCTTATGGATGTATCTGTGTATGTGTATAGTCCATGATTTTAATTATTATTTGCTGATTATGTAACTGCCATTAGTCTGGGATTCATCTTTGGTTTCTCATTTTTGGCCATGTGTTATCTCACTTAATGACATAACAAAACACTTGTGGAATTTTGTTCCTGACCAGAGATCAAGCCCTGAATCTTTGGATTGGGAGCACTGACTCCAAGACCCTAGACTACCAGAGAACTAACCCTAGGGAGTATCAAATAGTGAGAAGTCACACAAAGGAAACCACTTGAATACATGACCCAGAATCACCCAACCACCAGTAGCACCCTGTGCAGGATGCCTCATCCAAAAAATGAACAAAACAAAAATACAAACAGAATTAGCAGCAGACAGGATTACCACCTTACTCATCCTTACAGTGGGGGGAAAAAAAAAAAAAACTTAGCATAAATCTCACCCTATATGAAGCTTACACAAACCACTGCACCAAACTTAGGAGGGCAGAAAAAGGAAGAAAGAATTCAACCTTGAAGCCTGGGAAAAGGAGACCTCAAATACAATAAATTTAAAAAAATAATAATGAAAAGGCAGAGAAATACTGCACAAATGAAGAAACAAACTTGAAACACAGAAGGCCAAATAAATGAATAGGAAACAGGCAAACCACCTGAAAAAGAATTCAGAATAAGGATGGTAAAGATGATCAAAACTCTTGAAAACAGAATGGAGAAAATGCAAGAATCAATTAACAAAGACCTAGAAGAATTAAAGAATAGACATACAGAGTCAAACAACACAATTACTGAAATTAAAAATACTCTGTTGCTGCTGCTATGTCACTTCAGTCATATCCGACTCTGTGCGACCCCATAGATGGCAGCCCACCAGGCTCCCCTGTCCCTGGGTTTCTCCAAGCAAGAACACTGGAGTGGGTTGCCATTTCCTTCCCCAGTGCATGAAAGTGAAAAGTGAAAGGGAAATCGCTCAGTCGTGTCCGACTCTTCACGACCCCATGGACTGCAGCCCACCAGGCTCCTCCGTCCATGGGATTTTCCAGGCAAGAGTACTGGAGTGGGGTGCCATTGCCTCCTCCCAAAAATACTCTACAAGGAATCAATAGCAGAATATCTGAAGCAGAAGAATGAATCAGTGAGATGGAAGATAAAATGGTGGAAATAGCTTCTGAAAAGCAGAATAAAGTAAAAAGAATGAAAAGAACTGAGGATAGTCTCAGAGACCTCTGGGACAATATCAAACACACCAACATTTGAATTATAGGGGTCCCAGAAGAAGAGAAAAAGAACGGGTATGAGCAAATTTTTGAAGAGACTATAGTTGAAAATTTCCCCAACATGAAAAAGGAAATAGTCAATCAAGTCCAAGAGGTGCAAAGAGTCCCATACAGGATAAACGCAAGGAGAAACATGTCACAAGACATATACTAATCAAACTAACAAACATTAAACACAAATAAAGAATATTAAAGCAGCAACGGAAAAGCACAAGTAACATACAAGAGAGACCCCATATGTTTAACAGCTGATCTTTCAGGAGAAACTCTGCAGGCCAGAAGGGAATGGTAGGATATATATAAAGTACTGAAAGGGAAAAATCTACAACCAAGATTACTCTATCTGGAAAGGACCTCATTCAAAATTGATGGGGAAATCAAAAGCTTTTCAGACAAGCAAAGTTAAGAGAATTCAGTACCACCAAACTAACTTTACAACAAATGTTCAGCTCAGTTCAATTCAGTCGCTCAGTTGTGTACGACTCTTTGCCATCCCATGAATCGCAGCACTCCAGGCCTCCCTGTCCATCACCAACTCCCGGAGTTCACTCAAACTCATGTCCATCGAGTTGGTGATGCCATCCAGCCATTTCATCCTCTGTTATCCCCTTCTCCTTCTGCCCCCAATCCTTCCCAGCATCAGGGTCTTTTCCAATGAGTCAACTCTTTGCATGAGGTGGCCAAAGTATTGGAGTTTCAGCTTCAGCATCAGTCCTTCCAAAGAACACCCAGGACTGGTCTTCATTAGGATGGACTGGTTGGATCTCCTTGCAGTCCAAGGGACTCTCAAGAGTCTTCTCCAACACCACAGTTCAAAAGCATCAGTTCTTCAGTGCTCAGCTTTCTTCACAGTCCAACTCTCAAATCCATACATGACCACTGGAAAAACCATAGCCTTGACTAGACGGACCTTTGTTGGCAAAGTAATATCTCTGCTTTTCAATATGCTATCTAGGTTGGTCATAACTTTCCTTCCAAGGAGTAAATGCCTTTTAATTTCATGGCAGCAATCACCATCTGCAGTGATTTTGGAGCCCCAAAAAATAAAGTCTGACACTGTTTCCCCATCTCTTTCCCATGAAGTGATGGGACCAGATGCCATGATCTTCGTTTTCTGAATGTTGAGCTGTAAAGCCAACTTTTTCACTCTCCACTTTCACTTTCATCAAGAGGATTTTAGTTCCTCTTCACTTTCTGCCATAAGGGTGGTGTCATCTGCATATCTGAGGTTATTGATATTTCTCCCGGCAATCTTGATTTCAGCTTGTGTTTCTTCCAGTCCAGCGTTTCTCATGATGTACTCTGCATAGAAGTTAAATAAGCAGGGTGACAATATACAGCCTTGATGTACTCCTTTTCCTATTTGGAACCAGTCTGTTGTTCCATGTCCAGTTCTAACTGTTGCTTCCTGACCTGCATATAGGTTTCTCAAGAAGCAGGTCAGGTGGTCTGGTATTGCCATCTCTTTCAGAATTTTCCACAGTTTATTGTGATCCCCACAGTCAAAGGCTTTGGCATAGTCAATAAAGTAGAAATAGATGTTTCTCTGGAACTCTCTTGCTTTTTCCATGATCCAGCGGATGTTTGCAATTTGATATCTGGTTCCTCTGCCTTTTCTAAAACGAGCTTGAGCATCTGGATGTTCACGGTTCACGTATTGCTGAAGCCTGGCTTGGAAAATTTTGAGCATTACTTTACTAGCCTGTGAGATGAGTGCAATTGTGCAGTAGTTTGAGCATTCTTTGGCATTGCCTTTCTTTGGGATTGGAATGAAAACTGACCTTTTCCAGTCCTGTGGCCACTGCTGAGTTTTCCAAATTAGCTGGCATATTGAGTACAGCACTTTCACAGCATCATTTTCCAGGATTTGAAAGAGCTCAACTGGAATTCCATCACCTCCACTAGCTTTGTTCATAGTGATGCTTCCTAAGGCCCACTTGACTTCACATTCCAGGATGTCTGGCTCTAGGTGAGTGATCACACCATTGTGATTATCTTGGTCGTGAAGATCTTTTTTGTACAGTTCTTCTTTGTATTCTTGCCACCTCTTCTTAATATCTTCTGCTTCTGTTAGGTCCATACCATTTCTTTCCTTTATCAAGCCCATCTTTGCATGAAATGTTCCCTTGGTATCTCTACTTTTCTTGAAGAGATCTCTAGTCTTTCCCATTCTGTTGTTTTCCTCTATTTCTTTGCATTGATCGCTGAGGAAGGCTTTCTTATCTCTCCTTGCTATTCTCTCTTCTTTAATCATTAAGGAAATGCAAATCAAAACCACAGTAGGATATCTCCTTACATGTCCTAGACTGGCTATTATCAAAAGACAAGAAATAACAAGTGTCCACAAGGATGTGGAGCAAAGGGAACCCTTCTGAACTGTCGGTGAGAATGCAAATTGGTGCAGCCACTTTGAAAAAAGTATGGAGTTTTCTCAAAAGCTAAAAATATAACTACCATACCGTTCAGCAGTTCCACCTCTTGGTATTATCAGAAGAAAATGAAAATACTAATTCAGAAAGAAACACAACTCCATGTTCATTGTAACATTATTTACAACACCAAGATATGTGAACAATCTAACTGAATGGGTAAGAAGATGTGGTGTATATATATAAACAAATATGTGTGTCAAGTATGTTGAGATTGCTTAACAAATTTAAAAATGGAAAAAAAAAAAACTTGCCATTTGCAACAACATGGATGGACCTTTAGGGCATTATGCTAAGTGAAATAAGTCAGAGACAAATATTCTATGATCTCTTATATGTGAAATCTAAAAAATAAACATAACAGTTCATAGATACAGAGAACCAACTGGTGATTGTCAGAAGTGGGGGTGGGGGTGGGAAGAATAGGTATTAGAGGTCAAAAGGTAAAAAAATAAAAAAGCATTACTTGTGAACTAGCCAATAGATTCTTATTATCCTAGTCTTAAAATTTCCTTATTTCTATCAACAGAAGAATCATTAATTCAAACCTGCTGAAGGCATTTAGATGTACTGAAAACATCTGATTTATAGTCTAATTCTCTGCAACATACTTTTATAACCAAAGTACAAGATTGAGTAGAGGATTATAGAAGATCCACTGCTTCAGTAATGGATTAAGCTGCTCTGTGACCACAACTTAAAATGTTTATTCTTTCAGCAAACAATTATTGAATATTTACTGTGGCCAGCTTCAGAGGTAACTGCCAAAATATAACTGTCTGTACAGAGGTGGTTACTGCACAATTGCACTCATTTCACATGCAGGCAAAATAATGCTCAAAATTCTCCAAGCTAGCCATCAATAGTGCACGAACTGAGAATTTCCAGATGTTCAAGCTGGATTTAGAAAAGGCAGAGGAACCAGAGATCAAATTGCCAACATACGTTGGCTCACAGAAAAAGCAAGAGAATTCCAGAAAAAACATCTACTTCTGCTTTATTGACCATGCTAAAGCCTTTGACTGTATGGATCACAACAAACTGTGGAAAATTCTGAGAGATATGGGAATACCAGACCACCTCACCTATCTCCTCAGAAACCTGTATGCAGGTCAAGAAGCAACAGTTAGAACCAGATATGGAAAAATGGACAGGTTCCAAATTGGAAAAGCAGTACATCAAGGCCATATATTGTCACCCTGCTTATTATACTTATATACAGAGTACATCATGCAAAATGCCAGCTGAATGAAGCACAAGTTAGAATCAAGATTGCTGGAAGAAATATCAATAACCTCAGATATGCAGATTACACCACCCTTTTGGCAGAAAGAGAAGAGGAACTAAAGAGCCTCTTGATGAAGGAGAGTGAAAAGGTGGCTTAAAACTCAACATTCAAAAAACGAAGATGATGGCATCCAGTCTCATCACTTCATGGCAAATAGATGGGAAACAATGGAAACAGTGACAGACTTCATTTTCTTGGGCTCCAAAATCACTGCAGAAGGTGACTGCCATCATGAAATTAAAAGACACTTGCTCCTTGGAAGAAAAGCTATGTCAAACCTAGACAGCATAGTAAAAAGCAGAGGTATTACTTTACTGACAAAGGTCCATCTAGTCAAAGCTATGGTTTTTCCAGTAGTCATGTATGGATGTGAGTTGGACTGTAAAGAAGACTGAGTGTCAAAGAATTGATGCTTTTGAACTGTGGTGGTGGAGAAGACTCTTGAGAGTCCCTTGGACTGCAAGGAGATCAAACCAGTCAATCCTAAAGGAAATCAATCCTGAATACTGATTGGAAGGACTGATGCTGAAGCTGAAGGTCCAATACTTTGTCCACCTGATGTGAAGAGCTGACTTATTAGAAAAGACCCTCGTGCTGGGAAGGACTGAAGGTAGGAGGAGAAGGGGACGACAGAGGATAAAATGTTTGGATGGCATCACTGAGTCAATGGACATGAGTTTGAGCAGGCTCCAGGAGTTGGTGATGGACAGGGAAGCCTGGCGTGCTGCAGTCCATGGGGTTGCAAAGAGTCGGACATGACTGAGCACTTAACAACACAGAGGTGGTTGTAAAGGTAAATATTTTATAATGCTCTTTGGAGCCAGGTTTATATGTTTAGTTTCTAAAGTATGTTCTTTTGTAAAAAATATGTTCAGTTCAGTTCAGTTGCTCAGTCGTGACCTGGCATGGACTGCAGCATGCCAGGCATCCCTGTCCATCGCAAACTCCTAGAGTTTACTCAAACTCATTACCCAAAGAAAGGCAATGCCAAAGAATGTCAAAAAATATATAATATCAACTTAAATTTAATTTCAGTGTATGAATTATGATGTTACTGGTGTCTGAATTAGTAAAATCTCACTATGTTCTCAAAAGTGTTAATGAGGTTATTCTTGGTACAGACATACGTTGTTTCACTGCACTTTGCTTTATTGTGTTTCAAAGATACTATGGCATATATCCAGACAAAACTATGATTCAAAAAAAATAGCAGCACTATTCATAGTAGCCAAAACATGAAACCAACCAAAATGTCCAATGATAGATGAATGGATAAAGAAGATGTGGTACATATTTACAACTACTCAGCCATAAAATAAAAAAGGAAGAAAGGAAGAAAATAGTGCCCATTTGCAACAACATGGATTCAATTAGAGATTATCATACTAAGTGAAGTAAGCCAGAAAGAGAAAGACAAATAGCATATGATATCACTTATAGGTGGAACCTAAAATAGGGCACAAATGAACCTGTCTACAAAACAGAAACAGACTCACAGGCAGAGAGATCAGACTTGTGCTTGTCAAGGGAGAGGAGAAAAGGGAGAGAGTTGGCCTGGGAATTTGGGGTTGACAGATGCAAATTATTACATTTAGAATGGATAAACACCAAGGTCCTACGGTACACCACAGGGAGCTATATCCAGTCTCCTGGGATAATCCATAATGGAAAAGAATGTTTTAAAAAGAGAATGTAGGCTATTTCGTGGACGTCAGGTGTGCGGGCGCATCTGGGAACGCGGGCGGGAGGGGACCGGGAAGACCTAGCCTAAGTTCTGTGGATTTGAACCTCCGCATTTCTAACCTAAGATCTCAAAACGCATCGTGATTCCTGTCGATTGGACTGTAAATTTTATGTAGATAATCTTGGAAACAATGGTAACAAGACTGAATTGGAACGAGCTTTTGGCTATTATGGACCACTCCGAAGTGTGTTGGTTGCTAGAAACCGTCCTGGCTTTGCTTTTGTTGAATCTGAAGACCCCCCAGATGCAGCTGATGCTGTCCCAGAGCTAGACGGGAGAGAACACTGTGTGGCTGCCGAGAAGGGTGGAACTATCCAACGGTGAAAAGGGAAGTCGAAATCGTGGTGCACCTCCTTCTTGGGGTCGTGGCCCTTGAGATGATTATCGGAGGAGGAGTCCTCCACCTCCACGCAGATCTCCAAGACTGAGAAGCTTCTCCCGCAGGCGGAGCAGGTCCCTTTCTAGAGATAGGAGAAGAGAAAGAACACTGTCCCGGGAGAGAAGTCACAAGCCATGCTGATCTTTCTCTAGGTCTCACAGCAGATCTAGGTCAAATGAAAGGAAATAGAAGATCAGTTTGCAAGAGGAGTGGTGTACAGGAAATAACTTCATTTGACAGGAGTATGTACAGAAAATTCAAGTTTTGTTTGAGACTGCATAAGCTTGGTGCATTTTAAAAATGTTTTAGCCGTTCACATTTGTTTGTCTGTTGGAACAGTGACACACAGGGTGTAGTTCTCTATGGTTTGAAATGGGTCATATGAGGCATGTAATATCACAAATTGTTACTTTAAAATGTTCCCTTAAACAAAATTTAATTTGCTTTGAATTTTAGTCTTGCATAGGCTGATAATAAACCTCTAACTCCTGCCCAGGTAAAGTCGATGTTTAACATTATGGAAACAAAAACTGGCAAAAATTGGAAGATTTTTTTCAACATAGCTGGGATATGGTATGCAGCTGTAGTTAAGCGGTTTTTAAAAGCTGCTGTGAACTCAAAAGCTGGAGAAATTAAAGCTGCACCCTTAAACTGGATTAGAGGTTTAAAAATTCCACTAGTCTTCACACTGGACAAAAGGTTGTCCAGTTGGTGTAGAATCTAAGAAGTTTCAAGGAAGTTAGTTTACCTTTGCTTTAGGTTGTAAGTTCCTTCTGTGATTGCTGTATAAGAATACATAGCTCTTTGTAGCATTCTTTATTTGGAAATTTGAGACTACTCAAAATACCATATGTCCTGCCTGTTTAAGGGTGCATTGTAGAGCTGAACTGAGTTACAGTGCAAGATTCTTTTTTCATGCTGTCATTTGTAATAAGTTTTGTGAGAATCCTTGGGATTAAAGTTTTGGTTACAAAAAAAAAAAAAAGAGAGAGAGAGAGAGAATGTATATATGTGTAAAACTGAGTCACTCTACTGAGTTTTGCTCAATGCTGCAAATCAACTATGTGTCAACAAAAAAGGGAAAAAAAATAAGGTGGTTCCACTGTGAACCTGTAAGATTAACAGAGAAGAAAAGTCTGGCAATACCAAGAATGTCAAGCACATAGGAAAACAAACTCTCAAGTACAGCTGGTGGGAGTATAACTTTGTATAATCATTTTGGAGAGCATCTGGCAATGTTTAGTATAATTAAAGAGGCACATACACTGCTTCCCAGGAATTTCACTTCTAGATATATACTCTGAAGAAATTATCACCAATGTGTACAAGGAAACATGTTCAGGATGTATACAAGATTATTTTCTGTAATAGCAAAAAAAATTGTACTAAATGTAGAAGAAATGAATGAATAATATATGTGTATATATGTGTGTATAATAAAATATATATCATCTTTAAACACAAATAAAACACTAAAAAATAAATCAAGGGATTTCCCTAATGATCCAGTGATTAAGAATCTGCCTTCCAATGCAGGAGACACAGGTTTGATCCCTGGTCCGAGAGTTAAGAGCCCACATACTTCGAGGCAACTAAGTCTGACTGCTGGAAATAGAAGCCTGCACCCCAAAGAAAGGTCCTAAATGCCACAACTAAGACCTGATGCAGATAAATAAATAAATGTTAAAAATAAAGTAAAAGCTAGAAATGATTAAGTGTAGTATGGAAGGAACGTAGAAAGCCAAGACAGGCCAAAAGTGAAGCCTCTTGCATTGACCACTTAGCCATGCTGTGAATGCAAAGGAAAAGTTCTTGAAGGAAATTAGTCATGTGTGTATGTGTGTGTGTTTTCCTTCACTCTTTTAGAGAGGTGTCTGGGCATGCCTCTGTGATACGTTACTTCAGTCGTGTCTGACTCTTTACAACCCTACAGACCATAGCCCGCCAGGCTCTTCTGTCCATCGGATTCTCCAGGCAAGAATGCTGGAGTGAGTTACTATGTCCTCCTCCAGGGAATCTTCCTGATCCAAGAATGAAACCTGCGTCTTATCTGTCTCCTGCATTGGCAGGTGGGTTCTTTACCAGTAGCACCAGCTGGGAAGCCCGATGTGGTGTATTACATTGATTAATTATTAATTGATTTTCGTACGTTGAACTATCCTTACATTCTAGGAATAAATCCCACTTGGTCATCGTGTTTAATCTTTATCGTATGCTGCTGAATTCTATTTGCTTGTATCTTATTGAGGATTTTTGCATCAATACTCATAAAGGACATTGATCTGTAGTTTCCTTTCATGCTGGTCTTTGGCTTTGGTAATTCTGACCTCCTAGATTGAGTCAGAAAGTGTTCCATCCTCTTCACTTTCTTGGAAGAGTTTGAGAAGGAGTGGTATTAGTTCATCTTTAAATGTTTGGTAGTGAAGCCATGGTCCAGGGCTTGCTTTGTCAGATTTTTGATTACTGATTCAATCTCATCACTAGTTAGTTCTCAGGTTTCAACCTTGGTTTTGTGTTTTGTGTTTTGTGTTTCTAAATAAATAGAGTTTATCCATTTCAGCTAAGTAATCTAATTTGTTGATATATAATTGTTCATAGCACTCTCATAATCTTTTTATTCCTATATAATTGGTAATAATGATCCCATTTTTATTTATATTAGTTATGTATTCTCTGTCTCTTTTTTTCCTTTGTCAACCTAGCTTAAGATTTGTCAATTTTGTTCTTTTCGAAGATCCAGCTTTTGGCTTTGTTTATTTTCTCCATTGTTTTTCTGGGCTCTATTTTATCTCTGCTCTTATATTTATTATTTTCCTTCTTTTATGGTTTCTTTAGTGTGCCAACCTTATCTCCAATTTAAATCCCTTACAATAGTGTCTGGTTTTGTGGCTTGGGATATTTCCTGACTCGCCCTTTATTTCCTTTAGGACTCAGTTCCTCTGGACACCTTTACTGACCATCCAATCTAAAGTAGCCTATAGCTATTTTCTATCACAGCATCATTTTTCTTCACAGCTCTTATCACTCTATGATATTTTCATTTTTGTTTTTTTTTGTCTGCCCCCCCACCACACAAGCTTGCACATGCATGTATGCATATGTGCATACTTGTGCGTGCATATTCCTTAGAATATAAACTCTGTAAGGACGGACATTTTCGTTGTCTTGTTTAACCACTGCATCCCCATGGCCTAGAATAGTCTCTGGCCCAACAGTAAAAAATGTTCAGTAAGTATTATTGACTGCTCTAATGTATTGCAAAGGCTATTATTTTGAAAATGAGTGATTGGTTAAAAATCTCCTTACCTCTTGCTCCTAGAAGATTACTGAAAGACAAGAAATTTATAAAGTAGTTTTAAATTTTAAGATGGCCATAACCTAAATCATTGCAGTCTAATATACTTTATTAACACAGTTGGTTTAACATAGTTATTAGGTAAATAAACATGTTTTACATGGTATCTTTATAATATATCAGCATCTACTTACTTATGTATTATTTATTATTGTTTGTTTTTTGAGGTTAAAGTTTTTTGGGGGATATAAATTATACCCTACTCATATCAGGTAGTCAGTACGTGGCACTAAACTGAAAGTCTTAGTTTCTAGCTTCATCTTTGCTACTATTTAATTTGTATAGCTTTGGAAAGAAGGGCTACCCTGAGGGCTCAGCTGGTGGTAAAGAATCCACCTGCAATGTGGGAGACCTGGGTTCGATTCCTGGGTTGGGAAGATCCCCTGGAGAAGGGAAGGGCTACCCACTCCAGTATTCTGGCCTGGAGAATTGCATGGGCTGTATAGTCGATGGGGTCGCAAAGAGTCGGACACACCTGAGCAACTTTCACTTTGGAAAGAGTTGTTTAACTTGTTTGTACCTCAGTTTTTTCATTTGCAAAACAAGGGGATTAAATTAGATAAACTGATAAAGTCCCTTCCATCAATCAAATCTATAATTCCATAATTTAGAGTTCAATTTTACTAGTTTAACATGTTTATAATTGTTGGATGTTCATAACATATTTTTCTTTACTTTTTAAAATGTTAGGTTCTTTAATATTATTTAAGTTATAAAATTGTAACCCCCTGTTTGAGCATGGAGATTACCTTATAGATTTCCACTTTACTTTTCTTAGGAGAAGATATATCTTTTTCCATTTCTACAATATATTTTTATCTATTTTAATTAATTTAAAGTTTTTGGCTGTGCTGGGACTTTGTTGCAGAAGAAGCACCAGGGCTTTCTCCAGCTGCAGCTCTTGGGCTCAGTTGCCACATGATGTGTGGGATCCCCGTTCCCTGACCAGGGATGGAAGCTGCATGTCTAACCACTGGACCACCAGGAAAGTCCCTAAGTTATTTTTAATTGGAGGATAATTGCTTTACAATGTTGTGTTGGTTTCTGCCATACAACAAAGTGAATCAGCTATAAGTAGACATGTATCCTCTCCCTGTTGAGCCTGCCTTTCATCCCACTTTATCCCACCCCTCCAGGTCATCACAGAGGAATTTCCACTTTATAGAAGGGCTTCTAGAACTGAACTATGTGAAGTTTTCCCTAGTCTAGGCAAGATGAGTAGCTGGCTCTCAATAAATTTTGTTGAATTTTTAAGTTGAGTCTGTTAAAGGAAAAGGAAAGATAATATAGCAATGATTGATTGCTAAGAAAAATATTATATTCCAAAAGTATACTCCAAAAATTAACACTTTACATCAAAGAATTCCATTTAAAAATAACAACTAAAATTATAAATTAAAATACATAATAATTTAATGAGAAGATGAAATGCTTTCAGACACTATGGTATCTATAAAATAAATTTTATCTAACTTGGCAACTGGATTTAAACATGAGACATGAATCCTAATATAAAAAGTAACATCAAAAGGACAATGTTGATTTCTTCTCATAAACTTTAGGATCGTGAACATAAACAACCATCATATGTCAGAGGAAATAGATCTTAGAAGTTGAGGTAAGTTTACTTTTCTAATTTCCTGACCCACTCTGGGGCTGTCACAATTTTCCTCTTTCTCTCTCTCTCTCTCTCTCACACACGCACACACACACATACATATGTAATATTTTGCATATATTTAAAGTAAAAATTTTAGGAAATGTAGCAGGTAACTGTTGTTGTTTAATCGCTGGTTACGTCTGACTCTTTGTGATCCCATGGACTATAGCCTGCCTGGTTCTTCTGCCCATGGGATTTTCCAGGCAAGAACACTGGAGAGGGTTGCCATGCCCTTCTCCAGAGGATCTTCCCGACCCAGGGATCAAACCTGTGTCTCCTGCACTGGCAGGTGGATAGTTTACCACGGAGCCACCAGGGGAAGCCCAGGCTAAAATACACATTTCATGTCTTCAGAGATTCAAAACAGGAGGACTAGCTGTAAATATCCAATAGAAAGTCCTGCTTATTAAGAAAATTGTGAGTTGTGATTCTATGAGGTAAAAAGCTTTGATTTACTTCACCTAAGGACACTTGGAGAAAGAAATGGCAACCCACTCCAGTGTTCTTGCCTGGAGAATCCCAGGGACGGGGGAGCCTGGTGGGCTGCTGTCTATGGGGTTGCACAGAGTCAGACACGACTGAAGCGACTTAGCAGCAGCAAGGACACTTGTATGATTATAAATGTGTTCTGTGAATGTAGCTAGTCAACTTGATTTGTTACCATTTCTCTACAGGAATAAAGATAACATAAGGGGAGTCTCTCAAGAGGATTGGAGACTTCAGTACTGGCCAACCACTTGGTAACTTTTTAATTATCTTTTTTCTCTTCTCTGTATTTAGACCATTTAATTCATTTAGAATCCCCATTGAAACTCTAACACCTCCTCCACCATGAACCAATTATGGAAAGACTTCCTCCATACAATCCATTTTGCATGATATAATGAAAGGGCTGAGCAGAAGGGATTTGTTAAACATAATTTACATCTACTCCATAGTCAACCTTAATTATTTAGTGACTGATTGTCCTCTTAGGGGATTATGCAAGCATTTTGTTTCTACTCTGTCTCACTGCTGCTAACTGTTTAGCCGTTTCACTAATCAGCATGTCTATTAGGAGCAGTTTGGGGATAGAGTAAAGCAGAGGATCACACTGTGATCCATCATTTTGTCATTTCTTAGAAGATTTAGTAAAATCTTTAATGATGTGGGGGACTGAAGCTTGTGTGTAAATCAGTGGAATTTAATGTTTTCATTATCCATCTTATTCTTTGTCTCCTGAGGACAATGAAAATTTTGCTGTATGCATTTTGAAAATCTTAAGAATAAGAACTTGTATCTTACTTTGTTCAGGATGCTATAATAAAATACCACAGACTGGGTGGCTTATAAACAGCAGAAATTTATCACAGTTCTGGAGGCTAGAGGTCCAAGATCAGCGTGACAACTCTCTCTGACTGCAGAACTCGCTGTATCCCGCTGTAGCACAAGGGGCTGGGGAGCTCGGTGAGATTTCTTCTTTGTGGAAAAAGCTCAAATGAATTTCTTGGCCAACTCGATGTAAACACACTTATTCCGTCCAGGAGGGCTCCATTCTCATAACCTCATCAACCCCGAAAGACCCCCCTACTAATAATATCACCTTTGAGGGTTAGGGTTTCAGTATATAAATGACTGAACATAAACTTTCAGCCCACAGCAACAAGGCTATTGTTGTTCAGTTGCCAAGTCCTGGCTGAATCTCTGTGACCCCACAGACTGTACACTGCCAGGCTCCTCTGTTCATGCGATTTTCCAGGCAAGAATACTGGAGTGGGCTGCCATTCCCTTCTCCAGGGGAATCTTCCTGACCCACGGACCAAATCTGTGACTCTTGCCACATCTGTACTGACAGGTGGATTCTTTACCCATGAGCCACTGGGGAAGCCCCAGCAACATGATTATACATATTTAAAATTTTAATGGGTATTGCTATATCATCCTGTCACGTGAGTGTATGTTCCTCGGTTCTTTGTCTCGTTACAACAAAGATTTGGAGTGATGGACATTAAAGCCCCCTTGGCGTGTCACAGCTCTCAGGTCTTGGATAGACTGTATTATAGCTCTCAGGTCTCGAATGGACCATGTTATAGCTCTTAGACAAATCAGTGTTACAGCTCAGTGTTATAGCTCTATTTTATTTAGAAGATAGCAGGAAAATCCATCTTGGAGGCGTGAGGGCACATCGATCCAAAGACATGAAGAGAAGAGCACCCCAGGGAGAGAGAGAGAGAGTGAGAGAGGCAGAGAGAGAGAAAGAGTGCATGCACGCGGGAGAGAAAGAGAGCAAGAAAGCGCTTTGGCTCCTCCTTTTATGTTTTTTTCCTCCACCTGGGCCTGCCCTATGCAAATTGGGCTTAGCCAGGAGTACTGTTTGTTCTACCTGAAGTCTTCACTCTGGTCCTCGGACCCTCCTTTGACCTTCCTTTGTTCTATTCGTGGGCTTTTCCCTTCCTTGTCTTTCAGCCACCGCCATTTTGGACTCCTTTTCCCTATTTTACCTACCTAACAATCCTATAAGAAAGTTTCATCAGTTGTTATTCCCCGTGAATGGTGCATATGCGTGGCTTCCCTCTCTAAACTTCTCCAAACAACACTCCATCTTTTTCCCAAAAGGATGGGTGAATTTAGCTGTTAAATCTTTCAGGCCTGACTTCAGGCTCTACTACAAAGCCACAGTCATCAAGACAGTATGGTACTGGTACAAAGACAGAAATATAGATTAATGGAACAAAATAGAAAGCCCAGAGATAAATCCACACACCTATGAACACCTTATCTTTGACAAAGGAGGCAAAAATATACAATGTAGAAAAGACAATCGCTTTAACAAGTGGTGCTAGGAAAACTGGTCAACCACTTGTAAAAGAATGAAACTAGAACACTTTCTAACACCATACACAAAAATAAACTCAAAATGGATTAAAGACCTAAATGTAAGACCAGAAACTATAAAACTCCTAGAGGAGAACATAGGCAAAATACTCTCCGACTTAGATCACAGCAGGATCCTCTATGACCCACCTCCCAGAATATTGGAAATAAAAGCAAAAATAAACAAATGGGACCTAATTAAAATGAAAAGCTTATGCACAACAAAGGAAACTATAAGCAAGGTGAAAAGACAGCCTTCAGAATGGGAGAAAATAATAGCAAATGAAGCAACTGACAAACAACTAATCTCAAAAATATACAAGCAACTCCTACAGATCAACTCCAGAAAAATAAATGACCCAATCAAAAAATGGGCCAAAGAACTAAATAGACACTTCTCCAAAGAAGACATACAGATGGCTAACAAAAACATGAAAAGATGCTCAACATCACTCATTATCAGAGAAATGCAAATCAAAACCACTATGAGGTACCATTTCACGCCAGACAGAATGGCTGCAATCCAAAAGTCTACAAGCAATAAATGCTGGAGAGGGTGTGGAGAAAAGGGAACCCTCTTACACTGTTGGTGGGAATGCAAACTAGTACAGCCACTATGGAGAACAGTGTGGAGATTCCTTAAAAAACTGGAAATAGAACTGCCTTATGACCCAGCAATCCCACTGCTGGGCATACACACTGAGGAAACCAGAATTGAAAGAGACACATGTACCCCAATGTTCATCGCAGCACTGTTTATAATAGCGAGGACATGGAAGCAACCTAGATGTCCATCAGCAGATGAATGGATAAGAAAGCTGTGGTACATATACACCATTAATGGACTATTACTCAGCCATTAAAAAGAATACATTTGAATCAGTTCTAATGAGGTGGATGAAACTGGAGCCTATTATACAGAGTGAAGTAAGCCAGAAAGCAAAACACCGATACAGTATACTAATGCATATATATGGAATTTAGAAAGATGGTAACAATAACCCTGTATACAAGGCAGCAAAAGAGACACTGATGTATAGAACAGTCCTTTGGACTCTGTGGGAGAGGGAGAGGGTGGGATGATTTGGGAGAATGGCATTGAAACATGTATAATATCATATATGAAACGAGTCACCAGTCCAGGTTCGATGCACAATACTGGATGCTTGGGGCTGGTTCACGGGGACGACCCAGAGGGATGGTACAGGGAGGGAGGAGGGAGGAGGGTTCAGGATGGGGAACACGTGTATACCTGTGGCGGATTTATGCTGATATATGGCAAAACCAATACAATAGTGTAGAGTTAAAAAATAAAAGAAAAAAAATCTTTCAGGTAATTTATCTTTCAAATAAACTTACATAAATGCACAAGACATTTTCATTTAAAGGGATAAAACCCATAGTAGAGAAGTTTGAGGGGTAAAGGTTAGATGGAGAAAAAATTTAAATACAGCAAATTATTTTTAATAATTTGCAAATGTTTACAAAATGTTTCCCTTGAAATGCACTGTTACATTAAAATTTCCTTTTGGGAGTTGAAAAATCAAGTGGACAACTATATTTTTTAACAGATA
The DNA here is from genome assembly GCF_055505025.1 of Bos grunniens. Classification (NCBI taxonomy): domain Eukaryota; kingdom Metazoa; phylum Chordata; class Mammalia; order Artiodactyla; family Bovidae; genus Bos; species Bos grunniens. The sequence continues at coordinate 111,686,805 of NC_141170.1, read as the reverse complement.
TTTCATGTTAATATGTAAAAAGATAAAAATGTTAGTTGCTCAGTTGTGTTCCCTCTTTGTGATCCCATGGACTGTGGCCTGCCAGGCTCCTATGTCCATGGAATTCTTCAGGCAAGAGTATTGCAGTGGGTTGCCATTTCCTTCTTCAGGGGATCTTTCTCATTCAGAAAGTCTCCCACATTACAGGCAGATTCCTCACTGTCTAAGCCACCAGGGAAGCCCCAATATTAATATATAAGCTTACATTAAGTTATATTGTTATTTCAGTATAAAATGCCACTAGTAGATAATAGATGGGGAAACAATGGAAACAGTGAGAGACTTTAATTTTTTGGGTTTCAAAATCAATGCAGATGGTGACTGCAGCCATGAAATTAAAAGACACTTGCTCCTTGGAAGGACAGTTATGACCAACCTAGACAGCATATTAAAAAGCAGAGACATTACTTTGCCAACAAAGGTCCATCTAGTCAAAGCTATGATTTTTCCAGTAGTCATGTATGAATGTAAAAGTTGGACTATAAAGAAAGCTGAGCCCCAAAGAATTGATGCTTTTGAACTGTGGTGTCAGAGAAGACTCTTGAGAGTCCCTTGGACTGCAAGGAGATCCAACCAGTCCATCCTAAAGGAAATCAGTCCTGAATATTCATTGGAAGGACTGATGCTAAAGCTGAAGGTCCAATACTTTGGCCACTTGATGCAAAGAACTGACTCATTTGAAAAGACCCTGATGCTGGGAAAGACTGAAGGCAACAGGAGAAGCGGATGACAGAGGATGAGATGTTTGGATGGCATCACCAACTCAATGGACATGAGTTTGAGCAAGCTCTGGGATTTGGTGATGGACAGGGAGGCCTGGCGTGCCGCAGTCCATGGGGTTGAAAAGAGTCGGACACAACTGAGTGACTGAACTGAATATAGCAGTATTATAAACTAGAAAATTAGATAAGGATTATCCAACCAGTCCATTCTAAAGGAGATCAGCCCTGGGTGTTCTTTGGAATGAGTGATGCTGAAGCTGAAGCTCCAGTACTTTGGCCACCTCATGCGAAGAGTTGACTCATTGGAAAAGACTCTGATGCTGGGAGGGATTGGGGGCAGGAAGAAAAGGGGACGACAGAGGATGAGATGGCTGGATGGCATCACCGACTCAATGGACATGAGTTTGAGTGAACTCCGGGAGGTGGTGATGGACAGGGAGCACTGGCGTGCTGGGATTCATGGGGTCGCAAAGAGTCAGAGACAACTGAGTGACTGAACTGAACTGACTGATAAACTGGAAAATTAGATAAGGGTTACATGCTACATTATAAATGAAAGGAGTATATAAAAATTCACCCATTTTCAAACTAACAGTAGCATTTTCCTTTGACATTCAGACTCTTTTTCTCTGAATTATTTCCTAATTATAATTATTTACAATAGACAATATTTGGAAATGGTCAAAATCTTCAACAGTGTAATTGAATACTATGAAGCCATTAAAATGGACATTTCAAAGAAATTTTTAATGGCACAGAAAAGATTCTACAATGATATAATGAGTGGAGGAGTCAGAGAACAAAACTGAAAATACAATGTGACTTCAATAGAAATAGAGTGTGAGAGTGACAGTGAGAAAGGAAGAATGGAAAATGCACAGTAAGAGCGTTGAAAGGAAATCAAATCAGCAAAATGTTGACAAAATTACCTCCAGGTGATGGCATATAAGAATTTAATTTTCTAAGTTTTTCTTTATTTTTGAGTTTTTATAGTGATAATAACTTTTGTTAACAAAATTTCCTCCTTATTTTCTGTGTATTTTTTTTTTTGACATCTATACTACCAGCAGGTACTGCAGCAATGATCATGTTAACTCTTCCACAAAACTGGGATTTCCTGGGGAAGAGAGCCTTGTTTATTTATCTTTATACTCTCAGCACATAGAGCTTAACAAATGTTTGTTAAATTTCGAAGCTTGAGATAATGGAAAAAAAAAAAAAAACACCTCACAATATAACTAACACCCAACTCTCAGGGCTTTGGACCTTCCCTTGTGGCTCAGATGGTAAAGAATCTGCCTGCAATGAAGGAGACCTGTGTTTGATCTGTGGGTTGGGAAGATCCCCTGGAGGAGGGCATGACAATCACTCCAGTATTCTTGCCTGGAGAATCCCATGGACAGAGGAGCTTGGCGGGCTGCAGTCCATGGGGTCACAAAGAGTCGGACACGACTGAGCCACTAAAGAAACAAAAAATCAGAGTACTCATCCTCTAGTCCAAGTGCTAACATCTGTCACATTGTTCTATCTATCTATCATCTTTCTATCTATATCATTGCTGGTGTCATATGTCACCCTTACAGAATAAAAACACTCTTCTACACAAACATACCATTACCACAATCAAGAAATTTAATACTATGTATTCCATGGATGGAGGAGCCTGGTAGGCTGCAATCCAAGGGGTCGCTGAGAGTCGGACACGACTGAAGTGACTTAGCATCAACAGCAGCAGTAATATTATATTCAAATTTCCCCAATTGTCTGAATAATTTTTATAGCTTTTCATTTGTTTGTTTAATTCAAGACCCAAACAAGGATCAAACATTGCATTTAGGTGATAGGTTACCCTAGCCTCTTTTACTCTAGGTAAGAAAAGGTGTTTTTTTTTTTTTAACCTAAAAGAGAGTTCTGGGCTTTTTTTTTGACTTTCATGACCACCATTTTTAAGCATCTAGGCCAGGTGTTTTATAGAATGTCCACAATTTCAGTTTGTCTGACTGCTTCCTCACAATTAGAAGCAGTTGAAATATTTTTGACAAAAATACTAAAAAGATGATATAATGTCTTCCTTAAATGTATCACATTTGGAGGTACATAATACCCACTTGTCCCATTATATTTATGCTATTTTTAACAGAAGTTTTAAAAGTTTTGTAATTCCTTTCAACTGCCATCATGGCTTTATCCCACAAATTTGGATAAGTAAATTCATTTCATTCAATCCTAAATATCAACTTCCACTATAACTTCTTTAACCCATAAATTACATAGATATGTGTTTTGACATTCCTAACTAAATGTTATTTACTATTTTTTAGACTTCATATTTTGAAATAATTGAAATTACTGGAAATTTACCTGAAAGTTTCAGAAAGGTACACAAAGCTCCTGCATATCCAGCTTTTGAGCACTTCCTGGCTGGCATATCAAAATATTTCAGATTTGCACTTTCCTAATCCTGATGTGGCGGAGAAGGCAGTGGCACCCCACTCCAGTACTCTTGCCTGGAAAGTCCCATGGACGGAGGAGCCTGGTGGGCTGCAGTCCATGGGGTTGCTGGGAGTCGGACACGACTGGGCGACTTCACTTTCACTTTTCACTTTCATGCATTGGAGAAGGAAATGGCAACCCACTCCAGTGTTCTTGCCTGGAGAATCCCAGGGATGGGGGAGCCTGGTGGGCTGCCATCTGTGGGGTCGCACAGAGTCGGACACGACTGAAGCGATTTAGCAGCAGCAGCAGCAATCCTGACGTGGAGACAGACAATATTCTAAGGATCTTGGTCCCTTTTACGTGTGTGTGTCCAGTCGCTTAGTTGGGTCCGACTCTCTGTGGCCCAGTGGACTGTAGCTCATGGGGCTCCTTTGTCCATGGAATTTTCCAGCCGAGAACACTGGAGTGGGTTGTCATTTTCTTCTCCAGGGGATCTCACCAACCCAGGGATTGAACCCATGTCTCCTACGTCTCCTGCATTGGGAGGCAGGTTGTTTATCATTAGTGCCACCTGGAAAGCCCTGGTACCTTTTATAAGGTGCGTGTTTGGGTGATCAGTCACTTCAGTCATGTGACGATACCCCGCCAGGCTACTCTGTCCATGGGATTCTCCAGGCAAGAATACTGGATACAAGGTAATGAAATTTAAAAACAGGATCTGGGCACTACATGCTTTCTTTTTTTGTGTTTTTAAGTGACTATAATGAGACATCCTGAGATGGAGATGAGTGCATGAATTTGTAAGTCAAAACACAAGGTTCCAGTTACGACCAGGCAAGTTGCCAGCTGTGTAACCTAGGGGCATTATCCTCCCTGATATTTGGTTTCCTCATCTTTAAAATAGTTACTTAAAAAAATAGTAACAACAAAAAAATAATGATAACAAAGAAAGGAAGGGTAATGATATCTGATTATAGTAATCTGATGGGTACTATACTAAGTTCTTATATACTTAATTTTCACAACAATATTGTTATTATGCCCATTTTACAGATGAAGTAAATGAAGATCATAATAAAATATTTATATCATTTGAATAAAATGAAGTATGTGGAAGTGATATGGATTCGAATTGTTTGGGTCCACTTATATGCGAATTTTTTTCAACAGTTAATACTACAGTACGTGATGGCATCACTGACTCGATGGACGTGAGTCTGAGTGAACTCCGGGAGTTGGTGATGGACAGGGAGGCCTGGCGTGCTGTGATTCATGGGGTTGAAAGGAGTCGGACACGACTGAGCAACTGAACTGAACTGAACACTATCTAAGGCTGAATGAGGGGATATGGGACCTCGGATTCAGAGGAATAACAAGCATATTTGGAGGGTCAAGTGTAAAATATACACAGATTTTGGACTTAACCTCCAAGTTGTTCAAGGGTCAATTGTATATGTATACATATAATCACTTAATTATTTATTGATTCAATCAGTGAGTATCTATTAAGTATTTACTAAGTACCATATGCAGTTTTTATGCTAAGTATAAAATAAAACAATGTATACATGTTAAAGTTTATCATTATATATGCATATCTATATGTTTATAACTCCATAGAAAATTTATTTTAAAGTGCCGTACAACCAAAATATAATGTAAGTCACATATGTAATTTAAAATTTCCTAGTAGCTGTAGTAAAATGGCTTTATTAAAGGTGAAATTAATTTTACTTATATATTTTATTTTACATAGTGTATCCAAGATATTGTCATTCTAACATGTAAATGTAAAACAATTATTCATGATATATTTCACACTTTTTTAGTCTTCAAAATCCATCACAGATTTTATACTTAGCACATCTCAGAACAGGCCAGAGCTTAAGTTCACAACAATCACACGTAGTTAGTGGCATCTGTTGGATATTTCAGGTCCAGAATAACATAAAAAGCTGATTGGGAGATGGAAGAGGGAGAGGAATTTACCTTTTATTATATATCCTTTCATACTTTAGATTCTTGTATGCTGTGTACTTGTCGCCTAATCAAAGAAATTTGAAAAAATAAATTAATATATTAAAAGCATCATGTTTTTATCTGTGCATGAGTGTGCATTCTTGTCTGTCAGTGGTTTTCAATTGTGGGTGATTCCCTGTCCCCCTCAGAAGACATCTGGAAACTTTTGGTGATATTCTGGGTAGGTGGGTGGGGACCACTGGCATCCAGTGAGCAGATGTGAGGAATGCTGTTATAGATCCTACCATGTATGCTACAGCACCCACCCCCAATAAGGATTATATGACCCAAATATCAATAGTGCTGAGGCTGAAAAACTTCTGTTATGTGCTGCAAAAAGTAAAAATTTCAGTGTCTACTTGTTACCAGGCATTATCAAGACCTGGGTATACAAAGAAGGTTCCCACACAGCACCTGCACTTCAGTGGCTCAGTCTAGTGAGGGAGGGAGACAATAGGCAAGTAATTGCAGAAATGTGATAAATTTTAGAACAGAGTAGAAAGAAGGCATTAAGAAAGAATTAACGTATCTGTAAACATATTCATTAACTAGAAAGCCACTTGTTAGAAACATTAATTTGAATCGAGTAGTTGAAATTGAAGGCTTCCCAGGTGGCTTAGAGGGTAAAGCGTCTGCCTACAATGCAGGAGACCCGGGTTCAATCCCTGAGTCGGCAAGATCCCCTGGAGAAGGAAATGGCAACCCACTCCAGTACTCTTGCCTGGAAAATCCTATGGACGGGGGAGCCTGGGAGGCTGCAGTCCATTGGGTTGCAAAGAGTCAGACATGACTGAGCGACTTCACTTCACTTCTTCACTTCAGGTGGCGCTAGTGGTAAAGAATCTGCCTGCCAATGCAGGAGATTTAAGAGACCTGGGTTCCATCCCTGGGTTGGGAAGATCCCCTGAAGAAGGTCATGGCAACCCACTCCAATATTCTTTGCCTGGAGGATCCCATGTCTAGAGGAGCCTGATGGCCTCAGTCCATGGGGCTGCAAAGAGTCTGACACAACTGAAGCAATTCAGCACGTATACAAGCAGCTGAAATTGAAACATCAATTTCAGAAGTTATTTTCCACCAAATCCTCAGGTTGAGAGTGTAGCACTTTATTCAAAGGCTTTAATGTGCCTCTGTACCACTCTAATGTCAATAAAAGATGTCTGGGAAGAACCCCTAATTTGGTTATAACATCTGTTACTCTATTTCTGTGCTGAGTATTACATTTTGGAACTTTAAATGGACTCTGATATATCTTAAAAAGAATGTGTAACTCATGACTAATTGTTGTTGCTGTCTGAAAGAGATAGCTATATTTTATAAGAACAACAGTCCAAAGGATTATCATGTTTTGCATATTTCTTCCCATGAATGTCTCCACTTTTCTGAGAGGCTCCCAAGTTCCACCATATTTCATTACCTATCAAAGAAATGAGACAAAAACTCAGACTGTGAATTCCACTGGCTTTGTTTAGGTTTTCTTAAACCTTAATGCTCTCATATTTTAGCTTTGGTTTAGTTTTTCACGAGTGAGCTCACAAAGTATTGTACACATCTGTTTGCAGGTTGGAAGGCTGTGCCCTTCTCACTGGCTGCAAACTGCTAATACAAGGGGCAGCACAGGGCCGTGGAGAAGGGCAAGTGCTCTGGTTTGAGTCCTGGTTTCACCTCCTAAGCTGCAGCGCAGCTTACTTAACCTCCCCAAACTTCTGTATCCTCATGTAAAATGTCTATCGTTCAACAAGATCAAACAAGATAACACATTAAATTCACTTATCATTGCTAGGAATGAAGTAATGGGAGCTGTTACTATCCGAATGGCACAAAACAAAAATCAGACTTTTAAGCTACAAGTCAGAATAGAGCTCATGGGTTTTTCTCCACCAGAAATTATTTATGTTTTCATAGTCATTATGTTTCTAAAAAAATAAGTGATTCCCTACCTTTTTATTTGAACCTTAATTACAGAAATGTGAGTACTGCTTTGGCACTCTGGGTTGAATTGGTTCACATTTGCATTCACTATTCATTTCTTGCTACCTTTCACCGCTGTGCTGTTAGAATACTGTACTAGCTCCCATTTTTTTTATGTCTATGCTTCTTCCCAGCTAAGTTCACGTTGTGTATTTAAAACTCAACTGTCTTGGATTTTTGGGCCCGCATTATCACACTAACTAAACCTCACTAAATAGTAACCTGTATCTGTTTAGCAACAAACCCATCTTCAACAGCTTGAAAAAATACAGTGCCATTCCACAGAGTTCATCTATACGCAGACAAAAGGCTTCTTCTTGACTGTAATTTCAACAGACCAAGTGATTGTAATGCTACTGTGGTAAAAAATGCAGCTGTGTTTTTTCATGCTTTCTAGAAGTTGAGATACAATCTTACAATCATACCACAAATAGTTTATTATTCAAACCTCAAAGAGGTTTTGTCTCATTCAAAAAGCTGAAATTATACATTTCATTTCATTTGTGTGAAAAGTTATACTGGAATCAATTAATTTTGTACAAAATCTTACATTTCTCTTCTGTCAAAATACCCATTGAATGCCTAATTAAAAGATGCAATAGCTTTCTTCATCTTTAAATATATTGATATTTTATACTACCCTATTTTCATGACAGCAAAAAGTTAATGACCTAATTCAAGATTAGAGGAGGTTATAATAACAGAATATAGGTAATTTCATTGTTTTTCTTATGATTGATATTAATAATGATAATATTAACAGAGAAGAGCATAAATAAAAGGTAAACTAACAATCTAATAGCCTAATGACTTGAGATGAGGGCAACTGAGTGGTAGTTTGAGCATTCTTTGGCACTGACTTTCTTTGGGACTGGAAACAGAACTGACATTTTCTAATCCTGTGGCCACTACTGAGTTTTCCAAACTTGCTGGCATATTGAGTGCAGCACTTTCACAGCATCGTCTTTCAGGATTTGGAATAGCTCAACTGGAATTCCATTACCTCCACTAGCTTTGTTCATAGTGATGCTTTCTAAGGCCCACTTGACTTCACATTCCAGGATGTCTGGCTCTAGGTGAGTGATCACACCATCGTGATTATCTTGGTCGTGAAGCTCTTTTTGTACAGTTCTTCTGTGTACTCTTGTCACCTCTCCTCAATATCTTCTGCTTCTGTTAGGTCCATACCATTTCTGTCCTTTATTGTGTCCATCTTTGCATGAAATGTTCCCTTGGTATCTCTACTTTTCCTGAAGAGATCTCTAGTCTTTCCTATTCTGTTGTTTTCCTCTATTTCTTTGCATTGATCGCTGATGAAGGCTTTCTTATCTCTCCTTGCTATTCTTTGGAACTCTGCATTCAAATGGGAATATCTTTCCTTTTCTCCTTTGCTTTTCAGTTCTCTTCTTTTCACAGCTATTTGTAAGGCCTCCCCAGACAGCCATTTTGCTTTTTTCCATTTCTTTTCCATGGGGATGGTCTTGATCTCTGTCTCCTGTACAATGTCATGGACCTCTGTCCATAGTTAATCAGGCACTCTATCTATCAGATCTAGTCCCTTAAATTTATTTCTCACTTCCACTGTATAATCATAAGGGATTTGATTTAGGTCATACTTGAATGGTCTAGTGGTTTTCCCTACTTTCTTCAATTTAAATCTGAATTTGGCAATAAGGAGTTCATGATCTGAGCCACAGTAGGCTCGCAGTCCTGTTTTTGCTGACTGTATAGAGCTTCTCCATCTTTGGGCGCAAAGAATATAATCAATCTGATTTCATTGTTGATCATCTGGTGATGTCCATGTGTAGAGTCTTCTCTTGTGTTGTTGGAAGAGGGTGTTTGCTATGACCAGTGCATTCTCTTGGCAAAACTCTATTAGCCTTTGCCCTGCATCATTTCGTATTCCAAGGCCAATTTTGCCTGTTACTCCAGGTGTTTCTTGACTTCCTATTTTTGCATTCCAGTCCCCTATAATGAAAAGGACATCTTTTTTGGGTGTTAGTTCTAAAAGGTCTTGTAGGTCTTCACAGAACCGTTCAACTTCAGCTTCTTCAGTGTTACTGGTTGGGACATAGACTTGGATTACTGTGATATTGAATGGTTTGCCTTGGAAATGAACAGAGATCATTCTGTCATTTTTGAGACTGCATTCAAGTACTGCATTTTGGACTCTTTTGTTGACCATGATGGCTACTCCATTTCTTCTAAGGGATTCCTACCCACAGTAGTAGATATAATGGTCATCTGAGTTAAATTCACCCATTCCAGTCCATTTTAGTTCGCTGATTCCTAGAATGTAGATGTTCACTCTTGCCATTTCCTGTTTGACCACTTCCAATTTGCCTTGATTCATGGACCTAACATTCCAGGTTCCTATGCAATATTGCTCTTTACAGCATCGGACCTTGCTTCTATCACCAGTCACATCCACAACTGGGTATTGTTTTTGCTTTGGCTCCATCCCTTCATTCTTTCTGGAGTTATTTCTCCACTGATCTCCAGTAGCATATTGGTCAGGAAGCAACAGTTAGAACTGGACATGGAAGAACAGACTGGTTCCAAATAGGAAAAGGAGTACATCAAGGCTGTATATTGTCACCCTGCTTATTTAACTTCTATGCAGAGTACATCATGAGAAACGCTGGGCTGGATGAAGCACAGCTGGAATCAAGACTGCCAGGAGAAATATCAGTAACCTCAGATATGCAGATGACACCACCCTTATGGCAGAAAGTGAAGAGGAACTAAAAAGCCCCTTGATTAAAATGAAAGAGGAGAGTGGAAAAGTTGGCTTAAAGCTCAACTTTCAGAAAACTAAGATCATGACATCTGGTCCCATTGCTTCATGCCAAATAGATGGGGAAACAGTGGAAGCAGTGTCAGACTTTATTTTTTTGGGCTCCAAAACCACTGCAGATGGTGATTGCAGCCATGAAATTAAAGACGCTTACTCCTTGGAAGGAAAGTTATGACCAACCTAGATAGCATATTCAAAAGCAGAGACATTACTTTGCCAACAAAGGTCCGTCTAGTCAAGGCTATGGTTTTTCCATTGGTCATGTATGGATGTGAGAGGTGGACTGTGAAGACCGCTGAGGGCCGAAAAATTGATGCTTTTGAACTGTGGTGTTGGAGAAGACTCTTGAGAGTCCCTTGGACTGCAAGGAGATCCAAGAAGTCTATCCTAATAGAGATCAGCCCTGGGTGTTCTTTGGAAGGACTGATGCTAAAGCTCAAACTCCAGTACTTTGGCCACCTCATGTGAAGAGTTGACTCACTGGAAAAGACTCTGATGCTGGGAGGGATTGGGGGCAGGAGGAGAAGGGGACGACAGGGGATGAGATGGCTGGATGGCATCACCGACTTGATGGGCATGAGTTTGAGTGAAGTCTAGGAGTTGGTGATGGACAGGGAGGCCTGGCATACTGCAATTCATGGGGTCGCAAAGAGTCGGACACGACTGCGCGACTGAACTGAACTGAATGACTTGAGACAGACAATTAGGCTCCAATCCATCAAGGAGGATGAGAGACCTTCAAGGTGAGCAGGTTTTTTGTAGAGAGGGAGAGCCTGGACTCTGCCCTTCCCTCTGCCCACAAGGGAAGATGAGAAAGAGATCTAAGCTTCTTTGAACATTTTTCCTCCTGTTTTCCCCTCTATTTATTTCCTGAAGGGAATATTTCAGAGGTGGTATGTCCATTATATACATAACAGGTTCCAAAAGCAGGATTTTTTTTTTTTTTTTTTTAATGATAGAGCATGTAAGGGAAGGAGGAAAACACAAATGGGGCAGGGAGAGAGCAACTGCAGACTGAGTAAGCTGTGGAGAAAAACTACCACTGGAATGAGTGTGGGAAGAGACAGAGAGAGCTTTCTGGGGGAAAATGGCTGAAAAGCTGAGAGAACAATCGGGAATGTAGACGTTTAGAAATCACCATAGGAAATCTACAGCTGAAGTGGATCATTTTATTTTTTTGCACCCAAAACTGTGCTCAAGTCGCTTCTTTATCCAGTTCTGGGTAGCTGGAAGAAAAAGTCCGTGGCCACAGACACAGCAGAGTGCGAGCTGCTCAACAAGCTCCTCATCAGAAACACCAGTCTCAACCTGTTGACGCTCCTTCACCTCTTACCTGGTTTAGAATTTTAACCTCTCCTCTCATTCCTGTGGGTGACACACCAAAGTGGGTGGTTATCTTAAAAAGCTAACAATTAAGACTCCTGGAGGTGGAGAAGAGGCCCTGAGGGTTCTTTCAGTCCAGCACAAAGGAATGTATCAAATCAACTGCTGGCAAACACTCAGGATCTGATACTGTCCATAACCCTGGAGGAGGGCATGGCAACCTACTCAGTATTCTTGCCTGGAAAATCCCATGGACAGAGGTGCCTGGTGGGCTACAGTCCACAGGGTCACAAAGAGTCGAATATGACTGAAGTGATTTAGGGGGCGCGCACTGTCCATAAGGCAGTGCTTGTGATAGGAGACTTGCAGAGAGGAGAGCCTGAAGCCTTGAGGCTGTATTCCTGAAGCCACCTTCTGGGTATGAAGGGATGAATAGCTGGAAAGTGCCGGACCTAGGAGAGCAGGTCCTGGAATCCCACTCAGGAGGTACACTGCTACAGAGGGTGCTCAAAGTGAAGAATATGGAAAAGCAAGAAGCACCAAATTTATTTATTTCTTTTTATCTACCTCATATAGTGCTTAACTTGGTTTGATATCAGTTAACAGCCATTCTGGAGTGGGTCTGGGTTGGAATCCTCACTGTCTGGAGCAGGCTGGTATGAAAAGGTTGCGGGGGCGGGGGGCGGGGATTACACTAGAATGTATTATCTTGAAGAGGCTGGTGGTACTCTTGAGAATCCTGAGCTATATTGTGGGGCTAATGCCTGAGCTCCAGGTGGCCCAGTGATAAAGAATCATCTGCCAATGCAGGAGACGCAAGATATACAGGTTCAATCCCTGGGTTGGGGAGATGCCCTGGAGTGGAAATGGCAACCCACTCCAGTATTCTTTTTTTTAAAAAATATAAATTTATTTATTTTAATTGGAGGCTAATTACTTTACAATATTGTATTGGTTTTGCCATACATCAACATGAATCTGCCATGGGTGTACATGTGTTCCCCATCCTGAAACCCCTTCCCACATCCCTCTCCATACCACCCCTCTGGGTCATCCCAGTGCACCAGCCCCGAGCACCCTGTATCATGCATCGAACCTGGACTGGCGATTCGTTTCACCTATGATATTATACATGTTTCAATGCCATTCTCCCAAATCATCCCACCCTCACCCTCTCCCACAGAGTCCAAAAGACTGTTCTATACATCTGTGTCTCTTTTACTGTCTCGCATACAGGGTTATCGTTACCATCTTGCTAAACTCCATATATATGCGTTAGTATACTGTACTGGTGTTTTTCTTTCTGGCTTACTTCACTCTGTATAATAGGCTGCAGTTTCATCCACCTCATTAGAACTGATTCAAATGTATTCTTTTTAATGGCTGAGTAATACTCCATTGTGTATATGTACCACAGCTTTCTTATCCATTCATCTGCTGATGGACATCTAGGTTGCTTCCATGTCCTGGCTATTATAAACAGTGTTGTGATGAACATTGGGGTACACGTGTCTCTTTCAATTCTGGTTTCCTCAGTGTGTATGCCCAGCAGTGGGATTGCTGGGTCATATGGCAGTTCTATTTCCAGTTTTTAAAGGAATCTCCACACTGTTCTCATAGTGGCTGTACTAGTTTGCATTCCTACCAACAGTGTAAGAGGGTTCCCTTTTCTCCACATCCTCTCCAGCATTTATTGCTTGTAGACTTTTGGATAGCAGCCATTCTGTCTGGCGTGAAATGGTAGCTCATTGTGGTTTTGATTTGCATTTCTCTGATAATGCCCACTCCAGTATTCTTGCCTGGAAAATACCATGGACAAAGGAGCCTGGGTGGCTACAATCCATGGCATCGCAAAGAGTCTAACATGGCCAAGGGACTAAGCACACACACGTACACACACACACACACACACACACACACACTCATTCACCAAAAAGTCTCTCAGAACTGAATGAGGTCAAACTAATTGATTCCAACCTAAATCAAGGTTAATTATTCAGATGAGAGGACTAGCCACTGAAACTTAGGGCAGAGATGTAAGGAATTCTATTAATAACAGGTAGCCTAGTACTTTTAAAATGAGGACTGTTGTTTTAAACAACATTGTGGACTACAGTCATCTTGAAGGATGTTTATAGGGGGAAAAAATGGACCTTGATTAATTGTTAAGATTAAATATGTGGAGAAGAGGATGAAGACAGTCATTGATTCATTCATTTATTTCTTCAAGAAATTATTCATGAAACCTCTATGGGAACTGTGCTACACACCAGGGATTTTGTGGACAGCAGAAGTGACAGGTTCCTGCCCGAATGGCGCTTACCTTCCTGAGTGTGGAGTCAGGCGGCAAACACAGCAAAAGACAAAGATCTCCTCAGACAGCAGTAGGTGCTGTGAAGGAAGGAGAGCAGTTCCGTGGGATGGAGAGTGACCTGGGGGGAGGCTGGCGATGAGTTCTTAGCTAGACGGTGCAGATTCGGAGACTCCCTGGAGAGGTCGTATCTGACTGAGACCCAGGAGTTGAACTGTGGCTCTGTGAAGACCCAGAGAAGGGCATTCTTTGAAGAGGGAGTAGCAAGTACGAGAGGCCTGAAATATCAGTGAGCTTGATACATGGGGGAAGAAATCAGCAACAACAACAATGAAAAGGAATGTGGCCAAAGTAAACAAAGGACAAAAAGTCCAAGACGAAGTCAGCAGGCTGGGCCACATGGAAGAGCTTCTTTATTGTAAAGAGAATTTAAAGGAAGATTTAAGTAGAGGCCAGTTCTGATCCAGAGGAGATTCAGGAAAGTCAGACAGAATCCACTAAAACAGCGTTTTTGAGGATGTAGAAAAAGAGGGCAACCCTGGGTGTAGCGCCCTTAAAATCATAAAGACAAGAGCTAAAGCCTGGGTGATACGCAATGTCAGCAAGCTCTGGTTTACAAACGTGTGCTCCAGAAAGAAAGGTAGAAAAAAAGCCTCGCTGTGGCTGCAGCATAGGTAAGGAGCCCCAGGGATCAACCCAGACTACAGTGTTAAGAGTCACCACAGCTGGTATTCTAAATCAAGAGGAAGAGGGAAATGACCACCACTGATAACTTCATTAAAAAGGAACATAGATAAAATTTACATAGATAAAACTTCCATAGATAAGTTTACATAGATAAAATTTAATGGCCGAAATATCTTAGATTTTTAATAAAGTAAAAAAAGTTAAAATTCCCGTGTGAGAACCCAAGAGTATCAGTGCACAATTTAGTCCTTAGAGGTAATATCTTACTTGTTTTATGTTTCAAAGGCTTAGCAACACTTTAATTTGGTCTGAATTCCTTTGTCTACCAATTTAAAAGGCAAACAAAGTTCAGTTCTTTCCCAAAGAAGCTGAGATTTTACTTAACTACACATTATTTACCAGATTTCAGAGCCACAAATGCACACTGGGTAAGAGTTTTGTTTTGTCTTTTAAAACGTTAGCATGTTCTCAAGGATGTGTAGCAACTTTCCCTGACTTGTGCTTCAGTCTGGATTGTAAAGCTGCATCTTGACTCAACACGCTTTGGCAGGAAAAAACTGTTAGTCCTTCAATAATATTGAACAAAGGATGAGGTTAGACAAAGGGGGAAAAACGAAACAGAAAACGTACCATCTGTTCAGTGGTCATGAAGTAGTCAGCACAGCATTTTTCTTGTTCCTGCACAACATCACTCTGAGGTGGTGCTGACACCCCCAGATGCAACTCGGAGAGAAACTAGCAAAGATATGAGTTGTTGAACGCCTGGGGGGAATTTGATATAACGTCCTTTGGTTGACAGTCTGTGTGCTGTCCACCAGGCTACACAGTATCCCCTTATTTAGATGATTTTAACAGAGACAATAAAAATTTGTTTACTGACATTAAGAAAAATCAATAAATGCAACTGATGAATGGTCATGTTAATTGTAACACCCCCCTTTTCTGACGGAAAAGTTACCTATTAAAAGTTGGCTAAGGATACAGGTACCTTGGCAAAATGAAAAAAGGGCAGCAGAGCATGAGATGGTTAAATAGCATCACGGACTCAATGAACTTGAACAAATGCTGGGGGACAGTGGAGGACAGGTGAGCCTGGTATGCTGCAGTCCATGGGGGTCAAAAAGTCAGCAACGACTTAGCAACTGAACAACAACACAGGTACCTTTGGGCTTCCCTGATGGCTAAGTGGAAAAGAATCTGCCAGCCAATGCAGGAGATGGAGGTTCGATCCCTGGGTAGGAAAGACCCCGAAAGGAGAAAATGGCAACCCACTCCAGTATTCTTGCCTGGAAAATCCCATGATGGAGGAGTCCACATGGGGCTCACAAAAGAGTCAGACACAACAACTAAACAACAATAGGTACCTCTCACAGAGTGTCTATGATGCAGAAAGCCTGGAGAAAGGAGGGAGAAGGTAAGAACAGCCTGCATGGGAGCCTAGGAAGATTATCCACTAGGGTTTGAGGAAAGTGAATTCTTCCAATTCCTTTCAGTCAGTCAGTTAAGTCACTCAGCTGTGTCTGACTCTTTGCGACCGCATGGACGCACTCCATGGACACTATGCCATGCAACACGCCAGGACTCCCTGTCCATCACCAACTCCCAGAGTTTGCTCAAACTCATGTCCTTTGAGTCAGCGATGCCATCCAACGATCTCATCCTCTGTCGTCCCCTTCTCCTCCTGCCCTCAATCTTTCCCAGCATCAGTCTTTTCCAGTGAGTCAGTTCTTTGCATCAGGTGGCCAAAGTATTAGAGTTTCAGCTTCAGCATCAGTCCTTCCAATGAATACTAAGGACTGATTTCCTTTAGGATGGGCTGGTTGGATCTCCTTGCAGTCAAGGGACTCTCAAGAGTCTTCTCCAACACCACAGTTCAAAAACATCAATTCTTTGGTGCTCAGCTTTCTTGAGTCCAACTCTCACATCCATACCTGACTACTGGAAAAACCATAGCTTTGACTAGATGGACCTTTGTTGGTAAAGTAATGTCTCTGCTTTTTAATACTTTCTCTAGGTTGGTCATAGTTTTTCTTCCAAGAAGCAAGCATCTTTTCATTTCATGGCTGCAGTCACCATCTGCAGTGATTTTGGAGCCACCAAATATAAAGTCTCTCACTGTTTCCATTGTTTCTCCATCTATTTGCCATGAAGTGATGGGACTGGATACCATGATCTTAGTTTTCTGAACCTGGAGTTTTAAGCCAAAATTTTCACTCTCCTTTTCACTTTCATCAAGAGGTTCTTTAGTTCTTCATTCTCTGCCATAAGGGTGGTATGATCTGCGTATCTGAGGTTATCGATACTTCTCCCAGCAGTCTTGATTCAGCTTGTGCTTCATCCAGCCCGGCGTTTCTCATGATGTACTCTGCATATAAGTTAAATAAGCAGGGTGACAGTATACAGCCTTGTCCTTTCCCAATTTGGAACCAGTCTGTCGTCCCACGTCCAATTCTAACTGTTGCTTCCTAACCTGCATACGGATGTTTCATGAGGCAGGTAAGGTGTTCTGGTATTCTCAATTCTTGAAGAATTTTCCACAGTTTGTTGCGTTCCACACAACCAAAGGCTTTGATGTAGTCAATAAAGCAGAAGTATATGTTTTTCTGGAACTCTCTTGATTTTTCAATAATCCAATGGATGTTGGCAATTTGATCTCTGATTCCTCTGCCTTTTCTAAATCCAGTTTGAACATCTGGAAGTTCACGGTTCATGTACTGCTGAAGCCTGGCTTCAGGAATTTTACGCATTGCATTGCTAGTATGTGAGATGAATGCAGTTATAAGGCATATTGAGCATTCTTTGGCATTGCCTTTCTTTGGGATTGGAATGAATACTGAACTTTTCCAGTCCTGTGGCCATGGCTGAATTTTCCTAATTTGTTGGCATATTGGGTGTATCACTTTCACAGCATCATCTTTCAGGATTTGAAATAGCTCAACTGGAATTCCATCACCTCTACTAGCTTTGTTCATAGTGATACTTCTTAAGGCCCACTTGACTTCACATTCCAGGATGTCTGGCTCTAGGTGAGTGATCACACTATTGTGGTTATCTGGGTCATGAAGATCTTTTTTGTACAGTTCTTCTGTGTATTCTTGCCACCTCTTCTTAATATCTTCTGCTTCTGTTAGGTCCATACCATTTCTGTCCTTTATTTTGCCCATCTTTGCATGAAATGTTCCCTTGGTGTCTAATTTTCTTGAAGAGATATCTAGTCTTTCCCATTCTATTGTTTTCCTCTATTTCCTTGCACTGATCACTGAGGAAGGCTTTCTTATCTCTCCTTACTGTTCTTTGGAACACTGCATTCAAATGGGTATATCTTTCCTTTTCTCCTTTGCCTTTAGCTTCTCTTCTTTTCACAGCTATTTGTAAAGCCTCCTCAGAAAACCATTTTGCCATTTGGCATTTCTTTTCCTTGGGGATGGTCTTGATCCCTGTCTCCTGTACAAATGTCATGAACCTCTGTCCACAGTTCATCAGGCACTCTGTCTATCGGATATAATGCCTTGAAACTATTTCTCACTTCCACTGTATAATCATAAGGCATTTGATTTAGGTCATACCTGAATGGTCCAGTGGTTTCCCCTACTTTCTTCAATTTAAGTCTGAATTTTGCAATAAGGGGTTCATAATCTGACCCACAGTCAGCTCCCAGTCTTATTTTCACTGACTGTATAGAGCTTCTCCTTCTTTGGCTGCAAAGAATATAATCCACCTGATTTTGGTATTGACCATCTGGTGATGTCTATGTGTAGAATCTTCTTTTGTGGTTTTGGAAGAGGGTGTTTGCTATGACCGATGTGTTCTCTTGGCAAAACTATTAGCCTTTGCCCTGGTTCTTTTTGTACTCCAAGGCCAAATTTTCTTGTTACTCCAGGTACCTCTTGACTTCTTACTTTTGTATTCCAGTTCCCTATAATGAAAAGGACATCTTTTTTGGGTGTTAGTTCTAGAAGGTCTTGTAGGTCTTCACAGAACCGTTCAACTTCAGCTTCTTCAGTGTTACTGGTTGGGACATAGACTTGGATTACTGTGATATTGAATGGTTTGCCTTGGAAATGAACAGAGATCATTCTGTCATTTTTGAGATTGCATTTAAGTACTGCATTTCAGACTCTTTCGTTGACTATGAGGGCTACTTCATTTCTTCTAAGGTATTCCTACCCACAGTAGTAGATATAATGGTCATCTGAGTTAAATTCACCCATTCCAGTCCATTTTAGTTTGCTGATTCCTAAAATGCTGATGTTCAGTCTTGCCATCTCCTGTGCGACCACTTCCAATTTGCCTTGATTCATGGACTTAACATTCCAGATTCTTACGCAATATTGTTTTTTTTACAGAATTGGACTTTACTTCCATCACCAGTCATATCCACGACTGGGTGTTGTTTTTGCTTTGGCTCCGTCTCTTCATTCTTTGTGGAGTTATTTCTCCACTGATCTCCAGTAGCATCATGGGCACCTACCAACCTGGAGAGTCTGTCTTTGAATGTCCTATCTTTTTGCCTTTTCATACTGTTCATGGGATTCTCAAGGCCAGAATACTGAAATGGTTTGCCATCCCCTTCTCCAGTGGACCAGATTTTGTCAGAACTCTCCACCATGACCTGTCTGTCTTGAATGGCCCTACATGGCATGGCTCATAGTTTCATTGAATTAGACAAGGCTGTGGTCCATGAGATCAGCTTGATTAGTTTTCTGTGATTGTGGTTTTCATTCTGCCTGCCCTCTGATGGTTAAGGATAAGAGGCTTATGGAAGCTTCCTGATGAGAGAGACTGACTGGGGGAAACTGAGTCTTGTTCTGATGGGCGGGGCCATGCTCAGTAAATCTTTAACCCAATTTTCTGTTGATGGAGGGGGCTGTGTTCCCTCCCTGTTGTTTGACCTGAGGCCAAACTATGGCGGAGGTAATGTAGATAATGGTGACCTCCTTCAAAAGATCCCAAACACACACTGCCACACTCAGTGCCCCCAGCCCTGCAGCAGGCCACCACTGACCCATATCTCCACCAGAGACTCCTGGACACTCACAGGCAAGTCTGGATCAGTCTCATGGGGGAGACTGCACCTTTCTCCTGGGTCTGGGTGCGCACAAGGTTCTGTTTGTGTCCTCCAAGTGTCTGTTTCCCCAGTCCTGTGTAAGTTCTGGCAGCTCTATGGTGGGATTAATGGCGACCTCCTCCAAGAGGGCTTATGCCACACCCAGGGCTGCTGCACCCAGAGCCCCTGGCCCTGTGGCAGTCCACTGCTGACCCGGACCTCTGCAGGAGACAGTCAAACACTCAAAGGTAGGTCTGGCTCAGTCTCTGTGGGGTCTCCTGGTGCACACAAGGCGTTGTCTGAGCCCTCCGAGTGTCTCTGGTGGGTATGGGGTTCAATTCTAAATGCAGTTTCTCCCCTCCTGCTGTCTTGTTGGTGCCTCTCCTTTGCCCTTGGATGTGGGATATCTTTTTTTGGTGGGATCCAACATTCTCCTGCCAACAGTTGTTCAGCAGCGAGGTGTAAGTTTGGAGTTCTCACAGGAGAAGATGAGTGCACGTCCTTCTACACCGCCATTGTTTAGAAACCAATTCCTTTGGCCTGTTATTATACTATTCAAGAAGTCACGCAGAAGCCTAGGGTGAGCTCCTTAGAATTTCCAGAAACCAGCAGTCTGTTTTGTCTTTCTTTACATAAAAATAAATACAGAAGTGTAGGAGTTCTTTCACGTACATTTAGGTTTATGGATCCGTATTTTTGCTTGGAAGAAGACTGCTGTGCTTGCTTTTAAGCATGGACCACTTGAAACCTGAGCGCCTAATGTTAACCCGGCTCCTGGGCAGGCTGAGTCTGTTAGTGAACCTGTGACTTCTCTAAACCATGTCCAAACTTCCTTCTTACCTCGTTCTCAGAAGACAGTATATGGCCTGATCTGGGGCCAAAGTCAACAAAGTAGTACAGAAAAGCCCTGTTCTTTTTCATTGCACCTCTCCTGATCCTAAGATGTCTTATTCTGTACTTATTTCTTAATAACAATAATTGTGGCAATAATATTAATAGCCATCATTTATCCAGAACTTACTGTATGCCAGGTATTATGCTGTTAGTGCATTATTTTATTTAATCATCACCAATGAGTGTCCTTGAGGTAAGTATTAGTGTTGTCAGTCGCTCAGTTGTGTCTAACTAACTCTTTGTGACCCCATGGACCATAACCCACCAGGGTCCTCCATCCATGGAATTTTCCAGGCAAGAATACTGGAGTGCGTTGCCATTTTCTTCTCCAGGGGCTCTTCCTGACCCATGCAGCAAACCCAGGTCTCCCACATTGCAGGCGAGCTCTTTACCATCTGAGTCACCAGGGAAGCCCAAGGTAAATATTAGAGTTGAACTCATTTTATAATTGTAAACTGAGCTAAAAGAAGTAAGCAACTTGCTTATATGATAATAAGTACATAATTCCTTCAAAAAATGTTTTTGTTTATGAACAGCAGTTTTCAAATACCTATTTTAATGAACTAAATGCTTCTCACTTTTAATTAATATTATGTTGATCCCTTTCCCTCCCTTTTTCTTTCTCAAAGAGCCAGACTCAAATAAATGCTTTATAAGCATTATCCCACTTAATTCTTGTAACAATTTTATAAAGCTTATGTAAGTTATGTAACTTGCCCAAATGATCAAATTGATAGTAAGCTACTGCTGCTACTGCTGCTAAGTCACCTCAGTCGTGTTCGACTCTGTGCGACCCCAGAGATGGCAGCCCGCCAAGCTCCCCTGTCCCTGGGATTCTCCAGGCAAGAACACTGGAGTGGGTTGCCATTTCCTTCTCCAAAGCATGAAAGTGAAAAGTGAAAGTGAAGGTACTCAGTCGTGTCCGACTCCGTGCGACCCCATAGACAGCAGCCCACCAGGCTCCCCCGTCCATAGGATTTTCCAGGCAAAAGTACTGGAGTGGGGTGCCATTGCCTTCTCCAGTAAGCTACTAGGATGGATTTGAACTCAAGCTGTCCGAATCCAGAGCTTGCACTGATAACAGTCAAATCATGCCATTAAAACTCACCTGTGTGATAAAACCATAAGCTGATCAGGCAACAGCTCAGGTGGTCTCTCATGAGCTATCATCTTCTCATTTGACTTTTTAGCTTTTCAACAGGTCAGATCTATGTATTCACCTGGCACTAAAGTGTGAAGATCCATCTGATAAATTCAGTCACTGAACTCAAGTAAGCCCCTGAAATCTACTTTTCTATGGCTGCACAGCAGAAATTAACTAAAGCCTGATTCTAGCCTTCAGTTTAATATTGTAAGTTAATCAAATCTACTGAATTTTTGCTTTGTTTTGAGAACTGGTGAATTGTATATTTGTACTGAAATCTATGGGCTTCCCTGGTGCCTCAGTGGTAAAGAACCCATCTGCAATGCAGGAGAGGCGGGTTTGATCTCTGGGTTAGGAAGATCCCCTAGAGAAGGAAATGGCAACCCACTCCAATATTCTTGCCTGGAGAATTCCATGGACAGAGGAGCCTGGTGGGCTGCAACTCATGGGGTTGCAAAGAGTAGGACATGACTTAAGGACTAAACAACAAACTCTCTAAGCCTGTTTTCTCTTCACTTGTCAGTGGGATAATAATGCCTATATTATGGAATTTAGGAAATATTAATAAATATGTATTAAATATATGGTTGATAATGTGGTTAATGTTATGGTTAATAGTGTGGTTCACTTACTGAACATAAGTGTTCAATTAATGTCAACTCACTATTTAACCTAAATTGTCAAGATAGTTACTTTGACTCTTGCCTATAAATTGTACACTGCTAACATAAGCTTTGAATGTGAGGGTTCAATAGGCAGACAAATCAGAAGAATTAAGCATGTGTTTTTGATCTAGTACTTATCAGGTTTATTATTTATAATTCTTCATACTTTGCTCCATATTAATTCACGTCAAGTTTGAGTTGGCATTCATAACAAGTTCAGTTTGGAACAAATTGTGGCAGATACTTGGTGACATACAAAACAGAAACCCTTGCTTCTATTATTTGCAAATAAAAAGTAAGCAACTGGGGCTTCCATGGTAGTCCAGTGGTTAAGAATCTCCCTTGCAATGCAGATAATGTGGGTTTGATCTCTGGACCAGGAACTAAGATCCTGCACATACCCTGGAGCAACTAAGCCGCACTCCAAAATTAGAGAGTCTGTGCGTTGCAACAAAAGAACCTACATGATAGAGAACCCAGAGATAAACCCACACACATATGGGTACCTTATTTTTGACACAGGAGGCAATAATATACAATGCGGCAAAGACAGCCTCTTCAATAACTGGTGCTGGGAAAACTGGGCAGCTACGTGCAAAAGAATGAAATTAGAGCACTTCCTAACACCATACACAAAGATAAACTCAAAATGGGTTAAAGACCTAAATGTAAGACCAGAAATTATAAAACTCTTAAAGGAAAACATAAGCAGAACACTCAATGACCTAAAGCAAAGCAAGATCCCCTATGACCCACCTCCTAGAGTAATGGAAATAAAAATGAAAGTAAACAAGTGGGACCTGACTAAACTTAGAAGCTTTGGCACATCAAAGGAAACTATAAGCAAGGTGAAAAGACAACCCTCAGAATGGGAGAAAATAATAGTAAAGGAAACAATTGGCAAAGAATTACTTTCCAAAAAACACAAGCAGCTCATACAATTCAATACCAGAAAAGCAAACAACCCAATCAAAAAGTGGGAAAGGGACCTGAAGAGACATCTCTCCAAAGAAGACATACAGATGGCTAAAAAGCACATGAAAAGATGCTCAACACCATTAATTTTTAGATAAATTCAGATCAAAACTACAATGAGATACCATCTCACACCAGTAAGACTGGCCACCATCAAAAAGTCTGCTGCTGCTAAGTCACTTCAGTCGTGTCTGACTCTGTGCGACCCCATAGACAGCAGCCCACTAGGCTTCCCTGTCCCTGGGATTCTCAAGGCAAGAATACTGGAGTGGGTTGCCATTTCCTTCTCCAATGCATGAAAGTGAAGAGTGAAAGTGAAGTCACTCAGTCG
This sequence comes from Bos grunniens, assembly GCF_055505025.1. Taxonomy (NCBI): domain Eukaryota; kingdom Metazoa; phylum Chordata; class Mammalia; order Artiodactyla; family Bovidae; genus Bos; species Bos grunniens. The sequence continues at coordinate 111,663,444 of NC_141170.1, read as the reverse complement.
TGTCCGACTCTTAGCGACCCCATGGACTGCAGCCCACCAGGCTCCCCCGTCCATGGGATTTTCCAGGCAAGAGTACTGGAGTGGGGTGCCATTGCCTTCTCCGCCAAACAGTGTACAAACAATAAATGCTGGAAAAGGTGTAGAGAAAAGGGAACACTCTTGCATTGCTGGTGGGAATGTAAACTGATACAGCCACTATGGAAGACAGTATAGAGATTCCTTAAAAAGCTAGGAATAAAACCTAGCAATGACCCAGCAATCCCACTCCAAGGCATATACCCTGAGGAAACAAAAATTGAAAAAGACACATGTATCCCATTGCTCACTGCAGCACTGTTTACAATAGCTAGAACATGGAAGCAACCTAGATGTCTATCAACAGATGAATGGATAAAGAAGCTGTGGCATATATATACAATGGAATACTACTTAGCCATAAAACAAATGCATTTGAATCCATTCTAATGAGGTGGATGAACCTAGAGTATATTATACAGAGTGAAGTAAGTCAGAAAGAGAAAGATAAATATAGTATACTGACACATATATGTAGAATCTAAAGCCATCTCACTGATGAATTTATTTTCAGGGCAGCAGTGGAGAAAAAGACATAGAGAACAGACTTATGGACATGGGGGAGGAGAGAAGGGAGAAGGGGAGATGTATGGAGATAGTAACATAGAAATTTACAATAGTGTATGTAAAATAGATAGGCAACAGGAACTCAAACAGGGGCTCTGTGACTGGGTGAAGGGCAGGTTGGGGAGGGAGATGGGAGGGAGGTCTGGGAGGAGGGGACATGGGTGTACCTATGGTTGATTCTTATTGATGTCTGACAGAAAACCACAAAATTCTGTAAAGCAATTATCCTTCGATTAAAAAAATTAAAAAAAAAAAAAAGAACCCACATGATGCAACAAAGATCCTGTGTGCTGCAACTAAGGCCCAACATAGCCAAATAAATACATTTTTTTAAAGTTATTGTTGTTTAGTTACTAAGTCATGTCCAACTGTTTTGCAACCCCCATAGACTGTAGCTCAGCAGGCTCCTCTGCCCATGGAATTTCCCAGGCAAAAATACAGGAGGGGGTTGCCATTTCCTTCTCCAGGAAATCTTCCCAACCCAGGGATCAAACCTGAGTCTCCTGCATAGGTAGGCGGATTACCACTGAGCCACCAGGGAAGCCCTTTCTTAAAAGTAAGCAACCATAAAATTTCTCAACTCCTACAGAGTCACTTAGATTTAGGAATAGTCAAGTTTATAGAATAAGAGTTTCTCTTTGAAATACAGATATTCCTCAACTGCCAACAGATATTCCTCGACTGACCATGGGGTTATATACTGACCATGGTGTAAGTTGAATATATTGCGTGTTGAAAATGCATTGAATACACCTAATGTACCAAAATCAGAGCTTCACCTCATTCGCCTTAAACATGCTCAGAACAGTTACATTAGAGCCCAGTTGGGAAAAACCATCTACAAAGTTTAATATATAATAAAGTGTTGAATAGCTCATGTATATGAATATTGTACTGAAAGTCAAAAACAGAATGGGTGTGTGGAGACAGAATGGTTATTAACGTATGTTGGTTGTTTACTGTCATGATCGTGAAGGCAGCTGCTCCTACTGAGTATCATGAGATTATACCATATAACGCTAGCCTGAAAAAAAGATCAAGCTTCAAAATCTGAAGTATGATTTCTACTGAATGCATATTGCACTGCCATTAAGTTAAAAATTCATTAAGTTGAACCACTGTAAGTCAGGGACCATCTACAGCAGCATTGTTAATACCATATCTTTCTTCTTTAAATACAGCAATGTTGTTAATAACATTTTTTAACTTTATAACTTCCTGAAATAAATTGGATCCATTTACTTGTTTTTCCTAAACATAGTATATATTCATTTTTCCTGATTTATATAGAACAATTTCATTATCCTTCTTCAGATTGTTTAATATCCTGCAACTTCATGAGAACTGTGGTCTAGAGTGAAGTTTATAAAAACTGAAATCACAGCATTCTCCAGTATTTGCAAAATAGGAGGAGGGATACAGTGTGGTTGTGTGAATTACATGATTGATTTTGCACTTGTATGATGGGTTTCCCTGGTGTCTCAGGTAGTAAAGAATCTGCCTACAATGTGGGAGACCTAGGTTCGATTCCTGGGTTGGGAAGATCCCCCGGAGGAGGGCATGGCAACTGACTCCAGTATTCTTGCTTGGAGAATCCCCATGGACAGAGGAGCCTGGCAGGCTACAATCCATGGAGTTGCAAAGAGTCAGACACAACTGAGCAACTAAGCACATGATTTACTCTGACCACCAAAAACACTTAAAAAAATTGCTGTTGCTCCAAAGTCATCTCCAGATGCTTAAAAATTGTTTGGTCACAGTCCCTATAGATTTGCTAACCCAATCTATCATCTAAGGGTATAAAATAGAAAGTATAATGGGAAGATACATATTTGTAGCAAAATAAAATGTTCTAAATAAAGTCAGTTTCTTTATTTTTATTAACATTTTCCATAAAAACTCATTTAACTTGCAGGGAAAAAACTCTGCATTTCACTGCCTTCTGTGCATTTAACTCCAGGCAACCATCTCACAAAGGTAAACAACTTACCATCAAGAGAACTAGGTAAGAGACTAGAGTCAGGGAAAATATTTATTGAGAAGCTTATACTAAGTAATGAGGATCCAGAAACAAGTAAGATCCAGTACCTCACTCAAGAGCTTATATAAGCCCAGCACAAACCCATCCAACCACTTGAGAAAAATTCATTATGAAAAAGACAATATATTTTTAAGTGCTCACATGGATTCCACTAAATGTGCCCTTTGTGCTTTCTTTGTAAATCTTTATCAAACGTATTTTGAAAATAAAAGAATATAGAAAATTATGAAGTGTAAAATCATAACTTTCAAACACTTTTATGTATCACAATCAAGAACCAAAATTATGGCATTATGTGTATTCTTAAAACTAATGTTATTGCTCAGATTTTTGTGTTGATTTCTAGTGTTCAAGCATTTTAAAACTCTTCAAGAGATCTATTTCTTAACAGATTTCTTCTTTCTGCCTTCATTATTATATGCCCTGTTGAGCTAGTTAAGTTCCAAAGGTTAATATTATTCAAAGTTATTGTTGAGTCTTTGAAATATTTTACTTAAAACATTTCTGAAGACAAACATTCCACAAGACATAAGCATTACATTAATATCTGTTCTTTCACAGATATTGTTAGTTAACATTTCTTATTTCATGTTCCTACATGGAACCCAGAAACATCCATGAAGTTGCCTTTGCTCAGGCTCAGAAGTGAGCTCCAATAGAACTGATACTGTGTGCCTAGTATTGTTTTTCTTGTTGACTGACTGACCATATTTCATTTTTCTAATGACCATGGGATAGCAAAGAACATTTAGTCATATGTAGAGACTTTTAACACTGGATAGAGGTTTTCTAAGCCTTCTAAAAATAGAGATTAGAGTAGCGTCATATTTTTAATGCTCTGAGTTTATTACACAACTCAGTTATAAATACTGCCAATGAATCTCTGTTTCAAAACTGTTATCTTTCAGTCTCCATATGAGGGCAATCTGTACTTCACAATGTAACTGTTTCATGGAAGGGGGAAAAAAGAAATTCTTTCTAATTTCAGCTCCACCAGCATATTTTATCTCTAGTTGCTACAGCAGTGTTATGCATGAGTGTGAGCCTTTTTAATGCTTTGGGGTTTTTGGTTTGAGGGTGTGTAGGAAAGCAACAGCAATGTGTGAAGCTTAAATTTCTTGGACAAGAAACTTCACTGCATTACAAAATTCTGGGAGTTGTGGTGAATACAATTTAACTGAGAAGTTTTGTGATCTCCTCATCAAATTGTTATTGCTGTTGTTGATCAGTCACTAAGTTGTGTTCGCCTCTTTGCAACTCCATGGACTGTAGCTCGCTGGGCCCCTCTGTCCATGGATTTCCCAGGCAAGAATACTGGAGTGGATTGCCATTTTCTTCTCCAGGGGATCTTCCCAACCAAGGGATCAAACCTGCTGTGGTCCCCTGCTTGGCAGGCATATTCTTTACCACTGAGGCAACTGAGAAGTGCTCTCAGCAAATTAAACCAGGGCTATTTTTGTTTCATGTTTCTTTTTCTTTATCAGTATCCTACTAGGGACAGCCTTACATGTGGTACAATTGCAGGAGGGTTCCTCCTTATCCAAATTCCTGCTCTCCTGGGACTCCGTTCAGGGGATGCCTGAAAGCCCATAATTCCTTTGTCCATTCCATGCATTCTTTTGTCCCTGTTACAATGTTAATATCTCCACACTGGTTGATACATTAAGTCTTATCAGGCAGCTGGTACACTTTGGGAGTCTTTTACTAGGAGTTTGGAGACTGGAATTCATTGATAAAATCTTTTGGGTTTTTTTTTTTCCTTGCAAACAGATAAAAAACAAGACTGAATTAGCTTATAATGTAGAGTGGGAGATGTAATTCTAGGGATATTAAGACATCTTTGCTTACAGCTGACCCTATGTTTCACTGAAGTGATTGTTTGACAACACACCTCCAAGATATTTAGCATGGGGAAAATTCATGTAGTGACCCTGCAAATAAGTATCTGTTTAAATTCCCTGTCTGGGACTTCTCTGGTGGTCCAGTGATTAGGAATCTGCCTTGCAATGCAGGGTTCGAACCCCGGTTGGGTAATGAAGATCCTACATGCCACTGGACAACCCGGCCTGTGTGCACAACTAGAGAGTCCAGGCTCTGAAACAATCTGGCACGATGTAATAAAGATCCCGTGTGCCACAACTAAGATCCGATGCAGCCAAATAAATAAATAAGTACTTTATAAATTCCTATATATATACACACATTTCCTGCATAAAACAGTTTTGTAGAATGCAACTATAGTAGCCAATCTCAAAGACAGCCACCCCCCTAACCCGGCTGTCTCCACCCCCTGGAACTCACACCCCTCCTACGCTGGAGCAGTTAGTTTACTCTCTGAGCAATAGCATATGGCAGAAGTGACAGTATGTCAGTTGTTAAGATTAGATCATAAGAATCTTCGTGATTTCTGTCTTGGTCACGCTCATGCTCTTTTGGATCACTGGCCCTGGTGGAAGCCAAAGCCTTATTGGGAATGGCCTTATGAGAATTCCCTGTGCTGAGGAACTAAGGCCTCCAGCCAACAGCCTGTGAGTGATCTGGGAAGCAATTCCTCTAGTGCAGCCAGGCCTTCAGATTACCGCAGTCCCGTCACCACTTGGACTGCAGCTTCATAAGACATCTTAAGCCGGAAACACCCAGTTCGGCCACTCACAAATTCCTGACTCCCAGAAACTCTGTGAGATAATAAATGCATATTGTTTTAAACCACTAAATTGTACGACAAAACACTGTCATGTCACTGTAGACATTTATCATGTGTCTCCAGAATCCATAGGCTAAAATCTGTGAAATATCATAATTTAGCATGAAACTGCTGCCAGATAAAAAAGTATAAACCGGGTGTAGTAAACTCAAATGCTTACAAATTCCAGGCAGGTGGGACCCATGGTGAATTGAGGACTGTTCCCTAAGTCTAGGATGGAAACAGCCATAGACATTTGTCGCTGTGTGGGAACTAGGGTTGTGGTAGTGCCAGAGCTTCTGATTTTTTCAATTTGTAGTACACATCAGTTGATCTCTTCCCAAGTTCCCACAAAATTAGTCCAAGCCAATCACAGCTAAGTCTATCCTTTCAGTCAGTGACTGTTGCAGGAACAGGTGTGCACGCGTGCTCAGTGGTGCCCGACTCTTTGTGACCCCATGGACTGCAGCCTTCCTGCCTCCTCTGTCCATGGAATTCTCCAGGCAAGAATATTGGAGTGGGTTGCCATTTCCTTCTCTAGGGGATCTTCCTGACCAAGGGATCAAACTCGTGCCTCCTGCATCTCTTGCACTGGCAGGTGGATGATTTACCACTGAGCCACCAGGGAAACCATAGGTACAGGCATGGGACTCAGGAATGGCCTACGAAGTGCAAGGGGACATATCCTTGGAAGCCTCTGGGAAAGATTATTTTGCTCCTCAAAAGGGGCACAGAAGGAACAAATCTCTTTTCTTCTTCCGGACATGAACTGTATCTAGATGTAATGTCCTGTTCTTTGTTGGCAGTCTGAAGACGAAGCCAACACTCAGATAGCCACACAAAGAGCCTGCTACCTCAAAGGCGTGGTTAGGCACCGAAGCAATCAACCTGGATTGCTTGGTACTTCCTACTGAATGAGATCATATAATCCTTGAAAATACCTGACTTTAAGCCAGTTTGAGTTGAAGTGTCTTTTACTTGCAGCCAAAAGCTTTCTAACATGCACACACACACAAGGAAGGCTGGTAACCCATAGTTTCATGGATGAGCTACTGATTTTAAATAATACATACAGTTCAATTATTAAAACAATACTTCACTAAACAAAATATATCTGGATGGCATGTCCATCTTGGTGGTGGCTAGTTTGTGATCTCTCTGTAGACACTATATGATCATACTAGAAAAAAGCATTAAAAGCTCATTTGCATTTTATTTGAGGATCTCATTTGTTCACTGTTCACTGGCTGACATTTTTAAAAACTTGACTTAAAATTTTTAGAGCAGTTTTAGATTCACAGCAAAACTGAGGGGGAAGGTACACAGATTTCCATATATCCTCTTCACTGCTCATGCATAACTTCCTCCATTATCAACATCCCCCACCAGAGTGACATATTTGCTACAATTGATGAACCTACACTGATACATGATAATCGCCCAAAGTCCATAGTTTATATTACAGTTTACTGTTGGTAGTATACATTCCATGTGCTTGGAGAAATGTATAATGACATGTATGCATTATGATAGTATCATATGAAGTATTTTTACTGTCCTAAAAATTCTCCACGCTCTGCCTGTTCATTCCTGCCCCAACACCTCAACCACTAGCAGCCACCAATCTTTTTACTGTCTCAACAGTTTTGCCTTTTCCAGAATGTCAAATAGTTGAACTCATATAGTATATAGTCTTTCCGGATTGGCTTCCTTCACTTAGTGATATGCTTTTAAGATCCCTCCACATCTTTTCATGCTGGGTAATTCTTTTCAGTGCCGAGTAATACTCCATTGCCTATTGGCTTCATTTAAGGACCAAACACTATAGAATGCACAATTCTTTCCATTGGGGATTTTACAATGAAAACAAGTCTGGAACAATGTGACTGTGACTGTAGAAATTCTGTGTGTATGGCATGCCAGGCTAACCCAAATTTCAAGAGCAGAATTTGATTAGGGGAGATTTCATAGTTTGAACAGGGTTTTAATGGCTATGGGGAATTTTGTCAGACAGACAAAAGTTTAAGAGTAAACTCAAATACAAACAACCACATATTATGCAGCTGTGGAAAAGTTAATGTAATCATAGTGTGGTATATGGAATAAGAGTGACTTTTTTCCCATTGAAATCTGCAATGGGTAAATAATATGAAGTACTGTTTTTAATTCTGTGAGTTGCCATTTACTGCTGTATTTGTCCTGATAATTGTCTTCACATACTTAAATGATAGTCATGTGCTCACTGTCCAGCCCTTAATATACTGTTTCTAATTCTTATAGCTTTGTAAAATAGAGTTATCTCTATATTGCAGACAGGGAAACTCTATTTTCAAAGAGGTTAGCAGTGATTGACGGATGAGTGGACAGCCAGGACCCCTAAATCCTATCTCTGCTTCCACCCTCTCCCATCCTCGGGCAATGAGTTCCCCAGAGGACGTTTATGCATAGGATACAAGTCGGGCAAATGCAGACTTTTACAATCAGCTGAGGCTTTGGTCCCAAACCCCAAGGTAGTTTCCTAGTAGTCGTGAAAGTGTTGGTTGCTTAGTTGTATCCAATTCTTTGTGACTTCATAGACTGTAGTCTGCCAGGCTCCTCTGTCCATGGAATTCTCCAGGCAGGAATACTGGAGTGGGTTGCCATTCCCTTCTCCAGCAGATCTTCCCGATCCAGAGATCGAACCCAGGTACCCTGCATTGCAGGCAGATTCTTTACCCTCTGAGCCACCAGGTAGGCAAACAACCAAACAGCTAAACTGCTTCTCTCCCTCTCTTCCAACCTCAACCCAAATCTCAACTTTATGGGCCCTAAGATTCCAGTGATGAAGTAGGAAAAACAGTAAGCAAAAGGAGGGAAAATAGGACATTGATCATTTATGCTTGTACAGACTTATACCTCCCACAATACTACTATTAAGAGAGTCCAGTAATGCGAATCCATTGCTGTTCTTGGATCTGCACACTCTAAATTGGGCCATCTCTTTCTTGAACATGAAAGAAGCTGGGGAGAAAGGAGTCTTTAATACCACTCTACCCCTGGAGGCCAGGAAACTAATAAATAATTTAATAGGGATTTGAACCCAGGTCTGATGGAGAGTATAACCAGCATCATAGCTGGATAAAGTAGGTTTCTACCTGGAGGCAACTAGTAGATGGGAAGATTTTCCTAACAATTTGGATTTTCTAGAGACGGAATAGCAATTTCCAAGTAGCAATTTCCCCCACCTACAGTTTTTAAAAAATACTTGGAAGTCCACTTGTTAGGAAATTCTGGAAAGGTTTCCTGCATTTGACAGAGAGTTGAGGCTCTAAGTCATTTTCAACATGGAGATTCTGTGTTTCCCAGATCACGGGCAAACAATTCTAGCCAGGTTTTTCTTCCTATCTGTTTACTTCTTTTACTAGTGACCACAGCTCACTTGCAACTGAGAGATTTGAAAACTACTCATTATCCTTAGGCAGACTGCTCAGGAAGAGTTTTAACTCAAAATATCTAGTATTGGGTTGACCAGAAAGTTCATTCGGGTTTGTCCGCAACGCCTTGGCTTTCAGGGACCAAACCTGTGGGGGGAGGAGAGAGAAAACCCATTGGACAGGACTAGTGCTCAGGGGAGTGGAGCTAGGGTGGCTGCATGCTTGTTGCCCATCTTAGTGGGGAGATGCTGGGGTGCAGCAAGGGACAGGGGCATGGTAGCGAGGGGATTTTCTGCTTTGTGGAGGCAGGTTTTCACAGAGAGACTTACTCTGAGGAGTTAAGAACTCAAAGGCAGTTACTGAGGCTAACCTTGGAGAAGGCAATGTCAACCCACTCCAGTATTCTTGCCTGGAAAATCCCATGGACGAAGGAGCCTGGTGGGCTGCAGTCCATGGTGTCGCTAAGAGTCGGACACGGCTGAGCGACTTCACTCTTGCTTTTCACTTTCCTGCATTGGAGAAGGAAATGGCAACCCACTCCAGTGTTCTTCCCTGGAGAATCCCAGGGACGGGGGAGCCTCGTGGGCTGACGTCTATGGGGTCACACAGAGTCGGACACGAATGAAGTGACTTAGCAGCAGCAGAGGCTAACCTACTGCATTATAGTTGGCACTTTCTGAGTGCGCTGCTCATCAGTTTATAGGCATTATCTCAGTTACCTCCCTCCATCAGATCTATCTTGGAAACATGATTACTATCCCTTTTTCAAAGATGCTGAGCCTTTGACTTAGGAAACTAAGGGAACTCGCTTAAGATATTTCAAGGCCAAATTAACCTTTTTTCTTTTGTGGGGCTCAGGGATAAAGAAACCTCCTGCCAATGCAGGAGATGCTGGTTTGACCCCTGGTTCAGGAAGATCTCTTGAAGAGAGAAATGGCAACCCATTCCAGTATTCTTGCCTGGGAAATCCCATGGACAGAGGAGCCTGGTGGGCTACAGTCCACAGGGTCACAAAAGAGTCGGACATGACTTAGCAACAAAACAACAATGAAAACCTATATATTTATATCTATTCCTCATATATCCTATGTATAATTTGAGTAAGCCTGAAAATGAATCTACAGAATTAATTTCCATGTAGGGATTACACCAAGGTTAGATGAGCTTTTTAAAATAAATGGAAACAAAAAAGTATTCTGTTTTATAAAATTCTATTTAAAACAATAAGGAAAATAGAGATCAAATGCCTCTTAAAAAAAAAATGCCTCTTAAAAGCATTATGAATACAATGAGTCAAGCAGAACTTTTCTTTGGCTCTTGGCCACCATATGAAAGGGCAACAGCCCTTACACATGGGTATATATGGTTAAATACAGAACAGCTGTTACAATTGTGGGTTTTCAGACATCTTCATGGCAGAGGGCCGGCAAAGAAGAGTGTGACCAATACAAGGAAGAGGTATGAACCTGATCTCTACTGCTAGAGACTTCCTACCAACAGAGGCCCTTTGCCCAAACCACTTTGTCATTCATTTAGCAATTCATTACTTGTTTTCTGGATTTTTCACTTCCTAGAACTTTAAACTAAATACTGTATGTTCTTTTATTGTATCCACTCCCTTTGACCAAAGGCCTGATAATGTCTTATAACTTTAAATCTTCCACAGTCCCTAGATAGGGACTTATGTTATTGATATTATTTAATATATTTTTGCTTTTATGTGAAAGAACAATGCCCAGTGTTTTTTTTTAACAATATTTTTGCACTTGGAATTGTTCAAGTAAATACTGCTTTTAGCTTTTCCAAATATACGCAATACCCAAATTGTACATGGAAACTTATCCAAAAGTTATTTGGTGTATTGGTTTTAGAACTCTGTATATTCAGTCCATTAAGTAGGTAAAGCATAATGATCCCCTGAACGACCGTGAAACCAAATGTCCCTGTATAACAGTTGCCGCAGTAAAGTACAGGTATGCACTTGTGTTCAGTACTCGCGCTCGGCTCCACCCCCAAGGCTGCAGCTCCTCCCTGCTGTGAAGTGGGCAGGGAGACACCCCTCTTCACTTCCCTTGTTAGGTTTTTGGCTGGGAGGCTGGGGACAGTTGAGCTCTTGAGCCTTTGTCACCCAGGTTGCTCGATGGAGCTAGAGGTTGCAGAGGTGACAAGAGAGACTGGGGGACCTCACGGGGCTTTCAAGGCTTTTGCTGGGAACGGCCTGCTGAGTGTCATCTGTTTCCTTCTGTTCCTTCTCCTTGCTCCTTTAGTGCTGCTGAAGCGATTGGAAGGCAGAGAAAGAAGCCACAGTGGGCTTCTTGCAGCTGTAACACGATGGAGTTGCTGCCCCCTTTCCTTCGGCTTTGGCGTGTGTGACAGGGTGAGGAGCGTCTGAGGGGAGAGCGGTGGCTGGGTGGGGCCTCTCTGGGGTGGAGGGAGACTTCTCCTCTAGCCCCCAACACAGGTACCTTAATGTGTCAGAGGCAGGAGCGAGAAACGCGTGTCAGGGAATGGGGAATCCACTCCATCGGATGGGGAATTGGAAATCCTAAACATCTGCATGTTGGCAGCAGCCAGGAGGAATGAAAGAAGAGAAGGAAGGAAGAGATTAGCAGAGGAGGGGAGTAATATGTAAAGAGCAGGTCTGTTTAAGCCATACTTTCCCTGTAAAATAGAGGACAAAACCCAAATTGAGGCCCTTGACTTCGCAGTCCAATTACAGACATGCTGTTTTATCATTTCAGAAAGGGTACGCTTTAAAATGGAAGCTTTAAAATGTGGAATTTTCTGCGGTAACTCCACTTTGTATGTGTCAGCTTCATAACCTGTTAATGTTAAGTAGACCTTGGAAAATCTTCAGGTCCTCTTAGGTGTAAAATGAGCTGGAGAAGAGGCCACACCAGGGTCCCTCCTCTTTTGAGCTCAGTTCCAACCATCTTCTCTTCTACTCACTTCTTTCTTGTTATTTTCCTCTCTCCAAGGGGCATAGGTACTCTGGGACTGGGTCTGCCTCCGGGCTCCCAGGAAGTGTGAAAGCCTGGGTGTAGGCGCCTCGCAGAAAAAGAAGGGCAGCAGGGCTAAGCGGGCCACTCAGAATCCCCAGGTGAGCCTTTCGTGGACCATCATGTGAATGGCAGAAGGTGGAGACTCAGTTTTGAAGAAAAAGGGTGATTCCTTTTAGAACTGTCACCTAGTATAGGCAAAGAATCTATGATTTGTCAGAATCTGTGATTCTTCCCTGAGGGTCCAGTGGCTCAGACTCCATGCTCCCAGTGTAGGGGCCTGGGTTCAATCCCTGGTCAGGGAACTAGATCCCATGTGCTACAACTAAGACCCGGCACAAACAAATAAAAACAAAGAAGTAATTAAAAAAATAAACTGTACAAATCAATGGTTAAATAAAAAAAATCTGCGATTGATGAATTCTGCTGACCCCTACTAAAATAAGTAAATCAACTTCCCCCAAATATGTATTTTAACTTTACTCTTCTTCGCCAAGTACAGTTTTAACTATGCTTTTGGAGTCAGAAAAGTGTAAGTTTAAAAAAAATGAAACAGTGGGTAAAAGCATCTTGAGTAAAAACATATCGAATAAAGATTTGATAAACACATTACTGGATGCCTAATATTGTTCATTTGTCCACTTCTCTAAGTAAAAATCAGATATTTCATTAACAGGAGTGAAAAGTTAAGAAAACAGTAAGATGATTCAGAATGGTTAAACTAAGATTATTTGAGTTGGGTGTAGGAAATTAACTCAGTTTCTAACTGAAACTAGGTTTTAACAATAAACATTTAAGTCATGTTCAAGTTTTCTTCAGGGTACAGTGTACTATGGGATTCCCAGGTGGCTCAGCACTAAAGAAACTGCCTGCAATGCAGGAGATTCAGGTTGGATTCCTGGGTCAGGAAGATCCCCTGGAGAAGAAAACGGCAACCTACTCCAGGGTTCTAGCCTGAGAAAACCCATGGACAGAGGAGCCTGGTGGGCTACAAAAGAGTCATAGGGTCATAAAAGAGTCAGGCACGACTGAGCGACTAAACAGTATACTGTGGGACAGCCGGTCTCCCCTACACTTCAACAGGATAATGCCAGGCTGCAAAGCATTACCTTCTTTATTGGCCTTCCTCGTTTCTTGTTTAACTTCAGTGGCATAGTCAGGAACAACTGAAAGGGGAAATCCCTAAAACATCCAGCTTCGGGGATTTTTAAAAAGATTCTAAACCAACTTTTTTTTTTTCCTGGCCGGAGAGGTGGGGCGGTGCAAGTCGGGGGAGCTGTTGAAAAGGCTTTGCTAAGGTCGAGCCAACAGCTATAAAGTTGCCGGTGGACAGAGTCCACTGTGGAGAGGCAAATGAGTAGGCTTAACTCAAGTCCCATGCTCGGCCAAAACGAGGCAGGTGTTAGAGGGATGGGCTTTTTGGATAGGATGGAGACCCGGACGGATGAAGTCTTCCCTGGTTAGAAAGGAAATTTGGTATTAAGAGGGCTTCACTGAATCCCAATAATAACCAAACAACTGGTGTTGTTCAGGGCTCCGGTGGAGAGTGGGTGGCAGGAAGTAGAAAGGCTCGACCTGCTTTCCCTGGGTCGGTTCAGGAATTTAATTTCAGCAAATGTTTATTGGAGCCTAATAAGTGCTGCCCACGGTTTTAAGTTTTAAGCACTGGGATACAAAGGGAAACGAAACGTGGTCTTGTCCTTGAGGAGATCACAGCTCAGGAAAATGGCTTCGGCATTCCAAGTGGGCTTTGATAACTTTTATCGCGGGACTTATCAAGGGACTAAACCCATCTACACTTGTAAATATTTCAAAACATAGGAAATGAGGCGCGGCAAGGGGGTGGAGGAGAGGTGGGCTGCAGGGGCTGGCGGCAGGTTTGGCAGCCGCCAGACGGAGGGGCTGTGGTGGGGTCGCCTGCTGGCAAGGAGCAGCCAAGACCGTCCCCCGCGTTGGCACCCTCGGATTTGGCTCGGGCACCCCGAGGCCCTGGGGTGCCAGAGAGCTGGTCTGGTCCGGCCGGGCGCGCTGACAGCGGGAGCCGGGCAAGGACAGCGCAGAGCCCGGCTCCGGGGCTAGACCGCGCGCCTGTGCCGGCCACCAGGGGGCAGAGTGCCCGGGTCCGCGCCTTCTCTCGGCGGGTCCTCTCCACGAGCCAGGGCTCCGCGGAGCGCACGCCTTCCCTGCCCGGGACCGCTCCCGAGCGCGGCGAGCAGGGGCGCGGCCGCGGACCCCGCGGCGGGAGGCGGTCCGCGCGCGGGAGGGCGGGAGGGGGCAGGCGCGGGGGTTCCGGGGACGCGCAGCGCCGCCCCCGCCTCCCCTTCAGAAGCGGCGGAGCTGGGGAGCATGGACCAGACGCCGCGGCTCCGGCACCATGACGCTCCCCCACTTCGCGGTGGCTCTGATTCTCGGGGCGCTCCCCGGAGTGGTCAGCTTTGATTCGGTCCTCGGTTATCCCCTCCACCACCGCCATCACCATGCGCCCTCTCGGAGTCCCCAGGACCCTTATTACCTTACCATCCAGCGGCGGCCACAGAAGACACTGCCGCCCCCACTCCCGCGCACCCTGCACCCCGCGCCGGCGCTCCGCGCCTCGCGCGCGCACGGCCTCCGCACGCCCCGGCCGCCTCCCGGGGACTGCCCCGCCGGCGCGCCCGGGGCCAACGTGACAGACTCCGGCGCCCCTTGTCTGCGCTGGGCAGACGTGCCGCCGTTCCTCGCGCGGTCGCCCCCGGCGGGCTGGGCGCAACTGCGAGGGCAGCGCCACAACTTTTGCCGGAGTCCGGACGGCGCGGGCAGACCCTGGTGCTTCTACGGGGACGCCCGCGGCAAGGTGGACTGGGGTTACTGCGACTGCAGACGGGGTGAGTGGCCGCGGGGCGGCGGCGACCGGGGACCGGTGGGGAGCCCGGCTGGGTGGGCGAGCGCGTTGGGTGCTCCTGGAGGAGAAAGTGAGAGCGGGTGGGGTTGAGTTTGCCTCGCTCTGTGTGAAGGTGGACGGCCACGGACTTACCGTCCGAGTACCTTGGCACCGTAACTTTGAACTAGCGAGGCGGGCTTTGTGTGTGGTTACCTGGGGTGACAGCCTCTCTGGAAGGTGCTGCACTCTCGGGCTTCTGGGTGAGGGCGTGGCTCCGGGCTGCGGGCTTGTCTCTGGCCACTGAGATGTGTGCGGGGGGAGGGGAAGGGGGTGTGTGTGCGCGCGCGCGCGCCCGTGGCGTGGATGTGTATTTTCTGCATCAGCTTTGCCTTGAGAATGGTACCGTATTTACGTAGAAGTGGCAAAGCAAAAGAGAATATAGTTTCTAATTACCTGTTTTGGAAAGGGAAATATTAAATCTAATATGACAATCAATTACCACCTCCCCACCCCCCACCCCCAATTTCTGCCCGCAGTTGACATGTATTTGAAAAAGTTTTTGTAAACTTTTTGGGCCAAAATGCGACTTGTCAAATGATGTTCATGTTCTGGGGCACAGCGTGGTAAATATCAGTGAGTGGGGAAGAAAGAAAGGGAAAAGATAGGAATAGTAACTATTCTAGGGAAGAAGCAACTTGATATAGTCAAGTGCTGTTTTCAAGAATGCCAGTTTTCAACTGTATACGTTATTTGTAGAAAACCGAAATTAGTTGGTAAAGAGATAAAGTTGGTAAGATGTTTCACATTAATTAATGTAAAAGTTCACATTAATAGATTTAATGTAAGTGAATCATCTGCCTTTGAACAGTACTTTTTTTGAGTTGGTGGCATTTTTTTTACTATTAGGGCTTTTTTTTTTTAATAATTGTGGGGGAAAAAAAACCTAAAGTTCTTCAAAGTTTGGATTTTCCTTTAAAATTTTTTTTTGGCAACTCTCCATCCAAGGTCTGTGGCAGGGGCTTCGTTAATTGTGATTCTGAGATATATTGTACTTTGTACCTTTTGGTGATTTGGAGGTTAAACTTTCACAGGGCCATTCTTTCTCTTCAGAAATTTTTATTTATCTGTGCCTTCAGTTGCATTAGTGCTTTGAGTTAAAGGGAAGTGATAGGAAGGTTAAGATCCATTGTCCTTCATCCTAGAGAATGAAGTCATCCCTATACTTGTTACACAGACAGAATGCCAATGTGGCTATAAAAAATTTGAGGTGATATCAAGCAGAGAGCCCTAGTGCTGTTTTACTCTTTGCTATGAAATTATTTGTAGTAAAAGCTCATGGTTAGCAAACACTGAGACTTTTTTTCATTTTTGTATTATTATATTTCATATTTCTTGTTGTGTATACATATATATGTATAAATAAGTGGAATTCAAAGTGAAATCACTGTAGTGATCTATTGTTCTCTGTTTAACATATAATTTTTAAAATTTTACATTCGAAATAGCTTGGTGGTTCATTCTCCCCACCCTCTTGTGGTGAAAAGAAATTTAAACCTAACATCAGTACAGACTCTTTGGGATATCTTTATATTGATAGCTCATTCTCACCAGACAAACCTCTAAGCACTGCATAATAGTGTGTACTTCCTGAAATAAAGTGACTGAACACAAGAGAAACAAAAGAAACCCCCCAAGATGGGAGATAAATACACCCCCCCCCCAAAAAAAGAAACAGGAAAACAATCTGCTGGCTATGTAATAATTTAATTACTCTCACAGGCTCAGTGTGCCGTTTACCCCTTACTTTCTGACTGAGCATAGTCATGCCTTAAAATGACTGACATGTTCTGAAACTATGGCTTTCTTGGTTCTACATTTCACTTAGGAGTGTAAACAAAGCTGACATGGTGCGGTGAAAAGAACATGAAATTGTGCTCTGGAAAACACTGGTGTCCACTTTGGCTCAGCCAGTAACTATATAGTGTTGGATAGGACTCTTAACCCCTAGAGCTTTGGTTTCCTTATCTGGAGGAAGGCAGTTTTGGGATAGACTATTCAAAGGACTTTCCTAGCACTGAGCACGAACCAGAACAGCCCAGCCTCATAGTAACAGGTAGGATTTATTGAGGATTCATTCTTTGTTGGATGCTGAGCTAAGCAATTTATATATCAGTTTTCTCATTTAATTCTCATAGGAACATTATGAGATAGTGCACATTTCACTCCACAGCTCATTTTCCTCTTTAATTATGTAAACACGTAGAAAGTCTGTGTGGTCAGTTGCTCAATTGTGTCCAACTCTTTCTGACCTCATGGACTGTAGCCCGCCAGGCTCCTCTGTTCATGGGATTCTCCAGGCAAGAACACTGACTGGAGTGGGTCGCCATTTCCTTCTCCAAGGGATCTTCCCCACGAAGGGAACGAACTCAAATTTCCTGGCTCAGACTGTAAAGCGTCTGTCTACAGTGTGAGACACCTGGGTTCGATCCCTGGGTTGGGAAGATTCCCTGGAGGAGGAAATGGCAACCCACTCCAGTACTCTTACTTTGAAAATCCCATGGACGGAGGAGCTTGGTGCAGGTTACTGTCCATGGGGTCACAAAGGGTCGGGCACCACTCAGCGACTTCACTTTCTTTTCACTTTTTGCATTGCTGGTGTATTCTTTACCACTGAGCCACCTGGGAAGCCTGTAGAAAAGTCTAATGATTCTATTAGACTAGTCTAATGATTCTATTAGCTTAAAGACCAGTTTTAAAGGAAAGAGAAAGGAAACTATGTTTGGCCCAATGCACATGATTTCCAGTCTCTTATGACTTGAAAATATCCAGGGTTTTCGTTCTCTTTTTTAAACAAAAAACAGCTTGAACAAAAGGAAAGAAGATTAATTGTAATGGAATCCCTCCTTTGAGAAATACACTGGAGGCCAGATTTCCATGTCCCTGGTTGAGTGGAGAGAAATGAGGAAGTTGGTGCCTCCAAGGTGGAAAGTTGATTGAAACCCAGTTGAAGGGGTGGCAGGGGAGTCTCAGATGAGCGGGGCAGGGCGTGGACACTCCAGTGGCTCAAATGTCTGAGAACGAGGAAGATGAAGGCCTGGGCCCTGGGTCTGTGAAACTTGCAAATTAGTGATGAAGAATCGTTGGGGGATTGTAATACCCTGAATCAGCCCTGGGAGTTAGTTCTTATAATAAGCATTAGAATCGTGGCATGGGAAGTGGGGGAGTGAGGGTGGGGGTGGGCTTATTAAAATGCAGATACCTGGGCTCTAGCCTTGAGACCCTGTTTAAGTAATCTCAGGAATCTGGCTGAGGAATGTGTGTTTCTAATGAGCAGTCAAGGTCATTTGGAAACTGAAAACTCATTGCCACAGTCAGGGAAAACCAGGGGAGGGCGTCAGAACCCACCTAAGCTGTGTAGTGGTGGGTGGTCAGGTCAGCTGTATCTGCCATTCTGTGACTTAATCCTCCTAGATTTGGTGGTACTAATGGTAAAGAACCCTCCTGCCAATGCAGGAGACATAAGAGATGCAGGTTTGATCCCTGGGTCAGGATGTCCTTGGAGGAGGGCATGGCAATCCACTCCAGTATTCTTGCCTGGAGAATCCCATGGACAGCGGAGCCTGGTGGGCTACAGACTGTAGGATCGCAAGGAGAAACAGCTTAGCATGCCTGCACACATGGCAGGCCTAGGGTAACTTTTTGTGTGTTTTTAGAAAATGGTACCACACTTTTTATTTGACCAGTGTGGGATAGCACCAACTTAGTTCACTAGAATATGATACATTAACTGAATGTGAGCCAGATTAGTTTTTACATTTCTACAGGAAGAATTAACAGGCAACTGATGACCTCCAGTAACGTGCTCAGTTGTGTCTGTCTCTTGGCGACCCCGTGGACTGTAGCCCACCAGGCTCCTCTGTCCATGGACTTTTTCAGGCACGAATACTTGGAGCGGGTCGCCATTTCCTACTCCAAGGAATCGTCTAGATCCAACCCCCATCTCTTGCGTCTCCTGCATTGGCAGTCAGAGTCTTCACCACTGTGCTACCTGGGAAGCCCCAGTAATTTACAACTTCCTGACTAAAAAGAGAAATCCCTTTTCTAGTCTCAGGTTGGCCCTGGCAGGTGGGGCAGCTTGCTTGCACTGTGCTGGGAACTCCTCTCTGTTACAAGCAGCTGAATGGAACTCAACCTTAAGTGACTGATGGGTGAAATAGATAGAAGAAACAATAGTGCTCTAATATCTGAGATTTTACCAGAAGAAATGATTCATAAATCTGACTTTTTGTCATGTCCTGCTGATCTGTTCGCCCAAATCTGATTCAAACAGAGATAGTGGACTTGTGGGATAAATGATGTTGTTTACAGGCTGTGCTCTTTGAAGTCCATCTGGTGTTTGAAGTGAAGGTTAATTAAAAGTTGGCTGAAAGCTGTCCCTTTTTAAATTTTTTTTTAATGCTGCATCTTGATTCTATGTAGCAGGTGCTGAAATCATTTATTAGCAATAACAGATTTGATACATTTCCTGGCTGGATTTTAGATATTGAGCTCAATTTTCTTTACAGGCTAAGGCAGATATAAAATACTTTGATTTGGAGGCATTATCAGACTCTTTACTAATGTGAAAAAAAATTTTAAGAAGAAAATTAGATAGTTACTGTTGCCTTTTATGAGTGATTATCCTGGACACACACTACACAGACAGACATAAACACACTCTCTTACTGCACATATATTTATGAAATATATATTTATTCATATATAAACATGAATATATTTATGAAGCATATATATTTATATCTATACAGTGTGTGTGTGAAGGTAACCTTTGTAAAAATAATTGGTTTTATAACTGTGAAGGCAAACCTAAATGTGCAGCAATAATGTATTACTCAGAGATCCCTGTATTTGATGTATACTGTGCAGGTCCTTGGAGAAGGCAATGGCACCCCACTCCAGTACTCTTGCCTGGAAAATCCCATGGATGGAGGAGCCTAGTAGGCTGCAGTCCATGGGGTCGCTAAGAGTCAGACACGACTGAGCGACTTCACTTTCACTTTTCACTTTCATGCATTGGAGAAGGAAATGGCAACCCACTCCAGTGTTCTTGCCTGGAGAATCCCAGGGATGGGGGAGCCTGGTGGGCTGCCGTCTATGGGGTCGCACAGAGTTGGACACGACTGACGTGACTTAGCAGTAGCAGTGCAGGTCCTAAGGGCTTCCCAGATGGCACTAGTGGTAAAGAACCCACCTGCCAATGCAGGAGATGTAGACGTGGGTTCAATCTCTGGGTCAGGAAGATCCCCTGAGGAGGGCATGACAACCCACTCCAGTATTCTTGCCTGGAGAATCCCATGGACAGAGGAGCCTGGTGGGCTACAGTCCATAGGATCTCAAAGAGTCAGTGTGTGGTGCAGCTCCTAAGTGATAATTGCAAAGATTGTCTACAGAAGATGGAAAAATGCTCACGATAAGCTTGAAGGGAAAAGATTGACACAAAATGTATATATGTGTTTACTAACTGAAAATAAAGATGGCTGTGTAAAGTTTGGGAGAGAAAACAGATGATGATTATGAACTTGGATATGAGTGTGGCTTCGATCAGTTCATGTAGTTTTGGTGGCAAAGAATAGAAAACCCAATTCAAAATGCCTGAGGAAAGAAGGAGGTTTGTGGTTCATGTTACAAGATGTCGGGCTCCAACATAGTACATCTCTGTCTCTCTGCTACTCTCTTGATTCTATTATTTTCAAAGTGTGGCTTTTATCCTTAGACTAATGGTTATTCCAGATTTCATATTGGGATAGAATAACTTGAAGAAGCAAGATGGGGCGCCCTCTTCATGTATGACCCATTGAAAGAGCAAGGAGACCTTCCCAGAACTCCTGCAGATTTCCTCCTGTATTTCACTGGTCAGACCTTCCTGGCACTCTCTGGGAAGGAAAATGCAGTTACCATGCTTTGCCGATATTAGTCAGGATTGACCTCTGAACACATGGGGAGGGAGAAGCAGGTAGTTATTCAAGAGAACCAACAGAGTCTGTCAAAAAGCGTGATTGAGGTTTGTCCTGTTGGGCTGCACACCACAAACTTGCAAGCCCTGGTACCTGCCCAGCGTCCTACGTCCATGGTTTAATGGATGTGGGGACCTTACATGTCTGTAGCCAGCTCCTAAAGCAGCATCTCACCAGGTGTGGCAGGCAGTGGGTAGGACATGTCAGTAGTCTTTGCTCTGTGTGTGTGTGTGTGTGTGTGTGTGTGTGTGTGTGTGTAGGGGGTGTGAGGTAGGAGGAATACAGGTGAGAGTTCGAGCTGGGAGGTGGAGAGGGAGGTTACCAGTTATAGAGGGAATTGACTTGGCAGGTTGGCTCCCTGGTTACCAGGGAAGCCAGCAGAGGAGCACACCTCTCGCCACCCCTTTGATAAGCTGTCATAGTGGAGATGCTCTGTTCAAAGAGTTCACACAGTCCCTAGCTGGAGTTGGTGCAGGTATGTAGGTGTTTACTGATTAGGCTCTGTGATTAAGAGGGAAGGTCAGTTACATGAGTAGGGTGTAGGTAACGCGGGGACCGATGGAGCAGAGGGATGTGCTGAGAGCAAGGGGACTCCATCTGGGATGGCCTGACCCTACAGTCCTTATACTGGTATCCCCCACTTTTTGAAAAGTTTGCTTTATGCTGCTTCACTTTTAAGAAAGACCTACATTAGTACTTGTTTTCGCTAACCAAAAGAAATCCAAAGACAATTTTCACTTTTATGAAAAATGGTGAAAATTGAAAAGTGCTTTCAGCGTCTGTTTTGCTAAGAGCCATTATAAACTCAAGGAGATAGTGGAGGACAGAGGAGCCTGGTCTGCTGCAGTCCCTGGAGTCACAGAGCTGAACAGACTTAGCAACTGAATATTATAGAGGCGGCCCACACCCGCCTCAGCAAGAGAGAGTGCTGCCCCCAAGCGCCTTCTCCAGGAACTGCACTCAGTATATCAGCATCCAGCCGCCGCCAGTCTTTGAGCTGTCTGGGAGCATCTGTGCCTTTTCTGTTTATTTTGTGCATTTCTGAGCAAGATGTTTCCTAAGATTAGTTGCTTCTTTTTTGTTTGCTGTTGTTGTTATAAGGTGTAGGTGTTGTTTTTTCGACAAGTTGTGTCTGACTCTTGCAGCCCCATGGACTGTAGCCCGCCAGGCTCCTCTGTCCGTGGAATTTTCCAGGCAAGAATACTGAAGTAGGTTGCCATTTCCATCTCCAGGGGATCATCCCGACCCAGGGATGGAACCCATGGCTTCTGCAATGGCAGGCGAATTCTTCACTGCTGAGCCACCAGAGAAGCCCAGGAACAGAACTTACAAAGATGAATAAGAAATCACCTAAGTCCTCTGGTTAAGGAAGCCCACTCTCTGGTTGAAATGTTAAGATAATACTAGGCATCTTTTATTACCTTTCCTGTGATATGTACTCTGGGAGACAGATAAACTTACTATTAAGTGTAGTTTAATTTCATCACTTAGAGTTGTGCAATAAAATGTTAATACCCACACCATGTGTTTAAATGTGGACTGAGCTACTGAACTGAACAGTGGGTAGTTCAGACACAATTTGTAAAAATTTCTGCTCAAGTTATTTAAATGCATATATTGTCTTCTTCTTTTGCATAATATTATATAATGTTTTAAACACATGAATAATTTGTGGTGGTGTTGTTCAGTAACTCAGTTGTGTCCGACTCTTTGGGACCCCTCGGACTGCAGCATTCCAGGCTTCCCTGTCCTTCACCATCTCCTGGATGGGCTTATAAATTTATGTAAGCCCAATGTAAATGGGTAGAATTGCTTATTCAAAAGATACGCTTTCATTTTGAACCTGACAAGTTCATATTTTTCTCAGTATGAAAGGTATCTGCATAAATAATAGATGAACAATTAATATGAATAATAGATGTGGACAAATGGGGTGAGTATAGTTCAGTTGGATATTTAAGGGGATGCTGACAGGGAGGCCTGGCGTGCTGCAATTCATGGGGTTGCAAAGAGTTGGACATGACTGAGCGACTGAACTGAACTGAACTGAACTTCCTATGTTAAAAGATGATTTCATTTTGACATGGCATGATTTGAATAAAATCTATTATTTCACAATGCTAAACTGATTTCAGTTATGGGTAAGTGTAATCACTGACAAAATAGAATACCTGAATACTATCAAAAAGCTGTAGGAAAAAAAACAAAACATAAAAATTAATGTAGTCTCCTCACCTGTACTTGAAAAATTCAACTAACTATTGCTCTATTCACTTGTTTTTAGGCAATGTGATTTTTGTGTGTGTATTTTATAATTAAGACAGAAAATGATCATTTAGTATATTTTTCCAGTTTTGCCTTTGGTAGAAGGCATAAGATTATATTTAATTCATTGTCAAATATGTGTACTAAATTGTCCAATATGTAATGGACTTTTGTTCTTTTTTTTAATAGTTTATAAACTGAAATTTCTACATCACTTTCAGCTTTAAGTATACTTTTTGTCAAAGATCTGAATAATAGCTTGATGTTACTAGCATGAATTTATGATTCCACCAGAACAATAGGGCTGGCTAAAATTAATTATTTTGTGTCTCTGTGAAGTTCAGTAATAGATGAGAAAGGATTTGGGTGATAACATTAATTTTATATTACTTATTTATCAAACTGTGACTTTTACAATTTCAGAAATATTTATTTTTAATTCTGTTCAGAATACTACTGGGATGGATCTTTGTTTTTGCTGTTTTTTCTGTCACATGAGTGCTATTGTATAAGTATATCTTAAGGAGTTAACTAAATAGGCATACCTTTTCATTTGGCTAATTTTGGAATGAGCTGGATTTAGAGAACAAAGATAACTGACCTGTTTGGTTCCTTTCCTGATATTTCTTTTAGGCCTTCTTGAAGTATGGACAGTGAGAAGGGAGGTTTTGCCAGCTGTCCACGGAGGGATAATGCCAGAATGGGTCTATTAGTTTGCTAGAGCTGCTGTAATGAGTACCACAAACTGAGTGGCTTAAACAAAGAAACTTGTTATTTCACAGTTCTGGGGGCTGGAAGTCCAAGATCAGGGTCAGCAGAGCCATACTTCCTCTCAAGACACTAGGGAAGGATCTGGTCCAGGGCTCTCTCCTGGCTTCTGATAGTTCCTTGGCTTGTGGAAATGTAACTGCAACCTCCGGATGGCATTCTCCCTATGTGTGTCTGTCCAAATCTCTCCTTTTTATAAGATCATAGCCATACTGGACTGGAGCCCACCCTAATGACCTCATTTATCTTGATCCTCTGCAAAGACCCTATTTCCAAATAAATTCACTCATTCACAGTCACTGGAGGTCAGTGCTTCCGCATCTTTTGAGGGGAAAGAATTGAGCCCACTGCAATAGCCTTGAGAACCAATGAAACTTGTGAAGAGAAGTTTAATCTAGTTAGCTCTCTTTCTCTAGACTACCTTGTATTGAGTGAGACTGATAACATGGCAGAGGAGAACCCCTCTGGAATGTCTCTTTGTTTTAGGAATCCCTATTTTTTTTTTTTAGCTAAGTTATCCATAAAGCCAATTTCTGTAACAAAAATCTTTTATGTTCCTTTTCCTTTATAAAACTGGAGATATGTTTACATAATAAAAAATAGTAGTAAACTAAAATGACAGTGATTTCAACATTTTTAAAAAGTGTATTTGGAGGGTAATTGCTTTACAATATTGTGTTGGTTTCTGCCATACATCAACATGAATCAGCCATAGGTATATGTATGTCCCCTCTCTGTTGAACCTCCCTCCCACCTCCCACCCCATCGTACCCCAAGTTCAACATTTTTGGCAGGGAATTAAGGTAACAGAATTCTGATCATTGTTGTGTATTGGCACATTTTGCCTTCAGGTAGTTGTTAATACCAAGAGGCTGGTACAACTGACAGTTTTCTTTGTTTTTTGCAATAATTCTTTAAATGAATTCTAGGGGCTCCTCTCCATGACATGCCATCATGCATTGCTTTATAGTTCCAGACTTTTTTCTATTACTGGTTTAGTCTGTAAATTAGTAATGACTACTATAGTTGATCTAAAACCGCTGAGACTTCAACTTTTCGATTACTGTTGTTAACACTTTTTAAAAATAGGAATATTTAGAATAGAATATTTTCCATCAAATTGGCACATGAGAGACTTTAAGACCATGCAACCCTGGATTCACTGAGGTGTTGCTGAGAGACATGAGCTGAGACTATGAGGAACATCACAAAGTGCTGGGCGGAAGTAGGAAAATATGGACCAAGGAAGACATCAATTTTTGGTAATAAGAGGCTGTGACAGTGGAGCAATATTTACCAAAGAATCTGGTTTGAAATTTGTCTGAAGAATTTTATTGTTAGTAAGATAGTAATAGAAATGAGTTTACCAGGCTCTGGCCTTTGTGGATTGCTTTATTGTTTTATCCTCTCTTTCTCTGTTTGTTTTTTTTTTTTTTCGCTGAGCTAAGGGTATTTCCTCTTGTAATTGCATACCTATAAATTTGTGCAAATGTATAGCCCTAGAAATACAGCCCATGGGACAAATCAGCCTCCACTGGAGGATTAGCCTCAAACATAGATCACCAGAAAGCCACTTCTCTGGTACTGTGTAGTATAGAGAAACTCTTAAGACTGTCTTATGGATCTGCCTGGCTAGTTTATTCCCATGTAATGCTTGGTAGATTTGTAATATTTCACCATGCTGGTGAAAGCCAACATGGCAGACTGCATAAAGTGGTACCTGAACTATTGAAAGGGACTTATTGCATACCAAGTCTTTGCTCAGGTTCGGAGGCAAGGGACTGGTAGCAAGGGAGGGAATCTGGGAGGCAGTTTGTCATGGCTCTGCAACTTCTCAGTTGATTGGCTCCATAGCTTCCTCATCCATAAATTGCTGCTGCTGCTGCTGCTGCTAAGTCACTTCAGTCGTGTCCGACTCTGTGCGACCCCATAGACGGCAGCCCACCAGGCTCCCCCGCCCCTGGGATTCTCCCCCTGGGATTCTCCGGGCAAGAACACTGGAGTGGGTTGCCATTTCCTTTTCCAATACGTAAAAGTGAAAAGTGAAAGCTAAGTCGCTCAGTCGTGTCCGACTCTTAGCAACCCCATGGACTGCAGCCTACCGGGCTCCTCTGTCCATGGGATTTTCCAGGCAAGAGTACTGGAGTGGGGTGCATCCATAAATTAAGGGAAACCAATTACAGTTCGACCGTCTTAAGCATTCTAAGAGAGCTAAGTGAAGCAAGAACAAAGTAAAACCAAAACCAAACAAAAACTACTGCCTGTCTTAAATGTATGTAGTATGAATTGTGTGTTCATGCTTTTACTATCTTAGGCATATTATCATGCTGATATTTTTTTAAAAAATTCTTTAAAAAAATTGTTAGAAGTATAAACTTCATGGAATTACATACCAGTAAGAAATACTCACTGAATTCAAGGTAGATGATTACTCAGATATTTTGGAAATTTTTATGGCATAAGGAAAGGATAAACTACGTTGAGGGGCACTGCTAGGCAGGTGTGTGCTTTGGGGATGTTGGTGTTGAGAATGGATTCTGCCAGAGAATTTGCTAGTCATTGACATGCAAACTGCCTTTCCAGAATTGCAAATATTTGTATCCATTTGTTAAAGGAAAATTGGATGAGCACTCCACATTTCTTGCCATATAGCAAATACAGATAAACAAACCCAGGTTTTCACAGCATGTTTGGCGCATGTGAGAAATGATGGTAGAACTGATAGTTGACCTGGAAATTATTTCCAGTGCTGTCATTTTTGTTATAATGATGTTATGGTAACAATTACACATTATGCAGACTTTTCTCCTCCTCATTTGTAGATGCCTTAATCATTTGGATAATATGCCTGCATCATTTTTTCTTTGAAAGCTTTTTAGTGATTGGGACAATATTTTGCATTTTATTGTGATTATTTAAATGCAAAAGTAGAGTTCCAGTTTGTTTTCATTACTAGAACTTTTGTCCAACCCTTTAATATGAATAATTTGATGGTGGTGGTATTTGTAGTGGTGGTGAATTAATAAACAGATAACAGATTAAACGGTTTCCCTGGTGGCTCAGCTAGTAAAGAATCTGCCTGCAATGTGGGAGACCTGGGTTCGATCCCTGGGTTGGGATGATCCCTTTGGAGAAGGAGACGGCTACCCACTCCAGTATTCTGGCCTGGAGAATTCCATGGACTGTATAATCATGGGGCCACAAAGAGTCGGACACAACTGAGCGACTTTCACTTTCAGATTAAATATCATTTCAAATAACATGTGTTTGAGGTGAACAAATAAATTCTTTGATTTGAAAAAAATGCACGTTTTTACTGTGCATGATATTAGTATTATGTGGGACTCTATAGAAGACATTTTGTGATTATAAAAAATCATTAAAGTTCAGTTAAACTCTTTGGACATATTTCTTTAAAAATATTCTATAGTTCACACTTTTTGTTGCAGGAAGGGGGACCTCTTAAGAGTGGGCTCTTGTCTGACACTAGGAAATGAATTGTCTGAGGAGGCACATGGGCTGACAAAGCAAGAGATTTTATTGGGAAGGGGTGCGTGGGTGGAGAGCAGTAATGTAAGGGAATCCAGGAGAACTGCTTTGCCCCATGGCTCACAGTCTTGGGATCTCTGGTGATGAGATTATTTTCCGGATTGTCTCTGGACAGTCATTCTGACTCAGGTCCTTCCTGTTGGTACAAGCATTGCTCAGTCAAGATGGATTCCAGAGAGGAGGATTCTGGGAAGTTGGTAGGACATAGGGATTGGTGTTTCCTTTGGAACTTTCCCAAATTCTTCTGGTTGGTGGTGGCTTGTTGGTTTATGTTCTTTACCAGGACCTCCTGTCATAAAATAAATCATGTAGAAGGTTACTGTGGTGCCTGGCCAGGACGAGTGCTTTCAGTTGGTGTTTCCCCCTAACATTTTCTCTGAACTAGACAGGGCTTCCTCTTGCTTGGTCTGAATTAAAGAAGGGTATGACCAACCTAGATAGCATATTAAAAAGCAGAGACATTACTTTGCCAACAAACGTCCGTCTAGTCAAGGCTATGATTTTTCCAGTGGTCACGTATGGATGTGAGAGTTGGACTATAAAGAAAGCTGAGTGTGAAAGAATTGATGCTTTTGAACTGTGGTGTTGGAGAAGACTCTTGAGAGTCCCTTGGAGTGCAAAGAGGTCCAACCAGTCCATCCTAAAGGAGATCAGTCCTGGGTGTTCATTGGAAGGACTGACGCTAAAGCTGAAATGCCAATATTTTGGCCACCTCATGCAAAGAGTTGACTCCTTGGGAAGGACCCTGATGCTGAGAGGGATTGGGGGCAGGAGGAGAAGGGGATGACAGAGGATGAAATGACTGGATGGCATCACCGACTCGATGGACATGAGTTTGAGTGAACTCCGGGAGTTGGTGATGGACAGAGAGGCCTGGTATGCTGTGATTCATGGGGTTGCAAAGAGTTGGACATGACTGAGCAACTGAACTGAACTGAGAACATATATGAATGAGTTTTAGATCATCTGCCGTATGAATGATGCACACCCACGTTCTCTCTTGAGTAATCAGGATTTGGCAGTGCAACTTTGCCTCCATTTGTTCTTGCCTCTTGTTTGAATTAAATGATGCTTTGTGTTTATCATGAGAGATAGGATATGTGTTTCTTAAATAGTTACATTTTTTAAGGATGATTGTGTGGAAAATAATAGTGATAGAAAACTAGGCTAATGCAAATGAAATGAATGGATGATTTAGAATCTATTATTTTTGAAAATAATTATAAAGCCATAGATTACTTTGAAATACGTGGAATGTGCCAGAAATTTTTAGTAAAATTTAATTTCTTAACTTCTTTACCTATGAAATAAAGGTCATCTTCAGTGACTTTTCACAGACTTTTATGAAATTTTTAAGTTGTTGTCTGAGTTTGATTCTACCTCTGCACATGTCTCAACTGCAGGCTCAGGACTGACTCTAAAAATAAGTGCCAGTGAGAAGAGAAATGTAGTCCTTTGATGCACACTTAAAAAAAAACCTGAAATATATTTGATGTATGCTATTAGGTTGGTTTCAGATGTACTGCATGGTGATTGGAATTTGCATATGTTATGAAATAATCACCACAGTAAGCCTAGTAACCACTTTGATCCACAGTTAAGGGAAAAGACTTAAAATATTATCTTCCCAGGGATGCTCTAATTTAAATTTTTGACTCTTTTAAGACTGAGAAGAATGAGTCAAATTATGGACTGTGGAGCAGCTGAGTGGGGATGCTAGGTAAAGAGAAGTGAAGTTCAAGGGCCATTCAGTTATACCACACCACTCTCCTAGGGGCAGTTTCCCTAAGCCGAACATTAGACAATATTTCTGACACTTAACACCTTTCTGAAATTTTAGACATTATCTTTAGCCTTCTCACAACTACCGGTAGAGGCTAAAAGGGGAAAAACATTTATTCTTCTTCAGTGGAAGAACAGATAGAAGGAAGATACAACAGCCAATAACAGGTAACTTATAAACAGCATTGTGTTTGTTTGTTTTTCTTTTTTAAAAATCTGTGACCTCTCGTGAAGATGGAAAGTGATAATAAGTGATAAGAACTTCATATATGATGTAATCGTATGTGGGATGCAGTATCAGCCATTAGTCACAGTCTTCCACTTTTTCCCTTGGGACTTCTGTTTGCCTGGGTTAAAAAAGAAAGTATCCTTAGCATTGACATCAGGATGTTAATTAAAAAAAAAAAAAAAAGAGCCTGCTAAATCCTCATTTAAAGAAAGAAGGACTTGCTGTGAACAGTGAAAGCCTGGCTCTCTCAGCATGTTACCCGAGGACTTGTTCAGTAGGTTCAAACGGTTATGTTCTATCCAAGGATTTGGGGATTCTTTTCCATTTAGGGTCAGTGCAGCTTCGTGGTGGCAAAAGCGCCTTTGAAGGCACAGTAGAAGTATATGAGAATGGAGTCTGGGGCGTCGTTTGTAGCAGCCACTGGGACGACGCTGATGCTTCAGTCGTTTGTCACCAGCTGCAGCTGGGGTGAGTTTGTTAGTCCTTGACCGAATCTGTCTGCTGATACCTGAAGTGGGTGCTGGCCCCCTGCCGTTACCTTGGAGAGGTTACCTCCTCTTCTCCTTCTGTCATGTTCCTCACTGACTTCTCTCAGAAGACTTTTTAAGAAAGGGCCCCTAATGGAAGGAGTGAGTTCCTTTACATACAAATGCACTTCACTTGTTACTACCGCTGCTGACTAGGAAATAACCTGCCAGAGATGCTCAGAGGGCTCAAACAAACCTTGTGCACACCAGGACCCAGAGACCCCACAGAGACTGAGACAGGCTGTGTTTGAGTGTCTCTTGCAGAGGTCCGGGTCAGCAGTGGCCTGCCACAGGGGCAGGGGCTCTGGGTGCAGCACCCTGGGTGTGGCATAAGCCCTCTTGGAGGAGGTCACCATTAACCCCACCATAGAGCCACCAAAACTTACACAGGACTAGGGAAACAGACTCTTGGAGGGCACAAACAGAACCTTGTGCACACCAGGAACCAGGAGAAAGGAGCAGTGACCCCACAAGAGACTGACCCAGACTTGGCTGTGAGTGTCCAGGAGTCTTCAGTGGAGGCGTGTTTGCCAACAAAGGTCCATCTAGTCAAGGCTTTGGTTTTTCCAGTGGTCATGTATGGATGTGAGATTTGGACTGTGAAGAAAGCTGAGCGCCAAAGAATTGATTCTTTTGAACTGTGGTGTGTTGGAGAAGACTCTTGAGAGTCCCTTGGACTGCAAGGAGATCCAACCAGTCTATTCTAAAGGAGATCAGTCCTGGGTGTTCTTTGGAAGGACTGATACTGAAGCTGAAACTCCAATACTTTGGCCACTTCATGCAAAGAGCTGACTCATTGGAAAAGACCCTGATGCTGGGAAAGATTGAAGGCCGGAGGAGAAGGGGACGACAGAGGATGAGATGCTTAGTTGGCATCACCAACTCAATGGACATGAGTTTGAGTAAACTCTGGAGGTTGGCAATGGACAGGGAGGCCAGGTGCGCTGCAGTCCATGGGTTCGCAAAGAGTAATGACTAAGCAACTGAACTGAACTGAATTGACTAGGAAATGGGCAGAAGCTAAGTGGTACAAAAATAAAAGCATCTTTTGGTCTTTGATTGAACAATTGGATTCTTCAGTGCCAGGAAACAAAGAATTGGGTCCTAAGATTTTTATCTTCGCAGCAGCCTGTAGAGCCCGTGGTTGCTGTCATTTGCTTTTATCTTTCTGCCTTGAGTCACCCACAAACTCCATTGCTGTGTGTGTGTAGGAGGTGAAGTTCATTTGCAGTTTCATCCCATGCTGGGTAAGGTGTAATATCCTGGGACATGGGTTTTTGCACTGAGAAGATTCTGTAAGAAATGGCAACTTCCCTCGGCCCGGCGGCACCCATCATTCTGAGAAATTGCTGGCCCTTCCTCCCACCTTCAGTTCAGTTGAGTTCAGTCACTCAGGCGTGTCTGACTCTTTGTGACCCCATGGACCACTGCACGCCAGGCCTCCCTGTCCATCACCAACTCCCGGAGTTTACCCAAACTCATGTCCATAGAGTTAGCGATGCCATTCAACCATCTCATCCTCTGTCACCCTCTTCTCCTCCTGCCTTCAGGCTGACCCTAGGCACTCTCCTTAAAATGGACAGGTGTACACTGACTCCTACCATGGCCAGTACCTTTATGCTTTGTTTCAAGGGGTTTCCCAGGAGCAGAAGTTTCCATTTTGGAATGAATGGTTTTGTTTTTGTTGTTATCGTTCTATTTTTGTGTATCATTTATTTTTTTCCAAGTATACATGCCCTATATTTTTCTTGACCTTTATCACCAAGGATCTTTAAAAAGCTTGGAAAATATCTTGTTATGAAAATATAAGGGTTAAAAGGCCTGAAACAAAAACTTACCATTTGCAAATATTTTAGATTAATCATCAATGAGTGGTAATATCTAATGTGATGACACAAATGAAAAGGTTAGTCCACTGCAGTCAAATCAGTAAGAATTTTAATTTGCGTGTTTCCTGTCTTCTCACTAGAAAGGTGGGAAATTATATTTAGTGAAGGCGAACCTTAAGGGCTTAAGTTTTGTTCAGACTTTTGATTCTATTAGAGTAGCAAATAGGGTTAATGTAATACTTAAGTGATGCTTTGCAACTGTGATGTTGGAGAATGCTCTTGAGAGTCCCTTAGATTCAAGGAGATCAAACCAGGCAATCCTAAAGGAAGTCAACCCTGAATATTTATTGGAAGGACTGATGCTGAAGCTGAAGCTCTAGTACTTTGGCTACCTGATGTGAAGAGCTGACTCATTGGAAAAGACCCTGATGCTGGGAAAGATGGAAGGCAGGAGGAGAAGTGGATGATGAGATGATTGGATGGCATCACGGACTCAATGGACATGAGTTTGAGCAAGCTTCCGGAGATGGTGAAGGAAAGGGAAGCCTGGTGTGCTGCAGTCCTTGGTGTCTCAAAGAGTTGGACACGACTGAGCGACTGAACAACAGCAATACTTAATTAAGCTTCCCTGGTGGCTTATCAGTAAAGAATCCACCTGCCAGTGCAAGAGATGCAAGTTCTATCTCTAGGTCAGGAAGAGCCCCTGGAGAAGGAAGTGGCAACCCACTCCGGTTTTCTTGATGGGCAGTTCCATGGACAGAGGAACCTGGTGGGCTACGGTCCATGGGATTACAAAGAGTCATGATTTAGCAACTAAACAACGATTAGTTAAGTTAGTTAACTAAACACTTATTTAGGTTAAGCAACAACTTCACTAATTTTTTACAATGAGGGTTGGGATAAATCAGGATAAAAGCAAGAGGAAGGGGAGAGCCTACAAAGAGTTATGGTGTTAGCATGTTAATTACTGATTTTATCTCCGGTATTTTGTCTGGCAAATAGTCCTTGGCTGGTGGGCGTATATTGCCTTTTTCTTTGACAGCCTGAAGGTGTAACAAATTTGTAGGCTGGTGTCAGTGTCTTCCTTCATGTACCTTTCTACCTGTGCTTTTATTATCCCTGAAAATCAGGGAAGAATGAAATTTTCTATGAGACTGACACAAGAAAACAAAAATGGTACAATGAACTTATTTACAAAATACAGTTACAGATGTAGAAAACAATCTTATGATTACTAAGAGGGAACAGTAGAGAGGGATGAATTGGGAGATTGGGATTCATATATACACACTACTATATGTAAAATAGATAATTAATAAGTACCTATTTTATAGCACAGGGAACTCTACTCAGTGCTCTGTGATGACCTATATGGGAAAATAATCTAAGAAAGAATCGATATATGTATATGCGTAGCTGATTCACTTCTTTGTACAGCAGAAAGAATGGATATGTGTATATGCATAACTGATTCACTTTGTTGTATAGCAGACACAACATTGTAAGTCAACTATATGCATATTAAATTTTCTAAAAAATTTAAAAACAAAAGCAAGCTCTGTAGTGGAGATGTGAATTACAGAGATTCTCTTGATTGATAAAAGAATGTAAACTACCTTTCTGCAAACATAAATTTCAGCTCTGATTCCTTCTGTCATCTCTTAGTAGTCCATTAATAAAAGAGAATTTCAAATAAGGGCAGAGCAACCTGGCTTTATTGCTGTCAAGACAGATTCATATTTTAGATACACCCCAAATATTTATTGTTGGGTTAATGGAAGCTGTCGCATGGAGACAGTTCTAGAGATCATCATGTTATTCAGATAAGCATTTAATTTTTTAAAAATTTAATTTCAGTTTTGTACATATCAGAGGTTAAACATATGTAGACTAGCTGAGTTATCTTAATTGATTTCAAAGTCTTGCTAGCAAATACTATTATATATATATATATAAAATTTTTTAAAATGGGACACGATGGAGTGACTTCACTTTCACTTTTCACTTTCATGCATTGGAGAAGGCAATGGCACCCCACTCCAGCACTCTTGCCTGGAAAATCCCATGGACAGAGGAGCTTGGTAGGCTGCAGTCCATGGGGTCACTAAGAGTCGGACACGATGGAGCGACTTCACTTTCACTTTTCACTTTCATGCATTGGAGAAGGGAATGGCAACCCACTCCAGTGTTCTTGCCTGGAGAATCCCAGGGACCGGGGAGCCTGGTGGGCTGCTGTCTATGGGGTCGCACAGAGTCGGACACGACTGAAGTGACTTAGCAGCAGCAGCAGTGCTTTGATAAAAGTTAGCCTACATTTGATCAACCTAATCTTGAGCATTGTACTTCCAGAGGAAAAGGAGTCGCAAAACAAACCCCGTTTTCTGAACTGGGCCTTATTCCCGTTTATTGGAGCAATGTCCGTTGCCGAGGAGATGAAGAAAATATACTGCTTTGTGAAAAAGACATCTGGCAGGGCGGGGCGTGTTCTGAGAAGATGGCAGCTGCTGTCCTGTGTAGCTTTTCCCATGGTAAAAAAAAAAAAAAATTATTCTCTTACTTTACTTTTATTCTGTTTTCAGCATTCCAGGTGAAAAACGTGTCTTAGTTAAATGTTTTCCTAATCGTTTAAATACAGACTTGAGTCTGAATCATCATGACTTAGCAACAATCTAATTAGTCCTCAAAGGAATTCATCTAACAGTTGGATTTACATTTGAACTCAGTTTTTTTTTAATTAAAATTTTTTGGCTACTGTGCATGGGCTCTCTCTCGTTGCAGAAGTAGGGGCTGCTCTCTAGTTGCAGCACACGGGCTTCTCATTGAGGTGGCTTTTCTTGCTATGGAGCACAGGCTCTAGAGCATGCCGGCTTTAGTGCTTGTGAAGCTTGGGCCTAACTGCCCCCTAGCATGTGGGATCGTCCCAGACCACGGATTGAACTGGTCTCCCCTGCATTGCAAGGCAAATTCTTAACCACTGGACTACCTGGGAAGCCCTGACCTCACTTCACATATTTTCTGTTTTAATCTAATTTGTTTATAGGATTATTATATACTGTATATGAAACACTTATTTGGGTAATGAAAAATTGTGATGGAATCAAGTTAAAAATCATCTTGAAACCAAAAATAAAATACAGAAACTATAACAAAATATTTTCACTTTATGGAATCGAATCAAATCATAGTTATTAGTGTTCTACTCTGAAGATAGCACATTCCATAAAGCAAATCACTACCTTGGATAAGGGCTCCTTCTATGCATGATGTCTAGGTATTCAGTTCAGTTCAGTCGCTCAGTTGTGTTTGACTGTTTGCGACCTAATGGACTGCGGCATGCCAGGCCTCCCTGTCCATCACCAACTCCAGGAGTTTACTCAAACTCATCTCCATTGAGTCAGTGATGCCATCCAACCATCTCATCCTCTGTCATCCCCTTCTCCTTTTGCCTTCAGTCTTTCCCAGCATCAGGGTCTTTTCAAATGAGTCAGCACTTCACATGAGGTAGCCAAAGTATTGGACCTTCAGCTTCACCATCAGTCCTTCCAATGAACACCCAGGACTGATTTCCTTTAGAATGGACTGGTTGGATCTCCTTGCAGTCCAAGGGACTCTCAAGAGTCTTCTCCAACACCACAGTTCAAAAGCATCAATTCTTTCACACTCAGCTTTCTTTATAGTCCAACTCTCACATCCATACATGACCACTGGAAAAACCATAGCCTTGACGAGACGGACCTTTGTTGGCAAAGTAATGTCTGTGCTTTTTAATATGCTATCTAGGTTGGTCATAACTTTCCTTCCAAGGAGGAAGCGTCTTTTAATTTCATGGCTGCGGTCACCATCTGCAGCATTGGTGATTAGTATATGGTTTCAGTATACAGATGTGTGTATGATCATGTGAATGGAAGCAGCGGGAGAAGCTCCCTTTGCTAGTTATTATTCCTTGTTTGGGATATTCTTTCTAGGCTTTTGGTTTCACAATGGTGGTTGGGTTTTCTGGGGTCCATGGTTGTTTTAACGTGTGACCACACCTGTGGCTATCACACCTTTTTGGATTTTCTTGGAGATTGCAGCGTGATCAGATGTCTCAGGTCTTAGAATGCCAGCAGACAGCTGAGGGCAATGGTTTCTGATTGAGTACAAGTATCAGGGAAGGAATTGACCTGCTCCCTCTGAAAAAATAGGAAAATCCAAGCTAGGGTCGTTCTTGTGAACTGACAGGAAGACCCGATGGAAATGGTGCAAGATCTCATACGAGGCTGTGCTTGGAGAGCTGCAGTCCTTTTGTGGGTGCAAGGTGCATTCTAAATCTTTATGTCGTGTAAGTTTTTCCTTTTCTTCCTTTGCCTCTCCACCTCTTGGTAATCCTACCTTTGGCAAATACATGTTTACACTTTGCTACGTCAGGGATGCTCTGAATCGGGCTCAACAGTGCACTGCTTTTTGTAGATATTGCTTGTATTCTGTGTTCAACCTAACTGGTAAAATATGTTAACGTTTTTCAAGTAGTGAAGTAAGTAAAATTTTGAAAACAATCCTTTTTTTCAGGATCTCTGTCTACTCTTTATTTAAAAAAGCTCTCCATTCTCTATAATCTATCCACTTGTTTATACTCTGGCTGCAAAGGTAAATTTAAGACTGGTGTAAGCATATATGTATCGAAGGTTGAGATAAATTAGAAGTGGGAGTGAAAAAATATGCTTTTATGGTAAATTAAATGAGAATATGAAAGCAGCTCAAATCAGCAAACACTGAGTCTATCTTAAGGCACAGCAGCAGACCTTTAATGTTAATACTTTCTTTTAGTTTGTAATTTACATTTAGCATCTTGGCATGTAGTACTTTTCCAACACTTAAAAAGTAGAAGATCGTATCTGAGTATTGGACATAGGAAATATCAATATAAATGAAAATGTCTGGGAGTTTTATTTATCCATAAGTTAAATACGAGTCAACTACTTCACTGAAATTTCTTTCAAATTATTTTTTTTCTGTGTGTATTTGTTGGGAAGATGTGAGATGGTGACTAAATTTTGTCTTTGAGCTTCTTAATATTTTCACAAATACTTATACAACCAGTGTAAAAACTACATTTAAAATAAAGTACAACATTTTAAAAAATGTAAGGTAATTATGCCATAATGTTTCTGGGTTGTAGATAATTTTAAATTTCCTCTTAAAATTTTTTGTTTTTCTGTTTTTTCCAAGCTTACCATGGAGGTGGGGAGAGGAGAGGCAGAAAAGGATATAATAATTTAAGAAATTTATGTTGTTTCCATTGGTTAGTTTCTATATTTTCCAAGCTTCTTAAAAGAAAAATAAACATAATAACATGTAAATTTAGGTTTCTTATCATAATTGAGCAATCATTAATTATAAGCTGCTATATAATGTTGAGAACAGTTATGTTTATTAAGCCTAACTTTATCCTTTTCCAAATTACAAGTGCTAGTTGACTTATGTAAGAAAACTGTGTTACAAATATCAGAATATGAATAGATGTACATGTTCACTAATCTAAATCCCTTCTCTGGTGTGATATTTGAATAAAAATATGAATGTCCAAATACCATTTATTGATAGCTGCTTATACTGTGGAGGAATTAGAAGCATATTTCATGTGGATAAATGATGAGTATTTGGCAAAAGATAAAACTAAATTTCCTAATAGGGACCCAGCCTGTTCTGAACCTTTGACCATCTCACATTCTTTATTCCAGAAAAATTAGAGGGCTGTTCTGTTTCCCAAACACATACAGCTTTGTGCTTCTATGCTTTTGTTCATTCGGTTCATTTTGTCTGAACTGCACATCCCCATGTCTAACTTATGAAGTCCCATCCATCATCTTGGCCCTCTTAGCTACAGCTTCTTTAGAAGAGATGCCCTAATTCCCCCCAGTGGTGGGCAAGCTCCTTTTGCACCTGAACCCCTGCAGGGTCTTCCCAGTGGTCTCCCGTCTGTGCTCATGTTGTCCATATCCCGAGGCAATATACTGCTTAAGGGGTAGCATTTGTGCAGTGCCTCTCTGCCTAATAGCTGTTTAAGAAACAGAATTGAAGGAATGGATAGCGATAGTTATTTTTCGTTGTTTGGGATATTCTTTCTAGGCTTTTAGTCATCGCTTGCCAATCCAGTCAGTCAACAAATATTTATTACCTGCCTTCTACATAGCTGGGTATCTGAAGTACTTGAGTGAAAGGGAAAGGCATTCCCTGTGTCCTCAATTCTAGGCTAATAAAAAGAGAGAAAAATTAAACTGATGAAAATAGATAAGGGTATCATAGACTATAATAAGGAATTTGCATGGGGAAGCCTCTGGTATTCTTCACAGAGAATGAATTGATTCATACACAAATGAATCTTCAGTATTGTTTTTTGAAGGTAGTGGCTGTGATGTCCACCAGCTTCTTATAATGTGATAATGTAAACTTTGACTTGATCTCTACAAATGTAAAAATATTTCTATGCTGAAAGCAAGTATGTCATAGATAAAAGTGCCATTCTTAATAATTACATGTTGGTAATGCTCAAGTTACTGTAAATTAAAAAATCAATGCTACCCCCCACAATACCATAAAAATCAAATGGGTTTCCAATAACTGCAGTTTTGAGTGTGTCTTTGCTGGTTTCTGAGGTCCTCGGGGAAAAGTGAATTTAGACTGCTTCCTCTTGACAGCTATTTATATGAGTGTAATTCAAGTTGGAGGGTTTTAATCAATTGAGATTATCATAAAATATATTAGACATGCGTGGGTATGTCCATATCGCTGAAGTGACTTATTAAATATAACTTTATGATTGAGAATGACAAACAAATAGAATATACCTGATCTTCTGTAGCTCAGTGTAGATGTGTAGGTGTTAATTTGTCGTTAATTTCATATTGCAGGCCCTGCGTTCCCCATCCTGCGCCTTGTTGGGGGGAGCAGTGTGCGTGAGGGCCGAGTGGAGGTCTACCATGCCGGTCAGTGGGGGACAGTCTGTGACGACCAGTGGGATGATGCAGATGCAGAAGTGGTCTGCAGGCAGCTGGGTCTGAGGTTGGTTGTTCTTCTTTTGTTTTGCTTACATTTCTAAGTTTATTGCTTCCATACCCAAAGGTAGGTGTGTTTAAATTGCACATTTCTTTGAACAAATAGAAAAAGCCACCTTTTTGATCATTGTATTTGGCTGTAGTCTCCTTGAAGAGAATGTCTGTATACCTATAGATCTAACCTGTTTGTATCTGAATTCAACTGACTTTGTATTCTTAAAAATCTTAAGCCTTTTACCACTTTTTATCAGGAGCCTTTACAGGACTCCCAGGTAGTCACTAGCATGGTCAACCACGGTGACTTACCAAAGTCATATGATGAAACTAGTTGTGAGGCTTTAACTGAAGTTCAACTTCTTTCCCCAAAATATTGTCTAAACTTTTGGCCATTGCTTCCTTATTTGTTAGGTTGTGCTTAGAACAAAGAATGTTTATTAATGTTCAAAGGAAATAATTCCTGTGCAGGATATGGCAATGAAGCTTGTGGAATAAAGACAGAAAACCAATATTATATGTTGCTTTAGTTATGGTTACTTTGGAATAGTATGTTATAATTTTGTATCCTCTGATCCTTGTCTTTAGTGAACATTGGTATAGAAGGCCTAAAAGTTTCTCTCAAATTATACTGGCAGATCTTCTGAAAGTTGATATTTTACTTTAAATTTGAAAAAAAAATATTTAGCATGTTGTGGCAGGTAGCGGTGGGTTGATGTGGAGACTTCTCAAAATGAAAACGTCTCAGTTCTTGTTTCACTTTGTCCAGTTAAGCATAGTCTTTGACGCTGGAGCGTGACTTTTGAACCTTGAACCGTAATTTTTTTGCAATTGTTTTTGCAACTGTCCCTCCCCAACTTTTTCAAAACTGTAGGTTAATATTAAAGTATTTTAAAACAAAATAAAGATTTTTCAACATTTTACCTCTAAATACTTCAGTGTGCACCTTTTAAAAATAAGAACATTGTCCTACATCGCCAAATTATCATCACAACTAATGTAAGAGGTAATCATTCTTACATTGTTTAATATCCTGTCATGTTCAAATTTCCATACGTGTTCCCACCATGTCCTTGACAGATGGTTCTCTGTAGCAGAATTTAGCCCAGGGCCTTGTGGTGCATGCGGGTGTTATATCCCCAAAGTCTTTTAATCCAGAACGTTCTCTTGTTTTTCCTAACACTGACTTGTTGCAGAGACCAAAGACAACACCGGTTGTTTTGTAGAATATCCTACCTTCTGGATTTGTCTCATTTCTTCCTCCTGGTGTCAGTGAGCTTACTCCTCTGGTTCTTGTAACTTCTGAAATGGGAGGCGAGATCCAAAAGTTTGATTAGATAAACATCACTCAAGTATTTGCTTCCCAGGTGGCCCTACTGGTAAAGAACCCACTTGCTAATGCAGGATACTCGAGATGTGGGTTCGATTCCTGGGTTGGGAAGATCCCCTGGAGGAGGAAATGGTAACCCACTCCAATATTCTTCCCTGGAGAATTCCATGGACAGTGGAGCCTGGCAGGCTATAGTCCGTGGGGTCGGACTTTGCTATAGCAAACAGTTGAATACCACTGAGCAACTAACACTTTCACTTTTGTAGTTTTAAAAGTGATTCTAAAAATTCATGTTGTAATGTAGAGTTCTTTCTTTAGCCAAGATTTTTTTTTTTTCACTTACATAAACAGTTCTTAAACAAAGACTGTGTTGACAAACAATAGTCTACTACATGGAAAGAATGTAGAGATAGAATCACAAGGAAGACTGTATTAATGTTGAACATATGTGTGGGTTGAGTAAAGTGTTTACATCTTTCTCAAGCATTTGCTCATTGCTATCTTTTGTATGAGGAGCTTTGTATTTAGAGAAGTGATGAAAAGGGAAAATACCTTCAAATATTCAAGACAGCAAAGATCTTCCACAGGCCTGTGTAATAACCAACAATATAGCTTGGTGGAGATTTTTTTTTATTATAAGTATCCTAGTCTCTGAACTGATGCTGTTCTTTTGCTCTGTTTTTCTTTCCTTTGGTTTTCTACTTCTCTCATAAACTTGCAGTACAGCAGTATTCTGCAACTGCTCTTCCCCTAGAATTTGTTTTGCTCACTTAAAGGCACAGTACTTTCAGATGAAATAATTTTTAATGTTACATGTTTCATCTCAGTGGTACTTGCTTTGTTGAATTCCCAAAGGCAAACTATATCATGCCTCCCTGGAGTGCTGGTTACAATTTCTTTGTGAGATGCTGTCTTTGTTGACCCTCATCGTTTAATGGTGGCTGTAGATTTTGGTAGCTGGCAAGCTTCCTAAAACACAGAAGAAATAACCGTACTTAAGATATTTAAATTTGATTAGCCCAGAACTCAGAGAAACATGAGGATCAGGAAAGGAAGCAGCCAAGTGTTAGAAAATTGAACTTGAGAATGCATACATGTGCAGTGAAGTTTCAGGTAGAGACATTTTACTTGGCGTTCTTTTTGTGCACTTAACATTGAAGCATTTCCTATGTCTTTCAGAACTCTTAAAAGCGTAGCTGCTAATGGAACTGTGACATCATATTTTATTCTGTGGATATGCCATAATTTACATAAGAATTGTAAATTTTTGAACACTTTTTTTTCCTTAGGTTTTTTTTTTGGCTATAAAATTATATTACAGAACCATATTATTCAGTGGTCAAAATAAAAATTCTTCTCATACTCTTTAAAAATATTTATTTGTTTTATTATTTTATTGCTTATTAATTTTAAAAATATTTTACAAACATTATTGGTATGTCTAATTATTGAGCAGAAAGGAGGCCTTATTTAACAGATGAGAAAGTTAGGCTCCCTGAGATTACTCAAAGTTCCCAAATTATACTGTGAGTGAGGACCAGAATCTTGAAATTTATGGCTCCCAAAGTAGGAATTTTCCTTTCATGTTACACTGTTTGTAAAATAGGCAGGTATTAATAAGGATAAATACGAATACAGGCTGAAAGAAATAGGGAAGTCAAGAGAGAAAAGTTTATTGTAGGAGGAAATTGATGATAAGCATGTTTTAGACAGATTATATATTAATGTGCCACAGACACCTCACTGAAAATGCCCCACGAGACTGAAAGAAAGCAAAGTGTTTCAGAGTCTGCTCTAAAGCCAGACACATTTTACCATCTAATTCTGGGCAAATTGTTTAACTTCTGCACCTCAGTTTCCTCATCTGTAAACAGTGGATAATAACATCATGGGGTTGTAGGGAGGATTGAAAGAGTTAATACATTTGAAGCTGTTAGACCAGTGTCTGGCATACAGTAATCATTCAGTATACTTCAAAATGTCATTACTGGAGATAGAGGGGATTGTTTTCCAGAAAGAAATATGGACTATTGACCATAAAAATGAGTTTTTCATCCAAATGTTATGTGTCACAAAATGATATTTGTGGTCAAAGAACCAATCTTTTATAACCTAACAAGTAATCCTTTTTACACAGTAGAATTGCCTAACTCAATTCTGTATCTATTCAAAGTAGTAGCTAAATCCAGGGATTGAGTTAGTCAGGTGGTACTTTTTATTTGCTATTTTTCTATGAAAAACAGACTATTTTATATGAATACAATCAGATTAGCTAAAGAGGTTTAGGAATGTTTGGATACGGATCAGACATAGGATCAATTCAGTGTTTATTGGGGATTGCTGCTATGTAGGTCAAACAACTTTGCATAAAGTAACCTAATAAATAGGAGTATTATACCAGAGATCCCCTATTCCACAAATTTATTCGGCGGTCAGATGGTAAGAAAGTAGTAAAACTGGGACTGTTACTACACATGAACTGCCGGGGCTGGTGTGGACATACTTTTCATAATGGAAGGGAAGAGAACACACAAAACTTTATCAAATTTACATAGCACTTATTAGCCTTTAACAAACCATGAGTTTTATGTTGCTCTCCCTGGTATTAGACAGTCTCTTGAAGGGCAGAGTCATCCATTTCTTTGGTATTCCCCTGAAAGCCAGTACAGTCCAGGGCACCAGGAAATAGGCTGAAGGACTGTGTGTATTTATAAGTATCATCTTAATTTTTAGTAAACTCAAAAATTAGCTGGGAAGCCTAGTTTGTTTTACATCATGGTTTCCTAGGTAGTGTTTTTTTGTTTTGTTTTGGTTCTTGAATTTGTTGCATTAATTTTTCTGATTATTTTAATTAAACATTTTTGTGATCATTAAAATAATGGTTGTAAACAATGGAAAATATGGAGATATATAAGGAAGAAAATAAAACACCCAAATGATGTTTTAAGGCTGCATTGTAACATAGATGATTTTCCCCAGAGTCACTGTCCGGGGCTTCTGAACTCCCATCTAGTGTCCTCCCTTAAGGTAGGAACACAGTTTAGAGGCTATTAATCAGGCCTTTTGCTTTTTCCTAGAACCTCTACCACATCTTTGACACATCTGAAATGCAGTGTATTTCAGTTACTCTGTCCAGCCTGTCTCAAGTCACTCCCAAGTAATGAGTATTTTACCTTTGTTATTTTTTCTTGGGAATAGAAAGTCTTTAGTTTTTAGTCTTTTAGCCTAGACTTTTAGTGCAAAGGATTTTAAGGATATGTAAAAATGCATTCTTACTGTTTTAATTTGATCCTTGTAAGTTGAGCATCTTACCATATGCTCAGTGGCCATGGGTATTTCTTCTTCTGTAAATAGCTTGTTTCTCTCCATTACCCTATTTTTGATGTTGGTCGTTTTGTCTTTCATTATGATAATAATAAATTATGATTATTTACTTCTAAGAATTTTTTTTCTTTGATTGCTGTTATATTTTACAAATATATCTTTTACCTTCTTTGCCTTTTGATCTGATTGTGCTGTATTTTGCTATACAGTAGTTCAAATTTATGTGTTTGGTTTATTTATTACATAGTTCAAATTTATAAGTTTAACTTTTTATAGTCTTTGTTTTCTGATTTCTCGTTGTTTTTTTTTTAATCTTGCTCAGGAAATTCCCTTATTATCAAGGGTTTAATAACTATGTTCTTATTATTTCATTGCATTGTATTAACTTTTTAGTCATCTTGTCTTCCTCTTTCCCTCCTTCCTCCCTTTTTTTCCTTCTTTCTATTTAGATTTTTAAACCATCTGGAGTTCATTTTTTGTTTCTGAATTTGGGATCAAATTTTATTTTCTCTCATATTGGTCCCTGGTTTTATTTTAGCACCTAATCTTGCCTCAAGGAATTATACTCACTGAAATTTTCTTTAACAGACACAGATCTTTTTCTTTTCTAGCAATTGTCACAGGGCAGAGATCCAAGGAGACGGTTAATCTGCCTTTCTCCAAAGCTTTCCTATCTGGCTTCCCCATGACCTGCATTAGTCATCCTGTCTCCTCTGCTTATATTCTGCGACTTTCAGTGTTCTCTAAATCAGTTTTCATATTTGCTTTCATTAATCTCTTTCCTCTAGAGCAAGGGTCAACAAACATTTTCCGT
This sequence comes from Bos grunniens, assembly GCF_055505025.1. Taxonomy (NCBI): domain Eukaryota; kingdom Metazoa; phylum Chordata; class Mammalia; order Artiodactyla; family Bovidae; genus Bos; species Bos grunniens. The sequence continues at coordinate 111,619,347 of NC_141170.1, read as the reverse complement.
AAAGGGACAGATAGTGAGTACTTTATACTTTCCAGTTACTCCACTGAGCTTTTGTGTAGTGCAAAAGCAGCCACAGACAATAATTTGGGAATGAGTGTGGTTTTGTTCCGATAAAACCTTATTTCTGGATAGTAAAATTTGAATTACATATATCAGAATTGCTTTCCTGTTTTGGTTTTAAATTCTCAAGATAGTTATAATGTAAGGAGAAAAGGGCAACTTAAATAGTGGGGAATAGATGCAGTATCGTTGAAAAGCAAACTAAAAATATAAATACTCTAGTTTAAGAATTAAATGGCTGAAAAGGGCTAAAGATGCAATTTCTGAAGTCATTTATCATTTTGACAGGCAGTCATGATCTTCTTCATTGAAATCTGGGGTTCTAGAGAATATGGTGTCACTTTGAATTGTGAGAGAAGTAAATTTAGTCAAATAAATTTGAGTGAAGAAATGTTTGGCCATGAGTAAGAGAACTGAAAATAACTGTGGCTTAAACAAGACATAAGAAATGCCAGGCTGGATGAGTTACAAGCTGGAATCAAAATAGGCAGGAGAAACATCAACAACCTCAGATATGCAGATGATACCACTCTAATGGCAGAAAGCAAAGAGGAGCTAAAGAGCCTCTTGATGAGGGCAAAGGAAGGGAGTGAAAGAGCCGGCTTACAACTAAATATTAAAAAAGCTAAGATCATGGCATCCAGCCCCATTCCTTCATGGCACATAGAGGGGAAAAGGTGGAAATAGTGACAGGTTCCTCTTCTTGGGCTCCAAAATCACTGTGGACAGTGACTGCAGCCGTGAAATCAGTAGATGTTTGCTACTTGGCAGGAAAGCTGTGACAAACCTAGACAGTAGGTTTGAAAAGGAGACATTACTCTGCCGACAAAGGTCCATGTAGTCAAGGATCTGGTCTTCCCAGTGGTCATGTCCAGTTCTGAGAACTGGACCGTAAAGAAGGTGGAGCACCAAAGAATTGATGCCTTCAAACTGTGGTGCTGGAGAAAACTCCTGAAAGTCCCCTGGACAGCAAGGGGATCAAACCAGTCAATCTTAAGGGAAATCAACCCTGAATTGGAAGGACTGATGCTGAAGCTGAAACTCCAGTATTTTGGTCATCTGATGTGAACAGCTGACTCATGTGGAAAATCCCTGATGCTAATAAAGACTGAGGGGAGAAGGAGAAGAAGGCATCAGAGGATGAGATGGCTGGCCAGCATCACTGATGCAATGGTCATAAAGACCAGAGATAGTCAACTCAAGGTTGGTATGGTGGTTCCACAGTCATCAGGGCCCCAGACTCTAGCTTGCAGCTCTTTCATTCTTAGTTTGGTACTTTATGGACCAAGATAGCTACAGTGGAATGAATTGATAAGGAAAATTATAAATTAATCATAAGTTTACCTTTGCCAGAGGCAAAAGAAGAAACAGGTCCGACTAACCTTTGATCTGACTTATGTTCTTATGTTTGTTCAGTGGCATTGCCAAAGCATGGAATCAGGCGTATTTTGGGGAAGGGTCTGGTCCAGTAATGTTGGATGAGGTACGCTGCACCGGGAATGAGCTTTCTATTGAGCAGTGTCCAAAGAGTTCCTGGGGAGAGCATAACTGTGACCATAAAGAAGATGCTGGAGTGTCCTGTACCCCTCTAACAGGTAGGAACTTCACCCTGTCAACCTAGCCACTCTTGCCTTCGCGCCTATTTGGTTTTAACTTCCCTCCTCAATTTAGCTAATATTACTAAATGCACTTACAAATAAATCCCCAAATAAAACATAAAAAGAATGTATACTGTGTATTAAAATGCTCTCTTTATTTATAAATATTTCTGAAATTTTCAGTTGAAAGCTACACAATCCTATAAAGTAATTAAGAACATATAATCTTGTTGCAATATATAGTACCCAGTAGTCAGAATCAGCACTCTAGCCTGGAAAATCCCATGGACAGAGGAGCCTGGTAGGCTGCAGTCCATGGGGTCACGAAGAGTCAGACACGATGGAGCGACTTCACTTTCACTTTTCACTTTCATGCATTGGAGAAGGCAATGGCACCCCACTCCAGTGTTCTTTGCCCGGAGAATCCCAGGGACGCGGGAGCCTGGTGGGCTGCCGTCTGTGGGGTCGCACAGAGTTGGACATGACTGAAGCGACTTAGCAGCAGCAGCAGCAGCAGTCAGAATCAGTGTACAATGATAAATTTAGGATGTTAGGTATTACAATTATATATTTAGTCCATTCATTGATTAACCTGTCTTGACTCTCAGAATGTGTTTATAGCTGGTGAACTATTTTGATGGGATTGTTGATTAAAGAACACTATTAAAGAGCCAGATTAACCTTTGCTGTACTGAATATTCAGACTCTTCCAAATCACAGCATGCTTGTCAAGCTATGTCTTGTGTTGCAAGGACATGTCTGAGTGCAAATGAGTGTATTATGTACTTAAATGTTTGGGGGGAAGAAGAGAGAAATGGACGGGCAAGAGAAGTTGGGTCATCACAAATCTGTTGTTTCTATAGCAAAAAGAGCTTGAAGAAAAAAAATAGGGTTTTAATATTTCTTTAAAAAAGTTAAATGAAATACTTCTGAGAAACTGTGAAATGCCGAAGGTCTACTTTTTTATTTACATAGTTCTGTACACTCTGTTATTTTATTAGACTAACACATTTATACACAAAATAAATAGAAAATTTATACCAGATTGTAAGCCAGAGCACTTCATCTTCTTGAGCCTCCATTTCCTCCTCTTTCAAATGACGATAGTCTTGTAGTGTTGCTGGGGTGGTCAAATGAGGTAACAGGTGTAACAATGCTTTGCAAACAGTGAAATTTTACATTAATAATGATTCTATTGCTGCTGCTGCTAAGTCACTTCAGTTGTGTCCGACTCTGTGCGACCCCGTAGATGGCAGCCCACCAGGCTCCCCCGTCCCTGGGATTCTCTAGGCAAGAACACTGGAGTGGGTTGCATTTCCTTCTCCAATGCATGAAAGTGAAAAGTGAAAGTGAAGTCGCTCCATCGTGTCCGACTCTTTGCGACCCCATGGACTGCAGCCTACCAGGCTCCTCCGTCCATGGGATTTTCCAGGCAAGAGTACTGGAGTGGGGTGCCATTGCCTTCTCCCATTCTATTGCTAGGAGATCTTAATTTACTTTGAATGATCCCAGAGATTCATGAAAAGGATGACTTTCCCCCAAGGTTATTTATGTATTTCATTTGGGAGGAGGGACAGTGTTTGGGTTATTTTCGATGGAAATAGCCTCTTATACTTTTTGGGAAATGAATTTATTATATTGTGTATCTGCTTAGACGCTTTTTACAGGATTTTCTGGGAATTAAGTATTCATTTAATTTCAGAAGACTCAAATTTAGATTTGTATTATCGACAAAAGAACAAAGGCAAAACCTGCACCCCAGTTTTTATTCCCTTCTCCAGGGTATCTTCCCAACCCAGGAATTGAACCTGGGTCTCCTGCATTCCAGGTGGATTCTTTACCATCTGAGCCACCAGGGAATCCTTTATGAATGCCTAAGGAATAATAATAAATACTTTGACATGATTGATCACTCTTCAACCAGAATAGCTTATTCTGTCTTCATAGTTCAGTATTTTTTCATTCACAGTTAAATTTTTCAGCTATTTCCAAGTTACTGTGTTTTTATACTTTTTAAATTTAAATGACAAATGTTGTTCATACTTAAGGAGATTAAACCTATAAGAAATTTCCCAAGTATTTAATCTGGAGAAATCTAAATAATTACTTTGGAATTATATCAGAGTATATTTTTCTACTTAGACATAGGAGTACAAATAAAAGGGAAAGTGTTTTGTTAGGACAGATATGTGTTATGACTTTGTTCAAGAGCAATCCCGTTAATGACCTCAGATCACTGAGCACAGGTCTATGCTTGTGTGCTTAGTCGCTTCAGCTGTGAGCGACTCTTTGCAACCCTATGGACCGTAATCTGCCAGGCTCCTCTGTCCATGGGGTTCTCCAGGCAAGAATCCTGGAGAGGGGTGCCGTTTCCTTTTCCAGGGGATCTTCCCGACCCAGGGATTTAACCCGGGTCTCCAGCATTGCAGGCAGACTCTTTACTGTCCGAGCTACCAAGGACAATTCTAGTAGGAGTTAAAAAAAAAAAGGCCTAGAGAGAGATCTGGGTAGGATGGTATTTCTCATGAAATTAAAATGTTGCTCTGCTTTTTTCTGGTCATTATTTACTCAGTCTCCGTGTTTCCTTCTTGTCGCAGATGGCGTCATCAGACTTGCAGGTGGTAAAGGCAGCCACGAGGGTCGCCTGGAGGTGTATCACAGAGGACAGTGGGGGACTGTCTGTAATGACGGCTGGACTGATCTTAATACCTATGTGGTTTGCCGACAGCTGGGATTTAAGTAAGATCTATTGATACAAGATAGCTAAATGCCAAACTCTATTTTTAGAAGTCTTATTTTGTTACCTTTACTTGGAATGTCTATAATACTAACGATATATATTCTCAAACATTATCTACATGTCTATTCTACCTACCTTCCTACCCCTCTTATCTACCTATCTATATATGGAAGTTCAGCAATTAAAAAACAATAACATTCTCTTTGATGATAAATACCCATCCATATCTTACTATTTATCTCACTTGCCTTTCCTGCCACCACCTTTCTTCTTGAATGACTGGTTGGAGCCATGGAAGTCCTGTTTTGTCTATTTAAGTGAGACTGTGTGCTGTGAATGATCAGTTTTATTCTGATGCATTGTTACTATTGGATGTTGTTAGTAATAACATCACTGTGTTTAAAATTGCAGAGAAGTCCAATGTCAAATTCTTTGGTATTACATTATTTCCTTTCTCATAATGTGATGATAATTATCACTTTTATTTGAGAAAAACAGCTTTCTTGTCATGAGATGACCTTTTGAACTCACCCTTGACCTCATTCTCTTAAAAACTGAGTTTCACACTTTGAGCAATATATTTCATGTCACACACATAATGCATTCCAGAGTAAAGACCTAAGTTGCTTGAAGTAATTGCAAATGATGCCTTTGAGCTAATATCTGAATGAGGCCTATGAATGCCCATTCTTTCTTATTTTCCATATTTCTATGTCATACTTGAAGTAATTGTCTCATGTTTAAAAGAAATAAGCAAAATTATATTATTTCAGCTTGAGATAGAATTAATTGCAAATATTAAAACTTAAAAATATGCTTTCATTCAAGCTAAACATTCAAGCTATGTTTAAACATGTTTTTAAAGTTGTAAAAGTAATATAAAATTTTAGAGATTTGGAAAAAAGAGAAAATAAAAAACTACCCCTAATTTTTCTGTTATTAAAACTTGTGTATAACTTTGTAACAGCTCTGGTAGTAGATATGTAATTTTACTATTCACTTTTTAAACTTTACATTACTGTAGTCATAATTCTTAATAACATAACTGATGATGTTCATACTATAATTTACGTAATATTTAAATTAGTTTAAATTTTCCTGTTGTAAATAAAAACATCAAAAGGTATAGATGTATGTGATTGACAAATATTTTGAATTTTCATGGGCAGTGCAGTTAATTATAATTATGAGGTGAAGGGCTATGACATGCTAGCCAAATAAATATTGATGTTTAATTAATAAGAATTACTTTAAAATGCCATTTCATCTGAGTAAATCTCTGTTAGTTTGAGAACTGTATCCCATTTTCACAAGTTTAGAAAAATTCAAACATACTGTTGTTTACTGTTCTCATATTTTTCCTTATTAGTGAAAACAATTGAATAAATGCTGATTTTTTTTTCCTCCATTTTTTATTTATTTTGTTTCACAGATACATTAAGTTTTTCTTGCATATACAGAGTACCAGAACTTAATGGTTCTGAAAGTGTTCTCAGTATTTGTTAAAATTCTAAATGATTGTGTTAGAAGGTAGAACAGGCACCTGCTACAGTTACATTTTAGTTTACAGAGGAGTTTCTGAAAGAGAATGCTGTTTTGGAGTGAAAAAGAGGGTGAACTCTGGGTTTCGTCATACAAACGAAATCCCAAAGCAAAATGGCCTCTTCTGTCTCTTACATAATTGATATGAACGGATGTAATCAGATTGCTGCATTTTGTGGAAACCTGGTATAAGTTGAAAGTGATAGCAGTATGGAATTTAGGATAATTACTTTTCTAGCTAAGAACCGATCAGTCAGAAAAATAGAAGTCTTAGAATGACATTGAAAGTTGCATTGTTTTAATTTATTGAAATGTTCATCATGTTAAGTAAATTTAATAAATAAGTGCATGGGAAAAAATTAGGAACATTCATCTTTCAGACCAAAAGATCTCTTCATATTCTTAATACAGAAATAATAAAATGAATGGAAGTGGCTAACATAAAATTTATGAGTTAGAGTTTAATTATTTATATAGACCAATTGAAAGACTTCAGATATCTTTTAGCCCAGGGATTTCTTGAGGCTTGTTTGGATTTTACAGAACAAAAGAACCAAACTGGGGAGAAGATGAATGAAGGTAGGGATTGACTTATTTGCTAATTTTTAATTTTGTGGATCCTTCCTATTTCTACAGTGTGTATATATATTATAATACACTTAGGCTTTTTCAGTAGGGCAGTGTTACAAATAAAGTCAATTGAAACACAAATATAATTCATGAAAGTTTAAAAAGTCAGATTTATGTAACCTTATAAAAAGCACTGTTATTACTCTGATTTTGATGGGTTAAAATCCAGGTTTCATCATGGATTGGAATGATTCTTGAGAAATCACTGAACCAATACATACATTTTGTTTTTATTTTTTGTTTATTTGTTTTCTTTGACTGCATCATGCAGCTTTCAGTATCTTAGTTCCACTACCAGGAATTGAACCTGCAACCCTTGGCAGTGAAAGTGTGGAATCCTAACCACTGAACCTCCAGGAAATTCCTCACACGGTTTATTTTGGAAGACAGGATAGGAAAAGGGCTTAGAGAGCTAATGAAATCAAATGCACTCAGAAGGCTTTCAGAGGCTGATACAAGAGTTCTCACTTTCTGGTGCACTGTGTTATTTCCACGGTCAGGAATTTGACATTTATCTGTCTGCATTCTCTCTGAATGGTGGGTTAAACTGTAGACAAAACACAAGAATGGTTGGGGGAATAGGATTAATTATCTACTCGTTACCCATTCAATCAATCAAACATTGTTAAGATCATGAAAATATGTGATGTAGTGAATACTACTGTTAGAACTGAGTTCTCAGGATAGGAGAAAGAACAATACTTACCCTCTGAAGTCATGACACTTAATGAGGTTGCTTGTTTTATGGTTTGTGGTTCCTTGAAACAAGAGAGAGCAGTTGTGTGCATGATGTTTGTTTTATTGCCACAGATACGGCAAACAAGCCTCTGCAAACCACTTTGAAGAGAGCATGGGACCCATATGGCTGGATGGGGTCAGTTGCTCGGGAAAGGAAGCCAGTTTCCTTCAGTGTTCGCAGAGACCCTGGGGAAGTCATGACTGCAGCCATCGGGAAGATGTTGGCATCTCCTGCTACCCCGGTGGGAATGGATTCAGATTCTCCCTGGGTGAGGTCCTGCCACAGCTCTTGAGTATTCATATTCCAGTAGCCACTGCACGTTTAGCCACTGGTCTTTGGCTTTTCAAAAAGTCTATTTTCCTAGATGCTCTATATTTTAGTAATTTTATTTCAGAGGAAAATAGTCTTTTGAGTCTTTACACCAATGTTACAAAATTTTACTCCTAATTTTTCTCTACCCATCAGCCTCCGTTTCTCATGTATCTGAAAGATGGAAGAAAGAAACTGCAATGTCCATTCCCCAACTGATTAAGTACCTATTCTGCCTCTCATTTAGCTTGAATTCTAACGAGCTATTTGAGAAAGGATTGAAAATAAATCAGAACAAAACAATAGGTCTCTTTCCCACCCTCCATGATTCATTTGTCTTTAGTCCTGAGGCCTTGTCAATCATTGCTTGCCAGCCAGCCACTGCTGTGTCCTAACATAGATCTTTCAAGTTTCTCACTGGACTCCAAGGTGGATTCATTGGAGTAAACAGCCCACCTATCTTTCTAAGATATCCTGTTACTAAAATACCCATTAGCATCACTTATTATGACCCTCATTCCAAATTTCTTCAGACTTATAGTCAGATAAAAGGTACTTAGCTCACCTAACAGTCTAAAATATTCGTGTATAGTGTTAATCACTCAGTCGTGTCTAACTTGTTCGACCCCATGGACTGTAGCCTGCCAGGTTCCTCTGTCCCAGGCAAGAATACTGGTGTGGGTTGCGATTTCCTTTTCCAGGAGATCTTCCCGACTCAGGGGTCCAACCTGGGTCTCCTGCATTGCAGGTAGATTCTTTACCGTTTGAGCTACAGGGAAGACCTTAAATATTCTTAGGTAAAGGTCCTTAAATATTCGTAGGTAAAGGTCCTTTTGTGAGCAGAGAGCAACTACTATATATCCTTGACAGACTTAACATCTGATGGGGAGGCCAGAATAAATATGAATGAAAAGTATAGAGGGAGATATTCAGAAGACTTGCCAGGACTTTACCATAGCTCTGTTTGTATCTATATTGTATTTTTTGGTACTTAAATGTTGAAATAACCACTGGTGGTCCTTAAGTCTCACCTCAAGCTTGAGTCAGCCCCTTTTATATCTTCCTGCTTTGAGACTCTGAAGCTGGAATCTTCATATTATAAAACAGTGTGTTGTTTTGTGTTGGGATGTGTTGATTTCTACAGTATTAACTATTCCCTGGTGGCACAGTGGTAATGTGCCACCTCCTTCCATGTGACTTGCGCCCATGCCGCCAGCATCCTCATGGAGCCGGATGACTGGCCCTACGTCGTCTCCATCACCTGCTTCAAGCACAAGTCGGGGGGCCATAACGTCCAGGTCATGAGGGCCGTGTCCTTGGGCCAGGTGGTCATCACCAAGAACCGCAACGGGCTTTACTCCCGGTGCCGCGTCATCGGCACCACCACGCAGACCTTCTAGGAAGTGAACTTTGATGACGGATCCTACAGCGACAACCTGTATCCAGAGAGCATCACTAGTAGAGACTGTGCCCGCTTGGGCCCGCCACCTGAGCGCGAGTTCGTGGAGCTCCGGTGGACTAACGGCAACCTTTACAGGGCCAAATTCATTTCCTCTGTGACCAGTCACATCTACCAGGTCGAGTTCGAGGATGGGTCCCAGCTGATGGTGAAGTGTGGTGACATCTTCACCCTGGATGAGAAGCTCCCCAAGAGGGTCTGGTCCCAGCTGTCGGTCAGCACAGGGGCCCCACAGGAGAGCGTCTTCTCCGGAGAGGAGGTGAAGGCCGCCAAGCGCCCTCGGGTGGGGACTCAGGGTGGAACCTGGACTACCTGGCCTTCATGGAGAGCCTGCTGCAGGCGCAGTGCTGGCCCGGAGCCCCCTACTAGGACCACTGGTCGCCCGTGAGCCCTCGGCCCAGCAAGGCAGGCGTGGCGGGCCCTGGCGTTTACCTGCTGTGAATCCCTGTCCTTGCCTCTCAGCCCGAGAGGCTACCTCAGCGACAGGAGCGAGCAGGACGCCGTATGCAGGAGATGTGGGCTTGATCCCTGGGTTGGGAAGGATATGGAGAAGGAAATGGCAACCCACTCCAGTATTCTTGCCTGGAAGATTCCACAGATAGAGGAGCCTGGCGGACTGCAGTCCACAAGGTCACAAAGAGTGGGACACTACTGAGCACACAGTTAAGCATGCATACTTTAATTTGTCAAAGTGTCTGTTGATTCCCCATTGTCCTCTGACCTGGGGGATCATAGTGACGTACTCCACTAATCTAGCACTAATGATACCAGGTAGAACTACAGCATTTTACCCTGTCCCTCATAGGTCATATTTTAAATTGTTTCTGTTTGATCTCCTCCCTCGCTGCTTTCTTCCTATAAAGGATTTATGACCCTTTAGGATTATGTGATGAATAATTACAAGTGGTTGGGAGAGATAGAGCCTGTTTGCTAGAAATATGGAGTGATCTATTCAGGCATAATCCATCAGTACTCCATGTGATGAAGTATTATAAATACTATGCATGTGTTCTAAGCTACTTCAGTTGTGTCTGACTTTTTGCAACCCTTTGGACTATAGCCTGCCAGGCTTCTCTGTCCATGGGGCTCTCCAAGCAAGAATACTGGAGTGGGTTGGCCACGCCCTCCTCCAGGGGATCTTCCCAACCCAGGGGTGGATCACCCCCCAACCCCCGGCCCCGTCTCTTTTCTCGCCTGCATTGGCAGGTGGGTTCTTTACTACTAGTGCCACCCGGGAAGCATACCAAATACTACAATCTCAGTTCTCTGAAGACCTGTGCGGTTAAATATACACATACAGTTAGGACAACTAATCCTTTCAATTTCCTTAAAATCTTAAATTTTCTAAGATTATATTGATAGATATATTTTTAAAAAATTAAAAAAGTTCAGGGTGATAGTTATTAATAAAATAGGAGATCATTATTATGAATTCTTTGGTCCTAATTTTGGTAATATATTAACTATTCATTTGTCCAAAGAACCTTATATCTGAGCCAAATTATTCTTTTGCAATAGAATCAGGTTACCATTTATTCATCCAAAGAGATCATTACTTTCCCACTTATCAAAAAGGACTGCAAAGAGATCATGGAATGGTGCAGTTTAAAAACAATTTAATTTTTTCACTTCTTTGGCACTATGATAAGAGCTGTTAGACTATTAGAGTATTCACCTATTTGAAGGCAACTCATTGACCTTAACTTTAATTGTGAATGAAACTTTTCTCAAAATTAGTAGTAGTTCAGTAGACACTTCCTAATTTTAGGTGTGTGGTAGATGGAATGCTCAAAAACAATATTCTAGGTCAGTAAAGGTGATTTAGTACAAATGTAGTTAGTTAATGCCTATGTTAGTTGGGGAAAATTTGTGGGATGGTAAATATGTAGATTTCTTATTTTAATACTGCATTCTTTTTTAAAAATTTAAATAAGTTTATTAATTACCAAATTTTCCACATCCTATCTCAAATTTACTTGCCCTGATTGCCCTAAGACTACTCTCCACCAATACTGCATTAATTCTAAAGTTCAGAGTATTAAATCTTAACAGAGATATCTTTTACACTTCATTGTCTCTGAATTTTACAGTATAAAGTTCAACTTCTACTTTTATGCTAGATTTTATCTTTCTTTTAGGAAAAATATTATTTTCTTAAAAATAATGTATTAAATCAGTTTTATAGGAAAATTGAAATAAAGAAAACTCTGTTGTAATGAGAGTTTGAGATATATAATGAAAGGTACTGTATACTCTGTTTAGTTTTCCCAAGCATCTTAAGATTTTAGAAATAAATCATGTATGTTATTGCTACAACAAAAAGAACTTAGTGAGGTGGTATTAATAGAATGGTTTCTGTCATTCAGTTTCCCTTCAAGCATCAAAAATCCAATGATTTAATAAAATGAGTGGCTAAAATTAGGTTCAGAAATATTGTGTATATTATTTTTACAAAATATGCAACTTAGGCTTTAAAAATACTTTATCATTTTTATTTTTATGGAATGTGAAAAACTGCCCATAAAACAACTAGGATGGAATGTGGAGATCTAATTCCATGTGTGTATGATTTCTTAATTTTGCACCAAAGATCTAAAAAGTGTAAAAATCAAAAATAGAAGAATTTCATCTCTTTAAAGTTTTTCTTTGAGAATCACTTTTCCCCTTTTTCCTCTTGCAAAGACTCCCTAAATTTAAGGTACAATAATAAGAAATGTAAAGTTTTAAATATATTGTGTTTTGTAACATGCCTATTACAAAAATTTTTTAGCTAATGTAAACAACGCATAGAGAAGGTTGTTATTTTGACTTTGCTGTATTGATTCCACTATGATGCCTGTTCCATGAAGTGAGTATGATCAGAGATTAGAGAGCCAGCAACCCTGGGGCAACAAAGAAGAATTCGAGGAATCAAAGTAGGATGTGTCTATCTTGCCAACTGTGTTTCCTTTCAGTTAAAAAATGTTGTCTAGTGATTACATACGTGGGGTTGAACACATATTGAATGATACTTGGTTTGTTAGCTGCTTACGTCACCTCCTTAGGTTCTAATAATTTCACCATGTTGGATGGTATTCTTTGAATCCTTATCAATCTTAGAGGCGCAAGCTGGAGACCCTTCTAGTAACTAGATAATGTAAAGAAAGTGTATTAGTTTGCTTGGCCTACTGTAACAGATCACACGCTGGGTGGCTTAAACAACAGGTATTTATTGTCTCACACTTCTGGAATCTGGAAGACCAAAATCAAGGTATGCGCAATGGTTGGGTACTTCTGAGGACTGGAAGGGGAAGATCTGTTCCAGGCCTCTCTCCTCAGCTTGTAGGTGGCTGTTTTCTCCCTCTTTCTCTTCACAACATCTTCCTTCTGTGTATCTCTGTGTACAAATTGGATTAGAGCCCATTCTAATGGCTTCACAATTCAACCCCAGGCAGTATGCAAGCCATAACGAGGGCTTTTAATTAAACAAAACCATATTTATTGGCGTCGATACAGATGTGTGAAAAACTACAAGTCATTTCTTTTGCATAATTCAGATAAATCCCCAATTTACTAGAGATCAGTTTCTCAACTTTTACATCTTTAGTGATTTTTATGACTTAAGCTCTTCCTTGGGAATCAATAGTAAATAGGAAGCCTGAGATGGAAATTGTCCTTATTAGTTGCTTCCGTTTTTTTTTTTTTCTTCTCTTCCATCTTTCAAGTTACTCATGCATCCTAAAGTATATCTAAAAATTCTTCTTAAAAATACTAGCTTTGGAGTATAATTTCTAGGTATGTTGATGGATAAGTGAGTAGATGTAGAACAAAAACAATTCCAAGTTAATGTCTTTTACTATCTAGAAGTTAGAGGTAATAAGATCATACACAGTTTTACAGTGCTATATATTCATTTATTCAATAAACAGGTGTTATGTGTACTCTCAGAGAAGGCAATGGCACCCCACTCCAGTACTCTTGCCTGGAAAATCCCATGGATGGAGGAGCCTGGAAGGCTGAAGTCCATGGGGTCGCTGAGGGTCGGACACGACTGAGCGACTTCACTTTCACTTTTCACTTTCATGCATTGGAGAAGGAAATGGCAACCCACTCCAGTGTACTCTATAATGCCAGGCACTGTCTCAAGTGCTGGGAATATAAAGTTGAGCAAGATAAGCACTCTGACCTCAAGGCTTCAAAAGATATTGCAAAAGTGGATACAATTTTTTTTTTTCTAAATTGGTATGTCCTCTCTCTCACTGTCCATTTAATATTTAGCTCATTTTAAAAGCAAATACTATTTTATAAAGTCTCTGATGCTTTAACATCAGTTTGCTTGTTTTGGCTCTTATAAAAGTAATAATGAGTATTACTTTTAACTCGCGACTTAGGTTTTCCAATCAGACTGATGGATGGAGAAAATAAGAAGGAAGGACGAGTGGAGGTTTTTATCAATGGCCAGTGGGGAACAGTTTGTGATGATGGGTGGACTGATAAGGATGCAACTGTGATCTGTCGACAGCTTGGCTACAAGTAAGAAAACCTAATTATTTGGGATGGTTGCTTTACAAAATTTATGATTATTTTACTCTTGTTCTTGTATAAAATTAGTATTTATGATTCAGTTGAAAATACTGGCAGCATGCTGACTTGATTGAGAATGGTAAAGAAATACGGAGTCTGTTTAAATTTTTCTAAGCTCTTACAAGACATATACATGATGTTACTCAAGAAATGTAGCTTTTATCTAATAACAAATAGTCCAATAAATCTTGATTATTCATAACACTGGAGAAGGAAATGGCAAGCCACTCCAGTATTCTTACCTGGAAAATCTCATGGACAGAGGAGCCTGGCCAGCTATAGTCCATAGGGTCGCAAAAGGGTCGGACAGAACTTAGCGACTAAACAAAAACAACAATATTCATAACAATGCTTCTGTCAGCCAAACGTATTAACCTTTTCTCTGTGATTTATGTCGCAACACAGTAGCCTTATAAGGGATTCTGCTGTTACTGAAATTATGGTTGGTTCTTGTTATTTGCAGTAGTTCTTGTTATTTGTACAGTCACGATGAACATTAAGTTAGGAAATACTGAGCCATTGTTTCTAGCTGCTGCTGCTAAGTTGCCTCAGTTGTGTCTGACTCTGTGCGACCCCATAGACGGCAGCCCACCAGGCTCCCCCATCCCTGGGATTCTCCAGGCAAGAACACTGGAGTGGGTTGCCATTTCCTTCTCCAATGCGTGAAAGTGAAAAGTGAAAGTGATAGTTTTTATTTTTTAAAGCATTTATTTATTTTTGGCTGTGCTGGGCCTGTGTGGTGCAGGCTTTCTCTAGCTGCGGCGAGCGGGGCTGCTCTCTAGCAGTGGTGTGTGGGCTTCTCGTGGTGGTGGCTTCTCCTGTTGCGGAGCACAGGCTCTAGAGTGCATTGATTTCAGTAGTCGCAGCATGTGGCCTCAGTCGTGGCTCCGGGTTCCGGAGCGCAGGCTCGATAGTTGTGGCTCAGGGGCTTATTTGCTCCTTGGCATGTGGAATCTTCCGGCATCAGGAATCGAACCCATGTCACCTGCATTGTCAGGCAGACTCTTTACCACTAAACCACCAGGGGAGCCCCTTAGTTTATAGTTGTTTCTAAAATAAAGCTTAATACATAAATGAGTAATTTAATGTTACTATGACAAAGTGGATGGTCGTCTTCTAGTGTACAAGCTACAGTTTGCCATCAAATGGTATTTAGAAGAGAATCATTTAGCTTTTGATCAGTTTACATATATTTGAACATATACTTGTTTTTATAATTTCCCAGTGAGAGGAGATAAAATTTCATATAAGAACTTATAAATAAGTATGTGATTAGAAAAGGGGATTTTTTCCCCCATGTCTACTTTGAATTATTAAAAATCTTTAATAAAGCATTTATTTGTAGAAATCAATCCAGAAAGCTTTGGAGATGTCAGAGAGGTTTCTTAATAAGAATACCAGAGAACTGTCCCCCACCATCTATATTGCACTTGAGGGTTAGTACTTGGAAACACTGAGAATCAAAATAGCATTAGCTTTTTCATAATGTAAGAAACAGAAATGAAGTAATAAATATCAGGAACATGAGTGGTAACTAATATAGATGCACTTAGAGTGACAGAAAGTAAAACACACTCTTTAATGGTGTATTACATAATGTCTGACGAAGTCTAGCATATGAGAGCACATTGTTTTTAGAGGGTTTAGAGAGAATGTGTTGCGATCAGCTAAACCTCGTTAGGACTAAATAGCCCTGATGGAGATTCCATTCTTTTCGAACTTTGTGTGATTCCATTAGTGCATGCTTCGATATGACATTGCTCTTGCACTCTGTGTTTATTGGAGTTATATCCCTTAAAAGAATTTTCAAAGGGTGTGTCCTTATTGCTTTGACTGTGTGCTCAGTCGTTTTGAGTCATGTCCAACTCTTTGCAACCCTATGGATTGTAGCCCACCATGTTCCTCTGTCCATGACAGCAATACCACGCCTCTCTCCAGACAGAAATGTTGGAGTGGGTTGCCGTGCCCTCCTCCAGGGGATCTTCTCCACCCAGGGATTGAACCCGTGTCTCTTATGTTTCCTAGCACTGGCAGGCAGCTTCTTTACCACTAACATTACCTGGGAAGCCCGTCCCTATTGCCTTAATAGAGACCTAAAACTAACTATATCTAATTTGTAATCTTATGTTTAAATAGCTGCAAAGAGTTTAATTTCTGGCATATTTGTATATGACATTTAAAAGTTGAAGTTACATCATTCTTTTAATTATATCCAACAAAACATAAATATAGTGTTTTGATTCTCACATTCATTTAAAAAATACATGAATAAGTTCTTCTCTGACCATCACAAATTTTACATAGTTCCTTTTTCTCCTTGAAATTTTAGTTTAAATTTTCTTTCCCCACAGAATCCTAATGTTACTATATTTTAAAAACTGTGTGTGTGTACACATGCAGAGAGTGAGATAGAGAAAAATTAAATTCTTCTAACAAGATGCTCTCAGGATTTTATGATTTCTGGTACACAACTAATTAAAAACAACAAATTTGATAAATGATTTTTCAACGTAGGAAAGAAAAGTTGACAAAAGCTCTCATTTCCTAGACCGATGGGTTGGGGTTTGGGTCCTTGGATAACAGGAGGCTTCATTGCTATCGTTTGTTTTGAACTGTTCTTTTGGCCACTTCAGAGGCTTTTAAATCTTGGAGCAATGCACTGTGGTTGGATTGGCTGAGTGAAAGGCATGCCTTTTTTTTTGTGTAGTGGGAAAAGGGAAACTTTGAAAGAGAAGTTGATCTTGACTTAGCAAGACCAGTTTTAGGAGAGAATACACATGGATTTTGATGATCTACATATCAGTTGCCATATCTCTTGGAAAATCATCATCTACTCCCAGGAGTACTTGATACTCAGTTGAAGTGAAGTGAACTGAAGTGAAAGTTGCTTAGTCGTGTCCGACTCTTTGCGACCCCATGGACTGTCCATGGAATTCTCCAGGCTGGAGAGGGTAGCCTTTCCCTTTTCCAGGGGATCTTCCTAACCCAGGGATCAAACCCAGGTCTCAGTTTAAAGATCAAACCCAGTTTAAAGACTCGTGTATTAGAGCCTATTGTCTCACTGAAATTATCAGCTATGAATTATTTCATGCTTGTAATCCAGAAGTCCCTATAAGTGACACAGTCTTTAATTATTTTTTAAGTCAAAGAAAAATGTATTAGATTTCACTATATCTTTGAGAATGTCTTTAATTATGTACTTTTATTAGTTAAAATGTTCTCTAATTCTAATATACTTGTTAATATATCTAAAATGGTACATTCTCTTTAGTTTGTGCATTGATTGGGAAATTGCTAAGAAATCATCCTTTTGGTTTATTTAATGAGTCTAATTTTATTTTCAATGTGTTTACTTCCACCTGTCATCTACTTTTATGCTATCTATCATGCTTTATTTTTGGTTCTTTGTATGACCTTCTGGCTTTCGATTCACAAGCAATCTAATATTCTTTCTTTGCTGTCTCTAATTGTCTGAAATTTCAGCATTCTTGTTTTACTAGAAATTCTGTTTAAATTTTTAGCAAAGATATTCATATATTTTCTTACCAATTTCACAAATTATCTGTAATTTCCCCTTCTTGAAAAATATCAAGACATTTACCTTATTGTTATTTGCTTTCTACCTTTGGTCATCCTCACACCCAAAACTGATGGGAATCATCTTGGATATTAGTTTCAGGATGTTATTAATTTTCAATTTTCTTCAAATTATGGCTATTTGAATTTCAAATTGCTCTTCATTACACAGGCACTTATCAGCAATTATTTCCGTTTTTAAAAAAAGATTAATGAGATAACAATTTCTGGCAATTCGGATTAAGAAAAAGAGAATATAAGTAAACATTAGAGAAAAGAAATATAAGCACAGATACAGAGGGTTAAAAACCCCACTCCAGTACTTCTGCCTGGAAAATCCCATGGACGGAGGAGCCTGGTGGGCTGCAGTCCGTGGGGTCGCTGAGGGTCAGACACGACTGAGCGACTTCACTTTCACTCACTATAAACTTACTTTTAGCTAATTAATTTGCACATCTGGATGAAATGAACAATTATCTAGGAAACTGTATATTTCAACAAAAAATATAATTATCAAGAGGAGTCCTTGGCAGTCCAGTGGTTTGGCCTTGGTGTTTTCACTGTAGGGGCCCTGGTTCAAGCCCTGGTTGGGGAACTAAGATACCACAAGCCATGCAGCATAGCCAAAAAAAAAAGAAAAAAAAAACAAACCTAAAAACTCGAGCCAAAACAAAAAATTTTTACAGTTGATACAAAAGATAGAAAACCCAAATAAATTAAAATAAATTACTAATGACAGGAGAACTGACTCTTGACTTTTTGCTGAAGAGTTTTGACCAGTCTTTAAGACACAGATGGATCCTGAGTTATTAATATAAAAGTTGTTGTACAGCAAAGAAAAAAAAGAAATGAAAATCTTTCCATTTACTTTATGAAGTTAATATAATTTGATTTTAAGTCTAGACAAGGATTCATACACAAAAGAAAACTCATGAATCTACATTAAAAATTCTAAACAAAATATTAATGAATTTATCAGCAGTATATTAAAAGAACAATATCACTCAAATTTTCTGTAAGAATATGAGAGTAGTTCAGCTGAAGCATTCAATTTAATGTATTTTGGTGTGTTGTCTATAAGTGAAAACATATATGATTATCATAATAATGTTGAAAAACTACATGATAAAAATCAGTATTCTTGTCTCATATCTCCTAGGATGCTAAGAATAGAGTAAAACTACCTTAACTCTATTATCACAAACAAGCATGAAATAGGAACAAATAAGTGTGCCTGTTTTTACTGCAATGACTCAGTATTATCTGGAGTTTCCACTAATCATTAAGAACTGAGGTATTGGAATTTTTTAAAAGCCAGAATTGGTATATGAATAATGCAATGTCCACCTAGAAAACCCAGGAGGATCATCTGAAAAAACACTAGAACTAGTGTTTATTAATGTAACAATATGAAATATAAATATTTTTTAAAAAGCAGTAATGTTCCTATATGCTAAGTAGAAAAAATTTTTAAATGTCATTTATAAAAGGTACAAAACTCAAAAAAGTTCAAGGAATAAACTTCACAAAAATTGAGGTTTATGTGTAAAAAGCTATTAGTAAATTTTTACAGAAGCTGTAAGGCTTCGTGATACTCCACAACTCTGAATGGGAAGACAAAATAGAAATTAATCTGTACAGTAAATGCTCTCCTCATTGAAGTCTTTGTTTTTCTTGGTGTGTATGGTGGATGGGGAGAAGGGCTTAACTTCCAAATTCATCTGAAATCAAGTCTATGTGAAATTGGCGCAGGAATAGGCAAAGAGGTCAGTGATGGTTAACAGCCTTGGTTGTGCATGGAAATCACTTTGGGACATAAAAAATATTACCCAGGCCTGGGCCCACTCCCTCTTTACTTAACGTCTTAATTCTACTTTAATTGACATCCAGTGGGGTTCAGATTGTGCTATAATTTAAAGGCGCCCAAAGGTAATTTTAATATGTAGAATTATTGAACTATAAAGACCGAGAAGTGGCTTGTGTACTTACAAGCATGATAAATAAGGAAATAAAAATGCCCTTTAAGTCAGCAGGAAGAGTTATTAGGACAGTTACTTTAGGGACTGAAATAAAGCTAGATCCTTCACTAATATTAACAGAAATAAATTCCAGACAGATCAGAACTGTGATGTACAAAATAAATCAGAAAAATACCTTTCCTTTGCTGTTGCTGCTGCTGCTAAGTCACTTCAGTCGTGTCCGACTCTGTGCGACCCCAGAGACGGCAGCCCACCAGGCTCCCCCGTCCCTGGGATTCTCCAGGTAAGTACACTGGAGTGGGTTGCCATCTTCTTCTCCAATGCATGAAAGTGACAATTGAAAGTGAAGTCGCTCAGTTGTATCAGACTCCTAGCGACCCCATGGACTGCAGCCCACCAGGCTCCCCCGTCCATGGGATTTTCCAGGCAAGAGTACTGGAGTGGGGTGCCATTGCCTTCTCCTACCTTTCCTTTAAATAGTTATATTTTATTATACATATTTCAAATGCATAATTTGCTTTCCAAAGACTTGTCTTACATGAAACAATGTATATATCCAGAATCTTAAGAAATGTTTATATCTATTGAATAAAAAGTTTCACTTCTGGGAAGAAATTTAAGCTGCTCACAAAGATTAATATATAAGAATGTATATACTTGTAAAACCTATAAAAATTTTAAAATAAATGTGCAACAGTAAGAAAATAAACTTTTTTTTCCCTACACTGAAATTTGATGCAGAACCACCTTCATAAGAATCGTCCACTTAGTTTGAGATCCACTAGTCTGTACAACGGAGAAGGCAATGGCACCCCACTCCAGTACTCTTGCCTGGAAAATCCCATGGACGGAGGAGCCTGTTAGGCTGCAGTCCATGGGGTCACTGAGAGTCGTACACGACTGAGCGACTTCACTTTCACTTTTCACTTTCATGCATTGGAGAAGGAAATGGCAACCCACTCCAGTGTTCTTGCCTAGAGAATCCCAGGGACGGGGGAGCCTGGTGGGCTGCCGTCTATGGGGTCACACAGAGTCGGACACGACTGAAGTGACTTAGCATAGTCTGTACAATGAGTTTTTTTTTAACAATTAAAAATTGTAGTTAATATTTTCCCCATAAATGTGTGCCAAATGCTAGCAGTGTGTGGTTGGGGTTTTTTAATGCTTTTATTTTGCAAACTTGATACAATGAGCATTTTTTACTTATACAACTATTGAAAGTTTTATATGTAGAAAGAATTAAAGAGTAACTTTAAAGTTGCCTGTTTGATCTTCCATGACTATAAGTATTTCTAATGGGTTAAATCTTATTTTTATTTGCAATTTATGTCAGAGTAGCCATCACTAATACAGAAGAAATTTTAGGGTACATTTTTGAAATGAATGTACTGCCAGCTACAAGCCTGTGAGGCCAGGTCTCAGCTGAAAGGGGATTATTCAAGCAAATTCCTCAGATAATCTGTATCAATAAACTACTTTGCCTGAGTTCCTTGCATAACTATAAGGAAAGTATAATAACCTTATCCTAACTAAGTAGAAAGTATTTTAATATTAGCAATCTGGTCTATATTGTCATTTTTAATAAGACAGTTTCTTTTGATTTAAAACTCTCCTGCTTTTCTATTGGTTGCTGGTTTTTTATTTTATAAATGAAATTTGAGTTATTTGTATATGGTATGCTATTTCCCTCTGTTAGAGAATGCATTCATCAACACACACATACACATATATAGTATACATACTCATCAACTTTAAAATTTATCTTTTCACTTTCCTTTGGTGGTTTTTAGTGAAGTGGCATTTTTAAATTTTTGTTGAGCTTATCAATCTTTTAATTTAAAGTATACCATCTATGCTTTATTTTTTTAACAAATCTTTCCCTAATTTGAAGTTACAAGGATAATTTTCCTATAATTCAAACATTAAAACTTGGTCATTCATAATCATGTCATTAATTTAACAGGAACTGAGTTTTGAATATGGTATTAGTTTGAAATACTTCACTGAAAATTTTGTATTTGGATATTTAATAAAAAGTAATATATTATTAAAAAAAGAGAGAAACCAAAGAAAAGTGATATACCCAAAGTAATTCTGCCTTCTTAACTCTGGTTCCTGGTTTTCTCTTTCTCAGTTGAAAATTGTGCATTTTTACTTCTAAAGTGGGCTTTAAAAATTCTTAGCTCCCTAGGTAATTATTTAATTCTCATAATTTTCTTGGAAACCAATTTTAAGAGAGTATTATGGTCTGGAAGAGAGTAGATATTTTTGAGAAGATTTTTTTTCCTGCTTTAACTAGAGGTTAAGACTATCATAAATTTTTGACATGCGACTTTGTTATTAGAAATTAAGATATAATCAAGAAGCCGTGGAATATGATAACAAAGAATGTATACTTATTACCTCTCAAGCTGTTTTTTTGATAGTCATGAAATAATTTTTTAGCACATATAGATGCTAATATTAATATATGAAAGTTAAGAAATATACTTGGATGAGAGTGTATGTTGTGATTTATTCAAATGTACGATTGACTGACTCTCCACATCCTCAAGAATGCTCTGTTTCCAGGGGCCCAGCCAGAGCAAGGAGCATGGCGTATTTTGGGGAAGGGGAGGGACCTATCCATATGGATAATGTGAAGTGTACAGGAAATGAACGGTCCCTGGCCGACTGTGTCAGACAAAACATTGGAGACCACAACTGCCGCCACAGTGAAGACGCAGGAGTTATTTGTGATTATCTTGGGAAAAAAGCATCAGGAAACAGTAGTAAAGGTATGTCACCTTCTGGGACGTGTCTGTGAAGGTCAAAGAATACTCATCCCCACGTCATTATTCTGAGCAGCACTTGGGTAATGAACTCCCTTCCATAAGAATATATTCAACCCCTTGTTCCTTCTGCTAGTATTTAGAGGCAGTGGTTCTTCACCAACTTTCCTGTGTGGACTCCCAGAGAGGGCAGAGTTCAGGGGCAGGAGTGGGTTTAGAGGATTTTGTAATCTCTGAGTTTGTCCCCCTTTGATATTCTTAGCCATTTGTAACCATTCCTTCTTTGAATGTAATAAAACTGTCAAATTTGCTGGTATCCTTGAAGGTTTAGAAATGATATTTGCTTCATAAAAGCAGGAAAGAAATGAAAATTTAAAGGTGAATCAGAGAAGGGCACTTCTTCCCCTCTTATTAATATCTTAACAGGGATAGTTTTTGAAATTAATTGCAAAAAGAAAATTATCTTTTGTAGATTCTACTTTCTGAAATTTAAGAATGTAAGGAAAATGAGAAGTAATCTTTCAGTATAATACAGTGATGGGTAGTTCATACTTATATAAATAGAAGAGTTCATAGAAACTCTGAGTTTAATTTTTATGAAACAAATACTGCTTTAAGTGAAGAAGGGGAAAAACTAGCTCTTTTGGGGGAAACTATGGTTATGTTTTATGAAAAGAACAGTCATTTATTTATGTAGATTAAAAATTCATGGTTTTGATACTTAAGATTTTCTTAAAATCAGGTGTATCTATACTTGAGAATCCTCTTTTTCTAGCATCTTTTAATAACTATTAAAGACAATCCAATAAATTGGATATTGTTAATATGACTCTTCATTATCTGAGAGTCTTTTGAGTGTGAAGAATATTTGCAACCCTTTATGCTTTGTTTTATATATATATATGTATATATATACATATAGATATTACATGAAATAAACATGATTGGTAAGCCAGTTTTTCCTGACTATAGACTGTAACTTAATTAAATTCCCTTCAGTAATTTACATACAGTTACAAAGTAAACATAGCTAATTCTTTGGATTATGGAAAATTTCTTAAGCAGTAGAAAAACATAAAAATTCAGTAACTATGAAATATTTAGTGTAATATTTTTATGTAAAATAAACCTATTTTAAAATATGAAATACCATATTTATTTCATCATTATTAATATATTTGCTTTAATGCCTTCCAAAGGTGTAGCAGTACTCATTTTGATACCTTTCCATGGTCCCAATGCTACCATATTTGAAATAAAAAGTTTTTATCTTAGACCAACTGGATTACTGAATCTGACTTATTAACTTTTTGATTTTGTGTTGAGGTTCAAGACCTATTAACTTCTATAGGGTGATTAAAA
The DNA here is from genome assembly GCF_055505025.1 of Bos grunniens. Lineage (NCBI taxonomy): Eukaryota > Metazoa > Chordata > Mammalia > Artiodactyla > Bovidae > Bos > Bos grunniens. Next base: position 111,596,019 of record NC_141170.1, on the reverse strand, counting down.
CTCAAGCCATCAGTTTTTGGTCATCTAATGGGATCCTTTAATAAATGAGTTTCCTTTTACTTTATAACTTTTTTATAATAGTGAATTTTATGGCTTTCAATAAATTTTACTTTCTTGCAATCTGGTACTTTTCCCCAGAATGATGTAAACTTTTGGTTTTGCTTGCTTAACATTACATCATTCTTTGTGTTGGCATTATATGCATTGACCTGACTTGGAACATTATTGGAAACTTGTGTTTTTCTGGTATCTTCTACCTTACAGTGTCATGTAGAGGACTCATATCATAAGAGATGAGGATTAAGGTTTGACGGCATGTCTCTGAGCTCATTTGACAAATTAGTGACCTTGGTACACATTGCAGAACCTCTTTCTCCCTGAATAAATATCTAGTGTTGATATCCTGTTTGGCTCCCTTTTACCTGGTTATTATGGAAGAAAATTAATGCTGACTAGACTTTCATGGTCTTGGCACAATTCCTACCCTTTCTTCCTACTCTGATAGAAAAACAGTATATACTGTATTTCACACATATATACTTAACCATCCCTGGGTTGGGAAGATCCCTTGGAGAAAAAAATGGCAACCTACCCCAGTATTCTTTCCTGGGAAATCCCATGGACAGAGGAACCTGCCAGGCTCCAGACCACAGGGTCACAAGGAGTTGGACATGACTGAAGCAACTTAGCACACACACACACTTTCTAAAATTATTTTTAAAACTAGTCATACCTTATTTACTCTTCTTTTATACACCACCTTTTCATATATTTTCAATTTAACTCTTCTTTTTTTTAATATTCTTGACAGAAATCTGTTATTTTGAGATGTTTGACTGCATAGCCTTAAATCCAATTTGCCAGTTAAACTGGCTTAGTAAATCCTTTCTGTATATTAATATGCTATTTAAATACATGTAAATTTGTGTCAGAATTTCTTCCTGGGAATGTGCTTTGCTTCTCTGAGTTACATGTGTATATGTGGCTTAGAAGAGTGTTGTCTGTGAAAATTAAATAATTCAGATCATCATTGTTTTTTGTAGTCCTCTTGTTTAGTATTTCTGAACTCCTGAACAGTCTCCACAGTCAGCAGAGGAGTAGGTGTGGGTACCATAAGGACAATGCACTACATAGGGGCAGACCATTCAACAGGCCATGACACCTCCTCAGAGCTGACTGTGGGAAACCTCATCGAGTTCCATGTCTACTTGTGAATTACTGTTGCCTTCATTAACTAAAAAAAAATGTTCAATTTTTATTATAAGAAAGTGAAGTGAAGTGAAGTTGCTCAGTTGTGTCCAACTATTTGCTACCCTGTAGAGTATAGCCCACCAGGCTCCTCTGCCCATGGGATTTTCTAGGCAATAATACTGGAGTGGGTTGCCATTTCCTTCTCCAGGGGATCTTCCCAACCCAGGGATCGCATCCAGGTCTCCCGCATTGCAGGCAGATGCTTTAACCTCTGAGCCACCAGGGAAGCCCAAGATAAGAAAAATAGCCAATAATTTGAAGAGAAAAGGCACTTTAAAATAGAGGAAGCAGCTGCAGGGAAATGTGTCACTTGTATCTCTACCCCAGTATCAGCAATGTGGTAGTTTAATTAAAAACCTCATTCTGCTTCAGAGTCCCTCTCATCTGTTTGTGGTTTGAGATTATTGCCCCGTCGGCAGAAGCGGATCATTGGTGGGAAGAATTCTTTAAGGTAAAAGTTTCTTCAGAAGTGATTTTCCATATTACAGAATTATTTATACAGAGAGGGGATTACAAATTGGGGCATTTTCTACTATTATATAGTGGATTTGTCTTATTTTCTAAACTAAATACAGATTACACCGATAATTTCACTGCCCTTTGACCTATATTTATTTATATAGACCATGTTCTTCAAATCACTATCCCCTGATATATGAGATAGATGGGTTGCAGAAACAAACTGATTTACCAGGAAATCTGAAAATTGTATACACATTTATTTAATTTAGAATATATTTGTTTTGGACTTGACTCATTCTTAATATAATTTTGTTGCTTTTGAATTTACAAGTGGAAAACCAGTGCTTTGCTTAGTAAATATTTCTTCAGGGGAATTCCCTGGACCTGGCGGGCTATAGTCCATGGGGTCACAAAGAGTCGGACATGACAAGCAACTTAGCATGCATGCCAATGGTTAGGACTCTGCGCTTTCCCTGCCATGGCTCGGGTTCAATCCCTCACTGGGCAACTGAGATCCTGCAAGCCATGTGGCATGACCAACAGATAAAAAAAGAAAAAGCCCAACCTCTTTAGCGTGTTTAGGTGAGGGAGAAAATACGCTTCAAATCACGAAATATAAAGAAGACACAATTTGTTTCCAAGGATGTCAGAGTTAGGGGCTATGCACACAGATGCTATAGGCAAATCTTCAGGGTGTTCTGCTCAAAGCTGTAGGAATATCATTCTCAGAGTGGGAAAGGAGTTCACATTCTCAAGTCTCTTTATACTCCTTTCCTCCTACCTGCACGCCTAAGTCATTGTTTTACTGGATGATGTGCCTTGCTTTTCTGATGAGTGGCTTACTTTCTTCTTAGGGGCAGTTGGCCTTGGCAAGTATCCCTCCGGCTGAAGTCATCCCATGGAGACGGTAGGCTCCTTTGTGGGGCCACGCTCCTGAGTAGCTGCTGGGTCCTTACAGCAGCACACTGCTTCAAGAGGTATGTGTGTACCTTTCCAGATAATGCAGTTTGGCCCTTGCTTGCCAGTTCTTCCAACCCCTTCCTGCTCTACAGCATACTGGACACTTGGAGTGTCAGAGACAGGCTACAGGCATTCCTCATCTCCTTGAGTGGTGCCGTGGAAGCAAGGCGGTAACATTAGGAGCAAAGAGAGCTCTCAGGAAGTCACTTGCTACCCTGGTATTAAAGCAAACTCTAGGTTTAGGGAGAAGAGAAGATGGGTCTTTGGAGGGGAGGCAGCTATGTTATTGTTTCTCCAAGAACATGTCTGAGGATGAAATCATGTGCCCACAGAGCTGGAAGAGACCTCAAATTATTTGCTTCTGAATGCTAAGGAATAGGGAGTCCATGTTTAGTGTTTTGATTTGAATTTTAGAACCTTCGAGTCTGCTTGGTGTTTTGTGTCTTCTAGAGAAAGACTTCTCTGTGCGTACCTGTCAGTTTGCGTCCTGGTTATTTCCTGTTGTCTCAGACATTTTGGGCTTCCCTGGTGGCTCAATTGGTAAAGAATCCGCTTGCAACGCTGGGGACATGCGTTAAATCCCTGTGTTGGGAAGGTCTCCTGAAGAAGGAAAGGGCAAACCACTCCAGTATTCTTGCCTGGGAAATCCCATGGGCAGAGGAGCCTGGCGGGCTGCAGTCCATGGGGTCGTGAAGAGTTGGACACGACTGAGCGACTAAACCACCACCAGGCATTTCATCAGCCCAATCTGAAGTCTTTCCAGTTCAGAGGGGAAGCCCTGCAGAGGAATTCAGTGTGCCAGAGTCACACTGATCATGGTGGCGGCACCTGCAGGACCTGGTGGTCTTTTCTCCATGTCCTGTGCTCTTTAGTAGCCCTGGATAATGGCCATTTCCTCAGCATGAATTTTAGTGTTTAAAAATGTGTACCATTGCTTGGCAAATGTTAATGATGAATGAAGCAAGGTGATGAACACAGGGGGTTTCACTACTATAATTTTGTGTATTTAAAAATACTCAAAACTAATACAATTATGTAAAGTTTAAAAATAAAATTAAAAAAAATAAAAATAAAAATACTCAAAAAAAATGTTTTAAATAGAAGATTTCCATAGCGTTAAAACATTCTTACAACCAAAAATTCGTTTTGTATTCTTTCGTTTGTGAGACTGTGGCTTCATGGTGTATTTACAATCCATCCATGTAGACTTTGCTTTAACTGCCGTATGAGTGTGTAAAGTCCTACTGTGACACGCAGCCAACCACAGTGTATTTATTCTCCTACTGGTGGGTAGTTAGGTGGCTTCCATTCTGTCATTACTAAGAGAGAGTGCCGCAGTAGATGTATGGCTCTCATCGGAACACGCCTGTGGGCGCAGTGTTCAGGGTCCAGGATTGTGGGTGTCCCTCACACTTCCTAGACACTGCTAGTTTATGTTCTGAGCAACCGCATCAGTTTATATCGCAGCGGTATGCAAATTCCTGTTCCTCACATCCCTATCTCAATCTCATATCGTCAACATTTTCAGTTTTTGCCAGCCTTAAAGAGTTTTTGGGTTTCTTCTTAATTCTATTCTCCTGATTTCGTGTCTTCTTCTTTCGTGAATTATTTGTCTATATCCTTTGCTTAATTGTCTTTATAATTGATTTTAACATTTTTTGGATATATTCTTTGTACAGAGTCTTTGTTATTATGTGTTACAAATACCTTTTACCAATCTGGGACATGTCCTTTCACTAGCTTAAGGTCTTTTTCTTATGAAGATATTTCAATTTTAATATTTTTAAGTGTGTCAGTTTCTGAAGTCTTATAAAAGCTTTGTATATTTTATTTTTAAAATCCTTCTTTAGCCCCATAAGAAAATACTATACTAGTTTTTTACAAAAAATTTTACAGTTTTGCTTTTCCTGTTTAGATTTTTAATCTGTTTACAGTTTTGTGTGTGTGTGTGTGTGTGTGTGTGTGTGTGTGTGTATGGTATATGGTATAAGGAAGGGACCTAATGTTATATTTTTCCTTATGGATAGCTAGTTTTTCCAGTACTTTTAAAAATTAAACATTCCATTCTTTACCCACTGATATGTCAATTGTGTTGTTAAGGTCTCATATATCTTTGTTTCTACAATCTCTATTCATTTCCTCTTACCTATTTTGATAAATACTTATGGACTAATGTTCCATGTTCAAAGTGCTGCAAAAGATACAAATTTGTATTTTACATATTTTCTGTCATTCATGGGTAATAGTTGAGTTTGAGAGTTCACCTATATACTGGTAGGTTTATTATATTCATGTGTTACATGAGTGGTACAGTACACTCATGTAACAATAAAGTGGTACAATAAAGATTCATTTATTAACTTAACAAAAAATTACTGAGCCTGTAATATTCCCAGAAATGTGCCATGCACTAGAAATATCTTGGAGAATAAGACAGACAGCAGCCTTGTTAGCATGAGGTTTTATTGCAGCTATAGAAACCCAGAGGAGGGAGACATATAGGATGAAAAAAGTAAAGAATGTCATTTTTAAAATGAGGTCTTTTCCCCATAATATTATTTAGATACATTCCGCTTATTAAAAACCCAGATTCCTGAGCCACTATCCTAGATCTTCTGAATCTTTGGAGCTAAGACCCAGGAGTTTGTACTCTTATCAAGCATCTTTGATGATTCTTATGAACATTAAAAGTTAAGACCCTCTTGCTCCTGGATAGAATAGCATATGGTCTGGACATTTGAAGAAAGATGATGAGAAAGAATATAATGGAGTTAACAGAATACTTATCCTTGCCCTATTCAACATATTCATAGCTAAGCTGTAAAAGGACACTGATGGCAAGTTAATTATATTTTTTGATGCCAGGAGATTGGTAGGGACACATAACAGGTTGGAAGATAGGATTTGTGATGGCAAAGGATCTTGATAAGCTGGTTCTAACAAGTAACGTGGAATAAAGAATAAAATGCTGCCTTTAGTTCGGGAACCATGACTTAAATGCAGCACAAGTGAAAAAGACCTTATGGGTTTTAGTAACCTGCAGCCTCAGTGGTAAAGAATCTACCTGCCAAGGCAGGAGACATAACAGATCCAGGTTCCATCCTTGCATTGGAAAGATTCCCTGGAGGAGAAAATGGCAACCCATTGCAGTATTGGGATAATCCCATGGACAGAGAAGCCTGGTTAGCTTCCATGGGGTCGCAAAGAGTCGGACATGACTAAGAGTGACTGAGCACGCATGAAACCTTAATAGATTCAGTGAGGTAATGCGGTTGCCCACAAAGTTAATCAGCCTTGGGCAGCCCTGCCAGAACAGCACCAACACAAAGCAGTGAAGAGCCTTGCTCTTCTGTCCTACTGTGCTCAAGCTGTTGTCGGGGGCAAAAACAGAGAGAACGGTGCTCAGTTCTGAGTGACATCCTACGAGAAAGCAACATGTTGCACCAGGGAAGGCAAGCAGAAAGGGGCGAGCGTCAGGAATCAGATTAAATTTACTATGTGTTGCTTCAAATACCACAGATGCTAATGGGAGGTAATTTTCATTTTAGCATAGGAAAGAGGTCTGTTGTTAGGACAGTTCCAAGCTGGAGTGGGATGTATGTGGGAGGAAGAATGGGTTCTGTTATGGAGTCTGTTCAAGCAGAGAGGCTGAATTCATTTATTGGTGGAGGCTGGAGGCAGAGAATGTCTAATGTTGAGAACACAGTGGTGAGAAAGCATAAAGCATGTTTGAAGGATGGCAGTTACTAGGATCATGGATCCAGAATGTGTATAGTGGAGTTACAGTAAAGAAGCAGGAATGGTCTGGGATGTCAGGGTAATGGATCTCTGTCTCATTTACTCGGTAGTGCAAAATCACTAAAGGTTTTTGAGCCTTGAAATATGATCAAAGAGGAGTTTTAGGACATATGTCATTAGAGATATATGGGATAGATCTGAGGGGGAGAAGCAAAGTTATTAATCTAGGAATCTGTGAACAAGCTTCAAATTATATGAAAAATATTTGCAGATGTGCTTCTATCCTTTTTTCTAGAGTGATTCAAATTGGCCCATGTTACCAAGTGATTAAACCCATTGTGGTAGGAACTGAAGGGAGACTGGTTTAAAGGCTACTGTAATAAAGGTAGAAGGTTGCAAAGGAGAGGAGGGAGAGAAGGTAGAGACCCCAAGAGAAATCAATAGAACTTGGTACTGGGTAACCAGAGAATGAGATCTGGCCATTAAGACCAAGTTTAGTATGGCCTGGCACGTGTTCGTGACTGGGTCCCCAGGGGTTGGAAAAACAACACTGATCTAGAAAGCCACTGAAGTTTTAAAGTCCTCTGGTGTGCCTGTTGATGGATTTTATACAGAAGAAGTCAGACAGGGAGGAATAGGAATAGGGTTCGATGTTGTCACTTTGTCTGGCATCCGGGGACTTTTATCCAGGATTGGGTCAGAGCTGCCCCCTGGAAAGCGTGAGTAGGGCAGTACGCAGTGGGTCTGACGTCCTTTGAGCAGCAGGGCTCCCAGTCTTGAGGAATAGATCAAGCCCTGAGCCTTGGAGTGGGAACACTGACTCCAAGCCCCTAGAATGCCAGAGAACTAACCCTAGGGAGTATCAAATAGTGAGAATCACACAAAGAAACCATTTGAATATAAGACCTGGCATTACCCAACCACCAGTAGCACCCTGTGCAGGACATGTCAGCTAAACAACAAACAAAACAAAAATATAAATCCTATCATCAGCAGACAGGATCACCACCTCACTCAGCCTTGCCCATCAGAGGAAAAACAAACAAACAAAAACTCAGCATAAATCTCACCCTATACGAAGCTTACACAAACAACTGGACCAACTTTAGGAGGGCAGAAACCAAAGGGAAGAAAGAATTCAGCCTTGAAGCCTGGGAAAAGGAGAGCTTAAACACAATACTTAAAAAATGAAAAGGCAGAGAAATGCTACACAAATGAAGGAACAAATTAGAAACACAGACGTCCAAATAAATGAAGAAGAAACGGGCAAACTACCTGAAAAAGAATTCAGAATAATGATAGTAAAGATGATCAAAAACCTTGAAAAGAGAATGGAGAAAATGCAAGAATCAGTTAACAAAGACCTAGATGAATTAAAGAATAAACATACAGAGACAAACAACACAATTACTGAAATTAAAAATACTCTGGAAGGAATCAGTAGCAGAATATCTGAAGCAGAAGAATGAATCAGTGAGCTGGAAGATAAAATGGTGGAAATAGCTTCTTAAGAGCAGAATAAAGTAAAAAGAAGGAAAAGAACAGAGGATAGTCTCAGAGACCTCTGGGACCTAAATGTAAGACCAGAAACTGTAAAACTCCTAGAGGAAAACATAGGCAGAACACTCAATGACATAAATCAAAGCAAGATCCACTATGACCCACCTCCTAGAGTAATGGAAATAAAAACAAAGTAAACAAGTGGGACCTGATTACACTTAAAAGCTTTTGTACAGCAAAGGAAACTATAAGCAAGGTGAAAAGACAACCCTCAGAATGGGAGAAAATAATAGCAAATGAAACAACCAGAAAAGGATTAATTTCCAGAATATACAGGCAGCTCATACAACTCAATACCAGCCAACCCAATCAAAAAGTGGGAAAAAGACCTTAACGTACATTTCTTCAAAGAAGACAGATGGCTAACAAACACATGAAAAGATGCTCAACATCGCTCATTATTAGAAAAATGCAAATCAAAACTACAATGAGTCACCTCCCACTGGTCAGAATGACCATCATCAAAAAGTCTACAAAGAATAAATGCGGGAGAGGGTGTGGAGAAAAGGGAACACTCTTGCATTGTTGGTGGGAATGTAAATTGATACAGCTACTATGGAAGACAGTATTGAGATTCCTTTAAAGCTTGGGGCTGGTACACTGGGATGACTCAGAGGGATGGTAGGGGGAGGGAGGAGGGAGGAGGGTTCAGGATGGGGAACACGTGTATACCTGTGGTGGATTCATGTTGATATATGGCAAAACCAATACAATATTGTAAAGTTAAAAAAAAAAAAAACTAGGAATAAAACCACCATATGACCCAGTAATCCCACTCCTAGGCATATATCTTGAGGAAACTAAAATTGAAAAAGACACATGTATCCCATTGTTCACTGCAGCAGTATTTATAGTGGCTAGAACATGGAAGCAAGCTAGATGTTCAAGAGATGAATGGATAAAGAAGTTGTGGTACATATACACAACGGAATATTACTCAGCCATAAAAAGGAATGCCTTTGAGTCAGTTCTAATGAAGTGAATAAACCTAGAACCTATTATACAGAGTGAAGTAAGTCAGAAAGAGAAAGATAAATATCGTATACTAATGCATATATACAGAATCTAGAAAAATGGTACTGAAGAATTTACTTACAGGGCAGCAGTGGAGAAAGAGACATAGAGAATAGGCTTATGAACATGGGGGGAGGGGAGGAGAGGGTGAGATGCATGGAAAGGGTAACGTGGAAACTTTCATTACCATATGTGAAATAGACAGCCAACTGGAATTTGCTGTATGGCTCAGGAAACTCAAACAGGGGCTCTGTATCAAACTGGTGGGATGGGGCAGGAGATTGGAGGGAGGTTCAAAAGGGAGGGGATATATGTATACCCATGGCTAATTCATGTTGCAGTTTGACAGAAAACAACAAAATTCTGTAAAGCAATTATCCTTCAATAAAAAGATAAATACATTAAAAAAAAATAAGTGGCAACCTTAATTACCACCAGTAAAAAAGAAAAAAAGACCAAAGTTACAGTTCCAGCTCCTCCAACTGGTCATTGTTGCACTTTGTGGAGATTATTTTAATAAATAATTTAATTATTATAATTAAATAATAAGTAATAATTTATTTATAATTATGCTGCTGCTAAGTCGCTTCAGTCATGTCTGACTCTGTGCGACCCCATAGACGGCAGCCCACCAGGCTCCACCATCCCTGGGATTCTCCAGGCAAGAACACTGGAGTGGGTTGCCATTTCCTTCTGCAGTGCATGAAAGTGAAAAGTGAAAGTGAAGTCGCTCAGTCGTGTCCGACTCTTTGTGACCCCATGGACTGCAGCCCACCAGGCTCCTCCGTCCATGGGATTTTCCAGGCAAGAGTGCTGGAGTGGGGTGACATTTTCTTCTCCAATTTATAATTATAAATAATAATAAATATAATTAAATTAAAAAATAATTTAATAAACAGCAGCCTCAGTTTTCTCATCTGTAAAATGAAAGCAATAATGTTCCACAGCAAGGAACAAATCATCTTCAAAATATGTAAAGGTTTTTTGTATCTGTAAAATTAAGAACAAATGTTGGTTGTTATTATGGGAGGGTTCAAAAACAGGAATCAAAGATTATTATTATTAACAAAAGTAGAGAATCAAGATAGTTTCATCCCACTGACTGCTGGAGAAAAAGGTAGGAAACTGCAGAGAAACTGGATTCTTGGGCTAAGAATTTAAGCGAAATAATTCAGTATGTTCAGTTCAGATTTTTCCTCCTCTTGCTCAAGACTCCTTGTCTTTCAAGGTGATCTCTCTCTCTGCTAAAAGTTATAGACCTTGGGGTTCAAGGCTTAGAGTATTAAAGTAGGGAAATGGTCCAAAAATTCCACTTGAGGTTGAAAACTTTGATCTGACTTTTGAGTTCCCTCAAAGGTTTTTTTTTTTTTAAGGTACATGTTTGGGTTTGTTTAAAGGTCATTATTCCTCTCTTGGCTTGCTCCTTCTAGATTATTGCCTCAAATCAGTAATCATCTCATTTGTGTTTATTAACTAAGTGTCTAATATATTACTTGGCACAAACAGACCCCCTAAATGATGGTTACATGATGAAAGTGGGGGATCAGTTGCCAGATAGTGGATATATTTAAGAATGTTGGACTCTTTAGAAGATGGTGGTATTTTAAACCTAGATCAATGGATAATTCCTTCCATATGTCATTCTGAATTTCTTCCCAGTATCTGCAGAGTATAAAATAAAGACAGTTGATTAAAAAGCAGAGGGGCAGTTGATGATATGCAGCATTCTGACTTGCTTTGGATAGAATGCAAGACTCTTAATGTTAATAGGGAGAAATCTGTTTTGCAAAGGTGTTCTGCATCCATCTGACTTGGTCTGTTGTTTTGAAGTGCCCAAGAAGACTACAACTTACATCTTTATTACAGTAAGTTTTTTGAAAGCCAGTGTTTAGAGGACAGTGACCAGTGGTTACAACAAACTCCAAATTTTGTCTTCTGGGTTCAGGGACTTTGGATTGAAACAACCTTCTTTTAATCATTAAAAATTCAGAAATGTGCAAAAATAGAGAATTTTCCTCTGGAATTGTAGACACTGTAGTACAGAAGGGGCTTCCCAGTTGGTGCAGTGGTAAAGAATCCGCCTGCTGATGCAGGAGATGAAAGAGATATGGGTTCAATCCTTGGGTTGGGAAGATCCCCTGGAGGGGGAAATGGAAACCCACTCCAGTATTCCTTTTTTTTTTTTTTTTAATATACATATTTTTATTTATTTGGCTGCCCTGGGTCTTAGTTGTGATACGTGGGATCTAGTTCCTTGGCCAGGGATTGAACCCAGGCCTCCTGCATTGGCAGTGTGGCGTCTTAGCCATTGGACCAGCAGGAAAGTCCCCCACTCCTGTATTCTTGCCTGGAAAATTCCATGGACAGAGGAGCTGTCAGGCTACAGCTCATGGGGTCACAAAGAGTCAGACACGACTGAGCAACTGAGCACACACACAGCACACTGTAGTGAGGAAGCAATGTGGTTAGCTTCTGAGAGGTTCTCTTCCTTTTAAGGGCTTCCCTTGTGGCTCAGCTGGTAAAGAATCTGCCTGCAATGTTGGGAGACCTGGGTCGATCCCTGGGTTGGGAAAATCCCCTGGAGAAGGGAGAGGCTACCCACTCCAGTATTCTGGCCTGGAGAATTCCATGGACTGTATAGTCCATGGGGTCGCAAAGAGTCGGACACGACTGAGCGGCTTTCACTTCACTTTCACTTCCTTTTAAATTCTTGGGAGTCTAACTTAAGGCCCACTGGGAGGGGACCTAGATTTTGTATTTTGAAATTAGCTCTCTCACACCCTTTTCCTTTCCATTTGTATTTCTACTGCTTTAACTATCAGTGAAGTGTTAGTCACTCAGTTGTGCCCTACTCTTTGCGACCCCATGGACTCAGCCCACCAGGCTTCTCTGTCCATGGGATTTTCCAGACAAGCATACTGGAGTGGGTTGCCATTTCCTTCTCCAGGGATCTTCTGGACCCTGAGATCAAACACTGGTCTCTTGCACCTCAGGCAGATTCTTTACCGACTGATCTATGAGGGAAGCCCAAAAGCCAAATTTTCTTTTCTTTAAAATCGCTCAGTTGTGTCCAGCTCCTTGTGACCCCATGGACTATATATACAGTCCATGGAATTCTCTAGGTCATAATACTGGAGGGGGTAGTCTTTCCCTTCTCCAGGGGATCTTCCCAACCCAGGGATTGAACCCAGGTCTCCCGCATTGCAGGTGGATTCTTTACCAGCTGAGCCACAAGGGAAGCCCTAACTATAGTTTCTTATTCATGGGGCCTTTTTTGGTGGCTAATTCTTGCAGTGATAATATGGGCCAGTGCTCTTGAACAGCCATTCTGAACAATACAGCATAGATTGCTCTCACCATCCGTGTTATTTTATGCTATAGGATGACAGTTTCTTAAATGTTTATTTTTTTGGCTCTGTAGAATATTCACTCTTTTATGTAATCCTCATATCAGAATAATCTAGGAATGATGGCCTGAGGATGATGAGATCAGAACACAATTACTCATATCCACCATCCTGTTATACTCATTTCCTATAGCGTCTCTATATAATAAAGTTACTTTATTGGCAGGCTGACAAAATTTTAGTAATCCAGCTCTGTGTTCATAGCTTTCACATATTATGAGGTGTCCAAAACATTCTTTTATGCTAACAGGGGTAACTGAGGTAGTTAGTGAATCACTGTTTAAAGGCCTTCTATCCCATTTTTCACATTTTTCCTAGTGTTAATAGGAATGCAACATCCCATTGGCAGTTTGAAGCAGAAACCTGGATAAATAAGGTTTTTGTTTTGCAATTGCCCTGTGAATTTTACACGATACAAATTGCTTGCTTTTGCTGTTTCCTATTTTAAATAATTATTCAAATACAATAAAATGACCCTCTCTCTGTGGTAGTATGGGAATATAATTGAGAGAAAAATTCCTGAATGTTAAACTAATTTCTTTTAATTGCTTGTTCTGATAACAAACACCATTTTTAAGGAAAGAATGTACTTCAATAAAAGGATTCTTTTATTTCTGTAGTTCTGCAACAAATTTGATTTTATCATGAATTATAGCTTTAACTGATTTTATCTTTTTGACTGTTTGCCTAGAGACACTATAGCAGCTGGAAATTGTCAGAGACTAGTGCTCTGAAAATCAGAAATATCTTGATTATTAGAGATTATAAAGATGAGGCACAGAAGTAATGGGACTTACTTTTTAAAAACAAAATGTGTCCTGTACTTAAACCTGTGTTCCAGCATGACCTGGAACATGGTAGAATTCTTTAAGAACAAGGTCTTTGGTGATGTACATAATAGCATCAATCATGCTAAAATCATTTCCTGAACACACACCACATGTGTATAAGGGCAGTGAAAGATTTTACAGAGAAGGTCACTTCTCCGTGAGCAATTGGAATCATTCACCCAAGCAACTTAGTCTGCCACTTTTTGACTTCCAGACAGCAGACAAGGACAGATTCTAGTAGCAGCAGATGTGTACAGGCTGATGTAAAATACTGTCTTTTTGAATAGCCAAATCTATAGAGAGAATACACATAAAATAACCCTGCCACCCAAATTAATTCTTCTCTTTTTAATTCTAGGAATTTAAAATTGTTAATTCTAGAATCTCAGAAAAACTGAAATAGACCATCTGCCCTGTCTTAGATCCTCTTTTGCTCAAACTTGTCTAGGAATTTCATGCAGTTTTTATTTGAGGGGGAGTGGAAGGCATTTCAGCAAAGCAAACAACTGAATAGCGTGTCAGCCAAAATCTGAAATGTTTGTTTTAGAAGCAATTTTGAAAATAATCTATCAAAATAACAAAAGTTCAACTAGAAATACCTTAAAATACATTCAGAAAGAGAATTCCTTGAGAAGTTTTCTTGAGAAGTCTAGAACCATAGAAAATGCTTTCTAAGCACAAAACTATACTGGTAACCTCAGCCAAAGTGTTATCTGTGAAGTATATAATCATACCCACTAGGAGAGGTAACACTGGAGACAAATATTTGGCTAGCAAACTAATCCAGTCTTATGTCAGATGATCTTCAAATTCCCAGCATAAATCTATTCTAAGAATAACTGGAGTGAAAGGAGTGTGGGAATCACTTCTTGGGTTTAGCTGGCCCATTTCTTAAATCAGGATTTTAAAAGTATACATACTAATAAAGAACTTCATTTTAACAAGAGTGGTGCATTTTTTCCTTCTTGTCAGGTAAAATATTTTGTTTTTATTCTCAGTTTAATATCAACTCCTGATTGGTAAGCATATTAATTTGGGGGTATACTCAAAAATGGGTTTCCCTGGTGGCTAGGCATTAAAAGAAGCCACCTGCCAATGCAGGAGACATAAGTTCTACCCCTGGGTCGAGAAGATCCCCTGGAGAAGGAAATGGCAACTCAGTCCAGTATTCTTGTTTAGAGAATTACATGGACAGAAGCAGGCTACAGTCCATGGGATCGCAAGAGTTAGACACGACTTAGCGACTAAACAGGAAAATACATGCTAAAATCTCCCTGGTCTGAGAACAGTGTCTGTGTATGGAATGTGTACATGTTCATGTGATTGCAATCTATTAGCCATCTTTTAGGAGGCTCACTTCATTTCAGTGAAATTCCAGGCATGAAGGGACGGGAGTTAAGCCGGTGCCTCTCAGTCGTTTTGGTGGTTCTCTATTCCTGCTGTGAATTTGGATCACCTGTGGTCCTACATCAGCTCTGTTGATTTTATGTTCTCAGAGTGTGTGTGGCCTGGACATTTGTAGTCTTAAAAATGGTACAGGTGGTTCTCATGAACAGCCAGCATTAATGAGAACAGTAGATCTTTGTGGGGACCTTTGTTTATTTTTCCAAAGAAATAAAAACTTCTGTGATGGTGTTGTTACAAAGCAATTGGTGAGATGTCTCTTTCACTTCATTAATTTAGGGATGAGAGTGTATGTGTGTGTCTTCCAAAAGAAGTCATTTAGCATATATTTATTAAGAGCTTTCTCTGTGCTGACTTCTTTGCTCACAAACGTGAGCATAACATGGCCTTACACTCAGGGAGCCTTTAATAGAGTAGACCTGACATCTTAGCAAGTCCTAGTGTGTGTGTGCATGCTCAGTCACCTCAGGTGTGTCCGATTCTTTGTAACCGCATGGACTGCAGCCCACCAGGCCCCTCTGTCCGTGGGATCCTCCAGGCAAGAATAAGCCATGGCCTCCTCCAGGGGATCTTACCAACCCAGGGACAGAACCTGTGTCTCCTGCATTGCAGACGGATTCTTTACCGCTGAGCCACTGGGGAGCCCAAGTCCTAGAAGTTGTTGTAAACGCTCTGACAGTGCTGTCGGGAGTGTTCAAAGGAAGGCTTGGGCAGCTTTCTGGGAGGGCAGGAAGAACATCCTAGATCTTGAGACTTAAAAGTTAAAATCAGTTTTTGCCATCTTAGGGTGAAGGAGGGGGGAATGATACTGCAAATAGTTTGAATAAAGATAGGTTTGTCAGACACCTCTTCAAGCCACTAAAATGACTGTGGCACGGAAGTGGTATCAGAGTGTTGGACAAGGGCCATTCTTGGATGGATTTGTGTATTACTGAAGGAACTTGAACTTTATTGTGTAGACAGTCAGGACCCCTTGAAGGGTATGCAGAAGAGTAGTTATATTACCAGATATTTCTATCTGGCTATTTCTGTTTCACTCTGGCTGCAATGTGAAAGATGGCTTGAAAAGTTAAAACTTGAAGTAGTGATGCAAGGATTATTTTAGCTAAGTGTCAAAGCCCTCTTTTGAAGAACAGAAAATATTGTTGCCAGACTTTTTTTTACTGCAACAATATTTTCTGTTCTTCAAAAGAGGGCTTTGACACTTAGCTAAAATAATCCTTGCATCTAAAAAACCTACATAAATATGTCCTACATTATCTATAAATTTAGCCAGTGAACAAAGAAACAGGACATGGAAATTTATTTTTTAAATATCCCAGTCTTCAAGTCTTGGATAATCTTGCCTTCATGTGTCACTTCATGCCTGGATTACTGCAACAGTCTGCTAAATGGCATCACTACTTCAAGTAGGTTGTGAGCCACAAATACAAATCATATATGTAACTTTAAATTTCCTGGTAGCCACTTTAAAAGATTAAAAAACTAAATGGGTGAAGTTAATTTTAATGATATAGTTCATATAACTTAGTATATCCAAAATATTATATAAAAATTGAGATATTTTATATTCCTATTATCTACAGAAACAATATATTTTATATTCTTTTTCATATTAAATGTTTGAAATCCTGTGCACATTTTTACTGTTTTTATAGCAAATATTCACCACTATATTTCTTTTTTTAAAAATTATTTAATTGGAGGCTAATTACAATATTGTGATGGTTTTTGCCATATATTGACATGAATCAGCCATGTGCACGTGTCCCCCCATCCTGAACCCCCTCCCACCTCCCTCCCCACTCCATCCCTGTGGGTTGTCGCAGAGGACCGGCTTTGAGTGCCCAGCTTCATGCACTGAACTTGCACTGGTCGTCTATTTCACATATGGTAATATACATGTTTCAATGCTATTCTCTCAAATCATCCCCCCCACCTTCTCCCACAGAGTCCAAAAGTCTGTTCTTTACATCTGTGTCTCTTTTGCTGCCTTGCATATAGGGTCATCGTTACCAGCTTTCTAAATCCCATATATATGCGTTAGTATACTGCACTGGTGTTTCTCTGACTTACTTCACTCTGTATAATAGGCTCCCATTTCATCCACTTCACATCTCATTTTGGACCATCCACATTTCAAGTGTTCTGATAGCACATGTGGCCACTGCCTCCTGAGCTGGACAGTGAAGCTTGAGATTAATTTCTTAAATTCTACTCCAGAGATGCAGGCAGCCTTTCAACAGCACTTTCAAGGATGCAGTGACAGTTAATCACTTGGGGTTTTTCTTTAAAAACCTGTATATTAATGAGACATATTGAATTTTATAATACAACAGTATCAATACACAGAAAGTAGAAATGAGTTATTTAAATATCTGATTATTCTTCATGACTATTGCTTTTTACAGTTTCAGGATGTGAAATAATCCTAAAGTTTGAAGTGGAACCCACAAGAAGTCTAAGCACAATATGTGAAAAGCCTTCTGTACTTTAAAGACATGTGATAATTTAAGGTTCAAAATGGAGCATTTCAAGCAATCTCAGGAAATTGTTAGTTTCATACATCACTAGTAGGTGATCATCTTTGTTGCATTGTTCAGGTTTTTGAGGTGACATAGTTATGAAAACCACTTTACATATTGAAGTGTTGTTGTCAGAGCCCTACTTAGGGCTATTAGAGTCTTTGAGCGACTTTTACCTGTGTTGCTGCGTGGGCTTGTCTCTAGTGGCAGTGGGCAGGGACCACTCTCTAGCAGTGGTGTGCGGCTTCTCGCGGTGGTGGCCTCTCTTGTTGCGGAGCACGGGCTCTAGAGCAGGCTTCATGATCGTGGCCCTGGGGCCCCAGAGCACAGGCTCAGCAGTCCAGGTACACCAGCTTGGCTGCCCCAGCACGTGGGGTTGTCCATCTTCCTGGACTAGGGGTTGAATCCCTGTCTCCTGGGTTGGTAGGTGAATTCTTTACCACTGAGCCACCAGGGAAGTCCTGTTGAGAATGTTTTAAGTAGCCACAGAGAAGTGGGGGCTTCCTAGGTGGGGCTAGTGGTAAAGAACCCATCTGCCAATGCAGGAGATTTAAGAGACACAGGTCTGGTCCCTGGGTTGGGAAGATCTCCTGGAGGAGGGCATGGCAACCCACTCCAGCATTCTTGCCCGAGAATCCCATGGACAGAAGAGCCTGGTGGGCTACAGTCCATAGGGTCACAAAGAGTCTGACACGACTGAGGTGACTTAGCACACATGCACAGATGGAAGTGAACAAGGTGCTGTACTCTTCAGTGAGAAAGAGGAAGTGATCAGGAGGTGGACTGGATCTTGTATTGTAGGTTGGTGGTTCTCAATGGGGGACAGTTTGCACCATAGGGAATATTTGGCAATGTCTGGAGGCATTTTTGGTTGTCAAACTTGGGTGCGTGTATGTGTGTGTGTGTGCAATTGACATCTAGTGAACAGAGAGGCCAGGGATGCTTCTAAACATCCCATAATGCACAGGACCCCCCTTTACATTAAAGAATAATCTGGTCCCTAATGTCAGTAGTGCTGAGCTTGAGAAACTGCTTTAGGTAGATGTATCAGAATCAAGGTATGTTGGCTGAAAAACAGGCTGAGACCTATCAATCGAGTAAATATTATGCTTATTTTTTATGTGAGTAGTTCCTATGGAAAAAAGACATTTCATTAAAAATCTGCATTCATTCATTAAATCAACCAATGTATGCTGCATTTCTACCTAACTGGCGTTGCTATACTAGATGTGTGAGACTCATCAGTGAACACAGATAACTAAGATCCCTGCCCTTGAGTACCTTTAGTTTAAGCAGGGCGAGACAGAGAATAATATATATAAGTAAACTAGATAGTTTGTTAGAAAGTAGAGTTTTTTAAAAAGGAAAAAGTAGAGCAGGTAAGGATAGTGGGAGTGCTGGGGGAATGGAATGACAAACAAGGGTGGGCTGTAATTTCCAATGAGCGTCAAAGCAAGTCTCACTGAACAGAGATTTAAGAGGTGAGAGCATACAATGAATATATGTTGCCTGAAGATAACAGTTTTGGTTTACATTCAGTTCACAGGAAAGGGGAGTAAAGTGGACTGTGCTAATTAAGTTATCTGGGAGATATAGAGTTAGACCAGACATGGTTTCTGCCCTCATGGAACTTCATGGGAAAGTCATCATCTTGGAAATGACAGAAAAATGATGACAGCAAAGGCAGGACTGTAATTTTGCCCTATTCCATTCGCTCCTGTTTTGATCCTTTTGCATGGTGGGAAAATGACTGGTTAGTGATTACTTTCCATTCATCCTCCACATTTGATCCTTCTCAGAAAACAGATAGTAACCTGGGTTAAACAGTGAAATGAATGAAGAAAAAACATGAGTAGGAGACAGAGAACAGTCGGGTCAGAGAAATGGAAAGAAAGGGGAAACTTACAAAAGGAGTTAATGATTTGGAAGAAAGGGTTACAAGTATCTCTATTAAGCTTCCTGGCAGGCAGTGACCAGTTTACAGTGTTTGAAACAAGCCTCCCATGAGCTCTCTCTGCCTCTCAGGTACGGTAACAGTACTAGGAACTACGTGGTTCGGGTTGGGGATTATCACACGCTGGTGCCGGAGGAGTTCGAAGAAGAGATCAGAGTTGAGCAGATCGTAACCCACCGGCTCTACCGCCCGCACAGCAATGACTATGACATCGCCCTGGTTAGGTTACAAGGACCAGAGGAGCAGTGTGCCAGGCTCAGCAGCCACGTTCTGCCTGCCTGCTTGCCGCGCTGGAGAGAGAGGCCACAGAAGAGAGCACACAACTGCTACATAACGGGATGGGGAGACACAGGTAACAGAAAACCCAAAGGAACAGTGAAGATACGGCCACCTTCTTGCGTGTGGATTACCCATTTGGGTGTGCAGTGGGTTGTTGTTCAGTCACTAAGTCATGTCATTCTTTCCGACCCCATGGACTGCAGCACGCCAGGCTTCTGTTCTTCACCGTCTCCTGGAGTTTGCTTAAACTCATGTCCATTGAGTTGGTGATACCATCCAACCGTCATCTACTCTGTTGCCCCTTTCTCCTCCCACCTTCAGTCTTTCCCAGCACCAGGGTCATTTCCAGTGAGTAGGCTCTGCATCAGTGGCCAAAGTGTTGGAGCTTCAGTTTCAGCATCAGTACCCCATTCAGTACAGTGGGTAGCAACATCTTAAAAGGGGGTTTAGGCTTAGTTGTTTGGAAATTCCACCAAGTGTGAGATGCTTGCATGCAACTTGGATTCCTATCCTGAGGGTACTATGGTTTCCATTAGGACGTAGATGCTACCTTAGGACTTGGGCCTGGCTGTCTCTGTTTCAAAGTTTTCCCAGATGACTTTGATGCAGCTACCCCAGCAAATGGAGAAGGAAATGACAACCCACTCCAGTATTCTTGCCTGGAGGATTCCATGGACAAAAGAGCCTAGTGGGCCACAGTCCATGGGGTCGCAGAGTCCGACACTACTGGGAGACTCACACACACACAACCCAGAAAGGGCTTTGGTATTAGTTTTTTTTTTTTTTTTGTAATGGAGCCCTTTATCAAACTAAATCTTATGGAGATTTTTAAATAAAGAACAGCCAAAAAACAAAACAAAGCTGCTGAGGTTCAAGAGGAGGGATCCACCCTACTTGGGTTTCTTCTTCACCACTCTCCCCTTCCTATTCTTCCCACAGATAGTGTTCAGCTTATGCTCTTCTCAGGCAAACAGCTTTCTGTATTGTCTTGCTAGACTTAACATCAGCTAGTGCTTTCTCAGGAGCTCAGGGGTAAAGAATCCCCCTGCTAATGCAGGAGATGTGGGTTTGATTCCTGTGTCAGGAATATCCCCTGGAGAAGGAAATGACAGCACACTTCAGTGTTCTTGCCTGGAGAATCCCATGGACAGAGGTGCTTGGTGGGCTATGGTCCATGGAGTCACAAAAAATGGGACATGACGTCCTAAACAACAACAGTGCTTGCTCAGGATAGTCTTTGAAACAGAACTCCTAAGTCTCGCCTGGATCAGGTACTCGATTCACAAATGACTGTTGAATAAGGAGAAACGATTGGGCTAACTACTCTGCATTAAAAGTAATTAACACTGTTAACTGTACTCTTGAAAACAGCATCTAATACATATTTCTACAGGTGATGATTTCAATAAGGTTTTACCTAGTAAATTTATTATATTTCAGTGTTCATTTTATCCATTAAATCTTGGCTTTAGACTGGGAGTCCATGGGGTCGCGAAGAGTCAGAAAAGACTTAGCAAGTAACACTTTCACTTTCTTTAGATTCAACACTATTTCATAGCAGCAAAATGTAGAAACACCTGTAGCAGATATAGAATACTGGGACCAATCCTGAGAGAAGCCATAAAAAATGGAAACATTTCCTGGATGATGTAATAAAATCAGGTCAGAGTAAATGCTTTCTCAAGGAAACACTATGCCGAGCTGTGATGCAAGTCGAAGATTAAAGTGTAGGTGTTAAAATTACTTCTTCAGGGAAAGTTCAGTCATCTTCCTTATGACACTACATCTAAACAGAGGTAACACAGGAAGTAAATTTCACCAAATGATTTTATTATGAATGAATCACTGCAGTTGAGTATACTGGACAATAATGGTGGAATTTAGATGCAAGTAAAGGCTATCATGGAGAACCTACCAATTATGCATTTTAGCCACTAGACAAAGATGAGTGGCTTACTAGTAAATACAGTACCTTAACATCAAGAGGTTAAACTTATGGCTGTCTGTATATAAAGTTGTTTCTGAATCATCTTCATGAAATATCGAGGATAGTAATTGCCAGTTGACGTAGATGAGTTTTAGAGCGATGGATATGCCAATACAGAACTAGCACGACTGCACCCTCAGCATTTTAATACAGAGAATTTAAATTCTAAAGCCTACACAAATGTGCTTTCCGTAGGTTACCCTTTTCTAGCAGGCAAATCCATAAATGTTACTCAGCTATTCTTCAAAAACTTCAGTACTGAGAAACAGATCAGTGAAGGATTAGAGTATGGTTAACTGCTCACTCCAGTACTCTTGCCTGGAAAATTCCATGGATGGAGGAGCATGGTGGGCTACAGTCCATGGGTTTGTAAAGAGTCAGACACAACTGAGTGACTTCACTTCAACTGCAAACACTGAAGAAAAAAACCATTTATAGTTATCACTCATTTAAATTACACTAATGCCACAATAGGGCTTCTATCTTCAAGTCTCCTAAATGTTCATTTAACTGTTAAATATAGCTCTAAGATCTTTAGCTGGAATCTAATTCAGTTGTTTGGCCCGCATAGGACCAGCCTACTCAAGAACTCTGCAACAAGGAGCCATCCCCTTACTTCCCAAGAGGTTTTGTGAACATCGTTATAAGGGTCGGTTTACACGAAGGATGCTCTGTGCCGGAAACCTCCATGAACACAAACGTGTGGACAGTTGCCAAGGAGACAGCGGAGGACCGCTCGTGTGTGAACGACTGGGAGAGCGCTGGGTTGTGTATGGGGTGACCTCCTGGGGATACGGCTGTGGAGTCAAGGATTCCCCTGGTGTTTATACTGAAGTCTCAGCCTTTGTACCTTGGATAAAAAGGGTCACCAAACTGTAATCCTTCATGGAAATGTCAAGAAGATAGTATTTAAAGAATATGTTGGAAAATTTCCAACATTGGCATTTAGCCAGAGATGCCAACTAATGGGAGAGGAGATCTTTGTTTTTGTGTTCTGTGTTGATAAAAGTGATGTACCTCTTTGCTGCTTGAGAATGATGTGAACATTCTGGTTACAGATACCTCAGTGTAGTAATGACTTCTTATTTAGCACTGTTGCCTACCCAAATTGGTTTTACAGGAGACTACATTCGTTATTCTGTCTTGTCTCAATTTCTCAGCATTCTCCAGAGATTATTGTATATTGATTGTGCAATAAGGCTGTTTTTACATGTATTTGGATTGAGAACTCCTTTGTAACTTAATCAGTATGGTATATATTCATATTAAGAGCCTACCTTTGACATAAAAAAATACCCTTTACTATACTTAAAATACACGTGGCAGTGTTTTCTGTTCATGTAATTTTTAAGCTGATCTTTTTCCCCTGAAGGTTGATAAGCAGCCTCCACATATGAATCTTTCTGGCCTTTCACAAGTGAGAAAAGCATAAAAGCCAAAAACGTAAAGCAATCCTATTATAAACAGACTGGACTAGGAATATTATGTCACAATACATTTTTGAATGAAGCCTTTATACCAAGTCACTATGGCAACTAGAGAAAAACATTCTAGCTACCTTGTATGTTGCTAGCACAATTTGGCCGATGACATTAAGAATACCTTCAAATTGTTTAATACATAACCTGATTCATCCACCGCGTACTTGTCAACATTATCTGATTACTTTTAATGCCTTCATATTTGCTGCTTTGTAAAACAAAAATGCCTTTTCCTTAGCAGCATGCTCTTTTCTAGACCGTGGTGTAAGAGCGCCACCTATTGAAACTTTCTGGTAACTAACTGAAACCCGCAGATTTCCTGACTGTCCTGTTGGAAGTTGCTCAGTCGTGCTCAGACTCGTGATCCCATTGAGTGTAGCCTACCAGGCTTCTTTGTTCATGGCATTTTCCAGGGAAGAGTACTGGAGTGGGTTGCCACTTCCTCCTCCAGGGGATCTTCCCGACCTGGGGATTGAACCAGGGGAGACCCAGGTCTCCCACGTTGCAAGCCACCAGGGAAGCCTGCCATTCTGATATAGCCCAGTCTAATAAAGATTTTGTTGAGTTGCTGTGTCCTTCTCTTTCCAACTCCAGGGACTGTAGCATGCCATGCTCCTGGTCCTCTAACTCACTCAAATTCATGTCCATTGTGGCAGTGTTGCTTACCCATCTCTCTCTTCCTAATAAAAATACACAATTAAGAATGCTTTCTTAATGCTTTCCTGTCTGTACTGTAGGAAAGCTCTAACATAACTGCAGTATTTAATCCATATGCCAGTTATGTACCAAGTGACTACACACTTCATTGACAGTTTATAAAAGGCAGGTAAGATTTTTAGTATCCCGTTTCCAAATGGGTTAACAAGCAGAGGCCAATGAGACACTTGTAGGGTTTTCAGTCCAAACTCCAGGAGAGTCACAATGAAGACAAGGGAGTCTCTTTCCACCTAGTTTTCCGTTTCTCAAAGGAGTAAGGGATAGCTGCTTACTATGCAGCCTTACTGGAGAAGGAAATGGCAACCCACTCCAGTATTCTTGCCTGGAGAATCCCATGGACAGAGAAGCCTGGCAGGCTAGTCCACGGGGTTGTGAGTCGGACACGACTTGGGGCCGTCTTTTTCTTTCTATGCAGCCTTACAGGGCACAAAAACCTGTCCCAATACGTAGTTTAAAGAACTGTGTATACAAGGGATAGATGCATAAAGACAGGTGAAGAGGTGAGTACGCTAAGTAATCCTTTTAAATGGCTGATCATGAAGGGACCTTTTTATCCCTTCTCTTCTGCTTCATACTTGTGTCCTTTTGTACACGGAGCTATGTAAATGCTGGTGCTAATCTGA
Source organism: Bos grunniens (assembly GCF_055505025.1). Taxonomy (NCBI): domain Eukaryota; kingdom Metazoa; phylum Chordata; class Mammalia; order Artiodactyla; family Bovidae; genus Bos; species Bos grunniens. Next base: position 111,571,827 of record NC_141170.1, on the reverse strand, counting down.
AAGTGCTTTATAATTTACTACTTTGCAGAATTGCAATGCCAAGCCATTATAACATTTTTCAAAACACATTTGATAAAGGAGTAACTGTACAAGCATTTAGAGATGACAGAACTATAGTCTACACATGCATGAGGGCCTGGGAAAAACATACTGTGCAGGTGAGGAAAATTCTCACTAGTTTCTCATGGGCCATCCTTGTAATTAAACTGCAGTGCTGGTGCATTCATAGTGGAATTCTATGTTACTGAGTCCAGCCTTGCTCTGCCGCGTGCATCCAAAATGAGGTGTTGAGCCAAGGAAGAGACTTAAAGATCGAGATGGCAGGCTAGAACCTCCAAGTAACCATCTTATTGGGGTCTCGATGCCAGGTTCTTTAATAGATCAGAGAGAAGGAAGCAATTAGGAACTAAAGTCAAAAGGCAGAACAGAGAGGGAGATACAGTGAGGAAGTAAGGTCCCCAGTCTTACAAAACATCCTCGAGGAATATCCAGGCTTCAGAAGTGTGTTAATCTCTTCTATTAATAGGTGGGCAAGGACCTCCAGGCAAGCCATTGAGTATGATCATAATAAAAGCCAAATAAAATTTCCAACATAAGAGCCATAATTGGCTTCCTCCTTGCAACAACTAGACCAGAGACTGGTTAAATTAAAAGGTCAGGTTAACAGGTTACCTTCAGCTTTGTCAACCTTGAGGTAGAATGCTTCCTTCATAAAATATAACCTTTATTATAACTTTTTTCTTGTTAAATGACTTTTGAAGATCCAAGCGTCAACCGCACATGCTGTGTGTTCCCTAAATACCATATACACTTCTAACTCATGCTACCATCACCGGAGCTCCTAACAAAACAGGCTGCCTCTTGTTCCCTGTAGTTACCTATGCACTTATAAGACCTCGGTTTGACCCCTGGATGGCAAGACCCGAAGGAGAATTCCATGGACAGAGGAGCCTGGCAGGCTGCAGCCCATGGGGTCTCAAAAGAGTTGGACATGACTTAGTGATTAAACCATTCCCATTGTACTCATAAATCAATTCACTCCTGGAAGACTGTTTGTACAAATCAAGCATTTTATTACATAAATAAAAGCAGCACGCTTTTATTTTCTATTTAAATACCATACACGAGATTTAAAATCACATTTGGCAGTGTACTGCAGGATGCTCAGACTTCACCCACATCACTTTGGATTTCTTGGTGTATCTGTAAGAGAAGAAAATCTGCTCAGCAAGACTGATTTGTGTAGTGTTAAGATTTTAGCAGCTAAAGCAGTTACAGTCTATTCACTTGGCTATTTAAATTACAAAACGCCAGAACAATGCTAATTCTGGCCTTCCAAATCCTTAGCTCTAAGGGTTTGAGATACACAGAACAGGAACGTACCTCGTTATGCTTTCCATCATCCACTGGAACAATTCGCTCAGCTTCCTAGAAACATTTGAAGAGTAGTTTAATGTTTGCCCAATAACCCAGCACACTGCAGGTTTTTAAAGTGAATGTTACTTGTGCAAGTCAGAATCTGATACCAATTAAATGGTGACAGCTTTGCCAATAAACAAGAATATGCTCTTCCATGGCTAGGAAGGGAGACTGCCACAGCCGACAGGTCCCAAAGATACATGGAGATTCATAATCCCAGAAAAGACCAGCAAACACAAATACAGACACTACTCACCACCTGGATCAAACTGGTGGCTCGTCAGGATGCGGTGTTACTCTTCAGAGTGGCAGAGTAACAGATTCAAGATGGCCACATGGCACCGACAGTACAACGCATGACCTTCTTCACCCGGGTCATCAGCGGTATTTAACCTCTGCCGGAGGGCCCACGACCCACGCGCGACTGGCTTCCAACTCAGCGCCCGGGGCTGCACGTGGCCGCCCCGCTAACGAACGAACATGAAGTTCACTCAAGCTTCTGAACCTAGACGTCTTCAAAGCTAACGTCGATCTACTACTACAAGACCGCTGCATCTCCTGCATCTTAAACTAGGCCGAAAAGCCGTCTTTCTTGTTACTTTACCTCATAAAACAACCACAACCAACCGTCCTAGCCTAAACCGGACGCTTACCGGACGAAAAAGGCTGGATTCGTCTGCAGAAGCCCTCTTATACCGTTGATGACGCCATTCCGGGGAGGAGCCGCGAGGGGCGAAGCCTACGCGCTTGCTCCCTCCGCCCCGCCTTCCCAGCCCCGCCCCGGCTCCGCCCGCTCCGTTGGCCACCGCCTCCCTGGTGGCCCCGCCCCTTCCTCAGTGCTCCGCCTTCCTCGCGCGTCTTATAGATCTGCCCTGCTAGCGCGGCGCCTGACTTTGACGCATGCGCATACACGCTCGGCCCCGTTCCTCAGTGCTCCGCCTTCCTCGCGCGTTTTCTAGCTCGGCCCTGCAAGCGCGGCTTCTGACTTTGACGCATGCGCATACAGAGTTCTCGCCTGACCAGGAAATCCTTCCGATCTCGCGCGTCCACTGTGTGAGGAAGGTGAAAGGGTTGTGTTGTTTCTTGTATACTTTAGGACAGTTACTTTAGAAGTCGCTGTTGTTACCAAAACGCCAGGTTCGATAGTTCTCTTCTTCATAACCTTTTGGTAGGTTGATTTCTGTGGAACTATATTTTTTTCTCTGCTTAAAAAACTTCGTATCTCCCGTAAGTTAGTTGCTCAGTCGTGCCCGACTCTGCGACCCCATGGACTGCAGCCCGCCAGGTTCCTGTGTCCATGAGATTTTCCAGGCAAGGATACTGGAGTCGGTTAGCCATTTCCTTCTCCAGGGGATCTTCCCAACCCAGGGATCAAACCCGGGTCTCCTGTACTGCAGGCAGATTCTTTGCCAACTGAGCTACAAAGGAAGCCCGTAACTTCCGTTATTCCACTGAAATTACTCTTTCTGAAGCGCGGGTGTCAATGGTCTACCTACACTCAGTTATTTTGTTTTGTTTTTCGGGAGTCTGATCTCTTAGGAGTATTTGTACTCATTGTCGAAAGCCTTGCCGCACGAATTTGTACACAGATTAGGAGAAGACAACAGGAGCGTGCGGGAGACGCTTTTTCGTGCGTGTGTGAACATTTCCTCTGTTGCCCGCTCCCCCACAGTTTGTGATCCACAGCGTCTCCAGAGCTGCTGTTGACTCTTGAAAGAGCGCACCTGGGTCTTAACATCCGTGACTTACGTTTCTTTAAGGGTGAAAGTAAAGCATAGATCTATTTTTTGTAAAAGGAAATTAAAGATATTTAGGAATACTTTTAGCCCTAGGCATGTGCATGGAGTAGGAAGTGGCAACCCACTCTAGTGTTCTTGCCTGGAAAATTTCATGGACCCAGGAGTCTGGCTGGCTGCAGCCAATGGGATCCCAAAGAGTCAGCAGGACGGAGTGAGCACTTGTGCTTGTTAAATGCCACTGAAATTTATTTTCTGTTTTCCCTTTTAGTTTTCACCTGGTGTGAAACAAAAAGGTGGATCTAGGTGAAGCTTTTACTTAGAAGCCGCCAAGTTGGAGCACTATGTCGCAGCAGTTGGCAGGCATACTGCTATCAAGAGGTCTGAACTTTGCAGGTGGCTCAGTGGTAAAGAATCATCCTGCCAGTGTAAGAGATGCAGGTTCAATCCCTTGATTGAGAAGATCCCTTGGAGAAGGAAGTGGCAACCTACGCCTGTATTCTTGCCTGGGAAATCCCATGGCCAGGAACCTGGTGGTCTACAGCCCATGGAGTCACAAAGAGTCCTTATTTAGGACTAAGTGACTAAATAACAACAATACCTAGCGAGTAAAGTGCTAAGAGATCCCTGAAGCTTCTTGAAATTGCTAGAGTAAAATTTCTTGTTATGGTTAGGGATGGGAATGGACAAGTTTGTAAGGGCATAATAAATTTTAATTTCAAAGAGCTAAAGCTGTTCCTAAGGCTGACCTTATATCACTTTTTTCACCTTTACTCTTCATGTCACTATTGTATAGAAAGAGCTGTTAAATGACAATGCTTAAATTAGAAATCACAGTGGGGAATTTTGCCAAAATGGGTGTGATTTTTAGAATCTGTAACTGAGCATCTGTGTTATTTTGCTAAGGCTGATATGACAAAATGCCACAGACTGGGTGGCTTAAACAACAGAAATTTGCTTTCTCACAGTTCTGGAGACAAGAAGTCAGATCAAGGTATCCATAGGTTTGTTTCTTTAGAGATCTCTCCTTGGCTTTAGATGACCCTGTTTCTTGACATCCTGTTCTCCCTGTGCCTCTCTCTTTTTAAACTATTTATTTTCAATTGGAGGCTAATTACTTTACAATATTGTAGTGGTTTTTGCTCTACACTGACATGAATCAGCCATGGGTGTACATGTGTCCACCCTCCTGCCCCAGCCCGAACCCCTCTCCCACCTCCCTCCCCATCCCATCCCTCTGGCTTGTCCCAGTGCACCGGCTTGAGTGCCCTGTTTCATGCATGGAACTTGGACTGGTCATCTGTTTCACATATGATAATATACATGGCTCAATGCTATTCTCTCGAATCATCCCACCCTTGCCTTCTCCTACAGAGTCCAAGACTTTGTTCTTTATATCTCTGTCTTTTTTGCTGTTTTGCATATAGGGTCATCATTACCATCTTTCTAAATTCTATGTTTATGCATTAATGTACTATATTGGTGTTTTTCTTTCTGACTTACTTCACCCTGTATAATAGGGTCCTGTTTCATCCACCTCATTAGAACTGACTCAAATGCATTCTTTTTAACAACTGAGTAATATTCCATTGTGTATATGTACCACAACCTTCTTATCCATTCATCTGCTGATGGACATCTAGGTTGCTTCCATGTCCTGGCTATTCTAAACAGTGCTGCGATGAACATTGGGGTACATGTGTCTTTTTCAATTCTGGTTTCCTCAGTGTGTATGCCCAGCAGTGGGATTGCTGGGTCGTATGGCAGTGCTATTTCCAGTTTTTTAAGGAATCTCCACACTGTTCTCCATAGTGGTTGTACTAATTTGCATTCCCACCAACAGTGTAAGAGGGTTCTCTTTTCTCCACACCCTCTCCAGCATAATTGTTTGTAGACTTTGATAGCAGTCTGGTGTGAAATGGTACCTCTTTGCGGTTTTGGTTTGCGTTTCTTTGATAATGAGTGATGTTGACCATCTTTTCATGTGTTTGTTAGCCATCTGTATGTCTTCTTTGGAGAAGTGTCTGTTTAGTTCTTTGGCCCATTTTTTGATTAGGTTATTTATTTTTCTGGTATTGATAAGCTGCTTGTATATTTTTGAGATTAATTCTTTGTCAGTTGCTTTGATTGCTATTATTTGTTCCCATTCTGAAGGCTGTCTTTTTTACCTTGCTTATAGTTTCCTTCATTGTGCAAAAGCTTTTAAGTTTAATTAAGTCCCATTTGCTTATTTTTGCTTTTATTTCCATTACTCTGGGAGGTGGGTCATAGAGGATCTTGCTGTGATTTATGTCAGAGTGTACTGCCTATGTTTTCCTCTAGGAGTTTTATAGTTTCTGCTCTTACGTTTAAATCTTTAATCCGTTTTATTTCTGTGTATGGTGTTAGAAAGTGTTCTAGTTTCATTTTTTTACAGGTGGTTGACCAGTTTTCCCAGCACCATTGTTAAAGAGATTGTCTTTTCTCCATTGTATATTTTTGTCTCCTTTGTCAAAGATAAGGTGTCCATAAGTGCATGGATTTATCTCTGGGCTTTCTATTTGGTTCCATTGGTCTATAGTTCTGTCTTTGTTCTGTGCCTATATTCTTTTAGCTTCTTAGAAGGACTCTAGTCATACTGGATCGGGGTCTGTCCTGATGACTTCTTTTAATCTTAATTACCTTTTTAAAGATCTTATCTCCAAATATAGTCATATTCTAGGGTACCAAAGGTTAGGACATCAACATAATGAATTTTGGGGAGACTAAGCACCACCCATTTATGCTAAGCTATGGAAATTTACTGAAGATCTTAAAATGAATGTTTCCATTGGGTTACAGTGCAAAAACACTGAATGAATGAGAGAGAGCTCTTATATTTTGTTTATGCTCTTTTCTCCATCTTGGATGTCTTTCCATCTAGTTTTGTTTTTTTTTTTTTCCTTCCTGTAGTTGGCATATTAGTTTCAGTTGTACAATATAATAATCTGATATTTGTGTATATTGTGAAATCATCACCACAGTAAGTCTAGTTAATCATCATCCTCATACACAGTTATAAAATTGTTTTTTTTTCCTTGTAGTGAGAAATTTTTAAAGATTTATTCTCTTAATAACTTTCAAATATGCAGTATAGTATTATTAATTGTAGTCACTGTGTTGTACATTACATCCCCAGGACTTGCTTCATAACTGGCAGTTTATAGTATGAATCTGTTTTTTTTTATTCCACACATCAGTGAGATGATGCAATGTTTGTCTTTCTCCTATGTATTGCATTTAGCATGATACCTTTAAGATCATCTGTGTTGTCACAAATGAAAAGATTTCTTTCTAGTTTATAGCTTAATAATCCCATGTGTGTGTATACACCACATCTTTCTTCATTCATATTAATACATCAGTGGATACTTGGATTGTTTCCATATCTTGGCTATTGAAAATAATGCTGAAATGAACATGGCGGTACATCTTTTTGAGTTCATGTTTTTGTTTACTTTGAGTAAATACCAAGGAGTGGAATTGCTGGATCACACTCCATCTTTATTTTTAATTTTTTTGAGGAATTCCCATGTAGTTTTCCATAGTGGCTACACCAGTTGCATTCCCACCAATAGTGCATGACATCTCTTTTTTCTCCACATTCTTACCAACACTTGTTATTTATCTTTTTTGATAATGGCCATTCTAATGTGTGATGTGATACCTCATTATATTTTTGATTTGCATTTTCTGATATTAGTGATATTGACCATCTTTTTAGGTGTCTCCAGGCTGTTTGTGTCTTCTTTGGAAAAATATCTATTGAGATATTCTGCTCATTTTTTAATTGGATTTTTTTTTTATTGAGTTCTATGAGTTTTTATATATTTTGGATATTAGCTCCTTATCAGGTCATATGATTTTCAAATATTTCTTCCTGTTCTATAAACTATCATTTCATTTTGTTGATGGTTTCCTTTGCTATGAGGAAACTTATTAGTTTGATGTAGTCCAACTTGCCTATTTTTGCTTTTGTTGCCTTTACTTTTGGGGTCAGTTTAAAAAAATCATCACCAAAACTGATGTCTGGGAGCTTACCACCTGTTTTTTTCTCCTAGCAGTTTTATGGTTTCAGGTCTTATATTCAAGTCTTTAATTCATTTTGAATTCATTTTTGTGTATGGTGTAAGATAGTGGCCCACTTTTGATCTTTTGCACATGGTTTTCCAGTTTTCTCAACACCATTTATTGAAGAAAACTATTCTTTCCCTATTGTATAATCTTGGCTTCTTTGTCATAAATTAACTGACTGTGTATATGTGGGGTTATTTCTGAGATCTCTGTTCTGTTAAATCTATAGATTGCTTTGCATAGTATGGACATTATAACAATATTCTTCCACTCCATGAGCATGGACAATCTTTTCACTTATTTGTGTTTTCAGTTTCTTTCATCAATGTATTATAGTTTTCAGTGTACAGTTCAGTTGCTCAGTAGTGTCCGACTCTTTGCCACACCATGAATTGCAGCATGCCGGGCCTCCCTGTCCATCACCAACTCCCAGAGTTTACTCAAACTCAAGTCCATCGAGTCAGTGATGCCATCCAGCCATCTCAGCCTCTGTCGTCCCCTTCTCCTCCTGCCCCCAATCCCTCCCAGCATCAGACTCTTTTCCAATGAGTCAACTCTTCACATGAGGTGGCCAAAGTACTGGAGTTTCAGCTTTAGCATCATTCCTTCCAAAGAACACCCAGGACTGATCTCCTTTAGGATGGACTGGTTGGATCTCCTTGCAGTCCAAGGGACTCTCAAGAGTCTTCTCCAACACCACAGTTCAAAAGCATCAATTCTTTGGCGCTCAGCTTTCTTCACAGTCCAACTCTCACATCCATACATGACTACTGGAAAAACCATAGCCTTGACTAGACGGACCTTTGTTGGCAAAGTAATGTCTCTGCTTTTGAATATGCTATCTAGGTTGGTCATAACTTTCCTTCCAAGGAGTAAGCGTCTTTTAATTTCATGGCTGCAATCACCATCTGCCGTGATTTTGGAGCCCCAAAAATAAAATCTGACACTGTTTCCACTGTTTCCCCATCTATTTCCCATGAAGTGATGGGACCAGATGCCATGATCTTCGTTTTCTGAATGTTGAGCTTTAAGCCAACTTTTTCACTCTCCTCTTTCACTTTCATCAAGAGGCTTTTTAGTTCCTCTTCACTTTCTGCCATAAGGGTGGTGTCATCTGCATATCTGAGGTTATTGATATTTCTCCCAGCAATCTTGATTCCAGCTTGTGCTTCATCCAGCCCAGTGTTTCTCATGATGTACTCTGCATATAAGCTAAATAAGCAGGGTGACAATATACAGCCTTGACGTACTCCTTTTCCTATTTGGAACCAGTCTGTTGTTCCATGTCCAGTTCTAACTGTTGCTTCCTGACCTGCATATAGGTTTCTCAAGAGGCAGGTCAGATGGTCTGGTATTGCCATCTCTTTCAGAATTTTCCACAGTTTATTGTGATCCACACAGTCAAAGGCTTTGGCATAGTCAATAAAGCAGAAATAGATGTTTTTCTGGAACTCTCTTGCTTTTTCCATGATCTGGCGGATGTTAGCTATTTGATCTCTGGTTCCTCTGCCTTTTCTAAAACTAGCTTGAACTTTACAGTAGAGAAATCTGGTAAATACTATCTAAGTCAGGTAAGCAATGTCAGCAACACTGATAAGTCATATTGTTAGTGTGAACCCTCATAAGATATGATGACAACACTTCACCTCCTTCTGTGTTATTCTTCCTCAAAGCCCTAACCTCAGTCTATCCATGAGAAAAGCATCAGCCAAAATCAAATTGATGGGTGTCTTCCTCCTAACTGGGCTGTGTGGTTTCTCTCTGAGAACTGCCGATAGCAATATGTCTTCAGGAAATGTGAAAATTGGGCATCCTGCCCCCAGTTCAAAACTACAACCATTATGCCAGATGGTCAGTTCAAAGATATAAGTCTGTCTGACCACAAAGGAAGATACGTTGTGTTCTTCTTTTACCCTCTTGACTTCGCCTTTGCGTGCCCCATGGAGCTCCTTGCTTTCAGTGATAGGGCAGAATTTAAGAAACTCAACTACCAAGTAACTGGTGCTTCTTTGGGTTCTCACTTCTGTCACCTGGCGTGGATCAACATACCCAAGAAACAAGGAAGGCTGGGGGCCATGCACATTCCCTTGATATGAGAGCCCGAGCGCACCATTGCTCAGTACTGTGGGGTCTTAAAGGCTGATGAGGGCTTCTCATTCAGGAACCGTTTTACTATTGATGGTAAAGTTATCTTTCCACAGATTACCATAAACGACCTTCCTGTTGGCCGCTCTGTGGATGAGACACTGAGACTAGTTCAGGCCTTTCCGCTTCACTGACACATATGGGGACGTGCCAGCTGGCTGGAAGCCTGGTGCTGATACCAAGAAGCCTGATGCCCAGAGCAAAGAGTATTTCTCTAATCAGAAGTGAGTGCTGGGCCATTTTAGGGCCAGGCTGCAGTAGGTAGCCATAAGAACATAACCTCTTTTGTACTGTTGTCATGAAAACACACTTTACTTGGTCCAGATGTGTGGGACAGCACTGGCCTTTCCTGCAGGGGTTGGGAGGCCAGCCTTTCTTCCTCTGAAGAAGGCCTGAGCTGTGTTCTGGAGCAGGCTAGCTGATGTGTGCAGTAGTAGGGTATCACTTTTGATCTTTTGTAGTTTTATTAAACTTGAGCTGAGAAAAAACATCAAATTGATGGACATACTTTAGGATTCCCTAAACTGTGCTCAAAGCTGTCATTGTCATGAAAAACAAAGTCTGGAAAACACCGGAAGAGATGAGATGTAATGACTAAAGGCAATGTGGGATCCTCAAGCCAAAAAAGGACACTAATGGAAAACTAGTGAAACTTGAAGTGTGGGCTTTAGTTATTAGTAATGTGCCATTCAGGTGGCTCAGTGGTCAGGAATCCGCCTGCCAATTCAGGAGATACAGGAGATGCAGGTTTAATCCCTGGGTCAGGAATATCAACTCACTCTAGTAGTCTTGCCTGGGAAATCCCATGGACAGAGGAACCTGGTGGGCTACAGTTCATGGGATTGCAGAGAGTTGGACAGGACTTAGTGACTGAGCCTGCAGGCATACTGGCTTCTTAGTTGTACATGCTATTATAAGATGTTAACAATAGGGGATATTGGATGAGGGATGTCTGGGTACTCCCTGTACCATTTTTGTAACCTTTTCTGTAAATCTGAAACTATTTTTACAATAAAGCTTGATAAAAAGTCTTTATTTTTATTTTATTTTCATTTTAAGAAGTGGCATATTTGTGATGTTTTCTCTCCTCTGTGTGAAATTTGTGGCTAAGATGGCAATATTTCTACATTTATTTGAGGGGATTCAAGATCACACCTAATGAATTTAGCTGCTATTCAATCTTTGAGGCTTAGAATGAATTCTCAGGAGAGAGAATGTGGTAATAGAGGAATTAAAAATTGATTATAAGTAAAGTCTAAGGATTTTAAAGGTAGAATGGAGGTGGAGCCGATAGATTGGTAAAATGATGGTTGGAAAATACTTAAATTCTGCATTGGATCCATGAACTGTATTCTATACATTTGTCATAGAATATTCATTCTTCAACTATACTACTTCCTTTTTCTTTTTAGGGTTTTAGTGTAGAAACTTTGGTAATCATCAGGGAAACAAAATTTACATAAGTGCACATCTCTCATATGAATGTTGAGATAAGTGGGAGAAAATATGATCAGGAAATGGCCTGTGAGTCTATTTTCACATTAAAATACTTAGGAAACTTAAACTTGCAAGTGGTGTGTGCTAGCAGTGTGATACTGCTGCTGCTGCTAAGTCACTTCAGTCGTGTCTGACTCTGTGCGACCCCATAGATGGCAGCCCACCATGCTCCCCCGTCCCTGGGATTCTCCAGGCAAGAACACTGGAGTGGGTTGCCATTTCCTTCTCCAATGCATGAAAGTGAAAAGTGAAAGTGAAGTCGCTCAGCCGTGTCCAACTCTTAGTGACCCCATGGACTGCAGCCCACCAGGCTCCTCCGTCCATGGGATTTTCCAGGCAAGAGTACTGGAGTGGAGTGCCATTGCCTTCTCCGAGCAGTGTGATACTACTGGTAACAAAATTGTAATAGAAGTATAGTATCTAGACAAGAGGAGATGAAAAAGGTTTTCTTCTAGAACATCTCTTAGTCTCTCCCTTTTCTTGCCACCCTTATGTTTATTCTTAATGCCTTATATTTTTAAAAATTTTTCATCAGTAAATATGTAATGAATTCCCTCTCTGTTATCTTTACTGAAATATTGGTTTCGGTTCTGGGCATTTTTTTTTTTCAGTCAGGCTCCTCTGTACGTGAGATTCTTCAGGCAAGAATACCGGAGTGGGCTGCTGTGCCCTCCTCCAGGGGATCTTCCAGACCCAGGGATCAAACCTGCGTCTCTTATGTCTGCTGCATTGACAGGCGAGTTCTTTACAGGTAGCGCCACCTGGGAAGCCCTAAATGTTTATAAGATTCCAGCAAATGTTTGTTGATTAAACATGTCCCTTGCTTCAAAACTACAATAAAATTGAGTAACTTGCAGTCAGTGATAATCACAATTTTCTCAAGTTATTCCAAGCTCAAAGCCTAGGAGTTATCTTTGACTTTTTTTTTGCACTTTTTTTTTTTTTAATTGAAGGATAATTGCTTTACAGAATTTTGCTGTTTTCTGTCAAACATCAACAAGAATTAGCCATAGGTACACACATGTTCCCTCCCTCCCAAACCATCTTCTCATCTTCCTCCCCATCCCACCCTTGTAGATTGACACAGAGCCCCTGTTTTTATCCTCCATTTTCAATTTCTAGTGTGTTTCTATATCATTCAACATATTTGTTATCTATTGCTGAGTCTCAGATTAGCCTAAAGCATGGTGGATTAAGACAATGAGTTCTTATCATCTCATGCAACTTCTGTAGAAGTTGCAGTCAGTATGTTGCTGGGGCTGTGGGATCCTCTTGGATCCTCTTCCAAGCTCACTTCCAGCTTGGCAAGTGATTTCAGTTGGCAGGAGGACTCAAACCCTCAGCATGTGGATCTCCATAGGGCTGCTGGAGTGTCCTCAAGTTACAGCAGTTCAGTTCTCCCCAAAATGAGTGATCCGAGAGACAAAAAGTCCCAATGTTTTTTTATGAGCTAGTCTGAGAAGTTAAGCACTAAGCTAAGCTAAGCTAAGTCGCTTCAGTCGTGTCCAACTCTGTGCGACCCCAGAGACGGCAGCCCACCAGGCTCCCCTGTCCCTGGGATTCTCCAGGCAAGAACACTGGAGTGGGTTGCCATTGCCTTCTCCAATACATGAAAGTGAAAAGTAAAAGTGAAGTCGCTCAGTTGTGTCCGACTCAGCGACCCCATGGACTTCAGCCTACCAGGCTCCTCCATCCATGGGATTTTCCAGGCAAGAGTACTGGAGTGGGGTGCCATTGCCTATCACTTGTTAAAAAGGGCTTGCCAGGTGGTGCTAGTGATAAAGAACCCACCTGCCAATGCAGGAGACTTAAGAAACTCAGGTTCGATCCCTGGGTTGGGAAGATCCCCTGGAGGAGGGCATGGTAACCCATTCCAGCATTCTTGCCTGGAGAATCCCAAGAGCCCGGTGGGCTATAGTCCATAGCGTTGCAAAAAGTCAGACATGACTGAAGCTACTTGGCACGCACAAGCATGCACTTGTTAGAAGTGAGTTATTAACTTCAGCTCATACAAAAAGGGAGGGAAATTAAGCTTCATCTCTTAAAGAGGGAAATGCAAGTGTTTGTCAACCTAAGTTAAAGCTGCCACAATCAGAATGGGTGAGGCTGTGTTGCAGTTACAAACAGTCCAAAGTCTCAGTGGCTTAAAATCAGAAAGGTTTGTTTCTCGCCATGCTATTGGCCATTTACGGACTCAGACCAGTGAGACTTTCACGTTTGTAATGTTTCTAGGCAACATGAAAGGAGAAGGGAAGGCAGAGAATCAATCACACTTGTTATTAAAGGCTTCCATTTTGAAGTGGGCCTTGTCACATTGCTTCATATTTCTGGAACCAAAGCAAGTTGCATGGCCATGCATAACTTCAAAAGGGTGGGCAAGTGGAACCATGCTATGTGTTTAGGAGGAGAATCAGATATGTCAACAAACAGCACTAAAGGATTTATATAGTTATAATGTTATAACCTTTTTTCTTTTCTTACAGTTTTACATCTACCTTTTCTCTATTGTCATACTGCTAATCTAAGACAACGTATCTGTGTTGTCTCCCCACTTTTCTAATTCCCCCTTTCCAGTCAAGTGAGTATGTTCCTGAGAGGTTAAATTTAATGAAATTGTGTTTTCTCCACGTTAGTCACCTGCTACAGAGACTGTAATGCCTTACCCAGGTCAACTTCCTCATCCCTGGGCAGCATACAATGTCTGTTACATTTAGCATGCTCCTCTCTATTTTTTTCATGCTATTTCATACTGTAGATGATATTTCCTTCATATCCATCCTTTAAGACACATTTCAGTTTTTATTTTTTACAGGAGCTTTTCTTCTAGAACATCTACCAGTCTCTCTCTTTTCTTGCCACCCTTGATGTTTATTTTTAGTGCCTTATATTTTTAAGAATTGTTCATTAGTAAATGTGTAATGAATTCCTACTACATACCATACATAGGCCCTGTTCTAGGTGCTGGGGTAAGAGCAGTAAACAAAGCAGATCCAAGTTTTTACTCGCAGAGCTTATAGATTTTAATGGCAGAAAAAAGATACCAAGTAATGTTGGAGTTGTCAGAGGAGCAGGACTACTGCCCAAATTCAAATCACAAATAGTTAGGTGGAGGGGATTTCAAGGATGAGCTGGGACCTGTGGGAATGGGTTGGAATTTGCATTGCTTTCTCCCTGATTCCCACAGTTCACCTTTGAAGACAGAGGTGATCTGCCCGAGGAGCCAGTCCTTTGTCACAGACTCAGGAGTTGCTGAATTGGAAGGGAAGCCCTGGAGCTGAAGGTCGGGACCTGGCTGCTGCCCCACACCTACAAGATGAGCTGACAGGAGAGGCGACAGCGTGCGCGATGTGCAGCAATGCCCTGTACCCTGCACCGGCCCTCCTGGTGTAAAAGAATATGACCGCTTCCACCTGTCAGATCTCAGGCAGAACGCCTCTGTGGCTCTTGCTATCCCAGAACTCTGCAGGGAAGGGAGTGAAAATGTTCTACCAGCTTAACCAAGTTGACAGCATAGAAACCAACCACAATAAGTAGATTATATGGGATGTTAAAGTCTATAAGTGCTGTGGAGAAAAATAAGGAAGAGGATGAAAAGTCTTTGAGGGGTAGAAATTGTAATTTTAAAAAGAGTGTTCACGGAAGGTCTCACTGAGCAGGTAACATTAGGTCAAAGACTTGAAGGAGGTGTGGGAGTGAAACATGCTGCTATCTGGAAGAATGGTCTCAGCGACCAGTGCTCCCTGAATGGCACCAAACCTGTGTGATGGACACCCTTGTCCCAGGCTCCCAGTGAGCCCCATTCACTTCTCTCTCCCTTCTGCAGTTTCCTTCCCTGGAGTGGTGAAGAGTTGAGATGTTACTTCTGTGGTTAGGTAATAAAAGACTCTGACCTGTGTCTTGCCCCATTCTTTCTCTTAATCCTGTATTGGAGAGGTGTATATGGCAAAGAACAGAGAATGACCTATAGCCCACATCCAGTAAGGAACTGAGGCTGTCAGACCAATAGCTCACAGAATCCTGTCAACAGCCAGGTAAGCAAGCTTGGAAATGAATCTTTAAACAAGCTGAGCCTTGAGATGACTATAGCTGTAGCTGTTTATTGCAGTCTGTGACAGACGCTGAAGCAGAGAATCCAGCTAGGTCATACCTAGATTTCCTGACCTACAGAAAGCGTGTGAGATGAGGTTTTTTTAAGTGAGTAAGTTTGGGGGTAATTTGCTATTCAGCCATCAATAACTCACATACTTGGTAAAGTCAAGGAACAGAAACAAGATCAGTTTGGCTGGAGTGGAGTAAGGAAGTAGGAAGTGAAGTTAGAAAAGTAATAAGCTACCTAGTGCCTTATAAGTCATTGTTCAGTTTTTAGGTTTTCTGTTTGAGGAAATTTGGTAGCCATTGGAGAGTTTTGAATAGAGAAGTGACATGATATGACTTTGGATTTACTTGTTGAAAAGTCATGTCAATGACTGAGCAGAGAAAGAGCAGTGGTGGAAATAGGGTTGGAGCAGGAAAAACTAGTTAAGCTAGTGCACTGATTCAGATGAGAGTGATGCTGGCCAAGTGGTACTAGCGGAGGAAATACATGATTCAACTCTGGATGTATTTTTATGGTAGAGTGGACAGTATTTGATGCCAGATTGGATACAGGATATAAGAGAAAGGGGATGGTATGAGAAAAATGGCTCCAAGATTTTCGATTATTTGCTGAGATGATGACTAAGGAGTAACAAGTTTGAGGGGAGGTGTACTCAGGAACATAGTTTGGTATGTGTTAAGTTTGAGATGCGATTTAAACATTCACATAGAATTGTTAATTGTTGAGTGAGGAGTTCACTATATGAGTACGGAGTTCTGGGGAGAGAGCTGGGCTGGAGAAACAAATATGGGAACTGTCACAGTGCCACTTAGAGCCACAAGATGCTAATATCAGGGGACAACATATAGACAGAAAATAGTATCAAAGAGTGAGCCCTTGGGCATGTCCACATTTATCTACCAGGAAAACTATCAGGAGCCAGGTGAGGAGATTGAGAAGTGAAGTAAGGAGGCATGTGGTATCCTGAAAGTCGAGAAAGGTTTTCAAATAAAAGGGAGTGATGGTACTCATGGTACGAGTAAAATGGGAGTTGAGCAATGACCGTCGGATTTACTGTGTGGAGGTCAGTTAAGAATAGGACCTTGTTAAGAATAGTTTCATATAGAAACAGACTCACAGACATAGAGAAGAGTCTTGTGGTGGCCATGGGGCAGGGAGTGGGTATTGGAGAGATGGATTGGGAGTTTGAGATTAGAAGATACAAACTGTTATAAATAGAATGGATAAACAATAAGGCCCTACTGTATAGCACAGGGAGCTGTCTTCAATATCCTGTGATAAACTATAATAGGAAAGAATGTGAAAAAAAGAAACAAAATATAGGTAACTGAGTCACTTTGCTGCACATCAGAAACTAACACAACATTGTAAATCAGCAATACGTTAATAAAATTAAAAAAAAAGAATAGTTTCAGAATGGAAGGAGTACAGTCAGTGACCATGAATTTGGATGACTCATCTGAGGAATTATACTATAAAGGGGATGAGAAATAGGACAGTATTTCAGAGAATAAGCATGGGAGAATGGAAAGTGTCTTTGTATTCTGATGGGAACGATCCAGTAGAAATGAAGAAAACTGGTTATGCAAGAGAGAGCTGGTGAATTACCTGGTTGATGAGATGGGATCTTGTGCAGGAAGCAGGAGTAGCTTAAATGGTAGTTCAAGCAGTTCATCCATCGAAGCAGGAGTAAGAGGGTACAGATACTGGTGAGTGATGTGCTGTGTGAACTTTTGAATGATCTCTTCTATTCATTTTCCCCCTTTTTTCAGAGTAATACAAAGCAAGGTCATCAACGGAGTGTGAGGATAAAGGAGGGAGTGTTGGATATTTGAGGACAGAGGAGAAGTTATAGTTAGGAGACAGTGTGAATAGACTAAGAAATGTAGCAGGGTTCTTGGGTCACACAAGGGGCTCACTTCAGTTCTTGTAATGAATTTAAATGCATTAAAACAACAACAACAACTGGGGGCTTCCCAGGTTGCACTAGTGGTAAAGAAAGCCCCTGCCAATGCAGGAGACGTAAGAGACCTGGGTTTGATCCCTGGGTCAGGAAGACCCCCTGGAGGAGGGCATGGCAACCCACTGCAGTATTCTTGCCTGCTGCTGCTGCTGCTGCTGCTGCTGCTAAGTTGCGACAGTCGTGTCCGACTCTGTGCGACTGCATAGACGGCAGCCCACCAGGCTCAACCGTCCCTGGGATTCTCCAGGCAAGAACACTGGAGTGGGTTGCCATTTCCTTCTCCAATGCATGAAAGTGAAAAGTGAAAGGGAAGTCGCTCAGTCGTGTCCAACTCTTTGCGACCCCATGGACTGCAGCCCACCAGGCTTCTCCGTCCACAGGATTTTCCAGGCAAGAGTACTGGAGTGGGGTGACATTGCCTTCTCTGATTCTTGCCTGGAGTATCCCACTGACAGAGGAGCCTGATGGGCTACAGTCCATAGGGTCGCAGAAAAGTCAGATACGACTGAATTGGCTTAGCATGCACAAATAAAAAACTAGCACGATTGTGTATTTTTCCACAGCAAGCTTAGCTGCAAAGGTGTAGGTGTAAAGCTGACAGAGAGTTGGAATTAACTCAGGTTGAGGTTTGCCAAAAAAGTAAACAAAGTGAAAGAAGGCAAAGGAAAAAAAATAGATCACCTTAATTTGCCATGAAATTTAAGCTAGGTGAAGAGGGATGACAACACATGAGCCGAGTGAGGATCACTGAAAATGTAAATAGGATGAATGAATTTTGAGGTGACGGTGAGTCAATTTTGGAGGCGGGGCACTGGAGTAAATGACTTGAAATATCTATAACACACACATATATTGGGAGGTTTAGCAAGAAACCTGCTGAGACGTTTTTTGGTTAGGATGACAAACTGGAGTTGCTGGGCGTTCAGTGATCTTAAATTGGCCTCCATCACCTCAAGAATGATTGCTTGCCTTGGTTGTAGAAATGTGCATATCAGTGAGATGTTACACTCTTGTTTTATTAAATATTTAACATCTCAAAGCTTTTTCTTTCCTTCTCAGACAGACAACATGTAATCCTTGATTTTTGGTTTAATCTATTTACTAATTAAGGCCTTAAAATTTTTTTTTTACTTGCTGCCTTTATGCAAAATAAAATTATTTAATACATAATATATAAATATAGTATATTAAATTAAAAGATCTTATTACTGTTTTATAGTATATAAGCTAATATTTAGAAAATAGCTAATGCTTATATACTTGACATTAATGTAAGTTGAAAATGGTCACTTGCTAAAATTCTCTTTGTTTTCCTTTATTTTCTCTTATAATAGACTTTATAGATGTTTGTGATGTCAAACATTTACTCTAGTGCTCTAAATATTATTAATACCTGTATCAGTGAAAAGATAAGCTTTGTGTTTATGTAAAACTTAATAGGATGAAAAAGCCAAGCATTCTTTTTTTTATGAGGCCACTAGGTGGCACTGGTACCCTATTAAGTCTGTCTAACACTAGTTTTTGTTTTTTTTTTTCTTTTCTTTTTTTAGTGTTGGAGTATAGTTAATGTCCCCTGGAGAAGGGAATGGCAGCCCACTCCAGTATTCTTGTCTGGAAAATCCCATGGACAGAGGAGCTTGGTGGGCTACAGCCCATGGGGTGGCAAAGAGTCAGACATGACTGAGCATGCATACACTGCATAGTTAATTTGCAATGTTTCAATTTCAGGTGTATAGCAAAAGTGATCAGTTATATACATACATACATGTATTGACATATACATACGACTATATTTAAAATAGATAACCAGCAAGGACCTACTGTCTAGCAAAGGGAACTCTACTCATTGTAGTAACCTAGATGGGAAAAGAATTTGAACTAGTATGTTTAAAATTAAATACATTCATTTATTATTGCACATAAGTGTTTATACATTTATTGAATGTGTGGATAATAATGTGAAAATGTCAGAATATATAATGGCTCTACAAACCTACCCTCTGGACTTCAGTTTTATACAGTAAATATCCATACTGAATGTTAAAAACCTTATAAAAGGAACAACTTTTCCCAGATGCAGATTCTAAGAATATAATTGAAATATCATGCACTTTTATATGCAAATTTGATGTATGGGTTTTAAAAATGCTATATTAATCAAGTAGAGATTTAATTTATTACCTATTATCTAAAGTGTTTAGGTTGATACATTTTTAATCTGGACTGTATGGAAGTGGAGAGTTATTCTCTTGGAGAAATGAAGTATTTTTGCTCAATTTACCAGAGGACAAGGATGTAATCATATTCATCTTATCCATAGCAATACTTGATCCGTGAATGTGAGTGAGTGTTGAATGAGGAAACTGTGACGGTAAAAGTGAAAAAAAAATTTGTTGGAAATTATACACAGCATTAAAAAGGAAAATTTCCAGCTAGTATATTAAAGCAAAAATGTGTTTTTTGATTTGGGGCATATCTTACCTCTGTCTTTGCCAAAAGTTTTAAATTGAGAGTTTTCTTTCCCTCCTGTGGCAATATATTTCAAGTTTTTATAACAGAAATAATTTTACAGAGAACATTTTGTGACAAACTTTGGAACTGATTGCTATTAGTCAATGTTCATAATTGAAATAGATCTTCACTGTCTTAAATCTCAATATCAGAGGTTTACATCTTCTTGAGACTGTAAGGACTATATTAAGTAACTTCGATTTGATCTTCAAATAACTGACAGGACTCATGGAATGTTCTGAAAAATTTTAGCTTGAGCTGAATCTAGAAAAATCTTAACACTCTTTTTTAAAGTGAAAATGAAAGAATTTACGTGGTATGAAAATACCCCAGTTTACTATATAAGATGTTTTAGTAGGTGTTTATTTATTCTCTCCAAGTAAATTTATAGAGAATCAAGTAGAATTAATATCAGAGAAACGGCTTTTGTATTTCTTTAATTTAAAATCCTTTTACTTCTATGGTAATTTATACAAATGGATAATATGTCTTATAAATCAGAAGAGTCCTGAAAGAAATCCCTGGAATTCAGTACATTTGATAAAAGCAATGAAAATTTTGAAATACTCATCATTCCTTTTTAAAAACAAAATATTTATTTTTTAATTGAAGGATAATTGCTTTACAGAATTTTGTTGTTTTCTGCCAAACATCAACATGAATCAGCCATAGGTATACATACGTCCCCTCCTTCTTGAACCTCCCTCCCATCTCCCTCTCCATTTCACCAGTCTAGGTTATTATAGAGCCCCTGTTTGAGTTCCCTGAGTGATACAGCAAATTTGCATTGACTGTTTTACATGTGGTAATTAAGTTTCCATGTTACTCTCCCCATATATTTCACCCTCTTCTTCCTCCCTTCCCACACTGCTGTGTCCATAAGTCTTTTCTCTATTGCTGTTTCTTCATTGCTGCCCTGCAAATAAATCTTTCTAGATACCACATATATGCATTAGTATGGAATATTTATCTTTCTCTGACTTAGTTCACTCTGTATAATATGCTGTAGGTTCATCCACCTCATTAGAACTGATTCAAATGTGTTTTTTATGGCTGAGCATTATTCCTTTGTGTATATTACCACAGCTTCTTTATTCATTCATCTGTTGATGGCCATCTAGGTTGCTTCCATGTTCTACCTATTGTAAATCGTGCTGCAGTGAACATTGGGGTACACGTATCTTTTTCAATTTTAGTTTCTTCAAGGTATATCCCTAGTAGTGGGATTGCTGGGTCATATGGTGGTTTTATTCTTGTTTTTTTAAGGACTCTCCATACCCTCTTCCACAGTGGCTGTATCAATTTACATTCCCACCAACAGTGCAAGAGTGTTCCCTTTTCTCCACAACCTCTCTAGCATTTATTGTTTGTAGACTTTTTGATGATGGCCATTCTGACCAGGGGTGAGGTGATATCTGATTGTAGTTTTGATTTGCATTTCTCTAATAATGAGCAATCATCTTTCTTTAAAGTACTGAACAGTAATGACTGAGGAGGTCTAAAGATGGAACTATGAGCAGACACTAAAGGGATTCTGAAAAGAACAATTATTTGTTATTATCACCTTCTAGAGGTAATAATTATAATAGTGATAATAATGGTAATAACTAATATTTATTGAGTCTATATGTGCTCATTAACTCATTTCTTTGTCTCAACAATTGAATGAAATTGTACTATTATCTCCATTTACTGATGAGTAAATTGAAGCACAGGAAAATAATATAATTAACCCAAGGTTAGCTCTGGGATTTGAGTGTAGTCTCGCTGAGGTCCCCATTTCTAACTGCCATGTGTTGTAAAGGAGGAAGAATGATATTAGGTATAAGGTAAATTTAAATCTGAGCTCAAATCTTAAATTTTTGACTTTGCTTCTGGTGTGACATTGGTTTAGTTATCTGTCCTTTCCATACCTGTTTCTTCATCTATAAAGGAAGCTAGCAATATCTCCTTTTAGAATAATTGTTCAGGTAATTTATACAAATAGTTTAGTAAATATAAAACACTACTAAAGGCTAGAGGTGTTTTTTCATCTTATATTTTAAAAAGTTACTTTGCTAATTTTAGTTCTTTGTTAGAAATTCATTATTATTTAAAATCTGAACTTGTTTTTTATTATTTAGAAGAGAGACATTTTTTTAAAGTCTTTGCATGATTGCAGAAATATATATCTTTACCAAATTTATTGATTGGTAAAAATTATACTTTTTTCTAAGGCTTAAATGGAAGAAAATATGCCATGTTAAAACTATCATCCTTTGCCTTTATTCTTCCCCATTTATTGCTAAATTAATTAATTCAGCAAGTATTTATTGAGTGCCTATTACATGTCAGAGATGGCATACAAGAATGTGGGGATACAGTGATGAAAGAAAACAAATGCATTTGCCTTCATGAAGTTTATTTGAGTAGGAGAAGACAACAATGCTGTTAAATCAGTAAGCTACACAATTAGTTATAAGATTATAGGTACTATGGCAAAACACAAATTAGATCAGGGAAATGGGAATCAGGAGAACCGAGGGAAGTGAAATTTTCTGTAAGGTTGTTGGTGCTGGCTTTTTTTTTTTTTAAAGATGATATTTGAGCAGGGACTCAGAAAAACTGTAGGAGCTGACCATGTGGACAATTGAGGGAACATCAGCACAGAGGCTGTATGTTAGTCATCACTGAAGCCGGTGCAGCTGCCGAAGAGGGAGGGAGGTGCGAGGTGAACCATCATCTCCAAGGCAATGAACATCAGGTCACGGAAGACCTCAAACTCTGGAAAGGAGAGCTGCTGCAGGATATTTAACACAGGAGTACTTAATCTGTAAAAAGGTTGTTTTGGGTATAGAGTTGACAGATTATTAGGACAGAGATGGAAGCAGGGAAGATATCCAAGTTAAAGAAGAGGTTATCTCAGAGCAGCTGTGGAGTTGGTGTCTTGACAGATTGAATGTGGGGTGTGCTAATCAAGAGAGTGATTGTCCCAACATAGCTACAGGTTCAGCCCACACTCAGGGCAATATTACACAAGGGCATGACTCTCCAGGTGTGTCCACCATAGGACGGAACAGCTTATTTCTTAGGAAGATAAAAATCTGCAAGTGTGCTCCATCTGCACACTCATGCCTAGTGAATCACCATGCCTATCCCTCCTCTTCCTAACTGAGGAAGTCTAGCTGTACTCTTGACCCTGGCTGTTTGTTCTTCTGTGCATCTCCATTGTTGCTAATTGAACCTGGGATAGACTGCTTATACAGTGGGTATAATCTACAACCTGTGCAGAAATGTAGCTTTGTTTAGTTTTCAATGACTGTCCCATTTTAGATCTATTTCATCACTTTAGGGATTTTTAATTCTGTTTTAGAAACAATGAAGAATTAAGCCAAAGACTTTTGAATTGTGGTACTGGAGAAGACTCTTGAGAGTCCCTTGGACTGCAAGGAGGTCAAACCAGTCAATCCTAAAGGAAATTAACACCAAATATTCATTAGAAGCACTGATGCTGAAGCTGAAGCTGAAGCTCTAATACTTTGGACACCTGATGCAAAGTGCCAACTCACTGGAAAAGACCTTGATGCTGAAAAGATTGAAGGCAAAAGAAGGGGGTGGCAGAAGACGAGATGGTTAGATAGCATCACTGACTCAATGGACATGAATCTGAGTAAACTCCAGGAGACAATAGAGTATACGGGCGCCTGGTATGCTGCAGTGCATGGGGTTTCAAAGAGTCGGACACGACTTAGCAAATGGACAGCAATAGAAACACCAAATTAAGAATGCTTCTCTCCTTTCTCGTCAGGGTGATCTTGGACATGAGGAAGAAGGTGACACCGGGCCTCAGATGTATCTGTCTTCTGCTGGCACTGGATGAGTCTCATCAAGTTTAGCCTTTGGTGAGTGGGCTCTGGCGTCCATGGTCTGGGCTCTTCATATCCTGCAGTCATCAGTCTGCACAGGTCATTAGATGTCCTCCTGGTCCTAGCTTACAGTCCCTTTGGATCCAAAAGGCCCGTTCTTAGTGATTTCTGTAGCTTCCCATGGAGAATGAGAACTTTTATATATTCTCCTGAGCCACTGTGGAACCTGTGCAGTCTTAGATTGCATGCCTAGAACACCATGTCACTGTTTTGTTCCTGAACCATTAGTGGGCAGAGCACACAGAGGAGGTTGCTGTTTGGCAAACCTTTATTTGGAAAGTAGGACACAGCTTTCTCTCTTCTTGGAGCCTCAGTTTTAGAGAAAATCTCTCATCCTGAACTCATACCCATGTTTGCCTCTCTTCTCCCTTTCCAGTATTTCTTCATCTCCAGCCAGGCAATGTCCAGTCTGGGAGTGGAATAGGAAGATGATAGAAGGTATAGTCTGGCTTTCTATCTGTTTTCTTTCTAGCCTATTACTTATGGCATAAGTTTTGGCTTATGGTACATAAATTACTTTCAACTTCTATGCCAGTGATTCTCACATTTTACAAAATTATTGACGACTCCAAAATTTATAAAGGTTATATCTATCAATATTTACTGTACTAGAAATTCAAACTGAGGAACCAAAAATATTAATTTGTTTAAGAACAAGAGCAAACCCATAACAAGGTCATAGTTTTAATAAAATATAACTGTTTTCCAAAACAAAAAAGTTAGTGAAAAGGGTGATGTTGTGTTACATCTTTGTAAATCTCTTTAATCTTTGGCTTAGTAGAAGATCAGTTCGGTTCAGTTGCTCAGTTGTGTCCGACTCTTTGTGACCCCATGAATCGCAGCACGCCAGGCCTCCCTGTCCATTACCAGCTCCTGGAGTTTACCCAAACTCATGTCCATCGAGTCAATGATGCCATCCAGCCATCTCATCCTCTGTCGTCCCCTTCTCCTCCTGCCCTCAATCCCTCTGAGCATCAGGGTCTTTTCCACTGAGTCAGCTCTTCGCATGAGGGGGCCAAAGTACTGGAGTTTCAGCTTCAGCATCAGGCCTTCCAGTGAACACCCAGGACTGATATCCTTTAGAATGGACTGGTTGGATCTCCTTGCAGTCCAAGGGACTCTCAGGAGTCTTCTCCAACATCACTGTTCAAAAGCATCAATTCTTCAGTGCTCAGCTTTCTTTATAGTCCAACTCTCACATCCATACATGACCACTGGAAAAACCATAGCCTTGACTAGACTGACCTTTGTTGGCAAAGTGATGTCTCTGCTTTTGAATATGCTATCTAGGTTGGTCATAACTTTCCTTAAGTTTCCATAACTTTTCCTTAAGGAGTAAGTGTCTTTTATTTTTTGTTGTTGTTGTTGTTGTATTGATTCCTTTATTATGTAATGCCCTTCTTTGCTTCTTATTATGGCCTTCATTTCAAAGTCTATTGTCTTCTACATTAAATAAATGTAGGTACTCTAGTTTCCTTTTGATTTCTATTTCCACGAAGCATCTTTTTCCCATCCCTTCACTTTTATTTTAATTTCATGGCTGCAGTCACCATCTGCAGTGATTTTGGAGCCCCCCAAAATAAAGTCTGATACTGTTTCCACTGTTTCCCCATCTATTTCCCATGAAGTGATGGGACCGGATGCCATGATCTTCGTTTTCTGAATGTTGAGCTTTAAGCCAACTTTTTCCAGTCTCCTCTTTCACTTTCATCAAGAGGCTTTTTAGTTCCTCTTCACTTTCTGCCATAAGGGTGGTGTCATCTGCATATCTGAGGTTATTGATATTTCTCCCAGCAATCTTGATTCCAGCTTGTGCTTCATCCAGCCCAGTGTTTCTCATGATGTACTCTGCATATAAACTAAATAAGCAGGGTGACAATATACAGCCTTGACATACTCCTTTTCCTATTTGGAACCAGTCTGTTGTTCCACGTCCAGTTCTAACTATTGCTTCCTGATCTGCATATAGGTTTCTCAAGAGGCAGGTCAGGTATTCCCATCTCTTTCCCATGCCTCTCAGGTATTCCCAGAGGCAGATGGGTCTGGTATTCCCATCTCTTTCAGAATTTTCCACAATTTATTGTGATCCACACAGTCAAAGGCTTTGGCATAGTCAATAAAGCAGAAATAGATGTTTTTCTGGAACTCTCTTGCTTTTTCGATGATACAGAGGATGTTGGAAATCTCTGGTTCCTCTGCCTTTTCTAAAACCAGCTTGAATATCTGGAAGTTCACGGTTCACGTATTGCTGAAACCTGGCTTGGAGAATTTTGGGCATTACTTTACTGGCGTGTGAGATGAGTGCAATTATGCGGTAGTTTGAGCATTTTTTGGGATTGCCTTTCTTTGGGATTGGAATGAAAACTGACCTTTTCCAGTCCTGTGGCCACTGCTGAGTTTTCCAAATTTGCTGGCATATTGAGTGCAGCACTTTCACAGCATCATCTTTCAGTATTTGAAAGAGCTCAACTGGAATTCCATCACCTCCACTAGCTTTGTTCATAGTGATGCTTTCTAAGGCCCACTTGACTTCACGTTACAGGATGTCTGGCTCTAGGTGAGTGATCACACCATCATGATTATCTTGGTTGTAAAGCTCTTTTTTGTACAGTTCTTCTGTGTATTCTTCCCATCTCTTGTTAATATCTTCTGCTTCTGTTAGGTCCATACCATTTCTGTCCTTTATTGTCCCCATCTTTGCATGAAATGTTCCCTTGGTATCTCTAATTTTCTTGAAGAGATCTCTAGTCTTTCCCATTCTTTTGTTTTCCTCTATTTCTTTGCATTGATCACTGAGGAAGGCTTTCTTATCTCTCCTTGCTATTCTTTGGAACTCTGCATTCAGATGCTTATATCTTTCCTTTTCTCCTTTGCTTTTCACTTCTCTTCTTTTCACAGCTATTTGTAAGGCCTCCTCAGACAGCCATTTTGCTTTTTTGCATTTCTTTTCCATGGGGATGGTCTCGATCCCTGTCTCCTGTACAATGTCACGAACCTCATTCCATAGTTCATCAGGCATTCTGTCTATCAGATCTAATCCCTTAAATCTATTTCTCAGTTCCACTGTATAATCATAAGGGATTTGATTTAGGTCATACCTGAATGGTCTAGTGGTTTTCCCTACTTTCTTCAATTTAAGCCTGAATTTGGCAATAAGGAGTTCATGATCTGAGCCACAGTTAGCTCCCAGTCTTGTTTTTGCTGACTCTATAGAGCTTCTCCATCTTTGGCTGCAAAGAATATAATCAATCTGATGTCGGTGTTGACCATCTGGTGATGTCCACGTGTAGAGTCTTCTCTTGTGTTGTTGGAAGAGGTTTAGGTGGAAGACAGGTGGATTCTGATTTCTGTTTTTGCATTCAGTCTGTTTTGATGTTGCTTTTGGTGAAGTGTGTAGAGAAAATCTAAGCTTACCCAAATATGTGTTTGGGAAAGGGGAGTGTATGCTTATAGCCTTTCAGGTAATTGTGGATGTTTTTCTTTGATACTATGCTAAAACTTGACAAGTGGTATTTTCTTAGAGGCTATTTGTAATGTGGAATCTGAAACCAAATCAAAGACCTTTTCACACTCTGCTACATTAAAAACTATTAGGGTATCTTGCCTAAGAATGGGTGTTTTACCATTATAATGGTTGCACTACATATAAAGATTTTTGTAACCGCATATATCAGTTGTTTGGAAAATACTCATTTACTATTCAGATCTGCCAAACATTGGTACATTTTAATATATAATATTAAAAGATCGTATTTGTTAATATCACCATCAGTCTCATCAGAGAAAGTATTTAAATAATAGTATGTGGTTAAGCTCCAAGTAATGCACACAAGATCTACAACATTCTAATTTTCACTTGAAAGCTCAAATTTTATCATTGGCAATAAATACTGTTATTTATTGTTAATTGTTTTTCTTAAAGTGACAGGCTCACTTTTTTCATTAATAAAAGTCTTAAAATTCTCAAGTTTGAATAATTGTAGTTCCTGCCATTCTTTTAAGTCAAAATGATGTTCTATGAGTGAGGCGAGTAGTTTTTGTCAGATTAAATAAATTAAAAAAGAAGTTCAATTTGCAACTCAAATAATTGCTCAGGTGCTTTTCCTTGAGACAGCTATCTACTTCAGTGTATGGTGGAGGTACTCCAGGTATGTGTCACATTTTGAACAGAGAAATATTAAAAAGATAGGTATTGAGGGGATGAAACTGAATGGTATTAATAATTCTTACTGCCTTGTTGCGTGTTTTCTTAACTGAAGCTGACTTTGTAAATGAGTGTGTGATGGTGGGGAGTACAGTGACCAGGAGACTTCTGTTAAAGCACCAGCAGTTTGACCCATTATTCTTGCAAAAACAGTGAAAATATCAGCACAATGACAAGGGAATATGATAAGCTGGTATTATTATGAAAATAGTTCTGACCATGCAGATTCCCTGAAAAGGACTTGGGTCTGCCGGGGGACCACAGACTCTGCTTTGAGAGCCATGTAAGCACTAAGTAAGGCTCTGTATCGCCACAGAGGTCTTGCCTACCAGTTAGTCTCCTGGATAACATCCACCAGCTGATGCTAAAATCAGTTGCCAATTACTGTTGGGCCTGAATATTTATACTTATTTTTTAAAAACTGATAGATTATTTCTGTTACTATTGGTACTAAGTAGTACATGCACTTGGAAATGAAAACTCAAATGCCTCTCCCTGGTCCTGCACTCCAGCCCCATTTATCAAGGGTAAGTAACCATTCATATCTGAGTTGTGTTGATTGCCTCCATAATACCAACTATCATTCACCTTATCATCTTGGTTTGTCAACTTGAAGCATCCTTTGTAGGTTCACACATGAAGGACGAGAGGTTTGGCTCATTTAGACCCTTATTCTTTGATGTGTGTAAATGTTTAACTCATTTACCGTCTTGGGCATCTTCCTATTTTTTTAAAGTGTGTATTTATATTTTGTTTTTTGTTCCTTTGGTTATGTTTGTGGCCTTAAATAATGTATTTAAAACTAGATTTCTGCTGAACTTACCACAGGCCAAAAGCAGACCAGAGTATTCTCCAAACAGAAGTGAGGGAGGAGGGATTGAAATACTCAGACCCCACTCCTGCCTCCAGCTTTCCCACCTAGATAATTTGTGGCTCCTGCCTGTAGCAGAATGTGAGAGACAGAGAGAGCCACATGTCATAATAAATGGTGATAAAATGGAACAAGGGAAGGAGCTGGTACCAACAATCTCATTTGGCTTCTTCCACTGAAGGATGGGGAAATTGAGGCCCTAAAGGAAAACTGACTGACTCAGTGTTGTTTTGGTTAAGAACCGATATCAGGGCCAACATCTATATTAGTCCAGTCGATTCTGTCTGTGATTCCAGTTGTACTTAGGGTATCCTTAATTGGGGATAGAAGCAACATGGTTTCATCAAGTTGGTCCCAGGTGGGAATGAAAATTGGTCAGTATTACATTTTCATAGCTTTTTATTGTTTTTAAAATTAGAGTCTTTAACTTCTTTTAAATTTGTCAATTTATTTATATGTCTGTAAAGCAGACCCTTTGTTTTTGATAGTATGTGTTTTGTGGGTTTTTAAAAGTTTTGTTTACTTTGAAAGACATAAATTAAGTTCTAAAAAAATACACTGTAGCCCTAAGAGTATATCGCATTTTGAGCTTGCATTTCTGTTTAAACTGGTTGAAACTGAAAAATTCAGATTGAGAATAGTATTTACCAAATAGAGAAAAGAAGACCAATCTTTCTGGTCCAACTGTATAAATTATGCATAATATTTAAGAGCAAGATCTGCCTTCCATTTCACTTACTGATTTGAAGAAGAGCATTTTGGCATCAGAAATGCAGACAGCAGGCATTTCCTACACCTAATTTATTCCCTCATAACCAAGAAACAGCTTGATATAGACGGTTTTATGTAAGATTTGTCACAGATCCTGGGTGCTTTGGAAATGTTTCACATTTCATTCAGTTTAATTCTGTTTTCTATATGAAAAAGTGTGGGTAAATACATTCTTCCTAGCAATATCTTGGAGACTTTATACTGTGAGTATTTAATTTGTGAAATTTGCTTTAACTTCTGTGGAAGGAATTGATAGGCAAATAAAATATTTGACCTGAATCTGGCTAGTGGATGTCTTTTTTAAACACTGACACTATCCATGATTCTTCTTTTTCTAAAAAGGGGATAGTGAAAATATAGCAGGTTCCAATTTTAGTGATCTATTAATCTTTGTGTCTATAACTTTCGGGAATAGACTGAGAAATGATAGAAACTCAATGAGTAAGATAAGTACAGGATTAAAGGGAGAAGGTGGAAGTGGAGGGCAAGAATAAATTTCACCTGCTAATAAATAAATGAATACATTTTTGTGACTTTTGTTAAGAAATTGAATATATAGAGAACTGTGTAGACAATAAATTGAGGACAAAATAGCAGGAACTTGTAGTAGCACTGGATGGGGAGAAATGGCCCTTAAATTCTCTTAGCTACCATTGGCCACAGGTGAAAGGCTCACTCAAAGTAAATTCTAGGTTTTTCTGGGAATGGAATCAATGACACATTGTGTCTTTAGCTCTTATCCTCAAAGCATAAATTAATGGCTTGACCTTATAAAATTTAGTTTGCTTTTAGGTAAAGTGAAAAGAAGTTAAACATGTCAAGCCAACACAAATAATTTCTTATCCACCACAGGGATTCATTGCTCTTTCCATGACTCCTAACTATTTGGGGATGGGTGTGTGTGTGCGTGGGGTGGGGTGGGCAGGATGAAGGCAGTAGCCATGCTGTAGGTGGTAACCACGCAGTGTCAGTTTTGGCAGAATAGAACTCAGAATAGAGAATAATTTGAAAATAGAGAAATCCCTTCCTTCTGAAATATTTGAACTGTTTGGTGCCTCCTCATCAGTGAGCCTTAAACACATCTCCTGGAAAATGCAGTGCTGCTATCTCTTGAAAGTAAAATATTGTAAGTCATTATAAGCCACTAACATTGATGGGGTTGGTTTATTAACCACTCAGCAGTTGGTCTCAGAGTAAATAGAATATAGGATGACACACATAGAAAATTGGGGGTCAGGTGTATCGTAGACTGGAGAACTGTGTGTCTGGGAGATAATCGTATGAAGAATCAACTGGTGTATGATGACAGGGTGGGCTGCAACATGGGAAAGCCTGATGTTTAGCAAGGAAAGTGACTGGAATAGAGAAAATAAAGTTTTGTGGAAAATGTAGATACATGTCTAACTCTCCTGATCCCCTCCTTTTTTTTTTTTTTGCAGAGACGGTCTGTTTTGCTAATTTTTTAAATAAATTTATTTATTTTAATTGGAGGTAACTTACTTTACAATATTGTATTGGTTTTGCCACACATCAACATGAATCCACCATGGGTATATACTTGTTCCCCATCCTGAACCCCCCTCCCACCTCCCTCCCCATACCATCCCTCTGGGTCATCCCAGTGCACCAACCCCAAGCATCCTGTATCCTGCATCGAACCTGGACTGGCGATTAGAGAGAGACTAGCTGCTGCTGCTGCTGCTGCTAAGTCGCTTCAGTCGTGTCCGACTCTCCCGCCAGACTCCCCCGTCCCTGGGATTCTCCATATAAAGCTCTAAAGAAAGCAGCTGATTTGTGGGGAGCAGAGCAGAGCACTAGGAGTAAGAGATGCTAATACTTCAGGTTTTCAAGTCTGTTAAGTAACAGCTGTGTGCCCTTCTCACTTTCTGGTCTCATGAGTGACCCTAGGAAATGTTTTATATCTACTAGAACTAAACAAAAACTAACTAATATTTATTAGAAGATCTGTTTAAGGTTATATCATTAAAAATAAAACTCATGTCTTCCTGGGAAGTTTTCCATGCATCTCTCCATTTTGAATTGTATTAGTGGTATCTATGTTCTATGACCACCTCCCACTTGGTCACAGGCAAACACCAACTATCAAACAAATGCCTTTTTGTTACCTAAAATCACCAGGCTCAAACTCTTTTCTTATCACAGTTTATTGTTGTACATATGAGGTACCATGCTACTATCAGAATTATATCCAGTTTTTTTATTTTAAAAAACTCAGAAAAAAAAATGTTTCCATTAATTTTCATTCAATGTGAATGACAAGAATATTATAGCTATAAACACTGAAATAACCATTTCATTTCTTCCTGAGGAAGTTTCATATTTTAAGCAATGAAAAAAGAATGCCATACAAAGCTAGTTTGAAATCACATTATCTGTTTCTTTCCCCATCTGTATTTATGTTACTTTCAGAAGAACATGACAACCACCCAGAGCATCCAATGTAGTAAGTGTGCATGTCCCCTAGATTTTGAGTTGTCTTCCAGATACACTGAGTGATCAAAATTTCTTTCAAAGGTTTGCTGCTCTAGGTAGCATAATATCTATATTATGAATGAGTAAATTTCTCCTTTCATCCCACAAGCATCCAGTGTGTTTTTGACATTTCTTAAAGGGTAAGCTGTTTAGTTGACTCAGTTTACCCAGACAGAATTACACCATTAGGAGCTTTGTTTAGAAGTTTAAATGCACATCTCATCCTTGGAGCGTAAATGCATTGTTTTTCTTTTCCTTTCTTTTTTTTAAATCAGTAGAAGTGTTGTCAAAATGAAAACACAATACCGTATTTAACTCCTGGGGCCTGTTCTCACTATGTTTGACCCTCTTAAGCTAATTTTCTTAAAATAATGACGATTAAAGAGTATATTCATTTTCTAGTATGTTAGGTATGTGCTGTTCGTAAAAGGTAGCGGTAAGCATGAAGACTGACTTTACCATCTTTGTCCAAATGACTTTGATTTTGCTTTTACTGTCAGGGATCTTAAAATCTGGTTCTTTGTCTAATTCTTTCTGCTAATAGCTTGTTTGTTTAAAAATTGGCTTATCATTTGGGTATACAAAACTTTAAAACATTTAATTAATATAATACAATTTTAGAAATGAATAGTTAGTGAAAGTATCTCAAAATTTGTTTTCTAATTAGTGAACAGTTGATAGAGTTCAATTTCACATATTATAATGGCCATAATAGTTTCATATTATAATGAAACTGGGCATAATTTTTTTTCTAATCATACTTTTGATTAACATTCATAAAAGCTTATAAAGTTATAGCAAGGAATTTATTTACTACTTAAATTTCTTATGTGTATAGTATATTTAAAAACTAAATATAAGCACAGGAAAATCAGCATGACATTCTTTTCTTTTTGGAATACTTTATTAATCATATAATCATTAAAAATTTAAGTGTAAAATATATTTTAAGAACCATGCCTGGCTCATCTTGGTACTTTCCCCATTTAATTTAGTAGATAACCCATAAATTTAACTGTGTTCTATTGTCTTTCATGAAAGTGATGTATAAAATGTTCTAAAAAAATGGCACTGGGCTTTGATTATCTTTTTCTGTCTTGTACCATTGCAAATCTGAGATTAAAAATCCTACATTAATTTGTTTTTTGTCACAGATCTCTGCATTATACAATTTCATTTTGAATTATCTGAAAAAATGTAATTTTTCTGTATTTAAACGTAAATAACCCAACATATCATCTGGAGAAACTGTCCTTAGATTTCAGTTAATAGGTTTTTTCCCTTGGGAGCATTAAGAAAAAGTTGTTTACATTAAAAAGTCAGTCTGTTTCTGGAGATGACATAGACCTCAGATTCTGAGCAAACATTTCTGTAGAACCAGTGAGAACTACTCGAGTTGATCTGCAGCTCACAGCAAAGGGACATAAGTTGTCAATCAGATATCTTCAGACCCCTACAATTTCTCGCTTTTAGAGGATTTAGCAGACACTTTATATTGCTTCTTACTGTTTTGGTATACTCAGTGTGTTTCTATTTCCCATCCAATATCTGGTACAACATACCTTTCAGAATAATAATTATGTAATGATAGAAACATTGGAAACTTTTACAGAAATGCACTAGACTATGTGGATGAAAAATCACTTTTTTCCTTCTATAACACTTATCTTTTTTTTTTCGATGCAGATAAAGCTCAGATATAACTTTACCATTCTCTGATCTAGGACAAATTGTAAATTATAATTCTTTCTAAATACTTCAGTGGATTTTATATTTTTGCAAGCAGTTTTCATGGGCATTAGGCCTCTGGCGCTTTATGCTACATTGTGATGTTTACTTTTTGTTTTGTAGGACATTTTATAGAATCAAAGAATAAGAAAACATTCTACAGGCAAACAGCAGCCTAAAAGTCTACAGAGACATAATCTTAGTTGATATATAAAAGTGTAAATATTACTACGAAATGGAACAGTTCTGCATTGGTATTTGATATTTATATTGGTTGCTATTGATTAACACATGAGTGCACAGTAGTCTCCAATAACCCCACAGGCTCAGATATGGGTTAAGAGAAAGGCTATAGGCCTCAAGGCTTGTAACAAATACTTTTAGTTTAGTTTAGTTTTGTTTCTAATCATCCACGTGCCAGCACATGGAAAGACCTTTGTTTTTCTTTTCTCATTTGAAGAGGTATATTTTTAAACCACCTTTTGGTAGCTCCTGGAAGCTCTGGGAGAGGTGAGCATTCCACAGAGATGCATTCTCGCGCTTCCTCACAGTGCTATCTCACTTTCTGCAGCTCCTGCCTCAGCCAAGATGGCAGAGGCTGTCCCAGTCTGTGCAGCAGCTTGGAGAGTTCCACGTTGTGGTCACGATAGTAGCTGGATAGAAATGCTCTGCTCTGAGGTGGGAGGAGGAGATACAAGGACATTCAATTTTATTTGTTGGAGTATACTTCATATACTTTGATGATGTTTATTTATATCTGTAGATATTTACACAGTGGCTTAAAATTGATTTTAAGCATGCAGACTATTTATTTAGCACCAGATAGTCAACAAAAGAATCCAAAATACAATACTTGTGTGCAGCCTCAAAAATGAAAGAATGATCTTGGTTCGTTTCCAAGGCAAATCATTCAGTATCATAGTAATCCAAGTCTATGCCCCAACCACTGATGCCAAAGAAGCTGAAGTTGACTGGTTCTATGAAAACCTATTACACCTTCTAGAACTAGCACCCCAAAAAGATGTCCTTTTCATCACAGGGGACTGAAATGCAAAAGTAGGACGTCAAGAGATACCCAGAATAACAGGCAAGTTTGGCCTTGAAGTACAAAATGAAACAGGGCAAAACCTAACAGAGTTCTGTCAAGAGAACATGTTAGTTATAGCATTTCCAATAACTCAAAAGATGACTCTACATATGGACATCACCAGATGGTGATGAAATCATACTGACTATGTTCCTTGCAGCCAAAGATGGAGAAGCTCTATTCAGTTAGCAAAAACAAGACCTGGAGCTGACTGTGGCTCAGATCATGAGCTCCTTATTGCAAAATTCATGCTTAAACTGAAGAAAGTAGGGAAAACCATTAGCCCATTCAGCTTTGATCCTAATCAAATCCCTTATGATTATATAGTGGAAGTAACAAATATATTCAGGGGATTAGATCTGGTAGACACAGTGCCTGAAGAACTACGGATGGAAGTTTGTAATATTGTACCCAAGGCAGTGACCAAAACCATCCTAATGAAAAAGAAATGCAAGAAGCTGAAGTGGTTGTTTGAGGAGGCTTTACAAATAGCTGAGGAAAGAATAGAAGTGAAAGGCAAGGGAGAAAGGGAATGATATACCCATCTGAATGCAGAGTTCCAGAGAAGAGCAAGGAGAGATAAGAAGGTCTTGTTAAATAGAGGAAATAGAGGAAAACAATAGGATGGGGAAGACTAGTGATATCATCAAGAAAATTGGAGATCTCAAGGGAACATTTCATGCCAGGACGGGCATGATAAAGGACAGAAACGGTAAGGACTTAAGGAGAGAGATTAAGAAGAAGTGGCAGGAATACACAGAACTATACAAGAAAGTTCTTAATGACCCAGATAACCACGATGATGTGGTCACTCACCTAGAGCTGGACGTCCTGGAATGTGAAGTCAGGTGGACCTTAGGAAGCACTACTATGAACAAAGCTAGTGGAAGTGATGGAATTTCAGCTGAGTTATTTCAAATCCTAAAAGATGATGCTGTTAAAGTGCTGCACTCAACATGTCAGCAAATTTGGAAAACTCAGCAGTAGCCACTGGACAAGGTCAGTTTTCATTCCAATCCCAAAGGAAGGCAATGCCAAAGAATGTTCAAACTACTGTACAGTTATCCTCATTTCACATGTTACTAAGGTTATGCTCAAAGTCCTTCAAGCTAGGCTTCAGCAGTACGTGAATTGAGAACTTCCAGATGTACAAACTGGATTTAGAAAAAGCAGAGGAACCAGAGATCAAATTGCCAACATTTGCCGGATCACGGAGAAAGCAAGTGAGTTCTAGAAAAAACATCTGGAAGGTCCGTCTAGTCAAAGCTATGGTTTTTCCAGTAGTCATGTATGGATGTGAGAGTTGGACCATAAAGAAAGCTGAGTGCTGAAGAAGTGAAGCTTTTGAACTGTAGTGCCAGAAAATACTCTTGAGAGTCCCTTGGACAGCAAGGAGATTAAACCAGTCAATCCTAAAGGAAATCAACCCCTGAATATTCACTGGAAGGACTGATGCTGAAGCTGAAGCTCCACTACTTTGGCCACCTGATGCAAAAGAGCTGACTCATTGATAAAGACCCTGATGCTGAGAAGAATTGAAGGCAAAAGTAGAAGGGAGT
The DNA here is from genome assembly GCF_055505025.1 of Bos grunniens. NCBI lineage: Eukaryota > Metazoa > Chordata > Mammalia > Artiodactyla > Bovidae > Bos > Bos grunniens. The sequence continues at coordinate 111,535,750 of NC_141170.1, read as the reverse complement.
GGCAGAGGATAAGATGGTTGGATATTTTCACTGACTCAATGGACATGAATTTGAGCAAACTCCAGGAGATAGTGGAGGACAGAGGACTGGGGTGTGCTGCAGTCTATGGAGTTACAAAGAGTCAGATATGACTTAGTGGCTGAACAACAAAACGTAGTGACTCTGTTCATCAAAATACACAGTCCAAACACATAAATGTTTTCACTAGGGAAAAGGCTTTTGTATTAAACATGTGGTTTATTTGTGCAGAATTAAATGTTCAAAGAGCTAGATTGAGTTTAGAAATATAGCTGTAACAACTGATTGGTTCCAGTATTATGCTCTATTAAAACCGTTCTGGCTTTGGAGCAAGAGTTGGCTTGATAAATCTATAAAATAAAACACTCTTTTGTCATCATTAATTTACATGTAGAATTTGAAGATGATATTTTCTTAAGAGCACTTTTAAAGCATACACAAAATACTCACTGTTAAAACAGTACTGTGGTAAACCTTAAAAATACAGCAGGTAAATCAGGTAAACCCATAACCTGATATATTTGCACTATTTGACCCAAGGAAGGAAAGGAATGCCTTGAAAACCACCCTGATTTACAAGGATGTAGATTTCCCTTTAATAAAGGAAAATATTTTAATAATTGAAATTGTAAGAAATGGAAAGTGCTGTGTTGTAAGGTGGTGTTTAGTGGGGTTTATATAGAGTTCAAATGACTGTGGTTGGGAATGTCATGGAGGGTGGGTTTCTGGATCTTCATCTGTACCTCTCCACTTTACTATTCTGAGGGTTTCTGTTCATTTGAATCTTTAAAAGATTAATTTTAAATTAATCTTATCTTATTCTGCTGTTCTCTTAAAATATCATATCTGGTACCCCATCTTAAATGCCATCGAAAAACATGTCATTTTATGTTGATAACTTCAATGTAACATAGTGGTTTTTGCAGGAATTATGATCACTGGAACAAGACTGAACATTTGTGCTGTACTGTAACCATCACTGCCATCAAGGGAGAACCCAAACCTTTGTGTGGCTCATGTGTCAATCTCCCTGCTTTTCTCTGTTTTGGGTCTCCTCAGTCATCAGCTCTAAAACCACCGACAGGCCCAGCTAGTGTACCCTGGCCAGAGAAAGGTGGAGACAAAACATATTCCCAGATCCTCTGTCTGGGGGTCTGATCATTCTGTGCCTCCTCTGCTGCCAGCCAGACCTGGAATCCAGGGCTGAGCCCGAGGCCTTTGTGTAGAGGCTTCCCCACCATTCTCTCCTAACATCTCCCTTTGCATTGCTCCTCTTTATGAAGGAAGCCCTGGGGCAACAGCAGCCTGGGACTGCCTACATCCTGCCAGCTTGCTCCCCAGTATTTCTCATGTGACAAAGGATTCTCCAGCATCTCAACTAACTTTAGAATTGAACCTCCTGAGATCCACATTCTTCCTACATTCCCTTGGGGTTTCATATCAGTATCGTACCTCCTGATATGGAGGATTATCTCAACTACATCTCAATGTATTGGCTTTTTTGGCATTATTTTCAAACCTGACAGCCTGTATTAGCAGCCAAACCCTTGTCCTGTGCCCTATTAAGTGAGTATGTTGGTCCCCATAATCAAGTACCCCTTCTTCTTCTGCTCCCTCCTATGGCAAGATAACTGATAAGAGATTTGTAAAGTACAACATGTCCTATTTGAGAGTCTAATATGTTCAGGCCACGAATTACTAGGACAGAATTCAGTGATATGCAGAATTTACATACACTGTTATCTGATGATTGTTCAGAAAGGGTACTATTTTAGATGGCAAATCAGATAGAATATATGCTAATGTATGCCAATATAGTCCATTCCATGCAAACCCACAGGAAATTAATGTAATAAAAGGAATAATAATGTATACTTATATAATATAAAACATGATCAAAGAAGAAATCATATAATAAATCCAGTAACAGGTTGTTTATTGGACTATTATTAAAGAAACTATCAAGTGCTTTTGATTTGGAGAGGTAATTGACTCAGTGGTTCATTCAAACTGTCAGCTTTTATTCCTTTCCTATAATATATTTTGATAAACAAAGCCAAAGTGGAAGCCTAATAATCCGCCAGATCGTAATTTCCAGGATCAAATGTATCCTGTGATGTTTCGGTGATACTTGTGGGGAAGGGTACTGGTGTGTTTTCTGTAGTAGAAGGAGAAGCAAGCAGTGTGGTGACAGTACTGCCTACTCGAATCTGTTCTACGCATTTGTGTTTTCATTACCTCCAGGAAAGATGCCTTTCTCTCGCCTCCTGTCTGGGCATTTCTGTATGAAGTCAGCCACCCTACTCCCTCAAATAATGACTCTGGTTCCGGCAGAGAGCTCCTAAGACCCTTGTAATTTCCTGAGTTACAGGGGTGAAAAGAGTGTCTTTTGTTATGTACAGTAAGTTCCTTTAAACTTTGCCCAAGTTTATGCTAATGAAGTGACTCGTATGGGTCCCTAGATAGCTTCAGACGGGGGCTGGTTGCTAGAGGAGAAGCTCTGGTGCTCAGGACCCTTATGGACCTTGTCCTGTGTACCTCTCCATTTATAATAATAGGAAGTAAAGTATTTCTGGGGCATGTGAGTCATTACATCAAATTATAAAACCTGGGGAGGAATTCTTGGGAACCCTGATTTGTAGCCAAGTTGGACAGATGTGTGAATAACCTGGCAGTTTTGTGGAACTGAGCCCTTAATCTGAGGAGACTGTACTTAACCCTGGGTAGTTGGTGTCAGAATTGGATTAAATTATAGGACACCTACCTGGTATCTGCAGAAAATTACAGAATTGCTTGGTATGGAAAAACCCACATATCTGATGTCAGAGGTGTTTGAGAAAAAACATCTTAGGAATGTATTACATAGAAACCTTATTGAGAAGTATGGAACTAGTGATATCCTGAAAAGTTTTAGATTTTTAATCTTTCTCTACCATGAATTTAATATCATGTCTCAGTATATGTTTGATGGGAGTAAAATAAAATGCTAAGAAAGATGTTCTACAGTGTCTTAAATGTTTTAGTTTCAATGAATATACAGAGAAATAGCTTTGACATACATGAAAATGAAACATTTTATATTGCCGTCTTGAAATGCTATGGAAATCACCCTTGAATATTTATTAATGTGTGCTGTTTTCATAGTGCACTGAAGGTATATTTTAATAATCCACCAAAGAAAACTGTAGCTCTGAGAGTACCCTTTGTTTATCAAAAGAACCCCCAGAATGTCTTTTAGGTAGAATTTAATTATGAGTTTAGTGAGGACAAAGCTCTGTCTCTATCAGATTGGAATAATAAAAAAAAAAATGGTCCTGAAAGTCTTCAAGAATTAAAAAGGATTGAGATAAGTTCAGACCACGTTAGGATTCTCAGACCACTGTAGGATTCTTAGTTACCACAATATATTAAACGTTGTGGGAAAACAGTCTCAAATGTTTTAATTTTTGAGTTAGTTATTTTTTTTAATAAAATCAATCTACTTGCATTCTTATGTCCAAACTGCACATTAACTGGACTGATTATGAAATCAAAGTACTAATAAATTTTAACATATGTGTAGTAAGCTTTAAAGTGGAAATATAGGGCCAACAAAGTGGGAAAACTGTAGCTTTAAGTGGCCACCATGGCCATGGCACCATTTGGAACAGAACAAACGTGACATGCTACATGTCTATGGCAAACTTTGGGTGTCTCCATTCTCCAGAGCCTAAATTATCTGCTAGTATGTTACATATTTGGGAAATATATTAATTTTTTAATCTTATTATCATATTAGGAGTTCAAAACTTAGTATACCGGTAGTTAATATTATTATGCAGGCCACATTTACCACTGCAGAGTGACTTAGTGAAAATAAAATCTTTGGTCCTATTTTTAATTTCCAGTTGATATATTTCCTGCCCTGGTTTCAGTTAATATTTTTAGTGCTAAAATTTCTGTGAATGTATCTCTTTTTGGAATGAGATGTTGCCTTCTTTGTTCTGATTCCAAATGGCAAATTCTATTGTTGGCCTTTATTTTCTCATGACAGGTAATATATCACTGGAAAAATCAAAAGAAGCAAGCAGGATGCATCCAATCCAAATGTTGCTTTTTATTTTTAGAAAGTGAATTTTTTATTTTAATCATTTTTCTAATAAAACAGATATATTTTTATGTATCATTTTGCTTATTTATTTGTATTTTTAAGCTCTATACTTACATCAGGATCCATTGGAGGGTATTTTCTTCCTTTGCTCTTTCCAAGGCATTTTGTTTTACCTTCTTCCAGTAATTGACACCAGAAACCTTTATGAGAATCAAACCTTAAAAAAGATACAAAGAGCAAAATAGTAGTTTTTGAGCAACTAATATAATATGCTGACCAAAAACATGGGATATTTTAGTTTGGATATTAATCTATACTGAGGAAACTGGCATATTTTTTGACTACATCACTTTACATAAAGTCTTTTGGCATACTTCTGAATTCTCAGTCCATCTGTCATCTCTGTGAGTTTGCCAGATTTCTAATAGAAAAACTGTCAGCAGAAGGTCTCCTATTAATAGAAATTAATAAGCCTACCTCCTTCATCTGGAAAGAAAAGTTTTATAAGTTTCAAGCCCATTCTTTCCTTTTGCAGGGTTTAAAAATGACACATCAGGCTTCATCCATATCTGTGGGTTTACATAGTACTTTTATCATTTGATTACAGGTTAATAGAAGAGATAGGGTTTGGGTGTGTCATGGAGTGATTACTTTTAGAATTATCTAGCTATAATCCATTTAATTTTTTTTTCCAGAGACACTTTCTTATTTTGGTATGAGCTCTGTATTAAAGTAATAACACTTATAAATGAAGATTTTATGGTATAATTATAATAAAAATCATAGAAGCACATTATATTTTAGTATACTAAGATATTTCATACAACTCTTTTTCATTTGAGCTTTCCTTATAACTCCTTAATGATATGGAGTATAGCATTTGTCCCATTTAGTGGCACTTAGCTTAGTGTTTGGCTCTTTGTGAACACTCACCAACTGTTAGTTGAATAAAAAATGAGAAAGAAGGAAATGTTCATCGAGGTTTATCTATCTTGGACTATGTACTTTTTAAGTATGCAGGTGACAACTCAAGTCTGGGCCTCCTGACTCCAGGTCCAGGGCCTTTTCTTCTTTACTGGTCTCTGGTTATGTTTTGTATTATCATTCATTATGAATATATAGTAATTTCCATGCTTGACTATAAAAGTGACTGCTAACAGTATTCATGATTCTTTCACTTGCTTTAGTTATTCAGTGATTCTATTGCTATAATTTCTTCTTCATTAGAAATTATTATCATTTAGGACCACTCAGAATGCTGTATCTAGCTCTTTCTTAAAATTATAGTGTTAACAGTGAACAACTGGAAATCAAAATAAAAACACATTTAATTTAGCATAAAACATGAAATACCTAGGGATAAATTTAACACAAAATATGTGCAAGATCTGTGCACTGACAACATATGTTAAGAGAAATTACAGAAGACACAAACAAAAGAAAAGCTGTACCATATTCACAGATCAGAAGACTAAATATTTTTAAAAATATCAATTATCTCCAGATTTATCTAGAGATTCAATGTGAGTTCAATCAAAATTCCAGTGGACTTTTTTGGGTGGAAATTAAAAAGATGATTATAAAATGTATATGGAAATAAAAGCTAACAATTTGTTTTAAACAAGCCAAAACAATTTGAAAGAGGAGATCAAAGCTGGAGATCTCATAGTATTTTATTTCAAGATTTACTATAATGCCACAATAATAAAGCCTATGTAGTACTGGAACCAATGGATCAGTGAACAAAATAGAATCTAGAAACAGTCTTTTAAGCAAATGGAACTGGAAAAATTGGATATCTATATGGAAAATATGAATATCAATCCTAATCTCACACTGTATATGAAAATTAACTTGAAATGGGTTATAAAATCTAAATCTAAGAGCTAAACTACAAGAATTCTGGAAGTAAACATAGGGAAAAACACATATAAAATTTTTGTACCTTTGTTTAGGCAAAGATTTCTTAGGAAGAATGGTAAAAGAATAATGATAATTTTGAATACATCAAAATTTAAAATTTTGCTTTTCTAAAATACTCAAGAAAATGAAAGGATAAACCACAGGTTGGGCAAAAATATTTATAAAATGTATATCTAATAAAGGCCTTATATTCAGAATACACAACTGAACTCAATAAAAATGACATTATCAGTAAAAACTGAAATAAAAGATTGGAATAGACACTTCATCAAAAAAACATAGATGATCAATAAACAAATGCAAGTTTGCTCAATATTGTTAGTCATTAAGAAAATGCAAATTAAAAATCACAAATGAAATATCACTAGATACTAGAATGACTTAATTTAAAAAGGCCAATACCAAGCACTGACAAAGATGTGGAACAGCTAGAACTGCTAAACTTTGTTAGAGAAATTTAAAGATATTACAGCCACTTTGGAAAATTTCTTATAAAGTTGAATATGTAATTACTTTACAACCCACTAATCCCATTTCTAAGTATTTACCCAAAAAGAAATGAAAATATATGTCCATACAAAGATCTATACACAAATGTTCATAGTAGCTTTGTTCACAGTAGTCCCCAAATGGAAACAACCTTATGTCTATCAACTGGCAAAATGATAAATAAATTGTGCTATATCCATAAAATGGAGTACTATGTAACAATAAAAAACCCCAATTACTGATAATATAACATCATGGAGGAATGTCAGAAGTATTATGCTAAGTGAGGAAGTGGAAGAGGGGAAAAGATTGACTGCAAGAGAGCATGAGAAAACTTTTTTCTTTAAAAAACTTAAAACTTCTTTCTTTCTCTTTGTGGTGGTGTATACATGTTTGTCAAAATTCATCAAACTGTACAATTAAAATGGGTGAACTTTATTATATGTAAATTACACATTAATAGACCTGATTTAAAATTATATTGGGATTGAATGTGTGATTTAGAGAGTAGTCTTTGTAGCTAATCTTGTAAACTTTGTAACTATAGCCCTATGGCTTCCCAACCCAGGGATTGAACCCAGGTCTCTTGCATTGCAGGCAGATGCTTTACCCTCTATGCCAAAGGCCAAATACACATCTGTGAGAAGAAGGCAAACCTATATCTCTCTATCTGCACTGCTTGGGTATTAGAGACACTACAGGATTACTCACATCTGCTTGTGCAAAGCCCATTTCAGTCATTATTAAAGTGATTATGTGGACTTCCTGAGGATCCAGTGGTTAAGAATCCACATGTCAATGCAGGGTACACATGGGTTTGATCCCTGGTTCAGGGAGATTCCACATGCCTTGGCAACTAATTAAATTTTTAAAAATTATTTAAAAAGTTAAAAAAGTGATTGTGTGGGATCAGGACACAACATGATATGTCTCCATGTTGCTTATTTTCTTGTTTGAATCTGTAAGGCAACTGAAAAAATTAGTTTCATACTCAAAGGTATAAGAAAGGAGAGCATTAATAAATCAACTAACTTCAATAAAGTAAATCATTAAAAAATAAGGACTATGATTGAAATAATCTATACATGAAAGCTGGGAAGCTTTAATACAACATTTCTGAAAGTCTGCTATTGATATAGCATTTTTCATTAACATTTTGTCATTAGTAATTTCCATAATTGAACTCTGACTCATTCAGGCCTGCTATTATTACAAGTTTTTGTTGTTGTTGTTGTTAATATACCTAACTGTAGATACATGCCTGGGTCATACACATGCTGCTGCTGCTACTAAGTCACTTCAGTCGTGTCCAACTCTGTGTGACCCCATAGACGGCAGCCCACCAGGCTCCTCCATCCCTGGGATTCTCCAGGCAAGAACACTGGAGTGGGTTGCCATTTCCTTCTCCAATGCATGAAAGGGAAAAGTGAAAGTGAAGTCGCACAGTCGTGTCCGACTCTTCGCGACCCCATGGACTGCAGCCCACCAGGCTCCTCCGTCCATGGGATTTTCCAGGCAAGAGTACTGGAGTGGGGTGCCATTGCCTTCTCCAGGTCATTCACATACCTTATATTAAAATGAGCAGCTTCTGATATAATGTTTCTTTAAGGAACATTAAACTTCACATGTATTAAAATTAAAAATCAAAATAAAAATAGGTTTTCTTTCACTTCTGGTAATTGATTACATCTCATGCAGTGAGCTGTCATGCTAGACTTCACTGAGAAAAATATGTGTCTGTGCAGCTGACACCTAGCCCAGACATCTATATGCATAAGTTCACAGGCAGTGGTATAAGTGTATCATAGTGGAAACAAAAAGGAGAGGAAGGTGAAGGAAGATCATATTATTTTTCAGGTTGCCTGAGAAGGTGAGGGACTGATGCTGATGAAGGACCTTGTAAGCAATTCAGATCCCAAGTGAAGAAGCTTGACAGAGATGGAGAAAGATCTTTTTTTTTTTTAATTTTTTTTAAATTTTATTTTTAAACTTTACAATATTGTATTAGTTTTGCCAAATATCAAAATGAATCTGCCACAGGTATACCCGCGTTCCCCATCCTGAACCCTCCACCCTCCTCCCTCCCCTCCCCTCCCTCTGGGTCGTCCCAGTGCACCAGCCCCAAGCATCCACTACTGTGCATCGAACCTGGACTGGCGACTCGTTTCATACATGATATTATACATGTTTCAAAGCTATTCTCCCAAATCTCCCCACCCTCTCCCTCTCCCACAGAGTCCATAAGATTGATCTATACATCAGTGTCTCTTTTGCTGTCTCGTACACAGGGTTATTGTTACCATCTTTCTAAATTCCATATATATGCATTAGTATACTGTATTGTTGTTTTTCTTTCTGGCTTACTTCACTCTGTATAATAGGTTCCAGTTTCATCCACCTCATTAGAACTGATTCAATTGTATTCTTTTTAATGGCTGAGTAATACTCCATTGTGTATATGTACCACAGCTTTCTTATCCATTCATCTGCTGATGGGCATCTAGGTTGCTTCCATGTCCTGGCTATTATAAACAGTGCTGCGATGAACATTGGGGTACACGTGGCTCTTTCCCTTCTGGTTTCCTCAGTGTGTATGCCCAGCAGTGGGATTGCTGGATCATAAGGCAGTTCTATTTCCAGTTTTTTAAGGAATCTCCACACTGTTCTCCATAGTGGCTGTACTAGTTTGCATTCCCACCAACAGTGTAAAAGAGTTCCCTTTTCTCCACACCCTCTCCAGCATTTATTGCTTGTAGACTTATGGATTGCAGCCATTCTGACTGGCGTGAAATGGTACCTCATAGTGGTTTTGATTTGCATTTCTCTGATAATGAGTGATGTTGAGCATCTTTCATGTGTTTGTTAGCCATCTGTATGTCTTCTTTGGAGAAATGTGTATTTAGTTCTTTGGCCCATTTTTTGATTGGGTCATTTATTTTTCTGGAGTTGAGCTGTAGGAGTTGCTTGTATATTTTTGAGATTAGTTGTTTGTCCGTTGCTTCATTTGCTATTATTTTCTCCCATTCTGAAGGCTGTCTTTTCACCTTGCTAATAGTTTCCTTTGTTGTGCAGAAGCTTTTAAGGTTAATTAGATCCCATTTGTTTATTTTTGCTTTTATTTCCAATATTCTGGGAGGTGGGTCATAGAGGATCCTGCTGTGATGTATGTCGGAGAGTGTTTTGCCTATGATCTCCTCTAGGAGTTTTATAATTTCTGTTCTTACGTTGAGATCTTTAATCCATTTTGAGTTAATTTTTGTGTATGGTGTTAGAAAGATCTTATTCCAGTCTTTTTATAATACCAGCAGCGTCCCTCAGGACCACTAATATCTGGTAGAACACCAAGGAAACAACCTTTCCATGTAGGCACTGGCAGCTAGTCATTTCATGTGGGAAGCAGTACTGGCTAGGAATGTTTTGGAGAAAAATTAAGTGTTGTTTAGTGTTTCTCCATGTTTACCCCTCCCTGGAGGTAAGGTGACTTTATCATTGTGTTCCCAGAGTCATGACATAATATTGTCATTCAACAAATCTTTGTTGAATTAAATTTAGAATAAAACAAGAATGGACTGGTACTTAAGTTTGTGTGAAATATTGATATCACCTGGGGATGTCTAGAAATAACTGGAAGAGACTTGTGGGCAGGGACAATCAAGATTCTCCAATGACTCAGCTTCCAAATGGTAACATTCTCTTTGTTAATGAAAATGTGACCCTCATCTTACCCTTGGGCAAGTGAATTCCAGGGAACATTCAGATTATACTTAGGTGCAAGGCTGTTTGAAATGTCTTTACATTGCATTGTTATTTTCATGAATGAATACTGAATTGTGTGGATATGCCAAATTTTCTTAAATCTATTTACCAGACTGGTTCCAGCTTTTGGTTATTATGAATAATGCTGCTGTGAACAATTCTTTGTGAACAAAGGTTTTCATTTCTTTTGGGGTAGATTCGTAGGCATGGCATTGGATTACTTGTAAACTTTTGTTTAATTTTTACGAAACTGTAAAACTGCTTTTCTGAAGTGGCTGTACATTTCTATCAGAAGTATATGAGGTTACCAATTTCTCCACATTTGTGCCAATATTTGGTATTGTCTTTTGGATTATAGCTATTCTAGTGGTATTTTGATGTGATTTTAATTTGAATATCATTATCATTATACATTTATTGTGCATAGTGACAGTGTGTCTGGAGGGGAATTCTTTTATTTTTACTTATTTATTTTTAGTGTATTTAAAAATTTATCCTGTTTTAATTAGTGAATAGTATTCCATTGGATGTATATATCACATTTATATTTATTTATTTAATTGAAGTATAGTTGATTTCACAAACCTCTGTCCATAGTTCTTCAGGCACTGTGTCTATCAGATCTAATCCCTTGAATCTCACTTCCACTGTTCATGTAATATACAGGTTCGTGACATTGTACAGGAATCAGTGATCAAGACCATCCCCAAAAAAAGAAATGCAAAAGGACAAATAGTTGTCTGAGGAGGCCTTACAAATAGCTGTGAAAAGAAGCAAAGTCAAAAGTAAAGGAGAAAAGGAAAGAATGCAGAATACCCATCTGAATGCAGAGTTCCAAAGAATAGCAAGGAGAGATATGAAAGCCTTCTCAGTGATCAATGCAAAGAAATAGAGTAAAACAACAGAATGGGAAAGACTAGAGATCTCTTCAAGAAAATTAGAGATACCAAGGGAATATTTCTTGCAAAGATGGGGACAATAAAGGACAGAAATGGTATGGACCTAACAGAAGTAGATGATATTAAGAAGAGGTGGCAAGAATACACAGAAGAACTATACAAAAAAGATCATCATGACCCAGATAACCATGATGGCATGATCACTCACCTAGAGCCAGACATTCTGGAATGTGAAGTCAAGTAGGCCTTAGGAAGCATCACTACAAACAAAGCAGGTGGAGGTGATGGAATTCCAGTTGAGTTATTTTAAATCCTAACAGATGATGCTGTGAAAGTGCTGCACTCAATATGGCAGCAAATTTGGAAAACTCAGCAGTGGCCACAAGACTGGAAAAGGTCAGTTTTCATTCCAGTCCCAAAGAAAAGCAATGTCAAAGAATGTTCAAACTACAGCACAATTCCACTCATCTCACATGCTAGCAAAGTAATGCTGAAAATTCTCCAAGCCAGGCTTCAACAGTACTTGAACCATGAACGTCCAGATGTTCAAGCTTATTTAGAAAAAGGAGAGGAACCAGAGATCAAATTGCCAACATCCGTTGGGTCATGAAAAAAGCAAGAGAGTTACAGAAAAACATTTACTTCTGCTTCATTGACTATGTCAAAGCCTTTGACTGTGTGGATCACAACAAACTGGAAAATTCTGAAAGAGATGGGAATACCAGACCACCTGACTTGCCTCCTGAGAAATCTGTATGCAGGTCAAGGAGCAACAGTTAGAACTGGACATGTAATAACAGACTGCTTCCAAATTGGGAAAGGAGTACGTCAAGGCTGTATATTGTCACCCTGCTTATTTAACTTATATGCAGAGTACATCATGGGAAATGCTGGACTGGATGAAGTACAAGCTGGAATCATGATTGCCGGGAGAAATAATAATAACCTCAGATATGCAGGTGACGCTACCCTTATGGCAGAAAGTGAAGAAGAACTAAAGCGCCTCTTGCTGAAAGTGAAAGAGGAGCATGAAAAAGTTGGCTTAAAACTCAACATTCAGAAAACTAAGGTTATGGGATCTAGTCCCATCATTTCATTGCAAATAGAGAAATGGTGGAAACAGTGAAAGACTTTATTTTGGGGGCTCCCAAATCACTGCAGATGGTGACTGCAGTTGTGAAATTAAAAGATGCTTGCTCCTTGGAAGAAAAGCTATGACCAACCTAGACAGCATTTTTAAAAGCAGAGACATTACACTGCTAACAAAGGTCCATCCAGTTAAAGCTACGGTTTTTCCAGTAGTCATGTATGGATGTGAGAATTGGACTATAAAGGAAGCCGAGCGCTGAAGAGTTGATGCTTTTGAACTGTGGTGTTGGAGAAGACTCTTGAGAGTCCCTTGGACTGCAAGGAGATTCAACCAGTCAATCCTAAAGGAAGTCAGTCCTGAATATTCATTGGAAGGACTGATGCTGAAGCTGAAGCTCCAATACTTTGGCCACCTGATGTGAAAAACTATTGGAAAAGACCCTGATGCTGGGAAAGATTGAAGGCAGGAGGAGAAGGGGATGACAGAGGATGAGTTGGTTGGATGGCATCACCGACTCAATAGACATGGTTTGAGCAAGCTCCGGGAGTTGGTGGTGGACAGGGAAGCCTGGGGTGCTACAGTCCATGGGGTCTCAAAGAGTCGGAAGCAACTGAGCAACTGAACTTAAGTGAAAGTTGATTTGCAACGTTGTGTTAATTTCTGCTATACAGCCAAATGACCAGTTGTACATCCATATACATTCTTTTTTATATTCTTTTCCATTATGGTTTATCCGGGGACATTGACATAGTTCCCGGTGCTATACAGTAGGACCTTGTTGTCCACCCATTCTATATATAATAGTTTGCATCTATTAACCCCAAACTCCCAGTCCATCCTCCTCCCACCCACTCACTTCTTTGTTGTTGTTCAGTCACTGAGTCATGTCTGACTCTTTGCAACCTCATGAACTGCAGCATGCCCAGCTTCCCTCTCCTTCACTATCTCCTGGAGTTTGTTCAGGCTCATGTCCATTGAGTCAGTGATGACAACCAACCATCTCATCCTCTGTCACCCCTTTTTCCCTTGCCCTCGATCTTTCCCAGCATCAGGGTCTTTTCCAACGAGTTGGCTCTTCACATCAGGTGGCCAAAGTACTGGCACTTCAGCCGCAGTCCTTGAATGAATATTCAGTGTTGATTTTCTTTAAGATCTCCTTAAAGCTTGATCTCCTTGCTGTCCAAGAGACTCTCAAGAGTCTTTCCAGCACCACAGTTTGAAAACATCAGTTCTTCAGTGCTCAGCCTTCTTTATGGTCCAATTCGCGTATCCATACATGACTACTGGAAAAACCATAGCTTTGACTATATGGACTTATGTCAGCAAAGGGATATCTCAGCTTTTTAAAACACTGTCTAGGTTTGTCATAGCTATTCTTTCAAGGAGCAAGTGTCTTTTATTTTGTGTCTGCAGTCACCATCTGCACAGATTTTGGAGCCCAAGAATATGAAATTTGACACTATTTCCACATTTTCCTCATTTATTTGCCATGAAGTGATAAGACTGGATGCCATAATTTTGTTTTATGAATGTTGAGTTTTAAGCCAGCTTTTTCACTCTCCTTTTTCACCTTCATCAAGAGGCTCTTTAATTCCTCTTCACTTTCTGCCATTAGAATGGTATCATCTGTATATCTGAGGTTGTTGATATTTCTCCTGGCAATCTTGATTCCAGCTTGTGATTCATCCAGCCTGGCATTTTGAATGATGTACTCTGCATTTAAGTTAAGTAAGGAGGGTTCAATATATAGCCTTGATGTACTCTTTTCCCAATTTGGAACCAGTCTGTTGTTCCATGTCCAGTTCTAACTGTTGCTTCTTGTCCTACATACAGGTTTCTCAGGAGGCAGGTAATGAGGTCTGGTGTTCCCATGTCATTAAGAATATTCCACAGTTTGTTGTGATCTACACAGTCAAAGGCTTTAGCATAGTCAATGAAGCAGAAGTAGATTTTTTTTTGGAATTCCCTTGCTTTTTCTATGATCCAGTGTATATTGGCAGTATGATCTCTTGTTCCTCTACGTTCTCTAAATCTAGCATGGACACCTGGAAGTTTTTGGTTCACCTATTGCTGAAGCCTAGCTTGAAGGGTTTTGAACATAATCCTGCTGGCATGTGAAATGAGTGCCACTGTGCGATAGTTTGAACATTCTTCAGCATTGCCTTTCTTTGGGATTGGAACGAAAACTGACCTTTTCCAGTCCTGTGGCCACTGCTGAGTTTTCCAAATTTGGTGGCATATTGAGTGTAGCACTTTAACAGCATCATATTTTAGGATTTGAAATAGCTCAGCTGGAATTCCATCACCTCCATCTGCTTTATTCATAGTGATGCTTCTTAAGGCCCACTTGACTTCACACTCCAGGATGTCTGGCTCGAGGACAATTGCCTCCTTGGTAATTAGAAGTCAGTTCTCTATGTCTGTGAGTCTGTTTCTCCTTCATAGATAGGATCATTTGTGTCATATTTTAGATTCTACATACAAGTGATATCATATGGTATTTTTCTGTCTCAGACTTAATTCACTTAGTATGATAATCTCTAGTGGCATCCATGTTGCTGTAAATGGCATTATTTCATTCTTTTTCATGGCTGAGTATTATTCCATTATATATACATACCACATCTTCCTTATCCATTCATCTGTTGATGGACAATTAGGTTGTTTCCATGTCTTGGCTATTGTGAATAGTGCTGCTATGAATGGCTGCATATATTCTTTTTGAATTATAGTTTTGTTCAGATATATTCCCAGGATCGGAACCCTGGATCACATGGTAATTCTATTTTTAGTTTGCTGAGAAACCTCCATACTGTTTTCCATAGTGGCTGCACCAACTTACATTCCCACCAACAGTGTACGGGGTTCTCTTTTCTCCACACCCTCTCCAGCATTTATTTGTAGACTTTAATGATGCCCATTCTAACTGGTGTGAGGTGGTACCTCACTACAGTCTTGATTTGCATTTCTCTAGAAATGAAGTCTTTTTATAATAATGTCTGAGACAACTTAAAAAACTCATTTTAAGGTTTCAGTTTTTTAAAGGAAATACTTCCTCTTGTTATACTATTCATTAGTAAAACTTCACAGTATCATTTTTCTCTGTTTTTTGTGCCAATTTGAAGAGCTTAGTAGATTGGCAGTGCAGGCTCCAGAGGAATAAGTGTGTTTCAGTCCTGCCCCCTCAGCTTACTTTTGAGGGACTTTTGGCTTGGTACCCAGCACTTAGTACCCAGCACATAGTAGTATTATATATAAAGTATTTAGAACATATAAATGTATACTGATTTTGAAATGTTATAACCACTTTTAAAACAAATTTATATGAAATTGGAATAGATTGTTTTCTTCCTTTTCACTTAGCATTTCCAGCTGTTTCACAGGTCATCTAAGAACCAGCAGATTTTAGCTACTATGGCTACTGTTTTTTGCTACCAAAATAGTTTTATTTTGGCACAATTTTACTCAAACTCATCTAAAATGGGAAAGGATTCTTTGACCAATAGATTTGGTTGCCAGAGGAAGTGATATTAGAAACAGAAGCAGCTTCAGTTCTTTATGACTTAGGTAACCCCATCCATAGAACAAAATACACACACACACACACAATCTTCATTTAACTCTTTGCCTTCAAATCCTTATTGTCCATTTATTGAAGTTTTCATAGTAAATTATTATTAAAAATTCATATAACTCAGTCTGGTTTCATTCATGTTAATGAACAGGTTAACTGAGAAATAGAGATGTCAGGTTCAGTAAGTGTGAAGACTTGTCACAGTCACTGGTGGCTGGATATAATTGTTAGTGGATATATTCATGGGAAAATTAAAAGTTTACATTTTTTTCATTTTAGTTTATAAAGTTTATAAAAAAACTTTCATTTTAGTTTTAGTTTAACACATATATAAACTGTATGTGCTAGTTCAGTTTAGCACAACGCCACACTGAGCATTATTTTTCCTGCTTTTTTTTAAATGATTAGACAGCTTAAACACTATATAACACATAATATACAAGCTAAAATAATGTTGGCATATCAATCCTATTTATAGTTTAGTGATTAAGGTTATGTTGAACAAGAATTATAAAATGTGAATTACTTAATTGAATGAGAAAGTTCCCATTCATATTTTTTAAAGCTTATACTGCTTATTTCCGATAACAACGACACTAAGAAAATCTGATTTCTAAAAACTTTTATTTTGGTTACACCACACAGCATGTGGGATATTAGTTCCCTGACCAGAGATTGAATCCATGCCCCCTGCATTGGAAGCATGAAACCTTAACCACTGGACAACCAGGAAAGTCCCAAGAAGATAAGATTTTTATGTATTCAGTATATTATCTAAAATCCATGATGACAGTACTAAGTCATTTTAAGATATAGACCATCCATTACTTTATGAAATTTAGAAGTCTTGAACACTTCTGTAGTGACTGTGGAATGGACTAAGTAATACTCTTAATGATGGAGATTTATTGCCATTTTTCTTGAAAATAGTTTTGAAATTGGAACATTTTTATATTGAAGATAATCAGGAGATTGTAGATCTCTTACACTGGAGTACTTGTTTGTGCCAAAATTGTATGGTAAAACTTTTGCAGAGGTCTAGTTTCATTGATTTATTGTATTGTGTGCAAAGAACTGAATTTATGTGGTTAGTTGAGAATTCATATCTGTTTGCAGTTTAGTACATTATCAGAAGGCTTTAAATAATTTTTTAGCTACCAAAGAGGTAGTCTTCACTATCCTTAGCAGGAAAAATATAATGCAATTAAAGACATTCTTGCGAACATGCATTTTGTACATCCAGTCATCCCCAACATGTCCAAAGCACCAGAGAAACAACTTACCAGTACAGTTATTTTAACAAGAATAACTAAATTTTGAGGGCAGGATTCAGAAAAACTGCAAAGGGCATGGTTGAAGGAGAATTCAGACCTAAGTCAATGACATGAAATTCCAAATATTCTACAACAGGTACACTGCTGTTTTTTCCAAGGTGTGTCAGGCCAACTGATTGACAAGAGAATATAAAAAGAAACCGAACGGCAGTACGTTATCAGCAGGGTGAGTGCCTGGGCAGCCCTACTGGACCAGAAACTGTGGTTTCAGAGACTACACACATCTTATCTTGCTACTTCACCCACTGAGCCCCCAACCAGGCTGCAGAACCATACGAGGGGTAATTTGAGTCAAACACATCCCAGGTGCAAAGTGACCCACAGTTCTTTGTATACAGTATTTTGCTTTGGTATTATTTCCCTTAAGTTTACACTCCCTTTACTTGGCAGTGGAGGTGAATAAAAAGCTTGCTGCTGAGCTGGATACAAAGGGGACACATACACAGCGTGCAGGTCAAGGACCATTCCATAAGAAAAAGAGATTATGTCTTTATAAAATACTCCAATTCTTCTTTCTGAAATACAGTGCTTTGCTATATACTCTATAAAAAAGATCCAAAGATAAGCCAACTTGAGTTAGAAACCTGTTTAGAAAATAAAAGCTTTCTTTTCTAAGAGATACTTAAAAAGACATAAAGAAGAAAGTGGGCTCGAATTTCTAACTGAAGCTAAAATCACTCAATTTTCTTTAAGGTCAAGCTGAAAGTTAAATACCTGAGGCTAGTGTCTGTGTTGGTACTTCAACTCAGCTCACCAAAGCTCTGATAGGACTCTCTATAGAAAACATGAAGGTCAGAAGGTTAACAGTAACAACAGAGTAAATGACTCTTAGAGAGGAAGCGCAAAACTCTTGAGTTCCACCTACTCCTTTGTTCTCTAAATCAAAATCTCTCTCTTACATGTGTGTCTCTACATATGATTTGTGCAAGATGTTTGCAATATTAGATGGTTGTCTGCAAACCTTTTACTGTAAGGGATGGTGAAAAGTAAAGGAATCCTGTATCTCACTTTCTAAACTGCTACAGTATGAAGAGTACCATGAAAAGAGAAAATCAATTGATCTATAGAACTGAGTTTTATACTGAGATATAGAATGGAAGAATCCCATACTACAGTCTTAATTGGTTTCTTTAAGGCTCAGTCTGTAACCCTAAAATTATATATATATTACATATATGTAAAATACAATATTATATATATAATATAAAATTATATATCTACATAATATAACATTTTATATTATATATATGTAATATATATACTACAGTGAGAGCCAGGTCCATGGCTCATCCAACTCAGGCTCTCTCAGTTGCTTGTTCCAGTTGCATGTGAAAAAGGAAGAAACATCCCTCACACACCTGATTGCTGGGCTTCTCAGGAGGCTCATTGGTAAAGAACCTGCCTTGTCAAGCAGGAGACGTGGGCTGAACCCCCGGGTTGGGAAGATCCCATGGAGGGAAGCATGGTAACCCACTCTAGTATTCTTGCCTGGAGAAGACACAGATAGAGGAGCCTTGCGGGCTATAGTCCATGGGGTCGTAAAGAGTTGGACACTCACAAGGAGTTGGACTAAGCAGCTAAACAGCAACAACAGTAGCATAAATGGAGAAAGTCAGATAGAGGTTTTATTTAAAATGTTAGATAAAGTCCAGAGTCAGGATTAAAGTGAGGCAAGAGAGGCAGGTACCTCGGCCACTCACTCTCAGGTATTTGTGGGGTCCTTAACTCCTTGTTGCTTTTCTTCTGTCACCCTGGCTCCCACCTGATGGAACTGACTACCTAAGAAAATGAGTGGGAACCAGCAAAAGAAAACCAAACAAGAGCTGTAACATCTGAGGCCTCTGAAGAAAAGGTGATAAGGTTAGTCATACGGTGGGTAAAGACCAAAAAATGGAAGTATGTGTAAGAGTAATAATAGCACCTCTCTCTCTGCTTATTCAGCCACCTATCGGGCTATTTCTTGCTGTGTGATGTTTGTTTTTTAAAATTACACAAAAGAGAGAGGAGCTCATAAATCACCTAGTTCAAGAGGTCTTCTTATACTTCCAAAAGGTCTCAATGCTGTCTGGTTAAATAGGCTTAGTGCTTCCAACACAGTTCCAGTAACCTCTTTTATGGTTAGCTGTTGCTTTTAAGACTTAAAACCCTTTCTTCCTCTTTTTTCCTTCCAGAGAAAACTTCCCTAGTTAGAAATCAATAGGGGACTTTGGACATTTCATAGCCAAACTGTTGACATGTTCTTTCTCAAGTGGTTAACATCAACTTGAAAATAATCAGTATGTAAGGAGGCAGCTAACTCAATAGCTGCATCACCAAACTACAACTTCTCTAAAATCAGCTCTCTGCTGAAACTTCAATAAATTAATTAGAATATAAACTTACGTTAATGCTTCTGAGTAATTATAATGAGGAGAGACTCCTAGAAACTTCTGTACTTCATCCATCACTGTAGCAGGATCAGTTCTTAGCTGTTGCCCATCAATAATTAGCAGCTAAGTGACCAAAGAAATAAAAAAAAAAGACAATGCAAATTGGAAAAAGACATGTAACAACATGATACAAAAATTCTGCACTTTAAATTTATTCCATTTTAAGACACTGTACTGAGGGGATTTGCATTCATTGTTGTTAAGACTTAGCCAGGCCATCCTCATTAATGACATGGAACAAAAAATAAATCACACTAATTAAATGCATTCATGTTTTATAATTTGAGACATCCTGCAAACACTATGAAAACAAACAAAAAAATTTGAGTACCAAGAGAGCTTAAGAAAGGTGACTATAAAATCACAAATGAAAATCAAGTTTAAAAACAGATAGAGCAATGATTCCATGATTCAAGCTGGGAAGGAGACTTGTAGGAAAGAAGAAAAGTGACCGGACCAGGTACCATGGGACAGAGGACATATCATTATCCATGATTCCAGTCAAAGGAGCAGCACTGTAAAGTTTTTAGAAATTCTTTGATAATCCATTTGGAGAAAAAGGTAAGATTCCTAGAAAACCTTAAAGTAAACAGAAGTTCCTCAACAGACTAAAGGGAAGAATTTGCTTGTTACTCTGGTGAGGGAAAGGGGTGGTCCCAGCAAGATAAATGACAGGGGATGGTGATGAAGGGCCATAATGCCTGGAAAGCAATTCCTGCTCACACATCTTCTCGAGTGTTTCTATTTAGTTTATACCAGCATTGTTCATCAGAAATTTCTGTGTTGATGGACATACTGTGAGGCTGTGGTATCTAACTGGTGGCTATTGAACATATGAAGTGTGGCTAATGTGACTGAGAAACAATTTTTAATTTTATATAATTTGAATAGAAATTTAAATAGCCATATATGTTTGCATGTATGGTATCATTGTGGCTGCTGCTGCTGCTGCTAAGTCGCTTCAGTCATGTCCGACTCTGTGCGACCCCATAGACGGCAGCCCACAAGGCTCCTCTGTCCCTGGGATTCTCCAGACAAGAACAATGGAGTGGGTTGCCATTTCCTTCTCCAATGCATGAAAGTGAAAAGTGAAAGTGAAGTCACTCAGTCATGTCTGACTCTTCTTGACCCCATGGACTGCAGCCTACCAGGCTCCTCCATCCATGGGATTTTCCAGGCAAGAGGACTGGAGTGGGTTGTCATTGCCTTCTCCGATCATTGTGGTTCTAGACACACAGGTATACACTGTGTCTGATGTGATTAGATTGCTTTATGCAATCCAGTGTAGGGGCTGGTTTTGTAATCTAGGCTAACACTAGGCAAAAGAGAGAAACAAGGATGCCAAGGAAAACATAGGACTTGTGAAAAATCCAGCAAGGTGGTTCAAAGGGAAATAATGTCACTGAAAGCAAAACAGTGTTTGCCTTGTTTGGTTAAGAGCTTTATTCTCAGAATAAAAATCAGGAGTATCAAGCTTCTGAAGCTCTTAACAATCAGGAAAGGCATGCACTAGAAAATAGGGCAGGGAGAATTATCCTGAAATACTTCTAGAAAGAGAATTAGTTTTTCTACCTCTGCCTGTTATTATTTGCCAGAGTCTCCGTTACAGCTAAAAAGTAAATGCTAGTCATGTTTTAATGAGTAAAAAACGTCCTCTATCCTAGAGGCAAAGTCATTGACTTAATGAGACTGTACTACGATGTAGATTGCTATCGCTCAGTACCTGAAAGGGGGGGAAATAAACAAGCCATCTCTCGATATGGCTGGCATACCACCCTGGGACCAAACATCTCTTCTGCAAGGCTCTCAGCTCGGAGGGTGCACGCGGCCCAGCTGAGATCACTTCGTAGAAACTGAATTTCAGAGCCGCGGGGTCTTCATGTGATCGCTGATGCTGTGATGAAAAGGTGGATAATTAAACCGACGTGAACCATAGGCATAAATAATTAAAAACCAATCTCTGTGACAAGTCGCAAAGCTAAAGGAAGGAGTGCCTCACTGAGGGAGAGTTATTTGTTTTGCAATTAATAAAGGAAGAAAATGCTTGCTTGGAGCATCAGGCTTTAAAATTACGACACTGATGAGAGTATATGTTTGAGAATTATTTGGTAGAAGCGGAATTCTTCTTGATAGAATTTCTTAACCTATTTTTCTGAGTTATTTCCATAGTGTGTATATATATATATGTTATTCTGAAAGTAAACTTTTGAAAGTCACCTTAACACCCCCTTTCAGCCTGTAAGAAACCATTTATCATGTCCAGTTAATATCCATAATGCACAAAACACTCTGCCAGTTCTGCCAGATAGTTTTGTTCCATCTAGTAATGCAGTTTTAGATGAGAAAAACCCTATGGGCTATTCAAATGGAGAAACTGGTGAAAACTCTGACATGTGCATTATCTGAAATCCACAGCTTTTATCATACACACTCTAGCATCTAAAAGCCAAGATTATTTTACCTAATGGTAACCTCTGCGGTGAATCAGAACCACTTACTGTACAGAAAATGCAGACGGCAGCAATCCTAAAAGGAAAGCACTTCATAATGGCTCAGGCTCAGGCCCAGGGGTCTGAGGAAATCACCTTTTCCCTAAATTGACCAATAAATATTCAGGCTTAGTGGTGGGTTTGTGGATGTTTACCACATCTAGCTGAATAGCAAATTTGCTGCAATTGAGATTCAAATTACTATACTACAAACTCTACTAGACTTTGTTAAGGCCTGCATTTTGCCACTGTGGAGTGATTTATTTGTAATATTTAGGATGTTTTGTTAGCTTTCAGCCTTGAAGCTTCCTTTTTCAGCAAATTCTCAATTTTTCAGGGGCTAAGTGGTTGCCAAGCTCCAATTTTCTGCTTCCTCTTTGAGTCAATTAAGGCGGGTTTTCTTTTTTCTCCAGATACCTAGCGGTAAAGGTAAAAGGCGCAAGATCAAATCAGTCAATTTGCTGTGTTTTTGGTTTAAAGGATGGTTCTAGGAGTTGGGCATGACTGATTAGTGTGGAATTGTGGATTTCATTTTTCCAGGATGTCTACTCCCTGTTACGCAGATTATTATCAATATGCCTGTTAAGATCTCATGACCTTTTCCTACTCTGTCCTAGCCATGAAACCTTTCCTGACAATCTGTTCTTTCTTTAGTGAACCTGGAAAAATGGCTTTTGTTTAAAAAATGACCCCATGCTGATAAACTTTGTTCTCTAATATCATAGACTGTCAGAAATTTAGATGTATGAGATTGGTGAGAATGCAGCATCCAGTCCTGCCTGGTGAATCAGAGCTTTTTGGGTCACTTTAATTCAGAAAAGCAGCCTTATTTCCAGCCCAGGTGCAGAGTTTCAGATAAAGGATTTTTGGATATAACAGTTATTTCCATGTTTATCTTAACTTTAGAGTTTCTAAGGAAGTAAGTCTCTTAGTCTGTTTTCCAGCCCTGGCCCTGCTTGCACCTATTAAACAGTTCATGTTAATTTTATCTACATTTCTCCCTATCATACAAATCCTCCCTCTCTTTAGGGAAATGCCTGATAGTTCTTCAAGTGTTCAGGCTCCTCCGCTGCAGCCAATTAATACACCTAACTTGTTGTCCCTGGTGGTCTTTATCAGGTAGGCTTTATTACTCTGTAGGAGTCTATCTGTCACTTAATACTTTCTGATTTATACACTGGTTATTTAAACATATTTCTCCAATTAGACTGAAAGCAATCTCAAATGTAGCATCTACATTTGTTAATTTACTTTCAAATCATACTTAGAACAATACTTTGCATGTGGTAGTTGTTAAAATTATTTAATGAAGGGATGAACACATGACCATCAGGAAAGTGGTTTTTAAATTACAAAACTGAGGAATGATAACTAAGGATGCTATGCTATCCTATGTCACTGCAGTTGTGTCCAACTCTTTGTGACCCTATGGACTGTAGCCCACCAGGCTCCTCTGTCCTTGGGATTCTCCAGGCAAGAATACTGCAGGGGTTGCCATGCCCTCCTCCAGGGGACTTTCCTGACCCAGGGATCAAACCCATGTTTCATATGTCTCCTGCGTTTGGAGGTGGGTTCTTCACCACTAGTACCACTTGGGAAGCTCCTAAGAATAATACAGACTAAAGACACTTACTCTATTAATTTTGTTATGTTCTTATATTTAATATTGCTGTTTTTTATTAAACTTTTTCCATTTGGTGATTAATACAATATCACTGAGGCAGGTGTTTTTTGGTATTATTTTTAATATGTATTCCGGTAAAAATGTATGGCGTATAAGTTTTATTATTAGAATCTGTTAAAATTCTTTCAAAGTGATTGTTTCTGTGCTAGGTTCTAACCAACATCATAATGGCAATGTTTATATGAGAAAGAGGCTTAAAACAGGGGACTCTGGCTGGGCTTTCAAGGATGAAGAATTCATTCTTATATTCTGTTTTGCTGCTAGGTTATATCTTCAACACAAGCAGTTATTTAAGCTCTTTCAGAGTCAGGGTCATCAATCAATGGTCCATGGGCTAAATTCTGCTTGTTGTTTGTTTCTGTAAATAAATTTTACTGGAACACAGTTAGGCTCATTAATTTACATATTGTCTATGGCTGCTTCTGCAATACAATGGCAAGAGTTGCAATTATATGGCCTGCAAAGCCTGAAATATTTACTCTCTGGACCTTTACAGAACAAAACCTCTGACTTCTGCTTCAGTAGAATCAGGTATATTTCTTATCTGTAAAACTGAGATAATAATAGCAGCATTATATACATATTAGATGAAAAGAATGATTTTAAATTATAACATTTTACTTTTAAAATACAGATATATAGAAGCACACAATACAAGCACATAATATTGTTTGCTTTAATTTCTTCATTGTATTATACATTTTATTAAATTAATCAAATGAATGCAAAATTAATAAAAACTAAAGGGAACATTTCTCTATGGGAACATAGAGAAATTTATTCCCTTTCTTGAAGATATAAAGCTAACAAATCTTTTTTGTTAAAACCTGAGGCGGTGACTTTTACTGAAAACCACCTTCCCTTCTCTATACTCCTCTTCTACTTGCTGGGTTTTGTCAGTATGTTCCTTACCTGGTACCAGGAATATGCGCGGTCTGATGGGTCAATGAGAATGGTGATGATCTTGGCTTTGGGGACCAAAGAAGCCGCCCTTTTAGGAGCTTCCTCTGAGTGGAAGTAGTTGGCACTCTTCTCAAACAGAAAATCAGTGGTAACATTAGATGGGACTGGGAAGAAATCCATATACCTAGAAAGGGAATATTTCTCAAAATGAAACTCTGGTTTATACTCATATACTGGTGAGTCAAAGATGTTAAAGGTGTCCCACAAACAAAATTCATTTGTTTCCTAAAAAAAAAAAGGCTTTTTCTTTAAGCATTTGTCCCCCAAGCCTGTTAGCAAGGAAAAAACATACAGAACACTAATAGTGTATTTTCAAAATGCTTTTCTAAATACATTTTCTTTGTATTCTACTTAATATCAATAAAAAGGTATGGGAAATAACAAAAATGTAGATACAAAGGGATCAAATGGCAATAATCAACCTAACTGTATAAAATGTATCTGAAAGCAGAAATATTTTACTGCATGAGCCTCTGGAGCCAGACAAATATGAGTGCTCAACCAAAAAGAAAACTGGATCAAAACAAATAGTATGTCTAGTTCAAGGCATTTTACAGACTTAGACAAAACATTTTTACCTCATCACAAGAAAAAATAATTTCATTCCCACCAGTGTGTTGCCCTTACATTCAACTACAAAGTGTGTCAAAGGGCAGAACAGATGTGGTGTGAAAAGACTGCCTGTTTGCTTATTTTTTCACATAAAGAGCCACTTATGTTGTTTAGAATGATTCAGTTCAGTTCAGTCACTTAGTCGACTGGCCAAAGTATTGGAGTTTCAGCCTCACCATCAGTCCTTCCAAAGAACACCCAGGATTGATCTCTTTTAGAATGGACTGGTTGGATCTCCTTGCAGTCCAAGGGACTCTCAAGAGTCCTCCAGCACCACAGTTGAAAAGCATCAATTCTTCGGCACTCAGCTTTCTTCACAGTCCAACTCTCACTTCCATACATGACCACTGGAAAAACCATAGACTTGACTAGACGAACCTTTGTTGGCAAAGTAATGTCTCTGCTTTTGAATATGCTATCTAGGTTGGTCATAACTTTCCTTCCAAGGAGTAAGTGTCTTTTAATTTCATGGCTGCAATCACCATCTGCCGTGATTTTGGAGCCCCCAAATATAAAGTCTGACACTGTTTCCACTGTTTCCCCATCTATTTCCCATGAAGTGATGGGACCAGATGCCATGATCTTCGTTTTCTGAATGTTGAGTTTTAAGCCAACTTTTTCACTCTCCTCTTTCACTTTAATCAAGAAGCTTTTTAGTTCCTCTTCACTTTCTGCCATAAGGGTGGTGCAATCTGCATATCTGAGGTTATTGATATTTTTCCTGGCAATCTTGATTCCAGCTTGTGCTTCTTCCAGCCCAGCGTTTCTCATGATGTACTCTGCATAGAAGTTAAATAATCAGGGTGACAATACACAGCCTTGACGTACTCCTTTTCCTATTTGGAACCAGTCTGTTGTTCCTTGTCCAGTTCTAACTGTTGCTTCCTGACCTGCATATAGCTTTCTCAAGAGGCATGTCAGGTGGTCTGGTATTGCCATCTCTTTCAGAATTTTCCACAGTTAATTGTGATCCACACAGTCAAAGGCTTTGCCATAGTCAATAAAGCAGAAATAGATGTTTTTCTGGAACTCTCTTGCTTTTTCGATGATCCAGAGGATGTTGGCAATTTGATCTCTGGTTCCTCTGCCTTTTCTAAAGCCAGTTTGAACATCTGGAAGTTCACGGTTCACGTATTGCTGAAGCCTGGCTTGGAGAATTTTGGGCATTACTTTACTAGCATGTGAGATGAGTGCAATTGTGCGGTAGTTTGAGCATTCTTTGGCATTGCCTTTCTTTGGGATTGGAATGAAAACTGATCTTTTCCAGTCCTGTGGCCAGTGCTGAGTTTTCCAAATTTGCTGGCATATTGAGTGCAGCACTTTCACAGCATCATCTTTCAGGATTTGAAAGAGCTCAACTGGAATTCCATCACCTCCACTAGCTTTGTTCATAGTGATGCTTTCTAAGGCCCACTTGACTTCACATTCCAGGATATCTGGCTCTAGGTGAGTGATCACACCATTTTGATTATCTTGGTAGTGAAGATCTTTTCTGTATAGTTCTTCTGTGTATTCTTGCCACCTCTTCTTAATATCTTCTGCTTCTGTTAGGTCTATACCATTTCTGTCCTTTATTGAGCCCATCTTTGCAGGAAATGTTCCCTTGGTGTCTCTAATATTCTTGAAGAATAGTCTTTCCCATTCTTTTGTTTTCCTCTATTTCTTTGCATTGGTCGCTAAGGAAGGCTTTCTTATCTCTCCTCGCTATTCTTTGGAACTCTGCTTGGAACTCTGCATTCAGATGTTTATATCTCTCCTTTTCTCCTTTGTTTTTCGCTTCTTTTCTTTTCACAGCTATTTGTAAGATACTTGTTAGAATAATTACAGAAGTTTAAATAGTACATATTCCCAGATATGAAATACTATCAAATATTCTAAGGTTAGGTTCTGTATCCTTAAGTGAGGTGAGATTTGTCACCAGCAGAGTGAAAACAGGAATACCTACCTGTAGCCTGAAGCACAGAAATGTAGGATGTAATGGAATTTGTATAATGTGCCATTTGCACAAAATGTCAAATAAAAGTGAATTCAAGCATATGATGATGGGTGTTTCTGAAGCATCAAAGAACATCTTTTAAAGGCAAAGGGGCCTTTTTAGAAAGGATGTGCGAATTTAACGTTTAGGGTTTCTTACATTTTATAACAAAGGCCTCACCCTCCAGACCCGCACTGTCTCTAATTCATAAGCCACAATGATTTTGAGCTACCAAGACAAGGTAGTTCAATAATTACTGAAAAAGAGAGACATTAACATTGATGTGGTGAGTTCTTTTTGCAGTGTGTTGTTTTCTTCCATTCACACAATAAAGCTCCTAGAAGGATTCCAGTTGTTATCATATTACATAATTTGGCTGGTGCAACAAAGTGATGTCTTCAAACTCAGCGCAGCACAGAAATCATCTTATATTTTTCTGGAGATTGCTTTGTTGGTCATATGTCATGCTGGCGTTCCTTTTAGGGGTAAAGACATGTAAACATTTCTGCAAAGTTTGATCTGCTATCTGTTCTGGTATACACTGTATTAATAGAAGGTGCCAAATTTTAGGACATTTTTAAATTTAGATGCCCACACTTGTTCCGGGGGTGCTAAGGTCATGTCAAGTGTCTTAGTGGTATCTTATTTGTTCCAAGCTTGCTTATTCTGAGAAAGGATCCAAAAATCACAAAAGAAGGGCAGGAGGTACTGAATTCA
Organism: Bos grunniens; assembly: GCF_055505025.1. Taxonomy (NCBI): domain Eukaryota; kingdom Metazoa; phylum Chordata; class Mammalia; order Artiodactyla; family Bovidae; genus Bos; species Bos grunniens. Next base: position 111,507,708 of record NC_141170.1, on the reverse strand, counting down.
GATAACTTTTAACTTCTGAAAACTACCTTCCTGGTAGTTGTCTATACCTACGGCACTTTAGGCCCTGAAATCGTCCTCAGGCAGTTCTGGATCTTGGACCTAAAATGTATTGATTTTGTCTGACTCCAGAGGCTCATGGAAAAAGCAGGGGCCAGTTCTTGTTTGCTTATGTGCCCACATTTTTCTAACATACTGACTGATACTTATGGGCACTTGAAAAGTGTTTGCTGAATACACAAGGTGGTAAAGAATTCAGCTTCATATTTCTAGGGTGGAAACAGGTCCACATTTGGAGAATATGAATTCAGGTTATTCAAAGAATTGGTGAGCAAAGTAGAGTGGTTTAATAATTTGGGGGTTAAACGTGAAATGCCTGCCTCATTTAAGCTTTGCTACTCCCATAACCATTTCTGTCTTTTATCAAGCCCATCTTTGCATGAAATGTTCCCTTGGTATCTCTAATTTTCTTGAAGAGATCTCTAGTCTTTCCCATTCTGTTGTTTTCCTCTATTTCTTTGCATTGATCGCTGAGGAAGGCTTTCTTATCTCTTCTTGCTATTCTTTGGAACTCTGCATTCAGATGCTTATATCTTTCCTTTTCTCCTTTGCTTTTCACTTCTCTTCTTTTCACAGCTATTTGTAAGGCCTCCCCAGACAGCCATTTTGCTTTCCATGGGGATGGTCTTGATCCTTGTCTTCTGTACAATGTCACGAACCTCCGTCCATAGTTCATCAGGCACTCTTATCTATCAGATCTAGTCCCTTAAATCTTATTGGGCTCCAAAATCACTGCAGATTGTGACTGCAGCCATGGAATTAAAAGACGCTTACTCCTTGGAAGGAAATTTATGACAAACCTAGATAGCATATTCAAAAGCAGAGACATTACTTTGCCAACAAAGGTCCGTCTAGTCAAGGCTATGGTTTTTCCTGTGGTCATGTATGGATGTGAGATTTGGACTGTGAAGAAAGCTGAGCACCAAAGAATTGATGCTTTTGAACTGTGGTGTTGGAGAAGACTCTTGAGAGTCCCTTGGACTGCAAGGAGATCCAACCAGTCCATTCTGAAGGAGATCAGTCCTGGGTGTTTGGAAGAATGATGCTAAAGCTGAAACTCCAGTACTTTGGCCACCTCATGTGAAGAGTTGACTCATTGGAAAAGACTCTGATGCTGGGAGGGATTGGGGGCAGGAGGAGAAGGGGAGGACAGAGGCTGAGGTGGCTGGATGGCATCACCGACTCGATGGACGTGAGTTTGAGTGAACTCCGGGAGCTGGTGATGGACAGGGAGGCCTGGCGTGCAGCAATTCATTGGGTCGCAAAGAGTCGGACTCAACTGAGCAACTGAACTGAACTGAACTGACTCCCATAACAGCTCAGCACTTTTTCTTAAAACTGAAAGATGTCAATTTTGCAACACTCCACATTTATTTGTTTCTGGGTTGACCCTGTATTTCTAAGTGATTTTACTCAGAGCCAGATTAAGATGTTTAGGGTTTCTAAATGTTAGCAGGGCTGTACGGCCCTCCATGTGCTCCTCCAACCATCCACTGCCTCCCCAAGTAATTATAAAAAATAATACCAAACTGTAGAATATAAAAGTTAACTGTATGCCTACATCAAACATTTTTCTTAGAAATTCTGATTGTAAATCTTGGCTATTTTTTATCAAAGATGGAGTTTTCTCATTTTCATTTGCCCTGCTTTGCTTGTGCCCTAAGCCTGTGTTTAGGTTGCCTGATAGGGAAGCCCTGGTTTTGCCCAGTTCTCCAGAAAGAACAGATCCATGTATCCAGGTTAATTAACTGTGCCTGGGCTAATTCTGTAAGTGACCTTGGCACGCTGAGACACACAGACTCAACCTTGTGGCTTTCTTGTCTTAAAGGGACTGCTGAGGTGCTGACACTTCAGGGAGAGGCAAGGCCAGTCTAAGGACTGAATACGTTTGCTGTCCTTGAGAGCCAAGCTCTAGTTATTGCTAATAGATTGATATTGACAGTTACTGTTGTATTAATTGCCATTTATAAATGCATAATTTGTCAATCAAAAGTGTTTACAATTGGGGTATTTTTAGCAAGTTATCATTAAAATCTTTAATTGCTCTTTCGTTTTCTACTTATTTATGCCATCTCTTTGGGGACCACTTAAGGGACTGTTCATTCCTGTTATAGTCCTATACACATTACTGTCTTAGGAACAGCTTTTTTTTTTCCTCAAAAAATGAATATTCTCACAGATATTCTTAAGTCCCAGGGAATCTAAGTATTATTGCATTCCTCTCTACTTCCAAAGCAGTTTTAAATCAAGCCCTTTAATCTTGATGTAAACAAGGACTAAATTTTTTATTCTGCTGTATACAAGCATATTTATTTGAGTCAGTGGGAACACAGCAGCTGAAGTAGTTGATGGATCCTTGACTCTCACAGCTATTATTTAATACTACAAAATTAATCAGTATCAACCAGTGTGCTGAAGAATTGGCAAGAAAATATATAATAATTAGAATATATATAAATCCTAGTAGGAGCTCAGCTTATACTCAATCCATTTCTTTAGCTTTCCATTTGGACTGCTCACAAGCAAACCTTGAGGGCATTGATACATATAAAATAGAGATCATGCAATCTGACAACAGAAGTTAATATATAAAACCTGTATGCTAAACTACACACAAAATGTTTATGTTCATGCTCTATAGTTCTTATAAGAATTTACTTTTACACCACTTTCTGCACAGAATTTGTACATTAAAGACTTGTAGATACATTTTAGGATTAACACGTTTGTTTGTAACACCTATTCCTCCTACGTTACATATTTTGTGTATAGTAGACATTTTAAGTTTTCATTTTAATTAACTCTTCTTCAGATGGCTGATATGGTTCTAATTTCAAAGGCCCAAAATTAAATTTTGTATATTGTTGATAGCTTTTTAAAGATAGCTTTCATTACTCATGACATGCATACACATGTCTAACTTTATTTATCTTTTGTACCAAAGTAAAATAGTATATTATATGTGAACTGTAGCATCACTTTGATGCAAAGTATATAAGAACAGAAAATTATGAAAGTGTTTTCTTAAGAGTAGAGAAAAATGAAATTCTTGTGTATTAGGTATTTCTCTTTTTATTTGTAATTACCATCAAAGATAATTAATGCAAGTTAAAATTACACATGAGTCTCTTGAGGTCCCTTCATAAACTGAGAAAAGTTTGTTATGAATAGTTTCTGTGCTCCTTCATGTTATTTAATCAAGGCACAGAGATAACTACTGTTTGGGGCTAACAGACTTAAATGTTGATTATAAGCACTAATTTAATACTGTGCACAGTACATATACTTTTAGATTTATACTAATAACCCATCTTACCAATCAATCCCCCTGTGGTAGTTATTTCTATTAAAGAACTGTACCTCCTCAAAGGTTTTTGGGCTGGGGGAGTTACTAAGGATGGAAGGATGCATAACCAGGAACAAATACAAAGCAGTGGTTCCTGAAAAGACAACAGAGGTTCAGAGATTAATTGAATGAAAACAGTTTCCCACTATTAGCATTTGAGTTGTTAATAAACTGTATTACAATGATCCAAACAGATACATATAAGTAATTCTTGAATTAAAGTGAATAGATAACCAGCATCTTAAGAAATGAATTCTAAAAAATGAGGACAGTGTTATGTGAGAAAAGGCCTGTTGTAAGAACTGCAGGAACAGGCTTTTGACCTCAGTTCAGTCATTGACTTTGGCTTTTTGCTTTCTCTTGACTTATTAGTGGACAATCGCCTGCCTTAATCATTTGTTAGGCCTTCTCTGAGGACAAAAAGACATATTGTGCCTGAAGATATTTTGATATTAATAAAGTACCATGTAAATGAAAGACATCATAATTTAGCATACGATATTATATTATTAATACTTGAGTTCCCGTATAAAGTTCCTCCCAAGGCCTATGAAAGCTTATTAATTTGAGACAGAATGTAAACTTTTAACCAGTTTGTTTAAGTTTGAATGTACTTACACACCTATACAAAGTAGTGTCAAAATTGTTTAAATTGCTAAATTTGGGGAAAAAAAATTGGTGCCTTTTCTTGGTGACATAACACAATTTGCATTTTTGGAAAGAGGGTGGCATATCATAAGTACCCATATAGATTTGTTAAAATAACTCTTGTCAACAGCAATATTGTATAAAACAACGAGTTGGAAGAGGCAGTGTTCCTAGATTTTATCTGAACCAAACAATGAACATTTTATCTACAATCATAGATATCTATAGGAAATGAAACACAGTAATCTATGCCATACAAGGTAAAAATGATCTTCACAAACTCGACTTAAAACAGTGGTTCTCAAACTTCAGCATGCATCAGGTTCACTTGAAGTGAAAGTCAAGTCACTCAGTCGTGTCCGCCTCTGCGACCTGGAAATCTCCAGACCAGAATACTGGAGTGGGAAGCCTTTCCCTTCTCCAGGGGATCTTCCCAATCCAGGGATCAAACCCAGATCTCCTGCATTGCAGGCGGATTCTTTACCAGCTGAGCCACAAGGGAAGCCAAAGAATATTCTTAACCAACTGAGCTATTAGGGAAGCCCCAGGTTCACCTAGAGGGCTATTAAAACAGAGCTGGGCCTGATCCCAGAGTTTTTGATTCAGCACACTTCAAGAATCTCTGACTAACAAGAAATATGGGACAAAATCAAAAACTTGTTGGGGAAAAAAAAATGTTCCATTACTTGAAAGCCATAGTAAAGCTTTCTAGAGCATACTTCAGAGTCCGATAACTTCTAGGATCAAGAGTTTTATTTCTAGCACTTACCAGCTGTTTGAACTTAAACAAAAAATATATGACCTGAGTCAGTGTTCTTATCCGTGTAGTGGGGGAGAAAATACTTAGCTATCATGGCTTTATGAGGGTCAAGTGAGGTAATCTATTTAAAAATAGTTAAAAAGCTCGATATCTGAATATTGTAAGGTATTTTTAAAAAATAACATTTTTTGAGCTAAAATTCAGTAATGCATTTTAAAAAATTGAACAGAATATAGTGTTTGTAAAGACAAAAAGAATATCTATTACAATATGAAAGAAGAAAACAGGGTAATCCTTTCTGAGATCAACTGATAAAATTCTTTTCTGAATTTTGTTTTTAAGAATTGTATTATATCATATTACTTGCTTTTAATAGCATGATAAGCATTAATAAGACAAGCAAAAAAAAATGAATACAACCTAATTATCTGCCTAGTCAGTAAAGGCACACTGTAATTTATCAGTGGTCAAAAAATTAAGTTATGGTTTCTGAATTCTATCTTTACCTACTCATATTCTTGGGTCTGAATAAACTGTCGTGTGTGTGTGTGTATTTCAACAATATAATCATAGACACAAAACCAGGAATTCAAAAATTTAAAAAACTTCAAGTTTTCTGTTTTTAGTTTCAACACTAAAAATATTTGAATATCCAGATGACTATACCTTTATGCAAAATTATTCAGAAAAATACTTTTGGCAAAACTAAAGATTAAAAATAAAGCTAAATAATTTTTGTGAAATTGATACAAGAAGCTATGTCTGTCTACTTAAAAAATAACCTCAAAAAATATCAATAGATACAAAAGCAATATGCTAAGTGAAAGAAGTCCAACACAAAAGATACTTTATATTTCCATTTATGTGAAATCCTAGAAAAGCCAAAACTACAGTGCCAGAAGGTGGTTTTCTGTGACTAAGGATTGGGGAAGGAAAACTGACTAGAAAAAAGATGCGGAGAAACTTTTCAGGGAAACAGTAGTGTTCTAAATCTTAAATGTTGTAGTGGTTACACCACTGTGTACAATTTCTAAGATTTACAAAACTATGCATTTAAAGTTGGTGAATTTTATTGTATGTAAATTATCTCTCTATAAAACTGAGAAAATTTCAATTTCTATAAAAAGGATTTAAAAATTCCCTTCCAAAGGTAAATGTCATATACAGATTGTAACATAAACATTTGGAAACCCAATTGAGCTGAAGATGACAAGTAATGATTCTGCCATGTAACCATGACATTAAAATGTCTGCATATCTAGCGCAACACAAGAGGAAGTATATCCTGCAGGGCTTTCTGAGGCAAACTTGATCTGCCAAGCTTCTGAGAGAAGATGCGACCGTTAATGACAAAGCTATGGGATGACAGTGGGAGTTCACTAAAGAAACTTTAGTGTGAATGTCTTTCTAGTTGCTTCTTGACTGTAAATAAGGACAAGTGAGATAAATAAGGATAAGAGAAGTACGTGCCATATTTATTATTGTTTTCAGATTGATATTTGTAAATGGGACTAAGAGAAAATGAATAGCTTAACTTGACTGTGTATATTACATAGAATTCTCCCAAGTTATTTCCAGAGAAATAAGGAAAGGAAATGTATTCCCCTTAGAAGGGATATGAAATGGCTGCTCTCTGTGAAGCTAGAAACGAAGAGCCCCAAATAATTTATCATGCAGGATACAGCTTGAATGTCTGGCATTTTTAAAGCTTCCACTGGGCTTCATTTTAATACTGTTTCTTACAGAAACAAGAAGTTTATGGGAAAAATTGCACACCAACTTAAAAAAAGGTGCCAGAGATTTCTTCTGGGTATGAATAAATATCTTTCTTAACACAAAGTAACACAAAGTTTTGTTTATGCTTGGGAATTCTGCTTGTCAAACATCCTTTATAAACTTTTGGAAAATAGTCATTTCTGCAAGAAATAGTTTAGAAATAAACTGTATAAGGAAGATGTCAGGAAAAGGATAAATTTCTGGAAGATTTATAGGTACTTATATGTGTCCATCTTGAAATTTGATGAAATCTTGTAAGTCACTCTTCAAACACAGGATTAGTTTTGATTTTAGAAATGTTAATAACAGCAATTTTCAATTAGGATCTTTGGGAAAAAATAACATTCGCCACCAAATTGACTGCTGGGTATTCCAACTATGTAATATCTATTTTCATCCTTTTTACTTAAAAAAAATTCAGCTCAACAAAGAGAATAAAATGTTATTCATTCATCAATATTTATAGGGAGTTGAGAAGTCATTGTGGCAAGAATTCACTGTCTAGTCATCAGGATTTTTATACATGTTGATTATAACATAAAAAGTTCTCACCAGTTTTCTGGGGTCCTATTACCAAGAATTTTGGTAAGCGATCACAGGTTTTTTCTTTAGACCAAATGTCTCTGTGGCGTTTGTCATCACAAGGATTCTAAACAGGAGAAAATAATAGAGTTGTATATTTTTTGTGGCTGCCCATTGTGTGCTAGAGTTTTTCAGCTTCTGTCATTGAAAAGACACCCCCAGAAACAAGGTTATGGTGGCTCCCTCTTTTAAACGAAAGTTGTAAAGTGGCATCCATGGAGGATTTCAAATAAGTCCTTTTCCATCCTGAAGGTGAGTGTTGACTGAGGAGGTGAGGGAGGGGAGACATTTCCATTATGGGTAAACAGCTTCATAGCACTGAGGGTTTAATTATTTTTTTCTGCTATTGGCGGTTCTATGTCTTGATTGTGTGTGTGTGGTTTAAGTTTTAAAATAGTGAGCATGTTGGGCAGAGGCTGTGCTTGCTTGCCCTGCTAACCTAGAAGAGGATACACTCTCAGCACTGAAATATATAAGGTGTCAGATTTTTATTCTAAGTAACTTCGAGCTTTCCTGCTGTGCTTCAAAAGGAGATGGATCTGGTCATAATAATACTGTTTAAAGAGACAGCAGATTCCTCTCAGCTGCTGTATGTCTAAAACTATAACTTTACAAACTATGATGCTAAAAAGCACTAAATTTCTGCAAAAGGGTAAAATGAGGGTGAATTACTACCTTAGGGAATCTGCTTTTGGACAATAGTACTTAAACTAAACTCACTGTGCAAACTGCATCTAGAATATCCTTAATTTTAACCGCTAGCTGCATATTACCTAAACAATTACAGCCCTTTTAATACTTTTCAGGAATAGGCAAATGGGACAGCACTCTATTTCTATTCAATTAATACTACATGTGTAGTTAAACACACCTGCTTATTTAGCATAAACAACAGATTTTAAGACTAAGGTGAGGGTTTTTTTTTTTTTGGCTCTTGTTCTAGGAAAAAAGTGGTTTCAACTGAAATAATAATGATTTCCATTTTAAAATAAGGTGTTCAATTAGCAGGAAAGTTTCATATCTTTCCAGTGGCTGACACTTGGTGATGTTCTGTAGTGGTTAAGATAAAAAGGCGGATGTTTTAAAAATCTTAACTGCCAAATAGTATGCAGTGATATTTCTACAACCACCGACTTTAACCTACTAAAATATGTAGTTATGTTTCTTCTTGGGGTTATCTGTTTTTGCCTATGAGGCAATTAGCTCAAGTTCACAGATAAATGAATATAAGTGCAGAGCTTGCTGCAACTTCAATCTGTGGAATTTACTGAGTTCTACTTCTAAACAACAACTTCTGAAGATTGTTATTATTATACCATCAGCTCTGTCAGTAATTCTCACTTAGAACAGTGATTCAGGGTGCAGTGTCTGGAGCCATGTGGCCCAGAATTCATTTCCATTCTGTCACACAATAGCTGTATGCCTCTGCTTAGGTGTCTCAGCCTCTCTGTGTTGCCCCAGTTTCTTTATCTGTAAAATGGGGGGTAGGAACTATACCTCATAGGGTAGCTGTGAAGACTGAATGGATGAGCATATGTAAAGAACTCGGTCAGACAGATGACAGGCACTATGCAGCTACTTGCTAAGATTATTACTTTCCCTGGGTCGTGCAGTGGGCAATTCAAGCTCAAAGTGTGTTTCTGTAATTCTAGGACATGTAGAGTGTAAGCTTGGAAATCTGGGTTATGCCTGGAACCATTTGAATATGCCTTATTTACGAGACATTTTCTCTCAAGAAGCTCAGTGATTTTGCTTCTAAACATTTTCCCCACATCCAAAGTAATACCTGACTAATGCTTTTGCCTATATTATGCAGCTGTCGTGACCCTGTGGTTCAGAGGCAGATAGCAGTGAACTCTCCTCACCTGCCCCTTTAATGTTGTTTAGTCACGAGAGGTATACGGATGTGTTCAAGGCTGACTCCCTGCCTAACACATGCCTAAAACCATCTTCTGTTGTGTCAACCTACTGCAATCTGCAAATTGATCCCTCACTCCTGATTGAAAATATGACATCCACTGACCCTCTCACTGAGCTTTCAGCATTCATAGTTTCTAAAGGGCCTGGGAACAGAGAAGCTGGCCCACTATGAAGTTTCTCAAATCTACTAACATTTCCAAAATGTACATTATTTCCTCCCCACCTCTACCCGATGCCTTCACTTTTCAGATTTGTATTAACTCATAGATCATATGTTTGTGGGATTAATTAATTATACCAATTATTGACCCAATCTTACCTGCCAGAGAGGGTCTTTTTGATCAGGAAAGAGCTCAAAATACTTGTGAGCCAGCTGCACTGGAGGCAGAGTCTGAAGTCTCAAGTTGGTCCAGCTCTGCACGAAGTTGGCCAGGTTGACAAATGTGTATAATCCCAGCCGGTCATTCCCGTAGTTAGACAAATGGGTCATGAAAATGCTGATCTGAAAAAGGCAAATGAACTTCAGCATAAACACAGGTTATTTTCACCCTAGGGGGCAGTGCAACCATAGCAATGCTAGTTTTTCTAAAGAACTCTTTGCATAGGGTTTCAGTTCATGAAATGCTTTGGAATTTTGGACATATCTCAGATATTCTCACTGTATTAATGCACTACGGAGGATGTGTTATTAGTAAGACTTGGTGAGCATTTTTTCTGAGGTTTTAATGTATTTCATAACAAAAAATGAGTCCAGCTGCCATAGCCCCTGTTAGTACAACTAGACCAATGCTGAATAACATGTCCTATATGTTCACACATAATGGCTTTCTGATATGTGAACTATTCATAATTTGAGGTAGTAGGAGGGTGGGATTTTGTAATATCAGTCAACTTAATTTGGTTTGTAACATAGTACATAAAATTAATGGACATAAATAATCAATGAGTTGTCATTATTAGCATTAGCTGAAAATCCTCTGGTATGTATTTATCAGAGGCCATAATGACAAAAGACCAGCAACTGAAGTTTTACTAAGATAACTATCAACTATTTTCCATCCATAATACTCTGAAAGTCTTTTCCATATTTATTGAGTCTACTATTTCCAGTATCAAATACCCCGAAGAAAAGTTTTCAATGCTTCAATAGATAAAATAAATTTTTCCTATGCAAGCAGGTGTCCTAGATCAAATCCATAAATTGAAAAAAATATTATAGCAAACATGGGGAACTTTTTATAATGAAATAAATTTGAATTCTGTAGGTTTAATTAGATTGGTAAGGAATATAGAAAGGGCATTTTTATAGCTGTTACTTTAAGAGAATGCAAGTAGTTTTTTTTGGTTAGTGTTGACAAATGGAAATAATTCTGCATGAGATTTTCAATGGCAGTGAAAACCACTGTGACATTTATGCTGCTATAAAAAGATCATAAAAATAATTCATGTGATAATAGTATGCTCCTAAAATTTATAATGTCATATGAATGAATAGTAATAATAGTTATTTTAATCATCATAATAATGAACATAATGGCTTCATTCATTAAGAGACAGAAATACTTAAGAAAATTTATTGAGGTAAAGTGGTAGTGATGAAAATTTTGATATAGAGTATCAGAGAAATATAGTTACTTATTACTATGAATAAAAGGAAACAGTGATATCCTATATTCTATTGAACAAATCACACAGATTTTAACATGAAAAATTTCAAGTATGATCAAGGATGTTTGTGTTTCTATTCATGCTGCCTGACTGTATTTTAAATCTTAGAACTTTTACAGACAAAAATACTTTCAGGGTGATTTTAAATAGCTACCAGCACACCATTGCACTTGTGGAGCTGACTGGTGAGGTTTTTACCATTTAGGGTATTTGGGAAAAATGAGACTTTTAAAACTTAAGCTTCTGGTTATTATGATTTTTTTTTTTTAGTAGTTTCAATTGTTTGACTTTTCCCACCCCCTCCTTTCTTCCTTCAAAATTCATCAAAACAGTAGGCTATTGAGAGACTTACGAAAATCATTCTTAAGTTTGGAAGTTCTTTTCTAATATCTACTATAGGCAGTCTTTCATTATGTGTTTTATATGCCACATTTTTCATTGTAGCCCAATAACAATGGCAAAATATTCCATGTTGCCTTTCTACTAATTTTTTCAGACAATGTAAAAAATATATATGTTAACCTAGCTAGCCACTAATTCAAATTTATTGCTTTATTTTTAGGAAAAATTTATCAAAACAATCTGTGTCTGCATTTCACTTGAACAATATCTGCATTGAACAGAAAATGAAAAACTTAGAGATACTGTGTGGCCTCCTGGCACAAGTGCATTTGACACCCCTTTGAATTTGTTTTCAACCCTGGAGAGCACTTTATGCTGTGACACTCAAACCATAGTGCCACATTTTCACTTGTATTTTTTCTGGTAGAAACAGAAGTGACCCAAAGTGAGTATGCGCTGGTTGTTGACATTGCTTTTGCTGAAACTGAACCTGATGGGCAAGAATTAAGGTTATACTTATAAGGTGTTGAACTTAATCCTGTAAAAGAAAAGCTACTTAACCTCCAACCAGCGAACCTTTCCTAAATGAAAGTTTCCTAGGTTTCAATTCTATTTTTTGTATGTCTACTTTATCATAATGCAAAGTGTACCATTAGTAAAAGGACTGTGTCAAAGTGATGGTTTTGTAATGATTGTCATCTCGTGACACTATTCTCGTCTTTGGACTCGAGCCTGGGATTGGTTTTGTGCTTCATAAAAAGAATATAATTGATCAGGACATAAAGCGGCTCAGTTTCTTTTTAAACTCTTTTCTAGGGGGTAAATCATAGTATTCTTGCCACATATACTGTTGTATATATCTTTTTTTTGATGAACATGTAGCTTCTCCAACTTTTCTTTATTATTTTTTAGTTAGGAAGGGATGCACAACAAGCAACAGGACAGGTGGGAACAGATTATATAAGGAGAAGGTTTTGGTCAAAAATTAGCTTGCTTTCCAAATAGTATTTCTTCTTTTGTCCTGATCTGTGACAACTCTAGTGACTCTACTTCTTGGCAATCCCTCACGTGACAGCAGTGTCTGCACAGACTAGAAAGAAATGAAGGAGTTTGAGAAGGTTGCCATTTCAGGGAAAGTAGATATTAATCTTTTCCTAAAGAAGATGCCTTTGTAATTTTAAGAGTGTTTCAGAACTGAGGGGTTTTGTTTGTTTTGCTTTAAACAAGGATTGAATGTATCAAAATAAGTTATGTTTACTATAGATACAGAATCCAATGAGAAGGAAAATGTCAAAGGAAGTTGCAACTGCATTTCTATAACAGTATTTGCTGTAAGCATACTGCAAGCAATTTTTGTTGTTACTCAAAAGACTGCTTAAAATTCAAATTGTTGGAAATTACCAAAGGCATAAAGTTTATCTGATTAACAGCTGAAAGCAATTTTAGCCCAATTAACATATATTTGTATAGCAAGATACTTATATATAATTTTTTTTTTTTCTGTAAAGGCAAAAGGTGAATGCCAAACATCATATATCCTGGCATTTATGAGAACGAAACAGTTACCAGTTGTCAAACAGTTACCAGTTGTAAAACAGTGACTAAGAGAAAGATATGGGAAGTTTTATCTACACTTTCCAGCCTCAGCCATGTGACTCGGATAAGTTCCAGGCAGAAGAGATGAATGAACTACTACCAAGAAGAATAAGGAGCAAATCATAGGTCTTGGTGCAAACGCAGTTGACAATGCAGTAATTACTCTGTTTTGAGAAGGTCAGGAGGAAGGGAGACAAAATTTAGGTGAAAAGAAAGTATGTTATCAATACTTATATTTGTTATAAGCTATGCCATTTATGGGGCTTCCCAGGTGGCACTAGTGGTAAAGAAACCGGGTGCCAATGCAGGAGACGTAAGAGATGGGGTTTGATCCTTGGGTCGGGAATAGCCCCTGAAGGAGGGCATGGCAACCCACTCCAGTATTCTTGCCTGGTGAGCCCACAGACAGAGGATCCTGGTAGGCTATAGCCCATGAAGTGACTTAGCATGCACGCATGCCATTTATGATGGTGCTGCTTAGTTCAAATCCACCAACTTTCTTATCCTATTTGCCAGATGCTCTGATTGGTTCTATAGAGGTGCAAATATAAATATGATGCTCATTTTTCGCGAGCCTTGTTTGTGAAAAAGTTTAGAGTTCAAGAGGCACAAAAGAGTTTATAATGAAAAAGTCTTACCTCCCACCTCTCTCCTTTAGGCAAGCAGTTCTGTTTTGTTTTGGCATCCTTCCAAATGATCAGAGATTCAAAAGCCTAGCATATATACAAATCACCTAGGAGGTTTATAAATGTTCAGATTGCCAGGCCTTACACTCAGAGATTCTGATTTTCTGGTCTGGAGGGTGGCCTGGTACCTACGTTTAGAGGAGCATCCCCAAGTGTTCAGATGCAGGTGCCACTGGAATATGATTTGAGGAAAACCAGCCAGACCCATTATTTATTCCCACAGAAAATATTTTATTCATTGAAACCATCAGCTTTTCTGTAGTGATTCTTTTTTAATAAGTTTAAAAAACAAACACGATACATTTATGAATATGTTTTGATGTTATGACTTAAAGCTAACCATGACACAAAGAACAACTTGGTGAGTGCCCTTGGCCATGCTTTTGAAGGGCTTCTGCATTGCTGACATATGTGTGGAGATCCACAGAAGACTGATAGAAAGAACTGGTCCACCCGGACACATGCCACTGGTTCCTAAATCTCCTTCCATCCTGTTTTTTGTTTTTAAACCAAAGCAAAATTCTTCTGTTTTGTCATGTACCCCTCAGATGCACATTGCCTTATAATGTCTCTATTTAATAGGCTGCTTTTCATATTCATTTTTACTTTATATCATAGCATTTAAAAGATTTTCTGGAAGAGGACAAGCATAAGGTAATTAACTTCTTTAGGGAAAAAAATACAGAAAACAGTTCATTTCTAGAGGATAGTGATCAAACTGTAGAAGTCTTATTACTAAGAAAATATGAGTTTCACCACTGTCAAGATGGTGCTTCATTCCATGAGGATGTCTGTTTCTGGAAAATAAATTAAAACTTCTGAGGAGAAGGTTCTTCTAATGAGGCCCTGGGCCTAAAGCTCCAATCCCATAGTTTCACACATCAAACCCTCTAATAGTTTCTCATTGCCTTCTGAATTAAATAAAATTCAGGATGCCATCCTAAATTACATCATGATCCCAGGTTACTCTTCCAATCAGCCTGCCTTGCTTACTGCTCCCCAGTGTTCCCCAGACTCACCTACCTCTATGCTTAGTCCATGCAGTTTCTTCTTTAGAAACACTGCCTCACTTTTCCACTTGTCCATCCTGCGTATCCAGAGGGTTACAGCTAATTTTGAGATCTCTCCAGGTAAATGCAGTCTTTCAAAAATTTGAGCCTCAGAGTTGATTACAGTTTAGTCTTTCTGACATTTTCTTAACTCTGACTTGTATTATGCTTTTAAAAAATACTTGTTTTATTTGTGTCTAGATTGTCAGTTCCTTGGGGGCTGGCATGAGGTCTCTTCAACTTTATTTTCTGAACTTCCTGGAGTTTACTACATATAGTATACTCCTTGTGTTGGCACTAATAATCTTACTTAAAAAGCTGGGCAGTCTAGGGTCAGTTATTTTTCTCAGTGCCATTCATTCTGGTAATCCTTTGAAAGTGAAAGTGAAGTAGCTCAGTGGTGTCTGACTCTTTGTGACCCCGTGGACTGTAGCCTACCAGGCTCCTCCATCCATGGGATTCTCCAGGCAAGAATACTGGAGTGGGTTGCCATTTCCTTCTCCAGGGGATCTTCCCAACCCAGGGATCGAACCTGGGTCTCCCACATTGCAGGCAGATGCTTTAACTGCTGAGCTACCAGGGAAGAACTGGTAATCCTTTAGCACCATTCAAATTGTGAGCCTCCTCAAAGATTTATTCTTGTCTCTTCCAGCTTTATCCCCGTTTACTCTGTACTCTTCCCCCGAACTCTGCCCACCCATTCTTCACTTATTTTTTACTGCCCATTCCCTTCTGTTTCCTGTGAAACTTCCTTCCTTCGTAAATTAACGGTATCTTTAGGTCTTTGACTTTAGCCTGCATGGTGGTTAAGAAAGTGGGCTGTACCACATATTGGCTCTTTGATCTTAGCAAGTTATTTAAACTGTCAGTACTTTAATTTACTTATATGAAAGGAAAAAAGGGGATAGAAAAATAGCAACTACCTCACAGGGTTGTTCTGATGATTAAATGTAATAAAACATGTAGGCTACTTACTGTGTGCCTGCATGCTAAGTCGCTTCAGTCGTGTCTGACTCTCTGCAACCTTGTGGACTATAGCCCATCAGGCTCCTGTGTCCATGGGATCCTTCAGGCAAGAATACTGGAGTGGGTTGCCATGCCCTCCTCCAGGGTATCCTTCCAACCCAGGGATCAAACCTGCATCTCTTATGTCTCCTGCATTGGCAGGTGGGCTCTTTACCAGTAGCACCACCTGGGAAACACCAATTGCTTAATATCTGATAGCCATTTGTTATTGTTTTTGTTGTTATATTACTATGGGTTTGGAGGAACATAAATTCTCGTTTATAGCTTCCTTCCAGCAGCTCATCAACCTTATCTATATCTCTAGTTTTTTAATCCCTTCATTTTTTTCTGCATCTGTCAGTGTTCATCTGATTACTTCCTTTACGAGGCAAAATTCTATGGTCAGTAATTTGAACTTCTCTCCCACTATCAGCTCAGATTCCCAACCATCATTTTGCTTTCTATTGTCTGCAGGTCTGAGACTTTCCATCAATTTTCCATTCAGTTTCTCCATTCCCATGTGTAGATGTTCAGCACAGTTAGAGAAAAAATATACAGTGGGAGCTATCCAGGTCACAGAGGCACAGGGTCCAATTTCTATGGAATCCTCTACTGATGTTCGCTTTATTCATTATCTCTTCACTCTTCAGTTACCTTCAGCAGCTATTTCAAACTCTCATTCTTCTCTTAAGGGCTTTTTCTCAGTCTCCACTCTCCCTCATCTACCTAGTTCGTCATCTTGTGATTGATGGAGAAGCAATGGTCATAAGGCAGGAACTCTTTCAACTCCTACCCTCTCTGTAGATACTTGTCTTATAAAATTCCTCCTGACGCCTTCAGTGTCAGACAGAAGTGTTCCATTTTGTTTTCAAGACCCAGTATATCTCCGAGTGCCTTTTACCCCCTTTCAACTCCTAAAATCTCATTCTATCACTTATCCCTCTGTTTCCCTCTATTTTTAATCTGCTCTACTGTTCCTTCCCTAATACCTGAAAACATGCTTGAGGCTCTCTCACCTTAGGCTCTCTCTGGAGCTTTTTTATTTTCTAGACCTTATCCTTCCTAGCCAGGGTCTCTAAAGGAGCAGTGTAATAGGTGCTTTCATATCTCATTTTTGTTCACTTTTTAGTCTTTTGTAATCTGGAGTTTGTTCCCACCATTCCATTGAAAATGCCTTGTCAAAGGTAAGCAACTGCAAACATAATATCTGCGGTCTTAAAAAATCATTGTGTAACTCACACAGGAAACATTTCAGATTCATGGGATACATTCATTAAAGTAACCTTATCGCTTTTTTGCACTGTCTCTTTAACATTTACTCAGTGTGGGTGGTTTCCCCTTATCTCTGGATGAGGCTGGGGCAGGCAGCATGCCCTCCCTAGTTTCTTTAGTGAATAGATAACTCTCATATAGCTTTAAGTTGCTAGCACAGTGTTGATTTACTCGTTTAAATCTCCTTGTTCAGAGAAAAGAAGCAAAACTCCAAGGTTGATGCAATATTAAATCTCCTTTCTCTCAGCTGCAACCTGGTACAGGAGAGGATCTGCCAGAGAGGCTGGGAAGAGAGCCTGATTGATTCTTCTCCAGTGGGTGATTTTATTCTTCATCTTGCTAGCTGACATTTCTTATCCCTTAGTGTTTGGGACATGGACATGAAGGAGGGAAAGGGAGTCAGAGAATTATTCCGTGGTTGACACTGTCATAAAATGGAATATGCTTAAGTCATTCGAGATCTTTGGTGATACCTCTTCCAGGCCCCACCAATGCAGTTTCCTTTATGAGGCTCAGTCTTTAGTGGAGTCCCTTTAAAAGGATTCCCAGATAATATTCCTACTAAGAATTCCACATCTGGGCCCTGAGAGTTAGAGGCCTTTGACCTGACTTTGGAAAAGAAGGCACATTTTTCTTAGGCGTGTGTTCCTCCTCTTTAAGTCCTCTAAAATAACTTCTTTATATATAAGAATCTATAAGTAATACTGTTATGCAATGAGTTATATTTTCTAAAAGTGAATTATTTGAGGAGTTAGGTAAATCAGCTTAAGAACTGGAGTTTTAAAATGTTACATTTCTGAAACTGTCAACCCTTTCAGACAGTAGCAACGACCCAGAACCACATGTAACAGACAATTGTAGCCAACATCTCTCTCATGGTTTAGTTTTATGAGTCATGAGGCAGACTCTAGCCCCAAATGTCTGTTTTCTGCAGGGAAGCCATAGCAAGCTCTCTTATCGTTTCAGTGGCCCTCACTGCAGAGCTGAGATGAGCAGCAGGTCATTCACCCTCTGCTCTCCCGCAGGCAGAAAGTGGTGGGGCCATGCTCACTGCATAGCACAAGTCTCTCCAGAAATCTTCCTCACAAATTCTCCTTCATTTCCGGAAACTTGATCATTTTATCATGGTGGTCCCAGGCACAGCTCACTTTGGTGCTAGTATCTTCCATATTTTTGTGCTGTTTTATGCTAAAAATTATTTTCCTTGACCTTATCACCCTGTCCAGTGGGAGAAAAAAGATGTCACTCATTTTTGAGGCTTAAATTCATTGAGTATTGTTTTTCTACCTGGCTTGTGCCTTGGTCATCATTTAAGAATCTCAAAGGAAAGCTCAGCTGCAGAATAATTTGGCAAAGGGCCCTTAATATTTTGAATTTGGGATCTGATAGATTTTACAGGAAAGCTGGAATGGTAAATCAATTGCTCTCAATTAGGGACAGGTTTCAAAGGTACAGTGATGAGGTCAATGTAATTTAAAGCAATTTAGCCTGGAACATTTTTCTTTTTTATAACATTAATGTCTCTCACTTAATTTTTCTGGCTATACATTCAGAACTGAAAGTTCAGCCCTTTTATTACAAGCTAATGATTGATGATCAATTAACATTTCTGTTAGGTGCCAGAAGTAGTAATTCTATTGGTTTAATGTACTGCCATTACTTCAGCTGCTGAACAAATGTTTACACACACACAAGTGTCTCCAGCTCTCATATCACCAATTTTCAGTGAATTCTGCGTTGTGTACCCTGGGCATGCTGTTCTGATATTGTCTCTGCATCACTCTGAAAGACTCTTACTTATTCAGAGACTAGAAGGACAGCTGTTCTCGTTCTATTAGACTTACAAAGTGACAGGATAATGAATAGTTACAGCTTATCATAAATTTAAAAATGATTAATTAAGAGAAATCCTTATTTAAGCAGCAATGTAGTATAAAAGTTATACTCAGTTTTGCAATGAAATTTCCACCCCCCCCCCACCCCCAGCAGAAAACATTTTGCTTCTTAGTTTTCTATGGCATAATGAAGACGTAGAGAGGAGATGAAATTAAACATCCCTTAAGGTGTTTCAATGGAAAAAACCTGACAGAATTTTAAACAAGCTTTCAAAGTAAATGTACCTACATAAAAATTTGATTTTGGCTCATATGTGAATGAATTATTTCTAGGTAATCACAAAGATCAGCTTCATCATCAGGAGATTTTAATTAATTATATTTGCTCATAAAGCTGAATTCACCCTGGGGGCAAAAATAACCATATCAAATAAGTATATTCATTTTGTACAGAAAAGCTAGTTTTTAAAAGCTAGGAACTAATTGCCAAGTTTCTATATATTCAAAGTCATTAAAAATTTTTCTTTTTACTTATTTAAGGCAGTCCCTCTAATAAAGTGATTTGTAAAATGTTGACAGATTTTGGGTCTCCATTTTGCACAGAAATTTAAGTAGAGGGTGAGGACTCAGAGGATAAGAAAGAACAATGCTAAAGAATAAACTGCTGCTGCTGCAGTGCTCAGATGTGTCCAGCTCTTCACGACCCCATGGGCTGTAGCTCGCCAGGCTCCTCTGTCCATGAGATTTTCCAGGCAAGAATACTGGAGTGGGTTGCCAGTTCCTACTGCAGGGGATCTTCCCAACCCAGGGATTAAACCCAGGTCTCCTGCATTGGCAGGCAGATCCTTTACCACAGAGCTACCTGCGAAGGCTCTCTATACCTTCAATGGGAGGAAAAATGCCAGGGCTGGACTGGGCCTACACAGGCCATAGCTTGGTTCTGACAAAAAGAAAAAGGTATTTTAAGAAAGTTTAGCACAATGTAGCATAAGTGAATTAGTTCTTTTCAGGGCTTTGAAGGAGACCAACCAGATACAAGAATCAGCTAAGGTGCTATATGAAACTTAATTAAAACTAAGCTAACTAGAAGGGCTAACTAAAAGAAATGGGTGAGGAGAAGAAATAGAAAGGAATCCAAACTCTTATGAGTTAGCACAGCTCCTACTGCCAAAGATGTTGGCAGTTCGGAGGGTGTCTTTAAACTGTAGTATTAATACTATGTTAGAGGTTTCTAAAAGGTGACTAGGGCATAAAAGATTGTAAATAAACCAAGCATCTATTTTAAAAAGTCTGTAGTAGGAACCCCACATTTGATTTATTTCTTATTATTGCTGTAAGTTATAAGTCCTCTAAAATAACTTATTTACAGGTAAAAGTCTGTAAGTAATACTGTTATGTAATAAGGAGTTATAGTTTCTAAAAGTGAATTATCTGAAGAATTAGGTAAATAAGTTTAAGAAGAAGTGAAGTTTTAAAATGTTTCTTTTCTGAAACTGTCAACCCTTTCACATAGTAGGAGCTACTCAGAACTACACATAAGAGGTACCAGGAGATTTAATGAGGTTATGAAGTTTGAAATGTAGATTCTAATTTCTACTGAGGTCAACAATGTGATTGGATATCATCATTATCATCAGATAGACCTCATACAGATCAGAATTTTGAAAGAATTTTAAGGGTTTTAATAAACAGTTTCATTAAGCACCAATGTCTAGGGAATAGTGCATGCTGAATAAGATAATTTACCTTATTTGGTAGATAACTGGGCAGAGGGGAGGAGGGCAGGCTTCCTTTCCAACCATGAAGGGAATTTTCTGTACTTTTATAAATATGGCTTCCACTTACAGCTTTATTTAAAACTCTACTATGACACTCGTTTGTGTTAGTTTGGTTGAAGCAGTAAACCTCCAGGTATTCAGGTGCTTCGTTTGTAAAGATGGGATGGTAATTATATTTCCCAAAGGTTCAGGCTGCAATGCATGATTTCTTCTTTCTTTGCTTAAACACACAAACTAACACTAGGTGTATTTCTGTTCTTGGATGTGTACATTCTTCCTTTATAAAACTTTATCCATCACTACCAACTTCTGATTATCTCTCTAACCTTATAGCTACCCCTCTGACTTTAGGCCTCACTTCTTTTAAAACCTACTTTGGTTAGGTAATATTGCTTCATGTAAAATTCTAAAGGCATGAGAAGGTATACAGTAAAAACTCTTTTTCCTCCTGTCCTTCAGCCACTCAATTCTTTTTTTTTTTTTTTTTTTAAATTTTTTTACTTTACAATATTGTATTGGTTTTGCCATACATTGACATGAATCCACCATGGGTGTACATGTGTTCCCCATCCTGAACCCCCCTCCCACCGCCCTCCCCAAAGAAGCCACCAGTATCACTGGTTTGGGTGTTCTTCCAGAAATATTATATGTATACAAAACCATGTATATATGTATATACTCCTCTTCTTTTTTATTTTTAAAACACAAATGGAAGCAAACTGAACACATGGTTTTATTTTATGTCTTGAGTTTTTTAAGCTTAAATCTTGGAAACTGTTCAGCATGTGTGCACAAAGGGACTTCCTCTTTCTTATTGCATAGAGGTGCTATAATTCTGTTGTACGGATTGCTCCAATTTATCCAGTAAGTCCTTGTGATTTTATGATACTATGAATAACCTTGTGTGTGCATCAGTTCACCTTTTTGCAAGTATATCTAAGCATGAATTCTTGCAAGGGCAATTGCTGAAAATAATATGTGCATTTGTAATACTGATAGATATTGCCAAGTTGCCTTTCACAGAGATTGTACTAATTTACACTCCTGCTAGCAATGTGTAAGAGTGAGGCCTTGCTACTTTTGCCTGAACCACTCTAATAACTTCCTGAATGATCTCCTCCCTTTTATTTCTCCCAGCTCTGTTATATCCCAAATGTGCTGTGCTGCGTTTAGTTGCTCAGTCATGTCCTGCTCTTTGCTACTGCATGGGCTGTAGCCTGCTAGGCTCCTCTGTCCATGGAATTCTCCAGGCAAGAATACTGGAGTGGGCTGCCATGCTCTCCTCCAGGGGATCTTCCTGACTCAGGGACAGAACCCAGGTTTCCTGCAATGAAGGCAGATTCTTTACTATCTGAGCCACCAGGGAAGCCCATATCCCATATGCTCGCACCAGAAAAATCTTCCTAAAGCAAAACTCTTTTGCTTAGAAAATAATAATAACTCCATATTTTCTACTAAGTTAAACTCCTTTACCTGGCACTCAGAATCCGTGATGAAGCAGGCCCATATTCCTTCTTGAGTTTTATCTTCCCCCACATACACTCTCTAAGGAGAAAATGGAATTACTCCTTATTCTGCAAATGCTTGTGTTCTAGGGCTAATATCCCTGTCCTCTGTAAAGACTGCTTCTCTACCTATGTGTCTTTCAGGCTAAATTCTATCCACCTTTCAAGGACAGTCTCAAATATTACCTACTTAAAGGTCAAAACTGATTGGTTCTTTGACTTACATTCTTTATTCTGCTAATAGCGTACACTTAGAGTAAATAAGGCCTTTCCCGGTGGCCCAATGGGAAAGAATCTGCCTACAATGCAGGAGATGCAGGAGACATGGGTTTGATCCCTAGGTTGGGAAGATCCCCTGGAAGAGGGCATGGCAACCCACTCCAGTACTCTTGCCTGGGAAATGCCATGGACAGAGGAGCTAGGCGGTCTATGGTCCATGGAGTTGCAAAGAGTAGGACATGACAGAAGCTTCTGAGGGGCAGCAGAATAAATATTTCAACTGTTATCATTGACTTTTGGTTCAGACATAATTCAGACCTTTTTGATTGTGTAGATGCTTAGTTCATGGATGACAAAAAGGAAGAGGTCAGAAGCGGAACCTGGTGCAAAGTTTCCAGGGTGAGTGTTGTTGAGGGTGGTGGCAGGGAACACATATACATTGAATGCTCAATGTGGCAGCTCTTATATATTTGTAATCTCATCACTCATAAGGAACTGGATATTATGATCCCCATTTTACAGTCAGACAAACCAGACAGCTAGGAGACAGCTGAGTCAGGATCTAAATTCAGGCCTATCTGGATGCGAAGCCTGGACTCCCTCACACTGCACTACACTGACATATCTGGCAGAGAAGAGCAGCCAGAAATGGCTAATATCTTAAGTTACATTTCTGAAGATGAAGAAAAAAACCCCTACAAAATGCTGATATATGAACATTAGTATAATGACTGGAACCATTCAATGTAAAGCAACCTGTGCTTTGTGGATGTCAGTTTTATTAGAGAACAAGGAGATAAGCAAATCATGTCTAGAGCAGTCTGATTTAGAAGGCAGGGAAAGGTTTACTGTATCTAGCAAGACTTCAGTTCTGTTTTTTAAAATGATATGTGAACAAGAGCTCTATCTGAAAAATGAACTCACCTCTCTGAATAAGTTAACTCTATCTGAAAAATGAACTCACTTGTCTATCGTTGGTCTATCATTCTGTAAACAGAGGATAAATGGGTAGGGGTGTGTGTGTGTGTGTGTGTGCGCGCATGTGTGTACACTCTTGAGATTTTGGCTTTCTCGTTGAGTGTCTGTATGTCTTGAAGCTTATCTGTATCAGTGAAAATCTTCCCTATTTATACACAAACTGGTATCACTATAAACTGGGAGGTAAGGCTGCTCAACTTTAGATAAATGTTGGACACATAAAAAATAGAAGCAAAAATAATATTAACATTATTATTACTAAATTAAAAAGAAACTATATAAAAGTATTTCTAGAATTAACAGCTTTTTTGGAATTCACAGAAAATGAAGTTAAAAGCCACTTTAATATGAGGCCAAGTAATCATACAGGTGTAGAGTGAGTGAATGCTCAAAATTGTTAGGTTTGTTAACTCTAATTTCAGAAAAAACTTGCTATAAACAAGTACACTCATGTAAAAATTAGTTCAGCTAACTTTCCTTGCCTTCCAAACTTATCATATCTGCTGCTTTTAAATTCTAAATGGTATTAAAAAACCAGTTAATAAGAAGCAACAGTATCTTAGAAAGTTTTTGTATCTATAGATTTATATATCTACATACACATATTATATATGGTATACAAATATATAATTTATAATAAATATAATACAATTATTTATCATTTTGATTTACTCTTATACTTATTGACTTTAATTGACAGGGATTTATCATTTGAAGTCTTACATATTATGCTAATGTTGGTCCTTGATTTCCTATTAAAGTAAGCTTTTCTTGTTTATAAGTAATTACAATGAATAGAAACTATTACAAATGTTTTAGTCTGCATACATACATGAAGTAAAATCCATTCTAGAATATTCAATAAAAATGATAAAACACCTAAAATATTCCTTGAAATTCAACAGGTATTTACAAATATACTTTAGCATATGCATCTATTTCCATTATATTTTAATGTTCTTTAGAAATGTAATTGAATGGCTATTTCACATTATGTGTTTCTTTAGCATTGTTACTTCTTAAGAAACATAAGGAACCAATAGGATATTTTGGACAGAAATTTGGTGATTCACATTTACTGTCCCTGAAGTCAAGTATACAAGTCTGACTTATTTGTGCCTCATTTCATTAGCCAATTGAGTAAGAATGCAGAAAAAAGATTGATAGAGAAGGTACTTCATGGAAAATGTAAAGGCCTAGGGAGAAGGCAATGGCACCCCACTCCAGTACTCTCGCCTGAAGAATCCCATGGACAGAGGAGCCTGGTAGGCTGCAGTCCATGGGGTCGCTAAGAGTCAGACACAACTGAGCGACTTCACTTTCACTTTTCACTTTCATGCATTGGAGAAGGAAATGGCAACCTACTCCAGTGTTCTTGCCTGGAGAATCCCAGGGACGGGGGAGCCTGGTGGGCTGCCTTCTATGGGGTCACACAGAGTCGGACACGCCTGAAGTGACTTAGCAGCAGCAGCAGGGATGGTCTGTAACCATTTAACTTCCATGGTCAGAGGGTACAGGTAAGAATGCAGACCACAGTTTATTTCTTTGGTATATGTAGAATAAAAGCACATTATACTGATCAGTTATGGACACTTGATATTTTGTATTATTACCCAGTATTATTAATAAGAGTGTGCTAGTTAGGATTATCCAGAGAAATATAACCAACAGGATGTATGTATATGTGTATGTTTGTGTATTGTATATATATATATGTGTGTGTGTGTGTGTGTGTGTATATATATATATGTATATATATATATATATATGTATGAGGAGGGCATGGCAACCTAATCCAGTATTCTTGCCTGGAGAATCCCATGGACAGAGAAGCCTGGTGGGCTACAGTCCAATAGAGTTGCACAGAGTCATACATAACTAAAGAGACCTAACACTCATATATATATATATATATATATATATATATAGTAGTTGGGTATGCCAGAATTTCCTCTTCTTCTGGGGAGGTCAGTCTTTTCTGTTCAGGCCTTTAGTGATCAGATGAGACCAACCCATATTATGAAGGGTAATATGTTTTAGTCAACCTATTAACTTAAATGTTATCCCATCTAAAAAATATCTTTCCAGAAACATCTAGAATAATGTTTTACCAAATATCTGTATGCCTTGGCCTACCATGGAATTTGTAAAATTAGTCATCATAGAGAAGATGAATACTTTTTTTTTAAAGGTTTCATTTTCTTTTTCAATAACAAGCGTAGCAAAACAATTCATTAAACTTTTTTTGTGTCACGTGCATTCTCTTTAGAACTAGTTTTATGAGAGGGCTTTGTTAGGAAAGAAGAGGGAGAGAGAGGTGCAAAACTCTAACCAGGACAGAGGTTCTGTGAGTGAGGAGGTGCCTTAGCCACCCTTTGACGACCTTGGGTAACTGTAGGACCTCCCATTTGTGTGAAAGCCTCTGTAGTCTATCCACGTAGACTGAGGCCAAGGCTTCTGGGTCTCCAGACTCAGCCCAGATTCCTTTATCCCAGCCTGACAAACATAGAAGTCAAGATCTGTTGACTTCTGTATCATCAGGCAGCTTAGCCAATGAACAATTAAGAGGATGTGAAAATGCAGTTATTTTAGTTTCAGTTTCAACTGAGGGCCCAAGATAAAAGCCATTGAATCCTAAATTTCAGGGTGAGGGCCTGGACCACTTGTCTTGTATGGGAAGTAGTAACAAATCTTTGACCGTTCACCGTCTTGAGGACTGATTGTTGTTACTAAGGAATTTGATTGGTCTTTGTCCCTGGTTCCTGGGAGGAAAACTCTGAACCCATAAAATTTCCCTAGTGATAGAAGGTCTTTGTTATTCATGGTGAGTCCTAACAGTTTATGCTTTTGAGGTGACTCACAGTGGGCCCTACATAGCTTATGCTAATGCCTCAGAATAGGGATCGGCTACTGCAAGAAGATCCAACGAGTCCATCCTAAAGGAGACCAGTCCTGGGTGTTTATTGGGAGGACTGATGCTGAGGCTGAAACTCCAATACTTTGGCCACCTCATGCGAAGAGTTGACTCATTGGAAAAGACCCTGATGCTGGGAGGGATTGAGGGTAGGAGGAGCAGGGGACGACAGAGGATGAGATGGCTGGATGGCATCACCGACTTGATGCACATGAGTTTGGGTAAACTCCGGGAGTTGGTGATGGACAGGAAGGCCTGGCATGCTGCGATTCATGGGGTCGCAAAGAGTTGGACACGACTGAGCGACTGAACTGAACTGAACTGAGGCCAGAAAGAGCAATCATGTAATTAGAGGATTGGAGCTTTAACCTACATGATATCAAACTGAGCTTCTCTGAAGGAAAGGAGGAAAGAGAGGGCTGGAAATTAAGTTTGCATGTGGCCAGTGATTTAATCAAATATGTTAATGTAATGGAATCCCAATGAAAACCCTGGACGCTGAAGGCCAGTGGTGCCTCTTGGCTGGTGAACACATTGACGTGGCCTGGCCTCACCATGAGGGGCAGAGAAGTGCTGTGTTCTTCCCCAGGCCCTGCGCTCTGTGTATCCTGTATAATAAGACTAGAATCATAATGGCAGTGCTTTCCTGAGGTCTGTGGGCCATTCTAGCAACTTGTGCAACCTGAGGGGATGGGGGAAAGCCTGAATTTGTGACCAGGAGACCTGGGGGATCCCTCAGCCACTTGGGGCTGGCATCTGAGGTAAAGGCAGTTTTCTTGGGAACCAGGACCTTAAACCTGAGAAGTCTGATGCTAATATAAGCAGTTAACATCAGAATTGAATTGAATTACAGTACACTCTTTTTAGGTGGACACAGAATAGGATATGAAAGAGACAAATAGTGAAGTGGTTGAGGGAGTTAGAAAATTAGAAATTTTCTTTAATAAAAATTATTGATGTACCATGAGTACCCTCCTTCTGACTCTTGTGGGGAAGTGGTGCTATTTTTTCATCTTCAGACTAGAGCATCAGGACTACACTGAGAGATTAATATATTTTTTCAGCATTATTTAGGTCAGGGGCCCTAACCATCGGGGCATGGACCAGCACTGGTCTGTGGTCAGTTAGGAACTGGGCTGCATAGCAGGAGACGAGCGAAACCAAAACCAAACACCACCTGCCTCCCATCCTGGTCTGTGGAAAAACTGTCTGCCACAAAACTGGTCCCTGATGCCAAAAAGGCTGGGGACTGCTGATTTATGGAACTGCAAGTGAAAGCTTAGCAGAAGAGACAGCAACTTATAAACAAGAGAAAGTAGTAAAAGTGGGCAAAACTTGGTGATGGATGAGTAAGAATTAACAACAAATGATATTGGAAAAAAGAAGGGAAATAAATGATACCTAGAGCAAGAGGAGCCTTAAGTTAGTAAAAGAATGAACAATGAGTCAAAAGAGGCAAGATAAAGATAGGGAAAAGAAAAAAAATGGAAGAAAATGTTTATGGTTTCATGGTTAAATAGAGTTCAGTTGGTAAAACTGACATGGATAGGCTTTTAGATTACAAAAGAGGCAGTAAGGCACCAATATTTTGGTGGACGTCTTTGAGTACTTTCTGTGAGGCAAGAAAACAATCTGAAATCAAGCCTAAATGTTGGAGCACTGAATTGATGAAGTGAGTCAGTGGGTGTAGAGACATATATACCCGGAAAGGACTGCTGGTAAGATATGGAGTATTATAAGGGCAACGTGAAGTTCTCTGTAGACTTGACGAATGGCCAGGGTTCTAGTTACAGTTTTCAGCTGTCAGTCTTATGAGGGAATGATGGGTCAGAGCATAAGAAATGACAAAACCAGAGGTGACAATGTGGAGGCAAGTGGAGAGGAAGTCACAGAAAGGGATTTCTCAAGAAGGTTACTGAAGATGAACTCAAGGATATCTGCAACTGGTTGGGTGACTATGAAGAGAATTCTTTCAAGGCTCAGAGAGTCAAGGAGAAGTAAAAAATTAGAACAAAAATTGTGCCAAACATTTTGTGAATGCTCTTCCTGAATTGGGAAGAGTGGTGGGAGCATTTAAACAAAAATGACATCTGATAGAAATGTTTAAGTTAGTAGCACACTATCAAAATATTCCATCTCCTTTCTCTTGGAAACATAAATGCTTAAGAGCATGCTGGGCAGCGCTGCTGAGAGCTCTGTTCAATGCTGGTTAGTTCACAGTCCAGCCAGCCATTCCGAGTTATGAATATATATTTAAAAATTCTGAACAAAATGGTGCGTTACTTCCTATATGCTTCATCAGATCTGATTTCTCTTGTAAATATAAGTAGGGATCATTTGCAAAATAACAGAGTAGAATTTCCTGTGCAGACAGATGCTTTTTATATTTATAAAGCTTGAGCTCTTTTTTTTACCTCTTTAATGCTCTGGGAAACTGGAAACTGATATGATTTTTCGTATCGAGTTTAGTTTAACATATGGCAGAGAACTCTCGGAGACGATCTCTAAACGTCGCAGTTAACAGTTTCCAGCCTACACAGGAAGCGGAGCTGTGCTGCTGACGCATTCCTGTTCTATGGGAAGACCACAGAGAACAGCCTAAAGTTAAACCACAGAAACTGTGTGTATACAAAGCGCGGTGTTCAACTGAAACCACAGTAACACACAAAGCTTTGGTTGATGTTTCAATTCTACTTCTACATTGTTCTAGCAAAATATTTCAAGGCATATCAATAACTAAGTAGCTGTTAAGTCTATTCTTGGCTTTTACTTAGACAAACAAAAAACAAGCTCTGAATTTGGATATTGCATATTCTGCATATTCTGAGGGGCCTCAGTTTAGTAATCATGTTTGTAAGTCTTCTACTAGATTCTTAAGTAATTAACAAAAACAAACAAACACCTCATCCATTCAGAGCCCTTGGGGAGGAGTTAGGATGATCTTTGTGCAGAATAGCTTTCAGGTACTATGTTCCTCCTGTATTACAGAATATATGAAAAATAAAATATTAAATATACCAATTATCTCAGCTTTGCATAGAGTCGTATGTTTTGTCAGAAAACTGTTCTATTCTACTGCATAGCTATGCTTTTTGAGTTCTTAGGTGCTTTTTATTAGGTGTTTTTGTTTGCGGGGAGGTGGGGGTGAGTTCCTACTTTCCTTCTCAGCTTTTATTTCCCACTCCCATTGCTCTATCACTGTTTCTCTCATGTTTGTACATAATATGTCCCTTAGGATGAGAAACCAGACTAAGCAGTGTGGCTTCAGATCAGATCAGTCGCTCAGTCGTGTCCGACTCTTTGCGACCCCATGAATCGCAGCACACCAGACCTCCCTGTCCATCACCAACTCCCGGAGTTCACTCAGACTCATGTCCATTGAGTCAGTGATGCCATCCAGCCATCTCATCCTCTGTCGTCCCCTTCTCCTCTTGCCCCCAACCCCTCCCAGCATCAGAGTCTTTTCCAATCAGTCAGCTCTTCACATGAGGTGGCCAAAGTACTGGAGTTTCAGCTTCAGCATCATTCCTTCCAACCACAGCCTTGTCTAACTCAATGAAATTAAGCCATGCCCGTGGGGCAACCCAAGATGGGCGGGTCATGGTGGAGAGATCTGACAGAATGTGGTCTGCTGGAGAAGGGAATGGCAAACCATTTCAGTATTCTTGCCTTGAGAACCCCATGAACAGTATGAAAAGCGGTGTGACTTAATTCTGTTTAAAAATGAGGCTCTTCAAGGCTCTGAATATGGGCCAGGGATACTCTATCAAGAAAGCACAATGACAGAGAAAGAATGAAGACTTTTCTCTTACTGTTTCTCTTTGGTCAAATTAGGGAATCTCTTTGAGCCCCAGTTTGCTCATCTATGATGTGTCTCATAGAATTGCTGTTGAGAACTGAATAAGTTAATATACACAAAACCTCATGGAATTGCTGCTAGAATGAAACAGAGTCCCTTATGACAAGCGTGGACTTCCCTGGTGGTTCAGATGGTAAAGAATCCATCTACGATGCAGGAGACACAGGTCTGATTCCTAGGTCAGGAAGATCCCCTCCAGAAGAGCCTGGCAATCCACTCCGGTATTCTTGCCTGGACAATTCCATGGACAGCGACACCTGGCAGGCTACAGTCCATGAGCTCGCAAAGAGTCAGACAGGACTGAGTGACTAACACTTTCACTTTCACAACAAGCATGGTGCCCATGGCCTGGCACAAGGCATCAACAGGTTCCCTTTGTCTCTTTCTCTCCTGTTCAGGGGCCCTTCTGGCTTATCGCCTTGTTCTTGTTGCAGTCCATACAGTTGTGACAGGGAAAAAGCAGAATTACAGAAATATTAGTGTTTCACCACTTATCCTATGGAATTTTACAAGGTGTTAATATTTTAAAATTTGAAGAAAAAGAGACTTTAGATGCTCAAAAAGTATTGTTGAACCAAATCCCCTAATATAATACCTTGACTTAAATAATTTCTATAAATGGTAAGTCATAGTTGAACTGACTTGATCATTTTTTGTTAATAGAAACTCTTGTGTTAGTACTTAAAAGTCAGTGCTTTATCTGTTAAAAAAAGATAATGGAAACTCATTAAAAAAAAAATTATAAAATACAGAAAAGCAGAAAGAAAAAAGTCCCAAATTTCAACGTCCAAAGATCCATTTCTTTTCAGTACTTTTATCTATAGTTTTTTTTTAAGCAAGATTCTGATACCTTATATATAATTTTGAATCCTAGTTATACATAATATAGGGTTTACCTCGTGGCTCAGGCGGTAAAGAATCTGCCTGCAATGCAGGTTCGATCCCTGGGTTGGGAAAATACCCTGGAGAAGGGAATGGCAATCCACTCCAGTATTCTTGCCTGGAGAATTCCATGGACAGAGGAGGCTGACGTGTGCATGGGGTTGCAGAATCAGACGTGACTGAGCAACTAACATAAATATACATATCTTAACTTCTCATATTATTGCCAAATTATTTGTACACACAAATGTTTAAACCTGCATAATAGCCTAAGTGGACACTATGTAAGCATTTCCTTTCAGTCGGACATCATTTATTTCCATTGTCTTTTCTTATTATAATTAGCACTTAAAAAAAAATCTAGAATAGATTCCTAGGAGTGGAATTAGTGTGTTAAAGGATAGGAAGATTTCTTTTAAAGGCTTTTGCCAAACTGGAAAATGGCAATCTCAGAATTATAATTTTAGTATGGAGGACACCTAGCCAAGCCTCCCTGGCATTTCCCTGTCTTGTTTTCTCTAGATGAGTCTTAGCATTTTTCACCCAGGATAGCAATCTCACCTGGGTTTGCTCACGTTACTGATGCCAATGCAGTGAGTACTGATGGCCCGGTAACACTTTTGAACCCTGACTTCTAATATCTATTAAATATCTAACTTCTAATAAGAGAGACCTGTGTTGTTGTTATTATCTTGCTGAGTTCCTGACACACTGAGTTTATCCACAAGCCGTACTGAACACAGGGTTCACTGGTTTGGAAGGAAAGATGTGGCCAACCTCCTCATCTTGGAAATCAAAAGGCCCAATTATCTGTGGGACTGATACCTGCCCTGAAGACAGTACCATATGACCTTCAGAAAGAACCACAATTCTGCTGAGACCCAAGACCAAAACCTCAGGAGCAAATATATGCAATGACAATGTGGCTTCCGTAGGGGCTTCCACCCAAGACAGGACATCACTGAGGCCTGTAGTAGGCAGCACAACTCTCTGGGCCCTCAGGCAAGCGAGGTCCAATAGAACACTGAGCGTTAGTGGAAGGCAGCTGCGGAGAAAGGCCGTGCATTAAACCACGCAAAGTGAAACCTTGTTAAGATCCTACTGGTTACTACAGGGAACGCTGAGACACCCTGAACCTCAGTTATAATACAATACAATATGCCTTGGAGGTCAGATTGAAACAGTACTGAGCATCCTGCAGGGAATATCAAATAGGTGAAATTCTAATTTGAACAGAACTTTCTTACATTATCCTGGCTAGCTCTGATTTTCCTTTCCTAAACAGAATTCTCAGGCATTTTGGGGTACAGTGAGAATTGATCTGGCTTTGACTGAATTCTTCTAGAGCTGAAGTTCCTACAACCAAGAAAAGAGTGAGTAGGCAGGGAACCGAGGCTTTATGTCACACTAAATGTCCTTGCTTGGAGAATCCCAGGGATGGGGGAGCCTGGTGGGCTGCCGTCTATGGGGTTGCACAGAGTCAGACATGACTGAAGAGACTTAGCAGCAGCAGCAGCAGAAGCTCTCTGAGATGTGGTACATAGGGGTTTGTGGAGAAGATGCTTGAGAGGCAGCAATTAAAATAGAATATTGTAAACTATCTGCTGTTCCTAAAACACACCAAGCACACTTATGGGGTTTTTGTACTTGCTGCTCCCTCTGCCTGGAGGTAATATCAGGGAGGTAAGGGTTCAGTTCCCACGGGGTCCTGTAGGTCACGGTAAGGAGTCAGGCTTCTACACTGAAGAAGGAGGTCTGGAAGATGTGAGCAGAGACATAATATGACCTGACTTACATTACTCCCCACTCAGTTACTTGAGGAGCATGTTATAAGCCTATAGAAAAGCAAAAAATTAGGACAATGAACATCTGTATATCCTTTATCTATTCTCCAGCTGCTTACATTTCACTCCATTTGCTTGGTATTTTCTTTGTTTCTCCTTTAAATGTACCTCTTATTTTGCTAAACCACTTGAAAATAAGTTGCAGATAGTAAAACACTGCCACTAAATCCTTAGCATGCATCATCTAAGAACACTATAAAATCAAATATAATCATGTCTGCTGCTGCTGCTAAGTCGCTTCAGTCGTGTCTGACTCTGTACGACCCCATAGACGGCAGCCCACCAGGCTCCCCCATCCCTGGGATTCTCCAGGCAAGAACACTGGAGTGGGTTGCCATTTCCTTCTCCAATGCATGAAAGTGAAAAGTGAAAGTGAAGTCGCTCAGTTGTGTCCAACTCTTCGCAACCCCATGGACTGCAGCCTACTAGGCTCCTCCGCCCATGGGATTTTCCAGGCAAGAGTACTGGAGTGGGTTGCCACTGCCTTCTCCAATGTCTAAGAAGACATAATTAAT
Organism: Bos grunniens; assembly: GCF_055505025.1. Lineage (NCBI taxonomy): Eukaryota > Metazoa > Chordata > Mammalia > Artiodactyla > Bovidae > Bos > Bos grunniens. Next base: position 111,474,672 of record NC_141170.1, on the reverse strand, counting down.
TCAATATCATCTATTGTCTAGTTCCTATTTAAATTGCTCTATTTGTTCCATAGTTGTCTGTGATAAATCATATTTTCCAAAGATGCGCCCCGCCCCACCAGTTTCTCTCCTAAAATTCTGTCACTCCCTCGTGGAGAGGTGGAATCAAATTCTCCTCCCTCTGAATGCAGGCAAGCAGCATGTGAGCAGACATGCTGCTGTGACTTCTGAACCCCAGGCAGTTCTGCTTCTGCCTTGGTCATCCTGACACTTGATGAGTTCTGTGTGAGTGCCTGAGGGCTTTTTGCTGTGAGGAAGCCCCTAGAAGCCTGGGGGAGATGTCACAAAGGAGAGGGTGGGATGATTGGAGAGAATAGCATCAAACATATACATTATCATACGTGAAACAGGTAACCAGCGTGAGTTCAAGCTTGATGCATGAAGGAGGGCACCCAAAGCCGGAGCTCTGGGACAACCTAGAGGGGAGTGGGGAGAGAGAGGTGGGAGGCTGGGTTCAGGATGGGGGGCACATGTATACCTATGGCCAGTTCATAGTGATGTATGGCAGAAGCCATCGTGATACTGTAAAATAATTATCATCCAATTAAAATAAAGAAATTAATTAAAAGCAAACAGCAAGAAAAGAGCCTCCAGTGAGGAGATGCCCTGCCAGCTAGCAGCTGTTCCAGCCGCCAAGTTTTCAGCTCTAGTCACCATCTGACTGCAGCCTCAAGAGACACTGGAGACCAGAATCTTCACCGTGTGCAGCCCTCCCTGAATTCTGACCGATGGAAACCATGAGTCATGACATAATAATTACTGTTTTCTTTTGAAGCCATTGTGTTTTGGGGACACTTTGTTACCCAGAAGTATTAACTAGGAAAATGACTTTTACAGATATATATTTTTTAAAAATTCAAGATTGAATGAAGGCTTAAGATTTAGAAATTGTATTAGGTTCTTATGTCTTTTGGGCTTCCTCAGATGGTAAAGAATCCGCCTGCAATGCAGGAAACCTGGGTTTGATCCCTAGGTTGGGAAGATCCCCTGGAGAAGGGCATGGCAACCCACTCCAGTATTCTTGCCTAGAAAATCCCCATGGACAGAGGAGCCTGGCAGGCTATAGTCCATGGGGTTGCAAAGAGTCAGATATGACTGAGAGACTAAGCACAGCACAGATTATATCTTTTAGTTTTTTTTAAACTAGAATGATCCCTCTTCTTTAATTTTTTTCAAACATATTTTTTTGAAAACTCCAGGACATTTGTTTTATAGAATATACCAGATTTTGGACTTGTGAGATTGTTTTTACATGGTTAAATTTATGGTTAAAATGTACTGTCAAGGGATTTCTCTGGTGGTCCAGCGGCTGGGACTCCATGCTTCCCATTCAGGGGGTGTGAGTTCAGTCCCTCATTGGGGATCAGGATCCTACATGCTGCAACTAAGAGTCTGCATGCTCAAACTAGATATGCCACATGCCACCATGAAGATGTGTCACAGCCAAATAAATAAAAATAAATACTAAAAAAAAATCACAGCTGGGACAAATTCTGGGAGGTACAAAGAGACTAAAAAATCCAACTGCCCCTTAAAAAAATGTACTGTCAGAAAGATAAAAAGGTATCTTTTAAAGTTCTTTCACTTTTAGAAAAAATGTGGTAAAAAAAAAACATGAAATCTACCCTCTTAGCAAATTATTTAATGTACAGTATAGTATGTACACAGGGTTGTACAGCAGATGTCTAGAACTTCTCATCTTGCATAGCTAGAACTCTATACCCACTGAAGAGCAACTCTCCATCTTCTTCTCCCTCTAGCCCCTGGCAGCCATCATTCCACTTGGTTTCTATGACTCTGACTACTTCAGACACCTCAAGAAATGGATTTATGCTGTATTTGTCCTCAAGTTTCATTCATGTTGTAGCCTATGATAGGATTTTCTTCCTTTTTAAGGCTGAATAATATTCTACTGTACATATATACCATATTTTCTTTATTCATTCATCTGTCAAAGGACATTTCTTGGCTATTGCAAATAATGCTGCAGTGAACATTCAATAGCCAGTATCTCTTTAAGATCTCATTTTCAATTCTTCTGGACAAATATCCAAAAGTAAGATTGCTGGATCATACGTGTGCTAAGTCATTCCAGTCATGTCTGACTCTTTGTGACCCTACGGACTGTAGCCCACCAGGCTCCTCTGTCCATGGGATTCTCCAGGCAAGAATACTGGAGTGAGTTGCCATGCCCTTCTCCAGACTGGACTGACCATATGGTAGTCCTACATATGGTAGTCCTATTTTTAATTTTTTCAGGAAACTCCATTCTGTTTTCCATAGTGGCTGTAACATTTCACATTCTCTCCTTAGAGGTTGCACCACTCTGCACCACTATGATGTATGAGAGTATATGTTTTCCCACAGCCTTGTTAACAGAATATTTTATCAGTCTTTTGAATTTTTGACAATATGGTGGATAAGAAGTGGTATCTCAGTACTTTTAACCTTGGATTTTTCTTCCTGTGCATGAAACTGATGATCTTTTCATAAAGTTCAGTTCAGTTCAGTCGCTCAGCTGTGTCTGACTCTTTGTGACCCCATGGACTGCAGCACGCCAGGCTGCATCACCAAATGTCCATCAGCCTGTCCATCACCAGCTCCCGGAGTTTACTCAAACTCATGTCCATCGAGTCGGTGATGCCATCCAACCATCTTATCCTCTGATGTCTCCTTCTCCTCCTGCCTTCAATCTTTCCTAGAATCACAGTCTTTTCAAATGAATCAGTTCTTCGCATCAGGTGGCCAAAGTATTGGAGTTTCAGCTTCAGCATCAGTCCTTCCAATGAATATTCAGGACTGATTTCCTTTAGGATGGACTGGTTGGATCTCCTTGCAGTCCAAGGGACTCTCGAGAGTCTTTTCCAGCCCCACAATTCAAAAGCATCAATTCTTGTGGTGCTCAGCTTTCTTTATAGTCCAGCTCTCACATCCATACATGACCACTGGAAAAACAATAGCCTTGACTAGACAGATCTTTGTTGGCAAACTAATGTCTCTGTTTTTAATATGCTGTCTAGATTGGTCATAACTTTTCTTCCAAGGAGTAAGCATCGTTTTATTTCATGGCTGTAGTCACCATCTGCAGTGATTTGGGAGCTCAAGAAAATAAAGTCTGACACTGTTTCCACTGTTTCTCCATCTATTTGCCATGAAGTGATGGGACTGGATGCCATGATCTTAGTTTTCTGAGTGTTGAGCTTTAAGCCAACTTTTTCACTCTCCTCTTTCACTTTCATTAAGAGGCTCTTTAGTTCCTCTTCACTTTCTGCCATAAGGGTGGTGTTATCTGCATATTTGACGTTATTGATATTCTTCCAGCAATCTTGATTCCAGCTTATGCTTCTTCCAGCCCAGCGTTTCTCATGATGTACTCTGTATATAAGTTAAATAAGCACAGTGACAAAAATACAGCCTTGACATACTCCTTTCCCTATTTGGAAACTGTCTGTTGTTCCATGTCTAGTTCTAACTGTTGCTTCCTGATCTGCATACAGATTTCTCAAGAGGCAGGTCAGGTGGTCTGGTATTCCCATCTCTTTCAGAATTTTCCATAGTTTATTGTGATCCACACAGTCAAAGGCTTTGGCATAGCCAATAAAGCAGAAATAGATGTCTTTCTGGAACTCTCTTGCTTTTTTGATGATCCAGTGGATGTTGGCAATTTGATCTCTGGTTCCTCTGCCTTTTCTAAAACCAGCTTGAACATCTGGAAGTTCATGGTTCACGTATTGCTGAAGCCTGGCTTGGGGAATTTTGAGCATTACTTTGCTAGCGTGTGAGATTAGTGTACTTGTGTGGTAGTTTGAGCATTATATACAACCCCATGGACTGTGTATAGTTCTCCAGGCCAGAATACTGGAGTGGGTAGGCTTTCCCTTCTCCTGGTTGGGGATCTTCCCAACCCAGGGATTGAACCCATGTCTCCTGCATTGCAGGCAGATTCTTTACCAGCTGATCCACAAGGGAAGCCCTTTCATAATGTTAATGACTTTCAAAAGGATATCCCTGAATGGCATGTTGGGAGAAATGAAAGCACAGTAATGCAAACTCTTAAGTCAAATGAATTCTGTGAGTGGGTATTTCCAAGGCACCTAGATTTTTCTTCAGATTCAAAGACAGTATACATATATGCATGTATGTTAATCCACTGTCATTTATTGAGTCTACTATGCAATAAAATTTTGCAATATATCGATTAAAAAATGGAATAAAATATGATGCTTTCTATTAAGGAATGCACAAACTATTGGATGATAAAGATAATTGATTACCATATTGGGGGCCAGTTATGTTACGGTTATGCCATGTTCAAGAGAAACTGGAGAGTTGGGGGAATTTTTCTATAAAAAGATGATAAATAAGCTCAGATTTTCTGGAAGGTATGCTAGCTGAGGTAGAGGCACTTGAAGGCAGAGAATGAGATAACAGGTCCTATATAGGGAACTACAAATTCTTCTGTATGCGTGGCGTGAAAGGTGGATATATGAGATTATTGAAAAAAGAAACCATAAAGGTGTGTAGGAGCCAGGCTTAATTTTTTCCAAGTTAAAGGTTTTTTGTTTGTTTATAAGTTATGTGAAACTATGAAAGGATTAAACAAAGAATAACACAATATTTATTTCTTTAATATCTAATTTCTTAAAAATATCCATTTCAATGAGTTGAGAATTTACAATATTCCTATTTTTCTTAACTGTAGAATCAAAAAGATTTGATCATGCTTTCTTGGATTATTCTTAATTTCACAGTGGCAAGTAATTATATAATACCAGTTAGTCATGAAGAACACTGATAGAAAAATAGGGCTAATATGGAAAGTAGGAAACAAATGAAATAAAGTGTCTTTTGGCTTTGCAAATTTAAAAGTCTAAATTTAATAGAACAAAAATTGTTTTAAATGTTTTGTTACATGTAATGTTAATAAGATTTATTGTTTTAAGACAAAAATATATAGTTTATTATTCATAGTTCTTTAAAAGTACATTTGACATTTTTCCTTAGCTATAACTGCATATTATAGCTTTTTTTCAAAAGCACTTATTTTTTGTTTTTCACTCAAAAAATGGGTTGCTTTTTCTAGACAATGGCCAGAAATTTTAAGCCATTTGCACATTTTCCTGGTACCAGGTAACTGAGTCCTATTCAGAGGTGACGTGCATCACATCAAGGCCAGTTTACCCAGGAGTGCAGAAGCAGTGTGTTGCAGTGGTGGAAGCACCGAACCCAGAGTCACGAAGGCTGAGGTTCTCTTCAGAAAAACACAGGCGTGGTCTTGAGTCTAAAATTGGGTGATCAAGTAGAGGAATTTTGTGGTTCTTTCCAGCTTTAATTATCCATTGTTCCACGTCAGGCTAATTCATCATCACTTGTAAAAACCTGCCAAACATTTAGGGCCCCGTAAAAATTTCCTGGATCCTGAATTTCTTTCTCTTGAAAGCAGAGAATCTGCTAGAATGTAGTTATATTAAAACCAGGCTTATTGTAACTCACATTTGGATCTGCCCCTAAATCAAGCGATGGTCCTAAAACATAGCTATTTTTGCGTTTAGTTAATCATTTAGAAAACATTTAGTGACCTATTACTAGATTTAAAACATTAATCCAGATACCATGGGAAGCACAAAAATGAAAGACACAAAGATCATTCTGCAAGAATGTCCTCTCATGTAGGAGAAAAGGTGCTATATATGTACACAAATAACTGTGCAGCGAGGCAGGTGTTAGGTGACATGGGACAGATAGGGAACAACTGCAATGAGTAAATACTAATTCTCCCTCTGATATATCACTAAATAAATAATTACATTTTATATCCTTCACTGTTAGTGTTACATAATTCTTTATTATTGTTGTCTTTAATGTAACATTTTATGTGTGTGTGCTGGTTTTAAGAGTATACATGTTCAATGTAGACCTATAAAAATTAGGCAAATGAGCGAAAATCATCTGTACTCTTATGATCCGGGGCAACCATTGTTAACATTCTGCTGAATTCATTCTAGTTTAGTTGCATGCTCACATCTAGTTTTCTAATAACTTACTTTTTTCATTAAATATAAATATTTTCTATATCATTAAAAATTATTATACAATGTATTTCTTAATGGCTGAATGTATTCCACTGTGGGGGGAACACAATTTGCTCTTGTAGTACCCCTACCCCACTGTTGGACACTAAATTTCATTCATTCACATATGAAATATGACTTCTTTTTTTTTTTTTATTTTTTTTATATTTATTTATATATTTTCACTGGGTCTTTCTTCTTTTTTTTTTTTTTTTTCTCTAATTTTATTTTATTTTTAAACTTTACATAATTGTATTAGTTTTGCCAAATATCAAAATGAATCCGCCACAGGTATACATGTGTTCCCCATCCCGAACCCTCCTCCCTCCTCCCTCCCCATACCATCCCTCTGGGCCGTCCCAGTGCACCAGCCCCAAGCATCCAGCATCATGCATCGAACCTGGACTGGCAACTCGTTTCCTACATGATATTTTACATGTTTCATTGCCATTCTCCCAAATCTTCCCACCCTCTCCCTCTCCAACAGAGTCCATAAGACTGTTCTATACATCAGAGTCTCTTTTGCTGTCTCGTACACAGGCTTATTGTTACCATCTTTCTAAATTCCATATATATGCGTTAGTATACTGTATTTATGTTTTTCCTTCTGGCTTACTTCACTCTGTATAATAGGCTCCAGTTTCATCCACCTCATTAGAACTGATTCAAATGTATTCTTTTTAATGGCTGAGTAATACTCCATTGTGTATATGTACCACAGCTTTCTTATCCATTCATCTGCTGATGGACATCTAGGTTGCTTCCATGTCTTGGCTATTATAAACAGTGCTGCGATGAACATTGGGGTACACGTGTCTCTTTCCCTTCTGGTTTCCTCAGTGTGTATGCCCAGCAGTGGGGTTGCTGGATCATAAGGCAGTTGTATTTCCAGTTTTTTAAGGAATCTCCACACTGTTCTCCATAGTGGCTGTACTAGTTTGCATTCCCACCAACAGTGTAAAAGGGTTCCCTTTTCTCCACACCCTCTCCAGCATTTATTATTTGTAGACTTTTGGATCGCAGCCATTCTGACTGGTGTGAAATGGTACCTCATAGTGGTTTTGATTTGCATTTCTCTGATAATGAGTGATGTTGAGCATCTTTTCATGTGTTTGTTAGCCATCTGTATGTCTTTTTTGGAGAAATGTCTATTTAGTTCTTTGGCCCATTTTTTGATTGGGTCGTTTATTTTTCTGGAGTTGAGCTGTAGGAGTTGCTTGTATATTTTTGAGATTAGTTGTTTGTCGGTTGCTTCATTTGCTATTATTTTCTCCCATTCTGAAGGCTGTCTTTTCACCTTGCTAATAGTTTCCTTTGATGTGCAGAAGCTTTTAAGGTTAATTAGGTCCCATTTGTTTATTTTTGCTTTTATTTCCAATATTCTGGGAGGTGGATCATAGAGGATCCTGCTGTGATGTATGTCGGAGAGTGTTTTGCCTATGTTCTCCTCTAGGAGTTTTATAGTTTCTGGTCTTACGTTTAGATCTTTAATCCATTTTGAGTTTATTTTTGTGTATGGTGTTAGAAAGTGTTCTAGTTTCATTCTTTTACAAGTGGTTGACCAGATTTCCCAGCACCACTTGTTAAAGAGATTGTCTTTAATCCATTGTATATTCTTGCCTCCTTTGTCGAAGATAAGGTGTCCATATGTGCGTGGATTTATCTCTGGGCTTTCTATTTTATTCCATTGATCAATATTTCTGTCTTTGTGCCAGTACCATACTGTCTTGATAACTGTGGCTTTGTAGTAGAGCCTGAAGTCAGGTAGGTTGATTCCTCCAGTTCCATTCTTCTTTCTCAAGATCGCTTTGGCTATTCGAGGTTTTTTGTATTTCCATACAAATTGTGAAATTATTTGTTCTAGCTCTGTGAAGAATACTGTTGGTAGCTTGATAGGGATTGCGTTGAATCTATAAATTGCTTTGGGTAGTATACTCATTTTCACTATATTGATTCTTCCAATCCATGAACATGGTATATTTCTCCATCTATTAGTGTCCTCTTTGATTTCTTTCACCAGTGTTTTATAGTTTTCTATATATAGGTCTTTAGTTTCTTTAGGTAGATATATTCCTAAGTATTTTATTCTTTCCGTTGCAATGGTGAATGGAATTGTTTCCTTAATTTCTCTTTCTGTTTTCTCATTATTAGTGTATAGGAATGCAAGGGATTTCTGTGTGTTGATTTTATATCCTGCAACTTTACTGTAGTCATTGATTATTTCTAGTAATTTTCTGGTGGAGTCTTTAGGGTTTTCTATGTAGAGGATCATGTCATCTGCAAATAGTGAGAGTTTTACTTCTTCTTTTCCAATTTGGATTCCTTTTATTTCTTTTTCTGCTCTGATTGCTGTGGCCAAAACTTCCCAAACTATGTTGAATAGTAATGGTGAAAGTGGGCACCCTTGTCTTGTTCCTGACTTTAGAGGAAATGCTTTCAATTTTTCACCATTGAGGATAATGTTTGCTGTGGGTTTGTCATATATAGCTTTTATTATGTTGAGGTATGTTCCTTCTATTCCTGCTTTCTGGAGAGTTTTTATCATAAATGGATGTTGAATTTTGTCAAAGGCTTTCTCTGCATCTATTGAGATAATCATATGGTTTTTATTTTTCAATTTGTTAATGTGGTGTATTACATTGATTGATTTGCGGATATTGAAGAATCCTTGCATCCCTGGGATAAAGCCCACTTGATCATGGTGTATGATCTTTTTAATGTGTTGTTGGATTCTGATTGCTAGAATTTTGTTAAGGATTTTTGCATCTATGTTCATCAGTGATATTGGCCTGTAGTTTTCTTTTTTTGTGGGATCTTTGTCAGGTTTTGGTATTAGGGTGATGGTGGCCTCATAGAATGAGTTTGGAAGTTTACCTTCCTCTGCAATTTTCTGGAAGAGTTTGAGCAGGATAGGTGTCAGCTCTTCTCTAAATTTTTGGTAGAATTCAGCTGTGAAGCCGTCTGGACCGGGGCTTTTGTTTGCTGGAAGATTTTTGATTACAGTTTCAATTTCCATGCTTGTGATGGGTCTGTTAAGATTTTCTATTTCTTCCTGGTCCAGTTTTGGAAAGTTGTACTTTTCTAAGAATTTGTCCATTTCTTCCACGTTGTCCATTTTATTGGCATATAATTGTTGATAGTAGTCTCTTATGATCCTTTGTATTTCTGTGTTGTCTGTTGTGATCTCTCCATTTTTGTTTCTAATTTTGTTGATTTGATTTTTCTCCCTTTGTTTCTTGATGAGTCTGGCTAATGGTTTGTCAATTTTATTTATCCTTTCAAAGAACCAGCTTTTGGTTTTGTTGATTTTTGCTATGGTCTCTTTTGTTTCTTTTGCATTTATTTCTGCTCTAATTTTTAAGATTTCTTTCCTTCTACTAACCCTGGGGTTCTTCATTTCTTCCTTTTCTAGTTGCTTTAGGTGTAGAGTTAGGTTATTTATTTGACTTTTTTCTTGTTTCTTGAGGTGTGCCTGTATTGCTATGAACTTTCCCCTTAGGACTGCTTTTACCGTGTCCCACAGGTTTTGGGTTGTTGTGTTTTCATTTTCATTCGTTTCTATGCAAATTTTGATTTCTTTTTTGATTTCTTCTGTGATTTGTTGGTTATTCAGCAGCGTGTTGTTCAGCCTCCATATGTTGGAATTTTTAATAGTTTTTCTCCTGTAATTGAGATCTAATCTTACTGCATTGTGGTCAGAAAAAATGCTTGGAATGATTTCTATTTTTTTGAATTTACCAAGGCTAGCTTTATGGCCCAGCATGTGATCTATCCTGGAGAAGGTTCCATGTGCGCTTGAGAAAAAGGTGAAATTCATTGTTTTGGGATGAAATGACCTATAGATATCAATTAGGTCTAACTGGTCTATTGTATCGTTTAAAGTTTGTGTTTCCTTGTTAATTTTCTGTTTAGTTGATCTATCCATAGGTGTAAGTGGGGTATTAAAGTCTCCCACTATTATTGTGTTATTGTTAATTTCTCCTTTCATACTTGTTAGCATTTGTCTTACGTACTGTGGTGCTCCCGTGTTGGGTGCATATATATTTATAATTGTTATATCTTCTTCTTGGATTGATCCTTTGATCATTATGTAGTGACCTTCTTTGTCTCTTTTCACAGCCTTTGTTTTAAAGTCTATTTTATCTGATATGAGTATTGCTACTCCTGCTTTCTTTTGGTCCCTATTTGCATGGAAAATCTTTTTCCAGCCCTTCACTTTCAGTCTGTATGTGTCCCCTGTTTTGAGGTGGGTCTCTTGTAGACAACATATGTAGGGGTCTTGTTTTTGTATCCATTCAGCCAGTCTTTGTCTTTTGGTTGGGGCATTCAACCCATTTACATTTAAGGTAATTACTGATAAGTATGTTCCCGTTGCCATTTACTTTATTGTTTTGGGTTCGAGTTTATACACCGTTTTTGTGTTTCCTGTCTAGAGAATATCCTTTAGTATTTGTTGGAGAGCTGGTTTGGTGGTGCAGAATTCTCTCAGCTTTTGCTTGTCTGAAAAGCTTTTGATTTCTCCTTCATACTTGAATGAGATCCTTGCTGGGTACAATAATCTGGGCTGTAGGTTATTTTCTTTCATCATTTTAAGTATGTCTTGCCATTCCCTCCTGGCTTGAAGAGTTTCTATTGAAAGATCAGCTGTTATCCTTATGGGAATTCCCTTGTGTGTTATTTGTTGTTTTTCCCTTGCTGCTTTTAATATTTGTTCTTTGTGTTTGATCTTTGTTAATTTGATTAATATGTGTCTTGGGGTGTTTCTCCTTGGGTTTATCCTGTTTGGTACTCTCTGGGTTTCTTGGACTTGGGTGATTATTTCCTTCCCCATTTTAGGGAAGTTTTCCACTATTATCTCCTCAAGTATTTTCTCATGGTCTTTCTTTTTGTCTTCTTCTTCTGGAACCCCTATGATTCGAATGTTGTAGCGTTTAATATTGTCCTGGAGGTCTCTGAGATTGTCCTCATTTCTTTTAATTCGTTTTTCTTTTATCCTCTCTGATTCATTTATTTCTACCATTCTATCTTCTAATTCACTAATCCTGTCTTCTGCCTCTGTTATTCTACTATTTGTTGCCTCCAGAGTGTTTTTAATTTCACTTATTGCATTATTCATTATATATTGACTCTTTTTTATTTCTTCTAGGTCCTTGTTAAACCTTTCTTGCATCTTCTCAATCCTTGTCTCCAGGCTATTTATCTGTGATTCCATTTTAGTTTCAAGATTTTGGATCAATTTCACTATCATTATTCGGAATTCTTTATCAGGTAGATTCCCTATCTCTTCCTCTTTTGTTTGGTTTGGTGGGCATTTATCCTGTTCCTTTATCTGCTGAGTATTCCTCTGTCTCTTCATCTTGTTTAAATTGCTGAGTTTGGGGTGTCCTTTCTGTATTCTGGCAGTTTGTGGAGTTCTCTTTATTGTGGCGTTTCCTCACTGTGTGTGGGTTTGTACAGGTGGCTTGTCAAGGTTTCCTGGTTAGGGAAGCTTGTGTCGGTGTTCTGGTGGGTGGAGCTGTATTTCTTCTCTCTCCTTTCGAAGAGTTGGGTTGCTTTTCTCGGTGCCTGATGTCCTCTGCCGGCATTCAGAAGTTGTTTTGTGGAATTTACTCGACGTTTAAATGCTCTTTTGATGAATTTGTGGGGGAGAAAGTGTTCTCCCCGTCCTACTCCTCCGCCATCTTGGCTCCTCCCTCTTGAAATATGACTTCTTATCAAGGTCTGGAGTATTACTGAAGCTCATAATTACTATCTTTCAAATCTAGTATAATTTTTTTCTTTCCTGTAGCTAATAACTACTTGATTCTATCAGAATTTCTCATTCTCATTCAGTCCTTAAAAAGTGTCATGTGCTAAATTACTAGCATGCCTACTTGTACCTGGACGTTTCATCTTCTTTTCTTTTTTAAAAAAACTCTGTATTTTGTTTTGGGGCATAGCCAGTTAACAATGTTGTGATAGTTTCAGGTGAACAGCAAGGGGACTCAGCAATACATATACATGTATCCTTCTCCCCCAAACTCCCCTTCCATATCCAGGCTGCCATATGACACTGAGCAGAGTTCCATGTGTTATACAGTAGGACCTTTCTTAATTTTAACACAAACTTTATCCAGACATTTTATTTCGGGATGGAGAATTCATGGGAAACAGGCCGTGGGAAACACTCCTCACTCCGTTCTGCCAGCAGCCCTTGCTAACTAATGATAGTAGTCCTCCCTTGGCTAAGACGTGGGCTGAGTCTAGAAGCGCGCTTCTTAACCGCAAGTCTCTAGGGAACTACAGTTGCTTCCAAAAATTGGAGTTTGCGTGCCAGATGAAGTTAATTTGGATTCCTTGAATATATTTTGGTATCTAACAAGGTCTGTCATTTATTTTGAATCCCAGGATTTATCTGAAAGTAATTGTCTACTGAAGCTTTTCTGAATCAGAAAAGAACAAGTTTTGGGAAGTTTTTTTCTCCTGTTTATTCCCTGTGAATCTCCTCAGCAAGACAAATTTGCCAAAGGTTACTGATAAAGGCCTGAAAAGTAGCAAACTTTGCTAAACATTTGAAGGGTTTGTTCAGTTAGTTTAGTCCAAATTAGTGTTCAAGATTAACATAAGCTTTACTATGAGATTTTTTTCAGTTAAGATAATAATACGGTTTTTAATTAGTAAAAAATAAATATTTGTAAATATATTGGACATGACCAATGCAAAGAAATAGAGGAAACAATAAAATGGGAAAGACTTGGGATATCGTCAAGGAAATTGGAGATACCAAGGGAACATTTCATACAAAGATGGGCACAATAAAGGACAGAAGTGGTATGGACCTAACAGAAGTAGAAGAGATTAAGAAGTGGCAAGAATACACAGAAGAACTGTACAAACAAGGTCTTAATGACCCAGATAACCACCATGGTGTGGTCACTCACTAGAGCCAGACATCCTGGAGGGTGAAGCCTAGCAGGCTTTAGGAAGCCTTATTATGAACAAAGCTAGTGGAGGTGATGGAATTCCAGCTGAGCTATTTAAAAATCCTAAAATATGATGGTGTTAAAGTACTGTTGTCAATATGCTAGCAAATTTGGAAAACTCACCAGTGGCCACAGGACTAGAAAAGGTCAGTTTTCATTTCAATCCCAAAGGAAATGCCAGAGAATGTTCAAACTACTCTACAGTTGTGCTAATTTCACATGCTAGCAAGGTAATGCTCAATATCCTTCAAGTTAGGCTTCAACAGTATATGAACCGAGAACTTCCAGATGTATAAGCTGGATTTAGAAAAGGCAGAGGAACCAGAAATCAAATTGCTAACATTGGTTGGATTATAGAAAAAGCAAGGGAATTAAAAAAATATATACTTCTGCCTCATTGACTAAAGCCTTAGACTGTGTGGATCACAACAAACTGTGGAAAATTCTTAAAGAGATGGGAATACCAGACCACCTTACCTGCCTCCTTAGGAACCTGTATTCAGGTCAAGAAGTAACAGCTAGAACTGGACATGGAATAATGGACTGGTTCCAAATTGGGAAAGGAGTACATCAAGGCTTTATCTTATCACCCTGCCTATTTACAAAGTACATCAGGTGAAATGTTGGGCTGGATGAATCCCAAGCTGGAATGAAGATCACTAGGAGAAATATCAGCAACCTCAGATTTGCAGATGATACCACCCTAATGGCAGAAAGCAAAGAGAAACTAAAGAGCCTCTTGATGAGGGTGAAAGAGGAGAGTGAAAAACCTGGCTTAAAGCTTAACATTCAAAAAATGAAGATCATGGCATCTGGTCCCATCATTTCATGGCAAGTTGATGGGAGAAAAGTGGAAACAGTGACAGATTTTATTTTCCTAGACTCCAAAATCACTGTGGACAGTGACTGAAGCCATGAAATTAAAAGACAGTTCTCCTTGGAAGAAAAGCTATGACAAATCTAGACAGTGTATTAAAAAGTGGAGACATCACGTTGCTGACAAAGGTCCATATAGTCAAAGCTATGGTTTTTCCACATTCCATGTGGATGTGAGAGCTGGACCATAAAGAAGACTGAGTACTGGAGAATTGATGCTTTCGAATTGTGGTGCTGGAGAAGACTCTTGAGAGTCCCTTGGACTGCAAGGAGATCCAACCAGTCAATCCTCAAGGAAATCAACCCTGAATAGTCATTGGAAGGACTGGTGCTGAAGCTGAAGCTCCAATACTTTGACCACCTGATGTGAAGAGCTGACTCACTGGAAAAGACCCTGATACTGGGAAAGATTGAGGGCAAGAGGAGAAGGGGGTGACAGAGGATGAGATGGTTGGATGGCATCACCAACTCAATGGACATGAGTTTGAGCAAACTCTGGGAGATAGTGAAAGACAGGAAAACCTGGCATGCTGCAGTTCATGGGGTCACAAAGAGTTAGACATGACCTAGCAACTGAACAACAACAACAATTGGTCATGAATGATCTAGTTTTGAATTCTTCTATGTTAAATACAACTAATTTGGTTTAGAAAGTTCTGAAATTACAATACTACTAAGAATTTCTTAAGTGCCAAAGCAACTGTTGTTTAAAAAAATCAAATAAGCGATTACCTGTTCACAGTCCTACTGCTCTTTGATGAAAGGAAATAGAAAACATTAGAATTTTACAGATTGTAGATTAAGGAGTCTTAAAATTATGGTGATAATGTTACCATATTAAGAATATTTTAACTGAGTTTTCAGTTTACAATCAGGCATTGGTTTAACTCTTTGGGTTGAACTGAGGGAAAAAAAGAAGAAAACCATATGAGATGATTCCAAAGAGACTTCTATTTGTAAAGAAGATAGAGAACCAGGTTATTTATGATATATAAATCAGAATTATTTATATTTTGGCCAGTAGGAAGGTTAATAAACTTCCCAAAGGCCAAATGCCATACAAATTCAGACTATAGTGATTTTTGGATATATGTGTTGATTTTGCCCAAAGATGAGTTACCCTTACTTACTTCTATCTCATTTTCTAGGAGCTGAGAAATAGTTAGCTATTGAATACTAGTAGACAATGAAAAATATCTGCAATTTTGATTGCAAGACTGGTAAAATTAAGGTCAAGAGAGGGTTCTTAGAACTTTTTTTCTCATTTGGATAATTACATTTTTTAAAAAATCTTGAATATTGCTGACATTAGGGACAAATTTACAATAAATAAACACAGGTTTACATTTTATATCAGTGATTTTCAGAAGGGAAATAAAAATCCCTTCTTTTCCTTATACACCTTACTTCCATTAGTTATTCCTCATAAACTCTATGACACTTGCCTCAAACAGAAATAAATACAAATGGTTCCTTTGGGAGCTGGCATCTTGCTATTAAGAAGTAAAGGAGAAAGAATAGTAGTAGCCCGACAGAAGAGGCTGCTCTGCCCTGGCCTGAGACAGAGCAAAACAAGATCTAACATGAATGTTTCAGCAATGACCCTATTTGCTTACCTAATTCCTCTCCCATTTCACTTCTACTTTTACTTTAAGTAAGATAAAAATAGAGGTATAGTCACCTAAATGAAAAACTGGTCCCATTAGGAACAGAAGAGTTTCATAGGTGAAAATTTTATTCTGCATAAAAGCAAGAATATCTGAATTTTGATCACTTTCCAATGCAGAGAAGGGCTTGCTAGAGCCCTTCCTTGGTTCTTCTGTAAGTTCCTCATCTCATTACTACTTGAAGAATTAGTTTGCCCCCATTACTAAATGTGGTTCCATTTAGTTATTAATTACTGTTTTATAACTGAGCCTTCATATTGACTTGGCTGATAACTACCAAAACCCTGGCCTGTTTTTCATCTGTTTTGTCACTTTTCATTATCTATTTGAAGAAAAGCTCAAAGTACTTACTGGGTTGAGGACCACAGTGAAGAAAAGTTCACCTCCCTGAATACTCTTGTCCAGCTCTTTAGGACCTCCTGGATATTCTTTATAGAAAATCGTGTGAGTGAAAAGCCCACAGGTTTGTCTCGGAAGAACCTGAAGGAAGAACGAGCAAGTAAGGAAAAAGTTCCCTTCAATCAATTAATATGCTGACATAGCTTCTTCCCTCATGGAAGATAAAGTTGGTGTCATTATTCAACTCTTTACTGTGGTGGTTTAGTGGCCAAGTCATGTCCAACTCTTGCGACCCCATGGACTATAGCCTGCCAGGCTCCTTTGTCTGTGGGATTTCCCAGGCAAGAATACCGAAATGGGTTGCCATTCCTTTTCCAGGGGATCTTCCCAACACGGGGATCGAACCTGAGTCTCCTGCATTGCAGGTGGATTCTTTATCTCTGAGATCCTTCATCCCCCAGTTCTTTCATAATTTGGAAAGTGGGGATGAGATCACTATGGGAGGAATACTGAAGACAGTGGAAGAACTATATGAAAACTAAGACAGACTTTGAATTATTTTAGCCACTTATCTATTTTAAATCTCCAAGTCATTACTTCTGTTATGAAACCTAGTATGTTCCAGCATCTTATGAAATAAAACAAAAAAAGTAAAAATGAAATTTAAACATATTGGATTTGCCTGTGCTATACATTGTAATTCTAGTACGGCAAAAAATTTAAGGATAATACTTCTATCAAATTCTACACATGCATTAGAAAATGAAGTCAATTAGTAACCTAATATGAGTCTTAGGAAATAACATTTCAAATTAGAACAAATATTTGAGACACAAGTCATAGTTTCTGCTCTACTCTGACAGGACCACTGTAGGTTGTAGTAACAGCCCCAGATTCTAAGTCTGAAGACTGCCAGTTCCAAGAGAAAGAAAGAGATTATGCATTTGGTTAGCAATTTTTATAATGTATCACAAACAAAATGATAAAAAGGTCACTTAGTAAAAAGTATTCTTTTATCTTTTGTATATAGAGCCATTATGTATTTCAATTATACATATTTATGATAAGAATTTTTTTTTCAAATTCTTACAACTTTCCTGGTAAAATGGCAGTATAATTCTAAAAGGGTGAGCAAAAGCTGTGCAAGATGCTATAATCTTTAGCTAAATTTTATTTAATGACCTCTTTATCATCTGCATTTATCATTATTCACTTGAAGTGGTAGAAAATAAATGAATATATTTAGGAGAGATACAAGTTTTACAGAATTTTAAAAAGGCAAGTCTTCAGCTTATTGTCCTAAGTAATCAATCTTCAGTTTTTTCTGTCTTAATTCTTAAAGCACAGTTGGTTCAGTTAGTGTTGTCAAAATATTACTGTACAGGACTCCCCATGCTTTGCAATTCCCTAGAAATATACTGGCTCTTTTTCTTTCATTTGAATATGCATTATAATAAATTTCAATCTAGTCCTTGAAAGTTTTATTAGAAAACATGATTCTCAGCTCAATCAATATATTATATATTGCTGTGTAAATCAAAACTGAACATATCCTATTTATTTTGGTAAACTGGTTAAAGTTATATCCTTAGAAGCTATTTTATCTTGATGAGATCATTCAGAGAACTTCAGATTAATTGCAGAGTATTAGCTCTGATGATGTTTATGTTTAAAAGCATTATATATTCTCATAATGTTATACACAGAATCAACAACAAAAGAGAACTAAGTGCCAAAATATTCTAACCAAATCAAATATATTCCTTAATAACTTATGGAAATACAATTTCCTGGAAATAGCAGTTATTTCACAAATACCAATTCAAAATTCTATGCAAGTCCAGGTGGGAGAACACAATGGTATATCCTTTATATTCAAGAAGGATTTAAAGTGTATGGAAGGTAAAGAGAATTATCCCAAAGCTAAATAATGAAATGCCTACATGTAATTAAATGCCAGGTTAATTTTACATTTTAAATATGCATGATTCTGAGTCACTTTTAGGATTTAGTTTGAATATCTTGCTTGAAAAACTGTGGTAACATAAAGAGCCAACTTTGGGACTTGATTATCTAGCTGATTCTATGCAATGGAGAGAGACAGAAGTGTATTTGAACAGAGGGAAGAGGAAGTGTTAGGCTTTACCCTGCAACTGTGGGGAGGATCATGGTTGCTGAGAGGATGAGAGTCACTGTGAGCCCTACGAGGGTCAGTGGGCCACCGAAGGAGGCTGAGGAGACCATGCGTGTGTAGGAGGCTCATATCCCATTGCTTTGCTCCCTAATTCCAGTGCTACAGGACACTGAACATGTTTCCAGAAATAGCTCTCTTGTGTTAGATAAGGAATAAGAGAGGTTTTAGGCATTCTGCTCTCTAGAACTGTTTCTGGGAGTGTAACACTATCAAATTCAAACTCTCATATATTGATAAGCCCCTGGAAACCTTATAGCTGCTGATCCTAACTAACTAGGAGATGGTTATGAAAACCATAATCACAAGAATCTCCGCTGCTGCTGCTGCTGCTGCTAAGTTGCTTCAGTCATGTCCGACTCTATGCCACCCCAAAGATGGCAGCCCACCAGGCTCCCCGTCCCTGGGATTCTCCAGGCAAGAACACTGGAGTGGGTTGCCATTTCCTTCTCCAATGCATGAAAGTGAAAAGTGGAAGTGAAGTCGCTCAGTCATGTCCGACTCTTAGCGACCCCATGGACTGCAGCCTACCAGGCTCTTCCGTCCATGGTATTTTCCAGGCAAGAGTACTGGAGTGGGTTGCCATTGCCTTTCCAAGAATCTCCGCTAATGGACCTAAAGCCAATATCCTATATGTAAGGCCTGAGTTAGGGCTTCCCTGATGGCTCAGTGGAGAAGGAAATGGCAACCCACTCCAGTTTTCTTGCCTGGAAAATCCCATGGATGGAGGAACCTGGTTAGGCTACAGTCCATGGGGTTGCATCTGCCTGCAATGAAGGAGATGTGGGTTCAATCCCTGGGTCAGGAAGATCTCCTAGAGGAGGAAATGGCAACCCTCTCCAGTATTCTTGCCTGAAAAATCCCATGGACAGAGGAGCCTGGAGGGCAATAGTCCAAAGAGTCGCAAAGAGTCAGAAATGACTGAGCAATTGAGCACGCATGCACAAGCAAGGCCTGAATCCAGAGCAACTGCCAATAAGCGTTCCTGGTAAATGCCACCCATGACGCTGCTGGGAGGATTGGTGGGAGTCTCCACCAGTGGGTATCTCCATTAGAAACAGTAAGTAAATAAGCAGGTCTGTAATCTAATTGCTTTGAGGTTTCTGGCTCTCTTCAGAGAGTCACATTTAACAACCAGGGATTAGGATGGGATGTCTTGGTTTTCCATCAGTTCCTTACTGAATAAAGAGAAAAACTGCCCTATAACGCAATAGGACTGGAGCCTCATAGCTTCTGGGTAGGGCACAAACACCCTGAAATGTGGTAAGTCTTTATGTTCCCAGTGGAGTTACAAGATGATATGTTATGGGAATTCAGAGGAGAATAAGACCAGTGTAGGCCGGACCTAGGTGTTGAACTGCTAGACATACACCAAGGTGCTTCATGTTCTATAAGATACGGGACTTGATACTGAGGAATAAATGGAATAGGAATAGGTAGAGAGTGGTCAGAAAGTCTTTCAAGGTTGAAAGGGTGACAGAGGTATGGACACAGTGATACTGCTGCAGATCTTTTTGGCTGGAGTGAGTCTGTGCTAACTATGGGAAAATAGGAGCTAGAAAGGTAGACTTAGTTTAAATTGTTTTTAGGTCCCTGCAGAGCAAGTTAAAGGGTGTGGAAACAACTGGAAAGAATAGGTTAGGAAGGTCAAGGTGAAGGCAGCATTTTAGGATTAACAGGTTGGCACTGTCCATGGGATGGACTGTGGTGGGGGTGGATAGAAGCTGTAAATAGATGAAATAGGAATCAGCCCTGTGGTTTACAAATAAGAGTAAAGGCAATGAATATTACAGAAAGAGAAAGGTAGTGAATATTACAATATTATGAAGGAATTATTGATGGAATGTAGAGACTTGATTGGACATGGGGTGGGTAGTGCAATGTTCAAATCGCTAAAACTGAATTAGGAATAGCAGGACCAATAGCTGGAATGAAGGGAAGATAATAGGTTTCATTTGAGGTGGTTTCATGAGTTTGATTTGTAGACAGATCATCAAAACCCAGATGATCAGAACATGGGTGTGATCTAAATGTGTGTCTAAACGTGTGTCTAAATCAGGAGACCTACGCCTAACACCACAGTACTCTTTAGACCTTCTGATTTGGGGAAAATTAGGATTTTTTCCTAATTACTTACTTTGAGAGGCCTCACAAAGTATTAAGTAACAATATATTTTGACAATATATATTTGTCACCAGTGTAAAAACACAAAACCAAATAGAGACACTTCGGAGAGAATTTGACAACAGATAACAAATGACTTAACATCATCTCTCATTTGTACTCTATATTATGACTTGTTAATAATTATGCAGGACATGTGGCTTCTTGTAAATACCTGAGATTTTTTTTTTTTAGTCTGACATTGATAAAGAGGACAGTTTGGCTTGTAAAAGAGTGGCATGGTTAATATGCAGAGAGACAGTGTTAGTTTTACATGCTAAGTAACTGAAGAAATGATGGCTTCTATAAATTATCTGCAAGTTAGATGTAATGTCTCCTTAGTGGTTTGACATCAGTGCCTGCTTATTAGCAGTAGTGTCAGTAAAATAACACTTTAAAGTTATGTTTGAAGAACTGAAAAAAAAGTGACTGTAACTGAAACATCCTTCGCTTGGATGTGAAAACTATGCTTTCTGCTGCATGGAGCTTTCCCTCTGTTAAGCTGTTAATACATCGCTCGTTTCTCTGCTTCTTTCTGGCAGAATGTGGTGTGCCCTACCCAAACCACAGATGCTCACCATGATGTTTTTGTGGATGAAGCCCCTCCGGTATCTAGCTGGCTTCAGGTGTGGATATTCTTCAGTGCTGGTGATTCTAATATTCCAAACCTTCTTCCAGGCTTCATATAGCTGAACATGTACAGGATAGACGCCTGAATGGTGAGGGGCCACTGCATAGCCCATGTCAGTAGGAATGCCATGCTCCTAAGACCAAGCAGATGTTCGTTAGGATGTGGGAAGATTGATCGGCATCCTGTTTTTACCTCAGGATTTTCACATATGCTATAAATACATTTGCTTCAGTCCATCATTACTTAATTATATGGTAAAATTAAAGTGATGAACATGAAGACCTCTAGACTTCATGAAGCCCGACAGCCATCCCACCAGTCTCGATGATGATGGGTTTGTATTAAGAGGCAGTGAGAAGGACTGGCGACTTTAACGAATAACATGAAAGAGCCTGCATTCACTGTATCCTGTAGCGGCCACATCCTCTTCTCTCCTCACCATCTCAGTAACTTACATGACAAACACTTACTGTAAAGAACACTCAGTACTTCCCACAAAATAAAACCAATGCTTCCGAGAGGGACAGAACACACTCTGCATTCATTAGACTTGCTAACAGGATTTTACTTTGCCTGTATCCCAGTTTCTACCAACTTTGCCGCATTTCTGTTGGTTTCTCAAGGAGAGGGCCAGTAACAGACAGTGTCCCCTGCCTTGGTAGAAGCACACACTTTTGACTAGAAAATGTGGTAAAAATTTTATAGACCAATTTTCTTTGAAGCCAAAGCTTGGTTACAGTGAAGTAGAAAGTACTGAAAGAACCTAACAATCTGGAAATTGAGTCGATTTGAAATCCAGCTTTGGTATATAAAATGAATCCAGCTTAAAAATTTTCTAAATTAAACACACACACTCCCTCTCTGTCCCCCTTCTCTCCCAGCTCCTCCTCCTTCTATTCACTTGGTCCTGACCAAGTCTCGAAATTCCAAACATAAATCTATGTGACAACTGGGCTATTTTGGAGGGGGCTTGAGACAACTTTGTATAATTGTAATTATTCTTCTTCATTTCAGATGGCCCACTAATGCTGATAAGTGTCTTTTGCGTATAGCATGAAATGCCTTTTAATAGAAGAATAGCTTCAGTGGCAGACATGTATTTTTTTTCTCCTAAATGATATTTTATTTTTCTACTTGTATTTTTCAAAAGTTCCACCCAAATAGACTTGAATTAGTTGTGGTTTTTCTTCATACCAAAGCACAATTTCACATACAGAGAACCATAGTATCAGGAATTATAGAAATATGCTACAAATGGATATGGATAAAATGGAAAAGGCATGGCAAGCTTTGCTTTTCAACCTAAATAATAATAGGAGGTGAAGGAAGTGTCTGAGCACCTAAGCACAGAAGGTTCATGGGTTGCCAGTGGTTTGTCATCCCTTAAGTATCTATCAGACTCCTTCATTACGGCAGAAAAGGCTCTCAAAATTTGGTCCCAACCTACCTAATGTAGACTATTTGCATTGCATCCTATTTGCATTCATCTCCCCATCCTAATTTCTGATGATTCCCTTTACATCTTTGCTGTACATTGTACATATTATCTACCTAATTGGAATGCCCCTTTTCTCTTAACTTGTAAGTCTTCATCATTCAGAACTCAGCTCAGTCAGCTGTAGTTGAGGATGCTGGAAAGGGAGCTGCCACACCGTTGCTGTGAGGAAGAGAATGGGTGGACTGAGAGATGGAGTGGATTATACTTGTGTTTCCAAAGGGTGGGAGGAAATTTCCATGTTCTTCACTTTATTTGCATCTTTGCTAGAAATTACCATAACTAGGCAATTATTATCTGGGCTTCCCAGGTGATGATATTGGTAAAGAACCTGCCTGCCAATGCAGGAGACATAAGAGACACAGGTTTGACCCCTGGGTTGGGAAGATCCCCTGGAGAAGGAAATGGCAACCCACTCCAATATTCTTGCCTAGAGAATCCCATGGACAGATGAGCCTGGCAGGCTATAGTCCATGGGGGTCACAAAGAGTCAGACACAACTGAAGTGACTTTAGTATATTAGCTACTGCTGTTAAGTCACTTCAGTCGTGTCTGACTCTGTGCGACCCCATAGACAGCAGCCCACCAGGCTCCCACGTCCCTGGGATTCTCTAGGCAAGCACACTGGAGTAGGTTGCCATTTCCTTCTCCAATGGATGAAAGTGAAAAGTGAAAGTGAAGTCGCTCAGTTGTGTCCGACCCTCAGTGACCCCATGGACTGCAGCCTTCCAGGTTCCTCTGTCCATGGGATTTTCCAAGCAAGAGTACTGGAGTGGGGTGACATTGCCTTCTCCAAGCATATTAGCAGGCAATTATTATTATGTCATTTAGAATCAGAAGCAGCAATTGAAGAGATAGTGAATAGTAATTTCCCAAAACTGAAGGGATACTGTACATTGTACAGGGATCTGAAGTTTAACAGATTAAGAAATCTGTTAAACTTCAAAGCAAGGTAAGTTTTTAAAAAATTGACATTTACAGAGCAAAGCTATAAAAACTAAAAGCAATGATAAAGTCTTAAAAATAGCAAAACCAAACAAAAACTTTTAAAGGGGGGGAAATGTGATTGACAACTGACCACTTGATAGAAACACTATAAATGTGAAGAACATGGAATAAAATCATTTTTAACCAAAAAAAATTGAATTTCACTACAAAGTGAATTGAAATATTTCTTTTTTTCCCCCTTGGTTTTTAAAAACTCAAGCTATGGCATTTTTTTTCAACTAAAAATTACCAACATATACTTTGTGTTAGAAAAAGTCAGTGAAATATTTATCTAAAGTGGTTTAAGAACAGGGGTGTAGTGATAATGGACCAGTGGAAAGCAAGTGAATTTCAACCACAGAAATTTAAAGGAAAATGGTGAACAATTACAGGTAAACAGCTTTTAAAAGGGTATACGAGGAAGCAAGAATGAAATTCACAATGACAGGAGTGATGTTATAAAATTTAAGTATCTCAAATGTGTGAGAAATTATGCTGACAGAAAGCTCAAGGTAGTTTTTAAATACCTGTAAGTGGTCAGCTATCTCTTCAGAACACCGTGTTAGGAAAGGACCGTCCAATACAGCAGAGACATTCCCCTTATTTTGGGAAATTTCCCAGGCGAGAACACTGGAGTGGGTTGCCATTTCCTTCTCCAGGGGATCTTCCACCTAGGGATCGAACTGCATCTCCCGCATTGGCAGGCAGATTCTTTACCACTGCACCACCTGGAAAGCCAGAATATTCCCAAATATTTGCAAACCAACATATCACAATTTCTGTTTTTAGTTTCAGCTCTTATCTCTAAAGAACTACTGAGGTTCTTTAATCTCATCTTTGATTTGTATGCTGATGCAGTGAGGCACTGAGGCAAACTCCACTTCTGGAGTCAAACAGATCTGGCCAGTTCACTCTTGCATTTACCACCTATGTGGTCTTTGGAGAATGATTTATGACCTGTAAACCTCACAAGGGGTTCGGAGGAAATTCAATAATATAATACATGGAAAGCGTTGAGTACAGCTCCTGAAACACGATGCACATTCAATGACTGCCGTTTAGTACTGTTGTCATTATTGGCCTGCCTCCATTTTTAAATACGCTATCATCCTCCTTAACTCAATGATATTAACTAGATTACACTAGATAGTACCACATTCCCGTGGACAATGTATCTTTTTGAAGCTGAGTTTTGGGCCATGGCCATGATAAAAAGCTAGTGGTGTGTGTGTGCTCGGTCATATCGGACTCTTTGTGACCCCATGGACTGTATGCAGCCCACCAGGCTGCTCTATCCATGGGATTTCCCAATCAAGAATGCAGGCATGGGTTGCCATTTCCTCCTCCAGGGGCTCTTCCCGACCCAGGGATCAAATCTGTGTCTCAGCTATAATGTGGAATTATGAAAGTACTGGGCCACCCTTTCTCTGTCAATAAAAGATAGGCCCTTTTTCCTGCTTTCACTGTGGACTTGGGGACTCTGCCTTATGAGCCTTGGTGCTTCTATCCCTCTCACTATCCCCTCCTGGGCCTGCTTTCCTCTTGATCTGTTTACCCTCAACCAACGCCATGTGGCTCCAGCCTGTGAATCACTGAGCATTCGTTAGTAGGTGGTCTCTTTTAAAAGAGATGAAGGCAATATAAATTGGGCTCCAAATTTGCATTCAATACCAGGAAGAACACCTGAAATATTATTGCACAGAAAAGTCTGGGCTAAGATTGCAGGTTATATGTTCTGGAAGGCAGTCTATTATGTTTCAGAAGATTTATTCCTTATGCTAAACTCCTGATCTCTTCTGATCTTTTTTTTCCTCTTCCAGATCTTTTAATTTGAAATTAAGTACACTATTATTTTGGAATCTGGGTCAAAAAGTCTAAGAGAGTAGACATTTTAGATTAAAAAGTTAATTCTCCTTATTCTTTTCATTAATCCTTGATTGAAAGTAGCATCTTAGCTATAGCATCTGTAATAAAAATTTCCCTAGTAGAGGACATGGACCAAAAAGATTGGGGATTATGTTTATGTTACTATAAAATGTATGTTAAATACTTAGAACACAAGTGGGATTAATTAGTCTCACAACTGAACTCTTCAGCTCCACCTCTCAAGCTCTACCAGACAGGCTCTTTCCCCAGGGTTCCTCCATGTGACTAAATAACATGATCCGTTATCAACCAACGAGTTGCTGTGTCAAAAAGACAGAGGCTATTCTTGATAGGTTTCTTCATTCTTTTCTTAATCTAGGTCATTATCATGTTCTATCAGTATGTCTCTAGTGTAAATCTGAAACCTATCCACTTTTCTCCAGTTCTAAAATCAGCATCATCATCACTCCCCTAATCCAATCTGCCATGTTATTCCATGGCCTCCTAACCATTCAACCCATTTCTGCTCTGTGTGCTTTCAATCCATCCTCTACATAGCAGCCAGAGTAACACTTTAACACCCAAATATGACCTGGTGACGTCCTGCTCAAAATCCTTCCATGGTTTCCCCTGGCACTTAAGATAAAATACAAAATTCATAGAATGGTTGTGAATCTTGCACGGTGTGACTTTTGCTTCTCTCTCTTGCCTAGTTTTGTACCACCCTCCACATTTTACTGTATTTTAATCACGTTAATTTTTGTTGAAAGTCACCAAGCAATTTCCACCCTCAGCATCCTCCCACTTGTGATCTTGCCAGACTAGAATTTCCCTACTCCAACTCTTCACTTAGATAGATTTGATATCTCTCTTAGTTCCTTTATTTGTGATATGTTCAGAGAAGCCTTCACTGTCAAGTCCCAATCTAAACTAAGTCCACATTAAGACTTCTCTTAGTACTGCTCATCTTTTTTCCATGGTACACAGCACAGGTTGTAAGTGAATATTCCTTCATATAATTATTTCCTTGCTTTTAATAAGTACTTTACAATTTTTCATTCATTTATTTGTTTTGGTCATGTGTCATGATCACTGCTGTGCTCAGGCTTTCTCTCTTGCAGAGCACGGACTCTAGGCACCAGGGCCTCAGCAGTTGCAGCACACGGGCTCTGTAGTTGTGGCCTGTGGGCTTAGTTGTTCCATAGCATCTGGGATTTTCCTGGACCAGGGAGCAAACCCACGTTCCCTGCATTGGCAGGCAGATTCTTAATCACTCGACCACAAGGCAAGTCCCATATAATTGTTTCTTAATGTTTCTCTTCCTCATTAAACAATAAGCTCCATGAATTCTGGGTTCTGTTTTACCCACTGCTATAAGCCCAGTGTCTTGCCAACAACAAGCACTCCAATAATATTAATGAACAAGTGTGTGAACTGATACTGACTACCTCCCTCCAATTCTAATTTTTACTCTCTCAATTATCTCAAACTCTCAGTTCTCTGCAGAATGGACATATGGTAACTCACAGAGAAATTTAACACCTATAAAATTAACACCCATAAAAGTAATACTTCAAAACACTTTTGAGACTATAGTTAAAGATTATTATTCAAGTAATAAACATTTATTATTATGAATTTATATTTAAACTACACTGTATAGAATTTAAAATTTCAAGATTTTCCTAAATCGTATGTTCGGACGTTTCCACATGCAAATATGAAGATAACACAATTTTATTAAGCAAAAAGTGATGTGTTATTTCTCAGAAAAACTTTCTCAAAACCAAAAGAATAAAAGGAATAAACTGGTAGTCATGTATTTGAGAAACATGGTAACTTCATTCCTGAAGAAATAGTTGTTTATTACTATCCTTGATTAATTGATGCTTTTGAACAGTGGTGTTGGACTCTTGAGAGTCCCTTGTACTGCAATGAGATCAAACCAGTCCATCCTAAAGGAGATCAGTCCTGAATATTCATTGGAAGGACTGATGCTGAAGCTGAAATTCCAATACTTTGGCCACCTGATGCAAAGAGCCAGTTCATTAGAAAAGACTCTGATGCTGGAAAAGATTGAAGGTGGGAGGAGAAGGGGACGACACAGGACGAGATGGTTGGATGGCATCATTGACTCAATGGACATGAATTTGAGCAAGCTCCAGGAGATGGTGAAGGACAGGGAAGCCTGGTGTGCTGCAGTCCACGGGGTCACAAAGAGTCAGACACAACTGAGCGACTGAAGAACAACAACAAATCCTTGGTAATATTTCTTATTTAAATTCTTGCTAGTAATCAAGAATGGTACTTTACTTTTTAAAAATTGTAGTTGATTTACAATGTTGTGCCAGTCTCCGCTGTACCAGCAGAGTGACTCAGTTTTATACATATATACATTCTTTTTTAAAATGTTCTTTTCTATTATGGTTTATCCCAGGAGATTGGATTTAGTTTCCTGTGCTATCCAGTACTCTTGCCTGGAAAATCCCATGGATGGAGGAGCCTGGTAGGCTGCAGTCCTTGGGGTCGGGAAGAGTCGGACATGACTGAGCGACTTCACTTTCACGCACTGGAGAAGGA
Source organism: Bos grunniens (assembly GCF_055505025.1). Lineage (NCBI taxonomy): Eukaryota > Metazoa > Chordata > Mammalia > Artiodactyla > Bovidae > Bos > Bos grunniens. The sequence continues at coordinate 111,446,804 of NC_141170.1, read as the reverse complement.
AATGGCAACCCACTCCAGTGTTCTTGCCTGGAGAATCCCAGGGATGGGGGGGCCTGGTGGGCTGCCATCTATGGGGTTGCACAGAATCAGACACGACTGAAGCGACTTAGCAGCAGCAGCAGCTACACAGTAGGACTTTGCTGTTTATCCATTCTAAATAATAGTTGGCATCTGCAAACCCCAAATTCCCAGTCCATTCTTCTTTCTCCCTCCTTGTCCCTTGGCAACCACAAATCTGATCTCTGTGTCTGTGAGACTGTTTTCTGTTTTGCAGATAGGTTCATTTTAAACTACATATAAGTGATATCATATAGTATTTGTCTTTCTAACTTACTTCACTTAGTATAATGATCTTGAGTTGCATCCATGTTGCTGCAAATGGCATTATTTTTTTTTATGGCTGAGTAATACTCCACTGTATATAGGTACCATATCTTCTCTATCCAATTCATCTGTCAGTGGACGTTTAGGTTGTTTCCATGACTTGGCTACTGTGAATAGTGCTGCTATGAACATAAGGGTACAAGTATCTTTTTGAATTATAGTTTTGTCCAGGTGTATACTCAAAAATGGTACTTTACTTTTAATATTTTCCTCTATTTAAATCCTTCTAAAGAGAACATTTTAAATTTCCACTAATGACCTAAAAATCTGCTATTTCCATATTTTTCAGATTAGCAAGTATAAGAACTAATGTAATAAAAAATGCACAATGATAGGAAATCAAGCAGACACTCTGAAACAAAACAAAAGCAAACATTCTACATTCTATAGTTGGAAGAAAATCTAAAACTTCATTACAAAGTAATTTCAAAATACTTCTAAATGCTTTTCTCGAGTTCATTTGGGTTAGAATGTCCCATTTCTTCAGTATATAGAAGTTAATGCTTTGTTTAACTATCTTGTAGTATTGAGAATTTACATTTACAGATAAAATGGGCTTCCAATAAAGTATACCTATGTTTATATTTAGTAGTATATTTTGGAGTTGTTTCTAGAAGAAAATGGTTTGCTTCAGTTTTTAAACTGGCTTCTTTAAAAGCTGTGGCTGTATAAGCTATTATTTCACACAGAAAATAATGCATTTTTTCAGATAATAGGAGCTTGTTTGGAGAAGTGGAATTAAAACCTTTTCACTAAAAGACATATACATATACATACACATATGCATGTATATACACATACACACACATTCCCTTGAATTTGAGAAGAATTTTAAAACGTCTAAAGAGTGTTTTCCTAAGGTAATACTAATGATCGACACGTGACTTTTTAGCTTATGAGAACCTGTGAGGCCTCTGGCACTGGGAGTGGTCCTGTAGCAGTTGCTGTAACTCGGGGAGGGAAGTAAGAAATGGAATTGATGGTGGCCCAATATATGTAAAGTTACTATTTAAAGGAATCGTATTTCCTTCTTCATCTAGAACCAAACTAGGCAAGTCAGGATTTATCTTTAGGTTAAGGAATTAGGTTTGGTACTGAGTGCTAAGAGTGTAAATATTAGAACACATTCCTGTGATTAAATGATGGTATTTCTGGCATGCTATGTAATGAAAGATCTTAAAAGAAATAACTCCTTTAGTAAAGGAAGCTGAGTTTTCTTTTTTTTTCAATTGTGAATTAAACGGGTTGTGCAAGTAATCACTAAGATTCAGATTTAAAACTCTGTGTTTTTTTGACATAATCCTTGTGGTGTTTAGAAATAGTCTCATATTTGGATGCTAAATATAAATGCACTATTTTAAATCCATGATCTAATCTTAAACTAACATGTATAATTTTCTTCTTACATATTTAAGGAAGTGATAACACCCTAAAATGTGATAGGCATATTTACATAAATCTGGTTAGTATTTATAGATTTGGCTACTAGATTTCTTTCTAGTTTTTCAGTGTGCTCTTTAATTCATAATATAAATTGTTTGCTGGCTGGTATGTGAAAAATCTTCAGTGATGATCATGGTGTTTTTTAGATTTGGTTTATGAGTTTAAAATCATCCTCTGTTGGCAGCTGTTGTATAACTAAAAAACTGGCTGGTCTTCATCATCCCTGGTTGCTGGGAGGTAAGCCCTAAATCCTTGGAATTTTCTAAGTGATAGGAATGTCCTTTATTCATAGTGGATTCCTGAGACCAAAGATCTGAATTTATGTTAACAAAATGACTCAGTTCAGAATTTAGCCAGGCCTGAAAGACCAAACATCCGATTAGAGAGTTGGGGCATTGAGCCAGCTTATAATCAACCTGACCTCTAGGCAGGGGAGGAGACTCTGATACTGACTTCAACCATGTGGCCAGTGACTTAATCAATCATATCTATGAAATGAATAGATATGATTGTGTGTATGTTAGTCACTCAGTCTTGTCTGACTTTTTGCGACCCCATGGACTGTAGCCCACCAGGCTTCCCTGTGCATGGGCTTCTCCAGGCAAGAATACTCGAGTAGGTGGTCATTCCCTTCTCCACGGGATCTTCCCAACCCAGGGATCAAACCTGGGTTTCCTGCATTGCAAGGGGATCCTTTACCATCTGAGCCACCAAGGAAGCTCCTATAAAATGAAACTCCAACAAAGACATGGAACACCAAGGCTGAGGCAAACTTCCCCAGTTAGTGATATTCCTGTGGGTCCAGAAACCCCAGGAAGGTGATGGTCTTTATCTCACAGTTTGGAGTTTGAAAAAACATAACTACAGTAACAAAGGGCTTCCCAGGGGTTCAGTGGTATAGAATCCGCCTGTGATATAAGAGGCATGGGTTTGATCCCTGAGTTGGGAAGGTCACCCTGGAGAAGGAAATGGTAACCCATTCCAGAATTTTTGCCTGGTAAATCCCATGGACAGAGGAGCCTGGTGGGCTACAGTCTGTGGGGTCACAAAAGAGTCAGAAAGGACTGAGCGACGAAACAAACAGCAACAACAGTAACGAAAGGTACAAAAGTCTTTGGATAAAGGTGTTAATAATGAGATCTTGTTTTTATAGTAATTCATAAAACAGAGGTATGACCTTATCACTCTGAAGTCACTCAGATCTGGAGAGTCTAGTGTTTCATTAAGTATACAGTGAGAAAAGAATCTTATTTTTCCCATGTTCAAAGAGAGCCATAGAGGGAGGGATGGATTGGAAGTTGGGCATTAGCACATGCAGACTATTATATATAGCATAGATAGTAACAGGGTCTTATTAATGTAGCACAGGGAACTATATTCAGTATACTGTGATAAAGCATAGTGGAAAAGAATATGAAAAAAATACATATACATGTATAACTGAATTACTTTGGCATATAGCGGAAATTAACACAGCATTGTAAATCAACTATACTTTGATAAAATTTTTTTAAAGGTAAATAAAGATAGTCAAACCCACAACATAAAACGATCAGTGTTTACCAGGGAATATCGGGGATGGGGAATGACAGTGTCATGGAGGAAGCACAAATTTAGAAGTTCTGGGCTCAATCTTAGTGCTGCCCTTCATTAGTTATAGCACCCCAGCAGGTTACACAGCTTCACCAAACCTCAATTTCTTTATTTGCCAAGTAGGGGTAATCAATTATCTTACGGTATTGTAGAAAATAAAACATACAAGCAACGTTAGAGGTCAAGTGCCATTTGACTTCCTTTCATCTTATTAACATTATTCTCTTTCTTATTGAAATAACAAATAAAGAAACAAAAGAAACAAAAGTAAACTAAGAATCCTTCCTCCAGTTCTTCTAGTTCCCCCCCAAGACTGAGGATTCTTATTTGAGAGCAAACATCCCTTAAAAGAAGATATGGGGGCTGAAAATACACATTATCAATCTTATCTTAAAAAGAAGTTTTATCAAACAGTATACATTTCTTCTGGAAAAAGTAATTGATATTGTATGTAAAGTAGGAGATTAAAATATCCTTGGTGAACTATACATTTGATAAGGCCATAATAATGACATCGGCAAAAGCCCTTTCTTGACATCAAATATTCCTCTTCAAGTATCCTAAAAGAATAGCTGAATTATTTGAAGAACTTTAATGAAATTTAGTAAGCCTTAATGCTTTAAGAAATTCCAGAAACACATATAAAACATCAAATCACTAAGTCGTGTAACAGAAACTAACATGGTATTGTAGGTCAGTTATACAATGCAGCCGTGAAATGAAAAGACACTTGCTCCTTGGAAGAAAAGCTATGACCAACCTAGACAGCATATTAAAAAGCAGAGACATTACTTTACCAACAAAGGTCCGTCTAATCAAAACTATGGTTTTTCCAGTAGTCATGGTGTGGATGTGAGAGTTGGACTATAAAGAAAGCTGAGAGCTGAAGAATTGATGCTTTTGAACTGTGGTGTTGGAGAAGACTCTTGAGAGTCCCTTGGACTACAAGAAGAGCCAACCAGTCCATCCTAAAGGAAATCAGTCCTGAATATTCATTGGAAGGACTGATGCTAAAGCTGAAACTCCAATACTTTGGCCACCGGATGCAAAGAACCGACTCATTGGAAAAGACCCTGATGCTGGGAATGATTGAAGGTGGGAGGAGAAGGGGACGACACAGGACGAGATGGTTGGATGGCATCACTGACTGGATGCACATGAGTTTGAGCAAGCTGCGGGAGTTGGTGATGGACAGGGAAGTCTGGCGTGCTGCAATCCACGGGGTCGCAGAGTCGCACATGACTTGAGCGACTGAACTGAACTGAACGGCGAACTATACTTCAAAAAACAAACAAACTCATAGAAAAAGAGATCAGATTTGTACTTATCAGATGTGGGGGGTGGGGGAGTGGGAATTGGATGAAGTCAGTCAAAAGGTACAAACTTTCTAAATAAGTACCAGGGACATAATATATGACATGATAAACATAAAAGTTGTTAAGACAATAAATCCTAGGAATTCTGATCATAAGGAAATATTTTTTATATCAATATTTCTTTGATTTTATATCCATATGAGATGAGGGATGTTCCCTAAGCTTATTGTGGGAATCATTTCATGATGTATGTAAATCAAATCATGCTGCACTCCTTAAACTTACACAATATTGAATGTGTATCAATTGTATCTCAATAAAACTGGAAGAAAAAAAAAGAAATCACAGAAGCAAAAGTTAAGCTAATAATTTAGTACCAATAAAGAAAGAGGGTATACATACTTAGCTTCATTTTCATTTTAACCTCTAAGAAAGAATTATTTTGGGGAGAGTGATTGATTTTCTTCTAGTCTCCCCTAATAATTATGTAATTTATTTCAAGTGAGTTTCCATTTAACAGAGCATACTGTTTTCCTCTCTTAGAGTTCCCTTCAGAATTTCTGAAGTGTCATCATATCTTTGTTAAATGTCTCATAAATAAATATACCACTAAAGGGTGCACTTTTGTAAGAATACTCAACAGAATGATGTAAACACTTTTACTTTACACAGGCCAGGTTGATTTTTTTTTTTTTTTGAATTGCCAAGATTTCTTCAAATAAACACATGAAGGGGTTTATAGAAATGTAAGAAAAAAAGAATCTATGAGGCTTTACTTTTTTATGCTGTAGCAAAATCACTGAAAATAAAGTTTTCTAGAGACACAGTGAAGGAATTGGAGGGTTTAGTTTAATCCAGCTTTCTCAGAGTTTGAAGTTATGAGTTTACTATGGACCTTCAGGGTCCTTGAGAAGTAATAACGCTATAAACAATTCAGGGGCAGGCTTAAACTCCCAGAGTATTTGCAAACACATTTAATCTTTTTGAAAATATATAAAATTGAATAGACTAGGAATCTTTAAGACTTCATGGTATTAACTTTAACTGAAGTAATAATACTGACAGAGTAGAAGAGTTGATACTGATCTTTGTTATAACTACTGCACACGGTCTGGTATTTATAATAAACATCAGGACAGTTAATACTTGGGTGATAGCTACACAGATGGAAGAAATTGCACAAATCATATAAAGAGCAATTAAAAGAAAAACATTGTAAAAATCCAGATTCTAATATTCTGAATTTGTTTAAATTAAATATAACTCTTCAGAGAAATAGTAACATTCCAGTCATGAAGTTTTTGTAATAGCAATCAATAACAGTATCAATGGCATGGGCAACGTTCAGTTACACAAACCATGCTGGTTACGTGGGCTCTGGATCTTGACCGGCCTGAGATCGAACCCTCTCCCCAGTTTTCACTGGCTGTGTGATTTTAAGAAAATTACATACGCTCTCTGAGGCTCACTTTTTGCATTTTAAATATGGGAATAACTAGGTTCACAGGTGTCTGGATGAATGGAGGCTGCGTGGAGAGCACCAAGTTCAATGTCTGGTCGCTATCTGGAGCTCGAAATGTTCTCTTCTTACATTTCCTCTGGAGAGCCAAGAACCTTTCTCACTGAAATGCAAGGTTCTGTTTCACGCAGGGAAAACAGAATAATAGAATTTCAAGTTGCACAGCTTTCCCTCTCTGAGCATAAATTAAAGGAAAAGAACGAGGAGTTGGGGAGACTAGTTTGGATGCTGCTGCAGTGATCCAGGTGTGGGATAAAACATTTGGAAGTGGAGAGGAGAAGGGAAGTTTTGAGATGGAGCAGGAATAGTGCAAAAGAAAACTCATAGAAAATACTGAATAACTGGGAACTTGAAGGGGGAGGTACAAAAAGGTGAAAATAGACACAAAGTTAGCAGTTGTATAGATTTTACTTTTATTGATGGATTCATCATATTCAGGGTTAACACTCAAAATATTTACCAGTCAACATGCCATCCACTGATTGGTCAGACCTGGTGCCAGCTGTAGAACTGAAGCTGGATGTTGGAGACTATGAGCCAGGCCCTCTGAGTTGCTGAGTAGTTGGGAGGCTTGGAACATGTATGGGGAGGGTCTAAGGTGGTACTGGGGGTATTGACATTTTCAATATTGTAATAACTGGCATGGCCATACCAGTACTTTTAATGTGAATATTAACCCTGATAATATATCCCTTGCTCTCCTCTTCTTTGTCTCGCCCTCTCCAAGTTCCTTCAGCCATTCTTTTCATGAAATAAATTATATATTTCACCATCTTGGTCATCCTGCGCTGAATAATGGCTATTGGCTTTCTCAAACTGTGCTGCTTCCTTTGGTCCAGAAGCAATCTACCAGCTCAGAGTTGCCTTTGTGAATTCTGGTTTAAACTCTATTTCTACTAGGATAATTAGAATTACACTTTGTTTTCAATATCAATAAAATGACAGCCTAATGTCCTTCTTTATAAAGTGCTTCACTGAAGTGAAAATGATAAAATTCATTCATTCTCTAGCTGGCAAGCAAACTAATTAAAAGATTATTATATATTCCTTAAGCCAGCAAGTCTTTCAATGTATTTTAAATTACAGTTTGATACTGTAATCTTTATTTCCATTTTAGAAAGTTAATGTGCTCAGTAGCCTAAGAAGTTGCATAATGGGCACTAGACATGTCAGATAACGTAAAGTAGCAGGTTCTGCTGAACTTGGAAAACGGGGAAAAGGACACTGTGTGAAGGCATAATGATGATGCAATCAAAATGTACAATCCTGCCTAAGATTTTGTTTTCAGGATCCGGAACAGTGTTTTACAGCTACCAATTTTAAAAGTATTGTCATAACAGTGCTAGGTATCACTGATATTGGTGATGAGTTCTATGATAAAAATTTCTACTGATTATTTTATCTCTAAAAATTAAACTACCATAATTCACTAAAATTTAAATCCAAGTTTCCAGTTGAGAGTATATATACTGATGATTCTTTTGATGCTTAAATGCAGTAAGTTATTTTATTTTTCTAATGGAATTGTATCCAATTTGAAAAACTGTATATTTCTACTGTGTTATAGGTCAATAATTAATGTTACAATTAATCTTTGCCTCAGAAATAGTACCTTTCAAAAAAAATCCCCTGTTGAAATTTCATCTTAGTACCTGAATCATCCCATATTTGATAACTAAAAATATTTTCTAATCAACCTCTAAAGCTGTATTTCCTGATGGCTATAATCATCAAATGCAAGTTTGCTTAGAGGATTTGGTTGACCTTCCATAGTAAGCAATTAGACAGAGCTTTCAAAGCTAAATTAAAATGGACATCAAATTCCCATGTGAGACAGAAGTGTCTATATTGTGCCGAAGGATTAATAGATAAGATGTGTTTGCTAAAACTCAATGAAAATCGCAAGCGTTTGGCTGTAGATGGTGACAGAGAGGATCCCATCAAAGAGTCTTACATCATAGTCTCAGATTCGCTTAGTTGGAAAGAATTTAAATGTCCTCTAGCTAACTGCTGTGCATGTTCAGTTTTACCCATGGTGTCTAGTCTTGTTTGAACACCCAGTGGCTTCCTTGTCTGTGCTTTCAGTTTCTTCACTGCGAAACACTCATGCTCCTCTTTAAATTTAGAGCTCCCAAGCTGGTGGAAAAAAGCAGAGTGCGACCCAATTTCCAAATGCAATATTAGCACAATACTGCTTGTTCCATCTAGTGAGTGGAGAATTGAGGCAGAATTTCCTCCAGAACAGTTTCTTTGAATTAAAGTTGACTCTGTATCTCGCAGCAGTGGAGACACAGACAGAGAGAGCAGACTTATGGACATGGCCAGAAGGGGAGGAAGTAGAGGGTGGGATGTATGGAGAGAGTAACACGGAAACATATATTACATGTGTAAAATAGACAGCTGATGGGAATTTGCTATAGGACTTAGGGAACTCAAACTGGGGCTTGGTATCAACCTAGAGGGGTAGGACAGGGAGGAAGGTGGAAGGGATGTTGAAGTGGGAAGGGACATGGGTAAACTTATGGCTGATTCATGTTGATGTTTGGTAGAAACCAACAAAATACTGTAAAGCAATCATCCTTCAATTAAAAATAAATAAATTTAAAGAAAGTACCACTGGGAAAAATAGAAGTGCCATTGAACTAAAATAAATAAATAAATAAAGTAGACTCTGTATGGGGCTGTAAAGTAGACATGATGGGGCTTCCAAGGTGCTGCAGTTGGTAAAGAATCAGCCTGCCAGTACAGGAGAGGAAAGGGATGTGGGTTTGATACCTAGGTTGGGAAGATCCCCTGGAGTAGGGAATGGCAACTCACTCCAGTATTCTTGCCTGGAAAATTCCATGGAAACAGGAACCTGGCGGGCTACAGTCCACGGGGGTTGCAAATGACTGAGCACACACAACCAACTTGTGTTATACATGATAAATGCCGGTCAGTCATGTGAAAAGTTCCCCCAATGCAGTTGTTTGTCTTCCTTCCCAACATGTTATAAACTCTGCCTAGCTCAAGGAGCATTTGGGAACCTAAGGGAAATGTTGCCCTATGGATTTCACCTCTAGTTCTCAATTTCCCTGATGTTAGCAGAAGTCCCAGATACCCTCTTGGGTTACCAGGCAAAAGAGAAATCTAGACTTATACCTGTGAATTGGTTTAGGAGGCCAGTGAGGACGCTTGGAATCACAATTTATGCGGTTTAAAAATAAAAGAGGATTTCTGGTTTTAAATTCTACCACTAGTGAGCTTTATCACCATGAGTGGGTCACTGTAATTTCTCTGACTTTTCAGTGTTCTTCTTCATGGTGTGAGAATAAGTATGCCTACAGTTCAGAGCTGCTGTAAGAATTTAAGGAAATAATATAGAATATATAAAAAAATAAATAAAACCCTTGAATTTTTCTTATTGCATCTTTAAATTTAACAGCAAAGCAGCTTTGTGACTAATGCCTTAGTGGGCATTAGAGAACACATACTAGAAAATGTAGAATTCACATGAACCAATGTCTTCCCCAATATAAAATAAGCTTTTAAACTTGAGGATCTTTGTCCCTCGTACCTGTCACTCTAAACACAGAAACCCAGGTAAAAACTGAAGATGGCAGTTTTATGATACTGAATATACTGATAATAAAAACAACAGCTGTTCTCCACTGTGTGTTATATACTAATCACTGTTCCCCAAAGCTTCTGTTCTCTTTCACGTTGTTATGACCCAGGAGGGAGTGATCCTGGATCCAGTCTCTTTTTATGTGTGTCTTCTCCTGTCAAAAAAGTCAATTGATTCTGTATCTGATTAAACTTTTATGAATGTTCTCTGCTGCCTCAAGACCATAATTTGGGTTGTCAACCTGAAACTAGGAATGGCATTTTTAAGAAATGTCCTCTGTTTAACATGTGAGGTTAAGAATGACCAAATTTCAAATGTGAATTATTCTTTCAATTCATGATCATTTGCCCTGGAATGTGAAGTCAAGTGGGCCTTAGGAAGCATCACTATGAACAAAGCTTGTGGAGGTGATGGAATTCCAGTTGAGTTATTTCAAATCCTAAAAGATGATGCTGTGAAAGTGGTGCACTCAAAATGCCAGCAAATTTGGAAAACTCAGCAGTAGCCACAGGACTAGAAAAGGTCAGTTTTCATTCCAATCCCAAAGAAAGGCAATACCAAAGAATGCTCAAACTACTGCTCATTTTCATTCATCTCACATGCTAGTAAAATAATGCTCAAAATTCTCCAAGCCAGGCATCAACAATGCGTGAACCGTGAACATCCAGATGTTCAAGCTGGTTTTAGAAAAAGCAGAGGAACCAGAGATCAAATTATCAACATCCGTTGGATCGTGGAAAAGAGCAAGAGAATTCCAGAAAGACATCTATTTCTGCTTTATTGACTATGCCAAAGCCTCTAACCGTGTGGATCATAATAAACTGTGGAAAATTCTGAAAGAGATGGGAATACCTGACCACCTGACCTGCCTCTTGAGAAATCTGTATGCAGGTCAGGAAGCAACACTTAGAACTGGACATGGAACAACAGACTGGTTCCAAATAGGAAAAGGAGTACATCAAGGCTGTATATTGTCACCCTGCTTATCTAACTTATATGCAGAGTACATCATGAGAAACGCTGGGCTGGAAGAAGCACAAGCTGGAATCTAGATTTCCAGGAGAAATATCAATAACCTCAGATATGCAGATGACACCACCCTTATGGCAGAAAGTGAAGAGGAACTCAAAAGCCTCTTGATGAAAGTGAAAAAGTTGGCTTAAAACTCAACATTCAGAAAACGAAGATCATGGCATCTGGTCCCATCACTTCATGGCAAATAGATGGGGAAACAGTGGAAACAGTGACAAACTTTATTTCTGGGGCTCCAAAATCACTGCAGATGGTGACTGCAGCCATGAAATTAAAAGACGTTTGCTCCTTGAAAGAAAAGCTATGACCAACCTAGATAGCATATTAAAAAGCAGAGATATTATTTTGCTAACAAAGGTCCGTCTAGTCAAAGCTATGGTTTTTCCAGTGGTCATTTATGGATGTGAGAGTTGGACTATAAAGAAAGCTGAGCACTGAAGAATTGATGCTTTTGAACTGTGGTGTTGGGGAAGACTCTTGAGAGTCCCTTGGATGGCAAGGAGATCCAACCAGTCCATCCTAAAGGAAATCAGTAGTGAATATTCATTGGAAGGACTGATGCTAAAGCTGAAACTCCAATACTTTGGCCACCTGAGAAGAACTTACTCATTGGAAAAGACCCTGATGGTGGGAAAGACTGAAGGTGGGAGGAGAAGGGGATGACAGAGAATGATATGGTTGGATGGCATCACCAACTCAATGGACGTGAGTTTGAGTAAACTCCGGGAATTGGTGGTGGACAGGGAGGCCTGGTGTGCTGTGGTCCATGGGGTCACAAAGAGTTGAACATGACTGAGTGATTGAACTGAACGGAATAATATTGGCATATGTTGATTAATTCATCCAAGTCATAACAGAATACTATTATTCCAGATAATGTTCTGTTTTCAGGGGAATATAACAGCGAATGTAGTCAAATATGCCTTGGTAAAATTTTTTTTGAAGACTACCAAAACAACAATAACAACATACCTTGAAATCTTCTCTATCACTTCTTAGTTTATCTTTTATTAGTACTTTCTTATATTTTATGTATTTTCCTCTTTTAAAAATTCCTTCCTTTCTCCACAGATTTAAAAAGAAACTACAAAATAATTTTCTTCTCCATATTCTCTCTTGCTGATTAACATTGCCAACATCAGCAGTCTTTTAGATTTCTGAAGATGACAGAATTACTGTTTGCTACATTGAGGGGATTTTTAGTGCTATTACAAACTGTGGCAATGTTTATCCACTTCTACGTGCTGTTTACTAGTCCTATTTATATATATATTTTTAGGGAAGAATGGTGGCTCTCCATCTCACAGGAGTTTGCAAATACTGTCAACATATTCAAAATACTAGCATGTAGGGACCTATTTGTGTTTTATTGACAAAATATCAGTGTCTGTAAAATGTGCACTTGAAGCCATTTTCTATTTTGGGGAGTAGTTTGAAGTTAAAAGGTAAATATGGGCTCCTGATGCTACCCATAGTATTTGGTCTTCTATATTCTTGTGGAAAAATCAGCGTGTTTCACAAATTCTAAACTTTTGTTGTACAAATTCGAGTAAGATACTATGTGAGTCAACTATTCAAACCTCCTGGGGCTTTAGAAGTTTATGTAAAATACATTTCATGTTAATTGGGCAAGTGGCCATCAGCACTTTCTTAAATTCTGATTAACCAAAAAAACTGATAGTTACATAACTGGGGGGCCAGCCAAGGGAGATATAACATGTGCTCTTCTTTCCACAGAGTTCCATATAGTTTCAGGGTTTGGAGACTATACACTGGAAAAGGCAAAATTGCAGGAAACCTCAAAATTGAGATTATGCTTCAAATGAGTCATTTCTAGTTCTGGTGCATGTTCAGTCGCATCCAACTCTTTGCGACTGCGGACTGTCACCCACCAGGCTCCTTTATCCATGGGATTCTCCAGAAAGAATACTGAAGTGGGTTACCATTTCCTCCTCCAGGAATCTTTCCAACACTGGATTGAACCAGCATCTCCTGCATTAGCAGGCGGATTCTTTTACCATTGAGCCACCTGGGAAGCCCCTAGTTCTGGGGTCAGGACTTCAAATCTACAGAAAAAAAAATTTGGTTAAAGGAGTGGTTATATTTTAGAATTTCCCAAATCATATCCAAATTAACTAGTGTAATGTATTTTAATTCTTTTGCACACTAGCCTTAGACTACAATTAGTAGGATTTACCTAGAAATACAGTACATGAACAACACTACGCCAGAGCCTTTGACTGTGTGGATCACAACAAATTGTGGAAAATTCTTAAAGAGATGGGAAAAACAGACCACCTGATCTACCTCCTGAGAAATCTGTATGCAGTTCAAGAAGCAACACTTAGAACAGGAACAACAGACTGGTTCCAAATCAGGAAAGGAGTACGTCAAGGCTGTATATTGTCACCCTGCTTATTTAACTTATATGCAGAGTACATCATGAGAAACACTGGACTGTATGAAGCACAACCTGGAATCAAGATTGTCAGGAGAAATATCAATAACCTCAGATATGCAGATGACACCACCCTTATGGCAGAAAGGGAAGAAGAACTAAAGACCCTCTTGATGAAAGTGAAAGAGGAGAGTGGAAATGTTGGCTTAAAACTCAACATCAGAAAACTAAGATCATGGCATCTGATCCCATCACTTCATGGCAAATAGATGGGGAAACAGTGGAAACAGTGACAGACTTCATTTTTTGGGGGGCTCCAAAATCACTGCAGATGGTGACTGCAGCCATGAAATTAAAAGACATTTGTTCCTGGAAAGAAAAGCTATGACTAACCTAGATAACATATTAAAAAGCAGACCTTTGTTATTTTGCTAACAAAGGTCCATCTAGTCAAAGCTATGGTTTTTCCAGTAGTCATGTATGGATGTGAGACTCGGACTATAAAGAAAGCTGAGCACTGAAGAATTGATGCTTTTGAACTGTGGTGTTGGGGAAGACTCTTGAGAGTACCTTGGACTGCAAGGAGATCCAACCAGTCCATCCTAAAGGAAATCAGTCCTTAATATTCGTTGGAAGGACTGATGCTGAAGCTGAAACTCCAATACTTTGGCCACCTGATATGAAGAACAGACTCATTGGAGAAGACCTTGATGATGGGAAAGATTGAAGGCAGGAGAAGAAGGGGACAACAGAGGATGAGATGGTTGGATGGCATCACTGACGCGATGGACATGAGTTTGAGTAGGCTCCAGGAATTGGTGATGGACAGGGAAGCCTGGTGTGCTGCAGTCCCTGGAGTCGCAAAGAGTTGGGACACGACTGACTGACTGAACTGAACCTAGAAATGTGATCTGATGGTTTTAGCTTTATTAACAACATAATCTATGAACACTGTAATATAAATTTTGGGGTTTGCAAATAAGAAAAATACTGTAATAAAGATATATTACACTTCACTTGCTTTTTGAGAGGTAATTTCTGCCGCTTTAATTGTTCATACTACAAATATTCACTGAGTATGTTTATGAACTGGGAACTGTGATAGGCAGAACACAGTCCTTGCCCCAGTGTACTCTCTGCCCAGGAAGGAGAATGCTGGTTCAGTAAAGAGCTACTTGTCTGGACTCCTTCCACATGTTTGTGTGCCCATCAGAATAATACAAAGATAAACACCCTCCCACCCCAAACATGCCCTGTTGGTTTGTTAACTTCTCTATACCATCTCCACTCATCACAAGCACATTTTCCCATGTACTGCACTTAACTTTAACTGTAAAATTTCCTGTCCAGAATCAGAATCCTCTTGGTTTTAATCTTGCTCAGTGTATCTTGCTCAGTATCTTGCTCAGTCAAATAAATGTTCCTTCCTTGTGTTATATGTATTTGATGTCTTTTAAATGGTTTTCTTCCCATTCCTCTTGCCTTTCCAGATTGAGATTTCATTACCACCTGCCAGCGAACACCTCCTACCTGTGTTTCCCTCAGCCTCATTTAACTCCAAATTCTCCCTGACACTTAAATCTTATTCTTATTTCAGAATGTACCTGAAATCCTATTTACACAGCATTTCCCTGGATACTCTCAACGACACTTCCTTCTCTGATGGTGAATTTTACGTTTATACAGTTTGGCACTAGGTCCAGGAATATCTCATTTTACTGAAGACTGTTTTTTTAAACTGAACTATAGTTGACTAACAGTGTTGTGCTAGCTTCTGTTTACAGTAAAATGATTCAATTATATATCTATATGTATGTGTGTGTATATATATTCATTTCATAGTCTTTTCTATTATGGTTTATTCAGTTCAGTTCAGTTCAGTCGCTCAGTCGTGTCCCACTCTTTGTGACCCCATGAATCACAGCACACCAGGCCTCCCTGTGCATCACCAACTCCCGGAGTTCACTCAGACTCACGTCCATCGAGTCAGTGATGCCATCCAGCCATCTCATCCTCTGTCGTCCCCTTCTCCTCCTGCCCTCAATCCCTCCCAGCATCAGGGTCTTTTCCAATGAGTCAACTCTTCGCATGAGTTGCCCAAAGTACTGGAGTTTCAGCTTTAGCATCAATCCTTCCAAAGAACACCCAGGGCTGATCTCCTCCAGAATGGACTGGTTGGATCTCCTTGAAGTCCATGGGACTCTCAAGAGTCTTCTCCAACACCACAGTTCAAAAGCATAGCATGTCAAATATAGTTTCCTGTGCTATACAGTAAGACCTCATTGTTTATCTATTTTATATGTAGTAGTTTGTATCTGTATCCCCAGTTCCTTTTTCATCCCTCCCCCATCTCTTTGGTAAGTGTACGTTTGTTTTCTAAGTGGAGATTTGTTTTATGTGTGTATTTTGTCTTCTCAGTGCAGCTGAAAGCTCTTTCTGGATGTGAACCATATTTTATGAGCTCTGACCATAATGCCATGTAGCTGAGTCCTGTGAGTGTCCTGAAACTTTCCTTTTAAATTAGACCCCTCAAAACATGAAGCATAGTGATGAGCATGCAATACGAATTCAAAAGTCACAAGCTGACAGGCTGCACTACTGAGTGTTTCCGACCATCACATAGAAATGACTGCTTAAAAGTGCCCGTATGCCCAAACCTCAGATGTTCTCAATATAAAAAGCCAGTCACTTTAGTAGTCTGTGCACTTTAGTTCAAAGTGAGTTACTTACTAAGGCAAACTTTTTGTTGAGAATCATCTGTTCCACCAAAGATGACTCATTATGGAAGAGGTGGGGCTGCATATGGCTCCACATATGTGGAAACCACCAGAACTCTTCAACAGACCCCAAAAGACGGTCATCCCCTTCATCTTCCTCTTCAGTTCCTAGGGCGTAGGGAGGAGCAAAAAGATTATTCAATTAATTTCAGCTACACTGATTGCCTGTTCATCTGTATGTATATCTGTCCATCTATCCATCCAGTAATGTAATTCTATATATGCATTTAGAAGCTACCATTTATACTATCTTACATACATGTAAAGCTTTGAACATGAATTGTAACAAAGGAAAATCTGTTACTTGGGGAACAACCAGAGACTGTGATACAACTCTTTTTAAAAGTTTTAAAACATGAGACATGCATATAAAATCGGTGTAAGAAGGAAATACACAATCATTCCAAAGGACTTTAGAATTTTTAACTTTTAGGATCTTTGTATAATTTAAGTTTGGAGAGAAATGGGGGATAAGCAGGGAATGCAGTGCAGGGAATATGAGTGGGAAATGTGTTGTAGAGTTCTAATAGTAATTAGATCACTCTGACATGGGTTGTAACACAACATTGCCAACAAAATAATTCCATAATTTATCTGGGTTACTCCTTATGTTTGTGAATAAGTTCAGTTCAGTTCAGTTCAGTTCAGCTGCTCAGTCGTATCCAACACTTTGCGGCCCCGCGTACTGCAGCACGCCAGGCCTCCCTGTGTGCATCACCAACTCCTGGAGTTTACCCAAACTCATGTTCATCGAGTCAGTGTTGCCATCCAACCATCTCACCCTCTGTCGTCCCCTTCTCCTCCCACCCTCAATCTTTCCAAACATCATAGTCTTTACAAATGAGTCAGCTCTTTGCATCAGGTGGCCAAAGTATCAGAGTTTCAGCTTCTTCCAATGACCACCCAGGACTGATCTCCTTTAGGATGGACTGGTTGGATCTCCTTGCAGTCCAAGGGACTCTCAAGAGTCTTCTCCAACACCACAGTTCAAAAGCATCAATTCTTCGGCACTCAGCTCCTTTATAGTCCAACTCTCACATCCATACATGACTACTGGAAAAACCATAGCCTTGACCAGACGGACCTTTGTTGACAAATAAATGTCTCTGCTTTTTAATATGCTGTCTAGGTTGGTCATAACTTTCCTTCCAAGGAGTAAACGTCTTTTAATTTCATGGCTGCAATCACCATCTGCAGTGATTTGGGAGCCCCCCAAAATAAAGTCAGCCACTGTTTCCCCTGTTTCTCCATCTATTTGCCATGAAGTGATGGGACCAGATGCCATGATCTTAGTTTTCTGAATGCTGAGTTTTAAGCCAACTTTTTGACTCTCCTCTTTCACTTTCATCAAGAGGTTCTTTAGTTCTTCTTCACTTTCTGCCATAAGGGTGGTGTCATCTGCATATCTGAGGTTATTGATATTTCTCCTGGCAATCTTGATTCCAGCTTGTTCTTCTTCCAGCCCAGCATTTCTCATGATGTACTCTGCAAGCAGGGTGACAATATACGGCCTTGATGTACTCCTTTTCCTATTTAGAACCAGTCTGTTGTTCCATGTCCAGTTCTAACTATTGCTTCCTGACCTGCATACAGGTTTCTAAAGAGGCAGGTCAGGTGGTCTGGTATTCCCATCTCTTTCAGAATTTTCCACAGTTTATTGTGATCCACACAGGCTTTGGCATAGTCAATAAAGCAGAAATAGATGTTTTTCTGGGACTCTCTTGCTTTTTTGATGATCCATCTGCTGCTGCTGCTGCTGCTGCTGCTAAGTCACTTCAGTCGTGTCCGACTCTGTGTGACCCCATAGATGGAAGCCCACCAGGCTCCCCCGTCCCTGGGATTCTCCAGGCAAGAACACTGGAGTGGGCTGCCATTTCCTTCTCCAATGCATGAAAGTGAAAAGTGAAAGGGAAGTCACTCAGTTGTTTCCGACCCTCAGCGACCCCATGGACTGCAGCCCACTGGGCTCCTCCATCCATGGGATTTTCCAGGCAAGAGTACTGGAGTGGGGTGCCATTGCTTTCTCCGATGAGCCAACAAATGTTGGCAATTTGATGTCTGTTTCCTCTGCTTTTTATACTAATGCATAAAAGGGAGAAAAAGGGAAATGTGGGAATTGTTTTTGAAAAAACATAGAGAAAACTGAAGGAAAGAAAAAAATGATGGAAAAAAGCTGAGAAATGAAATCATCGTAAAACAACCCAAGAATCACTGTGCTCCTTGGTGGAACTCATGTTCATCATGCTTTTCCTTTCTTTCAAGTTCTTGGAAGCAAACTTTCTATCAAAAAACCTCTATTTCCTTGAGAGTCAGCTTTGTTGTTCTTTTGAATTTCATATTTGGGCTTATTTTATTTCCTTCATTTTCTCTGATCTGCAGTTTAGTTGAGTGTGGGAAATGACACAGTTCTCTAATTTATATGCAGGAGTAGGAGTCTATTTTTATGCTTCTCCAGGTAGAGTTTCTTTACTAAAGCATAAATGAAAGCAGTGTAAGGTGTCTGTCCTGACATCTCATAAGATGATATTAATCATCACAAAATTATACAGTCACACTTTAATTTCAGCAATGACACTCAATTCAATAAGGTCCTAGAACGGTAGATTCTTCAAATGATGTCCCTTCTGCATGGAGAAAAACATCCTCGTATTTTCAATAGCAGTTCTTATGTGACTGGTTCTGATGGGTCTCTAGAGGCTAACGAGGGTGGACAGACTACTCCCCCTGCACAGCCTACCGCTTGTTACCACCCCTCTATGATTTAATTTTCCGAAAGAATGAAGGTAGTGCCTACTGGCAGGAAAAGGATCAGTTAGATCTTATGATTTATTGGGCAATGAAAGAGACCAAAGGTAAAGATGTAGTACGAGGCTGCATGGTGGTTCTGATGTATGCAGGAGGAATAGGGTTAGTGATATAGAATGGGTGTAATAACATAATCTCTCAATAAGGACAGTCTTCAATTTCACTTTCTCATGATTAGGTACTCTGCTGATGTGAGGGAACTCTTGCTCTCTCTGTAAAGGGCATATGTAAATCGAATCTGTTTTAGTTCCCCTATTTTATTCTCTTTTGCATACTACTCATGTTACTCTTGTTACTCATGTCAGTGGAGTTGAACAAGTACAGCCTTTGGAGTTAGAAGCTTTTTAGTTTATTTATTTCTAGGTTCCAACACATTTGAGCTGTGTGGCTGTGGGCAAGTCATATAACCCCTTTAATGTTGGTGTTCACATAGGCAAAAATATGGACAGCAATACCTATTTTATTCCTTTTGTGAGAAAGTGTCTACATAGTCCAGGCACATGCTGGGTAATTTAAAATGCCAATGTTCTTCCCTCTTTTGCTCCTGTTCTTGCATCTTCTATGTATGTCCTAGAGTTTTTTCTTTTTCTCACTACAGTACTATATGGGGGGGGGGGGGGCGGAGGCTCATCAGAGTGTTATGTGACAGAGGGGACATTGTATTTAAGAATTTAAGAACTGATCAAGCCATTATATTAAATAATTGCTTGATTAATGAATCACCCACACCAGACGTTCTTGGGGCTTCTAAGCTCTGGGAAGCCTTCTAGAAAGGCATGCGAAAGAATAGGAAGATACAGTCAGGGGCATAGAAATCTGATGGCCCCAGTCATGGCAAAGTCTTGTGTCCTGCTGCCTTTTAGGTAATAAATAAGGTGGCCCTGGTAAAGAGACATTTGCTAAGTGTGACTGGTGATGCTTAAATACGTTTTTCTTTTTTTTCCGACATAAAGATGATGCTTTTGGTTTCCCTGCAGTTAAACGTCTCTACTTAAATACTCTCCTCTTGCTTAACATTTTGCATGTCCTCAGGACACCCTATTAGTTAAGATTACTAGTCAATTACTTGTTGCAGTTTTACTTTCACATACTGAAAACAAGTAGACTTCTCTTAGGGTTTCCTAGTAATCAGTTAATTGCTGATTTCCACCTCCTCTGGGAAAAGTGAGCTGAGATTTCCTAGTTTATGAATAAAGTCACCCCTCCAACTACTTTTAGCTCTATTCTCTGTCTCCTATAGTTCCTACCTTTCCCTATCTTTTTTCTTCTCTCCTCTTTATTCATTTTTCTAGTTGGCCTTTACTCAAAGTTTATATATGAGGACAGTGCAACAGATTTCAGAATTCTTTGGAAAGATTGCTCAGGCATTTGCTGTCCTTTTCTGAACATCATAGAGGGCCCCTCTGATAGGCTTATGTAAATTCACAGCAGGCATAACTGTAAGGCCCTTCCTTTTTTCTTTACAGCTCTTCCTTATCTGATTTCCTTTAATTCTACTTTGGGGATGTTTTACATCAGAATTAATTATATTGAGAATAAGTATCTGTTGCCTAATACTTCAAACGTCATGATAAAAAACAGTTGAAAAAAACAAAACAAAACAAAAAAAACAGTTGAAACATAGTCATTCATGGTTTGATTATCCTGGCTTCTTGTCACTCCTTTATTTCTCTACTTTACCAACTTTTGTCAGAACTAGAGAGAGAACTCAAGTCAAATTCTCAATTTTAAGTGTCATTTCTTAAGTTGTTACAAAACTACATTGAAATCTTACAGTTAATGTAAATTATTATTTTATTATGTATCTATTTAAGTTAGTTGTGTCTCTTCAATATTTTTTTCTGTAGTATTTCCTACTCTGATACTATATTAAAAACTATCATTGCAATTGAGACTATCTTAACTGTTTTTCAAGTATTGTCTCATTTAATTCTCACTAGAACTCTGTGCTGAAAGCCACTAACTCCATTTTACAGATAAGGAAATTGATATTTGGAAAGATGATGTAATTTGCCACAAGTCAATGGAAATATGGGATAGAACCTGAATTCACAATCTTAATTCTAACCCAAATTACACAACTCCAAATTCAGGACCCTTAACCAACATTTATGGGCCAAATATGGAGTTTAGAGATAAGATGAGCATTTACCAATTTATATAACTTTTCTCTTCACATAGTTAAGTAATTCTCTGATATAATTAAAATTTACAAACACTATTGGTTCTCATCTGTAACACTATTTCAGATGGTGACTGCAGCCATGAAATTAAAAGGCGCTTGCTCCTTGGAAGAAAAGTTATGACCAACCTAGATAGCTTATTAAAAAGCAGAGACATTACTTTGCCAACAAAGGTCCATCTAGTCAAAGCTATGGTTTTCTCAGTAGTCATGTATGGATGTGAGAGTTGGACTATAAAGAAAGCTGAGTGCTGAAGAATTGATGCTTTTGAACTGTGGTGTTGGAGAAGACTCTTGAGAGTCCCTTGGACTGCAAGGAGATCCAACCATTCCATCCTAAAGGAGATCAGTCCTGGGTGGTCATTGGAAGGACTGATGCTGAAGCTGAAACTCCAGTACTTTGGCTACCTGATTTGAAGAACTGACTCGTCTGAAAAGACCCTGATGGTGGGAAAGACTTAAGGCGGGAGGAGAAAGGGATCACAGAGGATAAGATCATTGGATGGCATCACTGACTCAATGGACATGAGTTTGAGTACACTCTGGGAGTTGGTGATGGACAGGGAAGCCTGGTGTGCTGTAGTCCATGGGGTTGCAAAGAGTCGGACACTACTGAGTGACTAAACTGAACTGATTGATTCTTGGTGATCTGGAAAAATATACAAACCTAAAGAACCTATAGATAAGGGGAAGGCACCTTTTGACATTCAGCTTCCTTAATCAAGGATTGCCAATTAGATGATAATAATCCATTTTTTCCTAATACATAAGACTTGGGCTCTGACTAAAAGTTAAGAGTATTGTTTTTTTACACTTAACTAGCGATATAACCTTGGGCCCCACTAAGTTTCTATGTTATTATCTAGAAAACAAGATAACACATTCTTTAACTCCTAGAATTCAATGAAAAGTTACATGAAAAGTGCTTAGTTAAGTAACTAGAATATGGTGTTGCTCACTAAAAGGGAACTATAATTTTTATTCTTTCATCTCTTTATTTTTCACAAAATGCACAAATCTTTCAAAAATGAAAGTAAACCAAATAAGATGAAACCCTTTTCTAAAATAAAACTTACTAGTATGAGGATGCTGTTTTTCTTCTTCCCTTCAAGACTGAATAAAACAGAATTTTTAACAGAAAAAGGAGTTACTCATTTAGAAAGGAAGACAATGTAATTCAATTAAACTTTACAATATCCAATTTTCAAAGGATTCAGATGATTAAATTTTATATCTGTTCCCACTGAAAACTGATTTTACTGGTTTTAGACAACCCTAACTAAGTGTTGTGGGAGCTTTCAGATCTTATAGAAAACTCTGTCGTGCTTTCTCCGTAGCTTCCTCCTGTGTTCCATCTACTCTCCTTGGCTTAGAGACAGGACACATGTACTGTGAGCTGTTTGGGAGAACCCAAGTAAGGAAAGAGGTGAGTCTCTCAGAATCAGAAATGAAGGAGAGCAACTGGCTTGAGTCGGTCTTTAGCATCAGCATTGGACAAAAAAAAATTTAGTTGCCAGGAATGTTTTCTTATATTTCTATTATGTTTGGGAAAGAAGTTTTAGTTATTCTTAATGTTTAGAGTGATTTTCTTTCACAACACAACATGGTCAAATTTTATTCTCTGACCTTGTTCCTTATAAATACTGATGGTGAAAAGAAAGTAATTTTATTTTCACCCAATCCTTTATTCATAAGCTCATTTTTTTTCATTAGGCACTTGCTGGTATTACAACAATAAAGCATTTGTAGAGTGATCATTTTAGTGAGGAATGACAACAGATAATTTATAAATAAAGTACATGCAATACCCATACATTTAGCAATCTAGGAACAGAAGGGATCTTCCTTAAGCTAATAAAGACTTTCTATGAAATTGTCTATTGAAAGAATTCCCCTCAAGAATAGGAACAAAACTACTTAAGGGTTTCCCCTGAGGTCAGGAACAGGACATGAGTGTTGTTATCACCATGTTTATTTAATATTTACTGGACATCCAAGCTAATGTAGTAGGTAAGGAAAAGAAAAAAAAAATTCATAAAGCTCAGAAAGGAAGAAATAAAATTTTTACTATCCAAAAATTGTATGATTGAATAGGTAGAAAATCCAAAAGAATCTTGGAAGTATAGAATTAATAAGTGAATGTAGCAAGGCTGCTGAATATTAATATCAGTACACAAGATCAATTTTATTTTTACACATTATTAACAGAGAAATGGGGGAAAAAACTGTAAAAAAGACACGATTAACTACTGCACCAAAAAACTCCACCAAGGAATAAATAGAAAAATAATAAAGTTTTGTCAAGTATAATTAAAGAGGACCTAAATATGGGTTCTTCCCAGTTAGTAAAGAATTCGCCTGCCAATGCAGGAGATGCAAGAGTCTTGGGTTTGATCCCTGGGTCAGAAAGATCCCTTGAAGTAGGAACTGGTGACCCACTCCAGTTGCCTGGAAAATTCCATGGACAGAGGAGCCTGGCAGGCCACAGTCCCTGGGGTGGCCGAGAGTCAGACATGACTGAGCATACACTGAGCACAAATATGTTCAAGCATAGGAAGACTCAATGTTTAGTACAACAATTCTCCCCAAATTAATTAATAGATTTAATGTAATTTAAATAAAAATAGTATAGGGTGACAAAGCTGTATATTGTCAACCTGCTTATTTAAGTTCTACGCAGAGTACTTCATGTGAAATGCTGGGCTGGACAAATCACAAGCTGGAATCAAGACTACCAGGAGAAATACCAACCGCCTCAGATATGCAAATGATTCCATTTGATGCAGAAAGTGAAGAGGAAAAGCCTCTTGATGAGGGTGAAAGAAGAGAGTGAAAAACCTGGCCTGAAACCCAATATTAAAAAACTAATATCATGGCATCCGATTCCATCATTTCATCACAAACAGATGGGGAAAAAGCAGAAGCAGTGAGACTTTCCTTTCTTGGGTTCCAAAATTGCTGTGGACAGTGACTGCAGCCATGAAATTAAAAGATGCTTGCTTCTTGGAAGGAAAGCTGAGAAACAGCATATTAAAAAGCAGAGACATCACTTTGTCAACAAAGGTCTGTGTAGTCAAAGGTATGGTTTTCCCAGTAGTCATGTATGGATGTGAGAGTTGGACCAGAAGAAGGCTGAGTGCCGAAGAACTGATGCTTTCAAATTGTGGTGCTACAGAAGACTCTCGAGAGTCCCTTGGACTGCAAGGAGATCAAACTGGTCAATACTAAAGGAAATCAACCTTGAATATTCATTGGAAGAACTGTTGCTGAAGTGGAAGCTACAATACTTTGGCCACCTGATATGAAGAGCTGACTCACTGGAAAAGACCCTGATGCTGGGAAAGATTGAAGGCAACAGGGCAACAGAGAATGAGATGGTTCAGACAGTATTACTGACTCATCTGACATAAATTTGAGCAATCTCTGGGGGACAGTCGAGGACAGAGGAGCCTGGCATGCTACAGTCCCTGGGGCTGCAAAGAGTAGGACAGGACTTGGTGACTGGACAACAGCAGCAGCAGCAGCAATAACATAAAAATTCCAGTGAGGATCTTTGTGGATCTGGGAAGCTAATTTTAAAATTTATATAAAAATGAAGAAGGCCCAGAATTGCCAAGGCGATCTTGAAGACGATGAACAAACTTAGAGTACTTAAATAGCAGATATTAGTATCAACTCTGATGCTTTGGCCACCTGATGCAAAGAACTGACTCATTGGAAAAGACCGTGATGCTGGGAAAGATTGAAGGCAGGAGGAGAAGGGGATGACAGAGGATGAGATGGTTGGATGGCATCACGATTCGATGGACATGAGTTTGAGCAAGCTCCCGGAGTTGGTGATGGACAGGGAAGCCTGGAGTGCTGCAGTCTATGGGGTCTCAAAGAGTTGGACATGACTGAGTGATTGAACCGAACCAATTAGTAGTGGAGAAATAACTCCAGAAAGAATGAAGGGATGGAGCCAAAGCAAAACCAATACCCAGCTGTGGATATGACTGGTGATAGAAGCAAGGTCCCATGCTGTAAAGAGCAATATTGAATAGGAACCTGGAATGTCAGGTCCACGAATCAAGGCAAATTGGAAATGGTCAAATAAGAGATGGCAAGAGTGAACATCGATATTCTAGGAATCAGCGAACTAAAATGTACTGGAATGGGTGAATTTAACTCAGATGACCATTATATCTACTACTGCGGGCAGGAATCCCTTAGAAGAAATGGAGTAGCCATCATGGTCAACAAAAGAGTCCGAAATGCAATACTTGGATGCAACCTCAAAAACGACACAATGATCTCTGTTCGTTTCCAAGGCAAACCATTTAATATCACAGTAGTCGAAGGCTATGCCCCAACCAGTAATGCTGAAGAACCTGAAGTTGAACAGTTCTATGAAGACCTACAAGACCTTTTAGAACTAACACCCCAAAAAGATGTCCTTTTCATTTTAGGGGACTGGAATGCAAAAGTAGGAAGTCAAGAAACACCTGGAGTAACAGGCAAATTTGGCCTTGGAGAACGGAATGAAGCAGGGCAAAGGCTAATAGAGTTTTGCCAAGAGAAGGCACTGGTCATAGCAAACACCATCCTCCAACAACACAAGAGAAGATTCTATACATGGACATCACCAGATGGTCAACACCGAAATCAGATTGATTATGTTCTTTGCAGCCAAAAATGGAGCAGCTCTATACAGTCAGCAAAAACAAGACCAGGAGCTGACTGTGGCTCAGATCATGAACTCCTTATTGCCAAATTCAGACTTAAATTGAAGAAAGTGGGGAAAACCACTAGACCATTCCAGTATGACCTAAATCAAATCCCTTATGATTATACAGTGGAAGTGAGAAAAAGATTAAAGGGCCTAGATCTGATAGATAGAGTTCCTGATGAACTATGGACGGAGGTTCGTGACATTGTACAGGAGACAGGGATCAAGACCATCCCCATGGAAAAGAAATGCAAAAAAGCAAAATGGCTGTCTGAGGAGGCCTTACAAATAGCTGTGAAAAGAAGAGATGCAGGAAGCAAAGGAGAAAAGGAAAGATACACCCATTTGAATGCAGAGTTCCAAAGAATAGCAAGAAGAGATAAGAAAGCCTTCCTCAGCGATCAAGGTAAAGAAATAGAGGAAACAACAGAATGGGAAAGACTAGGGATCTCTTCAAGAAAATGAGAGATACGAAGGGAACATTTCATGCAAAAGTGGGCTCAATAAAGGACAGAAATGGTATGGACCTAACAGAAGCAGAAGATATTAGGAAGAGGAGGCAAGAATACACAGAAGAACTGTACAAAAAAGACCTTCACAACCCAGATAATCATGATCACTCACCTAGAGCCAGACATCCTGGAATGCAAAGTCAAGTGGGCCTTAGAAAGCATCACTACAAACAAAGCTAGTGGAGGTGATGGAATTCCAATTGAGCTATTTCAAATCTTGAAAGATGATGCTGTGAAAGTGCTGCACTCAATATACCAGCAAATTTGGAAAACTCAGCAGTGGCCACAGGACTGGAAAAGATCAGTTTTCATTCCAATCCCAAAGAAAGGCAATGCCAAAGAATGCTCAAACTACCACACAATTGCACTCATCTCACACACTAGTAAAGTAATGCTCAAAATTCTCTAAGCCAGGCTTCAGCAGTATGTGAACCGTGAACTTCCAGATGTTCAAGCTGGTTTTAGAAAGGCAGAGGAACCAGAGATCAAATTGCCAACATCTGCTGGATCATGGAAAAAGCAAGAGAGTTCCAGAAAAACATCTATTTCTGCTTTATTGACTGTGCCAAAGCCTTTGACTGTGTGGATCACAATAAACTGTGGAAAATTCTGAAAGAGATGGGAATACCAGACCACCTGACTTGCCTCTTGAGAAACCTATATGCAGGTCAGGAAGCAGCAGTTATAACTGGACATGGAACAACAGACTGGTTCCAAATAGGAAAAGGAGTATGTCAAGGATGTATGTTGTCACCCTGCTTATTTAACTTCTATGCAGAGTACATCATGAGAAATGCTGGGCTGGAAGAAGCACAAGCTGGAATCAAGATTGCTGGGAGAAATATCAATAACCTCAGATATGCAGATGACACTACCCTTATGGCAGAAAGTGAAGAGGAACTAAAAAGCCTCTTGATGAAAGTGAAAGAGGAGAGTAAAAAAGCTGGCTTAAAGCTCAACATTCAGAAAACTAAGATCATGGCATCCGGTCCCACCACTTCATGGGAAATAGATGGGGAAACAGTGGAAAGTGTCAGACTTTATTTTTGGGGGCTCCAAAATCACGGCAGATGGTGATTGCAGCCATGAAATTAAAAGACGCTTACTCCTTGGAAGGAAAGTTATGACCAACCTAGATAGCATATTGAAAAGCCGAGATATTACTTTGCCAACAAAGGTCCATCTAGTCAAGGCTATGGTTTTTCCAGTGGTCATGTATGGATGTGAAAGTTGGACTGTGAAGTAAGCTGAGTGCTGAAGAATTGATGCTTTTGAACTGTGGTGTTGGAAAAGACTCTTGAGAGTCCCTTGGACTGCAAGAAGATCCAACAATTCCATCCTAAAAGAGATCAGTCCTGGGTGGTCATTGGAAGGACTGATGCTGAAGCTGAAACTCCAGTACTTTGGCCACCTCATGCAAAGAGCTGACTCACTGGAAAAGACTCTGATGCTGGGAGGGATGGTGGGCAGGAGGAGAAGGGGACAACAGAGGATGAGATGGCTGGATGGCATCACCGATTCGATGGACATGAGTTTGAGTGAACTCCAGGAGTTGGTGATAGACACGGAGACCTGGCGTGCTGTGATTCATGGGGTCGCAAAGAGTCGGACACGACTGAGCAACTGAACTGATCTGACATGCCCACTAGAAGGCTAAAATAATAAGATAATAATATTTAATACTTGGAGGAATATAAAACAACAGGAAAACTCACATAGTATTGGAAATATAAATTGATATCACCACTTTGAAAAACTGTTTGGTATTTTCTACTAAAGCTGATCATAAGTATACCATATAACCAGCAATTCTACTGGTTGATAAACAACAGAAAAAAATTGTCCTCTGAAGGACAAATATTTTTAACAATAGTTGTGTTTAAAACATTCTTAACATGACTATTCCAAAAAAATGAAAGGCAAAGATTGAAAACAACCCAACCATCCACACTGGAACAGAATGGAATAAATAAATTTGTTAAATTCAAACAGTGCAATACTACAGAAAAATAAAGTTGAAAGAAATACAACCCTACACAATAATATCTGCAAAACCAAAATAATGTTAGACAAAACAAGCTATATATAGAAGAGTCCATTTATATGATTCTTTTTATACACATCTTAAAGCCAGGCAAACTAATTTATGATGTTAGAAGCCAGGATAGTGGTTTTCTTGGTGGGAAGTGAAGGACTATAAAGCAGCCCAAGGGAGAGGGTGTGTAGATTCTGGTAGAACCTCTTTCTTGATCTGGGTACACAGCTCTGTACACTTGGTGAAATCCATTGAGCACCATACTTATTACTTATACAGTTTTATGTCTGTAAATTATAGTTCAATAGAGAAAAGGCCATTAAATAATAACATGGTGAATAAACTTTCAAGCTATTAACATTCTGTAAAGGTGAAAAAATAAGTTAAATGAAATTGAGTAATATGAAGAAAATAAAATAGTGGAGAGACCCAAGAAGGTCTGAAGAGGAGGGGGTCACAGTTTTAAAGAGAGTGGTCAGAGAGGCTAACTACGGGGATAGTTAATCTCTCTCTTACCTGTATGGTAAAATTTCCCCGAAAATCCCAGGTTGAAAGTAAAATTTGTGATTTGTGCACGCAAAAGATTCTGAGTATCAAGCAGGGCCTGAAATACATAATTAAAAAAACGTATCAGGTAGAGAATCGCTTTGAGAAGATATCTTCCGTTAGCAGTCAAAAGGTAAAAATACTCCTTTAGGCATGAAGGAGTTAAATCATGGAAAGTAGGTTTTTTTTTACCACCTTCCAACTAGCAAGATGGTTCTGAGATTACATAATTATATACTTATACATTTATTCTTTAGATGCAGTAAATCAGCAAAAAGTGTCAGTTAGAAAAAGGAAGTTAAATGAAAAGTTTATTCTTCATGTTCGAAGGAACTAGTATCTAATACATAAAATACATCTCATTTTACCCTTTAGGGGATGTAATTCACCAACTGTAAAAAAAAAAAGATATTCTTTTTAAGTGAAACTATGTAAAAACATATTAAAAGAAACAGATAGTTGTTTCTCAGATACATCTTTGGTCTTCAAAATCCAATTCTTTTCAATGTGTAAGTCTTAGATTCCCCAAAGATAGTGATTATTCTTCAAATATGGGTATCATGGTAAAGTAAATTTCTAATTTGCCCTTTCATTGGAAAACAGATAAACAAACTTTTTACTAATGACAGGTAAAGCTATTTTGAGGTTTAATTATTATATCGTATAAAGTATCATGCTATGAATATTTTAATGGACTTCTCTTTCTCCTTTTCTTTCTCATTCTTATTCAAATTCACATTCTTATATTCCTTCTCTTCCTGTTCCCCAGACTATGGTAGTTCAGTGCCCACCTAAAGGAAGCAAAAAGTAACTCTAAATGGTAGACTTGTAAAGGATCTTAGTTAATTCTTATATTATACACGAAGAAAGTCAGGAGAACCGATTTACCTGTTTTCACAGATAAAATTAGTTGGTAGGTCCTAGGTTAAGGACATACATCACCTGATCCAAGTTAGGTGCTCTTTTTAGTCTACCACTCTAAATCTTTCCCTACCCTTCCATAGTACAGCTGGACCCACAACAGAATCTTTTCTCTTCCTAGTGTCTGATACCTGGAAGCCCCGCCGCCTCATGCTCATGACCTGAATCTTTTGGGGGGATAAACAGATATTCATTTTATTCAGAGACCCTCTCACAACTGCATGTGTTCAACAATTACTAGTTGCCACTCCTTTCTTATTGCTGCTGCTACAATTACTACTACGAATTTGTTGTTGTTATTGTTAGTGGTAGATAATACAAATCTATCTGAACTTTACCCTTCATTTGTTAAAGTGGAGACAATTACCTAGTTCAGAGAACTGTGATGAGGAATGTAGAAGATGTAATATATGCAGGAATGTCTGATAAACTTTTTAAAAAGTGGCATAAAATATTAGGTGTTCATATAATTATCAGCAATATATTACATATTAATGTAATTATGTGCATTATATTATTGATAACTGTATCTGTATATTGTATACTTCTCATCTACTTATTTTTTATTTGAAATACAGCTGACAAACAATATTATGTTAGCTTCAGGAATATAAAATAGTAATTTGACATTTAAATACATTATGAAATGATCAAACCTGAAGTCTAGGAACCATCTGTGCCCATACAAAGTCATTACAGTATTACTGACCATATTTGTAATGCATATTTATGTAAATTACATCCCCATGACTTAATTATTTTATAATCAGCAGTTTGTACTCTTAATTTCACTTACCTATTACCTTAATTTCACTCATTCCCTCAAACTTCTTCTTTTTGGCAACTACCCATTTGTTCTCTTATCTATGAGTCTGTTTTTGTTTCATTTTGTTTGTTTTTTACATTCTACATATAAGTGAGATCATATGGTATTTATCTTTCTCTGTTTATTTACTTCACTGAGCATAATACCCTCTAGACCCATCCATGATGTCCCATGGCAAGATTTCACTCTTTTTTTAAATGGCAAATATTCTACTGTATGTACACACTACATCTTTATCCATTCGTCTATTGATGGACCTTAGCTTGCTTCTATATCTTGGCTGTTATAAACAATACTACAATGAAAATAGGGTTTTTTAATTAGTGATTTTGCTTTCTTTGGGTAAATACTCAAAAGTGAAATTGCTGAGAGATATGGTAGTTCTATTTTTAATTTTTTGAGGAAGGTTTATACTGTTTTCCATAGTGGCTGCACCAATTTAAAACCCCACAAACAATATACAGGCGTTCTTTTTCATCCACATCCTTTCCAGCACTTGTAATTTCTTGTCCTTGTCCTAGCTATTCTGAAGTGAGATCTCATTGTGGTTTTGTTTGCATTTCCCTGATGATTAGTGACGCTGAACATCTTTTCCCGTGTGTGCTGGCTATCTGTATGTCTTCTTTGTGTTCTCTGTTTTTTTACCACAATAAAATAGATGCATATATATATATACACACACACACACCCATCCACACATTTCATAAGCTTCCCTGGTGGCTCAGTGGTAAAGAATCGACCTGCCAGTGCAGGATACCAGGTTCAATCCCTGGATCAGGAAGATCCCCTGGAGGAGGAATCGCAACCCATTCTAGTATTCTTGCCTGGGAAATCCCATGGACTGAGTGGCCTGGAAGGCTACCGTCCACAGGATTGCAAAGAGCTGGACATGACTTAGAGACTAAAACAAAAACAACAACATATACTCAGATATACAGATGTATAGCTCAGTGAAATTAGAGGCATAAAGTAAAAATCAGAACTGTATCAATTATAATATAAAATACAGGTTTGAATTTTGCCTTTTCCATTTAACAGTATATCATGAGCTTTCTCTCATCACATTAACCATTCAAATCCAAAATTTTTAATCTATTGGTTTTAATGGATGCTGAATATTATATCAAATGCATACATTATAATTTATTTAACCATTTTATACTACTGTTGTACATTCAGATTGTTTCCTTTTTTTTGTCTAATATAAATTCTGCCCTATGTATCAATACATATTTATATAGCAATGAAGTAACCATTTCCTCAGGAGAAAATAATTCTGCTTACTCTTACCAAGCAAAACAATTTCTGAGCAAATCTGAAACTGCTTATAAAAGTACTGGGCTTCCCTGGTGGCTCAGTGGTAAAAAATCTGCCTGTCAATGCAGGAGATGGGTTCAGTCCAGGGTTGGGAAGATTCCCTGGAGAAGGAAATGGTAATCCACTCCAGTATTCTTGCCTGGGAAATCCCATTGACAGAGGAGCCTGATGGGCTACAGCCAATGGGATCACAAAAGAGTTGGACCAGACTTAGCAACTAAACAATAGCAAATAAAAGTATTAATAGGGAACATAATATCCAATAAACATTATAAGAGAATTGTATTTGAATACAATTTAACACAAAAATTTGACTATTTCCAAAATTATTTTTCCAAATTTGAATCTCTATGCTACCCCACTAACTTAGTTTTTTGAGGCCTCATTCTATAAAGCCAAAAGCAGTTACAGGCATTAAAAGATCTAGTTGAAGGCAAAAAAAAAAATAAAAAAGATCTAATTTAAAGAAACAGGGGTTTGAGAACTGAGTAAAACGGGAGATTTTATATATCTTTGGATTTTTCTCCAAATTTATTTAACAAAATGAACATATCAATTAAAGCAAATAGGAAAGACAAATTTATAAAAAATAACTGCAAAAGAGTTTTATATGGAGATTTATGTTAGGATTCATTACATGTGTGACATTCTTTGGGGAATTATCTGCTAGCTTTTTGTTTCTTATCTGGGCTTCCTAAATTATATTTTGACCTATTTTATCTTCTGATAGTTAACATAAGTAGTTGGTGACCAAATTAAGGCTGGGAAAGAAATTTTAGTGTTTAATATGGTTTTTCAGCAATAGGCAAAAGTATGTTTCAGCACAGAATTTTTAGAGTTAATATTTTCTTAATCAACCAAATACTAATTATAATATAAATATGTATAATATAGCTAGATCTGCTAAAGTAAACAAAAACAATTGGGCAGCTAATTTATATAAACTCCTGTATCTCTCGATCTATGTACACATACACACAAACATCAGAGATATTCATGGGTTTGGCATGAAGATCAAATGAGAACATGGATACATGACCTTAATCCCAGCACTCAGAAGTGGAGTTTTAAGCCTATGAGTGGAATTTTTCATCCTTTCCTCTGTCACCTTAAAAGTTCTTTATTATCCTGTTACAAAATTCCATCTTCTATTTCTCACTGTTGTTCACTTGGTGTAAAGTCAGACATATGCCTAAAATTTTAAATGATATTTTAAAATTGAGCCTTGGCACTTTTGGAGTTGTCTAATCAGCACCGGGGCTTCAGATGGCTCAGTGGTAAAGAATCCGCCTGCCAATGCAGGAGACACAGGAGATGTGGGTTGGATCCCTGGGTCAGGAAGATTCCCTGGAGAAGGAAATGGCGACTTGCTCCTATATTCTTGCCTGGAAAATTTCATGGACAGAGGAACCTGATGGGCTACAGTCCACGGAGTTGCAAACAGACATGACTGAGCACGCACACCTTGTCAGCACTGAAGATTTTAAACAAAAGAGGAATATGGCCCACGTAGCTGTATTATAGCAACTTTTACAGTGCTGTGCATTTCTTTCTTAGTGACCTTGTGTGCTCAGTCACTCAGTCGTGTCTGACACTTTGTGACCCCATGGACTGTAGCCCGCCAGGCTCCTCTGTCCATGGGATTCTCCAGGCAAGAAGACTGGAGTGGATTGCCATGCCCTCTTGCAGGGGATCTTCCTCAACCCAGGGATGGAACCCAGGTCTCCTGCATTGCAGGCAGATTCTTTATCAACTGAGCCACCTAGGAAACCCTTAGTGAATCCTTTATCCTCCAACAAAATGTTCATGTATTTTATTGTTTGTATTGTAGTAAAAGAATAATGACAATGGTTTTTATGGAATCCAAGGAAAGGACAGTAACACAGTCATCTTGAATTATTCATTAATCGTACCTAAACTGTCCAGAGCAAAATTATATAACCTCTAAATCATACACATGAGAGATGGTTTGCTAGAAAATTTATTGGGCTGAAATTGGCAAATAATGACATGAGTAGGAAAATGGAAAACAAGTTAAGTACCATTCTCATTAAGCATTCATTTGAAATTGTTATACTTATTCTATTTAGCTTATGGCTATATACCCAAATAGTCAAAATGCTAATGTACTTTTTCAAAAAAGAAATAAAAATAAAAGCTAGTTCTCAGCACCTTTAGGCAACTGTAAGTTGTATCTCACTCATTCGATTATACAGAAAAGGTTTTTATGTGTTGTAATAAACATAATTTTTAAACCTTAGTAATTTAAAATACTTGCTTCCAGCAGCAAAGCAGAAAAGGATGGAGAGGTGTAGGATTCCATATGAAGGGACTAAAGCATCTCAAACCATGTACTACTGTTCCAGAGCAAATTAAGTTTCCTTTAACAGTTGCAGAGTTATGTTGGAAACCCCTTAAGTAGCATTATCTGTTCTGCCTAAGAGGTGAAAGTGGTAAATACTTTAAAAAAAAACTCTGATAACTAGTTACCACTCCTATCCCCACCAAATACATTTTGGGTTTTAGTAAAGCTGGACTATAAATTCCATGAGGTAGTGTCTCTGTCCAGTTCACTTTTCACTACTGAAGTCTAGCATGTTGTAAGGGGGAGGAGAGGGACAAGTAACTTTATTGAATGGGGACATTAATGAATTTCTGATTGATCTCATAGTGCAGTAAACTCATAAAGACTTGACAATAATATTGTGGAACATTCTTTTGCTATTTTATTTTCATAAACTGTTTTTAATCTTGAATTAATTTGAACATATTTCATATCCAAAAAGTTATTATAAAACATTATTTTCAAATTATTTGTTAAAAAAAGTGCTAAAATAAAAGCATTCCCTATTTCAGTACTTCTCAAACTTCTAAACACATGAAGATAATCTTAAAAGCTTAATAAAATGCAGATTTCTGGATTCTAACCCAGGAATCTTGGAGAAGGCAATGGCACCCCACTCCAGTACTCTTGCCTGGAAACTCCCATGGACAGAGGAGCTTGGGCTGCAGTCCATGGGGTCGCTGCCAGTTGGACACGACTGAGCGACTTCACTTTCACTTTTCACTTTCATGCATTGGAGAAGGAAAGGGCAACCCACTCCAGTGTTCTTGCCTGGAGAATCCCAGGGACAGCGGAGCCTGGTGGGCTGCCATCTATGGGGTCGCACAGAGTTGGGCACGACCGAAGCGACCTAGCAGCAGCAGCAGCAGCAGCCCAGGAATCTAACCAGAGATTCTGAACTATAGTGCTGAAGCAGGCCAAAGCATCCTAGATGATTCTGCTGTAGGTGACATTATGCCACACTCTAAGAATCACTGTCTTATTCCTTGATTTCAAATAGCTCAACACAAGTTTTCACTTACTTAGAGGCATGCTTTTCTCTGAGAATATGAAACCTTTGATATCCACTATATAACAAAATTCTTGGTATACAGTAGGCATTCAGCTATTTATTTTATAAGCCACATAAATAATAGGTACTGTGAATTCTAAAATCAAAAATATTCTAGAAAACAAAAAGAAATATATAGGATCACAGAATCCACCCCACTGGGTTGACCCCAAAGTACTTCATCATGCCTGGAGTAATCTGGGTAAGAAATTATACAACACAGATGGTAGCCTTTAGAAGTTTTCATGTTTTGTCTTTATCAATTTTATTTTCCTTAGTTTTTCTAATAAAAGTCCCCCTTCAGCTTGAGTTGGGAGAACCAGTTAATCAGATTGCCACCTAAGGTAATCAGCTTCAACCTAGGGAAGTTAAGGTGTTGAGGAGGCAAGTGATTATAGAGGATGCTGCTGCTGCTGCTGCTAAGTCACTTCAGTCGTGTCCGACTCTGTGTGACCCCAGAGACGGCAGCCCACCAGGCTCCCCCGTCCTGAGGATAGATATGTCTTAAGAATCAGACTGCCATGGGACTATACAATTCAGCTATTGTGGAGAACAGTTTGGTGGTATCTCAAAAAGTAAAATATAGAATTATCATATGACTCAGCAATTATGATCCTCACTTTATATCCAAAAGAACTGAAAACAGGTTTTTAGAGAAATATTTGTACACACTTGTTGATAGCAGCAGCATTCACAGTAGCCAAAAGGCAGAAACCACCCAGGTGTTCATTAGTAGATGAACAGGTAAACCAATTGCAGTTCATATATACAACGGAACATTATACAGCCATAACAAGGAATGAAGTGCTGATACATGCTACAATATGGATGAATCCTGAAAACATTAATACTAAGTGAAAGAAGCCAGGCATAAAAGGTCACATACTATATGATTCCATTTACATGAAGCACCCAGAACAGGTAAATCTATGGTGACGGAAAGTGGACTGGCGCTGCAGAGGGAGGTAGGGAGAAATTATTAGAACTCCTTAATGGGCGTGGGTTTTCCTTTTGGGGTGATGAAAGTGTTTTGTACCAGATAGAGGTGGTGGTTGAACAGCACTGTGAATGTACTAATGCCATTGAATTATTTTAACATGGTAGTTTTATGTATGTGAATTTCACCTCAAAAACCAAAAGACTGTGCAATTGTGAGTACTGTTGTCTTCATGGATTTTTTCCTAAATTTTATTGAAAGAGCATTACATGAATTACTCTACCCAAAATATTTCCAACAGATGTCCCATATCCTTTACACTGACTTTAAGAAAACTGTCCAGAAACGGATTAAGTAAACACATCAGGAACTGTTGGGATGCAGTGACAGTCGATATTCAAAAATTCCTATGGTATTTGGAACTTGCCTTAGACCTTATCTTCTATCATCCTCCCTTCTATTCACCCAGCTGTGGATTTACTCATCTGTGTGCTGTTCCTGGAGCATACCAAGTGTATTCTCACTTCAAGGTCCTTAGTCTTGCTATTTCTTCTTCAAAGATATACTTTGCTCAGATATTCATGTGGTTTACTTCCTCACCTCTACTAGATCTCTGCTTAAATATCATCCCCTCGGTGAGACCTTCCCTATCCCCTTTTTCACTGAAGAGTTGATTTACAATGTTATATTAGTTTCAGATGTACAACACAGTAATTTGATATTTTTATAGCTTATACTCCATTTAAAGTTATGATAAAATATTAGCTATATTCCCTGTGCTGTACATTACATACTTATATATATACCTCTTAATTCCCTTCCCTTTTCTTGACCTTTCCTCCACCCCTCTCCCCTTTGGTAACCACTAGTATGTTTTCTGTATCTATAAGTTTGTTTCTGTTTTGTTATACTCATTTGTTTTATTTTTAAGATTCCACATATAAGTGAAAACATACAGTATTTGTCCTCCTCTGTCTGAGCTACTTCACTAAACCCAATACCCTCCAAGTTCATAGAAGTTGCTGAAAATGGCAAGATTTCACTCTTTATTTATGGCTGAGTAGTAGTCCATTGTGAGGTGGCAAGAATACAGAACTGTACAAAAAAGATCTTCATGACCCAGATAATCATGATGGTGTGATGACTCTCCGAGAGCCAGACATCCTGGAATGTGAAGTCAAGTGGGCCTTAGAAAGCATCACTACGAACAAAGCTAGTGGAGGTGATGGAATTCCAGTTGAGCTATTTCAAATCCTGAAAGATGATGCTGTGAAAGTGCTGCACTCAATATGCCAGCAAATTTAGAAAACTCAGCAGGCAGGACTGGAAAAGGTCAGTTTTCATTCCAATCCCAAAGAAGGGCAATGCCAAAGAATGCTCAAACTACCACACAATTGCATTCATCTCACACACTAGTAAGGTAATGCTCAAAATTCTCCAAGCCAGGTTTCATTAATATGTGAACCGTGAACTTCCAGATGTTCAAGCTGGTTTTAGAAAAGGTAGAGGAACCAGAGATCAAATTGCCAACATCCGCTGATCATGGAAAAAGCAAGAGAGTTCCAGAAAAACATCTATTTCTGCTTTATTGATTATGCCAAAGCCTTTGACTGTGTGGATCACAATAAACTGTGGAAAATTCTGAAAGAGATGGGAATACCAGACCACCTGACCTGCCTCTTGAGAAATCTATATGCAGGTCAGGAAGCAACAGTTAGAACTGGACATGGAACAACAGACTGGTTCCAAATAGGAAAAGGAGTATGTCAAGGCTGTATATTGTCACCCTGTTTATTTAACTTATATGCAGAGTACATCATGAGCAACTCTGGGCTGGAAGAAACACAAGCTGGAATCAAGATTGCCAGGAGAAATATCATTAGCCTCAGGTATGTAGATGATACCACCCTTATGGCAGAAAGTGAAGAGGAACTAAAAAGCCTCTTGATGAAAGTGAAAGAGGAGAGTGAAATGTTGGCTTAAAGCTCAACATTCAGAAAACTAAGATCATGGCATCTGGTCCCATCACTTCATGGGAAATAGATGGGAAACAGTGGAAACAGTGTCAGACTATTTTTTTGGGCTCCAAAATCACTGCAGATGGTGATTGCAGCCGTGAAATTAACAGACGCTTACTCCTTTGAAGGAAAGTTATGACCAACCTAGATAGCATATTCAAAAGCAGAGACATTACTTTGCAAACAAAGGTCCGTCTAGTCAAGGCTATGGTTTTTCCAGTGGTCATGTATGGATGTGAGAGTTGGACTGTGAAGAAGCCTGAGCACCAAAGAATTGATGCTTTTGAACTGTGGTGTTGGAGAAGACTCTTGAGAGTCCCTTGGACTGTAAGGAGATCCAACCAGTCCATTCTGAAGGAGATCAGTCCTGGGTGTTCTTTGGAAGGACTGATGCTGAAGCTGAAACTCCAGTACTTTGGCCACTTCATGCGAAGAGCTGACTCATTGGAAAAGACCCTGATGCTGGGAGAGATTGGGGGCAGGAGAAAAAGGGGATGACAGAGGATGAGATGTCTGGATGGCATCACTGACTTGATGGACGTGAGTTTGAGTGAACTCTGGGAGTTGGTGATGGACAGGGAGGCCTGGCATGCTGCAATTCATGGGGTAGCAAAGAGTTGGACACGACTGAGCAACTGAACTGTACTGAAGTAGAGCTCAGATAACCTGTGGGTGCTTCAGGTAACAAGGTCCAGTGTGCCCCAGCACAGAAACTCGGAGTGTGGCTTTAGATCAGACCATGGAACCTGTCTGGTGGCTTTGGATTGAAATACTCTATAAATTTTCTTTTTCTTTTTTTAAATGAAAGCTAGGGTAAAAGACACAAGTGTATACTTTGCTTAGCAACTTAGTCGACTAGAGACTAACTGTAAATGTATAAATAAGAAAGATGAAGTCAAAACAATAGGAAGCATGAATAATATTGAACTTATTAAAAAAAGTTTCATGCTCTCACTTAGAATCACTTTTACATTATAGGTTCTGATAAGTGTTATGAAATGAATTCCAAGAATATGGCAGATTAGATAAATTTGAAGTTATGGAAACTAACTACAGGAAAAAGTGCTGAAGAACTTAATGGAAGAGTTAGATAGAAAAAGCATAAATTACTACAAAAAATAAATACACATATATATTATGGTGGAGGCAAATGACCTGAGACATCACCATAGCTTCTAAGGCTTCCCTACATTATAACCCAATCTGCTGCTGCTGCTAAGTCACTTCAGTCGTGTCCGACTCTGTGTGACCCCATAGACGGCAGCCCACCAGGCTCCCCCGTCCCTGGGATTCTCCAGGCAAGAACACTGGAGTGGGTTGCCATTTCCTTCTCCAATGCATGAAAGTGAAAACTGAAAGTGAAGTTGCTCAGTTGTGCCCAACTCTTAGCGACCCCATGGACTGCAGCCTACCAGGCTCCTCTGTCCATGGGGTTTTCCAGGCAAGAGTACTGGAGTGGGGTGCCATTGCCTTCTCCATAACCCAATCAGTAGTCCATAAAAATGAATATGATAAGGTTGACAAAGTTGTCCCATTGATTCCATAACTCAACTTATTAATTCAACATACATTGACTGAGTGCCTACTATATTTTATGTCCTATGGTAGTTGCTGGGATAATCAAATTAGACTTACCAGTCAGTCATAGAAGTTTTAAGGAGAAAATGAGATAATATCTGAGAAAATTCTCTTTAAAGTCCTAAGCAATGTATAAAAATATTAATATTGTCTAAAATAAGTTTTCTGGGAAAGGATTTATATTTTTAAAGTCAAATGACATTCTTGAACGACTTACAGATGAGTCAAGCAATTTCAGGCATCAACTCATTTTTCTCAGCTCTAGCCCACAGGCTCTCTTATTGTCAGGGAAAAACTCTAAGCTTCTTCCGGCATCTGGGCCTTTGTTCTTGCTGTTCTCTTTTCCCCATACAGGCACATTTTTGATTTACATTTCTTTTATGTCTCTGCTCGAATATTACCTTATTGAAGAAGCGTTCCCTGGCCCTCCTTTTAAACTTTGCAACAACACAGCCGCACCCTGAGGCCCATACTTTGCTATCCCCTCTCCCCTCCACTATTCTCTGCAGCACTGTCATGCCTAATGTGTTGTGCCATATGTTTGTTTATCGTTGTCTACTCCCACTGATGGAGAAGGAAGTGGCAACCCACTCCAGTGTTCTTGCCTGGAGAATCCCAGGGACGGGGGAGCCTGGTGGGCTGCAGTCTATGGGGTCGCACAGAGTCGGACACGACTGAAGTGACTTAGCAGCACTCCCACTGAACGTAAGGAACATGAGAGCAAGGACTCGGCCTGTATGAAGACTGCCCACTGCCTGATATGTAGTAGCTACTCATAAATATTTGTTGAATAAATAAATGAATGAATGGATGCTCCTGAATTGAAATTTAGGGTAGTTTGAGCTGAAGCAGAAGTGCAATTCTTTAGCCAAAGTTGGAACTGAAATTGAGAAAAAATTATTTGGACCAGTCCAGCTTCTTTGAAACAGCAGTAAAAGCAAAAAGAAGAATAGAAGCTCTAAAGATGGAGAGAAAAGGCCAGTTGTCTTGACGAGACCAGAAATAGAAATGGTCTAACATCTGACAAAGACTTCAAGCCAAGTCAAGCTACCAGGATGACTTCCTCTGACTTTCTGACAATATTTTAATTGTGAGGCTATTCAGAAAAATAATAGTGTGGTTTCTGGAGGGAAGGTTCCTGGGCTTGAATCCCAACTCCAAGTACACTAAGTAATTTTTCACACTGGCAAGTGTCTTTACTTAACCCTCAATTTTCTTATTTCAAAAACACTGTGTTTCAATACCTATTTCATAGGGTTGTAAGTTTTGGATGATGTAATCTGTGTAAAGAGCACTGTCCGAAACATAAAAATCATGATAGAATTTTAATACTTTAACCTAAATCTAAAAAAAAAAGACTTAAAATGATCACAAGAATGTTTAACACTGGGGCTTCCCAGGTGGCGCCAGTGGTAAAGAACCTGCCTGCCTATGCTGGAGAAGTAAGAGACATGAGTTTGATCCCTGGCTTGGGAAGATCCTCTGGAGGAGGAAATGGCAACCCACATAAAGTGGTTTAAAAGGGAAAAAATGATAGATATAAAATGGAATAAATTATTATAAAAATTAAAAAATGCACATTACTTTGGGCGCTAGTATTAGCTCTGTGTGGACTGTGCAGCAGTGGCCAGAGCGGGGGAAGCATATTACTACAGCTGGAAAGGGGAAAGATTCAGAGAGTCTTTCATGGAGGGGGTTCTGCATTCCTTCAGAGAGCAGGGAAGAGCAGGAAATATTTGGCACTCAAAACTTGACTAGAGAATCCTCTGCCTGTGGCTGAACTAAGAATGCATCATAAATAATGAGAATCACACAGGAGAATCACAGAATCTGAAGCTGGAAAAGTTTTAAGAATTGGCCAAGCCTGGTATTTTTCAAACTGTTGCA
Organism: Bos grunniens; assembly: GCF_055505025.1. Classification (NCBI taxonomy): domain Eukaryota; kingdom Metazoa; phylum Chordata; class Mammalia; order Artiodactyla; family Bovidae; genus Bos; species Bos grunniens. The sequence goes on along the minus strand of NC_141170.1, from coordinate 111,405,068 downwards.
CTGAGGTCACTATCTTCGATCACAAGGATAAGCATATTACTGCTGAGCCCTCATACCCCCAGGACTTTGCTCTATAGACTGACATGAGTCCTACCAAAAAAAAAAAAAAAAAAGGAATCATTTAAATTATTCATGTTAATTTATAAAACCAAACCAAGAAAAATTAATTTTTAAATTAAATTTGAAAAACATTATTCGTATACATTATTTTAATCTTTCATAGCTGATTCAGTCAGACCATTTCATAAAACTCTTCAACTTCATAAAACTCTGGAATTTTGGCCCGGAATTATTTTATACTAAAGAAGCCTCTTTAAATACTGGAACTAGTTTATAAGACATCTGAAAATTACTTATTTCTGATTAATTTACCTAAAGAAGTATTTCCTTCCTTCCTTGATTTTTTTCCTTTTTGAGTGAATAAAGTTATGAAAGGTTACAAGTTTCAAATAAATAGTAAGATAAAAATCAGAAACAGTAAGGGCAGATTTCAACATATGATTTTGGATTGTTTATTTGTTAATGAAAAAAATAGTGGTTTGTTACTTTTGCTCTCCCAGCCTTGCATGATTTCAAGCTTATCTTGTAAACAGGAAGTTCATTTATTCATCTGTTTGAATTAATTAAAAGCCAAAGAACCCACAGTCAATTAATGAAAAGTTAAATGGCCCACAGCTACTGACTTTATATTCAACCCAAGGGGTCTAATAAGATGGGGCAATCCATTCCATTTTAGAATGAGCCTTTCAGTTGCTTGTAAATGTCTCAAAAAATGTCTTAAAGCAGAAGTAAACTTCAAATCAGATTTGCTCTCAAAGTTTAACATACTCTTTAAAATATTCCCCTTTCACTTTTTGTGAAATGTGGTATCAAATGCAGAAATGCTCAATGCCCCACCGAGTCCTGCCACAGCAGGGCTGTGCTGGGTATGAGGGTGGAGGTGGACATAGTTTAGGTGGCTTCTAATTCCTAATGGAAAAATAAAGGGTCCCATGAGACGATGCCATGAGGATCAGGCATCCCTTTGCCATGAATGCTCCATAGGCTGGAAGTATACAGTTGCTCTACTCGTTTGTATGAGTAGCAGGTGGTCTCTCCCATTGGTGCTCTAAACCTTTAACCCTTTGTGCCTTTTCCTCTAGGCACAGTCTTTCAACTATCAGAAGGGTGACATTTATCTCCATGATGGAGTTGGCTTGACATGTGCCTTCTTTGACTAGGTTTTCTTTCCTGGTTATCATTCTGCATCTACCCTTGTTTGCAAAGTTCATGTCTTACTCTTCATAGCTCAGGGTCAACAATGGGGGTCCTAGTTACAAGAAGCCCTTCTTATTCTTACATATATAATTTTTAATAAAAGGCTCTGTCATGGGCCTCTCCTGTGGAAAGAAACTGGGAACACATACCAGATGCTGATGTGTGACTTACATGGGGGATTCTCATACACAAAGGCAAAGGACAGAACACAGACTTCAGTGCTTTAGTCTTTGAAATGATTAAACAGAAAGTCACATTTGTTTGACATTATGACTTCAGACCATTCTTCTAATAATAAATCCTAGGCTTGATTTAAATTTTGAGTTATAATTGGTAGATTGACTCTAAAGTTGGGAAAGATGCCATTATTTTCTTCTTTTTTCAGCTTTACTGAGGTTATTTATTCTATTTAGGTCATCAAATAGTTTTTTGCTCTTGGTGACCAATTTCAGATGTAAATAAATAAGCTAGATGGGAATCCTCTTACTACCTCAGAAGGAGTCCAGGACAACATCTCTTCAGTTCCCTAGTAGAAAATTTTTTCTTTATAAATATAATTTCACATAAAACTAAAATGAAAGTCTAGTCAATGATAGAATTGTCTAGAATACAAAGGCTCTATATTACTGTCTGCAGTGATTTAAAAAAATCATATATATATATATATATATATATATATATATCCCATTACTAAGGAAGAGAGAATTTACGAATCAAATTATTTAACTTGTTTCTGCAAGATTGATTAAAAATTTTCAAAAAGCTTTGAAACATGTTCTTTTTCCACAGAGCCTTCCAATATCATAAATTCCAAATAGGAGTTAAACTTGTCATTCCCTGAACCTATGAAAATCAATTTCCTTAGATGAAGAGATCAGTTGTGACCTATACCTGTTTTTGTTTGTCTTATGTAAAAATCTCATAATAACATCATTAACTATCAGACGGTCAGCAACAGTCTGAACATGGAGGCTGTGAGTTCATATGTGAACTCAACTGAGGCACAGCTGATGTGGCAAGGAAGCTCCTAACCACTTTGTTCTTTATCTCTCTGTTTGAAAATACAGATGAAAATATGCACAGCCTTCAGAGTGGGTTTTAGAAAGGCCCTCTTTGCAAACACAAGGAGAATCTTTGTGTTAGTTTCCATGTAAACATTTCAGAGATTAATGAAGTTACACAAAACTGACAAACACTAAATTACAATTTCTTTGTTAGTTTGTTACTACAGATCATGTAAAACCAGCATTCTAAGAAACACTGTAAAATGCTAATGGGACTGAGAGGAGCAGAGTGCTTCTTTAGGTCCTGTGAGCAGCGCCCTGGCCATGCCCCAACCCGAGTCAGCTGAGCACAGCAGTGGCCACCCAGTCGTTCAGATAATTTTGAGTTTCATATTTATTTGTACTCTGTGAATGTTAGTTTGCTTGCCATTCACAGTTAGATGCCCTAGGAACAACCTAGGGAATAAAACATTTTATTTTGACCATGGTTTTAGTCACTGCAGATAACCCTAAAAATCTGCTTTCATCAAATTCTGAATAGTATGATTTTGATAAGGAATGGTTTAAAACACTATTTCTAGTTCTCCCATTGCTATTATTTTTATTCTCAATATTAAAAAAAAAAAAAAAAAAACTTAGCACTGGACCTCACCTAGATGACTCTCATTTCTGCAATTTGACTGGTACTTTCACAGAAAGTCCAAGTGGTGACTAAGGTTTTATTATAGACAGTTCCACTTACTTTCAACTTCACTGTAAACAAGGATGGGAATTGAAACCAAAGAAAGAAAATAATGCAACATTCAAACTCTCCTCTACTATCCCTAGTATGGTGAGTTTCCTTATGTCTCACAACATCCCGCAGGTTGTACCTGGGGACACCCATCCGAGTTGAGAATGGTGAAGGTCAGTCTCCCTTGTGCTAAAATCTAACCTTCTAAATCCTCCCACACTAGTATTTTTGTATTGGTATGAAAAGACAATATGTTTTGTTAGTATGTTTACTTATTCATCTACACTGTCCCTACATTCATATTCTCTCTATATACGTATATCTGTATACATATATATGTTGTTGTTCAGTTGCTGTGTTGTGTCCCACTCTTTTTATGACCCCATGGACTGTAGCCTGCCAGGATCCTCTGTCTATGGGGATCTTCAGGCAAGAATACTGGAGTGAGTTGCCATTTCCTCCTCCAGGAGATCTTCCTGACCCAGGGATTGAACCCGCATCTCCTGCATTGGCAGGTGGGCTTTTTACCACTGAGCCACCAGGAAAGCCCTATATATATATATACACACACATACATACACACACACACACATATGTATATTACATATATAATATAAATGTAGTCTTTCTTGAATATGAATCACAAAAAAATTATTTAAAATGGAAGAAGTTGAGACCAAACCGTTGAACGCATAGCATTTATAAGTTCACTCTTTATATTACAGAGAACAGATTAAGGCTGGATATCCTGAGAGTTATGGTCTTAAAAGTGCTCTATTGTGACTTTCCACAAGCAAGAGTGGCTTTCACATTGATACAAAACGTGATTTTCTGTCCTCAGGCCAAGCTGGTAGGCAGATTGCTTTTATGAAATTCCTGTGAAGCTGGCAGGAGGTGACTCATATACATAAATGCCTCTTTCAATCAGGAAGAAGGTGTCAGAGGGCAGGTGGGTGGTGTCTGAGTGACTAAGTTTTAAGATGTTAGGGGTACTGAAAAAATTCTCCTAAAATCAAAGTTTCTATGGAGAGGTACACGTGAGGCTCTGGATCACATTGATGAATCAAAGGAAAATGTTACAAGACTTTTTATTACATTGTTTGAATCTCAGTCTTTACTTCATAACTCAATGCAAAGAGAAACTCATATATAATCTTAAACTACTCATAAATTAAAAGCAGCCCAGATTTTAAACAAGCTCTAGGAATGAGCCTTGATTCCAAGACACTGAAATTAAAATACTAAGTACATTGTATGAAAGGGACAGAGAAGTTATGAGTATGTAAAAGGTGTCCGAAAGTCACAGAAATGTTTAGCAGTAGCCACAGACTACATTAGAGGAAGAGTACATTCCTGAGAAAATAAGTGACTACTCATGGTAAAGCGTCTGCTTGCAATGTGGGAGACCTGGGTTCAACCCCTGGGTCAGGAAGATCTCCTGGAGAAGGCACTGGCAACCCACTCCAGTACTCTCGCCTGGAAAATCCCATGGACGGAACAGCCTGGTAGGCTACAGTCCATGGAGTTGCAGAGTCAGACATGACTGAGCGACTTCACTTTCTTTTCACTCACTGTTTCATTCAAGTAAAATAAAACTTTCTTACAAATGGCAGTGGTATGGAACAGAAAAAAATCTTTATTGAAATCCTTAAGAGGATTTCAGATAAACACGAAGTAACAAAACGGCCACGTATCTAGGTGGTAGTCCATAATAGCTGACGTTCTCAGTAGATGCTGGGTGGAACAGATAAAAGCCAATACGGTAATTGAATTCCTAGGGAAAGCTGAACAGGCTAACAGAGTGAAATTCTTCATTTCATGGCTTTGTGTTCTGGTTTTCTCACAAGACCATGTTATATAGCTACTGTTTATTCCCTCTAAAAAATTTAAAGGAGGCAGAACAACAACAACAACAAGAGTAGATCATGTATGAAGTTGTTTTAATGGTAACCAAGAGTGACCACTGTGAGCGAGGGAGGGTGGGGTCTGGATTCAACAACGTTAGCAATGAAAGGCTGCAAAGTTTTTTTCATTCACTTATTCTGTGTGTTATGTTGGTTGGCTGGCTTTCCCTATAGTATCAATTTATTATTTTCAGGGACTATATGATTACTTTCAATTATTGTACCAGAATAGTTTCTATTAGTACTTTTCCCGGTTCATATATGTTTAAGATTATATATGAATTCTAAATATCTTCAGGCAGTTCTGGGACATTTGCCTGAATCCTTCTATCAGACATTTAACATTTTTTATTTTGGAGTTTTCTTGAAGTGGTGAATTTCTGAGAGAGCTGGAAGCATTATTTCAGAAAACTTCTGATTTGGTTCACTACTGTCAATAAAGATTTCAGGAAACACAGGATCTTAATTCTGCAGCAAATCTATAGCAAACCTTACTCCAGCGTTAGGAAGCAATCATTATTTTCTACAGCCTGATTTTTTTCTGAGGTTCTTTAAAGAGTGTATAATCGATTTTCTGAGCAGAGTTGCTAAGAAAGAAAATTCCTTTGGAACTGTTAAAAAGGCATGCTTTTACCTTTGTTTGTTTTAGTGTAGCATTAGGAATCTATCTTCCAAAGTTAAAAGGAGTTTGTAGGATTTACCTGAATGAGGGTTTTTTAATTATTGCAGGCTTATTATAATTTACTTTTATAATTTCTGTTTAATGGCTCTCAAAAAAGCCAACGTGCTACAGAAGTGGTCATGCTTGCATTTCTCAAAGATGTCACTCTGTCATTAAGGTTCCTGAGAGAGATTTGAAAGCCACCAAAACCAGGAATCATATATTCAAAATGACTGAGAAAAACATGTTTATTGGACCTACGCATCTGGCAATAGGCTGTGGTACAAAAAGTGGCATTTAGGCCACAAGTATAGCTCAAACCTAGCAGGATGTATATACTATTGTTCTAAAGATGGGCTTCCCTTGTAGCTCAGTTGGTAAAGAATCTACCTGCAAGGCAGGAGACCCGAGTTTGATTCCTGGGTTGGGAAGATCCCCTGGAGAAGGCAATGCTAACCCACTCCATTATTCTTCCCTGGAGAACCCCATGGACAAAGGAGCCTGGCAGGCTACAGTATATGGGGTCGCAAGAGTCGAACATGACTTAGTGACTAAACCACCAAAGACAGGGAGATCGTTGAAGAAAGTAAGATTGGATGGTTAAAAATTAAAAAGGCACAGTCATACTAGTCAGACAGGGTTTGACTTCTGCTCCTCCATTTATAAGCTGTATGACCTTGATAATAAGTGAGTCTCAGGCTACACTTTTGTAAAATGATACCTTTTTAAAAGGTGATTTAAATGACATCTTCTACGAAGAATGACTTAAATAATTCGTGGAAGCACTAGATCAAATAATAGACCTAAAACACATAATGCTGCTGCTAAGTCACTTCAGTCGTGCCCTACTCTTAGCGACCCCATGGACTGCAGCCTACCAGGCTCCTCTGTCCATGGGGTTTTCCAGGCAAGAGAACTGGACTGGGGTGCCACTGCCTTCTCTGAAAACACATAATAGGTCTCCAAAAATGTTACTTCCTTTTATCTCCACCTACTGGGGCTTCCGAGGTGGCACTAGTGGAAAAGAACCTGCCTGCCAATGCAGGAGACACAAGAGAATGGGTTCAATCCCTGGGCCAGGAAGATCCCCAGGAGGAGGGCATGGCAACCCACTCTAGTATTCCTGCCTGGAGAATCCCATGGACAGAGGAGCCTGGCAGGATACAGTCCATAGGATTGCAAAGAGTCGGACATGACTAAAGTGATTTAGCACACACGTGGATTCCTGATACATACACGCCACAACTAAGAGTTTGAATGTTGCAATGAAGACTTGACACTGTGTGCTAAATCACTTTAGCATGTATCATGAAGCTATTGCTTCAATAGCAATAAAAAGCAAAACAGCACTCCAAGGTACATTTGGCAATGGGCCCAGTGGTGTTGGTTTAGTGAATGAGGTGTTTTAAGTACTTCTCATTAAGCTGCACTTGCAGCCAGTTCTAATGAAAGCTAATATTTATTGAACAATGGGTACTTAATGTTTACTAGGCTCTGTGCTAAAGATGGACAATCTCATTTCACTTATTCAGCAACTTGTTGGATTATCTTAATCTGTTCAACAAATAGATATTATTATTTAATGCATTATACATATAAGGAAACTGAAGCACACAGAGGTTAAGCAAATTAAGCAGAAATTAAAAACTGCAATTTTAACTCAGTTAAAAAAAAAGATGCATGAGGTATTCCTTTGCAAGAGTTGACTTATGTGATTTTGGGATTCAGTTCAGATCAGTCACTCAGTTGTGTCCAACTCTTTGCGACCCCATGAACTGCAGCATGCCAGGCCTCCCTGTCCATCACCAGCTCCCAGAGTATACCCAAACTCATGTCCATTGAGTTGGTGATGCCATCACATCTCATCCTCTGTTGTCCCCTTCTCCTCCAGCCCTCAATCTTTCCCAGCATCAGGGTCTTTTCAAATGAATCAGTTCTTCCCATCAGGTGGCCAAATTATTGGAGTTTCAGCTTCACCATCAGCCCTTCCAATGAACACCCAGGACTCATCTCCTGTAGAATGGACTGGCTGGATCTCCTTGCAGTCCAAGGGACTCTCAAGAGTCTTCTCCAACACCACAGTTCAAAAGCATCATATCTTCGGTGCTCAGCTTTCTTTATAGTCCAACTCTCACATCCATACATGACTATTGGAAAAACCACAGCTTTGACTAGATTGACGTTTGTTAACAAAGAAATGTCTTTGCTTTTTACTATGCTGTCTAGGTTGGTCATAACTTTCTTTACAAGGAATAAGCATCTTTTAATTTCATGGCTGCAATCACCATCTGCAGTGATTTTGGAGCCCCCAAAATTAAAGTCAGCCACTGTTTCCACTGTTTCCCCATCTATTTGCCATGAAGTGATGGATCACAATAAACTGTGGAAAGTTCTTTTTTTTAAAATATATTTATTTATTTGGCAGTGTCAAGTCTTCATTGCAACATTCAAACTCTTAGTTGTGGCATGTGGGGTCTAGTTCCCGGACCAGGGGTTGAACCCAGGCCCCCGGCATTGGGAGCACGGCGTCTTAGCCACTGGACCACCAGGGAAGTCCTGAAACTGTGGAAAATTCTGAAAGAGATGGGAATACCAGACCACCTGACCTGCCTCTTGAGAAACCTGTATGTGCAGGTCAGGAAGCAACAGCTAGAACTGGACATGGAACAACAGACTGGTTCCAAATAGGATAAGGAGTACGTCAAGGCTGTATATTGTCACCCTGCTTATTTAACTTATATGCAGAATACATCATGAGAAACGCTGGGCTGGAAGAAGCACAAGCTGGAATCAAGAATGCTGGGAGAAATATCAATAACCTCAGATATGCAGATGACACCACCCTTATGGCAGAAAGTGAAGAGGAACTCAAAAGCCTCTTGATTAAAGTGAAAGAGGAGAGTGAAAAAGTTGGCTTAAAGCTCAACATTCAGAAAATGAAGATCATGGCATCTGGTCCCATCATTTCATGGGAAATAGATGGGGAAACAGTGGAAACAGTGTCAGACTTTATTTTTGGGGGGCTCCAAAACACTGCAGATGGTGATTGCAGCCATGAAATTAAAAGACACTTACTCCTTGGAAGGAAAGTTATGACCAACTTAGATAGCATATTCAAAAGCAGAGATATTACTTCGCCAAGAAAGGTCCGTCTAGTCAAGACTATGGGACCAGGACAAGGAATTCCCTGGTGGCTCAGTTGGTAAAGCATCTGCCTACAGTGTGGGAGACCTGGGTTCAATCCCTAGGTTAGGAAGATCCTCTGGAAAAGGAAATGGCAACCCATTCCAGTACTCTTGCCTGGAAAATCCATGGATGGAGGAACGTAGTAGACTACAGTCCATGGGGTCGCAAAGCATCGGACACGACTGAGCGACTTCACTTCACTTTACTTCAGTCAAGACTATGGTTTTTCCAGTAGTCATGTATGGATGTGAGAGTTGGACTGTATAATAAAGCTGAGCTGTAGAATAAAGCTGAGCACTGAAGAATTGATGCTTTTGAACTGTGGTGTAGGAGAAGACTCTTGAGAGTCCCTTGGACTGCAAGGAGATCCAACCAGTTCATTCTAAAGGAGATCAGTCCTGGGTGTTCTTTGGAAGGACTCATGCTATAGCTGAAACTCCAGTACTTTGGCCACCTCATGCGAAGAGTTGACTCATTGGAAAAGACTCTGATGCTGGGAGGGATTGGGGGCAGGAGGAGAAGGGGATGACAGAGGATGAGATGGCTGGATGGCATCACCGACTTGATGGACTTGAGTTTGAGTGAACTCTGGGAGTCAGTGATGGCCAGGGAGGCCTGGAACGCTGCAATTCATGGGGTCACAAAGAGTCGGACACTACTGAGTGACTGAACTGAACTGATGGAACTGGATGCCATGATCTTTCTTTTCTGAATGTTGAACTTTAAGCCAACTTTTTCACTCTCCTCTTTCACTTTCATCAAGAGGCTCTTTAGTTCTTCTTCACTTTCTGCCATAAGGGTGGTGTCATCTGCATATCTGAGGTTATTGATATTTCTCCCAGAAATCTTGATTCCAGCCTGTACTTCATACAGCGCAGCATTTCTCATGATGTACTCTGCATATAAGTTAAATAATCAGGGTGACAATATACAGCCTTGACGTACTACTTTCCCAGTCTGTTGTTCCATGTCCAGTTCTAACTGTTGCTTCCAGACCGGCACATACAGGTTTCTCAAGAGGCAGGTCAGGTGGTCTGGCATTTCCATGTCTTTCAGAATTTTCCACAGTTTATTGTGATCCACACAGTCAAAGGCTTTGGCATAGTCAATAAAGCAGAAATAGATGTTTTTCTGGAACTCTCTTGCTTTTTCAGTGATCCAGCGGATGTTGGCAATTTGATCTCTGGCTCCTCTGCCTTTTCTAAAACCATCTTGAACATCTGGAAGTTCATGGTTCACATATTGCTGAGGCCTGGCTTGGAGAATTTTGCGTATTACTTTATTAGCGTGTGAGATGAGTACAATTGTGCGGTAGTTTGAGCGTTCTTTGGCATTGCCTTTCTTTGGGATTGGAATGAAAACTAACCTTTCCAGTCCTGTGGCCACTGCTGAGTTTTCCTTGAGTGCAGCACTTTCACAGCATCATCTTTCAGGATTTGGAATAGCTCAACTGGAATTCCATCACCTCCACTAGCTTTGTTTGTAGTGATGCTTCCTAAGGCCCACTTGATTTGGGGATTACATGTTCATAGAACTAAATCCATGTTAACTTTAAAAGCATGTATTGAAAACACTAAAAAATATAACACAGGTCCATGAATAAAAAGCTTTGGTGGTGTTGGAAGATAATTCTGTGTGCTATTCTTGCATGCCTGCGTGTCTGTGAGCAGAGGCACTGACTGTCTTTGCCTGGAACTCTTTTCGAGGATGTTTATAGAACAGACAGCCTTGCAAGGGAGAGACAGTATCTCCCTTCAGAGCAAAGGGCAAGATGCCTACTCTCCAGTATAAACATGACCATGTCTATCCTTGGGGCAAAGGTCACTCAGGATTACCACCCATTATAAAAGATTTGGATTCCTCGACGATAGGTATCCTCTCCTGTAATGCAATCCACGGCATGTGCGGGTATCAAGCTAGACTTCTGCATGGCACCCTGCAGGAACGGGGACTTGGGGAAGCAGCACATATGCGAATACTCTGGCTGCTGCTATTGCTGTGAGTATTATAACACTTTCTCTGCCTCAGGAGTCTTGCACCTTCTGATAGCATTCACGAAACTGTGGCGTGTGGACTTGTTAGCTTGCAAACAGGATGAAATCTCAGACCCTTCCCAGTTCTTAACAAGTGGAAAAAGGAGAACTGTAAACATGCAAGGACAGGAAAAGATCCAGTCTATTTAAGATACGATTAACAGCAACTGCACAAGGATGTATGTGGGAAAATAACCATCCCCAAAGGCTGTGTTTTGGGACAAATCAGAGCAGCTTTGGTATAGGAATCTGTGTGTGTGCATAGAGAAAAATAGAATAGGGCAAAGAAAACATATTGCCTGAATCATGGGATACTAATAAATATACATGACAGTAAACAGCTTTCTAAAGACAGGTACACTGTGCTGCACATGATTTATATGTTTGCTCCCGGCTTAAAAATGAGCACCAGTACTAGATTCACAAAAGCTGTTAAATTCTTCTGATGTTCAAAGCTGCAGGAAACAGTTTCATATCTATAGTCTCAAGAAGCCAGCAGGCTGGTTTGTAGCTTTATGCAACTATTTTATCTGCCAAACTGAGTGGAGAAAGAGGGGGGAATTACCATGAATTATAATTCATAGTTAATAAAGTATTACTGGCGACAGTAAGTAAGAAAAACACAATAGCTTAATGGTGATATGGAAAAGAGGCATTTTTTCACTTTAATTTTACTTCATTAACACAGTCCATCCTCTGAGGGGCAGGGAATAATGAGACCATATCAGCCCTGGCCTCTGGATCCTGCTAAGTATGTTTAAAAGCAGCAAACAACCTGATCTGAACATGGGTAGAAGACCGAATAGACATTTTTCCAAAGAAGAAATGCAGATGGCCAACATTAATTATCAGGGTGATGCAAATCAAGGCCACAGTGAGATATTACCTCACACTTATCAGAATGGCTATCATCTAAATGAATATAAAAAATAAATATAAATAATATATGAATATAAATAATATAAATAATGAATGTTGGTGAGGATGTGGATAAAAGAGAACCCTTGGACACTGCTGGTGGGAATGTAAACTGGTGCCACTACTATGGAAAACAGTATGGAGGTTTTTCAAAATACTAAGAACTACCTTATGACCCAGAAATTCCTCTCCTAGGTATATATATATCTGAAAAAAAATACTAATTCTAAAAGCTATACATGCCCCAATGTTTACAGCAGCATTATTTACAGTTGCTAAGATATGGAAGAAACCTGTGTTCATCAACAGATGAATGGATGACGTATATATGTACCAACAGATATATGTGGTACATATATACAATGGAATACTACTCAGCCATGAAAAGAATGAAAATTTGCCATTTGCATCAACACGGATGGACTTGGAGGATATTATGCTAAGTGAAATAAGTCAGACAGAGAAAAACAAATAACTTACATCATCACATACATGGAATCTAAAAGTAAAACAAACTAGTGAGTAAAACAAAAAAGAAGCAGACTCACAGATACAGAGAACAAAGTAGTGGTTACCAGTGGAGAAGGCAATGGCACCCCACTCCAGTACTCTTGCCCAGAAAATCCCATGGATGGAGGAGCCTGGTAGGCTGCAATCCATGGGGTCACTAAGAGTCAGACACGACTAAGCGACTTCACTTTCACTTTCCACTTTCATGCATTGGAGAAGGAAATGGCAACCCACTCCAGTGTTCTTGCCTGGAGAATCCCATGGACAGAGAAGCCTGGTAGCCTGCAATCCATGGGGTCGCACAGAGTCGGACACTACTGAAGTGACTTAGCAGCAGCAGTGGGGAAATGGGAGGGGCAATACAGCAGTAGGGATTAAGAGGTACAAACTATTATGTACAAAATAAGCTACAAGAATATATTGTACAATATGGGGAACATAGCCAACATCTTATGATAACTACAAATGGAGTATAATAACCTTAAAAAAACTGTGAATCACTCTATTGTATACCTGTAACTTACACAATATTATACGTCAATAAAAAACCCAAACCAAAGCTTCCCTAGTGGCTCAGATGCTAAAGAATCTGCCTGCCATGCAGGAGACCCAGGTTAGATCCCTGGGTTGGGAAGATCCCCTGGAGAAGGGAATGGCAACCTATTCCAGTATTCTTGCCTGGAGAATTCCATGGACAGAAAAGCCTGGTGGCTACAGGTCATGAGGTCACAAAAGTCAGACAGGACTGAGTGACTAACATTGTCACTTTCACACCTCAATTAAAAAAACCCCAAACTGAAACAAAAGAGAAAAAGGAACAAATTACTGGCCAGCACAGAAGGTGCTCTTAACCCCAGGTGCAGTTTTCTGCAAGCCTGGTAAGTGTAAGATGCTGAGCCCTCAGGAGGCAGTTCAAGTCGGCCACAGAGTAAGACCCTGAACTCACCTCCTCCCACAGACACACCAAGTCTACAGCTACATATAGAATAGTTCCTGTTGAAAAAGACCCCAAAACTAGCTGAACTGCTCCTCCACAAAAAAGGATGAGAGCCACGCTGGGGCGGGTAGGAGAGGGAGAGATACAACCTCTGCAAATGTGTCTCCTGCCCACCCAGTGCAGCCAACTATGGTTGGGAGGTTAGCTCACAAAAATGGGACTTCTCCTGAACACTGAGGTTTGTGTCCCATATCAGTCACCTCAACCCTTGGGACCTGCACCTGAGAGACAAGCCCCCCAAACATCTGGCTTTTAAAACCAACAAGGTTTGTGTCCTAGAGGCCCAAAGAGCTATAAGGACCTGAAATTCTGCTGTTAAAGTGCTTATGCACAGACTCACTAACTCCAGGACCCACTGCAAAAGCAGCAGTTTGAAAAGCACCTAGGTCACATGTGAAGGAGATCAGCGCACTTCTGAGTATTTAACTGAAGAAAACAAACTAATTGGAAGAGAAATATGCACTCCTCTGTTCACTGTAGCATTATTTACAATAGCCAAGCTATGTAAACGACCTAAGTGTCCATTGATATATGAATGAGTAAAGAAGATGTTTTCACGCAGACAGATAGACACACACACACACACACACACACCCCCAGTGGAGTACTACTCAGTCATAAAAAGAAAATCTTGTTATTTGGGACAACAGGGATGGACCTTGAAGGTTTTGTGCTAAGTGAGATAAGTAAAACAGGGAAAGACAAACGATGGATGATTTCACTTACATGTGGGATCTGAAAAACAAAACAGATGAACAAACAAAACAAAACTCATAGATACAGAGAACAGATTGGTGGTTGCCAAGGGGAAGATGGATTGCTGGGGGGTGGTGGGGAACATGTGTGAAGGAGATCAAAAGTTACAAATTTCTAACTATTAAATAAAAAGTCATGGGAATATAGTGTATGGCATGGTGACTACAGCCAAAATATTATACTGAATATCTGAATGTTGCTAAGAGACTAAATCTTAAAAGTTCTCATCACAAGAAAAAAATTTTGTAGCTTTTTATGGATACAGATGATAACTAGACTAGTTCTGGTGATCATTTTGCAGTGTATACAAATATTTAGGTGTACATTATGTTGTACACCTAACATATAGTGTTATATATCAATTATACTGCAGTTTTAAAAAATTACACTTGCAGTAATTAAAATGACCATTCCATCTGAGGCAGTCTACAGATTTAACACAATCTCTATTAAATTACTGATGGAATTTTTCACAGAATTAGAACAAAACTTTTAAATTTATATAGAAACCCAAAAGACCCTGAATAGCCAAAAAAATCTTGAGAAAGAAGAACAGAGCCAGAGGAGCCATGCTCCCTGACTTCAGACTATACTACAAAGCTACAGTAATTAGAACAGTATGGTACTGGCACAAAGACCAACATATGGATCAATGCAACAGGATAGAAAGCCCAGAAATAAACCCATGCACCCTGATCAGTTAATCTATAACAAAGGAGGTAAGAAAACACAATAAAGAAAAGATTTTCTCTTCAATAAGTGCTGCTGGGAAGACTGGACAGCTACATGTAAAAGAATAAAATTAGAACATAATCTAACACAATATACAAAAGTAAACTCAAAATGGATTAAAGAGCAAAATGTAAGATAAAATTCCTAGAGGAAAACATAGGCAGAACACCCTTGGGCTTCCTTGGTGGTCCAGTGGTTAAGAATCCACCCTGCAAGGCAAGGCACACCAGTTTGATCCCTGGTCCAGGAAGACCCACATGCCATGGAGCAACTAAGCTCATGTGTCACAGTTACCAAGCCTGTGCTCTAGAGCCCATGAGCCACAACTCCTGAGCCCATATACTGCAACAGCTGAAGCCCACGCATCGAGCTTCCCTGCTCTGCAGCAAGAGAAGCCACTGCAGAGAGAACCCCGTGCACCTCAACCAGAGAGTAGTCCTCACTTGCCACAACTAGAGAAAGCCTGCGTGCAGCAACAAAGTCACACCACAGCCGAAATAAACAAATAAATCTTCACAAAAAGAATGCTCTTTGACATATTATAAATTGCAGAAATATTCTTTTTGCATCTGTCTCCTAGAGTAATGGAAACAAAAATAAATACATGAGGGACTTCCTTGGTGGTACAGTGGATAAGAATCTGCCCTCCAATTGCAAGGGACAGGGGTATGATCCTTAGTCTAAGAAGATCCCACATGCTGCAAGTAGCTATAGTCCATGAACCACAACTTCTGAGCCCATGTGCTGCAGCTCCTGAAGCCTGTGTGCCTGGAGCCTGTGCATGGAAACGAAGAGTAGCCTCTACTCACTGCAACCAGAGGAAGCCCATGCACATCAGTGAAGACCTGGTGCAACCAAAAATAAATAAACACATAAACTAACTAAAAGAATAAACAAATGAGACCTACTTAAACTCAAAAACGTCTGCACATTAAAGAAAATCATCAAGAAAATGAAGACACCCTATGGTCTGGGAGAAAAAAAATATTTGTAAATGATGCGAGTGACAAGGAGTTGATCTCCCAAAATATACAAAGAGCTTGTACAGCTTAATACAAAAAAACCAAGCAATCCAATCAAAAAATGTGCAGAGGACCTAAATAGACATTTCTCCAAAGAAGACATACCAATAGGCACATGAAAAGATGCTCAATATTGCTAATTGTTGGAGAAATGCAAACAAATCTACAATGAGGTATCACTTCACACTGGTTAGAGTGGCCATCATCAAAAAGTCTACAAATAATAAATGTTGGAGAGGGTATGGAGAAAAAAAAATACTTTTCTACACTACTGGTGGGAATGTAAATTGGTATAGCCACTATGGAAAACACTATGGAGGTTCCTTTAAAAATTAAAAATAGGGCTACCACATGACCCTGCAGTCCCACTCCTGGGCATTTATCCAGACAAAGCTATAATTCTAAAAGGTACATGCACCCAAATGTTCATAGCAGCACTGTTTACAACAGTCAATACATGGAAGCAACCTAAATATCTATCGACAGATGAGTGGATGAAGAAGATATGGTATTACTATTAGCCATGAAAAAGAATGAAATAATGCCATGTGCAGCAACATGGCTGGACCTAGAGATTATCATACTAAGAAAATCAGACAGCAAAAGACAAATATCACGTGATATCATTTATATGTGGAATCTAAAAAGATGGTACAAATGAATTTATTTACAAACAGAAATGGACTCACAGATATGGAGGGCAGGCTTGTAGTTATCAAAGGGTACAGTGGAAGGAGGAAGTTTGGGAGTTTGGGATTGGCATATGCTTAGTGCTGTACATGGGTGGGTGAGCAGCAGGGGCCTGCAGTGTAGCACAGGGAGCTATGCTCAGGGTTTTGTGGTAGCCTATAATGGAAAAGAACAAAAGACAAGAACATCACAAATTATTATATGTGTAACAAGTCTCACCTGTTACATATGAAAGATCTTGTCATATACATTTTAATTTAAAAATGAGTAAATTTATTTATGTAAAACTAAACAGTATATTTTTACAACTCAATGTACTTTTATATCTACAGATAATATACAATCTACAATTTGCATACATAATTTAAAAAAATAAACCAAATTTTGTATGTATAATGAATGCATAAGTGCAAAAAACTTTCCATAAGTTAAAAAAAATATATATATATATATGGCACTATAACTTGTAGGAGAGAAAAGGAAATCAACATGTGAGTGTGCAAAGTACAGTATCATTTAGACTTCTTCAAACTTTATGAGGTAGGTATTATCATCACCTCTATTTTAAAGATAAGGAGACTGGGGTTCAGACTGGTTGAGTCACTTGTTCAGGTCTCACAACTTGCATAGATCTGAGATTTGAGCACAAATTTGCTTTAGTCCAGAACCTCATTATTTTTACACTTTAAATCTCTTCCTTATGCAATAGAGAGAGATAAGAATCTAGGCCGACACATAAATTTACCTTCCTAGAACCTGTTTTTTTCCCAAAAGAGTCATATTTTTTTTTTCATTAAAACACTTTCAACTGATGTTCTTCCTCAGAGAAAAATAATTCATGTCTTTAGTAACTAGTCATTCATATGGTAACAAGGAAAAGATAAATTATTCATTATAATTCTTTAAATACCCTGATATCCAATGGGCATTTATTGAGAGAGCCCCTGTGTATTACTCTGTATATTAGGGCCAGAGAAGAACATGAAAAAAAGGATGCTACATAATTTGACTGGGAGGATCTGATGGAAAAGTATATATGTGAATATGAAATGGAGGACAGTTTGTGATCCAGAACTTCAAGTGAAATTTTTATGAATTAATTTAGGAAAACGATGTATCTAAAAAGAACAAATGAGATCATTCTTTCAGGCTCTCCGCCATCTCTCTGCCATCTAAGTGTATCTGAGCCATGACCTCAATAGTAAAGCACCTCAGGGCTGGTGCTGTTTTATGCTCTTCTCTACTGTCTTCTCCCAGGTGATGTCATCCACTGCCAGGACTTGAAATGCCTTCAATATGTTAACGCGCTCTCGATTTCTATCTCTCCACATGACTTCTCCCTAAACTCTAAGCTTGCATGCTCAACTGCCTGCACATCTCCACTTGGACATCTAAAAAATGTTAAAAACAAGTCCAAAAGAACTCTTGATTTTTCTCCCTTGTGTTGTTATTCAGCCGCTAAGTCGTATCCAACTCTTTCTGACCCCATGAACTGCAGCATGCTAGGCTTCCCTGTTCTTCACTGTCTCCCAGAGCTTGCTCAAACTCATGTCCATTTTAAAAAATCCATAGACTTTTTAAAATTTTTATTTTATTTTTAAACTTTACAATATCGTATTAGTTTTGCCAAATATTGAAATGAATCCGCCACAGGTATACCTGTGTTCCCCATCCTGAACCCTCCTCCCTCCTCCCTCCCCATACCCTCCCTCTGGGCCGTCCCAGTGCACCAGCCCCAAGCATCCACTATCGTGCATCGAACCTGGACTGGTGACTCGTTTCATACATAATATTATACATGTTTCAATGCCATTCTCCCAAATCTCCCCACCCTCTCCCTCTCCCACAGAGTCCGTAAGACTGATCTATACATCAGTGTCTCTTTTGCTGTCTCGTACACAGGGTTATTGTTACCATCTTTCTAAATTCCATATATATGCGTTAGTATACTGTATTGGTCTTTTTCTTTCTGGCTTACTTCACTCTGTATAATAGGTTCCAGTTTCACCCATCTCATTAGAACTGATTCAAATGTATTCTTTTTAATGGCTGAGTAATACTCCATTGTGTATATGTACCACTGCTTTCTTATCCATTCATCTGCTGATGGGCATCTAGGTTGCTTCCATGTCCTGGCTATTATAAACAGTGCTGCGATGAACATTGGGGTACACGTGTCTCTTTCCCTTCTGGTTTCCTCAGTGTGTATGCCCAGCAGTGGGATTGCTGGATCATAAGGCATTTCTATTTCCAGTTTTTTAAGGAATCTCCACACTGTTCTCCATAGTGGCTGTACTAGTTTGCATTCCCACCAACAGTGTAAGAGAGTTCCCTTTTCTCCACACCCTCTCCAGCATTTACTGCTTGTAGACTTTTGGATCGCAGCCATTCTGACTGGCGTGAAATGGTACCTCATAGTGGTTTTGATTTGCATTTCTCTGATAATGAGTGATGTTGAGCATCTTTTCATGTGTTTGTTAGCCATCTGTATGTCTTCTTTGGAGAAATGTCTATTTAGTTCTTTGGCCCATTTTTTGATTGGGTCATTTATTTTTCTGGAATTGAGCTGTAGGAGTTGCTTGTATATTTTTGAGATTAGTTGTTTGTCTGTTGCTTCATTTGCTATTATTTTCTCCCATTCTGAAGGCTGCCTTTTCACCTTGCTAATAGTTTCCATTGTTGTGCAGAAGCTTTTAAGTTTAATTAGGTCCCATTTGTTTATTTTTGCTTTTATTTCCAATATTCTGGGAGGTGGGTCATAGAGGATCCTGCTGTGATGTATGTTGGAGAGTGTTTTGCCTATGTTCTCCTCTAGGAGTTTTATAGTTTCTGGTCTTACATTTAGATCTTTAATCCATTTTGAGTTTATTTTTGTGTATGGTGTTAGAAAGTGTTCTAGTTTCATTCTTTTACAAGTGGTTGACCAGTTTTCCCAGCACCACTTGTTAAAGAGATTGTCTTTAATCCATTGTATATTCTTGCCTCCTTTGTCAAAGATAAGGTGTCCATATGTGCGTGGATTTATCTCTGGGCTTTCTATTTTGTTCCATTGATCAATATTTCTTTGTGCCAGTACCACACTGTCTTGATAACTGTGGCTTTGTAATAGAGCCTGAAGTCAGGTAGGTTGATTCCTCCAGTTAAAAAAAACTAAATTTGACCTATTAGTGCCATGCCAAAGATATCCAATGGTTGCTCCCTGAAATTAGAATAAAATCCAAATTCTTCTCGAGGAGAGAGGCAAGGGGCTGCCTTCCTGAACTAACCTCACTGCAGGCTCCTTCACGGCCACTGGGCTCCACTCTCACTAGCCTCCCCTTTCTCCTTTCCTTTTCTCCTTCTCTTCCATTTCTGACCACGTGCAGCTGGTTCCATAGCATCTTTCTGCATGGGACTCTCTTGCCCTCGGTCTTTGTATTCATCCTTCTCTCCAGTCTCAGGTCAAATATCACACCAGAGATTTTTTTATCTAGTTTCTCCCAAATCAGAACTCTCCTTGTGGACTATAATTGGACTATAAAGAAAGCTGAGTACCGAAGAATTGATGCTTTTGAACATTTTGAACATCTGTGGTGTTGGAGAAGACTCTTGAGAGTTCCTTGGACTTCAAGGAGATCCAACCAGTCCATCCCAAAGGAAATCAGTCCTGAATATTCATTGGAAGGACAGATGCTGAAGCTGAAACTCCAATACTTTGGCCACCTTTTGTGAAGAACTGACTCATTTGAAAAGACCCTGATGCTGGGAAAGATTGAGGGCGGGAGGAGAAGGGGATGACAGAGGATGAGATGATTGGATGGCATCACTGGCTCAATCGACATGAGTTTGAGTAAACTCCAGGAGTTGGTGATGGACAGGGAAGCCTAGTGTGCTGCAGTCCATGGCGTTGCAAAGAGTCAGACATGACTGAGGGACTGAACTGAATTCTTTGGAACTGCATGGACTGTAGCCTGTCAGGCTCCTCTGTCCATGGAATTTTCCAAGCAAGAACACTGCAGTGGGTTGCCATTTCCTTCTCCAGGGGATCTTCCTGACCCAGGGATTGAACTTGTGTTTCTAGTATCTCCTGCATTAGCAGGTGGATTCTTTACCACTAGCACCACCTTGGAAGGCCCTCTGCTCATCCTACTTCACCACATAATTATTCTGTTCCAATCAGTTCATGATGGGCTTCCCATAATAATGTTTTTAAAAAAATCTCACAGTTACCTAGCAGAAGCCTTGGCAATGCTTAAATCTAATGTTCTCATCTCAGAGAACAAAACAAACCCAGAGATAATGATTTATAATTTATAAATTCCTTTCACATTATAGGTTTACCACATCCTCACAAAGGCTCTCTGACAAAGCTGGTGCAATTGTTTTCATTATCATCCTTACATGAGTGGGAAAAATGAGGCTCTGAGTGGTTACATACACGTCAGTGAGCTTGTCATTGCAGGAGTAGCGTGAGGTGCTGAGACTTGGTACCTTTTGAAAGAGGCTCCTTGAGCTTTGTCTCTCTGATACTAATGAGAGTCTCAGTTTAATTTGTGAGAATTTTCATGAGGTTTTCTTGGATGATGCATATGTGTAGTTTATATACCAAGTATTCGCTAGGTCATGTCTCACTCTTGCAACCCAGTGGACTGTAGCTCACTTGGCTCCTCTGTCCATAGGATTTTCCAGGCAAGAATACTGGAGTGGGTTGCCATTTCCTTCTCCAGGGGATCTTCCCCACCCAGGAATGGAACCCAGGTCCCTTGCATTGAGGCAGATTCTTTACTGACTGAGCTACCAGGGAAGCCCTTACCAAGTGGAAAACATAGTATTCTATTTATGGAATGTGAAATATAAGGAAAAATGATAACTAGTTGCAGAAATCTATAAATAAAAGGAAAGTAAGTTCTCCCTTTAATTACATGAACGAATGAAAGTAATTTACGATATGTTAGACTGGGGAGAAAAGGGAGAGATCATCATTGATATCTTTTTCTTTGCAAAGAGATAGCATCCTACAAATCAATAACAAAAGCACCGTAATGGAAAAATAGACAAAAGGCAATTCCCCAAAGAGAAATACAAATGGGCAATAAACATATGCAAGTGAAAAGTGAAGTGAAAGTCGCTCAGTAGTGTCCGACTCTTTGCGACCCATGAACTATACAATCCATGGAATTCTCCAGGCCAGAATACTGGACTGGGTAGCCTTTCCCTCCTCCAGGGGATCTTCCCAACCCAGGGATCGAACCCAGGTCTCCTGCATTGCAGGCAGATGTAAACATATGTGACCATGGTAATTTGCTCTCACAACTAAATAAAGATAAAATTTTAAAAATGAATGAAATTTTTTTTTTACCTTTTGGATTTTCAAACATTAAAGTATGACTAAATTCAGTCTCTGGTGGGAATTAGGGGAAACTTTTTTCCTGTTTTTTCTCTTTATAGTTTTCTACATTGTTTAATTGCTTTTATTACAAAGTACATGTATTATCTATATATTTGAAAACAAAATTTATTTTTGTTTTAGACAAAATGAACAAACAAGGGTAGACCACTCTAATAGTAGCTTTTTAGAGACAAATGTTTAAAGCTTTCTAAGATAAAATTCTTTTCCTCATTCAAAAATATTCCCCTATTGAATGATTTTTAAAATCATCTGGTGGGGTACCTCTGCTGCTACTGCTAAGTCACTTCAGTTGTGTCCGACTCTGTGCGACCCCATAGACGGCAGCCCACCAGGCCTCACCGTCCCTGGGATTCTCCAGGCAAGAACACTGGAGTGGGTTGCCATTTCCTCCTCCAATGCATGAAAGTGAAAAGTGAAAAGTGAAAGTGAAGTCGCCCAGTCATGTCCGACTCTTAGCGACCCCATGGACTGCAGCCTACCAGGCTCCTCCATCTATGGGATTTTCCAGGCAAGAATACTGGAGTGGGTTGCCATTGCCTTCTCCGGGGTACCTCTAGCCCACCCATAATTTTCAGCCCAAACCTTTGTGATTTCTTTGATTTTTGTATTATAAGCACATTCATTTAGACTTGAAACACAAAGAATACATCCCACTCTTATGTCTCCCCACTTGCTTCCTTTCTTTGGTCCTTTGTCCCTCCCGTTTCTTCCCTCCCCACCCAATACCACTTCTCATCCTAGTTCTTATAAACCTCTTGCTCATGGCCCTCTTTGCTTCCATATTCCTTCTTCCTGAAAGATCACAGAAGCAACGTGCCTCTCATTAATTTGCTATGTTAAAATTATCCATCATCATCTTACTAGGCCATACTAAGTTATCAATTTGCTGGAATCACCTCCTCAAATCTCCTGCTTCCTGTGCCTTCATGTAAAATCTACTCTATCTATATCCATAAGAAGCTTCATATGTATACACATTGGCTAAAGTATTGTTGAACAGTCTTGCTGTATGGCTCAAAATAAGAACTCTTTGAGCATTAGGTTGAAATCAGTTGCAAATCTATTAATTCTGTTATGACCTGCTTTCATTACATAAGTGCTTAAATATGTAGAATCAACTATTTTTAGGCAAAAGTTAACATTTTTCTACAGAGAAAAATAATAGGACCCATGTCTTTGTATCCTGCAGTAATACTGAATGCAGTTTATTTAAACCAGTATTTCTCCAAACTTGCACATTTGCCATGTACATTAGAATCATCTAAGTGAACATATGAAACATAGATTCCTTTGCTCTCCCTAGATCTACCAACGAAAAATATGTGAGTGCTGGACTGGGAAATCTGCAGTTTAAACAAGCATTTTAAATGATTATTTTGCCACTTCTGATTTGGAAATTCATGAAAATAGTTTCATTTTGATAAGTGACTAAATACATCTAGACATCTCTGAGTGAAAGATTGTCAAGATGAAATTAGGGGAAAATTCTTGGATTGTTTCTTAAAAAAACTATATAGCACCCTGCTTTTTGTTAATTTACAAGTTGATTCATCACTGGTGACTTTAAAAGTATCTCTGTTTTAGGCTCATCAACAATAAAATACAGCTTATAAACAGCTGACTATGTCATACGTAGGGGCTTAAATGGGGAACTTAAGTTCAGTAATGACTTTGCTCCTTCAAGGCATTTGATTACAATAGAGAGCCAGTGTGAGAACGGGATGGCTTAAGAGGAAGATGTCCAGTGAATCACCATCCTAGGCTGCCCTTTCTCTTGAAGATGTTCCACTGACATGGTACTAATTGCCAAGTACAGAGCCTCTGCTAAAGCTCTGAATTAGCCTGAAGGGTTGATGAACAGCCTTCTGTCACTGGCATCCATTAGAGATTGATCCCATACAGGGAAACAGAACCTTTTGAATGTAACGAGCTACTGGGTCTTCACTGAGAATGGTGATTGAGTACTCATTAGTTCTTGTGAGGTTGCAAGTGACAGTAATTTTGGAGGTCTAATTCTAGCAATAAAGTTTTAACAAGAATGAAAAATACAGCTTTCCTCTTCAATTATTCATGTGCCCCTCAGTCAGACCAATGTCAATGCTCCTGTATCAGTTAAGAAGTGTCAAAGACTGGGAAAGTGTTTTTTATTCTCTCTTTATTCTCTTCAAATGCTTCTTACATTTCTAAAGCAGATTAGCAAATTATGCAAAAATATTTTGAATATAAACCTATTTTTTGTCAAAGCAAATACACTATAGTTAAAATGAGCCTTTATTACAATGCCTTCTTTCTCTTGAAAATATTGTCAGATAATTTTTTGTTAAAAATTTTGTTAAACACAAAACCTCTAAAAGGTATTATTCAGTAGTAGATCAGAAATCCAACTGTGGCAGGATACGAGATGTTCTGATGACAGCAACTCTAATCTATCAATGGTCTATTTTCAAAACCACTCAATTCAATTACTCAAAAGTATCAAGTAAGTTGTCTTTCTATGTGGACTCAAATACCTTGTTTCTTAGGATTTTTGAACAAGGAAAGGCTGTTATATGTTGTTCTGATGTATATAGATTATTTAATCCAAGACAAAGAACAGAATAGTGAAGAGCTTTCTTTCCCCACATAGATTATTATTGTTCAATGCCCTAACCAGCTGGCTCAATTTCTACATGCAGTTTTTTCCTTTTTTTGGAGAGCTGATTCTACTCAGTATATATAGTTCAGAGAGAAAAATAGAGACAGTAAGTTACGTAAAAATAAATATGTAAATCTAAAGGGGGAGAAAATGAGGCACTGCTGTACAAATCCAAACACCAAGGAATCAAGGCAGGGGAGAGGAGGAGAGAAGGGATAAGCAGATGGAATAGAACTCCGCTGTTGTTTTTGGATTGGGGTAATTAGAGGATGGATTCTAAAGAGGGTAGAGTGATAAAATAGGGACTGAGGTGGGTGCAGGAACACAAGATAGTCAAAGAAGATAAAATGGAAAGAGAAAAAGCGTGTAATAAAACTGATGATCAGTGCTTAGGTAACTTTATGGTAATTAGTCCTAATAAACTGGTTTTTTATTAAATTGTTTTTTAGTCGATCTCATAATACCTGCACTTTTAGAAACTACTGACATAGTAACCTGGTGATAGTCATACATCTGCTTCTACTGAGAAATCTTTGGAGGCTAAATTTCTTAAACTGCCCAAGTGAATAAAGGGTAACTTGCTTGCTGGCGTTAACTTGTAGAGTGTAAGGGATAGGAAAAGTTTATGAGCAGAATAATTTAATTTTCCCCAATTAATTACTATTGACTCAGAAGGCTAAATTAATTATTTGATCATAGGTATGGCATCAAAGTTTCATTTCCCAATGAGAAGAGTAGTAAAGTCTTTCTGGGGATAGAGCAGCTGTAAGAATTGTGGACATGATTACAGGAAGAGTATAATTTGTGGTAGAATAAAGCCTCCTTCTTCCCCTTCTCTCCCCAAGATAAACACATCCTAAGCCCTAAGACATGAGGGCTTCCCAGGGGCGCGAGTGGTGAAGAACCTGCCTGCCAGTGCAGGAGACATAAGAGACGCAGGTTCAATCCCTGGATTGAGAAGATCCCCTGAAGGAGGGCGTGGCAACCCACTCCAGTATTCTTGCCTGGAGAATCCCATGGACGGAGGAGCCTGGTGGACATGGGGTCCCAAAGAGTCAGACACGACTGAGGCGACTTAACATGCACACGCACAAGCCCTGAAACCTGTGACTATGGTAACTTATATGGCAAGAAGGATTTGGCAAATGTGATTAAGTTAAGGACCTTGAGATAGGGATTGTGTCGGTGCATCAGTCTTTTCACACGAGTCCTTACAAAGTGGAAAAGCTTCCCGGTTTTACTCAGAGGGAGATGTGACTATGACGAAAAGGCACAGAGGTCTACCATTGCTAGCTTTGGAAATGAAGGAAGGGAACACAAGCAAAGGAGTGTGGATAGACTTTGGAAGATGGACAAGGTGAGGCAATAAGAACACAGCGCTGACAAGACCTGGAACTTAACCCAGTGAGACCCGTGTGCAACCCAGGCCTCCGGAATTGTTAAATGATAGTCTGGGTTGTTTTAAGTCACTAAGGTGTTGTAATTTGTTACAGCCACAAAAGAAAACAAACACGTAGCTTTTATAACAATTGGTATAATTAATAGCAATTATTATTTATAATCATTCAAATTATTAATATGAAAATGAAAAAGCACTTTATCTTCTAAGGTAAAATTCCAATATGTAAATTTTAATACTTTAAAAATTTTAGTCCACTTAGAAATTTAATGAAATTAGTTGGCATATTTCCTTGGTTTGTTTATAAACAGTCCATAAATATCAAGTAGGTCTCATAATTTATTTTCATATTGTGATTTTAAGACTTATTTAGTATGAGTGTATAGTTCCATTATGCATACTGTTGCTGCTGCTGCTGCTAAGTCGCTTCAGTTGTGTATGACTCTGTGCGATCCCATAGACGGCAGCCCACCAGGCTCCCCCATCCCTGGGATTCTCCAAGCAAGAACACTGGAGTGGGTTGCCATTTCCTTCTCCAATGCATGCATGCATGCTAAGTTGCTTCAGTCGTGTCCAATTTGTGTGACTCCATAGACAGCAGCCCACCAGGTTCCTCTGTCCACGGGATGCTCTAGGCAAGAATACTGGAGTGGGTTGCCATTTTCTTCTCCACCATTATGCATAAACAGCCCATAAAAGTTAAGAATACAAAAAGTGCTTTAGCTATTAATTCATTCTTCTCAAAGACCAAGAGACAACATACTAACTTTTACTTCATTTGAAATAATTTGTGTGCTTAAAAAAATATTAGGAATGCCTTTATAAAGCACATTAAAACATCATAGGAACTATAAAATCTGAGTGTATACAGAAGGAAAAAGTTAAATTATCAGGCAATTTCTGTTCTTTAATTGAGCTAGCACCAAAAGTATCTGTCATTATGTCAGCCCTAATTTAATCAAAACTGCTAAAGTGGTAACAGTAACCAGAACTGCAGGCAAAGTCCCTAGAAGAAGTTTGGTGCATAGGCAGGTGAACTTAACCCAAATCTTCAAGTAAAATCTGCCCTGGCCAAGTCATTGCAGTTACTTGAGTCCAAGGCATTTCAAGAAGTAACTAATTGTTCCAAACTTAAAATTAAATTCAGGGCAGAGCTTCAGATATGACCCCTAAAGCTGTAATAGACTCTGTCTTAGATCTAATTTGCTACAGAGTTTGGTAGGAAGGATTTGATATGGACACCCCATTGCTGTCTTAGGAGGAAACCGGGGACCAGTGTGTGGTGGGAAAGCTGAGCCTGTGGAGCAGGTAAAGCCACATTTTGTATCCCAGGACTGCTTCTTGCTGGTTGAAAGATTTTAGGCAAGTTAATCTTAGTTAGTCTGTGAACCTCAGTTTCTTCATATGAATTGATGTACTTATAGTCATTGTTTTACAGAATCTTTTTATGAGAATTAAATGATAATAAATATAAAACACAAAACAATGTATGTACTCTGTGTTCCCTATTTGGGGAGTAGTTAAGTACTCCCATACCATTTCTGTCCTTTATTGAGCCCATCTTTACATGACGTGTTCCCTTGGTATCTCTAATTTTCTTGAAGAGATCTCTAGTCTTTCCCATTCTTTTGTTTTCCTCTATTTCTTTGCACTGATATTGGGGAAGCCTTTCTTAACTCTCCTTGCTATTCTTTGAAACTCTGCATTCAGATGCTTATATCTTTCCTTTTCTCCTTTGCTTTTCACTGCCCGTTTTTTCACACCTATTTGTAAGGCCTCCTCAGGCAGCCATTTTGCTTTTTTGCATTTGTTTTCCACGGGGATGGTCTTGATCCCTGTCTCCTGTACAATATCACGAACCTCTGTCCATAGTTCATCAGGCACTCTGTTTATCAGATCTAGTCCCTTAAATCTATTTCTCACTTCCACTGTGTAATCGTTAGGGATTTGATTTAGATCATACTGGAATGGTCTAGTGGTTTTCCCTCTTTTCTTCAATTTAAGTCTGAATTTGGCAATAAGGAGTTCATGATCTGAGCCACAGTCAGCTCCCGGTCTTGTTTTTGCTGACTGTATAGAGCTTCTCCATCTTTGGCTGCAAAGAACATAATCAATCTGATTTCGGTGTTGACCATCTGGTGATGTCCATGTGTAGAGTCTTCTCTTGTGTTGTTGGAGTAGGGTGTTTGCTATGATCAGTGCATTCTCTTGGCAAAACTCTATTAGCCTGTCCTGCTTCATTCTGTACTCCAAGGTCAAATCTGCCTGTTACTCCAGGTGTTTCTTGACTTCCTACTTTTCCTCAATATGCCAGCAAATTTGGAAAACTCAGCAGTGGCCACAGGACTGGAAAAGGTCAGTTTTCATTCCAATCCCAAAGAAAGGCAATGCCAAAGAATGCTCAAACTATTGCACAATTGGACTCATCTCACACGCTAGCAAAGTAATGCTCAAAATTCTCCAAGCCAGGCTTCAACAGTACATGAACTATGAACTTCTAGATGTTCAAGATGGATTTAGAAAAGGCAAAGGAATGAGAGATCAATTTGCCAACATCTGCTGGATCATTGAAAAAGCAAGGAAGTTCCAGAAAAACATCTATTTCCTCTTTATTGACTATACCAAAGCCTTTGACTGTGTGGATACAATAAACTATGGAAAATTCTTAAAGAGATGGGAATACCAGACCACCTGATCTGCCTCTTGAGAAATCTGTACGCAGGTCAGGAATCAACAGTCAGAACTGGACATGGAACAACAGACTGGTTCCAAATAGGAAAAGGAGTACATCAAGGGTGTATATTGTCACCATGCTTATTTTAACTTATATGCAGAGTACATCATGAGAAATGGTGGGCTGGAAGAAGCACAAGCTGGAATCAAGATTGCCGGGAGAAATATCAATAACCTCAGATATGCAGATGACACCACCCTTACAGCAGAAAGTGAAGAAGAACTAAAGACCCTCTTGATGAAAGTGAAAGAGGACAGTGAAAAGTTGGCTTAAAGCTCAACATTCAGAAAACAAAGATCATGGCATCCAGTCCCATCACTTCATGACAAATAGATGGAGAAACATTGGAAACAGTGGCAGACTTTATTTTTGGGGGCCTCCAAAATCACTGTAGATTGTGACTGAAGCCATGAAATTAAAAGACACTTACTCTTTGGGAGAAAAGTTATGACCAATCTCGACAGCATAGATGTTACTTTGTCAACAAAGTCGCCAGTCCAGGTTGGATGCATGATACTGGATGCTGGGGGCTGGTGCACTGGGACGACCCAGAGGGATGGTATGGGGAGGGAGGAGGGTTCAGGATGGGCAACATGTATACCTGTGGCGGATTCATTTCGATATTTGGCAAAACCAATACAATATTGTAAAGTTTAAAAATAAAATTTAAAATTAAAACAAACAAACAAACAAAGGTCCATCTAGTCAAGGCTATGATTTTTCCAATAGTCATGTATGGATGTGAGAGTTGGACTATAAAGAAAGCTGAGCATTGAAGAATTGATGCTTTTGAACTATGGTGTTGGCAAAGACTCTTGAGAGTCCCTTGGACTGCAAGGAGATCCAACCAGTCCATCCAGGGGGGAAATCAATCCTGAATATTCATTGGAAGGACTGATGCTGAAGCTGAAACTCCAATACTTTGGCCACCTGATGCAAAAAGTTGACTCATTTGAAAAGACCCTGATGCTGGGAAAGATTGAAGGTGGGAGGATAAGGGGATGACAGAGGATCAGATGGTTGGATGGCATCACTGACTCAACAGACATGAGTTTGAGTAAACTCTGGGAGTTGGTGATGGACAGGGAGGCCTGGCATGCTGCAGTCCCTGGGGTTGCAAAGAGTTGGACACGACCGAGCAAGTGAACTTAACTAAGTACCCCTAAACATATCATTATAAAATAGTTGCATCTTTTATGGACCTCTAAGACATCAGCACAGAAATATAAAAAAAGATCCATTTATGTTTTGATTTATTCATAAGAATCATGCAATATTTGAAAAATCAATCCAAAAAAGGAATAACTCAGTAAAATTTTGTCCTTTCTTCTTCTCTTCCTTTATAAAGAATAGTGTTTCATTATTCATCAATATACCCCTTGAAATCCTTATCACAGCACTTTGATGGAGTAGATGTTGATTTTCTGAAGTGGACTGAATATCTCTAGCACCTAAATCTGTGCTCAGAGTTTTCCTCTTGTCATCTCCTGCTCATCCCCAAGCTTGTCATTGCCTGGTTGAGCTTTCGTACACCTACGATTGTCTTGCTCTTTATCCTGCTTGGGTGGAGTCACCACATCAGACCTTTAAATATGTAAGCAGTCACCAGATATTCCATTTATGTATTCATGTGGTGTTCAGAAATAGCATTTTGTCTCCTTTAAATAATTTAGAACTCATTCTTTTAGGATGTCATTGTATAACAAATGTCTCCTTGATGTTAATAATAGAGATACATTCCATTTCACAATGTAGCAAATTTAATAAATGTAAGTAGAAGTAGATTATGGATACAAAAGTTTTTCCCTTTGCTAAAGTATTTTCTTATTTCCCCATGTTATTGCCAAAAATTATTTTCAGAAAATTATTTGTTTCATATAATTGTCTTCATAGTTGCTAGCACTATGGCTATTTGATCTTGACAATAATATTGAGAATGATTCTTTTCCTGTTTATTATAAATCACATTATATCAAATTTAGAAATAAGTGTTCTACCAAACTAAAAGAAAGGGAGAGAAACATTTCATAAACATTCATAACAACAAATCCAAATTGCCTAACTTTTTTGACAATTATAAAACAATTAGGGTCCAGGGGGATTCTGATACATCTTACCACCACAAACATTCAGGTGACTTATAGGGAGCCCTATATTTCCAAATATGAGCAGCAATGGTTATATATGAAGAGACCATCAAGTAGGCTCTGTAAATTCAACAAAACTATCTTTCAAAGACAAGAGTGAATAAAGACATTTACATACCATAAAATCGGAGAGAGTTTACCATGAATACACTCACTAAAGGCACATCTAAAGGGTATGCTCCACGAAGAATGTGATTCAGTCACTCAACAGGTATATAAGGAGCCAGGCACAATTCTAGATGCTGGAGATAGCTCAGTGAACAGACAGAAGAGAAAATCTTGTCCGCACTGCATTTACATTTTAGTAGCCAAACTCACAAACCAACAAAAATAAGTAATCACATAGAGTCTTCTCAGTTGTGTGCTGTAAACCTTTAAGACCAGCTCTTTGAAAAGAAAAAAGCCTGAATTTGTATCATTTACCAATTTTTGTGGTAATACTACCCTCATGTCAAAATTCCAAACTACTGGCCACGTTATTGAAGCTGGGAAGAGATGTATACAGTTGACCTGGTGGGCATGTGCGTGCCAGTTTCAGCACATTATAGATGATCACAAGTTTCAGGGAAAAAAGCAGGAAAAGATGAGAAGGCTTGGGGGTTGCAGTTTTAAAAGAGAATAGTCAGAGATGTCACTGAGAAGGTGACATTTGAATAGAGACCTGAAAGAAGTGAGGAAGAACCAATTTAGCTCACACCCAAGTAAGCCATGAACCAATCTGGGGAAAAGCATTTAAGTCAGAAAGAACAGCACGTGTAAAACCCTGAAGCGGGTGCTGGAACAGCAAGGACGGTAGAGGGGATTAGAGTGAAGAAGAGCGGAGAAGGACGTGATCAGGGAGTTACAGAGAGGGCAGAGGAGACTAAGAACTTCGGCAGTTATCATGGTTGAGACTGGAAGTCACTGGGGGCGTTCTAGGCAGAAGTGCATGATCTGAATCGTATGTTAATGACATCGCTCTGGCTTACCTGTTGAAAAGGAGTAGACTAATCTAATTAACTCATGATGATAGTAAAAGCAAAATGTCTACTATCTGGGATTAAAAGACACAATGTAGTTAACTTTATTTTTGGGGCTCCAAAACCACTGCAGATGGTGACTGCAGCCATGAAATTAAAAGATGCTTACTCCTTGGAAGGAAAGTTATGATCAACCTAGAGAGCATATTAAAAAGCAGAGATATTACTTTGCCAATGAAGGTCCATCTAGTCAAAGCTATGGTTTTTCCAGTGGTCATGTGTGGATGTGAGAGTTGGACTATAAAGAAAGCTGAGTCCCAAAGAATTGATGCTTTTGACTGTGGTGTTGGAGAAGACTCTTGAGAGTCCCTTGGACTGCGAGAAGATCCAGCCCGTCCATCCTAAAGGAAGTCAGTCCTGAATATGCATTGGAAGGACTGATGTTGAAGCTGAAATTCCAATACTTTGGCCACGTGATGTGAAGAGCTGACTCATTTGAAAAGACCCTGATGTTGGGAAAGATTGAAGGTGGGAGGAGAAGGGGACGACAGAGGATGAGGTGGTTGGATGGCATCACCGACTCAATGCACATGAGTTTGAGTAAACTCTGGGAGTTGGTGATGGACAGGGAGGCCTGGCATGCAGTCCATGGGGTCGCAAGGAGTTGGTCGGACATGACTGAGTGACTGAACTGAATGCAGTTAACATCCATAACGACTGGCTCATCAGAGTGGTCAGGGAGGGAAGGACTGGGAGTCTGGGATTTGCAGATGCAAACTATTTTATATAAGATGGATAAACAACAAGGTCCTACTGTACAGCACAGGGAACTATATTTAATATCTTATAACAAACCATATGGAAAAGAACATATACATACATCTATGTATCTCTATATATCGGAATCACTTTCCTATACATCAAAAATTAACACAACATTGTAAATCCGATTCTCAAGTGGTGCTAGTGGTAAAGAACCTGCCTGCCAATGCAGGAGATGTAAGAGACATGGGTTGGATCTCGGGGTCAGGAAGATCCCCTGTGGAGGGCTTAGTAATCCACTCTAGTATTCTTGCCTGCAGAATCCCATGAACAAAGGAGCCTGGCAGGCTACAGTCCATAGAGTCACAAAGAGGCAGACATGATTGGAGCAACTTAACACGCATGCACACATACTTCAGTAAAATAAATTTAGAAAAAAGAACGACTCATCAGTCAAAGGAAAACAGACATGATTGGAGACGAAGTAGCCAGCACTTGTTGACTGAGGGGTAAGATTATTAATATTAGCACTTGTTTAGCACATATGTTTAAATTTCTGGAGATGCCACAGTGGAAACTACATATATATATAACAAACTACAAATGGGTAGAAAATAGAAGGAAACTGACAGTAAAAGCTGGACAAGGCAATGGCGACCCACTCCAGTACTCTTGCCTGGAAAATCCCACGGACGGCAGAACCTGGTAGGCTGCAGTCCATGGGGTCGCACAGAGTCGGACACGACTGAAGCAACTTAGCAGCAGCAGCAGCAGCAGACAGTAAAAGCAAAAAAGGACAGAAAGAGAAGAAGACACAGAACAAGTGGGACAAATATAAAGCACAAAATAAGACAGCCAAAATTACTTTTATATACATTGATAATCATATTTAAGTGTATGTAGACTGACCATATCAATTAAAAGACAAATGTTGACATAGTAGATAAACAGGAAAATTCCATAGAGAGCTGAGAAGATAGAGCAAATATAAAAATGAGATAAAGTAAAATTTTAAAATAGTACCCCCCCAAAAAAAAGCTGATTGTAGCTCTACTATTATTAAGGTAGCCATAGAATAATAAAATATTAAATTAATATGTAAATATGTATAAACCACACACTTAAATAACAGCTTCAAAGTAGGTAAGGTAACAACCGACAGAAAAACACGGATATATTTACAATCCACTATCAGAGTTGGAGAATTAAACACACCACCTTTGGTAACATCAGTTAGTACACTTGTTCCTTCCCCTTCATCCAAAAAAAAAGAGATCAAAACAGGAAGACTATAGAAGCTCTGAACAACACAGGTAACAAAGATGAGCTAATAGACATGCCCCGATTGTACAATATATGTTGTTACAAGCAATTCTGAATCCAGTAATAAAGTGACTCTAGCAGACAGAAAGTGTTGGTATCAAACAAACACACGCTTCCAGAGCATAATGCAATTACAGTGGATATTAGCAAATACAAGATACATCAGAGATAATGGAAAGGAATTAGAGAAATATGGGTTTATGGGGGAAAAAAGGTTGGTACAGGTCTTGACATCCATCCAGAGCACTGTCAGTAGTGAACTATCTGGAGAAATTTGTTGCCCTTCTATTTCTTCTTCTGACAGAACAATTGATTGCAGTTGCCTTTTCCCTGCAAACATCTGGTGCGTTAGGTTCTTTTTCAGTGACTTTATGAAGCCTCTGGCTTGACCTCAGCTGGGGCAGGGAAGGTTCTTGTTGGAGGGTGAAGTCAGGCAGCATGAAGCTCCCCTTCACTGAAGCTTCCCGTTTCAGCCTCTGGGGTGTCAGCCCCCCTGCACGACTGAGGAGCCAGCCAGGTGTGTCCTCTGAGCCTGATACCGCTGACTTCTCAGAGCTTTATGGCTTCCTACTTCTGTTTGCAGCACTTTCTTTTCCCTAAGTGGTCTGGGACATTCCGTTAGCAAGAAAAATGATGATAAAATCATTCACAGCATTTTATTATGGACTGAAGAGCTGTCCTCTCAAGAGGCCACTTACGAAATGTAAGGGGCAATCGACAAACAGCCAAACTAAGGAAGAGTGCAGTGTGAGGAAATAGAAGGAAGGGTTCTGTAGCGAGGACATGGGGAGGTTGCTGTGCCCCTCTCCCCACGCTCAGGCCCCTGTTCAGTGTGCCTGGGGACATGGCTGGGCTGGGTCTTCATTCTCTCACGGATGTTAGGAAGTCTGTCAAAATCGGCAAGAGTGTGTGTGCCTATTGCCTATTGCAGAAAGAGGAGGAGGGAGAGACATAGCCGTGAGAGTGATGTGCAGCTCTTTTGTCTGCTGAGAGTCCAGATGCACAGAGTTCAGTGAAACCCGTAAGACCACTGTTAACAGAGCCTCCACCATTCCACTTCCCATCTATCTTAGGGCTAAAACATTACACAGTGTGGTCTGAGTCTAAAGGTATAATGAATCTTAGGCCAAGAGTGAATTAATTCTTCTAGGAGAGAATTTAAATTGTTAGTATTCACTCCATCATGCTGGGCTTTCATGTAGAACTTCAAAATGCTTTTAATGGGAGAAGCATCTATTTATATATCACTTTCCGTCTCCAAAAACCTTGTTTCCCCCCAGAACCACTAGTCTCGGGAAGTTTGAGGACAGATCTTAGAACACTAGGAACTTGAATTTTCTATCACAAAACTAGCCCAAGGTAAATTTGAGACATGTCTTGTCCATATAGATCAATTACACACAGACACACACACACACACACACACACACATACACATTCTGACTTCAATTTTACTGAACTTAATACTGCCTCTATGAAGCGTGTTTTAATGTCTAAACTATTTAATACGTTCTTTGGTTCTTTAAGGGCTATGGCTTGTGGCATAGCTCTGTAACTAACGAAGACAACCCCTCGGATTTGTTATTTATTCTCTTCCTCTGGAAGAGTCATGTGTTTTGTGCTATGTCACAGTTTCTTCTTAGCTTTGAGGATCTTGGAAATGTGCTCATGTTATTCAACAGCAAGGCAGGTAAGCACTGACACTGCATTGCTAATTCTTATCTCCCAATTAAATGAGGAAAACAGGTTTTTTGTTCCATGTGAGCTAAAAAAGCACTTTTGCAGTGATTAGCATTCTTGTTAAAATTTATGTGATATGCACCATCCTTCTAATTTTGCAAGAAACATCATAGGACGTCACCTTTAATTTCCTCACATTCCTTTCAGTTTTCCTAATACATAAAATAGGGACCATATCATACTTGTTTTTTAGTGGTAATAATTCAATAAAAGAGCTTGATGAAAATATTTGTTAATTATGGACTATTAACCACTGCATCCATGATCTTTTCTTAGACCACCTGCTCTTGGATCGTTGTTCCTAGGAAAATATCCTTCCTTTGCCCTAGTTAGTTAGGGAGATCCATCATTCCAGTCTGCCTGGGACTGAGTTGTAGCCTTGAATGCCTCTAGTCTAAGCAAACCAGGATGGCTGGTCACTTGAACTCCAGTCCACACTCCAGCTAATTTCTCCTCTCTCTTTTATATCAAAATTTCTCTACTGAGCACTCCATGCTCTCCTTCTTCATATCTTTAAACCTTAAATTTACTCCTGAATTTACTTCAGCTGTGCTTCTGTTGCCCTGGATTTTTATAAGAATCCCCAGTGACCTGTTTGTTTTGCCAAAGGAAACTTGCCAGTTCTTACCTCAGTGGACCCTGATAATAGATTTTATATTGCTGTTCACATCCTCACTGAAGCCCTTTACTCCCAAGGCTTGTATAGCATAATAACTTTCAAATCTCTGACTGTTTTTTTTTTTTTTTGACTCTTATTCATGGGATTATCTTTCTCCACTTGTTTTCTGAAAGATGATTTTCCTCAAGATTCTGCACTCGATCTTTTTATCTTTTTTAATTACCACTCTATAAACATTTTCCTTGGCTGATCTCACATGCTTTCTTGCTTTGAACCATCCCTTACACAGCACAGTAACTTCAAAAACTACGCTTGCTACCCAGACTTCTCTAGTGAGCCAACTACTTGTTAAACATCTGTATACCTGTATGCCCCAGATGCACTTCAATAAAACTGAAAATTTTACTGTGACCTCCAATGACCTTCTTGCTGTCTCCTCTTTCTTTCTCGTTGAAATAATCAACTGTTATTCAACTATGCTAGAAATCTTTTAACTTTAAAAAATTTTTTATTTAGGTATAGTTGATTTACAATATTGTGTTTTCCACTGTATAGCAAAGTGATTCAGTTGTACATATAAATATTCTTTTTCATATTTTTTCCAATATGATTTATCCCAGGATACTGAATACAGTTCCCTGTGTTACACAGTAGCACCTTGATGTCCATCCATTGTACATATCATAGTTTGCATCTGCTAATCTCAAACTCCCAGTCCTTCCCAAGTCTGTTCTCTATGTCTGTGAATCTGTTTCTATTTCATAGATATATTCGTGTTGTATTTTTTAATTTTTATTTAAAAATTTATTATTATTATTTTTTTACTTTACAATATTGTATTGGTTTTGCCATACATCAACATGCATCCGCCATGGGTTCCACATATAAGTGATACACAGTATTTGTCTTTCTGACTTCTCTTATGATCATCTCTAGGTCCACCCATGTTGCTGCAAATGGCATTATTTCATTATTTTTAATGACTGAATAATATTCCACTGTCCTTATATACATCTTTATTCATTCATCTGTTGACAGACATTTAAGTTATTTTCGTATCTTGGCTATTGTAAACAGTGCTGCTATGAACGCAGCGGGGCATGCGCATGTATCTTTTTGAATTATAGATTTGTCTGGGTACATGCCCAGGAGAGGGAGTGCTGGACCATATGGAAACTCTACTCAACTATGCCAAAAGTCTTCATGTCATTCTTGGTTACATTCCTTTTCATCTCCATTGACCCAGTTACTAAGTTGTTCAGTTTTACCTTCTATAGAGTTCTTAAACTGTTCATTCCTTCTCCTTTCTTATTCTTATTTCCTAGTTTTAAGAAATCTCCTTCTTTTGTCTGAATATCATCGCTGCTGCCGCTGCTGCTAAGTCACTTCAGTCGTGTCCGACTCTGTGCGACCCCACAGACAGCAGCCCAGCAGGCTTCCCTGTCCCTGGGATTCTCCAGGCAAGAACACCGGAGTGTGTTGCCATTTCCTTCTCCAAGAATATTGTCGCTACAGCCTCTCAAATCATCCTATGACTATGGATTTGCCTTCTCAATCTGTCCTGCTTAGTAGGACTTAACAGCTCTGGTATACAGCACACAGTATGGGGGTTTCACATGACATTACTTACATAAAACCACACAGGCACCTTTACTACTGTGCTCACCAGACTGCAAGCTACCTATGTATTTATCACTCCCACCCCATCCCTAACAAGTCAGCGGTGTACTGATTAAGGGGGAGCCCTGCTTTATTAGTCTTCGTGTGCCCAGTGCCTGACTCCATGGCTGGCATGTCACACGGCGATACCAAGTTCTAAGCAGGAAGATGCTCAGCACTTTTTTCAACTGTGTGCTTTCTGAACTTCTCTAACTGTACTCTCTCTACCCTGTCTTCTAATGGGATAATAGCAAGGTGTAGGATTCTATTATTCCATTTCACTTTCACTTTTATATTGGGCTTCCCTGATAGCTCAGTTGGTAAAGAATCCACCTGCAATGCAGCAGACCCTGGTTTTATTCCTGAGTTGGGAAGATTCGATGGAGAAGGGATAGACTACCCACTCCAGTATTCTTGGGCTTTCCTGGTGGCTTAGTTTGTAAAGAATCTGCCTGCAATGCAGGAGACCTGGGTTCCATCCCTGGGTTGGGAAGATTCCCTGGAGAAGGGAAAGGCTACCCACTCCATATTCTGGTCTGGAGAATTCCATGGACTGTATAGTACATGGGGTCGCAAGGAGTCAGACACAACTGAGTGACTTTCACTCTATCTACATATCACCAAAAATATTTCACATGTAGGACATGCTTAATAACTAGTTACATAATGAATCAGTGAACAAATGAATGAATGGGTGAATGACTATGTTTAGACCAATGTTTTGAGACACAATCACAGATACAACTTAGAAGTAGTTCAAAATCAAAGAATTCAAAACATACTTTCTTTTAAGCCTTTAGGTCGGTTAGAAAGTATATTCCTATCTAACTGTGAGCAATTCATAAAACATTTTACAATGTTAAATTCTTACTGAATTTATTCAGTAAATTTTAGTTTTTTATACCACTTAAAAGTGGTTTAACCTTAAGAGCACCAAAGGCATTTTGTATTTTGTATAATTTTAGAGAATATAGTAGAGTTTCATAAAAATTTGGAGATTTATCTAACTTATTTTTAAATGACATAAGAACATATTTTGGCAGTTTTAAAGACATATTTCAGATATAAAGCCTTAAAACATTTTTATCATAATATTTTAGAATGGAAAAATTAGAAATAATTATATATTGTTTATAATTTTCAAGGACATAATAAATGTTTAAACTACCAGCTCAGTTTTAATTTAGCTACACTTTCAAAGACTATTTCAAAAGACTAATGAAAACTTGAGCACAACTTTTTAATTAATTAATTTATATTGACTTAAAAGGAAGAGTCTAAAATATTACCAAGAATATGAAAGTTTTTTTTCTTTTCAGTCTTCACAGTCCTATGGTAACATTTAATAGTCCTTCTTGTATCCTTAGCTCATTTAAGTAGTGTGATGAACATTACTATTATTTGCCAGATGCTCAGTGTCTGGAGAAAAGAACGCAGTTTCAAGACTTTTTTCCATCTGATTCAGTACTCTGTATTTTACCAAAAGGTCAACACTGTATAGAATAAAAAATTATGTATCAAATTTCTCCTTTCACTTTTATGTGAAATCAATATGTAGTATAACAGAGATAGAATCCAATGGCATTTTGAATGTGAAACTAAGATGAATGTAGATCATTTTAATTTTAAATTCCATTAATATTAAACAGCCAGTCACATTATGTAATAAAATACCTTCACAATGATAATCAACTATCTTCAAGTAATCGTTTTCTATCTAAGGGCAGCAGTTTACATAATGAGAAATCTAATCCAATATAAATGTAGCATGATAGATTTCATGTATGAACCAGAAGTTCAATGAATTTTGACAATTAATGCAAATCCTTATATGTATATGTGAATAAGTATGCTTGTGTATTCATAACTCTCCACATTTAGTAGTGCTGATTTTCAGAGTTTCAAAAAACATAATAAGAGAAAATTAGATGTACATTTAACTTCCCAAAACATCTGAACTTGCTACTTATGAGATCTTTAATTCTTGAAAATTTGTGGGAATATTTATTTTCATTAAAACAAATTCACCATGATTTCATATGTAAATGGACTAACGTCTCAGATTCATAATCGTTTGCAGAAGTAGACAGTTTCTGGAAAGTAATTAAACAAAGTGGTTTCTATCCTGTAGCTTTGAATACACACAGAAATGCATTTTTCAGGACTCTGCCACACTCAATTCTTTAGTACACTCTTCATTTTTCTCTTGATTCAGAGAAAAATAGATTATCTACTTAGCTGTTCTAGGGCTGAGATATATTCCCATATCTCAAAAATAGCTGATGGCAGACAACTCATCCCAGTTTGCCTAAGAATTTCCCAATAAAATAAAAATCCTCTGTCCCAGGAAATCCCTTACCCCTAGACAAACCTACTGAGAGATGAACCATACTTTGAGATAAAGAGCCTTACCTTAACATCATTGGTGTTCATTCTTGTTCCTTCCTTTCCCACAAAAATATCATCAATATCCACGAGGATGTACCTGTCCAAGGACAAAGTGAGCCTCTTCCCCGACAAAAAGGAAACAGCATCTATGAAGATAAGCTTGTGCAACCAAAAGTTCAAATTGTTGCCAAAGAGAACTCGTTGAATCCCATCATGGAGCCCCAGGTCATGTATGACAGTGGCATAAAAAGCACCTTTAGAGATGGGAGGAGACAGGTTTTCTGGGGTCTTTACTTTGGCAAATATTACTGGTTGGTAGGCTGAGTGATTAATCTGGAAAACAGTCCAGTCAGTTCCAGGTAAAGAACCTTTTTCAAGCTTAGAAGATTTGGTCATGTGAAGCAATGGAGAATGAGGATTAATACAGCAATCTTTGACTGCAAGGTTTCCATATACAGAAAAAGGGAAGCCTTTCAACTGAAAGCTCTGTAGGCTCTTCTCACTAGTTCTGTGGAAGCCAATGACACCCACGCCATATTCAACACAGTATTTATCTAGAAGACTTCGATTCCAAGCGTCCATATTTATATACTTTAAAATGTTCTCATAAACAATGAGAATATATTTGCCTCTAGATTTTTCCGTAAGTGCTGGAAGATCCCCTTTGCCAGGAGCAATTTCAATATGATACTGGAATCTACTGGATTCTAGAATCATAATGATGTCTTGACCAAGCGATGAGTACTGGCTCTCCACAAACACCAGGACCGTGGTGTCTGTCCTTGAGGCATCAGAGAGCTTCGCTGGCTTCACTTCCATCAGCCGGTATGGTAGGTGCTGCAAGTCCCCACAATCTACTTCTAAAGCCATCTCAGACAGTTCATTTTCCTGTTTGTAGCCATTGTACAGATAGTAAGCAGAAATAATAATGCTCACCATACAGAATGTGGCAAGCAGAATCACTGTCCTTTGAAAGTGTCTGTGCAGCTTCATGATAAAACTCATGTTGCATATACTTCCCTCAGACTGTTCCAACAGAAGCACCATAAAAAAATGAAAGAAGAAAAGAAAAGATGATGTTTCAGATACTTTTCCAGTTTCAGTCAATAGTTTATGTCACCATTGCAGCACATTTGTGTCACTTGATCAGGACTCACAGAAAATATAGTCTGAAAAGTAGAATAGGATACAACAGAATATTAAACATTCAATCTGCAGCGTTAAAATGAGCAAGTTTTTATCCTGGTGACTGGCACAAGTGGCAACCTGTCAGGCAGATGAATTGGTGTCTGCTAATTAAGAAAACGTATCTTTTCTTCTCCCAAATCTGAATGAGATCAAGGGAGGAATGGAAAGAGGGAAGAGCTCCACTGAACAGAGGTCTCTACCCCTAGTATACAAAAGGCACTGGACTAGCAAGGAGTTTCCTTTTATTCCTTGAACTTTGGATCAAATTGTATAGATTATATAAACCGAATGCCACAGAGATGTCACCTGAGTGATACACTGTCACAACGTGGAGTACAGGTGGTTAATTACATATATTGAAAATTCATAGAAGTTTGGATGTATTACATTAAATCCTACAATTAAGACACTGCTGCTGCTGCTGCTAAATTGCTTCAGTCATGTCTGACTCTGTGAGACCCCATAGACGGCAGCCCGCCAGGCTCCCCCATCCCTGGGATTCTCTAGGCAAGAACACTGGAGTGGGTTGCCATTTCCTTCTCCACTGCATGAAAGTGAAAAGTGAAAATGAAGTCGCTCAGTTGTGTCCGACTCTTAGTGACCCCATGGACTGCAGCCCACCAGGCTTCTCCAGCCATGGGATTTTCCAGGCAAGAGTACTAGAGTGGGGTGCCATCGCCTTCTCCGAATTAAGACACTAGTTTCTACTTTTTAGAAAATCTCAGTAATTATATAAAGAGTACTATAAAATGTTTTTTAAAAACATAATGAAAACAACTGCAACTTCATGAAATACTTTGTTATATTATAATTTCAATTCTTTTTCAAGTCTTAGTAACCTTTGAAAAATTCAGTAACTTGAAAAATAAGAAAGAAATATGGGTGCTTTTTAGAACAGAAGTTTATTAGGTCTTATGGTCCTGGCAATTTTCAAGGAAATATCATGGAATATAAAATATATTAAGAAAGATCTTATTATTGCCCATAAGACAGGATGAAAGCTAGCTGTACGATAGCTGAAAGCAGTAATAGAGAATACCACAGTTGACTTTCTTCATAAGATTAGGGTTTATTACACTTCTGTCTAGTATTAATTGTCACTTTGGCCCTGGTGCCTTCTCAGGAAAATGATAAGGTTAGAATAAATGATCACCAAGAACATTCTGGCTCTCTATTATACAGATGAAGTAAGTCAGAAAGAAAAAAACCAAATATCGTATATTGTAACACATATGTATGGAATCTAGAAAGATGGTACTGATGAACCTATTTACAGGGCAACAGTGGATATGCAGACACAGAAAACAGACTTATGGACACAGGTGGGGGGGAAGGGGCGGGGTGGAATGAATGGAGAGAGTAACATGGAAGCAAATACACTACCATGTGTAAAACAGTTAATGGGAATTTGCTGTGTGACTCAGGGAAAGCAAACTGGAGCTCTGTAAGAACCGAGAGGGCTGGGAAGGGCTGGGAGGTGAGAGGGAAGTGAAAGAGGGGTGCCTATGGTTGATTCATGTGGATGAATGGCAGAGGCCAACACAATATTGTGAAGTAATTTTACTTCAATAAAAATAAAAAAGTTTGGGAAAAGAAAGAACATTCTGGCTCTAAAATTCTGTGATATTCACCTGTGAAATAATCTATGAGGAATATTCTGAGTAATATGTTTATCTTTATGAATAATATAATATTCTGTAATTGCAGAATACTTATAGGATAAATATCTTACTTATCCTACAAATTATATATCGTACTTTATTCATTCAAATATTTAGGGAAACTATATCATTCATTCAAGTAATTATGAGATAACTCTTTTTATTTCAAATATAAGTCATCAGCAGAATGAATTTCTTTAAAGGGTCCCAAATTATAAGGTAGAGACAGTAACTTGAACGCAAACAGTAATGTGTGGATTGTTGATTAGAGACAAATGTCTGTCACAGGATGAGAGGAAAAAAGACACCACGGCAAGTGGGGGTGTCTGCAGTGTGGGGAGGGGTTGGATTTGGGCAGAGGCTTGAGGGATGAGGGTAAATGAATAGGCATTTGAGACAGAGGGGATTTTACAGAGGAGGAATGAGTACAGTATTGGGCAAGGGACACTGAAGAGTTGAAGGAAAGAGTAAGGAAGACCTAAAAAGTAAATCGTATAAATATGGGTAACTCAGATCATAGAGATTAGATAACATAGAAGTTTATTGTCAAGAAAGCCTTGTAGGGAACCATTAAATTTTTCCTGATTTGGGAAATAAAATGAAGTAATCAAGAATGTAGACGATATCACAGGGCAGTGTGAGAGCAACTCTGGCAAGCCAGCGCAGGCTCATTTCTTACAGTCCAAGCACAAACTGTTTAGTGATCACAGAGCAGACAGAACATGGGCATGGATGAGTTTGAGGGACAGCTGCAAAGAAAGGAGGTGCTGAACTTCATATGTCACCGAAGGTCTATGGGACACCACCCTTGGCCAAGAGAAATGCCATTAAGGGATCTGACATGTTCCAAAAGAAATCCTACTCTTTTAAACATTTCCCCACAGGTTTAGATGTAATACAAGCAAATCAAAATTACCAGGACAACAGAGTTTTCATTGTAACTGTAGCTATTTCATTT
Organism: Bos grunniens; assembly: GCF_055505025.1. Taxonomy (NCBI): domain Eukaryota; kingdom Metazoa; phylum Chordata; class Mammalia; order Artiodactyla; family Bovidae; genus Bos; species Bos grunniens. The sequence continues at coordinate 111,361,104 of NC_141170.1, read as the reverse complement.
TGAAAAGTAATTGCACTTTTAAAGTTAGGTACATGTTTATGAATAATACAATAGTCTGTGGTACAATAGCAAGATATAAAATCTCACATCTCTCTAGGCCCCTGTTTTAGTTCTAGCTGTGAAGTGCTTCTGAGTGGATACAAAACCTGTTCTCACTTTTTGCAGTTCAGATAGCAGTGTCTCCTAGTTTGTTCCTATTGTCAGAAGTGAAAGGCATGTAATTCACAAAATTCTTACCTGTGATGAGACAGGGTGGTGAGGTGTATTTTCTCTCACTGTGTAGGGTAGTTACGAGAAATCTATCAAAGCTGCCTCCTCCATTAGCAGGCATAAAATACTGAAAAACGTGTGAAACAACAGCCAACTCTGTGTTGCAAATAATGAGTAGGGATTTGTGCTGTATAGACTACGTCTACTACAAGTTTCAGAAGAAAGAGCAAGAGAGAAGAATGAAGCTTAGGAGAGTCAGTGGTACTTTCTAAGAGACATGGTGCTTGAGGGGGGCCTAGCATGATGGGCAGGATCTGGGTATAAGGATGTGGCGTACATGCCCGGCATAGAAACCTGGCAAGGATGAAATGCAATGATTACAGTGCATTTATCTGAGGATCAGTCTGAACTAATCATAACGCACTATGTATTGGACTGAAAATGGAAATAATGTTTCACTGAAAAAGCGCTGCAGATTAAAATGACTGTGAACACAAAAGCGTCGACTGGGAAACAGCACTGGATGTGTCTGGACAGAAGAGAGACAATAAAAATAGGGTTTACAGATGATTAGTGTAGCAGTGACACCCAGAATGGACAAAGAACAATAATACGAACAGAGAGAGTACGCGCTGCATTGCACGGAGTGAAGAAGTAGGTGGAATCAGGACAGTCCCAGCAAAGACGCTGCTGCACAAGCCAGGGAGGGGTGGTCTGCGTCCAGACAAAGGTGGTTATCAGAGAGGATGACAACAAAGAGGGGCCCAGGAGGAAAAGAGAAATGGACGTGATTACTGGTGGGGGCAGGCGTAGGCAGGCTTGGGGACTAGGAGAATGACAGTGCCGGTAATGAAAGCACCATGGCACAGAGTGGAAACTGGCGTGAGCTACTGCTGGACACTTACGGTTCAAGCAGGTGACCAAATGATGCGTGAGGCGATAGCAAAATCACAGTCTTCTACAAAATAGTTGGATGCTGACAAACAAGAAAGTTGAGGAAATTGACTAGGGTCAAAATTGGTAGGTTGCGGGCAAATCTCGATATGGTGCACAAATTCAGTTCTTCAGGAAACTCTTTCCGACCAAGTCCACTCCTCTCCCCTTTAGGCCAGGTCCCCAGATTTTATACTCTAATTATAATCACTTTTCCTTTAAGGCCTCTACCAAAGGCTTACTATTATTAGCAACATGATTTGTTTAAGGTCTCACTGCTTTTTCAGACTGAAATTTCCAAGGGTAGGTTTCATGTTATTCCAGTGATCTTTTAAACAAGACACGGCATAAAAACATTTTGAAAGGTCAGGAAGATCAACAAGGCAAACGCTTCAGTATAGTGACGACTGTGTTCCTGAAGTGCTCTCACAAAAATATATTAGAAAGTACAGACTCTGCATGGTCTGAAGGGCTCTCTAAATGACTGAAGAACAGGCACATGAGCTTGTGGGTCAAGAGAGTTTCCACGGACACCACTGACTTAAAGCACAGAGCTGACAGCGATGGTTGAACTTGGCTACCTATCTGACCATGATAAGGAATATGCTGAATGACCAAGAAACTGTATATGAAACTGAGAATATCAACAAGCCATTTAGGCAGGCAAAGTTTTGGAACAGTCACAACAGATAACAGGAAGTTACAAGGTTGGGCTGGTTATAAGCATCACCACCTCATTAGGATATCCTATAGGGCACACTGAAGCAAATCCCATCTGTGGGCAGGGAGGATGCCAGCAACAGCAGCTCAGCTAACATTAATGAACACTTACTAGGAGCAACACAGTCTGAAGCCCTTTAAAGGCTAAGCAGCCTGCCCAAGGTACAACAGCCTGCAGTAGCTGAACTGATTTAGAACCTGACAGCCCACATTCACGATATCATCCACCCGGGAAGGCAACTGCAAACACGTCCCTTTCATGCTAGGAACATATAGGAAGTGGATATCAGGCAGCTCTTCCCTTTAGATGCTGCAGTTTCCTCACTAAAAGTGAGATACTTGTGGTACCTACTTAACAGGGTTTTTTTTTCACATGCACTAATTAGTCATTTTATTCTTTTTAAAATTATTTTAATTGGAGGATGATTACAATATTGTGATGGTTTTGATGAGGATTATGAAATAAAAGTGTAAAAGTCTCTTAGAAAATTATCTGGCACAGAGAATGAATATCCTAAATGTTACCTGTGGTGGTGATGATGATGATATAAATAACATAATAAATGAGAGAAATATCCTGAAGATGACCAATAAAAATGTACTAAGAGTTTATAAAAGGATAGCTACAAACATGTTAGTATAAGCAGCGTGGTGGGAGGTACAGAAAGTCCACTTTTGATGCAGGAATCTAAAGTCAGATGGGTCTCAGAGCAGAGGAAGAAGCCCCCAAAGAGACATGATCAGCACTGTATCCACCCTTGGGCTTCTAATTCCTCCCCCTTCTCCCAGATGAGCTCACACACCCCCTGGCTTTCATTACCAACGATGCTCCCCCAAATTGCAAGTGTTTATTTGGAATTCAAACCTCTTTCCTCTGAGCTCCAGCATTTCAAATTGAACTACTGACTTGGTATAATAACAATTTCCAGTAACCATGCCCTTTCTAATGACAGTCCAGCCACTCCTTGGCTCCACTGGAACTGTGTCACAAGCAAGCCCAACCTGTCCGTAACCAAACTTGCGACCCACCCTCTAAACCTGTCTCCATCTTCCTGCAGCCATCTGGTGGCTCCTCTCAACACCTTCTTTTCCCGCACTCCTGCCTATTGAAACAGACCCAAGGGCTCTCAATTCCAGCTTCCAAAACTCTCAGATGCAACGTCCTTCTCTCTTTCCCGGCAGGGTGCCTCTCACTTGAACCACCTCAACAACTAGCCCTACCAGAAACCCTCTCAGCTCCCTCTCTACTTTTCTCAATCCAGCATCAAAGTACAACTCTGATTTCCTTCCCAGCTGAAAATCCAGTGATGGCCACCCATCTCACTTGCTGATGAAAACTCAAATTCCTGTACATATCCCGCAAGACTGGAGGCATGCTCCCTTCTGCCTCTGACATCTCAGGCCTGATTCAGGCCTGATTCTATGGATTACTCTTACGCTCGGGCAGGAGCTGGGCCTGAAACTCTTTTCTGACCTAGGATGCTCTCACATGCTGTTTTCTTTGTCTGGAAGTTTGTTCCGCTCTTCTCATTTTACTTCATTCTCCAAATCCTGTGGCTCTATGCATATATGTCCCAGCCTCGCAGAAACTTCCCTGCTTCCCTGATCTGCCAGGTCCCCGGAACACACTCTCACATCACTATCTACTTGTGCTCTGCAGCACATTCCAGTGATAATTAGTCGTGGGATTTTCTGGGTAATATTTCTTCACAGTTTGGAAACAGCTGGAAGCACCTGTCCTGTTCACTTCTATACCCTTAATATCAACACAGTGCCAGAAGTGACCACATCCCACTGAATACGTGACAAATGGGCGAAAAACAGCCTCTACTAAATTTTACAAATGGTAGCTGCAGTCACAAACTAGGGCAGTCATGAAGTAAAACCTTCTCCCATGAATGGATACCTTGATCAGTCACACTGGCCTCCAACAGTCAGGGTGATAATACAAATACTGTCAATGGCAGTGACCACCTTGACCACAGCCATAAATCAGACACATCCAGAATGTACCTTTTACTGAATGAATACCCATTTTTCCCTCTTCTGATAGTTCTCAGAATTCAGAGTGGTTAGAGTTCTTTTGCAATTCATCTGTTTTTAAAAAGGAAAACATCTGTTTTTCACCATGGGAACATCAGCCAGCCATTATTTAATTATCTACCATTAATGAAAGACAGAGGGAACAATTATTTTTTGGGAATCACAGGCCATTCTACATACATAGTGAAGAACTGACTACATACAAACCTACACTTTGCAAAACATGGTAAAATCTGCAGGGGAAAGCACCTACTTGTTCCTGTAACCTATCTTTTTTCTTCCATTCTCTCCCACCATCATTCCAAAGTAAAAATCAATTTCTAAATGAAATAGAATCATGTTGGCAGCATAAGGAATGTGAAAAAAAAGATTGCCATCTGGAAAATGAGTATTAATAACTGAAGAACTTCAGGTTCTAACATAAATGAAAGATATTTAAAAGATCTTGACAGTATTCCTCTTTCACAAAATTAACCATATTTTATAGTATTGAAAAATGCATTGAGAGGCCTCAAATACACTGCATGGATTTGCTAAAAGTAATTTTAGCAATATTAAAGATTGACAAAGAACATGCTTTTGTTTGAGAAAGAATGTGTGAATTTGTGTCATATTTATTGAACCCTGCTGTGGTAGGCAAGTAATTTGCTGATTTGCATGGACTACAACCAAGAATATACTCTTGTCTCTAGAACTGGGCTTTTCTTTTTTTTTTAAGCTGGATGGGAGAAAAGCTGCACTGATGGGGGTATTAGCTTTGTTTAATACATTAGATGGAAAATGACTTTCTACTGCAACTTTCCCTCCTTTGTACTTAGAAATTATGAAGGAAGGAATCCATTTGTTCACTTCCCCCAGTGGTGTGCCAAACAGTGAGGCAAGAGAAGAAAACTCTCCCAGTGCTGCTTGCTGTTTCTGCCTCTGTGACTTACAGGCGATCATGTCTGCCTCTGACTTCTTAAATTCAGCTAGAATGTATGTATCAATGCACGCCTAACAGCGGGGCACTGTGCCTGCTGCCAGTGCAGCCTTCAGCACAGACTCTAACCTGTGCCGCTTTATCCTTCTCCAGAGACATGGGGACAGAAGATGTTAACCCAGTCTCTCACTGTTTGCCTGGACTGGAAGATGTAAAGTTACAGATCAGTTTTTGGCTGGGTTTGAGGGCAGGTTACATGAAGCTGAGAGGCAGAGGCAGTCAATCTGCATAGAGAGGATAAAAAAGAGCAGAGAGGAGCAATAAAAAATATGATAGGGAGTCCTGAGGAGGTCTGAGGTCCTGGTTCTCTTACTCACTACCCTGTGGATGCATCAATGAAGAGGTAAGATAAATTACTCCTCTGTTGTCATGGGCAGCTTTCAGAACAAGTGAAACTCAACCCACTTGGAATAGCAAGAGAGGAGAAAGAAATCACCTAAACTAACTACAGCTCATTAAGGAAGGCATCACATGTAAGTAATGGTCCTGGGAACTGCTTTAAGCCTGGCACAAAAGTAGGTGCAGAGTAAATTTTTCTTGAATAAATGAATTATCATTTCATACATAAGGGGAGAGGTGGTAGAAATGACTGGAGTGGTACATGAGTTTCCTGTGTTATATCAAGAGGTGTATCAAGCACAAATATTTGAAGCCTATGGAGAGAAAATGTAATTTAGTTGTTAAGGACATGTGCATTGGAATCAGAGTCAAACTGAATCCCGGCTTTACCACTTGCCAGGGATGCAATATTTGACAGGTAGATAACCTCTCGGTGCCTCAATTTCCTCATCTGTGAAGTGGAAATAATTACAGTATCTACCTCACATAATCTTTGTGAAGATTACATGAGCTAAAAATATATAAACTGCTTAAATGGTGCCTGGTACAGGTGTCCATCCTATGAATGTTGGCTGTTATTTATTTAAGATTTTTTGATGTGGACCATTTTTCTAAAAGTCTTTATTGAATTTGTCACAGTATTGCTTCTGTTTTTAGGGTTTGGTTTTTTGGCCCCTGAGCATGTGGGATCTCAGGTCCATGACCAGGGACTGAATCTGTACATCCTGACTTGATGGAGAAGTCCTAACCACAGGACCACCTGGGCAGTCCTAACTGCTATTATTATAACCTAGCTGTTATTCCAATAACACATCTACTACTAAAATTCTAGATAGTAGCACTTAAGTTTAGTTTTGCATTACTCTTTAATTTTTTTCACGTCTCATTGTCCAGTCCTCCAGAATAACTTCCACAGTGTTGGGCAATACAGAGGACAGGAAAGGATCTCTGAGACCCTTATTTTCCAGGTGAGGGACAGAGGCCCAGAGCCAGCAAAGGAGTTGTCCAAGACTAGAGCTCTCATGGCAGAACCCAGCCTACAAGCCAGATCTAGCTTCACGTTATTCTCAAACGCTGCAATCAGAGAAGATTTAAAAGGGAAATGTATGTAAAATGGAAACCCATCAGTGAGATGCTGAAAGGTTTTAGTACAGAACTCTACTACCTGACTTTTTCACAACAGGTGGTGAAGAGTTGGGCTTCCCTTGTGGCTCAGCTGGTAAAGAATCTGCCTGCAATGTGGGAGACCTGGATTCGATCCCTGGGTTGGGAAGATCCCCTGGAGAAGGGAAAGGCTACCCACTCCAGTATTCTGGTCTGGAGAATTCCATGGACTGTACAGCCCATGGGGTCATAAAGAGTCGGACACAACTGAGCAACTTTCTCATACACAAGCGAAGAGTTACATCTCTCAGTAATTTGCAGGAGTTTTTGTGAAATAATTTATTATATATAATAATTGCAGAAAAGTAATTACAGAAGGGCTTGACATTCTCCTAGTTATACAACTTACATAAAATTGATGAGCAATGTTTAACGCAATATGAAGGGATAAATCACCCACTGTGACATCCCAGAGCTGAGAATATGGTTTTTATTAAAAGCAAACAAGCAGCCAAATAAACCAATTGGTTTTCTAAAACCAATTCTTTGGGTATTCTAAGAGAATCTTCCGTTATAAAACAGTTTTAAGCGTTCAGACTAGTTATCACCATAATGCAGGCCGTTACTGTAGTGGCCTGGTAGCGTCCTCTAATCTGGACAGCTGCTCAGAGTTCATGCATTTCATTGTAGATGCTCGTCTCCAATAGTCACAGCACAGGACAGGCAGACTTCCACTGTCTTTTCTCTGCTGTCTAAACTGTTGAGCAATTAGAAACCCAAGGCATTCATTTAGCTGAGAATAGTGTTTTTATTACCAATTCTAATTCCCTGTTTTTGTAGCACAAACAACAAAGTATTTTATAGTTCAGATTTTATTTAGATTTAAAAGTTGCCATTAATCACCGAAGAGCAATTGAGACTCAACCAGGATTCAATGAAGTCATAGAAGATTCTCTGAATTAAATGAAAATTTTGTAATTTCTTTTGTTATAAAATTCTTAACTGACAAATCAGCCTTTGAATATAAAGATTCTAGCTCATAATAACTTCTTCAACAAAATATATACTGTTCAGAAAACAAGAACCTCAAATGCCTGGTTATCTCTTCCACTGTTTTTTTTTTTAACAAATCTTTCAGTCACAGCACAAATCAGTCTAACATTTGCTGTAATCTTCAGAGACAATACTGTTCTCCAGGAAATGTATTAAAAGCGAAGGGAAGGAAAGGGAAAGGGTTAGTCGCTCAGTCATGTCTGACTCTTTGAGACCCCATGAACTACTGTAGCCCATCAGGCTCCTCTGTCCATAGGGTTCTCCAGGCAAGAATACTGGGTATGCTATAACTCAACTACACTGAACTATAACAAATCTCTCTAGAAAGAGATAAAAGTTTTGTTTCATCTAGAATAGCTTATTAACATGAGAATCTTTATTCTAAAGACTATGAAGAAAATTAACTCATGTGACCAGTTTAATATCAATATTTGCTTATACAAAGAAAGAAACCTCTGTTTTACCATCAAGACCATAAAGAAAAACAATAAAAATATCAGAGAAATGGCAGATATTGTCTGTGTTAACAGGAGAAAGAAAAGGAGAAAAGCTTCTGTTAAGGCAAGACTCCTGATATGTTCAGTACTATTTTCCAAAAGAATGTCTTTCAAATTTATTTTTGAAATCTCCTTCTCAAGTTTAATATTAATAGGGATCTATGGCTGAAGAAAAAGGAAAAATTTGTCCTTTAGCTGAGTATCAGATGTTTGGGAGTTTCTCTTCCACATCATTCTGCTCTCTTGTGGTGAACAGCATTGTTCAATAGTTTATAACATATTTTCTAAGAAAAATAAAAAGTGGATTTGAGATCAGTTTCACATGTGTCTTAAGATTTGATTTGTATTTTAATATCAAGATGTAGCTGTTTACATCACTTAGGAGTGATTTCCTTAAAACTGTTCCAGATTACATATGTTGCTACAACCAATATGTTTATAGAGAATATGGATAAATTTCAACTTTAAATGAGTTTGAGGCGTAAGTAGTTTCCAGATATTAGAAGAACTAGTTAGAAGATCGTCTAGGTAAACCCTTAAAAAAAATCTTAGTTCTTTTATAAAAAAATGTAGATATATTAAATGGACTATATATGTATTTTCTTTTAATTTTAAACTTCTGCGTTCAATACTTAGGGTATTTCTTACCAGTTGCATTTAATGTTATTAACTGTATAATTTTAAATGATATTTATAAAATGAATTGCATCAAATAGAAAGATTTGTTGAGGATCATTACTATATAGATAGGTAGTTATAGTTTAAATCTCCAATGTTGCTTACAAATTTCTAGTCCAACAAGCAACAGACATATGTTCTGTTTAACAAATCTTCTGAAGAATAATTACAAGTTGTTGGTGGAAATCTGAAACAACTGTAAGAGATCATTGCCTTAATACTTTAATTTTATAAAAGAGAAGCTTTAAAATTAAGCCAGGGTAAGACATTTCTTTGTTTCACTCATTTTAATTAAATGCTCTATTTCTTCTATAAGGATAAAATTAGGCACATGTTCAATCCTGAAATTCTTAGCTCGATTGTAAACAAAGTTGCTACTCCTACATTTATGAGTTATCCATTAAAGTATAGTATAAATAAATAGATACACTTACCTGGTATTAAAACGGAAAGAGCTGCAAACGTTTCAGAAAGTTTCAATAGATAGAAAAGAAACTGAAATAGCAGTATCCACTACCACTGGCTCAGGCTTTTTGGCTTTACAAGTGGCAGATACTACCAGTCCAGGCCCCGTACCCTTGTTATGTAACATCTCATTAATATTAGCCATCAAACTGCTACCAAGCTGCTGAGGCACTAGAGGGCAAGAGTGTCACATGCAAGACCGGTCGCCAAGGGACAGGTTTTGGTACCACTTGGGGAAGACAGATGCTAAAGAAGCTGATAATAACACGATCCCTGAAAGCAGCAGCGAACTAGAAATGTTTCTCAAATATTTTAAATGTCAATTTTCTGTCCAGCTGAAGAGTTAACAGGTTAATAAATAAGTATAAGCAAATAACCACACCATGCAAAACTTTCGGGATTGTATTTAAAAACCTCCAGTCATCCAGGAAGCTATCTTTCTTTTCTTTGTCTAAATAAACTTATTTTTAACAGGCGAGGAAAGGTCGATTAAATAAAACGAGTGGCAGTCTCAGGACCCCTTTAAACCGCGAGAAACTTGTCCTGACCGTGCGCGCCGCCTCTGGAGTCTGCGTTCCAAGTCTCCGGGGGCGGGTGTCTGGGCGAGGACTGCCGGGTCCCTGGCGGTTCCCTCGGGCTGCGGGCGTCCGCGGGATGCTGCTTCCCGGGTCCTCGGCCTCCGCGGGTCGCGGCCGCCCCGCCGTTCGGGCGGCGCTCGGGGGCGACGCGGTGCCGGGAGTCGGGCGGGGCGGCGCGCGGGCGGCCCCTCCCCTCGCGCGCCGGGGTCCGGGAGCGCGGGCGGCGCCGGGCGGGAGCGGCCGCGGGGCTAGAGCGGCGGGCGCGCCGGGGACTCGTGCGCTCGCTCCGACGCGCTCCGCGGCCCCGGGACCCGCCCGGCCGCGCCGCCGCCGCCCTCACGCCGCCTCCCGGCTCCCGGCCCGCGCGCGCCCGCCCGCCCGGGGAAGGGGAGGAGACGGGAACCAGGGGGCTGGAGGCGGTTGCATCCGCCCGCCTTGCGCCCGTGTCTGCTGCGCCCGTGTCTGCTGCGCCCGGCTGCCTGCCCAGCCCTCGGCCTGGGGACCCTGGGTGTCCCGCCCCGGTCGGCCGGCTCCGACGGCCACTGCGGGCAGGTTGGTAGCGGTCGCCAAGGAGAAGGGTTGGGCCGTGTGTGGGAAGTGGGTGTGAGTTCCAGAGGCGGTGCGGGGAAGGTGCGGCGCACCCTCGTCGTCCAGTCTGGTCGCGCTCCCGCCAGTGACGCTGAACCTAACAGCGCTGCGGGCGGCTTCGAGGTTGTAAGCTGGTAATTGCCTCGACTTGCCGGCTTTCTAAAGACCACGTGCTGTGTTTCAGCTCTTGAAGACAGATGAAGGCCAACAACTGGAGCGACATTTTGAGCCTCAATTGAACGACTTTTTCCCTTTTTAATTTCTGTTTTGATCCACTGAGTGGGTTGCCATGCCCTTCTCCAGGGGCTTGGTCCACTGACAACAGCATATGTGAAAGTTTTAGGAAGTGGTGGAAGTGGACCTACTAAAGATACACGTTGTACTGGATTTTTATGGTTTTGCCTCTAGCCACGCATTCCTCCTCCTGGAAACAGTACCCTCGTTTACTTTGGAGGATCGAGCCAGCGCCCCTCAGCCCGTTTGATTCAGGTGATGTCAACCACTCAGTGGGTGACCCACGACTCTCGTGTGGCCACTGGAAGCTTTATGTCCTCCTAGTAGCTAGGATTGGTTTACAGAGAAGTATGTGACCAAGTCTGGCCAATCAGAGACAAGAAAGCACCGTTCGGGGACATTTTGCCCCCTTAACGAAGGGACTCCCTTCTGTTGGACTTAGCAGAGTGAGTTGTGAGCTTAGAGCTTTTTTGTGTCATCATGTGAAGTCTGGGAATGCAGATAATACTCAGCGAGGCGTGCCTGGGAGCTGGAGGAAAGTTAAATCTAGATGGGGATAATTGAGCTCTGAACCCAGATGAAAAAAGCTCCTAACTCTGGATGTTTTCAAATATGAATCACCAAATTCAGTTTTGTCTTAAGGCAGCTTGAGCTGAAATTTCTGCTGGGTGAATATGAAAGAGACCCAAAATGATACAGAAATTAAACATTTTGGTAGATTACTAATGGGGGCATTTGGATATTGTACGGCAGGACTTTTGATTAGATCCTAATGTGGAAATCTTAAAAAGCCTGAAGGATTTTGCTCTTTTGATAAAGAGGTTACAGAAGTAACTGAACCAATTACTCCTTCTGGAAGCCCCAAATGATATCAAAATGGTAGAATTATTTCACCAGACAACAAGTGTTAAATTGGTTTTATTTATTTATTTTATTATGGTCCCCCCACCAACCCCACCCCGCCCCCAGAGTCTTGTGCCTTTCAGAAATTTTAAGATTCTACACTTTTTTTTTTTTCATACTTCTTTTCCAAACAGCTTCTTCTCTCATTCAGGCACCTTTACAGTCTTCATTTCAATGATTAAAAAAAAAAAAAAGAAGAAATTATTGCACATCTACTAAATGGTCCTGGAAATACAATAATATTTTAATAAAATAAAATCAGGAACATTCCCCGCACTTCTGTTACTTGTTATGTATTGATATAAGGATAGGAAGTCAAATAATGCACTTAGTATTTCTATGACTGTATTTTGAGGCTTTCTTCAGCTAGGTGTGCTGGAGGCACAAATTTTCTGGTGCTTGGGAAGAATTGCTCCCTTCACCATTGACTGCTACCCTAGCCATCTATCTGGAAGTACAGACATCTTAGAAAATGTGAAAGTGTTAGGCACTCGGTTGTGTCCAGCTCTTTGCTACCCCATGGACTGTAGCTGTCAGGCTCCTCTGTCCATTGGAATTCTCTAGGCAATAATGCTGTAGTGGGTTGTCCTTTCCTTCTCCAGGGGATCTTCTGGGATGTTTTTATATGAGATAGACACATCTTACAGCTCTATTCTACCAGTTCCTATCTGTGCACATGTGAAATTTCAGTCAGTGTAATAGCAGATTGGTAAGTTGCCTCTATTTCCTTACTCTTTACATGCCCAGCAGAAGGTAAAGTGGCGACAGATAACACTGTCAACGATTGTTCCCTCTAGCCCTTCTTCCTGTCATCTTCCCTTAACTGAGAAATATTAAAGCCAGGGAATAATTTTTCCTCTGAAGAGATTCCAAATTGTGGAACACTTATCGTAGACAGCAAAGAACCTGTGGCAGTGGCTGAGGCAGAGGTGGAGAAGGTGGTCTGGTCCAATGCCTCACGTTTGCAAAGCACTTGTATAATTTAGTATAATCTCTAAATGAGTTCGGAGAAGGCGATGGCACCCCACTCCAGTACTCTTGCCTGGAAAATCCCATGGATGGAGGAGCCTGGTAGGCTGCAGTCCATGGGGTCGCTAAGAGTCAGTTACGCCTGAGCGACTTCACTTGCACTTTTCACTTTCATGCATTGGAGAAGGAAATGGCAACCCACTCCAGTGTGTTCTTGCCTGGAGAATCCCAGGGACGAGGGAGCCTGGTGGGCTGCCGTCTATGGGGTCGCACAGGGTCGGACACGACTGAAGTGACTTAGCAGCTTAGCAGCTAAATGAGTTTGTATAATATTTTTCAGTGTGGTGAATGTGTTAGGTTATTTTAGACTTATAGGATAAACCTCAGAGTTTATAGCTTTGGTATATCTACTATTACTATTTATATAAATACTACCTACCTCAAAAATGGAAGAAGTTCAGACTTCTATCAGTCTCTGAGAAACCCTGAGACAATATGAAATATATTTATTAGAGGCCCAGCTTCCAATCCAAAAGGAAGAGTCTATAAATTAAATACCCGTGGAAACCATTAAAAAGAAGAGACAAAGAACAAAACTATACACATTTGTATATTGAAACATTCAACCCTTGAATTTAGTTACTCTGAAACAAGACATTGAATAATGGAGATTTAAAAATGTATGCTTTTTGTAGTTTAAAAATTATTTCTGTCTTTGATGGTCTTTTCCCCCTTCATCTAAATACTTCTATGTAGAGGTGATGATTATGAAGGAATAGGAAACTCATTGCAGTTTGCAGAGTCTTCTATTTCTTCAGTGTCTAAATTAAAGCAATGTAGTACTCTAATAAGTTTTTTAAAATGCAAGTATTAATAAAGAATACATCAATATTTCTGCCGTGAAATAGCTAGTAAGTGTGTGTCGTGTGTGTGTGTGTGTGTGTGTGTGTGTTAGTCACTCAGTCGTGTCCGACTCTTTGTGACCCCATGGACTGAAGCCCGCCAGGCTCCTCTGTCCATGGGATTCTCCAGGCAAAAATACTGGAGTAGGTTGCCATTTCCTTCTCCAAGCTAGTAAGTATAAGAATTACTTTTCTTGGAAATATTCAGTTTGGGTTTATAGTTATCATAATTAATGACATTATAAAGCTGCTGAAATGTAATGGGATAAAGATTTAAAAGACAGCATATTCTAGCTAAAAACTGTTAACTCACCTCAAGGAAATATACCCCAAATTTCTTTATTGTCTAAAGAGATGTTTAAGTGAAAATAGACCAAAACCAAAAATCTCAAAAAAATGATTGGTTAGGAGGAAGAGAAATGGAAGTGGTATCTGGCTTCTCAAAAGCCGCAGAAAAGATGAATTTTACCTGCCTCTAAGTCTCCTTACAAACAGTCCTGTGAAAAGTGTACTGGGTTGATTTAGTAGAATGAAAATCTTGCCTTATTTTATAAAGACCAATTTAAAACTTAATAGACTAGTTTGGAGTAGTGGTTCTCAAATTTAGTGTACATTAGTGTAATCTGGAAGCTTTATTAAATCAAAGATTGCAGGGCCTCACCCCCAGAGTTTCTGATTCTCTAGGAGTTGGGGAGGGCTGAAGAATTTGCACTTTTTGCAAGTTGCCTAGTGAAGGTGATATTGCTCATCTGAGACCACACTTTACGATCCTCTTGATTAGAGCACTACTGAGGACACAGATTGTGGATTTTTTTTTAATGTTTATTTCTATATTATTTTCAGCCTTTTTTTCCAGGAAAAGATTTAAAATGGATGGTAGTGGCGGGGGGGAGGTTATTACACCTTATAAAGTTCCTGAAGGGCAAAAGACCCTGGCACTCCTTTGATACAAGACCCAGGCCTGGAGAACTGTGGTCTGTAAGAATGAACATTTATTATTATATCAATTATTTGGTTTTCAATACTAATTCTCTTTTTTTTCCCTTTGTTGACCATAATATACAATAAAGTCAAGATTTTAATTGGCTTCCCATACAGTCGATTAAGTAAATCATCAATGAAAAGGAAGTCATTTGTTAAAAAATGTGGGGCCTTTGGCATAATAAAAAGTAGCAAGATTTTCAAACAGGTGAACAGATGCTGTGCTTACCTATTTGAGGGCTGCCTCCCTTCCTGGTTTATTTTGTGTCTTTCATCGCCCCAGGACCAGGGTCTTACACAACAGCGGTCATTTAAAATGAAGTAAAGAAGAGAAAGACATTACTTTCTTAGATAATAGGTAATGTTTTACATTGCCCCTGATCAAGGAAATCACCTTATTCTATTATGTCATTAAAAATTGTTTTTAGTTTTTAGCCAAAAATACCTCTACACATTATTTTCTATCATTTCTGTTTAATTTTAAGATGCTTTGTCCTCAATAATAGCTTTTTCCCTAATGTGCAACTAGTGTTAAGTTCTGCTCTGATCATAATGTATGTAATTAATTACCAGCCTTGGGTGACGGCTACTTGGCAGTATAAGCATATTCATATCTATAGATTTAGTATAAACTATTGAAATAACTGTTGTTTTGTTCCATTTTAATGGGGAAATATGAGCAATTGTTACATTGGAGAACATACTGTGTGAGTCTTCAAAGCTATCTCTTCATAAATATTCAGGCAGGACCAAACATCATTAAGGTGTTCCTTTGATCTAGCTTGCAACATTAAAACATCATTTTATAGCTTGGCCTCATGCCATGTAGTACAAGAGAGATTCATTGTGAAAGTAAAATGGATGATTTCTCTTTCAATTTGTGTGAAAAACAAGCTTCATAAAAAGACCGCAGAATACTTTCCCTACCACTTTAGTATGATGTTTCTCCATTATATCTGATTTTTCTATTTCAAAAAAATTGAAGAAAATAATAAATATTCAAGAAGTAGGAGTTGTATGAAGTAATTTTGTTTTGCTCCTCTGAAAGTATCTTTGAAATAGTGACATGAGAAGTTGTTAGAAAAAAAGAGAAATAGCAGAGAAAATTGAGATGCCCTGTACGTTATGGATCGACACATCCAATATTCTTAGGCTTGAGGCTTTTGGACTGAACTGTCCACCAGTTATTTGAATTAGGAGAATTTTGAGTATAAAAATGAAAATTTAATTGGGAAAGGGAAAATTTATACATATGGTTTTTCTCCCCCAGACCTGAGCAAGTGCTCTCAGTAGTATAGAAGAAATAGAAAATGGAAACTCAGTTCATTTAGCATTAAATGTAAGTGTTGTTCAGCATCTTCTGCCTTCTGAGGGAAAAAAATGTAGATGCCCTAATTATTTTTTCTTAAAACTCACACTTGAAATCAAACACATACACTTAAAAGAAATAAAATTACTGGAACCTAATGGTTAAACCCAAAGTAGTTTTCTCCAAAGTCTCATTTTAAAGTTGAGAATCCATGATCACTTTTTTTCCCTCTGCCAGATAGAGCTCAGCCCTCTGGAAAAGATAAATACATGTTGGTTGGACAAATGAATCCAGAACTTAAAATGTTCTTTTCCTTAAGCCCTTTATGTAAACTATATTTAAGAATTCATCTTTGAAAGATTATATTTGTAGTTTGTGCCTATGGTTTTGTATATAAATTATACATTTAGACCTGAATTCTTTTGTCGATCACAGCAGGGAATAAGGTTAGCAGAGACCTTCTAGAGTTCCAAAACTTGTCATAGCCTTGTGTTTACAGCAAAATAAAAAATTTAAAACTGATTAAAGAGCTTGAGGTGATAACGGAAGTGTTTTTTATCCAAGCCTGACTGATCTGGGGGCAAAAGCTTTCTGGCTCTTGTGAAAAATCTTAACTTTAACTCAATATAGAAAACTATTACTTTTCAGCATAGGATAGAGTTTAAACCATATGCTAGGAGAACCCTATCAATTTAATTTTTATTACTTTATAAATAATAAACTATGTATTAGCATTCTTTGAAGTCAGTCTTGGTTATTTTATATACTCTATATCTCTGTGAGTATTATACCACTCCTTTACCTAAGAACTTAAGCATTTTGACAAATAGTAATAGAACCCTTACATGTTGATAACAGATACTGCAATGAACCCCTACACATTAATAATGACAGATACTGCAATGAGGCAGAAAACATGTACTTGTCATGTGTCGGAACTCTTTGTATGCTGTGTTATGTAATGTATATGTTAACTCTACAGGCTCTCCTTCCCAGCTTGATGAAGTAAGTGGCCACACTGGGGAAGCCCATGTGTCAAAGAACTTCAGGAGTCCTCAGCAAACCATGGGACGCCTCTGGGGACTGTGGCCTCTTGGAGTCAAGGGCAGCCTGCAGGCAACAGCCAGCAATGAGCTGAACCCTTACTCCTACAAGCATAGGAAACAGATTCTGCTGACAACCTGGGTCATCTTAGAAGGAGATTCTTCCATAGCTGAGTCCCCCGATGAGAATGCAGCCGGGCCAGTATCTTCACAGCAATATTGTGAAACCCCAAGGAACTGGCTAAGCTGAGGCTGTATTCCTGACTAGGGAAACTGTAAGTTAATAAATTGTCATTTAGTTGGTAAGTCGTGTCTGACTCTTTAGAGACCCCATGGACAGTAGCCACCAATCTCCTTCTGTCCATGGGATTTCCCAGGCAAGAATACTGGAGTGGGTTGCCATTTCCTTCTCCAGGGGATCTTCCTAACCCAGGGATTGAATCCACGTCTCTGTCTCCTGCATTGGCGGGCAGGTTCCTTACCACTGAGGCCCTAGGAAAGCCCAAGATAAATATCTTGTTGCTAAAGTTGCTAAGTGCATGGTAGCTTGTTTTGTGGAAGATAACTAATATACTTCCTCAGACACAGCTGGCACAAGCCCTTTGCCCTCCTTTTCTTCCTTCCTGTCTTCTATCCTTTGCCTAAAACTCAGCTACATCTTTACTGGACCAAGAGTTTGTAGACCACACTTTTGGAATGCTGGCGCTTTGAGCTGGAAGACATCTAAGTTCCTAAGGCAGGGAAATTCCTGTGAGCATAACCATTTATCTTATTTGAGTCCTTATTTTGCTTTTTCCAGTTTTCTATCATTATTCCAAATAATATTGTAAATATTACTAACTGGACTTTGTTTCATTTTATTGTTTATTATAATAAGAATTTATGTTTATTATAGGATATTTGGAAAGAACAAAGAAATATCACTCATAACTTTATACTCAGAAACACCCACCACTAACATGTAGTGTATTTCTATAAATACTAAAGTATTTTGATCTAACTGTTGGGAAAAAAGACATCTATAGCAAATATTTGTGACATTTAAATGTCATGACTTCTCTGTCATTAAGATAAACTTTATTGAAATTACTTTAAAACATCTGCTTGGAATGTGGAAAATGCAATCAAACAAGCGTTTGGCAAGAGAGAGACAAAATATCTCATCTATTTTTTTTTTCACTAAATTTAAGATTTTTTTAAAAAGTCAATTTAGGCTGTTTGTTTTTGTCTTCAGAAATATGACCTCTATATCTAAGCAGATAATTCAGGTTCCAAACTGCTGGCTATTGACATGGAAGTTAATTTTGGGCACCCAAAATATGTATTTTTTTTTTTGCATTCCATGATGAATCTCAGATTATTGCTTAACTTTGTAAACATATATATATGAGTTGTGATTTTTGCTAATATTTTCACATGCTAGTTAAAATTCATTTGAACTCAAACTTGTATTTTTCATTACAGCTTTTTAAAAGTTGAAGATTTGCTAACCTTAGTTTGAGAGTTTTATACTAAAAATTCTCAAGTCCAAGGTTCTTGGTAGTTATGATCTTCTACATATTGGAACCAGTCTGTCTTTACTAAAGTACCTCCCAAGACAGCCCTCAGCTCTTGTCTTGCTGGTTTACCCCAAATAAGCTTTCTAAAGCTTTCTCCTTCACACCTTAACTCAGCTCTCCAGCTTATTATGATCACACCCCCTCTGCACTTTATTTTTTGATCTATTTTTAAAAATATTTATTTATTTTTCATTTCTTTGGCTGTTCTGGCTCTTAGTTGTGGCATGTGGGATCTATTTCTCTGACTAGGGATTGAACCCGGGCCACCAGCATTGAAGGTGAGGAATCTTGGCCACTGGAATGCCAGGGAAGTCCTCTCTGCACCTGAAATGGGAACTCTCAGCTTTTTCATAGAGTCTCTCTTAGATCAAATCAGACATTTATGATTTCTCCAGAGATTATTTCCTCTGCACCTACCCAGATGGCATTAGAACCTGATACTTTCTTATAATTAGACTTTCTTATTCCCGCCTCTCTTTTGCTTGTCTGTATGGCATAGAGATTGATTAGCTTTTTTGTTGGAAAGTGAATTTATAAATACAGCTCAAATCTCTATTAATAGCTGTATTTTCCACTTATTAAGATGAGTAGAATCATTTTCAATGAAAAGTATGAATTTACTTCATCCATGGGGAAAGATTTGAGAAGAAAATAGAGAGCAAGGAAATACAAGCCTGAATTTTGGAAATCGGTACCCTTAACTTCTGAACTAAAGTCATATTAAGGACACACTGTTCAGGTCATTGTGTTTCAGTGTATTGTCCTTGAAAGGAACAAACCTGTCCATGTGATCTTACTGTATTTCCTTTGGAAATGAGGAAAACTAAGTAAAATGATATGAGGAGTGCAACATGACATTTTCCAAAAAACGATAATTTGTAAAAACTCTCCAAGGTGAAGGTGTCAGTTAGCACTTAGAAGCTTTCATGTTCAAGGGTACTTCACAGAAAATAGATAACCAAATTGAGGTGCTCCTCTTTTGAAACCCTCCCAGGGTATTTAGCTGCATCTTTGTACTATGATGCCATAAGAGCCCTGTGGTAGGATCCCAGCAGTGTTCAGGGAACACTGTTTGATTATGTTTCTTTTTATTGTGCTTGAAGGATATTGTGCTTTTTTTTTTTTTCTTTCAAACTGAAGGTTTGTGGCAACCCTGCATGGAGCAGGTCTATTGGTGCCATTTCCCCAACAATATTTGCTCACTTTTTCTCTGTGTCACATTTTGGTATTTCTTGCAATCTTTGAAGCCCTCCACTAGCCAAAAGATTATGACTTGCGGAAGGGTCAGGTAATGGTTAGTGTCTTTTTTAGTGTGAAGGTATTTTTTAATCAATATATGCATAAACATTTTCAGACATAATGCTATTGCACACCTCATAGACTATAGTATAGTGCAAACAAAACTTTTATATGTGCTGGGAAACCAAGAAATTTGTACAACTTACTTTATTGTGATATTCAGTTTACTGTGGTGGTCTGGAACTGAACCTGCAATATCTCTAAGGTATGACCGTGTTTAATGGAGTAAGTTGTAATTTTAAAAAATTTTTAAAATGCTCATAATTATGTGAGCCTTTCCCGGCGATACAGGAGACATGAGTTCGATCCCTGGGTCAGGAAGTTTCCCTGGTGAAGGAAATGGCAACCTGCTCTAGTTTTCTCATGAATCCCATGGAGAGGGTAGCCTGGTGGGTTACAGCCCGTGGGGTCACACAGAGTCGGACATGACGGAACACTACCTCCTCCTCCTCTGCTTCCTCATAATTATGTAAAAAACAGAAATGAATTTCCTAATTAGAAAATCAAAATATAGGTGGGATTGAAAAACATGACTTGATTGTTTGCAAAATACTTCAATGTTTGCAAATACTTTATTACTTCAAAATAATTCAGTTTTATTAAACTCTTAGATGATTCCCTGTATTATCTACAGGTAAAGCAGAGATTCAAGGTACAGGCTTTCAGATGTTCTACTCAGTGGTGGAATGAAGTCTTCAGTTCTGCTCCTTTAACTCCTTAGAATAAACTTTCATTCTTGTGAAAAGGAACATTTATTTATGGTGGTGTGTCATTTTAAATCCATGCCAGGTTATTAAAGAATAAAAACTCTTTGTTATTTAAATTTCAAAAAAGCTGGTTATTATCCTAAATTGAACAGTTCTGTTTTCTCTCTCAGTTTCTGGGATATTTCTTTCTACAATGTTTCTTAGACTTGGCCCAATTTTAGATTTAGTCACTTTCTGCTTAATCAGGGGAGAGTGGGCAGGGGACTCTTCCTCTAGGAGGTAAAGCAGAAAGCTGTGACAGGGGGGATAATTTGCTTTTTCCTCTTCATTGACAAATTGCTTTATACATTTTGATGTACAATTCCAGATTCCATTTTGTTGCAGTCTTATTTTATAAGTTTCTAGGTAAGGTAAAATATTCCAATGATTTGCCATTTTAAGAATAATTTTCAATTTTAGAGAGATGTAGAGATGCAGCACTTTTTAAAATTGTGTGTGTGTGTGTGGGGGAGGGCTCATTTGTGTCCAACTCTTTGTAAGTCCATGGACTTTACCCATCAAGCTCCTCTGTCCATGGAATTCTCCAGACAAGAATACTGGAGTGAGTTGCCATTTGCTTCTCTGGGGATCTTCCTGACCCAGGAATTGAATCTGGGTCTCCTGCACTGCAGGCAGATTCTTTACCATCTGAGACAGAAGGGAAGGCTTTTTTAAAAATTGAAAAGCTTATTATTCATTTCTGGAATGTTACCTGTTTATCAGTTATGAAAGGCACCTGGAACAAAATTCAAAAGTTGTATGAAATAGGATTATGCCTTTGTCTCCCCTCCCCATTGTACGTCAGATCAGATCAGATCAGTCGCTCAGTCATGTCCGACTCTTTGAGACCCCATGAATCGCAGCACATCAGGCCTCCCTGTCCATCACCAACTCCCGGAGTTCACTCAGACTCACGTCCATTGAGTCAGTGATGCCATCCAGCCATCTCATCCTCTGTTGTCCCCTTCTCCTCCTGCCCCCAATCCCTCCCAGCATCAGAGTCTTTTCCAATGAGTTAACTCTTCGCATGAGGTGGCCAAAGTACTGGAGTTTCACCTTTAGCATCATTCCTTCCAAAGAAATCCCAGGGCTGATCTGCTTCAGAATGGATCTCCTTGCAGTCCAAGGGACTCTCAAGAGGCTTCTCCAACACCACGGTTCAAAAGCATCAATTCTTCGGTGCTCAGCCTTCTTCACAGTCCAACTCTCACATCCATACATGACCACAGGAAAAACCATAGCCTTGACTAGACTAACCTTTGTTGGCAAAGTAATGTCTCTGCTTTTCAATATACTGTCTAGGTTGGTCATAACCTTCCTTCCAAGAAGTAAGCGTCTTTTAATTTCACGGCTGCAGTCACCATCTGTAGTGATTTTGGAGCCCAGAAAAATAAAGTCTGACACTGTTTCCACTGTTTGCCCATTTATTTCCCATGAAGTGGTGGGACCGGATGCCATGATCTTTGTTTTCTGAATGTTGAGCTTTAAGCCAACTTTTTCACTCTCCACTTTCACTTTCATCAAGAGGCGTTTTAGTTCCTCTTCACTTTTTGCCATAAGGGTGGTGTCATCTGCATATCTGAGGTTGTTGATATTTCTCCCAGAAATCTTGATTCCAGCTTGTGTTTCTTCCAGTCCAGCGTTTCTCATGATGTACTCTGCATATAAGTTAAATAAACAGTGACAATATACAGCCTTGACAAACTCCTTTTCCTATTTGGAACTAGTCTGTTGTTCCATGTCCAGTTCTAACTGTTGCTTCCTGACCTGCATATAGCTTTCTCAAGAGGCAGGTCAGGTGGTCTGGTATTCCCATCTCTTTCAGAATTTTCCACAGTTTATTGTGATCCACACAGTCAAAGGCTTTGCCAGAGTCAATAAACCAGAAATAGATGCTTTTCTGGAACTCTCTTGCTTTTTCAGTGATCCAGCGGATGTTGGCAATTTGATCTCTGGTTCCTCTGCCTTTTCTAAAACCAGCTTGAACATCAGGAAGTTCACGGTTCACATATTGCTGAAGCCTGGCTTGGAGAATTTTGAGCATTACTTTACTAGCGTGTGAGATGAGTGCAATTGTGCGGTAGTTTGAGCATTCTTTGGCATTGCCTTTCTTTGGGATTGGAATGAAAACTGACCTTTTCCAGTCCTGTGGCCACTGCTGAGTTTTCCAAATTTGCTGGCATATTGAGTGCAGCACTTTCACAGCATCATCTTTCAGGATTTGGAACAGTTCAACTGGAATTCCATCACCTCCACTAGCTTTGTTCGTAGTGATGCTTTCTAAGGCCCAGTTGACTTCACATTTCAGGATGTCTGGCTCTATGTCAGTGATCACACCATTGTGATTATCTGGGTCGTGAAGATCTTTTTTGTACAGTTCTTCTGTGTATTCTTGCCATCTCTTCTTAATATCTTCTGCTTCTGTTAGGTCCATACCATTTCTGTCCTTTATCGAGCTCATCTTTGCATGAAATGTTCCTTTGGAATCTCTGATTTTCTTGAAGAGATCCCTAGTCTTTCCCATTCTGTTGTTTTCCTCTATTTCTTTGCATTGTTCGCTGAAAAAGGCTTTCTTATCTCTTCTTGCTATTCTTTGGAACTCTGCATTCAGATCTTTATATCTTTCCTTTTCTCCTTTGCTTTTCACTTGTCTTCTTTTCACAGCTATTTGTAAGCCCTCCCCAGACAGCCATTTTGCTTTTTTGCATTTCTTTTCTATGGGAATGATCTTGATCCCTGTCTCCTGTACAATGTCATGAACCTCATTCCATAGTTCATCAGGCACTCTATCTATCACATCTAGTCCCTTAAATCTATTTCTCACTTCCACTGTATAATCATAAGGGATTTGATTTAGGTCATACCTGAATGGTCTAGTGGTTTTCCCTACTTTCTTCAATTTAAGTCTGAATTTGGCAATAAGGAGTTCATGGTCTGAGCCACAGTCAGCTCCTGGTCTTGTTTTTATTGACTGTATAGAGCTTCTCCATCTTTGGCTGCAAAGAATATAATCAATCTGATTTCGGTGTTGACCATCTGGTGATGTCCATGTGTAGAGTCTTCTCTTGTGTTTTTGGAAGAGGGTGTTTGCTACGACCAGTGCATTTTCTTGGCAAAACTCTATTAGTCTTTGCCCTGCTTCATTCCGTATTCCAAGGCCAAATTTGCCTGTTACTCCAGGTGTTTCTTGACTTCCTACTTTTGCATTCCAGTCCCCTATAATTAAAAAGACATCTTTTTTGGGTGTTAGTTCTAAAAGGTCTTGTAGGTCTTCATAGACCCATTCAACTTCAGCTTCTTCAGCATTACTGGTTGGGGCATAGACTTGGATTACTGTGATATTGAATGGTTTGCCTTGGAAATGAACAGAGATTATTCTGTCATTTTTGAGATTGCATCCAAGTACTGCATTTCGGACTCCTGGTGACCATGATGGCCACTCCATTTCTTCTGAGGGATTCCTACCCGCAGTAGTAGACATAATGGTCATCTGAATTAAATTCACCCATTCCAGTCCATTTCAGTTTGCTGATTCCTAGAATGTCGACATTCACTCTTGCCATTTCTTGTTTGACCACTTCCAATTTGCCTTGATTCATGGACCTGACATTCCAGGTTCCTATGCAATATTGCTCTTTACAGGATCGGACCTTGCTTCTATCACCAGTCACATCCACAGCTGGGTATTGTTTTTGCTTTGGCTCCATCCCTTCATTCTTTCTGGAGTTATTTCTCCACTGATCTCCAGTAGCATATTGGGCACCTACTGACCTGGGGAGTTTCTCTTTCAGTATCCTATCATTTTACCTTTTCATACTGTTCATGGGGTTCTCAAGGCAAGAATACTGAAGTGGTTTGCCATTCCCTTCTCCAGTGGACCACATTCTGTCAGATCTCTCCACCATGACCCACCCATCTTGGGTTGCCCCACAGGCATGGCTTAGTTTCATTGAGTTAGACAAGGCTGTGGTCCTATTGTGATTAGATTGACTAGTTTTCTGTGATTATGGTTTCAGTGTGTTTGCCCTCTGATGCCCTCTTGCAACACCTACTGTCTTACTTGGGTTTCTCTTACCTTGGGGGTGGGGTATCTCTTCACGGCTGCTCCAGCAAAGCGCAGCCATTGCTCCTTACCTTGGACGAGGGGTATCTCCTCACCGCCACCCTTCCTGACCTTCAATGTGGGATAGCTCCTCTAGGCCCTTCTGCGCCCACGCAGCCACAGCTCCTTGCCATTGTCCATAGCCCCCTGAATTTAAAGTATTTTGAGTATTTACCCAAAAGTGGAATTGATGAATCATTTGGTAATTCTATTTTTAATTTTTGGAGGAACTACCATACTATTTTCCACTGTGGCTGAACCATTTTGCATTCCCAAGAACTGTATATGAGTCCCAATTTTGCTACATACTCACCAACACCTATTATTTGTTTTCATAATAGTCATCTAAATGATATGAAATGATATCTCATTGTAGTTTTGATTTGCATTTCCCTAATGATCAATGATATTGAGCATCTTTTTGTGTGCTTATTGACCATTTATATGTCTTCTTTGGAGAAATTTCTATTTAAGACTTTTGCCTATTTTTTTTCTTTTTAATTTTTTTTATTGAAGGATAATTGCTTTACAGAATTTTGTTGTTTACTGTCAAATATCAACATGAATCAGCCATAGGTATACATATATCCCCTGCTTTTTGAATCTCCCTCCCATCTCCTGCCCCATGCCACCCCTCTAGTTTGATACAGAGCCCCTGTTTGAGTTTCCTGAGCCACACAGCAAATTCCCATTGGCTATCTATTTTACACATGGTAATGTAAGTTTCCATGTTACTCTCTTCGTACATCTCACCCTGTCCTCCCCTCTCCCCATGTCCACAACTCTATCCTGTATGTCTGTTTCTCCATTGCTTCCCTGTAAATAAATTCTTCAGTACCATTTTTCTAGATTCAGTATATATGTGTCAGAATATGGTATTTATCTTTCTCTTTCTGACTCACTTCACTTGTATAATAGACTCTAGGTTTATCCACCTCATCAGAACTGACTCAAATGTGTTCTTTTTTATGGCTGAGTAATATTCCAAGGCTATGGTTTTTCCAATGGTCATGTATGGATGCGAGAGTTGGACTGTGAAGAAAGCTGAGCCCTGAAGAATTGATGCTTTTGAACTGTGGTATTGGAGAAGACTCTTGAGAGTCCCTTGGACTGCAAAGAGATCCAACCAGTCCATTCTGAAGGAGATCAGCCCTGGGATTTCTTTGGAAGGAATGATGCTAAAGCTGAAACTATGTACTTTGGCCACCTCATGCAAAGAGTTGACTCATTGGAAAAGACTCTGTTGCTGGGAGGGATTGGGGGCAGGAGGAGAAGGGGACGGCAGAGGATGAGATGGCTGGATGGTATCACCAACTCGATGGATGTGAGTTTGAGTGAACTCCAGGAGTTGGTGATGGACAGGGAGGCCTGGCATGCTACGATTCATGGGGTCACAGAGTCGGACACGACTGAGCGACTGAACTGAACTGAACTGAACTGAATATTCCATTGTGTGTATGTACCACTACTTCTTTATCCATTCATCTGTCGATGGACATCTAGCTTGCTTCCATGTTCTAGCTATTGTAAACAGTGCTGCAGTGAGCAATGGGATACATGTGTCTTCAATTTTGGTTTCCTCAGGGTATATGCCTAGGAGTGGGACTGCTGGGTCATATGGTGGTTTTATTCCCAGTTTTTTGAGGACTCTCCATACCATCTTCCATAGTGGCTGTATCAACTTACACTCTCACCAACAATGCAAGAGTGTTTCCTTTCTCCACACCCTCTCTAGCATTTATTCTTTGTAGACCTTTTGATGATGGTCATTCTGACCAGTGTGAGATGATATCTCATTGTAGTTTTGATTTGCATTTCTCTAGTAATGAGCAATGTTGAGCATCTTTCCATGTGTTTGTTAGCCATCTGTATGTCTTCTTTGGAGAAATTTCTGTTTAGGTCTTTCCCCCACTTTTGGATTGGGTTGCTTGCTTTTCTGGCATTGAGCTATGTGAGCTGCTTGTATATTTTGGAAATTAATCCTTTGTCAGTTGTTTCGTTTGCTGTTATTTCCTCCCAGTCTGAGGGTTGTCTTTTCACCTTGCTTATAGTTTCCTTTGGTGTACAAAAGCTTTTAAGTTTAATCAGGTCCCACTTGTTCGCTTTTGTTCTTATTTCCATTACTCTAGAAAGTGGGTCATAGAGAATCTTGCTTTGATTTATGTCATCAAATCTTCTGCCTATGTTTTCCTCTAAGAGTTTTATAGTTTCTGGTCTTACATTTAGGAGTTTAATCCATTTTGAGTTTATCTTTGTATGTTTTGTTAGGAAGTGTCCTAATTTCATTCTTTTACATGTAGCTGTCCAGTTTTCCCAGCACTATTTATTTTAGAGGCCAGTTTTTTTTTTTTTTACTATATATATATATATATATATAATTTACTTGGTGGCTTAGACTATAAAGAATCTGCTTTATTGTGGGGATTCAAAACCTAACCCTTGGGTTGGAATACAACCACTGTTCAGTGGCAAGATTACAAGGATGCCACCACCTTGAACAAAAACTACTCAGGGAATATATGAGTGACAGAATTTGAATTATCATCATTAAATGTGCTCTGGTAACAAATACATATGCATATATATAAAATAAATAAATATAAATAATATATAAAAGAAAGTGCTCGTCACTCAGTTGTGTTTGACTCTTTGTGACCCCATTGACTATAGCCCACCAGGTTCCTCTGTCCATGGAAGTGAGGAAGTGTAATTCCATGGACAGAATTCCTTTGTAATTCTATTTCCAGATAATAACCCTTGTTTAAAAATGGAATTTAAACATAATGGCAGAAGCAATATTGAACTTGGAATTAAGGGTGTTGAGTTCTGCTCATTACATATTTCTCAAATAGACTCTCTGAATCAGAAGCATTGGGAGTATTGCTAAAATGCAGACTCCAAAATCTGACCAAACACATTAAATTCTAGTCTTTGATGACATATGGGTAGCTGTATTTTTCAGTCACCTTAAGTGAGTCTTACGCACACTAAAGTTCAAGATCTTTTCCTATATCTGTTTCCTAAATTTTCCTTAAGTTTCTTTTATTTCCTATTGATATAAACTGCTCTGTTGATTCCATTGGTCTTTAAATACCATATTTGGAGAACAGCAGTCATTTTTAAATATTATTATTTCTTCTATAAAATAAAAAAAAATCTGTGAATATAGTTAATGATGAATAACGTTGTAGTCATTTCCTTATGAGCTATTTTTGAAATAAAATTTCAGAAAAATTTAATGCTATGTGATTTCCCTTACTCCTGATTTTTGTAGGGCTTCCCTGATGGCTCAGCAGTAAAGAATCTGCCTGCCATGCAAGAGACTCAGGAGATGTGGGTTTGATCCCTGGTCAGCAATAATTTAGTGCTGTTTGATTTCCCTTACTCCTGACTTTTAGAACATACAGAAAATTTTCTTCCCATAAAAAATATAATATTGGTGTTATGTTATGCCCTTAGAAGAAGATCTATAACAGAGATGAAGGAGATACACAGTCTTAACGATCACACTGCCACCAAATCCTATAAGGATTCCACAGTCAGGTTTTATTTCAACAAGATTTTGGTACTGAAGAAAAGCACTGAAAATAAAACTAGAATGATTGAAGAGCTCTGAAGAGGGATGAAGAGAATAATAAAATGAAATTATTGAGAGAGGTACTAAAATCAAAGACGATGATGAATCTTCACTCCTCTGTTAGTACCACAAGCTTCATAAGGGCAGCAGATTCTTAGAAAATTCCTCTGAGTACCATTTTAGCTTGATTTTAAAAATATATATTACTGCTTCTTATTAACATATTTTTCCCCTCTTCCATATTATTCTGACTGAATTGTAGGGGAAAAGCACATAATTCCTTTGTAAAAATAAGGAAACAATAGTATGAAAGAATTTTTTTCTTTTTTTTAATTGCAGAGGAAGAAAAGAGGATATAAACCTGAAATTGAGTATTCTTTATGTGGTTGTCTGAGATAATATTTGAGTGTAGCTCAGCTGGTAAAAAAATCTGCCTACAATGCAGGAAACCCTGGTTTGATCCCCAGGTTGGAAAGATCCCCTGGCGAAGGGATAGGCTATGCAGTCCAGTATTCTTGCCTGGAGAATTCCATGGACAGAGGAGCCTGGTGAGCTACAGCCCATGGGGTCCTGAAGAGTCAGACATGATTGAGCAGCTGTCGCTTCACTTCATGACCATAACACTATTACTGGTCCCCATGCCCTAAATATCTTCCTATCTCATCTGCTAAAAGTTTTACACTGTGGAGGTTAGATTATAATTTTTCACCAAAGATAATATTAATTGGAAAAATATAAAAACAGATCATTCAGCCTGAGACCTTTATGGAAGAAAAGATATAATTTACTTTTGTCTTGGGAAAAATGTGATGTGTGTAGATTAGTCATTTGTGAAAATCACTGACTGAACATAAATCTTCCTTTTCCCTTTACCATTATGGTACTCTCACAACATGGGACCCTTGGGTTAGATTTGAGATTTTTAGCTTTAGCAATTGACTTTCAATTTAGTATAAAATGATTTTTTACATTTCTTAAAATACATAGTTAATATGATAAAGAACTTAAATTGTAATACTAGATGTAACTAAGAACATTTCAGGGTATGTTTATCACTTCTGAAATATTGGCTTATAACAACCAATTAAAAGAAACAAATCACAGCTCTAGAGTTTTTGTAGTCTCAGATGTCAGAAGCATTCTGCCTTGAAAGTGGATAAACAAATAATTATGAAATATTTATAAGAAATGTTAACATACCAAAAATCAGTGGCTTTGAAGCACTTTCTCCAAGTGCCCCTTTTAAAGAACTCATCAATCTGTTTGGCCTCTATTAGACACATGATATTATCCAACACGTGTCTTTTGCACTGTGTTTCCTTCTAATCCTTCTGATAATAGATATAAAGCAGATCTCCAAGGAATGCCCTAGTCAAAAGACAGAAGTATAGTAAAAGAACAAGAAGAAACATGAGGATAACTATTAAGCTACAATTGAAAATAAATTATCGATTATTAGAAAATGATTAGTGCATAATCTACCGATTGTGTATGTTATCTTCAGGATAAGATTGTAAGGCTTTTACCCACCAGAAATGATTGAATATGTCTGTACTGTTGTATTTTTTTCGATTGTCCAGCAGATGTTGGCAATTTGATCTCTAGTTCCTCTGCCTTTTCTAAAACCAGCTTGAACATCTGGAAGTTCATGGTTCATGTATTGTTGAAGCCCGGCTTGGAGAATTTTGAGTATTACTTAACTAGCGTGTGAGATGAGTGTAACTGTGCAGTACTTTGAGCATTCTTTGGCATTGCCTTTCTTTGGGATTGGAATGAAAATGGGCTTTTTCCAGTCCTGTGGCCACTGCTGAGTTTTCCAAATTTGCTGGAATTTTGAGTGCAGCACTTTCACAGCATCATCTTTTAGGATTTGAAATAGCTCAACTGGAATTCCATCACCTCCACTAGCTTTGTTCGTAGTGATGCTTCCCAAGGCCCATTTGACTTCACATCCCAGTATATATGGCTCTAGGTGAGCCCCATCTCTTGAGAAATCTGTATGCAGGTCAGGAAACAACAGTTAAAACTGGACATGGAACAAGAGACTGGTTCCAAATAGGAAAAGGAGTACATCAAGGCTGTATATTGTCACCATTCTTGTTTAACTTCTATGCAGATTACATCATGAGAAACGCTGGGCTGGAAGAAGCACACGCTAGAATCAAGAATGCCGGGAGAAATATCAATAACCTCAGATATGCAGATGACACCACTCTTAAGGCAGAAAGTGAAGAAGAACTAAAAAGCCTCTTGATGAAAGTGAAAGAGGAGAGTGAAAAGTTGGCTTAAAGCTCAACATTCAGAAAACAAAGACCATGGCATCCACTGCCATCACTTCATGGCAAATAGATGGACAAACAGTGAAAACAGTGGCAGACTTTATTTTCTGGGGCTGCAAAATCACTGCAGATGATGACAGCAGCCATGAAATTAAAAGACGCTTACACCTTAGAAGAAAAGTTATGACCAACCTAGACAGCATATTCAAAAGCAGAGACATTACCTTGCCAACAAAGGTCCGTCTAGTCAAGGCTATGGTTTTTCCAGTGGTCATGTATGGATGTGAGAATTGGACTATAAAGAAAGCTGAGCACTGAAGAATTAATGCTTTTGAACTGTAGTGTTGGAGAAGACTGTTGAGAGTCCCTTGGACTGCAAGGAGATCCCACCAGTCCATCCTAAAGGAAATCAGTCCTGAATATTCATTGGAAGGGCTGATGGTGAAGCTGAGACTCCAATACTTTGGCCACCTGATGCGAAGAGCTGACTCACTTGAAAAGACCCTGATGCTGGGAAAGATTGAAGGCAGGAAGAGAAGGGGACGACAGAGGATGAGATGGCTGGATGGCATCACCGACTTGATGGACATGAGTTTGAGTAAACTCTGGGAGTTGGTGATGGACAGGGAGGCCTGGTGTGCTGCAGTCCATGGGGTCACAAAGAGTTGGACATGACTGAGTGACTGAACTGAACTGAACTGAACTGTTGTATTATCTAACTGTTTTTGTTACCAAGTTGTTTAGTGACTGTTTAGTCACCAAGTTGTGTCCAGCTCTTTACAACCCTACGGACTCTAACCTACCAGGCTCCTCTGTCCACGGGATTTCCAGGCAAGAATACTGGAGTGGGTTGCCATTTCCTTCTTCAGGGGATCTACCCTACCCAGGAATAGAACCCACGTCTCTTGCATCTACTGCACTGGCAGGTGGATTTTTTCGCGTTGAGCCACCAGGAAATCCCACTAAAGAGTATTACTTAGAGCAAATTTTAAACAGCTAGAATTTGAAACACTTTTGTTTCATGTTTACTAAGCCATGTTCGTTTGCCAACATGAGGTATTTTCTGAGCATGAAATTTCTAGTTATGTTATGTGTAACTTTTCTAATTCCAACAGCCATTGACACTTTGTTCCTGATCATGGACTAGTAGAAGTGAATTCTGTATCTTTGGCAAAGGAATATAACCTTTCTTTGTCTAACTGTTGTAATATTTCTTCTCATTGACATCAGCAATGTCCAAAGTTCTCTTATCAAGGTACATATGGTACAAATGGAACAAACATAAAATGATTTATGCACACTTGAATGTGTCCTACACTTTATCCAATGAAGATGAATTGCTGTACTTTGCAGGGGTGCATTGTCTGTCTCCCTCAAATTCATTCTTAGTAGATTTCAAGAGCCTGGTCTTAGGTCTACTGAAAATGTGTTTTAATATAGTACCACTGTTTTTCTACTTTCTGATGTCTGCTACATGATGAATCATTGCAGTGTTCCTCAGGGAATCTTGGTTGAATTCCATTTTGGTCAAAACTCAGCATACACAAGATTTAGATTTTTATTAATATTACTTGTTCTTTTGTGGTTTATACTGAAAGATTTCCAACTGTGTATGTGATAGTCAAGTTTTTGATATCTATGATTTAACTCTATTTTCCTTTTGCATGTGTATCATTTTATGAGGTCACTAATGAACTTTCTACTAAAGTACTTTGGTTAAAGCAATTTAGTACAAAGAGTGGCTTTTAGGGATCAATAATTATGGCAAATAAAGTAATGCATTAATGTAGGAAAGGAGCATTTATCATTAACTTCATGAATGCACATTATCTTGTAGCTTAATGGACAAGCTCACTTCAATCCATCACCCTATAGAGTATTATCCTTCATAGTCTGACTGCTGCTTTTATCAGCAAAGTGTTAAAGCAAAGAATTAAGAGTCTTTAAGAAGCCAAAGAAAGACTATGTGATCTCACCCTTAAGCCTCAGGGAAATATTTTGCATAAAATCTGTTCCCTGATGCTTTTAAGTTTAGGGTTGTGAAGGTTCTTTGATTTTTCTTGTTTGATTCTGCCAATGTGCTGAAAGGTCAAATGGGAAAGACAAGTAATTTGGATACTGAAAGACTTATTGTTCCCAAACTTAAGTAGTACACATTCCATTTCTAAAGAAGTCCATAATCATTTGTATTTGTGTGAAAAGAAAATCTTCAGCCACAACTATTACAGATATATTGCAGTATAACTGTCAATCTACTTAGGATCCAGAGATTTAATTTTAAAGTACTTAAAAATATTTTAATCTTGCTCTATATTGAAAATTCAAAACATAGTCTTATGTAAATACAGAAGATCTCTAAGATGTTTGTAAATCAGTGAACTGGATTTTCTTTTTATAGCAGTTCTTGCCCCTGTGCAGCAGAAAGGAAGGGATCCCATTGATATTGTTATCCATGTCTTATCCCATTTTAATAATGAAGTTACCAAAGATTGAAGAACTTAACCAACTTGTTGAATTTCACATAAATAAGTGATAGAACAATTCAGGTATTTTGATTTCGAAGGAAAAGCTAAATGGCACAAAATCAGAGGAAATTATAGATTAGATAATCCCAAAACCCAAAATAACAACACAAGCTTTGCCTCTAGTTGCTTAGAAAAACCCTTCTACTACTTTCATATATTTTGTGAAATTACCAGTTCTTAACTGTTCAGAACAAGTAAGAGATTTCCTTCCTGGTGTAATTATGAGTATGTACTAAAGTGAATAAATTGCCTTAAATTTAAAACTTTTCAATTTCAGATAAGGTTTTTTTACTGAAGAATTAGGCATTTTGCTGAAGAATTTAGGCACTAAAATATTTAAAAATATTTATTTTGATTTAAATTAATATTTGGGACTTCCTAGGTGGCTCAGTGGTAGAGAATCTGCTTGCCAATGCAGGAGACATGGGATTGATCCCTGGGTTGAGGTCTCCTGGAGTAGGAAATGGCAACCCACTCCAGTATTCTTGCTTGCAAAATTCCATGGACAGAGGAGCCTAGTGGGCTACAGTCCATGGGGTCACAAAGAGTCAGACACAACTTTACAACTTAACACACACAATCTTTTTTATAGCTTATATCTATCCCATTAAGAATGGCTCGTTGTATTTCAAGCTTAATTTACTTTTCTTCTAATCAAAAGCCTCTTCAACATCTGAGATTGCATTGTATTTTCAAACTTGATCTATTAATTTAATCATATAATGCTGTAATTATTTATTGGAATATTCACTCCTTCACTCCTCCCCCCCTTCTTTATTCAGTAAAAAATACATTATATGCCTGTCATAGACTATTCCTTTAATGTAAACATTTTAATCTTTAAATGTAAATGTTAGTTGATGAAATTGGTCTTTGATTACATAATATTTTCTTTGAAATATTCTTCAAAAGATATGTGAAACACTTATTGAGTTCTTTTTCAGAAACTATGTTCTCTAGTACCAGTCCTAGGATCCAGATTTGTACCTGACAATTCTGCCAAAATGTAGTTATGCTTTTTTTTTTTTTTTTTTGATGAGACACATGGAAGTCTAGCAAACAAAAATAAAGAACAGTCTTTGGAAATTATACATTTAGTGGTGAAGCGTACCTCATTTTCAGTATTATCAAGACACATTTACTCTCAGTCTATTTAAAGGACTATTTTAAAGAAAAATAATAGAAAATAAACTTGGATAGCTAATATTAATGTTTACATATATTTTTTCAAATCTGGAACTCAATTTCATGACAATTGTCTTTAAGCATGTTGTATTTATCATTTATTACTTATTATTATCTCTTATTTTGGTTAAAGCAAACTACAAGAAAATACCTGGGGTCATCGATAAATAGTCTTTCATGTGATAATCCTTTTGGTGGAAAACATATTCTTCTCATAATTTACTACTAAGTCAAAATTAGATCAATAGGTTTTGCTGTAGTCAATTCTGTATGGCTGCAATGGTCAATAAAGAACCATCTAACCACAGCAGCACCTGAAGAAAAAGCAGGAAGTATGTATGTATGTTGCTGGTGGCAAATGAAAACATCTTGTCTTTCATAACCACCCTAAGAATATTTTGCTTTTAGTGGTAATTGTAAAGTTGAAGCTGCATAAAATTTTCTCAGCTATTTCCCTGTTATTGTGAACCCAGTCAATGGAAAACACTCTTCAAGGCAGTCATAGGAATGAAATGTAAACACATCTTATTTTGAAGACTCAAGTATATAGAATTATTTCAGAACTAAATGAAAATACCATGAATAAAGAATTATTTGAAAGGTGGATGTATTTGCAGTATTGGAATATATCATAATATCAGACAGTTAAGAATATTATAGGTATCAGCTTTAGGAAAATATTTGTTGTTGTTATTCAATTGCTAAGTCATGTCTGACTCTTTGTGACCCCGTGGACTGCAGCATGCCAGGCTAGCTTGTCCTTCACTATCTCGCAGAGTTTGCTCAAACTCATGTCCATTGAATCAATGATGCCATCCAACCATCTCATCCTCTGTCTCCCTCTTTTCCACTTGCCCTCAATCTTTCCTAGCATCCTGGTCTTTTCCAGTGAGTTGGCTCTTTGCATCAGGTGGCCAAAATATTTGAGTTTCAGCTTCAACATCAGTCCTTCCAATGAATATTCAGGGTTGATTTCCTTTGGGATTGAGTGGTTTGATCTCTTTGCTGTCCATGAGATTCTCAAGAGTCTTCTCTAGCACCACAATTCAAAAGCATCATTCTAGAATAAGAAAATATTGGGTTGGTCAAAAAATTTGTTCGTGTTTTTCTATAGCATCTTACAGAAAAATCCAAATGAATGTTTGCCCCCCCACCCAATAATTCCATGTAGATGGTTTCATGATAAATTATCATGTTGATGGCAGTGTGGGTTGGGATAAAGTGAGGAAAGTTCTTTATTTTTTTTATAATTTTCCTGTGGTGTCAACACTCATTATGAGGATATCTCATTTTTACTTTTTATTTAGGTAAAGAAAAGTTGATTATCTAACTTCTTGATCCAGTATTCCAAATAAGTGCTTCCCAGATGGCACTAGTAGTAAAGAATCTGCCTGCCAATGCAGGAGACATGGGAGACATGGGTTCGATCCTTGGGTTGGGAAGATCCCCTGGAGTAGGAAATGGCAATCCACTCAAGTATACTTGCTGGAATAATCCCGTGGACAGAGGAACCTGACAGGCTACAATCCATGGAGTCACAAAGAGTAGGACCTGAGTGACTGAGCACTCATGTATACCAAGTCCCATGTTGAAATTTCTGACATTACTAATGTTCAAATGAATGCAAGTTTAAATGAGTCAATGATCTTTTCAATTGGTGTAGACATTTAAAATGATAATAGGTTAAGGCTGGCAAGTTTATAACAAATCTGGCACATTAAATGTGAATTTATATACCTCTAGGAAAACACTTTAGTTATATATATCATAAACCATAGAGAAGTTTATACTCTTTAACTCTGTAATTCTACTGTTGAAAATTTGCCCTTAGGAAACTCTTTAAAAGGAAGGGGGAAAAGGCTATGAGCAGCTGTGTCAGGCCACTGAGCCTCCACACCAGAGGTGAGTGCTGGGATCCAGGCACTGCAATCCTGAGGACCCAGGCCCTCTGATACCTCCAGCCTGGGAATCAGTGCCATCCACCGTGGAAGCAGTTGCAACTGCCTTGGCTCCTCTTGTATACTTCACCTCACATTGCTGAGAGCTTGTCCCTGGCACAGGGACACTCCTTTCGTCCTCCCTCCAAGGATCGCTGGACTGATGGACAGCCCGGTGACCAAGGGGCAGTCTGTGGGCAGTGGCAAGGTGGTCCTCTGTGATGCTACCCAGCATTCTTTGACTATGGACTAAATAACTTTGCAAGCCTGTGGACTGTGGTGGTGGCTGAGAGCCTTTGAAACTAAAGCAGACTCTTACTTGGAGAGCTGGGACTCTCTGTATATGTTCCAAGAAGGCTGTGTGGTTAGTCTCACAAGTTGAGAATACCCCACCACCCCTGCTGGTTCTCCCTGCATGAGTGTGCATGAAAGGTGCTCTTGAGCATTTTCTGTGAGTGCCACTCACACCTGTTCCTGGGGACACTTTTCTTTATGGATGGATCAGCAAGCATTCAGTTCAATTCCAGATTCATGGGGTTGTTGCACACCAGATACTGCCTATCTCACTAAGACAAGAGATCAAGCCCTGAGCCTTTGCAGTGGGAACACTGACTCCAGGACCCTAGACTACTGGAGAACTAACCCTAGGGAGTATCAAATAGTGAGAACTCACACAAAGGAAACCACTTGAATTCAAGACCTAGTATCACCCAACAACCAGTAGCACCCTGCTCAGGATGCCTCTTCCAAATAACAAACAAAACAAAAATACAACCTCAATAATCATCAGCAGACAGGATTGCCACCTCACTCAGCCTTGCCCATCAGAGGAAAAACAAGCAAACAAACAAAAAAACTCAGCACAAATCTCACCCTATACTAAGCTTGCACAAACCACTGCACCAACCTTAGGAGGGCAGAAACCAAAAGGAAGAAAGAATTCAACCTTGAGACCAGGGGAAAGGAGACCTCAAACACAATAAATTTTTAAAAATTAATGAAAAGACAGAGAAATACTGCACAAATTAAGTAACAAACAAGAAACACAGATGTCCAAATAAATGAAGAGGAATTAGCCAAAGTACCTGAAAAAGAATAATGACAGTAAAGATGATCAAAAACCTTGAAAACAGAATGGAGGAAATGCAAGAATCAATTAACAAAGACCTAGAAGAACTGAAGAATAAACATACAGAGACAAACAACACAATTATTGAAATTAAAAATACTCTAGATGGAATCAATAGCGGAATATCTGAAGCAGAAGAATGAATCAGTGAGCTGGAAGATAAAATGGTGGATATAACTTCTGAAGAGCAGAATAAGTTAAAAGAATGAAAAGAACTGAAGATAGTCTCAGAGACCTCTGGGACAATATCAAATGCACCAACATTTGAATTTTAGGGGTCTCAGAAGAAGAGAAAAAGAAAGGGTATGAGAAAAATTTTGAAGAGATTATAGTTGAAAATTTCCCCAATATGGAAAAGTAAATAGTCAATCAAGTCCAAGAGGTGCAAAGAGTCCCATACAGGATAAACCCAAGGAGAAACATGCCAAGATATAATAATCAAACTAACAAAGATTAAACACAAGGAAGGAAAATTAAAAGCAGCAAGGGGAAAGCAACAAGTAACATACAAGGGAAACAGTGGAAACAGTGTCAGACTTTATTTTTGGGGGCTCCAAAATCACTGCAGATGGTGACTGCAGCCATGAAATTAAAAGACGCTTATTCCTTGGAAGGAAAGTTATGTCCAACCTAGATAGCATATTGAAAAGCAGAAACATTACTTTGCCAACAAAGGTCCATCTAGTCAAGGCTATGGTTTTTCCTGTGGTCATGTATGGATGTGAGAGTTGGACTGTGAAGAAAGCTGAGTGCCAAAGAATTGATGCTTTTGAACTGTGGTGTTGGAAAAGACTCTTAAGAGTTCCTTGGACTGCAAAGAGATCCAACCAGTCCATTCTGAAGGAGATCAGCCCTGGGATTTCTTTGGAAGGAATGATGCTAAAGCTGAAACTCCAATACTTTGGCCACCTCATGCGAAAAGTTAACTCATTGGAAAAGACTGTGATGCTGGGAGGGATTGGGGGCAGGAGGAGAAGGACGATGGAGGATGAGATGGCTGGATGGTATCACTGACTCGATGGATGTGAGTCTGAGTGAACTCCGGGAGTTGGTGATGGACAGGGAGGCCTAGCGTGCTGTGATTCACGGGGTCGCAAAGAATCAGACACGACTGAGCAACTGAACTGAACTGAACATACAAGGGAACCCTATACATTTAACAGCTGATCTTTCAGCAGAAACTCTGCAGGCCAGAAGGGAGTGGCAGGATATATAAGTATTGAAAGGGAAGAGTCTACCTGGCAAGGATCTCATTCAAAATTGATGGAAAAATCAAAAGGTTTTCAGACAAGCAAAAGTTAAGAGAATTCATTACCACCAAACCAGCTTTACAACAAATGTTAAAGAGACTTATATAGCCAAGAAATACAAGAGAAGAAAAAAAAAAAAAAACTTACAAAATCAATGCCCAAACAATTCAGAAAATGGCAGTAGGAACATATGTATCAATAGCTACTTTAAATGTAAATGAATTAAAGCTCCATCCAAAAGACACAGACCAGCTGAATGGATAAAAAAACAAGACCCATATATATGCTGTCTACAAGGAACCCATTTCAGACCTAAAGACACATATAGATCGAAAGTGAGAGGATGGAAAAATACATTCCATGCAAATGGAAAGCAAAAGAAAGCTGGTGTAGAAATCCTCATATCAGACAAAATAGACCTTAAAATAAAGAATATTACAAGAGATAAGGAAGGGCACTGCCTAATGATCAAGGTATCAATCCAAGAGGAAGACATAACAATTGTAAATATCCATGGACCCAACATAGGAGCACCTCAATACATAAGGCAAATACTAACAGACATAAAAGGAGAAATTGATGCTAGCACAATAATAATAGGAGACTTTAACACCCCGTTCACACCAATGGACAGATCATCAAAACAGAAAATTAATAAGGAAACACAAGTCTTAAATAATACATTGATTGAGATGGATCTCATTGATATCTTCAGGACATCCCATCCAAATGCAGAAGAATACATTTGCACTTCTCAGTGCACATGGAACATTCTCCAGGATAGATCACTTCATGGGCCACAAATCAAACCTCAGTAAATTTAAGAAAATTGAGATCATAGCAAGCATCTTTTCTGACCACAATGCTATGAGACTAGATATCAATGACAAGAGAAAAAAAAAAACTGTAAAAAACACAAACACATGGAGATTAAACAGTATGTTTCTAAAGAAGCAATAAGTTACTGAAGAAATCAAAAGGGAAATCAAAACATTTCTAGAAACACATGACAATGAAAACACAACAAAACAAAGCCTATGGGATGCAGCAAAAACCGTTCTAAGAGTGAAGTTTATAGCAATACAATCCTACCTCAAGAAACAAGAAAATCATCGAATAAACAACCTAACTTTACACCTAAAACAAAGAACAAAAACACCCCCAAAATTAGCAGAAGGGAAGAAATCATAAAGATCAGAGCAGAAATAAATGAAAAAATGAAAGAAATAATAGTAAATATTAATAAAACTAAAAGCTGGTTCTTTGAGAAGATAAAATTGACAAACCTTTAGCCAGACTCATCAGGAAAAAAAAGAGAGAAGAATCAAATCAGCAAAATTAGAAATGTAAAAGGAGAAGTTACAACAGACAATGCAGGAAC
The DNA here is from genome assembly GCF_055505025.1 of Bos grunniens. Classification (NCBI taxonomy): domain Eukaryota; kingdom Metazoa; phylum Chordata; class Mammalia; order Artiodactyla; family Bovidae; genus Bos; species Bos grunniens. The sequence continues at coordinate 111,321,607 of NC_141170.1, read as the reverse complement.
ACAAAAGATTATAAGAAAATATTGTGAATAACAATGTGGCAATAAAATGGATAATCTGGAAGAAATGGACAGATTCTTAGAAAAGTCAACTTTTCCAAGACTGAACCAGGAAGATAGAAATTATGAACAACCCAATTAGAAGCACTGAAATTGAAGCTATCATCAAAAATCTCCCAAAAAACAAAAGCCCAGGACCAGATGTCTTCACAGGAGAATTATATCAAACATTTAGAGAAGAGCTAATACCTATCCTTCTAAAACTCTTTCAAAAAATTGCAATGGAAGGAACACTTCCAAACTCATTCTACGAGGACACCATCACCCTGATACCAAAACCAGACAAAGACAACACACAAAAAAGAAAACTACAGGCCAATATCACTGATGAACATACATTCAAAAATCCTCAACAGAATTTTAGCAAACAGAATTCAGCAACAATTAAACATCTCATACACTATGATCAAGTAGGCTTTATTCCAGGGATACAAGGATTCTTCAATATACACAAATCAATCAATGTGATACACTGTATTAACAAATTGAAAGATAAAAACCATATGATAATCTCAATAGATGCAGAAAAAACCTTTGACAAAGTTCAGCACTGATTTATGATTAAAACTCTTCAAAAAATGAACATAAAAGGAACCTGCCTCAGCATAGTAAAAGCCATATATGATAAACCTACAACAAATATTATTCTCAATGGTGAAAAACTGAAAGCATTCCCATTAAGATCAGGAACAAGACAAGGATGTCCACTTTCACCACTATTATTCAACATAGTTCTGTAAGTCCTAGTCACAGCAATCAAAAGAAAAAGAAATAAAAGGAATTCAGATGGAAAAAGAAGTAAAACTCTCACTGTTTGCAGATGACATGATACTCTACATAAAAAACCCTAAAGATAGTATCAGAAATTACTAGAGCTAATCAGTGAATATAGCACAGTTGCAGGATACAAAATCAATACACAGAAATCACTTGCATTTCTATATACTAACAATGAAAAATCTGAAAGAGAAATTAAGGTGTCAAACCCCTTCACCATTGCAACAAAAAGAATAAAATATCTTGGAATAAGCTTACCTGGAAGAAGCACAAGCTGGAAACAAGATTGCCGGGAGAAATATCAATAACTTCAGATATGCAGATGACACCACCCTTATGGCAGAAAGTGAAGAGGAACTAAAAAGCCTCTTGATGAAAGTGAAAGAGGAGAGTGAAAAAGTTGGCTTAAAGCTCAACATTCAGAAAACGAAGATCATGGCATCTGGTCCCATCACTTCATGGGAAATAGATGGGGAAAAGGTGTCAGACTTTATTTTTTGGGCTCCAAAATCACTGCAGATGGTGATTGCAGCCATGAAATTAAAAGACACTTACTCCTTGGAAGGAAAGTTATGTCCAACCTAGATAGCATATTCAAAAGCAGAGACATTACTTTGCCAACAAAGGTCCATCTAGTCAAGGCTATGTTTTTTCCAGTGATCATGTATAGATGTGAGAGTTGGACTGTGAAGAAGGCTGAGCGCCAAAGAATTGATGCTTTTGAACTGTGGTGTTGGAGAAGACTCTTGAGAGTCCCTTGGACTGCAAGGAGATCCAACCAGTCCATTCTGAAGGAGATCAGCCCTGGGATTTCTTTGGAGGGAATGATGCTAAAGCTGAAACCTGAGTACTTTGGCCACCTCATGCAAAGAGTTGACTCATTGGAAAAGACCCAGATGCTGCGAGGGATTGAGGGCAGGAGGAGAAGGGGATGACAGAGGATGAGATGGCTGGATGACATCACCAACTCGATGGATGTGAGTTTGAGTGAACTCTGGGAGTTGGTGATGGACAGGGAGGCCTGGCATGCTGTGGTTCATGGGGTCACAAAGAGTCGGACACAACTGAGCGACTGAACTGAACTGACTGAAGGAGACAAAAGAAATGTATACAGAAAATTATTAGACACTAATGAAAGAAATCAAAGATGACATAAACAGATGGTGAGATATTCCATGTTCCTGGGTAGGAAGAATCAATATTGTGAAAATGACTATACTACCAAATGCAATCTACAGATTCAATGTGATGCCTATCAAATTACCAATGGCATTTTTCACAGAAATAGAACAAAAAATTTCACAATTCATACAAAAACACAAAATACTCCGAATAGCCAAAGCAGTCTTGAGAAAGAAGAATGGTGCTGGAGGAATCAACCTTTTGGACTTCAGATGATACTACAAAGCTACAGTCATCAGAACAGTATGGTACTGGCACAAAAACAGAAATATAAACCAATGGAACAAGACAGAAAGCCCAGAAATAAACCCATGCACATATGGGTACCTTATTTTTGACAAAGGAGGCAAGAATATACAATGGAGCAAAGACAGCCTCTTCAATAAATGGTACTGGGAAAACTGGAAAGCTACATGTAAAGAATGAAATTAGAACACTTCCTAACACCACACACAAAGATAAACTCAAAATGGTTAAAGACCTAAATGTAAGACCGTTTAGGTCTTTAATATAAAGACCTAATATAAAACTATAAAAATATAAAACTCTTATTGGAAAACATAGATAGAACACTCGATGACATAAACCAAAGCAAGATCCTCTATGACCCACCTCCTAGAGTACTGGAAATAAAAACAAAAGTAAACAAGTGGGACCTGATTAAACTTAAAAGCTTTTACATAGCAAAAGTACAAAAGTTTTCAAAGGAAACTATCAGTTTAGTTCAGTTCAGTCGCTCAGTCGTGTCCGACTCTTTGCGACCCCATGAATCTCAGCACGCCAGGCCTCCCTGTCCATCACCAACTCCCAGAGTTCACTCAGACTCACGTCCATCGAGTCAGTGATGCCATCTAGCCATCTCATCCTCTGTCGTCCCCTTCTCCTCCTGCCCCTAATCCTTCCCAGCATCACAGTCTTTTCCAATGAGTCAACTCTTTGCATGAGGTGGCCAAAGTACTGGAGTTTCAGCTTTAGCATCATTCCTTCCAAAGAAATCCCAGGGCTGATCTCCTTCAGAATGGACTGGTTGGATCTCCTTGCAGTCCAAGGGACTCTCAAGAGTCTTCTCCAACACCACAGCTCAAAAGCATCAATTCTTTGGCTCTCAGCCTTCTTCACAGTCCAACTCTCACATCCATACATGACCACCAGAAAAACCATAGCCTTGACTAGACAGACCTTTGTTAGCAAAGTAATGTCTCTGCTTTTGAATATGCTATCTAGGTTGGACATAACTTTCCTTCCAAGGAATAAGCGTCTTTTAATTTCATGGCTGCAGTCACCATCTGCAGTGATTTTGGAGCCCCCAAAAATAAAGTCTGACACTGTTTCCACTGTTTCCCCATCTATTTCCCATGAAGTGATGGGACCAGCTGACATGATCTTCGTTTTCTGAATGTTGAGCTTTAAGCCAACTTTTTCACTCTCTACTTTCACTTTCATCAAGAGATAAGCAAGGTGAAAAGACAACCCTCAGAATGGGAGAAAATAATAGCAAATTAAACAACTGACAAAGGATTAATTTCCAAAATATACAAGCAGCTCACACAGCTCAATGCAGAAAAGCAAGCAACCCAATCCAAATTGGGAAAAAGACCAAAACAGACATTTCTCCAAAGAAGACATACAGATGGCTAACAAACACATGAAAAGATGCTCAACATTGCTCATTATTAGGGAAATGCAAATCAAAACTACAATGAGATATCACCTCACACTGGTCAGAATAAACATCATCAAAAGGTCTACAAAGAATAAATGCTAGAGAGGGTGTGGAGACAAGGGAACACTCTTGCAAGTTGGTGTGAGTGTAAGTTGATACAGCCACTATGGAAGATGGTATAGAGAGTCCTTAAAAAACTAGGAATAAAACCACCATATGACCCAGCAATCCCACTCCTAGACGTATACCCTGAGGAAACCAAAATTGAAGAAGACACATATATCCCATTGCTCACTGCAGCACTGTTTACAATAGCTAGAACATGGAAGCAAGCTAGATGTCCATCGACAGATGAATGGACAAAGAAGTAGTGGTACATACACACAATGGAATATTACTCAACCATAAAAAGGAATGCATTTGAGTCAGTTCTGATGAGGTGGATGAACCTAGAGTCTTTTATACAGAATGAAGTAAGTCAGAAAGAGAAAGGTAAATACCATATTCTACCACATATATGCAGAATCTAGAAAAATAATAATGAATTTATTTGCAGGGCAGCAATGGAGAAACAGACATAGAAAATAGACTTATGGACATGGGAAGAGGGGAGGAGACGGTGAAATATATGGAAAGAGTAACATGGAAACTTCTATTACCATATGTAAAATAGATAGCCAACAGGAATTTGCTGTATGGCTCAGGAAACTCAAACAGGGACTCAGTATCAACCTAGAGGGGTGGAATGGGGCAGGAGATGGGAGGGATATTCAAAAGGGAGGGGATATGTGTATACCTTGATTCATGTTGAGGTTTGACAGGAAACAAAATTCTGTAAAGCAGTTATCCTTCAATTAAAAAATAAAGTAATTAAAAAAAATCACAAACCATAGAAAAAATCTATAGGCATTAAGTAGCTCATTACAGTAATAATGATTATAGTGAAAAACAGAATAAATTTAATACTGAAAATATGGGAATAACTAAGTAAAGCAAGGTATAAGCAGTGGATGTAACATTCTGGTGCCACTAGGTAAAAGTTATGGAATTTGTGCAACATGAAAAAGTGTTTGGGATGTCAGACTAAATGGCATAAAGTGAGAAGCAATATTTTGTGTAATCAGAACTATAAACCCAAGTCCATATGTACATATTCTGGAAAGAAACACTAAAAAACCTTTTAGATATGTAAATTACAGATTTTTTTCTTTTAAAATATATGTTGCTATTTTAAATGCATGTATTGCATTTTAGTGGACAATTTAGCTAATGGTTTATTGATAGTCTTTTGAAGTATTCATGAAAATAGTTCCATCCCAGAGTTCATAGCTTAAGCCCCCAATACTTTATATTTAAACACTATGGATTCATAACACTACCTAAAACATATGCAATGTTGGATGGTTTCAGTGAATCTGTTGTGAAGATACGTGCAATTTGGCGTATCATTTAAGTTTATTAGCTGATAAAATATGTTCTACATATTTAATTTCCTTATATACATATAATTCATTATTTTGTCAAACATATTTGTATTTGTTTACAAAAAAATCGTATATATACTCACAAAGATAGTTAAATATTAGTGGATAAATGTAGAGCAAGGTTATATTATTTGATAAAGAAGAAGATATAAAAAAGCAAAATAAACTATGAAATTAAATATACACATATAGAGACATATCTAATCACGTTCTATTCTTTCTTCAGTGTGTAACTGAGGTACTTAGACATTTTGGGAGCTCAGCAATCATCAGGATGGTTAACCCCTCAGCTCAGATCAGGGGTTATAAGCTCAAATCCTATAAGGGCCAGACTCCGGGCACTAATAAACAAAGCTGTTTGGGTTTCATTTACAGTGTGGGAGCCATCCAAGGAGCGCAGCAGTGACAGAGGTCTTGCTCATTGCCTTGGAAGAATAGAGGCTGAGGGTTCAAAGGAAGCCAGACAGACACCTAGAGTTTTATGTGAAAACTATTCTTAGCATTCAAGTGTGTAAAACAGCATGTTGCTACAACCACTTATTCCACCCGTCCTCCAAGGCAGAGCTGGAGCTTGAATTCTCTTTCTCAGGGACAAGAAAGGGCTGAAGTTTCTCCTTTTTTCTTTGTAGTGATCGTGACTTTCTTTTGGTAATTAATACAATCTTGCTCCATCTCATTTTTTCCTCTCAAAGTATTTGTATTTTCCATGTGTGAGACTATTTATCATTTCACGTCTCTATATTGTTTTGCTAGTATATTACATTTTAGCTCCTTTAGGGAAGGAACTGTGTTTTGTATACCCTGGTAGCCCTCAGGATTTTTACCATCATACACTCATTAGATACAGATTTGATTTCATTTATTACTTTTAGCTTTTGTTCTTAGTATTCATATATCTTCCTATTTCTCCTTTGGTGTAGTTTAAATATATTTTTAAAAATGTGATGGCATCTAGTATTGCAAACAGATTACTTGAGGTTTTTTTTTTTTTTTTTTTTTGTCAAAGCTTTCAACTGGTAAACATTCTTTATGATTTTGACCAACCCATCCCAAGATAAATGGCAAGTGAAAAAAGTAGGTTTTGTTTTCCAAGTCCTTCAGCATCTCAGGTGCATCAAAATTGCTTCCTTTTGTGTTGAGCAGCATTGCTAGCCAACCTTAGCACTTTCTGAGTTTCACAGTCTGGTTTGCTTTATATGAAGCATATAGCAGTGAGCTTTGGGTAAGTGGGAAATGAGTTACAATCTGGTATACAAACAAATCCTCTGGGGCTCAATAGATGTTTTTATGGGGTTGCTCTGCTCTACTGGATTTCTTTTCCGTGGTATGTAACTTTTATATCATATTAGAACTGAGAATAATACAAAACTTAGGAAAAAAGTTAATCTCAAAATATTTAAGTCATTTTCGAAGAAAATTCAATTGGTCTTCCATGTCTAAAGACAAAGAAGTATGTTCACTGTCTCCTGTTTTACTAAAAAGAGTGGCAGACTTGAATACAGAATGAGAACTCCTGATATCAATGAAACGTTTCTTTAGTTCCAGAACTTTCTATGCCCAGAGAGGATTTACATATCTTTTAGGAAGTCTATAAGTCTATGGATAGATTGTCAGATTTCAGATTTGGTGTTGTCTTTGACTTGACAAAGATATTTCCTGTTTAAATCTGAGAGATTTTAAAGACAGTAGTATCCTTATTAAATGCCTAATTATGTTTATTTAACTGCACTTATCCATCATGATTATTCTTAAAAATATCTTTAATTAACATAAAGTAAAATATCTTAGCTTCTCTTGCTTATACACCCTTTGCCACAAAAGAAATTATTTTTCTCTTAATTCTAGTGTAAAAAGCCATTTCTCCATTAAATTAGAAAAGTGGATCTACTTCTGTACGCTTTACTGATTTTTTAAATCTAACAACCTCCCTTAATTTCTGCTCCTACATGTGCAGTCTACACAGTGGAATTCTTCATCTCCACTTCTAGAATTAGCAGGGCTTAAGTTTCAATTGGTGGCCAACACTGAATATTTGGTAATTTTTCATGAAATTTGTCTTCTGTCTGAAAGTTGGAAAATCCAAAAGTATATGGTTCACATTTTCTATCACACTGATCTGATAGAGTTTAACCTTTTTGACAAATCCTGTCAATGTTTTGACAAATATACATTGTCTAGGATTCTGGGGTCCTTTCTGCTAGGCTTGCACTGGGCTAGAGTGGGTAGAATGAATTTTGTCTTGATCCTAAGAATAACTGTTTCTTGAGATCCCTGGCTTTTTTAAGTGGTTGCTGCTGCTGCTGCTGCTGCTAAGTCACTTCAGTCGTGTCTGACTCTGTGCGACCCCAAAGACAGCAGCCCACCACGCTCCCCCATCCCTGGGATTCTCCAGGCAAGAACACTGGAGTGTGTTGCCATTTCCTTCTCCAATGCATGAAAGTGAAAAGTGAAAGTGAAGTCACTCAGGCATGTCCGACTCTTAGCGACCCCACGGACTGCAGCCTACCAGGCTCCTCCGTCCATGGGATTCTCCAGGTGAGAGTACTGGAGTGGGTTGCCAGTGCCTTCTCTGTTGTAAGTGGTTACTGTCTTAATAATATTAATGATATCTTAATAATTTGTCTGGTTCTTTAGTTTCCTTGCTTGTACTTCCATAATACCCTATATGAGCTAGTGAGCTCTACTGTATCCACCTGGAGCTCTGCAATGTCGTGCCTTCCTAAACTCTGTATGGCCTTTTTTAGATCACCCTCCACCCTGCCATCCCTGTCCCAGCACTTTTTCCTCATATGATTTATTTTGTGGCCATAACTTTATTCTAAAGTTCAGTGGACTTACAGAGGGGATGGAGAAAAAGAAGAGAGGTAACAAGTAAGAGCACAAAGTAGTAGTGTGTGAAAGCAGATTCTCCAAATTCAGAAGGATTGGGTGGGTATGAAAGACTCTGCATTAAAACAAAGGGGAGCTTCTCAGGTGGCTCAGCGGTAAAGAATCTGCCTGCAGTACGGGAGATGTAAGTGCGATCCCTGGGTTGGGAGGATTGCCTGGAGGAGGACACGCAACCCACTCCAGGACTCTTGCCTGGAGAATCCCTATGGACAGAGGAGCCTGTCGGGTTACAGTCCATGGGGTCACAAAGAGTCAGACAACCGAAGCAACTAAGCTTGAGCTTCTCACTAGTGTTGGCGTGGCTGGCTCTCTGTGCTTCAGCCACCTCCGTAGGCCTCTTTCACTAGCCTAGAGACCACATGATTTCCGTCTGGCAAACCAGCAGAACAGGTGATGTCTCGAGAACCCCTTGTATTCGGTCCAGTGTTTGTCTTGGACAAGGAGCCGGGATTGGTGTGCTTCCGAGAGATATTCTTCATAGCATGTTTCTCCTGGAAGATGGCTTTTCTACCAGTGGTATTATTGTGTATGAAGTTACGACTCAGGTATGAAAATATAGAATTTATCATTCTGTAAAATACAGAAAATACAGAAATTATCATTCTGTAAATATTGAAATATCTGTCACACAGCCCTTTCTCTCTGGTTTTCAGAGACCAAAGATTTTCTGCTATTTTTAGAACTTTGTCTGAGAAGACCTTCGTAAAAGACTGGGGCTCATTGTCAACAGTAATATTGGACTGTGTGACTGAGCTGATCCTGACTGGAATCAGCCTGGCACTTACATGGGGGCAGCTCTAAGAGGCAGCATGTGCAAGTGTCTCGCCCCTTCTCTGGACCTCCACCTGGATCCTCTTTTGATTACTGAATTCCCTCCTGTTAGAATCTTGCTCCCTGAGGCTGATTCGTGAGCCTTAGCACTGCAGTTTTCTCAGTGAGGAAGGTTGGTCCCCAGGTTCAGACCTCCCCCATTTGCTGTGAACTACTGGGTTGTGTACTTAGCTGGGTCAAAGGATTTAACAAACTTCATGTTCCTAGGTCTTGTGTTCTGGTTTAGAGTTAGAAGATGTGGAGTGCGTGCAGCCATGGCATTGACTGTGGAAAAGTAACAATGCTTACAAGAATGGATGTAGTTATCTTAAAGATTTGGCAGTCAGGAGATAAAAGAGGACTCTCCTTTGTGGGTGGAGAAGGCAGTGGCAACCCACTCCAGTACTCTTGCCTGGAAAATCCCATGGATGGAGGAGTCTGGTAGGCTGCAGTCCATGGGGTCCCTAAGAGTCAGACACGCCTGAGCGACTTCACTTTCACTTTTCACTTTCATGCATTGGAGAAGGAAATGGCAACACACTCCAGTGTTCTTGCCTGGAGAATCCCAGGGATGGGGGAGCCTGGTGGGCTGCCGTCTATGGGGTTGCACAGAGTTGGACACGACTGAAGTGATTTAACAGCAGCAGCAGCAGCAGCAGCAGCTCCTTTGCGGGCATGAAGGAAAAAGCATCAGTATATGAAACATTTCACATGATCATTTTGATAGTGAAATCTATGTGAAACTGTGTGCAGGCATGAGTGCTCAGTCATGTCCCATTCTTTTGCGACCCAGTGGACTGTAGCCTGCCAGTCTCCTCTGTCCATAGAATTTTCCAGTCAAGAGTACTGGAGTGGGTTACCACTTCCTCCTCCTGTGGATCTTTCTGACTCAGGGATTGAACTCGTGTCTCCTGCATCTCCTGCATTGGTAGGTGGATTCTTTACCACTGAGCCACCTAGGAAGTCAACTAAATATATAGTTTAGTATAAATATGAATGATTAACTGTAAAGCCTAATATAATTTCTTACCTTCACTCATGGAGCTTTAAATATTCCATGTTGGCATGTCCTGGACTAAGACCCACACTTGCTCCTTTGTTTGGAAACCAGTTTTCATTGGTGAGAAATATTCTCCTCGGATAAAATACTGAGTTATAGTGATAAAGAGAAGTAATAACTGAAGTTATGAGAAATCTGATATCCTGACATTATCTCATCCTTAGTTCTCTTTCCACATTAGATTTAGAGCTTCCACAGGTTGAATGAAACTAAGTTTAATGGCCAGCATTGAAAAATTTGCCTAAGTCCTGGCCCCCTACACTGCTCCCCTTAATGGGCACTTGCTTGCCTGACAGCTTGTGTGGACTTGGATCCTGACTAATTTTTTTCTTAATGCAACTGAGAAATTCTGATCTTTTCAAACACCTTATTCAATAGTGAAAAAGAACCAAGAAAATAGATGCAGCAGAGAAGAAATCTAAACGTTCTTGTTTACAAAGATATAGCTTGCTCCTTGGAGAGGACAGTCCTCATCAAATTCCACATGAAGTGATAATCATAGCTCTTATTTTCTGAGTGTTTAGCCATCTGCCAGGTACCATATTGGGGTGAGATTTATTTATTTATTCATTAAATATTTACAAAAACCCTACAGGGTAATGATATTTTCTCCCATTTGCCAATGGGAAACTGAGGTTAAGAGGCAAAGTAACTCTCAATACATCGGCACAGCTTATTAATTGAAAAGCTGGGCTTTTACCCCAGACCTGATTCTAAAGCAGGCATTTTCTCATTTTGCCATAATGAGAAAAATAGTAGCTGAAGCCTTTTCTTTCTTTGCTGCAGGTCTACAAAGGCAACCAGACTGGCAACCTCTTTAACGTCTGTTCCCCAGGATGCCAGACTTGGTATCTTGAAATCCTGAACGAATGATGTTGCACATTTCTGTAAAAGGCTTGCCTTTCCAATTGTGTGTGTGAGTGTGTATAATCAGATGCATCCTTTTTTAATTTTTTGAAGCTTCCAGCCCCACCTATAGGAGACTGATCTTATATGGCCCTAATATCCAATTGCAGTCTTGGCCTTCACATTGTGGTAATGGCATTTACTCTGAAAGTGTTTCCTCACAGGGTCCAGAGTGGGAGAGGGGAAGCCTGCATATCCCATGTTGAAATCAGGGTCGGCTGGAAGGGTGTGTGAGCCTTGTAGGAGGAAGGTCAAGCTGAGTACTGCTGAGTGTTCTCTGTAGGAATAGGTGGGAATATGGGTGTGGGGGAGACAGGAAAATGACATTTCCTCTGGAGAGGATCTTGGGCCTTCCTAGTTTTTAGATCTTGAAAGGAAATAGCACAGCAAAAGCAGTGTCTCAGAGCAGTGGGAAGGCATACTTTAATTCTGTGTTTTCTGGGTTTCTCTTGCGTTCAGGTCCGATAGTGCCATGCTCTGAAGGTCTGCATTCCCCCCTCCCCCAGATTCATATGTTAGAATCCTAATGCCGGCTGTGATACTGTGAGGAGGTGGTGCTCCTGAGACTTGCTTGATGATGAGGGTGCAGTCGTCATGATAGAGTTAGTGCTCCTACAAAAGAGACCCCACAAAGACCCCTTACCCTTCTGCCGCATGAGAGCACCATGAAGAGGCATTAGCTGGGAACCAAGGAACCATGCAGGCACCCTGACCTTGGACTTTTCAGCCTCCACATAACTGAGAAATTTCTGCTGTCTGTGAGCCACCTGCTCTGTGGTGTTTTGTGATCGTAGACTGAATGGATTAAGACAGATAGTTACAAAGAGAAGCAGGTGTGCTGCTGTCCCAGGGGAGCATGGAGCCACTGCAACATCATGCACTGGGAAAGTATGGAGGAAAAACAATGCCATCGGCACATGTCCAGACAACAGATTTCTAATGTGAATGTGACTTTTATATGAAGTCTTCTCACATCCCTGCCTCTCTTCTCAGTGGAGGATATATCCTGGGGTCTTTGAATAGCAGAATCAATGGAAAGAGGGGGAATATGAATAGAGAGGAACAGCACCATCCTGTGCCAGGTGTTCCTGGGGGTATTGGGCTGATACAACATTATTGACATGGGCCATGTGGTGGACACTGTGATAAGCCACCCAGATTTCCACTGTAGGGCTGGAGGATTTACTTCCCCGATTGCTAGGAGTGCTATTGGCAGAAAGACCTCAAATGTCATCTGTCTACAGAATCTGCTTCTGCTGAGAAGTAACTCAGCCAAGGTCACACTCCAACAATGACTGACCTACATGGGATATAAAAAATGCTGGCCTTCTCTCCTTGACTCAGGCCAACTCTGAAGGATCATTCCAGCTTTACAACTTCCCAGAGAGTTGGTTAAGCCTCCACTGAGATTGCATTGATGCTCAGCTTCTCTTTTTGTCTAGTTCTGATTTTTCATTCCTCCTTTCACAGATATGGAACCTGAGCAATTCCTAATAACTGCCTCACACACTAAACTCTGCCTCAGCATTTTCTTCCTGGGGAAATCTGACATGTGACAGACACAGGCAGGGTGTAGAGCAGTGGGGGCTTCTCCAGTCACAGCTGCAGGTGGTCCAGGGGTCCATAAGGATTGTTCTAGCAAGGAATAGTTCATTAGCTGCAGAGTTGGAAGGCAGTTCTTCCTAGAATGATTACACCATCAAGTAATATAATGAAAATTTGTATATATGTATGTGTAATATTCTTACAAACACCATGCCCTCATTTGTTTTCCTTCCAGAAACTTCTGAGGATTTTGGAAATATATGGTAGGCTTATACTTTGCTTTATTTAGAGGCCAGTGGAGGAGACACAAGGCTTTCTCTGTAGAAGACTGATATATGATATGTGAAAATTTTTCCAATTACTCCATTCATACTGATTTTTCTTGTTTCTAAAGATATAATTAGTTTCTAATGTTACAATATCTAATGATATGATAGTATATCATCATGTTATATTGTACTTCTTTTGTTACTGATGAAATTAAACCAGGTATTTATTGATATCTCTTTCCTCTTGGGAAGTTAAAGACCCAGACAATGTGCTAGATATCCAACACCTATTAACTCAGTTAATAAACATAACACTTGAGCTGATGTTCCTTTTTGTCCATTCATTAGGAGACTTCTTTACTCCTATTGGATTATGATCTGGTGATGCAGAAACAAAAGTTGGTGTATATTTTTCTCCTTAACAACTGAAAAACTCTACTCAACTTCATATCACTCAAATTAATCATGTAAAGATGGAAGTTCTCTTAGAAGTGAACTTCACCATTGAAAAATGTTAAACATTTCAAGAAACTGAGCCACAGAGAATGAGAAGACCCTAGCTGCTAGGACTGGTTGGGACTGGGCTGGTTTCTGGATTCTGATTGCTGGTCCTGTCCTCTCTGTTATGTCGTTTCTTCTTTACACACACAGATGCATCCAGGGACTGATTGTAGGGAAGTCTCTAGATTAAAATTAAAATAACCGTCATGAAAAAAAAAATACAGGACTATCAAGAAATAACTTGAAATTTGAGCACACAGAGCCTTAGGTCATGCTTACTTCACAGCACAAGTGGAATAAGTCTGTTAGATGGGGAAATATACCTCTTGTTCAGGGTGACACAGATGAAAGATTTAAGTGGCCTTTAAAAAATATTGCTTTCCTGAACTCTCAGAAAACTTGTCAAATTCTCTAACTCTAGTAAACTATAGTTTAAAAAAGCAAATATTTTGCATATTATAAAGATGATAAGTCAACAAATAAATATCATATAGTATATATTTATCTTTTGGCTGCTTGCTATCCAGCATCCATTTCCAATCAACACCTTGATTTTCCTGGGAAAGATACAAATTTCTGTTATTCTAACTTTCAATTTTTCCACTGTAGTTCACAGAAAAAAATTACATCACAACCTACCAAACACATTTTTATTTATATAAAACTAATCAAGTTTCAACAAAAAAATATTACTACTGGTAATGCACTCTGATATTTTTATTTCTGTTCTATATTAGTTTATTTGAAAAAATTGCTTACAGTTCATTGTAATGAGTGTATGGTCCACAAATGAGATATTATTTACAATTTGAAAAATACCGATCTAATTCAGTATGATTTGAGGGCTGTGGAATTGATCTCGGGGGTGGCCAGATTACTGCCAACAGAGATCCTCAGAGGGATGGGTAAGTAACCCAGGCAGAGCCAGTGAGATGGAAGGAAACTTCTGCTAAGACACAAGGATATGAATTTTATAAATTCAAAAGGACTTCACTACATCAAGGCTGGAGAAGGAAATGGCAGCCCACTCCAGTATTCTTGTCTGGAGAATTTCATGTACAGAGGAGCCTGGAAGGCTACAGTCCATGGGGTCCCAAAGAGTTGGACACGACTGAGAGTCTAACACACCATCAAGGTAGGATGTACTGTGGCCAGTCTGTGTGGAGCCGAGGCTGACGCTTTTACTACAGAACCAGAGTGGAGACTTGGAGAGGAACCGATCCTGCGTGATAATCTCGGAGTCACTCTATCCAGTCACTTTATCAGTCATGTTTCTAGATAGTTCAGTTACATAAGCCAATAAATTCCTTATATTGTTAGGCAGTCTCACAGGGTGAACATTTAAATTTGTAATTTATAATTTTATCTATTACTTTCCATATGATTATAAACATACTTTTTTTTTTTTAAGATCTAAGTCACAATTTGGAATTATTCATGAGAGGCAAGATTAAATGATCTGTTTCAGTTGATTGCTTGCCTCAGTGAATTCTGGATCAAAATGAATCTCACTGACATTGACAACTTAAGCTCCTGAGGAGGAACATATTCTCCAAAGACTCATTCTTGGGAGAAATAAGAACTTGGCTCTGAGTACAGGGGTCATGTCTGTTAGGAATGTAGGTGATGTCATCGGACATTCACTGTAGACAGTTAAAGAAGATTAGTGTGTGCTTCTAAAGACTAATGGAAGTAATTGAGGGGACAAAGGGTATGGTCCTTCAGTTCTAGAAAGGAAAGTGGTTGATGGTGTAGAGGAATGCACGCCAGTGCCATGAAAATATTTTTGAATGGATTACAGATCTGTAGGAAGCATCCTACCTAACAAGTGCTCAGTGACCCTATAAAGCTTGGGACATTCAGTCAGTCAGTTCAGTCGCTCAGTCGTGTCTGACTCTTTGTGACCCCAAGAATCGCAGCACGCCAGGCCTCCCTGTCCATCACCAACTCCTGGAGTTCACTCAGACTCACGTCCATCGAGTCAGTGATGCCATCCAGCCATCTCATCCTCTGTCGTCCCCTTCTCCTCCTGCCCCCAATCCCTCCCAGCATCAGAGTCTTTTCCAATGAGTCAACTCTTCGCATGAGGTGGCCAAAGTACTGGAGTTTCAGCTTTAGCATCATTCCCTCCAAAGAAATCCCAGGGCTGATCTCCTTCAGAATGGACTGGTTGGATCTCCTTGCAGTCCAAGGGACTCTCAAGTGTCTTCTCCAACACCACAGTTCAAAAGCATCAATTCTTCGGTGCTCAGCCTTCTTCACAGTCCAACTCTCACATCCATACATGACCACTGGAAAAACCATAGCCTTGACTAGATGGACCTTTGTTGCCAAAGTAATGTCTCTGCTTTTGAATATGCTATGTAGGTTGGTCATACTTTCCTTCCAAGGAGTAAGCATCTTTTAATTTCATGGCTGCAATCACCATCTGCAGTGATTTTGGAGCCCCAAAAAAGTAACGTCCGACACTGTTTCCACTGTTTCCCCATCTATTTCCCATGAAGTCATGGGACCGGATGCCATGATCTTCATTTTCTGAATGTTGAGCTTTAAGCCAACTTTTTCACTCTCCACTTTCACTTTCATCAAGAGACAGTAGAAGGTATAAAAAGAGAAGGATGTGTTGTTGTTTTGTGTTGTGGATAACCCAAATGTTACTTTGTGTCCTGAGTTTGGTGGAACAAAGTTTAGACACATCCTACATTGATTTGACTTCTACCAACACAGAAAAGTATAATTGAACTTGCTAATTTTGGTTGTGAAGTGAAAATTACTCTTGAACTCTAAAAGACATACTGAGAATGAAGATGGTGAGACATTGGATCCAGTACTTACTAGTTAATAATCTCTGGTTAATTTGGGTTTTTAATAAACCACTCAGATATCTTTGTGTATAAGGATGTATGCTTACTTTCCAGGGCCTTTCTGGGAAAGCAGCACAAGATATGGAAATCAGGCTTGAAGTGAGAAGTCCTGACTTTGCTTATTGTCTCTTTGGCTTCTCAGGTGGCTCGGTGGTAAAGAATCCTCCTGCCAATGCAGGAGATGTGAATTCGCTCCCTGGGTTGGGAAGATCCTCTGGAGAAGGAAATGGTAACCCATTCCAATATTCTTGCCTGGAAAATACCATGGGCATAGGAGCCTGGCAGGCTACAGTCCAAGGGGTCACAAAAGAGTTGGACATGACTGTTCTTGTGACATTTAGGGGCTCTTTATATTGTTCTTTGGAAATGAGGATAACACCAGTGCCTGTTAATGCTGATTTCACTAAGATCATTGTGTCCATTAGATGGAAAATGCATGTGAAAATGCTTTGAAAACTGTAAAGAACTGTATAAATATAAGAAATTATCTACATTTGTAGGAAGAAACCTAACCCTGCTTTTCACAAATGCCCTGTCAGTATTTAAAAAAAAAGTTATAAACAAATTGTTAATTATAGAAGTCCAGAAATTAAAGGGTATCAGTTTTTGCAAGTTCAATATCCTTGATTCTGATCATGAGTATGTTATGATATTTTTATTTTTAGATAACTTTGTCATTAATCTTCACAATTAATTACTAAAAATGTTAGAGAGTAAAGCTCCATAAAGGGTTGGTAAAGTACAGCAGTGCTTCTGTCTATTATTCTGTTCTGTTCAGCATACAAGCACATTATTTTAATCATCCTGTAATGTTAGAAAGGATTTTAGAGATCCCTAATCCAGTCTTAGCATTTTGCAGATCAAAAAACTAATGTTAGGGTAGTTGAGTGCATTGTTAAAAGATATAGAACTAGTTTTTGAGAGAGCTGGAACTGATACATAGGTCTTTTTGTTCCCAATTTATTTTTCTCAATGATTCATGTTGATTCTCAAGGAAAAAACAAAATCCTAGCTAGAGTAGTTTTAATTTGTAGGTTTCCAAAACCTAAATGCATATATAGTTTCTATTGTCAGAGAAATAGCTGAGTTATAGTGTGAAGTACTATGTATACTAGTTGTGAAAAAGCTAATGATTGCAGGACTGGAGAGAAAAGTCCCATTCGATGACGACTGATCATAAAGTCACTTTCAGCCTCAGAATAAAAATAATTAGAAAAATTATGTTATTACTCCTAACTTTTTCTTTGCTCCAAAAGTTAGTGGTGATTTCCAATGGTAGGGACTGATTATTGAAACCAATGGATTGTTTAAGGAGTCCAAAAAGATCAATTGGACACTTATTCCCTCCTATATTCTGTGCAGTTAGAAACCCATCCCTCACTGGTTTTGGCAGGAATCTGGAGATTTCTCGTTTGGGGAAATTGAACCAAGAGACCATAGGCCAGGGACAGCGGGAATAGCAGCTGGAGGTGCCATACCAAAAAGAGGAGCTTATTAAAAGCCCACATATTGAGTGGTGAGGCCACCCAGACCTCTTGTGTCTGTTAGACTTGTATCTCTTGGCACAGTATTGCTGGTAGATTAAAGTTAGTCAACAGATTATAGCTCCTCAGAAAAGATACATGATTACTTACCTCTGTGGATATCTCAGCAAACTGGCTGGGTTCCACTAAACAAAATGCACCACGTGTGTAAAACTTTGAATCTGAATATGAATAAATCAAAGATGATAGCTAAACATTTGAGAGATGCCTCCAACATAAAATACTGAAACCAAAACCAAATCAACAGACAGTGAAACTCAGAGAAAACGCAGAAAGTAGAAGAAAACTTCAAAGGAGATAATATTTACTCATAAAAAATCTTAAAAACTCACAGGGATATTCAGAGCATATCATCTAAAAATATATGGCAATCAAAATAAACTCTATTATTAGGAAGATAAAGTCAAAGTAACCTCCCAGAAGGTAACCAAAATATAAAGAGATCTAAAATTGTAAGGAAAAGATAAGAAATTTAGAGAATGAATCCTAAGACATTAAAAAAAAAATGTATTAAGAGTGCCAGAAAAAGAAAGCAGAGGAAAAAGAGGGAGAGGAATTTACTTGGAGAAATACTGAAGAGCTGAAAAATATTTATTTTCACACGGTAACAAGAGAGTATCCTTAGGACCTAGTGAGAGAGCCCAGGAGAAGTTCTTGGAGGACGCAGTGGTGCAGCTATATGAGGCTTCCTCTAAGCACAGAGGCAGGACCAGCGTGGAACGGTGGTCAGCCACCGAGATGGACACTGCAGTGTCTGCTGAGATAAGGGAGCATGGTGGGTATGAGCGACTGAAGGAAATCAAGCGTGGATGAAGTGGGAAGAGGTGCATGGGTGAGATGAAGCCAGGGATCAGAGGCCACTGGGGGAGCTGGCTGCACAGAACCGTGTAGGCTGTGTCAGAGTTTGCCTTTTTCCTGTGGGCACACAACTGGCACTCCCTGAATGTTGTAAGCAGGGGTGGAGATGGAGTAAAATTTGTGTTATTGTGAAGATCACTTTACCTGCAAGGTAGAGAATGGATTGGAGGAAGGTTAAAGGGAGATGTTAGGCAGATTTCACAGTTGCCAGGCAAAGGATGAGGGTGGTCTGGACAAGTGTGATGATGATGAGGATGAAGAGAAGAGGAAGTTCCTCAGAAATACTTGGTTGGTTAAGTAAGCAAGCCTTTGTGATAACTTATATCAAGGGTTGAGTTTTTGAACATTCTAAGTAAAATAACTTGCCTAGTGTGACCAAAAACAAAAACAAAAACAAACAGAGGGAAAAATAAATTAGAGCTTCCCTGGTGGCTCACATGGTAAAGAATCTGCCTGCAACCCAGGTTCAATCCCTGGGTTGGAAGATCCCCTGGAGAAGGAAATGGCTACCCATCCAGTATTCTAGGGTAGAGATATATAAATTAAGGACATTAAAATTGTCAAAGCATATATATGTACATGTAACAAAAGTGTTTTAAAAGTTTACCAGTGAGTGCTGGGTATAATTCAATACAGCAAGTTTGAAAATCTAGATGCAGTCAATTTTCTAGGAAAATAAAGATTACCGCTTTCTTTTCATGATTTATGACATCCTGAACCTGCAAGATAGAAATAAAAGAGCCAGGCTCAGTGGTGACTCTTGTGAGACGAGTGGGAGGATTTGGGTCTGACTGGATGGTGTTCTAATCACAACATCTGGAAGTGTTCTAATCTGCTCTTTAAAGTAACCTTGAAATCACTGCATGGCCCACTTTTTGCTCCCCATCCTGGTGAATAACAAGCTTGGCATTCTTCTGGGGAGTTACTGGACAGAGGAACTGTGATTGCTGTGGCATCTTCTCCAAATCCAGAGCTTTTGGAAACGTGCTGTATTCTTCGTGCACTTTTCTGACATTTCAGCAGGACTATAGGGAAA
The DNA here is from genome assembly GCF_055505025.1 of Bos grunniens. Lineage (NCBI taxonomy): Eukaryota > Metazoa > Chordata > Mammalia > Artiodactyla > Bovidae > Bos > Bos grunniens. The sequence goes on along the minus strand of NC_141170.1, from coordinate 111,302,162 downwards.
GGGGAAACGATGTATGTTTTTTTTTTTAATCCTTTCTCATTGAACCAGAAGAAGAAGATATTTTAAAATATATCTTTATGGTTGAAATTCACTATTTTCATAATTTTTGAAAATTAGTATAATCTTTGAGTTAAATATTCAAAGAAAAATACTTTTCGTACACTTATCTTTGTCTTAGTATTCTTATTTATGATGAAGCTTGTTTAGACATAAGGAACATCAATCACCATTACTTATTGGTACTCATTATTTCTGTGTAATTTGGAACTATAATTTGTGGAATATAATTTAAAGAATTTAAGAGAAAACATTCCATGAAGTTGTGAATGACAAGTTTTTGTGTCAGAATTTTTGGTTTCTCTGTTTTAAAAGATCTGACAGAAATGAACTCCAGGTAAAGCAGTATGAATACTCAAATTTCTCTTCATCCAAGGCATTTTGGAATAAAAAGCAACAATAACCATACAGCAAGTTAAATATTTTATAGGTTACAAATTTTGCAGTTGTGCAAACCAATGCTGTGACATGCTAATTTGTCATTAATAGGCTAACAGAAGCATACTTTGAAAAAATCAGTTTAATGAATAGTCCTGACACAGATATTCTTAAAATACTATAACCTTCACCTGCTTTCATAAATAGTGGTCTGGCTCAGCACAAAAAAAAAACCAGTGCTCAGCCTAAAAGGCAAGGAATTGAAATATTTAAAATACCTACACCTATACTGCAGGTATTTTTTATACTTATAATTCCACATATGAGTGATATCATACAAAAAACAATACCAATTTGCTATTTGCATTGGAAAAAAACCATGTTATAAAGCATTCTGTATTTTAATATGTAGGCCTCAGAAACTTTTACAAAGTTTTCACTAAAATTTATTAGCATTCAAGTCACCTGGTTAAATGTTATTGTATCACTGCTATATTTAAAATACATAACCCATAATGTCCCACTGTATAACATATGGAACTCTGCTCAGTGTTATGTGTCGGTCTGGAATGGAGGGGAGTTTGGCTGACTCTCTTCACTGTTCATCTGAAACTATTCATATTGCAACATTGTATGGGGGTTATACCCCAATACAAAATAAAATGTTTTATAAAAAGTTATTATATCAATACTATAGATATAAAAATATGCCTTTCAGATACTGAAATAATGTGTATTTTGGCATTTTAAAATTGAATTTTGTTTGGTTTATAATGTTTCAGGTGTACAGCAAAGTGATTCAGTTTTAGAGCCTCAGAAATTTTTATATGGATCCATTTTATTTTTCCCAAATATTCTCTTAACTTTCTTTTCCTAGGAAATCACCTGTATGTCTCCAGAAGAGTCCTGCATGACCTACAGTGAAAAAGATACCTTGTTCTTTTCTCTCCATCATTGAGCATTGGTTTTAGCTTCTAAATGCTTCTCAAATCACTCTACATCGCCCCTTCTCCTTTGAATCCATTCTAGGCCAAAACTCTATTGTTTGGCTCTTAATACTGGTGAAATAGCTTCCCAATTTTCTTGAATCCATTTTCCTCCTAACAAGCAAATATTTAGTTAAAGTGACCTCTTTAAAATAAAAATATTGTGATACTCCTAGCTTATCACTTATTGATTTTCCATGCTCTTGAAATACAGTTCAAAATTCTTATCATGTTCTGTAAAAGCACAAACGACAGCTTATGGAAAAACCTCTAATGCTTCTTTCCTTCATGTGCTTATTATAGTTAATGATTGTATATTCATTTACATAACTTTTCCCCTTGGTCTGTGTTCACTTGTGATAATTTTGTCATTGATTTCACTTCTACATTTGTGTAAATTTCACAATGCATTGTTACTATTTTAATTTTAGAGAATTACTTAAAATTTTTTATTGAATCAAAGATCCTTTAAATTATATGTGCTTTATAATTTTTAAAAGTTTCACACGGGTGATTTCATACAATTCTGTAATAATTCTTTTCTTTCATCTATGCTTATATTTCCTCTCCCTCTTTCTCTCTCTCCACCCCACTGGTAACCACTAGCTCGTTCTCTATGTTTGTGGGTCTGCTTATTTTATGTTTCATTCACTAGTTTGTTGTAATTTTTTAGATTCCACATATAAGTGATATCATACAGTTTTTGTCTTTCTCTGCCTGACTTATTCCATTTAGCACAATGCCAAGTTCATCCACACAGCTGCAAATGATAAGATTTCAGTCTTTTTTGCAGCTGAGTAATATTCCATTGTATATATGTACCATATCTTCTTTATCCACTCATATGTTGACAAACATTTAGGTTGTTCCCATACTTTGGCAATTGTAAATTATTTTTAAAGGAGACTTAAACATCAGATAAAGGAGACTTCACTTCAGTTCAGTTCAGTTGCTCAGTCGTGTCCAGCTCTTTGTGACCCCATGAACCACAGCACGCCAGGCCTCCCTGTCCACCAACTCCCAGAGTTCACTCAACCTCATGTCCATGGAGTCAGTGATGCCATCCAGCTATCTCATCCTCTGTCGTCCCCTTCTCCTCCTGCCCTCAATCCCTCCCAGCATCAGAGTCTTTTCCAATGAGTCAACTCTTTGCATGAGGTGGCCAAAGTACTGGAGTTTCAGCTTTAGCATCATTCCTTCCAATGAACACCCAGGACTGATCTCCTTTAGGATGAACTGGTTGAATCTCCTTGAGTCTTCTCCAACACTACAGTTCAAAAACATCAATTCTTCGGCGCTCAGCTTTCTTCACAGTCCAACTCTCACATCCATACATGACTACTGGAAAAACCATAGCCTTGCTTAAACATTATATAAAAATGGTTTTAAAATTTACCCTCATTTCTTTTTTACCACTTTTATAGCTGTTGATTTGTCTATGTAAATAAAAATTTTAATGTTGTATCACACCTGTTGCCTAAGGAATTACCTTTAGCATTTCTTATAGTGCAGGTCTCCTGATAATACAGTTTATTCACTTTTGTTTCACTGAAAAGTCTTTATTTTGCTCTTATTTCTGTAAGATTCTTTTGAGTTAAGATTTCTGTTTTGACAGTTTTTTCTTTCAGTATTTCATTGTTGACTGGTTTTGCACCATTTCTGACAAGAAGTCTGCTGAATACTTTGTTTATTTGTAGGTAACATTTCTTTGTTATTTGGTTGCTTTCATGATTTTCTTTTTATATATATTTAAAAAAAGCAGTTTCATTAGGCTGTTGCTAATTTAAATATATATATATATATATATACATTGAGGGCAGGAGGAGAAGGGGATGACAGAGGATGAGATGGTTGGATGATATCACCAATTCAATGGACATAGGTTTGGGTGGACTCTGGGAGTTGGTGATGCACAGGGAAGCCTGGCGTGCTGTGGTTCATGGGGTTGCAAAGAGTTGGACATGACTGAGCAACTGAACTGATACCTGTGTGTGTCAGTTCAGTTCAGTTCATTCACTCAGTCGTCTCTGACTCTTTGTGATCCCATGAATCACAGCACGCCAGGCCTCCCTGTCCATCACCAACTCCCGGAGTTCACTCAGACTCACGTCCATTGAGTCAGTGATGCCATCCAGCCATCTCATCCTCTGTCGTCCCCTTCTTCTCCTGCCCCCAATCCCTCCCAGCATCACAGTCTTTTCCAATGAGTCAACTCTTCGCATGAGGTGGCCAAAGTACTGGAGTTTCAGCTTTAGCATCATTCCTTCCAAAGAAATCCCAGGGCTGATCTCCTTCAGAACGGACTGGTTGGATCTCCTTGCAGTTCAAGGAACACTCAAGAGTCTTCTCCAACACCACAGTTCAAAACCATCAATTCTTCGGCATTCAGCTTTCTTCACAGTCCAACTCTCACATCCATACATGACCACTGCAAAAACCATAGCCTTGACTAGACGGACCTTTGTTGGCAAAGTAATGTCTCTGCTTTTGAATATGCTATCTAGGTTGGTCATAACTTTCCTTCCAAGGAGTAAGCGTCTTTTAATTTCATGGCTGCAGTGACCATCTGCAGTGATTTTGGAGCCCAAAAAACAAAGTCGGACACTGTTTCCACTGTTTCCCCATCTATTTGCCATGAAGTGATGGGACCAGATGCCATGATCTTCATTTTCTGAATGTTGAGTTTTAAGCCAACTTTTTCACTCTCCTCTTTCACCTTCATCAAGAGGCTTTTTAGTTCCTCTTCACTTTCTCCCATAAGGGTGGTGTCATCTGCATATCTGAGGTTATTGATATTTCTCCCAGCAATCTTGATTCCAGCTTGTGCTTCTTTCAGCCCAGCGTTTCTCATGATGTACTCTGCATATAAGTTAAATAAGTAGGGTGACAATATACAGCCTTGACGAACTCCTTTTCCTATTTGAAACCAGTCTGTTGTTCCATGTCCAGTTCTAACTGTTGCTTCCTGACCTGCATACAAATTTCTCAAGAGGCAGGTGAGGTGGTCTGGTATTCCCATCTCTTTCAGAATTTTCCACAGTTTATTGTGATCCACACAGTCAAAGGCTTTGGCATAGTCAATAAAGCAGAAATAGATGTTCTTCTGGAACTCTCTTGCTTTTTCCATGATCCAGTGGATGTTGGCAATTTGATCTCTGGTTCCTCTGCCTTTTCTAAAACCAGCTTGAACAACTGGAAGTTCACAGTTCACGTATTGCTGAAGCCTGGCTTGGAGAATCTTGAGCGTTACTTTACTAGCGTGTGAGATGAGTGCAACTGTGCGGTAGTTTGAGCGTTCTTTGGCATTGCCTTTATGTATGCCTTTATGAATATATATATTCAGCTTGGATTTCTCTGAGTTTCTTAGATCTGTTATTTGTTTGCTGTATTTCATTAATTAAAAAAAATTCTTCACTATTATCTCTTCAAATATTCCTCCTGCCCCATTCCATGTATTTTGTCCTCTTAGAACCTAATGGTACATTTATTGAACCAACTGTTATTGTCCACAACTCTTGGGTGTTTTGTTCTGTTTTGGTATTCTTTTTATGTTTGGATAAATTCCACTGACCTGCCTTTAATTTTATTGATTTATTAATAATTTTATTTTATTGATTCTTTAATTTAATTGATTAAATTTTATTTTTAATTAAAAATAATTGAGTTATTTAATTTAATAATTTAATTTAATTATTGATTTAATTTTTTGATTCTTTCCTTTAATTTTATTGATTCTTTCCTTAGCCTTGTCCAGTCTGATTAGAAAGTCATCCAGAGAATTCATTAGTAATATCATGTTTTTATTTCTAGGATTTCCATTTGACATTGTTTCCATTTTCTGCTAAATTTTCCTTTTCATTTTATGGGAATTTTGTCATCTTTACTGTTACTTTACATTTTTATATAATAAGCATAGTTATGTTAAAGACTTTATTAGTTGTAACATCTTGGTCATCTCCGAATCCTTTGTGTTAAACATTTTCTCTCTTGATTGTTTTCTTTCCCTCCCTTTTTGGGTATGTATCATAATAAATAACATTTCTTCTTGAAATGGTCATCCCTTCCTCTCCTTTCTGGTCATTTCTTTTGAAGACTGAACCCATCAGTCAGTAGTTGAACTGGGTTTTGGTTTTATTGTTGCTATAATCATATTTAGTGCTCTACATGGAGAAGGCAATGGCACCCCACTCCAGTACTCTTGCCTGGAAAATCCCATGGACAGAGGAGCCTGGTAGGCTGCAGTCGATGGGGTTGCTAAGAGTCGGGCACGACGGAGTGACTTCACTTTCACTTTTCATTTTCATGCATTGGAGAAGGAAATGGCAACCCACTCCAGTGTTCTTGCCTGGAGAATCCCAGGGATGGAGGAGCCTAGTGGGCTGCCGTCTGTGGGGTCGCACAGAGTCGGACATGACTGACGTGACTTAGCAGCAGTAGCAGCAGGGCTCCACAGACTTGAGATTCGTCCAGGCAGGAACCACTACCGCCTTGTGTTCAGTGTTGGATTTGGGATACTGGCTGGGTTTTTCCATGTTTCTGGTCCACTCCTCGTGGTGAGCAGCCCTGCACACATGTGCCACAGTGAGTTTTATCTCCATCCTCTTGCCAGCCTCTGATGGGAGACTCCTGTTGCTTGTTACCCACATATCCTGGTCCAGCTTCAGTCTTAGGCGGGTCCTATGTACTTTGGATTCTGGAATAGAATTTCTCAGCATTTCTTTCCCTGCCTCACATGAGAGCCAAATTCTTCCTTCTGTCCATGTGTGTATTTGTGCAAGTGTGTGTGCCATGCACATACCTGGGGTTGGATGGTCTTGGGTGGGAGAGGGTTTCCTTCTTGCTGCCCCAGTGTTAGCAGATTCCAGCTTTCTATCACTCTATGACCCTAAGCATGGCCAAGTGTTCTACCCACCTTCTGGGACAAATAACTGTTCTTTCTGCCCTCCACCCTGAGGCATTTTGTCTTTGCCAGGACCCTGGGGATGGGTGGTTTATAACTTGTGTCCCAGTTGCTTAAGGCTTTTGCTTTGTGTGAGTGAAGGGTAGAGATGGGGTTGGGTTCTGTACCTCTCTGTCTTTCGCAGTCTCCTCCCTGCCTGTCTTTTTCACAGCACCTGGTGGAGGCCTGGACAAAGAACTCATGTCTAAGACTGAACTCTCCTTGTTTGTATTAAAATTTAAACATTTTTAAAGACCTTAAATATGAAGGTCTTTCTTCATATCCCCTTTGATGCTACTTACCTCTCCAAGTGTACTGTGCCAATGGTCCATGTCACTTCTCTCTCCTTGGAAGTGCGAGGGGAATAGATTTTCCCCTTCTTGACTTCAAAAATCCATTTTGTGTTAAGGTAGATTATAAACTGGACACAGATAGATTCTAAGGAAACACTATTAACCCAAAGTCTTTCTGTAATAGTATATTTTAAAAAAATATGTTTAATGAGAAAATGAGTGAGATGATAGTTTAGGACTCTTTTATATTCAAAACACAGTACTAGTTTTTTGTAACCTTGGAACTTATGAGAAACTATTAGATAGTTTTGGTCTTTCAGAATTAACCAAGGAGCAGCCTTCAGTAGCAGTTTTAAAATTTCTATGTGCTGTTAAGAAGCCTCTGCAAATAAAAAATTTCCAACTCTGTTCCTTTTTTTTTTTTTATTTAGAAAACAATACTAGTAACCACCAGACCAACAAAAATTTTTAAAAACCCTGAGATTTGGAGTGCTCACAGGATTTGCTCTTAGCACACAGCTACTATAATACTAGGATTCAACTTGGAACTTCAAATTTAGCATGTTCCATCACTGGGCCATGATTGGCATTTCTGCATCCTTCTGTCACTCTCTGTCTGTGACTATTATTAGACTGTAAGCTCCTTCATAGGCAGGACCCATGTCTTATTAATTTTAGTTACTTCTTTCATCCCAGAGACTAGTAAGGTAATCTGTACAAACAGAAATCCAATAATTACTAAGTTATTTTTTAAACCATGGTTTTACTATTTTCTTCATTCCTAGATCTTTATAAGTCTTCCCAATTAAGCTTTAAAAAAAATAACAGAGGTGAGTGATATAATTATTTATTTTATATCTCTGTTTCTACAGCTCTTTCAATATTATAGGAGTGATCCTAGGAACAAAGAAGCACCCCAAGCCTTAGACTCATAAGAAAATTACAATATAGCTTCCATTTATTGAGCACTTCTTATTTACCAGGCAATGCTAAGCAGCTTCTCTGCATAGTAGCTAAAAGCACAGACTCAAAAACCAGAATGACGTGGTTCTGACTCTACCTCCAATATTACTGCTTTCTTAGGCAACTGTCTGATTGCCCTGTGTCTCTGGCACACAGTAGCTACAAAATGTTTTGGCTTTCATGAGCTTGTTTATGTTTCTAAAATCGTCCATTAAACTTATATTCTGTCTTTAAAAATTAGTTTCTGAAACTAAGGAGAATGCAGTGCTTTTGAAATTCCTTCCAAAGTAATATACTTCTTTTTTTTTTTTCCCAGGTTTCCCCTTTCTACCTATAATCCCCTACTGGGACTTTTATAACTACCTGTATAACTATTCTATTCTATCTCCATTACTTGGGCAAGCCTCGAACTCCTTATGCCTCTGTTTTCTCATGTATGAAATGGGTATAATAATAGTGCATATATCATATGTTATTTATACTATTTATATTCCTTAACCCACAAAGTACTTCTCCCCTCTACTGTCTCACCTCTCTCCCTGTCAGAGAGAGAGAGAAAAATTCTCACCACGGTCTTCTTTTTTTTTTTTTGAAAATATGTACCATGAGGTACTTTAGTTATTTTCAGTATTCATCCCACTAGCATAATATCTAAGACAGAACTATGTCATACCATATTCTTTTTTTTTTTTTCTGAAAAATTTCACAATATAATGTTGATAGTTTACCATGAAGAAATTAAGAAAAGAGAATAGTTTCTAATGTTTATCCAAGTATTGACTGTTCGTAGTGCTCTTTACTCCTTCCTGTATTTCCCAGTTTTGTTTTGATATTATCATCATTCATAAAGGACTTTATCATTTTTTATAGCTCGTGCATGCTTCCTTAGCTTTCATTTCTCCGAAGGTGTTTTCACCCCCATTTCAAAAGATACTTTCAATGAATATCTATTACAGAATTGACAGCTTTAATTTTTCAGCACTTTATTATTATTTTTTTTTTTGATAAATTTAATGCCTTTTATTGCCATACCTCATTTTACTGTGCTTTGCTTTAGTGAGCTTTATAGATACATGTTTTGTTTTGTTTTTTTTTTCCTTGTTAATTTTCTGTTTAGTTGATCTATCCATAAGTGTGAGTGGGGTATTAAAGTCTCCCACTATTATTGTGTTATTGTTAATTTCTCCTTTCATACTTATTAGGATTTGTCTTACATACTGCAGTGCTCCCATGTTGGGTGGATATATATTTATAATTGTTATATCTTCTTCTTGGATTGATCCTTTGATCATTATGTAGTGACCTTCTTTGTCTCTTTTCACAGCCTTTGTTTTAAAGTCTAATTTATCTGATACGAGTATTGTGACTCCTGCTTTCTTTTGGTCCCAATTTGCATGGAAAATCTTTTTCCAGCCCTTCACTTTCAGTCTGTATGTGTCCCCTGTTTTGAGGTGGGTCTCTTGTAGACAACATATGTAGGGGTCTTGTTTTTGTATCCATTCAGCCAGTCTTTGTCTTTTGGTTGGGGCATTCAACCCATTTACGTTTAAGGTAATTACTAATAAGTATGATCCCGTTGCCATTTACTTTATTGTTTTGGGTTTGAGTTTATACACCATTTTTGTGTTTCCTGTCTTGAGAATATCCTTTAGTATTTGTTGGAGAGCTGGTTTGGTGGTGCAGAATTCTCTCAGCTTTTGCTTGTCTGAAAAGCTTTTGATTTCTCCTTCATACTTGAATGAGATCCTTGCTGGGTACAATAATTTGGGCTGTAGGTTATTTTCTTTCATCATTTTAAGTATGTCTTGCCATTCCCTCCTGGCTTGAAGAGTTTCTATTGAAAGATCAGCTGTTATCCTTATGGGAATTCCCTTGTGTGTTATTTGTTGTTTTTCCCTTGCTGCTTTTAATATTTGTTCTTTGTGTTTGATCTTTGTTAATTTGATTAATATGTGTCTTGGGGTGTTTCTCCTTGGGTTTATCCTGTTTGGGACTCTCTGGGTTTCTTGGACTTGGGTGATTATTTCCTTCCCCATTTTAGGGAAGTTTTCAACTATTATCTCCTCAAGTATTTTCTCATGGTCTTTCTTTTTGTCTTCTTCTTCTGGAACCCCTATGATTCGAATGTTGTAGCGTTTAATATTGTCCTGGAGGTCTCTGAGATTGTCCTCATTTTTTTAAATTCGTTTTTCTTTTATCCTCTCTGATTCATTTATTTCTACCATTCTATCTTCTAATTCACTAATCCTATCTTCTGCCTCTGTTATTCTACTATTTGTTGGCTCCAGAGTGTTTTTAATTTCATTTATTGCATTATTCATTATATATTGACTCTTTTTTATTTCTTCTAGGTCCTTGTTAAACCTTTCTTGCATCTTCTCAATCCTTGTCTCCAGGCTATTTATCTGTGATTCCATTTTAATTTCAAGATTTTGGATCAATTTCACTATCATTATTTGGAATTCTTTATCAGGTAGATTCCCTATCTCTTCCTCTTTTGTTTGGTTTGGTGGGCATTTATCCTATTCCTTTATCTGCTGGGTATTCCTCTGTCTCTTCACCTTGTTTAAATTGCTGAGTTTGGGAGTCCTTTCTGTATTCTGGCAGTTTGTGGAGTTCTCTTTATTGTGGGGTTTCCTCGCTGTGTGTGGGTATGTAGAGGTGGCTTGTCAAGGTTTCCTGGTTAGGGAAGCTTGTGTCGGTGTTCTGGTGGGTGGAGCTGTATTTCTTCTCTTTGTTCAGTTGCGCTATGGGGAGGGAGGGAGGGATGCTGCAAACAAATGACACTGGCGTGCGCTCGCAGTGCCTCAGCCACACTGGGTCTGCCCCCGCTCACGGCGCGTGTAGCCTCCCTGCCCACACTGCTCAGGCTCTAGGTTGTTCCGCCGGGAACAATCCGAGGCTGGGCCTGGGTTGCATGCACCTCCCAGGTCCAAGCCGCTCAGGTTCAGGCACTCAGGTAGTCCTCAGAGGCGCAGACTCAGTTGGGGCTGCGTTTTGTGCTCTTCCCAGGTCCGAGCAGCTCAGGTGATGAGGTGTTTGGCGAGCGCCAATGCTGCGACTTATCGCCTCCCCGCCACTTGGTTATCTGGGTGTAAAACCGGCGCACCTTCTCAGGCAGATGTTGACCGTCCAGACCCCCAATAAGTTTTAGTTAGCAAAGAAGCCAGTTTTATAGATAACGTCTCTCTGGGGCTGCGATTGCCCCCTTCCGGCTCTGGCTGCCTGTCACCGGAGGGGGAAGGTTTGCAGCCGGCTACCTCTGTTTAGTCCTTTGTTCCGTGCGCGGGCTGGCGGTGTCTTAGGTTAGGGCTGGCTTTTCGCATGGTAGATATCCCACAGTCTGGTTTGCTAGCCCAAATTATTTCGCTCAGATAGTGCTCAGGGTATTCAGGCCAGATTCTTACTCTCAGCGATGCAGCCCGCGCCGCGCCTCCCTGCCCAGCCCCCGCTTGCTAATGGCGGATGCAGGCGTCTGCGCTGGTTCTCCGCTGGAGGAGTTACCGTAGGGCTCGCAATCTGCGAGTTTTAATTGTTTATTTATTTTTTCTCCCTGTTATGTTGTCCTCTGTGCTTCCAAAGCTTGGCACGGATTCGGCAGTGAGAAGGTTTCCTGGTGTTTGGAAACTTCTCTCTTTTTAAGACTCCCTTCCCGGGACGGAACTCCGTCCCTCCCTCTTTTGTCTCTTTTATTGTCTTTAATATTTTTTCCTACCACCTTTCGAGGAGTTGGGTTGCTTTTCTGGGTGCCTGATGTCCTCTGCCGGCATTCAGAAGTTGTTTTGTGGAATTTACTCGACGTTTAAATGCTCTTTTGATAAATTTGTGGGGGAGAAAGTGTTTTCCCCGTCCTACTCCTCTGCCATCTTGGCGCCTTCCCTCCCAACTCGGTTCCTTAATGTGCTTAAAAAATCTTTTAGAATTTAGATCATGCAAATAAAAAATTTCCAACTCTGTTCCTTAATGTGCTTAAAAAATCTTTTAGAATTTAGATCATAAAGAAAGTTCAACCATCTGTACTGTCTGTATTTTCACTTTAAAACAACACCAATAAACAAATGTGATCATTTACTGAGGATTTATTAAGTGTCAGGAACTCCACTGGGTGCTTTGTTTTCATTAACTCAATAGTTTTGAGCGGGAGATATTTGATCTTTTTATAGGTGAGGAAATAGCTGTGAGACAACAAACGTTCTGTAACCACTGAGCAGTCTGATCCTGGAGTACTTAAGCATAACAGTGAAGCTTTTTATAGGTTAATAACTTTGTGACTATTTTGTTTATTTATTTATTTAGATTCATAAGTGAAGGAGAATTTTATTCTTTGATCAGAGAATGGAGAGGTATGAGCTCACACTCTAGAGCACATGTGCTCTGTGAGGGTTTTAGTTTTTCTAAACAAATGAAAGCAGAGACACCATGGGAATTCAAATTTAAATAGCACTATTTTCTTTGTGCTATCTCATAAAAAAATCAAATGAAATGTATTTTCCCTATACTCTGATATTCTACCCTTAGTGATATATTTTGTTTTACATTTTACTTAAAAACTTTATTAGAACTGAGAGTTTCTTCTAGGTGTACTACTAGAATCTTAGTGTATATTGCTAGATATTGGAAAAGGAAATGGCAACCCACTCCAGTATTCTTGCCTGGAGAATCCCATGGACAGAGGAACCTGGTGGGCTGCTGTCCATGGGGTTGCACAGAGTTGGACACGACTGAAGCGACTTAGCATGCATGCATGCATGCATTGGAGAAGGAAATGGCAACCCACTCCAGGGTTCTTGCCTGGAGAATCCCAGCGAGGGCGGTTGGGGGGAGGTGCCTGGTGGGCTGCCGTCTATGGGGTCGCACAGAGTTGGACACGACTGAAGCGACTTAGCAGCAGCACCAGCAGCATTGCTAAATATAGTTTGGGGCAAATAGAAGAAATAATCATTCTCACTGACTGGATATTGGATGACATTAGGAATAAATATTAAATTATTTTGGGCATGATAATGGTGCTGTGGTTATGTTTAAAAAATTCTTAGCTTTAAGCATTCATACATTATAAAAGGAAGTAATATCATTCAGGGATTTGGTACAAAATAAAATTGGTAGAGTTAGTCGATGAGAATATAGATAAAAATGATTGCCATGAACTAATAATTTTTAAACACAGTGAGGGGAGCATGGAGGTCATTTTTTTATTTGAAATTTTCCACAATAACAAACAAAAAAAGAAGAAATAGTCACATCAATGGACATCACTATAATATAACAATATTGCAATTTAGTTCAAGGAACTATGATAGGCTTATCTACCTAGTATGTTCCAGACAATGGCAATACAAGGTTGGTTAAGAGACACATTTCTTGCCATGCAAATTATACACTACTGAGAGGGAAATCAGATTGATTATATTCTTTGCAGTCGAAGATGGATAAGCTCTATACAGTCAGCAAAAACAAGACCTGGAGCTGAGTGTGGCTCAGATCTTGAGCTTATTATTGCAAAATTCCATCTTAAATTTAAGAAACTAGGGAAAACCACTAGGCCATTCAGGTATGACCTAAATAAAATCCCTATGTTTATACAGTGGAGATGGCTAATGGATTAAAGGAGTTAGTCTGGAAGACAGAGTGCCTGAAGAACTATAGATGGATGTTCTTAACACTATACAGAAGGCAGTGACCAAAACCACTCCAAAGAAAAAGAAATGCAAGAAGGCAAAGAGGTTGTCTGAAGCAGACTTACAAATAGCTGAGAAAAGAAGAGAAGCAAAAGGCAAAGGAGAAAAGGAAAGATATACCCCACTGAATGTAGAGTTCCACAGAATAGTAAGGAGAGATAAGAAAGCCTTCTTAATTGAACAATGCAAAGAAATAGAGGAAAACAACAGAACTGGAAAGACTAGAGATCTCTTCAAGAAAATTTGAGATATCAAGGGAACATTTCATGCAAAGATGGGCTTGATAAAGGACAGAAACGGTATGGACCTAACAGAAGCAGAGACCACGCTGCTGTGTCAATCACAAGAAAATGTGGAAAATTATTAAAGAGATGGGAATACCAGACCACCTTACTTGTCTCCTGAGACATCTGTACACAGGTCAGTTAGAACCAGACTGGAACCACCGTTCCAGAATGGAACCACAGACTGGTTCAAAACTGGGAAAGGAATACAACAAGGTTGTATATTATCAGTCTGTTTATTTAACTTATATGCAGAGTACATCATGCAAAATGTCAGACTGTATGATTCACAAGCAAGAATCAAGATTGCCAGGAATAAATATCAACAACCTCAGATATGCAGATAATACTACTCTAATGGCAGAAAGGGAAGAGGAACTAGAGAGCCTCTTGATGAATGTGTAAGACGAGAATGAAAAGAGCTGGCTTAAAACTCAAAAAGCTAAGATCATGGACTCTAGTCCCATCACTTCATGGAAAATAGAAGGGAAAAAAGTGGAAGCAGTGACAGATTTTATTTTCCTGTGATCCAAAATCACTGTGAATGATGACTGCAGCCATGAAATTAAAAGACACTTGTCCTTGAAAGAAAAACTATGACAAACCTAGACAGCATATTAAAAAGCAGAGAGATAATTTTGCCAACAAAGGTCCATATAATCAAAGCTGTGGTTTTTCCAGTAGTCATGTATAGATGTGAGTTGGACCATAAAGAAGGTTGAGCACCAAAGAATTGATGCTTTTGAATTGTGGTGCTGGAGAAGATTCCTGAGAGTCCCTTGGACTGCAAGGAGATCAAACCATTCAATCCTAAAGGAAATCAATCCTGAATATTCACTGGAAGGACTGATGCTGAAGCTGAAGCTCCAATACTTTGGCCACCTGATATGAAGAGCTAACTCATTGGAAAAGACCCTGATGCTGGAATGATTGAGGGCAGGAGGAGAAGGGGGTGACAGAAGACATGAGATGGTTGGATGACATCACTGACTCAATGGACTTGAGTTTGAGCAAACTGCAGGAGTCCCTGTGCTGCAACCCATGGGGTCACAAAGAGTTGGGCACGACTGAGCAACTGAACGACAATAAGAAAGTAATAATACATTATATTTCAGTACAATATAGTGTGGGTTATGATTTTTAAAAGACTACTAAAGGAGTAAAACAATCCCAGACAAAATGTGTTCTCAGAAATCCTATAAAGGGATGATTATTGTTGTCTTGTATTTTAAAAGAATATTTGATTACAAAAGAAAACTTTTCATGTACATTTTTAAGTAAGAAAAAGCACTTTTATTTTTTAATTAAAAATTCATTTTAATTAAAATGTTTAGAATAAACATACCAAAATGAGAAAGTTATCTAAACTTAGAATATATTTTCCTTTAAAATTTATTTTGAGATTTCAAATAGTATGCATTTAACCTGTATTTCTTATAATAAAATTATACACTTATAAATATTAATATAATTTTATATACAATGAGTTATTTAGTGATATATTTATGCTATAAGGGCTCCCTGGTGGCTCAGCAGTTAAGAACCCACCTGCCAATGTAGGAGATGCAGGAGACTTGAGTTTAACCTCTGGGTCAGGAAGATTCCATGCAGGAGGAAATGGCAACCCACTCCAGTATTCTTGCCTGAAGAATCCCATGAACAGAGGAGCCTGGTGGGCTACAGTCTAAGTCCCATTAGACTGTAATGTAGTTCTTTACTACTGAGCACATTATGCTATAAAGAAAAAACAGTGTAAATTCATGTTAGAGGACCTGTATATTTTTTATGCTTTTGGGAGGAGGGACAAAAAGCCACCAGATATGGCAAAGAAGTATTACAGTAAAATCTGTAATCTCATGGGAGTGGGTGTTAGTACATTTTCTATACAGATTGGAATTTTACTGGATTAAGCCTTTAATTCCTGCTATCTAAAGGAACCTAGAGAAGAAACTTTGCTCTCTCTGAATTGGAAGGTTACACACAATCAAGTCAGATTTAAAAAGGGGAGAAACAATAATTATTTTTTGTGTGAAAACTTTATAATCCTTAAGCAAGAGATGAGTGAATATAGTATATAATATAAAGATTGCCAGAATAAGTTTATCATTGTTATAAACATGTCGATTTATTAATACTGCAAAAATTTTTAAACAGCAAGTAACAGGAAATAGTGGTCTTTATTTAAAAAAAAATTCTAACATTACACCTATTTTATCTGTACCTATAACACCTTTCCATTTATTAAATATACTTTTTGTAGTATATTTGTGATATAAAGTAGTTTATTGGAGAGTTTATTGTTCTATTTACATAACTGACTCAACATTACTGCAGGTGTATCAGTTTTACTATTTATCCTACCTGTGTGCTTCAGTTAAGTTTATTTTCATATTCTATTTTTTAAATTAATTTATTTATTTTAATTGGAGGCTAATTACTTTACAATATTGTAGTGGTTTTGCCATACATCAACATGAATCAGCCACGGGTGTACATGTGTCCCCATCCTGAAACCCCCTCCCACCTCCTTCCCCATCCCATCCCTCAGGGTCATCCCAGTGCACCAGCCCTGAGCACCCTGTCTCATGCATCCAACCTGGACTGGCGATCTGTTTCACATATGATAATATACATGTTTCAATGCTATTCTCTCAAATCATCCCACCCTCACCTTCTCCCACAGAGTCCAAAAGTCTGTTATTTACATCTCTTTTGCTGTCTCTTTTGCTGTCTCACACATAGGGTCATAATTACCATCTTACTAAATTCCATAAATATGCATTAATATACTATATTGGTGTTTTTCTTTCTAACTTACTTCATTCTGTATAATAGGCTCCAGTTTCATCCACCTCATTAGAACTGATTCAAATGCATTCTTTTTAATATCTGAGTAATATTCCATTGTGAATATGCACCACAGTTTTCTTATCCATTCATCTGCTGATGGACATCTAAGTTGCTTCCATATCCTAGCTATTGTAAACAGTGCTGCGATGAACATTGGGGTACATGTGTCTCTTTCAATTCTGGTTTCCTTGGTGTGTATGCCCAGCAGTGGGATTACTGGGTCATATGGCAGTTCTATTTCAAGTTTTTTGAGGAATCTCCACACTGTTGTCCATAGTGGCTGTACTAGTTTGCATTCCCACCAATAGTGTAAGAGGGTTCCCTTTTCTCCACACCCTCTCCAGCATTTATTATTTGTAGACTTTTGGATCGCAGCCATTCTGACTGGTGTGAAATAGTACCTCATAGTGGTTTTGATTTGCATTTCTCTGATAATGAGTGATGTTGAGCATCTTTTCATGTGTTTGTTAGCCATCTGTATGTTTTCTTTGGAGAAAAGTCTGTTTAGTTTTCTGGCCCGTTTTTTGATTGGGTCATTTATTTTTATGGAATTGAGGTGCATGAGCTGCTTGTATATTTTTGAGATTAATTCTTTGTCAGTTGCTTCATTTGCTGTTATTTTCTCCCATTCTGAAGGCTGTCTTTTCACCTTGCTTATAGTTTCCTTCATTGTGCAAAAGCTTTTAAGTTTATTTAGGTCCCATTTGTTTATTTTTACTTTTATTTCCAATATTCTGGGAGGTGGGTCATAGAGGATCCTGCTGTGATTTATGTCAGAGTGTTCTGCCTATGTTTTCCTCTAGGAGTTTTATAGTTTCTGGTCTTACATTTAGATCTTTAATCCATTTTGAGTTTATTTTTGTGTATGGTGTTAGAAAGTGTTCTAGTTTCATTCTTTTACAAGTGGTTGACCAGTTTTCCAAGCACCACTTGTTACAGAGATTGTTTTTTCACCATTGTATATTCTTGCCTCCTTTGTCAAACATAAGGTGTCCATAGATGCATGGGTTTATCTCTGGGTTTTCTATTTTCAACGTCCATTTATGATAAAACCTTCCAGAAAGCAGACATATAAGGAACATACCTCAACATAATAAAAGCCATATATGATAAACCCACAGCAAACATTATCCTCAATGGGGAAAAATTGAAAGCATTTCCTCTAAAGTCAGGAACAATACAAGGGTGCTCACTCTTACCACTACTATTCAACATAGTTTTGGAAGTTTTAGCCACAGCAGTAAGAGAAGAAAAAGAAATAAAAGGAATCCAGATTGGAAAAGAAGAAATAAAACTCTCACTGTTTACAGATGACATGATCCTCTACATAGAAAACCCTAAAGACACCACCAGAAAATCACTAGAGCTAATCAATGAATATAGTAAAGTTGCAGGATATAAAATCAACACACAGAAATCTCTTGCATTCCTATACACTAACAATGAGAAAATAGAGAAATTAAGGAAACAATTCCATTCACCAGTGCAATGAAAAGAATAAAATACTTAGGAATAAATCTACTTAAAGAAATTAAAGACCTATATATAGAAAACTATAAAACACTGGTGAAAGAAATCAAAGAAGACACAAATAGATGGAGAAATATACCATGTTCATGGATTGGAAGAATCAATATAGTGAAAATGAGTATACTACCCAAAGCAATCTATAGATTCAATGCAATCCCTATCAAGCTACCAATCATAATTTTCAGAGAACTAGAACAAATAATTTCACAATTTGTATGGAAATACAAAAAACCTCGAACAGCCAAAGCAATATCGAGAAAGAAGAATGGAACTGGAGGAATCAACCTGCCTGACTTCAGACTATATTCAAAGCTCCAGTAATCAAAAAAATATGGTACTGGCACAAAGACAGAAATATAGATCAGTGGAACATATTCTATTTGTTTTAATGATACTAGAATAGAAATTTGCAAAATAACACTACTTCTACTTTTCTGAATAAAAGAAACCATATTACACTGTTTGGACATAAATGTTAACTTTAAAAGGAGTTGATTGTGTCATTTTGTCCTATTATCTCATGAAGTGTTTTAGACTAGCCAGATGAGCATTTTTGCAAAACAGTGTATTTTTGCCTTTTTATTAATGGCATTTAGTTTGCATAATATTCTGTCACTTGAATGTTATTGGTTTTTATTTCATAAAGAATAATATGGAAAGTGTCTTGTGTTAGAGTTTGCACAGTCATTTCACTTACCGTGTAATTTATATGAAAAAATCAGCTTTCCAAATATATTTTTAAAACTGTGATACCATTCCCAACCCTTTGCAACTCATTTTTCTTGTAATTAAAAAAACTTTTTAGCTCAATTACTTGGTACTATTTTTAATGAAAGAATTTGCTGGATGTTTGTTTTCAAGTTGTATTATGCCTCAAAGCGAACAGTTTGTTTCAGCTTTGGAAAAGCTCAGCATTTTTCTGTCTCTAAAGATAGGTAGGAAAATCATACTGCAACTTGCTACCCACTGATTGTAACTGTCTAGCACACATTTATTTTATTTATTAAGATGATCTCTTACTGAAGCAGAATCTTAAAATTTATTTTGTATTTGCAGAGTTGTTTCCTCTTTTTCACTTTCTATATTATATATTAACTAGAAAATAGTACATATCAAATATAGTAGTCATTCATTCACTCAACAGATGTTTTTGCATGAATATTATATGCAAGGCATATTTCTGAATACTGGAAATACAACTATGGACAAACAGGCAAAATTCTCTGCCCCTCAAGGGGCCCACCTTCCAGTGGAGCTGGAGACAGTATGTAAAGGAGTGAAGCAGATTGTGTGGTATGTGGTCACTGCCATAGCCTATTTGGGCTGCTATAACAAAATGCCACATAGTAGGTGGCTTATAAGATTTTGCTGGTCACAGTTGTGGAGGTTGGAAAGTCCAGGTTCAGGGTACCAGCATGGTTGACCTCTGGGCAGGATTGACTTCTGACCCCCTTCCTGGTTGTCAGCCAGCACCTTCTTGCTGGGTCCTCGCATGATGTAAGGGGCTGGGATCTCCCTGGAATCTCGTTATAAACACTAGTCCCATTTATGAGGACACCACCCTTCTGACCTAAGGACCTCCCGAAGGCCCACCTTCTGGTACTTTACACAGGGCCCTAAAATTTTCAACATATGAGTTTTGCAGGGACACAAATATTCAGATCCTAGCAGTCCCTAAATGCTGTGGGAAACAAGAAAAGATAAAGAAAGGAGATAATGACAGTAGGGACTGGAAACTGGAAACTGCAGTTTAAACAAAGACTAGGAGAAAGTAAACTGACTGTCACAGACATGATCCCATGCAACTGTGTCATTTAGTTCTTCAATTCCAATAGTGTATGAACATGAATGTGAACGTGAAGTCACTCAGTCGTGTCTGACTCTTACTGACTCCATGGTCTGTAGCCTACCAGGCTCCTCCACCCATGGGATTTTCAAGGCAAGAATACTGGAGTGGGTTGCCATTTCCTTCTCAAGGAGATATTCCTGACCAGGGTTTGAACCCAGGTCTCCCACATTGTAGGAAGACATTTTACTGGCTGAGCCACCAGGAAAGTCCAATAGTGTATATCATGTAGGAGTTAACTATACAAACGAGGACTACTAATAAAACCCCTGTCCCCTTAGATGCTTAGAGTAGACCTCGGTCATTTGGAATTTGATAAAAAGGTGAATAAGTAAAGTTTTCTCATAAGCAAAAGGAGAAGCTGTGCTTTAATGGCCTAAAGCTGTGAAACGAGCCTAATGGTGGTTCAATTAGGTTCAGCTGTTTGTAATAAAACAGCCTGACAAATAGCGGCTTAAAATAATAGATGCATATTTCTTAGGGATATAAATGAAGAAAAAGGCTTGGTCATCTAGTTCTAGAGGGGCAACCCAACTGTATTGTGGACCCAGCTGCTTTTTCCCCCTTCTGTTTATGTAACTTCATCCTAAAGCTACCTCATGGGAAGTAAGTGTGCAGTAGAGGGCCGCTCAGTGGGTGAGGGGTGCTCACTGTGCCTTGAGGGGTCGACTCAGGGGGCTTGAGGGGCTCAACCCTGCACATAGCAAAGAAAGGACTGGCCCTTGCCTGGCTTCTGGGCAGCGACACCCTCTGAGCCCTTGGAATATCCCACCTGATAAGAATGCTCCTGAGACCCTGGGCCACAGCACATAATTTCTGGTAACAACGTGGTTTACAGTGAACACCTGCTTTTATTCTCCCGCACCTGAACTGCACCGTCAGTTTGGCCTCCGTGGGGGCTGGAGGCTGCATCGCTCAGGTCAGTTGGTGTGTGCTCCTGGCCTTGGTGACTGATTCCCAGCAAGACCATGGATATTCAGGTGAGCTTCTCTGCTTGGGAGCCCTCGACACTTGTCATGCCTCCTTGCTGGGAGAATTAAGTGCTGTCTGTGAAACTCTTCTGGGAGAGGACACCCAGAAACTCCTGTCGGTTTCTCTTGGACTGATCCCCCCTTATGTCTTTTTCTTACATTTTCTTTTCTCTGTCCTTTTGTTGTAATAAACCATTCCATGAGTTTAACAGCATTTCTGGGTCCTGCTAGTGAATCATCCAGTGGTCATGGGGGCCCCTGACGTGGTAGGTGGTCACTGATCCATCTGTGCTGCGGATAATAGAAAGGAGGCTATGCCTTTTGCAGTAAAGAACTCCCTGACTGTGGAACGCAGTATGTCCATTTATGTATTATTGGCTACGAGTTAGTTACAAGGCCTAGCTATAATCTTATATAGTTGGGCAGCAGCATGTTCATCCAAAACTTGAATTCTTATCTAAAGTAAAAGGGGAAGTTGGATATGAAGAAGGAACCAGCAGTCTCTTCTATAAGAGACTTGTAAGAAAAATATACTTTCCACTTGGGTGTTTGTTCATTTTCTTAACTTCTGCTTTTCCTTTTTAATACTATATAGCTTTCATTTTAAAATAAATGTATTTATTGCTATAAAAATCTTCATTCAAAATTTGGTGTTTAATGTAGATTTTTCTATCTTCCTTATTTACTTTCTTCTATTTAATATACAGATACTGTAAGTTTTACTCAGGTCCCTGTGCTAAATTAATGAGGTGCTACTGATGGAGGTAACTGCACATGATGAAGATGAAGTGTTTTGCAGGATTTTCGTTGTTTTTTTTAAGGACCAAGGTGAAATTCTAGTTTTGTGCTTTATCTGTCTCTGGTCTGTGTGTATCTATATATCTGCCTGCCATGTATTTTAAGTGCCTGTTTTCTCTGTATCTGTGTATTTCCTGTATCTTTTCTATCAGTGAATGGGACTGACTTTCCGGCTACATTCTCACCAACTCGGGACTGTCCCTTCCTCCCCTTTGAGGCAGGTCCTTTGATGCCCCATCTCTGTACTCTCCCATGTAGCACTGTGGGTGTGCTCCCTTTTCTCTTCCTTCCCCCCACTTTTTGAATCCCTTTCCCTATTTCCCTGTGTTTCTCATCACGGCTGTATTAGACAAGTTGGCCCTGCTCTTAATCCCCTTGGGGGAAACTGTCTCACCCACAGCCCCTATGAAGGGAGGAGGACTCCGTCATTCCAGAAATGGGGTGAATATGGTCTGTCACAACACCCCCAACCCCAGTCTTCACCGAGAGCATCTGAGTTACAGCAGGCACCTGACTAACCCATAGCCTTACCTGTGAGGCCATTTGACAGATTAAAAACTCTGCCTGAACAAGGATCAGCTGAGCAAATTAGACTCTTGTGAATTTAAACTGGAAATATGGACGAGGAGATTAGGTAGTTGAAGCAGACATTGAAAAAAGAAAAAAAAAATTCAGCCAAAGAGGTGGGACTGAAAGACCACGAGGAAATAAGCTAAAAGGTATGGATGGTCTTGTTGATAGTTTGTGAAAAGAGAGGAAACAGGAGCTGAATATCTTGCAGGCAGAGAAGCAGTAAGCTTCTGCCACCCAGGTAAAAAGAAAATCCATTCTTTCCCTAGACTTCTGTCCCAGTCTCTACTTCTGAGCTTCTCTCCCTGTGACCAAGTGCTCCAAGATTGCCACGCAATCCCTTTGGTCCTCATGTGAACATTTATCTTTACAATAAACTTATCATTACTTGACTTAATCCTGTATGAACCCAACTCACATCAGTTCTGTCATTTTAGATGATGCTCTTGCCTTTATCGTCAAATGGCTATTTCTGGTTCTGAACTCAAATCCTTTCCCATTTTCATTCATCACAACTGAATTCTTACACTACCGTTCTTCACAACTCTCTTCTTGAGACAGTCCCCTTTTACTCTCAGCATGGTTATACACTATATCTCTATAGGGACTCACAACTGATATTTATGTGTTCAAGCGAACCCTCACTGGCTGCCATTAAACACTGAATCAACCCCCACCTTCCCTCACCCCTCTGTTGGCTCTCACTGCTGGTGTAAGACACACTACTCAGAATGGAGACCGTTCCCCCAGACGTCACAGTTTTCTTATCTTCTGGAGGACTAGGACCAGCTCTCTCTCTGTCTCTTAGCATGAACAGGTAAGTTCATATAACTGCTACCAACCTAAAGCTGTCAAGTGGCTTATAAATGAGATCTTGGAATGCTGGAATAACTCTCTGAGGAAAAAGATATGCAGAACCCATTAACAGATGTGTGTGTCAAGGGGTTTACATTTCCACTTCTAAAAACTTTTGTGACATTGTACATAAGCCAGTGGCTTTCAAAAATTCTTAAGAATTGAGCCATTTCTTCCAAATGTGAAACCCTAATATGTAAAACATACAGAAATGAAAGCCCCAAGACCCCCTTTCTCAACAACTGCTCCTGGAGGCCCCTTCTTTGAGCTGTACAGCTTTTTGGAGTGAAGCATTTTGGACTGAAGCTTTTTGGAGTGCGGTTTGAAAGCCATTCCCTTGAGCTTTGAGACCTGTAAACAAAATAGTGTTACCTGCTGGGGTGAACAGATTATTTAACTACTATCCAGGGTCAAACTTCTTTCCAGCCCTGGGAAAACCCAAGTCAGACTCTCTGTCTCTGTAAGAAAGGTATTTCCCCTTGTCCATTCCCTACTTGGGCTTCCTTGGTGGCTTAGATGGTAAAGAATCCACCTACAATGCAGGAGACACAGGAGATGAAGGCTCGACCTCTGGGTCAGGAAGATCCCCTGGAGTAGGAAATGGCAACCCACTCCAGTATTCTTGCCTGGAGAATTCCATGGAAAAAGGAGCCTGGAGGACTATAGTCTGTAAGGTCGCAGAGAGTCAGATATGACTGAGTGACTAACGCTTTCACTTCTTACTTGCCCCATCAATCTCTGCCTGCTTAGACTATCCTCATGGCATTATGGATTATTCCCAAGGACCTTTCCTTTGCTTCTCAAGGGAGTATAGTAACTTGTTCCAAAGCGTATTTGTGGTTTTCCCCTAGAGCACGCTGGGCACTACTGAGCTAACCTCCTCCACACCCACATCCTGTCAGAGCTGGGATGGGTACCTCTTTTGAGCCTTGTAGATTTCTGTGATATCAGATGTGATAGGAGGGCACCAAGACGACTAAGAGTCACTGAAGAGGGGAACCCCAAGAGGAGCTGACTCAGGGGCTGTCTCATGTCTGCAGATGGCCCCGATCTCAGCAAGCCGTCACTGAATCTCTGACTCGTACCAGGATCAGTGCAGCTGGGAGATGCCCTGGAGGAGCCCTATCTGTGAGGAATGGCCATAGTTTTGAGCTGGGCAAGAGCTTCTTCAGCACAGGGCTGCGGTCCTTTGGGGGCTGACCTATCTTGGTATGCTGCCCTCCTTTTCTTTCCTGCTCACACATCCTCTCCTCTTCCTTTTCATCATTCAAGCAGGAGATACACAGAGTTTGCTCATATGAATGTCCATTGAGTCAGTGATGCTATCTAACCATCTCATCCTCTGCTGCCCTCTTCTCCTGTTTCCATCAATCTTTCCTAAAAGACTCAGGAAAACCAGAGTCTTTTCCAATGAGTTCACTCTCTACATCAGGTGGCCAAAGTATTAGAGCTTCAGCATCAGTCCATCTGATGAATATTAAGGACTGATTTCCTTTAGGACTGACTGGTTTGATCTCCTTGCTGTCCAAGGGACTATCAAGAGTCTTCCCCAGCACCACAATTTGAAAACATCAGTTCTTTAGCACTCAGCCTTCTTTACGGTCCAACTCTCACATTTGTACATGACTACTGAAAAACTGTAGCTTTGACTATATGGACCATTATTGGCAAAGTGATGTCTTTGCTTTTTAGTATGATGTCTAGCTTTGTCATGGGCTTCCTTTGTGGCTCAGCTGGTAAAGAATCCGCTTGCAATGCAGGAGACCTGGGTTCAATCCCTGGGTTGGGAAGATCCCCTGGAGAAGTAAGGGAAAGGCTACCCACTTCAGTATTCTGGCCTGGAGAATTCCATGGACTGTATAGTCCATGGGGTCACAAAGAGTCGGACGTGACTGAGTGAGTTTCACTAGGTTTGTCATAACTTTCCTTCTGAGGAGAAAGTGTCTTTTAATTTCAAGGCTGCAGTCAACATCCACAGTGGTTTTGGAGCCTAAGGAAAAAATATCTGTCGATGCTTCCACTTTTTCCCCTTTAATTTGCGATGAAGTGATGGGATTGGATGCCATGATCTTAGTTTTTGAATGTTGAGTTTCAAGCCAGTTTTTTTATTCTACTCTCTCCTTCTCATCAAGAGGGTTGTACTTATGTATAAACTTAATTAAGACTTGAGTTAGACCCTAGGAATATTATATAATTTTCTTTAAAATGAGAATTTTTTAAAATTCCTTTTTAAAAACCAATTTATAATGATTTGACAGTAGAAATTGAATGATTATTTCTGGAATTCTAATTTTCATGCTGCCACTAACCTTGTTAGACAAATAAATTAGGCCTTATCTATGGGACCCAAAAGGTATGTGTGGAGCAAGATAATATTTTGCATGATGTTCAGTTGTAATATATATGTATATAATATATGTATAGACACATATATATGTGATACACAAATATATGTATGTATATGTACCAAAATCACTGCAGATGGTGACTGCAGCCATGAAGTTAAAAGATGCTTACTCCTTGGGAGAAAAGTTATGACCAACCTAGATAGCATATTCAAAAGCAGAGACATTACTTTGCCAACAAAGGTCCATCTAGTCAAGGCTATGGTTTTTCCAGTAGTCATGCATGGATGTGAGAGTTGGACTATAAAGAAAGCTGAATTGATGCTTTTGAACTGTGGTATTGGAGAAGACTCTTGTGACTCCTTTGGACTGCAAGGAGATCCAACCAGTCCATCCTAAAGGAAAACAGTCCTGAATATTTGTTGGAAGAACTGATGCTGAAGCTGAAACTCCAATACTTTGGCTACCTGTTGTGAAGAACTGACTCATTGGAAAAGACCCTGATGCTGGGAAAGATCAAAGGCGGGAGGAGAAGGGGACGACAGAGGGTGAGATGGTTGGATGGCATCACTGACTCAATGGACATGAGTTTGAGTAAACTCTGGGAGTTGGTGATGGACAAGGTGGCCTGGCATGCTGCACTCCATGGGGTTGCAAAGAGTCAGACATGACTGAGTGACTAAATTGATACTGATATATATTCACACATATATGTATATAAATGTACACACACACACACACATATGAGATACTGAGAGTATTAAACAATTAACATCATCATCCCTGGCTAATCTATAATTATTCCTTGAGCACCTGTTGTATGTTTAGAACTAGTATATGAGTAGAAATGGCATATGCAGTTCTATTGTCAGGTAAAATTTCAAAGGGAAAAGATATTAAATGTTTTGACTGGTGACTTTTAATAAGTATTCTGACAGTTTTCATCAATACCACCCAGTCCTCCACAGACAAACTTGTCATATTCAGAGAAAACCAGAGTCAGACAAAACTACCCCTCATCCTTCTGCTGGCCTTCCCAGGCTCCACATAATAAAGCCCACCAGCAATTCTGGAACTTTCTCTGATGTTGTATTTTTCATAACTGAGAATTTTTGCTGGTTTTATTTCTCATGTTTCCTTACAGAAGGAAAGATATATTTGTGAAAGTTCTCTAGTCTCAGAGGGATAAACTTTTTCCATATCTAGAGGAGTGGCCCCAAATAAGTGTTTTGTCAACATAGCATAAGGAATTTTACCCAGAGAATAGTTGAATGAATCTTATGTGATAAGTGCTTTTTCTTATTCTTTGTGGGTAAGTGACCTCTTAACACAAGATTAGGATGTATTAAGAAAGATGGCACTTGCTACCATAGAGACTCACTCTGCTACCTCAGGACAAGCCAGTAATAATTCTAAATTGTCACAGATTCCTAAGTAAGATGTATTTTCTTAACACAGGGTCTCTAAATGTAAAGGTGATGCACAGTTATCAGCAATTGGGAAAGATATGACTGCATTTCCAGAAAAACCAAGAGCTTCTTCTGAAAAATTAAAGGTTATTTCAGATGAGGAGAAGAATATAAAAATTTTAAAGCCATAAAATGTGGATAAAATACATAAAAACTTATTAAAATAATACCATAAACAAGTCAAATGACAAGTGGCAACCTAGGAGAAGATATTTGGAAATGTATGAGGAAGACCTAACTGCAAAAGATATAGAAAGTGACTATAAATCTATTAAAAGCAATTGAAACATGAATGAATAACATGGCCAGGTTTTATAGGAAAAAAAATGATTTTTAAGCAAAAAACAAGACATCCAACTTTATACTTTTTAATATTAAATCAAAAACCACTTTTTTGTTTTGCCAGTTAGATTGACAAAGTTTTTAGTAATAAAATGGGTGAAAGTGTTGACAGGAGATTTACTGTTTTATTGATGGGAGTGTGAGCTGGTTAAAACTCTGTGGAGAAATACTTGAAAATATCTATTAAAATTTAAAATGAATATATTCTTGTACCCAGTAATTCTGCTTTTGGATTTATTCTTACTATTTTTATATCCAATGTGTGTGCAAATATCAACTTCATTAACTGAAGAATTTTTGATATAGTGAAAATTGGAAACCACTTCCCATGTAGATCATAATAAGTTAAATGCATTACGAAACACCATAATATGGAGTGCTAAGCCTCCATTAAATGGTAACAAAATAGTTCTATCTATGCTGTATGGAATAAGCCTTAAAATATATGGTAAAATGAAAAGTTAGACCCAGAACAGGATGCATAATATACATGTTAGTATAGGATTATAGGTAGAAGAATACAGCAAAACTGATAACATTTATTGCACTTGGGAGCCTGGAAAGGAAGAAAAGAAGACAAAAGATTTCTTTTATCTATGTTTTTTCATGCTCCCAGAATGTACGAGCTTGTGTGAATTAGAATTTATCAAACTTTGAATAGGTTATCATTTATAACACCGTTATTATGTAATTTAGAAATCATATTAACAGAGAGATATTATCATGTCTGTTTTACAGATGAGGAATGAAAGGCTAGGAAAAATATGTTGCACATGGTCAAAAAGCTTGTGGAGGGAACTCTCCTACATTGTTGGTGGGAATGTGAATTGCTACAGCCACTGTGGAGAATAATATGAATTTTTCATAAATAACTAAAAATAGAACTACCATATGAGCCAGCAATCCTACTCCTGGACATATATCCAGAGAACACCATACTTTGAGATGATATATGGACCCCAATGTCCACTGAAGCACTATTTACAATAGTCAAGGCATGGAAACAACCTAAATGTCCATCGACAGGTCAAAGATGATGTGGTACATATATACAACGGACTGTTACTCTGCTATAAAAAAGAATGAAATAATGCCACTTGCAGCAGATGGATGGACCTAGAAATTATCATACTAAATGAAGTTAAGTCAGAGAAAGACAAAGATATATCATTTACATGTGGAGTCTAAAAAAATGACCCAAATGAACTTATTTACAAAACAGAAACAGATTCACAGACTTAGAAAACACACCTCGACCCTGTCTGCATGGATAGGGTTGAGTCCTAGGGACATTGAGTTTACATTTATTTAATTTTGATTAATGAACAATGTTAATCCTATTCTGATTTTGACTTTTAGTTGTGTTAAGACTCATAAGAACGCTTCTCTTTTCTATTCATAGCCGATTGATTTATTTGTTAATTTACCTAGTCATTCACTCAGGTTCAGAATGTTTAATAGGTTCTCACGATGACGAAAGGACAGTTTCTACCCTCATAATGTGCTGTTTCTGATCCTGTTGGGAATCAGTGATCGTACTGACAATTATGATATGTTGATGTATATAATAGAGTTATAGGCAGAGTAAAAATGTTGTGCAGAGAAATAGGAGGTCCAGTCAGCTGGGCAGAGTCCAGGAAGGTCTCCTGCAAAAGGTGAAAACTGAATCATAAAAGCAGATCATTTGTTTTTTTAGATGGTGATGGGGAAAGGCTATATACCAGGCAGAGGCACTGGTAAATGCCTGTGAGATTTGTCTGGGAACAACAGGTGATTTAAAATTACTGTTGTTATTGCTGTTTTTCAGTTGCTAAGTCATTTAAAATTGCTTGAGTATTTAGGGCAGATGTGGAGCGGTGAAAAATGATGTCACGTAAATGTTAAGGACACAGGTAGTAAAGTGATCCTTTGTATAATAGGATCCGCAAAGAGTCGGACACGACTGAGCGACTGAACTGAACTGAACTTGTATAATAGTACAGAGTTTATTATGCAAAGCAATTGAAAAACGAGCAGGGTTAGATTTGTGTTACTGTAAATCACATCAATGATATTTTTCGATATGATAAATATAAGTAATTGTATATGAGTTTACATCTACATTCTTTATTCTAGTTGTCCATTTCTCTGTTTCATTCAAGTACTCTCCCTATCTTGTTTTTTTAAATTCAATACCCAGTTCAATTTAACATGATAATGTCTCATAGCTCTTTAAAAGTAAGATAAGAAAATCCTTGAAACAGATTCCTAGAAGGGCATGGTAAGATGCCCTCATATGAGGGCATCTTTCCAATCAAGAAGCAGCAGTCCTATTTAAGCTAAAGAAGCTAAAAACACATCTGCAATCCGTAGCTTGAGAAACAAATTTGGAAAAGGTATTCTCTACAGAAGAGTGGCCTTCTCTTTGTTCCAACAGAGCATTTGGTTTCTCAGGGATCATCAAATAAAGGTCCAACTCCACTTTGCCTCTGGGTACAGGCTTTTTTTCTTCCAGGTTCTCCTGTCCTCATTACTGATGTAATTCCCTTTGGGAGTCTTTCTATAAAGAAAGACATCTGTTTCCATTGTCTTCTTCCGAGAGAGAGAAACAAGATCTCTCCATGTCATTACATGGTTAGTACCATGCATGTGAGCCACCTTCTGTGAGGCACAAGCTCAGAGATCAAGGGGACGCGAGCACTGGAAGACAAGGTGCACTGTTTGACCACGCCACAGATGTTTCATTGCTGCTGCTGCTTAATGTGAAGGAATGCATATTTTTTCTTTTCCTCTCTCTTTCTTTCTCTCCTGGCCTCCTTTTCTTCCTTCCTTCCTTCCCTTTTCTTTTAATTTGCAGAGATAGTATAGAGACATAGAAGTATTCCACTTCCCTGCAAAGTGCAAATTTGCATTTACAGCTGGCTCTCTGCATCTGCTGATTGTGCATCCATGCCTTCAACAACCAGGGGTCAAAAATACTTTTAAAAAATTGTGGAACACTCCCCCAAACGAAACTTGAACTTGCTGCTTGCAGGGAACTGCATAGCATTTACACTGTGTTAAGTATTAAAAGAAATCTGGAGCTAATTTAAATTATACGGGAGGATATGTGGAGGCTATATGCAAATATTATACCATTTTATGTAAGGCACTTGAGCATCCTTGGTATTGGAGACTGAGGGACGTTCTGAAGCCAATCCCCCATGGATGCTGAGGGACAACAATACATTCTAAATGAGAAAATTATGATATTTTTTTCTATAACATCTTGCAAGTAAAATGTGTCTCAAATGGTTTTACAACTCAGAAGAGAGTTATAAATCTAAAACTTTTAAAAATTATATAGGGAGAGACAGAATAATGCATGAGAAAAAAAGACATAGCATATTTGTATTGTAAGCCCCATGGGCTAAGTCAGGTTTTTTAGTGATTCACTTTGGGTGAAATATCTTTATGAATTATGAACATATTCAGTAATAAGGACTGATAAATTAGCTTACTATTACAAATGATTTAAATTCAAAAATATGCATAACTTCAGCTAGGTAGAAGTGATTTGCTCTTATGACATTTTTTTCTTCTGCAAATTATTTAGTTCTATCAGCAGGCCTTGTGAAAGTTTCCTTTGTTCTACACATCAATCTAACTCTTAAATTTTATGAATATCAGTTAAGAAATATATGTTGCATAGATAATATTTAAATATTTATATAAACTCTATAAATTATACATACTTATATATACAGTATATATACAATATATTCTTATATAAATTATATAAATATTAATATTTGTTGTGTTTTGAAGAGAATTTTTTTTCTAAAAACCCATTTAGTTTGAAGCTGACAGTTAAAAGCAACAAGGAAATCAATATTTGTCAAAGGCACACAACACACTAGGCCCTATGTCTACAACATATTACCTAGTCCTTACGCGAATTCTAAATTAGCTGTTCCCCTCCATCTTCACAGAGGAGGGTGCCCAGGCTGAGAGAGGTTCAGGGATCTGGCACTGTTTGTATAAAATCCAAATCTGGTGCTTGAAATAAGATTCCAACTTTTCTGGCTTCTATTCCATGCTCTTTGTAGAATATTGTATAAAGGTTTGAAAACTAATGAATCTGTTGAATAAATTAAATATTTTGTGCTGAATTCAGATTACTTTTCATACTCCCAGAACTCATTTCCATAGTAGGCTTATCCTAAAGTATGATTCAGTTACTATCTTAAGTGGTCATTTCTTCAAGCTGAGGGCTGTTTCATTTGCCCACCTGAAAACTGGTGAGAAGCCTAGAAGTTCCTGAAATAGAAGGATTTCAGGATATCTGAGTAGACCCTGGAGAAGGAAAGAGAACAGCACAACACTGTTAACTTTTATGATGGGTAGGGCCGGCCAGTGACAAAATAGCTATTTCCTCCTTTTCCAAGTCGTGGAATACTTGATGTTTGACTTGTCAACTGCTATCTTATTAGACACACCTTTACATTTTAACTAAGGTTTTCAGATGTGAGCTAAATGCTTTTGGTGCATAACTTCCAGAAAAGAATTATTAATCAATTCAGTGATTCAGGTACTGTTGCCTACGTATCTTTTACTAGAAGTAGCTATATAAAGGAGAAGGTAATGGCAACCCACTCCAGTACTCTTGCCTGGAAAATCCCATGGACGGAGGAGCCTGGTGGGCTGCAGTCCATGGGATCACGAAGAGTTGGATGCGACTGAGCGACTTCACTTTCATTTTTCACTTTCATGCATTGGAGAAGGAAATGGCAACCCACTCCAGTGTTCTTGCCTGGAGAATCCCAGGGACTGGGATTCTATGCGTCTATGGGGCTGCACAGAGTCGGACACGACTGAAGCGACTTAGAAGCAGCAGCAGCTATATAGAAATGAGAAATAACTCTTTGAATTCTAGGCTTTTTTTTTTCCTTAAAGAAATGAAGACATTTTTATTTAAAATTCCCACCTAATAATAAGTTTCACAGAAAGTCCTTTGTAAGATCCTCCCCTAGGCCTTGTTTCTCCGTCTTGGCACTGGTGACATTTTGGGTGGAATATTTCTTTTTTCCCCAGGATTTATTTATTGACTGGCTGCGCTGGGTCTTTACTGCTGTGCGTGGGCTTTCTCTAGTTGCGGTGTGTGGGCTTCTCCTTGTGGTGGCTGCTCTTGTTACCGAGCACAGGCTCTCAGCTGTGCCAGCCTCAGCAGTTGTGGCCTGGGGCCCTCCAGACCGCTGCCACAGTAGTTGTGCTCCGTGGCTTCAGTTAATCTGCAGCACGTGGAATCTTCTGGAACCAGGGACCAAACCAGCATCCCTTGCATTGCACGTCAGATTCTTAACCACTGAGCCACCAAGGAAGCCCTAAACACTTTTTTGTTGTGGGGGCTGTCCTGTGCATCCTAGGCTGTGAAGTAGACCCTTGGGTTCATAATGAGATGCCAGTAGCATCTTCAAGCTGTGACAGTCAGTTTCTAGGTATTGGCACAAACAAATGCCCCAAGGGGTAACTACATTGAGAAGCACTGCCATAGACCCCTTAAACTTAATTTTTGGTCAGTTTGGGATAGGAAAGAGAAAAACAGTTCTGAAGATATAGAAGGGAGACTAAAAAAGAAAAGTGTTATAAATAAATAAAATTAAATGCAAGACAGCAGGATTATTCCTAACATACTCAAACTGCAAAAAGTCCAAATGTTCATCAGTTGGTTAATGGTTAAACAAATTGTGGCACATCCATACAACAGGAATTTAGCAATAAATAGGAAAATGAACTACTGTATAGTATTTTGTGCTATACAAAATGATTTTGGATTTTGAAGGAATCTCAGAAACACCGTGCTTCATGAAAGAAATCATTTACAAAAGACTGTGTACTCTATGATTCCATTTATATGAAGTTCTAGGAAAGATAGAACTCTAGTGGGAGGAATCAGATCAGGAATGCCTGAAGCTGGGCCTGGTGAGAGCAAATGACCTCAGAAGGGTATGAGAAAATGCGTGGTGGTGAAAATGATGTATGTTTTGACTATCATGGTGGTTACGTGACAGTGTACATTGCCAATATACATGAAATGTAGGATTAAAATGGGTTAATTTTATTGTATGTAAATTATACCTCAAGAAAGCTATTTGAAAAATAGATGTGAAGATAGTGAAGAGAATATACTATAGAGGACAGGATGGGGAAGCCATTTCCAGACTCATTTTTGTAAACAATCCGTGACAACTGACCTCATAGAAGTGGATGTGAATACCCAGGGCTGGAGCTGATTGGCAGGTCTGACTTTGCTTCAGGAAAACCCCCTGGCAGCCTCTATTTTTGCACAACAGCTTATTCCTAGCAGGGCCAGTCAGAGTTGTCTCAAATATTATCTGGCAGCCCCCAGATCCTTGGGACCTATCATCTAGGAACCCAGAGGCTCCTTTGAGAAACTATGAATAAACAATGTAGGAGGTTAGATCTACAACACAGAGTCAGCCAGCAATGTCTCCTTAGACTCTGAGGTGCCAAAAGCCAACTTCAGGAATGCCTTTTCAGTTCTCATTCACTAACTAGGCAGGTCTTCAGCGTTTCTCTCCTCCTCAGTCTTTCTACATAAAATAACATGAATTAACCATATGAGAACTTAATGCATGGTTAGCATAAACTTGCTCACTTTTTTCAGAGAAGGCAATGGCACCCCACTCCAGTACGCTTGCCTGGGAAATCCCATGGGTGGAGGAGCCTGGTAGGCTGCAGTCCATGGGGTCACTAAGAATCAGACACGACTGAGCGACTTCACTTTCACTTTTCACTTTCATGCATTGGAGAAGGAAATGGCAACCCACTCCAGTGTTCTTGCCTGGAGAATCCCAGGGTTGGCAGAGCCTGGTGGGCTGCCATCTATGGGGTTGCACAGAGTCGAACATGACTGAAGTGACTTAGCAGCAGCAGCAGCTCACTTTTTTGCTAAGAAATGGTTCGCAAATTGTAAGAAAAGAGCCAGAGAGAGACAGCTCCTGCTACGAGGTTAGAAGAAGGAAAGATGATTTCAAGAAAAGGTTGACTTAAAATTGACTTCTTAAAAAAAGCCCTTAAAACTGGACAGATCTGTGTGTAAATCCTGGCTCACTCTCTCTAGCTCAGTCAATTACTTTTTTTTTTTTCAGTCAGTTTCTTAGTATAGAAAATGGGACAGTATATTTATTTACAGTTATGATCTCTGTTCGTTTCCAAGGCAAACCATTCAATATCACAGTAATCCAAGTCTATGCCCCAACCAGTAACGCTGAAGAAGCTGAAGTTGAACGGTTCTATGAAGACTTACAAGACCTTTTAGAACTAACACCCAAAAAAGATGTCCTTTTCATTATAGGGGACTGGAATGCAAAAGTAGGCAGTTAAAAAACACCTGGAGTAACAGGCAAATTTGGCCTTGGAATACGGAATGAAGCAGGGCAAAGACTGATAGAGTTTTGCCAAGAAAATGCACTGGTCATAACAAACACCCTCTTCCAACAACACAAGAGAAGACTCTATACATGGACATCACCAGATGGTCAACACCGAAATCAGATTGATTATATTCTTTGCAGCCAAAGATGGAGAAGCTCTATACAGTCAGCAAAAACAAGACCAGGAGCTGACTGTGGCTCAGACCATGAACTCCTTATTGCCAAATTCAGACTGAAATTGAAGAAAGTAGGGAAAACCACTAGACCATTCAGGCATGACCTAAATCAAATCCCTTATGATTATACAGTGGAAGTGTGCAAAAAAGCAAAATGGCTATCTGGGGAGGCCTTACAAATAGCTGTGAAAAGAAGAGAAGCAAAAAGCAAAGGAGAAAAGGAGAGATATAAGCATCTGAATGCAGAGTTCCAAAGAATAGCAAGAAGAGATAAGAAAGCCTTCTTCAACGATCAATGCAAAGAAATAGAGGAAAACAACAGAATGGGAAAGACTAGGGATCTCTTCAAGAAAATCAGAGATACCAAAGGAACATTTCATGCAAAGATGAGCTCGATAAAGGACAGAAATGGTATGGACCTAACAGAAGCAGAAGATATTAAGAAGAAGTGGCAAGAATACACAGAAGAACTGTACAAAAAAGATCTTCACGACCCAGATAATCACGATGGTGTGATCACTGACCTAGAGCCAGACATCCTGGAATGTGAAGTCAAGTGGGCCTTAGAAAGCATCACTATGAACAAAGCTAGTGGAGGTGATGGAATTCCAGTTGAGCTATTCCAAATCCTGAAAGATGATGCTGTGAAAGTGCTGCACTCAATATGCCAGCAAATTTGGAAAACTCAGCAGTGGCCACAGGACTGGAAAAGGTCATTTTTCATTCCAATCCCAAAGAAAGGCAATGCCAAAGAATGCTCAAACTACCGCACAATTGCACTCATCTCACACGCTAGTAAAGTAATGCTCAAAATTCTCCAAGCCAGGCTTCAGCAATATGTGAACCGTGAACTTCCTGATGTTCAGGCTGGTTTTAGAAAAGGCAGAGGAACCAGAGATCAACTTGCCAACATCCACTGGATCATAGAAAAAGCAAGAGAGTTCCAGAAAAACATCCATTTCTGCTTTATTGACTATGGCAAAGCCTTTGACTGTATGGATCACAATAAACTGTGGAAAATTCTGAAAGAGATGGGAATACCAGACCACCTCACCTGCCTCTTGAGAAATTTGTATGCAGGTCAGGAAGCAACAGTTAGAACTGGACATGGAACAACAGACTGGTTCCAAATAGGAAAAGGAGTTCGTCAAGGCTGTATATTGTCACCCTGTTTATTTAACTTATATGCAGAGTACATCATGAGAAACGCTGGACTGGAAGAAACACAAACTGGAATCGAGATTGCCGGGAGAAATATCAATAACCTCAGATATGCAGATGACACCACCCTTATAGCAGAAAGTGAAGAGGAACTCAAAAGCCTCTTGATGAAAGTGAAAGTGGAGAGTGAAAAAGTTGGCTTAAAGCTCAACATTCAGAAAACAAAGATCATGGCATCTGGTCCCACCACTTCATGGGAAATAGATGGGGAAACAGTGGAAACAGTGTCAGACTTTATTTTTCTGGGCTCCAAAATCACTACAGATGGTGACTGCAGCCATGAAATTAAAAGACGCTTACTCCTTGGAAGGAAAGTTATGACCAACCTAGATAGCATATTCAAAAGCAGAGACATTACTTTGCCAACAAAGGTTCGTCTAGTCAAGGCTATCATTTTTCCTGCGGTCATGTATGGAATGAGAGTTGGACTGTGAAGAAGGCTGAGCGCCGAAGAATTGATGCTTTTGAACTGTGGTGTTAGAGAAGACTCTTGGGAGTCCCTTGGACTGCAAGGAGATCCAACCAGTCCATTCTGAAGGAGATCAGCCCTGGGATTTCTTTGGAAGAAATGATGCTAAAGGTGAAACTCCAGTACTTTGGCCACCTCATGCGAAGAGTTGGCTCATTGGAAAAGACTCTGATGCTAGGGGGAATTGGGGGCAGGAGGAAAAGGGGACAACAGAGGCTGAGATGGCTGGATGGCATCACCGACTCGATGGACGTGAGTCTGAGTGAACTCTGGGAGTTGGTGATGGACAGGGAGGCCTGGCGTGCTGGGATTCATGGGGTCGCAAGGATTCGGACACGACTGAGCGACTGATCTGATCTGATGAGAATACTAAAAGTATTATATTTGTTTCCTATGGTTGTTGTAACAAATTACCATAAACTTGGTGGCTTAAAATAATATATTTTCTCAGAGTTCTGGAGACAAGAATTCCAAAATCAGCGTGTTAGCAAGGACACACTCCCTCTAGAGACCCTAGAGGAGAACACTTCCTTGCTTCTTCAGCTTTTGGTGGCTGCCAGGATTCCTGTGGCTTCATGTTTCCAATTTCTGTCTCTGTCTTCGCATGGCCTTCTCCCATGTGTCTCTAACCTCCCTCTGCCTTTTATAAAATAAGGACACTTGTCATTGTACCTAGGGCCTTTCTTCATCCAAGATGATCGCATCTCAAAGTCCTTAATTATATCTTTGAAGACCCCTTTTCCAATGAAGCTCAGATTCATGGGTCCTGAGTAGAATACATCTTTTGGCAGGGGCGGTGGCTGAGGGCACAATTCACCTTGCTGCAAGTCCTCCTGGAAAGCACACAGTGCCAGCTCAGTGCTTGGCAGCTATTATTATGTTCATGATTTTACTTTTGTAATTTCACCAGAGCTAAAGCAATAACTTTTGTAATAACTGTTTGAATGCCTCAAATTTCATGTAATTCTACTCCCTTAGGCACAATAATATATCAAAATAAATCATTTCTGAAACTAATGAATATTCTATAATTAATTAGCCTTTTTTTTCAACACTGTGACTATGTTTTTGTCTTCTTTCAGCCTTCTGTGTAGCCTCACGATCTCCCAGCAGGGGTGAGCATTAGGATATACAGTTGTTATTTTTATTTTATATATTATTTTAATAACAAATATTTATTGAACAGTTATGATGGAACAGTGAATTGGAAGACAATAAGCAGGGTCAGACTGGATAATCTGGGAGTTTATCTTCATGGAAGGGAGCTAATCTGTTTAGGGTCTCTGTACACATTATCTTTTGTTTTCTTTTCCATTCTATATACATTATTTTATTTGCTCCTCTATGGAACTAGGGCATACTATTTTTATACCACTTTATACACAGACTACTTACTCAAGGTCATATAAATTGTATGAGTGAGTTGACTGGCTTAAGGGACATCCCAACATATGGAGCTGTTACTATAACGATACACAGAATATATTAGCCCATTTCCCCACCCCCTCTTTCCAAATCAAAAAATTTAATTACCTGCCTCCAAAACTCAATAGCTTTTGAAGTTATGACTCAAATGAATCTCAGCTTTGCTTAGCAATAGGATTCTGCTCAGTAGCTTAAATAAATTCCGAAGAAGCTTTCCCCCTCTCTCCCTTTTCACAGGTTTAATAACCATCTTTTCTCCCTCACTGTCCCTTTGTAGTGATATACAGGCTCGGTATTTTCTTTAGATAACACAACACACGATCAAAATGTGCAGAAGGGATATAAACAGCGCATGAGCATCATCTGTTGTCCGCAGGCCGCGCGTTGGCACCGATTCGTTTGCTTCACTGCGGGCTTGACAGGCATCCTGCTCCCTGACGGCGAAGCCAGCGCGCCTCGGCAGTGGCTGCAGAAGCTGCTTCGGGTGATTAAATCTCAGGCTTCTGTCAGGAAACTGCCCGTGGTGTCTTTTCTCACAACTGCTTATGTCTCATTACAAGCCTCCTTTCTTCTCTGCAGATTCGGCTCTGGCATGGCAAGGAAAGAGTGCTCACGCGGCACGTCTTGTTTTCAGATCTGTTACCTTTATGTTTTCGGTGTCAGGATGCTTTATTTGCTCATTAATAAAGAAGCTGAAAACGGAGGAAAATATTTCTGAAAATATTGAAGCTTGCACATGCATTTCTAATCTAAATGCTCAAGTTTTTTTTCTCCCGAGGAGATCATACATACACATTCTTGCTCTGTTTTCACTGATATTTTCTAAGCAAATATTATAGTACTTCAGTATATTAGTGATTGTTATGTAGTGGGTTTATGCCATATGTATATGTTTATATATATATGTATGTATGTATGTATGTATACACACATATGTAACAGATGAGTTTTACCAGCAAATTTAGATGTGGTCTAGCAAAAGAGTAGATTTATATTCACAGATAAATATTGTAAAAAATAGGTCTACAGTCAGTTTAATAAGAGCAGGCTTTTGGATGAAGGTGACTTGTGAAAAACAAACAAACAAAAAATAAATAACCAAGAAGGTTATGAATAACGTTGGACTGAAGCATCATCTTTGTGACTCAGTTCAGTTCAGTTCAGTTCAGTCGCTCAGTTGTGTCTGACTCTTGGCGACCCCATGAATTGCAGCACGCTAGGCCTCCCTGTCCATCACCAACTCCCAGAGTTCACTCAAATTCATATACATCGAGTCAGTGATGCCATCCAGCCATCTCATCCTCTGTCATCCCCTTCTCTTCCTGCCCCCAGTCCCTCCCAGCATCAGAGTCTTTTCCAATGAGTCAACTCTTTGAATGAGGTGGCCAAAATACTGGAGTTTCAGCTTTAGCATCATTCCTTCCAGAGAACACCCAGGGCTGATCTCCTCTCCTTGCAGTCCAAGGGACTCTCAAGAGTCTTCTCTAACACCACAGTTCAAAATCATCTATTCTTCAGTGCTCAGCTTTCTTCACAGTCCAACTCTCACATCCATACATGACCACTGGAAAAACCATAGCCTCGACTAGACGGACTTTGTTGGCAAAGTAATGTCTCTGCTTTTCAATATGCTGTCTAGGTTGGTCATAACTTTTCTTCCAAGGAGTAAGCGTCTTTTAATTTCATGGCTGCAATCACCATCTGCAGTGATTTTGGAGCCCACCAAAATAAAGTCTGACACTGTTTCCACTGTTTCCCCGTCTATTTCCCATGAAGTGATGGGACCAGATGCCATGATCTTCGTTTTCTGAATGTTGAGCTTTAAGCCAACTTTTTCACTCTCCTCTTTCACTTTCATCAAGGAATGGGTTTAATTATTTAAAGAAAAAAGATCAAAACAGTCACAGAAATTGAAGCATGCATCTCTCATCCTTTCTTCTATTTTTGCCTGCATTTCTTTATTTTAATTGACAAATGGAGATGATGTTTTTATTAAATGAGTCAGTTCAGGAATTATTGGAACTAAATGACAAGTTGTTTTCAAAAAACCAGGTATACTACTTTAAGTTTTGTTCCTAGAAGCAGAGCCTGAGATTCAGGCACAAGTGTTTTGTTGAGGGAGTGGTAGTGTTGAGGAAAACCTTTGAAAGGAGTGAATGAAGCAGAACAGAGGGGAGAGGTAAAGCCCAGTGTGGGCCTGGCCTACAGGGTGTGAGTTCAAGAGTGAACCTCATCCCCCAGCCCTCCTCTTGAGGCTGTGAAGCTGGTGTGTCAGTACTCATTGCTGTGGATTTGCACATGAAGCTGAATGGTGAGTGGGGACATACCTTTCCTTAGTTCCCTTTCAATTCAGTTCAGTTCAGTCGCGTCTGACTCTTTGCGACCCCATGAACCACAGCACGCCAGGCCTCGCTATCCATCACCACCTCCCAGAATCCACCCAAACCCATGTCCATCAAGTTGGTGATGCCATCAAACCATCTCATCCTCTGTCGTTCCCTTCTTCTCCTGCCCTCAATCTTTCCCAGCATCAGTGTCTTTTCAAATGAGTCAGCTCTTCGCACCAGGCGGCCAAAGTATTGGAGTTTCAGCTTCAACATCAGTCCTTCCAATGAACACCCAGGACTGATCTCCTTTAGGATGGACTGGTTGGATCTCCTTGCGGTCCAAGGGACTCTCAAGAGTCTTCTCCAGAGGGCAATTCACTACAGGAGCAATTCACAGCTCACAGCTGTGCAGCTGTGAGCCTTTAGGAGCCAGCATTTATCAGGGTGGCTAGAGATGAGGCCGCTGGCTCAGAAAAGGGGGTTTGAACTGACACTTCACTATCATCTACATCTAACTTACTAAGTCTGTTACTTTAAAATCGTGTGTGTGTGTGTGTGTGTGCTAATTTAGCTGGAAAGGATCCCATATCTTCATATATATTGGTTAAAATTTTGCCTTTTACAATATTTCTATGTGCAAATGAACTTATCATTGTTTAAAATGCTGACTCCTTGGGATAGATAATATTGCAAACACTTTATCTCACTTTTGTATTAATAGATTACTATTCTTTTAAGAGTTGGATAAACATAGTTGGAGGAAATGGATTTGAATAACAAATGAGAAATACGTTCAATTTGAACTTAAGATATTGGCATAAAAGGTAACCCAGTGGGAGTTTTGTGCAGTCAGGGGAGTGGAAACTGGCAATGTAATATTGCTTTGGGTCAGGTTGTCCTGTGTGTATGGCTTTGTGAAAATATCTGCACTGTCACCATACAGTCATAGGTCAACTTGTAGCCTATTATTCCTTTTTTTTCCAATTCCACAGAGCTGGTATTACATGCAATTAATTCAGGCTAGATTACTGTACTTTTAAAAAATTTATTTTTAATTGGAAGATAATTGCTTTACAGTGTTGTGTTGGTTTCTGCTCTACAACAACATGTATAAGCCATAAGTATACATATATCCCCTCTCTCTTGAACCTCTTTAATCACTAAATATTAGAGAAATGCAAATCAAAACTGCAATGAAGTATCACCTCACACTGGCCAGAATGGCTATCATCAAAAAACCCACAAACAATAAATGCTGGGGAGGGGGTTGAGAGAAGAGAATCCTCCTACATTGTTGCTGCTGCTGCTGCTAAGTCGCTTCAGTTGTGTCCGACTCTGTGCGACCCCATAGACGGCAGCCCACCAGGCTCCCCCGTCTCTGGGATTCTCCAGGCAAGAACACTGGAGTGGGTTGCCTTTTCCTTCTCCAATGCATGAAAGTGAAAAGTGAAAGTGAAGTCGCTCAGTTGTGTCCAACTCTTAGCAACCCCATGGACTGCAGCCTACCAGGCTGTTCGTCCATGGCCAGAGTACTGGAGTACTCTTCCAGGCAAGAGTACTGGAGTGGAGTGCCATTGCCTTCTCTGCTACGTTGTTGATGGGAATGTAAATTAGTACAGCCACTATGGACAAATTATGGAGGTTCCTTAAAAAACTAAAAGTAGAGCTAGCATATGGCACTGCAATCCCACTCCTGGGCATATATTGCAAGAAAAACATGATCTGAAAGGATATATGCACCCCAGTGTTCCTTGCAGCACTGCTTACAATAGCCAAGATGTGGAAGCAAGCTAAATGTCCATTAACAGAGGAATGGATAAGGAAGATGTGGTACATATATACAGTGGAATATTACTTAGCCATTAAAAAGAATGAAATAATGCCATTTGCAGCAACATGGACCTATAGAGTGTCATACTGAGTAAAGTAAGTCAGACAGAGAAGGAGAAATATCATATGACATTCCTTATACATGGAATCTAAAGAAATGATACAAAGGAATTTACAAAACAGAGACAGACTCACAGACTTCTAGAACAAGCTTATGGTTGGTGAGTGGAAGAGTGGGGGAAGGGATAGTTATAGAGTTTGAGATGAACATTTACATACTGCTATATTTAAAATGGATAACCAACAAGGACCTACTGTATAGCACGTGAAACTCTGCTCAATGTTATGTGGCAGCCTGAATGGGAGGGGAGTTTTGGGGGAGAATGGATACATATATATGTGTGGCTGAATCCCTTTGGTGTTCACCCAAAACTATCACAGCCTTGTTAATCAGCTATACCCCAAAACAAAATAGAAAGTTTTTTTGAAAAGGTAATATATTTAGGT
Source organism: Bos grunniens (assembly GCF_055505025.1). Taxonomy (NCBI): domain Eukaryota; kingdom Metazoa; phylum Chordata; class Mammalia; order Artiodactyla; family Bovidae; genus Bos; species Bos grunniens. Next base: position 111,259,638 of record NC_141170.1, on the reverse strand, counting down.
TGGTTCCAATTTTTATTTTTATTGTTAATAAAAATGTTATAAATGTACTTATACACCAACTTTTCCCCTTTATTTCTGATAATTGTATCCTCTTTGCCAAAGGGTATAGCAGTTAATTTTGTTTTCTGTTTATTGTTTCAGAGCTTCTAGAAAAAAATTGCAATGAAAAGATCATACCTTAATATTAACTGTTTATTTATAGTGAAATTCATTATTGTTGGTATGTATGAATATGTATGTGGTATTAGGTTCAGTGAGAAAATGAATTGAGCAGTTTTCCATAATTTTCTATGCTCCAGAAGTCATTACATTTTTTAAAGAATTTTTTACCACTCAAAAATTTAAAAGAACTTGTTTAAATTACTGTTTATACTCAGAGCTTTGTTTGGAACTTTTAAGGTATGTTACTATATTTCACTTTTTTCCGTAATTTATTATTCCTCTACTTAGGTTCCTACTTAGGTCAGTTTTATTCTTTCCTATCAAAATATCTGTTATATTAGAATTTTCAAGTTTGTTATCATGCCACTGTGCATTATGTTCTTATAAAAAAACAAAAAAGATAAATCTTTAACCAAACCAAAATTCTCATTTGTATCACCCATTCCCTTTCTTATTCTCAATTTTGTTTATTATTTCTCTCTCTCATGATTTTTTATTTACTTCCTTCTGCCTCAAGGATTTCAGGGTTAAAACAAAATTAATGTTGAAATAAAAAATTACCAGGTTAGGTCCAAGTGTGGTGCTTTTTATAATCACAAAAATTTCCTGGAATCCAGTGAGCTTTTTTGGTTTGAAGACTTATTTTAGGTGAGAAAAATCTTATTTTATTATATCTCTGAATATCATTCTTTTGTTTGAACACCTATAATTTCTAGCTTAAAATCATTTCTTATGTTTATTATTTTCTGTTTACATCCTGAGTTTTGTGTTTTTGTCTTCTCATTAGCAATTCAATTTTAAGCTGTGTTTTTGTTTCTTTAGCCTTCAGTGGACATTTAAACTGTCATTGAATTTTAAATTCTCTCTCTTTTTTCTTTTTGATGCAATTCTACTTTTATCTATGACTTTTTTTTCTTATGTAGTCCTTAAGGCCAAGCTTCTTGAATTTTATTAAAACCTGCTTTTAAAAAACGTCAAGAATACCAGGCAAATCTTTCTTTAGAAATATTTTTCATATTTTTCTTGAAGAAAGTCATTTTCACAGACATGATTTTCATTTTCATCTGTGTCTTTAGGGCGGTGTTCCTTGCTGTTATGTTTAGCGTTTTTCACATTCCTTATTTCCCCGCCTCATTTCTCATCCTTGGGGTGAGAGGTACCCAGACTTAGCATTGATGATCAGCCCTGGCAAGGCAGATGATGTGTCTTCACACATTAGCCCTCCAAGTACTAACTTGGTTAATGGCAGCCTCGCCTTCCTGTTCTAACTCTGAAAATCAGGTTGACAGCCTGTTCTTCAATATGCAATAGTAGACATTTCTCTATTTTAGTATGTTGAAACTGGATTGTCCCCTCTTAGCAATTTGGGGGTTCTCTGACTTGTTTAGCGTGTTAGGGACTCTCACGTCTGCATTCTCCAGCCTGCTCTGCGCTCATTGCTTGTTCATTCTTTCCCCTGGTTTACATCTTCCCTTGGGGTCTCTAAGTCTCAGAATTCTATAAAATTTTGTCCTTCTCCCCTTTGCTGGACAACTGAAAGCAAGTAATTTTTATAGTATAAGTGATAACACTGATGAAATGACTTGAATTACTACAAACTCCTAGAATTACCTGTGCTGCTAGAAAACAGTAACATAAGTTCCTCTATCGTTTTGTGTTCTGGGAAATGTTCTTGGAAACAAAGAATGGTCCTTCCCCCCACAACTTAGGTAAGCTTTGGGGATGTCCACTTAATTACCTAGGGCAAGGCCAGATACAGACCCTCCAAATTTTCATTCTTTATTTTGTTGACCTGAAAGGAAAAGACTTACAGATGTTTCTCCAGCAAGGATGTGTTTATTTGGGATTAGCGGAGAACTGCAGTACAGAGTCCGCGACCATGGTGAGTCCTGTGCAAGTCTCCCAAGGAAAGGGAAGGAGGGTGTTGCTTTCAAAAGGAGGAAGAGGGAACTTGGGTGGGCAATGGTAGAGAGAGGCCATGCCATGAAAGTTGGATGGTGAATGGTAAAGAGAGGAAAGAGGTGTCTGTCTTCTTCCTTTGGGCTCTACTCTTGTTGCGGGGTGGGCCAGTTCCCCCTCCTGGTTTCCCAAATCTGTTTAATTGAAAGAGAAAGTGTTAGTTGCTCAGTCCTGTCTGACCCGTTGTGACTCCATGGACTGTTGGCCTGCCAGGCGCCTGCGTCCATGGGATTCTCCAGGCAAGAATATGAAGTGGGTTTCCATTTCCTTCTTCAGGGGATCTTCTGGACCCATGGATCGAGTTTGCATCTCCTGCATTGGCAGGCAGATTCTTTCCTGTTTGAGCCACCGGGTAAACCCTATTTAACTGAGATTTCTATTAATTTTTAGCACCTTCATATATGATTAGCTGAATTATTTTATCCCTATCGATTAATCAGGATGAGATGCTTATTAACTAAACTTTGAAAAGTTTCTGTTCTTACGCTAGGCCCTTGAACTTTGACCCACACTCAGCCTGAGCCATCCTCTTATGGATCTCTCCGGTGAATAGTCTGTCTTTAAGGTAAAACATTCTCTGGTCTGTTGTCTGATCAGAGCAGCCTTTGTCATCCCACCCTCGCACCTGATTTAGCCTTGTTAGTTTCTTGCTGTAAAGGAAAATCCCCATTCTGCCTAACCATGAGCAAATCTCATGACTGGAATGTTCTACCTAATACAATAATGATTTTTTCTTGATTTAATTGTCTTGGTGCTCTTGTCAACAATTGTTTTCAGTCGCTAAGTCTTGTCCAACTCTTTGCAACCTCAAGGACTGCAGCCCATCCACTGTCCTCTACTATCTCCTGAAGTTTGTTCATATTCATGTCCATTAAGTCAGTGATGCTCTCTAACTATCTCATCCTCTGCCACCCACTTCTTTTGCCTTCAATCTTTCCCAGCATCAGAGTCTTTTCCAATGAGTCTACTCTTCCCATCAGGTGGCCAAAATATTGGAACTTCAGCATCAGTCCTTCCAGTGAATATTCAGGGTTGATTTCCTTTAGGATTGACTGGTTTGATCTCCTTGCAGTCCAAGGGACTCTCAGGAGTGTGCTCCAGTACCACAATTCAAAAGCATCTTCTTTGGTCCTCAGCCTTCTCTATTATGGTCCAAATCTCACATCCATAGGCTCTCACATCCCCGAGTACTGGAAAACCATAGTTTTGACTATACAGACCTTTGTCAGCAAAGTGAGGTCTCTGCTCTTTCATATGCTGTCTAGGCTTGTCATAGCTTTCCTTCCAAGGAGTAAATGTCTTTTAATTTTATGGCTGCAGTCACCATCCACAGTGATTTTGGAGCCCAGAAGAATAAAATCTGTTACTGCTTCCACTTTTCCCTTCTATTTGCCATGAAATGATGTGACTGGATGCCATGATCTTAGTTTTTTGAATGTTGAGTTTTAATCCAGCTTTTTCACTCTTTTCTTTCACCCTCATCAAGAGGTTCTTTAGTTCTTCCTCACTTTCTGCTATTAGAGTGAGATCATCTGCATATATGAGGTTGTTATTTCTCCCAGCAGTCTTGATTCCAGCTTGTGATTCATCCAGCCTGGCATTTCACATGCTGTAATCTGGCAGGAGAACATGGAAACCCACTCCATATTTTTGCCTGGAGAATCCCATGGACAGAGGTGCCTGATGTCTACAAAGGGTTACAAAGAGTCAGACAAGACTGAAGAGATTTAGCACACATGCATGTACTCTGCATATAAGTTAAATAAGGGTGACAATATACAGCTTTGTCATACTCCTTTCCCAATTTTGAACCAGTCAGTTGTTCCATGTCTAGTTCTAGCTATTGCTTCATGACCTGCATTCACGTTTTTCAGAAGACAGGTAAGGTGGTCTGGGATTCACATCTGTTTAAGACTTTCCCAAAAGTTGTTGTGATCCATAAAGTCAATGCTTTTAGTGTAGTCAGTGAAGCAGAAGAAGATATCTTTCTGGAATTCCCTTGCTTTCTCTATGATCCAACAAATGTTGGCAATTTGATTTCTGATTCCTCTGCCTCTTAGAGACCCAGCTTGTACATCTGGAAGTTCTCAGTTCATGTACTGCCCATAGATGTAAAGGTTTATTTCTGTGCTTAATTTTATTCTGTTGATGTATGTGTCTGTCCTATGCCAGCACTACACTGTCTTGGCTTCTGTAGCTTTGTACTCAGTTTTGAAATCAGAAAGTATACATGCTCTAACTTTGTTCTTTCTCAAAATTGTTTTCACTCTTCTGTGTCCCTTGCATTTCCATAAGAATTTTAGGATAAATTTTTCAATTTATGCAAAAAAGAAAGTCAGCCAGGGATTTGATATGGATTGCATGAAATGTATAGACATGTGTAGATATATAGAAATGTGTATAAAATTTGGGGAATAGTACAATCCTAACCATGTTAAGTCTTTCCAGTTATTCAATTTGATGTTTGTTTCCATTTATTTAGAAATGCTTTAAATTCTTTCAACAATGTTTTGTAAGTTTTCAGTGTATAAGTCTTCTACCTCTTTTGTAAAATTATTCCTAAGTTTTTTTGATGTGGTTATACATGAAATTTTGTTAATTTTAATTTCAAATTGTCCCCATTGTCCTTTTAACATGTATTTAGTGTGGGGTGTTTTTCTCCTGCTGTGGTATGAAGGCTTCCCTGGTGGCTCATTGGTAAATAATTTGCCTACAAATGCAGGAGATACAGATTCCACCCCTGGGTGGGGAGGATCCCCTGGAGAAGGGCATGACAACCCACTCCACTATTCTTGCCTGGGAAATCCCATGTACAGAGGAGCCTGGCAGGCTACAGCTCACATGGTTGCAGATGAGTTGAACATGACTTAGCAACCAAACAACAACAACAACAAAATGTATGAAAATTATTGCAGGCCCTGTATTAGTTTTCCAGAGCTTCCCTAACAAAGTATTACAGACAAAGTGCTTAGCATAACAAAAATTTGCTGTCTCATGGTTCTGGAGGTCAAAATCAAGGTTTTGGCAGGGCCATGCTCGCACTGGAAACAGCAAGGTTGTCCCTCTTCCTAGCTTCTGGTGGTTTGCTGGTAATTCTTAGCATTGTTGTCTTGTAGATCAGTTCAGTTCAGTTCAGTTGCTCGGTTGTGTCCATCTCTTCGCAACCCCATGGACTGCAGCACTCCAGGCTTCCTGTCTATCACCAACTCCCAGAGCTTGCTCAAACTCATGTCCATCAAGTCAATGATGCCATCCAGCCATCTCATCCTCTGTTGTCCCCTTTTCCTCCTACCTTCAATCTTTCCCAGCATCAGGGGCTTTTCCAGTTCTTTGCATCATGTGGCCAAAATATTGAAGCTTCAGCATCAGTCTTTCCAATGAATATTCAGGACTGATTTCCTTTAGGATTGACTTGTTGGATCTCCTGGTAGTCCAAGGGACTGTCAAGAGTCTTCTCCAACACCACAGTTCAAAAGCATCAATTCTTTGGTGCTCAGCTTTCTTTGTGGCCCAACTCTTACATCCATACATGACCACTGGAGAAACCATAGCTTTGAATCTATGGACTTCTGTCGGTAAAGTAATGTCTCTGTTTTTTAATATGCTGTTTAGGTTTGTCATAGCTTTTCCTCCAAGGAACAAGTGTCTTTTAATTTCATGACTTGTAGATGCATTGCTCCAATCTCTGCTTCTGTCACCACATGGCCATTGATCCTGTGTCTCTGTGTTGACGTGGCAGTTTCCTTTCCTTACAATGAAAGGACACTAGTCTTATTGGATTAGGGCCCATTCTAATGATCTCTTCATAACCTAATTACATCTGCAAAGTTCCTATTTCCAAATAAGGTCACGTTCACAGAATCCAGTGTTTAGGGCTTCAGTCTATCTTTTGGGGGACACAATTCAACCCATAACATTCCAAAAGGTTTCTAGGTTTTCTTAGGCAATGGAAAGTCCATGGGTTTCTTTAGATTACAAAACCAAGTTTTGATTTTAAAATAGAACACTCAGCCTATGTCAAAGATATGGTGTGTAGAAGACATACATAATGTGGGTTTCCTGCCCTCCAGAGATAAGTATAAGGTAGGTTACTATTCTCTTTCTTCCTGGGCTATTTTCCTGCTTGTAAGGGGATGTTTCTGACCTTCTATGTCCAGAATGGAGGGGAATGGAAAAGGGGGCAGAGACTCTGGACTTTGCTGGCCTGGGTTGTAAGCTGCTATTGTGCTCTCTAGGCCCAGATAATACTTCAAATTGACCTTTAGTGGATTCTTTGGAGACTTCTCTGAGAGCCTCTTGACTGTCAATCTTTTGGAGTCTGTTCTTTGCTTCCTACTTGTCTGGCTGTTTGCTCCCTCTTCAGCTCCTGGTTTTCCAGTGGCAACTCCCAGCAGATGTTCCCTGTTGGAGACAATGACTCTTCTACGCTGGCAGTTTTGTTGGGAAAACCTGCCTTGTGTCACCTTTCTGTACTGTGTGGTGCACAGCTGGTTAGACACACCAAAGCACTTTTTTCTGAAGAGGTCAATTCCTCTCTCTGCCAAAAGGAACTAACTAGCTGTCACTGCTCAGTTAAGATTTCTCAGCTGGTCTGGTGCTTCTAAACTACAGAAAACACATTCCAACCTCCCAGCAATGTGACCCTCTGTAGTCAAGAGGTGACATGTACTCTCTCCTAACCAAACTTTGGCCAGGCTCCTCTTGGCCATTTCCATTGGTGGTGCCTATAAAGGTTCGAACGAACATTAGTAGATCTTGTAACAGCTCAAGGCTGCATTGCTATGATGACCCTAGTCCTCCTTCAAGTGTGTGCCTGAGAAAACTCAAGGATGCCAAAAGAATGTACTGTTTGTTCCAGTCAATACCTGAAGATAGGGCCCCTGACTCCCAGTCTTGTGGGCCTTTGTGGGAGGGAGAAGCCTAACTTCTACAAGCACCAGTTAGCAAATCTGGATGGTTTCACATGGATCAGTTCCTTCCCACTCTATGGAACCCTGGCTCAATTCCCTCCCTGCTCTTTCAGTCATCCTTTAAAGCACCCAGTAACTTCTGTAGAAATCAAAGTTGGGTTCAGTTCACACTGGACTTTTCTCTATTGCAATAGATGCTACAGATTCAAATCTGGCTTTACCACTTTCCCTAGTGTCCAGCTTTGCTTATCTTTGCTACAGGGGATCAACCTTTTCCTTTCCTTTCCAGGAGGTAAGACTCATAGCACTCTGCTATATGTCTTCAAAGACTCTTCAAAGAGTTTCAGTGCTTTTATATACCTGCTCTGGATGAGAAGTGAAAGTGAAAGTTGTTCAGTCGTGTCTGACTCTTTGCGACCCATTGGACTGTATCAGATCAGATCAGATCAGTCGCTCAGTTGTGTCCGACTCTTTGCGACCCCATGAATCGCAGCACACCAGGCCTCCCTGTCCCTCACCAACTCTCGGAGTTCACTCAGACTCATGTCCATCGAGTCAGTGATGCCATCCAGCCATCTCATCCTCTGTCGTCCCCTTCTCCTCCTGCCCCCAATCCCTCCTAGCATCAGAGTCTTTTCCAATGAGTCAACTCTTCGCATGAGGTGGCCGAAGTACTGGGGTTTCAGCTTTAGCATCATTCCTTCCAAAGAAATCCCAGGGCTGATCTCCTTCAGAATGGACTGGTCGGATCTCCTTGCAGTCCAAGGGACTCTCAAGAGTCTTCTCTAACACCACAGTTCAAAAGCATCAATTCTTTGGCGCTCAGCCTTCTTCACAGTCCAACTCTCACATCCATACATGATTGCAGGAAAAATGATAGCCTTGACTAGACGAACCTTTGTTGGCAAAGTAATGTCTCTGCTTTTGAATATGCTATCTAGGTTGGTCATAACTTTCCTTCCAAGGAGTAAGCGTCTTTTAATTTCATGGCTGCAGTCACCATCTGTAGTGATTTTGGAGCCCAGAAAAATAAAGTCTGACACTGTTTCCACTGTTTCCCCATCTATTTCCCATGAAATGGTGGGTCCGGATGCCATGATCTTTGTTTTCTGAATGTTGAGCTTTAAGCCAACTTTTTCACTCTCCACTTTCACTTTCATCAAGAGGCTTTTGAGTTCCTCTTCACTTTCTGCCATAAGGGTGGTGTCATCTGCATTATCTGAGGTTATTGATATTTCTCCTGGCAATCTTGATTCCAGCTTGTGTTTCTTCCAGTCCAGTGTTTCTCATGATGTACTCTGCATATAAGTTAAATGAACAGGGTGACAATATAGAGCCTTGATGAACTCCTTTTCCTATTTGGAACCAGTCTGTTGTTCCATGTCCAGTTCAACTGTTGCTTCCTGACCTGCATATAGGTTTCTCAAGAGGCAGGTCAGGTGGTCTGGTATTCCCATCTCTTTCAGAATTTTCCACAGTTTATTTTGATCCATACAGTCAAAGGCTTTGGCACAGTCAATAAAGCAGAAATAGATGATTTTCTGGAACTCTCTTGCTTTTTCAGTGATCCAGCGGATGTTGGCAATATGATCTCTGGTTCCTCTGCCTTTTCTAAAACCAGCTTGAACATCAGGAAGTTCACGGTTCACATATTGCTGAAGCCTGGCTTGGAGAATTTTTAGCATTACTTTACTAGCGTTGAGATGAGTGCAATTGTGCGGTAGTTTGAGCATTCTTTGGCATTGTTTTTCTTTGGGATTGGAATGAAAACCGACCTTTTCCAGTCCTGTGGCCACTGCTGAGTTTTCCAAATTTGCTGGCATATTGAATGCAGAACTTTTACAGCATCATCTTTCAAGATTTGGAATAGCTCAACTGGAATTCCATCACCTCCACTAGCTTTGTTCATAGTGATGCTTTCTGAGGCCCACTTGACTTCACATTCCAAGATGTCTGGCTTTAGGTCAGTGATCACACCATTGTGATTATCTGGGTCGTGAAGATCTTTTTTGTACAGTTCTTCTGTGTATTCTTGCCATCTCTTCTTAATATCTTCTGCTTCTGTTAGGTCCATACCATTTCTGTCCTTTATCAAGCTCATCTTTGCATGAAATGTTCCTTTGGTATCTCTGATTTTCTTGAAGCGATCCCTAGTCTTTCCCATTCTGTTGTTTTCCTCTATTTCTTTGCATTGATCGCTGAAAAAGGCTTTCTTATCTCTTCTTGCTATTCTCTGGAACTCTGCATTCAGATGCTTATATCTTTCTTTTTCTCCTTTGCTTTTCATTTCTCTTCTTTTCACAGCTATTTGTAAGGCCTCCCCAGACAGCCTTTTTTTTTTTTTTTTTTTTTTTTTGCTTTTTTGCATTTCTTTTCTATGGGAATGGTCCTGATCCCTGTCTTCTGTACAATGTCACGAACCTCTTTCCATAGTTCATCAGGCACTCTATCTATCAGATCTAGGCCCTTAAATCTATTTCTCACTTCCACTGTATAATCATAAGGGATTTGATTTAGGTCATACCTGAATGGTCTAGTGGTTTTCCCTACTTTCTTCAATTTCAGTCTGAATTTGGCAATAAGGAGTTCATGGTCTGAGCCACAGTCAGCTCCTGGTCTTGTTTTTGCTGACTGTATAGAGCTTCTCCATCTTTGGCTATAGACTATAGCAGATGCCTTATCCATACACACTCTTTCTGTGTGTGTGTGTGTGTGTACACTGAATTTCAGTGTTGTTTCATGTCCAACAGTTAGTACCCAAATCATTTTGGCACTGGGCTAGCTGGAACCCACTTTGCCAGCAGATAAGGAAACTCAGAATTGCATGGAGATTTCAATCCTCGAGGGGGCAGCTCTTAACCAGAGACCAGTAGGATGTAGCTACTCTGATGCTCTGACTTTTCAGTACCTCTGTGAGATGTCACCCACATGGTTCCCAGAGCTGTCCTGTGGGATGGAAACATTATTTCTCTGTGTTGCCCTCTGCTTGATATCATACTGTTGTTTGGCCTTCTTCCTTCTCAGTCTCATTTTATCTACACTCCTGTTTGTTTTCCTAGGAACATTTCCCCAATAAATAAATTTTTAGATGAACCCTTGTTTCATACTCTGCTTCTGGTGAAACCCAACCTTAGACACAGCTTGATGTGAGTGATTGGAACCCCTGGTTACCATGCCTTTGTCATTTAGGGTTTAGAAGCACTAGTAAAATTAATAAAATTTCTGAGTTCCAGAAATATCATCCCTTCTCTGCTATGTAAGAATAGAACCATCTCCTCATTGTAACCAGGATCCATTTATCTTACTATTATGGTAAATTGTTATTTTATTTGTTGGTTTTTACTTGCTGATATATTGGCATATAAACCCCCAATGTCCAGACAGTAGCTTAGCCCCAAGGTTAGTTTTAGTACCCTCTTAGCATGCCCTCTGTTGGTACCATTTCTCAAGTGGGTAACTGTGAGTAATGGTGAAAGGTGTTACTTCTAATGCTTTGACTTAGAATACTCTATTTTTCAGCATCACATAAAGTCTATTGGTTTAAAGTATTTATAGCATATTGACTGACAACATCCCAACAATGCATGATGTCATCTGCAACCCTAATGCCTTAGTTGAGCCTTTCAGAGGTCATTCTAAAGTTCTGGGAGGCAGTTGTTTATGGGTTGTGTGAAAAATTGTAGACCTGGAGGTCTGTGATCATGGATTCATAGTGGCAGCTCTTTAGCTGAAAAAAAAAAAAAAAAAAATGGACCTCTCAGTCAGGATGATATATGCAGGATCCTAGGATGACAAATCAGACCCTAGATGATTTAAAATTCTTGAGCTAAATCAAGTTATTGCATGTGGGAAAGCTAAGTCCCAATCTGGTGTAAACATTGATTCTTGTCAAAATGAATTGCTTGTTGTTTTTTACCAAGTGGTTGGTCTTCTTGAGGGGTAGTTTCATAGTGGTGGCTCAGCCTTGATCTCTATTTTTGATTGTTAGGCACTTGCAGTAGCTATGGAAGCCTTGGTGAGGTAGACCCCTTACTGTCGAGCCCATCCATAACCTCCATATCTGCCACCGTGTCTGCTAAGCATTCTCTTAGCCCATTCTTCATCTATTCTGGTTACATAGTATGAGCCCATCCAGTTTACCCGTGGGAACACTGTGAAATGTAACTCATCTATGGACCCCTGAGCGTCAGGGCTCACTGATGCCATTCTGTCTCCGGTGCTTGTTATGGTAAGTTTGTCAGCTTTGCCACTAGTCACATGTTGCCAAATGGCTTCTGCTGTGGAAAAACCATGACCTCCATTGACCTTTGGAAACCTTGTTCCACTTGATTGAACTGATACATATAATCCTTTCTGATCCAGACATTACTTTGTTAATTTCATGTTTGTCTTAAATGTTTTGAATGGAGCATTTTGCTTCTTAAAAGAAAACTGTTAGTATTTTTTCCAGATTGGATTATCCATAAACAAGTGGGCTAATAAAGTTCTTAGGTTTATCACTTTCTCTTCTTAAATATATCTAGCATTTTTGCACTTCTCATTTATGGAAAAAACACCAACCAAATTTAGCAGGCTAACAGAAAACTGAAAGATAAATGGAGTCTTCAGTTTGACTATTCCATTCTTCTTCTGCTGCTGCTGCTGTCGCTTCAGTCATGTCCGACTCTGTGCGACCCCATAGACGGCAGCCCACTAGGCTCCCCCATCCCTGGGATTCTCCAGGCAAGAACACTGGAGTGGGTTACCATTTCCTTCTTCAATGCATTAAAGTGAAAAGTGAAAGTGAAGTCGCTCAGTCATGTCTGACTCTTAGCAACCCCATGGACTACAGCCCACCAGGCTCCTCTGCCCATGGGATTTTCCAGGCAAGAGTGCTGGAGTGGGGTGCCATTGCCACTTTGCTTGTAGGTATCCCTTATTGGATGCCTTTCTCTGTCATAAAATGGCCAACTCTCTATGGGAAGTAAGGTTATGCCATTTTTATTTCTGTATTTCCTCTGCCAAATACAGCAGATATTCAATAAATGTCTATTGAGTGAATAATTACATGACTAACTGAGATTGATGTAGACAGTTGTCTTTACCTTGTTTCTGATTCAGTAAACATCTTACATTCCTTTCATCTGGTTTTCTAGCCTTGAATAGAAGTTTTAGAGATTATAGATTGGAAGCAGCTTTGCTAAACATGCTCTACTCACTTTCTCACTGGCTCTTAAAAGTCTCACTGTCTCACTTTTGTAACATATCTCATTGCCTTCCCAAATGAGCTATTTTATTTCTCTTTCACTTTTTCTTTATATTGTTAAAGCAGGACTCTTTTTTTCCCCCTCAGTTTCAACTGAGATATTAAAGACCAGGAAACATACAGTTGATGTGAAGTTGTCATGCAAAGACACAATGTAAAGTAAGTTAACAAGGATGAGTTAAGAGCCTATGAATCAGGTTATACCAATATTACAAGTCCTCTACCTTGACCCTAGGAAGGAGTAGACTTTGAGTATCAGGAGAGGATTCCACTGGGGAGGATTTTTGGTGTGCTTGATGTACCTGCACTTAGGAAAAGAGTGTATATGTGGGGCTTTTTAGCTTCACAGCTATATCGTCAGAAAATGTGTTTGCTATTATTGTTATGTTTTCCACCACACTTCCTTCTCATTCCTTAGGCAGATCTGAGCTGAGTGAAGAGATGTGTTTATATTGAATTAAATGTAGAGGCATGATACTACATAAAATTGGGCCAGGAATTTTAATTATTGAAGTGAGATGACACTACTCTGTGATGCAGATGAGCTATAAAGGCTAGAAGGAACAAGATTCCAGAGAGTTATTGAAGGGGCAAAGGGAGAAAGAATAAAGTAGCTCTTTGTACTGTACTGGACAAGCTTATTAACAGTTAGTTATCCATATAAGCCTTCCTATATAGCTGTGAACCCCATGCTGAAGTAATTTCTCATTCTATTGACTCATGAGCATGCCTCTTGTTGTATTAGTTCAGTGTATTATGTGTCAGTGTGTGGGTCTAGGTTTAATAACTGGTTTTTCAGGGATAGATACTTAAGATAATATACTAAATGTAGGAATTCCCTATTGGAAGAGACTCCAATATGATATAGCACACTTGAGATCATTTGTATAGTTAATAAGAACTATTGAACAATAATTGGATATCTTTTCAGCTTTCAGATACTTCACCATTTTTTATTAACACCTTTGTATGTTCATTGAATTCCTTACTATTATAAATATGGCAAATCAAATTCAATTTACAGGGTCTTTGAGGTAGAAGTTAAACAGAAGAAATGTTTTTAAAACTTCTGTTAATCTTTTACTCCCTGAGCTTCATTTATTTCTAGACCAATGTCTTGTCTGAATCCTGTGTGCTAATTAACAGTTAAACTGGATGGAACAACATGGTCTCATAAGCAAAGGAAAACAAATTCCTGTTTGTTAGTTTCAGCTGTTAGCAAAACACAGTCATTGCCTCTGTACTCATTACTCTAAAAATACTGTACAAACTTATCAGTTTTATCAAATGTTTGGCTTCTGGATTTTGTTACTCTATTATTTAGTATGTGAATCTTTGTATCTACATCAATGTTGGAGATTTATGTTTATTGTTATTAAAAAGTCTTTAGGCCATTAGTTCTTTAAACTTGAATTCTGTTTTGTGTTGTATTGATAATGCCACAGTCCTCTTTTTTCTGGCATTTGTTTGATATATCTTTATCCGTCTCTTTATTTTTAGCTATTGAAAAAAAGTACTTTGTTTTAGACGTATTTTCTGTAAACAGCCTTTCTTTAAGTAACTCTTATGTTTTTCCTATCATGGTTTTGATTAAGCATGTGCTGTATGTTGGTGAGACCCTTCTTATGTTTATCTCCCAGTATTCCAATTTGAAGTTTGCTTCTAAGTCAAACTGAGGGTCATGGATTTTGATAGCAGTGTCCAGGGTTCCTGGTTGGAAGGTACCCTTAATTATGCTTTTTTGTGCATCAGTTTATATTTATTCTTAATTTTACTTGGTTATTTTTTTCTTTCTTTACATTTTTTAGTTTGACTAGGTTATATTTCACCTTCAATAACTTTTCCCTACTTTATCCTTTTAAAATATTCTTTTGTGCCCTCCTTTCACTAAGAAGTGATGTTTTTTTCTTTCTTATTGGTTACCTTCCTGTTTTTAACTCTCAGATACATATCTGTATTTTCCAGGTCATTTTACTTACCACTTCCTCCCATCTATCTACCCAGTAAGACTTTTAAATGTTTTTGCTTCTCTATTTCCTCACATTACATACTTTCCTTCTGCCAACTCCTGGGTTTTCCTCAGATAATCTAGACTTTTAATTCTAAGCTATTATAACATTTTACCTTACAATATCTTTGGTTCTAAAAATCCTCACTTGTCACTTAAACATTAATTTATACTCATATTATCATCAATTTAAATTTATTAAAAATGCAAGAGTCATTGCTCACCACTATTTTCTCTTGCATTTCTTATTCTCCCAGCTTGGGATCCCATAATTGAGTTCATTTTTATTTCACTGGAGTACCTCCTCAAGTACATTCCATAGATAAGCACTTGGTTTTGTATGTAGTCTGTAAGCCCTGAATGTCACATTGTCTTTTTTTTTCTTGTAGAAGAATGATATGTTGGCTGTGGAGTGTGGGATTCTTCAACCACATACTTTTCTCTCATTGCCTTAAAGTTATTTCAGCATTTTCTTTGTTCCAGAGTTACAGATAAGAAATCCTATATTTGCAGAGTTATCATTACTTTGCAAGTAATCTTTTTCATATATATTTTTTCATAAACTTCTTTTTTAATAGCAGCTTTAGGTTTATAACAAAACTAAGCAGAAAGTACATAGGGGTTCTCATATACCCCCATCACCACCTCAACCTCCTCTACTCTCAACATCCTACTTTAGAGTCCAGTATATTTTTAAGAGTTTTAATTCACGTTTGAGAATGCTCATCAAGAGATGTCTCAGGATGCATTAAGAAATTAGTTATGCACAAGAATTGGTGAGGTTTTTAACTGCAGGAAGTTTTCATCCATTATCATTTTGATTTCAACTCTATCCTCATTCTCATTTTTGTTTCTATTACTTGATTATACTTTTGGTCTCCTATTTCATCTTTCAGGTATAGTATTTCATTCTTTTTTTTTTTTTTTTCTATTTGTTTTCCCATTTGAATTATGGTATATCTCTTCCTATTTGACTTTCCTGCATCTGTGGGAGCCATCTGCTCTGGTTGTTCACTTTCTCTCATCTTCTTCAACCTACTATGTCTCCTTTAATGGTGTGTGGTTTTTGTTTACCTGCTTCTGTCAACCAGGGTTTAATGTGACCCTTCAACAACCATGCCAGTCAGTGTTCAGTCTCTTTGGTAGCAGGGGACAAAAGGCAGTGAAAGATGGTGCTGAGTTGGTGGTGGTGGTGATGGTGCGAGTGAATGATCAGTAGGCAATCGGAGAGATTTCTTTTGAATTATTGTGGGGAAGAACTCTGTTTTCAAGTAAAAGTGAGGGAGGGGCTCTCATAGTGCAGCACTGTTGTCTCCTGACCGTGCCGCCCGTGTGGCGGGGAAGCAGGGCACGGGAGCGAGGACGGCCAGGGAGGAGGCCATGCAGTGTGTCTCTCTCTCTCCAGCCGCTTGGCTTATTCCTTCCACTGCTATAGCACTGCACTTCATTTCCAAAGGTGTCCAGTCTCAAAGCTCTCTCTACTAGTTACAGTGAAGTGGAGGTGTTGTAACAGAAAGACCAAAACCCAGAATGGCCTAACAAGCAAGTGTCTCTCTCTCACTTTGCTGAGATGAGTGATTGTAGAGCAGGGGCCAGCTCTGCTCAACACCGATGCTTCCGTCTCTTGATGATTGTCATCAGAATGAGCAAAGCTGAGTTACTGTGAGTTACACAGGGAGATTTTGGGGTATATGCATGATTGTAAGCCAGCCCTGGAAGTGCTGCCCGTCACCCCTTCAAACATGCTGTTCATCAGAACTCAGCCAATGGTGACACATGGCACAGAGTATGAGGAAGTATAGTCTCTGGTTGGCAGCCCTGAACTAGCTAAACTCTATTTCTATGGAGAAAGAAGGAATTGGACTTTTACTCCAGTGAGACACCTTGGCCATAGTATTCCAACTTTTCTAGAAATGAATGCAGTGATTCACTTGTTACTTTATTAGCTGCATCAATCACTCCAACAAGGAATTGGTAGGGAGACAGGGTTGGTAGCACCTCATGTATGCAGAGCATTGGATCTGTGTTCGTCACTCAGTCGTGTCTGACTTGCGACCCCATGGACTGTAGCCCTCCAGGCTCCCCTGTCCATGGAATGCTCCAGGCAAGAATACTGGAGTGGGTTGCCATTTCCTTCTCCCGAGAGCATTGGATAGTTTCTCACTAATGACTGTATAAATGACCACTCACTAATGACTGCTACTTGATTATTAGCACTCTGTAGTGATGATGTGATTTATAGGCTAAGTAGGACACCTTTGATAAGAAAAGGGCACTAGTCATAAGCATATACTTGAACATGGGGAAACTGCAGTGTTACCCATTAGGTTCTTTTTTTTAATATAAATTTATTTATTTTAACTGGAGGTTAATTACTTTACAATATTGTATTGGTTTTGCCATACATCAATGTGAATCCGCCACAGGTGTACATGTGTTCCCCATTCTGAACCCCCCTCCCTCCTCCCTCCCTGTACCATCCCTCTGGGTCTTGACTCTGAAGACTGAAAAATCATTGTTCTTATGGTCTTATTCTTTTGATGAAAAATTTAGGTTAAGAATGGGGAGATTGCTGTCAATCAAACAAGAGCCATTTCTGCAGATGTCCACTTTGCTCCTTTGTACTGACTACATGGTCTCTAGGACTAAATAGGAGCATTCTGAACCACAGGCTTATGCACAATGGAAAGAACAAATCACATTGCAGCTTTCAAGCTGTTTCACACACACTGTGTCTTTTGACTGTCACACGAGTGCTATGTGGGGAGTGGTATTATTGTCTTTATTGAATTAATGAAGAAAAGACCCAGGCAGATTAAGATGATGAAGTGATAGAACCAGAACCAGGCTTCACATCATCTACTTCCAATGGCTGTGCTCTTTCACTGCAGCACACAGTTTGCTCATATTTGACATCAGCCTTTCTTTTGAGTGGATTTATTAGCTAGAATGAAATTTATTCAGCTCCTTGAAGTATTAGTTGAAGAGCAGATGCTGAATGCTGGCAATATTGTCTTTGGAGTAAGAATCGAAGAGATAACCAGGTGCTCACCACTCTCCTTGTTCTCATTTTCCATTGTGGATAAATGTGTGAAATTGATTTCTAGGAAGAGATATTTCATTACCAATCCTTCTTTATTAATAGTAACTGGTCATGTCCCTTAAATAGATACTCTTTTTGTTATTCTTTTTCCTCAGAATTTTTTTTTCAAAAATTTAAACTCTTGGGAGAATATTTTGAGGCCATAATGTTACAGTATGTTGTTTAATATTTTGTGAACAGTTTTAAATCAACCTGAGTACGTCACAAATACAAATATTCTGATTACATGGCTATTGTTTGTTTTCATATTCATAGTATTTTATATTCATAGTATATTTTATATTATAATATTTTATATTCATAGTATCTAATACTATCTATTTTTCATTCTGTTTATACAATTAGAAAATATAGCATCTGGGAGAAGATCTTAGAATAAATAGAATAAAATAATTTGTGTTTCCAAAGTCCAATTTTATAGATGAAGGCAGTATATCCAGATTCCTTCTAAATAGGGACCGCTCCCCCACACACCCCTGAAACAAGCAAAAATCAGCTAAACCAGACCAAATAAGGATGCCCTATATTAAGTGAAAAATTGTAGCGATCATTAAATAATAATAAATATTTAGTGTACTTTGTTGGAGAAGGAAATGGCAACCCACTCCAGTGCTCTTGCCTGGAGAATCCCAGGGATGGGGGAGCCTGGTGGGCTGCCGTCTATGAGGTCACACAGAGTCGGACACGACTGAAGCGACTTAGCAGCAGCAGCAGCAGTGTACTTTGTTCATTCAGTTGATATCCAACTCTTATTTCAGTTTTACTTGCTGATATTGGGGATATCCCAGATATAGAATAATTTCTAGAAATTATAAGTTTTTATTTTAAATCATGTGATCACATCTCTTTTACAACACCATCAATAGTTCTAATTTTTTCATGCCTTTAACTTTCTCAAAATGCTTACAAATTCGTATAATCCACATTACCACAAAAATAGTGTGTTAGAAAACCAGTCTTCATGTCTTGGAGACACTGTTAGTGCCTGTTTGTACCTCTTCGGCCTTCACCACTTCTGGGCACACCAGGGTCTTCGCATGCAGCTGCCCCTCTCATCCAGAGGACCTTCTCTGTTTGCGGAAGTAAGCTTGAGTCCCTGAACAGGGAATGCCAGAGTTGCCAGGCGGTCAGTGGTCCTGGGAGCAGCTTTCAACTCATTCTGGGCGGGAGTGTATACCACCCAGCTTGTTTTTGCTACTGAAAGTCCACAAACAGTGGCACTGAGGGGAGTATGGCATGAAGGGAGATCACCTGTGCCAAGAAAATGTATGTAATCCTGTGAAGATGAAGCACTGTCTCCTACAGGAAGATTCAGTATAATCCGTCAGCTTGCCACAAGGTAGCTGGCTCATCCTGCTAGAAATAATGTTTTAGGGGCTCAGCATTGCTCGGGCCTCTACTGCTGGCAGGTTGACCAGTCAGCTGTGATGGGATCATGTAGCTGAACTCATGTCCAGCCTCCATCCTTGAAGGCCTGCTGAATAAAGACAGGAAGTAGCTGTGGGAGAGAGCTGTCTGACATCCTTAGGATGGATCAGACTGTGCTCCTGTTGTTGACAGCCTGCTCATTGATTGGGCCATCCAGAGGCATTCACTTCTCACATGGTCTTAGCATTCTGAAACCATTCTCCTCATCTACGTATCTTTCCTCAGACATCCTTGTCACAATTTTTCTACTTTTGTTTTTTTCCAAGTTCATAATTGCCCAAGTAGCCCAAAGTCTTCCTCTGCTGCCTTTCAGGGCTATAGCTGTGGCTATAGCTATAGAATGTGGCTGTAGCACCGTGGCTCAAAGGGTGAGTAGAGGAAGAAACAGCACAGCAAGAGACACTTACCAGGGACGTATGAGTCTTCTCTTCATGAGCATACCAGTGTCTTCTCCTTTACCCCGTCCGTGAAACATTATGGAAAAACTACACTCTTCAAAAGGAACTGCCAAAAAATCATAATTTCCAAAATTTATAAACTTTTAGCAGTCCAGTTTTTATAAGTAGGCATAAACTTTCTACACATAAATATATCAAAACATAGCAAAATATGATCACTTTTTCCTAGGAAAGAACACCCACTTTAAGCAATTCAATAAATATTTATTAAGTGATTAATATATGCCTAATACTGGAGAGGGAAATAGAGGAGGGTGAAAAAGTTGGCTTAAAAGTCAACATTCAGAAAACGAAGATCATGGCATCTGGTCCCATCACTTCATGGCAAATAGATGGGGAAACAGTGGAAACAGTGTCAGACTTTATTTTTTGGGGCTCCAAAATCACTGCAGATGGTGACTGCAGCCATGAAATTAAAAGACGCTTACTCCTTGGAAAAAAAGTTATGACCAACCTAGATAACATATTGAAAAGCATAGACATTACTTTGCCAACAAAGGTCCGTCTAGTCAAGGCTATGGTTTTTCCAGAGGTCATGTATGGATGCGAGAGTTGGACTGTGAATAAAGCTGAGTGCTGAAGAATTGATGCTTTTGAACTGTGGTGTTAGAGAAGACTCTTGAGAGTCCCTTGGACTGCAAGGAGATCCAACCAGTCCATTCTGAAGGAGATCAGCTCTGGGATTTCTTTGGAAGGAATGATGCTAAAGCTGAAACTCCAGTACTTTGGCCACCTCACGTGAAGAGTTGACTCACTGGAAAAGACTCTGATTCTGGGAGGGATTGGGGGCAGGAGGAGAAGGGGATGACAGAGGATGAGATGGCTGGATGGCATCACTGACTCGATGGGCGTGAGTCTGAGTGAACTCTGGGAGTTGGTGATGGACAGGGAGGCCTGGCGTGCTGCAGTTCATGGGGTCGCAAGAGTTGTACATGACTGAGTGACTGAACTGAACTGAACTGAATACTGGCTTAAAGCTCAACATTCAGAAAACTAAGATCATGGCATCTGGTCCCATCACTTCATGGCAAATAGATGGGGAAACAGTGGAAACAGTGTCAGACTTTATTTTTGGGGGCTCCAAAATCACTGCAGATAGTGATTGCAGCCATGAAATTAAAAGACGCTTACTCCTTGGAAGGAAAGTTATGACCAACCTAGATAGCATATTCAAAAGCAGAGACGTTACTTTGACAATAAAGGTCCATCTAGTCAAGGCTATGGTCTTTCCAGTGGTCATGTATGGATGTGAAAGTTGGACTGTGAAGAAGGCTGAGCGCTGAAGAATTGATGCTTTTGAACTGTGGTGTTGGAGAAGACTCTTGAGAGTCCCTTGGACTGCAAGGAGATCCAACCAGTCCATTCTAAGGGAGATCAGTCTTGGGTGTTCTTTGGAAGGACTGATGCTAAAGCTGAAGCTCCAGTACTTTGGCCACCTCATGCGAAAAGTTGACTCACTGGAAAAAACTCTGATGCTGGGAGGGATTGGGGGCAGGAGGAGAAGGGGACAACAGAGAATGAGATGGCTGGATGGCATCACTGACTCGATGGACATGAGTTTGAGTGAACTCCCGGAGTTGGTTGAACTCAGGCACAACAGGGAGGCCTGGCGTGCTGCAATTCATGGGGTCACAAAGAGTCGGACATGACTGAGTGACTGAACTGAACTGAATACTCTATTGGTCTACTGTTTGAGTACAATACTGTGCAATGTAACTTTCTGCAGTGCTGCTAATGTTCTATATCTTTGCTGTCCAATATGATAGCCACTAGCTATATGTGGCTATTGAACACTTGAAATGTGGCTGGGATGACTGAGGAATTGCATTCTAAATTTTATTTCATTTTAATGCAGTTAAAATTAAATGGTCACAAGTGGCTACTATCTGTTATATTACAGAGCACATTCAATAGGTTAATGGTTTTAACCATTTTGCTAATTTGCAAATATTTTTCCCATTCCTTAGGTTGTCTTTTACACTATTGATTACCTCTTTTGCTGTGCAGAAGCCTTCTAGTTCAGTATAGTACCACTTATCTTTTTCTTTCTTTCTTTTTTGCTTCTGTTGTCTGTTTTTGATGTTATTGAAGGCAGGAGGAGAAGGGGACGACAGAGGATGAGATGGTTGGATGGCATCACCGACTCAATGAACGTGAGTTTGAGTAAACTCAGGAGTTGGTGATGGACAGGGAGGCCTGGCGTGCTGCGGTTCATGGGGTGGCAAAGAGTCGGACATGACTGAGCAACTGAACTGAATTTTGATGTTATAACCTTGAAATAGTTGTCAAGACTGATGTTATGAAGATTTCTCCTGTATTTTCTTCTGCGAATTCTAACCAAAATCCGTCCATTATGAGTTGATTTTTGTGTGTGGAGTAAGAGAAGAGGACAGTTTTATTCTTCGGCATGTTGCTGTCCAGTTTTTCCAGCACTCTTTGTTAAAGTCACTGTCCTCTCCCCATTGTGTAGTACCACTTTTGTCAAAGATCTGTTGGCCACATACATGTGGGTTTAATTCTGGGCTCTCTATTCTATTCTGTGACTGTCTTTACATCTATACATGGTATTTTGATTGCTATAGCTTTATAATATATTTGGAAATAGGGAAGCTTGATGCCTATAGCTTGGTTCTTATTTTCAAGATTGTTTTGGCTGTTCAAAGTCTTATGTGATTCCATGTGAATTTTAGAATTGTCTTTTCTATTTCTGTAACAGTGCCATTGAGACTTAGATAGACATTGTCCATATCTTTGGGTAGTGTGTTGCTCAGTCATGTCTGATTCTTTGGGACCCCATGGACTGTGGCCTTCCAGGCCCTTCTGTCCATGGGATTCTCCAGGCAAGAGTACTGGAGTGGATTGCCATTCCCTTCTCCAGTATCTTTGGGTAGTATGGACATTTTAATGATATTAATTCTTCCAATTCATGAACATGAGTTCCTGTTGTTTTTGTATTATTTTATCAATGTTTTGTCTTTTTAGTGTATAAATTTTTCATTTTCTTAGTTAAGTTTATCCCTAAATAGTTTATTCTTTTTGATGTTATTGTAAATGGGGTAGTTTTCCTAATTCCCCTTTTCAATAGTTTGTTAATACTGTATAGCAACACAACTGATTTTTAAACACTGATTTTGTATCCTGTAACTTTCGTGAAGATATCTGATAAGGGTTAGCTTCCAAAATATATAAGGTATTTCTACATCTCAATAGTGGGCTTTCCTGGTGGCTCAGCAGTAAAGAATCTGCCTGCCAATGCAGGAGATGTGAGTTCAGTCCTTGGGTAGGGAAGATCCCCTGGAGAATGAAGTGGCAACCCATTTGCAGTATTCTTGCCTGGAAAATCCCATGGACAGAGGAGCCTGGCAGGCTACAGTCCATGGGGTCACAAAGAATTGCACATGACTTAGCCACTAAACAACAACAACATCTCAATATAAAGAAAACCTAATAATTCTACTAAAAATGAGCTAAAGATTTGAGTAGACATTTCTCCAAAGAAGACATACAAATGGCCAACAAATGTATGAAAAGGTGCTTAATGACACTAATCATCAGAAAATGCAAATCAAACTACAATAATATATCACCTCTCATCTGTTAGGACAGTTAAGAAAAAAAAAAAAAAGCAAATGTAGGTGAGAATGTAGAATAATTAGAACCCTTGTACACTGGTGGTGGGAATGCAAAATGGTGCAGTCACTATGGAAAACAGTATGGAGGTTCCTCAGAAAATTAAAAATAGAGCCACCAACTGACCCAGCAAATCTGCTTCTAGGTATTTATCTTAACTGAAATCAGAATCCTGAAGAGATATTAGCACTCCCACGTTCACTGCAGCATTATTCAGAATAGCCAAGATGTGGAACCAACTTACATGTTCATTGACAGATGAATGAATTGAAAATTTTGTATTATGTACACACAATATACTATTATTCAGCCTTTAAAAAAAAGGAAATCCTGTCATATGCAACAATATTTATGAATCATGAGAACACTATGTGGAGTGAAATAAACTAGTCATAGAAGGACAGTTACTGTATTATTCCACTTACATTGCATCTAAATAGTCAAATTCATAGAAACAGTGCAATGGTGGTTGCCAGAGCTTGGAGGGAGTGGGGACTGGGGAGTTGCTGACCAGCTGGTACGAAATTTCAGTTATGCAAGATGAGTGATTTCTAAAGATCTGGTGTACAATGTTGTGCCTATAGATCACAATACTGCATTGTACACCTAAAAATCTGTTAAGGGGGTAAATCTCATGTAGTTGTTCTTATCACAATAAAAACTAAAAGAATATTTCCCATAGTAAAGCATAAACTGAATAGCAGATTTAAAATACCCACTGTATTTCAGTGACTTAAAACTATTAATAAAGGTAAAAAGATAGGCATTTTCTGGTAAACCAATTGATTTTCTTTTTTAAAAGTTTTTAAAAAATAGACTTTACTTTTTAGAAAAGTTCTCAGTTTATGGAAAAATTAAGATAATAGTCTAAGCAAGTTACCATATAACTGCCCTCCATTTCCCCATTTTACTAATACCATACACTAATATGGTACATTTGTTACAATTAATGAGCTGATACCAGTATATAATTATTAACCTAAGTCCATAATTTATTTATAGGCTTCCCAGGTAGATCAGTGGTAAAGAATCTGCCTGCCAACGTAGGAGACCAAAAAGACATGGGTTCAATTCCTGGGTTGGGAAGATCCCCCAGAGTACGAAATGGCAATCCACTCTAGTATTCTTGCCTGGAAAATTCCATGGACAGAAGAGCCTGGTGGGCTACAGTCCATGGGCTTGCAAAGAATCAAACAGCACTGAGTGTCTGAGAATGCATGCATGCATACTTTATTCATATTTCCTTAGGTTTTAGCTACTGTCCTTTTTCTGTTCCAGGACCCCATCCAGCACACCATATATCATTCAGATGTCATGATCCTGGAGGCTTCTCTTGGCTGTCTTTCCTTTCTCTGACTTTCTTTGATTTCTTGATTTCTCTGTCTTTCCTTGTTTCAAATGACCTTGGCAGTTTTGAGGACTACTAGTCAGGTATTTTGCAGCTAGGCAGGTACTTTTCTTTCTTTTTTTATTATAAAACTTTATTTTTAATTGAAATAGAGTTGATTTACAATATATTAGTTTCAGGTGTACTACTGCATAGTGATTCAGTATTTTTATAGATTATACTCCACTAACAGTTATTGCAACATAACAGCTATATTTTCCTGTTCTGTATAATATCCTTGCAGCACTGTTTAAGAAAACCGAGATATGGAAGCAGTAACCCAAGTGTCCATCAACAGATAAATGGATAAAAAGAAGACATGATATACATATACATACACACACACACTCATACAAACATGTACATACAAAGCATGTGTGCATGCTAAGTTGCTTCAGTCATGTTCGACTCTGCAACCTTATGGACTGTAGCCCATCAGGCTCCAGACAAGAATACTGGAGTGGGTTGCCATACTCTCCTCCATGGGATCTTCCTGACCCAGGGATCAAAATTGCGTCTCCTGCAACTCCTGCATTGCATGTTGGTTCTTTACCTCTGAGCCAGCAGGTAAAACTGTGCATACAATGGAATAGTAGCAAAAGAGAAACAGAGTCACAGATTTAGAAAACAAATTAGTGGTTACCAACAGCGGCTTCCCTGGTGGCTCAGATGGTAAAGAATTTGCCTGCAATGCAGGAAAACTGGATTCAATACCTGGGCTGGGAAGGTCCACTGGAGAAGAAAATGGCATCCCACTCCAGTAGTCTTGCCTAGAGAATTCTGTGGACAGAGGAGCCTGGTGGGCTATAGTCCATGGGGTCCCAAAGGGTAGGACCCAACTAAGTAACTAACACTTTCACTTTTCAGTAGGGAGAGAGGAGTGGAGAGGGGCAAGATAGAGGTATGAAATTAAGAGACACAAACTACTAAATATAAAATAAACTCATTGATTTCCAAATGTAAAGAAAGCAACTTGCAAGTATCCAAGGGAAAGAAAGAGAAGGCAACACATAGAAAGTGAGATGACTTTAGATTTCTCAGAAATAGTTGATGACAGATAACAACAGAGAAACCTGTACAATGTATAAAAAAGAAATACATATAACAACATTCTTCTGACCAGTTGACTTGTCTTTACTGCAAAAACAAAATGAAGATGAATTTGATAGACCCAAAGATTAGGAAGTAAAGCATTTTATCTTCTCACTGGTAAAAGATATACTGTTGGATAATATCCATTCAATAGAATTATATTTAAATAACCATGGAAAATCAAAATATAAAACAAAAAGGCTGTAATTTTTAAAATAAAAATGCTTAACATGAATAATAATTTAACTCTAAAAACAAAACAAAAAATAATTCTTAACTATAACAAGATTTGGAAAAATGAGGAAGTAGCTAATAAGTGAAAAAATTAAAAAATGAATAAACATCAGATATAATAAACATTATCTCTTGTCTCTGGGCTGAGATAGAATAGTCTAGCAGCCACTGTACCACCCCTCACTTCAGCTACCCACCTTAGGCTGAGACCCAGATCTCCTTGGAGAGGGCAGGGCTGGCCTCACTAAATGATGGAGAAATCACTGAGGTTCTACGCCAGTGAGACACGCTGGGGATCTGTCTAGAGTTCTGTGGAGACACCATCTGCATGGATGTGCTATGGTTCAGGACCTGCTGTAAAGTCACTGGAGGAGGTGCCATGACAAGCAGCTGAATAGTGGCCACTGCATGCTGCACAGAGGTGGAGAAGTTGTCCTCTGCAGAAGCTGGGTGTCAAAGAAAGTCACACCTTGCAGGTGCCCAGAGCTTGAGAAATGGTGTTCTACAGGAACTTGGCATTGGGCACAAGAAGTTCTGCAGGGGACAGAAGCAGGGAGAGCTGTGCCCTGCAGGATCCAGCACTGGAGAAACTCTGCTCTGTGGGACCTGAGTGCTTGCAGGGAGACCTAGAGGGATTCATGGCATCAGAAGCTTGCCTGCTGACAGAACAGCACAAAAGCAGGCAGGTGAGGTGTCCATGTCAGAAGGGACAAAAGGTGGTCACCAAGCTGGGCCTGAGACTATGATCTCACTGAGGGACTGTACCTTCTGGGAATGGTGTTGGAGCAGAGACACTGGTGGGCCTGATATATACAGCTGATGCCAACAATGAAGTTGGTGCAAGAAATCCCAAAATAGCAGCACCCTGGACCTGGGAAATGTGAAATGCCAGAATGGAGGAAGCACAAGGTGGAATCAAGATTGCTAGGAGAAATATCAATAATCTCAGATATGCAGATGACACCACCCTAACTGCAGGAGCGAAGAGGAATTAAAGAGTCTGTTTATGAAGATGAAAGAGGAGAATGAAAAAGCTGGCTTAAAACTCAACGTTCAAAAAACTAAGATCATGGCATCTGGTTCCATCACTTCATGACAGATAGATTGGGGGAAAAAATGGAAGTAGTGACAGGCTTTATTTTTTGGGGCTCCAAAATCACTGTGGGTGGTGACTGCAGCTATGAAATTAAAAGACGTTTGATCCTTGAAAGGAAAGCTATGACAGACCTAGATAGCATATTAAAAAGCAGAGACATCACTTTGCCAACAAAAATTCATATAGTTAAAGCTATGGTTTTTCCAGTGGTCAAGTATGGATGTGAGAGTTGGACCATAAAGAAGGCTGACCACCAAAGAATTGATGCTTTTGAATTGTGGTGATGGAGAAGCCTCTTGAGAGTCCCTTGGACAGGAAGGAGATCCAACCAGTCAATCCTAAAGGAAATCAACCATGAATATTCATTGGAAAGACTGATGCTGAAGCTGAAGCTCCAATACTTTGGTTACCTGATGCAAAGAGCCTACTCATTGGAAAAGACCCTGATACTGGGAAAGATTGAGGGCAAGAAGAGAAGGGGCAACAGAGGATGAAATTGTTGGATGGCATCATCAGCTCAATGGACCTGAGTTTGAGCAAACTCTGGGAGATAGTGAAGGACAGGGAAGCATGGTGTGCTGTAGTCTATGGGGTTGCAAAGAGTTGGACATGACTGAGTGACTGAACAACAGAACTGGAAAGGGCTTCTTCCTTTTGCAATATTCCTCCTGTTCCCCCTAATGATAATGTCTGATGTCATGCTTGCTGCAAAAGAAGGATGCATGAAAGACCTTTCATAGTATCCTATTTCACAGGACAATGATCAGTCCATTATCACAGAACAGATAATGAAGGGTAAATTTGGAGCTGGAAAGCAATAGATTGATAACTGGCATGCAGGTGTAGTTTATCTTTAGCATTAACATAAATATTCAAATCATAAATCTTCAAATCAATAAATCCTCAAATCAATAAATCTTCAAATCATAAATCTTTAAATGTATCTAATGTTCTCTAAATAGAATTGTGATTTTCTCATTTTCATCCATTGGTAAATCATATGAACAAATGCTTCAATAGTCAGATATGCTGTTATTCTTTTTTCTTTTATTTAAGCTGGTGTTTCCACTTCACTTCTGGATAACTTCACTTGATTTTATTCACAAAATACATTTGTGAATTGATGCAAGCTCTTTAGAGTCCTTATCACCATGACAGCGAACATGAAACTCCGAGACGCCTTGTATCAGTGATGTCACTCGGTTCTTTTCAGTCTTTCCTCATGAAATACTGAACACCACCTAGCAACTTATACACTATTTTTAATACTTTCCCACCTGACTACTTGCCTGGGTTCCTCTTCATTTTGTTAAAACAAAGAGCTGGAAATCACTACTTTTGCAAAAGAATGTGTAACCTAGTCATTAGAGTTGTTCCCTTTCTCAATTTTGCTGAAGTATCCCAAAAGTCTTTACAATAGATAGCAAAGGCCCCAGTTTTCCCTGTCACTCTTTAACTTAGATTCTTGTATTGAAAAACTGGGATAAAATCAATCCTATAAAAATTGAAATTGTATCTTCTTATGAAGTGTGGACAAGCACATGTATAGTCATGTAAATTTTCAAACTTTCAAAGTGCCATAAAAAGGCATAACAAATGGGCAAAGAAGATGCTTGAGAATTTTTACAAGATAAATTAATTATCTTATGGTTTTAAATATTTGAGATGATTAGGCATATGAAATAATCAGAACAGCATAATAATTGGGAAGTACAACATACACTTATGTTGTAGTGAAGGTGATTTTCTGAAGTGCCTCTACATTAGAGATAGATCTTTGGAATATTGTGTGCCAGAACTGTACATAAATAGATGTTCTGATATCTATAGGTTCACATTTGGTTCAGGTTTTCATAAATCTTGACCCTGAAGCTATCAGAGATAAATGTTTCCTTTAGAAAGTCATAAAATCTTTCAGGTATTTTTGCCTGTAACAGAGATACCAGAAGAAAGGTAAGTTGTCTTACAGGTAGATCAATAAAACTTATCCTACTGAAAGATATAAAAAGAAGATGATTCAGGAAAAATAAACAGGGTTTCAGTGATCTGAGCAACATGTCAGAAGTCTTACATATGAGTAAAGTCCCCAAAATGAGATATTTGAAAAAGTAATAGCATACATTTTCCTAAGTTTGATGAAGAAATAAATGTGTAGATCCTATATGCTCAGCAAACCCTAACAGGATAAATCAACTAGGCATATCATAGTGTATGATATATATAAATATAAATATATATATATATATATATATATTTCAATCATTATTGAAAACCAAAGATAAAGAGGAAGTGTTAAGAGCAGCCAGAGGAGAAAAGAAATATTACACAGTTGAACAATTTTGCAGACAGTATTTGACTTCATATCAGAAACAATGGAAAGAAAAGATGATAGAACCAATTTATTTAAAGTACTGCAAATAACCCATCTAGATTTCTATATCCAGAAAAAATGTCTATCAAAACTGAGGAAAAATAAACTCATTTTTATACAAATGAAAGCAGGGAGAATTAAATTCCTTTGGACTCGCACCACAAGAAATGTAAGAGAAAGTTAGTTTGCTGTGATCCACACAGTCAAAGGCTTTAGCATAGTCCTTGAAGCAGAAGTAGATGTTTTTCTGGAATTCCCTTGCTTTCTCTATGATCCAACAAATGTTGGCAATTTGATCTCTGGTTCCTCTGCATTTTCTAAACCCAGCTTGTACATCTGGAAGTTCTCGGTTCATGTACTGCTGGAGGCTAGCTTGAAGGATTTTGAGCGTAACTTTCTAGCATGTGAAATGAGAGCAGTTTTATGGTAGTTTGAACATTGTTTGGCATTGCCCTTCTTTCGGATTGGAATGAAAACTGACCTTTTTCAGTTCTGTGACCACAGAACTGAGCAAAAATAGCCAAGTTAAAAAAGTTGCTTAATGTATGATGGCACGCATATAAAGTTCTAGAATAGGTAAAACTATGTTGATAAAAGATCCATGGTTTTCTAGCGGTGAGAACGGGGAAATAGATTCAAATGGAAAAGAGAACCTTCTCAGCTAATAGAATTATTTTGTATTTCATTTGGGAAAGTGGGCACATGAGTGTATACATTTGTCAAAACTCATTAAACACTGCACTTAAAAATATATGCTTTTGAGTGTATTGGGCTTCCTTGATGGCTCAGTTGGTAAAGAATCCACCTGTAGTGCAGGAGAGCCTGATTTCGATTCCTGGGTTGGGAAGATCCTCTGAAGAAGGGATAGGCTCCCACTCCAGTATTCTGGCCTGGAGAATTCCATGGACTGTATAGTCCCTGGGGTGGCAAAGAATTGGACATGACTGAGCAATCCACTTTTGAATGTGTTAAATGATACCCTAATAAAGCTGAAGAGTCAGGGGACTCTGCTTCAGTCTTGTTTCTGTAGGTCCATAACCATGGTCTGAAGGTGTGCTTGGGGCACAACTGGTGAGTAAGGCTGGCAGTGGTAAGAAGAGCTGGGCATGGATTTGGGAAAGGGAGAGAGGACAAGGGAGGACCTGTGGGACCAGTGCTCCTTTCTATCATAAATGTAAGCGTAGCTCCTGCAGCGGTTAATGGCTGTTTTTCAAACCTTGTACAAGTTCCTCTAGCTCAGAGCCCTGCAGAGAATTCTGGGAAAGCAGGTTCCCAATTAACTAAGCTGACAAAGACCCCTCGGAAACCCTGAATCACTATAGTTCTATTTTTAGAAGTGAGAAAAATTCAAGCCTTACAATTTCACCCACCAAAGCTTGAGAAAATTGTGTGTGTGTGGGGGGTGGAATCTAAATGCATTGCAGTTCTGTAAAGGGTAAAATTTTTACTTGATATTGTTAGCTGTCAAATTAACTTTTCTTACTTCATTCACACACATGAAATTTATTCATAAAGACTATGCATGGTACACTGAGCAGCAGGATATTTCTAAAGTCTCTTTGAATTCACTACTCAGTTTTTTTCTCATTTTACTACCTTAGTGTTTACCATCCAGCTATTATTATGTATATCTTGTAAATATATAATTACACACCAGGTTTGCATATAGCAGAACAAACCTCTTTCAGCTGGAGAGGGAAATTTATAAGCCCAGCTTTTGTTGTTACTGTGTTACTCCCACCTAGGGAGGAGGCACGGAGAAGGCAATGGCACCCCACTCCAGTACTCTTGCTTGGAAAATCCCATGGACGGAGGAGCCTGTTAGGCTGAAATCCATGGGGTCGCTAGAGTTGGACACGACTGAGCGACTTCACTTTCACTTTTCATTTTCATGCATTGGAGAAGGAAATGGCAACCCACTCCAGTGTTCTTGCCTGGAGAATGCCAGGGATGGGGGAGCCTGGTGGGCTGCCGTCTATGGGGTCGCACAGAGTCGGACACGACTGAAGTGACTTAGTGTAGCGTAGCGTAGGGAGGAGGCAAAGACAAACAAAAAGCCCAAGTCCCCCTCTCAAAAAGAAGCCAAAACTCCCGAAACGCCCCCCGCCAAAAAAAAAGCCCAAAAAAGGGCACATCTCTTTTCATAATTCTTCTGGAGCTCCACAATGAATTTATGACTGGAAAGCACAACTTTCTACCAGGTTTAGATGCTGGGTACAACTTCTTGTAGGCCACTAATGAGCCGCTTTGCCACATGTGAGTGAACTGCTGAAAAGCTTAATATTTATATCCATCCTGGTGTCCAGAAACTTTCTTTCTTTCTTTCTTTCTTTTTTTTTTTTAGAAACTTTCTTTCTAAATTGCTTTTGCTTTTCAATGTTCTCCTTTGCCATTAACCTAGATAGTGTCTTGGTTTAGGAAACTTTTTAAAACATGAAATTTATTTTCTTTCTTCCTTTATTCAGTTAGTTATCAAATTCCATAGACATTTATTCATTTTCTATTTCACATTTGTTAAACATTTACTAGGTGTTGGGAAAGAAAATGAGCACAGAGGAGAGGTGAGCAAAAATGAATTTAATGTGGCCACAGCCCTCCCTTCCACCCATTCCCTTGGCTGCCAGCCTCCTCCATGCCCCATGGGGTCAAGTGTGGAGCGTGCTCTGAATGACTCACAGAAAGGGCTCCTATACCAGTCAATCCTGCTCAAGCTCTGTTGCTTGCCTCTTGAAGTATCATTTCCCTCTCCTTCCCTCTCCTGGGCCTTGGCTTCCTCTGCAACACCTTACCTGCAAATTTATTTCCCATTACTCCCCTCCCAAATTTATTTCACACTGTGTGTTCAGTCATTTAGTCATGTCTGACTCTTTGTGACCTCATGGACTGTAGCCCACCAGGCTCCTCTATCCATGGAATTTTACAGGCAAGAATACTGGAGTGGGTTGCCATTTCTTTCTCCAGGGGATCTTCCGAGCCCAGGGATTGAACCCCCGTCTCTTGCATCTCCTGCATTGGCAGGCAGATTTTTTACCACTAGTGCCATCTCATCCAAATTCAACCTCACCTCACCCTGTCACACCCCTTACTCTTCCTGGAGCATTAGGTTTAAGCCCATCTCCCAGACTTTGCTTCTGCTATTCTATCCCAACCCCCTACCGGGGAGCTGTCTTCTCTTCTCTTTACATCTTCCCCATGCTTAATTCATTTTGAAGATTCTTTATCCTATATATGAATTTCCAATTAGGAAACATTTTGTGTTTATAGAATTACATTAACCTGTTTTTCTCAGTCTTTGTTTTATGGGTATATATTTTCCTAACTCATTTGTTAATTAAACCTTATCTGCTTTTTATGCTGTATCCCTGCTGGCAGGCCATTTAATTCACAGACCATTGCAGGGAGATGATCGGGAGCCCAGATTCTGAAACCTCCCTCATCCTGGATTTATATCTCAGTCAGTTACTGTCTGATCCTCTGCAAGTTTTAGTTTCTCTGTGTCTCAGTGCTTTCATCTGGAAAGAGTGGACGTTACCTTTCTCATAGGATTGATGCAAAGATTAAGTGATAAAACTACTGGCAAACTGCTTAGAAAGATGCCTGCAACATAGTAAACATTAGCTATTATCAGTGTTTGTCTGCTCAGTTGCTTCAGTTGTGTCTGATTCTTTGCGACCCTATAGACTAGCCCATCAGGCTCCTCTGTCCATGGGCTTCTCCAGGCAAGAATACTGGAGTGGGTTGCCATGCCCTCCTCCAGGGGACCTTCCCAACCCAGGGACCCAACCCTTGTCTCTTTTGTCTCATGCATTGGCAGGTGGGTTATTTACCACTAGTGCCACCAGGGAAACCCAGCTATTATTAGTAGTACTAAGTAAATATTTGTTATTTGAAAACAGAAAAGTGAATGCACTATAATTAACAAAATACTTAACAAGAGCAAAAGAATGTATTAACTACTGGAGGAGCTACTTAGTCTGTATATAGTAAAAAAATACATAATCTTCAACATTTCTCTTTTTGTCCTACTTATCTGGTAACCCCCTATCCTGGTCAAACTATATTCTCCACTGACTATAATCACATCTCAACTGAATTTGTTTCGAGAAAACAGTCATGTTGACTGATTGTAGTTTAAATTCATGGGCACTAATATTTAGTTCACTATTAGTGCTTCCTGGGAAATCCGTGTTTTCTAGTCTATTAATGCTTCCCAACTATTCCATACGCCCTCCTTGCTTCTTAATCCTTTACCAATTTCTTCCCTGTCCTTATGGCTAGCTGGCTGAAAACTTAGCTTCATAGTATAGTAAACAGAAGAGAGCTTGGAATTCCCTGGTGGTCTAGTTAGTGGTTAAGAGAGAGAACAGCTTCTCAATAAAGCATCTTCCTGCTCTCCTGATCCTAAGTCAAAACCTCAGGCTTCCTTCTACTTCTTTGATAAGCAGTTAGTGCTCCTATATAAGATCAACCCATTAAACTGGGCACCAGACCTTATTCCTCTTGATTATTAAAGAAAATCTCTCCAGCATTACACCTCTCTCTTGCCTGCAGAGTTAATATTTCCCTCTTTACTGGATCAGTCTCATCAATATACAAACACGACTCTTTGTATCATCTAAAGTATCTTCCCTTTACCACAGCTTCTCCCTCCAGCTATCGTTCTTTGCCCCCTTTACCACAAAATTCTTCAAGGATTGTCTATATTCTCTGTCTCTATCTTCTCCTGTCATGAACCTAATCTGATTAGTCCCCATGCTCCCGTTACTCCACCCAAACTGTTTTTGGCAAGGTCATTTGTGACATATCAGTAATATTGGTGTAATTGATCACTCTCTCTTGAAAAATTTTGTGGTTGTTTTCCTACCATATTGCCTACAATTTATCAGTCTCATTTGCTTGTTTCTTCTTATAAAATTGATCTTTAAAGATAAGACTGACTCCAGACCCAATCCTTCAGTTCAATTTAGTCGCTCAGTTGTGTCTGATTCTTTGTGACCCCATGTACTGTAGCAT
This sequence comes from Bos grunniens, assembly GCF_055505025.1. Classification (NCBI taxonomy): domain Eukaryota; kingdom Metazoa; phylum Chordata; class Mammalia; order Artiodactyla; family Bovidae; genus Bos; species Bos grunniens. Next base: position 111,225,542 of record NC_141170.1, on the reverse strand, counting down.
GCCAGGCCTCCCTGTCCATCACCAACTCTGAGAGCTTGCTCAAACTCATGTCCATTGAGTCAGTGATATCATCCAACTATCTCATCCCCTTCTCCACCTGCCTTCAATCTTTCCCAGCATCAGTGTCTTTTCCAATGAGTCAACTCTTTGCATGAGGTGGCCAAAGTATTGGAATTTCAGCTTTAGCATCAGGCCTTCCAATGAACACCCAGGACTGATCTCCTTTAGGATGGACTGGTTGGATATCCTTGCTGTCCAAGGGACTTTCAAGAGTCTTCTCCAACACCACAGTTCAAAAGCATCAATTCTTTGAGGCTCAGCTTTCCTTATAGTCCAACTCTCACATCCATACATGACTACTGGAAAAACCATAGCTTTGACTAGATGGATTGTTGTCAGCAAAGCAATGTCTCTGCTTTTTAATATGCTGTCTATGTTGGTCATAGCTTTTCTTCCAAGGAGTAAGCGTCTTTTAATTTCATGGCTGCAGTCATGATCTGCAGTGATTTTGGAGCCCAAGAAAATAAATTCTGTCACTGTTTCCATTGTTTCCCCATCTATTTGCCATGACGTGATGGGACCAGATGCCATGATCTTAGTTTTTTGAATGTTGAGTTTTAAGCCAGGTTTTTCACTCTCCTCCTTCACTTTCATGAAGGGCCTTTCTAAAGAACTGATTTGATCCTAAAAAACTGATCCTCTTTGCTTTCTGCCATAAGAGTGGTGTCATCTGTATATCTGAGGTTATTGATCTCTCTCCCTGAAATCTTGATTCCAGCTTGTGCTTCATCCAACCCAGCATTTTGCATGATGTACTCTGTATATAAGTTATATAAGCAAGGTGACAATGTACAGCCTTGACGTACTCCTTTCCCAATTTTGAACCAGTCCATTCTTCCATGTCCAGTTCTAAAGTGTTGCTTGTTAACCTACACACGGATTTCTCCGGAGGCGGGTAAGGTGGTCTGCTATTCCCTTCTCTTTATGAATTTCCCACAGTTTGTTGTGATTCACAGAGTCCAAGGCTTTAGTGTAGTCAATGAAGCAGATGTTTTTCTGGAACTTTCTTGCTTTTTCGATGATCCAATGGATGTTGGCAATTTGTTCTCCTGTTCCTCTGCTTTTTCTATCTTGAACATCTGAAAGTTCTTGGTTCACGTACTGTTGAAGCCTAGCTTGGAGAATTTTGAACATTAATTTGCTAGCGTGTGAGATGAGTGCAATTGTGTGATAGTTTGAACATTCTTTGGGATTGAAATGAAAACTGACCTTTTCCAGTCCTATGGCCACTGCTGAGTTTTCCAAATTTGCTGATATATTGAGTGCAGTATTTAACAGCATCATCTATTAGACTTTTAAATAGCTCAATTCGAATTCCATCACCTCCACTAACTTTGCTCGTAGTGATGCTTCCTAAGGCCCACTTGACTTCAAACTCCAGGATGTCTGGCTCTAGATGAGTGATCACACCATCGTGGTTATCTGGGTCATTAAGAGCTTTTTTGTTTAGTTCTTACATGTATTCTTGCCACCTTTTCTTTATATCTTCTGGTCCTGTTAGGTCCATACCATTTCTGTCCTTTATTGAACCCATCTTTGCATGAAATATTCCCTTGGTATCTCTAGTTTTCTTAAAGAGCTCTCTAGTCTTTCCCATTCTATTGTTTTCCTCTATTTCTTTGCATTGATCACTGAGGAAGGGTATCTTATCTTTCCTTGCTATTCATTGCAACTCTGCATTCAGATGTATCTTTCCTTTTCTCCTTTCCCTTTTACTTCTCTTCTTTTCTCAGCTATTTGTAAGCCCTCCTCAGACAACCATTTTTTCTTTTTGCATTTCTTTTTCTTGGGGATGGTTTTGATCAGTGCCACTTGTACAATGTTATGAACCTCTGTATAGTTCTTCAGGCACTCTATCAGATCTAATCCCTTGAATCTATTTGTCACTTCCACTGTTTAATCATAAGGGGTTTGATTTAGGTAGTACCTAGATTTTGGTAGGTCTAGTGGTTTTCCCTACTTTCTTCAATTTAAGTCTGAATTTTGCAATAAGGAGTTCATGATCTGAGCTACAGTCAGCTTCCAGAATTGTTTTTGCTGACTGTATAGAGCTTCTCCATCTTTGGCTGCAATGAATATAATCAATCTGATTTTGGTATTGACCATCTGGTGATATCCATGTGTAGAATCTTCTCTTGTGTTGTTGGAAGAGAGTGTTTGCTATGACCAGTGCATTCTCTTGGAAAAACTCTGTTAGCCTTTGCCCTGCTTCATTTTGTACTCTAATACCAAGCTTGCTTGTTACTCCAGGTATCTCTTGACTTCCTTCTTTTGGATTCCAGTCCCCTATGATGAAAAGAACAACTTTTTTTTTTTTTTTTTTTTGGTGTTAATTCTAGAAGGTCTTGTAGGCCTTCATAGAACTGTTCAACATCAGCTTCTTTGGCATTTGTGGTTGGAGCATAGGCTTGGATTACCGTGATATTGAATGATTTGCCTTGGAAAGGAAGAGAGATCATTCTGTCACTTTTGAGACTGCACCCAAGACTGCATTTTGGACTCTTTTGTTGACTATGAGGGATACTCTATTCCTTCTAAGGAATTCTTGCCCACAGTAGTAGATGTTATTGTCATGTGAATTAAATTCACCCATTCCAGTCCATTTTAGTTCACTGATTCCTAAAATGTCGATGTTCACACTTGCATCTCCTGTTTGACCGCTTCCAATTTACCCTGATTTATGGACCCAATCCTTTGACCTTTTATTTTCTATGGTTATACTATAATTCCTCAGTAATTTCATGTAGTTCCATGGCTTTAAGTAACATATTTATCAGTTAGAGTTCAAAGCAGAATCCACATGATATGGAATAAGGGATTTATTACAGGTATTAGATTGTTTGTGGTTGCTGCTGAACTTCTATGAAAGCCTGTTGGCTTTGCATCTGGTATGTTTTAAGGTCACTATAAATCAGCTAGGGGTGGCAGTCTAGAGTAAAATGTGGACATAAAGCCTGAGAGAGTGAGGACCACACAGATCCAGTGAGTAAGGGAAAACTGGAATCCACTGGGACAAAGTGGAACCTGCCTCCTGCTTGGACATCTGGAACAAGCTGCACTTATGCTGGCCCAGGACTTGGAGAAGCTAAAGGAAGAAATTCAGTGTGAACTGGGGCAACTGCATGCCTGAGTGTGGCCTGTGCCATTAAGGTGCACAAGCAGATAAGCAAGAACGTGCACGAGTGGACAGCCTGGCTTTGTGCCTGCCCTTTGGAGCTTTAGGTCTGCTGGTATACTTCCATCTTTCAAATTGTCCATGAACATCTCATGTGGCAAACCCTAACAGAGAACTCGCAGGGAAGGAGATTTGGGGAAACACTTAAGTAGCTAATCTGCAGTGTTTCAAGATGACCACATCCTTCATGTACTGACAGTTCCGAATTTTGTATCTATCACTTAGGCTTCTCCCCTGAAGTCCAAATTTGTGTATCTGCCACTGACTTTTCCACTCAGACATCTAGCAAACGTCTCCAACTCAACATGCTCTCTCTGCAGTTATTTGCATCTCAGTAAATCCAAGATATTTCCGGTTGCTCAGACAACAGGAGTTATCCCTGCCTCCTCTCAACTGTCCATATCTGATCCATCAGAAAGCAGGGCTACCTTCAAAATAGAGGTAACCATTGGTAAGTGAACTCTCACTTTCCAAATCTCAATAACTTAATGGATTTGAACAAGTACTATCTTTTGTTATCTAAACAAAATAAGTGGCTGTAATTTGAATGTAGAAACAAAATAGAATAGCATACTGAGGCCTGTAAGCACATTCAGAATCTGATAGTTCTCATCATCTCCATCAATGAGGGTGATGGCAACCTCCTTCAAAAGGTCCCGTACATGCACTGCTGCACTCAGTGCCCCCGACCCTGCAGCAGCCCACCGCTGACCCATGCCTCTGCTGGAGACTCTTAGACACTCACGGGCAAGTCTGGGTCAGTCTCTTGTGGGGTCACTGCTCCTTTCTCCTGGGTCCTGGTTCACACAGGGTTTTGTTTGTGCCCTTCAAGAGTCTGTTTCCCCTGTCCTGTGTAAGTTCTAGCAGCTCTATAGAGCTGGGGTTAACAGGGTTAACAGTGACCTCCTCCAAGAGGGCTTATGCCACACCCAGGACTATTGCACCCAGAGCCCCTGCCCCTGTGGCAGGCCACTGCTGACCCGGATCTCTGCAGGAGACACTCAAACACTCATAGGCAGGTCTGGCTCAGTCTTTGTGGGGTCTTCTGGTGTGCACAAGGTTTTGTTTAAGTCCCCTGAGCATCTCTGGTGGGTATGGTGTTTGATTCTAAATGCAATTTCACCCTCCTACCACCTTGCCCTTGGGCATAGGGTATCTTTTTTGGTGGGATCATTCTTCTGTCAATGGCTGTTCAGCAGAACTATACAGAAAAGATCTTCATGACCCAGATAACCACAATGCTGTGATCACTCATCTAGAGCCAGACATTCTGGAATGCAAAGTTAAGTGGGCCTTAGGAAGCATCATTACAAACAAAGCTAGTGGAGGTGATGGAATTCCAGTTGAGCTATTTCAAATCCTAAAAGATGATGCTGTGAAAGTGCTGCACTCAATATGCCAGCAAATTTGGAAAACTCAGCAGTGGCCACAAGACTGGAAAATGTCAACTTTCATTCCAATCCCAAAGAAAGGCAATGTCAAAGAATGTTCAAACTGCTACACAATAGCACTCATTTCACAGGCTAGCAAAGTAATGCTCAAGATTCTCTAAGCCAGGCTTCAACAGTATGTGAATGGTGAACTTCCAAATATTCAAGAGGAATTTAGAAAAGGCAGAGGAACAGGAGATTAAGTTGCCGACATCCATTGGATCATTAGAAAAGCAAGAGAATTCCAGAAAAGCATCTGCTTTATTGACTATGCCACATCCTTTGACTGTGTAGATCACAACAAACTGGAAAATTCTGAAACAGATGGGAATACCAGACCACCTGACCTGCCTCCTGAGAAATCTATAAACAGGTCAAGAAGCAACAGTTAGAACTGGATGTGGAACCACAGATTGGTTCCAAATCAGGAGAGGAGTATGTCAAGGTTGTATATTGTCACCCTGCTTATTTAACTTATATGCAGAGTACATCATGCAAAATGCCAGGCTGGATGAAGCACAAGTTGGAATCAGGATTTCAGGGAGAAATATCAATAACCTCAGATATGCAGATGACACCACCCTTATGGCAGAAAGCAAAGAGGAACTAAAGAGCCTCTTGATGAAAGTGAAAGAGGAAAGTGAAAAAGTTGGATTAAAACTCAACATTCAGAAAGCTAAGATCATGTCATAGTCCCATCACTTCATGGGAAATAGATGGGAAAACAGTGGAAACAGTGAGAGACTTTATTTTTTGGGCTCCACAATTACTGCAGATGGTAACTGCAGCCATGAAATTAAATGACACTTGCTCCTTGGAGGAAAAGCTATGACCAACCTAGATGGCATACTAAAAAGCAGAAACATTACTTTGCCAACAAAGGTCCGTCTAGTCAAAGCTATGGTTTTTCCAGTAGTCATGTATGGATGTGAGAGTTTGACCATGAAGAAGCCTAAGTGTAGAAGAACTGATGCTTTTGAACTGTGGTGTTGAAGAACACTCTTGAGAATCCCTTGGACTGCAAGGAGATCCAACCAGTCCATCCTAAAGGATATCAGTCCTGAGCATTCATTGGAAGGATTGATGCTGAAGCTGATACTCCAATAGTTTGGCCATCTGATGCGAAGAAGTGACTCATTGGAAAAGCCCCTGATGCTTGGAAAGATTGAAGGCAGGAAGAGAAGTGGACAACAGAGGATAAGATGGTTGAATGGTGTCACCGACTCAATGGACATGAGTTTGAGTAAGCTCTGGGAGCTGGTGATGGGCAGGGAATCTTGGTGTGCTGCAGTCCATGGGGTGGCAAAGAGTGAGACATGACAGGGACTGAACTGAACTGATCCTCCATTAAAACCACAGTCATCTCTCTCCTGGATTCCTCACCCTTCCCCACACTTGTTTCTCTATAGTCTGTTTGCTTAACCTCACATTCAGAATGATCCTTAAAAATAACTCAAGTCATGTTATTCCTTTGATCACAACCCAGGTTAAAACCCAAAGTCTAAAATCCAAGATCCAGTCCCATAAAATAAATCTATCATATGAATTTTGATTCTGATAAGTTTATAAAACATTCAAGACAGGCCAGCATGCTGGAAGTTCCTGTAGGAGTTGATGCTATAGTCTTGAATCCCAAGGCAGTCTGGATGGGATGGGGAGGGAGGTTGGAGGGGGCTTCAGGATGGGTGACACATGTACACCCATGGCTGATTCATGTAATGCAAACACCACTATGATATTGTAAAGTAATTGGCCTCCAATTAAAATGAATAAATATATTAAAACAAACAAACAAAACCCAAGGCAGTCTGAAAAGCAGAATATCTTCCTTCTCAGGAGACTTCAGTTTTTTTCTCATATGACCTTCAATAGATTGAATGTGGCCTGACCATAATATGGAGAAAACTCTGTTACAAAACAAAGACACACACACACACATACACTCACTCACTCACTCATTGATTCTGTGACTCTGCGTGTTTGGTAACCCTGGCTAATAGTCACATTTTCATTGAAGTCTTCACTTGCCACTCTGTTCAAAATGGGAACCATCCCCATAAAATTGACCCATGGCACTGCTATTCCACTTACCTTGTTTTATTTTTCTCCAGAGTCCATATATAATATGATACTTGTATAATTATTTATGCTATCTTAGCTTATGCTAGAACATCTAAACTTCATTAAGATGAGGACTTCCTTCTGTCCTCTACTAAATCCCTAAAAGAGTGTTTGGCTTCTAGTAGGCACTCAGTGAATACTTTTGAATGAATAAATGGATGAATGAGTGTATAATGATAAATAGATTGAGTTTCTGATTTACCTGGAAAATCTTTGGCAACAATTAAGTCTTTGCAATGGCATAGAAAAGCAATTAATTCAGCATTGTTGGGAGAGAGAGAAAAATATGACGGCACAGAGGTACCAAATTTATTAGAAATTAAAGGAGTAAGGAAAAAAGAAAGAGTTATAAAAAATAAGGAATTAATGATTTCTTGATTTGCATTGTGCAATTTTAAAATTGATAATGATAGTTCTTGTCTCTGCCTAGAAAAGAAAAGCATCCCAAAGAATAATTAGCATAGAGGTATGAAACCAAAGAGAGGACAAAAATTTAGGAAAAGCAAAAGGAAGACAAATGGTTTTAATGAATGGCAGTGCTTGGCTGCGATTATAAACCATAAATGCTAATGCTACCTATTTACATAGATTCTAATGCAGCTTATCTGTTTGCAGAGAAGAGAAATTAGCTTATGCTAGAAAATATGAAACTGAATAAAGCACTAAATATTTATAGCCTGCAGAATAAAACTGAGGAGAAAAGCTTATTTGTGGAATTTAAATATTTTATGCATTGCATTTAAAAAGATATCCTGTACCACAGTCCTGACAAAAACAGATAAAATAAAATCAAAAGCATGCTTACTCCCTATGAGATATGCACTCCAGACAATGCATCACAAGACTAAGGTGGCTTTGAAAGTTCCACTCATTCATTTCCTTCTTTATTCATCTATTTGTCAAGTATGCATTGATTACTTTCCATCTGCCAGACATGGCAAAAGGCCCTGTGTTTAAGAACTTATCAAATATGATCCTTGACTTGTGAATTTAGAGACTTTCATGGTAGCAGATGCTAAGAACAAATCAGATACATACATAATTGCAAATTGTGACAAGAGATAAAAAGGGAAAATATAAGATGTTATGAGCTACTATAATTGGGAGACTTAATTCTGCTGGAGTGTTAGGGCAGACCATTCTGGAGCCTATTTACAATAAGATCTGAAGAATCTGTAGGGCTCAACTAAGCAATGAATGGCAAGGTTTAAGGCTGAGATGAAGGGACAAAATATCTTAAGCAGGAAGAAAAGGCTTGGTGCATTTGTAGAATTAAGATCAGTACAGAGTATCTGGGAGAAAATTTTGCTAAAGAGAAGGGCACAAGCCAAGCTCTGTATACCATTGTAGTCTTTGTTAAGGATTTGTGATTCATATTTAGTAATTAAAATATCAGCACTGCTATATGGAGTTGAAGAATACTACCAGAAAATTTTACATAAGGGGGCAAGACTACTGGCAGATATTTTATTGCTATAATCAAAGGAGAGAAGCTTTTAAAAGACACCACCAAAAAATAATGGTGGTTGTTGTTTAGTTGCTAAGTCATGTTCAGCTCTTATACAACCCCATGGGCTCCTCTGTCCATGGGATTTCCCAGGCAAGAAAACCGAAGTGGGTTGCCATTTCCTTCTCCACAAAAATAATGGTAGCTATTCTAATATCTGATATAGACTCTGGGATTAGCATTAAAGTACAAGTAGTTTATTTGAGAACTGATTCCATGTTGCCAATTGGCTGTTTGAAATGTAATCCCATTTAAAGAAAGAGACTGCTGCCTAACATCACTTGTAGCTCTAGAAATTGACCCTAGGACTAAGATGGTTTGAATAAAAGCAGTACTTGAGAGGTCATTCTAGGGGGGACTGGTAAGGGAAGAAGTAAATAAGACACTGGTAGGGGAAGGAGTAAGGGAAGAAATTCAGTACAGATTGTGTTAATGATCAGGTTATTGCTGTCAGTAGTGGGGCTCATTTCTCCTGCTAGCTTCCAGGAGAACATGCCTTAACTGCCCTCTGTTTTTACTCAGTGATCTTAGGGGTGGATTGATCAAGGTGTCAGGAATGGAGACTCTGTGTGGGTTCAGTAATATCATCTGATCGGTACTGCCACTGGTGAGTACTGCCGAGAGGAGAGGCCAGTATCTCCTGGCAGAATCAGTCAGCTCCCTTTTGGGTATTTGATTACATGGAATACTTCAAATCATGTAGGGTATGGTGCTTTGTCCTCCCAGGATTAACCACATTTTTTCAATATAGACCTGTCTTCCCTGCCTCCAACACTTCTGCCAGCATCACTGCTCCCATACTTCCAAAATGCCTTGTCCGTCCCACGGTGGCTCGTACTACACTGACTCTAAGTAGAGGTCAGATATGATTGCAGAGGAAATGGGCTGGGGCTTACTACCAAGGATTTCACTGGTTTTTACCACATTTTATGTCACAAAGAAAAAGTTGACATGGTAGAATAATAGAGTAAACTGCTAAAATTCAGTTTTTGAAGTGAGCTGAGATGCAGGCATTCTGAAAGTTGGGGCACTGCTGTGTAGCCTGCGGTGTATGTCTTCAAACAAGTAAGTAGCACGCGGTGCTGTCTCAGTCTAAGAGAGTGTGTACAGGTATGTCAAACAAAGTAAAGAGGTGGAGATTTCCATAGCTCACCATTAGACTTTTTGATTCTTTTTCATGACCTTGAGTTGTGGATTTGGTCATCCTAGTCCTCAAGATAGGACTTCTTCCACTAGAAAAAATAGTCATGGTTCCAACAAATTAGATGAGGTTTCCCCTTGGACGTTTGGGACCCTTAATGGTGAGAATCCAACTTGCAAGGTGATTAATCCTAATAACTAGAAACAGGTTTATTGCTAAAGAATGGGTGAGAGAAGACTATTTTCAGAATTCAGGGGATTCACTGGAGGGCCTCTTACCAGTCTTTCACCCCAGAATTGTAGCCACTGTAAAACAGTGGTAACGGAAAAAAAGATAATATCTCCAAAGACCAACCCTGCAGAGAGAAAGATTTGGGTCACCCTACTAAGCAAAGAATCTTGTGTAGCCAAAGTGCTAGTGAAAGATAAGCAGAATGTCAGATATCTGTTGAAAGAAGAGTTCATATTAACAAATTTGTCGTCATGAAAATGATAGAATTGTGGACCATAACAACTCTGTGATTGGTTACTTAATTATTTAACCCTTTCTTTACTTTGGCTTATAGGAAGAATATCAATTGTATCTCATGTCCTAGAATTTACATGAACTTATGATCAAATTGGTAACACTTTGCAGTGCACATTAAGTGGTGGAACTTCTTGAATTTCTTGTGTTAGTATTTTTCTCCTGACCAAGGATAAGAGCAGATGTTAAGGAGTAAAGGGATATATTGTGCTGCATATCTTCTGCTTGCTCCTCCAGATCCACTCCCTGTGCTCCTTCCTCTCCCACAGGGTTGACCTGTACCGATGTGAATAGACATCAATGTTCTCGTCATTGTATAGATTTTCTCCTTTCAGTTCTCACGGTTTCATAAACCTTTCCTCAGTTGTTTCCACCTTGGGTAGTGAGGTTGGTATTACTGGACTGTGTTTTTTGGTCCCCCTATATATACATATTTGTAAACTATGTATGTATCATTCAGTTCAGTTCAGTTCAGTCACTCAGTCGTGTCCGACTCTTTGCAACCCCATGAATCGCAGCACGCCAGGCCTCCCTGTGCATCACCAACTCCCAGAGTTCACTCAGACTCACGTCCATCGAGTCGGTGATGCCATCCAGCCATCTCATCCTCTGTTGTCCCCTTCTCTTCTTGCCCCCAATCCCTCCCAGCATCAGAGTCTTTTCCAATGAGTCAACTCTTCGTATGAGGTGGCCAAAGTATTGGAGTTTCAGCTTTAGCATCAGTCCTTCCAAAGAACACCCAGGAATGATCTCCTTTAGGATGGACTGGTTAGATCTCCTTGCAGTCCAAGGGACTCTCAAGAGTCTTCTCCAACACCACAGTTCAAAAGCATCAATTCTTCGGCACTCAGCTTTCTTCACAGTCCAACTCTCACATCCATACATGACCACAGGAAAAACCATAGCCTTGACAAGACGGACCTTTGTTGGCAAAGTAATGTCTCTGCTTTTGAATATGCTATCTAGGTTGGTCATAACTTTCCTTCCAAGGAGTAAGCATCTTTTAATTTCATGGCTGCAGTCACCATCTGCAGTGATTTTGGAGCCCCCCAAAATAGAGTCTGACACTGTTTCCACTGTTTCCCCATCTATTTCCCATGAAGTGATGGGAACGGATGCAATTTATTGTATTTCAAATGTATCAGCAGCTTTCTGTGGGGAACCTGAATAATAAAGATGATGAGTTGTTTGGGATATGCTGACTCTGAGATTTCTTGAGATTAACATTGGTAAAATTTCCACAGAGAGTAGATAAGGAATGATCTAGACTGGTGACATCTATCTGGGAAATTATTAACAGATAAGTAGAAGATTAGATTACCCATATGGGCCACCAGGCTGATGACAGAATACTAGTGGAGACAGACACTGAAGTGGCGGACATAGGACGGAGATCTCAAAAAGGAGGGAAAGATGGCACAGATGTCAGTTATTAAGAGAAGCAGGAATGTGGAGATAGTGGGGACGAATAGGGTGAAGGCGTTCCAACAGGAGAATGTTGCTATCAGTGCCAGGATGAGCAGAGAGCACTACTAGTACGATAATTTTTAAAAAGAGAGTGCAGTGGTGCATGGCAACTGCAAAGTCACAATTCTGGAGTAAATTGAAAAGTCTTTAAAGACCCAGTAATGTTTTAGGGGAGAAGGTAGGCCGAAGTTAGTTGAAAAATGGGTTGAGAATGAAGAAATAGAGTTATCTTCAAAAAAGATGTTCATAAAGAAAGGAAGAAAAGTCACTGTGTCTGACTAGATGCAGTGAGACGCACAGAGTCTTGAAGGAGATTATGTTTTAGGTGCTAAGGAGCACTTCAATACGCTTTTTAGACTTGAGGATATGATAGAAAGGGAGTGAGTAAAGATACAAGGAGGAAGCAGGGTACTGCGCCGGTTTCCTGCCCACAACACCACCTAAGGGGTTGGCGAACTGCCTAAGCCACCTTCCAGCCCGACCCCTGGACACAGCCCTGTCCTCACCCCGTATAAGAAAAAGACTCATCCCCCTTCCTCAGGGAGGAGCAAGCGAGGGGAGCTGCTGCTTGTTCTTGCTCCCCTGTGCTGCAGCAGGTGCCCCAATGAAACCTTGCCTGAAAAAAAAGATATGTGGAGAGAGAGGACAAAATAAGGAAAGACCCAGAATATGGCAAGATAAGGCCAAGGAGCATGAAGACAAGTTGAACTTGATTAGAAGGAGACACGCCTCAGCTTCCGGCCCCTAAAGTTAAGCATATATGTGGATATCGATTTATTTATAGATGGAAGGGAAGAACACCATAAAGAACACTTTTATGGTTTCAATTTTCTAACTAAGTTTCTGTGGTGAGTAAAAAGTGAGCTAGCAAGAAGACAAAGTAAGAAACAGATATTGGAGGAAATGGGATTTGATATTGACCACAGACAAATAAAAAGGTAAATAGTACTGAGGTCTCAGGTGGTGCTAGAGGACATGAATTTATTCAGGCAATTATTTGTCTATATGTGTTTTCTCTAGCAGGTCTCAGATGTCCTCATTATAGGAGTGAAAAAGGCAATAGGTATCCCTGATCCAGTTACTAAGTATTAAGAAACAGAAATATTTGTTTCTTCCTTTTGTCTTCCTTTCCCTCCTTACCTCTTTCCTTCATTGCCCCTTTCCATCTTTTCTTGACAACTTTTTACCTTCCTTCCGTTTTGCTTTCCTTCCTATCCTTTTCTTTTTTCCCCTTCTTCTTTGCTCTGACATTGATTGTACATTTTTATGTATTAGATATTGTGAAAGCTGTAGAAGACACATTTAACTGTTATTTATAGTAAAAAAATCCCCCAAAGAAGTTGAAAATGTCAGCAGATTAATAATGGTTATTATTCTTTGCACAATACCAGGTGGGAAGATAAGAGTATTTGTGCATTTTAAGCTTTTGTTAAGTCTTGTTCTTTGGGGAGTACAGGAACTAAGGTGTGGATTATACTGAACGTTTCATTTTTGGTATTTTTTGTAAGGCCTCCAGGCCCTTCTCATTCTCCACACTGGCACACTTGAAAAGTTATGAGCCCCCTGCATACCACTTAGAGCAAACGGGGACTGAGCGCCGTCTCTTCTGGGTTATCACATCACCGCCTTCCTCAGCCAGCGCTGCCCTGTTGCCGTGGACGTACATGGGGGATGCTGGCCTCCGCCGTGAGGTCCACGGCCTCTCCTGGGCCTGCTTTTCCCAATAGCCTTGATTGCATTCGTAAAAAGTTATGGAGGCTTGTAGCCAGAGAACTACAACTTGGAGAGAGGGTGGAAATAAGAAGACAGGAAAACAAATTTGGATTGAGGTACAAATGTCATCCAAGTATCCAATTCCCAAGTATGGAATTGAAGATGAAAGGAAAGCAAAGAAACTTCCCTTTGACCATTCAGAATGTACCTTGTGACTAGATTTATTTTTTTTCCTATTGCAAAGTTGAAAATGACGTGAACATTAGTGAAAGATTTCATCTACGTTTCACAAAGTCAATTGTTGCAAAGTAATTTCTAGGATAATAATCTAAGGGTAAAGGATGACTTTTAGTAATTTGAACGTATAGAAGGCCAAATAATTTGTTAACCAAATTGGTATTGGAAGTTTCAAAACTGACTCTCTTCATGACCCAAATGTCACAGCTAATTTCTTAGTTCTGTTTCTTACTGGTTTGTTACCTGGCAAGTGAACAGTGTTTCAAGGAAAAAGAATCCGGTAATTGCCTCTGCACCTGTTTTGGGTCATGGTCTCCCACCCATTGACTTCAGTGACTTCAAAGACATCTTTAAGTGAAAGATGACTTACACTTTGGACTGAGCTGAAATATCACTTTCATTGTCAGAATCCCTTCTTTTACTCTTTCCTCTTCTCCATCTCACTAACTGAAATGTTTAGATAGTTAATGCTAAGGGCTGAGAGTGTATTTTTCCAGTGAAATGACAGATCACCATAATTTATATTTTTTGTTTCCACCTGACCAAAGTGAGAGCAATTATGGAGGGGGACAAGGCAACAATCAGGGTGCATTATTATAAAAATACTTAAATTATTATTTTCCTTATTGTTTTCCTGTAAAGTAGATACAGTTTTCTTTGTCAGAGTAGAATATTTGTTTAAACTGTGCTGGCAGATACAAGCTGAGCCTCGTTTATGGATTTAGTGCTGCTTCAGAGAAGCCTGACTCGTGGAAGAATCTAAAGCCCAAACAATAGGAATCTAGTCTGTATGCAGTCCTTTTCTAGGCAATTTTTTTTTTTCTTTAGGAAATAGCTGCAAAGCTACACAAATCAAGCTAATGCATTGATAGAAGAGCGATTGTTTGGATGTGCTACCAGTTCATAGTGTTGAGGCAGTAAATGTGATATATAATTGATTCATGAAGCCTTAGCTGGCTTCTAGCATCATTATGTATATTGCTATATTTCTATGTGAATAAAAATCAAGCAAGCAAACGACATTGACACATTCCTCGCTCTATTTTCTTGTATTGGTTTCCTTCCTGTGCACTCATTTTTTTGGCTTGGGTCTGTATGTCATATCCTGTACAAGCTGCCACAGCTGTTTGTCAGTTCTCTCTAATAGCCTTTTCTTTCTGTGAGAAGACTAGATTGTTCTGGATACTTGGTTCCTCACAGACATCCAGAAAATCCATCCAAGGCTCCCTGTCTTGGTAATGAATGGTTTTTGTTTCAATTTGTTGAAATATAGTCTTGGAAAGTGACTAGTTTCAGGAGAGACATCTCAGTGAGTCATTCAAGGTTTGGATATTCAGCCTTGAGTAACTTTACAGATACAAAATATAAACAATTAGCGGGCGTCACACATGTCAAATTTCTATTCATGAAACAGCAAGTATTTCTATTCAGTATAAAACAGCAAGAGATTTTCTAATGTGCATCAAATATTGTTATGTTTTTAATTGGGAGGGTAAGGGAATTTTTGGAAGACTATTTTACCTAGAATGTAGTTTCTTTAGATATATTACTTTAATTAGGAAGACCTAGAAAAAACAAGCCAGGCTGTATTCATGTTTTGAAGTCTGCAGCACACAGTTAATATATAACCATGTTTGGATAATAAGTGTTAAACATGACAGAATGCCTGCTTTTGTATCCACTCCCTCTTGCGACCACACTACAGCAACAGAAATTCTGGGCTTAAAACTATGAGAAAAAAATAGAACAGAAGAGGAGAAATAGGAATTCAATTTTGAACATTAAAAGTAAGTGGACAAGTGGTAATTAGTTGACCAAAAAAATGGACACAAAGTTGGCTGTGAAAAAAGATTAGGATTAGCTGTTTCCCACTGAGCAGTGCCAGGAAATTTCTAGAATTGGGAACGACAACAATCTCTGAAAAAAGGAGATGGCAGAGAGGCTGAAAACAAGTCTCTTTGAAAATCCATGTTAAAAAAAAGTGTTTGACTTTGCCTGTCACAGTTGTCACCCTGAAAAACTGGGTGAATGCACATGCCCCATGCCTGCAGAAGACTCTGTAAAGAAGGAACCTGTGGGACAACGAATTTAGGAGCTCAAGTCACATGTTCCTAAGTAGATGCGAAGGCAGTGGGAAATGTAGCCCTTCACTGTCGGGGAATGAGAGCTTCATTGTGGGAATAGGTAGGAGCTGTGGTTCAGGCAGCATCTCTGCCTCATTAAGGTGAATGCTAACCTAACAGAATAAGACTGGTGTGGAAATAATCTTAACTTTTGGTTTAATTCTATTCAGCAGAAACTCCAAAATAAAAGTGTTTTACTTGGGGAATTTTATCTGGTGACCCTCAGAAATCTCAGTTAACATCTGAATTGTCAAACATATCCCCCAATACAAGGGGTTATTAACTTAGTTCTATAAAATCACTAGACCCTGGCCACTGAAATCCTGCCTGATAACTATGACTATCTTCCTACAAGAAACATTAGAAGCCCTTTAGACTTTGGTATGACGTAAATGTGTTTATGCAGTTAGTTTTCTCAGCTCCATCTTCAACTTCATCTCTTTACCCTTGCAGCAGATTCTTTTTTTTTTTTTTTTGCTTGCACCTCATCCCTTTGGCTCATCGTGACTTTGGTAGCAGCTATGGTGGGATGTTTCTATAACGTTGACAAGCATTCTACCTCAAGTACCTGTGTCTCTTGGTGTTTTCTGAAGGTTTGGGCAGCTCAGCCCCAAACGCAGCAGCCTGAAAGTACAGGGCATTAGTGCTCCTGGAGGGGTAACACTGATAGATGAACATCTCAACCTCCCAGCCACCAGAGGAACAGCGAAGGGTGTGGTCTACGCAGTTTCTCAGAGGATCTCAGTTGGGATTGAATCTCAGCTGGGAGAAGTGATAACCAGCTTGGTAATTCAGCATTAATTGGCTTCCTTCCCTTCCCTGTGTCCTTCTTCAAGGTCCCTCACTTCTGCTTCCTGAGAGCCCCGCCCAAGTCAGCCAACTGCAGGGAGGTCCTAGCCTCAGGCCCTGCTTTCAGAAGGAAAACAAACCTAGATGACTCTCGTACCAATATTTAGCTGACCTCATGAAGATCCTATCCATCACCCTTGTTCCTCCCTGTGGAGGAAAGGGAAACCAAGTGCTTAGAATTTTGCAAATACATTGTTTAGATTTTCATTTGACTTGCTTGCCTTAGGACTGGTATGAATGACCTGCTTATTAGCATTTATGGAAGATACAACTTTTATGATTTGACTATTGATTCATAGTAAAACAAGAATTTCAGCAGCTAGCACTTCCTATTAATTTAAAGGCTGTTATTAAGCTAAATTGCAATTTGGGCTTACAGTAATAAAGGAGAATAACAAGAGACACAGTCACCCCCATAGAGATGCCTGCAGGACCACAGATTCTGGAATGAAGGGCCCACCTTCTTCTCTTTCTTCAGAAATGAAGGCAGTTTGGCTTGGAAAGTATTGCTGATGTGTGCAGGGTGTCAGCTTAAAGAACCAGAGAAATTAAAAAAGGAGCCATACCAAACATAAATTTCCCAGCAGTTTTTCCTTTTCTGTGTCTTATCCTGACCTTGGAGTCTGGAACACCTTTCATTTTTTTTTTTTTTTAAATATACGGATTGGCAGACTGCTAGCCAGGAAATATTTCAAATTTTATGGCTCTATTTTTTTCTGAATCTGATCTTTTTCTACCTATGAGAGACTATTTGTCATCCCAACCAGCTTCACATTTCTCTACTCACTTCATGCACAGAGGAAAGAGTACAGGAACCCAAGAAAGAGAAATCAAAGGGAAGAGAGCTTTCATCAATGATATTTGTTTAATTAAAACTGTAAATTTGTAACTAAAAATTCATCTAATTATTTGTGGCAAAAGTATTTCTTTCAAAGGCAACCAGTAGCACCTGTTGTTTTGCATATACTAATGATATTGTGTGTGCATATAGAATACATATATGTACGTATATATCACTATGAATACATCAAATATATAACTATTTACATAACTTACCTATAACATATTATATATAATGTGATCATATATATATTGTATTACATATACAATAAGTATACATTATTGTATTACATATACAATAAGTATACATACAATAAATTACAACCAGTAGTAGTAACAATGTGCATAGTGTTCTGCCTGCTTAAACCTTGTTTTTCAGAGTATCTTAGAAATTTTTCCAGACCAAATGTTTAATAGAATCAATGTTTTTAATGTCTGCATTGTATACACTTTAGGAATATGCCAGCAATTATTTAACCAACCTTCAGGATAGAGATTTGGTATAGATTTTGGCAATTTTTGTCAATCTTATACAATAAATGTTATAATAAACATCCTGCAACATGTTCCATTGCTCTCCTATGTCACAAAGTCAGTAGGATAGATTCCAAGTAGAATTGTTGAAATAAAGGTTTTGTTTATTTATAATTTTGATAAAGGTTGTGAAATTACTACTAGACAAAAATATAATTAGATAAGACTATACATAAATAAAATATATGGTACTTTGGATCTATAGTTTACTTTGTTTTTTCTTGTTATTAAATAAGTTGAGTGCCCTTTTGTATGTTGAAAGCCATTTGTGTTTTCTTTCCCATAAAATGCCTAATTATTTTTTACCTTGCTCATTTCTTCTATTAGATTATTATTTTATTGATTGGCAAAATTTGTATATAAAAGTAAATTAGTCTTTTGTAAGTTATCATTTTTTTCTGCGTTTCATTTGTCTTTTTATTTTTATAATTTTTACATGCATAAAATTTAAATTTTCATGCAATTATTTTGTTTATAGCTTCTGAGTTTTGCAACACACTCAGAAAGTTTTCCTTTTTCTGAGATTATTAATTATTTTATGTTGTTTTTAGTACTTTTAGGTATCTTTGGGCTTTCTTGGTGGCTCAACTGGGAAGAAGCCTGCAATGAAGAAACACAGGAGACATGAGTTGGATCCCTGGGTTGGGAAGATTTCATGGAGGGAGAAATGGGAACCCACTCCAATATTCTTGCCTGGAGAATCCCATGAACAGAGGAGACTGGCAGGCTACAGTCCATGGGATTGCAAAGAGTTGGATGTAACTGAGCAGGAGCAAGGTAATTTCATTTTTAAATCTTTGATCTATTTGGAATTTATTTTATGTAATACATGGGTTATGGATAAATCTCGATTTTCTTTCCTATGTATCTGCCAAGTTGTCTGAAAATCCTTCATTAAATAACCCATCTTCCCCATTTGAAATCCTATTTTTATCATACTACATTCATGTACATATTAGATCTAATTCTGTAGTTTTCATCTCTGTTGTATTGATTTGTTTTTTCCAGTCATGGATAAATATCACACATTCTTAAGGTTTTATGAAAATGGTATGGTTTTTATGAAATATTTCAGTATCTGGACAACTGGTTTCCATCCTGTTCTTATTATTGACATTATCCTGTTTATTCTGTTTCTTTATATATATTTTTGATTGATGTATAGTTAATGTATGATGTGTTAGTTTCAGGTGTACAGTGAAGTGATTCAGTTATATATATATATATATTTATATTTAAGTTTATTTTCCATTATAAATTATTATAAGATATATAGTTCCCTGGGCCATACAGTAAATTCTTATTATATACTTTATGTACAATAGTTTATATCTGTTAATCCCATACTCCTAATTTATTCCTCCCCTTCCTTTCTCCTTTAGTTTTCTATGTCTGTGAGTCTCTTTTTGTTTTGTATATAGATTCATTTGTATTGTTTTTTAGATTCTACATATGAGTGCTATCATACAATATTTGTCTTCCTTTATCTGACTTTCTTCACTCAGTATGACAGTCTCTCGGTCCACCCATGTTGCTGCAAGCGGGAAAATTATAACTTTAAATAAATTTATGATGTAATGTGATAACAATTGGGGGCTAATATATTTTGCTTGAATTTTCTATTTCCTTTCTTCCCTAATCTTTTAATCTTCATACTATATCTACTCTGCTTTCTCTTTAATTAATACTCTCTTTTGAATGAGATAAATTTTTATGAATCAGCTCTTTGCAAAATGTCTGTGTGGAGCTGAGGCCAAGACTGTACTAGTAGAAATTGTCCCATGATATGCAGTTATGTTTGTAAGTAATTTTTTTTTTCACTTTTTTTTTCCCTCAACTCTCCTGTCCAACTGACTGATGTCTTTTTGCAGATCCGGCTGGCTATGTAGATCTTCATTTAGTGCCATCTTCTCTGCTTCTCAAAATTTTATGGTAAACTGAATCTAGGCTTCCTCAGGGCTTCCCTGTGGCTCAGCTGGTAAAGAATTCACCTGCAATGCAGGAGACCTGGGTTTGATCCCTGGTTTGGGAAGATCCCCTGGAGAAGGGAACGGCTCCACACTCCAGTATTCTGGCCTGGAGAATTCCATGGACTGTGTAGTCCATGGGGTCACAAAGAGTCAGACACGACTGAATGACTTTCACTTTCACTTTCAGGCTCCCCCACATCCTTGTGTCTCTGTTCTTGTTCCAAACAAGCCATTGTTGATCTTATATATCAAACACTCTTCTTACTTCGTCCTGTGGTCTGAGACATTCTCTCATGAGTCACCATGTACCCCAATGGCCTTCTCTGCGTTTAAGAACGCTTTATCAAATTGTGTAGTTCTGGTTTGTAGAAATCTTTTATTGTAGATGGAATTTGCATTCATTTATTTTTCTTCTTATTTTGGGTGGTTTCTAGGGAGAAGAGGGGAGAAATTATCTTTTTAATGTGTTATTTAAAAAAAAAATCTGGACCACTTGTGAAATTCAATTTTAAATGTCTATTAAATTCAATTTCACTTGTTCTTTAGTTTTGAATCTTGACTGGAAAGAACTTTTGAGGACCAGATATCTGTTCAGTTCAGTTCAATCGCTCAGTCGTGTCCAACTCTTTGCGACCCCATGAATTGCAGCACACCAGGCCTCCCTGTCCATCACCAACTCCCGGAGTTCACCCAAACTCATGTGCATCGAGTTGGTGATGCCATCCAGCCATCTCATCCTCTGTCGCCCCCTTCTCCTCCAGCCCCCAATCCCTCCCAGCATCAGGGTATTTTCCAGTGAGTCAGCTCTTCGCATGAGGTGGCCAAAGTATTGGAGTTTCAGCCTCAGCATCAGCCCTTCCAATGAACACCCAGGACTGGTCTCCTTTAGGATGGACTGGTTGGATCTCCTTGCAGTTCAAGGGACTCTCAAGAGTCTTGTCCAACACCACAGTTCAAAAGCATAAATTCTTCGGTGCTCAGCTTTCTTCACAGGCTTCAGGTGAGGGGTGGTGGGACAACTTTGAGAAGTGCTGAGATTGGGAGAAATTAATGTGATAAAAAGAGAATAAAATAAGAGGTTTAGATTTAAAATTTTTGATTTAAATTTTCATTCTAGGATTAAAGTATAACTTTGTTGTGTGTGATTTATTTGATAAGTTAGTTTTATAACTTTGTAATGTTAATTAATACTCAATGATAGGTGTGTTCAAATAAGAATAAAAACTAATAGTCCTTACATTCAGTTAAAGAAAAATCAAAAATAGTATGTATAAAAGTCACTATTAAATAATAATATTAAATACAACTGCCAGTGTCTTATAAATTCATTTCTTCAGTATGAGGACACATATTATCAGGAAATATTCTGATGAGGTTATCAAGTTAATTTTGTTATTTTTTTTGTTGTTCTTTCTAAATTAGTAAATTAGAATGTTTATTTAAGAGCAAATAAAATTAATTAGGAGACTTTTATGGAGGCCTAACAAACGTTTCATTCAAAATTGGATCTGAATGATTCTTCTTTCTATTCTAGACTGAAGTCCTTGGTACATTTGATAACACAGGGATACGTTTTTTGCTCATTTGGTATAGCAGTTTAATCTTATTAAATATGTAAGATCAACTTGTAATTAATATTTTTAAATATTAAAATAAAATGCATTTGATAAAATACTTTTCAGGAGTTAGTTGATAAATAATAAACATTAGAATTAATTGATAATTGATACATTATATTTATATATTTATTATATATTAAATTAAATTATATATAATTGATAAATTATATTTATTCCAAAGAATTTCCCAATTATTCCCCACTTACTATTGACCATTTGATTTTAAAGTGTGTACTGAGCTGAATAGAAAAGAAGTAAAAATTTATTTTTACAGGAAATTATAGACAGAATTTGTTAGTATTTCATCTGGATAAGAAGTAAATTATAAAATATGTGATACATTCCCTTCCAAAGTACTAATAAACTGTTTTATAATAGCAGCATCCATTATATACAAAGAACCAAAAGAAATATTGATAGTTTACAAGTTGGAAAGGGCATAGGCTTTGAATTCAGTCATATTTACATTCAAAACCTCAAATCATGTTTCCCTTCTTATAGTGAATGTTACATTGGCCAATTAGATGAGAGTCTCATCTTTCAATTAGTGTTAATAGACTCATCTAACATCATTCTGAGGAGGTGGGCAAGCTTTAGACCCTCTCAATCCAAAAGCAAGTTTTAGGCAAGGGAGAGAGCGAAAAAACATTCATATGTCCTATATTCACAATATCATGGGTCACAGCACATCAGGGTTTTATAGTAATCAATTTCCCATTTGTCTTTACTATTTTATTTTCTACTGGTTCAGGACTTAGACAAAAAGAGGTGGTATCTGAAAAGCTCACCCATAACAAGCAAATCAATTTCCTAAAATTAAAGGAAGGGGATGAGAGACTCAAATTCTCGCTCTCCCACTCACCATTTGGTCAAACCAGTTTGCCCAAATGGGCCCTACGTAACCAGCCTGTGCCCTAGCGCCTTCATCTGTCAAACGGAGAGAAAAACAGTAGGTAGCTTTCTTCTTGTGTCTTATTACATACAGTAGCAAACAATCGTCACTTACTATATTTTTGTTCTTGGCAAAAATAGGGAAAATCATTAATTGTACTATGAGTTCAGAGGACTTTAGTTTTGAAGAGAGGAATTTAGTCACAGAATCTCAAGTGGTAATTGTATGAATGGTCTTTGATGTTTGAGGTTTGTAGCGCCAGAAAGTAGTCTTTTAGGTTAGAGCAGATTTGGAGCCTTAGTGACAGGAAAGCTATTCAAGCAGTAGATTCCTGCTTAACTAACAGTCTGATACTACTAGGAGATGATTGCTGAACATGTTTAAATGAAGGCTTATGTAAGTTAAAAAATGTAACTATTAAAAATAAAAGACTTACTGAGAATGCAGGGTTAGAGTATGTTAACAGCCGTCATAAAAGGTAATAGTCCAAGAAACAAAAAGAAGAGCAATTCAGGCAAAACTAATAGTTCTTCTCACCCATATTCCATCTGAACATCTTGTGTCTGAATTGCACTTACTAAGAAAGTTAATAATAATCATTTTGAGTAAAATATACTGGAATTCTACTGAGTTATAGCAACAGGAAAAGTGTAGCAACTATTCCACTTGGTAAGTATCTTTTTTTCATCTAAAATAGTAAATACATGTGCCAAGTGTGACACTGTAACATTTCACTAGGATTCAAACCTAAAGGCCAGATAATGCCCTTTAGTTTCTGCTGATAATGTGGTCTTCATGATCACTCTGTTCTTGTGAAACAGAGGTAATTCCACTTGAATCCTCACTTAAATCTAAAGATCATGCTCTATGGATGATGAGATGTGCCATCTTAGAAAAGCTTGCCTTTTAATTTTGAGCTGTTTAGCAGGACAAGAGTCCCTTGCATAATTTTGTATATATTGTAGAAGATTTTGTAAATATCTTCTTTTAGTGTGTGGCTTGTCTTTTCAATCTCTCAATGGTATTTTTGATGAACAGAACTTCATTATTAAAAAGGTTCTCAACTTTAATGACATTTAATACAGTATTATTTTCTTTATGATTAATGCTGTTTTGTATGCTAAGAAATTATTGCCTCCTCAAGGTAAAGGAAAAGAGAATGCTAATATGAATTCATAATTTTATCTGATATTTGTGTTGTTCAGTCACTCAGTCAAGTCCAATTCTTTGTGACCCAGTGGACTGCAGCACACCAGGCCTCCCTGTTCTTCACCATCTCCCAGAGCTTGTTCAAACTCATATCCATTGAGTTGGTGATGCCATCCAACCATCTGATATATGACATATCTGATATATGACATATAAAGCAAGGTATTGTAATTTAATTAATCTTATTGAGACTACAATATTCCAATTTTATTAGAAACAAATTATTGATGCAATAAAAAGTCACAAATTCTGTAAGTTTAATGGCAGCAATAATATATCCTTAATTAAACATCTAATACAAATTACTCTAAAATTTCTTATAAAACCTTCCATTTTTAGACTTATAAGTTTTTTAAAGCTTT
This sequence comes from Bos grunniens, assembly GCF_055505025.1. Lineage (NCBI taxonomy): Eukaryota > Metazoa > Chordata > Mammalia > Artiodactyla > Bovidae > Bos > Bos grunniens. The sequence continues at coordinate 111,201,768 of NC_141170.1, read as the reverse complement.
TAAATAAAGCAACTGAAAATGTACCTCACTGAGACTTCAAGTCATTTGTATAGGTGCCCTCCTGTGATATTTTATATGGTGTCTAGTTTTTCCTCTATACACTGGTTCTCTAAATACCTAGAGATAACTCTCATCTTCCCATGGAGATTTTGCTTTTAAAGGACATCATGTACTTAAGGAGGAGAGAACATGTGGTTTTGAAGTGAAGGAGGAAGAGAGCCAGCAGGCACTGAAGCCATGGACCTGGAGATTAGAAGGGATTTCAGGAATCTAGGTAGAATTCTGGGATTCATCTGACATGGGACCATATGAGCCCTGAGCATGAATGTTTGGAGAATGCTATCTTGAGGGTTTCCCACTTTTAAGGAAGAGTTAAAGAGGTAGGGGAAATTAAGAATGTGGAATTATTGAATTCATATAAGATAATTTATAGGGAATAATATCAATGGCTACAGAATCAATTGAATTAAGGCTTGACAAAAGGTCTTAATATTTGTTATTTTAAATTCATTGGTGTAGGTAAAAATTTTAGGACCTAAAGGGATAAAAAATCATGTATTGGGAAGATTAAGGATAAAGTAGTATAGTTAGTTTGGATAAAACCAAGTTTTCTTTTCAAAGGCAATTGAAAACATTGAAGCTTGGACTATCTCAAGTGGTGATGTGAGGGCTGTTAGCTTACTAGTGAGAGATAAAAATGTTGAGATATGTTGTCATCTTGAGAAAAAGTGATACTTAAATTCTAGAAAGAGATTCCAATGCTAAGAAGTGTTTTTATATTCACTTGAGGGTGCTGTCTACTTCATGGAAGATTGCCACTTTATATCTTGCTAGTTATATGAGTAGTTACCCACAGAAACCTGAGCTGACTTTTGCAATAAATACTTCTAGTTGTTCAGGCAATGCCTTGCTGTCTTTAGAGATCAGTTTGGCTGGAAGTTCCGTTAAGTATTCTCTGGACCTTTGAAAACAAGAGACAAAGTACTCCAGGAAAGGAAAAGATAATTGAAAAGAAGAGGTCCATGAAAATATGGGAGGGTATCTAGGACCTAGAAAGAGTAGAACTTAATCTTGGAAAGAAAAGAAAATTTAACTCAGAAAGAAAAAAATGAAAGCAAGAGAAAATGGAGCAAAGAAAGATATAGAGGTACTATCGGTACAGTGACATTACAATATATAAATGCATCAAATTAACATATCATATACCTTAAACTTTCACAATGTTACATGTCAAATATATTACAATTAAAAGAAAAATAATTACAGAGATATATATAAAGGCAAAGGAGAAAATGTAATTAACAATAACATCAATCTCCTTGTAGAGTAAGGAGGCTTGACGGTTGAGAGGAAATACAGTCTTAATTATCTTTAGTTTTGAGAAGAGTAAATAAAAATGTACAAATTTTGGTAGTCATTTTAAGGATCATAACAGTCATTATGATATGCTATAAATAAAAGGAATTAGGTGAAACTTATATTACTGACTGAAACAAAGTGTGTTAACACCATGAACTTGTACAGAAAATATCAATACACACACAAGTAGGAAGTAATAATAATATTATTCTGATTAAAACTGAGCCTTAGGAATGAAAGCATTCTGTAGTCTGTCTGCTAACCTGAGTTAGGATTTTCTCTGAAACACAACCAATCCAAGACTGATTGTTGGTTGATGTATTCTAGAGAAGCCCAATTTCCTCTCATCAGGAGCTATTACTTTTCCCTAAATATGGTGAAGTTTCTGGAAGCATTCCTCTTCTTACCAGCCAATTCACTTACATTTGGAGACTTTCTGAAATGCCACCAACCCAGACTAAGAACCAGTCCTTCCAAGAGGTCTTAGTCTTCCTTAGCAAATATGGTGGTAATTCTTAAAACGTAGATCTCCTCTCTTTCTTACACACCCCACGTCTAGAACTCTTTGCAAAGTCATTTGGTTTCCTAAGCTTCTAAACATTATATCTTTTCAAATTTACACTTTCCTCTTTCAGGAATCACTTAGGATAATTTTCATTCTTTTGCATTCTAGTTAGAGGATAACTTTCTGTAATTTAAAGAGTTTCTGAATGCTAGAAAGACTGGTTTATTTTGTGTAAGCCTCTGTGATATCATCCAGAGAAGGCAATGGCACCCCACTCCAGTCCTCTTGCCTGGAAAGTCCCATGGACGGAGGAGCCTGGTGAGCTGCAGTCCATGAGGTCGCTAAGAGTTGGACACGACTGAGCAACTTCACTTTCACTTTTCACTTTCATGCATTGGAGAAGGAAATGGCAACCCATTCCAGTGTTTTTGCCTGGATAATCCCAGGGACGGTGGAGCCTGGTGGGCTGCTGTCTATGGGGTCGCACAGAGTTGGACACGACTGGAGCGTCTTAGCAGCAGCAGCAGCAACTGTGATATCATGGAGTTGGTTTATAAGTTAAACCATTTTCTATCATCAGTGAACTTTGTAAATCAGAATAATGTTGGCTAATATTTTTCTCAAATATGAAGGGATACAGCTTCCCTTCTCCTCAGATCTTAGTAGTAAGTGCTGGTTTTCCCTAGTTTTAATTTGCCATTCTGAACTCTGGCTGTCCCCATGCCTGTTGCAGAAGAGAGTCCCATCCCTACAGAGTAATGAGAAGTTTTGTCAGTATATTGTGCTACCTCCCAGACAGCACGACCCCAGGATTCTAAGCACTTATTTAAATGTTTGTGGCTGTTTGCCAAGAATTCAATCAAGCATACAACAGACATTTGTGGAGTGTGTACTGTAGCTCAAGATGAGCTGCTAGATGTGGAGGAGAGGATGCCAAACCAATCATTGCTTTCTTGGAATTAATAGGAAATAAGCTGGAGAATTTCAAATGGTGAGGTTGCAATAAAGATAATAAACAGGGTGATGGGATACAGAGTGGGAGGGAAATCAGATTTGGAAATTAGAGACCATTCTATGAAACTGCTGAAAGCTGAATGATCAGATGACAGCTCTGTGAATATCTTGAGAGAAGCATCTTCTGAGCAGAGGGAAAGTGAGGGCCCTAATGTGGGGTCAGGTTGATATGTCCTAAGAAAATGAAGAGGCGAATATGTGTGGAGGACCATTGACAAAGGGGAAAGATATGAGAAAGTTAGATAGGTGAGCAGAACTAGTTCAAGCAGAGGATAAGAGACTGGGATTTTATTGGTGGTGTAACTGAATACTGCTATAGGACTTTGGGCAAGAAAGTTTTACAGTTTAATATTGATTGTAAGATAACCATTCTGGATATTATGCAGAGTATGAATGAAATAGCTGATCCAGAATGATCAGTTAAGAGGCTCTGTCCATAGCCCAGATGAAAAATTATGGAGGATGGTGGTGGCAGAGATGATGAAAAATGGTAGATGCAGGATTTATTTCTGAGGTAGATTGACTGATGTGTTAATTGATTGGATACAGAGAATGAGGAAGAAGAGAGAACTCGAGGTTGATTCCTAGGATTTTGGATAAAGAAAGTAAGAGGATGATGGTGATATTTATGGGTTAAAACATAATCTTGGAGACAAGAATTCCAGGATGACTTTCTGATTATCCAAAGTCCTGAGTGTGATGACTCTGAAGCATTATTCTGGGATTCATCTCAGGACTTAGAGAGAACCTGATTCTCCAACCTCTCCATCATTTGGACATCACCTACTTTCCTGTATTACATCCGTTTATCTTTTACGTGCTAAAGTGATTTCTATTTTTTTCAACTGAACCCTGATAGTGTGTGCCTGGAGAAAATCAAAAAGGATACTGTTTCATTGAAGATGGGGAGAAAAATATTTTGTGATAGAACTGTTGATTCTGTTGAATTCTGGAATGCAGTTGAGAAATCAAGTAAAATGAATCAAAAGAAATGATCTTTGGATTTCATATGGAGTAATTGGTGCTGATGGTAACTACAGTTCAGAAGAATATTAAAGGGGAACCCAAGTAGCTGACATTGAGGAGCAAAACTACAGGGGTACAAGAGGTCATGGAAAGATGCATTTGAATTGGAGATACTTTATGCACCAGTTACCTTGCTTTTGGCTGTAAGTGGCAGATATTCCAATTCAAATTGGCTTAAACTCTAAAAGCAAAAATTGGAATGATTCATGTAACTAAAAACATCCAGAATTAAGGATTCCAACTGTATTTTTCTGCATCTCTCAGTTCTACAGTTCTTGACATTTTTCTTTATGCTCAGTTTTAGCTTTTATTATAATAGCAAAATATCAGTAGTTCTGGCTTTCATGTCTTTAGAGCATGCAGACCAGAGTGACAGGACACAGAAGTCCTGCCGTTCACTCTGATTGGATCAGCATAATCAATCACAATGTGCAGGGAAATTTCTAAATGGCCAGAGTCAGAGTTCCTGCCTCTTTCCAAATCAATAGCTGTGTATAGAGGAAGAACATTAGTGGAGTTGCTTCCACCTTGAAGCTGAAGGTGAGGATCAGTCTCATCCAGCAGTTGGCTGATGGACAGTGGAGGGGGGGAAGGAAAGGTCAAGTTCATAACCCAGCACATTGTCTTTGTGCCAGGAAAGAAGCCAGAGGAGATCAATAACAGAGTGAGAGGAGGGGTAATTTCACTTTGAGTGAGTAGGAGGGGGGCTCCAGAGCTAGCCTTGGAGAGGAGGGTCACTTTCTCCACTGAGAGGGAAAAAGGAAGAGTGTGGCTGGGGCATAAAGCAGCTGGCTGCCTGTGGGAGGAAGGAGGAGATCCCACATAACGTCTTCTATTTTCCCAGAAAAGTGAGAGACAAGATCATCAGTTGATGGAGAAGGATGCAGAGGCAGAGGAATGTCAATACAAGAGGGGAGGCGTCAAATGATCACTTTGGAAGGTGTGAAAGTGAAGTGTGGGGGCTCACGGGCTCTACAGAGGGAGTGAAGGACTGAGAACCACTAGCATATTCCTACATCTGTGTTGAAAGCTTACAGTTCTCCTAGACGCTCGTTGACAAACTTGAAGTGATCGGGACGACCTCTCCCCACTCCCAATTTCTAGAGATGATTTTTCTTAAGAATTAAAAAGCATTTATCCTTTTCCTCCCATTTACTGTCACTCCTCTGGTGTAAACCATCATCTTTGCACAGGGGTTTACGGGGGCAGCCCCAGAAGAAATCTCCGGATCTTTAGATGCTGCCTTCCCTGATCCAGTCACGCTGCTGTCTGAATCATCATCCTTGAATACAGCTTCTGTCACAGTGTTTCCTTGTTCCCTGCATCTGTCTGCCTTTAGGTGATGTCTTTCTTGTATTTTTTCCCCTTCACTTTCCAGTATAGAAATTTCTCGTCCTGTCAATCTAGTCTTCTCCTTTGCCCAGGAACTTAATGTCAATTCCTTTCCGCTATTCTGTGTTTACATGGTTCCCATGCTAGAAAGTGCAAACCTGGCCTTTTCACTACATCAAATCAAACCCATCCTTTAGGATTCTGCTGTGGAACTTCCTGGCATGATGGAAATGTTCTGTAGCTATATAGCCACACGTTGTGAGTGAGGAACTTATATTTAAATTTTATTTTTACTTATATGTAAATTTAAATGTAAATAGTCAAGTATGTGGACACACAGCTTTAGGCCCTATGCCTTATCCCATTACTGCCTTGAAGCCGCTGAACCAGTTCAACCTTGACAGACATTCCCCCATATGGGAAGTCCTGTAGCTGTGGATGATCTATACAGCACAGCTGTACATTTAGTTCTAGATTTTCCTGCTTTCAAGTTTTCACACTTGTTTCTCCCTTTGTCTTATTTTTCTCTTTTACCTGCAACACAGCTCACAGCATAGCCTTCAATACATACTTGACCAAAGTTCTGAATTATTTATGTGTAAGAGGATGCTTCTTTCTTAGTAAAACAAGATAGAAAACGAAAGGTAAAAATGGATGATCACTCTGCTAGGACTTTCTTCTGGCAGGAAGGGAATTCAAAATGGCTTCTTCTCGAGTTCCTTTCTCTCCCTTGGATGGCGCCTACTTTCCTTCCTGCCTGGAGAAATGAAAGCATCATGTTGCTGTATACTTTGCAAAGTAGTTTTCTGATATATGGTACAATAGCAGTTTATCACTATTAAGAGAGTAGTATTTTAACTGCTACTCTGTGGTTTATGATATATTGTTAGTTTTACTAAGGAATTACTCGTGTATAACCATTTTCCTTGAAGTTGTGGGACCATCCAGTTTCCACAGTTTACCAGTCTAATTTTTCCTATAGCAATGAAACATAAAAGTCTCTTAATTTGAGGACATTGGACTGTTTGAGTAGGAGTAAACAGAGACCATCTGTAGGGAGGTTAAATAGATTACTCAGTACTTCCCTACCTCCCTTCTCCTGCAGGGTTATTCAAATTCACTCACATAATCCATGGATTTTTCTGTGGTGATTAGCCCACAGGCATTTAGTTGACAGACATGTAGCTTTCTCCTTTTCCCTCCAATGGGAAGAGGGCCTTCACTTATGCAAATGGTGGCAGTCATGCTGGGGACCCACAGGATAGTGCCTGACACAATCCTATCGACAGAGATATAAATCCCTCCACTTGCCAGCCTTCCCTATTCATGAAGTTGCTTGCGGTCAGTATGTTTATTTTAATGTTAACACTAGCAAAAAGTATGCAAAATGTGAATGCCCAGCTTTTCAAAGGGGAGGAGTAAAAGCCCAGGGCAGACAGACAGGTGAATTTGGTTTTGCTTTCTAGACAATGAAAGCCTAGGAACCAAATCAACTTGCCAATCCATTTTCTTGAAGAATAAAAATAGTCATTTCTGTTTGCTCCTGCTAGATCAGGCAACTTGATTTTCTAACACCATTTTTAAAAACTTAGATTTAAACTTTTAAACTTGGATATAAGCTATATGAGCTCAAATACTCACTGTGACTAGCCCATATCAGTCTTGCTCTTAAGAATAAGATTTTTTTTTTAAGACAGTAACTTAGTTTTAAGCTTTTATTTATTTATTTATTGGCAATGCCACGTGGCATGTAGAACCCTAATTTCTCAACCAGGGATTGAATCTGTTTCTCTTGCAGTGGAGGTGCCACATTCCAATCCCCTGGACTGCAGGGAACTCAAGAATAAGATTTTTGACTTTCTCATTTGCCTTTTCATGGATACTTCCTTATTTCTATCTCTCTCATACACACACGCACACTCTATCAAGTAAATAATGGAATACACCATATGCCATATAGTAGCATTTGTGTAATGATAGCTAACGGGGTTAAATTCTGTTATTTCTAGTGACTAACCCTACTCGGCTGTGTTTGGATACCTCTGTATGATTTAAATGCTTTCACTTCTGTTACATCATGTAAATATGGGTGCAATGAAGCAATGATCACTCACTTAAATGCAAAACTTTTTTTTGTCTTTTGGGGAATAAAAAAAGATACTTGAAGAATACTAAAACAAAAAAATGTTTATTTAAATCCTGAAAAAAATAAGATGAAGGAGAAAACAGAGTAACAAAGAAAAAAAATGCTAAAAAGACAGTAGTTGAAGAGAAATCTGACATTTAAACTGAGGCCCCCACTGGTGCCCATGGCAACTCCTCTGACAACTTGGTTAAAAAAAAAAAAAGACAAAAAATCTATTCTCTTCTTTGCTTTCAAGGATAATCCTTGCTTTTTATTTTTTCTCCCTGGGAACCATGACAATTTTTTTTTTCTTTTTGGGGTCCATGCAGGAATTTCTTTTATTATAGACCCAATAAATAATGGAGGGTTAATGTCCTTTAGACAACTAGATGGGAAATTTGATCTTCCCAGAACACATTTTCATGCTTATATGTGATCTGAGTGCTGAGAAGCATAAGTGGGGTTGGTTGTTTTTATATTTAGGATTTATGCTATTTTACAATTCTCAAGTTGAATACAGTATTAAATACAATTCATGTAAGATGAGGAATGTATTTTAATTGTTCTGTTGAACCAGCGTGGGATAATCATTCTCTCTAAATTTGAATCAAGTTTCTATCTATTTTGTCATTTGGGTATCTGGAAATATTATTGCCCATGGCTAGATAAAAATAGTAAGTAAACATTAAAGCTATGACATTCACCCTTTCTTTCAAACGTAATTTCCAAATTGAGAGTCATTTTTCAAAAGTTCTATCACAGAATCTGGATGTAATTCTAATTTTAGAACTAATTTCTCATGAGTCTAAACACTGGGTGAGAACCACTGTTTTTAGGAAGAAGACACTGTTACTGCCTGACAGACCTTGCTGCTGTTTTATACATAATTTGCTCAAGATAGTTTTTCATTTTTTTTCTTAAAGTGGGGAATGAAAGGAATAGTTCCATTTCAACTGTCTTGTTTGCAAACCATAAGTCTGAATGCTAATATGTGCTTAAATATTTCTGTTGTTTTTGCTATTAAGATAAAAATGTTCATAAATAACAAAATTAGCATGGACTAAGAATACAGATGGACTTTTTTATGTTTCAGAGAAAAATTTCCAAGAAGGTGTCATGTCTTTAAGTGTTACTTAATATTCATAAGCTCCCATAATTTTGAAATAATTTCATGAAAAAATTAATAATCTTTTAACAGAAAGTTTACTGAGTACTTACTCAAAATGTGGTAATGTGCCAGGTAATGTGCCATTTGCATAAATTGTTTCTTATCCCCTTGACATTTCTATAAGGTAATATTTTATGCCCATCTTACAGGTGAAGAAAGATAATAAGAAACTTGTCCCATGTCACATAATTCGTATGCCACTGAGCTGGCATTCAAACCTAAGCCTATTTAAATCCAAATTCTAGTGCTGATATTTACCACTTCATGCAACATCTTGGAATCAGCAGCATAAATCTCATCTCTCTTCTTTGACAGATAAATTAAAGCAGACTGAAAATAGATTAAAAAGGAGGTTTCTTTCAAAAGTTCTTTTCCTCCACATTTTTTTCAGGGGGTGGGTAATAGGCTTAGAGTACTTTTATTTCTGCCAAAGAGTGAAATGGAAGTAATAGAAAGAAGAGGAGAGGGGAATCTAGAGCTCCGAGTTCATGCCTGAAGGACCTGCCTAAGCATGGAGTGAAAATGGCAGTTTTCTCCAGGAAAATGTCAGTGACTGAGTTGCTTCTTCATCTGTGATGTCAGTTGCACCCAACATTCTGTGGCAGAAATTTGAAAATTAGTCACAACCATGAAAACGAGGCTTTGAAAAGGGCTTCCCTCATGGCTCAGTCGGTAAAGAATCTGCCTGCAATAAAGGAGACCCAGGTTTGATTCCTGGGTTGGGAGGATGCCTTGGAGAAGGTCATGGCAACCCACTCCGGTATTCTTGCCTGAAAAATCCCATGGACAGAAGAGCCTGGTGGGCTATAGTCCTTGGGGTTGCAAGAGTCGGACACGACTTAGCAACTAAACCACCAACCATGAAAATGAGAGAAAGATGGAGTGTCATGACAGTTTGAGACCTGTAAACAGAACTAGTCTTAATGATTATAGATTTTTTTTTAATGTGTGTGTGCTCAGTCGCTCAGTCATGTCTGACTCTTTGTGACCCCATTGACACTACCAGGCTCCTCTGTCCAAGGAATTTTCCAGGCAAATATACTGGAGTGGGTAGCTATTTCCCTCTATCTTCCTGACCCAGGGATTGGACCGGCATCTCTTGTGACTCCTACTTTTTAGTGAAATTCCAGATGTTCAGGCTGGTTTTAGAAAAGGCAGAGGAACCAGAGATCAAATTGCCAACATCTGCTAGATCACTGAAAAAGCGAGAGAGTTCCAGAAAAACATCTATTTCTGCTTTATTGACTATGCCAAAGCCTTTGACTGTGTGGATCACAATAAACTGTGGAAAATTGTGAAAGAGATGGCAATACCAGACCACCTGACCTGCCTCCTGAGTAACCTATATGCAGGTCAGGAAGCAACAGTTAGAATTGGACATGGAACAACAGACTGGTTCCAAATAGGAAAAGGAGTACATCAAGGCTGTATATTGTCACCCTGTTTATTTAACTTATAGGCAGAGTACATCATGAGAAACACTGGGCTGGAAGCACAAGCTGGAATCAAGATTGCCGGGAGAAATATCAATAACCTCAGATATGCAGATGACACCACCCTTATGGCAGAAAGTGAAGAGGAACTCAAAAGCCTCTTGAGGAAAGTGAAAGAAGAGAGTGAAAAAGCTGGCTTAAAGCTCAACATTCAGAAAATGAAGATCATGGCATCTGGTCCCATCACTTCATGGGAAATAGATGGGGAAACAATGGGAACAGTGTCAGACTTTATTTTTTGGGGGCTCCAAAATCACTGCAGATGGTGACTGCAGCCATGAAATTAAAAGACGCTTACTCCTTGGAAGGAAAGTTATGACCAACCTAGATAGCATATTCAAAAGCAGAGACGTTACTTTGACAACAAAGGTCCATCTAGTCAAGGCTATGGTTTTTCCATTGGTCATGTATGGATGTGAGAGTTGGACTGTGAAGAAAGCTGAGTGCTGAAGAATTGATGCTTTTGAACTGTGGTGTTGGAGAAGACTCTTGAGAGTCCCTTGGACTGCAAGGAGATCCAACCAGTCCATTCTAAGGGAGATCATACCTGGGTGTTCATTGGAAGGACTGATGCTGAAGCTGAAACTCCAATACTTTGGCCACCTCATGCGAAAAGTTGACTCATTGGAAAAGACTCTGATGCTGGGAGGGATTGGGAGCAGGAGGAGAAGGGGACGACAGAGGATGAGATGGCATCACCGACTCGATGGACATGAGTCTGGGTAAACTCTGGGAGTTGGTGATGGACAGGGAGGCCTGGCATGCTGAGATTCATGTGGTTGTAAAGAGTCAGACATGACTGAGCAACTGAACTGAACTGAACTGAATTACGTATATAATTATTAGATAATCATGTGTATATACACACATATATATAATATAAAACACAATGAAAAACAGTTATATATATAAATATATATATACCTGTATGTATATTTATATAAATGTTTATATTTATATAAATGTTTAAGTAAGGGAAAGTTGCTCAGTCACGTCAGACTCTTTTGCGACCCCATGGACAATATACAGTTATGGAATTCTCCAGGCCAGAATATTGTAGTATTCTGGAGTATTCGAACCCATGTTTCCTGCATTGCAGACAGATTCTTTACCAACTAAGATGTTTATATTTATGTAAATGTTGCATTTTGAAACAGCCATAGAAACAGGCAGCTCAGCTCCTGGTTGACGGACAGCCTTGGCTTGGCCCTCTAAATTCCCCACTCCATTCCTGCTGAAACTGCATGTTCTCTAGGTGTTCTCAACTGATAAGTGGACGCTCTGCAGGTACTACAGCAGGTCTATTCCTCCAGGACATGTGATCCCTTTAAGTCATGGCTCAGTTCCCCATCAGCCTGGTGGAAACATTCTGAGGCTCCTCCTAACCAGTCCTCCTTCTGAAGACTGCCTGTCTGCTCTACCTCCTCTTCTTTGTCCATGATAGGTTCTTCCTCTGCTAAATCTCTTCAGCTTATAATTCCATCTTGACATCTGCTTCTCCAAGGACTTGCGCTGATATGTGCTCAAAGTAGTTTACCTGGAAGGCCAACCACTTATACTGAAGATGTGGTCATGTCTCAAAACACTACTCTCTCTACATGTTGTCAGTGTTAGCCTAATGACCTAAAGAATTATATATATTTTATAACTAAAGATGTATCAATGAATTTGAATACATCTTCATCAGTATCTGTCTTTAAATAATTGTCTGTCTATAAAATTGAATTTTGTGTAAATAATTTAAGATTTCTTAGATGAACATACAACAGAACTCTCAAAATTCTCTATAGACGATTTATATAGTCAAAGATGGCCATAATGGACAAAATACAAGTTCTGAAATTAGTTCTAGAATTATTTGAACAATCTACTGAGATGTTCTCCATTTAAACTTCAGAGTCAATATTCCTTTTTGCCCAAGCATCACCTAAGTGCCTTCCCTATTGGGAACCATATTTCTAATTAATCTAGTTTATATTCTTAACACTATCCTGTTAGTCCCAAGTGTAATTTTTCTGCTAAATTCCTTTTAAATGGTATCCTTAAATCTAATGACCCTTTTCTACACTTATTAGTTCTAAACTGTCACAACCTTTACAGCTAGCTAATTTTTCAACTAGTGTCTCTTCCTCTTGAAGGCTGAGGATAGAAAGACATAAATTTTCCCATCGTGAGAAATTGGTGGGTTAAATTGTACATCAGCCAAGATAAGGCAGTATGTACAATTCTATAGCTGTATGAGAGTTATACCAAAACCTGATGGGTACTAAAGAGTGGTGGTGTCTTTAAAGTTAACACTAACTGATAATTCTCACTGTGCTGTTTGCTGGTTTTATGACTTCAGGCAAGTTAATAATTCTTTAAGTCTTAGATTCTATTTGCAAATATCTACTGTTAATAGCATCTACTCAGAGTTGTGATAATGGTTGCATAATGACCATAGTGTATTTAAATAATTCTTATGCAGAGAAAGCCCTTAATACATATGTTATTATTATATGCTATAACTCATAATTTATAAAGATATAAATTAGGTTTTATCTGCTTCAGATTTTTAAAAATTGAAGTATAATTGATTTACAATGTTGTACTAATTTCTGCTGTTCAGCACAGTAGTTCAGTTCAGTTGGTCCGTTGTGTCTGACTCTGTGACACCATGGACTATAGCATGCCAGGCTTCCGTGTCCATCACCAACTCCTGGAGCTTACTCAAACTCATGTCCATTGAGTCCGTAATGCCATCTAACCATCTCATCCTCTGTCGTCCCCTTCTCCTCCTACCTTCAATCTTTCCCAGCATCACGGTCTTGTGCAATGATTCAGTTCTTCACATTAGGAGGCCCACGTATTAGAGTTTCAGCTTCAGCATCAGTCCTTCCAATGAACACCCAGGACTGATTTCCTTTAGGATTAAATGGTTGGATCTCCTTGCAGTTCAAGGGACTCTCAGGAATCTTCTCCAACACCACAGTTCAAAAACATCAATTTTTTGGTGCTCAGCTTTCTTTATAGTCCAACTCTCACATCCATATATGACTACTGGAAAACCCATAGCTTTAACTAGATGGACCTTTGTTGGCAAAATAATGTTTCTGCTTTTAAATATGCTGTCTAGGTTGATCATGCTTTTCTTCCAAGGAGTAAGCATCTTTTAATTTCATGGCTGCAGTCACCATCTGCAGTGATTTTGGAGCCCAAGAAAATAAAGTCTCTCACCATTTCCATTGTTTCCCCATCTATTTGCCATGAAGTGACAGGACTGGATGCCATGATCTTAGTTTTTTGAATGTTGAGTTTTAAGCCAACTTTTTCACTGTCTTCTTTCACCTTCATCAAGAGGCTCTTTAGTTATTCTTCACTTTCTGCCATAAGGGTGGTGTTATCTGCATATTTGTGGCTATTGATATTTATCCTGGCAATCTTGATTCCAGCTTGTGCTTCATCCAGCCTGGCATTTTGCATGATGTACTCTGCATATAAGTTAAATAAGCAGGATGACAATATACAGCCTTGACACACTCCTTTCCCAATTTGGAACCAGTCTGTTATTCCATATCCAGTTCTAACTGTTGCTTCTTGACCTGCTTATAGATTTCTCAGGAGGCAGGTAAGGTGGTCTGATATTCCCATCTCTTTCAGAATTTGCCACAGTTTGTTGTGATCCACAGTCAAAACTTTTCATAGTCAGTAAAGCAGGAATAGATGTTTTTCTGGAACTCTCTTGCCTTTTTTATGACCCAATGGATGTTGACAATTTGAGTTCTGGTTCCTCTGCCTTCTCTAAATCCAGCTTGAACATCTGGAAGTTCACATTTCTTGTATTGTTGAAGCCTGGCTTGGAGAATTTTGAGCATTACTTTGCTAGCGTGTGAGATGAGTGCAGTTGTGAGGTAGTTTGAACATTCTTTGGCATTGCCTTTCTTTGGGATTGAAATGAAAACTGACCTTTTCCAGTCCTGTGACTACTGCTGAGTTTTCCAGATTTGCTGGGAAATTGAGTGCAGCACTTTGACATCATCATCTTTTAGGATTTTAAATAACTCAACTGGAATTCCATCACCTCCACTAGCTTTGTTTGTAGTGATACTTCCTAAGGCCCATTTGACTTCACATTCCAGGATGTCTGGCTCTAGGTGAGTGATCCAACCATTGTGGTTATCTGGGTCATTATCTTTTTTTGTACCGTTCTCTGTATTCTTGCCACCTCTTCTTATTATCTCCTGCTTCTGTTAAGAGGAGCTGGATGATGGTGGAGTACAAGAACGTGTGCTCATCTTCTGTGAGAACTCCAAAACTGCAACTCGCTGCTGAACAACCATTGAACTGGAGAATGTTGGATCCCATCAAAAAAAGATACCCCATGTCCAAGGGCAAAGGAGAAGCCCCAGCAAGACAGTAGGAGGGGAAAATCACATTTAGAATCAAACCCCTTACCCGCCAGAGATGCTTAGAGAACTCAAACAAACTTTGTGTGTACCGGAAGCCAGAGAGCCCACAGAGACTGAGCACAGTGGTTCACTTATATGTATATATATATATAAATTCTTTTTTTATATTATTTTCATTATGGATTGGCACAGGATATTGGATATAGTTTCCTGTGCTATATAGTAGGACCTTGTTATTTATCCATTCTTTCTGATCCAGATTTCTTTCTTTGAATACCCTTAAATAATAACACAACTGCTATAAAATCAGTAAATTCAATAAACTAATTTGAAAATGTAAGTTTACCATGTTATTCCTTCAAGTTCTAGATTTACACTGAAGTTTTTCTTTTTTTGCTCTTGTTTATAAGTATATAAACCTGTAATGTATGTGCATTTAATTTATAAAATAGATTTCAACTATTTTAGTGAAAGAAGATGAACAAGTGCATTATAATATGGCAAACTGTTGGTCTGGAGGTTGTTCTACCGAAAAGTTAGGCTGAAGATGAGAAGGTACCTGGAATTCTCTAGTTCTCAAATCAACACATTGCAACTTTTTTTCAGTAATTATTCTCATAGTGGAATTTGAGACTACTTAGTACTGGGGAGCCTGGTGGGCTGCCGTCTCTGGGGTCGCACAGAGTCAGACACAACTGAAGCGACTTAGCAGCAGCAGCAGCAGCAGCAGTACCTCTCTTAAAATATTGAGAAATATAAGATTTGCCTCTCATTTGAATATTTTATGGCTTTTATAATGTACCTTTCCCCATTGCACTCAAATTTGGAGAGTTAAATGGTGACTAGAATTGATAATACTGTATTGTATAATTGAAATTTGCCAAGAGAGTAGAACTTATGTTCTCACCAAAAAATAGGAAACAAGTGAAGTGATGGATGTATCAAAGGTGGGAATCCTTTCACAGTGTATACATATATCAAAATCATGGACATTTTAAATATATTGAAATTTTGTCAATTATACCTCAAAAAATGCTGGAAAAAATTTGGAGAGCTAAGGTTCTAAATTTTCTCAAAGCAAATTCATTTTTAGATATCTGAAAAAAAAAAAACAAAAAAACACCCAGAAACCAGCTTGATTTTGCAAAGCTTCCTGTGCACAGTATTTATGCCATTTGAGGATATACTGGGCTGAATGGAACTTCCACTGATTTATTTATTGCACTTTGTGTAGGGGCTAATGATGTCTTTTTATTCCAGCCACAACAAAGGCATCCAAGTGCCTTCTCTTCCTTCAGCTTCCTTTCTGTTGGATAGCGAAGATGGGTGAAAAGAGGTTGAATTTTCAAGGGCAGTTTACAGCTTAGGTTCTCCCTTCCCATTTTGCTTTGAAGATCCCGTTTCTTTTGCATAGTCCTATTCTCATCTCAATTTTCCCCCATTTTTTCTTTCCATTTCCATTACTACCTCATATTTGGGATGGAAAATAAATCTGCAAGCGGAATCAGAATATTTCTGTGCTGTAGTCAGTCTAAAAGTTTTCCTGAGATTTTATTTTTACTTCTGTATGAATTGGAGTTGCCCTCAGGGTTCCAGTGAGAAAGCTAAAAGGAAGGGAATTGAACAGAAAATATAGGCATATTAACACTTTACTCTTTTTATTGTTTATTATGGAAGTATTCAAACTTCATACAGAGTAAAGAACAATATAATACATTCTCGTATTGTCATCTCTTAGCCTCAACAGTCATCAACATGAATATTTTTTATTTCATTTATTTCCCTGTACTTTATCTCTGTTTTTTATCCTGAAGTATTTTAAGGTAAAACCCAGATATCATACATTTCACCCGTAAGTAGTTCAGTAAAGGTTTTAGTGGGTAAGGACTTTTCCTTCCATTGTTGATGTATGTTAAGTTGCTTCAGTTGTGTTCAACTCTTTGCAATCCTATGAACTGTTGCCCACAAGGTTCCTGTGTCCATTGGATTCTCCAGCCAAGAATACTGGAGTGGGTTGCCATGCCCTCCTCCAGGGTATCTTCCTGACCCAGGGACGAACCGGCAACTCTATGTCTCCTGCATTGGAAGGCGGATTCCTTACCACTAGTGCCACCTGGGAATGCAAGTACCCCCAATGGGAAATAGTGTAATACTCTTCCATACTCTGGTGACCTAGGGTAGTTACCAAATTCTGCTCAAGGGTCTTTCTCACAAACTGTTTAGAATAATAAAATCTGATACAGGAGACATTCAGCTGTTTATGAGGTGCTTATTTCTTTTGCTAAAATATTTCAGATAGGCCTTTGCTTTATAAACTCAGTAATGAGAAGCTTTTAAAAATAGTCTATTGTGTTACTGAAAAACTCATTTTGCTAGAAAGTCATTATTTTTGTTGTATAAAATTCTGCCTCTCTGTTTAGCTTATACCCACTCATGCTTGCCATGGGAAAACCCCTCAGACATCAGTAGGCATTTATAGCATTCATTACTTAACTTAAATCCAGACTAGAACTCCCACTGTTTAGTTACTGCAAATAATCTTTTTAAACAGCTTAATCTCATAGTTGAAGTGCAACTTATATTTTTTAAGCATTAAAAAAGTAAAAAGTATTCTTAAATTTTAAAAAGAGGGAGAGAGAAAAATGTAAATTGTATTTCCCAATATGAATCTCTGTGTAATGTTACCTGAGCATATTTATAATTAAATATTTATAATTAAAGATTCCAGTATAAACATCATATGCAAAGTACATTTAAGTCTTTGGAAAGTTGAAATGTGAAAGTGGACTTAAAATGCTAAGAAGTTTAACAAAAAAACTAGGCAGCTGGTTTTGTGTAAAAGCTTATTATTTATTTTCTAAAGATAAAAAGTTGGTAAGATTTAATGACTATTTATTTAGCTTTATTTTGTGTCTTTGCAGAATTATATAACAGCATAGGATAGAGTCAGTTATATCTTTTACAATTCATACATCTACTGTCTCTTTTCTTTCTACTTCCTGAGACTTCAGAACTTTTGAATATTTTAATGTCTTACAATCTTTATATTTTTTCACAATATCTTCTACAGGATCTAAAGCGATGATATTTTAAAAATGTTTTGCAATTGATTAGTGATGGAACACTGCCCAGCAATCAAAACACAGGTTATATTTATTACAGCAAATCATGACAGTGTTACATTTTGATTTCTAATTTAAGAATAGCTATATTTGTTTTCAAAGGCAAAAGCTAGATTTAATAAAAAAATTTTTCAAGAGTTCTAGATCTTTAATAAATAGAAGCATTCTTCAATATTTGGAACATGCTTTGAAAGAATTTGATCTACAATTTTAAGGGATATAATTGAATAAGGAAAAGATTTAATAAAACCTAGAGTTTTCTTTTTCTTCTCTTTCTTACTGTTTTGTTTTAAATTGAAGAGGGGATTTTAAACTACATCTTAAAGTCAAGATGTGATTCAAAGGGCCAGCCAAAAAATTTATAATACTTGAAAAATAATGTTATCTCAATCTGCACTTATCTAACTTCTGATACAATCAGGAAATGATTTAATATGTTCTTGTCATTAATAATATAACAGGTTATAACTAGAATATACTAAACCACAATCAATTTATTTTGTTTTCTTATCAAATAGGAAGGAGAGTGAAATATAGAGCTCTCCAACTTGTCTGGTAAGATAACTATCTTTCCAACTAGCAGCTTCAATTAATTTGGTGCACTGGTCCCATGGAATTGTGGTCACATTTACTAGCTCATTACCTTTCTCGGAAATCAGTTTATTTGAAATATAAAAGAGGAAAGGAGAAAAAATAGTGAAGTTGTGTTTGTGTGCTTTTTCATTTGATAAGCAAAATATTTTTCAGTGTGAAATCTTCACAATACAAATACATCTCTGTCACCTTCATTTACTTTTGCACGCTCATGTTATTTATTTATATACATTTTCTTAAAATCTTGATATTTTGTAGACCAGATTTATCAAATTTTGGAACTCAGCACTTCATCTTTTATTAAAACATACACACTTTTAAAACCTGGGAGGAGAGACAATTGATGCTGTGTCAGAGTGATTGTTAATAATAATCTTCTAATTTTTAAACAAAATTTCATAACTATTTGTATTTTGTCTCTGAGCAGAATTGTAAAATGGCATAAGATAAAGTCAGTGACCACTTATCTCTTTCAACTTGACTGTGTTTGTCTTGAAAAATTTTCCGTTCTAAGGGAGACTGCCTTTTTCATAACATTATACACTGCACAGTGTTTAACAATATTCATTGAACAGGTAAAAAATGCCTTTGTCAAGCAAGTGATAAAAATGCTGTTTACATATATTTCATTTACAAAGGAACCAGGGCCCGAGAAGCAGAAAAACAGAATAGGAATTCCTCCTTAGAGCTCATCCTTTGAAAACATTAGTTATGGCTTCCGGTGATGTGTTCGATGCTTCCTCAGTCAGATAAAGTGTTCGTCTTCAGTGAAGTCAAGGACTGATTGAATAGTTCTCTGTAACAATAGTCTTCTTAAGTTACCTCTTTGTAAACTGGAGCTATGAATAATTTAAGTTCTTCAGCAGATCACAATAACTCTTTAACAATAAACAATGTCTCCCATATCACTCATGCATATACATCTGCATGGAAATACTAAAAGGAACGTGTTTTTCAAACTCTTTACAGATTCAACTCACATTCTACTTGGAAAAATTTAATGAGACCACATCTTACAAATAACAAATAACTTCTGAAAGATGATGGTGTTCTAGCTTTTTATCTAGAGAGAATCTTCCTATATGGATTTTTCTTAAAGCTATTCCAGGAGCTGTCTCAATATGTTTTTTAGAAAATATGTCAATTTTATTGCATTGTAGTAAAAGTAGTTTTAAATGGATTTAAATGTGACTACAATGGAAGACGTTTACATGAATGTTCCTTGCGCTGCTAACTAAAGATACAGGTTAAAATTTCAAAGTTTAAATGTGAATGTTTAAAACTAAATCAATTAAGTGAATCAAGATGAATGAAATAGCTAAATTTCTTAAAGATATTAGAAAAGAAAGAAAAGAAAGTGAAGTTGCTCAGTTGTGTCCAACTCTTTGCGACCTCATGGACTGTAGCCTACCAGGTTCCTCTGTCCATGGGATTCTCCGGGTGAGAATACTGGAGTGGGTTGCCATTTTAAATGTATATTTTTGTCATTGCGTTTACTCTTCCCCTTTACTTTCCATAAGACTTCCAGGGAATTTATTTTCTTTTTCATATAACTCATTGTAAGGTATAGTTTGAGACGAGGCAATGAAGAAAGGAAGATGACCTCAGAGGAGACAGGTTGCCTTTATTCAGGCAAGGAGGGGTGACAGTCGGTCTAACGACCAGGCTGAGGGCATACGGGATCAGGGAGGGTTCATATTTAAGGGGAGGTTTTGCAGAAACCATACGGGAAGATTTAGTCGGGCGGATGAATAGGGGTGGGGGGGTCCCGGGCTGACGCAATCTGCCTGGAGCATCGGGTGGGACTTCAAGTTCAGTTGTCATCCCTGAAGACAGGTGGTTCAACAATGACAGGAGGTCATTATCTTCTTTTTCCAGGCCCGAGGCCTTTGAGATCTTTATCTTCTTTTCTAGACCTGAGGACTCCTTCACTCATCTTACTAATTTTTTAATTCTTTCCCAATGTTTGTGTAGAGTATGCAGATTCTGGATGCTGAGCTTAAAAATAATATTTTTGATCAATTGTGCTGGATGATGTAGGTATCTACAGTCTCCACCCTACGCCTTTATTTCACTTGTATCTTTTCAACAAAGGTAGCTCTCTCTCTACTAAGGAAAATTTGTGTCAGCTGTTGAAAAATAATGTGCTCTCCATGATATATTCTAATATTTTTAACTATTAATGCGTCGGTAGCATTCATCTCTTACATGAGTCTTTAAATCTGTCTCCGATTCTATTCAGAATAATAGAATTTGAATTATTAGGTTAATGGCATGCAAAAATATGAGCAAGCCTCTTCAGAAAAGTTGACCAATTTGCCCTGCCAGTAGCAGAGGTGGAATGTACCTGTTCGCACACCCTGATTAGCACTGGTTAATAATCATTTAAATATTTTCCAATTGGTGGATTAGAAATGATATTTACTTATTTAGAATATAGGTTTTGAGCTCATTTAAATTTGTAAAATTTTATTTTTATAGTATTTTCTCCTTTTTCTCTTGAATAGCTATTTCTCACTGACTGAATTTATACATGAACACACATACGTACTCATGCTTATACATACATACGCATGTTAAGAATAGCTATTTCTTACTGGCTGAATTTATACATGAACACACATATGTACTCATGCTTATACATACATACGCATGTTAAGGACACAAACTCTTTTGTCTGTCACATATGTTGCAAATACCTTTTTCAGATCCCCAGCTGCTTTTTCATTTGTTGGTCTGTTGTGTCTTACAAAAGTTTAAAATTTTTTACACTATTAAATGGATAGGATATTTAAACATCTTGACAACCACCCCAAAATTTATCTTTATGTTTTCTTTTAGTGCTTGGCAAATTACATGAAAATCAAGTCACAGGGATTGGTATATCTCCATAGATTCCTCATGAAATATTCCTAACATATCTATTTATGAATATGAGATATATAAAACTAGGATTTTATACTAGTTTTTAAAGTAATATTTTATTGAAAATAATAAACGTATTTTTATTATACAAATCATTAATGTACTAATTGATAAAGTACCATCCACATTAAGAAAAAGCACCTTTCATATTTTTCTGAGCTTTGCTAAGTCGCTTCAGTCGTGTCCGACTCTCTGCAACCCCATAGACGGCAGCCCACTAGGCTCCGCTGTCCCTGGGATTCTCCAGGCAAGAACACTGGAGTGGGTTGCCATTTCCTTCTCCAATGCATGAAAGTGAAAAGTGAAAGTGAAGTTGCTCAGTCGTGTCTGACTCTTAGCGACCAATGGACTGCAGCCTACCAGGCTCTTCGGTCCATGGGATTTGCCAGGCAAGAGTACCGGAGTGGGGTGCCATTGCCTTCTCCGTTCTGAGCTTTAGGAGCCCCATTTGTACCTCTTTTAATCATTACCCCCAAGGAATTGCCACTATCCTGGTTTATGACACCAAAAACTGGTTTTCCTGGCTTTGAGCTTTGGATATAGAATCAATGTGTAATCTTGTATTGGGTTTCTTTCATTTGATATTATGAATGCAAGATTCATCCATGTTCTTGCTTCGAGTTGTAGTTCTTTGGGCTTCCCTGATAGCTAGGTTGGTAAAGAATCTGCTTGTAATGCAGGAGACCCCAGTTCAATCCTTGGGTCAGGAAGATCTGCTGGAGAAGGGATAGACTACCCACTCCAGTATTCTTGGGCTTCCATTGTGGCTCAGCTGGTAATGAATCTGCCTACAATGCAGGAGACCTGGGTTTGACCCCTGGGTTGGGAAGATCCCCTGGAGAAGGGAAAGGCTGCCCACTCCAGTGTTCTGGCCTGGAGAATTCCTTGGGCTGTATAGACCATGGGGTGGCAAAGAGTTGGACATGACTGAGTGAGTTTCACTTTTTTCACAGCATTCAACTGGATTATTATAATACATTTATTTATCCATTATGTAGACTAGAATAATCAGCAGGTTCCAGTTTGGGCTGTATGAGAGTACTTATAGGAACATTGTGGATCCTGTTTTGTGGTAAACATGTGCAAACATTTGAGATGATCTATACTTAGGAGTTACATTGCTGAGTCATAGCATGGGTGTAGATACTTGGCATTTGTTCAGTTCAGTTCAGTCACTCAGTCATGTCCTACTCTTTGCAACCCCATGGACTTCAGCATGCCAGGCCTCCCTGTCCATCGCCAACTCCTGGAGTTTACTCAAACTCATGTTCATTGAGTTAGTGATGCCATCTAACCATCTCATCTTCTGTTGTCCCCTTCTCCTCCTGCCTTCAATTTTTCCCAGCATCGGGGTCTTTTCAAATGAGTCAGTTCTTCACATCAGGTAGTCAAAGCAATGGAGTTTCAGTTTCAACATTAGTCCGTCCAATGAACACTCAGGGCTGATCTCCTTTAGGATGGACTGGTTGGATCTCCTTGCAGTCCAAGGAACTCTCAAGAGTCTTCTGCAACACCACAGTTCAAAAGCATCAATTCTTCAGTGCTCAGCTTTATTTATAGTCCAACTGTCACATCCATAAATGACTACTGGAAAAACCATAGCTTTGACTAGACGGACCTTTGTTGGGAAAGTAATGTCCCTGCTTTTTAATATGCTGTCTAGGTTGGTCATAACTTTTTGTTGTTGTTGGTCATAACTTTTGGTATTTGTAGATACTGCCAAATAGTTTTCTAAAGAGGTTGTATCAGTTAACAGTCCCTCAAGCAACATATTGGAGATCTAATTTTCCATGTTTTTCTAGTTACTTGGCATATTAATTTTTTGTTTGATAAAAAATTACCACAAAGTTATTGTTTTAAGACCACATATATTACTTTGCAGTTTTTGTCGGTCAGAAATCATGATGTGACTTAGCTGAATTCTCTGCTTAGGGGTTCGGAGTTAGAAATCAAAGTTTTGGACAGGCTGTTTTCTTACTGGAGTTTTGACTAGGGAGGGATCCTCTTCCAAGACCCTCAGATTTTTGACAGAATTCATTTCCTTGTGGTCACACCACAGAGGGGCCTGGCTTTTTGCTGACTGAAAGCTACTCTCGAGTCCTGGAGACTGCTTGCACTTCTCTGCCGTGTGACTCTCTGGACTGGCAGTTCACAGCATGGTATCTGCTACTTCATGAAGGCAGGATGACTATAGTTGGCTTTAGTTGGCTAAGATGGAGTCTTACATAAGAAAATGTTGTCACGGGAGTGCCATCCTATCGCCTTTGCTGTATACTATTGCTGCTGCTGCTAAGTCGCTTCAGTCGTGTCCAACTCTGTGCGACCCCATAGATGGCAGCCCCCCAGGCTCCCCTGTCCCTGGGATTCTCCAGGCAAGAACACTGGAGTGGGTTGCCATTTCCTTCTCCAGTGCATGAAAGTGAAAAATGAAAGTGAAGTCGCTCAGTCATGTCCAACTCTTTGCGACCCCATGGACTGCAGCCTACCAGGCTCCTCCGTCCATGGGATTTTCCAGGCAAGAGTACTGGAGTGGGGTGCCATTGCCTTCTCCTATTGGCTAGCAGCAAATCACTGGTCCCCTCAGACCCAAGGGAGGAGATTACGCAGGGCACTACGACAGGGAGTGGAGATCCTGAAGCCATCTTAGAATTTGTCTGCCACAGCTCCCCAGGTCATTGTTGTTGTTGTTCAGATGCTAAGTCACATCCAATTTTGTGGCCCCATGGACTGCAGCCCACCAGGCTCCTTTGTCCTCCACTGTCTCCCGGAGTTTGCTCAAATTCATATTCATTGAGTCACTGATGCTATTTAACCATCTCATCCTCTGCTGCCCTCTTCTCCTTTTGCCTTCAAGCTTCCCCAGCATCATAGGTCATAAGTACTATCTAAACTTCAGTGGAATTTGTGCTGAAATTTCACTTCTGTGTGGGACTTCCCTGGTGGTCCAGTGGTGGTAAGACTCTGTTTTTCCATTGTAGTGGGTGTGGGTTTGAAGCTGGTTATTCCAATGGCTCAGCAGGTAAAGAATCTCCCTGCAATGCAGGAGACCTGGGTTTGATTCCTAGGTAGGGAAGTCCCCCTGGAGGAGGAAATGGCAACCCACTTCATTATTCTTATCTAGAGAATTCCATGGACATAGGAGGCTGATGGGCTACAGTCCAAAGGGTCACAAAGAGTCAGACACGTCTGCGTGACTAAGCACTCACACATACATGGAACTAAGATGCCATGTACTATGAGACATAACAAAAAAAATTTAACTTCTGTGTATAAAAATTTTGACTAGAATGTATACATCTAGTTTTAATATTTATTTTCTCTTCTTAGCACCTTGTGGCCCTCATTAGTTTGTTTATTAACTGCTTACTTGGACTTCATGCAAGATAGAATATTTTATTTTTTAATTCTGTGTTATGCCCCCAAAGTAGATATTGTTGTCTCATCCAGTTCCCTCAAGGGCACTCATCCCTCTGGCCCAATAAGAGCTAATGTGCCCCAAGATTATACACTCCCCATCTTCACCTGCTCTTGGGCCAAGCATCAGTGACTGAATGACATGTATATATAAAGAGCTGATCCCTTGTCTCAAGCAAAAACCAACTCAGTGCAATTTGTGCTTCACAGTCCCTCTTGGGATCAGCCTAGACTCCGTCCTGCTGAACTTTTCTTTCCTTGGTCTACCCTGCTCCACACATCCCAGTTCTCCTGAAATACTCCTCAGTAACTCAATCTGACTTTCAGGTACTTAGGGGAACCTCCTAACTTTTCCTTACCATGTTGTTGCTGCTTGAATTACAGAAGTTATATGATGATCTTGAAAAACTAATGAAATTAAATATCACAGAACCACCAAATAGGGACATTGCAATTCTCCTTACTAGTTTTTCACAAACACACATGGGTATTTCTTTTAAAACTGCATTTTTCTTAAAAAAATTTTTTTAAGTGGAGGATAATTGCTTTACAATATTGTGTTGACCTCTGCTCTACAATAGTGTGGATCAACCATAAGTATACACGTCTCCTCCCTCTTGAACCTTCCCTCTACCCCCAACCCCATCCCACCCTTCTAGATCATCATGGGGCAACAGGTTGACCTCCCTGTGAATGTACACCAGCTTCCCACAGGCTGTTTTACACATGATAATGTCTATATTCATGCTACTCTCAATTTGTCCCATCTCTCCTTTAGATATGATTTTATGCATGCTTAATAAGAAAGACATTCTTCTGGATTATTAGAAACGTATTTGCAGAGTGCTGTTTGATCCTTCTATAGATTTTTGTTAAATTCAGTTGCCACATTAATTGGCCTCAGCTTTCTCCTAGTTTGTGCAATAGGCTGTGGTGATATTCATGGTACCAGTAACCAGGGCAGTGTGGACACCAACCCATCACAACAGCCATGATCCGCGAACAGCCAATATCCCTGTTCTGGTGAAAAACAGCTATCTGTCTTAGCAATAGGTACATATATCAATCGATTTTTTTCCATCCCAGTGTAATCTTACTTTAAAATCATCAAGCAACACTCTATTTAAGATAATGCTAAATAAATTTTCATGTTGAGGTCAATAATTCATTTTTTAAAAAGAAAATGGTAACATTAATCATTTAAATAAATTCCAATTTTATTGTAGCAAGTTTACTTAGAGCAAGGAAACTTTTTATTAATTATACATATCTGTATAATACAACGAATGAACTAGAAAGTAAAATTTAAACCATACCTTATGATCTTAAATACACCTGAATTTTTCTTTACTTGCCGATATGTATATCCCCAGGATAATCTTGAGTAAATGATTTAGACTTGGAAACTTAATTTTCAAGTTGATAGCAGATACTGTATAGCTATTACCATGATATATTCTCTGTTTCTATAAAAACACCCACCAAGCTCTTAGTCACCCAAACCTGTCACCTGGAAACCAATTTTCACTTTTTTTCTTCTCTATCTTATACCATATTATTACTAAGCTCTGCTGATTTAATATTCAAACATTGCTGTCCTTTTATTTATTCCCTTTGACTTCAGGAAAAATTCCTGTCTGTACTGAATAGACTATTTTGTATATTTAATATCATATGTGGTTTCCCTTGTGGCTCAAATGGTAAAGAGTATGCCTACAATGCAGGAGGCCTGGGTTCAGTCCCTGGGTCAGGATGATCCCCCGGAGGAGGGCATGTCTACCCACTCCAGTATTCTTGCCTGGAGATTCCAATGAACAGAGGAGCCTGGCAGGCTACAGTCCATGGGGTCACATAGAGTTGGACATGACTGAGCAACTAACACATATCCATGCATTTATATGTGTGTGTATATAGTCACTCAGCCATGTCCAACTGTCCAACTCTTTGCAATCCCATGAACTGTAGCCCTCCAGGCTCCTCTGTCTATGGAGTTCTCCAGGCCAGAATACTGGAGTGGGTAGCCATGCCCATCTCCAGGGTATCTTCCCAACCCAGGGATCAAACCTTGGTCTCCTGCATTGCAGGCAGAGTCTCCACCTTCTGAACCACCAAGGATGCTCTCCATCACTCTATGTTGCAGTGAAAAATTTTTTGTCTACATTATAAATGTGGATATGCTACTCATTTGCTTAAGACGCATAAAGAGTTCCATTCTATTCAGAATGGATTAAAGACCAGAATTCTATGTGCCATATAAGACCCTTCACAGTCTGGTCCTGCCACTTGTCTGTATTCATGCTTTGTTCCAGTTTAACGACCTTTTGTTCATAAAACATGTCGTACTTTCTGATTCCTCTATGCTGTAGTGCACGCAGTTGCCTCTGACTGCAATTTCTCTCTTCTATTCCTTTAACAAGCGAGGCACTGCTTATCCATCATGATGCTTCTAAAGGTTAACTCCTGAGTGAGTTCTTTGTCATCTTCTGGGCAGAGTTAAGGGCTTCTTTATGCTTTCCTTGCACATTGCGAATGCATCTCTTATGGGACAGAATTACAAGTTCCTTTAGCATCTGGACTGAATTTTCTTTATATTACCAGTGCCAGCCTGGCAAATTACTTGTCGCACAACACTCAATAAGTCATTTGATTTTTGAACACTCAATGATTATATATTCATAGACTACTTTAAATCACTAAGCTGTTGCACAGGTCTAATTTTTTAACACTTTAAGAAATGGATGGTTTTCTCAGTCATCTTTAATCTATGGTAGGTCCTTACTATATAATATCTGACAAGTACTAAATAATCAATAAATATTTTTTGAATGAATGAATGAATGAATTACTAAATGTGTTTCCAGAACCTTGAAAGCAAAAGAAGTCTGTTAGACTTCTTCTTTTGTGACTACTGTTGTATCATTCCTTGTGGATTTAATCACTTTTAAGAATCCTAAACAATTTTTGTAATTTATGTTTTACTGATTTAATTACTGCTTTAATTAATTTACTGATTTAATCATTTAAATAACTGGCTGTTGACCTCAAATAAATCTGCTATTTTAAAGTCAAAAGCTGTTCCTATTCTGCTCTTCCTCTCTTCTGATTTTTACTTTTTTAAGAGTAACAGATTTAAAGTTAGGTTATAAAATATTTTGCTCAACTTGAAGTTAGCATAAGTATTCGCACAGCAAATCTTGCAGTATGTATTCTGATTTAGAGATATGGTCTCTAAATGTGCAAACTATGCCCAAGACTATCAAAGACAACTAAACAGTAATACTACCTGCCCCACCCCCAGAAAAAGGACAAGGAAGAAAATATACCAGTTTGTGTTCAAAAGGTCTGCTGAAGCCATGACACTGATATTTTCCTACATATCTTAACATCTACTTATTTGCATTGCTTTCTTATTGATGCTATGGTGGATTCAAAGAGAGGATTTAATCCCGAACTTTCAAAAGTTTCCAATGTCTTAGGAAAATTTGGATTAGGATGGTAACTATATTGAAAGTCTGTATGTTAAAAATGTATTAGAAAATAAATCAAGAATAATGGCCAGTGAGAGCAAAGAAACTAACTTTTGAGGTAGGAAATCATAGAGACAGTGAATTTTAATCATATCTTGAAAAGTGAATAGGATTTCAATTTTTAGAGATAAATAGATTTTTAATGGCTGAAAGTATGTTGTACTTTCAGAGTATAGAAGTATGGCCCAGAGTACAGAAGTGTTTTCAATTAATGTCTGAGGGTTCTGTCTCCATCACACACAACCCACCACCCAGATTATGGACATATTTCTCATCTCTTCTGGCCCCCTGCCCTAATAGAAATTCTGTTTTTGTTTTTCTGAAGAACATGTTGGACAATGCCAGTGAAAGGAAATATCTTGTTATTACACAGCTTTTCGTACACAGAGAAGGTACCTAATAAGATGAGGAACAATGGAGAATAAAGAGAGAAAGACATATTTCATGGACTAAAGTGGGGAGGGTTGTTGAGGGTTTGGTATATAAGAAACTCCAGAGCATTTGTGAGACAAGAGAACTGGGTATTAGTGAGAGAAGTTGAGAGGAATTTGTGTAGATGAGAAATTGATCCCCTTTAATATTCCTAAAGTCATGCAAGTAGACTGGATTTCCATTAAGACTTGTTTTTGGTTGTTAAAATGAGCTTCCATAAATATGACTCTGTATATTTATTATTATTTAGCTCTTTGCATGAAGGCCTGGCATTTATTAGGTTTATACATTCATAGAACTATAGAGTCACTGGTATATTTTAGATAATGACAGATGGTTTAATTTCATTGGAATGATGAGATTATGAAAATAGGAATAAAAATTATGGCTGGAAAAATAATGTGTGTTTACGTGTGTTTGTTTGGAGAAGGGGTCTGATCAGCACGTGATTGACCTTGAGTGCCATGATCCTGACGTTGGGTTTCAATGAGGAGGCAATGGCTGCTACTGCTGCTGCTAAGTCGCTTCAGTTGTGTCCGACTTTGTGCGACCCCATAGACGGCAGCCCGCAAGGCTCCTCTGTCCCTGGGATTCTGCAGGCAAGAACACTGGAGTGGGTTGCCATTTCCTTCTCCAATGCATGAAAGTGAAAAGTGAAAGTGAAGTCGCTCAGTTGTGCCTGACTCTGCATTTTGGGCAGATTCTTTACCTTCTAAGGGGCTTTTAAAATATTCTTTCAGAAGTATCCAAACTTTTTTGATTGTATATTCCTTTCATTAAAAGATTTGGAGCACGTACTACCATATATGTTTATTTGTTTATAAACTGTGTATATTAATATTTATAGGTATTATAAGATTTTAATAAATATAGAAATACAGATGCCCAAGTGATTGATGTATTATCCTTTTGAATATACTCAGGCCATTTTGAATACTGCTGGTGTAGAGAGAGGATGACAAAGATCTTCACTGTTTTTGTGGGGGTAGAAATGGCCAGGATGGGGACAATGTAAAGGCTGTGATATTTGACCAATTGGATTTTGGACATTAAGAAGAGTGGTGGAGAAGATGGCTCTTCAACGTTTCAGACTAGTTAAGTATTAATAGATAGAAAATCAGAGTGCTGGTGAATAATAAAATGGAACAATCTGGCAGAAAATTAAAATTTCAGCATTAGATCCCCAAAGTGAGATTGTGGCTGGAAATGCAAATTTGTAAGCACTTACAATAAATGTGAGCTTCCCTGGAGGCGCTAGTGGTAAAGAACCCACCTGCCAATGCAAGATATAAGAAGCAGGGGTTCAGTCCTTGGGTTGAGAAGATCCCCTGGAGGAGGGCATGGCAACCCACATCTGTATCCTTGCCTGGAGAATTTCATGGACAGAGGAGCCTGGAGGGCTACAATCTATGGGGTTGAAAAGAATCAGACACAACTGCAGCAATTTAGCACACAGGCACAATAAATGTAGTAGGTAAAGCTAGAGGAGGAGATATGTAAGAGAAAATATCTGAGGGGAGAAGGCGAATCTGGGAAGACTGTTTCCACTTATAGAGCAGGTTTTGGTTTAAGGGTCTAAGTAAGGAGAAAAGTATAATAATGTAAAGATCCAAGGGAGAAGATGAACTCCTAGGGAAGATAGTTTTTTTTTTTTTTTAAAGACTGGTATATTAGACAACATGAAGGGTTGCAGGAAATCTATAAACAAGAAAGAGAAGTTTACTGGATTAGGGATTAAAGGCAGCTTTGGTGTGATTAAAAACTGTAATATCTTTTGTAAACCATGGCACAGAAGATACATCAAAAATACCAAGATGGTAAAGACTTAATTTTCTGTAAAGGAAATGAATATTTTATTAAATGAAGATTTGATTAAAAAGACACATTTCTAGAAAATTATTAAATATCACCTTTAGTTATAAACAATGTTTATATATTAAGGAAATTTAAATAAAATGTAAGCTATAGGCATGTCATTCTAACATAAATTTTTATTTTAATTGTTCTCATACTTGTATATTAAAAGGATACATATATATAAATAAATATACATTAGTATTTTATTATTTGATTTTGTATGTTTTTGTGTTCATAATTCCCCATGCTTTAATAGTAATTGTATTTACTGTTATAATGGATATCTGACAATTCATCTAGAGACTTACTATCATCTTCCTGAACCTTGAAGTGATTTTCTGTGCATGAGAGTAAAGGACCATCTGTCAAGAGGGACTGCTGAGGGGAAATGTTAATTTTGCTTATTTTCTTTGGGTACACTGAGATTTAGTTTCTACCTCAAGCTTGCAATATTTGTTTTCTCTGCTGAGACTTGTTTATTTTCTAGTTACATTGGATGAAATAACATTTTCCCCTAAAGTCCTTCGTGATTTATTTCTGCTTGATTGAAACACTGCATTTAGAACTTTTTAATCACATGCTGACATTTTGTTTAAAAGCAACAAGATGCATTTCAAAAACAAATTCTAACACATTTAAAGATGTTAGTATTTGTTCCACCTCTGTGTTTTGCATATGTGGGCAATTACTTTATATTAGTGTTCCTCATTTTGTTTGATTTTGAGATGGATATCAAATTATATACCTAGAAACAAAATTTCATAGACTCTTAAAACTTTGACAAAACTTGTAGGGTTATTTAGTTTTTCTGTCTTATGAATCAGTCACATGAGAATCTAGTACCAATAAAGATCAACAATGGACAGATTCTCTATCAAACTATTGATGTCTCCATTTAACATGCCAATCAGTTCAGTTCAGTTCAGTCACTCGTTTCTGTCCGACTCTTTGCGACCCCATGAATTGCAGCACACCAGGCCTCCCTGTCCATCACCGACTCCCAGAGTTCACTCAAACTCACGTCCCTCAAGTCGGTGATACCATCCAGCCATCTCATCCTCTGTCGTCCCCTTTTCCTCCTGTCCCCAATCCCTCCCAGCATCAGAGTCTTTTCCAATGAGTCAACTCTTCACATGAAGTGGCCAAAGTACTAGAGTTTCAGCTTTAGCATCATTCCTTCCAAAGAACACCCAGGACTGACCTCCTTTAGAATGGACTGGTTGGATCTCCTTACAGTCCAAGGGACTCTCAAGAGTCTTCTCCAACACCACAGTTCAAAAGCATCAATTCTTCGGTGCTCAGCTTTATTTATAGTCCAACTGTCACATCCATACATGACTACTGGAAAAACCATAGCTTTGACTAGACGGACCTTTGTTGGGAAAGTAATGTCTCTGCTTTTGAATATGCTATCTAGGTTGGTCATAACTTTCCTTCCAAGGAGTAAGAATCTTTTAATTTCATGGCTGCAGTCACCATCTACAGTGATTTTGGAGCCCCCCAAAAATAAAGTCTGACACTATTTCCCCATCTATTTCCCATGAAGTGATGGGACCAGATGCCATGATCTTCATTTTCTGAATGTTGAGCTTTAAGCCAACATTTCACTCTCCTCTTTCACTTTCATCAAGAGGCTTTTTAGTTTCTCTTCACTTTCTGCCATAAGGGTGGTGTCATCTGCATATCTGAGGTTATTGGTATTTCTCCTGGCAATCTTGATTCCAGCTTGTGCTTCTTCCATCCCAGCGTTTCTCATGATGTACTCCGCATATAAGTTAAATCAGCAGGGTGACAGTATACAGCCTTGACAAACTCCTTTTCCTATTTGGAACCAGTCTGTTGTTCAATGTCCAGTTCTAACTGTTGCCTCCTGACCTGCATATAGGTTTCTCAAGAGGCAGGTCAGTAAAAGTATATAAATCTTTTGCATTAAATTTTTTATTCCATATCAATTCTGATTGCTGTAAGCTATCAAACTGACCACATGGATGAAGGAAATCATCAAGCTAATGGTGAATGATATAGTTTTTTAAGATCATGTGAGAATAAATGTACTCTTAGAAAACTGATGTCAAAAATCTCCTTTGTTATAATTCAAACCCATTTCCTCTTGTTTGATTTTCAAGGAGTAACTTCCCCAGTTTGTGGAAGTATGTTGTGTGTAGTAGGAACATAAAATGTACTGGCAAAAAAAGTATAATCTATCACTTTGTTTTGATCCATCGGTCCTGTCCCTTTGTTATAGAAGTAGAATGAATAGTCACAATACTATTTATTGATTAGATGTTGTGTTTGGGTATCAGTGTCTTTACATATGCATAAAGAACTTTAAAATAGATGTTAGAGAATCTGCACTCTCTGCCTTTAAAGACTTACAAGTTCATTTGGAGATAAGATACAAAGACATATAAAAGGACTTCATTGCCACCAACCACACTATCTGGTACAAATCACAGAAGTGCCTAAGGCATGAGAAGAATAGAGGCACTTGGAGATCAAGGAAGGCTTTGTAGGGGCAAGTTTGATTCTAATTTTGAAAAGGATGTTATATGCATATAAACATACAGCAAATAGAGCAGAGGGAGAGAGTGGAAAAGGAAGAGAGAAGGAGAAAAGAGATGCTGAAGAACAGATTATGTGTCTACTGTGTTCCAGACCCTGTGTTTTATATTGTTTTAGTTTTTTTGTTTTATTTTGACACACACAAGTAGGCTCACAAGTTTACAAATCATTTAGAAAGGTTTAAAATGCTATGGCTCTCCTAAAATAATAGCAAATGAAACAACTTACAAAGTATTAACTTACAAAATATACAAGCAGCTCTTGCAACTCAATAGCAGAAAAATAAGCAATGGAATCAAATAGCGGACAGAAGATCTAAACAGACATTTCTCCAAAGAAGACATATAGATGGCTAATAAACACATGAAAAGATGCTCAGCATTGCTCATTATTAAAGAAGTGCAAATTAAAACTATAATGATATATCACCTCAGAATGGTCAGAATGGCCCTCATCAAGAAGCCTACAAACAATAAATGCTGGAGAGGATGTGGAGAAAATAAAACCCTCTTGCATTTCTGGTAGGAATGTAAATTGATACAGCCACTATGGAAGATAGTATGGAGATTCCTTAAAAAATTAGGAATAAAACTACCTTAAGACCCAACAATCCCACTATTGGGCATATACCCTGAGGAAACCATAACTGAAAAAGACACATGTTTCCCAATGTTCATTGCAGTACTATTTGCAATAGCTAGGACATGGAAGCAACCTAGATGTCCACTGACAGATGAATGGAAAAAGAAGCTGTGGTCCATATACACAATGAGAATACATTTGAGTCAGTTTTGATGAGCCTATTATTTAGAGTGAAATAAGTCGGAAAGAGAAAAATATTGTCTATTAACACATTTATATGGAATCTAGAAAGATGGTGCTGATGAACCTATTTGCAGGGCAGCAGTGGAAATGCAGGTATAAACAGACTTGTGGGCATGGGCTGGGAGTGGGGAAGGAGAGAGTGGAGCGAGTGGAGAGAGTAGCAGGGAAACATATACACTACCGTGTGGAAAATAGGTAGCCAATGGGAGTTTGCTGTATGACCCAGGGAACTCAAACCCGGGCTCTGTGACATTCTAGAGGGAGGGGATAGGGTGGGAGGTCAGAGGGAAGTTCAAGAGGGAGGGGACATATGTAAACCTGTGGCTGATTCATGTTGATATATGGCAGAAACCAACACAATATTGTAAAGCAATTATCCTCCAATTAAAAATAAATTAAGAAAGCAACACTATGGCTCTCATTTGCATTTCAGAACTTGGCAACTTAACCGAGATTTCTTAAATATCTAAATGCTGTCACCCAATCATTATTGCATAAGCATATGAATGTATGTAATCAGTTCAGTTCAGTCGCTCAGTCGTGTCCGACTCTTTGAGACCCCATGAATCTCAGCACGCCAGGCCTCCCTGTCCATCACCAACTCCCGGAGTTCACTCAGAGTCACGTCCATCGAGTCAGTGATGCCATCCAGCCATCTCATCCTCTGTCGTCCCCTTCTCCTCCCGCCCCTGATCCCTCCCAGCATCAGAGTCTTTTCCAATGAGTCAACTCTTCGCACGAGGTGGCCATAGTACTGGAGTTTCAGCTTTGGCATCATTCCCTCCAAAGAAATCCCAGGGCTGATCTCCTTCAGAATGGACTGGTTGGATCTCCTTGCAGTCCAAGGGACTCTCAAGAGTCTTCTCCAACACACATCAGTAATATTCCCCTTTCACTTATGAAGAATGGGGATACCAGAAATGCATTGTCTAGATTATTCAGTAAAGCACTGGGAAAGCCTGTAAGTATATCTTTTAATTTTTGAACACTCCAAATTTCTACCCAAAATATTTTTAAAAGAGTTTTTAGATTCATGATTGCTGTACTATGTTGCGTATTTTCAGGAGTAAAGGATTTTTGATCGTTAATTAGTTTGATGTTTCATGATTGCCTTGTAAAGTACGTTAAAGGCAAGGTCAGTTAAGCAATGAAATTTTCTAACTCCCCAGACTGTCCCTGATTATTGAAGAACATTAAGTGGGGAAGGAAGCCAGATTGTAGTTGCCACAGAGGTGCTAGAACTAGTCAGTATGTTTTAATTTGACAATGGAATTGTGTAAAAAAAAAGACAGACATTCTTTTTTGGTTGCTTGTTTATTTTTATGAGTAGATAACATTTTAAAAGAAAAAGGAGAGACTTAGAGGAGTCACATGAGAGCTAAGGAGAACATGAGAAGTTTGGGTAGAATTTCAAGAAGTTTACTGAAGAGGTGGATGCTGTTCATTTTATAGGGAACGATGGAGAATGTCTTTAAATATTCTTGCATTAATTGCCATTGAATCTAGCAATCTCTGCGGAAATTTTTGCTGTTTAATGCTAAAGGATAATGCCTTTATATATGTGTGTGTATATATATATATATATATATATATATATATATATATATATATATATAATGTCTCTACCAACATGTGAAGTCTGCTTTCCTTTATGATCTGTAAGACACCATAGTAGTTGATAGTCAAGTTTTCAATACTGAATGACTTATCCTGGGAACCTGTGTACTTGGTTTGCATTTTCCTCACTTTGTATAGTTTTCACACTGTCATTAAGACAAATGTCATCCAAATATTGCTATATGTTTTTAGTGCTAATTTGTGTTCATATTAGTTTTCAAAAAATGAAACTTAATTGTAGTTCTGTACTTTTAACTTGTAATTCCAGTAGTTTTTCTGTTTGTAATGCTCTCTGCCATTATTCCTAAGAAAATCCCGAGAGCTTTGCTACTTTGATATTCCAAAACAAGAATTTTGAAAAACTTTTTGAATGTTTATGCACAAAATTTGTAAGTTTTTGTAATAGAAAAAAATTTCATAGCTCCTGAGAGAATTTCTATTTATTAAATATTCCAGAGAGGATAATGGTAACTTACTGATGTTTTCATAAAGAAAAATCATATGAGTTGAATACTGATCTGTTTCCTTTTCTTTCGCTTATACTGAGATGACAGTATTTGTTTAAAATCTGTAACTACTCAGCTGTTTAGTGTTGTGTTCTATGTAACCACATGTATGTGCTTCAGTAGAATTTCTATTCAAGTTTACTTTTGAGACTGCTAAAAAGAATAGATAAATCTTTTCTATTTAATTTATATTTCTTGTCTAAAATGTTAGCATATTAAAATACAAACCATCTCACCAATTTTTTATAGTTAATGCTTATTATGAAAGTTACAGTCCTGAGATGGGGATAATTACTTATATAAACACATAGATTAAAGGTATTTAAATAAGACATGTTAAATCTTAACCTGTCACAACAGTGGTCACAGTGACTTGTTTCTTGAAAATCTTGAGGCTTTTTGGTTGAATTTTAACCATTGCAACATGCTTCCATATGAATCATATTTTATTTCTGCAGTTAAATACCTATTTAGCCTCATGATTTTATCATAGCTGGCTTCCTGGCTGATTTCTTCATTTTCTATGACATAATAGGTGTGGATATTTCACTTGCCTGTAGCTTCCTTTATGGGTCCTTGGAGACATGGGTGGTAAAGAAAATTTCTCACTTTTGAGATTCTCACTCTTCATGGATAATGTTAATTCTATCTTCTCAAGCAGCACTTTCACTAAAAGTGACAGGTTTCTTCTTTGTTCCCTATTATTTGTGTGTTTTCAGATTCCTAGGGAGTGTGACTTCAAAAGCATGGTCACTCTCTAGGTCACTATTGTTCCTAAAGTAGAAATTATGAAGAATGCTAGAATTTTCTTATAATTTCCACCTCTTCATTTATTTTGATTAAAAAAGCATTTAACAAATGCCAAATGATATGCCATATGTAGGTCCAGGTCTTTGCACTCCAAAGATGAACATGGTGATCTCAGTCTCAAAATCATATCCCTGCTTTAGCAGAAGACCCAGAAGTTAGAGGCTGATGATTCAACCCTTGATGACCATAGAAGCTCTCCCCACTGATCATCACCATCTTAGAGAATTACATGCTGTCAGTTTAAATTTTACCTAAAGATGTAAAGATGTACCTTTTTTTCTTAAAGCAGTTGGTCACATGAATGGAAAGAGATAGCATATAAAAGATTGCTCTGTTTTTTAGGATAACCTCTAATAATACACTTAACTCTTGTCTGTGATTAAGTTTTGGGCCCTAGGATATATTAGATTTACAAAGTATTTTTGTTTAATTACTCTATTTATAAGTTATTTAATTACTCTAAGATATTTAATTACTCTATTCATAAGACCATTGAAAGTAGAATGTGATTCTGTGCTATACTGCAAATCGTGATTTCTGACATTCTGAGAATGCACACCAATTCAAACCAAAGGCCCTTCTCTGGTTAATCTCGCAAGTTATATATCAAGTCTCTCCTTCCTTTCTGCTTCATTATTTTCTATTTATTCTCTGTAGACTTGTTTATACTTCTTAAGCGTTTTTAATATTTATTTATTTATTTTTGGTCATGTTGGGTCCTCCTCGTTGCACGTGGGCTTTTCTCCAGTTGCAGAGAGCAGGGCCTGTGTTTCATTATGGGGTGTGGGTTTCTCACTGCGGTGGCTTCAGGAGTTGCAGCACATGGACTTGGTAGTTGAGGCACATAGAGTGTTATTGCTCCATGGCATGTGGGATCTTCCCCGACCAGGGACTGAACCCATGTCCCCTGCACTGGCAGGTTACTTCTTATCTGCTCTACCACCAGGCAAGTCCACACTTGTTTTTATATATACTTTTATATATACTTCCATCTTTTAAAAAGAGAATACGATCTGTAATGGTTACTTTTCTGTATCAGCATGGCTAGGCCACAGGGTGCCAAGATATTTTTTGAGACATTTTTCTCAGTATGTCTGTGAAGATAATTCTGGATGAGGTTACCATTTGAATTGGTAGACTGAATAAAGCAGATTGCTCTCCACAGTAGGGCTGGCCTCTTCCAATCCACTGAAGGCTTGAGTAGAACAAGAAGTCTGAGGTAGAGAGAATGTGCTCTCTCTCTCTCTGTCTACACTGAACCATAGCCTTCTACTGTCCTTGGACTCAGATCTGCAGCGGACAAAAATTTATTCTTCCTCTATCCTTCTAGGTTCAAAGAAGTTTATTTTTCAATGGCATATTTGCTCCCCTTAGACTTGTCAACTAAAAAATGATGCACAACATGAGAGTTGCAAGTTAAATTTTATTGGGGGCAAAATAAGAACTGCAGCCTGGGAGACAGCACCTCAAATAGCTCTGAGAGACTGCTCCAAAGAGACAATGGGGTAAGGTCAATATATAAAATTCTGGTGAAGGGCATGTTCAGTGCAATCAAGTTCTTACTTTACAAAAGATTTTCTGCTAGTCACAAAGAGCTGATGCCACCATGAAGGGATTTAGTGCTTTCTAGATATGAGGAGATGCAAGGATTGGGATCATGAAATCAGTTTCTGAAAATATCTACCTATCTAAAGACCTGTTCCCCCAGTTTCCCTGGAGCACAGAATGCCTTGCTCTCCATCCTGAATTTTCAAGGAGTGTCAAAGGTCAGCAGCTGTAGCAGCACAGGCAGGTGACAAATGCCCCTGTTGCTGTTCAGTCACTGGCAAATGCTCTTGGCAACCGATAATTTGTAGTTGAGAGGCTCATATTGCAATTACACCATTGGCTCTCCTGGTTCTCAGAGCTTCAGATTGACACCATACCACGGGCTTTCCTGAGTTTCCAGCTTGCCCACTGCAGTTCCTGGAATGTGTATATTCAGTCTCCTATTGATTCTGCTTCTCTGGAGAACTCACACTGATGCATAGTCATTTCCTTTAGACTGTGTTCCTAAGCAGCTTAGTCAGAGTGCAATTGGGTACACCTAAAATCCAAACCCTTCCATCTCAATACATCCCTTCACACATTTTTCGTCACCAGGTTTCCCTCAGTATAAAACAGTCATATGTCCAGAGAAGGGTTAAAGACATACAACATCTTCATGAGGAGTCCTCATCCCTCAACTATGCTCTAGATCATCACCAGAGCATTGCTATTAACATTTAAAATTAGACACTGAACATATTTTCACCCTTTCCCCTCTTTCTCTAAGTTGCTTGTTTAAGATGGATATAAAAACAGCTTTAGAAGACATGAATTGGTAATACACAATCAATTCTCATTATTAGTGGCCTTTTATATTGACAAATTTGCCCACTCACTAAATGAATTGTTGCTGTTCAGTTGCTAAGTCATGTCTGATTCTGTGACCTCATGGACTGCAGCACACCAGCCTTCCAGATCTTTCATATCTCTCAGAGTTTGCTCAAATTCTTGTCCATTCAGTTGGTGAAGCCATCCAACCATCTTGTTCTCTGTTGCCCGCTTCTCCTCCTGCCCTCAATCTTTCCCGGCATCAGGGTCTTTTCCAATGAGTTGGCTCTTCACATCAGGTGGTCAAAGCATTGGAACTTCAGCTTCAGCATCAGTCCTCCCAATTCAAGGTTGATTTCCTTTAGGATTGACTGGTTTCATTTCCTAGCTGTCTAAGGGGCTCTCAAAAGTCTTCTCCAGCACCAGAGTTTGAGACCATCAATTCTTTATGATTCTTTTTGAAAGCACTCAGCCTTCTTTATGGTCTGACTCTCACATCTGTACATAACTACTGGAAAAACAATAGTTTTGACTATATGGACCTTTGTCGGCAAAGTGATGTCTGTTTTTTAACATGCTGTCTAGGTTTGTCATAGCTTTTCTTGCAAGGGGCAAGTGTCTTTTAATTTCATGGTTGCAGTCACCATCTGCAGTGATTTTTGAGCCCAAGAGTATAAAATCTGTCACTGTTTCAATTTTTCCCCATCTATTTGCCATGAAGTGATAGGACTGGATGCCATGATCTTAGATTTTTGAATGTTGAGTTTTAAACCAGATTTTCACTCTCCTCTTTCATACTCATCAAGAAACTCTTTAGTTCCTCTTTGCTTTCTGCCATTAGAGTGGTATTATCTACATATCTGAGGTTGTTGATGTTTCTCTTGACAATATTGATTCCAGCTTCTGATTCATCCAGCCCAGCATTTTGCATGATATACTCTGCCTATTAGTTAAATACACAGGGTGACCATATTCAGCCTGATGTACTCCTTTCCCAATTTTGAACCAGTTCATTGTTCCATGTCTGGTTCTTACTGTTGCTTCTTGACCTGCATATAGGTTTCTTGGGAGGCAGGTAAGGCAGTTTGGTAATCCCATCTCTTAAAAAATTTTCCCCAACTTGTTGTGATCCACACAGTCAAAGGCTTTAGCATAGTCAATGAAGCAGAAGTAGATGTTTTTCTGGAATTCCCTTGTTTTTTTTTTTTTTTTTTTTTTTGTGATCCAGTGTATGTTGGCAATTTGATCTCTACTTCATTTGGATTTTCTAAATCCAGCTTGTACATCTGAAAGTTCTTGGTTCACATACTCTTGAAACCTGGCTTGAAGGATTTTGAGAATTACCTTGCTAGCATGTGAAATGAGTGCAGTTGTACAGTAGTGAGCATTCTTTGGCATTGCCTTTCTTTGGGATTGGAATGAAAATTGACCTTTTCCTTTACAAAATGAATTTGTAAACCCAAAATCAGTACTCACAGTGCTTTATGAATCATTTGAAGACATGTGTAGATATATGGAGAATGGCAAACAATTTTGGTCACCCAACCAGTACACGTGTTCTGAGGTTGACCAAAAAAGTGCTTTGCCTTGTTTCTGGTCTCATATGTAGCATCCTGTGGGGCCCTCCTGGGTACCATCCCCTCTGTGTTCTTGCTTGTTTGTAGAAAGAGCTGTTGTATCCTAGGCCTTCCTCAAGTTTCAAAGAACAGACTCAAACAATTAATCCTTAGAGAAGTAGAAAATGCACAAAGGAAAGTAGTCAAGTAAGCAAAGTAATAATAACTTGAACAATAGAGTCAGACTCCTAATTCTTCCTGAAGGTGTATGGATAACAATCTGATGCATATCTTTGAGCTGTTCTGCAGAAAATAAGACCCCCATCCAGTAAGGATGTTGATTATATGCAATCCACAAGCACGTGGACCTCAGACTGGTTGGAACCTGAAGTTTAATAATTAAGATTCCCAAAACCATCACCCTATTACCTCACCACCAGCCAGTCAGAAGGATATCCATGAGCTGATCACACACCCTGAATACTCTCCCCTAATGTTGCCTTTAAAAACCCTACCTGAAAGCCATTGGGAAGTTTTCAGCATTAGCTGCTTATTCTTGTTTGGCATCGGCAAATAAACACTGTGCTTTCCTTCGCCACAATCTGTTGTCAGTAGATGAGCTTTGTTGCGTGTCTGGTGAGATAACCTGTTAGGTTCAGTAACAGTATTGTAAACAAGTGTCCTTTTGTGATCTGTGTAGTGCCATGTTTTATTTTTACTTTTGAGTTTTTGTGCTCTTTGTTGATTTCACTGTTTACAATGCCCCCCAAGTATAGTTCCGAAGTGTTTTCCAGTGTCTCTAAGTACAAGGAGGCTGTGATGTGCCTTATGGAGAATGTAAGTGTGTTAAATATGTTTATTCAGGCATGGATTGGTCATGGGTTCAGTCAACTATATGTGTGTGTGTGTGTGCTTGTGTCTGTTATATATATATAATAAGATGGCTTTAAACAAGAACTCATGTGAAACAAGATTGTGTATTCATTGGCTGGTGAAACTTTTGTTACTAGAGGCTCACAGGAACTTAATCTTTTATTTCCCCTAGGAGTAGTGGCTCAGTATTTGTGAATTCCATGTTAATGGAAACTTTATAGAACATAATTACCATGATTAATGAGAATTGACTATATGGGGTCAAGAATAAGAAGAAAAAAAAAATTTTTATCTAGCCTCTCAATGCAATTCTTAGATTTGTTATGTTGGATTTAACTTCTAGGCTACAGTTTCTCCATTTGTTTAATAAGAATAATAATTCTTATCTGAAAAGTGTTGTTTTAAAGATTAAATGAGGTAATATGTATGAAATTCCTTTGTAAACTGAAATGCTGTAACAGGAACAGTAAGTATAATTTACTTAAGGAGTGGAAAATGTGCTAGGGATTTTATAATTACTACTGTTTACCAATGTTTAATAAGGGTATGCAATTTTTTCTTGATTTAATAAGACTACAAATCACATTGTTCAGCTGTTTAAACAGTTTACATCTAAAATTCAAATTTCATTTTAACTAGGATCATTGTCTTTTCTCTATGTTTTTCAACTTGTTAAAATATATTACATTATATGGGAGCAAAACTGAATATTAAAGAACACTGTGGCTTTGCCTGTATTTGTATCTTTTGTTTTCTCTGGGCTGCCGCTGCTTAATTTACTAACACATAAATCTTTCCTACTCTTAGAGCTGCAAAGCCAATTTAGCAGAGAAAGAATGAAGCTGAATTCTGTTCTGCCTCATGCATCACCAAGAAAATTGCTAGGCTGGTTAAGTTTTGATTGCAGAATATTTATTTTTGGTGACAGATGTTGCTGATGTAAGAACCTAGGCGATCACAGTTTGAATTAGTCCTGGGTTGTGATTGAAAAAAAAAAAAAAGGAAATGGAAAATCTTAATGAAGGCAAATATGCAACATCAAGATGGCATTTTTGGTATTAGATTTCTGATGATATTTGTGTGATGGGTGCAGTGTGACTGCATTTGCATGTAAGCAGTGACGGGGCAGAACAGTGGACCCAGCCTTGTATGAAATCCTGTTCCCAAGGTTACAGTGAGGTCTCAGATGGTAAAGAATCTGCCTGCAATTCAGGAGATCCAGGTTCAATCCCTAGGTCAGGAAGATTCCCTTGGAGAAGAGAATAGCTATCCACTCCAGTATTGTTGCCTGGAGAATTCCATGGACAGAGGAGCCTGGTGGGCTATAGTACATGGGGTTGCAAAGAGTCAGACACGACTGAGTGACCAACACTTACACATAGAGCGTAAGAGAGGTAAGTTTGCTACATTCCAAGTGCTTGTTCGGATTGAAGCAGGGTCTAGAGTGGAACTAAGACTACAAACACATAATTTCTGAGAGGAAGGGACTGCTTTATTATCCCTAAGCTTATATCTATCAAAACACTTATCACAGCATATGATAATGATTTTTTCCCTATCTTTGTGTCACAATCATTCACAGATGACTAATATGTGCAAAGATGCTCACAAAGTGAGCACATAATAGATTTTCAATAACTATTGGGTGAAAAAGTCTGCATGAGAACAGATTCCCCATCTCTGTACTGAATGCACATACAACTTCACACAAGAGAAAAGAGTCACTGGTGTTCTTGTCTCCTGGGCAGTCTTGTATAGTGCTATATATACTGGTTTTGTGGTCCCCAAATGAATCGCTGATGGGATATGTTAGGGATATATCAGAGGGAGCCCCACTAAGAAGACCCTGGGAGTAATTTTCTCATTACAATCCCATCTTCCCCCTTTAAAACTAGCAAAAGGTAAATTTGTCCAAACCCATAGCATGTACAACACCAAGAGTGAATGGCAATGAGCTCTATAGACTCTGGGTGATAACGATGTGTTAAAATAGGTCCA
The DNA here is from genome assembly GCF_055505025.1 of Bos grunniens. Taxonomy (NCBI): domain Eukaryota; kingdom Metazoa; phylum Chordata; class Mammalia; order Artiodactyla; family Bovidae; genus Bos; species Bos grunniens. Next base: position 111,158,385 of record NC_141170.1, on the reverse strand, counting down.
TCAGTTGTAATAAGTGCATCACTCTGGCAGAAGATGCACATAATTGGGGAGGCTGTACATGTGTGGGGAGAGGTTTATGGGAAATCTCTGGCTTTCTGCTTAATTTTGCTTTGAAGCTAAAACTACTCTAAAAAATAAGATCTGTTTTAAAAAAAAATAGCAACTTGTTGGCCAAAAATGATCTTCAATTCTTGGTCTGCAGTTTTTTAATATGTGAAAAGGTCACCAGAAATCCTGTTTCTTGCTCATTCCCAAGGTGAATCAAGGGATGATACCTATGAAGGAAATTAGTAAATGAGAAAAATCAGTAAGTTAGCTTAATTATTTTATCTGTCCCGACAGTACATTAGCTTTTTGTGTACTAAAGTGAAGATTCAGTTTTAATATGAATTTCTCATGTTTCAAGTTAAATAAAAATTCAGTTGCTTTATTTATTTATTTTGGCTGTAGTAGGTCTTAGTTGTTGCATGATCTTTATCTTTTTGCAGGGAGAAAGAGCTACTCTCTAATTGCATTGTGCAGGCTTCTCGTGGTGATTCCTCTTGTTGCGGAGCTCGGGCTTTAGTGGCTGCAGCACATGGGCTCAGTAGTTCTAGATTGCAGCTCAGTAATTGTGGTACATGGCCTTTAGTTCCTCCGTGGCAGTTGGGATCTTCCTGGACCAGGGATTGAAACCATGTCCCCTGCATTGGTAGGCAGATTCTCCACCACTGAGCCACCAGGGAAGCCCAGTTCTAATGTTTTGAGGTATATTAGAAGGAAGCATGATTGGAAATATCTAGTAAACTGTATTTTAATTTTACAAAGTGTGTTTTAGTAGCCATTCATACCTGTCCATTTCATTACCATATGGCAGGTAACTTTGCCAATAGCTTTTATTGTTTTTCTTGGTAAAGGACGTTCACCCATTTGTTCCTGGAAACCTAACTAAATGATTATGAATCACGAACAAAAACACACGAGTTGTTTCTCTGCCAAGGACAATTTTTTGCCCTGTAGTGTTTTTCATTAGATGCTTTCCTTTTGCTGAGATGTGGGACATTTTTCTTTTGAATTTTGTTTGAGAGTGAACTTTTAAACATGGAAACACAAACACATACACATACACACAGAGGAGCACACATACTCAGAGAGGAAAGTCCGGAGTGCGGGAGTGGATAGTCATTGTGATGAAACCTGGCCTCGTGTTGATTGGTCCAGAACAGGGATGGGTGGCACCCTTCTTGGTGAACTCAGGCTGCAGGTCATTGTCAGGTGAGCAAAGCCACTGATGTGATATAACGCTTCTTGCCTAATGAGTGGCCAAGTCCCAGATGTCTGACAACTCCACATGGCTCTCACTTCCTTCAGTGTGAGAAAGGAGAGGGATAATGTGTAATTTAGTGAAATGAAAAGGCAACACAGAGCCGTCAGATGGTCCAGCTCAGCCTCCTTTCCACAAGAAGCAGCAGGCTGAGTTGGTTCTAACTGCCCTGAGGTTATTGATTTTATGTTGCCAGACAGACTGGTGATCTTGGCCCAGGCAGCAGGTTCTACCTGCAGAGATAGAAAGGCAATTCCTAATATTCAGGTATAATTATGTTTTATACACATTTCTTTTTTCCTATTGTGAGATGCTACTGATATAAATCCAAAGCCAAGAGTCATTTTCCGGAGCCTGATTAAAAGCTAGGATTTAGATTCATAGTTAGTCCCAGCTGCATATGCCAATGGTTTCATAGTAATTTTTGTAATGTCAGTAAATGGTCACTGTGTACTGCAGAAACCAAATCTGTTTATTAAAGCTGTGGCTGATGGCAAATATTTAATTGCATTGAACCAAACTAGTGGAGATGATGGAATTGAGCTATTTCAAATCCTAAAAGATGATGGTGTTAAAGTGCTACACTCAATATGCCAGAAAATTTGGAAAACTCAGCAGTGGCCACAGGATTGGAAAAGGTCAGCTTTCGTTCCAATTCCAAAGAAAGGCAATGCCAAGAATGTTCAAACTACCACACAATTGCACTCATCTCATACACTAGCAAAATAATGCTGAAAATTCTCCAAGTCAGGCTTCAACAGTACATGACCTGAGAACTTCCAGATGTTCAAGCTGGATTTAGAAAAGCCAGAGATCAAATTGCCAACATCCATTGGATCATTGAAAAAGCAAGAGAATTCCAGAAAAACATCTACTTCTGCTTCATTGACTATGCCAAAGCCTTTGACTTTGGATCACAACAAACTGTGAAAAATTCTTCAAGAGATGGGAATACCAGACCACCTTACTTGCCTCCTGAGAAATCTGTATGCAGGTCAAGAAGCAATAGTTAGAACCAGACATTGATCAACAGACTGGTTCCAAATTGAGAAAGGAGTACATCAAGGCTGTATATTGTCACCCTACTTATTTAACTTATATGCAGAGTACATCATGAGAAACGCTGGGCTGGAGGAAGCACAACCTGGAATCAAGATTGCCAGGAGAAATCTCAGTAACCTCAGATATGCAGATGACATCAGCCTTATGGCAGAAAGTGAAGAGGAACTAAAGAGCCTCTTGATGAAAGTGAAAGAGGAGAGGGAAAAAGCTGGCTTAAAACTCAACATTCATAAAACGAAGATCATGGCATCTGGTCCCATCACTTCATGGCAAATAGATGGGCAAACAATGGAAACAGTGACAGACTTTATTTACTTGGGCTCCAAAATCACTGCACATGGTGACTGCAGCTATGAAATTAAAAGACTCTTGCTCCTTGGAAGAAAAGTTATGACCAACCTAGACAGCATATTAAAAAGCAGAGATATTACTTTGCCAACTAGGTCCATCTAGTCAAAGCTTTGTTTTCCAGTAGTCATGTATGTATGTGAGAGTTGGACCATAAAGAAGACTGAGCACCAAAGAATTGATGCTTTTGATTGTGGTGTTGGAGAAGACTCTTGAGAGTCCCTTGGATAGCAAAGAGATCAAACCAGTCAATCCTAAAGGAAATCAGTCCTGAATATTCATTGGAAGGACTGATGCTGAAGCTCCAATACTTTGATCACCTGATGTGAAGAATTGACTCATTGGACAAGACACTGATGCTGGGAAAAATTGAAGGTGGGAGGAGAAGGGGACAACAGAGGATGAGATGGTTGGATGGCATCACCAACTTGATGGACATGAGTTTGAGCAAGCTCCAGGAGTTGGTAATGGACAGAGAAGCCTGGTGTGCTGCAGTCCATGGGGTCGCAAAGGGTTGGACACGACAGAGTGACTGAACTGAACTGAATATGGCAGGTATCTCAGAAGCAGAGAACTTTAAAGTGTAGTTTTTGCCAGCTTTGTGCATGTGTGTATGCAGCCTTTTAATCCTTGTCTCTTCATTCACTTATAAAAGGTGTTAATTCATCAGTACTGAGTAGATACAATCTACACACCATGAGTCAGAGACAAAGAAACAGTTCATTTCAGATGTCAAATAACTTATTAGCTATGTTTTACATAGCTTTATTCTTTAATGGGTTGTGTAGGTTCATTCTTCATTGTGTTGACACTTGAGAAAAAATTAAAGGGAAGTGAACAGTTGTTAAATATTTGGAGTAAATAGCAATAGCATGAGGGGGTGAGTATTGTGAAAGGTGCATCAGATGAATGCCAGGCAGATGAGGGACGAGCGGAAACATCATCGGGCTGGTATCAAAGGGGCAGCAGTGTCAAACATTTTGTTCCTTCCCAGCCCCTGGAGTTTTGTTCCATATTTTTTCCCTCTCTCTAAGAAAATGAATGTAAATAGAAATGCTTGCTTTAGCTGACTGGAAATTCAGAAAAATCAGAAATTAATATTTTAAGACTGGTATTCATATATGGAAAACAGAAATGCTATGACCTGCTGTCAAGGGAAAATTCTTCCAAATCAGAAAAACTCTCCACAAAGGTACAAGAGAAGGAAGGAACTTTTAAAAAAATTGAATAAGGTTTTAAGTAGGTTTTGATGTGCATCATAGGGAATTTACTAAGAGATTGCAGACAGAAAGAGACTTTACCCTTTTATTAATACATAGGCAGGCAGATACAGTTATTGCTTCTCTGGTCTCAAGATAAACATTAACTAGTTTTCAAATAAAAGGACTTAATAGAACCGTTTGTCACACAGCGCTCATTCTAGTTTCACCAGGTACCTGGGGTTACCATTTCTGTTAGCTAATTGACTTTAACCAGAGGAAAAACAAATGTCTTGTATGTTTATGACAAGCTTGGAGAAAGATGCCCATTTGGTTAGGCTCCTGCCTCACAGAAACTGGAGACAGGGGCGCTCTCCCTCTCTTGATGTTTACATTTCAAAATGGTTCCTGGGTCCTTGAGAAACTCTTACCTGCGTCTTAAAGCTCCCAAGAGGCTTATTTAGCTTTTAAAGAGATTTACATACGTTTAAAAAAGAACAGAAAAAGACATTACAAGTTTTCTAAAGTAAATGCCCTAAAGAAAGAAGGGAAGGGAGAATCTCTTATTTTCAGAAAGAAAGAATTGATTGTCTTTAAGTTTATATTTGCTCTTACAATCTCTTCCCTGTATAACTATAAAGAAGCAACACTATAATTTTCTAATTATCTCCATTACTTTTTCTACCTATCTCTGGGCAAGTTGCAGTTGTCTAAATATCCACCATGTTCATAGTCACGTAGTGTGAGCCGCCAGCTAGTATCAAAATCTTATTTCAAGGCACCCATTAAAAGGTACAGAAACATCCAGTGTTCACCGTATATGGCTTTAAGTGTTTTAAGTCTTGAGGACAAACGCGTTCTATAGGCCATTTCTCTTTTGTGCATTGGTTCTAAATCTAATTATACAATTATAGTCAACTATATCTTTAGGCATTTATCTTTGTTTATTTATCTACCCTGGGACTGGACAAAATTTGTCATCCCAAAATTAATAGGGTAACATTAGACCTGTCTTTTGCAATCACTGTCTGTAAATTCCAAATTTCCGTTTTTCTACTACTTTGGTGTCTTCGCTCTTCTGTATTACTCTTCCAATCAAGCTATCTAACAAAACATTTTTGCTTGACATTTGGGATCTGAGTGCCTGGATGTACATTAATTATTTTTACTTTGTTAGTATAAAATTTGGAAAATGGAAAATGGTTCCACTTTAACTCTGTCAATAACAATTAGATTGTTGAAATTGTAGATCAGATCATGTTTATATGGGAAATACAGTCTAGAGCTGATTAGAAATAAGATTGTTGGGAACCACTACTGAGAGTACAGAAAAAAGGATAAATGCAACAAAGAACATATTTTTTCCTATTACAATGTGATTCTTAAAGTAATAGAAATAGCCCTACTAGGAGATGTGTTAACCTTAGGAAGCTATTAATCTTTATGAATCTAGGTTTATTATCTATAATGTGAAAGCCATAATACCTGTATTATGAGAGTAAATTAGTGATGAATTGAGATATTGTGTGTAGGTGCTAAGAACAGGTTCGGGCACAAACTGAATGGTGACTGAAGAGATTGCTCGTATAAAGTGAACCCATCTACCTTTGGTTTTGAACTTTCCCATCAAATCCAAGACCACGCTCCATCAATTTTCCCTCCGTTAGCTCATACCAGCATGTTTCCTAGTAGTATTTTTCCTTTGGTCTTTAAATATATTTACATATCCTCTGTCACAAAACAAACACATATTGTGTGATATATAACTTAATCTGACCTATTTTTTAAAAATTTACATTACTGAAGTATAATTTATGCATAATAAAATGCACTCATTTTATTTGCAGCTTAGTTTTTGTGACAGGCATGTATGTCTATAGGAATGTATGTTCCTATATTCAAGATGTACATTACCACCACCACCATACTCAAGATGTACATTGCCACATAAAAAAGTCCCTCATGCTTTGCCAGAGGCAGTGCCATATATCTGCTTCTGTCTCCATAGTATTAGTCGCTCAGTCATGGCCAGTTCTTTGTGACCCCACAGACGGCAGCCCACCAGGCTCCTCTGTCCGTGGAGTTCTCCAGGCAAGAATACTGGCATGGGTTGCATTTTCCTTCTCCGGTCTGTAGAGTAGTCCTGCCTCTAAAAAAATTGTCACTTAAATGGAATCACATAATATATACTGTTTTGTGTCTTCCCTCTTTTTCTTAGTATATTTTTGAGATTCATCCATTCAGTCGTGTGTGTTGTCAGCATACTCCCTTTTATTACTATTATTCCACTGTATTATTATATTATAGTTTGTTTATAAATTGAATTGTTGTATATTTGAGTTGTCTCCAGGTTGGGCTATTGTGAACAAAACTACTACAAATATTCTTATGCAAGGGTTTGTGTGGGTATATGTTTTTATTTCTTTTGGGTAAATATTTAGGGGTAGAATTGCTGGGGCATAGTCAAAGAGCATGGAGAAGGCAATGGCACCCTGCTCCACTACTCTTGCCTGGAAAATCCCATAGATGGAGGAGCCTGGAAGGCTACAGTCCATGGGGTCGCTGAGGGTCGGACACGACTGAGCGACTTCACTTTCGCTTTTCACTTTCACGCATTGAAGGAAATGGCAACCCACTCCAGTGTTCTTGCCTGGAGAATCCCAGGGACGGGGGAGCCTGGTGGGCTGCCGTCTATGGGGTTGCACAGAGTCGGACATGACTGAAGTGACTTAGTAGTAGTAGTCAAATAGCATACATTTAAATTTATAGAAACAATCAAATTATTTCTCAGAGTTGTAACATTAAATGCTCCCATAACATCTGAGAGTTGCGGGTTCCTCAACAACACATGATATCCTCAGTCCTTTCTGACTTGTTCTAATTGATGTGTCCTGAAAACACACTGTAGCTTTAATTTGTGTTTCTTTTTGAGTGTTTCTGAGACTTGGAGCTTTTGTTTTATTTTTGCTGGGGAATAAACCCTCCATCTCTTGCCTGATTGGGGAGTGATTTTTGTTGTCTATGGAGGATGAGAGAGGGAGTTGAGTGACCTAACTTCTATGTAGACTTCAAACTGAGCTTACTTACACTCATCCCCTGCCATTCCTGTGGCTCAAAATCGGAACTTTGAGGAGGCTTGCTGCAGCCTGGACAGTGCTCTTCACCTCGTCACCCCTTTCCCCGGGCACTTCTGTCTCAGTTTTCTCTGCACTATCAGTCCCCCCTCCTCCGTTTGCTTTCTCTTGTCTAAAAGGTTGTCTTTGTGAGTTAATTCACTTAAAAATTTCTTCAGAGGAAACAGAGGAACACACACTCAGTTCTCCACATTGATAGTCCATCTCTCTCCTTTAGTTTTCACCTTACTTCCTCATGTATTTATTCACTGTTTTACACAAAAGTTATTGATGACAAAGCTAATAATCTCTTAAAGCTTACTTTTAATTTAACTTGTCTTAACCAAACTTTCTTTCCCTCGCCAAAACGCCTTTTGCCCTTGATGTCCACAGTCCAAATCTGTATGTTTCCTCATATTTCTTTTTCATTCCATTTGGTCTCATTGGCTGGTTCCCCTTTCTCCAGTGTCCCTTCAATTAAGTGAAAGGCTAGGAATGGGGAGATGTTAGCATATTTTTATTTCCAGCGGCACTATGACACAAGTTATTTCAGTAAAAGTCCATGAGGATTTGGCATTGCTACTGTTCAGTAGCAGCCTAATTCTCTAAGGGGAGAGAGTTATTGCTCTATATGCGTTGTTGCCTGAGCTCCATAAGATAAAACATAGAGAATCTTCATGATAATTCTCTCTAAGGTTCTCCAGTTTCTTTGATTCCAGGAAACTGTCTCTTACATATAATGTGTTGACAGTAAGAAAATTGACCATTTCAAGCAAGATCTAAACCTGGGAATAATAAAAACAAAAAAGACAGGCAAAATGGGTCTTTTTTCCACTTTCTTTCAAGAAAGCACAATTTTGAAACTCTCCCCAGCTAGAAAAAGATTTGGTCATATCAATCTCACAAAGCTCTATTCAGTTTTGCTTTGAACCTAAACCTGCTATAAAATTAGTTTATTAAATAGCAAAAAAGCAGAAAATGTTGCTAGAATGATACTATAACTTGAAAATATGCTATAGGAAATAACGAAGCAATTAGATTGCCAGTCAGTTTTTAAAATATATAGTATGTTATCAAAAAAAATTGTCTTAAAATTTATTTTCTGAATTTTTTCTTCATTTGCAAGTTGGGAACATTATAGAGGCATAAGACAAATCTAAAATAATCTCAAAAAAATTTTGAATCTGGATTGCTTAGCAATATGTTTGTGTGGTATGATAATTTCAGAGGAATTATTATGTTTTTTTTTAGTTTTTATTCACCAGTCTTTTTTTTTCTATTTTTTTCCAAAATATTTTTTCTTTCCCCCCCTCAAAAATACGAAACTTAATAATTGGACTATTAAGACATTGAATACAAAGATCTACCTTATTTGTATCTGTAGTAAGCTTTCCTAACTGACACTAGGGATAAAAGGTATTTTATGATTAATATTTCTTATCATAGATGTCAGATGACTGAGTTATACCAAGCTATGCTGTACTTGGGAAGAACAGACTGTGCTACAGAGAATGAAGGGAGGCCAGAATGCGCAAGAGCCTGGGAACGGTATATGGAAGCTTTCACCCTTAGAATTCAAACATAAATGTCAATGTTTATTAGAAACTAAACGCTGGTCTCTAAATTATGCTCTTCCCAAAAGGAGGGTAAAAACTATCTTTATTTTAATAATAATGTACTAGTCTTTAGGGTGAAAGTTCTGGCTTTTAGAATTTGTAGTACAGGAAGATATATCAACGTGGTTTTCTGTATCATACATAGTAGTACTCCAATTTTTATATATCTGCATTTCTAAATAAGACATTCTTGTCTACAAAATATGAAACTTAATAATTAGAGTAATTTTATACATTTGTCTAGCAGAACCAATTTTTCTGATCAGGGATAATTCCCTATGAGGATTTACCATTGTGTTGTGGTTTTTCCACTTATCTTCTCCCGGGAGATTATAATGCTGTCACATATAAAGAAAATGATCACATTACCTTTATAAAGTACTATTTATAATCATGTATGTATTTAGACTTATGAATAAATAAGTGAAGTTTTAAGTAAATTTACCTTTCAGTTCAGTATAGTTCAGTTGCTCTGTTGTGTTCGACTCTTTGTGACCCCATGTAAGACAGGATACCAGCCCCTCCTGTCCATGACCAACTCCTGGAGTTTACCCAAACTCATGTTCATTGAGTTGGTGATGCCGTCCAACCATCTCACCCTCTGCCATCCCCTTCTCTTCCTGCCTTCAATTTATCCTGGCATCCCAGTCTTTTCAAATGAGTCAGCTCTTTGCATCAGGTGGCCAAAGTATTGGAGTTTCAGCTTCATCATCAGTCCTTCCAATGAACACTAAGGACTGATCTCCTTTAGAATGGACTGGTTGGATCTCCTTGCAGTCCAAGGGACTCTCAAGAGTCTTCTCCAACACCACAGTTCAAAAGCATCAATTCTTTGGTGCTCAGCTTTCTTTATAGTCCAACTCTCACATCTATATATGACCACTGGAAAAACCATAGCCTTGATTAGATGGACCTTTGTTGACAAAGTAATGTCTCTGCTTTTTAACATGCTGTCTAGGGTTGGTCATAACGTTCCTTCCAAGGAATAAGCATCTTTTAATTTCATGGCTGAAATCATCATCTGCAGTGATTTTGGAGCCCAAGTGAATAAAATCTGCCACTGTTTCCATTGTTCCCCAATCTATTTGCCATGAAGTGATGGGACCAGATGCCATGATCTTAGTTTTATGAATGTTGAGCTTTAAGCCAACTTTTTCACTCTCCTCTTTCACTGTCATCAAGAGGTTCTTTAGTTTTTCTTCACTTTCTGCCATAAAGATGGTGTCATCTGCATGTCTAAAGTTATTGATATTTCTCCCAGCAATCTTGATTCCAGCTTGTGTTTCCTCCAGCCCAGCGTTTCTCATTCTGTACTCTGCATGTAAGTGAAATAAGCAGGGTGACAATATACAGCCTTGACGTACTCCTTTTCCTATTTGGAACCAGTCTGTTGTTCCATGTCCAGTTCTAACTGTTGCTTCCTGACCTGCATACAGGTTTCTCAAGAGGCAGGTCAGGTGGGCTGGTATTCCCATTTCTTTCAGAATTTTCCACAGTTTATTGTGATCCACATAGTCAAAGACTTTGGCATAGTCAATAAAGCAGAAATGGATGTTTTTCTGGAACTCTCTTGCTTTTTCAATGATCCGGTGGATGCTGGCAATTTGATCTCTGGTTCCTCTGCCTTTTCTAAAACCAGTTTGAACATCTGGAAGTTCACAGTTCATGTATTGTTGAAGTCTGGCTTGGAGAATTTTGAGCATTACTTTACTATCATGTTAGATGAGTGCAATTGTGTGGTAGTTTGAGCATTCTTTGACATAGCCTTTCTTTGGGATTGGAATGAAAACTGACCTTTTCCAGTCCTGTGGCCACTGCTGAGTTTTCCAAATTTGTGTTCAGTTAGCTCTTCATAAATATTCCTGTTTTCCTAAATACAAAATATCCTTTGTAGCTGTGGTACTGTACTTTAGTAGTAGTATTAATTTTTATTTTATTTTTAAAACTAATGAATTTGGACTTAGTGAGTAATAATGATGATGAATAGACTTTTCTTGGGATAGTAGTCCCCATAGTTAAGGAATGTGTCCAGGAACACTGCCGGACATATTGAAGCTCCATCTTTTCTAATACTTACTTGTTGTTTAGTTTGTCTGACTCTTTTGTGACCCCATGGACTGTAGCCTGTGAGGCTTCTCTGTCCATGAAATTACCAAGGGAAGAATACTGGAGTAGGGACTTCCCTAGTAGTCTAATGATTAAGACTCTGTGTTCCCAATGAATGGATATGGATTAGATCCCTGGTAGGATCTAAATTAAAAGATGCTTGCTCCTTGGAGGGAAAGCTATGATAAACCTATTCAGCATATTAAAAATCAGAGACATTTCTTTGCCAACAAAGGTCCATATAGTCAAAGCTATGGTTTTTTTGGTAGTCATGTGTGGATGTGAGAGTTGGACCATGAAGAAGGCTGAGTGTCGAAGAACTGATGATTTTGAACTGTGGTATTGGAGAAGACACTTAAGAGTCCCTTGAACTTCAATGACAGAAATCAATCCTGAATATTCACTGGGAGGACTGATGCTGAAGCTGAAGCTCCAATAGTTTTGCCACGTGATGTGAAGAGCCAACTCATTAGAAAAGACCCTGATGATGGGAAGAATTGAAGGCAGAAGGAGAAGGGGATGGCAGAGGATGGGATGGTTGGATGGCATCACCAGCTCAGTGGACCGCAAGCTTGAGTTACTGCAAGCTCTGGAGATGGTGAAGGACAGGGCAGCCTGGCATGTTGCAGTTCATGGATTCACAAAGAGTCAGACACAAATGAGCGATTAAACAACAAGGGGAACTAGATCCTGCATGCTGCAACTAACAACAACAACAACAATAAAAAACTTTTAAAATTGGCCCTCCTGTCCCAAGATACTGGTGCTGCAAACATCAATTGCCTTTGCCCCTTGAAGTAAACCAAGGCTATTAAATATGATCAGTGTCCCTACTGGGGGCCTATTTTTGAATTTCCCTATGTTCTTAATTTTCTTTCTTTTTCTTTTACCTGCTTTCCAAAGCATTTGACAGTGTTTACTTTTCTGCTTTCAAACTCTAATATCCCACAGTTGTATTCTTTCCTTCCTCTCTACTGACTTTGTGTCTGATTCTTTGTGATCATATGGATTATACAGTCCATGGAATTCTCCAGGCTGGAATACTGGAGTGGTAGCCAGTCCCTTCTCCAGGGGAATCTTCCCAACCCAGGGATCGTATCCAGGTTCCCCTCTTTGTGGGCAGATTCTTTACCAGCTGAGCCACAAGGGAAGCCCAAGAATACTGGAATGGTTAGACTATCCCTTCTCTAGCAGATCTTCCTGACCCAGGAATTGAACTTGGGTCTCCTGCATTGCAGGCAGATTCTTTACCACCTGAGCTACCAGGGAAGCCACTTAATTCTTTAAGGGCTCTTTTTTGATCAACTTAGGCTTTTTTTTCTTCTCTGTTCAGTTCAGTCCCCAGTCGTGTCCGACTTTTTGTGACCCCATGGACTGCAGTAGAGCAGACCTCCCTGCAGCTCCAGCTCCAAGATCTTGCCCAAACTCATGTCCATTGAGTAGGTGATGCCATCTAACCATCTCATTCTCTGTCGTCCCCTTCTCCTCCTGCCATCAATCTTTCCCAGCATCAGAGTCTTTTCCAATGAGTCAGCTCTTTGTATCAGGTGACCAAAATATTGGAGTTACAGCTTCAGCATCAGTCCATCCAATGAATATTCAGGACTGATTTCCTTTAGGATTGACTGGTTTGATCTCTTTGCAGTCCAAGGGACTCTCAAGAGTCTTCTCCAACACCACAGTTCAAAAGCATCAGTTCTTTGGCACTCAGCCTTCTTTATGGTACAACTCTCACATTCATACATGACTCCTGGAAAAACCATAGCTTTGACTAGATGGACCTTTGTTAGCAAAGTAATATCTCTGCTTTTTAATATGCTATCTAGGTTTGTCATAGCTTTTCTCCCAAGGAGGAAGTGTCTTTTAATTTAATGGCTGCAGTCACCATCTGCAATGATTTTGGAGCCCAAGTAAATAAAGTCTGTCACTGTTTTCATTGTTTCCTAATCTATTTGCCATGAAGTGATGGGACCATATGCCATGATCTTAGTTTTTTGAATGTTGAGTTTTAAGCCAGTTTTTTCACTCTCCTCTTTCACTTTGATCAAGAGGTTCTTCAGTTCCTCTTTGCTTTCTGTCATAAGAGTGTTGTCCTCTGCATATTTGAGGTTATTGATATTTCTCTCAGAAATGTTGTTTCCAGGTGTGCTTCATCCAGCCCAGGATTTCTCATGATGTACTCTGCATCTAAGTTAAATAAGCAAGGTGACACTATACAGTCTTGATGTACTACTTTCCCAATTTAAACCAGTCCATTGTTTCATGTCCGGTTCTAACTGTTGCTTCTTGACCTCCTTATAGAATTCTCAGGAGGCAGGTAAGGTGGTCTGGTATTCCCATCTCTTTCAAAATTTTCCACAGTTTGTTGTGATCCACACAGTCAAAGGCTTTACCATAGTCAATAAAGCAGATGTTTTTCTGGAACTCTCTTGCTTTTTAGATGATCCAGCAGATGTTGGCAATTTGATCTCTGGTTCCTCTGGCTTTTCTAAATTCAGCTTGAACATCTGGAAGTTCTTGGTTCACGTACTGTTGAATTCTCTTTTAGAGAATTCTGAGCATTACTTTGCTAGCATGTGAGATGAGTGCAATTGTGCGGTAGTTTGAGCATTCTTTGACATAGCCTTTCTTTGGGATTGGAAGGAAAAATTGAACTTTTCCAGTCCTGTGGTCATTGCTGAGTTTTCAAATTTTCTGGCATATTGAGTGCAGCAGTTTCACAGCATTATCTTTTAGGATTTGAAGTAGTGTAGCTGGAATTCTATCACCTCCACTAGCTTTGTTCGTAGTGATGCCCACTTGACCTCACATTCCAGGATACCTGGCTCTAGGTGAATGATCACACCATCATGGTATTCGGGTCATTAAGGTCTTTTTTGTATAGTTTTTCTTCTCTACATTTCCTTTAAATGTAGGTACTTAAATAGCTTTTCTTGACCCTCTTTCTTTATTACTCTCCTTTCCAATTAAATCACAAAGCATTTATGAAAACTTGCATTATATTAAGCACTGTTATCAGAGGCAAAAGAGACAGCCCTGCCTTCCAAGAGTCACAGTCCAATGAGGGAGATAGACAAGGCATTAATACAATAGGACAGAGTGTGAAGTTGCCTGACTGGAAGAACTTTCCTTAGCTATGACTATCCAGGAGGAGTGCTTTATCCCATCTGTATTCCAGCGGACTCCTGCAAGAGTCACTGCTTGCGGTATTATAAGATATGTATTTTTAGTTTTCATCCTGTTTCAGCACAGAGCTCCTAAAACAAATTTCCCGAGATGACAGCAGTAAAGATTTTTGTCATATTAATGGTATGACTTTTGCAAAGCACCTAAGGAAGGAGGCTAGTTGCCAGGGGAACCAACCAGGTGATCCAAGATGGGACTTTCTACCTCCTGACCTCCTGGGAGGGGAGGAGGTAGAGACTGAGTTCAGCTGTTAGTGGGGAATCATTTAGTCATTTATGTCTCCATAAAAGCCCCAAAGGATGGGTTTCTGAGAGCATCCAATTGATGAACATGTAGAGATTTGGGGAGAGTGGCCTGCTCAGAGAGGGCTTTCTCCACACCAATAACTGTAGTGTGTATCATTTCTTACTGCTATTAGGGTTGCTAAACTAAAGTTTTTAAATACATAATCTCTTCACCTGAACATTTTCTGCATTTACTTTTCAAAGTACACATTTTCCCCTTTGATTTCATCATTTTCCAACCACTACATTCTCATTTCTCTAAATGATATATTATTTGCGTCTGCACAGATTCATATATGCTAAAACCCTGGAGATGAGATGTGATTATCTTGAAACACAGATTAATATTTGCATCAGTCATTCCCAAGAGTGTCTTCTGCAAAACTCTTCTTACCTTTGTTGCCCTGGAAGGAGTTTAATAAATACTGCTAGATACTTGATAGAGAAGAGGAATTTCTGACTTAAGAACAACCTGTAAGATTTTCCTGTTTTCAGATAGATGCCTTTCCTTTGGAACACTTAAACTTTTCCATTACCATACGTTAAAGAGTAAGATGGGGGCTTCCCTGGTAGCTCAGTTGGTAAAGAAGCCACCTGCAATGCAGGAGACTCTGGTTCAATTCCTGGGTTGGAAAGTTCCCCTGGAGAAGCAATAGGCTACTCACTCCAGCATTCTTAGGCTTCCCTCATGGCTCAGATGGTAAAGAATCTGCCTGCAGTGCAGTAGATCTGGCTTTGATCCCTGGGCAAGGAAGATCCCCTGGATAAATGAATGGCAACCCACTCCAGTATTCTTGCCAGGAGAATCCTCATGGACCAAGGAGCCTGGTGGGCTATAGTCCATGGGATCTCAAACAGTTGGACACAACTGAGCGACTAAGCACAGAGAGTAAGAAGTTAGAATGACTTTGCTTCGTGTTTTTGCTGTTTGCATCTTTAAGTGAACATCAATCATCAAATATTTTATGGAAAGTGCTCAAAATAAGTAGTAATTGAACATGTTTTCTAAAATTGTGCATAGTATTAAGGATCTTTTAGATATGATTCTAAAAATTCTAGTATTTTTCTTTCCTTTAAACTTTCAGAAATTATAGAATATTGTATATGTGACCTAGCCTATGAGCCTGTAGGTAGAAACATACCTTTCAGTCTCAGGATCTGGAAGACTTGGGGGGCATTCTTCATCCTTTCTTCCCACGTTTGGTTGTCTTCTAGCTCTTGTCATCTAATCATACATTAATAGGACCACAGAAAAGAGCTTAAATGCAAATGCACTCTTATTTGTTCATGCCTTTAAAAATTAGATTAGTGATGAAAGAAAGCATGAAGTAATTTGCTAAAATATTTTAGATAGTCTGCAATTTTAAAGTGCTCCTGTTAACCTTCCTTCTTTTTTATCTTGGGTAATTAAAAGTACTCTATCAATTGAGCAGATTGTATTTTCCATATTGTTTGTTGTTTCCTCAAGAGGCCTAATTTCTGTATAAACCTGCAAATATTCATATACAGTAATTTACATGGTATTTAGCTAGTTCTGAGAAATCCATAGCCAGACTCATCTTTGATTTTCTTCTGCTGCTGCTGCTGCTGCTGCTAAGTCGCTTCAGTCGCGTCTGACTCTGTGCGACCCCATAGACGGCAGCCTACCAGGCTCCCCTGTCCCTGGGATTCTCCAGGCAAGAACACTGGAGTGGGTTGCTATTTCCTTCTCCAACGCATGAAAATGAAAAGTGAAAGTGAAGTTGCTCAGTCATGTCCGACTCTTTGCGACCCCATGGACTGCAGCCTACCAGGCTCCTCCACCCATGGGACTTTCCATGGGTGCCATTGCCTTCTCCTTGATTTTCTTCTAGGCTCTATTTAGTAAAGATTATGAAGAGGCATGATCATTTGAGATTTCATTGTAGTTAATAATGGTGTTTGAATGTCAGATTTTTTTTCCCATATGGTCATTGATAATTGGGATTTTTAATTTATCTTATAATGAGAATAGAAATCTTTCAAAATACTGTCACCTTTGAATTTAATTACAGAATGATATAACCATTGTTAATGGATGATTCTTTTTTTCAGTTCAATTCAGTTCAGTTCAGTCACTCAGTCATGTCTGACTCTTTGCGACCCCATAAATCGCAGCATGCCAGGCCTCCCTGTCCATCACCAACTCCCGGAGTTCACCCAAACTCATGTGCATTGAGTCAGTGATGCCATCCAGCCATCTCATCCTCTGTCGACCCCTTCTCCTCCTGCCCCCAATTCCTCCCAGCATCAGGGTCTTTTCCAGTGAGTCAACTCTTCGCATGAGGTGGCCAAAGTACTGGAGTTTCAGCCTCAGCATCAGTCCTTCCAATGAACACCCAGGACTGGTCTCCTTTAGGATGGACCAGTTGGGGATTCTTTTTTTAGTTTAGTTTAAAATGTACAGCTTTTATTTGCTTCCCCAAATAATTTTTCTTATGGTCAGAATCATATAAGAGTAAAAATGGATTAATTATGCAGAAAACTGTACATCTCATTCTCTTCACCATTTATCTCAATGATACCATAGAATCAGTTCAGGGAAAAGGCATGGGCCAAATTTTATGTAGATAGTATGTGGCCAACTTTCTCTGGAACTTGTATGTATTCTGTCTAAACTCCCAAGTCCAGTGCTAAGAGCACAAAGGTCAAACCAAGAAGTTCTTATCTAAATTATCTCATTCAAGAACCAGAGGCACCCCTTCTCATCTAGGTTTTCGTTTGGGGATCAGTGCTTGACTGAAATGGTAAGACATTGTGAACATGAGTTTTCTAAGGATGAAAGTGGAATCAGTTCAGTTTGTACGTTTATGGGGCCTGTGAATATGGATTAAGCACCTGTTTTACATCCTCATTATGGTAGAGGAAACAGACACAAAAAGACCTAATGAGCACACCACATGGCAAATGCCATGGTGGAGGTGTTGCTTCAGGGTGGTAGGGCAGCACGAAGCAAGCACACAAATCAGCCCAGGAAAACCAAGGAAGGCCTCGCGGAGAAGATGAAGTCTGATTAGCTTTTAAAGTTGGTTAGAAATAAGCCAGATGCAAAGTTGGAGGGAGGCAGAGGGAACACTCAAGCAAGGAAGGGTGGCTAAAATAACAAAAAGATTAAAAAGAAACCCAACATTCATTGATTCAGGCACTGTTTTAAGTGATGCTTTAAACCATTTCATCTTCCCAACAAACATGAGGCAGCTGTTAGTACTCTAAATCTCTGTGTGGGGAAACTATGGCATTGAATATTGAAGTAAATCCCCAGGGCCACAGAGCCAGTAAGTGACAGAGCTGAGACCGAGACCCACACCGCTTGGCTCCAGTATGTATATTCTAACCTCTCTGCTGTACAGTCTTTTGCTATAGTTAATTGATGGCTATAGTGAACTGTAAGTGGATTGAAACTGCTGGATAAAAATCTTAGTTTGGGAAGTAAGACACAGCTGGAGAGTCTCGCTAGTAGGTATTGATTTTGTATATCTTGGTAAGAATATTGGGCTAGGGTTTCTCAAGTATAATGAGTGATCAATTTTATTTTATTATTATTTAAAATTTTTCAAAATGACATAGGATGATTTGTTTATAAAATATAAAACCACATGCTTGGATATTAAGCAATGTGAAATTACTGTTAAAATTTAACTGCGTCTTCTCAAATTCTGTGCTTTCCTAATCATGAATTAGTAACAAACGGTTGGTAGAATAACATTCTGATGATTATTGGTTTACATATTTTACTTTGTTCTGTGGTGTTGCTAAGGTTTCTAACCATTCAGAAGGTCAGTGATCACCTTAGGTATTGGTGTCCCTGTAAAGAATCAATCAGAGGCTGACAAGACTGATTACAGGGAGCCCAGTTAGGCATCAGTGACTAACTCAGGCAAGAGATGACTAGAACCAAAACTGAGGCTGTGGTTGCAGCAGTGACAAGTGAGACTGATGGTTTTGAGAAGCACTTAGGAAATGGAACTAGCTTGGGCCCGTGAACGTGATTCCCCGTCTCAGCTCTACCAGCTCCATGTGATTGCTTGTTCTGCTTTCTTCCTAAATTTAATTTTTAGAATATCAGTCTCTGGAGAAGGAAATGGCAACCCACTCCAGTATTCTTGTGTGGGAAGTCCCATGGATGGAGAAGCGTAGCAGGCTACAGTCCATGGGGTCACAAATAGTTGGACATGACTGAGTGACAAGACAACACAACAACAGGAATCCGTCCCTTGGGATGGTTGTGAAAATGTAATGAGATTGTGCTTGGACATCTCCTAGCATGGGGTCTGGTTGCTGATATCTGTGCTGTACATGGTAGTTAAAAGCAAAAGGAATATTTTTTTCTGTGTTAAGATCCCAGACAAGGCCTAAGTTTCCCACTTCAATACCAGAACCCCCTCCTGAGATCCTCCACGAAGGGGTGGGCTTGTGGGCCTCCAGGCCTTGCAGCTCTCCTGTCTGCCTCTGCTGTCCCAAACCATGACTGTGAGAGTCATCTCCCATGCCTGCAGCATGTGCTAAATATGTGCTTATGAAGTTAATTCAGAAGAGCTACTATTTATCAGGCAATTCCTGACATTTATAGTTAGTCACAGTTTACAAAGAAAAAAAATATCAATCTCAGAAGCTACCAGCTATGTACTTCCTAAATCAAAACTAATTTTTCCTTCAAAATTCACTGGACATTTTATTGAAGTGAAAGTCCTTTTAGACTCTAGGTTCCTGATATAGTGAGATAGGCTGGGCTGAGGGCGGCTGGGAGACCTGGTGGGCTGCAGAAAAGGATCATTCTTTCATTAAACACTTGTCTTGTGCAGGAACGTGGGGCAGTGCCAAGGAATGAGCAATGAGCCTTTAGAGGGAAGGACAGGTGACCCAAGAGTTGAGGCTGAGATTCTTTAAGCTGTCCATGCAATGAGCTGTGTGCTGACCTGAGCAGAGAGCCAGGAAGCAACTGATGGGGAGCCCTGCAATTTGCAATAAGAGGCTTAAGGTGGTATGTGGTATACAGCACGGAGATTGGTGGTGGGGTTGCTGACACTCAATTAAAAAGTCAAGGTTTCAGTCTTGGGCATTGCAATTCTAAGCAAGGACTTAATTGTGGTTTCAAAGGCTAAGAATTCAATTTTTGTGAACTTGAGTTTGAGGGCAAGGGAATGATCATTTTCTGAATGTGCCAAGTACTTCAGTAAATGCTTTACACGTGTAATCTCATTTCATTCTCACAGTAAATCTGCCAAGTAGGTAAAGCCCTTATTTTGAGAAATTTGAGGGTAGGACTGTTAAGAAATGTGCCTAATGTGCACAGTTATGAAGTGATGAAGCTTGTTTTTCTCCCTGCTGTGATTGTATTTTTCCCCAGGATACCTGTTCTTCCAGCTATGATCGTCGTTAGTGTCCAGTTGATGAGCCATTGACCTTAGGGCTTCCTATGTAGTGAGAACACAGAGCTTAGTATACATGGCTGGGGAAAGCATCATTTGGGCTTCATAAATCTCTAGAACTTTTTTTTTTCCTTAAAGGGGAAATCTGGAAAATTTAGAAGTTTTATTCTTTGAACAAAAATGTTTTTGATCCTCTTCTGTGTGGCAGGTATTATTTTAAATATGTAAGATATATGAGTAAACGAAACAAAAGAGAAATCCACAATTCCAGTAGGGAAAAGATAATTTAAAAATGTAATGTTTAGTAATTCTTGTGTGTGCACTCAATTGCGTCCTACTCTTTGGGACCCCATGGACTGTAGCCCACCAGGCTTCTCTGTCCACGGAATTCTCCAGACAAGAATGCTGGAGTGAGTTGCCATTCCCTTCTCCAGGGGATCTTCCCCACCCAGGGATCAAACCTGCATCTCTTGCATCTCCTGGGTTAGCAGGCAGATTCTTTACCACTGTGCCACATGGGAAATCTTAAGTAGTATGAAAGTATTAGTTGTTCCGTTGTGCCTGTCTCTTCGTCACCTCATGGACTGTAGCCTGCCAGGCTCCTCTGTCCGTGGAATACTGCAGTGGGTTACCATTCCCTTCTCCAGATCTTTCTGACCTAGGGATTAAACCCAGGTCCCCTGCCTTGCAGGCAGAATCTTTACCATCTGAGCCACCAGGGAAGTCCCCTTAAGTAATATCGTATAAGATAATAAGTTAATGTTAAAAATCAGGGTGTGGGGCATCAGACTTAAAATTTTAAATAGAGTTTCCATGGTAAATATCACTGAGCAGTTGGCATTTAATTTAAAAATGGATTATCCCTATACTCAAAGACTATCTGCTAGTCCCATAAAACTGTATGTAAATTACCATTACACTTTGTTTATTCATGTTTTTAAAAAGCGTATTTATTTATTTTAATTGGAGGACAATCACTTCAC
This sequence comes from Bos grunniens, assembly GCF_055505025.1. Classification (NCBI taxonomy): domain Eukaryota; kingdom Metazoa; phylum Chordata; class Mammalia; order Artiodactyla; family Bovidae; genus Bos; species Bos grunniens. The sequence continues at coordinate 111,137,798 of NC_141170.1, read as the reverse complement.
AAACATTACACGTTTAAAGGAGCCTACATGTTTGAGGACTTTTCGTTCAGTCAGTGCTACCTCTACCTACCTCAGCCCTGTCAGTGTCTACGCTAGTGACTAGATGCATGTGATCCCAGTCCTGCTTTGAGGTTGAGATACATTCTGGTAATCTTTTGGGAACTCCTCCCCACTGGTGAGTGAGCCCTGAAAATAACAAGAGCTTAACTGGGCAAAATAAAATTTTAGGTGATGATGTGAATTTTCCTCTGCAGTCTTCCTAATTAAATCCATCCTGCTTGGCCCTCCCACGTGATTGGACTTCTGCTCAGCACCCCGAGGGATGGATTACCTGATTTACATCCTGGCATCATGTGACTGCAGAGGACCACAATGGCAGAGAGGCATCTCTCACCATTTATAACCATGCTCCCTTGGCATTTCTCTTGATTCCTTTAGGAGTAAACCAATATTTTATGAATATAATGTTGTATGCAAACTTGGGAAGATTCCCACCCCCCGACCCGCTGTACATAACATCATCAGCTGTATTTAGTGAATTCCGGTGACCTTAGACAGTATATTTTTTCCCCTCTGCACCCATCAAAAATAGAAAGATTCCAAGAAAATGTATCCATAAGGGGCAGTTTGACTGTAACTAAACAGACAGATGTTTAAGAACATGCTTTTCTTAATCAAATATGGTCTGTGATGCACAGAGTATCAGAGGGCTTGAAAAAAGCCAAAACTACAGAAGCCTCCAAAACTAAAGAAGCCTCATGGAGCTGAGATATAAGCTTACCATGGCTTGTTAACAGAGCTTGACAGCTTGTGTACTGTTTCACCCTCTTACATGCCTAATAAAGTAATAAAAATGTATGAGGGATAAATAAAAAAGGTTCTGATTCGTGAGGCATAAAATCTCTGCTGTGAACTGGAATAGTTTTTTGAGTTACAGTTACATTTTTATTTGTAATTTTAAAAGTGCAGCCAACAGTTTGTAGAGCACTAATGTACACACATGCGTTTTATTTGAATGTGTTTATTTACCTTTCACCATATATGCATGCACTTTTTATCAAGGATAAGATTTTGTTTTTAAATTGATTTTTCAGTAAAATGACTAAGTATTCTATTAATCTGTCTTTAAACACACTGTCTCTCTCAGACACACCCTCTAAGAAAACAACCAAAAATATTTAGAGTTTTAAATAGATGAAGCTTTTGTTAATATGCCTTATTATTTAGCCCCTGCTTGTGAGAACACAGCAATGTGTAATATTATTAAGCATAAGGACAAAAAAGTTATGACTTAACCATTTTGCTAATGTGGGCCAAAAAGATCACAGAGGCTGTCTAATTTCCTTCCGTGGGATGATTCATTATAATTATTCTGGTCAAAATCAATTTCTTTAATCATTGAAGAGTTACAAATAAAATAGTTAAATATGAATATCTCTTTTTCTCTTTTATTTTTAGTATTCAGAAACATGTAGAAAAAACCTTAATTAGGTAATTCATGTGTTTTTCCCCAAACTGCAGTTTTATTGGCAGTTATTATATTCATATCATGTATGTAATCATCTTTTATTCTAAATAACAGGGTTTTTTAAATTATTACAATTTTGTACAAGTTGAAGTTTGTATATTCAGATCTTGAAAGAATCTACGTTAAAAATATTTTGTTGGAGTCTTTTACTTTCCTAACTACTATCCTTTTTTTTTTTTTAAGAAACTACTGTAAATTTCACGGTGGACTATGATTGTTTCACTACGTAAATTTAAAATTTTAGAAAATGAACATATTATTTTTCATGATTTTGAATTTAATGCATGGTCACTGGAAAATCAGAACAAAACTATAAAATAGGAAGAACCTCCGTCAAACTTTCTCTCTTATCTAGGAATAACCACTGCTGAAGTTTTTGTTGTTGCTTTCCTTAATTCTTTTATTTTTGGCTGTGCTGTCTTCGTTGTTGCGTGGGCTTTTCTCTATTGTGTTGAGCGGGGGCTACTCTTTGCTGCAGAGTGCAGGCTTCTCACTGCAGGGACTTCTTTTGTTGTGGAGCATGGGTTCTAGGGCATGCGCGTGTCGATGGTTGTGGCTCCTGGGCTCTAGAGCACAGGCTCGAGTTGAGGCCCACAGGTTTAGTTGCCGTGTGGTATCTTCCCAGACCAGGGATCGGATCCGTGTCTCCTGCACTGGCAGGCAGATTCTTGACCACTTGAACCACCAGGGAAGCTGCAAAGATTTTTACATATACATTCAGACTTCTAATATACCTCTATATTTTTACATATATATTTATTAATATCAGTACAATTACTTTTTCACATATATTCAGTGATGTATTTTATATATATATATATATATATTCACATGTAAATGTAAGTGCCTATATATTGCAAAGGGATTTATAGCACAGATAATTTTATATCAGTATTTTGCTTATGGAAATTAGTAATAAGAAATGTGACTTGAGTCTTTATGGGTAGGTAGATAAGACAGTCATGTCATTAATTTAAACTTTCCATATAAATGCAGTAGAACCATTATATTTAAGTTAGTAAATCTCTACTCCCTGTTTCAGCCATTCTGCCATTCATATATGATCTCCTTATTAAGGCCTTCTTTATGTCTTTCCCTTCCCTGAAAGATAACAGAACCAAGTCTTGTCTTTCTTTATATCACATCCAGTGTTTATGGTGGGTGAGCATGTAGTAGGTAAGTGCTTTAATAATTAATTGATAATGGGTCATATACCTTTCTGGGATGGGGCACCAGTATTTATCCAAGCATGTTGTCTTCAAGAGCAATGACATTTCTTTGATTTGTGAATCCCTTGTGCATTTAATGAATAAAATATTTATTAAATCCTTCTATGGCTTTGCAGAGAAGGCAATGGCAACCCCCTCCAGTTCTCTTGCCTGGAAAATCCCATGGACAGAGGAGCCTGGTGGGCTGCAGTCCATGGGGTCGCTAAGAGTCGGACAGGACTAAGCGACTTCATTTTCACTTTTCACTTTCATGCATTGAAGAAGGAAATGGCAACCCACTCCAGTATTCTTGCCTGGAGAATCCCAGGGATGGGGGAGCCTGGTGGGCTGCCATCTATGGGGTTGCACGGAGTCGGACACAACTGAAGCGACTTAGTAGCAGCAGCAGCAGCATGGCTTTGCAGAATGTTCCAGAATATCCTCTAAGAGTATGAAGAAGAAAAGGTGCCCTTTAGGCAAATTCTGCTTTTTAGGGAGTAGGGGGAAGTGAGACCTATAAATTCCCTAGTCCTTTAATATCTTACTTAAAAATTTTAAATTACATGTTATAGGTGTATAATATAGTGGTTCACAATTTTGAAAGATTATACTTCATTTATAGTTATTATAAAATATTTGCTTTATTCTCTTGTTATAGCTTATTTTATATCTAATAATTTGTGTCTCTAAATCCCTTATCCCTATATTGTTGCTATATTTATTATATATTACCCCTACTTAGTTTTTTTTATCTTTTAAAATTCTAGGTATCTAAAACAATGAATAATACTGAATCTTATATCATGCAAACCAGAAACAATGTTTGTTTTTAATTATTTTATAGAATAATAGATAGATACTGAAAATTTCTGTAATGAAAATGTGAAAACTAAAATATTCTATTAGATTAATCCAGATATATTACTTCTGTCTATAGCAAACACTGAAACCTTTTCTTTAAAATTATTTTACTTTAATTTTTTAATAGACTTTATTTTTTAAAGTAGTTTTAGGTTTACAGCAAAACTGAGTAAAGATACAGAGATTTCCTATACATTCTTTAAAATCACTTAAAAGAGTGGTAAATACATTTGTTGCAATAAACTATATTGACACATCATTATGTTTAACTTTGAAAAACTGCCAAAATGTTTACCATAGTGACTGTACAATTTTGCACTCCTACTAGCAGTAAATGGGAGTTCCTGTTCCCTACAAGAGACTGAACTAGACTTGTCTGTGAGTGTCCAGGAGTCTCTGAAAGAGGTTAGGATCAGGGGTACTGAATACAACAGACAGGGCCCAGTGTGGTATAAGTCCTTTTGAAAGAGGTTGCCATTACAGTCATTACCCCTACCATAGTTAGACCTTAGACCAAATGACAGGGAGGGAACAGTACCACCATCAACAGAAGACTGGATTAAAGATTTACTGAGCATGGGCCTGACCATCAGTTCAGTTCAGTAGCTCAGTTGTGTCTGACTCTTTGCGACCCATGGACTGCACCACACCAGGCCTCCTTGTCCATCAACAACTCCTGGAATTTACTCAAACTCAAGTCCATTGAGTTGGTGATGTCACTGAACAACATCATCCTCTGTCATCCTCTTCTTCTCCCTCCCTCAATTTTTCCCAGCATCACAGTCTTTTCAAATGAGTCAGTTCTTCACATCAGGTGGCCAAAGTATTAGAGTTTCAGCTTCAGCATTAGTCCTTCCAATGAATATTAAGGACTGATTTCCTTTAGGATGGACTGGTTGAATCTCCTTGCAGTCCAAGGGACTTTTAAGAGTTTTCTCCAACAGCGCAGTTCAAAAGCATCAATTCCTTGGCCCTCAGCTTTCTTTATAGTCCAACTCTCACATCCATATATGAATACTGGAAAAAACATAGCTTTGACTAGATGGACCTTTGTTGGCAAAGTAATGTCTCTTATTTTTAATAGGCTGTCTATGTTGGTCATAACTTTACTTCCAAGGAGCAAGCATCTTTTAATTTCATGGCTGTAGTCACCATCTGCAGTGATTTTGGAGCCCCCCAAAATAAAGTCTGCCACTGTTTCCATTGTTTTCCCATCTATTTACCATGAAGTGATGGGACTGGATGCCATGATCTTAGTTTTCTGAATACTGAGTTTTAAGCCAATGTTTTCACTTTCCTCTTTTTTTCATCAAGAGGCTCTTCAGTTCCTCTTAGCTTTCTGCCATAAGGGTGGTGTCATCTGCATATCTGAGGTTATTGATATTTCTCCCAGCAATCTTGATTCCAGCTTGTGCTTCATTCAGCCCAGCGTTTCTCATGATGTACTCTGCATATAAGTTAAATAAGCAGGGTGACAATATACAGGCTTGATGTGCTCCTTTTCCTTTTTAGAACCAGTCTGTTGTTCCATGTCAAGTTCTAACTGTTGCTTCTTGACCTGCATACAGATTTCTCAACAAGCAGGTCGCATGGTCTGGTATTCTCATCTCTTTCAGAATTTTCCACTGTTGTGATTCACACAGTCAAAGGCTTTAGTATAGTTAATAAAGCAGAAGTAGATGTTTTTCTGGAACTCTCTTGCTTTTTCAATGATCCAATGGATGTTGGCCATTTGATCTCTGGTTCCTCTGTCTTTTCTAAATCCAGCTTGAACATCTGGAAGTTCAGAGTTCATATACTGTTGAAATCTGGCTTGGAGAATTTTGAGCATTACTTTGCTGGCATTGAGATGAGTGCAAGTGTGTGGTAGTTTGAACATTCTTTGACATAGCCTTTCTTTGGGATTGGTATGAAATGAATCTTTCCCAGTCCGGAGGCCACTGCTAAGTTCTCCAAATTTTCTGGCATATTGAGTGCAACACTTTCACAGCATCATCTTTTAAGACTTGAAGTAGCTCAGCTGGAATTCCATCACCTCAACTAGCTTTGTTCATAGTGATGCTTCCTAAGGCCCACTTGACTTTGCATTCCAGGATGTCTGGCTGTAGGTGAGTGATCATACCATCATGATTATCTGGGCCGTGAAGCTCTTTTTTGTACAGTTATTTTGTGTATTCTTGCCACCTCTTCTTAATATCTTCTGCTTCTCTTAGGCCTATACCATTTCTGTCCTTACTGAGCTCATCTTTGCATGAAATGTACCTTTGGCATCTTTAATTTTCTTGAAGAGATCTCTAGTCTTTCCCATTCTGTTGTTTTCCTCTATTTCTTTGCACTGATTACTGATGAAGGCTTTCTTATCTCTCCTTGCTATTCTTTGGAACTCTGCATTCAAATGGGTATATCTTTCCTTTGACCATTGGAGCAAGACCCAAATTCCCCCACAAGCAGTACCTCCCATCAGGAAATTCCACAAGCCTTATTTATATATCCACCAGAAGACAGACAGAATGAAAATCACAATCATAGAAAATAACCAAATTGATCACATGGATCACAGCCTTGTCTAACTCAATGAAACTATGAGTCATGCCTTGTAGGCCCACCCAAGATGGACGGGTCATGGTGGAGCATTCTGACAAAATGTGGTCCATTGGAGACGGGAGTGGCAAACCACTTCAGTATTCTTGCCTTGATAACCCCATCAGTTCAGTTCAGTTCAGTTGCTCAATAGTGTCTGACTCTTTGCGACCCCATGAATCGCAGGACACCAGGCCTCCCTGTCCGCCACCAACTCCCAGAGCCTAGCCAAACTCATGTCCATCGAGTCGGTGATGCCATCCAGCTATCTTATACTCTGTTGTCCCCTTCTCCGCCTGCCCCCAATCCTTCCCAACACCCGGGTCTTTTCCAATGAGTCAACTCTTCGCATGAGGTGGCCAAACTATTGGAGTTTCAGCTTCAACATCAGGGCTGATCCCCTTCAGGATGGACTGGTTGGATCTCCTTGCAGTCCAAGGGACTCTCAAGAGTCTTCTCCAACACCACAGTTCAAAAGCATCAATTCTTCAGTGCTCAGCCTTCTTCACAGTCCAACTCTCACATCCATATATGACTACTGGAAAAACCATAGCCTTGACTAGATAGACCTTTGTTTGCAAAGTAATATCTCTGCTTTTTAATATGCTATCTAGGTTGGCCATAACTTTCCTTCCAAGGAGTAAGTGTCTTTTAATTTCATGGCTGCAGTCACCATCTGTAGTGATTTTGGAGCCAAAAAAATAAAGCCTGACACTGTTGCCACTATTTCCCCATCTATTTCCCATAAAGTGATGGGACCAGATGCCATGATCTTTGTTTTTTGAATGTTGAATTTTAAGCCAACTTTTTCACTCTCTTCTTTCACTTTCCTCAAGAGGCTTTTTAGTTCCTCTTCATTTTCTGCCATAAGCATTGTGATAACCCCATGAACAGTATGAAAAGACAAAAAGATATGACACTGAAAGATGAAATCCATAGGTCAGTACATGCCCAATATGCTACTGGAGAAGAGTGGAGAAATAGCTCAAGAAAAAGTGAAGAGGCTAAGCCAAAGTGGAAACAATGTCCGCTTGTAGATGTGACTGGCAATAGAAATAAAGTCTGATGCTGTAAAGAATAATATTACATATGAACCTGGAATGTGAGGTCTGCGAATCAAGGCAAATGGAAGTGGTGAAACAGGAGATGGCAAGCGTGAACATCGACATTTTAGGAATCAGTGAACTAAAGTGGACTGCAATGGGTGAATTTAACTAAGATGACCATTATATACTGTGGGCAAGACTCCTTTAGATGAAATGGAGTAGCCTAATAGTCAACAGAAGAGTCTGAAATGCAGTACTTGGGTATTTTCTGAAAAATAACAGAATGATCCCTGTTCATTTCCAAGGCAAGTCATTCAGTATTACCCTAAGTCAAGTCTATGCCCACCCAGTAATGCTGAAGAACCTGAAGTTGAATGGTTCTATGAAGAGCTACAAGACCTTGGAGAACTAACACCCCAAAACGATGTCCTTTTCATCATAGGGGACTGGAATGAAAAAGTAGGAGGTCAAGAGGTACCTGGAAGCAAGTTTGGCCTTGGAGTACAAAATGAAGCAGGGCAAAGGCTAATGGAGCTTTGCCGAGAGAACACACTGGTTATAGCAAACACCCTCTTTCAACACACAAGGGGTGACTCTACGTATGGACATCACCAGATGGTCAATACTGAAATCAGATTGATTATATTCTTTGCAGCCAAAGATGGAGAAAATCTATACGATCAGCAAAAACAAGACCAGGAGCTGACTGTGGCTCAGATCATGAACTCCATTTTGCAAAATTCAGACGTGAATTTTAAATTAAATTGAAGAAAGTAGGGAAAACCACTAGACCATTCAGGTATGACCTAAATAAAATCACTTATGATGACACAGTGGAAGTGACAAATAGATAGAGGGATTAGATCTGGTAGACAGAGAGCATGAAGAACTATGGACAGAGGTTCATGACATTGTACAGGAGGCAGGGATCAAGGCCAACCCCAAGACAAAGAAATGCAAAACGACAAAATGGTTGTCTGAGGAGGCCTTACAGATAGCTGAGAAAAAGCTAAAGTCAAAGGAGAAAAGAAAAGACATACCCATTTGAATGTAGAGTTCCAAAGAACAGCAAGGAGAAATAAGAAAGCCTTCCTCAGTGATCAATGCAAAGAAATAAGAAGCTGCTGCTGCAGCTAAGTCACTTCAGTCGTGTCCAACTCTGTGCGACCCCATAGACGGCAGCCCACCAGGCTCCCCCGTCCCTGAGATTCTCCAGGCAAGAACACTGGAGTGGGCTGACATTTCCTTCTCCAGTGCATGAAAGTGAAAAGTGAAAGTGAATTTGTTCAGTCGTGTCCAACCCTTAGTGACCCCATGGACTGCAGCCTACCAGGCTCCTCCATCCATAGGATTTTCCAGGAAAGAGTACTAGAGTGGGGTCCCATTGCCTTCTCCAGAAATAAGAAGAAAACAGTATAATTGGAAAGACTAGAGATCTCTTCAAGAAAATTAGAGATACCAAGGGAACATTTCATGCAAAGATGGGCTCGATAAAGAACAGAAATGATATGGACCTAACAGAAGCAGAAGATATTAAGAAGAGGTGGCAAGAATACCTAGAACAACTATACAAAAGAGATCTTAATGACTGCGATAACCATGATAGTGTGATCACTCAACTAGAGTCATACATCCTGGAGTGTGAGGTCAAGTGTGCCTTAAGAAGCATCACTAGGAACAAAGCTAGAGACAGTGATGGAATTCCAGGTGAGCTATTTAAAATCCTAAAAGATGATGCTGTTAAAGTGCTGCACTCAACATGCCAGCAAATTTGGAGAACTCAGCACTGGCCACAGGACTAGAAAAGGTCAGTTTTCATTCCAATCCCAAAGAAGGGCAATGCCAAAGAATGTTTAAACTACTGCATAATTGACCTCATCTCATGCCAGCAAGTAATGCTCAAAATCTCCAAGCTAAGCTTTAATAGTACATGAACTGAGAACTTCCACATGTTTAAGCTGAATTTAGAAAAGGCAGAGGAACCAGAGATCAATTTGCCAACATCATGGAGAAATAAGAGAATTCCAGAAATACATCTACTTCTGCTTCATTGACTACACTAAAGCCTTTGACTGTGTGGATCACAACAAACTGTTGAAAATTCTTAAAGAGATCAGAGTACCAGACCATCTTAGAAATGTATATGTCAGTCAATAAGCAACAATTAGAGACAGACATGGAACAACATGTTGGTTCCAAATTGGGAAAGGAGTACATTAAGGCTGCATATTGTCACCCTGCTTATTTAACTTATATGCAGAGTACATCATGTGAAGTGCTAGGCTGGATGAAGCACAAGCTGGAATCAAGTTTGCCATGAGAAATATCAATAACCTTACATATGCATATGACACCAACCTCCTGGCAGAAAGCAAAGAGGCACGAAAGAGCCTTTTGATGAAAGTGAAAGAGGAGAATGAAAAAGCTGGCTTAAAACTTGACATTCAAAAACTAAGATCATGGCATCCAGTCCCATCACTTCATGGAAGATAGATGGGGAAATAATGGAAATAGTGAAAGATTTTATTTTCTTAGGCTCCAAAATTACTGTGGATGGTGACTGAAACCATGAAATTGAAAGATGCTTGCTCCTTGGAAGAAAAGCTATGAACTATCTCGACAGCATGTTAAAAATCAGAGACTTACTTTGCTGACAAAGGTCCATCTAGCCAAAGCTATGGTTTTTCCAGTAGTCATGTATGGATATGAGAGTTGGACCATAAAGAAAGCTGAATGACAAAGAGTTGATGCTTTTAAACTATGGTGTTGGAGAAGACTCTTGAGTGTCCCTTGGACTGCAAGGAGATCCAACCAGTCAATCCTAAAGGAAATCAGTCCTGAGTATTCATTGGAAGGACTGATGCTGAAGCTGAAGGCCCAGTACTTTGGCCACCTGATGCAAAGAACTGACTCACTGGAAAAGACCCTGATGCTGGGAAAGATTGAAGGCAAGAGGAGAAGGGGATGTCATAGGATGAGATGGTTGGATGGCATCACCAACTTGATGGACTTGGGTTTGCACAAGCTCTGGGAACTGGTGATGGACAAGCAAGCCTGGCCTGCTGCAGACCATGGGGTCACAAAGAGTATGACATACCTGAGCAAATGAAGCGACAGAACTGATATATATATATATGTATAAACATGTGTATGTATATATATATACACACACATATACATGCCATTCAAATATATATATATATATATTTGAATCCCATTATTGCTATTATTCGGAGAAGGCAATGGCACCCCACTCCAGTACTCTTGCCTGGAAAATCCCATGGACGGAGGAGTCTGGTAGGCTGCAGTCCATGGGGTCGCTAAGAGTCGGACACGACTGCGCGACTTCACTTTCAGTTTTCACTTTCCACTTTCATGCATTGGAGAAGGAAATGGCAACCCACTCCAGTGTTCTTGCCTGGAGAACCTCAGGGATGGGGGAGCCTGGTGGGCTGCCGTCTATGGGGTCGCACAGAGTCGGACATGACTGAAGCGACTTAACAGTAGCAGTATTGCTATTATTATTTTCAACAAATGTTAGATCATTTAAGAAAAAGAAAAGTACAGGTTTTATCTTAACTTGTTCCTCCTCCAGTGCTCTTGTTTCTGTATAAGTTCAGTTTTTTGATTTGTATCATTTTCCTTCTCTTTGAAGTCATTCTTTTAACATGTGTGTGATAGAGAATTCTAGGTGTTTTTGTTTTGCTTTGCTCTTCTCTGTGTGCTTTAAGTGTTTCACTCTACTCTCTTTTCTTGTTTTTTTTTTCCCTGAATAAGTCAGGTGCAGTTATCATCTTTGCTCCTGTGTAAATAAATTGTCTTATCCTCTGGCTTCTTTCAAGATATTGTCTTTATCTTTGCTCTTTGGCAGATTGAATATGATATGCCTAGGTGCAGTTTTTTTTTTTTTTTTTGATCTTTGTTTTTAATTTGGTGTCTAACATTAGTTTAGAATATTATTTCATCATTGCTCAAATATTTCTTTTCCATCTTTTTTTCTCCTCCTGGAATTCCAGTTTGATGCTTGTTACACTTTGGTAGTCATCTCTTAGCTCACTGAGATCCAGGTTGGACTTCTGATCTCTAGAACTGTATGGGAGTAGGTTTGCGTTCTTTTAAGTAACCAAGTTTGTGATAATTTGCCACAGCAGCAATAGTGTTTTGACAATTTCTCTTATCGTATTTACATGTTTTTTTCTCTTTGATCCAGATTTCTTTTTCTAACCAACTTTGCACACATCTTTTAAGTAGCTTAAACTTTTCCTGGAAAAAAGATAATGCTGGTAAGTAAATGAACAAACAAAACAGTGCAGCATACAGTCCAAGGTCACATTATATAAAATGAAAAAATTGTACTAAACAAACAATTTAAAAATGCTGCTTAATAAATCAAGAGACTTATTGTAGATCGCTGAGAGATTTTCAAGTAAGAAAAAATGCCATTATGCTATGTTGTTAATTAAAGATGTCTATATGAAAACTTGAGTCAAGTTCTTCTCTGTAAAAGGTAAAGAAAGTGACTTGGAGAAGAGATAAAGACGGCTTTCTAATAATTCTCTGGAGAAGTTTCTCCACCTGGACAAAACCATTATGAGGGCTGATTAGTTAGATGTAGATGAAATTAGAGTTAAAACGATCATATGATTTATCATCAATATTCAGATACCTTTGAGAGTAAAATGGGGTGCTATTAATACTTAAGCCAAGTAACAAGTATAATTGGGGTGAACTGGGAAAACTGGGACCTATGATCCATCTAGATGGGGAGACTAGCCTTACTGAATGAAAATAACATGTTTTGAAAAGACTGCAAATAATGAACATTAGGATTAGACATCATAGTGTTTAAAACTACTGTCTCTAGAGCCAGAGGATCTGGGTTCACTCCTTATCATCATTAGTTCCCCATCTGTGGAACTATGGGCGCATAGAAGTGATTAGTTTTTTGTGATGTTATGATAATGGCATGACATAATGCACATGGAGTTTTTACAGCGTCTTGCCCAGAGCAAGTGCTCAAGAAATATTATGTTCTTTCTTTCTCCTTACTAATAGTGATGTTCTTTGTCAACTGTGGTAAAGTAATGGAATGAAACTTGAAGTAGGAATAGTAAAGTTGCTTGTGGTGTGCATGCGTGTGTGCTCATTCATGTCCGACTCTGCAACCCCACCAACTTGTAGACTGCTAGGCTCCTCTGTCCATGGGATTTTCCTGGCAAGGAGATAGGAGTGGTTTGCCATTTCCTTCTCCAGGGGATCTTCCCAATCCAGGGATCGAACATGGGTCTCCTGCATTGTAGGCAGATTCTTTACCATCTGAGCCACCATAGTTGAGATATAAACAAACAAGACAAGATATCGCCTCAAGAATGATAACTTCCTCAGTGTACATTCATTGAGGGTCTAACACAGGCTAGCTGCTAAGTTGCTTCAGTCGTGTCCGATTCTGTGTGACCCCATAGACGGCCTCCTACCAGGCTCCCCCGTCCCTGGGATTCTCCAGGCAAGAACGCTGGAGTGGGTTGCCAGTTCCTTCTCCAACACAGGCTAGGTACTTTGCTAATCATGGAGTTTGACTTAAATGGATAAGATGTGGTATGTCTTTCTTGGCTGAGATTCTCAGTATAACATTTCTGTCTTTCAGATGTTTCAGTTGGATGGATCAGCAACATGAATGTTACGAAAGGGTCAGACTGTGCTCTGTTGTCAGCTCTGATAGGATGGTTCCCGTGTCTGTTGTGCCCACAGTGTGGTGTCTGGCTCACAGTAGTTACTCAATAATTAAGTGGTTGAATACATTGAAAAAGATCTCAACTTCACTTCTTAGTTACTCAATAATTAAGTGGTTGAATACATTGAAAAAGATTCAACTTTTTCAACTTCACTTCTGAAAATGTGTAATCACACTGAAAGGAAAATTGTTTCTCTACTAGTCACAACATTTTTGACGTTAAATGTGTGGTTTTCCATACCAAGCAATTCTGATATTAGCCACTTGGAGTTAGTCCTACAAGGCTACACTCCACTTTAGATGCCAACCATAAGAATTGGGTCCTTGGTTATCTACACTTTTGTCCAACTTGGCTACAGACCAGGGATTTCCACACCCCCTTCTCAGGTTTAATAATGGCTCACAGAGTTCAGGGAAACACTTCCGTTTTCTGGCTTATTACAACGGTTGTCATAAAAGATACAGATGAGCAGCCAGATGAAGAAGTACATTGGGCAAGGTCTTGAAGGGTCTTTGGCGCAGCTTTTGTGCCTCTGGAACAGAGTGTCCTACCATTCAGACAGGAGTGTGTTCATCAGCCTGCAAGCTTTCTGAACCTCCTGTGTAATCCAGGAGTTGTTGGGGCTTTATCATGTAGGCATAGTTCCTTTTATTGAGTTATTATTCATTCTCCAGACTCTCTTTCCTCCCCTGGGGATGAAGGTTAGGGCTGAAAGTTTTAAGCTTCTAATAATGGCATGGTCTTTTTGGTGACTGCCCCCAATTCCCAATTTATATGGGGACCCCCCGTCACCACACATCTTTTTAGCATACAAAAAGACATATCACTCTGGAGATTCCAAGGGTCTTAGAAGATCTTTTATCAGGAACTGAGTTTAAAAGACCAAATATGAGAACACAAGGTGATTATAGTACCCCTATCACTCAGGAGATTGCAAGGATTTTAGGGGACTCTGTCAGGAACTGCAAGAAGGACCACTATATATATATATATTTCTTATTAGTTCACACATACTATTTTATTTTAGTAGAGTATGATCAACAGTTTATTGTTAAGACCTCATAAAATGAACAGAGATAGAAACATTTTATACAAGTTGATTTAAGAGGAAATACTATAAATACTATTATTAAAATGCTTTTATTTTAATGCAGAAATCACTCCAATAGAACAATTTATGTATTCTACCCACAAATATTAGTGAAAACATAATCTTGATGATTTGTGAATATTATTCATAATCCTTATAAAATAACATATGATTAAGTACTTAAGAATATTGTAAAAGGAGATTTTAGTGTTATTTTAAAGTTGCAAGATTTCAGTCTCAGGCCTGATTTTATATTTAAATCACATTGCAGAGAAGCTTAGAGATACAGTAACTAATTCATTTTATAATATTTTATTTTTGATCATCAAAATTAAATATAGGCCAATAACAACCTAATTTCTTATTTTTAAAGAGTAGTAAAATATATAATTTAAATTCTTCACTACTTTTTACTAGAATAATGTTTTTTTTTCCATTGTCTGATATTACTTCAAGATAATAAAATTTGTGAGGTTTGGGTTTATATAATAAAATTCTTAATGCTCTTGAAGGACATAAAGTGATTATAGGAGATGGAGTCAGAAAGATGAGGATGAGATCATTAGAGATTTGGGAGACATTGTAAGAACCTTGGCTTTTATTCTGAAATCAAGGTAATGCTCAAAATCTTTATGAACTGAGAATTTCCAGATGTACAAGCTGGATTTAGCAAAAGTAGAGGAACCAGAGATTAAATTGCCAACATCTGTTGGATCATAGGAAAACCAAAGGATTTCCAGAAAAACATCTACTTCTGCTTCATTGGCTATGCTAAAGCCTTGGACTGTGTGGATCACAACAAACTGTGAAACATTCTTAAAGAGATGGGAATACCAGACCACCTTACCTGCCTCCTGAGAAACCTGTATACAGATCAAGAAGCAACAGTTAGAACTGGACGTGGAACAACAGACTGGTTCAAAATAAAGAGAGGAGTCTGTCTAGACTGTATATTGTCACTCTGCTTAGTTAACTTGTATGCTTAGTTAACTTAGTAACTAACTAAGTTAACCAACTTAGTTAACTGCTTAGTTAACTTATAACTTGTATGTACATCATGCAAAATGCCAGGCTGGATGAAGCATGAGCTGGAATCAAGTTAGTCAGGAGACATTTCAATAACCTCAGATATGTAGATGACACCACCCTTATGGCAGAAAATGAAGAGGAACTAAACAGCCTCTTGATGAAAGTGAAAGAGGACAGTGAAGAAGCTGGATTAAAACTCAAAATTCAAAAAACTAAGATCATGGCATCTGGTCCCATCACTTCATGGTAAATAGATGGGCAAACAATGGAAACAGTGACAGACTTTATCTTCTTGAACTCCAAAATCACTGTAGATGGTGACTGCAGCCATAAAATCAAATCAAAAGACTCTTGCTCCTTGGAAGAAAAGCTCTGACAAACCTAGACAGCATATTAAAAAACAGAGACATTACTTTACCAACAAAAGTCCAGATAGTGAAAGCTATGGCTTTTCCATAGTCTTATGAGGATGTGAGAGTTGTACCATGAAGAAAGCTGAGTGATGAAGTGATGCATTCGAATTTTGGTGCTGGAGAAGACTCTTGAGAGTCCTGCAGACAACAAGGAGATCAAACCAGTCAATCCTAAAGGAAATCAACCTGAGTATTCATTGGAAGGACTGATGCTGAAGCTGAAGTTCAATACTTTGGCCACCTGATGTGAAGAACTGACTCACTGGAAATGACCCTGAGCCTAAGAAAGATTGACGGCAGGAGGAGAAGGGGGCACAGAAGATTAGATGGTTGGATGTCATCACTGACTCAATAGATATGAGTTTGAGCAAACTCCAGGAGATAGTGCAGGACAGGGAAGCCTATTTGGCTGCAGTCCCTGGGGTCTCAGAGAGTCAGACATGAGTGAGGGACTGAACAACAACAACAAATGAGAAGTCATTGGAGAGTTGAAGATGAGTGGGAGAATCTTCAGTTTTAAAAGATTATTCTGTGTGCTGTGATGTGAACAGATTATAGGACTTTCAGGTGGAAAACAGGTGAGTGATTATTGCTTGAAACAGGATTGAAATAGTAGAGATAAGATGTGATCTTCATTTTAGATGTATCCTCAAGGTAAAACTGGCTTTGTTTGGAAAATTAAGCTGAGGTGTGAGAGAAGAGTCAGGGATCACTCCATTGTCTTTGGACTAAGCTGTTAGATAGATGAAGCTGCATTTACTAACAAAAGCAGCTTTATTCAGGATTGTGTGGATGTCAGGAGTTTAAGTTTCAAATATCGATAAGACATCCAAGTAGAATGGAGAGAGCTTTATGAATTTGGAGTTTAGGAGATAGAATTAAAAGTATAAGTTTGTGAGGCATCCAGATACAGATTATTTAAAGCCATAATACCAAATGAGATCTCCAACGGAGTATAAATGCAAGCACAGAAATGAGGTAGTTACCCAAGAGGGATTTAGGATTAAGATAAGAATTTTGGTTTTGGTTTGCTTTATAATTATTAGCATGATCCAGAAGAGAGGGAAAAATTTATAATGAGATAATGACAATTTGTGGAATAATATGAAGGTGGAATCCAGTTCTCAAAGAGAAGGCTTGGCATTATATAGGATCAAGGTATTTTGGTTATTATACATTAAAGCTAATAGTTGATATTTTGTGTCCTTTTAAATTTTAACCACTCTGGTGGTATATGAGTGAGTGAGTGAGTGAAGTTGCTCAGTCATGCCTGACTCTTTGCGACCCCATGGACTTTAGCCTACCAGGCTCCTCCAACCATGGGATTCTCCAGGCAAGAATACTGGAGTGGGTTGCCATTTCCTTCTTCAGGGGATCTTCCCAACCCAGGGATCGAACCCAGGTCTCCCGCATTGCAGGCAGAAACTTTAACCTCTGAGCCACCAGGGAAGCCCCTGGTGGTATATAGTAGTATCTAATTTCTCTGATGTTCATACGGTTGAACATTTTTTCATATGTTAGATGTCCATTTGGATTTTCTCTTTTCTAGTGAATCCATTCATAAAACTTGAAGGGAAATAAACAGGAAGGACAATCAGAACATTAGCAGCTATAGGACAACATTGAAGGATCTAACATATGTGTAATTGCAGTACCAGAGGAGAGGTGAGAGAGAACCAGGTCATTTGATCACATGAAGAATAAAGACTTCTCAAAACATTTGAAAGATATTAACCCACATATCCAAGAAACTTAGTGAAATCTAAACAAGGTAAATACAAATTTAACCACACTTAGAGGCATTGTGAAGATGTCATCAGACATGTGAAGATGAAGATAGAAAACAGAAGAAACAATATGAGAGGCAGCAAGATATAAAAGATGTTACCTTTAGTGGAAAAACAATAGGTATTACTTCTCATTGGAAATAGTGAAAATGGAATATACAGTACACAGAAGAGGATCTGTTTCTTAAGGTTCCAGAGGAAACTTAAAAAGAGAGAACTCTTTTTTTGAATCAAATAGAATAGCAGAGCCTTGACCAACAATTTCTGCAGCAGCTAGTCCAGGAGCAACAACTTCTGCAGTAGTCAGCCCAGATCAAAATGGGCTTGGCCAATGATTGCCAGCTTCCCTGTTTCCAAATTAGGAACAATCAAAGGGGCCAAATACACTCCCTAATGAATCGCAGAAGATGTCCAATTTTGAGTTACCGTATGCCCATCTTTCACCAACAGCCTTTAATCAAAGTACAATTAAAGCCTTCCTCTTTGTTCACTGTAAAACCTTCTAACTTTGCTGCCTGCCTTTGAGGTTATGTCAAATGCAACTTGTTTTAATTTCCTATGGCTGCATAACAAATTACCACATATTTGCTGGCTTAAAACAGCACGCGTTTATTATTTTAGCATTCTGGAAGTCAGAAGTCCAAAATGTCTCTTATAAGCCTAAAATCAAGGTGTCAGCAGAGTAGTAGTCCTGCTAGAGTTTCTAAGGAAGAATCCATTCCTTGTCTTTATTAGCTCTTGCAGGCTGTCAACGACTTGTGGTTGCATATCTCTGACCTTTGCTTCTGCTGTCATGTCTCTTCTGACTCTGAGTCTCTTATAAAGACCCTTGTGATTATATTCAGTCCATTTTCTTATCTAAGGTAATTTCTTCATCTCAAGTTCCTTAAGTTAAACATATCTGCAAAGTCCATTTATCTATGAAAGGCAACATACTTGTAGGTCTCAGGTATTAGCTGTGAACATCTGTGATGGTTAATTTCATGTGTCAGTTTTACCGGGCCACGGGGTTGCCAGATATGTGGCCAAACATTATTTTGTATGTGTTCATGAGAATGTTTTTGAATGAGATTAACATTTGAATCAGCAGATTTAGTAAAATAGATTGCCCTTCCTAATGTGGATGTTCCTCATCCATTCAGTAGGAAATCTGAATCAAACAAGGAGCCCAGTAAGGAACTTTGCTGGCCTTATTGTTTGGCTGGGACATTGGCCTTCTGTCTTTGGACTAGAAGTTTTGCCGCTGGCTCTCTCGGGCTTCTAGCTTGCCAGCTACAGATCTTGAGGCTTCTTGGCCAAATTTTTATAGTAATCTCATGTTTACTGAGTGATCCAACTCCTTATAATCTCTCTCTATATGCTTGTGTGTAAATATATATATATATGTATATACTTATATACCTATCTATATGCCTATATACTTCTCCATCTAGCTAGATCTGTATCTTCTATTGGTTTTGTTTCTGTGGAAGACCTTAACTAATGTAAGATCTTTATAGGGGTCATTGTTTGATCTAACATGCAAGTTATGGTGGCTGACTCCCTTGTTACAGCCAGCTCTGAAAATAGTCTCTGATTGTACTCATTTGGTAGTCTTTGTTTATTTCCACACTGCAGATAGAATTTCTACATCATGTTGAGTGCCTAGTGCAAGGGGTATTAAGAGAGATCTATAGCAGCACCGAAAGTATTACTTTTTACAGATTAAGCAGAACCTGTAGCAAGTAATATCAACTTTATAACATTTCTCTGACTAGCTTTATCAACACATTTCAAGGAGCAAGACTGTCCTGTGTAGCCCTGAATTCAAGGAGCACAAAAAAGGATTGATTCTGATATCTGGGAAGACACTGACCATTGCTAACATCAAAGAAAGAAATATATGCAGATGAGTTTCTTTTTCTTTCAGATATTAAGTTATCATAACATCATCTATGTGGTTTAAATATCCATTTCTACTGGGCTGAGTCTATTTGTCTCTCTCTCACATACACACACAAAATGTTTGTCTGTGTGTATGTGTGTGTGTGTGTGTATACACACATACATGTATATATATGGTGGTTTAGTTGTTAAGTAGTTTCTGACTCTTGTAACCCCATGGACAATAGCCTGCCAGGCTCCTCTGTCCATGGGATTCTCTGGGCAAGAATACTGGAGTGGGTTTCCATTTCCTTCTCCAGGGAATCTTCCCTAACCAGGGATTGAACCTGGGTCTCCTGCATTGCAGGCAGACTCTTTACCAACTGAGCTACAAGGGAAGCCCTCATGTATGTGTGTGTGTGTGTGTATGTATGTGTGTGTGTATATATATATATATATACACGTACACGTATATGCTGTGCTTAGTTGCTGTGTGTGTATATATATATACACACACACACACACACACACATATATATATATATGCTGTGCTTAGTGTCTCAGTCGTGTCTGACTCTTTGCAACTCCATGGACTGTAGCCCACTAGGCTGTCGGGTTTCTCCAAGCAAGAATACTGAAGTGGGTTGTTATGCTCTCCTCCAGGGGATCTTCCCAACCCAGGGATATAACCCAGGCTTCCCACATTGCAGGCTAATTCTTACTGTCTGAGCCACTAGGGGAGAATATATATATATGTGTGTGTGTGTGTGTGTGTATATATATATATATATATATATATATAAAATGTAGAGAGAGAGAGAATGTGTATACTATAAACATACAATATCAGTTGTATATATGTGTATGTATGTATATACAGCTGTATCTCATTATTTGTGACCTTATGGATTGTAGCCCACCAGGCTCCTCTGTCCACAGACTTTTCCAGACAGGAATACTGGAGTGCGTTCCCATTTCCTACTCTAGGTGATCTTCCAGATTCAGGGATTGAACCCACATCTCCTGTATCTCCTGCATTGGTAGGCATGTTCTTTACCACTGAGCCACCTGGGAAGCCCTGTATATATCTATATGGACACAGACTTCTATTGATTAATGGTAGTTAAGTTCTATAAAATTGTCATGAACATTGAATAAACTGGCATGGGATATAGAGGATTAAGTTCCTGTGAACCTCTGGTCACAAAATTTCTAACACATATATATATGGAATTAGAAAGATGGTAACAATAACCCTGTGTACGAGACATCAAAAGAGACACTGATGTATAGATGAGTCTTATGGACTCTGTGGGAGAGGGCGAGGGTGAGGAGATTTGGGAGAATAGCATTGAAACATGTATAACATCATGTATGAAACGAGTCACCAGTCCAGGTTTGATGCACGATACTGGATGCTTGGGGCTGGTGCACTGGGACAACCCAGAGGGAGGGTATGGGGAGGGAGGAGGGAGGAGGGTTCAGGATGGGGAGCATGGGTATACCTGTGGTGGATTTATTTCGATGTTTGGCAAAACTAATACAATATTGTAAAGTTTAAAAATAAAATTAAAAAACAAAAAACAACAACAAGAGCAACAACAAAAAAACAATATATAACCTTGTTTAATGTGTGCTTCTGTTTACAGATACCTTATTTAATATACATTTCTCACAAATAATTCATTGCATATTTTTGAATGATTAAAAGCCAGAGGATTTGGAAGCCATTTGTGTTATATAGGTTAATTTGCCAGTATCCTTGTAAGTCTTATCATCAGCCTTGAAAATCTACTATTCTGTAAATCACTTGCAGATACTTTAAAATTTCTTCTGTACTCTCTTGATTGGAACCTGTTTTACCTGTGTATTTAACACTTTCCTTACCATATTACTATTTGAAACATGAGCCAGTCAGCACTAGCAGAGAATTTAGCATTTTTCCTAGGTAACATGACTATAATTTTCTTTTGCTTTGAGCCTCACAAAGCCTGTCTACTATGCTTTTTTTTTTCCTTTAAATTCAGTTATCAGCTCACAAATTCACAAATTTATCTGTTTTTCCATAGTTTCATCACACATATAGATGTTATTTTAGCACTTTCTGGAACATCTTACATACAAATGGGCAAATTTCTGCTTCCTTTTTTTGAACGCACTGCATTGTTGGTTCATTAACATTGAACTCATGGTTAAGAGCACTATAATTCATACCTGAATGAAGTTTATTCCACACATATATTTTCTCTGTAAGGCACATCACAGCTTTCTTGCACTTGTGGACACTGGACAATGCTTATGCACTATACTATAGGGCCATTTTAAACAAAACTCATCAACAAAATCATAGCATCAAAAAACCTGGAAAAAATGTGGTTCTAAATAAGCCATGAATAAGCTACTTCTTTACATGTGATCTGGAACAAGATGGCAGAGTGTCACCTTGTTTGACCTCAGCTGGAACTAAGCAGATCAGGCAAGCCAAAGTTTTTGTAGCTCTCTACATGTCTATGAAAGTACTTCAAGTATTGCTTTAGGGGTTCTAGATAAATTTTAGCGGGTAGACAAGTTTGCAAATACAGAATACACAGTAATTAGAATTGGCTGTTGAAGAGGTGTATATGTGTATTTCTGAATTATTCTTGAAATTTGTATGTAAATGTACTCACAGTGTCATTGAGGTCAACTCATGTGATTATTTCTGCATTTCTGAGAGGACCTATACCTTTCCATCTAAGTAGTAAGCAAAATAGACAAAATTCTCCAATCTTATGGAGTTTGGATTTGGTGGTATATTAATTATTGACATATTGTATGAAACTTATTATGCCTGGATATGAATAGATTAACTTTAATTGTAACAGTTCTTATGGTATTTTGCAATTTATTTTTTTACCTTCCTAAATTTCAATATATATTTCCTAACTCTGCCTGAGTAAAGCCTGCCCCTCACAACTGACTACATAGAGTTTGAAGAGCTAATCAATCTTGGATCTGCTGATGGAGAATAGGTTCCCAAGGACTGAAACCCTGCTGAGAAGTGGCATGCTGTTTCCTCCCCTAGGGACACTTCAGCCTGTCCTTAATCCTGTGCAGAGCTGACTGCTGACAAGGTGGCTTGTAAGAGCTGATCCTAGGTACTGCTTGCTATCTTCAGAAAAAACTTAAACTTTCATTGGGAAGAAGTCCTATAGCCAGTTAGTCTGGCAGTCAGCTTATTCCGTTTCAGCCAGTGCTCTCAGGTGTGATTTGCTATTTTTAGTATTATCACATATCTGTTAATTTTTTCCTCAGGCCAAACACAAAGATTAGAATTATACCTGAAAGTTTATAAGTTTTAAAATTTCTGAAAATTTATCTTCTTTTATGGGCATAATTTGAAGCTGGTATGTAGGGATGGGAAAAACAAGCCAAAATTTAAAAACACCAATGGTCAACCAAGTATATCTAGTCAAGTAATTTGCGCTGGGAAAATGATCCCTTTTATACTGTGTTTCACGTAAATTTAATGTGGAGAGCATGTATGCACTACTAGGTCTTCAGTGAAATATTTGTATGCTTAGTGAAACCAACCCAATCAAAACATTTTCTACTTCCATTTCTTCTTTGAATTAAATCCACATGTGATCTGATATTTATAAAAAAACAAAGCTATGTTGTACAGTGGAGAAGGCAATGGCACCCCATTCCAGTACTCTTGCCTGGAAAATCCCATGGACGGAGGAGCCTGGTAGGCTGCAGTCCATGGGGTTGCTAGAGTCGGACACGACTGAGTGACTTCACTTTCACTTTTCACTTTCATGCATTGGAGAAGGAAATGGCAGCCCACTCCAGTGTTCTTGCCTGGAGAATCCCAGGGACGGGGAAGCCTGGTGGGTCTATGGGGTCGCACAGAGTCGGACACGACTGAAGTGACTTAACAGCAGCAGCAGCATGTTGTACAGTGACAAGATTTCAGATTTCCATTTTATAGTTTCATTCAGTTACCAAAAAGAGTTGTTGAGAATTGATGACTATCTAAAGATAGTGAGCAGTTGGATAATACTGGAAACATGAGTATTTTCTGCTAAAACACCTAATAAACCATTTTATTCAGCTTAATTTATCTATAATTATGCTGTGTTTAAAAATAAGAGTATTTTCTAGTAAACATCATAGTCTTTTAAAAATCCCTGTGTAGATATATAATCTTTTCAAATTAATAGTGATGAATCTTGACAGACTATGATAGCAATGTCAGTTAGAACCTCTTCTTTTATAATAGATGCTACATTGGTTTGGTTTGGAGCAGTAGTGAATGAGAATAATGGTGCTACATTTTCCTGACTGTAGTTTGCAATCTCACAAATTATTAGTATTTTTATTGCCCCTAATAAAAACTAAACAGATCTTAAATTCATTAGCCAGGAAATCAGCATAAGTCACAGTGTCCTGTTATTAAACTCTTTGTCAGTAATGATACTTTTCACACCTTAGGATTTCAGAATTCTTTCACATATACAATTCACCACATTGTAGGTTTCAGAAGAAATAACCTATGAAAAGTTAATTAAAAGTTAAAGTACAGTTAATTCATCATATGGATAACATAACACAATCTAATAGAGATATTAGGTTGCCATGACAAAGGACCAGGAACTCTTGGACAACTGCTTTGATTTCAGTATGCCCTTTTAACCAAAAAAGTTATGGTGTGTGTGTTTTTTCCCTCAAATCCTAATTCACATGGACATAGTGAATCCTAGCTAAAACATTCATGTGAGGTGTTTAGATTTCCTTTTATGAAAGATAAAAAAATGTACATCTTTGTTATGGTCATAGCCAAATACTTTGGTTTATCTCCAGCTTTACCTCCTGGTAACATGTGCATCTAGTTTACAGCAGCACCTCAAATCTTATTAATCTGAGTTCTCCTCACCTATATAATTGGCAGAAGTTCTAGGCTTTTCTCAGGATCCCCTCTAAAATATTTTAAATAGTTCACACACACATTAACATGTTGCCCAGATTCCTGTTAGGCACCCTAGTTTTGGGGTTTAGGGAAGTTCATTTTCCCTTTATGGTCACTGGTGGATGAAGTGGTCTCATATACTATTAGAGTTGCTGCTGCACTTCCATATGGTCTGAGTATTGAAGTCATTTGCCCTCGCCACCCTTCTGCTTTCTCTATTGCCTGCTCTTGGCTCCTTTTCATCCTTTTAAGCCAGCAGGGAAATCCCCTACACTACTTTTTATTTATTTATTTTGAATTGGAGGAGAATTGCTTTACAGTGTTGAGTTGGTTTCTACCATACACATGGTGCTCCCACTGCAGAACTGTTGAACTGATTGTACGTGAATGTCTCTGATACTTGAGGACGTGGGTACAATTGATGGAGGAGGACATGACAACCCACTCCAGTTTTTTGCCTGGAGAATCCCATGGGCAGAGGAGCCTGGTGGGCTATAGTCCATGGGGTCAAAAAGAGTTGGACACGACCAAAGCAGCTTAGCATGAACAAATGGAGACCCACATACCATTGTCTGGATTTTTAATAATCACAAAATTCAACTTAAATATGTTCTATTTTTCTTCCTCAACAGATGCCTTATAACAAATAAATAGCACATGATGTGGAATTGAATGGAATTTCTCTCAAATAGTGTAAAGATATTGTATTCAAAAATGAAATCACATACTGTCTTTACTTCCTGAACTCAATCAGTTCAGTTCAGTTCAGTCGCTCAGTCATGTCCAACTCTTTGCAACCCCATGGACTCCAGCACACCTGGCCTCCCTGTCCTCCTGGACATGAGTTTACTCAAACTCATGTCCATTGAGTTGGTGATGCCAGCCAACCATCTCATCCTCTGACATCCTCTTCTCCTTCTGCCTTCAATCCTTCCCAGTATCAGGGTCTTTTCAAATGAGTCAGTCCTTCACATCAGATGGCCAAAGTTTCAGCTTCAGCATCAGTCCTTCCAATGAATATTAAGGAATGATTTCTTTTATAATGAACTGGTTTGATCTCCTTGCAGTCCAAGGGACTCTCAAGAGTCTTTTCCAACACCACAGTTCAAATGCATCAATTCTTCGGCACTCAGCTTTCTTTATAATCCAACTCTCACAGCCATACATGACTACTGGAAAAAAACATAGCCTTGACTAGATAGACCTTTCTTGGCAAAGTAATGTCTCTTATTTTTAATATGCTCTCTAGGTTGGTCATAACTTTCCTTCCAAGGAGCAAGCGTCTTTTATCATGGCTACAGTCACCATCTGCAGTGATTTTGGAGCCCGGAAGAAGAAAGTCTGCCATTGTTTCCCCATCTATTTGCCATGAAGTGATGGGATTGGATCTTAGTTTTCTGAATGTTGAGCTTTAAGCCAACCTTTTCACTCTCCTGTTTCACTTTCATCAGGAGGCTCTTTAGTTCCTCTTCACTTTCTGCTGTAAGGGTGGTGTCATCTCTGTATATGAGGTTATTGATATTTCTCCCGGCAATCTTGATTCCAGCTTGTGCTTCATCCAGCCTAGCATTTCTCATGATGTACTCTGCATATAAGTTAAATAAACATTGTGACAATACACAGCTTTGATGTACTTCTTTTCCTATTTGGAACCAGTCTGTTGTTCCATGTCCAGTTCTAAATCTTGCTTCCTGACCTGCATACAGGTTGCTCAAGAGGCAGGTCAGGTGGTCTGGTATTCCCATCTCTTGAAGAATTTTCCACAGTTTGTGGTGATCCACACAATCAAAGGTTTTGGCATATTCAATATAGCAGAAGTAGATGTTTTTCTGGAACTCTCTTGCTTTTTCGATAATCCAGTGGTTGTTGGCAATTGATCTCTGGTTCCCCTGCTTTTTCCAAAACCAGCTGGAACATCTGGAAGTTCATGGTTCACATACTGTTGAAGCCTGGCTTGGAGAATTTTCAGCATTACTTTACTAGTGTGCGAGATGAGTGCAATTGTGTGGTAGTTTGAGCATTCTTTGGCATTGCCTTTCTGTGAGATTGAAAAGAAAACTGACCTTTTCTAGTCTTGTGGCCCCTGCTGAGTTTTCCAAGTTTGCTGGCATATTTTTTTTTTTTTTGCTGGCATATTGAGTGCAGCATTTTAACAGCATCATCTTTTAGAATTTGAAATAGCTCAACTGGAATTCCATTACCTCCACTAGCTTTGTGCATAGTGATGCTTCCTAAGGCCCACTTGACTTTACATTCCAGCATATCTGGCTCTAGGTGAGTGATCACACCATTGTGATTATCTGGGTCATGAAGGTCTTTTTTGTACAGTTCTTCTGTGTATTCTTGCCACCTCTTCCTGAACTCAATAGTACTCTATTTTCAATCTAGTCAGATCTATATAGGTAACTGCAATTATTATTAGTGTTAGTGAAGAATGGTCCCAATGTGCTAAACATTTTGAGAAAAGTGCTGTCTGGCTTAGGTCAATGACTCTAATGTTATTGTACTGTGTTTGGCATCAGACTCACTGTAACTCAATTGGTAACATTTTCAGATTAAAATAACCTAAATTTTAGGACCTTGAGTTTTCTTTAACAGCTGTCTACATAGATTCCTGGGAATAGAAATGCATATAATACAAGGGAAAGGAAAAATGATATCAATGATTTAATAGTTTAAAAAAGTGATTAAAAATGTTATTAAGAGTTTTTTTTTTTTTTTTGGTTTCCAGTGACACTGAGTTAGAAAGTATTATTTAGAAATTAACCCACAGGGAGACATCTTTATGAGACTGCTCATAGGAAAATGATTACTGAAATTTTAAGTGATAACTGGGCTTCCCAGGTGGCTTAGTGTTAAAAATCTGCCTGCCATTGCAGGAGACACAGGTTCAACCCCTGGGTGGGGGAGATCCCCTGGAGAAGGAAATAGCAATGCACTCTAGGATTCTTGCCTGGAAAATTCCATGGACAGAGGAGCCTGGAAGACTACAGTCCATGGGGCCATAAAGAGTTGGACATGACTTAGCAACTAAACAACAAGTGATAACTGCTGCCTTAAAAGTCAAAATAATGTTCTGGATCTTAGAAATAGTAAGATCACTATTATTATCTGCATTTGTCATTCAGTTTCTTGACCTCTACCCACTTTACAGAGGATATTTCTAAGAATGGAGGTGATGATTCAGAAGAGTAAAACAAATGGCATTCCATATACTCATTTCACATTTTGAAGAGCATAAGTAGTGACAGCTGACCCCTCTCTGTTTTGGTATTTTATGTGTAATAATTGACGGGGTGCTATGATTTCCACTCAGTACTACTCTAAGCAAATAATAACTACCTGATGAGGATGTAACAGATATTATCAAGCAACTGTGTCTTTCTAAAATAAATGATATGGCTTTTTCTGTTAGGTGAGGATGGGAATGATATTTGGCTGTTGATAGGACATTTTTTTCATTCCTCTTGCAGGACAACTCTTCCAAGTGTGGACCAAGTGATGGGAATGAATGTCTTTCACAGGCTGATCATTATCTTCTGAATTGAACTGATGAGATACTCCTAAGAGGCACATGTTAAATATAAGAGTACATAAAGTTTGATGTATTTTTTTTTTTTTCCCTTGAGGAGAAACCCAGGAGAGGACTGGCTAAGTCATATGGTAGTTGCATACTGGCATTTTTGTGACCCTGTCAAATTATTTTTCAATATGATTGCACCACTTTACATCCCCACTACAGAGTATGAGAGTTCCAGTTGATTCACATCCTTGCCACAGTTGGTATCGCTAGTCTTTTTAGCTATTTTAATAGATGCTTAGTGGTATATTATTGTGGTCTTAATTTACATTTGAAAGTGAAAGTGTTAGTAGCTCAGTGGTGTCTGACTCTTTGAGATGCCATGGGCTGTAGCCTGCAGACTTCTCTATCCATGGAACTCTCCAGGTGAGAATACTGGTGTTGGTTGCCATTCCTTTCTCCAGGAGATCCTCCCGACCCAGTGATTCAACCCTGGTCTCCTGCATTGCAGGCAGTTTCTATACCATCAGAGCCACTACAGAAGCGACTTAATTTCTATTTCAGTTCAGTTCAGTGGCTCAGTTGTGTCCGAGTCTCCGTGACCCCATGGACTGCAGCACACCAGACTTCCCTGTCCATCACCAACTCCCAGAGCTTACTCAGACTCATGTCCATCAAGTCGGTGATGCCATCCAACCATCTCATCCTGTGTCCTCCCCTTCTCCTCGTGCCTTCAATCTTGCCCAGCATCAGGGTCTTTTCCAATGAGTCAGTTCTTTGCATCAGGCGGCCAAAGTATTGGAGTTTCAGCTTCAGCATCAGTCCTTTCAACGAATATTCAGGACTGATTTCCTTTAGAATTGACTGGTTGGATCTCCTTGCAGTCCAAGGGACTCTCAAGAGTCTTCTCCAACACCACACTTGAAAAGTATCAATTCTTCACCATTCAGCTTTCTTTATGATCCAACTCTCATATCCATAATGAGTACTGGAAAAACTATAACCCTGACTAGACGAATCTTTGTTGTCAAAGTAATGGCTCTGCTTTTTAATATGCTGCCAAGGTTGGTCATAGCTTTTCTTCCAAGGAGCAAGCATATTTTAATTTCATGGCTGTAGTCACAATCTGCAGTGACTGTGGAACCCAAGAAAATAAATTCTGTCACTGTTTCCACTGTTTCCCCATCTATTTCCCATGAAGTGATGGGACCAGATGCCATGATCTTAGTTTTCTGAATGCTGAATTTTAAGCCAACATTTTTGCTCTCCTCTGTCACTTTCATCAAGAGGCTCTTTAGTTCCTTTTCACTTTATGTCATAAGGGTGGTGTCGTCTGTGTATCTGAGGTTATTGATATTTGTCCCTGTAATCTTGATTCTAGCTTCTGGTTCATCCAGCCCAGCATTTTGCATGATATATTCTGCATTTAAGTTATAAAAGCTGGGTGACAAGACACAGTCTTGATGTACTTCTTTCCCAATTTGGTACCATTTTGTTGTTCCATGTCCGGTTCTAACTGTTGCTTCTTAACCTGCATACATATTTCTCAGGAGGCAGGTCAGGTGGTCTGGTATTCCCATCTCTTTCAGAATTTTCCACAGCTTGTTGTGTTCCACACAGTCAAAGGCTTTGGTGCAGTCAGTAAAGCAGAAGTAACTGTTTTTCTGGAACTCTCTTTCTTTTTCCATGATCCAACAGACGTTGGCATTTTGATCACTGGTTCCTCTGCCTTTTCTAAACCCACCTTATATCTGGAGATTCATGGGTACTGTTGAAGTCTGGCTTAGGGAATTTTGAGCATTACTTTGCTGGCATGTGAGATGAGTGCAATTTGCATTTACCCAATGAATATTGATGTTGAGTATCTTTCTTATATGCTTATTTGCTGTCTATACGTCATTTTTGGGGAAGTATCTTTTCAAATATTTTGCCCAGTTTTTATTAGGTGGTTTGTTTTCTTATTATGGAGTCATAGAGATTTCCTTAAATATTGTCAGTACAAATTCCTGATTAAATATGTGATTTGCCAGTAGTGTCTCTTGTCTGTGTATTGTCGTTTCATTCTTTTAACAGTATCTTTCAAAGAAAAGATGTTCTAAATTTTTATGAAGTAGGTAACTTTTGAAACTAAATTATACTTTTGCATTTTTTCCTAGAAGTTTATAGTTTTAGGCTGTACATATTGTTCTGTGACCCACTTTGATTCATTTTTGTACATGGTGTGTAATATGGGTTAAATTTCGCTTTATGATTTTCCATATGGCTATGGGTCTTTTTCCAGAACTATTTGTTGAAAATACTATTCTTTCTCCATTGAATGGCCTCTGCCAAAAATCAATGGTTAATGTATGTTTGACTATATTTCTGAAATCTCATTACTGTTCAATTAGTCTGTTTATCTTAGCACTGCTGTATTGATTACTGTAGCTTATAATGAATCTTGAAGTAAGATAGTGTGACTCTTCAAATTTTTTTCTTTTTCTTAAAGTCGTTTTGGCTTTTTTGGTCCTTTCCATTTCCATATAAATTTTAGAATCAGCTAGTCAATTCTACAAAACAAAAACAAAAACAAAAGACCTGCAGAGATTATGATTGGGATTGCTTTGTATCTACAGTTCAATTTTGAGGAGAGTAACAGCTTAATGAAATCGAGCCTTTTAACTCATTGACACAGTTTATTTCCCAATTTATTTTTGACTTCTTTAATTTCCATTGGCTAAATTCTGTAGATTTAAGTACACATATCTTACACAGTTTTTTCAGAAGTATCATTTTTTGAAGTTTTGTAAATGAAAACTTCAAAATTTAAATTTGTAATTATTTCTTGTTGTTATACAGATAATATGATCTTGTGTTCCGTAGCTTTTAAAATTAACTTTTTAGTTCTTGTGGCATTTTTGTATATGTTATAGCAGTTTTATATAATAATCATGTTATCTGAGAGTCAGATTTTTATTTTGCTCTCTAATCTGTCTGCCTTTTATTTTCTTGCTCTCGTGCACTAATTAGGACTCTAGAACAGCTGAATTGAAGTGATGATATTGGAGATGCTTGCCTTATTCCAGATCTTAGAGGATATAAGTTCAGTCTTTTACCATTAAGTGTATTAGCCGTAGAGTTCTCATAAATATTGCTTATCAAATTTGGGAAGTTCTTTTCTTGGTTTGTTTAGTGTTCTTTTAAGAAGTATACCTGTGGCTGATTTGTGTCGATGTATGGTGAAAGCCACTACAATATTGTAATAAAGTAATTAGCCTCCAATTAAAATAAATAAATAAATTTTAAACAGAAGTATATATTGAGTTAAAAAAATTTTTTTTTCTACATCTGTTGAAATGATCATGTAATTCTCCTTCTTTACTGTATTTATTTAATATATTAAATTTTATTGCTTTTAAAATTTTAAACCAAGCTTATATTTCTGAAATAAAAGCTAGCTTTATCCTTTCAGGTCTTACCTAAGCTTTGCTCGGCAGGCCAGAACAGCATTTAGTCTAATTTTCCCTCTACTGAGATCAAACTCTTCTAAGTACTCCTCCCCTAAGTCCATCAGTTGCGTTCTACTCTGGCTGGTGAGAACAGGAAATATTTTTAGCTGTGTGAAGTCCCCAAGTAATGTTCTTTGTTCCCTCTTATCCTTTCCAGTGTCCTTTCCCAGAATAAGGTGATTTCGTTAAGTGTGTGTGATGAGCAGTACTCAGCTCAGACTTGAGAAGGGCCCTCCACAGACCTCTGGGGTGTCCTCTCTGTGCTGTCATCTGCTCTCCGACACTCTTTCTTATGAACTCTAGCTGCATTGGCTCCTCCAAGCTTCTATGTCTGTCTTTTTCATTTCTGACTTTTCCTCCTCGCACACAGTGTGGAAACATTCTGAAGGCACGTCATGCATGTGTGCTAAGTCGCTTCGGCCGTGTCCAGCTCTGTGCGACCCGGGGGACTGTAGCCTACCAGGCTCATTCAGACAATCTGGTGTTCACCTGTATTGTGTTCTTTCCCTCAGGGGTCATTGTCATTGTTACCTGGGCCCATTTCTTGGAAAGGTATTTTTCATGTATTTTTGCTTGTTTTAGATAGAAGGGTTTAGGGGATCAGAATTTGTTACCTTAAATATGTCTCTCTGGTATAGTACTTATTTTAAGCTGGTTATTTTCTAAGAAACAGCAGACTTGGGAAAAATCTAAAAAAAAGAGTTTTTGTTTATTGTTGTTGTTTGGTTGCTCAGTTGTGTCTGACTCTTTGCAACCCCCTGGTCTATAGCCTGCCAGGCTTCTCTGTCCATGGGATTTCCCAGGCAAAAATACTGGAGTGGGTTGCCATTTCCTTCTCCAAGAATGAGTAGGAGTTGTGAAACATTTATATTTGTAAGAGAAATCTCCATTTGCATGGTTGTTTCCCTTACTATACCTGGAAGTAGAGAAAGAACAAATCTTATCAATGGATAAGGCAATGACTTTATGACTTTATCTTACCCTTGTTTTCTGTACATTTCCTGATTACTTCCTATATCTGACTCTCCCCATGCTCAATATCCTCTTTTTGTCTTTAGCTGAGGCTGGAATTTAAGCGGAGGACTTTGGTTTTTTTGGTGTTACCCAGTTTTCTTGGGTCTCTCCTCTGTATACAATTTATTAACTTTTGTGTGGTTTTCCTCCTATTAATCTGCATCCTGTCAATTTTAATTCCAGATCAACCAGAAGAAGCTAGAAGGGTAAAGGAAAATCTCTTCCTGCCCCCAACAAGGGTAAATGTGTTTCATGTTGGCCAGAAGAAGGCTCTATTGACATTTTTAAACAGTTGGCTCTACATATCTAAAGGTTCCACATTCGTGGATTTAGCTGACTGTGGATAGAAAATATTAAAAAATAAATTCAAGAAAATTTCAAAAAGCCAAATTTTAATTTGCCACATGCTAGCAACTGTTTCTGTGGCATTTACATTGTACCTACAACTATTTATATAGAATTACATTGTGTTAGATATTACAAGTAATCTAGTGATGGTTTAAAGTATTTGAGAGGATTTACAGAGGTTACTGGAGAAGGAAATGGCAATCCACTCCAGTATTCTTGCCTGGAGAATCCCACGGACAGAGGAACCTGGCGGGTTACAGTCCATGGGGTTGCAAGAGTCAGACACGACCAAGTGACTTTCACTATTACTACTACTACAGAGGTTATATGCAAATACTATGCTATTTGATGTAAGGAACTGTCAGTGAACACAAGTTCATGTGCCCGAGGCACAGTGAGGCCAAGCAAACTGAAACATCAGTTTGGAGCAGAGAAAGGTTTACTGCAGGGTTGAGCAAGGAGAACAGGTGCTGAGAAATATATGTAATCAAGCATACATCTTGGTGAAAGATTGCTACCAGTCACAAACATAGCTTCTCTGTTGACTCAGTGGTAAAGAATCTGCCTGCAGTGCAGGAGATGCAGGTTCAATCCCTGGATCAAGAAGAGCCCCTGAAAAGAGAAGTGGTTACCCACTCCAGTATTCTTGCCGGTGAAATCCCATGGACAGAGGAGCCTTGTGGACTATAGTCCATGGGGTCCCAAAAGAGTATCACACATCTTAGCAACAAAACAACCACAATAAAGTCACAAAACAAGATCAAGTTAATGATTTTAGTGCCTATCTGTGTATGGGAAGATGCAAGAATCTGGAGTCATTGAAATTCTTCCTTAGATGTGCATTTTAATTATCTAAGGCCTATATATCCCAAACACAAAGCACTTCAACCTGGTTTTTATCCTGAATTCCTTTCAGGGTGTACTGTGCCAGTGACTGCAGTAGCTAATGACTTGATCTTTGTGGAACTGGATTGGTTTTTTTTCCAACCTAGGTTTCTCTAAGTTTTGTTTTATAATCTAGGTACTTTTCAGTAAGATTAGTTAATTTCTATTTTTAATATTAAATTTCATCAAATTAAAAGGAATTTTCCTCAATTATTTTGAAAATCTGGATTTTTTTTTTTTTTTCAGTTCTCAGAGACTTTTATAACAATGATTTGATAGTATGATTTGAAGCCAGTTTCCCCACCTGCCAGTGGAAGAGATGCAAGGGACACAGGTTCAATCCCTGGTCCTGGAAAATCCCCTGGGTAGGAAATGGCATGTCATTCCAGTATTCTTGTTTGGAAAATCCCATGGACAGAGAAACCTGGTGTGCTACAGTCCATGGAGTCACAAAGAGTCAGATATGACTGAGCAACTGAGCACAACAGTAACAACGGTAATGTGATTTGAAACCAGCAAAATGTCTTTGAAATTTGTGACTCCGTGCATTTCATATGCCTGTTGTCTTCATAGCATCAATTGCTCCAGTTCCCTTGAAGAGTTTTACTATCCCCATTCACTCATTCACTAAATCTATGACAAGCTTGAGGAATAAAGTGACAAATCAAACACAAGTCTTGGTTCTGTAGTAGAGGAAAGCCATGCTATTAACAAGTGAATATAATAAAATGCTAATTCTCAGGGAGGTAAACACAACTTCTTTGCCAGTCATTGCAGTGTTTGGTGATCAAATATAAAATGCAGTGACATCCAAAGAAACCAAGGCCCTGGTAAGGTCATAGTCTATGAGGATAAATGCTGTTCACTCATTTCCACTGAGCAACACTACTGAAGGTGAAATAATTACCTATATCTAATTTTATTTTGTATATTTTCTCCTCTCAGTTTATATATAATTCTGTATTCAACATTCATTTTTGAGAGAGGAGAGAGAAGCATATATTTTTAAAAATAAATACTGTAGCATGGAGAGTTTTTAAACGTGAAACTATTTTTTATAAAATAAAAATAATTTTCAAAATTTTATTTATATTATCATATTTTGTAATTTTATTTATTCATTTATTTATTTATGGTTACGCTGGGCCTTCACTGGGCTTTTCTCTAGTTGCAGAGGGTTGGGGCTACTTTCTAGTCAGAGAGGTGCACAGGCTTCTCATTGCAGTAGCTTCTCTTATTGCTGAGCACAGGCTCTAGGGTGTGAGGGCTTCCATAGCTGCAGTGTGTGGACTCAGTAGTTGCCGTTTCCAGGCTCTAGAGCACAGGCTTAGTAGTGGAGCATGGGCTTAGTTGCTCCAAGGCATGTGGGATCTTCCCGACCCAGGTATCAAACCCGTGTCTCCTGCAGTGGCAGGTAGACTCTTTACCACTGAGCCACCAGGGAAGCCCTGAAACTTTAATAAGATGGAGTTTTTAAAATAGCATGCTGAAAACTAAATGCATATGCTAAAATATTAAAGATACTCATTTTATAGCAAATTTTGGTACAAATATATTTAATAAGTGAAAGGATATCTAGCGGTATTCTGGTATCAATTTCTAAATCATGTATATTAAAAAGGAACAACCTGTTGATCTCTACTCAGTTTTTTCTGACTCTGTCATCCACCCCTTACAAATTAGGATTCCTGTTTCTCACTTCAACGTGTTTAAATATCAAAGGACATCCTTACTTTTTCCTTAAGCATTTTTTTTTCACGTTAAATGTTTATGTACCTAGTATTTATCAGTTGCTCTCTGTGAAAGTCTTTCTTTTACCCTGTGAGGCTCTGTAACCCAAAGGCTATCTGATATTTTTACCCTTTATAATTGCTTTTTTTGCTTTTGCTACTTCTTTTAATTTTTTCTTTTCTTTTTTCTCCATCAACTGTGTCTTCCTGCAATTAGCAGCTCTCTCTCATGGCTGAGTTATCAGGTTTTTCTAGCATATAGGGGCAAATGTTAGGGCTTCCCAGGTGGTGCTAGTGGTAAAGAATCTGCCTGCCAATGCAGGTTGGTGTAAAAGACGTGGGTTCAAACCCTGGGTCAGGAAGATCCCCTGGCAACTCACTGCAGTATTTCTTGCCTGGGGAATCCCATGGACAGTGGAGCCTGGTTGGCTCCAGTCCACAGGGTTGCAAAGAGTCAGACACGCCTGAAGTGACTTAGTATGCATGCATGCATTGGCAAATGTAACTTTGTCCCTTTTCACTTGTCCTTTTTGGGGGTAAAAACTAAATCATTTGGTATAATAAATGCTAAAAATAGATCCCCCACTTTGCTCACCATGACTCATCCTGTTCATTGCAAATTAAAAACGCTGGGATGATTTATTAAGAATTTCAGAATGTGCACCTGGTGATCTACATGGGCGGCCAGGGGACAGAGAAGAGAGGAGCAGAACTGCAGAGTGGTCAAGTGCAGACAGTGCGGTTAGAGGGAAGGTAGGGTTCTTGGCGCTAATCTTGTTCTATCACTTACTGGGTTATTCTAGAAAGTCAAAATCCCTATTGTTCCTTAGTAACATAAAGGATGTCAGTTTGCTTTAAGATACATTAGGCCTCAGAAATGGAAAGAAAGATGGACTATTTCAGATAACAAGTAATTCTCTAAGATTCAGAGTTTGAGATAGGGCTGGTAGAAGATTAAAATCTCAGACAGCTAAAATGTGAACTGCATGGAAACAAAACTTTACAGCTATTTCTAACTGTCGTGCTCTGTATTTGTGACACACGCTTAAGGATAAAACTACAAAGTCACAAAGAACCTCTTTTAATTATTAATAACAAAAAATAAATATTAATGAAAAGCCAAAATAGATTATCATGGGTTTCTATTCAGGAGAAAGCGTACTGATGATTTTGCAATGTGTGAAAGTGACTTAAATAAATAAAAATACTCAGACCTTTATTACTCCTGGGTGAGAATAAATCTTCTTAGATGGGCTACAGACTCTTTGAGGGATTGTCTGTTTCAGTATATTAATATTGTAAAAAATGAACACTGTGCATTGTTCCTAGAAGGTGTCTATAGTGTCTGTTGGATGAATTTATTAAATTTAGAAATTAGGACACTTCTAACAGGTTTTATTGGTACAACTTTCCATTTTGAAGTGTTCCTATTTAGCCGTTGTGTAACTGAATGAACACTGCTTATTACAGAAGATAATATCCAACACAGATTTCCTCAAAGTTGAAGGCAAGTGAGGGCCAGTGTTCATCCATATCCAAAAATCAGTTAAGTGTTAACTCACTTTCATTTGATAACCACCTATGCTTTCTTATACCATTATTTTGGGAAATACCTTGCATATCTTCTATTTGCTATTTGGTCAGTTTTCATTCCAATCCCAAAGAAAGGCAATGCCAAAGCATGCTCAACTACTGCACAATTACACTCATCTCACATGCTAGTAAAGTAACGCTCAAAATTCTCCAAGCCAGGCTTCAGCAATACGTGAACTGTGAACTTCCAGATGTTCAAGCTGGTTTTAGAAAAGGCAGAGGAACCAGAGATCAAATTGCCAACATCTGCTTGATCATGGAAAAAGCAAGAAAATTCCAGAAAAACATCTATTTCTGCTTTACTGACTATGCCAAAGCCTTTGACTGTGTGGATCACAGTAAACTGGAAAATTCTGAAAGAGATGGGCATACCCGACCACCTGATCTGCCTCTTGAGAAACCTGTATACAGGTCAGGAAGGAACAGTTAGAACTGGACATGGAACAACAGACTGGTTCCAAATAGGAAAAGGAGTACGTCAAGGCTGTATATTGTCACCCTGCTTATTTAAATTATATGCAGAGTACATCATGAGAAATGCTGGGCTGGAAGAAGCACAAGCTGGAATCAAGATTGCCAGGAGAAATATCAATAACCTCAGATAGACAGATGATACCACCCTTATGGCAGAAAGTGAAGAGAAACTAAAGAGCTTGTTGATGAAAGTAAAAGAGGAGAGTGAAAAACTTGGCTTAAAGCTCAACATTCAGAAAACGAAGATCATAGCATCTGGTCCCATCACTTCATGGGAAATAGATGGGGAAACAGTGGAAACAGTGTCAGACTTTATTTTTCTGGGCTCCCAAATTACTGCATATGGTGACTGCAGCCACGAAATTAAAAGATGCTTGTCCTTGGAAGGAAAGTTATGACCAACCTAGATAGCATATTGAAAAGCAGAGACATTACTTTGCCAACAAAGATCCATCTAGTCAAGGCTATGGTTTTTCCTGTGGTCATGTATGGCTGTGAGAGTTGGACTATAAAGAAAGCTGAGCGCCAAAGAATTGATGCTTTTGAACTGTGGTATTGGAGAAGATTCTTGAGAGTCCCTTGGACTGCAAGGAGATCCAACCAGTCCATCTTAAAGGAGCTCAGTCCTGGGTGTTTATTGGAGGGACTGATGATGAAGCTGAAACTCCAATACTTTGGCCACCTAATGTGGAGAGCTTACTCATTTGAAGACTGTGATGCTGGGAAAGATTGAGGGCAGGAGGAGAAGGAAATGACAGAGGATGAGATGGTTGGATGACATCACTTACACAATGGACATGGGTTTGAATGAACTCTGGGAGTTGGTGATGGACAGGGATGCCTGGCATGCTGCGGTTCATGGAGTCGCAAAGAGTTGGACATGACTGAACAACTGAACTGAACTGAACTGGCATATTTCTATTAGACTTTGACTCACCCTAGGAAAGGAAAGATGTCCCCCACCCCCACCTATTTAAAGGCCCCAGGTGAATTATATTGTTTAATTATAGGCCTTTAGTAAATTTATTGCTATTATTTTAAATAATACTTTAATTAATTGCTATTATTTAATAGCAATATTTGAATCAAAGATGAAAACAAGAATTTAGTTCACTTAGCATTTAACCTTGTTTTGTTCTGCATATTTGGGAACAAAATGACTAGGAAGAAAGAGAACTAACTACTGCAGAAAATGCTATTTGCTATGGTTTTCATCTATAGTTGATAAAAAGATGCCATAACATTCTGGATAAATGCTTTAAAGGTAAGCATTATGGAACAGAGATTTAGCAGGTACCTCTGCAAACAATCAGTGCCATTCCTAGGTTGGTAACCTCACTTACTGTGTGATGATGAGCAAGTTATTCATTTATTTTCTCCTTAGTTTTGTCAGATATGAAAATGAGGTCAATGAAAATAACAATATCTGCTTCATAGAATGGGGTTTCCCTCATAGCTCCGTCAGTAAAGCATCTGCCTGCAGTACAGGAGACCTGGGTTCCAATTGTGGGTCAGGAAGATCCCCTGGAGAAGGAAATGACAACCCACTCCAGTATTCTTGCCTGGAGAATTCCATGAACAGAGGAGCCTGGCAGGCTACAGTCCATGGGGTTGCAAGAGTCGGACAGGACTTAGTGACTAAACCACAACCACCATGTCATAGAACAGTTTCTTAAGGATACATTGTGTTAACATTTGCAAAATCTTAACACATGTAGATAAAAAGTACTTATGGTGTATTATTATTTTCTAAATGGAAATCCAATCCTAATTTTCAGTTGCATTTCCTTCTAAATTGAATTTGAATATGAAGTCTTCACTTTTTGAGTTATGGGCTAAAGCACTGGTTCCAAACTGGACTGCTTGTTGGATGGAACATCTGGGTAGTTTAAAAGAACATATTTATACCTGAGTCCCCACCACTGGGGATTTTGATTTACCTCAAATAGGGAATAGCTTCAACCTGTTAAGTATTCAAAGCTCCCCAGGCAATTCTAATGTGTAGCAGTTCTATAGAATATTTCTCTTCAGTTATAGGGAACAAAAATCAAGCCACTTTTTTTAGATTTTTTTCCCCTAATTTTGCCAGAAAATAGGGTCTGAGAGGATGGTCATGTCCCAAGTCTCAGTTGAATCACTGGATCAAGCCTTCAAGTGAGGGTCCTTGGCTTCACTCAGGAAAGAATTCAAGAATGAGCCATGATAAAGTGAAAGCAGGTTTAATTTAGAGAGATACACACTCCATAGGCAGAATGCAGTCTAAGAAGGTGAGAATGGTCCTGAAATATGGGGTAGGTAGTTTTTACGGGTTGAGTAACGTCACGTGCTAATCAGTGAGAGGATTATTCCAACTGTTTTGGAGAAGAGTGGGGATTTACAGAAATTGGGCCACTGCCTACCTTTCAGCCTTTATGGTCATCCTTGGAGCTGCCATGGTACCTGTGGCTTTATCATTTATCTAATGTATTACAAGAGTGTGCAATGAGGCTTAAGTTGAATCTTCTGCCATCTTGGGCCTAAGTGGCTCCAACCAATTTTTTGTCACGTGCTCAATGGCTATGGCATTCTTTGAATGCTCTGCCCTTTTATCTCCTGTCTCCTGTTTTGGATAACACCATAAAAAGTCCACCTTCAGGAACTCAATTATATTTTGCTTCTATGTTCTACCTTGTTTATGCATCCTGCTCCCAAGTTGCCAAATTAAAATATGATATCTATAGAGGATTTTTAAATCCTAATAAGATATTGCCTTTAGTCTTGAAATACAATGCCAGCCTGAGTGGGTTTTCTATTCTTTACAGTTGCTTCTTAATATCATCATCATCACTTTCCCAATTCTATCAGTTTCTATTGCTGCGACTTAGTATAATACCCATTTAATTTGTTAGCTCATAGTTCTCTAAGGAAAAAAATCAGAAAATGGAGAGGCTGGGTTATCTGCATAGGTTCTCAAACAGTTAAAACGAAGGTGTTGACCTGGCTGAGTCCTTATCTGTAGGCTCTGGAGAAATGTTTATCTCTGGGCTTATTCTTGCTATTGGCAGAATTTAAATCCTTATGGTTTTAGGATTGACGTCCCCATTTCCTTGCTGGGTGTCAGCTGTGGTTCATTCTCAGCTCCTAGAGGCTGTCTGCATTTCACATGATGAGTGTTCTCTTTCTTCAAAAGCCAGTGGGAACATTCTTTTCTGACTTCCTATCACAATTCTCTATGGCCAGCAAAAAAGAAAGAAAGGAAAAGAAAAACAAAGTCTTTGGATTTAAAGGACTCAATTCAGCAACTATAGCAGAGGTCTGTTATCCAAAGCTTGCTTTGGTAATGCTCTGTCACCTGAGGTGTATGTTGTTGTCCTGGCTCCCCAACTCCCAACTTTCAACTCACTTTCTACAGTCCAGTTACCTGTCTATTACCCTAAGGCTTTGCTTATTGAGCTCTGAGACAACAATGAGCTCTTTTTTTTTTTTTTGATGGGATATATATATATATATATATTTTTTTTTTTTTAATTTTTTAACTTTACAATATTGTATTGGTTTTGCCTCTTTTGATAAAAGAAACTGCTTCCTCCACCAATGGACTGAGAATAGAAGAAAAAGTCCCTGTAGGACTTCTGTATCTCCTGCATGGAAGGAAGTAAATGTTTCCTTCTTTTAAATGTTTACTTATTTCCTTATTTTAAAGTCTGCTTTGATTGTTGGACTTTGGTGGGCCCTTAGAGAAGATGGTTTATTACTAGAGGGGAGACTCTCTTTTTTGTTATAGGAAATATGTTGAAAATGCTCATTTTTTAAAAAGGCATTTTGAAAGCATCCCAAGTGAAACAGACCATGAACATTCTGCTCCCCAAGGTAGAAGCTGCAAATAAAGATGAAGATTTCTTAGGCTGAAAAATGACACTGATTAAATATAGACTGAGGTGGTTTATGTGAATATTTTGGCCCAGTTATAAGCATTTTTCTTCTCTGTAGCATAGGTCTAGCTATTAATTTTCCCTATAGGCTGACAGTCTTACTGTTACAGTGTTAACAATACAAGATGAAAAATATGCTACTGTGAGAGTTTACTACTGTGAACCCAGTGGTCACATATTTTAAACTTGATTTCTAATATGGGTTTACTGCTTGGCCCTTATATATTTCCAACTAAAGATCATATTAAATTCATATTGACCTCTCTAAAACCTATGGCTCTTTTGTAGAAATTTGCCATAATTAACAGCAACTTCTTTTTGCAGAAATATTTTCTTCTATGACATAGATTAGTAGAAGTAACTGTCTTCTCTGCACAGTCAGTACCCAGAAAGGGTGAAATCCTGATGTCTGTGATGCTTACCTCTAGATACATCCTTGGCCTTTCTGAGTATTTGATTCTTACAGTCAATTTTTGGTCAGTGAGCCACAAAATGTTACCTTTTCTTTTGTTCCTAGACATTGAAGCAGAATCTCAAGCAATACCCACATCCCCATTAAAAAAAAAAAAAAAAAATCAACAGATTGTGTTTCTTTGTTTTGTTTGCCATCAATGTATAATCTTTATAACATGTCAGTTCAGGGTGGAGGTACTATAGGAAAAGTTTGTTAGGCATTTTGGCATTCGATCTCTTAGACTCCTGTTGTAGGTCTTGTATTTCTTCTACACAACTCGAAGGAAGCAGAGTTATCTGTCCTTATAGATTAATAAATACTTTAATTTACAACCCCTTCAATTTTACTACTTGTATTACTGGATTAATGATTCCTGTTGAAAATTTATTCATGGCAAATAAATTAAAACAAAATGTTGTGTTTGCCTTATGTCTATTTAATCTTTATCTATTTGTATTTCTAATGCTTTAATAGCTCTAGCTACAGCAGAAACTATCTTATACCCAGAATTACTTGCAATTAAGAAAACTCTAATGCAGCTTATCTTGTAGACTTATTTGAAACAATTTAAAAATTAAAAAAGAGGAAAGAAATAAAATGCTTTAAGGTCATTGGTATAGTACTAGGGTTGTCTGCTAATATTTAAATATTTCCAAGAAGATAATATAAAAAATGGGAAAGAGCTGTGTATGAAGATCTAAGTATATAAACAATGCATGTAGTAAGTAGAAGGATTATATTCAGAAGATGAGGAAGAATGAAATTTTGTGAGCTTGTCTTAATAAAAGGAAATCATGTTTGCAAGCAATTAGTTATGAAACTCTGTTATGCAAAACATCAATTATGGTCAGCTAAGACACTGGGAATTTGAAGACCTAAATTAAATTAAAAATTTCTTCTTTAAAAAATTAGAATCATTATATTGAAAAATTGTTCTTTTTATTGAGGTACAATTGACAAAACTATATTAGTTTCAGGTGTGCTGCTACTGCTAAGTCACTTCAGTCGTGTCTGACTCTGTGCGACCCCATAGACGGCAGCCTACTAGGCTCCTTTGTCCCTGGGATTCTCCAGGCAAGAACGCTGGACTGGGCTGCCATTTCCTTCTCCAGTGCATGAAAGTGAAAAGTGAAAGTGAAGTCGCTCAGTCCTGTCCGACTCCTAGCGACCCCATGGACTGCAGCCTACCAGGTTCCTCCGTCCATGGGATTTTCAAGGCAAGAGTACTGGAGTGGGTTGCCATTGCCTTCTCCGGTTGGCTATGTATGCTGCTGCTAAGTCGCTTCAGTCGTGTCCGACTCTGTTCAACCCCATAGACGGCAGCCCACCAGGCTCCCCGTCCCTGGGATTCTCCAGGCAAGAACACTGGAGTGGGTTGCCATTTCCTTCTCCAATGCATGAAAGTGAAAAGTGAAAGGGAAGTCGCTCAGTCGTGTCCGACTCCTAGCGACCCCATGGACTGCAGCCTAAGCTCCTCCGTTCATGGGAGTTTCCGGGCAAGAGTACTGGAGTAGGGTGCCATTGCCTTCTCTGAAGTTTCAGGTGTACAATGTAACAATTCAATATGTGTATATGTTGCAAAATGATCACCGCCAGAAGTCTAGTTGACATCCATCAACATACGTAATTACAGAATTTTTTTCCTTGTTATGAGAACTTTAATATTTGCTCTCTTAGCAGCTTTCAAGTACACAATACAGTTTTATTAACTATGGTTTCTACACTGTGCATTATATCCATGATTGTTTGATGACTGGAAGTTTGTATCTTTTAATTCCTTTTACCCATTTCACCTGCCTCTGATATCCATTGATTTGTTCTCTGTATCTATAAGCTTGGTTTTCTTTTTGTTTGTTTGTTTTAAGATTCT
This sequence comes from Bos grunniens, assembly GCF_055505025.1. Classification (NCBI taxonomy): domain Eukaryota; kingdom Metazoa; phylum Chordata; class Mammalia; order Artiodactyla; family Bovidae; genus Bos; species Bos grunniens. The sequence continues at coordinate 111,094,423 of NC_141170.1, read as the reverse complement.
ACAATAAATGAGATTATATGATATTTATCTTTCTATGTTTGACTTATTGCACTTAGCATAAATCCCTCAAGGTTCATCCATCTAGTTCCCAATCTCAAATTTTCATGATTTTTAATGGCTGAATAATATTCAATTGTGTGTATACAAGTGTGGATCACACTTTGAAATATATATATCTCACATTTTGTTTATCCATTCATCTCTTGATGAACACACAAGTTGTTTATGTATCTTGGTTAATGAAAAATAACAGTAAACATGGGGGAGCAGATATGTATTCAAGTTAGTGTTTTTATTTTTGAAAAAAATGCCCAAAAGTGGATTGTTGAATCATAAGTAGTTCTACTTTTAATATTTTGAGGACCATCCATTCTCTTTTCCAAAAAGGAAGCACTGCTTTACATTCTCTCCAACAGTGCAGTCCATATCCTCTCTTATTATTTCACGTCTTTTTGGTGATAGCCATTCTAACTGATGTGAGGTGATAATATTATTGTGGTTTTGATTTTCAATTCCCTGATGGTTAGAAATGTTGAGCATCTTTTTATGTACCTGTTGGTCATCTAACTCAGATGACCGTTATAACTACTACTGTGGGCAAGAATCCCTTTGAAGAAATGGAGTACCCATCATAGTCAAGAAAAGAGTCAAAAATGCAGTACTTGGATGGTATCTCAAAAATGACAGAATGATCTCTGTTCGTTTCCAAGGCAAACCATTCAATATCATGGTAATCCAAGTCTATGCCCCAACTAGTAATGCTGAGGAAGCTGAAGTTGAATGGTTCTATGAAGACTTACAAGATCTTTTAGAACTAACACCCCCAAAAGATGTCCTTTTCATTATAGGGGACTGAAATGCAAAGTACAAAGTCAAGAAAAACCTGGAGTAACAGACAAATTTGGCCTTGGAGTACAGAATGAAACAGGGCAAAGGCTAATAGAGTTTTGCAAGAAAACACACTGGTCGTAGCAAACACCCTCTTCCAAAAACACAAGAGAAGACTCTACATGTGGATATCACCAGATGGTCAACACTGAAATCAGATTGATTATATTCTTTACAGCCAAAGATGGAGAATCTCTATATAGTCAGCAAAAACAAGATGGGGAGCTGACTGTGGCTCAGATCATGAACGCCTTATTGCCAAATTCAGACTTAAACTGAAGAAAGAAGGGAAAACCACTAGACCATTGAAGTATGACCTACCTAAATGAAATCCCTTATAATTATACAGTGGAAGTGAAAAATAGATTGAAAGGACTAGATCTGATAGACAGAGTGCCTGATGAACTATGGACAGAGGTTCTTGACATTGTGCAGAAGATGGGATCAAGATCATCCCCAAGAAAAAGAAGTGTAAAAAGCAAAATGGTTGTCTGAGGAGGCCTTACAAATAGCTGTGAAAAGAAGAGAAGCAAAAACTAAAAGAGAAAAGGAAAGATATATCCATTTGAATACAGAGTTCCAAATAGCAAGGAGAGATAAGAAAGTCTTCCTCAGTGATCAGTGCGAAGAAATAGAGGAAAACAATAAAATGGGAAAGACTGGAGATATCTTCAAGAAAATTAGAGATACCAAGGGAATATTTCATGCAAAGATGGGCTCGATAAAGGACAGAAATGGTATGGACCTAACAGAAGCAGAAGATATTAAGAAGAGGTAGCAGGAATACACAGAAGTATACAAAAAAGATCTTCACGACCAAGATATTCACGATGATATGATCACTCACCTAGAGCCAGACATCCTTGAATGTGAAGTCAAGTGGGCCTTAGAAAACATCACTACGAACAAAGCTAGTGGAAGTGATGGAATTCCAGTTGAGCTCTTCCAAATCCTGAAAGATGATGCTGTGAAAGTGCTGCACTCAATACGTTAGCAAATTTGGAAAACTCAGCAGTGGCCACAGGACTGGAAAAGGTCAGTTTTCATTCCAATCCCAAAGAAAGGCAATGCCAAAAAATGCTCACACTACCATAGAATTGCACTCATCTCACATGCTAGTAAAGTAATGCTCAAAATTCTCCAAGACAGGCTACAGCAATACGTGAACTGTGAACTTATAGATGTTCCAGCTGGTTTTAGAAAAGGCAGAGGAACAAGAGATCAAATTGCCAACATCTGCTGTATCATCAAAAAAGAAAGAGAGTTCCAGAAAAACATCTATTTCTGTTTCATTGACTATGCCAAAGCCTTTGACTGTGTGGATATTAATAAATTGTGGAAAATTCTTCAAGATATGGGAAACCAAACCACCTGACCTGCCTCTTGAGAAATCTGTATGCAGATGAGGAAGCAACAGTTAGAACTGGACCTGGAACAACAGACTGGTTCCAAATAGGAAAAGGAGTACGTCAAGGCTGTATATTGTCACCCTGCTTATTTAAGTTATATGCAGAGTACATCATGAGAAACACTGGGCTGGAAAAAGCACAAGCTGGAATCAAGATTTCCAGGAGAAATATCAATAATCTCAGATATGCAGATGACACCACCCTTATGGCAGAAAGTGAAGAAGAACTAAAGAGCCTCTTGATGAAAATGAAAGAGGAGAGTGAAAAAGTTGGCTTAAAGCACAACATTCAGAAAACTAAGATCTAGTCCCATCACTTCATGGGAAATAGATGGGGAAACAGTGGAAACAGTATCAGACTTTCTTCTTTTGGGCTCCAAATTCACTGTAGATGGTGATTGCAGCCATGAAATTAAAAGATACTTGCTCCTTGGAAGAAAAGTTATGACCAACCTAATCAGCATATTAAAAAGCAGAGACATCAGTTTGCCAACAAAGGTCCATCTAGTCAAGCTATGGTTTTTCCAGTAGTCATGTATGGCTGTGAGAGTTGGACTATAAAGAACGCTGAGTGTGGAAGAATTGGTGGTTTTGAATTGTGGTGTTGGAAAAGACTCTTGAGAGTCCCTTGGACTGCAAGGGGATCCAAGCAGTTCGTCCTAAAGGAAATCAGTCCTCAGTATTCGTTGGAGGGACTGATGCTGAAACTCCAATACTTTGGCCCCCCGATGTGAAGAACTGACTCATTTGAAAGAACCCTGATACTGGGAAAGATTGAAGACAGGAGGAGAAGGGGACAACAGAGGATGAGATGGTTGGATGGCATCAGCAACTCAATGGACATGAATTTGAGTAAATTCTAGGAGTTGGTGATGGACAGGGAGGCCTGGTGTGCTGCGGTTCGTAGGGTCACAATGAGTTGGATATGACTAAATGACTGAACTGAACTTAACTGGTCATCTGTATGTCTTCTTTGGAGACATGCCTATTTTGAATCTCTGCCTGTTTTTTAATTGACTTGCTTTTTTGTTTGTTTCATTTTTGCTATTGAATTGTTTGTTTTGTTTTTGTGAAGAACTATCTTAATGTCTCCCCACCTGACTATCTTAATGTCTCCCCACTATTTATGTGACCTACATAAATAGTGGTTATTTGATCACAAGTGAGATTGTTAGAAATGAAGTGGGATACTGATTTTGAGAGGAATCAGTGATGTTTGGTGGTGGTGAAATGGTTGAAGTTTATTAGAAATGCCTAATGATTATAAACACAGGATCTGTTGAGTAAAGCTGATATTCAGAAACTGGAGTGCCTGAGTCTAAATTCCAAATTCAGAGATCAAAGGCAGGAATAAACATGTGGGAAAATCTGGAATGGGATGGGGCCAGAATTGGTACTGATTGCAAACAGAAAAGAAGACAATTTAAAAAAGTATAAGCACCATGTTTCAAGATTGCCTTTATTACCAAATGGAAGTCTGGAACCAGATTCTCTGGGTAGAAATTCTGACTCTCCTATTTACTATATCTGTGACACAGTCAGCTTAATTAATCCTTTAGAGTATTTGTTTCCTCTTATAAAAAATGCAAAAATTACACTAATAATCATCTAGGACTATTTTTTGAATTAAGTGAATTAATACATATAAAGTACCTAAAACATTAGCATGTACCTAAAAGATAGTAATTTGATAGTATTGTTGGTATTGTTTTTATTAAACAAAATTAAGTCAAGCAATTAACGTTGTAGGTACTATGTTTCTAATATTTCCAACATCCCTGACATACGTATGTTATTCCTGTTTTTACAGATGGGGAAGCTAATTTTCAGAGGGGAAAATGACATCTCTAAGGTTTCAAAGCTTTAAGAAAAAGGTGTGAGCTAAAAATAAGATATCTCTGACTTCCCAGATGATATATAATTTTATTTTCACTACTTCACAAGTTATGTAACATAAGAAGTCTCTCTAAAGACCATGTAATTTTAGATGAAAGATAAAGTAATTCTTTTTTAATAAACGGAAGAGTTGAGTATGGTTTTTAAAAATAATTTCAGTGCATTTTAATTTGGTCTTGACGACACATGTGTTTTAGCCAGCACTAATGAAACAAAGCTAGAAATAAAGAAAGAGTGGGATTTTAAAAGCCTAAATTATGAAGAAAACCTCACATTGCAGATGTATCTTGCACATTGGTATGCAGGCATGGTAATGACATATATTAAGTTAAGTATGAGTTATTGTGTGTGACTAGAGCATGGAATGAATGAGGCATCAATTGGACGTGAGAGTAGACAGGTATTTGAGGCTACATTATGAATAGTCTTAACTCTATACTGAGAATGCTGCTGCTGCTGCTAAGTCGCCTCGGTCGTGTCCAACTCTGTGTGACCCCATAGATGTCAGCCCACCAGGCTCCGTCGTCCCTAGGATTCTTCAGGCAAGAACACTGCAGTGGGTTGCCATTTCCTTCTCCAATGCATGAAAGTGAGAAGTGAAAGTGAAGTTGCTAAGTCATGTCTGACTCTTCACAACTCCATGGACTGAAGCCCACCAGGCTCCTCCGTCTATGGGATTTTATAGGCAAGAGTACAGGAGTGGGGTTCCATTGCCTTCTCCAATACTGAGAATAGAATAAACTATTATTAAACTACATACTATAGAATATGGGGAAAATTAAGATTTTTAAAAATAGAAGATGAATATGATAAAATAATATACTGAAACAGAGAACTCTGGTAGCAAGGTAAGTAGTATATTTGTTGTGAGAGAAAGTGGATAAAGGAGATCACAGACTCTACAAATAGTCATGATGATGAGGAAATACAAGGGATGGGATCCTTAGAGAAGTAATTTAAGAAAATAAGACTCAAAAGCTTTTTCTAATATTAAAAATTAAGAAAGGATAATTTGTGAGTGGCTGATTTTTAGCTGTGGCAACCAAGTAAATGATTATTTCTTTTTATATGGAAAGACAGGTGGAGAAGCAGGTTTTAGAGGGAAAATGAGGAATTCAGTTTTGAATTGGCAAAGTTGGAGATAGAGTGGGATATTTAGATAAAGCAGCTATTTGGAAATGTGTTTACACTCAGTACTAGAGGTGTAGACTTGAGGATTCTGATGATGCAATTGATAATTGAATTCATGTGAATCATAGATTATCGTGCATATGAAGATAGAAGGAAGACACTATAAATAGTAATAGATCTCTGGGAGACTCTAGTATTTACATAGCAGAAGGGGGCAACTTGTTGGTAAGGAAGATGAAGTATAATAAAAGATTTAGTCACGCTATGAAAAAGAAGTGAAACAGAAGATAAAGGAGCAGAAAGTTTTAAAGACAGAACGTCAGTTCAATTCAATTCAGTTGCACAGTTGTGTCCAGCTCTTTGCGACCCCATGGACTGCAGCATGCCAGGCTTCCCTGCCCATCACCAGCTCCCAGAGGTTGCTCAAACTCAATGTCCATCAGGTTGGTGATGCCATCCAGCCATCTTATTCTCTCCATCCCCTTCTTCCACCTTCAATCTTCCCCAGCATCAGGGTCTTTTCCAATGAGTCAGTTGTTTGTATCTGGTGACCAAGGTTTTGGAGTTTTAGTTTCAACATCAGTCCTTCCAGTGAATATTCAGAACTGATTCCCTTTAGGATTGACTGGTTTGATCTCCTTCTAGTCCAAGGGACTCTCAAGAGTCTTCTCCAACACCATAGTATGTCAGTTTCAGAAAAATCAGACTGTGGGGTCAAGAAAGATGAGGACATTAACAAGTTACTAGACTTCACACTTAAAAAACAATAGGATTTTCCCACAAGAACACTTTCAGTGGAATAATCAGAGGACAGGTAGATTGTGATGAGTGGAAGATTGAATGGCATAAGAAGAGTTGAGTAGGATAATGATAATTGATAGACAGATAAATATTGGAGAATCATGGTTTTCTTTGAGAAAAGAGCAAATGAAACCAATGTAAGTACAGTTTTGATATACCTTGAGGTGAAGAAGATGTTTGAAAATATTTGCTCCTGATGGTTTCTATTTCCTCATAGTATGAAACAAGGACATCTGCTGGGTAACTTTAGAAACTTAGGTTTGGAACACTCTGCTAGTAGTAGGTGATTAAAGAGCTGGAATATGTGGGATTGTTGTATTAATGTATTTTTTAAAACACAGTGAAAAAGTTGTATAAGAATATCAAATGTACGGCAGTATATTCTGAGTAGCCTGAGAGAAGGAACAAAGAAAATAGACAAATGGGTTGAGCCATGGTTGGAAATTGGCAAGGCAGATGTTTAAAGTCAAAGGATAAAAGGAAATGAATACAGGAAGATTCAAATAGATAAGAAAAACTGGGATCAGAAAGCTGATCAATGATATATTCCATATCATTGTCAGTGATCTGGTGTTGTAGGTGAGAAAATGGAGTTAAGTATACGGATAGGCTTGGGCTTTCCTGATAGTTCAGTTGGTAAAGAATCCGCCTGCAATGCAGGAGACCCCGGTTTGATTCCTGAATCAGCAACATCCGCTTGAGAAGGGATAGGCTACCCAATCTGGTATTCTTGGGCTTCCGTTGTGGCCCAGCTGGTAAAGAATCCATCCACAATGTGGGAGACCTGGGTTCTATCCCTGGTTTGGGAAGATCCCCTGGAGAAAGGGAAAGTCTACCCATTCCAGTATTCCGGCCTGGAGAATTCCATGGACTGTATGTATAGTCCATGGAATGGCAAAGAGTCGGACATGACTGAGAGACTTTCACTTTCATATGGATAGGAATTTGTCAGTCATCTCTTCCCTTTTACTCTTTGCATGCTATGATAAGAGGAGTAAGTATTTAAAATGTACTTTCCAAGAGTTGCGGAGAAGGCAATGGCACCCCACTCCAGTACTCTTGCCTGGAAAATCCCATGAACGGAGGAGCCTGGTAGGCTGCAGTCCATGGGGTCGCTAAGAGTCGGACATCACTGAGCGACTACACTTTCACTTTTCACTTTCCTGCATTGGAGAAGGAAATGGCAACCCACTCCAGTGTTCTTGCCTAGAGAATCCCAGGGACGGGGGAGCCTGGTGGGCTGCCGTCTATGGGGTTGAACAGAGTCGAATACGACTGAAGTGACTTAGCAGCAGCAGTTCCAAGTGTTGATGAAGTATGATTAAATTTTTTAAGGATATGACAGAATTGGCATAGTCTAAATGAAGAAATAGCATCTTAGACTTACATAGGAGCTAGATGAGACATTGGAAGTGAAGTATGTCGATTTTCTCCCTCTTGCCTGCCCAATGACCTTAGATAGATTTTACTTTTCTGAGCTTTAGTTTCTTCATTTGTATATTGTACATTTGTATAACACTTGGTGTACCTGCCTCAAAAGGTTCTTCGAATCATCACCATTACTTAAAGTTTACTTAAAACAGAATTACTTAGAGGATACCGCACTATGAGAGAAAAAAGGAGATGTAGTTCTAGAATTAGATAAATTTTGGAAACTCCAGTATGTTTTCTTCTTGGAGTGTTGAAGCTCCAAATGGACTTCAGTTTTATTTTTTTTTAATAAAAAGAAACTGATTTTATTTCGCTTATTGTTACACAGCTTTATTTAACAAGGCTATTTTAAATTAGGAAAGAAATTGTGTTTATTATCTTCAAAATTTGCACTAGAATTCTGCAGAGCACATCTTTTATTTTATATATTGCCCGAGTCCAGCTCCAGCAGCCAGGGATTCAACATGAAGAGATAAACAGTGTTGGCGATGAGACAGCCTCTCAGTTTTCTCGGACTGCCTATTTATTTCAAGTTTAAGAATCTCTTTTATACTTTTACAAAAACATTAGGTCAGAGGTTTGACATTTTCAGTTCCCCCTCACCCAGATTTATTATCTCCATAAATCATTGTTGGTCTGCAGAGTTCCTGCTTCAGAGATTCTCTCAGAATCAGCTTTACCATCTATTATCTATTTCCTCTTATGTGTCCTATAGTTAACTTGTGATTACATTGTAACTCATGCTACATTCCTCAGTTTATTTCTTATCTTTCTAAATCCTGTTTGCTCCTAATATCCTGAGCTCACTATCTCTTAAAAAGGCTTCTAGCTACAGTATCTCTAAAATTCCTAACCTCTATAAGCTATAGTAAAAATGCTAACATTACAACATTCCTTAAATCTTGAACTTCTAACTATTTTAATTATTTCTAAGCCCTAAATTCAGTAAACTCCTTTGCCATAAACATTTTCCTCACAAATAGGCTTCAGATAGCAATCCCTCCCATGGCCTCAAGCTATGGCCTATGTGCTCATCTTGGAACACTCTTTTGTAAAAGTCCTTGAACAAATGTCAATGATTAACTTCATGAATTATTCTCTGAGCACAGCTGCAGAAGGCTTTGTGCCTTCTCATGCTCCTCTCAAGAACAATAAACACCATAATATTCTTTTCAGTTAACTCAGCTGAAGAGAGGAAAGAACAAATCAGAATTACAAGGCCTAACTCCTCCATCCGGGTCCGTGCCTGTGGGACAAGGAGAGGGAATTGGGGCCATGCCTCCATTTTGTGAGTAATGTCTAATGCAGCTCCCAACGATATATATTCTGTTCAGTTCAGTTGCTCAGTCCTGTCCGACTCTTTGCAACCCGATGAATCGCAGCACGCCAGGCCTCCCTGTCCATCACCAGTTCCCGGAGTTCACTCAAACTCATGTCCATCGAGTCAGTGATGCGATCCAGCCATCTCATCCTCTGTCGTCCCTTTCTCCTCCTGCCCCCAATCCCTCCCAGCATCAGAGTCTTTTCCAATGAGTCAACCCTTTGCATGAGGTGGCCAAAGTATTGGAGTTTCAGCTTTAGCATCAGTCCTTCCAATGAACACCCAGGACTCATCTCCTTTACGATGGACTGGTTGGATCTCCTTGCAGTCCAAGGGACTTTCAAGAGTCTTCTCCAACACCACAGTTCAAAAGCATCAATTCTTTGGCGCTCAGCTTTCTTCACATTCCAACTCTCACATCCATACGTGATCACTGGAAAAACCATAGCCTTGACTAGACGGACCTTTGTTGGCAAAGTAATGTCTCTGCTTTTGAATATGATTTCTAGGTTAGTCATAAGTTTCCTGCAAAGGAGTAAGTGTCTTTTAATTTCATGGCTGCAGTCACCATCTGCATTGATTTTGGAGCCCCCAAAATAAAGTCTGACACTGTTTCCACTGTTTCCCCATCTATTTCCCATGAAGTGGTGGGACCGGATGCCATGATCTTCGTTTTCTGAATGTTGAGCTTTAAGCCAACTTTTTCAGTTTCCTCTTTCACTTTCGTCAAGAAGCTCTTTAGTTCCTCTTCACTTTCTGCCATAAGTGTGGTGTCATCTGCATATCTGAGGTTATTGATATTTCTCCTGGCAATCTTGATTCCAGCTTGTGCTTCTTCCAGCCCATCATTTCTCATGATGTACTCTGCATATAAGTTAAATCAGCAGGGTGACAATATACAGCCTTGACATACTCCTTTTCCTATTTGGAACCAGTCTGTTGTTCCATGTCCAGTTATAACTGTTGCTTCCTGACCTGCATATAGGTTTCTCAAGAGGTAGATCAGGTGGTCTGGTATTCCCATCTCTTTCAGAATTTTCCAGTTTATTGTGATCAACACAGTCAAAGGCTTTGGAATATTCAATAAATCAGAAATAGATGTTTTTCTAGAACTCTCTTGCTTTTTTGGTGATCCAGTGGATGTTGGCAATTTGATCTCTGGTTCCTCTGTCTTTTCTAAAACTAGTTTGAACATCTGGGAGTTCACGGTTCATGTATTGCTGCAGCCTGGCTTGGAGAATTTTGAGCATTGCTTTACTAGCATGTGAGATGAGTGCAATTGTGTGGTAGTTTGAGCATTCTTTGGCATTGCCTTTCTTTGGGATTGGAATGAAAACTGACCTTTTCCAGTCCTGTGGCCACTGCTGAGTTTTCCAAATTTGCTGGCATATTGAGTGCACCACTTTCACAGCATCATCTTTCAGGATTTGAAATAGCTCAACTGGAATTCTATCACCTCCACTAGCTTTGTTCATAGTGGTGTTTTCTAAGGCCCACTTGACTTCACATTCCAGGATGTCTGGCTCTAGGTGAGTGGTCACACCATCATGGTTATCTGGGTCGTGAAGCTTTTTTGTACAGTTCTTCTGTGTATTCTTGCCACCTCTTCTTAATATCTTCTGCTTCTGTTAGGTCCATAGCATTTGTGTCCTTTATCAAGCCCATCTTTTCGTGAAATATTCCCTTGGTATCTCTAATTTTCTTGAAGTGATCTCTAGTCTTTCCCATTCTGTTGTTTTCCTCTATTTCTTTGCATAGATCGCTGAGGAAGGCTTCCTTATCTCTTCTTGCTATTCTTTGGAACTCTGCATTCAAATGCTTATATCTCTCCTTTTCTCCTTTGCTTTTCATTTCTCTTCTTTTCAGAGCTATTTGTAAGGCCTCCTCAGACAGCCATTGTGCTTTATGCATTTCTTTTCCATGAGGATGGTCTTGATCCCTGTCTCCTGTACAATGTCATGAACCTCAATCCATAGTTCATCAGACACTCTACTATATATCTATATCTATATACACACATATATATTATCTTTAATTTTTTTTTTTTTCACCAGAACTGTTAGGTAAGCTACATCAGAAAATATGTTGCACATATGGCCAGAATATTGGCAATATTTGCCCAGGTTTTTTTTTCCAGAGTTCTATTGCTTAATTTATAAGTGTAAACAATCACATTATACTTGAAACATATATTCAATTGGGCTCAATCACCATTTTAGACAAATATTATTATTTCTCTAGTGGTCATTGATTTCTTAGTCACAAAAACCTCTGAATGTAAATATGAAATTTTAATTTATTTTATTTGACTTTCTTTGATAATATTTTTGTTTAAAATTTTTTTCATTCTTATTCATAAAAGCTATTGGTCTATAGGTTCCCTTTCTTAATACATCTTCATCAGATTTTTATATGAAGATTTTAGGGATTCTGAAGATGAGTTAAAAATTACTCCTTTTTCTATTTTCTGGAAGACTTTCTGTATGGTGTTATGTAAATATTTGGGAGAATTTTCTGGTAAGGAAATTTGGGTCTCAGGATTTTGGAAAGATGACTTAAGTAGATATGTAACAGTTACTGAATCACTTATATTTTCTCTATTCATTTTTTGGTAAACCATTTATCTAGAAAATTTTCTGGTTAATGTAAAAATTTAAATTAATTGACATATAGGTATAAGTATAGATAATACCGGGAGAAGGCAATGGTACCCTACTACAGTACTCTTGCCTGGAAAATCCTATGGACGGAGGAGCCTGGTGGGCTGCAGTCCATGGGGTCTCTAAGAGTCGGACACGACTGAGTGACTTCACTTTCACTTTTCACTTTCATGCATTGGAGGAGGAAATGGCAACCCACTCTAGTGTTCTTGCCTGGAGAATCCCAGGGATGGTGGGGCCTGGTGGGCTGCCATCTATGGGGTCACACAGAGTCAGATATGACTGAAGTGACTTAGCAGCAGCAGCAGCATAGATAATACCAACAGTTTTTAATTTTATTTACTGTACATTTGCTTTTTAAAAATTACTTTGTTTTTACTTTATATTTTATTCTATTTTTATTTTAGTTTAATTTCTATTCATTTTCTAACTTCTAGACATGGATACGTAGATCATGATTTTATTTTTGTGTGTGTAATACATAGATTCAAGATCATACTGCTTTTCAGAGTAGATCTGCAATTTGTGTCATATGTGGCTTGGATGAACAGAGGCATAATAAAAACAAGTAGAGTGAAGTAAGCCAGAAGGAAAAACATAAATACAGTATACTAACGCATATATATGGAATTTAGAAAGATGGTAACAATAACCCGGTGTACGAGACAGCAAAAGAGACACTGATGTATAGAACAGTCTTATGGACTCTGTGGGAGAGGGAGAGGGTGGGAAGATTTGGGAGAATGGCAATGAAACATGTAAAATATCATGTAGGAAACGAGTTGCCTGTCCAGGTTCGATGCACGATGCTGGATGCTTGGGGCTGGTGCACTGGGACGGCCCAGAGGGATGGTATGGGGAGGGAGGAGGGAGGAGGGTTCGGGATGGGGAACACATGTATACCTGTGGCGGATTCATTTTGATATTTGGCAAAACTAATACAATTATGTAAAGTTTAAAAATAAAATAAAATTAGAAAAAAAAAAAAAAAAACAAGTAGAAGTTTTGTATTACACGCGGGTATAAAGTCCTTAAGCAAATGTCAATGTGGCAGATATTTTACTTGTTTTTCTATGCTTCAGAGAAATTTATTTTATGATCAGACAAGTGTGAGCAAGAGTCTCTCAGGGAAAATTTTATATGATAGGGCCATATAAAGAGTAGACCATTATTCTACAATGGCATCATTTTGTGTATATGTCAGAACTAAACATAGAATGACTGTGTTAATTTTGTAGAAAGTTTTAAAAAGTTTTTATTTTTCATTCCCACAAGGAAAAGACTAAAAAAAAAAAAAAAAAAAAAAAGCCTTCTTAGTCCCAGGCTGAAAACTTTGATAACTCATAACAATCTATATTAAGTGAAATGAATTAGGAAATCCTAAATTTCACATACCATTATTCAGTAAGTTGTACATGTCTTTGAAAATAAATGTGAACTTTTTAATTGTCAGAATAGTTATTTTCTAATGAAAAATTTCTAGTCTTTTTCTGTGAATGGGGAAAGAAGGTATTGTAATATTTTCCATAGACTTTGTGCATATGCATCTCAGTGATGTCAAAAAATGCCTGGACAGTTTGGACTGAATCAAGAGAGGAAGAGCATAGTATCAGTTTGACTTTTAGAAGTTGTATTCCTGTTGTTAGGATAGCCATATGAACCATCTGCTTTCCCCTCTATCTCCTCAAGTTTCTCACTGACCTGGCTAATTCCACGAAGCAGACTTCTTTTGACTTCCTCTCCACTGCCTAACATCTCTCTTTTGTATGAGCTCCTTGCACAGCTCAGTCCTACATGTGTAGATGCTTGTCTGGGACAGTGCTTGCTTTAATTTCAAGCCACTAGGCTTCAGCAATATGTGAACCGTGAACTTCCTGATGTTAAAGCTGGTTTTAGAAAAGGCAGAGGAACCAGAGATCAAATTGCCAACACCCGCTGGATCATGGAAAAAGCAAGAGAGTTCCAGAAAAACATCTATTTTTGCTTTATTGACTATGCCAAAGTCTTTGACTGTGCGGATCACAATAAACTGTGGAAAATTCTGAAAGAGATGGGAATACCTGATCTGCCTCTTGAGAAATTTGTATGCAGGTCAGGAAGCAACAGTTAGAACTGGACATGGAACAGTGGACTGGTTCAAAATAGGAAAAGGAGTACGTCAAGGCTGTATATTGTCACCCTGCTTATTTAACTTCTATGCAGAGTACATCATGAGAAACGCTGGACTGGAAGAACACAAGCTGGAATCAAGATTGCTGGGAGAATCAATCACCTCAGATATGCAGATGACACCACCCTTATGGAAGAAAGTGAAGAGGAACTAAAAAGCCTCTTGATGAAAGTGAAAGAGGAGAGTGAAAAAGTTGGCTTAAAGCTCAGCATTCAGAAAACAAAGATCATGGCATCCGGTCCCATCACTTCATGGGAAATAGATGGGGAACCAGTGGAAACAGTGTCAGACTTTATTTTTTTGGGCTCCAAAATCACTGTAGATGGTGACTGCAGCCATGAAATTAAAAGATGCTTACTCCTTGGAAGGAAAGTATGACCAACCTAGATAGCATATTCAAAAGCAGAGACATTACTTTGCCAACAAAGATTCATCTAGTCAAGGCTATGGTTTTTCCTGTGGTCATGTATGGATGTGAGAGTTGGACTGTGAAGAAGGCTAAGTGCCGAAGAATTGATGCTTTTGAATTGTGGTGTTGGAGAAGACTCTTGAAAGTCCCTTGGACTGCAAGGAGATCCAACCAGTCCATTCTGAAGGAGATCAGCCCTGGGATTTCTTTGGAAGGAATGATGTTAAAGCTGAAACTCCAGTACTTTGGCTACCTCATGCGAAGAGTTGACTCATTGGAAAAGACTCTGATGCTGGGAGAGATTGGGAGCAGGAGGAGAAGGGGATAACAGAGGATGAGATGGCCGGATGGCATCACTGACTCAATGGATGTTAGTCTGGGTGAACTCTGGGAGTTGGTGATGGACAGGGAGGCCTGGCGTGCTGCGATTCATGGGGTCACAAAGAGTTGGACACGACTGAGCAACTGAACTGAACTGAACTGAGGCTTTATAGTTTTAATTTCCTTTAGAAGTATTTTGGATTTATTAATTATATTACATATTATAATTACTCTAAAGTCCATTCTTTATTATTTCACTGTTAATATAACTAATTTGTTGTAGCTCAAACAAATCGCAGGCCTGGATCTCAAAATGTGACTGTCATATAGAAAGAATAAGTCAGCAAGACCAAATGCTGCACCAAGTCTCTTAGGACGCTCCTGTGTTTCAGATGTGTTAATGGAACCATCCAGGTGGAAACCTGAGGTGTCACATCTGGGTTCCTCCCAAGGGACTACCTGAATTCTCTTTCCTGGAATACTGAATTGCTTTCTAAAGTTGCATTAAAGCAGCAACAACAACAACAAACTTGAGTGTATCCTTTCTTGAAGGGTTATACTTTTATAAGTAAACTATTTCATTCTTCCAGATCACATCTAAAATTATTTGAAATAATAGGTTATTTATAGAAATATATTATTATAGAAACAATTGCATAGATTAAAACCGTAAAAATAGATGTCTATTTTTGTTTCAAGAAACTGATAATTTTTTTTCCAGTTAAAGCAGACAGAAGGACCATTCTTGTGGATTATGGAAAAATTTATTTCTGACACAAAGGGAGTCTTTTGACTGCTTACATTAAAAAGAAAAATCAAATGCAGAATTTGTTTGTTGTAGGCTTCTTGGTTCTCTCTTCCGGAGGGACAAAAGTGGGATATTTAAGTCTGAAAGTGGTAAGCTGTGTAAAATCTCAGATATTTTATTTGAATCTAAATAGCTTCAAAAATGAAGAGAAAGATTTTTATATCCACAAGTTAGGACCTCAGTGATATATATTTATTTCACATGATGACAGGGGCATCCTTAATACTAAATAATTATAATCAGCTATATTTTAGAATGTCAAATGGATCAGTAGTTTGGCTAAAAATAATCAGTTATAAACTAAGTGAACAGAGTTAGCAAGAAGAGCTCTTTGTATCATTAGGTTCCATACATATTGAATATTTTCCCACTATTGAATATATGGTTGAAGCATAGCTATTAAAGTATTTGATATTTGGTAACAGAAGTATACATTTCAGATGAAAATACTCTTAAAAGTTCTTTTTTAATATATATATATATATTTTTGGTTTTAACTTTTTTAAAATATAAATTTATTTTAATTGGAGGTTAATATTGTATTGGTTTTGCCATACATCAACATGAATCTGCTACAGTTGTACATGTGTTCCCCATCCTGAACCCCCGTCCCACCTCCCTCCCCGTATCATCCCTCTGGGTCATCCCAGTGCACCAGCCCCAAGCAACCAGTATCATGCATCGAACTTGGACTGGCAATTTGTCACAGTCTTTTTCAAATTATCAATAACATATCCATTTTATCTTATTATCAGTTCTATTTTACATATGAGGAAATTCACACTTGGAAGACATAAGTAAGTTGTCCAGTTTGTAAATGATTAAGCCTAGATTCAAATCTATGCAGCATGTTGAATGGATCAATACTCTTAATTGCCATACAACATTTATTTAAGCAACCAATAATAGAAATATTATTTTCACTTCTTGGAGTGAGGAAACATCAGAAAAAATAAGATTTGAAGGTCAAGAAGCTAGCAGAAATGGGGATTGAATTAGTTCTATCTGAATCTAGAGCTTGCCCCTCAAATCCTGTAATTCTTCAGTATCTTTTTCTCCATACATCTCTCTCCATTTCTTTTGCAAGTACGTAAGAAAGAAAATGTGCTGTGCTCAGTTGTTCAGTCATGTCCAACTCTTTACAACACACAGACGATAGCTCACCAGGTTCCTCTGTCCATGGAATTCTCCAGGCGAGAATACTGGAGGAGTGGGTTGCCATTTCCTACACCAAGGGATCTTCTTGATCCAGGGATAGAACCCATGTCTCCTGCTTGGTAGGGGGAATTCTTTACCACTGCACCATCTGGGAAACCCCAAGAAAATAAATTATAGCAAAATGACAATAGTAGTTATCTCTGAACTGGCTGGATCAATTAAATGAATATTTTCTCATTTATTCTTGAGCACTTAAATTACTACAAATATTTTTATTGAAGCAAAAATACTAGAGCCTCAATGAATAATCTTATCTTGATAGATTGGTGGGTTTGATCTAGGGAGATAAATAATTGGCCAGTGTGCATAAAAGATCTATAACTCTTTAAGTAATGGTTAAGAATGATCATCAAATAACACATTACTATTCACTCTAGCAGTAACAGGACATATTCCCAGCCTAAATATATTGGATTCCAACTGCATAGCAATATAGTCTAATAATCATAAAAGTATTGGCCATTCTTGTATTAGAATAAATGGACTGTTGGAAGTGTGAACTGAGGAAATGGGAAAAATTCAGGTTAGTAAGTAGTATAGTGGAAAGACTGAAGACCTAGCAGATTTGTTAGGTATTAAAGAAGGCTATTTTAAGAAGAAAAATGTATATATTTTTTCAATTCTGATTTGAACAAACCAATCATAAAAACAAATTAGGGAAACTTGAAACTTGTTAGATGTGTATCAAATGATATTAAGGAATTATGTTTATTTTACTTATGTGTGATCATGATATTTTGGAAATACCTACTTACAGTGGAATGCTGCAATGTGTATGAAAGTGAAAGTGAAGTCGTTCAGTCCTGTCCAACTCTTTGTGACCCCATGGACTGTAGCCTACCAGGCTCCTCCACCCACGGAATTTTCCAGGCAAGAGTACTGGAGTGGGTTGCCATTTCCTTCTCCAGATGATCTTCACGACCTGGATCAAACCCGGGTATCCTGCATTGCAGGCAGTTGCTTTACCATCTGAGCCATCAGGGAAGCAATGTGTATGGTTTACTTAAAAATAACTTGTTGAGAGAGATGTCAATGGCTGCTTATATATATGGGAACATAATATTATTGTGTCTCTATTTTTATGAGTTGATATAATTCTAATAAAGTTAAGAAAAGAAAAAGGAAAAAGATAGTAACTTAATTAGCGGTGAACTTGGGTGATGGAAAGGACTTTAATAGAGATTCAGTTCAGTTCAGTCGCTCAGTCATGTCCAACTCTTCGCGACCCCATGAATTGCAGTACGCCAGGCCTCCCTGTCCATCAGCAACTCCCGGAGTTCACTCAAACTCATGTCCATCGAGTCGGTGATGCCATCCAGCCATCTCATCCTCTATCGTCTCCTTTTCCTCCTGCCCCTAGTCCCTCCCAGCATCAGAGTCTTTTCCAATGAGTCAGCTCTTCACATGAGGTGGCCAAAGTACTGGAGTTTCAGCTTTAGCATCATTCTTTCCAAAGAACACCCAGGACTGATCTCCTTTAGAGTGGACTGGTTGGATCTCCTTGTAGTCCAAGGGATTCTAAAGAGTCTTCTCCAGCACCACAGTTCAAAAGCATCAATTTTTCAGCGCTCAGCTTTCTTCACATTCCAACTCTCACATCCCTACGTGACTGCTGGAGAAACCATAGCCTTGACAAGATGAACCTTTGTTGGCAAAGTAATGTCTCTGCTTTTGAATATGCTATCTAGGTTGGTCATAACTTTCCTTCCAAGGAGTAAGCGTCTTTTAATTTTATGGCTGCAGTCACCATCTGCAGTGATTTTGGAGCCCAGAAATATGAAGTCTGACACTGTTTCCACTGTTTCCCCATCTATTTCCCATGAAGTGATGGGACCAGATGCCATGATCTTCGTTTTCTGAATGTTGAGCTTTAAGCCAACTTTTTCACTCTCCACTTTCACCTTCATCAAGAGGCTTTTTAGTTCCTCTTCACTTTCTGCCATAAGGGTGGTGTCATCTGCATATCTGAGGTTATTGATATTTCTCCTGGAAATCTTGATTCCACCTTGTGTTTCCTCCAGCCCAGAGTATCTCATGATGTACTCTGCATATAAGTTAAATAAGCAGGGTGACAGTATACAGCATTGACATACTCATTTTCCTATTTGGAACCAGTCTGTTGTTCCATGTCCAGTTATAACTGTTGCTTCCTGACCTGCATATAGGTTTCTCAAGAGGCAGGTCAGGTGGTCTGGTATTCCCATCTCTTTCAGAATTTTCCACAGTTTATTGTGATCCACATGGTCAAAGGCTTTGGCATAGTCAATAAAGCAGAAATAGATGTTTTTCTGGAACTCTCTTGCTTATTCCATGATCCAGCGGATGTTGGCAATTTGATCTCTGGTTCCTCTGCCTTTTCTAAAACCAGTTTGAATATCAGAAAGTTCACAGTTCACATATTGCTGAAGCCTGGTTTGGAGAATTTTCAGCATTACTTTATCAGCGTGTGAGATGAGTGCAATTGTGCAGTAGTTTGAGCATTCTTTGGTATTGCCTTTCTTTGGGATTGGAATGAAAACTGATCTTTTTGAGTCCTGTGGCCACTGCTGAGTTTTCCAAATTTGCTGGCATATAGAGTGCAGCACTTTCACAGCATCATCCTTCAGGATTTGAAATAGCTCAACTGGAATTCCATCACCTCTACAAGCTTTGTTCATAGTGATGCTTTCTAAGCCCACTTGACTTCACATTCTAGGATGTCTGGCTCTAGGTGAGTGATCACACCATCGTGATTATATGAATCATGAAGATCTTTTTTGTGCAGTTCTTCTGTGTATTCCTGCCACCTCTTCTTAATGTCTTCGCTTCTGTTAGGTCCATACCATTTCTGTCCTTTATCGAGCCCAGCTTTGCATGAAATGTTCCCTATCTCTAATTTTCTTGAAGAGATCTCTAGTCTTTCCCATTCTGTTGTTTTCCTCTATTTCTTTGCATTGATTGCTGAGGAAGCCTTTCTTATCTCTCTTTCCTATTCTTTGGAACTCTGCATTCAGATGCTTATATCTTTCCTTTTCTCCTTTGCTTTTCACTTCTCTTCTTTTCACAGCTATTTGTAAGGCCTCCTCAGACAGCCATTTTGCTGTTTTGCATTTCTTTTCCATGGGGATGTTCTTGATCCCTGTCTCCTGTACAATGTCATAAACTTCTGTCCATAGTTCATCAGGCACTCTATCTATGAGATCTAGGCCCTTAAATCTATTTCTCACTTCCACTGTATAATCATAAAGGATTTGATTTAGGTCATACCTGAATGGTCTAGTGGTTTTCCCTACTTTCTTCAAATTAAGTCTGAATTTGGCAATAAGGAGTTCATGATCTGAGCCACAGTCAGCTCCTGGTCTTGTTTTTGCTGACTGTATAGAGCTTCTCCATCTTTGGCTGCAAAGAATATAATCAATCTGATTTCGGTGTTGACCATCTGGTGATGTCCATGTGTAGAGTCTTCTCTTGTGTTGTTGGAAGAAGGTTTTTGCTATGACCAGTGCATTCTCTTGGCAAAACTCTATTAGCCTTTGACCTGCTTCATTCTGTATTCTAAGGCCAAATTTGCCTGTTACCCCAGGTGTTTCTTGACTTCCTCCTTTTGCATTCCAGTTCCTATAATGAAAAGGACATCTTTTTTGGGTGTTAATTCTAGAAGGTCTTGTAGGTATTCAGGTAGTTAGAATTGGAAAAATGAGTCCAGAATGGCAGTGGCTAAAAGACAAAGAAGAGAAAGCCCTCAAAAATAGAACAAAGAAAGGTCAGAGGACCTGAGTGAGAACCTCAGGTAAAACAAACAGCCCTCCTTGCTAGCCCAATTTACACAGGGCAGGCTCAGGGGAAGGACAAAAAAACATGTAAAAAAAGAGGAGCCAAAATTGAGCTGGGGTTTTCTCTTCTCTTTGCATCTTTTGGATCGACCTGTCCTCATGCCTCAAGGATGTATTTTCCTTTGCTTTCTAAATAAAACAGCTGTAACATGGAACTGTAACACTGGTCCATCTGAGCAAATTACATGGGGCTGTAACACGGGTCCATCTGTCACTTCAAATTTTTGTTGTGACGAGACAGAACTGAGGAAATTACAAACTCCCCTGACAATACTAATATGATTCTTGCTCACACATATGTACAAAGACTTAGAAAACAAACTTTTCCAATTTTAAGGCTTGGCATGTGCTTATTGTGAGAAGTGGGAAAGTGACAGATGTGGAGGACATTTCTGAGGAGTCCAACTGGTCCACAGGCTAGTGCAACCGTGTCTGATTAGGCTGACAGTTCTGACTGTTCTTTTCTACTTGAGCCTGGGGGTTCTCTAATTGCTTTTCATATCACTTAGCAGTTAATGGTGCCATTGTCTTTGGGCAACCCATGTGCAGATCGAGATTTGCTGGCAGAATCCAACTTTGGGAAGATGTAGTGAGAATAACTGAAGTGACTATTAATAGATAAAGTCCTCAAGCAATGACTGTGAGACTAGAAAGTCAGGAGGCTGTGATTCTTTTGCAAACAACTACCTTTCATGAGGTCTGTCAAGGAAACTGGAGGTGTAATTAAAATAAGCTCCTTGAAAAATTATTTATATTTCAACTATGATTAGTAAATCTATTTCTTTGCCTTTCTATAGTCTGATATTTGTTAAAACTATATTCTGGAAGATTATTGTCTTTAAGATCTTTTACTTATTCCTTCACCCCATCAAAGTGCTCATAATATTAAAAAAAAGCATATAAACTTATTAAGACAACACTATTTGCCATTCTATTTAAAGTTATAAAAGTGAACCATTCGGAATCAAGATAATTCCCCTCTACCCCTATAACTTTTGCTCATTCATTAAAAATGTGCTTCAGGCTAGATCTTGGATTGAAATAATTAATTCAACTTCTAAATCAGTGGAACATTCAATGTCACTGGCCACTTTTAGGTTTTATCAGTGTAAGACATGATTAAAAAGAAATCTGTGGTTTAGGAGCTCCAAGTTATTATATTAACAGAAAAAATTAAAGCCAGTGGTTTTATTTAAATATACTAGCTTAAGAGAATTTGAAAACCTAAGGAAGGAAAATACAATGTCAATTTTACTCTTTAGATAGGAGTAGTTTGTGTTGACTGGAAGTCAAAAACGGTCAGTCTCAGAGTTAATCAAATGCATAAACACTTTTCTAAATGGATTTATATATTGTTTCATATATTATCTAAAAAATTTTCTTTTGCAGCAATTTATATGACTGAATATTAACATAATTTTTACCTAGACAAAAAACTTACATACTACAAATGCAATCACAAGCATTTAGTGACAGGAAACAACAATATTTTGAAGCAATCATCAATCTGATATGGTTAGAGGGTCTCCTAAAGAGCCAATTAATTACTTATCAAATAGCCTCTAAATAATAATGAAAATGAAATATTAAACACAAGATTAAGAAAGTGCAAATAAATTGGATTAAGAAGTGTTGGGAGAAGTAAAAGTGGACAGATTCATACATTTTGCCTATTATTATGTATCATTCTACTTTTTTATTTCTTTCTTTTCATGAAAAAAGTATGAAAAGCTAGTAGATCGACTATGTGAAGATGATGAAGCACTTCTTCCTTAACAGTTATGTAGTGAGTTGATTTTTCTCCAATATTCAAATTTTTATGGGTTTCTCATTATTTAAAAACAAATGATGAGACTAAGGCTTAGTGATCATTGAAGATTTGGGGTCTCTGGGATTTTGGGCAAGTGGGCAATGTGTAAAGCTTTAAGAATGTGATTGGACACATTCTTATTCAATCTACAAGACCAGAATTTTTTTTATTTAAATTTATTTATTTTAATTGGAGGCTAATTACTTTACAATATTGTATTGGTTCTGCCACACATCAACATGAATCTGCCATGGGCGTACACGTGTTCCCCATCCTGAACCCCCCTCCCACCTCCATCCCTGTACCATCTCTCCGGGTCATCCCAGTGCAACAGCCCCAAGGATCCTGTATTGAACCTGGACTGTATATGTACCAAGCAATATTTGTCAAAATGTAGCAAAAGATATTAAATTGACTGTTTTGCAATAAAGTCATAGCTGAGTCTCTGCCATGTGCTCAGTCTGGATACATCTAAGGATCACACAGAGTGCTCCCAGAGAACAGTGTTCACCCTACTGTCTATGCATTTCATAATTTATTGTAAAGCTAGATTACATTTGTTTTTGGAGAAGGCAATGGCAACCCACTCCAGTACTCTTGCCTGGAAAGTCCCGTGGATGGAGGAGCCTGGTGGGCTGCAGTCCATGGGGTCGCTAAGAGTCGGACACGACTGAGCAACTTCACTTTCACTTTTCACTTTCATGCATTGGAGAAGGAAATGGCAACCCACTCCAGTGTTCTTGCCTGGAGAATCCCAGGGACAGGGGAGCCTGATGGGCTGCCGTCTATGGGATCGCACAGAGTCGTACACGACTGAAGTGACTTAGCAGTAGCAGCAGGCAGTTTTCAATATAGTCTTTCTTTTTTTTCTTTTTATGTACTTCCCCCTTATATTCATTGTATTTCTTATATTTTATTGAACGATAATTGAACGATAATTGCTTTACAGAATTTTGTTGTTTTCTGTCAAACCTCAACATGAATCAGCCATAGGTATACATATATCCACTCCCTTTGAACCTCTGTCCCATCTCCCTCCCCATCTCACCCCTCTAGGTTAATACAGAGTTTGAGTTTCTTGAGCCATATAGCAAATTCCTGTTGGCTGTCTATTTTACATACGGTAATGTAAGTTTCCACATTACTCTTTCCTACATCTCACCCTCTCCTCCCCTCTCCCCATGTCCATAAGTCAATTCTCTATGTTTGTTTCTCCATTGTTGCCCTGTAAGTAAATTTTTCAGTACCATTTTTCCAGATTCCATATATATGTGTTAGAATATGATATTGCTCTTTCTCTTTCTGACTGACTTCACTCAGTATAATAGCTTCTAGGTTCATCCACCTCATTAGAACTGACTCAAAGGCGTTCTTTTTATGATTGAGTAATATTCCATTGTACCACTACTTCTTTATCCATTCATTTGTCGATGGACATCTAGGTTGCTTCCATGTTCTGGCTATTGTAAACAGTGCTGCAGTGAGCATTGGTGCTGGGAGCGAGCTCCACCCGTGGCAAAGGTCATGAGGAAGGAGGCTTGGCATACGCAAAGGCAGGATCAAGCCTCAGGAATCCCCCTGGAAATTCTCGAGCATCTACCCCCAAAACCAGAGTCTGCCTACTTTCTGCTTTGTGTTCTCACCTACACCTCTGACTTTATGGGGGGCTGTCCCCCACTGCCTCTCTCTGAAAAAAGAGTTAACTTACAGCTCCAGTTAATAATTTCTGGGTGACAGTGTTTCAACCTACAAACTCCTCTAGCTTGCCTGAATAGGTTTTTCTGGCCACATGTGATTGTTCAGAGCCTCCCAACTGTGAGAGGCAGGAGATGTTTTTGAGCAGTTAAAAGATTGATTAGAAATTGTATTGGTGAAGGGTTTTTCACTTGTTGGGCCAATGTTTGCTGCTAAGTCTCCATATCCCTTACCTACTGTGTCCTTGGCAGTGTATTGATTGATATAATGGGTGTATAGAAATGTAAGTAGTAGCCTCAATGTTTGTAACCTTGGACCCTTGAGTTAATTCTTTTCTTGATTGAGCCCACCTCACCTTCACCCTATAGGAATGCAACTTTATCCAATGCTTTTTGGAGGCTGGCGCCTGACTTTAGAATAATCACCTTTAGAGAAAAATAAGTTTCTTAAAATGTTAACAGACCTCCTGGCCAGAAGATGATGTAAATCACCTAAACTTTTGCATATGATAAGTTTGAAAGCCTGGCTTTGATTAGGATCAGGAACTGCTGTCCTTGCATGACTCTACCCCTTTCCCCATTATCCTCTATGCACAACTTAAGGTATAAACACTACTTTGGAAAATAAAGTGCGGGCCTTGTTCACCGAAACTTGGTCTCCCCATGTCGTTCTTTCTCTCACCTTCTGGCTGAATTATTTCAGCCTCTTTTCTCCACTGAATTTCCTCACTGAGCTATCCTCATTCTATTACTCTTTATATCTTTGATAAATATTTAAATAAATAGGTCGCCAATGCCGTCTCTCCTTTGAATACCCTGGATCAGCCTGGGCTGGACCCCGGCACATTGGGATACATCTGTCTTTTTCAGTTTTGGTTTCCTCAGGGTATATGCCTAGGAGTGGGATTGTGGGGTCATATGGTAGTTTCATTTCTAGTATTTTAAGGAATCTTTATACTGTCTTCCATAGTGGCTGTATCAATTTGCATTCCCATCAACAGTACAGGAGCATTCCCCTTTCTCCACATACTATCCAGCATTTATTGTTTGCAGACTGTTTGATGATATGGCCATTCTGACTGGTGTGAGGTGATATCTCATAGTAGTTTTGATTTGCATTTCTCTAATAATGAGCAATGGCACCCCACTCCAGTACTCTTGCCTGGAAAATCCCATGGACAGAGGAGCCTGGTGGGCTGCAGTCCATGGGGTTGCTAGGAGTCGGACATAACTGAGTGACTTCACTTTGACTTTTCACTTTCATGCATTGGAGGAGGAAATGGCAACCCGCTCCAGTGTTCTTGCCTGGAGAATCCCATGGACAGAGGAGCCTGATGGACTGCTGTCTATACAGAGTCGGACACGACTGAAGCGACTTAGCAGCAGCAGCAGCAATAATGAGCAATGTTGAGCATTTTTTCATGTGTTTGTATGTCTTCTTTGGAGAAATGTCCGTTTAGGTCTTTTTCCCACTTTTGGACTGGGTTGCTTGTTTTTCTGGCATTGAGCTTTATGAGCTGCTTGTATATTTTAGAGATTAATCCTTTGTTAGTTGTTTCATTTGCTATTATTTTCTCTCATTCTGAGGATTCTCTTTTCACCTTGTTTATAGTTTCCTTTGCTGTGCAAAAGCTTTTAAGTTTAATCAGGTCCCACTTGTTTACTTTTGTTTTTATTTCTGTTACTCTAGGAGGTGGGTCATAGAGGATCTTGCTTTGATTTATATCATCGAGTGTTCTGCCTATGTTTTCCTCTAAGAGTTTTATATTTTCTGGTCTTACATTTAGATCTTTAATCCATTTTGAGGTTATCTTTGTGGGTGGTGTTAGGAAGTATTCTAATTTCATTCTTTTATATGTAGCTCACCAGTTTTCCTTGCACCGTTTATTGAAGAGGCTGTCTTTGCCCCATTGTATATTCTTGCCTCCTTTGTCAAAAATAAGGTACACATAGGTGCATGGGTTTATTTCTGGGCATTCTATCTTGTTCCATTGGGCTATATTTCTGTTTTCATGCCAGTACCATACTGTCTTGATGACTGTAGCTTTGTAGTATTATCTGAAGTCAGGAAGGTTGATTCCTTCATTTTTCTTTTTCAAGACTGCTTTGGCTATTCGGGTTCTTTTGTGTTTCTGTATGAATTGTTAAATTTTTTGTTCTAGCCCTGTGAAAAATGTCATTGGTAGTTTGAATAGGGATTGCATTAAATCTGTAGATTGTGTTTGGTAATATAGTCATTTTCACAATATTGATTCTTCCCATCCAGGAACATGAAATATCTCTCCATCTGTTTATGTCATCTTTGATTTCTTTCATTAGTGTCTTATAATTTTCTGTATACAGTTCTTTTGTCTCCTTAGGCAAGTTTATTCCTAGATATTTAAAATTCTTTTTGTTGCAATGGTGAATGGGATTGATTCCTTAATTGCTGTTTCTGATTTTTTGTTGTTAGTATATAGAAATGCAAGTGACTTCTGTGTATTGATTTTGTATCCTGCAACTTTGCTAAATTCACCGATTAGCTCTAGTAATTTTCTAGTACTATCTTTAGGGTTTTCTAGGTACAATATCATGTCATCTGCAAACAATGAGAATTTTACTTCTCCTTTTCCAATCTGGATTCCTTTTATTTATTTATTTATTTTTTCTTCTCTGATTGCTGTTGCTAGGACCTCCAGAACTATGTTGAATAATAGTGGTGAAAGTGGACACCCTTATCTTGTTCCTGATCTTAGGGGGAATGCTTTCACTTTTTCACCATTGATTATATTGTTTTCTGTAGGCTTTTCATATATGGCCTTTACTATGTTGAGGTAGGTTCTTTCAATGCTCATTTTTTGAAGAGTTTTAATCATGAATTTTGTCAAAGGCTTTTTCAGCATCTATTGAGATTATCATATGTGGTTTTTATCTTTCAATTTGTTAATATGGTGTATCACATTCTCCAGGATAGACCCTATCTTGGGTCACAAATCAAGCCACAGTAAATTTAAGAAAATAGAAGTCATATCAAGCATCTTCTCTGACCACAATGCTATGAGACTAGATATCAATTACAAGGAAAAAAAAAACTGTAAAAACACAAACACATGGGGATTAAACAATACATTTATAAACAACCAACAGTTTACTGAAGAAATCAAAAGGGAAATTAAAAATTTCTAGAAACAAATGACAATGAAAACACGACAACTCAAAACCTATGAGTTGCAGCAAAAGCAGTTCTTCAAAGGAAATTTATAGCAATACAGTCCTACCTCAAGAAAGAAGAAAAGCATCGAATAGACAACCTAAATTTACACCTAAAACAACTGGAATAAGAAGAACAACCCCCCCAAAAATTAGCATAAAGAAAGAAATCATGAAGATCAGAGCAGAATTAAGTGAAAAAGAAATGAAAGAAACAGTAGTAAAGATTAATAAAACTAAAAGCTGGTTCTTTGAGAAGATACACAAAATTGACAAGCCTTTACAGCCAGACTCATAAGAACAAAGAAGAATCAAATCAACAAATTAGAAATGAAAAAGGAGAGGTTACAATAGACAATGCATAACTAAAAAGGATTATGAGAGACTATTATGAACAACTATATGGCAATAAAATGGATAACCTGGAAGAAATGGACAGATTTTTAGAAAAGTTCAATGCTCCAAGACTGAACCAGGAAGAATGAAATTTTGAACAACCCAACTACAAGCACTGAAATTGAAGCTGTAATAAAAAATCTCCCAAAACAAGAGCCCAGGACCAGATGGCTTCACAGGAGAATTCTATCAAACATTTAGAGAAGAGCTAATGCTTATCCTTCTAAAACTCTTTCAAAAAATTTTCAGAGGAAGGAACACTTCCAAACTCATTCTACAAGGCCACCATCACACTGATACCAAAACCAGACAAAGACAACACAAAAAAGGAAAACTACATGGGAAACAGTGGAAACAGTGTAAGACTTTATTTTTGGGGGGCTCCAAAATCACTGCAGATGGTGATTGCAGCTATGAAATTAAAAGACACTTACTCCTTGAAAGGAAAGTTATGACCAACCTAGATAGCATATTGAAAAGCAGAGACATTACATTGCCAACAAATGTCCGTCTGGTCAAGGCTATGGTTTTTCCAGTGGTCATGTATGGATGTGAGAGTTGGACTGTGAAGGAAGCTGAGCACCGAAGAATTGATGCTTTTGAACTGTGGTGTTGGAGAAGACTCTTGAGAGTCCCCTTGGACTGCAAGGAGATCCAACCAGTCCATTCTAAAAGTGATCAGTCCTGGGTGTTCACTGGAAGGACTGATCCTGAAATTGAAACTCCAATACTTTGGCCACCTGATGCAGAGAGTTGACTCATTGGAAAAGACCCTGATGCTGGGAGGGATTGGGGGCAGGAGGAGAAGGGGAAGACAGAAGATGAGATGGCTGGATGGCATCACTGACTTGATGGACCTGAGTTTTGAGTAAACTCTGGGAGTTGGTGATGGACAGGGAGGCCTGGCATGCAGTGATTTATGGGGTCACAAAGAGGGCTTCCCTGTGATAGAATTCTCCTGTGAAGCCATCTGGTCCTGGCTCAGAGGGTAAAGTGTCTGCCTACAATGTGGAAGACCCAGGTTCAGTCCCTGGGTCAGGAAGTTCCCCTGGAGAAGGAAATGGCAACCCACTCCAGTACTCTTGCCTGGAAAATCCCATGAACTGAGAAGCCTGGTAGGCTGCAGTCCATGGGGTTGGAAAGAGTTGGACATGACTGGGTGACTGAACTCAACTGACTGAACTGACAGGCCAATATCACCAATGAACACAGTTGCCAAAATCCTCAACAAAATTTAGCAAACAGAATTCAGCAACAAAAAGCTCATACACCGTAATCAAGTTGGGTTTACTCCAACTTGGGATGCAAGGATTCTTCAATATATGGAAATAAATCAATCAGATCAGATCAGTCGCTCAGTCGTGTCCGACTCTTTGCGACCCCATGAATCGCAGCACGCCAGGCCTCCCTGTCCATCACCAACTCCCGGAGTTCACTCAGACTCATGTCCATCGAGTCAGTAATGCCATCCAGCCATCTCATCCTCTGTCGTCCCCTTCTCCTCTTGCCCCCAATCCCTCCCAGCATCAGAGTCTTTTCCAATGAGTCAAGTCTTCGCATGAGGTGGCCAAAGTACTGGAGTTTCAGCTTTAGCATCAGTCCTTCCAAAGAAATCCTAGGGCTGATCTCCTTTAGAATGGACTGGTTGGATCTCCTTGCAGTCCAAGGGACTCTCAAGAGTCTTCTCCAGCACCACAGTTCAAAAGCATCAATTCTTCGGTGCTCAGCTTTCTTCACAGTCCAACTCTCACGTCCATACATGACCACAGGAAAAACCATAGCCTTGACTAGACGGACCTTTGTTGGCAAAGTAACGTCTCTGCTTTTGAATATGCTATCTAGGTTGGTCATAACTTTTCTTCCAAGGAGTAAGTGTCTTTTAATTTCATGGCTGCAGTCACCATCTGCAGTGATTTTGGAGCCCAGAAAAATAAAGTCTGACACTGTTTCCACTGTTTCCCCATCTATTTGTCATGAAATGATGGGACCGGATGCCATGATCTTCGTTTTCTGAATGTTGAGCTTTAAGCCAACTTTTTCACTCTCCACTTTCACCTTCATCAAGAGGTTCTTTAGTTCCTCTTCACTTTCTGCCATAAGGGTGGTGTCATCTGCATATCTGAGGTTATTGATATTTCTCCTGGCAATCTTGATTCCACCTTGTGTTTCTTCCAGTCCAGCGTTTTTCATGATGTACTCTGCATATAAGTTAAATAAACAGGGTGACAATATACAGCCTTGATGTACTCCTTTTCCTATTTGGAACCAGTCTGTTGTTCCATGTCCAGTTCTAACTGTTGCTTCCTGACCTGCATACAAATTTCTCAATCAATCAATGTGATACACCATATATTCACTTTTGATATTCATTTTTCAAACTAAGATGGTCATTGGTAGTTTGAAATAGAAAAAGTAATGGGCTGTGCAGCCATTTGGCCAAGTCTTGCCAATTTTCCAATGCTATCATGCTATTTCTGTAAATATATAAGATATATTTATTTGTATGTGTGTCTTTTCTATAAAATTGATTGATAGGTATATACCAGGCAGTGATATGTTAGTATTTATTTTTAGAGTATGAAATAGCATTTATTATGAAACAGAGGTATTTAAAAAAAAATTGGTGTCTAAGCACTTTTAAACTTTGATGATTACTGAATAGAGAAGTAGTATCCTAAAATTATGATAATACATATTCCGTAGGAGCACATTAGGTATAAGGGACTTTTATCTGAAAATATTCTGTCCTTTTCCTTTTGAATTACTTATATAAGCTATCTTCAGCTTTACTTTTTCTTTGTATTCGTCTCTTATAATCACCAGTGACCTCACCACTTACTTGTTCACAGTATTTTAAAATTTACATCCTTATTTCCAACCTCCTTTTAAGCCTTACTATGGATGCACTCAACCCCAAATTTCACATGGACATTTTCACTGAATGTGTCCGCTTAATCCTTAGTTGACATTAACAAAATAAATGTATAGTCTCTCTTCTTCTGACTGAGTTTGCTTTCTGACAACCCTAAATCTCTTAGTGTGCTGCCTGAAACTACTTCTAGCATATTGATTACCAGATTTGATTTGGATATTTTGTCTGACCAAAGTAGCATGCCATCCTTCCCACTGATGGTTGTGCCTTCCTTCCTAGGATATGTGTCAAAACTTACATAAAAGTGTTTTATAGCTGATTTAATTAGCAAAGGATAACAAGTATGTTATGCTTCCCTGTTATTTACTTCTACAACAGTGAGTGTTTATTCTTTTGTAATATCAGTCACTAAAATTTATTTTCCTGATATACATCAAGTTCAAGAGCAGGGTCATTGTCTATAAGACTTGCCATTGGGCATGTAACACAGCACCTTGCAGGTTATAGGTGCTTTAATAAATGTTCGGTGAACAGCTAAACAACCTAAAAATGCTGTTTAGTAACATGTAAAATTTTTTTTTTGAAAATTCTTATTTCCCTGTACCAGCAGGAATGGCTTTTGATTATTTTTAAAATGTAATATATTTAAGCTCTTCATCTTCTTCATTAATTGATATTTCTAATACTTGTGCTTTTAAATGCACCAAAGATATTCATATAGCAGCTTCAATTTTACATTCTTATTAATATTGTACAGTTAAAATATTATTTAGAAATTCTGGTCTGAATCATGTAATATCTTTCTGGTGCCTTCTCCAAGTATTTTGAGTTTGGGCCTTCTCATTAGCTGTTGAACAATAAGCTTTCAGTTCTGGAAGCAGAGGGCATAAGCCTGGCATCAGGTCAGCCAATGTCCTCCTGCCACAGTTTTCATGCTGGCCAAAGTTCTCAAGTTTATGGTTCTTTTAGGGCCTTACTTTCAATAAATACCATTTAATGCTTAGAAAAAGCTGAACTTTTGAGAGAAAGAGGACAGGAAATGTGTGGCAGTGCCATGTATTTAAGGCAATGTAGGTTAGCAGCTAATAAAAATCATGTGTCATTAAGAAGATGGTTCAATTTTTCACTTGGGTGATTCCTCTACAGTAGTCTTAATAGCGAACTCACAGAATGTTCTGCTTCATACAACAATCTTCTGACTTAAGAAAGATCTAAATAGCAAAGAGTAAAACATAATAAAGCCTGGTATTTGTTTAAAAATACGACTGTAATTGAGCAGTTTTAAAACTTAGTCATCTGGTTATTACTAAAGCCTCTGCCTAACTTTCTCTGTATATGTTTAGCAAAGAACAGTCTGACAAAATGCATTAAAACATGGTTCTGACTCACTAGAAGCTTAATCTTGTGAGTGAGTTCTAGTATAGCAGAGAGATGAACAGGAGCATCATGTCCTTAGGAAAAATCAGAAACTTTCAGGTTTCTGAAGGCAATTTATAGTTTATAGCAAAATTCAAACATGCATTATAATAGTTTCTGCAGTTTGGTGTCATGAGAAATACTTAAAATTCTTGGAGTTGGATGTGAATATTTTATTGAAATACTAACTTCCTAGGAATTTTGAAAAACTCTATTTAGATTATTTTACTGTCTTTTGTGGAAACAGTCATTTCCACATCAACTTTAGCTTGTCTTGATGTTTAAAAGTTTTAGGTTTAATTATGTAGCTGCAGAATAATAATTACAGAAGCATAAAGTATATACCGTGTAGACTACATAGTTAATCATAGAAAAAGTGAGAGTTCCAGAAAAAACATCTACTTCTGCTTTCTTGACTATGCCAAAGACTTTGACTGTGTGGATCACAATAAATTGTGGAAAATTCTGAAAGAGATGGGAATACCAGACCACCTGACCTGTCTCTTGAGAAGTCTGTGTGCAGGTCAGGAAGCAACAGTTAGAACTGGACATGGAACAACAGACTGGTTTCAAATAGGAAAAGGAGTACGTCAAGGCTATATATTGTCACCCTGTTTATTTAACTTATACGCAGAGTACATCATGCAAACTGCAAGGCTGGATGATCAAAAACTGGAATCAAGATTGCCAGGAGAAATATCAATAACCTCAGATATGCAGATGATACCACTTTAATGGCAGAAAGTAAAGAGGAACTAAAGAGCCTCTTGATGAAAGTGAAAGAGGAGCATGAAAAAGCTGGCTTAAAATTCAACATTCAAAAAACAAAGATCATGGCAACTGGTCCCATCACTTCATGGCAAATAGATGGGGACGAAATGGAGACAGTGACAGACTTTATTTTTTGGGACTCCAAAATCACTGTAGATGGTGACTGCAGCCATGAAATTAAAAGATGCTTGCTCCTTGGAAGAAAAGCTATGACCAACCTAGACAGTGTATTGAAAAGCAGAGACATCACCAATGGCTGACTCATGTTGATGTAATGTGAAAACAACCACAATATTGTAAAGTCATTAGCCTCCAATTAAAATGAATAAATTACTTAACAAAAAAGAAAAGCAGAGACATTGCTTTGCTGACAAATTTTATGAGAGCTGAACCATAAATAAAGCTGAGCACTGAAGAATTGATGCTTTTGAACTGTGGTGTTGGAGAAGACTCTTGGAAGTCCTTTGGAGTGCAAAGAGATTAAACCAGTCAATCCTAAAGGAAATCAGTCCTGAATATTCATTGGAAGGACTGATGCTAAAGCTGAAGCTCCAATACTTTGGTCACCTGATATGAAGAACTCACTGGAAATGACTCTGATGCTGGACAAGATTGAAGGCAGGAGGAGAAAGAGATGACAGAGGATGAGACGGTTGGATGGATCACCTACTCGATGGACATGAGTTTGAGCAAGCTCTGGGAGTTGGTGATGGACAGGAAAGCCTGGCCTGCTGCAGTCCACGAGGTCGTAAAGAATTGGACACGACTGAGCGACTGAATTGAACTAGTGTAGACTACAAAGACCTACAGGGCCTTCATTAAATACTTCAATCTGGTAACTGAAATATCTGAATAAAAATTAAATGCCAATGTGTATGAATTTCATTTTAAGTACAGCAGACATGAAGGTTCTATGTCTTTTATGCAAAATGAATTTTATGTGCTATCCTATTAATTTTAATCCTGACAATAATCTTGTAGGATATGAAGACAGTGTGTCTTGGAAATACTAAATATTTACCTAGAGCCAAAGACAGTAGTGATTCATGGGGCTAAGTTTTACATTTGTGGGCTGTTTTCTGAAATGAATATATATTATATGTGTATATACATAGTTTATATATAGAGAGAAGAAAATAATAATGTGAGATCTGTTAAGAAGCTATATTTAATGGAAAAAGTGGATTTAAATCTCTCTCTCTAGGTCTGGAATAATTTAGGTGGGGGCAGGGAAAGAGATTGAGCTGTCTAGAGGCGAAGGCACAAGCCACAAAGGAGGCATTTAAGAGTTCTCGTCTAAACAATTGCTCTTTTGATCCTTTTTATTCTGTTCCTATACCCAGTGTCCTATTGCAGAGCCTCATCACCTCATATTTGAATCATTATTGGAGACTTTAAATCAGACTCTCCAGTAGTATTTCTCTTCATATAATACAGAAATCAGATTTTTTGTACATTCATTCATTCACTCACTCACTGTAAATGTACTGAATGAATGCCTACCTACTATGTGCCAGGAATTATGCTGGGTGTCAGAGATCTATAAGTTAAAATGTTGTCTCAAGCCTTCTTGGATGTCTTAGTCACCAGTGAGGAAATAGTTTGGCATGTGGTCCTAAAGCTTAGATGAGAAGTCTATATATATTTCCAGTAAGAGTTTCAGATTGATGAGTAATTGAATTGGTGATACTTGAAATTGTAGGTGATTGTTTATGTGGTAGAAATAGAGAAAAAGAATATGAAACCTGAAAGAAGGACAAAATTTTGAGGGTGATGAATTTGCTCAGGAGAGAGAGAGAGTGCAGGGGAAGAAGGAGGAGGTTGTATCCAGGAAGTCGGAGGACAAGAATAGTCAACTGAGGAGTTGCTACTCAGATGTCAGTGGGATTTGTCTTACCAATCACTCCAGTCCGCACAATGTATTTAGAAGTGTCCCGGGTGAGACATGGGAGAGCTCAAGTTCAGGTTCCAGGTCTGCACCTTTGTAGCTGTATAAATTACATCCAGGGTACGCAAGGCAGGTCCTTGAGATCTTAGCCTAATGTGTGCATTTGTTTTCTAGACTAAGAAACCTAGACTGTGAATCAGATGTGATTAATGTTTCACATATGATGCAGAATAATATTCTTTAAAAAAAGTACAGTAGTGTTGACTTTTTCTAGGCTTTGTCTCTAGTGTCCTTAGGGGTGATTATAGAAGGATAAAACAATAGTTGGTGGGGGACTATCCAGGCAACTACAAGGCTGGATTTAGCTGATAACCTAGAGTTCTGACACTTACTTCCCTGGGCTTCCCAGGTGGCCCAGTGGTAAAGAATCTACCTGCCAATGCAGGAGATGCGGGAGACACAGGTTTGATCCCTGAGTCAGGAAGATCTCCTGAAGGAGGAAATGCCAACCCATTCCAACTCTGTCTTGGGAAATCCCATGGACAGAGGAACCTGGCAGGCTACAGTTCATGGGGTTGCAAAGAGTCAGGCATGGTTGAGCACACACACACAGACACCTACAAGCTGTATATTAAGAGAATTTAAACTTGAAAAAGAAAAATGATTTTTAAAGTCTTTTTAGAGACATGGGTCCAGAAGTGTTATCTTACAGTATTTTTAATTGAACTTTAATCCCCTTGTTCTCATTAGTTTTTGGAAACAAATTAAGTTGAACATTCTAAGTTCCCTTGGAGGCTTTAGTACAGATATATTTGCTTTATATTTAGCCAACTTTCTGCATGTAGTAAAATGGCCTTCATAAAAACACTGTGGAAATTGAAGATTTTTATTTCCTAACAAACCTATTTTGCAGCCAAAATTATCATGAAGTTATTCACTGTAGAAATTTTAATTTGCAACACAGTGGCACGACTTGGCTTAATGGGACAAACAATCTTAAAGAAAAAATTTATATTATCTTTTTTAAAGCTTTTGACTTTTAAAAATACACTTTATTTTCTAGAGCAGTTTTAGGCTCACAGCAAAACTGGGTAGAAGGTACAGAGATATCCCATTAACTCTCTTGCCCCCATGAACGCATTGTTGTTTGTTGTTTAGTCGCTAAGTTATGTCTGACTCTTTGTATCCCCTTGGACAGTACCAGGCTCCTCTGTCCATGGGATTTCCCAGGCAAGAATACTGGAGTGGGTTGCCATTTCCTACTCCAGGGGATCTTCCCGACCCAGGGATTGAATCTGCATTTCCTGCTTGCAGGTGGATTCTTTGCCACTGAGCCACCAGGGAAGCCCAACCCCCTTGCCCTGTTCATGTGTAGCCTCCCTATTATGGACATCTACAACTTAGCAGTATGTTTGTTCAAACTGACAAACCTCCGCTGACTGACACATCTTTATCACCCAGAGTCCATAGTTTACAATGGGGCTCATTTTCAGTGTTATGCATTTTTTGGCTTTGGACAAATTAT
Source organism: Bos grunniens (assembly GCF_055505025.1). Lineage (NCBI taxonomy): Eukaryota > Metazoa > Chordata > Mammalia > Artiodactyla > Bovidae > Bos > Bos grunniens. Next base: position 111,058,588 of record NC_141170.1, on the reverse strand, counting down.
GATGACATATATTCACCATTATGAAGGAGATCAGCCCTGGGATTTCTTTGGAAGGAATGATGCTAAAGCTGAAACTCCAGTACTTTGGCCACCTCATGTGAAGAGTTGACTCATTGGAAAAGACTCTGATGCTGGGAGGGATGGGGGCAACAGGAGAAGGGGATGACAGAGGATGAGATGGCTGGATGGCATCACTGACTCAACGGACGTGCGTCTGAGTGAACTCTGGGAGTTGGTGATGGACAGGGAGGCCTGGCGTGCTATGATTCATGGGGTCGCAAAGAGTCGGACACGACTGAGCAACTGATCTGATGTGATCTGATCTGATGGTATCATACAGACTAGTTTCATTGCCCTAAAAGTCTTCTGTACTGGGCCTGTTTATCTAGGCTTCCCCTCTAAATCCTGGCAGCCACTGACCTTTTTACTGTCTCCATAGTTTTGCCTTCTCTAGAATGTCATATAATTAGAACTATATAGTATGTAGTCTTTTCAGATTGGCTCTTTTCATTGGTAATATGCATTGTTTCCTAGGTGTATTTTCATTTTTTGACAACTCATTTCTTTTTAGTGTTGAATAATATTCCATTATCCGAATGTACCACTATTTATCCATTCACCTACTGAAGGACATCTTGATTGCTTTCAAGTTTTGGCAATTATTTAGCTGCTATAAACATTCATGTTCAGGTTTTTGTGTGGGCATAATTTTCATTTCCTTTGAGTAAATACTCAGGAATGTGATTTCTGGATCTTATGGTAAGAGTATTCCAGTTTTGTAAGAAAACTCCAAATTGCCTTTCAAAGAGTGAGTCCCATTTTGCATTCCCACCAGCAATGCGTAGAAGGTCGTTTGTTATATATCTCCCAAATATCTCCCAAACATTTAGTGCTGTCAGTGTTCTGGATGTTGACTGTTCTAATACAGGCATACCATGGAGATATTGCAGGTTCAGTTCTAGACCACTACAATAAAGCAAGTTGCAATGATCTTTAAATTTCCAGGTGTTTATGAAAGTTATGTTTATACTATTCTGTAGTTTATAAGTGTACAATAGCATTATGTCTAAAAAACAATGTATGTACCATGATTTTTAAAATGCTTTATTGCCTAAAAAATGTTATACCATCATCTGAGCCATCAGTAAGATGTTATGTTTTGCAATAGTAACATCAAAGATCACTGATCACAGATCACTATAACAAATATAATAATAATGCTAAAGGTTGAAAAACTGTAAGAATTATCAAAATGTACCATAGAGAGGTGAAATGAACAGATATTGTTGGAAAAATGGCATCAGTAGACTTGCTCAATTTAGGATTACCAGAAACATTCAATTTGTAAAAATGCTTTATCTGCTCAGTAAAGCAAAGCACGAGCTCAGGTAGCCTGTGGTTGTGCAGTGGCTTCTCATTGTTTCCCTGATGACGTATGATGTGGAGCATCTTTTCATATGCTTTTTTGTCATATGTACATTTTCTTTGGTGTCTTTTAAGGCCTTTGGCTCATTGTTTTAAATTTGGGTTGTTTATTTCCTTATTGTGAAGTTTTAAGAGTTCTTTGTGTGTTTTGGATAACAGTTCATTGTCAGATATTTCTTTTGCAAATATTTTCTCCCAATCTATGACTTGTCTTCTCATTCTCTTGATAATGTCTTACACAAAGCAAAATTTTTACATTTTAATCAAGTCCCAATTGCTAAGTCTTTTATAGACTATGCACATGGTGTTTTATGACCAAACCCAAAGTCATCTAGATTTTCCTCCTAAGTTATCTTCTAGGAATTTTGTGTTTTGTATTTAGGTTTGTAATCTCTTTTTTTTTTTGGCCATACTACAGAGCTTTTGGGATCTTACTTCCCTGACCAGGACTTGAACCTGGTGAAACTACTGGACCACCAGGAAATTCCCTGTAATCAATTTTGAGTTCATTTTTGTGAAAGAGATGAATAGTCTGTATCTAGATTGCTTTTTTTTTTTTTTTTTGTGCATGTGGATGTCTGGCATATGGAAATGGTTTCAGCACCATTTGCTGAAAAGCTGTTTGCTGTATTTTATTGCCTTTGCTCCTTCATCAAAGATGAGTTGACTGTATTTATATGCATCTATTTCTAGGCTTTCTATTCTGATCCATTGATCTATTTGTCTCTTCTTTCACAGTACTACAACATCTTGATTACTGTAATTTTAGATTAAGTCTTGAAGTTAAGTAGTATCCATCCTCTAACTTTGTTCTTCTACTTCAACATTGTGTTAGCTATTCTGGGATTTTGCTTCTCCATATCAATTTTAGAATAAGTTTCTCCATATCCGTAAAACAATATGCTGGGATTTTGATTGGAATTGGGAATATAGGTCGAAACACAAAGAACTGAGAGCTTGGGAGTATTGGTTTTTCCAACCCAAGGACATAGACTCTCTCTCCACTTACTTAGTTTTCCTTTAATTTCATTCATCAACATTTTCTAATATAACTATTATATATATATATATATATATATATAGTTAGTTAGTTAGTTAGTTAGTTAGTTTACACCTAAATATTTTACTTTTGGGGTATTAATTTAAATGGTATTGTGTTTTTAAATTTCAAAATATATTTGTTTGTTACTAGTATATGGGAAAGTGATTGTATATTTGATCTTTGATCTTGAAAACTTGCTATATAATTGCTTTTTAGTTCCAGGAGATTGTTGATTATTTAGGATTTTCTAAATATAAAATTTTGTTACCTGTGGGGAAAGACAGTTTTATATTTTAGTATGTCTCTTATTTCCTTTCCTTGCCTTATTGTATTAGCTAGGACTTCAAGTACAGTGTTGAAAAGGAATGGCCAGAGGGTATATTCTTGCCTTGCTCCTGATCTTAGTTGGAAAACTTCTAGTTTCTCACTGATAAATATGATGATAGTTGTAAGATTTTTGTAGATTTTCTTTTTAAAAAAATCACATTGAGAAAGTTTCCTTCTGTCCCCAGCTTACAGAGTTTTTATCATGAATATGGATTATATTTTGTCAAACGCTTTTTATCTGCATCTACTGATACGATTTTTTCTTTGTTAGCATATTTATGTGATGGATTATATTAATTGATTTTTGAATGTTAAATCAGTCTTGCATACCTAGGATAGCTCACACTTTGTTGTAGGTCTTCTTATAGCATGTTATTCTTGGTTTACTTAAAATAAAATAAGAAAATTATCTCAGTGACAAGTTTTCATGACCATGTTGGACAAATTTGATTAAAACACAGAGATATATAAATAGATAGATCTATGAAGATCTAAAATTGAATAAATAAATGGAGAAGAGTGAGATCTTATGTGAGCTGAATATATTATGAAGTTGATACTGGAATGGAAGAGTCTCAAAGGGAAAGAGATTTTTACAGCAAAATATAAGTAACTAGAGTACTAGATTATCACTATATCCATTATTTGCAGTTATACCCAAGGAACTAAAAAAGCTGCATGCACCATAGTATTTTCTTTAAATTTCACAGATGTTTATTATAAAATATTACTTTGGAAAATCATATTTAAATTTTTTAATGCTTAAAATTTCTGTTTTATTTTTAACCCTGAGTTCTATGATAATGCTATAATATTTCTGCTTTTAAATATGTATTTTTTCTTAATCATTGTATTAAAAATAAAATATATTCTTAGTTCCTTGGTACTAATTTTCTTCATCATTTGGTCTTGGCAAGAATTTTGTTTTTACTTTCCTGATTTGTCACAATACAGTTAAATATGACCCACTGTACTGCTTAAGAATAGACTTAATATATACAAAATTAGAATAAGAGAAATAAAATGAGATAGTAAATATTTATATAGATTTAAAATAACTGATAGTATACTAAATATTTAAGATAGACTCTGTGGCAATTATGTATCCATTTTTATATAAAGGAAGAAGAAATAATAGAGTACTAGTCAGAATCCTTTTGATCATGTATCTACTTTTATATATAGGAAGAATAGCAGAAATAATAGAATATTTAGTCAGAATTCTTTCGGTTGTGTATTATTTTATAAAGAAAGGATTGCAGAATAGTAGTGTAGCAGATAATTAAACAGATAATAGTATAACAGATAAGTTTGGTTGCAGATAATTAAAAAATCAGTGAACCAAACCAACTAATCAAAAGCCCAAGCTTTTAGCAGGCATTATTCACAGCAGCTGAGGAATAAGGATGCTAATCTGTTGAAAGGGAAGTGAGTGAACACCAGCAGTATTTATTGCATGTGAGTCTATAAAATGTTGTAAGAATACTACAGTCCGCTTTGTGTGATAGACTGTGTCATACTGGACCTCCATTTCTGCCTCCTCCCTGTTCCCATGTCCCTTGGTAGTCCCCTCCCACACTCATGGCCAAGTGACTTGCTAAATGGGACAATAGCAAAGATGACATAAATAGAAGTTTGAAAAGTTCTTACACTTTGAAAATTGTCTACTCTTGTTCCTGGAAATACTTCTTCCATCATGGAAAGTGACCTCAGCTGTCCTGCTGGAGGATGACAGACCAGGTGGAGAGAGTCACCAGCCATTCCAGCTGAGGCCCCAGGCATGTGAGTGAGGGGATCAAGATGTCCATGCTCAGCTTAGCTGGTTCTGATCAGGCGAGTTAATCAACCATAAATACTATGAGAAATTATAAGTTGTATTTGTGTGACACGTGATACCTTTTGGTGTGGATTATTATCAATTAGCAAACACTAACTGATACACCATGTCATGACATACTTATTTCTTTCCTTGAGGAAATTGAAAAAGTGTTTTACTGATGATGCCTTACAAAGCATTTAAAGACTGAAAAGTGGGAAAACTTGGATCTAACGTTGACATTTCCTTCTTGCAGTTTGCTTGATCAGAATAATCAGTGACTCACAATATGACTGAAGCATAAGTGAGAACACTTTGATATTCAAGAAATGAGGTAATATGCATATTACTCAATGTGATAATGCCAGTAATTTTCTCACTTATATATGTTTAAGGAAATGTCACCAGGAGTGGTAGTCAACTTCATTTGAAATTCAAAACATTGAAGTCAATTTTTAAACATTTTTATTGTGTTCAAGATAGAGAAACAAAGAATAATTAAAGTTTGACTATATACACATGTAATGAATATATTTTGTAATAATGCAACTTTAGCTCGCTATTACCTAGCAAGACTGAAATTTTAAGTGTTGGTTTAGTTATTTCAAACCTACACTTTGAAAACACATGTAGCTAATTTTAACATAAAATGGATAATTTAAAAATTAGATGAATTCCCCCCCATAATGCACTCTTTTCTATCTCCTCTTTTCTCATTATGGTTATTTGTCCATTTGTCAAATCTTTGATGAATTGAGTAGATTATATATATGAGTCAGTGTATGTGTGGGTTTATACATGGACAGTAATAATGGACATTTAATCTTCTAAAACAGTATCAGGTGTATATATTGCCATAACAATATTCAAAATTCCCTATGTTTATTTCTATTTCATTTTTGTTTTACAGATGTAAAAATGGAGGCCCAAAGATATCAGCTAGCTTGCTGGTTGCATAATTATTTAATGGGAACCCAGATCTTGAATTCAGATCTTCTGACTATTAAAGCTACTCTATTCCCAGGTAAGTTATGCTCACATCTTTATTTTCTCTCCCTCTTTCTCTCATATGTCATAAAATATGGATATTGGTTTATAATCATTGACATTTTTAATAAGTATTAATATGTATATTTATATTATGTAATATATCAAACACATAAAAGTAACCATTTAAAACCGGACAATTTACATACCATTAAAAAATATTTCAGGCTTCCCTGGTGGCTCAGATGGTAAAGCATCTGCCTGCAATGTGGGAGACCTGGGTTCAATCCCTGGGTTGGGAAGATCCCCTGGAGAAGGAAATGGCAACTCACTCCAGTACTCTTGCCTGGAAAAGTCCGTGGACGGAGGAGCCTGGCAGACTACAGTTCATGAGATCTCAAAGAGTCGCACATGACTGAGTAACTTCACTTCTCATGAAAAAATATTTTTGCTTCCAGGTGTAAGGTACTCTAGTTAAACTATTAAGATTCTATAAGAATACAGCCACATGAAATGTTTGTGTATCTGCCTGTGTGTAGTAGCATAATTTAACACTCAAGTCATTATTTCCTAGGGAATAGAAATTCCCTAGAAAGATTGTAAGGTGTAGAGAATGACATGAATGGCATCATTTTCAGTACATTTTTCAGGATAGAAAGAGTAAATTAAAAGTAGAAGTGTAAAAAGTAGAGTATGTGGCTGGTTTTAGTAAAGAAGTGATTGCCGTGGTAAACAAAAATGAAACCCCTGTCTGGGAGAAAAGTAATTTAGCTTCCTGAACAGCTGTACCTCAGAGGGTCAGGCATATGAGCAATTAAAATTAAACAAGTTGATTTTAATATGCCTCAGTAACTGTGATTGATCTTACAGTGCTGTTGTTGACTATACATCAAGAAACAATTTAGGATTCAGTTTAAAACAAAGTTTATAATCCTTGTTTAATAGATTTTGGTACCCCAGGCCATGCAGTGCTGTAAAAATGATTAAAACGTGCCCTATCTCTGTGTAATCTATAAACCCTCTCTCTAAAATTAGTTAGGTTCCAAAGACTCCTTAGCAGGCCTGCCAGTGCCAGGTCTGTAGAATTCCAAATAAGCCATCTATCATTATTTCCATACACAAGGTTCATTAGACACCTCATTCTTTATCTTATTAGCACCAAAGTCAGCTAAACAATCAAACCGAAAGGTCACCTTTAACAATACCTAGTTAAACCAAAAGGTACATCAAGATGTTCTTAACGCAATATACCAAAATGCAGAGATAACACTGTCTAGAAGGCCAATGAAGGGTTATCATTTAAAAAATAAAAATATCTACATTTATAAATTTAAAGAAAAATTTTAGATAACATCTTAAAGAGATGAATTTGTTCTATTGTTCAGTTAGTGGACACAAAAAGTCCTTGTTAGTTATGTTATTTAAAAGCAATATTCCTTTGTATGTTATTAAATTTAAGTTTTAGTTCTTATGAAATGATGGGCAAGATCAATAACTGGAGTTATTTCAAATTCTTCTTAAGATTATGACTCTCACAGAAGCACATGCTTTCTGAACTTTAAAAAAAAAATCCCATTTTTGTCACTAGCATTTTATGAGAGAGCTCTTTATTTTAAAGGAGTTAGTGCAATCAAAGGCTTTAGCTATGGTTTCTAATAGTAAGAAAATGTGAAGTTTAACTTTAATGTACATAAAAGTTCTATTTAACTGGTAATGAATTTTTCTTCTTTGAAGTGAAAGTAATATAAGCTCAAAAAATGTGCTAATCTTATCACTCAGTTTATTACATGAATAAAACTATAAGTTAACTCAGTAACTCTGCATATGGTCATTATTTATAATTTACTCAACTCTTATTTTACTCTAATTTTATATACTCAGATAAAGTTAGTGGTCAATAGCAATTAATTCCTAAACCCGTAATTAGAATGTATTTGAGTATGTTACATGCTTACCTCAATCTGATATCTTTTGATTCTCTTTTCTGATTGCAAAATAAATTAATGAATAATTATTTTTATTTCTATTGGATCATAGTTTGGGGTCTATAATAAAGTATTCTGATGATTATTAGAACAAAAAAAATCTCTTCTTGAATATTTGTATTTTAATAACTCCTCAGAATGTTTTGTCTTAGCTATGTACATGATGAATATGAAATATTTATTGGTGACATTATATGCCAGACACTGTTTGTGAACTTTATGGCCTTCTAATCCCTCCCAAGTCAGCAATGCAGTTTTACTGCCATCATTATATTTATTTCCACTTGGTACTTTTGGATCAAAATATTTCCTCCTGCACATCTCAAATGCCCCATTCCTACTGTCACTGGGATATATCACTTAATTAAGAAATGTAAATTGTGATAATATTAAAAAAGGATTTGTTTTTCATTTACACTTAAGGCAACATATTGGAAGATAGAGAAAGAGAAATGTGACTTTGTATGCTGTTTTAAAGGAGATTTTAAAAGAACTCAAAGAATGATCAAGAAAGATGACAAAGGGGAGAAGGGCAAAGAGAAATTTAAAGAAAAGAGATTGACTCAGAAAGTATTGAGGAGCTTAGGAATAGGATGAAAGGCTCAGCTTTCTTAAAACTGATCTAGAACACTTTGGAGAATCATAGCAGAGGAAGGATGATACCATCAATAAGCCTGATATTCATACTAATCAAAATCAGTTGAAATATATAAAAAAGGTGACATAGGTCTTTAAGTTTTTGGTTTTTTTTTCTTCTTAGAACTTAAGACTTACTTTAAAGAACAGACAATTATGTGTTCAGATTATAATATTGTGGTGGGTGTAATAGATCGAATCACTAGAAGATACTGGAACATTTCTAAGTAAGAGCCTCAGGTTTCAAGTATATAAAATCTAAGAAGTGAAAGAATTTCTGGACTCCATGTTAGCTTTAATAATCAGTAAACTAATTGTGACTGGTAATAAAGAGTATTATTCTGTAGAAATAAAGGGCTTGGCATTATAACATGTATAATATCATATAAGAAATGAATCGCCAGTCCAGGTTCGATGCAGGATACAGGAAGCTGGGGGCTGGTGCACTGGGATGACCCAGAGGGATGGTATGGGGAGGGAGGTGGGAGGGGGGTTCAGGATGGGGAACATGTGTACACCCGTGGCAGATGCATGTTGATGTATGGCAAAACCAATACAATATTGTAAAGTAAAAAAAAAAAAGTACATAACAGATTAAAAAAAGAAATAAAGGGCTAAAATTATTGATAATAAATGTAGACAGTAACTGCATATCACAAAGAACAAAAATGGACTTCTTTCAGCTGCTTACATGGCTGTGTTTTTTAAAGGACATGGTCTTTATGATTTCTTTCCTTCTGCTAATCTTGGGTTTATTACTTGTTCTTTCTCTAGTTGCTTTAGGTTCTATATTGGATTCTAAGGCCTGTAGTCCACACCCCACACTCCTTAGAACAACTCCAGTGGTGTAGAAATATTTAACCCCAGATCCATCTCCTTAACTCTTTCTGTTTTTCTTCATGAGCATCTTAGGATCAAAATGATGCCTTAGCTATACTGTATTTGGGCAAACAAATACAGTGTCTTTTCCGTGATTACTTTTTAGGCTTCCAGCTGTCTCAGTTTAAGTGAGTGTATTTTGATGTCAGATAACCTATTTCTAATGCTGGCTATGTGATTGCTTCCTCATCTGTAAAAGGTAATAATACTTATCTCAAAAAATTACTTAGAGAAGTAAGTGTAAACTGCTTAGCAAAATATCTGATACATATTAAGTGCTCAATAAATGTTAATTATTACTATTATAGTTAGCTCCTGAATTGCTTTTTTTATGGAGTTTGTAGCACTTAGGGCTGCTTATTACTGTGTGAATGCTACTTCAAGTTTTGTTTGCTTCACAATTTTACTGACAGGCAGTAATATTCAATTCCATTTCACAGTAAAAAAAAAAAAAAATCGGTTTTGAGTTAAGTGGAAAAGAACAGAAGATAGAGAATCAAACAAAAGGAAACTGCCAGTGACACAACCACCGGCTGTGAAGCTGAGCTAGGGGGAGGTTTGGAGACAGTGGTGCCCCTCTTTTGTTCCTATCTTTTCCCTTGAGTCCTGCCAACAGAGCCCTGCCCTGATGTCAGAAGGGAGGAGGGCAGGGGTCAGGGGTGGCTCCTAGCCTTGGCATGCTCTGCAGCTACCTGAGGGCAGGGGCAGTTACACGAGACACACCAAGCCCTGTGGAATAGGAGGAATGTCCGTCTCAGTCACCTTACTTAAGGTTCCAGTCTGGTGGCTCAGCTGGTAAAGAATCCACCTGCAACGCAGGAACCTGCCTGCAATGGAGGAGACCTGGCTCCAGTCCCTGGTCAGGAAGATCCCCTGGAGAAGGGAATGGCTACTCACTCCAGGATTCTTGCCTGGGAAATCCTATGGACAGAGGAGCCTGGTGAGCTATAGTCTGTGGGGTCACAAAAGAGTCAAACACGACTTTGTGACTAAAGAACAACAACATCCATTAATTTATATACTTAAGATAGTTGCTAAATATTTTGTGGATGGTATAGATAATGAAAAAAATAAGACAGATTACCATCCTTAAGAGGTTCCCAATCTGATGCTACAGACAACCAACTAGATAGATGTCCAGGGTGTGATAAGAGTGTACAGTGAGACCATGAGGAGGGGGTGGGATGGAGGACAGTCTCAGGTCACTGTGCAGTGCAGTGCATGCGGACCCACATCCTCTGCATTGGCAGGAGGGTTCTTTACCACTGAGCCACCAGGGAAGACCATAATGATGCTGGTTGTTTCTAGAAAGGCCTTGTGGAATACTTCCCTCTACATTCCCTCCAATCCAGTAGAATCACAACTTTTGTAGAATGAGGTAAGACAAGTCAAAGTTTAAATATTAAAGAAAATACTTAACGAATGAGGGAAAAATGTAGAAATCTGTCTGGAATTGGTTGAGAGCAGTCATGCAGCACAATTTTAGTGCAAAGCAAACATTTTAATATCCTCCTTTTGGGGTGTAGAACTAAAAGAAAAATAAACTCTAATTTTCAAAAATTCAAGGAACTTTTTCTTTTTAAATAGTGAATTTCAAGATTTTTTCCATTTTTCTCAATGCCTATTTTCTAGTAGTAGGACAATTTATGTTTATGAAAATGCACCAAAGTCATAGATTTTACTTAATTTGGAGGTCAGCTGTTTTTTTTTTTTTTTTCTTGACAGATCTTTCCCCCAATGTTTTATATTGAGCATTTACTTTTCTTTTCAATGAAGAGAATAAAATTTGGTGAATCCCATGATCTATCCATGTATTTTAAATCAGATGCCTTTCACCAAAGAAGTGAGGTTATTTAACTTGCTTTCTAAAGAGAACTGCAGAGCAGTCTTTGGTGCCTGGGCAACAGTACCAAATAGAAAATATATTTTCAGAGTTAGCAAAGGTTGCCATTCCTTAGGGTGGCTGCTCTCAGTCCTTTTCTCTTGCTGGAGTAATGCATAGTGGTCTCTAGAGATTATCCTAAGTGCAAAGGATAATAAAACTTGCTTTTTCAATGGAATAATGCTCTGCCAACTTAGATTTGTCATTCAGTTGCTCAGGTCATGTCTGACCCTTTGCGGTCCCATGGACTTCTGCACGCCAGGTTTCCTTGATGGTCTTACATTGAGAACATTTAAACCCTGCTTAGGTATCAATATATGCATCCTTCAAGTGTTTCTTTTCCACTTGAAACCTTAGGGAAGGAAAAGTGGGTAGCTAAACAGTTGTGATTCCTTTGCCTAAAACTGTAGATCTAATCTTATGTAAATGGAAGGAAATTTTCTGAGTGAATAAAATTACTGTATATGATTTTTAAATTCCTAGCTTTTTTTTTAGTGTGAGAAATATAAAAAATTCTTAATGAAGCAAGAATAGGATGGGAATAGAAGTACTAAAATAGAAAAGCCAAGCTCACTTTTGCTTTTTTCAGTCATTATTTATTTCTTTGTTAAAGTATTTTAAAGATCATTGTGTTTGTTCACTTAATAATCTATCTGGGTAATCACTACCTATCAGTTTATATAGATGCCATTCATCCTTTTTCTGGCTGCATAGTATTCTTTCATAGAATATACCATAATTTATTGTCTTCTATGGGTGGACATTTTGCTTATTTCTAATATTTTGCTGTATCAGTGGTGAAATTCATAGACTTGGGAGTATTACATTTTAAGAGATGCATATTTCTTCTAGATAAATTCCTAGAAGGATTCCTAGAAGGATTCTGTAAGTTATATGGCTTATTTAAATGCAAATGTCATTTTGGGTATAGCCAAATTCGCCTCCAGTGTATTTTCTGTTTGCCTTGCCAACATAGTGAGTTGTGAATTATGTAAATTTCTACCACTCTCAGGCAAGGAATGACATCACAATATCATCATTTTCATTTGCATTTCTTTTATGGTTATTCCATATGATTAAGAAGAGATTGTCTCCTAAATTGTCATTTGTATTTTAAATTACTTAGGCTATTTCTTGTGATCACTTTAAAAAGTAATAATATTTATTAATCTCATCATGTTTCTGGATTTGGCATCATAATATATTAATCTTTTTTCTAACACTCATACATATATTTATTTTACATTTAATCTTTTATTCATTTGGAATTTATTTTGGTTGTGATATGAGTTATGAACACATTTTTTTGCAAGAGTTACATGTAGTTTCTGAAAGACACCTTGTATTAGGTTTAGAAATTTCGGTTTTATTTATAGTTCTCTCCGAGTTATTGTGAATGGGTATGAATTTTATAAACTACTTTTTCTGCATCATTTGACATGATCTTGTAGTTTATCTTTATATGTTGTTAATATAATGGATTATATAACTTAATTTTAGGATTAATTCCTTGCATTCCCAGGAGAAAACCTACTTTATTGCTAAAATGTATTTGATTTGACTATATTTTTGAGGAGTTTTGTGTCTATACTTTATGTCTATTCTATAGTTCTTTTCCCCCTTTTTTTCTACTGTCTTTTGTGTTTTTATGGTACCAAGGAAATACTCATCCCATAAAATGAGTTAAAAATTGTTCCCTTTGTCTTTTATTTTTGGGAAGAGATGGCTTAGAAAGAGAACTCGGTCAGAGTTACTCTTTATTATTTGATGAAACTCTCCATTTTAGCTCTCATAGCCTGGAGAGTTATTATTTTGAAAGGTCTTTAATTATGAGTTTGATTTCGTTGATAGTTTTCATTCTGTTCAGGTTACATATTTCATCTTGGTGAGATTTGGCAGGTTTTGATCTTCAAGAAATTTTTCCAACCCATTTAAGCTGTCAGATTTACATTGTAGAACTCCTTCAACCTGATAATGGACATTGTTAAAAAATCCACAGACAACATTATATTTAGTAGTTTCCTAACTTTGTTAACTAGTCAGTGATAACTACCCTTACAACTTCAGTTGCACTAATGAGTCTAAGGTGTTGTAATGCTGCTGCCGCTAAGCCGCTTCAGTCGTGTCCGACTCTGTGCGACCCCATAGACGGCAGCCCACCAGGCTCCCCCGTCCCTGGGATTCTCCAAGCAAGAACACTGGAGTGGGTTGCCATTTCCTTCTCCAATGCATGAAAGTGAAAAAATAAAGTGAAGTCACTCAGTCGTGTCCGACTCCTAGCGACCTCATGGACTGCAGCCCACCGGGCCCCTCCGTCCATGGGATTTTCCAGGCAAGAGTACTGGAGTGGCTTGTCATTGCCTTTTCCAAGGTGTTGTAATGAGGCAAGAGAAAAATATACTTGATAAGGGAGTTTAACACATCTCAGGGTATAACTTTAATATATAAAACAATATATTCTTACCTACTAAAATGAGTGGAAATTTAAGGGAAAGAATTTACAATTACATCAAAAACATGAAATACTTTAGCAGCAGATATCCCAGATTTATATATTCAAAACTATAAAGCATTTCTAAGAAAAGCTTAAGAAAAACTAAATACATGAAGAGATATGCCATATTTATAGATCAAAAGAAACAATATTATTAAGATTTTTTGTCACAAATTTATCTGTTGAGTTACAGAAATTCCAATCCAAATTAGAGCAGACTTTTTCCTTGTCATTAACATTCTGATTTTAGAATTTATATAGAAATGATCATTAACCTAAAAGTAAAACTTATAGCTCTTAAATTTCTAGAAGAAAATATAGAAGAAATTCTTTGGCTTAGATGAAGTTTTCTTAGGATCCAAAAGTAATCATTGTAGAAAAAAATACATTTTTTTCTGTATTAAAATTAAAAACTTCTTTTCAAACACATTTTAACAAAATGAAAAGATCACCTAAAGTCTAGGAGAAAGTATTTCTAAACATGTCTCCAATAAGACATATTTGGCATATAGTTCTCAAAACTCAATAATTCAAAAGCAATCATTAAGAAATAACAAAAAGACTTGTACAGACACTGAACCAAAGAAGAAAAATGGCAGGCAAATAAGCACATAAGAAAGATGCTCACCATTATTAATCATCAGGGTGTATAGTATACATTAAACTACAATGATATACCATTAAATACCCATTAGAATAGCTCAAGCAAATAGACAAAAAAAAAAAAAAAAAACAAATAACAACTGAGAATATCAAGAGCTGAAAAGTTGCAAGCTCACTGGAACTTTCAAGCTGCTGGTGGAAACGCAATATTGTACAGCCGTGTACCTAAACCATACAGCCCAGAGAGCCCACCGGTAGATATATACTGAGAGAAATGAAAACATGTTGTCCACACAAAGACTAATTTTTATGGAAGCTTTACTCATAGTAAACAAAATTGGGTATACTCTTTACCTATTTATGTGCAACAAATGACCTTAAACAGTGTTTTAGAGCAAGAATGGTTACTATCTCATTTTTTTTCTAGGTCAGGAGTTCAGAGCCGCTTACCTAAGAGGTTCTAGCTTGGATCTGTCCTGTTTCAGTCAGGGTAGTGGCCGGGATGTGGTGACCTGACATACTGGCTGGGGATACTGGATACCCCTCCATTATGGCTCCCTCACACAGCTGTCCAGCTGGTGGTGGATGTTGGCAAAAGGCCTCAGTTCCTTGTACTGAGACCTTTTCTGCAGGCATGTCTACATACTACAAACTATGCTAGATGGTGGAAATAGCAAAATAAATGAAACACAGCTCCTGCCTTTAAGTAATTTCTAGTGTGTAGGAAAAGATAGCATATAAACGAATAGGCATAAAGCAGAGTTCTTAAAAAACACTTTTTAAACTTATTAAATACATTTTGTAAAATTATGTATCATTGAGGTAAGCTGGTTAAAGAATCTACCTGCCATGCAGAAGACCCAGGTTCAACCCATATAGTGGGAAGATTCCCTGGAGAAGGAAATGGCAGCCCACTCCAGTGTCCTGGCCTGGAGGATCGCATGGACAGAGGAGCCCGGTGGGCTGCAGTCCATGGAGTTGCAAAGAGTAGGATACGACTGCGGGACCAATACTAATGAGCACACAATATGGTTTCTTTTTTAAAATAAACATCAAAAAATACTATTCAAATAGCATATAAAGTCTTAGAGTTTCTACAGATATTTTAAAATCACTTCAAATACAGTTATACTTTTAGTGTACAAATTTAGAATTGATGGGGAATAAAAGTCCATATTTTTAGAATTAGAAGTGTCCATAAGATTGTTTCTCCATCTCCATAAAAAAGCAGGGATATTTTCAGTGATAATGTCTAAACATAATAGGAAAATAATCTATGAAACTATTATGGATCCTTTATATTTTCTGTAGTTAAAAAAAATCTTTGTTAAGCTGTAATATACATATGGAAAAGTGCACTTACTGTAAATGTGATTCAAGGAATTTCCCCAAACTGAATAACCCATGTCATTAGCAACAGATCAAGAAACAGAATATTATCAATACCCAACAGCACTGTTGTGTCCTCTTCAGATTATTGCCTCTCCCCAAAGGAAACCTTACCCTGAATTCTATTGGTATAGATTAGTTTTGCTTGTTTTTGGTATTTATGTAAGTCATACTGGGTGTACGTTTAAATGACAATTTAATACTAGGTTTGTAAGATTCATTTCTGGGCTATGTGGCATTTTAGATCATTGATTCTCATTTCTGTGTATTCCTTGTGAAAAATGATAATTTATCATTTCTGCTCTTGTGAGCATTTCGAATAGTTTCAACTTTGGAGATGTAGCAAGTAGTATTGCTATACACATAGGATTGCATATTTTTGGGTGCACATTTCTACTAGGCATATACCTAGGCATGGAATTGCTAGGTTTTAGAGCAGGCGTATGCTCAGATTTAGTAGGCATTGCTAAGAAAGTTTTCCAAAGTGGTTATATTGATCTAATATTTTAAAAATCCAGTGATTAAAATTAAATGTTAATTCCATGCTCCTAATTTGTCCCCCACATCTCCCTGCTCTACTTTGGTAACCACAAGTTTGTTTCCTGTATCTCTGAGTCTGTTTTTATTTTGCATGTACATTCATTTATGTTAGTTTTTAGATTGCACATATAAGTGATATCATGTAGTGTTGGTCTTTTTGTTCTCTAGGTCCACACACATTGCTACAAGTGGTAGTATTTTATTCTTTTTATGGCTGAGTAATAGACCATTTACTCAGACACACACACACACACACACACTATATGTTATTAATTCAGTTATCTGTTGATGGGCCCTTGGGTTTCTTCCATGTCTTGGCTATTGAATAGTATAGCTATGAACTTGAGGCAGCATGTATTTGATGCATTAGTGTTATTGTTTTTTTTCTGGATATATGCCCAGGAGTAAAATTGCTGGTAATATGGTAGTTTTATTTGTAGATTTTTGAGGAACCTCCATGCTGTTTTCCATAGTGGCTGCAACAAGTTACACTCCCACCAACAGTGTATGGGGATTCCATATTCTCTACACCCTCTTCTTCTCCTCTACCTTGTTATTTGTAGATTTTTTGATGTCATTTGACAGGTGTGAGGTGATAACACATTGTTGTTTTGATTTGTGTTTCTCTAATAATTAGCCATGTATTTTTGGTGTGTTTGTTAGGGAGCTGAGCTCCACGTCCTGTTACTCTGCCATCCTAATTCCCCTCCCTATCATCCTCTTTGGTCTCAGTTTCCAAATCCTTAAAGCAAAGGGGAAGGTGGATACAAAATTATAAAGATCTGCATTTTTGGTATAATTTAGATTTCTGATTATATTTCTGATATTTATGAAAAGGCAGTTGAAATGGGAGTGACTTTGAAGTGCTACCTATCATAATTTTAAAGAGAATTGCCTTTATATGTCAGTTTATTTTAGAGAAACAATAATTAAGAAATACAGGAGGAATTAAAAGTAACTGTCAGTTTCTTTCTATAAGACAAATTGTAGGTTTACTTATAAAGTTTAGTATCTTAAAGTGATATTTCTCCTAGCAATCTTGATTCCAGCTTGTGCTTCATCCAGGCTGGCATTTCGCATGATATACTCTGCATATGATTTAAATATCAATATCAATAACCTCAGATATGCAGATGACACCACCTTTATGGCAGAAAGCAAAGAAGAACTGAAAAGCCTCAATGACAGTAAAAGAGGAGAGTGAAAAAGCTGGCTTAAACTCAACATTCAGAAAATGAAGATCATGGCATCCAGTCCCATCACTTCATGGGAAATAGATGGCGAAACAATGGAAACAGTGAGAAACTTTAATTTTTGGACTCCAAAATCACTGCAGATGGTGACTGCCGCCATGAAATTAAAAGATGCTTGCTTCTTGGAAGAAAAGCTATGACCAACCTAGACAGCATGTTAAAAGCAGAGACATTGCTTTGCCAGCAAAGGTATGCCTAGTCAAAGCTATGGTTTTTCCAGCAGTCATGTATGGATGTGAGAGTTGGACTGTGAAGAAAGCTGAGTGCTGAAGAATTGATGCTTTTGAACTGTGATGTTGGAGAAGGCTCTTGAGAGTCTCTTGGACTGCAAGGAGATCCAACCAATCCAACTAGTCCATCCTAAAGGAGAATATTCATTGGAAGGACTGAAGGTAAAACTCCAATACTTTGGCCACCTGAAGTGAAGAACTGACTCATTGGAAAAGACCTCGATGCAGGGAAAGATTGAAGGCAGGAGGAGAAGGGGATGACAGAGGATGAGATTGTTGGATGGCATCACCGACTTGATGGACATGAGTTTGCTTAAGCTCCAAGAGCTGGTGATGGAGAGGGAGGCCTGGTGTGCTGCAGTCCATGGAGTCACAAAGAGTTGGACACAACTCTGAGTGACTGAACTGAAAGTGATATTTATCCTTATAGATAAGTTTTTATTCTCTTCTTAATCCTATAAAATGCCAGAATATCACAAATTCTTGCCATTTCTGGTTTTTGTTTAGAAGATAATGTTCAAACTCTTTAGTGAAGTCTCTTGATTGGTTTTCCACCTGTGATTTCAAACCTTCTCTCCTAAAGCTCATTCAAATCCTCCTTCTATGGTGTCTCTGAAATAACTGTGAGATGCTGCCTCAGGAGTCATGTTTTGTTGCTTTGTTTGTCTAGAAGCTGCTCCCTGCTCACTCACCTCTCAAAAGCTCATTTCAGACAACCTCTTCTCTGGAAAGTCATTCTTCCTTTTGTTTCTTCTATCTGTTATGAGCACTGAGCTTGGCTACATTTCCTTTGCATCACCAGTGCATTATATTGTGCTTGGCACATAGTTGACATATGTTATATGTATTTTATGAATAAATAAATACCTTTATTAAATAATATTGGCATATTTGGAAGTTTTGGCCACAGCAATCAGAGCAGAAAAAGAAATAAAAGGAATCCAAATTGGAAAAGAAGAAGTAAAACTCTCACTGTTTGCAGATGACATGATTCTCTACACAGAAAACCCTAAAGACTCCACCAGAAAATTACTAGAACTAATCAATGAATATAGTAAAGTTGCAGGATATAAAATCAACACACAGAAATCCCTTGCATTCCTATACACTAATAATGAGAAAATAGAGAAATTAAGGAAACAATTCCATTCACCATTGCAATGAAAAGAATAAAATACTTAGGAATATATCTACCTAAAGAAACTAAAGACCTATATATAGAAAACTATAAAACACTGGTGAAAGAAATCAAAGAGGACACTAATAGATGGAGAAATATATGTTCATGGATTGGAAGAATCAATATAGTGAACATGAGTATACTACCCAAAGAAATTTATAGATTCAATGCAATCCCTATCAAGCTACCAACAGTATTCTTCACAGAGCTAGAACAAATAATTTCACAATTTGTATGGAAGTACAAAAAACCTCGAATAGCCAAAGCTATCTTGAGAGAGAAGAATGTAACTGGAGCAATCAACCTGCCTGACTTCAGGCTCTACTACAAAGCCACAGTCATCAAGACAGTATGGTACTGGCACAAAGACAGAAATATAGATCAATGGAACAAAATAGAAAGCCCAGAGATAAATCCACACACATATGGACACCTTATCTTTGACAAAGGAGGCAAGAATATACAATGGAGAAAAGATAATCTCTTTAACAAGTGGTCCTGGGAAAACTGGTCAACCACTTGTAAAAGAATGAAACTAGAGCACTTTCTAACACCATACACAAAAACAAACTCAAAATGGATTAAAGATCTAAATGTAAGACCAGAAACGATAAAACTCCTAGAGGAGAACATAGGCAAAAGAATCTCTGACATACATCACAGCAGGATCCTCTATGACCCACCTCCCAGAATATTGGAAATAAAAGCAAAAATAAACAAATGGGACCTAATTAATCTTAAAAGCTTCTGCACAACAAAGGAAACTATAAGCAAGGTGAAAAGACAGCCTTCAGAATGGGAGAAAATAATAGCAAATGAAGCAACTGACAAACAACTAATCTCAAAAATATACAAGTAACGCCTACAGTTCAATTCCAGAAAAATAAATGACCCAATCAAAAAATGGGCCAAAGAACTAAACAGACATTTCTCCAAAGAAGACATACAGATGGCTAACAAACACATGAAAAGATGCTCAACATTGCTCATTATCAGAGAAATGCAAATCAAAACCACTATGAGGTACCATTTCACGCCAGTCAGAATGGCTGCGATCCAAAAGTCTACAAGCAATAAATGCTGGAGAGGGTGTGGAGAAAAGGGAACCCTCTTATACTGTTGGTGGGAATGCAAACTAGTACAGCCACTATGGAGAACAGTGTGGAGATTCCTTAAAAAACTGGAAATAGAACTGCCTTATGATTCAGCAATCCCACTGCTGGGCAGA
This sequence comes from Bos grunniens, assembly GCF_055505025.1. Classification (NCBI taxonomy): domain Eukaryota; kingdom Metazoa; phylum Chordata; class Mammalia; order Artiodactyla; family Bovidae; genus Bos; species Bos grunniens. The sequence continues at coordinate 111,038,692 of NC_141170.1, read as the reverse complement.
CACCCTGAGGAAACCAGAATTGAAAGAGACACGTGTACCCCAATGTTCATTGCAGCACTGTTTATAATAGCCAGGACATGGAAGCAACCTAGATGTCCATCAGCAGATGAATGGATAAGTGGTACAAATGGATAAGAAAGCAGTGGTACATATACACAATGGAGTATTACTCAGCCATTAAAAAGAATACATTTGAATCAGTTCTAATGAGGTGGATGAAACTGGAGCCTATTATACAGCGTAAAATAAGCCAGAAAGAAAAACACCAATACAGTATACTAACACATATATATGGAATTTAAAAAGATGGTAACAATAACCCTGTATATGAGACAGCAAAAGAGACAATGATGTATAGAACAGTCTTTTGGACTCTGTGGGAGAGGGAGAGGGTGGGATGATTTGGGAGAATGGCATTGAAGTATGTATAATATCATATATGAAATGAGTCGCCTGTCCAGGTTCGATGCACGATACTGGATGCTTGGGGCTGGTGCACTGGGACGACCCAGAGGTATGGTATGGGGAGGGAGGTGGGAGGAGGATTCAGGATGGGGAACACATGTATACCTGTGGCAGATTCATTTTGATATATGGCAAAAACCAATACAATATTGTAAAGTTAAATAAAATATAAAAAAAAGAATTTCATGTTACTTTGGATGTGAATTTCCTAGAAGTAACATTGCTTCAACACTGATTGTGTTATATTTATTTATATTAAATTTCACTTTGTTAAAGAATAATATGTAGTATAAATACTAATCTACTTATTTTTACATGTTATACTTTTACAAATGCCAATGTTAAAAACAAAATGCAATTCTTTATTATGCACCAAAATAAAGTTTTCTTTTCAATATCACTAAATGAAAGCACTAGATTTGCTAGGATGATAGCTTGGGACTTATTATCAGTTTCTCCTTCAGATATTGGGTTGTTTTACTTTGACAACAATTAGCTAAAGCTAGTGTGAATTTAACTAAATTAAACACCTTTAGTGTGATCATGAACATCTGGAAGTATAATATACTGGGTTAGTTATGTGCTTCCAGAAATAGAAAAAGAAAATAATTATGAAAAAAATATTTTAAGGGGTAATGAAGTGTTTAAAAAAAATGAAAACTCTTTTCCATTCTTTGATCCTTGTTTTGATGAAGTTATCTCAGTTAATTTACCCTTGTTTTTAAATAATTCAACTTATTCATATACACTATTTATTGAAAAAATTGAACATTTAAGTACATTGCTATTGATATCTGAGAGCACCTATGAAAGATATGTTCCCAGTTTTAAAGAGAGATTATATTAAAATATTGTACTGCTGGAGCTGCTAAGTTGCTTCAGTCGTGTCTGACTCTGTGCGACCCCAGAGACAGCAGCCCATCAGGCTCCCCCGTCCCTGGGATTCTCCAGGCAAGAATACTGGAGTGGGTTGCCATTTCCTTCTCCAATGCATGACAGTGAAAAGTGAAAGTGAAGTCGCTCAATCGTGTCCGACTCCTAGCGACCCCATGGACTGCAGCCTACCAGGCTCCTCTGTTCATGGGATTTTCCAGGCAAGAGTACTGGAGTAGGGTGCCATTGCCTTCTCTGAAAATATTGTACTAGTGTTCGATAATGCTTTTTTCACAGAATCAAAACAATAGGTGCAGATTCTAAAGATTTTAGTACAATTGAACCTTGTATGATGCATTTGAAGTGCGAGGATCTGGATTTTTTTCCATTAATACATATTATGGTACTACACTATGTATGACTGGTTAATCCATGGATGTAGAACTCCCATATGGCCCTGACTGTAAAGTTATATGCAGCTCTTCTACTGCATGTGGGTGGACACCCCTAACTTTCACATTGTTCAAGGGTCAAATATGTTTATAATGACAATATTAATTTTGATTGCATATAGCAAATTTCTCCAAAGTACTGCTTTCAAAAACATTGCATGAGAAATAGTACATGTATAACTCATAAACATTTTATCCTGCTAGATATATTTGGAAATTATTGTCATATTTCCTGGTCTTATTTCCCATGAGTGATTACAAACTGTTCTAATCCAGAACTCTTTAAGAGACTTCTGTGAAATACTGACAAAGAAGAAAGAAGATAGGCACTTTGATGTGTTTACAATATGTTCAGAAACTTATCTTTAACTCTTAGCCAGGCAGTGGGTTTGAGAATTAAATTTACCTTCAGTGTTTATTAGGTCACATAATGATTGAGAATTTTACTTTGAAATTTACCAACTATTTAAGACTTTTGAAGGAGGTCAAGCTAAGTGGGACTGAAGAACAGAAGATGAAAATGGGCACAGTTTTGATTCAAAGGTTGCTCTTGGAAAAGAGGGAACAGATAGGAAAGCACATATATATGTGTATTATATATAATATAATATATATATATATAAAGCATATATGTATCCAAGTTTGTAAAATTAGTAGCAGATAGTTTCACTTCTTATTTTAAAGTTCAGTATTTTACATAAACATAACCCCATATCCATTAGGTGTAAATTGGATAAGATAATTACAGTAGAGAAGTATAGAGTACTGACCGAAGTCAGAGTTAGATAAAACTGTTAATCTTTGTCAAAGTAATGTATGTGCATAAAGGTCAAATATTTCAGAAGGGCTTGTGAAATAAGAAACCTCTCTACCTTCCCTTCCTTAGTCATAGTAAGGAAGGAACCTTACTCCCTCAAGGTTCTTACAAGCATTTTCAATAATTACTTATTTTAGTACTGAGGGATATAACTGTTGTGCTTAAACATGTTTGCTTATCTATGATAGATCACGATAAGTATTGCTTTTATCATTTTTCCAAGGCTCCTGCTTGCTTATTTGTTTTTGTTCATTTCTCTGCTTGGCATATCTTTCCTTAAAATATCTATTTTTATCTCATTTCACTCAGATCTCTGTTCAAATGTAACCTATATTGAAAAGTTGGTGTGTCTAAAATAGCTGTACTCCACCCCCCCATTTACTTTTCCTAACTGTACTCACCATTGCCTGACATAAATTTGTTCTTATTTATTTACTACTTATCTACTGGAATGTAATTTCCATAGTGGAGGCTATCTTTTTTGTTTACTGGTGGATCTTTAGTGCTTAAGCCAGTGTCAGTCACATGATAGGAACTCATTAAATATTTGTTAAATAAATCAGTGAATAAAATACTTAAAATAATGCCAGATATGCAGTGTTACTATTAATAAAGGCTAATAATAGGTATTATTATACAAGTTTTAAAATTTATAAGCTTATGAAATGTTTGTTTTGTTTATAACATATTTACAGTGGGCATACCATTTTTATTTAAGCATTGCAGGCAGATTCTTTACCAGCTGAGCCCCAAAGGAAGCCCAAAAATACTGGTGTAGGGAGCCTATCCCTTTTCCAGGGGATCTTCCTGACCCAGGAATCGAACTGGAGTCTCCTGCATTGCAGGCGGATTCTTTACCAGCTGATCTATCAGGGAAGCCCAAATAAAAGATAAGCTCAGATAACTCTTTTTGTGCAGAAATATTTATCTTTGACATCCAGTAGATGTGTACAGGTTTATATGGGTGTTCTGTCTGAACCTTTGTATCCCTCATAGTAATGCTAATAGTGAAAAAATAGTGAATATAATGTCTTAATCACTAAAGCATCACAGTATTACCTACTCTTGAAAGATAAAGGATAGTTAGAAATATGTTACAAAGAAAACCACTACATTTGTAATTGTATAAGTTTAACAAAATCTTACTTTAGAATAACTTCATATCTATAGAAATATTGCAGTGATGGTACAGAGAGTTTCTGTGTATCCTTTACATAGCTTCTTCCAAATGATTATATGTTAAATAACCATTTACCAAAACTAAGAAATTAACAGAAGTATAATGCAAGTAATTAAACTACAGAATTTATTTGGATTTTTCCAGTTTTCTGACTAATAATCATTTTCTCCAAACCAAGATAGTTTATTGCATTTAATCCTGACCTCTTCTTTGCCTCCTCCAAATTATGATAGTTCCTCTCTTTTCCTTGTTTTTCATGACAATGACAATGTTTGAATACTGGCCAGGTATTTTTTAGAATTTTTGTTTGTTCATTATTTTTTCACTGTTATTCTGGGTTTGTATATTTAGGGTAAGGAATATATTTTATTTAATGCTAAACATGTTAAAGAAGCTAGTTAGATAGCAGTCCTAGTGTAAGCTTACTAGAAGCCAATGGTATTTTTAAAATTCCCACTTATTTCCTGAGAGTCAGTAAATTCTTTTCATGTCAGTCACTAGAACTGGGAATATATTTTTAATTTAAAATATGTTTCATGATGAAATTTTGCTTGTGTCCAGGTATGTGCAATGGGTAATGTCTTTAAGCCGGCATTGATATTTGCCGGCAGTCCTTTGGAAGAAAAAGTTGCTGCTTCTGCTCTTTTTATTCTTTTTCTGTCTCCTCTTCTTTCTCCTCCTCCCCCCTCCTCTTCTTTCCTCTCCTCCTTTATATTAGGAAATTACTGTAATTTTTGTAAACTCTACACAGCCTTAAGATTTAGTGAGATATGTTTCCTTATAACCTCCCACATACTTTCTATATTTGAACAAAATCTTCACTGCAATAATCTGCACTGATAAAGATAATTCTTATGACAGTTTATTTGTTCATTTCCACCCTAGGTGTGTTTTTTTCTTAAAAGTCTATTTTTTAACATGTTATGTTCTTGAACTTCTCATTCAAGCAATATATTTAGAGCTTCTCATATTCCCTAGTTGAGGTAAATAACATTAACTGTTAGAACTTTGAAATTGATTTCAGTGTGTCTATTGTCCTTAACTCCCAAAGATAATATGGCTCCCAAGAGTATCTGTATGTTCACCACCACATTTACTTGCTAAGTGGCCATTACTAATTCCGTAATAAATTACAATTCACAAACAAAATGTATTTAAGATAGTAAGAGTATAAATTTCTCAGTCAGAATTGTCAAAAAAATTCAAGATAGGAAAATAAAGTCCCCTAGAAAATTTTTAAGTGGTTTTTAACAGATTAGGCCTAGAAATTCATAGTTAGAGAGACACACACACAATTTGGTCAAGACAAAGCAGAGAATAAGAAATAACCAATTGAGAGCACTTGTTGGTGACTATTAAATACATGTGCTCATATATTGTTATGTTTTTGATTATTGAATATTTATGATTTTACTGTATTACAGGTTTTTAACTTGGGACTTTTATTCAAGAGCACTTTCTTGGCTAGGGTGAGAAACAATTCATTTGAATTTGAATTATCTTCATATGATATTCATACAATATAATAATTTAATATTAAAAAGGCTTCACTGGTGGCTGAGATGGTAAAGAATCTGCCTTAATACAGGAGACCCTAGTTCAATCCCTGGGTTGAGAAGATCCCCTGGAGAAGGGAATGGCTACCCACTCCAGTATTCTTGCCTGGAGAATTCCATGGACAGAGGAGCCTGGGGGGCTAGAGTCCCTAGGGTTACAAAGAGTCAGACATGACTGAGAAAATGATACTTTCATCTTTTGCTACTATTAACATAAAATGAAAATAACAGAGGGCACTTAAACATAGCACATACCGTGTACAGAAACTAAAGTTGAGAAGATAGGAAGTAAAAATTCCCCAAAGAAGGCAACATGAGTTTATAATAAGATGGTGTCTCTATGCATACCATGGTTTCCTGTTTCACATTTTATACCTATTATGGGCACATATAAGGCAACATATACTGCTGGTTGATACAAGGTATATTCTGTATGGTTGAGAAATGAGAGAAACAGACAACCTTAACTGTCTCCTGAGAAACCTGTATTTTGGTCAAGGAGCAACAGTTAGAACCAGACATGGAATTGACTGGTTCAAATTGGGAAGATGAGTCACAAGGCTGTATATTGTTAGCCTTGCTTATTCAAAAGGGTGCATCATGCAAAATGCTTATCACCAGCTGGAATCAAGATTGCCAGGAGAAAGATCATCAACCTCAGATACGCAGATGGTACCACTTCTAATGGCAGAAAGTGAGGAGGAACTAAAGAGCTTCTTGATTAAGGTGAAAGAGGAGAGTGAAAAAGATGGCTTAAAACTCAACATTCAGCAAACTAAAATCATGGCATCCAGTACCATCACTTCATGGCAAATAGGAAGAGAAAAAGTGGGAAGAGTGACAGATTTTATAGGGCTGCAAAATCACTGTGGATAGAGACTGTAACCAGAAAATTAAAAGAGACTTGTTCCTTGGAAGAAAAACTGTGACAAACCTAGACAGTGTATTAAAAAGCAGAGATATCACTTTGCCAACAAAGATCCATTGTCCATATAGTCAATGCTGTGGTTTTCCAGTAGTTATGTATAGATGTGAGGGTTAAGAAAGCTGAGTGCCAAAGAATTGATGCTTTTGAACTGTGATGCTAGAGAAAACTCTTGAGAATCCCTTGAATCAAGGGGATCAAACTGGTCATTCCTATGGAAAATCAACCCGTAATATTCATTGAAGTACTGATGCTGAAGCTGAAGCTCCAATACTTTGACCACTTGATGGGAAAGAGCCGACTCATTGGAAAAGACCCAGATGCTGGAAAATACTGAGGACAAGAGGAGAAGGGGTGACAGTGGATGAGATGGTTGTATGGCATCATTGACTCAATGGACATGAGTTTATTTAAACTTTGGGAGATAGTGTAGGACAGGGAAGCCTGGCGTGCTGCAGTCCATGGGGTTGCAAAGAGTCACACATGACTGAGTGAGTGAACAGCAACAATTATGTTCTATAGGCTCTAACAATAAGTACTAAAGCTTCAAATACTGGGGGAATCGTTTATTGTGCAAATAAATTGTATAGCATTTGTTACAAAGCCAAGGATTATTACAGTTTAAATATTTATCCTATTCTGTGTTTTGACCAGTAAGTAATAATATTCTTACTCTTGTTACTGTTCTCATTTTGACATCTCATCAATGCAGATTCTTAAGCCTTGATTTATCTTCCCAAGACAATAAAAATATTAATGTTACTTTTTTGGATATTGTGATGATGTTTGTGGAATTTATCAGCTTTTTAAAAAATTTTTATTTTATCAAAGTATGGTTGATTTACCATATTGTTTTCATTTCTGCTGTATAGCAAAGTGAGTCAGTTATACACACATACTGTTTGTTGTTGTTTCAGTTGCTAAAGAGTGTCCAACTCTTTTGTGACTCCATGAACTGTAGCTTGCCTGGCTCTTCTGTCCATGGGATTTTCCAGGCGAGAATACTGGAGTGGGTTGCCATTTACTCCTCCAGGGGATCTTCCTGACCCAGGGATCAAACCCATATCTCCTGCATAAGCAGGAAGATTCTTCACTGCTGAGTCACCAGGGAAGCCCTATACATATATATATATATATATATAGGCATTCTATTTTTATACATTATTTTCTTTTCCATAACGGTGTATCCCAGATTTGATGCAGTTCTCCATGCTATATAATAAGATCTTGTTGCTTATCCCTTCAAAATGTAGTAGTTTGCATATACCAACCCCAAACTCCCAGCCATCCCTCCTATCTTCGCTCTCACCCCCGGCAATCACAAGTCTGTTCTCTATGTCTGTGAGTCTGTGTCTGTTTTGTAGGTAGGTTCATTTATGTCATATTTTAGATTCCACATGTCACTGATATCATATGGCATTTGTCTTTCTCTTTCTGACTTATTTCACTTAGTATAATAATCTCTAGCATCATCTGTATTCCTGCAAATGGCTCTTTTATAGCTAAGTAGTATTCCACAAGGCTTCCCTTGTGGCTCAGAGGTTAAAGCGTCTGCCCACAATGCGGGAGATCTGGGTTCGATCCCTGGGTCGGGAAGATCCCCTAGAGAAGGAAATAGCAACCCACTCCAGTATTCTTGCCTGGAGAATCCCATGGACGGAGGAGCCTGGTGGGCTACAGTCCACGGGGTCGCAAAGAGTCGGACACAACTGAGCCAGCGACTTAACTTAGTATTCCATTATATATATATGTTCCACATCTTTATCCTTTCATCTGTCAGGGGACATTTAGGTTGTTTCCATGTCATGGATATTGTAAATAGTGCTGCAGAAGTGGAATTGCTGGATCATATGGTACTTCTATTTTTAGTTTTCTGAGGAACCTCCATACTGTTTTCCATAGTATCTGTACCAGCTTACAGTTCCACCAGTAGGGTATGAGAGTTCCCTTTTCTCTACACCCTCGCTACCATTTATTACTTACAGACTTTATAATGGTGGCCATTCTGACCATTGTCAGGTGGTACTTTACTGTATTGATTTGCACATTTTCAGGTCATCTGTAGGTCTTCTTTGGAGAAATATCTATTTAGCTCTTGTGCCAACTTTTTGATTGGGTTGTTTGTTTTTTTGTTGTTGAGTTTTGTAAGCTGTTGGTGTATTTGAGATTAAGCCCTTGCTGGTTACATTGCTTGCACATTTTTTTTCCTTTTCCATTCTATATATTGTCTTTTCCTATTGTTTATGGTTTCCTTTGCTGTGCAAAAGCTCATAAGTTTCATTAGGTCTCGTTTGTTTATTTTTGTTTTTATTTCTATTGCCTTGGGACACTGACCTAAGAAAAAATTGGTATGATTTATGCCAGTGAATATTTTGCCTATGCTTTCTTTTAGGAGTTTTATGGTGTCGTGTCTCAGGTTTAAGTCTTTAAGTTTTCTGAGTCTATTTTTGTACATGATGTAAGGGTGTGTTCTACCTTCATTTATTTACAGGCAGCTGTCCAATTTTCCCACCACTGCTTGCTGAAGAGACTATCTTTTTCCCATTTTATATTCTTGCCTCCTTTGTCAAAGATTAATTGACTAAAAATGTAGGTTTATTTCTGGGCTCTATATTCTGTTCCATTGAGCTGTATGTCTATTTTTGTACAAATACCACACTGATTTGATTACTGTAGCCTTGTAGTACTATCTGAAGTCTTGGAGGTTATGCTTCCTGCTTCCCCCCGCCCCACACCCTCAGGATTCTCTGCTTTAAAATGTGAGCTGTTGGCTGTGATTTCTTCTTTCCTTTTAACTGAGAATGAACTTATTGGGTACTAGTAGTTGTTATTTTTTCTTAAAGAGTGCTTACAAAATTAAATAAGTGTCGGAGAAGGCAATGGCAAGCCACTCCAGTACTCTTGCCTAGAAAATCCCATGGATGGAGGAGCCTGGTAGGCTGCAGTCCATGGGGTCGCTACGAGTCGTACGCGACTGAGCGACTTCAGTTTCACTTTTCACTTTCACACAATGGAGAAGGCAATGGCAACCCACTCCAGTGTTCTTGCTTGGAGAATCCCAGGGACGGCAGAGCCTGGTGGGCTGCCGTCTATGGGGTCGCACAGAGTCGGATACGACTGAAGCGACTTAGCAAGCAAGCAAGGGTCTCCAAAATATGGCCTGTCTCTAACCCTTTTCGATCTTTAGAATTTGTGAAAGTTTCGTAGTGGTGTTAGGCTTTCAGAATCCAAAGAATGAAAGCTTATATTTGGGGCAATGTCACCTAGGAATTAAGGGAAAGAGGACTCTAGCAGATGGGCTAAACATTTATACTGACCAGCCACATGAGGTAGTGCCCTCCTGCAGACCAATGGTGCTCATTAACATATTAATATGTCTGAGGATTTCTATGCCAAAGATGAGGATTTACTGTGTTTATTCCAGCATTTCTCAGGGGTATTTAGCGACAGAATTCTTAGTCTTGGTGTATATGTGGGCATTTTGAAACATATTTTGGAAATATTGGAATAAATTGTTGTCAATAACAAACATTGAAATTAAGGAAGAGATTTTTATCAGCCAGAGTGCTGATAAAAGACTTTGAAAATACCATTCAAGAGCATTTCCATTAATCTGTGTTTCACTGCATGAAAAGTTAGTGTGATAGTTGGTGCTATTTTCCTGTAGGGAAAAGGGATCCAACACTTGCCAAGATTTTTCCACAGGGGGTCTTTAACTAAATAACTCCCAAAAAAGACACTCCTTGTGGGAGTTTGGGGGGAGGGATTAAAATCCAACTTTAACTGCTGCTTTTTAAGAACAATGTTCTTTTCAAGGACAAAGCTAGTGAACATTGTCAGTACCTTTACTGGGCTTTTATGGAAACATCATTCACTGATAGAAAATAATTTTAGATATGAAGAGGAGACAGTTGAAAAATTAATCTTCACTTTGTGAGAAGTCTACTTTTCTTGATTTCTGCTTAATTTGTGAGTGATTGATTAATTTGTTTTTACTTTTCAAGGAAAAAAAGTAGGCCTTTCCTAATTGAGAAAGTTTTGATTGCATGTTCACTTGACAACTTAGGGAAAGTTTTGTTTTTATCAGAATACTAATTCTCTACTTTTAGCTATGTTGTTTCTAGTAATCTTTTAATATGTACTTACATTCAAAAGCATGTAAAAGAAGGGCCTTTTAAAATTTGACTTTCATTTTAAAAAATTAAACATGACAAGAGAACCAAGAGTTTTTTTGTAAGTGTGGATAGTTATTTTGATTTTCAAATTGCAGATGTTATTGAAAACTACTTTAGAAAATTTCTTCATTTTCTTTTCTTTACTGTCTGTACTTTTCAAGACTATTGGCTCATGTACTTGGCATGAATATAAACAACATAAGGACAACCAAAGGAAATTAATCCATCACAGTTCTAATTTCAATTTGCTATTTTTGTCATTCACATTTTTGCCATCTGGAAAATTTTCCATCACTAGCTAAAAATCTGATACCCTTTTCAAATACTTTGGAGTTTTATAGACAGCCACAATGTAATTTTATTCTCATTGTATATGGCATTATTTAGTATGCTTTAAAGAAATCTGCTAATTTTAATGAATATATAAAACATACTACATACATATGTGTATGTTAAAAGATTGATATTTGTATTTATGTGAAATTAAAAAATCAGGAAAATAGCTATAAAGATATGGACTTGAGTTATATTAATTATGCATGAATATCCTTGCAAAATATAAAAGAAATTAATTTCATATAATATGTTTTCTTATCATGACTAGTAAAATTGTTGTTATGAATATTCATGTAGTTTTAAAACCTAACGTTAGGCTATTAAATAAGTAGATATTTACAAATTGATTAGAAAAATTTTAATAACATAATTTTAACTGTTTTAACATTTTTTGAAACACATGTAAACTAATTAACAATATAATTAGAATTTTCTCTATGCTTTTGTGAAAAATGTATATTATTGTGAACCCATATGTGTGTTTGGTGTATATGTGTGTGTGTATAGTGTATATGTTGTACATAATTACAAAGATAACACATTTGACGCAAATATTATGTTGGTCTTGATTCTAGAGCTATTAGAGTCTCAGATTTTGGGAAAAGTTTCTCGTTTTTATAGCAATAATTCTAGTGTCACTCTACCATATTAAAGGTGTTTTTAGAAAATGAGTAACTTTTATACGTTAGAGACCTAAATGGTGTGAGATTTCACTTGCATATTTGTAGGGATGTACCCATGTCATCCATAGTGAGGAAAAGAATAATTTCTAAAGTTAGAATGAGCAAATTTCTCTTTCTCTCCCATATAACCCCACCCTGTCTCATACATCTCTAAGATTTTGGTTTCTTCTCAAAATCAGTGTAAATGCTAAATGCCTTATATTAATAAAAAGAGATGTTTTCTTACAGAATAATTTTTCCTCACTGCCCTCCTTTTCTTTCTAATTTTTTAAAATATAAGTTTTTTGTTGATCCCTCCTTGAATATTTTTGATACGATAAGACTGAACATTTTGTGCACATACATGATGTGTTGTTTCCGGATCCCACAGATATTTTGCCTTCTTAGTCAATTATTTCTATCATTTTAATTTTTATTAGATGTTTATATTTTAGTATTTTTCTGAATATATAATGCAAACTTTTGGAAAAGAATTGACTATCTTTTAATACATACTCATAATTTTATATTACTAAGCCTCTAAAGATTGAATCATAAAAATAATAATATTTGTTAAAGTTAAAACACAAAATTTTAATAAGCAACCAATTATCAAAAGTATTATTTTTAAATTAGAATTCTAGTAATGCTTATTTTTTAGTTAAAAATGACACACCATAACTATATACAAACTTGTGGATATTGAAAATCAGTTTCATGATGATATTAAATTAGCCCTGCAAAATAAGACAATTTTGTATTCTTGCAAAGTGTAACTCATATATAGATTATGGATAAGCATGTATGTTGTATGTGGATAGATGTCTACATGTATAAAAAGATGGTATGTGCATATGGATATAAATTTATTAATTGCCTTAAATTCCATTCCTTTTTTTAAGGAGTCAAATTAACTTTTTCAAGCACATTATTTTACAACTATTTTTACTATATCCTTTGTTCATCGATAAATATTTCCCCCAATTTAACATGTCATATTAAAAAGGATCTGCTAGTCCGTAAATCTTTCACATTAATTTTCTAACAAAAGATTTTTTAAAAAGTATTTTTCTATATCAGAGTTTGGTAAACAGGAACAGGCTTACCATGTAGTTCTTTACAAGAATTCCTTAGAAGTCAACAATATATTATCTGTTTCCATAAAGCACATAATGGGAATAAAATGCCTGAGGCAAAACATGTCTTCTGTTCCTTCAAAAGTAAAACATCAAAGAAAGATACTATTTGCATATAAATATATGAAAATGTTCATAAGTGAAATCTTTTTGCATTGAGATAAAACAAAAAAGCATTCTGAGAATTTTCTTTCAAAAGTAGATTTCTAAAATCACAATAAAGGGACTACAAGTATAAAATAGTTGACAGAGATGCCTTGTGATCTTTCTGTACTCAAAATATGCAAAGCTTATTTGGTGACTAGTAGAAAAAGAAGAAACTTCTCGGCATATGCCATTTGATACTCTACCGTATAGTTATGATCAAAGGTAGCACTTTTTTGATTATATATCAAATTACTCAATTTGTTAAGTTTGTGAAAGGAGTGTAATTTTTATAAAATATATATTTGATAAAATATACAAATGAGATAGCATATTGGAGAGTGTTACTAGGCAAGAGCAAATCAAAAGTCTCTGAGTGAAGAAATGTCTAACTTCTGTGCATGCAGACACGTAGAATGACATAGACTCACCACTGACCTGCATAAACATGAGTGACAAAATGATTTTTATTAGAGGTCACTGAGTTTTGAGTTAGGTATGCAGCACTATTCTGGCAATTGTTAACTGAAACAGAAACCTACATGCCTCTTTTTTTTGGGGGGGGGGGTCTCTGCCATGTTGCTTATGGGATCTTAGTTCCCTGGTCGGGGTTTGAACCCAGGCTTGACAATGAAAGCATGGAGTTCTAACCACTGAACTGCTAAGGAATTTCCCCCACATGTCTTAATAAACAAAATAATAACATACACTAAACGTATTGATTGGACATTTATTGGGTTGTAGTTGCTTTTCAGTTGCTAAGTCCTGTTTGATTCTCATTGCAACACCATGGACTGCAGCATGCCAGGCTTCCTTGTCCTTCAAAATCTCCAAGGGGTTTACTTGAACTCATGTCCATTGGGCTTTCCCTTGTGCTCAGCTGGTAAAGAATCCACCTGCAATACAGGAGACCCTTGTTCGATCTCCTGGTTCGATCCCTGGGATGGGAAGATCCCCTGGAGAAGGGAAAGGCCACCCATTCCAGTATTCTGGCCTGGAGAATTCTATGGACTGCATAGTCCTTAGGGTTGCAAAAAGTTGGACACGACTGAGCAACTTTCACTTTCATGTATATTGAGTTGGTGATGTCATCCAACCATCTCACCCTCCTTTGCCTCTTTTACCTCTTGCCCTCAATCTTTCCCAGCATCAGGATCTTTTCCTATGAGTTGGCTCTTTGCATCAGGTGACCAAAGTATTGTAGCTTCAGCTTCAGCATCAGACCTTCCGATGAATATTCAGGGTTGAATTCTTCTAGGCTTGACTGATTTGGTCTCCTTGAAGTCCAAGGGACTCTCAAGAGTCTTCTCCAAACCACAGTTCAAAAGCATCAATTCTTTGGTGCTCAGCTTTCTTTATAGTCTAACTCTTACATCCATATATGACTACTGGAAAAAGCATAGCTTTGACTATATGGACCTCTGTTGGCAAAGTGATGTCTTTGTTTTTTAATATGCTGTCTAGGTTGGTCATAGTTTTTTTTTTTTTTCCCCAAGGAACAAGATTCTTTTAATTTCATGGCTGTAGAACTAAAGAGCCTCTTGATGAAAGTGAAAGATGAGAGTGAAAAAGTTGGCTAAAACTCAACATTCAGAAAACTAAGTACATGGCATCTGGTCCCATCGCTTCATGGCAAATAGATGGGGAAACAGTGGAAACAGTGACAGACTTTATTTTGGGGGCTCCAGAATCACTGCAGATGGTGACTGCAGCCATGAAATTAAAAAGACACTTACTCCTTGGGAGAAAAGTTATGAACAACCTAGACAGCATATTAAAAAGCAGAGATATTACTTTGCCAACAAAGGTCCATCTAGTCAAGGATATGGTTTTTCTAGGAGTCATGTATGGATGTGAGAGTTGGACTATAAAGAAAGCTGAGCACTGAAGAACTGGTGCTTTTGAATTGTGGTGTTGGAGAAGACTCTTGAGAGTCCCTTGGACTGCAAAGAGATCCAACCAGTACATCCTAAAGGAAATCAGTCCTGAATATTCACTGGAAGAACTGTTGCTGAAGTGGAAGCTATAATACTTTGACCATCTGATGCGAAGAACTGACTCATTTGAAAAGACCCTGATGCTGGGAAAGATGGCGGGAGGAGAAGGGGACGACAGAGGAAGAGATAGTTGGATGGCAACACCGACTCAATGGGTATGAGTTTGAATTAACTCCAGGAGTTGGTGATGGACAGGGAGACCTGGCATGCTGCAGTCCATGGGGTCACAAAGAATCAGACATGACTGAGTGACTAAACTGAACTGATGGTGTCAGATGCCATGATTTTAGATTTTTTAATGTTGAGTTTTAAGTCAACCTTTTCATTCTTCTCTTTCAACTTCAAGAGCTCTTTAGTTCCTCTCCCCTTTCTGCCCTTAGGGTGGTATCATCTGCATATCTGAGGTTGTTGATATTTCTCCTGGCAATCTTGATTTAAGCTTGTGATTTATCCAGCCCAGCATTTCACATGATGTACTCTGCATATAAGTGAAATAAACAGGGTGACAGTATACAGCCTTGATGTATTCCTTTCCCAATTTTGAACCAGTCTGTTGTTCTTATCCCATACACAGGTTTCTCAGGAGACAGGTACGGTGGTCTGATAGTCCCATCTCTAAGAATTTTCCATGGTTTATTCAGATCCACACAGTCAAAGACTTTAGTGTAGTCAGTGAAGCAGAAGTAGCTGTTTTTCTGGAATTCCTTTGCTTTTTCTATACAACAGATTTTGGCAATTTGATCCCTGGTTCCTCTGCCTTTTCTAACCCAGATTGTACATCTGGAAGTTCTCAGTTCACAAACTATTGAAGCCTATCTTGAAGGATTCTGAGCATTGGCTTGCTAGAATGTGAAATGAGCACAATTGTGTGGTAGGTAGTTTGAACATTTTGGGGCTTCCCCAATGGCTCAGCAGGTAAAGAAACTGCCTGCCAATGCAGGGGATGCAAGAGACATGGATTCATCTCTGGATTGGCAAGATTCCCTGTAGAAGGAAATGACAACCCACTCCAGTATTCTTGCCTGGAAAAATCCATGAACAGAGGATCCTGGCTGGCTACAGTCCATGAGGTCACAAAGAGTTGGACATGACTGAGCACACATGCCTTGAACATTTTTGGCATTGCTCTTATTTGGGATTGGAATGAAAACTGACCTTTTCCAGTCCTGGGGCCATTGCTGAGTTTTCCAAATTTTCTGGCATATTGAGTGCAGCACATTAACAGCATCATCTTTTAGGATTTTAATTAGCTCAAGTTGGAATTCCATCACCTCCACTAACTCTGTTCATTGTAATGCTTCCTAAGGCCCCTTTGACTTCACACTGCATGATGTCTGGCCCCAAGTTAATGACCACACTGTTGTGGTTATCTGGGTCATTAGGACCTTTTTGTATTTCTGTGTATTCTTGCTACCTCTTCTTAATCTCTTCTGCTTCTATTAAGTTCTTGATGTTTCTATCCTTTATTATGCCCATCTTTACATCAAATATTTTCTTGATATCTCCAATTTTCTTGAAGATATCTCTAGTATTTTCTGTTCTATTATTTTCCTCTATTTCTTTGCATTGATCACTTAAGGCTTTCTTATATCACCTTGCAATTCTCTGGAACTCTGTGGTCAGTTGGGTGTATCTTTCCTTTTGTCCTTTGCCTTTTGCTTCTCTTTTCTCAGCTATTTGTAAGGCCTCCTTAGACAATCATTGCATTTCTTTTTCTTTGGGATGGTTTTGGTCACCAACTCTTGTACAATGTTATGAACCTCTGACAATAGTTCTTCAGGCACTCTGTCTATCAGATCTAATCCCTTGAATCTGTTTGTCACCTCCACTGTATAATCATAAGGGATTTATTGGGCTACAGAAAAAAATTAAGCAAGGAAGTATATTAGGGTGTCATTTAAAATATAGTAGTTAGGAAAGCCTCACTGAAAAAGGGGTTGGTTTCCCTAAAAAACATGTCAGCTTCCCTAAAAAACAAATTCTGACAAAGAGACATGTTGTAGGCAATGATGGCAGCTAGGTGGTAGCTCTAGGTTATGTATAATGATGCTTTTGCTTTGTCTTCTCTCCTTTTAAATTCAAGACTTCTAAATCTGCAGATCCAAGTCACAGCAAGTGTAAACTCTCCAAAGCCAGTTATTTAGAGTGGTTTTTAAAGGAACCATTCCAACTACCTCCTCTTGATTTCCAGATTTATGTGTAATACCAAGTAGTGACTTAGTATTGGTGGGTCAAGCCTGCCCTCTGCTGGCTGCAGCTCTGTGGGTAGGAAAGGAAAAAATAACACCAGTTCATTACTGGACTTCTAGGTGGCAGGTGCGTGAGAGCTAAGTTGCTTCCATCATGTCCTACTCTGTGCAACCCTATGGACCACAGCCTGCCAGGCTCCTCTGTCAATGGGATTCTCCAGGCAAGAATACTGGAGTGGGTTGCCATGCCCTCCTCTAGGGGATCTTCCTGACTCAAGGATCAAGCCCCTGTCTGTTATGTTTGACCTGCATTGGCAGTTGGACTCTTTACCACCAGCACCACCTTGGGAATTCCCCCTGCCAGTGCAGGAGATGCAAGAAATGTAAGTTCAATCCCTGAGTCAGGAAGATCCCCTGGAGTAGGAAATGGCAACCCACTCCAGTATTCTTGCCTGAAAAATTCCACAGACAGAGGAGCCTGGTGGGCTACAGTCCATAGGATTGCAAAGAGTCAGACATGACTGAGTGCACATACACACATAAGTAGAACCTTCAGGTACTACAAATACTGCCTCTTCCGTGTTTAGAGGGTTCTATTGTAGTTAATTTACTTTTCTTTCTTCTTCTTCTTCTTTTTTTTTTTTTTTTTGGTTCCCTGGCCTGTGGGATCTTAATTCACCAGCCAAGGATCGAACCCACACCTCCTGCACTAAAATCACAGAATCTTAACCACTGTACTGCCAGAGAAAGCCCAAATGTAATCAATTTTCTACCATACAACTTTTTGGATTTTTTAAGACTTGATGTCATACTGATGTCTCAGTTTTTATCTCTTTGATTGGTACTTGGAGATTTTGTATGAGGGGGTAGCTAGATCAGTCTTGATGAGTGAGGAACCATGCTGACAGATCCATGCCTACACTCCGTCCTGGCCACAGTGGCCAATCTATTGCTGTTTCCATTTGCCCATACTCTGACATTTGATGACAATGGTTAACCAAAGACAACCAGGAGAGTTATTCTCTCTACTTTATTGTTGAACCAAACCTCTTCTGAGTTCAAATTTTCCTGGGGAATATACTGCTGCTAAGTCGCTTCAGTCGTGTCCAACTCTGTGCGACCCCATAGATGGCAGCCCACCAGGCTCTGCTGTCCCTGGGATTCTCCAGGCAAGAACACTGGAGTGGGTTGCCATTTCCTTCTCCAATGCATGGAAGTGAAAATTGAAAGTGAAGTTGCACAGTCGTGTCCGACTCTTCTCGACCCCATGGACTGCAGCCTACCAGGCTCCTCCATCCATGGGATTTTCCAGGCAAGAGTACTGGAGTGGGGTGCCATTGCCTTCTCCGGGGGAATATACATGTAGTTGTAAATGTCCAATCACAAAGATATACCATACATTTCTTGCCTAGATTTTCTTAGCCTCAGTATTCAAATATTTCTACTTCTGGGTCCTTGACCAGCCAGTACTGCCATTCACATTGCTCATATGCCTTTATATATTCTAAGATTGGGATACTTTTCCCAAAGTATTGATAGATGAACAAATATACTTTCCCAGTGGGAAGATCAATATTCCTAATCATTTTTCAGGACTCTAGTAGTGGAGCTGTAGTGCAGCTGCGGCCCATTTTCAGAATGAACACACCTTCTCAGCTGACTTTCTGTCAAAAGAAACTCAGATTTTTCCACTTTTGTCAGCTTCTCATAAAGGACCCCAATTCACAAGACCGTAGGTGTGACCTGAAGGAGCAGTGCTGATAATAACTGTGATGGATGAGGTGGGCGATAAGACAATATAGCTTACTCCTCCTCTCTTGTCTTTCTCATGCTCAGTCGTGGATATACCATTTCCAATTTATGATGAATTGCTCCTGGGCATCACTAACTTCCCAGGCGGTGCTGGTGATAAAGAACCTGCCTGCCACAGCAGGAGACATGAGAAATATGGGTTCAATTCCTGGGTCAGGATGATCCCCTGGAGAAGGGCATGGAAACCCACTCCAGTATTCTCTTTGGAGAATCCCATGGACAGAGAAGCCTGACAGTCTACAGTCCATGGGGTCGCAAAGAGTCAGGCATGACTGAAGCGACGTAGCACGCATAGCACGCATGCATCCCTAGCTTCACAACTTGGTGGATCTGGATACTGGACAGTTTATATACAGCATCATATCATGCTCAATGGTCAGTATTCCATCAGGTTCCAGTGCCACACTGGGAGCTATTTTTTAGTTTTTATATTTGGCCATACTGTGTGGCTTGTGGGATCTTAGTCCTCCAACCAGGGATTGAACCCAGGACCTCAGCAATGAACACAAGGAGTCCTAACCCTTCGACCACCAGGGAATTCCGTGGAGTTGTTTTTTAAAAGGTATGTAATTCCCTCTTGAAAATGGCATGGTTTTACTCCACAACCCAAGGGCTAATTATGAGTCTCCCATAAACGTAACACTTGACCTTTTTCACCTTGAAACCTCCCAATCCAGAAGATGCCAGGACGATGAGCCAAGCGATACCTCTTGTGCTATAACCTTGACCTGCTGCAGAGACCTTTCTTACTGTGGGTGCACCAAGTTCCCTAGTGCAGCAGATAATTATCTTCAGACCAAATATTGCTTGGGTTTCTGTCTTATTTCTCCCCCAAGAAGAAGTTTATTTTTAAGAAGCTCTGCCTTAATTTTTTTTTTTTTCCTGTCAGTGGTAAGTGTTTAGAGGAGGTGTGTCCAGTTGTGGACATACAGAAACATCTTCACTGTATATCTCCAGATTCTGTTTTCATTTTCAGATCATTGTTCCTATCACATTCTAAAGGCAGTAAATATTAAGAGGAGTGACTTTATGTAATTCTTTTCCCCCATGAATGTGTTCCTTGGGGTTTCTGTTGGTGTCTCATTTATTACTGCTACCTTTTCCCCCCAACTAGTATTAGCAGTAGTATCCTGAATATATGGAGCCCAAAACATTTTTAAGGAACGAACTTTGAGTATAAAGTTTTTACCATTTTCTAAAGCTCATTAAAATCTAAAGTTACATGTCTGTATAGTCTTTAAATATCCTCTAACTTTTCAACTGTTGGCAAAGAGGATGATGAAAATGTTCAAGGGTCTTCTTGGGGAATTATAATCTGTGTATATTTGTAAGGACATTTCTTCATTATGTGTGTAATGAGGATCTCTTTTCCCCCCTAATTTATGCTCTCTCTTTCAAATTCCCTAATTTTTTTTTCCTCAAGATACTCAGCTAAAATAATTTTTTAAAACGAAAGCTAAGTTGAAATGGATACATTTTAGTTTTGACCCAAAGAGCTGAAAGGATTTGGTAGGTGCTATGTTTTCTTATATATGAGAACAAGCATCATTTATCAGCTGTTCTGAGGGTGTAGAGCTAATTCTGAGTGCTCAGTGTATATTACTGGAGGCTGATTTTCAAAATTATTTGAAACACTTAGTTTTAAATTGCATACAAGTCTCATAAAACCTAAGGTGACATCTCCAAAGCGTGCAGAAGGCACTACACAGCAGCAGGTCAGGATGCTTATTATATCGAAAGCCATGTGTTTTTTAAAAATAGGGAAATGATGTATACAGACACACCAATTTATTTTTCCAGAACCTTAAACGTTCACTTTAGATCCAGGTGCAGCATTTAATGAATGTTTCTTTCCCAGGTAGATGAGAAGCAAGCTTACACATCGATGGAGGCTGCAGCTGACAGGGCAACCTGGTTGCTCCCTCTGCCCAGGTCTGTTTTTCTAAGGCATGGTTTTCAGTGTTATCACCTGTTTTTGTTCTTTTTTTCTCATAAGACAAATATCTTCTCCAATAATTGTGCTTCTCTGAAAGCAAAAGCAGTTTATATCAGCAGTGTACTGATAACTGCAATAACAGATCAAATATAACCTTAAAGACAAATGACTTCGATGATTGTTTTGTTTACTTAAAGAGTAATTAAATATTTTCCCTCTATTTTCCCTCTTGTCTAATCTTGGTCTCCCGATTTCATGTAATTTAACTCCAAAGTCCCTCAAACAGAGTCGACTTCTCACATATCTTGGAAAGAAACAGGCAGTTGAGTGCCTGCCCCATATTAGAAGCTCAGTGGTGGCTCATATGCTCTCTCCCCCCAGCAACTTTTTTTAAAACTCAACAGCAAAGTCAGTGTGATTCCTTCTTGGTGGCAAATCAACATTGAAATGGATTCAGAAATAGCTTTGCAGGAAGTATTTGAAGGGAAAAAAAATTCTTAGTATAATGATTGGGCAGAGACTGAAATAGGTTTAAATAGATCTTGAGTTAACTATAAAGAAGGAGACTAAAAAAATAGTTTTTTTGTTTTTTTTTAAAGCACATTTTTAGCCTAAGAAATCAAAAGTCTTTTCTTGTCATTTATTTCCACGATGATGGTTGAATTTTCCTTCTCCATAGTTGAATTATACTCCGCAGAGAATGCTGAACTGCTGTGCCAAAAGTCATTCTAATTACTCGATGGTAGAAACAGAATAAGTTGTGAAGCCATAAACTGATGAGAATTTATTTTCAAATATAGTAGAGGTGTTTCTTTTTTTTCTTTAAGAAAAAGGAAGCTAGTGTGCATAAGTTTTTAAAATTGTGTCTTGATAGAAATTAGATTTTTCATAGTCTGAAATTCAAATAAAATAGAAGAAGTAATTCTGATTATGGTATTTTCATTTTATTTTACTTTAAATAATGAATACAAATTAAGTTGATAGAATGAGAAGTCAATAAAAATGAATATTTGAATCTATTTTCAAGCAAGGGAAATAATTTGATCTCAATATATATATCTTATTTAACTTATATGCAGAGTACATCATGAGAAACGCTGGGCTGGAAGAAGCACAAGCTGGAATCAAGATTGCCGGGAAAAATATCAATAACCTTAGATATGCAGATGATACCACCCTTATGGCAGAAAGTGAAGAGGAACTCAAAAGCCTCTTGATGAAAGTGAAAGAGGAGAGTGAAAAAGTTGCCTTAAAGCTCAACATTCAGAAAATGAAGATCATAGCATCTGGTCCCATCACTTCATGGAAAATAGATGGGGAAACAGTGGAAACAGTGTCAGACTTTATTTTTTTGGGCTCCAAAATCACTGCAGATGGTGATTGCAGCCATGAAATTAAAAGACGCTTACTCCTTGGAAGGCAAGTTATGACTAACCTCGACAGCATATTAAAGCGCAGAGACATTACTTTGTCCACAAAGGTCCATCTAGTCAAGGCCATGTTTTTTCCAGTAGTCATATATGGATGTGAGAGTTGGACTGTGAAGAAACCTGAGCGCTGAAGAATTGATGCTTTTGAACTGTGGTGTTGGAGAAGACTCTTGAGAGTCCCTTGGACTTCAAGGAGATCCAGCTAGTCCATCCTAAAGGAGATCAATCTTGGGTGTTCTTTGGAAGGAATGATGCTAAAGCTGAAATTCCAGTACTTTGGCCACCTCATGAGAAGAGTTCACTCATTAGAAAAGACTCTGATGCTGGGAGGGATTTGGGGCAGGAAGAGAAGGGGATGACAGAGGCTGAGATGGCTGGATGGCATCACTGACTCGATGGATGTGAGTTTGAGTGAACTCCGGGAGTTGGTGATGGACAGGGAGGCCTGTCATGGGGTCGCAAAGAGTCGGACATGACTGAGTGACTGAACTGAACTGAACTGAAAGCTATTCACATAAAATTTCACATAATTTAAATACACTAATTTACTAAAAAATATTTTTTAAAAATTTACTAATAAAATCTTTTAAATGACAGATAGCCACCAAAAAAGTGAATTAGTATATATCTTGTTTTTATTTCTATTTACTACTTTTAAAGTTATTTAAACATTTGTAGGCTCATAGTTTTAAAATGTGGTTATTAGTAACACTCAGCTCTCTGCTGTGTCTCTGTGTGTATTATCATATTTTGACCATAGAAAAATGGATCAAAACATATAGAAGAATTACTGGAAGTATCTTATACCTTTCAAATTGTTATTTTCAAATCATAATGAAAATGTCACAAAGTTCACTTCCTTTGTGAGGAAAAAAGGGGGAGGGGGAGAACCGCTATATTCTACATTCTTGAGCGTTAGGCATTCGCTGGGCCCCTGCAGTAACGTGATGACTAAAGCTCTCCTTTTGACTGCTCGGCAGCCACCATGCAGGTCTGATGGATCCTCTCCTCCAGGAGGAAGGGCTGCTGGGTAGATGTGTGGGCAGCACACGGAGGAGGTACTCCTTATGAGGCATTCTCCTGTGTTTCTGCTCCTCACGGCAGACCCCGTTTCTAGAGAGACGCCATGGCTTAATCCATTGTTTTGCTGTCTTTGAAGAGAAATCACTGTCCTGACATCTGACCAATCTGTGAGGATTTGATTTTGTGGACAGCTTTTTCCAAATGTTGCTTTTACCCATCACACTGTGTATTGTGTTGCAAAATTTTCTTGAAAACCTGAAAATGGATGAAAATGTGCTCAGAACAATGAGAACATAAATGTGCTTATAACATAAGAGATCTGTACAAGTGTTAGTTTCAAAATGTTGGAAATTAGATTTTTTCCTGCACGTAAATACATGTATATCTCCATGTATAAAAATATATATGCCTTATATTTTAATGTTTTCTTAATATGCATTTCTTGAAAGTCCACTGTGACTAACATCTCATTTCTATTTGTTTCTTTATTGTTTCCTTTTAGTCTCCTAAACACTTAATTTTTAATTAATTAATAATATCCCATTTTAAAGATGCAGAAACTGGGGCACTGAGAGATATAGTTACTCACCCAGTGTCATACAGCTGGTAAGTGGAGAAGCCAGGATTTGATCCTAGTGGGGGCTCCACTCTATATGCTCTTAACCACATGATACCCTGCCCTATCTTAGCCTGATATTTGATAGAGTACCCTATATAGGCTCATTCCTTTATTGCTCTATTAATTAGCTAGTAGTAACTGTGTACTTGGACTTTCCTGGTGGCTCAATGTTACAGAATCCACCTGCTAAGCTGGAGATGTGAGTTTGATTTCTGGGTCGGTAAGAACCTTTAGAGACGGAAATGGCAACCCACTTCAATATTCTTGCCTGGGAAATCCCAGGAACAGGGGATCCTGACAGGCTACAGTCCATGGGGTAGCAAAAGAGTTGGATACAACTTAGCGACTCATCAGCAACTGCATATTAACTGTGTGTCATGCCCTATAGCGGGTGGTAAGGATAAACTGCCAACAAGGAGAAAAAAGTCCTCAAGTGACTATTTCCACGAATGACTGCATACGAAATGTTATCTCCTTATGAATGAATTTTCAATGTTGTCTAAAGACACAGCCAAAAGAAAGAATTGAGATAAAGGATTATAACTAAGAGAGAGAAACTGCCAAGTCTTATGAAAAGAACTTCCTAGTTTTCCCCAGCCCAAATGCTTCAGAACTTGTATTTTCAAACTTAAATTGTTCATCTTGCATTTTGAGCCCACTTAATCTAGCCTTGTCCTTAGGTACAGATACCGCTCTCTACCGGGGCCCTGTGCTTGCACAGTTTTTATCTTTGAAAATTATTAAGTTGTATATGCTAACATAAAATTTACATATTATTAAACTCTATTAGATTGACTAGTTTTCTGTGATTATGGTTTCAGCGTGTCTGCCTTCTGATGCCCTCTTGCAACACCTACCATCTTACTTGGGTTTCTCTTACCTTGGACGTGGGGTATCTCCTCACGACTGTTCCAGCAAAGTGAGCCGATGCTCCTTACCTTGGACGAAGGGTATCTTCTCACCGCTGCCCCTCCTGACCTTGAACGTGGAATAGCTCCTCTAGGCCCTTCTGCGCCCGTGATTACTAGTTTTCATAATCACAGAAAACTAGTCAATCTAATCACACTAGGACCACAGTCTTGTCTAACTCAATGAAACTAAGCCATGCCCGTGGGGCCACCCAAGATGGGCGAGTCATGGAGGAGAGGGCTGACAGAATGTGGTCCACTGGAGAAGGGAATGGCAAACCACTTCAGTATTCTTGCCTTAAGAACCCCATGAACAGTATGAAAAGGCAAAAAGATAGGATACTGAAAAAGGAACTCCCCAGGTCAATAGGTGCCCAATATGCTACTGGAGATCAGTGGAGAAATAACTCCAGAAAGAATGAAGGGATGGAGTCAAATCAAAACTAATATCCAGTTGTAGATGTGACTGGTGATAGAAGCAAGGTCCGATGCTGTAAAGAGCAATATTGCATAGGAACCTGGAATGTCAGATCAATGAATCAAGGCAAATTGAAAGTGGTTAAACAGGAGATGGAAAGAGTGAACATTGACATTCTAGGAATCAACGAACTAAAATGGACTGGAATGGGTGAATTTAACTCAGATGACCATTATATCTACTACTGTAAGCAGGAATCCCTTAGAAGAAATGGAGTAGCCATCATGGTCAACAAAAAAGTCCGAAATGCAGTACTTGGATGCAATCTCAAAAACGACAGAATGATCTCTGTTCATTTTCAAGGCAAACCATTCAATATCACAGTAATCCAAGTCTTGGCCCCAACCAGTAATGCTGAAGAAGCTGAAGTTGAACAGTTCTATGAAGACCTACAAGACCTTTTAGAACTAACACCCATAAACAATGATGTTTTCATTATAGGAGACTGGAATGCAAAAGTAGGAAGTCAGGAAACACCTGGAGTAACAGGCAAATTTGGCCTTGGAATATGGAATGAAGCAGGGCAAAGGCTAATAGAGTTTTGCCAAGAGAACACACTGGTCATAGCAAACACCCTCTTCCAACAACACAAGAGAAGACTCTACACATGGACATCACCAGATGGTCAACACTGAAATCAGATTGATGATATTCTTTGCAGCCAAAAATGGAGAAGCTCTATACAGTCAGCAAAAACAAGACTGGGAGCTGACTGTGGCTCAGATCATGAACTTCTTATTGCCAAATTCAGACTTGAATTGAAGAAAGTGGGGAAAACCACTAGACCATTCAAGTATGATCTAAATCAAATCCCTTATGATTATACACTGGAAGTGAGAAATAGATTTAAGGGACGAGATCTGATAGACAGAGTGCCTGATGAACTATGGACGGAGGTTCATGACATTGTACAGGAGACAGGGATCAAGACCATCCCCATGGAAAAGAAATGCAAAAAAGCAAAATGGCTGTCTGAGGAGGCCTTACAAATAGGTGTGAAAAGAAGAGACGTGAAAAGCAAAGGAGAAAAGGAAAGATACAAGCATCTGAATGCCGAGATCCGAAGAACAGCAAGGAGAGATAAGAAAGCCTTCCTCAGCGATCAGTGCAAAGAAATAGAGGAAAACAACAGAATGGGAAAGACGAGAGATCTCTTCAAGAAAATGAGAGATACCAAGGGAACATTTCATGCAAAGCTGGGCTCGATAAAGGACAGAAATGGTATGGACCTAAAAGAAGCAGAAGATATTAA
This sequence comes from Bos grunniens, assembly GCF_055505025.1. NCBI lineage: Eukaryota > Metazoa > Chordata > Mammalia > Artiodactyla > Bovidae > Bos > Bos grunniens. Next base: position 111,012,327 of record NC_141170.1, on the reverse strand, counting down.
GAAGAGGAGGCAAGATTACACAAAAGAACTGTACAAAAAAGATCTTCACTACCCAGATAATCATGGTGGTGTGATCACTGACCTAGAGCCAGACATCCTGGAATGTGAGGTCAGTTCAGTTCAGTTCAGTTGCTCAGTCATGTCCGACTCTTTGCGACCCCATGAATTATAGCATGCCAGGCCTCTCTGTCCATCACTAACTCCCAGAGTTCACCCAGACTCACATCCATCGAGTCAGTGATGCCATCCAGCCATCTCATCCTCTATCATCCCCTTCTCCTCCTGCCCGCAATCCCTCCCAGCATCAGTCTTTTCCAATGAGTCAACTCTTCGCATGAGGTGGCCAAAGTACTGGAGTTTCAGCTTTAGCATTATTCCTTCCAAAGAAATCCCAGGGCTGATCTCCTTCAGAATGGACTGGTTGGATCTCCTTGCAGTCCAAGGGACTCTCAAGAGTCTTCTCCAACACCACAGTTCAAAAGCATCAATTCCTCGGCGCTCAGCTTTCTTCAAAGTCCAACTCTCACATCCATACATGACCACTGGAAAAACCATAGCCTTGACTATACATTCCTTTGTGGACAAAGTAATGTCTCTGCGTTTTAATATGCTGTCTAGGTTGGTCATAACTTTCCTTCCAAGGAGTAAGCGTCTTTTAATTTCATGGCTGCAGTCACCATCTGTAGTGATTCTGGAGCCCCAAAAAATAAAGTCTGACACTGTTTCCACTGTTTCCCCATCTATTTCCCATGAAATGGTGGGACCGGATGCCATGATCTTCGTTTTCTGAATGTTGAGCTTTAAGCTAACTTTTCACTCTCCACTTTCACTTTCATCAAGAGGCTTTTTAGTTCCTCTTCACTTTCTGCCATAAGGGTAGTGTCATCTGCATATCTGAGGTTATTGATATTTTTCCTGGCAATCTTGATTCCAGCTTGTGCTTCTTCCAGCCCAGCATTTCTCATGATGTACTCTGCATATAAGTTAAATCAGCAGGGTGACAATATACAGCCTTGATGTACTCCTTTTCCTATTTTGAACCAGTCCATTGTTCCATGTCCAGTTCTAACTGTTGCTTCCTGACCTGCATACAGATTTCTCAAGAGGCAGGTCAGGTGGTCTGGTATTCCCATTTTTTTCAGAATTTTCTACAGTTTATTGTGATCTACACAGTCAATGGCTTTGGCATAGTCAATAAAGCAGAAATAGATGTTTTTCTGGAACTCTCTTGCTTTTTCTATGATCCAGCTGATATTGGCAATTTGATCTCTGGTTCCTCTGCCTTTTCTAAAACCAGCTTGAACATCTGGAAGTTCATGGTTCACATGTTGTTGAAGCCTGGCTTGGAGAATTTTGAGCATTACTTTACTAGCCTGTGAGATGAGTGCAATTGTGCGGTAGTTTGATCATTCTTTGGCATTGCCTTTCTTTGGGATTGGAATGAAAACTGACCTTTTCCAGTCCAGTGGCCACTGCTGAGTTTTCCAAATTTGCTGGCATATTGAGTGCAGCACTTTCACAGCATCATCTTTCAGGATTTGGAATAGATCAACTGGAATTCCATCACCTCCACTAGCTTTGTTCGTAGTCACACTTAGTTAAATGCCCAGTCAAAGGCCTTGGTGTTACTTTATCTACACAAAAACAGAGGAAATTTAAATAACATAAACCTCATAAAGAAAATTAATACTCTTTGTATATTTATCAGAATTATTTACTTTGAAACTGGAAACATGCTTCTTTTTTGGCATGTGTGTGGCAATTATAGCACATTCTGTATATTAACCAAACAGTCCATCTTGAAGCAGAGCCATGGTAACACCAAAGCAAAGTTTTATTGTAATAAAAGATTTGATGTTCAGAGAACACACTGGTTGGAAATAGTGAAAGAAACAGAGACCCTTGGCGTCCAGCTCCCCAGCATCACTGCTAACAGTGTTCCAAGTTTCTGAAAAGAAAGAAGTGCCTCCATGGAGGAGCCCTTCAATTTATTTCTTAAAAGAAAAAAAAAAGTTCTCCGTCTTAAAGTTAGAGCCACACAAATTGCTCAAACCCAGATGACTGGATGAAATCTTTATTGAAACGACCATGAAAGTAATTATATTGCTACTTGTCAACTTATAGAAAAACTCCTTTGGCAATTCAGACACACTGGCATGAGCAACAAAGATAATGAACATTTTTATAAACAACGTCCCTTGAAACTCTTCAAATGCAACATCATTGAAATGCCATTTTGGTGTGATTACTCAATAATAAAGAGTGAATTTTTGAGACACATCAGGTAGCATAAGGACAAATGAACCTTTAACTCATATGAGGAAAACAACTTCAATCGCTTAGAGGGCTTTTCTTATCCTTTTCAACATTCCCTATTTGTATGAAAAATGACATAGTTAAATATGGTTAGGTAATTTCATACGAAAACAGTAGGAAAGGATGAGATTGATCATTTTGGTCTGTTTTGACATACAAGGGAACAATGGAATTTTAATCAGGATATAATCAGTTATGGTGAAAAAAAATGATTATTATATACCAAAAAGGATGGTCCAGGTGGTGCAGTGGTAAAGAATACTCTGGCCAATTCAGGAGACACAAGAGATGAGGCTTCAGTCCCTGGGTAGGAAGAGCCCCTAGAGGAGGAAATGGCAACCCACTCCAGTATTCTTGAGGGGGAAATTCCATGGACAGAGGAGCCTGGCGGGCTACAGTCCATGGGGTCACAGAGAGTTGGACATGGCTGAGCACACACACAAGAAGGATATTGAACAAATGACAATTTTATAAAATCTTCCCTTTTTTCATTCTTTCCACTTTTATTTCAGATATTAAAAATGAAATGAAAAAATAGGGTGAAGATTATAAATTATTCATTTTATATGAATACATCTATCAGTCTTTCATGATTGATATACATTTTTTTAGAATGTTAGCCTACATAATATATTAACCACAAAGCTGACAAAGCACACTGGTGAAACCACCAAGGAAAACGTATTGTTGCTTTGTTTTTCTGGTACAAATTCAGATTTCCCTTTTGAAGGTATGTCCTTCATTTCTACATCTTAATTTGATACATACATGTAGTACTTAAAATGTATTTGTGAACAAATTCCAGACTTCCTTTGTTTAACTGTGGATGATTTATAAGCTTTGAACATATATATTCTTAGTTTACTTTAAATAGCAAAATCTTACTTTCAGAGAAAAATATTTACAGGAAATGCTGTTTTTAATAGAATGAAAGTAAATATAAATTAGTAATTTTACATTAAAACCTAAGTCTTACTGCAAACTTTAGTGTTTCAAATGTTTTCTTATCAGTTAAAAAACCTTAAATATATAATTTTCCTTTATATAATTTTCACTTTAAAGATCAAAACCTGCCTTTATCTCCATTATCCATGTTATAGAAAATTAAGGGATTGTTTTCTTTTTCCTTCTCTTAATATCTATCTTGGTGGTCATAATATTTATTTGTACTTTTCCTCCTCAATAGATCAGAAATTGTTTAGTATTATGTATTTCAAAATCTGTTTTTTCTTATGAGAAAAGAACTAAGGGAACTATGATTTGAACTTGTTCTTGACCCATTCTATGAAAACTAGGTAACTCACATTGTAACCTAATAAATTAAAAGTTGATAAACTGATTCAGTAGGTTTTTTTTTTTTTTTTTGCTATTGAAAAATTTGGTGGCTAATGGAAACCTCTCGGTACCCTAAAGTGCATCAAAGCTAGGCTGGGGTTAAACTAAGCCAGGGCTTCCCTTCTCCTCTTCCCTCACATCCCATTTCATGTATGGTCAGAAAGGCCTTTGTGAGCAAAGGAAATTTTGCTTTTTCCTGTGGTTTGCTCTCATGAGGTTCTCTGAGCTCCTTTATTTTACTGACATCCCAAAAGGGCAGAGCAGTGGATTGGGAGACTAGCAGTCTGTTTTCTTCTCTGATCTGTCAGCTTTGCTGCTAGGAATTTGGGCAACTCCCCTAATCTCATTCTGTCTAAATGTCTATATTTTTGAAATGGGAATGCTAGGTTCTTAAACATTTTCTAGGTTGAAAACCCAATGTCTTTGTTAAGTGTCTTATCTGCAACTCTCCTGGGCATCTTAAAAAATAGCAAAAGAATCTCTGCAAGCTGCTGTGGAGTCCTCCTGACTGGCTAGACCTAAAGATTAATCTTTTGGATGATGCCAGTGATCATAATGCACTTAGCCTTATTAGGTGGTCAGCTCTTAAGGAGACAAATGCCATGAAATGCTTTAATGGTGGCGAGTATCTATGATTGAAAGAATTTCACTCCATTTTCCTTGAAACATTAGAATCTTCTCTAATTGCTTTATTAATCTAGTTTAGTCCTATTACTTTATGTAATGATTGACTCAAGCTTGCTTTAAAATAGGGCTAATTGAAAGTTTACGAAAATGTATTCTTCCGTTGAAACTGTGTGAAAGCAAAACCCACATTTACATCTATTTCCTTAAATTATATTTGATATCCTAATCATGAATGATCATATCACAAGTGTTAATTTTTGAAATCTCTCTGGGGATACCATGGAGGATGATATAGAAGACAAGCTGAATATAGTCAGAGTGATCAGACAGCAAGTAATTTCTATTACAGAGAAAGTAGTATTAAAACGTCAAAAGAAGGCATGGATTATAGGATTGATAAGAAATGGTTATGTGGAGAAGTTAAAGCAGAATGGCCAAAGTGGATCCAACATGAGAGAAGCAATGTCTTTCAGATATTGGGCCTGGAAGATATGATGGATTCTTGTGTCCCAAACAGAGATCTGAGATAAGAAGTATATATTTTGATTAAATTTTTTTTTAATTTGTTTATTTTAATTATAGGCTAATTACTTTACAATATTGTATTGGTTTTGCCATACCTCAACATGAATCCGCCATGGGTGTACACGTGTTCCCAATCTTGAAACCCCTTTCCACCTCCCTCCCCATACCATCCCTCTGGGTCATCCGTATATTTTGATTTTTATAAATATACATTTAGAAGTATATGATTTAAGCCAGTTTCCAAATAAATGTTTCAGGAAGATAAATCAATGGTTCAACTTTTAACTTATTACTAGAAAATGAAATGTGGATACAGAAAAAGACATAAAACAACTGTATAGCTCAAAGAGATATTTTAAGGTAGCTCACATGGTAAAGAATCTCCCTGCAGTGCAGGAAACCTCGGTTCAATCCCTGGGTCAGGAAGATCCCCTGGAGGAGGCAATGACTACCCACTCCAGTATTCTTGCCTGGAAAATTCCATGGACAGAGAGGAACCTGACAGGCTACAATCCATGGGGTCACAGAGTTGGACAAGACTAAGTTGCTAACACTTTCACTCACTTTCACCCTTGTAACTAGCAGTGATGTCAATAAATAGAACTTTTCCAGCCACTCAGCTGCCTCTCCATACCACTTCCAACCCCCTCCCACCCACCAAAAGTAATCACTATCCAGACTATAACCATTTCCTTGCACTTTATGATGTTACATTCATGTGAGAATTCCTCCATACCATAATTTCGTAATTCTAAAATTTTATTTTAAGTCTTTTTTTTTTTTAATTGAAGTATAGTTGATTTACAATGTTGTGTTAGTTTCAAGTGTAAAAGTGATCTGGTTATGTATATATACATATTTTTCAGATTATTTTCCATTATCAGTTATTATAAGATATTGAATATATTTTCCAGTGTTGTACAGTAAGTCCTTGTTGCTTATCTATTTTATGCATAACAATTTGTTTCTGTTAATCCCATGCTCCTAATATATCCTTCCCCTTCTCATTCCCACATTGACAATAGCCCACCAGGCTCCTCTGTCCATGGGATTTCCTAGGCAAGAATGCTGAAGTGGGTAGCTATTTCCTTCTCCAAGGGATCTTCTCTCCCCCAGGATCGAACATGGGTCTCCTTTGCTGGCGAATTCTTTGCCAACTGAGCCACCAGGGAAGCAACATAAGTTTATTTTCTGTGTCTGTGAATCCATTTCTCTTTTATATTAGATTCATTTGCATTAGTCTTTAGATTCCACAGTTAAGTTATATCATGTAATATTTGTCTTTTTCTGCTTGCTTCACTTGGTATGATGTTTTTAGTTCTGTTCATGTTTCTGCAATATTTCATTCTTTTATTTTATCACTGAGTAATATCCCATTGCATGTGTATTCATGTACACCACTGCTTTGTAGTTTATTGATGAACACACTGTGTTTGACCCACAAATTTAGTAACTCATCAGGTGGATTTTGGATTTGATGTACCTGTGTCTCCATGTCTCTTTTCTGTGATGTTATTGGCAGTGAACTTCAATGCATAGGGGCTTCCCTTGTGGCTCAGCTGGTGAAGAATCTGCCTGCAGTGTGTGAGACCTGGGTTTGATCTCTGGGTTGGAAAGAGCCCCTGGAGAAGGGAAAGGCTACCCACTCCAGTATTCTGGCCTACAGAATTCCATGGACTCTATAGTCAACAGGGTGGCAAAAAGTTGGACATGACTGAGTGGCTTCCACTTTCACTTTTAATGCATAGATCTATTAATTACTTGAGGGCTACAAAATGGTCATGCTCCAGTTCTATCACTTATATTTAGCTTATTAATTTAATACTTTTAGAAAAAAAACACTATTTGGTTATGTAGTAGAAAATTCAAATTAGAAAGGTAAGATAAATGCTTGAACTTTCTCCTTTTTAAGTACCCATTTTCAAGGAATTAGTTGATTTCCTATCATCCTTATTTATATTTTAGTTTTAAAATATATTGTTATAAATAAATGTTTTTCCCATCATTGGCCAGAAAGAACCTCTTTGAATTGTCTATTTAAGACTGCACTCTGGGAATTAAAAAAGCTTGTTCCAACTGGTTTGCGTTCTATAACTGAGTTAGCAAAATAGAGTATAAATGAGCATTCCAATAGCATGAGTTCAAATAGATATTTTCAATTAAAATTTATGTCTATAGATTTTTTTTTGTCTATAGATTTTTTAACTTAACTCTTCTATATTACAACTATATTTCCTTTCTTCTAGTCTAAAAATCCTCACCTCAATATCATAAGTGATAGGGTTAGAATAACTCACAATTTACTCATTTGCTGTATACATTAGACATACAATAATCTCAGAACAACAATGCTAATGCTACCAGGTCCAATATAATTAACAAGAATTAAAATAGTTAAAAGTATTCTTTTCATAAAAGCCCTCCTCACTTATTTCATAATTTAAAAGTATCTGAGCACAGAGGTATTCAAATAATACTCTCTCCATTTTAACCTTTATTTAGTCTTACTTAGATCTACGAATATCCATAGGTTTTAATACTGCCCACTAATATTTATGGTGATGTTTTATAGTCATTTTAGTAGTCTGAAATATAATCTTTAGTAAACCTCAGGATGGGCTCATGGGAGCAATATTTCCTGAGTTTTTATGTGTGATAAGAGTTTGGACCTTTATAGTTGAAATCAGTTTTGTTACATATGTATAAAACCTTATTTTTCCACCTGCTTATCTTAAATATGTTACTCTATTTTCTTTGGATTTAAAACTGCTCACAAAAACTGATGGTAAATTAATTTTTCCTCTTATAGGTCAATTTCTTTTTCGTGTATAATATCACGTTTTTTTCCTTATTTCTTGTCATTGGTTATTTTGAGACGATTCTCTCATGAATGTGATATTCTTTTCAACATGTAATTTTATTTCTTCTTTTATAAAAAAGTTTTACTGATTTGAAATTTTTAGTATTTCTATTTTTCCATTAATCTTCCTGCATGCCTTGGGCTGCTATTAATGTTTGTTGGCTCTTCTGTCTTGGACTCCTTTGCCTATCTTTAATATTTGTCACTTTCTAATTAGTGTTTTTTAAAAATCTCTTCTTTTATTTACCTCTGTTTTTTAAAATTTTTTCATTTTTTTACCTTCCATTTTTCCTAAGGTGTTACCTATTGTGTTTATGTTTGCTGGTGTTTCTCTAATTCAATCTTTATTTCTGAAAAGATAGCTTCTGTTATTTCTATTTCTTTTTCCTGAGATCTGTTGACAAGATCGAGGGCTTTTTTTCATGCATTAATTTTTCTTTTTTCTTTTTTTTCACGTCTTAATTAATTTTTAATGTATTTAGCTCATTTTGGACTAACAGATTATAGTTCATTATACTATAAAGGTGGGCATTTTTCATATAAAAACTTTGCATGGAATTTGATCTCAATACTTTTTTTTGTATTTCCTATTTTGATGTGAAATTATATTTTTTCTGAACTTTTAGTAGGAGTTCTTGTTCTGAGAGATATTCTAAACTTCTCTCAATTCATCCTTATCTTGTTCTTGTCTAATACCAAAACTAGAGGAACCTGATGTCTAAAATTTCCTGGTTTTGCTTCTTCCCCACTTTTCTCTAAAATGCTTTCCCTCTTCATTTTGTTTTATTTGTCCTGCTCAATTTTAATTCCACTGCAGACAGTTGCTCCTTAGCCTAGGAGACCCAACTGGTCAGGTTTAAGATTTCCAAAGGTCAAACTGCTCTAGCCTTTTCGGATTGTTTTATTATGAGCCTCTCAACTAACCTCATATTGGATTTGGCAAAAATACTATCAGTTTCAGTAGCTTTTTTTCAGATTGTACTACTATTGTATCTGCATGATTTAAGGGTTTCCTTTTATTTTTTATTTTAGTTTCGTCAGACCTCATGCTGCTTTTCTCTACTTTCTCATGCACAGATGCTGATACAAGTCTTGTGGTCATTGGTGGTTGATCCTCAGTCAATTATATTTTGAAGTTTACAGGAATACCTTGTCACCTCAATTTGCTGTAAATATTACTTGTGAATTTTTGGATATACTATCTAGCTTTTTTGTGTGTGTTTTACCGTCCAGTTTACTCTGTGTTTGTAAGAATTAAAAATTATATTGCTATACCCATCCTTCCACAATTTCCTCCTCTCGCTTTTTTTTTTTTTTTTTTCACAACATACCATAGTGGTTAAAAGTACTAACTGGAATCAAACTACCTGTATTAAAAATCCCAGGTAACAATACCACCTATAAGCACTGTTACCTTGACACACCCCTGGACTCTAAAATTAAGATAATATAATTTATCTTAAAGGGTTATAATAAGATTACATGAGCTAATATTTTAAGTACATTTATAATTATTCCTCATACATGATGACTGCAGTGTATGTGTTTGTTAAATAAATTTTAACTTTAATATATATTAGTTATTTAGAAATGCAATTAATATATCATTAAAAACAGAAAAATACTATCAATAAATGCCATTACTTTATTGTCTTATTAAAAATTATAATCCATATTCTAGTTGATTTGATACCTTGAGTTGTTAAGGAACAGACCATTGAGTCAATGAATGGTCAGGTGAATAAAATGCTAATAATAAAAACACAAAGAGTTGCATAGTATAATTTTTAATACTCACTTTACTGTTATGTCCTGGCAACAAAGACCTATATAGTTTAGTAATGCTTTAAGTGTTCTTCTAGAAAATAATTGTTAATCTTCCTGAAGTTATTTAGGCATTAACTTCAAGGATAAGACAGTGACTACTTGGGATCTCCAGTCTTCCCGATTCATGTGTCATCTGCTAAATTTAAATGTCTCTCTAACAATTTCACCCTTAATTTCACTGTACAGAAAATGCAACCAGCTGTTGCCTATTTCCAATGACCCAGAGAAAATGGTTTTTAATTTATAATAGGACCAGTTTAGGTTTGATGTAAGGAAGAATTATGAATATGAAAGAAGTTCATGAATGTGTAATTTAGGAAATGAGACTGTAGACTCCCCTTATGTTGACCTATTATAGAATAGGATAGTTATTATGTTGAGATGGTTCTTTAATAACAACCATTTATTTTAAAAGTAGTATTAGTAATAATAAAACATATCATACTATTATCCTATTAGTAAATAATAATATTAATAATTCTTTAATAACATGCAAAGTTTAGTTATGAAGAACTAGGAAAAAAATAAGTGTTCTATAAAAACTCATAGAAGACTGCCAAAATGACATTTGGAAAAGAATATATAAAATGTTTTAAAAATAGACTAGCTTTATAAGTGTGAATTTAGAGGAACAAAAGCAGGCCAGTTACTTTAACAAGGACCATAAATGCCTTGTTAGAGAAAAGTGTGGTGAATTAATCAGAGTTAGTGTACTGGCTAATATGTTGTCTTTTGATTGGTTTCTCCCTTATTGGCCTATCAAGGTTAATTTTGTGTGTTTTTCGGCTTACCACAGGTTATGGGTTTGTCTTCTCATGCACAGCAGAGTTCAAAATGAGCGCAGCTTTCCCACAGAGCAAGTGCTATGAGCAATGCAGCAGATCATCTGCCTCCGGATTTTCTTTCTCCTGTCAGGTGTGTTGCTCAACATGAGGCCAGGAGTGTGGACTATTTACACTGAGAAAAGACAGCACTGAAATTTAAAATATTAGCATGTGGTATGAATATAAGTCAGTTCTCACTGTGTTTGCATCTGGTTCTCTTCTGCGTGATATGCTGCCTTTAAGCTCAGGATGAAGAGGTCATTTTCCTTTACTCTCCTCTAAATTTTCTCTCATTTCATTTTCTAAATGCCAAATTTACAATTAAGGCAAAGATAAACCCACTAATTTATGTGGCCTAGAATTCCAGCACATGTCCCATGGCACAGACAATTAAAGAATAATTAGTATATGTAAAACAAAACAGTGAAATTAGCAAGTGATTCCAAGCCACAAAATCACTAATTGTAAAAATTTGTTGTGAATTTGCCACGATGTTCAGAGGAATGGGACAGTCGAGTGCCAGGCCATATCTAGAGTTTGTAAACTCTAATTTTATGGTTTTATAATCAGTGTGCTACCACTATATTATGTGATTGCCGACTTTCATCTGAAATTGTGGCACGATTTTTGCCAATGTGAGAGTTACACATTTGAGTGAACAGTAAAGAATTGAATCTGTTGTTTGCTAGGGTCAAAATACTTTTTGCCACATCGGTATTTTGAAATATGTCTTATATTTTAGATGTATTGAACACTTTATATTTCATTGTCAGTGGTGGATTTTGATCATATTTTGCATGAGGCTTAATTCAAAATGATGCAATTTAGAAGCATTTTTTTTCTCCTACAAAGTCCATCTAATTAAATTTTGTCTCTTATTATTTACATTCATGACCATTTCTCAGTTTCAGATTAGAAAATTAAGTATGAATATTTGATACTAATATGACAATAGGTGTTTTGAAATGTTCTCATTCTAGAAAACATACCATGCATTTTTTTGTTATTTAATGTCCACTATTTGAATTAAAATTACCTTTTACATTTCCTATTGAGTACCAAGGAATAATATTTTTATTGTGTCTGACTCTTTGCAACCCCATGGACTATACAGTTCCTGGAATTCTCCAGGCCAGAATACTGGAGTGGGTACCCTTTCCCTTCTTCAGGGGATCTTACCAACCCAGGGATCGAACCAGGTCTCCCCCATTGTAGGCAGATTCAGTCCCAGCTGAGCCACCACAGAAGCCCTTTCTATTGATAGTAATAATTAGTTTACTAGTCCTTTCTTATAATAAATTATCACAAGATTGATACTTGAGAACTTGTCATATCATTTTTGCAACATGCTTTAGCAAGAAATATAGTACAATTCAATATAAAAAAATTAAAAATGGGCAGATGATTTGAATAGATATTTTTCCAAAGAAAATATTCAGATGGCCAATAGGTACATGAAAAGATGCTCAACATTACTAGTCATCAGTTCAGTTCAGTTGCTCAGTTGTGTTCAACTCTGCTACCCCATGAATCACAGTGTGCCAGGCCTCCCTGTCCATCACCAATTCCCGGAGTCTACCCAAATCCATGTCCATCAAGTTGGTGATACCATCCAGCCATCTCATCCTCTGTCATCTCCTTCTCCTCCTGCCCCTAATCCTTCCCAGCATTAGGGTCTTTTCCAATGAGTCAACTCTTCGAATGAGGTGGCCAAAGTATTGGAGTTTCAGCTTCAGCATCAGTCCTTCCAATGATCACCCAGGACTGATCTCCTTTAGGATGGACTGGTTGGATCTTCTTGCAGTCCAAGGGGCTGCTCCAACACCACAGTTCAAAATCATCAATTCTTTGGCACTCAGCTTTCTTCACAATCCAACTCTCACATCCATACATGACTACTGGAAAAACCATAGCCTTGACTAGACAGACCTTTGTTGGCAAAGTAATATCTCTGCTTTTAAATATGCTATCTAGGTTGGTCATAACTTTCCTTCCAAGGAGTAAGCGTCTTTGAATTTCATGGCTGCAATCACCATCTGCAGTGATTTTTGGAGCCAGGCACTCCAAAAGTCTGACACTGTTCCCACTGTTTCCCCATCTATTTCCCATGGGACCAGATTCCATGATCTTAGTTTTCTGAATGTTGAGCTTTACGCCAACTTTTTAACTCTCTTCTTTCACTTTCATCAAGAGGCTTTTTAGTTCCTCTTCACTTTCTGCCATAAGGGTGGTTTCGTTTGTATATCTGAGGTTATTGATATTTCTCCCGGCAATCTTGATTCCAGCTTGTGCTTCTTCCAGCCCAGCGTTTCTCATGATGTACTCTGTATGTAAGTTAAATAAGCAAGGTGACAATATTCAGCCTTGACGTACTCCTTTTCCTATTTGGAACCAGTTTGTTGTTCCATGTCCAGTTTTGTTACTTCCTGACCTGCATACAGATTTCTCAAGAGACAGGTCATCATGGAAAGGCAAATCAAAATCACAATGAGGGATCAAGTCACACCTATCAGAATGGTTATCATCAAAAAGATTACAAATAAATGTTTGTGTGGACTGTAGAAAAGGTAACTCTCATACTCTCTTGGTGAGAATGTAAATTGATGCAGCCACTGTGGAAAACAGTATCAATGTTTCTCAAAAAACTAAAAGTAGCACTAACATTATAACACAGTGGTTCCACTCCTGAGTCAGAAAACAAAAATAACACTAACTCTAAAAGATACATGCACCCCAAAGTTCATACCATTTTTGTTATTGCTAAGATATAGAGGCAACCTAACTGTTCATCAAAAGATGAGTGGATAAAGATGTGGAGTGTGTGTGTGTGTGTGTGTGTGTGTGTGTATAGTGAAATACTACTCAGCCATAAAAGAGAAAAAACTTTTCCTGTTTGTAGCAATATGGATGGATTTGGAGGACATTATGCTAAGTGAAATTAGTCAGACAGAGAAAGGCAAATACTGTACATTGTCACTCATATGTGAAATCTAAAAAATAAATGAATGGTTATAAAAATAAAGTGAGACACATGAAGTCTATGTAGAAAGAAGAACAGTGTTCTAATATTATGTAAAAACACTCTGACTACAATATTTTTTATTTACCATGATGGTAACCATGTAAAGCATACATATAAAGTGCTATAAGAGAATATATAAAAATGAAAAATAGTTGTAATAGTGGGATATGAGATTCTTGCATCTATTTTCTAGACTTTAAAAAAGTTGTTTTACTCCTCTTACAAATGAAAAGTAAATTTATTAAAATTTAGAAAAACCAAAATTTAGAATATATCAGAAAATTATTTGCTAAAATATTTATTTGCTATATGAATATAAGTGCTTTTATCTGTACTCACATTTACATATTCATAAACAATTTCAAAGTAAAAATAATTATTTTGTTCATAGAAAAGTGTAATTTCTATGATCATAAGTAATAAAATGACAAAGTACTGTAAGCTTAAGATATTAGGAATTCAATTAAATTTCTTTTGAGCTGCAAAACAACTTTAGGAATATTTTGGTATAATGCTAAGGTATGGTTAATGGGGAGATGGTGGATAGAGTTCGTTCAATATAACTTATTAGAGAATTTTAAAATGATGAGAAAACTCCATATTACTTCCAGGCAAAATTTTGAAGATGGTAAAGATCTTTGCAGTTTCCCAATTCTTACATCCACTCACTGCTCCCCCTGCCCCTTTTGGTATATATTTTAAAAAGACATTCTTTTCTTTTATCTGGGTAATTGTCCCAGTCCTCAGTTCATCTGGAATGACCCTTTCTATTTTGAGCAGAGATACAGTCTTCCCAGGCAATGATCCAATAAATGAGAATTCAATATCAGTTCACCCCTTCTAACTCACTTACCTGGACATTAAGATAACCACTTATCATTCAAAGTTTATCATCATCTTCAGCTTCCTCTTCATTGAAATTACATGTGCTGTTGATAGAGCAAAAATCACATTTTTGGCAACGGACTATGTGCGAGGCTCAGGGCTATCAGCTTTACCTACTGTGTTTCTCAAGAATCTTTCAAATGTAAGCTTGATATTTAACTTAGGCAAAAAATGAAGGAAGTTTATTGGCTTACTAAAGAGCAAAGTCTATGTGTTAATTCAGATAGAGCTAGAGTCAGGAGCTCATACAATGATACTGGATCCACTTAGTAATTTTCACTCTATCTTGTTCTAGTTTCATTCTACAGAAAATCTCCTCTACGATTAGGAAAATGGATGCCTACAGCCACAAATACATATTTTTCCCAGTGGCTACTGGGAAATAAATAAATAAATAAATAAACACACAAATATTTGTACAAATACCAAATATACATAAAGGGGCTTCCCAGGTGGCTCTAGTGGTAAAGAACCCACCTGCCAATGCAGGAGATCTAAGAGATGTGGGTGTATACCATTATATGTATTAATTCATTTGATACTCATAACAACCCTTAAGAGGCAGATGCTATTTTTTTTTCTTCTCTTAGAAGCTATTTTTTAAATCTCCATTTTGTATGTGAGGGAACTGGAACAGAGAGAAGTTTAAGTAACTTTCTCAAGGTCACACGGCTCCATAGTGGTGGGCCCAGGTTCCCAATCCAAAAAGTCTGATGTGAGTAATCCTGCTCTTCACTACTCCACTGTACTATCTGCCCAGGGTCTAAATAGAAGTACAGAGAAGGTATGTATTGGCCCGGCATTACTTATGTGCTGGTCGCACAGAGTCGAACACGACAGAAGTGACTTAGCAGCAGCAGCAAGCTGGAATAGATCACTGTATGATTAGATCGTAAAATCATGCCAAGCCAAGCGAAAGACACAAGTAAATAAAGTTGATACTGTATAAAATTTACATGGAATTCTAGAAAATAGAAATTAAGTAAAGTTACAAAGTAGATCAGTAGTTATCTGGGGCTGAGTGGCATGAGATGGATCATGAAGGGAAAGAAAAACACTTGGAGGAAAAAGTTTGTATGTTGAATTTGGTGGTAATTTTAAAAGAATTTATATTGGTCACATTTACCAAAGTTTAATATTTGAATGTTTATAGTTTATTGTATATAAATTATGCCTCAGTACATGTGTTAAAAATATGTGTGAGAAAACAGCTGCGTTACAAGCAGTAGAAAATTAGGAAGAATAACAGTGATAAAAAAAGAATAAACAGTAAAAAAAAAAAGAGAGAGCAAGAAAACTACCTTGTTCTGATCAGCCATCAAAAAAAGAAGAAAAAAAAATTGGAAATGAAAAACAATTCACTTAATACATAGTATAGGTCTGTAGAATTTATATAGGGATCTTCCATTGTCAATAATTTACAGGCATCTTTTTCTTCTACATTAGCCTAGATATTAATTTGCTTTTTTTGACAAAATAATAAAACAATCTGAGAAATTTCTAACTTCCTGTTCAAGGCACCAGCATGGTAGTGGGTTACTGGAGTTAGGTTATAATAGATGGTTATGTTCCCTGAGCCTTGTGTAATCATTCACTAGTTCATACTGAGAGGAATAAATCATAACATAGATAAGACCATGAATCTGGCAGAGAACACAGTAGATCCAGCTCATAAATTTGTGCACATATAAGACAGTGTTATAGTTGTAAAATATGTATAGTGGATCCACCTTTTCTCAGGTCATGACATATTTACAAATTGTAATTTCCTCTAGAGAGGTACTGTAACTAAATTATCATCTGTTTTTGCTCCAGTGCCTCAAGGAAAAAAAAAGTGCATCTAATTCATCTTGGTTTTGATTGTACTAGTGAAATATATAAACTTAGATCTTTTCCTGTGAATTTCATTCCCTGGAAACATCAAAACAAATATGGGAAATTGATTTTTACCAGTATAGAATGCATAATCTGCAAACTTGGAAATGATATTAAATCCAAAACTGAATATTTTATGAAAATCTTTGTGGTGAGGTCACATTATTCATACACAAGCAAACAAGATTTATACAAATTCCTGTAAATGGGTAGGTTTTGAAATTTCTATAACAGGAAATCAGGACTATACAGCTGTGACTAGCTTCTCATCTACTGAGGCCTCTGCTGGCTTGCAAATTTATCTACTCAATTAATTGCACACTAGACAGATTAGACACATATGGGGTGTGAATTTATGGAAAATGAACATATCTGGTTTGGAAGAGAACTTCCATATGACTCTCTACAAAACATCGATTCACAGGATTTTACAAAAGAACTCAGGAGTTTGCTTGTTCACATTCCTCACCCTCCTCTCATTTGCTGCATTTCTGGAATATCTTCTGCAACATGACAAATATATTAATTTATTATCTGAATTAACATTTCCCATATTGGAGAGCTAATGCAGCTATTTGAATGTCTTCCATGTGCCAGATAGGAGTAGATTTTTATGTTCATTAACACTGATAGAGCTTTTACATCAAAGCACTTTATAACATTGTAATTCATTTGTCCCTCCAAATACCCATAAAGTTGGTGGTTTTAACACCATTTCAAAAATGATGAAACAGCTACTAATTGGTGGAGCACAGATCACAAATGAGATAATCTGTGTCCACTGTCTCTGTTTTTCTTCTGTCCACTATACTGTCTAATATTGTGCTATGTGATTTTACATATATAATTTAATTCATACAATAATATCACACTAACTAGAGACTATTTCATCTAATGTACAGTTGTTCAGTTTCTAAGTCATGTCTGATTCTTTGTGACCCCATGGACTGCAGCACGCCAGGCTCCTCTGCCTCCACTGTCTCCCAGAGTTTGCTCAAATTCATGTCCATTTAGTTGGTGAGGCCATCCAACCATCTCATCCTCTGCCTCCCCTTTCTCCTTTTGCCTTCAGTCTTTCCCAGCATGAGGGCCTTTTCAATGTACAGACAGCTTATTGTAGCAGTATTATTTGAGACATAAGTTTCCTACTTGCTATATGATCTTATACAAATTATTTAATCTCTTTTAGCTTGGTTTTCTTATCTATCATATGGGAACAATCACTGCTTTGTCTCTCTTTTAGGGAAGCTGTAAAGATTAAAGAAAACACTTGGTGTTAAACACAATGAACTTTTGTTTGTTCATTATGAATGTACTAATGTGATGTACTGCTGCTGCACTGCTAAGTTGCTTCAGTCATGTCCGACCCTGTGTGACCCCATAGATGGCAGCCCACCAGGCTCCCCCGTCCCTGGGATTCTCCAGGCAAGAACACTGGAGTGGGTTGCCATTTCCTCCTCCAATGCATGAAAGTGAAAAGTGAAAGTGAAGTCGCTCAGTCGTGTCCTACTCTGTGCGACCCCATAGACAGCAGCCCACCAGGCTCCTCCGTCCATGGGATTTTCCAGGTAAGAGTACTGGAGTGGGGTGCCATTGCCTTCTACGATATAATGTACTAATTGTACTGTAATGTACTAATGTAATATAGCTATACTTATTTCCTACAAGGTAGCCCATGTGAATGATTCTAATTATTCATTTTTTTTTTTCTGAACAGAAACTTCCCCCCTGGGGGCCCCATTGAAACTTTATTATTTTATTTTTTAAGGTTTAGGAGCTTTGAAGTCATCAAAATTTTGCACTAAAGGTTTCATCCTCTCATTTACATTCTCTGGTTCAAGAAAGATGTCCAGTCTTAAGTACAATGCTTCAGATATGGCATGACCAGTACAGAGTATATCAATTTGTTAAATTATCATTTTGTATCAATTATCATATACATATCAGTTGTGCTGGGTCACATTTCTATTAGTAATTAAAGTCCAAGATTTTAAACTTCTCGGTAGTCTCATCTGAAGGACAATGGCTTTTGAACTTGTTGGCAATGGAAAAAATAAGATTTCTTTCATATAAACTACTGATGTTAAGGTAAAAGTGAAAATGCTAGTCACTCAGTCATGTCTGACTCTTTGTGACCCCGTGGACTGTAGCCCATCAGGCTCCTCTGTCCATGGGATTCTCCAGGCAAGAATACTGGCGTGGGTTGCCCTTCCCTTCTCCAAGGGATCTTCCCCACCCAGGGATGAACCTGCGTCTCCTGCATCTCCTGCATTGCAGGCAGATTCTTTGCTTTCTGAGTCACCAGAGAAGCCACCAAGGATGTTAAGGGAGGCATCGTTTTATTCCCCTTACAGATAATGGTTTGGGTGGTAGGACAGTGTAATATGCAGGAGTATCTATGTAAATTCTCAATTTTATTCTGCATAGTTTTTTTCTTATTGTTTGGCCATAGGCCCAAATTTAGTCTCAGCATTGTAAATTGTAGAAATCAAAATAGCACCAAATATTCTTTGCATAAACAGTAAGTAGAATAACTGCTTCTCATCTAGTTTTTCTCCTAATAATGACAATGGTATTTATATACAGCATCTTCTACTCTGTTCCAACCAGTAAACCACGAATAGCAGTAAAACACCCTAATTTTATAGCCTGTCCTTTGTGAATTCTTCCATGTATAATGCTTGAACTAGAGTCAAGGGAGTAAAAGAGGAAATGCATTCCATTTCTTACAAGGACAGCAGTAAAATTCTTAACGACCATTTAAAGGCCTGCCTATGAAGACTGTGCTTAGTGATATACCATTTCACCTTCTTTTCCCCTACTTCTGAAATAATAAACTGCATTGTCTTTTACAGTTTATTCTTTGCAGGCCTCATGGGGAAATGTTCATTATATTATCATGTGTTTGTATTGGAAAAAAAATCTCCAGATCTTACACTTCATTTTTTGGTAAGGTTTGTAAGAATCACTACCCAATGTATAGAATGGCTGGCTTAACCAAGTTGAATTTTTGGTGAGGTTTTAATAATCAACAATAACATTTGACTTTTTGATTTATGCCATTGAAAACATGTGACAGGAAGAGGATGTCTAAAGTGGAACCTAAGTGTGTGATTTGGCTGCAAGTGAAAGGGAAAGAGTCGGACACCACTGAGCAACACACACACACAGAAAAGGAAACGTCTCTACTGAATTATTAAAGGGTTTTTCTCTTGAGAAAGGTAATGATTTACCAAAAATGATAAACTATTGTATTTATAGACATTTACTGAAGGGACACCCCTGACTGTTCAGTGGTTGAGTCTCTGTGCTCCCATTGCTGGGACTGAGGATGTGATCTCTGGTCAGGGAACTGAGACTATATGTGCTGGTTAAAGGAAAAATACAAAAGAACACAACCATTGACAAATAAAAATAAGCTGTTATAAAAACTTAATGAAAATGGTGTATACAAAAAGTTTAGAACATTTTAAAAATCATATATCAGTTCAAAATGCTATTAGCTCTATTATCAATTGGATGATAACATTAATCATCATATTAACTGAAATGATCAGAAAGAATTACTTGTGGAGAAAATATGGTCAATCAAAATAAGATGGAAAGTAAAATATGACCATGTTTTTAATAGTATAATTCAAAGAAACTAAAGCCTTTTTTTTGAAGCTATGATGTGCTGGTAAAAATTAAAGTGAAATTCACTTTTGTGTAGGTGGTAGTCAGAATAATGACTCCATGCCACAGTCCCTGAAACTTGGGAAGATGTTACCTTATATGGTGAAAGCACTCTGCAGATGTGATTAAGTTAAGCTTCTGGGGATGGGTTTCCCTCATAGCTCAATCAGTAAAGAATCTGCCTGCAATGCAGGAGACTTGGATTTGATTCCTGGATTGGGAAGATCCCCTGGAGAAGGGAATGGCAACCCACTCCAGTATTCTTGCCTGGAGAATCCCCAAGGACAGAGGAGCCTGGCAGGCTATGGTCCATGGGGTCACAAGAGTCAGACATGACTTAGCGACTAAATCACTACCACCAGGTTATCCTGGATTATCTGAGTGGGCCCAAGGTGTTCACAAAGATCCTTCTAAGGGAAAGAGGAAGCCAGGATTATGAGAGAAGTTGTAGAAGCAGAGGTTGGAGTGACGGAATTGCTAGTTTTGAAAAGGGGGTTCTAGGAGCCAAGGCAGCTGGAAAAGGATGGAACAGATTGTCCCTTAGAAGCTCAGGAAGGAGCCAGCCCTGCATACACCATGTTGGCTGACCTCTAAGACTCACTGTGAATTTCTGCCTCCAAAACTGTGTGGGAATACATTTGTGTGGTGTTAAGCCATGAAGTTTGTAATAATTAGTTAGAGCAACAACAGGGAACTAATATAATGCAACATGTAAGTTTTATTTTAGTTCTAGACTATAAATTCTTTGAATACTGAAACAACCTCAGTATTAATTTTTCCACAGTCTTGGATATAATAACTTTAAATATTTATAAAAGCAAATGCTTGGGCATGAGCTGTAAGTTTTAGATCTCTTGGAATGTTAAAATTTATTCAGTTGAAATTGTTAATTACTAAATTAGATATTAGTTTTGTATATGAGAGCCTCTAACTCAATTTCTTAATAACAGTGATCTAAATTAGCTTTTTGGATGAGCTAAAACAACTGTGTCAACAATTCTATTTTCAGGAATTTGTAGTCATAATACAGTGTCAGGTATTCTATATGTGTAAATTGCTTCTGCTTAATTTTTTTTTTTACATTAAAGTATGGTCAAAAGCCATAAAAGACCACATATCATAGCAATGAGTTAAATTATTAGAAATTTTAAATTACATGTCTAACTCTGTGAGATTTTACCATAATTTGAAATATTTTATTTTGTGTAGACTCATTTAAACATTTTGAACCTATTATTATATCCTAGTGCTACCAAGAAGTTTATAATAAATATCTTGAAGTCCAGTTAACAAGCACATTTCAATGAAGTTATTTCCAGAAAAATGGAATGTAATAGAATTGATTGCACTGCTGAATGTAAATAGCATTCTTGGTTGGAATTAAACCTCCCATGAAAGATTAAAAACAAGCACCTTGTCAAACTTGGCTATTAGGGATCATATTTTAAAATGTGTTGTGCATGATTTATTTTACAAGAAAGTGAATGTTAGCATATTGTAGCAGTGTAAATGATATTTGTTTGTGTACACAGTAAAAACGAAATCCTTGACTATAAAACTTCCTGGCTTATTAGTATGCATCTGAAACATTTTCTTGTCAATAAATTTTGACATGTAAAATGCTGGTATTAACAACATCTTGTTCATTGATTTATTTTTTAATTTTTACAAGAAAATAAACATGCCATACAAAATGCCACAATCTTTGGTTGACCGTGTCTATATTTTTAAACAAAATTATTAAGTAGAATTGCATATAGAATTTTTAGAACTAAATATAATTACAATATTCTTGCCTGGAAAGGACAGAGAAACCTGGCAGGCTACCATTCATAGCACTGCAGAGTCAGACACGACTGAGTGACTAATACATACACATAATTACAAATGTGGTAGTTTTAGGAATAAAATTATTTACCAGTGCAGTTGTATTTAAAACAATTTTTTAATTTATTTTGTTTATCTGCCATGCTTGGATCTAAAAAAAGTAAGCCAATAGATGACACCTAACATATTACTGAATTTTTACTTATTTTACAAAGCTGGACCATGAACATTTTGAGAATGTAATTTCAGATCTCACAGGTTATTTTAAAATATGTTTTTGATGAATTGAAGGAAAGCATTTAAAGCAACGTGAAAGTGTCCTTTTTTTTTTGCTATACATGTGAATACCGATACCTCCACAGTTTCAGCTTCATTGTGGGTGAGGGGACTGACTTCAAAACCTTAGGAAAGATGTATGTTTCTACATCCAGTAATCTATTAGATACTGACATTTGGCTTCTCATTACATTTCATTATATGACAGATTTCTCAATAAATACCATTTCCATGATTTTTGTTATAATCTCTTTACAGTTCCTAGGGAGTGCAGCACAAATACTACTTCTTGATAAAGTAAAAATAAATACTAGAAGGAAAAATTTGAAATTATTAATATTTTAATCATGTTAGAAACATTGACCATAAAAAGCATTGAGTCAAAAGATAGCCAATCTAGATAGCTTCTTTATATCACATGAGAACTTCCGGTCATGATGTTAGCTGTATATATATATAAAAAGTCTTGAAAATTTTCGGAGACATTCTTTTAAATATTCCTTCAAAAATTAGTTATAGGCAGTTACTCTTTGAGGGATAGGAATAACAGTGAAGAGTACAAATGAGAATACCTGTATTTTAGGGGATTATATCCTAAGAAGATAGGATACGATTTATAAATAAATAATGTTTACAACATATATAAGTAGACAGTTATGCTAGAATGTGATAGGTGATGCAGGAAAAAAAAGAAAAACTGCTAGCTAGTACCAGGCTCCTAACTATGCCTGGCTTTGACTGCCCAAGCTAGTATTTTAGATTTTTTTTTAGTGAGTTGATAATTGTGAAAATAATTCTACAACAATATATAATTGAAAAAAAAACTTAAAACATTTATTTTTACTTATCGGAGCAAAGATATTCTAGAGGAAAAGAAACATCTCCATTAAACTGTGTTTACACTTAAAATTATGTTTTGTTTTTTTCAAAAACTAGGGGAAAACTATCTTTCTTCGCAAATTTGCACGACTCTACTTGTAAACACTGTAATCATGATATATCAAGATTATTTGCTTAAAAATTGGTATATATGCATCTATTTATACACATTTTTATACCAAGCAATAAGCATGCTCTGTAGGCATAATAACAGCATTCAGTTAGCTGCATACTCCCAGGTGCCATTGACCGTGAATGGATGTTTGCAAGCTCAAGTTCTGCACAAGCTATTCCGACATGGCTGTTGCCTTGCTCAGTGCTATTTTTGTCTGATCATTTATTTCTGTTGATGAGGTTTTTCCTGCTGGGGCAAGGGTGGAGGTTGGGTGGGATGTGGAATTTATACTGTTCTTTGCTAGTTCATTATCTTCTGGCTGGCATCCTTAGCCACTGAGGGAAACAACAGTCTTTACTAACGCCCTCAAAATGAGTTGAAAGATACAAAGTGTCTTTTCTCTCCTTATTAGTGATTATACCTCTTTCATTATAACCTGCAGCAAAAACAAAACAAATCCCCCCAAACTCCAAACCCAAACTAAAACAAACAGCAAAACAATAAAATGTCAGAACAGGGAAATTCCTTTAGAAATAAGAATGATATCAGGTCTCAAAGATTGGAGCATCATCTCATTTTGGAAGTTAACTGATTAAAAAAGTAAAAATCTATGATGGGTGAGTGCAAGTGCAAACTACGTGTATTTTAACTAAGAGAAAAAATGTTTTAAGAATGTGATAGAATTTTTAAAGTGCCTGGTGAGAAAATGAATCAGAAAAATTTCTGTCTCTTGATCATCACTAACAGATCAGTTGCCTCTCCAGGGTTACTAGAGATGTCACAGCTATTTGGAATGTGTCAGTCTGGGTTCTTTCTTATCATTTGTTCGAGGAAATAATTGGAGGTATATAGAGATCTCAATCTGAAGACATGTCTTTTGTATATGATCTTTTTATTGAAAGTTTCAATATTAATAAAAGATATTTCATTAGATATATGAAATATGTTCTTCTAAATAATTGTATAGTCTTTTTTCCACAATTCTCTAAATTTTTTTCATGACAGTTTGTTGTCATGAATTTGATGTCCATAAGTTTGCGTATGCCAGAAGCAAATTATTTTTAGTGTATGACTCTTGTGTTGTGGATTTAAACCTTTGAAGGAATTATTTTCTTATGTTTTCTATTAGGTTTAAAATTGATTTCATTACTTTTTCAGAGTTGACAAATGGAAATTTCTGATGTACAACAAACTGAATTAGTTATATATCTCCTTCCTCTTGAGTCTCCCATCCCTCCCCTCACTCCACCCCTCTAGGTCATCACGGAACACCAGGCTGAGCTCCCTGTATTATATACAGCAGATTCCTACTAGCTATATATTTCACACATGGTAGTGTCTACTTGTCAATTCTACCATCCCAGTTCATCTCACCCTTGAACGTATGATATTATCCTTTTTTCACATCTGCGCAAGTTTTTGACTATGTTTAGAATTGAGTTGTCTCTTTCTGATTTACTTAATGAAGTTCTTTTTTCTGTTCTGGATTTAAATCCTGGTCAGTTCTGTATAGGAGAAGGCAATGGCAACCCACTCCAGTACTCTTGCCTGGAGAACCCCATGGATGGAGGAGCCTGGTAGGCTGCAGTCCATAGGGTCGCTAGGAGTCGGACACGACTGAGCGACTTCACTTTCACTTTTCACTTTCATGCATTGTAGAAGGAAATGACAACCCACTCCAGTCTTCTTGCCTGGAGAATCCCAGGGACAGGGGAGCCTTGTGGGCTGCTGTCTATGGGGTCCCACAGAGTTGGACACGACTGAAGCGACTTAGCAGCAGCAGCAGTAGCAGCAGTTCTATATATTGCAAATATTTTCTTCCAGCCGGATTCTTGCCTTTTTACTTTCTAGATAATATTTCTTGATCGGTGAAATATTTTATTTTTGATGATTTAAATGTATTATTTCAGTTATGTTTTAGTGATCTTTTTGATTATATATTGGCAACCATTTAGCCATTATTTTCTCTAGTATTTTTGCTTCTTTTTTCTCTCATCTTTTTATGATGCGTGATTTTACAACATACTAAATTATGTAATGTCCACATATCTCTCAAATTCTATTGTTTTTATAGTGTCATTTTTCTCCATGCCTCACTTTGTGTAAGTTCTACTGCTACATAGTTTCCTGATCCTTCCTTCTGCTGTGTCCAGTATACTGCTAAACTCACCTGATATATTCTAATTTACATTACTGTGTATGTTTTAGAATGAATTCCTACAGTATTGTAAATGTTCTCAAATATCCAAAATTTCATTCCTGTTTAAATGCTCCATTTCTTTCATGTTAATAATGGTTAACTTAAGTACTCGTTCTTTAATCCCTACATCTGACCCTCTGTGTTTTGTGTCAGCTGATCCTTCTTTCTCTTATGTTCTCTTTGCATATCTTGAAATGTTTTGTGTACACTGCACACTGTGTGTAAACAAATCATAAAGCTCATGGAGGATGGCATTTTCTCCTAGAAGGAGCAAGCATTTCTCTACCAGGAAGCTAGGATGAAGGCCAGATCACTTCAAGCAGGAATTGATTTGAACTGGGACTTAGTTGTAACTTTAACTTAATTGGGTTGACTTTGGGTTTCTAATAACTTGATGTCAAGATTTGTTTTTTCCCTTGGTTCTTTAAAGAACCATGATAGAAACATTTGTCCTGAATGTTTTGCAACATGCAAGGCTTTGGGAGCTAAACACTGAGGGGGTAATATCTGTCTGCTTTTCCATCACATACTGGCACACACTCAGCCAAAGCCATCGAATCAGGGAGCAGGGAGAAAATGTTTTGAGGTTTGGATCTCCTCCAAATCCCTGTTTACCACATCAGAGTAGGTGGCCATTAAGTCCCTATTCGGTTCCGTTTACCTCTCAGGAGTTCCTCTACCTACAATAGGACAATTTCCCAGGTATGCTTAGAAACTATCCTGCGGAGGTGAGCAGCTTCCAGTTTCTGCTAGCTTTCTGAGCAACAGTTAGTTTAAAATTATTTTCATGCAAAACTCTTATGTGGCTTAAAAAAGTCTATTTGTTTTAATGTATTTTTTCTAGTCTTTTTTTGCAGTGAAGTAACGGCTGCCATGCATATATCCAAACCAGAGTTTGGATTCCTAGTATGTATTTTAAATTATTATTCAAATTAATTTTTTCAACTTCCTTGTTACATTTGGTATGTAAATTCTATCTCTTTTTAATTTTGAAAAATATAGTCCTATTCCTTACCACAATTATTATAAGCAATAAAACTGAGTTAGGACAAAAATATAATTAATGTGTTTTTGATTAGAAGGAAATCTTTGAAGAGAAGAAAAAACCCTCTAATCATAACAATGAAACTAAATTGAATATTAATTCAATCTGGATTCAGTTTAAAATCATTCCTTCTGGATCTACCATTTTATCTCATAGCAGTGCTAATAATTAAAGAGAATATAGAAAAATTAATGTCATATCAGCTTCTTTTCTGTCCAAGCAATATTTGTTTATAAACAAAACAGAAGAAGCAACCTTAGTCTACAGCTCTGTGGCAGTGACCAAATCAGACAGAACTGAAACAATTGATTCAGTGTTTTTTCTGCATCAAGGCACCCAGGAGGTGTGCAGATGCCCTGCTAAATGGATTTCTGGGCTACAGGGAGATTAAAACCTTTAGGCCCAAACTAGTTTTTGCTGTGATAACATAGATCTGGTTAAGAATAAGAAGGGGCTATTTGGCTTCAGGGTTGATTTTCAGATTGTTAATCACTGAATTGTTTTCTCTTTAGAGCTCTCATATTTATCATCTCTGCACACAACAGTATCACTGGGCTGTATCTCTGTGTTGATGAGTTTCTTATTTCTTAGGGGAAGTGATTGATTCAGAAAAATCTTAACCAGCATGCTACTGGCAAAAATACATTTTGTTATTTGCAGAACATTTATGGAGTACCAGTTTCCTGA
The DNA here is from genome assembly GCF_055505025.1 of Bos grunniens. NCBI lineage: Eukaryota > Metazoa > Chordata > Mammalia > Artiodactyla > Bovidae > Bos > Bos grunniens. The sequence continues at coordinate 110,985,527 of NC_141170.1, read as the reverse complement.
GGCACAGCCTGTGAGCATGGAGTAGGTACGGCATAATTTAAAAATATGTTTATTGATTCTTTAGGACCATATTAGCATGTATTATTCAAGTGGTGTGGAAATGTCAGAAAGCAACAAATTCGGGACTTATAGCAATTTATTACAAAGGAAAGATCTGAAAATAAAACGGTTATTTTCATGTTTGATGATGAGTTGTTTAGGAAACAAGAATTGAGTCCTAAACTTGGTTTTGTTGGAAGCAATTGAGGGTGTATAACAGAGAGGTAGAGTTGAGGATGAACATAATTATCAAAACATGCATGACAGTGACATTTTCATAAAGATTGGATCCTTCTTAAACATTGAAGTGTTATAAAAGTAGATAAACAGATGAAGACCAGTTAAGTAACTCCTAATACTATATTAAAATAATAAATACTATAAACCAAACTATATTCCATTTTTTCCTCTAATCTAGAAGTTTTATAGAAAGGAATTAAGTACTTAGTTAATAATTATATCCTGTGCAATCAGTTTTACAGCTAATGGTGCAGATTTCAAGTAGAATGATTATTTATAATCACATAATTTTTAAAATATTTGTACTTTGAAAGGATAAATAATGCTGACTGGAAAATGCATTGGGAAATAATGAACTTATTAGGAAAAAATGATCAACCAAAGAATGTTCTTAAGAAACTCTGGCAAAGTGCACATTTTAATATCCTATTATAAACTAATTGAAATATCACAGCTTACATACTTGATATCAAGAGTTAAACTAATTTCATTTAGTGAGACTCCTCTGTCCTTGGAATTCTCCAGGCAAGAATACTGGAGTGGGTTGCCATTCCCTTCTCCAGGGGTTGTTCCTGACCCAGGGATCGAACCCAGGTCTCCTGCATTGCAGGCAGATTCTGTACCATTTGAGCCACCAGGGAGGTCCTCGTAATGCTGCAGAGACTCATTTTTGCGACCATCAGCATGCTGAGGCCAGCATCTCTGTCAGGATAGAACATAGCCATCTTTCCCTAACTTATCTGATTACACACGTTCCTAAATTCAAACAAAAAACAACAACCAAGAAAATCTTCTTAAGGAGATGTTTTGGTTCATAAACCAGTTGTGACTCACAGACCAAATTGTTTTTTTAAAATATAAATTTATTTATTTTAATTGGAGGCTAATTACTTTACAATATTGTAGTGGTTTTGCCATACAATGACATGGATCTGCCACGGGGATATATGTGTTCCCCATCCTGAACCCCCATACTTATAACTGCCCATACTTCTACTGCTGTTACTATTGCTCCCTAAGTAACAATTTGTCTCTTTTGGATAGTAAATTAGAGACTTTCTGAGTCATTTTGTTTCTATTAGATATGCCACTGTCAATGTTTATTCTAAATAGGGTCTGTTTTATCATTGTGTAATAACAAAGAGTAGCAGAGAATGTCCCACCAATACAAAAGCTAGGGTAGAAAATGTGACTCTTTAGCATAGAATGGCCCTGCGCTTATGATGTGAGACTTTTTCATGCAAGCATTCATTTTTACTCTTTTTTTCCTACTTTGTTGTTGTTCAGTCACTAAGTCGTGTCTGAAGTCTATACCATTTATCAAATAAAATCCCTTTCGGCATTATTATCTTCCAATAGGATTATTCATTAATATTTCAACTTTCTCTTTCCTCTGTAGAGAAACAGCATAACCTTTTCCCCAGGGATTTTGTACTTTTACAACCCATTTAACCTCTGTATTGCTGTGAACCCCCCAAGTCAGGGCTGAGGACATGAGCAGGGAGAGGACGATGCAGTGTGCCCAGAGTGTGGTCTTTTTGATAGGAGTGTGAAAGGGCTATTTTAACGAGCCCAAGCACTGTAAGCCAAGCTCTTAGATTCAACTTCAACAGTGTCTGACAGTTTTGACAATGAAGGAGTAACTTGACATTTTCTTCTTAGATACATAAGTGCCATCTCTCATCCCAGGAAGCTAGTGATTTCAAGAGTTGAAACGGAAGTACTCTGTCCGTGGAACACATCATCAGGTGAGAAAACTGAAGATCAAATAGCACCAAACAGAAATGGCATTCTTCTGTAAAAGTTTGGAAAAATAAGCAAAGCTATTCTGAACAGGAGTGTATAAGGATGAACTTTGTAAGAATAAACAGCTTTGGAATTTATAAAAATTCAGAAGTTTCAAAGAAATGATTCAAGGGGTTCTCACATCTGGTGGGAATGAATAGAGGTTCTCTGTAATTTAATTTGCATAACTTTGGATCATTTTTGAGACTGAAAATTTAAACCTAGAGGCTGGAATTTAAGTCTATTTAATTGTTCACTTTCAAAAGCCTACATGTCCAAAATAGATCCCCATTTCTAACTGCATACAGTTATGGTGAGCTGGACAAAGTATTTGACCCCTTTGTATCCCAACTATAAAGTAACATTTGTAGATTAGGAGTATTTATTACTTTCACAGAATAAATGACATTAGTTACATAAAGAGCTTAGAAAGTATCTGCTGTAAACATTCCATGCGTGTTAGCTACCGGTTTTAATATTAAACAAAGCATATTTTGCAACAGCATGCATGGGTTATATACTTTATACACATTTCATATTTGCAAGTCAGTGATGGGCAGAAGCTCAGATAGTGTGTTTATTTGTTTTAATTTTGAACTTTGTGGTTATTTGAACAGAATTTGAGACCTAAGCTTCCAAGTTTCATAGATGCTACAGACTCATAATCATATGAAGTAAAATATACAAAATGTGGTCTGGCAATAATTCCTCCAGTCCCTTTCTATCTATATGTCATTCAAAACATTTCCTATCCTTATTTGGTTTTCAATATAGGATGCATTTTCAGGAATTCAAGAGGTATTAAAAGAAGACAAAATATACATGAGGACTCAGCCATCTTGTTCTGTTATTTCTAAGACAAAGGAGAAAGTGAATGGAAATGGAAAGTTACAGGTCATCCTCAATCACAAATTCTATCATTTCAAAAGAGACACAAAACAAAATCAAAGTTTTCAAAAAGTAAAACAAATTCCTTGAGAAATTCTCTTTGCTAAGAGAGCACTTCTTTCTTGAACATGGTTACTAACAAGGAAGGTATTTATTAAGTCTTACAAGAACAGAGGCTAAAAGTTACTGGTCTCTGCTGGGGTCATAAATTAATGTACTATAAATCAAAGATCTCTGATTTCTGATAACAGAAATCATGCCTGAGTAAAAGATTCATTCAAGTGTGGGGTAACAGTGGAGGATACAGAAGGTCCTTTGGGTGCCACTTGAGAAAGCAGCTGGGCTATATTCTAGTTCTCTCTGAAGTCTGCTTTCAGGCAAGCACCAGATGGAATGCACATTAGATATATTTTCATCTGGAACATTTCCTGATGTCATTGTCCAGAGGTTTTCTTAGGCATCTTTACTATAACACTCTTGAGCTGAAATTTGATAGGAATAGAGAAAAGAGCTTTTTTAAAATATAATTTCTATACTGATGCTGGCAGCCCTGCCTTTCTTTCTTTCTTTTTTTTTTAATCATCTCTTTCATTTACTTTCTTGTGGGAATAGAATACAGAATATTTAATAGGTTGACATTGTGTTTAGAATTTAAATATAGATGGCACTAAAATAATAGCACCAGTTACAACAGAATATTTATTGCTTGGAAAGTGATGGAGTCAAATGGCATTGATTTCTGGCATAAGATACTATGACCCACATCCATCTGTTCAGGGCCTGATGCAGAAATCAATACAATCTCTGCCTGGGGAAGCCCAAGGCATTCTCTGCATTTAGACATAGGACTTCCAGATTGCTATGTAATTAAAAAATAATCAAGCCATTCTAGAAGTTTCACTTCCCATCATACTCTAAAAAGTTTTCCCTTAAAAAGAACTCTTTTGGATCAAATTGTGTTATTCAGTATTTCTTTCTTTTTTTTTTTTTTGCAATTCAATTATAGTGCAGTTATATTGATTATATCTCCTGAAGCTCCCAGCTGAGTTCAAGTAAAAGTGCATTTGTAGACTGGTTTAAAATCTACCACTAGTAAAATATGACTCCTCTCAAAATATTAATAAATATTTATAGTAGAACATTTCAAGGTTGTTAGGAAAGTGTGTCTGATCTCAGTGTGGGGTGGCAGGGGGCATTTGCATTGCCTTAAGAAATAGTCTAAAATCTTACAGATTTTGTTATAAATATATTAAAACTGCTGATTTTTTCCCTTGGACTAAAGACAAAATTGTTAATTTACTAACATACCAAAACAGTTTAAAAAGTTTTATTGTACTAAAATAAATTTTATGTTTGCTAGTGTAAAAGCCTGAGAATCTGAAATGTGGCTTTTGTTTCAGCAGTTCAATGAAAAAGAAAACTTTTTCACAAAACTGAAAGGACTGTATTGGCCTGAATCAGAAAAAGTGAAGTTTCATTGAAAGTGGAAGAAAGTGGTGCTTACTCCTCCATATGGTAAGATCATAACAGATTTTACTTTCCTCTCTGACCTAAGTGGATATTCAGTTCAGTTCAGTTCAGGTCAGTTGCTCAGTTGTGTCTGACTCTTTGTGACCCCATGAACTGCAGCATGCCAGGCCTTCCTGTTCATCACCAACTCCCTGAACCCACCCAAACCCATGTCCATTGAGTTGGTGATGCCATCCAAACATCTCGTCCTCTGTCGTCCCCTTCTCCTCATGCCCTCAATCTTTCCCAGCATCAGGGTCTTTTCCAATGAGTCAGCTCTTCACATCAGGTGGCCAAAGTGTTGAAGTTACAGCTTCAACATCAGTCCTTCCAATGAACACCCAGGACTGATCTTTTGGATAGACTGGTGGGATCTCCTTGCAGTCCAAAGGGCTCTCAAGAGTCTTCTCCAACACCACAGTTCAAAAGCATCAATTCTTCTGCACTCAGCTTTCTTTATAGTCCAACACTCTCATTTATACATGACCACTGGAAAACCGTAGCCTTGATCAGACAGACCTTTGTTGGTAAAGTAATGTCTGTGCTTTTTAATATGCTGTCTAGGTTGGTCATAACTTTCCTTCCAAGGAGTAAGTGTCTTTTAATTTCATGGCTGCAATTACCATCTGCAGTGATTTTGGAGCCCAGAACAATAAAGTCTGACACTGTTTCCACTGTTTCCCAATCTATTTGCCATGAAGTGATGGGACCAGATGCTACGATCTTAATTTTATCAATGTTGAGCTTTAAGCCAACTTTTTCAGTCTCTTCTTTCACTTTCATCAAGAGGCTCTTTAGTTCTTCTTCACTTTCTGCCATAAGGGTGGTATCGTCTGTCTATCTGAGGTTATTGATATTTCTCCCAGCAATCTTGATTCCAGCTTGTGCTTCCTCCAGCCCAGCATTTCTCATGATGTACTCTGCATATAAGTTAAATAAGTAGGGTGACAATATACAGCCTTGACGTACTCCTTTTCCTATTTGGAACCAGTCTGTTCCATATCAGTTCTAACTGTTGCTTCCTGACCTGCATACAGATTTCTCAGGAGGCAGGTCAGGTGGTCTGGTATTCCCATTTCTTTAAGAATTTTCCACAGTTTGTTGTGATCCACACAGTCAAAGGCTTTGGCATAGTCAATAAAGCAGAAATAGATGTTTTTCTGGAACTCTCTTGCTTTTTCGATAATCCAGCAAGTGTTGGCAATTTGATCTCTGGTTCCTCTGCCTTTTCTAAAACCAGCTTGAACATCTGGAAGTTTATGGTTCACGTATTGCTGAAGCCTGGCTTGGAGAATTTTAAGCATTACTTTACTAGCGTGTGAGATGAATGCAATTGTGTGGTGGTTTGAGCATTCTTTGGCATTGCCTTTCTTTGGGATTTGAATGAAAACTGACCTTTTCCAGTCCTGTGGCCACTGCTGAATTTTCCAAATTTTCTGGCATATTGAGTGCAGCACTTTTACAGCATCATCTTTCAGGATTTGAAAGAGCTCAACTGGAATCCCATCACCTCCACTAGCTTTGTTCATAGTGATACTTACTAAGGCCCAGTTGACTTCACAATCCAGGTTGTCTGGCTCTAGGTGAGTGATCACACCGTTGTGATTATCTGGGTCATGAAAACCTTTTTTTGTACAGTTCTTCTGTGTATTCTTGCCACCCCTTCTTAATATCTTCTGCTTCTGTTAGGTCTCTACCATTTCTGCCCCTTATTGAGTCCGTCTTTGTATAAAATGTTCCCTTGGTATCTCTAATAAAGTGGATATTAACAACATGATTTTGTGAATGCTGGAGACAACAGTTTCTGACAGACAACTGCACCTGTCCTGTTTAGCTGTGTTTCAGGACATGTTCTGCTTTGGTGTGGTTTTCAATCTTTATATCAGGGTTTCTAGAAAAGTCATTATGCAAAAATATATAATTGAAATAATAAATTATAAACGTGGTCCACTGGAGAAAGGAATGGCAAACCACTTCAGTATTCTTGCCTTGAGAACCCCATGAAGAGTATGAAAAGGCAAAAAGATAGGACACTGAAAGATGAACTCCCCAGGTCGGTAGGTACCCAATATGCTACTGGAGATCAGTGGAGAAATAACTCCACAAAGAATGAAGACAGAGCCAAAGCAAAAACAACACCCAGTTGTGGATGTGACTGGTGATGGAAGTAAAGTCTGATGCTATAAAGAGCAATATTGCATAGGAACCTGGAATGTTAGGTCCATGAATCAAGGCAAATTAGAAGTGGTCAAACAGGAGATGGCAAGAGTGAATGTTGACATTTTAGGAATCAGTGAACTAAAATGGACTGGAATGGGTGAATTTAACTCAGATGACCATTATATCTACTATTGTGGGAAAGAATCCCTTAGAACAAATGGAGTAGCCCTCATAGTCAACAAAAGAGTCCAAACTGCAGTACTTGGATGTAATCTCAAAAGACAGAATTATCTCTGTTCATTTCCAAGGCAAACCACTCAATATCATGGTAATCCAACTCTATGCCCCGACCAGTAATGCTGAAGAAGCTGAAGTTGAACGGTTCTATGAAGACCTACAAGACCTTCTAGAACTAACACCCCCAAAAGATGTCCTTTTCATTATAGGGGACTGGAATGCAAATGTAGGAAGTCAAGAAATACCTGGTAACAGGCAAATTTGGCCTTGGAGTACAGAATGAAGCAGGGCAAAGACCAAGAGGTTTGCCAAGAGAACACACACCGTCTTCCAACAACATAAGAGAAGACTCTACACATGGACATCACCAGGGGACCAATGCCAAAATCATACTGATGATATTCTTTGCAGCCAAAGATGGAGAAGCTCTATACAGTCAGCAAAAGCAAGACCGGGAGCTGACTGTGGCTCAGATCATGAAATCCTTATTGACAAATTCATACTTAAATTGAAGAAAGTAGGGAAAACCACTAGATCATTCAAGTATGACCTAAATCAAATTGCATATGATTATACAATGGAGGTGACAAATAGATTCAAGGGATTAGGTCTGATAGACAGAGTGCCTGATGAACTATGGACAGAGGTTTGAGACATTGTACAAGAGGCAGGGATCAAGACCGTCCCCAAGAAAAAGAAATTCAAAAAGGCAAAATGGTTGTCTGAGGAGGCCTTAGAAATAGCTGTGAAAAGAAGAGAAGTGAAAAGCAAAGGAGAAAAAGAAATACAAACCCCTTTGAATGCAGAGTTCCAAAGAATAGCAAGGAAAGATAAGACAGCCTTCCTCAGTGATCAACGCAAAGAAATAGAGAAAAACAATGGAATGGGAAAGACTAGAGATCTCTTCAAGAAACTTAGAGATACTAAGGGAACATTTAATGCAAAGATAGGCTCAATAAAGGACAGAAATGGTATGGACCTAACAGAAGCAGACAACATTAAGAAGAGGTGGTAAGAATACACAGAACAACTATTCAAAAAAGATCTTGACAACCTAGATAATCATGATGGTGTGATTACTCACCTAGAGCCAGACAACCTGAAATGTGAAGTCAAGTGGGCCTTAGGAAGCATCACTATGAACAAAGCTAGTGGAGGTGATGGGATTCCAGTTGAGCTATTTCAACTCCTAAAAGATGATGCTGTGAAAGTGCTGCACTCAATATGCCAGCAAATTTGGAAAACTCAGCAGTGGCCACATGGCTGCAAAAGGTCAGTTTTCATCCCAATCCCAAATAAAAGCAATTCTGAAGAACGTTCAAAGTACTGCACAATTGTAAAAGTAATGCTCAAAATTCTCCAAACGAGGCTTCAACAGTACATGAACCATGAACTTCCAGATGTTCAAGCTGGATTTGGAAAAGGCAGAGGAACCAGAGATTAAATGGCCAACATCTGCTGGATCATTGAAAAAGCAAGACAGTTCCAGAAAAACATCTGGTTCTGCTTTATTGACTATGCCAAAGCCTTTGACCATGCTGATCACCACAAACAGTGTAAAATTCTGAAAGAGATGGGAATACCAGACCACATCACCTGCCTCCTGAGAAATCAGTATGCAGGTCAGGAAGCAACAGTTAGAACTGGACATGGAACTGTGGACTGGTTCCAAATCAGTACGTCAAAGGAGTACGTCAAGGCTGTATATTGTCACCCTACTTATTTAACTTATATGCAGAGTACATCATGAGAAATGTTGGGCCGGATAAAGCACAAGCTGGAATCAAGATTGCCGGGAGAAATATCAATAACCTCAGATATGCAGATGACACCACAGTTATGGCAGAAAGCAAAGAGGAAGTAAAGAGCCTCTTGATGAAAGTAAAAGAGGAAAGTGAAAAAGCTGGCTGAAAACTCAACATTCAGAAAACTAAGATCATGGCATCTGGTCCCATCACTTCATGGCAAATAGATGGGGAAGCAATGGAAACAGTGACAGACTTTAGTTTTTTTTTTCAATTCCAAATCACTGAAGATGGTGATTGCAGCCATTAAATTAAAAGATGTTTACTCTTTGGAAGGAAAGTTATGACCGACCTAGACAGCATATTAAAAAGCAAAGACATTACTTTGTCAACAAAGGTCCCTCTAGTCAAGGCTTTGGTTTTTCTAATAGTCATGTATGGATGTGAGATTTGGACTATAAAGAAAGCTGAGCACCAGAGAATTGATGCTTTTGAACTGTGGTTTTGGAGAAGATACTCCAAATGAAGGTGAAACTCCATTATTTGGTCCCTGATATGAAGAACTGACCCATTGAAAAGACCATGATGCTGGGAAAGATTGAAGGCAGGAGGAGAAGGGGACTACAGAGGATGAGATGGTTGAATGGCATCACTGACTCAATGGTCATGAGTTTGAGTAATCTCTGGGAGTTTGTGATGTACAAAGAGGCCTGGTGTTCTGAAGTCCATGGGGTCACAAAAAGTGGAACACAACTGAGTGACATAATATGCTTGTTAAAGTGAAAATTGCCAGATCTATGTATCTTTTATTAAAAAAAAAAGAGAAAAGAAAAATAGTGAATTAAGGCACATGAAGCTCAGATGGTAAAGAATCTGCTGCAATGCGGGATACTCAGGTTTGATCCCTGGGTGGAAAGATCCCCTGGAGAAGGTCATGGCAATCCATTCCAGTACTCTTGCCTGGAGAACTCCGTGCACAGAGGAGCCTGGTGGGCTATTGTCCACTGGGTCACAAACACTCAGACATGACTAAGTGAAACTTTCACTTTTAAAGCACATGAAGAACAAATAATATAGGGGGCTTTAAGACAGAGGTTTTTCATAGTTACGTTGTTACTCCAAATCTGATTAAATTGGTAGTAACTAAAAATTGTTCCCATCTGTTTAGTAGCTGATAATTAAGCTGCTGCTGGTATAAAGTCTCTTCCTAGAGGACAGGTGGCAGGAAGTTAAAAGACCATTTGTGAATAGACCTCCATTGATGCTCACTGCCAGCCTTTAAATAGCCAAGAGTTGAACAAGAAAAAGGTTGATGTTAATTTTTTCAGAGCAAGATGAAAACCTATTGGTGAGCAGGATCTGACTTATTTTCAATCTTCTTACAAATATTATTCATTAGACTAAAATTTTGAGAATGACTTAGAAGTATAAATTGTTGACTGTGGACTTAGGCACTGCGCATTTCAAGTCTCACTCACTTTTACTAAGCCAAGTATTGTTTATAAACAATCCTTTGCTTTGTGGTTGGGGTGAGGAGTGGAGTTTCTATTTAATAATAAATACTTAACAGATTTAGTTAATGTGGTTTAAATTGATGATTGCACTGTATACTCATAATTTGAGTTTCAAAGTTTTGAATGCAAAATTAATATATATAATATAATAAAAATTACAACACAAACTTACATTAAAAAAATATGTAGCAATTGCTTCTATATCTTGCAGTAATTTTCAGGTACAAGAATCAATTTTTATGGATCTTGATTTTACCAGTTAAGTAGTTAAAAAATTTCAGTTTTCCAGAGTAATGAATAATTTAAATATGATTGAGACATGCTATATATACTATGCTATGCTATGCTAAGTCGCTTCAGTCGTGGCCGACTCTGTGCGACCCTATAGACGGCAGCCCACCAGGCTCCCCTGTCCCTGGGATTCTCCAGGCAAGAACACTGGAGTGGGTTGCCATTTCCTTCTCCAATGCATGAAAGTGAAAAGTGAAAGTGAAGTTGCTCAATCGCGTCTGACCCTCAGCGACCCCATGAACTGCAGCCACCAGGCTCCCCCATCCCTGGGATTCTCCAGGCAAGAACACTGGGGTGGGTTGCCATTTCCTTCTCCAATATATAGTAAGCATATATAAAGGCTCATCTTAGCTATACTATAAGAAAGAGTTCTCATTTATAAAGTGCTTTAATAGCAAAACACAAGTAACATGTAACAAAAAATAAAATATAAAAAATCTATGATTTTAGGGAAGATAAAAAATTAAATTATATAACTCTTTCTTTTCGAGTGGGATAGGATTGGCAATGAAAGTGAAAGTGAAAGTTGCTCAGTTGTGTCTGACTTTTTGCAAACCCATGGACTATACAGTCTACAGAATTCTCCAGGCCAGAATACTGGCATGAGTAGCCTTTCATTTCTTCAGGGGATCTTCCCAACTCAGGGATCAAACCCAGATCTCCCGCATTGAAGGCAGATTCTTTACCAGCTGAGCCACCAGGGAAGCAGGATTGACCATAGCAGTCTGTGTTTGAAGGTCAACTTTCTATTAAGTCTAATTCTGATGAGATTAGTCATCACAAGTAACCTGACTTAGAATGTCATCCTTGTCACCTGCTACAGATCAGAGCACTTGTCTGTTTTTTCCTAGACTGATATCACTATTTCTGATTGTGAAAGTTAAATCTAAAGACCACAAGAACTGCTTTCAGCATCCCAGTGACACTAAGGTCATGACCAATAGAGTTCCTATTAGTTCTCATTTGGACAATTGCACTAAAACGTCATATCTTCCTCAGTAAAACTCCAGGATTTGGTGAATCAGTGTTTTGCATTTAGCCATTTCATGCCTCACTGAACTAATTAGGGAAATTGAAGATAAAACTTTCTGCATAATTTCTAACTTATCTGCATAGTTTGATCAAATTGAACACTTAAGAAAAAAAGACTTAGAAAAGAAGAAAGATGGAGGGACACAAACCAAAATGAAGTGTTAGAGACTGCGGTTCCTTGTTCTGACATGAAAAGAAGAAAAAGTAGGGAAAACTGAAAGTCAGGTGTTTTTTGGACCCATCAGAGATCTGATCTTTGGACAAGTGTTCACCCTAAACTCTGGAGAGTCAGATGCAGGAAGACACAGATAGCTCCTGAGGTTGGCTTACCTGGAGCAGAAACCTTTGGAATTTAAATGATGGTAGGAAAAGTTTAGTGGCTATTTTGAAGAATTGCTGGGCCTGAATGTGGGCTAACATCAGAGTGAAAAAAATCCCAGTTGCTGCAGTCAGTAGGTGGGTCTTGCACTTCATCAGTCTTTCACTGCAGGAACCCACCAAGTTCTCCCAGTGAGCCTTTGAGAAACATCTCCTCCCAGCCCTGGTTGGAGGAGGGGTGTAATAACCATTCTGAAAACTCACTCAGGCTTGTCTCCCTACAAAGCCTGGACCCCAGGGGGAAAGAATTTGCCGGAGAGCAAATTCTGAAAACTTATCACAGCTCAGGGTAGCAAAGTCACCCAGATTCAACTTTCCTATCTCACCTAGGGGAAAAAATAGCAGACAAACATGAGATCAGATCAGATCAGTCGCTCAGTCGTGTCCGACTCTTTGCGACCCCATGAATCGCAGCACGCCAGGCCTCCCTGTCCATCACCAACTCCCGGAGTTCACTCAGACTCATGTCCATGGAGTCAGTGATGCCATCCAGCCATCTCATCCTCTGTCGTCCCCTTCTCCTCTTGCCCCCAATCCCTCCCAGCATCAGAGTCTTTTCCAATGAATCAACTCTTCACATGAGGTGGCCAAAGTACTGGACTTTCAGCTTTAGCATCATTCCTTCCAAAGAAATACCAGGGCTGATCTCCTTCAGAATGGACTGGTTGGATCTCCTTGCAGTCCAAGGGACTCTCAAGAGTCTTCTCCAACACCACAGTTCAAAAGCATCAATTCTTCAGTGCTCAGCCTTCTTCACAGTCCAACTCTCACATCCATACATGACCACAGGAAAAACCATAGCCTTGACTAGACGGACCTTTGTTGGCAAAGTAATGTCTCTGCTTTTGAATATGCTATCTAGGTTAGTCATAACTTTCCTTCCAAGGAGTAAGCGTCTTTTAATTTCATGGCTGCAGTCACCATCTGTAGTGATTTTGGAGCCCAGAAAAATAAAGTCTGACACTGTTTCCACTGTTTCCCCATCTATTTCCCATGAAGTGATGGGACCGGATGCCATGATCTTCATTTTCTGAATGTTGAGCTTTAAGCCAACTTTTTCACTCTCCACTTTCACTTTCATCAAGAGGCTTTTTAGTTCCTCTTCACTTTCTGCCATAAGGGTGGTGTCATCTGCATATCTGAGGTTACTGATATTTCTCCCTGCAATCTTGATTCCAGCTTGTGTTTCTTCCAGTCCAGGCAAACATGAACAACACTAAATTATTCAAAACAACATAAAAAACCAAACGCTACATGGAACAGGGTTTTAAGGAAATATATTGAGAATACTGTAGCAGGGAAGAGTATAAGTAAAGAGGGAAACAAGTTATATGCCTGGAGGAGGGATAGACATACTTGTGGAGACTACACCCTCAAGACACTGGCTCACTAAAAGACTGAGTCTTAGTTGGAATGTTACTGAATGTGCCCTCTTCCCCATGAGTCATCATCACACCCAAAGACCACTAGTATATGCAGAGTAGAGTATAGCTGAAAGAGTTGCAAGATGCAGACTATCTTTGAGCAATAAGAAGAAGCCAAAATCCCAAGTCAGAAAGCAAAAACAACAGTAGAAGAATTTGAAGTCTTTGGTACCTATAGCTGTAACAAACCTTACACACAACTCAGCTCCTAACCATATTAATGTAAATATTTATACTGAAGTCTGATTTATTTGAGTGTCTATTACCTGATAAACATGTCCAACTTTCAACAAAATTTCCAAGGTAAGCTAAAAGGCAATAAACATACATTTTGAGGACCAAAGCAAGCCTCAGAACTACACCCAGAAAGGACACAGGTGTTGGGACTATCAGACAAGGAATTTAGCATAGCTATGATTAATATTGTCACCCTGCTTATTTAACTTATATGCAGAGTACATCATGAGAAATGTTGGACTGGAAGAAACACAAGCTGGAATCAAAATCGTCAGGAGAAATATCAATAACCTCAGATATCAGATGACACCACCCTTATGGCAGAAAGTGAAGAGGAACTCAAAAGCCTCTTGATGAAAGTGAAAGTGGAGAGTGAAAAAGTTGGCTTAAAGCTCAACATTCAGAAAACGAAGATCATGGCATCTAGTTCCATCACTTCATGGGAAATAGATGTGGAAACATTGGAAACAGTGTCAGACTTTACTTTTTGGGCTCCAAAATCACTACAGATGGTGACTGCAGCCATGAAATTAAAAGACGCTTACTCCTTGGAAGGAAAGTTGTGACTAACCTAGATAGCATATTCAAAAGCAGAGATATTACTTTGCCAACAAAGGTCCATCTAGTCAAGGCTATGGTTTTTCCTGTGGTCATGTATGGATGTGAGAGTTGGACTGTGAAGAAGGCTGAACACCGAAGAATTGATGCTTTTGAACTGTGGTGTTGGAGAAGACTCTTGAGAGTCCCTTGGACTGCAAGGAGATCCAACCAGTCCATTCTGAAGGAGATCAGCCCTGGTATTTCTTTGGAAGGAATGATGCTAAAGCTGAAAGTCCAGTACTTTGGTCACCTCATGTGAAGAGTTGACTCATTGGAAAAGACTCTGATGCTGGGTGGGATTGGGGGCAAGAAGAGAAGGGGACGACAGAGGATGAGATGGCTGGATGGCATCACTGACTTGACGGACATGAGTCTGAGTGAACTCCGGGAGTTGGTGATGGACAGGGAGGCCTGGCGTGCTGCGATTCATGGGGTCGCAAAGAGTCGGACATGACTGAGCCACTGAACTGAACTGATGATTAATATATAAATAACCCTAATGGAAAAATTCAATAACATGTGAGACCAGATGGATAATGTTAGCAGACAGATGTAAACTCTCTAAGAAAGAAACAAAAGGAGATGCAAGAAAAAAAGAATAGCATAAAAGCCTTTGATTGGTTTATTAGATTTCTCACAGCTCAGGAAATACTGAGTGAACTTGAAGGTAGCTCAGTAGAAACTTCCTAAACTGAAACACAAAGAGGAAACAAAAATAAAAGCAAGATGAACAGATATGTCCAGAATGTGTGGGACAGCAATAAAATGTATACAAAATTGAAATACCAGGAGAAAAAAGAGAAAGAACAGGGCAAAATAAACATTTGAATAATTATAGACTGAGAACTTTACAAAATTAGTTAGGGATACCAAACTACAGATCCAGGAAGCTCAGTTCAGTTCAGTCACTCAGCCATGTCCGACTCTTTGCGACCCCATGAATCACAGCACGCCAGGCCTCCCTGTCCATCGCAAACTCCCAGAGTTCAGTCAAACTCATGTCCGTCAAGTCAGTGATGCCATCCAGCCATCTCATCCTCTGTTGTCCCCTTCTCCTCCTGCCTCCAATCCCTCCCAGCATCAGAGTCTTTTCCAATGAGTCAACTCTTCGCATGAGGTGGCCAAAGTACTGGAGTTTCAGCTTCGGCATCATTCCCTCCAAAGAAATCCCAGGGCTGATCTCCTTCACAATGGACTGGTTGGATCTCCTTGCAGTCCAAGGGACTCTCAAGAGTCTTCTTCAACAACACAGTTCAAAAGCATCAATTCTTTAGTGCTCAGCCTTCTTCACAGTCCAACTCTCACATCCATACATGACCATAGGAAAAACCAGGGAACATCAAATAAGATAAACAGGAAGGAAAGAATGTTGTGATATCAAAACCCTGTTCTATCACTTTTTTCAAAATATGGTATTCTTTTTTCTTTTGGCACAAATATTTTTTTAAATGTATATAATGCTAATGGTCCATCTTGGACTTTGATCTGCTAACTATTAGCTGTTTTATCTATATGTGTTGTTGCTGTTCTGTCACTAAGTTGTGTCAGACTCTTTGCTACTCCATGGGCTGCAGCATGGCGTGGCTTCCCCGTCCTATTCTGTCCCCCAGTGTGCATGGGGAGTCACCTCAGTCGTGTCAACTCTCTGAGACCCCATGGCCTGTAGCCTGCCAGGCTCCTCTGTCCATGGGATTCTCTAGGCAAGGATCCTGGAGTGGGGTGCCATGCCTTCCTCCAGGGGATCTTCCCAACCCAGGAATCAAACCTGCATCTCTGATGTCTCCTGCATTGGCGAGCATATTCCTTACCACTAGCGCCCCCTGGGAAATCTGCTGTCTTCTGGAGTTTACTCAAATTCACGTCCCTTGATTGGTGGTGTTCTCTAACCATCTCATCCTCTGCTGCCCTTCTGCCTTGCTGTGTTTTGTTGTGCTTTGCAGAGATCATGCTAATTACAAATTAAGGTGTGTGGCAACCCTGTGTGGATCACGGCGATAGGTGCCGTTTTTCTAAGAGCATTCACTCACCTGGTTTCTCCGTGTCACATTATGATAATTCTCAATGTTTCAAACCCTCCACTAACAAAAACACTGCAGCTCCCTGAAGGCTCAGATTATGGTTTGTACTTTCTAGCAATGAAATATTTTTAATGAAGGTATGTACATTTTTTAGACACTGCCATTACACACTTAATAGACTATACTGTAAACATAACTTTAATATGCACTGAGAAACCAAAAATTTTGTGTGACTTGCTTTATAGCAAGGCTCACTTTATTGTTGTGATCTGAAACCAAATCCGCATTATCTCCAAAGTATTTCTGTATGGGCTCTGAAGGTACCATCTGTACTAACAGGATATATATCACAGTAGTCTCTCTGTTCATTTAAGTAGTACCAATTCTCCAAGCCATGCTTCAGCAATACATGGGCCATGAATTTCCAGATGTTCAAGCTGGTTTTAGAAAAGGCAGAAGAACCAGAGATTAAATTGCCAACATCTGCTGGATCATTGAAAAAGCAAGAGAGTTCCAGAAAAACATCTATTTCTGCTTTATTGACCATGCCAAAGCCTTTGATGTGTGGATCACAATAAACTGTGGAAAATTCTGAAAGAGATGGGAATACCATATCACCTGACCTGCATCTTGAGAAGCCTGTATTGCAGGTCAGGAAGCAACAGTTAGAACTGGACATGGAACAACAGACTGGTTCCAAACAGGAAAAGGAGTACGTCAAGGTTGTATATTGTTACCCTGATGATTTAACTTATACCCAGAGTACATCATGAGAAACGCTGGGCTAGAAGAAGCACAAGCTGGAATCAAGATTGCCGGGAGAAATATCAATAACCTCAGATATGCAGATGATACCACCCTTATGGCAGAAAGTGAAGAACTAAAAAGCCTCTTGATGAAAGTGAAAGTGGAGAGTGAAAAAGTTGGCTTAAAGCTCAACATTCAAAAAACTAAGATCATGGCATCCAGTCCCATCACTTCATGGGAAATAGATGGGGAAACAGTGGAAACAGTGGCTGACTATTTTTCTGGGCTCCAAAATCACCGCAGATGGTGATTGCAGCTATGAAATTAAAAGACACTTACTCCTTGGAAGGAAAGTTATGACCAACTAGACAGCATATTCAAAAGCAGAGACATTACTTTGCCAACAAAGGTCTATCTAGTCAAGGCTATGGTTTTTCTGGTGGTCATGTATGGATGTGAGAGTTGGACTGTGAAGAAAACTGAGTGTTGAAGAATTGATGCTTTTGAACTGTGGTGTTGGAGAAGACTCTTGAGAGTCCCTTGGATTGCAAGGAGATCCAACCAGTCTATCCTAAAGGAGATAGTCCTGGTTGTTTATGGAAGGACTGATGCTAAAGCTGAAACTCCAGTACTTTGGCCACCTGATGTGAATAGGTAACTCATTTGAAAAGACCCTGATGCTGGGAAAAATTGAAGGCAGGAGGAGAAGGGGAGCATAGAGGATGAGATGGTTGGATGGCATCACTGGCTCGATGGACATGGGTTTTGGTGGACTCCAGGAATTGGTGATGGACAGGGAGGCCTGGTGTGCTGCAGTCCATGGGGTCGCAAAGAGTCGGACATGACTGAGTGACTGAACTGAAACTGAAAACTGTTGCAGATTGATTTCTTTCCTCCAAGATTTATTCAAAGACTGCTTAACTTTTATTGGTTTTTACCTCCAAAATCCAACTTATTTTTAAAATCCACTCAGGGAAGTTGGGTTACCATATCACCATAGTCTCAGCTGCATTGTCTTGCCTATGTACAAGAAACTTAGCAATAAAAAGGGATTAAAGTACTCTGTGACCAAATCTTATTTAGAAATACAAATGATCTCTGATACATTTACTTTAAAATACTATATCTGTAGCTAACACTGTATAAGTATGACCTCGTATTATTTTTCAAGGTGAGATTATCATAAACCATATACTAGTACATCTAGTACACAAGCGTATTTATTCTCCACATATTATTTGCCAACTGCCTTCCTTTCATTCTCACTCAAATGGGATAATTACAAGAAAACTTAAGAAAATTATTAGAACATGCCTGGTATATGTGGATTTCACATTTTTATACTGTTACATGGCAAAAAGCCATACTTCTTATTAAAAAGAATTTATAATTATCTTTTTTACCATAGTATGAATTCTCAAGAAGAGGTTCTATGTATATATATTCCCCCAAGAGCTTGAATATTTGGAGAATATTTTTTTAACTGGGTAATTTTGGGAATTTTATTTCTAAATGAATGATGATGCCTTCAAAGTAGTTATTTTGAGTTGTATAATTTTAATTTATTCAGGCAATATAAGAAAACCTCATTCTAAAGTTTTTTAGAACTTCACTTATAAAAATATATTTTTTGGATGTTCTTTTTGATAGCTGTGTGTATTAATTTGCAAGATACTTTTCTATTCTTTGCCTCTATTCTACTTTGCAGCAGAAAAAATGATACTGTAGTAGGTGCCTCTTAATCAGTCCGTGGAATCATAAGTCTCAGTGTTGGTAGAGACTATAGAAGCAACTTTACCCAGCATTCTCATTCCTCCATTTAACTGATGAAAAATTGAGGCTCAAAGTCAGGAAGTGGCTTCTCCAAGTTCAAGAAAATTCTGATATTAGCTAATTAAAATGTAATTAATTTGAAATAGAATTTATTTCTGAATTGTTAGAAGTAGCAAATCAAGGAAACATTTAAAAGAATTTGATGGCCATAAAAACCAGAATTTTATGTGCTTTTTATATTTTATTGGTATATTCTCAGAGTAATACCTTATAGCTCTAAGGAACTATTCAGAGATCTATTTAGAACAACTCATTTATTTTATAAATTAAGATAAATTTAAAAAAAAACACTCATAGAAGTGATTTAAAACCAAAATTGAGTGATGTCATATTAGGAAATATGTAGAGTCTTGTTTTTCTCACAGGTAAATGTTGTTTCTTTTCAGTTGAACATGGAGAATGTTTTTAAATAGAATTTTCATCTTATTCCTCACTAATCATTTTAATACTATTCTCAACACAGAAAAAACTTTAAGAAAATACTAACTTTAAAATTCTCCTGATCCATATATAAAACAAAAATTAAATTAAAAAAATACAGTTCTTCTGGAGTTAATCCTGAATGAACAATCAGAATGGCACAGGGAACTCTTAGAAGTTAAGATCAGAATTTCAGAATTTAGAGTTAGGATTTGCATTGTCTGTGCAGATATATTCTAAAGGCACATATTATAAACAAATGCTTTATTTGAAGTCAGGCATCAGCTGGATTATCCTACTCCAAAGCTCCCTTGACCTTGAGAGTGTCTCTGCTTTTAGAATTGAGATAAATTAACAGAACTTGGCAGTTTGTTCCAAAGGAATCTCTCGGTTTGAATTTCCTGCCTGACATGTAATCTTACAAGTGTCACAATAAAACAGCTACAAATGTAGTGAACAAAACATTACCAGCAATATCCTACCTTTCTTTCAGTATATATTTAAATACCCAATGCAAATAATTAAAAGAGAAACTGCTTTAAGATGAAGAACCATTTCAACAAACATGTCTGTAAAAAAAAAAAAAAACCTTCTAGGTCTTTCCTCCCTTTTTTTCTCTTTTAAAAATAACTAGGTATATTGGATTTATATAACTTTTTTCCTAAAATTCTTCATTTGTACAATGCCTCGTAATTTCTACCCATTTTTACACATTATAAATGAGCTCCACAAGGAGCATTTGAAGAGGAGCACTTCCGTTGTGGCTTTTAGCAGGCAGTGTGAATGAAAATTACAAGAGTAATGTCACTAGATGGTAATCATTTTCTTTTTAAAAATTTGCTCTACCAGAGTGGAGGGCTTGGAGATTATTGTTTGTCAGTAGAGAATATTCTCTCTTCCTGAAAAACACCCTCTTCGCAATTTAAGAAATAATTTTTTTTCTTTTATGAAAAGGAATTCAATAAGGAGAACAATTCTCTGGTCTTTATAATAGAATTACAGAATAGCAGCTATGGCTGGAGAGACAAGCTGACTACTACTGTGGTGATTGCCGAAGCTATTTTAGGAATAGCCTCTGTTAACTCCCGTTAAAGCTTCGGTGCTGAATGGCAGTACAAGTCTTCTGTCTGAGATAGCACTGACTTAAAGGGACCACCGACTGCAAGAACATTGTAAGTTGACCTTTCTGGTTGGTGTGCATCAAATGGGGTGCTTCTGGCTCTAAATAACAAAATGCCAACACAAACCGACTTAAACAGTAAGGAAATATCAAAAGTTCAAAAGTTGTGTGGGTTCACATTTGGTAGATTCAGCAGCTCCGTTATATTGTTAAGGACTCAGATTTCCTCCATCTATCCAGTCTACATTGTAGAACACTCATTTCTTCCTGAGCTCTTTCCCCTGGGGTAAAATGGCTGTGTTTTGTCCTAGTCTTAGCCTAAGGAAAACCAGCTTTACCAGTGCTTATGGTTCTTACTGAGGTTGCAAGGCACCCTCAGCAGTAACCAGCAGGAAACTTTGGGGGGATAAAAAGAGAAAGGTTTATTACCTACGGGTCCTGGAAATTGCACACCTGAGGCCACACAGAGAGGTTAAAGGGAAAAGAGAGAGAGACAGACGGCGTGTGCCTGGGGTTCTGCTTTTATTGGGGTCGAGGGTGGAGGCCTAGGATGTCTCAGGCTCACTCTGTATTGGTGAATAAAACCTAAAAAGCAGGAATTTAGAGTATGAGAAGAGAAAAAGCAAGAGCCCAGATGGCCAGTTAACCAAAATCAACCAAGAGATGTAAAACAAAGGCTCCTGGGGTGAGAGGGAAGGCAACCTGGCTCTTTCTCTAGTCTTGCAGCTGTAGTGTGGTCGTTGGAGAGAGACAGCCATTTTTGAAGGGGATGCCTCTGCAACCAAAGGGTATTTCAGGCACTCGTGTTACAAAAAGGAAAATCAGCTGTCAGGGTGTAAACTACAGACTGCTGTAAGTCAGTGGATTTCTTGCATATGCATCTCCCCTCTCACATCTATAGAATACATTTACCCTTATATATATATATTTTAAATAGGAATGTCCTTTTTTTATATAAAGATGTTTAAAATTTTCTGTTTATTTATCTTTGGCTGTGCTGGGCCTTGGTTGCCCCCCAGGGCTTCCTTTTGTTGGGGAGAGCAGGGGTTTCCCTCTAGCCGTGGTGAGCGGGCTTCTCATTGCTACAGCTTCCCTCTTTGGGGAGCAGGGACCCTGGGCACGCGGGCTTCAGTCACTGCAGCACTGGGCTCACTAGTTGCCATTCTAGGACCCTAGAGCACAGGCTCCGTAGTTACAGTGGGCCAGCTTAGTTGCCCCTCAGTGTGTGGGATCTTCCCAGATCAGGGATCGAACCCCTGTCTTCTACACTGACAGGCAGATTCTCTACCTCTTTGCTACCAGAGAAACCTTTCCCCTAATATTCTAATTTAACACAAGTCACTGGCCTCTTGCTGAGGAAAAATGCTATTGTGATTGCTCTTGGCTCCTCAACAAGTTACTGGTAATGGAAGTGGGTATTGTGACTGGTTGTACTAATTAGAACCATTACTGGATCTGGAATCACCTCCCCAAACTATGTGATTTTATCAGTGAAGAAAGGTTAGAATGAATATTGGAGACTCAAATACAGTTGGATCATTTATCCACTCCTCTTATAGACGAACCATAAACAAAAGAATTTAAGAAAAGCTATTAAAAGGATAAGCATATGAATAATTTGGAAAGCTACAGGGCTCTAAACTTCTTTTATTTTTAATAAAGGATATAATTTTGCACATAAACACCCCCATTTCCCTAATGGGAGACAAACAATAATGATTAAATATGTCATTAAATTCCAGTTTAGAATTTTGTTCCTCAGTCTAAATGAGTGCCTTTTGGGTAGTTTATTCAATAAATTCAAAGTTTAACTCCTCATCACATCTGCCTCTCCAGCCTCCTGGGGTCCTGCCTATTATCCTCCTCTTCCAAATATCATTTGCATTCAAGGGGAAAGGAACATTTCCTCAAGTTGTGGGCAGGAGGCCTTGTTCGCACAAAGCCATTTCTGCAACTTAGTCATGACTGTTACTGCTGGGCTCTGGGTTAGAATCTGTTCTCACTGCCTCAGAGCTGGAGACTTCGGTCCACTCTCTAAGAAGACTGTTGCTCCCAAAAGCTGGGCCGCTGCTCTTTGTTGACCAGGAACCACTCAAGCCCTGGATGATGCAGATTCTATGCTATCTGGCTGTAACTTTTATTCGGTCCCTGGCTCTGGTGGTTTCTCTTATATCTTCAAATGTTGCATCCCATGGCTCCTTGCTGTTGGGACATTCCTAGTATTTGAACCAGGACTTGCTTGGCATTGTGAATCTTTGGGTAGCCACCAAAGGTCATTTACAGAGTTTGGAAGACCCATGGAGCTTTTCATGGAGGACTCATGGCCTTAGCATGGGGCTGGATGAGCAAGAGCCAATTTTCTTGGATGAGCTCTTTTAGGACATTAACTCTGGCATGGACCTGGGGGGATTAGCCTAATCCCTGAGAGGGTGACTCATAGAAGCCTGGAGAAAGAAATAGCCCATACTGAGTAACATGAAGTGCCTAAGTTACTGTGAAAGATAGTGAGGATGGGATTAAAGGGCTCAGAGAGACAGGACTATTGCTTTGCATATATTATATGAAGCCACAAGATGCACAAGAGTATATTTAAGAGACGATCCAGAAGAGAGATCATTCCTGAAGCACATCAGGAATATGTTGCCTGAGAAAGCCATCAGCATCACTAGGAAACCCTGGGGTGGCTCTTCTCCGCAGGCTAGGACCAGCACTATTGATAGGAAGGGTGATCACAGGGCTTGGTAAGGAGACAATGAGGCCCTGTAGAGACACAGGCCAGACATGACACTTCACCAGATGCCAGGCGTTACAGCTGTTGTAACAAGTTTGGCAACATTTATTTTTTCAAGTCACTGAAATCTTGATACATGTTTGTTTTAGCACTGCTGCTG
Organism: Bos grunniens; assembly: GCF_055505025.1. Classification (NCBI taxonomy): domain Eukaryota; kingdom Metazoa; phylum Chordata; class Mammalia; order Artiodactyla; family Bovidae; genus Bos; species Bos grunniens. Next base: position 110,962,419 of record NC_141170.1, on the reverse strand, counting down.
CTGCTGCTAAGTCGCTTCAGTCGTGTCGGACTCTGTGCGACCCCATAGACAGCAGCCCACCAGGCTCCGCCGTCCCTGGGATTCTCCAGGCAAGAACACTGAAGTATGTTGCCATTTCCTTCTCCTGTTTTAGCACTAGGATTCCCCTAACACAGAAATTTGAGCCTTAAAGGGGCTGCCATAATAGAAAGCTAATACATATTTTGTATTAATTGAGACATTGGATGCCAGATGGTGAGGAAATGTGAGAACTCTCATTTAGTTAGTAATTCATTTTGGGAAATCAGATTTTTGGTGCAAGAGAGCTAATTAAGATCCTAAATCTTATTTTGTTTAAAGGAAAAAATGAGAAAGAATTATTAAGCCTAACAGAAACCCTAAATTAATATTAACCCTAAAACCCCTATTAATTTCCTTAAACATAACTTAAACTTAGTAAAATGCCTGTATAGAAATAAAAATTATCTTGCTTAGATGAAAAAGCTTAAAATTATTACTTACTGATAACTAACTGCTTTGCATGTTAAAATGCGTTTAGTTTGTGTTCCATTGTTATACAAACTGATCTTCAATATGCTTACATAGAATCCTGACATTCTATCAGTTATGTTTAAGGTGTATCTTGAGATTTACCTGCATTTTTTGGATTGTTGTTTAAAATGTTATATTGAGTTTAGGAAACATAAGTATATATTTTTTCCATTAAAAATATAAGAGGAAAAATGATTTACTGAGAGATATACCTATTAAGTATGTGTACTGAAAATAAGATGTTTTCTACTGGGGAAACATTTAAATGTTTTTCAGGTTATACCTGTACATTGCACAGGATAAAAGCTGGAGATACTAGTCGTGAACTGAAAAGGTAATGGCATCAATCCCATCAGTCAGTTTGGAAATTTTTCAGTCAGGATACAGGATAGAATAAACTAGAATTATAAGAAGAAGTGGTCAGAAATGTTTAAACTTGAAAGGATCTCGGTATCACACATTTTCAAACCTGATGGAAACAAATACCAGGTAGTTACTAGTGAAATAAAACTTTTCTTTCTGTCCTGTAATCACTTTTCACTCACCTTCCTTCAACACTGAAGGCCTCAGCATTCATGAGGGAGGAGTGGATGGAAGCGGGATGAGAGAGACCATGGCAAGCGCCCAGTCTTCTTTGTTCCAAGCTAGAAAAGTGGAGAAGGTTTAACTTTGTATAACTTTCCCACATATTCAGAAGTAATTACATGACACCTTCTTATCATGCTTTTGTAATTTTTTTTGAACTGTACTTGATTTACAATACTGGGTTAGTTTCAGGTGTTTAGTAAAGTGAGTCCATTCTTTTTTTTTTTTTTTCTGATTGTGTTCCATTTAGGTTATTACAGGATATTGAATGTAGTTCCCTGTACTATACAGTAAGTCCTTGCTGCTTATCTATTTTGTGTGTAGTAGTGTGTATCTGTTAATTCCATATTCCTAATTTGTTCCTCCTTCCCTTGCCCCTTTGTTAACCATAAGCTTACTTTCTAAGTCTGTGAGCCTGCTGCTTCTGTTTTGTATAATCATTCATTTGTACTATTTTTAGATCCCACATATAATTGATATCAGGGCCTTTCCAGGTGGCTCAGTGGTAAAGAATCTGCAAATCTGCCTGCAATGCAGGAGTCCTAGGAGATGCTGGTTCATTCCCTGAGTTGGGAAAATCCCCTGGAGGAGGGCATGGCAACCCACTCAATACTCCTGCCTGGAGAATCCCCATGGACAGAGGAGCCTGGCGGGCTATAGTCTCTAGGGTTGCATAGAGTTGGACATGACTGAAGTGACTTAACACACACAAACGGTATCATGTGAGATTTGTCTTTCTCTGTCTGACTGCAGTCAGTGTAATATCCTCTGGAAGCTCCTCTTCCCTTCCTGTCTCTGCACCCTTCTCCTGCGACTCTGCACACAAGGATGCTGTCAGGTGTCTGGCCTGGAATGCTGCAGCTGTTAGCGCAGGTGCGCGGCAGCTCAGCCCACCCCACCCGCTCTGGGTTTCCAGTGCCCTCCGGATGCCTTCGCGCAGGAAAAAAGGACGCTTTACCCTTTCTTCTTCTTCTTCTTTTTTTTCTCTTGTTCTTTTTCCTTATTTGCTCAAGATGTTATTGATCTTCCACCCCACCCACCCCCCCTCACCTGCCCTGTGGAGGGCTTTTTCTATGCCTCTTCATTTAATCCATACTTTCTTTCCCTTTCCTAGTTCTTTTCAGACACACATGACTGAAATATAAGATGCCAAAACTTTCCCCACTGATAAGCAGTATTTCTGCCCCCCATGAGGCCATCATTCACCTCACAGTCCCCTAACCCAGTGTTTGGGAGCTTCCAAATATATTTATTTCCTTTCTTTCCTTCTTCTCCCCTACCTCCCTCTCCCTGAGGGAAATTTTGGAAACTATCTCTACCACCTCTTGCCCCAACTCTAAGATTTTAGAACATGCAGAGTAATTATGAGGGTTTCTCTTACAGTAAATCTTCTTTTGTGCCAAGGTTTTATATTGTTTTCCCAGACTATCCACCCATTAAAATATGACTTAATTTAGACAGATGCACATATTCTGTGTTTGTATGTATATATATATTCATTTCTTGATATGGTTCGTTCCATTTTTTGTCATCCTCATCAAGTCTGAGTTTAGTTTCTTTTGTTATCTGGATGGTATTTCTTTTTTTTTTTTTTCCTGAGACAATGGGAATTTTATCACTCACAGCAATAGCAGTGGCCAGAGTTTCATCATTTTTCTTGTAATGTTATCCTCAGACCCCAGGGTGACACAAAGAAGGTGAGTGTCACACGCATATGTGAGGATACACTGCAGGGAAGGAACTCTGAACTTAGGGAACACAAATCTTTTACATGGGCAATAAGCCTGCCTGGTCTTTACCATAAAGAGAGGCATTATTTTTATTATAATGGCCAATAAACACTGTTCCCTTTATTATTTTTGTTTTCCAAAGCTATTTGCTATACAAAAATTCTTGAAAAGATGGCCCAGAGCAAAGATAGTCTCCCTAGGAGACATATATTAATTCAAGAGACCTTGGAGGTTGTCTCCAACTCCTCCTCCCCCTATGCAATTTTAGGAGTGTTTTCCCTAAACACTCCTCTGTGAAGCTTATACCACATCTGATAACCCTTTCTTGTTGAAATTATCCACAAACCTTAGGTTACTCCCTGTCATTTTCTGAGGATTTCTGAAGAAATAGGTGTGTTGATTATTCTTTAAGACAATGGCCTGTTGGTTCCATGACTTCTTTTCCTTCATGATATATAACTGTACTATATATTCTGGCCATTCATGAAGCTGAGTATCATTTCAAATGTTTGATATATGATGGATAGTTTTTTCTTTCAGATGCTTTGGATATCCTTCTCTTAATGTTATATGTATATATACTTGTGGGCTATAAACTAAACTACTAAAATTCTTTACATAGCCATTTTTATCTCTAAACTCTCATTTTGGCTCACATTTTGGCTCACATCTGGTTACTATAGTATTCTTCTAAGGATCCGATAGGAGGTGAAAGGCAAAGAAACCTTGGCTTTATGGATAGGCATGTAAAGAAATGATCAAGATGGTCTAATGTTCCCCTCAGCTTGACTCACCTTTAGATAGACTTCCTCTTAACCATGAGCCTCTGCTTTCCCTTTTCTTAAAGCATTTACCTTAGGCAACTTGTAAATTATTTTGATGCTTCCATATATATATACTTTTCAGATGACACAGTGGTAGAGAACCACCTGCTGATGCAGGAGATGCAAGAGATGTGGGTTTGATCCCTGGGTCAGGAAGATCCCCTGGAGGAGGAAATGGCAATACATTCCATGGGGTCTCAAAGAGTCAGACATGATTGAGCACACACACATGCATGCACACACATACACGTGTGTGTGTGTGTATATATATATATATATATATATATATTCACTTATTTATATTAAGGTATAATTGATTTAGAACAGTATATTAGTTTCAGGTATACAACATAATGATTCAATATTTGTGTATATTATTAAATGATCCTTATTCCCTGACAGGTATATACAATATTCTAAATTCTTCTGAAAGAGATGGGAATACCAGACCACCTGATCTGCCTCTTGAGAAATTTGTATGCAGGTCAGGAAGTAACAGAACTGGACATGGAACAACAGACTGGTTCCAAATAGGAAAAGGAGTACGTCAAGGCTGTATATTGTCACCCTGCTTTTTTAACTTATATGCATAGTACATCATGAGAAACGCTGGACTGGAAGAAACACAAACTGGAATCAAGGTTGCCGGGAGAAATATCAATAACTTCAAATATGCAGATGACACCACCCTTATGGCAGAAAATGAAGAGGAACTCAAAAGCCTCTTGATGAAAGTGAAAGTGGAGAGTGAAAAAGTTGGCTTAAAGCTCAACATTCAGAAAACGAAGATCATGGTATCTGGTCCCATTACTTCATGGGAAATAGATGGGAAAACAGTGGAAACAGTGTCAGACTTTATTTTTCTGGGCTCCAAAATCACTGCAGATGGTGACTGCAGCCATGAAATTAAAAGACGCTTACTCCTTGGAAGGAAAGTTATGACCAACCTAGATAGCATATTCAAAAGCAGAGACATTACTTTGCCAACAAAGGTTCATCTACTCAAGGCTATGGTTTTTCCTGTGGTCATGTATGGATGTGAGAGTTGGACTGTGAAGGCTGAACACCGAAGAATTGATGCTTTTGAACTGTGGTGTTGGAGAAGACTCTTGAGAGTCCCTTGGACTGCAAGGAGGTCCAACCAGTCCATTCTGAAGGAGATCAGCCCTGGGATTTCTTTGGAAGGAATGATGCTAAAGCTGAAACTCCAGTACTTTGGCCACCTCATGCGAAGAGTTGACTCATTGGAAAAGACTCTGATGCTGGGAGGGATTGTGGGCAGGAGGAGAAGGGGACGACAGAGGATGAGATGGCTGGATGGCATCACTGACTCGATGAATGTGAGTTTGAGTGAATTGTGGGAGTTGGTGATGGACAGGGAGGCCTGGTGTGCTGCGATTCATGGGGTCACAAAGAGTCAGACACAACTGAGCGACTGATCTGATCTGATCTGATCTGAATTCAGCAAATTGATGTCTGATGTCCACTTTCTTTTCTTTTTTTCTTTTAGGTGATTTGTTCTTTCTGTCAAAGAATGTGATATATATTTATCCTTTAGGCCATGCTATGACTTAGGCATGTGTAATTTTTCATCAATCACCTGAAAAATAGATGAGCCCTTCTAGTCTGTACACTAATATATTTTTTCAGTAAAGTATAATTGTTTTGTAATATTTGTTAATTTCTGCTATACGGCAAAGTGATTCAGTTATAGATGAAAGTTTGTTGCTGAACCATAAGAGACGCCAAGATTCTTGGCCTCTGAAGGAGAAGAATTCAATCTGGGGCCAGAGATGAGGCTTGATCGCTCAGAGCTTTTGTGTAATAAAGTTTTATTAAAGTATAAAAGAGATAGAGAAAGCTTCTGACATAGCCATCAGAAGGGGGCAGAAAGAGTGCCCCCTTGCTAGTGTTAGCAATGATGTTATATATGTTTTAATTAGTTATTACAATGAATCAAAAGAATGTCTCAAGTTTGTAAAAATTTTACCAGACCTACTCCCACAATTTACATTTTTATGATAACAAGATTAGAATTTAACAATATAAAGATTCTCCAGACCCACTCCCACAGTATACATTCTAAAATATCAGGATTAGTCAGAAGGTTTTCAGGAAGGAGAAACTGTTTTATAGCCGGATACATTGTTGTATAATCCCTAGTACAGAGCTTAAACTGAGTTGTGTGATTGACTAAGACTAGTGTTCTTGCCTGCAGAATCCCAGGGACGTGGGAGCCTAGTGGGCTGCCATCTATGGGGTCACACAGAGTCGGACACGACTGAAGTGACTTAGCAGTAGCAGCAAGGTATGTAGAGGGAAAAAAAAGTTTGTCCTTTTCTCCTCCTTGAGAATTCCAGACCCCCAATCTTCACTTCAAGAGCCCCAAACCCCTTTCTCCTCCTTGGGGACCCTGGACTTCTTATCAATCTGCCTAGAAGTTGGCTCTCTCATATATACATTGTTTTTTATATTCTCTTCCATTTTGGTTTTTATAGTATGTTGTGTATTGTTCCCTGTGCTATATCATAGTACCTTGTTATGTATCCATTCTATGCGTAATAATTTTCATCAGCTAGCCCCAGACTCTCCCTCTATCCCTCCCTCCGCCGTCCCCCATTGCAGCCACATGTCCATTCCCCTTTGTCTGTGAGTCTGTTTCTCACATTTTTCTTTTACTTTGGAAGTTTTAGTATTACTATTTCTTTAATCATTGCCACTCTTCTACACCTTCATTTCCCACTCATTTGGACCTGTTGTATTAGCTCTCCTGTTTCTTAGCTTCTCTCATAAACTTTCCATCTTTGTATGTGTTTGTACAGTGAGATTTTTTTAAACCCATATTTTCAGATCAATGAAATGAATCTTAAGGGTAACAGGCCTTCCTTAAAACATTTATTGATTTCTTTAGTTTGTGACGATAAATTTTACTCTAGACTATCTTGTTTTTATGTGATGCATTGACTCTTTTAAAGTGATTTATTATTTGGTAACATATATTTGTGCAACTCATACTTTAAGCAATTCAATATCTTTGATTTTTGTGTTCTGAAATTTCTACTTCACCCGTCTCTCTGACTACTTAACTCCTTTACATAGTTATTTTAATCTCTAAACTCTCATTTTGGCTCATATTTTAGCTCACATCTGGTTACTATAGTATTTTTCTAAGGACCCAATAGGAGTGAAAGGCAAAGAAACCTTGGCTTTATGGATAGACATGTAAAGAAATGATCAAGATGGTCTAGTGTTCCCCTCAGCTTGACTCACCTTTAGACAGACTTCCTCTTAACCATGATCCTCTGCTTTCCCTTTTCTTAAAGCATTTACCTTAGGAAACTTGTAAATTTTTTTGATGCTTCTTTCTAAAGTTTCTTGCCATTTTTATAGCCCAGGGATGTCTCTCTCCAAGTCCTAGGAGCTATTCTTTGAAATGTAACCATCAAGGATGATGGCATCCGCGTCTTTCAGTCTGTGGTGGCCTACATTCAGTGGGTGCCACTTGGCAAACAGATGGCTTAATCACAGAGAAAAAAATTCAGAACTGCAATTTAAGAAAACTGTATGTGCTTAACACATCTAAGTGATGAACTTAGCCCTTATCATTCTCCAATACTTTCCCACCAGCTCATTTTAGCACTTAAAAGCTCTCCTGGCTTTCTTTTAGCAGAGTGGAGTTCAGTTTCTCTCCTCTACTGCAAGTCTCAAAAATAAAGTCTTCATTGTCTGTATAAGTTTTTCTCATGCAATTTTCACTTTGACAGACATAGGAAGCTTTCTGATCTGCATTTCTGTCTCCATGGCCCGAAAGACTCAGCTCACCAGTCAATTTCTCTTTGGGCTCTAGAGAGTCAAGGACATTCATTCTCCTGGTAAGGTGTCTCTCTCCCATCATGTACACCTGAATATCAAGCTTGTTCCTAGATTTGCTGCTTTCCAGTTATCTCCCTAGACTCTGATGCATGTGTTTAGACCATGACCAGACTTATTTGTACGTTAGGCCAAATTACTTCCTGTTCATACCAGCCATATAATCTTTAAATTATATAAATTGTTAAATGTCTATAAATATTCTAAATAGTATATAAAAAAGTACTAAGAGAAACTGAAATTTCCTACTCTGTTTCCTTTGCACCAATATGGCTTTGTTCTAACAATGCAGACTTTGATTTATTTTGTTTTGTACAAATGTTAGCCACATTTTTCTGTATCTTGTTGTTTTTGTGCCTTGATGTATCTGGATATATTTAATTTCTAAAATCTTTTAATATTGGCACTTTTGAGGTCCTTTCATATCACAGAACCACATTACATCTTCATAAAGTTTAAAAGCACATATGAAGTTAGGATATATTGCACACATTGTGAATGAATTTCCTGAAGACAACAGAACTCAGAGACAAGGAAGAAATGTACTTTCCTGGAAGACTATGAACATTCACTTTCTTTCTTTTCTCTTTTTTTTTTTTTTTTTGATTTTATTTTTTAACTTTACAATATGGTACGGGGAAGGAGGAGGGAGGAGGGTTCAGGATGGGGAACATGTGTATACCTGTGGTGGATTCATGTTGATATATGGCAAAACCAATACAATATTGAACAGTCACTTTGAACAGTGATTTCCTCCTCTTAGGGACTTTGAAATTCCAGTGGTAACACCAGAAACCATGGAACAATTCTATTTAAACTATAGGTGAATTGGTTGAAAGTTGGCTGATTTGACAAATTGATCATAATAACAAATTGCTCAATAGAACAAATTGGTAAAAAAAAAAAAAAAAAAAGAATATTTCTAGACATTGGTTTCCAATTATCAGTGATTTTGTGTACTGTGGAGATGCTTTTGAAATTTTTATTCACCTTTAAGTATTTTCATCTTTTTATCAAAAGTTAGGGGGAGGAGCAGTATTTTTTGTGAAGTCTGAGAGGGTTTAAAATATTTGTACATGTTTCTTAGCATTTTGGTTCAATTTTCTTCTCTAAACATGTCACTGAATGTTGATTGAGATTGCACACACTTCTTTCTATAGCTACAATCTTGAAAGAAGAAATTGTTTGAAATTATAGCAATGTAATGGCATGGAAGGGTAAAAATTATGCTTAAAAATGTTGCTGCAAAACCCTGCATTAGAGTAAAATATATATGCAGTGGGGAAAGAGGACAACATAATAAAAATAACTGAGATAAATTCATTAACAGACTTATTAATTTTGAAACATAAAAACTTTATAAAATAGAAAACATTATCCAAATGATGTTCAAAGTTATGAAATTTGCCTTTAGCCTAATCATCTGGAGCTAGAGATAAAAATTAATGAACACAAACAAAAAACATTATGGTAAAAAGAATTAAAAAAAAAAGACAAGGAATAGAAATACAAAAGTACATGAATGATGAATACCTCTATGTGCACAAAATTAAAAACTGTGAAAGTAAATGATTAGCATCTGGAAAAACATTTGTCATTTCAACTAAATCATTTATTACTTCATCAACTACCTCAAAATTTTTGGTATGATTCACTTAGTAATTAGAATGCATGATACCTAACTGTCCACAGTAATCTTAAGTATATTTTCTGTTTCTGTGGAAGTAACAAGATCTCTATAATCCTTTAAATAAGGGGGCATATTAATTCAAATTCCCATAGGAGACATGTTGCTGCCATTTGATATATGATTTGAAAATGATTAAATATATTTTGTTTGTGGCTTGTGGGTTGAATTTTATCTTCAGGGAAAAAGTTATATAGCCAATAAAAGGAATTAAGTTCTGTGGAAATATTACATTTTCAGACACTAAAATGAACAAATTTAACTCACATGTACTCTTTGTTTCTTGTCAGTAATAGCAGAAGCTCCTATTATCTGTCTTTGTGTTCTTGTTTCCTTTCAGCATTTGGAACTGGTAGGGCATCAGAGAGCAGGCACAAGACTAACAGTGGAGCTATTCTGGGCAACATTGTCATTAAACACACTACAATTTCCAAAGAATGCCTCTCTTTGAAACAAGGGGAACAAAAACCTGTTTAACTTGAGGGAAAGTGAACAGATTCCCTTAAACTGAAAGAAAAATTGTCTTTCCTTAAAAACCAATTATTTTGAGAAGTCTTTGAATATTTAAATGAGATTCAGTTTCTAAAAGGTCATCAGTGAGAAATGTTTCCTTTCTAAACAACATTTTACTTCCAACAAACCAGATATAACATAAAATGATGGTTGTTCTCAGATGAATTATATACTTCTAAGTATCTAACATATTTAAACTTGTCCACTCAAGGCAAATAAAATGTTTCAATAGAAGAGCAGGGCTCTCTTTATGTTGGTCCTTTTGTTTTAGTGCAGTAAGCTGAAATGGCAAAGAAAGCTTTTCATTCTCTAATAAACAAACAGTAACCTAGTAAACAAACAGTAAACCTATGGGGCTTCCCTGGTGGCTCAGAGGTAAAAGCATCTGCCTCTAATGTGGGAGACCTGGGTTTGATTCCTGGGTCAGGAAGATCCCCTGGAAGAGGAAATGGCAACCCACTCCATTATTCTTGCCTGGAGAATCCCATGGATGGAGGAGCCTGGTGGGCTACAGTCCATGGGGTTGCAAAGAGTTAGACACGACTGAGCGACTTAACTAACTTTAACTTTCTAACCTAGGAAAACTTTAAGGAATAATGGAACATAGTTCACCAGTGGATCTTGGAATAGTTTCTGTACAATATTGATTATGCCAAAGACTTTGACTGTGTAGATCACAACAGACAGCGGAAAATTCTTCAAGAGATGGGAATACCTAACCACCTTACCTGCCTCCTGAGAAATCTGTATGCAGGTCAAGAAGCAACAGTTAGAACTGGACATGGAAAAACAGACAGGTTCCAAATTGGGAAAGGAGTATATCAAGGCTGTATATTGTCACCCTGCTTATTTAACTTATATGCAGAGTACATCATGCAAAACGCCAGCTGGATGAACCACAAGCTGGAATCAAGATTGCAGGGAGAAATATCAATAACCTCAGATATGCAGATGACACCACCTTCATGGCAGAAAGTGAAGAGGAACTAAAGAGCCTCTTGATGAAAGTGAAAGAGGGAAGTGAAAAAGGTGGCTTAAAACTCAACATTCAAAAAACTAAGATCATGGCATCCAGTCCCATCACTTCATGGCAAATAGATGGGGAAACAGTGGCTGACTATTTTCTTGGTCTCCAAAATCACTGCAGGTGGTTACTGCAAACATGAAATTAAAGGATGCTTGCTCCATGGAAGAAAAGCTATGACTAACCTGGGCAGCATATTAAAAAGCAGAGACATTACTTTACCAACAAAGGTCCATCTAGTCAAAGCTATGATTTTCCAGTAGCCATGTATGAGTATGAGAATTGGACTATAAAGAAAGCTGAGTGCTGAAGAATTGATGCTTTTGAACTATGGTGCTGGAGAAGATTCTTGAGAGTCCCTTGGACTGCAAGGAGATCCAACCAGTCCATCCTAAAGGAGATCAGTCCTGAGTGTTCATTGGAAGGACTGATGTTGAAGCTGAAACTCCAATACTTTGGCTACCTGATGTGAAGAACTGACTCATTGGAAAAGACCCTGATGCTGGGGAAGATTGAATGCAGGAGGAGAAGGGGATGACAGAGAATGAGATGGTTGGATGGCATCACCAACTCAATAGACATGAGTTTGAGCAAGCTCTGGGAGTTGGTGATGGACAGGGAAGGCTGGTGTGCTGCAGTCCATGGGGTCGCAAAGAGTCGGACCTGACTAAACTGAACTGATACACTGTCTAAGAATGTAGCTTGTTCCCATTTTCATCTTATCATTACTATACTCAATTCTGAGGTTCTTATAAATCCTCACTCTATTGTAGAAACCATTATGTTTCATCACTATGACTTTCTTGAGGAATCAAATAGAAAAGGTTTAATATGGAATAGTCTCTCTCTAAATAAAAAGAAAATGGACAAATTCCAAGAACATAAAAAAGAAAATGACCATCTCTGGGTTAATCTCAGTTATCTTTGGAGGGTTACTGGTTTGAAAATTTTCTCTGGGCAATAATATCAGCTTGAGGAAAATGAATTATTTTAATTAAAAGAGGAGAGAAAATCAATTAGATTGAAGTTTAATAACTTCATTTAGAAGATTTATGTGTGTGTGTATAATCTGTTATAGGTAGAATGATAAATATAATGGTCTCTAACTCCATAGGGCCTGAAATCCGTTTTGTTTTTTTGAAAATCAGAAAAAGACTTGGGATAATAATAGCTTTTGCCTATCTTAGCAACTTCTCAGGATTACATAATAGATAACATTAACTTGAATTGCTCCACTGAAAAGCTAAATAAGATCAGAATCTAATTTTCCTCACAGGTTTATTCAGTTTAGTGAGTCCATTTGTAAGTCTTCAGAAATTTTGCTAGCCTGAACTAGACCCAAATACAAACACTATTTGAACTCTGGTTTAAATGGGACTCTTCAGTCTGATTATCCTTATAGAAAGCCATTAGTACACCACTCAAATGAAAGCCTCAATGTGCCTCTTTAAACAATTAATTTACTAGAGGTGTTTATGCACCACCAAAAGTCATTTCTTTAATGTTAAGATTTTGGAACATCCTGGAATACCTTATAATATTAGATGAGATAGTCAATAGTTGGACAGAGGAGCCTAGAGGGTTACAGTCCATGGGGTTGCAAAGAGTCAGATACGACTTAGTGACTTAACAGTAACAACAAAAGTCAGTAGTATCAAATGATAAATTAATATTTTAAAATAATCACATGACAGGTAAAACTCCTAACTCTATGCTTTTAAAATTCTAGGAAATATTCCTACCTATATTTTTATTTTCTCTAAGACATGTGTAGTCACTGCAGTGGAGTTCCTAACAAACTCATTTTTGGGTGGAAATATAAACAGACTACTTATAACATATCTTTGGGAGATGCTAAGGGTGGAAGTAGGTCCTCATCCTGGAAGGCTCACTGGGGTCAGGTCTTTAAATAGGAAGAAAGATCTTAAGCCTGTGTTCTAGCCTGGAGTAAACAAAATAGAGGGCAATGCACAGAGAAAGTGTGCTGTACTCTGGACTCTATTTGGGACCCAAACTTATATTCCAATGTGATCCTTCACAGAGAACCAATAAAACTGGAAATCCTATGTACATATTTTCAAATAACATCAAAACCAGGTTTTATAAATAGACTCAATAGCTTGGTTTGGAGCATTGCTGGTGTTTATGATGCCACTTGTTCTTCCTTAAAAGTGTGATTTTTGAAATTTTCTAAATTATGTAGTGTAGTTGTAATGTGACCTTTTAGAATGGTTAATAATAATATTCCTCAATGGTACAACTTCTCCTGAAGAAAGAAATCTTACTTCTATAACAATCCTTGAAAAGGCCCCAGGTACCAAATTGCAGAAATTGGAGGAGCAACTTCTAACATGAATGCATTCTGTAAATCATTTGGAAAACTTTTTGCTCAAAGGATTTAGAAAACACTGGAAATACACATTCCAGGATGTACAAAGATTAGAGCAGCCTCTTATTGATCTCAGGAAGGTAACACACTGCTCACAGTTTTAAGCTTAAAGAACTGCTGATCCTGACATATGAAATGTCACCTTGAGTGACTGTGAAATTTCAAATGAAACAGGATGAAGCCCCCAAATAGCTTAACACTTCACATGATACAGTATCAGATGCTGCCTAAATTTTTGATTTTTACAAGGTTGGATGAGCAGTGACAAACAGAATTCCACAAGGTAAGTTACCATGTTAGATTTTAATGTAAGAGGGAGAAGATCGTGGGTAGGCAGATACTCACATACACATTGCTCTGCATAAAAGGTAAGCTGGGATGCGCTGTGGTGTCTTTTGTTGAGTGATCACAGGGTGGAGATGTCTGCACACATGAAGGAAGGCCAGAGGAAGGCAAGAGGCAAACGTTTAATTTTTATAACAGAAGTAACCAGATCATTAGCTGTGTTTGTCTGCTGGCTGCAGAGTATGTGGCTTCTGTTTCATAAGAACTGATTAGGAAAATCCATAGAGAAGATGGTGGAGGAATAGGATGGGGAGAGCACTTTCTCCCCCACAAATTCATCGAAAGAACATTTGAACGCTGAGTAAATTCCACAAAGCAACTTATGAATGCTGGCAGAGGACGACATCAGGCACCCAGAAAGGCAGCCCATTGTCTTCAAAAGGAGGTAGGAAAAAATATAAAAGATAAAAAGAGAGACAAAAGAGGTAGGGATGGAGATCCATCCGGGGAAGGGAGTCTTAAGAGAAGTTTCGAAACACCAGGAAACACTTGTGAGTCTGTGGCGAGCCTGGAAACCTCAGAGGGCAACATAACTGGGAGGAAAAATAAATAATTGAAACCCACAGATTACATGTCTAACAGCAACTCCTAGTGGAGAAGCAGCGCAGATGCTCACATCAGCCACTAGCAAGAGGGGGCTGGACAGGGAGGCGCGGGGCTGCATTGCATAGGGTAAGGACCAGGCCTGAATGCCCCGAGGGCAATCTGAGGGAACTAACTAGAGATAGCAACCCAGACTGTGAGATAGCTATCCCGCGAAAAGCCCTAACCTAAAATACTTCCAGGCCCGCTCACAGAACAAAGGACTGAGCAGAGCTGGCCAGCTGTGGACCGGCCCACCCCGCGCTGGAGACAGGTAAGCGAGGGCAGGCAGAGCCGGAAGGGGGCAATCACAGCCCCAGAGAGGCATCCTCTACCAAACTGCAAGCAGGCTTCGTTGCTAACCAAGACAAGACTTCTTGGGATTCTGGATGGTTGACAATCGCCAGGAGGGTCGCAGCCAGAGATCAGCTCCCCAGAAGAGACACACAGCACACCTGAGAAGGCGCACAGGTTGTACACCCAGAAAACCGAGCGGCTGGGACGGGGGAGGCAATAAATCGCAGCTCGCCAAGCACCTGGTCACCTGAGCTGCTTGGACCTGGGACAGGCACAAAACGCAGGCCCAACCAAGTCTGTGCCTTTGTGGTGTACCTGAGAACCTGAACCTGAGCAGCTTAGGCATGGAAAGTGCAGGCAACCCAGGAACTGCCTCAGACAGTTCCTGGAAGAACAACCTAGAGCCTGAGCAGTGTAGACCGGGAAAGCACACACGCTGTGAGCGGGGGCAAACCCAGTGTGGCTGGGACACTGCGAGCACTCCCCACAGACACCAAAGTTATTTGTTTGCAGTGTTCCTGCCTCCCCGCAGCACGACTGAACAAGTGAGCCTAAGAAAGTGACCACCACTGCCTCCTTGTGTCAGGGCAGAAATTAGACACTGAACAGACCAGCAAACAGAAGAAGCTAAAACAAACAGAGGGAACCGCCTTGGAAGTGACAGGTGCAATAGATTAAAACCCTGTAGTTAGCACCGACTACATAGGAAGTGGCCTATAGATCTTGAGAGGTATAAGCCAGATCAAGGAACTATCTGAAAATGAACTGACCCCACACTGTCTGCAACAACACCAGAGAAAGTCCTATATATTTTTACTATTACCATTTTTTAAATTTTCAAAAATTCTTTTTTATTTCTAAGTCCTCTATTACTCTTTTAATTTTCATTTTTATAACCTATTACTTTGCAAAAACAAAAAAGACCCTATTTTTTAAAGCAAACTTCTTATGTATATATATTTTATAAGTTTTGTGACTGTTTTTTTCTTTAATATTGTATTTTTGAGAATCCAACTTCTACTCTAGATTTTTAATATTTGCCTTTTGGTATTTGTTATCAATTTTGTACCTTTAAGAACCCAATCTTCAGTATCCATTTTTACTTGGGAGCAAGATTACTGGCTTGACTGCTCTCTTCCCCTTTGGACTCTCCTTTTTCTCCACCAGGTAGCCTCTATCTCCTCCCTCCCCCTTCTCTTCTCTACCCAACTCTGTTGAATCTCTCTGTATGTTCCAGATGGTGGAGAACACTTAGGGAATTGATTACTGGATGGATCTGTCTCTCTCCTTTTGATTCCCTCTTTTCTCCTCCTGGTCACCTCTGTCTCCTTTCTCTTTCTTCTCTTCTCTGTGTAACTCTGTGAATATCTCTGAGGGGTCTAGACTGTGGAAAGCACATAGAGAAGTGATTACCGGCTAGCTTGCTCTCTCCTCTTTTGATTCCCTCTCTTCTTCTCCTAGGAAATGGCAACCCACTCTAGCACTCTTGCTTGGAGAATCCCAGGGACAGAGGAGCCTGGTGGGCTGCCATCTATGGGGTGGCACAGAGTCGGACACGACTGAAGCGACTTAGCAGCAGCAGCTTCTTATCCTGGTCACCTTTATCTCCCTCCTCCCTTTTCTCTTCTCCATGTAACTCTGTGTACCTCTCCCGGTGTCCCTCACTGTGGAGAAACTTTTCATCTTTAACCTAGATGTTTTATCATTGGTGCTGTATAGATGGAGAAGTCTTGAGGCTACTGTAAGAATAAGACTGAAAACCAGAGGCAGGAGGCTTAAGTCCAAATCCTGAGAACACCAGAGAACTCCTGACTCCAGGGAACATTAATCAATAGGAGCTCATCAAATGCCTCCATACGTGCACTGAAATCAAGCACCACCCAAGGGCCAACAAGTTCCAGAGCAAGACATACCACACAAATTCTTCAGCAACACAGGAACATAGCCCTGAGCTTCAATATACAGGCTGCCCAAAGTCACACAAAACCCACTGACATCTCAAAACTCATTACTGGACACTTGATTGCACTTCAGAGAGAAGAAATCCAGCTCTACCCACCAGAACACTGACACAAGCTTCCTTGTCAGGAAACCTTGACAAGCCACCTGTCCAACCCCACCCACAGTGAGGAACCTCCACAATAAAGACAAACCACAAACTGCCAGAATAAGGAAAGGCCACCCCAAACACAGCAATATAAACAAGAAGAAAAGGCAGAGAAATACCAAGCAGGTAAGGGAACAGGATAAATGCCCACCAAACCAAACAAAAGAGGAAGAGATAGGGAATCTACCTGATAAAGAATTCCAAATAATGATAGTGAAAATCATCCAAAATCTTGAAAACAAAATGGAGTTACAGATATATAGCCTGGAGACAAGGATTAAGAAGGTACAAGAAAGGTTTAACAAGGACATAGAAGAAATAAAGAGTCAATATACAATGAATAATGCAATAAATGAGATCAAAAACACTCTGGAGGGAACCAACAGTAGAATAACGGAGGCAGAAGATAGGATAAGTGAGGTAGAAGATAGAATGGTAGAAATAAATAGGAAAAAAGAAAAATTAATTAAAAGAAATTAGGACAATCTCAGAGACCTCTGGGACAATGTTAAACTCCCCAACATTTGAATCATAGGAGTCCCAGAAGAAGAAGACAAAAAGAAAGACCATGAGAAAATACTCGAGGAGATAATAGTTGAAAACTTCCCTAAAATGGGGAAGGAAATAATCACCCAAGTCCAAGAAGCCCAGAGAGTCCCAAACAGGATAAACCCAAGGCAAAACACCCCAAGACATATTAATCAAATTAACAAAGTTCAAACACAAAGAACAAATATTAAAAGCAGCAAGGGAAAAACAACAAATACCACACAAGGGAATTCCCATAAGGATAACAGCTAATCTTTCAATAGAAACTCTTCAGGACAGGAGGGAATGGCAGGACATACTTAAAGTGATGAAAGAATATAAGCTACAGCCCAGATTACTGTACCCAGCAAGGATCTCCTTCAAATATGAAGGAGAAATCAAAAGCTTTACAGACAAGCAAAAGCTGAGAGAACTCAGCAGCACCAAAGAAGCCCTCCAACAAATGTTAAAGGATCTTTTCTAGACAGGAAACACAGAAAGGGTGTATAAACTCGAACCCAAAACAATAAAGTAAATGTCAATGGGATCATACTTATCAATAATTACCTTAAACTTAAATGGGTTGAATGCTCCAACCAAAAGACAAAGACTGGCTGAATGGATACAAAGACAAGACCCCTATATATGTTGTCTACAAGAGACCCACCTCAAAACAAGATAAACATACAGACTGAAAGTGAAGGGCTGGAAAAAGATATTCCGTGCAGAGACCAAAAAAAAGCAGGAGTATCAATACTCATATCAGATAAAATAGACTTTAAAACAAAGACTGTGAAAAGAGACAAAGAAGGACACTACATAATGATCAAAGGAGCAATCCAGGAAGAAGATATAACAATTATAAATATATATGCACCCAACATTGGAGAAGGCGATGGCTCCCCACTCCAGTACTCTTGTCTGGAAAATCCCATGGATGGAGGAACCTGGTAGGCTGCAGTCCATGGGGTAGCAAAGACTTGGACACGACTGAGCGACTTCACTTTCACTTTTCATTTTCATGCATTGGAGAAGGAAATGGCAACGAACTCCAGTGTTCTAGCCTAGAGAATCCCAGGGACTGGGGAGCCTGGTGAGTTGCTGTCTATGGGGTCGCACAGAGTCAGACACGACTGAAGTGACTTAGCAGCAGCAGCAGCACCCAACATAGGAACACTGCAATATGTAAGACAAATGCTAACAAGCATGAAAGGGGAAATTAACAATAACACAATAATAGTGGAAGACTTTAATACCCCACTCACACCTATAATAGATCAACTAAACAGAAAATTAACAAGGAAACACAAACTTTAAATGATACAATAGAGCAGTTAGACCTAATTGATATCTATAGGACATTTCACCCCCAAACAATGAATTTCACCTTTTTCTCAAGTGCACACGGAACCTTCTCCAGGATAGATCACATTCTGGGTCATAAATCTAGACTTGATAAATTAAAAAAAAAAAAAAAAAAACTGAAATCATTCCAAGCATCTTTTCTGAAAACAATGCAGTAAGATTAGATTTCAATTACAGGAGAAAAACTATTAAAAATTCCAACATATGGAGGTTGAACAACACGCTGCTGAATAACCAACAAACCACAGAGGAAATCAAAAAACAAATCAAAATTTGCATAGAAACGAATGAAAATGAAAACACAAAAACCCAAAACCTATGGGACACTGTAAAAGCAGCACTAAGGGGAAAGCTCATAGCAATACAGGCATACCTCAAGAAACAAGACAAAAGTCAAATAAATAACCTAACTCCCCACTCCAGTACTCTTGCCTGGAAAATCCCATGGACAAAGGAGCCTAGTACGCTGCAGTCCATGGGGTTGCTCAGAGTTGGACACGATGAGCGACTTTCCTTTCACTTTTCACTTTCATGCACTGGAGAAGGAAATGGCAACCCACTCCAGTGTTCTTGCCTGGAGAGTCCCAGGGGCGAGGGAGCCTGGTGGGCTGCCGTCTATGGGGTCACACAGAGTCGGACACGACTGAAGCGACTTAGCAGCAGCAGCAGCACACCTAAAGCAACTAGCAAAGAAAGAAATGAAGAACCCCAGGGTTAGTAGAAGGAAAGAAATCTTAAAAATTAGGGTGGAAATAAATGTAAAAGAAACAAAATGGAGCATATCAAAAATCAACAAAGCTAAAATCTGGTTCTTTGAGAAGATAAATAGAATTGACAAACCATTAGCCAGACTCATCAAGAAACAAAGGGAGAAAAATCAAATCAATAAAATTAGAAGGGAAAATGGAGAGATCACAACAGACAACACATAAATACAAAGGATCATAAGAGACTTATTATCAGCAACTCTATGCCAATAAAATGGACAACTTGGAAGAAATGGACACATTCTTAGAAAAGTACAACTTTCCAAAACTGAACCAGGAAGAAATAGAAAATCGTAACAGACCAATCACAAGCACAGAAATTGAAACTGTAATCAGAAATCTTCCAGCAAACAAAAGTCCAGGACCAGACAGTTTCACAGCTGAATTCTACCAAAAATTTAGATAAGAGCTCACACCTATCCTACTCAAACTCTTCCAGAAAATTGCAGAGGAAGGTCAACTTCCAAACTGATTCTGTGAGGCCACGATCATCCTAAATACCAAAACCTTACAAAGATGACACAAAAAAAGAAAATTACAGGCCAATATCACTGATGAATTCAATTCAATTTCAGTCACTCAGTCGTGTCCAACTCTTTGCGACCCCATGAATCACAGCACGCCAGGCCTCCCTGTCCAACACCAACCCCCAGAGTTCACTGAGACTCACGTCCATCGAGTCAGTGATGCCATCCAGCCATCTTATCCTCTGTCGTCCCCTTCTCCTCCTACTCCCAATCCCTCCCAGCATCAGAGTCTTTTCCAATGAGTCAGCTCTTCGCATGAGGTGGCCAAAGTACTAGAATTTCAGCTTTAGCATCATTCCTTCCAAAGAATTCCCAGGGCTGCTCTCCTTCAGAATGGACAGGTTGGATCTCCTTGCAGTCCAAGGAGCTCTCAAGAGTCTTCTTCAACACCACAGTTCAAAAACATCAATTCTTTGGCACTCAGCTTTCTTCACAGTCCAACTTTCACATCCATACACGACCACTGGAAAAACCATAGCCTTGACTAGACGGACCTTTGTTGGCAAAGTAATGTCTCTGCTTTTGAATATGCTATCTAGGTTGGTTATAACTTTCCTTCCAATGAGTAAGCGTCTTTTAATTTCATGGTTGCAATCACAATCTGCAGTGATTTTGGAGCCCTCCAAAATAAAGTCTGACACTGTTTCCACTGTTTCCCCATCTATTTCCCATGAAGTGATGGGACCAGATGCCATGATCTTCGTTTTCTGAATGTTGAGCTTTAAGCCAAGTTTTTCACTCTCCACTTTCATAGATGAAAAAATCCTTAACAAAATTCTAGCAAACAGAATCCAACAACATATTAAAAAGACCATATGATCATACATCATGACCAAGTGAGCTTTATCCCAGGGATGCAAGGATTCTTCAAAATCCACAAATCAATCAGTGAAATACACCATATTAACAGATTGAAAAATTAAAAACCATATGATTATCTCAATAGATGCAGAGAAAGCCTTTGACAAAATTCAACATCGATTTATGATAAAAACCCTCCAGAAAGCAGGCATAGAAGGAGCATACCTCATATATAATAAAAGCTATATATGACAAACCCATAGCAAACATTATCCTCAATGGTGAAAAATTGAAAGCATTTCCCCTTAAGTCAGGAACAAGACAAGGATGCCCACTCTCACCACTACTATTCAACATAGTTTTGGAAGTTTGGCCACAGCAATCAGGGCAGAAAAAGAAATAAAAGGAATCCAGATTGGAAAAGAAGAAGTAAAACTCTCACTGTTTGCAGATGACATGATCCTCTACATAGAAAACCCTAAAGACTCCACCAGAAAATTACGAGAGCTAATCAGTGAATATAATAAAGTTGCAGGATATTAAACCAACACACAGAAATCCCTTGCATTCCTATACACTAACAATGAGAAAATAGAAAGAGAAATTAAGGAAACAATTCCATTCTCTGTTGCAACGAAAAGAATACAATACTTAAGAATATATCTACCTAAAGAAACTAATATGGTGGTGACTGCAGCCATGAAATTAAAAGACGCTTACTCCTTGGAAGAAAAGTTATGACCAACCTAGATAGCATATTCAAAAGCACAGACATTACTTTGCCAACAAAGGTCTGTCTAGTCAAGGCTATGGTTTTTCCTGTGGTCATGTATGGATGTGAGAGTTGGACTGTGAAGAAGGCTGAGTGCTGAAGAATTGATGCTTTTGAACTGTGGTGTTGGAGAAGACTCTTGAGAGTCCCTTGGACTGCAAGGAGATCCAACCAGTCCATTCTGAAGGAGATCTGCCCTGGGAATTCTTTGGAAGGAATGATGCTAACGTTGAAACTCCACTACTTTGGCCACCTCATGCGAAGAGCTGACTCATTGGAAAAGACTCTGATGCTGGGAGGGATTGGGAGTAGGAGGAGAAGGGGACGACAGAGGATGATATGGCTGGATGGCATCACTGACTTGATGGACGTGAGTCTGAGTGAACTCCGGAAGCTGGTGATGGACAGGGAGGCCTGGCGTGCTGCGATTCATGGGGTCGCAAAGAGTCGGACATGACTGAGTGACTGAACTAAACTGAAAGAAACTAAAGACCTACATATAAAAAACTATAAAACACTGGTGAAAGAAATCAAAGAGGACACTAATATATGGAGAAATATACCATGTTCATGCATCGGAAGAATCAATATAGTGAAAATGAGTATACTACCCAAAGTAATCTATAGATTCAATGCAATCCCTATTAAGCCATATGGAAATGCAAAAAACCTTGACTAGCCAAAGCAATCTTGAGAAAGAAGAATGGAACTGGAGGAATCAACCTGCCATCTTCAGGCTCTACTACAAAGCTACAGTCATCAAGAGAGTATGATACTGGCACAAAGACAGAAATATAGATCAATGGAATAAAATAGAAAGCCCAGAGATAAATCCACTCACCTATGCACACCTTATCTTTGATAAAGAAGGCAAGAATATACAATGGAGAAAAGACAATCTCTTTAACAAGCGGTGTTGGGAAAACTGGTCAACCACTTGTAAAATAACACAAAAATAAACTCAGAATTAATTAAAGATCTAAACCTAAGACCAGAAACTATAAAACTCATAGAGGAAAACATAGGCAAAACACTCTCTGACACAAATCACAGCAGGATCCTCTAAGACCCACCTCCCAGAATATTGGAAATAAAAGCAAAAATAAAAAAAATGGGACCTAATTAAAATTAAAAGCTTCTTCACAACAAAGGAAACTATAAGCACAGTGAAAAGACAGCCTTCAGAATGGGAGAAAATAATAGCAAACAAAGCAACAGACAAAGAATTAATCTAAAAAATATACAAGCAACACCTGCAGGTCAATTCCAGAAAAATAAATGACCCAATCAAAAAATGGGCCAAAGAACTAAACAGACATTTATCCCAAGAAGACTTACAGATGGCTAACAAACACATTAAAAGATGCTCAACATCACTCACTATCAGAGAAATGCAAATCAAAACCACAATGAGGTACCATTTCATTCCAGTCAGAATGGCTGCTATACAAAAGTCAAAAGCAATAAATGCTGGAGAGGATGTGGAGGAAAGGGAACCCTCTTACACTGTGGGTTGGAATGCAAACTAGTACAGCCACTATGGAGAACAGTGTGGGGATTCCTTAAAAAACTGGAAATAGAAATGCCATATGACCCAGCACTCCCACTGCTGTAAATACACACCAAGGAAACCAGAATTGAAAGAGACACGTGTACCCCAATGTTCATCGCAGCACTGTTTATAATAGCCAGGACATGGAAGTAACCTAGATGTCCATGAGCAGACGAATGGATAAGAAAGCAGCGGAACATATACACAATGGAGTATTACTCAGCCATAAAAAAGAATACATTTGAATCAGTTCTAATGAGGTGGATGAAACTGGAGCCTATTATACAGGGTGAAGTAAGCCAGAAAGAAAAACAACCAATACAGTATACCAACGCATATATATGGAATTTAGAAAGATGGTAACAATAACCCTGTATGCAAGACAGCAAAAGAGACACAGATGTATAGAACAGTCTTTTGGACTCTGTGGGAGAGGGCGAGATGATTTGGGAGAATGGCATTGAAACGTGTATATTATCATATGTGAAACGAATTGCCAGTCCAGGTTCGATGCATGATACAGGGTGCTTGGGGCTGTTGCACTGGAATGACCCAGAGGAATGGGATGGGGAGGGAGTTGGTAAGGGGGTTCAGGATGGGGAACACATGTACAGCCGTGGTGAATTCATGTCAATGTTTGGCAAAACCACTGCAATATTGTAAAGTAATTAGCCTTCAATTAAAATAAATAAATTTATATATAAAAAAGAACAGATTAGGAAAATAAAAGATTTTGAAAAAAAACTGTTCATCACATTTCAGTGTGTGCACTTATGAATTTTTAAAAAAATAGATATTCCTGCTAATTGCAAACAATTACTCATCAGTGTGTATTTCCAAGTAAACAGAATTTTTAAAATATCCTGTAATTAATATGAAGTGTATAACAAACATTAATAGCCCAACAGTCTTGGGACTCTTCCTAAATTTTGCTTTAAATTTAAAACTAGTAAAATGCTTGGGTAGAAACAGTATATTTGCATACCAGGTGTCACAGAAGTGGTTAAGAGTGCACCTGCCAATGCAGAAGATGTAAGAGACGTGGGTTCAAATCCTGTGTTGGGAAGAACCCCTGGAGAAAGACAGGGAAACCCACTCTAGTATTCTTGCTTGAAGAATCACATAGACAGAGAAGCCTGGCGTTTACTGTCCATAGGGTCACAAAAAGTTGGACACAACTGAAGCGGCTTAATGCACACAAATAAAAAAGACTCTGGAAATTCAGTTAAGTTGCTTTTAAAAAATAAATGTATATATCTCTATATATTTCTATCTATCTATATTTCAAGTTGCAAATACAACAAAGTTCTGGTTAATATGGTAAGCTAGTTAATGTGTAAAGACAAGCCCACTCACTGAAAATTTATACACATCATAATATACACACAAGATAGATATAACAGTTTTAAACTGTACAGTTAGTTTTTTAAATAAGGAAAGTAATGAACAATTTCTATAACTAAATGGTAACTAGAAGATAATTGGATCAATGTGTGACAAAGCAGGAAATAGAAATTAGAAGTATATATGAATCACACTTTGAGGTTGGGGTTTTAATTTTCAAATAAAGATGAGGAATACAAGTTTAATGGTCAAACTTGTACAGTGTGGGCAACAGGTATAACCCTGTGTAGGGATTCATTGACTCTCCCATCCAGGGACAAGAACCTGGGCAACCGCGTCCATGGGAATCTGGAAACTGCATGTAGTCACCATCTAAGAAGGGATATGAAAGGGCGAAGACTCATCAAGGAGATATCTGAACAACATGCCTGACTCGTTAATATTGGGCCTGGTATAAATCAACCCCCATTGTTCTGGAAAGTTGAGTCAAGAAATACCCATTAAATTGGTGCAGAACAGTTGAAACCCATAGGGCTCCGGGAAAAGCAACTTGAAATCTGGCCTGCACAACCTGTTCAGGAAGTGCTGCACAGTCCTGTTCAGGAAGTGCTTATAGAAAGCAAAGCAGTTCTCACTGAAAATACATTTATGATCAGAAGTTATAAACCAGGGAGGATTAAAAGGTAGAGAATGTATACTTTGTGAACTGGAGAAAACAAAAAATCTGAAATAATCTGTTGAAAATAGTCAATAGGATTCAACATAGGCAATCTGACATACTTGATGTCTGGATAAACCATTCTTGAATAGAATACCTAACAATTCTGGGTAATATATCTAAAATATCTTTTTAAATGCATGACTGAACCAGTAGGAGGTATGATCAAAACATCAGAGGTCAGAAATAGTGATAAATGTGAATCAGAAGAGTTTAGAAAGGACAAAGCTGGCTTTTGCCCTGAGGCATCTTCCCATGTGTGGTGATGTGAGTTTTTTGTTTTTTAAATAATTAAATCACAGTATCCAAGTGGAGGAGGATTGACTTTTTGATGCCTTGGTGCATATTTATTACATGAAAAAAGAAAACACAAGCCCCTTGATAATTGTTAACTTGAAGTAGCAGAAGTGGTAAGATTGTAGTTATGTTGATGAAGATTTTAGGCATTTGAGGTTTAGCTCTGCCACTTTTCAAACATTAAATTGTAACATACGCAAAGTGCTCAGATTTCAAGTGTGTGGCTTATTGAACATTTATACAAATGAATACACTTGATCTCCACATTATGAAATTGAGTATTAGAAGAGACCAAGAAACTCTAAAGTATATATCTCGTCCAATTCAATAAATACCTTCTGTGAAGTTATTTTTTCTGTGAAAAACTTCTATGACTTCTATCATCCTATATTTGCCTTGCCTGTTAATTGCACTTTGTAAAAATCAAATGTTTATGTCTGTCCTTGTTCACTTAACATGACTGTCAATTATACCCATGTTGTACGTGGTAAGACTTCATTCTCATGGCTGTACATTGTTCCATTTGTATGATTTTACCACAATTTAATTATAATATCTACTCTTCAAGAATATTTGGGTTACTTCCATCTTGAGCTATTAAAAACAGGGTTACTAAAAATATTCTTGTACATGTAGTTTGGTGAACATGTGTATACCAAATTCTGTTGGTTATATACTTAAGACTGGGAAGGCCAAGAAATAGGAAGCACATATATTGAGCTTTAGCCGATTCTCCAAACTATTCCATAATGGTTGTTTCTCAATAGCAGTGCATAAAACTCCAGTTTGTTCCACATCTGAGCCAATATTTCAAAATTTTAGGCTCTTTAATTTTTCCACCCTAGTGGGTAGGAAGTGACATTGAATTGTTGCTTTAACTTGCCTTCTCCTGACAAATGATACAATGTAGTGAAATTTTTATTGACCATTTGAATGTCCTCTTTTATGAAATTCCGTTTTCAAATATTTTGACTAGTTTTTGAAATTTTGGTGTTTTGTTTTGTTTTTGTTGGATGTCTGTATTTTACTTATTGCTTTTGTGGGAGCTCTTTCCATATTTTGGATAGAAGTTTTTTTTAAATTATATTTTAGCTGTAGGTATTAAAATATCTTCCCCTACCCATGAATTGCTTTTTTAACTTCTTATTGGAATATTTTGATAAGTAGAAGTGTTTAATTTTAATGAAGTTACACTTATCAATATTTTATAGTTAGGGATTTTTTTGTATCTTATTAAAAAAAAATGTTCTGGCCCAATGAGAATAAACCTTATAAGCTACAAAATCATAGTTGTACTTTTAAACCCATCAGAGAATTTAGGATGAATACAAGCCTACATATTCCAGAGAAGGAGCCCCTCCCAGGAGAGGAGAAGGAGCCACAGCTGCTTCCTTGTACATATGGTGAGAAGAGAATGATCCTGTGATAGGATCGTGTGAGAAGAAACCAGGAGAAACTTTAAAAAATTATAACAGCTGCATATGTCCTGACATGACTCCTTAGTCTCTTAAGGGATCTCAATTTGTGCCCATTCTCCAATTGTGTGACACAAGGCCTTTGCTGAGTTCATGACTGCAGTAGATTAAATGCCTGGGAAGACAGAACAGCTGTTGGAGTACTTCTTAGAGCCACAGGAAATTCACCAGGTACACAGCAGGCTTGGAACATGTGAGAGAACTGGAAGAATGTTATTACAGCTACACAAAATCACCAAGTACATAGAAGCAGTGAGCTTAAAATGGATTCAGGGTAAAACTGCTGAGAAAGTCCTTCAAGATATGCAGAAATTTCACTGAGTTGCTGAAGACTGGGAGCCATGGAGAAGTGCTGTGAAAAATTCCCTGGAAGTACACAAGGGTTTCATCAAATGCAGACAAGTGCTTTTTGCTGGGAGAAGGGCAGGGTAGCTGAGAGAAGTCTCCAAAGTGAACAACAGATATTTGAAAGTGAAAGTGTTAGTTGCTAAGTCTTGTTGGACTCTTTGTGACCCCATGGACTGTTACTTGCTAGGCTCCTCTGGCCATGGTATTTTCCAGGCAAAAATACTGGAGTGGGTAGCCAGTCTCTCTCCAGGGGATCTTCCCCATCTAGGAATCGAATCCTGGGTAGGCTAGAAGCAGTCCAGCAAGGTGGAGAAAGATATCTCAAAGATGAAAAATGAGGGGCAGGGCTGGAAAGGAAAGAGAAAGCCCCAGTCACCTAAAGAGTCAAAATCTAGACTATAAAGCAGAGAGGGATCTCCTACAATCCAGAAATTTAGCTACTGAACTGGAATTCAAAGAGAGATCTCTGGAAATTTGACCAGTGCTCAGCTAGCAAGCCAAGCTGAAATAATAGTCTGATCTCAAATCAAAATATTGAGAAGCCAGTGGTGAAGTTGACCTAATGAAATTGTCACCAAAACCCAGAACCAGCTGAAACATATGTTATATTGATTGTTTCTTCAGCCTTGAAGCAGCTTAATAGTGGAAAAAACATGTCCTTTATCTTGGGTTAAATATCACTGACTTTAATCTTTATTTTACTTTGGCACACAAGTTCAATATATGACAAAATTTATGAGCTATGCAATAAAATGAGAGCATGTGAATCAGAAGATAGAGGGAAAACAGTCAATAGAAGTAAATCTGTGGATGTTTTAGATACTAGTTTTATAAGAAAATGACTTTAAAATAACTATGGTTAATAATAGTAAATGATTTAGGAGAAAGGTGGCAAAATGCATAAGTAAGTAAATGGGAAATTTCAACAGAAAAATGTGAAGTATAATAAAATAAAATGAAATACCAGAACAGACAAACACAGCATCAGAAATAAGATGATTATTTATTAATAATAAATGCTACACAGGAAAAGGGACAAAACAAACTACCTCTTTAGTTTGTTTACAAAACAAATCCCTACTTTCCTTTTTTTCAAAGAGAGAGAAAAAAAAATAAGAAAAAACCGGGAATATAAAAGAAAACTGAGCAGAACTGTCCAATATCTATGAGATAACCTTAAATATACTAACATATTTGTAATTAGAGTCTCAGAAATGAGAAAAAGTAGAGAAGGGGAGAAGAAAATTTTGAACAGATAGGGGCTGAAAAATTTTCAGAACTAGTGAAAGATATCAACCTACAGCTAACCCCAAGCAAGATTAAACACACATGCACACACAGCACCGAGCTCATCATAATCAAAGTTTGGAAAATCAAAGTTACCAAATCAAAGATAAGGTAAAAATATCTTAAAATTAGCCAAAGATAAAAAGACACATTACATTCAGGCAAACAACAACAGCAAAAGATGACTAATTATAAGGCAAAATCTTGAAGGTGCAGAAATAAAAATGTCAACTGAGACATTCATACTAAATAAAATATTCTGTAAAAATAAATTAAAGATATATCTTACCATAACATTTTTCTTGAAAATATATTACAATTTTTCAATACTATGGTACTGCACATCTTTCCTCATATTCAGCCCAAACTATTTCTATTTTATGATTTTTTGATAGTATTGTGAATAATATGAAAATTTCATTTTATATTTTGCTATATATACAGGGTTACATGTATATATTCATACATTCTTTTGTATTTACAGACTACAGAAAATTTATGGATTAATTACAAAAGCGTATCTCTAGTTTTAAAATTTTATCTATGTATACAATTATGTGAAGTTAATAGCTGTTTTTCCTTTGAGTACTTATAAGCTTCTTAAATTTTGTAATCTCATTCTGCTGGCTACAAACTCCAGAATAATGGTGAATAAAGAGGCAATAGTGATGCTTTTTACCCAGCTAGAGGAAATTTTTAATATTTTATCATTAGGATTGATGTTTGCAGTAGTTTTGTTTCTCATTGCTTTTATGTCATAGTTTTTTTCAGGTTAAGAATGTTCTCTTGTGTTCTAGGATGCTGGGAGGTTTAGTTTTATTTTGTTCTATTTTACTTTTTACTTTGCTTTCCTTTACCTAGCCAATCACCAGAATTTTCTTTTATCTGTTAATGGAGAATTATATTAGTTTTTAAATATAAAATTAATATTTTAATTATTAGAAAAAATGTCACCTGGTCATGATGTAATTTTTTGTATTGCTGATTTCATTTTGCAAACATTGAACTTAGGATGTTTCCATGTATAGTCAGAAAAGAGATTGCTTTTCAGTAATACGCTCTGATGATATTCTTATGTAGATTTGGTTTTAAGTTTATGCTTTTCTCATAAAACATACTAAGTGCCATCTCTTTTTCTATTCTCTGGAAGAGTTTGTGTAAACTTACCTTTTCCCCCCATAAATAGTATTTGGAAGACTGTATTGGTGAATTCATCTCTGCCAGGGCTTTCTTTGGGTCAACAGATTTTAGTAATATTCAATTTTTAAAACAGACACCAAATTAATCTGACTTAGCTTCCTCTGTCTGCTCCAGTAAGCTGAGGATATTATTTTTGAGAATCATCCACTTTACATAAATTTTCAAGTTTATTGTCTGAAAGGTATTTATCATATTTTATATTATCTTTTTGATGTTGTCACTAAATCTATAGTGAGGTGTACTATACTCTTTTATGTTACTGATGCCTCTTTTTTTCATCTTGCTAAACATTTAGAGATTTTATTAATCTTTACAAAACAAACAGCTTAAATTAAAAAAAAAATATTGAAATATAATTGGTTTATAGTATGTTAGTTTCTGGTATAAAGCAAAGTGATTCAATTATATATATAACTGAATATGAAAATAATATGAAATAAAATAATTTTTTCATATTCTTTTCCATTATGGTTTATTACAGGATATTGAATATAGTTCCCTGTAACGTACATTAGGACCTTGTTGTTTATTTTATATATAGCAGTCTGTCTCTGCTAATTCCAAACTCCTAATTTATCCCACAACCCCTTTCCCTTTTGCTTTCAGTTTGTGAGCCTGTTTCTGTTTTTCAAGTTAAAAGCAAAGAGTGACCAACAGAATCAGAAAGACATCGTTTTCATTGTACAAGTGTCACCGTGTTGCAGTGAGTTGATGCTGCTCTCATCATTACTTGTCACTGTTTTCATTTCTTAGATTCAGGAACTATAATTGTTTTTCTGCTTTTTTTTTTTTGTCTCTGTTCACATTGGCACATGAGATAGCAGTAGTAGTAATAGTAAGAATGATAACAATAATAAATGGATAAAAGAATGAAAATAATATTTTAGATTTCATATTTGAGTGATATATGATCTTTGTCTTTCTCTTTCCGACTTAACTCAGTATGACAATCTCTGCTGCTGCTGCTAAGTCGCTTCAGTTGTGTCCGACTCTGTGCAACCCCAGAGACAATCTCTAGGTCCATTCATATTGCTGCAAATGGCATTATTTCATTCTTTTTATGGCTGTATAGTGTTCCATTCTCAGAGAAGGCAATGGCACCCCACTCCAGTACTCTTGCCTGGAAAATCCCATGGATGGAGGAGCCTGGTAGGCTGCAGTCCATGGGTTTGCTAAGAGTCGGACATGACTGAAGGACTTCGCTTTCACTTTTCACTTTCACTCATTGGAGAAGGAAATGGCAACCCACTCCAGTATTCTTGCCTTGAGAATCCCAGGGACAGGGGAGCCTGGTGGGCTGACGTCTTTGGGGTTGCACAGAGTCGGACACGACTGAAGCAACTTGGCAGCAGCAGCAGCAGCAGTGTTCCATTCTGTGTGTATACCACATCTGCTTTATCCATTCATGTGTTGATAAATATTTAAGTTGCTTCCATGTCTTGGCTATTATAAACAGTGCTGTTATAAACACTGGGGTGCATGTATCTTTTTGAATTAGTGTTTTCTCCTAATATATGCCTTTGAGTGGGATTGTTGGATCATTTGGTAACTCTATTTTCAGTTTTTTAAGCCAAAAAATCTTCATACTGTTTTCTCTGCACCAATTTACATTCCCACCAACAGTGTAGGCAAATTCCCTTTTCTCCACACCCTCTCCCGCCTTTGCAAAGAACCAATTTTATCATTTGGTTGTTTAGTTGCTTTTTTACATTTTTAGTATTTGCATTTTTTGCTTTTATCTTTTTTTCTTCCATATTCTTTATTTCTTAGGTTTTATTTTTCTGTTCTTTTTCTTAGATATGTAATAAAAATTATATAACTTACCCTATCTCTCCCATGTAAGGACAATTATAGTCCCATATATTTTATGTCTTTCTGATCTAAAACATTCATTATTTTTAGATAATACAATTGGGATAAGTGGTTATATGATTAATTGAAAAATAATTTAATGATCATGATAAAAGTTATAGAAGCATACTTTAAGCATTAACTATCTTAAAACATGTAAGTACAAATATGATTTTTAGCTGGAGTGGGTTGAAATATCTCCCTCAAAAATTCATATCCATTCATAACATGTGAATGTGACCTTATGCAGAAATAGGGTTTTTGAAGACGGAATCTCATTAAGATGAGGTCGTACTCATCTTATGACTAATACCTTTTTAGGAAGAAGTGAGGCCAGACACTGAGAGACAAGAGGGGAAGGAAACCCGTTAAGATGGAGACAGATTTTGGAGGATACAAATTAAGGATACCAGGGATTTCTGGTAGCCTCCAGAGGTTAGGACAGAAGCATGGCATGGAAACATGCTCCCTGAGCACCTCCGTAAAGGAATCAAACACATTGACATCTCGTTTCAGACTGATAGCCTCTGGGAAAAAGAAAGAATACATTTAAAAACAATTTCATTTTGTCACCTGGTTTGTGGTACTTTGTTACAGCAGCTCTCAGAAACCATACACTGGCTTATCACTTGATATGGGATAAAGCATTTTTCTTTGGTTTGGGTTCACTGATTAGAATTCCAAAGAGGATGTTTTTGCTTAAACTGTAGTTTTCAGTTTCAATTTTTTAAGTGAAGCTATTGGAGTGCAGAATTTATTGAGATTTTTATAATTAATCTCCCCATCTTGCCCCAATTTTTTCTTGTGGTCTGGCTTGTGACTATTTTGGAAACCATTTTAAATGACATATATTTATGTTATGTTGCTAAATAGTTTCACTTAGCTTTTACAAAAAAATATCATCTTTGTTTCACATTAACAATCTTTAATCTACATAGTGTTTACTTAAACAAATGGGATTTGAAGCAAGTACAGCTGAGCAATTGAACAACAACAACTGACTGTAAACTTGCAACTGGTGAGAGCTGCCTTGTTTTGAGAGTCCTCCTGCTGAGAGCATCAATATGTGGCCTCACAGCAGAATGGAGAATAATTTTGAATCCAGAAAGTCTGTTTATTGGAAAAGACAAGTCTGTTTTGGTTTTCTTGGACTTCGTTTCTTTATTGTATTGTTCTTTCTTTTTTCCAACGTATGCTTTTCTGGTAAGATGCCCATGGAGCAAAGTGGTGGTTGTTGAGTCTCTAAGTTGTGTCTGACTTTTGCGACACAGCCAGGTTCTTCTGTCCATGGGATTTTCCAGGCAACAATACTGGAGTGGGTTGTCATTTCCTTCTCCAGAGGATCTTCCCAATCCAGGAATGGAATCCTGGTCTGCTGCATTGCACCCATGGAGCAAAGTAGGGTAGACAGAAAGAAGGGAGGTAAGCAGGAAATAGGGAAGAGGATGGAAAATATGCCTAAGGATGATCTGTTCATTATTGATGTCAAACTTTAAGTTCCAGGCTATCTTTCTCAAGTCATTTATCTTCCTTCTCATTTGCTCTTCTCAGTTTTTAGGTGAAGGAACACAGTTCAATTCAGTTCATTTGCTCAGTTGTGTCCAACTCTTTGCGACCCCATGAATCGCAGCATGTCAGGCCTCCCTGTCCATCAAAAACTCCCAGAGTTCACCCAAACTCTGGTCCATCGAGTTGGTGATGCCATCCAGCCATCTCATCCTCTGTAGTCCCCTTCTCCTCCTGCCCCCAATCCCTCCCAGCATCAGATCTTTTCCAATGAGGTGGCCAAAGTACTGGAGCTTCAGCTTTAGCATCATTCCTTCCAAAGAACACCCAGGACTGATCTCCTTTAGGATGGACTGGTTGGATCTCCTTGCAGTTCAAGGGACTCTCAAGAGTCTTTTCCAACACGACAGTTCAAAAGCACCAATTCTTCAGCACTCAGCTTTCTTCACAGCCCAACTCTCACATCCATACGTGACCACAGGAAAAACCATAGCCTTGACTAGATGGACCTTTATTGGTAAAATAATGTCTCTGCTTTTCAATATGCTATCTAGGTTGGTCATAACTTTCCTTCCAAGGAGTAAGCATCTTTTAATTTCATGGCTGCAGTCACCATCTGCAGTGATTTGGGAGCCCAGAAAAATAAAGTCTGACACTGTTTCCACTGTTTCCCCATCTATTTCCCATGAAGTGATGGGACCAGATGCCATGATCTTCATTTTATGAATGTTGAGCTTTAAGCCAACTTTTTCACTCTCCTCTTTCATTTTCATCAAGAGGCTTTTTAGTTCCTCTTTACTTTATGCCATAAGGGTGCTGTCATCTGCATATCTGAGGTCATTGATATTTCTCCCAGCAATCTTGATTCCAGCCTGTGCTTCTTCTAGTTTAGCGTTTCTCATAATGTATTCTGCATATAAGTTAAATAAGCAGGGTGACAATATATAGCCTTGATGTACTCCTTTTCCTATTTTGAACCAGTCTGCTGTTACATGTCCAATTCTAACTGTTGCTTCCTCACCTGCATATAGGTTTCTCAAGAGACAGGGCAGGTGGTCTGGTATTCCCCTCTCTTTCAGAATTTTCCACAGTTTATTGTGATCCACACAGTCAAAGGCTTTGGCATAGTCAATAAAGCAAAATATATGTTTTTCCTGGAACTCTCTTGCTTTCTCCATCATAAGGTGGATGTTGGCAATTTGATCTCTGGTTCCTCTGCCTTTGCTAAAACCAGCTTGAACATCTGGAAGTTCATGGTTCACATATTGCTGAAGCCTGGCTTGGAGAATTTTGAGCATTACTTTACTAGCGTGTGAGATGAGTGCAATTTTGCGATAGTTAGAGCATTCTTTAGCTTGCCTTTCTTTGGGATTGGAATGAAAACTGACCATTTCCAGACCTGGGGCCACTGCTGAGTTTTCCAAATTTGCTGGCGTATTGAGTGCAGCACTTTCACAGCATCATCTTTCAGGATTTGGAACAACTTAACTGGAATTCCATCACCTCCACTAGCTTTGTTCATAGTGATGCTTTCTAAGGCCCACTGGACTTCACATTCCAGGATGTCTAGCTCTAGGTCAGTGATCACACCATTGTGATTATCTTGGTTGTGAAGATCTTTTTTTGTACAGTCCTTCTGTGTATTCTTGCCACCTCTTCTTAATATCTTCTGCTTCTGTTAGGTCCATACCATTTCTGTCCTTTATCGAGCCCATCTTTGCATGAAATGTTCCCTTGGTATCTCTAATTTTCTTGACGAGATCTCTAGTCTTTCCCATTCTGTTGTTTTCCTCTATTTCTTTGTATTGATTGCTGAGGAAGGCTTTCTTATCTCTCCTTGCTATTCTTTGGAACGCTGCATTTAGATGCTTATATCTTTCCTTTTCTCCTTTGCTTTTCACTTCTCTTCTTTTCACAGCTATTTGTAAGGCCTCCCCAGGCAGCCATTTCTTTTCCATGGGGATGGTCTTGATCCCTGTCCCCTATATGTACAATGTCACAAACCTCTGTCCATAGTTCATCAGATCTAGTTCCTTAAATCTATTTCTCACTTCCACTGTATAATCATAAGGAATTTGATTTAGGTCATACCTGAATCGTCTAGTTGTTTTCCCAACACAAACATACTGTTATACCATTTAAACAGTATAATAGAAGCAAAGGCTTTCCTGGTGGCTCAGTTGTCGGGAGCTGCATTAGGCATTACTTACAAAATGGAGGCATGGCCCCAATCCCCTCTCCTTATCTCGCAGGCACGGCCCCGGGATGAAGGAGTTAGGCCTTGTGATTCTGACTTGTTCTTTCCTTTCTTTGGTTGAGTTGGCTGGAAAAAATGTTAAGGTGCTTGAGAGAAGCATGAGAAAGCACAAAGCCTTCTACATTTGTGCCCAGAAAATAATCTATAAAATAACCATTGACATTTGTTCAAGGATCTTTACAAAGAATGTCCCAGGATGAGCAGGTAGGCCGCAGCTTGAGGCCATGGGAAGGATTATTATCTGAGACCTGTTTGTGAGGGGAGTATTTATGGCAAAAGAAGTTTGCTGAGTTTAGGGTTTAGGATTAATTAAGAATAGCTAGAAACCTTTTTGGAGAGATCTGACAGAATGTGGTCCACTGGAGAAGGGAATGGCAAACCACTTCAGTATTCTTGCCTTGAGAACCCCATGAACAGTATGAAAAGGCAAAATGATAGGATACTGAAAAAGAAACTCCCCAGATCAGTAGGTGCCCAATATGCTACTGGAGATCAGTGGAGAAATAACTCCAGAAAGAATGAAGGGATGGAGCCAAAGCAAAAAGAATACCCAGCTGTGGATGTGACTGGTGATAGAAGCAAGGTCCGATGTTGTAAAGAGCAATATTGCATAGGAACCTGGAATGTCAGGTCCATGAATCAAGGCAAATTGGAAGTGGTCAAACAGGAGATGGCAAGAGTGAATGTTGACATTCTAGGAATCAGTGAACTGAAATGGACTGGAATGGGTGAATTTAACTCAGATGACCATTATATCTACTACTGCAGGCAGGAATCCCTCAGAAGAAATGGAGTAGCCATCGTTGCTGGGGTCCAGCCCCGGTGGACCCAGGGAATTCGAAGGGGAGACGGCATCGGTGATCAGGAAACAACAGCTTACTTAAATGTTAATTAAAGATATAAAGAGTGGTTAAATAAGTATAGCTCAGTGAGGAAATTCAGTGGAGAAAAGAGGCTGAATAATTCAGCCAGAAGGTGAGAGAAAGAATGACATGGGGAGGGAGACCAAGCTTCGGTGAACAAGGCCCGCACTTTATTTTCCAAAGTAGTTTTTATACCTTAAGTTATGCATAGAGGCTAATGGGGGAAGGGGTAGAGTCATGCAGTAAGCCAGACTTTCTTCCTGCAAAATTATCATATGCAAAAGTTTAGGTGATTTGCATCATCTTCTGGCCCGGAGGCCTGTTAACATATTAAGACCCTTTCTTCAGAAAACTTATTTTTCACTAAAGGTGATTGATTAGTCAGGTGCCACCCTCCAAAAGCATTAAAGTTGCATTCCTATAGGGCAAAAGTGTGGTGGGCTATAACAAGAAAAAGAATTAACTCAAGGGTCCAAGGTTACAGACATTAAATCTACTACTTATACCAATCTATTAATCAATACACTGCCAGGGACACAGCAGGTAAGGGATATGGAGACTTAGCAGGAAACATTGGCCCAACAAGTGAAAAACCCTTCACCAATACAATTTCTAATCAATCTTTTAACTGCTCAAAGGAATCTGTATTTAGACAGTTTAGAACATCTCATCCCTCTCACAGTTGGGAGGCTCTGAGCAATCACATGTGGCCAGAAAAACCTATTCAGACAGGCTAGAGGATTTTCAAAGGAGTTTGTAGGTTGAAACACTGTCACACCCAGGAATTATTAACTGGAGCTATAAGTTAACTCTTTTTTCAGAGAGAGGTAGTGGGGGACAGCCCCCCGTAAAGTCAGAAGTGTAGGTGAGAGCACAAAGCAGAAAGTAGGCAGACTCTGGTTTTGGGGGTAGATGCTTGAGAATTTCCAGGGGGACTCCTGAGGCTCGATCCCGCCTTTGCGTATGCCGAGCCTCCTTCCTCATGACCTATGCCATGGGCGGAATTCCTGCTTCCAGCACATCATGATCAACAAAAGAGTCCAAAATGCAGTATTTGGGTGCAATCTCAAAAATGACAGAATGATCTCTGTTCATTTCCAAGGCAAACCATTCAGTGTCACGGTAATCCAAGTCTATGCCCCAACCAGTAACGCTGAAGAAGCTGAAGTTGAACGGTTCTATGAAGACCTACAAGGCCTTTTAGAACTAACACCCAAAAAAGATGTCCTTTTCATTATAAGGGACTGGAATGCAAAAGTAGGAAGTCAAGAAACACCTGGAGTAACAGGCAAATTTGGCCTTGGAATATGGAATGAAGCAGGGCAAAGACTAATAGAGTTTTGCCAAGGAAATGCACTGGTCATAGCAAACACCCTCTTTCAACAACACAAGAGAAGACTCTACACGTGGACATCACCAGATGGTCAACACTGAAATCAGATTGATTATGTTCTTTGCAGCCAAAGATGGGGAAGCTCTATACAGTCAACAAAAACAAGACCAGGAGCCGACTGTGGCTCAGATCATGAACTCCTTATTACCAAATTCAGACTTAACTTGAAGAAAGTAGGGAAAATCACTAGACCATTCAGATATGATCTAAATCAAATCCCTTATGATTATATAGTAGAAGTGAGAAATAGATTTAAGGGCCTAGATCTGATAGAGTGCCTGATGAACTATGGAATGAGGTTCATGACATTGTACAGGAGACAAGGATCAAGACCATCCCCGTGGAAAAGAAATGCAGAAAAGCAAAATGGCTGTCTGGGGAGGCCTTACAAATAGCTGTGAAAAGAAGAGAAGCAAAAAGCAAAGGAGAAAAGGAAAAATATAAGCATCTGAATGCAGAGTTCCAAAGAATAGCAAGAAGAGATAAGAAAGCCTTCCTCAGTGATCAATGCAAAGAAATAGAGGAAAACAACAGAATGGGAAAGACTAGAGATCTCGTCAAGAAAATTAGAGATACCAAGGGAACATTTCATGCAAAGATGGGCTCGATAAAGGACAGAAATGGTATGGACCTAACAGAAGCAGAAGATATTAAGAAGAAGTGGCAAGAATACACAGAAGAACTGTACAAAAAAGATCTTCAAGACCCAGATAATCATGATGGTGTGATCACTGACCTAGAGCTAGACATCCTGGAATGTGAAGTCCAGTGGGCCTTAGAAAGCATCACTACAAACAAAGCTAGTGGAGGTGATGGAATTCCAGTTGAGCTATTCCAAATCCTGAAAGATGATGCTGTGAAAGTTCTGCACTCAATATGCCAGCAAATTTGGAAAACTCAGCAGTGGCCCCAGGACTGGAAAAGGTCAGTTTTTATTCCAATCCCAAAGAAAGGTAATGCCAAAGAATGATCAAACTACCTCACAATTGCACTCATCTCACAGGCTAGTAAAGTAATGCTCAAAATTCTCCAAGCCAGGCTTCAGCAATACATGAACCATGAACTTCCTGATGTTCAATCTAGTTTTAGAAAAGGCAGAGGAACCAGAGATCAAATTGCCAACATCCACTGGATCATGGAAAAAGCAAGAGAGTTCCAGAAAAACATCTACTTCTTCTTTATTGACTATGCCAAAGCCTTTGACTGTGTGGATCACAATAAACTGTGGAAAATTCTGAAAGAGAGGGGAATACCAGACCACCTGATCTGCCTCCTGAGAAATCTGTATGCAGGTCAGGAAGCAACAGTTAGAACTGGGCATGGAACAAGAGACTGGTTCCAAAAAGGAAAAGGAGTACTTCAAGGTTGTATATTGTCACCCTGCCTATTTAACTTCTATGCAAAGTACATCATGAGAAATGCTGGACTGGAAGAAACACAAGCTGGAATCAAGATTGCTGGGAGAAATATCAATAACTTCAGATATGCAGATGACACCACCCTTATGGCAGAAAGTGAAGAGGAACTAAAAAGCTTCTTGATGAAAGTGAAAGTGGAGAGTGAAAAAGTTGGCTTAAAGCTCAACATTCAGAAAATGAAGATCATGGCATCCGGTCCCATCACTTCATGGGAAATAGATGAGGAAACAGAATCCGACTTTATTTTGGGGGGGCTCCAAAATTACTGCAGATGGTGACTGCAGCCATGAAATTAAAAGACGCTTACTCCTTGGAAGGAAAGTTATGACCAACCTAGATAGCATATTCAAAAGCAGAGACATTACTTTGCCAACAAAGGTTCATCTAGTCAAGGCTATGGTTTTCCCTGTGGTCATGTATGGATGTGAGAACTGGACTATGAAGAAGGCTGAGAGCTGAAGAATTGATGCTTTTGAACTGTGGTGTTGGAGAAGTCCTTGAGAGTCCCTTGGACTGCAAGGAGATCCAACCAGTCCATTCTGAAGGAGATCAGCCCTGGGATTTCTTTGGAAGGAATGATGCTGAAGATGAAACTCCAGTACTTTGGTCACCTCATGCGAAGAGCTGACTCATTGGAAAAGACTCTGATGCTGGGAGGGATTGGGCGTAGGAGGAGAAGGGGACGACAGAGGATGAGATGGCTGGATGGCATCACTGACTTGATGGAAGTGAGTCTGAGTGAACTCTGGGAGTTGGTGATGGACAGGGAGGCCTGGCGTGCTGTGATTCATGGGGTCATAAAGAGTGGGACACGAATGAGGGACTGAACTGAACTGAACTGAATTGCGAAGCCTTTTTAGGAGATAATGATCTTACGATGCTAGGGGCAAACAGGATTTAGAAAGATAAGTAATAAACTGAGGAATGTAGCATGAGTTACTTTGTAATCACAAGTTAAGTACAGTAAATCTGGGTAGGGGAAACTAAAAATATCAAACTTCTGACCTAATGCTTTTGTCAAAGTCTAAAAGAGAACCTGAAGCTTGAAATAAATGACGCATCTCTGAGAATATTGGAAATAAAAGCAAAAATAAACAAATGGGACCTAATTAAACTTAAAAGCTTTTGCACAACAAAGGAAACTATAAGCAAGGTGAAAAGACAGCCTTCAGAATGGGAGAAAATAATAGCAAATGAAGCAACTGACAAACAACTAATCTCAAAAATATACAAGCAACTCCTACAGCTCAACTCCAGAAAAATAAATGACCCAATCAAAAAATGGGCCAAAGAACTAAATAGACATTTCTCCAAAGAAGACATACAGATGGCTAACAAACACATGAAAAGATGCTCAATATCACTCATTATCAGAGAAATGCAAATCAAAACCACTATGAGGTACCATTTCATGCCAGTCAGAATCGCTGCTATCCAAAAGTCTACAAGTGATAAATGCTGGAGAGGATGTGGAGAAAAAGGGAACCCTCTTACACTGTTGGTGGGAATGCAAACTAGTACAGCCACTATGGAGAACAGTGTGGAGATTCCTTAAAAAACTGGAAATAGAACTGCCACACAGCACAGCAATCCCACTGCTGGGCAGACACACTGAGGAAACCAGAATTGAAAGAGACACGTGTACTCCAATGTTCATCGAAGCACTGTTTATAATAGCCAGGACATGGAAGCAACCTAGATGTCCATCAGCAGATGAATGGATAAGAAAGTTGTGGTACATATACACAATGGAGTATTACTCAGCCATTAAAAAGAATGCATTTGAATCAGTTCTAACGATGTGGATGAAACTGGAGCCTATTATATAGAGCGAAGTAAGCCAGAAAGAAAAACACCAATACAGTATACTAACGCATATATATGGAATTTAGAAAGATGGTAACAATAACCCTGTATACGAGACAGCCAAAGAGACACTGATGTATAGAACAGTCTTTTGGACTCTGTGGGAGAGGGAGAGGGTGGGATGATTTGGGAGAATGGCACTGAAATACGTATAATATCATATATGGAACGAGTCGCCAGTCCAGGTTCGATGCACGATACTGGATGCTTGGGGCTGGTGCACTGGGACGACCCAGAGGGATGGTATGGGGATGGAGGAGGGAGGAGGGTTCAGGATGGGGAACACATGTATACCTGTGGCGGATTCATTTCGATATTTGGCAAAACCAATACAATATTGTAAAGTTTAAAAATAAAATTAGAAACAAAAACAAAAACATGTAGTCCCATACTATGAGTCAGAGGCTACCTCATCATTGCCCACACCGTCCATCTCATCAGGTTAAATCCTTGGCTGCTGGAGCTGGACTCCAGGAAGTGGCGCCCAAACAGGGGACACTGAAAAGTAAGTAATTTGTGATTGTAAGGCTGGATGTTAGGATTGTACCTGTGGGTGTCCGGCACCCCTCTGCAGTTTAGGCAGGGTGAGGAGGGTACAGAATGAATAAGAATACTCTCTAGAAGACTGGGTTCTCTGCATCTAATAATAGACAAATGTTTATTGAAATATTACTTCATATGTTAGCCCATAGAGGCATTAAAGTAAGCACAGGAAGACTGTCTAAATTTCTACATTTGTTTTATACTTTGCATGGGCCAGAAAAGGTTCCTGTAGATGCTTTTGCTCTGTGCAATATGGTTAGAAACGTCCTGGACCCCCATCATGAGGCTGTTAGATAGCCTTTGGGGGAGGCTGTAGTGGTGGATGGTGGGTCTCCACCTTCTGCGCAGATCATATTTTCTGCCATTGACGAAGAAAAGGAGGGAGACTGTGCTCTACCTCCCGAGGAAGGAGAGGGCTTACAGGACGCTGCGGCCGGGTGCCCTGGAGAGCCCCCTCCCTCTCTACACAAACCTTTAAAATTTATCCACTACTTTGTGATTCAAGGCGAACACCGCCACCTCCGCTTGTGCCTCCCAGGGCCCAGGAGTTACCCACTTTGCCCCCAAAGCCTCCCAGAGCATTGCTTAAGGCTGAGAAAGATAGAGTTTTTTTTGAAACAAAGGAGCTTTTAAAGCAGAAGCATGCACAATATACAGAGCCTGCTCCTTGGAGAAAACCCCCTTAGGGGGGCCTCACCCAGGATTAAAAAAAAAAAGGATTAATC
This sequence comes from Bos grunniens, assembly GCF_055505025.1. Lineage (NCBI taxonomy): Eukaryota > Metazoa > Chordata > Mammalia > Artiodactyla > Bovidae > Bos > Bos grunniens. The sequence goes on along the minus strand of NC_141170.1, from coordinate 110,920,532 downwards.
CTAATGGAAACAATTCTACAAATAAAAAATGTTTCTCTTGTGGCCAAATGGGGCATTTTTGCTGGCAATGTCCTGCCAAGCAGGGACAACAAGCCATGCCAATACAGACTAAAACCAACACTCCAAAGACACCTTGCCCCCAATGCCAGAAGGGGTATCATTGGGCAAAAGATTGCAGATCTAAATTCCATAAGGATGGGACTATTCTCACCTCCCAAGTACAGAGAAGTAATTTTCCCCAGTTTCAGGGAAACGGGGAGCAGGGGCAGCGCCGGCCCCAGACAACAATAGGGGCAGTCACGTTGAATCCCTTTAGTCCCTTTGTTCAGTCTTAGAACTCCTCAGAGCAACCCCAGGTAGTGCAGGACTGGACCTCAGTTCCGCCACCGCAACAATATTAACCCCTGACGTATCGGTTACTCTGATTCCAACAGGAGTGGCTGGCCCCCTGCATGAGGGCATTGTAGGGCTTGTGCTAGGGCATAGTTTGCTCTCTCTTCAAGGAATTTCGGTAGTGCCTGGTATAGTAGATTCTGATTATACTGGGGAAATTAAAGTTTTGATCTCGCTGCCTGCCAAAACTGCAAATTAACAAAGGTCAAAGAATAGCACAGCTTTTGCTTTTACCTTATTATCAGACAGGAAAAACCTTGACTTCTCAAGCTAGGGGCCCTAGAGGATTTGGATCCAGTGATCTAGCTTTTTGGGTGCAGGAAATTACAGCTTCTAGGCCTTTGAAAGATATTTTAATTCAAGAAAATAAAGTGTCAGGTCTGTTAGATACTGGAGCAGACATCTCTTGCATTGCTGGAAAAGATTGGCCCTCATCCTGGTTGACACGTCTGACCAATGCTGGCTTGGTAGGAATAGGGTCAGTGCCCTCAGTTGCTAAGAGCTCACAAATTTTGACACGGTCAGGTGAGAAGGGGGCACAAGGCACCTTTTGTCCATATGTACTTTTTCTTTATGGGGGAGAGCTATATTATCTCAGATGGGAATTCTTTTATATAGCCCAGATGAAAATGTTACTAATCAAATGCTGCAAATGAGGTATAATCCTGATAAGGGGCTTGGTAAAGATCAGCAGGGAATTGCTTCTCCATTAGAGGCAGTTCCTAACAGAAGGTCTGGGATATTCAAATTTGTCCTAGAGGGTGTTGCTCTTGCTGCACCCTATTACCTGGAAATCTGATGATCTGGTATGGGTGGAGCAATGGCCCTTAACAGCTGAAAAGCTGCAGGCAGCTAAGGATTTAGTTATGGAACAACTGGCAGCTGGCCATATAGAGCCTTCTAATAGCCCCTGGAATACTCCTATTTTTGTTATTAAGAAAAAATCAGGAAAATGGAGATTGTTACAAGATTTGAGGGCTATAATCTCAACTACGGAAGACATGGGGGCCCTCCAGCCGGGCCTCCCTTCCCCAGTGGCTGTGCCTTTTCAGTATAATGTGACAGTTATAGATCTACAGGATTGTTTCTTTACCATCCCCATGGCTGTTCAGGATTGTAAAAAGTTTGCTTTCAGTTTCCCTTCAGCTAATTTTAAACAGCCCTATAGAAGGTTTCAATGGAAGGTTTTGCCTCAGGAAATGAAAAATCGCCCCACCTTGTGTCAGAAATTTGTAGACCAAGCTGTGCAAAATGTTAGAGGAAAGTATAAAGATCTATATTTAATACATTATATGGATGATATTTTGGCAGCTCATAAGGATAGAGCCTTGTTGCAACAAATCTTATCTGAATTGATTGAGGCCTTGGAAAACTGGGGTTTAAAGATAGCTCCAGATAGGATATAAGTAAATCCTCCTTTTTCTTATTTAGGGAGTGTATTAAATACCCATACTGTGAGTCATGCCCCTTTGCAGCTGCTGAGAGATTGTTTACTAACTTTAAATGATTTCCATAAATTATTAGAGGATATTAATTGGATACGCCCACATTTAAAATTGACTACTACAGATTTAAAGCCTTTGTTTGATTGCTTAAAAAGCGATCCTAATCCCAGTTCTAAGAGAAAGTTGACTAGTGAGGCTGAATTGGCTCTTGATAAAGTGGATTAGGCTTTAAATGATCAGTTAATTAAGATTAATATTACCAGAGGATGGGACTTAATTATTCTAGCCATGGAACATACACCTACAGGATGCTTGTGGCAAGAAGGTCCATTGGAATGGCTCCATTTACCAGTGATGCCAAGAAAAATAGTTTTGTCTTATCCCAGCTTGGCGGCACAATTAATTATAAAAGGTAGAAAAAGAAGTGTGGAAATTTTTGGAAAAGAAGTAGCAAATATAGTTATTCCATTCAATAAGGATCAACTGCAATTTCTTTTGCAACATAGTGATGATTGGCAAGTTGCCCTGATAGATTTCAGGGGGCAAATTTTGTTTCACTTGCCCTCAAGCCCCCTTTTGCATTTTTTGAAAATACATCCAGTGATTTTTCCTAAGAAATTTTCTATTCAACCTTTGGAAGAGGCAATTCTGGTTTTCACAGATAGTTCCTCTAATGATAAAGCAGTCACAATTATTGATGGAAAAATCCCAGGTTCAGGTAACTGAAGAGACATTGGCCCAGAGAGCTCAGTTGAGGGTGGTTATTTGGGTTTTTCAACATTTGAGAGACTGTACCTTCAATCTGTTGACTGACTCCTGATATATTGTAGGGATGTTTCCTCATATTGAGACTGCTAATATTCCGGAAAATAAGACTACCATCTTCTCCTTGTTATTTGATTTACAGAAGGAGATTAAGCATAGAGATAAGAAATATTTTGTGGGACATATTAGAGCCCATTCTGGCTTGCCTGCCCCTTTGCATGAAAGAAATGCTTTGGCAAATGCATTAACTAAAGTAATTGCTTTAAACTTACACGAAAAGATTGACAAGGCCAAAAATTCTCACAAAATTCACCATCAAAATGTAGCTGGTTTAAGGTATGAGTTTCATATCCTTAGGGAAGCAGCTAGGCAAATATTTAAATTATGTCCAAATTGCCTAACATTTAATCTATCTCCACCGTTAGGAGTTAATCCCCAAGGCCTTTTAGGCCTAATGCTCTTTGGCAAATGGACTTAACTCATATCCCGGCCTTTGGAAAACTGTCCTTTGTGCATGTTACCGTGGATACCTTTTCTCATGTTATTACAGCCTCTGCTAGAGCAGGTGAAGCAGCAAGAGATGTAATTCAGCACTTGTTTCAATGCTTTTCCCAAATAGGACTCCCCGAACAGATAAAAACAGATAATGCCCCAGCTTATACTTCTGCTGCTTTTAAGAGATTTTTGTCAACAATTTTCCATAGTACATTCAACAGGAATACCTTATAACCCCCAAGGCCAAGCCATAGTGGAAAGGGTGCACCAGACTTTAAAAAATCAGATAGCTAAATTAAGGCAGGGAGAATTTAAGTATTCGTCTCCACATCATGTTTTAAACCATGCTTTGTTTGTAATTAATTATTTAAACGTGGACACACAGGGGCAGACTGCAATGATGAGACACTGGATTCCTGAAGGGGCTACGACTCGGCCTCTGGTCAAGTCCCAAGGTAGCTTTTGTTTTGGGGGTGGTGTATTTGGCTTCCTTAACTCAATAAAATATATTTGAGATTCATACATGTTGTTGTACATGCTAGTATTTTATTCTTTTAAAAATACTATATAATTGCAAGAATATTGTATAGTGTGTTTATTCATCCTCATGTTGAGGATAGTGGTTATTTATCTTGCTATATGATTTAGTTATTTGTGTTAATTTTCAGTGTTAAGTTCATGTTGTTATGGACATTGTGAATATACTTTTTTGTGGATATAGGTCTTAATTTCTCTACAATAAAATACCTGGAAATGAATTTCCAGGTCATGAAATGTTTATTGATCATTCATATATCTTCTTTTATAAGTTTTGAGCCAATCGTCTTTTAATTACTTCTAATTTGTTAAACTATCTTATATATTCTCTATACCATTCCTTAAGTATATGTACCAAAATATCTTCCTGTCTGATCTTTCCTTTTTATTTCTTATCTATTGTCTTTTCATGAGCTAAAGTTTTTAATTTTATTGAAGTCCTGTTTATCAGTTACTTTCAACAGTACATTTCACATCTCCTCTAAGTTACCTTTGCTAAACCCAAGTCCTCAAATATGTTTTTCTTAGGAGATCTGTAGCTTTAGCTTTACTTCCTGTGTCTACAGTCCATTGTGAGATTATTGTATGGTAGTATGATTGAAGTTCACTATTTTTTTTGCAAATTTATTCTGGTGTGTCACGTCATCTGTTGAAAATATAGTTTATTTCCTTTCATTGAATTTGTTTGGGGCTTTGGTTTGAAAAATAATGAACAGTGTAAATAGGGATTTTATTTCTGGATTTTCTGTTCCATTGTTGTCTTGTCTAATTTTATGCCAATGCCACAGTGTCATGATGAGTATAACTTTGTAATCAGTATTGAAATCTGATAAAGGCAATTCTACAATCTTGTTATTCTTTTAGGGGTTACTTTTCCTGTTTTAGGAGCTTTCCCTTTTCTATACATATGTTAAATTAGATAACCACTGTTTACCAACAAAAAGCCTGTTGAGATTTTGACTGAAATTTTATCACCTCTATAGAACATATGACTCGTTTTGTAGTTTTAACTGTAAAAGTCTTGCATGTATTTTGTTGGATTCAGTTAGTTTAGCTGATGAAGGAGAAACATTGTTAGTAGAAAGTTAGTGACAGAACTGAAAAAGTCTGCATTAGTAAATCAGTTAACATTTATAGCTGCTAATTATGTGAAAATCATGTTTTTCTCAGGGAAGAAAAAAGGTTACACACAAACATTCTCTCCAGAATGCTGTATCTAATTTTACGAAATAAATTTTCCCATTATATAAAATTTTGTATGATCAAAAATGGTTTTATGTGGACCCTCTAAGAGAAATAAGATTTTCTTTTAAAATCATTTTCATAAATCACAGAGGCCCCATTATCAAACAACTGTAGTTTAAATTGTCATTGTTTGGATCAACCAAGAGGTTGCTTTTTGACAGCCAGCCTTCCTGTGGTCAGCTGAATTTAAATCCTCCCCTTTCATTATACATTGAAAAGAGGATATTTTTAATTGGATATTGAGAGACTGAATATAGAATCTCAGGATTCTGACAGTAAACGAGGCTTCCCTAGTTGATATATTTATGTAAACTGCCTCCATTAGCCAGAACAATGAACGGCTAGCTCATATGAATTTGTACTGCTGAATTTGATCACAATTCTCTCTGATAATGTTCCTCAGCATTTCAAAGTTCCAAGTGTGCCATAAACATGAATTTTCAATTGCTATAGAATGGTGGAATTATCATCTACTTTAATCTGCATTTGAACATTTATGGATGATGATATAGTTGAAGACGATGATCGATTTATTCAAGTGATGATCTTTTTAAAGTTTTACTCTGAAAAGCAAGAAATTATTTTGATATCCATTATTTTTCTTCTGAATTAATAGTAGGAGTTTCTCATCAAATTCATCTCATGCAAATTGTGTCATATCTCATCTTAACCATTTACTCAACAAACATTTATGACTTATCCACTTCATTCCAGGCAATAAATGTCATTTTTCCTCTGCTTAGAGACTAGTGAGAAGAGACATGAAATAACCAAATCACAAATTAAACAGAATGTTGTTGGTTGGTGACATGAAGCAAATAGTCACAGGATTGAGATTCAGATAGAAGGGGGATTCTTTTTAGAGACATGGGCCAAGTACATTTGCAATGAGACCTACGTTGCAGGAAAGAACTGACATATTTAGGTCAGGGAAACTGGCTTTGGGGCATAAGAGAGAACTCTTACAAGAGTTTTGAGCTTCAAACAAGTTTGATCATTTTTTTTTAAGGTATAGATTTTATTCTGTGTTGTAGAAAGCATTTTGAATTCAAAGCTGAATTGACTTCAAAGTTTTCAATGAAAAGCAAGGTTTCAGTTGGTTGGCAAGACAAGTGGGTTTGAGAAATCCTGAAATTTGTAAGTAATGATTTTTAAAGTTAAGATAGGCAAGATGATGATACATTAAAACAACAACAACAACAACAACAACAAAACTGTCCTTTATGCTCCCAGGTCAAATGCAGTTCTGCTCCACATTGTCTTTGCTCAGGATCCATGCAGATGCACCCCTATCTGGCAATGCTGGTGATCATGCAGCATAAAAAGAGAACAGGTGAATCATGTGCTGATTTCTAAGGTTTCTGCTCAGAAGTGACACGTCACTTCCAATAACATTTTTTCATGAAGCAATTCACCTAATCAAGCTTGATGTTTGTGTAACAGGAAAGTAATAATACCTTACCAAGATAGGAAAGAGTAGTTTTGAGCAATACAGTATACCAAATAAAACCTCATGTCACTAAAGTGCTTTGATAATAAATTGTATTGTGACATATAAGATTATGTGTTAAGATTACTTGTTGAAAGGCAACAAAATTTTAGTCACTTTACAACAGTTGGATATGATCTCATTCTTACAACTAATAAAAAATAAGTATGTACTCAGGAAAATTATAGGCAATATCATCACTTTAAAAATCTACCACATAAAATACTAATCTTTAAGAGTTTCATAAAATGCCAAGGGCTTTCCTATTTCTTCTGTTAGCAGAGACTCTGGGATTAGAAAGTTAAAGATCACATTTGGGAAATGAGGAAATAAAAGCAATGTTACTCTAGAAGGAAAAGAAAATGAAGAGAAAATATGACAGGGAAATGTAGATGTCTTTAATATGCTATTCCTCTTCCAGTGTGATGTAGCTGCTAGGAACATGGCTATCCAGAATGGTGACCACATTTCTCACATTCCTTTTCAATTGAGTGTTGGTATATGGCAGAATTTTGGCTAATTTAAAGTAACTGGAAGTGTCTCATGACAGTTTCCAGAAACCTTAAAGAAAGGGGAAAAAAAAAAACAAAACAAAACAGAGGAAGCATCTACTCCTTTTATTCTTTCTTCTTTATTTTACTCCCTTCTATATGCAGGTGCTTTCCTAAACCATGAGGATGAGAGAGACACGCCAGGAATGACAGAGCAGTGAACTGGAAATATTGTGGTCCTTGTGCACACACGCCTTAGATGACTTTCCTCTGAACCCATATTTATGTGGGAGCAAAATAAACCACTAACTTCTTTTTTTAAAACATATCTAAAAGGAAGCAAAGAAACAACCCCATGTCAGAAATATATTTTATTTTACAGGAAAAAAAAATTAGTGTCAAAATTTATATATCACGTGTTCTCAATTTTCAACTGTTTCCCTCTCTTACAGGTAAAAGGAACAGAATATGAGGTTATAGATCATTTTAGCTTTAACTGCTGGGATGAACACTCAATTTAAGACATTTTCATATCTACACAGAATCAAAATGCAATGTTTTAATTGTCATTTAAAATAATCATAGTAATCATTGACTTTCTTTATGTACAATATATTATACATCTGAAATTTGAGTGACAATGATTAGATAAAGACCAGATTCACTGCATGATTGACATCCAGTTCTGTGGTTCAGAGTCTTGAATCAACAGCCTTACTTTTATTATTTTTACTCAATTCATCAGAGTGGGAAAACAGAAAGAACAAAATAAACCAGCAAATGCCTTAGAATAATAGCCTGTCTGGATGATTATATATAGAAACATATTAAAAGTTAGAATTACTCTCATTTCTGTCACGTTAGTGTATTTTAATTTTCACAAGTAAAATGAACTGGTGGGGTTTGTGTGAGACAGGACAGTCTCCTGAAAAGATGAGATATTTTGTTAAAGGGAGAATTATAAAGAAAGATCTGGTTATAGTAGTATTAGTAAGTAGAGGCTACTTCATTCTGACTTTAACTGATTTATCTCTTTTCTGGTAATCAAATCCTAAATTTTAGCTCTTTTAGGTGTATGATTAATGCCTTGATAAATATTGATAAACAATTCTATGAGGTATAGCACAGTTAATTCTTTTCAGCTTTAAAATGGTAGCCTCCAGTTTCAAATATCAAAAGATAATTTCAGAATGTAAGATTTATGTTCTATTAATTTCAGCCAATCTGTCTGTCTGTGGCTCATACATACACACATCTGCATATACCATACTGTCAAAAAGTCTTCCCAACTACAAAAAACTTAAGTGTACACTAAAACATGATCTGGACTTCCCTAGTGGATCAGCAGTGAAGAACACAACTGCTTTTGCAAGAGACATGGGTTTGATGCCTGAGTCAGGAATATACCCTGGAGAAGGGAATGGTAGCCCAATCTGGTATTCTTGTCTGAGAAATCCTGTGAATGGAAGAACCTGGTGGGCTACAGGCTATGAAGTCACAAAGAGTCAGACACAACTGAGAGACTAAACAACAACAAAACACATGATCAGAGGCAATTGAGTTCAGGAAGCAGAAATAGCCTTTTTTGCTGCATCTTGGGGATATTTAGCCACTGAAGGGAAAAGGAAGAATACAGCTGATTTTGAAAATTCACATCAATTTGGAATAACAATGGATGTTGGAGCTATTGTTAATATTGTTTCTTCTCCTAATTCTCCAGTCTCCTTCCTCCTTCTCCTCTCCCTTCAGTTCCCCCATTTCACCTTTTCCTTCAATTTTCTTCCTCTACATCTTTATCTTTCCCTCTTTCTTCTACCCCTTTATCCTCCTATTTTCCTTTTTCCCTCTGTTCCTGGTCTTTCTTCCCTTTCTCTTCACTTTCCTCTCCATGTTCGTCATTCCTTTTTCTCAAATTCTCCTAGTTTCTTCTTTCCCTATTTCTAAGAATTAAAATAGGCTAAGATTTAGATCACCTGATTAATGACATGCTGGCCCTGATATTTTTTTGTGAATTGGGAGCATATGATTCTGACAGCTTGTTTTGTTCCTTTTTTTCTCCCTTAGAAATAAAATGTTGCATAATTAATTGCTATAAAATGTTTCACAGGCAGAGCACTAAAAGTTGGAGATTAGAAAATAAAAATAAATAAGGATATAGGGTGTCTTAACTCTAGAAGCCTTTCACAGCATTTGCTGCAATATTTTCATTACTGTGTTCCTAAATATGTATTTTGACACAACATTTTTGTATTTCAAACTAGTTATTTCATAAAGCTTGTCCCTTGTGTCTAGATGCATTTTTCTCCGTAGCTCCAGGCAACTGCTTCATTTTCTGAGGCATAATAATATTTTCTTTTTCCTGTTTTTCTTCCTTGTACTTTTAAAATAAATTTTTAGTCTAATGTTTATGCTACTCTTACTGAATCTTAATAAATTTAACATTTTCTTACTAACACACATGCATCTAATCTTCCTTCACAGGCCAAAACAAATCTGTTGTAAAGAATAGAAAACCTCCAAATCCCGGAACTCTTCTTTTTAGCAGATATTCCCCAAATGCTAGAATATGTTAAAGTAAGTTAGATACTTAAAAAATTGCCTTGTCTAAATGATTAATAATATATATGAAAATAAAACAATGATATAGATGGGAAGGGATCTGCTTAGGTGCAGATTGCTGTGACTTGAACACAGATATGTGACCAATTTTCTCTCATCATCATCCCATTCTTAGCACCTCTCTTCTGGGTAAAGGACAGGATCATGTCTTCACCTGAATTCCAGCTTGCCACTGATTGCTGTAGGTTCAGAAGTCTGTCTTAATCAAGATATTTTACAATATCCTCCTAAAGGATCTGCCTGCAATGCAGGAGACCTGAGTTCAATTCCTGGGTCAGGAAGATCCCCTGGAGAGAGAAATGGCAACCCACTGCAGTATTCTTGCCTAGAAAATCCCATGAACAGAGAATTCTGGTGGGCTACAGTCCATGGGGTCACAAGAGTTGGACTTAGTGACTAAACCACCACCACCACCTGGTATTTTTTGGGCTTCCCTCATTGCTCAGTTAGTAAAGAATCTGCCTGCAATGCAAGAGACCCTGGTTTGGTTCCTGGATCAGGAATATCCAATGGAGAAGGGAAAGGCTATCCATTCCAATATTCTGGCCTGGAGAATTCCATGGACTATACAGTCCATGGAGTCACAGAGACAGACACAACTGAAAGACTTTCACCTTTGCTTTCTTGGTATTTTTAGTGTAGAGAGGAACAAAATAAAGACTATTTCCCAAGATTTCAGCAAAGATTCCAGTTAAAGCTTAGGTTCCACATACTTGATTTTGATGCTGAGTTAAGTGGTGGTTGTTATTCAGTTACTAAGTCATGTCCGACTCTTTGCGACCCAAGGGACTGCAGCATGCCAAACTTCCCTGTCCTCACCATCTCTTCGAATTTGCCAAAACATAGGCTTCCCTGGTGGCTCAGATGTTAAAGGAGACCTGGGTTTGATCCCTGGGTGGGGAAGATCCCCTTGGGAGAGTGTATGGCAACCCAATCCAATATTCTTGCCTGGAGAATCCCTAAGGGCAGAGGAGTTTGGCAGGCTACAGTCCATGGGGTCACAAAAAGTTGGACATGACTGAATGACTAAGCACACACAGCATGTCCTTTGAGTAGGTGATTCCATCCAACCATCTCATCCTCTGTCACCCTTTTCTCCTCCTGCCCTCAATCTTTCCCAGATCAGGGTCTTTCTCAGTGAGTCAGCTCTTTGCATCAGGTGACCAAAGTATTGAAGCTTCAGCATCAGTCCTTCCAATGAATATTCAGGATTGATTTTAGGATGGACTGGTTTGATCTCCTTGCTGTCCAAGGGACTCTCAAGAGTCTTCTAGCATCAATTCTTTGATGCTCAGGATTCTTTATGGTTCAACTCTCACATCCATACATGACTGCTGGAAAAACCGTAGTTTTGACTATATGGACCTTTGTTGACAAAATAATGTCTCTACTTTTTAATATGCTGTCTAGGTTGGTCAAAACTTTTCCTCCAAGGAGCAAGCATCTTTTAATTTCATGTTTGCAGTCACCATCTGCAGTGATTTTGGAGCCCTCCCAAATAAAGTCTGCCACTGTTTCCACTGTTTCCCCATCTATTTACCACGAAGTGGTGGGACCGGATGCTATGATCTTTGTTTTTTGAATGTTGAGTTTTAAGCCTGCATTTTCATTCTCCTCTTTCACTTTCTTCAAGAGGCTTCTTAGTTCCTCTTTGCATTCTATCATTAGGGTGTTGTATCTGCATATCTGAAATTGTTGATATTTCTCAACTCACTTAATATCTTGATTAAATTGAGTTAAGTGGGGCAACAGCTGATAGTTTGTGCTATTCATTTCACTAGTTGAGATCTTTCGATAAACTAGAGCTGACAATTCTATCAGTAACTTACTGATCTTTTCAGCCCTGTTCCTGGAGCTCAGTCTTATGATAGTATTTTGATTGTGTCCAGATTCCTGATTTTAATAAAGAAATCATTTGCCTTGTCAGCACAGTTCAGCCATGTTATTCTAGGAGCCATTCATAGGATGAGGCAGAGATTAGGACATGTTCTTTCATTGTTTTAACAGCGTTGTAAGTAGCTCATTCTCCTTAAAATAGCTTGAGACATTTTTGTCATCTGCAACTGAGATCTGCTTGATAATTTTTGATACCAGAAATGGTTATAAGCCATGTTTCTTCAGGTTTGAGATCTGGAAAATCAAGACTTCGTTTGGGACTTTGTTGTGTCCCAGTGAAATAATGATCTTGGAAGGTAGAACACTGGTAGTCTCTTTTATGCTATAGCAAAATTTCTCCCTCATCAGAGGACATGCACAAAGTATACTGAACTCAAATAAGTACTAGAAGCATGAGCAGCTGTATGAGCAAATTTTAGGTTAAAATGCTGACTCTCTTATCTCACACCTGTGCCTCACAGGATGTTCATTTGGCAAGTTGACCCATTTGTTGTTGTTTTTCTTCATAACATGTTGACAGCTGCTTGTGTTTGATAAAGCAGTATTGTGCCTCTCAGATTTATCACCCAAAAGGCAGCTGGGAGGGGCGTACTCAGTGACACAACTCAAAGTTGTGATTATCCCTGGAAAGGGATAAGACACAAGATATAATTCTACATCGTTAGCCTGACGGGCTGACCAGATGGTCAAAGAATTAGAAAGAACATGATTGGAGAACTCGTGAGAAGAGTTACAAGGATGAATTTTCGCCAGAGTGCAGTTTATTTCTTTTTCATGTGAATGCTCATGAAAGAGCTCACACTGTAGCAATCGTGCTCAATAATAACATAGAGAAGTGATCCACCTGGTGGATGAGTTAACCTCTTTCTGCATTGCTTCTAAGGGTGGGCTTATGATCTAAAAGGCCATGATGTTAGAGATGGATATTATATATAAGTTTAAACATGCAGATTTTTACCTTAGCAAGCTTAATCAGACTGATGGGTTGCTAAGCAAAATCTACCAGAGAAAAATGATGAGTCCCACATTCCTGTGTGGAGGACTGAGAGAAGAAGATGCTGTCAGGTGGGGGTGGGGGTTAAAATTGCCCGTCTTAACATCATTTCATAGGACTTTTCAGAGACAAGTACATTGTAAGTTAACATAGCATGAGCTGTTGCCAGAGCTACCAGTGTCTCCTTCCACCCAGCACTGCCTCCCCGTAGAGGCTCTAGGATACCAGACCACAGACACTGCCACCACCTTGAGAGATTAAGCCCTGAGCATTTGGAGTGGGAGCACTGACTCCAAGGCCCTGGACTACTAGAGAAATAACCCTAGGGAGTATCAAATAGTGAGAAGCCCCACAAAGAAAACCACTTGAATACATGACCCAGCGTCACCCAAACACCAGTAGCACCCTGTGCATCATGCCTCATCCAAACAAGAAACAAATAAAAATACAAACCCAATCATCAGCAGACAAGATTGCCACCTCACTCAGCCTGGCCCGTTAGAGGAAAAACAAACAGACAAAAAAACTCAGCACAAATCTCACCCTATATGAAGCTTACACAAACCACTGCACCAACCTTAGGAGGACAAAAACCAAAAGGAAGAAAGAATACAGCCTCGAAGCCTGGGAAAAGGAGATTATCAAACACAGTAAGTTTTAAAAAAATAATGAAAAGGCAGAGAAATACTGCACAAATGAAGGAACAAACTAGAAACACAGAAGTCCAAATAAATGACGAGGAAATAGTCAAACTACCTGAAAAAGAATTCAGAATAATGACAGTAAAGATGATTAAAAACCCTGGAAACAGAATGGAGAAAATGCAAAAATCAATTAACAAAGACCTAGAAGAATTAAAGAATAAACACACAGAGACAAACAACACAATTATTGAAATTAAAACTACTCTAGAAGGAATGAATAGCAGAATATCTGAAGCAGAAGAACGAAAACAGTAGGCTAGAAGATAAAATGGTGGAAATAAGTTCTGAACAGCAGAATAAAGTAAAAAGAATGAAAAGAACTGAGGATAGTATCAGACACTTCTGGGACAATATCAAATGCACCAACATTTGAATCATAGGGATCCCAGAAGAAGAAGAGAAAAAGAAAGGGTATGAGAAAATTTTTGAAGATATTATAGTTGAAAATTTCCCCAACATGGAAATGGAAATAGTCGATCAAGTTCAAGAGGCACAAAGAGTCCCATACAGGATGAACCTAAGAAGAAACACACCAAGATACACAGTAATCAAACTAACAAAGATTAAACACAAAGAAAGAATATTAAAAGCAGTAAGGGATGCAAAGTTTCTTCAGTATACAAGGGTTCTTCAGTATATGCAAATCAATCAATGTGATACAACATATTAACAAATTGAAAGATAAAAGCCATATGATAATCTCAATAGATGCAGAAAAAGCCTTTGACAAAATTCAGCTCTTCAAAAAATGGTCATAGACAGAACCTGTCTCAACATAATAAAGGCCATATATAAGCCTGCTGTTGCCCTTGCTGCTAAGTCGCTTCAGTCATGTCTGACTCTGTGTGACCCCATAGACGGCAGCCCACCAGGCTCCTCTGTCCATGGGATTCTCCAGGCAAGAACACTGGAGTGGGTTGCCATTTCCTCCTCCAATGCATGAAAGTGAAAAGTGAAAGTGAAGTCGCTCAGTCGTGCCTGACTCTTAGCGACCCCATGGACTGCAGCCTACCAGGCTCCTCCGTCCATGGGATTTTCCAGGCAAGAGTACTGGAGTGGGGTGCCATTGCCTTCTCCATGATAAGCCTACAGAAAACATTATTCTTAATGGTGAAAAACTGAAAGTATTCCCCCTATGATCAGGAACAAGACAAGGGTGTCCACTTTCACCACTATTATTCAACATAGTTTTGGAAGTCCTAGCTACAGCAATCAGAGAAGAAAAAGAAATAAAAGAAATCCAGATCAGAAAAGAAGTAAAGCTGTCACTGTTTGCAGATGACATGATACTGTACCTAGAAAACCCTAAAGATAAATTACTAGAGCTAATCAGTTAATTTAGCAAAGTCTTGGGATACAAAATCAATACACAGAAATCACTTGCATTTCTATACAGTAATAATGAAAAATCAGAAGGAGTAATTAAGGAATCAATCCCATTCACCACTGCAACAGAAGAATAAAATATCTAGGAATAAACTTACCTAAGGAGATAAAAGAACTGCAGAAAATTATAAGATACTAATGAAGGAAAACAAAGATGACATAAACAGATGGAGAGATATTCCATGTTCCTGGGTAGAAAGAATCAATATTGTGAAAACGACTATACTACCAAACACAATCTACACATTCAATGTGGTCCTTATCAAATTACCAACGGCATTTTTCACAGAACTAGAAAAAAAATCTACACAATTCTAATGGAAACACAAAAGACCCCAAATAGCCAAAGCAGTCTTGAGAAAGAAAAATGGAGCTGGAGGAATCAAACTTCCTGGCTTCAGATGATACAACAAAGCTACAGTCATGAAGACAGTATGATACTGGCACAAAAATAGAAATATAGACCAATGGAACCAGACAGAAAGCCCAGGAATAAACCCATGCACCTATGGGTATCTGATTTTTGATAAAGGAGGCAAGAATATACAATGGGGCAAAGACAGCCTCTTCAATAAATGGTGCTGGGAAAACTAGACAGCTATATGGGAAAGAATGAAATTAGAATGCTTCCTAACACCACACACAAAGATAAACTCAAAATGGGTTAAAGACCTAAATGTAAGACCAGAAACTATAACTCTTAGAGGAAAATAGGCAGAACACTCGATGGAATAAATCAAAGCAAGATCTTCTATGACCCACCTCCTACAGTAATGGAAATAAAAACAAAAGTAAGCAAGTGGGACCTGATTAAACTTAAAAGCTTTTGTACAGCAAAGGAAACTAAAAGCAAGGTGAAAAGACAACTCTCAGAATGGGAGAAAATAATAGAAAATGAAACAACTGACAAAGGATTGATTTCCAAAATATACAAGCAACTCATACAACTCCATACCAGATAAAATCAACCCAATCAAAAAGTGGGAAAAAGCCCCAAACAGACATTTCTCCAAATAAGACATACAGATGGCTAAGAAACACATGAAAAGATGCTCAACATCACTTATTATTAGAGAAATGCAAATCAAAACTACAATGAGATATCACCTCACACTGATCAGAATGGCCATCATCAAAAAGTCTATGAACAATAAATGCTGGAGAGGGTGTGGAGAAAAGTGAATGCTCTTCATCTGTTGGTGGGAATGTAATATGTACCATAGTATGGTACATAGAATGTACATAGAATGTACCATACTATGGAAGATGATATGGAGATTCCTTAAAAAACTAGGAATAAGACCACCATGTGACTCAGCAATCCCACTCCTAGGCATATACCTGAGGAAACCAAAATTGAAAAGGACATATGTATCCCATTGTTTATTGCAGCACTATTTACAATAGCTAGAACATGAAAGCAACCTAGATGTCCATCGACAGATGAATGGGTGAAGAAGTAGTGGTACATATATACTATTGAATATTACTCAGCCATAAAAAGGAATGTGTTTGAGTCAGTTCTAATAAGCCTGTTATACAGAGTGAAGTAAGTCAGAAAGAGAAAGATAAATATTGTATACTAATGTATATATAAGGAATCTGGAAAAATGATGCTTAAAAATTTATTTGCAGGGCAGCAGTGGAGAAACAGGCTTAGAAAATAGACTTATGGATATGGGGAGAAAGGAGGAAAGGGTGAGATGTATGGAGAGAGTAACATGGAAACTTACATTACTGTATGTAAAATAGATAGCCAATGGGAATATGCTGTATGTCTCAGGAAACTCAAACAGGGGCTCTGAATCAACCTAGAGGGGTAGGATTGGGAGAGAGATGGGAGGGAGGTTCAAAAGGGAGGGGATATATGTATACCTATGGCTGATTCATGTTGAATTTGACAGAAAACAACAAAATTCTGTAAGGCAATTATCCTTCAATTAAAAAATTAATAAATTAAAAAAAATGATGAGTCCCTAATATAACATTATAGGCTATAGATAACAGTTTTGTGGCATGTCAATTTTATTAAGCCTTTTCCACCATGGAGAAAGCAGTTATTTCCTACCACTAGAATAGCTTCTTATTCTTTAAGTGGGTTAGCTTTCCCATCTTGTTACAGTTCAGCTAGCATTTCCTGCCACCTCTGTATTTATTGTATGCTTTATTGTCACTGGACATGAATATGACTCACTTTTTAAAGTTTATTTTTTAATCAGAGGAAAATTGCTTTACAATTTTGTGTTGATTTCTCATTTTGTGGAGATTAGGTTGCCTTTTTGGAAAGCTGAGGTCTTTTGCCAGTGTTCAGAACATGTTCTGTAGTTGTTGTTTGACATGAAGATATGTTTTTGATGTATTTGTGGGTAGGAAGGTGATCTCCTGATATCACTTCTCTGCCACCTTCAAGACTCACTTTTAATCTAAAAAGATTAAGTTGTGGGCCTGTTCCAGGAAGATGTGACCCAATCTTATGATAAACTTGATCACCTCAAAGTAGCTGAGCTTTTTATGAAAGTGGTATAGTCTCTTGGAGACACAGTGACAATATCAGTCTTATTTCCTGCATAATCATGAGTCTTAGAACAAGCAGTAGAATGGAAATGACAGCTGTTCCTATTAAATCTAGTGACCATCAGTTATGAAAACTTTAAGGGGGGGATGTCATTTTGTTGACTGTCAGTCCGTCCTGTTTATCAAAGGGAAAGAAAACTGCTGTTGCATGATTAGACAGAGGAAGTATGTCTGGAACCCAGGAACCATCACATCCTTTAATTGTCACATACAGTAATAAAAGGTAATGTGTGAGTGTGTATGTGTGTGTGTGTGTATGCATGCATGCACACATGTGCTCAGTCATGTCAGACTGTTTGCAGCCCCATGGACTATAGACCACCAAGTCCTCTGTCCATTGAAAAAATGGTACTAATGAACCTATTCGCAGGGCAGAAATAGAGACTCAGGTATAGAAAACAGACTTATGGGCACAGAGGGTGCAGGAGAAGGTGGGATGAATAGAGAGAGTATCATATATACACTTTTGGGAAGATCCCCTGGAGGAGGGCCTGGCAACCCACTCCAGTAGTCTTGCCTGGAGAATCCCCATGGACAGAGGAGCCTGGCGGGCTACAGTCCATGGGGTAGCAAAGAGTCAGACATGACTGAGCAACTAAGCACACACACACACACACACACACACGTGTCAAATAGATAGCTAGCAGGAAGAAGCTGCATAACACAGGAGCTCAGCTTGGAGCTCTGGGGTGACTTACAGGGGTGGGGTGGGGAGTGGTGGAAGGGAGGCTTAAGAGAGGGAGGGGATATATGTGTACTTATAGCTGATTCACGTTGTGGTACAGCAGAAACCAACACAATGTTGTAAAGCAATCATCCTCCAATTAAAAATAAATTTTAAAAATTAAAAAGAAAATGCTGCAGTGGGTTGCCATTTCCTACTCCAGGGGATCTTTCTGATCCAGGGATCAAATTTACATCTCTTGTGTCTCCTGCATTGGGAGGTGGATTTTTTACCACTGCACCACCTGGGGAGTCAATAAAAAGTAGACTTAAAAAAATAATGTAGGAACATTCACTGAGACACATTTTTAAGGAATGAATGTTTTTCTTATCTTGCCAAGTAAAGACATCTGAGGAGAGGAGGAACATGTAATTTTAATGGAGAAAGAAAGTTATAAATAAGAACTATAACCTTTTGACATAAGGATGAAGGAACAAGCTGTATAGGAAAGTGATAGCCACATTTGTCTGTCCTTATGTCTCTTTCTGTCTCCCTCTCTCTTTCCTTTCTCTGAGGTTTAAGTGTGTGTGTGTATTCATGTACATGAGAAAAAGAAAAGAGAGAAATTGCATAATATAGAATCTACCTATCAAGAGCATATATACTATGTATGTGCTACATAAATTTATAATTGGGTCCAGAGGTTAAGTAAAGATTGTTAAGAGGGGACTCTGTCTGAAATAAGGACCATAAATATTATTCAGAAATGCATGCACTGACTGGGAAATTGGGTCCCTCCTTTTAGGAAGTGTGTGATAGTGTTTTATAAAGTGTGGTTGGTTGTGGTATTTTTAAGCTGTAACACGTTATTACTGTTTTTGTACAGGTTAACTATAGGAAGAAGTCTGTGAGTCCTACTGAATAAGCAGAGATGGGAACTGTGGTCCATAGATTAGCTGGGTTTTCACCTGTCCCCACCCACTTCTGGTGTACCATCTCGTATTGCAAATCCTGGAAAGGTAAACGCCAGATACTCTGTAACTAGGATTCCACATGTGTGATTTGCACTCATCAATCATATGCACTGACAGAAGACTTAAGTTTGGGAACTAGTTATGAGAGAAGTGGCTACCTGCAGGCCACTCTTTTTGCAGGCAGGAAGCAGCCGGCCAGTGTGACAACGGGGCCAACAGTCCTGCCATCATCTCCCCGATCCCTGAATTACAGGGGAGGTGATATGTTTGTGGAGCCAGCGTTCGTTGTTTTCCACATTCTTGTTAGAATCTGAGATTTCTTGTAGAAATTAAAAAAAATACTGAAATTAATTACCAGAATACAAGTGACTGAGTCTTTTGTTCATATTGCTCTCATGCTTTGCTTTTCAGTGGGTGATATTAAAAAAGATTCCTTATGAAGCTGTTCTTTTCATTGATATGAAGTTTCATTTACCTTATGTATGTTTTCTGAAATGACGTCTTGCCAAGTGTAAATTCATCTAACATATTGGGTTGGCCATAAAGTTTGTTTGGGTTTTTCAGTGAGATGTTATGGAAAATCTCAAACGTTTTGGCCAACCCAGTATTTATCAACAGTTCCCTGGTGGTTCATACCTTGACCAAAAGTTGTGAATATCATACTTTATAGGCGTAACTTGTTTTATTCCACTTTGCTTTATTGCACTTTACAGATACTGTGTTTTTTACAAATTGAAGGTTTATGGCAACCCTGCCTCAAGCAAGCCTTGTTAGTGCCATTTTCCCAAAAGTATTTGCTTGCTTTGTATCTGTATGTCACATTTTGGTAATTATTACAGCATTTCAAGCCATCCACTGACAAAAAGATTATGACTTGTTGAAAGCAAGAAGTTCGATAGTATTTTTAGCAGTAAAGTATTTTAAAATTAAGATATACATATTGTTTTTATAGCTATAAAGCTACTGCACACTTAATAGAATACAGTAGAGCATAAAATAACTTTTATATGTATGGGGAAGCAACAAAAAAAAATGTCTGTGATTCCCTATTTGTTATATTTGCTTTATTGCAGTTGGTGGGGAACAGAATCTATATCTCTGAGGTATACCTGCGATTAGGTCAAATGTATATTGCTTTAGAAAATAGTAACTTCTGTGATCAAAAGCAGATTAGCATTTAAAAACATGACGCTCACTATTTACTTTTAGCTGCTTTATTTATCTATAATTTATTTATCTATAATTTTTCTGGTGTAGATAATATTTATCTATAATATATTTATCTATTTGTTTATTTATCTATAATTGTATTATAGATGAAATAAAATGTCACTATTTTATATAATGTTTTAAAATGTTTATACAATGCTTAAATGTTTAAAAATAATTATGTGTAAATATCACTGTATAATATAAAATGCTTTTATATACAATCACTTTGAGATTTTGTGGATTACAGACCTGTGAAATTCTAAGTATATGTAAATATCATGTGTATTTTACAAGAGAAAAAAATAATAAAATTCAAGAAACTTCTGTCCAACACCTAAGTCATAAAGCTTGACAGTCATCAAAGGATGTTTTACCACTTTATTTAAATGAACTACTTATCTTCTCACAATTTTAAAATGCATCAAAAATTATTTATGTATAATAAACACAAGTGGTTAGAAGTTCATGATTTATCTTTCTAAAGCTGCATTATAGAAAGAGTTGATATTTTAAATAAAAATTTTATTTTTATTTTCAGTATTTAGATAGATAATAAATATTTTAAATATTTTTAACTTGTCTCAAGCATATTATTATGTGGGTAAAAGAGGATTTTTCTATCGCATATTGAAAATTAAGTGATTTTCAAATGCGATTTATGACTGTACCAAAACCATCTGGTCTTGCCCTTTTTCCCAATAATATTAAAAAATCACATACCCAGGTAGATGAACCATTGACCTATTATGGTTTGGAAGTTTTCATACATTTTTATCCAGCTGATTTTGTTACTCCCTGCAGAATCCTTTTGGTAAATATTGAGCAGTCATTGCCTCTGTAATGAAGTGTATCTAGGCAAATAGGTGGGTAAAGTGCAGAAATTTGATACATAGATACATTTAAAATATCTACACAGAAACTGGATTAAAAAGTAATGCTCAAAATTCTCCAAGCCAGGCTTCAGCAATATGTGAACCGTGAACTTCCTGATGTTCAAGCTGGTTTTAGAAAAGGCAGAGGAACCAGAGATCAAATTGCCAACATCCACTGGAACATGGAAAAAGCAAGAGAGTTCCAGAAAAACATCTATTTCTGCTTTATTGACTATGCCAAAGCCTTTGACTGTGTGGATCACAATAAACTGTGGAAAATTATGAAAGAGATGGGAATACCAGACCACCTGACCTGCCTCCTGAGAAATCTGTATGCAGGTCAGGAAGCAACAGTTAGAACTGGACATGGAACAACAGACTGGTTCCAAATAGGAAAAGGAGTTCATCAAGGCTGTATATTGTCACCCTGTTTATTTAACTTATATGCAGAGTACATCATGAGAAACGCTGGACTGGAAGAAACACAAGCTGGAATCAAGATTGCCGGGAGAAATATCAATAACCTCAGATATGCAGATGACACCACCCTTATGGCAGAAAGTGAAGAGGAACTCAAAAGCCTCTTGATAGTGAAAAAGGAGAGTGAAAAAGTTGGCTTAAAGCTCAACATTCAGAAAACAAAGATCATGGCATCCAGTCCCACCACTTAATGGGAAATAGATGGGAAAACAGTAGAAACAGTGTCAGACTTTATTTTTCTGGGCTCCAAAATCACTACAGATGGTGACTGCAGCCATGAAATTAAAAGACGCTTACTCTTTGGAAGGAAAGTTATGACCAACCTAAATAACATATTCAAAAGCAGAGACATTACTTTGCCAACAAAGGTTCGTCTAGTCAAGGCTATGGTTTTTCCTGTGGTCATGTATGGATGTGAGAGTTGGACTGTGAAGAAGGCTGAGCACCGAAGTATTGATGCTTTTGAACTGTGGTGTTGGAGAAGACTCTTGAGAGTCCCTTGGACTGCAAGGAGATCCAACCAGTCCATTCTGAAGGAGATCAGCCCTGGAATTTCTTTGGAAGGAATGATGCTAAAGCTGAAGCTCCAGTACTTTGGCCACCTCATGTGAAGAGTTGACTCATTGGAAAAGACTCTGATGCTGGGAGGGATTGCAGGCAGGAGGAGAAGGGGACGACCGAGGATGAGATGGCTGGATGGCATCACTGACTCGATGGACATGAGTTTGAGTGAACTCCGGGAGTTGGTGATGAACAGGGAGGCCTGGCGTGCTGTGATTTATGGGGTCGCAAAGAGTCGGACACGACTGAGTGACTGATCTGATCTGATCTGATGTTTTTCACTATCAATAATTTATTGCTGCTTTATTATAGTGGAACCTGACACATTGCATGGAAAATATAAACACCAAGATTCAGATATATTTCCTTAATGACCTTATGGCACCTGCCATGAAACAGATGTCAATAAGTGTGAACTGAAAGATTTTGTGAGCTAGCTTTGCAAATTATGGTCCCTTTAACCAGGCTTAGAGACAAATAATTGAGCTCATTGATAGTTTATCTATTCAAGCTTAGGATAGTTCCTTTCATGCAATAAAGATTCATGTGATTTCATGTTAACAACAAATTTCAAAATAATCCACACAACCCTTGTGGGGCTTCTCAGGTGGTACAGTAGTAAAGAATCTTCCTGCCAATGTAGGAAATGCAAGAGACACGGGTTTGATCCCTGGGTTGGGAACATTTTCTGGAGTAGGAGATGCAACCCACTCCAGTATTTCTGCCCAGAAAATTTCATGGACACAGGAGCCTGGCAGGCTAGAGTTCATGGATCAGAGTCAAACACGACTGAGTGTGTGTGTGCACACACACCCAGACACATACTCACATATCTTTGTCTCAGTAGCAACAGACTGTTATTTTCTTTGCCATATAATCTGATTATATAATCCTAATTATTTTCTAAAAAAGTAACATGAGCATCCCCCAATTCTTATAGTCTTGAAGATTAAACAAAATATAAAAAGACTAGACTCAAATAGCCACCTTTTACAAAAATATTGAGGTGTATGTGGTAGTTTGTATACACATATATGCATACATACAGATGTGCATATACATGTAAAATATGTAATCACTAGCTATGGAAATAAAATTAAGATTTTATACTAAAACGAATGTGAAATATTTCAGTGATATGAAGAACAAAGTGTTTTTATAAAGGCTTTCCTGTAATTTGTAGCAATGCCTTAGTAAGAATAAAATTACACATGTTACATGTTGTTGTTGTTCAGTTAATCATGTCTGATTATTTTTGATTCCATGGACCGCAGCACGCCAGGCTTCCCTGTCCTTCACCATCTCCTGAAGTTTCCTCAAACTCACATACATTGAGTCAGTGATGCAATTCAATCATGTCATCCTCTGTCACCCCCTTCTCCTGCCTTCAATCTTTCCCAGCATCAGGGTCTTTTGCCATGAGTCACCTCTTTGCATCTGGTGGCCAAAGTATTGGAGCTTCAGCTTTAGCATCAGTCCTTCCAAAGAATATTCAGGTTGATTTCCTTTAGGATGGACTGGTTTGATTTCCTTGCTGTCCTAGGGACTCTGATGAGTCTTCTCCAGCACTACAGTTTGAAGGCATTGATTCTTAGGCACTCAGTCTTTTTTATTGTCCAGCTTTCACATCCGTACATGACTGCTGGAAAAACCATAGCTTTGACTATATGAACCTTTGTTTGAAAAGTAATGTCTCTGTTTTTTAATATGCTGTCTAAATTGGTCAAAGCTTTTCTTCCAAGGGGCAAGAATCTTTTAATTTCATGTTTGCAGTCACCATCTGCAGTGATCTTGGAGCCCAAGAAAATAAAGTCTGTCATTGTTTCCCCATCTATTTGCCATGAAGTGATGGGACTGCATGCCATGATCTTAGTTTTCTGAATGTTGAGTTTTAAGCCAGCTTTTTTACTCTTTCCTTTCACCTTCATCAAGAGGCTCTTTACTTTCTCTTCGCTTTCTGCCATAACGGTGGTATCATCTGCCTATCTGAGGTTATTGATATTTTTCCCAGGAATCTTGATTCCAGCTTGTGCTTCTTCCAGCCCAGCGTTTCTCATGATGTACTCTGCATATTAGTTAAATAAGCAGGGTGACAATATACAGCCTTGACATACTCCTTTTCTTATTTGGAACCACTCTGTTGTTCCATGTCCAGTTCTAACTGTTGCTTCCTGACCTGCATATAGGTTTCTCAAGAGGCAGGTCAGGTGGTCTGGTATTCCCATCTCTTTCATAATTTTCCACAGTTTATTGTGATCCACACAGTCAAAGGCTTTGGCATAGTCAATAGGTCAGTTTTCATTCCAATCCCAAAGAAAGGCAATGCCAAAGAATGCTCAAACTACTGCACAATTGCACACATCTCACACGCTAGTTAAGTAATGCTCAAAATTCTCCAAGCCAGGCTTTAGCAATACGTGAACTGTGAACTTTCAGATGTTCAAACTGGTTTTAGAAAAGGCAGAAGAACCAGAGATCAAATTGCCAACATCCGCTGGATCATCAAAAAAGCAAGAGAGTTCCAGAAAAACATCTATTTCTGCCTTATTGACTATGCCAAAGCCTTTGACTGTGTGGATCACAATAAACTGTGGAAAATTCTGAAAGAAATGGGAATACCAGACCACCTGACCTGCCTCTTGAGAAATCTGTATGCAGTAGGAATAAAATTACACATGTTATATGTTGTTGTTGTTCAGTTACTCAGTCATGTCTGATTATTTTTGATTCCATGGACGGCAGCACACCAGGGTTCCCTGTCCTTCCCCATCTCCTGGAGTTTCCTCAAACTCACATATGTTGAGTCAGTGATACCATTCAATCATATCATCCTCTGTCACCCCCTTCTCCTGCCTTCAATCTTTCCCAGCATCAGGGTCTTTTGCCATGAGTCACCTCTTTGCATCTGGTGGCCAAAGTATTGGAGCTTCAGCTTCAGCATCAGTCCTTCCAAAGAATATTCAGGTTGACTTCCTTTAGGATGGACTGGTTTGATTTCCTTGCTGTCCTAGGGACTCTGAAGAGTCTTCTCCAGCACTACAGTTTGAAGGCATTGATTCTTAGGCACTCAGTCTTTTTTATTGTCTGGCTCTCACATCCGTACGTGACTGCTGGAAAAACCATAGCTTTGACTATATGTACCTTTGTTTGAAAGTAATGTCTCTGCTTTTTAATATGCTGTCTAAATTGGTCAAAACTTTTCTTCCAAGGGGCAAGAATCTTTTAATTTCATGTTTGCCATCACCATCTGCCGTGATTTTGGAGCCCAAGAAAATAAAGTCTGTCTGTTTCCATTGTTTCCCCATCTATTTGCCATGAAGTGATGGGACTGGATGCCATGATCTTTATTTTCTGAATGTTGAGTTTTAAGCCAGCTTTTTTACTATTTTCTTTCACCTTCATCAAGAGGCTTTTTAGTTCCTCTTCACTTTCTGCCATATGGGTGGTATTATCTGCATATCTGAATTATTGATATTTCTCCCAGAAATCTTGATTCCAGCTTGTGGTTTATCCAGCCTGGCATTTTGCATGATGTACTCTGCATATAAGTTAAATAAACAGAGTGGCAATATACAGCCTTGATGTACTCCTTTCCCAATTTTGAACCAGTCTATTGTTCCATGTCGGGACTTGGACTAATCTGGATGTGTTACATGTATAAGTTATTTATAAATCTATATAATTTATAAGAGTTTTTCCAGGTGGCTCAGTGATAAAGACTGCCAGCCAGTGCAGGAGATGCAAGAGACATGGATTTGATCCCTGGGTCAGGAAGATTCCCTGGAGAAGGAAATGGCAACCCACTCCCATATTCTTTTCTGAAAAAAATCCCATGGACAGAGGATCTGGTGAGCTACAGTACATGGGGCCACAAATAGTGGGACATGACTTAGTGACTAAGCACGCGTGTACCACATAAACATTTTAAATAAAAATATATAGCTTCAAATTGATCTATATATGTAAAATAGAAAAATATGAGGAAAAGGGCACAATTAGTAAACAGTGACATAAACAGAATACTGATGTACGAAGAAAGATGTTTATTAGTAGAATCAGCTTTACAATAAATGTCTATTTTTCATAAATTAATTCACCTAGTACAATTATTATAAATTTACAGACTACAAAAGTGTGCTTATTAAGTTGACATAAAACTTTAGAAATAATTAGGACAAAGAATAAAATGTAACATGTTTACTTTGTGATACTATAATAGTTGGGAATTTGCTATGAGGAATTGTGTTACTGCATTCAAGTTAGTACTGTTTGTGGCATGACAGGTCAATAAATCTAGAGATGGGTTGTTGGGACAGGGGTGGCAACTTTACACAGAAATCCAGCAGACCAAGAAGATAGTGGATTGTTTAGCCTGGTCTGGATGTTACTTTCTTTGTATAGAAAAAAAAGAGGAAGAGGTGAGGAAGCCAAGTTGGTTTTCTTTGTTGTTTTTTTTTTTTTTTTTTTTAAGGCAAATGTTGCTGCAGTTATTTTCTGGTACCAGCCAGGTTTCTGAGAGAGTATATATGTTAATTTCTTTTTTCATGCAGCCATTCATAGGTGGGCTTGGTCAGGTTATCCCCTGTAGACTAAACAAAGGTAGGGCCACATTGTATGCTTTAAGTTACTAGTAAATTCAGTTCAGTCAACAGTCATGTCCGACTCTTTGCGACCCCATGGACTGCAGCACACCAGGCCTCCCTGTCCATCATCAACTCCCAGAGTTTACTCAAACTCATGTCCATTGAGTCTGTGATGCCATCCAACCATCTCATCCTCTGTCCTCCCCTTCTCCTTCTACCTTCAATCTTTACCAGCATCAGGGTCTTTTCAGTGAGCCAGTTCTTTGCATCAGGTGGCCAAAGTATTGGATTTTCAGCTTCAGCATCAGTCCTTCCAATGAATATTCAGGACTGATTTCCTTTAGGATGGACTGGTTGTATCTCCTTGCAGTCCAAGGGACTCTCAAGTGTCTTCTCCAATACCACAGTTCAAAAGCATCAATTTTTCAGCACTCAGCTTTCTTTATAGTCACACTCTTACATCCATACATGACTACTGGAAAAACTATAGCCTTGAGTAGATGGAACTTTGTTGGCAAAGTAGTGTCTTTGCTTTTTAATGTGCTGTCTAGGTCGGTCATAACTTTCCTTCCAAGGAATAAACGTCTTTTAATTTCATGGCTGCAGTCACCATATGCAGTGACTTTGGAGCCCCCTAAAATAAAGTCTGCCCCTGTTTCCAATGTTTTCCCATCTATTTGCAATGAAGTGATGGGACCAGATGCCATGATCTTTGTTTTCTGAATATTGAGTTTTAGGCCAACTTTTTCACTTTCCTCTTTCACTTTCATCAAGAGGCTCTTTAATTCTTCCTCCCTTTCTGCCATAAGGGTGGTGTCATCTGCATATCTGAAGTTATTGATATTTCTCCAAGCCATCTTGATTCTAGCTTGTGCTTCCTCCAGCCCAGGATTTCTCATGATGTACTCTGCATATAAGTTAAAAAAGCAGAGTGACAATATACAGCCTTGACATACTCCTTTTCCTATTTGGAACCAGTCTGTTCCATGTCCAGTTCTAACTGCTGCTTCCTGACCTGCATATAGGTTTCTCAAGAGGCAGGTCACGTGGTCTGGTATTCCCATCTCTTTCATAATTTTCCACAGTTTATTGTGATCCACACAGTCAAAGGCTTTGGCATAGTCAATGAAGCAAAAGTAGATGTTTTTCTGGAACTGTCTTGCTTTTTCGATGATCCAATGAATGTTGGCAATTTGATCTCTGGTTCTTCTGCCTTTTCTAGATCCAGCTTAAACATCTGGAAATTCATGGTTCACGTATTGCTGAAGCCTGGCTTGGAGAATTTTGAGCATTACTTTACTAGCGTGTGAGATGAGTGCAATTGTGCAGTAGTTTGAGTATTCTTTGGCATTGCTTTTTTTTGGGACTGGAATGTAAACTGACCTTTTGCAGTCTGGTGGCCACTGCTGAGTTTTCCAAATTTGCTTGCATACTGAGTGCAGCACTTTCACAGCATCATCTTTTAGGGGATGAAATAGCTCAACTGGAATTCCATCATCTCCACTAGCTTTGTTTGTAGTGATGCTTCCTAAGGCCCACTCGACTTCACATTCCAGGATGTCTGGCTCTAGGTGAGTGATCATACCATTGTTGTTATCTGGGTTGTGAAAGATCTTTTTTGTACAGTTCTTCTGTGTATTCTTGCCACCTTTTCTTAATATCTTCTACTTCTGTTAGGTACATACCATTTCTGTCCTTTATTGAGACCATCTTTGCATGAAATGTTCCCTTGGTATCTCTAAATTTCTTGAAGAGAGCTCTAGTCTTTCCCATTCTATTGTTTCCCTCTATTTCTTTGCACTGAAGAAAGCTTTCTTATGTCTCCATGCTATTCTTTGGAACTCTGCATTCAAAGAAGTATATCTTTCCTTTTCTCTTTTGCCTTTTGCTTCTCCTCTTTTCACAGCTATTTGTAAGGCCTCCTCAGACAGCCATTTGGCTTTTTCACCTCTCTTTTCCATGGGGATGATCTTGATCCTTATCTCCTGCACAATGTCACGAACCTCTGTCCATAGTTCATCAGGCACTCTGTCTATCAGATCTAGTCCCTTTAATCTATTTCTCACTTCTACTATATTATCATAAGGGATAATTTAATTTAAGTCATGCCTGAATGGTCTAATGGGTTCCCTACTTTCTTCAATTTAAGTCTGAATTTGGCAGTAAGGAGTTGATGATCTGAGTTTGCTCCCAGTCTTGTTTTTGCTGACCGTATAGAGCTTCTCCAGAGTTTCAGACAGACTGAAAGCCACCATCACAACTTTAGGTTATAACTTTAAGCAAAAGTTATAAAAAGTTATAATTATAAAATAATTTTATAATTTTTATAAAATAAAAGTTATAAAAGTAATTTCCTTTTAGTTAAAGGAATATAAAACAAAGGTTAAAGTAAAAGGAATAGATCCAATATGAAGTCAAATTTGTTCTTCTCTATTACAATAGGCTATGGGGAGCGCATAATTTTTGATAGTCTTTTACAAAGTAAAAAGGATGGATGTCTTGGTTAACATTGTGAGCCAATACTTGGTGAATCATGCTTTTTTTAAACATATCAGAAAATATAAATATTGCATAATACATGCTAATGGGACTTTTGTAGAGGTATGTCTCAAGGGCTTAAGGCTTTTTAAAATTAGAATATTCTGTCAATAAAATATTTGTCCTTTCTAAAACCTGACTGAAATGAAAGAACTGTTGGTTAAGTCAATTCACTCAGTATGAAAAAGAACTCTTCTACTAAGTGTTTAAAACATGTAGACAATGTAAATGATAAGTTTCATTTTCCATTTATCAAATTACACTTTAAGAAAGCAAAATTAAATAAAGTGTTAAAGTTAGGCATTTAATTCCATTTAAAATTGAATTTTGGTTTAGATAAAATATTAGTACCTCCCATCTTCTGGTAGACTCTTTAATTTTAAATAATTCTTAAATTGAAAACAAAGGGATAGATAGAGGGAAAACTCACAGTGTCTCAAGATTCTTAAAGTTCTCTTGAACAAAGGAGATCTACATTTTCATCTGCATTCTTTAATTTCCAAATTTTTAACAGAATAAAAGGACAGTAGTTGATATGAGCTATTGCATTTAAGCTGTATGAAGAAGAAGTAGAATCAAAGAAAATATGAATATCCTTATTGATATGGCTGTCAGTTGATCAAGCAGCTTATTAAACATTTGGTCAGTTTATGAAGAAATTGATCTACATTAAGGCAAAGAAAATATTTATTATATTCCTTTTTAAGTTTATATTATAAAATATGTCATAAATGATTTTTTTGCATAAAGTATCTGCATCCTATTTGTCTCTGCAAACGTACTTTAGGAAACCATTTCTTCCCCTTTCTGTCATTTCTAAAATTTATGTTCCTGCCTTTATGCCTCTACTAACATGGCTGTAAATTCTGATCATCAGAGAGCTTCAAAATATTTTAGGTACCAGAATTTGCCATTACAATAGGAACAATCCTTGCTGTATACTTTTTTAAAATAACTGTGCTCTCTCTGCTGGAACTGTTGAAAGAAAATACATAGAGTGGATCTATTGCCCATCAGCTTTATTTTTTAAACGTACCACTTATTTTGTTGGAATTGTCAAAGACTGTATTTAGAACTCATAATGCTTTTGTTTAATGTTTACAACAGTAAATAGTTTGAATTCAATAAATATTATTGGTCATTGTGTACTGATCAATGCATGTTACCCATTCAACCATTTATAAATGACCAATTTCTTCTGTATGTTAAAAAAAAACCTGGAATACTTTCCTTGAACATATTCATTAATTCCAAATTGATTCCAATTTGATCAGCCACTGAACAACTATCCATCTTTGACCTTCTGACTACTTGTTGTATCTGCTGGATATTTAGTTTGATTGTATAGTTTTATTTGCTTCTGTATGTGTATTTTTGTGAATTATTCACAGGGTTAAGTTAAAATAAAACCAAGGGATATCTTAAAAAAGTATTTTAGGTAACAAAAATAAGTATATTCCTTTAAATTGGTTTCTTAAGCTACACTCACATGCAATATTTTTCAATTATTTTAGACTGAATTTCTATATTTTCTGTATATGCAAACATAATAAAGGAAGCTTTCTTTTCCTTTATACACATAAGCTCTTCTTTTCTATGCATTGTGTGATGTCTCAACCTTTTACGACTTGACTCAAAAGTCAACTCTTCTGGGAAACACTCATTGGCTGCTCTAGGCAGATTCAAGTGTTTTTTTTTTTTTTAAATTTTACTTCTTTGTCTCCTTCTGGAGTTCTTTAATTCTTTTGCTTGTGCCTCCTACCTAGACTTTAAAATACAAGTGCAGAGACTGTCATCTTTAAGACAAAGCATTTAGCAAAGCAACTGCCACACTGTGATCACTTAAGTTTATTTTTAGAAAATCTTTCCTGGTAAATAGGAAAAGGAAATCATAAGATGAGCTATAGTATTTTCATTATGAAGTTACATAGCAGGTGTGGCATTGAAAAAGTAAGGAAACATAGATTATTTGTACATGGCTTTCTGCTCCCATCTTTGTCAGTATTCATTATGTAATCTAAGGCTTACAACATATGAAATTTATTCTCATAAAAGAAATACTATTTTGCCATATTTCACCCTCTTTACCAATTGGTGTGTGAATTGTGCAGAGATGTGATATTAAATGATATATATGTGTGTGTGTGTGTGTGTGTGTGTGTGTGTGTGTATAAACACTATAGTTTACGGAGAAAAATAATGCTAAGGTAGTATTCTGGTAGAATATAATGCTGAGAAAACCATTCTAATATGATTGTTGGCTCTATTTTCATTAGCAGTGATAAAGAATAACAAACATAAAGTTGGCACACAACTGACGTTTGTTTACTGCTATTTCATGAGGATCCTCTGCACAAAGGCCCAAGGTTTAGATTATCTTATTACTTTGTCCATGGCTGAAAGATAATATAAAAGATATAAAAGATAGTTTGTACTCTGGCAGAATAACAGAGTTATCAGGGAAGAAATCTTTATTTCTCATGGTTTTTCTAAAAACAAATCCCTATGATTTCAGTTGTGAAGATGATGTGCTATCTTTCTGTGTGATGGCAGCTGAATTAGACTCTTTCTGTAAGTACCTGCACCTTAGTTAGGTCAGGCATGCACCGTGTGTTTTGTTGTTGTTTTCTTAGCCAATATATTCATATGTGTATCATTTTCCCTGGTGTCTCAGATGGTGAAAAATCAGCCTGCAGTGCAGGAGACCTGGGTTCAATTCCTGTGTCAGAAAGATACCCTAGAGAAGGGATTGGCAACCCACTCCAGTATACATGTCTGAAGAATTCCATGAACTGAGGAGACTGGAAAGCTACAGTCCATAGGGTTGCAAAGAGTCAGACATTGCATATTCATATGTAAACTTTGCTTCAAATCAATCAAGTTTATCTGTTGTGACTGACTTTTAAGTGTTTAACTCCACTAATACTTACATATTTTTTACCTATCTATAATCGTATCATAATGAATTGATTCTAATGATGTAATGATCAACGCTGTGATCAAACTCTTATGAGCCAATGTTTTCACTATTCACAGCAATGTTTTCATAGGATTTCTACTTCTTCCTTAATTTCCATGGAGAGTACCTAGCTTATTTTACATAAGATATTATCACTTTTAGCTCAGTTGGTAAAGAATCCACTGCAATACAGGACACCTTGGTTTGACTCCTGGGTTGGGAAGATGCCCTGAAGGGATAGGCTACCCACTCCAGTATTCTTGGGCTTCACTTATGGCTCAGGTAGTAAAGAATCCGCCTGCAATGCAGGAGACTTGGGCTCAATATCTGGGTTGGGAAGATCCCCTGGAGAAGGGAAAGGCTACCCAGTCCAGTATTGTGGCCTGGAGAATTCCATGGACTGTATAGTCTGTATACATGGACTGTATAGTCCATGAAGTTGCAAAGAGTCCGACACAACTGAGTGAATTTCACAGGAAACATCACATGAAACATACCACTATCATTACATTATTCTTCTGCTTAAAATTTTTAAATGTCTCCTATTTTCTGAGAGGTGAATTTGAAACTTTTATTTACATCTTCTCACTCTTGATCAACAAAAATTTCTTGTCATCTTCAAACTTTTCTGCAGTGCTTCTATATGCAAATTAGAATCCTCATTTTCCTGATCATTTTTTCCCATATTCCTATCCCTGAAACTTATGCAATTTTTTTCTTCAGAGAGCTTTTCTTAATCATTCAAGTCCTAAATAATTTTATTTTTTATTTTTATACAATTTTGAAAAGTTACTTTGCATTTACAGTTATTACAATATATTGGCTGTATTCCCCATGTTGTACAAGGCAACCTGAGTCTATCATACACCCAACAGTTAGTTCTTCCCACTCCACCCAATTATATTCCCCCATCTTCTTTGATAACCACTAATTTTGTCCCTATGTTTGTGAGTCTGCTTATTTTTTGTTATATTCACTAGTATGGCGTATTTTTTCGATTCCTTGTATTAATATAAGTGATATCATAACAGTATTTACCTTTTTCTGACTTCTTTCACTTGTAAAATACCCTCAAAGTCTATCCATGTTGCTGCACATGGCAAAATTTTGTTCTTTTTTATAACTTAGTAGTATTCCATTGTGTGTATATATGGGTATACACACACACGATGAAATTTCTTTATCCATTCATCTGTGGTGGTTTCTGTATCTTAGTGATCATAAATAGTACTGCTATGAACATAGGGATGCATGTATCTTTTCAAATTAGTGTTTTTTTTTTTTTTTTTCAGTTGTATCCTCAGGAATGGCATTGCTGGGTCAAATAGTAGTTCTATTTTTAGTTTTTTGGGGTACCTCCATACTGTTTTCCACAATGGATGAACAAATTTATATTGCCACTGAAAGTGTACAAGGATTCCCTTTTCTCTACATCCTTGACAACATTTGTCATTTGTGTTCTTTTGTTGATAACCATTCTGACAGGTATGAGATGGTATCTCACTGTGGTTTTGATTTGCATTGTTCTGATAACTAGCAATGTTGAGCATCTTTTCATGCATTTGTTGGTCATCTGCACCTCCTCTTTGAAAAAAATGTCTATCAAATTCTTCCCATTTTTAAATCAGATTGTTTTTTTCTTTTTTTGATATTAAATTACGTGCACTGTTTACATATGTTGGGTATTAATCCCCATTGGTCTTGCTGCTCTAGGCAGATTTCCACAGTGACAGGCTTCAGAAGCACCTTTCCCAGAGTAGAAAGGTCTTGGGATGTTGATGAGGAGCTTTTGTTGTTTGGCCATCCTCATCCTGTCAAGTAATGTCACTCTGCCAACAGCCTACATGTGTAAAACTCCAGAGAGCATTCTAAAGCTTCATCCTTAAAAATCATTTTTTTGAAAGGAAACCCCTAATATTTTTCTTTAGATTTTAGTATTTTTTAATGAAAATATTGTTGTTTTTATGTTGTCATCTCTTATATAGTATCAATACACTTGAAAGACTTTTCCGAATTATTTTGTGATCTCTCAGTCAGCCATCATTGCTTATTTAACTGCATTCCATTTAAATGCAACTTTTCTTTTTCTATTTTAAATTAGTTTGTATTTTAGCAATTTGATTTTGATATGCTTTTGCTTGGTTTTCTTTGTATTCATACCATTTCAGGATGATTGAGCTTCATAAAACTACTGGTTAGTGTTCATTTTTTGTAAAATTTAGAACAAGATGGCCCTTATTTCTTCAAAGACATTCTCTTCAACTTTTCTTTTGAAACTCCAACTGTATGTAAGTTTAGCCCCTTGAAAATATCCCACAGGTTATTGACAGGGGAGCTTGGTGTGCTGCAGTCCATGGGGTCACAAAGAGTTGGACAAGACTTAGCAAGTGAACAATGACAATGAACACTCTATTTACCTGTTGTTTTGCTTTGAATATTTCTTCTCTTTGTTTTAATTTGGAAATATCTAGTCCATTATCTTTAAGTTAATCTTTATTTTCTGGTGTCTGTGCTGTGCTGTGCTGTGGTTAGTCAGTAAAGCATGTCTGACTCTTTGCATCTACATGGAATATAGCCAGCTTCTCTGTCCATGGGGATTCTCCAGGCAAGATTACTGAAGTAGGTTGTCCTGTTCTCCTCCAGGGTTTCCAGTGTCTAATCTATCTTAAATCTCACATTTATGAGTGTATACACAATTTTTAGAGAATAAATTTTAGTTTTAGAATTTCCATTTGCTTTATTTTTAGTTTCCATTTTTTCTTCTGAAATACATTTTCTACTAACTGTTAAGTCTACTTTATCCTATGACTTAAAAAAAATTATAATTATTGTAAAGTCCTTATCTGCTAATTCTAATAATTGAGTTATATTTGCTTATGCTTTAAAGCACCATCTTTTCTATTGATTCCATGTTATTTGTTCTGTTTTTTTCTCCCCCCACCCCCGATGGAAATATCTAATCAACTTTACTTATATTCACCAGATTGTATATAAGATAACTATATATATTGAAGCATAACATTTCTTTGTTTCACTCATTTATAAGAGAGTCCAAAGTTTTTCCTCTATGTGGGAGTTTGGATGAACATGTAAAGTTTGTAATTCCTTTTAAAGTCAAGTTGAGTTAGATCTGAATCATGGATTTCATTAGAATCCCTGCCACTTTCACATTTTGGGGGCTGGGGTGGGGGGGATGTGTGATCTTTCAGGGGAGGTATCTGAAAAAGTCTAAACTTGGGTGTGACTTGAAGAAAATTCAATACATTGTTGACACTTGAACAACAGAGTTTTGAACTGCACAAGTCCACTTGTATGTGGATTTTATTCAATAAATGTATATTATAGTATTACATGGTCTGCTGTCTGGCTGAATC
Source organism: Bos grunniens (assembly GCF_055505025.1). Classification (NCBI taxonomy): domain Eukaryota; kingdom Metazoa; phylum Chordata; class Mammalia; order Artiodactyla; family Bovidae; genus Bos; species Bos grunniens. The sequence continues at coordinate 110,885,282 of NC_141170.1, read as the reverse complement.
TGAGAATGCATAACTATGAATACAGAGTGTTATGTGTGGATTTTTAACTACATAGAGTGTTGGTACCCCTAACTCCTGCATTGTTAAAGTGTTACCTGTACATGTAAAATATATCAAATGAGAGATTTTTAAAAAGAACCCAAACAAAACAATCTTGATAGAGGAATAGTTGATACAAGCAAAAGAGTAGGAGAATAGAGAACAGAAAAGGGAAATAGAAATTGTCTCCTGGTGTATTAGTTGGTGCTCTCAAACTGATTGCTGTTCAGTCGCTCAGTCCTGTCTGACTCTTTGCGACCCCGTGGACTGCGGCACATCAGGCTTCCCTGTTCTGCACAGGGAATAGTGTAGGCTTCCCTATCTTCACTATCTATCTCCAACTGGAAATGGAACCGATAACACACACACACATACCTATATCTATATATTTGTATAGATATATATGTCTCAAATTATTTGCTGCAGGGACTGGCAAGTCCAAAATCTGTAGGGCAAGCTGGAAGACTGGAAATTCAAGTAAGAGTCCTAAGTCTGAGGGAAGAAACTCAGGCAGAATTTCTATATTCTAATCTGTAGGCAGAATTCCTTCTTCAGGATCCCTCAGGTATTACTTTTAAGGCTTTCAAATGATTGGATGAGGCCCACTCATTTGGAAGCTAAGCTGCTTTATGTACATTCAATTGATTTAAATGTTAATCATATATAAAAATTACCTTTACAACAATTAGATTACTTGTCTATTGCCAGTCACCTTAGTCTAGTCAAGTTGATACGCAAAATTAACCATTGTACCTGCAGAGTCAAGGAAAATTTTATAGAAATTATTGCAGTTTAGAATGCCCTGAAAGGCTGATTGAAATGTGGAAGTCAAAGAATATGGGCATATATTTCATCCAAAAGGGATGATAAGAATAAAAATGTGGCAACTACTAAAATCTCCAATAATTTGGTGAAATCCCTTTGTGCTAATACCTATGATTCAGTCCCCTCTTTTTTCAAGGACTGTTGTCCAGTTAACTAGAAAAAGGCAAAATAATGTGTGTAATACAATCATAAAACCATAAAAGTTGAAAATATATTGGTAATAATTTATTCCAAAATTTCAATTAGTGTGTAACTTCTGTATTATCCATTTGGAGACCTATATTCCTCTTGATTATTTCCAGTTTGAATAGCTAATTCTCTTATGGGGTTGATAATATGAGATTTGTATATAATTTCTAAAACATTCTTTACTTCTCAGAATGGCAATTTTATAGGGCTTAGAGCAGAATACTGTAGTCCATACTTCTTGGGTCTAATGAAAGTTCTAGCACTTTTTAGCAGTGTGACTATGTGCATATTACATAAGTTTTCTGTGTCTCCAGGAATGTCATATGTAATATGGTAATAGTAACAATACCTGTCTCCTGAGTGTTGTTAGAAATACCTCAGATAGTCCAGGTAAAGTGCAAGCATCTTGTCTATATAACAATCCATATCAGCTATTACTATTTTTCTAACAGTATAACATTGTAGTATTAATAATATAGTAATAATTCAAAAATAATCAGAAATAATATTACATTGATACAAGATGACACTCACCCTATAGTGGATTTAGAGCAGGATTTGTGCAAACTCCTCTTTAATAAGAAAAACTTCTGATAATTATTTCCATTTCTACTCTAAACGTTTTCATTCTATTATTATTTATAAGGTAGTTTCTCTTAAAACCTTTGTGATTATTGTCATTCAGGATGTGGTGCACTTGCCAATGTCCTTCTTGAAATGTGCTGTCTAGAAAAAGTTTTTCCAGTATGCCCTGATCAGAGTGTTCCATTCAGAAGAACTATCTATTTCCTTGTGAAAACAGTTTATTTATACTTATGCATCATAAGCCTGCTTTGGCTCCTCTGTAGCCTAGCCCAGTAAGTTGATGACTGTGAAATTTATAATCAACTGAAACTCTTAGGTCTTTTCACAGGATCTATCATGATGTCAAGTTGCTTGTTCTTATTTATTAGTAGTTGCTGTGCACTTCCTGTGTTTATACCAAAAACAGAAGGTTTTTTTTTTAATCCATACAAAGTTCCTTCATATTTATTACTTGTTAAATTCTCCAGGCAAGAATACTGGAGTGGATTGCCATTCCCTTCTCCAGGAGATCTTCCCAACCTAGGGATAGAACCTGGGTCTCCTGCATTGCAGGCAGATTCTTTACCATCTGAGCCATCAGGGAGACTCAAAAGAGTCTGCAGGAGACCTGGGTTTGGTCCCTGATTCGGGAAGATTCCACATGCTATGGAGCAAACTAAGCCCTTGCACCACAACTATTGATCTTTAAGTAAACTATTTATTAAAGATTGCTGAGTGTCCCTATCTTTACCAATTCTGATTCTATTACCTTATTAAACTTGACTCCACTTGGTGGCAGTCATGGTTTAAAAAATAAAATTTCTACACCTTCATCTGGACTTCCCAGGTGGCTCTGTGGTAAAGAATCCACCTGCCAATGCAGGGGATGTGAGTTTAATCCCTGGGTCAGGAAAATCCTTTGGAGAAGGAAATAGCTACCCACTCAAGCATTCTTGCCAGGGAAGTCCCATGGACAGAGGACCCTGGTAGGGCTACAGTCCTTGGGGTCACAAAATAGTCCTTAATATAAGTCTATTGACTCGATGGACGTGAGTCTGAGTAAACTCCAGGAGTTGGTGATGGACAGGGAGGCTGGTGTGCGGCGGTTCATGGGGTCGCAAAGAGTAGGACACGACTGAGCGACTGAACTGAACTGAACTGAGGACCAAGTTTAAGTCCTTGAGTACACAATTATGGATACTTCCTTCAGATGAATAACTCATATATTTAGATCCTTTTGGGTAAGGTTGTTAGAATAAGTAATAATTTATATAATTCCTTTGAGATTTACTTTTCATTTACCTTGAATAGAATATTCTTGAAAAGAATATTTTGAAACACTTTCCCAAAGTGCCACCAAAAAAGATAACTAATTTAGATAACCCACAAGAATGAAATTATACTAGTTTTTCATGATTTATTCTCAGTAAATCTGTGCACTACCCAATGATATCCTCTACCTTCAATGTGCTCATAATTATTTGGTTAAGCATAAAATGGGCTTATAGAATAGAAGGCAATATTGATGACATTCCAGTGGCTAATCAATACCAGTTGCTAGCTCCTCAGGAAAACGTTTGCTTTCCTTTCTTTCTGAGCCTCAACTAGCTGTATTTTCCAGTGCTCTTTACCAATAGATGGAACTGAGTGATTGAGAAATTCTAGTTCTAAAAACTAGAATTTGAGTTGAAATGACACCTGCTCTATAAAGACCAAGACTTTTAAAGGGCAGATGTGTCCCTTCCGGGTTCTCTAAATTGGTGTAATCCGGATAAAGCAAATTACAATATTTTATGAAATGGCAACACATTAAGATGAATGTATACCATTTTCTGAAGTAGGACCAGCTAAAAAAGAAACATTTCTCCAGGAACACATACTTTTAAAGGTTATGTGAGGGAGAAAAAAGTACTCTGAGTTTGGTCTTTTAAATATTCCTGAGTTTATTTGATACCGCAGTTAAACCAACCAAACGAATACAGCTTGAATTCATTCCATAATTACCACACAAAAATTAAAGGGTTTCAGTAATGGTAAAAAAACAAAACAAAACAAAACAAAACAAAAAAAACAAAACCCAAAAAACTCACGAAGTTAATGTGTTTAGCCAATGCAGAGCTTGATTGTAAGAAAATTCATATTTGTTTAGCTGAAACATTTTCCTGAAGACGCTTTATAAAATCTTGTTTGTTCAAAGAACCACTTTTTAAATCTTTGCACAATATGTCTATTGTCTGCTTCCTAAATGATGTGTGGTACCTCCCTTATCTCAGCAAAATTAAGACAGCTCCATCTTTACACCCAGGAAGACCTGGTTTTACAATATAAGTTCAGTTCACTTCAGTCACTCAGTCGTGTCCGCCTCTTTGCAACCCCATGAATCGCAGCACGCCAGGCCTCCCTGTCCATCACCAACTCCCGGAGTTCACTCAGACTTATGTCCATCGAGTCAGTGATGCCATCCAGCCATCTCATCCTCTGTCATCCCCTTCTCCTCCTGCCCACAAACCCTCCCAGCATCAGAGTCTTTTCCAATGAGTCAACTCTTCGCATGAGGTGGCCAAAGTACTGGAGTTTCAGCTTTAGCATCATTCCTTCCAAAGAAATCCCAGGGCTGATCTCCTTCAGAATGAACTGGTTGGATCTCCTTGCAGTCCAAGGGACTCTCAAGAGTCTTCTCCAACACCACAGTTCAAAAGCATCAATTCTTAGGTGCTCAGCCTTCTTCACAGTCCAACTCTCACATCCATACATGACCACAGGAAAAACCATAGCCTTGACTAGACAGACCTTTGTTGGCAAAGTAATGTCTCTGCTTTTGAATATGCTATCTAGGTTGGTCATAACTTTTCTTCCAAGGAGTAAGTGTCTTTTAATTTCAGGGCTGCAATCACCATCTGCAGTGATTTGGGAGCCCCCCCCCCCCAAAGAAAAGTCTGACACTGTTTCCACTGTTTCCCCATCTATTTCCCATGAAGTGATGGGACCAAATGTCATGATCTTCGTTTTCTGAATGTTGAGCTTTAAGCCAACTTTTTCTTATCTCTCCTTGCTATTCTTTAGAATTCTGCATTCAGATGTTTATATTTTTCCTTTTCTCCTTTGCTTTCCGCTTCTCTCCTTTTCACAGCTATTTCTTTTTTCAGAATTCAATTTTATTTCACATTGATAGAAACCATGAAAAAGATTTACATTTTCCCACGTTACAGCACAGCATTTCAATGGAATATTTCTTGCCATAAGTTCACAGCTATTTTTAAGCCCTCCTCAGACAGCCATTTTGCTTTTTTGCATTTCTTTTCCTTGGGGATGGTCTTGATCCCTGTCTCCTGTACAATGTCATGAACCTCCATCCATAGTTCATCAGGTACTCTATCTATCAGATCTAGTCCCTTAAATCTATTTCTCACTTCCATTGTATAATCATAAGGGATTTGATTTAGGTCATACCTGAATGGTCTAGCGGTTTTCCCTACTTTATTCAGTGGGGTAGCTCCTCTCAGCCGCCGCCCCTTGGGCATGGGGTCCCCTGGCTTCTGCTCCTGACCTCTGCCCCTCTTCTCGGCCGTGATCTGTGTGCCGTCGCAGCCGCTGGTGTTTTACAGTATACGGACACCTAGTTTCAGGTATAGTGATTCTTCATCCCTGTGAAGTTGCAATTAACCCAACATAATCTGCAGCACTCTTTCTGGAATGCTATGAAGCATGTATCAACCATTTTGGGGGACCACAGGGGCCAACTGTGAGGGAACTTCTGGTATTGATCATCTGAGTCATAGGTACCATCTGGCTCCTCTTCCTGCAACTGATCTTGACCCAAACAAATGAATCCCTCTCAAGGGTTTCTTCATCCAAAGTTAAAAGAAAAATCCATTATCCATTATTTCTTCATTCAGGCCATTTCAGAAACTCCACCACCGTTAAGAGAAGGACCCCATTCCAGATTGCTCTGTTTGGGGAAAGGTTTCTGAGAAAAGGGATGCTGATTATTTGTTTGCCCAGTCTTTTATTGGAATGACCATGTCATTAAACATATCTGCACTGGTCCATTAAAGCAAACCACAGACTCTTGTTAGTTTTCTGAGAAATGGTGCTTAGATTTCTTTGTGTGTGACATTACTCCTAATATTGTCACATATTTCCCTGACATTCTGGCCCTGCAGTCCTGGCCATTATTACCCTGATGTCTGTGAGATTCAGGAATCCACAAGATCCACCCTGAAATCAAGTTTGTAGTTCCAAGATTACCAGCAGTTTTGATAAATCATGAGAGGCATTCACAGAGATCACTGAAAGCTGCCATACTCATGGTTATGGTGTGTTACAGTGAAAAGACACAGATTAAAACCAGGGAAGGGACACAGAACACAGGGGCCACATATGAGCTTCCAGTTTCCCTCTCCTAGTGGAGCTCTAGACAGTGCTAGTTTCTTTCAGCAACATTGCATGAATTTGCATGGAATATTGACAACCAGGGAAGCTCACTTGAGCCTTGGTGTCCAGGGTGTTACTGGGTTTGGTCACGTAGATACGACTTACTGCCCAGGAGGCTGGTGTTAGTCTCCAGTAGCTGTGGGGGTTGAGCTCATACTGAGTGGCCCAAACCCCCCACCGTAAGTCATATTGTTAACATAGGCCATCTGGAGTGGCCCAAGACCCCCAGGTAAACCTGAGACACAGAGCTCACCTCCTAGAAGCTGAGGACAAAGACCAGAACTCTCTTTGGGTAAGATTAATTGCATACTGCAAATTCTTTACTTTGGGCTTCTTCTGATGTGGTTTAATAATAGTACACATGAAAGTTATAAAAGTCTGTTTAATCATTGACTCAATAAACAACTCTTGAACATTTACTATAGACCAAGCTCTCTTCTATACCTTTCCTGATCTTTGGACTTGCACTTTTCTTCATTGTATTTTATTTTATTTTTTTATTTTGCTTTTTCTCTTGTGTTTGAACTTTTCCACAGACTTAAGTGAGAATATTCCACTCATGGTCCTATAAGAAAGAAGGTTATCCCATCTGGCCTGCCACACAGAATTTTGTTGGCATTAATTTCCCTGGAAGATACCTTACACTTCGTTCCTAACTGCCTATGCAAACCCTACCAATGCTCTCTCCTTCCCTCATTTTCTACCACTCTACATCTCCTTTCTCCCCACTCAACCCAGTTTTGGCCACACTCACTTCTCAACATTCTTCAGACACTTCCACATTAGGGGTTCTGCAGTAGCTGGTCTTTCTTTTTGGAGTTTTATCCCATATATATCTATTTGATTTTCTTTCTCAGCTCCATCCTACCTTTAACCAAGAGTCTTCTTCTCTGGGAAGGCTTTCCTAATGTCCTATCTGAAACTGACATCCACTTCAAAACTGCTCATGCACTTTCCCTGCTTCTCTTTAACATATAATTCAACTTAAAACATACCAAATATTTTAGTGATTATAATGTTTCCTGACTGCCTCTTCCCTCTAGAAGCAGACATCAAATGCCAGGAATTTTGTATATTTAGTTCACCATTTTACCATGAATATGTAGAATAGAACTTGTTGAATGATACATGTTCAATAGACATTTATTTAAAAAATGAATAAATAAATGAAAGAACCTCTGTATTTTCACATAAAATGGGCTGCTATTAAACACTGTCTTTTTATTCAGTTGGATCTTTTAGATGTGTGTCCTAAAGTGCATGCCTTTTTATTTAATCCATTCAACCTCATCTTTGGAAGTCCGTTGGGCTAGTTCAAGATTCAAAGTCCAGGCTTTGAAGTCAGCAAGAAGCAGATTTGAATCTTGGTTCTTCCATTACCAGCTGGATGATCTGGTACACTTTAATAATTTCTAGTAACACTCATTTTTCTCAACTTGAAGTACATATAATATCCAACTCACAGAGTCGGAAGAGTTGTGCCAAGGGATATTTTCTTAATTAATTTGTTCCTTTTTCCCTTTCCATTGGCGTATTTCTAATTTTATCTTGTATTTTACAGCAGGTCCTTGTTGGTTATCTATTTTAAATATAGTAATGTATACATGCCATTCCCCAACTCCCAGTCTGTCCCTCCCCTCACCTGTTCACCCTGATAACAGCAAACACATTCTCTGAGTCTGTGTGTCTGTTGCTATTTTGTAAGTAAGTTCAAGTCAGTTCAAAGTCCACCTCATATTTTTAGATGTTGATTTCGTCTTTTAATTACTTCCATAATATCTCAGCTACATATGCTCAAAAAGCCTGAGATCTTGCTCTCAATCTCTCTCTCCAGGATCATTACTACAAATTCTTAATTTGGCAAGGTGCAAAATATTGAATAGAAAAGGTTATGAATGTGTTCCTAAAGAATCCATTTGGCTTATAGTAGTCAGCTACTCTTTTTCAATATATTAGTTAATCTTATATGTTCACCCCAGTCTTTTTTTTTTTTTCCTTTCAGGAAGAAAAGTAACCAAATTCGCCCATTTCCAGTGTTTTTGGTATTTCATCCGTTCTTCATGATTACTCAGGAATTTCTTTTGATGGTCAATCAGTCCCATTTACAGTTACTTTTGGTCTTCTAGGATGGCATGTTTTTCTGAGGCAGGCGGCTCAGAGAGAGCAATGAGGTACACTCTGACAGTTGCTTTTCTTGTTTTAGTTTTCAGTTTCCCCTTGCAAATGTTCGCCACAGATGTTTTAGTTCAAAACTTCTTTGAAAAACGGCAACAACAAGGTGGCACCGTCCTTGCGACGCCCTCATCAACGCTGCAGCAGCCCAGGCAGTGAGCCGCTGTTAGCTGTGCTCCTTATGCATTTAACAAGTGCAAGCTCTGAGCCTTCAAAAGTTATTGTAAGGCCTCAGCTCACGTTATTCCTAAAATTCTGTAATAGTCTCTAATTCTCTTCATACAGGTTTTGGGTCTTATTTCCGTCCTATTAAGTGCTCTTATTTCCATCTCAATATATTCTCCCAATGTTTAATTTCCAAAAGCTCAGGTGAAACTAAAATAATTTTTAAGATAGACCCACTTTTTCTTCCTTGCATTTAATTGCCTGGCCAGAAATACTTTTTCTGAGAGCATTCCAGACTGTTCGAATCATTTGTCTGTCTCTGAGACATGAACTAGTACCTTTCTTATACATGAAATTTTAAGTCTGTCTTCCCAGAGTGTAGATTACATTAATCATTATGCTCAATCTTCAGTTTCATGGTTATCAAAATTCTGTGATGACAAAATTGCTTTCTCCCTAGGTTGCCATCATTTCTTCCTCACCAGCTAATTTTTCCTTTTTACTGGTAGGAAGTCATGAGAAATGAACCAGTGAATAATTCAGCAAGTTCTTTTTCTCACAAAAGACCCTTTCTTATTATTTCCCCCCATTGAAATGCATGATTTTCAGTACTTTATTTCCAGGCTAACATAGTAGGCTATGAGTTCTTATTCTTAAATACCAAATTGCTTTTAAGCATTTAAAAATACTGAAAGTAAGCCAAGGGCCTCCATAATTAGCTTTAGAAGTCCCTGATTGCAATGTCTAGTTGTAAATATTTCTAACGCTTGGGAAAATGAAACTTTCAACAAAATCAGATTTCAGAGGATGTCCTGAAAGATGGAGTTCCATAATAACTATAAGAATTTGCTTCTGAGTCAGTTGTATAATCTATATAAGGAAGGTACTGGTACACTCTTGATAGCTGAATTTTTAATGTATATTTCTGCAATAATAACACTCTGTTTCTCTCTTGAATCTTTCTAAAGCATTGAATTAACTATTGGTGAATAATGTGGAGACAGATGACATAATCAGATCGTTTTCACTTCAGTTCAGTTCAGTCACTCAGTCATGCCCAGCTCTTTGTAACCCCATGGACTGCAGCATTCCAGGCTTTCCTGTCCATCACCAACTCCTGGAGCTCACTCAAACTCATTTCCATCAAGTGGGTGATGCCATCCAACCATCTCATCCTCTGTAGTCCCCTTCTCCTCCCACCTTCAATCTTACCCAGCATCAGGGTCTTTTCTAATGAGTCAGTTCTTTGCATCAGGTGGCCAAGTATCAGAGCTTCAGTTTCAACATCAGTCCTTCCAATAAATATTCAGGGCTGATTTCCTTTAGGATTGATTGGTTTGATTTCCTTGCAGTCCAAGGGATTTGCAAGTCTTCTCCAACACCACAGTTCAAAAGCATCAGTTCTTCAGTGCTCAACTTTCTTTATGGTCCAACTCTCACAACCATACATGACTACTGGAAAAACCATAGCTTTGACTAGATGGACCTTTGTCAGCAAAGCAATGTCTCTGCTTTTTAATATGCTATCTAGGTTAGTCATATATTTTCTTTCAAGGAGTAAGCATCTTTTACTTCATGGCTGCAGTCACCATCTGCAGTGATTTTGTAGACCAAGAAAATAAAGTCTGTCACTGTTACCATTGTTTCCCCACCTATTTGCCATGAAGTGATGGGACCAGATGCCATGATCTTAGTTTTTGGAATGTTGAGGTTTAAGCCAGCTTTTTCATTTTCCTCTTCACTGAGACTCTTTAGTTCCTCTTTGCTCTCTGCCATAATGGTGGTGACACTGCATATCTCTTTTCATTTATAATCAAATATTCTTTCTCAAACTTTAGTTTCCAGGATTTTATTTCAACTGTATATATTTTTGATATCTTTTCACTCACCTAACTCTCTACTGGATCTATTCATTTCAAACAAATAGTAATAGAATTGTATTGTCATTAACAATTAGAGTCTTGATACTCACTTTATAATATATCCCCTCAAAAAGCAATGCTATGTTGAAATGAGAATCATAGTCAGCTTTATTTTCACTGACACAGACAAAGAGTTGTGATCAGACATGTTTAGAGGTGACTGACTTAGCTATTGCCACACTGATCCTATTTCATAGGGAGTGTACAAAGAAAACTCTTCCTAGTCAAAATTAATCCTCTATCTTCTCTCTGCTCTTTGTATAACAGGCATAATGTTTCTGCTGTCCTGTCTTGTAAAGTTAATTGAGTACATGACTGCCTTTGTACTTCACTGAGGTTTCAGCAAAATTGAGCCAGTAGAATACTCCCTTGAACATTTTTCTTCCCTTAGCTCTGCTATTATCACCATCTCATGGTTTTTATTCTGCTTTCATTTTCTCGGTCTCTTTTCTTACACATACCTTGCATGTTTTGTTTGCCCCAGGATTGCCTCTGGCCTATTGCTGTTCCCTTTGTACTACTCTTTCTTGGTAGTTCCTTAAGCAGCAGTGGGATTTTGCATAGCATGTAAATGCTTTTGACCCTCATATCGTCTCTCTTATAAAATTTTCTTTTCCTCCTTTTGTCCCTGTCTCAGTGAATTAAACCACTACCGATTGTTCAAAGCTCACAACCCCTGGCTTCCTTGCTCTCAATACATTCTATGCTCAATTAGCAATAAATTATTATAGATTCCACATGCTTAATCTCTCTCTGATTCCTTTCCTTCTCTAATTTCCAGCTGCCATTGCATTAATTCAAAATTCATCTGTTTTTACCGGGATCACTGGAATAATGTTAATAGATTCTATACCCAGTCTGTCATGTGGAGCAGATTTACGGTTTCCAATTTCAGCTGGGTTCTCAAAATTATTTGGCAATCCCTTTCCTTGTCACTCAAGTGAACCTTTGTTTTATAGTCCTGACCTATGTACTAACATGACCACAACTCTCCCCCACAATGTCTAGTAGTGATTTTGAGGAGTCTAATAGTGATGCTTTACAAGTAATTGCGTGGGAATTTATCAGCTTCTGTCTTCATGCCAAATTGTCCCTGGACTATGCTCTTTGCTCACAGCTGATTCTGTACAGCAGTTTGTGAGAAGCCTCACCATTGTTCCAATCAAAAATGCCAGCAATCCTGCTAAGGAAGTTGTTTCTAGATATTCTGAGGACTTCTCATCTTTGGGAAAATGGAACAATTCTGACTTTGTGCTAAGTCAGGGAGAATACTACCCTTCATCACCTGAGCCTCAAAGTATAATAATCCAAGTCAATCTACTAGAATTTTGAAAGTTTTTCTGAGCCTCACACCATAATACAGGTGGTCTTATTCAGTCAGGCTGCCATATATGAGGCAGATCTACCAACTTCTTTTTTTTTTAATTTTTTTAAATTTTATTTTATTTTTAAACTTTACAATATTGTATTGGTTTTGCCAAATATCGAAATGAATCTGCCACAGGTATACATGTGTTCCCCATCCTGAACCCTCCTCGCTCCTCCCTCCCCATACCATCCCTCTGGGTCATCCCAGTGCACCAGCCCCAAGCATCCAGTATCGTGCATCGAACCTAGACTGGTGACTCGTTTCATACATGATAGTATACATGTTTCAATGCCATTCTCCCAAATCTTCCCATCCTCTCCTCTCCCTCTCCCACAGAGTCCATAAGACTGTTCTATACATCAGTGTCTCTTTTGCTGTCTCGTACACAGGGTTATTGTTACCATCTTTCTAAATTCCATATATATGTGTTAGTATACTTTGTATTGGTGTTTTTCTTTCTGGCTTACTTCACTTTGTATAATAGGCTCCAGTCTTTTTTAATTTTTTAAATTGGAGGATAATCCACTCTTTGTTTAGTCAAGATATCTTATTTAGCTAACAGATATAAAATGGAATGCAATCTTCATCTTACTGGAATCCAGTAGATACTGAAACATGTAGAGGGGGATGGAAAGAGGGAGTGGAGTTCTTACTCCAAAACAGAAATGAGAAGCAAAAATAGTCTTTGTTACAATTACCAAAATTCATCGACTTGTCAACTTCCCTTAACTTATTTTCTGAATATGGAACATTCTAAGCCTATTTATCCTTCTTTGTTGTTCATTTACCATTCTCCTTACTATAAGTTGATAGTATTGCTTCCAACTTCACAAAGAAAAAAATTCTTCAATTCATTTCTTTAATGAGCATTCATTGAGGGTGTGAAATATGCTAGGAATTATCATCAATACCATGGCTATAAATATAAGACATTCATTTTACTCCAAGAAGCTTACAGTGCAATAGGGGAAAATTAGTCAATATATAAATAAAATTAAATTTTAACACTGCTATGGTAAAACTCCATGTAGAGATCAAGGGACTTATAATGAAGGGAGAGGAAATTCTGTTAGGGAAGGAAATCAAAGGTTTTGTAAAGGAACTGAAGTTTCAGAAGACTGCATTTGTTTTCATAAATATTGGGTATTTATCTCATAAATATCATAAGACCATTCTGAGAAATAAAGTTTATAGAACATATGAAATCCCCTTCTAACATTTAAAACCTTAAATGTATTGTTTGTAAGCATGTGTATGTGTGAAAAAGTTTCTCTGAATATGTTTTTGTGTGGGGGTGGCAGGGAAGGGGCAGATGGATAGAAGGGTAAAGGGCATGGGAAAGAGGGGAAATCATTCATAACCACCTGTTAAATAAAAAGTAGTTTTTCTCTTTCTGTTCTTATTCTAACTATGCTGTGAATGGATCCCATCAATTATATAAAATCATATAATTTGACCTAAAATTTTCTAGTTTGTACATTAAAGAACTCTTCTGAGGCTTCTATGGTCTCACATTTTTTTTTTTCATTTTTACATTTCTTTAGCTATTTATTTAAACTTTCATGGAGTACATACTTATGGGAAACTACTGTTATAAAACTATGAGAAAAGTGAAGGTGATTATCTAAATGAACAAGTTTGATTTTAGCAGTCAAAGACATTTACATGAAAGGGGAAGGACAAAATAGGAGCTGAGTATGAAATAAGAGCAATCCAAGTCTTCTAAAAGTCAAGCATTGCTGTTATTATTAAAAACCCTTTCTATATTCTTTCTGAATGAGTAGTGAAAGAACACAGACATCCTCCTCTACATTGGGAGAATATTGCCCCTGAGGTGTAAGGAAGAGGCCTTACCGTTAGAGTGCTGTGCTCACGGTAGAGGGTCTTGCTCAAGTTTCTTTATCTAGACTAGCATGTATGACTGACAGCAGCTCAGAGAAATACCACTGCATGAATTTATATGCAATAGGACCGAAAGCCTTACTTTCATAGGTTATCAGGGTCTCTTAAAGAAGTCAATACTCTCTAAAGGAGGGAAATTTTAAAATATTTGACTGTTGCTTTTTGGTTATTGTGTCAGTCCTGCCTTGAAATCACACCACTGTAAGGATTTAATATACATAGCACAGTGATTTTGTGATTTATAGTAAGAAATATATATATTTGAGCTTCCTCCAGTTTCTGTTACAGAGCTCCTAAAACCCTTGAGATGTCCTAAATGATAAGAGCCAGAAAGTTCTCTTACCCTAATTAGGTGGCTTTTGGATCCCACCTAAAGATAGAGACTGATTACCAGGAGAACTGCTACTACCACCAAGTCACTTCAGTCGTGTCCGACTCTGTGCGACCCCATAGACGGCAGCCCACCAGGCTCCACCGCCCCTGGGATTCTCCAGGCAAGAACACTGGAGTGGGCTGCCATTTCCTTCTCCGATGCATGAAAGTGAAAAGTCAAAGTGAAGTCACTCAGTCGTGTCCGACTCTTAGCGACCCCATGGACTGCAGCCTACCAGGCTCCTCCATCCATGGGATTTCCCAGGCAAGAGTACTGGAGTGGAGTGCCATTGTGATTAAAGGGTTGCAACTTTCAGTCCCTTCCTCCTGAACTCCCAGGAGGAGAGGGGCTGAAAGGTTGAATCAGCTGCCAATGGCCAGTGATTCAATCAATCATGCCTATGTAATAGAACTTCCATAAAAACAAACAAACAAACAAAAGGATGGCATTCAGAAAGCTGTCTTGTTGGTGAACACATGAAGGTGTGGGAGAAATGGTGGACTCTCAGAGAGCATGGAAGATCCATACCCTTTCCCATACCTTGCCCCCATGCACTTCTTCCATCGGCCTCTCCCTGAGTTAAGTCCTTTCATAATAAAATGATGATCAAAATGTTTCTCAGAATTCTGTGAGCTGCTCTAGCAAGTCAATTGAACCCTAGGAGGGGGTCTTAGGAATCTCTGATTTATAGCCAGTGAATCAGAAGCAAGGTAACAACCTGGGCTTTCCACTGGCTTCTGAGGTTGAAGAGGGTGGACAGTCTTGTAGGACTGAGCCCATAACCTGTAGAGTCTAATACTATCTCTGCGTAGTTAGTGTCAGAATTGAGTTGAATTCTTAAACACCTTGCTGGTGTTGGAGAATTGCTTGGTGGTGGTTGGGAAAGTCCCCCTTACCATGTTGGAATTGGAAAAGAAGCATGCATTATATTTTTGAGTAAAGGTATATTACTCTGATTTTGGTTAGGAAATCAGAACTTCTCTAAGGACTAGGGGAATAAAGTGATTCAATACAGAATTGAGGGCTTATGCAAATGTGGAAAAAGGGAATGAGGTGGGGGAATTAGTGGCTAGAGGGGTGGTGATGAAGATCAGGAGTGTGAAAAAACAGCCATTGGTGACATCAGCCTGAAACACTGAATAAGAGGACTCCAAAGTTGGGAGGGAGACCACTGCAAATTCTGGAAAAGACATTATTAAACTTATCAGTCTTAACACACAGCAGGAGATGAGGGAGAAGTCTGAGAAGCCCCAGTGAGTGGTCATCACGACCTCCTGATAGAATCACTTTTTCCAAATCTGTGGAAGTTCCACTTCCCTGGTAGCTCAGCTGGTAAAGAATCTGCCTGTAATGCAGGAGACCCCGGTTTCAATTTCTGAGTCAGGAGGATACCCCTGAAGGAGGGATAGGCTACCCACTCCAGTATTCTTGGGCTTGCCTGGTGGCTCAGATGGTAAGGAATCCACCTGCAATGCAGGAGACCTGGGTTCTATCCCTGTTTTGGTGAGATCCTTTGGAGGAGGGCATGGCAACCCACTCCATTATAAACCCACAGACAGAGGAGTCTGGCGGGCTATGTCCATGGGGTCAAAAAGAGTTGGGCACGACTGAGCAATTAAGCACAGCACGCACAGGCCGGAAACAGACAAGGAACGTATTCCAGGAAATGTAGTTCCTGGCTTCTCTGCAAGATAGAGGGATTCTTAGGAGTGGGTGCTAGTAGTGTAAAATGTACAACTAAGGACCCAGCGAGTGTGAATCATGTCTTGCAAGCAGCACTTGTTGTTTGCTATTCAATGGTAAAAAACATGGAAATTTAGTTTTATAGTAAGAAAGTTAAAATTTTGACTGTACTTTAAGTTCTGCATAATCACCATATTCTGAATATTTTGACATTGAATGGTTCTTAAAGGTTTTCTCCAGTCTGTAAAAAATCACAAATAAGCCTAGAACAATAAATAGCATTATACTTAAAAATATTACTTGTCTAACAAAAGTTTTTAAAACTAAATTATCTTGTCATGTTTAAATTTGGTTAAATTGATGTGATGAAATTATATTGATTCTATCTATCACTAAATATATTATGGCAAGAATGTATGTGTCTATTTGTTCACCTATAAAATCCAATTAAAATGCCATTTCTAGTTCTAAAAATGTATTTCCGAGCAATATCTGTGGGTGCTTATATGTCTCTATAAATACACATACATATAGTTATGTAGATGTGTAGGCATGTGTAGATAAATATACTCTTATATATCAAGCCAGTGTTTTGTCTGAATTGGTAGCTAATTATAGCATTTTTTATTTATAGCAGTCCAACTTCTTTAATAAACACTGTTATTATCTGTACTCCTGAGCCAAATCCAATACCTTACACTAGTCACAATGCATTATTTTTATTTATTTATTTATTTTTTGCATTATTTTTAATACACAGTATTCCTGGTGGTAAAGCAGTAATTCTTTCCTTATAAAAATTCTGCCTTTTGGGCATCAACATTTTTCAGCTTTAAATAAGACAAAATTGATTTTGTTGCAGCAGCTTAGTTTTTTTGTGTGTGTGCAGACCTATGTTAAGATACTTTTTAAAATTAAATGTCAAATCCATTGGAGAAACATAGTGCATGCTTGATGTTTGAGGAAAAGCTGTCAGCTTGTCTGTCCTTGTCAAATTGCCAGCTGCCTTGTTTTAATTAGTTTAGGCTAAGGGATCACCATTGGGCAGGACTTCATATCACAAATGGCTCAGTACTGTATGACTTGGGGGGTAAATGGGAGACAACCTATTTGTCTTTGGGAGATTGAGTTTTATGTTTTTAATTATTTAAGGTTATTTTAGGTACTTTTCTCCCAGATGAACCAATCCATCAGAAATCCCACTCAGAGTTACACATGAAAAGGAAAGCTGAAATCTTTCTAAGTAGTAATTCCTATGAATCTTAGTGTCTGGTACTATAGTTGAAATGGAAGATTTTTATTCCATTTGCCATGGCGATTTCTTATATTAATACCTTTTACATTTGGAAAATTTCAAACCAGAAGGTAGTTGGTAGTTAACAACAAAAACTTGGAGAACGGAACTGTCAGTTCTTTAAAATAACTCATTCCCTGTGGGAATTTTTTGGAGATTGTGTGAGCTTCTAATAAATTAGAAGTCAGAAAACAATTGTCTAAATAATTAAAGATTTCCACTTCCCCCAAAATAAACAGACCAAAAGAAAAAGAGAGGCATTACTGAGTTTTTCCCTTCTCAGGAATCCAAAAGAGAATAGACATTTCTTCTACTAAGAGGACAGCAAGGGGAAAAGTTGAGTTTAAAACTGCAGTTAGTGACTTCAAGGTCAAAGGAGGGGTTCAGTCCTCAGATATCTTGTGGCAGCAGCCGCAGTATGCAGAGGCAGTACTGGGGTCCTGCTTTATCTTAAAATCCAGTTTGTTTCTATTAACATAGCAACTGCAGGATTCTTTTGGTTAGACTGTGCTTAGTTTATCTTTTTCTACCCTGGCACTTTCAATCTCTCTGTATCCTCTCGCATTCGTTATAACGAGTATGCAATTGGATTTTTAAAAAATTCAGCCTGATAGTAATTGATTCTTATTGGACCATTTGGTCCATTTACATGTAATATAATTAGTAATAGATTTGCATTTTTATTATATAACTTTGAGTTTTGTATTCATTTTACTTGATCCATTCTCCCTCCCCCATCCCTCTCTCTTTGCCTTTTCTAGGCTTGAGTATTTTTACTATTCCATTACTTTCCCTGATACTTTGGAGTGTATATATCTGCTTTAGATGACCCTAAAAATTATAGTAAAAATATTAAGCTTATCAAACTCTACAGTAAAGTAATGACTTTTTCTTCCTCTCAGAAAATATAAGGATTAAGACTCATTCATTATTCTATGCAAGTATTTAATAATATTTTTATCCTGCAATATACTATTTTTATTATTTCATAAAGTCAGTATTTATTCACATTTACTCATACTTTTATCACTTTTTTGGGTTTTTCATTTCTTCCTACCTTGTTTCTGAATCAAGTGTAACCTTAGAGTTTCGTTAGCAAGGCTCTGCTGATGGCAAACTGTCAGCTTTTGTTTGTCTGAAAAGGTCTTTCTGCAGGCAGCCCATAATATTTATCTAAAAGGTCTTTTACCCTACTCCTAACATTTATGGGGATCAAGGCAAGAGATGAAAAGGAAGACTCTGGTTTATAGCATACCCCATATTCTCTTCTCATCCCCAGCTTTGTCTCTCAGCATGAGGATACTTACATGTGGACAGCCCCAGCCTGCATGTACTAGTTCTGTTCCTATAAACATCTCCTTTTGAGGGTGAGGCAAGACCAGAGAGGAGTTTTGTGAATTATGGAGCCAGGACAAGATTCCTGATTACCTCACTCTAAGGGTATGAGTATTTATTTTGTGGTCATTCATTCTTGAAAAATATTTCACTGTATAAAATTCTAGTTTAATAAATTCTTCTGTTTCTCAATCATTAGGATTCTGTCAGTTACTGTCCAGAGTCAGCTTTCAGCCTAATTCACTCATTTGAAGGTAGTCTGATCTTTTCTGACAACTTTTAAGACATTCTGATTGTCTTTGACTTCTGAGGTTTCACTATGATGTGTTCAGTATGGATTTCCTTTTATTGATTCTGTGTGGGCTTTAGTGGACTTGTTGCATTTGAGGATTGCTGACGTTAATTAGTTCTGCAATATTCTCAGCAATTATTTCCTTCATTGTTGCCTTTAACATGGAATCATTTCATTCATTCACTCATTACCAGTCGTAGGACAAGCATTCCTCTGGGCCTTGGGGGTACAGGTCTGACCAAACCAGCCCTTCCCTAGTGTCACTTGAATTCTGTGGAGGACAAACAATGAACATACAAAAAAAAAAAAAAAAAAACCAACCCAAAAATCCATAGCACTTAAAGTGATGAATTAAGAAGATAATTACAACAGGAAAGAAGGTAGGGAGTGTTAGAGGCAGAAATGCAATTTAAATAGTGTGTTCAGAGAAGGCCTCAATGAGAGAAGGTGCTATTTGAAAAAATTTATGGTATAGGGAAGGAGGTGAGCTTTTCATATATTTACAAAGAGACTCTCAAGAAGGGGGATTCCCAAGTGTAAAAGTCCTGCTGTGGGAGGAAGTTTAGAATGTTCACAGATCTGTAGGGAAACTAAGCTTATCGGGGTAGTATTTTCATTTCTTCAATCCTTTTAAGAATAGCAAATTAAGGTTCTCATATATAGACACCACCCTTATGGCAGAAAGTGAAGAAGAACTAAAGAGCCTCTTGATGAAAGTGAAAGAGGATAGTGAAAAAGTTGACTTAAAGCTCAACATTCAGAAAACTAAGATCATGGCATCTGGTCCCATCACTTCATGGCAAATAGATGGGGAAACAGTGGAAACAGTGGCTGACTTTATTTTTCTGGACTCCAAAATCATTGCAGATGGTGATTGCAGCCATGAAATTAAAAGATACTCCTTGGAAGGATAGTTATGACCAGCCTAGACAGCATATTAAAAAGCAGAGACATTACTTTGTCAACAAAGGTCTGTCTAGTCAAGGCTATGTTTTTCCAGTGGTCATGTATGGATGTGAGAATTGGACTATTGAGAAAGCTGAGCACTGAAGAATTGATGCTTTTGAACTGTGGTGTTGGAGAAGACTCTTGAGAGTCCCTTGGACTGCAAGGAGATCCAACCAGTCCATCCTAAAGCAGATCAGTCCTGGGTGTTCATTGGAAAGACTAATGTTTAAGTGGAAACTCCAATACTTTGGCCACCTGATGCAAAGAGCTGATTCATTTGAAAAAAACCTTGATGTTGGGAAAGATTGAAGGCAGAAGGAGAAGGGCATGACAGGATGGGATGGTTGGATGGCATCACTGATTCAATGGACATGAGTCTGGGTAAACTCCAGGAGCTGGTGATGGACAGGGAGGCCTGGCGTGCTGCGGTTCACGGAGTTGCAAAGAGTCGGACACAACTGAGTGACTGAACTGAACCAAACTGATATAGAAGAAAATAATAGAATTGTTCATTTTCAAAGAAGAGGCACATTAAACACAATATTCCTATTGTAATAAGTTCTGCAAGTGCTGAGGCTTACACTACATATACATATATATATATATACACACATATGACTGTGTCTTTTGGCTTAATGAATGAAACTTAATTGCTTCATAGTAGATAGTAGTCTAATTATCTGAACACAGAGCAATATGTTTTGCTTTTCTATGATTATTTTTATACTATTAGATCTAATCTTAAACTACTGGAAATTTCATGCCATCAAGTGGAAGTTCTCAAATATAAAAAAAAAATACATTTAACATTCAATTAACACATAAAAAACTATTTAAGAGATAAACTTGGGGAATGTTTTTTTCTTCTTTGACTAGAAATGCATATTTTTGAAATTCAGTTCCTACTTTCAATCAAATTTAAGGTAATTTAGTTATACAGAAAGCATGTGAGGATTTTGTATGTCTGTGCATAAGTTTGTGTTCTATTGGTTTCATCGTCTTTGATGGAATTGGTACTAATTAAGACGCTTTTAAATACGTTAAAAGAACTGCACTTGGGGGAAATGTTTTATCATCTTAAAGAACTAGCTACAATTAATTTGCTATAGATCTTTTGTGCAAATGATTGACAGAATCTTCAGAGAAATGAGATGAAACGTGTTCTTTCAGGTTAAGACTGTTTAACTAAAGGAAAGTCTCCTTATCCGGGAATATGCATTTCCTAAGAGTCATAAGCAGAAGAGGATCTATGTATAGAACTTACTTTTCTTTTTACCTTGGCAAAGATACCATCCTCTATCCCTGGACATCCTACTATGGTCTTTTGGGCTTCTTTTTTCACCCGTCAATTTTTTTCCTGTGCATACTATTAAAGGTTTCATATCTCATGGTCACTTGAATTAACATCTGTATGATGATCATTCTAAAATATCTATCTCCATTCAATATTTCTCTCCCATCCTAGGGACCTTCATATGTAACTCTTTACTGGTCATCTCTATTTTGATGCCTCCAGATTGTTTTAGATTTACCTTATCCAATTTAACGTATTACAAAAATCCCTTTCCTCCTCCTGTTTTCTTTATTTCAGTGAACATTACCAGTTACCATGAAACTTGAATGTAATTTATCCTGAACACTGTTCTATTTCCCTATCCATATTAAAAAGCACATAACTTTTCCAGAGAATAACTTTTAATTTTATTTTCAAAAGCTTTACTGATATATCATTCACATACGATACAATTCACTCACTTAGAGCACACAATTCAATGGCTTTTAGCATAGTCACAGAATTGTATACCCATCACCACAATCAAATTAGAACCTTTTTTTACCCCATAAAGAAACTTCATGCCATTGTGCTATCATCCATTAATCTTTTCATTTGTCACAGCCCTAGACAACCACTAATCTACTTTTCTTCTCTATAGATTTATCTAGTCTGGATTTTTCATATAAATAGAATCATTTCACATAACACTTATCCATGTTGTAGCATGTCCATGTTGTAGCATGTCCATATTGTAGCATGACTCAGTATTTTAATCCTCTTTATGGTAGAATATTTTATCAGTGTATAAATATGCCACATTTTATTGATTTCTTTATTCATCAACATTTGGGTTGTGTCCACTGTTTTGCAATTGTGAATAATACTCTAATAGTCATTTGCAAACACGTTTTGGGGGAACTTATGTTTTCTTATCTCTCAGGCATGTTCTTCAGCATGGGATTGTGGAATCATGTCTAACCATTGGAAGAACCGCCAGATGATTTCCCAAACCAGTGGCAGCATTTTGCATTCCCACCAGCAATGCATGAATGTTCCAATATCTTCACATCAAAGAACTTTTATTTAGGTTATAGTCATCCTCATGAGTGTGAAGTGGTTTCTCATTTTGGTTTTGATTTGCATTATCATGAAAGCTGATAATTCTATTTTTCATGTGCTATTTGCCTTTTGTACATTTTCTTTGGGAAAATTCTATTCAGGTCATTTGCCCATTTTAAAATTGGTTTGTCTTTTACTTTTGAGTTGTGATACTTCTGTCTATGCCTGTATGATATACATACATACCAGTTATGTCTTTCAACTAAAGATGGTCTGGTATATTTGCCTCCTACTGTGTTCATTTCTTCACTTGACTTGTTAGCTCAAAAGCTCCCTGGTGGTTAACTCCAGTTTTCACATATCAATACAAAGAGCCAAGTTTTAGCCAATCCCAAAAGACATGCAAAAAAAGCAAAATGGCTGTCTGGGGAGGCCTTACAAATACCTGTGAAAAGAAGAGAAGCAAAAAGCAAAAGAGAAAAGGAAAGATATAAACATCTGAATGCAGAGTTCCAAAGAATAGCAAGAAGAGATAAGAAAGCCTACTTCAGTGATCAATGCAAAGAAATAGAGGAAAACAACAGAATGGGAAAGACTAGAGATTTCTTCAAGAAAATCAGAGATACCAAAGGAACATTTCATGCAAAGATGGGCTCGATAAAGGACAGAAATGGTATGGACCTAACAGAAGCAGAAGATATTAAGAAGAGATGGCAAGAATACACAGAAGAACTGTACAAAAAAGATCTTCATGACTCAGATAATCACGATGGTGTGATCACTGATCTAGAGCCAGACATCCTGGAATGTGAAGTCAAGTGGGCCTTAGAAAGCATCACTACGAACAAAGCTAGTGAAGGTGATAGCATTCCAGTTGAGCTACTCCAAATCCTGAAAGATGATGCTGTGAAAGTGCTGCACTCAATATGCCTGCAAATTTGGAAAACTCAGCAGTGGCCACAGGACTGGAACAGGTCCGTTTTCATTCCAATCCCAAAGAAAGGCAATGCCAAAGAATGCTCAAACTACCACACACTTCCACTCATCTCACACGCTAGTAAAGTAAGTTCAAAATTCTCCAAGCCAGGGTTCAGCAATATGTGAACCATGAACTTCCTGATGTTCAAGCTGGTTTTAGAAAAGGCAGAGGAACCAGAGATCAAATTGCCAACATCCGCTGGATCATGGAAAAAGCAAGAGAGTTCCAGAAAAACATCTATTTCTGCTTTATTGACTATGCCAAAGCCTTTGACTGTGTGGATCCCAATAAACTGTGGAAAATTCTGAAAGAGATGGGAATACCAGACCACCTGATCTGCCTCTTGAGAAATTTGTATGCAGGTCAGGAGCACCAGTTAGAACTGGACAGGGAACAACAGAATGGTTCCAAATAGGAAAAGGAGTATGTCAAGGCTGTATATTGTCACCCTGTTTATTTAACTTATATGCAGAGTACGTTATGAGAAATGCTGGACTGGAAGAAACACAAGCTGGAATCAAGATTGCCGGGAGAAATATCAATAACCTCAGATATGCAGATGACACTACCCTTATGGCAGAAAGTGAAGAGGAACTCAAAAGCCTCTTGATAGTGAAAGAGGAGAGTGAAAAAGTTGGCTTAAAGCTCAACATTCAGAAAACGAAGATCATGGAATCCGGTCCCATTACTTCATGGGAAATAGATGGAGAAACAGTGGAAACAGTGTCAGATTTTTCTGGGCTCCAAAATCATTGCAGATGGTGACTGCAGCCATGAAATTAAAAGACGCTTACTGCTTGGAAGGAAAGTTATGACCAACCTAGATAGCATATTCAAAAGCAGAGACATTACTTTGCCAACAAAGGTTCGTCTAGTCAAGGCTATAGTTTTTCCTGTGGTCACGTATGGATGTGCGAGTTCGACTGTGAAGAAGGCTGAGTGCCAAAGAATTGATGCTTTTGAACTGTGGTGTTGGAGAAGACTCTTGAGAGTCCCTTGGACTGCAAGGAGATCCAACCAGTCCATTCTGAAGGAGATCAGCCCTGGGATTTCTTTGGAAGGAATGATGCTAAAGCTGAAACTCCAGTATTTTGGCCACCTCATGGGAAGAGTTGACTCATTGGAAAAGACTCTGATGCTGGGAGGGATTGGGGGCAAGAGGAGAAGGGGACGACCAAGGATGAGATGGTTGGATGGCATCACTGACTCGATGGATGTGAGTCTGGGTGAACTCCGGGAGTTGGTGATGGACAGGGAGGCCTGGCGTGCTTCGATTCATGGGGTCGCAAAGAGTCAGACACGACTGAGCGACTTCACTTTCACTTTTCACTTTCATGCATTGGAGTAGGAAATGGCAACCCACTCCAGTGTTCTTGCCTGGAGAATCCCAGGGACAGGGGAGTCTGGTGGGTTGCTGTCTATGGGGTCGCACAGAGTCGGACACGAGTGAAGCAACTTAGCAGCAGCAGCAGCAGAGCCTGCTTGCTTGCACACCCACAATAGCTGACCCTGCATTTGCTAACAATAGATGGCCTAAGCCTGGGGCTATAAAGACACCAGGGAACACCCACACTTGTGCCAGCAGAGCCCAGTAAAGTTTGTGCTGCTCCACCTCAGGGTCCCTCATATCTTTTTTCTTGGTCAATTCCCCAAACTCTCTAAGCCTCTCTATAATACCTTATAAGATATGTGATTTGCAATTTTTTTCTTCCATTATGACGTATGTCTTTTTTTCTTTCTTGATGGTGTCCTTCGAACCACAGAAGTTTTAAATTTTGATGCTATCTAGTTTATCTCTTTTGTTGCTTTTGTTTTTAGTGTAATATCTAAGAAACCGTTGCCTAATCTAAAGTCTCTAATGTTTACATCTATATTTTCTTCTAGAACTTTTAGAGTCTCAGCTCTTATATTTAGGCCTTAGATCCACTGTGAATTAAATTTTGTACACGGTGTGAGGTGGGCACAAAGTCATTCTTTAATACATGGATAGCCAGTTGTCCCAGCACCATTTGTTAAAAGGACCTTTTTATTTATTTATTTATTTTTAGCCTTTTATTATTTATTTATTTATTTTATTATTTTTTTCCTTTATAATGCCACTGGTGTTGAGCATCTTTCCTCCATTCTTATTGCTATTGTGTTAGTTCAAATCACTACTTTCTCTGCATTTGTATAAACTAATCCCCCGACTTACGTTTGTTTCATCTTGCCAATTTTCTGTGTATCTTGCCAGTTTTCTGTACTACAGCCAGTGATGAATAAAATTTTATATTGATAAAATGTTGATAGTGTCCCTCTTTTGCTTAGAGCTTAAAGTAAGCTTCACTCATTTCAGGTATAGTGCAAAACAAATGTCTTGGTGTGACATACAAGTTTTGTCTTGGACCCCACACTTGCCCTCTGTGCTTCAGTGTATTTTTAGTGCATCAAGCGCACCCCTCCCAACTTGTGCCTTTCATATGCGGTTTCCTCCTCTGGCACACTCTTAGTCGGTGTCCTTTAGTTCTAATTTAGACACCAATTCTTTGAGAACGTTTTCGTTAAACAGCATAAGTCAATTTCTCTTGTGGATTTAGCACTTGTCCTTATCATGGTGTTTATCACAGAATACTGTAATTGCCTGATGACTCTCTTTCTTCCTCTAGTTCATAAATTCAGTGAATTGAAGGACTGCTTTTTTCACTCTAGTATCAGGGTTGAGCACACTATTGGGTACACAGCAGCTATTAAATTAGTATTTTCTTCACTGAGTTATTTTCTTGTACATGAAACAAAGTTATAAGAAAATGTAATTTGAGACTAATTTTGAAAGGCATGATGATCCTGAATTCTATAGAAGTAAAAGTATTGATTATTTAATGAAGAATAAGATTGCTATTTTCAGACAGTTTACTGTGCAATTTGCCATGCTAGCTGTAAACCCAGGGAGTATAATTAGCAATAAGTCATTTATATAGTTTCAGAAAAAGTACTGGAGACGTATAGCCCTTGCTCTTGAATACGTTTACAGCCATTTTATGTTAGGTAATTATATTTATTGGGAGGCAGAGTTAGATAATTATAATATATTAGGGTAATTAAAATGATCATAATTGTAAGCATGTTAAGAAGACTCAGTCTAACTTAAATATTTATGAATCTACTATATATTTGGGAAAATAAATGGCAAAAATAATTTTTAGCAGCTGGATAGTAATACATGAAGAAAATAAGGCGTGGATATAATCATTAGAAGTATTTCACTTACATTTTTTCTGATATTTAGAAGCAGAGAAACTTGTAACATTCCAAAATAATCTTCCTTATTTGGTAAAATATAGATACTTCAAAAGTTGTAGAGGTAATGGAGGTTGTTACAAATCTCAATTGCATTATTAGATAATTAGATCTCATGAATCTTTACAGTGTGGATTAACACTCAGCAAAACCTTGTGTTACAGACTGGCTGTTTGTCTTTTACTTTAATTATCTTATGCCATAGGGTAGAAATTAACCAGAAATTGAATGATGGTGAAACCTTAATAGCTTCAGTAGTTTAAGGCAATTCAAGTAATTATACAAATGAGGTTCTCAGAAAAAATCCATAATTTACAAAACTGAAATTGTTGCAAGATATTTCTTTCTCATGAATTATCCAATAATGTAAAGGCATTTTTTACAAGTATATGCTGCTAAGTCGCTTCAGTCGTGTCCGACTCTGTGCAACCCCATAGACGGCAGCCCACTAGGCTCCTCTGTCCCTGGGATTCTCCAGGCAAGAATACTGGAGTGGGTTGATATATATATATATGTATATATGTATATATGTGTATATATATATATATATATATATATATATGTATATATATATATATTTGGGAAATCCTGACCCAGCATGGATATTTTCCTTCTTTTTTAGTATTCTTGACCTTAGAAAAATTAGTTTGTTTTTGAATCAATATTCAAGCTGTTATTACATGTGCAACAATTCCCAGCTCTTTGCTATTTCCTTTAGAGTAATAATTAGTTAGAAAATAGCATGACCTTGGAGAGGCAGTAATGTCATATTTAGGAAACTAGGCATAAGTGACATCATCCTCTATGCCCACGTAGGTTTTGGGAAGGCAAGTGTTTTTCTTCTTGTCTACCTCAAGAATAGATTTGAATTAATAATGTTTCACCAGGAAGTAAAATTAATCCATGGGAGTTTTACAAAATGAGTGTTGCTGGCCATCAGCATTGCACATAAGAAAGAGGCTGAATGAGGAAAGCAAGATGGCAGAGGAGTAGGTGGATGTGGAGTACATTTCCATGGATACATCAGGAATAGACCTTCAACACAGAAGTGCATTCAGAATGCCAGCTGAGGGTGGATAGGAGTACCTGACCAGTGGGAAAGAATATATAGAACCATGCAAAATGGTAGGACAAAGGAGCTAGGGAGGAAAAACAGGAGTGTTAGTAGGACTGGATCTGCTCTTGGCAGGTGGGGAAACTAAGCAGGGGTCCGATCCCCCAGCGGGGCAATTGTCTGAATCAGAGGAGAATCATATAAGGCTGAGAGTGACACAGCTAATGTGTGACAGCCTAAAGGGAATGAGAATGAGACAGTCCTTACTGCAGCCATACACATATTCTGGACAAGGATGCAGGTCCCCTAGAAGGCCCAGTGGCTGGGAGCTGGAGTTTAGGGATTGTGGAGCATCCCTGGGTGAGGGCTGTTGTTGATTGTGGAGAGGTGGATCAAGAGGATGTGGGGGAGGAGATTGTGGGAAATGCCTGATGAGGAAAGCCGGGCAGCCATGGAAGCAATGTGATACTGCTGAGTCCCATGTAGGGGGTGGAGCCATCTCCACAGCCTCTCTCTCTCCATACACCAGCATTGGCAGCTGAACAATAGAGGGGCTGGCCTATCAAACGCCTGATGCACTGAACTACAGAGGAGGACCCCACCCAGGGTGCCCCTTTAAGTGCCTGATGTGCTGACCTGCAGAGTAGGACCCCAGTCAGGAGGGCCCCTCTATGTGCCTGATGGCTCCAAACAACAGAGAAGAATCCCAGGGAAGGGATCCCTCCAAGTGCCTGAATGGGCAGGGCTACGGAGAAAGACTGGCCAAAGAGGCCTTCTGATCACCAGCTACAAGAGGCTCAAAAATGACTGATAGGGCCATAACTGCTGCCTCGGAGGCAGTCTGTGTCCCTGAACACTTGGTGCTGCTAGGGTCCCCAGAAGCCAAGTAGCTGCACCACCTTCATGCTCAACTATTACTGGTGCAGAGCTGCCACAGGCAAAAAAAAAAAAAGGCTTGTGTTTATGCATGCAGGGTCACTTCTGTCCTGTCTGACTCTTTGGGACCCTGTAGACTGTAGCCTGCCATGGTTCTCTGTCAGAGAACGGGTTCTCCAGGCAAGAACACTGGCACATATTGGCCAATACTGGTTGCCATACCCTTCTAGAGCATTATAATTTCTGCTGCCCTAGCCGCCAACTCTCTTGAGTACTGGTACTGCCAGAAAACCTGCAACCAAGCAGCTGCACCACCTCCATACCTGGTCCTTACAGGGGCAAACCCAAGCCCTCCAGGGCAGCCTCAGGAGCTAAACCCCAGTGGACGACCCATATGTAGAGGTAGAAATAAAACCACAATTGAAACCCAGGGGCAGCGTGGCTAAGAAAGAAGACCCAAAACCTTCCCACCAGCTGTACAAGCTGCATATTAAATCCACATGATCAACTAGGCAGACTCTGTGTCTATGGAATATATAAAAGGCCATTGAGAGCTCCCACAAAAGAAAACACACTAGCTTTGATAGCTGTGGAGGTTGGAGGCAACAACACACAGGAGTAGAACCAGATTAGATTCTGAGCAGCCGCCACAGCAGATCCAGAGATCAGTACAGTGTTGGAGGGCATCCTAGGAGGTGAGGTGGAATTGTCAGTGTAGGATTGTCAGCGTAGGAAAGGACTCTGACAGCAGTGACTCAAGGAAAACATTTATTATTATTATTTTTTGACTTGTTCTGTAGATTCTTTTTTTTCTTTTTTCCCCCTTTCCCCCACTCTGTTGTAGTTATTGATTTATTGGCACTAAGAAATCCAATTAAACTTTTGAGCTTTTTTTTTCTTTTTTCTCAGCCACATTTCTTATTGTTGTCATAAACCTCTGGCTCTGCATTGGGCTTTTGTTGTTCTTTGGAGTTTTCCTCTTATTTTTTCTTTTTTTTAATTTTATTTTTTAAACCTATTATTATTTTTCTATGTTTATTCCTTTGTTTGCTTTTCCTACTGTTCTTTCCCCCTTTCAGTTATCTTTAATGTATACAAATCTTCTTTATCTACCTCTATTTAACTTTGCATATCTAGTCTTTCTTTTCTTTCTCTTCTTTCCTCTCAACATGTTTATTAGTTTTATTTTCATTGCTTTATCCCCCAATTGGCACCTTGCTTTAGTATTGTTTTCCAGTTTGTGCTTTAATTAGTTTTGTTCTTGTAGATATAATTTTTGGTTTCCTTTGTTTGCCAGGTCAATCTATTGTACTTAATTTTTGTTGTACTGTATTGATTTTTCTTATGGGTGTATATGCATATGTGTATATTCAGTCACATTTTTTATTGTTGTCATGAACCTCTGCCTCTACATTGGGCTTTTCCAGTTCTGTGGAATTTTCCTTTTTTCCCCCCTTTTCTTTCTTCTTCCATTATTTTTTCTTTTCTTTTGTTTATAATTTTAATTTTTGATCATTTTAAACCTATTATATTTTTTCTACATTTATTCCTTCATTTGCATTTCCTACTATTCTTTTCCCCTTGCAGTTAATCTTTAATTTATATAAATCTTCTTCAACTACCTCTATTTAACTTTGCATATCTATTTTTTCTTTCTTTTCTTTGTTTCCTTTCCTCTCAACATATTTGTTAGTTTTGTTTTCATTGCTTTATTCCCCAGTTTGCACCATGCTTTAGTTTTGTTTTCCAGTTTCTGCTCAAGTTAGTTTGGTTCTTAACTGGTAAATATAATTTTTTATTTACTTTGTTTGCCAGACCAATCTACTGTACTTTAGTTTGTTGGACTGCTTTCACTTTGCTCATGTGTATATATGTATATTCCATTACTTTAATTATTATTTGCCTGATTTTCTAGCTGCCATTTTTCTGGGGTTCATTTTTGGTTTCTTGTTCTTGGATATTTGTTTTACCCTCCCTTAATTATATAACAAACAAATCTTCATTCCTGACCAGAGATCAAACCCTGAGCCTTTGGAGTGGGAGTACTGACTCCAAGACCCTAGACTACCAGAGAACTAATCCTAGAGAGTATCGAATAGTGAGAATTCACACAAAAGAAACCACTTGAATACAAGACCTAGCATCATCCAACCACCAGTAGCACCCTGTGCAGGATGCCTCACCTAAACAACAAACAAAACAAAAATACAAACCCAATCATTAGCAGACAAGATTACCACCTCACTCAGCCTTGCCCATCAGAGGAAAAACAAAGAAACACACAAAAACTCAGCACAAATCTCACCCTATATGAAGCTCACACAAACCACTGGACCAACCTTAGGAGGGCAGAAACATAAAGGAAGAAAGAATTCAGCCTTCTTCAAGGACAGAATTAAAATTTCCTTGAAGCCTGGGAAAAGGAGAACTCAAACACAATAACCTAAAATAAAATAAAAGACAGAGAAATACTGCACAAATGAAGGAACAAACTAGAAACACAGAAGTCCAAATAAATGAAGAGAAATAGGAAGATTACCTGACAAAGAATTCAGAAAATGATAGTAAAGATGATAAAAAACCTTGAAAACAAAATGGAGAAAATGCAAGAATCAATTAACAAAGACCTGGAAGAATTAAAGAATAAACACACAGAGACAACACAATTATTGAAATTAAAAATACTCTAGAAGGAATCAATAGCAGAATATCTGAAGCAGAAGAACAAATTAATGAGCTGCAAGATAAAATGGTGGAAATAAATTCTGAAGAGCAGAATAAAGTAAAAAGAATGAAAAGAGCTGAGGATAGTCTCAGAGACCTGTGGGACAATATCAAACACACCAACCAATTATAGGGGTCCCAGAAGAAGAAGAGAAAAAGAAAGGGTATGAGAAAATTTTTGAAGAGATTATAGTTGAAACTTTCCCCAACATGGAAAAGGAAATAGCTAATCAAGTCCCAGAGGCACAAAATGTCCCATACAGGATAAACCCAAGGAGAAACACACCAAGATACATATTAATCTAACAAAGACTAAACACAAAGAAAGAATATTAAAAGCAGCAAGGGAAAAGCAACAAGAAATATACAAGGGAAACCCCATATGCTTAACAGCTTATCTTTCAGCAGAATGTCTTCAGGCCAGAAGGGAATGGCAGGATATGTTTAAAGTACTGAAAGGGAAAAATATGCAATCAAGAGTACTGTACCCAGCAAGGATCTCTTTAAAAACTGATGGAAAAATAAAAACTTCTCAGACAAGCAAAAGTTAAAAGAATTCAATACCACCAAATGAGCTTTACAACAAATGTTAAATGGACTTATATATTCAAGAAATACAACAGAAGAACAAAGATCTACAAAATCAATCCCAAACAATAAGAAAATGGCAATAGGAACATATATATCAATAATTACTTTAAAATTAAATGGATTAAATCCTCCAACCAAAAGACACAGACTGGCTGAATAGATACAAAAACAAGACCTATATATATGCTGTCTACAAGAAACTCACTTCAGACACATATAGATTGAAAGTGAGAGGATGGAAAAATATATTCCATGCAAATGGGAAGCAAAAGAAAGCTAGAGTAGCAATCCTCATATCGGACAAAATAGACATTAAAATAAAGAAGATTACAAGAGATAAAGAAGGACACTACATAACAATCAAGGGAATCAATCCAAGAGGAAGACATAACAATTATAAATGTCTTTGCACCCAACATAGGAGCACCTCAATATATAAGACAAAAACTAACAGACATAAAATGAGAAATTGACAGTAACACAATAATAGGAGGAGATTTAACACCCCACACATATGGGGTGAACAGATCATCATAACAGACAATTAATAAGTAAACACAGGTCCTAAATTATACATCAAATGGGGTGGATCTCATGGATATCTTCAGGACATTCCATCCAAATGCAGAATGCACCTTCTCAAGTGCACACAGAACATTGTCCAGGATGGACCAGTCTTGGGTCACAAATCAAACCTCAGTAAATTTAAGAAAATTGAAATTGTATCAGGTATCTTCTCTGATCACAATGCTAGGAGACTAGATATCAATTACAAGAAGAAAGCTGTAAGAAACACAAACACATGGAGATTAAACAACACATTTCTGAATAACCAACAGGTTATTGAAGAAATCAAAAGGGAAATAAAAATTTTCTAGAAACGAATGACAATGAAAACAACTCCAAATCTATGGGATGCAGCAAAAGCAGTTTTAGAGGGAAGTTTATAGCAATACAATCCTACTTCAAGGAACAATAAAAACATTGAATAGACAACCTAACTTTACACCTAAAGCAACTGGAAAAAGAAGAAGAGAAAAACCCCAAAATTAGTAGAAGGAAAGAAATCATTAAGATCTGAGCAGAAATAACTGAAAAAGAAATGAAAGAAACAATAATAAAGATTAATAAAACTAAAAGCTGGTTCTTTGACAAGATAAACAAAATTGACAAACCCTTAGCCAGTCTCATCAAGAAAAAAAGAGAGAAGAATCAAATTAACAAAATTAGAAATGAAAAAGAAGAGGTTACAACAGACAATGCAGAAACACAAAGGAATATAAGAAACTATTATGAACAACTATATGTCAATAAAATAGATAACCTGGAAGAAATGGACAGATTCTTACAAAAGTTCAATCTTCCAAGACTGAACCAGGAAGAAATAGAAATTATGAAGAACCCAATTACAAGTACTAAAATTGAAGCTGTGATCAAAAATCTCCCCAAAAACAAAAGCCCAGGACCAGAAGGCTTCACAGGAGAATTCTATCAAACATTTAGAGAAGAGATAATGCTTATCTTCATAAAGGTTTTTCAAAAAATTGCAGAGAAAGGAATACTTCCAAATTCACTACAAGGTTATCATCACCCTGATACCAAAACCAGACAAAGACAACACACAAAAATAAAACTATAGGCCAATATCACTGATGTACATAGATGCAAAAATCCTCAACAAAATTTTAGCAAACAGAATTCAATAACACACCAAAAAGCTCATATACCATGATCAATTTGGGGTTATTCCAGGGACGCAAGAATTCTTCAATATATGGGATCAATCAATGTGATACACCATATTAATAAATTGAAAAATAAAAACCGTGATCATCTCAATAGATGCAGAAAAAGCCTTTGGCAAAATTCAGCACCCATTTATGATTAAAACTCTTTAAAAAATCGGCATAGAAGGACCTACCTCAACATAATAAAGGCCATATATGATAAGCCTACAGCAAACGTTATTCTCAATGGTGAAAAACTGAAAGCTTTCCCGCTAAGATGAGGAACAAGACAAGGCTGTCCACTTTCACTATTATTATTCAACATAGCTCTGGAAGTCCTACCTATAGTAATCAGAGAAGAAAAAAATAAATAAATAAAAGGAATCCAGATCGGGAAAGAGTAAAGTAAAGCTCTCACTGTCTGCAGATGACATGATACTGTACATAGAAAACCCTAAAGATAGTATCAGAAAATTACTAGAGCTAATCAATGAATTGAGAAAAGTTGCAGGATACAAAATCAATACACAGAAATCACTTGCATTTCTATATACCAACAATGAAAAACCAGAAAGAGCAACTAAGGATTCAATCCCATTCACCATTGCAACAAAAAGAATTAAATATCTAGGAATAAGCTTACCTAAGGCACAAATGAATTGTACACAGAAAATTATGACACTAATGAAAAAATCAAAGATGACATAAACAGATGGAGAGCTATTCCATGTACCTGGGTAGGAAGAATCAATATTGTGAAAATGACTATACTACCAAAAATAATCTACAGATTTAATGCAATCTATATCAAATTATCAATTGCATTTTTCACAGGACTAGAACAAAAATTTTCACAATTTGTATGGAAATACAAAAGACCGTGAATAGCCAAAGCAGTCTTGAGAAAGAAGATTGGAGTTGGAGGAATCAAGCTTCCTGACTTCAGGTTACACTACAAAGCTACAGTCATCAAAACAGTATGGTGTTGGCACATAAACAGAAACATAGACCAATGGAACAAGATAGAAATTCCAGAAATAAACTCATGCACTTATGGGTACCTTATACGTGACAAAGGTTGCAAGAATATACAATGGGGCAGAGACTGCCTCTTCAATAAGTGGTGCTGGGAAAACTGGACAGCTATATGTAAAGGAATGAAATTAGAACACTTCTTAACATCACACACAAAGATAAACTCAAAATGGATTAAAGATCTCAAAGTATGACCAGAAACTATAAAATTCTTAGAGGAAAACATAGGTAGAATACTCGAAAACATAAATCAAAGCAAGATCCTCCATGACCCACCTCCTAGAGTAATGCAAATAAAAACAAAAGCAAAAGTGGTACCTGATTAAACTTAAAAGCTTTTGCACAGCAAAGGAAACTATAAGCAAGGTGAAAAGACAACCCTCAGAATGGGAGAAAATAATAGCAAATGAAACAACTGACGAAGGATTCATTTTCAAAATACACAAGCAAGTCATACAACTCAATACTAGAAAAACAAACAACCCAATCAAAAAGTGGGAAAAAGACCTAAACAGACATTTCTTCAAAGAAGACATACAGATGGCTAACAAACACATGAAAGAATGCTCAACGTCACTCATTATATATATATACAAATCAAAACTACAAAGAAATATCACCTCACACCAGTCAGAATGGCCCTCATCAAAATGTCTACAAATAATAAATGCTGGAAAGGGTGTGGAGAAAAGGGAATGCTCTTGCACTGTTGGTGGGAATGTAAATACATACAACGACTATGGAAGACGGTATGGAGATTCCTTAAAAACCTCATGTTGAGATTTGACATAAAACAGCAAAATTCTATAAAGCAATTATCCTTCAATAAAAAATAATTTAAAAAAAGGAATCAGGAGTAACTGTTTAATAATGTAACTTTATAAATAACTTAGGGAGACAAAGAATTCAGACAAAAAAATGGTACTGTAGGAAGATAATAACTATTATGATAAAGTAATCACTGTTTTCAGTTCAGTTAGTTCAGTTGCTCAGTCTTGCCTGACTCTTTGTGACCCCATGGAATACAGCATGCCAGGGCTCCTTGTCCATATCCACCTCCCAGAGTTTACCCAAACTCATGTCCATTGAGTCGGTGATGCCATCCAACCATCTCATCCTCTGTCATCCCCTTCTCCTCCCACCTTCAATCTTTCCCAGCATCAGGGTCTTTTCAAGTGAATCAGGTCTTCACATCAGGTGGTCAAAATATTGGAGTTTCAGCTTCAACATCAGTCCTTCCAATGAACACTCAGGACTGATCTTTAGGATGGACTGGTTGGATCTCCTTGCAGTCCAAGGGACTCTCAAGAGTCTTCTCCAACACCACAGTTCAAAACCATCAATTCTTCAGCGCTCAGCTTTCTTTACAGTCCAACAGTCACATCCATACATGACTACTGGAAAAACCATAGCCTTGACTAGATGGACCTCTGTTGGCAAAGTAATATCTCTGCTTTTTAATTTGCTGTCTAGATTGGTCCAGCAGATTACAAGAAATTTTGAACATAAAATGGAGGGGTGATGGTTGTATAGATAAATCAGATCAGATCAGATCAGTTGCTCAGTCGTGTCCGACTCTTTGTGACTCCATGAATCACAGCACGCCAGGCCTCCCTGTCCATCACCAACTCCTGGAGTTCACTGAGACTCACGTCCATCAAGTCAGTGATGCCATCCAGCCATCTCATCCTCTGTCATCCCCTTCTCCTCCTGCCCCCAATCCCTCCCAACATCAGGGTCTTTTCCAATGAATCAACACTTCGCATGAGGTGGCCAAAGTACTGGAGTTTCAGCTTTAGCATCATTCCCTCCAAAGAAATCCCAGGGCTGATCTCCTTCAGAATGGACTGGTTGGATCTCCTTGCAGTCCAAGGGACTCTCAAGAGTCTTCTCCAACACCACAGTTCACAAGCATCAATTCTTTGGCACTCAGCCTTCTTCACAGTCCAACTCTCACATCCATACATGACCACTGGAAAAACCATAGCCTTGACTAGACCACCTGATCTGCCTCTTGAGAAATTTTTATGCAGGTCAGGAAGCAACAGTGAGAATTGGACATGGAACAATAGACTGGTTCCAAATAGGAAAAGGAATTCCTCAAGGCTGTATATTGTCACCCTGTTTATTTAACTTATATGCAGAGTACATCAGAAGAAACGCTGGACTGGAAGAAACACAAGCTGGAATCAAGATTGCTGGGAGAAATATCAATAACCTCAGATATGCAGATGACACCACCCCTATGGCAGAAAGTGAAGAGGACCTCAAAAGCCTCTTGATGAAAGTGAAAGTGGAGAGTGAAAAAGTTGGCTTAAAGCTCAACATTCAGAGAACAAAGATCATGGCATCCGGTCCTACCACTTCATGGGAAATAGATGGGGAAACAGTGTCAGACTCTATTTTTCTGGGCTCCCAAATCACTGCAGATGGTGACACCAGCCGTGAAATTAAAAGATGCTTACTCCTTGGAAGGACAGTTATGACCAACCTAGACAGCATATTCAAAAGCAGAGACATTACTTTGCCAAGAAAGGTTTGTCTAGTCAAGGCTATGGTTTTTCCTGTGGTCGTGTATGGATGTGAGGGTATAGATAAATAGATATCTATAAATATTGCATATCCAATTTTCAAATGAAAGCATGCTGATAATGAAGACAGAGATCACTCAAGAGAGATATGAAAATTAAAATTAGAGAAAAATATGATAGAACTAATCACACAGAAGGCACATAATCAGCAAATTATAATTAACTGGATAGAGACCAATAATTAGACTGCACATTTTTTTCCCATTCAATTTAAAAAGTGATTGTCAGATCATAGGACTAGACATTTAAGCCTAAGCAAAATAAGCCTGTAATTTCTGAAACCCATATATATTTGTAATCAGCTTAACATTTTCTAATTTTCTGGAGTTTGAGTTTTACACTCAGTAAGTGTTTTTTATGACAATAGTCTTAATGAGTTTCAATGAAAATAATTATGTAAAAAATGGAATATAATTATTCAAATCTGATATTGCCTCATATGATTGCTATGTGTATATATATATATATGATACACATATTAATATCCATATCTGAATATATGAATACCAATGTTCACTTTAGTATACTATTAATAATATGGGATAAATATCAATAACCTCAGATATGCAGATGACACCACCCTTATGGTGGAAAGTGAAGAGGAACTAAAAAGCCTCTTGATCAAAGTAAAAGAGGAGAGTGAAAAAGTTGACTTAAAGCTCAACATTCAGAAAACTAAGATCATGGCATCTGGTCCCATCACTTCATGGGAAATAGATGGGGAAACAGTGGAAACAGAGTCAGATTTTATTTTTTAGGGCTCCAAAATCACTGTAGATGGTGACTGCAGCCATGAAGTTAAAAGACGCTTCCTCCTTGGAAGGAAAGTTATGACCAACCTAGATAGCATATTCAAAAGCAGAGACATTATTTTGCCAACAAAGGTCTGTTTAGTCAAGGCTGTGGTTTTTCCAGTGGTCATGTATGGATGTAAGAGTTGGACTGTGAAGAAAGCCGAGGGCCGAAGTATTGATGCTTTTGAACTGTGGTGTTGGAGAAGACTCTTGAGAGTCCCTTGGACTGCAAGGATGTCCAACCAGTCCATCCTAAAGGAGATCAGTCCTGAGTGTTCATTGGAAGGACTGATGCTAAAGCTGAAACTCCAATACTTTGGCCACCTGATGCAAAGAGCTGACTCACTGGGTAAGACTCTGATGCTGGGAGGGATTGGGGGCAGGAGGAGAAGGGGACGACAGAGGATGAGATGGCTGGATGGCATCACTGACTCGATGGACGTGAGTCTGAGTGAACTCCAGGAGTTGGTGATGGACAGGGAGGCCTGGCGTGCTGCGATTCATGGGGTTGCAAAGAGTTGGACATGACTGAGCGACTGAACTGAACTGGACTAATATGGATATAGAGTGTCATTTCTAATACATTTGTAAATGAGAAATGTTACATTCAAAGTATTTTTGAGCTATTCACCCACAATAAACTTTAAGAAATCAGACTCTGAAATACAATACAATGAGAAGTTTAAAGTAGTGCTATCGAATTTCACATTTCCTTAGGAAGTTTTAGTGTCATCACATACTATGCACATGGGTGTTTTGAACATGTTTGGACTTCTTGGTGTAGGTTTTATCAAAGCCTTTTTGAAAATCACAAGTTGTGTTTAGCATCAACAGCGGTGATCGAGTAGACAAGTAAAACCTTGTCTTAAACTGAGATCTAAAGACATCTTAGAATCAAACAACTGGACTTTTGAAATCCATTAGATTATCAGACTTTGTTGAAAGCAGGAAAAAGCAGGAAAAGAGAGAAGCTCTTAGGTAAGGAGGCACAATAAAATAACAAAAGATAGCTTTGTATTATAGCTAGTGATCTGAGGATTATTCTCAGTTTTTTTCAAATACTTGATGTAGAAGTGACTTTTGGTAGCCTTCACTGAAATTTAGCATCCTGGCATTCTCAATGTGTCTGCCTTTTCTTTAGAAGATGCTGTATTTACTCCTAGACTTTGGCATTGTAAAGTCTAAGTGCAAATTAACTGTTAGAACCCACCCCCCACCCCCACATTTTGGTGATTTTAAAGACATGTGGAGCTGAACAGAAATTATGTGTCTTATTGATGTACTTCTTACATTATAATAAAGAATTTTAACTTCATTTTATGACTGAATAAAAAAATTTAAGGGATTAAATTACTCACAGATAGATATTTTGAGCTTCTTAATATGGGATGTGCTGACAAACAGCCCCAGAAAATTTCTGTGTTTTAAGCCTCTGATTGGGTTTTATGCTTTCTTTTCTTTGAAGTTAAGCTACTTTTTCTTGAGCTTTTAAAGAAATCCAGTGAGTTATCTTTATCTTTGCTTTCAGTAAATATCCTAGCTACACAAACAACCAGGTGATTTTAAATAAACCTATGGAGTCAAAGTTTAATGTTTTTAACAATTAAAACTTAAAAAATAAATAAAGCTTACATATATTTACAATATTTATGGTTATTATTGTGCTATGTTATCAGTAAGGTTTTTAAGGCAAATCTCTACAATTTAAAATACTTTCAGGGGAAGAGTTCAGCACAGGGGAGAATCAAGAATAGCTATGTGTGTTTCTTATTTAAGTAAGTTACATACATTTTTGCAAGCATTTCTTTTCACAGTGACCTGTAACTCCTCCCATGGACGTATCCTTAGCTGGAGTTGCCAAGTGCTCATAGACTAATTAGGGGACACGTGTTTTTCATTTCTACAGAGGAATGTGCATTTCCAGTTCCCACTATGGTAAGGAGTCAACTATAAATGCTAAGTTCTTGTGTTCTTCCATTTTGAGAAATAGATGATAAGAAAAAATAATTTGCTTAGATTAAATTGATACAGTAAGAGCCAGTAGTAATGGCCAGCGGGTTACTAATGCCATGCTTTTAATTTCTAATGAATTTATCCTGCTGGGATTTTAACAGTAATTGTGATGAATTTAATAAAATGAACTAGATATACAACAAAATACAAAAATGCAAGGATATATAGCTATTAAAATTTATAATATTCAAACTTATCAAATCTTACCTGACAAAGTATATCCTTAAGGCTTCTTTCAGAAAATTTAAAGCTGCCTTTTAAAAATCAGAAACCAATGTTGTGCTTTAACTGTTCCTCTGGATTCTACCAATCTGGCCTCTCTCCTGAAATTGCCTTCTCTCTCCTCTGTGTCACCACCTTTATTATTACTATTTTTTGAAACTTAACCTCAGTTATGCGATAAGATCGTCCATATTAAGAATAAAGTCAACAATTCTCTCTCAATGTCGTTTTGCTCTTTGACTGTTGCTGAACGCAATGATTTTCTCTTTCCTGTTTCTCTGCTCCGTTTCACAGCAACTTTTCTTAAAGCTGCCTCCACCTCCACCTCCCATTCTTCTCTAAATCAGTACCAATAGGAAGTAATCATCTCCACAGCTCTGCTAAAAGTGATCTTGCCAATATCTTCAGTTACTCATGTTGACAGATCTGGTGGTCAGATTCTTTTTTCCATTTTACTTGAACACTCAATACTTATGGATAGTGTTGATATATTGTTCTTTATCCTCTTAAAGCCTTTTGTCCTGGTTTCTATAATTTCTTGAAGGTTCAATTTTCCTCCTCCAGTACCAGCCATCAGTCAGTTTTCTTTGTCAGTTCTTACTACTAGGCTTGATGTCTAAATGTTGGGATGCCCCATGGCTCAGTTGTAAGTAAGCCTTTTCCTCTTTTCTGTTTATATCCTCTTCAAAGTTTATCTCTAGTGCCTTTGTTTACATACAGCCTTTATGTCGATGGTTGCCAAATTAGTACCCTAGGTCTTAGTATTCCTCTGAAGTTCCAACTACGTACTCAGATGCTTAAGAGACATGTCAAAATTAACTGACCAAAGCATAATCTTGATGTTCATTCTGACCCCCAAGTATGTTTCTCCTCCAGTGTTTCATTACTCTTGATCTTTCAAGTTATTTAAGTGTAATCCATTATCTCATCTTTATAACATCAATAACCTAATTGATGGCTCTGTTTCCATCTATGTGTGGATATGTTTCTCACATCTATGTGCATTATTAACAAACTAATCTGGACTTTGGTAAGGAGAGGCTTTATTCAAATGGATTACTGCAAGAAGAGGGAAAGGACAATAGGAGGAGGAAAACTCTCAGAAATAAGGAGTGCTTTTCTGTCATGAGCTCTGCAAGCAGCTGAGCAATTGAGCTAAAAAGGATTTTCTCTTGTTGGGAGGAGTACACTGGCTAGGAAGATGGGATATGAGGAAGGAGGGTGAGTAGGTGTCTTGATGGGATAGTAAATCAGAGTATGTTAACATGAAGACAGCCTGTTTTCAGGACAGTGTGTATGCTGGCTCAGTCTAAAGGTGCATCCAAGGTCAAAAGTCTGGAGGAAGGGGAGAAAACTGAACATTGTTTCAGTAACTAGCAGTTTGTTCTCATTGATCAGTGTGACAAAATAGTTCAGCCAATCATTTATAAGGCAAATAAAGGGAATTTGGAGAGTCTGTGTCTTGCCTTGTCAGAGATAAACGTGTTGTGGGATATCTGAATCTCACTTATGTCTTCTGGGAAGGACATTTCTTTGCAGTAAGCTGTTTCCAAGAAGACAAAAAGGTAGATGTCTTAGCTGTCACTGTTTTCCATGAGCACAGGACTCCTGTAAAA
Organism: Bos grunniens; assembly: GCF_055505025.1. Taxonomy (NCBI): domain Eukaryota; kingdom Metazoa; phylum Chordata; class Mammalia; order Artiodactyla; family Bovidae; genus Bos; species Bos grunniens. The sequence continues at coordinate 110,843,943 of NC_141170.1, read as the reverse complement.
TTAAATGTTGACAGAATTGCTATTTTACTTCTTATTCATTGATTGGGCAGAATTATCTTTCACAGAGTATTTGTTTCACACTTAAAAGCTTTTCATTTTTTTAAATTTATGATGAAATCTAAACTTCTCATTATCTTCAAGGTTCTATCTATTTAGGAACCTGTCTGTTTCTCTGAATTCATTTGGGAATTCATTCCCTCTTGTCTAGTATGCTGCAAGCCCCTGGCCTTCTCAGCGTGCTTCCAAACAAGCCAGGTCCTCTTCTAGACCTAGAATGTAAGGCCTGTGAAAGCAGGGACTGTTCTGCTTAGTCTCTGGCATGCTGTATTCTCAGAAGTGGAATTTCCCTGGCACATAGTAGCCAGATATCCAAACAATATGCTAATGAAAAAACACCTGAGGTGTTGGCATGATTTTATGAATGGTTCTTAGTTTATACTCACTTGGTGATACATTTTGACAGAAATTTAATTTTGACTTAGGCTTGCTAGCTAAATAGTGAAGTATAGTGTGGTCATTATTATTGTTATTTTTGTGTGGGAATCATGTGAATCCTATGTCTTAGATTCATTATTTCCTATGACTATTTAAATTTTTTCTTACTTTAAAGGGAAGAAATAACACATGCATGATCATGTGCACAAATGACGTACTTTATATGTTATTTATGTATCATAACAGTGCCCATTCTTTCTATGTTGCATCTGTTGAGAATATTTCAAGTGCTACTCTATAGATCTAAAAGGAATATTTTCACTGCCCTTAGCTCCTTCCCATTTTATAGTGGTCAGAATACAACAGTTTTTCCCTCTTCTTCACTTCTGGGAGCAAAGGAAAAAAATTAAGTCATTTCCAGTCTGTAGCATTTTGAACGAACTCTGTTAACCAGGAAATAAGAACTTTTTCATTCTTTCCCTGATATTTGGCAATCTTACATAATCAAAAGCAGTTTTGTCTTTAAAGAGTCTAGTGACTTTTGAATGAATCTGTAATATGGAGACAACAATTAATGTCAGAAGAATTCTCTTAATTTTTCTTCTACAAAAATCCATTCAATGGCCCAGTTCAAAAATGCCTCATCACTAAATAATTCTGGATTATTGGTGATATGTAAATAGAATAGGGCTTCCCTCATAGCTCAATTGGTAAAGAATCTGTCTGCAGTGCAGGAGACTCAGGTTTGATTCCTAGGTAGAGAAGATACCCAGAAGAAGGAAATGGCAACCCACTCTAGTATTCTTGTCTGGAGATCACCATGGACAGAGGAGCCTGACAGGCTATAGTCCATGGGGTCACAAGAGTTGGATATGACTGAGTGGCTAAACCACCACCACCAGATAGAAAAAGAAGAGGAGTATCAGAAGCCAAAATTACCTGAGACAATTTAAGTTTAAGGACTACTCATCTAAAATGGGTAGTGTTCTGATAGGTTTGGCATATTCAGGTTTGATCTGAGCCAGTGTTGATGAAACAGATCCAATGCACTGGATGAAATTCAGCTACATAAGAATATAAAGTAGCCAATGTTAAAATTAGTCAAGGTAAGCACCTTATGATTCCAGGTGGAGAGGACTCTAGGAGCAGAATAGTAGCTGGCACTTAGGTGTATGGAGAAGAGGTACCAAAGTCAAATCTGGGCAGGACTGAGAGGATTACCAGGGGAAACAGCCAAGAAATCCAGCATTCTACTGTCCAGACTCAGTGTATTATTGTGGTTCCAAGTAGGAAATTGGGTCAAGCTGAGAGATTGAGGGAAGGATACCTGAATCTCAAAAACAAACAAACAAACAAAATGAAACCACACACACACACAAACAAACCCTAGAAACATACAGATTGCAACTTCTGGATAGGTTTCTTATGCTGGTCAGTATCAGTTGCATAAAACAAGTGAGGCCAATAACATATTGAAGGACCACAATGCCAACAGCCAAGTGGGCCTAAAGAATTCTGACTTTGTTCAATGTTTAGATAACTCTGGAAAGCATCTTTATCAAGATTGAGGAGATGATCACTCTTAGTTTATATTCTCAACTCATTTACACTCCTACAGTGAAGGTCTTTATGGACAGTGTCTATGTTTGTATTGATTACATGCATACATGACATTCTTTTGATATTTATAAATTTGTTTATACTCTGCCATTTACTGTCCTTCAGTTTGCCTAATTTTGCAATATGATAATAGTAAATAGACCTGCAGTTTGTATTTTTTGTTTTAATTATCTCTTGACAAGAAAAAAAAAAAGTTTGGTTTATAATCACTTATTACAATGCTATGTTATTCTGAGTTCTGCCCATGGACATGTTTCTTTGAATTAGCAAAGGATTGATAGTTAAAAAAAAAATATATATATATATGTATATATATATTTAGGCAGATCAGGCATTCTTCAGTTTTCTAGAGTTCTGACAAGTCCCTTTTAGGCAACCCAGCTGTTGCCTAACTTTACAAAACCTGCCTGGCCACAGAGGCATTTAAATTTTAAACTTTTACTTTACATGCATGGAATGGTAGGAGAAAGGTATGAACTGAGAAGAAAAATAGTTTTTCATATATTTTAATCTGAAAATCAATTTTTTGCAGCATCAAACTAAGCATCTGGTACATTGCATCCTGATAAATAAAGTTGTGATTGTTTTGAAATTAAATAGAAAGAGGTTCTATGTTTAAATAAAGCTTTATTTACTTTTATCTATACTATATGGCTATTTTGGTTAATTAATTTTTCTTCCTTTGTTTTTATGATATCAAAAGCAATATATACTCATTTTGTGAGTTTAAAAGGTACAGCTAAGTGTGGAGATTTAAGAAAATTTACTCTTAAACACAACACACAGAAGAAACCAATGTTGAAATTATGGTTTATACCTTTCAAATTTTTATACATCTTTATGTACTTATGTTTATGTCTTTTCTATAATACCTATATATGAAAATAAATGTGTATATATCTCTTTTGTATTGAAAATGGATTAAAACAAATGGGAACTATTTTATTTATTATTTTCATTCATTTGATTTATTTTTAAGATTCCTCACATAAGTATAACAAAGTATTTGTCTTTCTCTGACTTATTTCACTTAATATTATACCCTCTAGAACCCCCTATTTTGTAAATGGCAAAATTTCATATTTTATGACTGTGTAGTATTCCTATATATATATATATATACACACACACACACACACCCCACATCTTTATCATATACACCAGATCTTTATCCATTCATCTATTGATGGGCACTTAAGTTGCTTCCAGTCTTGGCAATTCTAAATGATGTTGCCATGAACATGGAGGTACATGTATCTTTCATTTACTGTTTTTGTTTTCTTTAGATATATGCCAAACTGTGGAACTGATGGATATTTGATAGTTATACTTTTCATTTTTTGAAGAACTTCCATACTGTTTTCCATGATGGCTATGCTAATTTACATTCCTACCAACTGTGTACAAGTGCTTCCTTTTTTTCTGACATCCTCATCAACATTTGTTATTTGTATTCCTCTTGACGATAGCCATTCTGACAGGTGTGAGGTAATATCTCATTATGATTTTGATTTGCATTTATTTGGGATACATTTGAACTGACTTTGGGATGTTAATCATCTTTTCATGTGCGTGCTGTCCATCTATAAGTCTTCTTTGAAGAAATGTCTACTCAGGTCTTTTGCTGTTTTTAATCAGGTGGCTTGTTTTTGACATTGTGTTTTATGAGCTATTTATAGTTTGGATATTAACTCTTTATTGGTGTTATCATTTTCAAATATTTTATTTCATTCAGTAGGTTGCCTTTTAATTTTTTGGATAGTTTCCTTTGTTGTGCAAAAGCTTTTAAGTATAATCAAGTACCATTTTTTTTTATTTAGGCTTTTTCTTTTTCCATATAAGACTGATCCAAAAAATGCTGCTATTATTTATGTCAGAGTGTCCTGCCTATGTTCTTTTGTAGGAATTTTATGGATTCCAGTCTTGCATTTAGGTCTTTAATCCAGTTTTTAATTTTGTTATGTATATGATGTGAGAAAATTTCCCCAATTTCATTCTTTTACATGTAGCTGTCCAGTCTTACCAGCATTAGTTACTAAAGAGACTGTCTTTTCCCCATTGGCTATCCCTGCCTCCTTTAATATAGATTAATTAACAATTGTGTGTGGGTTTGCTTCTGGAAAAACTTTATTTTTCTGGGCTCCAAAATCACTACAGATGGTGATTTCAGCCATGAAATTAAAAGACACTTACTCCTTGGAAGGAAAGTTATGACCAATCTAGACAGCATATTAAAAAGCAGAGACATTATTTTGCCAAAAAAGGTCCGTCTAGTCAAGGCTATGGTTTTTCCAGTGGTCATATATGCATGTGAGAATTGGACTATAAAGAAAGCTGAGTGCCAGAGAACTGATGCTTTTGAACTGTGGGTTGGAGAACTTTTGAGAGTCCCTTGGACCACAAGGAGATCCAACCAGTCCATCCTAAAGGAGATCAGTTTTGGGTGTTCATTGGAAGGACTGATGTTGAAGCTGAAACTCCAATACTCTGGCCACCTGATGCGAAGAGCTGACTCATTTGAAAAGTCCCTGTTGCTGGGAAAGATTGAGGGCAGGAGGAGAAGGGGATGACAGAGGATGAGATGGTTGGGTGGCATCATCGACTACATGGATGTGGGTTTGGGTGGACTCCGGGAGTTGGTGATGGACAGGGAGGCCTGGTGTGCTGCGGTTCATGGGTTGCAAAGAGTCAGACACACTGAGTGACTGAACTGAACTGAGCTTGCTTCTGGACTCTCTATTCTGTACCATTGATCTCTGTGTCTGTTTTTGTGCCAATATTATTTTGTTTTGATAGCTTTGGAGCGTAGTCTGAAGTCAGGGAGCATGATACATCCATTTCTGTTCTTCTTTCTCAAGATTATTAATATTTTTACTATTTAGAGTCTTTTGTGTTTTCATACCAATTTTAAGTTATTTGTTCTAGTTCTATGAAAAATGCAACTGATATTCTGATGGAGATTGCATTGAATCTGTAGATTGCCTTGGGTAGTATGGTCATTTAAACAATATTAACTCTTATAATCCATGAACACAGTGTCTTTTCCTACTGTGCGTGTTGTTCTCAATTTCTTTACCAACGTCTTATAGTTTTCAGAGTACAGGTCTCTTATCTCCTTAGTTATATTTATCCCTAGATATTTTTTTTTTTTTTGATGGGATGGCAAGTGGGATTATTTCTTTAAATTCTCTTTCTGATTTTTTTGTTGTTAGTGTGTAGAACTGCAACAGATTTCTGTGTATTAATTTTGTATCCTAAAAATTTGTTGGATTCATTAATGAAATCTGGTAGTTTTGTGGCATTTTTAGTATTTTCAGTGTATACTTTCATCATCTGCAATAGTGCAGTTTTATTTCTTTCCTTCCAATATGGATTCCATTTATTTGCTGTCCACTTTGATTGCAGTGGCTAGGATTTCACATTCTATGTTTAATAAAACTGGTGAGTGGGCATTCCTGTATTTTTCTTAATCTCAGAGGAACTGCTTTCAGCATTTCACTGTTGAGTGTGACATTAACTGTATGTTTATTATCAGTTCAGTTCAGTCACTCAGTCATGTCCAGTGCTTTGTGACGCCATGGATTACAGGATGCTAGGCCTCCCTGTCCATCACCAACTCCTCTTGTTTGCTCAAACTTATGTCCATCGAGTTGGTGATGCCATCTAACCATCTGAACCTCTGTTGTCCAATTTTCCTCCTGCCTCTAATCTTTCCCAGCATCAGGATATTTACCAGCAAGTCAGTTCTTCACATCAAGGGGCCAAAGTATTGGAGCTTCAGCTTCAATATCAGTCCTTCCAATGAATATTTAGGGCTGATTTTCTTTAGGGTTGACTAGTTTGATTTCCTTCTGTCCAAGAGACTCTCAAGAGTCTTCTCCAACACCACAGTTCAAAAGCATCAGTTCTTCAACCCTCTGCCTTCTTTGTGGTCCAAATCTCACGTCCATACATGAGTACTGGAAAACCCATAGCTTTGATTAGATGGACCTTTGTTGTCAACATAATGTCTCTGCTTTTTAATATGCTGTCTAGGTTTGTCATAGCTTTTCTTCCAAGGAGCAAGAGTCTTTTATTTATTTTTTTCTTGATTTTTTAAGTTTTTCTTCTGTTGATTTCTAGTTTTATTTAATTGTGATCAGAAATTATTTCAGTCTTTTAAATTTATTGAAACTTGTTTTGTGGCCTAACATATGGTACATCCTGGAGAATATTCTATATGCGCTTAGGAAAAATACGTATTTTGCAGTTTCTAGGTGGAATGTTCTGTAAATGTTGGTAAGGTCCATTTAGTCAATAGTATTGCTCAAGTTCTCTACTTCCTTACTGATCTTCTATGTAGTTGTTCCATCCATTATTGAAAGTAGGATATGGAAGCTTCCTATTATTGTAGAGCTGTCTACTCAATGTTTGGTTCACATTTGAGAATTTTAATGTTTAATGCATGAAAGTGAAGTCGCTCAGTCGTGTCCGATTCTTTGCGACCCCATGGACTGTGGCCCACCAGGGTCCTCCATCCATGGGATTCTCCAGGCAAGAATACTGGAGTGGGTTGCCATTTCCTTCTCCAATGCAAGAGTCTTTTAATTTCATGGCTGCAGTTGAGATGGTTGGATCTGCAGTGATTTGGGAGCTCAAGAAAAGAAAGTCTGTCACTGTTTCCATTGTTTCCCCATCTATTTGCCATGAAGTGATGGGACTGGAAGCTATGATCTTAGTTTTTTGAATGTTGAGCTTTAAACCAGATTTTTTACTCTCCTCTTTCACTTTCATCGAGAGGCTCTTTAGTTCTTCTTCGCTTTCTACCATAAGGATGGTGTCATCTGTATATCTGGGTCTATTGATATTTCTCCCTGCAATCTTGATTCCAGCTTGTGAGTCATCCAGCTGGACATTTTGCATGATGTACTCTGTATTAAGTTAAATAAGCAGGGTGATGGTATACAGCCTTGACATACTCCTTTCCCTATTTGGAACCATTCTGTTTTTCCATGTCCAGTTCTAACTATTGCTTCTTAACCTGCATACAGATTTCTCAGGAGGTAGGTCAGGTGGTCTGGTATTCCTATCTCTTTCAGAATTTTCCAGTTTGCTGTGATCCATGCAATCAAAGGCTTTCACAAAGTCAATGAAGCAGAAGTAGATGTTTTTCTGGAGCTCTCCTGCTTTTTCAATGATCCCATGGATGTTGGCAATTTGATCTTTGGTTCCACTGCCTTTTCTAAATCCAGCTTGAACATCTGGAAGTTCTCAGTTCATATGCTGTTGAAGCCTAGGTTGGAGAATTTATGGCCTTTATTATGTTATGTTCCCTGTACACTGATTTTGTGGAGAGTTTTATCATAAGTGAATGTTGAACTATTTCAAAAGTTATTTCTGCATCATAAGTTTGTTGTATGATTTTGTATTCTTTAATTTGTTAATGTGGTGTACTACTAGGGTCTCTGTCTATAGGGCCTTAGGGGTCCTGGGGTTAGTGTCTATGCACTGGGATGTGGGGTTGGGTCCTAGGGCCCTGGGCTGAGTGGATAGGACTGTCCTGGACTGACAGTGGACTCAGGGCGCCTGAAAGCAGCCTGCCTACTAACAGGTGGGGCTGTGACCCCACCCAGCTATTACTTGGTGTGCAGTATCCTATCACTGGAGTCAGCAGGCTGGTGGGTGGGGCCAGTTCAGTTCAGTTCAGTTGAGTTCAGTCACTCAGTTATGTCCTACTCTTTGTGATCCATGGACTGCAGCATGCCAGGCTTCCCTGTTCATCACCAACTCCTGGACCTTACTTGAACTCACGTCCATTGAGTGGGTGATGCCATCCAACCATCTCATCCTATATTGTCCCCTTCTCCACCCACCTTCAATCATTTGAGTCAGCTCTTTGCATCAGGTGGCCACGTATTGGAGTTTCAGCTCCATCATCAGTCCTTTCAATGAATTATCAAGACTGATTTCCTTTAGGATGAACTGGTAGTATCTCCTTGCACTCCAAGGGACTATCAGGAGTCTTACCTAACACCAAGGTCAAAAACATCAATTCTTCAGCACTCAGCTATCTTTATAGTCCAACTCTCACATCCATACATGACTACTGGAAAAACCAAAGCTTTGACTAGATGGACCTTTGTTAGCAAAATAATGTTTCTGCTTTTTAATATGATGTCTAGGTTTCTCATAGCTTTTCTTCTAAGGAGAAAGTGTCTTTTAATTTCATGGCTGTAGTCACCATCTGCAGTGATTTTGGAGCCCCCAAAAATAAAGTCTGACACTGTTACCAATGTCTCCCCATCTATTTGCCATGAAGTGATGGGACCAGATGCCATGATCTTAGTTTTCTGAATGTTGAGATTTAAGCCAACATTTTATCCTCTTTCACTTTCATCAAGAGGCTCTTTAGTTCTTCTTCACTTTCTGCCATAAGGGTCATGTCATTGTTTATCTGAGGTTATTGATATTTCCCTCAGCAATCTAGATTCCAGCTTGTGCTTCCTCCAGCCCAGCATTTCTCATGATGTACACTGCATATAAGTTAAATAAGCAGCATGACAATATACACCATTGACATACTCATTTCCTGATTTGGAACCAATCTGTTGTTCCATGTCCAGTTCTATCTGTTGCTTCTTGATGTGCATACTAATTTCTCAGGAGGCAGGTTAGGTGGTCTGGTAGTCCCATCTCTGAGAATTTCCCACAGTTTGTTGTGATCCACACAGTCAAAGGCTTCGGCATAGTCAATAAAGCAGAAATAGATGTTTTTCCGGAACTTTTTTGCTTTTTCAATGATCCAACGGATGCTGGAAATTTAATCTCTGGTTCCTCTGCCTTTTCTAAATCCAGCTCAAACATGTGGAAGTTCATGGTTCATGTACTGTTGAAGCCTTACTTGGAGAATTTTGAGCATTACTTTGCTAGCGTGTGAAAAGAGTGCAATTGTGCAGTAGTTTGAGCATTCTTTGGCATTGTCTTTCTTTGGGATTGGGATGAAAACTGACCTTTTCCAATCCTGTGGCCACTGTTGAGTTTTCCAAATTTGCTGGCATATTGAGTGCAGCAATTTCACAGCATCATCTTTTAAGATTTGAAATAGCTCAACTGGAATCCCATCACCTCCACTAGCTTTGTTTGTAGTGATGCTTCCTAAGGCCCACTTGAATTCACATTCTAGGATGTCTGGCTCTAGGTGAGTGATCACACCATTGTGATTATCTGGGTCATGAAGATCTGCTTTGTACAGTTCTTCTGTGTATTCTTGCCACCTCTTCTTAATATCTTCTGCTTCTGTTAGGTCCATACCATTTCTGTACTTTATCCTGCCCATCTTTGCATGAAATATTCCATTGGTATCTCTAATTTTCATGAAGAGATCTCTAGTCTTTCACATTCTATTGTTTTCTTCTATTTCTTTGCATTGATCACTGTGGAAGGCTTTCTTACCTTTCCTTGCTATCTTTGGAAATTTACATTCAAATGGGTATATCTTTCCTTTTTTCCTTTGCTTTTTGCTTCTCTTCTTTTCACAGCAATTTATAAGGCCTCCTCAGACAGCCATTTTACCTTTTTGCATTTCTTTATCTTGGGGGTGGTTTTGATCCCTGACTCCTGTGCAATGTCACAATCCTCTGTCCATAGTTCTTGAGGCACTCTGTCTAACAGATATGATCCCTTGAATCTATTTGTCGCTTCTACTTTATAATTGTAAGGGATTTGATTTAGGTCATACCTGAATGGTCTAGTGGTTTTACCTACTTTTTTCAGTATAAGTCTGAATGTGGAAATAAGGAATTCATGATCTGAGCTCCTGGTCTTGTTTTTGCTGACTGTGTAGAGCTTCTCCATCTTTGGCTGCAAAGAATATAATCAGTCTGATTTCAGTGTTGGCCATCTGGTGATGTCCATGTGTACAGTCTTCCTTTGTGGTGTTGGAAGGGTGTTTGCTATGACCAGTGTGTTCTCTTGGCAAAACTCTATTACCCTTTGGCCTGCTTCATTCTGTAGTCCAAGGCCAAATTTGCCTGTTACTCCAGGTATTTCTTGACTTCCTACTTTTGCATTCCAGTCCACTATAATGAAAAAGACATCTTTTTTGGGTGTTAGTTCTAGAAGGTCTTGTAGGTCTTCATAGAACCGTTCAACTTCAAATAGTGCTCGAACCAGGTACCAGTGCTGATAAGCTTGAAGGTTTCCAAAATGATTCTTGCCAGCACCAGTGTCCAGTGGTAGAACAAGGTCCTGAAAATGGCCACCACCAGTGTCTGTTTGCTGATGGTAAGCTCCATTACCTCCTACCTTTCCAGGAGACTCACCAAAATCAGCAGGGGTTGTGACCCAGACTCCTTTCAAATTATTGCTTTTGCCTTGGGTCCAAGAAGGTGTGAGATTTTGAGTACACCCTTTAAGAGTGGAGTCTCTATCTCCCTAGCCCACTGTTTCTCCCCAAAGTAAGCCACACTGGTCTTCAAAGACAAACATTATGGGGGCTCCTCTTTCCATCACAGAACACTCGGGCTTGGCAACCCAATATGGGATTCAGACTTGTTCTTGGGGAGAACATTTTCAATTTTAATTATTTTCTTGATTTTAGGTTGCTTAACTGGGGATATATGTCTTTAGTGGGGAGGGGAGAGTCGGTATGTGTCTTGACTGTACTGGGACTCTGCCCCTCCTGTCCATCTCCTTGTGGTTTCTTCTTTATATGTTTAGTTGTAGAGGATTTTTTGATGCTAAATTCTGTTTTTTCTCATCACTAGTTTCTCTGTAAATAGTTATAATTTTCGTGTGTCCTTAGAGTGGGAGGCTCAGGTTCTTCTTACTCTGCTATCTTAGCCAATCGCCTCCTAAAGTATTATTTTAAATGGATATTTTTCAAAACACAGTAAAGAGGACAACTGTAAATAATAATACATGGCTATATTGTTGTATATATACTGTATACTATAGTATGTATAAAACACTTTTTTTATTCAACACAAATTGCCTTGACTTGAGTGACTAAGAGTTATTTGAGGCATTGATAGTATTTATATTTATTTGTATGTGATATACATATTTTGGGAATGTGTAATTATATAAATACCCATATTTGTACATATTTGTATTCCATGAGTTTGAGTGAACTCCGGGAGATGGTGATGGACAAGGAGGCCTGGCATGCTGTGATTCATGGGGTCACAAGGAGTCGGACACGACTGAGTGACTGAACTGAACTGAGAGTATTTTTCTAGAGATAATGAATTCGTTTGTGAAGAAGTCAAAGGCTATATCATAAAGTTATTTCTGTTTATTTATCTGTTTTAAATTATGGAATCATGATGAAAAATTAGAAATTACTGTTTAAATTTAATAATTTAGCAGATTATGTTTGGTCACAATGCTTAAATTATCTAAGTTCAAATTACTAAGGATAGACATGAGGTCAGATATTAGTTAATTTTTGAACTCTAGTTTTATCTAATAAAACTTTATTTTGTATTAGATATTTAATAATAGTTTGTATTTTAGTAGAAAAAACTTGGGACTTCCCTGGTGGCTCAGTGATAAAGAAACTGCCTGTAGTTCAGAAGACCCAGGTTTGATCCCCGAGTTGGGAAGAAACTCTGGAGGAGGACATGGCAACCCACTTCACTACTCTTGCTGGGAGAATCCCATGGACAGAGGAGTCTGGCAAGCTACAGTCCATAGTGTCACACAGAGTCAGCCACAACTGTAGCAACTAAGCAGCAGCAGAAACATTTTATCATTTAAATTGTGAAGATTTTAGAAATCAACAGTAAACAGAGGCTACATGACCTACCAATATACCACATTCTCCATTGGTAGCTATCCAAATTGCAGATATAAAAAATACAGATTAAAAAACTGTTCTATACATCTGTGTCTCTTTTGCTGTCTCGCATATAGGGTTGTCATTACCATCTTTCTAAATTCCATATATATGCATTAGTATACTGTATTGATGTTTTTCTTTCTGGCTTACTTCACTCTGTATAATAGGCTCCAGTTTCATCCACCTGTATAATATCATATAAGAAATGAATCGCCAGTCCACGTTCAATGCTGGATACAGGAAGCTTGGGGTTGGTGCACTGGGATGACCCAGAGGGATAGTATGGGGAGGGAGGTGGGAGGGGGGTTCAGGATGGGGAACACGTGTACACCCGTGGTGGATGCATGTTGATGTATGGCAAAACCAATACAATATTGTAAAGTAAAAAAAAAAAAAAAAAGACACAATTTACATAAAAAAAAAATACAGATTAGAGAATTAAAGGGCTTCCCAGGTGATGTTAGTGGTAAAGAACCTGCCTGCCAATGCAGGGGACATAAATGACACTGGTTGGATCCCTGAGTTGGGAAGATTCCTCTGGAGGAGGGCATGGCAACCCACTCCAGTATTCTTGCTTGCAGAATCCCATGAACAGAGGAGCCCGGTGGGTTATAGTCCATAAGGTCTCAAAGAGTCATGCACAACTGAAGTGACTTAACAGCAGTAGAACCTATTAGTAATGCTGCTACTGCTAAGTCGCTTCAGTCGTGTCCAACTCTGTGCAACCCCATAGACAGCAGCCCGCCAGGCTCCCCTGTCCCTGTGATTTTCCAGGCAAGAACACTGGAGTGGGTTGCCATTTCCTTCTCCAATGCATGAAAGTGAAAAGTGAAAGTAAAGTCGCTCAGTTGTGTCTGACTCTTAGGGACCCCATGGACTGCAGCCTACCAGGCTCCTCCGTCCATGGGATTTTCCAGGCAAGAGTACTGGAGTGGCATGCCATTGCCTTCTCCAATCAGTAATGCTAGCACCATAAATATTTACCTGTCCTGGTACAGTGGTCTCTACTGTGGAGTAATGCTTCAGTGCAGCACAAAAAGAAAGAATCAAGCTGCTGCTCATACTTCATTTTCTAGTAAGAATAAGGGGGAAGTGAGGACCCTAAACTGGACAGGAATAGATATAGAATAGATATTCTATTTATGAATACATCCAGCCATAAGTTCATATGAGTGGCAAACCTGACAAGTATTTGTGGGTAAAACACTGCCACGTGTGAAACAAATAAAAGCAGAATACCATCACAGTAAAAGTGTTCACTTTGTAAAAAGGCAAGAGATCTAAAACAATTTTAATTCATGGCTCAAAATATGCCTTCACACAGCTCATTTTCAGATTGGTCACACCTCTACAGTGGCTTTTGCTACCAGTGACTCAACGGTGGAAAGTCAGTTATTGTTAATAGCTTATGTCTCTCATTTGTCTTCAGAGGATTTTGACACGTTGCATTTATTTGTGCCAAATTTAGTGGATACTTCAGATCTTTTTCTTTGTTCAGTTCAGTTCAGTTCAGTCGCTCAGTCATGTCCGACTCTTTGCAACCCCATGAATTGCAGCTCGCCAGGCCTCCCTGTCCATCACCAACTCCCGGAGTTCACTCAGACTCATGTCCATCGAGTCAGTGATGCCATCCAGCCATCTCATCCTCTGTCGTCCCCTTCTCCTTCTGCCCCCAATCCCTCCCAGCATCAGAGTCTTTTCCAATGAGTCAACTCTTCGCATGAGGTGGCCAAAGTACTGGAGTTTCAGTTTTAGCATCATTCCTTCCAAAGAAATCCCAGGGCTGATCTCCTTCCTATCATAAAATAGACAACTGGATTAAATTTTTCCAAAAATGAACTATAAATTGAAAAATAAAACTAATACCTTAAATAAGAGTGAACAAGTTCAATGACAGAGCTGTGATTTTTAATATTTTTTCAACCAGAGTTTAAGAAAAAATGAGGGCAGTATAATCAAACATAAAATGAATTGGTCAAATATTCAATAGTATAAAAAGATATATGTATACTGTTAAAAATCAACTTTACTCTGAGGCATATTTTCCCTGAGATATTTGTGAATTTCTTAGCACATTTACTTAAATCTATTTACCTGTTGGTAATCTATGTTTAAAATTTCAGTTTATAATAGCTAATTGAGGTTTTTCTATCTATCCAGGGACTGAAACTTTATTTTATTTTGTTTCTGAAATTCTAGTATCTAAAACAGTGTCTGGAACACAATAGAAATTCACTAAATGTTTATTGAGTGAATGAATATTATGCATGGGAATAAAAATAATGAATATTTTGCCTACCTATATAAATATGAAAGATACAGCATATGTATATATGTATATGTAGACAGATACATATCAGTATGATTGTTAACTGGGTGGGGGGGTTTGTTAATGGGATTAACTGGGTGGGAGGATTCTTAATCATTCATATATATATAATTGTTAACTGGGTGGGGTGAGGGTTAATGGACCTAGGGAAGAGAGCTTCAAATGCATTTTCCCCAAGCATTGTTCTAGCTGCTGGCTTGTCAGCCCCCTCACCATTTGAGACCCACATTTTCCCTGAATGTTAAGAACCAGACATAAATATTACTCCACAGCCTACTTTATTTAATTTAAATTTCTTTCATGTCACTCAAATCTTCCGAAAACACATTTTCCACCTCCTCTTTTTTACAATTTCCATTTTTTTCCCTAATGCTAACAGAAACTTTCTTTAGAGACGGCATGTTGGTTATTACCCATTGACCTCTTCCTTTTTAAGTGTCTTTAGATCAATTTTGTAAAGAATTCTTTTTCAACAGGAGTAAAATATATTTCCTTTTGTTACAAAAGAAAGCTTTTGCTATTAATATCATGTCTTAAATTTATTGGTAACATGAAAAATGACAATCCTTTTCATTTATCAAAAATTCTAGTTGTAGCTTCACATTTAGAAGTCAAATTCAATTTTGACTTATAATAACACTCAAATTTCAAAGAGCTTAGAAAATTAAGAAAACATTAGGAAACCACACAAAGAATTCCTTGAAAAGATATGATGCTTGGAGTCAGATTTTCCCCCTCCTTTAGAGAAACAGTGATTAAAATTGACAGACATTTAGTTCCAGAGAATGGAGTTTAATGTTGCATGGTACATGTTAACCAATTAAAAGTGAACTTTAAGTTCATCTATTCGTTATTAACAAATTTTCACTGTATTAGATGCTAATATTGTGCTGCTGAGTAAAAAAATATCATGGTTCTTGTCCTTGATATGGTAGGGGAGGCAGATGATAAACAAGCCAGAAAAGTGAATTGGTATTTAAAATGAGATGCAAAGACTTTTTAAGGAGATGGCAATGAAGTGTGCCTTTTGTTAAGAATTAAGTTTAGATAGGTTCCCTTCAACAGATATGAGTGCAGTGATATATACAAGGCTCTAAGACAGACATAAAGATACAAAGAAGAAAAATAACAAATATGGACCACAGGAGGTTGCTGAATAACATCCATGCCTATTTCAGTTCAGTTCAGTTCAGTCTCTCAGTCGTGTCCGACTCTTTGCGACCCCATGAATCACAGAATGCCAGGCCTCCTTGTCCATCACCAACTCCCTGAGTTCACTCAGACTCATGTCCATCGAGTCGGTGATGCCATCCAGCCATCTCATCCTCTGTCATCCCCTTCTCCTCCTGCCCCCAACCCCTCCCAGCATCAGAGTCTTTTCCAATGAGTTAACTCTTCACATGAGGTGGCCAAAGTACTGGAGTTTCAGCTTTAGCACCATTCCTTCCAAAGAACACCCAGGGCTGATCTCCTTCAGAATGGACTGGGTGGATCTCCTTGCAGTCCAAGGGACTCTCAAGAGTCTTCTCCAACACCACAGTTCAAAAGCATCAATTCTTTGGCACTCAGCTTTCTTCACAGTCTATCTCTTACATCCATACATGACTACATAGCCTTGACTAGATGGACCTTTGTTGGCAAAGTAATGCCTATTTAGAATGATTATTTTGAATTCTGTGCTTTGCTGAAGTACATGCTAAATTCAGCTTTTAACTTATCAGGCATTATGTAGCTAATACAAACAATTTTAATCCCCCATCTTTTTTTTCCAAATATAATTCTTTTTAGAATTGATTGGGGGTTGTGGTATTTTTACTTTTAACAATGAAAAAAAATTGCTGTGAACTCAATAATGCTTAAATGTTTTACTCAGAGGATACTTGTTATATATTTGAAGTCTACATACATGTAGTGCACATTATCTATGTAATATGATTGCAGTGGCTCATTGTTAAAACCAGAAAATGTCACTATACTTACCTAAACTGGAAAAAGCATTAAATTTGACATTATTTAGTGGTGATGGAAAGTCTCATACAATGAAATTGGTGTGATCCTTCAAACATGTGAAAGATATGTTGAATGTGTGTGTAATACACACTGTTATTTACATGTGATACATATATTATATGTGATTGAATTTTTAAAAACTTATTTAGCTTTAAAAGCAACATTTTGACACAAATGAAATGGCTTTTGTCTTGGTGATGTGGAAATCAAGGCTTAGAATGATTTTAGGACTTCTCCATACCACACGTTAGGCTTCCCAGGTGGCTCAGTGGTAAAGAAACTGCTGCCAAACAGGAGAGGTGGATTTAATCCCTGTGTCAGGAAGATGCCTTGCAGAAGAAAATGACAACCCACTCAAGTATACTTGCCTGGAGAATCCCCATGGACAGAGGAGCCTGGCAGGCTAAGTCCACGGGGTCACAGAGTGGGACATAACTGAGCAACTAAACAACCATATCACACATGTGAGAAACAAAGGTAAAGATTGCCCCTCAGTTTGTTAATGATTATTCAGATTCACATTAGTTTCTTAGGCTGAATTTGCACTCACATAACCTAGAAATGTGCCTTTAAAAGGCACTGGTACATTTTCTAGATTATGTTATCAACATATCCATGTAATTACCAATAACAACCTTGAATTTTTGACTTTATTGTAATGAGACTTGAGGGAGGTAGGCAAATGCTTTTTGAATTAAACAAAGAAGAAATTAATCATCTACCTTGGTATATAAATATTCTGTGGTGTGTGATGGTCTAGGTGAAATCCTAGTCAGGTACTAGGAAATGTTCTGTGTTTTCTCATATTTTCCCCAAGCATGAGATTCTTTGCACTGATATGAATGATACTGGTAATGTTGAAATGAAGTGCTTTAAGTTTTAGTTCAGGAAGTTTAGTTGTCATTGGCTTTAAATAGATTTCATGCCTGAATCAAAAAACATTCTTTAACTTGAACCATAGGCACTTCTAGGCTGGAAGGAAGATGTGCAGATCACCATGGTGCATTTAGGCTAGCTCTCTTCATCCTTAATTTTAAATGAAGCTTTAACGACATATTACATTCTGTTGTCAGCTCAGTTAATCAAGCATCCCGTTAAATTGGGAATTGATGCTTTATTGGCTTTAACAGATTGCACAATGGAAAGATTAACTGAAACAATTAGATACTATTCAGCAGCCTGAAAGCAAATAATGTCACCTGCCAGAAAAGATGGAAAACAGCAAGTGAGTCATCCCAGAAGTGTATTTCTTATGCTCTGATTCCATGTTGTTTGACTATTCATAACTGCCAGAGACTGAAAAGAGCTTGAAATGGACTTGCTTATAGGAATTAAATGATGAAACTAACAGAGTGAAATGAGAGAGGGAAAAAAACTCAGTAGTTTTGAACCATAAAAATTATAGTTTTATAAGATGAATTTGTAATTTTTACAAAGTGTAGTTTAAAAATATAATGGGGGAAAAAAAAACTAGCAGCAATTCCTCTGTTGACATGTTTCTCTCATAGGTTCTTTGCTTGATTGTTTGGAGTGAAATGTTTGACATAAACAATGCTTCTTGAGTATCCAGAAAATACCTAAAGGTTGGCGAAAAGGTTTTTTTTTTTTTTTTTTTTTTTTTTTGAGGGGTATTTGTGATTTCAGTGTGGGCTTTCCTGTTGACTCAGGCAGTAAGGAAACTTCCTGCAAGGCAGGAGATGTGGGTTTGATCCCTGGGATGGCAAGATCCCCTGGAGAAGGAAATGACGACCTAACCCAGTATTATTTCCTGGAGAATTCCATGGACAGAGGAGGCTACAGTCCATGGGGTCACAAAAAGATGGACACCACTGGGCGACTAACACTTTCACTTCACTGAGACTCCAATATAACTTGGATCCTGTTTTCCAGTCTAACTCTAATTGCATCTGCTCAGCAACATTGCCTTTTTCCACATTCACAATGGTTGTGTTTCTTCCAAAAGAAAAGTCTTTTCTGACTGATCATTATAAAATATTTCCAGACCTATAATGTCCACTCCACATTCAAATCCTCTGCTATGTCATTTCCAGTTTAAGACATTAGGGGTAATGACCTCATTTATATTGGAGAGCTGCCTTTTATGTGAATAATTCTCACTGGGGCTAGATGTTGTTCAGTTGCTCAGTCATATCCAACTCTTTGTTACCCCATGGACTGCAGCACGCCAGGTTTCCCTGTCCTTCACTATCTCCCGGAGCTTGCTCAAACTCAGGTTCATTGACTCAATGATGCCATCCAACCATCTAATCCTCTGTTGCCCCCTTTTCCTCCTGCCCTCAAGTTTTCCTGGATTCAGCGTCTTTTCCAATGAGTTGGCACTATGAATCAGGTCGACGTATTGGAGCTTCATTTTCAGAATCAGTCATTCCAAAGAGCATTCAGGCTTGATTTTCTTTAGGATTGACTGGTTTGATCTTGCAGTCCAAGGGACTCTCAAGAGTCTTCCCTGTCACCACAGTTTAAAAGCATCGATTTCTCAGGGCAGATAAGCTCTCAACTTAAAAATGCATATCTATTTTTTCAATTCAAAAGGATAGTATTGCCTCTTCATTATGATACCAAAGAGGATATAATTTAATAGATTAATAGTTTTACACCATAAATGAAAGACCATTACCAGTTAGGGAATACTAATATTTGGGCATGATATTTTGTCACTTTTTATTCAGAATTTTGTCATAATTAAGGCTATTATCTGTTGAATCTTTTTTTGATGCTGGATATTGCACAGTTTTTTAATGTAAGACCCCTTTTGTATGTTCACTATAAAAAAGAAGCAAATGGAAGCTTCAGTTCAGTCGTGTCTGACTCTTTGTGACCCCATGAATTGCAGCACGCCAGGCCTCCCCATCCATTACCAACTCCCGGAGTTCACTCAAACTCATGTCCATCGAGTCGGTGATGCCATCCAGCCATCTCATTCTCTATTGTCCCCTTCACCTCCTGCCCCCAGTCCCTCCCAGCATCAGGGTCTTTTCCAATGAATCAACACTTCGCATGAGGTGGCCAAAGTACTGGAGTTTCAGCTTTAACACCATTCCTTCCAAAGAACACCCAGGGCTGATCTCCTCTAGAATGGACTAGTTGGATATCCTTGCAGTCCAAGGGACTCTCAAGAGTCTTCTCCAACACCACAGTTCAAAAGCATCAATTTTTCGGTGCTCAGCTTTCTTCACAGTCCAACTCTCACATCCATACATTACTGGAAAAACCATAGCTTTGACTAGATGGACCTTTGTTGGCAAAGTAATGTCTCTGCTTTTCAATATGCTATCTAAGTTGGTCATAACTTTTCTTCTAAGGAGTAAACATCTTTTAATTTCATGGCTGCAGTCACCATCTGCAGTGATTTTGGAGCCCAGAAAAATAAAGCCTGACACTGCTTCCACTCAATTTCTAATGTTTCAGAGCTGTAACAATATGGTTAGACTGAAAATACTAAACTGGTGATACTAGGGGACTCTCATACATTGCTGATGGGTGTGTATAATGGTATAACCACTTGACAAACAGTTTCATTTTCTCTACTGAGTCTGAATATAGGCATATCCTATGAAACAGAAATGTTATATCCAGATAAAAACTCAAGAGAACTGAATTCACACATGCAGCATAAGTCATAGTGCTACTATTATAATGAAGGTTTTGAGAGGAAGATAAGATGAAGGAAGTCACTGTGTCTCAGTCTGGCTTCAGCTTCTTTGAGCATTAATTTATAAGAATGCTAAGATTGTGTGTGTGTGTGTGTGTGTGTGTGTGTGTGTTAGTTGCTCAGTCCTGTCCAACTCTTTGCTACCTCATTAGCCTGCCAGAGTCCTCTATCCATGGATTTTTCACACAAGAATACTGGAGTGGGTAGCCATTACCTTCTCCAGGGGGTCTTCCCTACCCAGGTAGCAAATCTGGGTCTCCCACATTGCAGGCACACTTTTTACTGTCTGAGCCACTAGGTAAGCCCCAAGAGAGTCTGTAGGTAAGATCAGAAGAGATACCTGAAAAACATGGGACTCAGGGGTGTTGGAGATTTTAGTATGGGGCTTACATATTTATTTAAGGAATGACATTTTGCAGATATTGGAAAACATAAATCAGAATAAGCCTTTTAAAATTCAAGCAATAGGAGTGTGTGATCTGATATCTTTTCCAACTTTGTGATTAATCATCTATATGTACTTGCATAATAATACTTGCTAAGGATAAATACTTTGAATAGCTAGTAGGCTAAAATTTTTGCTTTCATAAAATGATTTACAAAAAGAAAGTTTCTGTAATGCACTTTGGAGTCCAAACTTAATGTTAAGTTTTACTCTTGAAAAAAAATCTTTTGTTTGTAAATGTAACTTTTTGAAAAAGGACTTAACACCTTAAGTAACATGAATTTCATTTTAATTTTGCTTTGATAATTTATCCATTATAATCCAATACATATTCTGTTTTCTATATGTATCGATTGAACTGCAGCAAAAAATGGAAATGCATCCAATCCTTTTACTTCTTTTCCCTCCCATGGGGCTCAGTGGTAAAGAATCCTCCTATCAATGCAGGAGACTTGGGTTCGATCCCTGGGTCAGGAAGATCCACTAGAGGAGAAAATAGCCCCATTCCAGTATTTTTGTCTGGGAAATCCCGTGAACAGAGGAGCCTGTTGGGCTACAAGGAGTCCATGGGGTGGCGAAGAGTTGGACATGACTTAGCGACTGAGCACAACGAGCACAAAGCCCACATGTATGTTTCAAATATATCATTTATAGGTAATATGGCATTGTTCCTTGATCCACAGGTGAAATGCATAGTACAGCTTAAATGAATCAGCACAGTACATCATTTATATCTAATGAGTCCAATACGAGTAGTATTTTAGGACTTTTGGTAGGAATTAACAGATACAGATCCTTTCTCTGGACAGTGTTTTGTGTGCTTGAAGGACTAGGATGGAATTGCTGTATTTATTGTGCTATCATGATTTGAGACTGAATTTGACTTTGGAGTTGGATAGAGCTAAAGTGGTCTCTCTGTTTCTCTATCTCACACACAAACATGAGATGTGGAGTCTTTATAAACTGAATTCTAATCCTGGAACATCTCTTGACATTTAGTCATGTGAAACAATCATTTCCCTACATGTTTTGCTAGTTTGATTTGGTATTATTAAATTTCCAATCAGAAGTATATAACTGATATCATATTTGGTACCAAGAATGAGATTTAACACAAAACAGGCTCTAAAGTACAGGACTGCCTGAAATTTGTTAGGATATGGTAGGTAAGAAATTGAAGATACTAATTATTTTAATTGTTCAACATTAAATGATTAGTTAAATGATTTTTCTTTTAGTATAGTTCTGAAGTCATGTACCTACCAAGACTTTGGTATTAGGGAAATTGAGTCAAAAAGGTTTCTAATACTGAAATCTCTTTTAAGAGAGAGCCAAACTTGCTTTACAACTGTTTTCTGAAGGCAGAGAGAAAAGGAAAGTTTTGCCAATGGTTGCTTTTCTGTTTTTGGTCTACAATGCAAATTTACTAAGTTTGATAATTCAGAAACTTGAATGGGTCTCCTGCATTTCATGAAAGTCCTTTCCTGTCTGAGCCACCAGGGAAGCCCCTTGAGTGGTCAGAAAAGCTTAATTTTATACATTGAGGTGAAGATAGTGTTAACAGGGAAATAGGAGACTTTGTATGAGAAAATATGGGGAACTCAGAAATATATGGGACTACCTAGGTGGTGCTAGTGGTAAAGACCCTCCTGCCAATGCAGGAGATGCAAGAGACAGGTTTGATCCCTGAGTTGGGAAGATTCCCCTGGAAGAGGGCATGGGGAACTCACTCCAGTATTCTTGCCTGGAGAATCCTATGGACAGAGGAGCTTGGCAAGCTGCAGTCCATAGTGTTGCGAAGAGTTGGACACAACTGAATCAACTCAGCAAGCAAGCAAGCAAGAATATATGACTTCACTGGCCTTATCCAGGAGCATTATCTCAAGACTTCCCTGAATGATATAATAGTTAAGTCCTCACATTATGGAAATGAAACCAAAATATACACTTAGGAAAAATATATAAATATGCATATTTTACCAACCAATCATTAATTCAAATTGCACCAAGAGGTAGACTTCTTTAAAAGGATTCAGGTGAATGATCAGAGCACAGAAGACTCATAACAACTACTATGAGGGAGAAACCTCTAATGCTAGACCCAAGGTCTTTGATTAAGTGTGATTTCTGGGTTGGATTATTGGAATATGGAAATGGCCAAATATAAATAGACCTAGAACTACCTGTGATTTTAAAGGAGATGGTTATAAATAAACCCAAGAATATCAAACTATGAGTACTCAATTGTGTATTTCTTAGGTACACAATCTAATTTTATTTTATTTTTAAACTTTACAATATTGTATTAGTTTTGCCAAATATCGAAATGGATCCACCACAGGTATACATGTGTTCCCCATCCTGAACCCTCCTGCCTCCTCCCTCCCCATACCCTCCCTCTGGGTCATCCCAGTGCACCAGCCCCAAGCATCCAGTATCGTGCATCAAACCTGGACTGGCAACTCGTTTCATACATGATATTATACATGTTTCAATGCCATTCTCCCAAATCTTCCCACCCTCTCCCTCTCCCACAGAGTCCATAAGACTGTTCTATACATCAGTGTCTCTTTTGCTGTCTCGTACACAGGTTTATTATTATCATCTTTCTAAATTCCATATATATGCATTAGTATACTGTATTGGTGTTTTTCTTTCTGGCTTACTTCACTCTGTATAATAGGCTCCAGTTTCATCCACCTCATTAGAACTGATTCAAATGTATTCTTTTTAATGGCTGAGTAATACTCCATTGTGTATATGTACCACAGCTTTCTTATCCATTCATCTGCTGATGGACATCTAGGTTGCTTCCATGTCCTGGCTATTATAAACAGTGCTGCGATGAACATCGGGGTACACGTGTCTCTTTCCCTTCTGGTTTCCTCAGTGTGTATGCCCAGCAGTGGGATTGCTGGATCATAAGGCAGTTCTAGTTCCAGTTTTTTAAGGAATCTCCACACTGTTCTCCATAGTGGCTGTACTAGTTTGCATTCCCACCAACAGTGTAAGAGGGTTCCCTTTTCTCCACACCCTCTCCAGCATTTATTGCTTGTAGACTTTTGGATCACAGCCATTCTGACTGGCGTAAAATGGTACCTCATAGTGGTTTTGATTTGCATTTCTCTGATAATGAGTGATGTTGAGCATCTTTTCATGTGTTTGTTAGCCATCTTTATGTCTTCTTTGGAGAAATGTCTATTTAGTTCTTTGGCCCATTTTTTGATTGGGTCATTTATTTTTCTGGAGTGGAGCTGTAGGAGTTGCTTGTATATTTTTGAGATTAGTTGTTTGTCAGTTGCTTCATTTGCTATTATTTTCTCCCATTCTGAAGGCTGTCTTTTCACCTTGCTAATAGTTTCCTTTGATGTGCAGAAGCTTTTAAGTTTAATTAGGTCCCATTTGTTTATTTTTGCTTTTATTTCCAATATTCAGGGAGGTGGGTCATAGAGGATCCTGCTGTGATGTATGTCGGAGAGTGTTTTGCCTATGTTCTCCTCTAGGAGTTTCATAGTTTCTGGTCTTAGGTTTAGATCTTTAATCCACTTTGAGTTTATTTTTGTGTATGGTGTTAGAAAGTGTTCTAGTTTCATTCTTTTGCAAGTGGTTGACCAGATTTCCCAGCACCACTTGTTAAAGAGATTGTCTTTAATCCATTGTATATTCTTGCCTCCTTTGTCAAAGATAAGGTGTCCATATGTGTGTGGATTTATCTCTGGGCTTTCTATTTTGTTCCATTGATCTATATTTCTGTCTTTGTGCCAGTACCATACTGTCTTGATGACTGTGGCTTTGTAGTAGAGCCTGAAGTCAGGTAGGTTGATTCCTCCAGTTCCATTCTTCTTTCTCAAGATAGCTTTGGCTATTCGAGGTTTTTTTGTATTTCCATACAAATTGTGAAATTATTTGTTCTAGCTCTGTGAAGAATACTGTTGGTAGCTTGATAGGGATTGCATTGAATCTATAAATTGCTTTGGGTAGTATGCTCATTTTCACTATATTGATTCTTCTGATCCATGAACATGGTATATTTCTCCATCTATTAGTGTCCTCTTTGATTTCTTTCACCAGTGTTTTATAATTTTCTATATATAGGTCTTTAGTTTCTTTAGGTAGCTATATTCCTAAGTATTTTATTCTTTCCGTTGCAATGGTGAATGGAATTGTTTCCTTAATTTCTCTCTCTGTTTTCTCATTATTAGTGTATAGGAATGCAAGGGATTTCTGTGTGTTGATTTTATATCCTGCAACTTTACTATAGTCATTGATTATTTCTAGTAATTTTCTGGTGGAGTCTTTAGGGTTTTCTATGTAGAGGATCATGTCATCTGCAAACAGTGAGAGTTTTATTTCTTCTTTTCCAATTTGCATTCCCTTTATTTCTTTTTCTGCTCTGATTGCTGTGGCCAAAACTTCCAAAACTATGTTGAATATTAATGGTGAAAGTGGGCACCCTTGTCTTGTTCCTGACTTTAGGGGAAATGCTTTCAATTTTTCACCATTGAGGATAATGTTTGCTGTGGGTTTGTCATATATAGCTTTTATTATGTTGAGGTATGTTCCTTCTATTCCTGCTTTCTGGAGAGTTTTTTTTTTATCATAAATGGATGTTGAATTTTGTCAAAGGCTTTCTCTGCATCTATTGAGATAATCATATGGTTTTTATTTTTCAATTTGTTAATGTGGTGTATTACATTGATTGATTTGCAGATATTGAAGAATCCTTGCATCCCTGGGGTAAAGCCCACTTGGTATGTATGATCTTTTTAATGTGTTGTTGGATTCTGATTGCTAGAATTTTGTTAAGGATTTTTGCATCTATGTTCATCAGTGATATTGGCCTGTAGTTTTCTTTTTTTGTGGGATCTTTGTCAAGTTTTGGTATTAGGGTGATGGTGGGCTCATAGAATGAGTTTGGGAGTTTACCTTCCTCTGCAATTTTTTGGAAGAGTTTGAGCAGGATAGGTGTTAGCTCTTCTCTAAATTTTTGGTAGAATTCAGCTGTGAAGCCGTCTGGACCTGGGCTTTTGTTTGCTGGAAGGTTTTTGATTACAGTTTCAATTTCCGTGCTTGTGATGAGTCTGTTAAGATTTTCTATTTCTTCATGGTCCAGTTTTGGAAAGTTGTACTTTTCTAAGAATTTGTCCATTTCTTCCACGTTGTCCATTTTATTGGCATATAATTGTTGATAGTAGTCTCTTATGATCCTTTGTATTTCTGTGTTGTCTGTTGTGATCTCTCCTTTTTCGTTTCTAATTTTATTGATTTGATTTTTCTCCCTTTGTTTCTTGATGAGTCTGGCTAATGGTTTGTCAATTTTATTTATCCTTTCAAAGAACCAGCTTTTGGTTTTGTTGATTTTTGCTATGGTCTCTTTTGTTTCTTTTGCATTTATTTCTGCCCTAATTTTTAAGATTTCTTTCCTTCTACTAACCCTGGGGTTCTTCATTTCTTCCTTTTCTAGTTGCCTTTAGGTGTAGAGTTAGGTTATTTATTTGACTTTTTTCTTGTTTCTTGAGGTATGCCTGTATTGCTATGAACTTTCCCCTTAGGACTGCTTTTACAGTGTCCCACAGGTTTTAGGTTGTTGTGTTTTCATTTTCATTCATTTCTATGCAAATTTTGATTTCTTTTTTGATTTCTTCTGTGATTTGTTGGTTATTCAGCAGCGTGTTGTTCAGCCTCCATATGTTGGATTTTTTAATAGTTTTTCTCCTGTAATTGAGATCTAATCTTACTGTATTGTGGTCAGAAAAGATGCTTGGAATGATTTCTATTTTTTTGAATGTATCAAGGCTAGATTTATGGCCCAGGATGTGATCTATCCTGGAGAAGGTTCCATGTGTGCTTGAGAAAAAGGTGAAATTCATTGTTTTGGATGAAATGTCCTATAGATATCAATTAGGTCTAACTGGTCTATTGTATCGTTTAAAATTTGTGTTTCGTTGTTAATTTTCTGTTTAGTTGATCTATCCATAGGTGTGAGTGGGGTATTAAAGTCTCCCACTATTATTGTGTTTTTGTTAATTTCTCCTTTCATACTTGTTAGCATTTGTCTTACATATTGCAGTGCTCCTATGTTGGGTGCATATATATTTATAATTGTTATATCTTCTTCTTGGATTGATCCTTTGATCATTATGTAGTGACCATCTTTGTCTCTTTTCACAGCCTTTGTTTTAAAGTCTATATTATCTGATATTAGTATTACTACTCCTGCTTTCTTTTGGTCCTTATTTGCATGGAAAATCTTTTTCCAGCCCTTCACTTTCAGTCTGTATGTGTCCCCTGTTTTGAGGTGGGTCTCTTGTAGACAACATATGTAGGGGTCTTGTTTTTATATCCATTCAGCCAGTCTTTGTCTTTTGGTTGGGGCATTCAACCCATTTACGTTTAAGGTAATTACTGATAAGTATGATCCCATTGCCATTTACTTTATTGTTTTGGGTTTGAATTTATACACCGTTTTTCTGTTTCCTGTCTAGAGAATATCCTTTAGTATTTGTTGGAGAGCTGGTTTGGTGGTGCTGAATTCTCTCATCTGTTGCTAATCTGAAAAGCTTTTGATTTCTCATTCATATTTGAATGAGATCCTTGCTTGGTACAATAATCTGGGCTGTAGGTTATTTTCTTTCACCATTTTAAGTATGTCTTTCTATTCCCTCCTGGCTTGAAGAGTTTCTATTGAAAGATCAGCTGTTATCCTTATGGGAATTCCCTTGTGTGTTATTTGTTGTTTTTCCCTTGCTGCTTTTAATATTTGTCCTTTGTGTTTGATCTTTGTTAATTTGATTAATATGTGTCTTTGGGTGTTTCACCTTGGGTGTATCCTGTTTGGGACTCTCTGGGTTTCTTGGACTTGGGTGATTATTTCCTTCCCCATTTTAGGGAAGTTTTCAACTATTATCTCCTCAAGTATTTTTTCATGGTCTTTCTTTTTGTCTTCTTCTTCTGGAACCCCTATGATTCGAATGTAGTAGCATTTAATATTGTCCTGGAGGTCTCTGAGATTGTCCTCATTTCTTTTAATTCGTTTTTCTTTTATCCTCTCTGATTCATTTATTTCTACCATTCTATCTTCTAATTCACTAATCCTATCTTCTGCCTCTTATTCTACTATTTGTTGCCTTCAGAGTGTTTTTAATTTCATTTATTGCATTATTCATTATATATTGACTCTTTTTCATTTCTTCTAGGTCCTTGTTAAACCTTTCTTGCATCTTCTCAATCCTTGTCTCCATGCTATTTATCTGTGATTCCATTTTGATTTCAAGATTTTGGATCAATTTTACTATCATTATTCGGAATTCTTTATCAAGTAGATTCCCTATCTCTTCCTCTTTTGTTTGGTTTGGTGGGGATTTATCCTGTTCCTTTACCTGCTGGGTATTCCTCTGTCTCTTCATTTTGTTTAAATTGCTGATTTTTGGGTGTCCTATCTGTATTCTGGCAGTTTGTGGAGTTCTCTTTATTGTGGTGTTTCCTCACTGTGTGTGGGTTTGTACAGGTGGTTTGTCAAGGTTTCCTGGTTAGGGAAGCTTGTGTCGGTGTTCTGGTGGGTGGAGCTGTATTTCTTCCCTCTGGAGTGCAATGAAGTGTCCAGTAATGAGTTATGAAGTGTCTATGGTTTTGGGGTGACTTTGGGAAGCCTGTATCTTGGAGCTCAAGGCTGTGTTCCTTTGTTGCTGGAGAATTTGCTTGGTATGTCTTGCCCTGGAACTTGTTGGCCCTTGTGTGGTGCTTGGTTTCAGTGTAGGTATGGAGGCATTTGATGAGCGCCTGTCAATTAATGTTCCTTGGAGTCAGGAGTTCCCTGGAGTCAGGGTTTGGACTTAAGCCTCCTGCTTCCAGTTATTGGTCTTATTTTTACAGTAGTTTCAAAACTTCTCCTTCTATACTGCACCATTGATAAAACATATACATTAAAGATGAAAAGTTTCTCTACCATAAGGGTCACCCAGAGAGGTTCACAGCGTTACATGGAGAAGAGAAGAGGGAGGAGGGAGTTAGAGGTGACCTGAATGAGGTGAGGTGGAATCAATAGAGGAGAGAGTGGGCTAGCCAGTAATCATTTCCTTAGGTGCAGTCCACAACTGGACCGCTCAGGGATGTTCACAGAGTTATACAGAGAAGAGAAGAAGGAGGAAGGAGACAGAGGTGGCCAGGAGGATAAAAGGAGGGATGAAAAGGACGGAGACAGATCCAGCCAGTAATCAGTTCCCTAAGTGTTCTCCACCATCTGGAACACACAGAAATTCACAGAGTTGGGTAGAGTAGAGAGGGGTTAGGGAGGAGACACAGGCGACCTGGTGGAGAAAAATGAGAGTCCAAAGGGAGAGAGAGCAGTCAAGTCAGTAATCTCGCTCCCTAGTGAAAAACGGATACTGAAGATTGGGTTCTTAAAGGTACAATATTGGTAACAAATACATAAAAGCAAAAATTAAAAATCTAGAGTAGAGTTTGGAATTTCAAAAATACGATGTTAAAGAAAATAAGACGGAAAAGAAAGAGAGAAAAAACGAACAAACAAAAACAAACAAGGTCGTGAAAATTATAAGGAAAATATAGGTACAAAATTGATAACTAATACCAAAAAGCAAAAGTTAAAAATCTAGGGTAGAGTTTGGAATTTCAAAAATACAATGTTAAAAAAAAGAAGAAGAAAATGAAAGAGAGAGAAAACAAACAAACAAACAAACAAAAATAAAGTCGCAAAAATTATAAAGAAAATACAGGTACAAAATTGATATCAAATACCAAAAAGCATAAATTAAAAATCTAGAGTAGAGTTTGGAACTTCAAAAATACAATGTTAAAGAAAAGAAGGAAAAAAAAAAAAAGCACGGTCAAAAAATTATAAAAAAAAAAATATATATGAAGTTTGCTGTAAAATAAAAAAGGTCTTTTTTTTTTTTTGCAAAGTAATAGGTTATAAAAGTGAAAATTAAAGGAATAATAGAGGACTTGAAAATTTTTTTTAAAAAATTAGAAAAAAAAAGAAAGAAAGAATGATCGTAAAAATAGTAAAAATATATCTAGGACTTTCTCTGGTTTTGTTGTGAGTATTGTGGGTTCAGTTCATTTTTGGCTAGTTCCTTGGTCCGACTTATATTTCTCAAGATCTATAGGCCCCTTCCTATGTAGTCGGTAGTAACCACAGGGTTTTAATCTATTGCCTGTAGCTTCTAAGGTGGTTCCCTTTGTTATAGCTTCTTCTGTTTGCTGGTCTCTTCTGTGTCTGCTTTCCACCCTGACACAAAGGGGATGGTGGAGGACACTTTTTTTTTTTTTTTTTTAGGCTCACTTGTTCAGTCTCGCTGTGGGGAGGGAGGGAGGGATGCTGCAAACAAATAACACTGGTGTGTGCTCGCAATGCCTCAGCCACACTGGGTCTGCCCCTGCTCATGGCATGCGTAGCCTTCCTGCCCACACTGCTCAGGCTCTAGGTTGCTCCCCTGGGAACCATCTGTGGCCGGCCCTGGGCTGCCTGCACCTCCCAGGTCCAAGCTGCTCAGGATCAGGCACTCGGGTAGTCCTCAGAGGCGCAGACTCGGTTGGGCCTGCGTTTTGTGCCCTTCCCAGGTCCAAGCAGCTCAGGTGATGAGGTGTTTGGCAAGCGCGATTGCTGGGACTTATCCCCTCCCTGCCGCTTGGTTATCTAGGTGTACAACTGGCACACCTTCTCAGGCAGATGTTGACCGTCCAGACCCCCAAGAAGTTTTAGTTAGCAAAGAAGCCTGCTTACAGTTTTATAGATAATGTCTCTCTAGGGCTGCGATTGCCCCCTTCCGGTTCTGGCTGCCTGTCACCGGAGTGGGAAGGTCTGCAGCCGGCTATCTCTGTTCAGTCCTTTGTTCCGTGCGTGGGCCTGGCAGTGTCTTAGGTTAGGGCTGGCTTTCCGCGTGCTAGATATCCCACAGTCTGGTTTGCTAGCCCAAATTATTTCGCTCAGATAGCACTCAGGGTATTCAGGCCAGGTCCTTACTCTTAGCTATGCAGCCCGCGCCGCGCCTCCCTGCCCAGTCCCTGCTTGCTAATGGCGGATGCAGGCATCTGCGCTGCTTCTCCTCTGGGGGAGTTACTGTAGGGCTCGCAATCTGTTGGTTTTAATTGTTTATTTATTTTTCCTCCGTGTTGTGTTGCCCTCTGTGCTTCCAAAGCTCGGCACAGATTCGGCAGTGAGAAGGTTTCCTGGTGTTTGGAAACTTCTCTCTTTTTAAGACTCCCTTCCCGGGACGGAACTCCATCCCTCCCTCTTTTGTCTCTTTTTTTGTCTTTTGTATTTTTTCCTACCTCCTTACGAAGACTTGGGTTGCTTTTCTGGGTGCCTGATATCCTCTGCGGGCATTCAGAAGTTGTTTTGTGGAATTTACTTGGCGTTTAAATGTTCTTTTGATGAATTTGTGGGGGAGAAAGTGTTCTCCCTGTCCTACTCCTCTGCCATCTTGGTTCCTCCCCAGGTACACAATCTAAAAGAGAATGGGATACTCAAAAAATACAGCTTCAATTGGATGGTCTCTCAAATGCTAACAGTAGTTGTTTACATATGATTAAATTGACAAAGGTTATTCTCAATATTTACAGAATTAGGGTTCATGGAGAAAATGGATCAAGGAGGCCTTTACTCAAGTTAAAACCAGTGCTGCCAAATTGGCCATTCAGACATGAGGTCATTCTAGAGCAGTAATTGCCTATGACTTCTGCTTAGGAGATGATGATATGTGAGGTATATCAGTGACTACTGTGTGTTGTTTCCCACTTTTCTCACAATCAAACACAAATTTTTATTGGAAAATATTAGAGTATGTGGCTTCCAATATCAACATTTTGCAGATATTGGAAAACATAAATCAGAATAAGCCTTTTATTTTTTTTATTTTTATTTTTTTTTAGAATAAGCCTTTTAAAATTCAAGCAATAGAAGTGTATGATCTGATATCTTTTCCACTGAGGTGGCTCAGTGGTAAGGAATCACCTGTCAATGCAAGGAGATGCAGGAGACATGGGTTCAGTCCCTGGGTCAGGAAGATCCCCTGCAGAAGGTAATGGCAACCCACACCAGTATTCTTGCCTGGAGAATTACATGGACAGAGGAGCCTGGTGGGCTACAGTCCATAGGGTCAGAAAGAGTTGGACACAACTGAGAGGTTGAGCATGCTTGCATTAGAGTACATTGGAAGACAGTAAGTTATCATTTATCCCTAATTTACTAGGTTATCAAGAGATCAATGCAAAACTAATAGGACTACCATCTTCCAGAAATCCTGGATGCAGAACTGATTGCAGTACATTTAAGTAAGGGAGGAGCCAGCAGGTTTCAAGTGAGTGCTTCTTACTGAGTGTATGTTTGGGGGGCAGACAAAGATGTGAAGCACACCTGCAATCTTGGCTTGGTGTCCCAGCATCGGTCACTCTTTCTCTTCCTCTCTGCTCGTCTTTACATCAAAGAACCATTTGTTTGAGAGAGGCTGGCTTCAGTGTAGGCTCTAGGGTTTGAACATTATTTGGTTTACTATTGTGGGTGTTGCTGAAACTTTCACAGGCCTGAAAGAACCTTTGGAGGTTGGGAAAAAACATCCCATCTCCTTCATAGAACTTCTTGTGTTTTAGTCCCTTCATTCCTGCAAATGTTTGTTCTGATGTGACCAAAAGGAAGCCACCTACACAAGGAAATGTTGCTTTTTAGCACTCTAAAATCATTTGGTAAGAGAGGTCAGATGTATTGTTACAGCAATGTGTTATTATATATATATATTTATATATAAATATATATATATATTTATATGTGTTATTTATATATGTATTATATATATGTGTTATTATATATATATTTATATATGTATTATATATATGTGTTGTTATATATTTATTTATATAGTATATAATGTTTTTACTGAATGATCACATATAAATAAAAGTAGCTATAAACAGTATTATTCCTTATTTCCAAGCATTCTTTCTTAATGGGACCTTCATGACCAGATTCAGGGCAGAGAGAAATACTTAGATAAGTAGGGTTTTTTTTAAAGTTCAAAGAATATGTCTTATGAAAAACAATTCTCAAAGATACTGTTATGTGAACTCTTTCTTGTCATGTTCCTTTCAGGGCTGGTGAAGATTTATAAAAAGTAACTATATATTAAAGGATTTATGTGCACAAGGAAAAAGCAAAAAAGAAAAATTTTGCAATATCCTCCCTGAGGGAAATTTTTTTATTGTTATTTATTGAGCTGAGAGTGATTGAACTAGGGTTACTATAAAATATAGGGCTGGTTGTGGTCCCTGAACCTTGCAAAGAATTCAGATTTGAGAGGTGTTTTAAATTTTTATTGAACGGTAAATGTTTCTCTTTTTGATCTCATTTGAATCAAATATGCCCTGTGAGTTTTTGATGCTTGCTAGCCAGCATTCTGTTTAATTGTTCAACTTTAGGGAAATGTATCCAGTGACTTCTCCTGTGAGCTGTAATCACGCTGGTTAAAAGATTCATGGGGCCCATTCATATCTTGTTTAGCACCTCCCATGGTACAGATCAGAGTGTGGAGTCTACCTTGCCTTCAAAAGTCCTCCTGTGCTTTGGTCCTCTCAGTGGGGCACTGAAAACATGCTGAGCATTTGGTTCTTCATTTCCCATTACAGTCCCGCTGAATTTCAGTTGGCCAATGATGAGACACTAATGTTTACCTAGATTATATTTAAGGAGGAACTCAGTGAAGTACTTGAAAGAAAACTGCTAAGAGAAAAACCTTCTGGGGAAGAACTTTTTATTTTACTATTCACATGCATGAAATCTAGGTGTGTATCATGAGAGTGTTTAAGACAATGAACCTGATTTTCTTTCTGCTTCACAGAAAGGGTAGCAGATGGGCATAAAAACATGCCTTGTGAGAAGCTTGGCATGGCTTCATATAGAATATGCAAGGATGTAACTCTACTAAGTGAAAAGTGTGCTTCACTGGAAAGACTTCAGGTATGGTGGGTGGGAATTGATTAAGCTGCATTCAAGTCTTGCCTTTTTGTGCACTGATCTTCTCCCCACTGCATGATAATAGAGTATGTCTGGGCTTAAGAGAAGGACACAAGAGAGCTTTAGGGAACTGATGGATGGTAGAGAGCATTTCTTATCCTTTCATTTTGGCCTCATCCTTAGAATTAAGAATTGTTAACATACTTATGGGATCAGATTATCTAGATAAAAATTCATAATGATAAGGGCTTCCCAGGTGATGCAGTGATAAAGAATACACTTGCCAATGCAGGACATTCAAGAGACTCAGATTCAATCCCGGGGCTGGGTAGATCCTCTTGAATAGGAAATGACAAACCACTCCGGTATTTTTCCGGGAAAATTCCATGGCTAGTGAAGTCTGGTGGGTCACATGGGATTGCAGAGTCAGACACCACAGAGCACACACACAAAGTCATCACAACAATTATCAGTCATTCTGCGAGGGATCAGACAGGATCACATGTAGGCTTAGAAACCTTTCCTCAGGACACGTACATATGTGCATACACTTACCACATTAGGTGAGGATGTTTGCAAGTATGGAAAGATGAATATGCACCATTTTAGAAGTATTGATTTAAGGCATAAGTTTTTTATCTCTACAGTCATTTCAAACTTAAAGACTGGAAAGAAAAAAAAAAAAAAATCCTCCAACAGGGCAACTGCAATTGTCACTTCTGTTCTTTATAAAACAGCATGTGCTTACTGTTTAGTGATTTCCTATACCTGCCTCTTTAGCTGGTTTGTGGGTTTAGGGCTGTGTTTCAGGAGGCCAGGAGAATTAGCTTCATATAAAGGAAGGTGAGAAGACTAAGGTTGTGATCTGTAGCTCTGAATCATAGCCGAAGTGCAAGGATGTGGGGATAAAGTAGAGAGCTTGTGATCTAGGTAGAGAATGAACAAGAAAATCAATTAAATACTAGTGACCCAGCAATCCCACTGCTGGGCATACACACCGAGGAAACCAGAATTGAAAAAGACACGTGTACCCCAATGTTCATCGCAGCACTGTTTGTAATAGCCAGGACATGGAAGAAACCTAGATATCCATCAGCAGATGAGGGGATAAGAAAGCTGTGGTACATATACACAATGGAGTATTACTCAGCCATTAAAAAGAATACATTTGAATCAGTTCTAATGAGGTGGATGAAACTGGAGCTGATTATACAGAGTGAAGTAAGCCAGAAAGAAAAACACCAATACAGTATGCTAACACATATATATGGAATTTAGAAAGATGGTAACGATAACCCTGTATGCGAGACAGCAAAAGAGACACTGATGTATAGAACAGTCTTTTGGACTCTGTGGGAGAGGGAGGGGGGATGATTTGGGAAATTGGCATTGAAACATGTATAATATCATATAAGAAACGAATCGCCAGTCCAAGTTTGATGCAGGATACATCTTGGGGCTGGTGCACTGGGATGACCTAGAGGGATGGTATGGGGAGGGAGGTGGAAGAGGGGTTCAGGATTGGGAACACATGTATACCCGTGGCAGATTCATGTTGATGTATGGCAAAACCAATACAATATTGTAAAGTAATTAGCCTTTAATTAAAATAAATAAATAAAAAAATACTAGTGAATATAAACAAACTTGGCATCTCATTTACATAATTCAAAATTAAAAAATCTCAAAGAACAAGAAGTTTTTTTTTTTTTTTTTCTGGATATTTGTGATAGACTCATGTGACTGTAACATCTGAGCTGAATTGAGGGAAGATATGAACTCTTTATTTATGCTGCTTACCTTCAGTTAATATTAGTATTAACAAATATTAATATAATTGTTAATGAGTTACTTCCCTCGGATAAATCTGAGAATGTTCTATAAATTATGATTTTTGCATTGTATTCCTTTATAAAATCTGAAAACAACCCTGTTTCCTGAAATATATCTGCCATCAAGTATTGATCTGTATTTTGATCTTTGTGTGCTAAAAAAGAACATTAAGAAATACAAGTGTAATTGAAAATTGCACACTGAATTATGCATCTATATCTTGAAAATAGTTTTTAAAAATATCCCTTTTATATATGAGAAGTATATAAAAATTACCTCCATCTTTTTTTTTCCTGACATAAGATGTGCTGTGTTTGTTGTGCTTAGCTGCTCAGTTGTGTCTGACTCTTTGCGACCCCATGGATTGTAGCCTGCCAGGCACCTCGGTCCATGGGGATTCTCCAGGCAAGAATACTGGAGTGGGTGGTCATGCCCTCCTCCAGGGGATCTTCCTGACCCAGGGATTGAACCTAAGTCTCCTGCATTTATAGGGAGATTCCTTACTGTCTAATCCACCAGGAAACCCGACATGAAAGTGAAAGTCGCTCAGTCGTGTCCGACTCTTTGAGACTAAATGGACTACAGAGTCCATGGAATTCTCCACGCAAGAATACTGGAGCGGGTAGCCTTTCCCTTCTTCAGGGGAATTTTCCCAACCCAGGGATAGAACCCAGGTCTCCTGCACTACAAGAGGATTCTTTACCAACTGAGCCATAAGAGAAGCCTGGAACCCAATATAAAATAGGACTAACCAAATGATATTATCTACTTGAGATTAGGAGGCTTAATGTATCCTCAAAAACAGTCCCATGTGAATTCATGTCCAGCTGGGCAAAGACAACCTGAATTGGGAAAATTGGCAGGTGTGGAGTCATAAACCATTTGTTTCTAAAGCCATATGCTTTTGACTAAGTCACTTAGATTTTATGAAACTCAGTATTCACACTTGAAAATGGGAGATGATACATCACAGATTGTTGATG
Source organism: Bos grunniens (assembly GCF_055505025.1). Lineage (NCBI taxonomy): Eukaryota > Metazoa > Chordata > Mammalia > Artiodactyla > Bovidae > Bos > Bos grunniens. The sequence continues at coordinate 110,807,828 of NC_141170.1, read as the reverse complement.
AAAGAATTTGAGTTAAGTCAAATTACCGAATGTATGTAAAATGCTTAGGGAATTTCTGTCTAATACAGTTGTATAATCACCTCGGAGGCAGGTGGAAGACAGATTAAAAAAAAATGTAACATCTGAGAACATGCCCATAATTATTTTTCAAAGGTATTTTCATTAATAATTAAGATACAGTAGATAAAAACTCCAATAGTTCTTGCTTATAGTATGGTTATAATTGTGTATGCATGTGTGTGTGTAAGTTGGTGCAGTCATGTCCAATTTTTTGGAACCCAATGAACCAGGTTCCTCTGTCCATGGGATTCTCCAGGCAAGAATACTGGAGTGGGTTTCCATTTCCTCCTCCAGGGGATCTTCCTGACCCAAGGATCAAACCCACAACTCTTATGTCTCCTGAATCAGCAGGCTGGTTCTACCACTGGCACCTCCTGGGAAGCCCTGTATGCATGTGTATCAGGGTGCTATTCTAAGTACAGAAATATATATTAACTGGCTAAATCATTCTAGCCTCTATGAGACAAGTGGTATTGTTGTCCTATTCAGTTCAGTTGCTCAGTCATGTCCAACTCTTTGTGACCCCATGGACTCAGCATGCCAGGCTTCCTTGTCCATCACTAACTCTAAATATAATATTTAGAATTACTGATTATTGTACTATTGCCTTATTGCAAATGAGAAAAATGAAGACACAGAATTTAAGTAACTTGTCCAAGGTTGCATGGGTAGTAAATGTCAGAGCCATGAATCGAAACCTGACAGCTTGAGCTCATAATATTCATATTATGCCATATACACTATGCTATAATGCTTCTCGCTGAAAGTCAACCATACGTGGAAGTCTTATTACACATGTAGCTAAGCATAGATGAAAATAGTTTCTTTGTTGATAGGCTAGTTAGCAGCAGCAGCAGTATCCATCTAGCGATTGTATTTTGCTCTACTGAATGATCATTGTAAGGGTGAAGTGGACTAATTGCTAGTTCATGGAAAAAAGATCAAAGTCTATAGCTTGCTGTGTGGACCAATATGAAATTTTTTGACTTTGTAGATAAAAAGATCATGTTTTATGTTTCACTTATCTGGTTTCAGATATACTTTTTCCTGAAACTTCAAGTTAGTTTCTTTAGTAAATGATAATGGATTTCTAAATTAAAATTCCAGATTTGTTATATCTCTTTGAACTTGGGGCAATTGCTTAGCTTTTTTTATGTCTCTTCAAATCACAACAATTAGTGATAGTTATGATTGGAAGCCTGTGGTATAGGATTATAGAAGTTGTAAATGATTCAAAGAATAAAGCATATATATTGTTTAGAATCCCCAATTGTTTTATTTCAATTGTGTCTCTGCGATGAGTTGAAAAATTATTTAGCCAATTTTTGTAATTATTTTTACAACATACAATGACAAGCTGTGATCAATGGAGAATGTGCCTTCATTTTCTAGACCAGCCAAATAATTACATATGAGATTTGATCACAAAAAGCTTAAAGACTTAAAGAAAGTGCTGCAATATTGTTCTATGAAATGAATTTCCTGTATCTTAAAGTGCTCCTCATGTGTCATCTGATTACTTCTAAGGCTCTGCTGTATTGTCTTTTTTTTCCCTAGTCGTCATTCAGTTTGTAGCTCTGTCTACTGGATTGTGAATGTGATTTGAGGTTAATTAAAATCAATGATAAATTATAAATCGAGGTGCAAAAATCAGGGCAGCAATGAATGGGAAAATTTCAAACTAGTTGTACAAAGTCTATGGGACTCCAAAAATATAGGACATTGTCAAAGATAAAAGCAAAGACTTGTGGGAAATGTTAAGAGTTTATGCAGTGAAACTGGCATCTACTTTTTTGTTCTAATTATATTCTCAAATATAAAATTCAGAAATCACTTTTACAAACATAAATAAAATAATATTCAGGTACTGCAGTCATTTAAGGGAGCACATATACACAAACAAGAATAACATAACGTTGTAATTGGCATGTGTGTTTATTTTTGCTTTCAAAATCTGTTTAATAGGACATCCATGACAAAAATAATGAAGTCAGTATATTTTTCTGAGATTTCAACTTTTTCACATATCTTTTATTTACTATTTTTTTGGCTTAAAATTAATTTATTTATTTTAATTGGAAGCTAATTACTTTACAATATTGTTGTGGTTTTTGCCATACATTGACATGAATCAACCACGGGTGTACATGTGTTCCCCATCCTGAACCCCCTCCCACTTCCCTTTCCATCCCATCCCTCAGGGTCATTCCAGTGTACCAGCCCTGAGCACCCTGTCTCATGCATCAAACTTGGACTGGCGATCTGTTTCACATATGATAATATACGTGTTTCAATGCTATTCTCTCAAAATATCTGACCCTCACCTTCTCCCACCAAGTCCAGAAGTCTGTTTACATCTGTGTCTCTTTTGCTGTCTCGCATACAGGGTTATTGTTACCATCTTTCTAAATTTCATGTATATGCATTAGTATACTGTATTGGTGTTTTCCTTTCTGACTTACTTCACTCTGTATAATAGGTTCCAGTTTCATCCACCTCGTTAGAACTGATTCAAATGCATTCTTTTTTAATAGCTGAGTAATATTCCATTGTGTATATGTACCACAGCTTTCTTATCCATTTGTCTGCTGATGGACATCTAGGTTGCTTCCATGTCATGGGTATTGTAAACAGTGCTGCGATGAACGTTGGGGTACATGTATCTCTTTTGATTCTGGTTTCCTCGGTGTGTATGCCCAGCAGTGGGATTGCTGGGTCATATGGAAGTTCTATTTCCAGGTTTTTAAGGAATCTCCACACTGTTCTCCATGGTGGCTGTACTAGTTTGCATTCCCACCAACAGTGTAAGAGGGTTCCCTTTTCTCCACACCCTCTCCAGCATTTAATGCTTGTGAACTTTTGGATACCTGCCATTCTGACTGGCGTGAAATGGTACCTCATTGTGGTTTTGATTAGCATTTCTCTGATAATGAGTGATGTTGAGCATCTTTTCATGTGTTAGCCATCTGTATGTCTTCTTTGGAGAAATGTCTGTTTAGTTCTTTGGCCCATTTTTTGATTGGGTCATTTATTTTTCTGGAATTGAGTTGCAGAAGTTTCTTGTATATTTTTGAGATTAATTCTTTATCAGTTGCTTCGTTTGCTATTATTTTCTCCCATTCTGAAGGCTGTCTTTTCACCTTGCTTATCATTTCCTTCATTGTGCAAAAGCTTTTAAGTTTAATTAGGTCCCATTTGTTTTTTGCTTTTATTTCCATTACTCTGGGAGGTGGGTCATAGAAGATGCTGCTGTGATTTATGTCAGAGAGTGTTTTGCGTATGCTTTCCTCTAGGAGTTTTATAGTTTTTGGTCTTACGTTTAGATCTTTAATCCATTTTGTATTTATTTTTGTGTATGGTGTTAGAAAGTGTTCTAGTTTCACACTTCTACAAGTGGTTGGCCAGTTTTCCCAGCACTACTTGTCAAAGAGATGCTCTTTTCTCCATTGTATATTCTTGCCTCCTTTGTCAAAGATAAGGTGTCCATAGGTGAGTGGATTTATCTCTGGGCTTTCTATTTTGTTCCATTGATCTATATTTCTGTCTTTGTGCCAGTACCATACTGTCTTGATGACTATAGCTTTGTAGTAGAGTCTGAAGTCAGGCAGGTTGATTCCACCAGTTCTATTCGTCTTTCTCAAGACTGCTTTGGCTATTCGATGTTTTTTTGTATTTCCATACAAATTGTGAGATTATTTGTTCTAGCTCTCAGAAAATTCTGTTGGTAGCTTGATAGGGATTGCATTGAATCTATATATTTCTTTGGGTAGTATACTCATTTTCACTATATTGATTCTTCTGATCCACAAACATGGTATATTTCTCCATCTATTTGTGTCATCTTTGATTTCATTCATCAGTGTTTTATATATAGGTCTTTTATTTCTTTAGATAGATTTATCCCTAAGTATTTTATTCTTTTTGTGGCAACAGTGAAGGTAATTGTTTCCTTAATTTCGCTTTCTGTTTTCTCATCGCTAGTGTATAGGAATGTAAGTGATTTCTGAGTGTTTATTTTATATCCTGTAACTTTACTATTCATGGATTAGCTCTAGTAATGTTTTAGTGATGTCTTTAGGGATTTCTCTACAGAGGATCACGTCATCTGCAAACATTGAGAGTTTTACTTGTTTTCCATTCTGGATTCCTTTTATTTCTTTTTCTTTTCTGATTGTTGTGGCTAAAACTTCCAAAACTATGTTGAATAGTAGTCATGAGTGGGCACCCTTGTCTTGTTCCTGACTTTAAAGGAAATGCTTTCAATTGTTCACCATTGAGGATAATGTTTGCTGTGGGTTTATCATATACAGCTTTTATTATGTTGAGGTATGTTCCTTCTATGCCTGCTTTCTGGAGGGTTTTTACCATAAATGGATATTGAATTTTGTCAAAGGCTTTCTCTGCATCTATTGAGATAATCATATGGTTTTTATCTTTTAATTTGTTGATGTTGTGTATCACATTGATTGATTTGTGAATATTGAAGAATCATTACATCCCTGGGATAAAGCCCACTTGGTCATAATGTATCATCTTTTTAATATGTTGTTTGATTCTGTTTGCTAGAATTTTGTTAAGGATTTTTGCATCTATGTCATCAGTGATATTGCTCTGTAGTTTTCTTTTTTTGTGACATCTTTGTCTGGTTTTTTGATGATTGTGGCCTCATAGGATGAGTTTGGAAGTTCACCTTCCTCTGCAATTTTCTGGAAGAGTTTGAATAGGATAGGTGTTAGCTCTTCTCTAAATTTTTGGTAGAATTCACCTGTGAAGCCATCTGGTCTGGGGCTTTTGTTTGTTGGAAGATTTCTGATTATAGTTTTGATTTCCATGCTTGTGATGGGTCTGTTAAGATTTTCTATTTTTTTTTTTCTGGTTCAATTTTGGAAAGTTATACTTTTCTAAGAATTGGTCCATTTCTTCCAAGTTGTCCATTTTATTGGCGTATAGTTGCTGATAGTAGTCTCTTATGATCCTTTGTATTTATGTGTTGTCTGTTGTGACTTCTCCATTTTTATTTCTAATTTTGGTGATTTGATTCTTCTCCTTTTTTTTCTCTTGATGAGTCTGACTAGTGGTTTGTCTATTTTATCTTCTCAAAGAACCAGCTTTTAGTTTTGTTTATTTTTGCTATAGTCTCCTTTGTTTATTTTTCATTTATTTCTGGCCTAATTTTTATTTCTTTCCTTCTACTCTCCCTGGGTTTCTTAACTCGTTCTTTCTGTAGTTGCTTTAGGTTTACTGTCTCTTGAGATAAGCTTGTATTGCTATGAACCTTCCCCTTAGCACTGCTTTCACTGACTCCCATAGGTTTTGGGTTATTGTGTTTATATTTTCATTGATTCCTAAGCATATTTTTATTTCTTTTTTTGATTTCTTCTGTGATTTGTTGGTTATTCAGGAGCGTGTTTTTTAGCCTCCATATGTTTGTATTTTTAATAGCTTTTTTTTTTTCTGTTTTGACATCTAATCTATCTGCATGGTGATCAAAAAGATGCTTGAAATTGTTTCAATCTTTTTGAATTTATCAACACTAGATTTATGGCCCAGGATGTTATCTATCCTGGAGAAGGTTCCGTGTGCACTTGAGAAAAAGATGAAATTCATTGTTTTGGGGTGAAATGTCCTATAGATATCAATTAGGTCTAACTGGTCCATTGTATCATTTAAAGCTTGTTTTCCCTTGCTAATTTCCTTTTTAGTTGATCTATCCATAGGTGTGAGTAGGGTATTAAAGTATCCCACTATTATTGTGTTATTGTTAATTTCCCCTTTCATACTTGTTAGCATTTGCCTTATATATTGTGGTGCTCCTATGTTGGGTGCATATATATTTATAATTGTTATCTCTTCTTCTTGGATTGATCCTTTGATCATTATGTAGTGTTCTTCTTTGTCTCTTTTCACAGCCTTTGTTTTAAAGTCTATTTTATCTGATATGAGTATTTCTACTCCTGCTTTCTTTTGGTCTCCATTTGCATGAAATATCATTTTCCAGCCCTTCACTTTCAGTCTGTATGTGTCCCTTGTTTTGAGGTGGGTCTCTTGTAGACAACATATACAGGGGTCTTGTTTTTGTGTCCATTCAGCCAGTCTTTGTCTTTTGTTTGGGGCATTGAATCCATTTAAATTTAAGGTAATTATTAATAAGCATGATCCCATTGCCATTTACTTTGTTTTTTGGGTTCGAGTTTATAAACCTTTTCTGTGTTTCCTGTCTAGAGAAGATCGTTTAGCATTTGTTGAAGAGCTGGTTTGGTGGTGCTGAATTCTCTCAGCTTTTGCTTGTCTGTAAAGCTTTTGATTTCTCCTTCATATTTGAAGGAGATCCTTGCTGGGTACAGTAATCTGGGTTGTAGGTTCTTCTCTTTCAATTCTTTAAGTATATCCTGCCATTCCCTTCTGGCCTGAAGAGTTTCTATCGAAAGATCAGCTGTTATCCTTATGGGAATCCCCTTGTGGTTATTTGTTGCTTTTCTCTTGCTGCTTTTAATATCTGTCCTTATGTTTGATCTTCATTAATTTGATTAATATTCACATATCTTTTAAATATGAAATAAAATATGATTTTTCTGGAATTCTGATGTTTTATTTCAGTTGTTTGTCTCTTTAAAAAACGAAGTTAGTAGTAGTTAAATATTTTTTATACTTGCATGTTATTTTATATAACAAATATTGTGGAAATTTTCTATGAGTTCAACTTTGTGCCTATGGATAAAAATAATTATAAGAACTTAGATTCAAATACTGAGCTTCTGAATATGATAACCACAAGCCACATATCACAAACCAAATCATAAAATGAAATAAATTTAAAATTTATTTCCTCTAACACAGTAACCATGTGTCAAGTACCAAATAGTCCCATTTGGCTAGTGGCTAATGTATTGAACAGGGCAGATGCAGAACATATCCATCATGGCAAATGGTTCTATAAGATTGTTAGCTTAATTCATAACACTTCTGCATGACTCTGGTAAATATTATATTAAATTGGAGTATTTGGTTTAATTATTACAATGTAACAGTATTTTACATTTTAAGAATATGTTATGTATTCTCATGATTGCAGTCCTTACCCTTACAATGTGGTCATTTTAATCAGAGACCAGAAATTTAAGATTTACTCCTAGTAATTGGGTCAGATTTTACCAGAGTAATGTTCAATTCAATTCAGTTGCCCAGTCATGTCCCACACTTTCTGACCCCATGGACTGCAGCAGGTCAGGCTTCCCTGTCCATAACCTACTCCCAGAGCTTGCTCAAACTCATGCCCATCGAGTCAGTGATGCCATCTAACCATCTCATCCTCTGTCATCCCCTTCTCCTCCTACCTTCAATCCTTCCCAGCATCAGGGTCTTTTCCAATGTGTCAGTTCTTCACATCAGGTGACCAAAGTATTGGAGCTTCAGCTTTATCATCAGTCCATTCAGCGAATATTCGGACTGATTTTCTTTAAGATTGACTGGCTTGAACTTCTTGCAGTCTAAAAGGCTCTCAAGAGTCTTCTCCAACACCACAGTTCAAAATAATAAATTCTTCAGCGTTCAGGTTTGTTTATGGCCAAACTCTCACATCCATACATGACTATTGGAAAAACCATAGCTTTGACTTGATGGACCTTTGTCAGCAAAGTCGTCTCTGCTTTTTAATATGCTGCCTAGGTTTGTCATAGATTTTCTTCCAAGGAGTAAGTGTTTTTAAATTTCATGGTTGCAGTCATCATCTGTAGTGATTTTGGAGACTAAGAAATAAAGTCTGTCAGTCTTTCCATTGTTTCCCCACCTATTTGCCACAAAGTGATGGGACTGGATGCCATGATCTTAGTGTTTTGAATGTTGTTTTAAGCCAGATTTTTCACTGTCCTCTTTCACTTTCAACTAGAGGCTCTTTAGTTCCTCTCCATTTTTCTGTCATAAGGGTTGTGCCATCTGCATATATGAGGTTATTGATAATTCTCCTTGCAATCTTGATTCCAGCTTGTGCTTCATCCAGCCTGGCATTTCACATATGTACTCTGCTTCTAAGTTAAATAAGCAGGGTGACAATATCCAGCTTGGATATACTCCTTTCCCAATTTTCAACCAGTCTGTTGTTCCATGTCCAGTTCTAACTGCTGTTTCTTGACCTGCATACAGATTTCTCAGGAGGCAGGTGAGGTGACATAGTATTCCCATTTCTTTAAAAATTTTCTACAGTTTGTTGTGATCCACAAAGTCAAAAGCATTAGCATAGACAGTAATATAGGTTTATTTTTATTTTTCTATTAATCTCATTTAAAGATAATTTCTGATCATTTTATTCTATCAATATTAATAAATTTCAGGAAGATTTAGTCAAGGAATAAACATATAATTGGAAGCAAATATTAGTACTAGGTTAAAAGCATGACATCCTAGTAGCTGTGCCTCAAAGAACACACAACCTAGTGCAAAACAAAGTCCTTAGCTTCAAACAACATATAATTAATATGGCATGTATGAAAAAAGTTATGAGGCAAATATTTTATTGTAGGGCTTTTGATGAGAGAGATAGCAAGCCTTGAAAAGCAGGAAAGCTTTGTGGAAAATGTGGGATTTTATACAGGTCTTTTTATAGTTTATTTTAAATTGGAGGATAATTGTTTATAATGTGTTTGTCTCTGTCATATATCAATATGAATCAGCAATAAGTATACATATGTCCCCTCCATCTTAAGTCTCCTTCTCACCTGTCAACCACATCTCACCCTCTAGGTTGTCACAGAGCACCAGGTTGAGCTCCCTGTATCATACAGCACATTCCCACTGGCCATCTGTTTTACATTTGATGATGTATATGTTTCAATACTCTCTTGTTTCATCCCACGCTCTCCTTCCCTCACTGTGTCCACAAGTCTGTTGTCTTTGTCTGCATCTCTATTGCTGACCTACAAATCAGTACCATTTTTCTAGATTCCATATACATGCACTAATATGATTGACTAAACTATAGACAGATCTCTATCTTACTATGGGCCCTGGCCTCCATTTTCTTAGTGCATTAACTTTGGAAAGCTTGAAATCGTAAGTTCTTTCTCTGACTTTAAAATGCAGGTAAATCTTCTCAGAGGCCCCTTGCCAGTTTTACAACTCAGGGATGTCTTTCTCAAGTTCCTGGGAGCCATCCCTCTGAAAGTAATCGTCAAGAAACATATTATTCCTACCCCTATATCCCAGGTTCAGTGGGACAGTAGGAGCCTAAAGTGGACAAACAACAATTGGCAAAGACACATGGGCTTCCCTGGCAGTTCAGTGGTAATGAATCCACCTGCCAATGCAGGAGACATGGGTTTGATTCCTGGGTTGGGAAGATTTCCCTGGAGATGGAAGTGGCAACCCTCTCCAGTACACTTGCCTGGGAAATCCCATGGACAGTGGAGCCTGGCAGGCTACAGTCCATGGTGTCACAAGAGAGTCAGACACCACTTAACAACTGAACAACAACAACAAAGCAAACACAAAGGCCTGATCAAACTTATTAACCTCTCCCCTAATGACCTTTAATAATTTTCCATTAGCTCACTAGTTTAGTGCTGAAAACAGATTTAAATTTAAGCTCTCTCCCATAATGCAATAGTCTTGAATAAAGTCTTTCTATATATTAATCTCTATCCAATGCAATTTTACTTTGAGACCCTGTGTTAGTTTCCTGTTGCTGCTGTAACAAATTCCCACAAGCTACTGACCTAAAACAACAAAAAAGTAATCTTATTATCTTCTTGTTCAGGAGTTCATAGGATCTCACTCGACTAATGTCAAAATGTTGGCAAGGCTGAAATCCTCTGGAGGCTCTAGGCAACAGTCTTTTTGCTTGTCTTTTCCAACTTTTAGAGACTGGTTGCATTCCTTGGTTCTTGGCCTCACTATCCATCTTCTAAGCCAGCAATTGGATCATAGTGACCTCTGCTTCTGTCATCATATATTCTGTGACTATGAAACTTCTTCTTTATCTTTAGCTTGTAAGGATCTTTGTCATGGCATTGGGCCCATCTGGACAATCAGGATAATCTCATTTAAAGATCACTAACTCAATCCTATTTGCAGAGTCCTTTTTAGTATATAAAGTTACATAATCACATATTCTGGTGATTAGGACATGGACATCTTCAGGGGAGGGGAATATTGATCCTCCTACTTCTAAATATTTGGAAATTAAATATAAAATAATATAAACTACAAATAAACATTTTTTGAAAAAGAAAACCAAGATAATGCCATGACATTGATTTTTAAAAAGAGTTATAAAAGGAAAATTAATTTAAAATAAATGATGTATCTGCATTTCAATATGTAAATGACTGGGCAAGAGTTGTTCAAAAGTGAAGTGGTAAAGTGCTTATACATGCATGCCAGTTGCTTCAGTTGTCTCCAAATGTTTGCAACCCTATAGACTATATCCCTTCCATGGGATTCTCCAGGCCAGAATACTGGAGTGTGTTGCCATGCCCTTCTCTAGGGGATCTTCCTGCCCCAGGGACTGAACCTGCGTCTCTTATGTCTCCTGCATTGGCAAGTGGATTCTTTACCACTAGCACCACCTGGGAACCCATAAAATGCTAATATCTACTTGTAATGAATAAGGTTGAAGATAAGTAAAGCAAGCAAAGAGCTTATAAGTATTATTACTATTTTTCATGTTTGGAAGGAAAGTTTACATAGATTTATTCATACATACACACACACATACATATACACAAAATCATCATCATGAATGGGAAATCTAGAAAACAGACTCAGTAGAGGGTGTTATATTAGTAATTTAAATACAATGAATATTTAGTATTCATGCTGCTGCTACTGCTGCTAAGTCGCGTCAGTCATGTCTGACTCTGGGCGACCCCATAGACGGCAGCCCACCAGGCTCCCCCGTCCCTGGGATTCTCCAGGCAAGAACACTGGAGTGGGTTGCCATTTCCTTCTCCAATGCATGAAAGTGAAACGTGAAAGTGAAGTCACTCAGTCGTGTTCAACTCTTAGCGACCCCATGGACTGCAGGCTACCAGGCTCCTCCATCCATGGAATATTCCAGGCGAGAGTACTGGAGTGGGTTGCCATTGCCTTCTCCGTTAGTATTCATATTATATTAGAAAAGAAAGGTTTTTCTCTTAGTAGTGCAAGTTTTCCAAATAATGAACAATTTATGGGAAAAATGTTAGAATTATGCCTCAGTATTCAGGAAAGCTTCATACCTGGAAATTCAGTGTATACTAAAACCACCTAAATGCTATATATTTATATGTGAAATTGAATACTTTAGCTTTAAATAATTAAAAACAGATGTTCTAGCCCATATAAATGCCTGGTTAAATAGTTGATTTGTGTGGAGTATGCAACAATTGTTCATTCTTTATTATTTTACAGCATATCATCAGATAATTTGAGTTCCTGGTGCCCATGCTCTAAATAACAGTGGCATGCCTCTTGTACACACACACACACACACACACACACACACACTTCCCAAATTTTCCAGACAACTATTGTAGGAAACATGTCTCACCCTTGAATTTTAAAGATCTTTCCAAACTTCTCATTTTTTAGAGGAAGGCCATGCAGTTACCATTGATTAAGGGATACTTGGAGATTTAGTCTAGGGGGAAATTTCAAAGATTAGGGGTACACTAAAGAATTAATTTATCCAAATTTTCCTTTTCATAGGATTTTGCTTTTTTTGTGTGAATATAACAAAAATAATTTAAACAGAAAAGTATATTGTGTTGTGTACTAGAAAATGACGTGTTTATTCACGATGCAGTCATTAGCAATATTTATTATGTGCTTATTTTGAGCCAAACACAAAAGAAAACTTTAAAAAGGTAGTGCTATTTCAAGCATACTAAAATTTTTGTAATTCATTTTTTGCTATTGAAACAATGGGACTGTTTTAAGCATGGGAATGAAATCATCTGATTTGAATTTAAGCAAGATCACTCTACTCTGCAGGAAATGAAGAATGGTATTTTGGGTCAGAGGGACTAGTTAAAAGTCTATTAGATTAGAAATGATAGGGAACTACAGTGTGGCAGTAGGTAGACAGAAGTACACAGACTTCATTATATTGTAGAGCTAGAACCGATAAGACTTAATGAAGAATTCATTTCTGAGATACTGGAAAAAAGCATTTTCAAGATTGACTTCTTGGTTTCCAAGTTGAGTAAATCAGCAGCAATTTATGATAAAGAATTCGGGAGTTCAGTTCAGTCGCTCAGTCGTGTCCGACTCTTTGTGACCTCATGAATCGCAGCACGCCAGGCCTCCCTGTCCATTACCAACTCCCGGAGTTCACTCAGACTCATGTCCATCGAGTCAGTGATGCCATCCAGCCATCTCAGCCTCTGTCGGCCCCTTCTCCTCCTGCCCCCAATCCCTCCCAGCATCAGAGTCTTTTCCAGTGAGTCAACTCTTCGCATGAGGTGGGCAAAGTACTGGAGTTTCAGCTTTAGCATCATTTCTTCCAAAGAAATCCCAGGGCTGATCTCCTTCAGAAAGGACTGGTTGGATCTCCTTGCAGTCCAAGGGACTCTCAGGAGTCTTCTCCAACACCACAGTTCAAAAGCATCAATTCTTCTGTGCTCAGCCTTCTTCACAGTCCAACTCTCACATCCATACATGACCACTGGAAAAACCATAGCCTTGACTAGACGAACCTTTGTTGGCAAAGTAATGTCTCTGCTTTTGAATATGCTATCTAGGTTGGTCATAACTTTCCTTCCAAGGAGTAAGCGTCTTTTAATTTCATGGCTGCAGTCACCATCTGCAGTGATTTGGGAGCCTCCAAAAATAAAGTCTGACACTGTTTCCACTGTTTCCCCATCTATTTCCCATGAAGTGATGGGACTGGATGCCATGATCTTCGTTTTCTGAATGTTGAGCTTTAAGCCAACTTTTTCACTCTCCACTTACACTTTCATCAAGAGGCTTTTGCGTTCCTCTTCACTTTTTGCCATAAGAGTGGTGTCATCTGCATATCTGAGGTTATTGACATTTCTCCCGGCAATCTTGATTCCAGCTTGTGCTTCTTCCAGTCCAGCGTTTCTCATGATGTACTCTGCATAGAAGTTAAATAAGCAGGGTGACAATATACAGCCTTGACGTACTCCTTTTCCTATTTGGAACCAGTCTGTTGTTCCATGTCCAGTTCTAACTGTTGCTTCCTGACCTGTATGCAGGTTTCTCAAGAGGCAGGTCAGGTGGTCTGGCATTCCCATCTCTTTCAGAATTTTCCACGGTTTATTGTGATCCACACAGTCAAAGGCTTTGGCATAGTCTGTAATGCAGTACTTGGATGCAACCTCAAAAACGACAGAATGATCTCTGTTGGTTTCCAAGGCAAACCGTTCAATATCACAGTAATCCAAGTCTATGCCTCAACCAGTAATGCTGAAGAAGCTGAAGTTGAATGGTTCTATGAAGACCTACAAGACCTTTTAGAACTAACACCCAAAAAAGATGTCCTTTTCATTATAGGGGACTGGAATGCAAAAGTAGGAAGTCAAGAAACACCTGGAGTAACAGGCAAATTTGGCCTCAGAGTACAAAACAAAGCAGGTCAAAAGCTAAGAGAGATTGGCCAAGAGAACGCACTGGTCATAGCAAACACCTCTTCCAACAACACAAGAGAAGACTCTACGCATGGACATCACCAGATGGTCAATACCAAAATCAGATTGATTATATTCTTTTCAGCCAAAGATGGAGAAGCTCTATTCAGTTAGCAAAAACAAGACTGGGAGCTGACTGACTCAGATCATGAACTCCTTATTGACACATTCAGACTTAAATTGAAGAAAGTAGGGAAAACCACTAGACCATTCAGGTATGACCTAAATCAAATCCCTTATGATTATACAGTGGAAGTGACAAATGATTCAAGGAATTAGATATGATAGACAGAGTACCTGAAGAACTATGGATGGAGGTTCATGACATTGTACAAGAGGCAGGGATCAATACAATCCTCAAGAAAAATAAATGCAAAAAGGAAAAATAGTTGTCTGAGAGGGCTTTCAAATAGATGAGAAAAGAAGAGAAGTGAAAGGCAAAGGAGAAAAGAAAAGATATGACCATTTGAATGCAGAGTTCCAAAGAATAACAAGGAGAGATAAGAAAGCTTTCCTCAGTGATCAGTGCAAAGAAATAGAGCAAAGCAATAGAACGGGAAAGTCTAGAGATCTCTTCCAAAAAATTAGAGATACCAAGGGAATATTTTATGCACAGATGGGCTCAATAAAGGACAGAAATGGTATGGACCTAACAGAAGCAGAAAATATTAAGAAGAAGTGGCAAGAATACACATAAGAAATATATAGAAAAGATCTTCATGACTCAGATAACCATGATGGTGTGTGATCACTAACCTAGAGCCAGACATCCTGGAATGCGAAGTCAAGTGGGCTTTAGGAAACATCACTACAAACAAAGCTAGTAAAGGTGAAGGAATTCCAGGTGAGCCATTTCAAATCCTAAAAGATGATGCTGTGAAAGTGCTGCACTCAATATGCCAGCAAATTGGAAAACTCAGCAGTGGCCACAGGACTGGAAAAGGTCAGTTTTCATTCCAATCCAAAGAAAGGCAATGCCAAAGAATGTTCAAACTACCACACAGTTGCACACATCTCACAGATTAGCAAAGTAATGCTCAAAATTTTCCAGCCCAGCCTTCAAAGGTATGTGAATCATGAACTTCCATATGTTTAAGCTGGATTTAGGAAAGGCAGAGGAACTAGAAATCAAATTGTCAACATCCATTGGATCATTGGAAAAGCAAGAGAGTTCCAGAAAAACATCTACTTCTTCTTTATTGACTATGCCAAAGCCTATGACTGTGTGGATATCAACCAACTGTGTAAAATTCTCAAAGAGATGAGAACATGAGACCACCTAACTTGCCTCCTGAGAAATCTGTATGCAGGTCAAGAAGCAAGAATTAGAACTGGACATGGAACAACAGACTGGAACCAAATCAAGAAAGGACTATGTCAAGGTTGTATATTGTTACCCTGCTTATTTAACTTATATGCAGAGTACATCATGAGAAATGCCAGATGAATGAAGCACAAGTTGGAATCAAGATTTCTGGGAGAAATATCAATAACCTAAGATATGCAGATGACACCACCCTTATGGCAGAAAGTGGAGAAGAACTAAAGAGCCTCTTGATGAAATTGAAAGAGGAGAGTGAAAAAGTTGGCTTAAAACTAAACGTTCAGAAAACTAAGATCATGACATCTAGTCCCATCACTTCATGGCAGATAGATGGGGAAACAGTGAAAACAGTGGCAGACTTTACTTTGGGGGGCTCTAAAATCACTGCGGATGTTGACTGCAGCCATGAAATTAAGAGATGTTTGATCCTTGCAAGAAGAGCTATGACAAAACTAGACAGCATATTAAAAAGCAGAGACATAACTTTGCAACTAAATGTCCATCTAGTCAAAGCTATGGTTTTTCCAGTAGTCATGTATGGATGTAAGAGTTGGACTATAAAGAAACCTCAGTGCTGATTCTTTTGAACTGTGGTGTTGGAGAAGACTCTTGAGAGCCTCTTGGACTGCAACGAAATCAAACCAGTCCATCCTAAATGAAATCAGTCCTGAGTATTCATTGGAAGGACTGATGCTGAAGCTGAATCTCCAGTATTTTGACTGCCTGCTGCAAAGAACTGACTCATTGGAAAAGACTCTGATGTTGGGAAAGACTGAAGGAGGGAGGAGAAGGGGATGACAGAGGAAGAGATGGTTGGATGGCATCACCAATTTAATGAACGTGAGTTTGAGTAAGCTCCGGGAGTTGGTGAAGGACAGGGAAGCCTGGAGTGCTTCAGTCCATGGGGTTGCAGAGTCAGACAGGACTGAGCAAATGAACTGAACTGAACTCTGAATGGATAATCTTTAGGATTTAGTTAGCTTTGAATATTAACTGCAGCCCACCCTCCATGGAATTTTCCAGGCAAGAGTACTGGAGTGGGTTGCCATTGCCTTCTCCAGAATATTAACTGAGATAATGTGTAGGTATTGCCTAACTTTAGGGTCTGATACATAGAGATTGATCAATATAAAAAGGAGCTATCTGGAAGTTTGTGATCTTTGGCCAACATTTTCCAATTTCCCATACCCAAACCTCCAGAAACCACTGTTCTCTTCATTAGGCTTTTAAGATTCAACATATAAGTAATAATATATATATATTTTTCCTCTGTATTACTTCACTTAGCATAAAACCATAAACGTCCATGCATGTTGTCCCAAATGGCAGGATTTTCTTCTCATGACTGAATAATATTCTATTGTACAAAGACATCACATTTTTTTAATTTAAATTTATTTATTTTAATTAGAGACTAATTGGGAACACGTGTACATCACATATTTTTTATCCACTCATCCATTGAAGACATACTTAGGGTCTTCACATATCTTGGCTATTGTCTCAGATGGAAAAGCATCTGTCTACAACGTGAGAGACCTGGGTTCGATCTCTGGGTTGGGAAGATTTCCTGGAGAAGGAAATGGCAACCCATTCCAGTACTCTTGCCTGGAAAATCCCATGGACGGAGGAGCTTGGTGCAGGCTACTATCCATGGGGTCGCAAAGAGTCAGGCACGACTGAGCGACTTCACTTTTGCTTTCACTTTCAAACATGGGATGCAAACAGATGTCTCTTTAAGATACTGATTTCATTCCCTTTGGATATATACCCAGCAGTAGGTTGCTGGATTGTATAGTAGGTCTGATTTTTATTTTGTTGAGGAACCTCCACACTGTTTTCCATAATGGCTATATCTATTTACGTTTCTACCAACAGTCTACAATTACTCCCTTTTCTCTACATCCTGGCCATCATTTGTTATCTTTTGTTGCTATTTTTTGTTGTTGTTGTGATTATGGTTAACAAAACTGTATTATATACTTGAAAGTTGCTAAGGAAGTAGTTCTTCAACATTGTCACCACAAGAGAGAAATGTTTGTGTGATATGATGAAGGTGTTAGCTAAAGCTACAGTGGCAAACATAATACATGTTTATCAAATAAACATATACCTTAAATGTATGCATAATTATATATTAATTATATCTAAAAAAACTAGGGGGGAAATGGCTTATAATATAGGGCTTGAATAAAATTCTCAAATTTTCTTACTTTTTTTCTGGATATTAGCAAAGCATTTCAGAAAAAGTACAAAGTGGAAAGAGCACCTTTGATATCTGGTCTCTTATGTGGCTCCAGTTTCCTCAATTATAAGCCATCACGTAGCCTTCTCACACTGAATTCACTGGTTGTATGAGATGAATGGAATTCAGCAAAAGTGACAATATTTGACTCCCAACCCTAAGTTACGAGGGCATTGCAGCTTTTATCTTGACCTTCTGGACAGATTACTATAAAGGAAGTAAGAGATCAGACTTGATTATAGTCAGGACAACCTGCAGAGAAATCTATGTCAGGAAGGACAAACACATCCTTGGCCAGTAGCCAGCACCAACTTGCCAGCCTTGTCTGGAAACGACCTTGAGAGAGGCTTGTCCAACCCAAATCAAGCCCATTTATGGTTATAACTCAACCTCACGAAAGACTCCACAGCCAGGAATGCCTGAGTCCTTCCTGAAATCCTATCCTCCAGAGATGTGTGAGCTCTGCTGCTTCAGTCTTGTCTGACTCTTTGTGACACCATGGTCTGTAGCCTGTCAGGCTCCATGAGATTTTTCCAGACAAGAATATTGGAGTGGGTTGACATGCCCTACTCCAAGGGATCCTCCTGACCCAGGGATCGAACCTGCATCTCTTGTGTCTCCTGCATTGTCAGGTGGGTTCTTTACCACTAGAGGCACCTGGGAAACCCTACAGAAACCATGAAATAAAACAAATGATCATCGATGTTGCCAACCACTAAGTTTTGGGGTAATTTGTTATGCAGTGAAAGATACCTAACACAAATTTTCATACTAGGCTGAGGAGTGCTGTTGTAAACAAAATAAAACAAAAGCTCCTAAATATCTTGCAGTAATTTTGGAACCAAAGAACAGGCAGAAGTTGAAGTGGCCCTGAAGAGACTATCAGAGCAAGCGTGAAGGTCCTCAAGGAGGCTATGGAAGAGTGATTAAAGGAAAGTAAAGAAAACTTTACTGGAAACCAGAGGAAAGAGGATCATTGTAGAGTAATAAATAATTTAACAATGTTTTAGCCTGTGGAAATGTGGAATTTATAAAGTATGTCTAACTGACTGGATGATCTAGCTAGGGAACTTTCTAGCTAGAGTGTTTAAGGTGACACCTGGCTTCCTCTACCTAATTAAAGTAAAAAGTGAAAGGAGATATTTAAGCTAAAGGAAGAATTTGTTAAATATAATGAAGACAGTATTTTCAGTTTGACATTAATTTTTTCCCTCCTTCACAGCATTTCCAGATGGCAAGAGAAAAGGCAAGTGGCTGCCAGGAAAAGATCAGATCTCTGGCACTTTCAGGAAAACATGATTTAAAGATAAAATTAAGATGGTAGCCACACCATTCTTTAAGACCTCAGGAAAGTTTAAGATAGCTTCTCTAAGAACCGCTTTGTCATGTAAAAAGTTCGCTAAATATCTTATTAGTGAGCCTCAGAGACTATCTTCCTTTAAAATATATATGTTATAAGAGCTTTGATGGAGTTGTCCCCTAGTTACTTTAGTATATCCTCAAGAGAGAGACTAACTGACCTCAAAGAAATCTGTGAGTGACACATTTATGTAATGAAATAAATCCTAATAAGATTCAAATGAGACTCACAAAATTTTAAAGAAGATTATACTATAAGAAATACCTTCACTTTCAATTTAAAAGGACAGACAGAACACAATATGAAAATGGCATAAGAACTCACTTCCTATTATGAACAGGAACAAGTTAAACTTCTCAGCTGTGAACATCAGCTATTCATTTATGAAAAAGCAAGGAAACATAGAGATTAGAACCTAAACTCCAAGGAGGCAGAACAGAGAGCCAAGAATAATTACTCCCACAGGGTAGGGATCATTTTTAAATAAAGAATTGACATCATGTGCCTGGGCAAATTCCAAAGTTATATGAAACAATGACTGTTGTGTGCTCCCCTATTTTTTCCTTTCTGAAAATAAAGGTGTAGAGGGATTATCTGTCTTATCATTGTATAGTAGATATATGGAATTGAAGGCAGTGGGTAGGGAAGAGGTTAACTTCTTCCTTCTATTCAAAGATCTTTATAGGAACTTTTTCTAGGTGGTGGTACTCCACAAATCATGCCTGAAGTGCTTGTCTACATTTGGAAGCTGAATTAGTGCTGATATGAGACTTTTTAGGGTCTTGAGAAGGGTAAAATGTTTTTGCATATAGAGAGGCATGAATTTTAGGGGCCAGTGGCTAAACTCTTGGAGAAGGCGATGGCACCCTACTCCTGCCAGGCACTCCTCCCTGGAAAATTCCATGGACGGAGGAGCCTGGTAGGCTGCAGTCCATGGGGTCACTGAGGGTCGGACACGACTGAGTGACTTCACTTTCACTTTTCACTTTCATGCATTGGAGAAGGAAATGGCAACCCACTTCAGTGTTCTTGCCTGGAGAATCCCAGGGACGGGGGAGACTGGTGGGCTGCCGTCTATGGGGTCACACAGAGTTGGACACGACTGAAGTGACTTAGCAGCAGCAGCAGGATAAACTCTGGTGTCACTCTCTAATACAGACCCTGTGATGCTCTCCTCCTGGCATTCTGTCCTCATTTAGTACCCTTCCCATGAGATCAGGCCTGGCCCTTTGTGCTCTTTGGAAGATAATGGAAGGGGTGAGGTATGACTTGTGCAGGAAGATTATAAAAGGCACACAGCCTCTGCCTAGGACTTTGGGCTACTTCATTTTGGGAAAGCCAGACACCATGCAATCAAGATAACTCAAGCAGTCCTCGGAAGAGATCTATATGGAGAGAAGCTTAGGCTACCAATGATTAGTCTGGCAACAATGTAAAGTGTGTGATCCACCTTGGAAGAAGATTGTCAAGTACCAATTAGTTCTTCAGATGACTGCAGCTCCAGTGACAATTGATTGCTACCTCATTTGAGACCTCAAGTAAGAACATATAGACTAGCCTACTAAAGTTTCTGATCCACAGAAATAGTGAGAAATAATAAATGGTTATTGTTATTTTAGTTTCAGGGTGAATTTATGTACCAATCAATGATATACTACTAAAGCTTACCTGATTCAAATTCACACTTTTTTTCCATTTCCAAAGGTAAATATATTTTTTATCATCATCTTCAGATATGTGAAAGGTAAATAAGGTATCAGACAACATATGAAAAAGTTTCTAAGATGTTGATCTGGCCTTTGAATAGGGAAATTGTGAATTGTAAAGAATAATGCCTGGTTAAAATAACTAGTAAGACATAAAAATTAATTTATATTTTTCATATGACTTGGCTAAAACATAATTCCTAGTATATAAAACTTTATGTGCCTGAGAAAATGAAGCAACTGAGTTCAAAACAATTAGTTCTTGGTTATTAGAGGATTATAGGCTTCCCAGGTGGCTCAGTGCTAAAGAACCCACCTGCGAGGAGGAGGAGCCAAGATGGCGGAGGAGTAGGACGGGGAGAACACTTTCTCCCCCACAAATTCATCAAAAGAGCATTTAAACGTCGAGTAAATTCCACAAAACAACTTCTGAATGCCGGCAGAGGACATCAGGCACCCAGAAAAGCAACCCAACTCTTCGAAAGGAGGTAGGAAAAAATATTAAAGACAAAAAAAAAGAGACAAAAGAGGGAGGGACAGAGCTCCGTCCCGGGAAGGGAATCTTAAAAAAGAGAGAAGTTTCCAAACACCAGGAAACCTTCTCACTGCCGAATCTGTGCCGAGCTTTGGAAGCACAGAGGGCAACATAACAGGGAGAAAAATAAATAAACAATTAAAACTCGCAGATTGCGAGTCCTACAGTAACTCCCCCAGCGGAGAAGCAGCACAGACGTCTGCATCCGCCATTAGCAAGCGGGGGCTGGGCAGGGAGGCGTGGCGCGGGCTGCATCGCTGAGAGTAAGAATCTGGCCTGAATACCCTGAGCGCTATCTGAGCGAAATAATTTGGGCTAGCAAACCAGACTGTGGGATATCTACCACGCGAAAAGCCAGTCCTAACCTAAAACCGCCAGGCCCACGCACGGAACAAAGGACTGAACAGAGATAGCCGGCTGCAGACCTTCCCCCTCCGGTGACAGGCAGCCAGAGCCGGAAGGGGGCAATCGCAGCCCCAGAGAGACATTATCTATAAAACTGTAAGCGGGCTTCTTTGCTAACTAAAACTTCTTGGGGGTCTGGATGGTCAACATCTGCCTGAGAAGGTGCGCCGGTTTTACAACCAGAAAACCGAGTGGCGGGGAGGCGGTAAGTCGCAGCATTGGCGCTCGCCAAACACCTCATCACCTGAGCTGCTCGGACCTGGGAAGAGCACAAAACGCAGGCCCAACTGAGTCTGCGCCTCTGAGGACTACCCGAGTGCCTGAACCTGAGCGGCTTGGACCTGGGAGGTGCATGCAGCCCAGGGCCAGCCTCGGATTGTTCCCGGCGGAACAACCTAGAGTCCGAGCAGTGTGGACAGGGAGGCTACACGCGCTGTGAGCGGGGGCAGACCCAGGGTGGCTGAGGCACTGCGAGCCCACGCCAGTGTTATTTGTTTGCAGCATTCCTCCCTCCCTCCCCACAGCGCGACTGAACAAGTAAGCCTAAAAAAAAAAAAAAAAAAAGTGTCCTCCACCGTCCCCTTTGTGTCAGGGCGGAAACCAGATACTGAAGAGACTAGCAAACAGAAGAAGATATAACAGAGGGAAACGCCTTGGAAGCTACAGGCAATAGACCAAAACCCTGTGGTTACTACGGACTACATAGGAAGGGGCCTATAGATCTTGAGAAATATAAGTCTGACCAAGGAACTAGCCAAAAATGAACTGAACCCACAACACCACCAAGAAAGTCCTAGATATATTTTTATTATTTTTAGATCATTCTTTCTTTTTTTTTTTAATTAAAAAAATTTTTTTTAAGTCCTCTATTGTTCCTTTAATTTTCACTTTTATAACCTATTACTTTGCAAAAAAAAAAAAAAAAAAAAAAGACCCTATTTTTTCCTTCTTCAGCAAACTTCATATATATATATTTTATAATTTTTTGACCTTTTTTTTTTTCTTTTTTTTTATTTTCTTTAACATTGTATTTTTGAAATTCTAAACTCTACTCTAGATTTTTAATTTTCGCTTTTTGGTATTTGTTATCAATTTTGTACCTATAGTTTTTTTTTATATAATTTCTGTGACTTCTTTTTTTCTTCTTCTCTGTTTCTTTCTCTTCTTCTTCTATATAACATTGTATATCTGAATAATATCAATTTTGTACCTGTATTTTCTTTATAATTTTTGTGACATTGTTTTCGTTTGTCTGTTTCCTCTCTTTATTTTTCTTCTTCTTCTTTTTTTTTTTTTTTTAACATTGTATTTTTGAAATTCCAAACTCTACTCTAGATTTTTAATTTTTGCTTTTTGGTATTAGTTATCAATTTTGTACCTGTACTTTCTTTACAATTTTTGCAACCTTGTTTGTTTTTGTTTGTTCGTTTTTTCTCTCTTTCTTTTCCTTCTTCTTTTCTTTAACGTCGTATTTTTGAAATTCCAAACTCTACTCTAGATTTTTAATTCTTGCTTTTATGTATTTGTTACCAATTTTGTACCTTTAAGAACCCAATCTTCAGGACCCATTTTTCACTAGGGAGCAAGAATACTGGCTTGACTGCTCTCTCTCCCTTTAGACTCTCCTTTTTCTCCACCAGGTCGCCTGTGTCTCCTCCCTAACCCCTCTACTCTACCCAACTCTGTGAATTTCTGTGTGTTCCAGATGGTGGAGAACACGTAGGGAACTGATTACTGGCTGGATCTGTCTCCCTCCTTTTCATTCCCCCCCTTTTATCCTTCTGGCCACCTCTGTCACCTTCCTCCTTCTTCTCTTCCTCTGTATAACTCCGTGAACATCTCTGAGTGGTCTAGTTGTGGAGTGCACATAAGGAAGTGACTACTGGCTACCCCACTCTCTCCATTATTGATTCACCTCATCTCATTTGGGTCACCTCTAACTCTCTCCTCCCTCTTCTCTTCTCCATGTAACCCTGTGAACCTCTCTGAGTGACCCTCATCGTAGAGAAACTTTTCATCTTTAATGTAGATGTTTTATCAATGGTGCTGTATAGAAGGAGAAGTTTTGAAACTACTGTAAAAATAAGACCGATAACCAGAAGCAGGAGACTTAAGTCCAAACCCTGACTCCAGGGAACTCCTGACTCCAAGGAACATTAATTGACAGGAGCTCATCAAATGCCTCCATACCGACACTGAAACCAAGCACCACACAAGGGCCAATAAGTTCCAGGGCAAGACATACCAAGCAAATTCTCCAGCAACAAAGGAACACAGCCCTGAGCTTCAAGATACAGGCTGCCCAAAGTCACCCCAAAACTATAGACATCTCATAACTCACTACTGGACATTTCATTGCACTCCAGAGAGAAAAAATACAGCTCCACCCACCAGAACACCGACACAAGCTTCCCTAACCAGGAAACCTTGACAAACCACCTGTACAAACCCACACACAGTGAGGAAACGCCGCAATAAAGAGAACTCCACAAACTGCCAGAATACATAAAGGACACCCCAAACTCAGCAATTTAAACAAGATGAAGAGACAGAGGAATACTCAGCAGATAAAGGAACAGGATAAATGCCCACCAAACCAAACAAAAGAGGAAGAGATAGGGAATCTACCTGATAAAGAATTCCGAATAATGATAGTGAAATTGATCCAAAATCTTGAAACTAAAATGGAATCACAGATAAATAGCCTGGAGACAAGGATTGAGAAGATGCTAGAAAGGTTTAACAAGGACCTAGAAGAAATAAAAAAGAGTCAATATATAATGAATAATGCAATAAATGAAATTAAAAACACTCTGGAGGCAACAAATAGTAGAATAACAGAGGCAGAAGATAGGATTAGTGAATTAGAAGATAGAATGGTAGAAATAAATGAATCAGAGAGGATAAAAGAAAAACGAATTAAAAGAAATGAGGACAATCTCAGAGACCTCCAGGACAATATTAAACGCTACAACAGTCGAATAATAGGGGTTCCAGAAGAAGAAGACAAAAAGAAAGACCATGAGAAAATACTTGAGGAGATAATAGTGGAAAACTTCCCTAAAATGGGGAAGGAAATAATCACCCAAGTCCAAGAAACCCAGAGAGTCCCAAACAGGATAAACCCAAGGAGAAACACCCCAAGACACATATTAATCAAATTAACAAAGATCAAACACAAAGAACAAATATTAAAAGCAGCAAGGGAAAAACAACAAATAACACACAAGGGAATTCCCATAAGGATAACAGCTGATCTTTCAATAGAAACTCTTCAAGCCAGGAGGGAATGGCAAGACATACTTAAAATGATGAAAGAAAATAACCTACAGCCCAGATTATTGTACCCAGCAAGGATCTCATTCAAGTATGAAGGAGAAATCAAAAGCTTTTCAGACAAGCAAAAGCTGAGAGAATTCTGCACCACCAAACCAGCTCTCCAACAAATACTAAAGGATATTCTCTAGACAAGAAACACAAAAACGGTGTATAAACTCGAACCCAAAACAATAAAGTAAATGGCAACGGGATCATACTTATCAGTAATTACCTTAAACGTAAATGGGTTGAATGCCCCAACCAAAAGACAAAGACTGGCTGAATGGATACAAAAACAAGACCCCTACATATGTTGTCTACAGGAGACCCACCTCAAAACAGGGGACACATACAGACTGAAAGTGAAGGGCTGGAAAAAGATTTTCCATGCAAATAGGGACCAAAAGAAAGCAGGAGTAGCAATACTCATATCAGATAAAATAGACTTTAAAACAAAGGCTGTGAAAAGAGACAAAGAAGGTCACTACATAATGATCAAAGGATCAATCCAAGAAGAAGATATAACAATTATAAATATATATGCACCCAACACGGGAGCACCACAGTACGTAAGACAAATGCTAACAAGTATGAAAGGAGAAATTAACAATAACACAATAATAGTGGGAGACTTTAATACCCCACTCACACCTATGGATAGATCAACTAAACAGAAAATTAACAAGGAAACACAAACTTTAAACAATACAATAGACCAGTTAGACCTAATTGATATCTATAGGACATTTCATCCCAAAACAATGAATTTCACCTTTTTCTCAAGCGCACATGGAACCTTCTCCAGGATAGATCACATCCTGGGCCATAAAGCTAGCCTTGGTAAATTCAAAAAAATAGAAATCATCCCAAGCATTTTTTCTGACCACAATGCAGTAAGATTAGATCTCAATTACAGGAGAAAAACTATTAAAAATTCCAACATATGGAGGCTGAACAACACGCTGCTGAATAACCAACAAATCACAGAAGAAATCAAAAAAGAAATCAAAATTTGCATAGAAACGAATGAAAATGAAAACACAACAACCCAAAACCTGTGGGACACGGTAAAAGCAGTCCTAAGGGGAAAGTTCATAGCAATACAGGCACACCTCAAGAAACAAGAAAAAAGTCAAATAAATAACCTAACTCTACACCTAAAGCGACTAGAAAAGGAAGAAATGAAGAACCCCAGGGTTAGTAGAAGGAAAGAAATCTTAAAAATTAGAGCAGAAATAAATGCAAAAGAAACAAAAGAGACCATAGCAAAAATCAACAAAACCAAAAGCTGGTTCTTTGAAAGGATAAATAAAATTGACAAACCATTAGCCAGACTCATCAAGAAACAAAGGGAGAAAAATCAAATCAACAAAATTAGAAACGAAAATGGAGAGATCACAACAGACAACACAGAAATACAAAGGATCATAAGAGACTACTATCAACAATTATATGCCAATAAAATGGACAACGTGGAAGAAATGGACAAATTCTTAGAAAAGTACAACTTTCCAAAACTAGACCAGGAAGAAATAGAAAATCTTAACAGACCCATCACAAGCATGGAAATTGAAACTGTAATCAAAAATCTTCCAGCAAACAAAAGCCCCGGTCCAGATGGCTTCACAGCTGAATTCTACCAAAAATTTAGAGAAGAGCTGACACCTATCCTGCTCAAACTCTTCCAGAAAATTGCAGAGGAAGGTAAACTTCCAAACTCATTCTATGAGGCCACCATCACCCTAATACCAAAACCTGACAAAGATGCCACAAAAAAAGAAAACTACAGGCCAATATCACTGATGAACATAGATGCAAAAATCCTTAACAAAATTCTAGCAATCAGAATCCAACAACACATTAAAAAGATCATACACCATGATCAAGTGGGCTTTATCCCAGGGATGCAAGGATTCTTCAATATCCGCAAATCAATCAATGTAATACACCACATTAACAAATTGAAAAACAAAAACCATATGATTATCTCAATAGATGCAGAGAAAGCCTTTGACAAAATTCAACACCCATTTATGATAAAAACTCTCCAGAAAGCAGGAATAGAAGGAACATACCTCAACATAATAAAAGCTATATATGACAAACCCACAGCAAACATTATCCTCAATGGTGAAAAATTGAAAGCATTTCCTCTAAAGTCAGGAACAAGACAAGGGTGCCCACTTTCAACATTACTATTCAACATAGTTTTGGAAGTTTTGGCCACAGCAATCAGAGCAGAGAAAGAAATAAAAGGAATCCAAATTGGAAAAGAAGAAGTAAAACTCTCACTATTTGCAGATGACATGATCCTCTACATAGAAAACCTTAAAGATTCCACCAGAAAATTACTAGAAATAATCAATGACTATAGTAAAGTTGCAGGATATAAAATCAACACACAGAAATCCCTTGCATTCCTATACACTAATAATGAGAAAACAGAGAGAGAAATTAAGGAAACAATTCCATTCACCATTGCAACGGAAAGAATAAAATACTTAGGAATATATCTACCTAAAGAAACTAAAGACCTATATATAAAAAACTATAAAACACTGGTGAAAGAAATCAAAGAGGACACTAATAGATGGAGAAATATACCATGTTCATGGATTGGAAGAATCAATATAGTGAAAATGAGTATACTACCCAAAGCAATTTATAGATTCAATGCAATCCCTATCAAGCTACCAACAGTATTCTTCACAGAGCTGGAACAAATAATTTCACAATTTGTATGGAAAAACAAAAAACCTCGAATAGCCAAAGCGATCTTGAGAAAGAAGAATGGAACTGGAGGAATCAACCTACCTGACTTCAGGCTCTACTACAAAGCCACAGTTATCAAGACAGTATGGTACTGGCACAAAGACAGATATATAGATCAATGGAATAAAATAGAAAGCCCAGAGATAAATCCACGCACATATGGACACCTTATCTTTGACAAAGGAGGCAAGAATATACAATGGATTAAAGACAATCTCTTTAACAAGTGGTGCTGGGAAATCTGGTCAACCACGTGTAAAAGAATGAAACTAGACCACTTTCTAACACCATACACAAAAATAAACTCAAAATGGATTAAAGATCTAAACGTAAGACCAGAAACTATAAAACTCCTAGAGGAGAACATAGGCAAAACACTCTCTGACATACATCACAGCAGGATCCTCTATGAGCCACCTCCCAGAATATTGGAAATAAAAGCAAAAATAAACAAATGGGACCTAATTAACCTTAAAAGCTTCTGCACATCAAAGGAAACTATTAGCAAGGTGAAAAGACAGCCTTCAGAATGGGAGAAAATAATAGCAAATGAAGCAACTGACAAACAACTAATCTCAAAAATATACAAGCAACTCCTACAGCTCAACTCCAGAAAAATAAATGACCCAATCAAAAAATGGGCCAAAGAACTAAATAGATATTTCTCCAAAGAAGACATACAGATGGCTAACAAACACATGAAAAGATGCTCAACATCACTCATTATCAGAGAAATGCAAATCAAAACCACTATGAGGTACCATTTCACACCAGTCAGAATGGCTGCGATCCAAAAGTCTACAAATAATAAGTGCTGGAGAGGGTGTGGAGAAAAGGGAACCCTCTTACACTGTTGGTGGGAATGCAAACTAGTACAGCCACTATGGAGAACAGTGTGGAGATTCCTTAAAAAACTGGAAATAGAACTGCCTTATGATCCAGCAATCCCACTGCTGGGCATACACACTGAGGAAACCAGAAGGGAAAGAGACACGTGTACCCCAATGTTCATCGCAGCACTGTTTATAATAGCCAGGACATGGAAGCAAGCTAGATGTCCATCAGCAGATGAATGGATAAGAAAGCTGTGGTACATATACACAATGGAGTATTACTCAGCCATTAAAAAGAATACATTTGAATCAGTTCTAATGAGGTGGATGAAACTGGAGCCTATTATACAGAGTGAAGTAAGCCAGGAGGAAAAACAGAAATACAGTATACTAATGCATATATATGGAATTTAGAAAGATGGTAACAATAACCTGGTGTACGAGACAGCAAAAGAGACACTGATGTATAGAACAGTCTTATGGACTCTGTGGGAGAGGGAGAGGGTGGGAAGATTTGGGAGAGTGACATTGAAACATGTAGAATATCATGTAAGAAACGAGTTGCCAGTCCAGGTTCGATGCGCGATACTGGATGCTTGGGGCTGGTGCACCGGGACGACACAGAGGGATGGTGTGGGGAGGGAGGAGGGAGGAGGGTTCAGGATGGGGAACACATGTATGCCTGTGGCGGATTCATTTTGATATTTGGCAAAACTAATACAATTATGTAAAGTTTAAAAATAAAATAAAATTAAAATAAATAAATAAATAAATTAAAAAAAAAAAAACACAAAACAAACAAAACAAAAAAAATAAAGAACCCACCTGCCAGTGCAGGAGATACAGGAGACCAGGTTGGATTCCTGGGTCAGAATGATTCCCCTGGAGAAAGAAATGGCAACCCACTCCATTATTCCTGCCTGGGAAATGCTATGCACGTAGGAGTTGGCTGGGCTACACACCAGGGGTTTAAAAAAGGGTCAGATGTGATTGAGCACAGATTATCACAGAAGAAAATAAGTCCCTGGAAGAAAGCCCTGCCTCCGATGTAATAAAAACCTTTGTGGAGAGTATCTAGTGTTCTGACAATTAGGTGTCTCATTTGCATGTGAGGGCTGACAACAGAGGATGAATCCTGGACCCAAGATGGAACTACTTATGTGAACACATTCTGATGGTTTAAATGGTGCCCCGAGAGCACGTCAACCTGTTCCCATTTCCCCAGAGAGGAACATTACGAAAATTGTCATATTTGTCCTCATAAATTTATCTATGATTTTAGGAGTCACATATTCTATCAGGAGGAAAAGGACTTTTCAACCAATATGTTTCATATCTAAAATGTGTCAGATTTCCTCATCTCTCTAACTTAACTGTTTCCAATACATTTTGTTGCTGTGTAGAGTGTGTTGGTTCAGTTCAGTTCAGTCGCTCAGTTGTGTTCGACTCTTTGTGACCCCATGAACTGCAGCACGCCAGGAGTGTGTTAGTAGGAGGCAGAAAAATGATGTTTAAGATACATAGAAAATAAATTTTAAAAAATTGCTAGAGAGAACCTCAGCATAATCACTACCAATTAGAATATATTTTTCCTATTTATTTAATCAAGGTTTAGTTGACTTGCAATACTATATTAGTTTTAAGTGTACAACATAGTGATTCAAATTTGTATAGATTATACTTCATTTAAAGTTATAAAATATTGGCTATATTCCCTATGCACTATATCACTGTAGCTTTTTACTTATTTATTTATTTATTTTTAGCTGTGCTGGGTTTTTGTTGTAGTGTGTGGGTTTCTCATTGTAGCTTATTTATTTTACATGTAGTGGTTTGTGACTTTTAATCCACTACTCCTATTTTGCTCCTTAACCTTTCCTTCTTCCCATGGTAACCACTAGTTTGTTCTCTCGATCAGTCAATTTAATCAGTCTTGTTATATTCATTCCTTTGTTTTAGTTTTTAGATACGACATATGAATGATAAATAAGATATTTTTCTTTCTCGGCCAGAGTTATTCACTTAGTGTAATAGCCTGCAGGTGCATTTGTGTTGTTGCAAATGATAAAACTTCTTTCTCTTCTTTGACTGAGTAGTATTCCATTGTGTTTGTGTGTGTGTGTGTGTGTGTGTGTACACACACTACATCTTCTTTATCCATTTATTTGTTAATGGATATTTAGGTTGTTTGGATATTGGCTACTAAAAATAATGCTGCTGTGAACCTTGGAGTGTCTGTATCTTTTTGAATTAGAAGTTTCAGTTTCTTTGGTTATATACCCAACAGTGGAATTGCTGGATCACATGGTAGTTCTATTTTTAGTTTTTCTGAGGAACTTCCATAGTACTTTCCACAGTGGATCCAATAATTTACATTCCCATCAATAGTGTAGAGGGTTCTTGTTTATCCACATCCTCACCAACACTTGTTATTTATGTTCTTTTTGATGGTACCCATTCTGACAGGTGTGAGATGATATCTAATTGTGGTTTTGGTTTGCATTTCTTTGATGATTATTTAGTGATGTTGAGCATGTTACCATGTGCCTGTTGGACATCTTTGTCTCTTCTTTGGAAAAAATGTATATTCAGGTCTTCTGTCCAGTTTTTAAATTGGTTTATTTATTTATTTATTGCATTGAGTTATAAGAGCTGTTTATATATTTTGGATATTAACCCCTTATAGTGTTATCGTTATTGGAGAAGGAAATGGCAACCCACTCCAGTATTATTGCCTGGAGAATCCCAGGGACAGGGGAGCCTGGTGGGCTGCCATCTATGGGGTCTTACAGAGTCGACGCAACTGATGCGACTTAGCAGCAGCAGCAGTGTTATCATTTGCAAATATTTTATTCCATTCAGTAGATTATCTTTGTTTTGTCATTGTTTTCCTTTGCTGTGCAAAAGCTTTTAAGTTGAATTAGGTCCCATTTCTTTATTTCTGCTTTTGTCTTTTCTGCCTTAGGAGACAAATCACGCACACACACACACAAAAGTGATATGGTTTATGACAGAGAATTCTGCCCATGTTTTCTTCTAGGAGTTTTATGTTTTCTGCTCTTACATTTAGGTATTTAACCATGATGAGTTTATTATTGTATATGGTGTGAGACAATGTTCTAATTTTATTCTTTTACATGTCATTATCCAGTTTCCCCAGCATCACTTATTATTTTATACACCACTTATCTATTTTATACATTGTATATCCTTGCCTCCTTTGTTATAGATGTCATAAGTGACTGGATTTATTTCTGTACCCTCTATTATGTTACATTGATCTATGTGTCTGTTTTGTGCTAGTACCATAATGTATTGATCAGTGTAGCTTAGTAGTAGTCTGAAGTCAGGGATTATGATAACACAAGCTCTATTCTCATGATTATTTTGGCTCTTTTTATGTGTGTGTGTGTGTGTGTGTGTTTTCCTGAAAAGATTTTAGAGTTATTTGTCCTTGTTCAGTTGCTAAGTTATGTCCAACTCTATGTGACCCAATGAACTTTAGCACACCAGTCTTCTCTGTCCTTCAATAACTATCAGAGTTTGCTCAAATTCATGTACATTGGGTTAGTGATACTGTCTAACCATCTCATCCTGTGCTGCCCTCTTATCATTTTGTCTTCAATCTTTCCAAGCATCAGGGCCTTTTTCAATGAATCAGCTCTTCACATTAGATGGCCAAAGTATTGGAGTTTCAGCTTCATCAGTCTTTCCAAAAAATATTCAGGACTGATTTCCCTTAGGATTGACTGGTTGGATCTCCCTGAGGTCCAAGGGACTCTCAAGAGTCTTCTCCAACACCACAGTTCAAAAGCATCAATTCTTTGGCACTCAGCTTTCTA
The DNA here is from genome assembly GCF_055505025.1 of Bos grunniens. Lineage (NCBI taxonomy): Eukaryota > Metazoa > Chordata > Mammalia > Artiodactyla > Bovidae > Bos > Bos grunniens. The sequence goes on along the minus strand of NC_141170.1, from coordinate 110,775,806 downwards.
TATAGTCCAACTCACATCCATACATGACTACTGGAAAAAACTATAGCCTTGACGAGATGGACCTTTGTTGGTAAAGTAGTGTCTCTGCTTTTTAATATGCTGTCTAGGTTGGTCTTAGCTTTTCTTCCAAGGAACAAGCATCTTTTAATTTCATGGCTGCAGTCACCATCTGCAGTGACTTTGCAGCCCAAGAAAATACAGTCTGTCACTGTTTCCACTGTTTCCCCATCTATTTGCTATGAAGTGATGGGACTGCAGCCATGCGGCTCTGTAGCAAGTAGCGGCTGCACCACACTGGAGGAAGCAGCAACTGTGTGGCTCAGCAGCAGCTGCAATACCCCACATCCAGAGTCAGGAGCAGTAGCTGCGCTTTGCTGGAGTGGCTGTGAGGAGATACCCCACGTCCAAGGTCAGAGAAACCCCAGTAAGGTGGTAGGCTCTGGAGCAGCTGTGAGGATACCCCATGCCCAAGGGCAAAGGAGAAGCCCCAACAAGATAGTAGGAGGGGCGAATTGGCATTTAGAATCAAACCCCATTTCCCCCAGAGAAGCTCAGAGAGCTCAAACAAACCTTGTGTGCACCAGGACCCAGAGACCCCACAGAGGCTGAGACAGAACTGTGTTTGAGCATCTCCTGTAGAGGTCTGGGTCAGCAATGGCCTGCCGCAGGGGCAGGTGCTCTGGGTGAAGCAGACTTGGGTGTGACATAAGCCCTCTTGGAGGAGGCCAGCACTAACCCTACCATAGAGCTACCAGAATTTACACAGGACTCAGAAATAGACTCTTGGAGGGCACAAACAGAACCTTGTGTGCAGCAGGACCCAGGAGAAAGGAGCAGTGACCCCAAGAGACTGGCCCAGACTTGCCTGTGAGTGTCCAGGAGTCTTCATTGGAGGTATGGGTCAGTGGTGGCCTGCTGCACGGTTAGGGCTACTGAGTGTAGCAGTACATGCATAGGATCTTTTGAAGGGGGTTCCCATTACTTCATTACCTCCACCATAGTTTGGCCCCAGGTAAATAGCAGGGAGGGAACACAGCCCCACCCATCAAAAGAAAATTGGTTTAAAGATTTACTGAGCATGGCCCCGCCAATCAGAACAAGACCCAGAACAAGACTCAGTCAGTCTCTCCCATTAGGTAACTTCCATAAGCCTCTTATCCTTCTCTATCAGAGGGCAGACAGAATGAAAACCACAAGCACAGAAAACTAACCAGTCTGAGCACAAGGACCACAGCCTTGTCTAACTCAATGATAATATGAGGCATGCCTTGTAGGGCCACTCAAGACAGACAGGTCATGGTGGAGAGTTCTGATAAAATGTGGTCCACTGGAGAAGGGAATGGCAAACAACTTCAGTATTCTTGCCTTGAGAACCCCATGAACAGCATGAAAAGACAAAAAGATAGGATACTGAAAGATGAACTCCCCAGGTCGGTAGGTGCCCAACATGCTACTGGAGAAGAGTGGAGAAATAACTCCAGAACAAGGAAGAGACAGAGCCAAAGCAAACACAACACCCAGTTGTGGATGTGACTGATGATGGAAGCAAGGTCCAATGCTGTAAAGAGGAATATTGCTTAGGAACCTGGAATGTTAGGTCCATGAATCAAGGCAAATTGGAGGTGGTCAAACATGAGATGGCAAGAGTGAATGTTGACATTTTAGGAATCAGTGAACTAAAATGGACCAGAATGGGTGAATTTAACTCAGATGACCATTATATCTACTACTATTGGCAAGAATCCCTTAGAAGAAATAGAGTAGCTATCAGAGTAAACAAAAGAGTCTGAAATGCAGTATTTGGATGCAACCTCAAAAACGACAGAATGATCTCTGTTTCCAAGGCAAAGCATTCAATATCAAGGTAATCTAAGTCTATGCCCCGACCAGTAATGCTAAAGAAACTGAAGTTGAATGCCTCTATGAAGACCTACAAGACCTTCTAGAATTAACACCCCAAAAATATGTCCTTTTCATTATAGGAGAATGGAATGCAAAAGTAGGAAGTTAAGAAACATCTGGAGTAACAGGGAAATTTGGCCTTAGAGTACAGAGTGAAGCAGGGCAAAGACTAATAGAATTTTGCCAAGACAAAGCACTGGTCATAGCAAACACAGCAAAAGACAAGACTCTACATGTGGACATCACCATGATGGCCAACACTGAAATCAGATTGATTATATTCTTTGCAGCCAAAGATGGAGAACTCTATACAGTCAGCAAAAACAAGGCCAGGAGCTGACTGTGGCTCAGATCATGAACTTATTATTGCCAAATTCAGACTTAAATTGAAGAAAGTAAAGAAAACCACTAGACCATTCAGGTATGACCTAAATCAAATCCCTCACTATTATACAGTGGAAGTGACAAATAAATTTAAAGGGACTAAATCTGATACAGTGCCTGATGAACTATGGACAGAGGTTCAGGACATTGTACAGGAGATAGGGATCAACACCATCCCCAAGAAAAAGAATTGCAAAAAAGCAAAGTGGCTTTCTGAGGAGCCCTTACAAATAGCTGTGAAAATAAGAGAATGAAAAGCAAAGGAGAAAAGGAAAGATATACCCATTTGAATGCAGAGTTTCAAAGAATAGCAAGGAGAGATAAGAAAGCCATCCACAGTAATCAGTGCAAAGAAATAGATCAAAGCAATAGAATGGGAAAGACTAGAGATCTTTTCAAGAAAATTAGAAATACTAAGGGAACATTTCATGCTAAGATGGGCTTGATAAAAGACAGAAATGGTATGGACCTAACAGAAGCAGAAGATATTAAGAAGAGGTGGCAAGAATACACAGAAGAACTATGAAGAAAGATCTTCATGACCCGGATAATCATGATGGTGTGATCACTCACCTAGAGCCAGACATCCTGGAATGCGAGTTAAGTGGGCCTTAGGAAGCATCACTACAAATAAAGGTAGTGGAGGTGATGGAATTCCAGTTAAGCTATTTCAAACCCTAAACGATGATGCTGTGAAGTGCTGTGCCCAATATGCCAGCAAATTTGAAAACCTCAGCAGTGACCACAGGGTTGGAAAAAGTCAGTTTTCATTCCAGTCCCAAAGAAAGGCAATACCAAAGAGTGCTCAAACTACCGCACAATTGCACTCATCTCACACACTAGTAAAGTAATGCTCACAATTCTCCAAGCCAGGCTTCAATAATATGTGAACCGTCAACTTCCAGATGTTCAAGCTCGTTTCAGAAAAGGCAGAGGAACCAGAGATCAAATTTCCAACATTCATTGGATCATAAAAAAAGCAAGAGAGTTCCAGAAAAAACATCTATTTCTGCTTTCTTGACTATGCCAAAGCCTTTGACTGTGTGGATCATAATAAACTGTGGAAAATTCTTCAAGAGATAGGAATGCCAGGCCAGCTGTCCTGACTCTTGAGAAATCTGTATGCAGGTCAGCAAGTAACAGTTAGAACTGGATGTGGAACAACAGACTGGTTCCAAATAGGGAAAGGAGTATGTCAAGACTGTATATTGTCACCCTGCGTATTTAACTTATATGCAGAGTACATATTGAGAAATGCTGGGCTGGATAAAGCACAAGGTGGAAACAAGATTGCCAGGAGAAATATCAATAACCTCAGATATTCAGATGACACCATCCTTATGGCAGAAAGGGAAGAAGAACTAAAGATCATCTTGATGAAAGTGAAAGAGGAGAGTGAAATAGTTATCCTAAAACTCAACATTCAAAACACTAAGATTATCACATCTGGTCCCATCACTTCATGGCAAATAGATGGAGAAACATTGGAAACAGTGACAGACTTTATTTTTTTAGACTCCAAAGTCACTGTAGATGATGACTGCAGCCAGTTTGACTCACCTGCTAAAAGTCTTAGAAAAGTTCTGTGACTGATGTGTAGTGTATCTCAAACATAGGAAATGGTACAGACATTTTAAAGATGATGCTCAGTATGGAAACTGGGCTATGACTACCTGGAAATCTGGTCCTCATATCATTTCTTTCCTGTATCCTTTCTACAGATTCTTAGTTGATTTTGCACTACAATTTTACTGTAGTATTGAATATACCCAGAGTATACATCAAGAGCAGTGGCCTCAGGACACTTTCTTTTTATAAAACATTGTTTTCAAATCAGATGCTTTTGAATTAGGCACTTATGCCAGGTGTTCAACCATTCAAAAGGTGGTTCTTGAGAATTCTGATAATACCCTCTGGAGGTTTCTATGTCAACAATACATTACTCTGTTGGACAAAAATTCTATTGCTAGGACCTGATTCTTCTGAGTTCAAAATGAATTATGGGTGGGGATGATTCAAGTAAATGTCTCATAGCATTAGAAGGAAAACAAACAAACAAACAAACAAAACTATGCAAAAAAGACTCAAGAGAAAATCATTTCAATGACTTGCCAAATTAGAAGAATGAATCCATTATGCCTTAAGAGAACAGTTAAGGCCTTTCACTGTCTACCCAAAAATTGTTTTCTGCTCTCCTGCAAAGCCAAGTACCATCCACATTAATTCTCCAAATGGGCATGGCTCACCATATCTGAGACTGTTCAGTCTAACAAGTGAGGTGAACTGAAGTGAAGTGAAGTGAAGTGAAGTTGCTCAGTCATGTCCAACTCTTTGCAACCCCATGGACTGTAGCCTACCAGGCTCCTCTGTCCATGGGATTCTCCAGGCAAGAATACTGGAGTGGGTTGCCATTTCCTTCTCCAGAGGATCTTCCCGACCCAGGGATCTCCCATATTGTAGGCAGAGGCTTTTACCGTCTGAGCCACCAGGGAAGCCTTTAATCAGAGCTTCAGCCTAAAGTACATTTTATTTGTCTAGCTGATAGCCTTAGAAAATGAAGGCACTTTTATGAAAATACCATTGTTTTCTGCACTCTCTATGAAAAATCTAAGCACAGAATTTTGCCTCCTTATTTCATATGGCCTATATAAATTACTGGTCATGTTTCTGACTTAGCACTTATTCCTTCCTCTCGTTTACTATTAGCTATCTTTCCGAAGCTTTATGTATTGTTTCCCCATTTAGTGTAAGGTCAAATGAGGATAAAACCTGTTCTGTGTGCTGTTGTGAATGTTTAATAAACCCTACCACAGTTCTTCATGTGAAGTAAATATACAGACAATTATTTAAAACTACCATTTATTAACTGTATTTATTATATGCCTATAACTATAAACATATAAAAAGTTTTCTAATATGTTGCATGATGAATGACAATATAATAAACCTTCCATTCTTGTGTGAATATAAAAGTGGCACACTATTGATTTAGTGGTAAATAAGATGTTTGGGTAACTGATGATGAAACAAACTGGTACTTTAGCCCAATTTTATAGGGTCGAAAATATTTTGTTGTCTGTATAAAGTTTACATATGAAACCACAGTAACGTGCACAGCTTTAGTATCACAAAATGGTTAGTTCTATCCAAGGATTTAGGTAGAGAAGTGGTACTCTGTTGTGGGGTCTTATGTGTCAAACTCAGATATACGTAACCTTTTTCTTTCTTGTAAGTTATGAATACTTTGAAATAAGAAGAGATGTAAATATCCTAGATGTGTTTTTTTTTTTTTCTTACTGAATTTCAAGTTGCTTTAGAGAATTTTAGAGAGAGTAAACACTATGCTCTCATAAATTTGACCTCAACAAGTGAATTGGGATGTACATAATTGCTTGTGTCTAGTATATTTCAATAATGGAAGGCTATGGTTTATATCTAAAGAGTCAATTTTGATTAGAAATATGATAGAGTACATCATTGGATATTGGGTGTAATTTTAATGCCAGTATAAGAATTTAAATTTCTGTTTTATTGTAAATGGTGTTATGAAATATTTTATCCTAAGCATACATGTTGCAATGCCATTAAGATTCTTCAAACTTTCTGTTTTCCTCCATGGGAAATCCCTTAATATTTTTTTCTCAAAAGACGAGAAATTAGAAAAAAATCAAAAAGAAAATTGTTTATGAAATTAAATAATACCAAATAAGAAGAGATAGTTTCAGCAATAATGAGACAGGATATTCATTGACACCTGTTTTCACATATTAATGAAATGATTTAAAATATTACTATGTACTTAACAAATAATTCATAGAGATACATTCTGACAAAAAGATATTGTATGCTGAGATGTTACTGATTCGTAAATACATTTCTAGTTATTTCTGTTTTTTTACTTAAATATACAGCAGTATTGTATTTGATACATAATTTAAAATAATACTTCAGGCAGTTTATACCCTTGGTTATAAAAGTAAAGGAAGAAACAATCCTTAGGAAATTTACAATTATATGGGGAAATAGAAGAAACATTGTGGAACCAAATTTGAGAAGTGCTGAACTACAATCACTGTGCTGGCCTGACTCACTCTTGGCTCTTAATCTCTCCAACCCATGAAAATAGAATGCATTGCTCTTCAACTCAATGTCTTATTTCAGATCTGAGGCCCAGTTCTGGCTTTAGGCAGATGAATTATAAAGATCTCCATATTTGTTACACACTTTTGATACACAGTTTTTTCTTTTGGCAACTCACCTTTTTCTACCATATGTAGATCCCTAAGAAATACAACTGGGGTCGTGCCCCAGCCAAATGCCCATTCTTATCTTTGCCCTAGCTTACTTTGTATATGGGCACCATAACACAGAGACTGAGATTTCCTGGTGAAGTCTAGACCCTCAAGCAAGTTTAGAGGAATTATCTCTGCCTTACCAGTCTGTCTTTAAAATATACCTTCTGAAGATTGAAACTCTTACTCTGTGGATACCCTGAGCTTTTATAATCCCCACACTCCTCCTTTGTAAAACCCATTGAGGAGTCACAATATGTGTTCTCTGTGAACAAGGACAGGCTGTCTATGTTCCTTTTCTTAGAAGTAATTTTTACTAGATTTTAATGTAGTAAGAGACTTTATTTTATTATTACATATGTGATGAACAATGTCAGTTAAGACAATAATAACTAAGCATTGGTATTGACTGTATGATTGATAGTAATATATTGTAAATATGTGTGTATAAAAATATGAAAATACCATTGAAAAATAATATCATAGAATGTTAGTTTTAAATCATCTTTTAGTCAAAAGATTTACTTTTTTTTTCTTAACCTGAAATACCTTTCAGGTTTATATCAGAAAGTATAAACTCTATCTCTAAAAATAAAATAAAATAAAATAAACTCCATCTCTTTTACACTTATTGATTATATAACAATCAAATTTTAGGACACAATGTTTTATTTCTTAATTTTGTATCAGTTATAATGCCCTCAATATGCACTCAACAATATGGACTCAAAAAAGGCTCAACTTTTTGCCATCAATCTTCTGTTCATGCTAGAACATAAAGTCCATGGAAATGGCAGTAGTTATTCTCCTTTCAGAAACTTGAATTACAATATCAATAGTTTATTTGTTTTTATTTGTTTTTTAGTATATTAAACAAAATAGCCTCTAAAAAAAATCTTCCTAAAGTAAATTTTAAGGTCCATCTAGTCAAAGCTATGGTTTTTCCAATAGTCATGTATGGATGTGAGAGGTGGACTAAAGAAAGCTGAGTGCCGAAGAATCAATGCTTTTGAACTGTGGTGTTGGAGAAGACTCTTAAAAGTCTCTTGGACTGCAAGGAGACAAATCAGTCAATCCTAAAGGAAATCAGTCCTGAATATTCATTGGAAGGACTGATGCTGAAGCTGAAACTCCAGTACTTTGGCCATCTCGTGCGAACAGCTGACTCATTGGAAAAGACCCCGATGTTGAGATAGATTGAAGGTAGTAGGAGAAGGGGACGACAGAGGATGAGATGGTTGGATGGCATCACCAACTCGATGGACATGAGTTTGTGCAAGCTCTGGGAGTTGGTGAAGGACAGGGAAGCCTTGTGTGCTACAGTCCATGGGGTTGCAAAGAGTCAGACATGACTGAGCAACTGAGCTGAACTGAACGGATCATAATGGGTATGTATCTCTCATTTCATATTTGCCTGTCATCCTTTTTTCATTGCCAACTAGTTGTCAAAATATCTGTCCTATACTTAATTGCAAAAATATGTTGTCCACTGCATTCTTCAAATAAATATCTCTTAACAAATTGATAGGAGTAACCAAATAAGGATGGAATGGATATGTTTCTGAAAGTGCTGCCTAGGGAATGGCCTCATTCTTGGTCAAATGTCTTATAAAGAGCCATATTGATTTTGTTATAAGGAACATTTGATATTCTGAAAGGAAATCAATAGGAAGCCCAAATAATTTAGATACTATCTCTTAAATCAATACTAACATATATTGCTTTCCATTAGCCATTTGATGTGACATTTTGAAGTCTATTTTGTGATTTGTATTATTATTGGTTGGTTATAAACATGAAAAAGTAATCTTTTATATACCTTATTTAAAAAGTATAGTTACTTTAAAATATTGGCTCTCATTCTGACTTTGTTAAATAGTCAAAATAAGGATTTTCCCCTGAATTTTGTCTTACTGTTAAATAAATCTCTCTCACAATAAGATAATAGTATAGCCATCCATGCTTCCCTTGTGGCTCAGCTGGTAGAGAATCCTCTTGCAATGTGGGAGACCTGGGTTCAATCCCTGGGTTGGGAAGATTCCCCTGGAGAAGGCAAAGGTTACCCATTTCACTATTCTAGCCTGGAGAATTCCATGGACTGTATAGTCCATGGGGCTGCAAAGAGTAAGACACGCCTGAGCTGCTTTCACTTCTTAGCCATCCATGTATAATTTCAAGGTCTGTTTTAGAAATGTGAAGAGAATTTTAGAGTTCAATAATATTTGAAAAGAAAAAAATAGGTTAAAAGAAAACAAGTTAATGAAAATCATACCAAAATCATTTTGAAATGACCAAAATACATTTAATGTTACTTATGTCTATGTTATTATTTAGCAGTCACGATAATTGACTCTTGTTACCACATATTTATTTGTTTCATTAAGCAGAGTGTGTTTGAACTAGTGCACAAAATTACAAAGTTGCTTGGGATTTAGCTGGCTTAAATAGTCTTGGATAATTCATTTATTAAATTATTCAATCATTCTAAGCTCCTTATAACTGATAAGTTATGTTAATACATAATCTTTTAAAATATACACAAATTTGTTAAGTAAGTGTATTTAATATATTTAGATATGGAAAACTCCATGTAATTTTTAAAAATTCTATGATGTCAGATTACATTTTTAATATGAATCCCTGCCTAGCTCTTAGAAAATGTTAATAGTGCCAGCTTATACATGAATAAATAAAAATTGTTAAAATCACATTGTTAAGTTTATTTCTTAATATACTTCTTTTAGTGACTAGTTACGTAGCATGGGATTGGGGCACTGGAGTCCCTCTTATCTAAATGTGAATCATGTCAGTGACTTTTTGACCTTGAACAAGTCTTTTAGCCTTAGAGAGCTTGTTTCCTAGTCTATAAGTGATGAAAAAGCATCACTTACCTCATAGGGTTTTGTGGGGATTTAATTAAATCATATAACTTTAAGATCTTAGAATACAATGGCAAACAGTATTTTTATTTAATGTAGGTTAAATTTTATTTAATTTTTTTCACTTTTGAATGAACAATCTCTCATTGCTTGTCATAATTTTATTTTTATTTTTTTATTTCTTATTTTATTTTATTATTACTATTTTTTAAATTTTATTTTATTTTTAAACTTTACAACATTGTATTAGTTTTGCCACATATTAAAATGAATCTGCCACAGGTATATATGTGTTCCCCATCCTGAACCCTCCTCCCTCCTCCCTCCCCATACCATCCCTCTGGGTCATCCCAGTGCACCAGCCCCAAGCATCCAGTATCGTGCATCGAACCTGGACTGACGACTCGTTTCATACATGATATTATACATGTTTCAATGCCATTCTCCCAAATCATCCCACCCTCTCCCTCTCCCACAGAGTCCGTAAGACTGATCTATACATCAGTGTCTCTTTTGCTGTCTCGTACACAGGGTTATTGTTACCATTTTTGTTTCCATTATACTTAATGACCATAGGGTTTTAATAGGCTATTAAGTATTAGATGATAAACTTTCTCCTCAGCAATGATTTTCAAACACAATGTGAAAAATTTGGGTGTATGTCCCTTACCTTTAGAAGATAATGGCATAGAAATCCACATTGCTTATTCCAATGGTTGTACTGTCTTCTACCACTTCTGTCACCTTCTATCACAGTGATGTGCTGTGGGCTTATAGCAAGGTAGGCGGGAGGCAGAGTGGGACTGAGGCCAGTTTCCCATGGCCACTGTTAACCACAGTTCTGGGAAAGGTGGTTGATTCTGGACTCAATGACACATTATATAAAGTAGTTATTTCAAGTGTTCTAGTCACTCTGTATTTATTCACCACTCTAGACATAGTAACCATATTTGACACCCTAAATTCTTAGAATAAGTTGAAAGGCACTTTCAGCTTTCAGTGAATTCTTACTTGACCTCAAGCAAAATGTATCTGATAATGTGTTAATGTATGAGTGAGTGAGTGGAAGTCGCTCAGTCGTGTCTGACTCTTTGCAACCCCATGGACTTAGTCCATGGAATTCTGGCCAGGATACTGGAGTGGGTAGCCATTCCCTTCTCCAGGGGATCTTCCCAACTCAGGAATCAAACTGGGGTCTCCTGCATCACAGGTGGATTCTTTACCAACTAAGCTATGTGTTAATGTATGTATATGCATAAATAAATATGTATGTTTGTATCTGTCGGGGGTCCTCAGAGAACTCAAACCAACAGGAGATATGTATGTCTCTACATATGTATTTATATACATCTTGCTCTCTTGCTCAGTCATGTCCAACACTGTGACCCCATGGACTATAGCCTGCCAGGCTTCTCTGGTCCATGAAATTTTCCAGATAAGAACACTGGAGTGGGGTGCCATTCCTACTCCAGGGAATCTTCCCAACCCAGAGATTGATTCCACATCTTGTGTCTCCTGCATTGCAAGTGGCCTCTTCACAGCTAGTGCCACCTGGGAAGCCCTATTTATTTACATATGCATATGCACATATGGGAGAAGGCAATGGCAACCCACTCCAGTACTCTTGCTTGGAAAATCCCATGGATGGAAGGGCCTGGTGGGCTACAGTCCATGGGGTTACAAAGAGTCGGACATGACTGAGCGACTTCACTTTCACTTTTCACTTTCATGCATTGTAGAAGGAAATGACAACCTGCTCCAGTGCTCTTGCCTGGAGAATCCCAGGGTCAGAGGAGCCTGGTGGGCTGCCATCTATGGGGTCGCACAGAGTCGGACATGACTGACGCAACTTAGCAGCAGCAGCAGCACACACATATGAGAGAGAGAGAGAGAGAGAGAGAGAGAGAGAGAGAGAGAGAGAGGAATGAGTGGATGAATATGGGGGAGATTTACAGTGAAGAATTGGCTCATGTGATTATGGACACGGAGAAGACTAGACCCAGGAGAGCTGATAGTATAGCTCCAGTCTGAGTCTAAAGCCAGGAGAAGACTAATGTCCCAGTTCAAAGACAGTCAAGAAGAGAAAAAAAAGAATCTTTCTCACTCAGTCTTTTATTCTATTTGGGTCTTAAACAAATTAGATGAGGCTTACCCACATTAGGGAGGGTAGTGTGCTTTGCTCAGTCTGTGAGTTAAGTGGATTTACATTTTTAAAAATGATATGTAGTCAGAATCCAAATGCAGTTGAGTGTAGAGGGTAGGCAGGTAGCATGATGGGAGACAAAGACTTGCTGTTCACAAAAGGGAAGGACTGAAATAAATTGGAGGGCGCATTCTTTTTCTGAAGACACTCAATTAAAATTAAATGTCTCCTGCCTAGATATGCCTTCAGACATTTGTCTGTGACATTTGTCTAGATGCTGTTTGGAAAACAAATTTTAGGGTGGTGAATAGGCACTCATGGATTTTTGTGGAAGGCCACTTCAATAATGAAAGCCAAAGTTGATGCAGTCCTAGAAAAAGGATGGCAAAAGAAATAATGAGAAGTGCCTATATTTTAGATATTTTTAAAGTTGTAATCAATAAAACTTAGATTGGGATATGGAGATAGGGGAAAGAAAATAGAAATATTAAGTGTAACTTTCCAGGCTTTTGGATTTATGGTGGTACTTTCTGAGATTGGAAAGAATGGAGAAGAAATAGGTTTGGGGGCCATTTCAGTTTGAATGTGCTTCAGGTACCTATCAAATTTCAGCTGGAGACTTCCAGTAGTTGGGGACATAAATGTAAAAGTCTAAAAACCAGATTAATTTCTATTGCTAGAGTACAATTTTGGAAGTCACCAGTATGGAGCCATGGGATTGGATGAAATTTTTGGAAACATGCTATCAACTGAAAACTGTTGCATAGAGGAGTATACTCAGCAAATGAGACTAGGAGACCAGGAATAGGCAAGGGCTTGGAAGAAAACTCATCAAATGCAGAGTTAGGGAGTCCAAGAGAAGAAAATATTTCAAAAAGGAGGAAGTGGTCAACCCCTAAGAAACTTCCAGGAAATATTCTATGATGACAATAAATAGAAACCTGTATGCAGGTCAGGAAGCAACAGTTAGAACTGGACTGGAACAACAGACTAGTTCCAAATAGGAAAAGGAGCTCGTCAAGGTTGTATATTGTCACCCTGCTTATTTAACTTATATGCAGAGTACATCATGAGAAACGCGGGACTGGAAGAAACACAAGCTGGAATCAAGATTGCCGGGAGAAATATCAATAACCTCAGATATGCAGATGACACCACCCTTATGGCAGAAAGTGAAGAAGAACTCAAAAGCCTCTTGATGAAAGTGAAAGTGGAAAGTGAAAAAGTTGGCTTAAAGCTCAACATTCAGAAAACGAAGATCATGGCATCCAGTCCCATCACTTCATGGGAAATAGATGGGGAAACAGTGGAAACACTGTCAGACTTTATTTTTCTGGGCTCCAAAATCACTACAGATGGTGACTGCAGCCATGAAATTAAAAGACGCTTACTCCTTGGAAGGAAAGTTATGACCAACCTAGACAGCACATTCAAAAGCAGAGACATTACTTTGCCAACAAAGGTTCATCTAGTCAAGGCTATGGTTTTTCCTGTGGTCATGTATGGATGTGAGAGTTGGACTGTGAAGAAAGCTGAGCGCTGAAGAATTGATGCTTTTGAACTGTGGTGTTGAAGACTCTTGAGAGTGCCTTGGACTGCAAGGAGATCCAATCAGTCCATTCTGAAGGAGATCAGCCCTGGGATTTCTTTGGAAGGAATGATGCTAAAGCTGAAAGTCCAGTACTTTGGCCACCTCATGTGAAGAGTTGACTCATTGGAAAAGACTCTGATGTTGGGAGGGATTGGGGGCAAGAGAAGAAGGGGACGACAGAGGATAAGATGGCTGGATGGCATCACTGACTCAATGGATGTGAGTCTGAGTGAACTCCGGGAGGTGGTGATGGACAGAGAGGCCTGGCGTGCTGCGATTCATGGGGTCGCAAAGAGTTGGACATGACTGAGCAACTGATCTGATCTGATCTGATGAATTGACCAATATGAAGGTCTTTGGAAAACTTGATAAATGACATTACAGTGATGACAGAGGACCAAAGTCAGAAATGTCGAGGTTAAAAAGCGAAAAGGATATGAGGAACTAGAGGTGTACATTTTGAAGATTTTTTCTGAAAAGGAGAAGAGGGGAATATCTGGGCATATACTCATGGTAAATAGGAAGTTTTGTTTTATCTTGGCTTTTTACAAAATAAAATATTACAGAATAATATTAGAACAAAAGAATATTGAATAGAAAGGAATCATACAATGAAACAAGGATTAACATCCTTAAGATGTAAAGGAATGCATAAGGGGCATACTGGGCAGAGGTGCTTTGAGAAACAGAGAGATATTTCTGCTCTGTGACAGGAAGACAAAGAATATGTGTATGCATGCATGTGCAGAATATGTGTATAGGTTTAGTTATATTTGTAGATTTGGTGCTAGAAGATGAGGGGGGTCTCTTTATTTATTTATTTATTTTTTAATTGTAATTTTATTTATTTATTTATTTTTATTTATTTATTTATTTTTTATAATTAATTGTATTTTATTTTTAAACTTTACATAATTGTATTAGTTTTGCCAAATATCAAAATGAATCCACCACAGGTATACATGTGTTCCCCATCCTGAACCCTCCTCCCTCCTCCCTCTCCATACCATCCCTCTGGGTCATCCCAGTGCACTAGCCCCAAGCATCCAGTATCATGCATCGAACCTGGACTGGCATCTCGTTTCATACATGATATTTTACATGTTTCAATGCCATTCTCCTAAATGCTTCCATTTCCTCAGTGAATTATAAAGATGATAAATGGTGATAAATGAGGGTGTTTTGGAGAACTTAGAAGACAGATTGTGTGAAATCACCCATATAATATTTGGGAAAACGCACTCACTCTGAAATATAATATCAGTAGGATTGTTATGAAGTGTTCTTTTGAGCTTTGTACTGATGAATTAAAATAAGAAAGGTCCACACAATTGTGTGATTTTCTCCACCCTTTCAGGTGATCTTATACAGAACTAAAAGGCTGACCTGGTATATTACTTTCCTACAGCTGCTGTCACAAAGTACCATAAACCTGGTAGCCTAAAGCTACAGAAATTACTATTGTCTCCATTTCTTGAGGCTAGAAGTAAGAAATCAAAGTGGTAACGGGGCCATAAGCCCTCTGAAGCCTTTTTGTTGTTTAGTCGCCAAGTCGTGTCCGACTCTTTGTATTTCCAGGGATTGCCACATGCCAGGCTTTCCTGTCCTTCACTATCTCTCTCAGAGTTTGCTCAAACTCATGCCCATTGAGTCAGTGATGCCATCCAACCATCTCATCCTCTGTCGTCCCCTTCTTCTCCTGCCCTCAATATTTCCCAGCATCAGGGTCTTTTCCAGTGAGTCGGTGGCCAAAATATTGGAGATTCAGCTGAAACCTTAAAGGGCAAACTTTTCTGGCCTTCTCCTAGATTTTAGTGGTTTACTGACCATCTTTGGTATTCCTTGGTTTGTAGCTGCATAACTTCAACTCCTGCCTTTGTAGTTACATGACATTCTCTGCTTGTTTCTGTCTTTACATGGCTATCTTCTTATAAAGGCACCAGTTACATTAAAATAAGGACCAACCTTACCCCTGCATGATCTCTAATTTATTACTTACATCTGGATGGAAACTATTTCCAAATAAGGTCATATCTGAAATACTGGGGTATAGGACGTCAAAATGTTTTCTTTGGTAAGGGAACACAGTTCAACCCATAACATACAGGTTAATGTTTTTGCCAAGTGAGTATGACTGAGGGAGAAGCTAGAAGTTAACTGTTCTCTTAGAACTCCAGGGAAGTCAGGTATGTTTTTAGAATTCAATTTCCTTGCTTATAAAATAAAAGAGTTATTCTTGATGATCTTTTAGGTACCTTCCAACCTTAACATTATGTGATGTATCCATCTGTATTCATTTTAGTCTCAGGGAAGTAAAGTTTTCCACTCACTTTAGATAATGTGAAAACTTCTATTTTTCTTGATCTATTTCTACAACACACACACACATGCAAATCTACATGTCCACAAAAAAATGGACATGTAGATTTTGACTTTTTTAGGGTGATCTAAAAAAACAATTAATATAGGTATCACAGTATTCTAATATTTAAGTTGCCTATATATATTCACTGTTATTCATCAGAAAATGGTTATATTGTATTGAATAAAGAAATAAAATGAGCAGAAGTAAAACTCATGGTTGAATATGGGTCAGCATGCAAACTGTAGCCCTTAAACTGAGTATAGAATGGACACTGTTAACCTTGTTTTTATATGATGCAGTAAATTATATGTTGGAGTCCATTGATGTATGCAAATTATAGTTTATTAGAAAAGCTACTTAAGTATTATATACAACAAAAATAATTTATTGTTGTAATTTTTATGATTTCAATATCAATAGAGAAAAGTAAAAAATATTGCAGTTCAGAAAACACATCAGCTACTGAAATGGCCTTATTTTTCAAAGACTGTATCTTGCTTCTAGTTCTGCTTTTAATTTTAAATTATCTAGCTTGCTGAATATCCTTTATTCTGCAGATTAAAAAAAAAAAAGCCTTTTGGATTAACATATTCCCTTTCATCTCAGGAAAAATGCATATATCCTTTTTGATGGATCTGTTATACAAATGACAATGATGCTGTTTGGTTGACTACACTGTATATAACTTACATTCCAAATTATTATAAAAATACTCATATTGAAAGAGCACAAAATTAAAAATAGAGGCAAGTACTTTCCCTGTCCATACAATCACGTGAAACTGGCATTTTCTATAGTGTAGAAAAATTCATTTTATTCTTTAGACCCTGTGGTATTCTTAAAGTAAAAAAAAAATGCATTAACATGGAATTAAAATAGCTAAACATGATTATTAGCCCTTTCCAAAATGAGAAGTATCCCTTTGTTTTATATTTAATAATGTTGTTGCAAAAATACACACACATGAGAAAAACTGCAGAGTATAAAGTGGTTCCTGTGTCTCCGATGACTATTATGTCCTGGGTCTATCTCCATTCTTTTCTTCTCTAATGTTTAAAGAAAGTTTCAAATATGCATTCCTAGAAGTGCACTTGTTAGTATTTGAGTATTGCATTTCTCTGTGTCCTTGACTCCTCCATAAACCAACCTACATAGAATTCTAAAGTTTTATTTGACTTTTTTAAGGGATAAACTTTTCGAGTATAGGCTTCCACTCCTGCTTACCAGCTCACATGTATTTACTGTCTGTCTATAATAATATAACTAAAATATACATGAAAAATAATATATAAAATAGTATAAGCATTTTTATTACAGGAGCACAGTAAATTGACATCACAGTTTTTATTATAATTTTTGCACTTTGTTGATAGTATAAGGTATTAATATATACAGACAAGATAGGAAATCATGTGCTGTGTCCTGCTACCCTCATTTGAAATCTGAGGGAGGAGTCTGGTTAGCCTAGCTCAAGTCACAAGACTTCCTACGTGATATGAGAGGACTAACGTTCATTACAGATTGTTGTTCCATGAAGTGTGGAATGGGAGAGGGCAGATTGCCAAAGGAAACTTGGTAGAAAAAAAGGGGAGTATAAATGAGATGATGGAAGTCTAAAATAAGCACAAGTTAAGGTACATGTTCAAAGTCCAGCTTTTTCAAATTTAAAATATGAGTAATCACCTTATGTAAATCTATGAAACATGTTTAGCATAGTGCCTGGGACATAGTGTGTATTAATGTCAAGATATTATTATAATTAATATAGTGATTTTTAGTACATGAAACAGTGACTACTGATACACATTTAAGGGCTTCTCTGGTGAAGGCGATGGCACCCCACTCCAGTACTCTTGCCTGGAAAACCCCATGGATGGAGGAGCCTGATGGGCTGCAGTCCATGGGGTGTCGAAGAGTAGGACATGACCTGGCGACTTCACTTTCACTTTTCACTTTCATGCATTGGAGAAGGAAATGGCAACCCACTCCAGTGTTCTTGCCTGGAGAATCCCAGGGACGGGGGAGCCTGGTGGGCTGCCGTCTCTGGGGTCACACAGAGTCGGACACGACTGAAGTGACTTAGCAGCAGTAGCAGCAGCAGGTGTCTCAGTGGTAAAGAATTCACATGAAATGCAGGAGATGCAGGAGACGTGGGTTTGATCCCTGGGTTAGGAAGATTCCCCTGGAGGAGGGTATGGCATCTTACTCCAGTATTCTTGCCAGGAGAATCTTGCGGACGGAGTAGCCTGGCAGGCTGTAGTGCATGGGGTCACAAAGAGTCAGACACAACTGAGGCAACTAAGCACAGCACAGTAGTCATTTAATGCTTATAAACATACACTTATGCTTGACAGTGAAGTAATAGAAACAAATCGAAGTTCCTTCTTTTGCAATATATTAGATCATAATTTGTAGTTATTTCTCTGTGTGTGTACACTTATATACGTGCATAATCATGGGGGGAGGAAAAGTAGAGAAATAGGTACTTAGCAAGTATACATTATATAAAATAATGTATTTGACCTAGGATCATTATATGAGAATCTGGAAAAAGTGTTTGATTCTAAAATTTTAAGCCAACAACATCTTCAAAGAGACCATAATGAAAATTTGACCATGCACAGTTTTTGAGTCAGAGATAGTGGGAAGGACATAGCAGCAGGAGCAATGGCTAGAGGTATGAACAAGTGTAGAAAGTTCAAAAGATTAAAAGCATGTGTTCATCTATTGCTGCATAAAGGAATTATCACAAATTTAGCAGCTTAAAATATTACCCTTTTTTTTTTTTTTTTTAATCTCATTGTTTTGGTGAGTCAGGAGTCTGAGCATGGTGTAGCTGGGTTCTTAGCTCAGGATCTCACAAGGCTGTAATCCAGGCATCAGCAGAGTGTGTTCTCATCTGGAGGCCTGACTGGGGAAGAAGCCATTTCCATGTGTATTTAGATTATAGGCATACTTAATTTTCTGTGGTTGTTTGACTAAGGTGCTCATTTTCTTGCTGGTTGTTAGCCAAGACTACAGTCAGCTTCCATGTGGCCCTCTTCATAGATGACCTCACAACATGGCAGCTTTCTTCTTCAGAGCCAAGGAAAAAAACTCTCTCTTTTGCTGGTCTTATATAATGTAATGGTGAGAGCTATTTCCTATTGTTTTTGCAGTCAAAGCTTGTGATGTCCCATCATGTTTGCCATATGTGCTGGTGAGAAGAGAGTCATATGACATGAGAGGCAATGACATGAAGGCATGGATCATGGGGGATCTTCATAGGAAGTTTACACAGGGCAATTCAATAAAGCTTGGAGTAGGAATTAGTCATGAGGAGAAAAAACAGTAACCAGAAGCCATACCATGAAAGGTCTTGAATTTTTTCTAAGAGATTTGAACATTATTTTATAGGAAATTGAGCATCAGTGGGAAGTTTTAAGCAAGTAAGTGGCAAAATCAGATCTGTGTTTGGGAAAGACAACACTGCCACGAAACTGAAGAATGGGTTGGAGTAGGGACAAAAGGGAAACAGGGAGATAAGTAAAATGCAGGGCTATAAGGAACCAGCAAGAGTGGGAATGGGAATGGAAGATTAGTCATAGAAGATGCAATATTTTGAATTTAAAAATGTAATTCAAATTTGGGCCTGAATACATCAATAAAAAGAAATGCTTGCCTCAAATATTTTCCTCTCTAATGAATGACATTTAAAAATTTCATTTAAAATGTTTATAATATCCAGTCACTTGACATTAAAGGTCCTTTAAAAAGTGAATGATTTGAGTTTTCAGTGTACTATTGTTAATAATGTATTATGTGTTGCTTAAATACCACAAAATTTACATACTTAAACAATATTGTATTTAGCTATTTTATTTTATTTTAAAATGTGAATATTTTAATGATATTTTACTTATGAAAGACAGATTAGAATTTTGTGAATCTATTGGCTATGCACGATTCATTTTGGCACATAAATTAGTAGTTCACATATTTGGCCCACTTGTATTTCATCTTTAGATTTGGGGGATCATTTTGCAACTGAAACCATTTACCCTTGAAATCCAGAAATAAGCACAAATATTGTACGTGAATTGCCACATTGCCCCTTTAATTCAGATAGCATTTCATTTTCCCTTTGAAGGCTAATGTTCCTTTGTCTTGCATATGCTGTGAGGTCCTGTGCTGACAGCAATGCTGAATTCTAAAACCATCTGTCAGGACCCAGGGGAGTTAGCTATTATTCACTGCTTCCTCATGGTGTAAGGTCAATACTACAACAAGGTATGTTTCAATAAATATGCAGTGAGAAGAGAAATTGTCTCAAAGTAAGAACTACCAGCTGTCAATACAATTAGTGACAAAAGAGCAGGGAAGTAGCCTTGAGGGTCTGCAGATTCATTTGGGAATTGATTTCCATGGGTTCTGAGCTTTATTCTGCAGAACGTCTTTTAACAGAAAAAAAATATGTGTTGAAAGTGGCATCTTTTAAAATACTGTCTTTCTACGCAATCTCTAAAGCATTATTGTTACAGCGTACCCTTTGTTGTTGGCAGATATGACTGTATGGTATGATGTATATAATCTTTTTTCTCCAAGAGAAAAAAGGCTTATTGTGTTTAAAAAAGAACAAAGAAAGGAGAGATTTGAGTTCAGCCATCTGTGACACTGGCTGTAGGTTAACAATATTGTCATTGGAGCACTGATTCCTGAGATAATTAATTCTAAATAGACTAAGTTAAGTATTAATGACTTTCAAGAGTAGGGAAGCAGGGTGAAACATATGTCACTCCAGCATTAAATATACTGGTTTTTTTTCCCCTCAAAGTGCATTAGTCCATTGCCTTGTTTTGAGGTTGTTTAATATTTTTAAGAAAGAATAATGAAAAATATTCAAGGTCAAATAATGATATACTGTCCCAATCTTAAACATCAAGAATCTAATGGTGTCTCTATTCTTGTATTCTTTTCTTGAGTATAATTAATATTTTGGTACAGACCTATGTAGTTTCCACTTTCCTTGAAAATTATAAGCAAATATTCTTGGCAAATTATAACCAAATGTCAGGCTCATACCTAAGGTATTCTACACAAAATAGATTATTTTGGCTCAAATGATAAATACTTTAAAAGGAATTAAGAGTGTGTCCCAGATGTTTAGAGGCAGCAAAGTACCAAGTAACAAGGTATTTGTTCCTTAATATGGCAATGTCAACTTAAAAAATTGTCACAACCTAGGAGCTGAGAGTTGTATTTTATTTTGTGGTAATTTTTTTTTTTTTTTTTTAAGATTTCAAGCCCAAGGGACAGCATCTCAAGGACCCTGAGGGAACCGTCCAGAGGAGGTGAGGGGAGAAGTCAGGTTATATAGAAGTTTGCAGCAAATGGAAGGTAGTCCAAACATCAAAATATCATTATGATTTAAGGAAAACCAGATATTCCAAGTAAGGGATTTAGTGCTTTTCTGTAAATTGGAAGGTACAAGAGTCTGGGCTTACTGAAACCATTACTTTCATAAGCACTTCGCCTGTCTGGGGCCAGTATCCCATTCTCACACCCTGTGCTTCCATTCCTTACTCTAGGGAATGCCTTCAGTCTGATGGCTGTTGTGATTGCCTGCAGGAGCACCTTCGACCCCATGGACTGTGGCCCACAGGGCTCCATGTTCATGGGATTTCCCAGGCAAGACTCCTGGAGGAGGTTGCCATTTCCTTCTCCAAAGGGTCTTCCTTACCCAGGGAATGAACTCACATCTCTTGAGTCGCCTGCATTGGCAGATGGGTTCTTTACCCTGAAGACTGTTGGCTCAGGTATTCTCTCCTTCCTGAATTCCCTTAGGGCTCACTGGCTCATACCTGAGGGCTGTAATTGCTGATGCCTGTGACATCTTTCTTTAGATATGGCAGAAAATACTCCATTTCATAGGGGAAAGGGTTAAAAACAAATAGAAATTGCTGTGAGTTTTCCTGAAACTACAGTGTGCCTAGACTATTATTTCCTAGTTGTTCTTTTCATAATGACAAACAAAAATAAAAAATAAAAGGTTTAATTTTCTCTATTGAAAATAAGAGTTTTTTCCGCGACTTTTCTTTTTCTTAGAGCATTTACTTTAAACGTACTTGTAGTATTTCTCCTCTCTTTGAAAACTACCTACATCTTTTGTTGGCCTTGTGACCCAGAAATATTTTTCTCAGGATCTGGGCACCATCTTTTTGAAATAAAATCAATAGGAAAGATAGCTTCTGTGGGAAAGTTTGAATCTAACTGTAGTGGGAATGTTATTCCAGGTTGCAAAACAACCTTCTGTCAAAAAATGTTGTTGTTGAGTCACTAGTTGTATCTATTTGTGAGCCCATTGACTGCAGCATGCCAGGCTTCCCTGTCCTTCACTATCTCTCAGAGTTTGCTCAAACTCATGACCATTGAGTCAGTGATGCCAACCAACCATCTCCTCCTCTGTCGCTCCCTTCTCTTCCTGCCCTCAATCTTTCCCAGCATCAGGGTCTTTTCCAATGAGTCAGCTCTTCAATTCAGGTGGCCAAGGTATGGAAGCTTCAGCTTCAGCATTTATCCTTCCAATGAATATTCAGGGTTGATTTCCTTTAGGAATGACTGATTTAACCTCCAGTTAGAACTGGACATGGAATAACAAACTGGTTCCAAATAGGAAAAGGAGTACGTCAAGGCTGTATTTTGTCACCCTGCTTATTTAACTTCTGTGCAGAGTACATCATGAGAAACGCTGGACTGGAAGAAACACAAGCTGGAATCAAGATTGCCGGGAGAAATATCAATAACCTCAGATATGCAGATGACACCACCCTTATGGCAGAAACTGAGGACGAACTCAAAAGCCTCTTGATGAAAGTGTAAGTGGAGAGTGAAAAAGTTGGCTTAAAGCTCAACACTCAGAAAATGAAGATCATAGTATCTGGTCCCATCACTTCATGGGAAATAGATGGGGAAACAGTGGAAGCAGTGTCAGACTTTATTTTTCTGGGCTCCAAAATCACTGCAGATGGTTACTGCAGCCATGCAATTAAAAGACGCTTACTCCTTGGAAGGAAAGCTATGACTAACCTAGATAGCATATTCAAAAGCAGAGACATTACTTTGCCAACAAAGGTCTGTCTAGTCAAGGCTATGGTTTTTCCTGTGGTCATGTATGGATGTGAGAGTTGGACTGTGAAGAAGGCTGAGTGCTGAAGAATTGATGCTTTTGAACTGTGGTGTTGGAGAAGACTCTTGAGAGTCCTTTGGACTGCAAGGAGATCCAACCAGTCCATTCTGAAGGAGATCAGCCCTGGGATTTCTTTGGAAGGAATGATGCTAAAGCTGAAACTCCAGTACTTTGGCCACCTCATGCAAAGAGTTGACTCATTGGAAAAGACTGTGATGCTGGGAGGGATTGGGGGCAGGAGAAGAAGGGGACGACAGAGGATGAGATGGCTGGATGGCATCACTGACTCGATGGATGTGAGTCTGAGTGAACTCAGGGAGTTGGTGATGGACAGGGAGGCCTGGCGTGCTGCGATTCATGGGGTAGCAAAGAGTTGGACACGACTGAACGATGGAACTGTACTGAACTGATTTAACCTCCTTGCTCTCCAAGGGACTCTCAAGAGACTTCTCTAGCACTACAGTTTGAAAGCATCAATTCTTTGAACCTCAACAGCAACAGACTCCTTTTCCAAATAGGAAAAGGAGTATGTCAAGACTATATATTGTTACGCTGCTTATTTAACTTATATGCAGAGTACATCATGAGAAACACTGAGCTCGAGGAAGCACAAGCTGGAATCAAGATTGCCAGGAGAAATATCAATAACCTCAGATATGCAGATGACATCACCCTTATGGCAGAAAGTAAAGAAGAACTAAAAAGCCTCTTGATGAAAGTGAAAGAGGAGAGTGAAAAAGTTGGATTAAAGTTCAACATTCAAAAAACTAAGATCATGGCATCTGGTTCCATCACTTCATGGGAAATAGATGGGGAAACAGTGGAAGCAGTGTCAGACTTTATTTTTTTGAACTCCAAAATCACTGCAGATGGTTACTGCAGCCATGAAATTAAGACGCTTACTCCTTGGAAGAAAAGTTATGACCAACCTAGATAGCATATTCAAAAGCAGGGACATTACTTTGCCAACAAAGGTCCGTCTAGTCAAGGCTATGGTTTTTCCAGTGGTCATGTATGGATGTGAGAGTTGGACTGTGAAGAAAGCTGAACACCAAAGAATTGATGCTTTTGAAACTGTGGTGTTGGAGAAGACTCTTGAGAGTCCCTTGGACTGCAAGGAGGTCCAACCAATCCATCCTAAAGAGATCAGTCCTGGTTGTTCTTTGGAAGGACTGATGTTAAAGCTGAAACTCCAGTACTTTCATCACCTCATGTGAAGAGTTGACTCATTGGAAAAAACCCTGATTCTGGGAGGGATTGAGGGCAGGAGGAGAAGGGGATGACAGAAGATGAGATGGCTGGATGGCATCACTAACTCAATGGACATGAGTTTGAGCAGACCCCGGGAGTTGTTGATGGACAGGGAGGCCTGGCGTGCTGCAGTTCATGGGGTCACAAAGAGTCAGACACGACTGAGCAACTGAATTGCCTGACTGACTGACAGCCTTCTTTATGGTCCAACTCTCACATCCATACATGACTACTGGAAAAACCATAGCTTTGAACAGACAGACCTTTATCCACAAACTGACGTCTCTGCTTTTGAATATGCTCTCTAGGTTTGTCATAGCTTTTCTTCTAAGGAGAAAGCATCTTTTAGCTTCATGGCTGCAGTCACCATCTGCAGTGATTTTGGAGCCCAAGAAAAGGAAACCTGCCACTGTTTCCATTTTTCCCCATCTATTTGCCATGAAGTGATGGGACTAGATGCCATGATCAAGCATTTTGAATGTTGAGTTTTAAGCCAGCCTTTTCACTCCTCTTTCACTTCTATCAAGAGGCTCTTTAGTTCCTCTTAGGTTTCTGCCATTAGAGTGGTATCATCTGTGTATCTGAGGTTGTGGATGTTTTCCCTGCAAGATTCCAGCTTGTGATTCATCCAGTCTGGCATTTCACATGATGTACTCTGCAAAGAAGTTAAATAAGGAGGGTGACGATACACATTCTTGATGTACTTTTTTCTCAATTTGGAATCAGTCCGTTGTTCCATGTCCGGTTCTAGTTGTTGCTTCTTGACCTGCGTACAGATTTCTCATGAGGCAGATAAGGTGGTCTGGTATTCCCGTATCTTGAAGAATTTTCCACAGTTTGCTGTGATCCACACAGTTAAATGCATTAGTGTAGTCAGTGAAGCAAAAGTAAATGTTTTTTTCTGGAATTCCCTTGCTTTTTCTATGATCCAACGGATGTTGGCAATTTGATCTCTGGTTCCTCTGCCTTTTCTACATCCAGCCTGTACATCTGGAAGCTCTCAGTTTATGTACTGTTGGAACCTAACTTGAAGGATTTTGAGCATTACCTTGCTAGCATATGAAATGAATGTAACTCTGTGGTAGTTTGAACATTCTTTAACATTGTTCTTCTTTGAGATTGGAATGAAAACTGACCTTTTCCAGTCCGGTGACAATTGCGGAGTTTTCCAAATTTGCTGGCATATTGAGTGTAGCACTTTAACAGCATCATCTTTTAGGATTTTAAGTGGCTCAGCTGGAATTCCATCACCTCCACTAGCTTATGTCTTGTAATGAAATAGGACAAGTTTATTTTTCCTCAGGATAAAGCCAGTAAACTGATGCAGATGGTCATCCCTATTACCAGGTAGAGTTAGCATAAATTATTCATAACAAAAATGCTGTCAAGTCATCTTACTTGATGCTTTATCATTATTGATCTTGAGAAATGTATGTAATGAGCTGTATCTGCTTGGCTTTTAAGAAAGGAAGATTTCTTTATGTCTTTCCAATTTATTACCAGTCTATGGAATGCATTACATTGTGTTTTTTTGTTTATTTATAATATAACTGCTTTTGGACTCATTACCTTTGTGGACAGGTTTTCTATGTTGAGATAAGTTTTTCTCTCTCTCTTTTTTTTTTTTTTTTTTGAGGGGGTATTGTTGTTTTGCATGTGTGTGTGTGTGCTTTCTTTATTAAAAAAATTATATTTCTGCCAATAATTTCTTTCCCTTTTCAATAGAAGACATTAAAGATAAGAATTGTTTAGAACATAGCACTTATTTATTTATACTCACTAAATATGCCAAGAATATTTGTGCATTATTTTTTGTTTGTTCATTCCTGACAATACATGTGTTTTGAGTATTTAAATCAGATAAACAATTGTACTTGCTTAGAAAGAACTTCCGAGTATGGCTTACTGTAAAGACATGATGGAAATATTATAACTAACCTAATGCATGTTATGGATTCTGTCAAAAAGTGTCTTTTGTGTTTCTTGTGTGTATTCTAGAGGCATTAAGATTTTCATAAAATTTATATTTTGTAATTCCAAGGCATTCACATATAAACTTTTGAAGAAACTCTCATATTCTGAAAATGAGTTAAATATATGTATTGTTTTCATGACAAATCTTTACTTTCTTGAATAACCTACCTATGCTGGTGCTGCTGCTAAGTCGCTTCAATCCTGTCCGATTCTGTGCGACCCCATAGACGGCAGCCCACCAGGCTCCCCCGTCCCTGGGATTCTTCAGGCAAGAATACTGGAGTGGGTTGCCATTTCCTTCTCCAATACGTGAAAGTGAAAAGTGAAAGTGAAGTCGCTCAGTCGTGTCCGACTCTTCGTGATCCCATGGACTGCAGCCTACCAGGCTCCTCTGTCCGTGGGATTTTCCAGGCAAGAGTACTGGAGTGCGGTGCCATCGCCTTCTCCAATGCACTTTTTCTCACAAGAATATCATGCTATGATTATGTTGAAATTGATATGGTGCTTTTAATAGAGTATGTAAACTGGTATGATGCTTAAAGGTAGCAGCTCTGGAGTTACATTTTCTAACATAAAATCCTAGCTTTACTCTCTGCTATTGGTGTAAATACTAATGAACTTCTTGATCTCTAGGCTTCAGCTTCTTCATTAATACAAGAGAAATGTGTTTTAAGTCAGGCTTCCTATAAAGAGACTTTTTTGCAGAGATTTGCTTTCAAGAGATGTATTGGAGATTGCTCACAGGTATATCACCTCTAAGAAAATGAAGGAACAAAATTGAAGTGAAAAGAATTCTTAGCTGATGCTAGGTAGGTCTGGAGCTAGAGTGTTGCTTCAGAAGTAACCTAAAGGAGCACAAGCCACATGGGCTGTGACGCCAGATCACTGACCGCTCCATCGATGTGGACTCTCCCCCAAGAGGGGCATGAACTTGGGTGAGGTGGTCTCTCTGGCTACAGAACATGTTGTGGAGAAACAATCAGGTTCAAAGATTTAGCAGGCTTCATTCCAGCAGCTGAAGGGATAAATGCCTTGGTCCGGAAAGAGGGCTATAGGTGACTCCATCTGGACAGCTTAACATAGCATCCACTACAGAAAGATCCTCTGTCCATGGGATTTTCCAGGCACTCCACCCCACTGGAGTGGGGTGCCGCTGCCTACTCCTTCAGAAAGATATTACTATTTATATATATTTTTTGTTTAAGATTTGGATGGCATAATAGAATCAATGGACATGAGTTTGAGCAAACTCAGGGAGACAGTGTGGACAGGGAAGCCTGGTGTGCTGCAGTCCATGGATCACAAAGAGTTGGACAGGACTGAGCAAGTGAGTAACAACAAAGATTGAAGAGATCATTGTATGCCCTTTGCTTGTACACAATAAATACACTAAAAATGTTAGCTTGTTAAATAATTTCCCATTTTAGGTAGTTCATTTATTTATGTTAAAGTGAAGATTATGTCTGAAATATACAGTTGGCTTACTAAAACTTTTATTACACAATTATTCTAGGAAATTTTCTTTGGGAATGATTTTTCAACTTTCATGGTGGATTTAAAATTTTCTTCTAATCATTACACAATTTTTATACTCTACAGGAGCTTTACACATTTTGACCCAGATTGTTGCAGAGATCTTAAAATTCTGACAATTCTTTAAAGAGGACAAAATAAGACAGAATATCAATGATTTGCTCCTGGATTGATGGCAATTCATTGCGTTGTTATATAGCCATCCCTTAAGGATGGGCCTGTATTACAATAAGTTTTTGTTATTTAAATAAGTACTAAGACTAATTACTCAGTGGAGCACTCTTCATCAGTGGAATCATCTAAAAAGGTATTATACATATTTCAATTTATCTTTGGAATTTTCTGTACAGCTAGTTTCCTACCCATAAACACACAAAATTTAAGATTAATATTCAGTAAGACTTCATTTTGGACATAAACTGTTCCATCTTACTGGCAGTTATTTTCAAATCATAGTTAAAATAGTTTTTCTATTGTGGTTTTTAAATCAAATGTATTTACTAGAAGCAAGATTCAACACAAAGTGAACATGAATATCATCTGTCTTAAATGGGAGGTGGCATGGTGTAGTGACTTTGAGGCTGATGAATTTGGTTTAAAATTCTTACCTTGCTACTTATGTAGTATGTGCCATCTTAAGCAATTGATTATATCTCTTATGGCCCAACTTTCCTCATCTGTGAAAAAGACATAAAAATACACCCATCATTTGGTTTTTGTGAAGATGCTATCAGATGGTGAATTTACATGAAACAAGCAGAACAGTGTATTCAATATAGACTTTTGTAAGTGATGGTTGATTCTACTAACAGCTATTAAAATGACCCAGCCCCTGAGGACAATTTTTAAGAGAAATTCTAGAAAAAGTCAAAGTTTTAATAATGGGAAAAATTATTGAAGTAAATATTTAGCCACTGAAAGTGACTGCTTTGAAAAGAAAGCTACCCATCCAAAGGTATATATATTGGGATTAAAAAAAAAAATTGTACTACTTAAAGGCACAATTGCTGCAAAGTGTTTTATCCTCTGACGGCTGGATTTTCCCTGGAGGAGTGAAATGAAATTTGAGACTTTTGTCACTAGATGGCAAACTTTAATATAATCACACAAATTCTTTCCTTTAAAAAATGTGTCAAATCAGCATTTTTATTAAATAGGAGAAATTCCCCTCCCCCGCACTAGTGATGAATCTTAGTAGTATATAAAAAACTTAACACTTATAAAATACTAATAAATATTAAGAGCTTAACCCTATACAAATCACATAAAAATGTTACATCAAGTTTAAAGCTAGGATATAATGTAAATGTACTTGAGGGTAATCAGTTTTATTTCTTTGAATAATTTTTCTGTGACATTATTAAGCTCACTCTAGTTTGTTTACCTACTATATGCCTCTCCTATATGAAGACTTCTGAAAGATCCCTTCAGGAGAAAAAAAATAAAGAAAATTCTCTCAGCTTTGAGACTTCTTCTGAAAGTCAGGAGTCTTGCTGTGATTCTGCAAGATTTTTATCTTTTTATCCTTTAATTAAATAATCAAGAAACCTCTAGACTCATCTCTATATGATATAGTTATACCACTGACTGCCTTCACTACATTTGGGAGAAATGCACAGGAGATCGATTTTTCTTTCCCATTCTGCCTTGTATATTCCGGCAAAAAAAAAAAAAAAAAAAAATCCCCAGAAGAGTTCTTTGTACCTTTATTCTGTTGCCTGTGTCTTGGCTGGCCTTCCCAGGTGGTGCTAGTGATAAAGAACCTGCCTGCCAATGCAGGAAACATAAGAGGTGTGGGTTCGATCCCTGGGTTGGGAAGATCCCCTGGGGAGGACATGTCCACCCACTCCAGTATTCTTGCCTGGAGAATCCCATGGACAGAGGAGCCTGGTGGGCTACAGTCCATGGGGTTGCACAGTCAGACATGACTGAAGTGACTTAGCACACACACACACACACGTGTCTTATCTGGTGAATGCCACACATAAAGAATATGTTATGGACATGTAACTACAGAAAAGTAATGG
Source organism: Bos grunniens (assembly GCF_055505025.1). Classification (NCBI taxonomy): domain Eukaryota; kingdom Metazoa; phylum Chordata; class Mammalia; order Artiodactyla; family Bovidae; genus Bos; species Bos grunniens. Next base: position 110,746,300 of record NC_141170.1, on the reverse strand, counting down.
TAATTTCCACTGTGTTCATGTGGAATTGGAAGACTGATCATTTTATTATTATGTCCCTTCCTGCTTCATTTTGCTGCTAACAAATGTAAAGGTTGTTTAAATTAATTGCTGTTATTTAGCAACTACTTGAAGCATAAACTGTATTCAACTAAACCAGTTAGAAGAAAAAGACAGGTATACACATATTTCTATCCATCTATCATCTATCTGTCTATCTGTCTAATCTATCTAGCATAGCATAAACTGAAATTAATTCAAGTAATGCCATTCCATAATTACGTAGTTTTTTATTTTCTAGTCAAAGAGCTAGATTTTGCATTTATCCCTGTTGAATTTTGTTTTGATAACATTAGCTCATCATTTCAACCTAAGAGCAAATATATAGATTCTCTAGTTCAACAGTTAGAAAACTATGGCCTGTATGCACACTGCCTACTTTTGCCAATAAAATTTTATTGGAACACAATCACATGCTTTCATTTACGGAATTCCTATTGCTGCTCTTACATCACAATGGCAGAGTTGAATAGTTGCAAAAGAGATCTCATGACCTTGGAAAGCCTAAAATATTTACCATCTGGCCCTTTACAGAAAAAAGGTCATAGTCAAAGTTCATATCTAATCCAACCTGTTAACTATTTTTCCATATAAAATATATAAGTAATAAGTAAATGTGTTTAAAAAAATTAGTGGACTAACAATTTAAAGATGGAAAGAGATCAACTCATTACTACCAAAAACAAAAGTATATTTTTATTTTTACTGGCATGAAAATAAGTGACTAAAACTATTAGCAGTAATAATAATTTTTGACTGTTGATTCATCTCTCCCTAGCATCTTGACCCTAAAGAAGCTTCTACCACACAGAATGGTCCACTGAATGCTATCAGCTTTGTAATCCAACACTCTTCTCTTAAATTCATTTCTAGGGTCAGTCTAGACAGGGCCTGAGCTGCAGATGATTTAGAGGCCTTTCTTGGGATAAATAATTTAAATATAAAACAAATAATAAAAATGTACCTTGGATAAATATTCTAAATGTAGCTAAAGAAGAAAAAACGAGGAAAATTTCAACAAATTGCAAATTTTAAAGAGTTGAAGAATACAAGTAGCAAAAAAAATCCAAAAAAATGGCACGTATGAAAAAAATCACCCTTTAATACTTTCTATTTCATACCTTTAGTTGTGATTACTTCTTTTCATGAGAATGATTTTGTAATATAATTTTTAGAGAGACACCAGAAAAAATTTTTTTCCAGTGTAAATTTCTAAAAATTTGGTTTTAGTGTTAATAGCTTATAAAAGTAAATATCAACTTTCCAAATTGTAGTTTGTAATATGCATGCTCAGTCTCTCAGTCATGTCCAACTCTTTGTGTCCCCATGGACTGTAGCCCCCTAGGTTCCTCTGTCCATGGGATTCTCCAGGCAAGAATACTGGAGTGGATTGCCATTTCTTCTTCCAAGGGATCTTCCTGATTCAGGGATTGAACCTGAGTCTCCTGTATTGGCAGGCAGATTCTTTACCACTAAGCCACCTGGGAAGCCATAGTTGGTAACAGCAACTGAGGTTTTAAATTGCCATATATGGAGAAACCTGTATCAAATTTCTTTCATACACAAGCAAACTGTTTAATTGCTTTAAACACCAATTGAGGTTTTGCTTAAGGTTTAAATAGGACTGTGTAATTTTTCTGTGTACTCACCATCTATATTTATCCAGTTGCAAATGCTATAGGCTACTTTAGTATCTCAGTGTGGTCATTGGCCCAGCACTTTTGTGTCAGGGTTCATAGTATGTGGTAGGAATATTCCTGGAAAACATTTTTATATTAGAACAGCTAAATGTGACTGCAAAACACATACCTGTGCCACAGTAATCCTGATGTAATTTTTACTGGTCTCATTTTCACTTTATGTTGAATTCAACACCACATGGCATGAAGGACCGTGAAACAAAGGGTTGGAAAGCATAATATATTTTTAAAAGGGTGAACTTAAATAATTGTGGTTGGAGTATCTTATTATGATTTTTTAAACTATAATCACAGTTATTAACACATGGCTATAACACCATCCAGGACTTTCCTGATGACTCAGTGGTAAAGAGTCCTTCTGCAATACAGGTGATACAAGTTCCATCCCTGCTTTGGAAAGATCCCCTAGAGGAGGAAATGGCAACCCACTCTATTATTCCTGCCTAAAAAGTCCCATGGGCAGAGGAGCCTGGCAGGCTACAGTCCATGGGGTCTGGGGTTGCAAAGAGTTGGACATGATTGAGTGAGCATGCATATTACCACATCCTGGGGGTTACAGAAGGCAGGTAAGTGAGAAAGCCCTAAAGTTGATGCTTCATTGGCTTCAAATGAGATTAACCTTGCTCATTCTCTTCTTCTCCAGCCTACAATCCATAACCAATTATTGGAATCTTTGACTTATTAATACGCCCTTTCTCTTCTCTTGCTGTTGCTACTGCTGCTAAGTCTTCAGTTGTGTCTGACTCTGTGCGACCCCATAGATGGCAGCCCACCAGATTCCTCTTTCCCTGGGATTCTCCAGGCAAGAAGACTGGAGTAGGTTGCCATTTCCTTCTCCAATACATGCATGCATGCTAAGTCACTTCAGTCATGTCTGACTCTGTGCAACCCTATGGACAGCAGCCCTCCAGGCTCCTCTGTCCACAGGATTCTCCACTGGAGTTGGTTGCCATTTCCTTCTCCCTCTTCTCTTGCTATACAATATTAACTTGGCTGAGCCATAGATCCGGTAAATCCAGTTCTCTCTCTCTGCTCCCACATTGGTGAATCCTAGCTTTTACTAGTATCTCTCCTGGATAAATGCACTTGCCTGCTTAGAACCCTTCTCTGGCTTCAACTTATTTTATTGATTTAATTCATTTAAAGTGTAAATCAGATCAAGCCACTCCTCTGGTTAAAATCTCTCAACATTCCTTGTATTTTTCTAGAAGGAAAAGCCAAAGCTCAAAACAATGATCTACAAGATACTACATGATCTGAACCCAATACCTCTCAGAACTGAGTCCCATTGTCTCTCTTACTTCAGTTCTGCCCCGCTGGCTTCATTCTTCAAGTATCTCGATACCCTCCATGTTAAGGCCTTGGAACTTGTTTTGTTTGATTGAAAAGTTTTTCTTTTAATTTCCTTCCCTCTTTCACCATTTTTTGTTCAAATACCACCTTGTGAAAATTCTATATAAAATTTCTTCCTCCAGCTTTTGTCTTTTCCTTTCCCGGTTTGTTTCTCCCCATAACAAATGTATTACCATCTAACAAGCTATATGTACATAACTTATTATTTCTGTTATTATTTTTAATTTATTATATATTTAGTAAAAATTATTATTTTATTATTAAAGTTTATTATTTTATTAAAAAAATTAATCTCTACTCATTCTATGATAAATTCCAGGTAGAAATTTTTGTCTGTTTTCTTTATCTTATGGACTCTGTGGGAGAGGGAGAGGGAGAGGGTGGGAAGATTTGGGAGAATGGCATTGAAACATGTAAAATATCATGTATGAAACGAGTTGCCAGTCCAGGTTCAATGCATGATACTGGATGCTTGGGGCTAGTGCACTGGGATGACCCAGAGGGATGGTATGGGGAGGGAGGAGGGAGGAGGGTTCAGGGTGGGGAACACATGTATACCTGTGGCAGATTCATTTTGATATTTGGCAAAACTAATACAATTTTGTAAAGTTTAAAAAAAAAATAATAATAATAAATAAAAAAAAGAAATTTTTGTCTGTTTTCTTTATTACCATTTCCACAGCATTTAGAATTTGCCTAGAAAATATTTGGAAAATGTGGGAAACAATGAAATAATTTTCCAATGAATGTGTGAATAAAAAGTAAATCTTAAAATGACACTTGGCATGTTAAAAAAAGTTTAACATGCTAACTTAATGTCTGAAACAAAAATTTAAACCTAAAAAGATAGAAAAAATAAGATTAGATCCTTACTGTGTACCAGATACCATACTTAATTCTAGAAGTATTAAAGTATTTTTCATGTTTTTTTAAAGAACTAAAAAGCTAGAGTACAGAAAATTAAAAAGATAATGTACATCAAATATCTGACTGATAGACAATCTTCTATACATAAAAGCAAATAAAGACATTTAAAATTTAAAAAATATTTTAAAACAATGTAAATTAAAATGTAGGCAAATATTGATAGATGCAACTACCTGGATATCCATAAAGAGCATAACCCAAATTTTTAATTGAATGTTGAAAACAAATAAGACATCAAATTTTAATGATCTGCTGCTGCTAAGTCGCTTCAGTCGTGTCGGACTCTGTACGATCCCATAGACGGCAGCCCACCAGGCTCCCTGGTCCCTGGGATTCTCCAGGCAAGAACACTGGAGTGGGGTGCCATTTCCTTCTCCATTTAATGATCTATAGGAAGATAATTCAAAAAGCATGAAGATGAATGAATATAGGAAATGAGCAGAACATTCAGTAAAAGATATTGATAACTACAGGAAGCAGGATATAATCTAAGGTTTACTAATATTAAAAAAATTTTGTAAGAGTATAGTTAACAATGTTGTGCTAGTTGCAGGTACACAGCAGAGTGAATCAGTTATGCATATACATATATCTACTCTTTTTTGGAGTCTTTTCCCGTATAGGCCATTACAGAGTACTGAGTGGGCCTAACTTCTGATATTGTTCTTGGAAAACAAATTTGCAACATTAATAAGAGACCTACTTTGTCATCTCCTTTTAGAGTAGGTTGAATATAGTCCCTCTCTGCATGCAACAATATGTCCACCCTGAATCTGTGAAAGTGAGTTTATTTGGGAAAATGTCATAGGTAATATACTTAAGGATCCTGAGGTAAAATTACCCTGAATTAGCATGGACTCTAAATTCAGTGATGGGCTTCCCTTGTGGGTTAGCTGGTAAAGAATCTGCCTGCAATGCGGGAGACCTGGCTTCAATCCCTGGGTTGGGAAGATCCCCTAGAGGAAGGAAAGGAGAATTCTGGTCTGGAGAATTCCATGGACTAGCCCATGGTGTCTCAAAGAGTCAGACACAACTGAGCAACTTTCACTTCACTGAATTCAATGACAAGTATCAAAAAGAGAAGAGAATGGAAAAGGACACAGAGAGGGGAAAGCTATGTGATGATGGAGGTAGAGATTGAAGTTCCGTAAACCACAGGCCAAGGAATGTCTGGCACTGCCAGAGGCAGGGAGAACAAGGAAGGATTCTCTCCTATGGTCTACAGACCCCTTTATTTTGTTTCTTGCCTCCAGAGCTAAAAGAAAATAATTTTTTTCTTAGTGATGCATAATTGACATGAAATTGTATTAGCTTCATGTGGACAACATAATGATTTCATATTTTTAAATACTGTGAAATAATCACCACAGTAATAGTTGACATCAGTTAGCATACATAATTATTTTCATGTGAGTGAGCTTGTAAGATTTATTTAGCAACTTTAAAATATATAATATAGTACTGTTCACTGTAGCCACCATACTGTACATTCTCATGACTTATGGATTTTATAACTGGAAAGTTTTACCTTTTGAACCACATATTTTGCCCACTCCCCATCCCCTGCCTCTATTAATCAACAGTCTGTTCTCTTTATCTATGAGCTTGGTTGCTTGTCTGCTTGCTTGTTAGTTTGGTTTTTAGATTATACATATCAATTATATGGTATTTGTATTTATCTGACTTATTTCACTTTGTATAATGCCTCAAGGTCCATGTATGTCAAAAATGGTAATATTTCATTCTTTTTTATGGCTGAATAATATTCTCTGTGTGTGTATGTGTGTATTTGTGTGTTTATCACATTGTCTTTATTCATCCATCCATTGGTGGACACTTAAGTTGTTTCCTTGTCTTGGCTATTGTAAATAACAAATGTGAGGTTTCATATATCTTTTCAAGTTAGTGTTTTTGTTTTCTTTGGATAAATTCCAAGAAGTGGGCTTGCTAGCTCATATGGTTGTTCTAGTTCCAATTTTTTGAGAAAACGCCATACTGTTTTCCAGAGTGACTGCACCAGTTTACATTCCCACCAACAGTGCACAAAGTTTCACTTATGTCCAACTCTCACCAACAGTTGGTATTTCTTATCTTTTTGATAATAGCCATCCTAACAGTCAGTTGATAACTCATTGTGGTTTTAATTTTCATTTCCCTGAGGGTTAGTAATATTGAACACCTTTTCATGTACCTGTTGATCATCTTATGGTTTCAGATCCAAAAACTCATTGGCAAGACAGTGTCATGGAGCTTACCCATTTACATTTCTTCAAGGAAATTTATGGCTTTAGGTCTTACATTCAAGTCTTTAATACATTTTGAGTTAATTTTTGTGTATGGTATAAGACAGTGATCCAATTTCAACTTTTGCATGTGACTGTCCAGTTTTCTCAGCACTACTTATTGAAGAGACTGACATTTCCACGTTGTATACTCTTGGATTCTCAATTTCTGTTATTTTTAAGCACTCAACAATTCTAAGTACTATGGCAACCACTAAACACTGCAACACTTCTCTAGACCTGAATGAGCCTAGAAGACAAAACAAAACACAGGCATAAGCTTGCACACAGACACAAACATACAAATACATACACATGTACACAACCACTTTTTCTAACCTGAGGTGGAAAATGGCACCTAATGCTTTGGCATTCCAGTTTTTGAAGATGTTTTTATAATTTCACAATATGTTTGCTATTATTTATGTTGGGAGAAAATTTTCCTCAAGTTTCTTTATTTTATGTACATTTTGTGAGTAAGCTATAGTATTTTCTTATTTCTAGACTATCTTTTCAAAGGTGTTTGAGCTGAAAACAACCTTGGAAAGTGGAGATAGTATTGCCCACATAGGAAAGAACAACCATACTGACTACTTATTAACCAGAATTGGAGTTCTTAAGCTCAGGGTCTTCTATAATTCAACTCTGTAAGCACTGAATGATAGAAAGCAAGGTGTCGTGTCATGTAGCCCTCCTTATGTGGCCCTGTGAAAACTGAGGCTTGTAGCACCAGTGCACTGTTGGTGTGCTGGCTAATTTGTTTGCCATGAGTAGTAAAGTTTGTTTCTGATCCAGGGGTTCCATATCTTCTACCAGCATTCATAAAATGGTAGCAGGCTAACTTGTTAGCTTGCAAGAAGTATAAAATCTTGACAAATTGGTCTACTTTTCAGTAATTTTCTTAATTTGTATGACTGTCAAACATGTCTCTCTTGCCTTTGTCTATGTTAGTTGATGACTAATAATTATAACTGTCTGCTGAGCATCATTCCCTAGAGGGTCCATAAAATCTCACGCTGAACATGTTCTAAGATTGAACTCATAATTTTTCCTTCAAGTACTTTTTTTTCCCTTTTTGAAACCTCAGTCAATGTGATCACCATTTGACATTTAAATAGTTCTTGATTCTTCCTTTTTCTGATTCACAAAATGAATTTTGTGAATTAATATTTCCTATTAATGTTACTTTGAGAATTGCTTGTGTAAACGCCTGTCCTGCAAGTAGTATAAAATGTTGATGAATTGGTCTACTTTTCAGTAATTTTCTTCTAATTTTCTGTATTAGTCTAGGTCCTTTGAGAAACAGATGCCAAGATGGGATTAAACACATTAGAATATTATTAGGGGAATTATCCATGTGTGAAAAAGTGGTGTGAATTCTGGAAAGGTTAGAAGAGCCATTGGGCTGTGATGCAAGACTGCATTTGAGACAAAGGACAAAGATTGGGTGAGAGCATTCAAGAATGTCTTGCAGTCTGAGAAAAGCTGAGCAAGCAATGGGAGATTCTCAGAGCCAAGGCAGAATTCAGGAGATCTTCCTGTCTCCTAGTGATGAGCCTGCCCTAGAGTTCTGCTGAGAGCTGCAATATTCTGACAGTCTGCGAGAAGCATGGGTTGGCATAAATACCCACTTATGGTGACCTACCTGTAGTCCAGTGGTAAAGAATCTGCCTGCCAATGCAGGAGATGCAAGAGATGAGGATATGATCCTTGGGTCGGGAAGATCCCTTGGAACAGGAAACGGCAACCCACTCCAGTATTCTTGCCTTAGTAATCCTGTGCACAGAGAAAGCTGGCAGTCTATATAGTCCATGGGGTCACAAGGAGTCAGACACGACTGCGCATGCATGCAGGGTGGCCTAAGTCACTTACTTTCCCTTTACTTGGAGTCTGTAAAATGCTTTCTCCTGATTGCCACAGCCTCATGCAGGATTATGTGTTTTAACAGTAATTGTAATATTCAGTCTTATATCCAGAAACATCCTGTGCTAACCTGTCTTAAACCATGTTGCTAGAATTATGCTTCCTAAAGTGCAAATCTGACCATTTACCTCTTCATATGAACCATCAACATTTTTTTATTCTCAATCCTATGCTTCGGTGTCCTATACCTTTAAAAAGAATGTACTGACCTTGGCATTTCAAGCAACACTATCTCAAGCTCTGCTCTCAAATTTAATCAGTTAATTGAGCATAGCAACATTTTTGGAATCCTTTTACCTGTTTAGTGACATGTTAAAGTTTATAAATTTTAGCATTGTACAAGACTTTCTTTGTGCTATTTTCTCTGCTTGGTGTTTCAAATTATAGTTACAGCACTTGCCACTAGAAGTCCCTTGGTTAGGACCCCAAGCTCTTCTACTCACCTTATCTTCCGCTTCATTCCTCTCAGGCTTTCTGATTTTGATGTTAAAATCTCTGCAGTGGCATGTCTGACAACTTAATTAGATCTTCAGACAGCTCTTGTGGAGAATCTCATCCTCCTTGGAGCTGTGGAACTCAGGCTTACAGGACTGGAGTACACATGGAAATGTATTAATATTCTCATGGTTTTTGCCAGTAATGAATATTTATCTAATAAAGACCTGGTATTGTTCTCTTCATAAATTTCACAAGGGACATATAGATGTATGTTCACTTTTAATATTTACAGCTTTTTAAAAAATATAATAAGACTGCTTATTTAATGACTTTTTTTCTTTTAGAATTTTTCTTTTCTGATATTTGTTATTACTTTTTTCCAAATGTTAAATGCCTCATTATCAATTATTTAAAGACAGGAAAAATAAATGTAGTTATATTTAATGTCTTCAAATTTGGTAATAATTTCATTAAAGCTTTCTAAGTTGGTAATAATTTCAGTAAAATTAGATTAAATGTAGAAGTCAATAAAAGTGATGTTATTGCATTTATATTTTCAAAGAATATTTTTACTAAAATATTCAAATCATTTATTAAAGTTAAATGAATAATATAAATTTTAATTGAAAAGTTAAATAAGATTAAATAAAAAATAAAATACAAATGTTTTACTTTTAGACATTTTAATTCTCTTATTAAATATTTTCATAGAAACAAAGCTCTTTAAATTTAGTAAACATTATGCAGAAAAAACTTTTGAAAATATTCACCATTATTTTGCGATAAAACTTTACTGAAACCACTTTCAGAAGGAATATACCAAAGATCTCTTAAACTGTTCTTAATTTTTAGCATTGGTTCCTCTTTTTGTTGTTCTGATTGTGTGATTTGTATTATTTTATCCTTCATATTAGTTACGTATTGTTATATCACCCAATCTGCTGCTACATTTTTCACTTCAGTTATTAGTCATCAGTTCCATCTAGTTCTTCATATTTTTTAGCTTTTTGTTAAAAGTCTCAGTGTTCATGTATTCTCTTCCCTAATTCAGTTAGAATTTTTATCATTAATAATTTGAATTCTTTATCTGGTAAATTCTTTCTCTTTCATTATTTTTTTTTCTCAGCGTTTATCTTCCTCTTTCAATTAAGACAGAATTCTCTGTCTTTTCATTTTGCTTAACCTTCTCTATGAAATTAGGTGAAATAGTTATCTGGTATGGACACCCTTGAGGGGGTATCCTTATGCGGGAGTGTCCCTATACAGTCTACATGTGCCCTGTGTCTTTGGATGTGAGCTGGAAATGAGGTGGTACGAGTCATGTTTCTGTAGCTGCCATGCAGTGTGCTGGCAGCTACCACCTTCCTAGGATGTGGGGCCAAAGCCAGCTGTGAGCAGGGCTTCCCTCCTGCTCACTGGCATCACCACACTATCAGGGTCAGGGGTGCCTCCCAAGTTGTAGGACAGAAGCCATTAAATCAGGTCCAAACTGGTTCCATTCCTTCAAGTGTGTACTCTCCCCACTCCCAGTCCTGTCATTCTGCCCCAGAGAAGAAAAAAAACAAAAACACCTGCACTTGAAAACACCCCCAAGTTCAAGTAGCCCACAAAGTTTATTAATACTGTTGGTCTGTAGTCCTTTTTCCTCTGTCTATAAGACTCCTTTTGGTATGCATAATTAATAATTGTTAGTGAGGGAAGAATCTCACTCTTGTGCAAGCTCAAACTCTAATCCATCTATCTAAACCCATGTGCTGTTACCAACTAGGCTACAGAGGCAAGAAGGGTTATTTATGGAATACAGCCACAGCATAATCACTGGACCAACAAACTGTGATATTATCTTTTGTGTATTAATCCTTTAGACCAATAGTATTAATAAACTTTGTGGGCTACTTGAACTTGGGAATGCTTTCTAAGTGTGGGTGTTTTTGACAGGATAAAATATCAAGGACCATTTGGCATGGACCAATTATATTTATGAGCATTTCTCATGGAATCAATTTCAATGGCCTTTTGGCATGGACCAGATGTCTCAGTGGACACTTTGGACAGGACCAAATGTCTGTTTATTGGGTAAGGCAGGTTGTCTTCTTTATTGTGGGTAGGATTCATCCAGTTAGTTGAATGCCCGAATAAAAGAAAAACCTGACCTTCTTCCAAATAAGTGAGGATTCCTTGATTCCTTGCTTCTATTTCTTCGTCTTTAATCTGTGACATAATTTTTTCCTGCCTTTGGACTCCAGTGGAAACATTGGCAAATTGGATCTTCAGCTTGCCACCCAACCTGTAGATCTCAAGACTTGTCAGCCTCTGTAACCACATAACCCAATTCCTTGTAACAAATTCCTTTTCTCTCTGTCATTCTCTCTCTTTATATGTATTTTATTGATTCTGTTTCTTTGGAGAACTATAATACCTATTTCATGCATATTATGTCTAAATTATAATATACACATTTAAAAGCAGAACAGAACATCTAATATTGAAAAAAATGTACCAGTCCCTGCTTGCTATTATTGTGACTATTGTACCAACTTGTGGGTGCCTTGGTATCACACACTGGGGCACCAAGCAAGAAAAGGAGGTAGATGGTTGATACTGTACCTCATTATGCAAGTATCTATTACATTTTCACTATCTGAGAGGAATGATTTGACAAGTTAATTAAATTGCCTTTTCTCTTATCTAAGCACTTCCATCACCTAAGTCCTCTCTATAATGCAAAATAGTATTTGTCTTCAACAATGACAGCAATACCATCTGCAAACCTTCATGACACTCAGATACAGTTTTCTTATGAGGACTGATAGGAAGAGATATGGAGAAGGATTTCTTAGGGCCTGAACAGAAGAAGTTAAAACAGCAGACATGCAGAGTGTATGTGAGTGCTGACTGGTTAATTCCAAGTGAAAAAACTATGTGTGTGTGTGTGTGTGCACATATGTATGTATTTGTAAGCCAGTTATTTCTGATGCCCTTAAAAATATTATATGTAAATCAGTGGTTCATTTTGCCTAGCATATGATGGTAGCAAGTTTGCTGATAGGTTGACCAACTCTATTGTTTTAAAATTTCAGGATCAAACATTAATGCCAAACTGAATGCTTATCCCCACCCCCCACCCCCCCCACCCCCACCCCAGAATTCATATGTTAAAATCTAATTTCCAATGTGAGCATTTGGAGATGGAACTTTTGGGACATGATCAGGTCATGAGGGCAGAATTAGAGTTTTCGGGAAGGGGGAAAAAAAAAAACAAACTTTACCCTTCCAAGGTCTTCTGGTAAGTCTAAGAATTAAATTGACATGAGACAGTTTAACAGGAGAAAAACAAAATTTTAACAACATGTATATACCTCATGTACACATGGGAGAGACCTAGGAAAACTGGGAAACTTACCCAAATAACCAAAGCCATCCCATGAAATACCATCTTCAGCTAAAGAAAACAGAGAATGTTGGGGAAGTGGTTTGGGACTTCAGAGGGAAGCAATTCATATGGAGACAGGAAAAAAGGATGTTTGGTAAAGGAATGTTCCTGCGCCAGGCAGAAACATGCGGCAGAGGAGATTCTGGTTTTTCCCTGGCCACAATGAGCCTGTATTCCTTGTAGTTATTTCTGATGCTGGCCCTCTTCTTGGAACAGCCCCTTCATCCTTAGGCATCTAAAAGGGAGGTCAAAAGAAAGACTTGTTGAATCTTCTGTTTCTTAAAAATAATCAGCTTAAATTAATCCTTACACCATAGAGACATATTTTGGAGTGTCAAATATGAGCCAAATATAGCACACTAAATATATATCCATGTAGAGTCTGAAACCAGAGTTCCAGAAATAACTACAAAATCTAGGAGGACACAATGCCTCAGTAGAATCACATGAAATTTAGTTATTTATATTTCCAGTAGGTTTAGTGTGAATCAACAGTAAAAGTTGATAGTCAAACATGCTAGCAAGTACTTTAATAGAAGCATAACCTCTTCCATGAAGGGGGTAGTGTATATTTTTGAGTGTTAGGCAGGCAAATAAAAAGTATGATGATAAAATGGAAAACATTTGGAGGACAGTTACAGGAATGATGAGAATACACAAAACCAGTGGATGTTTATCCTGCAAAAGAGAAAACTCGGTTGTCTTCATGTGAAAAATTATCCTGAAAAACTAGGTTAGACTTGTTCTTTAAGTTCTGGATTCTATTTAGATAAGGTTGTCAAGTAAGAAAAGTTGGAGTAGGTGACTTTTTATCAGGATGTGAGGGAGGTGATGGACTGAGCAGAATAAAGATCTGGAGGAAATAAGTTTGCTTTGAGAAAACAACTGCACAGTCTACGGCAGGAATGAGAAAAGGGATTAGAAAATACTGAGATTCTAAACATGTATACATGTGTTGCAAATACCACATGTGCACATAACACAAATATGTTCAACTATATATGTGCTCTGAGAATACTTTCAACAAAGTGAAATTTAGAGACTTAGGTTATAGTTACACTCAGAGTGGAAGAAAGATGGTATGAAGCTTTTAGCCTTGGGTGTGTGTGTTGATCTCTCTGTTGTGTCCAGCTGTTTGTGACCTGATCGACTGTAGCCCACTAGGCTTCTCTGTCTATGGAATTCTTCAAGCAAGAATACTGGAGTGGATTGCTGTTCCTGTCTCCAGGGGATCTTCCTGACCCAGGGATCGAATTCAAATCTCCTGCACTGAAGGCAGAATGTTTTTCATCTGAGCCACCAGGGAATACATGAGGTCGCTCAAACAATTGGTGCTGCTTTCCTAAATGGTGTTTCAATAAGGGCAGTTAATCCTTTAGATTATTTTCAGTGACATAATTTAAAAAAATAAGTATTACTTTCTTTAGCTTAAAAAAAGCATCATAATGATTGTTTGAAAATTCATTGATATAAAATCCATTTAAGCAACAGTATTGTGATTTAAGTTCCTTTTCTATATGAAATAGGAAGACTGAAAAATGCAGTGAACAGCTGATTATTCAAAGGCAGACTATTGCAAATGTTTCTCAAGTTTTGTGTTGACATGTTTATTGTGGACTTTGCTAAGCTAACTCATTTTTTGTTATTTTTAAAATTTCATATGCTAAAATATGGCTTTATTTGATGCATAAGCATCAGATCAGATCAGATCAGTCGCTCGGTCATATACAACTCTTTGCGACCCCATGAATCGCAGCACGCCAGGCCTCCCTGTCCATAGGTCCTACACTAATCACAAGGAAGAATACCACAACACAGCTGTATCGAGAGATATATGCCCAAAAGTGCACGTTCAGGTATGAGTTTATGCAGGCAGCTGTCTCTAGAGTCCTCCATACTTGTGTTGCATAGTGTGAGCTGATTGTTGAGTGACTTTCCCTGGAGCAGATATGAATGGATACTTTCTTAAAATCTTCTTGAATGACTGTTTTGTTCTTCTGAAACTTAGGTCTTTTTTGTTGTTGATGTTATTAGAATTATCTGAAAAAAATTTTATTTTTCTTTGTAGCTTCATTCTTTTTTTTAAACTTTATTTTATATTGAATATAGTTAATAATATTGTGTTAGTTTCAGGTATATACAGCAAAGGGATTCAATTATACATATACATGTATCTATTCTTTTTGTATTCTTTCTCTGTTTAGCTGTTTGTAATATTGAATAGAGGTCCCTATGCTCTGCAGTAGGACCTTGTTGGTTATTCATCTTAAATATAGCTGTGTGTGCATGTCAGTACCAAACTCCCTAACTATCCCTTTTCCCCATTTTTCCCTACTAGTAACTGTAAGTTAGTTCTCTAAGTCTGTGAATCTGTTTCTGTTTTGTAAGTTCATTTGTATCATTTCTTTTTAGATTTCACTTATAAGTGATATCATACAAATTTCTCTTTATGTCTGATTTAATTAACTCAGTATAACAATCTCTAGTTCCATCCATGTAGCTGCAAATGGCATTATTTCATTCTTTTTTAACTGCTCAGTAACATTCAATTATATGGAACCCTCTTTATCTACTCCTCTGTCAATAAACATTTAGGTTAAGCTTCCCTGTCTGCAATGAACACTGAGGTGCATGAATCCTTTCAGATCATGTTTTTCTACAGATGCATGCCCAGGAGTGGGATTGCTGGATCACATAATAGTTCTTTTTTTAGTTTTTTTTAAAGAACCTCCGTATTGTTCTCCATAGTGGCTGTATCAATTTACATTCCAAACAATGGTATAGGAGGGTCCTCTTCTCTCCATATTCTCTCCAGCATTTATTGTTTGTGGACTTTTTGATGATGGCCATTTAGAATGGTGTGAGATGATATCTCATCATAGTTTTGATATGCATTTGTCTAATAATAAGCAATGTTGAAAATCTTTTCAATGCTTTTCGGCTATCTGTATATCTTCTTTGGAGAAGTATCTATTTAGATCTTCTGCCCAGTTTTTGATTGGGTTGTTTTGTTTTGTTTTTGTTATTGAGCTCCATGAGCTGTTTGTAAATTTTGGAAACTAATCCCTCATCAGTCACAGCATTTGCTAATATTTTCTCCCAAAAACTTTTGAGTTTAATTAGGTCCAATTTGTTTATTTTTGTTTTTATTTCCATTACTCTGGGAGATGGATTAAAAAATATTGCTTCCACTTATGTCAGAGAATGTTCTATGTTTCCCTCTAAGATAGTTTTATAGTTTGGTCTCACATTTAGTTCTTTAATTCATTTCAAGCTGATTTTTTATACGGTCTTAAAGGATGCTCTAATTTTTATGTTCTAACTTTAACTGGTTTGTCTGCTGATGTGTGGGGTTGTGTTCCCTCCCACTTGGTTGTTTGGCTTGAGGTGACCCAGCACTGGAGCCTTCAGGCTGTTCGGTGGGGCTGATGGTGGACTCTGGGAGGGCTTGTGCTGGTGGGCACTTCTTAGAATTGCTGCGGCCAGTGTCTTTGTCCCCTTAGTGAGCCACATGCCATCCCCACCACTGCAGGAGACCCTCCAACACTAGCAGGTAGGTCTGGTCTGGCCTCTTATGTGGTCACTGCCTTTTCCCCCTGGGTCCTGGTGCACACAAGACTTGTGTGTGTTGCCCTCCCCCACCCCCAGGAGTGGAGTCTCTGTTTCCCCCAGTCCTGTGGAACTCATGCAATCCTGCTGTCATTCAAAGCCAGACCCTCTGGGGACCTCTCCTTCTGTTACCAAACCCCCAGGTTGGGAAGCCTGATGCAGGACTCAGAACCATCACTCCAGTGGGAAAACTTCTGTGGTATAATTGTCTTCCAGTTTGTGGGGCATCTGCTAAGTCGCTTCAGTCGTGTCCGACTCTGTGTAACCCCATAGACAGCGGCCCACCAGGCTCCCCCGTCCCTGGGATTCTCTAGGCAAGAAGACTGGAGTGGGTTGCCATTTCCTTTTCCAGTGTATGAAAGTGAAAAGTGAAAAGTGAAAGTGAAGTCGCTCAGTTGTGTCCGACTCTTAGCAACCTCATGGACTGCAGCCTACCAGGCTCCTCCATCCATGGGATTTTCCAGGCAAGAGTACTGGAGTGGGGTGCCATTGCCTTCTCCATGTGGGGCACCTACCTGGCAGGTATTGGATTTGATTCTATTGCTATGCACTCAGTGGCCTCTCCTTTGTTTTGGATGTAGGATATCTTTCTTGGCAGGTTCCAGCATTTTTCTATCGATGGTTGCTCAGCAGTTAGTTGTGATTCCTGTGCTCTTGCAAGAAGGAGTCTGAATATTAAGTCATTTGTAAGTATTGTCTCACCTTCTTGTCTCCCAGAGGTTATTTCAGGATAATGTCCTTGTGTGAATTTCAATCATACTTTTATAGTCAAAAATTATGGTTTGCTTGATTATAATTTTCTGAGGAGAGTCTTAGGATTATATCAGATTCCTTCTCATGTGAAAATTCTGCATTCAATCTGATTAAATAAATGAAAGGAAAATAATTTAAACTTTAGCAGATGAGATAGTAAAACGATCTGTAGATCTTTTTTTTTCCTAAAGCATAAACATCTTTTTAAAGTCATATTATATTGTACAAATATGTTCATATATATGCCAATCTGATCTTCACAGAAACATTTCACTGGAATAGATCTCATATAGACTATTTTGAAGATTGGGAAACAGATTCGTAGATGTTTAGCACCTTTACTAAGTGAATAAGAACTGAACTACAGACTTCTTACTTTCAGCTCAAGGATGTTTATGCGTGCATGCCAAGTTGCTTCAGTCAAGCCTAAGTCTTTGCAACCCTATGGACTGTAACCCGCCAGGCTCCTCTGTCCATGGGATTCTCCAGTCAAGAAGACTGGAGTGGGTTGCCATGCCCTCCCCCAGGGAAGGGTGTTTATACTTTTAGTTAATCACTTTCCTAGAAATCTTTTACTGACAAAAAGAACAAACTGATCAATTAGGAACAAAAGAATGATCTAAGCAAATTGGGTTAATAGATGATTACAGATGTCAATTTCTACAACATTCAACATTATATACTTTCCCTGCTTTTCAAAACTAACTTCCCTTAGTCTCCCAGACCCTGGATTCCAATCTTCTTCTAGTCTCTTTTAAATCCTCTTGCTAATTTATCCTTTCACTCTCTGATACTTAGTTCAGCAGGATTTTATTCTTGCTTCTCTGTAGATTGCATACTTTTCCTTAAGGATCTCAAATTTGTATTTCCAGAGTTCACCTGTTTTACCAATTTCTAATCTGTATTCTGAGTAGGATATATATCACTTGTTGATATAGGTTTGGTCATGTAAAGATGGGGATTAGAGAAGCCTGGATATGTACACAGAAACAATTTTTATTGGATACAGTATAAAATTCAACTAAAAACAAGTTTTAAAAAGGTATTACAAGCATCGAGGAACAAACTTAATTTGACATCTAAGACCTTGTAATTTAACTTATTGACTTGTTCAAGGAATTTTTTAGAATTCAAGAGTATTAAGCTGAGGAAACAAACATGATTATTAGCAGAAGGAGAAGAACTCAAGGATAGGAGTTCCCTGTCACATAGGTGGTCAGCACCAACGAGCATCAGGATGCATGCTCTGTAGACATGGGGCTGCCTGTTTAATTCATTGTGGAGCCTGGCACCTGTAATTATGGAATCCTATAGTAGCTGTTTGAAGAAGGCAATGGCAACCCACTCCAGTACTCTTGCCTGGAAAATCCCATGGACGGAGGGGCCTGGTAGGCTGCAGTCCATGGAGTCGCTAGGAGTTGGACACGACTGAGCGACTTCACTTTCACTTTTCACTTCCATGCATTGGAGAAGGAAATGGCAACCCACTCCAGTGTTCTTGCCTGGAGAATCCCAGGGACAGAGGAGTCTGTTGGGCTGCCATCTATGGGGTCGCACAGAGTCAGATACGACTGAAGCGACTTAGCAGCAGCAGCATAGTAGCTGTTTAATCAATATTTTACCATTGAATGAGTAAAGAAAAGGATGGAAAGGTAGACTATTGCTGAGTCAGTTTTAAAAGTGGATGTTTGGCAATTAACTTGTCCAGTGTGTGTTTCTTCTTTCCTCCGACTGAACATAATCATCAAATTCTATGACAACAGCAAAAGCCTTGTATCTATCAAGGGTACAGTGAAAAGAGGGTTGAATGATAAATGACCTGCGCCTTTATTTCTTGACTGGATGAAATGAGTATTGATTTTCTTTGTGTTTAAAGCTATGTCTCTTCAATCTATTCTTTCCAGCTCGTTTATTGTTGATAGAGCACACAAAGTATCAGCCATAATTTCCTTACAACATGGGTACCTGTGATCAATGACAATTCTGAGAGATTAGAGTAAAAATTAAGTGTTCAGAGAGGACTGGTTAAGAGCAATACCTAAGTGATGCTGCTGCTGCTGCCAAGTTGCTTCGTCGTGTCTGACTCAGTGCGACCCTATAGACAGCAGCCCACTAGGCTCCCCCGTCCCTGGGATTCTCCAGGCAAGAACACTGGAGTGGGTTGCCATTTCCTTCTCCAACGCATGAAAGTGAAAAGTGAAAGTGAAGTCGCTCAGTCGTGTCCGACTCTTAGCAACCCCATGGACTGCAGCCCACCAGGCTCCTTCGTCCATGGGATTTTCCAGGTAAGAGTACTGGAGTGGGTTGCCATTGCCTTCTCCATAAGCAATGCTAGGGTGAGATTTTTAGAAAGCTCATTTTGACAACTAAATTGGATTATTTTTTATATTGAACTTATTAATAATTAGAGGCTTCCCCGGTTGCTCAAACAATAAAGAATCTGTGTGCAATGCAGGAGACCTAAGTTCAGTCCCTGGTTGGGAAGATCCCCTGGAGAAGGGAAGGGTTACCCACTCCAGAATTCTTGCCTGGGGAATTCCATGGACAGAGAAGCCTGGTGGACTATAGTCCATGGAGTCACAAAAAGTTGGACACAGCTGAGCAACTAACACTTTCACTGTTATTAATAAAATTTTTGTCACTGGCTTTTTTTTTTTTTTTTTTTTTTGAGACACAGGAAAAAAAAAAAACTTTATTGCAGTGCTATGGTTGACCTAGTTTGACTACATGCCTATTCTTTAGTTAGGGCAATGTGGGGAACCTAATATTCCACTCAATTTTATACAAAGGCAAAAGATAAGTTTTCCAAAGGATTTTGGGTCCTAGCAGAGAAGTTATTTTATTAAATAACTGTTTCAGATATGTAATTTACATTCAGTTAGAATTTCAGCCTCAGGGAATTAGGAAGCAAGATTTAAAGGAATGGAATGGGGATCTTCAGTCAAGTGACAAAAGAAAGTGAAGTCGCTCAGTCGTGTCCAACTCTTTGTGACCCAGGGACTGTAGCCCACCAAGCTCCTCGGTCCATGGGATTCTCCAGGCAAGAATACTGGAGTGGGTTTCCAGTTCCTTCTCCAGGGGATCTTCCTGACCCAGGGATTGAACCCAGGTCTCCCACATTGCAGGCAGATGCTTTAACTTCTGTGCCACCAAGGAAGCCCAAGTGACAAAAGAATTAAGTATATTTGGAGTTCTTTCATTTTAGTGATACCTCTTAATGATATAAAGAATGTATAAAGTATTTACAGTGCAAGATTACAATTTCATGTTTTTGTAATACTTGCAGAACACAGCTGATACTTCGTAATATTCAGTTCAATTCAGTCACTCAGTCATGTCCGATTCTTTGTGAACCTAGGAACCGCAGGACGCCAGGCCTTCCTGTCCATCACCAACTCCCGGAGTTCACCCAAACTCATGTCAATCAAGTCGGTGATGCCATCCAACCATCTCATTCTCTGTCTTCCCCTTCTCCTACTGCCCTCAATCTTTCCAAGAATCAGGGTTTTTATTAAATGAGTCAGCTCTCTGCATCAGATGGCCAAAGTATTGGAGTTTCAGCTTCAGCATCAGTCCTTCCAATGAATATTCAGGACTGATTTCCTTTAGGATGGACTGGTTGGATTTCCTTGCAGTTCAAGGGACTCTCAAGAGTCTTCTCCAACACCACAGTTCAAAAGCATCACTTCTTCAGTGCTCAGGTTTCTTTATAGTCCAACTCACATCCATACATAACTACGGGAAAAACCATAGCTTTGACTAGATGGAGCTTTGTTGGCAAAGTAATGTCTCTGCTTTTTAATATGCTGTCTAGGTAGGTCATAGCTTTTTTACAGGAGCAAGTGTCTTTTAATTTCATCGCTGCAGTCACCATCTGCAGTGATTTGGGAGCCCCCCAAAATAAAGAAAATCTATCACTCTTACCACTGTTTCCCCATCTATTTGTCATGAAGCGATGGGATGGGATCCCATGATCTTAGTTTTCTGAATGTTGAGTTTTAAGACCACTTTTTGACTCTCCTTTTTCATTTTATTAAGAGGCTCTTTAGTTCTTCTTTGCTTTCTGCCATAAGGATGGTGACATCTGCGTATACGAGGTTATTGATATTTCTCCCGGCAATCTTGAATGAAGCTTGTGGTTCATCCAGCCTTGCATTCACAAGATGTTCTGTGCATATAAGTTAAATAATCAGGTTGACAGTATACAGCTTTGACATACCCCTTTCCAGATTCTGAATCAGTCTGTTGTTCCATGTCCAGTTCTAATTGTTGCTTCCTGACCTGTATACAGATTTCTCAGGGGGGCAGGTCAGGTGGTCTGATATTCCCTTCTATTGAAGAATTTTCCACAGTTTATTGTGATCAACACTGTCAAAGGCTTTGGCATAGTCAGTTAAGCAAAAGTAGATGTTTTTCTGGAATTATCTTTCTTTTTCTATAATCCAGGGGAAGTTGGCAATTTGATCTCTGGTTTCTCTGCCTTTTTAAAATTCAGTTTGAACATCTGGAAGTTTATGGTTCACGTATTGTTGAAGCCTGGCTTGGAGAATTTTAAGCATTTTACTAGCATGTGAGATGAGTGTAATTGTGTGGTAGTTTGGACATTCTTTGGTATTGCTTTTCTTTGGGATTGGAATGAAAATTGATCTTTTCCAGTCCTGTGGCCACTGCTGAGTTTTCCAAATTTGCTGGCATATTGAGTGAAGCACTTTCACAGCATCATCTTTCAGCATTTGAAATAGCTCAACTGGAATTCCATCACCTCCACTAGCTTTGCTCATAGTGATGCTTCCTAAGCCCACTTGACTTCGCATTCCAGGATGTCTGGCTCTAGGTGAGTGATCACACCATCATGGTTATCTGGGTCATGAAAATCTTTTTTGTATAGTTCTCTGCATTTCTTCCACCTCTTCTTAGATCTTCTACTTCTGTTAGATTCATACCGTATCTGTCCTTTATTGTGGTCATCTTTGCATGAAATGTTCCCTTTGTATCTCTAATTTTCTTGAAGAGATCTGTAGGCTATAGTGCATGGGGCTGCAAAGAGTCAGACACAACTGAGTGACTTCACTTCACCTTCAGCCATGACCCGTCTGTCTTGGGTAGCCCTACATTGCATGGCTCCTAGTTTCATTAAGTTAGACAAGGCTGTGGTCCATGTGAACAGTTTGGTTAGTTTTCTGTGATTCTGGTTTTCATTCTGTCTGCCCTCTGATGGAGAAGGATAAGAGGCTTATGGAAGGTTCCTGATGGGAAAGACTGACTGAAGGGGAAACTGAGTTTCCTTCTGATGGGTGGGACCATGCTCAGTAAATCTTTAACTGAATTTTCTGCTGATGGGCAGGACTGTGTTCCATTCCTTGTTGGTTGACCTCAGGACAAACTATGGTGGGAGTAAAAGTCCCATGCATGCACTGGTGCCTTCAGTGCCCCTGACCCTGTAGCTAACATTGTCTTAATTCCCACCTATAATGTGTGATCATGTTAGTCAATAAACTTCCATAGTTGGTAGAAAAGTGTGCTGTTAGTAAAGCCTGGAAAAAATATTAAGCAAACTTTGTGCATACTGAAAGGTGTCAAGTAAATGACATGATTTGAAAAAGGGCAAAACTGTCAGCTACAATACATGGGACAGAAATGGACTAATGGTCATTGGTTACATGATTTTTTAAAAAATCATTTATTTCATTTTTGGCTCTGCTGGGTCTTCATGCCTTTACACAGGCTTTCTCTACTTGTGGTGAGGAGGGAATACTCTTCGTTGTGGGACTTGGTCTTCTTGTTGCTTCTTTTTTTGTGGACCACAGACTCTGGGCCCTCAGGCTCAATGGTTGTGATGAACAGGCTTAGCTGCTCTGTGGAAGGTGGAATCTTCCTGGACCAGGGATTGAACCCATGTCCCCTGCATTGGCAGGCGGATTTTTACCCACTGCACCACCAGGGAAGTCCCACAGTATTATTTCTAAGCAGAAGATTAAAAATGTCTATCACTTTCTTTTAACTGCCTGAAATAAATAGGTTCCAGGAAGAGACAGATGAGCTAAAGGAAGAATGATGCAGTTTGCAAGAAGAATTTAGAGGGAATGTAAATGGGCCAGAATGTGATCAACTGGGAAGTAAAACTGTTTGTCTTCAGCTAAAGGACAGATTCTTTAAAATAAATTTTAAAAACTGGAATATGAAACCCAAAGCATTGTCAATGAAACTTGACATCAGAGTCATGATGATCAAAGCAGAGTCACGGCATCAGATCAAATCTAAGGTGTTGACTTTTAGACTCTTTGTTAAGACCTCTAAAGATTTAAGTATCTGGCTCTATTAAAAACAGAGAAAAATCTATCTGGAAAGCAAATAGGGATTTTTTTTTTTTTTCCAAGTACAGTGGTCTGTTACCTGACACATAGATAGCCTACAAAAACTTTTAAAGTGATTTATGTAAGTTAAAAGAACCCCAGCTTAAAATAAAGGGACTAAGAAAGTTACTTAATAGCCTCTGAGTCTTTTATTTTCTGGGGAGGGAAAACAGGCTGATTAGTCTCTGCCTTTCCTGTAGAAAAGATAGAATTTCTCAAAGGATGTAGCCAAGAGAATGTATGTGGCATTGCTGTTCAGTCACTCAGTCATGTCAAACTCTTTGTGACACTAGGGACTGCAGCACACCAGGCTTCCCTGTCCTTCACCATATCCTGGAGTTTGCTCAGACTCATGCCACTGAATTAGTGATGCCATCCAACCATCCTCTGGCATGCCCTTCTCCTGCCTTCAATCTTTCCCAGCATCAGGGTCATTTCAAATGAGTTGGCTCTTCACATCAGGTGGCCAAAGTATTGGAGCTTCACCATCACTCCTTCCAATGGGTATTCAGGGTTGATTTTCTTTAGGATTGGCTGATTTGATCTCCTTGTAGTTCATGGCACTCTGAAGAGTCTTCAACACCACAGTTTGAAAGCATCAATTCTTTTACTCTCACCCTTCTTTATGGTCCAGCTCTCACATCCATACATGACTACTGGGAAAAATATAGCCTTCACTATATGGACTTTTGTTGGCAAAGTAATGTCTCTGCTTTATAATATGCTGTCGAGGTTCATCATAGCTTTTCTTCCAAGGAGTAAGTATCTTTTAATTTCATAACTGCAGTCACCATCCACAGCGATTTTGGAGCCCGAGAAAATAAAGTCTGTCACTGTTTCCATAGTTTCCATGTAGATGGTGTTAAGAGCCAGCTGTGGAGAACAACAAAATAGATATTCTTATGATATAGTAGAGAATCAGTTGTAAACTGGGAACCAATTCCAGGCAGATGACTAGATCCAGTCCATGGGGTCACAAAGAGTTGGTTACTATATTTTCATTTAGAAAAATAAGTATGGTTAGGAACTATAGTGGTTCATTCATTTTTTTAACATTGAAAGACAAAAATTCACAGGACATTCAATAGTTGATGAAAATCTTGAAAACAAAAATGTATGAAAACTGGTCTCACTGAACCAGAAGAGTGATAGAGCAGCTTCGGATGACACCTTTTAAATATTATTACTCATCTCTTGGTGAAATCCTGCAATTTCTGTTCATTTCATTCAGAATAAAAGTCAAAGTCCTTGCAATGACCTGTGAGGCCCTTTGTGATCTCCTCAGTTTTTAAAATCTCTCTTACTTCATCTTCTACTATTCTTACCCATCCTTACTCAACAAATAAATAATGGAAGACTATGTAAATTCCTTAGCCTCCTTTTCTTCAAATGGGCAACTCTAGGAAGCGTCCTATACATGTTTTGAAGTTCCTGCTGGATAGACCCCATGTTGTCTATGGTAATAACTTTAGCAATATGCCCTTAATAAGCTTGCTTTCCTCTCTGTCTTACTCTTCCTGCTCTACCATCCAGCTTCCTGGAATTACCTCCCCAGTCAACACAATTCCTTGCACTGGAAAGTGAAAGTGTAGTCACTCAGTCATGTCTGACTCTTTGCAATCCCATGGACTGTGGCCTGTCAGGCTCCTCTGTCCATGGCATTCTCCAGGCAAGAATACTGCAGTGGGTCGCCATTCCCTTCTCTAGGGGATCTTCCTGACCCAGGGATAGAACACAGTTCTCCTGCATTGCAGGCAGATTCTTTACCATCTGAGCAACCAGGGAACAGATACCTTCTCTTTGTCACTTCCTAACGTGAGAGCATTCAAACTTTTTAGTCAAGCCAGAAAGAGACTCCCTGGGCAATGGGGGAAGCTGTTTCTGCCTGAGGAGGAGACTTTGGTGGAGTTTAAGGGTCTGGGAATTTGGGATTCTCTCTGCTGGGCCTTCCAGCAGAATGAGAAACTCCTTATATAGCTGACTTTGGCTAGAAAAGATATCTGTTCAGCATACTTAAAAAAAAAAAAAAAAACCTGCTGTAACCTAAGATTTTGAAAAATCAAATATTCTTCCTTGGCCCTCTCTTTCATTGGTAATTTGAAAGCACTCTCTACCTTCTTGGCTCTGCCTCTTAATCTCTTCACAGCTATTTTCCTTAATAAATCTCATGCTCATCTAATCTCATCTTGGTGTCTGCTTTAGAGGATGCAAGACTATCACAGGGCATTCCCTGATCATTTTCGTAAAACTTTATCCCATTATCCTGGTTTCTCTAGCCAGATTCATTTTTTTATTAATACCTGTTCTCTTATTTATTTTATGAGGCTTGAAGATAGACAACTCACCTATTTCTTTAATATATATGATGCAGCATCTGTATTAGTACTTTTCATATGGTTGGCTAGAGATACCTGTTGAATGAATAAATGGTTAAGGAAAGAGTCATAAAGCAGTTGTGAATTCTACCTGAAACTCCGTACTGACAACAGCAGGTTCTGTGTTGTGAAAGCCCTGTTGTTAAATAACAAAATTAAAAAAAATAAAAAGTTTTAAGCATGTCTTAAGAATCTTATTTATCTGGTAATGGCCAAAGTAATAATCTGAAACTTTGAGCTGTTAAATTATTTTCTAAGCTCTCCAGGACTGCTAGAAGCAATCTATGTACAAAAGAGCCCTGGTGTTTTTGATATCCATTAAAATGGTGTAAGTGGTAAATACCAAATCCTCGAGAGATTAATACAGTCTTCATTCTGAGTGATCAAGTCAGTGTTTTGTCATTATGTGCTGTGGAATCCCAGCATTCCTCCTCAATGTGCCACGTGCTAAGTCACTTCAATTGTGTCCAACTCTGCAACCTTATGGACTGTAGCCCACCAGGCAAGAATACTTGTGTGGGTTGCCATGCCCTTGTCCAGGGGATCTTCCTGACCCAGGGATTGAACCTGCATTTCTTAGATCTCCTGCACTGGCAAGTAGGTTCCTTACTGCTAGTGCTACCTGGGAAGCCCATTAATCCTCTAATACTAATCCATTTTCTCCTTACTGACTTCAGACTCACTCAGTGAAATGACCCATTTCAAAACACCAATCTCCCCCCTTTTTTTGAATGGTGAATGCCTGAAATTTCCTCTGAAGTCAATTACTATATTGGCCACACTCCCTACTCCTAACTCAATCGACTCCACTCTCATAGATTTAAGCAGGAAGTATTTATCAAGTAATACTTATAAGCTTCAAGGAACAATTCCCAGACCATACCACAGGACTAAGTGGTTGAGCGACTAAAGCTCTGACCACCCAATATTTCATTCACAACTAAGAAAGGGCTGCCATAGTCATTTAACTTATTGTGTTAGTTTTGAAATTGTTTAATTACTCAGAAAAGCTTTATTTTAAAATTCTGGTTCTGATTTTATGCTCGTCCCTTCATCACTTTCACAATGTTTCTGTTCCTAAGGAAAACACACTCGATCCTGTCATGGACTTATTTAGTACACAGGCATGCAATGCACTGACATGTTTTTTTGTTTGTTTCTTTTAAACTACCTCACAAAAGGGCCTCCCTGGTGGCTCAGTGGTAAAGAATCTGCTTGCCAGCGCAGGAGACAGGAGGTTTGATCCCTGGGTCAGGAAGATCCCCTGGAGAAGGAAATGACAACCCATTTCAGTATTCTTGCCTGGGAAATCCCGTGGACAGACAAGCCTGGTGGGCTATATAGCCCATGGGGTCGCAGAGAGTTGGACATGACTGAGCGACTAAGCAACAACCTCACAAGAACCTCAGGCCTCACAGCTTGAAACCCTTGAAGTCAGCCTAAGCACATGTCATATGCACCTTTTGGTGCCTTCCCAAACTTCCCTGTTTAAATGTAAACAGTTCTATTAGCAGAAGTTCAGAACAGTCTAGGTTTGTTAGAGTCTATATTGTAGGATACTTACAATAGTACATCAAAATCTGGACCAATCTAAATGCCTTTAGGTGTACCTCTGAAGAACAAAAGGTCTCCATTATTGTCAGCCTCATAAACTCACTGCCCTTGCTTCTGTGTGCTCCAGCAAGTTGGATGCCATATATTTGGCTGGTTTTCTGATGTGACTTACATATGAATCAGAGACTCACAGGGGTGAATCAGACTGGCAGAACCTGTCACATGTCTGCAAGCTAACAGAAAAAGTGATTAGAAGCGTAGGGTTTCAATTTGGGAAAGCAAGAGTCACAATTCAGGGAGCTGTTGAAATATAGAAAAGGTGTTTGATAGCTTTTTTAGACAGCAGTTGGTGGCAGACTGCCACTAAAATTGGGCTTTCCCGGTGGCTCAGCAGTAAAGAATCCACCTGCAATGCAGTAGACACAGGATACCTGAGTTTGATCCCTGGTCAGGAAGATTCCCTGGAGGAGAGGGTAGCAACCCACTCCAGGATTCTTGCCTGGAGAATTCCATGGACAGAGGAGTCTGGTGGGCTACAGTTCATGGGGTCACAGAGTCAGACATGACTGAAGAGACTTTGCACCTATGCACCCTACTAAAATTAGTGTCTATTATCTAATAACATAATAGCAATCACTTATAAGCAGTTTACTATGTGCAAATTTCTTTCTATGCATTTTGCATATACTGATGATTTTTACCATCACATTTCCCCTGCGTGATTGATATTGTTGTTTATCCTATTTTATGGATGAGGAAACTGAAGCATTGAGACGTTAAAGAATTTGCCCAGGGTCACAGTGATTATGCATGGCAGAGCTGAGATTCAGATGCAGGTAGTGGTCCAAAACTCCAAATTCTCACTTGTAAACATTATATGCATAGCCTTTCACAAATATGTATATAAATAATATCAGCAAATCAATATGAAATCAGAAAGAAAGGAAAGAAAGGAAAATGGGTAGAATTTGTGCAGAAGAAATTCATGGGAACTGAACAAAGATGTTAATAAAAATGAATTATGAATATTATAGACAGAACAGATATAATTATTCACATTTCTTTGGGCCCCATACATACATTACCTGGGTAAATCATATTCATCTTAATGAACTGATTCCTTAGGCATCAATTTCTCAAACTTCATTTAGCAATTTATCAAAAACAGATTTCAAATCCCATTCAAACTACCCCACACTAATAGTCAGAATAGTTAGTCCTTAGCTGTAATTGTTTAGTTTTTTGGTGTTAGCATTAGAGAGACATTTTGACATGCCTTCAGTGGGGCCCTTAGCATTCATTACACACTAGCCATTCAACAAAAATTGTTCATATTGTTAAATATAATAAAAATGACTGCAATGGACTCTATAAGAATTATTAAAAAATTCTAGGCAGCCTCTCCCTTTAGAAATTGACAATATATGATGGGAAGAAAAATAAAATATCTTCTCCACACTAGAACCTGCTCTAATCCCCTTTGAGTTTTATTCCTGTAACAGATATTAGCATATTTATTAAACCAACAAAACTGAAGTCCTTTCAAAGGGGGTTAAGAAAGTACTACAAATTGCAATGATTCCTAATCAAAGCAGAAGATAATGAAATCTTGCCAGACAGAAATTTACCCACCTAGTGGATTAAAAAAAACAAGATGAAAAAGGGAGGAAAAAAAGATTCAAAGGGCTCTGATTTTTATGTTGAAATAAAGCTATCCTTGGAAGATTAAATCTAACTTTGAAATAAAAGTGATTTAAAATCAGTCAATTATGTTAAGTTGCACTTGATGTGATTTTCTTTCTACAAAACTTCTTATGTTAACTTCTCTGATTTGACTATTGTGTGCTTTGCATATGAATATATCCCTGTGTTAAGCTGTCTAAATTCACTTAAATTTGATTTGACTAGGTTAACACTAATAGTCTGTTTTGACAAATTGACAACAAAAAAAATTGCTTTAAAAAATTGAACTCAAAAAAATAAATAAATAAATAAAAATAAAAAATTGAACTCAGGAAAAGTACATGATAATTTCTACATTTGTGAGAAATGTATTGGCTATGAAATAGTATTAAAACTACACAGGTGGGACAATTCTTATAGAAATTTTCATTGTATATGATAAACAAATGAGGGTGAGAATTTAGGACTAAAGTGCAATCACAGCAATATCATAGGTTGCAGTGAGACATACTTTTTTAATTGTAGTTGATGTACAATATCGTATTTCAGGTGTAAAGCACAATGATTCAGTTATACATGCACACACATATACATTCTTCTTCAGATGCTCCTCTCTTATGAATTACTACTAAATGTTGAGTATATTTCCTTGTGCTATAGAGGAGGTCCTTGTTGGTGATCTATTTTATATATACTTTTGATTTTAAAATGATATCTGCCTACTTTTGAGAGAAACTTGAGTGTATTTGGTTCTTTGAGTGAATAGAGTCAAATTTTTCCGGAACCAGAGGAGACCAAGGGCTCTAGCAAATTCCAGTGGGAAGTGCTGCTTTGGTAGTATGAGTGAGCCGAGCTGTAGGGAGTCTGATGCAGCCCAAGTTCATTGTTCTCCAGCCTTAGGACTGGTTAGGACTCCCTCCCACAGAGCCCCTGTCCCAAGGAGTAGATCTGAATATGGAGCCCTCCAGGCAGCAAGAAAAGAAGGAGGGCAAACGGGGAAGATTTACTTATCTCCAGAGTTCCTTTCCCAGCTTTGTACATCTCTTCTATTTTGTATCACTAAGTGAAGGAGCATTAGGACACAGCAAGATCCAGAGTTGCCCATTTCCAGGAGGGTGAAAATGTGTTCCTCCACTACTCTGTAATACTAAAGATCTGACATTTTAGTGTTATAGGATATTAAGGCCTGCAAGGTTAGCCTAGAGTTCTCTCTGAGAAATGGTATGCGCTATGAGAAAGATGTTTGGAATCCAAGGTGGAGCTTGAAACTATAGGGCAGAATGAATTGACTGGTTAAGTGGTGTATATTTGCTAGATAAAAATAGATTTTATTAAAACCTCATATTGGAGGAGAGGAAACTATGCCAACACAGGAAAACTGAAGGAAGAACTTTAAGACCCTATCTACTATGGGGAGATTTGGGGCAGTGGGGGAAGAGAAAGCTCCCTTCCTAGGCCTGACATGCTCAGTCGCTTAGGCCTGTTTGACTCTTTGTGACACCATGCACTGGAGTCCATCAGGCTCTTCCGTATATGGAATTTTCCTGACAAGAACACGAGTGTGTTGCCATTTCCTACTCCAGGAGATCACTGCTTTTCATATATTTAAGACATGTTTTGCTTTTTCCTTTTCTGGTATCCATCTGTTCTCCTTTGCCTGTTTCTCACTCAGGATTTTGGTGTTTTTCTTACTAATTTTAGGAGTCTTTTAAATATATAGTAAGAAAATTAAGTATTTGGTGTAATATATGTTGCAAGTAGATTTTTTTTTCCATGTGGTCATTTCTCTTTTAACTTTATTTTTGTGTTTTATTCAAGGTGGTTACTTTAGGCACACAGGAAAGATATATGCATATATGAGTGTGTGTTTTTATATATATATATATATATATATATATTTAGAAATAGAAAACTAAAGGACAGCTATGTCATGACTAGCATCAAGTATGTGTGTATTTAAAAGAGAGAGTGTGGGGGAGAGAGAGAGAATTATCCTTATTCTATTTCAGAAGTATGAACTTCATTTGAGGGCATTTAAAATTATTGAAGTTAGTCAACTTTTTAAATAATTTTTTTTATATCGGGAGTTAATTTTGATTTATTATTATTTTTTCAAATAGTAAATGGTATATGCTTAGTACTTTACATTGATACCTATTTTGCCTTGTTTGTGTCATATGTGTTTGTGAGAGTTGTTGGGGTTGTATATATTTAGGAGTTTAATTCGAGTTTTAGGGATTGGCTTGTGCAAAGGAAAGTGTAAACAATTACTTCAATATATTTTTATGGATAATTTTTTTCTGTGCAGTACTTTTTATACCTTGACAAAAGAAGCAATTTAGGGTATGCAACAGTGATTAGATATATTATCTCTATCTGCCAATTTTTATTCTACTTATATTTCATATTAACCATTGTAGTTTTCAGATAGATGATAATAGGATGGGAGCTTGATATATTCCTGTGCCACTGTTTCAGCCTTAATGAGGTAGGAGGTTAGTGAAGACTACCCTTGCTTTCTAAATGAGTTGCTTTTGATGAGGCTCATCAGGAACACTATGTCAACAGGCATTGCTTGCTTTCTTTTAAGCTTAAGTAGAGCCTTGTGACACATAGTTTTTAAAGTTCAAAGTAATAAATTTTTAAAGGATCATGTAAACTGAAAAACTAGTTCAATTTACTACAATCTGACAAAGTATTTTAGAAACTCATAATTTTATTAACATAGTGATCTCAACCAAAAAACACAGCTGTTTAATTCATACTACTGGTCCACTTCTATGCAATTAAGCATAAACCACAAAACTGCAGACATTACATTAAAATTATGCTATAGGTTAGAACTGGTAATAAATCTATACAAATTAGTCTAGTATAAAGGCAGCTAAATTGACAATAACTTCAACTGCTTTCATTTTCACCAGTTGCATGATATTTGAAATACCACAGAAGAGCAGGTGGATTTTAGCTTGGATAATTGACATCAATGGAAAAGTCAAAATTGTTTCATGTGGCCTGGAAACCAGGCACCTAGTGAGGCTCTAATTAAAATATATTTATCAAACTACTATTGGTGAATATCAAAATATGTAAAAATCATAGCTAGGTTCTATTTTATTATTTTTAACCCTTATATTTAGCACCAAGATAAATTTCAGAAGAGATAGAGACAATGCTTTGTAGAATTGCTAGTTCTGGTGTTTTATATAGAGGACACAAACTATAACAGATATAAGACTTTTAGCTTCCATTATTTAAAATTATAAATACATTTTTTAAGATAAAAAAGGATGTACTCTAAGCTAATTCCCTTTTTGTGCGCTTTTTCTCTTTAGAGAGAAAAAATAAAGCAGTATGTACTACCTAATTAAAGAAAATATCATCCAATAAGGGTATTAAGCCTTAAAATCTTATTTTGCAAACTATTTGATATCTATCTACAAACCTGAATTTTGGGTCTATTAAAAATAATTTGGAGTCTAGAGTACTTGATTCCAGGTCTTTATGGGATATATTTACATCCATTCAGGGCTTCTCTGGTGGCTCAGTGGTAAAGAAACCACTTACAACACAGGAGACACAGGTTTGATCCCTGGGTTCGGAAGATCCACTGGAGAAGGAAATGCAACCCACTCCAGTATTCTTGCTGGAGAATCCCATAGATGAAGGAGCCTGGTGGACTACAGTCCATGGGGTCACAAAGAGTTGGATGCAACTGAACAACTAAGCAGGCAAACAAACCAAGTTTCCTGCTACATTTGGCAAACCCAATCTTTCCATTTTCCACATGCTAACTAGACTAATCCTTTTAAAATAAAAATCTTGACTATATCAGGTACATGTGTCAAATATCCCATACTTCATAACATGGAATACAAAGGCAGCACTGTCTGCTTCCAGTGTTTGTTTTTCACATTCTTATTCCATCTTTGTCATCTTTCCATTACCTTCCTTCCTAGCTGCAAACCACATTATTGTTTTGAAGATATAAGTGTGTGAAGTGAAAGTTGCTCAGTCATGTCTGACTCTTTGTAACCACATGGGTGTAGTCTGTGGAATTCTCCAGGTCAGAATATTGGAGTGGGTGGCCCTTCCCTTCTCCAGGGGATCTTCCCAACTCTGGGATCAAACCCATGTCTCCTGCATTGCAGGTGGATCTTTACCAGCTGAGCCACAGAGTATGTGAAAAAAATATCCCTGCCTCTGGTGCTTTAACTCTTGCTCCTCTCTTTGGTGAAAGTGCTCTTTTGCCAGATATCTAGAGAGCTTACTTGCTCCTTTGCTATGGGTCTCCAATGAGATGTCATATCTGAGAGCTTTTCTTTCACCACTCTGTAAAACTGATATGTTAGTTCCTCTCATGTTCAAACTCCTTATGCAGTCTTATCTTTTTTGCATCACTGTAACAAACTTATATTTCTATTTCTTTATTATTTTGCTCTTTCCATTTAATTTGCATGAAGAGACTCTGCCCTTTTGTTTACACTTGTATCCCCTGTACATGTTTGATACTCAAATATTTACTAAACATTTCTTGAATGAATTAAATAGTAATTAAATGAAAAAAGATTAAATGGCTAATGAATTATCTGTAGTTCATGCAAAAAGTACTGGCATTTGAAATCAACCTAAGGAAATTTGTATGACCACATTGATGAGATTAATGTTGGTGTGCCAAAATTAAATTTTGTTCCATAAAGAATAAGATCTGTTTCTTCTCTCATTTTCCATTGAACTCTTTTTTTTTTTTTTTTTTTTGTAGCAGTACTTTTCTTTTTGTTCAGAAATGCTCATAATAACTCATCTAGGTCTAGGAACTTCGTTTTCCCAAGTTCTCTTTCCTATATGGTTCTGGGTTGAAACTGGCCAAAATAGGAATATATACAATGTTTAGATGGTAAAATTGAAGAGGAAGCTGTTGTTCTTAGATGGTCATGAAGGGCAGACTGGGTGATAGACAAATGCAGATGTTCTCAGAAGGCTTATTCTACCTTGTCTTTCCAATCCATGGCCCCACACACCATTTACTAGTAACACAAATTAACCTCTACCTAATATTTGACTGAAGCTTCTTTAGAGGCATCAGGTTTCTCAGATGTCAATATGAAACCATTCTTCAGAGATTGGACAATCAGACACATTATTGCTTCAGGTTATTGTGGTGTTGGAGAAGACTCTTGAGAGTCCCTTGGACTGCAAGGAGATCCAACCCGTCCATTCTAAAGGAGATCAGTCCTGGGTGTTTTTTGGGAGGAATGATGCTAAAGCTGAAACTCCAGTACTTTGGCCACTTCATGCAAAGAGTTGACTCATTGGAAAAGACTCTGATCCTGGGAGGGATTGGGGGCAGGAGGAGAAGGGGATGACAGAGGATGAGATGGCTGGATGGCATCACCGACTTGATGGCCGTGAGTTTGAGTGAACTCCGGGAGTTGGTGATGGACAGGGAGGCCTGCTGCTGCTGCTGCTGCTGCTAAGTCGCTTCAGTCGTGTCCGACTCTGTGTGACCCAATAGACAGCAGCCCACCAGGCTCCCCTGTCCCTGGGATTCTCCAGGCAAGAACACTGGAGTGGATTGCCATTTCCTTCTCCAATGCATGAAAGTGAAAAGTGAAAGTGAAGTTGCTCAGTCGTGTCCAACTCTTAGTGATCCCATGGACTGCAGCCCACCAGGCTCCTCCATCCATGGGATTTTCCAGGCAAGAGTACCGGAGTGGGGTGCTGGCCTGATGTGCTATAACTCATGGGGTCACAAAGAGTCAGACATGACTGAGTGACTGAACTGAACTGACTGATTATGGTTAGTGATTTTTCTCATGAGATTACATTTATATATAACAGCCAGGATCAAATAGTATACAAATTATCTCTGACTGGCTACTTTGACACTTTTGTTTTTCTACCTTTGCTACATTTGTATAAACTCTCTTTTCTATGGTAAACAGTTTGTTTCCATAATACTGTTAGTGGGTCTGGTTTAATAACTAAACTGTGAAAATAAAACTTTAATGATTAAACACTGGTCATATGTCATTATATTTCTCTATCCTGTTTAATCCTGGCAACTACACATAAGTATAACCCCATGAAAAACAAGTTGTACTATATATGTATATGTGTGTGCATGGATATATGTTGTTTAGTGGCTAAGTCATGTTTGACTCTTTTGCGTCCCCAGGAACTGTAACCCACCAGTGATCCTCTTTCCTTGGGATTTCCCAGGCAAGAATACTAGAGTGGGTTGCCATTTCCTCCTGCAGCTGATCTTCCTGACCCAGGGTTCAATCTCATGTCTACTGCATTGGCAGGTGGATTCTTTACCACTGAGATAAATGGGAAGCCCACATGGATATATAGTAGAACTCTAAAAACTTTTTAATTAAGCTGAAAAAGGATATTTTTATAAAACCGGTTTTCTTATCTTCCAGATGTTACTACATTTTATGACTCTGAAATGGTTACAAATTCTAATTTTGTATTTAATAAGTAAAGAAGCATAATCACTGAAGTTAGTCAAATTATTGTCATAGCACACTGTTCAAATTTGTTGAATCTCCAAGGTAAATAAAGATGTCTTCAGTTTAGTTCAGTTCAGTCACTCAGTCATGTCCGACTTTTTGCGACCCCATGAATCGCAACACGCCAGGCCTCCCTGTCCATCACCAACTCCCGGAGTTCACTCAGACTCACGTCCGTTGAGGCAGTAATGCCATCCAGCCATCTCATCCTCTGTCATCCTCTTCTACTCCTGCCCCCAATCCTTCCCAGCATCAGAGTCTTTTCCAATGAGTCAACTCTTTGCATGAGGTGGCCAAAGTACTGGAGTTTCAGCTTTAGCATCATTCCTTCCAAAGAAATCCCAGGGAGGATCTCCCTCAGAATGGACTGGTTGGATCTCCTTGCAGTCCAAGGGACTCTCAAGAGTCTTCTCCAACACCACAGTTCAAAAGCATCAATTCTTCGGTGCTCAGCTTTCTTCACAGTCCAACTCTCACATCCATACATGACTACTGGAAAAACCATAGCCTTGACTAGACGGACTTTTGTTGGCAAAGTAATGTCTCTGCTTTTGAATATGCTATCTAGGTTGGTCATAACTTTCCTTCCAAGGAGTAAGTGTCTTTTAATTTCATGTGTGCAGTCATCATCTGCAGTGATTTTGGAGCCCAAAAAGATAAAGTCTGCCCCTGTTTCCACTGTTTCCCCATCTATTTCCCATGAAGTGATGGGACCAGATGCCATGATTTAGTTTTCTGAATGTTGAGCTTTAAGCCAACTTTTTCACTCTCCACTTTCACTTTCATCAAGAGGCTTTTTAGTTCCTCTTCACTTTCTGCCATAAGGGTGGTGTCATCTGCATATCTGAGGTTATTGATATTTCTCCTGGCAATCTTGATTCCAGCTTAGAAAATTAACGAGCATCCATGTAAATGCAGAATACATTTGATCTTAAAACAGTCATGTTTAATCTTAAAATCTGTTCTACCAGATCATCAGAATGGTTTCCAGTTTTAACTGGGAAAAAACAGAACAAATGAAAGATTAATTTTATACCATAAAAATTAATGTTCAGAGGAGCAAGTTGATGGTTTTGATTTTCTCTTTCACTCTTTCTCACTTGAGAATATGTTTAGTCTACTGGTGAATATAATGTGTTTGGAAACACCAGTCACCTCATTTTACATTGTTGCTTCATTTTTTGTTACTATTTTCCTATCTTTTATTTTAGGTTTTGAGAGCAAGTGATAATCTACATATGGTGTTTTGTGTTGAATTCATCTAAAGATGTAACAAAATTTTTCTATAGCTCCACATACACACATCTCCACTTTCATTCATGAACATCTTTCCTAATACAAAGTTTTGCCACTTGTTCATTTACTCATGTGCCCAAAAAAGATGTATTGAATGTTTGTGCCAAATATTTAAAGATATGGCAATAAATAAAAAGAGGTTCTCATTTCTTTCTTTTCTAACATTGTAATTTAGTGGGGATTACAAACAACTAAACATATAACTAAAGTGAAGTGTGGCAAATATGATCAAGAGGGAAATGCAGTGAGTTGCACAATAAGCATATTGATATGAATACCTAAAGTAATACTGTTTCAACTGGCATTAGACTGAAGGTTAGATGGTATCCAGTTTAGGTGGAGTGGGAAGAAGAAATGTTTCAACCACAAAGTCTGAGTTAGGATGCATGGGTATGAAAACATGTTAATACATCTGGAGCATGGATTAAGAGTGGGGAATGGTTAGAAACAAGGGAGACCAGAGCTAAGGAATTAACAAGATTTGAATGGAATTTTAGACTTTATCATGAGGGCAATGGGAAGACATATAAAAAAATGCATTGTTTGTGTGCTAAGTCACTTCAGTCATATCTGACTCTTTGCAACCCGATGGACCCTAGCCCACCAGGCTCCTCTGTCCTTGGGATTCTCCAGGCAAGAATACTGGAGTGGTTTGCCATTTCCTAATCCATGGAATTTTCCTGACCCAGGGATTGAACCCACGTCTCTTACATCTCCTGCATTGGCAAATGGGTTCTTTACCACTAACACTGCCTGGGAAGCTCCAAGAAAATGACATCCCAACACTGAAACTTATTTTCAAGAGGATTATCTGGCTGCTGAGTTGAGAATAGTGAAGGAAGAAGGGACAAGCCAGGAGTCAAGGAAACTAGTTAGAGAACAACAGATGACTCTTTTAAACTCTGGTAGTGAGAAATGAAATAACTGTTACTATCTAAAAGGTATTTACACAGGGTAACAAATAGGATTATGTAGTTGATTGTTCAGGGAATGGGGTTGCAGGGGAGAAGTCAGCTTTAACTCCCAGATTTTGAAAGTAAGCATGTAGTCAGAGAGGTGTCATTTTACAGAGTGGAACACAGGAGGCAGAGCTGTTTTGGCAGCTGTGGCAATGAGAAACAGTTTATACTGTAACGATCAAGTAGGATCCATCTATTCCTAAGTAGAACTTGGTCTATATTATTAGATATGCCCTATAGGTAAGTAAACTCCAGGAGATAGTGAAGGACAGGGAAGCCTGGTTCACTGCAGTTCATGGGGTCATAAAGAATTGGACATGACTTACCGACCGTGAACTTCCAGATGTTCAAGTTGGTTTTCGAAAAGGCAGAGGAACCAGAGATCAAATTGCCAACATCTGCTGGATCATCGAAAAAGCAAGAGAGTTCCAGAAAAACATCTATTTCTGCTTTATTGACTATGCCAAAGCCTTTGACTTTGTGGATCACAATAAACTGTGGGAAGTTCTGAAAGAGATGGGAATACCAGACCACATGACCTGCCTCTTGGTGAAACCTATATGCAGGTCAGGAAGCAACAGTTAGAACTGGACATGGAACAACAGACTGGTTCTAAATAGGAAAAGGAGTACATCAAGGCTGTATATTGTCACCCTGATGATTTAACTTATATGAAGAGTACATCTTGAGAAATGCTGGGCTAGAAGAAGCAGAAGCTGAAATCAAGATTGCCAGGAGAAATATCAATAATCTCAGATATGCAGATGAAACCACCCTTATAGCAGAAAATGAAGAGGAACTAAAAAGTCTCTTGATGAAAGTGAAAGAGGAGAGTGAAAAAGTTGGCTTAAAAGCTCAATATTCAGAAAACTAAGATCATGGCATCTGGTCCCGTCACTTCATGGGAAATAGATGGGGAAACAGTGTCAGACTTTATTTTTGGGGGCTCCAAAATCACTGCAGATGGTGATTGAAACCATGAAATTAAAAGATGCTTACTCCTTGGAAGGAAAGTTATGTATACCTGTGGTGGATTCATTTTGATATTTGGCAAAACTAATACAATTATGTAAAGTTTAAAAATAAAATAAAACTACATGTTTCAATGTCATTCTCCCAAATCTTCCCACCCTCTCCCTCTCCCACAGAGTCCATAAGACTGTTCTATACATCAGTGTCTCTTTTGCTGTCTCGTACACAAGGTTATTGTTACCATCTTTCTAAATTTCATATATATGCGTCAGTATACTGTATTGGTGTTATTCCTTCTGGCTTACTTCACTCTGTATAATAGGCTCCAGTTTCATCCACCTCATTAGAACTGATTCAAATGTATTCTTTTTAATGGCTGAGTAATACTCCATTGTGTATATGTACCACAGCTTTCTTATCCATTCATCTGCTGATGGACATCTAGGTTGCTTCCATGTCCTGGCTATTATAAACAGTGCTGCGATGAACATTGGGGTACACGTGTCTCTTTCCATTCTGGTTTCCTCAGTGTGTATGCCTAGCAGTGGGATTGCTGGATCATAAGGCAGTTCTATTTCCAGTTTTTTAAGGAATCTCCACACTGTTCTCCATAGTGGCTGTACTAGTTTGCATTCCCACCAACAATGTAAGAGGGTTCCCTTTTCTCCACACCCTCTCCAGCATTTATTATTTGTAGACTTTTGGATCACAGCCATTCTGACTGGTGTGAAATGGTACCTCATAGTGGTTTTGATTTGCATTTCTCTGGTAATGAGTGATGTTGAGCATCTTTTCATGTGTTTGTTAGCCATCTGTATGTCTTCTTTGGAGAAATGTCTATTTAGTTCTTTGGCCCATTTTTTGATTGGGTCATTTATTTTTCTGGAGTTGAGCTGTAGGAGTTGCTTGTATATTTTTGAGATTAGTTGTTTGTCAGTTGCTTCATTTGCTATTATTTTCTCCCATTCTGAAGGCTGTCTTTTCACCTTGCTAATAGTTTCCTTTGATGTGCAGAAGCTTTTAAGGTTAATTAGGTCCCATTTGTTTATTTTTGTTTTTATTTCCAATATTCTGGGAGGTGGGTCATAGAGGATCCTGCTGTGATGTATGTCAGAGAGTGTTTTGCCTATGTTCTCCTCTAGGAGTTTTATAGTTTCTGGTCTTACATTGAGATCTTTAATCCATTTTGAGTTTATTTTTGTGTATGGTGTTAGAAAGTGTTCTAGTTTCATTCTTTTACAATTGGTTGACCAGATTTCCCAGCACCACTTGTTAAAGAGATTGTCTTTAATCCATTGTATATTCTTGCCTCCTTTGCCAAAGATAAGGTGTCCATATGTGCGTGGATTTATCTCTGGGCTTTCTATTTTGTTCCATTGATCTATATTTCTGTCTTTGTGCCAGTACCATACTGTCTTGATAACTGTGGCTTTGTAGTAGAGCCTGAAGTCAGGTAGGTTGATTCCTCCAGTTCCATTCTTCTTTCTCAAGATCGCTTTGGCTATTCGAGGCTTTTTATATTTCCATACAAATTGTGAAATTATTTGTTCTAGCTCTGTGAAGAATACTGTTGGTAGCTTGATAGGGATTGCATTGAATCTATAAATTGCTTTGGGTAGTATACTCATTTTCACTATATTGATTCTTCCAATCCATGAACATGGTATATTTCTCCATCTATTAGTGTCCTCTTTGATTTCTTTCACCAGTGTTTTATAGTTTTCTATATATAGGTCTTCAGTTTCTTTAGGTAGATATATTCCTAAGTATTTTATTCTTTCCATTGCAATGGTGAATGGAATTGTTTCCTTAATTTCTCTTTCTCATTATTAGTGTATAGGAATGCAAGGGATTTCTGTGTGTTGATTTTATATCCTGCAACTTTACT
Organism: Bos grunniens; assembly: GCF_055505025.1. Classification (NCBI taxonomy): domain Eukaryota; kingdom Metazoa; phylum Chordata; class Mammalia; order Artiodactyla; family Bovidae; genus Bos; species Bos grunniens. The sequence goes on along the minus strand of NC_141170.1, from coordinate 110,706,227 downwards.
ATAATCATTGATTAGTTCTAGTAATTTTCTGGTGGAGTCTTTAGGGTTTTCTATGTAGAGGATCATGTCATCTGCAAATAGTGAGAATTTTACTTCTTCTTTTCCAATTTGGATTCCTTTTATTTCTTTAAAAAAGAAAAAAAAGGAAAGTTATGACCAACCTAGATAGCATATTGAAAAGCAGAGATAATACTTTGCCAACAAATGTCCATCTAGTCAAGGCTATGGTTTTTCCAGTAGTCATGTATGGATGTGAGAGTTGGACGGTGAAGAAAACTGAGCACCGAAGAATTGATGCTTTTGAACTGTGGTGTTGGAGAAGACTCTTGAGAGTCCCTTGGACTGCAAGGAGATCCAACCAGTCCATTCTAAAGGAGATCAGTACTGGGTATTCATTGGAAGAACTGATGCTGAAGCTGAAACTCCATTACTTTGGCCACCTCATGTGAAGAGCTGACTCATTGGAAAAGACCCTGATTCTGGGAAGGATTGGGGGCAGGAGGAGAAGTGGATGACAGAGGATGAGATGGCTGGATGGCATCACCGACTCGATGCACATGGGTTTGAGTGAAATTCAGGAGTTTGTGATGGACAGGGAGGCCTGGAGTGCTGTGATTCATGGGGTCACAAAGAGTCAGACACGACTGAGTGACTGAAATGAACTGAACTAGCGACTGAACAACAACATAGGTAAGTAAGGAGATGGCAGGTGAAGAGTTACTTGGAAGGAAACATGAGTTTAATTATGATTTTTAAATTGTTAGTGTATAAAATGATGATTCAATATATTTGTACATTGTAAAATGACTACCACAATCAAGTTAATTAAGACATTCACCTCTGCACATAGTTTTATGATGGGTGTGTATGTGTCTGATGAAAGCATAAGATCTACTCTTAGCAGATTTATAGTATACAATACAGAATTTTTATCTAGGCAACAACTTTAAGATGTTCAATATGTTGATTTGATACATTTATATATTGCAATATGATTACCACCATAGCATTAGACAAGACCTGTACCATGTCACAGAATTATTACTTCATTTTGTGATGAGAACATTTTAACATTTAGCTTCTTAGCAACTTTGAAGTATATATATTTCAGCTTTGTTGACTATAATCACCATGCTCTGCATTAGATCCCCACAACTTATTCAACTTATAGTTGAAAATTTGCATCCTTTGGCCAACATCTCCCCATTTCCTCTATCCTTCAGCTCCTGGCAACCATCATTATGCCCTCTGGTTCTATAAGTTCAACTCTTTAATATTCCATATATATGTGAAGTCATACAGTGTTTGTCTTTCTATGTCTAGCTTATTTCTCTTAGAATAATGTCCTCCAGTTTCATCTCCTGGCATAAATATCAGGGTATCATTTTTATGGCCAAATAATATTGTGTGTGCTCCTTACATTATCCACTCATCCATTAATAGACCTTTAGATTTTTTCTGTGTCTTAGCTAATGTGAAAAACGGTGGAATGAACATGATAGTCTGGATATCTTTTTGAGATGCTAATTTTATTTCCTTTGTGCATGTGTGTGTATGTATATATATGTGTATATATATATATGTATGTATATATAAAACATACATATATATATGTATGTATGTTACATATATATGTATGTTACTGAGCCCAAGCTCATTCTTCTTGCCGAACAACAGACAAATGAATCAGGAGATGAGTTTTGGAGCAAGGAATGATGGCTTTAATCAGACAGCCAGCAACTGAATAGATGGCAGATTAGTGTTTCTAAGAACCATCTCATCTCAGTCAGGATTCAGGGTCTTTTTATATACAATAGAGAGAAGGGGAGGGGTTTTCAGTGGCACTGGCCAGTGGCAGAGCAGGGCTGGTAACAGGTTGCTGGTTGACAGCTGCTCACTTGGTTGGAAGGAGGGCCTACCGGGCCATCCAACTAATGCCTGAGTAGGAGAGTTATAGCTGGTGTCTCTGTAAATGGGGCTTATAGGCTGGAGCCAGGGAGGGAAAGGCCCCTTATGCCCTTGGTTCCATCTGGGACAACCATTACATATATATATACAGAAGTGGGAATGCTGGATAATATCATAGTTCTGTTTTTAGTTTTGTTTTTGTTTTTTTGAGAAATCTCATTTCTCTTTCCTATAGTGGTTATTCCAGCTTATATTCCCACTAATGGGAGATGTGATTCCTGCTGGGCCTTTTGGTGAATGGTACCAGGGGCAGGACCAAGGCTATATGGGGTGGGACAAGCTACTTCTGGGTTTTGTAGCCAGGACCATAGTCAGTGAGCCTGCCACCTAGGCATGGACCTGCCTTCTCAACGCTGTTCTGGGCTCTACCAGGGTTTCACAGTGTCTTATCAGGATCCTTACACTCCCACACAGGTGCTTTTATTCATGGATGGCTGTCACATTATCATTGCTGATGAGGGATTCAAGTAGGAGAATCTCTAATCCCAGTGTCTTGCTAATGTCACTCTGTAGGGCTCAAAGTTTAATTTAATTCCATTTTCAAGTGAGAGAGATTTGATCATGGTTAAGTGTACATTTGCAGAAACAAGTAAAGGAGAATGGAGATCTATTCAAAACTTGCCTCAGGGATTATTAAAGCAGTCAAATACTTGCAATTGTGTCCAAAATGCATAAGATAATTTAGAATTATCTTGCATTAATTTGGTTTAGTCTTTTAAATGTCTAAAATATTTGAGAATTTGAAGAAGTAAAAACAAACATTCTACCTTATTGTCAAATGGCTAAAAAAACATGTAAAAGCGCTCAGCATTAGTAATCATGAGGGAAATGCATATTAAAACCACATAAGCTATCCCCTTATACCTGTTAGCTATTAGATTACTTTCTAGACTCATCTAGTTTAAAGTGAACTAACATCCTAAGGGCTTCCCTGGTGGCTCAGATGTTAAAGAATCTGCCTGCAATGTGGAAGACCTGGGTGGGGAAGTTTCCCTGGAGAAGGGAATCACAACCCACTCTAGTATTCTTGCCTGGAAAATCTTATGGACAGAGTAACCCATGGGGCTACAGTCCATGGGGTCACAAAGAGTCAGACATGAATGGACAACTAACTCCTTTCCTTCCTCTTTCCCAACATCTTCCAACCTCAGCATAAAAATAACTTCTAAATAGTACTGAGGTCGGAGAAGGCAATGGCATCCAACTCCAGTACTCTTGCCTGGAAAATCCCATGGATGGAGGAGCCTGGTGGGCTGCAGTCCATGGGGTTGCTAAGGTCACACGACTGAGTGACTTCATTTTCACTTTCATGCATTGGGGAAGGAAATGGCAACCCACTCCAGTGTTCTTGCCTGGAGAATCCCAGGGATGGGTGAGCCTGGTGGGCTGCCGTCTATGGGGTCACACAAAGTTTGGACACGACTGACGCGACTTAGCAGCAGCAGCAGCAGCAGTACTGAGGTAGTCAGTCGGCAAAGCACAGGTACTTTTTACTGTTACCAGTTTCATATCCATCACTGAAAGCTAGAAAGTCGACAAGAATTATTTGATGCTGTTTATCATAGTTGTGATCACACAAATGATCTGGATGGGCAAATAGAAAATCAAGTCAAATGCCAGAGTGTTACTTTCCTGAGTGAGCAGACAATTTGGAGCTTCTAGACTGAAGAAGGAAAAGGACCTGACAATACTGGGGGTGTTTGTGTGTCATCTGACATGAGGGAAATGTTTTTCTACAATTGAGAAAAATATTCATCATATAAATTCTAAGTAGCTATTTCATTCTTATCATAAAATAGCTTGTAAGCTGCCACAGGTTTTTAAAAAGTGAGTTATTACATCATTATGGAGAAATGTTCTCCAGTATAGGTCTCTAAGAGGAATTCTTAGTAGGGAAGACGAGGTCAATAAAGTCGATACATGTCTAGGTATTTTGTTTATTCAAGTTTGAGGGGCTTTCTTTTCCTTTGATGACGTATTCAAATGTTAAACTGTTTATATATTCATGTAATGACCTCAAATAACAGAATAATTGATGCTGGTGGTGTTCATTGTTCTTTTTCTTGTGTGTGCAGTTTTGAATGAAGCCTGGGATGCTGCCGTCCATGTGGTTGCAAAGAGTCAGACACAACTGAGCTACTGAACTGAACTTATCAAGAAAGTGTCCAATTTGCCCTTGACCTAAGTAAGAAGAGAAGATCCCCTGGAGGAGGGCATGGCGACCCACTCCAGTATTCTTGCCTGGGAAATCCCATGGACAGAGGAGCCTGGAGGGCTACGGTCCATGGGGTCACAAAGAGTCAGACACAACTGAAGCGACTTAGCATGCTTACAAAACTTTTTGTGAGAGAGATTTGATTACAGATCTTCAGTTCATCTGCTTTCCTCTTATTTACAGAGCCATGCATTTTTTTATGATAAAACAAAATCAGTTTTTTAGGATGATTTCCCCCAAATTCTGTCAGATAAGTTTTTACCTTCTACAGAAGCCCTTTCTTCACAAATTCACTGAACACTTTTCATTCCAAAAAGCAAAATAAGACTTCACCTGCTATTTTTCTCCATTTTTAATTCTAAAGATTTATGAAATTTCATATACGTGCACCATGCTTAGTAGCATATTAATATATAAAAATATAGCTTCTAATGTGCACTAATAGTTATAGTCACAAAGTCCAATATGTCACATAGAGGTTTATATATTGTAAATAAGGAGATGCATAGAAAGTCTACACTAGTTTTTGTATTTTCCTATTTTATAAATATTTATTCTTTCCTAGTTTATAGAAACTTGAGAAGATTATCAGGAAGTAGGAGGCTATGATTGTCTTCTCTTCTTATATAAGTCAACAGCAAATTAGACACTTTATGGATATTCAAAGTAAAAAAAAAAAGAACAATGAACACCACTGGCATCAATTATTCTATTATTTGAAGTCATTACATGAATTTATAAACAGTTTAACATTTGAATCTGTCATCAAAGGAAAGGAAAGCCCCTCAAACTTGAGTAAACAAAGTACCTGGTCGTGCATGGGTCACTACATTTCTTTCGAAATTTAAAGCTAATTAGCTGATGTTGTGGAGAAGGCAATGGTACCCCACTCCAGTAGTCTTGCTTGGAAAATCCCATGGATGGAGGAGCCTGGTAGGCTGCAGTCCATGGGGTCGCTAAGAGTCGGGCATGACTGAGCGACTTCACTTTCACTTTTCACTTTCATGCATTGGAGAAGGAAATGGCAACCCACTTCAGTATTCTTGCCTGGAGAATCCCAGGGACAGAGGAGCCTAGTGGGCTGCCGTTTATGGGGTCGCACAGAGTCGGACATGATTGAAGCGACTTAGCAGCAGCAGCAGCAGCTGATGTTGACTCTATCAATTTGTGTTTCAGTCATTTTTGGGGTGCTGTTAAAATGACGATTGATGTCATACTGACCATTTTCTAATGCTGACTTTCTTTTATCACAGCACTATTAAGAGGGAGCAAGACTGGGGAAAGTTCCATTTCTGGTTCCTCGCATAAAGTCAGGTTTGTAGGTTAAACCCCAAAATAGCATCTGGGGTCTGAATTGGGGTGGGAGACTATGATGATGTGGTTCAGTGTTTGGGTATTCGTTTTTGTTTATTCTTTTTTGATTTTTTTCTCAACTGCAGGGCCATGAAATATAGCTGCCATAGGAACAAAAGCACAAGATACTGACAAGCGGAAGTAAGACTAAGCAGCATCTACTTCTGACAAGAAAACTTATGGTAAGGTCTGTCATTTACCCTTCTCACAAAATACTTCAACAAATGCACCAATCCATGGATTTCACTTTTGTGACAATCGTCACTGACAGCTTTCTTGCTTCACAGGTCCTAAGTCAGTCCCTTTATTTCATGTATTTATTTTCCTTTTTAAGATTTTATTTTTTAGACAAATTTTGCATATGTAACAAAAATTCAAATGTTGAATCAGTCTTGCATATATGGGTTAAATAAAACTTGGTTGTGGTGTGGCATTCTTTTTATATTTCTTTGATTCAGTTTGTAATATTTTGTTGAGGCTTCTTGCATTTGTGTTCATGAACGATGTCAGTCTGTATTTTCTTTCCTTGTAATGTCTTTCTCTGATTTTCGCATTAGGATAATGCTGATGTCATATCTTCTGAAGGAGAATGAAGAGAATTGGTAGAATTTCTTCCTTAAATATTTGGTTGAATTCACTGGTGAATCAATATAGCCCTGGTGTTTTCTGCTTTGGAAGGTTATTAATTATTGATTGAATGTTTTTTTTAAAAAATTACATAGGCCTATTATATTCTTCTATTTCTTCTGTGTAAATTTTGCCAGGCTGTGTCTTTGAAGAAGTTAGTGTATTTCACCTAGATTAGCAAATTTGTGAGCAAAGACTTATCTATATTATTGATTCATTGTACTTTTATGTTCAGAGAATCTGTATATACGTGCCCTCTTTCATTTCTGATATTAGTAATTTGAATTCTCTCTCTTTTCTTCTGTTTACTTAGAATTTAATTTGCTCCTCGTTTCCTGATTTTCTATGAAGAAAATTTAGCATATTGACTTTACACATTTCTTCATTTCTAATACATGCATTCAGATCAGTTCAGTTCAGTTGCTCAGTCATGTCCAACTCTTTGCGACCCCATGAACCACAGCACTCTAGGCCTCCCTGTCCATCACTAACTCCTGGAGTCCACCCAAACCCATGTCCATTATGTTGGTGATGCCATCCAGCCATCTCATCCTTTGTCGCCCCCTTCTCTTCCTGCCCCCAATTCCTCCCAGCATCAGAGTCTTTTCCAATGAGTCAACTCTTTCCATGAGGTGACCTGCCGGGGTCCAGCCCCGGTGGATCCAGGGAATTCGAAGCGGGGACGGCGTCGGCGAGGATCAGAAAACAACTGCTTAATTAAATGTTAATTAAGGATATAACGAGTAATAGAATAAGGATAGCTCAGTGAGGAAATTCAGTGGAGAAAAGAGGCTGAAATAAGGATAGCTCAGTGAGGAAATTCAGGGGAGAAAAGAGGCTGAATAATTCAGCCCGAAGGTAAGAGAAAGAATGACATGGGGAGACCAAGTTTTGGTGAACAAGGCCCGCACTTTATTTTCCAAAGTAGTTTTTATACCTTAAGTTATGCATACAGGATAATGGGGGAAGGGGTAGAGTCATGCAGCAAGCCAGGCTTTCTTCCTGCAAACTTATCATATGCAAAAGCTTAGGTGATTTGCATCATCTTCTGGCCCGGAGGCCTGTTAACATTTTAAGACCCTTTCTTCAGAAAACTTATTTTTCTCTAAAGGTGATTGGTCAGGAGCCACCCTCCAAAAGCATTAGATAAAGTTGCATTCCTACAGAGCAAAGGTGTGGTGGGCTATAACAAGAAAAAGAATTAACTCAAGGGTCCCAGGTTACAAACATTAAAGCTACTACTTACACTAATTATATTAATCAATACACTGCCAGGGACACAGCAGGTAAGGGAAATGGAAACCTAACAGCAAACATTGGCCCAACAAGTGAAAATCCCTTCATCAATACAATTTCTAATCAATCTTTTAACTGCTCAAAAGAATCTGTGTTTAGACAGTTTAGAACATCTCCTGCCTCTCACAGTTGGGAGGCTGTGAACAATCACATGTGGCCAGAAAAACCTATTCAGGCAGGCTAGAGGATTTCCAAAGGAGTTTGTGGGTTGAAACACTGTCACACCCAGGAATTATTAACTGGAGCTGTAAGCTAACTGTTTTTTCAGAGAGGTAGTGGGGGACAGCTCCCCGTAAAGTCAGAGGTGTAGGTGAAAGCACAAAGCAGAAAGTAGGCAGACTCTGGTTTTGGGTGTAAATGCTCTAAAATTTCCAGGGGGACCCCTGAGGCTCGATCCCGCCTTTGCGTATGCCGAGCCTCCTTCCTCATGACCTTTGTCAAGGGTAGAGTTCCTCACACTGGCTCCCAGCAGTGATAGAATTCCAGTTGAGCTATTCCAGATCCTGAAAGGTGATGCTGTGGAAAGTGCTGCACTCAATATGCACTCAATATGCAATATGCTGGCTCCCGGCAGTGACCAAAGTAATGGAGTTTCAGCTTTAGCATCATTCCTTCCAAAGAACACCCAGGACTGATCTCCTTTAAAATGGACTGGTTGGATCTCCTTGCAGTCCAAGGGACTCTCAAGAGTCTTATTCAACAACACAGTTCAAAAGCATCAATTCTTTGGCAATCAGCTTTCTTTATAGTCCAACTCTCACATCCATACATGACTACTGGAAAAACCATAGCCTTGATTAGATGGGTATTTATTGGCAAAGTAATGTCTCTGTTTTGAATATGCTATCTAGGTTGGTCATAACTTTCCTTCCAAGGAACAAGTGTCTTTTAATTTCATGGCTGTAATCACCATCTGCAGTGATTTTGGAGCCCCCCAAATTAAAGTCTGTCCCTGTTTCCATTGTTTCCCCATCTATTTCCCATGAAGTGATGGGACCAGATGCCATGATCTTCGTTTTCTGAATGTTGAACTTTAAGCCAACTTTTCACTCTCCTCTTTCACTTTCATCAAGAGGCCTTTTAGTTTCTCTTCACTTTCTGCCATAAGGGTGGTGTCATCTGCATATCTGAGGTTATTGATATTTCTCCCGGCAGTCTTGATTCCAGCTTCTGCTTCTTCCAGCCCAGTATTTCTCTTTATGCACTCTTCATATAAGTTAAATAAGCAGGGTGACAATATACAGCCTTGACGTACTCCTTTTCCTATTTGGAACCAGTCTGTTGTTCCATGTCCAGTTCTAACTTTTGCTTCCTGACCTGTATGCAGGTTTCTCAAGAGGCAGGTCAGGTGTCTGGTATTCCCAACTCTTGAAGAATTTTCCACAGATTATTGTGATCCACACAGTCAAAGGTTTTGGCATAACAATAAAGCAGGAGTTGGTGTTTTTCTGAAACTCGCTTGCTTTTTCCATGATCCAGCAAATGTTGGCAATTTGGTCTCTGGTTCCTCTGCCTTTTCTAAAACCAGCTTGAACATCAGGAATTTCGCAGTTCACGTATTGCTGAAGCCTGGCTTGGAGAATTTTGAGCATTACTTTACTAGCGTGTGAGATGAGTACAATTGTGCAGTAGTTTGAGCATTCTTTGACATTGCCTTTCTTTGGGATTGGACTTAAAACTGAGCTTTTCCAGTCCTGTGGCCACTGCTGAAGTTTCCAAATTTGCTGGCATATTGAGTGCAGAACTTTCACAGCATCATCTTCCAGGATTTGAAATAGCTCAAGTGGAATTCCATCACCTCCACTAGCTTTGTTTGTAGTGATGCTTTCTAAGGCCCACTGGACTTCACATTCCAGGATGTCTGGCTCTAGGTCAATGATCACATCATCGTGATTATCTGGGTCGTGAAGATCTTTTTTGTACAGTTCTTCTGTGTATTCTTGCCACCTCTTCTTAATATCTTCTGCTTCTGTTAAGTCCATACCATTTCTGTCCTTTATCAAGCCCATCTTTGCATGAAATGTTCCCTTGGTATCTCTACTTCTCTTGAAGAGATCTCTAGTCTTTCCCATTCTGTTGTTTTCCTCTATTTCTTTGCATTGATCACTGAGGAAGACTTTCTTATCTCTTCTTGCTATTCTTTGGAACTCTGCATTCAGATGCTTATATCTTTCCTTTTCTCCTTTGCTTTTTGCTTCTCTCCTTTTCACAGCTATTTGTAAGGCCTCCCCAGACAGCCATTTTGCTTTTTTGCATTTCTTTTCCGTGGGGATGGTCTTGATCCCTGTCTCCTGTACAATGTCACGAACCTTAATCCATAGTTCATCAGGCACTCTATCTATCAGATCTAGGCCCTTAAATCTATTTCTCACTTCCACTGTATAATCATAAGGGATTTGATTTAGGTCATACCTGAATGGTCTAGTGGTTTTCTCTACTTTCTTCAATTTAAGTTTGAATTTGGTAATAAGGAGTTCATGATCTGAGTAACAGAGTGGGTTGCCATTGCCCTCTTCAGGGGATCTTCCCAACCCAGCGATCAAACAGAGTCTCCTGCTTGGCAAACAGATTCTCTACCAGTCTTAGCCACCAGGGAAACCCTCTTTCTCTCGTTTCTTTTAGGATAAGTTTGGATTTTTTTTTCAGATAGTTCTTATTTCCTGTGGTAGATTTGTATCTCTATAAACTTTCATCTTAGAACTGCTTTCATTATATCCTAGATTTTGGATCTTTATGTTTTTGTTTTCAGGTAATATATATGATTGCTTTTTTGATTCCTTCACTGAGTCATAAATTATCTAGTAGCATATTGTTTAGCTTCCACACATTTGTGTTTTTTGCAGTTTTTTTTTTTTTAACTTGTAGATAATTTCTTTTGCCACAGTGTTGTAGTCAACAAATATGCTTGACATGATTTCAGTTTTCTTAGATTTACTTAGACATGTAATCTATCCTGGAGACTTTTTGATGTGCGCTTGTAAAAAATGTATATTTCTCTGGTTTTGGATAGAATGTTTTTCAAGTCCATGTGGTTTAGTATGTTATTTATTATTCTTTTTAATATGATGATAAATGGAATTGTTTCCTTGGTTTCTCTTTCTGAGCTTTTTCTGTTAGTGCATAGGAATGCAAGAAATTTTTGTGTATTAATTGTATATCCTGCAACTTTAACAGTCTCATTGATGAGCACTGATAGAAGTTTTCTGTCTTCAGGGTTTTCTATATATATATCGTCTCATCTGCAAACTGTGACAGTTTTATTTCTTCTTTCTAATTTGGATTTCTTTTATTGTTTTTTATTCTCTGATTTCCATGGGTAAGACTTCCAAAACTATGTTGAATAATAGTGCAAGAGTGGACACTCCATCAAGGGCATTCTTCATTTTTGTTACAGTGGTTTTGATATGTAGCATTTTTCTCTGGTTCTTTCTCAGAATTTTCACCTCTTCTGCTTATGTTGCCCATCTGTTCTTACATGTAGTTTACTGTATACATTAGAGCCCTTTGTGTATTACTCACAATTGTTTTGAGTTTGGGGCCTGACAATTTAAGCCTCCCTGAATGTCTGGTTCTTATGTTTGCCCTGTCTTTTCAAACAGTGAGGATGCTTTGCTTTGGGTATGCCTTGTAATTTTTTCTTGATAACCATATATGATGGACCAGTTAAGAGGAACTGCTATAAATGTGTCTTTAGTAGTGGGTTGGGGGAAGAGGGAGCATATTGTATGATTAATATGATCATATGTAGTAAGATCAATCTTTTAATGAGCCTTTGTCTCTGGACTGTGAACTTTACAAGTGTTTCTCATTTTTTTTTCTCCCAAATCAGGATGTTTAGAGTGGATTGAAACTGAGTATATCTTTTCCCCAGGTCAGGCTCCATTAGGTTAGGTTCTGGTTAATTAATTTCCCCTGATGGCAGGCTTTATTAAGAAGAGCAGAGTGCTCCAGTGTATTTCAAAGTGATTCCTTTTCCCCATGCTCTGCCAGAAGACCCAGGGAATTCTTTTATAATATTTACTGTGGGAACCTGGTCAAACTCTTCATAAATCTCACAATATTGTATTCCTCATTCTCCAATAACTGGGTCCCTTGCTGTCTTTAGGTTTCAGAGTTATCCACTTTGACTCTCCAGCAATTTAGTTATAATTTAGGTTTTCACACTCTATGACTGGCTTCTGACGCAGATTCCTCACAGATATCTCTGCTTCAAGGATAAGTTGTGATTTCATATTCAATCATCTATATTTCCGGAGAAGGCAATGGCAATCCCCTCCAGTACTCTTGCCTGGAAAATGCCATGGACAGGAGGAGCCTGGTGGGCTGTAGTCCATGGGGTCACTAAGAGTTGGGCACAACAGAGTGAATTCACTTTCACTTTTCACTTTCATGCATTGGAGAAGTAAATGGCAACCCACTCCAGTGTTCTTGCTTGGAGAATCCTAGGGACAGGGGAGCCTGGTGGACTGCCATCTATGGGGTTGCACAGAGTCGGACATGACTGAAGTGACTTAGCAGTAGCAGCAGCAGCATCTATCTTTCCTATCTTGGGGTAGTGGTTTGCTCTGATACTCCCTTCTCTTATCCAAGAAGAACTATTAATTTTTCAACCTGTTCTGTTTTTTTTTTTTTTTTTCCACTTGTTATTAGGATGGAGTGCTAAGTTCTAAGCTACTTTCATTAGAACCAAAAACAGAGCAAGTAAGTTCTCATAGTAGTACAAGTGCAGAGAAAATTCAGTATGCTATATTCATTTTCAGTGGCTCTCAGTCACGGTTACTTCCTTTTACTTTCTCTTCATATGCCATAAAAATTAAACACAAAGTTTCAAAACCAGATAATGTTAATATTGGACTCTTTTGACAAGAAATTGAATTTAAATAACAAAATAGATTCAGAACAGTGAAAATAAAGTAGAAACCTCATGATATAGTTTCCAAGGAGAGGAGAAGTCCTTAAATAATTTTATTTTCTTTCCAGTGGTCATGTATGAATGTGAGAGTTGGACTGTGAAGAAAGCTGAGCGCCAAAGAATTGATGCTTTTGAACTGCAGTGTTGGAGAAGACTCTTGAGAGTCCCTTGGACTGCAAGGAGATCCAACCAGTCCATTCTAAAGGAGATCAGTCCTGGGTGTTCTTTGGAAGGACTGATGCTAACTCCACTTTGGCCACCTCATGTGAAGAGTTGACTCATTGGAAAAGACTCTGATGCTGGGAGGGATTGGGGGCAGGAATAGAAGGGGACGAGAGAGGATGAGATGGCTGGATGGCATCACTGACTCGATGGACGTGAGTCTGAGTGAACTCCGGGAGTTGGTGATGGACAGGGAGGCCTAGTGTGCTGCAATTCATGGGGTTGCAAAGAGTCGGACATGACTGAGCAACTGAACTGAAGAAAAAATATAATTTTACAAATAATGACAAAGAAATATTTTAAACTATTTATGTATAGAGTTTTATATCTCAGCCTGAACATTGTAGTTTTTAAAATAGTATTAAAGGGGGAACTATTTTTAGCTGTGCACTATAAGTCTCTTTTATGTCATTGTTCCACTTCTTCCCAACATACTTCTCACTAAGCTATTGTGACATAATTTACTGGAGAAAAAATGACCCATTTGAATATTTTTGGTAAATCCAAATATATACAATTGTCCTTCTCTCCATACTATTTCTACAAGGCAGGGTTGTCTAGTGAATCAGAGTTACTGCCTAACCTTGGTCCAGAAACTTAAGGGTTCCCTAGATGAAATTCAAATCTGCTCTTCTCCACCCCATACAGGTGGGCAAGGAGAGGCTGAAAAAATACACAAATCACTCTATATTGGTAGATGGTAGTTGTAGTAAACAAGAGAAATTACACGTGAGGTTTGTCTTGGGTGTTTACAAGAGAAGTAGATTTCTGCATCTGCCCTGTGGAATCTTAAGGGTTAGTATAGAGGCCTCCATAAGGTTCAGTCATGTGCACAGTCCAGACAGACTCAGTAACCCAATGCTTTCTTAAGGTTGCATCCTGGAAGCTGCCTCTAGCATGGGAACAGTGGAAGGAATGTCTATTCCAAGGAAAGCGGAGTGGGTAACCGTTTTTCATTTGCCCAGGTCCAGGTTGCACGTCAGCTGGCAGTTGTGTCCTCGTGAAGACCTTCTCCAGCCCCTGGTGTGATTTCAGTCTGGAAGTAAGATTATTAAACAAATGCCTTAATAGGCTTATAATATAAGAAGGTAGGGTGTGTGTTAGTTGCTCAGTCATGTCTGACTCTTTGCGACCTCGTAACTATAGGCGGCGTACTAAGCGCAGGCGGCTGTGACCTGCATGTGGCCGAGAGGAGCCACCCCATGTCTGAGGTCAGGGGCAGAAGCCGGGAGGACCCCATGCCCAAAGGGCGGTGGCCAAGAGGAGTTACCCCACATCCAAGGTCAGGGGCAGCGGCCAAAAGTACCAGACTGCAACAGCGCAGGAATGGCTGAGAGGAGCTACCCAGCGTCCGAGGTCAGGGGCAGCAGCCAGGAGGAGCTACCCCATGCCCCTAAGCCTGAGGCCAGGGGTGGTCGGCGGGAGGAGCAAACCATGCCAGAGGCCAGGGGCGATGGCAGGGAGGACCAACCCCACATCCAAGGAGCCATGGCTGCGAGGGCACAGGAGGGTCTAGAGGAGCTATCCCATGTTGAAGGTCAGGAAGGGTGGTGGTGAGATCACCCTCGTGCAATGTAAGGAGCAATGGCTGCACTTTGCTGGAGCAGCCATCAAGAGATACCCCACGCCCAAGGTAAGAGAAACCCAAGTAAGACGGTAGGTGTTGCAAGAGGTCATCAGAGGGCAAACACAATGAAACCATACTCACAGAAAACTAGTCAATCTAATCACAATAGGACCACAGCCTTGTCTAGCTCAGTGAAACTAAGCCATGCCCATGGGCCAACCCAATATGGGCGGGTCATGGAGAGATCTGACAGAATGCGGTCCACTGGAGAAGGGAATGACAAACCACTTCAGTATTCTTGCCTTGAGAACCCCATGAACAGTATGAAAAGGCAAAATGATAGGATACAAGAGAGAAACTCCTCAGGTCAGTAGGTGCCCAATATGCTACTGAAGATCAGTGGAGAAATAACTCCAGAAAGAATGAAGGGATGGAGCCAAAGCAAAAAGAATACCCAGCTGTGGATATGACTGGTGATAGAAGTAAGGCCCGATGTTGTAAAGAGCAATATTGCATAGGAACCTGGAATGTCAGGTCCATGAATCAAGGCAAATTGGAAGTGGACAAACAAGAGATGGCAAGAGTGAATGTCGACATTCTAGGAATCAGCGAACTGAAATGGACTGGAATTAGTGAATTTAACTCAGATGACCATTATATCTACTACTGCGGGCAGGAATCCCTCAGAAAATGGAGTGGCCATCATGGTCAACAAAAGAGTCCAAAATGCAGTACTTGGATGCAATCCCAAAACGACAGAATGATCTCTGTTCGTTTCCAAGGCAAACCATTCAATATCACAGTAATCCAAGTCTATGCCCCAACCAGTAATGCTGAAGAAGCTGAAGTTGAATGGTTCTATGAAGACCTACAAGACCTTCTAGTACTAACACCCCAAAAAGATGTCCTTTTCATTATAGGGGACTGGAATGCAAAAGTAGGAAGTCAAGAAACCTGGAGTAACAGGCAAATTTGGTCTTGGAATACGGAATGAAGCTGGGCAAATACTAATAGAGTTTTGCCAAGAAAATGCACTGGTCATAACAAACACCCTCTTCCAACAACACAAGAGAAGACTCTATACATGGGCATCACCAGATGGTCAACACCGAAATCAGATTGATTATATTCTTTGCAGCCAAAGATGGAGAAGCTCTATACATTCAGCAAGAACAAGACCAGGAGCTGACTGTGGCTCAGACCATGAACTCCTTATTGCCAAATTCAGACTTAAATTGAAGAAAGTAGAGAAAACCACTAGACCATTCAGGTATGACCTAAATCAAATCCCTTATAATTATACAGTGGAAGTGAGAAATAGATTTAAGGGCCTAGATCTGATAGATAGAGTGCCTGATGAACTATGGAATGAGGTTCATGACATTGTACAGGAGACATGGATCAAGACCATCCCCATGGAAAAGAAATGCAAAAAAGCAAAATGGCTGCCTGGGGAGGCCTTACAAATAGCTGTGAAAACAAGAGAAGCAAAAAGCAAAGGAGAAAAGGAAAGATATAAACATCTGAATGCAGAGTTCCAAAGAAGAGCAAGAAGAGATAAGAAAGCCTTCCTCAGCGATCAATGCAAAGAAATAGAGGAAAACAACAGAATGGGATCACTTCAAGAAAATCAGAGATACCAAAGGAACATTTCATGCAAAGATGGGCTCGATAAAGGACAGAGATGGTATGGACCTAACAGAAGCAGAAGATATTAAGAAGAGATGGCAAGAATACACAGAAGGACTGTACAACAAAGATCTTCATGACCCAGATAATCACGATGGTGTGATTACTCACCTAGAGCCAGACATCCTGGAATGTGAAGTCAAGTGGGCCTTAGAAAGCATCACTACGAACAAAGCTAGTGGAGGTGATAGAATTCCAGTTGAGCTATTCCAAATCCTGAAAGATGATGCTGTGAAAGTGCTGCACTCAATATGCCAGCAAATTTGGAAACCGCAGCAGTGGCCACAGGACTGGAAAAGGTCAGTTTTCATTCCAATCCCAAAGAAAGGCAATGTCAAAGAATGCTCGAACTACGGCACAATTGTACTCATCTCACATGCTAGTAAAGTAATGCTCAACATTTTCCAAGCCAGGCTTCAGCAATACATGAACTGCGAACTTCCTGATGTTCAAGCTGGTTTTAGAAAAGGCAGAGGAACCAGAGACTAAATTGCCAACATTTGCTGGATCATGGAAAAAGCAAGAGAGTTCCAGAAATACATCTATTTCTGCTTTATTGACTATGCCAAAGCCTTTGACTGTGTGGATCACTATGCCAAAGACTTTGACTGTGTGGATCACAATAAACTGTGGAAAATTCTGAAAGAGATGGGAATACCAGACCACCTGACCTGCCTCTTCAGAAATCTGTATGCAGGTCAGGAAGCAACAGTTAGAACTGGACATGGAACAACAGACTGGTTCCAAATAGGAAAAGGAGTTCGTCAAGGCTGTATATTGTCACCCTGTTTATTTAACTCATATGCAGAGTACATCATGAGAAACGCTGGTTTGGAAGAAACACAAGCTGGAATCAAGATAGCTGGGAGAAATATCAATAACCTCAGATATGCAGATGACACCACCCTTATGGCAGAAAATGAAGAGGAACTAAAAAGCCTCTTGATGAAAGTGAAAGAGGAGAGTGAAAAAGTTGGCTTAAAGCTCAACATTCAGAAAATGAAGATCATGCCATCCAGTCCCATCACTTCATGGGAAATAGATGGGGAAACAATGGAAACAGTGACAGACTTTTTTGGGCTCCAAAATAACTGCAGGTGGTGACTGCAGCCATGAAATTAAAAGACACTTACACCTTGGAAGGAAAGTTATGACCAACCTAGATAGCATATTCAAAAGCAGAGACATTACTTTGCCAACAAAGGTTCGTCTAGTCAAGGCTATGGTTTTTCCTGTGGTCATGTATGGATGTGAGAGTTGAACTGTGAAGAAGGCTGAGTGCCAAAGAATTGATGTTTTTGAACTGTGGTGTTGGAGAAGACTCTTGAGAGTCCCTTGGACTGCAAGGAGATCCAACCAGTCCATTCTGAAGGAGATCAGCCCTGGGATTTCCTTGGAGGGAATGATGCTAAAGCTGAAACTCCAGTACTTTGGCCACCTCATGCGAAGAGTTGACTCACTGGAAAAGACTCTGATGCTGGGAGGGATTGGGGGCAGGAGGAGAAGGGGATGACAGAGGATGAGATGGCCGGATGGCATCACTGACTCGAAGGACGTGAGTCTGAGTGAACTCCAAGAGTTGGTGATGGACTGGGAGGCCTGGCGTGCTGCAATTCATGGGGTCGCAAAGTGTCGGACACGACTGATTGACTGATCTGATTTGATCTGATCTGAACTATAGCCCTCAAGGCTCTTCTGTCCATGGAATTCTTGAGGCAAGAATACTGGAGTGGTTACTTTGGGGTAAATTTTATCATTAAATAAATATAAATATTAGTCTGTTAGTACACACAAGACTTCAGGGATTTTTCTGCAGTCACTGAGAACTATTTAATCTGTACAAGACAGATCAGATGTAGACAGACCTCTAGTTGTAAATGCAGTAGGCCATTTCTAAAGCTACTAAAATATGTTTCACATACTCAACCAAAGAAAAGAATTCAGTTTCTTGATAAGTCTCATGATTTGAGAACTACCAATGGCTATAAGCCACTAGCTTTGATCATAGTGATGCTTTCAAGTCCCACTTGGGAGGCAATGCCAAAGAATGTTCAAACTACCACACAATTGCACTCTTTCAACATGCTAGCAAAGTAATGTTCAAATTATCCATGCCAGGCTTCAATAGTACCAGAACTGTGAACTTCCTGATGTTCAAGCTGGTTTTAGAAAAGGCAGAGGAACCAGAGATCAAATTGCCAACATCTGTTGGACCATCAAAAAAGCAAGAGAGTTCCAGAAAAACATCTATTTCTGCTTTATTAACTATGCCAAAGCCTTAAACTGTGGAAAATTCTTCAAGAGATATGAATACAAGACCACCTGACCCACCTCCTAATAAATCTGTATGCAGGTCAGGAAGAAACATTTAGAACTGGACATGGAACAACAGACTGGAACCAAATCGGGAAAGGAGTATGTCAAGGCTGTATATTGTCACCTTGCTTATTTAACTTATATGCAGAGTGCATATTGAGAAATGCTGGACTGGATGAAGCACAAGCTGAAATCAAGATTGTCAGGAGAAACATCAATAACTTCAGATATACAGATGACACCACATTTATGGCAGAAAGTGAAGAAGAACTAAAGAACCTTTTGATGAAAGTGAAAGAGGAGAGTGAAAAAATTGGCTTAAAGCTCAACATTCAGAAAACTAAGATCATGGCACCTAGTCCCATCACTTCATGGGAAATAGATGGGGAAACAATGGAAACAGTGACAGACTTTTTTGGGCTCCAAAATAACTGCAGATTGTGATTGGAGCCACGAAATTCAAAGATGGTTGCTCCTTGTAGGAAAAGCTATGAACAACCTCGACAGCATATTAAAAAGCAGAGACATAACTTCGCCAACAAAGGTCCCTCTAGTCAAAACTATGGTTTTTCCAGTAGTCATGTATGGATGTGAGAGTTGGACTATAAAGAAAGTCGGATGCCGAAGAATTGATTTTTAACTGTGGTGTTAACAAGACTCTTGAGAGTTTCTTGGACAGCAAGGAGATCCAACCAGTCCATCCTAAAGGAAATCAGTCCTGAATATTCATTGGAAGGACTGATGTTGAAGCTGAAACTCCAATACTTTGGTCACCTGAATTGAAGAACAGTCATTTGAAAAGACCCTGATGCTGGGAAAGATTGAATGCAGGAGGAGAAGAAGATGACAGAGGATGATATGGTTGGATGGCATGACTGGCTCAATGGACATGAGTTTGAGTAAACTCCGGAAGTTGGTGATGGATAGGGAGGCCTGGGATGCTGCAGTCCATTGGGTTGCAAAAAGTCAGGCATGACTGAGCAACTGAACTGAATGTTATAAGGATACTAACATAGTACGTCTAGAACTTTCTACCATGAGGTGACAATAGGCCTAAGAGGTGATTTAAAACTAAAGCTTCAATCCCACTGTTGGGCATACACACTGAGGAAACCAGAATTGAAAGAGACACGTGTACCCGAATGTTCATCGCAGCACTGTTTATAATAGCCAGGACATGGAAGCTACCTAGATGTCCATCAGCAGATGAATGGATAAGAAAGCTGTGGTACATATACACAATGGAGTATTACTCAGCCATTAAAAAGAATACATTTGAATCAGTTCTAATGAGGTGGATGAAACTGGAGCCTATTATACAGAGTGAAGTAAGCCAGAAAGAAAAACATCAATACAGTATACTAACGCATATATATGGAATTTAGAAAGATGGTAACAATAACCCTGTATACGAGACAGAAAAAGAGACACTAATGTATAGAACAGTCTTTTGGACTCTGTGGGAGAGGGAGAGGGTGGGATGATTTGGGAGAATGGCATTGAAACATGTATAATATATATGAAACGAGTCTCCAGTCCAGGTTCGATGCATGATACTGGATGCTTGGGGCTGGTGCACTGGGATGACTCAGAGGGATGGTATGGGGAAGGAGGAGGGAGGAGGGTTCAGGATGGGGAACACATGTATACCTGTGGCGGATTCATTTTGATATATGGCAAAACCAATACAATATTGTAAAGTTAAAAAATAAAATTTAAAAAAAATAAAAAAAATAAAATAATAAAACTAAAGCTTCAATAAGAGAATCAAATGGTTTTATCTGAAGAGAGGAGGAATTAAAACTTGGTAAAATCTAATACTAACATGTATATACCGACATGGTATTTTGTTTTAGGGCATTCTCACTGTTTCTTACCAGACCTGCCCTTTGGCTGTAGAAAAGGAAAATGTACCTTACTGTTAAGAAACTTTTCCTGTGAATTCAATAGTGGTGAATTTATATTTTAATATAAAATTATTTTTTCTTCTTTGTAATACAGAGCAGATATATTCAAATTAACTTTTGAATTCTGCTTGTGTTTTTAATTTTACAGTATGTTATAGCATGCCTTTTATCCCAACTGAACTTTAAAAGTAAATAGTCCATGTTACATAATCATGTAAATTAATTATATAATACAAAATATATTTCCTCTAATTTTAAATTTGTAGTTAACTGTATTTTAGATACATGTATACATACATATGCGAACATATGTGTACATATATTCATATTATTTAGCTATTATATGTTTAAGATCTTGTTGTATTACAGACTTTTAGTATGGGGCTTTTATAGGAGCACTTTCTTGCCTATGGTAAAAATAACCCATCTGAATTTATCTTCCTACAGACCAAAATAATGTTATTATTAATATAAAATAAAATGTCACTTACATAGTGTGTACTAAGTACAGGTGCTTTTCAAAGATTTTTGCCTATCTTGTCTCTGCTAAACCTTACCATAACCTTGTAAAATAGATCATTATTCATTCTGCTTTCAAATATGGGAACTGTGGTACATTGAGGTTAAACAACTTGACTAACGTAATTTGTTCCTAGTGACAGAGTCAGAATTTAAACCTACAAGGTCTGACTTTTGAGTCTGTCTGCTTCCTAGTATACTACATTGCCTCCCTAACTGTGAATTAGATATATTCCTGACTTCCCTGGTGGCTCAGACTGTAAAGTGTCTGACTATGATGTGGGAGACCTGAGTTTGATCCCTAGGTTGAGAAGATCCCCTGGAGAAGGAAATGGCAACCCACTCCAGTATTCTTGCCTAGAGAATCCCATGGACAGAGGAACCTGGTAGGCTACAGTCCATGGGGTCACAAAGAGTTGGACACGACTGAGCTACTTCACTCACTTCACTCATTCACTAAGATATAATATCAGGAATAGATCAGAGATTGTTTACTTTTAGTTATCTTTGAAAAAGAAAGATTAAAAAGTTTTTGCATTACAGAAAAAGCAAGATTCTCTATATGGCTAGCAGGAGCTGTGAGATAAGGAGTCCATCAAGTTGTACTTGCTTATCTTAGACTCTAGTGCAGTGATTTTGAGACAAAATATTTCAAAGCTCGATATATTTCCTGATTTTACTGGAATTATTAAACCCCAGAGTAGTATTTAGAAACAGCAAACGTTCAGTAGACAAAAACAGATACACTGAGCAAACATGCTTTAGGAGACTATTAAAGACAGAAGAAGGAAAATACACAGCAGGTAGAAGAGTGTCTCTCTGGTAGTATGGGAGAAGAGTTCAGAGAAGCAGTCACAAGGTTGGGCAAAGATGCTCCAAAACTAAAACACTTTGCAGAAAGGCCCTGAGTTGTTCACCATTTGTGGGTTGCAGGTCATTTGCATGATTCTTCTCAAATTAATTTCTTGACTTTCCTCTGTCTGTTCTGAGTAGCTAGAGACTACATCCTCTACCAAGTCCCTTTACTCACGGGTTCTGGTGAGTGTCACACAAGAGACTGGAGGCTGGAGAGAACGAAGACACCAGAGGACATCTTTCCCATTTTTTTTTTTTTTAACTATTTCTGTCTATGTCCCTGGAAAAAAAAAAAAGGCTCTGTTTCCTCTGTGCTTTTAGTTCCCATGCAGCCCTTCTTCTGTTTTAACAATTCCCACCAGTGGCTCAGTTTCCTGGGTTCTGGCAGACTAAGGGATGGTAATGTTTCCTTCTCTTGCTAAAGTCGGTTGTCTCACAGCGTCTCACTGTTTGCCCTCATGGCTTATCTAAAAATTTCCTAACTGTTCTCCATAACAAACATCCTATTAATACACGAAATTTCTGATCTGGGCTTTGTCTTTCTGACTGGATTCTATTGATATAATTCATTTCAGTAAATAAGTATGGTAGGAGTTATAAGAAAAAGCTTTCAAGTGCTTCTGGAAATCCCACTGAACAAATGTTTTGACTCATTAAATAAATCTGGAAACCAGAAGCAAGGTCAGGACAGGAGTTAAGAGAAAGAACTATTATCATATTGTGAATGAAATCACCTTTAGGCAGAATATAGAGGAGAAAATATATGAGGATAGATGTTCTTAAGGAATCAAATCAAAGGGTGAGCTAATGAAGAAGATTGGTAAGGAAAACTTGAAGACTTCAAAGACAAGCACTATATGTATATAATTCACCAATATATAATATTTAGAGAACTCTAATAGAGATAAGTACTGAAAGTTTTCCACTGGATTTGTAATTTAGAAGGTAATTGACCTTATTGGTTAAGAGAGATAAATTTGGGTAAGTCTAGAGAAACATGCTAAAGTGGTAGACCTCTTGTTTGAGAAGAGGAAACTGCTAAAATAAATAGTTAAATGAAAGTATTAAGGACTCAAAAAACATGATCTGTTTGTATTCTATTAAGAATTTCTCAGTTTTTTGAGCAAGTTAAGTAAGGTTGGTTGTGTCAACAAGTCAAGTAGGGTTGACAAAAAATGCAAAAAGAGGGTTCTTGAAGGTTCCAGTGATAGTAGGTCAAAACAACCAGACCTGGATCATGATCAAGAAGAATGTGAGGCAAGTAAGGAGTTAAAACCGGGAACAAATTGTTGGTCCAGTGGGCTGGGTATCATTTCAGTGTAGAAGGAAGGTGCTGGCACTGCTCATGGCTCATATAGGTGTAGGAAAGGAACAGCCACCATCAAAGATGGCTGCAAGAAAAATATTTTTTAGGAAACAAGGCGATATAAAGGATAACAGGATGTAAAAAATCACCTGTGTGGAGTTTGAGGCCAAAGGCAAATGTATTCATGATGGACTGGGGGATCCAGTGACCATAGTGGTATGGATGTGATTAATGTCATAGTGGAAAGATGAATTTGTGGGAAGAGGGTGTGGAGTGGTATGGAAGGGATAGAGTGACTTAGCAATTACAGTTATGACGCATTGTATCTCCTGTCTTGTAGTTCAGAACCTAAGTTACCAAACATCTAAGGGTTCTTAGACCTTCTGCCTCTGAAGATCTGGGGCCCTTTATGTTACAGTTATCCATATTGACTTTTATTTATCCTCTCATTATCTTTTGAATTTCTGTATACTTCAGTACATATATGCATATACTTGTGTATATGTGCTAGTGTCATCCTGTTTCAGCCATCCTCAAAGTCTTTAAAGACAACAAAGTATTCATTTACGAGTCAGATGCTCAGACAAAGTTAACTGTGAAGTTTAGGGAGAAGGAGTTGGCAATAAATTTTTCCTGTCAGTGTTGTTTTCTGTGTGACTTATTATGAAATTGTTATTTTACCTAGAGATGTGTATAAACACATACACATGAAAGAGGGCAAATATATAAATTATAAAGTCTGGCACTCCTTTTAATGGTGTGATTCAGCAAAACAACAACAACAACAACAACAAACTAATTACAACTTCAGTTATCTATATAATATTTTCATGGTTTCTAACTTGTAAGGTCAACTCGATGATCCTTCTATATATCATTTTACCAGATTTTTCCTTTTTCCAGGTGTCCATAGAGAAGGCCACTCATCAAACCCAAAATGTGTTTAATCAGGAAGCATTTTAGATAAAAACATCGCTAACCTTTTCAAAAATAATTTGAAAAAGCTTTTGGATTATAGGCTTGGACAATTTCATACTAACATCTCCCTTCACTAGCAATTACAAGTGACATTTTGCAGTTTCAGAAAGACCACCAAAGCGTAAATCAAACATTTGAAGAATATTGCCTCTATTCATGCAAATGATTCTGAAATACTGTACAATAATTTATCTGCACTGCTTCCAAGAAAACACTCCAAGAAATATTTGAAAGAAAATAAAATCCTAGTCTTTTCCAGGTCCACTGCATTGAGGTCCAGGAAGAAAACTCAAGCACTGAGTTTAATTGTTCTCTTAGGGGAATCATTCACCCAAGGGTGTGTTATGCAGGTATGTAGCTATGTAAGCCTGGGCACAAATGCCTATGCCTGGGTGTCTTCTTTGTGTCTCTTAGGCACTGGGGCAAACAAACTGAGGGATTAGATCAAGTTCACTTTAAACCACAACAACAAAAAACCTCTTGAAACTACACACATTTTTTTTTTTTTTGTTAAAGGAGAGACAAATAGTTCTGCCAGATTCTTTTATATTTTGTGTTAGGAAGAGAAAATAGCAAAGCTAAAACTGTAGCCATTTTTACTCTTTCTTTTATTTTTTTCTAACTACTGTTTCTATAGAAGATTAAATTTATTTGTGATTTATAGAGGATGCATATGCTTGTTTACTATATGGAGAATAAAAACAATATAAAAGGGCAGAGAAAGAAAATACACTAAAAGTTTGTGTACTAGGTAATGTGTTAGATATTTTTGTAATATTTTGTCCTAAGTTTTCTGAAATTTTGATTTACTCAACCATAATTTCCAAGGGGAAAATGTTGTAATGGAATGTATTTTAAATTCAAATCACCTAAAACAGAGCAATCATCCTAAATTTCCTCTTTTAGAGGCTACTGGAATTAGCATCAATGCTTCTAGATTGCTGGATAATGTTCAAAAAGATGGTAGGATGTTTTTGGAGGAAGAATATAAGTATCATAAATATCATATTATAATCTTCTTATTGTTACTTGCATTCCTTTAATATTCTAGATTAATTATCATCTGCTGCATGTTTACCGTGGTTTCCACAAAATGTTACCAAAAACTTAATGGCTTAAAATAGCAAAACTTTATTTTCTAATAGTTCTTCTGGCCAGAATTCCAAAACCAACGTGTCAGCAGTCACTTCCTATAGCAGCTCTGGCTGCAAATTCTCTCCATGCTTCTAGATGTTAGTGGCTGCTGGCTTCCTTGGTGCAAGGCCATAGCACTGATTTCTCATTCATTTTCACATCACCTTCTCTTCAGTGCTTGCCTTCTCCTCTATATGTCTCTTATAAGGTCCTTTCTCATTAAATTTAGGGTCTGTCTGGAAAATCTGACCTGTATCTTTATTACATTTGCAAGTGTGTTTTCTCCAAATAAGATAACTTTCGTAGGTTTCAGAGATTAGGATTTGGACATATCTTTTGGGGTATGTAACATAAACAAACATAAACCAGTCAGCCTACTCTACCTAACATCTGTAATGTTTCTGCTGAAATAGACTTACTTTGTTCAAAGATACCCTGCTCAGGCTATGATGCCTGGGTCTATTTCATTGAGTTGAAATCTACTACCCTATTATTCTACCATAAAGATGCCAACTCTGCCATTTGAGGCCCCATAGAATGAGTGTACTTATCTTTTCTACAACAGTCTCCCAAATATTTGAATGTTGCTATAATTTCTTCTGAAAATGATTTTGGTTAAAATTGAGACATTCATGAATTCCACTTCCCTTTGTTTCTGGATTTTTCTTTTACATCTTTTCCCCTAATTAGCTGCTCTGCTTCTAAGACTGACTTGAGTCCTACTGAAAGCTATGGCTGTGTGTTTTACTATTATATTAATCACAAAATGCCATAGTGTACAATATAATAATACATTGGCTATTTGCAGTGCATTATTCTATTCCAATATTTTATAGGAATGTCAGAATAGATTATATGCTATTTCCCCCAGACAGATTGAATTTAGAGGATTTAAACAAACAAACAAACAAACAAACTTACTGTCATTTCTTCTATTTGTGTTAAATTTCTTTGGTAATTTACAGCAGGTATCATTCCTATTCTCTGAAGAGTTGGTGAAACACAAACAAAACTATTAATTTAATTCTCAAGAAATCACTGAATGATTTTGGAGGTAGTGCAGAGCTACAGATAAAATATCATTAGACAATTCTGTGAGGTGAGAAAATACTGCAAAAAGAACACCAATCATATAAAAGAAAGTTGACTTCAAATGGAGTAAAAAATGAAGAGGTGTGTTGATAGAAATTTAATCAGAAGTAATTCAGAAATAATGATAAATTAGTTGAAATATGCTATTAATTCCATTCAAAATCATTCTTTTTCAAGTCATCTTATTTCAACTTCTGATAAACATAAACTATAATTTAGGTTTCAGAAAAGCATAAAACCTGCCAAAATATTGTCACCTTACATATGTATTAAAGGTAATTCCAGACTTTTGGATTTTCTGAGAGCTCAATCATCAATATATTATCGAGAGTACAGTTTTGTAACTATTGTCACATTTCATGTTAAAATATGGGCAAAAAATATCTCACATATATTCAAATGATCTTCCCGTAGTTGTAACAGAAAGGATCATGATATACTTAGTCAATTTCATTTTCAATCTCCTTCCACCAACATTTATTTTACTTTATTTTTATGCTCAATAAGCTTCATTTTTAAAACCCAACTTCATCTTTTTCTAGCTCCAACATGTATTTTATATCAACATCAAGGACTTGTCTCTTGGAGGTAACTAATGCATTGCAAAATGAAATGAATGAATGGTCTTTGTGAATGGCAACCCACTCCAGTACTCTTGCTTGGAAAATCCCATGGACGGAGGAGCCTGGTAGGCCACAGTCCACATGGTCGAAAGAGTCAGACACGACTGAGCGACTTCACTTCCCTTCATCAAGGAATTTGGTTTGACAAACCATACTACTAATGGCAATGCTAGGAATCAAAATAGACACAAACAAGAAAATATTGTATCAAAAAGTATAATTGTTTTATATGTGAAAGGTCCCAAACAATGTTCCTTACTAGGAGACAGCTTTCTTCCTAATGGTTAAGAAATGTGGGTGATTAATTTCTCCTGTATTTTGTACTTCTCACCATGGCGTCCAAGGTCTCTATTCTCTTCCATATTGATAAAAGAGCAGCAAAAGTCCAAGAAAGCAGGCTTTTATGGGCTAGGGCTACAGTAGGGCATGGTGTTTTCACTTACAATGACTAGAATTTAGTCACATACTTATACCTAATGGCCAGGGAGCCCATGAAATGGGAACTAACTTTTTCCACATAAAGAGAAACTGGTTTTAGAGAAGAGCTGTCCAGTCTCTGGGCTTCCCTGGTAGCTCAGATGGTAAAGAATCATCCTGTGATGCAGGAGAGCTTAGTCAATCCATCAATCAGGAAGATTCCCTGGAGAAGGGAATGGCTACCCACTCCAATATTCTTGTGTGGATAATCCTGCAAGACAGGACAGAGGAGCCTGATGGGCTATAGTCAATGGGGTTGCAAAGAGCCAGACACAACTGAGCAACTTTTACTCACTCACTTATTATCAAGTCTCTGCCATATCAGGTAAAATGCTTTACTGAAAAATACCATTTAAATCAATGCATTTGTTTCAGGGTCTATTGTAATAGATATTTAAGAATCAGGGATAGTTATATAATTTGTGAGGCTCAGTATAAAATTTAAAAAATGGAATCTCTTATTCAAAAAGCAGAAGTGCCATTAAGTATATTAAAATATAAAACTTTAGTTTAAAAATCTTATATTACTTATAAACCTAGTAGGAGTTACTAAGGATAAATGACTTTAATAATATACACTGTATCTGATGAACCCTCCAGGTGGGGGGGAAAAAAAATTACTGAACACTAATATAAAGCAACTCTTAATAAGGTATTAAGACAGCAATCCAAACAGGCAGGAGGTCTGAGGGACCATGAGCCCTAAAAGGAAAGAAGCCTATAAGATGAGATCAAATTCAGATTTTTCCCAGAATGCATTATCAAAATTTGACTTTGGAAAACTGTACCCAATCAGAAAAATGCTGTGTCAAAAAGGTTGGAATGCAGAATTCTTAGGGTCTTCAGAGTGTTAAAACATGCAGTACAAAAGTCCAAAAAAAAATATTTTCCAGGAATTCATAGAAAGTGTACTTTATGAAACAAAGCAGCAAAGACTAACTGGAAAGCTGAAATGCTGAGAAGAGATTTCAGCAGCTGGGTAATCCTGAAGAAGGGCAAAGTGCATTTCAAGCCTCATCATGGCAGAAGTACTTCAGAAAACACCTCAGCCTTTCATTTGAGATGATGGTAGGACAACTTAGGAGTGATGGTCACTCTTCAAGAGCAGAGCTTATTCTCTACTGTATTTCATATTATATTTGTATTATATTAAGTTCCCATGGCAATGTGCATGTAGCAAAGAACTGAGCATGGTCTGCAGCCAGCCATCAATGAGGAATTGAAGCCCTCAAACAAGAGCCCATGAGAAATTGAAATCTGCCAATAATCACATGAGTAAGCAGGTGGCTCAGTGGTAAAGGGTCCACTGCCAAGCAGGAGACCTGGGTCTAATTAGCTGGGTTAGGAAGATCCCTTGGAGAAGGGAACGTCAACCCACTCCAGTATTCTTAGCCTGGAAATCCCATAGGCAGAGGAGCCTGGCAGGCTACAGTCTATGGGGTTGCAAAAGAGTTAGTAAGCAACTAAACAACAATGAAGCATAGGAATGGATCCTTTGCCAGTTAAAACTTAGAAGGAGGACTGCCTTAATATTATCTTCGTTTCTATCTCTGAAAGCCTCTGAAGCAGATGGTATAGCTAAGTCATTTTTTCAGATTTCTTATCTATAAGAACTGTGAGATAATAAATATT
The DNA here is from genome assembly GCF_055505025.1 of Bos grunniens. NCBI lineage: Eukaryota > Metazoa > Chordata > Mammalia > Artiodactyla > Bovidae > Bos > Bos grunniens. The sequence continues at coordinate 110,677,539 of NC_141170.1, read as the reverse complement.
GTTGAAACCAGTACATTTTGAGGTAATATTAAATAGTAATAGATAATAAATAAGTAAATAGATAATAGCTATAGATAACTAAAGTGGCTATAATATAAATGCAAAACAAATACGCTGAGTCTTAACTAAGTCTCAAATCTAGCCTGGACAGAATGATAGTGATTGAACCTCAACCTGAACCTCTACAGCTTTTAATACTGATGTTCGAAAGATTGTTGCTGAGCTGTGAAAGACACAGGGATTCTTGGCCTCTGGAGGAGAGGAATTTAATCCAGGGCCAGTGATGAGGCTTGATCATTTAGACCTTTTGTGTAATAAGTTTTATTAAAATATAAAAGAGGTAGACAAAGCTTCTGACATAGACATCAGAAGGGGGCAGAAAGAGTATCCCCCTGCTAGCCTTTAGCAGTATGTTATATACCTATCAGCAAGCTGTTAATTAGAGAGAGGAAATGTCTCCAAACTCAGAGTGGCACCAGGCTCCTCACCCACAACTTGCATTTTAAGATGACATTGGCACAAGATGAGTAATCCTGGGCCATGAAATGATTGACAAGAATCTTGAAGAAAAGAAGGTTTCCAAGTAAATATATAGGTTCATTAACATAGATTAGGAGAACAATGTATGGGTAAAACATACTGATTTGTTGAACCCTTATTGTTCTGAGTCTTAAGCAGAACCAACTTGAAGAAAGAGAGCTGCTGCTGCTGCTAAGTCGCTTCAGTCATATCCGATTCTGTGTGACCCCATAGATGGCAGCCCAATAGGCTACCCTATCCCTGGGATTCTCCAGGCAAGAATACTGGAGTGGGTTGCCATTTCCTTCTCTAATGCATGCATGCATGCTGAGTCGCTTCAGTTGTGTCTGACTCTGTGCGACCCTGTGGACAGGACCCTGTGCTCCTCTGTCCAGGGGATTCTCCAGGCAAGAATACTGGAGTAGGTTGCCATTGCCTTCTCCTGAAGAAAGACAGAGTCTAGGCTAAATACATAGTTCATTTACATAGCTTAAGAAAAACATTTCCATAAAAAAAATTAAGTTAAGTTCAGGTGGAAACCAGGTTTTGTCATGGCAACACAGAATTTTGAGAAACCTCCTTTTAATTTTGTATAGAGAAGGAAAAAAAAATCTGACACTTGTAGTTTGTTTCCTCCTGCAACTTAAGAGAGAGATAAAAAATATCTGACACTTGCAGCCTATTTCCTCTGCGTGGGGGCCCCTAGCCTTCCTTCCTGTTACCCTCTCATGTTTGGCATCTGCTGAAAATGTATGAGACATCACCAAAATGGGAACAAATGATTGACAACAAAGGGGGAAAAAAAAAAAAGACCAGATAATAAAAAGAAACTCAAGTTAATTCAAAATTAAAAAGTAATCAGTGACTTTGTGATAATCCAGTAGAGGATATGTAGAACATGCAGTGTGTCTAGAAAGCATGTGATATAATTTCAAAGTATAATTTTAAGCTTTAAATGGACATTTTAAAAGGGAAGAAAGGTCATAAGTCATTGAGTGAAGCTTTCAGTTTAAGAAGCTTATGAGAGAAAAAAAGCAAATTAAGCTCAAAGAAGTAGACCAAAAGAAAGAGTAAGGGGAAAAGGCCTCAAGATAAACATAAAATAGAAAATATATCCAGAATTTGATTCTTTGAAAATTTTAAGTGATAAGTCCCTACCAACTCTTATCAAGAAAAACAATGGCTGCGATCCAAAAGTCTACAAGTAATAAATGCTGGAGAGGGTGTGGAGAAAAGGGAACCCTCTTACACTGTTGGTGGGAATGCAAACTAGTACAGCCACTATGGAGAACAGTGTGGAGATTCCTTAAAAAACTGGAAATAGAACTGCCTTATGATCCAGCAATCCCACTGCTGGGCATACACACTGAGGAAACCAGAAGGGAAAGAGACACGTGTACCCCAATATTCATCGCAGCACTGTTTATAATAGCCAGGACATGGAAGCAACCTAGATGCCCATCAGCAGATGAATGGATAAGAAAGCAGTGGTACATATACACAATGGAGTATTACTCAGCCATTAAAAAGAATACATTTGAATCAGTTCTAATGAGGTGGATGAAACTGGAGCCTATGATACAGAGTGAAGTAAGCCAGAAGGAAAAACATAAATACAGTATACTAACGCATATATATGGAATTTAGAAAGATGGTAACAATAACCCAGTGTACGAGACAGCAAAAGAGACACTGATGTATAGAACAGTCTTATGGACTCTGTGGGAGAGGAAGAGGGTGGGAAGATATGGAAGAATGACACTGAAACATGTAAAATATCATGTAAGAAACGAGTTGCCAGTCCAGGTTCGATACAGGATACTGGATGCTTGGGGCTGGTGCACTGGGACGACCCAGAGGGATGGTATGGGGAGGGAGGAGGGAGGAGGGTTCAGGATGGGGAACACATATATACCTGTGGCAGATTCATTTTGATATTTGGCAAAACTAATACAATTATGTAAAGTTTAAAAATAAAATAAAATAAAAAAAAAAAGAAAAACAGATAATAAAACTTATCTATACCAGAATAAAACAATAGAGCATCAATTCAGATCCTATAGATAAAAGGATATTATGACTAATGTATACCAAAAAAGTTAAAATTTTTGAAATAATGGACAAATACTTATAATACATAGCTCATCAAAATTGGCATTAGAAGAAAAAGATAATCAGAATGAATGGTCCTAGTCAACAAATTACATCTGTAATTGAAAACCTACACACACACACATGGGTGCATTTACATCTATTTTTAAGCTCATATGTTTTACAAGGAATTCTACACCTAAGAAAGGACTTATATCAGTCTTATCAAGTTCTTCCAAATAATAAAATTGGAATGACTTCCCAAAGCATTTTTTGATTCTAAAATAACCTTAACACCAAAACTTTTTGAAAGTGGAAATTAGAAGCAGATATCTCTCTTAAACACAAAAACCCAAACAAAATGTTCACAAATCTAGTTCATAATTCCAAATGGTATATGAAAAGATTTATAGATAATCACCAAATAAGTTTAATTTCTGAATGTGAGGCTGGTTTACTACCTAAAAAGCAAAGTCATCACATTAACAATTTAAATAAGAAACTATATATACAATCATCTTAAGGAATGTACATAAAGCATTTAATAAAATTCAATACTTGTTCATGTTAAAAATTCTTAGTAAACTTTAGAAATAAAAATTTTCATTACATGATAGAGTTTTAATAAATGTGCAGCTAAAATCAGATTTAATGCTGAGATAGTCAATATTTTCCCTTTCAGGTTGGGAACAAGACAAAGATATCAACATTTTCACATCTGACAAATCTGAATATCATTGACACTAAAATTGGGTAAGAGAGAAATAATAAAATATAAATAGTGAAAATTAAGAAGTAAATATTTAGAAAATCCATCAGTATCTCAAATTAGCTGATATAGTTAATATACAAATTTATGTGCATCATGGGGTCCAAAGTTATTGAAAGTATGTCTAATGACAAACAATTGGAAAAATTCCACTTTTAATATTGCCCAAATCATAAATTATCTAGGGATGACTAACAAAATATGTTAGATATTTATGTTATAAAATATTATTGATTGACATTGGATGAGACAGAAAGGTAAACTGTATATACTGATTGAAAATTTAACTATTTAAAAAATGCTAATTTTCCTAAATTTCTCTATTGGAAATTCCTTAATGCAATGATTATCAAGATCACACATTTTTAGGGGTATTTTAAAAATTATTGTAATATGTGTATAGAAAAGTAAATGACCAATTTAATAATAATCTTCACAATCAATTGTGCTGGGTTTATGGCATATCTGTAGGAAGAAAATTAATTTTGACTCATTTACTGGAAACATAGGTTTTAGAAGCCCCAATTTAAATTAGAATTACACAAAATAGAACAACTTGAAATGGGAAAATATATTCGTTCTGTAAAGAAGTACTAGATGAGGAAGTTGCAGAATTACAAAAAAGATCAGAGAGCAGAGATGAGCTGAAGTTCTGGGACATTCTCATTTAGTCAGAAGTTATCATATAAGATACGTCTGATTGATCCGCAAAGGTTTTTAAAACGTGTATACTTGGGCCCTAAACAGAAAGGACCTGACTCCATAGCCCTATTGCAGGACTTGGACACCTAGATTTTTAATGAGCTCCAAAAATGTTCTAGTACACATCAGGGTTGTCTACACTTATGGCATGAAACTTTAGATAAAAATGACAGTACCAGGCAAGGATCTATCTAGCCATTTTTGGGGATTTCTCTGGGTCCTATTCTCTAATCCTAATAGGGTGAGTCAATCAAGAAATAGTTGGGGGTTGTAGTCTGACCCATCTGGGAAGAAGGGCTCTGAAGACAGTGGGCGGCCCTCACCTCAGTCACATACTACAGCATAGCCGTCTGGGCCAGCTTCTCCGGGATCAGCCTAAAGTTGTGAATTTTCTCCCCAAACTGGGTACAATTAGCACCATGATCCACCTGGAAGAGGACACGTGTGTCCCACTAAAAAAAAAAAATAATAAGTTGCAAACTGGATCTGTATATACTGACATGACAGAAAACTAGTAGTTTTTCAAAAGATAATATGGTGTAATATGTCAAAGTTTATTATCTATGACTCAAAAGGTTATTAAATTATTCTACTGAACAATGCTTCACTGATTGATTAAGAATAATGTGGGTGCTCATGGAAGACTGAACTCAATAGTGTAGTCTCTGCTATATTTTAACTGCTAAATATGTATTAGCTATAATTATATGTACTTTTTTGAGGCAAAAATTATGTAGACAATGAAAGTGAGATGGATAGTTAGACAATTAGGATATTTATCAAAATGTTAAAAGAAAGAAAGTGAAGTAGCTCAGTCGTGTCCGACTTTTTGCAACCCCATGGATTGTAGCCTGCCAGGCTCCTCTGTCCACAGGATTTTCCAGGCAAGAATACTGGAATGGTTTGTCATTTCCTTCTCCAGGGGATCTTCCTGATGCAGGGATCAAACCCAGGTCTCCTGAACTGCAGGCAGACTCTTTACTATCTGAGCCACCAGGGAAACCCATCAAAATGTTACAAACTGTTTTTAAATTTGAATTTGGCTTTATGTCTCCAAATTTATTTTTTCTTATTTTTCTAATTAAAAAAATAACTCCTATATCAGAACAAAAAGAATATCATAAAATTATGTTTCACTGAAAATGTCGTGTGATAAAAATATTGTTGTTCTTCTGTTGTAAGTTGTTTCAACTCTTTGAAACCCCATGGACTGCAGCACACCAGGTTTCCCTGCCCTTCACTATCTCCCAGAGTTTGCTCAAACTCACCTCCATTGAGTTGGTGATGCCATCTAACCATCTCATTCTCCATTTTCCCCTTCTCCTCCTTCTCTCAATCTTTCCCAGCATCAGGGTCTTTCCCAATGAGTCAGCTCTTCTCATCAGATGGAAAAAACATTAAAGTTTCAGCTTCAGTCCTTTCAATGAATATTAAAGGGTTGACTTCCTTTAGGATTGACTGGTTTGATATCTTCTCAGTCCAAGGGACTCTCAAGAGTCTTCTCCATACCACATTTTGAATGCATCAGTTCTTCAGTTCTCAACCTTCTTCATGGTCCAATTTTCACAACCGTACATGACCCCTGGAAAAATTATAGCTTTGACTATATGAACCTTTGTCGCAAATTGATGTCTCTGCTTTTGAGTATGCAGTCTAGGTTTGTCATAGCTTTCTTTCAAAGGAGACAGCATCTTTTAATTTCATAGTTGCAGTCACCATCTGCAGTGATCTTGGAGCCCAAGAAAGTAAAATCTGTCACTGTTTCCAATTTTTCTCCATCTATTTGCCATAAAATGATGAAACTGGATTCCATAATCTTAATTTTTTTGAATGTTAAGTATTAAGCCAACCTTTTCCGCTCTCCTTTTTTATGTTCATCAAGAGGTTCTTTAGTTCCTCTTCACTTTCTGCCATTAGAGTGGTATCATCTGCACATCTGAGGTTGTTAATATTTTCTCCCAGAAATTTTGATTTGAGCTTGTGATTTATCCAGCATGGCATTTAATGTGATGTACTCTGCATCTAAGTTAAATAAACAGGGTGACAATATGCAGCCTTAATGTACTCCTTTCCCAGTTTTGAACTGGTGTTCCATGTATGATTCTAAATGTTGTTTCCTGACTTGCATACAGGTTTCTCAGGAAGCAGGTAAGATGGTCTGGCATTCCCATCTCTTTAAGAATTTTCCACAGTTTGCTGTGATCCACAAAGGCTTTAGTGTAGTCAATGAAGCAAAAGTAGATGTTTTTCGGAAATTCCTTTGCTTTCTCTATGATCCAAGGAATGCTGGCAGTTTGATCTCTGGTTCTTCTGCCTTTTCTAAACCCAGCTTGTACATCTGGATGTTCTTGGTTCATGTACTGCTGAAGCCTAGCTTGAAGGATTTTGAACATACTCTTACTAGCATGCAAGATGAGCACATTTGTGCTGTAACTGGAACATTCTTTTGCACTGCCCTTATTTGGGATTGGAATGAAAACTGACCTTTTCCAGTCCTGTGGCCACTTCTGAATTTTCCAAATTTGCTGGCATATTGACTGCAGCACTTTAACAGCATAGTTTTTATGATCTGAAATAGCTCATCTGGAATTCCATCACCTCTACTAGCTTTGTTTGTATTAATGCTCCCAGAGACCCGCTTGACTTCATACTCCAGGATGTCTGACTCAAGGTGAGGGACCACACCATTGTGGTTATCCAGGTCATTAAGACCATTTAGTATAACCCTTCTGTATATTCTTGCCACTTTTTCAAATATCTTCTGCTTCTGTTAGGTTCTTTCCATTTCTGTCTTTTATCATGCCCATCCTTGCATGAAATTTTCTCTTCATATCTACAGTTTTCTTGGAGAGGTATACTTCCAATTGTATTGTTACTGTGATGTTGAATGATTTGCCTTGAAAATGAATTATGATCATTCTGTCATTTTTGAGATTGCACCCAAGTACTGCATTTTGGTAATGCTCAAAATTCTACAAGCCAGGCTTCAGCAATATGTGAACCATGAACTTCCAGATGTTCAAGCTGGTTTTAGAAAAAGCAGAGGGACCAGAGATCAAATTGCCAATATCTGCTGGATCATGGAAAAAGCAAGAGAGTTCTAGAAAAAACATCTATTTCTGCTTTATTGACTATGCCAAAGCCTTTGACTGTGTGGATCACAATCAACTGTGGAAAATTCTGAAAGAGATGGGTATACTAGACCACCTGACCTGCCTCCTGAGAAACCTATATTCAGGTGAGGAAGCAACAGTTAGAATTGGACATAGAACAACAGACTTGTTCCAAATAGGAAAAGGAGTACATCAAGGCTGTATACTGTCACCCTGCTTATTTAACTTATATGAAGAGTGCATAAAGAGAAATACTGGGCTGGAAGAAGCAGAAGCTGGAATCAAGACTGGCCAGGACAAATATCAATAACCTCAGATATACAGATGACACCACCCTCATGGCAGAAAGTGAAGAGTAACTAAAAAGCCTCTTGATGAAAGTGAAAGAGGAGAGTGAAAAAGTTGGCTTAAAGTTCAACATTCAGAAAACAAAGATCATGGCATCTGGTCCCATCACTTCATGGGAAATAGATGGAGAAACAGTGGAAACAGTGTCAGACTTCATTTATTTGGGCTCCAAAATCACTGCAGATGGTGATTGCAGGCATGAAATTAAAAGATGCTTATTCCTTGGAAGGAAAGTTATGACCAACCTAGATAGCATATTAAAAAGTAGAGACATTTCTTTGCTAACAAAATTCCATCTAGTCAAAGCTATTGGAGAAGGCAATGACACCCCACTCCAGTGCTCTTGCCTGGAAAATCCTATGGACGGAAGGGGCTGGTGGGCTGCAGTCCATGGGGTGGTTAGGAGTCGGACATGACTGAGTGACTTCACTTTTACTTTTCACTTTCATGCATTGGAGAAGGAAATGGCAACCTACTCCAGTGTTCTTGCCTGGAGAATCCCAGGGATGGGGGAGCCTGATTGGCTGCCGTCTATGGGGTCGCACAGAGTTGGACACGACTGAAGTGACTTAGCAGCAGCAATCAAGGCTGTGGTTTTTCCAGTGGTCATGTATGGATGTGAGAGTTGGACTATAAAGAAAGTTGAGCGCTGAAGAATTGATGCTTTTGAACTGTGGTGTTGGAGAAGACACTTGAGAGTCCCTTGGACTGCAAGGAGATCCAATAAGTCCATTCTAAAGGAGATCAGTCCTGTATGTTCTTTGGAAGGACTGATGCTAAAGCTGAAACTCCAGTACTTTGGCCACCTCACACAAAGAGCTGACTCATTGGGAAAGACTCTGATGCTGGGAGAGATTGAGGGCAGGAGGACAAGGGGACAACTAATGAGATGGCTGGATGGCATCACCGACTCGATGCACATGAGTTTGAGTGAATTCCGGGAGTTGGTGATAAACAGGGAGGCTTGACGCACTGCGATTCATGGGGTCACAAAGAGTCAGACACGACTGAGCGACTGAACTGACTGACTGCATTTTGAACTCTTTTTTGGACTGAGGGTGACTTCTTTTCTTCTAAGGGATTCTTGCCCATGCTAGTATATATAATTGTAATTGAATTAAAGTCATCCATTCCTGTCCATTTTAGCTCACTGATTCCTAAGATGTCAATGTTCATTGTTGCTACCTCTTGCTTGACCACATCCAATTTACCTTCATTCATGAACCTAATATCCCATGATCATATTCAATATTATTCTCTATAGCATTGGGCTTAAATTTCCCACCAGACAGGTCCACAATTTAGCATCATTTCCACTTTGGCTCAGCTGCTTCTTTCAGGAGCTATTAGTAATTTCCTTCTGCTCTTCATCAGTTGCATATAGGATACATTCCAACATGGTGGGGGTGGGGGGGCTCATGTTTTGGTGCCATATTTTTTTAATTTTCTCAGACTTAAATTTAAGAAAGTGGGGAAAACCACTGGACCATTCAGGTATGACCTAATCAAATCCCTTATGATTAAACAGTGGAAGTGAGAAATAAATTTAAGGGACTAGATCTGATAGACAAAGTGCCTGATGAACTATGGACAGAAGTTAGTGACATTTTATACAGGAGACAGAAATCAAGACCATCCACAAGAAAAAGAAATGCATAAAAGCAAAATGGCTGTCTGAGGAGGCCTTACAAATAACTGTGTAAAGAAGAGAAGCAAAAAGCAAAGAAGAAAAGGAAATATATACCCATTTGAATCCAGAGTTCCAAAGAATAGCAAGAAGAGATAAGAAAGCCTTCCTCAGTGATCAATGCAAAGAAATAGAGGAAAACAATAGAACAGGAAAGACTAGAGATCTCTTCAAGAAAATTAGAGGTACCAAGGGACCATTTCATGCAAAGATGGGCTCAATAAAGGACAGAAATGATAGGGACCTAACAGAAGCAGAAGATATTAAGAAGAGGTGGCAAGAATACACAAGAACTGTACAAAAAAGATCTTCATAACCCAGATAATCATGATGGTGTGACCACTAACCTAGAGCCAGACATCCTGGAATGTGAAGTCAAGCGGGCCTTAGGAAGTATCACTATGAACAAAGCTAGTGGAGGTGATGGAATTCCAGTTGAGCTATTTCAAATCCTAAAAGATGATGCTGTGAAAGTGTTGCACTCAATATGTCAGCAAATTTGGAAAACTCAGCAGTGGCCACAGGACTGGAAAAGGTCAGTTTTCATTACACCCCAAAGACAATGCCAAAAAGTGCTCAAACTGCCATGCAATTGCATTCATCTCACACACTAGCAAAGTAATGCTCAAAATTCTCCAAGCCAGGCTTCAGCCATATGTGAACCATGAACTTCCAGATGTTCAAGCTGGTTTTACAAAAGGCAGAAGAACCAGAGATCAAAATTGCCAACATTTGCTGGATCATGAAAAAAGCAAGAGAGTTTCAGAAAAATATCTATATCTGCTTTATTGAATATGCTAAAGCCTCTTACTGTGTGGATCACAATAAACTGGAGAATTCTGAAAGAGATAGGAATACCAGACCACCTGACTTGCCTCTTGAGAAACCTGAATTCAGGTCAGGAAGCAACAGTTAGAACTGGACATGGAACAACAGACTGGTTCCAAATAGGAAAAGGAGTACGTCAAGGCTGTATATTGTCACCCTGCTTATTTAACTTATATGCAGAGTACATCATGAGAAGTGCTGGGCTGGATAAAGCACAAGCTGAAATCAAGATTTCCGGGAGAAATATCAATACCCTCAGATATGCAGATGACACCACCTTTATGGCATAAAGTGAAGAAGAACTAAAGAGCCTCTTAATGAAAGTGAAAGAGGAGAGTGAAAAATTTGGCTTAAAGCTCAACATTCAGAAAACTAAGACCATGGCATCTAGTCCCATCACTTCATGGCAAATAGATGGGGAAACAGTGGAAACAGTGGCTGGCTTTATTTTGGGGCCCTCCAAAATCACTGCAGATGGGTGATTGCAGTCATGAAATTAAAAAACACTTACTCCTTGGAAGGAAAGTTATGACCAACCTAGATAGCGTATTAAAAAGCAGAGACATTACTTTGTCAACAAATGTCCGTCTAGTCCAGGCTATGGTTTTTCCAGTGGTCATGTATGGATATGAGAGTTGGACTATAAATAAATCTGAGAGCTTAAGGATTGATACTTTTGAACTGTGGTGTTGGAGAAGACTCTTGAGAGTCCCTTGGACTGCAAGGAGATCCAACCAGTCCATCCTAAAGGAAAGCAGTCCTGGGTGTTCATTGGAGGGACTGATGTTGAAGCTTAAACTCCAATATTTTGGCCACCTGATACAAAGAGCTGACTCATTTGAAAAGACTTTGATGTTGGAAAAGATTGAAGGCAGGAGGAGAAGGGGATGACAGAGGATAAGATGGTTGGATGGCATCACCAACTCAATGGACATGAGTTTGGGTAAACTCTGGGAGTTGGTGATGGACAGGGAGGCCTGGCTGTGCTGCAGCTCATGGGGTTGCAAAGAGTTGGACATGACTGAGCATCTGAACTGATTGTTCACTGGGTTCTCACATCAAGACTATTGGAGTGGTTTACCATTTCTTCCTCCAGTGGACCACGTTTTGCCAGAACTTTCTACTATGACCCGTCTGTCTTAGTTGATTCTGCATGGCATGGCTCACAGCTTCATTGCATTATGTAAGCCCCAAAGCCATGACAAGACTGTGATTTATGAAAGGTTGCTAAAAATATTAACATAGACTAAAATCAAGGACAAAAAGTACTGTATAAATTGCACATGTTTGTGGAAAAATGGAGACTTTATGAGTTCTTCAGTTCTAATTTTTCAGGAATAGTGGAAATTAAGGGCAAAGGGAACTTTTAACTGGAGTATTCATATCATGGGCTTCCCAGGTGGCATTCATAGTAAAGAACCTTCCTGCCAATGCAGGGGACTAACAAGAAACATGGGTTTGATCTCTGGGTTGGGAAGATCCCCTGGTGAAGAAAATGACAATACACTCCAGTTTTCTTATCTGAAAATTTCCATGCACAGCGGAGCCTGGCACTCTACAGTCCATGGGGTCGCAAATAGCTGGACACGACTGAAACTACTTGACTCACACACATTTATATCATGCTGGTAAGCTATTTAACTTCATATTTTCTAAGCCATTCTTATATGTTACCTCAAATATATTGTAGTAGGCTGCATAACACCCCCCCAACCCCCACCAAAGAAGTTCTTGTTTTAATTCCCTGAATCTGTGAATCTTTCCTTCCTATGCAGTTAAATTAAGAACTTGTGACACATGGGGATTATTTTAGATTATCACGTGGGCTCAAGGATCCTTATTAGAGGAAGGCAATAGATCAGAATCAGAGAAGACAACATGACAATGGAAGCAGTCAGTGGAGGAGTCAGAACATTATTAGGTTCTTGTCTTGAGGATGGAAGGAAAGGCCATAAACCAGGGCATGTAGGGACCTCTAGAAGCTGGCAAAGGCAGAAAAATGGATTCTCTCCCTAAAATTTGAGAAAAAGATTTCGCTGATACCTGGATTTTAGCCTACTGAGATTGACTTGGGGCTTCTGACCTCTGCCAATATAAGATAATAGGTTGATTTTTTAAGCTATAAATTTGTGATCATTTGGTAATGCAGCAATAGGAAACAAATACAGATACTCAAATATTTATTTTTATGAATTTAAAAGTCTACTAGAAATAGTTTATTTCATCCCAATTCTTTGTATAAAATCCAATTAAATTCATACTTTACACATAAATGTTCATTTTTATAATTTCTTTTTATATAGAGGCATACTGGTATCTGAAGGACTTTAGAAGTGTATGTGCTGCTTCCAAGAACTATTGATGAAAAATTTTAGGACCACATTTTTAATTTAAGCCAACATGTGAGAAGCATTTTTGTGGCAGATTCATCTGACTTGGTATGCCTTTACAAGATGTTTCCAAAACCATAAAATAGTTGACAATGAATCCTTATTATCATTAGAAAATTAAACTAGAACGTTTTGTTTGTAGATGGACTAACATTACAGCAATATAGAAATTGCAGCAATATAACATATTTAGTATCTTAGCTGAGGAATTTTGGCTGTTAATATTCTTTTCTTGGATGGAAATCCAGGCAATACTCCTCTGAGCTGTTATAAGCAATGATTAGAGCTGAGGACATCAACCTTCCCAGGAGAGCTGTTTTTTACATCAAGTAGACAATCTCGGAGCTTCTTATAGGTGGATTTTAGAGAAGTGTAGGAATTATATCTTCTTGTTAGTCATTGTCCTAGAAGTTGAAATACTCTTATTACATTAAAGCATAATTAAACACTATAAACAATTTTTTAGGACAACTGAAGCTATAAATCCACAGACGTCAATTCTTTTGTGTTGGAGAGCAACAATGAGGTTCTAGGTTGGATATCTATGGAAGGATGAATACATATTACTAAGAATAAAAGACATGTTTTGGAGAATTGGGTCTTGCTCATATAACGGATACAGTAATTGAGCCGGTTGCCCACAGACTGGGGCTTCCCGGGTGACTAGATTAGATGATAAAGAATCCATCTGCAATGGAGGAAGTGCAGGTTTGATCCCTGGGTTGGAAAGATCCCCTGGAGGAGAAAATGATAACCATCTCCATTTTGCATGGAGTATTCTTGCATGGGAAATCCCATGGACAGAGGAACCTGGCAGGTTACAGTTCATGAGGTCACCAAGAATCAGACATGACTGAGTTACTAACACACACATGCACACACACACACACACCCTAGAGAGGATGTATACTGCAGAATGTAATTTTTATTTAGGAACTTGTTAGTTAAAAATCTAAACAAAATTTATATACAAACTACAATATATATAGTTTATAAAACATGCATCATTGTTTTATATTTGAATTCCTTATTTTGTGGGGGTCATTTTTCTTTAAAAGATGATTTTTTAATTCAGAAAGCTTTCACTTTTTAATGTCATGGCCTTTGCCTTTATCTCTTCCCTTTGAAAAATCATATATATATATATATAAGTATATGTGTGTATATATATATATATATATGTACATGTATATATATTGTGTTGTGCTTAGCCTATATAAATTGCTTCCCTGGTGGTACAGTAAGTAAAGAAACCACGTGAAATGCAGGAGACACAAGAGACATGGGTTCAATTCCTGGGTCAGGAAGACCCCCTGTAGGCATGGCAACACACTCCACTATTCTTGCATGGAAAATCTGATGAACAGCAGAGCCTAACAGGCTACAGTCCATAGGGTCACACAGAAGTGGACATAACTTAGCAACTGAGTATATGTATATATACTTCAGGGCTGTTAGTTGGGACTGGCTGTTGACTACAACTTTGGTACAGACTAAGAATTGTGTCCAATTCCTTCATCCCTTCTTGCTGTTTTGAAAAGGACTATTAGGTCTGTCACTTAGACAATTATATAAACAATAGCTATTGAGTTTATTATTTTGGAAGGTCATTTTTTTTAATACCTTTGCAGTGTTTATTAAAAGGTTGATCAACATCTGTTGGACAGAAAATAAATTCTTTATAAAAAAAAATTGAATCCTGAAACAGAACATAAATATAAAAACACATTGCCTTTAATTCCTTTTCCCTTTTCCAAAGTTCACAATCTGCTGGGAGAAATTTGTTAGAATGATATATGAATTTAATTTCATCCAAATAAGTAATCCAAGATTTGAAATCTGAAGCATACCTTGTTCATTACTTCTCTACAAAGTAGTTGTAATCTGTAGTTTCAGTCTTTTTTTTTTTTAATAGAAACAGACGTTTGTCTTTTTTATTCTGTGATTTATATTACTGATCTGGGACCATCTTAAATTTTCCTGTAACCACATATATACTCCTATGTCATAGAAAGCACTAGGCACCTTGCTTCTCTTTCACTTTGGCACTTGCATCAGCTTCTTTCCTTGCGTATTCCAGCCAGGCAGTAACTGAAGATCAATGTGGAGAATAACAAGGACCTCTCAGGGCTGTAAAACCTTTTCTTTTGGGTACCATTGCTATATTTGTTCCACAAAAAGGAATTTATGAATACTACTGTTGTATTTTTATGACACCATAAGCTAGTTTTAAGAGTTGGAGTAGATGATTTGCAACACTTCTGTTTTGCTAAATCCCTAACCCTGCCAGTTTTTGTCTCTTTGTTTATGACTTGTACCTAACTAAACAAGTACACATCAGTTACAAGCATCTTCAAAGCACCTCCTGTAATAGGTAATTCATTTGCTTAAAGAGTTGACCACATTCTCACCCAAAGTTTCCCCCATATACTGGCATTGTATTTATGGTAGGCACAACTATTGATACAAAAACAAATCAGAATATTTTCCACAGTGTAGTCATTGCTCAGAACTGGAAACCTGACCTATATTAACATTTCCTAGCAACAAAAGATGAACATAAGGGATGCCTTTATTCTCAGCCAAAGCAATGAAGATGTGAACATGATTTTTCCACTTTTCTCTTCTTGGTTCTGCTGGCTGTGTGGCAACGGACGACCTTGAAAGCCGCATGCTGCAGATGTCAGGGATTCTGTCAGGCCCTGCTCCTGAATGCCTGTCACCAGCCAAATCCACTGCTTTTTCCCTTTTCTGCCACAGATCATGAACATATACTTTTGAATTTATGTGGTTGAGAAGCAAATTTCTATTGTGTTCGCCTACAGTTGCTTTTTAAATGTTTCATTGAAATATAGTTAATTTACAATGTTGTGTTAGTGTCTAGTGTACAGCAGAGTGACTCAGTTGACATGTATATATTCTTTCCCACATTCTTTTACATTATGGTTTATCCCATGATACTGAATCTAGTTCCGTATGTTATACAGTAGGATCTTATTGTTTATCCATTCTATATATCATTGTTTGCATCTGCTAGTCACAAATTTCCAATTTTTCTCTCACTGGCACCTACTTTGGCAACTGCAAGTCTATTCTCTGGGCCTCTGACTCTGTTTTGAACGTACATTTGTCTGTGATATATTTTAGATTCCACATATAAGTTATATCATATGATATTATTCTTTCTCTTTCTGAATTCCTTCCCTTAGTATGATAATCCCTACGTCCATCCATGTAGCTGCAAATGGCATTATTTTGTTCTTTTTTATGGCTGAGTAATATTCCATTGTATGATATATATGTGTGTGTGTGTATGTGTGTGTATGCTACATCTTATTTATCTATTCTTCTGTAGATGGACATTTAGGTTGCTTCTGTGTCCTGACTATTGTGAATAGTGCTACAGTGAACATTAGGGCACATGTATCTTTGCAAATTAGTTTTGTCTGGATGTATGCCCAGGAGTGGGATTATTGGATCATATGACAACTCTACTTTTAGCTTTTTGATGACTCTCCATGCTGTTTTCCACAATGATTACAACAATTTGCATTCCCATTGACAGTATAAGAGGGTTCCCTTTTCTCCACATGCTCTCTAGCTTTTATTACTTGGAGACATTTTAATAATGGCCATTCTGACCAGTTTGAGGTGGTACCTTAGTTTAGTTTTGATTTGCTTTTCTGGAGGCCTGGCGTGCTGCAGTCCATGGGGTCGCAAAGAGTTGGACAAGACTGAGCGACTAAACTGAACTGAACTGAATATTTAGCAATGCTGAGCATCTTTTCATGAGGTCAGAGACATTTCTATTATCTAATACAGAGTATATTATCATCAATATTATTATTTATCACATAGTTAATTTAGGGTAATAGAATACTAGTTTCAATTCTATATGTGGAACGTACAGATCTCTCTTATTTTGGGCCCCAGTAATTCTGATGTATGATTTTCAGTGCTATCTTGGTTGAAATTTATCTTTCCAATGTCAATGAGTGAATGAAAAAAGAAATAATAAGCTGGGCAAATACTATCATGAAACATTGTAGGTACATATATAACATTGCCAAAAACATAATGTTTTGAGAAATTTAGCTATGTACAATGCAGATTATTACACCCAATGTCCTAGACAGAGGCTTAGGTTTGACTGCAGTGTGTGCCATCTTAACTGGATGATTTGTACAGGTCACTTAATTGCTCTATTTTATTACTTGAAAAGTGAGTATATAAATTATACTTACCTTGAAATATTAGTTGACACTGTCAAAAATCAATGCTACAACTGAAGGGACTCAATTCTCAGCCTAGTTGTATTGAACATGTTTTGGTGATGTCAAACATTCCATAGGAAGCAAGTCACATGATGACTCACTCATAAGGTAGAAGTGGGATCGTGAACAGCATGCTGTGTGGAAGGAAGGAGTTCAGGGAAAGTCGACTACACACATTTGTGTTGCTTCATTTTCCATGGAGTTCATGATGAAGTCCCCTGTGTCCCACACCATTCCCCTGCTGTGTGGTCAACCCCATGTCTCTCTGGTTTAAGGACCGTATAGGCTGCTTGGTTTACTTATGAGAGTCTATGGCTTGAGGGCCATTTATAGGAAAAATAAGCATCAATATTCCTGGCAGATGATAAAACCTTGATGAAAGAAGGTAAAGGCAAGCCTGAGCTGTGAGAGAAGTTGAACTATTTATCAGTTGAAGAATAGGTAGGTTCCTGCCATTAGGGAAATGCATGGGTAATCAAACACTCTAAGGGTTTAGTCAATAGCGTTGCTGGATGGTTAGGCAAATAGACCCTAGATAATTGCACAATAAAACTCTTCTTTGGGGGGCAATTATGGAAAGGTCTGTGAGGATTTTGAAGAAGTAGTAGAGTGAATTATGTGAAGCCCACTGAAAAAACTCAGTTTTCAGCTCAAAAGCAATTAGAACACTAAGACAAATACTTAGATCCCTAGTGTTAGCTACCTGGCTTCATGAAATGAGGCCAAGCAATTTGTGCCAGGACAGAAAACAGTCACCTGCACCTAGTGAAATAGCTATGATTTTTGAAAGCTACACCCAATGTCAATCAGAAAGAAATTCATTGAAAATTCCTTGAATTTCTCAAGGATAAGGGACATTCAGAGCAGGTGACTGTGTTATTTTGAACCTTTATTGGCAATCTTTGGTTCTCTATCTCCAGCTGGATGCTAATAGGAATTATTCTATTCTATTGAGGATTGCTTGTTGTATAGCATATAACTTCAGAGAACACAGTTAAAGGTCTAAAACAGAAAAGTCTCAATATTTGCTAACCAAGCCATCTAGATATATTTCTTCTGGTCACGGTACACACTTTGCTGTACAGAAGTCATCAAGGA
Source organism: Bos grunniens (assembly GCF_055505025.1). NCBI lineage: Eukaryota > Metazoa > Chordata > Mammalia > Artiodactyla > Bovidae > Bos > Bos grunniens. The sequence goes on along the minus strand of NC_141170.1, from coordinate 110,659,720 downwards.
AACTATTGCTATCACCCTTAGAAAATTTATAAACATTAAAATTAATATTTGAGACACATGACACTGAAAGTAGTTGATGGAAGAGGCTTTAAGGATTGGCTTAGTAGGTTAAATATATTTATCAAGAAATTGAATATAAAAATAAAGGGTACAGATTCTATTGGTAAAATTTATGGGATCAGGAGGTGGTATGAGGGAAGGGAAAAGGTGAAGTTGCACCATGGTACATACTTCATACTTCACACAATCTTTAATTTGGCTTGGTCTGGGCCCAAAGCCCAGTTTTAGATTTATACATGCCCAAAGAGGAATATACCAATGTCCAAGGTAGTTAAGAAGACTTACTTTAAGAGAATTTGTGGTGAGTGATGACATGCCCATATAGCAAAATTAGGATGATCTATGGACATACTCTTTTACCAAACAGCAAAGAGAGAGAGAATGTAACTTTTTAAAAATTTTGTATTGGAGAATAGCTGATTAATAATGTTGTGATAGTTTCAAGTGAGCAGCAAAGGGACTCAGTGATACATATAGATGTATCCATTTCCCCCCAAACTCCCACTCAACCAGGCTGCCACATAACAGAGTTCCCTGGGCTATATCAGTAGATTGTTGGTTATTCATTTTAAATATAGCAGTATATACCTTTAGTTCAGTTCATATCAGTTGCTCATTCATGTCTGACTCTTTGTGACCCCATGGACTGCAGCATGTCAGGCCTTCCTGTCCATCACCAACTCCTGGAGTCTACTCAAACTCATCTCCATTGAGTTGGTGATGCCATCCAACCATCTCATCCTCTGTCATCCCTTTCTCCTCCTGCCTTCAATCTTTCCCAGAATCAAGGTCTTTTCAAATGAGTCAGTTATTCGCATCAGGTGGCCAAACTATTGGAGTTTCAGCTTCAACATTAGTCCTTCCAATGAACACTCAGGACTGATCTTTAGGAGGGAGTGGTTGGATCTCCTTGCAGTCCAAGGGACTCTCAAGAGTCTTCTCCAATACCACAGTTCAAAAGCATCAATACTTTGGTGCTCAGCTTTCTTTATAGGCCAACTTTCACATCCATACAGGACTACTGGAAAAACCACAACATCGACGAGACGGACCTTTGTTGGCAAAGTAATATCTCTGCTTTTTAATATGCTCTCTAGGCTGGTCATGACTTTCCTTCCAAGGAGTAAGCGTCTTTTAATTTCATGGTTGCAGTCACCATCTGCAGTGATTATGGAGCCCCAAAAATAAAGTCTGTCACTGTATCCACTGTTTCTCCATCTATTTCCCATGAAGTGATAGGACCAGATGCCATGATTTTAGTTTTCTGAATGTTGAGATTTAAGCCAACTTTTTCACTCTCCTCTTTCATTTTCATCAATAGGCTCTTTAGTTCTTCTTCATTTTCTGCCATAGGGTGGTGTCATCTGCCTATCTAGGGTTATTGATATTTCTCCCGGCAATCTTGATTCCAGCTTTTGCTTCTTCCAGCCCATCCCAAATTCCCTAAATATCCTTTCCCCCCAACTTTCCCCTCAGCAATCATAAGTTCATTCTCTAAGTCTACGAGTCTGTTTTGTAAATAAGTTAATTTGGATCATGTGTTTAAAATGGAATATTAGTCACAAAAAAGAATAAAAGAATGTCACTTGCAGCAACACTGATGGACTTAGAGATTGTCATACTGAGTAGAAGTCAATCAGACAGAGAAGCAGAAACATTGTATGACATCCTTTATATACAGAATCTAAAAAGATACTATAGTTTTTTACCTGAAAAATACCATGCACCTACTTGTGTGAGTCTAAGGGTTAGCATGCATGATACCAATGTTGTTCAGTGCTGTAGACAAATTTTTTACCTGCTGATTAGACCTCACAACTATGGAAGAAAGGGTGTGAGAAGTTGGCTAAGAGGTGCAATACTGAAAAGAGTTCAAATCCCTTTCTCCATTCAGTTCACAGAACACTGGTAGCCACAGTTGTACCCCTGGTAAATGATTAGAGAGGTTCTCTCTGAAGAAACTCAATAACCTAAGAGAAAAATAGATAGAGTCTTTAGAACACTAATTATATCACAATGCAAGAGGAAAACCATGGAAAAATTATAGATTGATGTCTACCAGTAGACAAGGCCAAACAGTAAGCAAAATTTCTATCCACTTATAATTGCTTCACTATTAAATTTGAATATCTAAGGTCCATTAGATAAAGATCAAGTAAAAATCACCATTTAGTGAAAATGAAGTGGTGGGAAGGAGGGGACAAGGGGGTAATATCCAACTTCACCCTTTTAATAACATTTGATTTTAAAGCTACATGAATTAATTTTTACATAATCTTTAAATAAGCATATGGACAGGAGTGGGAGGAGAGTAGGGAGAAAACACCATAGATATTTCATCTTGATTATTTGAGATGCTTCTTTAAATAAAAAGCTATTGAATACCCATATGTCAATGAGCACATCAACCCATTCATGGTTGATGTGCCTCTCTACATTTTAATATTATTATATAAATATGTATGTGAGCAAATATTCTTGATAATGTGATCTCAATCCACCTATAATTTAGTGTTTTTTTTTACTATTATTCACAAAAATACATAGATTGTGCCTTATTTACATATACATTGCTCTAATAGCAGTTGAATTTACAGTATTTAATAGCATTATTTTTAGCTAACATTTTATTTGCATTGATAATCCATAATTTTCTTAGTGGGAATCTAAAATATGGCATAATTAATAGGGGCTCTTAGTATGTTTACATTTTATTATTAGTTATAGGCTGATTATATTTTGGTATTTTCTGTTCATTTTTTCATAAAAGGGAACAAATGAGGATGGCAGATGCAGGTAGGTAGGTGGAAGGAGTCCCAATCTTCATTTCCTGCTTTCTCTGTAAAGGTAAATCCAAAAAACAAAATTCCCCCTCATTTACCCCATGTGTCAGGGATCCTTAAGATCTCCCTCAAGCCTGATGATTCACTAGAAGGATCCATAGAAATCTCAGAAAATCTATTATACTCAGGGTCACAATTTATTGCAATGAAAGGATATAAGTTAAAATCAGCAGTGGTAAAAGGTACATGGGAAAATGTCTAGAAAGACCAGGCAAAAGTTTCTAGTTGCCATCTCCTGGTGGAGTTGTATGGACAACAATAATCTTCCAAGTAATGTTGTACAATAGTGTGTTAAGTGTACTGCGAATTAGGAAAGCTCACCCAAGCCTTGAGTCCAAGATTTTTATGAAGAGTTCATCACATAACTATACAGCAAAACTGCAATTAGTCTCTAGATCCCTCTGTGGTCAAACTGATGTAGCAGAAGGCCTCTACTATAAATCACATTGTTTTGTAAATAGATTCATTTGTATTATTTTTTAGATTACACACATAAGTGATATCATATAATATTTATCTTTCTCTAACTTAATTGTATGATAACCTCTAGGTCCTGTGTGGATCACAATAAACTGTGGAAAATTCTGAAGGAGATGGAATATGAGACCACCTGACCTGCCTCTTGAGAAATCTGTATGCAGGTCAAGAAGCAACAGTTAGAACTGGACATGGAACAAAGACTGTTTCCAAATAGGAAAAGGAGTATGTCAAGGCTTATATTGTCACCCAACTTATATGCAGAGTACATCATGAGAAATGCTGGGCTGGATGAAGCACAAGCTGGAATCAAGATTGCCGGGAGAAAGTTCAATAACCTCAGATATGCAGATGACACTACCCATATGGCAGAAAGTGAAGAGGAACTCAAAAGCCTCTTGATGAAGGTGAAAGTCAAGAGTGAAAAAGTTGGCTTAAAGCTCAACATTCAGAAAACAAAGATCATGGCATCTGGTCCCCGTCACTTCATGGCAAATAGATGGGGAAACAGTGGAAACAGTAGCTGACTTTATTTTTGGGGCCTCCAAAATCACTGCAGATGGTGATTGCAGCCATGAAATTAAAAGACGCTTGCTCCTTGGAAAGAAAGTTATGACCAACCTAGATAGCATAGTCAAAAGCAGAGACATTGCCAACAAAGGTCTGTCTAGTCAAGGCTATGGTTTTTCCAGTAGTCATGTATGGATGTGAAAGTTGGACTATAAAGAAATCTGAGCACTGAAGAATTGATGCATTTGAACTGTGGTTCAAATGCATTTGAACTCTCTCTTGAGAGTTCCTTGGACTGCAAGGAGATCCGACCAGTCAATCCTAAAGGAAATCAGTCCTGGGTATTCATTGGAAGGACTGATGTTGAAGCTGAAACTCCAATACTTTGGCAACCTCATGCAAAGAACTGACCCATTTGAAAAGACCCTCATGCTGGGAAAGATTGAGGGCAGGAGGAGAAGAGATGAGATGGCTGGATGGCATCACCAACTTAATGGACACGAGCTTTGGTGAACTCCGGGAGTTGGTGATGGATAGAGAGGCCTGCTGCGGTTCATAGGATTGCAAAGTCAGACACGACTGAGCAACCTAACTGCACTGAACATCCAGGCCCATTTATGTTGCTGCAAATGGTATTATTTCATTACTTTTTGTGGCTGAGTAACAGTCCATTGTATACATGTATCATATCTTCTTTATCCATTCATCTGTTGATGGACACAGGTTGCTTCCATGTCTTGGCTATTGTGAATAATACTGCTATGAACATTTGAATGCATGTATCTTTTTTTCTGAGTATTTGCCCAGAAATGGAACTGCTGAATCATATAGTAGCTCTATTTTTAAGTTTTTAAGGGAAAGTCCATACCAAATCACATTGATTACAAACCATGTGGCCATGGCTCAAGGCCCCACATACTATTATCAGGCAGATGTCCAAAGGCTTACAGATTATCTTCCAGGAGTGCCAAGCCCAGTGTTTTTTGGGGGAAATGCACAGGATTTAAATACTCTAGACCTATTGAATCAACACTTTAATTTACACTGGTGAAAAAAAATAAAATCCTGATGTTTGCTATTACTGAAACTGAGTACAATTCTTTATGTACTTAAAGCCAGTCTATACTGAGGCTTAAAGGACTTCATTTGTCCCATCTCTGCCAATACTGTGATTCTTTCTCTTTTTGCTGATTCAAAACTAGAGCACTTTTACTTCATGTCTTCTATATAACAGCAATATCTCCTGTCTTCCATCCTAGGAGTTCTGGTTCACAAGTACAACAGAATTAGAATATTCTGTATCCATTTGCTTTATATCACCCTATACTACCTTATACATATAACAGTCTCTGAATAGCAATATAGGTCCAGCACCATAAAACATGATTATTAAACAGTTAAAAATTTTTTGCATTATTTTCCCAATATATGCCCCCATTTTATAAATTTGTAATATAACTGTTATCAAATCATATTGATACTGTATATTACAACTTATTTTAATCCTCTTACAATTCCAGTTCTATGAGAAACTGTGTAATGGTCATCACCAGTTCTTATGTAGATATTTCTTTAGTAATTGTGTTTTCCTAAATTTGATCCTGATAAGATCTTGGTAAAAATATTCCCTGAGGACTGTCACTTTGATAATTGTTTACTTCTTCAGCCTTCTACCTGAAGATACATTTGCTACTCAAAAAATCATTGATTTATATTTCATTTCCTTGAATATCTTAAACACATTACTCCATTTATTTTGAGGTTAAAGAGTTTCTGTCTAAAGTTCTGAAGGATTTTTAATTTTATTTCACCTGTAAGTCATGGTATCATTTTGTTTAAATACCTAGCGGGTGTTTTTTTCTCTGAAATTTTTAAAAATTTATATTGGAGTATAGTTAATTTACAATGTTTTACTAGTTTGAGATGGACAGTAAAGTAATTCAATTATAAGTATACATACATCCACATACTGTTTGATGACTGCAGCTGTATAGGATAGTCTGAAGTCAGAGAGCCTGATTTCTCCAGCTTGCTTTGTATTTTTTCTCAAGATTTCTTTGGTTTTGGGGTCTTCAGCTTTTCCATATAAACTTTAAGACTTTTTTGTTCTAGATGTGTGAAAATGCCATTTCCAATTTGATAGAGATTGCATTGATTTGTAGATTGCTTTGGGTAGTATGGTCATTTTGATAATAATGATTGTTCCTGTCCAAGAACATGGTATATCTTTCCATCTGTTTGTGTCAATTTTTTCATCAGTATCTTATTAATTTTCTAATATTCAACATGAGACACCATTCCATATATTTCTGTCTTTTTCAGTTATTTTCATCAATGTCTTACAGTTTTCAGTATAGAGATATTTCATCTTAAATTGTTTAAGTATTTTACTGTTTTTATGCTACTGTAAATGGGAACATTACTACTTTTTGAGATAATTTATTGGTGTATAGAAAAACTACTGAATTCATATATTAACTTTGTGTCTTGGATCTTTACCAAATTTGTTGATTAGATCAACAGTTTTTTTGGTGAAGGCATTAGGATTTTCTATATATAAAATAATCATCTGAAAATAGAGATGATTTTACTTCTTCCTTACTAATTCTGATGTCTTTTATATCTTTTTGTTGACTGTTACCTCTTGCAAGGGCTTTGTTTACTACATTAAATAGGTTTCGTGAGAGTGGGCACCTTTGTGTAGTTCTTGATCTTAGAGGAAAAGCTTTTAGCCTTTCACCACTGAGTATGATGTTAGTGGTAGGCTTGCTGTATGTGGCCTTTGTTATACTGAAATGGATTTCATCTACGTATAATTTGCAAAGAACCTGCCTCTTGAAAAACCTGTATGCAGGTCAGGAAGCAGCCCTTAGAACTGGACATGGAAAAACAGACTGGTTCCAAGTAGGAAAAGGAGTGTGTCAAGGCTGTATATTGTCACCCTGCTTATTTAACTTATATGCAGATTACATCATGAGAAACCCTGGGCTGGATGAAGCACAAGCTGCAATCAAGATAACCAGGAGAAATATCAATAACCTTAGATATGCAGATGACCACCCTTATGGCAGAAAGTGAACAAGAACTAAAGAGCCTCTTGATGAAAGTAAAAGAGGAGACTTTAAAAAACTGACTTAAAACTAAACAGCCAAAAAACTAAGATCATGGCATCTGGGCCCATCACTTTATGGCAAATATATGAGGAAACAGTGGATACAAAATAAAGTGACATACTTTATTTTGGGCAGCTCCAAAATCACTGCAGATGGTGGCTGCAGCCATGGAATTAAAAGACACTCCTTGGAAGGAAAATTATGACCTACCTAGACAGTATATTTAAAAGCAGAGACATTACTTTGCCAACAAAGGTTTGTCTAGTCAAGGCTATGGTTTTTCCAGTAGTCGTGTATGAATGTGATAGTTGGACTATAAAGAAAGTTGAGCGCTGAAGAACTGATGCTTTTGAACTGTGGTGTTGGAGAAGACTCTTGAGAGTCCCTTGGACTGCAAGCAGATCCAACCAGTCCATCCTAAAGGAAATACGTCCTGAATATTCATTGGAAGGACTTATGATGAAGCTGAAACTCCAATATTTGGCCACCTGATGTGAAGCATCAACTCATTGGAAAAGACCCTGATGCTGGGAAAAGACTGAAGGCAAGAAGAGAAGGGGACAGGAGAGGATGTGATGGCTGGATGGCATCACCGACTCCATGGACATGAGTTTGGATAAACTCCAGGAGTTGGTGATGGACGGGGAGGCCTGGCATGCTGCAGTCCATGGGGTCCCAAAGAGTTGGACATGACTGAGTGACTGAACTGAAATCAACTCAACTGATTATTATTGAATAGACATTAAATTTTTTCAAATGCTTTCCTTGTGTCAATTTGATAATTTTCTTCTGTTTTATTAATATTATGGGTCACAATAATTGATTTGTATATTTTGAAACACCTTTGTATCCCAGGTTATAGATACAAAAATGCTCAGTTAAATATTAACAAACTAAATTCAGCAACACACTAAGGAGATCATTCACCAGGATTAAGTGGGATAGATACCTGGGATACAAAGATGTTTCAAAATATACAGATCAATTTTTGTGATCTGTAATATTAATACTTTTATGTCATTTTCTGGTTTATCAGGATATTACTGGCCTTTAAATGAGTTTAGGAGTGTACACTCTTTTTCAGGTTTTAGAGTAGTTTGAGAAGTGTTGGCATTTGTACTTCCTTAAATGTTTGGGGAACCATGTGGTTTTGGCTTTTCTTTGTGGAGAGGTTTCTTATTACTGATTCACTCTCCTTACTATTAATCAGTCTATTCATGTTTTCTTTTTATTTTTTTCTGATACATTTTGAATAGGTTGTATGTTTGTTTTTTTTTCTAATTTTATTTTTTTATTTTTTAACTTTACAATATTGTATTGGTTTTGCCATATATCAACATGAATCCACCACAGGTATATATGTGTTCCCCATCCTGAACCCTCCTCCCTCCTCCCTCCCCGTACCATCCCTCTATATCGTCCCAGTGCACCAGCCCCAAGCATCCAGTATTGTGCATTGAACCTGGACTGGCGACTCGTTTCTTATGTTTTTTTTAAGAATTTTTCCATTTATCCTTGTTACTCTAGTCTGTTGTTATATAGTTTCTCACAGTAGACTCTTGTGATTCTTGGTAATTTTGGGGTACCTTTTTAATTTATAACTTTGCTGATTTGGATAACCTCTTTTTCCTTTATAAGTCTAGCTAAAGTTTTGTAAAATTTGTATCTCTTCAAGAAACCAACTCTTAGTTTCATTCAGCTCTTTTCTATTGTTCTCCTGTTTTCTATTTCATTTATTTTTGTTCTAATCTTTATTATTTCCTTCCTTCTCTCTTTGTTCTCAACCATTCTTTTCTATTTTCTAGATTTTTTTAGCCATACAATTAGGTTATTTTTAGGATCTTTCATATTTCTTAATGTAAGCATTTATTGCTAGAGAAGGAAATGACAACCCACTCCAGTGTTCTTGCCTGGATAAACCCATGAGCCTGGCATTCTACATCCATGTGTTCACAAAGATTTAGATGCAACTTAGTGACTCAACAGCAACAATAAAGCATTGATTGCAATAAACTTCCCTCTTAAAACATTATTGACTGGAGGAGTTTTGCAGAAACTAACTCATGTGGTAGGTGATTTGTTTCATAAGTGAATATTGAAATGTCTCTAGTAAATAACATTTGAGGAACAAAAGACATATTAATACATCTCTGCTCAATAATGTACTAAATTATTACATCCTATTTTAAGCTAAAAACTTCAAGAGCATTTCTAACTTTACACTGCTACTTCTCCTTCCCCTTACATTTTAGGTACTGACATGTATTCACGTATTTTTACACTATTTATCCAGTACCAGATATTTGTAGTAATGGTTATTGGGTGAGTTTGTAGGATTATGGATATGTTTTTCCACCTGTGCATGGCAGAAGAACTAGTTCCAAGCCAGGCAAGGCTCTTTGTTTGTGGTCTTGACTCAAGCTAACCCATGAAGGACAGGGAAGCCGGGCATGCTTCAGTACATAGGGTTGCAAAGAGTTGGACACAACTTAATGACTGAACAGCAACAACCCATGCCTGAAGGTCCCTGCCCAAACATGGCCACTGACTTTGCTGTGAAGTCCATCAGCTCTGCTTGCAGGACTTCTCTGCTCAAGTGTTGCTTGGCTACATCTATTTTCAGGTATTGTGGCCAGGTCTTCAGGTTGGGCAGGACTCAGAGCTATACTCAGCTGTGGGTGGGGTTAGGAATTAGGTCCCTTGTCTTAATGGAGTGGTGGAATCCTCTGCACTTCCAATAGCTCTTTGAGGTCTTGACTCAAGCTGACCACCTCCTTAGGTCCATGGCTGAACAGTGCAACTCACTTTGCTCTGTGGGTGATCAGTTCTATAAGTTCCACTTTGCTAGGGCATTCCTGGGATATGCTAGAGCAGCTTCCAGGTATTGTTACCTGCCTTTCTGTTCAGAAAAGACTGGGAGCTACACTGAGCTGTGTGCCAGGCTATGATCAGCTCTCCTGCCTGGGTGAGGACAGACCAGGGTCCACGGCTGACAAGGCATTTTGTTTAAAACAGAACTGAACCCTGCCCAGTTCCCTGGCTAGAGCATGCCGTCACCTTGACCTTGTAGATGAACAAAGCCACTGGTTGGGGCTGTTTGAGTGCTGAAGGTAGGAACTTGGTCTGCCAAAATCCAAGTGCTGGCTGTTACAAGTCTCTCCCACTGTTCCATCAAAATCATATTTCCAGTGTTCTAGCCATGCAGATTTCTCTGTAATCCCTATGGAAGGAGACTGGAGTGAGGGCTCCTGAGAAGAAACCACAGCACTGGTGGAAGTGGATGTTCCCACTGGGATCTCTTCACCCACTGAAGAAACTCTAGGCTCAGAGAAGACCTCTCAGCTCAGCATTGCATAGACCTGGGGAGGAGAAATGTGATCAGTGTGTAGCAGCGACTTCTGCCAGTCTCTCTTGGTCTCTGTGGTGCATGTGGTGGTATGTCAGTCTCACCCCTATGTTCTGGGATTTTCTCAGTGGGGTCTTGATCATAGAAAGTTGTTAACTGTTCTTGGAAGCAGGAGAAAGGTCAAAATCAGTATGTATTGCCATCTTGGTAATGCCAATTCAAATGTTAGGAATTTTACAGGAAAGCTAAGTTTAAAATGAAGGCCTTAGAATTCATTCTAAAAAGAATGACTAGATCAATGAAATAAAAAGTCTTTCCTATAAGGGAGTTTCTAGGTTAAAAAAAAAAAAAAAGTCTTTCCTAAAAATATATATTTCAGATTTCAGAAATGCAAATCTTATTTAGGCTCTGAGTGTCTTTATTACCCAAGTAAACTTAAAGTGAATCTTACTTGAATTGTTTTCAACTATAGGACAAAATATATTTTGTTGTATGTAGTGAAAAGAGAGTCCTTCTAGTTCTAGAGAAAAAAGATACCTTAATGATAGCTTTAATTAGTCTATGAAACGTACCTAGATAGATTTTTGTGATTTCTGATCTTTAGTTTTTAATTTCTGCTTTGAAACTGTGACACTGACTTGGGTATAAGTCTTTGGTATAGAGATAATACGGTCAATCTTACTCTGATTTCTGCCTTTGCTTTTGCTTAATAGCAGATGTTATCCAGGAAAGAAATGTCAACAAAAGTAAAAGGAAATAAAGATAGTATGCTGTTAGGGTTAGATTTACAGCAACATTATACTAATTTTGAGACGACTTGGAAAATGATGATAAAAATAATTTAATTCCATAAAAATGATTAAGATATGAAAAAAACTAAGAAATGCTATAGATTGCATGCAAAGGATGCTGAAGTACAAAGATGCCTATGACCAAGTGGGCTTCTATGTTCCTCTCAGCTTGACTGAACTTTAGACAGGTTGCCTCCTATCTCTAGGTCCCTGACCTCCCACTGACCAAAAGCCTTATAGAATTCAGATGACTTAACTACAGAGATCCCTCTCCTCTCTTTCCTTGAAGCATTTATTTAAATATCTTTTAATTATAACTTTTCTCTGCCCCTTTTAATGTAAATATTTTTAAAGCCTCTGCCAGCTTTATAACCCAGGAATATGTTTTCTCAGGGACTCGAGAGGACCATCTCTTAGAAATATAAACACTAGGAAAGATACTGCTCCTATTTTTAATTTCTATAGGAGGACAGGAGCCTAACTTTGGGGATTTCCATACAAATTCCAAACTATTTGTGTCATAAAGATATAAAAGTCTATTTTCTATGGATAAAACCAACCACCTAACACAGATAGTCACCTTAACCAACTGAATTTAGGATAAACTATGTGTAACAAATGATGCTGTGAAGCCTTTTTACTTGAGAACTATTATAGCTATCATTGCTATTTAAATCATGTACCTAATGGGTTTTATCTGCTTAGCTATATAGAAGGGTACATTTCTCTCTGTCTTTATTATCTCTTAGTGGATTGCCTGTGATAGGGAACACATTCTGGTTTAATGCTTATTGCATAAAAAAGAAAAATCTTTATTGTCTATGTTTGTCATGAATTTTCCTGAGTTGGGGGGAAATTTTTGGTTTTGTTTATATTTCTGGTGATGGGGGACTAGATGTCTGGAAACCACTGAATTGATTAGATCAGCTAATCATACACAAAACAGTCAGGAAAGAGACCATGAATTAAATACAATATTTAGTTCTCCATTATTTTTAAATAGTAGCTAAATGGACCATCCTCTCGAAATTCAAGATCTTACTGTTGAATAATCATGGGTAATATGGGCTCTAAAATTCCATACAGTTATAATATATGAGAAGTCAGAACTGGTGCCTGCAGATATTTCTTTGAAGAGCTAATGACTCCGTCATATTTGGAATGAATTAATAGAATCAAGTTATTAATACCTAAGGATTGTTCCCATGATTTGGATAAATTAATACATTTGCTGGGGTTTTTAGACAGAAATTATCCCAAGCAAATGAATGACTGGTTCTAAGGGATGAAAATCATTCTATGGGGGGCTGGGGGGCAGGGAACCTATTTAGATAGAAGAAAAGATGGAGGAAAATGAAAGAAGAAATATGAGTTAAAGGCACATTCCCTTTCACAGAACTTTTCACCTTTCTCTGTAGTGCCCACGGCTTCCCCTGCATCTCTTTATCCCTCCTTCCCTTGCACTGACCCTAGGGAAGCATGGGGGTTGAGCTCTTACAAGAGTGTTCTCTTCATTAGTAGGTTTCCCTACAGAGGAGGATGAGGGCAGAGCTTCTTCAGCTGGTGATGATATGTCTTCTTTTTGAGAACACAGGTTTGTGCACCTCATGGCCTAGTCCTCAATCCTCTTTACACCTTAGTACAGATTCTACCTTCAAGAGTCTCTTCTCATCCCTACACCACGTAGCTAGGAAAGTAATTATGACAAGGAAACCTACTTAGGGAACAACGGATAACTTGGATGGATGAACTTGCACCTATACAAGGGCAACAGGAAGGAGAGTTGCTACACTAGTCACTTTGGAAAGGGCAAACAAATAAAATTTTAAAATAATGACTGTTAAAATGAAAGGCCTCTTGATGAAAGTGAAAGAGGAGAGTGAAAATGTTAGCTTAAAACTCAACACTCAGAAAACTAAAATCATGGCATCTGGGCCCATCACTTCATGGCAAATAGGTGGGAAAACAATGGAAACAGTGACAGACTTTATCCTTTTGGGCTCCAAAATCACTGCAGATGGTGACTGCAGCCATGGAATTAAAAGGTGCTTGCTCCTTGGAAGAAACATTATGACCAACCTAGACAACATATTGAAAAGCAGAGACATTACTTTGCTAACAAAGGTCCGTCTAGTCAAGGCTATGGTTTTTCCAGTGATCGTGCATGGATGTGAGATTTGGACTATAAAGAAAGTTGAGCGCTGAAGAATTGATGCTTTTGAACTGTGGTGTTGGAGATGACTCTTGAGAGTCTCTTGGACTGCAAGGAGATCCAACCAGTCCATCCTAAAGGAAATCAGTCCTGAATGTTCATTGGAAGGACTGATGTTGAAGCTAAAACTCCAATACTTTGACCACCTGATGTGAAGAGCTGACTCACTGGAAAAGACCCTGATGCTGGGAAAGATTGAAGGCAGGAGAAGAAGGGGACGACAGAGGATGTGATGGTTGGATGGCATCACTGCATCAATGGACATGAGCTTGGGTAAACTCTGAGAGTTGGTGATAAACAGGGAGGCCTGGTGAGCTGCAGTCCATGGGGTCGTAGAGTCAAACACGACTGAGTGACTGAACTGAATTGAAAACGATGGGAAACCAACATGCCACATAACTTAAAGTTTATCATCTCAGTATGAGGAAAACTCTGTCTTCCTATTTGGATTGCCAGCAAAGCCAGTGCCTTTGAAAAGCTACCCAGAATCACTGGCTGATTCAGTGCTGTTCTCACGAGCTGTTCTCATTCACTTCAAGGCTTCTTTGCCTATACCACAAATATTTGCCCAAGTACACCATGTTTTAGTTTACAAAAGCACACCTGGGAATGTGCACTGACAACTGCATTAGAATGCTGTGGAACTGTGAAATCCACAGACTTTGCTCCCTTGCCAAAGCAAGCACATTGCAATATAAGAGATCACTACATTAAGATATACAATAAAAGGGTATGGGAATGAAGGAACCCAAACATCTGCCACTATCCCACAACTGTGACAAACAGAAGGGCATTAGGGACACATAAGAAGGGGTTGCTAACAGCCTTCCCTGAATGCCTTGCACTAAAAGTAAACTGGGAGAAGTTATAGCATTGTAACTGCTTCAAAAATCTACTGATTTTGATTAAGAAAAATATAATTAACACCACCTAAAAAAGAAGAAATGCAAAAAAGCAAAATGGCTGTCTGGGGAGGCCTTACAAATAGCTGTGAAAACAAGAGAAGCAAAAAGCAAAGGAGAAAAGGAAAGATATAAACATCTGAATGCAGAGTTCCAAAGAAGAGCAAGAAGAGATAAGAAAGCCTTCCTCAGCGATCAATGCAAAGAAATAGAGGAAAACAACAGAATGGGAAAGACTAGGGGTCTCTTCAAGAAAATCAGAGATACCAAAGGAACATTTCATGCAAAGATGGGCTCAATAAAGGACAGAAATGGTATGGACCTAACAGAAGCAGAAGATATTAAGAAGAGGTGGCAAGAATACACAGAACTGTACAAAAAAGATCTTCACGACCCAGATAATCACGATGGTGTGATCACTGACCTAGAGCCAGACATCCTGGAATGTGAAGTCAAGTGGGCCTTAGAAAGCATCACTATGAACAAAGCTAGTGGAGGTGATAGAATTCCAGTTGAGCTATTCCAAATCCTGAAAGATGATGCTGTGAAAGTGCTGCACTCAATATGCCAGCAAATTTGGAAACCTCAGCAGTGGCCACAGGACTGGAAAAGGTCAGTTTTTATTCCAATCCCAAAGAAAGGCAATGCCAAAGAATGCTCAAACTACCGCACCTTTGCACTCACCTCACACACTAGTAAAGTAATGCTTAAAATTCTTCAAGCCAGGCTTCAGCAATACGTGAACCGCGAACTTCCTGATGTTCAATCTGGTTTTAGAAAAGGCAGAGGAACCAGAGATCAAATTGCCAACATCTGCTGGATCATGGAAAAAGCAAGAGAGTTCCAGAAATACATCTATTTCTGCTTTATTTACTATGCCAAAGCCTTAGACTGTGTGGATCACAATAAACTGTGGAAAATTCTGAAAGAAATGGTAATACCAGATCACCTGATCTGCCTCTTGAGAAATTTGTATGCAGGTCAGGAAGCAACAGTTAGAACTGGACATGGAACAAAAAACTGGTTCCAAATAGGAAAAGGAGTATGTCAAGGCTGTATATTGTCACCCTGGTTATTTAACTTATATGCAGAGTACATCATGAGAAACGCTGGACTGGAAGATGCACAAGCTGGAATCAAGATTGCCGGGAGAAATATCAATAACCTCAGATATGCAGATGACACCACCCTTATGGCAGAAAATGAAGAGGAACTCAAAAGCCTCTTGATGAAGGTGAAAGTGGAGAGTGAAAAAGTTGGCTTAAAGCTCAACATTCAGAAAACGAAGATCATGGCATCCGGTCCCATCACTTCATGGGAAATAGATGGAGAAACAGTGGAAACAGTGTCAGACTTTATTTTTCTGGGCTCCAAAATCACTGCAGATGGTGACTGCAGCCATGAAATTAAAAGACGCTTACTCCTTGGAAGGAAAGTTATGACCAACCTAGATAGCATATTCAAAAGCAGAGACATTACTTTGCCAATAAAGTTTCGTCTAGTCAAGGCTATGGTTTTTCCTGTGGTCATGTATGGATGTGAGAGTTGGATTGTGATGAAGGCTGAGCACCGAAGAATTGATGGTTTTGGACTGTGGTGTTGGAGAAGACTCTTGAGAGTCCCTTGGACTGCAAGGAGATCCAACCAGTCCATTCTGAAGGAGATCAGCCCTGGGATTTCTTTGGAAGGAATGATGGTAAAGCTGAAACTCCAGTGCTTTGGCCACCTCATGCGAAGAGTTGACTCATTGGAAAAGACTCTGATGCTGGGAGGGATTGGGGGCAGGAGGAGAAGGGGACGACAGAGGATGAGATGGCTGGATAGCATCACTGACTCGATGGACGTGAGTCTGAGTGAACTCCAGGAGTTGGTGATGGACAGGGAGGCCTGGAGTGCTGCGATTCATAGGGTTGCAAAGAGTCGGACACAACTGATCAACTGAACTGAACTGAACTGATACATATATATATATATATACACACACACACATATGTGTGTGTATATACATATATATGTGTCTGTGTATATATATATAGGGTTAGCCATGAAGGTCATTCAGGATTTTCATAAGATCTTAAAGAAAAAAAAAAAATTGAACTTTTGGTCAATATTGTTAATATTTTTTTCCATTGTGATTTTTCAGAGGTAGTTGAACATATCCTGTGATATGTAGAAGCACCTTGTTGAAGTGGCCCTATGGCCTGGCTCTAGCCGTTCCTAGCAAATTCTGGAAGTGGACCTGCCTGGTCTAGTGGGGGCCCTTATCATTCCTATATATTATAGTTTGCATTTGTTAATCTAAGCTCCCAATTCTTCCCTCCCCCACCCATCTTCCCACTTAGCAAACACAACTCTGTGTTCTATATCCGAGTGTTTTACAAACTGGTTTTGGAATGTAGAGATATTCTCCTATCAGTTTCCTAGGCTGAAGAGATTGCCTCTGGGATCACAGTTAAATGGAGCTGGAGCTGATCACATACCTAGTGCTGGGTCTGCAGCGTGGCCTGAAGTTGACAGCCATTTGCCTGGGTCTTGGGTAGGTGTGGATCATTCCTTGTTCATTGCAGGTGGGGCTGACTGCAGGCCCGTCTTCAGAGGGCTGCTGCTGAGACAAGAGTATGCAGAGTCTATAAACAGTGAGACTTACTAGATTTGTGGATAGCATGGCTCCTGCTGGGTCCCTGGAAGGGCCTCCACTAGACCAGGCAGGTCCACTTCCAGAATTTGCTAGGAAAGGCTGGAGCCAGGCCATAGGGCCACTTCAAGATGCGCTGTCTGACACATCAGCAGGTCTGCCTCCATTGGCATTAACAGGTATGTCTCCCGGGATTTTTGGGTGAATTTGATAGCTCCCAGATCATATCTGAGAGCTGTTGGAGCTGGGTCACAGGATGCTTCAGAGCCGATAGGTAGGGCTAAAATCAGTGAGCTTGTTACCTAAAGAAAGAGCAGGCATTACTGCTCTTGAGTCTCTTGGAGATAATGCTGATGACAGGTAAAACAGGGCTGTAACTGAATCCAGGGGGGACAAAAGTATTTATGGAGCTGTAGCCAGGACCATGGTCATCGACCCTGACACCTCGATGTGAACCTGCCTTCTCAAAACAATCCTCCTTGTTCTTGAGCTCCACCTGGATTTGGCAGCCTCCTATCTGGACACTGTTACTCTCACAAAGGCCCTTTAGTCTGTGGATGGCTGTCAAATTATGGTTACTTGAAAGGGGATACAAGCAGGGGATTTCTTCTATTGCCATTTTGCTTGTGTCATTCCCCAAATCCC
The DNA here is from genome assembly GCF_055505025.1 of Bos grunniens. Taxonomy (NCBI): domain Eukaryota; kingdom Metazoa; phylum Chordata; class Mammalia; order Artiodactyla; family Bovidae; genus Bos; species Bos grunniens. The sequence goes on along the minus strand of NC_141170.1, from coordinate 110,642,186 downwards.
TATGTCTTTAATATTATGGACTCTCATGGTTCAATCAAAACTTCATTATAGTTTGATTTATGAAACTAAATATTAGTTATGGCTAATATATCAGATCGGTAAAGTGCTTTCTACACAAAAAAAAATCTTTTTTTTTTTTTTTTTCACTTGAAAAACTCCAGTTACTGGTTGAGGATTTAGGGGACATAAGTGGGACATTTACACAAGAAGCATGTATTTAATATGTATTCATATCAACTCCTCATTATTGGAGGATAGATGACTTTTAAAGCAATACCAGTTCTAATTTTTTCCACTTTATATAGCTATCAAATATCTTCATAAAAATATAATCTATAGGAACTGTATGCTGTGATATATAGTGAAGATATTGAGTAGAAAGACTATAATGACTTCACTGATTTCAATTATACTTCTCTCAAGAATTACAGTCTGCATAAATTTAGAAAAAATTTTTAGAAATTATACCTCATACATTTATGTCAAAGTATATTTTTGGTAAAATTATGAAACCTGAAATAATTTTTAAACAGTCAGAGATAACACTATATATTTTTTAATAATTCAGATTTTAGAATGCTAGGTTGAATAATGAACATATATGCCATATGTACTACCGGCTTTTCTGTCTTCAGAAAGTCACACATCAAATTTGAGCAAAATTTCTCACTCCATAAAGTAGAGGTACCTTGCAGGAGTATTTGGAAATCAATTATATGATGTGTGCTATTGTCTAAAACATTATCGTTAGTGCATACATTTTAAATTAATTTTGGTGGCAGTAATTTCTGTTTATTAAAGTTTATAATTTTAATGACCAAATTTTTAGTGGCTATGAAAGTGAAATAAAAGTGCAATTGCTCAGTTGTGTCCAACACTTTGCGACTCCATGGACTATACAGTCCATGGAATTCTTCAGGTCAGAATACTGAAGTGGGTAGCTGGCTAACAGAGTTTTGCAAGAGAATGCACTGGTCATAGCAAACACTCAATTCCAATAACATAAGAGAAGACTCTACACATGGACATCACCATATGGTCAATACCAAAATCAGATTGATTATATTCTTTGCAGCCAAAGATGGAGAAGCTCTATACAGTCAGCAAAAACAAGACTGAGGCCTGACTGTGGGTCAGATCATGAACTCCTTCTTGCCAAATTCAGACTTAAATTCAGGAAAGTAGGGAAAATCATTAGACCATTCAGGTACGACCTAAATCAAATCCCTTATGATTATACAGTGGAAGTGAGAAATAGATTCAAGGGATTAGATCTGATAGCCTGAAGAGTTATGGACAGAGGTTCATGACATGGTACAGGAGGCAGGGATCAAGACCATCCCCAAGAAAAAGAAATGCAAAAAGGCAAAATGGTTGTCTGAGGATCCCTTACAAATAGCTGAGGAAAGAGGAGAAGCTAAAGGCAAAGGAGAAGGAAAGATATACGCTTTTGAATGCAGAGTTCCAAAGAATAGCAAGGCAAGATAAGAAAGCCTTCCTCAGTGATCAGTGCAATGAAATAGAGGAAAGCAGTAGAATGGGAAAGACTAGAGATCTCATCAAGAAAATTAGAGATACCAAGGGAATAGTTCATGCAAAGATGGGAACAATAAAGGACAGAAATGGTATGGACCTAACAAGAGCAGAAGATATTAATAAGAGATGACAAGAATACACAGAACTATACAAAAAAGACTTTCATGATCCAGATAACCAACACAGTGGGATCACTCATGTACAGCCAGACATCCTGGAATGTGAAGTCAAGTGGGCCTTAGGAAGCATCACTATGAACAAAGCTAGTGGACGTGATGGAATTCCTGTTGAGCTATTTAAAATCTTAAAAGACGATGCTGTGAAAGTGCTGAACTCAATACGCCATCAAATTTGGAAAATGCAGCAATGGCCACAGGACTGGAAATGGTCAGTTTTCATTCTAATCCCAAAGAAAGGCAATGCCAATGAATGCTCAAACTACCGCACAGTTGCACTCTTCTCACACGGTAGTAAAACAATGCTCAAAATTCTCCAAGCCAGGCTTCAACAGTACGTGAACTGTGAACTTCCAGATGTTCAAGCTGGTTGAACTGAGCCTTCCCTTCTCCAGGGCATCATCTCAACCAACGGATTAAACCCAGGTTTTCCACGTTGCAGGCAGACTGTTTACCAGCTGGGCCAGAAGGGAAGCTAGCAATTGTATGGTTCAGTCTAAAACAGTAAATTTAAAGTGCCTGTCAGTTCAGTTCAGTTCAGTCACTCACTTATGTCTGACTCTTTGTGACCCCATGGACTGCAGCACACCAGGCTTCCCTGTCCATCACCAACTCCCGGAGTTTACTTAAACTCATGTCCATTGAGTCGATGATGTCATCCATCCATCTCATACTCTCTTGTCTCCTTCTCCTCCTGCCTTCAATCTTTCCCAGCATTAGGGTCTTTTCATATGAGTCAGTTCTTCACATAGCAGGCTGAAGTATTAGAGTTTTCAGGTACAGCATCAATCCTTCCAGTGAATGTTCAGGGTGGATTTCCTTTAGGATGGACTGGTTGGATCTCCTTGCAGTCCAAGGGACTCTCAAGAGTTTCCTCCAACGCCACAGTTTAAAAGCATCAATTCTTTGGTGCTCAGTTTTCTTTTTAGTCCAAATCACTCATCCATATATGATTACTGCAAAAACCATAGCTTTGACTAGATGGACCTTTGTTGGCAAAGTAACGTTTCTGCTTTTTAATATACTGTCTAGGTTGGTCATAACGTTTCTTCCAAGGAGCAAGCACCTTTTAATTTCATGGCTACAATCCTAATCTTCAGTGATTTTGGAGCCCAAAAAGATAAAGTCTGTCACTGTTTCCATTGTTTTCCCATCTATTTTCCATGAAGTGATGGGGCCAGATGCCATGATATTAGTTTTCTAAATGTCAAGTTTTAAGCCAACATTTTCACTCACCTCTTTCACTTTGATCAAGAGGCTCTTTTGTTCTTCTTCACTTTCTGTCATAAGGGTGGTGTCATCTGCATATCTGAAGTTGTTGTTTCTCCCGGCAATCTTGATTCCAGCTTGTGCTTCATTCTGCCAAACGTTTATGATGATGAACTCTGCATATAAGTTAAATAAGCAGGCTGACAATATACAGCCTTGACGTACTCCTTTCCCTATTTGGAACCAGTCTGTTGTTCCATGTTCAGTTCTAACTGTTGCTTCCTGACCTGCATACAGGTTTTTCTGGAGGCAGGAGGGTGGCCTGGTATTCCCATCCCTTGAAGAATGTTCTGCAGTTTGTTGTGAACCATGCAGACAAAGGTTTTGGCATAGTCAATAAAGGAGAAATAGATGTTTTTATGGAACTCTCTTGCTTTTTTGATGATCCAAAGGATGTTGCCAATTTTATCTCTGGTTCATTTGTCTTTTCTAAATCCAGCTTGAACATCTGTAAGTTCATGGTTCACATGTTGTCGAAGCCTGGCTTGGAGAAGTTTGACCATTACTTTGCTAGTGTGTGAGAAGAGTGCAACTGTGCAGTAGTTTGAGCATTCTTTGGCATTGCCTTTCTTTGGGATTGGAATGAAAACTGACCTTTTCCAGTTCTGTGGCCACTGATGCATTTTCCAAATTTGCTGGCATATTAAGTGCAGCACTTTCACAGCATCATCTTTTAGGATTTGAAATAGCTCAATGGGAATTCCATCACCTCCACTAGCTTTGTTCATACACTTAGTGTTCAAGTTTATGCTTCCTAAGGCCCACTTGACTTTGCATTTCAGGATCTCTGGCTCTAAGTGTGTGATGACATCATCATGGTTATCTGGGTCATGAATATCTTTTTTGTATAGTTCTTCTGTGTGTCCTTGCCACCTCTCTTTATTTTTTTATTATTTTATTTTTTAACTTTACAATATTGTATTGGTTTTGACATATATCAACATGAATCCGCCACAGGTATACATGTGTTCCCCATCCTGAACCCTCCTCCCTCCTCCCTCCCCATACCATCCCTTTGGGTCGTCCCACCTCTCTTTAATATCTTCTGCTTTTGTTAGGTCTATACCATTTCTGTCCTTTATTGTGTCCATCTTTGCATGAAATATTCCCTTGGTATCTCTAATTTTCTTGATGAGATCTTTAGTCTTTCCCATTCTATTGCTTTCCTCTATTTCATTGCACTGATCACTGAGGAAGGCTTTCTTATCTCTCCTTGCTATTCTTTGGAACTCTGCATTCAAAGGTGTATATTTCCTTCTCCTTTGCCTTTAGCTTCTCCTCTTTCCTCAGCTATTTGTAAGGGATCCTCAGACAACCATTTTGCCTTTTTGCATTTCTTTTTCTTGGGGATGGTCTTGATCCCTGCCTTCTGTACCATGTCATGAACCTCTGTCCATAACTCTTCAGGCTATCAGATCTAATCCCTTGAATCTATTTCTCACTTCCACTGTATAATCATAAGGGATTTGATTTAGGTCGTACCTGAATGGTCTAATGATTTTCCCTACTTTCCTGAATTTAAGTCTGAATTTGGCAAGAAGGAGTTCATGATCTGACCCACAGTCAGGCCTCAGTCTTGTTTTTGCTGACTGTATAGAGCTTCTCCATCTTTGGCTGCAAAGAATATAATCAATCTGATTTTGGTATTGACCATATGGTGATGTCCATGTGTAGAGTCTTCTCTTATGTTATTGGAATTGAGTGTTTGCTATGACCAGTGTGTTCTCTTGGCAAAACTCTATAAGCTTTTTTTCTGCTTCACTCTACTCCAAGGCCAATATAGCAGTTACATTGCAACTATTTGACTATAGAACAAAAAAAACAAGGATACATTACAACACACTAATTTTTGAATAGATATTGTCTAAAATAAAACATACGCAGTTGGTATATAAAAGATAATTTTTGCACCATGCTCTTTATGTACCAACTTTGGAAATAATAAGCCTAGTTACTAAGATATTCATTTTTTGTTTCTATTACTAAATTCTGCTATTTCAGAGGTAGTTATAGTATTTTATGTTTGATTTTAGATAGTCTAAAACATGAATTGATAGTCTAAGTCTCCTGTGTCCCTATAGATGTGTTTGTGATATAAATAACTGTTAAGTGGGCAAACATCTTTTTTTCAGTTATTTTACACTTAATGTAGATTAGATTATGTCTTTTTATTTATTAAGATATTAACCTTATTCTATGAAAAACTTTTGGTCTCAACTTAAATTTCATTAATTAAAAATTAAAGCATATATTTTCTCAGGTTCTAGATTGCCACAATCATTCCTATACATGCTAGTATTTTTAGAATTAAGTTTTGGGTCACCTTTCCTTTTTTAGGGCTTTTATAAACAATCTTTAACCATTATCCCAGGAATATAAATAATAATTTGGTAACTCTTCATATCCCTAATCCTGAATTGCCATTGGAGCTCCAGTTTCATATACATTCTACATGACCTCTATACCTAAGTGTCTAACAAAAAGTTCAAACAAAACTTTGTCAAAACAGAACACTTGATTCCATCCTTTGTCCTGAATTTCCACTAGATTCCATCTTGTGTCTTTGATCTCCACCACTATTTTTCTCATTTAAGAAAACGTCTCAGCTATGTATCCAGTTGCTGAAATCAAAATATAGAAGATTTTCAAGGAGTATCTCAAATATGGTTAAAGACTTGTTCAGAGAAGTTGAGATTATAGGGGACTTTCTTAAAGATTCAAAATTTGAAGGACAAAGTGAAAATTTCTAGGTAATATATAGATACAGTACCTAGAGAATATTTATTTTATGAGAATAAAATAGTGGTGGTGCAGACAGAGAAATAGGAAGAGTATGTGAGATAATAGGACTATATGAGATAAAACAATTCTAGAAGTTCTGGTTTCTTGTGATAAATAACATTAATGGACACAACGGTAGATTATTTACTAAACAGTCTGTGGTTATTTTCTTCCTATATCCATTTTGGTTTGAATATAACCTTGGGATTCCACTACTATTAATAATAATCTACTTCCAGACTGTTTTTCAGATGGTTTTGTAACGTTCTGGTTAAAGGCATTTTAAGAAAATGACAACATACATTGTTAAACCTAGGTATCCACATGTGACCTAACAGGATACAACCATATCAGCCATATCAGCCCCAGTTGCCCCAGGTGACACCCCAGACAAGTGAGACAACCCAGCCAACATCAGCAAAGTTAACTTTTTGATGTTCTTCATATGACAACAGACATTTGAGGGGGTTCTTGAGACAAAAAAGATTTTCCAACTTAGTAAGGACTGACATGGAGATTCCCATAACTGTGAGTTAAATAAATTGTTTTGATTTAGCCATAAGTCTTATAAACATTAGTTTTACAATTAATGACCAATAGATGTACCGTGGATGTGGTCCTGATAAATTCATGATGGACAGTGGTGATAAGATGTGAATGTCAGATGGTGAGAAAGGTGGAAGTCTTGGTCCTCCTTAGACACTTCTGTGGATGTCTTGACTCTTAAAGATGAAAATGAAAGAGCCTGTAAAGGAATCTTACTCTGATCCCTTTAGAGTTTACTCTTCATCCTCTTGGTGTAGATTAGGGGAATTTTAAGAAAACTTATTTTATGTAGATCTTAATACATTCAATGGAAAAGATTAGGCCATTCTTATTTCTTTTGGTGTTTAAAATAAACTCTCTTAAAGAAATGGTGCTGAAAATAAATGTGCTTTGCTTCCTGAAGCTGAAACTCCAATGCTTTGGCCACCTGATGTGAAGAGCGAACTCATTGGAAAAGACCCTGATGCTGGGAAAGTTTGAGGGCCAAAGGAGAAGGGGGTGACAGAGGATGATATGGTTGGATGGCATCACTGACTCAATGGATATGAGTTTGAGCAGACTCTGGGAGATAGTGAAGGGCAAGGAAGCCTAGCTTGCTGCAATCCATGGGGTTGCAAAGAGTCAGACACAACTTAGCAACTGAACAATAACAAATAACAGTTTTAATATAGAAAAATGAAAACACTGACTAGCTCAAAATGTTAAACTTCTTCATCTCTTCATGGACAGGAGGAACAATATCACTTAAAATAGATTTGAGATTTGTAAATAGTTTTGATCAATGTATCAACACTTCTTGGACTTGTTCTTTGGAATCTATAGCTCACCCTTTCTCTCTTGTGTGGCTGAAAGTGAAGAACTTTGATATGAAGAAGTCACACAAGAGAAGGAAGCCAAACTTCAGAGTCATCACCAGGAGGGGATCTAGGAGAGTCCTGTGACCTGGAAATTGGTATGAGATAAAAAATTTATTGTATTAAGGAAATGAAATATTTGAGCAGTTTATTATAGCATCTAGTGAGTGTTATCCTGTTTAATATTTACTGTTTAATATAGTCAAAGCTATGGTTTTTCAGTAGAAGTATATGCATGTGAGAATTGGATCATAAAAAAGGCTGAGCCCCGAAGAATATACTTTTGAACTGTGCTGTTGGAGAAGACTCTTGAGAGTCCCTTGGACTGCAAGGAGATCCAACCAGTCCATCTTAAAGAAAATCAGTCCTGAATATTCATTGGAAGAACTGATCCTGAAGCTCCAATACTTTGGCCACCTGATGCAAAGAGTCTACTCATTGGAAAAGACCCTGATGCTGGGAAAGATTGAAAGCAGGAGAAGAAGCGGATGACAGAGGATGAGATGGTTGGATGGCATCACTGATTCAATGGACATGAGTTTAAGCAAGCTCCAGGGTGGTGAAGGACAGGGAAGTCTGGCATGTTGCCATCCATGGGGTCACAAAAAGTCCGACAAAAATGAGTGACTGAACAACAACAACAAACCTATTTAATAACGGCAAAATATTTTACATGACTCAAAATCTTTAAGTAGTACTGTTCTTGTATATCACTAGTTATTTCATATCCAAAGATAATTTCTTTTAAAAATGTCCAGATTTTATATTAAAATAATTAATTTTTAAATTAAAAAATCATATGCTACATTAAAATAATACGCTACATGGACATAACTATTTTATTTGCACTTTACTTCATTCTACTGCCTTTTAAACATTTCTATTGGCATACAGTTGCTTTACAATATTGTGTTAGTTTCTACTGTACAGCAAAGTGAACTGGCCATTCACATACATATATTCCCTCTTTTTGAATTACCTTCTCATTTAGGTCACTACAGAACATTTAGTAGAATTCCCTGTGATATACAGTAGGTTTTCATTTATTATCTATTTTAGGCATAGTATAAATAGTGTATCTATGTTAATCTCAGTCTGCCAATTCATCCCACCCTCCTTTCCCCCTTAGAGTCTATATGTTTGTTCTCTAAGATCATCTGTATCAAATTTTTCATATTCAACATATATGCATTAATATACTTTTCTGCCTTTTTTTCTGTATTATGTAATACAGTGTACAGGAAATGCAATCTGCATTGTTAGGGATGGAAGGCATGTCTTGCTTTACTAGATTCCTATTCTTATTGTGCATAGCTGCCTTTACATGAAGTAAGTGTGCTGCAGTTATAATTGCAAACTGAGTCTACTTATAGCTATGGTTTATAATTGGCATGCTTTCTTCCTGATTTGGAAAGTTAAAACCTATTGGGTAGGGATTTTATACAGTTTTTTACTGAAACTTACAAATCTGTCAGCGATACTGAAGAAACTGACAACACAGGTTTAAGAATTTTTTGAATGGCTTATACACTAGTGAACATTTTCCTAGAGTTGTTAAGTACAGAAATACTATACTGTCTGTGCTAAATAAAAATTAACTCTAGAACAGCTACGTCTAAGTTCACCTCCTAGGCTGACAGTTTTAAAGGAAGACCCTTCCGCTCTGGAACACGTGCTGAGATTTGTTGTAGGAACCTGGCATAGGAGCCAGCTTATATTTGCCTCCTTCTTGCTTGCCCCCTCTCTGGAGACAGCTTCCCCTGTGATGCCCACTCCCCACCCCCGCAGTGATGCTCCCATTAGTGAATAAGAAGTAGCACCTAGCATGTGTTCTTGCCTAGAAGCTTCAATCAGAATCAAACCAGGTCTTTGATAACTAACTTTGTATTTAAAAACACATAGTTAAAGGGCATGGTGTTCAGGGTGGAGAGAAGGTAGGAAGAATGGAGAGAGTAGCATGGAAACATATACACTACCATATGCAAAATAGATAGCCAACAATTTGCTGTATGACTCAGGGAACTCAAACCAGGGATCTGTAACAGCCTACAGAAGTTGGATGGGGTGGGAGGTGGGAGAGAGGTTCAATAGAGAGGGGACATACGTATACCTATGGCTGATTCATGTTGATGTATGGCAGAAATCAACACAATATTGTAAAGAAATTTTCTTCAATTATGTATATTATAGAAAGATATAGATAGATAGATAGATAAAGGAACAAATAGCACAAGGACATACTTAGACAAATTCTCAATATGGAATATTATCAAGGTAACGTATCTGTCTCTTTAAGAGTCACAGACATAATAAAAGGGGACACGATTTTTCTGGAGTAAAGTAGACTTGCATTTGATAACAGCACAGCAACAAAAATTAACTAAAAGTGAAACCAAAGAAAGAAGAGAAAGAAGGAATTGGTGAAACTGAAACATGATGCTCAGAAACTGCTCTTTGTCCATGATGACCTCTATTATGATAACTGGGGTTTGCATTCTCTAAGTATGAAGAAAGGATTTCACATCACATTAAAACATTATTTTTGCTACCTTTAACTATGTATATATACCTGTGGCGGATTCATTTTGATATTTGGCAAAACTAATACAATATTATAAAGTTTAAAAATAAAATAAAATTAAAAAAAATAAAACTAAACAAAAATAATAAAATCAAAGGCAAAAATCTCAATTTTTCACATAATTTTGAAAAATATTTAGGCATGAAACAGTTTTGACTATGGTATTTGTAATGGATGCATCTATCTACCTAGCTACCTACACATTTTCTTATATATTAGGCTTTAAAATCTATTGATACCAGTTTGTACAATATAAACAAACAGACAAAATATGCCTAGTTGAACAAATTTGTGAAAAATATGTCCTTTTAAACATGTTTTCCCCTTTACAGATTGATATTGATCCTTGGCATGTCTTCGTATATTCTCTGGGTCAAATTTCTTTTCCTGAAATTGATGTATAAATACAGACACAAATGCTCCTACCAAATATCTTTTGGCCTTACCATTTTTAGAGCCAGTGCTCTTGATCTCTTCAATGATCTTCAAGAGATTTGCTAGTGCCAACATGACACTCTTTTACCAAAATACAACTATCCTGGAAGGACATAGTTTTTGAAACTCTACCCTTTTCCATCAAATTCTTACTGTCCTCAGATCAGCTTCTCAGCTACTTGACAGAAGGATTCATGTGATATTAATAAAATTATGGCATGACAGAATACAATGTGTGAGGGTTCTTAGGTGAGGAAGCCAGGCCTTGCTGAAAATACATAGGAAGGCTGCTAGCTCTGGTGGCTCCAAACACTGGCAAAGCAATAAGAGTGAGAGTTTTGATAAAATGCTTCCATGAACACATTATATAGAACATTTAACAAACATACATTTACAAAATAAAAGAGAAACAGAGGACCTTAGAAATAAATAAGAACATATATGATATTTCTAGGGTAGGAAGCATTATATGTACTCACATTTTTATAGACTGTTTCACTAACTACAGCTAGAAGATTTTGTGACACCAAGAGAAATATTCAGGAAGAGGGCCAGAGTTTATGAAAATACATCTATTCTCTTGCCATATGCTGGGTATTTATTAATAATATTATACACAACAGAAACACTTTCTCCTTTGCTGCTTTTGCTTATTATTTCCATCTGTCAAATGGGGATTCTCTGGGGTCAGCTGGAGAAAATTACTTCAGAGAGAATGTTGCTTATAAACCTCAAGTTATATGTTGTATACTCTGAAAGAAAGTTCTTTAATCACATTATAATTATGCTTTATTTATTGATTCAGAGCTGTTAAGGCATAATGCTCTTATAACAAATGTCTTAATTTAAATATTAATTTATTGAGAACATGCAAATTAGTAATTTTAAAAATATCTACTCTAGGATAAGGTTCTTTTAGTTGAATAACATGGTTATATTTAACTGTATATAGTAGATAATGAAGAATATGCTCATGGCTTTAACTGTTAGAATAGCATTTTAAAACTTTTTTTGACTTATAATTATGCTTTCTTAGTGAGGAGTATAAAGTTAAGGGAAACCTTGAAGAGACATTTGATAATAAAAAATAACTATCAGTTGTTGTCCATTGCCACATCAATAACATGTCTTATTTTTCATATATTCTAGGATAAATTTAAGGAGAGTTGGTAACATTTCATCCCATTGTTAGTTTAATAGACCTGTCATAATTGTCTTACCACCTGCTTACTTGCTCTTTGTCAAAGGTCTCAGAAGTGAATTTATAATTCTTAAGTGTAATTAGCCTTTGGGCTGTGTTATTCAAATTAAATGTGATTTAAAGTAAAAGGTCCTTATACATATACATGTGAATATGTTTGTATGTTTGTTTACATTTTGATATCTTTTTATTAGTGTCTTGAATCTTTTCTACCTCAAATAATAAAGATGTAGTTTTTAAAACTCAAATAATAAAATGTGTTTATGTACCACAGCTTTCTTATCCATTCATCTGCTGATGGACATCTAGGTTGCTTCCATGTCTTGGCTATTATAAACAGTGCTGCGATGAACATTGGGGTACACGTGTCTCTTTCCCTTCTGGTTTCCTCAGTGTGTATGCCCAGCAGTGGGATTGCTGGATCATAAGGCAGTTCTATTTCCAGTTTTTTAAGGAATCTCCACACTGTTCTCCATAGTGGCTGTACTAGTTTGCATTCCCACCAACAGTGTAAGAGGGTTCCCTTTTCTCCACACCCTCTCCAGCATTTATTATTTGTAGACTTTTGGATCGCAGCCATTCTGACTGGTGTGAAATGGTACCTCATAGTGGTTTTGATTTGCAATACACAATGGAGTATTACTCAGCCATTAAAAAGAATACATTTGAATCAGTTCTAATGAGGTGGATGAAACTGGAGCCTATTATACAGAGTGAAGTAAGCCAGAAGGAAAAACATAAATACAGTATACTAACGCATATATATGGAATTTAGAAAGATGGTAACAGTAACCCGGTGTACGAGACAGCAAAAGAGACACTGATGTATAGAACAGTCTTATGGATTCTGTGGGAGAGGGAGAGGGTGGGAAGATTTGGGAGAATGGCATTGAAACATGTAAAATATCATGTAGGAAATGAGTTGCCAGTCCAGGTTCGATGCACGATGCTGGATGCTTGGGGCTGGTGCACTGGGACAGCCCAGAGGGATGGTATGGGGAGGGAGGAGGGAGGAGGGTTCGGGATGGGGAACACATGTATACCTGCGGCAGATTCATTTTGATATTTGGCAAAACTAATACAATTATGTAAAGTTTAAAAATAAAATAAAATTAGGAAAAAAAACAAAACAAAACAAACAAAAAAATAAATAAAATGTGTTATATACATCTCCATGGGATATAAAGACACAAGAAAAGCACATTTATTTTTTCTAGCCTGTGATATGATTGTAAAAAGAATACTAGATGAAGATTTTATTTTATATTCACTAAGAAAGATAATTTGGCATTGTTAGCTTTATAATCTACATCTTATAATTTACAAATCTAGTTTCCCTTCAGGTTAGATCTTTGTGAAAAATAGTTTTTTTTTTCTATGATGTATCTTTATAATTACTATTTTCCCTTCTCATTATTTCATTTCACATATATCAGTTTGCAAATGACATGATAGTATATTTAGAAAATCCCAACAGCACCACCAAAAAACTAATGGCACTCACCAACGAAATTGGTAAAGAAGCAGGATACAAAATTAATATACAGAAATCTGTTTCATTTCTATACACTAATAATGAAAATAATGAAATTATAATATTCTTTAGCATCATACACAAAAAATAAACTAAAAATAGATTAAAAAGCTAAGTGACTGGATACTATAAAACTCTTACAGGAAGACAGGCAGAAAACTCTTCTGACATAAATCACAGCAATATCATTTTTGATCCATCTCCTAGAGTAAGGGAAATAAAAAAGCTAAACAAATGGGAACTAATTAAACTCAAAAGATTATTCACCCTAAAACATGATGTGAAGGTCACTCAGTCGTGTCCAACTCTTGCAACCCATTGACTATACAGTCCATGGCATTCTCCAGGCCAGAATACTGGAGTGGGTAGCCTTTCCCTTCTGCAGGGGATCTTCCCACCCAGGGATCGATCGGACCCAGGTCTCCCACACTACAGGTGGATTCTTTGCTAGCTGAGCCACAATGGAAGCCCTTTTCACCCTGAAGAAGATCATAGACTAAATGAAAAGACAATCTTCTGAATGGGAGGAAATATTTGGAAACAATGTAACTGACAAGGGATTAATCTACAAAATATACAAACAGCTCATGCAGCTCAATATGAAAAAAATAATACCCAATCAAAAAATAGGCAGAAATCTAAATAGAGATTTCTACAAAGAAGACATACAGATGGCCAATAAGCACATGAAAAGATGTTCAGTATCACTAATTATTAGAGAAATGCAAATCAAAATTATAATGAGACATCACCTCAGATTAGTCAGAATGGTCATCATTAAAAAGTACAAGTAATAAATGCTAGAGAGGATGTGGAGAAACGGACCCCTATAACACTATCAGTAGGAATGTAACTCGTTACATCTACTTTGGAGAACAGTATGGATATTGCTTAAAAAGCTAAAGATAGAGCTACCATATGGGTAGCAATCCCATTCCAGGGCAAATATCCAGAGAAAAAGTATAGTTTGAAAGGGCACATGCACCCAAATATATACTGCAGCACTATTTATAATAGTCAAGATAGGGAAGCAACCTAAATTTCCATAAACAGAGAAATGGATAAAGAAGATATCTCACCTATATGCAATAGAATATTCTTCAACTATAAAAAAGAATGAAATAATGTCATCTGTAGCAACATGGCTGGACCTAGACATTGTAACTGAGTGAAATAAATCAGAAAAAGGCAAATAATATATGATATTGCTTGTATGAAAATCTTAAATGATACAAATGACCTTATTTACAAAATAGAAAAAGACTCACAGATTTAGAAAACAAACATGTTTACTAAAGGGTAAATGTCAGGTTTTGGGGAATAAATTGGGAGTTTGGGATTGATACATACTCACTAATATTTAAAATAGGTAACCAACAAGGACTTACTGTATAGCACAGAGAACTCTGCTCAGTATTATGTAATAACCTAAGTGGGAAAATAATTTGAAAAAGAGTAGATTCATGTATATGTATAACTGAATCACTTTGCTGTACACCTGAAACTAACACAACATTATTGATCAACTATACTCCAATATAAAGTAAAAATTTTAAAAAGAATAAAAAAGAAAGACAAAACATCAATAGACTCAGATCTAGCCTAAGAAGAAAGAGAAGGGCAAATTAATCCAGAGTGGGCAGAAGAAAATGGGTAATAATTGTTAGAGCAGATATCAATGAAATTTGAAAACAAAAAATCAACAGGAAAAAATCAGCAAAACCAAAAAGCTGATTCTTTGGAAAGATTAATAAAATCAATAAGCCTCTAGCAAGGCTAACTATGAAAAAAAATTAAGAGAATGCAATTAATATCAGAAATGAAAACGCAAATATCTCTACAAATTCCATAGTAGTTAAAAGATAACCTAAGAACATTATGTACTTTAGCCCACAAATTTGAAAATCTAGATGAATCAATTTCTTGAAAGACACAATCTGCCAACACTTGCTGAAGAAAAGAACAATCTGTATAGGCCCATATCTATTAAAGAAATTGAATCAATAACTAGCAGCTACTGAAACAGCCTCAAATCTGAATGAATTCATTGGTGAATTTTACCAGACATTTAAGGAACAGGTTGCATCATAAATTCTAGCCATCTCACCATTCCAAATGCCTATTTCCTTCTCTTCAGATCCCTCTGCTTGGGCTTCTGCTCCTGTATCTCCATTAGAAAATTGACCCCAGGCAGGGAGAAGTATGTTTCAGCTAATGTTTCCTTTTTCTCAAAGATGATTTGAGTGTGCTGTGTGGTGCACAATACCTGTAAACAGTTATTTCATCAACTTCTATTTTCTTATATTACAGGAGAGGAAATCAAACAAACTATGGTCCTGGAGAAGAGAATGGAAACCCATTCCAATATTTTTGCATGGAGAATCCCATGGACAGAGGAACCTAGCAGGCTACAGTTCATGTGGTCTCAAAGAGTTGGACATGACTGAGAGACTAACATACACATCCACACACACACTATACTGTCTTATGTCTGGGATCCTTTCTCTTTATGCTCTCTAGGCTGATCATTTGTGCTATTTTGCTGTAATGTCCCTATTTCTGATCATCCTACACAATACCATACCTGTTTAGCCACTCCCAAACTCACTATTTTTCACATTCCTCATCTTAATATTTAAGAATGCACTCTAGGGTGGAGACGAAAGGTATAGGGTATGGAACAGGACTGCCAGAGTCTGTGTGTCAGTTTCAGTATTTAATGGGTAATTTTATTAAGTCATTCTTTGAGTCTTTGCTAACACTGTATACTTCAGTTTCATAATCTCCCAAATTAGAGATTATAATTATTGTACTTTTCACATTTCTATGACAACTCCCAAAGAAGGGCAATGCCAAAGAATGTTCAAACTACCATACAATTGCATTCATTTCACAAGCTAGCAAGGTAATGTTCAAAATTCTTCAAGCTAGGCTTTAGCAGTATGTGAACTGAGAACTTCCAGATATTCAAGCTGGATTTAGAAAAGGCAGAGGGATCAAAGATCAAATTGCCAACATTCGTGGGATCATAAAGCAAAGGAATTCCAGAAAAAGATCTACTTCTGCTTCATTGACTATGCTAATGCTTTTGACTGTGTGGATTATAACAGACTGGGGGAAATTCTACAAGAGATGGGCATACCAGATCACTTTACCTGCCTCCTGAAAAACCTACATGCAGGTCAAAGCAACATTTGGAACCATACATGGAACAACTGGTTCAAAATTGGGAAAACAGTACATTAAGGCTGTATATTGTCATGCTGTTTATTTAACTTATATGCAAAGTACATCATGTGAAATGCTGGGCTGGATGAAGCACAAATTGGAATCAAGATTTCCAGGAAAAATATCAACAACCTCAGATATGCAGATGATACCAGTCTAATGATAGAAATCAAAAAGGAACTTAAGAGCCTTTTGATGAGGATGAAAAAAGGAGTAAAAAAGCTGGCTTAAAACTGAACATTTGAAAAACTAAAACCATCCAGTCACATTACTTCATGACAAATAGATAGAGAAAAAGTAGAAACAGTTTTATTTTCTTGGGCTCCAAAATCACTGCTGACAGCAACTGCAGCCATGAAATTAGAAGACACTTAACTCTTGAAAGGAAAGCTATGATAAACCTACACAGCATACTAAAATGCAAAGAGATCACTTTGTCAAAAAGGTCCATATAGTCAAGACTATGTTTTTTCTAGTAGTCATGTACAGATTTGAGAGTTAGATCATAAAGAAGGCTAATTGCTGAAGAATTGATGCTTTCCAAGTGCGGTGCTGGCCAAGACTCTTGAGAATCCTTTGGACTGCAAGGAGATCAAATCAGTCACTCCTAAAGGAAATCAACCCTGAATATTCATTGGAAGGACTGATGCTGAAGCTGAAGCTCAAATACTTTGGCCACCTAATGCAAAGAGTCGAGTTGACTCATTGGGAAAGACCCTGATACTGAGAAAGATTGAGGGCAGGAGAAGGGGGTGATAGAGGAAGAGATGATTGAATAGCATCACTGACTCAATGAACATGAGTCTGAGCAAACTCTGGGAGATAGTGAAGGACAGGAAAGCCTGGTGTGCTGCAGTCCTTGGGTGCCAAAGAGACTTGACTTAGTGACTAAAAAAGCAACACATATGACAACTGGGGACATATCTATTAAGTATGTTATAACCAGAATCTAATAATATAGTGCTTTGAACACAATAGGAAATAATAAATGTTTCTAAGTGAACTCATGAATGTGTTTGAACAAATGCATCATTATATTCACTTAAGAGAAGAGAAGCGTATGTATTAATCACAGTGGAGTTACCAAACTAATGTCTCATTGGACATAAGAATCTGTGTCAGTTACATCAGAAATCGGTTGCCTTGCTTTTTTTCCTTAATACTTTTGAGATTTATTCATGTTGTTGTATCAGTAATTTTTTTTTTTTTTTTTTTTTACTGCGCAGTATTCCATTTCATGGATATAAACCAAGCTATCTGTTGAACATTTGAGTGGTTTCTACTTTTTGGTTATTGTACACAAAACTGCTTTTTGTGGATATGTTTTTACTTATTCTGGAAATGAAATTGTTTATCTGAAATGAAACTGCTGTATCTGTTTTCCAAAGTGGTATTAACTTTTAACACTTCTATCAGAAATATGAGTATTTTACTTGTTTTCCATCATTGCTAACCTTTGGTGTTCCCATAATTTTGTTAGTCTAGGTATTTTAGCATATTTTTTCAAATGGTATTAGTGTACATATCCTTGAGCACTAAAACTTGAGGATGTTTTCATGCGATCTGTGGCTGTTGATGCATATTCTTTGGTGATAATTCAAATATAATATGTGTGTCTATTCAAAAAGGAGAGATGACAAAATCAAGGATGCTGAGATAGCAAAGAGGCGATATCGCCATTTATTTATTTTTTTAAATACCTGTCTGAAAAACTATGGAAAATTAATTCTGCAGCTTCTCCCCCTTCCCCGCTATTTTAATACTTCGGTCTATTATTTTTAGCAATAGCGTTTTTCTTCTTTACAATGTTTATAGCTAAATAAGTGGTGCCTAAAAGGTGTCTTTTGGAGAAGGCAATGGCACCCCACTACAGTACTCTTGCCTGGAGAATCCTATGGACAGAGGAGCCTGTTGGGCTGCAGTCCATGGGGCTGCTAAGAGTCGGACACGACTGAGCAACTTCACTTTCACTTTTCACTTTCATGCACTGGAGAAGGAAATGGCAACCCACTCCAGTGTTCATGCCTGGAGAATCCCAGAGACGGCAGAGCCTAGTGGGCTGCCGTCTATGGGGTCGCACAGAGTCGGACACGACTGAAGCGACTTAGCACAGCAGCAGCAAAAGGTGTCTTTTACAAGTAAGGCTAATGCAGGCTAGCCCCAGATTTATTGAGTAGTTCTTTTAATGTTTATTTTAAAATAGGTAAATATAATAAAGTTGATAATGAAATTGTATAACTGAAAAAACAATGCACTGTTGCTGGATTGTCCTAGGATTTAATTATTTGTAAAGAATAAAATAAAGAAAAATTTAAGATTTATACTACATTTATGGTTGCAAGTCAAAACTATGATGAGGTACCACCTTATATTGGTCAGAATGGCCATCATTAAAATGTCTGCAAATAACAACTGCTAGAGAGGTGTGGAGAAAAGGGAAACTTCCTACACGTGGTAGGAGTGTAAGGTGGTGCAGCCACTGTGAAAACCAAAAATAGAATTCCATATGATACAGTAATCCTGCTCAGTACATATTCAGACAAAACTAGAATTCAAAAATATACATGCACCCCTACGTTCATAACAGCCTTATTCACAATAACCAAGATGTAGAAATAAGTGTTCATTGACAAGTGATTGGGTAAAGATGATGTAGTACCTATATGCAATGGAATACTACTCAGCCATAAGAAAGAACAAAATAATGCCATTTGCTGCAACATGGATACAAGTAAATATTATCACACTAAGTGAAGTAATTCAGAAAGAGAAAGACAAATACCACTTACCACTTATATTTGGAATCTAAAATATAACACGAATCTGTCTGCAAAATAGAAACAGACTCTTGGACATAGAGAACAGGTTTGTAGTTGCCAAGGTGAGAAGGAGTTGGAAAGGTGGATTGAGAGTTTAAGATTAGCAGATACAAGTTATTATATATAGGATGAATAACCAACAAGTTTCTACAGTATAGCACAGGGAACTACATTCAGTATTCTATGATAAATCATAATGGAAAAGAATATATATGTATAATTGGATGTCTTTGTACAGCAGAAATTAGCAAAAAATTGTAAATCAGTTATACTTCAGTAAAAAAAAAAATTAAAAAAATTAAACTACACTTAATCGATTGATACTCAAGATTAAAAATTTAAATAGTTACAAACTATATCATTCAAAAGAATTCCAGATATTTGCATTTTTGTGCTGTCTTTTATAGTTCTAAGTTATAACCTTCCCTTGTTACCATATTGTTATTATTTTTATTTGGCTATTTTAAATAGAATCCCACTTCGAATTACCATTTAACTAAAATAATGAAAATCTCACAACATATTTTACATTGAGGGGTTGTTAATGAGATAAAAATAATTTAATCATAGCAGAAGATTATTACATTCTTGAATTTCTTTAATAACACAATTTAATTCACTAAAATAATTAACATGATATTCCGAAAATTTGTCCTGTTCAGAGTGTTTTCTTAGAAATTGATATAATTATATACTGGGTGATTTAACTTCAACAGTTTAAGAGAACTGGTACTCATTTTATACTTGTGAATATTATTATTATAAGATATTGGGAGTTAAAGAATATATATTGATAAGTATGAGTGATGGATATTGGAGTGAAAATAAAAATATAATTTTTAATAAATTATTATAAAACATCCTAAATTTACTGAATAAATATGTTGCATGTGTGTATACAATTGTATAGAGCTTAAAAGTACTGAAAAGACTAAATGTAATAAAATATAGTGCATGAGAGGTCCATATTTCTTAAATTCTATTACAAATTTGAGTCAATATTTTAAAAATATTTATAATTGAAGGACTGTAATATTGTGATACGGAGAAGACAATGACAACCCACTCCAGCACTCTTGCCTGGAAAATCCCATGGACAGAGGAGCCTGGTAGGCTGCAGTCTATGGGGTCGCTGAGGGTCAGACACGACTGAACGACTTCACTTTCACTTTTCACTTTCATGCATTGGAGAAGGAAATGGCAACCCACTCCAGTGTTCTTGCCTGGAGAATCCCAGGGACGGGGGAGCCTGGTGGGCTGCCATCTCTGGGGTCGCACAGAGTCGGACACGACTGAAGTGACTTAGCAGCAATATTGTGATAAATGAAGTCCTTGACATATACACCCAAATTTGGTTGTTGAAAAGAGCAGCTGGAAGACTCTGTGTAAAACTTATCACTTGTAAGATTCTCTGCAGCAATTCCACTTAATGTTAGACCTTTGCTTTCCTGCTTATTGCAAGGATCCACAATTATCAGTATCTAGACTAATATACTATACATACTGGGAGACCTATAAATAAATGTGAAATAAATTAAAGTAGAATTGATTAACAAGCCTGTTCTTGTTTAAAAGTCACTTAAACAATTCTCTGTTCACCGAAACATACACTTATTTCAAGTTGATATTATAGTAAATGGTATGTTAAATAAAATTCTTTGGATATTTACTTAATTCCTGAAATGAAACTGCAAAAAATTATGAATTTCAAACTCACATCCATTGAGTTGGTGATGCCATACAACAATTGCGTCCTCTGTTGTCTGCTTCTCCTCCTACCTTCAATCTTTCCCAGCATCAGGGTCTTTTCAAATGAGTCAGTTCTTCTCATCAGGTGGCCAAAGTATTGGAGTTTCAGCTTCAACATCAGTCCTTCCAAATAAATATTCAGGACTGATTTCCTTTAGGATGGACTGGTTGGATCACCTTGAATCCAAGAGACTCTCGAGAGTCTTCTCGAACACCACAGTCCAAAAGCATCAATTCTTTGGTGCTCAGCTTTCTTTATAGTCCAACTCTCACATCCATACATGACTTCTGGAAAAATCATAGCCTTGACTAGATGGACCTTTGTTGGCAAAGTAATGTCTCTGCTTCTTAATATGCTGTCTAGGTTGGTCATAACTTTCCTTCCAAGGAGCAAGCATCTTAATTTCTTGGCTTAAGTCACCATCTGTAGTACTTTGGAGCCCCAAAAGATAAAGTCTGTCCCTGTATCCCCGTCTATTTGCCATGAAGTGATGGGACCATATGCCATGATCTTAGTTTTCTAAATGTTGAGTTTTAAGCCAAATTTTTCAGTCTCCTTTCAGTTTTATCAAGAGGCTCTTTAGTTCTTCTTCACTTTCTGTCACAATGCTTCAATAGCTGTATATCTCAATTTTATCAGATCTGCATAGCTGAGGTTATTGATATTTCTCCTGGCAATCTTGATTCCAGTTTGTGCTTCATCCAGTCTGGCATTTCTCATGATGTACTCTGCATATAAGTTAAATAAGCAGGGTGATAATATACAGCCTTGATGTATGCCTTTCTTGATATGGAACCAGTCTGCTGTTGCATGTACAGTTCTAACTGGAGCTTATTGACCTGCATATTCCCATCTCTTTCAGAATTTTCCACAGTTCATTGTGATTCACACAGTCAAAGGCTTTGGCATAATCAATAAAGCAGAAATATATGTTTTTCTGGAACTCTCTTGCTTTTTCGATGATCCAGCAGATGTTGGCAATTTGATCTCTGGATTCTCTGTCATTTCTAAATCCAGCTTGAACACAGGGAAATTCACAGTTCACACACTGTTGAAGCCTAACTAGGAGAATTTAGAGCATTACTTTGCTAACATGTGAGGTGAGTACAATCATGCGGTAGTTTGAACATTCTTTGGCATTGCCTTTCTTTGGGATTGGAATGAAAACTGACTTTTTTCCAGTCCTGTGGCCACTGCTGAGTTGTCCAAATTTGCTGGCATATTGAGTGCAGCACTTTCACAGCATCATCTTTTACAATTTGGAGTAACTCAACTGGAATTCCTTCACCTCCACTAGCTTTGTTTATAATGATGCTTCCTAAGGGCCACTTGACTTTGCATTACAGGATATCTGGCTCTAAGTGAGTGATCACACCATCATGATTATCTGGGTCGTGAAGATCATTTTTGTATAGTTCTTCTGTGTATTCTTGCCACCTCTTCTTAATAGGTCCATACCATTTCTGTCCTGTATTGTGCCCATCTTTGCATGAAATGTTCCCTTGGTATCTCTAATTTTCTTGAAGAGATCTTTAGGCTTTCCCATTTTATTGCTTTCCTCTATTTCTTTGCATTGATCACCGAGGAAGGCTTTCTTATCTCTCCTTGCTATTCTTTGGAACTCTGTGTTCAAATGGGTATATCTTTCCTTTTCTCCTTTGCCTTTCACTTCTCTTCTTTTCTAAGCTATTTGTAAGGCCTCCTCAGACAACCATTTTGCCCTTTTGTATTTCTTTTTCTTGGGGATGGTCTTGATCCTTGCCTTCTATACAGTGTCACAAACCTCCGTCCTAGTTCTTCAGTTTTCTTTCTTTTTTTAAATTTTATTTTATTTTTAAACTTTACAATATTGTATTGGTTTTTGCCAAATATCGAAATGAATCCACAACAGGTATACATGTGTTCCCCATCCTGAACCCTCCTCCCTCCTCCCTCCCCATACCATCCCTCTGGGTCATCCCGGTGCACCAGCCCCAAGCATCCAGTATCCTGCATCGAACCTGAACTGGCGACTCGTTCATCTAAACCCCTGAGTCAGGCTCTCAACAGCCCAATATAATCCCCCCTGTTATTTCCTTACTTCATCTCTTTTTATGATTACCTGTCTTCTGATATGGGTAACTGCTTATTTCCTAACTCACACCTAGATTGTAAACTAATCAAGACAGAGATTATATATCTGGTTTGTTACAAATGTAAATGAACACCTAACTGGGTGTTTCTTCATAATGGGAATTTAAGATATTTTTGACTGAATGAATGAATACTGGTTGACAAACCAATAAGATACAAACTTCATGACCTACTAAGTAATTTAGACAACATCAGATCAGATCAGTCGCTCAGTTGTGTCTGACTCCTTGTGACCCAATGAATCGCAGCACACCAGACCTCCCTGTCCATCATCAACTCCCGGAGTTCACTGAGACTCACGTCCATCAAGTCAGTGATGCCATCCAGCCATCTCATCCTCTGTCGTCCCCTTCTCCTCTTGCCCCCAGTCCCTCCCAGCATCAGAGTCTTTTCCAATCAGTCAACTCTTCGTATGAAGTGGCCAAAGTACTGGAGTTTCAGCTTTAACATCAGTCCTTCCAAAGAAATCCCAAGGCTGATCTCCTTCAGAATGGACTGGTTGGATTTCCTTGCAGTCTAAATCTCCAACACCACAGTTCAAAAGCATCAATTCTTCAGCGCTCAGCCTTCTTCACAGTCCAACTCTCACATCCATACATGACAACAGGAAAAACCATAGCCTTGACTAGACGAAACTTTATTGGCAAAGCAATGTCTCTGCTTTTGAATATGCTACCTAGGTTGGTCATAACTTTCCTTCCAAGGAGTAAGCGTCTTTTAATTTCATGGCTGCAGTCACCATCTGTAGTGATTTTGGAGCCCAGAAAAATAAAGTCTGACACTGTTTCCACTGTTTCCCCATCTATTTCCCATGAAGTGACAACTTACACCATTTCAAATACTTGTGTCTTATTTTCAAGAATATTAAGCATGTGTAACAGAAAAAAAATTATCACTACATTTATATCATATAGCTCAATTTAACTTTGGTAAATATATGACTTTCAAAATCTGAATACTCCATTGCAACCTGCTTTTCTTCATTTCCTTTTAGAACATCTTCTACATTAACTGTTGCATGCTACTGTATGCTAGGTTGCTTCAGTCAAGTTCAATCTTTGCAATACTATAGCAGCCCTCCAGGCTGCTCTATCCAGGGGTTTCTCCAGCCAAGAATACTGAGTGGATTGCCATTCCCTTCTCCAGAAGATCTTCCCAACCCAGGGACTGAACCCACATCTCTTATGTCTCCTGCATTGGCAGGCAGGTTCTTTCATAATTTCAAAATGGATCTGCCATATTTTAAGTCATTCTAGGTTGTGCTAATGATATGGAAGAGCAGAAGCTCTGTGAGTTTTGGGATTTTATAATTAATTTGAGTGGTTTTGAATTATGGTTTTTTCATGGAGTCATTGGAGAGGCATAATATTATTTAAAGCCAGATGGCAGCACAATTTACATGCCTAGCAGGTGTAAAATCATTTCCAAGTGAAACATTTTTTAAAATGGTTTTGGTTCCCTTAAATAATTATCAATTCAAATAATGTCACTTTTTCTGACTTTATAAGTAACAAAGAAATGCTATATTAAATTGTTTGAAAACTGAAATAACATTGATCTTTTGGCAAGAAAGTTTATCAAAAATATGTTTAATGTTTAAATGGAAAAGTAAAAGATATCCCAAATAAATTACTTGAAAAGTAGAAGTTCCTGTATATGCTCCTCAAAAAGTAAAGCTATCTTTGTTATTTTACTTTGGTTATTTATTATTTTACTTCACTTATAACAGGTATTTATTATTATTGTTTAGATTCTCTGTGGAACCATGTTCTCAAAAATTATTCATCTTTATAGTGTATTTCTTTAAATACATTGTGTTTGCCATACATGAGCAAACAAGAAATTTCCAATTATTCTATTTATTGAATCTAAGATTACCTTGCTTCAAAGGATGCACTGATTTGTATAAATCATAGAAATGTCTTTTAACAAAATATATCACATTGAAGAAAACATTTTCTTGGAACATTATCTAAGTTGTTACAGATATGATCCAAGAAACTTACAAATTGCTTTAAAAAAGAAAGACAAGAACTACTATTCAGCAAAGGGAAAAGCAACAAACTATTATTCATATTCACTATATGGTTGATTATCAGGATAATGAAAGAAGCCAGATAAGAATATATGCTATGTGGATTTATTTATATAAAACTATAGAAAATCCAAACTAATCTATACTGGGTAAAACCACATCAGTGTTTTCCTAATGGGAGGGAAGTTCTGGAAAGGGAGAGAAAAGGAGGGTAAGAGGGCACTGTGAGGGTGCTAAATATATTCATGATTTTGATTGTGGTGATGATTTCATGGCTACGTCCATATGCCAAATGTGCATCAAATTATACACTCTAAGTTTGTACAGCCTCATTATATATCAGTTATAACTCAGAATAACTACTAATGTAGTAAATTGAAAAGAACCAATATTAATTAATCAACAAATGTATGGTGAACCTAAGCTTACGTGTACATAAGCATTTAACAATTAAGAAGAAAATGACAAAGTTAAGATAAATCAGAAGTTTATTAAAAGCTTTATGTGTCAAGTGGTTTTCTAGCATTCTAAAAGCATTGTCTTGGTGCTTATAACAAAATATTTACACAAAATAGGAACTTAACTGACAATAAGAGTGAGAGATGGGGTTAAAGGTAAAGTGTCTCTGAAAAAAGATGGTTCATCCATGCTCATATCTATTTCAACTTTCAAATATTTTAAAATGAATAATTGTACTTTTTTGTGTTTGAATTTGAAAATTTAATGTTTTATAATTAAATCATAAAGTGTACCTAAATTAATATGCCAATATCTAACATAGACTGAAAATCTCAAGTAATTATATTATAGTATCAAATTAAGTTAGATATTACTTCTTTTATTTATAGAAGGAACTAATTTATAGAAATTAACAGCAAATATAATGCTTGATTCTTTGAAAATATAGGCATAATTAATAAAACCCTAATTAGTCTAACTTAAATGAAAATTACAAAAGTTGACAATATCAAAAATGAAAGGTGAGAGAGGTTATTACCATAGACTTATAGATATTAAAAGGATATTAAGAGAATAATAAGAAAATAACAATAACTTAGATGATATGGATAAATTAAAAAAATAAAATGGAGATGGTGAAAAACAAGCAGATGTGCTTAACATCATGTAAATACTTCGGCACATTAGTAAAACTTTATATTCAGTTCAGCTTAGTTCAGTCGCTCAGTCGTGTCCAACTCTTTGTGACCCAATGGTCTGCAGCATGCCAGACCTCCCTGTCCATCAGCAACTCCCGGAGTTTACTCAAACTCATGTCCATTGAGTCAGTGGTGCCATCCAACCATCTCATCCTCTGTCGTCCCCTTCTCCTCCTGCCCTCAATCTTTCCTAGCATCAGAGTCTTTTCCAGTGAGTCAGTTCTTTGCATCAGGTGGCCAAAATATTGGAGTTTCTGCTTCAACATCAGTCCTTCCAATGAACATTCAGGACTGATTTCCTTTAGTATAGACTGGTTGGATCTTCTTGCAGTCCAGGGGACTCTCAAGAGTCTTCTCCAATATCACAGTTCAAAAGCATCAATTCTTCAGTCCTCAGCTTTCTTTATAGTCCAACTCTCACATTCATACATGACTACTGGAAAAATTATAGCTTTGACTAGATGGACCTTTGTTGGCAAAGTAATGTCTCTGTTTTTTATATTAGATTAACCTTTATTTTATATTAAGGCAAAATAATAAAAATAATAAAACACCAGGGAAAAGTGCATGACCACAGAGAATGTCAGATACTTCACATGCTAAAACAAGACATATTTCATGTAATATAACAAGAAATCTCAATCTTAATTACATTCATGTACCTGGCAAGAGCTTAAAATTCTGTGAAAGCAAAACTATCATAAATAAAAGAAGAAACAGGAAAAAATACACAGTTACTGAAATCAAGGTGATTTCAGCCACTCTGTTTCAATAGATGATATGTTAAGATATGAGCCACGCTATTAATCAAATTGCTCCACAAAGGACTTCAGAATGTTCATTAAAGTACACATAGAACATATTGTTGTCATTATTGTTTAGTCACTAAGTCATGTTTGATTCTTGGTGATCCATGGACTGTAGCCTCCAGGCTCCTTTGTCTGTGAGATTACCCAGGCAAGAATACTGGAGTGGATTGTCATTTCCTTCTCCAGGGAATCTTCCTAACACAGGGATCAAACCCACATTTCCTGCATTGGCAGGCATATGCTTTACTTCTGAGCCACCATGGAAACCCATAGAACATAGTACTGATTATAAAAACAAGCTTCAGTTAAATTAAAAAGAAAACAAACAAACAAACAAACATACAATGTACATATTTCTGGGCAAGATTAATGTTAAATTGGAAATTAACAACCAAGACATAAATCATCCCAAATAGATATAAATTGAAGAACACATTGTGAAAATGGATGGTTACAATAAAAATGATAATTAGCAATTTTTGAATGAGATGACAGCATGAATTCAGCAAAATAACACATGTGCTAACCCCCTGAAGTACTGCTATATATGTGTATGTGATTAGTGATTCAGTTGTATCTGACTATTTGTGACCCCATGGACTGTAGCCCACCAGGCCTCTCTGTCCTTGGGATTCTCCAGGAAAGAATACTGTAGTGTGTTGCCATTTCCTACCCCAGGAGATCATCCCAACTTAGGGATCAAACTCAAGTCTCCCAGGTCTTACTCCCAGTGGGTTGTTTACTATTGTTGTATGTTATTTTGCCATCAGTAATGAAAGATCCAGCTTGATAAGCTAGAAAATAAATTACAAACAAAGCAGGTAAAAGAGTATGGGGAGGGAGGTGGGAGGGGGGGTTCAGGATTGGGAACACATATACACCCGTGGCGGATTCATGTTGATATATGGCAAAACCAATACAATATTGTAAAGTAATTAGCCTCCAATTAAAATAAATGAATGTGAATTTTTAAAAAATAAAATTAAATTAAAAAAAAAGAAAGAAATCTTAAAGAAAAGAGACCATAGCAAAAATCAACAAAGGCAAAAGCTGGTTCTTTGAAAAGATAAATAAAATTGACAAACCATTTGCCAGACTCATCAAGAAACAAAGGGAGGAAAATCAAATCAATAAAATTAGAAATGAAAACAGAAGGATCACAACAGACAACACAGAAATACAAAGGATCATAAGAGACTACTATCAACAATTATATGCCAATAAAATGGACAACATGGAAGAAATGGACAAATTCTTAGAAAAGGACTACTTTCCAAAACTGAACCAGAAAGAAATAGAAAATCTTAACAGACCCATCACAGGCACAGAAATTGAAACTGTAATCAGAAATATTCCAGCAAAATATTCCAAAAAAGTCCAGGTACAGACAGCTTCACAGCTGAATTCTACCAAAAATCTAGAGAAGAGCTAACACCTATCCCACTCAAACTCTTCCAGAAAATTGCAGAGGAAGGTCAACTTCAAACTCATTCTATGAGGCCACCATCACCCCAATATCAAAACCTAACAAAGATGCCACAAAAAAAGAAAACTACAGGCCAATATCACTGATGAACATAGATGCAAAAATCCTTAACAAAATTCTAGCAATCAGAATCCAACAACACATTAAAAAGACCATACACCATGACTAAGTGGGCTTTATCCCAGGGATATAAGCATTCTTCAATATCTGCATCAATTGATGTAATACACAATATTAACAAATTGAAAAATAAAAGCCATATGATCATCTCAAATGATGCAGAGAAAGCCTTTGACAAAATTCAATATCCGTTTATGATAAAAACTCTCTAGAAAGCAGGAATAGAAGGAATCATTCCTCAACATAATTCCTCAACATAATAGCTATATATGACAAACCTAGAGCAAACATTATCCTCAATGGTGAAAAATTGAAAGCATTTCCCCCAAAGTCAGGAACAAGACAAGGGTGCCCATTCTCACCACTACTATTCAACATAGTTTTGGAACTTTTGGCCACAGCAATCAGAGCAGAAAAAGAAATAAAAGGAATCCAAATTGGAAAAGAAGAAATAAAACTCTCCCGGTTTGCAGATGACATGATCCTCTACATAGAAAACCCTAAAGAATCCACCAGAAAATTACTAGAGCTAATCAATGAATATGGTAAAGTTGCAGGATATAAAATCAACACACGGAAATCCCTTGCATTCCTATACACTAATAATGAGAAAATAGAGAAATTAAGGACACAATTTCATTCACCATTACAATGAAAAGAATAAAATACTTAGGAATATATCTACCTAAGGAAACTAAAGACCTATATATAGAAAACTATAAAACACTGGTGAGAGAAATCAAAGAGGACAGTAATAGATGGAGAAATATACCATGTTCATGGATCAGAAGAATCAATATAGTGAAAATGAGTACACTACCAAAAGCAATCTACAGATTCAATGCAATCCCTATCAAGCTACCAACGGTATTTTTCACAGAGCTAGAACAAATAATTTCACAATTTGTATGGAAACAGAAAAAATCTCAAATAGCACAGCAATCTTGCGAAAGTAGAATGGAACTGGAGGAATCAATCTGCCTGACTTCAGGCTCTACTACAAAGCCACAGTCATCAAGACAGTGTGGTCCTGGCACAAAGTCAGAAATATGGACCAATGGAACAAAATAGAAAGCCCAGAGATAAATCCATGCACATATGGACACCTTACCTTTGACAAAGGAGGCAAGAATATACAATGGAGAAAAGACAATCTTAACAAGTGGTGCTGGGAAAACTGGTCAACCACTTGTAAAAGAATGAAACTAGAACACTTTCTAACACCATACACAAAAATAAACTCAAAATGGATTAAAGATCTAAATTTAAGACCAGGAACTATAAAACTCCTAGAGGAGAACATAGGCAAAACACTCTCTGACACACATCACAGCAGGATCCTCTACGACCCACCTCCCAGAATACTGGAAATAAAAGCAAAAATAAACAAATGGGACTTAATTAAACTTAAAAGCTTCTGCACAACAAAGGAAACTATAAGCAAGGTGAAAAGGCAGCCTTCAGAATGGGAGAAAATAATAGCAAATGAAGCAACTAACAAACAACTAATTTCAAAAATATACAAGCAAGTCCTGCACCTCAATTCCAGAAAAATAAGTGACTCAATTAAAAAATGGGCCAAAGAACTGAACAGACATTTCTCCAAAGAAGACATACAGATGGCTAACAAACACATGAAAAGATGCTCAACATCACTCATTATCAGAGAAATGGAAATCAAAACCACAATGAGGTACCATTTCACGCCAGTCAGAATGGCTGCTATCCAATAGTCTACAAGCAATAAATGCTGGAGAGGATGTGGAGAAAAAGGAACCCTCTTACACTGTTGATGGGAATGCAAACTAGTACAGTCACTATGGAGAACAGTATGGAAATTCCTTAAAAAATTGGAAATAAAACTTCCTTATGACCCAGCAACCCCACTACCGGGCATACACACCAAGGAAACCAGAATTGAAAGAGACACATGCACCCCAATGTTCATCACAGCACTGTTTATAATAGCCAGGACATGGAAGCAACCTAGATGTCCATCAGCAGATGAATGGATAAGAAAGCTGTGGTACATATACCCAATGGAGTATTACTCAGCCATTAAAAAGAATACATTTGAACCAGTGCTAATGAGGTGGATGGAACTGGAACTTATTGTAGAGTGAAGTAAGCCAGAAAGAAAAACACCAATACAGTATAATAATGCATATATATGGAATTTAGAAAGATGGTAATGATAACCCTGTATGAGAGACAGCAAAAGAGACATGGATGTATAGAACAGTTTTTGGACTCTGTGGGAGAGGGAGAGGGAGAGGGAGAGGGTGAGATGATTTGGGAAAATGGCATTGAAATATGTATAATATCATATATGAAATGAATCGCCAGTCCAGGTTCAATGCATGATACTGGGTGCTTGGGGCTGGTGCACTGGGATGACCCAGAGGGATGGTACAGGGAGGAAGGTGGGAGGGGTTTCAGGATGGGGAACAAGTGTATACCTGTGGTGGATTCATGTTGATGTATGGCAAAACTGATATAATATAGTAAAGTAATTAACCTCCAATTAAAATAAATAAATTTATATTAAAAATAAATAAATAATTAAAATAAAATTTTAAAAATGATAAAAGAAAAAGAAAAAACTAACAACAGCATGGAAACAGTAATTTAACAACATCAAGACTCCCATACCTTCTGTACATGTCCTGGGATGAACTAATAGATTAGAGAAAAATGATAAAAATAAAAACCTGAATTCATTTTATATCCAGATTATTTTGATTTTTACTTAGGCAAAACAAACAAACAATCCATATGGCTCTATTTGTATTATTCTTATCCTGTACTATCAAACAATTAGAATGTATATAATGCATAAACTGCCAACTTTGAACATCTTGTTGGAATATTTGAAGATTTCATCTCAGCAAGTAACCAAGGGAATTTATGTGACTTCATTTAACTGTTTCATTTCATTTCAGCTCAGTGGAGAAACCATTAAGGAAAACCAGATTTTATATAAATAAATGTATTCTTTAGTTTAAAATTTCTGGTGCAAGCCAGATGTGGAAGCTTAAGCAAATTGAAAAATAATGTTTTTCTTTTCTTCTGAAAGAGCAAGAGAATATACATTATCCTGATAGTTATATGAAAAGAGAGAATAAAGTAATATTTTCCAGCTTAAAGTAGAAAGGGTTAATAAAAATCAATGATAAGTGAATTTAGGTTAACTGTATAGCATGGTTATGCATCTCATAATTTTTGAATATAATAGAAAATAAAGAAATATGTAATTCAATTAATAACAGTTTGAGTAAAAGTATTATATTTTTAATTGCTCTTTAAATAATAATGGTCAAAATATATTTTTGATATCCAATTAACTTTAATAAAGAGATTTGGGGAGAGGTATTTCAGAAATTTGAATTTTTTTTTTAATAATCACATTTACTAATTTGGCAATAGAGACATTTCCTTATAAAGGGATCTAGATAGGAAAGAATAGGAAGTGGTACTCATTTATGACTCTACTTTTTCTGAATATATACCAAGATTTATCAATACTGTGAGATATTCTAGTATATCTGACTGTCCCCACCACTATTATTTTATCTCACACATTTTAGGTTTCTTTTTGTTGTCCTCATAAGCAAATCTTCTTTCTTTGAAGGAAAGTACACAATGGAATTATAGAGCTATTATTCTTGAGCAAATAAATAGTAATCAAGGGAGAAAGAATTAAAAAAAAAGGCTTTGATTTAGTAATTTTTCCTTAGAGAACCAGGGTAAAGAATATAAAAAAAAAAAATCAGGAGAAATAAGAAAAGTATTTCAAGAGTCAGATGTTTCTTATATGTGCCATTAATATATTTACTGCCTACACTAATATAAGAAAAATTATGCCTATTTATTATCTATATAATATCAAGCTTTAGTGGATTCTATAAGAATCCATGTATGAAGGTAGAAATTCAAGCTACAAATAAATGATATTTATTTCATCGTCTTTATGTAAACAATAATTCTAAGGAATAGACATTTCTTCAAAGAAGATGTACATATGGCCAAGAGGCTTGTGAAAAGATGTTCAACATCATTATTAGATAAATGAAAATCAAAACTATAATGAGTTATTACTTCACACAAGTCAGAGGGCCATCATCAAAAAATCTACAAGCAATAAATGCTACAGAGGGTGTAGAGAGAAGGAAACTCTCTTACACTGTTGATGGGAATATAATTTGGTATAGCCACTATGGAGAGCAGTATGAAGATTCCTTTAAAAAAAAAAAAAAAATTAGTCCTACCAGCAATCCCACTACTGGGCATATTCCCTGAGAAAACCATAATTCCAAATTATTGAATTTTGAATATTCAGGGACCCCAATATTCACTGAAGCACTATTTACAATAGCCAGGATATAAAAACAAGTAAGTCTCCCATGACAGATAAATGGATAAGGAAGATGTTGCACCTATACAATGGAATATTACTTAAGCTTTAAAAGGAATAAAATTAGGTCATTTATATAAATGTGGATGGACCTAGAGTCTGTCATACAGAATGAAATGTCAGAAAGAGAAAAACTAGTATGCTAACAGATATGTGGAATATAGAAAAAGGGTAGAGACGAAGGTATTTCTAGGGCAGAAATAGAGATGCAGATGTAAAGAATGGACGTGTGGGCCCAGGGAGGGAAGGACAGGATGGGAGGAAATTGGAGAGTAGCACTGACATAAATATACATTACCATATGAAAAATAGGTAGTAGGAACCTGCTATACAGTACAGAAAGCTCAGCTCTGTGGTCTGTGATGACCTAGATGCGTGGGAGGGGAGGGTGAGAGGGAGGTTGAAGAGGGAGAGGATACATGTGTCCTTATAGTTGATTCACTTCACTGTACAGCAGAATGTAACACAGAATTGTAAATCAGTTATACTCCAATAAAAAATTTAAAAAGGTACATGGATATCACTTTAGATATTGTCTGCAGATTATATACGGACAGAGCACTTTAGTAATTCAGTCAAACTCTAGAAACATTTTTATTTAAATCCCTAGATGAAGGAAATGGAAACAAGGAGGGCAGAACAGCACTGAGGGGCACTGCCCTTAACTGGATAATTCTCCAAAGTCACAATCGACCAGATCACGATGGAATAAAGAAAGTATTATAAGACTGGTCAGAAGCCACCTGATCTGCCTCTTGAGAAATTTGTATGCAGGTCAGGAAGCAACAGTTAGAACTGGACATGGAACAACAGACTGGTTCCAAATAGGAAAAGGAGTTCGTCAAGGCTGTATATTGTCACCCTGTTTATTTAACTTCTATGCAGAGTACATCATGAGGAACGCTGGACTGGAAGAAACACAAGCTGGAATCAAGATTGCCGGGAGAAATATCAATAACCTCAGATATGCAGATGACACCACCCTTATGGAAGAAAGTGAAGAGGAACTCAAAAGTCCTCTTGATGAAAGTGAAAGTGGAGAGTGAAAAAGTTGGCTTAAAGATCAACATTCAGAAAACGAAGATCATGGCATCCGGTCCCACCACTTCATGGGAAATAGATGGGGAAACAGTGGAAACAGTGTCAGACTTTATTTTTCTGGGCTCCAAAATCACTACAGATGGTGACTGCAGCCATGAAATTAAAAGACGCTTACTCCTTGGAAGGAAAGTTATGACCAACCTAGATAACATATTCAAAAGCAGAGACATTACTTTGCCAACAAATGTTCGTCTAGTCAAGGCTATGGTTTTTCCTGTGGTCATGTATGGATGTGAGAGTTGGACTGTGAAGAAGGCTGAGCGTCGAAGAATTGATGCTTTTGAACTGTGGTGTTGGAGAAGACTCTTGAGAGTCCCTTGGACTGCAAGGAGATCCAACCAGTCCATTCTGAAGGAGATCAGCCCTGGTGTTTCTTTGGAAGGAATGATGCTAAAGCTGAAACTCCAGTACTTTGGCCACCTCACGTGAAGAGTTGACTCATTGGAAAAGACTCTGGTGCTGGGAGGGATTGGGGGCAGGAGGAGAAGGGGACGACAGAGGATGAGATGGCTGGATGGCATCACTGACTCGACGGACGTGGGTCTGAGTGAATTCCGGGAGTTGGTGATGGACAGGGAGGCCTGGCGTGCTGCTATTCATGGGGTTGCAAACAGTTGGACACTACTGAGCGACTGATCTGATCCGAGCAAAACTTTAAGTTTTTTCAATATAAATATAAATATACTAGTTGCTTTAAGCTAGTAAAATAGTTTGAGTAAACAAATGCTGCAGTAATCAGAAAAAAACGAAGAGCAAAAGTGCAAATCTTTGTGTAACTCTCATAGGTTTTAAGGTGTGGCTATAGAATTAGTTAATGTGGATGTTAAAATCTGAGTTATTTTATGGTTGTATCTAAAACATGTGCATACTTTGCTGAATCCATTTGATGATTCCTTGTTTATTTTGCTTGAATTAGGAATATTTCTGTATTTTATAGTTATAATAAAAGGAATGTTTCTGTATTTTACAGGTACAAAAAAGTAACACTAAGTAGGATGACAGACAGGAAAAATGCAGCTTGCTAGGAGAAGTACTTTGGCCAGTACTGCAGGCCTTTCCCAAGACCATGGTAGTGTGGGGTGGATACTACAAGTAAAGTGCCAGAACTTGCAACAGAAATGATTTAAAGTAGATTTTCTAGTGAGCAGTCTAAGTCCTTCCCAGAGCCAAAATAATGTGGTGTAACCTTCATATTTTTTTTTGCTGAATATATAACTGACATTTTTGACAAGCTACAGCTAGAAACAAGCATCTTCAATGTATTTGTTCTATATTTATATGATTAATGGTCAAACTACAAGACTCAGAAGACAATTTAACAGTCCACTTTGCCACAAAAGCATTCATTTGAAAGCAATTTTGCTTTTTTTAAACAAAAATGACAAGCCTCTCTCGTCAACAGAATGACAGCAACAAAAGTGGAAAGTTTACCCAGATCTGATCTAAGGAGTGTGTGTGTTATTTTGTGATACCAAAGTTTGCTGAACTGTGCATTTTAATCTATCTCCGAATGAAGTTCTTCTTCACATTTCTGACTAAGTGGCCATGCAGGTGTCCCAACACAATTACAAATACATTGACTTTTAGCCTCTAATATGTGAAAAATGGATGAATTGTATGAGTTTTCATTCAGTAGGTAAAATACATATTTTTATTAATACTATTTCCTGTAGCATGGGAAATAATTTGAGAATAGTTATAATTATGATATATTTGTAAATGATGGCTAACTTAAGGAGTTTGTCTGAACTGTTATACTGTTTCTATTTTACTTTGATCTAATAAAATATCAATTTAGTATAAACATAATGTACTCCAGTCTTATTCTATTCAGACAGTAAATAGTATCATTTATATGTCAGACTTTGAGCCTTATATTATGTTCAAGTTTATTTATCATTTATTAATTTATCTGAAGTTGGAGACTACTGTTATAATGATTCAGAAAAATTTAAATGCAAGAGGAAGCACTGATTACTGTCTGCAGAGATACATGGTCTTAAGCATTCTTTTAGTAATTCTGTCACCTTCTGCATGTTAGTATCTCTAAACTTTAGTTTCCTCATTAATAAAATAGAACTAATGAAATATTTATCTGAGGGAATTAAAATAATGTGTATAAAATTATAGCATATTTCCTTGCACTTAGGACTCAATGCATTTAGCTCATTAAATTCAGCTATTATCTGAGATTTAGACTCAAACTTTATACTAGTTATGAAGATACTTTTAATAAAATTTTTTGTCAATTTGCCTTCATAAAATAGAGATCATAATAAATCTTTTTATAATCCCATTTTCATATATTTGTCATAGACTCATTCATTGCAAAGGTATTTAGCATCTAACATCCTGCACTGGTATTCAATACCTTCCATTTCTTGTCTGACTTTAATGTAAATGCTTTAGCATTTTACCTATATGGAGTGTAAGTCCTGGTCATGCTGATATCTACTTACCTGCATAGACAATACTGGTACTTTTCATTGCAAATAAAATTTACATTTGTAAATGTGTCTCTATCTTTTAGAGTTTGATATGTTCCTAAATTGTGCAAAGTGGAGGACCGACACCTGGATCTAATTAAATCTATCAAATTAAATAACCTGCCAGAATATTAGGCAGATTTTCCTGCCTAATAATATTACTACTTCAATAATATCTTTTGTTCACATTGAAGAAAGAACAGTTTAAATATTCCTATTTAAAAATTAACAATTACTTAAGCTTGTACTAATTATGAGAAGGAAATAACATTCCTAAAAGATCTAGTCAAAAGAGTAAGGCATTTGGGACACTCTAGCCTATGGCCACTTCAGCTCCAGCCATTCCACCAAGGTGGCCCTAGCACAGGATGGCCTGAGACCCCATGGCCCACATCCACTTGAACTCCAGCTGTCCTGCCCTGGAGTCTCCAACATAGCATGCCACAGGCCCCTCCCCAGTTCATGCTCATTCCAGCCACAGCTGTCCTACCAGGTGGCAGCATATTTACAGTAGCCCAGATAGGGAAGGCAATGGCACCCCACTCCAGTACTCTTGCCTGGAAAACCCCATGGACAGAGGAGCCTGGTTGGCTGCAGTCCATGAGGTCACTAAGAGTCAGACATGACTGAGCGACTTCACTTTGACTTTTCACTTTCATGCATTGGAGAAGGAAATGGCAACTCACTCCAGTGTTCTTGCCTGGAGAACTCCAGGGATGGGGGAGCCTGGTGGGCTGTCGTCTATGGGGTTGCACAGAGTTGGACATGACTGAAGCGACTTAGCAACAGCAACAGATAGGGAAGAGGGCTTCCCTTGTGGCTCAGCTGGTAAAGAATCTGCCTGCAATGTGGGAGACCTGGGTTCAGTCCCTGGGTTGGGAAGATCCCCTGGAGAAGGGAAAGGCTACCCACTCCAGTATTCTGGCCTGGAGAATTCCATGGACAGTCCATGGGGTCACAAAGAGTCAGACATGACTGAATGACTTTCACTTTCAGATAGGGAAGCAACCAGTGTACCTGTTGATAGAAGAATGCATAAGAATGATGGGATTTCACCTGAAACTATCACAACATGGTTAATCTGCTATACAGCATAAAATAAATCTTTTTTTTTTTTAAGAATAATGTCACACACACACACACACACACACAATGTAATACTACTCAGCCATAAAATTAAATCTTGCTATGTGCATCAACATTGGTGGACCCAGAGAGTATTATGCCGAGTAAAATAAGTCAGACAGCAAGAAACAAGTACCTTCTGATTTCACTTGTATGTAAAGTCTAAAGAATAAAACAAACATCAAAATAGAATCAGACTCAGACACACATTGGTGATTGAAAGAGTAGGGGGTGAGGAGATTAAGAGGTACAAACTACCAGTTATAAAATAAGTCATGGGAATGTAAAGCAACAGTGTAGGGAACACAGTCAATAACACTGTGATAGCCTTGTACAGTGAAAAGTGGTAACTAGACTTATCATGATGATCATTTTATAGATTATATAAATATCAAATCATTTGGAAATGTGTACAACTATAAATATGTCAACTATACTGCAATAAAAAACATCAAGGCAAACTTGTTAAGTTAGGTGTTATTAAATTATGTATCGTTAATGGAAAACACCTATAAATATTTCAAAATCTTATTTAATCACATGGGATATATAAGTATGTATTTATATATATAATGCCAACTCACAAAGTTCAGCCATTATTCACAAAATATAGATTGAAATTCACCAATTTATTTGCAATTTTAAAAGAATATTAGAGGGTGTGCAATTAGTTGATGCAGCAAAAGAGATTCAGAGGTGGCAAGAATACACAGAAGAACTGTACAAAAAAGGTCTTAAGGGCCTGGATAACCATGATGGTGTGGTCACTCACCTAGAGCCAGACAACCTGGACTGTGAAGTCAACTGAGCTTTAGGAAGCATAACTATGAACAAAGCTAGTGGAGATGATGGAATTCCAGCTGAGCTATTTAAAACCCTAAAAGTTGATGCTGTTAATGGGCTGCACTCAATATGTCCTCAAAATTGGAAAACTCAGCAGTGGCCACACAACTGGAAAAGGTCAGTTTTCATTTCAGTCCCAAAGGAGGGCAGTAGAAAAGAATATGCGAACTACTGAAAATTGTGCTCATTTCGCTTGCTAATAAGATTATGCTCAAAATCTTTCAAGACAGGCTTCAACAGTATGTGAACTGAGAACTTCCAGGTGTACAAACTGGATTTAGAAAAGGCAAAGGAACCAGAGATCAAATTGCCAACATTGGTTGGATTATAGAGAAAGCAAGGGAATTCCAGAAACATCTACTTCTGTTTTATTGTCTATCCTAAAGCCTTTGACTGTGTAGATCACAAAAAACTGTGGAAAATTCTTAGAGATGAGAATACCAGAGTACTTACCTGTCTCCTGAGAAACATATATGCAGGTCAAGAAGCAACAGCTAGAAGTGGACATGGAACAAAGAATGGTTCCAAATTGGGAAAGGAGTATGACAAGGCTGTATGTTGTCACTCTATTTACTTAACTTGTATGTAGAGTACATCATGTAAAATGCCAGGCTGGATGAATCACAAGCTGGAATCAAAATTTCTGGGAGAAATATCAACAACCTCAGATATGCAGATGATACCACTCTAATATTAGTAAGTGAATAGAAACTAAAGAGCCTCTTGGTGAGGTGAAAGAAGAGAGTGAAAAAGCTGGTTTAAA
Organism: Bos grunniens; assembly: GCF_055505025.1. Taxonomy (NCBI): domain Eukaryota; kingdom Metazoa; phylum Chordata; class Mammalia; order Artiodactyla; family Bovidae; genus Bos; species Bos grunniens. The sequence continues at coordinate 110,603,004 of NC_141170.1, read as the reverse complement.
ACTCAACATCGAAAAAAAGTAAGATCATGGCATCCAGTCTCATTACTTCATGGCAAATAAAAATGAGAAAGTAGAATCAGCAACAGATTTTATTTTCTTGGGCTCCAATATCAATGTGGATGGAGACTACAGCCATGAAATTTAAAAAAAAAAATTTGCTTCTTGGAAGAAAAGCTATGACAAATCTAGACAGCACATTAAAAAGCAGAGATATCACTTTACTGACAAAGTTCATATAGTCAAAATTGTTTTCTGCATTAGTCATGTATGGATGTGAGAGTTGGACCATGGATAAGGCTGAGCCCTGAAGAAGTGATGGTTTTAAATTGTGGTGCTGGAGAAGACTCTTGAGAATTTCTTGGACTGCAAGGGGATCAAACCAGTCAAGCCTAAAGAAAATCAACCCTGAATATTCATTGGAAAGAGTTATGCTGAAGATGAAGCTCCAATACTTTGGCTACCTGATGTGAACAGCCAACTCATTGGAAAAGAGTGATGTTGGGAAAGATTGAAGGCAAAAAGAGAAGAGGGTGGCAGAGGATGAGATGGTTAGATAACATCATTGAATCAATGGACATGAAGTTGAGAAAACTCTGGGGAGATAGTGAAGGACCGGGAATCCTGGAATGTTGCAGTCCATGGGATTGCAAAGAGTTGGACATGACTTAGCAACTGAACAACAAAAATTACTAGGAGTCTTGTGTCAAATAAGTGTGATCTGTTCTATTATTTAAAATATATATATATATTTTGCTAAGCATTCTCCAATTCTCATATATTTTGCTTTGGCCCGAATTATGCCACTTTCTAACTTTATATCCAAGAAAGAATGAGAGCTAAGTATATTTAATTAGGTAGATTTATATGTTTTTTTTTTTTAAGGAAAATGAATATTAAATAAGAAACTATTAATATCTATTGTAGGAATAAACAAGTGGAACCTGCATTTTTTAGAAGATTATAAATGCCAGATTATAGGATAAAGAAAAAAATCTTTAGACAAAACAAAGGTAAATCAGCTAACCTAAGCAGTGATTTCACAAGTAACAGTGGAAAGAAAAAAGAGATACATGAATAACTTATTTATTGGGCTTTGTAGATATTGTCCTTTTAAAAAGTGAAAGATTTGTGGCAATCCTATATAAAATAAGTCTATCAGCACTAGTTTTCCAACATGTGTCCATTGTGTGTGTCTGTGTCACATTTTGGTAATTCTTGAAATACTGTTACTGCAGTATATAAATAAATGATTCTTCATTGTTTCTATTACCATTAACAATTTTTGATTAATAGTGAGATTGAATATTTCATAATATATACATTAAGCATTTGTTTTCCCCTGTTGTGAAATTATTTTTCTTTATCTAATGGATCTTAGTGTTTTTGTTATCAGTTGTATGATTGGCTTTATATTTTTGGTAAGATCCCTTGCTCATACACTAATTTCCTTGTATAGATTAGTGCAAAACCTTTGTCTTGTTCTTGGGAATTTTCACCTATTCTATATGAAAATAGAAATATTTGTGAGATCCTTTATATAATTATTTGTGCTCCACTTCAGAGCCACAACTTGGGGCATCACAAATATATGTGGTAGCTTCTCAACTCTCATGCAGCATTTGAGATATCATGTATGATCTCAACTAATTTTTTTCCAAAGATATTTCTAATTAATCACACCCCTAATCACACTAGTCAGTCCTAAAGGAAGTCAACCCTGAATATTCATTGGAAGGACTGATGCTGAAGCTTTAACACTTTGGCCACCTGATGTGAAGATCTGACTGATTGGGAAAGACTCTAATGCTGGCAAAGATTGAGGGCAGGAAGAGACAGGGGCGACAGAGGATAAGATCGTTGGATAGCATCACCTACTCAATGAACATGAGTTTTGAGTCAACTCCTGGAGCTAATGAAGGACAGGGAAGCATAGAGCACTGCAGCCCATGGGGCTGCAAAGAGCTGGACAAAATATAGAGACTAAACAACAACTCTTCAATTCTCTGAAGGCTGAGAAAGGTGGGGAAGCTTCAGGAGAGAAATTTGATGTTGTTTAAAGAAAGAAATCATCTCTATAACATAAGGTGTGAGGTGAAGCAGTAAATGTTGATGTAGAATATGTAGCAAGTTATCCAAAATATTCTATTTAATATAATTAAAGAAAGCAGCTGGACTAAATGTATTTTGGATGTAGATGAAACAGCCTTCTATTGGAATAAGATGTCATCTAGGACTTTTAAAGCTAAAGGAGGCGGAGTCAATGCCTGGCTTCAAAGGACAGGCTGATTCAGTTGTTAGACGTAAATCCAGCTGGTGACTTTAAAGTTGAAGCCAATGCTTATTTACCATTCTGAACATCCTAGGGCTCGTAAAAACTTATGTTAAATCTAGTCTGCCTGTGCTCTATCAATCAAACAACAAAACCTGGATGATAACACATCTGTTTACAGCATGATTTAATGAATACTTAAATCCCACTGTTAAGACCTACTGCTCAGAAAAAAAGAAAATAAAGATTTATTTCAAAATGTTACTGCTCATTGACAATATACCTGGTCACCCATAATTTCTGATGGAAATGTCCAAGGATATTAATGTTTTCATGCCTGCTGATACAGTAGCCATTCTATAGTCCATGGATCAAGGACTAATTTCAACTTTTAGGTCTTATTACTTAAGAGATATGCTTCATAAGGATAATATTCAGGCTTCCCCAATGGCTCAGTTGGTAAAGAATCTGCCTGAAATACAAGAGACACAGGAGATGCAGACCCATTCCCTGGATAAGGAAGATCCTCTGAAGTAAGAGGAAATGGCAACACTTTCCTTATTCTTGCCTGGAAGATCCCATGATCAGAGGAGCCTGGCAGGCTACAGTCTATGGGGTCACAAAGAGTTAGACATGACTGAGTGACTAAGCACACAATTGCACACAAGAATATATAGTCCCCAGAGATAGTGATTCCTTTGATAGATCTGGGAAAGTCCATTGAAAAACCCCCTGGAAAGGATTCACATTTCTAGCTGTCAATAAAAGCATTTATATTTCATGAGACAAGGTCATAATACCAGCATTAATAGGAGTTTTGAAGAAGCTGATTCCAACCCTCATAGATTTGAGGAGTTCAAGATTTCCATGAAGGGAGTAACTACAGCTGTGGTGGAAATAGAAAGATAAATAGAATTAGAAGTGGAGCATAAAGATGTGACAGAATTACTGCAGTCGTATGATAAAACTTGCAGGAATAAATAATTCTTATGGATGAGCAAACAAAGAGGTTTCTTGAGCTGGCAACTATGTCTGGTAAAGATACTCTGAAGATTATTGAAATGACAACAAAGAATTTAGAACATGACATAAATTTAGTTGTTAAAGTAGTGGTAGGATTTGAGAGGGATGAAAGAAGCTGTATACGGGTAAATAGCTACAAAACAGCAATGCATGCTACAGAGAGATTGTTCATGAAAGAAAGATTGTTCAGACAGCAAATTTCACTGTCTGATTTTAAGAAATTTTCACAGCCACCCCAACATTCAGAAATCATCATTCTGATCAGATGGCAACCATCAACACTGATATAAGAGACTCCATCATCCAAAGAATTATGAATGGCTGAAGGCTCAGATGATGACTAGCATTTTTTAGCTATAAAATGTTTTCTAGTTAAGGTACAAACATTGTTTTTCTAGATATAATTGCATTATGAACTTAGTAAACAATATATAGTAAAACATAATCTTTATTTGCACTGGGAGACTGAAAAATTCATGTGACTTTCTTTATTGTAATATTCACTTTATTGTGATGGTCTGGAACTGAACCTGTGCTATATCTGAGGTATATCTGTATATGTGAGAATAGTGTTAATGAATACTTGAAAGTATAGAGTTGTTTGGATTTGATGAAATGGGAAAACAAATAGAAAGCTGATTAGAAGAAATAAGTGAAAGACTATCTTCAAATTTTAAAATATTGAATTTTAAATCTCTTTACAGTTGCTAAACAGAAATATTAAATATGATAAATGCTGGCTGTAAATTAGAGATAGTAATGCATTTAGGAAAGATATAACAATGGCTATTGTCTATAGTAAACTAGTTGAGTCATTACAACTGAATGCTTAGAAAAAAAATGATGCTGTTATTCCTCGAGACTCAATTTTTTAAATGTTTGTAGTACTACTTTGGTGGAGATATTATTTAGAATGATTTGAATGAATTGATTTGGATTTAATTTCTTATTTTCTAGCTAACTTTTAAACATGAATGTCGAAGTCTTTTCTAATTGTCAAATTACCCCTGTTCTTGGGTTGTAAATGTCTATGTCTGCTGCCTTCATTGCCTCTCCACTCTTAATCCACCCCGAACTCCTTGAGGTGGTTTGTATACAAAGTGGTTTAATTTCTCTTCCCTCTTGCCCTGCCCATACACATTGATATAATTAAATGTTAAGATAATAGATTGGTCATCTGAGAGGTGATGATAATATAAACAATTTTTAAAATACATATTATACATGTTTAAAGAAACTTGCTGCTGCTAAGTCGCTTCATTTGTGTCCGACTCTGTACGAATGCATAGACGGCAGCCCACCAGGCTTCCCCGTCCCTGGGGTTCTCCAGACAAGAACACTGGAGTCAGTTGCCATTTCCTTCTCCATCAAAGAAACTTAGTAAGCCATTAAAAAATATTGGATTATCCTAAATTCTTTGATATTACTAAGAATGAGTTAGATATTTTAAGCCATTTCTCCTTTCAAGGACAGGTAAAAAAGCTAGAAAAAATGCATATCTTTAAAACATCTACCTAAGTGTATCAAGTGGGCCTTAAAAAGAATCACTTTTCTAAAACTAGTGAATTATAACAAGTCAAAATTAAAGAAACCTTATGAAACTCATGCGGCATAAATGCAAATAAAATCATGTTGAAACATGTGAGATGAAAAACTTAATCCATAGTAAACAGATAAATTTGAGTTGTTGAGAAGTAATAGATTTGTTTTAAAATTAAAAAAAAAAAAGTGGGACAGCTGTGTTTAGCAGGGGATTTAAACACGTAAGCAATGAGCGAAAATTAAAAACAACAACAACAACAACAACAAAAAACACTGAGTTAATCGTGTATCTCAATAAAACATATACATAAGATGAATTAACCCCTTCATGGATTACAGCCTTGTCATGGTGAAGGGGCTTATGTAACACAATGAAGCTATGAGACATGCTATTCAGAGCCACCCAAGACAGATGGGTCATAGTGGAGATTTCTGACAAAACATGGTCCACTAGAGGAGGGAATGGCAAACCACTCCAGTATTCTTGCCACAAGAACCCCATGAACAGTATGGAAATACAAGAAAATATGACACTGGAAGATGACACCCCAGATGAGACTGAAGATGTGATCCCAGATGAGACTGAAGGTGTCCAAAATTGGACATCCAAAGATATACAATATACTATAGAGGAAGAAAAGATAGAAAAAGATGTTGAAAAAGATAAGCAATCTAATGGGAATTATGATAAAAAATAAAATGAATATTCCATAGCTTAAAAACACCAAACCAAAAATTATATAATAAACAGAGGAAATTACAACAGAGTATATTAATAAGAAACAAAAGTATAAGTCAGAAGAATATACAGAAAAGTATATGAAGACAATATGATTGAACATATGCTGCTGCTGCTAAGTCGCTTCAGTCCTGTCCGACTCTGTGCGACCCCATAGACGGCAGCCCACCAGGCTCTGCCATCCCTGGGATTCTCCAGGCAAGAACACTGGAGTGGGTTGCCATTTCCTTCTCCAATGCATGAAAGTGAAAGTGAAGTAGCTCAGTCTTGTCCAACTCTTCACGACCCCATGGACTGCAGCCCACCAGGCTCCTCCATCCATAGGTTTTTCCAGGCAAGAGTACTGGAGTGGGGTGCCGTTGCCTTCTCCAGATTGAACATATAGAGGATATGTAAGAGCAAAGTGATGAGGTCTACCATATTTTACTGAAATTAGTCACTCAGTCATGGTCGACTCTTTGCGACCCCCAGGCTCCTACCAGGCTCCTCAGTCCATGGGATTTTCCAGGAAAGAGTACTGGAGTGGGATGCCATTGCCTTCTCCGGAGGATCTTCCCAACCCAGGGATCGAACCTGGGTCTCCCACATTGTAGGCAGACACTTTATGGTTTAAGCCACCAGGAAATTCATATAGAGGAAGAGTGGAGGGCAATTACTAACAGCTTCAGAAAAAAATGAATCAGCTGGGTGAAAGCAGAAAGGACACTCAGTCATGGGTGTGTCTGTACCCTCAGGTGTTCAGACATATCCTATTCTTTGTGACCACCAAGCTCATTTGGCCATGGGATCATCGAGGTAAGAATACTGGAGTGGGTTGCCATTTCATTCTCCAGGGAATCTTCCTGACCCAGGGATCAAACCCACGTGTCTAAAATCTCCTGCATTGGCAGGCAGATTCTTTAGCACTGCACCACCTGGGAAGCCCCAGATGTGTCTGGTGATGAAAGTATGGTCCGATGCTGTAGAGAATAATATTGCACAGGAATCTGGAATGTTAGGTCCATGAATCAAGGTTAATTGGACATGGTCAAGCAGGAGATGGCAAGAGTGAACATCAACATCTTAGGAGTTGGATGGGAATGGGAAAATTTAATTCTGAGGACCATATATCTACTACTGTGGATAAGAATCCCTTTGAAAAAGTGGAGTAGTCAACAAAAGAGTCTGAAATGCAGTGCTTGGGTGCAGTTTCAAAAAACAACAGAATGATCTCAGTTTGCTTCCAAAAAAAATGAGTCAACATAACAGCAATCCAAGTCTATGTCCTAACCACTGATGCCAAAGAAGCTGAAGTTGACTGGTTCAATGAAGACCTACAATATCTTCTAGGACTGCTGCTGCTGCTAAGTCACTTCAGTCATGTCAGACTCTGTGCAACCCCATAGATGGCAGCCTACCATGGTCCCCTGTCCCTGGGATTCTCCAGGCAAGAACACTGGAGTGGGTTGTCATTTCCTTCTCCCATACCAAAAAAAAAAGAGAGAGAGAGAGATAAGAGAGAGGGAAAAAAGAAAGAAAGAGAAAAAAGATGTTCTTGTCATCAGAGGGGATTGGAATGCAAAAGTTGAAAGTCAAGAGATAGCTAGAGTAATAGGCAAATTTGTTCCTGGAGAACAAAATGAAGCAGGGCAAAGGCTAATATAGATTTTTCAAGAGAACACAGTGTTCATAGCAAATACCCATTACCAAAAACACAAGAGACAACTCTACACATGGATATCATCAAATGGTTAATATCAAAATCAGATTAATTAAATCCTTTGCAGCCAAAGATGGAAAATAAAGTGAAGAAAAAGAAATGCGAGAAGGCAAAGTGGTTGTCTGAAGAGATTTTACAAATACCTAAGGAAAGAAGAGAAGTGAAAAACAAAGGAGAAAGGGAAAGATAAAACCAACTGAATGCAAAATTCCAGAGAATAGCAAGAAGACAGTGTTAGAAAGTGCAAGCCATTATGACAAACCTAGACAGCATAAGCAGAGACATTACTTTGCTGACAAAGGTCCATAGAGTCAAAGCCATGGTTTGTCCAGTATTCACATATGGATGTGAGAGGTGGACCATAAAGAAGGCTGAGCACCTAAGATCTGATGATTTTAAATTGTGCTGCTCCCATTCTGAAGGCTGTCTTTTCACCTTGCTAATAGTTTCCTTTGATGTGCAGAAGCTTTTAAGTTTAATTAGGTCCCATTTGTTTATTTTTGCTTTTATTTCCAATATTCTGGGAGGTGGGTCATAGAGGATCCTGCTGTGATGTATGTCAGAGAGTGTTTTGCCTATGTTCTCCTCTAGGAGTTTTATAGTTTCTGGTCTTACGTTGAGATCTTTAATCCATTTTGAGTTTATTTTTGTATATGGTGTTAGAAAGTGTTCTAGTTTCATTCTTTTACAAGTGGTTGACCAGATTTCCCAGCACCACTTGTTAAAGAGATTGTCTTTAATCCATTGTATATTCTTGCCTCCTTTGTCAAAGATAAGGTGTCCATATGTGCGTGGATTTATCTCTGGGCTTTCTATTTTGTTCCATTGATCTATATTTCTGTCTTTGTGCCAGTACCATACTGTCTTGATAACTGTGGCTTTGTAGTAGAGCCTGAAGTCAGGTAGGTTGATTCCTCCAGTTCCATTCTTCTTTCTCAAGATCGCTTTGGCTATTCGAGGTTTTTTGTATTTCCATACAAATTGTGAGAAACTAATAGCAAATGAAGCAACTGACAAACAACTAATCTCAAAAATATACAAGCAACTCCTACAGCTCAACTCCAGAAAAATAAATGACCCAATCAAAAAATGGGCCAAAGATCTAAATAGACATTTCTCCAAAGAAGACATACAGATGGCTAACAAACACATGAAAAGATGCTCAACATCACTCATTATCAGAGAAATGCAAATCAAAACCACTATGAGATACCATTTCACACCAGTCAGAATGGCTGCGATCCAAAAGTCTACAAATAATAAATGCTGGAGAGGGTGTGGAGAAAAGGGAACCCTCTTACACTGTTGGTGGGAATGAAAACTAGTACAGCCACTATGGAGAACAGTGTGGAGATTCCTTAAAAAACTGGAAATAGAACTGCCTTATGATCCAGCAATCCCACTGCTGGGCATACACACTGAGGAAACCAGAAGGGAAAGAGACACGTGTACCCCAATGTTCATCGCAGCACTGTTTATAATAGCCTGGACATGGAAGCAACCTAGATGTCCATCAGCAGATGAATGGATAAGAAAGCTGTGGTACATATACACAATGGAGTATTACTCAGCCATTAAAAAGAATATATTTGAATCAGTTCTACTGAGGTGGGTGAAACTGGAGCCTATTATACAGAGTGAAGTAAGCCAGAAGGAAAAACACCAATACAGTATACTAACGCATACATATGGAATTTACAAAGATGGTAACGATAACCCTGTATACGAGACAGCAAAAGAGACACTGATGTATAGAACAGGATTATGGACTCTGTGGGAGAGGGAGAGGGTGGGAAGATTTGGGAGAATGGCATTGAAACATGTGAAATGTCATGTATGAAACGAGATGCCAGTCCAGGTTCAATGCACGATGCTAGATGCTTGGGGCTGGTGCACTGGGACGACCCAGAGGGATGGTATGGGGAGGGAGGAGGGAGGAGGGTTCAGGATGGGGAACACATGAGAAATAAAGGAATAAAAAATTAAAAAAAAAATAAAGTCTAGGAGGTGCACTGGTGCACTTCCAAAATAAAAGATAAAAAAAAAATTAAATTGTGCTGCTAGAGAGGACTCTTGAGAGTCCCTGGACATCAAACCAGTCAATCCTAAAAGAAATGAACCCAAATATTAATTGGAAGGACTGATGCTGAAGCTCCAATATTTTAGTTACCTTATGCAAAGAGCTGACTCATTGGAAAAGGCCCTGATTTGGGAAAGATTGGGGACAAAAGGAGAAGAGGGCAAAAGAGGATGAGATGATCAGATAGCATCAACAACTGAATGGACATGAATTTGAGCAAACTGCAGGAGATAGTGAAGGAAAGGGAAGTCTGGAGTGCTGCTATTTCTTCCAGGGCTCAAAAAAATCAGACACAATTTAGTGACTGAACAACAGTAAGAGTAAATTAAATCCAGAGAACTAAAAGAAAGTATAACAAGATGATAGAAAAATTAATGATACAGGAGAAAGTAAAACAATAGAGTGCATCAAAAGAATAAAAATTTAGTCCTCAGAAAAGGCTAATGAATTTGATAAGTTACAAATTAGAAAAGAGAAGTTATATAATCAATACCACAAATTTAAAAACTGGTACTGTAACAAACAGTACAAGATGGAAAAAGGGTGATGCAAAGAGAATAATTTAGTCAATATTTTTTCATTAATTTAAAAAATTTAGAAAAACTTTTAGAAAGTAAAAAATAAAAACCTCATTTGACCTGTGAATAAAAATTATTAACTTTCCAGAAAAGAAATCTGTAATACCAGATAGCTTTACCCATGAATTCTATTAAGCAGTTAGAATAAGAATCTTCAATGAATTATTAGAAAAATAAAAAGATGAAATATTAGCTGCTCATTTTATGTGGTGAGCATAATCTTGATAATAAATCCTGACAAAGATATTAAGATTATGTATAATTGAATTTCAATTTCAGTTATGGGAATAGAAAGAGCAATTATAAGCAAAATAGTAACATTTTGAATACAGCAAAATTATAAAAAGATAATGTGATGACCCAGAGGGATGGTATGGGGAGGGAGGTGGGAGGGGGTTCAGGATTGGGAACACATGTACACCTGTGGCAGATTCATGTTGATGTGTGGCAAAACCAATACAATATTGTAAAATAATTAGCCTCCAATTAAAATTTAAAAAAATAATAAATAAAAGGAATCCATTAAAAAAAAAAAGATAATACCTCAAAACCAATCTGAATTTTCTCAAGCAATGCAAGTTTGGTTCAATTTATTTTTAAATCAATCAATGTAATTGAACACCATGAGAGAATAAAAGACTATCACAATAAATATTACCTCAATCAGTCAGAAAAACAGTTATATAATATTTAATATTGGTTCAAAATGAAATGTCTTAAACTACAAGTAGAGTGGAGCTTCTAATGTGATCAGAGATAAAGAAAAACAAACCAAAAATATTGTATTAATTAATGTTGATGTATATAATTTGAGATCAGGATTGAAATGAACATACATGTTATCACCATTTCTAGTTTACATTGTTGTAGAAGTCAGAGCAAGTGCAATAATTCAAAAGAAGTGATTCTTTTTTTAACACTTGTTATACATAGATGGAGAAAGCATTGATAAAGCAGTATGACAAGGCTGTCTGTTGTCACCCTGTTTATTTAACCTATACACAGAGCACATCAGAGAATTGCTGGGCTGAATTAGTTACAAACTGGAATCAAGACAGGTGGGAGAAATATCACAACATCAGATATGTGGATGATACCATTCTAAAGGCAGAAAGCAAAGAGGAACTAAAGAGCCTCTTGATGAAGGTAAAGGAGGAGAGTAAAAATGCTGGCTTAAGACTAAACATTATAAAGACTAAGATCATGGCATCTGGCCCCATTCCTTCATGGCAAACAGAGGTGGAAAAGGTGGAAGTAGTGATAGATTTCCTCTTCTTGTGCTCTAAAACTAATGAGGATGGTGACTGCAGCCATGAAATCAGAAGATAATTGCTTCTTGGCAGGAAAGCTATAACAAATCTAGACAGTGGGTTGAAAAGCAGAGACATTACTCTGCCAACAAAGGTCCATATAGTCAAGGATACGGTCTTTCCAGTGGTCACATATGGTTGTGAAAGCTGAACCATAAAGAAGGCAGAGCACCAAAGGACTGATCCCTTCAAACTGTGGTGCTGGAGAAGACTCTAGAGAGTCCCTTGGACAGCAAGGAGATCAAAGAAGTTAATCTTAAAGGAAATTAAACCTGAATACTCATTAGAAGGACTGATGCTGAAGTTCCAGTATTTTGGTCACCTGATGCAAACAGCTGACTCATTCGAAAAGCCCATGATGCTGAGAAAGATTGAGGGAAGAAGAAGAGGGTATCAGAGGATGAGACAGTTGAATGGCATCACCGATGCAATGGGCATGAACTTGGGCAAAGTTTGGGAGATAGTGAGGGACAGGGAGGCCTGGTGTGCTGCAGTCCATGGAATCACAAAGAGTTGTACAAAACTGGGCAACTGAACAAAAACATATACATAGATTAGACCATCAAATACACAGAAAATTCAAAAGAAATTATGGGGCACTGTTATAATCAATAAATAAATTGAGCCAAGATCCCAAATAAGAAATTGATATTCAAAATTAATTGTATTTTGTATGCAAGGAAGAAACACTTGGAAAAAAAAAATAAGTGAAAACCTATATCTCAATACCAAAAAATTTTAATGTGAAGGAGTAAATCTAACAATGGTTACATAGGACTTCTACAGAGAAATTTTGAATTATTGAGAAAATTTAAAGATAAGCTAAATAAATGGAGGGATATCCTAGGGTTGAAGTCATAAAAATGTAATTGCAAAGAAAGAAATACAAGGATATAGCTATGGGGTATGTCAATGGTTAGAGGTCATGGTGAAAAGAAGGAGAGACTGAGAGAGAGGAAAAAGTAAGTGTAACTTTGGTGCTATGTAAGCCAACCAAAGTAAATATTTAAAGGGCAAAACTTGATAACCTGGATCTAAGGAGGCAGACATGTCCAGTGTGATAAATGTGCATTGACCATTGGCAACTTTGATAAGAACAATTAAATGACATGATATTTTCAAATAAGAATGAGAGAAAAGTAATTCAAGAGGAACATAAAATTAATCCTTCTAAGAAGGAGCTTTACCACTTGAGGGTCAGTAGTAGTTCACTCTCTGCCTTTCTCTCCCTGCATATCTTTGCTTCTTTACTGGATGAAAGTTCAGGTATAGAGGCAACAAACTGATATAATGGAAGAAAAACTTGGAAATTACTAGAGCAATGTCCTAGAACATGGGAGAAATTTAATTTTGATTAATGTCTACATTGAAATAGTTAACTCAGTAACACTAGTTTATACTATGTATATGCCTGCAATGCAGGAGACCTGGGTTCAGGAAGATCTGGAGAAGGGAATGGCAACCCACTCCAGTATTCTTGCTTGGAAAACCCCACAGACAGAGGAGCCTATTGGGCTACAGTTCATGGGGTCTCAGAGAGTCGGATACAACTGAGCAACTCACGTTCCACTTCATATACTATTATATACCATGTATATTCATCTGCTGATACCTCAGCAGCCATCATGTCAGTGTGTCATACGCACTAAGAGAAGCAATAAATCTGAAAGAAAAGTGACAGTTATTGGATTGGCTATTGCCATAACTGTAAAACTTAGGTTGGCAGGTCACTTGTGTTGCATAACATTATGTTTCAGTGTTTTCATTATTATTGTTAAAATTATCTTAAAGGTAAAATGTCCAATCACTTTTATTAATTTTTAAAATAACAATGTGAATATTTTAGCTAAAGAAATGAGCAAAATGTAATCACATAAAGCCTTCTGAACTATTAGTTATCTTTCAACTCAATAAACTTTATTATGTTGATGTACAAATAGGCATAAATATTTTCCTGAGATTCATTTTTAAGGCGTAGAGTTTCAGAGTATAAAAGTAATCTCATGTTCAAGACTTTTGTGATCCACTATTCATGTTATAAGTTGTAACAGCTACTGGCAAAGCAAAAATACTGTTTATTGGGAATCTTTACAACCCCACCAGGTTTTACTGGGCTTTTTAGTATATGAATGGACAAACTGATGGATGGAGAGAGAGAGATCAAGTTCTTGGCAATTGTTTTTAAATTGCAATTTCCATTTGCCGAATTCTCTTCTAGATTCAAGAGGTAAAATTTATATTTTCAATTGATTAATATGACACCCCAAAAGATGTCCTTTTCATTATAGGGGACTAGAATGCAAAAATAGGAAGTCAAGAAACACCTGGAGTAACAGGCAAATTTGGCCTTGGAGTAAGGAATGAAGCAGGGCAAAGGCTAATAGAGTTCTGCCAAGAGAACGCACTGGTCATAGCAAACATCCTCTTCCAACAACACAAGAGAAACTCTACACACGGACATCACCAGATGGTCAACACCAAAATCAGATTGATTATGTTCTTTGCAGCCAAAGATGGAGAAGCTCTATACAGTCAGCAAAAACAAGATTGGGAGCTGACTGTGGCTCGGATCATGAACTCCTTATTGCCAAATACAGACAGAAACTGAAGAAAGTGGAGAAAACCACCAGACCATTCAATTCAGTTCAGTTCAGTTCAGTGGCTCAGTCGTGTCTGACTCTTTGCAATCCCATGAATTGCAGCACGCCAGGCCTCCCTGTCCATCACCAACTCCTGGAGTTCACCCAAACTCATGTCCATCGAGTTGGTGATGCCATCCAGCCATCTCATCCTCTGTCATCCCCTTTTCCTCCTACCCCAATCCTCCCAGCATCAGGGTCTTTTCCAATGAGTCAACTCTTTGCATGAGGTGGCCAAAGTATTGGAGTTTCAGCTTCAGCATCAGTCCTTCTAATGAAAACCCAGGACTGATGGCCTTTAGGATGGATTGGTTGGATCTCCTTGCAGTCCAAGGGATTCTCAAGGTATGACCTAAATCAAATCCCTTATGACTATACAGTGGAAGTGAGAAATAGATTTAAGGGACTAGATCTGATAGAGTGCCTGATGAACTATGGATGGAGATTTGTGACATTGTACAGGAGACAGGAATCAAGACCATTCCAAAGAGAAATAAATGCAAAATAGCAAAATGGCTGTCTAGGAGTCCTTACAAATAGCTGTGTAAAGAAGAGAAGCAAAAAGCAAAGGGGAAAAGGAAAGATATAAGCATTTGAATGCAGAGTTCCAAAAAACAGCAAGGAGAGATGAGAAAGCCTTCCTCAAAGACCAATGCAAAGAAATAGAGGAAAACAACAGAATGGGAAAGACTGGAGATCTCTTCAAGAAAATTAGAGATACCAAGGGAACATTTCATGCAAAGATGGGTTCAATAAAGGACAGAAATGTAGGGACCAAACAGAAGCAGAAGATATTAAGAAGAGGTGGCAAGACTACACAGAATAACTGTACAAAAAAGATCTTCCCGACCCAGATAATCACGATGGTGTGATCACTGACCTAGAGCCACACATCCTGGAATGTAAAGTCAGGCGGGCCTTAGGAAGCATCACTATAAACAAAGCTAGTGGAGGTGATGGAATTCCAGTTGAACTATTTCAAATCCTGAAAGTTGACACTGTGAATGTGCTGCACTCAATATGGCAACAAATTTGGAAAACTCAGCAGTCGCCACAAGACTCGAAAAGGTCAGCTTTCATTCTAATCCCAAAGAAAGACAATGCCAAAGAATACTCAAACTACTGCTCAATTGCATTCATCTCACACGCTAGTAAAGTAATGCTCAAAATTCCCAAAGCCAGGCTTCAGCAATATGTGAATCATGAACTTCCAGATGTTCAAGTTGGATTTAGAAAAGGGAGAGAAACCAGAGATCAAATTGCCAACATCTGCTGGATCATCAAAAAAGGAAGAGAGTTCCGGAATAACATCTATTTCTGCTTTATTGACTATGCCAAAGCCTTTGACTGTGTGAATCCCAATAAACTGTGGAAAATTCTGAAAGAGATGGGAATACCAGACCGCCTGACCTGCCTCTTGAGAAACCTATATGCAGGTCAGGAAGCAACAGTTAGAACTGGACATAGAACAACAGATTGGTTCCAAATAGGAAAAGGAGTACACAAGGCTTATTTAACTTATATGCAGAGTACATCATGAGTAACGTCAGGCTGGAGAAAGCACACGCTGGAATCAAGACTGCTGGGAGAAATATCAATAGCCTCAGATATGCAGATGACACCACCCTTATGGCAGAAAGTGAAGAAGAACTAAAGAGCCTCTTGATGAAAGTGAAAGAGGAGAGTGAAAAAGTTGGCTTAAAGCTCAACATTCAGAAAACGAAGATCATGGCATCCTGTCCCATCACTTCATGACAAATAGATGGGGAAACAGTGGCAGACTTTGTTTTTCTGGGCTCCAAAATCACTACAGATGGTGATTGCAGCCATGAAATTAAAAGATACTTGCTCCTTGGAAGGAAAGTTATGACCAATCTAGATAGTATATTCAAAAGCAGAGACATTACTTTGCCAACAAAGTTTCATCTAGTCAAGGCTACGGTTTTTCCTGTGGTCATGTATGGATTAGAGAGTTGGACTGTGAAGAAAGCTGAGTGCTGAAGAATTGATACTTTTGAACTGTGGTGTTGGAGAAGACGCTTGAGAGTCCTTTGGACTGCAAGGAGATCCAACCAGTCCATTGTAAAGGATATCAGTCCTGGGTGTTCATTGGAAGGCCTGATGCTAAAGCTGAAACTCCAATACTTTGGCCACCTAATGCAGAGTTGACTCATAGGAAAAGACTCTGATGCTGGGAGGGATTGGGGGCAGAAGGAGAAGGAGATGACAGAGGATGAGATGGCTGGATGGCATCACCAGCTCGATGGACATGGGTTTGGGTGGACTTTGGGAGTTGGTGATTGACAAGGAGGCCTGGAGTGCTGTGGTTCATGGGGTTGCAAAGAGTCAGACATGACTGAGGGACTGAACTGAACTGAGTAGACTTGAGAAATGATTCAATAATCAAGTTTGCTTTCAGTCAAGAATGGGTTAGTTTTGAACAATTTCTTCTTGTATAAAGTGAACTTTGAGAGGTTAAAGGTGTGATTTGACAACAATTTAAAAAAAATAATCAATATATTGATGTACACGTGGTGCTTTTTAAGAGTTTTTATGTTTTGTATGGTTCTTGATTATTTTCTTTAGTTTAAAGGAAATACTTTGGGGGGCTTTCGTAGATGACAGAGGAATAGGACGGGGAGGCCACTTTATCCCCAACAAATTCATCAAAAGAACATTTAAATGCTGAGTAAATTCCACAAAACAACTTCTGAATCCTGGCAGACGACATCAGGGAGCCAGAAAAGCAGCCCATTGGCTTCAAAAGAAGTTAGGAAAAAATATAAAAGACAGAAGGGAAAAAAAAAAAAAGAGAGAGAGAGAGACAAAAGAGGTAGGGACGGAGCTCTGTCTCGGGAAGGGAGTCTTAAAAAGAGAGAAGTTTCCAAACACCAGGAAACACTCTCACTGCAGAGTCTGTGGCGAGCCTTGGAACCACAGAGGGCAAAATAACTGGGAGAAAAATAAATAAATAATTAAAACCCACAGATGACACGCTCAACGGTAACTCCCCCAGCGGAGAAGCAGCGTCGACGCCTGCATCTACCGCTAGCAAGCAGGGGCTGGGCAGGGAGGCGAGGGCTGCATTTCTTAGAATAAGGACTGGGTCTGAATGCCTCGAGGGCAATCTGAGGGAAATAACTTGGGCTAGCAAACCAGACTGTGGGATAGCTACCACGTGAAAAGCCCTAACATAAGACACCGTCAGGCCCGCTCACAGAGCAAATGACTGACTAGTGCTACTCGAAAAGCCCTAACCTAAGACACTGCCAGGCCCGCTCACAGAACAAAGGAGTGAACAGAGATAGCCGGCTACAGACCATCCCCCTCTGGTGACAGGAAGCCGGAGCTGGATGGGGGCAATTGCAGCCCCAGAGAGACATTATCTACCAAACTGCAAGGAGGCTTCTTTGCTAACTAAGACTTCTGGGGTTCTGGATGGTCAACGTCAGCCTGAGAAGGTGCGCTGGTTGTACACCCAGAAAACCGAGCGGCAGGGAGGGGGGAGGCATTAAGTCACAGCTACCACACTCGCCAAACACCTCATCACCTGAGCAGCTCGGACCTGGGAAGGGCACAAAATGCAGTCCCAACTGAGTCTGCATCTCTGAGGACTACCAGAGTGCCTGAACCTGAGCGGCTTAGACCTGGGAAGTGCATACAACCCAGGGTCAGCCTCAGACAGTTCCCAGCAGAGCAACCTAGAGCCTAAGCAGTGTAGACAGGGAAAGCACAAACGCTGTGAGCGGGGGCAAACCCAGTGTGGCAGAGACACTGCGAACACATGCCAGTGTTATTTGTTTGCAGTGTCCCTCCCTCCCCACAGTGCGACTGAACAACTGAGCCTAAAAAAGTGTCCACCACTGCCCCCTTGTGTCAGGACGGAAATCAGACACTGAAGAGACCAGCAAACAGAAGCTAAAACAGAGGGAACCGCCTTGGAAGTGACAGATGCAATAGATTAAAACCCTGTAGTTAGTATCGACTACATAGGAAGGGCCTATAGATCTTGAGAAATATAAGCTGGACCAAGGAACTATCCGAAAATGAACTGACTCCACACTGCCCACAACAACACCAGAAAAAGTCCTAGATATATTTTTAATATATTTACTATCATTGTTTTTTTTTTAATTAAAATTTTAAGTCCTTGATTACTCTTAATTTTCATTTTTATAACCTATTATTACTTTTCAAAAAAAAGATACCCTATTTTTTTTAAAGCAAACTTCATATATATATATATATATGTATATATATATATATATGTATTTATAATTTTTGTGACTTTTTTTTCTTTTCTTTAATATTGTATTTTTGAAAATCCAACCTCTACTCTAGATTTTTAATATTTGCTTTTTGGTATTTGTTATCAATTTTGTACCATTAAGAACGCAATCTTCAGTACCCATTTTTACTTGGGAGAGAGATTACTGGCTTGACTGCTGTCCCCCCCACTTTGGACTCTCCTTTTTCTCCACCAGGTCTCCTCTATCTCCTCCCTCCCTCTTCTCTTCTCTGCCCAACTCTGTGAATCTCTTTGTGTGTTTCAGAAGGTGGAGAACACTTAGGGAACTGATTACTGGCTGGATCTGTCTCTCTCCTTTTGATTCCCCCCTTTTATCCTCCTAGCCACCTCTGTCTCCTTCCTCCCTCTTCTCTTCTATGTATAACTCTGTGAACATCTCTGAGTGGTCCAGACTGTGAAGTGCACATAAGAAAGTGATTACTGGCTAGCTTGCTCTCTCATCTTTTGAATCCACCTCATCTCATTCAGATCACCTCTAACTCCCTCCTCCCTCTTCTCATCTCCATGTAACTCTGTGAACCTCTCTGGGTGTCCCTCACTGTGGAGAAACTTTTCGTCTTTAACCTAGATGTTTTATCAATGGTGCTATATAGATGGAGAAGTCATGAGACTACTGTAAAAATAAGACTGAAAACCAGAAGCAGGAGGCTTAAGTCCAAATCCCAAGAACACCAGAGAACTCCTGACTCCAGGGAACATTAATCAATAGGAGCTCATCAAACGCCTCCACACCTACACTGAAACCAAGCACCACCCAAGGGCCAACAAGTTCCAGAGCAAGACATACCACACAAATTCTCCAGCAACACAGGAACACAGCCCTGAGCTTCAATATACAGGCTGCCCAAAGTCATTCTAAACCCATTGACGCCTCATAACTCATTACTGGACACTTCATTGCACTCCAGAGGGAAGAAATCCAGCTCCACCCACCAGAACACCGAAACAAGCTTCCCTAACCAGGAAACCTTGACAAGCCACCCGTACAACCCCACCCACAGAGAGGAAACTCCACAATAAAGAGAACTCCACAAACTGCCAGAATACAGAAAGACCACCCCAAACACAGCAATATAAACAAGATGAAGAGACAGAGGAATACCCAGCAGGTAAAGGAACAGGATAAATGCCCACCAAACCAAACAAAAGAAGAAGAGATAGGGAATCTACCTTATAAAGAATTCAGAATAATGATAGTGAATATGATCCAAAATCTTTAAATCAAAATAGAGTCACA
This sequence comes from Bos grunniens, assembly GCF_055505025.1. NCBI lineage: Eukaryota > Metazoa > Chordata > Mammalia > Artiodactyla > Bovidae > Bos > Bos grunniens. The sequence goes on along the minus strand of NC_141170.1, from coordinate 110,583,579 downwards.
GATAAATAGCCTGGAGACAAGGATTGAGAAGATGCAAGAAAGGTTTAACAAGGACGCAGAAGAAATAAAACAGAGTCAATATAATGAATAATGCAATAAATAAGATCAAAAACACTCTGGAGGCAACAAATAGTAGAATAATGGAGGCAGAAGATAGGATTAGTGAAGTAGAAGATAGAATGGTAAAAATAAATGACTCAGGATAAAAGAAAAAAGAATTAAAAGAAATGAGAACAATCTCAGACACCTTTGGGACAGTGTTAAACACCCCAACATTCGAATCATAGGAGTCCCAGAAGATGAAGACAAAATGAAAGACCATGAGAAAATACTTGAGGGGATAATAGTTGAAAACTTCCCTGAAATGGGGAAGGAAATAATCACCCAAGTCCAAGAAACCCAGAGAGTCCCAAACAGAAAACACCCAAGGCGAAACACACCAAGACACATATTAATCAAGTTAACAAAGATCAAACACAAAGAACAAATATTAAAAGCAGCAAGGGAAAATCAATAAATAACACACAAGGGGATTCCCATAAGGATAACAGCTGATCTTTCAATAGAAACTCTTCAGGCCAGGAGGGGATGGCAGGATATACTTAAAGTGATGAAAGAACATAACCCACAGCCCAGATTACTGTACCCAGCAAGGATCTCATTCAAATATGAAGGAGAAATCAAAAGCTTTACAGACAAGCAAAAGCTGAGAGAATTCAGCACCACCAAACCAGCTCTCCAACAAATGCTAAAGGAGATCCTCTGGACAGGTGACACAAAAAGGGTGTATAAACTCGAACCCAAAACAATAAAGTAAATGACAATGGGGTTATACTTATCATAATTACCTTAAATGTAAATGGGTTGAATGCCCCAACCAAAAGACAAAGACTGGCTGAATAGATACAAAAACAAGACCCCTATATATGTTGTTTACAAGAGGCCCATATCTAAACAGGGGACACATACAGACTGAAAGTGAAGGGCTGGAAAAAGATATTCCACTCAAATAGAGACCAAAAAAAGAAGGAGTAGCAATACTCATATCAGATAAAATAGACTTTTAAAAAAAGCTGTGAAAAGAGACAAAGAAGGACACTACATAATGATCAAAGGAACAATCCAAGAAGAAGATATAACAATTATAAATATATATGCACCCAAAATTGGAGCACCACAATATGTAAGACAAATGCTAGCAAGTATGAACGGGGAAATTAACAATAAGACAGTAATAGTGGGAGACTTTAATACCCCACTCACATCTATGGATAGATCAACTAAACAGAAATTAACAAGGAAACACAAACTTTAAATGACACAATAGACCAGTTAGACCTAATTGATATCTATAGGACATTTCACCCCAAAATAATGCATTTCACCTTTTTCTCAAGCGCACACAGAACCTTCTCCAGGATAGATCACATCCTGGGACATAAATCTAGCCTTGGTAAATTCAGAAAAACTGAAATCATACCAAGCATCTTTTCTGACCACAATGCAGTAAGATTAGATCTCAATTACAGGAGAAAAACTATTAAAAATTCCAACATATGGAGGCTGAACAACACGCTGCTGAATAACCAACAAATCACAGAAGAAATCAAAAAAGAAATCAAAATATACATAGAAACGAATGAAAATGAAAACACAACAACCCAAAACCTGTGGAACACTGTAAAAGCACTGTTAAAGAGAAGGTTCATAGCAATACAGGCATACCTCAAGAAAAAAGTCAAATAAATAATCTAACTCTACACCTAAAGCAACCAGAAAGGGAAGAAATGAAGAATCGCAGGATTAGTAGAAGGAAAGAAATCTTAAAAATAGGGCAGAAATAAATGCAAAAGAAACAAAAGAGACCATAGCAAAAATCAACAAAGCCAAAAGCTGGTTCTTTGAAAGGATAAATAAAATTGACAAACCATTAGCCAGACTCATCAAGAAACAAAGGGAGAAAAATGAAATCAATAAAATTAGAAATGAAAATGGACAGATTACAAAAGACAACACAGAAATACAAAGGCTCATAAGAGACTACTATCAGCAATTATATGCCAAGAAAATGGACAACTTGGAAGAAATGGACAAATTCTTAGAAAAATACAACTTCCCAAAACTGAACAAGGAAGAAATAGAAAATCTTAACAGACCCATCACAAGCACAGAAATTGAAACTGTAATCAGAAAACTTCCAGCAAAAAAAGTCCAGGTCCAGAAGGCTTCACAGATGAATTCTACCAAAAATTTAGAGAAGAGCTAACACCTATCCTACTCAAACTCTTCCAGAAAATTGTAGAGGAAGGACAACTTCCAAACTCATTTTATGAGGCCACCATTACCTTAACCTAATACCAAAACCTGACAAAGATGCCACCAAAAAAGAAAACTACAGGCCAATGTCACTGATGAACATAGAGGCAAAAATCCTTAACAAAGGTGGGAGAGGGAGAGGGTGGGAAGATTTGGGAGAATGGCATTGAAACATGTAAAATATCATGTAAGAAACGAGTTGCCAGTCCAGGTTCGATGCACGATACTGGATGCTTGGGGCTAGTGCACTGGGACGACCCAGGGGGATGGTATGGGGAGGGAGGAGGGAGGAGGGTTCAGGATGGGGAACACATGTATACCTGTGGCAGATTCATTTTGATATTTGGAAAAACTAATACAATTATGTAAAGTTTAAAAATATAATAAAATTAGGAAAAAAAAAAATATCATACACCATGAACAAGTTGGCTTTATCCCAGAGATGCAAGGATTCTTCAATATCCACACATCAATCAATGTAATAACCACATAAACAAACTAAAAAATAAAGGCCCTATGATTATCTCAATAGACGCAGACAAAGCCTTTGACAAAATTCAACATCCATTTGTGATAAAAACTCTCCAGAAAGCAGGAATAGATGGAATATGAGTTCAGTTCAGTTCAGTTCAGTCGCACAGTCATGTCCGACATTTTGCGACCCCATGAATCGCAGCACGCCAGGCCTCCCTGTCCATCACAAACTCCCGGAGTTCACTCAGACTCACATCCATCGAGTCAGTGATGCCATCCAGCCATCTCATCCTCTGTCATCCCCTTCTCCTCCGCCCTCAATCCCTCCCAGCATCAGTCTTTTCCAATGAGTCAACTCTTCACATGAGGTGACCAAAGTACTGGAGTTTCAACTTTACCATCATTCCTTCCAAAGAAATCCCAGGGCTGATCTCCTTCAGAATGGACTGGTTGGACCTCCTTGCAGGCCAAGGGACTCTCAAGAGTCTTCTCCAACACCACAGTTCAAAAGCATTAATTCTCCGGCGCTCAGCCTTTTCACAGTCCAACTCTCACATCCATACATGACCACAGGAAAAACCATAGCCTTGACTAGATGAACCTTTGTTGGCAAAGTCATGTCTCTGCTTTTGAATCTGCTATCTAGTTTGGTCATAACTTTCCTTCCAAGGAGTAAGCATGTTTTAATTTCATGGCGGCAGTCACCATCTGTAGTGATTTTGGAGCCCAGAAAAATAAAGTCTGACACTGTTTCCACTGTTTCCCCATCTATTTCCCATGAGTGCTGGGACCAGATGCCATGATCTTTGTTTTCTGAATGTTGAGCTTTAAGCCAACTTTTTCGCTCTGCACTTTCACTTTCATCATAAAGCTTTTTAGTTCCTCTTCACTTTCTGCCATAAGGGTGGTGTCATTGCATATCTGAGGTTATTGATATTTCTCCCAGCAATCTTGATTCCAGCTTGTGTTTTTTCCAGTCCAGCGTTTCTCATGATGTACTCTGCATAGAAGTTAAATAAGCAGGGTGACAATATACAGCCTTGATGAACTCCTTTTCCTATTTGGAACCAGTCTGCTGTTTCATGTCCAGTTCTAACTGTTGCTCCCTGACCTGCATACAAATTTCTCAAGAGGCAGATTAGGTGGTCTGGTATTCCCATCTCATTCAGAATTTTCCACAGCTTACTGTGATCCACACAGTCAAAGGCTTTGGCATAGTCAATAAAGCAGAAATAGATGTTTCTCTGGAACTCTTTTGCTTTTTCCATGATCCAGCGGATGTTGGCAATTTGATCTCTGGTTCCTCTGCCTTTTCTAAAACCAGCTTGAACATCAGGAAGTTCATGGTTCACGTATTGCTTAAGCCTGGCTTGGAGAATTTTGAGCATTACTTTACTAGCGTGTGAGATGAGTGCAATTGTGCGGTAGTTTGAGCATTCTTTGGCATTGCCTTTCTTTGGGATTGGAATGATAACTGACCTTTTCCAGTCCTGTGGCCACTGCTGAGTTTTCCAAATTTGCTGGCGTATTGAGTTCAGAACTTTCACAGCATCATCTTTCAGGATTTGGAATAGCTCAACTGGAATTCCATCACCTCCACTAGCTTTGTTCGTAGCGATGCTTTCAAAGGCCCACTTGACTTCACATTCCAGGATGTCTGGCTCTAGGTCTGTGATCACATCATCATGATTATCAGGGTCGTGAACATCTTTTTCATACAGTTCTGTGTATTCTTGCCACGTCTCCTTAATATCTTCTTCTTCTGTTAGGTCCATACCATTTCTGTCCTTTATCGAGCCCATCTTTGCATGAAATGTTTCCTTGGTATCTCTACTTTTCTTGAAGAGATCTCTAGTCTTTCCCATTCTGTTGTTTTCATCTATTTCTTTGCATTGATCGCTGAAGAAGGCTTTCTTATCTCTTCTTGCTATTCTTTGGAACTCTGCATTCAGATGCTTATATCTTTCCTTTTCTTTTTTGCTTTTCACTTCTCTTCTTTTCACAGCTATTTGTAAGGCCGCCCCAGACAGCCATTTTGTTTTTTTGCATTTATTTTCCATGGGGATGGTGTGATACCTGTCTTCTATACAATGTCATGAACATCATTCCATAGTTCATCAAGCACTTTATCTATCAGATCTAGGCCATTGAATCTATTTCTCACTTCCACTGTATAATCATAAGGGATTTGATTTAGGTCATACTTGAATGGTCTAATGGTTTTCTCTACTTTCTTCAATTTAAGTCTGAATTTGGCAATAAGGATTTCCTGATCTGAGCCACAGTCAGCTCCTGGTCTTGTTTTTGCTGACTGTATAGAGCTTCTCCATCTTTGGCTGCAAAGAATATAATCAATATGATTTTGGTGTTGACCATCTGGTGATGTCCCTGTATAGCGTTTTCTCTTGTGTTGTTGGCAGAGAGTGTTTGTTATGACCAGTGAATTTTCTTGGCAAAACTCTATTAGTATTTGCCCAGCTTCATTCCATATTCCAAGGTCAATTTGTCTGTTACTCCAGGTGTTTCTTGACTTCCTACTTTTGCATTCCAGTCCCCTATAATGAACAGGACATCTTTTGGGGGTGTTAGTTCTAAAAGGTCTTGTAGGTCTTCATAGAACCATTCAACTTCAGCTTCTTCAGCATTACTGGTTGGGGCATAGTCTTGGATTACTGTGATATTGAATGGTTTGCCTTGGAAACGAACAGAGATCATTCTATCGTTTTTGAGATTGCATCCAAGTGCTGCATTTCAGACTCTTTTGTTGACCACGATGGCTACTCCATTTCTTCTGAGGGATTCTTGCCTGCAGTAGTAGATATAATGGTCATCTGAGTTAAATTCACCCATTCCAGTCCATTTCAGTTCGCTGATTCCTAGAATGTCGACATTCACTCTTGCCATCTCTTGTTTGACCACTTCCAATTTGCCTTGATTCATGGACCTGACATTCCAGGTTCCTATGCAATATTGCTCTTTACAGCATCAGACCTTGCTTCTATCACCAGTCACATCCACAGCTGGGTATTCTTTTTGCTTTGGCTCCATCCCTTCATTCTTTCTGGAGTTATTTCCCACTGATCTCCAGTAGCATATTGCGCCCCTTACTGACCTGGGGAGTTCCTCTTTCAGTATCCTATCATTTTGCCTTTTCATATTGTTCATGGGGTTCTCAAGGCAAGAATACTGAAGTGGTTTGCCATTCCATTCTCCAGTGGACTACATTCTGTCAGATCTCTCCACCATGACACACCCATCTTGGGTTGCCACACGGGCATGACTTAGTTTCACTGAGTTAGACAAGGCTTTGGTACTAGTGTGATTAGATTGACTAGTTTTCTGTGAGTATGGTTTCAGTGTGTTTGCCCTCTGATACCCTCTTGCAACACCTACCGTCTTACTTGGGTTTCTCTTACCTTGGGCGTGGGGTATCTCTTCACAGCTGCTCCAGCCAAGTGCAGCCGCTGCTCCTTACCTTGGACGAAGGGTATCTCCTCACTGCTGCCCTTCCTGACCTTCAACGTGGGATAGCTCCTCTAGGCCCTCCTGCTCCCGTGCATCCACGGCTCCTTGCGTGTGGGGTAGCTCCTCCCTGCCGCCGCCCCTGACCTTGGACCTAGGTGTAGCTCCTCTTGGCCGCACCTCCTGACCTCCGATGCAGGGTAGCTCCTCTCGGCCATTCCTGTGCCGTTGCAGCCTGGCACTCTTGGCCACTGCCCCTGACCTCGTATGTGGGGTAACTCCTCTTGGCCACCACCCTTTGGGCATGGGGTCCTCCCGGCTTCTGCCCCTGACCTCAGACATGGGGTAGCTCCTCTCGGCCACGCTTAGTGCACTGGTCGAAGCCACCTGTGCTTAGTGCGCTGAAAAGCTATATATGACAAACCCACAGCAAACATTATTCTCAATGGTGAAACATTGAAAGCATTTACCCTAAAGTCAGGAACAAGACAAGGATGCTCTCTTTCACCACTACTATTCAACATAGTTTTGGTCACAGCAATCAGAGCAGAAAAAGAAATAAAATGAATCCAAATTGGAAAAGAAGAAGTAAAACTCTCACTGTTTACAGATGACCTGATCCTCTACATAGAAAACCCTAGAGACTCCACAAGAAGATTACTAGAGCTAATCAATGAATACAGTAAAGTTACAGGATATAAAATCAACACAAAGAAATCCCTTGCCTTCCCATACACTAATAATGAGAAGATAGAAAGAGAAATTAAGGAAACAATTCTATTCACCATTGCAACGAAATGAATAAAATACTTAGAAATATATCTACCTAAAGAAACTAAAGACCTATATATAGAAAACTATAAAACACTGGTGAAAGAAATCAAAGAGGACACTAATAGATGGAGAAATATGCCATGTTCGTGGATCAGAAGAATCAATATAGTGAAAATGAGTATACTACCAAAAGCAATCTATAGATTCAATGCAATCCCTATCAAGCTACGAACGGTATTTTTCACAGAGCTAGAACAAATAATTTCACAATTTGTATGGAAATACAAAAAAACCTCGAATACCCAAAGCAATCTTGAGAGAGAAGAATGGAACTGGAGGAATCAACCTGCCTGACTTCAGGCTCTACTACAAAGCCACAGTCATCAACACAGTATGGTATTGGCACAAAGGCAGAAATATAGATCAATGGAACAAAATAGAAAGCCCAGAGATAAATCCACACATCTATGGACACCTTATCTTTGACAAAGGAGGCAAGAACATACAATGAAGAAAAGACAATCTCTTTAAAAATGGTGCTGGGAAAACTGTCAACCACTTGTAAAAGAATGAAACTAGAACACTTTCTAACACCATACACAAAAATAAACTCAAAATGGATTAAAGATCTCAACGTAAGACCAGAAACTATAAAACTCCTAGAGGAGATCATAGGCAAAACACTCTCTGACATACATCACAGCAGGATCCTCTATGACCCATCTCCCAGAATATTGGAAATAAAAGCAAAAATAAACAAATGGGACCTAATTAAACTTAAAAGCTTCTGCACAACAAAGAAAACTATAAGCAAGGTGAAAAGACAGCCTTCAGAATGGGAGAAAATAATAGCAAATGAAGCAACTGACAAACAACTAATCTCAAAAATATACAAGCAACTCCTACAGCTCAACTCCAGAAAAATAAATGACCCAATCAAAAAATGGGCCAAAGAACTAAATAGACATTTCTCCAAAGAAGACATACAGATGGCTAACAAACACATGAAAAGATGCTCACCATCACTCATTGTCAGAGAAATGCAAATCAAAACCATAGTGAGGTACACTTTCACACCAGTCAGAATGGGTGTGGTCCAAAAGTCTACAAGCAATAAATGCTGGAAAGGATGTGGAGAAAAGGGAACCCTTTTACACTGTTGGTGGGAATGCAAACTAGTACAGCCACTATGGATAACAGTGTGGAGATTTCTTAAAAAACCTGGGAATAGAACTGTCTTATAACCCAGCAATCCCACTGCTGGGCATATACACTGAGGAGACCAGAATTGAAAGAGACACGTGTACCCCAATGTTCATCACAGCACTGTTTATAATAGCTAGGACATGGAAGCAACCTAGATGTCCATCAGCAGACGAATGGATAAGAAAGCTGTGGTATGTATACACAATGGAATATTACTCAGCCATTAAAAAGAATACATTTGAATCAGTTCTAATGAGGTGGATGAAACTGGAGCCGATTATACAGAGTGAAGTAAGCCAGAAAGAAAACACCAATATAGTATACTAATGCATATATACGGAATTTAGGAAGATAGTAATGATAACCCTGTATGTGAGACAGCAAAAGAGACACAGACGTATGGAACAGTCTTTTGGACTCTGTGGGAGAGGGTGAGGGTGGGATGATTTGGGAGAATGGCATTGAATCATGTATAATATCATATAAGAAATGAATCACCTGTCCAGGTTCGATGCAGGATACAGGATGCTTGGGGCTGGTGCACTGAGATGACCCAGAGGAATGGTACAGGGAGGGCGGTGGGAGCGGAATTCAGGATGGGAAACACGTGTACACCTGTGACTGATTCATGTTGATATATGGCAAAACCAATACAATATTGTAATGTAATTAGCTTCCAATTAAAATAAATAAATTTAAATTAAAAAAATAAATAAAGGAAATACTTTAAACTTCAACACTACTTTTTCTCTGCCCTTTAAAACAATTTAATTTTTTCACTTTTATGTAATTATGTATTATTTATTTATATTTTTATTATTTCAGATATATTACTTGAATCAATTAAACACTGTAATATAACACTGTATAATATAAACAATAAGCCACAGTCATACATTTTAAACACTATTCTCATTTTAAAAATTATTTTAGAAGTAGTCAATAATTGACATTTTAACTCCCCTTTAGCACCATGTTATTTATTATGTAGTAATTTCTAAAATGATTATTTGAGATGTGGGAGGGTCATTTTTTGCACAGCTTAAGCAAAATATCTATCTATCTATATATATATATAGATATAGATATATAAAATACAAGCAAGGAAGAAATTAGTGTCCAGCTTATATATATTACAGGACCATATTAAGGTTAAAATTCATCTAGATTTATTGTCTATTTGGTCAGTGTGATATAAATTTGTTGTGTTAACCTTTGTAATTTCAATTTAAGTATGTTTAGTTTTTGTGATGAACTGAGTATTTGTATCCACCCCCCAAAATTCATATATTGAAATCCTAACCCCCATGTGATAGTGTTAGGGGTTGAAGACTTTAGGATCCAATTAGAATTATATGAAGCCATGAGACTAGAACCACCATGAATGGAATTGGCCTTTGAAGTGTCACAGATAGCTTGCTTCCTTTCGCTGATCTATGCCATTTGGTGATAAAGCAGAGCTAACAGTCTTCAATCCAGAAGAGTATTTTCAACAGAACTTGACCTTGCTTGCACCAGAATCTCAATCTTCCAGACTTCAAATCTATGCAAAATAAATTTCTGTTGTTTTTAATTCAACCAGTCTATGTTTGTTCTAACAGCCCAAACTAAAACATTTTCGATAACTAATCAATTAGATATTGAAAATAGTATTACTAACTTATTACATTATTACAAACAAATATTACATTATTACAAACAAAGCTAGTGGGAGTGATGGAATTTCAGCTGAGCTATATCAAGTCCAAAAGATGGTGTTGTTAAAATGAAGCATTCAATATGCAAGCAAATTTGGAAAGCTCAGCAGTGGCCACACGATTGGAAAAGGTCAGTTTTCATTTCAATCCCTAAGAAAGGCAATGGGAAAGAATGTTCATACTATTGCATAATTGCACTCATCTCGCACGCTAGCAAAGTAATGCTCAAAATTCTCCAAGCCAGGCTTCAACAGTATGTGAACCAAGAACTTCCATATGTTCAAGCTGGATTTAGAAAAGGCAAAGGAAACAGAGATCAAATTGCCAACATACTGTATTACGTAAAAAGCAAGAAAGTGTCATAAAAACATCTGCTTCTGCTTTATTGACTATGCCAAAGCCTTTGACTTTGTGGATCACAACAAACCGTGGAAAATTCTTCAAGAAATGGGAATACCAGACCATCTTACCTGCTTCCTGAGAAATCTGTATGCAGGTCAAGAAGCAACACAGAACTGGGCATGGAACAACAGACTGGTTCCAAATTGGGAAAGGAGTACTTCAAGACTATGTATTGTTACCCTGCTTATTTAACTTATATACAGAAACATTATGCAAAATGCTGGCTGGATGAAGCACAACTTGGAATCAAGACTGCAGGAAGAAATATCAATAACCTCAGATATACAGATGACACCACACTTATGGCAGAAAGCAAAGAAGAACTAAAGAGCCTCTTGATGAAAGTAAAAGAGGAGAGTTTAAAAAACTGACTTAAAACTAAACATCCAAAAAACTAAGATCATGGCATCTGGTCCCATCACTTCATGGCAAATAGATGGGAAAACAATGGAAGCAGTGACAGAGTTCATTTTCTTGGGCTCCAAAATCAGTGCAGATGGTGACTGCAGCCATGAAATTAAGACGCTTGCTCCTTGGAAGAAAAGCTGTGACAAACCTAAATAGCATATTAAAAAGCAGAGACGTTACTTTGCCAACAAAGTCTGTCTAGTCAAAGCTATGGGTTTTCCAGTAGTCATGTATGGATGTGAGAGTTGGACAATAAAGAAAGCTGAGTGCTAAAGAATCGATGCTTTTGAACTGTGGCATTGGAGAACACTCTTCAAAGTCCGTTGGACTGCAAGGAGATCAAACCAGTCAGTAATAAAGAAAATCTGTCCTGAATATTCATTGGAAGGACTGATGCTGAAGCTGAAACTCCAATACTTTGCCCAGCTGATGAGAAGAACTGCCTTGTTGGAAAAGACCCTGATGCTAGGAAAAATTGAAGACAGGAGGAGAGGGGATGACAAAGGATGAGATGGTTGAATGGCGTCACTGACTTGATGGAGATGAGTTTGAGCAAGTTCCAGGAGTTGGTGATGGATAGTGAAGCCTGGTGAGCTGCAGCCCATGGGTTCACAAAGAGTCGGTCATGACTTAGCAACTGAAATGAACTTGTTACATTGCTTGTGTTTCTGTTGCTTCTGAACATTTTAAGAACATTTTTATTATACCTTCTATTATCATGCTATTCAGAGTTCAGAGATTGTTAATAATTTTATCTCTATTGGGAGGTTCTTTGTTTTGTTTTGCACTTTTAACCATAATATGTTTCTCTGATGTATATAAGTTGGCCTCTAATTTCTTGCTTATTTCCATTTGTTTGATATATTGTACTTAGCCAGATAGGTTCGGTTAAGTTGTATAAAAAAATGACACCCCCCCCACCAGATCTCAAAGGCTCACCACCCCTCCATAGGTCTCAAAGGCTTAGAACAAAAGCTCATTTCTACCACCTATGACCTGTTTATCATTTTAAGTTTTGAATTATCTCATCTCATCTCCATTTCTGCCCTAGAATGATGAACAGTCTCTTTTTGAAGCACCAGAGGTTGCCATGACAAAGTTTCAGGTTTAATTATATGCTTAGAAATGACAACCATCATTTCATCTCACATGGCATTTCATCATCAAAACAGAACATGTAACTGTTCCTGAATTCAGCAGGATGAGGAAGCCTAATCTTCCTACAGGGAGAGGCATGCAAGTCAATGAAACAAAACATGTGAAAGCAATTAAGACAGTGTGCCTTGAATATTTTTACACATAACTTTACTATCAACCCCTGCTAATAATGTTTCTAGTGTCTCTCTTCAAAGTTTTGGATGGCTAAAATCACTGATAACATCTGAGAAATAATGTTTTTTAACAGGAAAGTTTTAATCTATTTACACTTCTGGGTAGAAATAATGTAGCTCTTTTCACTTTCTAATATATATTTTTATTTCTAAAAAAGAGTGTCTTTGCTTTGTGTCTTTATAGATGTCAAAGTGCATGAATGATATCTCTTTACAAATGCATCTTAATTTCTTTCTATGTATGTAATAGTATTATCTTAATTCCTTAAAGGAAAACAATGTAATTGGGTTTTGCTTTTCTGTTTTATATTTTTGTATTTCAGGTTATTTTCATTCCCTTATGAATTAATTTAATATTCATTTGAATATCACTATAAAATCCATTTAATATCTTACCATTCTAATTTCTTTGATTTTATTTTTATTGTGGCTTTCTAGTTATTGACTTCTTATCTGCATCTTATCATAGTCTGTCAAATACACTATTTATCTTGATCCTTAAATATTGTTTATTTGTATTCATTTAAAATGTTATTTTTATTTATGTATTACACTTTAAAACCTAAACAGGAATAAACAACATTTCTAGTTTTGTGGGCTTTTTAAAATAATGTAGAAAATGTTTAAAATCATTCTTAACATTTTTTTAATAGTCAAACCCATTTTTTTAATGGGTTTGAACTTTCTCAGCTCTTTCTATAATACTGTGTGTGACCTGAATCTGGTGATTTTAAAAATATCTATTTTCCTTTCTAGATCAACCTTTCTATTATTTTGATTTTTAAATCATATTTGTATATCTTTTAGTACTTTCATCAGTTACTTTTGAGAAAATCTTTTCTATAAAATACAACACACAAATTTATTGAAAATATATTGGATTCCATTCTCTGACTAAGCCTTTGGAGTAATTAAGTAGGCTCAGTGTTATAATACTGGATATCCTTATCAATTTAGTAGCACTTCAATCTCTAAAAGATAGTCATAACATCAATTCTGCTATTTGAAATTAATCACAGAAGTGGTCTACAAGACTGTAATGTTTGACTTGAAATGTTTGACGCTGTTCAGAAATCAAAATATTTTTCCAGTTTGTAATAGTTTGTGAGAGTTTGAGGACACAAGCTATAGCGTATTAATTCTACTAGACATAGGGAATGAAAGAACTGAAAGACACTTTTCCTCCTTATTGTTTTGCAGAAGAAAAAAAGTAGAAATATAGGCTTAAATAGAAAAACAAATTAAAAACCTGTATCACCTGTTTTCTCCTTGATGTTTCAGAGATAACATATTTCTTTGATTGTTGCCTTAACATGATTATAGAAAAAACATTTTTACCCTGGATTTTCAAAATGGATCTTACCTGCCACACTAAAAGATAAAATCATTCTATTTTATCCCCTTTCAAAAGGGCAAAAGTTGTTAAATATTTATTAATTCCCAGTATATCGAGTTTAACATTTATATTTTGGTAAATGTCTATATGGGCTTCCCTGGTTGTTCAGTGGTAAAGAATCCACCTGCCAATGCAGGAGACATGCATTTGATCCCTGGTTGGGAAGGTCCCAGGGAGAAGGGAATGGCAACCCACTACAGTATTCTTGCCTGGGAAATCCATAGACAGGGGAGCCTGGTGGTCTATAGTCCATGGAGTAGCAAAAGAGTCAGACATGACTTACTGACTGAAAAACAGCAACAAAATGTCTATATGTTCATTATGATATAATGTGGAAATTAATATATAAAAATATCAATTCCCTAAAAAATACATTTTCAGCCTCATTAGCTCAAGTTGAAATGTACGAGATGAGACTGGTGCTGGAATTCACTATTCCTTAACAAAACAAAGCAGTACATAAATATGTCCTGATCCAGGATGAATATGCTTTAAAGATATTAAAAGGTATAGGTCAATAGAAGAGGATAGAAAACCCAGAGATAAGCCCACCTACATATGGTCACCTAATCTAAGACAAAAGAGGCAAGAATATACAATGGAGAAAAGACAATCTCTTCAGTAAGTCATGCTGGGAAAGCTGGACAGTTACATGTAAAAGAATAAAATCAGAACACCCCCTATGGCCAAACAAGATGGTGGAGCAGAAGAACATGCACTCATCTTCTCCTTGAGAACACCAAAAATGCAACTAGCTGACAAAAATCATAGAAAGGAGGATGCTGTAACCCACCAAAAAGAAACCCCACATCCAAGAACAAAGGAGAATCTGGAATGAGATGGTAGGAGGGCACAATCACACTAAAATAAAATCCTATACCTGCCAGCTGGGTGACCCACTAACTGGAGAATGATAATACCAAAGAAGTTCTCACACAGTTGCAAAGGTTCTAGGCCCCACATCAGACTACCCAGCCTGGAGATCTGGCAAAGGGACTGGGAATCCCCAGGGAAGCTGACTTTGAAGCATAGCAGGATTCAATGTCAGAACTTCCACAGGACTAGGAGAAACACTTTTAAAAGGCACAAACAAAACGTTGTATGCACCTGGACTCAGGGGAAAGGATCAGTGACCCCACAAGAGACTGAAGCAGCTCTGCCTGTGAGTGTGTCTGAGGGTCCCCCGTTGAAGTGTGTGTCAGCAGCGGTCCTGAGAGGTGCCTGTTGGCATAAGTCCTTTCAGAAGTCAACTGTAGCCCTATCATAGAGCCTGCAGACTCCAGGACTGGGTCACTTCAGGTCAAACAACTAACAGGGAGAAAGCACAGCTCCGCCCATCAGCAGAAAATTGGATTAAAGATTTACTTGCTCTCACCAGAGCAAGACCCAGTTTTCCCCACAGCCTTCCCATTAGGAAGCTAAGATAAGCCTCTTAATTGCATCCATTAGAGGGCAGACAGGATGAAAACCACAAATACAGAAAGCTAACCAAAATGACCATGAGTCCTAGACTTGTATAACTCAACGAAGCTCTGAGCCAGGGTCATGGTGGCTCAGGGCCACCCAAGTGGAGGGGTCATGGTGGAGAGTTCTGACAAAGTATGGCCCACTGGAGAAGGGAATGGCAAACCACTTCAGTATTCTTGCTCCGAGAACCCTATGAACAGTATGAAAAGGAAAAACATATGAGACCAGAAGATAAGCTTTGTCTATGTGGGTAGGTGTCTAATATACTACTGGCGAAAAGCAGAGAAATAACTGAGAAATAATAAAGAAGCTGGACCAAAGGGGAAACAATACTCAGCTGTGGATGTGTCTGGTGGTGAAAGTAAAGTCTAATGCTATAAAGAACAATATTGAATAAGAATGTGTAATATTAGGTCCATGAATCAAGGTTAATTGGACATGGTCAAGCAGGAGACAGCAAAAGTGAACATCAACATCTTAGGAGTCAGTGAACTAAAATGGGTGGGAATGGGCAAATTTAATTCAGATGATCATTATATCTATTACTATGGGCAGGAACCCCTTGGGAGAAATGGAGTGGCCCTCCTAGCCAACAAAAGAGTCTGAAATACAGTACGTGGGTGCAATTTCAGAAATGAAAGAATGGTCTTGGTTCATTTCCAAGGCAAACCATTCAACGTCACAGTAATCCAAGTATATGCACAACCACTGACGCTGAAGAAAGTGAAGTTGTCTAGTTCTATGAAGACCTACAAGGCCTTCTAGAGCTAACAACAACAACAACAACAACAAAAAAGACATAAAAAAGATGTCTTTTCCATTATACGAGGTTGGAATGCAAGAGATACCTGGAATAAGAGGCAAGTTTGGCCTTGGAGTACCAAATGAAGCAAGGTAAATGCTAACAGAATTATGCCAAGAGAACACATTGGTCATAGCAAACACCCACTTCCAACAACACAAAAGACAACTCTACACAAGGATATCACCAACTGGTCAATACTGAAATCAGATTGATTATGTTTTTTGCCATTGAAGATGGAGAAACTCTATAGAATCAGTAAAAACAAGACCTGTAGCTGACTGTGGCTCAGATCATGAGTTCCTTATTGTAAAATGCAGGCTTAAATTGAAGAAAGTAGGGAAAACTAATAGACCATTCAGGTTTGACTTAAATAAAATCCTTTATGATTATACAGAGGAAGTGACAAATAAATTCAAGGTATTGGATCTTATAGAGTACCCAAAGAACTATGGATGGAGGTTTGCACACTGTACAAGAGACGGTGACCAAAACCATCCCAAAGAAAAATAAATGGAAGAAGGCAAAATGGTTGTCTGAGGAGGCCTTACAAATGGGCTGAGAGGAGAAGAGAAGCAGAAGGCAAAGAAGAAAGGGAAAGATATACCCATTTGAGTGCAGAGTTTTGAAGAATAGCAAGGAGAGATAAGAAAACCTTAAGTGCAAAGAAAGAGAGGAAAACAATAGAATGGGAAAGAGTAGAGATCTCTTCAAGAAAATTGGAGATATCAAAGGAACATTTCATACAAAGATGGACACAATAAAAGACAAAAATAGCAAGGATCTAATGGAAGTAGAAAAGATTAAAAAGAGGTGGCAAGGATACACAGAAGAACTACACAAAATAAAGGCCTTAATGACCCAGATAACCACAATGGTGTGGTTGCTGCCTAAAGCCAGACGTCCTGGAGTGTGAAGTCAAGTGATCCTCTGGAAGTATTATGATGAACAAAGATAGTGGTGGTGTTTGAATTCCAGCTGAACTATTTAAAATCCTAAGAAATAATGCTGTTAAAGTGTTCCACTCATTATGCCAGCAAATTTGGAAAATTCAGCAGAGGCCACAGATTGAAAAAGGTCAGTTTTCATTTCAATCTAAAAGAAATGGCAATGCCAAAGAATGTCCAAACTACCATACAATTGCACTCATTTCACATGCTAGCAAGGTAATGCTCAAAATCCTTTAAGCTAGGCTTCAGCAATACTTGAACCATTAACTTCCAGATGTACAACCTGGACTTGAAAAAGGCAGAGGGATCAGAGATCAAATTGCCAACATCTGATCAATCATAGAAAAGGCAAGGGAATTCCAGAAAAACATCTATTTCTGCTTCATTGACTTTGTGAAAGCCTTTGACTGTGTATGGCCACTGGAGAAGGGAATGGCAAACCATTTCAAGAAAACTGTGGAAAAATTCTTCAAGAGATGGGAGTACCAGACCATCTGACCTGCCTCTTGAGAAACCTGTATTCAGGTCAGGAAGCAACAGTTAGAAATGGTCATGGAACAACAGACAGGTTAAAATTGGGAAAGGAGTACACAAGCCTGTATACTGTCACCTTGCTTATTTAACTTATATGCAGCGTATATCATGAGAAATACCAGACAAGATGAATCACACACTAGAATCAAAATTGCCAGAAGAAATATCAACAACCTCAGATTTGCAGCTAATACCACTCTAATGACAGAAATCAAAGAGGAACAAAAAAGTCTCTTTATGAGAGTGAAAGAGGAGAGTGAAAAAGGTGGCTTAAAACTCTAAATATAAAAAACTAAGATCATGGCATCCAGTTGCATCACTTTAAGGCAAAGAGATGGAAAAAAGTGGAAATGGGGAGAGATTTTATTTTCTTGAGCTCCAAAATCACTGTGGATGATGACTGCTGCCACGAAATTAAAAGACACTTATTCCTTGAAAGAAAAACTATGATAAAACTAGACAGCATATCAAAAAGCAGAGACATCAATTTGCCAACCATGATCTGTATGATTTTTATGGAAAAAGCTATGATTTTTTCAGTAGTTATGTACAAATGTGAGAGTTGGGCCTTAAAGAAGGCTGAGTGGGAAAAAAAAAATTTGATGCTTTTGAATTGTGGGGCTGGAGAAGACTCTTGAGAGTCCCTTGGACTGTAAGGATATCCAACCAGTCCATGCTAAAGGAAATCAGTCCTGAATATTCATTTGAAGGACTGATGCTGAAGCTGAAACTCCAATACTTCAGCCACCTGATGGGAAGAACTGGCTCATTAGAAAAGACCCTGATGCTGGGAAAGATTGAAGGTGGAAGAAGAAGGGGATGACAGAGGATGAGATGGTTGGATGGCATCACCAACTCAATGGACATGAGTTTGAGCAAGCTCCAGGAGTTGGTGACAGACAGGGAGACCTAGTGTGCTCTAGTCCATGGGGCTGCAAGGAGTCAGATACGACTGAGTGGCTGAACTGAGCTGAAAAGGAAATTGACCCTGAGTATTCATTGCACAGACTGATGCTGAAGCTGAAGCTCCACTACACTGGCCAGCTAAAGCGAAGAGAGAGCTGAGTTATTGGAAAAGATCCTGATTCTGGCAAAAAGTGAGGGCAGGAGGAGAAGGGGTACAAACAAGGAGATAATTGGACAGCATCACTGTCTCAATGGACATGAGTTTGAGCAAACTTTAGGAGATTGTGAAGGACAGGGAAGCCTTGCTATGTATAAGAGAGAAAACTAATGAGAAGCTACTCTATAGCACTGGGGTAGGGGGGAAAGAAAGTAAACTCTGTAAGGCATATATTATATATATACATATATACATATAGTCGCTCAGTCGTGTCTGACTCTTTGCGACCTCATGGACTGTGGCCCACCAGACTCCTTCATCCATGGGATTCTCCAGGCAAGAATACTGGAGTGGGTTGCCATAAGACATATATTAAGTTAACCTTAAAAGTGTATTTTAATATATGGATACATCCAGTTCAGTTCAGTTCAGTCACTCAGTGGTGTCTGACTGTTTGCGACCCCATGAATCACAGCACATCAGGCATCCCTGTCCATCACCAACTCCCGGAGTTTGCCCAAACTCATCATCGAGTCAGTGATGCCATCCAGCCATCTCATCCTCTGTTGTCCCCTTCTCCTCCTGCCCCCAATCCCTCCCAGCATCATGGTCTTTTCCAATGAGTCAACACTTTGCATGAAGTGGTCAAAGTATTGGAGTTTCAGCTTTAGCATCATTCCTTCCAATGAACACCCAGGACTGATCTCCTTTAGGATGGACTGGTTGGACCTCCTTGCAGTCCAAGGGACTCTAAAGAGTCTTCTCCAACACCACAATTCAAAAGCATCAATTTTTCAGCTCTCAGCTTTCTTCACAGTCCAACTCTGTCATCCAACTCATACATGACCACTGGAAAAACCATAGCCATACATGACCACTGGAAAAACCATAGCTTTGACTAGAAGGACCTTTGTTGGCAAAGTAATGTCTCTGCTTTTGAACATGCTATCTAGGTTGTTCATAACTTTCCTTCCAGGGAGTAAGTGTCTTTTAATTTCATGGCTGCAATCACCATCTGCAGTGATTTTTGAGCCCCCCCAAAATAAAGTCTGCCACTGTTTCCCCATCTATTTCCCATGAAGTGATGGAACCAGATGCCATGATCTTAGTTTTCTGAATGTTGAGCTTTAAGCCATTTTTTTCACTCTTCTTTTAGATGTAGACAATAGTGTTTGATTCCACTTACATTAGACAGTAAAATTCATAGAGTCAGAAAGTACTTTGGTAGTTTCCAGGAGCTGGGAATTGGATGAGAGAAGAATGGGGTGCTAGTGTTAAATAGGGACAGAATTTCAGTTTAGGAAGGTGAAAAATTTGAGAAGTGGATACTGGTGAGAGTTGCACACCAATGTGAATTGACTTAGTGCTACTGAACAGTACAGTCAAATATGGTTAACATTGTATGTTTGATAATTATGTGACTTCCACCACAATAAAAATACAAACAAACAGGGTTGCTAAAATGTTCTCACTTAATGTGAATAAGCCATCACATTTGCTTTAAAAATCCGTAACTATTGGATGTATTTTTGACAAAAATGGAGCTTCCCTGGTGGCTCAGATGGTAATGCAGGAGACCCGGCTTCGATCCCTGGGTTAGGAAGATTCCCCGGAGAAGGGAATGGCAACCCACTCCAGTATTCTTTCCTGGAGAATTCCATGGACAGAGGAGCTTGGCAGGCTACAATCCATGGTGTAGCAAAGAGTCGGACATGACTGAGCAAATAACACTTCGCAGAAATGACCAAAAAATTTGTTTTACTGAAAAGTATGTAATACAGTTGAAGAATCATATTTTATCTGTAGACTATGAAGTTGCATTAGACAGAGTGATTGTACTAAATGATAAATAGCAATTTTGAACATTAAATTATTTCATTTAGTTATTTTTCCAAAGTGGAATTTTCAGATATTCTAAAGGTCAGTTTATTTCTTAAGATTACAATGGTGACTTTTTGTTCCAATGTTTAGCATTTTCTAATTATATTTCATAGTGGAAATTTCCTCCACAAACTACTCATTCACTGTTCATGGAAATTTGGGGAAAAAAATATATCAAATGAACTTAATAATGCAAAATTTAATGCATGACCTCTAAAATGAATTAAGTAATATGCCTTTCTTTGCAAGTTGTTTTGGTTGTGTGTTTGATTCAAATATATTTGATTCATATAAAAATGCCACAAACTCCATAATGAAACATCAGTGATAAAAGTGACTGTCTCAGGCAAAAATGAGGCCACACATTATGGAATCCAGCAATCTAGAAGGGTGGATCATTTGCCATATCACTCAGAAATTTTTATTTTCTAATTTCACAACAAAATGTTTCAGATATTTTGATCATCCCAGAGGAAAATGAAATATTTGAAGCAATATTAAAAAAGTAAAATCATCATCAACCTTTTACTGTAGGTTGTTTACACAAAACCACACACATATACACATCCCTTAAAGTCAGGAATTATAGTTTTTGAAATTTATCCCCAATCCTCAAGTATACTATCTAGCATAGATCAGAAATCTCAATATATTGAGCAAATAACTAGATATCAGAAATTAAAAGGCAAAGCCTTTAGCGTTTTACATGGAGGAAAGTTTGGTGTTTAATTTCAGTTTTGTTTTGATGTGAAGAGGGTTTAATATCATGCAATAGGATGATATTTAATCTTAAATATTTAATTTAATCCTAAATATTTAATCCTAAATAGGATGATATTTAGTCCTATTTAATCCTAAATAGGACTCATTTTGTGGGTGATGAGTTACATGGAAAGCATTTAAATGGCCAGTAATTCATAGCATTTTGCTTTCGATTAAAATTGCATCTTTTCTTGATTGTAAGAAGTTGTGAGTCCTTGAAATTAGCAGTATCTTCAGGATACTGAATTAAAAGAATGAGAGAGTTCCATTGCCACACATAGGTAATTACAAGGTAAATCTGTAGGTCTTTATGACTCCTGTGTTCTTTAATACAAACTCTAGATTTCAATTGTACACTTTGGCGTTAGCTCTACTCCATAATGACTAATATGATTGGCAGAAACAATCCCTATTGATCAGGCCAATCTGTAGAATAGCCACAGATGATCGCCCTGATTAAAAATCCAGTGGAAACGATTCCATACTGGCTTTTCAGCCCATTTGTTCTCAGATCAAGTTTTCGTTCTATCAGCTGTATTTTCTAGCATGCTTTGTCACCTGGTTCCTCGCTGAGTTCAGCCAATAGAAAATACTGCAAGATAGAAGAAAAGGAGAAGGATGGAAGAAAGAGAAGACTGTTTATTTCTAACAGTAATGATCTCTTGGGAGGAACAGTTGTTACCTAAAATTTGCATGTAACCGGCAGTCTTGTTTTTACTCTACCAAACCTAACTCAGGATTTCACTTGGAAGCCTGCTTTTTCTCTCTGGCTTCAAGTGGTAATACCTCCTCCCTTTGTCTCTTTAGCTTAGTAGTGACAGCAGATTCTAGCATTGCTGTGACTCAGTTGTCTCTCCATCTCCCTTCATACTTCCTGTACTCCTAATAGATGGAATTTGATATGGGAAGGAATAATTATACAAAACCCAGGAAAAAAAGCTGCTCCACATAGAACCAGACACCCTAGAGTGTGAAGTCAAGTGGGCCTTAGAAAGCATTACTGCTAAGAAAGCTAGTGGAGGTGATGGAATTCCAGCTGAGCTTTTAAAAATCCTGAAAGACAATGAATGCTCTTAAAGTACTGCCTAAATATGCCAGCAAATCTGGAAAACTCAGCAGTGGCCACAGGACTAGAAAAGGTCAGTTTTCATTTCATCCTAAAGAAAGGCAATGCCAAAGAATGCTCAAATTACCATACCATTGCTCTCATTTCACATGCTAGCAAGATTATGTTCAAATTCCTTCAAGTTAGGCTTCAGAAGTATGTGAATCAAGAAATTCCAGATGTACAAGCTGGGTTTAGAAAAGAAAGAGGAACCAGAGGTCAAATTTCCAACATCTGATGGATCATAGAAAAGGCAAGAGAATTAAAAAAAAAAAAAATCTACTTCTGCTTCATTGACTAAAGCCTTTGACCATGTGGAGTGGATCACAACAAACTGTGGAAAATTCTTAAAGAGATGGGAATACCAGAATACATATCCTGTCTGATAAATCTTTATGCAGGTCAAGAAGCAAGAGTTAGAACCAGATATGGAACAATGGACTGGTTCTAAATTGGGAAAGAAGTACATCAAGGCTGTGTATTGTCACCCTACTTATTTAACTTCTATGCAGAGGACATCATGAGAAAAGCCAGGCTGGATGACTCACAAGCTAGAATCAAAATTGCCAGGAAAAAAATTAGCAACCTCAAATATGCAGATGACATAACCCTAATAGCAGAAAGCTAAGAGGAACTAAGGAGTCTCTTGAGAAGAGTGAAAAATTAGAGGGGAAAGCTGGCTTAAAGCTCAGCTTTCAAAAAAATGAAGATCATGGCATCCAGTCTCATCACTTCCTGGCAAATAAAAGGGGAAAAAGTAGAAACAGTGACAGATTTTATTTTCTTGGGCTCCAAAATCACCACACACAGTTACTGCAGCTATGAAATTAAAAGATCCTTGCTCCTTGGAAGGAAAGTTATGACCAACCTAGACAGCATATTGAAAAGCCAAGACATCATTTTGCCAACAAAGTTATGTATAGTCAGTTGAATCTATGATTTTTCCAGTAGTTATGTATGGATGTAAGAGTTGGACCATAAAGAAGACTGAACACTAAAGAACTGATGTTTTCAAACTGTGGTGATAGTGAAGACTCTTGAGAGTCCCTTGGATTGCAAGGAGATCAAATCAGTCAATCATGGACTGATGCTGAAGCTCCAGTACTTTGCCACCTGTTGTGAAGAGCTGACTCACTGGAAAAGATCCTGATGCTGGAAAAGATTGAGGGCAGGGGGAGAAGGGGGACTGCAGTGGATGAGATGGTTGGATTGAATCACTGACTCAATGGGTATGAGTCTGAGCAAAGTCAGGAAGATAGTGAAGGACAGGGAAGCCTGCTGTACTGTAGTTCATGAGGTCACAAAGAGTCAGATATGACCTAGTGATTGAACAACAACAGAAATACTGAAGGAGAGCCAAATGACAGTATTTGACTACAACAAAATGATGACTTTCTGATTTGTAAAGGACTCAAATCATGTAATTAAAGAAAGGTTGGCACACTACAAGAATACATCTGTAATATATATAATCTACAATTTTATTGACTTGAATATGAAAAGAATTGCACAAAATTGCACAAAGTGCACAAAAAAATCAGAAAATCTAATTATGAAATGGGGAATTAAGTGAATAGGCAATTACAAAAATGAGAAGGTGCATCAAAGAAGAAAATGAATAAATGCTCAGATAAAAATTAAGTCACACAGTAAGATTCTACATTCTAACTATTAAATGCACAAAAAATACAGATGCTCATAATCCTTTCTTCGTATTTCAGAAAATGGCTCATAAAGCATTGTGTACTGCTTCCTGCCACAACCTCAGAAAAATGTCCAATATCTAGAGCCCTTGAAAACCTGTAAGTGAAAAAAAAAAAAAAAAGTGAAGTCGCTCAGTTGTGTCCAACTCTTAGCGACCCCATGGACTACAGCCTACCAGGCCCTCCGTCCATGGGATTTTCCAGGCAAGAGTACTGGAGTGGGGTGCTATTGCCTTCTCCATTAACAGCGGCTAGGCATATTTATCTGGAGCTGGTATACTTGATGACAGCCTAAGTGCCCTTGGACACGGCATGCTTGGCCAGCTCCCCAGGTAGCAGCAAGGGAACAGCGGTCTGGATCTCCCTGGATGTGATAGTTGAGCACTTGTTGTAATGTGCCAGGCACGATGCCTTGCCAGCAATGCACTCGAAGATGTCATTGACGAAGGAATTCATGATTCCCATGGCCTTGGACGAGATGCCGGTGTCCGGATGGACTTGCTTCAGCACCTTGTACACGTACACGGAGTAGCTCTCCTTGTGGCTGCGCTTGCGCTTCTTGCCTCCTTCTTCTGGGCCTTGGTCACATCTTTTTTAAAGCCCTTTTTAGGGGCAGGAGCGGACTTAGCCAGTTCAGGCATGTCTATAATGACAACACCCAACATCACAGAAAGATCTTGAAATGCAGGCATGTCTATAATGACAACACCCAACAACACAGAAAGATATGGAAAACCTGTAGAAGGGATCAAATAAACACAAATTCCTATGTGGTGGATGTCACCAAAACTGAACCTCAGAGGAAAGGGTGTACCTTCAGAAAGAAAATCAATGGCGTCTGCAGACACTTCTACTAGAGACTCAAGCCGTTGTGGCCTCTGAAAATTAAGCTTATGACAGAGTCATATCCTCTAGCAGCCCAGCCAGAATGCAGTACTCATGCTGACAGCTGCTTCTTGATCCCCATCTACTGTTCCATGCTTCATCCCCAGAGTCTTTACTAAGCAGATTCAGACATCTTTCTGGGAGATCTATCATTTGTTGAGTACAGATTCCAAGGTTGAGCTCTAATCAAGGCATCTTATTGTAGACTGATCACCATGGGTCTGTTTAACACATTCTCTTCTATATTATATGATCACTGCCATACATATAGCCACAAGGAGACACACTCATTGGGTCTGATGTAGTGGATGCTGGCTCAGAAAATCCTACTTTCTTTGGCAATATTCCTCTCAGATGACTTGGGAAAACATACCTATCCTCTGCTCCTATAGAAAGACTAAAGAAATTAAAGAAAAAAATACGGTGTTGCTGAAAAGCCTGTAGCCAAGGAGAAGTGTCAGGGTGGATGGACTTCCCCAACTTTTGAATTCATTGCTACTCTACCTGAGGTTGCAAGCTGCCTAAAGTCTTGCAGGTGTCCTCTTGATCTAACAGTCAGCACTTCCCTATTAGCACTCAAAGTTCTCAGCATGGGGATGAAAAGAAGTAGGCAGCAACATATGCTCAGGCTACTGAATATTCTTAATCTCTTCTCACACAGGTTTTTGAGAAAATATGGGCTATGGGTGGAGCCTTGGTGACAGAAAATAAGTATCAGATTCTATTTTTTAAAATCACATGACCTTGAATACAGACAAGAAAGCAAAAATAAATAAATAAATATTTGTCTATTCTTTTGCCAATACCACATTGTGTTGATTACTGTAGCTTTATAGTAAGTCTGATATAGTAAGCTTTATCAGTGGTTCTGGAATGGAAATGGGCACTTTTTGATAAAAGTAAATTACCCCTTAGCTCTAAGTCTTATACATGTATCAGAGAGTTTTACAAGATGATTTAATGTAGCATTTTTTATGCTAATAAACAGTCAGAGATAGACTTTGCCATGCAGTAGTCAAATGAGTAACTATATCTATTAGAGGAGCATTGTTAAATTGGAAAAATATCGTTAAACAACAATAATAAAATAACACTAAGATTTATTATGTATACCATTTGGGTAAATTTTAAACTAAATGAGTGTGATTTTCACTGATGTAAATATTTAAATAAATATACATATGAAAAAAAGTGAAAGTTAGTCACACAGTCGTGTCCTACTCTGCGATTCCATGGACTGTAGGCTGTCACGCTCCTCTGTCCATCGAATTCTCCAGGCAAGAGTACTCGAGTGGGTTGCCATTTCCTTCTCCAGGGGATCTTCCTGACCCTGGAATTGAACCTGAGTCTCCTGATTGCAGGCAGATTCTTTACCAGCTGAGCCACTAAGAAAGTACACATTAAAATAAGAATGTGTACTATTGAAATTATTAAGCAGGGAGTTAAGGGAAAAACAAAATATAAAACCCAAAACCTGGCAACAGAGATACTGCTGCTGTTCTTTAGTTGCTAAATCATGTCCAGCTCTTTGAAATCCAATAGACTGTAGCCCACCACGCTCCTGTGTCCATGAGATTTTCTTTTGGAGTAGGTTTCCATTTCCTACTCCCATGAGATCTTGCTGACCCAGGGATCAAACCCGAGTCTCCTGCTTGGTAGGCAGATTCCTTACCACTGAGCCATCCGGGAAGCCAGCAACAGAAATAATATGTCATAAACCTAGAAGAATGAGCAATACAATCTATACTTCTAAGGCTGTGTATCTAAAATAGAACAAAACTAGCAGATTACTTTAATTAACTTAAAAATGCATTCCATCTCCATTTAATTGCATAAAAACCTTGGTACCTGCTGATATAAAAATTGGTTTGTATTCATGCAAGCTGCATATGGTAGGCTGAGAATATCTAACTTGTGTATATTTCGATCAAAACACACTTCAAAGTAAAATCAACTTAAAGTTATTTCTGGTAATTTATTTGCTTGTAAGATTTAAATATTTTCAAAATCATTCTGAGATTAACTTGTTACATACAATTGATATTGGGAATGTTTTTAAAATATAGCACAGATGCAAAAGATAAGATGTAGTTAATTCAGCATATTTAAATAAATAAATAATTATAAACTAATTCCATGTTAATATTTAGTGTTAATATTTGACTCAAGAGTTTGAAAGTCATGATGAATCTATCATTTCTAGGGTAAGATTTAGTGCAAAGTTCTTCAGAATGCTTAAGACTCCTGAAAATATCATTGACCTCCTATATACTAGCAATGAACAAGTGGGATTTGAAATTAAAAAACAATACCATTTACATTAGTACAAAAAATGAAATACATAGTTATAAATTTAACAAAATACATCTAAGATGTACATAAGGAAAACTAAAAAACTTTGATGAATAAAATCAAATAACTAAATAGAGAGATTCCATGTTCATGAATAGAAAGATTCAATATTGTCAGTTCTTCCCAATTTTATTCATAGACTCAAGGCAACTCTGACAAAAATCTCAGCAAGTATATATGGAGAGGTAAAAGACTGTGAATAGTCAACATAATTCTGAAGAAGAAGAAGAAGAAAACTGGAGAACTGATGTTACTGACTTTGGACTTACTATAAAGCTACTCTAATCAACAGAGTATGGTATTGGTAAAGAATAGACAAATCAATGGAACAGAATAGAGGGTACAGAAACATACCCACATAAATATAATCAGCCTATCTTTGACAAAGGAGGGAAGGCAATCTAATGGAACAAAGACAGTCTCTTCAACAAATGGTGCTGGAACAACTAGACATCCACATGCAAAAATGAATCTAGCAGAGAACTTATACCCTTCAAAAAACTAACTCAGGGCTTCCCTGGTGGCTCAGTGGTAAAGCACCCACCTGCCAATGCAGGAGACATGAGTTTGTTCCCTGATCTGAATATCCCAGATCCCACATTCTGCACAGCAGCTAAACCCATGACACAATTATAGACCTTATACTCTAGAGCCTGGAAGCTGCAACTGCTGAACCCTCGTGTCACAGCTACTGAAACCCATGAGCCCTGGGGCCTGTGCTTCACAAGAGAAGCCAACCAGAATGAGAAGCCTGTGCATCACCACTAGGGAGTAACCTCCACTCGGCATAACTAGAGAAAAGCCCACACAGCAACAAAGACACAGCACAGCTAATAAATAAATATATAAAATACAAAAAACCCCACTCCAAATGGGTCACAGACCTAAATGTAAAATGTCAGACTGTAGAAATACTAGAAGTAACATTAGAAAAAACCTACATATCCTTGGATATGGTGATAACATTTTAGATACAATGCTAAAGGCAAGATCCAGGGGGGAAAGCATATAATTCTGAACTTCATTAAAATAAAAAAAATTTTTCTGTAAGAAAAGGGGGTAAGAGAATGTGAATACAAGCCACACTGGGAGAAAATATTTATAAAAGTCACATCTGATAATTGACTATCATCCAAAATATGCAGAGAACTTTTTTTTTTTTTCTAATTTTATTTTATTTTTAAACTTTACATAATTGTATTAGTTTTGCCAAATATCAAAATGAATCCGCCACAGGTATATATGTGTTCCCCATCCCGAACCCTCCTCCCTCCTCCCTCCCCATACCATCCCTCTGGGCCGTCCAGTGCACCAGCCCCAAGCATCCAGCATCGTGCATCGAACCTGGACTGGCAACTCGTTTCCTACATGATATTTTACATGTTTCAATGCCATTCTCCCAAATCTTCCCACCCTCTCCCTCTCCCACAGAGTCCATAAGACTGTTCTATACATCAGTGTCTCTTTTGCTGTCTCGTATACAGAGTTATTGTTACCATCTTTCTAAATTCCATATATATGCGTTAGTATACTGTATTTATGTTTTTCCTTCTGGCTTACTTCACTCTGTATAATAGGCTCCAGTTTCATCCACCTCATTAGAACTGATTCAAATGTATTCTTTTTAATGGCTGAGTAATACTCCATTGTGTATATGTACCACAGCTTTCTTATCCATTCATCTGCTGATGGGCATCTTTTGATTTAACACTCAACAATGAAAAAATGAAAAACCCGATTAAATAATGGGCCATATACCCTAAGAAACACCTCACCAAAGAAAATCAGATCAGATCAGATCAGTCGCTCAGTCGTGTTCGACTCTTTGTGACCCCATGAATTGCAGCACACCAGGCCTCCCTGTCCATCACCAACTCCATCACCAACTCCCGGAGTTCACTCAGACTCACGTCCATCGAGTCAGTGATGCCATCCAGCCATCTCATCCTCTGTCGGCCCCTTCTCCTCCTGCCCCCAATCCCTCCCAGCATCAGAGTCTTTGCCAATGAGTCAACTCTTCGCATGAAGTGGCCAAAGTACTGGAGTTTCAGCTTTAGCATCATTCCCTCCAAAGAAATCCCAGGGCTGATCTCCTTCAGAATGGACTGGTTGGATCTCCTTGCAGTCTAAGGGACTCTCAAGAGTCTTCTCCAACACCACAGTTCAAAAGCATCAATTCTTCGGCGCTCAGCCTTCTTCACAGTCCAACTCTCACATCCATACATGACCACAGGAAAAACCATAGCCTCAACTAGACGAACCTTTGTTGGCAAAGTAATGTCTGTGTTTTTGAATATGCTATCTAGTTTGGTCATAACTTTCCTTCCAAGGAGTAAGCGTCTTTTAATTTCATGGCTGCAGTCACCATCTGCAGTGATTTTGGAGCTCAGAAAAATAAAGTCTGACGCTGTTTCCACTGTTTCCCCATCTATTTCCCATGAAGTGGTGGGACCGGATGCCATGATCTTCGTTTTCTGGATGTTGAGCTTTAAGCCAACTTTTTCACTTTCCACTTTCACTTTCATCAAGAGGCTTTTGAGTTCCTCTTCACTTTCTGCCATAAGGGTGGTGTCATCTGCATATCTGAGGTTATTGATATTTCTCCTGACAATCTTGATTCCAGCTTGTGTTTCTTCCAGTCCAGTGTTTCTCATGATATACTCTGCATAGAAGTTAAATAAACAGGGTGACAATATACAGCCTTGACATACTCCTTTTCCTATTTGGAACCAGTCTGTTGTTCCATGTCCAGTTCTAACTGTTGCTTCCTGACCTGCATACAAATTTCTCAAGAGGCAGATCAGGTGGTCTGGTATGCCCATCTCTTTCAGAATTTTCCACAGCTTATTGTGATCCACACAGTCAAAGGCTTTGGCATACGCAATAAAGCAGAAATATACAGATGCAAAAATCATGTGAAAAGAATGCTCACATCATATATTGTCAGAGAAATGCAAATTAAAACAACAAAAAAATACCACTACAAAACTGTTAAAAGGGACAAAATCCAGAACACTGACAACACCAAATGCTGCAGAGAATGAAAAGCAATGAGAACAACCATTCCTTGCTAATGGGAATGCAAAATGGTACAGCCACTCTGGAAGACAGTTTGGCAGTTTCTTACAAAACTAAACATACTCTCATTGTATGATCCACTAATCACACTCCTTGATATTGACTTAAGGGAGCTGAAAATTTACATTATGCAAAAATATGCACATGGATATTTATAGCAAATTTGTTCATGACTGATGAAACTTGTAAGCAATGAAGATGTCCTTCAGTAGGTAAATGGATAAGCTGCTACGCATTCAGAAAATGAAATATTATTCAACACTAAATAGAAATGAGCTTTCAAGCCATGAAAAGACATAAAGGAACCTTAAATGCATATCAGTAAGTGAGAGTCCCTTTGACTGCAAGGAGATCAAACCAGCCAGTCCTAAAGGAAATCAGTACTGACTATTCATTGGATGGACTGATGCTGAAACCAAAGCCCCAATACTTTGGTCACTTGATGCAAAGAACTGACTAACTAGAAAAGACCCTGATGCTGGGAAAGATTGAAGGCTGGAGGAGAAGGGGATGGCAGAGGACTAGATGGTTGGATGGCATCACCAACTCAATGCACATGAGTTTGAGCAAGCTCCAGGAGAAGGTGAAGAACAGGGAAGCCTGGCTTGCTGCAGTCCATGGGGTCACAAAGAGTGAGACGTGACTGAGTGACTGAACAATGACAAGTAAAAGATGCCAATCTGAAAAGGCTACATACTATGTGATCCCAACTACACATAATATTCTGGAGAAGGCAAAACACAATAAAAAGAGCAGTGTTTTCCAGGGGTTGGAGGGGACTTTTAAGGCAGTGAAAAAGAGAGGCAGTTGTCTTTTGGTATCTATGAGGGATTGATTCCAGAATCTCCTCCTGATACTAAAATTTTCAGATGTATAAGCCCCATAGTTTGCCTTGTCCTCCACATTGAATTCTGGGGATTCCAATCTCAGGTTATAAACATACACACAATACCTAGCTGGTTGAATCTGTGGATGCTGAAGCCATGGATACAGAAGGCTGACTGTTTGATACCATAACGTATATTGGCAGATAGGTGTCACTGTACATTTGTCTAAATCTATAGAATATACAACACCAAGATTAAACCATAATATCATACTTTAGTGGGGTATGTTGATAACAGACTATGAATATGTGGAGGGAGGAGTTATATAGGAAATTTCTGTGCCTTCCCTTTGATTCTGCTGTGAACTTTAAATGGCTTTTGAGAAACAAGGCCTTAATTAAAACCCAAACATGCACTGGGATGACCCAGAGGGATGGTATGGGGAGGGAGGAGGGAGGAGGGTTCAGGATGGGGAACACGTGTATACCTGTGGTGGATTCATGTTGATATATGGCAAAACCAATACAATACTATAAAGTTAAAAAATAAAATAAAATTAAAAAATAATAAAATAAAAAAATAAAGCTCATGTCTTTATACCCTTATCCAAATAAATTGAAAATTCAATGTTAAATGCCACTGTTATGGGCTGAATTTTGTCTCCTCCTGCCACAACAACAATTTAAAAAACCCCAAACTTTTGTTGAAGCATCTATATTTGGAGATAGAATCATTAATGAGGTAATTAAGTTAAAATGCACTGAATAGGGTGGCCCTTGATCCCATGTGACTGGTATCTTATAGCAAGAGATTAGAACATAGATGTACAGAGAGAAGACCATGTGAAGACAGGGAGAAGATAGCCATCTCAAGCTAAGGAGAGAACCTCAGAAAAATTCTAACCCTGCCAACACTTTGGATTTCTAGGCTCCAGAATTGTGAGAAAATAAATTTCTGATATTTAGGTCACCCAGTCTGTGGTACCTTAGTAAGTCAGCTCTAGCAAACTAATATACCCTTGATAATATACATTACTTCTCTCTGAAAGAGATGTTGTTTAGTCACCTAGCTGTGTCTATTTTGCAACCCTATGGACTGTACCCCACCCAGTTCCTCTGTCCATGGGATTTCCAAAGCAAGAATACTGGAGTGAGTTGCTGTTTCCTTCTCCAGGGGATCTCCCCAACCCAGGGATTAAACCTGTATCTCCTGCATTAGCAGGCAGATTTTTTTTTACCACTGAACCACCAGGAAAGCCCCATGGAAGAGATGAGAGAGTGGTTAAACTTTGGCATAAAACAGGAAAGAACAATACTCCATATCATTTAGGACATATTTGCTTTGTTTCTGTATACAGTTAAAGGACACTAGGACCTTGATCAAAATTTAACCAAAAAATCTTCATTATTTTAAATGTCTGTGTTCTCTGATAAAATGGAATCACACACACATTGAGGTCATTAGTGATATAGTCAAAGGGCCCCAAGAACTTTATTTTAATCATTTACTCACTTTTGCAATAGAGTGAATGTGTGCATTATGGGAAGGAAATCCTGAAATTTCAGAGTTGCTAAAATATAATTAGTTTCTAGATCAAATCCCAAATGCCTTATACATAAACGTGCAGTGATATCAAAACAAAGCACAAGTGTTCTGTTAAAATCTGAAGAGGATTTGAAGGCAGATCTGTGACAGCCAAGAGATAACTGACAGCGTGATAAATCTTTGCCCAGGCGAATTAAACAGATTTGAAATAAAATCAATTATTAAAACTTTCCCCCTTGTATGAAAGTTACATAAATATTAAACACTAAAAGTATATATTTCCTGAAATGAAGTATCTCCATGCTTAACAAACATATTTTTTTGGTGTGAAACCACAAAACATAAATGGAATAAAGACACATAATATTATAGTGATATCTAACACATTCTCTTTTGTTACCCTCAATTAAATAACAAAGCCTCGCTCTTCTCTCAGTGAGAGGTGGATGCGTGTCAGCAATAAGGAAGCCTCTACTATTCATCCAACCAAATACTGGACATGATATCATAACAGATGTATCCTCATGAAATTCTCAGGTAGAGAATTTGCAGCTTTCTTTGTCAAATATTCACTTTGCCCTCTTCCTCTTCTTCTTTCCAAGTATGAAAATGTTTCTTGTGGTTACAACTAAGGGTCAGAGCTCCATTTCGGGCAACTTTGGACAATAGTGAATGCAGCAGGGTATCAGGCGAGCTGCAGAAAGAGAATGAAGGATGTCGATCTATGGTTTGTAACTAGAAGCACAGGGACTGAGGGATGTTGGGCAAATATAGTTCATTTGAATAGCACATTATCGAACTCCTTTTGAATGTCCTGATATCACTTATTAAATGTTATCTGAATGTCAATGTACTTTCCCAGCTGGCCAGAGGCCTCACCTCCTCCATTGTTTCTGGCCTCTGAGGACACCTATGACTGAGTTCAGCAGTAAGAAATGTTTTCCTTCTATAAAATGTGTAATTTAGTACATTTACACAAATGTCAAATAGATAAATTACCAAATGCATTACAAGTATATTAGAAACAGTTAAAATTCTAACTATATAGAAACAGTTTAAATTTATATCAGTCAAGGTTGACCAAGGAACAGAAATAGAGTATAAAAACACACACATGCACACACATATAATTTACTATGAGAAATTTTCTTATACAATTTTGGGAGCTGACTAAACCACTCCAAATGCAGTGAGTAGCTGAGAAGGGATGAGACATAGAAAAGAGAAGGTGACTGCAGATCAAATTGCTGTTTTAAGTCTTTCAGTTCAGTTCAGTTGTTCATTCTTGTCTGACTTTTTGTGACTCCATGAACCGCAGCATACCAGGCCTCCCTGTCCATCACCAACTCCCAGAGTTTACCCAAACCCATGTCCATTAAGTCCGTGATGCCATCTAACCACCTCATCCTCTGTCGTCTCCTTCTCCTCCTGCCCCCAATCACTCCCAGCATCAGGGTGTTTTCCAATGAGTCAACACTTCACATGAGGTGGCCATAGTACTGAAGTTTCAGCTTCAACATCAGTCCTTTCAAAGAACACCCAGGACTGATTTACTTGCAGTCCAAGGGACTGGTTGGATCTCCTTGCAGTCCAAGGGACTCTCAAGAGTCTTCTCCAATACCACAGTTCAAAAGCATCAATTCTTCTGCACTCAGCTTTGTTTATAGT
This sequence comes from Bos grunniens, assembly GCF_055505025.1. Lineage (NCBI taxonomy): Eukaryota > Metazoa > Chordata > Mammalia > Artiodactyla > Bovidae > Bos > Bos grunniens. The sequence goes on along the minus strand of NC_141170.1, from coordinate 110,549,491 downwards.
CCAACTCTCACAACCATACATGACCACTGGAAAAACCATAGCCTTGACTAGATGGACCTTTGTTGACAAAGTAATGACTCTGCTTTTTAATATGCTGTCTAGGTTGGTCATAACTTTCCTTCCAAGGAGTAAGTGTCTTTTAATTTCATGGCTGCGATCACCATCTACAGTGATTTTGGAGCCACCCCACCCCCACCCCCGCTCCGCCAACAATAAAGTCAGCCACTGTTTCCACTGTTTCCCCATCTATTTGCCACGAAGTGATGGAACTGGTTGCCATGATCTTAGTTTTCTGAATGTTGAGCTTTAAGCCAACTTTTTTACTCTCCTCTTTCACTTTCATCAAGAGACTCCTTAGTTCTTCTTCACTTTCTGCCATAAGGGTGGTGTCATCTGCATGTCTGAGGTTAGTGATATTTCTCCCGGCAATCTTGATTCCAGCTTGTGCGTCTTCCAGCCCAGCGTTTCTCATGATGTACTCTGCATATAAGTTAAAAAAGCAGGGTGACAGCCTTGACGTACTCCTTTTCCTATTTGGAACCAGTCTGTTGTTCCATGTCCAGTTCTAACTGTTGCTTCCTGACCTGCATACAGGTTTCTCAAGAGGCAGGTCAGGTGATCTGGTATTCCCATCTCTTTCAGAATTTTCCACAGTTTCTTGTGATCCACACAGTCAAAGGCTTTGGCATAGTCAATAAAGCAGAAATAGATGATTTTCTAGAACTCTCTTGTTTTTTCCTAATCCAGTGGATGTTGGCAATTTGATCTCTGGTTCCTCTGCCTTTTCTAAAACCAGCTTGAACATCTGGAAGTTCATGGTTCATGTATTGCTGATACCTGACTTGGAGAGTTTTGAGCATTACTTTACTAGCATGTGTGATGAGTGCAATTGTGTGGTAGTTTGAGCATTCTTTGGCATTGCCTTTCTTTGGGACTGGAATGAAAACTGACCTTTTCCAGTCCTGTGGCCACTGCTGAGTTTTCCAAACTGGCTGACATATTGAGTGTAGCACTTTCACAGCATTTAAGTCTTTTTCAAATTTCATAGCATTTAAGTCTTTGGAGTTTAGAAAAGGCCTTGCCCCTCTCTAAAGGGCACCCACCTGATAAAGCCAGGTACATGTGGCTTCCATTTTCATTTTCTATGAATTAGTCTTTTGGGAACTTTAATTACATCTATAAAATTTCTGGACAGCAGCACCTACACTCTTGTGTGACTGAACTACTGGAACAAAGTGTGTATGTGTTACAAAATGGCTGCCGTCTCCTTTCCACTTTCTAACATAAAGGAGTGAATAACTCTTTTAGTCCACTGGAAGCTTACTAGGAAAAAAAGTTGTTTGGAATTTATCAGTCTAGCCAATTGATACATAACAAAACCAACAATAACAAAAAATAAACTTTCTCTATACTGACATATGTAAGTTCATTTATTTCATATTTAACTATAAATATTACAAATCCATATTCTTGCTTGGATTTTCAGAGATATAATTACATAAACACCACACAATTTTCGACAAAAGACAGATATGATTCTTGAAGTGAAGAACATATTTAATTTTGTGTCATCAAGCATATATTAAATATTGAGTAGTTTCCCAATGGGACTTCCCTGGTGGCTCAGAGGTTAAAGCATCTGCCTGGAATTCAGGAGACCCAGATTCAATCCCTGGGTTGGGAAGATCCCCTGGAGAAGGAAACAGTAGATTAAAAAATATTAAAATACATCTACTATTTTGTGTAGAGTTAAAAGTCTATAGAGATATTTTAATTAAAAACTTAATTAAGCATTCTATACTAGGATTAAATGTGTACATTATCAAAAGACAGAGAAAAGTCACTTAAACAAGTATGAGGATGAGTGAAATAATTTAAATTATGGTTGATGCTTCAGATTAGCCTTGCGTGCACTTAGCTACTGAGAAACCATTAAAAAGGGAAAATTGTTTACAGCCAGAAGGAAAAATGATACACAAAATTTTTGAAAACCTTAGATGCTCAAGAACATAGAAACAATGAATAGAAAAAGCAAAGGGCAATTTTGACTGAGCTATGAGAGAAGGAGTTTATTTTTAAGGGAGGGATATTAAATATAGATTGTTTCAAGGCATTAGACAATATTGCCAAATTTTAAGCCAGCAAGTACAAACTTACTTCTTAATTTTCAAAAAAGAATTAAAGGGATTAGAGAAAAGATTATCAAGTAGAAGCACTTGAACTCAGCTCCTCTCACAAAAACAAAACAAAAAAATCAAAAGTAACTGCTAAACAACCATTTACTAAAAAGGACTGCAACCTGCAAAAAATGATATTCTACCTACAAAGATAAAGAGGAAGCCACAAGATACTAGGAGAGGCCCATTCAATTTGTAGTCAGATCCTATACCCACCAGGTGGGCAATGAAAAAACTGGAAAATAATTGTTACAGAGGGTCTCTCACAGGATTAAGATTTCTGAATCTACATCAGGCTCCCCATTATAAGGGACTGTCACTGGGAGGAGAAGTCCCCAGAGCATTTGGTTTTGAATGCATGTGGAGCTAGATTGCAGGAGCTCCACAGAACTGGAGAAAACAGAAACAAAACACTTGGAGGGCACACACAAGGTCTCATGCACACTGGCACCCAGGAAAAAATTATTGACTTCATAGATGCCTGAACCAGACCTACCTGCTGGTCTTGAAGTGTCTTCTGGAAAGTCAAAGGGGTGGCTGTGGTTCACTGTGGGTTTAAGGACCTGGTGGCTGAGATACTGGGGAGTACTCTTGGGTGTGAGCTCTCACAGAGGCTGCCATTTTGACAACAATGTCTGTCCTCATCCAACAGACTGTTGGCTCCAGGTCTGGAAGGCCTCAGACCAAACAACCAACAGGGCAGAAAAACAGCCCCATAAGGCAGAAATACAGCCTCACCTATCAACAGGCTGCCTAAAGTCTTCCTGACCTCAGAGACACCTCTAAACACACTCCTTGACATGGTCTTGCCCACCAGAGGGACAAAACCCAGCTCCACCCACCAGTGTGAAGGCACCAATCCCTCACACAAGGAAGCCTACATAGCCTCTTGGACCAGCCTCAGCCAACAGGAAGCAGAGACCAGAAGGATGAGAACCACAGACATCAGAAGAAAGAGGACCTCAATCCTGGAGCCTCTGGAATGGAGACTATATGCAGAAAAAGAGACAAAATAAGACAGCAGAAGAATATATTTCAGATAAAGAAAAAAGATAAACCCCAGAAGAACAACTAAATGAAGTAGAAATAGACAATATAATCAAAAAATAATTCAGAGTAATTATAGTAAAGATGATCCCAGAACTCAGCAAAAGAATGGAGGCACAGATAAAGAAGATAAAAGAACTGCTTAACAAAGAGCTAGAAGATCTCAGAACAAACAGAGATAAATAAAATAACTGAAATTAAAATGTACTAGAAGCAAACAATAGCATAATAAATGAGGCAGAAAAATGGATAAGTGAGCTGGAAGACAGAATGATGAAAATCACTACCATGGAACTGAATAAAGAAAAAGAATGAAAAGAAATGAGGACAAGCTAAGAGACCTCTGGGTCAACATTAAATACACCAATACTCACACTATAGGGATTCCAGAAAATGACAGAGAGGAATGGCCTGGAGAAATACTTGGAGAGATAACAGCTGAAAACTTCGCTAACATGAAAAGCAAATAGTTACCCAAGTTCGGGAAGTGCAGAGAGTCTCAGGCAGGATAAATCCAAAGAGAAAAACCTCAAGAAACATAGTAATCAAACCAACAAAAAATAAAGACAAATAAAAAATATTAAGAGCAACATATAAAACACAAGGGAATTACCATAAGGTTATCAGCTGATTTCTCAGCAGAAACTCTGAAGGCTATAAGAGAGCCCCATGATATATTTAAAGTGATTAAAGAAGAGAACCTACAACCAAAAATACAGCTGCATTCTTATTCAGATTCAATGGAGAAAGCAAAAGCTTTACAGACAAACAAAATCTAAGACAATTCAGCAGAACCAGACCAGCTTTGCAACAAAAGGCAGCTAGAAAAAAGAGAATTATGAAGGGAAAAACTCACCAGTAAAGGCAAATATGTATTTTAAAGGTGGGTAATAATTTTCATATAAATATGATATCAAAACCAGGAATCATGAAAGAGGAGAGCACAAATGCAGGATATTGGAAATGCATTTGAAATTAAAAAGACCAGGGCATTTTAAAGGTTTGATTATATGTTGATTGCTGTGTCTAAACATCATGGAACCACAAACCAAAAATATACAATAGATACACACAAAATTAGTAAAGAAATCTGAGCACAAAATTAAGTTAGTCATCAGATCATAAGAGAAGAAAGCAAAAGTCAAAGAGAAAAGACATAAGAAAACAAATCTAAAACAATTAAGAAAATGACAATAGGAACAAACATATTGATAATTACCTTAAATGTAAATAGATTAAAAGACAGAGACTGGCTAAATGGATACAAAATTAAGACCTGCATAGATGTTATCTACCAGAGACCCACTTCAGAATTAGGGACACTACAGAATGAAAGTGAGGGTATGGAAAAAGGTACTGCATGCAAATGAAAATCAAAAGAAAGCTGGAGAGGCAATACTCATATCAGAAAAAAGACTTTAAAGATTGTTAAAAGAGACAAAGAACACTTCCCAATGGTCAAAGATCATTCCAAGAAGAGGATTATAATTGTAAATATATATGCACACAACACAAGAGCTCCTCAATATACAAGACAAATGCTAACAGCTATAAAAGGGGAAATCAACAGTAATATAATAACAGTGGAGAACTTTAACACTCCACCTACACCAATGGACAGATCATTCAGACATAAAACTAACAGGAAAACACAAGACTTAAATGACACATTAGACCAGGTAGACTTAATTGATACTTACAGACCATTCCATCTACACGTAGCAGAGAAGACACAAAACACTGACCAGGATTGATCACATGCTGGGCCACAAAGATAGCCATGGTTAAATTTAAGAAAATTGAAATAATATTAAGCATAATTTCTGACTACAATGCTGTGAGATAAGAAATCATTTACAAGGGGGACAAATTATAAAACACAAAAACATGTGGAGGCTAAACAATATGTTGCTAAACAGCCAATGGATGTCCTAAGAAATCAAAAGGTAATTAAAAAGTACCTTAGGGACAAATGAAAATAAAAGCAAGATGATTAAAAACCAATAGGATGCAGCAAAGGCACTTCTAAAAAGGAAGTTTATAGCCATAAAATCTTACCTCAGGAAAAAAAAAAAATCTCAGAAAACCTAACCTTACAGCTAAAAGAATTAGAAAAAGAAGAACAACAAAAAAGCACACACAAATTTAGTAGAAGGAAAGAAATCATACAATTTAGAATAGAAATGAAACAAAAAAGTAGCAGTGATTAAGGAAACTAAAATCTGGTTCTTTGAAAAGATAAAAAAATTTAATAAACTTTTAGCCTAACTTATCAAGGAAAAAAAAGGAGAGGGCTCAAATAAATAAAATTAGAAATGAAAAGGGAGATGTTACAATAGACACCACAGGTATACAAATGATTATGAGACTACTACAAGCAACTAAATGTCAATAAAATGGGCCACCAAGAGGAAATTGATAAATGCTTAGAAAAGTATAATCTGCCAATACTGAACCAGGAAGAAAGAGAAAATATAAACAAACAAATCACAAGTACTGAAAAAGCAAAACAAACAAACAAAAAACTATGATTAAAAAACTTTCAACAAACAAAAGTCTAGGACCAGAAAGCTTCACAGGAATTCTATCAAACATTTAGTGAAGAATTAACACCTACCCTTCTGAAACTATTCCAAAAAATTGTAGGAAGAAACTCTCTTAAACTCATTTTATGAGGCCACCATCACCCTGATACCAAAACCACACCACACACACACACACACACACACAACAACAACAACAACTACTACAGGATAATATCTCTGATGAATATAGATGTAAAATTCCTCAACAAAACACTAGCAAACTGAATTTGACAATAAAGTAAAAGGAGCATATATCAAGATCAAGTGGAACTTAGGGATGTTTTTCAGCATTTGGAAACCAATCACGGTGATGCACATTAACAAATTGAATAATAAAAATGATATAATCATCTCAACAGATGCAGAAAAAGTTTTTGACAAAATTGAAAACCTATTTATGACAAACACTCTCCAGAAAATTGGTATAGAAGAAACATACCTCAACATAATTGAGGTCGTAAATGACAAACCCATAGCGTACATCATATGTAACAGTGAAAAGCTGAAAGCATTTCCTCTAAGTCCAGACACAAGACCAGGATCTCCACTCTCACCACTTTCATTGCAGTTTTGAAAGTCTAAAACTCTGAAAGCCATGGCAATCAGAGAAGACAATGAAATAAAGGACTCCAAATTACACAACAGTAGTGGGAGAATTTCGGAGAAGGCAATGGCAACCCACTCCAGTGTTCTTGCCTGAAGAATCCCAGGGATGGTGGAGCCTGGTGGGCTGCCATCTGTGGGGTCGCACAGAGTCGGACATGACTGAAGTGACTTAGCAGCAGCAGTGGGAGAATTTAACTTACAACAATGGACAGATCATCCAGGCAGGAAAGAAATAAGTAAACACAAGCTTTCTCAATTTTGAACTCAATGAGTGAGTTGTTCCATAGCTAGTCTTAACTGTTGCTTCTTGACCAACATACAGGTTTGGTTTCTTAAGAACCAGGTCGGGTGATCTGGTATTCCCATCTCTTGAATAGTTTTCCACAGTTTGTTGTGATCCACATAGTAAAGGTTTTTTGTGTAGTCAATGAAACAGAAGTAGATGTTTTCTTGGAATTCCCTTGCTTTCTCTGCTGCTGCTGCTAAGTCGCTTCAGTCATGTCCGACTCTGTGTGACCCGGTAGATGGCAGCCCACCAGGCTCCCTGGTCCCTGGGATTCTCCAGCCAAGAACACAGGAGTTGGTTGCCATTTCCTTCTCCAGTTCATGAAAGTGAAGTCGCTCAGTCGTGTCCAACGCTTAGCGACCCCATGGACTGCAGCCTACCAGGTTCCTCCTTTCATGGGATTTTCCAGGCAGAAGTACTGGAGTAGGGTGCTTTCTCTGCTGCTGCTGCTGCTGCTAAGTTGCTTCAGTCTTGTCCGACTCTGTGTGATCCCATAGATGGCAGCCCACCAGGCTCCACTGTCCTTGGGATTCTTCAGGCAAGAACACTGGAGTGGGTTGCCATTTCCTTCTCCAATGCATGAAAGTGAAAAGTGAAAGCGAAGTCGTTTAGTCATGTCTGACCCTCAGCGACCCCATGGGCTGCAGCCTACCAGGCTCCTCCGTCCATGGGATTTTCCAAGCAAGAGTACTGGAGTAGGGTGCTTTCTCTATGAACCAGCAAATGCTGGCACTTTAATCTCTGGTTCCTTTGCCTTTTCTAAATTCAGTTGTACTTCTGGAAGTCCTCCATTCATGTACTGTTTGAACATTCTTTGGCATTGCCCTTCTTTAGGACTAGAATGAAAATTGACCTTTTCCAGTCCTGTGACCATTGCTGAGTTTTCCAAATTTGTTATTGAGTGGAGCACTTTAACAGCTTCATCTTTGAGGATTTGGAATAGCTCAGCTGGAAGTCCATCACCTCCCACTAGCTTTATTTGTAGTAATGCTTTCTAAGGCCCATGTGACTTCACACTCCAGGATGTCTGAGTCTAGACAAGTGACCACACCATCATGGTTATACAGGTCATTAAGACATTTTTTTTTTTTTGGCAGGGGGTAAAGTTCCTCTATGGATTCTTGCCATCTCATCTTAATGTCTTCTGCTTCGGTTAGGTCCTTACCATTTCTGTCCTTTATCATGTCCGCCCTTGTGTGAAATTTTTCCTGGATATCTCCAGTCTTCTTAAAGAAATCTATATTCTTTCCCATTCTGTTGTTTTCCTCTATTTCTTTGCACTGTTTATTTCTTGTCTCTCCTTGCTATTCTCTGAAACTCAGTATTCAGTTGGGTGTATTTCCCTTGCCTTTCATTTCTCTTCTTTCTTTGGTGGTGGTTTAGTCACTAAGTCATGTTCGACTCTTGCAACCCCATGGACTGTAGCCTGCCAGGCTCCTCTATCCTTAGGATTCTCCAGACAAGAATACTGGAGTGGGTTTCCATTTCCTTCTCCAGGGGATCTTCCTGACCCAGGAATCAAACCCAGGTCTCCTGCCTTTCAGGAAGACTCTTCTGAGCTACAAGGGAAAATCTTCTTTCTTTGGTTATTTGTAGAGCCTCCTTAAGCAAACACTTTGCATTCATGTATTTCTTTTTCTTTGGAACAGTTTTGGTGACTGCCTCCTGTACAATGTTACAAATCTCTGGCCGTAGTTCTTCGGGTATTCTGTTTACCAGACCTAATCCCCTGAACCTATTCATCACCTCCACTGTATGATATAATCATAAGGGATTAGAACCAGACATGGAAAGACTGACTGGCTCTAAATTGGGAAAGAAATTCATCCAACAAGGATGTTTTATATTGTCACCCTGCTTATTTAACTTGTATACAGAGTTGCTGCTACTGCTGCTGTCACTTCAGTCATGTCCGACTCTGTGCAACCCCAGAGACGGCAGCCCACCAGGCTCCCCCGTCCCTGGGATTCTCCAGGCAAGAACACTGGAGTGGGTTTCCATTTCCTCCTCCAATGCATGAAAGTGAAGTCATCCAGTCATGTCAGACTCTTAGCGACCCCATGGACTGCAGCCCACCAGGTTCCTCCATCCATGGGATTTTCCAGGCAAGAGTACTGGCATGGGGTGCCATTGCCTTCTCTGTGTATACAGAGTATGTCATGTGAAATGCCAAGTTGAATGAATCACAAGTTAGAATCAAGATTGCCAGGAATGTAAAGAACAGACTTTTGTATTCTGTGGGAGAAGGAGAGGGTAGGATGATTTGAGAGAGTACACTGAAACATGTATATTACCATATATGAAATAGAACACCAGTCCAGGTTTGATACATGAGAAGGGCACTTAGGGCCAGTGCACTGGGATGACCCTGAGGGATGGGATGGGGAGGGAGGTGGGAGTGGGGTTCAGGATGGGGAACACATTTACACCCATGGCTGATTCATGTCAGTGTATGGGAAAAACCACTACAATATTGTAAAGTAATTAGCCTACAATTAAAATAAATAAATTAATTTTTAAAAAGAAAAAATATTTCCATATTGACTATGTATATGAATTTTTATATTTAATCAAAAATAAAGATATGTTAATAAAAAGAAAAGATTTCCAGGAAAAATATCAACCTCAGATGTGAAGATAATACCACTCTAATGGCAGAAAGTGAAGAGGAACTAAAGAGCCTCCTCATGAGGGTGAAAGAGGAGGGTAAAAAAAAAAAAAAAACTGGTTTGAATTTCAACATTAAAAAACTAAGATCATGGAATCTGGTCTAATCACTTCATGGGAAATAGAAGGTGAAAAGTGGAAACAGTGGCAGATTTTCTTTTCTTTGGGTCACAAATCACTGCAGACAGTGACTGCAGCCAGGAAATTAAAAAACTCTTTCTCCTTGGAAGGAACACTATGACAAATCTGGACAGTGTATTAAAAAAGCAAAGATAATCACTTTGCCAACAAAGATCCATATAATCAAAGCTATGATTTTTCCAGTAGTCATATACAGATGTAAGAGTTTGGTAATGAAGAAGGCTGAGCACAAAGAATTGATACATTGAATTGTGATACTGGAGAAGACTCTTGAGAGTCCCTTGGACAGCAAGGAGATCCAACAGATATCCTAAAGGATATCCACCCTGAATGTTCATTGGAAGGACAGATGTTGAAGCTGAAGCTCCAGTAGTTTGGCTACCTGATGTGAAGAGCCAACTCACTGGAAAAGACCCTGATGTTGGAAAAATTGAAGGCAAAAGGAGAAGGGGGCAGCAGAGAATGAAGTGGTTAGACAGCATCACTGGCTCAATGGACGTGAATGTGTGCAAATTCCTGGAGATGGTGAAGGAGAGGGGAGCCTGGAGTGCTGCAATCCATGGAGTCACAAGGAGTCGGACACAATTTAGTGACTGAACAACAATAAATACAAGCTTTAACTAGCACAATAGATCAGATTCATTTAACTCAATTAATGTCCTATAAATATCAATTAAATATTAAAGCAGAATATACTTTCTGCACAAGTGCACAAGGAACATTCTCTAGGATATACTACACCTTGGGCCACAAACCAAGCTTTGGAAATCTTAAGAAAATTGAAATTGTATCAGGCATCTTTTCTGACCCAAATGCTATAAGGCTTGAAATCAATCACAGGGGAAAAAAATGTTAAAACACAAACACATACACACACACACACACACACACACACACAAACACACTGAAGCTAAACAGTGCACTGCTAAATAACCAAGTCATCACTATGGAAATTAAAGAGGAAATAAAAAGACATTTAGAAAAAAATGACAATGAAAACATGATCATCCAACACCTATGAGACACAGCAAAAGCAGTTGTAAGAGGAAGCTTATAGCATTCAATCTCACTTCAGAAAATAAAACAAAACAAAATCTCAAGTAAACAATCTAATCTAAAGCAGCTAAAGGAGGAAGAACAAAGAAATCTGGTCAGTAGAAGGAAAGAATCATAAACATAAGAGCAGAAATAAATAAAATTGAAATGAAGAAATCAATAGCAAATATCAATAAAAGTAAAATGGTTTCTTGAGAAGATAAACAAAATTAATAAACCTTTAGCTGGACTCCTCAAGAAAAAAAAATGGAAAGGATTCAAATTAATAAAATTAGAAATAAAAACAGAGAAATCACAACTGACATAAGAGATTATTACAACCAAGTATGTGCCAATAAAATGGACAATGTGGAAAAAATGTATGTATTCTTGGAAAGTTAAAACCTTCCAAGACAGAACCAAGAAGAATTAGAAAATATAAACAAACCAATCACATGTAATGAAGTCAATAAACAAATCTCCAGAATCAGATGACTTCACAGGGAAATTCTAACAAACATTCAGAGATAAGCTAACACCTATTCTTCTAACACTTAAAAAAAAAATAGCAGAGGGAGGAACACTCCCAAATCTGTTCCATAAGGCTACCATCATGCTAATAGCAAAACCTGACAAAAATATCTCAAAAAAGAAATTTATAGACCAGTATCACTAATGAACATAGATGCAAAAATCCTCAACAAAACAGTAGCATGCAGAATCCAGTAACACATTGAAAGAGCCATACACTATGATCATGTGAGTTTTACCCCAGAATGCAAAGATTCTTCAGTATACACAAATCAATCAATGTGATACACCAAATTAAAAATTAAAGAATAATAACATACGATCTTCTCAATGGATGCAGAACAATTTTGACAAAATTCAACAACCATTGATGATAAGAACTCTCCAGAAATTGCACATAGAGGGAAACTACCTCAATATCAGTTCAGTTACTCAGTTGTGTTGGAATCTGTGACCCCATGGACTGCAACACACAAGTCTTCCTGGTCCATCACCAACTTCCAGAGCTTACTCAAACTCATGTCCAAAGAGTTGGTGATGCCATCCAACCATCTCATTCTCTGTTGTCCCCTTCTCCTCCCACCATCAATCTTTCCCAGCATCAGGGTCTTTTCCAGTGAGTCAGTTCTTCACATCAGGTGACCAAAGTATTGGAGTTTCAACTTCAGCACCAGTCTTTCCAATGAATATTCAGGACTGATTTCCTTTAGGATGGACTGGTTGGATCTCCTCGCTTTCCAAGGGACTCTCAAGAGTCTTCTCCAACACCACAGCTCAGAAGCATCTACTCTTCAGTGTTCAGTTTTCATTATAGTCCAACTCTCACATCTGCACATGACTACTGGAAAAACCATTGCTTTGACTAGATGGACCTTTATTGGCAAAGTAATGTCTCTGCTTTTTAACGTGCTATCTAGGTTGGTCATAGCTTTTCTTCCAAGGAGCAAGTGTCTTTTAATTTCATGGCTGCAGTCACCACCTGCAGTGATCTTGGAGCCCAAGAAAATGAAGTCTGTCACTGTTTCCACTGTTTCCCCATCTATTTGTCATGAAGTGATGGGACCAGATGCCATGATTTTAGTTTTCTGAATGTTGAGCTTTAAGCCAACTTTTCACGCTCTCTTTCACTTTCATCAAGAAGCTCTTTAGTTCTTCTTCGCTTTCTTCCATAAGGGTGGTGCCATCTGCATATCTGAGGTTATTCATATTTCTCCTGGCAATCTTGATTCCAGCTTGTGCTTCCTCCAGCCCAGTGTTTCTCATGATGTAGTCTGCATATAAGTTAAAAAAGCAGGGTGACAATATACAGCCTTGACATACTCCTTTTTGTATTTGGAACCAGTCTATTGTTCCATATGGTCAGTTAATCTATGGCAAAGAAATCAAGAGTATACAATGAGTAAATTCAATAAGTGATGCTGTTAATTTGACTATTCAATAAGTAGTTCTGTTAAAACCAGATGGCTATATATATAAAAGAATAAAATTAGAACATTCTCTAATACTATGTATTTTTTTATGTTTATTAGGTTATAGATGTTAGACATTTTAGTAACCTATAATATTCACAAATATATAAATCAATTCATTATGTTGTGTACCTTAAACTTCTTCAGTGTTCTCTGTCAACTTTACCTAAGTAAAACTGAGTAAGAAAAAACTTTCTGACATTTGACCAAACATGAAATATTTCAATACATCTATGTCCATATATAGTTGAAAAAATATTTTTGTTATTAGGTCTGCTAGTTTGGGCATATCAATTAGTATCTGATAGATTTAGCTCTTTACCTTAAATTGTGAGATTATGACATGAGATTATAACTAACACATGAATTGTAAAGATAAGTAATCATTATTCAGGATCTTTGAAACTCACAATTTTTAATTTCTTAAGGATTATAGTTTTCATAGGTTTATTCTGCATATCTAGAGTCACATCAGGAAAATATAGCATTTATTAAACAAAAATCTTCATTTTGGTTACTTGCCTTGAAAATATGCTAGCCATTGAATTGGTGATTTGATTAAGGGGCTGGAAACCAATACTTGAAAAATCAGTGAAAGTGAAAGTCACTCAATTGTGTCCGACTCTTTGCAATCCAATGGACTATACAGTCCATGGAATTCTCCAGGTCAGAACACTGGAGTGGGTAGCTGTTCCCTTCTCCACGGGATATTCTCAGCTCAGGGATCAAACCCGGGTCTCCCACATTGCAGGTGGATTCTTTACCAGCTGAGCCATAAGAAAGCCCAAGAATACTGGAGTGGATAGTGTATCCCTTCTCCAGCGGATCTTACTGACTTAGGAATCGAACCAGGGTCTCTTGCATTGGAGGCAGATTCTTTATCAACTGAGCTATCAGGGAAAACCAATACAATTGAGAAAACAATATTAGTAAAACAGAAAATTACTTAGGACTTGCTAGGAAAATGGCTCACAGTCTCACATAATGCTATTGAATATAGGTGTCAGCAGTCAGTTAATCAGAATTTCAGTCAATTACAATCCACCATGCTTTACATGTTTTTTTTTAATTAACTATAAATAATTCTACTCCACTACATAGAAGTTGCAAAGAATAAGGCACAACTGAGCAACTAAACCACCACCACCACATTCAGTTTACAGTTAAAATACCAATCATGTTTCATCTTGTGTCAAATCCTTAAGAGTTATGAAATCTTAGATTTCTATCATCAAAATTGTAATCTGAATTTTCAGACCTATGGAGGCCAAGAATTGCCCATAGTCATTAAAATATTTGGCATTGTAGATGAAACTTCACAAGTTACAATTCAATAATTATTTTTAAAAAAACGATAACCCTGTAAGCGAGACAGCAAAAGAGACACAGATGTATAGAACAGTCTTTTGGACTCTGTGGGAGAGGGAGAGGGTGGGATGATTTGGGAGAACAGCATTGAAACATTTATAATATCATATATGAAATGAATCACCGGTCCAGGTTTGATGCATGATACTGGATGCTTGGGGCTGGTGCACTGGGATGACCCAGAGGGATGGTATGGGCAGGGAGCTGGGAGGGGGTTTCAGGATGGGGAACACGTGTATACCTGTGGCAGATTCATGTTGATGTATGGCAAAACCAATACAATATTGTAAAGTAATTAACCTCCAATAAAATAAATAAATTTATATTAAAAAAAGGAAAAAAAAGAAAAAATATGTTACCTCCAAAATTTCATATATTTTAACAAAATTAAAACTGTTCCAAAAGTTGTTTCACATTGCATGTCATAAGAGAAATGCAAAATTAAAACCACATTGAAATACTATTATACATGTATTAGAATTGCTAAAGTCCAGAACACAGACAACACCCAAATACTGTGGAGGGTGTGGAGCAGCAGGACCCTTCATTCGTTGCTGCTGCTGCTGCTGCTAAGTCACTTCAGTCGTGTCCGACTCTGTGCGACCCCATAGATGGCAGCCCACCAGGCTCCCCCATCCCTGGGGTTCTCCAGGCAAGAACACTGGAGTGGGTTGCCATTTCCTTCTCCAATGCATGAACGTGAAAAGTGAAAGTGAAGTCGCTCAGTCGTGTCCTGACTCTTCACGACCCCATGGCCTGCAGCCCACCAGGCTCCTCCGTTCATGGGATTTTTCAGGCAAGAGTACTGGAATGGGGTGCCATCGCCTTCTCCGTCATTCGTTGCTGGTGGGGATGAAAAATATTATAGCCATTCTGAAAGACAGTTTGAGGATTACCTATAAAACTAAACACACTTTTACTATGTCCAGCAATTGCACTCCTAGATTTTTACTCAAAGGAGTTGAAAACTTATATCCACACTAAAACCTGTACAAGGATGTTTACAGCAACTTTATTTTTAATTGCCAAAATTTAGAAGCAAGAAGATCTCCTTCAGTAGGTACATGTATAAACTAACAGTGGTACATCTTGATAATGGAATGGTATTCAACATTAAAAAAAAAAAAAGAGAGAGAGCTACCAAGCCATAAAAAGACATGAAGAAATTAAATGTATATTTCTAAGTGATAAAGGCAATCCTAAGAGGATACATACTATATGGTTCCAACTGTATAACACTCAGGAAAAGGCAAAACTATGGGGAAAACAAGATGAGTGGTTGCTGCTGCTGCTGCTCCTAAGTCACCTCAGTCATGTCCGACTCTGTGCAACCCCATAGATGGCAGCCCACCAGGCTCCCCCATCCCTGGGATTCTCCAGGCAAGAACACTGGAGTGGGTTGCCATTTCCTTCTCCAATGCATGAAAGTGAAAAGCGAAAGTGAAGTCGTTCAGTCCTGTCTGACCCTCAGCGACCCCATGGACTGCAGCCTTCCAGGTTCCTCCATCCATGAGATTTTCCAGGCAAGACTACTGCAGTGGTTGCGAGGGGTATGAATAGATGAATAGCTTGAGCATAGATATTAGGAACAGTGAAAATACTCTGTATGATCTTGTAATAATGGATATATGTCATTACACATTTGTCCAAACCCATGAATACCAAGGGTGAACCCATATGTAAACTATGGACTTTGGGTGATTTTGATGTATCAATCATAGCTCATTCTTGGTTTAAAAAGAAAGCAGCCTCTGGTGATTTATACTGATGTTGATAACTAGGGAGGCTATGCATGTGTAGGTCATCTGGTATATGGGAAATCTCTGTACCTTGCTCTCAGTTTCTATTGTAAACCTAAAAAAAAAAAAAAAATCCTAGAAAAATAAAATCTTATAAATAAAAACAAACACTGAACAGTTATGTTGTTCTTCACCAAAATAAAGAGGTAAAATAAGGCAAGCTCAAAAAGATGAGTTTATTTGGGAATAGCAGAGGAATTGCAAACAAATTGTAGCAAACTACAAGTTAATTCACTAGGGTTTGGGTTAGATAGTATTTATGAGCAGGAAATGTAAAGAAGGGAGAGTTCAGTTGGAATAAGTGAAAATCAAACACAAATGACGACAGTCTTGAAAACTTCCTGAATATACAAAATTAGTCCAGTCACACAAACAAAGTTCAGTTCAGCTCACTGAGTGAGATCAACCTAACACCTGGGTCATATCTTGTTGATACCTCTGTCAAAACTTTCTGTGATTGATATAAGACAACCTCTGATTACCTTCCCCCCTTCCCAGGTCATCCAATAAAATTGAATGCATCCTATCATTTTATTGCATGTAAGGCACTTGCAGAAAATCAGTCTCTTAATCCTTAAATTTTGTCTTCTGGAAGGCATATGTGTGTGTTTCTCCATTTTGTATTCTCTGGTTCTATTTTAGATTAAAATTCTTTTACAGTGTTATTTACCTTTTATTTGATCATAGTTATTTATTCTACATGTTGTCTCTAGTTTTAAGTCATTTTGTATGAAAACATTTCACAATATGACCAATGAAAGCAAAATGCTTATCTTCCTGACCCAAGGATCAAACCCAGGTCTCCCGCACTGCAGGCAGATGCTTTACCCTCTGAGCCACCAGAGAAGCCCCATAAGTATATTAACTACAGATAAATTTAGGTATTTATGAAAATATTCTTTTGTAGTAGATTATAGACATTACATATAAAATAACTTTATATAGTAATCATGTATGAGAATTTAAAGTTTTAAAATTTTATAATTTGATTTTATTTTTACAAGTATTTTTATAGCTGTAAATTATTAGAATTATTTCAAATAGAAATAGCAACAAAATGTTTAATTTCTTCCATTCTTTTTCTCTACATCTGAGATTGGAGACTAAGTAAAAATCTAATTTTTTTTTAATACTTGCCAAATAAGAAAAAACAAAATAGAGGGGTACAGTAAAGGACAGAAATGGTATGCCAGAAGATATTAAGAAGAGGTGGCAAGAATACAGAGAACTATACAAAAAAGATCTTCACAACCCAGTTAGTCACGATGGTGTGATCACTCACATAGAGTCAGACATCCTGGAATGCAAAGTCAAGTGGGCCTTAGGAAGCATCACTATGAACAAAGCTAGTGGAGGTGATGGAATTCCAGTTGAGCTATTTCAAATCCTCAAAGGTGATGCTGTGGAAAGTGCTGCATTCAATATGCCAAAAAATTTGGAAAACTCAGCAGTGGCCACAGGACTGGAAAAGGTCAGTTTTTATTCCAATCCCAAAGAAAGGCAATGCCAAAGAATGCTCAACTACCACAAAATTGCACTCATCTCAAACACTAGCAGTGGAATGCTCAAAATTCTCCAAGCCAGGCTTTAACAGTACATGAACCATGAACTTCCATATGTTCAAGCTGGATTTAGGAAAGGCAGAGGAACCAGAGATCAAATTGCCAATATCTGTTGGATTATTGAAAAAGCAAGTGAGTTCCAGAAAAACATCTATTTCTGCTTTATTGACTATGCCAAAGCCTTTGACTGTGTGGATCACAACAAACTCTGGAAAATTCTTCAAGAGATGGGAATACCAGACCACCTGACCTGCTTTCTGAGAAATCTGTATGCAGGTCAAGAAGCAGCAGTTGGAGCTGGACATGGAACAACAGACTCAGGAAAGGAGTACGTCAAGGCTGTATACTGTCACCCTGCTTATTTAACTTATATACAGAGTACATCATGAAAAATTCTGGACTGGATGAAGCAAAAGCTGGAATCAAGATTCCCAGGGTAAATATCAATAACCTCAGATATGCAGATGACACCACACTTAACGACAGAAAGCAAAGAAGAACTAAAGAGACTCTTGATGAAAGTGAGAGAAGAGAGTGAAAAAGTTGGCTTAAAGCTCAACATTCAGAAAACGAAGATCATGGCATCTGGTCCCATCACTTCATGGCAAAGAGATGGGGAATGAGTAACAGACTTTATTTTCTTGGGCTCCAAAATCACTGCAGATGGTGACTGCAGCCGTGAAATTAAAAGACACTTGATCCTTGGAATAAAAGCTGTGACCAACCTAGAGAGCATATTAAAAAGGAGAGATATTACTTTGCTAACAAAGGTCTGTCTAGTCAAAGCTATGGATTTTCCAGTAGTCATGTGTGGATGTGAGAGTTGGACCATAAAGAAAGCTGAGTGCTGAAGAATTGATGCTTTTGAACTGTGGTGTTGGAGAAGACTCTTGAGAGTCCCCTGGACTGCAAGGAGATCCAACCAGTCTACCCTAAAGGACATCAGCCCTGAATAGTCACTGGAAGGACTGATGCTGAAGCTGAAGCTCCAATACTTTGGCCAGCTGATATGAAGAACTGACTCATTGGAAAAGGCCTTGATGCTGGGAAAGATTGAAGGCAGTAGGAGAAGAGGATGACAGAGGATGAAATGTTTGGATGGCTCGATGGACATGAGTTTGAGTGAGCTCTAGGAGTTGGTGATGGACAGTGAGGCCTGGCGTGCTGCAGTCCATGGGTTCTCAGAGTCGAACATACTGAGTAACTTAATTGAACTTAAAATACTTTAAATTGTGTCATGCTATTTTTCTATCTAAAATACCTAAAATATTATACTTTATTATAGCCCATACATTTAGTAGCATTATCTTAAAATTGAGTTATTTTAAATATTTATTCCTACTTAAAGCAGGCTAAGAATGGCAGTGGAAAATATTGCACTTATCCTTAACTGTTTTAACTAAAATACTTGAACACATAAGCTTCCTCATGTGTAGCATTAAAGGAATTGTTCTACGAGACTCTGAAATCAGTAGACTTGTCAAAAATGCTCTAAGTTAGCATTATAAAAAAAGATCATACTCTCCTGTATGAAACAATAAGACGTCTTATAACTTTTTAACCTCAACAAAATTATTTTTAGAGTGAAAGTGTTTTGAGATATGTTTTGACATGTTTTAACAATTATGGATATGCAAAATCTGAATGCCACTACAGTCAAATAAACAAATTCAAATATTTCAACTAGTTTCAACTACTATTTAAAAGACCTTTCATTATCCATGCAGGAGCCCTTCATTTTTCCATGTACGTTATTCTAGTTTTAGTTATAAAAACACTTCCCTGAAATAATTTCTATCACATTTTTGTGATAATGATGTATTACTTTGCTTTCCTAAAGCATTTATATTCTGAACACCATTTTTTTGGCTTTTTATAAGTTCCCAATAATGTTATTCTTTTCATATCCTTTTGGTTTCATCCAGCACCCTGCTCCCACTGAATATTTGCCTATTCTGTCAAATTTTGGCAATACAAATTTGCTGCTGAGCTTTTTTCTAGATGCTAATAAATCTCAAGGAAGGTTGACCTTCCATTTTTGTCCTTTATTGACACCTGGCAGCAGCATCTACAAAGAATGATCTTTGATCTTTCACTTTCCTTACTTTTCCCTCTCTTTTGCATTTTCTCCTCCTCTCCTGGCTTTTCACCTTATCAAAATGCCTCAAAACTACAACTTGAGATATCCAACTTGTAAAATCATCTTCAAACTCTAACTGAATCTTGGTAAGAGCAAAGTAACTGATAGTAATAACAGCAAGTATAGTAGGATGTTAATTTATGGTCAATTAGCTTTCCCTTGTTCATACATTTATGTGATCCCCTACCACATTCATTCTAGTTGATTCTAGTCTTTTTTACCAAAATAATAAAGTAGAAGCTATTCTTGGCTAGTTTCATATCCAACTTTTAATTGTCTTCAAAACTCCTCCTCCCCCTCATTTTTTAAAGCAATATTCTGCTAGGAATGCTCTCTTGTAGCCCTGAATCACCTTTCATGAAGTCCAGGGTTCTTTCTGGAGATAGGGAAAGCCATGTGGAAAGGCCCTGGAGAATGAGAACTACATATATACTCTATACATGTATGGAGAGAAAAGAGGCAATAAAGTGGCAGACATTCAGCACCAGCTACCATCTCAGTCACTCTGTTACTCTGTCTGAGACACTTCAAGAGCAGCCAGCAAAAGGAACTGCTCCACTGACTCACCAAGTCTGTAGTAGGATGTATTCCAGGGATCCAAGAATGTTTAAATAGTCACATATCAATGTAATATGCCACATTAACAAATTTATAATAAAATTATATAATTACATCAACAGATTCAGAAGAAAGCTTTTACAAAAATCAGCATTGATTTTGGATAAAAACTCTCCAGAAAGTGAGTATAGAGGGAACATACCTTAACTGTGGTGTTGGAGAAGACTCTTGAGAGTCCCTTGGACTGCAAGAAGATCCAACCAGTCAATCCTAAAGGAAATCACTCCTGACTATTATTGGAACGACTGATGCTGAAGCTGAAACTCCAATATTGTGGCCACCTGATGCAAAGAACTGTCTCATTGGAAAAGACCCTGATGCCGGGAAAGACTGAAGGCAGGAGGAGAAGGGTATGACAGAGGATGAGATGGTTGGATGGCATCACCGACTCAATAGACATGAGTTTGGGTAAGCTCTGGGTGTTGGTGATGGACAGAGAAGGCTGGCATGCTGCAGTCCATGGGGCTGCAAAGAGTCAGACACAACTGAGTGACTGAACTGCACTGACCTTAACATAATAAAGGCCATACATGACAAGCCCACAGCTAATATCATACCCAATAGCAAAAAACTGAAAGTATTTCCTCTGAGTTTAAGAACAAGACAAGGAACATCTCTCTTCCACTTTTGTTCAACATAGTATTAGAAATCCTAGACATAGCAATCAGACAAGAAAAAGAAATAAAAGGAATTTATGTTGGCAAGGTCTAGTCAAGGCTATGGTTTTTCCAGTGGTCATGTATGGAAGTGAGAGTTGGACTATAAAGAAAGCTGAGCACAGAGGAATTGATGCTTTTGAACTGTGGTGTTGCAGAAGACTCTTGAGAGTCCCTTGGACTGCAAGGAGATCCAACAAGTCCATCCTAAAGTCCTGGGTGTTTACTGGAAGGACTGATGCTGAAGCTGAAACTCCAATACTTTGGCCACCTGATGCGAAGAGCTGACTCATTTGAAAAGACCCTGATGCTGGGAAAGATTGAGGGCAGGAGGAGAAGGTGACGACAGAGGATGAGATGGTTAGATGGCATCACCGACTCGATGGACATGGGTTTGGGTAGACTATGGGAATTGGTGATGGACAGGGAGGCCTGACGTGCTGTGGTTCATGGGGTCACAAAGAGTCAGACACTACTGAGTAACTGAACTGAACTGATGTTGGCAAGGAAGGAGGAAACCTGTCATTGTTTTTGGATGATGTATTATACATAGAAAATCCTAAATATGCTCCCAGGAAACTACTCAGCTCATCAACAAATTCAGTAAATTTGCAGGATACAAAATTAATGCACAGAAATCTGTTGTCTTTCTAAACTCTAACAATTAACTATCAGAAAGAGAAATTAAGAAACAATCATTTATCTTTACATCAAAATAATATACTACCTAGGAATAAGCCTACAAAGGAGGCAAAATACCTGTACTCAATACACTTTGACACTAATAAGAGAAACTGAATACAACACATATGGAAAGATATACCTTGTTCACAGATTGGAAGAATTAACATTGTGAAAATGACCATACTACCCAAGGTAATCTACAGATGTAATGTTAACCCTATCAAATGCTAATGACATTTTTTTTCAAGGAACTAATACAAGGAATTCTAAAATCTGTTTAGAAACACAAAAGAACCTGAATAGACAAAACAACCTTGAGAAAGGAGAACAGAACTGGAGGTATGAACTTCCCTGACTTCAACCTTTAGTACAAAGCTATTGTAGTTTCAAAAAATTGTGTGGTAAAGGCACAAAACCAGAAATATATATCAATGGAACCAGAGAGAGAGAGCTCAGAAATGAACCCAGGCTCATATGGGCAATTATCTGTGACAAAAGAAGCAAAGGACTTTGTGGGAGAGGAAGAGGGTAGGATGATTTGGGAGAATGGCATTGAAACATGTATAATATCATATATGAAACGAATTGCCAGTCCAAATTTGAAGCACGATACTGGTTGCTTGGGGCTGGTGCACTGGGATGACCCAGAGGGACGGTACGAGGAGGGAGGAGGGAGGGGGGTTTCAAGATGGGGAACACCTGTATACCTGTGGTGGATTCGTGTTGATGTATGGCAAAAACAAAACAATATTGTAAAGTAATTAACCTCCAATTAAAATAAGTAAATTTATATTAAAATATATATATATCATTGGAAAATGACAGCCTTTTCAATAAATGGTGTTAGGAAAACTGAACTACTGTATCATAGAATGTACAAAAATAAATTCTAAATAGATAAAAAACGTCTGAGCATAAAACTTTTAAAGGAAAACACAGGAAGTATGTGTTTTGACATTGGTCTTTGTAATATGATTTTAGATATGTCTTCTCAGGCAACAGAAACAAAAGCAAAAATAAACAAATGAAACTATATTGAATTAATAAGCTCTTTTACACTGAAGGAAACTATCAAGAAAATGAGAAGGCCACCTACTGAACAGGAGGAGATTTGGAAACTATGTATATGATCAGGTGTTAGAATCCAAAATATACAACAAACTCATACAACTCAATATATATATTAAAGAAGCATGATTAAAAGTGGGCAAAAGGATCATAATAGACATTTACTAAGGAATACATACAGATAGCCAATAGGCACATGAAAAAATGCTCAGCATTACCAATCAGGGAAATACAAATCAATTTGATATTTAATTTGCAAATTTGAGATCAATTTGCAAGTCAATAATGAGATATCAATTCACGCTTATCAGAATGGATATCATAAAAAGACAACCAACAAAAAGTGTTGGCAAGGATGTGGAAAAAGGGATAGTTTTATTCACTCTGGGTGGGAATATAAATTGGTACAGCCATGATGGAAAACAGTACACAGATTCCTCAAAAATTAAAAATAGAAATACCATATGATCCAGGAGTTTCACTTTTAGGTGTTTATCAAATTTAAACAAAAACACTAATTAGAAATTATCCATCTACCCCAATGTTCATAGTTATAATTGCCAGTATTATTACATTAATAATATATTATTAGCAATATGTTACATTATTAAAATAGCATTATTTATAATAGCCAAGATATGGAAGGAGCCTATGTGTTCATCAACAGACGAGTGGATAAAAAAAAAATGTAGTGTATAACTACATGATTGAATATTACTCAGTCATAAAAATGAATAAAATCTTGCTATCTACAACAACATCAATGGACCAAAAGGGTATCATGCAAAGTGAAATACCTAAGAAAGAGAAAGACAAATGTTTTTTCATTTCACTTATATTTGTAATGGGCTTCCCAGGTGTGCTAGTGGTAAAGAACATGCCTGACAATGCAGGAGGTATAAGAGATGCAGGTTTGATCACTACGTCCAAAAGATCCCAAGAGAAGGGCACAGCAACCCTTGCCTGCAGAATCCCAGACAGGAACCTGATGGGCTAGGTCCATAGGGTCACAGAATAGGACATAACTGAAGCAACTTAGCATGCACATATGCATATTTGGAATATGAAAAACAAAACAAATGGGCAGATATAAAAAAAAACATAAAAAGGGCCATATGCAGAGAACAAATAGGTGTTTTCTAAATGGAAGAGTGGAAAGAGGAGGAAAGAGATAAAAATTTGCCTGGGGTAACAGGCAAATTTGGCCTTGGAGTACAAAATGAAGCAGGGCAAGGGCTAATAGGGTTTTGCCAAGAGAACACACTGGTCATAGCAAAAACCCTTTCCAATAACACAATAGAAAACTACACATGGACATCACCAGATGGTCAATACAGATATCAGATTGATTATATTCTTTGCAGCCAAAGATGGAGAAGCTCTATACAATCAGCAAAAACAAGACTGGGGCCTGACTGTGGCTCAGATCATAAAATCCTTGTGCCAAATTCAGACTTAAATTGAAGAGAGTAGGGAAAACCACTAGAACATTCAGGTATTACCTAAATCAAATCCCTTACAATTGTGCAGTGGAAGTGAGAAATAGATTCAAGGGATTAGCTCTGATAGACAGAGTGCCTGAAGAACTATGGATGGAGGTTCATGACATTGCACTGGAAGCAGTGACCCAGACCATGCCCAAGAAAAAGGAGTGCAAAAAGGCAAAATGGTTGTCTGGGGAGACCTAAAAATAGCTGAGAAAAGAAGATAAGCGAAAGGCAAAAGAGAAAAGGAAAGATATACCCATTTGAATGCAGCATTCCAAAGAATAGCAAGGAGAGATAAGAAAGCCTTCCTCAGTGATCAGTGCAAACAAATAGGGGAAAACAACAGAACAGGAACGACTAGAGACCTCTTCAAGAAAATTAGAGATACCAAGGGAACGTTTCATGCAAAGATGGACACAATCAAGAACAGAAATTGTGTGGACCTAACAGAAGCAAAATCTCATGGATGGAGGAGCCTGGTAGGCTGAAGTCCAAGGGGTCGCTAAGAGTCCGATACGACTGAGCGACTTCACTTTCAGTTTTCACTTTCATGCATTGGAGAAGGAAATGGCAACCCACTCCAGTATTCTTGCCTGGAGAATCCCAGGGATGGGGGAGCCTGGTGGGCTGCCATCTATGGGGTCGCACAGAGTCAGACACGACCGAAGCGACTTAGCATCAGCAGCAGCAGCAACAGAAGCAGAAGATATTAAGAAGAGGTGGCAACAATACACAGAAGAACTGTACAAAAAAAAGATCTTCACGACCCAGATAACCACAATGGTGTGATCACTCATGTAGAGCCAGACATCCTGGAATGTGAAGTCAATGTGAAGTCAAGTGGGCCCTAGGAAGCATCACTATGGACAAAGCTAGTGGAGGTGATGGAATTCCAGTTGAGCTATTTCAATCTTAAAATATGATGCTGTGAAAGTGCTGCACTCAATATGCCAGCAAATTTGGAAAACAGCAGTGGCCACAGGACTGGAAAAGGTCAGTTTTCATTCCAATCCCATAGAAAGGCAATGCCAAAGAATGCTCAATTACCACAAAATTGTACTCATCTCACATGCTAGCAAAGTAATGCTCAAAATTCTCCAGGCCAGGCTTCAACAGTGCATAAACCATGAACTTCCAGATGTTCAAGCTGGGTTTACAAAAGGCAGAGGAACCAGAGATCAAATTGCCAACATCCATTAGATTATTGAAAAAGCAAGAGAGTTACAGAACAGTATGTATTTCTGCTGTATTGACTACACCAAAGCCTTTGACGGTGTGGATCACAACAAACTGTGGAAAATTCTTCAAGAGATGGGAATACCAGACCTTTTTACCTGCCTCTTAAGAAATCTGCATGCAGGTCAAGAAACTTCAGTTAGAATTGGACATGTAACAACAGACTGGTTCCAAATTGGGAAAGGAGTACATCAAGGCTGTATATTATCACCCTGCTTATTTAATTTATATGCAGAGTACATCATGAGAAATGCTGGACTGGATGAAGCACAAGCTGGAATCAAGATTGCAGGGAGAAATATCAATAACCTCAGGTATGCAGATGACACCACCCTTATGGCAGAAAACAAAGAACTAAAGAGGCTTTTGATGAAAGTCAAAGAGGAGAATTTTAAAAACTGACTTAAAACTAAACTTCCAAAAAACTAAGATCATGGCATCCGGTCCCATCACTTCATGGCAAATAGATGGGGAAACAATGGAAACGGTGAGAGACTTTATTTTGGGGGGTTCCCAAATCACTGCAGATGGTGACTGCAGGCATGAAATTAAAAAGTGCTTACTCAGGAGAAAAGATATGACCTACCTAGACAGCATATTAAAAAGTGGAGACATTACTTTGCCAACAAATGTCCCTCTAGTCAAAGCTATGGTTTTTCTGGTAGTCATGTATGGATGTGAGTTTTGAACCATAAAGAAAACTGAGTGCTGAAGAATTGATGCTTTTGATCTATGGTGTTAGAGAATACCCTTGAGAGTCCCTTGGACTGCAAGTTGATCCACCCAGTCCATCCTAAAGGAAATCAGTCCTTAATATTCATTGGAAGAACTGATGCTGAAACTAAAACTCCAATACTTTGGCCACCTGATGCAAAGTTCTGACTCATTGGGAAAAAACCTGATGCTGGGAAGGATTGAAGGCAGGAGGAGAAGGGGATGACTAAGTATGAAATAGTTGGATGGCATCACCAACATGATGGACATGAGTTTGAGTAAGCTCCAAGATTTGGTGATGGACAGGGAAACCTGGCGTGCTTCATTCCATATCATCACAAAGAGTTGGACACAACTGAGTGATTGCACTGAACTTAACTGAAGAGGTACAAACTTCCAGCTGCAAAATTAATCATGGGTATTATTAATAAATGTGTAGTGTGTGAAATAGTCATTAGCTAAATTTAGACAGTAATTTCTTTGGCTTTAAAAGCTATTGTTTTGAATGCATAGTACACGGTATGTCTAAAAGAAATTCCTATGGAAAAATCAAAACAAACAAATATAGAAACAATTAACTAAAAGCTATAATATAGTCATTTGCATTTGAGGAGTGTTCAGAAGGTGCTGAGAGAAAAATATCATTTTAAGAAGCAGATTTTAACAGCCATGATGAGTACCTTTTTTTGCAACTATGGGAAGTTTTTGAATTATTTAAATCAGGGAAAAAGAACATAGCTAAGTAAGAATTTTTCAGAGATAACTCTGGGATTATTTGGGAGAAATTACTGGAAGTATATGTAGTATTGGAAGTAGGAATTTTTCTGTTGGGAATATTGAATATTTGATTTATAGAAGTAGCAATGGGAAGGGAGAGTTATACATATGCTTGTTAGGTTACTTACAAGTAAAGAATGTTCTATTCTTTCTAAAAACAGCATTCCCCAAAAGTAAAAGAATTATAAATCAACATAATATTATTTCTAGATGGAGACATAATATTAGTGGTGGGCCATTTAAATGCAATAAATATATAGATAAGGAGTTAATTTGAAGGCAAATTAATACAGTTTGGTTATGTTGACTCACAGTGATATAGTTTACCCTTAGGACTGCTAAGACTACCTTTTCAAAATAGCCAATTAAGTATTTAGTTCATTTAAATTAATTACGTGGTAAAGAAAATATCTTTAGAGTAAATATTGCAGTACAGTTCACCACTCAGGTTAACCTAAAAAACCCCACTTGGGCAAATATTCCTCACTTCTTCCTGTAGTAGCTATCATTTTCTTTATCAATACATGAAAGAAAGGTTTTCTCTGTTCAACAGTTGCAGGAAAATATACTGCCAATCTAGAACTGAATCTACCCTGGCAGTTTGGATTTGTTATCAATTCCAAGTAGTTCTCTGCTTTTCCATTGTCACTGAGAAATTTTTTTGTCCTTTGGATATGGATGAAAAGCCTTTAAATTGTGTCTTGGTTTACTGACATTTTCATTATGCAAATGCAACATGAAGTAGTGGGAAAATGTACAGGGACAGCAATTGACTATAAAAATTCAATGTGCAGAGGTGTCGTTATATACCACAAGCATTATTCTCTATAAACTTCCAAAGAAGCTAGTTGACCAACACAGAATTTCCTGCAAGGTAAGTGCACATATTCATTCAAATATTCAAGATATGTTCTACAGCACTGAGAGATTTAACAGTTGTATTTCAATATAAATGTCAAAGAGGAAATGATGTGCCTGAAATGGTGCAAAGAAGAGATGCCAGTTTAGATATCTGGTTAAACCAGTAAAAGCTTTAAGTTACTTGCCCCACAAATTAAACTGTTTCGCATTGGGACTGTTGATGAGATTTGAATATGGAATATAGATATTAAAATTGTATAAAAGTTAAATGTTGATAATTTGATACAGTTAAGTAAGGAAATATTCTTCTTTTGAGGGGGAAAACACTGAAATGTTAAAAAACACAAATATTTATAGGTAAAGGAGCATTATGTTTTCAATCCACTGTAAAATAATTCAACAAATTTCTATACAAACACACACATTCATATACTATTTAAACACACGTGTGTATACAAGGAGAGAAATAGAATGCTAATCCAAATGTAGCATACACTATCAGGTGTAAACTATATAGCTAGTGGTAAGCTGCTATATAACAGAGGGTGTCCAACTTGGTGCTCTGTGACAACCTGGAAGGAAGGGAGCAAGAAGAGAATCTCAAGAAGGAGAGACTATACATATAATTGTGGCTGATTTGTTATATACAACAAAAACCAACACAACATTGTAAAGGAATTTTCCTCTAATTGAAAAATAAAAATCCTGTGTCTAGGATTCCTTATATTGTTTAATAGTTTTACAATTCTGTAAGTTTGTAACTATTCCAAATTTTTAAAATAGTAAATATAACTTTAATAATAGAATTGAGCACTCTAATATAAAGCTCAGTGGCATACTTTTTGGAAATGCTTTCAGTGCAGTTACAATTGAAGAAATATATGACAGTATTCTCTAATATATCAAGTTATATAACAGATTTTGAACTTCACTTCATGTAGATAAGTAGAATGAATATCACTGAATAATGTTATTTAGAAACAACAATTTGTGACCATGAAATATTTTCTGACTTACCATTAGGATCCATGAATTTTATAGAAGTTTTGCTTGGAAAATTTTCAAATGGCATCCATTAATAACACTTTATGATTAATTTGAAGATATTAGATGACCACTTTATACTTTTAATCTTTTATTTTTAGGAGTTCAGACATATTTTCAAAACTGAAGAGTTAGTCTTAACTACCTAATAGCTTTTAAATGAATTACACATTAGAATGAGATCAGTACTTTAAACCTTAAAATATTCCTTATTACAATTTATAAAATATGACTGCCAAGGGAAAGAATTAGGTCTCTATTGAATATCTATTTTGCTCTTTGAACTTCATTACTGAGAAATTTGGGATTATATTGAAAAACCATGTATTATTTACACCAGCCCCTGAGGGGGCCCACAGGCCCCACCTGCCACAGCTCTGCCCTCAGCCAGCGAAACATGTGTGTGTGCTCCTAGGAAGCCTTGGGAGCAGACACCTTTGGGAATTCTAAACAGAGAGGTGAGGCTTAAACCACAGCTGAGCCCTAGGAGCTGTGCAACTGAAGAAGAGGATTTGAAATCTCTCCTCACAGATGCAGGAACCACAGATTTACAAACCCCACTATTGGCTTTGTAAACTCAGTGCCTGTGGAACATTCAATGATGAGTTCTCTCCTGAAGCAGAGACGGGTCTAGCAGTGCCTGTGGAACATTCAATGATGAGTTCTCTCCTGAAGCAGAGACGGGTCTAGCTTTAGCAGCAGTGGGATTCATGGGCACATACATGGGGGGATTGGATAAGGCAAGAATTCTGAGCTCCCCCATAGATCCCACAGTGGGTCCAGGTACACAATTACTGCAATTCTGGGACTTGACTTCACTGGACAGAGCATCCAGACAGAAAATCAATAAGGAAACACAGGCTTTAAATGACATATTAGATCAGATGTACTTAATTGATACTTATAGAACATTCTATCCACAAGCAACAGAATACATTTTCTTTCCACATGAACATGAAACATTCTCCAGTATTGATCATATATTGGGCCAAAAATCAAGCCTTGGTAAATATAAGGAAATTGAAATCATATGAAGTATCTGTCCTGAACACAACTCTATGAGATCAGAAATATATTACATTTTAAAAAATCTATAAAAAGCACAAACACATGGAGGCTAAACAAAATGTTATGAAACAACCAATAGATCACTGAAGAAATTAAAGAGGAACTCAAAAAATACCTAGAGACAACTGACAATGAAAACATGACAATCCAAAGCCCATGGGATGCAGCAAAGCAGTTATAAGAGGAAAGATTATTGCAATACAATCTTACCTCAGGAAACAAACAAAAAAATCCCAGATATATAATTTAACCTTACATATAAAGCAACTAGAGAAAAAAGAACAATGAAAATCCAAAATCAGTAGGAGGAAAGGAATCATAAGGATCAGAGCAGAAGTAAGTGAAATGTAAATGAGGAAAACAAGAGAAAAGATCAAAAAAACTAAAAGTTGGATCTTTGAAAAGATAAACAAAATTGACAAATCTTTATCTGTATTCACCATGAAAAAGGGAGAGGGCTTAAATCAATAAAACTAGAAATTAAAAGTGAAAAGTTACAACTAACACCACAGAAATATAAAGGATCATAAGAGACGACCACAAGCAATTACATGCCATGAAAAGGGACCACCTGGAAGAAAAGGACAAATTCTTAGGCACAAACTCTCAAGTCTGAACCAGGTAAAAATAGAAAATTTAAGCAAACCAATCATAAGTGTTGAAATTGAAACTGTGATTCAAAATCTTCCAACAAACAAAAATCCCGGGACATATGGCAAGAAAGGGAAATGCCATCAAACATTTAGAGCAGAGCTAGCACTTATCTTTCTGAAAATTTTCCAATAAATTGCAGTGGAAAAAACACTCTCAAGTTCATTCTATGAGGCCATCATCACCCTGATATCAAAACCAGACAAAGATACCACACACACACACAAAAAATATTACCTGCCAATATCACTGATGAAGATAAACACAAAAACGCTTGACAAAATACTAGCAAAAGGAATCCAACAATATATTAAAAGGATCATACAACAGAATTAAGTGAGATTTATCCCAGGCATACAGGATTCTTCAATATATCCAGATCAATCAATGTGAATAAAACATGTTAACAAGCTTGAGAATAAAAATCCTATAATCATATCAATAGATGCAGAAAAAGGTTTTTGCCAAAACTCAGCACCCATTTATTATTAAAGACTCTCCATGAAGAGGGCATATAGGGAACATATTTCAACATAATAAGGTCTATATATGACAAACCCACAGCAAACCTAATTCTCAATGAGGAAAAATAGAAAAAAATTTCCTCTAAGATCAGGAACAAAACAAGGATGTCCACTCATACTATTTTTATTCAATATAGTTTTAAAAGTCCCAGCAACAGTAGTAATAAAAGAAAAAGAAATAAAAATGAATCCAAACTGGAAAAGAAGTAAAATTGTCACTGTTTCCAGATGACATGATACCATACATAGAAAATCCTAAAAGATGCTATCAAAAAGCTGCTAGAATTCATCAATGAATTTGATAAAGTTGCAAGATATATAAAATTAATACACAGAAATGTCTTGAATAAGATCATGGCATCCAGCCCCATCACTTCATGGTAAATAGATGGGGGAACAATGAAAATGGTGAAAGACTGTTTTCTTGGGCTCCAAAGTCACTGCAGATGGTGACTGCAGCCATGAAATTAAAAGAGGATTTCTCCTTGGAAGAAAAGCTATGAACAACCTAGACAACATACTAAAGAGCAACATTACTATGCCAACAAAGGTCGGTCTAGTTAAAGCTATGTTTTTTTCCAGTAGTCATGTACAGATGTGAGAAAGAAAGAGAGAAGTCGCTCAGTCGTGTCCAATCTCTTTGCGACCCCATGGACTGTAGCCTAACAGGCTTCTACGTCCATGGGATTTTTCCAGGCAAGAGTACTGGAGTGGATGTGAGAGTTGGACTATAAAGAAAGTTGAGCAACGAAGAATTGATGCTTTAGAAGTCTGGTGTGGAGAAAACTCTTGAGAGTCCCATGGACTGCAAGGACATCAAACCAGTCAATCCTAAAGAAAATCAGTCCTTAATATTCATTGGAAGGACTGATACCGAAGCTGAAACTCCAATACACTGGCTACCTGATGCAAATAACTGACTCATTGGAAAAGACCCTGATGCTGGGAAAGATTGAAGGCGGGAGGAGAAGGGGATGACAGAGGATGAGATGATTGAATGGCATCACCCACTTGATGGACGTGAGTTTGAGCAAGCTCTGGGAGTTGGTGATGGACAGAGAAGCCTGGCGTGATGCAGTCTATGGGGACACAAAGAATTGGACATGACTGTGTGAACTGAACAGTGAACAATAAGAAAGAGAAATTAAACAAACAGTCCCATTTACTATCACATTAAAAAGATAATAAACCTACCTAAGGAGGCAAATTCCAGTTGAGGCAAAATCCTAAAAGATGATGCTGTGAAAGTGCTGCATTCAATATGCCAACAAATTTGGAAAACTCAGAAGTGGCCACAGGCCTAGAAAAGGTAAGTTTTCATTCCAATCCCAAAGAAAGGTAATGCCAAAGAATGCTCAAACTACCACACAATTGCACTCATCTCACACGCTAGTAAAGTAACACTCAAAATTCTCAAAGTCAGACTTCAACAGTACATGAACCGTGAACTTCTAGATGTTAAAATGGATTTACAAAACACAGAGGAACCTGAGATCAAATTGCCAAGATCCGCTGGATCATGGAAAAATGAAGAGAGTTCCAGAAAAACATTTATTTCTGCATTATCAACTATGCCAAAGCCTTTGACTGTGTGTATCACAACAAACTGTGGAAAATTCTTCAAGAGGTGGGGATAGCAGACCACCTGACCTGCCTCCTGGGAAATCTGTATGCAGGTCAAGAAGCAACAGTTAGAACTGGACATGGAACAACAAACTGGTTCCAGATAGGGAAAGGACTATGTCAAGGCTGTATATTGTCACCATGCTTGTTTAACATATATGCGGAGCACATCAAGAGAAATGTTGGGCTGCATGAAGCCCAAGCTGGAATCAAGATTGCTGGGAGAAATATCAATAACCTCAGATATGCAGATGACACCACCCTTATGGCAGAAAGTGAAGAACTAAAGAACCTCTTGATGAAAGTGAAAGAGGAGAATGAAAAAGTTGGCTTAAAGCTCAACATTCAGAAAACTAAGATCATGGCATCTGGTCACATCACTTTATGGTAAATAGATGGGGAAACAATGGAAACAGTGAGAGACTTTATTTTTGGTGTCTCCAAAATCACTGTAGAGGGTGACTGCAGGCATGAAATTAAAAGACACTTGCTCCTAGGAGAAAATTTATGAACAATCTGACAGCATATTAAAAAGCAGAGACATGACTTTGCCAACAAAGGTCTGTCTAGTCAAGGCTATGGTTTTTCTAGTAGTCATTATGGATGTGAGAGTTGGACTATAAAGAAAACTGAGCACCAAGGCATTGATGCTTCTGAACTGTGGTGTTGGAGAAGACTCTTGAGAGTCCCTTGGACTGCAAGGAAATCCAACCAGTCCATCCTAAAGGAGATCAGCCCTGGGTGTTCATTGGAAGGACTGATGTTGAAGCTGAAACGTCAATTCTTTGGCCATCTGATGTGAAGAACTGACTCATTGGAAAAGACCCTGATGCTGGGAAAGATTGAAGGCAGAAGAGGAAGGGGGTGACAGAAGATGAGATGATTAAACGGCATCACCGACTCAATGGACATGAGTTTGAGTAAGCCCTGGGATTTGGTGACTGACAGGGAAGCCTGGTGTGCTGCAGTCCATGGAGTCGCAAAAAGTTGGATATGACTGAGGGACTGAACTGAACTGAACTTCACCCCATTGTGTCAGGGCAGAAATTAGACACTGAAGAGACTTGCAAACAGAGGAAGCGAAAATAAACAAAGAAGGCAGAATGGTCTGGAAGTAACAGGTACAACAGATTAAAACCCTGCATTTAATACTGGAGAATTTTGAGGGGCACCTATACACCTTGAGAACAAGTACAATCTGGAACAAGGGACTGTTTCACATGGAACTGACCCCACACTGCCCACAACAGTTCCAAAGAAACTCCTAGATATACTTTTTATTATCACTTTTTAATTGAAAAAAAAAAAAAAGAGAGAGAGAGAAAACATAGCTATTTATTACTTCTTTACCTTTCCAAAAAAAGCTCTATTTTATTAAAAAAAACAAATT
The DNA here is from genome assembly GCF_055505025.1 of Bos grunniens. NCBI lineage: Eukaryota > Metazoa > Chordata > Mammalia > Artiodactyla > Bovidae > Bos > Bos grunniens. The sequence continues at coordinate 110,515,677 of NC_141170.1, read as the reverse complement.
CTATATTTTAAAAATTATTGTCATTAATATATGTTTGTATTTTATATTGTATTTTTGTGAGCCTATAGTCTATTGTAGGTTCTTAATCTTTGCTTTTTGATATTTGTTATCAACTTTGTACCTCTAAGAATCTAATCTTCAGTATCCATTTTCAATTAAGGATTTAATTACTGGCTTGATTGCTCTCTCCCTTCTTAACTCTCCTTTTTCTCTCCCAGGTCTCCTCTATCTCCTTCCTCCCCCTTCTCTTTTCTACATAACTCTGTGAATCTCTACGGGTGTTCCAGGCTGTAGAGAGCACTTAGGGATTAGATTAATGGCTAGATTCCTCTTTCCCCTTTTGACTGTCCCTTTTCTCCTCCTGGTAACATCTATCTTCCTCCTCCCTCTTCTCTTCTCTATATAACTTTGTGAATCTGTCTGGGTGTTCCTGGCTGTGGAGAACTGTTTCACCAATAAATCTAGGGGTTTTATCTTCTATGCTCTATGGATGGAGAAGTCTTGATGGAGGTACAAAAGCCAGAGGCAGTAGGTTTAAGTCCAAAACTTTACAACATCTGAGAACGCTTGACTCCAGTGAACATTAATAGATAAGAGCTCACTCCAAAGTCTCCACAACTACACTGAAACCAAGCTCCACCAAAGAGCCAGCTAGATTCAGTACAAGACACACCACAACAATTCTCTAGAAAAACCTGAACATTAAAAGATGAGCTTCCCAAAACCATGCTAAACCCATAGACACCACAAAACTTACTACGGGACACTTCATTGTACTCCAGAGAGAATAGTTCCACTCACCATAAAACAGACACAACCTCCCCCAACCAGCAAATCTGGACAAGCCATTGGTCAAAACCCACCCATAGGGATCAGACTCCACAATTATGAGAAACCACGAACTTCCAGCCTTCAGAAAGGGCACCCCAAACACAGCAATATAAACAAAATGAAAAGGCAGAGAAATATTCAGCAGGTGAAGGAACATGATTAACAATCACCAAACCAAACCAAAGAGAAGGAGATAGGGAGTCTAACTGAAAAAGAATTCAGAATAACGATAGAAAAGGTGATTCAAAATCTTGAAAACAAAATGGAGGTATAGATAAATAGACTAGAGACAAGGATTGAGAAGATGCAAGAAATGTTTAGCAAGGATCTAGAAGAAATAAACAAGAATCAATCAATAATGAATAATTCATAACTGAGATCAAAAGCACTCTGGAGGAAACCAAGAGTAGAATAACTGAGGCAGATGAGAGGATACATGAGGTGGAAGATAGAATGGTGTAAATAAATGAAGCAGAGAGGAAAAAATAAAAATAGAATTAAAAGAAATGAGGACAACCTCAGAACGTCTGGGACAATGTAAAATGCCCCAACGTTAGAATCATAGGTGTCCCAGAAGACAAAATGAAAGGGCACAAGAAAATACTTGAGTAGATAATAGTCGATAACTCCTCTAATATGGGGAAGAAAATAGCCACCCAAATCTGAGAAACCCAGAGAGTCCCAAAGAGTTTAAACCCAATGCAAAACACCCCAAGACACATATTAATCAAACAAAGAAACATCAAACACAAAGACAAATATTAAAAGCAGCAAGAGAAAAGCAACAAATAACACACAAGGGGATCCCCATAAGGATTGCAGCTGATCTTTCAACAGAAACTCTCCAGGCCATAAGGGAATGGCAGGAAATACTTTGAGTGATGAAAGCGAAAAACCTACAACTAAGATTACTGTACCCAGCAAGGATCTCATTCACATATGAAGGAGAAATCAAAAGCCTTACAGACAAGCAAAAGCTGAGCAATTTCAGCACTGCCAAACCAGCTCTTCAACAAATGCTAAAGGATCTTCTCTAGACAGGAAACACCATAAAGGTTTAGAAAATTGACAAAACAACAAAGTAAATTTTAATGGGAACATACTTATAAATAATTACCTTAAATGTAGATGGGCTAAATGCTCCAACCAAAAGACAATGACTGGCTAAATGGATACAAAAACAAGATCCCTATATATGCTGTGTACAAGAGATCCACCTCAAGCTTCGGCAGACTGAAAGTGAAGGGCTGGAAAAAGATATTCATGCAAATGGGGGCCAAAATAAATCAGGAGTAGCAATACTCATATCAGAAAAAATTGACTTTGAAATAAAGACTGTGATAAGAGACAAAGGACATTACATAATGATCAAAGGATCAATCCAAAAAGAAGGTATAACAATTATAAAAATATATTCACCCAACATAGGAGCACATCAATATGTAAGGCAAATGTCAACAAGTATGAAAGGGGAAATTAACAGTAACACAGTAATAGTGGGGGACTTTAATACCCCACTCACACCTATGGTAGGTGAACCAAACAGAAAATTAACAAGGAAACACAAGCGCTAAATGATATAATGGACCAGTTAGACATATTTGATATCTGTAGGGCATTTCACACCAAAGCAATGGACTTCACCTTTTTCTTAAGTGCACACGGAACTTCTCTAGGATAGATCATATCCTGGACCATAAACCTAGCCTTGGTAAATTTATAAAAATCAAAATCATTTCAAGCATCTTTTCTGATCACATTATGGTATGATTAGATGTCAACTACAGGAAAAAACTTTTAAAAATACAAACATATGGAGACTAAACAACACACTTCTGAACAAGCAACAGACCATGGCCTAAATCAAAAAGGAAATCAAAATATGCATACAAACAAATGAAAATAAAAATGTGACAACCCAAAACCTATGGGATTCTGTAAAAGCAGTTCTAAGAGGGAGATACATAGCAATACAAGTCTACCTCAAGAAACAAGATAAACATCAAACAACCTAACTTTACATCTAAAGCAACTAGAAAAAGAAGAAAAGAAGAACCCCAAAGTTAGTAGAAGGAAATAAATCATAAAAATCAGAGCAGAAATAATTGAAAAAGAAATGAAAGAGACTATAACAAAAACCAGCAAAACTAAAAGCTGGTTCTTTGAGATGATAAATAAAATAGAAAAAACATTAGCAAGACTCATCAAGAAAAAAAGGGAGAAGAATCAAATCAATAAAATTAGAAAAGAAAATGGAGAAATCACAACACAGAAATACAAAAATATTGTAAGAGACTACTATCAGCAACTATATGCCAATAAAATGGACAACTTGGAAGAAATATACAAATTATTAGATAATTATAATTTTTCAAAATTGAACCAGGAAGAAATATAAAATCTTAACAGACCCATCACAAGCATGGAAATCAAAACTGTAATAAAAAATCTTCCAACAGACAAAATCCCAGGACCAGATGGCTTCACAGTTGAATTCTACCAAAAATTTAGAGAAGAGCTAACACCTATCTTACTCAAACTTATCCAGAAAATTGCAAAGGAAGGCAAACTCCCAGATTCATTGTATGATGCCACTATCACCCTAATAACAAATCAAGACAAAGATGTTACAAAAAGAAAAAAGAAAACTGCAGGCCACTATCACTAATGAACATAGATGCAAAAATCTTCAACAAAATAATAGTAAACAGCATCCAACAATATATTAAAAAGATCATACTTCATGACCAAGTGGACTTTATCCCAGGGATGCAAGGATTCTTCAATATTCGCAAAAAATCAATGTGATACACCATGTGAAAGATAAAAACTATATGATTATCTCAATGGATGCAGAGAAAGCCTTTGACAAAATTTAACATCCACTTATGATAAAAAAAACTCTCCAGGAAGCAGGCATAGAAGGAGCCATATATGATAAACCCACAACAAACATTATTCTCAAAGGTGAAAAATTGAAAGTGTTTCTGCTAAAATCAGAAACAATACAATGGTGCCCACTCTCACCACTACTATTCAACATAGTTTTGGAAGTCCTAGCCACAGCAATCTGATAAGAGAAAGAAATTAAAGAAATCCAGATTGGAAAAGAAGAGGTAAAACTCTCATTATTTGCAGATAACATGATTCTGTACATAGAAAGCCCTAAAGACACCACCAGAAAATCACTAGAGCTGATTGATGCTTATAGAAAAGTTGTAGGATAGAAAATTAATGCACATAAATCCCTTGCATTCATATACACTAAGAATGAGAAACAACAAGAGGAAATTAAGGAAATAACCACATTTACCATCATAATGAAAGGGAAAAAAAACACTTAAGAATAAATTTGCCTGAGGAAATTAAAAAAAAAAAAATATATCAGATCAGTCGCTCAGTAGTATCTGACTCTTTGCAACCCCATGAATCTCAGCACTCCAGGCCTCCCTGTCCATCACCAACTCCCGGAATTCACTCAAACTCAAGTCCATCAAGTCGGTGATGCCATCCAGCCATCTCATCCTCTGTCGTCCCCTTCTCCTCTTGCCCCCAATTCCTCCCAGCATCAGAGTCTTTTCCAATGAGTCAACTCTTTGCATGAGGTGGCCAAAGTACTGGAGTTTCAGCTTTAGCATCATTCCTTCCAAAGAAATCCCAGGGCTGATCTGGTTCAGAAAGGACTGGTTGGATCTCCTTGCAGTCCAAAGGACTCTCAAGAGTCTTCTCCAACACCACAGTTCAAAAGCATCAATTCTTCGGCACTCAGCCTTCTTCACAGTCCACTCTCACATCCATACATGACCACAGGAAAATCCATAGCCTTGACTAGACGAACCTTTGTTGGCAAAGTAATGTCTCTGCTTTTTAATATGCTATCTAGGTTGGTCATAACTTTCCTTCCAAGGAGTAAGCGTCTTTTAATTTCATGGTTGCAGTCACCATCTGCAGTGATTTTGAAGCCCAGAAAAATAAAGTCTGCCCCTGTTTCCACTGTTTCCCCATCTATTTCCCATGAAGTGATGGGACCAGATGCCATGATCTTCATTTTCTGAATGTTGAGCTTTAAGCCAACTTTTTCACTCTCCACTTTCACTTTCATCAAGAGGCTCTTGAGGTCCTCTTCACTTTCTGCCATAAGGGTGGTGTCATCTGCATATCTGAGGTTATTGATATTTCTCCCTGCAATCTTGATTCCAGCTTGTGTTTCTTCCAGTGCAGCGTTTCCCATGATGTACTCTGCATATAAGTTAAAGAAGCAGGGTGATAATATACAGCCTTGACGAACTCCTTTTCCTATTTGGAACCAGTCTGTTGTTCCATGTCCAGTTCTAACTGTTGCTTCCTGACCTGCCTACATGTTTCTCAAGAGCAGATCAGGTTGTCTGGTATTCCCATCTCTTTCAGAATTTTCCACAGTTGATTGTGATCCACACAGTCAAAGGCTTTGGCATAGTCAATAAAGCAGAAATAGATGTTTCTCTGGAACTCTCTTGCTTTTTCCATGATCCAACGGATGTTGGTAATATGATCTCTGGTTCCTCTGCCTTTTCTAAACCCAGCTTGAACATCAGGAAGTTTGCAGTTCCCATATTGCTGAAGCCTGGCTTGGAGAATTTTGAGCATTACTTTACTAGTATGTGAGATGAGTGCAATTGTGTGGTAGTTTGAGCATTCTTTGACATTGCCTCTCTTTGGGATTGGAATGAAAACTGACCTTTTCCAGTCCTGTGGCCACTGCTGAGTTTCCAAATTTGCTGGCATATTGAGTGTACCACTTTCACAGCATCATCTTTCAGGATTTGAAATAGCTCAACTGGAATTCTATCACCTCCACTAGCTTTGTTCATAGTGCTGCTTTCTAAGGCCCACTTGACTTCACATTCCAGGATGTCTGGCTCTAGGTCAGTGATCACACCATCATGATTATCTGGGTCATGAAGATCTTTTTTGTACAGTTCTTCTGTGTATTCTTGCCATCTCTTCTTAATATCTTCTTCTTCTGTTAGGTCCATACCATTTCTGTCCTTTATTGAGACCATCTTTGCATGAAATGTTCCTTTGGTATCTCTGATTTTCTTGAAGAGATCCCTAGTCTTTCCCATTCTGTTGTTTTCCTCTATTTCTTTGCATTGATCGCTGAAGAAGGCTCTTTTTTTTTTTTTTTTTTTAATCTCTTCTTGCTATTCTTTGGAATTCTACATTCAGATGTTTATATCTTTTCTTTTCTCCTTTGCTTTTCACTTCTCTTCTTTTCAGAGCTATTTGTAAGGCCTCCCCAGACAGCCATTTTGCTTTTTTGCATTTCTTTTCCATGGGGATGGTCTTGATCCATGTCTCCTGTACAATGTCATGAACTTCATTCCATAGTTCATCAGGCACTCTATCTATCAGATCTAGGCCCTTAAATCTATTTCTCACTTCCACTGTATAATCATAAGGGATTTGATTTAGGTCACACCTGAATGGTCTAGTGGTTTTCCCTGCTCTCTTCAAGTTAAGTCTGAATTTGGCAATAAGGAGTTCATGGTCTGAGCTACAGTCAGCTCCTTGCCTTGTTTTTGCTGACTGTATAGAGCTTCTCCATCTTTGGCTGCAAAGAATATAATCAATCTGATTTCGGTGTTGACCATCTGGTGATGTCCATGTGTAGAGTCTTCTCTTGTGTTGTTGGAAGAGGGTGTTTGCTATGACCAGTGCATTTTTTTTTGGCAAAACTCTATTAGTCTTTGCCCTGCTTCATTCCATATTCCAAGGCCAAAATTGCCTGTTACTCCAGGTGTTTCTTGACTTCGTACTTGCATTCCAGTCCCCTATAATGAAAAGGACATCTTTTTTGGGTGTTAGTTCTAAAACGTCTTGTAGTTCTTCATAGAACCATTAAACTTCTGCTTCTTGAGCATTATGGTTGGGGCATAGACTTGGATTACTGTCTATGGTCCATAGACATGGACCAACCCCACGTCCAAGGAGCCGTGGCTGCACCGATGCAGGAGGGCCTAGAGGAGCTATCCCACACTGAAGATCAGGAAGGGCAGCAGTGAGGAGGTAGCCCTCATCCAAGGTAAGGAGCAATGGCTCCGCTTTGCTGGAGCAGCCATGAAGAGATACCTCACACCCAAGTTAAGAGAAACCCAAGTATGATGGTAGGTGTTGCAAAAGGGCATCAGAGGGCAAACATACTGAAACCATACTCACAGAAAACTAGTCAATCTAATCACAACAGGACCACAGCCTTGTCTAACTCAATGAAACTAAGCCATGCCCGTGGGGCAACCCAAGATGGGAGGGTCATGGTGGAGAGATCTGACAGAATGTGGTCCATTGGAGAAGGGAATGGCAAACCACTTCAGTATTCTTGCCTTGAGAACCCCATGAACAGTATGAAAAGGCAAAGTGATAGGATACTGAAAGAGAAACTCCCCAGGTCAATAGGTGCCCAATATGCTACTGGAGATCAGTGGAGAAATAACTCCAGAAAGAATGAAGGGATGGAGCTAAAGCAAAAAGAATACCCAGCTGTGGCTGTGACTGGTGATAGAACCAAGGTCCAATGCTGTAAAGAGCAATATTGCATAGGAACCTGGAATGTCAGGTCCATGAATCAAGGCAAATTGGAAGTTGTCAAACAGGAGATGGCGAGAGTGAATGTCGACATTCTAGGAATCAGCGAACTGAAATGGACTGGAATGGGTGAATTTAACTCAGATGACCATTATATCTACCACTGCGGGCAGGAATCCCTCAGAAGAAATGGAGTGGCCATCATGGTCAACAAAAGAGTCCGAAATGCAGTACTTGGATGCAATCTCACAAATGACAGAATGATCTCTGTTCATTTCCAATGCAAACCATTCAACATATATATATATATATATATATATATATATATATATATAACATTGATAAAAAAATTAAAGATGACACAAATAGATGGAGAAATATACCATGTTCATGGATTAGAAGAAACAATATCGTGAAAATGAATATATTACCAAAAGCAATCTATATATTTAACATAACCCCCATCAAGCTACTAATGGCATTTTTCACAGAAGTAGAACAAATAATTTCACAATTTGTTGGAAACACAAAAAACCTCAAATAGCCAAAGAAATCTTGAGAAAAAAGAATGGAACCAGAGGAATCAACCTGCCTGACTTCAGAATATGCTACAGTCATCAAAACAGTATGGCACTGGCACAAAGACATAAATATAGATCAATGGAACAAAATAGAAAGCCCAGAAAGGAACCCACATACCTATGGACACCTTATCTTTGACAAAGGAGGCAAAAATATACAATGGTGAAATGACAATTTCTTTAATGGTGAAATGACCAGCTGGGAAAACTGGTTAACCACCTGTAAAAGAATGAAACTAGAACACAATCTAACACCATATACAAAGATAAGTTCAAAATGAATTAAAGACCTACATTTAAGACCAGAAACTATAAAATTCTTAGAGGAAAACATAGGCAGAATGCTTTCTGACATAAATCACAGCAAGATCCTCTTTGATCCACCTCCCAGAGTAATGGAAATAAAAACAAAAATAACCAATGGCACCTAATTAAACTTAAAATCTTCTACACAAGGAAGGAAATAAGCAAGGTAAAAAGGTAGCCTTCAGAATGAGAGAAACTAATAGCAAAGGAAGCAACTGACAAAGAATTAATCTCCTAAATATACAAGCAGCTCATGCAGCTCAATAACAGAAAAATACACAACCCTATCGAAAAATGGGCCTAAGAACTAAACAGACATTTCTCCAAAGAAGACATATAGATAATTAACAAACACATGAAAAGAAGCTCAACATCACTCATTATCAGAGAAATGCAAATCAAAACCACAATGAGTTACCATCTCAAACTGGTCAGAATGGCTGCCATTAAAAAGTCTACAAACAATAAATGCTGGAGAGGATGTGGAGAAAAGGCAACCCTCAGTTTCTACCAACACAGTTGGTAGGAATGCAAACTAGTACAGCCATTATGGAGAACAGTGTGAAGATTTCTTTAAAAAGCTGAAAATAGAACTGGCATATGACCCAGCAATCCCTCTGCTGGGCATACACAGCAAGGAAACCAGAATTGAAAGAGACACATACACCCCAATATTAATTTCAGCATCGTTTACAAGAGCTAGGACATGGAAGCAACCTAGATGTCCATCAGCAGATGAATGGATAAGAAAGTTGTAGTACATATACACAATGGAATATTACTCAGCCATAAAAAGGAATGGATTTGAGTCAGTTCTAACGTGGTGGATGAAACTGGAGCCTATTATACAGAGTGAAGTAAGACAGAAAGAAAAACACCAATACAGTATACTAACACATATATATGGAATTTAGAAAGATGGTAATGATAACCCTGTATGCGAGACAGCAAAAGAGACACTGATATAAAGAACAGACTTTTGGACAATGTGGGAGAAGGTGAGGGTGGGACAATGTGAGAGAATAGCATTGAAACATGTATTGCCGTATGTAAAATAGATGAACAGTTCAAATTTAATGCATGAAGCAGGGCACTCAAATCTGGTGCCCTGGGACAACTCAGAGGGATGGGGTGGGGAGGGAGGTGGGCAAAGCATTCAGGATGGTGGGACACATGTACACCAATGGCTGATTCATGTCAATGTATGGCAAAACCCATCACAATATTGTAAAGTAATTAGTTTCCAATTAAAATAAATTAATTAAAAAAGAAAACAACACACACAATAAAAGATTGCAGGCAAAACAACAACCTGAGATGCAGATAATACAGCCTAATGGCAGAAAGTGAACAGGAACTAAAGAGCCTCTTGAGGATGAAAGAGGAGAGTGAAAAAGCTGGTTTAAAACTCCATTTACAGAAGACTAAGATTATGGTGTCTGGTTCCATCACTTCATGGCAAATAAACAGGGAACAATGGAAATAATAGCAGGTTTTATTTTGGTTTTGAAATCACTGCAAACGGTGACTGCAGCCATGAAATTTAAAGATGCTTGCTCTTTGGGTGAAAAGCTATGACAAACCTAAACAGGGTATTAAAAACCAGATACATCACTTCTCTGACGAAAGTCCATATAGTCAAAGCTATATTGTTTCCAGTAGTCAAATCTATGATGTTTCCAGTAGAAATGTATGAATATGAGAATCGAGAACATAAAGAAGGCTGAGCACAAACAAATTGATGCTTTCAAATTGTAGTGCTGGGGAAGACTCTGTAGAATCCTTTGGACAGCATAGAGACCAAACCAGTCAATCCTAAAGGAAATCAACCCTGACTATTCATTGAAAGGACTGAAACTGAAGCTCCAATACTTTAAGCAACTGGTACAAATAAGCCAACTCATTGGAAAAGACCCTGATGCTGGGAAAGATGGAGGGCAGGAGAAGAAGGGGATGACAGAGAATTAGGTGACTGAATGGCATGACTGACTCAATGAACATGAGTTTAAGCTAATTCCAAGAGACAGTGAAGGACAGGGAAATCTGACATTCTGCTGTCCATGGGATGGGATCACAAAGAATCAGACATGACTTGGCGATTGAACATCAACAATGGCAGCTCTGCATAGAAGTCAGATAAGCAGGGAAACAATATACTGCCTTGATGTGCTCCCTTCCCAATTTTGAACCAGTCCATCGTCCCATGTCTAGTTCTAACTGTTGCTTCTTGACCTGCATACAGGTTTCTCAGGAGACAGGTAAGGTGGTCTGGTATTCCCATCTCTTAAAGAATTCTCTACAGGAAAAGAAGAGATAAGAAAGCCTTCTTAAATGGACAATGCAAAGAAATAGAGGAAAACAATAGAATGAGAGAGATCAGAGAGCTCTTGAAGAAAATAGGAGCTACCGAGGGGACATTTTGTGTAGATATGGACACAAAAAGGAGAGAAATGACAAGGACCTAGAAGAAGCAGAAGATATTAAAAAGATGTGATGACACACAGAAAAACTATAACAACAACAACAAAAAAATGTCTTAATGACTCAGTAACCTCGACGGTGTGGTCACTAACCTAGAGCCAGACATCCTGGAGTGTGAAGTCAAGTGTACTTTAAGAAGCATTACTATGACCAAAGCTAGTGGAGGTTATGGAATTCCATCTAAGGTATTTCAAATCAGAAAAGATGAAGCTGTTAAAGTCCTACACTCAATATGTCAGCAAATTTGGAAAACTCAGCAATGGCCATGGGAATAGAAAAGGGCAGTTTTCATTCTAATCCCAATGAAAGCAATGCCAAAAAATGTTCAAGCTACCATACGATTATACTCATTTCATATGCTAGCAAGGCTATGCTCAAAATCCTTCAAGCCATGCTTCAGCAATACATGAACCAAGAACTTCCAAATGTACCAAATGGATTTAGGAAAGGCAGAGGAACCAGAGATCAAATTGCTAACATCCATTGGATCATAGAAAAAGCCAGGGAATTCCAGAGAAACATCTACTTCTGCTTCATGTTCATTAGTAATATATTCTAAAATTTCCTTTTCATCTACATTATGCTCATATACCTTTTTTTAGACACATAACATTTCTGTGTGAAACTATAGTGATACAAACAACTTTAAATGAAAATTTAGAATGCAACCATTTTTTGCTAAGAGTTGCTTAATCTATAGAGCTAAATGGCTGTCAGTCAAGACCTCAGGTTTGTACATCTATGATAATTGCTTAGGTTTGAAAACATTTTTCTTTTCATATAACCAATACCAGATTTCAGTTTTTATTTCACAATCAAAATAGGTAGAGATTCTTTTGTATTTTCACTGACTTTATCATGTGAAATGTTTTTTTCCTACTGCAACATTTTTATATTATCTTAAACCTCTAGTGTCTATATCAGTTGCTTATTCTTTCTAATTTAAATATTCATTATTTCTGCTCAGCAGTGTAATTATTATATTGTAATATACAGTATAATTTAACTTTTTGGGAGTCATAACGAAAATAGATTAACTGTCTAAAATCAATTTATATTTGTAGAATTTAGCCTTAATATAGCTTTTTAAGGATTTCAACTAAATATTCACTTTGCTCCTCTAAAAATCAATGCACTTATTTTGCTTCCCTTTCATTTTTTGAATATCAACATAGGTAAAAGCAATAAACCAGACGCACAGAATTATAGTGCAAAAATGTGAAAGAATAAAAGCTATTCAGTGCTAGTGAGTATCTAATAAGAAGTATCCTGTGTTCCAAAGTGTAATTAGACCTGCATTGAAGATTCTTCACTAGAATGAGACAATTGCTTTCCTAAACAAATTTATATGATGCTTCACTGTAAGAAAATAATAGGGGAAATCTAGTTAGTGGTGGGATAAGAATATACTGTCAGGATCATATATATATATATATATATTTCAGTCAGAATTCTATTTCTGGTAAACATGCAGCACACTTTGAAAGCTTCTTCATAATGATTTATTAGTAAGCAGACCGTCTTGAACATAACTTCACTTCTAAAGCCGCTAGACTGACAATTTACATTTTTGAGATCTACTTTTTGTTAAAGTTAAATTTAATCCAGAAAGTTTAGTTCCTTAAACAAATAAAATCACTAAGTGAACTTGATACTGACTGTATTATGTACATGAAATACCATATTTCGCCCCCTTAGGGATATTTTAGTCAGTAAAGAAATTTATTATTAAGAATGTCAAATAAAATTTTACATGGATTTGATTTCACAGAATAGAATATATCCATTAGAGAATAAAAACAGCAGTGTATACAACTGTAAATTATGTGTTGTATATATGTTGTCCTCTGTTTTGTACAACAAAATGAGGTGAAATAATTTTAGGGCAGGGGTTCTCTTATTCTTTCTTTTTGCTTAATTAATTAGAAGTGATGTTACTTATTATTTCTCTTCAAAATAACAACAGCATAAAACACTTTCCTATAATATTTTTGTGTTTCATTGGTATTTATGTATAGGGATAGAATTGTTTCCGGAAGGAATGTGACAATTCAAAATTATGTAGTGTAAAATATAGAAAGCTTATTATGGTTAACTGTCATCTCATTATTTACAAAGAGTGTATTTTAAGTACTAGTAAAAACCAACACAAAAGGTAAACTTTATTAAAAAAATTATCTACAGATTTTTCCACAAGTTTGAAATCTCATTAGGAGTTTTGTTCATCCTCATCGTGGTGTCTGTAATGCTAGAAAGTTTCTATTTTGCATGATTATTATAGAGTCTTTTGCACCCTCAAATCTTCTCTTAAATGTTCTCTAGAAGATAATTCATTGTGTACATCTGACTACAAATGCTGGATATATTTCCTTGCATGACTTACAAAAATAAAAGATAGAAAATGACCTTTTTAACCTCATTCTGTACAGGCAGAAAATAAAAGATATCTACAATTTCTATGATTTCCTGTACATCTATGAAGATTTTGAGAATACAGATTTATATATACAATGGATCATAGAATTCATTTATCTTATTTGACAGATGTGGAGAACACAGGCTAAGGAAATATGATGATTTATTTCCAGTATCACACAGCTAAAGTAAGTCTTATTACTCCCAGGGAAATATTCTTTCCACTATACTATGTTCTTTCATCTACCACCAAAGAGTTAGAACAAGAGCAACTATACCAACCACAACAAATGCCTAAGTGTACATCCTACATACTGCTTCAGTTCAGTTCAGTTCAGTCACTCAGTAGTATCCGACTCTTTGCGACCCCATGAATCGCAGCACTCCAGGCCTCCCTGTCCATCACCAACTCCCGGAGTTCACTCAGACTCATGTCCATCGAGTCAGTGATGCCATCCAGCCATCTCATCCTCTGTCATCCCCTTCTCCTCCTGCCCCCAATCCCTCCCAGCATCAGAGTCTTTTCCAATGGGTCAACTCTTCGCATGATGTGGCCAAAGTACTGGAGTTTCAGCTTTAGCATCATTCCTTCCAAAAAAATCCCAGGACTGATCTCCTTCAGAATGGACTGGTTGGATCTCCTTGCAGTCCAAGGGACTCTTAAGAGTCTTCTCCAACACCATAGTTCAAAAGCATCAGTTCTTCAGCACTCAGCTTTCTTCACAGTCCAACTCTCACATCCATACATGACCACTGGAAAAACCATAGCCTTGACTAGACGGACCTTTGTTTGCAAAGTAATGTCTCTTTTTATAATAATGCATAATACATCACTTAATATGTAATACTAATAACCAATCATAGTTATATTCACAAGTTATATGCATAATCAGAAGTTTAACGATAGGTTGACAATAAATACCTTACACTCTAAGGATTCGAATAGTACTTACATGATGTAAAGAAAATTTTAGTATATTGAAGACCATAATTGTATTTGTCTCCAATGTTATAAAAAAAAATTTACTTATACAGAGATTTAAGTAAATTGCACAGATAAAAACCTGAATATCTGAAAAAACTCCCTAAAAATATGTAGTTTATAATAATTCTTATCTTAATTCATTCATTTAATAAGATGATATATATTCTTTAAATGACAAATATGGAATATGCATTTTGAAATGCAAAGAACACATTAGGGTACAGGTAATGAACTTCTTTCAATTACATTTTATGATTATGACCTTTGTTTCAATAATAATTTGACATTTTAATTAAATCCATACCTCTTTCATTTCTAAAAGATGTCCTTCATTCCTTATTACTAAAACTTAATGAAGTGTTTCTTTATTGCAATTTACAATAGCTGGCTATAAATTTTAATATCATTTCTCAATGACAAATGGAGTATTTAAAAATTATGAAAAATTATGTAAAAATTATGAAATTGTTAATCAGCTCACACATCACTGACTATATTTTAGGTGTCATATATTAGCATTCAAGTGTAAATGTCTTTTAAACTCTCATGCCACAAATAGGTACATAAGATAAAGTCTGTGTCAATTTGGTATTAGGTTGGTGAAAGGTAATTGTGGTTTTTGACTGTGAATTTTAAATAATTATAACTAGACTCAAACACATCTTTATTAATCAGAATAGGTTAATCAAAATAGGAACCATTACATACAACACATTTTTGCCAATGAGAAATAAGTTTGTTTATTCCTATAGTGTAATAATCCATGCTTTGGGATTCAGTGAACTCCTGAAAAGCATTTTTCTACTTCCTGCTGTTTGTGGAAGCATTTTTCCTGTAAAAAGTTGTTAAGACCCTTAAAGAAGTGGTAGTTGGTTGGTGAGAGATCAGGTGAATACGGCTGATGAGGCAAAACGTCGTAGCCCAATTCATTCAACTTTTGAAGCATCGGTTGTGTGATGTGTGGTTGGGCCTTATCTTGGAGAAGAATTGGGCCCATTCTGTTGACCAATACTAGCTGTAGGCATTGTGCAGTTTTAGGTGCATCTTGCTGATTTGCTGAGCATATTGCTCAGATGTAATGGTTTTTCCCGATTCAGAAAGCTATAGTGGATCAAACGGGCAGCAGACCACCAAACAGTGACCACGCCCAGTTTTTCGTGTAAGTTTGGCTTTGGGAAGTGTATTGGAGCTTCTTCTCAGTCCAACCATCACCAGTTGTCATATACAATACACTTTTCATTGCACATTGTAATCCAACTGAGATGTGGTTCATTGTAGTTGCATAGAATTGCTTCAAAATACAGATTTTTTTTTATCAGCTTATGAGATACCCAGTTAACCAAGCTTTTTCACCTTTCCAATTTGCTTCAAATGCTGAACAACCATAAAATGGCCAATTCTGAGCTCTTTAGCAACTTCTTATGTAGTTTTAAGAGGATCAGCTTCAATGATCCTCTCAGTTGGTCATTGGTCAACTTCTGATAGCTGGCCACTGAGCTCCTCATCTTCAAGGCTCTTATCTCCTTTGCAAAATTTCTTGAACAACCACTGTACTGTACATTCCTTAGCAGTTCCTGGGCCAAATGCATTGTTGATGTTGCAAGTTGTCTCTGATGCCTTCTAACACATTTTTAACTCAAATAAGAAAATCACTCAAATGTGCTTTTTGTGTAACATCATTTCCCTAGTCTAAAGTATAAAATAAATAGCAAGTAATGATATTAGCAAAAAAAAAAAAACAAAACATACACATAGAAGTGTGCATTAAAATGATGTATAACATAACCACATTTATTTAGGAATGTATTCACTATCCAACTGCAAAAATCAAGAATGCAAAACTGAAATTACTTTTGCACCGACCAAATCATTTTAATTTAAAAACATACCAAGTCTCAGAAACCCAAGAAAATCAGATAATGTTGGTGGTGAACATGACAATGCCTTGTTTCCAGTGAGTATCCTCAGTGTTCTCTTTGATCCATTTTGAAGAATTTCAAAAGTTTCATTAATTGTATTTGACTAAAATGGCAATCCACTCCAGTGTTCTTGCCTAGAGAATCCCAGGGATGGGGGAGCCTGGTGGGCTGCTGCCTATGGAGTCGCATAGAGTCGGAAACAACTGAAGCGACTTAGCAGCACCAGCATCAAAGACTTACTTTAACATAGCCCCAGGTAGTGCAGTGGTAAAGAATCCACTTGCCAACTCAAGAGACTCAGGTTTGATCTCTGGGTAGGGAAGATCATGACAGAGAAGGAAATGGCAACCCACTCCAGTATTCTTGCCTGGAAAATTCCATGGACAGAAGAGTCTGACAGGCTACTGTCCATGGGGTCATAAAGATTTGGACATGATTGAATGACTGAACACACAAGCATGCATAAGAATTCTTCCCGGTGTTACTATTTACATTTTTATTATTATTATTATTATATGATATCCCTTTTGGGAGTATGGAGGACTGATTTTTTTTTAAGATATATGCATGATCTTACTATTTTCTTCAACTATATTTTTCAAAACACATTCCCAGTCATTATAATGCAACACTACACCATCAATGAAGAATACAATTTGGATAATCAAATTTTAAAAAGCATGAAATACTTTTAAGGAAAAAATTATTCTGCAACATGGTTTCCTTTGTAGCTTCTAAATATCAAAGTTGAACACTACCATTTGGTCCTACACACACCTCTCTCTTATATTGAACATAATGCTGCTTTTTTGTAATTGCAAGAAGTTTCTCTTGCAATTAAAATCCTGTTGTGACCAAACTCTAAGATGGCTTACAATGATTCTGAAAGTGAAGTGAAAGTGAAAGTCACTCAGTTGTGTCTTACTCTTTGCAACCCCATTGACTATATAGTCCATGGAATTCTCCAGGCCAGCATACTGGAGTGGGTAGCCATTCCCTTCTCCAAAGGGATATTCCCAACCTAAGGATTGAACCCAGGTCTCCCATTCTGCAGGTGGATTCTTTACCAGCTGAGCTACCAGGGAAGCACATAGTGATCTCTATCTTTGGCATTCAAGTTGTTATATAATCCTTTACCCTGAACATGGCTGGCCTGGTAACTTGCTTCTAAACAATAGAATACAGCAATGGTACACCTTCTGGGATTAGGTTAAAAGAGAATTGTAACTTCTATCTAGTAGATTATTTTATTCCTCTCTCCTTTGCTGGTTTGATGAAGCAAGTTGTCATGCAAGGGAGCCCATGTGGCAGAGAACTAAGGGTGACCACTGGTCAACAGCCAGCTAGAAAACAGAAATCCTCAGGTTAACATCCCCAAATCAAGTCAAGCTTGGCAACAGCCATGTAAATGAGTTTGGAGTTGAATCCTTCCCCAATTAGATGTGAAAGAGCCTACAAGGGGTCTCACTGACAAGATGGCTCCTCGACCTCACAAAGAATAAAATCACAGTGATCTGTGAGACTGACAAAATTGCCCAAATGGCATCCTGTTATCTCAGTGGCAACTATCTTCTCAAAGCTGCGAGACCACCAGATTCCAGACCTCCGGCTACATGACCATCCCTTCAGGGAATTTTTCATTGGTGGGATACAAGAAGGACTCCATCAGAAAAGGAGGACCTTCAGTTCAGTTCAGTCGCTCAGTCGTGTCCGACTCTGTAACCCCATGAATCGCAGCACGCCAGGCCTCCCTGTCCATCACCAACTCCCGGAATTCACTCAAACTCACGTCCATCGAGTCGGTGATGCCATCCAGCCATCTCATCCTCTATCGTCCCCTACACCTCCTGCCCCCAATCCCTCCCAGCATCAGAGTCTCTTCCAATGAGTCAACTCTTTGCATGAGGTGGCCAAAGTACTGGAGTTTCAGCTTTAGCATCATTCCTTCCAAAGAGCATCCAGGACTGATCTCCTTTAGAATGGACTGGTTGGATCTCCTTGCAGTCCAAGGGACTCTCAAGAGTCTTCTCCACAACACAGTTCAAAAGCATCAATTCTTCAGTGCTCAGTTTTCTTCACAGTCCAACTCTCACATCCATACATGACCACAGGAAAAACCATAGCCTTGACTAGACGGACCTTTGTTGGCAAAGTAATGTCTCTGCTTTTGAATATGCTATCTAGGTTGGTCATAACTTTCCTTCCAAGGAGTAAGCGTCTTTTAATTTCATGGCTGCAGTCACCATCTGCAGTGATTTTGGAGCCCCCAAAAATAAAGTCTGACACTGAAGTTCTCCTTAAGAGCCAGTCACCCTCTCTTTTCCCCTCTAATAAATTCCCCTTTTCTTGCCTGACTGCCTGGCTCTTTCTCTCTTTCTCTGCACTTGCCTTACAAGATCTTCATAAGAAACCCAGGAAATATTGACAACTTGACTGTAGTTTCATGAGAGACCCTGAAGCCAAGGACCAAGAAACAGTATCCAGATTCTTGACACACAAACACTGTGAAATTACAACTGTGTATCATGTTAAGCCATTAAGTTTGTCATAATTTTTTCACATTATACACATAGTTTCATGAGAGACCCTGAAGCTAAGGACCAAGAAACATAGTATCCAGATTCTTGACACACAAATACTGTGAAATTACAACTGTGTATCATGTTAAGCCATTAAGTTTGTCATAACTTTTTCATATTATACAGATAATAAATATACTTTTCTAGAGTTTCAGAAAGAAATGTATCAGTTTTATCCATTGTTTTCCACAACCACACCAACTTTTTGGTGTTCAGTGAATTTTTAAATGAATCATTTCTTTTTAAGTTGCAAAACTAGGAAATAATTACAACCATTAAATTGAAGAAATCATGTGTTTTTAAAATTAATCTAGTGAAGTCCTTATTCAATTAAGAGAAATTGGAAGAACAGGTTTCATTCCAATATTTTAAAACTTAAAATAAAAACACTTTGAATACCAAGAGAATATATGTATATGTATTAGAAGAAAAAACTATTTTCCTGTATTTGAACAGACCAAGACTCAATTATATTTAATGGAGAAGGAAAAATAAATTAATACATGGAGTTCATAGTTGATGTATACCTTTAATATATTGAATCTTGCTAGGAATGACAGTCACCATGTATATGAGGCCTTGTAGAGAGCTTCTTTATCTCAACAATAGTAAGGAATATGGATGCTTTTATCAAAGCTCAGCAGTTTGCAGAAATTTAATATACTATTAATTGAAAATGCTGAATCATTGATTTCTTCCACATTCTTGCTAATCCATTATGTTCAGCCTTGGTTCTCCTATCTTAATTTAGTCTGTATGATAAATTTAATGTTCCATTTGAAAGTATGTGAAATTTTAATAGATGATGTTTCACAATTGGTGGGCTCATTAAGTGATTTAAAAATGCATGTACAACAGAACACTAATGCCAGACAATATGTAAAAATGCTTAGCTTTAGCACTGATAAAATTTTACTTTTAAGATTGGAAATCTGGCTCAGGGAGAAGAAACTTTCAAAGAAACTGTTTATGTATAAAGGAAGCTATCCTGCAGAAGGAAAAAAAAAAAATGTACCTGCCTATTATAAGGATCTCAGTGGAGATGAACAAGGGGAATTGCCAGCAGCCATCTGATGCTTAACAGAACTCAGTCAAATGTATTAGGTCAATGAATTTGCATGTGTTATTTAACATTAAATAGGGAACTATTTAGTCAGCTTATCTGATAGTTATTCATTTCACATTTATTCATAGTGTACTTGCACAGACTCCAGCTATTTTATGCATTGGCTCTTGATTTGCTCTCAAAAACTTACCATCTGGAGGGAGAAATGTTAAAGATTTGCACTAGTTACTAGGAGTTTTAGATTATGAGCATATAATTTATGGTGCTGCTAAGTCACTTCAGTCGTGTCTGACTGTGTATGACCCCATAGACGGCAGCCCACCAGGCTCCGATGTCCCTGGGATTTTCCATGCAAGAACACTGGAGTAGGCTGCCATTTCCTTCTCCAATGCATGAAAGTGAAAAGTGAAAGTGAAGTCGCTCAGTCGTGTCTAACTCTTCGCCACCCCATGGACTGCAGCCTACCAGGCTCCTCCGTCCAGGCGATTTTCCAGGCAAGAGTACTGGAGTGGGGTGCCATCGTCTTCTCCAACTTATAGTGGGGATTCCCTAATTTTTCTTGCTAATTTTCTGCTAAAGCAGGTAAAATTAATTGCATATGTGTATAATTTTGGGGTTAAAATTAGGAATAAAAATATTAAATATTTTGATATTTACCATAAAAGGACAAAATCAAGAATAATAAAACTTCAAATAAAGGGAAATAAATTCAAATGAGGTTTAAGGAATTGAAATACTGTAATAAAAACAAATTTTAGAGGGAGGGAGGCTCAAGAGGAAGGGATTTTATATATATATATAAAATCATGACTGACTCATATTGATGCATGGCACAGACCACACCATTGTGAAGCAATTATAGTCCAGTAAAAAAAAAAAAGATTTCAGAAAAGTTGTCCATTATTTTGGTAAGAACTAATTTTCAAAATTCCAGACATCCTGGAATGTGAAGTCAAGTTGGCCTTAGAAAGCATCACTATGAACAAAGCTAGTGGAGGTGATGGAATTCCAGTTGAGCTATTTCAAATCCTAAAAGATGATGCTGTGAAAGTGTTGCACTCAATATGCCAGCAAATTTGGAAAACTCAGCAGTGGCCACAGGACTGGAAAAGGCCAGTTTTCATTCCCATCCCAAAGAAAGGCAATGCCAAAGAATGCTCAAACTACCACACAATTGCACTCATCTCACATGCTAGTAAAGTAATAACTCAAAATCCTCCAAGCCAGGCTTCAGCAATACGTGAACCATGAACTTCAGGATGTTCAAGCTGATTTTAGAAAAGGCAGAGGAACCAGAGACCAAATTGCCAACATGCGCTGAATCATGGAAAAAGCAAGAGAGTTCCAGAAAAACATCTATTTCTACTTTATTGATTATGCCAAAGCCTTTGACTGTGTGGATCACAATCAACTGTGGAAAATTCTGAAAAAGATGGGAATACCAGACCACCTGACCTGCCTCTTGAGAAATCTGTATGCAGGTCAGGAAGCAACAGTTAGAACTGGACACAGAACAACAGACTGGTTCCAAATAGGAAAAGGAGTACGTCAAGGCTGTATATTGTCACCCTGCTTGTTTAACTTATATGCAGAGTACATCATGAGAAACGCTGGGCTGGAGGAAGCACAAGCTGGAATCAAGATTGCAGGGAGAAATATCAATAACCTCAGATATGCAGATGACACCACCCTTATGGCAGAAAGTGAAGAGGAACTAAAAAGCCTCTTGATGAAAGTGAAAGAGGAGAGTGAAAAAGTTGGCTTAAAGCTCAACATTCAGAAAACGAAGATCATGGCATCTTGTCCCATCACTTCATGGGAAATAGATGGGGAAACATTGGAAACAATGTCAGACTTTATTTTTTGGGGGGCTCCAAAATAAGTGCAGATGGTGACCGCAGCCACGAAATTAAAAGACGCTTACTCCTTGGAAGGAAAGTTATGACCAATCTAGACAGCATATTCAAAAGCAGAGACATTACTTTGCCAACAAAGGTCCATCTAGTCAGGGCTATGGTTTTTCCTGTGGTCATGTATGGATGTGAGAGTTGGACGGTGAAGAAGGCTGAGCACCGAAGAATTGATGGTTTTGGACTGTGGTGTTGGAGAAGACTCTTGAGAGTCCCTTGGACTGCAAGATCCAACCAGTCCATTCTGTAGGAGATCAGCCCTGGGCTTTCTTTGGAGGGAATGATGCTGAAGCAGAAACTCCAGTGCTTTGGCCACTTCATGCGAGGAGTTGACTCATTGGAAAAGACTCTGATGCTGGGAGGGATTGGGAGCAGGAGGAGAAGGGGACGACAGAGGATGAGATGGCTGGATGGCATCACTGACTCGATGGACGTGAGTCTGAGTGAACTCCTGGAGTTGGTGATGGACAGGAAGGCCTGGCGTGCTGTGATTCATGGGGTCTCAAAGAGTCGGACACGACTGAGCGACTGAACTGAACTGAACTGAATTTTCAAAAGAGATAGAATTATCAGTATCATTTTATTTTTTAATCTTATTAGTTGTGGAGAGATTTTCAGTATCGTCATTAATGAGACCTCTAAATCTGTGATACAGCAAGACAAAAGAAAGTTCTTATTTTGACTTTTGCAGAGGAAATAAAATGGAGCTTGAAGGAGCAAAGTTGATGTCTGTCTTTGGGATCTTATTCTCATTTGCATTTCCTACCATCTCCTTTGCATTTTCATCCTAATCTTTGTTTCATATGCTCCATTGTCTTTGTTTCTAGAAGTTCCAATCTGGCTGGGAGAAGTCCTCCACTCCCTCTGGCCTACCAAGGCCTATTTATTCCCACAGCATCTTTTGTTTTTCTCTTGAGAATTGTTCAACTCATTGCTTCAAGCTCAGGCTGGCTTTTTTCTTTCGAGTGATATTTCTTCAACTGAGAAGTAAAATTCGCATTAACTCCTGAATTTAGAAGTACCTCTATGCCTAAGGGGCTTCCCTAATAGCTCAGTTGTTAAATGCCTTCAATTCAGGAGACCTCAGTTTGATTCCTGGGTCGGGAAGATCCACTGGAGAATGGATAGGTTACCCACCCCAGTATTCTTGGGCTTACCTTGTGGCTCAGCTGGTAAAGAATCCGCCTGCAATGTGGGAGACATGGGTTCGATCCCTGGATTGGGAAGATCCCCTGGAGAAGGGAACTGCTACCCACTCCAGTATCCTGGCATGGAAAATTCCATGGACTGTATAGTCCATGGGGTGGCAAAAAGCTGGACACGACTGAGCGACTTTCACTTGCACTATCTATGCCTAAATCATTCTTTGCCTCCTAAAATTTTGACTATAGCCTTTAACAAAATCATGTAACGCATTTGTAATTTAGTATTAAGAAATGACCGTGGGTGAAAGTTACATACACTATCAGTTCAGTTCAGTCACTCAGTCGTGTCCTACTCTTTGCTACCCCATGAATCGCAGCAAGCCAGGCCTCCCTATCCATCACTAACTCCCAGAGTTCACTCAGAGTCACGTCCATCGAGTCAGTGATGCCATTCAGCCATCTCATCCTCTGTCGTCCCCTTCTCCTCCTGCCCCCAATCCCTCCCAGCATCAGAGTCTTTTCCAATGAATCAACTCTTCACATGAGGTGGCCAAAGTACTGGAGTTTCAGCTTTAGCATCATTCCTTCCAAAGAAATCTCAGGGCTGATCTCCTTCAGAATGGACTGGTTGGATAGGAGGAGAAAAATGCCTAATAGTAGATCAATGGGGAATAATACATTGGTACAAGAAAAATAAAATGACATCTTTTGAACATATGTGACCGCAGCTATATTTGGCTCAGTGATTAGCAAACAAAAAATTGAGTTGTGTATAAGCATGAAAATATTCTCTCTCATCTGTTCATCATTTACATTCATTACAGAAAAAAAGTTACAAGGTACCAAATTCACAAAGTAATTTGGTCAGAGAATATTGATTCTTGACAAGTTATTATCTGCAAAAAGAAATTATTTTCAAGTTATTGATTTAGATCATTCATATGTTAAAACATTATTTTTAATCTATAAGGTTTACCTTAAATATCATAGGAATAAGGTAGAGCCAACATGTCTTACTATATATATTTTCAGATATATATATAATTACATAATAATTATATATAAACCTGAAAAGTAGGAGAAATAGGGGGTAAATTTTACATGAGATGACTTTGAAGACTCTCATAATCTTTAATGTTTAGTATTGCAAATTCCCTTCCAATATAAAATCCATAGCTGAAGCAGGTGTTTTTGTGGACTTAAGTACACCCCCAAAATAAATATTAGTGAAAATTTGTTTTGGATGTTTAATGTCAACATACTAGTTTTAGCTTAATTTTCTGCTTAAGCCACTTGTTTCAATGTTCTTGTAAACATTTGTTTTTAACTACTGTGAAGTGAAAAATGAAGGGTGAAGAAAATTCAAAGAAATTATTCATATCCATTATACTTTCAAAATACTTTTAAAACCAGAAAGATTTTTGCACTTCTTGGACTTGGATGACTAGTTCCATATCAGAAAGAGAAATTAACAAAGCAACCTCGTTTACCACCATATTAAAAAGAATAAAATACACAGGAATAAATTTACCAAAGGAAGAGACATTTACTCCAAAAATTATAAGATGCTGATGAAATAAATTAAAGATAACATAAACAGATGAAAAGATGTACCGTGTTATTGGATTGGGAGAATCACTGTCATTAGAATCACTGTACTACTCAAGGCAACATACAGATTTAATTCAATCCCTATCAAATTACTAATGACATTTTTAACAGAACTAGAAGAAAACATATTTTAATTTACATGGATATACAAAAAAACCCCAAACATCCAAAGTAATCTTGATAAAGAAAAGTGGAACTGGAGGAATCAGGTTCCCTGACTTCAGACTATACCACAAAGATACAGTGATAATAATAGCATAGTACTGGCACAAAAACAGAAATATAGATAGATGGGACAGAATAGAAAGTCCAGAAATAAATCCATGCAGTTGTGGTCAATTAATCTTTAACAAAGGTAAGAATATGCAATTCAGAAAAGACAGACTTCAATAAGTGGTGCTGGGAAAACTGCACAGCTACATGTAAAAGGATGAAATTGGGACATTCTCTAACACCATATATAAAATAAACTCAAAATGGATGAGAAACTTAAATGTAAGACCAGATACAATGAATCGCCTACAGGGAAACATAGGCAGAACTCTCTGACATAAATTGCAGCAGTACCATTTTGGATTTGTCTCCTAGGCTAACGGAAATAAGTGGGACCTGATTAAATTTAAAAGCTTTTGTGCAGCAAAGGAACCATAAACAAAACAAAAAAGACAATCTATGGAATAGGTGAAAATATTACCAAGGATGCAACTGACAAAGGATTAATTTCCAAAAAATACAAACAGCTTATACAACTCAATAGCAACTGAGCCACCAGGGAAGCCCCTAATAACAAACAACCTAGTCAACTAATTTGGCAGAAGATTTAAATAAACATTCTGCAAAACTATACACATAGATGGTCAAAAGATACATGAAAAGATGCCCAGCATTACTAATTGGTTTACATTTCTCTAATAAAACTATAATAAACTACTACCTCACACCAGTCAAAAGGACCATCATCAAAAAGTCTACAAATAATAAAGGCTGGAGAGGGTATGGAGAAGAGGGAATCCTTCTTTATTGTTTGTAGGAACATAAATTGGTGCAGCCACAGTGGTGAACAGTATGGAGTTTCCATCAAAAGGTAAAAATAGGGTTGCCATATTTTCCAGTGACCCCATTCCTGGGCATATATACGGAGAAAACTACAATTCAAATAGGCACATGCACCCCAGTGTTCACTGCAGCCATATTTACAATAGCCAAGACATGGAAGCAACCTGAATGTCCATGGACAGACTAATGGATGAAGAAGATGTGCTATATTCACACAATAGGATATTACTCAGTCATAGAAAATAAAGAAACAATGTCATCTGCAGCAACATGGAACGACCTAGAGACTGTCATACTGAAGCAAGGCAGACAGAGAAAGGCAAATATCATATGCTTTTGCTTATATGTGTAATCCAAAAAAAAAAAAAAAAAGATACAAGTGAACACATTTACAAAACAAAAATATAATCATAGACATAGAAAGCAAACTTATGATTGCAAAGGATAAATGCAGGGAGCACAGGTAAATTAGGATTTTGGGATTAACATATACACACTATTATATATGAAAGAAATCCCCAACAAGGACCTACTGTATAGTACAGGAAACTATACTCCATATCTATGAGGAAAAACTGTGGTGTTGGAGAAGACTCTTGAGAGTCCTTTGTACTGCAAGGAGATCCAACCAGTCCATTCTGAAGATCAGCCCTGGGTGTTCTTTGGAAGGAATGATGCTAAAGCTGAAACTCCAGTACTTTGGCCACCTCATGTGAAGAGTTGACTCATTGGAAAAGACTCTGATGCTGGGAGGCACTGGGGGCAAGAGGAAAAGGGGACAACAGAGGATGAGATGGCTGGATGGCATCACCGATGGAGTTGGTGATGGACAGGGAGGCCTGGTGTGTGGCCATTTATGGGGTCCCAAAGAGTCGGACATGACTGAGCAACTGAACTGACCTGAACTAACGAGGAAAAAGAATCTACAAAAGAATATGTATACATGAAAATGGAGAGATCACAACAGACAACACAGAAATACAAAGGATCATAAGAGACTACTATCAACAACTACATGCCAATAAAATGGACAACGTGGAAGAAATGGACAAATTTTTAGAGAAGTACAATTTTCCAAAACTGAAACAGGAAGAAATAGGAAATCTTAACAGACCCATCACAAGCACAGAAATTGAAACTGTAATCAGAAATCTTCCAGCAAACAAAAGCCCAGGTCCGGACGACTTCACAGCTGAACTCTTCCAAAAATTTAGAGAATAGCTAAAACCTATCCTACTCAAACTCTTCCAGAATTTGCAGAGGAAGGTCAACTTCCAAACTCATTCTATGACGTCATCATCACCCTAATACCAAAACCTGACAAAGATGCCACAAAAAAACGAAAACTACTGGCCAATATAACTGATGAACATAGATGCAAAAATCCTTAACAAAATTCTAGCAATCAGAATCCAACAACACATTAAAAAGGTCATACACCATGACCATGACCATGACCATGACCAAGTGGGCTTTATCCCAGGGATGCAAGGATTCTTCAATATCCACAAATCAATCAATGTAATACACCACATTAACAAATTGAAAAATAAAAGCCATATGGTTACCTCAATAGATGCAGAGAAAGCCCTTGACAAAATTCAACATCCATTTATGATTTAAAACTCTCCAGAAAGCAGGAATAGAAGGAACATACCTCAACATAATAAAAGCTATATATGACAAACCCACAGCAAACATTATCCTCAAGGTGAAACATTGAAAGCATTTCCCCTAAAGTCAGGAACAAGACAAGGGTGCCCACTTTCACCACTACTATTCAACATAGTTTTGGAAATTTTGGCCACAGCAATCAGAGCAGAAAAAGAAATAAAAGGAATCCAAATTGGAAAAGAAGAAGTAAAACTCTCACTGTTTGCAGATGACATGATCCTCTACATAGAAAACCCTAAAGACTCCACCAGAAAATTACTAGAGCTAATCAATGAACATAGTAAAGTTGCAGGATATAACATCAAGACACAGAAATCCCTTGCACTCCTATACATTAATAATGAGAAAATAGAAAGAGAAATTAAGGAAACAATCCCATTCACCATTGCAACGAAAAGAATAAAATACTTGGGAATATATCTACCTAAAGAAACTAAAGACCTATATATAGAAAACTATAAAACACTGGTGAAAGAAATCAAAGAGGACACTAATAGATGGAGAAATATATCATGTTCATGGATCAGAAGAATCAATATAGTGAAAATGAGTATACTACCCAAAGCAATCTATAGATTCAATGCAATCTCTATCAAGCTACCAACAGTATTTTTCACAGAGCTAGAACAAATAATTTCACAATTTTTATGGAAATACAAAAAAACCTCGAATAGCCAAAGCGATCTTGAGAAAGAAGAATGGAACTGGAGGAATCAACCTGCCTGACTTCAGGCTCTACTACAAAGCCACAGTTATCAAGCAGTATGGTACTGGCACAAAGGCAGAAATATAGATCAATGGAACAAAATAGAAAGCCCAGAGATAGATCCACACATCTATGGACACCTTATCTTTGACAAAGGAGGCAAGAATATACAATGAAGAAAAGACAATCTCTTTAACAAGTGGTGCTGGGAAAACTGGTCAACCACTTGTAAAAGAATGAAACTAGACCACTTTCTAACACCATACACAAAAATGAACTCAAAATGGATTAAAGATCTAAATGTAAGATCAGAAACTATAAAACTCTTAGAGGAGAACATAGGCAAAACACTCTCTGACATAAATCACAGCAGGATCCTCTATGACCCACCTCCCAGAATATTGGAAATAAAAGCAAAAATAAACAAATGGGACCTAATTAACCTTAAAAGCTTCTGTACAACAAAGGAAACTATAAGCAAGGTGAAAAGACAGCCTTCAGAATGGGAGAAAATAATAGTAAATGAAGCAACAGACAAACAACTAATCTCAAAAATATACAAGCAACTCTTGCAGCTCAATTCCAGAAAAATAAACGACCCAATCAAAAAATGGGCCAAAGAACTAAATAGACATTTCTCCAAAGAAGACATACAGATGGCTAACAAACACATGAAAAGATGCTCAACATCACTCATTATCAGAGAAATGGAAATCAAAACCACAATGAGGTACCATTTCATGCCAGTCAGAATGGCTGTGATCCAAAAGTCTACAAGCAATAAGTGCTGGAGAGGATATGGAGAAAAAGGAACCCTCTTACACTGTTGGTGGGAATGCAAACTAGTACAGCCACTATGGAGAACAGTGTGGAGATTCCTTAAAAAACTGGAAATAGAACTGCCTTATGACCCAGCAATCCCACTGCTGGGCATACACACTGAGGAAACCAGAATTGAAAGAGACACGTGTACCCCAATGTTCATCACAGCACTGTTTATAATAGCCAGGACATGGAAGCAACCTAGATGTCCATCAGCAGATGAATGGATAAGAAAGCTGTGGTACATATACACAATGAAATATTACTCATCCATTAAAAAGAATATATTTGAATCAGTTCTAATGAGGTGGATGAAACTGGAGCCTATTATACAGAGTGAAGTAAGCCAGAAAGAAAAACACCAATACAGTATACTAACACATATATATGGAATTTAGAAATATGGTAACAATAACCCTGTATGCGAGACAGCATAAGAGACACAGATGTATAAAATAGTCTTTTGGACTCTGTGGAAGAGGGAGAGGGTGGGATGATTTGGAAGAATGGCATTGAAACATGTATAATATCATACAAGAAATGAATCGCCAGTCCAGGTTTGATGCAGGATACAGGATGCTTGGGGCTGGTGCACTGGGATGACCCAGAAGGATGGTATGGGTAGGGAGGTGGGAGGAGGGTTCAGGGGAACACGTGTACATCAGTGGCGGATTCATGTTGATATATGGCAAAACCAATATAATATTGTAAAGTAAAAAAAATAAATAAATAAAGGAAAATTGTGAACACGAAAAAAAAGATTATATATACATATATATATATATATATATATGTATGTGTGTTGTATATACATATTCAAAACTGAATCACTTTGGTGTATACCTGAAACTAACACACAAATTCACATGTAAGGATGAAACTATCATTCTATTTGTAATTACTCTGTTACAAAAGTGATAGTCACATGATCCTGAACATAAGGAATGATGCTTGTATTTTACTTAGTCAATTTAGTACAAAGAGGAAGAATTAGTCCCTAGTCACAACATTATAAAATACACATGTTCAGGCACACACACACACACATACACACACATCAAGGAGTGAGAAGTTGGGGAGGAAATTAGTCATGCCTCATTTAATTGTCCATTTTTTAGTACATTCAATAGTGCCACATATTGGATTCCCAGGAATGAAGTACATGTTAAATATTAAAGTGTATCATGAGAAACTCCAATAAATTTTGTTAGATACTATACCTGTCACCCATTCCTATAACAAATTGAATGAGCTTTTCTTCTTGAAATTGCCCTGGATACAGTTTTCATAATTATCGTTTTTGTCCTTTCAAGATTGTTAAAGTTCTAGATAGAAAGGACAGAAAATTAAAAAATAAATATCCTATGTATATTTATGGGTTTTAGTCCCAAGTAGATGTAATAGCACTGCCTAGGCATAATTGGTGTCCAATATTGATAAATGAGTTGATTGTTTACAGTGACAGGGGAAAAGTTCATTCTCTCAATGATAAGGTTCTTATAATTTTGTTAGCTACCTAAAACTTTGGTCAGCAACAGTGCATTTAAAAAAAATTTAAGTTTCATGGGAGAAAATGAATATTTACACATTATTTTATGCTACTTAGATTTACTAAGCACTGCATATTTGCCAGCCTGGTTATTAATGAGGAAAACTTTACCCTGTGAGAAGCAAAAATAAAATATCTTAAAAACCCTGAGATAACCAAATTCTTTCTAATATTTCCTTCTATAAAATGTTCATTTCAGCTGTAGTTGCAAGATCGAGATTCAGAGTAGATTCAGAAGACCAAATTGTGTGACAAGTAGATGACATGCAACAGCTTTGACATTGCTTTGTTTTATGATATTTTTCAATTTCAATCTTGATCTCTCAAGCAGATAAGCTTTTTCTATTTTAAAATATTTCTAGTATTCCTAAAATGGTATTTAATAATTTGAACTTATTGTTAGACAGAGATACACTTGTCTCTGAATTCATTTAAAATAAAAATTTAGAACATTTTTTAAAAATGTAATCTCCTAGACACTATATTACTTTCTAATTCATGTTAATTGTAGTGCTATTTTCTATATGAGTGGTCAAACTAAATCCAAGCTGACTCTAATTTTTTCAAGGAAAGTTTTATCACAGCACAGGCAGACTCACTTTCTTAAATACTATCTATCTCTGATATCCTGTTAAAAATAGCAGGCTTAAATGGTTGTTACAGGGACTTTTTGGCCCAAGAAGCTGAAAATATTACTTGAGTAATAAAACATTTTTCAAAATAAAACATTTTTCAACCCTTGTGTTATACCATCAGTTTGAACAATGCTAAAAGTCAGATTAAATATTTGATTTATTATATTGTCAAAAAGAGGGGTAAACCTTAATATACTTGTTTATATTTAAAGAACCTATAGTCAATGCCTAAACAAAATTAGCTCAAAACTATACTTTAGCACCATGGTTCTCAGTTTAACTACAGAGGAAACAATAAATTATTTATCTTCTAACAGTTAAATGACTTTCAAATAACTAACAACTGTATACAAACAAATTAAATACTTATTAAGCAACCTAATTACAAGTGTTATTACGTCTTATTGATCTGACCAACACATTTAATTATATGGTTCTTTAGTTTTTGCTGCCTAAAAAATTGCAAAAGTCCTTAGAGCTTTGCATGTTATAAATGCCTGGAGTAACATCTCCTAAATAGATAGATACTAGTCTTATATGAATACCTGAATCATTCTGGGCTTAACTAGGAACATAAATATATTTTAGCTCACTCAAAGAATACTTAAATTAGAAATCAATCTTTCAAGCCTCAGTAACTCAAGTCAATTAGACATTAGGTTTAAAAGTTGGGTCATTATATAGTA
The DNA here is from genome assembly GCF_055505025.1 of Bos grunniens. Classification (NCBI taxonomy): domain Eukaryota; kingdom Metazoa; phylum Chordata; class Mammalia; order Artiodactyla; family Bovidae; genus Bos; species Bos grunniens. The sequence continues at coordinate 110,484,156 of NC_141170.1, read as the reverse complement.
ATTTTATATCCCATATCTACCAAAAAGCCATGCTTTTCTGCTCATTTGAACAGTGAAAAATAACTATTACCACCCCATAAAGACTAAAATAGAGTTCTATTTTAGCACATAAATATCTACTAAAACCAAATTTTTTTTACTACTAGTCTTTAAATATTATTTTACACAGAGTTAAGCCTAGGCCACAGTTTCATTCATAGAGCATCTGAACAATGCCATGAATACAGCAAACACTATGGTAACAAAAATAATGGTGGTGAAAAATATGCAAATAAGTGATTTGATGATTAGACCTGAAATTAAAACAATTCTGTAAAATGAGTGTTAATATATGTGTTGATTTCTCAGACTCTGGAGTGTTTTATCTATGTTAACAAAACTCTCATTTTAAAAGTTTTACGTGATGTAAAGGTTTCACACTTATTGCTAAGTTAGAAGACAATCTTAAGAGAATCACAACTGTTCAGTTTCTTCCTACTTAGTTCCTGACCCTTACATGGAGAGACTAGCACTCTCATGTTGTACACAGTTGCTTATCAATCTGTAAAGTCATTTAAACAATGTACTTACTGACAGGAGGTAACAGCACTTGGAACAACATTATTCTGGATGTACATCATACTATTTCAGGCAGTCAGATTTTCAGTAAAGGAAGAGCATACATATCAAAAGATAAAAATTCAAAAAATATTTTATTTTTCAATGAAAATTAATGAATTAGCAAAGAAAGCAAAGTATCAAATCTATTTTAAAATGCCTTCAACAGTATACAGATTATGTGTCCTTTTTTTCTTGATGACAAAAAGTAGTGTTGGTCTAAATAATTTTTGAATCACCGTTTTCTGAACTCTAGTCTAAAATGTTCCATATGGAGATGGGAAAATGGCAAGCTCACAATCTATATTTAACAAACCTAGATTATAAAGCTTATAAAAGAAATTCATTTCATTTTTTAACTATGATGGTAATGTTAATGTCTCACTCTCAATACTTTTGAATTTCTAAAACACCTGTATTTCTTTAAAAATAAAATTGTCTATGATTCTATAAACAAAGGCACATTATTTCAACTCTGGCAATTAATTATGTTTCCTAAGGACTACTACATAGTAAAATCACTATTGTTTTGCTATTCTTATAATATATCTGTTGATTGAATGAAATTGCCATGATCTATCAATAAATCATCAATGTTAATCACTGTCTAAGTCATTCCACTGGGTTGCTAGAAGTAAAGATTGCTGTGAAGGGAGGGGTAGATAAATGTTAAAGAAATGAAACAGGTAAATACTGGAATATGTTTGGCTGTTTCAAAAGAAAAATGAGGCTGCAATTGTGGAAACCAATATGGGGATGAGAATATAATATCTGTGTACATTGCTTTAAAGAGAAGAAGGTAGGGTGTGATCGTTTAAAATGTAAGATATGCTGAGATGTTAAAACTTTCATTAAAGAGTTAGAAGGGTTGTGGTATGCAAGAGAAAGACCTCCAGAATATAGATAATCAGTGACTGTAAAGAGAATCAGAAAGAAACATAAAAATAGTGAATGGTAATACAAATATATTTGTAGGTTTAATGGCAGGAACTTTGATACTATTTTCTCTGTAAAGAGATTTGAGTTTTTCTGCTGCTAGAGGAAAATTTGTAGGGTTCAATGCTTAAAGAAATTGGAAAACAATTTAAATAGCTACTGTGAAGAATCTGAATGAAAAGATGATTATCCCACAAGATGGACGGCACAATTGAGGATGAATCCTCTAAATTCAAACTAGCAATATGTTTAAAATTTTGTAACAATATACATCTGGAGTTTCTCAAGACTGGAGTTTTGCCAGGTGAACTCAAGGGAAGGACAATGTGAAATGAGGGTTGAGGTTCTTTTAACACTGTACCTAAACTGGAAAGCTAAGACATACATAAATAGAATTGTTGGCAACAACAGCAAAACAGAAACAGAAAACTTAGCGGGTCACAAAATTGGAGTTCTCAAAGTTAAGACAGAAAGGTAGTAGGGGTAACTGAAGGAGAAAAGACATGGAACTATAAGTTTGAACATAATATTTTAAAAACCTACAACTTCATTATTAAAAAGGAGAAAGATCATTAAGACTGGCCAACTAGGGAGAAAAAGTGAATGTGACTGTATCAAGTAACTAAGGCTGGGTGTTCTTTGATATTCTGGATGCTGCGGCTGCTGCTGCTAAGTCGCTTCAGTCGTGTCCGACTCTGTGCGAACCCATAGATGGCAGCCCACCAGGCTCCCCCGTCCCCGGAATTCTCTAGGCAAGAACACTGGAGTGGGTTGCCATTTCCTTCTCCAATGCATGAAAGTGGAAAGTAAAAGTGAAGTCTCTCAGTCGTTCCCGACTCTTAGCGACCCCATGGACTGCAGCCTACCAGGCTCCTCTGTCCATGGATTTTCCAGGCAAGAGTACCGGAGTGGGGTGCCATTGCCTTCTCCATATTCTGGATGGAATATCAGCAAAGTTGATGGCAAATCTGAAAAAAGCATGGAAGATATAAGTTAAGTTCCAAAATCAACAAAATTAAAGTTTACTTGAAAATAAAGAGAAGAGATGACTGTAGCTGAGTGGCCTTTCTCTCAATAGGGCCCACTATTTAAGGATGGGCAGGGAGGGGCTGGGGAGAAATTTAGAAGTAACAGGGCATCAAGCTGGTCTCAGTCCCCACCATCCAGAGAGGGCAGCAAAGGAAGCAGCACAATGAGTCTAAGTTACAGCAATGAGAAGAACAAGTTAGGAATTCGAGTTTATTTTCTAAGAAAGAGATGTTTCATAGATTTCAGAGTACATGGTGAAATTATTTGGGTGTACATGAGAAAATATTTGGGTGACATGGAAGATATTTTAGATTGATATAGGGATGCAAGTGTGGGAGGTGATGACAAATTGAAATTATAGTGCAGTGATTGTAGTTTGGTCAGGCAACCAATAAGAATCTGGTCTCAGACACATTCCTGCACCACTGAGAACTTGAACTCTCTCTGAACTATAGCAAACCCAAGGACACCACCAGGCCTATTTGGAAAAACATCCACCAGCTGCAAATTTATGTTCTCAACGTTCCCCTTAATTGGTTCAGTTCAGTTGCTCAGTCTTGTCTACCTCTCTGCTACCCCATGGACTGCAGCACGACAGGCTTCCCTGTCCATCACTAACTCCTGGAGCTTATTCAAAATCATGTCCTTTGAGTCGGTAATGCCATCCAAACATCTCATCCTCTGTCATCCCCTTCTCCTCCTGCCTTCAATCTTTCTCAGCATTAGGGTCTTTTTCAATGAGTCAGTTCTTTGCATCAGGTGGCCAAAGAATTGCAGTTTCAGTGTTAGCATCAGTCCTTCCAGTGAATATTCAGGACTGACTTTCTTTAGTATCAAGTGGTTTGACCTCTTTACAGCCCAAGGTACTCTTAAGAGTCTTCCTCAACACCACAGCTCAAAAGCATCAATTCTTTGACATTCAGCTTTCTTTATGGTCCAACTCTCACATCCATACATGACTACTGGAAAAATCATAGCTTTTAGTAGATGAACATTTGTCAACAAAGAAATCTCTCTGCTTTTGAATATGCTGTCTAGGTTGGTCATAGCTTTTCTTTCAAGGAGCAAATATCTTTTAATTTCATGTCTGCAGTCACCATCTGCAGTGACTTTGGAGCACAAAATCACAGAAAATAAAGTCTGTCACTGTTCTTCTTTCAGACCCCAACCAATCCTAGATTAACAAGCTCCTTTACTTGTTGCCAGCGCCAATTCCAATTATGGCTTTCCAGTTGGCACTAGTGGTGAAGAACCTGCCTGGCAATGCCAAAGATATGAGAAACATGCATTCAATTCCTGGGTCTGGAAGATCCCTTGGAGGAGGGCATAGCAACCTACCCCAGTATTCTTACCTGGAAAATCCCATGGACAGAGGAGCCTGGTGGGCTACAGCCTATAGGGTTGCAAAGAGTTGGATACAGCTGAAGTGGCACACATGCACACAGAGCCCAAATAATAATTCTTGACAAACAACTTATATAACTAACTGCAGCCTTACAGGTTTTGCCTTTATAAGCTTCCTCCATTTTTTAGTCCAGGGGAGCACCATTCAGGTGTTTCTGGAATCTGTGTCTCTAGGTTATTGCAGCCCTGACAGACCCCGAATAAACATCTGTTTATTTTATCCAGGTCTTTGTTTCTGAAATTTTTATTACAAAAGGGATGTACAATCAGAGAAGACCCCTCCAAAGATAATAAATATAGATATCAGGAATATAATGTCTGATAGTTTAACTGTCACAGCATTTTTTCGAGTACAAATCGACAGTACTTAGGCAGATTACAACATAAGAGGATGTTCAGGAGACTCACCAGCAGTGACTGGAATGGGTGGCACCTTTGGTGGTAAGGGAGATTCCTGCTCACTTGGAAGGGCAGTGGTGTGGATTCGTGGCTTGTTCTAGTCGTGTAATGGACCCATTGTTAGAGAGCCAGCACTTATTGCTGCTTATATTCAGGCTTGTGGGGTGAGGGCTCTTGCTCTTTCGCATCACATTTCTGTCTTTATCTGCACACTTTATTCTTTCCTTGATATAAATTGACTAAATTTGGTGTGTCCCAAGTTTCTGTTCAGCCATAATTTTTAGTTGTATGTACTTAGCGTGACTTTTTTTAGCCTCTTTCCCTAGAACATCATCTAAACATTTCAATTCTCACCGCTGATTAGCACATTCTTCCCATATTTCTTTGTTTAGAGACTGAGAGGCCTAGCTCCTTTTCACTCCTTGCTGAGCAACAAAATGCCCTGGCAGTCCATGGTAACCCTTAGGTCATATCTACTCAGGCGAATTGTATACAAAGCACAGCTTTAAATCACAGCAAAGCCTGAAGCCAGGGAACATTTTGTGATAGACCTTCAGATCAAAGATAAAAGAATTCACATTTTAAAATATATTTATCTTGTACCATATAGAGGATTACTTTTTTTTTTAATTGAACAAATTGCAAAACTAGAATTAGACCAAAGAATGTACCAAATTCCTGGCAGAGGTGAGAAAGATAATTTTTCAGGAGTTTATTTGTCCACCTAACTATTTTTCTGATGGAGCATCAACCCAAATCCAAAGTTGAATACATTTTGAAGCTCTCTTATGACTGGATGATAGAAAAGCCATATTTCCTATCTTTTTCAGAGAACAAATTCTTTACATTACTTCTAACTGGAACTTGTTGGAAACATTTATTTGGGGGAATTATTCTTGTAACAATTGCCACTTATTTCTTCAAATAATCTATGTATCTGTTAACATAAGGAGGACTATAGAGAATTGTATACATGCATCTGTTTCCATACAAATACATTTACTGAAATTCATTTCATGTTAATAACTTTCTACAAAGTGTGTTAGGAGAAAAAACCCTAGATTAAAAAAACTGTTTCTGTAATAGGACGTTCTTGAAAGAATCATTCTTTCATTGCACAGAGCGTATCTAATGAAAATACAAGACAGACTTTCACTACGGTATTTTTAAAACTTTATGTACACTGAGAATCACACAACACATGCTGTGGAAAATAAAGCTGCATACACAGAATTTAAAATAAGACTGTGTTCTGAGAACCAAATACAATAAAACAAATATAACAGTGTGAGTATATGTTGTCTGAAAGTGAAAGTCGCTCAGTCATGTCTGACTCTTTGCAACTCCATGGACTATACAGTCCATGGAATTCGCCAGGCCAGAATACTGGAGTGGGTAGCCATTCCCTTCTCCAGGGGATCTTCCCTACCCAGGGACAGAACCTAGGTCTCCTGCGTTACAGGCGGATTCTTTACCAGCTGAGCCACAAGGGAAATCCAAGAATACTGGAGTGGTAACCTATCCCTTCTCCAGTGGATCTTTCCAACTTATTGTCTAATGGAGTTTATTTTCACTCTCCCTCAGCTAATAAGAGTACATTGACACCGCACAGCAGGTTTCTCTGGCAGACCCTCCTTACTGTTCACACCAGATGTTCCTGAGCCAAAGCTAATCCCCACTTCCCAGCTACCCTCATGGTCACTGTGGCCATGCGATTAGATCTTGCCGTGTGATATTTGCAAAAGTCCAGGCTGAAATTTTAAGGAAGCAAATGTCCCCCACATTCTTCTGCCATTGGCCTTTAGGATACAGATGAAAATGAGACCTTAAGAAATGACAGATAAAGACAGCACTTATGGTCCTTAAATAATCCCTTCCCCCCTCCAGATTAGCCTTTCTACTTACACACAGGCCTTGGACTCTTATGTGAAAGAAACATGCACTATCCTGATATGCCCTGATTTGCCAAACTAATTTATTTTAAAGTTTCTTTTTGGCCAGTAGGGGAAAGAGGACTGTGACATCATGAGAAAGGGAAAAGGAGACTTTATTAACACACAATTCTATATTTTATAAGACATGATTCTTATTTCACAGACCCAGTTTCTCTTCAGTTGCTTACTAGAAAAACCTTATGTAAACATATGACTCATAGTAGGTTCTTAAAAGTTCATTGCCTTGAACACTCAAGTTATTAATGCCAGCTGCTAATAAGACGGGTGTTAATTTTGGTTTACTAATCATCATGCTGCTGCTGCTGCTAAGTCGCTTCAGTTGTGTCTGACTCTGTGCGACCCCACAGACGGCAGCCCACCAGGCTCCCTCGTCCCTGGGATTCTCCAGGCAAGAACACTGGAGTGGGTTGCCATTTCCTTCTCCAGTGCATGAAAGTGAAAAGTGAAAGTGAAGTTGCTCAGTCATGTCTGATTCTTAGCGACCCATGGACTGCAGCCTACAGGATCCTCCATCCATGGGATTTTCCAGGCAAGAGTACTGGAGTGGGGTGCCAATTGCCTTAGTCAAATTTAAAGACTACAACTACACCTATTGAAGGCATTTTGTTTGTTACACTTAGCCTTTCATGTTACCTTCTGGACCATCTTCCTTTTGTTTCACAAGTGCCTTTTTTTTTTTTTGGTTCATGTTTTGCTATTAGTTGCCTTTATATAAGACGACTAGAAATAAAGCATTTGGTTTCTTCAGGTAGCTACACATTCTACAACTCAATTCCTGTATGTTGGAGTTCTCCAAGCCAGAATACTCAAGTGGGTAGCCTTTCTCTTCTCCAGGGGATCTTCCCAACCCAGGGATTGAACCCAGGTCTCCTGCATGGCAGGCGGATTCTTTACCAGCTGAGCCACAAGGGAAGCCCAAGAACACTGGAGTGGAACTGAGCTATCAGGGAATGACTTAAAACAAAAAACAAACAAACAAACAAAAAAGCTATTATAGATAATTCAAAATTCATTCTGGGAAGTTTCTGCAGTGAAAATAACAAAAGATCATGACACTGACCAATAGGAAAGACAAAAAAATCCTAACAATATTTGTCTATGAAGTAAGTCATATTTAAATATCATGGTACTACAGGGGAACATTACCAATTTTCCACTTTTTACAACCAATTTAGAGAACATCTTGGAATGTCTATAGTGGTTATAATTTTGACAAAATAAAAGTAAAATTACAGCTGCGAGAGTCTGGAAGGTGAAAGGTAATGAGGACTCATTATAAAATTAGAACTGGAATCTGTGGTAAATATCAAAGTAGGGCTTTATTTACATTATTTGAAGATGAAGTGGGACCTGTGAGGAAATTAAAACTATTAATGTATTTGAAGATTTTTTAAAAAGGTGGAGAATAGGGTAAATTTTAGCCAACTTTTCTATGTGCATATTTAAAAGAACTGTAATTTTAAAAAGGCAGTAAATTTTATAGAACTAAAATATGGCCAAAAGTGCTCACTGCTAGGCAGTAGGTCAGTGGGTAATGAGGATAGTGATTCTCATTGCCCCTTTATTGTATTAATAATATGGTATGATAATGTGTTGCTGTGATCTTTCTCATGGGGATAAAGAGAGACTGGAAAAAAATTTCATGGATCTAAGCTTTCTTTGACTGTGTGGATCACAATAAACAGTGGAAAATTCTGAAAGATATGGGAATACCAGACCACCTGACCTGCTTGTTGATAAATTTGTATGCAGGTCAGGAAGTAACAGTTAGAACTGGACATGGAACAACAGACTGGTTCCAAACTGGGAAAGGAGTATGTCAAGGCTGTATATTGTCACCCTGCTTATTTAACTTCTATGCAGAGTACATCATGAGAAACACTGGGCTGGAATAAGCACAAGCTGGAATCAAGATTGCCAGGAGAAATATCAATAACCTCAGATATGCAGATGACACCACCCTTATGGCAGAAAGTGAAGAGGAACTAAAAAGCCTCTTGATGAAGGTGAAAGTGGAGAGTGAAAAAGTTTGCTTAAAGCTCAACATTCAGAAAACGAAGATCATGGCATCTTGTCCCATCATTTCATGGGAAATAGATGGGGAAACAGTGGAAACAGTGTCAGACTTTACTTTTGGGGGCTCCAAAATCACTGCAGATGATGACTGCAGCCATGAAATTAAAAGATGCTTACTCCTTGGAAGGAAAGTATTAACCAACCCAGATAGCATATTCAAAAGCAGAGACATTACTTTGCCAACAAAGGTTCGTCTAGTCAAGGCTATGGTTTTTCCAGTGGTCATGTATGGATGTGAGAGTTGGGCTGTGAAGAAGGCTGAGCACCGAAGAATTGATGCTTTTGAACTGTGGTGTTGGAGAAGACTCTTGAGAGTCCCTTGGACTGCAAGGAGATCCAACCAGTCCATTCTGAAGGAGATCAGCCCTGGGATTTCTTTGGAAGGAATGATGCTAAAGCTGAAACTCCAGTACCTTGGCCACCTCATGCGAAGAGTTGCCTCATTGGAAAAGACTCTGATGCTGGGAGAGATTGGGGGCAGGAGGAGAAGGGGACGACAGAGGATGAGATGGCTGAATGGCATCACTGACTCGATGGACGTGAGTCTGAGTGAACTCCGGGAGTTCGTGATGGACAGGGGGGCCTGGCGTGCTGCGATTCATGGGGTCGCAAAGAGTTGGACATGACTGAGCGACTGAACTGAACTGAACTGAAGCTTTCTTTTTTAAGATTAATCTTTGAGAGATGTCCAATGAGGCTCACAGTATGTTGTAATACCTGTTCAACATTTGAACACATCACATTTACATAAGAGAAATCTGCCCTTGACCTTCAAGGGTAACTTCAGCTTATCATTGGCTATAGATAATACATGGCTATATAACTTCACTATATAAAGGTAGGTAGCATTTTGTGTATGTACAATAAGACTAAATTTATTTTGAAAATTATAACCAATATTGAAAAATATATTTTAATAATTGAACACTGAATATAAATATTTAATAAATATTATAGACTTCAGTTAAAACTCTTCAAAAAGGCACATTCTAAGCAAAATGTAGGGGTCACAATAGTTTATTTTTTTCCACATTCTTACAGCCTATTTCTATTGTTGAAACCCATAGCATCAGAAGTTGTTCTAGATTAATTTGATAAAAAGTAAACCAACAATTCCAACATAGCTGGGGGAGAGGGTGGGGTGGGGAGCAGAACAAGCTGCTACTAGTGTGCTGCTGCTGCTGCTAAGTGTAAATATCTAGAAATATAGAAGATTTCCTAGCCTAGCTGATGAAGACCAAGAGACTGTTTCTTAACCATTAAATACATCTGTGCATTTCCTACCTAATCACACCAAGGCCCTCAGGTTAAATGAGAATTCACACCCTCATTAGAACAGCTAGCCATTACGAGACTCTTCCTATTACAACGGTACTACACAGGTTGCATGTTTTCCTAGTTCATTGATTCAATGATGGGCGGGTTTTTCTTCTTCAGACTCATGTGTATTGTCAGTACCTCAATAAGAGAGAAAATGCTTGCTCAGATTTGCCAGCTTATTTGAAGTATACCAGAGCTCTTACCATCTGATAGAATTATGTGACACACACATGTATGAGGGTCCAACCTAAATACTTAGAGTTAACTAAAATGGATCTTTAATAGTTGAATAGATTGTATCTATGTCTGTTAGTATAGTAATAGTATTTCCTTCAGTAGGACACTAGAAAAGTTCCAGTCCACATTTTCTCTCAACATGGCATTAGGATCCTCTGCTGCTGCTGCTGCTAAGTCACTTCAGTCGTGTTCGACTCTGTGCGACCCCACAGATGGCAGCCTACCAGGCTCCCTCGTCCCTGGGATTCTCCAGGCAAGAACACTGGAGTGGGTTGCCATTTCCTTCTCCAGTGTATGAAAGTGAAAAGTGAAAGTGAAGTCACTCAGTCATGTCCAACTCCTAAGGACCCCATGGACTTCAGCCTACCAGGCTCCTCCATCCATGGGATTTGCCAGGCAAGAGTATTGGATAGGATCCTCTAGGTTTACCTAATGTCAGACTGGTGTAGCTCAAAAAGTAAAAAGCAACTCCATCTCACAAAAGGGATTTGTGGTTGGCTTTGATGTAAATTGGGCATGAAATAAATATCTTACTGCTAAAGCAGAGAAGCAAAATCTATTATGAACTTGAAATGGATCTCAAAATAGCAAATCATTTTCTATGGTATAGTATTTTCTCTGCTATTGTTTTGCTTTATTCATTTTTAAAGCTTTGCTGAGAAGCAATTATGTTACCCTTTCTCTTTTCTTTCATTACTTATGAATTCAATATTAACTTCTACTTATTACCACTTGGTTTTATTTTTAAAGAACTATGAGAATTTTAAGGACATTAAAGGCTTTGTTGACTAGGTGACTGTTAATATATTGTCTTTTAACTATCTTCTCACAGATTAGCATGGTCTGAAATTCTTGATATCTTAAAACGCACAAACAATTTAAATTTGTAGAATTCCTTGACGATTACTTGATGACAGTTCAGTTATTTACAACAGATCTAAAAGGTAAACAAGCAATCAAATTTTCAGAGCTTTTTAATGTTATGGTTCCTAAATAGCTTTTTGTCATAGTGTTAAGATAACTTATTAAAAAACCTGCAGATCAGTGCATTTTGGTGAGTTTACATGAAATCAATATACTTTCAGTTTCATTTTTTGTTGTTGATGAAAAATCAGGTTAGGCATTCATGTATATATAAAGTACATCTCCTTCAAATGAGTTAAAGGTATACTAAATATTAATGATATATTTGTGATTATGTGAGAAAGTCAAATGGTCTGAGTTTTTAAATTGAGTAAAGAAGTATAGGAGTTTCTGCTCTAATATTATTTAAGTGTTTTTGGAAAAGTCTTGGTACTACTGCTGCTGCTAAGTCGCTTCAGTCGTGTCTGACTCTGTGAGACCCCACAGACGGCAGCCCACCAGGCTCCCCCATCCCTGGGATTCTCCAGGCAAGAATACTGGAGTGGGTCGCCATTTCCTTCTCCAATGCATGAAAGTGAAAAGTAAAAGTGAAGTCGCTCAGTCGTGTCCCACTCTCAGCGATCTCATGGACTGCAGCCTACCAGGCTCCTCTGTCCATGGGATTTTCCAGGCAAGAGTACTGGAGTGGGGTGATATTGCCTTCTCTGAAAACTTGGTGAGGAAATACCAATAGATTAGGGGGTCAAAGTTTGAAATCTATGAAACTTTGTAACAGGAGCAATAGCAAAATCATAAATCAAAATAATAATGCAATAACATTTCTAGTAAATGAAGAATATCTTAGTAAATATAGAATTTATCTTCAAAAATAGACTGGAAAGGTTGTTTGATAGATAGGATGATGGAAAAGGATTGGAGCTGAGGAAAACAAGAGCAGAAAAACTTCCCCAGAAAGGACAGGTGGAGCAGTACTTTCTTTCACACGCACAAATGGTGAAATGAACACTTCCAAAGCAGAATGTAGTTAAACTAACCCACGGAGATCTGTGGGTATGACATCATGCCACACTTCTATTTCAGTGGGATTTTACTGACTTTAGCTATCTGAGGGAAACTTACTTTCAGCTACAGGTTCTTTGTAGTAAAACGCTTGAATGTGCTGAGAAAAAATATATATGAATCAATGCTATTTCTGAATTATGGTGTCACTCATGTTCTGTCAGTTGCATTTTACATTTACCTTTTTCTTTATGTAGTTATGCATTGTTGAAAAGCGGACTGTACTTGTTTTAAGGAATTAAATTGCATTTTCCTCTTTACAAAATTGCATATGAAATTCAAACGATTTTCAAATCAATTTTGGACTCATACTTATGTTCCCACAGTACATTCAAGATTAATAATGCTCTTACATTAACTTTGTTTAGGAAAAACTTACCTGAGCAGTGTTTTAAAACCTCTTTAACAAAAGCTCTATGTAGGCAATATCATAAAAACATACACCAATTTCTTTAATACTTTGACTCTCTGTGAAGCACCTTCATGCTCTCTGATAAAGTTAGTGGATTCTTGAGTTAAAATTCCACACTGCAGAGAAATAGTTATCAACTCAAAAATTTTTTATTAATGAATTACTTTTATATTTTTAAATTGTACTATTAATTAGAGATAAAAATGAGTAAAAGACATTTCAACACTCAAGACTGAAAACAAAAATGGATATCAAGCAAACAGTACTTGTAAGAAAACGTCTGCATTTTTTTTTTTTTTTTAGAATCTTAAAGTACACTTCAAGACCATGAGAAATATAGAGATAAATAAGGTCATTTTGGAATGAATAACCTGGTCAAGTTGTTTATGAAGTTACTAGAAACTAAGTATCTATACAATTAATAGAATTTCAAAATAAAAAGGATTTAAGGAGAGATAAATCCATAACAATAGTTACTCTAACACTTTTCTTTCAATAATTTATTCAATAAGTAAATAATCTCTAAGGATGTAGAATATTTGCAAAACACAGTTAACCAATTTGAATCTGTTGCATTTAGGACACTATACCTAATAGTAACAGAAAACATATCCAGTTTAAGTATACAAATAACTTTTTTCAAAAGAGACCATCTGCTGAACCATTAAGTAAATATCAATAAATTTCAAACCATACTGAAAGATGGGAGCAAAGTCATATAGAAGATGTTCCCTGACCACAGCAGTGTTAAATTAATTAGTAAATAAAAGGTGTCTAGAAAATCCCTAAGTGTTTGAAAAGCACACCACATAATTTCAAGTAAGAATCATAAGAAAAATCACAAAGCAAATTAAAAAAAAAATGGAACTAAATGAAAATGAGAGCAAAATGAGTGAAAAATTGTCTCTGCAGCTAACTCATTCTATAGAAGGAAATAGAACTTTCTAGACTAATATGAGATGAGTGCATTAGTTTCCTACAACTACTCTAACAAATTAACACAAATTTAATAACTTAACTCACAGTTACTCTGTTACACTTCAGGAAGTCAGAAATCCAAAGCCAGTTTCACTGTCCAATACTCACAATGTGGGGAAAGCCACGATTCCTCTGAAGGCTTTGGGGAAGAATTCATTTTTTAAGTTCCTGAAGTTGTATTATTTGTACATCTGGCTGCAAGGTTCCTGGCTGTTCTTCCATCTTTATTTTTTCTTTTTTTTTTAATTTAAATTTATTTATTTTAATGGAGGCTAATTACTTTACAATATTGTAGTGGTTTTGCCATACATCAACATGAATCTGCCACAAATGTACACATGTTCCCCATCATGAACCCCTCTCCCACCTCCCTCCCCATACCATCCCTCTGGGTCTTCCCAGTGCACCAGCCCCAAGCATCCTGTATCATGCATCAAACCTGGACTGGCAATTCGTTTCTTATATGATATTATACATGTTACAATGCCATGCTCCCAAATCATCCCACCCTCTCCCTCTCCCACAGAGTCCAAAAGACTATTCTATACATCTGTATCTCTTTTGCTGTCTTGCATACAGGGTTATCGTTACCATCTTTCTAAATTCCATATATATGCATTAGTATACTGTATTGGTGTTTTTCTTTCTGGCTTACTTCACTCTGTATAATTGGCTCCAGTTTCATCCACCTCATTAGAACTGATTCAAATGTATTCTTTTTAATGGCTGAGTAATACTCCGTTGTGTATATGTCCACGGCTTTCTTATCCATTCGTCTGCTGATGGACATCTAGGTTGCTTCCGTGTTCTGGCTATTATAAACAGTGCTGCGATGAACATTGGGGTACACATGTCTCTTTTAATTCTGGTTTCCTCAGTGTGTATGCCCAGCAGTGGGATTGCTGGGTCATAAGGCAGTTCTATTTCCAGTTTTTTAAGGAATTTCCACACTGTTCTCCATAGCGGCTGTACTAGTTTGCATTCCCACCAACAGTGTAAGAGGATTCCTTTTTCTCCACATTCTCTCCAGCATTTATTGCTTGTAGACTTTTGGATCGCAGCCATTCTGACTGGTGTGAAATGGAATGTCATTGTGGTTTTGATTTGCATTTCTCTGATAATGAGTGATGTTGAGCATCTTTCCATGTGTTTGTTAGCCATCTGTATGTCTTCTTTGGAGAAATGTCTGTTTAGTTCTTTGGTCCATTTTTTGATTGGGTCGTGTATTTTTCTGGAATTGAGCTGCAGGAGTTGCTTGTATATTTTTGAGATTAGTTGTTTGTCAGTTGCTTCATTTGCTATAATTTCTCCCATTCTGAAGGCTGTCTTTTCACCTTGTTTAGAGTTTCTTTTGTTGTGCAGAAGTTTTTAATTAGGTCCCATTTATTTATTTTTGCTTTAATTTCCAATATTCTGGGAGGTGAGTCATAGAGGATCCTGCTATGATTTATGTCGGAGAGGGTTTGCCTATGTTCTCCTCTAGGAGTTTTATAGTTTCTGGTCTTACATTGAGATCTTTAATCCATTTTGAGTTTATTTTTGTGTATGGTGTTAGAAAGTGTTCTAGTTTCATTTTTTTACAAGTGGTTGACCAGTTTTCCCATCACCACTTGTTAAAGACATTGTCTTTAATCCACTGTATATTCTTACCTCCTTTGTCAAAGATAAGTTGTCCGTAGGTGGTGGGTTTAGCTCTGGGCTTTCTATTTTGTTCCATTGATCTATATTTCTGCCTTTGTGCCAGTACTATACTGTCTTTATGACTGTGGCTTTGTAGTAGAACCTGAAGTCAGGCAGGTTGATTCCTCCAGTTCCATTCTTCTTTCTTAAGATTGCTTTGGCTATTCAAGGTTTTTTGTATTTCCATACAAATTGTGAAATTATTTGTTCTATCTCTGTGAAAAATACCGTTGGTAGCTTGATAGGGATTGCATTGAATCTATGGATTATTTTGGGTAGTATACTCATTTTCACTATATTGATTCTTCTGATCCATGAACATGGCATATTTCTCCATCTATTAGTGTCCTCTTTGATTTTTTCACCAGTGTTTTATAGTTTTCTATATACAGGTCTTTAGTTTCTTTAGGTAGATATATTCCTAACTATTTTATTCTTTTCATTGCAATGGTGAATTGGATTGTTTCCTTAATTTCTCTTTCTATTTTCTCATTATTAATATATAGGAATGCAAGGGATTTCTGTGTGTTGATGCTATATCCTGCAACTTTACTATATTCATTGATTAGCTCTAGTAATTTTCTGGTGGAGTCTTTAGGGTTTTCTATGTAGAGGATCTTGTCATCTGCAAACAGTGAGAGTTTTACTTCTTCTTTTCCAATTTGGATTCTTTTTATTTCTTTTTCTGCTCTGATTGCTGTGGGCAAAATTTCCAAAACTATGTTGAATAGTAGTGGTGAAAGTGGGCACCCTTGTCTTGTTCCTGACTTTAGGGGAAATGCTTTCAATGTTTCACCATTGAGCATAATGTTTGCTGTGGGTTTATCATATATAGCTTTTATTATGTTGAGATATGTTCCTTCTAGTCCTGCTTTCTGGAGAGTTTTTATCATAAATGGATGTTGAATTTTGTCAAGGGCTTTCTCTGCATCTATTGAGATAATCATATGGCTTTTATTTTTCAATCTGTTGATGTGGTGTATTACATTGATTTATTGGTGGATATTGAAGAATCCTTGCATCCCTGGGATAAAGCCCACTTGGTCATGGTGTATGATCTTTTTAATGTGTTGTTGGATTCTAATTGCTAGAATTTTGTTAGGGATTTTTGCATCTATGTTCATCAGTGATATTGGCCTGTAGTTTTCTTTTTTGGTGGCATCTTTGTCGGGTTTTGGTATTAGGGTGATGGTGGCCTCATAGAATAAGTTTGGAAGTTTACCTTTCTCTGCAATTTTCTGGAAGAGTTTGAGTAGGATAGGTGTTAGTGCTTCTCTAAATTTTTGGTAGAGTTCAGCTGTGAAGCCATCTGGACCTGGGCTTTTGTTTGCTGGAAGAATTCTGATTACAGTTTCAATTTCCATGCTTGTGATGGGTCTGTTAAGATTTTCTATTTCTTCCTGGCCCAGTTTTGGAAAGTTATACTTTTCTAAGAATTTGTCTATTTCTCCCACGTTGTCCATTTTATTGCCATATAATTGCTGATAGTAGACTCTTATGATCCTTTGTATTTCTATGTTGTCTGTTGTGATCTCTCCATTTTCATTTCTAATTTTATTGATTTGATTTTTCTCCCTTTGTTTCTTGATGAGTCTGGCTAATGGTTTGTCAATTTTATTTATCCTTTCAAAGAACCAGCTTTTGGCTTTGTTGATTTTTGCTATGGTCTCTTTTGTTTCTTTTGCATTTATTTCTGCCTTAATTTTAAAGATTTCTTTCCTTCTACTAACCCTGGGGTTCTTCATTTTTTCTTTTCTGGTTGCTTTAGGTGAAGAGTTAGGTTATTTATTTCACTTTTTTCTTGTTTCTTGACATATGCCTGTATTGCTATGAACTTTCCCCTTAGCATTGCTTTTACAGTGTCCCACAGGTTTTGGGTTGTCGTGTTTTCATTTTCATTCGTTTCTATGCATATTTTGATTTATTTTTTGATTTCTTCTGTGATTTGTTGATTATTCAGCAGCATGTTGTTCAACCTCCATATGTTGGAATTTTTAATAGTTTTTCTCCTGTAATTGAGATCTAATCTTACTGCGTTATGGTCAGAAAAGATGCTTGAAATGATTTCATTTTTTTTGAATTTACCAAGGCTATATTTATGGCCTAGGATGTGCTCTATTCTGGAGAAGGTTCTGTGTGCACTTGAGAAAAAGGTGAAATGAATTATTTTGGGGTTAAATGTCCTATAGATATCTATTAGGTCTAACTGGTCTATTGGATCATTTGAAGTTTGTGTTCCTTGTTAATTTTCTGTTTAGTTGATTATCCATAGGTGTGAGTGTGGTATTAAAGTCTCCCACTATTATTGTGTTATTGTTAATTTCCCCTTTCATATTTGTTAGCATTTGTCTTACATATTGCAGTGCTCCAATTTTGGGTGCATATATATTTATAATTGTTATATCTTCTTCTTGGATTGGTCCTTTGATCATTATGTAGTGTCCTTCTTTGTCTATTTTCACAGCCTTTGTTTTAAAGTCTATTTTATCTGATATGAGTATTGCTACTCCTGCTTTCTTTTGGTCTCTATTTGCATGGAATATCTTTTTCCAGCCCTTCACTTTCAGTCAGTATGTGTCCCTTGTTTTGAGGTGGGTCTCTTGTAATCAACATATATAGGTGTCTTATTTTTGTATCCATTCAACCAGGTTTGTCTTTTGTTTGGGGCATTCAACCCATTTATGTTTAATGTTACTATTGATAACTATGATCCTGTTGCCATTTACTTTTTGTTTTTGGGTTCGATGCAAAAAAGCAAAATGGCTGTCAGGGGAGACCTTACAAATAGCTGTGAAAAGAAGAGAAGTGAAAAGCAAAGGAGAAAAGGAAAGATATAAACATCTGAATGCAGAGTTCCAAAGAATAGCAAGAAGAAATAAGAAAGCCTTCTTCAGCGATCAATGCAAAGAAATAGAGGAAAACAACAGAATGGGAAAGACTAAAGATCTCTTCAAGAATATCAGAGATACCAAAGGAACATTTCATGCAAAGATGGGCTCGATAAAGGACAGAAATGGTATGGACCTAATGGAAGCAGAAGATATTAAGAAGAGATGGCAAGAATACACAGAAGAACTGTACAAAAAAGATCTTCATGACCCAGATAATCACGATGGTGTGATCACTCATCTAGAGCCAGACTTCCTGGAATGTGAAGTCAACTGGGACTTAGAAAGCATAATACGAACAAAGCTAGTGGAGGTGAAAGCATTCCAGTTGAGCTATTCCAAATCCTGAAAGATGATGCTGTGAAAGTTCTGCACTCAATATGCCAGCAAATTTGCAAAACTCAGCAGTGGCCACAGGACTGGAAAAGGCCAGTTATCATTCCAATCCCAAAGAAAGGCAATGCCAAAGAATGCTTAAACTACTGCACAATTGCACTCATCTCACATGCTAGTAAAGTAATGCTCAAAATTCTCCAAGCCAGGCTTCAACAATATGTAAACCGTGAACTTCCTGATGCTCAAGCTGGTTTTAGAAGAGGCAGAGGAACCAGAGATCAAATTGCCAACATCCACTGGATCATGGAAAAAACAAGAAAGTTCCAGAAAAGCATCTATTTCTGCTTTATTGACTATGCCAAAGCCTTTGACTGTGTGGATCACAATAAACTGTGGAAAATTCTGAAAGACATGCAAATACCAGACCACCTGATCTGCCTCTTGAGACATTTGTATGCAGGTCAGGAAGCAACAGTTAGAACTGGACATGGAACAACAGACTGGTTCCAAATATGAAAAGGAGTACGTCAAGGCTGTATATTGTCACCCTGCTTATTTAACTTCTATGCAGAGTACATCATGAGAAACGCTGGACTGGAAGAAACACAAGCTGGAATCAAGATTGTCGGGAGAAATATCAATAACCTCAGATATGCAGATGACACCACCCTTATGGCAGAAAGTGAAGAGGAACTCAAAAGCCTCTTGATGAAAGTGAAAGTGGAAAGTGAAAAAGTTGGTTTAAAGCTCAGCATTCAGAAAATGAAGATCATAGCATCCGGTCCCATCATTTCATGGGAAATAGATGGGGAAACAGTGGAAACAGTGTCAGACTTTACTTTTGGGGGCTCCAAAATCACTGCAGATGGTGACTGCAGCCATGAAAGTAAAAGACGCTTACTCCTTGGAAGAAAATTTATGACCAACCTAGATAGCATATTCAAAAGCAGAGACATTACTTTGCCAACAAAGGTCTGTCTAGTCAAGGCTATGGTTTTTCTGTGGTCATGTATGAATGTGAGAGTTGGACTGTGAAGAAGGCTGAGTGCCAAAGAATTGATGCTTTTGAACTGTGGTATTGGAGAAGACCCTTGAGAGTCCCTTAGACTGCAAGGAGATCCAACCAGTCCATTCTGAAGGAGATCAGCCCTGGGATTTCTTTGGAAGGAATGATGCTAAAGCTGAAACTCCAGTACTTTGGCCACCTCATGTGGAGAGTTGACTCATTGGAAAAGACTCTGATTCTTGGAGGGATTGAGGGCAAGAGGAGAAGGGGACGGTAGAGGATGAGATGGCTGAATGGCATCACTGACTTGATGGATGTGAGTCTCAGTGAACTCCAGGAGTTGGTGATGAACAGAGAGGCCTGGCGTGCTGTGATTTATGGGGTCGCAAAGAGTCGGACACCACTAAGCGACTGACTGATCTGATCTGATCTGATCTTATACACCCTTTTTGGGTTTCTTGTCTAGAGAATATCCTTTAGCATTTATTGGAGAGGTGGTTTGGTGGTGCTGAATTCTCTCAGCTTTTGTTTGTCTGCAAAACTTTTGATTTATCCTTCATATTTGAATGAGATCCTTGCTGGGTACAGTAATCTGGGCTGTAGGTTATTTTCTTTCATCATTTTAAGTATGTCTTGCCATTCCCTCCTGGCCTGAAGAGTTTTTATTGAAAGATCAGCTGTTATCCGTATAGGATTCCCCTTGTGTGTTGTTGTGTTTCCCTTGCTGCTTTTAATATTTGTTCTTTGTGTTTGATCTTTGTTAATTTGATTAATATGTGTTGGGGTGTTTTGCCTTGGGTTTATCCTGTTTGGGACTCTCTGGGTTTCTTGGACTTGGGTGGTTATTTCCTTCCCCATTTTAGGGAAGTTTTCAACTATTATCTCAAGTGTTTTCTCATTGTCTTCCTTTTAGTCTTCTTCTTCTGGGACTCCTACGATTCAAATTTTGGAGCATTTAATTTTGTCCCAAAGGTCTCTGAGATTGTCCTCATTTCTTTTAATTCATTTTTCTTATTTCCTCTCTGATTCATTTATTTCTACCATTCTGTCTTCTATTCCACTAATCCTATCTTCTGCCTCCATTATTCTATGTTTTTGATCTAATTTATTGCATTATTCATTATATTGACTCTTTTTTACTTTCTTCTAGGTCCTTGTTAAACCTTTCTTGCATCTTCTCAAATCTTGTCTCCAGGCTGTTTATTTGTGATTCTATTTTGATTTCAAGATTTTGGATCATTTTCAGATAGTTCCTTGGTCCGGCTTATATTTCTCAAGATCTATAGGCACCTTCCTATATAGTCGGTGCTAAATGCATGGGTTTTAATTTATGGCACCTGTCACTTCCAAGGCGGTTCCCTCTGTTTTAGCTTTTCTTTGCTGGTCTCTTCAGTAGCTGATTTCCGTGCTGACACAACGGGGGCGGTAGTGGACACTTTTTTTAGACTCATTTGTTCAGTCATGCTGTGGGGAGGGAGGGACGCTGCAAACAAATAACACTGGAGTCTGTGGGGAGTGCTCACAGTGTCTCAGCAACACTGGGCCTGCCCCCGCTCACGGCGCATGTGCCCTCCCTGTCCACACAGCTGAGGTTCTAGGTTGCTCCACAGGGAATCGTCGGAGGCCGGCCCTGGGCTGCATGCACCTCCCAGGTCTAAGCTGCTCAGGTTCAGGCACTCAGGTAGTCCTCAGAGGTGCAGACTCCATTAGGCCTGCATTTTGCGCCCTTCCCAGGTCCAAGCAGCTCAGGTGATGAGGTCTTTGGTGAGTGCAGTTGGTGCAACGTATCGCCTCTCCTGTCCCTGCCGTTCGGTTTTCTGGGTGTACAACTGACACACCTCAGGTGGATGATGACTGTCCAGAACCCCAAGAAGTCTTAGTCAGCAAAGAAGCCTGCTTGCAGTTTGGTAGATAATGTCTCTCTGGGGCTGCGATTGCCCCCTTCCGGCTCTGGCTGCCTATCACCAGAGGGGGATGGTCTGCAGCCGGCTAGTTCTGTTCAGTCCTTTGTTCTGTGTGTGATCCTGGTGGTGTCTTAGGGCTTTTCGCGTGGTAGCTATCCCACAGTCTGGTTTGCTAGCCCAAGCTAGTTCTCTCTGATTACTCTAGGGGCATTCAGGCCTGATCCTTACTCTAAGCAACACAGCCCACGCCTCCCTGCCCAGCCCCTGCCTGCCAGTGGCGGATGCAGGTGTCTGTGCTGCTTCTCCGCTGGAGGAGTTACCGTTGGGCTTGTAATCTGTGGGTTTTAATTATTTATTTATTTTTCCTCCCTGTTATGTTACCCTCTGTGCTTCCAAGGCTTGCCACAGACTCGGCAGTGAGAGTGTTTCCTGGTGTTTGGAAACTTATGTCTTTTTAAGACTGCCTTCCCAGGATGGAGCTCCGTCCCTACCTCTTTTGTCTCCTTTTTGTCTTTTATATTTTTTCCTACCTCCTTTCGAAGACAATGGGCTGCTTTTGCGGGTGCCTGATGTCCTCTGCTGGCATTTAGAAGTTGTTTTGTATAATTTACTCAGCGTTTAAATGTTCTTTTGACGAATTTGTAGAGGAGAAAGTGGTCTCCCCATCCTATTCCTCCACCATCTTAGGACTGCCCTCTGTTCTTACATCTTTAAAGACAGAAGTGCAACACTTCACACAGCCTCCCTTTTGTCTTCCATCTCTCTAGTACTGCCCCCACCTGCCTCTCTCTCACAAGGATGCTTGTGATTACATCATTTAACCTACCTGGATAATCTAGGCTATTCTTCCAATCTTAAATCATTAACCGTAGCACAAACTATAGAGTCCCATTTGCCATGTAAAAGGCAACATTCCCAGGGCCCAGGAAGCAGGACTTGGATGGATGTCTTGGGGGTCACTACTCAGCCTACCAGAGGAGGCAAAGTGGTTTAAAATTAGTGATCCAAGATTTTGTACATATATATATATATATATATATATATATATATATATATATGGCAGATAAAAACCAAAAAGAAAAGTCACAATGAAGATAAAAACAAAGATGGATAAAATAAAGGCAGTCATTCAAAACAATATATTAAAGACAAAACTTATTTCTTTAACATGGTTGTTAATAAACTCTAAGAAATTCACAAAGACAATTAGGAAAAAAATGAAAATAAAAATGGTACCATAGATCTGTCAAATATAGAAAAAGAAAATAATAAGTATGTCATAAGCAAATTAAAAAAATAAATTTTACAACATAGATAAAATCATTAGTGTTTGTGTACTTTAGTTATTTTGGAATGTGTTTGAGTTTGGCTATTTTTTAAATTAGAGAGATATAAAATAATTAGAGAATAGGAAATGCAAGGAAAAAAAATCAGAAGTATTCATGTTTCATATATAAAGACCATCGGGGACCCACCTGTAGATTAAAAGTTCCAAGAAGCCATTCATGCATCACAGGGGACCATGAACCATCTTAATTAAAGGGTGATATTCTATACAGTTGTACTTAAGCCCTTGGGCATGGCCACAGCCTGTTAGAAACCTGGTCACAGAGTAAGAGGTGAGGGGCAGGTAAGCAGAGCTTCATCTGCTGCTTCCCATAACTTGCATTATCTCCTAAACTGCAACCCCCCAAGCCCCACCACACATTGATGGAAACAATGTCTACCAAGAAACTGGTCCTGGTACCAAAAAAGGTTGGGGACTGCTGATTCTCTAGGGTTTGGGTTTGCACTCAGTGGTTTTGAGTAAGGTTTAAAAAAGCAAGCATTTCCTCTGATATCAGAAAGTTGGGGTAATTTTATGACTAATTTCCTAATAAGTTTCACCTAGGAGACAGGTGACATGAATTGAGGCTAATGTAATTGGGAAAGGAGTTTTTCAGCACAGGGAGCCAAAATAGAAGGATGTTTGATTACTTTTACAGTTTTCACAGTGTCCTTGTTTCTGAGTTAGACAGGGTTACAGAGTGAGCTGCTTTTGTTCTGCTCCTACACGTTCTTGGACTGATCTGTCTAAACGGCAGCCTGCTGACTTTTCCACATTAGTAAGGAAATATCTTGGTGCAACTGTTAGTGTTGTCAGGAACCAGCTGACAGCTGTCAGGTCTGCCTTTTTTTCTTTTTTTTTTTTTTTCCTCAGAGGCCTGAAATGTCTAGAAGCAATGAATACATTGCATTTCCCTTGTGGCTCAGTGGTAAAGAATCCACTTGCAATGCAGGAGATGTGAGTTCTATCCATTGGTCTGGAAGATCCCCTGGAGAAGGAAATGGCAACCCACTCCAGTATTCTTGCCTGAAAAAATCCCATGGACAGTGGAGCCTGGCAAGTTACAATCCATGGGTCACAAAAGAGTCTGAAGCTGTTACATGACCGAATGACTAAACAACAACAACAATGAATGCATTGCTTTCAAAAGTAGAGAAATATTTTTGAACCCTAGAGAAAGGAGAAACCCTGTGTGTTTTAGAGCAAGTTGAAGGTTGAATGGGGTGGTAGCTACATGGACCATCAGCATTTGGTGACATTCACACTCGCTCAGTACCTTCCCAAAAGGTTCTCATGTCCAACCTGCAGATGGATAAGTTAGACATCATCTAGAAGGATCTGTGAGGATGGTAACAGAGAGCATCAATACAGTAAAGAATGTGAAAAAAATAAGTTACCAATGGCTTTGAGCTGCTTCCTGTTACCCTATTAACATGTGGACAATTTTAAGACAGAAATCCAAAATTTAGTGGCCGGGGAAATCTTTATGAATGACCGTGTTAGGATCTCTTCTATCTCAAGGATTTTGGAAGATTTGTAATCAGAGATTAACCAGACTCCAAAACACAAATTACTCTGTGAAACAAAATAAGACAATATGGTTTTTAAAATTTTCTATACAACCTAGCCGGAGAAGGCAATGGCAACCCACACCAGTACTCTTGCCTGGAGAATCCCATGGACGGAGGAGCCTGGTAGGCTACAGTCCATGGGGTCGCTAAGAGTCGGACACGACTGAGCGACTTCACTTTCACTTTTCACTTTCATGCATTGGAGAAGGAAATGGTAACCCACTCCAGTATTCTTGCCTGGAGAATCCCAGGGACAGAGGAGTCTGTTGGGCTGCCATCTATGGGGTCCCACAGAGTTGGACACGACTGACGTGACTTTGCAGCAGCAGCAGCAGCAGCAGCATACAACCCAGTAATCCCATTGCTGGTCATACACAGCGAGGAAACCAGAATTGAAAGACACACGTGTATCCCAATGTTCATCACAGCACTGTTTATAATAGCCAGGACATGGAAGCAACCTACATGTCGATCAGCAGACGAATGGATAAGAAAGCGGTGGTACATATACACCATGGAATATTACTCAGCCATTAAAAAGAATATATTTGAATCAGTTCTAATGAGGTGGATGAAACTGGAGCCTATTATACAGAATGAAATAAGCCAGAAAGAAAAACACCAATACAATATACTAACGCATATATATGGAATTTAGAAAAATGGTAATGATAACCCTGTATGTGAGACAGCAAAAGAGATACAGATGTATAGAACAGTCTTTTAGACTCTGGGAGAGGGCAAGGGTGGGATGATTTGGGAGCATGGCATTGAAACATGTATAATATCATATGTGAAATGAATCGTGAGTCCAGGTTCAATGCATGATACAGGATGCATGGGGCTGGTGCACTGGGATGACCCAGAGGGATGGTATGGGAAGGAGGTGGGAGGGGGGTTCAGGATGGGGAACACATGTACACCCGTGGTGGATTCATGTGATGTATTGCAAAACCAACACAATATTGTAAAGTAATTGGCCTCCAATGTGGGGTATGAACCAGGACCCAAAAGATTCTAAAGAGTCACCATTATATGCTCCAGGGACTCAAGTCCTAATTAAAGTCTGGAAAGATGGGTCCCCAAAGGCTCAACTCCAGCCCACATGGAAGGGCCTCTACCCTGTAATACTTTCTACCCCCACAGCAGTCAAGATACCAGGACATGACTCCTGGATTCACTGCTCACGAGTCAAGCTGTGGAAGAAAACAGAAGAGGACACTTGATACACCTGTGAGCCCCTGGGAGATTGCAGATACCTATTCAGAACTACAAATGAGTGTCATTCTAATGAACACCCCCAAAATCTGTTTTCTGGGGATAAAATTTCTCAGGATAACTCTAAAGAGCCAACACAGCTTGACAGACTGTACTCCAAAACAGACAGGAGATATATCTTCTGATCCCTGAACAAGGAGGGACTTGAGTCATCGTGGCCATGTGAATTTAAAATTGACTAATGTCCCTACTAGTCCTTGTTATGCTATATTGATGATGCTTATGATTATTCCATGTACTGTCAATTGGCTAATCTGTTTTGTCTCTGCCGAAGTCAACCACCTACAACATGCAGTGCCAGTTCAACAAAGATATAAAACTACAGCCAACCACGGAAAATATCACACACCCTTGGACACTGCTATAAGGCCTCTGAGGCTTGAGACTAGCAAGAGGGGGAGGCCCAATACCCCTCGCCATCCCAGTTCAGCAGGAAGTAGCCAGAAAGACCTCGACGCCCCTATTCCCAAAGAATTGGGCCTCCCATCTCTTGAGGGGGGAATGTTAGGTAGGTAGAATAGGGAAAAGGAGTCCAAAATGGTGGTGGCTAAAAGACAAGGAAGGTCAAAGGGAGGTCCAAGGACCAGAGTGAAGACTTCAGGCAGAACAAACAGCACTCCTGGCTAAGCCCACTTTGCATAGGGCAGGCCCAGGTGGAGGAAAAAAAACATATAAAAGGAGGAGCCAAAGTGCTCTCTCATGGACTCTCTTTCCCACATGCGTGCACTCTTTTCTTTCTCTCTCTCTTTCATTTTCCTGCTATCTTCTAAATAAAATAGAGCTGTAACACTGAAAAAAATAAAATAAAATAAATAAATTTATATTAAAAAATTCTAATTGTGAATTTGAAATCTAACCAGATAAACTCACACAGTTCACATTAGGTGATACTTCTTGCCAATTTTACATGCATTTATACTGTATATCCCCTGGTAGCTCAGCTGGTAAAGAATCTGCCTGCAATGCAGGAGACCTGGATTCAATCCCTGGATTGGGAAGATCCCCTGGAGAAGGGAAATATTACCCACTCCAGTATTCTGGCCTAGAGTATTCCATTGACTGTACAGTTCATGGGTTTGCAAAGAGTCAGATTCGACTGAGAGACTTTCAATCACATATTGTATACAATGGATCTTCACTATGTTATGAGGTTATTTTGGGAAAGTCAGTACGTTTCTATGAGCTTTAATTATGACACCTCTAAAATAAGATGTATGCACTAATATATCCTTTGTCTCTATTCTTTTGTTGAACTATGTACATTGGTATCTATATTTAACTTCAAATGTTTATTCATATTTGGAAGTACCACAGAAGAACAAAACTCAGTTCCTGAAAATATTAAGCTGTATTTTGAGACTGTCTAGAGAAAGCAAAATAATTTTTCACCCAAGAATAATGTTAAAATAACATTAGCCAAACATTTTATAAATAACCCAATGTCTTTTTCTTCCCCCAACTACAGCTTTCTGTTTATCTCCTTTATAGACATCCTTACTATTTAGAGTCAAGACTAATAAAAATGGGTCAACAAAGGAATTGGGAAAGTATATCACTAGTGCCAGCAGCAAAACTGAGTGCATGCTTGTGGCCACCTCCTATCTTTCACTCATGGCATCTTAGGAATTTATAGCACCATAGCACGGCTGCACCATCATATTCCATGTATTTTCTGAATCTACATATGCTATCAAATTAAAATGCAATTAAATGCATGAGAATGATGAATGTTTTATTAAGTAAAAATATGTTTATTCTACAAGCAAAGGAAAATGTCTAGCTCATGAAATTATAGAAAAGAGACATAAAAATACTGACAACATCTATAAAAACTTGATTTGGGACTGATGATTGTGAACTCTGTAAGGGAGGTGGCTTGAGTGCTCAGTTGCTTCAGTCATGTCTGATTCTGTGACCCTATGGATTGTAGGGGCTAGTCTCCTCTATCCATGGGATTCTCCAGGCAAGAGTACTGAAGTGGCTTGCTATGCCCGTTTCCAAGGGATCTTCCTTACCCAGGAATCGATACCATACCTCTTGTGTCTCCTGCATTGCAGGTTGATTCTTTAAACACTGAGCCACCTGGGAGGCCCAAGGAAGGTGGCAGATGAAAAAAACTACTTGCAGACCATGGAGTTGATTATTGGCTATCTACCGCTGATCAGGTACATGACCCTGGACGGGTTATTTTACCAATTTCCTCATTTGTAAAATAAATATGTTAATATATACACCAGAGTGTTCTGATTTAAAATTTAAAAGCACATGCAAAGTGATTAAATTATTTGGCAAATAGCAAGCACTCAATACCTGTCAGCTTTTAGATTGTTCCTGCCCACTTCTGGCCTCTGTGGAAATTTATTTTTCAGATTTGTCCTTCCAGTGTTTATTTACATTCTTTTTCACTTGACTTCCTTAGATCTTTGACACTTTTTACACGAACCAGGAATATTTAATATAATATGAACACTCAAATAATGAATATTTTTAGATAAACCAAGGGGAAAGAAAACAATGGGGTCATCTATTCATTCTATCAGTAGAGTTACTGTTTAAATTCAGTGATGTCAGCTGGTCTGTCCATAATATAATTCACATGCCTCTACTGCAGATGGCAACTGCAGCAATGAAATTAAAAGATGCTTACTCCTTGTAAGGAAAGTTATGACCAACCTAGACAGCATATTAAAAAGCAGAGACATTACTTTGTCAACAAAGGTCCATCTAGTCAAGGCTATGGTTTTTATAGTGGTCATATGAGAGTTGGACTATAAAGAAAGCTGAGTGCTGAAGAATTGATGCTTTTGAACTGTAGTGTTGGAGAAGACTCTTGAGAGTCCCTTGGACTGCAAGGAGATCCAACCAGTCCATCCTAAAGGAAATTAATCCTGGATGTTCATTGGAAGGACTGATGTTGAAGCTGAAATTCCAATACTTTGGCCACCTGATACAAAAAGCTGACTCATTTGTAAAGACCTATTGCTGGGAAAGATTGAGGGCAGGAGGAAAAGGGGACGACAGAGGATGAGATGGTTGGATGGCATCACTGACTCATTGGACATGGGTTTGGGTAAACTCTGAGAGTTGGTGATGGACAGGGAGGCCTGGCATGCTGCGGTTCATGGGGTCACAAAGAGTCGGACACGACTGAGCAACTGAACTGAATTGACTTGTATCATAAAATATAATCCCTATGCTTCTTATCATCTGAACAAAGCAATTTCTCTGTGTGTCTATATTAAAAATATAAAGTGTGGTGGACATTAGTACAATTTACTAATATTTGTAGTTTTCCTCCTTCCAATTATACAAGGTATTTGCATCCCTGCCATGTTAAGGTTTTTGCTCAAGTGGCTAATGAAATGTTGCCCTTTCAGGTGGATGTGTCTAATGTCTGGTGCTCAAATCTGCAGCCCATACATTCTCTGCAGGGGTGATTGTGGAAAAAAGTGATAAGAAGATGCCATAAGACTGAGACTGTGGGGACAGTCTCAGACTCTTACCTGAGTCTACATATAGACAGTAACTATCTTAAATAAATAAAATAATAAATTTTGTTGTTGCACAGACTTTCTTTCATCAGCCAAAAGTAACAGGAAGTCCAAATCAGCACTGGTTTCAACAAAATACAAAAAAAAATTGATTTCTCTCTTAGAAAATTGAGAGTTAAATTGAGTAAGTTAAATGGAGGCAGCAGCATCAGGGATGGAAAGATGCCCAACAGTTCCAATGGACAGGCTTTTCTGAACTGGTTGTTGTAAGGTCTCCCTTACTCAGTATGTTGCTGGTTTAGAATTGCTGTTTCAACTCTAACTTTCATATCCACATTACAATCAATAAGAAGAAATAAAAAAGCAATAAAGACATGGTTCTTCCCTTTAATAACTTTTTTTCTGTAAGTTGCACATACATTTGCATTCTGTTGGAATGTAACATAGTTACATAATCATTATTACTTGTTAAGGCAGTAGAAAATAAAAGCTACATTCTGAAAGGCCAGGTGTCCAACTGGAACATTTTGAAAGAGATAATGGTTTTTTGGAGAAGGCAATGGCACCCCACTCCAGTACTCTTGCCTGGAAAATCGCATGGATGGAGGAGCCTGGTAGGCTGCAGTCCATGCGGTGGCAAAGAGTCAGACATGACTAAGCGACTTCACTTTCACTTTTCACTTTCATGCATTGGAGAAGGAAATGGCAACCCACTCCAGTGTTCTTGCCTGGAGAATCCCAGGG
This sequence comes from Bos grunniens, assembly GCF_055505025.1. Classification (NCBI taxonomy): domain Eukaryota; kingdom Metazoa; phylum Chordata; class Mammalia; order Artiodactyla; family Bovidae; genus Bos; species Bos grunniens. The sequence goes on along the minus strand of NC_141170.1, from coordinate 110,454,665 downwards.
ATGGGGGAACCTGGTGGCCTGCCATCTATGGGGTCACACAAAGTCGGACACGACTGACGCGACTTAGCAGCAGCAGCAGGGGATCTCAAAAGAAAGATTTTATCATTTAGGTATTTTATAAATTACAGTCACAATGCCTAATGTCTGCAATGGGAAAGACATGGGCAGTTATGTTGGAACACACTGAATCTTTGCTCAAGACTGTCTGTATCCTAGAAATTGCTTAGATGGGTACTGCCAACATGCAACTCTACTCAAAGCTACTATAGATAACCAAGATCCTTTGGGACCAATATATTTTACTATATCTAGGATTTTTTTCTTTTTTCCCCCAGCTTTATTGAGATATAATTGACATACAGCATTGTGTAAGTTTAAGTTGTATTATGTGAAGATTTAGTACTATATATGTTGTAAGGTGATTACCAAAATTAGAATAAGACGTTAACACATGCTTACCTTACATAGCTCCTCCAGGCCGCCGCCCCTGACCCCGGACTTGGGTAGCTCTTCTTGGCCGTTCCTGCACCCTTGCAGCCTGGCACTCTTGGCTGCTGCCCCTGACCTCGGATGTGGGGTAACTCCTCTTGGCCGCTGCCCTTCGGGCATGGGGTCCTCCTGGCTTCTGCCCCTGACCTCAGACGCGGGGTAGCTCCCCCTTGGCTGCGCTTAGTGCACCGGTCTCAGCCACCCGTGCTTAGTGCGCTGAGCTACCCCACGTCCAAGGTCAGGGGAGGCAGCCGAGAGGAGCTACCCTGCGTCGGAGGTCAGGGGCAGCAGTCGAGAGGAGCTACCCCACGTCCGAGGCTAGGGGCGGTGGCCGGGAGGAGCAACCCCATGTCCAAGGAGCAGTGGCTGCGCGGGCGCAGGAGGGCCTAGACAAGCTATCCCATGGTGAAGGTCAGGAAGTGCAGTGGGGAGGAGATACCCCTTGTCCAAGGTAAGGAGCAGTGGCTGCGCTTTGCTGGAGATACCCACGCCCAAGGTAAGAGAAACCCAAGTAAGACGGTAGGTATTGCAAGAGGGCATCAGAGGGCAAACACACTGAAACCATACTCACAGAAAACTAGTCAAACTAATCACACTAGGACCACAGCCTTGTCTAACTCAATGAAACAAAGCCATGCCCATGGGGCAACCCAAGACGGCCCGATCATGGTGGAGAGATCTGACAGAATGTGGTCCACTGGAGAAGGGAATAGCAAACCGCTTCAGTATTCTTGCCTTGAGAACCCCATGAATAGTATGAAAAGTCAAAATTATAGGATACTGAAAGAGAAACTCCCCAGGTCAGTAGGTGCCCAATATGCTACTGGAGACCAGTGGAGAAATAACTCCAGAAAGAATGAAGGGATGGAGCCAAAGCAAAAAGAATACCCAGCTGTGGATGTGACTGGTGATAGAAGCAAGGTCTGATGCTGTAAAGAGCAATATTGCATAGGAACCTGGAATGTCAGGTCCATGAGTCAAGGCAAATTGAAAGTGGTCAAACAAGAGATGGCAAGAGTGAACATTAATATTCTAGGAATCAGAGAAACTAAAATGGACTGGGATGGGTGACTTTAAATCAGATGACCATTATATCTACTACTGAGGGCAGGAATCCCTTAGAAGAAATGAAGTAGCCATCATGGTCAACAAAAGAGTTTGAAATGCAGTACTTGGATGCAATCTCAAAAATGACAGAATGATCTATGTTTGTTTCCAAGGCAAACCATCCAATATCACAGTAATCCAAGTCTATGCCCCAACTAGTAACACTGAAGAAGCTGAAGTTGAATGATTCTATGAAGACGTACAATACCTTTTAGAACTAACACCCAAAAAAGATATCCTTTTCATTATAGGGGACTGGAATGCAAAAGTAGGAAGTCAAGAAACACCTGGAGTAACAGGAAAGTTTGGCCTTGGAATACAGAATGAAGCAGGGCAAAGACTAATAAAGTTTTGCCAAGAAAATGCACTGGTCATAGCAAACGCCCTCTTCCAACAACACAAGAGAAGACTCTACACATGGACATCACCAGATGGTCAACACCGAAATCAGGTTGATTATATTCTTTTTAGTCAAAGATGGAGAAGCTCTATACAGTCAACAAAAACAAGACCAGGAGCTGACTGTGGCTCAGATCATGAACTGCTTATTACCAAATTCAGACTTAAATTGAACAAAGTAGGGAAAACCACTAGACAATTCAAGTATGATCTAAATCAAATCCCTTGTGATTATACAATGGAAATGACAAATAGATTTAAGGGACTAGATATGATAGATAGAGTGCCTGATGAACTATGGAATGAGGTTTGTGACATTGTACAGGAGACAGGGATCAAGACCATCCCCATGGAAAAGAAATGCAAAAAAGCAAAATGGCTGTCTGGGGAGGCCTTACAAATAGCTGTGAAAAGAAGAGAAGTGAAAAGCAAAGGAGAAAAGGAAAGATATAGACATCTGAATAAAGAGTTCCAAAGAATAGCAAGAAGAGATAAGAAGGCCTTCCTCAGCGATCAATGCAAAGAAATAGAGGAAAACAACAGAATGGGTAAGACTAGAGATCTCTTCAAGAATATTAGAGATACCAAGGGAACATGTCTTGCAAAGATGGGCTCGATAAAGGACAGAAATGGTATGGACCTAACAGAAGCAGAAGATATGAAGAAGAGATGGCAAGAATACACAGAAGAACCGTACAAAAAGATCTTCACGACCCAGATAATCACGATGGTGTTATCACTGACCTAGAGCCAGACATCCTGGGATGTGAAGTCAAGTGGGCCTTAGAAAGCATCACTAAGAACAAAGCTAGTGGAGGTGATGGAATTTCAGTGGAGCTATTTCAAATCCTGAAAGATGATGCTGTGAAAGTGCTGCACTCAATATGCCAGGAAATTTGGAAAACTCAGCAGTGGCCACAGGACTGGAACAGGTCAGTTTTCATTCCAATCCCAAAGAAAGGCAATGCCAAAGAATGCTCAAACTACCGCTCAATTGCACTCATCTCACACGCTAGAAAAGTAATGTTCAAAATTCTTCAATCCAGGCTTCAGCAATACGTGAACCATGAAGTTCAAGCTGGTTTTAGAAAAGACAGAGGAACCAGAGATCAAGTTGCCAACATCCGTGGACCATGGAAAAAGCAAGAGAGTTCCAGAAAAATATCTATTTGTACTTTATTGACTATGCCAAAGCCTTTGACTGTGTGGATCACAATCAACTGTGGAAAATTCTGAAAGAGATGGGCATACCAGACCACCTGACCTGCCTCTCGAGAAATCTGTATGCAGGTTAGGAAGCAACAGTTAGAACTGGACATGGAACAGACTGGTTCCAAATAGGAAAAGGAGTACGTCAAGGCTGTATATTGTCACCCTGCTTATTTAATATATGCAGTGTACATCATGAGAAACGCCTGACTGGAAGAAACACAAGCTGGAATCAAGATTGCCGGGAGAAATATCAATAACCTCAGATATGCAGATGACACCACCCTTATGGCAGAAAGTGAAGAGGAACTAAAAAGCCTCTTGATGAAAGTGAAAGTGGAAAGTGCAAAAGTTCGCTTAAAGCTCAACATTCAGAAAACGAAGATCATGGCATCTGGTCCCACCTCTTCATGGGAAATAGATGGGGAAACAGTGGAAACAGTGTCAGACTTTATTTTTTGGGGCTCCAAAATCACTGCAGATGATGACTGCAGCCATGAAATTAAAAGATGCTTACTCCTTGGAAAGAAAGTTATGACCAACCTAGATAGCATGTTCAAAAGCAGAGACATTACCTTGCCAACAAAGGTCTATCTAGTCAAGGCTAGTGGTTTTTCCTGTGGTCATGTATGGATGTGAGAGTTGGACTGTGAAGAAAGCTGAGCACAGAAGAATTGATGCTTTTGAACTGTGGTGTTGGAGAAGACTCTTGAGAGTCCCTTGGACTGCAAGGAGATCCAACTAGTCCATTCTGAAGGAGATAAGCCCTGGGATTTCTTTGGAAGGAATGATGCTAAAGCTGAAACTCCAGTACTTTGGCCACCTCATGCGAAGAGTTGACTCATTAGAAAAGACTTTGATGCTGGGAGGGATTGGGGGCAGGAGGAGAAGGGGACGACAGAGGATGAGATGGCTGGATGGCATCACTGACTCAATGGACTTGAGTCTGAGTGGACTCCGGGAGTTGGTGATGGACAGGGAGGCCTGGCGTGCTGCGATTCATGGGGTCGCAAAGAGTCAGATACGACTGAGCGGCTGAAATGAACTGAACTGAACTACCTCACATAATTACCTTGTTGCTGCTTTTGCTGTTATTGTAAAAACATTAAAGTTCTATTTCCATAGTAGCTTCTGGGTGTGTGTATATATCAATTCAGTTCAGTCAGTCAGTCATGTCTGACTCTCTGGAACCCCATGGACTGCAGCACACCAGGCTTCTGTCGATCACCAACTCCCAGAGCTTACTCAAACTCATGTCCATCAAGCCGGTGATGCCATCCAACCAACTCATCCTCCATCATCCCCTTCCTCTCCTGCCTTCAATTCTTCCCAGTATCAGGGGCTTTTCCAATGGGTCAGTACTTCACCTAAGGTGGCCAAAGTATTGGAGTTTCAACTTCAGGATCAGCCCTTCCAATGAATATTCAGGACCAATTTCCCTTAGGATGGACTGGTTTGATCTCCTTGAAGTCCAAGGGACTCTCAAGAGTCTTCTGCAATACCACAGTTCAAAAGCATCATTGCTTCAGCTCTCAACTTTCTTTATAGTCCAACTCTCACATCCATACATGACTATTGGAAAAACCGTAACTTGACTACATGGACCTTTGTTGGCAAAGTAATGTCTCCGTTTTTTATTATGCTGTCTAGGTAGGTCATAGCTTTTCTTCCAAGGAGCAAGCATCTTTTAATTTCATGACTGCAGTCACCATCTGTAGTGATTTTGGAGCCCAAAAATGTAGTCTCTCGCTGTTTCTATTGTTTCTCCATCTATTTGCCATGAAGTGATGGGACCAGATGCCATGATCTTAGTTTTATGAATGTTGAGTTTTGAGCCAACTTTTCCACTGTCCTCTTTCACCTTCATCAAGAGCCTCTTTACTTATTTTTCACTTTCTCCTGTAAGGATGGTGTCATCTGCATATCTGAGATTATTGATATTTCTCTCAGCAATCTTGATTCTAGATTGTGTTTCATCTAGCCTGGCATTTCACATGAAGTACTCTGCATAGAAGTTAAATAAGCAGGGTGACAATATACAGCCTTGACGTACTCCTTTCCTGATTTGGAACCAGTCTGTTCTGTGTTTGGTTCTAACTGTTGCTTCTTGACCTGCATACAAATATCTCAGGAGGCAGGTAAGGTAGTCTGATACTTCCATTTCTTGAAGAATTTCCCACAGTTTGTTGTGATCCACACAGTCAAACTTTGTCACTGTCCTCTTTCACTTTCATCAAGAGCCTCTTTCCTTCTTTTTTGCTTTCTGCCGTAAGAATGGTGCCATCTGCATATCTGAGGTTATTGATATTTCTTCTGGCAAACTTGATTCTAGATTGTGCTTCATCTAGCCTGGTATTTCACATGAAGTACTCTGCATAAAATTTAAATAAGCAGGGTGACAATATACAGCCTTAAAATACTCCTTTCCTGATTTGGAACCAGTCTGTTGTTCCACATTTGGTTCTAACTGTTGCTTCTGGACTTCCCTGGTGGCTCAGATGGTAAAGCATCTGCCTACAATGTGGGCGACCAGGGTTCAACCCCTGGGTAGGGAAGATCTCTGGAGAAGGGAATGGCAACCCATTTCAGTATTCTTGCCCCGCCCCCAACAAAAATGGGCTCAAAGAAGTTTTTTTTTTTTTCAGGGATTCCCTTGTGGCTCAGATGGTAAATTGTCTGCTTACAATGTGGGAGACCCATGTTTGAGCCTTGGGTCGGGAAGTTCCCCTGGAGAAGGAAATGGCAACCCAGCCCAGTATTCTTGCCTGGAAAATCCCATGGATGGAGGAGTCCAGTAGGCTACAGACCATGGGGTCGCGAAGAGTTGGACACAACTGAGCAACTTCACTTTACTTCACTTCACACAGTCAAAGGCTTTGGCGTAGTCAATAAAGCACAAATATATGTTTTTCTGGAACTCTCTTGCTTTTTCTATGATCCAATGTATGTTGGCAGTTTGACCTCTGATTCCTCTGCCTTTTCTAAATCCAGCTTGAATATCTGGAAGTTCTTGGTTCACATATTTTTGAAGCCTCACTTGGAGAATTTTGAGCATTACTTTGCTAGTGTCTCCTGCATTGCAGTGGATTCCTTACCCACTGAGCTATCAGGGAAGACCATGTGTATGTATGTATACACACACACACATATAATATATATCAGGAGATGATTAAATCAGTATCTTGATAAAATATCTGCACTCTCATATTCACAGAAGCATTATCCACAATAGCCAATATATGAAAACAACCTAAATGTCCAATGACAGATGAATGGGTAAAGGAAATGACATATATATGTGTGTGGGTGAAGGAGACGCACACATGAAGAAGACTTGTGAAGATCGAATAGAAGATAAAAGTTGAGACCAGATTATTGAAAGATTTTATACATTTTCTCAAGTAACAGACTTTATGATTTGATTATTGAAAAATTTATAACATTGTACATTATGAATTGAAGAAAATTATTTTTTAAAAAATTTTAAAATAAATAACTCTGGTAGTAATCAAGAATGTAACTGGTTTTAATACTGTAGAGGCAGGCATAAATAAATAACCTATAAAGCTAAGGAAGGTTAAAGCAGAGCAACTCATTTTCATGGGCTTGTGCAAAATACTTCAGTGAGTGAAGTTGCTCAGTTGTGTCCAACTCTTTGCAACCCCATGGACTGTAGCCCATCAGGCTCTTGCATCCATGGAATTTTCTAGGCAAGAGTACTGCAGTGGCTTGCCATTTCCTTCTCCAGGGAATCTTCCCGACCCAAAGATCAAACCCAGGTCTCCCGCATTGCAGGCAGATGCTTTACCGTCTGAGCCACCAGGGAATCAGACGGGGTAACAAAATGTTCACATATTTATAATTTTTATAAAATTTGAAAAATTAACCAAAGTTTAACTTAAAACTACTGTAACCACATTGACTTTTATTTTTTTCCCATTTCTCTTCCACATATCAGACAGTGATTCAGTTTTCTTGGGCATTTTGTTCGTTAGTCAAATTTTTGGAAGATGGAGACATTTAACTTGAGCTATATCAGAACAGGGCTTCTCAGGTGGCGCTAGTGATAGAGAACCCTCCTGCCAATGCAGGAGACGTAAAAGATGCAGGTTTGATCCCTGGGATGTGAAGATTCCAGGAGGGCATGGCAACCTACTCCAGTGTTCTTGTCTGGAGAATCCTAGGGACAGGGGGACTGGCAGGCTGCAAAGAGTCAGACATGACTGAGGCAACTGAGCATGCATGCATTATCAGAACCAGTACGTAAGGACAGCAATCCTGTGGACATGGTTTGCTTAACACTTTGAGTTTAACCAGAAAACTAGTGAGAAAGACCTGAGGGATCACAGTGGAACCTCTTTAGTCCTCCAGGTTATTTCACAGTCATTTGCAATACTGTGATCTTAAAAGAATATTATATTTTGTACACGCCATAAAGAAAACCAGTCAACACCAGACATCATGATGGAGCAAAAAGAGTAGACAAACCACTGCCCATACACAAATAAAGGAGTGAGTTTTTAAAAATGGAAACATGTCATTGACAGTAGTCCTTTCACATGATTCTGAGTGAGGTTTGAACATTCTTTGGCATTGCCTTTCTTTGGGATTGGAATGAAAACTGACCTTTTCCCATCCTATGGCCACTGCTGAGTTTTCCAAATTTCCTGGTATATGGAGTGCAGAACTTTCACAGCATCATCTTTCAGGATTTGAAATAGTTCCACTGGAATTCCATCATCTCCATTAGCTTTGTTTGTAGTGATGCTTTCTAAGGCCCATTTGACTTCACATTCCAGGATGTCTGGCTCTAGGTGAGTGATCACACCATCGTGATTATCTTGGTTGTGAAGATCTTTTTTTGTACAGTTCTTCTGTGTATTCTTGCCACCTCTTCTTAATATCTTCTGCTTCTGTTAGGTCCATACCATTTCTGTCCTTTATCGAACCCATCTTTGCATGAAATGTTCTGTTGGTATCTCTAATATTCTTGAAGAGATCTCTAGTCTTTCCCATTCTGTTGTTTTCCTCTATTTCTCTGCATTGATCGCTGAGGAAGGCTTTCTTATCTCTCCTTGTTATTCTTTGGAACTCTGCATTCAGATGCTTATATCTTTCCTTTTCTCCTTTGCTTTTTGCTTCTCTTTTTTTCACAGCTATTTGTAAGGTCTCCCCAGACAGCCATTTTGCTTTTTTGCATTTCTTTTCCATGGGGATGGTCTTGATCCCTATTTCCTGTACAATGTCACGAACTTCCGTCCATAGTTCATCAGGCACTCTATCTATCAGATCTAGTCCCTTAAATCTATTTCTCACTTCCACTGTATAATCACAAGGGATTTGATTTAGGTCATACCTGAATGGTCTAGTGGTTTTCCCTACTTTGTTCAATTTAAGTCTGAATTTGGCAATAAGGAGTTTTTTGCTTTATTGACTATGCCAAAGCCTTTGACTGTGTGAATCACAATAAACTGCGGAAAATTCTGAAAGAGATGGGAATACCAGACCACCTGACCTGCCTCTTGAGAAACCTATATGCAGATCAGGAAGCAACAGTTAGAACTGGACATGGAACAATAGACTGTTCCAAATAGGAAAAGGAGTATGTCAAGGCTGTATATTGTCACCCTCATTATTTACCTTATATGCAGTGTACATCATGAGAAACGCTGGGCTGGAAGAAACACAAAATGGAATCAAGATTGCCGGGAGAAATATCAATAACCTCAGATATGCAGATGACACCACCCTTATGGCAGAAAGTGAAGAGGAACTAAAAAGCGTCTTGATGAAAGCAAAAGAGGAGAGTGAAAAAGTTGGCTTAAAGCTCAACATTCAGAAAACGAAGATCATGGCATCTGGTCCCATCACTTCATGGCAAATAGATGGGGAAACAGTGGAAACAATGTCAGACTTTATTTTGGGGGCTCCAAAATCACTGCAGATGGTGACTGCAGCCATGAAATTAAAAGGCGCTTACTCCTTGGAATGAAAATTATGACCAACCTTGACAGCATATGAAAAAGTAGAGACATTACTTTGCCAACAAAGGTCCGTCTAGTCAAGGATAGACGGTCATGTATGGATGTGAGAGTTGGACTGTGAAGAAAGCTGAGCACTGAAGAATTGATGCTTTTGAACTGTGGTGTTGGAGCAGACTCTTGAGAGTCCCTTGGACTGCAAGGAGATCCAACCAGTCCATTCTGAAGGAGATCAGTCCTGGGTGTTCTTTGGAAGGACTGATGCTAAAGCTGAAACTCCAGTACTTTGGCCACCTCATGCAAAGAGTTGACTCATTGGAAAAGACCCTGATGCTGGGAGGGATTGGGGGCAGGAGGAGAAGGGAATGACAGAGAATGAGATGGCTGCATGGTATCACCGACTCGATGGACATGAGTTTGGGTGAACTCCAGAAGTTGGTGATGGACAGGGAGGCCTGGGATGCTGCCATTCATGGGGTCGCAAAGAGTCGGACACGACTGAGCAACTGAACTGAACTGAACTAAACTGAGTGAGGTACACTGGATAGGAACCTCTGTGGACTAAAGAGAGGGATCAAAGAAATAAGAGGGATTTGGTTTGAAATGGGTGTTATTATGGCTTCTACTACTTGTTGTGTGATATTTTCCCAATCACCCTAGAAGTTACTGTTTCCGAAAACAGAAAACTACAGGTAGGGAAGCACAGAGGTGATATTAATTATTTATTTCTGCATGTTTCAACCACAAACTTACTAACTTAAAACACAAATTTATTATTTGAGTTTCAAAAGTCTGGGCACAGCTTAGCTGGGTTCTGTGCATGTCTCGCCAAGCTGCAACGTACTGTTGGGAGATAGAGTCCATCTGGATGTTGGAGGAGGACAGAAAATTCTTCCTTGGATCACAAGGTGTTGACATCAATCAGCTCCTTGGGGTTTAGGATTCATAGTGGACTGCTTCATCACAGGTAGTGAGGGAGAGAGACAGAGAGAGAGAGGAGACTATCAAGATGACACTACTCTTATGTAATCACACACTTAACTGCACCCATCACATCACCTTGGCTACACTGTATTGGCTAAAAATAAGGCACTGGTCCTTAACATTGCAAATACCAGTAAGATGAAATACGGTTTAAAGTCTACTGGCCAGAGGCTCCACTCCTCTCTTTGTGAATAATGCTGTGAGTGACTTAATGTAGGCTTCCCGTTGAGCAAATGACTCTCCAAAAAGAAGTTCAGACAAAAACAGTAGAATAGTAATAGCTCAGTAACTTGGAATAGTAGCTAATGATGATAGGGTCAACCAATTACAATTGCTAATAAATTTAAAACCAAGCACTTGGGACAATGAAAATGAAGAGAAACATTTGCAATTTTCTTGCAGTTTCAGTCTATGCCATGCTCAATTAAATACGTTAGAAAACTTTACTAAATATAATGATAAAGTTTGTGAATATCTTTTTCTTAAGATTTTTAAATTTAAGGAGGAAAGTCATTTACTGTTATAAAAATACTCTTCTCAATATATTAAATTGATTAAATAAAAAAAACCCCCTACAAACTAAAGTGCATTTCTTTGCCAACAAATATTATTGAAATATGCATGGAAAACATTGCAGATAATATGAAAAGTGTTAGAATACTGATACAGTAATACAGTTACAGTATGAAACATTTGCTTCCTAGTTGAATAATTTTCAGATACTCCCAGAATATCTGAGTTTAGGGTATTTTCTGGATTTTGTTTCAATAATAAAGTATTCTACAAAGTGCCTTTTTATTGACATATTAAAGGAAAGTGAAAGTTGCTCAGTCGTGTCTGACTCTTGCGACCCCATGGACTGTAGAGTCCATGGAATTCTCTAGGCCAGAATACTGGAGTGGGTACCCTTTCCCTTCATCTGGGGATCTTCCCAACCCAGGAATCAAACCAGGGTCTCCTGCACTGCAGGTGGATTCTTTACCAACTGAGCTATCAGGAAAGCCCTATTAAAGGAAAGAAGTACTGACAAAGAATATAGTTAAAGACATCTTTAACAAAAGTCAGTGCTTGGGTTAAAAACTATGCATGGATAACCACTGATGAAATGATCACTTTTACTTGGCCAAAGGTTGTGGAATATGGTCCAGTGTGAGCAGTAGAGCATTATCTGAAAATTTTTCCAATGAATTATTCATAACCTAGTTAATGCAGAAACTAATTAATTTTGTCAGTTGCTAGCTTTGTGACCAGAAGAAGATTATTTAAAGTCACTAAGGGCTCCAGTTCTCTTGTATGTCAGGTGGGAACACTACCTAAGTACACTATAAGCAGTGACATTCTTAGCACAGTGCTTGGGTTGTGGCGGGCACTGTCCATCACCATGTCTAGCCTTCACTCTCCTTTCACTGCACTGCACATTTGCATCTTTGGTCCACCCACACAGCAGACCAGAAGTGTTGGTGAACTAGGCCCCTTGTGTGGAGCCAAACCAGGGATATACTGAAGTGGGTACAAAAACCTCAGTGTTCTCACTTCTCAATTAGGATAATTCAACTCATTAAATATTTTGACTCTGCTTAGGAACTATTATGTCAGTTCGGTCACTCAGTCATGTCTAACTCTTTCTGACCCCATGGACTGCAGCATGCCAGGCTTCCCTGTCCATCACCAACTGCCGGAGCTTGCTCAAACTCATGCCCATTGAGTTGGTGATGCCCTCCAACAATCTCAACCTCTGTCATCCCCTTTTTCTCCTGCCTTCAATCTTTCTCAGCATCAGAGTCTTTTCCAGTAAGTCAGCTCTTTGCATCAGGTGGCCAAAGTATTGGAGTTTCAGCTTCAGAATCAGTCCTTCCAAGGAACTATTGCTGCTGCTGCTAAGTCACTTCAGCCGTGTCCGACTCTATGTGACCTCATAGATGGCAGCCCAACAGGCTCCCCCATCCCCGGGATTCTCCAGGCAAGAACTCCTTAAAAGAATGGATACTAATGGAGCACTCTATGTATTTGTGTATTTGTTTTATTGCACTTGCCAAGAAATGCACATGGAAATGTTTATGTAGTCACATCAAAATGATAACTTTACTAGATATTTGTTCTTGCTTCCTTCTTTATATGTAATCTAACTTATTTTTCATTTATCAGACTTATTTTATGTACGTATTGTAATCAAGTTTACGGAAATCTCTTTTTGAAGCAGTCTATATAAAAATTGGATAGACAGTAGAAGGCAGGTAGAGAACAGAAAGCAAGAGAAGGAAATAATAAGATTAACTATTTGTAGATTTTCCCCAAGTCCTGGGAATCCTGAGAAATGAAACATGAGACTTTGGCCGGCTAATATCAGGTTTCCTGGGAGGGCAAGAAGAGGAGGTTGTGTTCAGTCACTGGCCCGTCAGTCAGCCAAGCCTATGTAATTAAAGTCTAATAAAATCTGAACCACACAGATAGAGTGTACTTGCTGGTGGGTGACACACGTTGATGTGCCAGGAAAGTGACACATCTTGAGGACAAGGAAGCTCCATGTTTGGAACCCTCCTATCCTCACCCTTTGAGTCTCTTCATTTGGTTGATTGTTATTTGTATCTTTTACAATAAAACTGCATTCATAACTATAGCATTTTCTTGAGTTCCATGAGTCATTCTAGAAAATTATCAAATCTGAAAGGACAGTGAGAATCATCAAATTTGTAGCCCATTAGTTGTGTAGGTGGCTGATGAACCTCAGAACTTTCAGCTTCACCTCCTTTGAAGAGGAGAGTCTTCTGGAGACTCAGAGGTCAACCTGAGAAATCTATACTAACTCCAGGTAGTTACTATCAGAATTACATGGCAGAATTTAATGAAAATGAAGAGCAGAAAAAAGGCAAAATTGTGTTTAGAAAATAGCAGGAAAGAAGGAGGTAGGTATAGACCAAACCAGTGGGAGCTAATGGTATGCAAAATATGGAGTCTGAATGTTTTTCCTAAGTGCAAGAGAAAGCTTTTTAAAAATTTAAAGCATCAGTGTCTCTTTTGCTGTCTCGTACACCGGGTTATTGTTACCATCTTTCTAAATTCCATATATATGCGTTAGTATACTGTATTTATGTTTTTCCTTCTATGCACGATACTGGATGCTTGGGGCTAGTGCACTGGGACGACCCAGAGGGATGGTATGGGGAGGGAGGAGGGAGGAGGGTTCAGGATGGAGAACACATGTATACCTGTGGCAGATTCATTTTGATATTTGGCAAAACTAATACAATTATGTAAAGTTTAAAAATAAAATTAAATTAAAAATAAATAAATAAAAATAAAATAAAATTTCAAAACTTAAAAAAAAAATTAAAGCAGATAAAAAATAGAAATAGAATTACGGTTAAAACATTACCCTGGATGCTGTGTGAAAAACTGCAGACTGTTTGGTGGCTGCAATGACTGTCCAGTGAAGATAATCCAGGCATGGATGTGTATAGTCACAGTGGAAATGGAGATATTGGGATTTATGTTGATTTTAGAGCCTCAAGTCTTGCAGCTGGTTGGTTGAGGAGTAAAGAAACTGAGAGGAGACAAGGGGCTATTTATTTTTAGGTATTGACCTGAATTGCCAATGCAGGAGACATGAGAGACAGATTAGATCCCTGGGTATGGAAGATCCCCTGGAGGAAGGTGTGGGAACCCGCACCAGTATTCTTGCCTGGAGAATTTCATGAAGAAAGGAACCTGATAGGCTACAATCCATATTTGCACAGAGTCAGACACAACTGAAGTGACTTAGGATGAATGCATGAATTGGCCTGAAAGTAGTAAGTACTCAGATGGAAAAAAAATGGGGAGAAGAACTGACCTATTAGGAGAGATGGAGAGAATTTTGTGTATCTTTAGGTGGTTTATTGTGGCAGCATTTTGATGAATTCCCCAAAGATTTTTACATCCAGATTTGGAAACTGTGATTACATTACTGTATATATTAGTGGGGAATTAAGTGAACTCTGGGAGTTGGTGATGGACAGGGAGGCCTGGTGTGCTGTGATTCATGGGGTCACAAAGAGTCGGACACGACTGAGCAACTGAACTGAACTGAAGGTTTCAAATAAGCAGACATTAAAAATAGAGAACTTAGTGTGTGTTATCTGGATAGGCCCTATGTAATTATAGTTTTTTGAGTGGAAGAGAGAAGTACAAGAAAGAGAATGAGAAAGATGGCAGAGTGAGGACTCAACTCAATGATGCTGACTCTGAATATGGTTAAGTGGGACATAATCCAAGGAATGCAGGTGGCTTCCAGAAAAGGCAAGGAAATGGATTTTCCCAGAAAACCTCAAGAAGGGAACTCAACACTACTGACAGCTTGATTTTAGCCCAGGAGAAGCCTGTGATAGAATTCTAATCTACAGAAATACAATACTATTATGTGGTTGAAATCAGTAAATTTGTGGTAATTTTTTACAGCAGCAATAAAATATTAATATACCTGTTAATCATACAGTTTGAGGTTTTCAGAAAGAAGTTATTTATAAATATTTAGTTCAGAGAAGGTTGGGTAAAGAGATGCAGACATGAGGGTTGAGAACATATTGATAAAAAGGCAGATAGACAAAGGAGAGGTTAATTTAGATAATACATAGGTTAAGATAGTACAGCTTAGCATTTTGGAAGTCTAATACTACACAGTTACTGTGTGGCATAATGAGGGAATTACTTAAGGTATGTTTTGTGTCAAGTCACAAGTGTGAAAACTTACTTATTGTAATTGCTGATGTATTTTTTACATTGTGAATTATTTTGTTTAAGACATTCAAATTTATATTTTTATCTAGTACAGTTTTTAACATGGAAGTGAGCATCAGAATGCAAATAACAGAAAAAAAGAAGCTCAAGGCAAAGGAGAAAAGGCAAGATATACCCATCTGAATGCAGAGTTCCAAAGAATAGCAAGGAGAGATAAGAAAGCTTTCTTCAGTGATCCATGCAAAGAAATAGAGGAAAACAATAGAATGGGAAAGACTAGAGATATGCAGATGACACCATCCTTATGGCAGAAAGCAAAGAGGAACTGAAGAGCATCTTGAAGAAAGTGAAAGAGGACAGTGAAAAAGTTGGCTTAAAGCTCAACATTCAAAAAACTAAAATCATGGCATCTGGTTCCATCACTTCATGGCAAATAGATGGGTAAATAGTGGAAACAGTGTCAGATTTTATTTTCTTGGGCTCCAAAATCACTGTAGATGGTGACTGCAGCCATGAAATTAAAAGACACTTGCTCTTTGGAAGAAAAGCTATGACCACTCTAAACAGTATATTAAAAAGCAGAGACATTACTTTGCCAACAAAGGTCCAACTAGTCAAAGCTATGGTTTTCCTAGTAGTCATGTATGGATGTGAGAGCTAGACTATAAAGAAAGCTGAATGCTGAAGAATTGATGCTTTTGAACTGTGGTGTTGGAAAAGACTCTTGAGAGTCCCTTGGACTGCAAGGAGATCCAATCAGTCCATCCTAAAGGAAATCAGTCCTGAATATTCATTGGAAGCACTGATGGTGAAGCTGAAACTCCAATACTTTGGCCACCTGATGTGAAGAATTTACTTATTGGAAGAAGACCCTGATGCCGATAAAGATTGAAGACAGGAGGAGAAGGGGACGACAGAGGATGAGATGGTTGGATGTCCACTCACTCAATGGACATGAGTTTGAGCAAGCTCTGGGGGTTTGTGATGGATAGGGAAGTCTGACATGCTGCAGTCCATGGGGTTGCAAAGAATCTGACACAACTGAGTGACTAAACTGAATTGAACTGAAGCATCAGAAAATAATTAACATAGAGGTTTAGATACTAAAGGAAACTTTTAAAATGTGTTCTATATTAGGAAGATTGGAAGATTTTTTGTTTTCATTTTCTTCTTAGACATAATTTCATATTTCTTGAAAACTACTGAAAAAATTCCAAGAGAGCACTGACCAAGTACCAGTATGAATGATTCTCTGTTTGCCAAACAATAATTATTACGTCTCAAAGGTTTACAAAATGTATATTAATGACTTTTGTCTTCATCATTTCTGGACTCTGCCTTGTCAATTATTTTGAGAAATGATAAAAATTATTCCCTACAAATTGTCAGCAATTAGAGTCCATTTCCCTGTGTTTGGTATACATATTTCATATTATCCTATAGTGACATTATAATTGACTAAAGTGTTTAACCAATTATACTTTGAGGGTTATTTTCCCTGGCTCTAGAAGTATCTTATTGAGACAATAATGAATTCTGTGCAGCCAATCTTATTCTCTCCGGTTGAAAAGACTTTATTATTTATCACAGATAGAGAAAGGCAGTTTTCTTCACTGAAAAAAAGCAAATTAAAGTGAAGTGAAAAAAAAATAGGATTGCTGGAGCAAAAATTTGAGAAAGCTGCTTCATGAGAATAAAGCGGGCTGTGAAGGGAAGCTGGCCTTTTACAGTCAGATGTTGCCTTTCACTGGTATTTGTTAAATTTAAAGACACCATGAAAATTGTGTGACATTGCATTCAAATGCTTTTAGACCTCTCTTTGGATACAAAATGTAGGTTTCATGCACCTTTTATCTCTCCAAGCTAGTGGAGACTAGGGCAATGCTGTTTGTGCTTCAGAGCACTGCGTTAGTTACAGAATCCAAATGCAGCCACACAAGAACTTGGGCAGCTTATTTTCAATGGTACTTTTTAACTGCAATGGTTTAGTATTTCTTCATACTAAAAATTAGCTGCTGTATGGATAGTTTACTCAAACCCAGTTGCATTATTTATGTGCTATCAAAATTAATTTTTTAAGCTCATCTATCAAAGCATTTTAATATTTGCAAAAAATCTTGAAACAATCAATCATACAAGGAGTTTCCTGGTTCCGGAATATCCTCAAGTGTTGTGAAAGTGAAAGCACACCCCCTCGCCTTCCTGAGAGGTGGAGGATTTTACTTCATCTCTCTCCTGGACAAGGGTCCTTTTCTGTTTGTTTTCATTTCTTTGTTTAATGAGACAATGCTACTTGGAGCACATATTTAAATACACAGTTTTCAAAGCTTGAATAAATATTTCAATTTCTTTAACCATTAAGATAACAAGCATATTTATTATCCCCCCAAATTTCCTTTTGTTTCTTTGCAATGCCTCCCTCCTACCTCTATAGCCAATCCCCAGGCAACGACTGATCTGCTTTGTCAAAGTGGATCAGTGTTCATGATTTCAAATTTTATATGAAAGTTATAGAGTATGTATCTTTAATTTCATTCTTACTTTTTTTTTACTCAGATACTTTTTTTGAAATTCATTATGTTGCAGCATGAATCAATACTTTTTAATTTATTTTTAATTCAGCACAGTATTCTACTGCATGTTATTGTTGTTGTTTAGTCACTAAGTTGTGTCTGACTCTAAAGCATGGAAACCTTACAATTTATGTGTTTATTCCATATGTTGATGGATATTACAAATAATATTGCTGGGTGGTTATAAGTTGCATTTGCCCAGGGACTGATGATGTCGAATATATTTTCATGAGTTTGTTGGTCATCTATCTTTGGGAAAGTGTCCGAATCTTTTGTCCATTAAAAAAAAAATTTGGACCATATTTTTTATGAAATTTGTATACTCATTAAGAGTCTGAACTTCTAAAATTCTTTCTAAAGACCATATTCTGGATACAAGCTCATTATGAGACACATGATGTACAAAGAACAAATATTTTCTCTGTCTGTGGCTTGTCTTTTCATTCAACTCTGAAGGAAGAAACCAGAAGTGTCAAATTTAAATTCTGTAAGTGTACACTACACACTTCCTTCTCAGGAATACTCAGGAGTAAAATATCATTACATCAAACAACAACCATAATGATAGAATTTGGATAATTAGAAGCTATAAGCTGTTTAATGACAGGGCATAGGTTGATCTCTGAAATCCAGGCATCTTAAAATATTGATTTGTTCAAATAATACTTCCAAGGAGAATTTTGCGCTAATAGAAAGTAAAACAGCATTGTATATTTTTTATACAGCCTCCATATTTGAGAAGAAATAAGACTAGCATTTTGAGAATATTCTCAATTTGATATCAGCTCTAAATTTATGAATTTGAATTGTGTTTGCATTTCTCTAGCTGCAAAAGGAGAAATAATATATTCTCTCTTTGAGACTATTTTTCACTATCATTATTTTCAAGACTAAGCAATGGAATTCCACAGTTAACACTAAAGGAAGACAACAGGTCTAAAACAAATATATTATTGGAGCCTGGTAGCTCCCTGAATTAAGGAGATAGAACTCCATGTCTTGTGAAGCCAGTGTGGGTAGAATTTGCATGACAGAGTACTGCAGAAAAGAGAGTTACCCAAGGAAAGAAGTTCAAATATATTCAGAAGGGCCTCCTAGAATATTCAGTTGATTACTAATCAGAGAATGAAGTAAAGACAATACCTGGTGCCAGGCAAAGGACTTCTTCAAAAACTTAAAGGTAAGAATATCTGGAATTAAAGAGAATATGGAACAACAGATATGCTTAACAACCAAAGTAGAAAGCTGTATAATCAGGGGCGGGTGGGGGGGTGCGGGGGTTGTGGTGAGGTTGGAGGGACGGTTGGCTGCAGTATTAAGCAGGATGTTGCCACAAAAGTGGGAGAAAAAATAATCCTGACTAAACATAGTTCAAATCCAGCCTAGAAAAGTTTAAAAGCAAGATTCAGATGGTAAAAATATTATCAAAAACTTAACGATATTCTGGAACTAAGCCCCAAAATTTGGTAAAATAAAAATATTTTAGTTAAGAATCAAGGTAAAATTCAGAATGTCTGGTAAGCCCCAAAGTGACCAGATATGAAAAGAAGGAGGAGAAGAGAAAATCTAATGAGGAAAAAAAAAAAAAAAACTGACCCAGAATTATGCAGATGGTAGAAATTTTAAAAAAGAGCAAACATTAAAACACTGATTATGAAAATATACTTTATGTCCATGTTAGTTAATTTGGTCTTTGGCAGTTTCCCAACTTTTAAATTTATTATTTTTTCTTTGTGACTAATATCATGTTGATGTATATTGCCAATGTACGAATATGATGTGTTTATAATTATGGAAAACTGTCATAATTTTTAACATTCAAAGTGAAAAAGAAACCATATGTTCCAAAGGACAATGAATTGGTCTTGCTATTTATTTACACCTACCAGCATTTATCTAGCTACTCATGTTTTGAAGCACAGCTAGTTTTGTAAAGGAGGGGAGAAAATCTTTGAATTTGGACTTTGAATTATGGACTCTGGGCTTAGAGAACAAAATTTCTCCCTGTAGATCATCTACACACTTTGAGGGCAGGGAAGCCTTGTGTGCTGCAGTCCATGGAATCTTACTGGAGTCAAACTGACTGAGCAACTGAACACAACACAGTTTAAGCTACTTGATTCTGCAAGGTGACAACAAGGTGGGCTTAGGTCTTAGGCTTCTTCTGAATCTCAACTATTCTTTTTGCTTCGGGACAAATAACACAATTCCTCCAATGCACCTCATCCACAAAATGGAAATCATAATACTTGCTAAAAAAATAAATAATATAAAAATGACTAGAACATAATTGGAGAAGGCAGTGGCAACCCACTCCAGTACTCTTGCCTGGAAAATCCCATGGGCGGAGGAGCCTGGTAGGCTGCAGTACATGGGATCGCTGAGAGTCGGGTACAACTAAGTGACTTCACTTTCACTTTTCACTTTCATGCATTGGAGAAGGAAATAGCAACCCACTCCAGTATTCGTGCTTGGAGAATCCCAGGGACAGAGAAGCCTAGTGGGCTTCCATCTATGGGGTGACACAGAGTCGGACACGACTGAAGTGACTTAGCAGTAGCAGCAGCAGAACATAATAGAAACTTACTAAATGTCAACTTTTAGAGAAAATTATGTTGAAGAAGTGAGCATGCATATTTAAAGAAATGAAAATTGAATTTTTAAAATATGTTTAAACAGAAGCTATGTGTTCTTTTCCTATTCTTTGGCTATTATGTGTGTGTGTGTGTGTGTGCGTGCGCGCGTGTGTGTGTGTAGTGGATTTATAATTTATTTTCTCCTCCTTTCAATAATTCTAATTTTAAAATGTAGACTGTTAGAATCAATATTTTACTAGGGTGAGAACTTACTACTTGACTCCTGTGTTGGGAAGAGGTACAGTAAATTTTTAAACTCTTTAAAAATTTTGCTATTTTTTTCATTGTTAGGAAATTCAATGATATGTGAGTTGGTGCTCTATATAATGTGCAAAGCAGTATATAAAGTACAAACAATTTTAACAGTACTTATTAATTTTAACAGTACTTATTAACATTTTTCACTATGTTAATTTTAATGAAAACAATTAAATAAATGTTACTTTAAGTGGAGCTCTATGACTTAATAATCCCTGCAGGTGCCTGCCAACACACAACAGCTTTTCTTTCCCACTTACAGTTCCATTAGACAGAGTAATAAGTAGCAGTGTAGGTGTTACATTTCTAGGGGAAATGGAGGTTAAATAGTAAAAAAAAAAAATATTACAATGATATTAATCTCACGGTCATATTGATAGTTACTAAAAAAGTAGGATTAGTGAATAAATCATACTAATCTGACCTAAAGAATGGATTCAGTTACTATGCTTTGAAAAAGTCATTTCGTTAATCTTACAACTGTTTACCAATTCATAAAAGGTTAAATGAAACATTATTTTCATTAGGTCTCTTCACAGCCATCTTGAGTGATTATCTAGAGCTTGTCAGGTTATGTGATTATTTTCCTTCTATGTAAGGCAACGTGAAATTTATAAAATTTATTGGATATTTTGAAAGACTGGCAATTTAATAATGTTAGTAGCTAAGGCATGCTTGATTCAGAAGATAGACTGTGGAGACTTTGTTATTCCTTACAATGGTTATCTAAAGGGGTCTGGTGAATTAAAAAATGTTTTCCAGGGCCCTTCCTGTGCTATGGGCTGGTGAGGAGGTAGTGGCGAAGGTTTCCTGGCCATTCCTCTCCAACTACTCCCCAGCGGGAGCTGGAACCAGTTGGCCTGCAATGAGATTTCATTCTCACCATTCAAAGGACATCCTTTCTGAGCTGCTGTGAATAAATTTGGAGTGATACTGTATGTTTCTATCTGATGGAGAATTAGCTGAACCTTGACTAAATATTGTTGCACTGGACAACTTCAGAATATTATTGGGCATGTCACTCAACAGGAGTCAGAAGCCCCATGGACTGAAACACATTGGCCTCGATCAGATTTGGGACGACCTCAGAGCTGGCATCCAGCAAGTGTACACTAGACGGAGCACGGCCAAGTCCAGATCTACAGAACTCTACACTCATACGTGTAACTACCACACCAGTGTTCGGAACATGAGTGTTCACCAGTCCAACCAGGCTCGAGGGGCTGGTGTCTCTCCTAAATTGAAAAAGGAGCAGACTCCAGGGGAGCTCAGTTTGCAGGCTTGGAATTGTACAAATGGCTTAAAGAATTCCTGAAGAATTACTTGACAAATCTTCTTAAGGATGGAGATGATTTTATGGATGTGAGTGTACTGAAGTTCTACACTAAGCAATGGGAAGACTACAAATTTTCAAGCAAAGTGCTGAATGGGATTTGTGCCTACCTCAATCGACATTGGGTTCACCATAAATGTGACAAAGGGTGGAAAGGAATCTATGAAATCAATTCTCTTGCATTGGTGACTTGGGGAGACTGTCTTTTCAGGCCACTGAATAAAGAGGTGACAAATGCTGTTTTAAAACTCATTTAAAAAGAAAGAAATGGTGAAGCCTTCAATACAAGACTGGCAAGTGGAGTTGTACGGTCTTACATGGAACTGGGGCTGAATGAAGATGATGCCTTTGTGAAGGGCCCTATGCTAACAGTGTAAAAAGAATCCTTGCATATCAGTTTCTTGCTGACACAGAAAGATTTTTTACCAGAGAGAGTACTGAATTCTTGCAGCAGAACCCGATTACCCCCTTTGCTGGAGGAGCAGCAGAGGGTCCAGATGTACCTTCATGAGAGCACGGAGGATGAACTTGCCAGGAAGTGCCAGAAGGTGCTCATCAAGAAACACCTGGAGATCTTCCACACAGTTCATGAACCTTCTGGATGCCAACAAAAATGAAGATTTGGGTCTCATATATAATCTTGTATCTAGAATCCAGGATGACCTGGGAGAATTGAAAAAACTCCTGGAGATACACATTCATAATCAGAGTCTTGCAGCAATTGAGAAGTGTGGAAAAGCTGAGTTGAAAGACCCCAAAATGTATATACAGACAGTGTTGGATGTTCATAAAAAATACAATGCCCTGGTGATGTCGGCATTCAACAATGATGCTGGCTTTCTGGCCTCACTGGACAAGGCTTGAGGTTGCTTCATAAACAAAGTGGTTACCAAAATGGCTCAGTCATCTAGTAAACGCCCCTAGTTGCTGACTTGATACTGTGACTTGCTGGAGTCTAGCTCCAGCAGCCAGGGATTCAACCTGAAGGGGTGACTGGACTCTTTTGAGGCAGCCTCTCAGTTTTCTTGGACTGACTATTTATTTCAAGCGAAGATTCTCTTTTATACTTTTACAAAAGCATTAGATCAGAGGTTTGACATCAGTTCCCCCTGACCCAGATTTTTTGTCTCCAAAAGTCATTGTTGCCCCTCAAAAGGAGTTCCTGCCTCAGTGATTCTCTTATCTACTTCTCATATGTCCTTGTGAATACATAGTAACTCCTGTTAATGTCTGGGCTGCGTACCACATTCCTCAGTTTATTTCTTATCTTTCTAACTCCTGTTTGTCCCTAATATCTAAGCTCGCTATTTCTTAAAAAGGGCTTCTAGCTATTAATATCTCTAAAGTTCCTAATCTCTATAAGCTATAGTAGAATATGCTAACATTACAACATTCCTTAAATCTTTAGCTTCTAACTATTTTAATTATTCCTAAGCCCTAAATTCAGCAAACTCCTTTGCCATAAACACTTTCCTAACAAATAGGCTTCAGATAGCAATCCCTCCCATGGCCTCAAGCTGTAGCCTACGTGCTTACCCTGGAACACTCTTTTGTAAAAGTCCTTGAACAAATGTCAATGATTAACTTTACAAATTATTTTCTGAGCACAGCTGCAGAAGACTTTGTGCCTTCTCAAGCTCCTCTCAAGAACAATAAGCACGTTAATATTCTTTTCAGTCAACTCAGCCAAGGAAAGGGAAAAACAAGTCAGAATCACAAAGCCTAACTCCTTCATCCCAGGTCCATGCCTGTAGGACAAAAAGAGGGAGTTGGGGCCATGCCTCCATTTTGTCAGTAATGCCTAACGCGGCTCCTGACTCCCTTTTAAAAGAGTTCAAAGAACCATTCAACCAAGTGATGGTGGTCTTCAAATAAATTGAAGACAAAGATGTGTTTCAGAAGTTCTACACGAAGAGGTTGTCTCTGCTGGCTAAGACGTTGTCTGTCAGAGTGTGAGTGATGATGACGAGGCAAGCACAATCTCTGAGCTACAGCAAGCTTGTGGGTTTGAGTATATCTCTAAACTTCAGCGTGGGCACAGCTCCTCAGTATGTAAAACCTGTAGGACTTGTGCCAAAATGTCCATTTTGATCTGGGTGCTCCTGGTCAGCTGCTGATGGCATAAGCCATCAGCATAAGCATTCAATGTTTCAAGACATTGGTGTAAGCAAAGATTTGAATGAGCAGTTCAAAAAGGACCAGATGAACTCCAAGCCGCTGGACTTGGATTTCAGTATTCAAGTACTGAGTTCCAGACTGTGGCCCTTTCAGCAATCTTGTACGTTTGCCTTGCTGTCTTGGGCTGGAAAGGAGTTATCAGCAATTCACAGCCGTTTACTCCAGCCATCACAGTGGCAGAAAATTGACATGGTTATATCAAGTGTCAAAAGGAGAATTAGTAATAAACTACTTCAAAAACAGATACACTTTGCGGGCATTTACAGTCCAGATGGCCATCCTGCTCCAGTACAACACAGAGGATGCTTATGCCATCAGCAGCTGACCGGGAGCACCCAGATCAAAACGGATATTTTGGCACAAGTCCTACAGGTTTTATGCTCTGAGGGGCCGTGTCCACCCTCAGACTTTTTGGGGTTAAGCCAGGAAACTGTAGGTGTCCTCCTCCCTGTCCACTCGCTCCAAATACTCTATCTCGATCAGAATGTCAATGCATTTCTTAATTTACTGGGTCCTGGGGCTTGCATCTTGAGGACAGCTGAGTCAGTACTTCTACAGGTTTTATGGAAGTCAAAGTTATTGGTCTTGTAAGATGAAAATGCAAATGCGGATGAGGTGGAATTGAAGCCAGACACCTTAATAAAATTAAATATTTGTTATTATAAGAAGAAATGAAGGGTTAACTTCAATATGCCACTGAAAATGCAGAAACAAGAAACCACACACCTAAACATCCAGGAAGATTGCAAACTACTGATTCTGGCTATTGTCAGAATTATGACAATGAGGAAGGTCCTAAAACACCAGCAGTTACTTGGAGAACTACTGACTCAGTTGTCCTCAAGATGCAAGCCCCAGGACCCAGTAAATTGAGAAATGCATTGACATTCTGATGGAGAAAGAGTATCTAGAGTGAGTGGACGGGGAGGAGGACACCTACAGTTTCCTGGTTTAACCCCAAAGAGTCTGAGCGTGGGCATAGCCCCTCGGTGCACGGGGAGGGGAGCTGAGTGTGCAGCTGCGGAGCCTCTGGACTCCTGCTCGGCCTGAGGCCCAGGCTCCCATCGTGGGCTGGGGCTACTGGAGCTGCTCAGGATCGCCACAATTCATGTCGTCCATACTGACACCAATGCCATTTAACCTAATTTAAGACTAAAGGGTGGAGAAGACAATGGCACCCCACTCCAATACTCTTGCCTGGAAAATACCATGGATGGAGGAGCCTGGTAGGCTTCAGTCCATGGGGTCGCTAAGAGTCGGACATGACTGGGCGACTTCACTTTGACTTTTCACTTTCATGCATTGGAGAAGGAAATGGCGACCCACTCCAGTATTCTTGCCTGGAGAATCCCAGGGATGGGGGAGCCTGGTGGGCTGCCTTCTATGGGGTCACACAGAGTCGGACACGACTGAGGAGACTTAGCAGTACCAAGACTAAAGGGTGGGACCTTCCGCGCTGAGGGCTGCACGCTTCTGCATCCGAATCAACCCATTGGTCACGTGAGCACCGCCTGCTGGCGGGGGCCCCTCTGAGGCCAGCGGGCCTGGAGAGCCGCTCTGAAGCAACCCACGTGTAATCTGCTTTGAAAAGCCACTTGTATAGTGTCTTTCATCTTTTTAATGTGTGAAAATAAAGAAAATTAAAGGATTTCTGCACACAAAAAATATTTTCCACAAACAAGACGTATAATTTCATCAAATCATTTACTAAAGTTTGATTTCATATGACTATATTTAGTCATATAATATGAAGACACTTAACCAACTAGAATGGCAAGTTATACTAAGATCACAACTATCCACATTTTAGAATTATTTGCTGAAGACATCTATAACGAAGACATCAAAATGTCAAATTTTGTTTATATGTATATTTCAATAAAGTCTCACATCATTTCCTTATAATCAAATATTTATACTTAAATTTAAAAATATTTAGTTATAAAAGTATATTAAGTGACTAAATAAATAACGTATGAAATAAATTCAATTTGCCACCAAAGAGATGTTACCAATTCTATAGGAACTTTTTTTTTTTCACAAAGTTTAAAGGGTTTCTTTTCTCTTTTTTTAAAATTTATTTTAATTGGAAGCTAATTACTTTACAATATTGTAGTGGTTTTTCCCATACATTGACATGAATCAGCCATGGGTGTACATGTGTTCCCCATCCTGAACCCCCTCCCACCACCCTCCCTATCCCATCCCTCAAGGTCATCCCAGTGCACAGGCCCTGAGCACCCTGTCTTATGCATCAAACCTGAAGTGACGATCTGTTTCACATATGATAATATACATGTTTCAATGCCATTCTCTCAAATCATCCCATCCTCACCTTCTTCCACAGAGTCCAAAAGACTGTTCTTTATATCTGTGTCTTTTTTGTTGTCTCGCATATAGGGTCATCATTACCATCATTACCAATGATGCATAAATTCCACATATATGTGTTAGTATACTGTATTGGTGTTTTTCTTTCTGACTTACCTTACTCTGTATAATAGGCTCCAATTTCATGCACCTCATTAAAACTAATTTAAATGCATTTTTAATGGCTAATATTTCATTGTGTATATGTACCACAGCTTTCTTATCCATTTGTCTGCCGATGGACATCTAGGTTGCTTCCATGTCCTGGCTATTGTAAACAGTGCTGTGATGAACATTGGGGTACATGTGTTTCTTTCAATTCTGGTTTCCTTGGTGTGTATGCCCAACAGTGGGATTGCTGGGTCATATGGCAGTTCTATTTCCAGTTTTTTAAGGAATCTCCACACTGTTCTCCATAGTGGCTGTATTAGTTTGCATTCCATCCAACAGTGTAAGAGGGTTCTCTTTTCTCCACACTCTCTCCAGCACTTATTGTTTGTAGACTTTTTGATAGCAGCCATTCTGACTGGCATGAAAAGGTACCTCATTGTGGTTTTGATTTGCATTTTTCTGATAATGAGTGATATTGAGCATCTTTACATGTGCTTGTTAGCCTTCTTTGGAGAAATGTCTGTTCGGTTGTTTGCCCACTTTTTACTGGGTCATTTATTTTTCCGGAATTGAGCTGCAGGAGCTACTTTTATATTTTTGAGATTTGGGTTTCTTTTAATTATCTTTAACATAGGCAAGGTTATTTAAGTCAATAAATTCTTAAGGAACTGCACACGTTCTTATTTTTTCCACTGCCAATCTCCACGGCTTGTGATGCACTGCAAGACTGTAATTGCACAGCTCAGACTGGGGAGATTAGTTTGTAGTAAGGTTACAATGTCATCTTTGGTAAAAATAAGATATTACTGCTTTTGGTTCTTTCTTTTTGAAGGCTATAAATACACATTTTATTGGATAAGATTGTGTGTTATTCTAAGGTTGACTGTTCAGTTGAGTTAAGTTCAGTCACTTAGTCATGTTCAACTCTTTGCAACCTCATCAATTACAGCACGCCAGGCCTCCCTGCCCATCACCAAATTCCAGAGTTCTCTCAGACTCATGTTCATCAAGTTGGTGATGCCATCCAGCCATCGCATCCTCTGTCGTCCCCTTCTCCTCCCAGCATAAGAGTCTTTTCCAATGAGTCAACTCTTCACATGAGGTGGCCAAAATACTGCAGTTTCAGCTTTAGCATCATTCCTTCCAAAGAACACCCAGGACTGATCTCCTTTAGAATGGACTGGTTGGATCTCCTTGCAGTCCAAGGGACTCAAGAGTCTTCTCCAACACCACAGTTCAAAAGCATCAAGTCTTCGGTGCTCAGCTTTCTTCACAGTCCAACTCACACCCATACATGATTACTGGAAAAACCATAGCCTTGACTAGGGGGACCTTTGTTGGCAAAGTAATGTCTCTGCTTTTTAATATGCTATCTAGGTTGGTCATAACTTTCCTTCCAAAGAGTAAGAGTCTTTTAATTCATGGCTGCAATCACCATCTGCAGTGATTTTGAAGCCCCCCAAAATAAAGTCTGACACTGTTTCCACTATTTCCCCATCTATTTCCCATGAAGTGATGGGACCAGATGCCATGATCTTCATTTTCTGAATGTTGAGTTTTAAGCCAACTTTTTCACTCTCCTCTTTCACTTTCATCAAGAGGCTCTTTAGTTCTTCTTCACTTTCTGCCATAAGGATGGTGTCATCTGCATATCTGAGGTTATTGATATTTCTCCCAGCAATCTTGATTCTGGCTTGTGCTTCTTCCAGCCCAGCGTTTCTCATGATGTACTCTGCATATAAGTTAAATAAGCAGGGTAACAGTATACAGCCTTGACATACTCCTTTTCCTATTTGGAACCAGTCTGTTGTTCCATGTCTAGTTCTTGACTGCAAATGTAATAAATTCTTTCCTTAACAATAAAAAATGTAATTTATTCTGTCATAAACTAAAAATGCCTTTCTGTGGGAAAGCCAAATCAAGTTATTATAAAGGTACACTGAATTTCGGAACTCAGAAAATATTAGTAGAATTGTATAGGCATGTATTTGTATAAAATAATAGTATTTTGGAATGAGAAATTTTTTGAAGCTTCTGTTAGCTATGATGCTGGAGTAGGAAATGGCAACCCACTCTCGTATTCTTGCCGTGAGAATTCCATGGACAAAGGAGCCTGGTGGGCTATAATCAGTGGGTCTGCAGAGAGTTGGACATGACTGACAGACTGAGTACCTTGACCAGGATATATTTAAACATACAATTATGAAATAGTAATATAATGTACCATGACTTGTCGGTATTGGTTGGCCCTAATAGCATGGCTTAATTTTATTGAGTTAGACAAAATGTGGTTCATGTGATTAGATTGGCTAGTTTTCTGTGATTGAGGTTTCAGTCTGTCTGCCCTCTGATGCCCTCTCTCAGCACGTACTATCTTAGTGGGGTTTCTCTTACCTTGTACATGGGGGTATCTCCTCTTGGCCACTCCAGCACCTGCGCAGCCACTGCTCATCACAATGTCAGAATATTATCAAGTACTTTTACTGTCTTCCCATCTCTCAGCTGGAATTCCCTGTGTCTTCTGGTGCTGTGAAAAAAAAAAAAAAAAAAAAAAACAGCATCAAAAGATCTTCATGACCCAGACAATCACAATGGTGTGATCACTCATCTAGAGCCAGACATCCTGGAATGTGAAGTCAAGTGGGCCTGAGGAAGCATCACTACGAACAAAGCTAGTGGAGTTGATGGAATTCCACTTGAGTTTTTCAAATCCTGAAAGATAATGCTGTGAAAGTGCTGCATTCAATATGCCAGCAAATTTGGAAAACTCAGCAGTGGCCACAGGACTGGAAAAGATCAGTTTTCATTCATTCCAATCCCAAAGAAAGGCAATGCCAAAGAATGCTCAAACTACTGCACAATTGCATTCATCTCATACTCTAGTAAAGTAACGCTCAAAATTCTCCAAGCCGGGCTTCAGAAATAGGTGAACCATGAACTTCCAGTTGTTCAAGCTGATTTTAGAAAAGGGAGAGGAACAAGAAATCAAATAGCCAACATCTGCTGGATCATCAATAAAGCAAGAGAGTTCCAGAGAAACATCTATTTCTGCTTTATTGATTATGTCAAAGCCTTTGACTGTGTCGATCACAATGAACTGTGGAAAATTCTTAAAGAGATGGGAATACCAGACCACTGCCTCTTGAGAAACCTGTATGCAGGTCAGGAAGCAATAGTTAGAATTGGACATGGAACAAAAACTGTTTCCAAATAGGGAAAGGAGTTTCCAAATCGGGAAAGGCTGTATATTGTCACCCTGCTTATTTAACTTATATGCAGAGTACATCATGAGAAACGCTGGGCTGGAAGAAGCACAAGCCAGAATCAAGATTGCTGGAGGAAATATCAATAACCTCAGATATGCAGATGACACCATCCTTATGGCAGAGGGTGAAGAATAACTAAAGAGTCTCTTGATGAAAGTGAAAGAGAAGAGTGAAAAAGTTGGCTTAAAGCTCAACATTCAGAAAACGAAGATCATGGCATCTGGTCCCATTACTTCATGGGAAATAGATGGGGAAATAGTGGAAACAGTGTCAGACTTTATTTTGGGGGGCTCCAAAATCACTGCAGATGGTGATTGCAGCTATGAAATTAAAAGACACTTAATCCTTGGAAGGAAAGTTATGACCAACCTAGACAACATATTAAAATGCAGAGACATTACTTTGCTAACAATGGTCTGTCTAGTCAAGGCTATGGTTTTTCCAGTAGTCATGTATGGATGTGAGAGTTGGACTATAAAGAAAGCTCAGCGCTGAAGACTTGATGCTTTTGAACTGTGGTGTTGGAGAAGACTCTTGAGAGTCCCTTGGACTGCAAGGAGATCCAACCAGTCCATTCTAAAGGAGATCAGTCCTGGGTGTTCTTTGGAAGGACTGATGTTGAAGCTGGAACTCCAATACTTGGGCCACCTGATGCAAAGAACTGACTCATTTTAAAAGATCCCTGATACTAGGAGAGATTGAGGGCAGAAGGAGAAGTGGACAACAGAGGATGAGATGGTTACATGGCATCGCTGGCTCAATGGACATGAGTTTGGGTGGACTCTGGGAGTTGGTAATGGACAGGGAAGCCTGGTGTGCTGCAGTCCATGGGGTCGCAAGGAGTTGGACATGACTGAGTGACTGAACTGAGCTGAACTGAATATAATGTAATATTCTGATTTATTTATAATACTGAATATACTAGTTTCCTAGACCCATACTAATAAATTACCCAAACTGGGTGGCTTAAAAACAGAAATGTGTTCTCTCATATCTCTGGAGGCTAAATGCTCTAAATCAAGGTATTGACAGGGCTATTCTCTCTCTCTCTCTGAAGGCGCTGGGGGGGGGGGGGGGGGCTTTACTGATTCTTCTAGCTTCTCATGGTTCCTTTCCTTGAAGGTGCATCTTTCCTTCATTGTCACATGTCATTATCCCCGTGTATCTGTGCCTCTCTGTCCAAATTTCCCTCTCCTTATATGTTTCCATGTAGGCATGACTCCAATTTTGAAGGGAAACTATTCAACTCAGTACATAACTCACCAAAATCCAAATTATAATGCTTACATGAAAGTTCAGTCTTCAGGTTTCTACTTAATTTACTGATTGCTGGTCTCATGTAAGGTTTTATCAGATCAATGTTAAAAGTTATTGTATGTTCAGCAGTGGTGGCTAATTGTGGCACATGGACTTAGTTGCTCATGGCTTGTGGAATCTTCCTGGATCAGGGATCGAACCAGTGTCTCCTGCACTAGCAGATGGATTCTTTAGGGCTTTCCAGGGGACACAGTGGTAATGAATCTGCCTGCTAATGCAGGGGATGCACCAGATATGAGTTCTGTCTCTGAGCTGGGAAAATCCCCTGGAGGGGGGAATGACAAATAACTCCAGTATTCTTGCATGGAAAATTCCATACACAGAGGAGATGGACAGGCTACTGGGGTTGCAAAGAACTGGACATGACTGAGCCACTGAGCATGCATGAATGCATACATGCATAAAGGAATGCAAACATGCAGCAAGGCTGAATATATCAATATGATGAAAAACATGTAAGAATATAGGAATAATAAGGAGACATTTAAAATGGTGAAACTTAAATAATCATGTCTGTAACAATCACCAACTATCATGGAATCTTGGAAAAAATAAAGCAAATTAATGGAACTATTAATATTTTCTTCTCTAACTTTGGAAGTTGACTATAATAACAAAGAGAAAAAAGTTTTGTTTAAAGTAAGAAATTGTGAGTTGTTTCTAAAATTATATAAACATAACTTAGATAACCTAACATTTAAGTAATCCTTTCCCTAAAGCTGACTTTAAAGAATAGCAAGAAGAGATAAGAAAGCAAAGAATAACAAGAAGAGATAAGAAAGCCTTCTTCAGCAATCGATGCAAAGAAATAGAGGAAAACAACAGAATGGGAAAGACTAGAGATCTCTTCAAGAAAATTAGAAATACCTACAGAACATTTCATGCAAAGATGGGCTCGATAAAGGACAGAAATGGTATGGACTTAACAGAAGCAGAAGATATGAAGAAGAGATGGCAAGAATACACAGAAGAACTATACAAAAAAGATCTTCACAACCCAGATAATCACGATGGTGTGATTACAGACCTACAGCCAGACATCCTGGGATGTGAAGTCAAGTGGGCCTTAGAAAGCATCACTAAGAACAAAGCTAGTGGAGGTGATGGAATTTCAGTGGAGCTATTTCAAATCCTGAAAGATGATGCTGTGAAAGTGCTGCACTCAATATGCCAGCAAATTTGGAAAACTCAGCAGTGGCCACAGGACTGAAGAAGGTCAGTTTTTATTCTAATCCCAAAGAAAGGTAATGCCAAAGAATGCTCTAACTACCGCTCAGTTGCACTCATCTCACACGCTAGTAAAGTAATGCTCAAAATTCTCCAAGCCAGGCTTCAGCAATATGTGAACTGTGAACTTCCAGATGTTCAATTTGGTTTTAGAAAAGGAAGAGGAACCAGAGATCAAATTGCCAACATGTGCTGGATCATGGAAAAAGCAAGAGAGTTCCAGAAAAACATTTATTTCTGCTTTATTAACTATACCAAAGCCTTTGACTGTATGAATCACAATAAACTGTGGAAAATTCTGAAAGAGATGGGCATACCAGACCACCTGATCTGCCTTTTGAGAAATCTATATGCAGGTCAGGAAGCAACAGTTAGAACTGGACATGAAACAACAGACTGGTTCCAAATAGGAAAAGGAGTACGTCAAGGCTGTATATTGTCACCCTGTTTATTTAACTTATATGCAGAGTACATCATGAGAAATGCTGGACTGGAAGAAACACAAACTGGAATCAAGATTGCTGGGAGAAATATCAATAACCTCAGATATGCAGATGACACCACCCTTATGGCAGAAAGTGAAGAGGAACTGAAAAGCCTCTTGATGAAGGTGAAAGTGGAGAGTGAAAAAGTTGGTTTAAAGCTCAACATTCAGTAAACGAAGATCATGGCTTCTGGTCCCTTCACTTCATGGGAAATCAATGGGGAAACAGTGGAAATAGTGTCAGACTTTATTTTGGGGGGCTCCAAAATCACTGCAGATGGTGACTGCAGCCATGAGATTAAAAGACGATTACTCCTTGGAAGGAAAGTTATGACCAACCTAGATAGCATATTCAAAAGCAGAGACATTACTTTGCCAAAATGGTTCGTCTAGTCAAGGCTAGTGGTTTTTCCTGTGGTCATGTATGGATGTGAGAGTTGGACTGTGAAGAAGGCTGAGCACTGAAAAATTGATGCTTTTGAACTGTGGTGTTGGAGAAGACTCTTGAGAGTCCCTTGGACTGCAAAGAGATCCAACCAGTCCATTCTGAAGGAGATCAGCCCTGGGATTTCTTTGGAAGGAATGATGCTAAAGCTGAAACTCCAGTATTTTGGCCACCTCATGCGAAGGGTTAACTCTTTGGAAAAGACTCTGATGCTGGGAGGGATTAGGGGCATGAGGAGAAGGGGACAACAGAGGATGCGATGGCTGGATGGCATCTCTGACTCAATGGACGTGAGTCTGAGTGAACTCCGGGAGTTGGTGATGGACAGGGAGGCCTGGCTTGCTGCGATTCATGGGGTCGCAAAGAGTTGGACACGACTGAGCGACTGAACTGAACTGAACTGAAAGGTGACTTTCTGATAGTCAATTCATTAAATGGAACTGGTCAGACTTTAAGATATACTTTGTATATCATCACTAAATGACCTGAGATATTTTGTATTCATGAGCTTATTGAAAGATGCTTGTTGCAATTAGTGCTTCAAAGAGAGGAGAATTACCTCTGTCAATTATATATCAGCTATAATACATGTAGCTCTGAATTAGCTAGATGAAAGTTATTTATAAGACTTGTAAAACCCAGCAGTAAAGTCACTTCATATCTGAGTGATTGGAATATGCCACTAGCAGATATTTTTTTTCTTTCAGAGCATTTGTGTAATAAATTAAAATGTGGTACTTAATATATTCACAATAAATAACAGATCTCTGTGAAATTTGAAAGCTTTTAAACCTGTTTTTAAAATCATGGGGGAAAGTGTTTTAAGTTGGAGAAAAGCATAGTTTTGTTCCAAATAATAGGGTAAAAATGAAAAAAAAAGTATGTTTTAGATTCATATAATTTATATTTTTTATATAATTTTTGGTTTGGTTTGAAATAATTTGAAATCTAGTGTACATCTAATATCAGATTAATTCAAAAGCAAAAAAGTTTTAAAGTATTTGTAAATTTTACAGCAAAATGAAATATAAATTTAGGAGATGGTATGTTTTAATATGTAGAAAAATATTATTGTCTAGTAGTGCTCTCTTACTGAGAATAATTTGAGAATCTAGAAAAAGACAAGAAAAATATCGTCAAGTCAAAGACTTGGGAAACTTAAGACATAAAAGAATGATGGTCAAGAACAAAAAGAATAAGAAAAACCAGAACTGCGAGTGTGGCATTTAGGGTTGCTTTCCCTGTATTCTTCTCCTGATTCAAAAAGAAGAAACTGAGAAGCTTCTAAGCTGAACTGAACTTTTCATACTCTCCTAGGACTAGGAAGAGTTTTTCAGTAGTATTTAAAATTTTTCACTAGCTAGCTCCTTGTTGTGGGGGCCCTCCTGAGCATTGCAGAATGTATAACAGTGTCTCTGGTCTCTACACACTAGATGCCAGAAGTAACAAACTTTCTTTTCAAAATGTAACAACCAAATTTTCCCCAGGTAATAGATGTGAATTGGGGCTTCCCTGGTGGCTCAGACGGTAACCTATCCACCTGCAATGAGGGAGATGCAGGTGTAATCCCTGGGTCGGTCGGGATGATCCCCTGGAGGAGGGCATTGCAACCCACTCCAGTACTCTTACCTGGAGAATTCCACAGACAGAGGAGCCTGGTGGGCTACAGTCCATTGGATCACAAACAGTCGGACACAACTGGAGTGATTTAGCACACACAAATGCAATAAATACCAAATATCTCCTGCAACAAAAAAGAACCTAATAAAGAACTACTGTGATAAAGGAACTGAAGTTTTAGTTCAATTTAGGGCTTCCCAAGAGGGGGTTCCTAGTAAATAGTTCAGGCTTTCAACTGAGACCCCAAAAGGTATTCTTCTACTTCTAGATATAAATATAAACTTGAAATAAGTTGGCCCTGGAGGAATGAGGTTCAACTTTAAAATATTTGGATCCCTGAATTTTATTAAGCGGTCTGAAACTGCTAGCACATCAAATGTCTGCAAGAAGCAAACCTAATTCATATGCCATTATAGGCCACAAATAATGTTTATGTTCACTGTATATCATTTAATCCATCTCAGCAGGCACTGAACAAGAATAGGCACCACGACTAGAATTCAAAGAAATATTATAACTTGTCTCTCTATGGAACAGAGTTCTTATATACAGACTTTTAAAATATATATTCATAGTGTATTTGAGCAACTAAAAGGTGAGATTGCAAACTTTCCCAGAGAATTGAAAAACACAAAAATAAAATATATGGAGAAGGAAATGGCAACCCACTCCAGTACCCTTGCTTGGGAAATCCCATGGGGAGTCTAGTGTGCAACGGTCCATGAAGTACAACAGGGCCGGACACGGCTTAGCGACTAACAACAGCAAATGGCAGTTCTAGCCAATGTGTGAGAACAAAGACTTGTAAGGAATGGGGGGTTGGGGCTGAAACCAACATCCTGTTGTTTACAGATGTGAATGTCTATTTAGAAAAAACAAAATAAACTGCAAGCAAATATTTAAACTAAATATATATATATATATATAAAAGTTCTAGAAATGGCATAAAAATTAAAACTAGAGAGGTGGAAATTATGGTCAAAAACTTTCTTGAGGTTTCCTAAACAACAGATGTTATGGAAAATATGCATGAGTATTCTCAGTCACTCAGTTGTGTCTGACTCTTTGCAACCCACCGGACTGCAGCCCATAAGGCTCCTCTGTCCATGGGATTTTCCAGACAAGAATACTGGAGTGGCTTGCCATTTCCTCCTCCAGGGGACATTCCTGACCCAGGGATCAAACCTGTGTTTCTTGCATCTCCTGCATCGCAGGCAGATCCTTTACTACTGAGCCACCTGGGAAACTCTCCTGTGGGAAAGAAAAAAGTTCTTAAGAAGATATGGAATATGGAAGACTCTGCTTTTGGTAAAGAAGGAATTTCAAGGGATTAATTTATCTGCTCTCCCCTTTGCCTGAAAAAAATACATATTATTATGTTATAATAATCAATGATATATTATAGATAATATATATAAATATTATGTATATATAAATCAATATACAATAATAATATATATATACATGAGGAGTACCTTAAAATGGTTCTTATTTCTTGGATAGTGTTTCCAGGCTTTGGTGCAGGGAAGAGGAATTGATGTAGAGCTCTGAGAAAGCCTTGAGTTGAGCTAGAGCTGAAAGTTCAAGGAAACCAAGGCAGCTAGAGTCTGCAAAGCAAAGTGCCAGAGTGATGACAGCTGTATAACAGCACTCTCTTGAGTGTCCAGAAGAGTACTTATCACACATGGTAGGAAACTACTTAAGCCCCAGGCAGCACCACTTCAGAGAATTTAAGGTAATCCCACCAGCACACCAGGCTAGAAAAAAGTGTTAATCTATGGGACAATGGGCAGAGTCTTGAGGAAGTTCATATCTTAGTGATTAGAAATAGTTAGCTTTAGAC
Organism: Bos grunniens; assembly: GCF_055505025.1. Taxonomy (NCBI): domain Eukaryota; kingdom Metazoa; phylum Chordata; class Mammalia; order Artiodactyla; family Bovidae; genus Bos; species Bos grunniens. The sequence goes on along the minus strand of NC_141170.1, from coordinate 110,418,122 downwards.
TGAGCATTAATACGTACGTTAATAAAAATGACCATACCCGAAGGATCAAATTGTTCTCAAGTACTTAACCGCACTGAGGGACAAAGCATAAGGATATTTACACAAATCTGAAAATGTGAAACACTCAACAAGGTAAACTTCACAAAGTTTACCATCCAACCAAAATTTTTCTAACATGCAAAGAATCAGAATAACTTTGCCCATAAAAAGGAGAGTGATTATTCAATAAAAACAACACAGAACTGGGATGGATGTTAGAAGTATCAGATACAAATATTAAATCTATTTTCATTATCATTTCATATGCTTAAAGAGTTAAGTGGAGAATAAAAGACTGTGTTTAAAATTTTAGATATGAATACTACAACATCCAAGAGGATATGATAATCTAGACTATCTGGATGTGGATAATTTACTTAATAGGCAAATTACACACTTAAAGAGTAAAAAAAAAAAAAAAGCAAATTTGAAGACATAATATAGAATATACAAAATGGAACATATAGGGGAAATTTTTTAAAAATGAAAAGAGCATCATTGATCTGCGGAACAATATTTCTAGACATCACATCTAGAAATGACAAAAAAAGAGTATCTGTTGGAAGGTAGATCCAAACTGCCCTCCCAGCCACAGTAATGGCATTTCCCTCTCTGGACAAATGGAACAATTCTTGCTAATGAGGCAGGAGGAAAAATCTGTTGAAAGATGTATAAGAAAGTTTTTCTTTGAAAACTTTCTCCCCCTTTTCTTTTATGAATGTGGTGTTAAGAAATGTTGGAAGATGCTGTGACCTTGAAGGCAGCTGGCCTGAGGATAAAGCTGACAACCAAAAACTGCAGAGAAAACAAAATGGAAAGAATCAGAGCACTTGACAATTTTACTGAGTCACTGAATTAACCAGTCATCATCCCTTGAGACATGGGCTTCCCAGGTGACACTAGTGGTAAAGAACCCACCTGCCAATGCATAAGATGTGGGCTCAATCCCTCAGTAGGGAAGATCCCTTAGAGGAGAGCAGGGCAACCCACTCCAGTATTCTTGCCTGGAGAATTCCCATGGACAGAGGAGCCTGGCAGGCTGAAATCCATAGGGTCACAAAGGGTTAAACATGACTAAAGTGACTTAGTATGCACACACATCCCTTGAGACAGTCTATGTGACAATTTTCCTCATTGTTTAAACCACTTTGAGTAGAGCTCTCTGCTACTTGTGGCAAAATAAGTTGACATGATTGGCCAAGTCCATTAACTAGAAACCAATATCCACAATAGAATTAAACAACTCACATTCCAAGTGTCTTTTAAAAATATTTCTTTCCTCTTGGCAGCATCTGTACTGTATTACAGATACGTATTATCTGTACATTCTGTTCATGGGGTTCTCAAGGCAAGAATACTGAAGTGGTTTGCCATTCCCTTCTCCAGTGGACCACATTCTGTCAGACCTCTCCACCATGACCCACCCATCTTGGGTGGCCCCACAGGCATGGCTTAGTTTCACTGAATTAGACAAGGCTGTGGTCCTAGTGTGATTAGATTGACTAGTTTTCTGTGATTATGGTTTCAGTGTGTCTGCCCTCTGATGCCCTCTTGCAACACCTACCATCTTACTTGGGTTTCTCTTACCTTGGACATGGGGTATCTCTTCACGGCTGCTCCAGCAAAGCTCAGCTGCTGCTCCTTACCTTGGACAAGGGGTATCTTCTCACTACCGCCCCTCCTAACCTTGTACGTGGAGTAGCTCCTCTAGGTCCTCCTGCGCTGGCACAGCCACTGCTCCTTGGACATGGGGTTGCTCCTCTAGGCCACCGCCCCTGACCTCAGTCATAGGGTAGCTCCTCCCGGCCGCTGCCCCTGGCCTCTGGCAGAGGATAGCTTTTCCAAGCCACTGCCCCTGACCTCAGACATGGGGTAGTTCTTCTCGGCCATTCCTGTGCCGTCACAGCCTGGCACTCTTGGCCACTGCCCCTGACCTCAGACGTTGGGGTAGCTCCTCTTGGCTGCTGCCCCTCGGGCATGGGGTCCTCCCAGCTTCTGCCCCTGACCTCAGATGTGGGGTAGCTCCTCTCTGCCATGCTTGTGTGCATTGTGGTTTTAGAAAAGACAGAGGAATCAGAGATCAAATTGCCAACATCCGCTGGATCATGGAAAAAGCAAGAGAGTTCCAGAAAAACATCTGTTTCTGATTTATTAACTATGCCAAAGCCTTTGACTGTGTGGATCACAATAAACTGTGGAAAATTCTTCAGGAGATGGGAATACCAGACCACCTGACCTGCCTCTTGAGAAACCTATATGCAGGTCAGGAAGCAACAGTTAGAACTACACATGGAACAACAGGCTGGTTCCAAATAGGAAAAGGAGTATGTCAAGGCTGTATATTGTCACCCTGTTTATTTAACTTATATGCAGAGTACATCATGAGAAACGCTAGACTGGAAGAAACACAAGCTGGAATCAAGATTGCCGGGAGAAATATCAATAACCTCAGATATGCAGATGACACCACCCTTATGGCAGAAAGTGAAGAGGAGCTAAAAAGCCTCTTGATGAAAGTGAAAGTGGAGAGTGAAAAAGTTGGCTTAAAGCTCAAAATTCAGAAAACGAAGATCATGGCATCTGGTCCCACCACTTCATGGGAAATCAATGGGGAAACAGTGGAAACAGTGGCAGACTTTATTTGTTTGGGCTCCAAAATCGCTGCAGATGGTGACTGCAGCCATGAAATTAAAAGACGCTTACTTCTTGGAAGAAAAGTTATACTAACCTAGATAGCATAATGAAAAGCAGAGATACTACTTTGCCAACAAAGGTTCATCTAGTCAAGGCTATGGTTTCTCCAGTAGTCATGTATGGGTGTGAGAGTTGGACTGTGAAGAAGGCTGAGCAACGAAGAATTGATGCTTTTGAACTGTGGTGTTGGAGAAGACTCTTGAGAGTCCCTTGGACTGCAAGGAGATCCAACCAGTCCATTCTGAAGGAGATTAGCCCTGGGTGTTCTTTGGAAGGAATGATTCTAAAGCTGAAACTCCAGTACTTTGGCCACCTCATGTGAAGATTTGACTCATTGGAAAAGACTCTGATGCTGGGAGGGATTGGGGGCAGGAGGAGAAGGAGACGACAGAGGATGAGATGGCTGGATGGCATCACTGACTCGATGGACGTGAGTGAACTCCGGTAGTTGGTGATGGACAGGGAGGCCTGGCCTTCTGTGATTCATGGGGTTGCAAAGAGTCAGACACTACTGAGCGACTGAACTGAACTGATTATCTGTACATAATTCCTAGATAAAAGAAGTAGCTTCCATAATGCTTGAATCAAATCCCAGTAATTCTAATCCAACATACTTCACCAAAATCTTTCTAAATATAGTCCTAGAATAAGACATCTAAGCATCAATATTATAAAATCATTCTCCTGTGAGAAATCTTCCAATGGTTTTGTGCTACTGAAGGTTTTCCTTAGCTTCCATGCAGAAAATTTCATGAGGTGATATGCCTTTCTAGTGTCATTTCCTATCACCTTCTATCAAAATGTTTTATTTTTAAGCTACTGATTTTGGATAATTTAATTATCATTTTCTTTTTTTTTTCATGTTTTTTTTTTAAATTTATTTATTTTAATTTTTTTTTTATTATATTCAGGTATACATGTGTTCCCCATCCTGAACCCTCCTCCCCCCTCCCTCCCCATACCATCCCTCTGGGTCGTCCCAGTGCACTAGCCCCAAGCATCCAGCATCGTGCATTGAACCTGGACTGGCATCTTGTTTCATACATGACATTTCACATGTTTCAATGCCATTCTCCCAAATCTTCCCACCCTCTCCCTCTCCCACAGAGTCCATAAGCCTGTTCTATACATCAGTGTCTCTTTTGCTGTCTCGTATCATTTTCATTTTTTATTTAAAAAAAGCAGTTTTGAACATATCAAAGATTCTAGATTTAGCTCTAGTATAGCTGTACTACCCCTAAAATTCAGTCTGAGGCACTTTGCTTATCCTTCAAGAAACTGTTTCTACATATTCTCATAAACTTCAATATAAACTTCATCTGTCCACAACATGACAGGATCATAGTGCTTCATCGTTTGCACCTGTCTAGTAAATACCTTTTTGTATACTAAGATCTTATTGGATATCAACAGAAGTAAACCAATAACCTTTTAATGTTCAAATCCTAGATCAGTACAGAGAAAACAATAATTGTTTAGTTGTTTAATGAATGAATGAATGAATTATGCAAAACTCTATGATATAAAATTATTACAATGTCTTAGCTTCATTGGTAATAAAGTACTGAACAAATATTTTTCTTATTTTGCAAACATTTTGTTCTATACAAAAGAAATATTTCAATATTCTGTATGTTCTTTCCTTTTGACCAAGAATAATTTAAGTCAATGAAATAATAAAGCTATGCAATGAAATGGATAGTATTATCATAGTAGAAGGCAATTTGTACTTGCAAAGAAATCCTGTTTGATTGCCCTCGTATTACAGTAGGAACTTCAGTTTTCATATACAAACAAAGTTAAAATTACAATGAGACTTTTCTTGAGAATAATATGAGGTAATTTATGTTATGCTGCTGCTAAGTTGCCTCAGTCATGTCCGACTCTGTGCTACCCCAGAGACAGCAGCCCACCCGTCCCTGGGGTTCTCCAGGCAAGAACACTGTAGTGGGTTGCCATTTCCTTCTCCAGTGCATGAAAGTGAAAAGTGAAAGAGAAGTCGTTCAGTCGTGTTCGACTCTTAGCGACCACTGCAGCCTACCAGGCTCCTCCGTCCATGGGATTTTCCAGGCAGGAGTACTGGGATAGGGTGCCATTGCCTTCCTTCTCTGTAAATGGGAGGTTCCCTGGTGGCTCAAATTGTAAAGAATCTGCCTTCAGTACAGAAGACCTGGGTTTTATCCCTGGCTTGAAAAGATGCCTCGGAGAAAGGAATGGCTACCCACTCTAGTATTCTTGGGAGAATTTCATGGACAGAGGAGCATGGTGGGCTACAGTCCAGGGACTTACAAAGAATAGGACATGACTGAGTGACTAACACTTTTTCTGTAAATAATTAACAATCATACGTGTTAGCTCTAAATTCATCAAGTCCTACTTAGTATATAATCAAAATAATTTGGCATAGGCTGTATCTACAATGCTGGTACATGGTATATTTTTTATATGCATCTGAGATAAGCTAGCACATTTACATATAAGAAAATAGCAATTTTCATTGACCAGATGCAAACAAAACTTTTTTTTTTTTTTTTTTTTGCTGGACCAGATGACTTGTAGGCTCTTCTTTCTCTAACCAAGGATCAACCCAGAGCCCTTGCACTGAAATCACTGAGTCCTAGCCACTGGACTGCCAGGAAATTCCCCAAACAAAACTTGTTAAAGGTGTCTGAAGACACGCTATTGTCTTCCTCCCTTTCCCTGTAGACAGAAATTAACTCAGAGATTTTATAATTGCTAAATTATAAAGAGGTCATTTGGTCTTATCTAAAGATATATTGATATCAGATCACAGAAAGTTACATAATCTTTCTCCTGGGATGTTGTGAAAAAGAGTAAACTCACTTCTATAAAAAAACAATAAATTGGTATTTAATGACTGGATCATCAGGAAACTCATGAATCATATATGATGCAGTACTAAAAAGGATAGCTCTAAAAACAACATTGCATGATCATTTTGTGAAGAAATGTAGTTGAAAACATATGTAAGCTTTGTAAATTATGTACTAGAGTAGTACAGATCGGATCAGATCAGATCAGTAGCTCAGTCGTGTCCGACTCTTTGCCACCCCATGAATCGCAGCACGCCAGGCCTCCCTGTCCATCACCAACTCCCGGAGTTCACTGAGACTCATGTCCATCGAGTCAGTGATGCCATCCAGCCATCTCATCCTCTGTCATCCCCTTCTCCTCCTGCCCCCAATCCCTCCCAGCATCAGACTCTTTTCCAATGAATCAACTCTTCGCATGAGGTGGCCAAAGTACTGGAGTTTCAGCTTTAGCATCATTCCTTCCAAAGAAATCCCAGGGCTGATCTCCTTCAGAATGGACTGGTTGGATCTCCTTGCAGTCCAAGGGACTCACAAGAGTCTTTTCCAACACCACAGTTCGAAAGCATCAATTCCTCGGTGCTCAGCCTTCTTCACAGTCCAACTCTCACATCCATACATGACCACAGGAAAAACCATAGCCTTGACTAGACGGACCTTTGTTGGCAAAGTAATGTCTCTGCTTTTGAATATGCTATCTAGGTTGGTCATAACTTTCCTTCCAAGGAGTAAGCGTCTTTTAATTTCATGGCTGCAGTCACCATCTGCAGTGATTTTGGAGCCCAAACAAATAAAGTCTGACACTGTTTCCACTGTTTCCCCATCTATTTCCCATGAAGTGGTGGGACCAGATGCCATGATCTTCGTTTTCTGAATGTTGAGCTTTAAGCCAACTTTTTCACTCTCCACTTTCACTTTCCTCAAGAGGCTTTTGAGTTCCTCTTCACTTTCTGCTATAAGGGTGGTGTCATCTGCATATCTGAGGTTATTGATATTTCTCCCGGCAATCTTGATTCCAGCTTGTGTATCTTCCAGTCCAGAGTTTCTCATGATGTACTCTGCATATAAGTTAAATAAACAGGGTGACAATATACAGCCTTGACGAACTCCTTTTCCTATTTGGAACCAGTCTGTTGTTCCATGCCCAGTTCTAACTGTTGCTTCTTGACCTGCATACAGATTTCTCAAGAGGCAGGTCAGGTGGTCTGGTATGCCCATCTCTTTCAGAATTTTCCACAGTTTATTGTGATCCACACAGTCAAAGGCTTTGACATAGTCAATAAAGGAGAAATAAATGTTTTTCTGGAACTCTCTTGCTTTTTCTATGATCCAGCAGATGTTGGCAATTTGATCTCTGGAACTTTTTTTGGAAGGATGGAAATTTTCTGGATCTGTGTTGTTTTGGGCACTCAAAAAAGACCAGTGTGACTAAAGAACTAACTTAAATATAACTTAACTTAGTGCCATTTAAAATAATTTACATGTGGCATGCAGCTATTGTCTATTGTACCAGCAGTGATCTAGATATTTAGTTTGGTGAAAGAAAAATATGTCGTTTTGACTTGAAAATCTGTAAGAAATCCATCATACATGCCCCACTAGGCTCTCAATGGAGAGAATTTGTAAGTCACACAAACAAGTCATAGGCCCTCAGACTGTCTCAGAGCTGCTAAGAAGAAGTAGAAATGTAATGAATGGACTTGGCTTTAATATTTTCTCAATGTATGCATTTGAAAAACAACTATAGTTTTGAGATTAGAGTATTTATGATAACAAATAAAGGGTGGAACAAAGAAAGTAAAGACAATGAAATGCAGAAAAATGGGAAGAAGACAGAGAACAAAGCAAAAGGAATGATTAGGGTTAGCAGGAGATAAGGGGGTGAGAGAGAAATTGGAAGACTGGGATTAACATATACACATTTAGTGTATATAAAATAGATAAATAAGAAGGACCTGCTCTATAGGACAAAGAACTCTACTCAATACTCTGTAATGACTTATCTGGGAAAATAATGTTAAAAAAATAAAATATTGGATATATGTATAATGGATTTCTTTGCTGTACATCTGAAACTAACACAAACTTGTAATTCAACTACACTCCAATGACATTTTAAAAAAATATATAAAAATAAATAAAACAAAAGAAATGATGAAATAAAATTAATTTGGATCTGTCAAAGATAGCTGAGTATCATAACCATATAACATCTTACATTGAAAGAAGAAAATAATCTGTGCATTATAGTGATAATGCAGTAATTGGAGAGAAAGCTACTCCAGTGGCAATGACAACTCTATTGCACCAGTAAACCTGAGGAATAACAGTAGGGATGGTAAGATGCGACAGTGTTAAGCAGAACTGCCATGTGCAGTTGTCCAAGTTGCAGCCTGCTCAAGGTACGTGGATGAAGTCAATAAGGGCTAGACTTCAACTGATCTCCCACTCACCAAGCTATAAGCCCTGCTGTTGGAAAGCATTTGTTGGAAGAAAAGATGCCATTTTCCATCTTTCCACCCCAAAGCAGCTTTTTTTTTCCCTCTGTCTTTCCATGTAGGAGTTCTTCCTGTTTATTCAGTCAAAGGCATAGTGTACCTTTAAGCAAAAGCTCCAAAATGAAGGTTCTGCCACTCACTACAGAAGTAACATAAATGAAGGGTTATATCTGACTTAATGCAAAGAGCAAGGAGAGAAAGACATGACAAATATCTTCTCTTCATCTAAGTGATTTATGCCATTTGAGTTATATTAATTTAAATAGAAAAAAATTAGAAGCAAGCTAGGGTTTAAAAGCTTATAAATATGATTTTATTTTAATGTCTACCTCTGTTTTACTCTGTAGGCATTCTCCAGCTTATGGAGGCTCAAGTTATAACTGTACCAACAATGTAGGACAATTTGTGTCTGTGCAATGGAGACCAATTCTTTTCCTTTTTTTCTTGTGCAGGCACATAGAGATGCATTTATTCTTTTTCATGACTAGATATAAAACAAATAAATACCATGGTTCACAGCTAAAAATATAATTGTCTTAGGTGCACTACATTTTATAAATATTTAAATACTATTTTATACAAGGCATTCTGCTGTCTTTTGTAGGTCATAAAAATTTCTCAATATAGTATTAGTGAACATCTATAATATGAACTGGAGGGCTTCCCTGGTGGCTCAGCTGGTAAAGAATCTGCCTGCAGTGCTGGAGACCTGGGTTTGATCTCTGGGTTGGGAAGGTCCCTTGGAGAAGAGAATGGCTACCCACTCCAGTATTCTTGCCTGGAGAATGCCATGGACAGAGAAGCCTGGCAGAAGACAGTCCATAGGGTTGTACAGAGTTGGACATGACTGAGTGACTTTCACTTTCACTTTTCATAATATAAACTGAAATGAGATCAACCTTAAAAAGTTAAAGTAAATGAACTGACATAGGAAAGATTAATACACTCATCCTATAGGCTTTAAAGAGAAAGAGAATAATTTAGGGAAAACTTTGAGAACAAAGTAATATTTGAAGGAAGTATTGAAAAATTATCAGGACTGATTTTGATTGCTTGATATAAGTGGATTATCAACCCCAGAAGAGGTATGAGTTAAATGTGTGCATGCTCAGTTGAGTCTGATTCTTTATGACCCCATGGACTATAGCTCACCAACTCCTCTGTCCATGGGATTTCCCAGGTAAGAATATTGAAGTGGGTTGCCATTTTCTCCTCCAGGGGATCTTCCCAACCCAGGGATCAAACCAGTATCCCTTGCATCTCCTATGTGTTAAATGCATGGAGGCAAAGCAAACAAAGCCAATGCATGGTTCAGGGGAGTGCTAATAATCTTGTTTGACCAGGCAATAGAAGAAAAAGCACAGAGGAAGAGAAAAACAGAAAAGGCTGAAAAGATATGTTGTTTCACTGTTGTAAAGGGCCTTAGTTTTTTGTTGTTGTTATTGTTGAAAGAAAAGTATGTATTATTCAGTCAGTGATATGAAGCATAGAATATGATCAAAACTCTGCTTTGGGACAGAGTATCTGTAGTGTTGTATAGTACTGGACTACAAGTGGGTAAAAAATTGACTGAAGAAGTAAGAGGAACTTTTAATATACAATGTGAGAATTAAGCTTCATATACAGAATATACACATTCATTTATAAGGTTAAATCTAAAGTATACATTTAGGGCAGAAGATCTAAAGAGATGTTTATCCAAAGAAGACATACAGAATGTCAAAAAGCACATGAAAAAATGCTCAACATCTTTAATCATTAGATAAATTCAAATCAAAACTACAATGAAATACCATCACCAGTTGGAATGACCATAATCAAAAAGCCTGCAATAAAAAATGCTGGAGATGGTGTGGAGAAAAGGGAACCCTCCTGCACTGTTGGTGGGAATGTAAATTGAAACAGGCACTATGGAGAACAATATGGAAGTTCCTTTAGAAACTAAAAAGAAGAGCTACCATATAATCTAGTAATCCCACTCCTAGGTGTAAATCAGAGAAAACTATGGTTAAAAAAGATACATGTACCCCAGTGGTCATTGCAGTGCTGTTTACAATACAGAACATGGAAGCAACCGATGTGTCCTTCATTAGAGGATCTGATAGAAAAAAAGATGTGGTACATATATACAATGTAATATTACTCAGCCATACAAAAGAATGAAATAGTGTCATTTGCAGCAACACAGATGGACCTTGAGATAACATTACTAACTGAAGCAAGTCAGACAAAGATAAATGTCATATGATGTTGCGGTCTTTTTTACAGACTGGGGCCTGGTGGATCAGAGTCAATGAAAAGAAAGCAAAAGAGAGAGAGACGTATATTCCCTGGGTTACGTGGAAAACCAATAAAGCCCTAGAATAGGGCTTGTACCACTCACGCAGGCACAGGATGTCCTCTCAAGGAGGTCTTGAAAACCCGGGCAGGAAAGTGAGCTCGGCAGGCCTCCACGCTCCAAAGAACTAGCCAGAGAGGGAAAGAAGGACACGGGGGACCCAAGTCTCTAGTGGAACAAGGGTGCTTTATTCATGTTTGTGTGAGCTTATATTTTGTTATACAAGGAAGCTTTAGGTAAAAAATAAAGTTAGGCAAAGAACAAAAAAACAGATGTATAACAACCATTACCAAGGGAATAACAAGAAATAACAATCATCACAAGGCCAGAAGACAATCCATATCTTGAGTAAGAGGGTCGTGACTAAACAGTTCTACCTTAGGGTAAAAGGTTACTGAAGGAAATCCGTGTATGTGTTCTGTCCCATGACCTCAGTCCTGGGAACAGTGTGCCACTTCACTTGTTCCTGTCTATCAGGAACTGATAAGGAACAGAGGGTTCATGAGAAACAGAAAACAACATACAGGAATCCTAAAGTCAAACGTTCCCTCACAATATGATATCACTTATATGTGTAAAATCTTTAAAAAATGATATAAGTGACATTTACAAAACAATATCATGGACTTTGGTAACAAATTTATGATTACCAAAAGGGAAAGATGGGGAGAAGGATAAATTAAGAGTTTGGGGTTAAAAAATATACGCTACTATATATAGTCAACAAGGACCTACTGAATAGCACAGGGAACTCTACTCAATGTTCTACATTCCATATAGGTTATATGTGGAAGAAGTGTGTGAAAAAGGATAGATATATGTATATGTATAACTGAATCATTTTGCTGTACACCTCAAAGTAACACAATATGGTAAATCAACTATACTCTAATATAAAATTTAAAAAAAATCATACAGAAAAAAGAGAAGAAATGGATACAAGTCTCCCTATCCTTTTAACAGGACAGAAGCATGCACTAGCAGCAAAGATTGAGGCTACTTTTCTTTAATTACCTATTGAATCAAAGTCCACGATAGCTGAAAATATGACAATGGTCCAGTTTTTGTTTAAAAAGAGATTGTCTTATCTAAATCTAACACCAATCTCACTGATTGCTCACTCATCACGTTTCACCAAATATTCATAGATTTGAGATAAATGATAAATTGTCCTTCTTCATAGCATTTATAAGTTGACAGTCACAAATATATGCTCATAAATATTGTCATTGGTGGTGTTGTTAGGCTGCTGTCATGTCTGACTCTTTGTGACCCAATAAACTGCAGCATGGTAGGCTTCCCTGTCCTTTACTATCTCTCAAAGTTTGCTCAAACTTGTGTCTGTCGAGGCCATGATGCCATCCAATGATCCCATCCTCTATCACCCCCTTATCTCGCCTTCAATCTTTCCCAGCATCAGGGTCTTTTCCAATGAGCCAGTTCTTCATATCAGGTGGCCAAAATATTGGAGCTTTGGCTTCAGCACCAGTCCTTCCAATGAATATTCAGGGTTAATTTCCTCTAGGATTGACTGGTTTGATCTCCTTGTTGTCCAAGGGACTCTCAAGAGTCTTCTCCATCACCACAGTTCAAAAATATCAGTTCTTTGGCACTCTGCCTTCTTTATTGTTCAACTCTCACATCCATATATGATGATTGGAAAAACTATAAGTTTGACTATACAGACCTTTGTCAGCAAAGTGATGTCTCTGCTTTTTAATACATTGTCTAGTTTTGTCATAAATGTTAACTAAACATAAAACATATTTTTAAAATAATAAATTTGGGAGGTTATTGTTTTTCATTGATTTTAAATTGCTGGCAATCTTAGTTCACATTGATACCATTTGAATTTCAGCCATACTGAAACTCTAAGTTTCTGTTTTTTACTCATTGAAAGATTACCAAATTGAAAATTGTAAGTGATACTAAAGAATGTGTCAGAACTCTATGCATTCTTTCAGAATACTTGATCTTATATTACACATGGGGTAATGTTTAAAGATATATATTGATAGAATTAATTTATTTTATTTAATAATCTGTCAAAGTCTAAGTAAACTATGTTAAACCTATGAGAAAACTAGCTAGTTTATTATCAAGCTGAATAAAAATGTTTAACAGTTTATTATTCACATGATGATCCATATTTGAGAGTGGCATTGTTAATGATATTCAACTTCTTGCATGCATCAATCACAGAAAAATGCTAATGCTAATAAAAATGCTAATGATCTCTGTTAACTGGAGCAGGACAGCGGGCAGTTCAGCAGTGACCGCCCCAAGCCTCCTTGAACCTCCTGTTTGTTTTCCACATCATCCTGCACATTTCTGCCTTCCCAAGCTTGTGTGAGCATCTCTTGACAGAATTCTTACTGGAAACCAAATGGCAGGATATTGGGCAAATATTATTGAACACGCTTTTCCAGGGTAAGTCCCCAAAAAATGCAGAAAAGGCGGGAATGACGCTGGAATGACAAGAAACAATCTGTATGCTGATTGTGATGAAACAGAAGAGGAGACAATAAGAGGCATTTGCCTTCTACCCTTGGTGATCACATTCAGGAGAGAAGGGAAATGTTAAGTGCTAACTTGTCAAATCACATAAACATGAAATCTGAGGTGTCACCGGAAAATGTGGAAAACTTAAGGAGACGGAGAATGAGTTTACAGCAGAGTTGTTGAAAATGTCCCTGACATGAAGCATCGTGCTCCCCCAGCTCACTTCTCTACCCCATTTCCATGCTTTCAGCTTATTCGCACAGTTTTCATTTTGAAGAAAAGTTGTGACTAGCATGAAAACATTGAGTCTCAAACAGGTGAGAGATAGGGAAAGAAAATTATAATAAGGAATAGGCAAAGGATTATACATCTGTGTACAGAGATAATATGAATTGCTTATGATAGAAACATCACGCCGTCTGTTATTTCATAGCATGTGAAACAGGGTTTAATGTGGGGCAACACTGTCAAAGTGTTCCCTGAGGATCAGCTGCTGGGGCGCCACCTAGTGGCAGTTGTGCTGCTGATGAGGCAGTAGCACCTGCCCCTGTCACCATCTTCTTTAGGATATGATTCATTTCCCTTGGTTCTTTCGCATTTTCTAAGACAAGTTGTTAAATCTTCCTTTTGATTATGAGAGTCCACCTTGGATTCTAGTAACATCATGAAATTGGAGAGTAAAAAAGTTGGCTTAAAGCTTACCATTTAGAAAACGAAGATCATGGCATCCGGTCCCATCACTTCATGGGAAATAGATGGGCAAACAGTGGAAACAGTGTCAGACTTTATTTTCCTGGGCTCCAAAATCACTACAGATGGTGACTGCAGCCATGAAATTAAAAGACGCTTACTCCTTGGAAGGAAAGTTATGACCAACCTAGATAGCATATTCAAAAGCAGAGACATTACTTTGCCAACAAAGGTTCGTCTAGTCAAGGCTATGGTTTTTCCTGTGGTCATGTATGGATGTGAGAGTTGGACTGTGAAGAAGGCTGAGCGCCGAAGAATTGATGCTTTCGAACGGTTGTGTTGGAGAAGACTCTTGAGAGTCCCTTGGACTGCAAGGAGATCCCACCAGTCCATTCTGAAGGAGATCAGCCCTAGGATTTCTTTGGAAGGAATGATGTTAAAGCTGAAACTCTAGTACTTTGGCCACCTCATGTGAAGAGTTGACTCATTGGAAAAGACTATGGTCCTGGGAGGAATTGGGGGCAGGAGGAGAAGGGGACAACAGAGGATGAGATGGCTGGATGGCATCACCGACTCGATGGACATGAGTTTGAGTGAACTCTGGGAGATGGTAATGGACAGGGAGGCCTGGTGTGCTGTGATTCATGGGGTGGCAGAGTCGGACAGGACTGAGCGACAGAACTGAACAACTTCATTTTCCAAAGTAAGTTAAAGACACTAGGTTTCTGGCTCATATAAACATCAGGCGTCTAAGTAAACTTCAGGCAAGAGGTTCTGAGTGAAACAAAGTTAATTTGAAATGACTTATCAGCATATTTGGGCTGATGGCTGTGCAAATTCACTGTACTAAGAATAAAAAATATGGGAATTCATGGTCTGCAGAGATAAAATGTCTCATTACATTATCGTGCATTGGTATCTGGAATAAAGCCCCTTCTTTAAAAGTAAAGTCTTTAGGGAACTGAGAACCTTTGGTGTTTATTTGATTAGCAAAAGAGAGTGATGATCTCTGCTTGTGTTACTACACTAGAAAGGAGAAATGATCTTTGGAAGATTAGCTCAGGACAGGGGAGAGTAGAGGTCAATTCTGAGAAGTAATGTTTATTTCCATATTCCATACCTGTGAGAACTACTGAGAAATCCTGATTTCAGCTAAGAGCAGTACAAGGAAAGATATCTTCACTTGGAGTCTCTTAAAGAATTTTCTATGGGTAGTTACCTATTGATTAGTAGGCTATGAAATCAGTTACAGTTCAGTTCAGTCACTCAGTCGTGTCCATCTCTTTGCGACCACATGAATTGCAGCACGCCGGGCCTCCCTGTCCATCACCAACTCCCAGAGTTCACTCAGACTCATGTCCATAGAGTCAGTGATGCCATCCAGTCATCTCATCCTCTGTCATCCCCTTCTCCTCCTGCCCCCAATCCCTCCCAGCATCAGAGTCTTTTCCAATGAGTCAACTCTTTGCATGAGGTGGCCAAAGTACTGGAATTATAGCTTTAGCATCATTCCTTCCAAAGAAATCCCAGGGCTGATCTCCTTCAGAATGGACTGATTGGATCTCCTTGCAGTCCAAGGGACTCTCAAGAGTCTTCTCCAACACCACAGCTCAAAAGCATCAATTCTTTGGTGCTCACCTTTCTTCACAGTCCAACTCTCACATCCATACATGACCACTGGTAAAACCATAGCCTTGACTAGACAGAAGTTGGTTGGCAAAGTAATGTCTCTGCTTTTCAATATGTTGTCTAGGTTGGTCATAACTTTCCTCCCAAGGAGTAAGTGTCTTTTAATTTCATGGCTGCAGTCACCATCTGCAGTGATTTTGGAGCCCAGAAAAATAAAGTCTGACACTGTTTCCCCATCTATTTCCCATGAAGTGATGGGACCAGATGCCATGATCTTAGTTTTCTGAATGTTGAGCTTTAAGCGAACTTTTGCACTCTCCACTTTCACTTTGATCAAGAGGCTTTTTAGTTGCTTTTCACTTTCTGCCATAAGGGTGGTGTCATCTGCATATCTGAGGTCATTGATATTTCTCCCAGCAATCTTGATTCCTGCTTGTGCTTCTTCCAGCCCAGCGTTTCTCATAATGTACTCTGCATATAAGAAGCAGGGTGACAATATACAGCCTTGATGTACTCCTTTTCCTATTTGGAAACAGTCTGTTGTTCTATGTCCAATTCTAACTGTTGCCTCCTGACCTGCATACAGGTTTCTCAAGAGGCAGGTCAGGGGGTCTGGTATTCCCATCATTTTCAGAATTTTCCACAGTTTATTGTAAACCAAACAGTCAAAGGCTTTGGCATAGTCAATAAAGCAGAAATAGATTTTTTCCTGGAACTGTCTTGCTTTTTTGATGATCCAGTGGATGTTGGCAATTTGATCTCTGGTTCCCCTGCCTTTTCTAAAGCCAGCTTGAACATCTGGAAGTTCACGGTTCACGTATTGCTGAAGCCTGGCTTGGAGAAGTTTGAACATTACTTTAACGCATGTGAGATAAGTGCAATTGTGCTGTAGTTTGAGCATTCTTTGGTATTGCCTTTCTTTGGGATTGGAATGAAAACTAACTTTTTCCAGTCCTGTGGCCAATGCTGAATTTTCCAAATTTGCTGGCATATTGAGTGCAGCACTTTCACAACATCATCTTTTAGAATTTGAAATAGCTCAACTGGAATTCTATCACCTCCACTAGCTTTGTTTATAGTGATGCTTTCTAAGGCCCACGTAACTTCACATTCTAAGATGTCTGGCTCTAGGTGAGTGATCACACCATCATGATTTTCTTGGTCATGAAGATCTTTTTTGTACAGTTCTTCTGTTTTTTCTTGCCACCTCTTCTTAATATCTTCTGCTTCTGTTAGGTCCATACCATTTCTGTCCTTTATCGAGCCCATCTTTGGATGGAATATTCCCTTGGTATCTCTAATTTTCTTCAAGAGATCTCTAGTCTTTCCCATTGTGTTGTTTTCCTCTATTTCTTAGCACTGATCGCTGAGGAAGGCTTTCTTATCTCTTCTTGCTTTTCTTTGGAAATCTGCATTCAGATGCTTATATCTTTCCTTTTCTCCTTTGCTTTTCAATTCTCTTTTTTCACAGCTATTTGTAAGGCCTGAAATCAGTTTAGTCATTTCTAACATAATTTTTAGTGATATAATATAGAGTGAAACAAAAAAAATATTACTGTCCATCACATATTAAAAGTGAGAAAATAATTACATTTGAAACTTGGGTATCAGTTTCATCTGTATATGATATGCAAAAAACAAAATGGCTGTCTGGGGACGCCTTATAAATACTAAAGGAACTAAAGATACTAAAGGAACATTCATGCAAAGATGGGCTCGATAAAGGACAGAAATGGTATGGACCTAACAGAAGCAGAAGATATTAAGAAGAGATGGCAAGAATACACAGAACTGTACAAAAAAAGATCTTTATAACCCAGATAATCACGATGGTGTGATCACTGACCTAGAGCCAGACATCCTGGAATGTGAAGTCAAGTGGGCCTTAGAAAGCATCAATATGAACAAAGCTGGTGGAGGTGATAGAATTCCAGTTGAGCTATTCCAAATCCGGAAAGATGATGCTGTGAAATTGCTGCACTCAATATGCCAGCAAATTTGCAAAACTCAGCAGTGGCCACAGGACTGGAACAGGTCAGTTTTTATTCCAATCCCCAAGAAAGGCAATGCCAAAGAATGCTCAAACGACCGCACAATTGTACTCATATCACACGATAGTAAAGTAATGCTCAGAACTCTCTAAGCCAGGCTTCAGCAATACATGAACTGTGAACTTCCTGATGTTCAACCTGGTTTTAGAAAAGGCAGAGGAACCAGAGGTTGAATTGCCAACATCCACTGGATCATCGAAAAAGCAAGAGAGTTCCAGAAAACCATCTATTTCTGCTTTTTTGACTATGCCAAAGCCTTTGACTGTGTGGATCACAATAAACTGTGGAAAATTCTGAAAGAGATGGGAATACCAGACCACCTCATCTGCCTCTTGAGAAATGTGTATGCAGGTCAGGAAGCAACAGTTAGAACTGACCATGGAACAACAGACTGGTTCCAAATAGGGAAAATACTACGTCAAGTCTGTATATTGTCACCCTACTTATTTAACTTATATGCAGAGTACATCATGAGAAACCCTGGACTGGAAGAAACACAAGCTGGAATCAAGATTGCTGAGAGAAATATCAATAACCTCAGATATGCAGACAACATTACTCTTATGGCAGAAAGTGAAGAGGAACTCAAAAGCCTTTTGATGAACGTGAAAGTGGAGAGTGAAAAAGTTGGCTTAAAGCTCAACATTCAGAAAACTAAGATCATGGCATCCGGTCCCATCACTTCATGGCAAATAGATTGGGAAACAGTGGAAACAGTGCCAGGCTTTATTTTTCTGGGCTCCAAAATCACTGAAGATGGTGACTGCAGCCATGAAATTAAAAGATGCTTACTCCTTGGAAGGAAAGTTATGACCAACCTAGATAGCATATTCAAAAGCAGAGACATTACTTTGCCAACAAAGGTTCATCTAGTCAAGGCTATGGTTTTTCCTGTGGTTATGTATGGATGTGAGAGTTGGACTGTGAAGAAGGCTGAGCACCAAAGAATTGATGCTTTTGAACTGTGGTGTTGAAGAAGACTCTTGAGAGTCCCTTAGACTGCAAGGAGATCCAACCAGTCCATTCTGAAGGAGATCAGCCCTGGGATTTCTTTGGAAGGAATGATGCTAAAGCTGAAACTCCAGTACTTTGGCCACCTCATGTGAAGAGTTGACTCATTGGAAAAGACTCTGGTGCTGGGAGGGATTGGGAGCAGGAGGAGAAGGGGACGACAGAGGATGAGATGGCTGAATGGCATCACTGACTTGATGGACGTGAGTCTGAGTGAACCCCGGGAGTTGGTGATGGACAGGGAGGCTGCGATGGCGTGCTGCGATTCATGGGGTCGCAAAGAGTCGTACACGACTGAGCTACTGATCTGGTCTGATCTGAGCTGATGATATGGGTTCTTGTGAGAGTCTTGTGTTTTCCTGTATTGCGTTGTGAGGAAAGATTTGTTTCTAACACCCGATCTTGGTGAAAAATAAAATAAAATTTATATCTTAATAGGACAGGGGAATGTAAAGACAAGATGGAGTGGTGAGATTTCCTAACATTGCTATAAGTCACTAAGAATGTCTCTTGTTTGTCATTAAATTTTTAATATATTTTTTTCCTCATAAGATACAAATTGAAATTGGACAGTTTCATGGAATATTTCCTTAAGGCAAGAGAATGAGTGAGGAGAATTCAAAGGTGCTATTATCTGAAAAAACAATCCATAAAGTTCTGACAAAGGGTTTATTCTTGAGGGATCATGTACTTCATATCGTCTAAAATATTAGCTAAGAAAAATAACACTAAAAATAAGTATAAATCCTTAGAAAACATAAAAATCATTTATATGTATTGTTGCTGTTGTTAAATTGCTAAGTCCTGTCCCACTCTTTAGGAACCCCATGGACAGTAGCTCACCGGCTCCTCTGTTCATGGGATTTCCCAGGCAAGAATACTGGAGTGGGCTGCCATTTCCTTCTCCAGGGGATCTTCCTGACTAGGGATTGAATCCAAGTCTCCTACATTGGCAGGTGGATTCTTTGTCTCTAAGCCACTAGGGAAGCCCTCATGTATATGTATTGTTTGTTGTTAAATTGCTAAGTCATGTCTCATTCTTTGCAAGCCCATGGACTGCAGCATTCCAGACTCCTCTGTCCTCCACCATCTCCCAGAATTTGCTCAAATTTGTATTCATTGTGTCAGTGATACTATCTAAGTGCCTCATCCTCTCCTACCCCTGTCTCCTTTAGCCTTCAATCTTTCCCAATATCAGTGTCTTTTCCAATGATTCAGCTCTTCACATCAGGTGGCCAAAGTATTAGAACTTCAATTTCAGCATCATTCTGTCCAATGAATATACAGGGTTTATTTCCTTTGGGATTGACTAGTTTGATCTCCTTGCAATCCAAGGGACTCTCAAGATTCTTTTCCAGCACCAAAATTTGAAAGCATCAATTCTTCAGCACTCAGCCGTCTTTATGGTTATATACATATATATTCCCAGGTGGCTCAGACGGTAAAGAATCCTCCTGCAATGTGGGAGACCTGCGTTTGATCCCTGGGTTGGGAAGTTGGGAAGATCCCCTGGAGAAGGGCATGGCAACCCACTCTGGTATTCTTACCTGGAGAAGGAGAATCCTCATGGACAGAGGAGCCTGGCAGGCTACAGTCCATGGGGTCACAAAGAGTCAGATATGACTGAGCAACTGAGCATGCACACATGCACGCACACACACACACATATATTTATATATTTGACCCTATAATACATTATACAATGTTATAATTTAAAAAGATCTTGAGAAGTATTTAGAAGTGAGAAGTGTCAGACACACTTGCTAGTTTGAAGATGGAGAGGGCAATGTGATGAGGAAAGCAGGTGGCCTCAAATAGTTGAGAGAGGCTGGCTGTCAGCAAGGAGATGGGAGCTCAGCACAAGAGCTATAGAGATTTGAATTCTGACTGCAGCCTGAAGGAGCCTAGATGTGGACTCTCCCAGGCCCTCTAAAGAAGAGCTCAGGCCAAGAACACTTTGATTTCTTTCTGGTGAAATCTTGAGTAAAGGAACCAGCTGCACCCTCCCAGAATTATAACTGATGCAATTATGACATAATATATTTGTGTGGTTTCCCACTGTTGAGATCATGATAACTAGTCATGGCAGCAAAGGAAAACAAATGCACATTCTGAGCTCAAATGTTTATCCTTCACATGCTAGGATGGTTGCAGAACTACACAGTGACAATGACTCAATGAAAGTAAATATTTTTATGATTATTCTTTTTAGTCTCTACAGTACTCCAAAAGTCAGTTAGACTTTGCAGTAAGGAATCAATAGGGTGAGATGGAAATACTAACACTGATAATTTTTTGTTTAAAAATTCTTAACATGATGAATAGTAAACTATTTATTTTGAAATGATTTCTCACTTTGATGAGTTTGTGAACTTTCTTCCAGTTTTAAAAATGGCTGGTTTGGAAATAGTGATTTGTTTTAAAATGGATCATACAGATATTTCCCAATGCTGAGCAAGACAGGAAGATGAAGACAGAATACACAAAGTTGTTTATTCTGAATCACTCAGGTTGAGGTTACATAAGGTAATAGGAACAATGAGAAAATTTGCAGTGATTTTTGTTAAATATGTGCTTTGACCTTAATGTTTTTAATACCATGCTCTCTGACATAAGACATTTATAAATATGTCTCTTATTTTATGACCCAGTTAACTTTATTTTTCCTCTGATAAATATTATTTTCCCTTTTCAAGTGAGAGAATGAGCTTTTAAGTGAGATATTTTAAAAATGAGTTATATTTCCTAAGTGAAAACTAAACATTATGAAAAACTTATTATAACTTTTACTAGTGTTTTCACTGGATACAAACTATAGAAATAACCTTACATTTTTTTCCACTGAGTTATTAAGCCTTCTGATTTGCTATGATCTTTCATGTTCAGTATGCAACCTTGACTTTGCCCTTATAGGAAAGAGAAACTTACACACACAGAGGCTAAGTCCAGATTTGGAGAAAAGGAACAATTTCCTCTGAATTTCATGAATGAAAAAGGTAAAAATTGGATACAGGACAACACAAGGGAGAAACAGACCCTTGTTGGGAGTATATGTAAAGTTGCCTGAGCCTCGTGGCTCATCCAGCCTGCATCCCAAGCTTCAAGGCCTTATTGAAATATTGGCATTGTATTTAACAAGAAATGGAATTCCAGTTTGAGAAACAGTTCAAACTAATTTGGGAAAATGAATTAGTGTTTAGCTTTTCTTTTCATGCTAAGATACTGGCTGTTGTCCCATGACTGAGAAAAAACTTACTTTAAATTGTTAGTGCATTGGAACTAAACATATGAGTCTTTAAAAATATTGTAAGAGAATTGCAAGAAATGAATAATTGGTTTTAGTTTTGTGGTTATTTTTAACAATGTATGCCAAGATAATTTCAGTTCACATAATTTATTTAATGTGCTTTCCTTCTTATTCAGTCTGAGACTTATTTTTACCCTTTATATATAATGATACATAATATATAAATATCGTATAATGACAAATGTCAATGTATTTATTTCACATGCAATTTGGAGAATTTTATACACCTTTTACCTGTAGGCTGTTTGGTATATTCAAGTAAAAAAATGTTTCACTTTCTAAAACCAGAATAAATGATCAAAAACACAAATACAATGCTTGCATGCAAATTACTTATAAATATGATATGAAATAGATAATAAAAAGAAAAGCATATTTAGCATAAATAATAAGTTAGATATATTCTAAACCAGCCATCCCCAAACTTTTTGGCTTTGTGGAAGACAATTTTCCCATGGACTGGGATGAGGGTGATGGTTTCAGGGTGATTCATGTGCATTATATTTACTGCGCAGTTTATTCCCATCAGTATTATGTAAGCTCCACCTTAGATCAATAATCAATAGGCATTAGTTCCTGGAGGTTGAGGACCCCTGCCTAATAAAGAGTGGTCTGCTGTGTAATGAGAGAAAAAATTATTCCTTCTCACCATTGCTAAAGATAATGTTATCATAAAGGTGAAAAAAAAAAAAAAACGAAACCACAGGGCACAATGTCGGGAAATGACTTTCTCTTAATATCAAAGCATCATTTCTTGCACGCCAGTATACTCCTGGGCAGAAGGGTCAGTACAGGAATGTGTCTTCCTTTCTCTGGTCAGCCTGCAAGAAAGCTCGCCTGAGCCAGATGAAGGGAATGCACTGTGAGGCTTTGTTCCTGGTAAGGGATCTCATCCTCAATGCTCCCCTTTACGAGGTGAGATTGGGAAGGACCTTGACAATAAAGCACACACTTCTTTATTGGTGCCAAATGTTTGCAGAGATGCTGAAAACCAGTTCCTGAGAAGAAGCTTGGGTTCTGTGTAAACCTTTCTCTGCTTCCACGGGGAACAGAGTTCAGGGCAGCTACTCTTCATGGGGTGGAATCCTCAATTTTTCTATCTATATTTCACAGGGAATCTGGAAAGAACTCCGTGAGACATTTCTGTGTGCAATCCTACCTGTGTCCATACTTAGCCCAATAAAAGTTTATTCTTTTGCTTCAGAGAAAAAAACAACCAGCACGGACATAGGTGCATGGAAATTCTAACTTTCTACCCATGGTTTTCTTTACAGCCTGGGTATTTACACCTTGAAAAATAAGAGAAAAGATAGAATTGAGGCTTATCCAAAAGGATTTTTAGACAACAGACAACTCAAGTATAGCATATCACTTCCATCTGCTTTTCATTGGCTAGAACTTACTCAGATGCTTACACTTAACAGCAAGACATACTTAGTTGCCTTGAGAAAAGGAACATGCATTCAGTGACTAGCTTAACAGTTTCTGCCACAATAAAAGATATCCATTAAAAAATTGTTATATTTTCTTTTCAGGTTATTCTCATTTCAAATTGGGTGTTGAGACATTTTCTTGCAGTATAAAAACAGTGCCTTACCTAACATAATTTCCTTAACCTAAATCCTTGAAAGAAACTGGTAACTGTTGGTGAAAGTGTTTTGCTTATACATAGATTTATTTTGCACATGGTGTACATTGAAAATGAAACCCTCAACACAACATCTCTTTATCACCTGAAACTGTCCATTCTAGTTAAATTCAAATTATGGAATATTTTGTATAATTATCTTCAAAATTGCACATCAGTATTTATTGAGGAGGGAGGAGGGTTCAGGATGGGGAACACATGTATACCTGTGGCAGATTCAATTTGATATATGGCAAAACCAATACAATATTGTAAAGTTAAAAAATGAAATAAAATTTAGAAAAAATAAAAAAAAAATAAAAATAAAAACAAATTTCAGTTGATGTTATCCTGGATACACCTCACCTGAGATCTACTCTATGTAAGTAATGACACATAAAATTATTACCTTAGAATTGGAACTTTTAAAAAGATTTGTTTTGAACATGCAGAGCATTTAAAACAAAGAAAATCATGTTAATTTTTAATAATTCTTCTTAAATGCATGCTAACAAGGTAATGCTGAAAATTCTTCAAGCTAGGCTTCAACAATACATGAATTGAGAACTTCCAGATGCACAAGCTGGATTTTAAAAAGGCAGAGGAAACAGATATCAAATTGCAACATTCATTGGATCATAGAAAAAGCAAGAAAATTCCAGAGAAAAAACATCTACTCCTGCTTCATTGACAATGCTAAAGCCTTTGACTGTGTATATCACAACAAACTGTGGATAACTCTTCAAGAGATGGGAACACCAAACCACCTTACATGCCTCCTGAAAAATCTGTAGGCAAGTCAAGAAGCAACAGTTAGAACCAGACATGGAACAACAGACTGGTTCCAAATTGGGAAAGGAGTACATCAAGTCTATATACTGTCATCTTGCTTATTTAACTTATATGCAGAGTACATCATGCAAAATGCCAGAGTGCATCATGAAGCTCAAGCTGGAATCAAGATTGCCAGGAGAAATATCAATAACCTGAGATATGCAGATGACACCACCCTATGGCAAAAAGCAAAGAGGAACTAAAAAATCTTTTGCTGAAGGCTGACTTAGAACTCAACAATCAAAAAAACTACGGTCATGGTATCCAGTACCATCACTTCATGGCAAATAGATGGGTTGCCATTTCCTTCTCTAGGACATCTTCACAACCCAGGAATTGAACCTACATCTCCTGCTTGGCAGGCAAATTCTTTACCACAGAGTCACCTAATAGTAAAAGGCATAAAAAAGAAATTTGCCACTTGAAATCTCTGCTTTAAAATAATTAAAAAGTTAACACTGAAGGTTTTTAAAATTCAAAATATTTCTGGGTATATATGACATGCCAATCCATCTGCATTATTTCTGCTGGAAAAAGCTGCTGATAGTCACATGCATGCATGCAAGATAAGTCGCTTCAGTCATGTTTTACTCTTTGGGGCGCAATATACTATAGCCCACAAGGCTCCTCTGTCCATGAAATAATCCAGGCAAGAATACTGGAGTGGGTTGCCATGCCCTTCTTCAGGGGATTTTCCTGACCGAAGCATAAAACCAGTGTTTCTTAGGTTTCCTGCATTGGCAGTCAGGTTCTTTACCACTAGTCCCACTTGGGATGTCCTGATAGTCATATGGGTTCCTTTATTTGTAACTGGCTGCTTTGAAGGTTCTCTCTTTAACTTTAGACATTTTAATCCTAAAGTGTATTGTTGTAGGTCTCTTTGGGTTATTTTTTCCAACATCCAGTTCAGTTCAGTCACTTAGTTGTGTCCAACTCTTGGTGACATCATGAACTGCAGACGCCAGGCCTCCCTGTCCATCACCAACTCCCGAAGTCCACCCAAACCCATGTCCACTGAATCAGGGATGCCATCCAACCATCTCATCCTCTGTCGTCCCCTTCTTCTCCTGCCCTCAATCATTCCCAGCATCAGGATATTTTCAAATGAGTCAGCTCTTCGCATCAGGTGACCAAAGTATTGGAGTTTCAGCTTCAACATCAGTTCTTCCAATGAACACCCAGGACTGATCTCCTTTAGGATGGACTGGTTGGATCTTCTTGCACTCCAGGGGACTCTCAAGAGTCTTCTCCAACACAACAGTTCAAAAGCATCAATTCTTCAGTGCTCAGCTTTCTTTATAGTCCAATTCTCAGATCTGTACATGACTACTGGAAAAACCATAGCCTTGACTAAATGGACCTTTGTTAGCAATGTCTCTGCTTTTTAATATGCTGTCTAGATTGGTCATAACTTTCCTTCCAAGGAGTAAGTGTCTTTTAATTTCATGGCTGCAATCACCATTTGCAGTGATTTTGGAGCCCCCAAAAATAAAGTCTGACACTGTTTCCACTGTTTCCCCATCTATTTCCATTGAAGTCATGGGACCAGAGGCCATGATCTTCGTTTCCTGAACGTTGAGCTTTAAGCCAACTTTTTCACTCTCCTCTTTCACTTTCATCTTTAGTTCCTCTTCACTTTCTGCCATAAGAGTGGTGTCATCTGCATATCTGAGGTTATTGATATTTCTCCTGGCAATCTTGATTCCAGCTTGTGCTTCTTCCAGCCCAGCGTTTCTCATGATGTACTTTGCATATAAGTTAAAGAAGCAGGGTGACAATATACAGCCTTGACGTACTCCTTTTCCTATTTAGAACCAGTCTGTTGTTCCATGTCCAGTTCTAACTGTTGCTTCCTGACCTGAATACAAGTTTCTCAAGAGGCAGGTCAGGTGGTCTGGTATTCCCATCTCTTGAATAATTTTCCACAGTTTATTGTGATCCACAAGTGAAAGGCTTTGACATAGTCAATAAAGCAGAAATAGATGTTTTTCTGGAACTCTCTTGCTTTTTCGATGATCCAGTGGATGTTGGCAATTTGATCTCTGGTTCCTCTGTCTTTTCTAAAACCAGCTTAAACAGCTGGAAGTTCACGGTTCACATATTGCTGAAGCCTGGCTTGGAGAATTTTTAGCATTACTTTATTAGTGTGTGAGATGAGTGCAATTGTGCAGTAGTTTGAGCATTCTTTGGCACTGCCTTTCTTTGGGATTGGAATGAAAACTGCCCTTTTCCAGTCCTGTGGCCACTGCTGAGTTTTCCAAATTTGCTGGCATATTGAGTGCAGCACTTTCACAACATCATCTTTCAGGATTTGAGATAGCTCAACTGGGATTCCATCACCTCCACTAGCTTTGTTCATAGTGATGCTTTCTAAGGCCCACTTGACTTCACATTCCAGGATATCTGGCTCTAGGTGAGTGACCACACCATTGTGACTATCTGGATCATGAAGATCTTTTTTGTACAATTCTTTTGTGTATTCTTGCCACCTTTTCTTAATATCTTCTGATTCTGTCAGGTCCATACCATTTCTGTCCTTTATCAAGCCCATCTTTACATTACATTACTTTTTATTTATTGTTAAATATTTTCAATTTTCAGGAAGTATTTAGTCACCTTTACTTTTAAATTGCTGAAAACAAATAGTCCTCATGGAGTGGGTGAGGACTCCAATTTCTGGAGGTGCTGCATTACTACTGTTTTTGTAAGTGTGCGATTCATTACATCAGAAAATCAAAGGTCTACCTGTCCATATTAATGATCTTCAGTTATAATACATTAGTTATTATACATTAAATATTATACATATTAAAGATTAAAATATTTTCTGATCCCAAGAACACACTGAGCTCTCAAAAATAGCTCTCATTTGGACACCAAAAGAAATCTTTGAGTTGACCAAAATATTTCCAAAGTTTTGCATTTTTAGTTTGAGAGTTCCACATTAAAGTTTAAACAAAAAAGTTATAAATGTATAATAATACAAATTAATAATTTTAAAAATGTCTTAGAGGGTACTTTTATAGTATTATATGACTTTTGTAGATCCCTAAGTATCTTTTTTAAAATCACTGTCAGTGAAGCTTACTACCTCTTTACATGGAGACTAGGATTGGAGGCTCAGGAAGATGAGGTGTTCACATAGAGTGCTGGTTCCCAAACTCTGCTTCATGATTGTCAGGGGAACTTGTTAAAAATACAGAAATTTTAGCCCCACTCCAGCCCTACTAAATCATAGTCTTTGATGATGAGGTCTTGCATCTATAATTTTAACTGGCTTCCCAGACAACTGTAAATTATTCATACTTTATCATTGGCCTACTGATTAAAAATTCAGTTCTAGAACTCAAGCTGCATACTGATTGAGCAAAATATAAATCAATTATGTTTAAAGAGTATCCTGGGATTTTGAATGTAAACAGTAGAGTTTTCTAGCATAAACATTAGCACTGGAGCTCTTACAGTGCACCATACTTTGGCTGCTTAATATTGAGTTCTGCAAGTGAATCCAAAATAATTTTCAAATTTGCTTATGCAAACTGAAATGTGCTGCATTCAGGTATCACTACACAGATCTGAGAATTTTATCAGTGTCATATGTTATGCAATCATGAAGGTAAAGAAACTTGGAGAGGGTAAATGCATTTATCAAAATGATATGGGTGGTAAATAACATACTGAAGATTTACATTTACAATTTTTGATTTTACTTGCAATATTTTTTCTAGTGAAACATCATATCATAATCAGATGAGGAGAAAATAAATCTTTCTATTGAGGTAGTAAAAAATTTACATAAAATTGTAATTTTGGTGATAGCAGTGAATGAGAAAGTCATGCACTTTGAGATGTTACAGTTACCCATAAAAATAACTAGTCATTCACTACATAGCTGAGACATTTCTCTACCTCTCTGTGCCTCAGTGTGTTCTAGAGTGACTTAGCCATTAAAAGGAATAGCAACAAAACAACAGCCAAATATTAGCTTTAGAAAATTTTCCAGGAAGGAAAAATACATAGGTGTTTTTCTATTTCTATTCACATGAAATGAATTGAAATTCATTAATTGTCAATATGCACTACATTATTTGGCCATATAATTGCAAATTGAAAAACTTTATGAGAATGCATAAGA
This sequence comes from Bos grunniens, assembly GCF_055505025.1. Classification (NCBI taxonomy): domain Eukaryota; kingdom Metazoa; phylum Chordata; class Mammalia; order Artiodactyla; family Bovidae; genus Bos; species Bos grunniens. The sequence continues at coordinate 110,389,936 of NC_141170.1, read as the reverse complement.
ATAAAGAGTGCAATTTGTTAAATAAAATTGAATCGAAGTGAGTATACTTCATATTGAAAAGTGTTATTTAATGGAATTAGCAATCAAGTTGTCTCTGGCAAAAGCTAAAGGGGAATTGTGGGCTATGAGGAACAGGCTTAATGAAATACCTGAGAAGACATTGTGTGAAAAGGAAGGAAGAGCACACAGGACCAGAAACTCATGTGGTAAAGAAGAGCAATAGAAAACGTGAAAACATCAGTGGAACTATTTACAATCAAGCTGTATATGAAGATGAAAGCTCTTGAGAGCAAATTTGGGTTTGCTAATGAGAAAACCTATGCAATATAAACTTACAAGGAGTTATTTTCAAAATGATGCATTTGCTTTAGTTAAGGTAGAGTGGAAGTGAAACACACTTTTATATTATGGCTGATGGAATGGTATTAATAACTTTGTGTAAATTATTTTCAGGACTCATTCTTTTGATTCCAAACATATGAATAGAAATAACAAGCAATATAGATCTTTTCTGTCTGGGGGAATGTGTGTGTGAAAATATGAGAAAAAGATTGCTCATTTTATTTTGCTTTTTACATACACCAAAAGACATAATTAAAACTATAATGAAGGTACAACCCACACCTTGACATTATGTCATAATGAGCAGCAAAATTATGTTCACCATGAGAGAGGTAACAGTTAATGAATCAGAACCTAGGTTCTACATATGACCTTACATTTCCCTTGTCAAGAAAATCCTTTGCCTTTTGGGATTTAGGTTTTGTTTTTGCTTGTTTTATTTATTTTTGTTTTGTTTTAATGCAAGAAACCACTGCAAATACATAGGCTTCATTTTTTTCAAATGATAATTCCTTGTGAAAAAAGTGTGACTAATAAGACCTAGGTTCTGTGATAAATATCACATGCATACTTTACACTACAGTCTTCCTTACCCATGATGAAAACCTGAACCTTCAGCAAATGAAGTGTTATTGATGATGCTGTATATCAATACATCATTTCTGCTAGTAACCTTGGTTGAAAGAGAAAAAGTAAGAAAAAGCCAGAAGTGAAAACACACACACACGTACTCAGAGAAATAGAAAAATTGAGACGTAATGAAGTTATCTAAAACCTGGTATATTTAACAAGATTCTGAGAAATAAAGATAGAAAATTGATCTTGAAACTGTGTGTATATAAACATGTATGTGCATGTGTTCTCAGTCACTCAGTCATGTCCAACTTTTTGCAACCCCATGTACTGCAGGCAGCCACTTCCTCTATCCATAGGATTTCCCAGGCAATACTACAATGGGTTGCCATTTCCTTTTCCAGGGAATCTTCCTGACCCAGGGATCAAACCCACGTCTCCTGCATTGGCAGGCAGATTCTTTACCACTGAGCCACCTTGGAAGCCATATAAACACATATAATATTTATAATATAATGTACAAGTATATTATAAAATTAAAATTGTGAAGTTATATACTGTGAAAGTCTAAAAGATGCTCTACATTGATTTTACTGACAAAAACAAATTTCTGAAGTTTGCACACATTTTGAAGATGCTCATCAAAAATTTGACTCTGACTTCAACCCCAACCTCAGTTTCTTTCAGTCCTCTACAACACTCTTCAAAGAATTTCTCACATTCTTCCAAATCTTAATATCTATTCATAAATACTTACCTTTGCAAACACTTAACTTTCTAGAATAAACTGCCATCATTCATTTTTCTTTCAAGCACCTACTCAACTCTCCAGATTAAGATAACTTGTCATTGCTTTTTCACAGTTGGTTTCCACACATTTTATGTTGAGTGTTTTACCACTATATATATATATATATATATATATATATATATATATATATATATAATTATGTCCCTTAAAATTATATCTTAGGGCTTCCCAAGTAGCATAGCAGTAAAAAATCCACCTGCCAATGCAGCAGATGCATGAGATATGGGTTCATCACCTGAGTTGTCTGAAAGATCTCCTGGAATAGAAAATGGCCACCCACTCCCCGAATTCTTGCCTGGAAAATCCCATGGACAGAGGAGCCTGACAGGCTACAATCCATGGGGTCACAGAGTCAGACACAACTGAGCACACATCCTACATCTTAAAATGTATCTCATTTCCACTGTTTCTACATTCACATGTCTGCCTTTCTCTTCCTGCCTCATGACCAGCTTCTCAATCAATTATCTTGCTTCCAGTCAAGCTAGTTTTATTCAATTTTCAAAGAATTTCACGGTCTTTATTGTTTTATTTCACCCAACTATTCTCTCTGCTTCAACTCTCTCTCTCCTCTCTCTCTCTTTTTTTTTTTTTTTTCATAATAACCCATCCCACATTGATTGCTCTATCTCTCATCTTATCATTTGGTTCTTAGTATAAATGTGAATTTTTTCCAGGAAATTTTCTCCCTTATGTAATTCTGAAAAAAGACTAAACTTTCCCTATAATCACACACTACTAGAATTGCTTATTTCAGTCTAATGGCCTCAGCCAGACTTTTTTAACACTTGTAAAATGGTGTCTTCTAAATTGTTCACTATTTTATGTACTGACTTTCCAGCATGGTGCCTGATCTAATTACATTTGCTAAAAATATCCTGTAGTAAGATTTCCATATACACATACACTAGCTCACTAATGCAAAAATGATCTATGGCATTAGGTGATGGAAGCATTTGCTTAATAAGTATTTTAGTAAATCATTTAGGAGTATACCTCCTAGAATAATAAATACTGACTGAGTTTAGATCCTGGCCCATCATATATAATTTTAATGTTCAGCAACTTATCTCTTTTACCTATCATCACCTGTAACATTATATTATCAACATCATAAGGCTATCTTAAAGATTAACTGAGATAATCCATGTCTATCATTTAGCAAAAAAAAAAAAAAAACTAGTAGACACACATACACACACAAATGGTAGATGATATTCATTGTTGTTGTTCAGTTGCTAAGTCATGTCTGACTGCCACCCCATGGACTGCAGCATGCCAAGCTTCCCTGTTCTTCGCTATCTCCTGGAGTTTGCCCAAATGAGTCGGTGATGCTATTTAATCATCTAATCCTTTGCTGCCCCATTCTCTTTTTGTCTTCAGTCTTTCCCAGCATCAGGGTCTTTTCCAATGAGTTGGCTCTTTGCATCAGGTGCTAAAGTATTGGAACTTCAGCTTCAGCATCAGTACTTTCAATGAATATTCAGTTTGATTTCCTTTAGAATAGACTGGTTTAATCTCCTTGCTGTTCAAATTAGTCTCAAGAGTCTTCTCCAGCACCACCATTTGAAAGCATCAATTTGGAAGCATGATGGACTCAATAATAAAATTGAAAAATCAATCTAAAGAGTGGAGGAGGGAAGAGGATGTCATATAAGAATTTTAATACCATGAGAGAAACGAACTCATTAAGCCATAGGATTTGGAGATGATGAGACTGATATTGTGATGCTGTCTGTATCCCTGAGGAATAGCACAAATATCCAGACATCTGAGCCTTGTCTTGTGGGAGGTGGGTGCAAGTTAAATGAATAGAGCTGAAATGTAAAAGCATATGGGTCGTGTTCTGCAGGAACACCACATGCTATTCTAATCCTAGGCTGGCAAGTGCCATCAAAGGGCCCAGACATATCTGGGGCTACAGAGGCAGGTAGAGAAGTGTTTGAGAGGCGGGTGTGTAGGGAGGTGTTTGGGTTTGAAATGAGCAGGGCACAGAGTAAAAGGTCTTGGTAGCTCAAGTCAATAGTGGGGCCAGGGACATTAGTTTTAATTTCTGCCACAAACCCAAAAGCCAGGTGGGACAAACAGAATCAGTACAGAGGCTAGTAAAAACCTGATAGATAGGGGCAAAAGAGAAAGGTTTGAAAATGTCTCCAGTGTCCAAATGCAATGCAAAAGAAAATGAAGGACATGAGTATTTTCTAAAAATGACTATATCTACAAACAGAAGAAACTGAGAAACCAACAGTAACTTTTTATTAATTTTTAAAGAAATTTTCCTTTGGAGAACTGGACCCTCAAATATAGGTTTATAATTATTGTCATTTACTCATATGCATATTTATTTATTTTATCATTATGGTTTGGTGAGTTTTTCCAGCTTTATTGAGATATATTTGACATATAACATCATGTAAGTTTAAGGTTTTATGAATTGTTTATTTGATACTCTTATACAGTGGCTCAGCTGGTAAAGAATCTGCTTGAAATGCAGAAGACCAGGCTTCAGTCCCGGGGTTGGGAAGATCCCCTGGAGAAGGGAAAGGCTACGCATGACAGTATTCTGGCCTAGAGAATTCCATGGACTATGTAGTCCATGGGATAGCAAACAATTGGACACGACTGAACGACTTTCACTTCACTTTACTTCATACAGTACAAAATGATTACATTGGTAGAGTTAGCAAGTATCTTTGACAAAGGAAGAGGCAAGAATACACAATGGATTAAAGACAACCTCTTTAACAAGTGGTACTGGGAAAACTGGTCAACCACTTTTAAAAGAATGGAACTAGAACACTTTCTAACACCATACACAAAAATAAACTCAAAATGGATTAAAGATCTAAATGTAAGACCAGACTATAAAACTCCTAGAGGAGAACATAAGCAAAACACTCTGTGACATAAATCACAGCAGGATCCTCTATGACCCACCTCCCAGAATATTGGAAATAAAAGCAAAAATAAATAAATGGGACCTAAGTAAACTTAAAAGCTTCTGCACAACAAAGGAAATCCTAAGCAAGGTGAAAAGACAGCCTTCAGAATGGGAGAAAATAATAGCAAATGAAGCAACTGACAAACAACTAATCTCAAAAATATACAAGCAACTCCTACAGCTCAATTCCAAAAAAATAAATGACCCAATCGAAAAATGGGCAAAGAACTAAATAGACATTTCTCCAAAGAAGACATACACATGGCTAACAAACACATGAAAAGATGCTCAACATCACTCATTATCAGAGAAATGCAAATCAAAACTGCAATGAGGTACCATTTCACGCCAGTCAGAATGGCTGCGATCCAAAAGTCTACAAGCAATAAATGCTGGAGAGGGTGTGGAGAAAAGGGAACCCTCTTATATTGTTGGTGGGAATGCAAACTAGCACAGCCACTATGGAGAACAGTGTGGAGATTCCTTAAGAAACTGAAACTAGAACTGCCTTATGACCCAGCAATCCCACTGCTGGGCATACACACCAAGGAAACCAGAATTGAAAGAGACACATGTACCCCAGTGTTCATTGCAACACTTTTTATAATAGCCAGGACATGGAAGCAACCTAGATGTCCATCAGCAGATGAATGGATAAGAAAGCTATGGTACATATACACAATGGAGTATTACTCAGCCATTAAAAAGAATACATTTGAATCAGTTCTAATGAGGTGGATGAAACTGGAGCCTATTATACAGAGTGAAGTAAGCCAGAAAGAAAAACACCAATACAGTATACTAACGCATATATATGGAATTTAGAAAGATGGTAATGATAACCCTGTATGTGAGACAGCAAAAGAGACAAAGATGTATAGAACAGTCTTTTGGACTCTGTGGGAGAGGGAGAGGGTGGGATGGTTTGGAAGAATGGCATTGAAACATGTATAATATCATATATGAAATGAATCGCCAGTCCAAGTTTGATGCATGATACTGGATGCTTGGGACCAGTGCACTGGGATGACCCAGAGGGATGGGATGGGGAGGGAGGTGGGAGGGGGGTTCAGGATGGAGAGCATGTTTATACCCGTGGCAGATTCATGTTGATGTATGGCAAAACCAATACAATATTGTAAAGTAACTAACCTCCAATTAAATAAATTTATATTTAAAAACTTTTTTAAAAAAGAAAGAAATAGTGGAAAACAACAGTATGGGGAAGACTAGAGATCTCTTCATGAAAATTAGAGATACCAAGGGAACATTTTATGCAAAGATAGGCACAATAAAGGACAGAAATGGTATGGACCTAACAGAAGCAGAAGACATTAAGAAGAGGCGGCAAGAATACACAGAAGAACTATACAAAAAAGATCTTCACGACCCAGCTAATCAGGATGGTATGATCACTCACCTAGAGCCATACATCTTAGAATGTGAAGTCACATGGGTCTTAGGAGCCATCACTACTAACAAAGCTAGTGGAGGTAACGGAATTCCAGTTGAGTTATTTCAAATTCTAAAAGGGGATGCTGTCAACATGCTGCACTCAATATGCCAGCAAATTTGGAAAACTCAGCAATGGCCACAGGACTGGAAAAGGTCAGTTTTCATTCCAATCCCAAAGAAAGGCAGTGCCAAAGAATGCTCAAACTACCACACGATTGCACTCATCTCAAATACTAGTAAAGTAATGCTCAAAATTCTCCAAGCCAGGCTTCAACAGAATGTGAACCATGAATGTCCAGATGTTCAAGCTGGATTTAGAAAAGGCAGAAGAACCAGAGATCAAATTGCCAAAATCTGTTGAATCAATCATTGAAAAAGCAAGAGTTCCAGAAAAAACATCTATTTCTGCTTTATTGACTATGCTAAAGCCTTTGACTGTGTAGATCACAACAAACTATGGAAAATTCTTAAAGAGACAGGAATAGAAGACCACCTGACCTGCCTCTTGAGAAATCTGTATGCATGTCAGGAAGCAACAGTTAGAAATGTAAATGGAACAACAGACTGGTTCCAAATAGGAATAGGAGTATGTCAAGGCTGTATATTGTCACCCTGCTTATTTAACTTATATGCAGAGTACATCACCAGAAATGCTGGGTTGGATGAAGTACAAGATGGAAACAAGATTGACAAGAGAAATATGAATAACCTCAGATACACAGATGATACTACCCTTATATCAGAAAGCAAAAAAGAACTAAAGCATCTTTTGATAAAAGTGAAAGAGGACAGTGAAAAAGTTGGCTTAAAACTCAACATTCAGAAAACTAAGATCACGGCATCTGGTCCCATCACTTCATGGCAAATAGATGGGGAAACAGTGACAGACTTTATTTTGGGGGGCTCTAAAATCACTGCTGATGGTGACTGCAGCAGGGAAATTAAAAGATGCTTACTCCTTGGAAGAAAAGTTATGTTCAACCTAGGCATCATGTTAAAAATCAGGGACATTACTTTGCCAACAAAGGTCCATCTAGTCAAGGCTATGGTTTTTCCAGTAGTCATGTATGGATGTGAGAGTTGGACTATAAAGCAAGCTGAGTGTGGAATTGATGCTTTTGAACTGTGGTGTTGGATAAGACTCTTGAGAGTCCCTTGGACTGCAAGGAGATTCAACCAGTCCATTCTGAAGGAAATCAGTCCTGAATATTCATTGGAAAGACTGATGCTGAAGCTGAAACTCCAATATTTTGGCCACCTGAAGCGAAGAATTGGCTCATTTGAAAAGACTCTGATGCTGGGAAAGATTGAAGGTGGGAGTAGAAGGGGACAACAGAGGATGAGATGGTTGGATGGCATCACTGCCTCAATGAACATGAGTTTGAGTAGACTCCTGGAGTTGGTGATGGACAGGGAGGCCTGGCGTTCTGCAGTTCATGGAGTCACAAAGAGTCAGACACGACTGAGCGACTGAACTGAACTGAACAACTAACACCTGCATTGTCATGTAATTACATTTTCTGTTTGGTGGTAAGGACTTTAAGATACACTCTCTTAGCAATTTTCAAGTATATAATACATATTTTTAGTTATAATCACTATACTGTACTTATTTATCTTATAACCAGTTTTTGTGCTCTGTGACCAATTCTCCCCTTTTTCCTCACTCTGTAGCCCCTGGTAACCACCAAGTTCTTTCATAGATACTGAAAGGAAGTTTCATTTAAATCTATCTGAGTTGTAAGTTAAATAATGTAAGACTGTAACATTAGATTGTACTGATCATTTGTAGACCATAACGATCATGTTGTAACAAAGCAAAAAGACGAACATCTAAGTGGATGACAGAAAGTAAATTTTCACCTTGTTATCTTGGCAGGCTAATTGGAAACTTCTGCCAGAAACTACTAGAGAAATGGCCTGAGTCAGTAGTGCTGGTAGGAAGGGGATAATGCCTGTGTGAGTGCCGAGTCTCTTCCGCTGTGTCTGAGTCTGTGCCATCCTATGGACTGTAGCCTCCCAGGTTCCTCTATCCATGGGATTCTCCAGGCAAGAATACTTGGGTGGGTTGCCATGGTCTACTCCAGGGGATCTTCCTGATCCAGGGATTGATCTTGCATCTCTATGTCTCCTGCATTGGCAGGTAGGGTCTTTACCATCCCCGCTACGTGGGAAACACAAGGGATACCAGGGAGAATACAAATGGGGCAAGGCCCCATATTCTTGGGGGAGATCAGAGAGCAGAGTATTCTGTAACCAACACTGTACCATCATGGAAAAAGCAGAATTCTTGCCTTTGACATAAGCTGTTTCATTCATCTTTTATTATGTAATTGCCAGCTATGCCTTGAATAGCTGTTTATGAATATTATGCCAAGATTTTCTCAGAACTCAATATAGGTACTCAATATAAGCACTGTATCCTACAAAATTCTTCAATAGTTTATTTTTATTTATAGTGTATACTGTTACTTATGTGAAAACATCTACCTGACACAAGATAAAAGCATTTTCCCTCATTGTATTTTAGTAACACTGTGTCCCTTTGTGTTATAGCCACAGTACATTTGTACTACCTTTGGTACAAAATACCAATATTTTTCTGCATAACATACTTGATTTTATGGTTTAAATTGCCACAAACTAGATATCATTCTTCTCAAAACATACACATTCATTTAACTATCTATATAAATGATTTTATTTAGAAAACCCTATGAAATTAATATGAATTTAAAATAAAGTACTAACAAGTATATGTTTTGCATTTTAATATGCATTTACACTTGGAATAGGAACTATGGAACATGGAAGTTATATTTCTGTAAAGAAAAATACATTGAAGGCCAGAAAGATTTTAACATTTTTAATAATTAGAAAAAAATGCAAACATCCACATAGAAAAATATAAGCAAATAATTAGGTAATACACAGAGAATAAAATACTATTAAGCAAATGCAAAAAAGTCTAGTTCACATAGTAAATTACTGGCAATGCTTTAATAAGATGCAGATTCTCTTTCTGTTAGATTTCTTCCCATTATATTTTATTATCATCTCTTTTGTAATTACTCAAATTATCTATTTGTGTGGGGAGTAATAGACTCAGATGTATAATATGCTTATGTATGATTTTTAAGTACTTTTTGCTCTTTCAGAAAATTATTTTAATCTAGCATAAATACATTTATCAGTTCTTAGGAAATGGTTGGTTCAAATACACCAAACAATTTACCATACATTCATGATATTTAAAAGTCTGCAATTTCTTTAGTTATCAAAAAGATGGAATGCTGTTTGGCAAAGTATAAAGATTAAAATAATTAAGTGGTTTAGCTATCAATTTCTATAAAAAATTTAATATGAGTTGTAATATTCTCATGCACAAAAGAATTACATAGATTCAGACAGTTACACATTCATTCAATCTTACTACAATGCGTAAAATTATCAAAATTAAATTTTAGTTATTAATTTTGAACTTCATATATTTAGCTTTTATGTTAAATATAAAGCTCTTTCTTCTAAAGCAGTCATCAAATTCTATATAAATGCATTATAACAGATGCTTGTTGACTTTAATCCAAATACATCTACACAATAAGTTGCTAATTATATAACTTGCTAATATTCACTTTGTGAGCTAATTATATTGTGTCAGAATAAAATCAAACTTGCAAACATTTACATAATATAAAATCATTTTCTGTTTCAATAAGTGGTATTATAATTTTTTGGTTCAACTTGCTATTGCAAAAATACTGTGATTTTTAATTTTGCACAATTTTAATTATTTTAAAATATTAACTTAACCGAAATGTACTCAGGGACCTTGAATACCATTTACAGAAAGGCTTTCAGAAAATAATATATGTGCCCATTTATGAAAATGGACTCATATGTACTTAGTTTGAGTGGATCTTTAAATATTTAACATACAAACTTAGCTTTTAAAAGTTATTCTAACATTTCTTTTTCTTTTTAAAATTTTTTAATTGACTTTTTAATTAAAGGATAATTGTTTTACAGAATTGTGTAGGTTTCTGCCATACATCAACATGAATCAGCCATAGGTATATATATGTCCCCTCCCTCTCAACTTCCTCACCATCCCACCCCTCTAGGTTAATACAGAGCCCCAGTTTGAGTTCCCTGAGTCATACAGCAAATTTCCGTTGGCTATCTATTTTACATGTGGTAATGTAAGTTTCCACGTTACTCTCTCCATACATCCCACCCTCTCCTTCCTCTCCCCTGCATCATGTTCATAAGTGTGCTCTCTATGTCTATGTACCCATTGCTGCCCTGCAAATAATTTCATCAGTACCATCTTTCTATATTCCACATATATGTGTTAGTATATGATAGTTGTTTTTCTGACTCACTTAACTCTGTATAATAGGCTCTAGGTTCACCCACCTCATTGGAACTGACTCAAATGTGTTCGTTTTTATGGCTGAGCAATATTCCATTGCATATATGTACCACAGCTTCTTTACCTATTCATCTGTCAATGGATATCTAAGTTGCTTCCATGTTCTAACTACTGTAAATAGTGCTTCAGTGAACATTGGGGTACATATGTCTTTTTCAATTTTGGTTTCCTCCGGGTATATACCTAGGAGTGGGATTACTGGGTCATATGGTGGTTTTTTCCTAGTTTTTTGAAGAATCTCCATACTGTCTACCATAGTGACTGTAACAATGTACATTTCCCACTAACAATGCAAGAGCATTCCCTTTTCTCCACACCCTCTCCAGCATTTATTGTTTGTAGAATTTTTTTATGATGGCCATTCTGACTGGTGTGAGATGATATCTCATAATAGTTTTGATTTGTACTATTTTCTTTAATTTTATTGGAGTACAGTTGATTTAAAATGCTGTGTTAGTTTCAGGTATACAGCAAAGTGATTCAGTTATACACACACACACACATATATTCATTTTTTTTCAGATTCTTTTTCCATGTAACACAATAATGTAAAGCAATTATCCTCCAATTAAAAATAAATTAAAAAAAAACCTTGATAGGTATACTAGGTGAAGACAGAGAAAAATATCATTATCAATCATATACAGAATCTAATTTTTTTAATAATGCAAATAGATGTATTCATAAAACAGAAATAGGCTCAAGTATTTAAAAAACAAAGTTATGGTTCTCAAAGGATGAACACTGTGGGAGAGGGACAAATTAGAAGGTTGGGATTAATACACATACACTGCTGTTTAGTTGCTAAGTCATGTCCAACACTTTAGTAAACCCCTGGACTGTAGCCCACTAGGCTCACCTTTCCATGGGATTTCCCAGGCAAGAACACTGGATTGGGATGCCATTTCCTTCTCCAGGGGATCTTTCCACAATACTAAATATAAAATAGATAACCATCAAAGATCTACTGAATAGCACAGGGATCTCTACTCAATATCCTGTAATAATCTATGTGGGAAAAGAATCTAACATTTGTTTTTAAAAGGAACACTTAAACAATGTACATTAACCAGCTTGTTAGTATAACACTTAACATATATATATATATATTATATGTATATAATATATAGTTATTATAAATATATATAATTATATATTATAATTAAGAAATATTTCAAGTATCTAAACATTTCTTCATTATTCTATCACAGAAAACATATTCCTAATATTAACCATCATTATGCTTAGATAATACATTTCTCTTTAATAAAATTCCATATACATCCACATACATCAAGACCACTGTAGTTTAGAAAAATAGTACTAAGACTGGACACAATATTTGGCAGAAGAACAATCATTGTAAGATATAATGGAAAGTCTTATGTGTACAGGAAAAACATATTCAAATTTAAACTATTTACTTTTCTGAAGTAAAATTGAATTTAAGGACAGATTTGAATCTTAGAAAATTATTGAAAAATAAATAGTACTTTATTAAAATGCAATGTTTTTAATGATTGGACTTAAGCAATGAGACCTGAATTCATTGTCACAGGTAAAGTAGAAGAGAATTTTATTTTAGAGTAACTGTATCATTTAACTCCTTGACTTAAAAGCTCAAAACTAGGATGAAAATATATGGGAAAGATAAGTAAAATATGTACGCTTTAGGAAATCCTATAAAGAATAAAATGTTTAGCTTGTGAAGTTGTACAAAGTAGATGAAAATGATAAAATCAGGCACTCCTCCTGGTTCTTCATGGCACCAGTAATGAAGTAATGCTATCACTCTGATCTGATTAAAATAAGTTGTAGAGAATACTTGTATTAAAATATTTAAAATTATCAGCTGCTAATTTTCAAAAAATGTGGAATAGAAAATATATGACATCACTCTGGCTTTCTCTAACTTGATACAAAAACAAACAAAAAATTTTAAGGATTAGAAAATGAAAAGCAGAATTCATTTAACATGCAAAAACCATTAACTAAGACAAAAAATATTATCAACCAAAAATGACTCTGTTTAGCTTTATAACATGCAAAGTCCAGGACAACTGTCAGTTTTTCAGGACAAAATCTCCAATGTACAGTCTCCCAACCTATATTGTACTAGAGCTTGAGATGTGGCATTAAACAGCAATACAGGATTAAGCATAAGGAGAATTTTAGGTACACAGTTGTCATGTACTAGGAGTGTAAACTCCAGCAAATTGTATAGATCCTCAGTTCCTCCCTTGGCTTTATCAAAACTAGGAATAAGGTTAGCACTTCAGGGTCCTTGTGAGGATGGAATAAAATAATATATGGATAATATATAAAGGATGACATACCATGACTAAGTGGGTTTTATCCCAGGGATGCAAGGATTTTTCAGTATCCATAAATCAATTGATGTGATCCACCACATTAACAAATTAAAGGATAAAACCATATAATCATCTCAATAGGTGCAGACAAAACTTTGACAAAATTCAACATCCATTCATAATTTAAAAAAAAAAAAAAAACCTCTCCAGAAAGTGGGCATAGAGGGAACATACTTCAACATAATAAAGGACATATATATAAAACAACCCACAGCTCACATCATACTCAATAATTAAAAGTCAAAAGCATTTCCTCTAACATTACACTGCCCATGCTCAACAGTTTCATTAACATAGTATCGGAAGTCCAAACCACAGCAACCAGACAAGAAAAAAAAATAATAATAATAAAATGAATCAAAATTGGGAAGGAAAAAATGAAACTGTCACTGCTTGCAGATGACATAATGCTATGCATAGAAAATCCTAAAGATGCCACCAGAAAACCACTAGAGCTCATCAATGAAGTTTGTAAAACTGCAAGATTCAAAATTAATATACAGAAATCTATTGCATTTCTACGCTAACAGTGAAATATCAGAAAGAGAAATTAAGAAGACAATTCTGTTTATAATTGAATTAAAAATAACAAAATATCTAAGAATAAACCTACCTATGGAAGTAAACCTACCTATGTACTCAGAAAACTATAAGACACTAATGAAAGATACTGAAGATGACACAAAGAGATGGAAAGATATACTGGGTTCATGCACTGGAAGAACTGATATTGTTAAAATGACCATACTACCCAAAGCAATCTAAAGATTCAATGCAATTTCTATCAAAATAAAAAGAAAAAAATTTTCACAGACTAAAACAAATAATTTTAAAATTTGTATGGAAACACAAAATATCCAAAATAGCCAATGCAATCTTGGGAAAGAACAGAGCTGAACGAATCACATTCCCTGTCTTCTGACTCCAGTATAAAGCTATAGTAATGAAAATAGTATGCTACTGGCACAAAACAATGCATAAATCAATGGAACAGAATATAAAGCCCAGAAATAAATTCATGCACTTACAGTCAATTAATCTATGATAAAGGAGGCAAAAATATACAATGGAAAAAAGATAGCCTCTTCAATAGGTGGTGATGGTAAATCTGGACTGCTACATATGTGGTAAAGCATGAAATTAGTACATTTTCTCAAAACATATACACAAATTAGTTCAAAATGGATTAAACACCTAAATGAAAGAGTGGAAGCTATAAAACTCCTAGAAGAAAACATAGGCAAAATACTCTTTGACATAAGTCAAGGCAACATTTCTTTTGAGCTGTCTTCTAAGGCAGAGGAAACGAAAATAAAGATAAGGGGCCTAATTAAACTTAAAAGCTTTTGCACAGCAAAGGAAACCACTGACAAAATGAAAAGACAACCCACTTAAAGGGAGAAAATAGTTGCCGATGATATGACCATATTTGACTATGTCTGTGTGGTCAAAGCTATGGTTTTTCCAGTAGTCGTGTATGGATGTGAGAGTTGGACCATAAAGAACACTGAGCACTGAAAAATTGACACTTTTGAACTGTGGTGTTGGAGAAGACTCTTGAGAATCCCCTGGACAGCAAGAAGATCAAGCCAGTTAATTTTAAAGAAAATCAAACCTGAATATTCATTGGAAGGACCGATGCTGAAGCTGAAGCTCCAATACTTTGGCCAAGAGTTCCAATACTTTTGCGAAGAGCTGACTCACTGGAAAAGACCCTGATGCTGGGAAAGATAGAAGGTAGGAGGAGAAAGGGATGGCAGAGGATGAGATGGTTGGATGGCATCACTGATTCAATGGACATGAGTTTGAGCAAGTTCCTGGAGATGGTGAAGGACAGGGAATCCTGGTATGCTGCAGTCCATGGTGTCACAAAGAGTCAGACATGACTGAATGACTGAACAACAACAACTGTGGTCAATAAAGGTTTAATATGTGAAATATATAAACAGTTCATATAACTCAATATCAAAACAAAACAAAAAACAATAAAAAAATGGGAAAAATACCTGAACAGACATTTCTTTCCAATGAAGATATGAAGATGGCCAACAGGCACATGAAAAATTGCTCAACATCACCAATCACCAGAGAGATGCAAATCAAAACCACAATGTGATACCAACTCATACCTGTCAGAATTGTTATCATCAAAAATTTTATAAACAACAAATGTTGGATAAGATGTGGAGAAAATTGAATCCTTGTACACTGTTGCTGGAAATGTAAATTAGTGCTGCCACTATGGAAAACACTACATAGGCTCCTCAAAAAACTAATAATGAAACCATTGTGTGATCCAGAAATTCCTCTCCTGGATATGTAACTAAAGAAAGTAAAAAATAATTTTGCAAAGACTCATACATTCCAATGTTCATAGATGCAATATTTACTACAGCCAAGAGATGGAAGCAAACTAAATTTCCATCAACAGATGAACTGATAAAAAAGAGGTGGTTTATTTTTACAATGGAATAGTACTCAATCATGAAAAAGAATGGCATTTTCTCATTTGCAAGAATATGGATAAACCTGGAAGATACTATGCTTAGTGAAACAAGTCAGAGAAAGTCAACTACTGTATGTTATCAACTTACACGTGTAATCTAAAAAATAAAATAAATCAGTGAATAAAACAAACCAACAAAAAAGTAAACAGACTTACAGATGCAGAGAACCAATTAGTGGTTACCAGAGGAAAGAGGGAAGGGTGAAGAAACAAGATAGGGTGAGAGGACTAGAGGTACAAACTACTATGTGCAAAATAATCAAGTTATTAGGATATATTATATAGCTCAGGGAATGTAGCCAATGTTTTATAATAACTAGAAATGCAGTAAAATCTATAAAAATTCTGAGTCAATATGTTGTACACCTGAAATTAATATAGGATTGTAAATCAACTATACTTCAATTTTAAAAAGAACAAAAAAGTTTAAAAAATAAGTATTATTGTTAAGGAAGGAGGAAAAAAAAACAAACTTAGCTCAGTGTCTGACAATTCTAACTATCCCTAAATGGTAGCCATTCTTTGCCCCAAGTCACCAACATAAGTCCAAAGCCTATAATACAAGCTCCTCCTTACTCTCTCATTGAAATACCTTACAGGTCTGCATTCAGTGTGATCTTTATTGCTGTAAGTGATATATTAATAGTAGTAATAATATTAATATTATTTAGATTGGTGAAAAGTAATTGCTGTTTTGCCTTGTTGAAATTTGCTGTTGGATATTGAAATACCTTCTTAAATAAATGAAGTTATGTTATACAGCATTTAATGTGCATTTCTCACTTTATGTTTTTTTGTCAATGACATTTCTTGCTATTAATTTTCTATTAATTTTAGACTATGGAAATGATGTTAGACAAAAAGCAAATTCGAGCAATTTTCTCATTAGAATTCAAAATGGGTCATAAAAGAGCAGAGATAACTTGCAACATCAGCCAACCACAAACCTGGCCCAGGAACTGTTAATGAATGCACAGTGCAGTGGTGGTTCATCACAGTGCAGTGGCCAGCCATTGCAAGTTGACAATGACCAGTTGAGAGGATCACTGAAGCTGATCCTCTTACAATTGCATGAGAAGTTGCTGAAGAGCTTATCTACAATTCTATGGTCATATGGCATTTGAAGCAGATTGGAAAGGTGAAAAACCTCAATAAGTGGGTGCCTCATGAACTGACTGCAAATCAAAAAAATTCATCATTTTGAAATGTCATCTTCTCTTATTATATGCAACAACAGCAAACTGTTTCATGGATTGTGATATGCAATGAAAAGTGGATTTTACAACTGGCAACAACCAGCTCAGTGGATGGACTAAGAAGAAGTTCCAATGCACTACCCAAAGCCAAACTTGTGCAAAAAAAAAAAAAAGGTCACAGTTACTGTTTGGCAGTCTGCTGCTTCTCTGATCTACTACCGATTTCTAAATCCCAGAGAAACTATTACATATGAGAAGTATGCTCAACAAATCAATGAGATGCACCAAAAACTGCAATGCCTTCAGCCAGCATTGGTTAATAGAAAGGGCCCAATTTTTCTCTATGACAAGCCCAATCACACATCACACCACCAACACTTCAAAAGTTGAACAAATTAGGCTACAAAGTTTTTCCTCATCTGCCATATTCACCTAACCTCTAGCCAACCAACTACGACTTCTTCAAGCACCCCCATAACTTTTTGCACGAAAAACACTTCCACAACCAGCAGGAGGCAGAAAATGTTTTCCAAGAGTTCATCAAATCCCCAAGGACAGATTTTTATGCTGCAGGAATGAACAAACTTATTTCTCACTGGCAAAATTTTGATTGTAATGGTTCCTATTTTGATTAATAAAAACATGTTTAAACCTAGTTATAATTGTTTAAATTTCATGGTCCAAAACTGCAATTACCTTTCACAACCTAAAATAGTTCCACAGGTATATTTTGGTTGTCTTCAATGGGAAAGAATGTGCAGTTACATCATAATTCTTTATCAATTATGTTCTCAAAGCTATGTAGTCAACTGGTAAATCCTTCCCTGAGAACTCATACCACGTTCATGCAGTCAATATAGCAACAACAACAAAAAAAATCACACAGTATTTTAATTCTTCACTTGAATGTCTCCTCTCTACTGGATTAAATCTATTCAAAGTCAGTGTTTTTTATTCTTACATCCTCAAAAACTACCTGGACTAGTGTAGTCACTCTTAGGTGATTTGTAAATGAATGAATATTCTTGAATTACCTCTTAAGATTTCCATTTTAAACCTGTCTGTTAAAGTAACTATGGCCTCAAAACTTTTCCTTAGAGAATAGTGTTAAAATACAGCAAACACTTTTTTCTATTAGTCATTTATTTTCTTGTAAGCATAGACTGTAGCTTGTACATTTTATGTGAAAATGTGCATTCCATTAGATAGTGATAATTGAATTTTAAATCTTTTTTTTCCCATTTGAAAATTACAACTTATTATATTTGTGTATACAGGTGGTGCTAGTAGTAAAGAATCTGCCTGCAATGCAGGAGCCACAGGAGATGTGGATTTGATCCCTGGGTGGGAAGGATTCCCTGGAGAAGGAAATGGGAACCTACTCCAGAATTCTTGCCTGGAAAATTCCATGGACACAGGAGCCTGGAGGGCTATAGTCCATTGGGTCACAAAGAGTTGGCTATATTTAGCAAGAAAAAATTATAGAAGGAAAGAGACAGAGAGGGAGAGAGAGAAGGCTGGATAGGTAGAGGGAGAAAAGTAACTAGAAATATGTTGAGACCAAAATCGAGAGCTCAGTAAAATACAAGGTGACTAGGAGATTGGAATAAGACAACTGAGGATGAAGGCTTTAATGTCATATACAAATGACATAGGAGTGAACAAAGGTCACAGGAAGTTAAAAGATAGACTGGAAAACATGGATGTTTGGCGGGGAAAGGAAATTTTCTGGCAAAGGGAAGGAGTTTGGGGAAGATACTGTGAGAAACATGAGAATGCATGATAGAACTCATTTTGGTCACATTAGAATGGATTGCCAGAGGACAAGAGAAAGGATAGAGGTGGGAGAAAATAGGGTTGGACAAATCAGTGGACAAAAATTAATCAACATAGAAATTATAGTATTTAAAAGACTATATGTCACTATATGGAGAATATTTTATTTGTGATAAAGATGATAGAAATTAATGGAATTGTGTAATCACTGAATGTTACTGTTTCATCTGCATGGCCATATGGCCAGATAATGTTGAAGAACAGATGTGATTAACAAGTCTGCACCACTTGCTAATGGTAGCAAATAAAATCATGATACAGAATGTTCTTTATTTTCCCTGAAGGAATTTCTCCCTTGGATGGTTTAGATGATGTTCAAAACAGATCTTAAAATTAACTCATGCTGATATAAATTGCATCATATTTTTAAAGTTCTCACTTAGGTAATATCAACTATTGTCAACCATTACTAAGAAAAAATTCAAACATGGTATGATTTAAGTTTCATCTTTCACCATTATGATTTAGAATTTATGTGAACACAAATGCATTAACTACAAATGCTGATCATATACCCTTTGACAATTAACCTGCAAATATTATATTTTGTTTTTCCTTGTATTATTAAGTGAAAGAAGCTAGTCTGCAAAACACTTACTACTTAATTCCAATTATTTGATAATCATTAAAATGCAAAAATATAGAGGTGATAAACATATCAGTGGTTGTGATCAGGCTGAGACTGGGGTTGGGGTGGCATGAAGGTGAATGAGTGAAGTACAGGAAATATTTTAGGACAACAAAGTTACTGTGCTTCATATACAATAGTGACAAAATATATTATTTTCCCAAAACTCATAAACTTTATATCACAGAGAATAAATTGCAATATATGTTAATTAAAAATTAAATAGTCATGAGATACAAGAATAAATGTCAGAAATCTTGAAAGAGTTTCATTAAGCTAAAATCACAATGTCAGCAGGCATTCATTACTTTTGGAGGCCCATGGAGAGGATCTGTTTCTTTGCCTTTTCTGGCTTCTAGAAGCTACCCGAGTCCTTCAATCATGGCCTCTTCAAAGCCAGAAGTGAATCATTTTCCAGTCTCTCTCTGACTCTGATCCTTCCAACTCTCTCCTGAAAAGTCAATATACTGGGCCTATGCAGAATATCCAAGGTAATATGTATATATCAAGATCTTTAGAGATGGCAATATCAGACCACCTTACCTGCTCCTAAGAAAACTGTATGCAGGTCAAGAATAAAGAGTTAGAACCGGACATGGAAAAACAGACTGGTTCAAAATTGGGCAAGAAGTACATCTAGGCTGTATATTGTACCCTACTTACTTAACTTATATGCAGAGTACATCAAGAAAAATGCTAGGCTGAATGAACCAAAAGCTGGAATCAAGATTGCTGGGAGAACTATCAATAACCTTGGATATGCAGATGATACCACTCTAAAGGCAGAAATGTAAGAGGAGCTAAAGAGCCTCTTGATGAAGGTGAAAGAAAAGAGTGAAAAAGCTGTTTTCTTAAAACTCAACATTCAAAAAATGAAGATCATGGCATCCCGTCCCAAAACGTCATGGCAAATAGATGGGGAAACAATAAAACAGTGAAAGATTTTATTTTCTTGGGCACCAAAATCACTGCAGATAGTGATTGAAGCCATGAAATTAAAAGATGCTTCCTTGGAAGAAAATCTATGACAACCCTAGATAGCATATTAAAAAACAGAGTTATTACTTTGCTGACAAAGGTCAGTCTAGTCAAAGCTATGGTTTTCCCAGTAGTCATGCACATGTGAGAGTCAGACCATAAAGAAGGCTGAAAGCTGAAGAATTGATGCTTTCAAAATGTTGTGTTAAAGAAGACTCTTGAGAGTCTCTGGGATTGCAAGGAGATCAAACCTGTCAATCCTAAAGGAAATCAACCCTGGATATGAATATTTATTGGAAGGACAGATGCTGAAGCTGAAATACCAATAGTCTGGCCACCTGATGCAAAGAGCTGATTCTTTGGAAAAGACCCTAATGCTGGGAAAGTTTGAAGGCAGGAGGAGAAAAGGATGACATAGGATGAGATGGTTGGATGGCATCACCGACTCTGTGGACATGAGATTGAGCAAGCTCTGGGAAATGGAAGGACAGGGAAGCCTGGCGTGCTGTAGTCCATGGGGTCACAAAGAGTCAGACAGGACTGAGCAACTGAACAACAACAACAACAAAATTTGTCATATTTGTAAAGTCCCTTTAGCCACTTAAGGTAGCAATATTCACAGGTCTCATGAATTAGAATGTGGACATCTTTGAGCTTACCATTATTTTGTTTATCATAGTGAATAAAAGACATAAGTCAAATATGGCACAACTTTTAAATTAAATATATCAAAGAATGGATTGAGTGTTCATTATATATTGTCTTTCCAAATATTTGGAATATATTATAATTATTAAATACATAATCAGACTTTGGTTGTTTTAGAGATAATTTTGGGATTTTTTTAAGCTCCTGCATGGTCTAGACATTTTGTGCAATGGGCACTGAAAGAATGTGTAACAGACAGCTCTGGAAACTAGAGATACTGTCTCTAAGTAGATAGTATTTCTCAGTAGAGATAGTGTCTCTAAGGTATCTTAAAGACAGAGACCTACAGAATGATTTAGAAATGTAAAGTCTTATCCGTCCTCTTCCTGGAACATCCTTTTATATTTCAGTGGAATAAACTTAAAAAAGCTTTCCCTCTGTCCATCAGACAATATTTGCTTAATGAGAAATCCTTCTCTTTGGATGAAAGTTTGGACATAACATCTTATTCATCCCTATATGAGCTCTATATCTTATAATTTGGGGGATCCTCTCTGATGTAACTTGGTGGACATTTGGCCCTCATTGTGTTGATTTTTTTGGGAACTTGGGAACAGGGAATCCATGTAAGCTGAAAGATAGCATCTCAGTTTCTTCATAATTTCAAAGTTAGTATTTAGAACTTTATTGTTGGCCATAGATCTGACCTCTGTTGTATTTTCCTGTTATGCAATGACAATAAAGATTTCTTTCTGTTAAGTTACTCCACAGAGACATTTTTTATTCCTCAGAATTACCTATTTTTACCTATGTAGAGAGATTTCAATGTCTTAAATTGTCATGAAAGTAACAAAACATGATTAGCATGGGGACAGTGAAAGTTCATGAGTTATGTATTAATAGTTGCAGTCACTTCAGATATATTTTTAGCAAACCAATAACTCCCACATTTTTCCATCTACAAATAAACCCTTGCTTCTCACACAAAGTTAAACATCTCAGTGAGATTTCTGATTTGTGAAATTACAGGTCAGTAAGCCCCCTTCCTAGCCAGTTAATTTAGAATAAAATTTAAAATGCCTTATGCATTACAAAATCTAAAAATAAATAAAAATGGTGCATGATTTATGCTTCAGCAATAACTCTAAATATTCCTCTGCTTCACCCTAAATATGGCCAACTCTACATTGCAATTCTTCCAGTTTCATTAATATTAATCTTTAGTGCTCTTTGTATGTATGTACATGTTTATCTATTTTGTTTTTGTTGTTGCTTAGTCACTAGGTCGTTGTCTGATTCTTTTGCAATACCTAACCCACCAGGCTCTTCTGTCCATTGGATTTCCCAGGCAAGAATACTGGAGTGGGTGTCATTTCCTTCAGGAATCTTCCCAACCCAGGGATCAAATCCACATCTCCTGCATTGGCAGGTAGATTCTTTACCACTGAGCCACCAGAATAACCCTTCTGTCTATCTAGCTGAATTGAATTTGATATGTCTCTTTTTCAGAATTATCATTAATTATATTTATTTTTTACCATATTATATATTTAAATGTCAAATAAAATTAGAGATTGATATTTCAAGATTTTTAAATGATGAATGACAAATTTTAAAAATATACTTTCTGCATTGGTGTTTTTCTTTCTGGCTTACTTCTCTCTGTATAATCGGCTCCAGTTTCATCCACCTCATTAGAACTGATTCAAATGTATTCTTTTTGATGGCTGAGTAATACTCCATTGTGTATATGTACCACAGCTTTCTTATCCATTCATCTGCTGATGGACATCTAGGTTGTTTCCATGTCCTGGCTATTATAAACAGTGCTGCAATGAACACTGGGGTACATGTGTCTCTTTCAATTCCAGTTTCCTCGGTGTGTATGCCCAGCAATGGGATTGCTGCAAAAGAGACACAGATGTATAGAACAGTCTTTTGGACTCTGTGGGAGAGGGAAGGCGGGGGATGATTTGGGAGAATGGCATTGAAACATGTATAATATCATATAAGAAACAAATCGCCAGTCCAGGTTCAATGCACAATACTGGATGCTTGGGGATGGTGCACTGGGATGACCCAGAGGGATGGTATGGGGAGGGAGGTGGGAGGGGGGTTCAGGATTGGGAACACGTGTACACCTGTGGTGGATACATGTTGATGTATGGCAAAACCAATATAATATTGTAAAGTAATTAGCCTCTAATTAAAATAAATTTAAATTAAAAAATAAAAGAATAAAAGGAAAAACAAAAAAAATAAAAATATACTTTCATAATAACTTCTCACATTACCTTATTTTTCTACCTCTTTTACCACTTGGTTTGCTCCACAACACTTCTCTTAATAAATATCAACACCCTTCATCTGGTATCTCTGCTTCTGGTCTTAATTTATCAAATTTACTACCTACCTAGCTACCAGAATAATAGTTTTAAAGAATCAACTTTTATGATTTATTCTCTTGAGCAAAATATTTATAGGCCATAAAATAAACTCCAATGTCTTTTCCCTGGTAGATAAAAACTGCTATCTGCCTATACTCTAGTCTTAGCTGTTTCCCCTCACTGCTTTATCTACAATAAAAAAATTATCTGCTTGGAAATTTTCTTTTGTTAACAGTGTTTTCTCTTCTGCATCCTTATTTGTGGTTGTTCATGGGAATGGCTCACATTCTTTTTTCTCTGCTTCTATAAAGGGTAGCACAAACGAGCTATTGTGTCCTTCTCTACTACCACACACAAAAATATTACATGTCTATCACTAGACTAATTTCTAAAACCATAGGAAATATAAAAATCAATATCTTAAGCAAAATTAAGAAAGTTTTAGAATAAAAAACAGAAAAATTTCCAAGAATATGCTATCAGTCAGTTCATTTCAGTAGCTCAGTCGTGTCCGACTCTTTGTGACCCCATGAATTGCAGCTCGCCAGGCCTCCCTGTCCATCACCAACTCCCGGAGTTCACTCAAACTCACCTCCATCGAGTTGGTGATGCATCCAGCCATCTCATCCTCTGTCGTCCCCTTTTCCTCCTGCCTCCAATCCCTCCCAGCATCAGAGTCTTTTCCAGTGAGTCAACTCTCTGCATGAGGTGGCCAAACTACTGGAGTTTCAGCTTTAGCATCATTCCTTCCAAAGAAATCCCAGGGCTGATCTCCTTTAAAATGGACTGGTTGGATTTTATTTAAAATTCAATATTTTACATAAGCAAGAACTATACTTTTTTGGGGAATAAAGTCATTTATTTTGTTTTCAATTCACTGTTGTAAATAACTCTTTCACCTCCAAAATTAGAATAAGTACATTTATTCATTAATACTATAACACTAATGCTTTCTCCTATTTGCCTTCATCAGGCTCAGGTTCAAATGCTACCATTATAATGAGAGATAATAAAGTGATTGAAAATTTACTTCTTTGTATGTGCCCATGAACGAGGTAATCAGGGACATATATGTAAATTTAAATCAGAGTAATTGTAATTTTTTAACGTTAAATTGATTAACTCTTCTCTTCACATTGAAAGTTTTCTTCCATCTGTGCAAAAATAAATCAGTGTCATAAATCTACAGTCAGCCAAAAATACAAGCCCACATATAACATCCTACTTATGCAAATAGTACATCTGCTGCTGTATGAGCTGGCCAAAGACTATTTCCAACTAGACTTACACATCCAAAACACTGTGAGGATTAAATCAATCAAAAACACATTCTACTAGAAATATTTTTTAAAAAATCTTAATATATTCACTCAATATAATTATGCAAAACCATGTTATGAAGTGTCTTAATTACCAGCACATTTGAATGCCAGTTCACATTTTGACTATCAGTAGCCAATTGGCTACAAAAATAATTGCTTTTCCCCTACATTTCTAGGAGCTGCACTTTTATGTTTTCTGAAAATGTTTTAATATATTCAGTATACTAACTTTTTTCCTCTTCTAACTATTTTAAAACCTCTTCCATTATTTAACTAACAAATTTGGAAACTAAATCAAGGGTAGCTAAATATGAGCTCTTTCTTATATTTAAAATTTTATAGGATAAATTCATCCTTTTTTATAAAGAAAATCTTAGTTGTAATATGTTTTAATCTTTATTAATGTTGGTCAAATAATGCTTATAAAATATTCTAAATGAATTTTACTTTTGTTATTAAATATGTCTCACAACCACTCTATAAAGAAATTAGATTTTTTTATTTTTATCTGTTAACAAGTAGAAAACACACTCTCTTAGTAAGTGATGTGATCTAAACTCAAAATAGAGTCTTCTGAATTCAGAAGCAATAGCTTAAACTATGCTACATGAATCTATTATATTTGTATTACAATCATTGCTTGTAAACTTCCATTTTTGCTGACTTAGTAACAACAAAGTAATTAATGTCTATCAGTTAATAGAAATTAATTATTGTTATTCATAGAGTATTCATAGGAGAAACAGATTCTATTGTTTAGATCGCTGTTCTGTAACAAACCATGTTAATGACCACTACATTATATAATTTATGAAAACTCCATTAATGCTAACTTCCCTTTCAAAATTGCAGGCTTCCCTGATGGCTCAGATGGTAAAGAACCTGCCTGAAATGTGGGAGACCTAGGTTTGAGCCCCAGGTTGGGAAGATTCCCTGGAGAAGGGCATAGCAACCCAGTCTAGTATCCTGGCTTGGAGAATCCCATGGACAGAGGAATCTGGCAAGCTACAGTCCATGGGGTCAAAGATAATCGGACATGACTGAGCAACTAAGCACAGCACACAGCGGTATATTTTATTCCTACAGACTTCTAAGATGCCTATTACAAATTGTTCTTTACCTAAAACCATGACACCTTTATATCAATAACTGACAAGAGACTCAGTAGATGAGCACTATAATGTAAAAAATACATAAAGGATAAGGGGATAGAAAGTGATAAAAGATGCAGTGTATTTTGCAGGGTTGCAAGTGGAATTCATGTAGGTAAGGATTCTGGGCTGAAAACAAAGCTGGTGGCAAGGATTTTGAGGCAGGAAGATGCCAAATCTAACAAAGAAATGAAGCCTACTAAATTTGAAAAGCAGACTAGACGGTTTTAGGGACAACAATGAAACCAAGGAGCAGATTAGAAAGCTACTGAAGGAAAACAACAACAACAACTGATGAAGATGATGGTGTATGGGCAAGGATGAATAACGAACTGACTGGAAACTGTCTGACTTGAATATATGAAACTAGATTTACTAACAAACTTGAATAAGAAAGATGTTAGAAATGGAGGAGTCAGCAATAACATGAAGGTCTTGGCCCAGGCAAATATAAACTGCAGTAACTGGATCAATATAGAAATATTTTTTTTTCATTTTCTTTTTAATGCAAGGGCGGCAGAGTTCAGTAATAGATGGTTCATCCTCAGTAGCTTCAGTCATGTGTGACTCTTTGACACTCTATGTACTGTAACCTGCCAGGCTCCTCTGTCCATTGGAATTTCCAGGCAGTAATACTGGAGTGGGTTGCCTTTTTCTTCTCCAAGGGATCTTCCCAACCCAGGGATTGAACTCGCGTCTCCTGCATTGGAGTCAGATTCTTTACTGCTGAGCCACCAGGGAAGATATTAGTCATATAACTGGAGTCAAGTAGAAAGTTAAATGTATGACTTAGAGTTAGCATATTTACAAAGCTATGCACCACAACAACTTAGGCACATTTTATTTCTCCCATAAAATATGTCATACCCATTAGCAATCCCTCCCCATGTTCTCCCACCATCTTCAGCTCTAGGATATCTACTTTCTGTCTCTATACATTTCTATTCTGCATCAGTTCAGTTCAGTTCAGTTGCTCAGTCATGCCCGACGCTTTGCGACCCCATGAACCGCAGCATGCCAGGCCTCCTTGTCCATCACCAACTTCCAGAATTTACCCAAACTCATGTCCATTGAGTCGGTGATGCCATCCAACAGTCTCATCCTCTGTCGTCCCCTTCTTCTATCGCCTTCAATCTTTCCCAGCATCAGGATCTTTTCAAATGAGTCAGCTCTTCGCATTAGGTGGCCAAAATATTGGCGTTTCAGCTTCAACATGAGTCCTTCCAATGAACACTCAGGACTGATCTCCTTTAGAATGGACTGGTTGGATCTCCTTGCAGTCCAAGAGTCTTCTCCGAAACCACAGTTCAAAAGCATCAATTCTGCACTCAGCTTTCTTTATTTTTTTATTTTATTTTTTAACTTTACAATATTATATTGGTTTGCCATATATCAACATGAATCTGCCATAGGTATACATGTGTTCCCCATCCTGAACCCTCCTCCATTCCCATCCCATCCCTCTGGGTCATCCCAGTGCACCAGCCCCAAGCATCCTGTATCATGCATCAAACCTGGACTGGCGACTCGTTTCATATATGATATTATACATGTTTCAATGCCATTCTCCCAAATCATCCCACCCTCTCCCTCTCCCACAGAGTCCAAAAGACTGTCCTATACATCTGTATCTCTTTTACAGGGTTATTGTTATCCCTGTAACCCTCTCGTATTGTAACCCTCTTGTATACAGGGTTATTGTTATCATCTTTCTAAATTCCATATATATGCATTAGTGTACTGTATTGGTGTTTTTCTTTCTGGCTTACTTCACTCCGTATAATCGGCTCCAGTTCCATCCACCTTATTAGAACTGATTCAAATGTATTCTTTTTGATGGCTGAGTAATACTCCATTGTGTATATGTACCACTGCTTTCTTATCCATTCATCTGCTGATGGACATCTAGGTTGCTTCCATGTCCTGGCTATTATAAACAGTGCTGCGATGAACATTGAGGTACACGTGTCTCTTTCCATTCTGGTTTCCTCAGTGTGTATGCCCAGCAGTGGGATTCCTGGATCATAAGGCAGTTCTATTTCCAGTTTCTTAAGGAATCTCCACACTGTTCTCCATAGTGGCTGTACTAGTTTGCATTCCCACCAACAGTGTAAGAGGGTTCCCTTTTCTCCACACCCTCTCCAGCATTTATTGCTTGTAGACTTTGGATCGTAGCCATTCTGACTGGCATGAAATGATACGTCATAGTGGTTTTGATTTTCATTTCTCTGATAATGAGTGATGTTGAGCATCTTTTCATGTGTTTGTTAGCCATCTGTATGTCTTCTTTGGAGAAATGTCTATTTAGTTCTTTGGCCCATTTTTTGATTGGGTCATTTATTTTTCTGGCATTGAGCTGTAGGAGTTACTTGTATATTTTTGAGATTAGTTGCTTCATTTGCTATTATTTTCTCCCATTATGAAGGCTGTCTTTTCACCTTGCTTAGGATTTCCTTTGTTGTGCAGAAGCTTTTAAGTTTAATTAGGTCCCATTTGTTTATTTTTGCTTTTATTTCCAATATTCTGGGAGGTGGGTCATAGAGGATCCTGCTGTGATGTGTGTCAGAGAGTGTTTTGCCTATGTTCTCCTCTAGGAGTTTTATAGTTTCTGGTCTTACGTTTAGATCTTTAATCCATTTTGAGTTTTTTTTTTTTTTTTCATTTTGAGTTTATTTTTGTGTGTGGTGTTAGAAAGTGTTCTAGTTTCATTCTTTTATAAGTGGTTGACCAGTTTTCCCAACACCACTTGTTAAAGAGATTGTTTTTAATCCATTGTATATTCTTGCTTCCTTTGTCAAAGATAAGGTGTCCATAGGTGCGTGGATTTATCTCTGGGCTTTCTATTTTGTTCCATTGATCTATATTTCTGTCTTTGTGCCAGTACCATACTGTCTTGATGACTGTGGCTTTGTAGTAGAGCCTGAAGTCAGGCAGGTTGATTCCTCCATTTCCATTCTTCTTTCTCAAGATTGCTCAATTCACCATTGCAACAAAAAGAATAAAATACTTAGGAATATATCTACCTAAAGAAACTAAAGAACTGGGAGGTGGGTCATAGAGGATCCTGCTGTGATGTATGTCAGAGAGTGTTTTGCCTATGTTCTCCTCTAGGAGTTTTATAGTTTCTGGTCTTACATTTAGGTCTTTAATCCATTTTGAGTTTATTTTTGTGTATGGTGTTAGAAAGTGGTCTAGTTTCATTCTTTTACAAGTGGTTGACCAGATTTCCCAGCACCACTTGTTAAAGAGATTGTCTTTAATCCATTGTATATTCTTGCTTCCCTTGTCAAAGATAAGGTGTCCGTATGTGCGTGGATTTATCTCTGGGCTTTCTATTTTATTCCATTGATCAATATTTCTGTCTTTGTGCCAGTACCATACTGTTTTGATAACTGTGGCTTTGTAGTAGAGCCTGAAGTCAGGTAGGTTGATTCCTCCAGTTCCATTCTTCTTTCTCAAGATCGCTTTGGCTATTCGAGGTTTTTTGTATTTCCATACAAATTGTGAAATTATTCTAGCTCTGTGAAGAATACTGTTGGTAGCTTGAGAGGGATTGCATTGAATCTATAAATTGCTTTGGGTAGTATACTCATTTTCACTATATTGATTCTTCCAATCCATGAACATGGTATTGGAAGAATGAACATGAACATCTATTAGTGTCCTCGTTGATTTCTTTCACCAGTGTTTTATAGTTTTCTATATATAGGTCTTTAGTTTCTTTAGGTAGATATATTCCTAAGTATTTTATTCTTTCCATTGCAATTGTGAATGGAATTGTTTCCTTAATTTTTCTATAAAAGCAAAAATAAACAAATGGGACCTAATTAAACTTAAAAGCTTCTGCACATCAAAGGAAACTATTAGCAAGGTGAAAAGACAGCCTTCAGAATGGGAGAAAATAATAGCAAATGAAGCAACTGACAAACAACTAATCTCAAAAATATACAAGCAACTCCTACAGCTCAACTCCAGAAAAATAAATGACCCAATCAAAAAATGGGCCAAAGAACTAAATAGACATTTCTCCAAAGAAGACATACAGATGGCTAACAAACACATGAAAAGATGCTCAACATCACTCATTATCAGAGAAATGAAAATCAAAACCACTATGAGGTACCATTTCACACCAGTCAGAATGGCTGTGATCCAAAAGTCTACAAATAATAAATGCTGGAGAGGGTGTGGAGAAAAGGGAACCCTCTTACACTGTTGGTGGGAATGCAAACTAGTACAGCCACTATGGAGAACAGTGTGGAGATTCCTTAAAAAACTGGAAATAGAACTGCCTTATGATCCAGCAATCCCACTGCTAGGCATACACACTGAGGAAACCAGAAGGGAAAGAGACACGTGTACCCCAATGTTCATCACAGCACTGTTTATAATAGCCAGGACATGGAAGCAACCTAGATGTCCATCAGCAGATGAATGGATAAGAAAGCAGTGGTACATATACACAATGGAGTATTACTCAGCCATTAAAAAGAATACATTCGAATCAGTTCTAATGAGGTGGATGAAACTGGAGCCTATTATACAGAGTGAAGTAAGCCAGAAGGAAAAACATCAATACTGTATACTAACGCATATATATGGAATTTAGAAAGATAGTGACAATAACCCGGTGTACGAGACAGCAAAAGAGACACTGATGTATAGAACACTCTTATGGACTCTGTGAGAGAGGGAGAGGGTGGGAAGATTTGGGAGAATGACATTGAAACATGTAAAATATCATGTAAGAAACGAGTTGCCAGTCCAGGTTCGATGCACGAAACTGGATGCTTGGGGCTAGTGCAATGGGACGATCCAGAGGGATGGTATGGGGAGGGAGGAGGGAGGAGGATTCAGGATGGGGGACACATGTATACCCGTGGCGGATTCAATTTAATATTTGGCAAAACTAATACAATTATGTAAAGTTTAAAAATAAAATAAAATTAAAGAAAAAAAAGATAATCTCAAAAAAAAAAAAAAAAGAAACTAAAGAACTATATACAGAAAAGTATAGAACACTGGTGAAAGAAATCAAAGAGGACACTAATAGATGGAGAAATATACCATGTTAATGGATTGGAAGAATCAGTATAGTGAAAATGAGTATACTACCCAAAGCAATTTATAGATTCAATTCAATCCCTATCAAGCTACCAACGATATTCTTCACAGAGCTAGAACAAATAATTTCACAATTTGTATGGAAATACAGAAAACTTCAGCTTTCTTTATAGTCCAACTCTCACATCCATACATGAGTACTGGAAAAACCATAGCCTTGCTAGACAGATCTTTGTTGGCAAAGTAATGTCTCTGCTTTTTAATATGCTGTCTAGGTTGGTCATAGCTTTTCTTCCAAGGAGTAAGCATCTTTTAATTTCATGGCTGCAATCACCATCTGCAGTGATTATGGAGCCTAGAAAAATAAAGTCAGCCACTGTTTCCACTGTCTCCTGATATATATGCCATGAAATGATTAGACCAGATTCCATGATCTTAGTTTTCTGAATGTTGAGCTTTAAGTCATCTTTTTTCACTCTCTTCTTTCACTTTCATCAAGAGACTCTTTAGTTCTTCACTTTCTGCCATAAGGGTGGTGTCATTTGCATATCTGAGGTTATTGATATTTCTCCCGGCAATCTTGATTCCAGCTTGAGCTTCCTCCAGCCCAGCGTTTCTCATGATGTACTCTGCACATAAGTTAAATAAGCAGGGTGACAATGTACAGCCTTGACGTACTCCTTTTCCTATTTGGAACCAGTCTGTTGGTCCATGTCCAGTTCTAACTATTGCTTCCTGACCTGCATATAGGTTTATCAAGAGGTAGGTCAGGCGGTATGGTATTCCCATCTCTTTCAGAATTCTCTACAGTCTATCCTGCATATTTCATATACCTGCAATAATATACTGTGGGTTGGTTTGTAACTGATTTCTTTGGGTTAGCATTATATTTTTAAGGCTTATCCATGTTATAACATATATAACTACTTAATGTTTATTATTGAATAATATTTAATTATATATATATAATTATATGTGTGTGTAATATACACACACACCATATTTTATGTATTCATTCATCAGTTGATGCACACTTGTTTTATTTCCACCATTTGGCTATTATGAATAATGCTACTATGAACATTTGTGTTAAGTTTTATGTAGTCATAGGTTTTAAAAAAAAATCACTCTTCTGAAAAATCTCTGCCTTTTTTTTGATTGCTTGATTCATTCCCATTTTGTGTTTTTAATACACTTGGATTTATGTCTGTAATTTACTTTTTTCTTCATATCTCAGGCTGTTTTTTATTACTTTAATTCTCCTTAACATTTTCTTTCCTATTAAATGAATATTTTAAGTATGATAATGTAATTTCTTTACTGATTTTTTTAATCTTTTTTTTTTAAAGTATTCTCTTAGTGGTTGCACTAAGCATACATTTTACTGATTAGACTGGCTTAGATTTATAGTAACATGTTGAGTGAGAAAGAGTGCTTCTATATAATTGTATTGTCCCTTCTCTTTTATTTATTATTTTATATAATTATTATAGTTTTTGTGTGTTAATCCATAAATGCATTTTATATAATAACATAATCCATAAATACATTTTTATAACTACTTTATATAATGTTATATCTATTTAAGAAACCAAGAGAAGAAAGAAAAAAATACATATTTATAGATTTGCTATATTGATTTTATTTATATTTCTGATTTTCTTCACATGGTGTTTTGGATTTAGTTACAATATGATGTTTCTTCACTCTAAAACAACTTCCTTGTTATTGACACATATATTTCTATATATCATAGTATAACAATATATTGTATGTCTTTTGTCTATCTTTCCTTTAAATAAGTTAAAAACAGTGAAGAAATGTATATTTATACTGTTCAATATTTACATAATGACCTTTATTTTCTTTACTCTTTTGTGTGTATTTAAATTACTATCTTTGGTACTTACTGTCTGCCTGAACTTCCTTTTTGTATTTCACATTAGGCAGATCTGCTATCCATTCTGTTCAATTTGGGAATGTCTTTGTTTTACTTCTGAAAGTTACTTTTATGGCTCTATTGCCATTGCTTAGTCGCTTCAATCATATCTGACTCTGTGAGACCCCATGGGCTATATTCCTTTAGGCTCCTTTGTCCATGGGGATTCTCCAGGCAAAAATACTGGAGTGGGTTGTCATGCCCTTCTCTGGGTTCTTCCCAACCCAGGGATCAAACCCAGGTCTTCCACACTGCAGGCAGATTCTTTACTGTTTCAGCTACCAGGGATTCTTAGTAGATAATTTTAGTAGATTCCTAGTGGGCAGTTTTATTTTTCCTTCAAAACTTTGATAATGAAATTCTACTATCTTTGTATTCTATTATTTCTGATGGGGTATCAGCTGCTAATTTTGTGTGGGTCCAATGTATTTTATTAGACATGCTTCTTTTACTGTTTTGAAGAGTTCCCTTTCTCCTGGATTTCAGTCTTTCAACCATGGAATTAAAAGACACTTGCTCCTTGGAAGAAAAGCTATGATAAACCTAGAGAGCATATTAAAAAGCTGAGAGATTACTTTACTGACAAAGGTATGTATAGTCAAAGCTATGGTTTTTCCAGTAGACATGTATGGATGTGGAAGTTGGACCATAAAGAAGGCTGAGCACTGAAGAAACTGACATTTTCAAACTGAGGTGCTGAAGACTCTTGAGAGTCCTTTGGACTGCAAAGAGATCAAACCAGTCAATTCTAAAGGAAATCAACCCTGAATATTTATTGAAGGAATTGGTACTGAAGCTGAAGCTCTAATACTTTGGCCACTTGATGGGAAGAGCTGATTGACTGGAAAAGACCTTGATGCTGGGAAAGACAGAGGGAAGGAAAAGGGGGCAGAAGAGGATAAGAGAGTTGGATGGCACCACTGACTCAATGGACGTGAGTTTGAGCAAACTCAGGGAGACTATGAAGGACAAGGAAACCTGGCATGCTGCAGTTCATGTGGTGGTAGAGAGTCAGTTGTGACTTGACAACTGAACACAGCAACAAACCACAATGTGTTACCATTTTTTCCCTTACTTTTTCCTAAGAAACTTTCTGTTTAGAATCCTTAATCCCCTTGCTCAATATGCCAGCAAATTTGGAAAATGCAGCAGTGGCCACAGGGACTGGAAAAGGTCAGTTTTCATTCCAATCCCAAAGAAAGGCAATGCCAAAGAATGCTCAAACTACTGCACAATTGCACTCATCTCACACGCTAGTAAAGTAATGCTTAAAGTTCTCCAAGTCAGTCTTCAGCAATACATGGACCGTGAACTTCCAGATGTTCAAGCTGATTTTAGAAAAGGCAGAGGAACCACAGAACATCAACCAGAGATCATGCCAACATCTGCTGGATCATCAAAAAAGCAAGAGAGTTTCAGAAAAACATCTATTTCTACTTTATTGACTATGCCAAAGCCTTTGACTGTGTGGATCACAATAAACTGTGGAAAATTCTTCAAGAGATGGGAATACCAGACCACCTGACCTGCCTCTTGAGAAGCCTATATGCAGGTCAGGAAGCAACAGTTAGAACTGGACATAAAACAATAGACTGGTTCCAAATAGGAAAAGGAGTACGTCAAGGCTGTATATTGTCACCCAGCTTCTTTAACTTATATGCAGAGTACATCATGAGTAACGCTAGGCTGGGAGAAGCACAAGTTGAAATCAAGATTGCCAGGAGAAATATCAATAACCTCAGATATGCAGATGACACCACCCTTATGGCAGAAAGTGAAGAAGAACTAAAGAGCCTCTTGATGAAAGTGAAAGAGGAGAGTGAAAAAGTTGGCTTAAAGCTCAACATTCAGAAAACTAAGATCATGGCATCCGGTCCCATGACTTCATGGCAAGTAGATGGGGAAACAGTGGAAACAGTAGCTGACTTTATTTTTCTGGGCTCCAAAATCACTGCAGATGGTGATTGCGGCCATGAAATTAAAAGATGCTTACTCCTTGGTAGGAAAGTTGTGACCAACCTAAACAACATATTAAAAAGCAGAGATATTACTTTGTCAACAAAGGTCCATCTAGTCAAGGCTATGGTTTTTCCAGTAGTCATGTATGGATGTGAGAGTTGGACTATAAAGAAAGCTGAGTTAAGATGAATTGATGTTTTTGAATGGTGGTGTTGGAGAAGACTCTTGAGAGTCCCTTGGACTGCAAGAAAATCCAAACAATCCATCCTAAAGGAGATCAGTCCTGGGTGTTCATTGGTAGGACTGGTGTTGAGCTGAAACTCCAATACTTTGGCCACCTGATGCGAATAGCTGACTCATTTGAAGAGACCCTGATGCTGGGAAAGATTGAGGGCAGGAGGAGAAGGGGATGACAGAGGATAAAATGATTGGATGGCATCACCAACTCAATGGACACAGGTTTGGGTGTACTCCGGGAGTTGGTGATGGACAGGGAGGCCTGGGGTGCTGCAGTTCATGGGTTTGCATAGAGTGGGACACGACTGAGTGACTGAACTGAATTCTCTTTCTACAATCTGAAATGTCACTCTTTAAGCCTATTGTCCATATTGTGAACTCTTTCACTGATCTGCTTCATATCCACCATTTGCTTAGTCATGTATCTTTACTATCTTTATTTATAAAATCAGTTCTTTGAACACCTTTCTATGAAATTCAGTGAGGAAAGTAAAATATTTGAATCCCTAACTGGTTGGAAATATAATATTATTGATAACTCATTGGTCATTTGCCCTTTGATTACATCTCCTTTCACCACCTGCTTAAGTAATCATTATCTTATATTTCATATTAATAATTTTCTTTTATAATTTTAACACCTGCATAGGTATGTTTGAAAGTGAAAGTCACTCAGTTGTGTCTGACTCATTGAGATTCCATGGACTGTACAGTCAATGGAATTCTCCAGGCCAGAATACTGGAGTGGGTAGCCATTCCCTTCTCCAGGGGATCTTTCCAACCCAAGGATTGAAACCAGGTTTCCCACATTGCAGGAAGATTCTTTACCAGCTGAGCCACAAGGGAAGCCCAAGAGTACTGGAGTAGGGAGCCTATCCCTTCTCCAGTGGATATTTTGGACCCAGGAATTCAACCAGGGTCTCCTGCATTGCAGGTGGATTCTTTACCAGCTGAGTTACTAGGGAACCCCACGTATCCTACCTGATTAAAAATATATAAATATCCTTTAGAAAGCATCACTATGAACAAAGCTAATGGAGGTGATGGAATTCCACTTGAGCTATTTCAAATCTTGAAAGATGATGTTGTGAAAGTGCTGCAGTCAATATGCCAGCGAATTTGGAAAACTCAGCAGTAACCACAGGGCTGGAAAAGGTCAGTTTTCATTCCAATCCCAAAGAAAGGCAATGCCAAAGAATGTTCAAACTACCACACAATTGCACTCATCTCACACGCTAGTAAAGTAATGTTCAAAATTCTCCAAGCCAGGCTTCAGCAACACATGAACCATAAACTTCCTGATGTTCAAGCTGGTTTTAGAAAAGGCAGAGGAACCAGAGATCAAATTGTCAACATCTGCTGGGTCATCGAAAAAGCAAGAGAATTCCAGAAAAAACATCTATTTC
This sequence comes from Bos grunniens, assembly GCF_055505025.1. NCBI lineage: Eukaryota > Metazoa > Chordata > Mammalia > Artiodactyla > Bovidae > Bos > Bos grunniens. The sequence goes on along the minus strand of NC_141170.1, from coordinate 110,353,750 downwards.
TACTTTATTGACTATGCCAAAGCCTTTGACTGTGTGGATCACAATAAACTGTGGAAAATTATGGAAGAGATGGGAATACCAGACCACCTGACCTTCCCCTCGAGAAACCTGCATGCAGGTCAGGAGGCAACAGTTAGAACTGGACATGGAACAACAGAATGGTTCCAAATAGGAAAATGGGTACATCAAGGCTGTATATTGTCACCCTGCTTATTTAACTTATGTGCAGAGTACATCGTGAGAAACGTTGGGCTGGAAGAAGCACAAGCTGGAATCAAGATTGCTGGGAGAAATATCAATAACCTCAGATATGCAGATGACACCACCCTTATGGCAGAAAGTGAAGAGGAACTAAGAAGCCTCTTGATGAAAATGAAAGAGGAGAGTGAAAAAGTTGGCTTAAAGGTCAACATTCAGAAAAACGAAGATCATGACATCTGGTCCCATGACTTCATGGCAAATAGATGGGGAAACAGTGTAAACCATGTCAGACTTTATTTTGGGGGGCTCCAAAATCACTGCAGATGGTGATTGCTGCCATGAAATTAAAAGATGCTTACTCCTTGATGTGAGATAGCAAAAGAGAAACAGATGTATAGAACAGTCTTTTGGATTCTGTGTGTGTGTGTGGGGGGGGATGACTTGGGAGAATGGCATTGAAACATGTATAATATCATATAAGAAATGAATCGCCAGTCCAGGTTTGATGCAGGATACAGGATGCTTGGGGCTGGTGCACAGGGATGACCCAGAGAGATGGTATGGAGAAGGAGGTGGGAGGGGCATTCAGGATTGGGAACGTGTGTAAACCCATGGTGGATTCATGTTGATGTATGGCAAAACCAATTCAATATTGTAGAGTAATTAGCCTCTAATTAAAATAAATAAATTAAAAATAAATAAATAAAAGATGCTTACTCCTTGGAAGAAAAGTTATGACGAACGTAGATAGCATATTGAAAAGAAGAGACATTACTTTGCCAACAAAGATCCATCTAGTCAAGGCTATGGTTTTTCCAGTAGTCATGTATGGATGTGAGAGTTGGACTGAGAATAAAGCTGAGTGATAAAGAATTGATGCGTTTGAACTGTGGTGTTGGAGAAGACTCTTGAGAGTCTCTTGGACTGCAAAGAGATCCAACCAGTCCATTCTAAAGGGGATCAGCCCTGGCTGTTCTTTGGAAGGAATGATCCTAAAGCTGAAACTCTAGTACTTTGGCCACCTCATGCAAAGAGTTGACTCATTGGAAAAGACTCTGATGCTGGGAGGGATTGGGGGCAGGAGGAGAAGGGGACGACAGAGGATGAGATGGCTGGATGGCATCACGGACTCTATGGATGTGAGTTTGAATGAACTCCGGGAGTTGGTGATGGACAGGGAGGCCTGGCGCTCTGCAGTTCATGGGGTCTCAAAGAGTCGAACACGAATGAGTGACTGAACTGAACTGAACTGAATCGGTTTTTTTTTTCGTATATCTTATTTTGAACATTAAATAAACAATAATGCTCTGCAAGTTCTTCTATGATGTTTTTATTCAACATTTTGATTTTTGAATATAACCATATAGCTACACGTGACTTTCATTCATTAGGTACTGATGTGTATACTATTATATAACTTGACTGTGCATTATTAATTGTAGATTTGACAGAGAGTTTTACTAGTTTCATTATATTACAAAAATCCTGCCTTGAATAATGTTATATGATCTCCCAGTGCACATGTTTGAGAATTCTTCACGGATTTATATTCATGAGTGGCATTGCTAGAGCTTAAAGTTACATTCGTGTTGAATCTTATTAAGTATTTCAGAAAGGCTTCTTTTGAAACCAGAGCCTAGAGCAATGATTACAAAAATGAACACTTTATGTGAGATATGCCAGGCCTGGACATTCAGGGGAAAGGCAAAAGAATCCTGAGATCACGAATGACGTCAAGCAGTATGTACTCTGTCACTTTAAAAATGTAATAACAACAACAACAAATCATAATACATGTCTTAGCAAGTGTGCTCCCTGCAAATTCTCTGCTGCTGCTGCTGTCACTTCAGTTGTGTTCGACTCTGTGCGACCCCATAGACGGCAGCCCACCAGGGTCCCCCTTCCCTGGGATTCTCCAGGCAAGAACACTGGAGTGGCTTGCCATTTCCTTCTCCAATGCATGAAAGTGAAAAGCGAAAGTGAAGTCGCTCAGTTGTATCCAACTCCTAGCGACCCCATGAACTGCAGCCTACCAGGCTCCTCCGCCCAAGGGATTTTCTAGGCAAGAGTACTGGAGTGGGTTGCCATTGCCTTCTCTCAGTCAGTTCAGTTCAGTTCAGTCTCTCAGTCGTGTCCGACTCTTTGCAACCCCATGAATCGCAGCATGCCAGGCCTCCCCATCCATCACCAACTCCCAGAGTTCACCCAGACTCACATCCATCAAGTCAGTAATACCATCCAGCCATCTCATCCTCTGTCGTCCCCTTCTCCTCCTGTCCTCAATCCCTCCCAGCATCAGAGTCTTTTCCAATGAGTCAACTCTTTGCATGAGGTGGCCAAAGTACTGGAGTTTCAGCTTTAGCATCATTCCCTCTAAAGAAATCCCAGGGCTGATCTCCTTCAGAATGGACTGGTTGGATCTCCTTGTAGTCCAAGGGACTCCCAAGAGTCTTCAACACCACAGTTCAAAAGCATCAATTCTTTGGCGCTCAGCCTTCTTCACAGTCCAACTCTCACATCCATACATGACCACAGGAAAAACCATAGCCTTGACTAGATGAACCTTTGTTGGCAAAGTAATGTCTCTGCTTTTGAATATGCTATCTAGGTTGGTCATAACTTTCCTTCCAAGGAGTAAGCGTCTTTTAATTTCATGGCTGCAGTTACCATCTGCAGTGATTTTGGAGCCCCAAAAAATAAAGTCTGACACTGTTTCCACTGTTTCCCCATAGAAAGGTTTAAAAGTGAGCAAGGAGTATACTTGATAATCCTCTGACCCTATATAAGACATTCTGTTTTTTTTTTTTTTTTTTTAAGACATTCTGTTGATTCACAATCTATTCAATATTTTTTACAAAATCAACTTTTTGCCCCTAATTTGGTAGGCATAACAAAGTTTCTCTTTATCACTTAATTTTCATTTCAGTAGTTAACTTTTATTTTCCAAGCATTTACATTTTCTTTACTGTGAAAAGCCTAATCATATCTTTCTGCATTCTTTATAGATTCTTTATCTTTTCTCCACTGATATGTTGAAGTACTTACTCTGGTTACCTCAACCTTTGTCAGTGTAGTCTTTACAAAAATATTTCTCCTGTATGTGGCTTGACTTTTCCTTTTAAAATTCTATAGTAGTAAAATGTGCACCATTTTACAAAAATTACATTGGTTTTTGTCTATGATTAAAATGATTATTTTTCAGGAAATCATAAGTTAGAGGTTTTAAAATATTTTCAGCATGGATATGCAAGTGTTTACCCTCATTTAAGAGAAAATTCATTACAATATATAACATGTTTTAGAAGAAATTTTCATTATTTTAAATATTATATATTCAGTTTTTGATTACAGTACTCATATGTACAGAACATATATTGATGATAAGTAGAGGGGAATTTCTCCTGGAGTCTGTTATGATTTTACAGCTACTTAACTCATTTGATAAGTTCATTATTTTTTTGCTAAACAACAATACATAATTTGAAATCTTAAAAGCTTCAGCTTGAGTTAATTAAATGTCTAATTACAATCTCTGAGGATAAAGTAGCTTTATGGTAAAGAGATATATCACCTCACAAAGCAAATTTACTATTACAGCTGCATTAGGTTGTCTTTCAAGTTAAATCGTATGTTTCAGGACTTCTCCATGATCCCATCTTTCTTAATATTGAAAGATTACATCTGAATATCATACTGTATTCAGAGTAGATTAATTTTTAAATTCCTCAAACCAAGGAAGATTTAGTCCTTCAATAAAATAAATGATTTATCTACTATCTAAAACAGACATCTCATTACAGAGCTACTAAGCAGCTATAATCATGATAATAAAAATTATATTCCAATTATTAACACCATGAGTTAGGAAAAACTAAAGTTTGAAATATATAGAATTCCCATTTGAGCAAATATTTTATCTTTTTAAAAACACTACTGTTTATTGAATTAAAAATAAAAGAAGCCATTCATGTGGTAAATGAACTTATTTAAAATGTCTGAAGACTCAGTTCATAATACACAAAAGCTAATATAGGACTATGAGAAATATAAAATGTGCTGAAAGAAATGTAGGAAACTATGGTTTACAGAAGTTTGAATTTAGAGAAGAAAAGAAGTGAAGAGACACTGACAGTTATGTTAATACAAAAGTTTTAAAAATGTGATAAATAAAAACTGCTACGATTATTCAGTACAAATATGAAGACCATTAATATTTTATTTTGAATTTTAATTTGTATGAGTAATTGATAATAATGATGGAATATCTTAAAAGGAGAACATAAAAATACCTATACCTACATTTGTATATGTATGTATATATATACATGTAGGTGTATGACTGTATTTATATCCACAGCTATATCTTACAAGCATCTAAGAATTCAAAACATGATCAAAACTGCTATTTAAAATATTATCCTTATTTGAGAAAAATATATGAAAATAAAATACAAGTATTGTACAACAGCTTTCCTCTTGACCAGTATGTTTCAATGCATAATAGGCCATAAAATGTAACAAAAAGGATCAAGGAATCTATCCTTTTTTATTTTCACTTTTATTTTCATGCATTCTGCTAACAATTATGTTTTATTAATTGTGCATCTCATTTTTATTTGAAGAACAGTGTTTCAAGGAAAAGCAGTATACTTACTGATGGTCACTAGCCACATGTGACCATGTATATTTAATAAAAATTAAACATAATTTAAAATTTCATGTCATAGTACTAATAGTCATATTTCAAGTGCTCAAGAGTCATAAATTGCTGATAACTATCATTTTGAAAAGAGTTCAGTTCAGTTCAGTCACTCAGCCGTGTGTGACTCTTTGCAACCCCATGAATCACAGCATGCCAGGCCTCCCTGTCAGTCACCAACTCCTGGAGTTTACTCAAACTCATGCCCATCGAGTCGGTGATGCCATTTAGCCATCTCATCCTCTGTCATCCCCCTTTCCTCCTGCCCCTAATCCCTCCCAGCATCAAGGTCTTTTCCAATGAGTCAACTCTTCGCAAGAGTATTGGAGTTCAGCTTCAACTCTATATATATTGAGAAGAATATTTATAGAGTAATTCCACTATTGCAGAAAATTTTGTTGGTCAGGTCTGCTCTACAAATAATCAAATACAATGATAAACAGTTCAACTAGTAGTATGCAAGGATTGGGAAAATAGCAATATGAGAATGCAGTATAATAAAAGAAACTCAGAAATCTGGCTCTAAAATAGGATATACACTGTGACTTCTGGATTTACCAATGTGGAGCATTTACAGCATTTACTAAATGTGGAGCCTTGAGAAAATCCCTTGACTACTCCTCTGAGCATCAGTTTTTTGGTTGACACAATAAGTCTCAAAATGTAGCTTGCTACTAGAAAGACTAATTTAAATAACGTATACAGCAGGTATAGTGAATTGTCAAACCAAGAGTGGATACTTGATTAAAAAAAAAACAAAAAACTTTTTAATGGTTACTAAGGGTTGACTCATTGGAAAAGACTCTGATGCTGGGAGGGATTGGGGGCAGGAGGAGAAGGGGACGACAGAGGATGAGATGGCTGAATGGCATCACTGATTTGATGGATGTGAGTCTGAGTGAGCTCCGGGAGTTGGTGGTGGACAGAGAGGTCTGGTGTGCTGGGGGGTTGCAAAGAGTCGGACATGACTGAGTGACTGAACTGAACTGAATAACTTATTTAAAAGGTTACTCTCCATATCACAAGAAATATGAAATGGCAAGAAAAGAAAGACTCTTGAAAAGCCCTGAAGTTATTCTTTGAAAGCCCTGAAGCTATCACTATATAATGCTCACCAAAAGAAGTTATATATTAAGATATATATTACAAATATTTATCCAAAATCACTCGATTTTGTTAGTTAAATTATTTATGATTTCTCTTGTTTTTACCTCAAATTTCTAGTAATATTTTAAAATGAAAATGGTTGAAGAGATTCACTAATGTATTTAAATACTAGTGATTTAATCAAAAGAAAAGTCCTGCAAGTCCTAGCATTCTCAGAGAAGGGATTAGATGAGAGTCATGAGTCAAATACATTTTGTGCCAATCCCATATACTTGTCATATCTGACTCTTTGGGACCCTGTGGACTGTAGCCCCTCAGGCTCCTCCGTCCATGGGATTATCCAGGCAAGAATACTGGAGTGGGTTGCCATTTCCTTCTCCAGGGATCTACTTGTCCAGGATCCTTCAAAGCTCAATTGCCTCTTAAAGTAAAATCTCTTTCAGAATATAGTAACTCCTTTAAAAGTGGAAGTTAAAGTTGCTTAGTTGTGTTTGACTCGTTGCGACCACATGGACTGTAGCCCACCAGGCTCTTCTGTCAATGGAATTCTCCAGGCAAGAATATTGGAGGGGTAGCCATTTCTTTGTCTAGGGTATCTTCCAAACCCAGGAATCAAACCTGGGTCTCCTGCATTGCAGGCACATTCTTTACCCTCTGAGGCACCAGTGAAGCCCATAACTCCTTTAAGGCAGAATTTAAATCTTGATCTTAGTTTTATCTGAAAGCCATTAAATTTTTTTTCCCAAAACTGAGGCAAATTAAATACAAAATATAAAATAAATTCAAAGATCCTAGATCTACATTATATATTTATAGATCTATAGGATCTTCAGGAAAAAAAAAAAAAAAGGAAGACAGATTAGTAAGGTCTGAGAATAATTTAAGGGTCTCCAAATATCACAGGAAATCAGAGAGGTGTAAAAAAGCTGAAAAACTTGGAGCTGGGCAACATAGGGAGCTTGCATGCTTAATCACTCATTCATGTTGGACTCTTTTGGGTCACCATGGGTTGAAGCCCACCAGGCTCCTCTGTTCTTGGGATTTCCCAGGCAAAAATACTGAAGTGGGTTGTCATTTCCTCATTCAGAGGGTGTTCCCGACACAGGGATGGAACCTGAGTGGGAAGGCTATCCATAAATCAGGACTTACCTGGTGGCTCAGAGCTAAAGAATGCACCTGCCCAATGCAGGAGTCTTAGGTTCAATCCCTAGGTCTGGAAGATTCCTGGAGGAGGAAATGGCAACCCACTCCAGTAGTCTTCCTTGGGAAATCCCACGGACAGAGGAACCTGCTAGGCTGCATTCCATGGTGTCTCAAAGAGTCAGACACGAGTGAGCAACTGAGCACACATCCACAATGTCACTCTTGTGAAGATAGGTGGATAGGTAATTCATTAGATTTTAAAGCAGATCCTTAACACTTTTAAACAGAACATAAGAATAGACCCTAATACAGGTATGACTACAGCTATTTCCTAACATTTGGTGAATATTCTTAACCAAGAAAAATGAGAATCATAAATTGCCCATTGCTAGATTTTCAAGTTTTGCTAAACATTTGAAACAGTCTCATAGCAAAAGCAGGCTAAGACAGTAAACTGGAAGCTTTCATATAAAATAATTAGATGCTCACAGTCCAATCTTAAAGGGCCAGGGGAGGGAAATTTGTGATAAAGACAACTATAGATATTGTAAGCAGAATGGGATTGGCAAAAAGAATTGTGCTATGCCAAAAGCCAGAAAGAAATAAAGAAGGTGATTCAAGGACAGAGAAGTCCCAAGGGGAGTGCAGACATGTATCTGAGTGCCCATTTTACCCTTATATTCATAAGAAGATATTTCTGAAAATGTTAAGAGAAAAGTGTGCAAAGTCTGTAGTGATATGCTCACTGCATACAATCTTAAACTTTTTCATTTTAAAAACTCCTCTTCATGGTCAGTAATCTACTAACGTGATGGCTATCTTTGAAAAATTTTAGACATTCACTCACCTCAGTTTGTAAATTTCACCTACAAAGTTTTAACTACATTTTTATCCTTAGTGAAAGAACTGTGGTTTATTTACGAGAGAGATCACTTGAGAGGATGGAATTCCACAATTAAATGGTAGTCAGCATTAGTTTAACATTTAGTTTTGAATATTGATTTCTGATATCTTTGTGTCTACATAAAACCCAAATTAAAGACTTCCAGGATATACAGATTCATTGAGGGCCAAAGTCTACAGATTGTGACAGAATTACTGGAGCTAATCCTCTCAAGATTCACATAGACCTATTAAAACCCTCATCAGGTATTTGCAATATGCTCTGAAAGCCCTATCTAAAGAAATGATGCCTCACAGCTTGTACTAGGACTTATAATAAATACTCCTATCCTTTCAGCCAAGAAAAACAGAGGAAGAGAGGGTTTGTTCAGAACCTCAGGGCCATCAATAAAATTGTTAGTATTTACTCTCCTGTGGTATAGAATACAAATACTATCTCATCTTCAGAATCAGTTGCAATGATATGTTCTGCTTACTGTGACCCTTTAAACCAAGATAGTCAACACCTGTTGCACTATTTCCTGGGGAAGTCACAATATTTCTGGAATCTCCATCTCAGAAGTTGACTGATGCACTCTTTTACAAACTATTAGTAAAAGATCAAACATCAACACTTATACAGTATTTGGTGCTCAATAGCTATGTTTGAAGGATGAAGTGACGTCTGAGATGAATTCCATTTATCTATCTACGGTTTTATTTAAGAGAGACATAAAATTTAAACAACAATAGTTACACTTCTATAAGAAGAAACTATATTATTTAGGGTGTTTTCTATTTGAAGAAGGTAGATTCTTCAGTCTGGACACACCATATGCCATGTGGAACATTCCCAGGCCAATCATTATGGTAATTAAGAATATTTATGATTTTATTAGCAGCTGCAAGCAATAGTTTCTCAACTTCTCTGACATTTACTCAATGCTGAAACTACCTGTGGCTCAAAACATGAGCAGGCACTTTAAGATGTAAAATAGCTTTCTTCATTGCACTTATCATAAATCTTTCTATCTACACACACATGAATGGCCTGAACAACTGATTTTGTTGCTGTTTTTTAGTCAATTGTTTAGGACAACTGATTGAACCTGATAGAACTCATCAGACATGTAGGTTACTGAAACATCTCTCGTGACCCAGTGTCAATAGCCAATCAGAGATGTCTAAGTCCAATTCTGTGTTTATCTTCCCAGGGTAGACGTTCAGGGACTAAGGAACATGTTATCTCAAAGATATGATGTCAGTGGTTGCTTTTATCTTTTTTTCAGTGAGAACATCAGAAGGTCATGCTGAAAAAACATCTCATCTCATAGGTGTTTGGTTTTATATCCTCATACATAGCAATAGTGCATTCAAAATGCCTTCTTGAACAGTGATCAAATTGATGTTTAAAATTGTGCTTTGTAAGCTGGTTCACATGTTTAAGAAATGAATATATTTTTTCACTCAACAGTCATCAAATAGAAGACTTAACTTGAAAGGGAAACTTGTGACAGGTTTTGGTGTAATTGAAACTATTTTATTTTCTTAAATTTCAAATCATGGCATTTACAGTATTCCAAGAAATATATTAGGCATTAGGGAAGTTGCTAGAATATATTTTTAAGTTTCTGATGATCTCAGTAGATAGTCTTTCTCCCACTTTGTGTTTTTATGTATACATAATTAACATTCATGCTATAAGGTCTGAATAACATACCTACTAAATTATATAACTACTAAACTCTGACAAGGTGATACATAACAACTGACTGTTTACAGTAGCTCAGATTAGTCCAAGAATATCATTTCCACATCACTGCTCTCAGCCAGCCAAAAAATGGTGAAAATAAATCAGTTTGCTTCACATTAAAACCCCCAGTAATGCCCAAAGTGCTAAACAGCACCAGTTACACTTTTATTGAAGCCAGTTAAATCTTCTTTAAAAGACACAGAATGAATCTGCAAATGAACACTAAGAACTTCCTTATTTACAATTAGGGACTTTTCAATAACTTCGAATACCCTCTATGGTGTTCTTAAAAATTTTAAAAAACTCTTTCACTAAGCACTGTAAATAGCTAATAATGATACTAGTAATAATAAAAGCCTCAGTAAACTTAAAAGAGCAATATTTTTTAAAGGCCAGGCAAAGGTTCAGTATTCTATCCCTATTGTAATCAAGTAATCAAAATTTAGCAATATATTCAAGAGAAAATATTGTCTCCTGAAATATCAATTGAAAGAATTGAAATATCAATTCTTTGTCACAAACAATTTTTAGTATTTATGTCAGAAAACATAATTTTAGAGACAAATCCCAGTTTATCCAAGTCCAATGGAACAGTTCATTAAACTTCATTTCTATCATTTGCATCTGAAGTCATACGCATACAGTATTTTAAGAAAATACCTTGAGTGTAGGTATCTCATCTCAAACAAACAGCAAAACATAACCAGTATAAATTATAAGTAATGAAAAACCATTTGTACAGTATTTTAATTTTTGAAAATTAGTATGTCTTTTCAAAAACCAAAGGACTTGATATATCTGTTACACAATTTCCTTGTGCTTTATATTTTTCTAGGTAGTTATGTATACCTGTTAACACATGGAACATTTTTCACACTAGTTAACTATGAACAAAACGTTTAAGTTCTAACCACAAATTTTCCAGGCTTTTACCTTCGATGGATATTAACCAAACTTCATTAAATATAAATATGTAAACTTAAAGCTTTCCTCTAGAAATGAAATAGCTAATACTGTGACTGATCGTGTAAAAATGCTGCTATTTCATAGTGATTACAATATTTACAAAACAGGAACTCAAACAATGATGCAAATTTGGACACTTGGTTGGGTAAGCTTTTGTTTTGTTTTAATTTCCTTTTTATTTTCTAGTTTGAAATGGCAAACATAGAAATCTTTTTTTAAGTTACTAGTGTTTGTGCATACTCTGAAATTTCAACTGTAATTTGTTCTACCTTTTACTATACAACCCTGTTTATAACTGCTGTGACGACCAATCCCTTATATAACATGACAGCAGAACATATAATTTTCTGTGTTCTATATCATAGCTGCTTCTTCCTGAAAAAGAAACCATAAACTTTCAATACTGAAAGTGTGTTTAAGTTTAAATTTGATGAAAACTCTTTCAGACCATACATTTCAAGATAAAGGAACAGAATATTATAGCAACCCATCTAGTTTACCAATCTGAACATGTCTGGGTCAGCCATGAGGCCCATTGTGGCCAATTTCTAAATTGCTATAAATGGATTCCCTAGTTCCCCCAGTCAGGACACTACTGAATCATTGTTAAGGAGGTGTTCCCACATTGTTTTGCAAGTTTGATAGACTCAGCTTATCCACCAGTTACTTCCTTGTTATCTCTGTGAGACTACCATTTTTTTTTTTAAACTTTACAATATTGTATTGGTTCTGCCATATATCAAAATGAATCCGCCACAAGCATACATGTGTTCCCCATCCTGAACCCTCCTCCCTCCTCCCTCCGCATACCATCCCTCTGGGTCATCCCAGTGCACCAGCCTCAAGCATCCAGTATCATGCATCGAACATGGACTGGAGACTCGTTTCATATATGATATTATACATATTTCAATGCCATTCTCCCAAATCATCTCACTCTCTCCCTCTTCCACAGAGTCCAAAAGACTGTTCTACACACCAGTGTCTCTTTTGCTGTCTCGTATACAGGGTTATTGTTACCATCTTTCTAAATTCCATATATATGCGTTAGTATACTGTATTGGTGTTTTTCTTTCTGGCTTACTTCACTCTGTATAATCGGTTCCAGTTTTGTTCACTTCATTAGAACTGATTCAAATGTATTCTTTTTGATGGCTGAGTAATACTCCATTGTGTATATGTACCACTGCTTTCTTATCCATTCATCTGCTGATGGACATCTAGGTTGCTTCCATGTCCTGGCTATTATAAACAGTGCTGCTATGAACATTGGGGTACACGTGTCTCTTTCCCTTCTGGTTTCCTCAGTGTGTATGCCCAGCAGTGGGATTGCTGGATCATAAGGCAGTTCTATTTCCAGTTTTTTAAGGAATCTCCGCACTGTTCTCCATAGTGGCTGTACTAGTTTGCATTCCCACCAACAGTGTAAGAGGGTTCCATTTTCTTCACATCGAGACTAACATTTTTTTTCTAAATAACTTCTGGGAATCAACAAAGAAGAAATGAAAAAAACAGCAACAAAAATCTTTCTCATGCTTATAGAAAGAGTTAGAGATAACATAGATATATATATTTAAGGTAATAATTTTTACATAGAACTCCTAAGCACATGTGTACTCTTAGGCACAAGATTCTAGATATCCAATAGAAATAATTTTAAAGTTTTCACTTATGACAATTTTTTTTTATTTCCTAAAAAGAAAAGAAAAGAATTATAATCCTAACTTAAAGACTTTCCCTCAGTGAAAACTGGAAAGTCTTTACTTAAAAAACATTTCAGACCAAAAAAGGAAAAAAAAAAAAATGAGATTAATCCAAGTTTGATGTATGATACTGGTTGCTTGGAGCTGGTGCACTGGGACGACCCAGAGGGATGGTATGGGGAGGGAGGAGGGAGGGGGGTTCGGGATGGGGAACATGTATATACCTGTGGCGGATTCATGTTGATGTATGGCAAAACCAATACAATATTGTAAAGTAATTAACCTTCAATTAAAATAAATAAATTTATATTTTTTAAAAAAGCAATGATTATAATTGATTTAATCTAATTTGAAACAGTTAAAAAATGCTAAACTCATGAGAAATTTAACATAGGCCATAGAGTGGAAATTTTTCTAATTTATATTAAGAGATACAACTTAGTAAGTAGTTATTAAATATATAGTAAGTTCTATTTTATTACCTATGTATTTGAGCTATATTAAAAGGTGGGAAAAGCTGAGAACTTTGTTTATAATATGATTATACCTGTAATACATATAGGCAGAAAGCTAAAACAACCCCCCAGATTTTGTCTCCTATATTCCCCTTGCAGAGGCAGAACCTGTGATTATAATAGGCTATCACTCTTGTGATTATGTTGCCCTGTGTGGAAAAACAGACACTATTCTTGGTGGAGCTGACAATCAACCCAGAGTTTTCTTTGACTGGCATCAGGAAGAATTAAGAAAGACGTCCTGCTGTTCTGGAGGAAAGCAAGCAGCCATGTAGGGAATTCCGTATGGGGAAAGGACAGTTTCTAATTGGTGAGAGCAGCTTCATACCAACAGTTATCAATGAACAAGCAAGGAAATAAACTCTTCCAACAGCCAGTGTGTTTTTGCAAGAGGATCCTGAGCCCAAGACAAGAAAGGCAGCAACGGGTACGTGTTGATTTAAGCTTTGTGAGACTCCACGTCTCTTGCACTGGCAGGTGGATTCTTTACCACTGCACCACCTGGGAAGCCCTGCCCTAGATTAGACTAAAATTACTCTTTTGGGTATTCAGGTTCTACTGGGCATTGTTTTTGTTGTTTCATTAAGCAATACTTCTATAAAATTACAATTCATATTGCCACAAAATGTTAGTACACATGCTTATATTTGTATTTACTTTTGCTTTGAATCAGCATAAAGTCAAATCTAACTTAAGATTGATGATTCTCTAGTTCCAGTGGTAAGAAATGGTGGAAGAACATCTCTTGATATGTGAATGCAGCAATTAAAAAGAATCTGGACTGTTTAATTGAGTACCTTGTTAATTTTGGAACAAGAGGTACTGCAATTTTTTTTATTGCACTGCTTTGTAACAATTCATTATAAGAAATTGAAATATGGTAAAGTGCAAAAAATGGGTTTTTGGCTTCCAGTAATCACTGAATTAGATACCCACTTGTATATTTCAATTAGAATGAAATGTTAATTCTTTTAAAATGGAACAGGCAGCTTTGCAAATTTGTTAAATAATATATCATCAAAATGGAATTTGAGAACTGATGTCTTAAAATGTATTTTGGTGGTACAAGTGATTTCTTATTTTACCTAACTAGCAAATAAATCATGACTTTATTAATATGTTTTGAAGACTATTTATACACATAGACATTTTCTGCATTCTCACATCAACACATACAGAAACAGATTAAGTATATAACAGAAATTTTATCAAGCTAGCTTTCTTTACCTGCATAAGCAAAAAGAACAAGTTTTGGAATTTCAAGAGTTTCATCTTAATACATTTTCTCCAGTCTAAAGAATACTGTTGCCAAATATTGGTTAAAAAACCATCTTTCTTTTTCTTTAGTCATAGATAAAATTTTTCATAATGAATTGAACCTGAACTTCCCATTTTACATAAAACAACAAAGATACCAGGCACATAGATGGACTATTCACTTGCACTCCAAATCACAAACCCTCTCCAAGGGTGACCAGTCCCAGTCCCAAACAAACATTTCCCCAACATAAACAGTTCTGAATTGTAGACAGACCTCAAAACCAAATTGGCAAAATGCCCAAACGACACAAATGCCCAAATGTCCAAAATGCTCACAAATAGGAAGGTTGCCCAGCTCCTCACCTGTGGACTTACCCAGTCTAGGAGTTCATCAGTGCAGTTCAGTTCAGTCGCTCAGTCGTGTCTGACTCTGTGATCCCATGAATCATAGCACGCCAGGCCTCCCTGTCCATCACCAACTCCCGGAGTTCACTCAAACTCATGACTATCAAGTAGGTGATGCCATCCAGCCATCTCATCCTCTGTCATCCCCTTCTCCTTCTAACCCCAATCCCTCCCAGCATCAGGGTCTTTTCCAATGAGTCAACTCTTTGCATGAGGTGGCCAAAGTATTGGAGTTTCAGCCTCAGCATCAGTCCTTCCAATTAACATCCAGGACTGGTCTCTTTTAGGATGGACTGCTTGGATCTCCTTGCAGTCCAAGGGACTCTCAAGAGTTCAAAAGCATCAATTTTTCAGTGCTCAGCTTATTTCACAGTCCAACTCTCATATCCATACATGACCACTGGAATAACCATAGCCTTGACTAGACGGACCTTTGTTGACAAATTAATATCTCTGCTTTTGAATATGCTATCTAGGTTGGTCATAACTTTCCTTCCAAGGAGTAAGTGTCTTTTAATTTCATGGCTGCAATCACCATCTGTAGTGATATTGGAGCCCCCAAAAATAAAGTCTGACACTGTTTCCCCATCTATTTCCCATGAAGTGATGGGACCAGATGCCATTATCATAGTTTTCTGAATGTTGAGCTTTAAGCCAACTTTTTCACTCTCCTCTTTCACTTTCAACAAGTGGCTTTTTAGTTTCTCTTCACTTTCTGTCATAAGGGTGGTGTCATCTGCATATCTGAGCTTATTGATATTTCTCCCGGCATCACATCATTTCTCCCGTTCATCCTCAATTCACTTTTCATTTCTGCCAACTGAAAGCAAAAGTCAGTAGCCAGTGAAGAGCAGGGGAGAAACAGGAAGAATTCCCCAAACAAATGATTTTGGCAGCTGCTGGGAATAACCACTAAAATCCCAGTCATGGGGCTGGCTAGCCATGAGCAGCTGGCCCCTCGCCATTTACCAACTTGTCTCTTCGGGGAGACACAGAGAAGCCTTGCACCGAGAGAGCAGAGCCCCACGTTGTGCACCAAAATCTGTTACTGAACCAAAGTCTGGCTGCTTGCCGCTCAAAAGCCATTAAAGAGACTGTTGGTGGAAAGGCAAGTTAATTTTATTTCAGATGCCAGCAACTGAGCAGAGAGGGCAGACACCTATCCAATGTCCCATTCCCCCACTGACAATCAGGGCAAGAGCTTTTATAGACAGAAGGAGAGAGCTACATGCGGAAGCAGTGCAGGCAGCTCCAGACAGTCATCTTGAAATTGGTCATTGGTGGTCTGACCAGCATTATCTTGGTTATTTTAGGTACAGTTAATCTTCAGTTCCAGGGACGGTTTGTTCTCATTTCCTTGAGGCTAATTCTTGGAACTGTGGCAGCTTATGTCATGGCTATAGTCTGGTCACCATGTAATTAGCTTCTCCCACCTGGTGGAGGTTTCAGTACATATAAGACAACTCATAGGATATGGCTTGGAATATTGTCTATAGCCCCCTTGAGGAGGAACTGAAGGTCATTGACTATGCCTAATTATTATTTCCAATTATCAATCCGATTATTAATAATAATAATACAATTGTTACCACATTATTATTATGTGGTCTACTTTGACTTTTTTCCTTTCTTTCTGTGTTTTCTCACTTCTCTGATTAAACTTACTCTTTGGCTAAAGTTTTTCCACAGACAAAAGGCAGGCTGGAGGACACGTAGGGGCAAGACTATAGGATCCTGCTCCATTTTAAAGGGTCTCTGGAATAATGAAAAGGGTGAAAAACAAATAAACTAAAAATATCTTGACATACAATGATGAAGTTTTAAAATGAGAATCCTAAATATCTTCTGATATATGGTGGAGGGTTTTTTTTTGTTGTTGTTGTTGTTTTTTTCCTTCTTTCACTTTTATAAAGATGCTCTTTAGTTCTTTTTCATTTTGTGTCTATAAGGGTGGTGTTATCTGTGTATCTGAGATTATTGTTATTTCTCCCAGCAATTTTGATTCGAGCTTGTGCTTCATCCAGCCTGGCATTTTACATGATGTACTCTGCATATAGGTTAAATAAGCAGGGTGACAATATACAGCTTTGATGTACTCCTTTCCCAATTTGGTAAGTCTGTTGTTCCATGTCCGTTTCTAAGTGTTGCTTCTTGATCTGCATACAGATTTCTCAGGAGACAGATCAAGAGGTCTGGTATATCCATCTCTTGAAGAATTTTCCAGTTTTTGAGATCTACACAGTCAAAGGCTCTGGGGTAATCAATAAAGCAGAAGTATATGTTTTTTCTAGAATTCTCTTGCTTTTCCTATTGTTAGGTAGGTAGAATAGGGAAAAGGAGTCCAAAATGGTGGTGGCTAAAAGACAAGGAAGGTCAAAGGAAGGTCCGAGGACCAGAGTGAAAACTTCAGGCAGAACAAACAGCACTCCTGGCTAAGCCCAATTTGCATAGGGCAGGCCCAGGCGGAGGAAAAAAACATATAAAAGGAAGAGCCAAAGCACTCTCTCACGGACTCTCTCTCCCGCGTGCGTGTGCTCTTTTCTTTCTCTCTCTCTCTCTCTCCTGCTAGCTTCTAAATAAAATGGAGCTGTAACTCTGATTTGCCTAAGAGCTGTAGCACAGTTTTTCCAAGACCTGAGAGCTGTGACGTGCTGAGGGCTTTAATGTCCGTTGCTCCAAATCTTTGTTGTGACAAGACAAAGAACCAAGGAACATACACTCGCGTGACATCTATGGTGCTGTGACTCAGATATAACCTGGCCGAAACAACCTCTGCGTGGAAGAGGCCAAGCACAGCAGGAGCCCAACTCAGCGAAGCTCCCACTCTAGAAGCGGAAGGCGAAGAAACCCAGTGCAGGGGAAGGCCCATCATGCTGGAAACCGGGACAGTGAAAAACGAACTCAGCAGTAAGCTCACGCGGCCCAGTCTCAGGTTCCAGAAGATCTCCAGTTAAGGTAAGAGGTCCTCGCTCCTATGGCTGGAGGGATCTTTACAATCTCTCGTGTCTTGTTTCCTGGAACCTCCCGTGAACAGGCGGGCAGCAGGGGCACAATTGAGGGACTCTGGAGAGGCTACTCCTCAAGCATGTTCCAAAGGCGCTATCTGCTGAGCCCCAGTAGCTGTTACCCAAGCTGGTGGGGGTTCTTCTGTCCTTTCTCTTCTCTGTTCCAAAGATCAGACCAATGAAATTGTGAGCACCGGTCAGATATTTAGCAAATTTTCCAGCGGGCTATGAAGGGGATTCCTTGGCATGTTTTTCCCACTGCTTTTTCCTCCTGTCCTTCAGCTCTCTCCCAGGACTCAAGCCTGGCCAAAACTAATGAAACTCAGGCTCTGATGTCTCATTGCAAAAATTCATTGAGAGACAAAGCGATAAGAGGTAGATTTGTTAGGATCCAGAGAGAAGCCACCCTTCAGGGTGTGAACCATTGCCGAGGGCAAAGGCTGCAACCATGGAATTAGGCCTGGCTAGGTTTTGTGAAGGGATGGAATTCATATGCTAATGATTGAGACGCTCATCCCAGCCATTGGGGAACCACCCACTCCTCCCTCTTTTACTTTGTGCCTTGGAGATGTCTTTCCACCTCTGGGTGTGTCTGTTGGCTTATAGATTGGGGATTAAGGTTTACTTGAAGTTGACTTGTCCTCTTGGACCCAATTGATTTTAATTGGTTTACATTATACTCTTGTACGATGTCATTCTTTCAAAGGTTGTGCTCTTCCCCCTTCCCTCCTGTTTCATGCTCTTTTCCTGAGCCCCATCCAGACCCACAAGGTTTCTACAATCTTCTGGAGAGACAACCAGAAAATAGCTGACCTTGGGAGGGAAATACTCTATAATATCCAACCCCTAATCCTACCCAATACTGGTCACACTGGAGATCTTGGGGATGCCCAAACTCCAGTCCAGGGGGTCCCAGGAGGTCATCACGCCTTGACCTGCCTAGGGATCGGTCTTTGAAAGGTTGTCACGCCTCAACCTGTTCGGGGGTCCTCTAGTCCCAGGGGTCCCAGGAGGTCGTCACGCCTTGACCTGCCCAGGGACCCAATCCTCGGGAGGCCGTCACGCCTCGACCTGCCTGGGGATTTGATTTCTAGGAGGCTGTCACGTCTCAGTCTGCCTGGGAATCTGCACCCTGACCAGGGGACGCCTGGCTCTCAGGTTGCAACAGTTCTGGGTAGGATAAACTTCAGAAAGACTCACCCTTAAGGAAATCGAAAGAGGTCTTTTTCTTTTCTCCCTGTCATGACTGTCTTTCAGATGGGAAATAACAAATCCACTTCCTGGCAGACACCCTTGAAATGTATCCTTGATAACTGGAAGCTGTTCGATCCTCTAGCTCTAAGGAGAAGTCGTTTGAAATTCTTTTGTGCCACTGCGTGGCCACAGTATCCACTGGGGGAAAAGGAACACTGGCCTGAGGATGGAACTTTAAATTACAATACCATCCTGCAATTAGAATTATTCTGCAAAAGACAAGGGAAATGGACAGAGATCCCCAATGTCCAAATTTTTTTCCGACTAAGAGATATGAAGGAACTCTGTCTTAAGTATGGGATTGTAGTACGCCCTAAAAGTGAGCCCACTAGGCAAATGGTATTAGGCACAGGCAACCAAGAAAAGGAACCCCCTCGTGAAGGCTCACCTCCCACAGCTCCCGAGTTGCCTGGTGCTCCTTCCTCATACCCAAACGTGCCCCCATATCCGGGAGCACCTCCTCCACAAAAGCCAGCTCGAGTATGTCCCTTAGTTGAAACTGGAGGAGAATTCGGACCAACCCGGGTCCATAAGCCCTTCTCCCTCTTAGAACTAAGGCAGATCAAACAAGACCTGGGAAGCTATACAGATGACCCAGGCAAATATATAGATACATTCCAACATATTACCTTGGCCTTTGACTTGACATGGAAAGACATCATGGTCATATTTATTCAAACTTTATCTGATCCTGAACATACCAGAGTCTTAAAGGAAGCCCAGAGGTATGCAACAGGGCTCCACATGCCCAGTGATAGGTACCCAGTAGGGGAAACTGCAGTCCTCTCCTCTGATCCTAATTGGAATTTATAATGGCCCTGAGCACATCTGGGAAAGACATCATTTTCTAATCTGTGTGAAGGCAGGACTGAAAGCAGCCCAACAAAAAGTAATTAGCTATGCCTGGGTCTCAGCAATAACTCAGGAGCCCAATGAGAACCCCATTGCCTTTCTGGAAAGGCTAAAAGAGGCACTCCAAAAGTTTACCAACCTGGAATTAGACTCTTACGAGGGACGGGTGATTTTAAAGGACAAATTCCTGTCCCAATGTGCATCAGATATCAGAATTAAGTTACAGCAACTACAACAGCAGGACCCTGCTGCCTCTTTAGATGAGATGGTCCAGACAGCCACCAATACCTTTCATAACAGGGAACAGGAGAAGGAGGCCAAGGCCCAGGAGGAGAGAAAGAAAGAGACAAGGCATGCCCAGATGCTGGCCGCCCTCCAGATAAGCCCTATGGCAAACCCCGAGTCCTTGAGGGACAAGGCACGAGACAGATGCCTGATCTGTAGACAGGTGGGGCATTGGGCCAAAGAGTGCCCAAACCATGACAAGTCTCCTAGAACGGCTTGCCACAAATGCCATCAACTGGGACATTGGGCAGCACTCTGCCCTCGGGACCCAAGAGCCTCAAGGTCAAGTGCCAAGCCTACCCTCATGATGATTCAAGAGGACTGAAGCGGCCCACTCCAGCCAGCCCACCTGTCACAGATAACCATCACGGGGCTGGAGCCAAGGGTGCAACTGGATGTGGCAGGTAGGTCTGAGAATTTCTTGGTTGACACAGGGGCTACCTACTCTGTCTTGATCTCCTACTCCGGAGCCTTCTCCTCCCAAACCTGTACCATTGTGGGTGCTACAGGAAAAGCAACTACTAAAAGATTCACCCGAGCACTTCTTTGTTCCTGGGATGGACAAATATTTTCCCACCAGTTTCTGGTGGTCCCTGAATGTCCTACCCCCTTATTGGGAAGAGATATACTCACTAAACTGGGGACCACCCTTGTGATGGGAAGTTTTTCAGCCCCTAGAGCTCTACAGCTCCTGGTTACTACTGAAGAACCCATTACACCTTCAATAGAGAGGGACCAAAAACTATGGGAAGACAAAATTAACCCCCAGGTGTGGGATCAGGGGATTCCTGGACGAGCCCACCAAGCTGAACCAGTCATCATTGTCCTCCGAGATCCCACTCGGTTTCCTAACCGGAAACAATATCCTCTCAAAAGAGAGGCTTGGGAGGGACTACAGCCTTTAATAAATAAATTCCTTGCTTGTGGGCTATTGGTCCCCACCAGTTCACCATGTAACACCCCAATCCTCTCAGTAAAGAAAATAGATGGAACCTGGCCAATGGTTCAAGATCTCAGGATTATAAATGAAGCTGTAGTCCCCCTCCATCCCACAGTACCCAATCCCTATGTAATCTTGGGAGAAATCCCACCCAGTGCCAAGTGGTTTACAGTCTTGGATCTCAAAGATGCATTTTTTTGCATACCACTGGCTAAAGAATCCCAATACCGTTTTTCCTTTGAGTGGGAGGCCCCAGGAGAAAAACACCAACAGATGACTTGGACAGTATTACCTCAGGGGTTCGGAGATAGCCCCCACCTGTTTGGACAGGCCCTTAGCCGGAATCTCCTAGATCTGGACCTGGGACCTAATGGGAAAATATTACAATACGTAGATGACCTACTAATCTGCTCTCCAGATGAGAAAAGTGCCCAACAACATGCAATTCAGGTTCTAAACTTCTTGGCAGAAAGGGGATATAAAGTCTCCCATGCTAAGGCACAGATGGTCGAGACAAAGGTCACTTACCTGGGAGTTCAGATTACACACGGGTCCAGGAGGCTGTCCTCTGATCGGGTACAAGGAATCCTCCAGTTGCCCTCCGCCATGACTTGAAAACAATTGCGAGCTTTCCTGGAGCTAACTGGTTATTGTAGAATCTGGATACCCAACTATGGTCTAATTGCCCAGCCTTTATATGAAAGCTTAAAGGGATGAGATGATTCAATCCCACTGATGTGGGGAACTCCTCAAAAGGAGGCAGAGGCTACACTAAAACAGGCCTTAATTCAGGCACCTGCCTTGAGGTTGCCAGACCCAGAAAAAGCTTTCCAACTTTATGTCCATGAAAAAGAAGGAATAGCCTTGGGAGTGTTAACTCAAAGGTTGGGATCTGAGCCCCAGCCTGTAGCTTACTTATCTAAGAGGCTCGATCCAACTTCCTGAGGTTGGCCCCCCTGCCTTCGAAATCTTGCAACTATTGCAATCATGATAGAAGATTCTTTAAAACTCTCCTTTGGGGGCAAACTATTTTTACCAGGCACCAAGTAAAACAACTCCTAAATGGGAGAGGCCATTTATGGATGTCTGATCAAAGAATCCTCAGATATCAAGTAATGCTGATGGAAAATCCAGGCCTCACTATATCCCCTTCTGAGGTTCTTAACCCAGCCACCCTCCAACCTACCCCCGAGGGCTCTCTCCGTTTCACTCTTGTCTAGAAACCTTGGACCACTGGACAAAACCCCGAGAGGGATTGTCAGAAGATCCTCTGACCAATCCTGAGGAAATCTGGTACACTGATGGAAGCAGCTTTGTCTTGGATGGAAAAAGAAGAGCCGGGTATGCAGTAGTCTACAATTTTGAGACTATAGAGGCTAAGCCTCTGCCATCAGGTACTTCAGCTCAATTAGCTGAGCTCATTGCCCTGACTTGAGCTTTAGAGCTGGGAAAAGGAAAAAGAATAGCCATTTACACTGACTCCAAGTATGCCTTTCTGGTGCTACATGCACATGCGGCTGTTTGGAGAGAAAGGGGCCACTTGACCACCTGAGGGTCCCCAATCAAATATGGTGATCAGATTCTTTGACTCTTGGAGGCAGTCCATCTGCCCACTGAGGTTTCAGTCTCCCACTGTAAAGGACACCAAAAAGGGAACATGGAACTGGCATGAGGGAACCAAGCAGCTGATCAGGCAGCTAGGAGAGCAGCATTACAGAACCATAACCTAATAGGGATTGCCACCTTAGTTCCACAGACCAATTTGCCAGAAACTCCTTCATATACTGAAGGTGAGACTCTTAAAGCTAAGAGTGAGGGCTTTCAAGAAGATCATATGGGGTGGTTCCAAAAGGAGGGACTCCTTTTTCTGCCTGGAAACCTCCAATGGAAGTTGGTTAACTCCTTACATGCCACTACTCATTTAGGAGAAAAGGCCCCCCAAAGATTACTAGAAAGGTCCTTCAGAGGAACAGGCCTCCAAACAACTATAAGACAGGTTGTCTCCTCTTGTCCCACTTGCCAATTAAACAACCCCCAAGGAGCTCGAAGACCCCAGCTGGCCCAGCCCATCCAACGATGTGGGGCCTACCCAGGAGAGGACTGGCAGATGGACTTCACCCAAATGCCAGTTTCTCAAGGGTATAAATACCTATTAGTTATGATAGATACATTCACAGCATGGATTGAAGGCTTTCCCACCCAGACTGAGAAGGCTGAGGAGGTAGTTAAAAAACTGCTCCATGAAATCACTCCAAGATTTGGTCTGCCCAGGTCATTACAAAGTGACAATGGGACATCATTTACTTCTAAGGTCACCCAAGGAGTCTCGAAAGCATTGGGCATTACTTATTATCTCCATTGTGCCTGGAGGCCTCAATCTTCAGGAAAAGTAGAAAGAGCCAATCAATTCTTAAAATCAGAGATAAAAAAGATAACCCAGGAGACCTCCCTGGTATGGAAAGAGGCTTTACCAATAGCTCTCCTCTGCACCCGCATTACCCCTAAGGAACAGGTTGGTCTTAGTCCTTATGAGATGCTATATGGGAGACCTTTTTTTTATGTCAATGACCTCTTCCTAGATCCAGAGGTTCAGACCCTCCAGTCTTATACCATGGCCATTGGGCAATTCCAACAGGATATACGCTTGTGGGGTATGAACCAGGACCCAAAAGATTCTAAAGAGTCACCACTATATGCTCCAGGAACTCAAGTCCTAATTAAAGTCTGGAAAGATGGGTCCACAAAGGCTCAACTCCAGCCCACATGGAAGGGCCCCTACCCTGTAATACTTTCTACCCCCACAGCAGTCAAGGTACCAGGACATGACTTCTGGATTCACTACTCACGAGTCAAGCCATGGAAGAAAACAGAAGAGGACACTCAATACACCTGTGAGCCCCTGGGAGATCTCAGATACCTATTCAGGACTACCAATGAGTGTCATCCTAATGAACACCCCCAAAATCTGGTTTCTGGGGATAAGATTTCTCAGGATAACTCTAAGGAGCCAACAGAGCTTGACAGAGACTGTACTCCAAAACAGACAGGAGATAGATCTTCTGATCCCTGAGCAAGGAGGGACTTGAGTCATCGTGGCCATGTGAATTTAAAATTGATCAATGTCCCTACTAGTCCTTGTTATGCTATATTGATGATGCCTATGATTATTCCACGTACTGTCAATTGTCTAACCTGTTTTGTCTCTGCCCAGGTCAACCAGCTACAACATGCAGTGCCAATTCAACAAAGATATAAAACTATAGCTGACCACGGAAAATATCACACACCCTTGGACATCACTATAAGAACTCTGAGGATTGAGACTAGCAAGAGGGGGAGGCCCAATACCCCTCGCTGCCCCAGTTCAGCAGGAAGTAGCCAGAAAGACCTCGACGCCCCTATTCCCAAAGAATTGGGCCTCCCATCTCTTGAGGGGGGAATGTTAGGTAGGTAGAATAGGGAAATGGAGTCCAAAATGGCGGTGGCTAAAAGACAAGGAAGATCAAAGGAAGGTCCGAGGACCAGAGTGAAAACTTCAGGCAGAACAAACAGCACTCCTGGCTAAGCCCAATTTCATAGGGCAGGCCCAGGTGGAGGAAAAAAACATATAAAAGGAAAAGCCAAAGCACTCTCTCACCGACTCTCTCTCCTGCGTGCGTGTGCTCTTTTCTCTCTCTCTCTCTCTCTCTCTCCGGCTAGCTTCTAAATAAAATGGAGCTGTAACTCTGATTTGCCTAAGAGTGTAGCACGGTTTGTCCAAGACCTGAGAGCTGTGACGTGCCGAGGGCTTTAACGTCCATCGCTCCAAATCTTTGTTGTGACGGGACAAAGAACCGAGGAACATACACTTGCGTGACATCTATGGTGCCGTGACATTCACTCGCGTGACACTATGATCCAGTGGATGTTGGCAATGTGATCTCTGGTTCCTCTGCCTTTTCTAAATCCAGTGTGAACATCTGGAAGTTCATGGTTCACGTACTGTTGAAGCCTGGTTTGGAGAATTTTGAGCATTACATTGCTGGCATGTGAGATGACTGAGCCAGACTTGCCTGTGTGTGTCCAGTAGTCTCCAGCAGAGGTATGGGTCAGTGGTGGCATGCTGCAGTGTCAGGGGCACTGAGTGAAGCAGTGCGTGTAGGAGACCTTTTGAAGTAGGTCGCCATTATCTTCATTAAAGACGTTTGGTTTTTAATTAATTATGATTATAATTTGGTCTTTAATTAATCATAGTTTGGTCTTAGGTCAAACAACAGTGAAGGAACACAGCTTCACCCATCAACAGAAAATTGGATTAAAGATTTACTGAGCATGGCCCCGCCTATCAGAACAAAACCCAGTTTCCCCCACAGTCAGTCTCTCCCATCAGGAAGCTTCCATAAGCCTCTTATCCTTCTCCATTAGAGGGCAGACAGACTGAAAACCACAGTCACAGAAAACTAACCAATCTAATCACATGGACCACAGCCTTATCTTACTCAATGAAACTGAGTTACACCATGCAGGGCCACCCAAGATGAGTGGGTCATGGTGAAGAGTTCTGAAAAAATGTGGTCCACTGGAGAAGAGAATGGCAAATCACTTCAGTATTCTTGCCTTGAGAATCCTATGAACAGTATGAAAAGAATTTCCATAAGATCCAGCAATTTTACTTCTGGATATAAACCCTATTAATTGAACATAGGAACTCAAAAAGTTTTTGTATACCGTGTTCATTGAAGTATTATTTGCAATTGCCAAAAGGTGGAAGCTACCTAAGTGTTGATTGATGGATGAATGGATAAGCAAGGGTAGTATACAGATAAGGGCTTCTCTGGTTCAGATGGTAAAGAATTTGTCTCCTATGTCAGACACCTGGGTTCAATCCCTGGGTTGGGTAGATCCCCTGGTGGATGAAATGGCAACCCACTCCAGTATTGTTTGTTTGTTTTAATTGAAGGGCAATTGCTTTACAGAATTTTGCTGTTTTCTGTCAAACCTCAACATGAATCAGCCATAAGCTTATATATATATCCCCTCCCTTTTGAATCTCCCTCCCATCTCCCTTCCCATCCCACCCCTCCAGGCTGACACAGAGCCCCTGTTTCAGTTTCCTGAGCCATACAGCAAATTTCTGTTGGCTATCTATTTTACATATGGTAATTTAAGTTTCCATGTTACTCTTTCCATACATATCACCCTCTCCTCCCCCTCCCCATGTCCATAAGTCTATTCTCTATGTCTACTTCTCCATTGTTGCCCTGTAAATAAATTCTACAGTATTATTTTTCTAGATTCTGTATACATGCGTTAGAATATGGTATTTATCTTTCTCTTTCTGACTCACTTCACTCTGTATAATAGGTTCTAGGTTCATCCACCTCATCAGAACTGACTCAAATGTGTTTCTTCTTATGGCTGAGTAATACTCCATTGTGTAGATGTACCACAACTTCTCTACCCATTCCTCTGTCGATGGACATCTAGGTTGCTTCCATGTTCTAACTACTGTAAATAGTGCTGCAATGAACATTGGGGTACATCTGTCTTTTTCAATGTTGGCTTCCTCAGGGTATATGCATAGGAGTGGAATTGCTGGGTCATATGGTGCCTTTATTCCTAGTTTTTTAAGGAATCTCCATACCATCTTCCATAGTGGCTGTATAAATTTATACTCCCACCAACACAGAAAGAGTGTTCCCTTTTGTCCACACACTCACTAGCATTTATATACTATAAAACTCTTAGAGGAAAACAGGCAGAACACTCAATGACATAAATGAAAGCAAGACCCTCTATGACCCACCTCCTAAAGTAACAGAAATAAAAACAAAGGTAAACAAGTGCGACCAGATTAAACTTAAAAGCTTTTGCACAGGAAAGGAAATTATAAGCCAGGTGAAGAAACAATGCTCAGAATGGGAGAAAATAATAGCAAATGAAACAACTGACAAAGGATTAATTTCCAAAATATATAAGAAACTCATACGACTCAATACCAGAAAAACAAACAACCCAATCAGAAAGTGGGAAAAAGACCTAAATAGACATTTCTCCAAAGAAGACATACAGATGGATAACAAACACATGAAAAGATGCTCAACATTGCTTATTATTAGAGAAAAGCAAATCAAAACTACAATGAGATATCACCTCACACTGGTCAGAATGGCCTTCATCAAACAGTTCGCTCCAGTATTCTTGCCTGGAAGTCCCCATGGAGAGAGCAGCCTGGTGGGCTACAGTCCATGTGATTGCAAAGAGTCGGACATAACTGAGCAGCTAAGCACAGCACAGTATACAGATGCAATATAATACTATTCAGTTCTAAAAAGAAAGGAAATTCTGACACATACCACAAGATGGATGAACCTTGAAGAGATTATGCTAACTTAGGTAAATCAGTCGAAAAGGACACATATTCTATGATTCGTCCTTTGTGAAGAACATAGAGTAATCAAATTCATAGAGCAATAAGTAGAATGATGGTTTCCTACACTTCATGGTGGAATGGTGATGAGTTATATTTTATGAATACTTAGTTCAGTTTAGCAAGATTAAAAAACTTTTGGAAATGAGTGCTGGCTATGGCTGCACAAAAAAGTGAATGTAACTAGTACCACTAAATTGTACACCTAAAAGTGATTTTTTTTAAAGTACAATTTCTGTTATGTATTCTTTGCCACCATAAATAAAATAAAAATTATAAAGGAAGTAAGTCTTTTTACCTATGTATAATAGCAAAATATATATTTAATTTTCTTCAATTTTAAATGAAATTTATTATCAAATCAATTTTACCTAAATTTCCTTGTGTTTTTGGATCATCTTTTGAGGCTTATTTTTATGTTATTTATCAAGAGCTGTGTACCATATTTATATAGTTTCTCAATCCTAAGTAATAGCTGTCAACTATTTTTAAAAAGCAATTGATGCCTATCATTATAGAAAGGAAAGTTTTATGAATCTTTTGGTAACTTTCATTTTATTGTGTGCTTAATTTTATATGTCCTAGGGAACCAATGAAGGCGATGGCACCCCACTCCAGTACTCTTGCCTGGAAAATCCCATGGACAGAGGAGCCTGGTAGGCTATAGTCCATGGGGTCACGAAGGGTTGGACACGACTGAGCGACTTCACTTTCA
The DNA here is from genome assembly GCF_055505025.1 of Bos grunniens. Lineage (NCBI taxonomy): Eukaryota > Metazoa > Chordata > Mammalia > Artiodactyla > Bovidae > Bos > Bos grunniens. The sequence continues at coordinate 110,325,656 of NC_141170.1, read as the reverse complement.
CTTTTCACTTTCATGCATTGGAGAAGGAAATGGCAACCCACTCCAGTGTTCTTGCCTGGAGAATCCCAGGGACGGGGGAGCCTGGTGGGCTGCCATCTATGGGATTGCACAGAGTCAGACATGACTGAAGTGACTTAGCAGGGAACCAATATAAAGACAAAGGTCATAAAATATAGGCAGCAACTTCTGAGCACATGTAACACATAGTTCATTGATTGAATATTTTATAATTCTTATGTAACTTAATCTTCACATGGAATGAGTATTATTATTTTCATTTTACAAAGTAATAAAGAAACAAAAATAAATACATTCCCTAAAATCACACCATTCTTGCATGTCAGACTTGAAATAAAGTTTTAAAAAATATCATTGTTACTGATTTTCACCAATACTAGTTATTTGTACTTTCTGTCACATTTGCTGCTTCCACAGGCATATCAGTGTGTGAGTATGTGAGTGTATGCATTGGGTGTACATTCATGACAGCTCTTTTGAAAATAGTTGTACTTAATTCTTAAATATCAACTAGAAGTTTCATACAGATAGATGATTAGCAAAGGCAGCATTTACCTTTGTTTTCTTGAGTGATTTATCTTACGGTGTACAGGTCAGTCACTAGCAGCATGCCTTAAGTTAGAGAAACAGTGATTCTTCAAAGGGGGGGAAATTACTTTTAGTGTCAATAAGCAACATATAACATGCTTAGTATTCACTTCGTGCAACTTTTAATTTAGAAGTGAAAACTTATGTTCCCATAGGAAATAGCTCACTTTCTGCACAAAGTATTACATTTTTGTGATTTACTGAAGTATTAACATGGAAATGGTGATGTTAAACAATACTTTTGATAGCTCTAAAAGTGTAGTGGGAATCATGATTTCATAAGAAGAAAATTAGTTATGTAGGTAACATTATTGTATAATTTCCCTCAGGATCTCTACATCAGGATAGGTTTTATTATATCCTAAAACAAGTTGCCTACATTCACTTTAGCTATAAAGTAATGCTGAATGCAACAATATCATAAGGCAGCTCACAGTGCGAGCAAAGACATCTGTTAATGGTACCATGAATAGTTATGAACTGAGGTGCTCAAATGGCTTTGCCAGCAAAGTATTGCCTCCTAATTTATTTTTATAGCAAATGGAAGTCTCATTTTTTACGGTTGGGTAGTTTGCATTCAAATGTACCAATAACTTCAAATGCAATCAGTTCTACACAGCATGCTTTATTGTAGAACATAAGATAAAATTGCTAATGGTCCATTGATGGTAAGACATCTTCCTTATCAGCAAATTTGTCTCATTCTTTGTTTTTCTGTATATAAGGTAATTTTAAAATATTATGTATTTATAGCAATATTTAAGGGACTGATTTTATATTGTTACTATAATTCCAAATTGTGTTAATCTGAAATAAAATGTATATATTCTCTCTTTGGATCCTGAAATGGTTAATATACATTCAGTTATGCTGTAACAGAAATTTAATTTTGAAAGGATTTTTACTTAGAAAAACTACTTGCTATGGACTGAATTCTTTCCCTTAGTTACTATGTTTGTCATTACCCATAATGTGACTGTATTTGGAGAAAGGACCTAGTAGAGGGTAATTAAAGCTGTGAAAAGTGACAGTGGCTCAGTCGTGTCCAACTCTTTGCAACCCCATGAACTACACAGTCCATGGAATTCTCCAGGCCAGAATAACTGGAGTGGGTAGCCTTTTCCTTCTCCAGGGGATCTTCCCAACCCAAGGATTGAACCCAGGTCTCACACATTGCTGAGCCACAAGGGAAGCCCAATTAAAGCTAGACGACTTCAATAGTGTGGGGCTCTGGTCCAATAGGATTAGTGTCCTTAAAGAAGAGTCACTGGAGAGTTGCCCATCCCCTGAGCATGTGAAGAAGAGGTCACATTGAGCACCTAACAAGATAGTGGTCACCTACAAGCCAAGAGGAAAGGCTTCATAATAAAAATCTACATTGTCAGTATCTTGATCTTAGACGTAATCTCCAGAACTGTGAGAAATAAAATTCTATCTCTAAACCACCAAGTATGTGGCAGCCTGGACAGACTAACAGACTATCAAAATATATTTAAGATTAAAGATTTATTGAAGTGAATTTACCCATAAGTAAGATAAACTATGAAAATGATAGTTTCATTTATAGAACAGAGTCATAGTAGCTTCTTTAACTACTACATTACCGAAGGTTCAAATTTAAACTGTTTCAGTAGGTTACTTTTTTTCACTACCTTTGAATTACTATTCAAAAGAACTTCATATGTATGTGTCTTTATTTCTGAGTTATAAATAGAAAAACAAAATATTTTTAAGCCTAAATATAAAACTCATGATTTGTGAGTTTCTAATCAAATATTATTTGTTAACCTAAAGAATTATATATTAATGAGTAGAACTTTTAAGAACTAAACATTGATTTATCTTATCCATACTTTTATAGCAGTAGTGATATCATTGAGTATAGATTTGAGAGCATTTAAATATGGATTAGGGCTTCCTTGGGCTCTCAGCCATTAAAGAATCTGCCTGGAATGCAGGAGACCCTAGTTCAATCCCTGGGTCAAAAGATCCCCTGGAAAAGGGATAGGCTACCGACTCCAGTATTCTTGGGCTTCTATGGTGGCTCAGATGGTAAAGAATCCGCCTGCAACAGGAGACCTGGGTTTGATTCCTGGGTTGGGAAGATCCCCTGAAGGAGGGTATGGCAACCCACTCCAATATTCTTGCCTGAAGAATCCCAATGGACAGAGGAGCCTGAGAGGCTATAGTTCACAGGGTCACAAAGAGTTGGACACAACTAAAGCAACTGGGCATGCATGAAAATATGGATTACTTCATTTAAAAATCTTCAAACATGAGTGGTTTAATTAAAACTAAATAGAATTATACTGACAAGAATTTATAGCAGTAATGAAATAGTGATAGAAATGGAGCATATGTCTTGTCAATAAGAAACAGCATTGCAATTTAGTGGAAAAAATAAAGAGGAAGGTTAAATCTGCAACTCAAGCAGATGATGGAACTTAATAATAACAACTATCATTATTTATACCTTTTTAGCATAATATGTCAGAGTTGAAAATCTTGTTGATTTACCCTATGTTCATATTTAACTTCTCAAAAATTATGTAATAAAAATGCCAGTGTTATGCAGACTCTAACTCTTAAATTTTAGTTTCTTTGAAAGAAATTGAGGCTGGGAAAGAAGTTGTCTACTTGATTTAATACAGTTGGAAAAAGATGAAAGCAGGATTTCAGCCCAGGTGGACAACTAGGTGAGGGTACTAAGCTACATATTTCCATTCCACCATGGGAATTTTTAGAATGTTATTGCAAAGTCTCTTATTTTTTTCCCTTTTGTCACAATTTGCATCAACAACAAAGACGAGATGCTAAGAACTGTGTAAAATCATATTTGTTGAGTGAAATGGAAACAATTGAGGAAAACAGAAATCTTCTCCTTAGTTATTTTACCTTGCAACATATATTTTAGAGATTCTGAAAAGATTTTCACAATATTATATATTCCATAAAGATCCCAACTGACTTACAACTGACATTTTTTCAATTGTTTTCTATTGAAGGAAAAAATCACAAAGCATAAAATTATGCATATTAATGTACAAATCAATGGCATTTACTAGATTCACAATGTTTTGTAACCACCATCTCTATTACTCCAAAAAGAAACATTTTTTATAACCTACAAAGGAAACCTTGTACTCATTAAGCAGCAACTCCAAATTTCCTCCTCTCTCCAGCTCTTGGAAACCTCAATCTTTTTTATGTATGTGGATTTACTTATACTATATATTAACACAAGTGGAATTGTACAGTAGGTGATCTTCAGTGTCCAGATTCTTTCACTTAGCTAATGTCTTTGATTTTCATTCACATTGAAGCATTTATCAGTACTTCATTCCTTTTTATGGCTGAATAATATTCCATTATATATATATATAACACAATTCATTCATTCATTCATGTATGACATGTGAATTGTTTGCACTTTTGGTTATGTGTGTGTTCTCAGTCACTCAGTTGTGTCTGACTCTGCAACTCTATGGACTGTAGCCTGCCAGGATCCTCTGTCCATGGAATTTTTAAGGCAAGAAAAAAAAAAAAAATATATATATATATATATATATCAATTCAGTTCAGTTCAGTCACTCAATCGTGTCTGACTCTTTGTGACCCCGTGAATCGCAGCACACCAGGCCTCCCTGTCCATCACCAACTCCTGGAGTTCATCCAGACTCACGTCCATTGAGTCAGTGATGCCATCCAGCCATCTTGTCCTCTGTCATCCCCTTCTCCTCCTGCCCTCGATTCCTCCCAGCATCAGAGTCTTTTCCAATGAGTCAACTCTCCCCATGAGGTGGCCAAAGTACTGGAGTTTCAGCTTCAGCATCATTCCTTCCAAAGAAATCCCAGGGCTGATCTCCTTCAGAATGGACTGGTTGGATCTCCTTGCAGTCCAAGGGACTATCAAGAGTCTTCTCCAACACCACAGTTCGAAAGCATCAATTCTTCAGTGCTCAGCTTTCTTCACAGTCCAACTCTCACATACATATATGACCACTGGAAAAACCATAGCCTTGACTAGACGGACCTTTGTGTATATATATATATTTCAAGAAATATCTATTCAAGTCCTTTACTTAAAAAAATGGATTATTTGTATTTCTGTGGTTGAGTTGTAAGATTTATTCATTTATTATGGGCACTAGACTCAGATATAATAATTGCAAATATTATTTCTCATTCTCTTGGTTGCCTTTTAACTTTCCTGGTGTCTTTTGAATCACAAATTTTTGAAATTTTATCAAAATCTAATTTAATTTTTTCTTTTATTGCTTGTGCATTTGCTATTACATCTAATAATCCATTGCTAAAACCAAGATTATGAAGATATATGTTTTATACTAAGGGTTTTACGCTTTGTCTCTTATATTAGGGTCACCGAACCATTTTTAGTTGATGGTGTGAGGTAGCGATTCAATTTATTTGCATGTACATATTCTGTTGTTTAATCACCATTTGATGAAGAGTCTATATTTCCCCCCATTAACTGATTTTAACACCTTTGTTGAAAACCAATTGACTACAGATATACGGGTTTATTTCTGTTCTTTTCATTAAATTTTATTGTTTTCTATGTGCCTGTTCCTAAGGTAATATCATACCAACAAAGCTAATATCATGACATTTTGATTACTGTAGATTTGTAGTAAGTTTTGAAATTTGGAAATGTAGGACTTCCAAATTTATTCTTCTTTTTTTTTTTAATTTTTTAAATTAATTTTATTTTATTTTTAAACTTTACATAATTGTATTAGTTTTGCCAAATATCAAAATGAATCCACCACAGGTATACATGAAACTGCTGGGGACTTATTGCAATTCTATGTTAATTTGCAAATTGGATTTTATTTTTCTGAAAATTTTGGTAAGGATATGCTAGGAATTTTGATAGAGATTTCCCTCAACCTGTAGATTGCTTCGGGTTGTATTGTTATCTTAATATGATTAAGTTTAACAATCAATGAACATGGAGTATATTTCTGTTTATTTAGAAAAGTGAAAGTGTTAGTTGCTCAGTCGAGTGTGACTCTTTGGGACCCTATGGACTGTAGCCCACCAGGCTCCTTTGTCCATGAGATTATCCCCCCAAGAATACTGGAGTGGGTTGCCATTTTTTTCTCAAGGATCTTCTTTTTTAAGCTTTCTTTAATTTTTTTCAGTAATATGTTGTAATTTTCAATATGCAAGTTTTGTTCATCCTTGGTTACGATTTATCTCTAGTTATTTTCTTCTTTCTGATTCTACTGTACATAGAATTTTTTTTTCTTAATTTCTTGTTTGGATTTTTTATTACTAAAAAACACAGTTGATGTTTCCATTGACCTTGTACTTATGATTTTGCTGATTTTTTTTTTTAATTTTCTCCAGAAGAATATTTTGTGGACTCTTTGGGATTATATATATTTTTCTAATGAGCTTGTCAGAAAATAGTCACAATTTTACTTCTTTCCTTTCAGTTTGGTACTTTTTTTTTTTCCTTGACCAATTTTCTTAGCTAGAATGTTACAAAATGTTGCATGAAAGTGAAAGTTGCTCAGTCGTGTCCAACTCTTTGTGACCCCATGGACAATACAGCCTGTGGAATTCTCCAGGCCATAATACCAGAGTGAGTAGCGTTCCCCTTCTCCAAGGGATTTTCCCAACCCAGAGATCAAACCCAGGTCTCCCACACTGCAGGCAGATTCTTTACCAGCTGAGCTACTAGAGAAGCAAAATGTTGAATAGGTGATGAAATGGGCATCCTCTTCTTATTTCTGATCTTAGGGACTGTGTTAATCACTCAGTCATGTCTGACTCTTTGCAACTCCAGGGACTGTAGCCTACCAGGCTTCTTTGTCCATGGAATTCTCCAGGAAAGAACACTGGACTGGATTGCCATTCCCTCCTCCAGAGGAACTTCTCAACTCAGGGATTGAACCCTGGTAATCTTAGGGAGGAAGTTTTCAGAACCTCACCCTTGAGTAGGATGTTAGCTTTGTTTTTGTTTTTGTTATTGTTAAATGTTTTTACCCTGTTGAGGAAGTCCACTCTCTATATAATTTTTTCTAGGTTTTAATCATCAAAAGATTGTGTAATTTGTCAACTACTTTTTCGGCATCAATTGAGATGAACCATGGTTACCATGTTTCTTTGTTATGCTATTTGGTGTATTGCATTAACTGATTTTCTTACGTTTAAACACTCTTGAATTCCTAGGATACATCCCACTTGGTAATGTTATGTAACCCTTTTAATATGCTGCTGAATTTTGTTTGCCACAGTTTATTAAAGATACTTATGTCTATATTGATGTCTATATCTGGGTGCGCTAAAGCGCAGGCGGCTGCAACAGGCATGCTAAAGTGCAGGTGGCTGCGACGGGCATGCTAAAGCACAGGCGAGAGGAACTACCCCACGTCCAAGATCAGGGCAGGCGGCCAAGAGGAGATACCCAGCGTCCAAGGTCAGGGGCAGTGACGAGAGGAGCTACCCTGTGTCCGAGGTCAGGGGTGGTGGCCAGGAGGAGATACCCCACGCCCTTAAGCCCGAGGCCAGGGTTGGCGGCCAGGAGGACCAACCCCATGCTGTGGCTGCATGGGCACAGGAGGCCCTAGAGGAGCTATCCCACGTTGAAGGTCAGGAAGGGTGGTGGTGAGGAGATACCCCTCATCCAAGGTAAGGAGCATTGGCTGCACTTTGCTGGAGCAGCTGTGAAGAGATACCCCCATGCCCAAGGTAAGAGAAACCCAAGTAAGACGGTAGGTGTTGCAAGAGGGCATCAGAGGGCAGACACACTGAAACCATACTCACAGAAAACTAGTCAATATAATCACACTAGAACCACAGCCTTGTCTAACTCAATGAAACTAAGCCATGCCCATGGGGCAACCCAAGACGGCCCGATCATGGTGGAGAGATCTGACAGAATGTGGTCCACTGGAGAAGGGAATGGCAAACCACTTCAGTATTCTTGCCTTGAGAACCCCATGAACAGTATGAAAAGGCAAAATGATAGGATACTGAAAGAGAAACTCCCCAGGTCAGTAGGTGTCCAATATGCTACTGGAGATCAGTGGAGAAATAACTCCAGAAAGAATGAAGGGATGGAGCCAAAGCAAAAAGAATACCCAGCTGTGGATGTGACTGGTGATAGAAGCAAGGTCTGATGCTATAAAGAGTAATTTGCATAGGAACCTGGAATGTCAGGTCCATGAATCAAGGTAAATTAGAAGTGGTCAAACAAGAGATGGCAAGAGTGAATGTCGACATTCTAGGAATCAGTGAACTGAAATGGACTGGAATGGGTGAATTTAACTCAGATGACCATTGTATCTACTACTGCAGGCAAGAATCCCTCAGAAGAAATGGAGTAGCCATTATGGTCAACAAAAGAGTCCAAAATGCAGTACTTGGATACAATCTCAAAAACACCAGAATGATCTCTGTTCATTTCAAAGGCAAATCATTCAACATCACAGTAATCCAAGTCTATGCCCCAACCAGTAATGCTGAAGAAGCTGAAGTTGAACGGTTCTATGAAGACGTACAAGACCTTTTAGAACTAACACCCAAAAAAGATGTCCTTTTCATTATAGGGGACTGGAATGCAAAAGTAGGAAGTCAAGAAACACCTGAAGTAACAGGCAAATTTGGCCTTGGAATACGGAATGAAGCAGGGCAAAGACTAATAAGAGTTTTGCCAAGAAAATGCACTGGTCATAACAAACACCCTCTTCCAACAACACAAGAGAAGACTCTATACATGGACATCACAAGATGGTCAACACCGAAATCAGATTGATTATATTCTTTGCAGTCAAACATGGAGAAGCTCTATACAGTCAGCAAAAACAAGACCGGGAGCTGACTGGGGCTCAGACCATGAATTCCTTATTGCCAAATTCAGACTTAAATTGAAGAAAGCAGGGAAAACCAATAGACCATTCAGGTATGACCTAAATCAAATCCCTTATGATTATACAGTGGAAGTGAGAAATAGATTTAAGGGCCTAGATCTGACAGATAGAGTGCCTGATGAGCTATGGAATGAGGTTCATGACATTAAACAGGAGACAGGGATCAAGACCATCCCCATGGAAAAGAAATGCAAAAAAGCAAAATGGCTGTCTGAGGAGGCCTTACAAATAGCTGTGAAAAGAAGAGAAGCGAAAAGCAAAGGAGAAAAGGAAAGATATAAACATCTGAATGCAGAATTCGAAAGAATAGCAAGAAGAGATAAGAAAGGCTTCTTCAGAGATCAATGCAAAGAAATAGAGGAAATCAACAGAATGGGAAATACTAGAGATGTCTTCAAGAAAATCAGAGATACCAAAGGAATATTTCATGCAAAAATGGGCTCGATAAAGGACAGAAATGGTATGGACCTAACAGAAGCAGAAGATATTAAGAAGAGGTGGCAAGAATACACAGAAGAACTGTACAAAAAAGATCTTCACAACCCAGATAATCATGATGGTGTGATCACTGACATAGAGCCAGACATCCTATAATGTGAAGACAAGTGGGCCTTAGAAAGCATCACTATGAACAAAGCTAGTGGAGGTGATAGAGTTCCAGTTGAGCTATTCCAAATCCTGAAAGATGATGCTGTGAAAGTGCTGCACTCAATATGCCAGCAAATTTGGAAAATTCAGCAGTGGCCACAGGACTGGAAAAGGTCAGTTTTCATTGCAATCCCAAAGAAAGGCGATGCCAAAAAATGCTCAAACTACCACACAGTTGCACTCATCTCACACGCTAGTAAAGTAATGCTTAAAATTCTCCAAGCCAGGCTTCAGCAGTATGTGAACCGTGAACTTCCTGATGTTCAAGCTGGTTTTAGAAAAGGCAGAGGAACCAGAGATCAAATTGCCAACATCGGCTGGATCATGGAAAAAGCAAGAGAATTCCAGAAAAGCATCTATTTCTGCTTTATTGACTATGCCAAAGCCTTTGACTGTGTGGATCACAATAAACTGTGGAAAATTCTGAAAGACATGGGATACCAGACCACCTGATCCGCCTCTTGATAAATTTGTATGCAGGTCAGGAAGCAAGTTAGAACTGGACATGGAACAACAGAATGGTTCCAAATAGGAAAAGGAGTACATCAAGGCTGTATATTGTCACCCTGTTTATTTAACTTATATGCAGAGTACATCATGAGAAATGCTGGGCTGGAAGAAGCACAAGCTGGAGTCAAGATTGCCGGGAGAAATATCAATAACCTCAGATATGCAGATGATACCACCCTTATGGCAGAAAGTGAAGAGGAACTCAAAAGCCTCTTGATGAAGGTGAAAGTGGAGAGTGAAAAAGTTGGCTTAAAGCTCAACATTCAGAAAACGAAGATCATGGCCTCTGGTCCCATCACTTCATGGGAAATAGATGGGGAAACAGTGGAAACAGTGTCAGATTTTATTTTTCTGGGCTCCAAAACTATTGCATATGGTGACTGCAGCCATGAAATTAAAAGACGCTTACTCCTTGGAAGGAAAGTTATGACCAACCTAGATAGCATATTCAAAAGCAGAGACATTACTTTGCCAACAAAGGTTCGTCTAGTCAAGGCTATTGTTTTTCCTGTGGTCATGGTGGATGTGAGAGTTGGACTGTGAAGAAGGCTGAGCACCAAAGAGTTGATGCTTTTGAACTGTGGTGTTGGAGAAGACTCTTGAGAGTCCCTTGGACTGCAAGGAGATCCAACCAGTCCATTCTGAAGGAGATCAGCCCTGGGATTTCTTTGGAAGGAATGATGCTAAAGCTGAAACTCCAGTACTTTGGCAACCTCAAGCGAAGAGTTGACTCATTGGAAAAGACTCTGATGCTGGGAGGGATTGGGGGCAGGAGGAGAAGGGGATGACAGAGAATGAGATGGCTGGATGGCATCACTGACTCGATGGACATGAGTGTGAGTGAACTCCAGGAGTTAGTGATGGACAGGAAGGCCTGGCATGCACGATTCATGGGGTTGCAAAAAGTCAGACACAACTGAGTGACTGATCTGATCTGATGTCTATATTCACAAGTAATATTGATTTATAGTTTTCAGCAGGAGAGAATAAGAAGCTTAAATCTAACCAAGTGTCCACTAGCAGTATCATATGCTTAAATTTAAAACTATAATCCTGAGTAAATAAAAATCGGATTATCGTCCACACAGAGTTTGAGGCAGATGCAGTTGTCTTTTTTTTTTTTTTCCTGATCAAGCCTTTCTTTGTTCCACTCAGAGAAAAACAATTTATAACAACCTTAAATTTGGGAATTTCCCTGGTAGCTCGGACGGTAAAGCGTCTGCCTGCAATGTGGGAGACCTGGGTTCAATCTCTGGGTCAGGAAGATCCCCTGGAGAAGGAAATGGCAACCCATTCCAGTACTCTTACCTAGAAAAATCCCATGGATGGAAGAGCCTGGCATGCTACAGTCCATGGGGTTGCAAAAGGTAGGACAGTACTGAATGACTTCACTTTTTCACTTTCACTTTAGTATTGTTTGGGACATAAAACCAGGAAAATCTTTGTTATATTTTTCTAAGAAAATCATTATCTTGAGAGTAAAAGTAAAAAGTGTCCTAGAGGCAGTGGATTCTAGGGAGTTGTTTTGAAAGTTTCACAACAGTGTCATAAATGGACCACAAATTGTATCTAGTGTTGTAAAATAGCCACAGAACCTAATCAGCAGCCCCGCCTAAGTCCCAAAGAGACTTTCATATTGGGTGCCTGATGAAAATTAAATCAAACACCGTGAGTATCAATCATGTATCACTAGACTACACATGATTATACAGAATCAGGGAGGAACAAAGTAGACCAAGGACTGGTATCATCTTTCTAAATTCCGTATATATGCGTTAATGTACTGTATTGGTGTTTTTCTTTCTGACTTACTGCACTCGGTATAGTAGGCTCCAGTTTCATCCACTTTATTAGAATGGACTCAAATGCGTTCTCTTTAATGACTGAATAATATTCCATTGTGTATATGTACCATTAATTTTTTATCCGTTCATCTGCCAATGGAGATCTAAGTTGCTTCCCTGTCCTAGCTACTGTAAACAGTGCTGCAATGAACATTGGGGTGCACATGTCTCTTTCAATTCTGATTTCCTCAGTGTGCATGCCCAGCAGTGGGACTGATGGGTCGTATGGCAGTTCTATTCCAGTTTTTTAAGGAATCTCCACACTGTTCTCCACAGTGGCTATACTAGTTTGCATTCCCACCAACAGTGTAAGTGAAGAGAAGTGAAGTTGCTCAGTCATGTCCAACTATTTGAGACCCCATGAACTGTAGCCAACCAGGCTCCTCTGTCCATGGGATTTTCCAGGCAAAAGTACTGGAGTGGGTTGCCATTTCCTTCTCCAGAGGATCTTCCCAACCCAGGGCTCAAACCCGGGTCTCCCGCATTGTAAGCAGACGCTTTACCATCTGAGCCACCAGGGGAGCAAGAGGGTTCCCTTTGCTCCACATCCTCTCCAGCATTTCATGTTTGTAGACTTTTGATGGCAGCCATTTTGAGCAGTGAGAGATGTCTGTTTAGTTCTTTGCCCCCCCCCCCCTTTTTTTTAGGTTGTTTATTTTTCTGTTATTGAGCTGCATGAGCTACTTGTATATTTTGGAGATTAATTATTTGTCAGTTGCCTCCTTTGCTATTTTTATCTCCCATTCTGAAAGCTACCTTTTCACCTTGCTTATAGTTTCCTTCACTGTGCAAAAGCTTTTAATTATGCCCCATTTGCTTATTATTGCTTTTATTTCCATTAATCTGGGAGGTGGGTCATAGAGGATCTTGCTGGGATTTATGTCAGAGAGTATTCTGCCTATGTTTTTCTCTTGGAGTTTTATAGTTTCTGGTCTTACACTTAGATATTTAATCATTTTGAGTTTATTTTTGTGTATGGTATTAGAAAGTGTTTTATTTTCATTCTTTTATAGGTGGTTGACCAGTTTCCCAGCACCACTTGTTAAAGGGATTGTCTTTTCTCCATTATATATTTTTGCCAACTTTGTCAAAGGTAAAGTGTCCGTAGGTGCATGGATTTATCACCGGGCTTTCTATTTTGTTCTATTAATCTATATTTCTGTCTTTGTGCCAATACCATACTGTCTTGATGACTGAGGCGTTGTTGTATAGCCTGAAGTCAGGTAGGTGGATTCCTACAGTTCCATTCTTACTTCTCAAGATTGCTTTGGCTATTCGAGGTTTTTGTGTTCCCATAAAAGATGTGAAATTATTTTTTCTAGTTCTCTGAAAAATGCCGTTGGTAGCTTGATAGGGTTTGCATTGTATCTATAGATTGTTTTGTGTAGTATACTCATTTTCACTATATTGTTTCTTCCAATTCATGAATCTGGTATATTTCTCCATCTATTTGTGTCACCTTTGATTTCTTTCATCAGTGTTTTACTGTTGTCTACATATAGAGCTTTTGTTTCTTTCAGTTCAGTCAGTTCAGTTGCTTAGTCATGTCTGACTCCTTGTGACCCCATGGACTGCAGCATGCCAATCCTCCCTGTTCATCACCAACTCCTATACTTTACTCAAACTCATATCCATTGAGTCAGTGATGTCATCCAACTATCCCATCCTCTGTTGTTCCCTTCTACTCCCACCTTTAATCTTTCCCAGCATCAGGGTCTTTTCAAATGAGTCAGTTATTCGCCTCAGGTGGACATAGTATTATAGTTTCAGATTCAGCATCAGACTTTCCAATGAATATTCAGGACTGATATCTTTTAGGATGGACTGGTTGTATCTCCTTGCAGTCCAAGGAACTCAAGAGGCTTCTATAATACCAGAGTTCAAAAGCATCAATTCTTCAGCACTTAGTTTTCTTTGTAGTCCAACTCTCACATCCAGACTTGACTACTAGAAAAGCTATAACTTTGACTAGATGGACATTTGTTAGCAAAGTTATGTCTTCTTTTTATTTATTATTATTTCTTAATTTATTTATTTTAATTAGAGGCTAATTACTTTACAATATTCTAGTGGTTTTTGCCATACATTGACATGAGTCAGCCATGGGTGTACATGTGTTCCCCATCATGAACCCCCCTCCCAAGCTCCACCCCCTTCCCTTTCCTAAGGGTCATCCCAGTGCACCAGCCCTGAGCACCCTGTCTCATGCATTGAACCTGGACTGATGATCTCTTCCCATATGATAATATACATGTTTCAATACTGTTCTCTCAAATCATCCCACCCTTGCCTTCTCCCACAGAGCCCAAAAGACTGCTCTATACATCTGTGTCTCTTTTACTGTCTCACATATAGAGTCATAAAGGATTGAATTTAGATCATACCTGAATGGTCTAATGGTTTTCCCCACTTTCTTCAATTTCAGTCTGAATTTGGCAATAAGGAGTTCATGATCTGAGCCACAGTCAGCTCCAGGTCTTGTTTTTGCTGACTGTGTAGAGCTTCTCCATCTTTGACTGCAAAGAATATAATCAATCTGATTTTGGTGTTGACCATCAGGTGATGTCCAAGTGTACAGTCTTCTCTTGTGTTATTGGAAGAGGGTATTTACTATGACCAGTGTGTTCTCTTGGCAGAACTCTATTAGCCTTTGCCCTCCTTCATTCTGTACTCCAAGGCCAAATTTACCTGTTACTCCAGGTGTTTCTTGACTTCTTACTTTTGCATTCCAGTTCCCTTTAATGAAAAGGACAGCTTTTTTTTTTTTTTTTTTTTTCTTTTGCCTGTTCTAGAAGGTTTTGTAGGTCTTCATAGAACTATTCAACGTCAGCTTCTTCAGCGTTACTGGTTGGGGAATAGACTTGGATTACCATGATATTGAATGGTTTGCCTTGGAAATGAACACAGATCATTCTGTCGTTTTTGAGACTGCATCCAAGTACTGCATTTTGGACTCTTTTGTTGACTATGATGGCTACTCCATTTATTCTAAGGGATTCCTGCCCACAGTAGCAGATATAATGGTCATCTGAGTTAAATTCACCCATTCCAGTCCATCTTAGTTCGCTGATTCCTAGAATAGTGATGTTCACTCTTGTCATGTCCTGTTTGACCACTTTCAGTTTGCCTTGATTCATGGAACTAATATTCCAGGTTCCTATGCAATATTGCTCTTTACAGCATTGAACCTTGTTTCTATCACCAGTCCCATCCACAACCGGGTGTTGTTTTTGCTTTGGCTGCATCCTTTCATTTTATCTGAAATTATTTCTCCACTGATCTCCAGTAGCATATTGGGCACCTACTCACCTGGGGAGTTCATCTTTCAGTGTCCTATCTTTTTACCTTTTCATACTCTTCATGGGGTTCTCAAGGCAAGAATACTGAAGAGGTTTGCCATTCCTTTCTCCAGTGGGCCACATTCTGTCAGACCTCTCCACCATGACCTGTCCGTCTTGGGTGGCCCCACATGGCCTGGCTTAGTTTCATTGAGTTAGACAAGGCTATGATCCATGTGATTAGATTGTCTAGTTTTCTGTGATTGTAGTTTCAGTCTGTCTACCCTCTGATGCCCTCTCTCAGAGCCAACCATCTTACATGGGTATCTCTTATCTTGGACGTGGAGTATCTCTTCACAGCTATTCCAGCAAAGCACAGCTGCTGCTCCTTACCTCAGGAGCAGGGTAGCTCCTCTTGGCCATGCTTCTGCACCCTTGCAGCTGCTGAGTTTTTATGCTGCACTTCTGGAGAAAAACACTAAAGAATTCAGGTATGACCTAAATCAAATCCATTATGACTATACAGTGGAAGTGAGAAATAGATTTTAAGGGACTAGATCTGATAGAGTGTCTGATGAACTATGGATGGAGATTCATGACATTGTACAGGAGACAGGAATCAAGACCACCCCCAAGAAAAAGAAATACAAAAAAGCAAAATGGCTGTCTGAGGAGGCCTTACAAATAGCTGTGAAAATAAGGGAAGCAACAAGCAAAGGAGAAAAGGAAAGATATACGCACCTGAATACAGAGTTCCAAAGAATAGCAAGGAGAGATAAGAAAGCCTTCCTCAGCAGTCAATGCAAAGAAATAGAGGAAAACAACAGAATGGGAAAGACTAGAGAGCTCTTCAAGAAAATTAGAGATACCAAGGGAACATTTCATGCAAAGATGGCTCAATAAAGGACAGAAATGGTAGGGACTTAACAGAAGCAGGAGATATTAAGAAGAGGTGGCAAGAATAAACAGAAGAACTGTACAAAAAAGATCTTCATGACCCAGATAATCACGATGGTGTGATCACTCACCTAGAGCCAGACATGCTGGAATGTGAAGTCAAGTGGACCTTAGGAAGCATCACTAAGAACAAAGCTAGTGGAGGTGATTGAATTCCAGTTGAGCTATTTCAAATTCTGAAAGATGATGCTGTGAAAGTGCTGCACTAAATATGCCAGCATTTTTGGAAAAGGCAGCAGTGGCCACATGACTGGAAAAGGTCAGTTTTCTTTCCAATTCTAAAGAAGGCAATGCCAAAGAATGCTCAAACTACACACAATTGCACACATGAAACGTGAAGATCCAGATGGTCAAGCTGGTTTTAGAAAGGCAGAGGAACCAGAGTTCAAATTTTCAACATCCACTGGATCATCAAAAAAGCAAGAGATTCCAGAAAAAACAAACAAACAAACAAGCATCTATTTCTGCTTTAGTGACTATGCCAAAGCCTTTGACTGTGTGGATCACAGTACACTGTGGAAAATTGTGAAGGAGATGGGAATACCAGACCACCTGACCTGCCTCTTGAGAAACCTGTATGCAGTTCAGGAAGCAACAGTTAGAACTGCACATAGAACAACAGAGTGGTTCCAAATAGGAAAAGGAGTATGTCAAGTCTATATATTGTCACCTTGCTTATTTAACTTAAATGCAGAGTACATCATGAGAAACTCTGGGGTGGAGGAAGCACAAGATGGAATCAAGATTGCCGAGAGAAATATAAATAACCTTAGATATGCATATGACACCATCCTTATGGCAGAAAGTGAAGAAGCACTAAGGAGCCTCTTGATGAAAGTGAAAGAGGAGAGTGAAAAAGTTGGTTTAATGCTCAACATTCAGAAAACTAAGATCATGGCATCTGGTCTCATCACTTCATGGCAAATAGATGGGGAAACAAGGGAAAACAGTGGCAGACTTTATTTTTGGGGGTGCCATAATCACTGAAGATGGTGATTGAAGACATGAAATTAAAAGATGCTTACTCCTTGGAAGGAAAGCTATAACCAAGCTGGACAGCATACTAAAAAGCAGAGACTTACTTTGTCAAAAAAGGTCCATTTAGTCAAGGCTTTGGTTTTTCCAGTGGTCATGTATGGATGTTAGAGTTGGAGTATAAAGAAAGCTGAGCGCTGAAGAATTGATACTTATTAACTGTGATGTTGAAGAAGACTCTTGAAAGTCCCTTGGACTGCAAGGAGATCCAACCAGTCCATCCTTAAGGAAATCAGTCCTCGGTGTTCATAGGACTGATGTTGAAGCTGAAACTCCAATACCTTGGCAACCTGATATGAAAAGCTGACTCATTTGAAAAGACCCTGATGTTGGGAAAGATTGAGGGCAGGAAGAAAAGGTGACAACAGAGGATGAGATAATTGAATGGCATCACCGACACAATGGACATGGATTTGGTTGGACTCAGGGAGTTGGTGATGGACAGGGAGGCCTGGCATGCTGCAACTCATGGGGTCACAAAGAGTCGGACACAACTGAGTAACTGAACTGACTGATATAAGGCCATCTTTCTGATCTTTCTAAATTCCATATAAATGCATTAATATACTGTATTGGTGTTTTTCTTTCTGGCTTACTTCACTCTGTATAATAGGCTCCAGTTTCATCCATCTCACTAGAACTGATTCAAATGCATTCTTTTCAATAGTTGAGTAATATTCCATTGTGTATAAGTACCATAGCTTTCTTATACATTCATCTGCCCATGGACATCTAGGTTGCTTCCATGTCCTGGCTATTAAAAACAGTGCTGTGATGAACGTTGTGGTATACGTGTTGCTTTCAATACTGGTTTCCTTGGTATTTATTCCCAGCAGTGGGATTGGTGGGTCATATGGCAGTTGTATTTCCACGTTTTTAAGGGATCTCCACAGTGTTCTCCATAGTGGCTGTACTGGTTTGCATTCCCACCAACAGTATAAGAGCATTCCCTTTTCTCCACACCCTCTCCAGCATTTATTGTTTGTAGACTTTTGGTTAGTAGCCATACTGACCAAGGTGAAATGGTACCTCATTGTTGTTTTGATTTGCATTTCTCTGATAAAGAGTGATGTTGAGCATCTTTTCATGTTTGTTAGACACCTATATGTCTTCTTTGGAGAAATGTCTGTTTAGTTCTTTAGCCCATTTTTTTGAATGGGTCATTTATCTTTCTGGAATTGCACAGCAAGAGTCACTTGTACATTTTTGAGATTAATTATTTGTCATTTACTTCATTAGCTATTATTTTCTCTCATTCTCAAAGTTGTCTTTTAACCTCGATTATAGTTTCCTTTGTCGTTCGAAATCTTTTAAGTTTAACTAGGTCCTATTTGTTTATTTTTGCTTTCATTTCCATTACTCTGGGAGGTGGGTCATAGAGAATCTTGTTGTGATTTATGGCAGGGAGTGTTTTGCCTATGTTTTTCTCTATATAGTTTCTCATCTTACACTTAGATCTTTAATCCATTTTGAGTTTATTTTTGTGTATGGTGTTAGAAAGTGTTTTAGTTTCATTCTTTTACAAGTGGTTGACCAGTTTTCCCAGCACCATTTGTTAAAGAGATTGTCTTTTCTCTATTGTATATTCTTCCTTCCTTTGTCAAAGATAAGGTGTCCATAGGTGCATGGATTTATCTCCGGGCTTTCTATTTTGTTCCATTAATCTATATTTCTGTCTTTTTGTCAGTACCATACTTCTTGATGACTGTAGCTTTGTAGTATAGCCTGAAGTCAGGCAGGTTTATTCCTCCAGTACCATTCTTCTTTCTCAAGATTGCTTTGGCTACTCGAGGTGTTTTGTATTTCCATACAAATTGTGAAGTTATTTGTTCTAATTTTGAAAAATACTTTTGGTAGCTTGATAGGGGTTGCATTAAATCTATAGATTGCTTTGGGTAGTATACTAATTTTCACTACATTGATTCTTCCAATCCGTGAACATGGTATATTTCTCCATCTATTTGTGTCATCTTTGATTTCTTTCATCAGTGTTTTGTGATTTTCTATGTATAGGTCTTTTGTTTCTTTAGGTAGATTTATTCCTAAATATTTTACTCTTTTCATTGCAATGGTGAGTGGAATTGATTCCTTAGTATCTCTTTCTGTTTTCTCATTGTTCAGTTCAGTTAGTTCAGTCACTCAGTCATGTTCGGCTCATTGCGACCCAATGAATTGAAGCACGCCAGGCTTCTTTGTCCATCACCAACTCCCAGAGATCATTCAAACTCATGTCCATCGAGTTGGTGATGCCATCCAGCCATCTCATCCTCTGTTGTCCCGTTTTCCTCCTGCCGCCAATCCCTCCCATCATCAGTCTTTTCCAATGAGTCAACTCTTCGCATCTGTTGGCAAAGTACTGGAGTTTCAGCTTTAGCATCAGTCCTTCCAAAGAACACCCAGGACTGATATCCTTTAGAATGGACTGGTTGGGTCGCCTTGCAGTCCAAGGGACTCTCAAGAGTCTTCTCCAACACCACAGTTCAAAAGCATCAACTCTTCAGCACTCAGTTTTCTTCACAGTTCAGCTCTGACATCCGTACATGACCACTGGAAAAACCATAGCCTTGACTAGACAGACTTTTGTTGGCAAAGTAATGTCTCTGCTTTTGAATATGCTATCTAGGTTGGTCATAATTTTCCTTCCAAGGAGTAAGCATCTTTTAAATTCATGGCTGCAATCACCATCTGCAGTGATTTTGGAGCCCAGAAAAATAAAGTCTGCCACTGTTTCCACTGTTTCCCCATGTATTTCCCATGAAGTCATGGGACCAGATGCCATGATCTTAATTTTCTGAATGTTGGGCTTTAAGCCAACTTTTTCACTCTCCTCTTTCACTTTCATCAAGAGGCCAAGATTGCAGCAGCCCCTCAGCCTCTGGCTCTGGCTGTCACATACCTGTCTCTCTGCCTCGGGTGACAGGAGAGGGACCTATATGGCAGCCGGCTTGCTCTCCTTTACTTGCTCAACCCTTTTGTTTTTTGAGCATGCCAGGGTTCAACTTGCTGTGTTAAAGCCTTTCATGGAAAATGTCTTTTTTTTTTTTTTTCGGTCTTTCTGGCGATCCTATGGTTTCTGTTGTCATCTCATGTTAGCTCCCTCAGATTGTCTTCAGGGCATTCAGGCCTGGTCCTTAACCTAAGGACCAATAATGCAGCCCATGCCTCCCTGCCCAGCTCTCACTTGCTGGTGGAGAATGCGAGTGTCTGGGCTACTTCACAGGCAGTTGAGGTTAGGTGCATATTCCTTGGTGGTTGTTGTTGTTGTTGTTGTTTCTTCCTCCTGGTTATGTAGCCCTCTGAGACTCCAAAACTCCCCACAGAGCACCTGTGGAAGATTTCCTACTGTGTGGAAACTTCTCCTTCATGACTCCTACCCCAGGATGGGTCTCTGTCCCTAAATCCTTTGGCTCTGTTTTTGTCTTTTATATTTTACCCTACCTCCTTTTGAAGAGATTGGGCTGCTTTTCTGGGTGCCTGGTGTTCTCTGCAAGCATTCAGAACTTGTTTTGTGGAAGTTGCTAAACATTCAAATGATCTTTTGATGAATTTACGGGGGACAAAGTGGTCTCCCCATCCTATTCCTTGGCCATTTTGGGATCAGCTCTGGTATGCATATTTTTTTGCACATAATTGCCATTAACTCTTAATGTTTTTATGTTTGTAAAACTAACGTAGAATTCCTAAAATATAAGGACTTAATATTATAATAAATATTGCATATTTTATACATACAACTTTAAAGGGATAGTTATAAATCTAACCAGTTATATGATTGCTATATATTAGTATGATTTATATATATAATTATTTAAAAGTAATACCTAGAAGATGGCGGAGGAATAGGACAGGGAGACCACTTTCTCCCCCACAAATTCATCAAAAGAACATTTGAATGCTGAGTAAATTCCACAAAACAACTTCTGAATGCTGGCAGAGGACATCAGGCACCCAGAAGAGCAGCCCACTGTCTTCAAAAGGAGGTAGGAAAAAATATAAAAGATAAAAAGAGAGACGAAAGAGGTACGGATGGAGATCCATCTCAGGAAGGGAGTCTTAAAAAAGAGAGAAGTTTCCAAACAACAGGAAACACTCTCACTACCTAGTCTGTGGCAAGCCTTGGAACCTCATAGGGAAACATAACCGGGAGGAAAAAAAATAAATAATTAAAACCCACAGATTACATGTCCAATGGTAACTCCCAGCAAAGGAGCAGTGCAGATGCCTGCATTTGCCACTAGCAAGCAGGGGCTGGGCAGGGAGGCATGAGCTATATTGCTTAGAGTAAGGACAGGATCTGAATGCCCTGAGGGCAATCTGAGGGAACTAACTTGAGATAGCAAACCAGACCATGGGATAGTTACCCCTGCGAAAAGACCTAACCTAAGACACCGTCAGGCCCACTCATAGAACAAAGGACTGAGCAGAGCTATCTGGCTGCAGACTGGCCCATCCCCCACCAGAGACAGGCAGGCGAGAGCAGCCAGAGCCAGAAGGGGCCATTTGTGGTCCCATAGAGGCATCATCTACCAAACTGCAAGCAGGCTTCATAGATAATCAAGACTTCTTGGGATTCTAGACAGTCAACATCCGCCTGAGGAGGTGCACAGGTTGTACACCCAGAAAATCAAGTGGCAGGGACAGGAGAGGCAATAAGTCACAGCAATCATGCTTACCAAACACCTGGTCACCTGAGTGGCTCGGACCTGGGAAGGGCAGAAACTGCAGGCCCAACCAGTGTGTGCCTTTGAGGAGTACCCAACCTGAACCTGAGTGGCTTAGACCTGGGAAGTGCATGAAACCCAGGGCCCACCTCAGACAGTTCCAGGCAGAGCAACCTAGAGCCTGAGCAGTGTAGACTGGGAAAGCACACACGCCATGAGCGGGGGCAAACCCAGTGTGGCTGAGACACTGCGAGCGCTCCTCACAGCAACCAGTGTTATTTGTTTGCTCCCTCCCCACAGCATGACTGAAAAAAATGAGCCTAAAAAAGTGTCCACCACCGCCCCCTTGTGTCAGGGCGGAAATTAGACACTGAAGAGACCAGCAAACAGAAGAAGCATAACCACCACTTCCAAGGTTGGGAGTGACAGGTGCAATAGATTAAAACCCTGCATTTAGCACCGACTATATAGGAAGGGGCCTATAGATCTTAAGAAGTATAAACCAGATCAAAGAACTATCTGAAAATGAACTGACCCCACACTGTCCACAACAACACCAGAAAAAGTCCTAGATATATTTTTACTATTATTATACTTTAAATTAAAAAAATAATAATTTTAAGTCCTCTATTACTACTTTAATTTTCATTTTTATAAGCTACTATTACTTTGAAAAAAAAAAGACCCTATTTTTTAAAGCAAATTTCATATGTATATATTTTTATACATATGACTTTATTTTTTTCCTTTAATATTGTATTTTTGAGAATCCAACCTCTACCCCAGACTTTTAATCTTTGCTTTTTGGTATTTGTTATCAATTTTGTACCTTTAAGAACCCAATCTTCAGTACCCATTTTCACTTGGGAGCCAGATTACTGGCTTGACTGCTCTCTCCCCCTTTGGACTCTCCTTTTTCTCCACCAGGTCACCTCTATCTCCTCCCTCTGCCTTCTCTTCTCTACCCAACTCTGTGAATCTCTTTGTGTGTTCCAGATGGTGGAGAATACTTAGGGAACTGATTACCGGTTGGATCTGTCTCGCTCCTTTTGATTCCCCCCTTTATCCTCCTGGCCACCTCTGTCTCCTTCCTCCCTCTTCTCTTCTCTGTGTAACTCCATGAACATCTCTGAGGGATCCAGACTGTGGAGCACACATAGGGAAGTGATTACTGGCTAGCTTGCTCTCTCCCCTTTTGATTCCCCCTCTTCTCCTCCTGGTCACCTCTATCTCCCTCCTGCCTCTTCTCTTCTCCATGTAACTGTGTACCTCTCCGGGTGTCCCTCACTGTGAAGAAACGTATCATCTTTAACCTAGATTTTTTATCATAGGTGCTGTATAGATGGAGAAGTCTTGACGCTACTGTAAGAATAAGACTGAAAAGCAGAAGTAGGAAGCTTAAGTCCAAATACTGAGAACACCAGAGAACTCCTGGCTCCAGGGAACATTAATCGATAGGAGCTCATCAAACGTCTTCATACCTACACTGAAACCAAGCACCACCCAAGGGCCAACAAGTTCCAAAGCATGGCATACCATGCAAATTCCCCAGCAAAACAGGAACACAGCCCTGTGCTTCAATATAGAGGCTGCCCAACGTCACTCCAAACCCATTGACATCTCATATCTCATTACTGGACACTTCATTGCACTCCAGAGAGAAAAAATTCAGCCCTACGCACCAGAACACTGACACAAGCTTCCCTAACCAGGATACCTTGACAAGCCTCCCGTCCAACCCCATCCACAGAGAGGAAACTCCACAATAAAGAGAACTCCACAAACTGCCAGAATAAGGAAAAGCCCCCACAAATACAGCAATATAAACAAGAGGCAAAGAAATACCCAGCAGGTAAAGGAACAGGACAAATGCCCACCAAACCAAACAAAAGAGGAAGAGATAGGGAATCTACCTGATAAAGAACTCTGATTAATGATAGGGAAAATTATCCAATATCTTGAAAAGAAAATGGAGTTACAGATAAATAGCCTGGAGACAAGGATTGAGAAGATGCAAGAAAGGTTTAACAAGGATCTAGAATAAATACAGAAGAGTCAATATATAATGAATAATGCAATCAGTTCAGTTCAGTTCAGTTGCTCAGTCATGTCCAACTCTTTGTGACCCCATGAATCGCAGCACTCCAGGCCTCCCTATCCATCACCAACTCCCGGAGTTCACTCAAACTCATGTCCATCAAGTCAGTGATGCCATCCAGCCATTGCATCCTCTGTTGTCCCCTTCTCCTCCTTCCCCAAATCCCTCCCAGCATCAGAGTCTTTTCCAATGAGCCAACTCTTTGCATGAGGTGACCAAAGTACTGGAGTTTCAGCTGTAGCATTAGTCCTTCCAAAGAACACCCAGGACTGATCTCCTTTAGGATGGACTGGTTGGATCTTCTTGCAGTCCAAGGGACTCTCAAGAGTCTTCTCCAATACCACAGTTCAAAAGCATCAATTCTTCAGCGTTCAGCTTTCTTCACAGTCCAAATCCTACATCCACACATGACCACTGGAAAAACCATAGCCTTGACTAGAAGGACCTTTGTTGGCAAATCAATGTCTCTGCTTTTTAATATGCTATCTAGGTTGGTCATAACTTTCCTTCCAAGGAGTAAGTGTCTTTTAATTTCATGGCTGCAATCACTGTCTGCAGTGATTTTGGAGCACTCAATAAATGAGATCAAAAACACTCTAGAGGGAACCAACTGTAGAATAATGGAGGAAGAAGATAGGATAAGTGACATAGAAGATAAAATGGTAGAAACATCAATGAAACGGAGAGGAAAAAAGAAAAACAAAAGAAATGAGGACAACCTCAGAGACCTCTGGGACAATGTTAAATGCCCCAAGATTTGAATCATAGGAGTCCCAGAAGAAGAAGACAAAAAGAAAGACCATGAGAAAATACTTGAGGAGATAATAGTTGAAAACTTCCATAAAATGGGGAAGGAAATAATCACCCAAGTCCAAGAAACCCAGAGAGTCCCAAATAGGATACACCCAAGGCGAAACACACCAATACACATATTAATCAAATTAACGAAGTTCAAGCACAAAGAACCAATATTAAAAGCAGCAAGGGAAAAACAACAAATAACACACAAGGGGATTCCCATAAGGATAACAGCTGATCTTTCAACAGAAACTCTTCAGGCCAGGAGGGAATGGCAGGACATACTTAAAGTGATGAAAGAAAATAACCTACAGCCCAGATTATTGTAGCCAGCAAGGGTCTTATTCAAATATGAAGGAGAAATCACAAGCTTTACAGACAAGCAAAAGCTGAGAGAATTCAGTACAAAAAAACAGCTCTCCAACAAATGCTAAAGGATATTCTAGACAGGACACACAGAAACTGTGTATAAACTCAAACCCAAAACAATAAAGTAAATGGCAATGGGATTATACTTATCAATAATTAACTTAAATGTAAATAAGTTGAATGCCCCAACCAAAAGACAAAGACTGGCTGAAAGGATACAAAAACAAACCCCTATATATGCTGTCTATAAGAGATCCACCTCGAAACAAGGGACACATACAGACTTAAAGTGAAGGGGTGGAAAAAGATATTCCATGCAAATAGAGACCAAAAGAAAGCAGGAGTAGCAATACTCATATCAGATAGAATAGACTTTAAAACAAAGGCTGTGAAAAGAGACAAAGAAGGACACTACATAATGATCAAAATGTCAATCCAAGAAGAAGATATAACAATTATAAACATACATGCACCCAAAATAGGAGCACTGCATTATGTAAGACAAATGCTAACAAGTATGAAAGGGGAAATTAACAATAACACAATAATAGTGGGAGAGTTTAATACCCGACTCACACCTATGATGGCACCCCACTCCAGTACTCTTGCCTGGCAAATCCCATGGACGGAGGAGCCTGGTAGGCTTCAGTCCATGAGGTCGCTAAGAGTCAGACACGACTGAGCAACTTCACTTTGACTTTTCACTTTCATGCATTGGAGAAGGAAATGGCAACCCACTCCAGTGTTCTTACCTGGAGAATCCCAGGGACGGGGGAGCCTGTTGGGCTGCCGTCTACGGGGTCGCACAGAGTTGGACACGACTAAAGTGACTGAGCAGCAGCACACCTATGAATAGATCAATTAAACAGAAAATTAACAAGGAAATACAAACTTTAAATGATACAATAGACCAGTTAGACCTAACTGATATCTATAGGACACTTCACCCCAAAACAATGAATTTCACCTTTTTCTTAAGCGCACACAGAACCTTCTCCAAGATAGATCACAACCTGGGCCATAAATCTAGCCTTGGTAAATTCAAAAAAATTGAAATCATTCCAAGCATCTTTTCTGACCACAATGCAGTAATATTAGATCTCAGTTACAGGAGGAAAACTATTAAAAATTCCAACATATGGAGGCTGAACAACATGCTGCTCAATAACAAACAGATCACAGGAGAAATAAAAAAAAAATAAAAATATGCATGGAAATGAATGAAAATGGAAACACAATAACCCAAAACCTGTGGGACACTGTAAAAGCAGTGCTAAGGGGAAGGTTCATAGCAATACAGGCATACCTCAAGAAACAAGAAAAAAGTCAAATAAATAACCTAACTCTACACCTAAAGCAACTAGAAAAGAAAGAAATGAAGAACCCCAGAGTTAGTAGAAGGAAAGAAATCCTAAAAATTAGGGCAGAAACAAATGCAAAAGAAACAAAAGAGAACATAGCAAAAATCAACAAAGCCAAAAGCTGGTTCTTTGAAAGGATAAATAAAATTGACAAACCATTAGCCAGACTCATCAAGAAACAAAGGGAGAAAAATCAAATCATAAAATTAGAAATGAAAATGCAGAGATCACAAGAGACAACACAGAAATACAAAGGATCATAAGAGAGTACTATCAGTAATTATATGCCAATAAAATGGACAACTTAGAAGAAATGGACAAATTCTTAAGGAAAGTACAATTTTCCAAAACTGAACCAGGAAGAAATAGAAAATCTTAACACACTCATCACAAGCATGAAAATTGAAACTGTAATCAGACATCTTCCAGCAAAAGCCCAGGACCAGACGGCTTCACAGCTGAATTCTAGCAAAAATTAAGAGAAGAGCTAACACCTATCCTACTCAAACTCTTCCAGAAAATTGAAGAGGAAGGTAAACTTCCGAACTCATTCTATGAGGCTACCACCACCCTAATACCAAAACCTGACAAAGATGTCCCCCAAAAAGAAAACTACAGGCCAATATCACTGATGAACACATATGCAAAAGTCATTAACAAAATTCTAGCACTCAGAATCCAACAACACATTAAAAACATCATATATCATCATGACCAAGTGGGCTTTATCCCAGGTATGCAAGAATTCTTCAATATCTGCAAATCAATCAATGTAATACACCACATTAACAAATTGAAAAATAAAAGCCACATGATTATCTCAATAGAAGCAGAGAAAGCCTTTGACAAAATTCAACATCCATTTATGGTAAAAAATCCTCCAGAAAGCAGAAATAGAAGGAACATACCTCAACATAATAAAAGCAATATATGGCAAACCCACAGCAAACATTATCCTCATTGGTGAAAAATTGAAAGCATTTCCCCTAAAGTCAGGAACAAGACAAGGGTGCCCACTCTTACCACTACTCTTCAACATAGTTTTGGAAGTGTTGGCCACAGCAATCAGAGCAGAAAAAGAAATAAAAGGAATCCAAATTGGAAAAGAAGAAGTAAAACTCTCACTGTTTGCAGATGACATGATCCTCTACATAGAAAACCCTAAAGACTCCACCAGAATATTACTAGAGCTAATCAATGAATATAGTAAAGTTGCAGGATATAAAATCAACACACAGAAATCCCTTGCATCCCTATTCACTAACAAGGAGAAAATAGAAAGAGAAATTAAGGAAATAATTCCATTCACCATTGTAATGAAAAGAATAA
Organism: Bos grunniens; assembly: GCF_055505025.1. Taxonomy (NCBI): domain Eukaryota; kingdom Metazoa; phylum Chordata; class Mammalia; order Artiodactyla; family Bovidae; genus Bos; species Bos grunniens. Next base: position 110,298,261 of record NC_141170.1, on the reverse strand, counting down.
AAAAACTTAGGAATATATATCTACCTAATATCTACCTATATATAGGTCTTCCTATATATATAAAAACACCTATATATAGAAAGAATTGTATATATAAAACTATAAAACACTGGTGAAAGAAATCAAAGAGGACACTAATAGATGGAAAAATATACCGTGTTCATGGATCAGAAGAATCAATATAGTGAAAATGAGTATACTACCCAAAGCAATCTATAGATTCAATGCAATCCCTATCAAGCTACCAATGATATTTTTCACAGAGCTAGAACAAATACTTTCACAATTTGTATGGATATACAAAAAACCTCGAATAGCCAAAGCAATCTTGAGAAAGAAGAATGGAACTGGAGGAATCAACCTGCCTGACTTCAGTTTCTACTACAAAGCTACAGTCATCGATATAGTATGGAACTGGCACAAAGACAAAAATATAGACCAATGGAACAAAACAGAAAGCCCAGAGATAAATCCATGCACCTATGGACACCTTATCTTTGACAAAGAGGCAAGAATATACAATGGATTAAAGACAATCCCTTTAACAAGTGGTGCTGGGAAAACTGGTCAACCACTTGTAAAAGAATGAAACTAGAACACTTTCTAACACCATACACAAAAATAAACTCAAAATGGATTAAAGATCTCAACGTAAGACCAGAAACTATAAAACTCCTAGAGGAGAACATAGGCGAAACACTCTCTGACATACATCACAGCAGGATCCTCTATGACCCACCTCCCAGAATATTGGAAATAAAAGCAAAAATAAACAAATGGGACCTAATTAAACTTAAAGGCTTCTGCAGAACAAAGGAAACTATAAGCCAGGTGAAAACATAGCCTTCATAATGGGAGAAAATAATAGCAAATGAAGCAACTGACAAAGAATTAATTTCAAAAATATACAAGCAACTCCTGCAGCTCAATTCTAGAAAAATAAACGACCCAATCAGTAAATGGGCCAAAGAAGTAAACAGACATTTCTCCAAAAAAGACATATAGATGACTAACAAACACATGAAAAGATGCTCAACGTCCATTATCAGAGAAATGCAAATCAAAGCCACAATGAGGTACCATTTCACCCCAGTCAGAATGGAGGCTATCAAAAAGTCTACAAGCAATAAATGCTGGAAAGGGTGTGGAGAAAAGGGAACCCTCTAACATTGTTGGTGGAAATGCAAACTAGTGCAGCCACTATGGAGAACATTGTGGAGATTCCTTAAAAATCTGGAAACAGAACTGCTATATGACCCAGGAATCCCACTGCTGGGCATACACACTGAGGAAACCAGAATTGAAAGAGACACGTGTACCCCAGTGTTCATCGCAGCACTGTTTACAATAGCCAGAACATGGAAGTAACCTAGATGTCCATCAGCAGACGAATATATAAGAAAGCTGTGGTACATATACACAATGGAGTATTACTCAGCCATTAAAAAGAATACATTTGAATCAGTTCTAATGAGGTGGATGAACTGAAGCCTATTATACGAAATGAAGTAAGCCAGAAAGAAAAACACCAATACAGTATACTAACACATATATATGGAATTTAGAAAGATGGTAATGGTAACCCCGTATGTGAGACAGCAAAAGAGACACAGATGTATAGAACAGTCTTTGGACTCTGTCAGAGAGGGCGAGGGTGGGATGATTTGGGAGAATGGCATTGAAACATGTATATTATCATATGTGAAAGGAATCACCAATCCAGGTTCAATGCATGATACAGGATGCTTGGGGCTGGTACACTGGGATGACCCAGAGGGATGGTGTGAGAAGGGAGGTGGGAGGGGGATTCAGGATGGGGAACATGTGTCAATGTATTCCTGTCAATGTATGGCAAAACCAATACAATATTGTAAAGTAATTAGCCTCCAATTAAAATAAATAAATTCATATTAAAAGATAAAATAAGAAAGAAATAAAAACAAACAAACAAAAAAGAATTTTATGATTAAAAAACAACAAAATAAAACTAACACCTAATGGAAACTAAATTTTTATTAAATGCTATCAAAACAAGTTTAATATAATTATTTGATTTAGAACCTGATATGATGAATCTTTTAATTATCACCTTTAATTTTTAAAAACATCAATTATCTGTATCTATAGATAGAGACTGAAGTCATGAAATTAAATGAGGTATAGAACTAGAAAGAAAAAATAGAACACTTGATTTTTTTTACTGAAATTGATTTTCAAGTCTTATTATTTTATATTTGACAGGCTATCAAAAAGTCATAATTGATTGAATTTGAAGGTATCTTTTATTTTCAAAGAAAAAATGGATGAATCAGAAAGTAAAGGTAAAGACAGTCCACACACGAAAAGACTGTAGATTGACCCTGTTTTTACTGCTTTCTGAACTTTGCTTCTCTGTCTTTCATGCTTCATCTCCTATCTTTTTAACTCTTGCATCTGACAATAATATGTGGTGCCAGTTTGAAATGTCAAGTGCTCACATTCGATCACATTGTTATCAATTATGTCATGTCCATTTAACTTCACAGACAACTTCTGATACAATGGTAGTGTGCTTAGTTGTTTCTGAACTGAGGTTAAGATCTATTACAAGATTTTATACTTTGCCCAAAGGTTTATTATTTTGATGAAAATTGAATCATAGCAATATTTTCCAAAAGTCAGTAAAGATAGTGTTTAATATGTTAAAAAGTAATAAAATATAATTATCTTAAGTTATAACCAACCTAGATAGCATATTCAAAAGCAGAGACATTACTTTGCCAACAAAAGTCCGTCTAGTCAAGGCTATGGTTTTTCCAGTAGTAATGTATGGATGTGAGAGTTGAACTGTGAAGAAAGCTGAGCACCAAAAATTGATGCTTTTGAACTGTGATGTTGGAGAAGACTCTTGAGAATCCCTCGGACTGCAAGGAGATCCAACCAGTCTATTCTAAAGGAGATCAGCCTTGGGTGTTCTTTGGAAGGAATGATGCTAAAGCTGAAACTCCAGTACTTTGGCCACCTCATGTAAAGAGTTGACTCATTGGAAAAGACTCTGATGCTGGGAGGGATTGGGGGCAGGAGGAGAAGGGGACGACAGAGGATGAGATGGCTGGATGGCATCACCGACTCGATGGACATGAGTTTGAGTGAATTCTGGAAGTTGGTGTTGGATAGGGAATCCTGGCGTGCTGCAATTCATGGGGTCACAAAGAGTCGGACACAACTGAGTGCCTGAACTGAACTGAACTGAAGGATGAGAAAATTTGATATCTCGTTTTTTTTTTTTTTTAATTTTCTATGGCAATTTTTCAGAGATAAATACCTGCCATTAATCAGTCATAAAATGTTAGATCTGTTGTAATCATAGCTTGTTAGTAAAAATAATAAGGCAAGTTAGTCTAATAACACATATCTGAATCTTAAGAAAGCATTTATTCTAAACAAAAGCAACATAGCACAGTAAAAGAAAAACAAAATTTTAAGTTAATTCAACTCACTTATTTAAATGGTAGCCTTTGAGATTTTAGAAGACAGAAAATTTTAACTTTGTCTATTATTTAATGCTAATTCATTATATAACATTTTAACAATGAGTTTCATCTAAAAGCAAAGTTTCTTTTAGTGTTTTCTCTTTAAACCTAAAAATAACAAGAGGTACTGTGGAAAATTCTTAAAGAGATAAGAGAACCAGATCACCTTCCTGAGAAAATGGTATGCAGGCCAAGAAGAAACGGTTATAACCAAACATGAACTGATTGGTTGAAAATTGGGAAAGGAATACAACACAGCTTATATTGTCACCCTGATTATTTAACTTCTATGCATAGTGAAGCATGCTAAATGCTGGGCCAGATGAATCACAGGATGGAATCAAGATTGCCAGGAGAAATATTAACAACCTCAGATATGCAGATAACACCACTCTAATGGCAGAAAGTGAAAAGGAACTAAAGGGCCTCTTGATGAGGGTAAAAGAAGAGAGTGAAACAGCTGGCTTGAAACTCAACATTCATAAAACTAAGATCATGGCATCTGGTCTCATCACTTCATGGCAAATGGAAGGGAAAAAAAGTGGAAACAACGGCTAATTTTATATTCTTGGGTTCCAAAATCACTGCAGACAGTGACTGCAGCAGTGAAGTTAAAAGATGCTTGCTCCTTGGAAGGAAAGCTATGATAAAACTAGACAGCATATTAAAAATCAGAGACATCACCTTGCCAACAAAGGTCCATATATTAAAAGCTATGATTTTTGTGGTAGTCATTTGCAGATATGAGAGCTGAACCATAAAGATGGCTGAACACCCCAAAATTGATGGTTTTGAATTGTGGTACTGGAGAAGACTCTTGAGTCCCTTGGACTGCAAGGAGATCAAACCAGTCACTCCTATGGAAAATCAACCCTGAATATTCACTGGAAGAACTAATCCTGAAGCTAAAGCTCCAATACTTTGGCCATCTGATGAAAATAGCCAACTCATGGGAAAAAAAAAAAACCCTGATAGTGGGAAAGATTGAAGGCAAAAGAAGGGGGTGTCAGAGGATGAGATGGTTATATAGCATCACTTACTAATGGACATGAACTTGAAAAAACTCTGGGAGATAGTGGAGGACAGAGGAGCTGGCATGCTGCAGTCTATTGGGTTGCAAAGGGTTGGATATGACTCAGTGAATGAACAACAACTACACTGTGGGAAAGAAAATCCTTTCTCTGACTCATGAGAAATTGCATTCATAAGAATATTTTGAGTTTGTATTTTATATATTTTTTAATTGAAGTGTATTTTTTTCCAATATTATGTAAAGGAAGAATGACAACTCACTCCAGTTTTCTTACCTGAGAAATTCCATGGACGGAGCAGCGTGGCAGGCTACAGTCCATGGGTTGCAAGAGTAGAACACAACTGAGTGACTAAAGAACAACAACAATGTTATGTTAGTTTCTGCTCTACAACAAAATGAATCGGCTGTATGTATACATATAGCCCCTCCCTCTTGAACCACCCTCCAACCCTCTATTCGACCCCTGTAGGTCATCATAGAGCACCAAGCTTAGCTCCCCGTGCTATGCATTCACTTCCCACTAGCTATCTATTTTACAAATGATCGTGTGTGTATGTCAGTGCTACTCTCCCAATTCATCCTACCCTTCCCTTCCTGCCATGTCCACATGTCCATTCTCTAATTTGTGTCTCCATTCCTATTCTGCAAATAGGTTCAGCAGTACTCATTATTCTAGATTCCATATATATGTTAATATATGGTTTTTGTTTTTCTCTTTCTGACTTACTTCATCTGTATGACAGACTCTAGTTTCATCCACACCACTATAGATGACCCAATTCATTCCTTTTTATGGGTGAGTAATATTTCATTGTATGTATATAGCACATCTTCTTTATCCATTCATCTCTCGATGGACATTTAGGTTTCTTCCATGTCCTGGCTATTGTAAATAGTGCTGCAATGAACACTGGGTTCATGTATCTTTTGAATTATGGTTTTCTCAGGGTATATGCCCAGTAGTGGGATTGCTGGGTCATATGGTAATTTTATTTTTAGTTTTTAAGAAACCTCCATACTGTTCTCCATTGTGGTTACATAAATTCACATTCCCACCAACAGTGTAAGAGTGTTCCGTTTTCTCCACACCCTCCCTAGCATTTATTATTTGTATATATATTTTTTGATTATGGCTATTTTGACCATTGTGACATGATACCTCATTGTAGTTTTGATTTGAATTTCTCTAATAATGAGCAATGTTGAGCATTTTGTCATGTGTTTGTTGAGTGTGTATATTTAACTTTAGAATTTCTGGAATGATATTTAAGGAATGTTCTTCAGAATGTTTATTAATGAGCACTTCATTTAATTAATACATTTTCAGTTTTATCCTTCAAATGTCTAAAACTATAAAAATAGATACAACTTGCAATAGTACTTTGCAGTGTTGGAGGATGGATTTAAATGTTTGTCAAAATGCACAGCATAGCATGAAATAGTGTCATTTTAAATTCACAGTTAATAAGTTTTCAGAATTTTAATTAATAATTTTCTAAATTAGAACAAGATTAAGAAGAGTAGATATTCACTTATCTACATAAGTAGATGATATAAATGTATTCTGACAAAGTAAACAGTGGAAAAATACATTTATAGAGAAGTCTCAAAAGAAAGAATTGTAGAAATCTGTCAAAGAAACCTCAAACATTTCCTATTCCTAGAGGGTTTTGCCTCTTCCAGTCAGTGCAAAATGATTAGAATATGGCCAAACCATCATTGCCTTTCTGATCAATAGAAAGTAGGTTATTTGACTGGCTCAGAGTCTCCTGATATGTGGAACAGTGTACATGAGGAGGTAAAGAATTGTACACCAAAAATTGTAAGACAGAGACTTCTTGGTGGTCCAGTGGTTAAGAATCCACCTCCAATAGTGGGAACATGAGTGCTATTCCTGGTCTGAGAAGATCCCACATGCCACGGAGCAACTAAGCCCTTTCACCACAACTACTGAGCCCACGTGCTACAACTACTGAAGCCAAGATGCCTAGAGCCTGTGCTCTGCAACAAGAGAAGCCACCACAATGAGAAGTCTGAGCAACACAATAAACAGTAGCCCCCACTCATAGCAACTAGAGAAATCCCTTTGCAGCCATGAATACCCAGCTCTACCAGAAATAAATGAACTAATTTTAAACAACTAGAAGACATTGATAAAAGGAATCAATCACAAATAGAAAGTTGGATACATATATTACACACAAAAGAAGCAGTTCAAATGGATTAAATACTTAAATATAATTCTTAAAACCATGAACAAAGAAGAAAAAATAGTGAAACATTTCTTGATAGAAATATTGGCAATGATTTTCTTTGGAAATGACACTATAAGTATGGGGAACAAAAGCAAATATATACAAGAGAGACTGCTGCTGCTGATAAGTCGCTTCAGTCGTGTCCGACTTTGTGCGACCCCAGAGACAGCAGCCCACCAGGCTCCCCTGTCCCTGGGATTCTCCAGGCAAGAACACTGGAGTGGGTTGCCATTTCCTTCTCCAATGCATGAAAGTGAAAAGTGAAAGTGAAGTTGCTCAGTCATGTCCGACTCTTAGCAACCCCATGGACTGCAGCCTACCAGGCTCCTCCATCCATGGGATTTTCCAGGCAAGAGTACTGGAGTGGGGTGCCATTGCCTTCTCCGACAAGAGAGACTACATCAAACTAAAAAGTATTTGCATAGCAGTGGAAATAATCAAGAGAGAGAAAAGGCAAACTATGTACAGAATTGGAGAAATATTTGCAAGTCATAACTTGAGAGGTTAATATCCAAAATATAAAGGAAATTCATACAATGCAATAGCAAAAAAGCAAATAATTCAGTAAAAATAAATTTGAATAGATATTTATCTAGAGAAGACTACCTATGGCAAACAAATAGAAGAAAAAGTACTCAATTACTATACATCTGCTGCTGCTAAGTCACTTCAGTCGTGTCCGACTCTGTGTGACCCCATAGATGGCGGCCCACCAGGCTCCCCCATCCCTGGGATTCTCCAGGCAAGAACACTGGAGTGGGCTGCCATTTCCTTCTCCAATGCATGAAAGGGAAAAGTGAAAGTGAAGTCACTCAGTCATGTCCGACTCTTCACGATCCCATGGTCTGCAGCCTACCAGCCTCCTCCGTCCATGAGATTTTCCAGGCAAGAGTACTGGAGTGGGGTGCCATTGCCTTCTCCATACTATTCATCAGAGAAACATAAATCAAAATCACTAAGGGCTACTATCTCACATCTTTTAGGGTAGTAATTTTCAAAACAAACAAACAAACAAAAAGTGCTAGGGATGATGAGGTATAAAAGAACAACTTGTACATATGGGTAAGGCTCTAAATTGGTACAGTCATTATGAAAAGAATATGGAAATTTCTCAAAAATTAAAAATAGAAGTAGCACATGATCCAACAATTCTGATTCTCAGTATATATCCAAAGGAAACAAAATCAGAATCTTGAGGAGGCATCTACACTTTCTCTTTCATTACAGTATTACAGTAGCCAAGATATGGAAGCAACCTAAATGACCATAAATGGATAAAATATTTAAAAAGCAACATATACATATAATGAAATATTCAGAGCTAAAAAAGGAGACCATGCCATTTGTGACAACATGAATTGTCCTGGAGGGTATTATGCTAAGTGAAATAAGTCAGAGAAAAACAAATACTGTAAGATTTTATATATGGAAACTAAAATAGTCAAACTCACAGAAGCAGAAAGCAGAACAGTATCAATTATGCAAAATAAATAAATTCTGGAAATCGTGTGCCTATAGCTGACAATATTGTCTTGTATACTTAAAATCTGCTATGATGATAGATCCTTTGTTAAGTGTTTTTACCACTATATATAATATATATTTATTCTTATATATTACATACAGTAAATAAATAGCAAATATGTATTTAATAAGAATAATAATATAGGTTAGAGGAAACTTTAGGAGATGATTTCTATGTTCTTGGCCTTGATGGTGGTGATAGTGTCTTGGTTTTGTTGTTTTCTTTAGTTGCTAAATCCTGTCCCACTCTTTTGCAGCCCCATGGACAGTAGCTGTCAGACTCTTCTGTCCATAGGATTTTCCAGGTGAAAATACTGGAGTGGGTTGCCATTTTCTTGTTCATGGGGAACTTCCTGACCCAGGGATTAAATCTGCATCTCCTACATTGTAGGCAGATTCTTTTCCACTGAGTCACCTGGGAAGCCCTTCCTGATTTTATACTTATTCCTATATTCCTAAATGGAGAAGGCAATGACAACCCACTCCAGTACTCTTGCCTGGAAAATCCCATGGGCAGAGGAGCCTGGTAGGCTGCAGTCCATGGGGTCGCGAAGAGTCGGACACGACTGAGCGACTTCACTTTCACTTTTCACTTTCATGCATTAGAGAAGGAAATGGCAACCCACTCCAATGTTCTTGCCTGGAGAATCCCAGGGACAGCGGAGCCTGGTGGACTGCTATCTGTGGGATCGCATAGAGTCGGACACGACTGAAGTGACTTAGCAAATTCCTACTAAAGTTTTATACACTAAATACAGCTTTTTACATGTCATGTCTTTATTTTAGTGTACAGTATTTTACATGTCAATCATACTTCAATAAGTGATATATCTCAATAATTTTAGAAAAATGAGATTAAGGTATTAAAACACAGTTTTAGGTAAAATTTGTAAAAAGTAGAGTCAGGAGCCAGTTTATGCACAGATTAAACAATAGTGTTGTTTGTCTCTACAAAGCTTAAGTTTAAAGTTCCACTAAAGATAGTGGGAAAAAGTAAAAAAAAAAAAAAAAAAAAAAAGGAAAGAAAAGATAGTTGACAGGATACATTCCAAGTTTCAGAGATTAAGTAATTTAAATTGAAGGCAGAGGAAGTTTAACTGAAATAGAATTGAAACGAGATGCTTCAAGTTTCAAAGAATGTTTTGATTTTAGAAAAAAAGTACCTAAATTCTTTGAAATAATCATAAAAGATTGTTGGCCAGTATAGTTCTGAGCATCTTAATAAACAATTTAAAACTCTGGGCAGAAGTTAACTTGTATATTTTTGTCTAGTAGAGATTTGAATAACCATAGAATATATAGCCTCAAATATTTTGGTTTATTGCCTTGTTGAACATTAACCAGTTTTGTATAAAAAACCATAAATTTGTACTTTTCCTAAATTTATTTATTAAATTGCCCATGTATACTAAACTTCTCAAGTTTTTGTTTGAATTTCAACATCTATTGGTCGTCTCATGATGAGTTAAATAAAATCTCTCACACATGTTTATTTTGCATATGCTTACAACGAATTAAGCACAACCATTCAATCTCATTATCAGATTTTGACCTAGAAAAGAGAAGAATCAGAGGAACATTAATAATGATCTTTGGTTTCCTGTGGAATACAGATTAGAGATGATCTCTGGGTTTTTACATGACAAATCATAATGACTGAATTAAATGGAAACACATGTAATACAAAATCAAGAAACATTTTCCTTGCAGTCAGAACATTATAATATTGACCTTATAGTTGTCTCAGATGCTGTCAAATGTCAGATGTCAAATGTCAAATGTCAATTTCACTTAGCAGTTATATACTAACACACTAAGTAAAGAAGATGGCACTTTAACATTCAAAGCATATTTCTGCAATATGGCTATTAATATTCTTTATGACTGAATTACTCTGTAATTTGGCTATCCCAACTAATTTGCCTTTGGAAATATTTTATATATTAATAAAATAGGATGATTGATTTCATTACTTATAAATATATTAAAAATTTTGGAAAACAGGAGCTTATTTCTCAGCTCTGACACTTAAATTATCACAGCATGAACCAATCACATATTAAATACTTCTTATTTTCAAATATTGCACTGTGAAACTGGGTTATTCATGGTTCTTCCTAAGAGGATTATTATACAAATAAATTTAGTTAGTATCTGTAAAAACTTTAGGGTGTTACCTAGCACAAAATAAAATTTCAAAAATTGTTATCAGCTATTACAACTTTAATTCCTGCTAGTAAAATATGTTCCATGGTGGCACAACACTATTATAAGGATTCAGTGTACATTAGCTATTGATATTGTCAGGCGAGTGTATGCTCCTTGGCTTTTGTCTTGTCACAACAAAGATTTGGAGTGACAGACATTAAAGACCCCTTGGTGTATCACGGCTCTCGGGTCTTGGACAGACCATGTTATAGCTCTCAGGTCTCAAACGGACCATGTTACAGCTCTTAGACAAATCAGTGTTACAGCACAGTGTTACAGCTCTATTTTATTTAGAAGATAGCAGGAAAATTCATCTTCGAGGTGTGAAGGCACATCAATCCAAAGACACGAAGAGAAGAGCGCCCCAGCATGCAGGAGGGAGAAGGAGAGGGAGGGGGAGGGAGATAAGGGGAGGGAGAAGGAGAGGGACAGAGCAGACGCATGTGGGAGAGAGCCAGAGAGAGCGCTTGGCTCCTCCTTTTACATGTTTTCTTCCCCCTGGGCCTGCCGTATGCAAATTGGGGTCAGCCAGGAGGGCTGTTCTACCTGAAGTCCTCACTCCAGTCCTCGGACCTTTCTTTGACCTTCCTTTGTTCTATTTTCATGGACTTTTCCCTTCCTTGTCTTTTAGCCAACCCCATTTTGGAGTCCTTTTCCCTATTCTAACTACCTAACAACATGTTTCTTTAGGTAGATTTATTCCTAAGTATTTTATTCTTTTCATTGCGATGGTGAATGGAATTATTTCCTTAATTTCTCTTTCTCTTTTCTCATTGTTAGTGTATAGGAACTCAAGGAATTTGTTTCATATATGATATTATACATGAAATATCAGAAGGCTTAAATATAAAATTTTCAGATATATATAAATGTCTAAGTAGTGAAGATAAAAATTATAAAAATATTTTATCAGTTTTTCTTCAAATTATTTTTCCTAAACTATTTACAGAAAAATCACTTTAATTTCTAATAAGTGTAGATTCTTTTCAAATATAGAACTACCTTATGACCTAGCAATCCCACTGCTGGGCATACACACCGAGGAAACCAGAATTAATGAGACACATGTACCCCAATGTTCATCACAGCACTGTTTATAATAGCCAGGACATGGAAGCAACCTAGATGTCCATCAGCAGATGAATGGATAAGAAAGCTGTGGTACATATACACAATGGAGTATTACTCAGCCATTAAAAGGAATACATTTGAATCAGTTCTAATGAGGTGGATGAAACTGGAGCCTATTATACAGAGTGAAGTAAGCCAGAAAGAAAAACACCAATACAGTATACTAATGCATATATATGGAATTTAGAAAGATAGTAATTAATTTTATGTCCTGAAACTTTACTATATTCATTGATTAGCTCTAGTAATTTTCTGGTGGAGTCTTTACGGTTTTCTATGTAGAGGATCATGTCATCTGCAAACATGAGAGTTTTACTTCTTGTTCTCCAGTCTAGATTCCTTTTCTTTCTTTTTCTTTGATTGCTGTGGCTAAAACTTCCAAAACTATGTTGAATAATAGTGATGAGAGTGGGCATCCATCTTGATCCTGACTTTAGGGGAAATGCTTTCAATTATTCACCATTGAGGATAATGTTTGCTGTGGGTTTATCATATATGGCTTTTATTATGTTGAGGTATATTCCTTCTATACCTGCTTTATGGAGGATTTTTATCTCTAAATGGATGTTGAATTTGTCAAAAGCTGTCTTTGCATCTATTGAGATAATCATATGGCTTTTATTTTTCAATTTGTTAATGTGGTGTATCACATTGATTGATTTGTGAATATTGAAGAATCCTTGCATCCCTTGGATAAAGCCCACTTGATCATGATGTATGATCTTTTTAATGTGTTGTTGTATTCTTCTTGCTAGAATTTTGCTAAGGACTTTTATATCTATGTTCATCAATGATATTGGCCTGTAGTTTTCTTTTTTTGTGGCATCTTTGTCAGGTTTTGGTATTAGGGTGATGGTGGCCTCATAGAATGAGTTTGGAAGTTTACCTTCCTCTGCAATTTTCTGGAAGAGTTTGAGTAGGATAGGTGTTAGCTTGTCTCTAAATTTTTGGAAGAATTCACCTGGTGAAGCCATCTGGTCCTGGGCTTTTGTTTGTTGGAAGATTTTTTATTACAGTTTCTATTTCCATGTTTGTGATGTGTCTGTTAAATTTTTCTATTTCTTCCTGGTTCAGTTTTGCAAAGTTGTACTTTTCTAAGAATTTGTCCATTTCTTCCAAGTTGTCCATTTTATTGGCATATAGTTGCTGATAGTAGTCTCTTATGATTATTTGTATTTCTGTGTTGTCTGTTCTGATTTCTCCATTTTCATTTCTAATTTTGTTGATTTGATTCTTCTCCCTTTGTTTCTTGATGAGTCTGGTTAATGGTTTGTCTATTTTATTTACCTTCTCAAATAACCAGCTTTTACTTTTGTTGATTTTTGCTATAGTCTCCTTTGTTTCTTTTTCAATTATTTCTGCTCTGATTTTTATGATCTCTTTCCTTTTACTAACCCTGGGGTTCTTCATGTCTTCTTTTTCTAGTTGCTTTAGGTGTAGAGTTAGGTGATTTATTTGATGTTGCTCTGGTTTCTTGAGGTAGGCTTGTATTGCTATGAACCTTCCCCTTAGAGTCCCATGGGTTTGGTTTGTCGTGTCTTCATTTTCATTCATTTCTGTGCACATTTTCATTTCTACTGTGATCTGTCGGTTATTCAGAAGTGTGTTGTTTAGCCTCCATAGGTTTGCATTTTCAATAGTTGTTTCTTTTAGTTAACATCTAATATTACTGCACTGTGATCAGAAAAGATGCTTGAGATGATTTCAATTTGTTTAACTTACCAAGTTTAGATTTATGGCCCCAGATGTGATCTATCCTGGAGAATGTTCCCTGTGAACTTGATAAAAAGGAGAAATTCATTGTTTTGGGGTAAAATGTCTTATAGATATCAATTAGGTCTACCTGGTCCATTACATCATTTAAAGTTTGTGTTTCCTTGCTAATTTTCTGCTTAGTTGATCTACTCATAGGTGTGAGTGGGATATTATACTCTCCCACTATTATTGTGTAACTGTTAATTTATGCTTTCATACTTGTTAGTATTTGCCTTATATATTGTGGTGCTTCTATGTTAGATGCTTATACATATTTATAATTGTTATACCGTCTTCTTGGATTGATCCTTTGATCATTATGTAGTGTCCTTCATTGTCTCTTTTCATGGCCTTTATTTCAAAGTCTATTTATCAATGAGTATTGCTACTCCTGTTTTTTTTTTTTTTGGTTTGTTTGTTTTTTTAATATCCATTTGCATGAAATATCTTTTTCCAGTCCTTTTTCAGTCTATATATGTCCCTTATTTTGAAGTGGGTCTCTTGTAGACACGATATATAATGGTCTTATTTTTGTATCCATTCAGCCAGTCTTTGTCTTTTGGTTGGGGCCTTCAACCCATTTACATTTAAGGCAATTATTGATATGTATGATCCCATTACCATTTACTTTGTTGTATGGGGTTCAAGTTTATACACCTTTTCTGTGTTTCCTGTCTAGAGAAGATCCTTTAGGATTTGTTGAAGAGATGGTTTGGTAGTGTTGAATTCTCTCAGCTTTTGCTTGTGTATACAGTTTCTGATTTATCCTTCATATTTGAATGAGATCTTTGCTGGGTATAGTAATCTGGGTTGTAGGTTTTTCTCTTTCATCACTTTAAGTATGTCTTGCCATTCCTTTCTGGCTTGAAGAGTTTCTATTAAAGATCAGCTGTTATCCTTACGGGGATCTCCTTGTGTGTTATTTGTTGCTTTTCCCATACTGCTTTTATTATTTGTTCTTTGTGTTTGAACTTCATTAATTTGATTAATATGTGTCTTGGGGTGTTTTGGCTTGGGTTTATCTTGTTTGGTATGCTCTGGGTTTCCTGGACTTGGATGTCTATTTCTTTCCCTATTTTAAGGAGGTTTTCAACTATTAGCTCCTCAAGGATTCTCTCATGGTCTTTCTTTTTGTCTTCTTCTTCTGGGACTCCTATGATTCGAATGTTGAGGCATTTAACATTATCCTAGAGATCTCTGAGGATGTCTTAATTTCTTTTAATTCTTTGTTCTTTTTTACTTTCTGCTTTATTTTTTTCAACCAATCTATTTTCCACCTCACTTATCCTCTCTTCTGCCTCAGTTATTCTACTTTTGATTCCCTCCAGAGTGCTTTTGATTTCAGATATCACATTATTCATTATTGATTGATTCTTTTTTATTTCTTCTAGGTCCTTGTTAAACATTTCTTGCATCTTCTCAATCCTTGTCTCTAATATATTTATCTGTAGCCCCATTTTGTTTTCAAGGTTTTGGATCATCTTTACTATCATTTTTCTGAATTCTTTTTCAGGTAGATTCCCTATCTCTTCCTCTTTTGTTTGGTTTGATGGGTATTTATCATGTTCCTTTACTGGCAATATATTTCTGTGCATTTTCATTTTGTTTAGATTGCTGTGTTTGGGGTGGTCTTTCTGAAGGCTTGAAATTTGTTATTTCTCTTTATTTTTGAGGTTGCTCCCTGTGGGTGCGTTTGGACTAGTGGCTTGTCAAGGTTTTCTGCTTAGGGAAGCTTGCATTTGTGTTCTGGTGGATGGACGTGTATCTCTTCTCTTTGGAGTGCAATGCAGTGTCCAGTAGTGAGTTTTGAAGTTTGATGTGACTTTAGGCAGCCTGTATTTTAATGTTCAGGGCTGTGTTCCTGTGTTGCTGGAGAAATAGCGTGGTATGTCTTGCTCTGGAACTTCTTGGGTGGAGCTTGGTTTCAGTGTATTTATGGAGACCTTTTGATGAGCTTTTATCTATTAATGTTCCCTGGAGTCAGGAGTTTTCAGGTGGTCTCAAGTTTTGGATTTAAGCCTCCTGCCTCTGGCTTTCAGTCGTATTCTTACAGTAGCCTCAAGACTTAGTCATCCATACAGCACAGATGATAAAACATCTAGGTTAATGGTGAAACAATTCTCCACAGTGAGGAACACCCAGAGCGATTCACAGAGTTACATGGGGAAGAAAAGAGGGAGGAGGGAGATAGAAATGACCAGGAGGAGAAGAGGGGGAGTCAAAAGGGGAGAGACCAATCTAGCCAGTAATCAATTCCCTATGTACTCTTCACAGTCTGGAACACCCAGAGAGGTTCACAGATTTAAATGGAGAAGAGAACAGGGAGGAGGGAGATAGAGGTAACCTGGAGTAGAAGAGGGGGAGTCAAAACTGAAGAGAGCAATCATACCAGTAATCACACTCCTAAGTAAAAATGGGTACTGGAGATTTAGATGTCCATCAACAGATGAATGGATAAGAAAGCTGTGGTACATATACATAATGGAGTATTACTCAGCCATTAAAAAGAATACATTTGAATCAGTTCTAATGAGGTGGATGAAACTGGAGCCTATTATACAGAGTGAAGTAAGCCAGAAAGAAAAACACCAATACAGTATACTAATGCATATATATGGAATTTAGAAAGATGGTAATGATAACCCTGTATGCGAGACAGCAAAAGAGACACAGATGTATAGAACAGTCTTTTGGACTCTGTGGGAGAGGGAGAGGGTGGGATGATTTGGGGGAATGGCATGGAAACATGTATAATATCATATAAGAAATGAATCGCCAGTCCAGGTTTGATACAGGATCCTTAGGGCTGGTGCACTGGGATGACCCGGTGGGATGGTATGGGGAGGGAGGTGGGAGGGGGGTTCAGGATGGGGGACACGTGTACACCTGTAGTGAATTCATGTTGATGTGTGGCAGAACCAATACAATACTGTAAGATAAGTAGCCTCCAATTAAAATAAATTTAAATTAAAAAAAAAGAAAAAAAAGTACAAAATTGATAAAAATACCAAAAATCAAAGATTAAAAATCTAGAGGTTAGACTCTCAAAAATACAGTATTAAAAGTACAAAAAATCAATTAAAAATTAATCACAAAAATTATAGAATACATATATATGAAATTTTCTTTAAATATAGGTCTTTTTTTGGCAAGGTAATAGTAGGTTATAAAAATGAAAATTAAAGAAGTCATAAAGAACTTAAAAGTAAAAAAAAAAAAAATTAAAAATGGTAATAGTATAAATATATCTAGGAATTGTTCTGAAGCTGTTAAGGGCAGTGTGGGGTCAGTTCAGTTTCAGATAGTTCCTTGTTCCAGCTTGTACTTCTTCGCAAGGTCTATAGGCCCCTTCCAATGCTTAGTCAATGTTAACTACAGGTTTCAATCTGTTGCAGCTGTTACTTCCAGGGCATTTCCCTCTTTGTTTATTTTGGCTTCCTGTTTGCAAGTCTCTTCCAGAGAAGGCAGTGGCACCCCACTCCAGTACTCTTCCCTGGAAAATCCCATGGATGGAGGAGCCTGGTAGGCTGCAGTCCATGGGGCCACTAAGAGCTGGACACGACTGAGCGACTTCACTTTCACGCATTGGAGAAGGAAATGGCAACCCACTCCAGTGTTCTTGCCTGGAGAATCCCAGGGATGGGGGAACCTGGTGGGCTGCTGTCGCACAGAGTCAGACACAACTGAAGCGACTTAGCAGTAGCAGCACTAGCAGTTACAAGTCTCTTCAGTGTCTAATTTCTACCCTGACACAAGGGGGCAAAGGTGGTCACTTATTTAGGCTCACTTGTTCAGTTGTGTTGTGGGGAGGGAGGAACACTGCAAGCAAATATCACTGGCATGTGTGGGGAGTGCTCACAGTATATGGCCCACACTAGGTTTGCCCCAGCTCATGGTGGTCTATGCTTTCCTGGTCTACACCGCTCAGGCTCCAGGTTGCTCAGCAGGGGAACTGTTCAAAGCGGGCCCTACATTTTGTGCATTTCCCTGGCCTAAGATGCTCAGGTTCAGGTTCTCGGGTATTCCACAAAGGCACAGAATTGGTTGGGTGTGCATTTTGTGCCCTTCCTAGGTCCGAGCATCTCAGGCAACCAGGTGCTTGGTGAGCTTACTGTCCCAGGTGGGCTGTGTGTCTTAATCACCTCCCTGTCCCAGCTGCTCAGTTTCCCAGGTGTGCTGTGAGAGCACCATCTCAGGTGTGCCATGTGTCTCCTCTGGGGAGCTGATCTCTGGCTGCAACCCTCCTGGCATATGTCAACCTTCCAGGATCCCAGGAAGATTTGTTTAGCAACTGGGAGCCTGCTCACAGTTTGGTGGGGGATGCCAGTCTCTGGGGCCAAGATAGCCCGTTGCCTTCTGGCTCTGGCTGTCTACTGACTGCCGATCTGTGTCTGGTGGGGAGAGGGGCCAGTATGTAGCCCTCTAGCTGTCCTTTAGTGTTCACTCAATCCTTTGTTCTATGAGAGGGCCAGGGCACCTTAAGTTACAGTTTTTTGGGGGGAAAAGTTCTCTCTCTCTCTCTCTTTTTTTTCCCTTTTCTTCTCTCTGGTGATCCCACAGTTTGGGTTGCTATCTCATGTTAGCTCCCTCAGATTGTCCTCAGGACATTCAGGCCTGGTCCTTACCCTAAGCATGCAACCTGTGCCTCCCTATCCAGCCCCCCCCCCTCCCCCCCACTGGTAGCGGTTGCAAGCGTCTGGGCTACTTTTCCACTGGGACTTGCGGCTAGGCATGTATTCTGTGTTGTTTTTTTTTCTGCCCTGGTTATCTTGCCCTCTGAGATTTCAAAACTCCCCACACACCCACCGGTGAGAGGGTTTCCTGCTGTTTGGAAACTTCTCCTCCTTCATGACTCCCTCCCCAGGATGGGTCTCCATCCCTAACTCTTTTTTCTCTCTTTTTGTCTTTTATATTTTGTCCTACCTCCTTTCAAAGAGAATGGGCTGATTTTCTGGGTGCCTGGTGTCCTCTGCCAGCGTTCAGAAGTTGTTTTGTGGAAGTTGCTCAGCATTCAAATGATCTTTTGATGAATTTATGGGGGAAAAAGTGGTTTCCCCATCCAATTCCTCTGCCATTTTACTACCACCGATTAACATTTGTTTTTACTAATGACTCCAAATTGTGTTAACGTAACATACTCTGAAACTTGTTGTTTTTTCTTACTGATAGGCAATGACTTTTTTAAACAAGAAAAAAAAAATACTGATAAAGTGCAAAGTAAACTTTATAGAAACCTAAATATAGCTTTTTTACTTTCATAGAACTTTTATGGTGAACTTCACACAATTAGCCTTTATAATGAATTTATCTAATTCTAATTTAAGATTTTCTTTTTATGCAATACTACTAACATTGTGTTTACATTTAATGCTAATGTGCAAATAATTAACTCATTGAAATTTTGCATAAGGACTAAACATACATTTGAAAATATAATACTGTAAATAACTTAAAATGATGGCTTTTATTATCTCAAGTAGCAAAACTCCTGAGATAATGCAGTCCCACAGTTGGATCATTTCAGTGGCTCAACAGTATTCCCCAAAGCCCAGTTTATTTTATATTTATCTGCACTACTATCTAAGCATTAGCCTTTTAGACTTTGTTCCCTCATGGTTCCAAGACTATTGTCACACTTCGAGGCACTATATGCAGGTAATAACACTGTGGAAGGAAACGAGAACATTTTAATCTTTTTTTCCTGTGTAAGGGCAAGAAAGCCTTTTTGAGAAAACCTGCAGCAAACTTTCTTTTTTGTTTCATTGGACAAACATGCCTCACATGGCAATGTAAAGCCTATTACTATTCAAGGGGACTAAAGCCACCAAGAACAATTTAGACCTATCATAATTCACTCCCTATGGCTCGAAAAAGCCCCAGTTTCTCTTGGAGGCTCACAGAAAAGTGAGCAAAATTGAGAGTCAATTGATAAGACAGAAGAAAGGGAACAGATGTTGTAAAGACAACGAATAGTGATTTCCCTAAAGCAGACTACCTACAGGGTTGTGGCCATAATCAGTTTTGGATAAACAATATTTCTTGCAATTTTACCCTCTCAATTGGCAAATAACTGAAGCAGAATTTAAAAAAAATAGCTTATGAAAATAGTGAAATTTTATTGTGGATTGTCTGTGACATAGCTCATTCAAAAGTTTCCCTCTTTTTCCATAGAAAAGATAACAATTTCTTAATTGGGACTATGATAAATATTACCCTATTTATAAGAATATTTGTGCAACATTCTTAGTGTAGGACTTGGATAGCTGCTTAACAGGGAATAGGTGAAGCATGTCTCATCCAATATAAAAGCAAACTGTGTGTACTAACATATACTTGGACACTTGAAATAATCACAGTTTCATATTACAGAAGTTCATAGGTATTTTCTTATCATCACCATTAAATAACTTTTTGATATTATCTTTGTTATTGGCACATAGATGTAAAAACCTGTTCCATCCTTTCTCCAGCCTTCATGTGACATTAATTCTAAGATAATCACAGTAATAAGAAAAAATTCAGTTCAGTTCAGTCACTTAGTCCTGTCAGACTCTTTGCGACCCCATTGACTGTAGCATGCCAGGCTTCCCTGTCCATCACCAACTCCTGGAGTCATTGTGTTAGTGATGCCATCCAAACATCTCATCCTCTGTCGTCCCCTTCTCCTTCCAGCTTCAATCATTCCCAGCATCAGGGTTTTTTCAAATGACTCAGTTCTTCACATCAACTGGCCAAAGTTTTGGGATTTCAGCTTCAGCATCAGTCCTTCCAATAAATATTCAGGATTGATTTCTTTTGGAATGGACTGGTTGGATCTCCTTGCAGTCCAGGGGACTCTCAAGAGTCTTCTCCAACACCACAGTTCAAAAGCATCAATTCTTTGGTGCTCAGCTTTCTTTACAGTTCAACTCTCACATCCAAACATGACTACTGGAAAAACCATAGCTTTGACTAGACGGACCTTTGCTGGCAAAGTAATGTCTCTGCTTTTTAATAAGCTGTCTAGATTAGTCATAGCTTTTCTTCTAAGGAGCAAGTGTCTTTTCATTTCACAGCTTCAGTTACTATCTGCAGTGATTTTGGAGCCCAAAAAGTAAAGTCTATAACTGTTTCCACTGTTTCCCCATCTATTTCCCATGAAGTGATGGGACCGGATGCCATGATCTTAGTTTTCCGAATGTTGAGATTTAAGCCAACTTTTTCACTCTCCTCTTTCAGTTTCATCAAGAGGTTCCTTAGTTCATCTTTGCTTTCTGCAATAAGTGTGCTTATGCTTTATTCAATTAATAATATTCTCTAAAGATCATGCTGTAGTGGATTCCTAGTAATATTCTAAGGTTACTTTTGTTTGTTATTGTTCTCAGTATTCTATGTCCTTGGTGCAGCATTGTTTATTCAGTCAATCCCCTTGTGAATGGCTACTTCTTTGCCCTCAGTCTTTTGCTGTTACCAGGTGTCCTACATATATTGTGTTCTCATTTTGCCTGTGAATCTTTGAGATGTATTTCTAGAATAGGATTGTGGGCCAAACAGTAAATAGATACACAATACTTTTAGTTATTGTCAAGTTTCTTTATAAGATTGCATTAATTTTTTATTTTCATTATGTGAGAATTTCCCATGACTTTGTCAAATAAGAGCATTTTCAAGTTCTTTTATTTTGCCAATCTAAAAGGTGGAAAGTGTTTTCTTAATTTTTATTTTCATTTCTCTTATTATGAAAGGTTTAACATATTTTCATGTGGTTAAAAATACATTTGTTCTATTTGTGATTCTGTTAACTTTTCTTTAGGGTTAGTACTATTTTGTCTTCTATATTTAAATGAATTTTTCATACTAGAATAATTAAACTTTTGTCTCTGATACACATTTTTTCATTTAGTTTCTTATTTTGCTTACAATGATAGTTGTCATATGTCTAAAATTATGCACTCGCATTTGTTAATTCTAAATTTTGGCATGAATTTAAAATAATTCTGTATTTTGTATATATTTAAATGTTTTTATAATAAAAAAATTACAGAAAGGCAGAATCCTTATTTGAATTATAACCATTCTGGTTGTTTCTTCCTTTGTGAAGATTGCTGTGCTAAATACTGTGTAGATATTACACACGTCCACAAATGACTTTGCAAGGTTGATTATATTATTATTCTAATGTATGAAATGAAGAAAGCAAAAGTCAGATTTTTTAATTTCTCAAAATAAATCAAAATGAAATGAGAAAGTGAAAATTTGAAACCACATGTAAGATTTTAGAACCCACCACCTATCATGTGTGGAAACAGTATTTCAAGTTTGGTAAATAACTATTTCCCAAATTGCCTCTTTTAAAGTATAATACTGAAGATATTCTTTATTTTAAAACTTTATTTTACTTAATCTTGGAGTCCATTCATATACTAAATTTGAAAAGTCACATTGCTAATTTTGGTTAGAATGGGAAAATATTGTTCCAGTTGAAAATGTGCAATTATTTTGCTTATATTTTTGGTTTAGCTAATAAAGGCAAACCTTAAAATCATCTGAGTGAGAATACTTCAAAACTAAGTATAAATTAGTGCTGTTAATTTTCTATTTAAAAGCCATTTTCATGTGAATTAACTTCTGAAAGTGAATGGGTTAGTTGTTCAGTTGTTTCTGACTTTTTTCGATCCCATGGACTGTAGTCTGCTGAGTTCCTCTGTTCATGGAATTCCCCAGGGAAGAATACTAGGGTGGGTAGCCATTCCTTTCTTCAGAGGATCTTCTCCAGCCAGGGATTGAACCCAGGTCTCCTGCATTCCAGGCAGATTCTTTACCGTCTGTCTGAAACACTAGGGAAGCCCTAATAAATTTCTGAGTAGTAACATTTAGTTTCCTTTTAAATACAAGTGTCCAGAAAAGTCAAGATTCTCTCAATTTACAAAGGCAAGATTTAACTTGGTTTTATAACATAAAACATATTCTTCTGCCTGATTTCTTTTAGCAGCACTGATAACTTTAGCTTCTATAAATATTGTGTGCATTTAAACAAGTCTCTGTTTTCTCTAGGATAGTAAATAATTGATTAGTAGCCCATAAATGTGTTCCTAAAAGCTAACACTGCCTTACTTAACACTGTCCTGTCAATGATAATGATGCTGAAATAGGACTCTGAATGGAAACACAGTGGGGATTTACTGCTGCATGATGCGCCTGCAAATAAGTCTGTACCATTTGCAGTTTTGCTCTATTTTAACACTGCTATGAACCACTTGTCAGAGAAGGCACTGGCGACCCACTCCAGTACTCTTGCCTGGAAACTCCCATGGACGGAGGAGCATGGTAGGCTGCAGCCCATGGGATCGCTAAGAGTAGGACACGACTGAGCAACTTCACTTTCACTTCTCACTTTCATGCATTGGAGAAGGAAATGGCAACCCACTCCAGTGTTCTTGCCTGGAGAATCCCAGGGATGGGGGAATCTGGTGGGTGTGCCCTCTATGGGGCTGCACAGAGTCAGACACGACTGATGTGACTTAGCAGCAGTAGCAGTATGAAACACTTGTACCTAAAAAAGAGACAAAAATATTACATTTGTGATTTGCTCCTCTTTGACCTACTATATGTAGATGAGTTTTATGAGTTTCATTTAGATAAAATCAATGTTAATTTATTCTCACTTAAAAAGTATCAAAAGATGTTTAGAAAAGGTACTCATTATTTTGGGTTAGAATAGTTGTCTCTCATGCTATACACTCATTGTGAAATACCATTTCATAAATAAACCATTTGATTTACATTGCTTGTGAGAAGTTTTGAAGTCTTTCTAAAGATTTTAAAGAAGTGTGCACAACTAATAATCAACAATAAGATATAAACAAGTGAAAGCTTCTGCTATTCTTGCCCACATCTGAAAAAGAGAATGAGACTTGTGATATTTTTTTAGAAATATGATCTGACTCATTAAAAAGCATATAGCCACACAGCCCAATTAAAGCATGATTCAATTGCCTTACAAACACACTGCACTTTCAAAACATCATCCCTTATTTTTTTCTCAAGCTATCAGAAGCCACACATACATTAAACTGAGAAGTTGGCATTCACTTCTACACATTTTGGCTCCTGAGTCTGTGCTCACAACCACTCTATAAACCTAAGCAAACCCTAGAGGCAATCAGGTTCACTTGCCTATTTTTAAAGTGACTTCAAGTTTTGAGAGACATATGGACAGATTACAGAGTTACAGGGCTTTCATGAAAATGAGCACATTTAATAATGATGTATGTGTTTATGGAAGACTGCTCTGCTCTCAGTAGAAAATGGGTAAAGATACTGTATAGTTTCTAGACCATGATCGTTAAAAAGTTTTATTAATATTCAGTTTTAAAGGTTTTGTTGTACTTGCTAGATCATATTATACCTCAAAAATAGAATTATGCATATTTCAAATATTTATATCCCATTGACCACTTCAATTAAAAAAGTCAAAATTGAAAGATTAGTGAATTTATTAAGAGAAGGTGTACATTTAATAATTACTTCCAATAGCCTAATAAAAGATTCACTTCAGTAGGTAGATTTGTTTAAAGTTTAACTTAAATTAAATATGGTTAAGAATTTAAAAGAAGCACAAAATGTGCAATATGGTTTATTCACACATTTTTTTACAGATAAGAATAAGTTGTATTTTCCCAGAAGAGTTACCTCTTCTTTCCAAAAACAGACACTGATACATGTACATTTTTTGTGATTAATATAGAAAAAATTTAAAATTATTTTTCCATAAGAGAGCCCTATTTCTTTTTTCATGAATAGTCTCTATCTTCAGCTTTTTCCCATGTGGTATTTTGAAAATATTTTAATATAGTTGCAAGCAATTAGAAATCCATAGAAGGAACATTTCTTCAATCTGAATTACTTAAAGAGTTTTAATTATGTGAATTTGATTTTTCACATATAAAATGAATGAAATATATAAAATAATCTAATGAATCTCTAATTAATTGAAATATGTGTATTTTAGCTTTTTATTTCGGAGAAGACAATGGCAACCCATTCCAGTACTTTTGCCTGGAGAATCCCATGGACGGAGGAGCCTGGTGGGCTGCCGTCTATGGGATCACACAGAGTTGGATACGACTGAAGCGACTTAGCAGCAGCAGCGGCAGCAGCTTTTTATTTAACATTTAAAAGGATAATAATATCTCTAAGGAGCATTACTTAAATGTTAAATTATTAAATGACTGTTGTTAAGTATGACTTGTGAAATCATGTAATATGAAAAAACACATAAAGTTAATCACAAAATACATATGAAAATAATTTCACATGAATAAATTCAGCAGAGTGCTTATATTTTCCTTTTGTCTGACTATATTTTCAGAGTGAAAAAATATACATTAGTATGTGCAAGACAAATTTAAACAAATATGTTACAATCATATTTATTTTGGTTATATCTGAAAACTTTTACATACAGTTTTTAAAAACTTTTCAGCAGTGGAGTCAATTTGTCATCTGGCAAGCAAGGGAAATATATCTTTCTGAGATCAGGGAAGCCATAATGAAATTGGCTAAGAGTCTTCTATTTATTTATGTTTATGTTTTTTTTTTTTTTTACTGTGCCATGTGGCATGTGGGATCTTAGTTCCTCTTGACCAGAGATTGAACCCCTGCCCCCTGCAATGGAAGCACAGAATCTTAACCACTGGACTACCAGGGAAGTCCCACATTTCTTCCATTCTGAAACAATTTTTTTATAATATCAGTTTAAAGATTTTTTTTTCAATTTATGTTAATGTGTATGAATCTTTTAGTTTGTGTTGAAAGTTTAGAAACCAATAGCCAGATGTTAAGAAACAAAAAGTAATTTGAATCATCACTAAATTCTGCTAATAAAACTTCTACAGAAACCTTTGTTAATACATTACTTAGCTATCCAGCTGGTATAATACCCTAGCCAAACAAAAAGTTAAAGCAATAAGTAAAGTGCATCTAATAACCAGAGGAAAATATAAAGAAATAACTGAAAGTTGATCAACCACTGGTTTTATGCATTGTCTATCAAATGTTGACAGACAATTTTATTCTTGTGAAGAAATTAAATAACAACACAAAACTGGAAATGATGTTTTATTTATATTCATATAGATAAAATAGATAAAACAGACTGGTTAAAAATTGGGAAGCAGTATGTCAAAGCTGTATATTGTTACCCTGTTTATTTAATTTATATGCAGGATACATTATGCAAAATGCTACACTGGATGAAGTAAAAGCTGCAATCAAGATTGCTGGGAGAAATATCAACAACTTCAGATATGCAGATGATGCCACCCTAATGGCTAAAAGTGAAGAGGAACTAAAGAGACTCTTGATGAGGGTGAAAGAGGAGAGTGAAAAAGCTGGCTTAAAACTCAACATTCACAAAACTAAGATCATCTGGTCACAGCACTTCATGGGGAAGAAATGGAAAGTGACAGACTTTATTTTCTTGGGATTCAAAATCACTACGGACAGTGGCAGAAGCCATGAAATTAAAAGATGCTTGCTCCTTGAAAGAAAAGCTATGACAAACCTAGACAGCCTATTAAAAAGCAGAGACATCACTTTCCTGACTGCCGACAAAGGTCTGTATAGTCAAAGCTACGTTTTTTTCCTGTAGTCATATATTAATGTGAGAGTTGGACCATAAAGAAGGCTGAACTTGAAAGAATTGATGCTTTTGAACTGTGATGCTGGAGAAGACTCTTCAGAGACTCTTGGACCGCAAGAAGATCAAACCAGTCCATCCTAAAGAAAATCAACCCTGAATATTCATTGGAAGGACTGATGCTGAAGTTAAAGCTCTAATATTTTGGCTACTTGGTGAAAAGAGCCAATTTACTGGAGAAAACTTGCTGGGAAAGATTGAGAGCAGGAGAAGTGGATGATAGAAGATAAAATGGTTGGATGATATCATCAACTCCATGGACATGAGTTTGAGTAAACTCTGGGAGACAGTGAAGGACAGGGAAGCCTGGCATGCTGCAGTCCATGGGGTTGCAAAGAGTTGGACACAACCGAGTCACTGAACAACAACAGCAATAGCTAAATGTTACACTTTGGGGTATTCAAACTGAGAAGATAAACACAATTGCAAAAAAAGAAAAAGAAAAAAGGTTAATTTTTTCTATTTTCCTGTTTTTGGTGTTATCTAGCTACCTAAGACGGAGAAGGCAATGGCACCCCACTCCAGTACTTTTGCCTGGAAAATCCCATGGATGGAGGAGCCTGGTCGGCTGCGGTCCATGGGGTCGCTAGAGTTGGACAAGACTGAGCGACTTCACTTTCACTTTTCACTTTCATGCATTGGAGAAGGAAATGGCAACCCACTCCAGTGTTCTTGCCTGGAGAATCCCAGGGACGGGGAAGCCTGGTGGGCTGCCGTCTCTGGGGTCACACAGAGTCGGACATGACTGAAGTGACTTAGCAGCAGTAGCAGCAGCTACCTAAGAAAGGTTTTCCTGAATACTCAAATTGGTCCACAAGACACCATTTAAGGCGTTGCTTAGTTGTCTTATGTTGTTTGAATTTGGTTATTTGTTTCAGCTTTTCTCTGTAGTCCTTCTCATTGTTAGATTTGTGTTTACTTGTTTGCCTGCTTGTAGGTTTCCCTGGTGGCTCAGAAGGTAAATAATCTGCCCATAATGCAGGAGATCCAGGTTTGATCCCTGGGTCAGGAAGATCCCCTGAAGAAGGGAATGGGAATTTTATCATAATTAAATAATCATGGGAACACGAGAATTTTAGCATGGAAATAAATAATACAACTGATCACATACTTAGGTTACTTTTATTTTCTGCTATTAGAATATTAATATGAGCACACATTAACATAAATACTTGTCTTAATCTATCCACAGTTTCTAGGCTTCATCTTATTGATATCTTTCCTTTACCTTATGAAGCTACTTGCTCATTGCCTTTCCAACACAAACAGCTTCACCAGACTCTACTTTGGAGACTGTGAGAATTTTTTGAATCTTGCCCTCTTTCCCTAAGTACTTAAAAAATGTAAGAACCCCCTAAAAACCTAGGGAACCACAAATTCCTTAGAAACATGTCACTGTTTTTGCATATTTTTAAATCTATCTCATCTCCCATCTTTCCTGAACTTCATTGTGGTGTCTACTGGATCTAGCTAGTTTTTAAATGAAAGGGTTATTTTAAATTGAAGATGTTAAGATTTTAACTCATGTATAATGAGTTTGTAGCAACAAATATTCCATTATAAATTTTTGCTTCTTTTATGGACTTCTTCTCACCTTTATTGGCATTGATATTAATGTACACTTATCAAAATATCTTGATACATCAATGAGTTTTTATTGACAAGGGGAAAAATAGCCTTATTTTTCCTTCAAAAACTAATCATCATTTTTCTTTGTAACTCTGTGCTCAGTGCAGATGCAACTGGCTAAATGTGAAAACCTCAGGAGATTAGTAGAAAATTCAGTATATCTTATTATTTAGTAAGTGAAATATTTTAGTTTCTGAATTATTTGAATATTAAAGAAAAGGTTAATTGTTTTAAAACATATATGCTGATATCAAATATTTATTGAAAAATGATGCTAATTAATTATAATTACTATAAAACTTTGCAATTGGTCACTCATATTCAGTATAAAATAATAAAATTGGATAAAAAATTATTTAAGCATATTAGTAATGTTTAATGCAAGAATTTATCAAAATTAACAGTGATATAAGTGTGAGTTAATCTTATAGCTCTTAATAAAAGCAAAGTGTTTTATTTGTTGCCCTTAGTGAAAATGCACTGGTAATACTAAGCTGTGCCATGTGAACACCTATTGCCTCTTAAACATTTCCTTCAAGATACTAATACATTTTTAGAAAGTTTCTGTAGAAGTAGGCATATATGATATCAGTTATTATACTTCCTTAGCTTCACATTTTCAATTCTTGATTATAACTTTAAACTAACATACATTATCTAGATTTCTATGGTTTTCTTTTTTTTCTTATTAATCAGGCCCATACTGATGTTTTTGGTGTTACTGATTTTTGAAAACTTGAGAGAATTCATTTAGTAAGCAGATTTATTTTTTGAAATTACTACAAGATTTCTAGGCTTCTAAGCATAATTAAAGTTAATGAACGAAAAAATTAATTGCTCTATTTTAAAGCACTGTTTAGAGGCTTACAAAACCTGAACAAGTCAATACATGAGATAATCAATCTCTTAACAATCTTGAATAATAAATATGCAATCGCTCTAAATCCACATTCACTTTTTCTCAGCATACCAGATGCAGGCTGAAAACCCAATAGGGTTGGTAGCTGACCTGTGATGCTCAGTCTTTTCATTGTTTTGATGTTCAGATATGCTTTCTGTTGACATGTGTGGGTTTTCTCTGTCCACTATTGAGGATACACCTGCCTTCAGGATACACCTGAAGCAATATATTTCATTTTCTGCAAATATCTGAGGGAATTTTCTGTGTTGCTCTATTAAGTAAATAAATGCTGAAAAGATCAACAAAATAAATGGGCTACCATAAGTAAGTTACAAAATTAAAGGAACTTATTTACATTTATGCATTTCAACCATTATATATGTTTGAATAAGAGTTATGACTTTGCGAAATAAATATTTGTTAAGTGGAACACAGGGTGCCAGATGGTGAGCTGTGGTTCAACAGAAGACCACAAGAGAAACTGAGATGGAGTTTATTACTCACAGGTCTTGGGGAAAGTACATGAAACATCTTAAAGAGCTACTTGGGGGAGGTAAGGCAGGATGCAGACAGAGAGTCACAGTCCTTCACTAGGGTCTGTGGGTTGAGTGCTTTGGGGTTCCCAAGCTAAGGCACACTTGGTCAAGTCAAACTACAAAGAGTGGAGTTTTAGTGAGATCCACAGGGATCTCTTCTATGGGGCACGATGGACAAGCCCCAAGAGATAAGGAGACTTTTTATCACAAGGGCTGTTGGGAAATTCATATCATGAACTGAAATTTGCTTGTGACTCTGCAAGCTATCTCCTAGGCCATGGGCTTGCTTGAGGGGCTAGTGTCAGTTTAAGGCCAAACAAAATGGATGTCAAGGCAACAATGGAACAGTTCAGCTAACTCTCAACAATACACATACATACATACACAACGAAAGATGTGTATGTATATATACATTTATAAATAAGAGTAAGTTTAGTTTCTATCAATTTATACATATTTAAACCAAAAAATATTTTAGCCAAGCAAGATAAAATGGTATCAAAAAAGGAGGGAAAGAAAGGATAACAAGAGATTCTTCCTCTGCTTCCTTTCATTTGTTCCTTTAAGGAACTTTCCAGTTTCATTTTTCTCCTTTTACAGTCTGTAATTTACCAGATAAAATATATTTGCTATCATTAGCCCCTGTTTAATAAAAACACTTATGTTGCAAATTTCTCTGTAAAAAAGTGTTTGGTGGAGAAGAAAACACCTTCTATAAATTATAAACATTATTTGTGCATTGTCCATTTTCAGGCTTCCAAGCAAAATGAAAATATTAGTCAATGGCATTTCAAATTTCCTCAGTATTTGTGTACTTTTAAAGGCTATAATCAATCCTTAAAAATTCTGAAATATCTTATGTCTATTATTTTCAGTATAGACTTATTCAGTTCAGTCACTCAGTCGTGTCCAACTCTTTGCAACCCCATAGATTGCAGCACATCAGGCTTCCCTGTACATCACGAACTCCCAGAGCCTACTCAAACTCTTATCATAACCCTGGTGATACCATCCAACCATTTCATACTCTGTCATTCCCTTCTCCTCCCACCTTCAATCTTTCCCAGGATCAGGGTCTTTTCCAGTGAGTCAGTTCTTCACAACAGGTGGCCAAATTATTGGAGTTTCAGCATCAGTCCCTCCAATGAATATTCAGGACTGATTCCTTTAGGATGGACTGGTTGGATCTCCTTGCAGTCCAAGGGACTCTCAAGAGTCTTCTCCAACACACAGTTAAAAAGCATCAATTCTTCGGTGCTCAACTTTCTATATAGTCCAACTCTCACATCCATACATCACTACTGGAAAAACCATAGCTTTGACTAGATGGACCTTTGTTGGCAAAGTAATGTCTCTACTTTTTAATAAACCTTCTAGGTTGGTCATAGATTTTCTCCCAAGGAGCAAGTGTCTTTTAATTTCATGGCTACGGTCACCATCTGCAGTGATGTTGGAGCCCCCCAAAATAAATTCTGTCAATGTTCCACTGTTTCCCCATCTATTTGCCATGAAGTGATGGGACTGGATGTGATGATCTTAGTTTTCTGAATGTTGAGTTTTTTTTTTAATTAATTAATTTATTTTAATTGGAAGCTAATTACTTTACAATATTGTAGTTGTTTTGCCATACAGCAACATGAATCAGCCACATGTGCACATGTGTTCCTCATTCATAACCCCCCTCCTCACTTCGCTCCCCATCCCATTGCTCAGGGTCATCCCAGTGCACCAGCCCTGAGCACCCTGTCTCATGCATCAAACCTGGACTGATGATCTGCTTCACATATGATATTATACATGTTTCAATGCCATTCTCCCAAATCATCCCACGGTCTCCCTCTCCCACACAGTCCAAAAGACTGTTCTTTACATCTGTGTCTCTTTTGCTGTCTCGCATATAGGGTCATCATTACCATCTTCCTAAATTCCATATATATGCATTAGTGTACTATATTGGTGTTTTTTCTTTCTGAATTACTTTACTCTGTATAATAGGCTCCAGCTTCATCCACCTCATTAGAACTGATCCAAATGCATTTTTTTAATGGCTGAGTAATATTCCATTGTGTATATGTACCACAGCTTTCTTATCCACTCATCTGCTGATGGACATCTAGGTTGTTTCCATGTCCTGGCTATTGTAAACAGTGTTGCGATGAACATGTTGGGGTACACATGTCTCTTTCAATTCTGGTTTCCTCGGTATGTATGCCCAGCAGTGGGATTGCTGGGTCATATGGCAGTTCTATTTCCAGTTTTTTAAGGAATCTCCACTGTTCTCCATAGTGGCTGTACTAGTTTGCATTCCCACCAACAGTGTAAGAGGATTCCCTTTTCTCCACAGCCTCTCCAGCATTTATTGTTTGTAGACTTTTTGATAGCAGGCATTCTGACTGGCGTGAGATGGTACCTCATTGTGGTTTTGATTTGCATTTCTCTGATAATGAGTGATGTTGAGCATCTTTTCATATGTTTGTTAGCCATCTGTATGTCTTCTTTGGAGAAATGTGTGTTACTTCTTTGGCCCATTTTTTGATTGGGTCATTTATTTTTCTGGAATTGAGCTGCAGAAGCTGCTTGTATATTTTTGAGATTAACTCTTTGTCAGTTGCTTCATTTGCTATTATTTAAGTCAACTATTTCACTCTCCTCTTTCACTTTCATCAAGAGGCTCTTTAGTTCTTCTTTGCTTTCTGCCATAAGGGTGGTGTCATCTGTGTATCTGAGGTTATTGATATTTCTCCCAGCAATCTTGATTCCAGTTGTGCTTCATCCAGCCTAGCATTTAAGTTAAATAAGTAGGGTGACAATATACAACCTTGACTTACTCCTTTCCCGATTTGGAACCAGGCTGTTGTTCCATGTCCAGTTCTAGCTGTTACTTCTTGACCTGCATACAGATTTCTCAGGTGGCAGGCCAGGTGGTCTGGTATTCCCATCTCTTTCAGAATTTTCTACTATTTTTTGTGATCCTCACAGTCAAAGGCTTTGGCATAGTCAATAAAGCAAAAGTAGATGTTTTTTCTAGACCTCTCTTGCCTTTTTGATGATACAGTGGATATTGGCAATTTAATTTCTTGTTCCTCTGCCTTTTCTAAATTCAGCCTGAACATCTGGAAGTTCACGGTTCATGTACTGTTGAAGCCTGAGTTGGAAAACTTTGAGCATTGCCTTTCTTCTGGATTGGAATGACCTTTTCCAGTCCTGTGGCCACTGCTGAGTTTTCCAAATTTGCTGGCATATTGAGTGCAGCACTTTCACAGCATCATCTTTTGGATTTGAAACAGGTCAACTGGAATTCCATCACCCCCTCTAGCTTTGTTCATAGCAATGCTTCCTAAGGCCCACTTGACTTTGCATTACAGGATTAAGATATTTTTTGTATAGTTTTATTGTGTATTCTTGCCACCTCTTCTTAATATCTTCTGCTTCTGTTAGGTCCATACAATTTATGTCCTTTATTGTGCTCATCTTATTACTTTTTTCTAATTGGTTGTTATTGGAAAGCTATTATTCTTCTAATATTTCTCAACACTGTAGTTTCAGAAAGAGTGGAATAGCATTAACTTTAAGAGTTAGAGGAGATTCAAATTAGTTAACTCCTTATTAGTAGGTGAGTCTGAGTCATAAATGAACATTAAATGATTCTATCACAACACTCCCATTGTAAATATAATAGTAATTTAAATATAATAGTAATAATGGTAGATAGCATTTATTGAGTGTGCTATTCACTGCTTTAAAACATTTTAAGTATAGTATGTCCCTTAACGTTTAAATTGCTGCTAAGGCAAATAGATTATTTGCCTTATAATATTTGCTAAGGCAAATTATTATCTTCATTTTAGAGATGAAGTAGATAAACAATGCAATTACTAAAAAGGTTATTTTTTAAAATATAAATTTATTTATTTTAATTGGAGGTTAA
Organism: Bos grunniens; assembly: GCF_055505025.1. Classification (NCBI taxonomy): domain Eukaryota; kingdom Metazoa; phylum Chordata; class Mammalia; order Artiodactyla; family Bovidae; genus Bos; species Bos grunniens. The sequence goes on along the minus strand of NC_141170.1, from coordinate 110,265,170 downwards.
TTACTTTACAATATTGTATTGGTTTTGCCATACATCAATATGAATCTGCCACAGGTATACACGTGTTCCCCATCTTGAACCCCCCTCCCTCCTCTCTCCCCATACCATCCCTCTGGGTCATCCCAGTGCACCAGCCCCAAGCATCCAGTATCATGCATCGAACCTGGACTGGGGATTCGTTTCATATATGATATTATACATGTTTCAATGCCATTCTCCCAAATCATCCCACCCTCTCCCTCTCGCACAGAGTCCAAAAGACTGTTCTATACATCTGTGTCTCTTTTGCTGTCTTGCATACAGGGTTATCATTACCATCTTTCTAAATTTCATATACATGTGTTAGTATACTGTATTGGTAAAAGATTATTTTTTAACGTATGTCTCTGGCTCCCACACTCCAATTTTACTACTGTGTCTGATCACAAATGACTTACTTGAGTTTTGAAGATCCTGTATATGATGCTCTGCTTTTGACATTTTTAAAACTAAGAGGAGAAGCTTATCTTTCCTTCCAAATTTAGTTTTCATGAAGAAATTCACCATAATCTGGAGTTTTCGTATGATTTTACTGATGGAGTACCCCATTATGATCATTTGCAAACTGTTTTCATTTATATATGCATACACATGTCTTTTTAATATGAAAGTGTGTTTATTTTTGTTCTTTACATGAACAGATTCCCAAATTGATTCTACTACAGAATCCTGGTCTACAAAGTGTTCAAGATATTTGACTCAGTGTTTTTTTTTTTTTTTTTTTCAACTTTTTAAATGAGTGATAATTCTGCGCTATCTCCAATCTCCAATGCATGTATATCTAGAAAGTAATGTCCCAGGTATGATTTTCAAATCTGATGGATGCATTCATTCTGTGTTGCTTTGTTTTTAAATGAATTCTGGTTGAGACCAGTTCCAGAGTGTGGGGACTGATAGCATTTCTCATTCTGTGCACTGGTGTTTCCCACCCAAACCAAACTACCACCAGTACTGCAGCTAGTGACATTCTATTTATTCATAAGAATCAATTAATCAATTTGTTATCATATTTGAAAGATGACATATTAAATCTGCAGAAACTGTGTGCCATTAGGGAAAGAACACAAGATTACAAATCAGGCCTACCAAATCATTTTCTGAGCAGCAAGGAGCGACTGCGTGGCGCTGGAGCAGAGAGAGGTGGCTTACTCCTTGGAAGGAAAGTTATGACCAACCTAGAAAGCACATTAAAAAGCAGAGACATTAATTTGCCATCAAAGGTCCATCTAATTGAGGATATGGTTTTTCCATTGGTCATGTATGGATGTGAGAGTTGGACTATAAAGAAAGCTGAGTGCTGAAGAATTGATGCTATTGAACTGTAGTGTTGGAGAAGACTCTTGAGAGTCCCTTGGACTGCAAGGAGATCCAACCAGTCCATCCTAAAGGAGATCAGTCCTGGGTGTTCAGCGGAAGGACTCATGCTGAAGCTGAAACTCCCATACTTTGGCCACCTGATGCAAGGAACTGACTCTTTGGAAAAGACCCTGATGCTGGAAAAGATTGAGGGCAGGAGGAGAAGCAGACGACAGAGGATGAGATGGTTGGATGGCATCACCAGCTCGTTGGATGTGAATTTGGGTAAACTCTAGGAGTTGGTGATGGACAGGGAGGCCTGGTGTGCTGCAGTCCATGGGGTCGCAAAGAGTCAGACATGACTGAGAGACTGAAATGAACTGAGATCATTTTCTTAGCTTCCTTGTTTATTGGTCATATGAATTCAGGTAATAAATATGGCCCATATTCATTGATATGCATTCTCAGTTTAAAAACTGGTTTAATAGACACAAACTTATTTGACTCTCATGCTATGAGTGAGTTAGTTGCCATTATAATTTCTGTGCCTACATATTTGAAATCTGAAATTTAGAGAAATTACAATTTCATCCAAAGTTTAACCTGGGCTAAAAAAGTGAACCCAGGCAGAGCTCTAGGACTTAGGGCTTCACATAAAGTCCTTTCCTTGGCCATACTACATTTTTCTTGATTATGTATGGATGGAGTTGCAGCTGATAATCAAATAAAATGTTATATCTCAAAGTAATAGGTAAACTCTGAAATAAATACAGAATACAATATTTTTCTTCTAGATCAATTTTTAAAGAAGTATTGCATTTGTTTTTTTTTTTTTTTACTTTATATGTACACAAATTAGAACATATAATTAATACATGTGTGTTAGTCACTCAGTTGTGTCTGACTCTTTGCGACCCCATAGACTGCAACCCACTAGGCTCCTCTGTCCATGGAATTCTCCAGGCAAGAATACTGGAGTTGGGTTCCATTCCCTTCTCCAAATTAATACATATTTCTTATAAAAATAAAAATCAAAGTGGTACAGTACTTCTTCACTGTTTCATTCCTCAGAGAATTTACTGTTAATTTACAATCACACATATATACATAAATAGCAATGTATCTGCTATGTGGTCTTTGTTGTTGTTATTATTCAGTCACTAAATTGTGTTTGTTTCTTTGTGACCCCATGGACAGCAAAACACCAGGCTTCTCTGTCCTAGAGTATCACCTGGAGTTTCCTCAAATCATGTCCATTGAGTTGGTGATGCTATCTAACCCTCTTATCCTCTGTCACCTCCTTCTTCTTTTGCCTTCAGTTTTTCCCAGCATCAGGGTCTTTTCCAATGAGTCAGCTCTTTGTATCAGGTAGCCAAAGTATTGGAGCTTCAGCTTCAGCAGCATTCCTTCCAATGCATATTCAGGGTTGATTTCCTTTAGGTTGACTGTTTTGAACTCCTTACAATCCTCTCTCCAAGGGATTTCCCAGGCAAGAATACTGGAGTGGGTTGCTATTTCCTTCTCCAAGGGATCTTCCTGATCCAGGGATCAAACCCAGGTGTCCTGCATTGGCAGGTGGATTCTTTATCACTAAGCCACCTGGGAAGCCTATGCACTTAGTAACTGAAATATTAATAATAGGAAAGTATTTAGAAACTACATGCTAATATTTGCATTAAGATATCTAGTATGATAACTGTTATTTTGTAGTTTTAGAATGTATTGGCTAATTTTATGTTAGAATAAGTAGACTGTCTTCCATAATGGGATTTGTTGTTCAGTCCCTAAGTCATGTCCAGCTCTACGTGACCCCATGGAGTGCAGCATTCCAGGCTTCCCTGTCCTTCATTATCTCCCAGAACTTTCTCAAACTCATGTCCATTGAGTCAGTGATGCCACCCAAACATTTCATCCTTTGTTGTCCCTTTATCCTCCCTCCCTCAATCTTTCCTAGCATCAGGGTCTTTTCCAGTGGGTTGACTCTTCACCTCAGGTGGTCAAAGTATTGAAGCTTCAGCATCAGTCCTTCCAATGAATATTCAGGGTTGATTTTCTTTAGGATTGACTAGTGTGATCTCCTTGCTGTCCAAGGAACTCTTAAGAGTCCTCCAGCAGCACAGTTTGAAAACATCAATTCATTGGTGCTCAGCTTTATGGTCCAACTCTCGCATCCATACATTACTACTGGAAAAACCATACCTTTGAGTGTACAGACCTTTGTTGGCAAAGTTATGTCTCTGCTTTTTAATATGCTTTCTAGATTTGTCATACCTTTTCTTTCAAGGAGCAAGTGTCTTTTAATTTCATGGCTGCAGTCACTGTCCATAGTGACTTTAGAGACCAAGAAATAAAATCTACCACTGTTTACAAATTTTCCCCATCTATTTGCCATGAAATGATGGGAGCAGATGCCATTTTCTCAGTTATTTGAATGCTGAGTTCATCTTCATCAAGAAGCTCTTCAGTTCTTCTTCACTTTCTGACATTAAGATGGTATCATCTGCTTGGGTCTCCTCAAATCAGACTGCCGCTGCTGCTAAGCCGCATCAGTCGTGTCCGACTCTGTACGACCCCATAGACGGCAACCCAACAGGCTCCTCTGGCCCTGGGATTCTCCAGGAAAGAATACTGGAGTGGGTTGCTATTTCCTTCTCCAATGCATGAAAGTGAAAAGTGAAAGTGAAGTCGCTTAGTCGTGTCTGACTCTTAGCGACCCCACGGACTGTAGCCCACCAGGCTCCTCCATCTATGGGATTTTCCAGGCAAGAGTACAGGAGTGGGGTGCCATTGCCTTCTCCGCAAATCAGACTAATGGCCTAAACAAACAAACAAACAAACAAAAAAAAAAAAAAAAAAAAAACCCAGAAGACTGGTCTCTCCAAACAAGGGGAAGCAAGAGAGTAATCTCAAAAGATTTCTTTGGACATCATCTGTATATCAACTCTCCTGAGTCTCCAATCTGCTGCCCCAAAATCTGCTGCAGATTTTGGATTCACCAGTCTCCATAAAGATATAAGCCAATCCATTAGTATAAATCAATCTCTATCTCTGCTTCTCTCTGTCTCTGTTTTTCACTGTCTTTCTCAGTCTCTGCCTGTGAAATTTCACAGGCAATAAACATTTATTTCTGAAATAACTTTTATAATTACTATTTGTCCAATTTGAAATAAAATTTAAGATAGAAATTCTAAAATCATTACAAATGTCTATGTAGTTTCAAAGCCCATCTTAATTGAACATTTTCACATAATGAAGGCATTTTGGTTTTAATATAGTTCATCTTGTTTTAAATTTTAAAAATGAGCTAAAATGATTTATGGTACATATCACATGATTTAGAAATTTATGTTTTCTTAAGATTGCTGCTGCTGCTGCTAGGTCACTTCAGTCATGATTTCTCTTTTATAAAAACATTTGTTCCATTCCCTTCAAAGGTACATATCTTTTCTGTAAGTAATTTTTCTGTTTTCTTTTTTTTTCTATTTTTGAAATTTGTTTTTTTTGTGTGTTTTCTTTTTTCCTTTTAGTTGTTTCATAGAGAATGTCACTGAATCACCACAAATAAATGGTCTAAAAAACAAGTACAAGCATAAATGGGTATCAAAAATTTGAACAAAATCTTTCAGAGAAAGGCATAATTGAAAAGAAAACAAAAAATCAGAAATCTTTGCAGAATCCATGACCTTAGGAATAGTTTTTAAACTATTGAAGTTAGTTTTGTTCCTTGAAAATAATGAAAAGAAAAAAAGAAAAGGAACTGTTTCCCCTGGATGTTTTGAAAACTGACCTGTATTGTGGAACAACAGTTTTAACATAACTCAACTTATGTTTCTATCAAATAATAGCCTCACATAACTATTATTATGGAAGTAACAATGATAAAATAATAAAATATGATTTAGAAGCAAAGTACATCTCTTTATCATTATTAAAATTGGATGAGCATGTACAGACACATTCATTGCCAAAGTGAGAACAGGTCTGAATTTGCTCTGCAGCTACTGTATAGCGAAGAACTTTGTTGACTTTTTCCTTTGCTTCCTGGCATGGAAACCCTATAACCTGGTAATTTCTTGAGTAATAGAAGTATCTGTTGTTTGTAATGAGGCCATCAGATTAGATGAGTTCATGCTAAAGAAGTGGTGGGTATGCAAACAAGATGACTCAGGTTGAAGTCTAGTTCCTCAGAAAGGGCAACCATGTGATTAGAGATGTGGAGCTCTGAGGCAGGTGATGTAAGCATGACCTCTGGGTATCCCATGGGGGCTAGAATTTGAGTTTAAATCATTTGGCCAATGATTCAATCAATCATGCTTATGAAATGAACTTGAAACTTGAGTTCCCTTTCTGGTTAACAATATTCTGCACATATTTCTATGAGTCAACATGCTGGGAGAATGACACCTCCTGACTCCAAAAGAGATAGGACATGTAAGCTTCAAGACTGCGCCCTCCTAGACCTCTTATGTGGTCACATAGACCTCTATACTTGTCTTTTCTTTTCACTGTCCCAGATTTGTATCCATATTGCTATAATAAAATTATAATCATAAGTATAGCACATTGAGTGAATGGTATCTGAATGGTTGGTAGGAAGTCCAGGATTTGTAGCCAGTTGCTCAGAAGTACAGATAGTCTAAGATCCCCTAAGCTGGCAGCTGGTTCCTGAAGTGAGGGCAGTTTTGTTGGGATCTGTACCCTTAGTCTGTGGAATCTACACTAACTCCTGCAAGTTAGGTCAGAAGTCATTGTAGCTACCATGATGGTCTTGATTTTCCTGCTTTATACACTGTAAATCTATTGTCAGGCACAAGCTTTGGGGCATGTAACGTTATTATTCCCATTGTCAAATCAGGAGCATTTTGTTCAATACTGTATAACCTTGTGTTTTATTACTTTGGCTGGTAGTTTGGATAACATGTCCTGAATAGGTAATAGAATCAGTCAAAGCAAATTTCATTTCTCTACAGCAATAAGGATTCTTGTCCTTTCCAATTTTGTAAACTGCCTGATATCTTGCAATTACTAAACACACTCTAATTGACCCAAATGATAGAGTCAGAATTGGTTAGATGCTTTTGAACCTGGATTTACATCACTACAACATAAAGGTATAATTTAATTATCTTGATCAGGCTCTGTTAGAGAGTGAGAAGACTTGGTGAACCTAAGAGCTTAAATTAAATTTGTAGAATTATTTTTTAATCAAAACTTCTCAGTGCAATGGAGCAATACATCAAATTTTTGATAATAGGAATTTTAATAAACAGAATTAACCTGTTTGTGAACAAAAACAAAATGATCATGCATTGCATTATCCCTTGAATTTAGGCAAAATATACTTTAATATGTTTGAAAATACAGTTGATGATAACTGCTACCATAATTTTAACTTTAAAAATATTTGACTTCTTTCTGTTATAATCCTCATTATTATTAATTTGTAGTTGCAAACTATTTACTTTGCTTATACTCTAATATGTTTACTGCAACCACTTTTTGAACCTCCTCTCCTTCTTTGAATGTTTCCTAGTTATCTACTCAGGGACAAGTTCTCCTGGAGGTGTGGGGGATGTCATTAAATTTGATTTTTGTCCTAGTTTGACTGAAAGGAGTAGACTAGAGATGTAGTGCTATCACTGTGATCACTGGGAATTAAATAAGGCTGTGCATATAAGAACACTGTCATGTATAAGCTATAAACTTAAAAAGCAGTACTCAGACTCTATTCTGAGGTGATAAAGAGTCATTCTCTCACACACACTAAAAATGAACGCACAGGGATAGAGTTTCACCAAGTATTTATATCAGCAAATTCAGTTTAACTTAATAGGTTACAATAACTATCGAAATGCAATGCCATTTAATCAATCAACCAACCAGGACCCAGTGAAAAAGATGCATTTCTATGTAACTCAGAAGCATTTAATATAAAATTAAGAAAAGCCGTACTATTATAGACAAAACACACTAGCATTTTACAAAAACTAATACAAATTATGGGAATAATTTCACCTCAGAAAAGATTATTTTTATTTGTATTCATTATCAGAGAGAAGACTATTTCAGCTTTAGGTATATTCCATTGAATAATCTCTGTGGAAATATTTTCACAATGCTGAATTTTTAAAATTAATTTATTTATTCTTGGCTGCACTGGATCTTCATTGCGGCATACAGGCTTTCTCTAGTTGTGGAGGGCGGTGACTACTCTCCAGCTGCAGTACACAAGCTTTTCATTGCAGTGGCCACTCTTGTTGCAGAGCACAAGTTCTAAGCACTCTGGCTTCATTGTTGCAGCTTGCTGGCCTTCAGTAGTTTCACCACAGGGCACGTGGGTAGCTCACGGCACCCCACTCCAGTACTCTTGCCTGGAAAATCCAATGGACGGAGGAGCCTGGTAGGCTGCAGTCCATGGGGTCGCGAAGAGTCGGACACGACTGAGTAATTTCCGTTTCACTTTCATGCATTGGAGAAGGCAGTGGCAACCCACTCCAGTGTTCTTGCCTGGAGAATCCCAGGGACGGCGAAGGCTGGTGGGCTGCCATCTATGGGGTCGCACAGAGTCGGACACGACTGAAGCGACTTAGCAGTAGCAGCAGCACAGGTCTAGAGTGCACAGGCTTCAGTAGTTGTGGCTCATGAGCTTTACAGAGCTTGAGCTCAGGTAGATGTGGTGCATGGGCTTAGTTGCTCCCTTGCATGTGGAATCTTCCTGGACACAGGGATTGAATCCGTGTTCCCTGTATTGGCAAGCAGATCCTTATCCACTGTATCACCAGGGAAGATCAGGTGCTGAATTTTTTTTTAAGAAGTTAAAAGGAAAAACATTAACTTACTGAAGACTTATGACTCTTCTACATTGTCTAATGTAGGGCATTAGCAATACCCTTCTGTAGTATCTGAAATTGAACTAATGAAGTCATAGGGAAAATAACACTATACAGGCAAATCTTATACTCCCTATATATATCATTAATATCATTTTTGGTATCCTTAGAATAGATAGAAAAAATAGATAATGTTCAAGTTTTTGTACAGCACAAATACAACAGAAAGCAAAGTATGAAAAATTTTTATCCACTTCTTTAAAATGCACACATATGTATGTCTGTCTTTTTAAGTGACAAATAGATTTTAAAATTAGAAAAAATACTTATCATTTACTTTTCCCTAATGGAATAAAAGTCTCATCTCTATACAATTGAAGTTCTAAATTAATTATACAATTTAAAATAATGCCCTTTTTTTTTTTAAATTATGAACTCTTGACTTATCCTGTTTACAGGATCTCTATTCAAGATCACCTCCACTTTAGCAACAAAGTACAATTTGTGTTAATATCCCTAATTATAAATTTTTGTTGTTAAACAATATTTAATTGGCTGAGAATTACCTTTCCTTTTTATCACCTATATTGCCAATTGCAGACATAGGAAATGAAGCTTAATGTACATAAAAACAAATTATAGACTGTAATTTCATTCTCTCTAATGTCAGGCATATGTGTTTTCAGGCTGAAAGGCACTATATCTCTGAATTTTAGAGCAATTTAAATAAAGGGAATTATTCAGGAGATTACTGAAAAGGGATTAGTGACAAAATTAGGCAGAACTGTGTGTCTCTGTCCCTGCTTGATTACTCTGCCCTCTTAACTGCCTGAATGACAAAGATAACCCCATTGGTATGCCCTGCTTCGTGAAGCTATTGAGTAACTCAGAGTTCTCTAAATTTGTATCCATTAATAAAGTAACAGAGTATTGTCTTTATGAATTTTCCTTACCAGGACAAAAGAAATCATTATCAAAAGAAAACAGAACATAGTAATGCTGGAGTAGCATTGGCAACCCACTCTAGTACTCTTGCCTGGAAAATCCCATGGATGGAGGAGCCTGGTAGGCTGCAGTCCATGGCGTCGCTAAGAGTCGGATACGACTGAGCGGCTTCACTTTCACTTTTCACTTTGCTGCATTGGAACAGGAAATGGCAACCCACTCCAGTGTTCTTGCCTGGAGAATCCCAGGGACGGGGGAGCCTGGTGGGCTGCCATCTCTGGGGTTGTACAGAGTCCAACCAGTCCATTCTAAAGGAGATTAGTCCTGGGTGTTCATTGGAAGGACTGATATTGAAGCTGAAACTCCAATACTTTGGCTGCCTCATGTGAAGAGTTGACTCATTGGAAATAAACTTAGCAGCAGCAGCAGCAGCAGCAGCAGCAGCAGCAGCAGCATCATTGTCAGTAGTTTTTACACAAAACAAAAACAATGCTAATGATCTTTATATGTAATCATTATATAATTAGATAATGGCAATGCAGTTAAAATCCAAATGGCATTAATATTAAGAATTCCAATGATCTGTATTAGAATTTCCCTTTTTTGACCCAGACATATGGGGTGTACCTTCTTTTTTTTTTTTTAACTCTATGTAGTTTAGTTTATATTGTGTTTAATCTGCCAATTCTTAAATGTGCATTCTCTATTCTGTATACCCAGGCATGTGGATAATGATCTTATTTGTATTTGTATGAAACCGCGTGATGCTACATTTTCCAAACAGTAAAGATGATAAGATCAATTGGATCTCCTTGCAGTCCAAAGGACTCTCAAGAGTCTTCTCCAACACCACATTTCAAAAGCATCAATTCTTCGGTGCTCAGCTTTCTTCACAGTCCAATTTTCACATCCATACATGACCACTGGAAAACCATAGCCTTGACTAGATGGACCTTTGTTGGAAAAGTAGTGTCCTTGCTTTTCAATATGCTATCTGTCTAGCTTGGTCATAACTTTCCTTCCAAGGAGTAAGCGTCTTTTAATTTCACGGCTGCAGTCACCATCTGCAGTGATTTTGGAACCCCAAAAAATAAAGTCTGACACTGTTTCCACTGTTTCCCCATCTATTTCCCATGAAGTGATGGGACCGGATGCCATGATCTTCGTTTTGTGAATGTTGAGCTTTAAGCCAACTTTTTCACTCTCCTCTTTCACTTTCATCAAGAGGCTTCTTAGTTCCTCTTCATTTTCTGCCATAAGGGTGGTGTCATCTGCATATCTGAGGTTATTGATATTTCTCCCGGCAATCTTGATTCTAGCTTGTGCTTCTTCCAGCCCAGCATTTCTCATGATGTAGTCTTCATATAAGTTAAATTAGCAGGGTGAAAATATACAGCCTTGACATACTCCTTTTCCTATTTGGAACCAGTCTGTTGTTCCATATCCAGTTCTAACTGTTGCTTCCTGACCTGCATATAGGTTTCTCACTAAATGTTTTTATAAAACACTAGGAAAAGATTTTGAGCCAAGGAAATAGTCTGTCACTGTTTCCATTGTTTCCCTATCTATTTGAAATGATGGGACCATAGGTCATGACCTTAATTTTTTGAATGTTGAGTTTTAAGCCAGGTTTTTCACTCTCCTCTTTCACCTTCATCAAGAAGCTCTTTAGTTCCTCTTTGCTTTCTGCCATAAGGGTGGTTTCATCTTTTTTTTTTTTTTTTTTTTTTCTTGGGCTCCAAAATCACTGAAGATGGTGACTGTAGTCATGAAATTAAAAGATGCTTGCTCCCTGTAAGACAAGCTATGAGAAACCTAGACAGGGTATTAAAATGCAGAGGCATTACTTTGCCAACAATGGTCCATATAGTCAAAGCTACTGTTTTTCCAGTAGTTATGTATGGATGTGAGAGTTGCACCATAAAGAAGGCTGAGTGCCAAAGAATTGATGCTTTGGAACTGTGGTTTTGGAGAAGACTCTTGTGAATACCTTCGACTAAAGGAGATCAAACCAGTCAATCCTAAAGGAAATCAGTCCTGAGTATTCATTGGAAGGGCTGATGCTGAAGCTGAAGTTTCAATATATTGATCACATGATGCAAAGAGCTGACTCATTGGAAAAGACCGTGATGCTGGGAAAGATTGAAGGCAGGAGAAAAGGAAACAAAAGATAAGATAGTTGGATGGCATCACTGAGTCAATGAACAAGGAATCTGAGCAAGCTCTGGGAGGTGGTGAAGATAGGAAGCCTGCTGTGTTGCAATCCACGGGCTCTGCAAAGAGTCAAATATGACTAAATGACTGAACAACAGCAACAACCATTTTTAGAAATTGCTGTCGTTCACTATTAACAAGTGAAAATTAACTGCAGCCTAACAAGCTGCAGTCTATTGAGTCACAAAGAGTCAGACAGGACTGAGTGACTGAATAACAACAACAAAGATATCTCTGAGGATTGTTTTTAAACTTTCTCTGAATGTCATTATTCCCTCAATTTCATTTATGAGTTCACTAATTTGTATGATTTTCTCTTTTTCTTCTTACATGAATTTTATCTATGCATCAGAAAATTCAAACACTGAATTATTGAGTTTATTTGGGAGTGTTACTGTTTTTCTGTTTTTCTATTCATTATTTCCTGACTTAACAGTTTATCCCTGCCTTCCATTTTCCTTAGATTATTATGTTTTCTAAATTCCCTTTGAACTTTGATTGTATTTCTCTATTTTTTTTATTTCTTTTTTCCTTTTTTTTAAAAATTTTATTTATTTCTTAACTTTACAATATTGTATTGGTTTTGCCATATATCAACATGAATCCGCCACAGGTATACATGTGTTCCCCATCCTGAACCTCCTTCCACCTCCCTCCCTCTACCATCCCTTTGGATCGTCCTAGTGCACCAGCCCCAAGCATCCAGTATCGTGCATTGAACCTGGACTGGTGACTCATTTCATATATGATATTATACATGGTTCAATGCCATTCTACCAAATCATCCCACCCTCTCCCTCTCCCACACAGTCCAAAAGACTGTTCTATACATCAGTGTCTCTTTTGCTGTCTCATATACAGGATTATTGTTATCATCTTTCTAAATTCCATATATATGCATTAGTATACTGTATTGGTGTTTTTCTTTCTGGCTTACTTCACTCTGTATAATAGGCTCTAGTTTCATCCACCTCATTAGAACTGATTCAAATGTATTCTTTTTAATGGCTTAGTAATCCTCCATTGTGTATATGTACCACAGCTTTCTTATCCATTCATCTGCTGATGGACATCTAGGTTGCTTCCATGTCCTGGCTATTATAAACAGTGTTGCAATGAACACTGGGGTACACATGTCTCTTTCAATTCTGGTTTCCTCAGTGTGTATGCCCAGAAGTGGGATCGCTGGGTCATACGGCAGTTCTATTTCCAGTTTTTTAAGGAATCTCCACACTGTTCTCCATAGTGGCTGTACTAGTGTGCATTCCCACCCACAGTGTAAGAGGGTTCCCTTTTCTCCACACCCTCTCCAGCATTTATTATTTGTAGACTTTTGGATCGCAGCCATTCTGACTGGTGTGAAATGGTACCTCATAGTGGTTTTGATTTTCATTTCTCTGATAATGAGTGGTGTGGAGCATCTTTTCATGTGTTTGTTAGCAATCTGTATATCTTCTTTGGAGAAATGTCTATTTAGTTCTTTGGCCCATTTTTTGATTGGGTCATTTATTTTTCTGGAATTGAGCTATAGGAGTTGCTTGTATATTTTTGAGATTAGTTGTTTTTCTCTTGCTTCATTTGCTATTATTTTCTCCCATTCTGAAGGCTGTCTTTTCACCTTGCTTATAGTTTCATTTGTTGTGCAGAAGCTTTTAAGTTTAATTAGGTCCCATTTGTTTATTTTTGCTTTTATTTCCAATATTCTGGGAGGTGGGTCATAGAGGATCCTGCTGTGATGTATGTCAGAGAGTGTTTTGCCTATGTTCTCCTCTAGGAGTTTTATAGTTTCTGGTCTTATGTTTAGATCTTTAATCCATTTTGAGTTTATTTTTGTGTATGGTGTTAGAAAGTGTTCTAGTTTCATTCTTTTACAAGTGGTTGACCAGATTTCCCAGCACCACTTGTTAAAGAGATTGTCTTTAATCCATTGTATATTCTTGCCTCCTTTGTCAAAGATAAGGAGTCCATATGTGCATGGATTTATCTCTGGGATTTCTTTTTTGTTCCATTGATCTATATTTCTGTCTTTGTTCCAGCACCATACTGTCTTCATGACTGTGGCTTTGTAGTAGAGACTGAAGTCAAGCAGGTTGATTCCTCCAGTTCCATTCTTCTTTCTCAAGATTGCTTTGGCTATTCGAGGTTTTTTGTATTTCCATACAAATTGTGAAATTATTTGTTCTAGCTCTGTGAAGAATACCATTGGTAGCTTGATAAGGATTGCATTCAATCTATAGATGGCTTTGGATCGTATACTCATTTTCACTGTATTGATTCTTCTGATCCATGAACATGGTATATTTCTCCATCTATTAGTGTCCTCTTTGATTTCTTTCACCAGTGTTTTATAGTTTTCTATATATAGGTCTTTAGTTTCTTCAGGTAGATATATTCCTAAGTATTTTATTCTTTTCATTGCAATGGTGAATGGAATTGTTTCCTTAATTTCTCTTTCTATTTTCTCATTGTTAGTGTATAGGAATGCAAGGGATTTCTGTGTGTTGATTTTATATCCTGCAACTTTACTATATTCACTGATTAGCTCTAGTAATTTTCTGGTGGAGTCTTTAGGGTTTTCTATGAAGAGGATCATGTCATCTGCAAACAGTGAGAGTTTTACTTCTTCTTTTCCAATTTGGATTCCTTTTATTTCTTTTTCTGCTCTGATTGCTGTGGCCAAAACTTCCAAAACTATGTTGAATAGTAGTGATGAAGGTGGGCACCCTTGTCTTGTTCCTGACTTTAGGGGAAATGCTTTCAATTTTTCACCATTGAGGATAATGTTTGCTGTGGGTTTGTCATATATAGCTTTTATTATGTTGAGGTATGTTCCTTCTATTCCTGCTTTCTGGAGAGTTTTTATCATAAATGGATGTTGAATTTTGTCAAAGGCTTTCTCTGCATCTATTGAGATAATTATATGTTTTTTTATTTTTCAGTTTGTTAATGTGGTGTATTACATTGATTGATTTGCAGATATAATCTAACATTAGAGCATTCTTACTCTTAATGTTCATCCCTGTTTACCCACAGAAGTGCTACTCAAGTATTGGGTAATTTAAATGGCACAGCCACCAATCCATCAGTAAGGTCATTTGGTCAAGCACAGTGAGTCTTTTTCAGGGTGCAATAGGAAATACAGCACTGTTTAAAGATGTTGTAATCTTTCTGCTTGAATGCTTCAAGGCATTTTTGATTATCACTGAAGCCCAGGAAATTTCCTAGGACTTGTCTCAATACTATTAAACCTGAATACTTTACAGTACAATACAATATGAACTCAGGAGACCCCAGTTCGATTGTTTAGTTGGAAAGGTCCCCTGGAGAAGGGGTAGGTTACCCACTCCAGTATTCTTGGGCTTCCCTTGTGGCTCACCTGGCAGAGAATCTGACTGCAATGTGGGAGACCTGGGTTTAATCCCTGGGTTGGGAAGATCCCCTGGAGAAGGGAAAGGGTACCCACTCCAGTATTCTAGCCTGAAGAATTCCATGGACCATTCCATGGCTTGCAAATATTCAGACAGGGCTGAGCAACTTTCACTTTCACATGAACTCTTTTAGCATATTGATTAATTCCTCAAAACTTTGCTTGAAAAAGTTTTGTCAAATGCTTTTATTCTATTTTTTTCTTAATGGGTATTCACTACAAATATATATTCTCCTTTATTTGTCTTCTATAGTTACTACTTTTCCATATTATTTTTCACAAGTTCTTTTAGATTTCATTTTTGTTTCCTTTGTAATATCCATTCTATTTTACATTTTTTTTTCACTATCTATAGAAAGTTTACTTTTCTGTGCTGTTTTGTTTTCTTTTTTTTTCTACCAGCTAATATTTTGTCCCATCTGTCCTCACCCATATGGACTTCACTGGTGGCTCAGACAGTAAAGAATCTGCCTACCATTGTTTGATCCCTGGATGGGGCTAGATCCCCTGTAGAAGGAAATGGCAACCCATTCCAGTATTCTTTCCTTGAAATCCCATGGACAGAGGAGCCTGGTCGGCTACAGTCCATGGGGTCACCAAAGAGTCAGACATGACTTAGTAATCAAATAGAGCCACAATAATCAATCATTATAACTTCCCTGAATTTTTATGTCCAAATCTTGAATTCTATCTTCAAAGCCCACAGGTTTAAAAAAATATGTTTTCTATCTTGACTTTTAATTGCCTTCCTGCTATATGCTTGCCCTGTGTTCTTCACCATCAATTTGGTTACACTGTTTCTTTATATTTTCTTTTTAAATCATGCACTATCATTTACTTGAGTCTATGATGGTTCCATTTAGTTTATTAATAAATTTTGAATAAGATTGTTCCTATCAGACCAGCAATTGGCAGCTCTTTCATGTGAGGAACGGAAGTCATAAATCTGTAGGATTGAGAATTCTGCCTCATTCTTAGTGAAAAATCTTTATTTGTGGCATTGAGTGACTCTGTGTATATTTGCACATATGTGTGTGTGTGAGAGAGAGAGAGAAAGAGAGGGAGAGAGAAAGGGAATTAGTTTACCTTTTTTTCCCCTGAGTAACAAAGATCTAGATCTATTAGACTATTCATAACTTTACTCTTTAATTGTCCTTTCAGATGCTTCTTATAGAAATGATGTTTTCCCACAGACTGCTTCTTGCAGAAAATGATAATTTTATAGATTTTAAAAAACTCTTACATAGTTTATTGTTATAATCATTATTTTACAAAATAAAATTTTTGGTACATTGTGCAATTTATTGACAGATTGTGGGATGCATATTAGAATATTATAAGTAATTTTTTAATGAATCCTCTTCCATTTGAATAAGCAGTTCCCTCTCTAGCCTTATATTTTTGGGTTCTTTATCTCAGGGTTATTGTTTTATGATGTGGGCCCTTATAAACAAGAAGTCACTCTAAACTTTTCTCCTTAGCCTTTCTCTTATATGGATTCTTGTAGGCTGAAATATTTGACTTTCAAGCTCCCTTCCAACTAGAAGTGGCTACATATATATGGCATCACCGACTCAATGGACATGGGTTTGGGTAAACTCCAGGAGTTGGTGATGGACAGGGAGGCCTGGTGTGCTGCGGTTCATGGGGTCACAGAGTTGGACACGACTGAGCAACTGGACTGAACTGAACTGAACACATACATTCCTGCCACGTGATGTAGAAAAAAGTCTCTATAAAAGTGTTTTTTTTTTTTTTTTTTTTTTGTCATGATTAAGTGAAGAGGAACTAAAAAGCCTCTTGATTAAAGTGAAAGAGGAGAGTGGAAAAGTTGGCTTAAGCTCAACATTCAGAAAACTAAGATCATGGCATCTGGTCCCATCACTTCATGGGAAATGTGGGGATGGTTAAACAGTGGAAACAGTGGCAGACTTTATTTTTCTGGGCTCCAAAATCACTGCAGATGGTGATTGCAGCCATGAAATTAAAAATGTTTACTCCTTGGAAGGAAAGTTATGACCAACCTAGATAGCATATTGAAAAGCAGAGACATTACTTTGTTGACAAAGGTCCGTCTAGTCAAAGCTATGGTTTTTCCAGTGGTCATGTAGGAATGTGAGAGTTGGACTGTAAAGAAAGCTGAGCACTGAAGAATTGATGCTTTTGAACTGTGGTGTTGCAGAAGACTCTTGAGAGTCCCTTGGACTGCAAGGAGATCCAACCAGTCCATTCTGAAGGAGATCAGCCCTGGGATTTCTTTGGAAGGAATGATGCTAAAGCTGAAACTCCAGTACTTTGGCCACCTCATGTGAAGAGTTGACTCGTTGGAAAAGACTCTGATGCTGGGAGGGATTGGGGGCAGGAGTAGAAGGGGACGACAGAGGATGAGATGGCTGGATGGCATCGCTGACTCGATGGACATGAGTTTGAGTGAACTCCGGGAGTTGGTGATGGACAGGGAGGCCTGGCGTGCTGGGATTCATGGGGTCGCAAAGAGTCGGACACGACTGAGTGACTGAACTGAACTGAAAGTAAACCAGTCACCTTTTTCCTCATTGTCTTTGCCTGAACTATGAATGTTGTTTCTGGAACTGCATTGCCACCATGAGGCCACCAGGGAAAAATAAGTCAAATGATAAGTATGCTAGAGAAAAGATAGGGTTCAGAATCTTTAATTGTGTGCTGAATCTTTCTAAAAGACCTTCTTCCATACTTTTCTATGTGAGTAAACACAATGCACTTTCTACTTATGTTGTTGATTCATGGCTTTTCTGTGACTTAACACTTCTATGAAGTGAAAGAAGAATCTCCTGTTTCATACACAGAGCTTTCAGGAATGACTTTTTTTCAGTCCAAATACATTTCCTAGGCCCTAAAATTAACAAGTTCTTTTAGACACTTAAAGCTCTCTTATGTTCTGCCGAATATACAGGGCTTCTTATTACCATAGCTCCACTCTCTTTGAACATACTCTAGGTCAGTATTTCTCCCACGATGCTCCTTTATTATAAATATCTATTATTATTCCTTCAATAAGGAAATTGTTGAAATGTCATCTCTGGTGGATACTTTTTCATTCTCTTTCCTCCTTTTATACTGTATATATTTCAATAAAACTTTATTGTTCTTCATTCTTTTGGTTTGATCCATATTTCTTCCTGATATATTTTTCTTCCGCCTGGAGGATTTCCTCTAAAATTCCTTTTCTTGTTAGTCTGCTGGAGATACATTCTTTTCACCTCCTAGCTCCTAAATTCACTTTGCTTTTGTTGTTGAAAAATATTTTCACTGAGTATAGAATTCTGGATGGATGGGTTTTACCTTTCAAAATTTTGCCCTGCTTCCTTATACTCACTGCTTTGAAAAACAATTCTGCTTGTCTTCATGTAGATTTCTTTATTGTTCTCAGAGTGATTTTGATGAGTTTCTTAAATCTGTGCATTTATGGTTTTCATCTATTTTAGAATTATTTTCAAAATTGTTTTGTAAAATAACTTTTCTGACACTCCATCCCTCTTTCAAGGACTTCAGTTAACAGTGGCTTGGATGGTAAAGAATCTGCCTGCAATACAGGAGACCCAAAGGTTTGATCCAGGGTCAGGAAGATCCCCTGGAGAAGGGAATGGCTACCCACTCCAGTACTCTTGCCTGAAAAATCCCATGGACAGAGCAGCCTGGCAGGCTGAAGGACTAACACTTTTTTACAAGGTTCTTTGAAGTTGTTCCATGATTCACTGATGCTCTTTTCTTCCTTCCTTTCCTTCAATTCTTTTTTAATACCTTCATTTTTTTTTTTTTTTAATTTGGCAATGGCATAGGGCATGCGGGATCTTAGTTCCCCAACCAGAACCAATGCCCTCTGCAGTTGGAGCATAGAGTCTCAGCCATTTGACCACAAGGAAAGTCTTTCCATCTTCAATTTGGATAATCTCTAAAAATATGTCTTTGACTATACTATTTATACTTTAAAAAAAAAATCTACTTTAAGTGAATTTAAGGAGAAAGGTCATTGTTTCTTGCCATCTGGAAACTAAAAAGACCCCTTTGCTAATTGATGTTCTCTAGTGCAAATGTGATTAAAATGAGAAGGAAATGAAGAGTACTAACAGTAGGAAAAGGAAGCAGTTTCTCTTTATGCTTTCCATCAGATTTTCAGCATGTGTTTGTGTATGTGTGTTTGGGCTTACAGGTGTGTATATATGTATCTAACATATGTAATATATAATTATGATATATACACATTGATTCCAACTATTTGTATTACATTTATAATATATATTATACTCTATATGTATGTATAGGGGAGAGAGTAGAAAACAATATATTGGTTTTAGATAGTAATAATAAGATAAAATACTTCATATATATCAGTTAATTTTATAGTAAATACTCAAAATAAATATTTTATTATTATAATCTGATTTTTAATTTATTTTTTCTGCTGTTGTAAACCACCAATTTGTGGTAATTTGTTATATCAAATTGATACAGTTCCCAAGTACCTTAAAAGTAGAGTATATTCATTCTTATCAGTTAGTTGATATTTTATTCTCTCTGACATTGATACTGTTAATACACCCTTAGGAAAGATACACTGGGATTTAAATGAAAAAAAATTCTAAAATATATTCAGTGAAAAGTATAGGAATTCCAGGAAGCCCATATCCCATAAGTCTAAGATTTTTAAATAAATAGATAGTGTGACTTACACATAAAGCAAACAATTTTAGACAAAGAGCTGAAATTCTTATAAACTATAACAAGTTAAGTTTATTTTAAAATGTTTTCAATCCTTATTTTTTATTGAAGTATAGTTGATTTATAATGTGTTAATTTTTGCTTTTGAATTGTGATGTGTCAGGAAGCATTTAACAGGAGGCTTCCTGTGTACTGTTTTGGATCTGTCAGGAATTCTCTGTTCCTTATTAATTCCTGAATATTCAGGAATTAAGAGGAGAGGTAAGCCTCTCCCAGGGGCTGAGGAATCCAGGTATTTCCTTTGTTAGTTTTTCTATACGGTGATAAGTACCCTCTTACATTTTATGAACCATATGGTAAAAGTGATTATTTACAACTCTCTCTCTCTTTAATATGGATCACCTATGTTTTGTAAATCTGGAATTTTAATCTGTAGCTTTGCTGAGAATAACTACAGTATATATGCCTACACCATGTTGACTAAAACACTTTTGCTCCATCAGAGCTTTGGTCCCCATGTCTTGCTTTTTTTCTCTAGCTCTCTCTCTCCCTCTCTCTCTTTTTCAGGCTGATCCCCTGAAGTGCAGAGGCTCTCTGAGTTCACTTTCCCGCCCAAGCTTCTAAGTCCCTCTCGAGAAGGCACTCTGCCCCTTCACCCCATTGAGAGAGCGCCTGAGGCCTCTGTGAACAGAGCAAGCCCCGTGTCAGGGACTTTATTGGCTTTATGCATAAACCAAAGAATATCAGCCTCTTTCTCTTTCATTTGCTTTCTTATTGGTCGACTCTGAACCACCAGGTTCTGGTCCATTAAAGGACCTCAACAGTGGTGGTGGAGAAACTCTTGAGAGTGCCTTGGACTGCAAGGAGATTAAATTCAATCCTAAAAGAAATCAACCATGAATATTCATTGGAAGGACCATTGCTGAAACTGAAGGGCTAATACTTTTGTCACCTGATGCAAAGAGCCGACTCTCTGTGATCTCATGGACTGCAGCATGCCAGGCTCCTCTGTCCTCTACTCTCTCCTAGATTTTGCTCAAATTCATGTCAATTGAGTTAATGATACCATCTAACTCATGAAGTGATACCACCTTATTCTTTTCCACTTCCTTCTACTTTTGCCTTCAAAGTTCCCAGCATTAAGGCCTTTTCCAATAGATAAGCCCATAAGACTTTTCCAATAAGTCTTGTCCAGTAGCAGAATTGAAAAGCATAAATTCTTCAGCACTCAGACTTCTTTATGGTCCAACTCTCATAGTACAGGACTACTGGAAAAGCCATAACTTTGAATATACAGACATTTGTCAGCAAAGTGATTTCTCTGTTTTTTGAATACTATCTAGGTTTATCATAGCTTTCCTTCTAAGGAGCAAGCATCTTTTAATTACATGGATGCAGTCATCATCCATAGTGATTTTGGAACCCAAGAAAATGAAATCTACAACTGTTTCCAATTTTTCCCCTTCTATTTGCCATAAAGTGATGGGACTGGACGCCATGATTTTAGTTTTCTGAATGTTAAGTTTTAAGTCAACTTTTTCACTCTCCTCTTTCATGCTCCTCAAGTTCCTCTCACATTCTGCCATTACAGTGGTATCATCTGCATATTTGAGGTTGTTGATATTTCTTCTGGGAACCTTGATCCCAGCTGGTAATTCATCCAGCCTGGTATTTAGCATCTTGTACTCTGCATATAAGTTAAATAAGCAAGGTAACAATATGCAACCTTGTTGTACTCTTTTCTCAATTTTGAATCAGTCCTTTGTTCCACGTCCAGTTCTAACTGTTGCTTCTTGAATTGCATACAGGTTTCTCAGGAGACTTAAAACTCAACATTGTAATTTAAGTATATTTCAGAGTTTTTCTTTATTAATGAAAGAAATAGCCAAAAGCAGAATACATCTTGGTGGTCAAAATATTATCTAAAAACACTTTATTATTTTAGTTAATTTTCTGTGTATGTGTGTTCATCTGATTAACTGTGATAAAAGTTTACTTACAAATCTTTCTAATGTGAAAATTTGTATCTCCAGAAAGACCTATATACTGTTGTTTATTAAAGTATTGATATCATGTGATAGATTAGCTTAAATTTTGCATTTTTTCTAGAAAACAAAAATTAGATATTATTCTCAGTTTCAGTAACAAACATAAGCCAAGTTACAGATAGAAATTTCCCCAGTCTTTCTAAGTGTTTCTTGCATCACCTTCTTACGGCTCAACTATCAGCAAGCTTCCAAGTGCAGCTGATTGCCATGAAACATTGAAGAGCCTCATTATTGGGTGTCACTGCAAATCCTAGAGTCTCAATCTCAACAGGACCCTCAACTCCACCTTGCAATCTGTCTGGTATGCACTCTCTCCCACTTCTTTAGAAATTGTTTTCAATTTTCATCAAATCACCTAGTTCTCAGCAAACAAACTCAATTCCTACATCTCAGAAAGACCACTAGACAAAACTTTCTAAACTCCATATATTCAAAATATCCCTCCACAGTTATTTCTGCCTTCTTATTCTCTGTACTTAAGGAAGAGACCTTTCTTCTGCTTTAGATGAGTCTCTGCACCTTTGTCAAGTTTACACATCCTCCTGGCTCTACAGTGGAGCTGTTGTTCCATCAGTTACTCCTTCATTCTAAATTTGTATTCTCACTCTAGTTCTTTTTTATCAGAAATTTGGTTTCGATTTTTTTAATATTTGCTATTTATTAATTATAATATACTTAATCTATAGAGCACAATTATTTACTGCATTTTATTTTGGGAAACAGAGTTGAGTCCAAATGACCCAGAGGCATATAATTAGATATCCAGAAAGACAGCAATGTAACTAATGGTGGCATCAGCAGACATAGCATTTAAGTTAATATTTAGGAAAGGAAACTCTAGAATTTTGTGTGTTAAGTTGTAGGTCAAGAAAAAGTATGTGAGTACAAAAATTAACAAACGCCCTATTACTCTAAGGTCAGAAATAAGTATTAATCAAGAAAAGGTAGGATGATAATTCTGTATCCAGTAGGGTCAGGATTTTGTCTGAATTCTATTATTTTTCCTATCAATACACAATCCATCCCTAGAACATGTCAACCTAGAACAGAGGTTGACGTGTGATATGTTCAGTATACATCATTCAACTGAGTAACCCCACAAGGTGGGAACTATAGAACTGCTGGCTGAGATTGAGGGAGATCAGAAATTGCTGCTCAAGGAAGGAGATGATGAGATGAGGTTATTATAGCTTTGGGAGCTGGAATGGGAAAAACTATATCTTATCTCACTCCCTTCCTTTAAGCTTGAAAATAGAAAATTAAGTAAATTTATATAAAGTTATTTTTTTAACCTGAAAGAGGAAAAAGTTACATAGCTTTAAGAATAAATACAAGAAAAAAAAAAATACAAATGGATGTAATTTGCCAGAATGAAAAAGTAGAAAGTCTAATTTTTTAAAAAGTGAAGAAATTTTCCACTTTTGAATGTAAGTTAAAGAACACTATGCTTTTAAAGTAGCAATACAATCATTAAATATATTATTAAATGTGTTGAGATGTAATTTTTTCATTGGTCAATAAAATGTAAAGATGACCAAGATATTCTACATTTTGAAAACTAATTAGTGGGTTAGAGATGTTTGTGGAGATTTTTTTCAGAACTCTTATAAAATTAAAACAAATAATTACTATTTTGTCAAGGCAGATTTGTTCTTAAATAGATAAAATGGGACAAAATTGAAAGGTTGGAAATTTTTTTCTATAAGTGTAATTATAGAGAGATCAAGTTTTAATGATATAGCAGTGAGTATATTCTTACTGGTTATGCTTCTCACTTCTAGTAATATTTTAGATGATTCTTGTTTTCTTCATGTATGATAAGTAAGTCAAAACTTCCTCTTCACTATTCCTTTCTTGCTTTTCATGTGAAATATAAACACCAGGAGAAGAAAGTCAAAGGGAAAGTTTGGGTTTAGTTATCATCGCTGAAGTAATGAGGATACAGAATGACATAAATAGGAGTAGGGAATAATAAGGAATATGGGTTCAAGTAGGTATTATTTTATGTTATCATCCTTTTTTGATCTCTCTATTATTTTCATTTACTAATTCATAGAATAAGAAACTTTTTCAATTTTTAACCATCCATGGTTTTTGTGCATTTTGTGTGAAACTTCATACCCCAATAATTAAATGGCAACAATGAACTATAACTTTCTTTGATTTCATGTGGTCAATTAGTAAGAAATATGCTTGGGTGAGGATCACATTTTTATTTTGTGCATAGACACTGTGTTTTTATAAAAAACTGGTTGGATATTTAAAATTTTACATCACTTTTTTCCTAATGAATAAACAGGAAAATTTTGTCAGGAAACATTGTAAACTGTTTGACTTATTTGGAAAACTGAAATTCTCATTTAGACAATTCATACCCCAAGAGGTATTATATTGAATGAAATATAAAAGTCAGCAGATTAACATAGTTTTAGTAAAGCATTGTTTTCTTTTATATAATGTTAAATACACTCATTTCCCTTGAGTTAGTTAAAGAGTTTGGTGAAATCATTTAGAAAATAAGTGCTGGAGCTATCTGAAAAAGAAAAAAAAAAGCTCTAATAAATTGAAAAATTAGTAAGCAGCATTAATAAATCTGGGTGTTAAAAGATCCTGAGTTAGGGTGCATTTCAGGCATCTATTTTAATGTCTTTTTAAAAAGTCAGATATAACATTCTTAATATCTGCCAAAACAGACATTTTTCTACAATTCAGGATACTGTTTTACCTCTAAGAATTGCCCAACCAGAGGAAAGGATTTGTTCTGAGAGTGAGGAATAGGAGAGATGAGTGCTGTTTGAAGTGGAGAGCCCTCTCAGAGATCCCTGGGCAATGTTGGCCAGCCCTTACAAAGATCCACAGTGGGGCTAAGTGGGCACTGCAGAGGAGGGACAAAGCTTGCAGATTTCCCATCAGAAAGTGATTTGACCAGACCACCTGACCTGCCTCTTGAGAAATCTGTATGCAGGTCAGGAAGCAACAGTTAGAACTGGACATGGAACAACAGACTCGTTCCAAATAGGAAAAGGAGTACGTTGAGGCTGTATATTGTCACCCTGCTTATTTAACTTATGTGCAGAGTACATCGTGAGAAACGTTGGGCTGGAAGAAGCACAAGCTGGAATCAAGATTGCCGGGAGAAATATCAATAACCTCAGATATGCAGATGACACCACCCTTATGGCAGAAAGTGAAGAGGAACTAAAAAGCCTCTTGAGGAAAGTGAAAGTGGAGAGTGAAAAAGTTGGCTTAAAGCTCAACATTCAGAAAATGAAGATCATGGCATCCGGTCCCATCACTTCATGGGAAATAGATGGGGAAACAGTGGAAACAGTGGCAGACTTTATTTTTTTGGGCTCCAAAATCACTGCAGATGGAGACCGCAGCCATGAAATTAAAAGACGCTTACTCCTTGGAAGGAAAGTTATGACCAACCTAGATAGCATATTCAAAAGCAGAGACATTACTTTGCCAACAAAGGTCCGTCTAGTCAAGGCTATGGTTTTCCTGTGGTCATGTATGGATGTGAGAGTTGGACTGTGAAGAAGGCTGAGCGCCGAAGAATTGATGCTTTTGAACTGTGGTGTTGGAGAAGACTCTTGAGAGTCCCTTGGACTGCAAGGAGATCCAACCAGTCCATTCTGAAGGAGATCAGCCCTGGGATTTCTTTGGAAGGAATGATGCGAAAGCTGAAACTCCAGTACTTTGGCCACCTCATGTGAAGAGTTGACTCATTGGAAAAGACTCTGATGCTGGGAGGGATTGGGGGCAAGAGGAGAAGGGGACAGAGGCTGAGATGGCTGGATGGCATCACTGACTCGATGGACGTGAGTCTCAGTGAACTCCTGGAGTTTCTGATGGACAGGGATGCCTGGCGTGCTGCTATTCATGGGGTCGAAAAAGTTGGACACGACTGAGAGACTGAACTGAACTGAACTGAATGTGTAAAAGCCTGCCTTTGAACTACCAATTGCCATAAATCTGTGTTTACTTTCTAATGAATTGTTGAATATAAAATTGACAATTAAGACGAACTAGGGCTTGTTGATGGAGAAGGCAATGGCACCCCACTCCAGTACTCTTGCCTGGAAAATCCCATGGACGGAGGAGCCTGGTGGGCTGCAGTCTATGGGGTCGCTAAGAGTCGGGCATGACTGAGCGACTTCACTTTCACTTTTTACTTTCATGCATTGGAGAAGGAAATGGCAACCCACTCCAGTGTTCTTGCCTGGAGAATCCCAGGGACGGGGAAGCCTGGTGGGCTGCCGTCTATGGGGTCTCACAGAGTCGGACACAAGTGAAGCGATTTAGCAGCAGCAGCAGCAGCAGGGTTTGTTGAATCTTCAATAACTTTATTTTATAAATATCAGTCTCTCATTTGTTGCATATATATATATATATATATAAGCATAGATAGGATTAATAGTTGAATAGCAAGAATCAAGAAAAATGATTTAGTGTCTACTTTGTCAGAAATATTAACTTGAAAGCACTTTTACTTTCTCAAACAGAATTGAGAATCTGTTCTTTTCAGAAAATTGACAGAAACAAAAATGAAAGGTTTACCCCAATCTAATCTGAAACATGTATATTATTTTGTAATTCTAAATTTTGCTAAGCTGTGCTTTGTTATTATTTCTCTGGTTTTTCCATTGTTTTGACTCTAAGGCAATAGAGCTGTTTCATTGTCCAATAAAATTGCATTTATGTTTAACTGTCTTGACTGACAATGTGTGAATACTGTTTATGCACTGTGTGCTGCATTCTTTGAAAATACATAATTTTTATTACAGAAAGTGTTTTATATTATATGAAAAAAAAATTGAGAATATTTGGATTTTTTTTTTCTTAGATTTTCATAAATGTGGCCTAACAGAAGGCTTTCTTGTTTACAGGGCTTCTGTCTTAGATTGAACATAGTTTTTTAAAAATTAAAATTTGGTACAACTGAAAAGGGAATTCCCTTCAGGTTTACGTTGTACAGAGAATAAGTAGAGACATTAACAAGTCAACTTCTGAGCCCAGAGATTCACATGTTAGTTAGATTAGATGTATTATTCATTTGTCAATTGATCTGAGCTTAGAGTTAGACTATGGGAAAAATTCAGATAAGTAAATGGGTTAAAAAAAATTAATCCAAACATTTGGGGAACAACTAGTTATTGTCTCCAAAGACAGCTGTTCAAGGCAGTCTCTTTGTGGTTGCTTGGTTCAGAAATGTTAACATCTCAAAGCTTCCACTTCCACAATAAAAAGGAATTTGGAGGATTAAAATAGATCAACTATGTAATATATTCCTTGACACATAAAAGATACATACTTTATTTACTGATAATAATTACTTAAATTATTATTTGTTGCCTTTTTGACTTAGGATCCAACCACTTTCTATTGTTTTTCCACATGGTGGGTTCTGGAGACTTTATTTTTATTTCTCAATCATCATAATTATTTTTTCTTCTCATCATATATGTCATTTCTGTCTTGAATTTATTAATCCAATAACTACTTAATTTAACTCCTATGTACAAGAAATTACATCACTGGATGGTGTAATTATGCGATGAAACTATGACTATCATATAATCTGTTGTCCACTGGCAAACACTAGACCAGATAATTGTTAAATAATGCAATTTATTTACAATGGAGACATGAATAAAGAGTTCTCCTCAGGGCTGCTCATTCACATTTTTCTTATTCACTCATACTTCAAGTTGAATTTGAGTATCTACCATGTGTATAACATTGTGGAAGATAGCCTATAGTTATAAAAGGGATACACATCTCAAGAATTTAGATGAAATGTAATTTAGATACTGATCTTTGGTGAAAAACTTTAGGATGAATATAGAATAAGGCCAGAAATTGATTGAATGATCTTATTTATAGAACACTTGTCTAATTCAATGATAATACTCAATCCAATTAAATAACATTTATTTATAAATTTTTTTTTTCATAATCAGCCTCACAATGGTTATTCATATCCCAGCAACAAACACAAAGAAAATTTAAAATACAATAGCAGGAAAACTGTAAATTTTCTGGAAATAAATCTAAGCAAAGTTATATAGGACTTCTTTATAGGATAGCATATAATGTTATTGAGAGAAATTGATAAAGATGTAAACAGATGAGGATATCTACTGTTTGTAATAACCAAAGAGGTTAAGTGCATCTAGCAAAATCAAGTGCACAGGAAGGCCCCAGAGTATGCCAATGTTTAGAGGTCATGGGAAAGAGGACAAGACAACACATGAGACTGAGGAGAAACCCAAGAAGTAGGAATAAAGTAAGGTTAAATATGATGTTATACTCATATCAGATAAAATAGACTTTAAAACAAAGGCTGTGAAAAGAGACAAAGAAGGTCACTACATAATGATCAAAGGATCAATCCAAGAAGAAGATATAACAATTATAAATATATATGCACCCAACACGGGAGCACCACAGTACGTAAGACAAATGCTAACAAGTATGAAAGGAAAAATTAACAATAACACAATAATAGTGGGAGACTTTAATACCCCACTTACACCTATGGATAGATCAACTAAACAGAAAATTAACAAGGAAACACAAACTTTAAACGATACAATAGACCAGTTAGACCTAATTGATATCTATAGGACATTTCATCCCAAAACAATGAATTTCACCTTTTTCTCAAGCGCACATGGAACCTTCTCCAGGATAGATCACATCCTGGGCCATAAAGCTAGCCTTGGTAAATTCAAAAAAATAAAAATCATTCCAAGCATTTTTTCTGACCACAATGCAGTAAGATTAGATCTCAATTACAGGAGAAAAACTATTAAAAATTCCAACATATGGAAGCTGAACAACACACGGCTGAATAACCAACAAATCACAGAAGAAATCAAAAAAGAAATCAAAATTTGCATAGAAACGAATGAAAATGAAAACACAACAACCCAAAACCTGTGGGACACGGTAAAAGCAGTCCTAAGGGGAAAGTTCATAGCAATACAGGCACACCTCAAGAAACAAGAAAAAAGTCAAATAAATAACCTAACTCTACACCTAAAGCAACTAGAAAAGGAAGAAATGAAGAACCCCAGGGTTAGTAGAAGGAAAGAAATCTTAAAAATTAGAGCAGAAATAAATGCAAAAGAAACAAAAGAGACCATAGCAAAAATCAACAAAACCAAAAGCTGGTTCTTTGAAAGGATAAATAAAATTGACAAACCATTAGCCAGACTCATCAAGAAACAAAGGGAGAAAAATCAAATCAACAAAATTAGAAACAAAAATGGAGAGATCACAACAGACAACACAGAAATACAAAGGATCATTAGAGACTACTATCAACAATTATATGCCAATAAAATGGACAACGTGGAAGAAATGGACAAATTCTTAGAAAAGTACAACTTTCCAAAACTGGACCAGAAAGAAATAGAAAATCTTAACAGACCCATCACAAGCATGGAAATTGAAACCGTAATCAAAAATCTTCCAGCAAACAAAAGCCCTGGTCCAGACGGCTTCACAGCTGAATTCTACCAAAAATTTAGAGAAGAGCTAACATCTATCCTGCTCAAACTCTTCCAGAAAATTGCAGAGGAAGGTAAACTTCCAAACTCATTCTATGAGGCCACCATCACCCTAATAACAAAACCTGACAAAGATCCCACAAAAAAAGAAAACTACAGGCCAATATCACTGATGAACATAGATGCAAAAATCCTTAACAAAATTCTAGCAATCAGAATCCAACAACACATTAAAAAGATCATACACCATGATCAAGTGGGCTTTATCCCAGGGATGCAAGGATTCTTCAATATCCGCAAATCAATCAATGTAATACACCACATTAACAAATTGAAAAATAAAAACCATATGATTATCTCAATAGATGCAGAGAAAGCCTTTGACAAAATTCAACATCCATTTATGATAAAAACTCTCCAGAAAGCAGGAATAGAAGGAACATACCTCAACATAATAAAAGCTATATATGACAAACCCACAGCAAACATTATCCTCAATGGTGAAAAATTGAAAGCATTTCCTCTAAAGTCAGGAACAAGACAAGGGTGCCCACCTTCACCATTACTATTCAACATAGTTTTGGAAGTTTTGGCCACAGCAATCAGAGCAGAAAAAGAAATAAAAGGAATCCAAATTGGAAAAGAAGAAGTAAAACTCTCACTATTTGCAGATAACATGATCCTCTACATAGAAAACCCTAAAGATTCCACCAGAAAATTACTAGAACTAATCAATGACTATAGTAAAGTTGCAGGATATAAAATCAACACACAAAAATCCCTTGCATTCCTATACACTAATAATGAGAAAACAGAAAGAGAAATTAAGGAAACAATTCCATTCACCATTGCAACAGAAAGAATAAAATACTTAGGAATATATCTACCTAAAGAAACTAAAGACCTATATATAGAAAACTATAAAACACTGGTGAAAGAAATCAAAGAGGACACTAATAGATGGAGAAATATACCATGTTCATGGATTGGAAGAATCAATATAGTGAAAATGAGTATATTACCCAAAGCAATTTATAGATTCAACGCAATCCCTATCAAGCTACCAACAGTATTCTTCACAGAGTTAGAACAAATAATTTCACAATTTGTATGGAAATACAAAAAACCTCGAATAGCCAAAGCGATCTTGAGAAAGAAGAATGGAACTGGAGGAATCAACCTACCTGATTTCAGGCTCTACTACAAAGCCACAGTTATCAAGACAGTATGGTACTGGCACAAAGACAGAAATATTGATCAATGGAATAAAATAGAAAGCCCAGAGATAAATCCATGCACATATGGACACCTTATCTTTGACAAAGGAGGCAAGAATATACAATGGATTAAAGACAATCTCTTTAACAAGTGGTGCTGGGAAATCTGGTCAACCACTTGTAAAAGAATGAAACTGGACCACTTTCTAACACCATACACAAAAATAAACTCAAAATGGATTAAAGATCTAAACGTAAGACCAGAAACTATAAAACTCCTAGAGGAGAACATAGGCAAAACACTCTCCAACATACATCACAGCAGGATCCTCTATGACCCACCTCCCAGAATATTGGAAATAAAAGCAAAAATAAACAAATGGGACCTAATTAACCTTAAAAGCTTCTGCACATCAAAGGAAACTATTAGCTAGGTGAAAAGACAGCCTTCAGAATGGGAGAAAATAATAGCAAATGAAGTAACCGACAAACAACTAATCTCAAAAATATACAAGCAACTCCTACAGCTCAACTCCAGAAAAATAAATGACCCAATCAAAAAATGGGCCAAAGAACTAAATAGACATTTCTCCAAAGAAGACATCCAGATGGCTAACAAACACATGAAAAGATGCTCAACATCACTCATTATCAGAGAAATGAAAATCAAAACCACTATGAGGTACCATTTCACACCAGTCAGAATGGCTGCGATCCAAAAGTCTACAAATAATAAATGCTGGAGAGGGTGTGGAGAAAAGGGAACCCTCTTACACTGTTGGTGGGAATGCAAACTAGTACAGCCACTATGGAGAACAGTGTGGAGATTCCTTAAAAAACTGGAAATAGAACTGCCTTATGATCCAGCAACCCCACTGGTGGGCATACACACTGAGGAAACCAGAAGGGAAAGAGACACGTGTACCCCAATGTTCATCGCAGCACTGTTTATAATAGCCAAGACATGGAAGCAACCTAGATGTCCATCAGCAGATGAATGGATAAGAAAGCTGTGGTACATATACACAATGGAGTATTACTCAGCCATTAAAAAGAATACATTTGAATCAGTTCTAATGAGGTGGATGAAACTGGAGCCTATTATACAGAGTGAAGTAAGCCAGAAGGAAAAACATAAATACAGTATACTAATGCATACATATGGAATTTAGAAAGATGGTAACAATAACCCAGTGTACGAGACAGCAAAAGAGACACTGATGTATAGAACAGTCTTATGGACCCTGTGGGAGAGGGAGAGGGTGGGAAGATTTGGGAGAATGGCAATGAAACATGTAAAATATCATGTAGGAAATGAGTTGCCAGTCCAGGTTCGATGCACGATGCTGGATGCTTGGGGCTGGTGCACTGGGATGGCCCAGAGGGATGGTATGGGGAGGGAGGAGGGAGGAGAGTTCAGGATGGGGAACACATGTATACCTGTGGCGGATTCATTTTGATATTTGGCAAAACTAATACAATTATGTAAAGTTTAAAAATAAAATTAGAAAAAAAATATGATGTTATTTAATTCAGTTGAGTGTTATTAGAACAAGAGACTGATTCCCCTTATCAAGTGTGGCTGACAAGTCCATTGAGTGAGTCCTTGGTACCCACCAATAGGACTTACGTCTGTTTTTACAAGGGTGACTTCCACATGGAAGTCATTGGTAACCTTTCAAAGACCTAATGAAGGACATGGAGTGTTCAAAAGAGAATGGACATTTTTTTATTTCTCTAGAAGGAGGGAGGAAAACTGGGTGGGAGCCTGATGGGTAAAGTTTGTCAGGAGAATTATTAAAATATATGTGCTGATTGATGGGAAATTTCCAGTAAAAGGAAGGGGTGATAATGCAAAAGAGAAGATAGACATTTGTTTAAAAAAAAAAAAAAAAATCCTTAAGTAGGAGAGAAGTCATATGATCTAGAACAAGATTGAAGAGAGTGGTCTTAGCCTTTGGTGTGGACAGTATATTCAGAACAAGCGTAAAGAAAATAATGTATATGGCGGATATGCATGGACACATACATCTGCATAACTGTGGTCATAGATGTTCTGTTCTGACGACTTAAATTTACTGAATGAAATAGGAACCAAGCTCCTCATTTAGGGATGAGAATAGGAGATGGGTAGTTAAAGATATTAAGAGGGAAGGCTTGCAGTATTCACCTAGGAGACAGGGAAAACGAATGGACTGGGGACAATTTAGTATTATTTCCAAGTAGTGTTAATAGCCTTTGAATTCAGCCATAGAGAATGTAAAATGAAAATACTCATAATGTCACAAAATCAAAATATATTTAAAATGTACTTTATGCCTAGAGTGCAAGCTACAAGTGAAAGTTGCTCAGTCGTGTCCGACTCTTTGTGACCCCATGGACTGTACAGTCCATGGAATTTTCCAGGTCAGAATACTGGAGTGGGTAGCCTTTCCTTTCTCCAGGGGATCTTCCCAACCCTGGGATCGAGTCCAGGTCTTCCACATTGCAGGCGGATTCTTTACCAGCTGAGCCACAAGGGAAGCCCAAAGTTACAAAGCCATATGTAAATAAGTTGTGCAAAGACAGTTTATGTATGAATAAAATTACATTATAGAATGATATAATTAATGCCAGGGCTGTAAATTAGTAATTATTGCTGATTATGCAATATAATTATGATGAGGGTCTTTTCTTTCCTTATCTGTATTTCTGTATTTCAATGTTTGTAATGTATAAATATTGAGTTAATAACAAACATACATTTCAGGAATTTTTATATGTAAGCTAATAAGAAAAAATGATTATGAAAATAAACACGTGTATTCTTTATCTAAATTTAGCAGTGATTAATACTTTATATTATTTACTGAATAAATCTGTCCTTTCTCTCTCTCCCACACAGAAGTGTATTGTGTGCTTCAACCCTAAATACTTCAATATGTATCTCCTAAAAATGATATTCTCTACCTAACCATTATGCCATTATCACACAAAAGAAAATAAATGATAATTTTACTACATTATGTAATATTTCTAAGCCTAAATTAAAAATTATTTTCTCATTCTGAAATTCATTTTATAGCTTAAAAATTCAAATTGATTCTAATTATTTATAAAATATGTTACTGCTGTTTTACTTTAATCTTACTTAATCTTAAACCATCTTTATATTTTCATTCAAAGTTGCCACATTTTGAATAGTTTAGGTTAGCTCGTTTGTGGAACACACTATAATATGGATTTTCCTGATTGTTTCTTTATGACTAGTGAGTTTATTAAAATGTTTACATTCAAACCTATCTTACTCCCAATAGCTTGCAACACAAAGAATATAGGCAATATTTTGTAATGACTAAAAATGGGAAGTAACCTTCTGTGTAGCAATCATAATTTATCTATTAAAGGATTATAATACCCATTCTATTAGGACTACTATGAAGGTTTAATGAAATAAATTATGTAGATTACATAAAAGATATTGAAAAATATTTATCACTAATATTAAAAATACTTATAATTAATGGTTATCAGTAAATATTGAATGAATTCTATCATTTGATTTTTTTTTCTTTTTAAAATTTGTTTATTTTAAAAAGAAGAGAGGCAGTCCTAAGATGGCAGAGGAATAGAACGGGGAGACCAGTGTCTCCCCCACAAATTCACCAAAAGAACATTTGAACGCTGAGTAAATTCCACAAAATAACTTCTGAATGCCGGCAGAGGACATCAGGCACACAGAAAAACAGCACATTGTCTTCGAAAGGAGGTAGGAAAAAATATAAAAGACAAAAAAAGAAAGACAAAAGAGTAGGGACAGAGCTCCATCCCCGGAAGTGAGTCTTAAAAAAGAGACGTTTCCAAACACCAGGAAACACTCTCACTCCCGAGTCTGTGGCAAGCCTTGGAACCACAGAGGGCAACATAATTGGGAGGGAAAATAAATAAGTAATTAAAACCCACAGATTATGTGCTGAAGGGTAACTCCCCCAGCAGAGAAGCAGCGCAGACGCCTGCACCCGCCACTAGCAAGCAGGGCCTGGGCAGGGAGGCAGGGGCTGCACTGCTTAGAGTAAGGACTGGGCCTGAATGCCCCAAGGGCAATCTGATGGAACTAACTTGGGATAGCAAACCAGACTGTGGGATAGCTACCACACGAAAATCCCTAACATAAGACACCTTCAGGCCCGCTCACAGAACAAAGGACTGAGCAGAGCTAGCCGGCTGCAGACAGGTCTATCCCCCTCTGGTGACAGGCAGGTGAGGGCAACCAGAGATGGAAGGAGGTAATCGCGGCCCCAGAGAGGCATTATTTATCAAACTGCAATCAGGCTTCTTCACAAACTAATACTTCTTGGGATTCTGGACAGTCAACATCCACCTGAGAAGGTGTGCTGGTTGTACCTGGGAAGGGCCCAAAACGCAGGCCCAACCAGCTCTGCGCCTCTGAGGACTACCCGAGTACTTGAACCTGAGCGGCTTAGACCTGGGAAGTGCATACAACCCAGGGCTGGCCTCAGACAGAGCAACCTAGACCCTAAGCAGTGTAGACAGAGAAAGCACACATGCTGTGAGCAGGGGCAAACCCAGTGTGGCGGAGACACAGTGAACACTCCCCACACACGCCAGTGTTATTTGTTAGCAGCGTCCCTCCCTCCCCACAGCACCACTGAACAAGTGAGCCTAAAAAAGTGACCACCACCGCACTCTTGTGTCAGGGTGGAAATTAGACACTGAAGAGACCAGCAAACAGAAGAAGCTAAAACAGAGGGAACCACCTTGGAAGCGACAGGTGCAATAGATTAAAACCCTGTAGTTGGTACTGACTACATAGGAAGGGGCCTATAGATCTTGAGAAATATAAGCCAGATCAAGGAACTATCCGAAAATGAACTGACCCCACACTGTCCATAACAACACCAGAGAAACGCCCTAGATATATTTTTACTATTTTTACTATCATTCTTTAATTTATTTTTTTTATTTTCAAGTCCTCTATTACTCCTTTAATTTTCATTTTTATAACCTACTATTACTTTGCAAAAAAAAAAAAAAAGAGAGAGAGACCCTATTTTTTAAAAGCAAACTTCATATATATATATTTTATAATTTTTGTGACTTTTTTCCCCCTAATATAGTATTTTTGAAAATACAACTTCTACTCTAGACTTTTAATCTTTGCTTTTTGGTATTTGTTATCAATTTTGTACCTTTAAGAACCCAATCTTCAGTACCCATTTTCACTTGGGAGCCAGATTACTGGCTTGACTGCTCTCTCCCCCTTTGGACTCTCCTTTTTCTCCACCAGGTTGCCTCTATCTCCTCCCTCTGCCTTCTCTTCTCTACCCAACTCTGTGAATCTCTTTGTGTGTTCCAGATGGTGGAGAATACTTAGGGAACTGATTACTGGTTGAATCTGTCTCTCTCCTTTTGATTCCCCCCTTTATCCTCCTGGCCACCTCTGTCTCCTTCCTTCCTCTTCTCTTCTATGTATAACTTCATGAACATGTCTGAGCAGTCCTGACTCTGGAGCTCACATAGGGAAGTGATTACTGGCTCTCTCCTCTTTTGATTCCACCTCATCTCATCCTGGTCACCTCTATCTCCCTCCTCCCTCTTCTCGTCTCCGTGTAACTCTGTGAACCTCTCTGGGTGTTCCTCACTGTTCATCTTTAACCTAGATATTTTATCAACAGTGCAGTATAGATGGAAAAGTCTTGAGGCTACTGTTAAAATAAGACTGAAAACCAGAAGCAGGAGGCTTAAGCCTAAATCCTGAGAACACCAGAGAACACCTGACTCCAGGGAACATTAATCAACAGGAGCTCATCAAATGCCTCCATACCTACACTGAAACCAAGCACCACCCAAGGGCCAACAAGTTCCAGAGCAAGATATACCATGCAAATTCTCCAGCAATACAGGAACACAGCACTGAGCTTCAATATACAGGCTGCCCAAAGTCACTTCAAACCCACTGACATCTCATAACTCATTACTGGACACTTCATTGCACTCCAGAGAGAAGAAATCCAGCTCCACCCACCAGAACACCAACAAAAGCTTCCCTAACCTGGAAACCTTGACAAGCCACCCATACAACCTCACCCACAGTGAGGAAACCCCACAATAAAGAGAACTCCACAAACTGCCAGAATACAGAAAGGCCACCTCAAATACAGCAATATAAACAAAATGAAGAGACAGAGGAATACCCAGCAGGTAAAGGAACAAGATAAATGCCCACCAAACCAAACAAAAGAGGAAGAGATAGGGAATCTACCTGATAAAGAATTCCGAATAATGATAGTGAAAATGATCCAAAATCTTGAAATCAAAATGGAATCACAGATAAATATCCTGGAGACAAGGATTGAGAAGATGTAAGAAAGGTTTAACAAGGACCTAGAAGAAATAAAAAAGAGTCAATATATAATGAATAATGCAATAAATGAGATCAAAAACACTTCGGAGGGAACAAATAGTAGAATATGGGAGGCAGAAGATAGGATTAGTGATGTAGAAGATAGAATGGCAGAAATAAATGAATCAGAGAAGAAAAAAGAAAAACGAATTAAAAGAAATGAGGACAAACTCAGAGACCTCTGGGACAATGTTAAATGCCCCAACATTCGAATCATAGGAGTCCCAGAAGAAGAAGACAAAAAGAAAGACCACGAGAAAACACTTAAGGACATAATAGTTGAAAACTTCCCTAAAATGGGGAAGGAAATAATCACCCAAGTCCAAGAAACCCAGAGAGTCCCAAATAGGATACACCCAAGGCAAAACACCCAAAGACACATATTAATCAAATTAACAAAGAAGAACAAATATTAAAAGCAGCAAGGGAAAAACAACAAATAACACACAAGGGGATTCCCATAAGGATAACAGCTGATCTTTCAATAGAAACTCTTCAGGCCAGGAGGGGATGGCAGGACATACTTAAAGTGATGAAAGAAAATACACTATGGCCCAGATTACTGTACCCAGCAAGGATCTCATTCAAATATGAAGGAGAAATCACAAGCTTTACAGACAAGCAAAAGCTGAGAGAATTCAGCACCACCAAACCAGCTCTACAACAAATGCTAAAGGATCTTTTCTAGACAGAAAACAAAGAAAGGGTGTATAAACTCAAACCCCAAAAAATAAAGTAAATGGCAACGGGATAATACTTATCAATAATGATCTTAAATGTAATTGGGTTGAATGCCCCAACCAAAAGACAAAGACTGGCTGAATGCATACAAAAACAAGACCCCTATATATGATGTGTGTGTATGTGTGTGTGTGTATATATATATATATATATATATATATATATATATATATTGAGCTATTCCAATTCCTGAAAGATGATGCTGTGAAAGTGCTGCACTAAATATGCCAGCAAATTTGGAAAACTCAGCAGTGGCCACAGGACTGGAAAAGGTCAGTTTTCATTCCAATCCCAAAGAAAGGCAATGCCAAAGAATGCTCAAACTACCACACAATTGCACTCATCTCACAGGTTAGTAAAGTAATGCTCAAACTTCTCCAAGCCAGGCTTTAGCAATACGTGAACCGTGAACTTCCAGATGTTCAAGCTGGTTTTAGAAAGGGCAGAGGAACCAGAGATCAAATTGCCAACATCCGCTGGATCATGGAAAAAGCAAGAGAGTTCCATAAAAGCTTCTATTTCTGCTTTATTGACTAAGCCAAAGCCTTTGACTGTGTGGATCACAATAAACTGTGGAAAATTCTGAAGGAGATGGGAATACCAGACCACCTGACCTGCCTCTTGAGAAATTTGTATGCAGGTCAGGAAGCAACAGTTAGAACTGGACATGGAACAACAGACTCGTTCCAAATAGGAAAAGGAGTACGTCAAGGCTGTATATTGTCGCCCTGTTTATTTAACTTCTATGCAGAGTACATCATGAGAAACGCTGGACTGGAAGAAACACAAGCTGGAATCAAGATTGCCGGGAGAAATATCAATAACCTCAGATATGCAGATGACACCACCCTTATGGCAGGAAGTGAAGAGGAACTAAAAAGCCTCTTGATGAAAGTGAAGGTGGAGAGTGAAAAAGTTGGCTTAAAGCTCAACATTCAGAAAATGAAGATCATGTCATCTGGTCCCATCACTTCATGGGAAATAGATGGGGAAACAATGGAAACAGTGTGAGACTTTATTTTTCTGCACTCCAAAATCACTGCAGATGGTGACTGCAGCCATGAAATTAAAAGACGCTTACTCCTTGGAAGGAAAGTTATGACCAACCTAGATAGCATATTCAAAAGCAGAGACAGTACTTTGGCAACAAAGGTCCCTCTAGTCAAGACTATGGTTTTTCCTGTGGTCATGTATGGATGTAAGAGTTGGACTGTGAAGAAAGCTGAGCGCCAAAGAATTGATGCTTTTGAACTGTGGTGTTGGAGAAGACTCTTGAGAGTCCCTTGGACTTCAAGGAGATCCAACCAGTCCATTCTGAAGGAGACCAGCCCTGGGATTTCTTTGGAAGGAATGATGCGAAAGCTGAAACTCCAGTACTTTGGCCACCTCATGTGAAGAGTTGACTCATTGGAAACGAGTCTGATGCTGGAAGGGATTGGGGGCAGGAGGAGAAGGGGACAACAGAGGATGAGATGGCTGGATGGCATCACTGACTCGATGGACGTGAGTCTGGGTGAACTCCGGGAGTTGGTGATGGACAGGGAGGCCTGGCGTACTGCGATTCATGGGATCGCAGAGTCGGACACGACTGAGTGACTGATCTGATCTGATCCGACATATGTTGTCTAGAGACCCACCTTGAAACAAGGGACACATACAGACTGAAAGTGAAGGGCTGGAAAAAGATATTCCACGCAAATAGAGACCAAAAGAAAGCAGGAATAGCAATACTCATATCAGATAAAATAGACTTTAAAACAAAGGCTGTGAAAAGAGACAAAGAGGACACTACATAATATTCAAAGGATCAATCCAAGAAGAAGATATAACACCTATAAATATATATGCACCCAACATAGGAGCACCACAGTATGTAAGGCAAATGCTAACAAGTATGAAAGCGGAAATTAGCAATAACACAATAATAATGGGAGACTTTAAAAAAAATAAAATTTGTTTATTCTTAATTGGAGGATAATTGCTTTATAATATTGTATTGGTTTCTGCAATACATAAACACGAATCAACCATAAGTGTACATATGACCCCTCTCTCTATTTTTTTATAAATTATGGGTTTTTTTTTTACTATTATTATTTTTTAAATATAAATTTATTTATTTTAATCGGAGGCTAATTACTTTACAATATTGTATTGGTTTTGCCATACATGGACATGAATCCCCCACAGGTGTACACGTGTACATCCTGAACCCCCCTCCCACTTCCCTCACCATCCCATCTCTCTAAGTCATCTCAGTGTACCAGCCCCGAGCACCCCATCTCATGCATCGAACCTGGACTGGTGATTCATTTCACATCTGATATTATACATGTTTCAATGCCATTCTCCCAAATCATCCCACCCTCGCCCTCTCCCACAGAGTCCAAAAGACTGTTCCATACGTCTGTGTCTTTCTTGCTGTCTTGCATACAGGGTTATTATTACAATCTTTCTAAATTCCATATATATACGTTAGTATATTGTATTGGTGTTTTTCTTTCTGGCTTACTTCATTCTGTATAATAGGCTCCAGTTTCATCCACCTCATTAGAACTGACTTAAATGCATTCTTTTTAATAGTTGAGTAACATTCCATTGTGTATATGTTCCACAGTTTTCTTATCCGTTTGTCTGTCGATGGACATCTAGGTTGCTTCCATGTCCTGGCTATTGTAAACAGTGCTGCGATGAATGTGTCTCTTTCAATTCTGGTTTCCTCGGTGTGTATGCCTAGCAGTGGGATTGCTGGGTCATATGACAGTTCTAGTTCCAGTTTTTTAAGGAATCTCCACACTATTCTCCACAGTGGCTGTACTAGTTTGCATCCCACCAACAGTATAAGAGGGGTCCCTTTTCTCCACACCCTCTCCAGCATTTATTGCTTGTAGACTTTTGGATAGGAGAAGGAAATGGCAACCCACTCCAGTACTCTTGCCTGGAAAATCCTGTGGATGGAGGAGCCCGGTAGGCTGCAGTCTATGTGGTCACTAAGAGTCAGACACGACTGAGCGACTTCACTTTCACTTTTCACTTTCGTGCATTGGAGAAGGAAATGGCAACCCACTCCAGTGTTCTTGCCTGGAGAATCCCAGGGACGGGGAAGCCTAGTGGGCTGCTATCTATGGGGTCGCACAGGGCCGGACACGACTAAAGTGACTTAGCAGCAGCAGCAGCAGCAAACTTTTGAATAACAGCCATTCTGATTGGCATGAAATGGTACCTCATTGTGGTTTTGATTTGCATTTCTCTAATAATGAGTGATATTGAGCATCATTTCATGTGTTTGTTATCCATGTTTATGTCTTCTTTGGAGAAATATCTGTTTAGTTCTTTGGCTCATTTTTTGATTGGGCTGTTTATTTTTCTGGAATTGAACTGCAGGAGTTGCTTGTATATTTTTGAGATTAATTCTTTGTCAGTTGCTTAGTTTGCTATTTTTTCTCCCATTCTGAGGGCTGTTTTTTTTTACCTTGCTTATAGTTTCTTTTGTTGTGCAAAATCTTTTAATTTCAATCAGGTCCCATTTATTTATTTTTGCTTTTATTTCCAATATTCTGGGAGGTGGGTCATAGATGATCCTGCTGTGATTTGTGTCAGCAAGTGTTCTGCCTATGTTTTCCTCTAGGAGTTTTATAGTTTCTGGTCTAACGTTTAGATCTTTAATCCATTTTGAGTTTATTTTTGTGTATGCTGTTACAAAGTGTTCTCGTTTCATTCTTTAACAAGTGGTTGACCAGTTTTCCCAGAACCACTTGTTAAAGAGATCCTTCAAGATGAATTATGTACCTGATTGTGCATAGATTTTGGGCTCCAAGATTATAGATTACCACTTCAAATAATCATTTTCTGGCTTTGTCCTATATCCCTCACCTTCAATACTTAAAAGATTTTTTACTGATCATATTTAAAAAAATGTATATTCCAAGGAAAAACTATTTCCACTCACTCTGATAATTTTAAAAATAGGTTTGACTTTGATTGATGTCCACCTGAGGTCAATAAGATAATTTATTGACATTACTCTATTGATTTTATAATATATCTTAAGCATAAAGAGTTAGTGTAGATGGAACTGTGGACTATTGTAATAATTGAAAGATCTATGCTGTGAGAATATTATCCAGATTCTATAAAATTATCAATACTTTTGTTATGGTTATCAAAAACCATTTCAATACCAAATCTCCATTATTAATATTTTATTCACAATTAATATATGTTCACAGAATATCCAATTAAATTTTGATGAGAAACAACTTTTGGAAATGAAATTTTAGAGGTAAAAGTACTAGCTTTTCAAGTCTTTTATTATACATGATCAAACAGAAATTAAGAAAATTTGTACTAATTTTATTCCTGTGAGGAAAGCAAAAGAGCTATTTCCAACAGCATGGTTAAAACTGCTTGCATTTGCTAATTGAGTTGCACATTTACAGAATGTGTTGTAGTTGTTATTTGTACTTACATTTACAGAATGTACTATTACTATTAATAGTGTAATTAAAATTTGAACACATATGTTAATAACTGAAACTATTTAACTATGTGTAATGTCAGGAAAATTGTTTTATATTCATGTATATATAGAGAGAGTGTTTAGGTTTAACACTTGTCAGATACTTCAAATCTGTAACTTTACCTGGAGTTTTAGTGATAAGTATATAAAACTAATATATGGATTTCGAAGTCCAATGGCTGAGAGAGTTTTTTTTTTTTTTTTTTTTTTACTTAAGGAAAAAAAGTCTGTGAAACTAAACAAGAAATTGGATGTTCCTAAATAAGTAAGAGGATGTCAAGAAATGTAATACTTTAGCTTGGTTTTAATTGGCTTTAACCAAATAAGGGTACATGGAATATGGGAGAAGTGTTTTCAGGTAGGAGGAAAAGCCAAAGATGGGAAACTACTGCAATTTTTAGAGGCATTCAAGGTTATGTAAATGAATTGATGTAGAAGAAGAAAAGGGTTAATATTGAGTTTGGAGAAAATGAGATTGGAGGATAAGCAGAGGAGGGAAACTAAACCTCATTTATAAAAAACCCAAAGACACTATAGAAGCATTTTAAGCCAATAAGTAACATGATTAAAATTCTTAATTTTCAAAGAAATTACATTAACAGTGATGGGACAAACAAGGTAAGTAGACCTTCAGTCTCAGGATAGTTTGATATTAGAATTTTAATTAGGTTTCCCTGGCAGAAGAAATCATGGACATTGTGTATAGATGATAATAAAATGTTGTGGCTCAATGGAAAAGGCTAAAAGATAGTATCAGAGGCCTTTATCTATCTCTATTTTTCTTTCCAATTATTTTCTCTAATTGAAGAATGGACATTAAACACCAAACTATAGTTGTCATTGTCTTTATAAGCTTCACGAATTAGCACTCTTTCATCTGCCTTTCCTATATGGGCTGATGATGATACAACCCAGGAAGTGTTCTGCTGTGATTTTAATGGCTGGAATGAAGGCCAGGATCTATTATGTAATGTTTACTGCTATCCTAAAAATGAACTTTATTGCTGTACTAGTACCATTATGCTATTATGTATATTGATCATGTGATTTGGGTCATTTAATAGTTTAACTTTTATGAAGATTACAAGAGTTCTTTTTTTTTTTTTTCTTTTACCACCATCTACTTTCATCTATTCTTTCCAACCCAGCAATTTAATATTTAATTGTTAGAAAAATTGAAAAATGTGCTACAGTTGGCCCTAGAAATGGATGGAATGAATAAATACACTTAGCCTAGTTGTGATTTGCACTATGTATCCAGGCATATTCTAAGTTTAAAAATATTTTCAAGAAAAATGAGATTGTTCAGTCAGATCGTATGAAAATCTATTCTAATCCTAAAATTTATTTTATTTATTTCTTGCAAGATGGTCTTTTTGACACATATTTAATATAACACAAACAAGTCTTTCCTCTCAAAAACAGATTTGACATAGTACATTGTTTTAGAGGATATTTGATTTTTTTTCTGTTGTGAATGTAAATTGAGGAGAAGTCTACAAATATAATCCACATTCAAATTCATACAAAGAATATAGTAGAAGAGTTACCATCTAGTACCAAAGAATAGTAAATGCTGAAGGAAATATGTTTAAATTAGTAAGTAATATTTTCCAGAAATTATAATTGGTGTAAATAACAAAATTATTTTTATAAAGAATTTTTAAACTATAATTGCTGTATTTATCCTCAAATACAAGTTTGAGAAGATACCAGACCTCAAGATATAGGAGATAATAAAAGAGACTATAAATTTATATTAAGGAGAACTTAAGGACTTGAATTTAGGCAAGAAATGAAAACAAATATGTATAGCATATTGAATGATAAAGACTTAGGAACCAATGAAGTAAAGAAAATGTATAGGAAGTTTTGAGTAAGAAAATGGGTACTTAGGAAAGATTCAATGAGGTAATTATTGTAATTCCAACAGGTCAGAGAGTATCTGAGAGGTCTGGAAGAAGAGTATAAAGGTCAGAAAGATGGACAAGTTCAAAGGTTCTGGAGGCATCATC
The DNA here is from genome assembly GCF_055505025.1 of Bos grunniens. Classification (NCBI taxonomy): domain Eukaryota; kingdom Metazoa; phylum Chordata; class Mammalia; order Artiodactyla; family Bovidae; genus Bos; species Bos grunniens. The sequence goes on along the minus strand of NC_141170.1, from coordinate 110,221,258 downwards.
CTGTAATATTTGAGAAATGGAAAAAGCATAATGATAAAAATACAGTGAGTGAAGGGTAGGATATTAGAAGATGAGACTGAGATATAACAAAACAGCAGATTATGTAGGGTTCTATAGGTCAAAGTAAGCATCTTAACATTTTCCTGATTTAAGTGAGTTGGAGAGGTTTGAGCAGAGGAATGGCTAATTCTCTAAAAAGAAAAAAAAAAAAACAATCACTTTAGCTTTTATTTGGAGAATAAAATGCAGTGTGGGGGAGTAGCAAAATTTGGAATCAGACTTACAGTGGTATCTGGTCCAAAGTTGCAATAGAAGAGGTGATAAGAAGTATTGGATTCTGGGTATATCCTGGGAAGAACCAAACTCTGTAAATATATTAGATATCACACAGGAGGAAATCAAGGATAATTTTGAAAGGGAAGGTTAAGAAATCAAAATTGGACATGTTACATTTAAAACATAAAGATGTCTATTATGCATATGTCTGGAGTTCAGAAAATATCAATACTGGGCATATATTTGGCAGATTTCAACATGAAGCTAGTTATCACCTCTGGAGTAGGTATAGATGGGAAATAAAAGTAGTTGAAATTGATTCTGTAAAAACTCAAACAAGAAATTTAGAAGCATATTAAGAACAAGTAAGTGAAAAGGAAACACCAACAATAAAGTAGAAAACTGGGAGACTGTGAGAATCTAACAACTAAATAACTGTATCAAAGGCTACTACATAATCAAATGCAACAAGAACTGAGAATTGATCATTTAATTTAAAAATGTGGAGGTCAATGGTGACATTGATAAGAGAATTTTGGTGAAGTGACATAGAAAAGACCAGTTCTGGCAGTTTCAAGAGAGAATGTTAAAAGAGAAATTGGAATTGACTAATTATCCTTTCTTTGAAACTTTGGATATAAAAAGAATATGATACAGAGAGTAGCAGTTTCAGTGAGTGTAAGATGGCTTTTTAAAATTAATAAAATGTATTCTTAGGGCAGTTTTAGGTTCACAGCAAAATTGAATGGGAAATAGAGTTTCAAGGTGTCCCTGCCCACACATAGCACAGATTTCTTCATTATCAACATCCTGTATCACAGTGGTACTTTAATTACAATTGACAAACCTACGCTGACACATCATAACCACCCAAGGTCTATAGTTGACCTTAGTATCTATTCTTGGTGTTATACTGTCTATGGATTTGGGCAAATGTATAATGAAATATATCCACCATTATAGTGTTATAGAGAGTAGTTTCACTGCCCTAAAAATTCTCTGCACTCTTCCTCTTCATTTCCGTCTCCCCTCAACCACTGGCGACTACTAATTTTTTTTTATTATTATTATTTCCATTGTTTTGCCTTCTCCAGAATACAATATAGCTGGAATCATACAGTATCTAGACATTCAGATTGTTTTCTTTCACTAACTAAAGTGCATTTAAGGTTCTCTGTATCTGTTCGTGTCTTGATCACATATTTTTTAACACTAACCAATATTTCATTGTGAATAGTTTATTACTACATTTTGTCCATTTACCTGAAGAAGGATATCTCAGTTTCTTCCAAGTTTTGGCAACTATGAATAAAGTTGCTGTAAATATTTCATGCAGGTTTTAGTGTAGACATAATTTTTCAGCTCCTTTGGAAGTTGTCAAGGAGCACAATTGCTAGACTGTACAGTAAGTAAGAATGCATATATTTCTGAAAACCTCCCAAACTGTCTTCTAAAATGACTATGCCATTTTGCATTCCCACCAGTAATAAAGGAGAGTTACTATGGTTCTACAACCTTGTCAGCACTTGGTGTGGTCAATGTTTTGGATTTTGGCCATTCTAATAGGTTCATAGTGGTATCCCATTGTTATTTCATTTTTGCATTTCCTTGATGATGTATGATGTGAAGCATCTTTTCATATGCTTATTTGTCATCAGAATAACTAAAGCTGGGATAAATCATAGTTGGTTACCATGTATAATTAATTAGTATTAGGAAAATGCTGATCTTATACAGTGAGTTAGGAAACATTCCTTCTACTTCTATCCTCTGAAAGAGATTGTAGAGTACTGGCATATTTTCCTTTTTGTATCTTTAGTAGAATATATAAATGAGCCCATTTGGGCCTGGTGCTTTCCATTTAAGAGATTATTAGTTATCCAATTTAACAGGAAAGGTGAATTTAGATTGTCTATTTCTTCTTGTGTGAGTTTTGGAAGATTATTTTCTATTTTGTTTTATTAAAAATAATCTTTGATTTCTCTTGATACATTGTTTTACCTAAGTGTTACTTAGAAGTGCATTGTTTGGTATTCACGTATTTGGGGATATTCAAGTTATCTTTCTGTTATTGATTTTTAGCTTAATTGCATTGTTGTCTGGGAGCAGGCATTGCATAATTTCCTTCTTTTAAATAAAGTATGAGTTTGGTGACCCAGAGTGTGGTCTATCTTGTTGAGAGTTGCATGTGAGCCTGAGAAGAATGTGTATTCTGCTTTCATTAGATGAAGTTTTCTCTGACGTCAATAATTTACAGTTGATTACTGATGTTTTTGAGTTTGTGTCCTTACTGGTTTTCTGCCAGCTGGATCTTTCAGTTTCTGATAGCAGAGTGTTGAAGACACCACCTATGTTAGTGAATTCATCTATTTCTCCTTGCAGTTCCATCAGTTAGATATTCTGATTTTAGGAATATATATCATGGTGGATGCTTAAGTCTTACTAGAGAATTGACCCCCTTCATCATTAGGTAATGCCCTTTATCCTTGGTAACTTTCCTTGCTTTGAAGTCCTCTCTGTCTGAAATTAATATGGCCCCTCCTGCTAACATTTGACTCATCTTCACATGGTATTTTTCTCCATCCATTTACTTTTACTCTACATGTGTCTTTATATATAAAGTGAGTGTCTTACATATAACATATGGTTAGCAGTGATTTTTTAATTGGCACATTTAGACCATTGACAAAGTGATTATAGATATTACTTGGATTAGAACATACCATATTTTTTATTGTTTTGTATTTGCTATACTTGTTCTTTTTGTATCCCATACTTTTTGTACCTTTTGTAGTGCTAATTGAGGATAATTTATACTATTATTATATATATTACATAAAATGTAATTATCCTATTCCATTTTCTCTCTTTTCTTAGAATGTCTATTTATTATACTTCTCTTTTTTTTAACTTTCTTTAGTGGCTCCCCTAGATTTTGCAATATATACTTACACTTAATCCAGGTCCAAATAATACTATACTAAGTTACAGGCAATGTGAGTACTTTACAATAACAAAGTAATCCTAATTCCTTTTTCCTGTCCCTTGTGTCATTTATATAATTAATTTCATATATATAAGCATATCTTTATATATGTATATGTAGGCATATGTGTGGATAATACTAATATACATAAGCATACGTGATAGAATATATCATTGCTATTGTTATTTTGAACAAAGTGCTATTGTTGGATCAATTAAGAATTTTAAAAAAGTTTTTATTTTACCTTAGCTTCATCCTTTGATGCTCTTTCTTTCTTTCTATTGGTCCAATTTTCTAACCTATATTATTTTTATTCTCTCTAAAAGAACTTATTTCAACACTTTTTTCCAAGGTGGGTTTACTGGCAACTTATTCTCTCAATTTTAGTTTGTTTGAGGAAGTCTTTATTTTTCCTTCAATTTTGAAAGAAAACTTCATGTAGAATTCTAGTATAGAATTCTATACAAATTCTAGTACAAATTCTATACAAATTCTGTACAAATTCTATACAATTCTAGTATAGAATTCTAGGTAGGTGTGTGTGTGTGTGTGTGGTTTTTTCCCCCTTTCCCTAAACATTTTAACTATTTCACTCTGCTCTCTTTTCACTTGCATGGTTTCTGAGGAAAAGTCTGATTTAATTCTTGTCTTTCTTTGAGGATTTTTCTTTATCTTTGATTTTATGTATTTTAAAAATTATATTTCAAGGTATTTCATGTTTGTTTTGGGCATTTATCCTGCTTGGTATTCTCTGAGCTTCCTGAATCTGTGGCTTGGTATTTGACATTAAATTGGGAAAATGTCCAGTGATTCAGATCAGATCAGATCAGATCAGTCGCTCAGTCGTGTCCGACTCTTTGCGACCCCATGAATCACAGCATGCCAGGCCTCCCTGTCCACCACCAACTCCCGGAGTTCACTCAGACTCACGTCCATCGAGGCGGTGATGCCATCCAACCATCTCATCCTCTGTCGTCCTCTTCTCCTCTTGCCCCCAATCCCTCCCAGCATCAGAGTCTTTTCCAATGAGTCAACTCTTCGTATGAAGTGGCCAAAGTACTGGAGTTTCAGCTTTAGCATCATTCCTTCCAAAGAAATCCCAGGGCTGATCTCCTTCAGAATGGACTGGTTGGATCTCCTTGCAGTCCAAGGGACTCTCAAGAGTCTTCTCCAACACCACAGTTCAAAAGCATCAATTCTTCAGCGCTCAGCCTTCTTCACAGTCCAACTCTCACATCCATACATGACCACAGGAAAAACCATAGCCTTGACTAGATGGACCTTTGTTGGCAAAGTAATGTCTCTGCTTTTGAATATGTTATCTAGGTTGGTCATAACTTTCCTTCCAAGGAGTAAGTGTCTTTTAATTTCATGGCTGCAGTCACCATCTGTAGTGATTTGGGAGCCCCCAAAAATAAAGTCTGCCACTGTTTCCACTGTTTCCCCATCTATTTCCCATGAAGTGGTGGGACCAGATGCCATGATCTTAGTTTTCTGAATGTTGAGCTTTAAGCCAACTTTTTCACTCTCCACTTTCACTTTCATCAAGAGGCTTTTTAGTTCCTCTTCACTTTCTGCCATAGCGTGGTGTCATCTGCATATCTGAGGTTATTGATATTTCTCCCGTGTTCCAAATATTTCTGGTTTCCTCTTATTCTTCTCTTGCTAGTGTTCCCAGTATACTTATATTACATCTTTTTGGTCTCAAAGATCTTAGGTAGAATTTTGGATCTCCAATATTACTTTTTGGCTCTTTTTAAGGATTTCCTTCTCTCAGTTTGCATTCCCCATCTGTTCTTGCATGCTGTTATTCATTAGTACCTTTAGCATATTAATCATAGTTATTTTGATTTTCTAGTCTGATAATTCTAACATTACTGTCACATTCATTTCTGGTGCTTGCTCTGAGTCTTCAAATTGCTTTTTTTTTTTTTTTGCATTTTTTTATGCCTTCTAATTTTTTTTTTTTTTTTTTATGATAGCTGGATGTGATGTACCTAGTAGAAGAAATTGCCAAAAATAGGCTTTGGTTAGGAGTTTGGGATTAGCAGATACTACTTCATATAAAATAAACAATGCCCTATTGTATAGCACAGAGAACTATGTTCATTATCTTATGCTGTGCTGTGCTTAGTCACTCAGTCATGTTTGATTCTTTGCGACCCCATAGACTGTAGCCTACCAGTCTCCTCTGTCTTTGGGGACTCTCCAGACAAGAATACTGGGGTGGGTTGCCATACCCTCCTCCAGGGGATCTTCCCAACCCAGAAATCAAACCCAGGTTTCCCGCATTGCCTCTGGATTCTTTACCAACTGAGTCACCAGGGAAGCCCTCATTATCTTATTTAACCTATAATGGGAAAAATATTGAAAAAGAACATATACGTATGTATACGTGTCAGACTTTATCTATCTATCTATTTATGGGCTTCCCTGGTAGCTCAGCTGGTAAAAAATCTCCCTGTTCGATTTGTGCGTCAGGTAGTTCCCCTGAGAAAGGATAGGGTGCGCTTCTCCAGCTTCCCTGATGGCTCAGACGATAAAGAATCCGCCTGTAATGCAGGAGACCTGGGTTTAATTCCTGGGTTGGGAAGATTCATTATCTTATAATAACCTATAATGCAAAAATATTGAAAAAGAACAGATATACATATACGTGTGTATATGTGTTCAGACTATATGTATAGTCTGAATCACTTTGCTATACACCAGAAACTAACACAACATTGTAAATTAGCCATATTTTAGTTTAAAAATAGGCTTTACTAATGGGACGTTAAGGTGTGTGTGAGAAGAGGAATCCTTCTAGATTGCCGTGATTAGGTTTCAGCCTTTTATTGCACCTATGCCTCTGGACTGTGACCGTGACACCTATTTTTATTTTAATTTTCCCTCTCCTGAGGTGGGAGAGGATGGTCAGAATGGCCTGAGGTTAGGAATTTCCCTTCTCCAGGTCAATTAAGCTTTGATACGCCCCAGGTGGTTAGGAGCTTGTTAACTAGTTTCTCCTGAGGGGTAGCCTTTTTTTGAGGAAGCCCAGAGTGCTTTGGCGTGTTTCGAAACAGTTTCCCCTGTGTTTCAACCATCTGCAGCTCAAGGGGGTTTTTTCTCCGGTATCTGCTGTGTGAGCCTGTTGAGCTCACCGTGGTAGATCTCAGAGAACTGTGCAGGGGTAGCGGGCTATCACTTGGTCCCCCTGGAGTTTTTACATTGCGACTCGTCCACGCTAAGTGTTCAACAAATTTGTCAATTTCAGCCTGGTTTCCCTACTTCGGCACTATATTTCGAGCTGCTTCCTACGTCAATCTAATCCGGTAGGTTTTTATTCTTAGCATTCATCTTTCTGTCATATCTTGGGGGCAGTGGTTTTCTCTGTTTTTTGTTTGTTTGTTTGTTTTTTAACTCCTTGTGAATCACAAAAATGTTGACTCTTCTTTCTCTCGTTTTTTTTTTTGTTTGTTTGTTTGTTTGTTAAGACAAAGTGGTGACTTCGGAGCTCCTTATATGAGGAAGTAGCTTTTTTTTCCCCCCCCTCCCTGAATTTGTATTTCTCTGCCTATGGTACCCATGTATTTTTTCTTGGTATCTACTTTCACATTAAAAACTTAGCATATTAATCATAATTTCTAAAAATTCCTCCTCTGATAATTCCCAAAATTCTACCATGTCTGACTCCGCCTTTCATTTTTGTTCAGCTTCTTCAAACTGTTGTTTACATTCCTTTTTTTCTTGTAGTATATTACTATAATACTAGCATAGTATTGTATTTTTTTGTTGTAAGGTGTATATGATAGTCTAGGTAAAATGAATCCTTGTAAATAAGCCGTAGGAAGGTAGTGGAATGGGAAATTATTCTATAGTCCTGTGACTAGGTTTCAGTGTTTTGGTGCAGGTGTACCCCTTAACTGCAAACTTTATTAGTGACTCTTAGGGTGTTTTCCTCCAAATTTCAGTGGGATAGGATAACTAGAGGGGTCTGGAGTTAAGTTATCTTCCTTCCTTCAGGAGGAAAACTAGAGCCAGTGGAAGTTGGGTGTTATAGTGCCCCAGATAATTTAGATTGTAATAGAACCCAACATTGAGCTTTGGTAAAATTGTTTCTCCTGAGGGTTGGCCTAATAAAGAGGAACAGAATGCTCCAGAATATTTCAAAATGGTTCCTTTTCGCCTCTGCCTGCCAGATGCATGAGATTTGTCTCCAGTATTTGCTACAAGGGCCTGTAAAACTCCTGCTAGAGGTTAAAAAAGAAAATCACAAAACCTCGGATTCGGGAGTTTTTAACTCTGGGACTTGGCCTCACGGAGCCTTGAGAAGTTTTTCAATTATGGTTAGCCTACCCTAACAGAGTTTACTGCAGAAGTTGCTGCCCTGGTTAATACCACTGCTCTGTGTCTGCTTGATGTCTCTCCAGTTTAGGGAGTAGTGATTTGACATGCGACCTCAATTCTCTCAAGAGAATTACTGATTTTTCAGTTTTTCAGCTTTCTGTGAGGATGGAATTAAGATTTCTAAGCTGCATTACAGAAACCAGAAATCAGTTTTTTGTTTTGTTTTGTGTTTTTAAGTTGTGAAAAAGTTAGTTTGAATAGTGTAGAAAAAATACAGTAGATAGAAAAAAATTTGGTGATTCAAGATAATCCTTGAACTAAATATTTGATTAAGTAACATGAAATGATTCCAGTGTACAAATGGGTTTACTGATTAATAATTTGCATTGAATATTTTGGAATTTTCAAAGTTTAAACTTTGGCAATGCATTTAAAGTGACTCCTAATGGAATTTAAATGCTGAGTTTTATTATAAATCTCACAATCTTTACATAAAAATGGTTGTTTTGAAATTAACTTTTTTCTTCTTACTGTAATAAATTGTCTTTTTACACAAAATATTTTCTGCTCTTGAAAAATTAAAATTGGAAAAATGCAAAAAGAAAACTGAAAACTTTCCTTTTGTGAGTAATTTTATGATTAAGAAGAGTGGAGGATGATTTTTTAAGATTATGTGATGATCCATTACTACCATTAGTAATTTGTTCATCTTTGAAAATTTCAGCTTGATTTATTAAAGAACATTAACTTGCATAGAAAAAGCCAATACTTAGAAGAATGCTTAATTGAGTTTCACGTATTCTGAAAGGTCTCTTTTACTTCCCCAATTTGTCTCTTCTTAGGAAAAAATAGTGTTATCATTTTTAATCAAGAATATTGGAAAAATATTCATCTGAAAACTGATCCATCATTTATTTTATGTCTTCTATGGAATAAAAAAAATGAGAGCAATAAGAGAACTATATCAATATTTTTTTTCATTTCAAGGTTCTTGCTATAATTAGTTAGAAATATGATTAAACCATAATTTTATTTCAAAGTTAACTTGTTTCTAGAACTCAGATTGTAAGAACTGTCAAATCCATATTGTAGAAAATGACTAAAGAATTAATTTAAAGAGAGTGAGACAATAATCAAAGAGGAGGTATATATTTTTAATAACACTATTTTTATCATATGTCTTGGATTCCTACTCTTGGGTTATATATTTTTCCTCATGAAAAATGAAATGAACATTTTCATATATTTCAAATCATTCAAAAGCAATGAATTGTACATTCCCTGTATTCCAGGAAAATGTAGGCCACATATAAAATGATACATCGGAAGTGATTTCTGCCTTCCCAAAAGATAAGAGCTTGTCTTTCAAATGTATATTATTTCTAACACATAATTCTTTTGGTATTTGTATGCTAGGTTGTCATGATCAACCCTAATGTTGAAAACAATTTATAGAGGTGAAAATTAGTTATGAAAATGTGTTATATAGATTAGAAACATGCCAATAAAGTGTGGGATTGTAGCTCGAATCCAGGGCAACAGAGAAAGTGCCAGATATTTGCTGTGGTTCCTTCCCCGAGGAAACAAATCCCAGCAGGTTTGGCAATTTTAGCAGCTGTGGCTGAGCAGAATTTTCGACAGGTTTGAGGAACACTAATTAGAATTTAGAGCCTACTAAGAATTAAGGTCTCTAGAAAACACTCAAGTTTTTAGTTTGACCCCTAGCAATATAGATGAACTGGAAATATTCGATTAAGTTTTCAGTCAAAAACCTAAATTATCTCAACTTCTTATTAATGTAACCAGGCAAAACTAGTTTCTCTAAATTAGGTACCTAATAGAACAGAATAAAAATGGCATTGGGATGCAAAAGAGTATCATACTAAGTTTCAGCTATCAATAAAACTTTCATATAAAATATCCTGTACCAGAACTTGGCCATGCTGGACCTCTCATCTCAGATTTCCAGACTCCAGAATGGTGAGAAAATAATTCCTACGGTTTAAAACACTCAGTCTGTGGTATTTTGTTATAGAGGCCCAACGTTGATGAGTACACTGAGATGTACATTACGTTTTCTGATGTGATTGAAATATCACAGACTCCCTAAATATGCTTTGTCATTCATTCCAGTTGTACTTCTGTGCACGAGGCCTTTCATTTTGTGTCTATGAAATTAATTGGTTATTTATTTTCAAGTTTGCATTTAATAATGACAGGTAAAATTACAATCAAATAGGCAAGGGGTGGAATAAACAATATAGGGGATGAGGTAATACTTAGAATTTACATTTATGTATGTGTGCACACTGATTTTAAATCATGTGCTCAATTAGCAATAATTGAGAGAAATATTTATTTGCAAATGGGGCATTTCAGTTCAGTTCAGTCACTCAGTTTTGTCTGACTCTCTGTGCCCCATAGACTGTAGCACGCCACGCTTCCCTGTCTATCACCAACTCCCGGAGCTTACTCAAACTCATGTCCATCAAGTCGCTGATGCCATCCAACTGTCTCATCCTCTGTCATCCCTTTTCTAGAATCAGGGTCTTTTCCAATGAGTCAGTTCCTCACATCAGGTGGCCAAAATATTGGAGCTTAAGCTTCAGCATCAGTCCTTCCAATGAATATCCAGGACTGATTTTCATTAAGATTGACTGGTTTTATCTCCTTGCAGTCCAAGGTATTCTCAAGAGTCTTCTCCAACACCACAGTTCAAAAGCATCAATTCTTTGGCACTCAGCTTTCTTTATGGTCCAACTCTCATTTCCATACACTACTGCTGGAAAAACAATAGCTTTGATTTTACATACCTTTCTTGGCAAAGTAATATCTCTGCTTTTTAATACACTGTCTAGGTTTGTCATAGCTTTTCTTCCAAGGAGCAAGTGTCTTTTAATTTCATGGCTGCAGTCACCATCTGTAGTGATTATAGGACATTTACATGCTGTAAAAATAGCAAAGTAAAGTGAATAATGCTTATTGGTATTTGTATTTTACTGACTTGATTGTCTCTAGAGGTTTAGAACGTTTTTGCACAAAAGTAGGTTTTCTGTCTTATGAGTCATTTATTTTGAAGCATGTTTTCCTAGAGGAACCATACCATATTAACATACCATATTAACTCTAATTTGTAAATTTCTGTGTATTTTTTAAAGCAATTGGCTTAAATGTGATGACTTTTCTGAAATTACGATAGACTTTATAATTTTTGTGGTGTTAATAGGTGTTAGAGGATATTGAGTACCCACAAAACTTATCATGAGACTAATAAAAAGATCTAAATAATTTCTCTAAAATATCAATATACATTATGTAATTAAAATCTTGCTATGTAACACATATTACTAATATTGTGTATATATCTAAGATTTTAATGTCTGTATGCATATATATGGCTTTTAAAGATATTTTTGATATTCAGGAAAAGATAGAGGATAAATGCAACATATGGTAGAGTGTGAACCTGTATTTTGGTTTCCAGTATTGCTAAGTAGATACTAAGAGTCTTCTGCTTATAACAAATTATTTACTATCCTAGTAATTCTCCCTTATAAAGGTAGGAAACATTGCTAAAGCTGAGTATGCAGACTTAATTCTCTGAAGGGCAGGAAAAAAAAAAGCACAGGAACAATTAATAATAACAATAAAACCACACCAAATATCTTAGTAAATAAAGGAAAAAAATTAAGTGAACACTTTCTTCTACCAGTAACACCAACTGGGAAATTTGCCCTCTGTTCCCAGAAAATCCATGCAATGTAACTGCTTTAGAAATAAAAATTAGTATATTTACTATACAGACTAGAGTAAGCAGTCCATTTCCATGTCTCTGGAGGTGGTTCCTCCAATCCATTTCACAAGTCATTGTGTTATGTTAAAGCACAACAAAATATGATTATTTTTGTATCTAGATTGAACTTTTTTCCAAAATAAGCCATTTAACCTATCTAAAAATTGTTATTTAAAATTAATAATTCATAGGCATAAGCCAAGGTTTGCTGAACATGAATTTTTTTTTTCCTAAGCAATGGCCATAATAAAAGATCTTACTTAATAGTGCATAGACTCACCCTTAGAAAATCCCATTTAGTGTTTGGATTAAGTTCAAATAACTCCTTTTACTTACATGCAGTATAAAATTTCATGTCAGTTTTGCAGTCTACAAAGAACAGCACTAGTTATAAAAGTAAAATAATTTTTAATTAAAGTAGATATATCACTTAAAGTAAATATCAAGTAAGTCAGGAGGAAAATAGTGGTATAAACAAAGCAAAGACTGGGCTATGTGAGTCATGTGAGTTTTTTTAATTTTACCTGTATGTGGTTGTGTACATGTTATGGACTGAATGGTGTTCTTACCAAATTCATATGCTGAAGCCGTAACCCCTGATGTGACTGCATTCAGAGACAGGGCTTTCAGGAGACGATAAAGGTTAAGTGAAGTCTTAAGAAAGAGGCCCTAACCTGATAGCATTGATGTCCTTATGTAAAGAGAAGGGCGCTAGAGTCCTTTCTCTCTGCGCATGGGCACAAAGGATAGTCATGAGAGGACATAGAGAGAGGGCAGCTGTCTGCATGCTGGAAAGACAGGTCTCACCAAAACCAATCCTGCAAGTACCTTGACTTGTACTTCCAGCTTGTGAGAAAATAAACTTATATTGGTTGAGCCACCCAGTCTGTGGTGTTTTGTTCCAGCAGCTCTAGTGGACTAATGGTATGTTAGCCATAAATTAAGGTCTTAGAGTGCTGAGTTGCATTTGAAGGGGACCGCCATCAGGCTAGTTGTTTCCCGTATTGTTATCTGTGAGGGAAGGATTTGTTGTTGCAGTTCAGTCGCTAAGTGGTGTTCAACGCTTTGCATCCCCATGAACTGTAACCCCAACCACCACGTCCCACCCCAAACTCATCTGTCCATAGCGTTCTCCAGGCAAGAATACCGGAGCGGGTTGCCATTTCCTATTCCAGGGAATCTTCCCAACCCTCAGATTGAAACTGCATCTCATGTGGCTCCTGCACTGTCAGGCGGATCATTTTCCACTGATCCACCTGAAGAGGGAAGGGAACCTAGAGACTCAATTTGATTTTAAGACTGAAAGCTGATTAAAGAGTGATATTCATAACTGGGTTTATAAGCAGAAAGATAAAACTATGTGTTTATCTGAATCACTCCCTCTAGGGGTCTTGTTCCAGGAATAGGAAAAAAAAAATCACAAAACAGTTGGTGTTTGTTAGTTACAGTTCTCTGTAATTGGTCCTCAAAAATAATCACATAATCATGCTACAGGAAGAAATGGGGAGTAAATGGTCACAGTATTTAAAAACAGTGACGTTTTTCTGTCCACAAGTACAGAGGTTGTTATTCAATGAAAATTTGACCTTGCTATTCTTGTGTTCAGCAAAAAATACCTACGATCAAAGCAAGCTGTATAGTAAGCATACAGCTCAACATCCGTTTAAGTATGCATTTTTTTCTTTATGAACCAGAATCCAATTCAACATCCAGATTTTAATAGAACATTGACTTCTTATAGAACCTGCTCTCTATTCTGGCTCAGGCATTCATGGAGACAGTCCTTTTGGTTTTATATCGACCCTGAACTCCCAGATGTTCAAATAAGAATACTAACACTGTCCAAAAAAAAGAGAAACTTAGTGTTTATTGTTTGTTAAAAATCACACTCAATTTTGTGCATGTATAAATGCCAGTAAGGTAATGGTAAGCATACATATAAATAAATGCTGAAAGGAATATAACAGTGTGGAATTACTCAAGAGTTTAAAACATGTATAAGTATGAACTCTTACAGACATATGCAAAGTTAATGAGTGTTATGGAAATATTACAAATCAATTTAAAGATACTTATGTTCTCTATGTACTGAGGATAGAATGGAGTTAAGGAGGGGTACATTACTATCATTGGTGGTATCAGAATAGTTTCTTCAAAAAAAAAGTCATGCAAATATGAACATTTGAGACAGTTAGAGTTGATACAAATATGAACAACTGGTAAAATGAAGTAGATTTAAGTAAACAGAAGTCTATAATGTTATTCAAAATAAAAAAATGTGTAACTCATGATTAAACACACAGATACATATAGCATATTAGCATAAATCTTTCCTTTCTAAATTGTTATTCTTTTTAAATAATAATCTTTCAAAATGATTAATGTTGATTTTGCTGCTATCTTTGTTACTGAATCTATTGGTTGCTAAAAAAAATCTTTTTAAATTGCTATATTTAAATTCTGGGGCTTCCCTTGTAGGTCAGTTGGTAAAGAATCTGCCTACAGTGCAGGACACCCAGGTTCGATTCCCAGGTTGGGAAGATCCCCTGGAGAAGGAAATCACAACCCACTCCAGTATTATTGCCTGGAGAATCCCATGGAAAGAAGAGCTTGGCAGGCTATAGCACATGGGGTTGCAAGAGTTGGACATGACTTAGCGACCAAACCATCACCATATTTCAATTCCAGTTCAATTCAGTCAAACTCTCTAAATTTTCTAATAGTTTGTCATTTAAAGTATAGTTTCTCATTTGCATATCACTTTATTTCTATTTTTCTAGTATAGTTCAAGTAAAATTTAAATATAGTAAGCTATATTTAATTAATTATTTAATTATAAGCAAATTTCCAGTTTGGTAGAATTTGGCAACCACATATCAACAAATAGAGAATATTTTCATCCTCTCAGAAAGTTTCCTTAAAGTCCTTTCTAGCAAATCCCATCTTGAGACTATGTATGTGTGAGACTCAGGAACCTTTATTTTGTTTTATTGTTCAATGATTATGCTCACAACTTGAAATGAAACATTGTAAGATAGTGGTTCCCAACCTTTTTGTCACCAGGGACCACTTCATGGAAGACAATTTTTCCGTGGACTGGGGAGGATGGTTTCAGGATGATTCAAGTGTATTACATTTACTATGCACTTTATTTCAATTATTATTACATCAGCTCTACCTCAGATCATCAGGCATTCCATCTTGGAGGTTGGGGACACCTGCTGTAGAATATAAAATAGTTTTCAAGATTATTTTTGCTTCTCAATCTTTGTTTCACCATGTGAATTGTTCAGTTAGCTTCTCAGTATCTATGAACACCCCTTGTGATTTTTAATTGGAATTGCATTCAATTATGGATCCATTCCATTTCTACGAATGTCATTTTATAGTCTCAGGATACAGTTCTTGTGTATATCTCTTGTGTATCTTAAGCAACCTGTCAATGAAAGGGTTCTGACAGTGTTTGTAAATTGAAATTTACTATTTTAATTCACTACAAGCATGAATAAAGAGACAAAATTATCTGGCTAATATGGGATTTAGCAAACCTGACTCTATAGAAACATTTTGCTAAAGTCTTACAGCACAAATTTGCCCAACTTATCTGATTATAAAATGATAACTGTGGTAATCATAAATTCCTTGTCATAGAACACACGTAGCAATTGTAATCAAGAGAAAAACACTTTGAAGTTCTAAGAAGTACTTATTATTTTCCACATTAATCAGCTCTTGCTAATTGACTGAAAGTGCAAATGACAAAAGTTGATGAGACACCCAGTGAAAGAGAGATAAGGAGTTCAGTGCTTGAGACGACATAGTGGAAATATATATGGCTGTAAGTCAGTCAGATTATTTCCAGCTCGATAATGTACACTGAAGAAAAAAAAAAAATTTTAAGAGATAGAAAAGTGAAAGTGAAAGTGAAGTCGCTCAGTCGTATCTGACTCTTTGCGACCCCATGGACTGTATAGCCTATCAGGCTCCTCCGTCCATGGAATTTTCCAGGCAAGAGTACTGGAGTGGGTTGCCGATAGAAAGTAGGACCCAATTCTTTTTATATCACAAAAGCTATGATAAAAAGCCAGTTCCACATGAAAGCAAAGAATAGTTCTAAGCAAAGTGGTATTAGATCCCTAGAAGGAAGTTAATTGAACACATGGCAACATCGTTTGTCAGAAAAGTTTGTTAGCTATCAAATTTCTAGGTGTTTTTTGTCTTTTTCCCAGTCTGGTCTATTAATAATCATAAAACTAAATAGCAAAAAAAAAAAAATAGGAAATGATTTTACATTTTGTTTTTTGATGTGGATAGTATTCTTAAGGAAGGAGAGAAAGATACAGATTGTGCCTTGAATAAATGGAAGTTAATGACTTGCCAGATGAGAGCAAATGCTATCTGGAAAATATATTTACTAGGAAAATTGCCCCATTATATTGAAATTTGAATGGAAAGTAATGAGACTAATTTTCATTATCTGCATGTGTTTTTATTTCTTTTTTTTTTTCTCTTTTTTTTTTAAATTTAAAAAAAATTTTTTTTTTTATTCCTTTATTTCTCATGTGTTCCCCATCCTGAACCCTCCTCTCTCCTCCCTCCCCATACCATCCCTCTGGGTCGTCCCAGTGCACCAGCCCCAAGCATCCAGCATCGTGCATTGAACCTGGACTGGCATCTCGTTTCATACATGACATTTCACATGTTTCAATACCATTCTCCCAAATCTTCCCACCCTCTCCCTCTCCCACAGAGTCCATAAGCCTGTTCTATACATCAGTGTCTCTTTTGCTGTCTCATATACAGGGTTATCGTTACCATCTTTCTAAATTCCATATATATGCGTTAGTATACTGTATTGGTGTTTTTCCTTCTGGCTTACTTCACTCTGTATAATAGGTTCCAGTTTCATCCACCTCATTAGAACTGATTCAAATGTATTCTTTTTAATGGCTGAGTAATACTCCATTGTATATATGTACCACTGCTTTCTTATCCATTCATCTGCAGATGGACATCTAGGTTGCTTCCATGTCCTGGCTATTATAAACAGTGCTGCGATGAACATTGGGGTACACGTGTCTCTTTCCCTTCTGGTTTCCTCAGTGTGTATGCCCAGCAGTGGGGTTGCTGGATCATAAGGCAGTTCTATTTCCAGTTTTTTAAGGAATCTCCACACTGTTCTCTATAGTGGCTGTACTAGTTTGCATTCCCACCAACAGTGTAAGAGGGTTCCCTTTTCTCCACATCCTCTCCAGCATTTATTATTTGTAGACTTTTGGATCGCAGCCATTCTGACTGGTGTGAAATGGTATCTCATAGTGGTTTTGATTTGCATTTCTCTGATAATGAGTGATGTTGAGCATCTTTTCATGTGTTTGTTAGCCATCTGTGTGTCTTCTTTGGAGAAATGTCTATTTAGTTTTTTGGCCCATTTTTTGATTGGGTCATTTATTTTTCTGGAGTTGAGCTGTAGGAGTTGCTTGTATATTTTTGAGATTAGTTGTTTGTCGGTTACTTCATTTGCTATTATTTTCTCCCATTCTGAAGGCTGTCTTTTCACCTTGCTAATAGTTTCCTTTGATGTGCAGAAGCTTTTAAGTTTAATTAGGTCCCATTTGTTTATTTTTGCTTTTATTTCCAATATTCTGGGAGGTGGGTCATAGAGGATCCTGCTGTGATGTATGTCAGAGAGTGTTTTGCCTATGTTCTCCTCTAGGAGTTTTATAGTTTCTGGTCTTACATTGAAATCTTTAATCCATTTTGAGTTTATTTTTGTATATGGTGTTAGAAAGTGTTCTAGTTTCATTCTTTTACAGGTGGTTGACCAGATTTCCCAGCACCACTTGTTAAAGAGATTGTCTTTAATCCATTGTATATTCTTGCCTCCTTTGTCATTATCTAATTTTCATTATCTGCATGTGTTTTTATTTCAACTCCTTCTTGACATGAATCATTTTCCCTACATAAGATTAACACCTAAAGTGTGTGTCTTCTGTTTGTGGCTTGGGATGGCTTTAGCTATTGTATCCATCTAGTGAGCATGTCATCAGTTCACTGAAACATGCTTCTTGTTTGGTTTCCTCCAGAAACACTACTGGTTCCACTCAATTTATGTGGATTTCCAACCAGCAAAATTAACCTTATACATGAAGATTGAAAATTTCTCTCTAAAATCACTGCTTCAAATCATACTTTTTTCCCCCCACTTTTAACATATAACACAGGCAAGAGGTTATTCTTTTTAAACAATGTTTTTCATATAGAATACTTCTAAAATTATCTATTTTGCCTGTCATTATTTTGTTTTACTATTATGTATCATAGAGTTTTAGAAACTGAAAGTGAAATGACACTTTAGAGATTTTCTAGTCTAAGTTCTTTTCTTTCAGTTTAGGAAAGCCCTATAAATTGAAGCAGTTTATCTAAACTACTCAATAAATTAATGGCAGAACCATGGTAAGAGGTTAAGAATTAACTCTAATTTTTTAAAAATATTGAGAACAATTTTAATGCAATAAAATCTAACCATTTGTCAACAATACTGCAGTCAAGCCACAGAACAAGTAAAAGTTTCCTAGAAACTTTCCTTCGTTCTTATAATCTACCCACCCCAGGTAACTCCTGATTGTATGTCATCATGCACAATTGTCTGAATAGATCTTGCTTGATTTTAGCTTAATAGAATTAGAATTATGAACCATTTACTGTGTGTGGCTTGCTGTGTTCAATATCTTTTTCTGTACTAATCCATAAATTAGATGTATTATCCTTTGCATTGCTTAATAAAATTACACCCTGTATATATAGCACAGTTTGTTTATGCAGTTTTCAGCTGCTGTACATTTTGGTTGTATACAACTTTTTGTTACTATAAATAATACTGTTATGAGTATTTGTCTTTTTTGCAGATGTGTATGTCATTTCTCTTGGTTAAATGCTTTGTGAAGGAATATCTGGATCATGTTGTAAGTTTATATTTAAAAGTAAATTTGTTATAATTTAATTTTTTAACAAAACCATCAACTGTTTTCTAAAATAGTTGTGTCACCATATAAGCCACCAAAGAATGTATGAAAGTTCACATCACACTACATCCTTGTGTGTGTGTGCACTAAGTCACTCCAGTCGTGTCCAACTTTTTGCGATGCTATGGACTGTAGGCCGCTGCAGGGCTCCTCTGTCCATGGGATCCTCCTCGCAAGAATAGTGGAGTGAGTTGCCATGCCTCCTCCAGGGGATCTTCCTGACCCAGGGATGGAATCTGCATCTCTTATGTCTCCTGCATTGGCAAGCAGGTTCTTTACCACTAGAGCCACCTGGGAAGCCCATACTACATCATTAATAATGTTTAATTATCAACCTTTTAAAAAATGTTTGCTGTTCTATCAGTATGAGGTATGTAATAATATCTAATCATGATTCTAAATTTGTGACTGCCTAATGGCTAATGATGCTGAATATCTGCTCTTCTGCTTAATGCCTATTTCTGTATCTTTTTATGAGAAATGTCTATTTAAATCATTTTTAAACCACATTTTATTTATTTTTTAAAATGAACAACTAACTAGAATTCTTTATGTAGCTTGGGTATATTTCCTTGGCCAGATACCTGTAGTATCACTGTATTCTACCAATATGTCTTTTTGTTTTCTTAATGGTCTCTGGTTCAGTCACATTTTCCATTATGATTCATCCTATTGTGCTCTTCCTAAAATATGTTTGCCTACTCTAGAACCGCAAAGGCATTCTTTACTTTTCTATCCAGAAGTTTCTTTTAAAACTTTTATGGTAAGCCCATTATCTGTTTTGCATCCATTATTTTTTGTGTACAGTGTCAATTAAGTGTCATGGTTTTTAATTTTGTTTTTTTATATGGCTGTAGAGGCATCCACCTGTCATTGTTCAAAAACAAAACAAAATTGTTTCTTTATCCATGGGATATCATTGCCACTTTTGTGGAAAATCAATCAACCATATTTGTTGTCTTCTATTTCTGGAGTATGTATTCTGTTACAGTTATATTTATGCCTACTATTATAGCATAACGTGTATATTCATAATAAGTCTTGATATCAGGTACTTCATAATATGTAACTTTCTTTTCTCTTTCAAGGTCGTTCTATCTGTTCTAAATCCTTAACATATAAAAATTTTAGAATCAGTTTATATTTCTGTAAGTAAAACATTACTGCAACATTGATGGTGATTGCATTGAATCTATAGATCAATTTCAAGAGAAGTAAAAAACTGACAATATTGAATTTTCTGATTCTAGATACATCATATCCACTTGCTTAGTTTTTTAATTTCTCATAGCAATATTTTATAGATTTCAGTCTACATTTCTTACATATATTTTGTTAGGTTTAATACTAAGCATTTATTATTTTTTGATACTATAGTGAATATTATATCTTAAATTTTTATATTTAGTTTGCTATTATGTAGGATAAGTGGGAAAAATGAGGGACTTTAATTGGAAAAGAAGATTAATGCAAGGGGAGGCCAGTTGGAAAAGGGTTTAGCTTTGAATTGAAATGACTGACTGCTGCTGCTGCTAAGTCGCTTCAGTCATGTCCGACTCTGTGCGACCCCATAGACAGCAGCCCACCAGGCTTCCCCGTCCCTGGGATTCTCCAGGCAAGAACACTGGAATGGGTTGCCATTTCCTTCTCCAGTGCATGAAAGTGAAAAGTGAAAGTGAAGTCGCTCAGTTGTGTCCGACTCTTTTCGACCCCATGGACTGCAGCCTACCAGGCTCCTCCGTCAATGGGATTTTCCAGGCAAGAGCACTGGAGTCAGTAGCCATTGCCTTCTCCGAATGACTGACTGACTGACTGCTGCTGCTGCTACTAAGTCACATCAGTCGTGTCTGACTCTGTGTAACCCCATAGACAGCAGCCCACCAGGCTTCTGTCCTGACTGACTACTTCCCCCAAATTTAGGGGAAAACACCTTTTCCTCTCAGCGAGGTGATTCTGTGCACCCATCTGGAGTCACTTTTCATGACGAGTGTTAACGAACTTATTAAGAAGTAAGTGTTAAAACTAAGAGAAACTATGAAATGCAGAATTTTCACAAACACAGGTGCTTTATTAACTGGTCAGATTTTAGCAAAAGTTTCAAGCAGTGCTTCTCAACTGGGAGTCACAAACAGATGTGAGAATTGGACCATAAAGAGGGCTGAGCGCTGAAGAATTGATGCTTTCAAATTGGCGCTGAAGAAGTCTCTGGAGAGTCCCCTGGACAGCATGGAGATCAAACCAGCCAATCCAAAAGGAAATCAACCCTGAATATTCATTGTAAGGACTGATGCTTCAATACCTAGACCACCTGATACAAAGAGCTAACTCATTGGGAAAGAGTCTGATGCTGGGAAGGATTGAAGGCAGAAGAAGGGGGCAACAGAGGATGAGTGGTTAAATAGCATCACTGACTCAATGGACATGACTTTGAGCAAATTCCAGGAGATAGTAAAGGACAGGGAAGCCGAGAATGCTACAGTTCATAGGGTTGCAATAATTTGGAAACAACTTAGCAACTGAACAACAACAAGGTAGGGTTCAATTTTATTCATTTTCTTGTATATATCCAATTTTCGCAGCACCATGTGCTGAAAAGACTTCAGCTTATCTTTGAAAAATATTTTTACTTGATGTAAAACTTCAGAATGTCATATTTTCCACCAACACTTTGGATATATTGATTTTCCATCTTTTGGATTGCATATTCCCGAGGAGAAATTTATCTTTGGGAGAAGGAAATGGCAATCCACTCCAGTATTCTTGCCTGGGAAATCCCATGGACAGAGGAGCCTGGTGGGCTACAGTTCATGGGGTCACAAGAGTCAGACATGACTTAGCAATGAAATCACTAAATCAAGATAAGCATATATTCTTGAATATTGATATATACTCCTGTACCTTGATTAATTTATTTTCCTAGTAGTTTTTTATACTGTCCATAGGGTTTTTAACATAAACAATTATGATGTATTTTAGTAAACAACTAAATGCCTATCAACTGATGAATACATAAATAAAATGTGCTATAGCTATATGATAGGATATTATTAAGGAATAAAAAGATACAAAGTATAACATGTTACAACATAGCTGAATTGAAAAACATGCAAAGTGAAAGAAGTCAGGCACATGAGAATACATGTTATTTGATTCCATTTATATAAAAACTTGGTAAATGCAAATTTTTAGAGGCACAAGGTAGATTAGTGGTTGGAGGGAGAGTGAGAATGGGTAGTAACTGCAAATGAACATGAGGCTTCTTCTTGGAACAATGGGAATATTCTAAAATTAGATTGTGTTAATAGTTACACAACTCTGTAAGTATACTTTGCAGGAGTAAATTGTTTTAGGATGTATAATATACATTTTATACTAACATAACATACTAACAGCATTATTAAAGCTGTTAGTTTCTTTAAGTAAATATCCAGTGAATGGATTCCCTAGTTTTTCATAAATATACATATATGTAACTTTTGTTCACATTTTGCTTTAAAAAAGACATAACCAGTCTTTGTAATTCATATTTTATTTTGGGTGAATCTTTGTGTTAAACACGAACAACCTTGAATTTTATGACTCTTATAACTTAAACATAGTTATTAAGCTAAAGCATATCACAGCTTAAGCATAGTTAAAAGATTTTATGATTGATGCCAATCGTATTCAATTGTAGAACTTCATGTTGACAGTAGGCAGGGATTTTGATGTGTGATAACTAACTTACCGGCACTCTGGGTTGAAGTTAGCTGAATACAGAAGGATTCAAATGTATACAGATGACCGAAAAGAACATTTCCCTGACATGAGAAAAAAGAATCACCTGGAGGAGGATGAATAGTAGAGAAGTTCACTAGTTGCATCATGTTACTGTGTTCTATGTCAGTTGAAAGTTCAGTTCAGATCAGTCACTCAATTGCGTCCGACTCTTTGTGACCCCATGAACTGCAGCACACCAGGCTTCCCTATCGATCACCAATTCCCGGAGCTTGCTCAAACTCATGTCCATCGAATCAGTGACGCCCTCCAACCATCTCATCCTCTGTCATCCCTTTCTCTTCCTGCCTTTAATCTTTCCCAGGATCTTTTCCAATGAGTCAGTTCTTCCCAACAGGTGGCCAAAGTGTTGGAGCTTCTGGTTCAGCATCAGTCCGTCCGGTGAATATTCAGGACTGATTTCCTTTAGGATTGACTCGTTTGATCACCTTGCTGTCCAAGGGACTCTCTAGAGTCTTCTCCAACATCACAGTTCAAAAGCATCAATTCTTCAGCAATCATCTTTCTTTATGGTCCAATTCTCACATCCATACATGACTACTGGAAAAACCATAGCTTTCACTAGATGGACCTTTGTTAGTAAAATATTGTCTCTGCTTTTCAATATGCTGTCTAGGTTTGTCATAGCTTTTCTTCCAAAGAAGAGCATCTTTTAATTTCATGGCTGCATTCTCACCATCTGCAGTGACTTTGGAGCCCAAGAAAACAGTCTGACACTGTTTTCATGTTTCCACATCTATTTGCCATGAAGTGATGGGACTGGATGCCTTGATCTTAGTTTTCTGAATGTTGAGTTTTCAGTCAGTTTTTTAACTCTCCTCTTTCACCATCAAAAAGGCTCTTTAGTTCCTCTTCACTTTCTGCCATAAGGATGGTGTCATCTGCATATTTGAGGTTATTAATATTTCTCCCTGAAATCTTGATTCCAGTTTGTGTTTCATTCAATCTGGCATTTCGCATGATGTACTCTGCATATAAGTTAAATAAGCAAGGTGACAGTATACAGTCTTGATATACTCCTTCCCAATTTGGAACCCAATTTGACATACTTTCCCAATTTGGAACCAGTCCATTGTTCCATGTCCAGTTCTAAGTGTTGCTTCTTGGCCAGCATACAGATTTCTTAGGAGGCAGGTCAAGTGGTCTGGTATTCCCATCTCTCTTTAAGAATTTTCCACAGTTTTTTGTGATCCACACCATCAAAAGCTTTAGTGCAGTCAATGAAGCAGATGTTCTTCTGGAATTATCTTGCTTTCTCAATGATCCAATGAAAATCAATTTGATCTCTGGTTCCTCTGCCTTTTCTAAATCCATCTTGAAAATCTGGAAGTTCTCAGTTCACGTACTGTTGAAGCCTTCAGTTCAGTTCAGTCACTCAGTTGTGTCCAACTCTTTGAGACCCCATGGACTGCAGCACACCAGGCCTCCCTGTCCATCACCAACTCCTGGAGGTGAAGCTTAGCTTGGAGAATTTTGAGCATTACTTTGCTAGTGTGTGAGATGAGTGCATTTGTGCAATAGTTTGAACATTCTTTGGCATTGCTTTTCTTTGTGATTGGAATGAAAACTGACCTTTTCCAGTCCCGTGGCCACAGTTAAAAGTAGATAGAGTCAAATCAAAGCATTGGAACATCAGCATGTATCCGTGGTTCTTAAACCTTTCTGTACATCACAATCATCCAGGAACTTTTTTTCTTAGATCCTTGAACCCTATGTAAGAAAGTCTATTTGATTGAATCTGCCATGGAGCCTCTTTCCTAACATTTAAATAATGCCCAAAGACTCTTAAATGTATGTAATTCAATCAATAATAACACAAAGCCAAAATAAATTTACAGGAAAAAAAGCAAGAAGGTATTCAAAGTATAATGTGCATTTATCCTTGACTCATGTTTTATTATAATATACTACCAATACGATGAGTCATAAAGGACGATTTACAACCAAAAGACAATATGGCACTATGTGTTATAATTCCTTGTATAATTTCTAACAACTTTGTAATCTGTTTTAAGAGAATAGAAATGTTATCCACAAAGAAAACTGTATAGTGTATATTGGCGTGTGATAAGAGTTATAGAAAAGAAGAAAGAAAATAGGGAAAACAAAGGACATAGAAAAATGTCAGACGAACTATTCTGCAATCCGGAAAACTGAACAGTAGTCAGCCACTAAGCTCAACCTGAATTATAATGTTTAATTTTATGATAAAATACTATTAGGTATGATGGAGCTGGCCTTTCATTCTGCCTTTTAGTAAGATGGAAAGCTGGGTGACTTACATTACTTACCCAGTCCTTTATTACATTTTCCATGGGAATGGTGTTAATAATTGTTTGAGTATTAAATAAGATGGTGTTTGTAAAACATTTTAGTCATTTCCTGGCATATAGTCATTGCTGATTGCATGTTCTGTTTGAGATGTAATGTGTGGGGTATGTGTGTGCATGGTAGCTAATTTTATATGTTAACTGGACTCAGCCATGCAATGCCCCAGTATCTGGTTAAGTATTACTCCTGGTTGTGTCTGTGAGGGTGCTTCAGAAAGATGATCACCTGAATTGGTGGACAGTGTAAATCAGAGACCTTCTCCAAAGTGGATGGGCATCACCCAACCTGCTGAGGCCTGAGAACAAAATGGTAGAGGAAAGTTGAATTCTTACTCTTGGACTGCTTGAGACATCGGCATTCTCCTGCCCTTGGACAGGAAGTTATGCTGTTGATTCTCCTGGTTCTCAGACCTCTGGAGTCAGACTGAAGTTTACACCATCACCTGTCCTGATGGGTCAGCTACAAGGGTCTTCAGCTTGCAGACAGCAGATCATAGGGATTCTCAGTCTACCAAAATCACATGCATCAACTCCTTTTGTTAAATCTCATCTATTTATGTAAATATATGTACATATATATTTATTGTTTCATTGAACACATATATAATGTGTGTGTGTGTGTGTGTCTGAAGAGAGGGAAAGAAAGAGCTAGAGAGATGGAAAGAGACAGAAATATAAGGAACTATTCATACCAAAAATTAACAGTATATGTATTTAAACTAAAAAGAACATTTATTTTTTACTCTTTATTTTCCCAAGGTTTTAATGAATATAATATATGGTGGTATGAAAGGGAGGATTTCTTTTTTTTTTTTTTTTTTACGGAGAAAGGATGTTTTCCTGAAAAACTCAACTGGTAATAATATTGTAAGGAAGATAAACTCTGTGCACATCGTTGTTTCATATGAGCAAATGCAAAAAGAATTGGAGAGCCATTAATTGCCATCTTGTAATTATTTAGAAAATATTTTATTGCCTCTATTTAAATCTGCTTTCTGAAATACAGGGAGTCAGTTATAGTTCTGTGTAATATCATGAAAGACTATCACATTTTGTCAAATGCCTTTTCTGCATCTATTAAGATGATAGCGTGATTTTAAACCTTTGTTCTGATTTCTGTTAATGTGGTGTATCATACTGATTTTTTGCCTATGTTAAACCATCCTTGCATCCCAGGAATAAATCCCTCTTGATTATTTATGATCCTTTAAACATGTTGAACTCAGTTTGTAAATATTTTTTGAAGATTTTTGCATCCATGCTCATCAAAGATATTGGTGTGTACTTCTGTTTTTATCTGGTTTTGATTTCAGGTTGATGCTAGCTTTACAAAATGAGTTGGAAATATTTCCTCTTGTATTTTGGGGGATAGTTTAAGAAAGACTGGTATTAATTATTCTTTACCTGATTGATAGAATTCACTCTGAAGTCATCTGGTCTCAGGTTTTCTTAGTTTTAAGAAGTTTTTAATTGCTGGCTCAATTGCTTTGTTATTGGTCTGTTCAAATTGTCCAATCTTCATAATTCAGTCTTGAGAGGTGTATGCTTCTAAGACTATTCCTTCTAGGTTGTCCAATTTCTCGGTATAAAAGTTGTTTACAAGAGTCCGTTATAATCTTTTAAATTTCTATATCATAAGTTGTAATGTCTACTCTTTAATTCTTATTTGTTTGAATATTATCTTTTCCCCCTTAATTAGGTTAGTTAAGTGTTTGCCAATCTTGTCTTTCCTTTCAAAAGACCAGATCAGCTTTTGTCATTTTTTTCTATTGAGTTTCTGATATCTATTTCATGTATTTCTGCTCCAAGGTTTAGTTTTTTCCTTTCTTCTTCTAACTTTAGACATAGCTGCTGCTGCTTTTTTTTTTTTAATTCATTAAGGTATAACATTAGGTTGTTTATTTCAGAGCTTTGTTTTTATTTTTAATTTATTTTTAATTAAAGGATAATTGCTTTACAATGTTGTGTTGCTTTCTGCCATGCAACAATGTGAATCAAACATAAGCATATATCTTTCCCCTCCTTCTTGAACCTCTCTCCCACTCTTCACATCCCACCCCATCCCACCCCTTTAGGTTGTGACAGAGCACAGAGTTGAAGGTGTTATACAGCACCTTCTCAATAGCTATCTGCTGTACATATGGTAATGCATACATTTCAGTGCTACTCTCTCAATTCATCCCACCTTCTTCTTCCTCTGCTGTGTCCACAGCTTGTTCTCCATGTCTGCATTTCTATTCCTGCCCTACAAATAGGTTCATCAGTACCATTCTTCTAGATTCCGTCTGTAAGCATTAATATACAATATTTGTTTTGCTCATTGTGACTTATTTCACTCTGTATAACTTTAGGCTTTATGTATATCCACCTCACTAGAACTGACTCACTTATTTTCTTTTTATATCTGAGTAATAGTCCATTATATATATATATATACACACACACACACACACACATATATATATATATATATATATATATATATATATATATATATCACAAATTCCTTATCCATTCATCTGTCAGTGGACATCTAGGTTACATCCATGTTCTGGCTCTAGTAAATAGTGCTGCAATGAGTATAGGAGGTACGTGTTCTTTTTGAATTATGGTTTTCTCAGGATATATGCCCAGAGTGGGATTACTAGGTCATTGTGATTGCTAGGTCATTGTTGTTGTTGTCGTCAACTGCTAAGTTGTGTCCAACTCTTTGTGACTCCATGGACTTCATGGACTTCCCTGTCCTTCACTATCTCCTGGAGTTTGCTCAAATTCATGTCCATTGAGTCAGTGATGCTATCTAACCATCTCATTTGCCACCCCTTCTCCATTTGCCTTTGATCTTTCCCAGCATTAGGTTTTTTCTAGGAAGTCAACTCTTTGCATCACATGGCCAAAGTACTGAAGCTTCAGCTTCAGCATCAGTCCTTCCAATGAATATTCAGGGTTGATTTCCTTTAGGATTGATTGATTTGATTTTCTTGCAGTCCAAGAGATTTTTCAAGAGTCTTTTCCAGTACCAAAATTTGAAAGCATCAATTCTTCCATGCTCAGCCTTCTTTACAGTCCAAATCTCACAGCCATACATGGCTATTGGTAAAAATCATACCTTTGACTGTATAGACCTTTATAGGCAAAGTGATGTATCTGCTTTTGAATATGCTGTCTAGGCGTGTCATAGCTTTCCTTCCAAGGAGCAAGTGTCCTTTAATTTCATAGCTGAAGTCACCATATGCTGGGTCATATGGTAGTTTTTATTACTACTTTTTAAAGAAATCTCTATACTGTTCTCCTTAGTGACTGTATCTAAACTTACATTCCCACCAACAGTGCAAGAGGCTTCCCTTTCCTCCACATCCTCTCCAGAATTTATTTTTTATAGGTATTTTTTTTATGATGGCCTTCTGACTGCTATGAGGTGATATCTCATTGTATTTTTGATTTTTATTTCTCTAATAATGAGTGATGTTGAGCATTTGTCAAGTTTTTACTGACCATCTGTATGTCTTCTTTGGAGAAATGTCTGTTTAGGTTAGACCTTTCTTCTTTTTTAATATAACTGTTTATCACTATAAATTTGTCTCTTAGAACTGCTTTTGCTGTGTCTCATAAGTTTTGGTATGCTGTATTTTCCTGTTCATTTATCTTGAGATATAAGCAAACTGATACAGTAAGGTTTCTAAGAGCTAATGCAGTATTTTGAACTGATTCAGTTGTTTTAATTATTAATTTATTTCATGACCTGCATAACTGCATATAACTCTCTAACTCCATTTATATACACTGTTGCTTTGGCTGATTTTGGGCCTCTTTCAAACATCAAAAACTTGGGTATATAGAAAACAACTAGAAACATCTAATGTGTCAAAAGGCTTCTCAGGTGGCTCAGTAGTAAAGAATATGCCTGTCAATGCAAGAGACACAGGTTTGATCCCTGGATCAGGAAGATCCCCTGGAGAAGGAAATGGCAACCCACTCCAGTATTCTTGCCTGGGAAATTGCATATACAGAGGCACCTGGTGGGCTACAGTCCATGATGTCACAGAGTCAGACACAACTTTGCAACTAAACAGCAGCAGCAACAGCAGTATCTCTCTCTATACACACACACACACACACACACACACACACACACAATGTTGATCTCATATACTAATTTTTTTAAATACTTTTTTTTTTTAATCAATGGAGAAGTAGCCTGCAGCACATCTGAATTGTTACAAAGTTTGATTTTAGGAGCCAGGTTTTTTGGCCTTACCTAGAAAGTCACCTGGAGAAGGCAATGGCACCCCACTCCAGTACTCTTGCCTGGAAAATCCCATGGACGGAGGAGCCTGGTAGGCTGCAGTCCATGGGGTCGCGAAGAGTCGGACACGACTGAGCAACTTCACTTTCACTTTTCACCTTCATGCACTGGAGAAGGAAATGGCAACCTACTCCAGTGTTCTTGCCTGGAGAATCCCAGAGACAGGGAAGCCTTGTGGGCTGCCGTCTCTGGGGTCGCACAGAGTTGGACACAACTGAAGTGACTTAGCAGCAGCAGCAGAAAGTCACCTTTTATATCAAACTGGCAACCTGGGAATGTACTGTTACTGAGTTTTACATAATTAAATGTCCATTCTAGCATTCGATAGGGAAGAAGTTCTATAATATTCAAGGTTAAAACATGAATTATATGTTTAACTCTTCTTATTAAGCTCAAATATACTGGCCAACATTTAAAAATAAAAGCTAAGTGAGCCTTCACCCTCAAACATAATAAAGAACAGGGTCAGAATCTACATTCAGCTGTATACAACTAGAAAGCTGGGCAAAAATATATTTTAAAATATCAGCAGATCTTGGCCAAGAATTAGCACAGGATTACTGTGAGCCGTACACCCTGTTGGATGTCACATTCCAGGTCAAGGAGCAGGGGTGTGGATCCCAGACAGAGTCTTAAAATCCTCCTAATTTGAGGAAATCAGAATTTGGAAAGGCAAGGTGAGGTGTGTGTAAGTTGCAAAACAGAGGTCCACAGAGAAAGAAAGAATGCTGAAAACATGTACAGGCGTCCTGTTGAGTCAGCTGACTACTAAAACACACAGGCACCTTATGAGATTACTATGGGAAGAACTCACGTAGGGCAGAGAAGTGTTCAACTAGCTGAGCAGAGAGTGCTTGTTCATCACGTGGGGCTTGGAAAGGAGATACAGAAGCCAACTAGTAAATAGTTCAGGCTTTGCAGATGACATATGATATATGTTGTATGTTCTTCCTTGTTTTTGTATTGTTCTTACAGGCCTTTAAATATATGTAAGGGCTTGGCAACCCACTCCAGTATTCTTGCCTGGAGAATTCCATGGACAGAGGAGCCTGGTGGGCTACAGCCCATAGGGTTGTAAAGAATCAGACATGACCAAGTGACTAACACTCTCACTTTCACTTTAATTGGTTTCTCAGGGCTGATGTTTAAAAAAAAAAGAAATGCTACAAACTAGTGGCTTAAGATGATAGAAATTTATCCTCTCACAGCTCTAGAGGCTAAAAGTCATGGTGTTGACTAGTCAGGTTCCTTTTGAAAGCCCTAGGGAAGAATCTTTTCTTCCCTTTTACAACTTTTGTGGTTAATGGCAATCATCATCAGTGTTCCTTGGCTTGTAGATGCATCACTCCATTCTCTGTTCCTTTTTCACATGACCTTGTTACCTGTGTATGTCTGTGTGTGTGTGTGTGTGTGTGTGTGAGTTTTCATATGGAGACCAGCAATTGGAATTAAGGCATACCCAATCCAAAATGACCTAATCTTAACTTGATTACATCTGCAAAGAGTATTTCCAAAGGCGGTCACATTAACAGGTAACAGATGGACATGAATCTGGGGAACACTATTGTGAAAACCATTGTTAGTTGAAAGCCCTTGCAAAAGTTGGCCACCCAGTGGATTCAGCTCATATGTAATAGCTTGTTGGCCACTGGTATAAGTACTCTAACTTTTAAACATACTTAGGTTAAACTGAAAGACTTTCTTTTCATGATGTAACTTAACTATGAAAAGGTCAACTATTAAAAAAAAATCTTTTTGGATAGTAGTATATTTTGTCAACTGTAGCATTTCAGAAATTGCTATCCAATTAGAGAAGCTTGGATCAGAGTAAGGTTGAGAGCACCCTAGTAGTACATAATTAGAACAGTTCTGCCAAGCTGGGCAAAAGTTGCCACATATTGAAATGACTAGTATTCTTATTTTTAGCTCATAAAGCAGAATAATAACTAAGGTGTTTGTAACACTGATTTGACACTTGAATTCACCACCAAAAAGTTTAGGTTAAAAACAATTCTGACACCAAAGTTAAATGATGAAAGTTTTAGCATTGTGGTTTCACTGACAGGGTCATAGGTATATTAGATAGTAATGAAAGTACAGTAAAGAAAAGGAAATGCTGCTTGCTTTCCAATAGCAGTTTCTAACTTTCCTTGTTCTCTTCTCCTAAGGCAACTAGTTTGCTAACTGCCAGTTTAAACAGTTTCATGACTTTATACTGATTTCATGTAGGTATACACTTGGGTCGATATTATTTTTTTGGTAAATAATCTCTTTTACTTTTTTGTAAAAAAATCTCTTAAGGATATTTTTATACTTATAGGGGACACATCCCTGGTACCTCAAATGGTAAAGAATCTGCCTGCAATGCAAGAGACCCAGGTTCAATCCCTGGGTCAGGAAGATGCCATAGAGAAGGGCATGGCAACCCACTCCAGTAT
This sequence comes from Bos grunniens, assembly GCF_055505025.1. NCBI lineage: Eukaryota > Metazoa > Chordata > Mammalia > Artiodactyla > Bovidae > Bos > Bos grunniens. The sequence continues at coordinate 110,189,998 of NC_141170.1, read as the reverse complement.
TCTTGCCTGGAGAATCCCATGGACAGAGGAGCCTGGCGAGCTACAGTCCATGGGGTCACAAAGAGTTGGACACGACTGAGCAATTAACACTTATGCTTACAGAAATGTTGTCCAGGATAGTTCAGAGATTTCTGTATATCCTAAATCCTGTTTACCCTATTGTTAACATTTTACATTCTTATACTACATTTATCACACTTTTGAGCCAACATTGAAAGAGTATTCTTAACTAAAGTTCATGCTTTATTTAGATTTCTTTAGTTTTTAATCTGAGATCCTGTTTTTTTTTTTTTCCCCCCCAGTTCCTTCTGTAATACTACACTACATGCAGTCATCACGTCTCCTTACAATACCTTGGACTGTAAAAGTTTCTCAGATTTTCCTTGATGTGATAGCCTTGAGAGTTTTAAGGCATACTAGCCAGATACTGTTTAGGATGTTCCTATATTCATATTTGTCTAACATTTTTCTAATGATTAGATTGGGGTTTTGAAGAAGAAAACTGCAGAGGTAAAGTGTCACTTTCTTCACATCATTCCAGTGGTATACATACTATCAACATGATTTGTGACTAGTAAAGCTCACTTTGTCACCTGGCTGAGGTGGTGAAGTAAAGTTGCTTTCACCCCCTCAACTTTCTATACTGTACTTTTGGAAGAAAGTTACAATGCAGATCCTACACTTAAGGAGTGGGAGTTACATTCCATCTCCTTGAGGGGCAGTATCTATATAAATTACTAGGAAGTTCTCTGTAGAGGATTTATGCATGTTTCCCTCATTTATTTTTTCAGTCATTTGTTTATATCCATTTGGACTCTAGGTTATTTATTTTAATCCTTGGTTTATAGTACTACTATGTTTATTTTCTTATTCACATTCTTCTAGCTTTGGCCCTGAGAACTCTTTTTGTTGGTTTTCCTTTGACATATACTCATTGTTTCTTGTTTCATTTTGAGCACTTCCTTACTTTATGTCTCTGTAAGGTGCTCCAGATTCGTGTAGCATATTCCTGCCCTCTGTCTTAATATCAGTCATTTCTCTACAGTGTGCCGGTTCCTTTTATGTTGTTGTTGTTGTTTAGTCGCTAAGTCATGTCCTACTCTTTGCAACCCCATGGACCGCAGCATGCCAGGCTCTCCTGTGTTCACTGTCTCCTAAAGATTGTTAAAATTCATGTCCATTGAGTCTAACCATCTCATCCTCTGCCACCCTTTTCTCCTTTTGCCTTCAGTCTTTCCCAGCATCAGGGTCTTTTCCAATGAGTCGGCTCTTCACATCAGGGGTCAAAGTATTGGAGCATCAGCATTAGTCCTTCCAATGACTATTCAGGATTGACCTCCTTTAGGATTGACTGGTTTGTTCTCCTTGCAGTCCCAAAGACTCTCAGCAGTTTTCTCCAGCACCACAGTTCGAAAGCATCAGTTGTTTGGAACTCAGCCTTTATTATGGTTCAGCTCTCACATCCTTACATGACTACTGGAAAAAACATAGATTTGACTATACAAACTTTTGTTGGCAAAGTTATGTCTCTGCTTTTTAATACACTAAGTTTTTCAAAGGGATAAGTGTCTTTTAATTTCATGGCTGCAGTCAACATCCATAGTATTTTTTGAGCAAAAGAAAGTAAAATTTGTCACTGTTTCCATTTTTATAGGAGATGGTATTAGAAACCAAGAAGTCAGTGCTGTGTGTATTTGCCTCAGGGACCTCACAGCTGACAGAGACAGGAAATATATTGTCATATATTTGTTAAATAAATGAATAATAAGTATCACATGTGTACATCTAAACTGTGGACTGAATGTTTATATCCCCCTAAAATCCATATGTTGAAACTCTAATCCCTTAGTTATAATATTTGTAGCTGGCCTTTGACAGATAATTTGTTTTAGATCAGCTCGAGAAAGCAAGGCCCTCGTAGTTAGATGATGTCTCTATATGGAGATGAAGGAAACAGAACTTTCCCTCTACCAGGTGATGATGCACTGAGCAGGTAGCTTCCATTAGTCAGGAGAAGGGCCTTTACCAAGTCTCAACCATGTTGGCACCCTGATCTTGGACTTCCAGCCTTCAAAAGGCTTAAGCCATTCAGCCTGTGGTATTATTTATAGCAACCCAAATTGACTAAGATAGCCTGTATTTATATTTGCATTAAACTATACATGAGCTGAGCACTGAAGAATTGATGCTTTTGAACTGTGGTGTTGGAGAAGACTCTTGAGAGTCCCTTGGACTGCAAGGAGATCCAACCAGTCCATTCTAAAGGAGATCAGCCCTGGGTGTTCTTTGGAAAGAATGATGCTAAAGCTGAAACTCCAATACTTTGGCAACCTCATGCAAAGAGTTGACTCATTGGAAAAGACTCTGATGCTGGGAGGGATTGGGGGCAGGAGGAAAAGGGGATGCCAGAGGATGAGATGGCTGGATGGCATCACTGACTCGATGGGAGTGAGTCTGAGTGAACTCTGGGAGATGGTGATGGACAGGGAGGCCTGGCATGCTGCGATCCATGGGGTCACAAAGAGTCGGACATGACTGAGCGACTGAACTGAACTGACTGATACATGAGTTGATAGTAGTGAATCCAACTCTAGTCCCTTTCTTGCTTATCTATAAACTACCTTTCTAATAGAGAATCCTGGCTCCCATCAGATGCCATTAATGCAAGTATCCTTTAAATCTCAGTACACATGTACAGTGATTTCAGAATTCTTATACCTTACTCACACAATAAATATTTACAAACTAGAGTTCAGTCAGTCAGACAGTTCAGTCGCTAAGTCGTGTCTAACTCTTTGTGACCCCATGAACTGCAGCACCCCAGGTCTCCCTGTCCATCACCAACTCCCAGAGTTCACACAAACTCATGTCTATTGAGTCGGTGATGCCATCCAGCCATCTCATCCTCTGTCATCCCCTTCTCCTCCTGCCCCCAATCCCTCCCCATATCAGAGTCTTTTCCAATGAGTCAACTCTTCACATGAGGTGGCCAGAGTATTGGAGTTTCAGTTTTAGCATCAGTCCCTCCAAAGAACACCCAGGACCGATCTGCGTTAGGTTGGACTGGTTGGATCTCCTTGCAGTCCAAGGGACTCTCAAGAGTCTTCTCCAAAAAAAAAAAAGAGTCTGCTCCAACACCACAGTTCAAAAGCGTCAATTCTTCGGTGCTCAGCTTTCTTCAGTCCAACTCTCACATCCATACATGACTATTGGAAAAACCATAGCCTTGACTAGGTGGACCTTTGTTGGCAAAGTAATGTCTCTGCTTTAGAATATGCTATCTAGCTTTCAGTACCTATAAATGTTTCCTTCTGCTTTAGTCCTACAGTCTTCACTCTTTTCCCTGGCAGTTCATTCCTGCCCATCCCTTTCGTGTGATGTTTTGTTTCACATTTGTAATATAATTAGATTTTTTTTTTGTTACATTCTGCATTCCTTCCTGGGATCCTCGTATATCACAATTGATTTTTAAATTTGCATACATAAAAGTTCACTCTGAGTACTAGAAAGATTTCTATTAGTTTTGACAAATGTATAGTTTTGTTTATTCATCACTTTTGTATCAAACAATAATTTCATAGCCTGAAAAAATCTCCTGTGTGTCCTCTCTTCAATTCCCTTTCTCTTCACACGCAGCTGGCTGGCAACCACTGATCTATTTTCCATCAATAGTTTTGCCTTCTTCAGAATGTCATATGAGTGGGATCATATGGTATGTTTCCTTTACAGACTCATGTATTTCACTAGGTAATATTCATTTAAGATTCATTTAATACTCCGTTCTGTGAATGTACCACATTTCATCCATTCACCTGTTAAAGGACATCTTTGTTTTCAGTATTTGTGATTTTAAATTTTCTATAAACATCTCTGGGTGTTTTGTGTATTCTATAAACATCTTTGTGTAACTTTTTGAATCAGTTGGGTAAATACTTAAGAATGCCATTGTTGAGTTATATGGGAATACTATGGTTGGTTTTATATGAAACCACCAAACTGTCTTCTCAAGGGCTATCCTGTTTTGCATTCCCACCAACACTGAGCAAGCATCTCTATTCTTCCTATCCTTGCCAGTAACTGGTATTATCAGTTTTGGGGATTTTAGCTATTCTAGTGTTTCTGTAATTTTAATTTGCATTTACCAAGTGATTTGGCAATAAGGAGTTCATGATCTGAGTCACAGTCAGCTCCCGGTCATATTTTTGCTGACTGTACAGAGCTTCTCCATCTAGGCTGCAAAAAATATAATCACTCTGGTTTCGTTGTTGGCCATCTGGTAATGTCCATGTGTAGAGTCTTTTCTTGGGTTGTTGTAAGATGGTGTTTGCTGTGACCAGTGCATTCTTCTGGCAAAACTCTATTAGCATTTGCCCTGCTTCATTCTGCACTCCAAGACCAAATTTGCCTGTTATTCCAGGTGTTTCTTGACTTCCTACTTTTGCATTTCACTCCCCTATAATGAAAAGGACATCTTTTTGGGGTATTAGTTCTAAAAGGTCTTGTAGGTCTTCATAAGAACCGTTCAACTTGAGCTTCTTCAGTATTACTCTTTGGAGCATAGACTTGGATTACCATGATATTGAATGGGTTGCCTTGGAAACGAACAGAGAACACTCTGTCGTTTTTGAGACTGTATCCAGGTACTGCATTTTGGACTCTTTTTTTTGACTATGATGGCTACTCCATTTTTTCTAAGGGATTCTTGCCCACAGTAATAGACATAACGGTCATCTGAGTTAAATTCACCCATTCCAGTCCATTTTAGTTCTCTGGTTACTAAAATGTCAACATTCACTCTTGCCATCTCCTGTTTGACCACTTCCAGTTTGCCTTGATTCATGGACCTAATATTCCAGATTCCTATGCAATATTGCTCTTTATAGCATTGGACCTTGCTTCTATCACGTCACATCCACAACTGGGTGGTGTTGTTGCTTTCGCTCCATCTTTTCATTCTTTCTGGAGTTATTTCTCCACTGATCTCCAGTAGCATATTGGGCACCTACTGACCTGGGGAGTTCATCTTTCAGTGTCCTCTTTTTGCCTTTTCATACTGTTCATGGGATTCTCAAGGCAAGAATACTGAAGTGGTTTGCCATTCCCTTCTCCAGTGAACCACATTTTGTCAGACCTCGCTACCATGACCCATATGTCTTGGGTGGCCCTACATTGCATGGCTTAGTTTCACTGAGTTAGACAAGGTTCTGGTCTATGTGATTAGATTGGTTAGTTTTCTGTGATTGTGATTTCAGTCTGTCTGCTCTCTGATGCCGTCTCTCAGGGCTACCATCTTACTGGGGTTTCTCTTACCTTGGACATGGGGGATCTCTTCATGGCTGCTCCAGCAAAGTGCAGCTGTTGTTCCTTACCTTAGACGTAGGGTATCTCCTGTCAGCCACTTGCTACTCCAGTGGCATGCAGACCATTCAGGTATGACCTAAATCAAATCCCTTACCACTATACAGTACAAGTAAGAAATAGATTTAAGGGACTAGATCTGATAGACAGAGTGCCCGATGAACTATGGACGGGGGTCCATGACATCGTGTAGGAGATAGGGATCAAGACCATTACCAAGAAAAAGAGATGCAAAAAAGAAAAATGGCTGTCTGAGGAGGTCTTACAAATAGCTGTGTAAAGAACATATGTGAAAAGCAAAGGAGAAGAGGAAAGATATACCCACTTGAATGCAGAGTTCCAAAGAATAACAAGGAGAGATAAGAAAGCCTTCCTCAGTGATCAGTGCAAAGAAATAGAGGAAAACAATAGAATGGGAAATACTAGTGATCTCTTCAAGAAAATTAGAGATTCCAAGGGAACTCATTTCATGTAAGGATGGACTCGATGAAGGAGAGAAATGGTATTGACCTAACAGAAGCAGAAGATATTAAGAAGAGGTAGTAAGAATACACAGAAGAACTGTACAAAAAAGATCTTCATGACCCAGATAATCATGATGGTGTGATCACTCACCTAGAGCCAGACATCCTGGAATATGAAGTCTAGTGGGCCTTAGGAAGCATCACTAAGAACAAAGCTAGTGGAGGTGATGGAATTCTGGTTGAGATATTTAAAATCCTGAAAGATGATGCTGTGAAAGTGCTGCACTCAATATGTCAGCCAGTTTGGAAAACTCAGCAGTGGCCACAGGACTGGAAAATGTCAGTTTTCATTCCAATCCCAAAGAAAGGCAATGCCAAAGAATACTCAAACTATCGCACAATTGAATTCATCTCACACACTAGTAAAGTAATGCTCAAAATTCTCCAAGCCAGGCTTCAGCAATACATGAAGTGTGAACTCCCAGATGTTCAAGCTGGATTTAGAAAAGGCAGAGGAACCAGAGATCAAATTGCCAACATCCTCTGGATCATCAAAAAATCAAGTGAGTTTCAGAAAAACATCTATTTCTGATTTATTGACTACCCAAAACCCTTTGACTGTGTGGATCACAACAAACTGTGGAAAATTCTGAAAGAGATGAGAATATCAGACTACCTGACCTGCTTGTCGAGAAATCTGTATGCAGGTCAGGAAGCAACAGTGAGAGCTGGACATGAACAACCAACTGGTTCCTAATAGAGTACATCAAGGCTGTATATTGTCACCCTGCTTATTTAACTTATATGCGGAGTACATCATGAGAAATGCTGGGCTGGATGAAGCACAAGCTGGAGTCAAGATTGCCAGGAGAAATATCAATAACCTCAGATATGCAGATGACACCACCCTTATGGCAGAAAGTGAAGAAGAACTAAAGAGCTTCTTGATGAAAGTGAAAGAAGAGTGTGGAAAAGTTGACTTAAAGCTCATCATTCAGAAAACTAAGATCATGGCATCTGGTCCCATCACTTCATGGCATATAGATGGGGAAACAGTGAATGGCTTTGTTTTTTTTAGGATCCAAAATCATTGTAGATGGTGACTGCAGCCATGAAATTAAAAGAGGCTTACTCCTTGGAAGAAAAGTTATGACCAACCTAGACAGCATATTAAAAAGAGACATTACTTTGCCAACAAAGGTCCATCTAGTCAAGGCTATAGTTTTTCCAGTAGTCATGTATGGATGTGAGAGTTGGACTATAAAGAAAGCTTAGTGGCAAAGAATTGATGCTTTTTAACTGTGGTGTTGGAGAAGACTCTTGAGAGTCCCTTGGACTGCAAGGAGATCCAACCAGTCCATCCTAAAGGAGATCAGTCCTGGGTGTTTATTGGAAGGACTGATCCTGAAGCTGAAACTCCAATACTTTGACCACCTGATGCAAAGAGCTGACTCATTTGAAAGACCCTGATGCTGGGAAAGATTGATGGCAGGTAGAAAAGGGGACGAAAGAGGATGAGATGGCTGGATGGCATCACTGACTCAATGGATATGAGTTTGTGTAAACTCTGGGAGTTGATGATGGACAGGGAGGCCTGGCGTGCTGCGTTCCATAGGGTCACAAAGAGTCAGATATGACTGAGTTACTGAACTGAACTCCCAAGTGACAGTGAACATTTTTTCATGTATTTAGTAGTCTTCTATATATCTTTTAAAATATCTTTTGCAAGTTAATTTTTTCTTTTTTTTTACTTTTCTTTTTTTAATTTAAATTTATTTATTTTAATTAGAGGCTAATTACTTTGCAATATTGTATTGGTTTTTCTTATTGTTGATGTTAATAGTGCTTTTTATATTCTGGTTACAAACCCTTTATCAGAATTTACAAAAACGTTCTCCCTATCCATGACTTGTCTTTTTATTCTCTAGACATTGTCTTTTGCTGAGCAAAAATTTTTAATTTCAACAAAGTCCAAAATATCATATATTCCTTTACAGAATCTTGTGTTTTGGTTTTTGAATAAAAACTGATCAACAAATCCAAGGTCATATACATTGTCTCCTGTGTTTTCTAGATATTTTATACTTTGTCATTTTATATTTGGGCCTTGAATTCATTTTGAGTCAATGTTTGTAATAGTGTAAGGGTCTCAGTCTATATTATTTTGTTTTCTTGCTTTTTGCATACAGATGTCCAAATATTCCAGTACCATTTGTTAGAAAGACCGTTATTTATCCTTGACATGCCTCTGTACTGTCAAAAATCAGTTGATGATTAATGTATAAGTCATTCTTTGGGCTGTCTATTCTGTCCATTTATCAATGTGTCTGTTCTTTTACCAATGCCATATTTTCTGATGACACTATCTTTATAGTAATTCTTAAACTTATATAATAATGCAAATATTATTTTTGCTTATGGACCAGTTTTCAAATTTCACATCTTAACCAGAAACTAAATCTTTGTTTTTCTTCTATGCACTGAATCCATATTTTAATACAGCCTCTCTGGTGTCAGACACTGGCCTGTATATTGTCTTTCTCTCTCACACAACTGAAATCCTTATTTTCCCATGTTGAGTGTCTAGAGTATTATATTTGCTGACAGCTTATGTCTAATATTATTACAGTATTAACTGACCCTGAATTTTTTTAGCATCAGGTTGCACATGCCTATCATAATGTGTCTCTTAGAAATCTTTATTTAATATTCAAATATATTCCTTATTAGAAGAATAATTATTCTACCTCAAAAAAAAAAGTACCTTAGGGAAGTTGAAGAGAATTGCTTAAATTGATCTTAATTTGTAAAGTAAAATATTCAGTGGGCCCATTACTGTTAACCCAAATCATGTTGAGATTTAGGTAGCTAGGAAATAAGAATCCATAGGGTAAAAGTTGAATTAGTACTGAAAAAAAATGGCTTGCAGTGTAGCCAGTATATTTCTGTGTAGCCAGAAATAATTTTACATTCAAAAAAGCATGAATTATTTTAGAGTAAAAGTCACAAAAGATTAAAGCAAGATTCACACATGATTAGAGCAACTTCCCCTATATTATTTGCAAAATTATAGATCTGTTTTGTAGCAGAGGAAATAATAAAGATTTATCTTGGCCTTAGGATCTTTATTGTAAAATATTTTTACTTTACCTTTAGGTGAGGTTCTTTTATCTTTATTATTTAATTACTAGATTGTATGAAAAGAATGTAACTCTTACTTTGTCCATTTTGTAATTTTTGCTGACAAGTTATCAGAAAGACAATAACATAAAATGTAGGAAACCCAAAGAAATGAATAGAGGAAATGGATTTCTTCTCTCTTGCAGTTGTAAGCTATAACTGAATCTGTTTCAGGTCCTGTAAAGTAAGAGAGCTGCAGGAGGAATACAGATCATGACTTTCACAAAAGTGACAACCAATGATTGATGCATTCTATAGGGGGGAATTTGTGAGAAAGATGGTATGTGAGTGACATTAAAATCATTTTTCTTGTCAGAAATAAATGGTGCACAGTCTTATTTGCCCTTGACAACATGTCATAGACAGATTTTCATTTGTCATTTATGCTGCTATATATGAGACAAGTTTCAGAAACTTTGTAATTACCACCCACAACCAAAAAATCTACAGAGGAAAAAAAAAAAAAAAAGAAACAATGAGGTGGAGACCAGTAATTAATTGTTCCTAGAACCACTATATAAAAGACAGCCTTCATCTCTAGGTTAAACTTCAAACTTCATTTGAATTAAATCTACCAAAACTGGTTTTTCATGCTGTCTCTACTAGAGCTTAGAACACCTTCATGTCACTTAGTGCCATGGATATTGTTGAGATCAAACAGAATTTAGCAAGAGCAAAAATGTGCATCATACTCATGACCATTTTAGCAGTTTCATAACAATTGTTTGTTCAGTAAATATCAATAGAAACCTAATTTGCCATCGTATTTTGTATGCATAAAATGATCCATACGTGGCAAACTTTAGTAACAGATTTGTTTTTTTGAGATTCCCTGGTGGATCAGGTGGTAAAGAATCTGCCTGCAGTGTAGGAGACCTAGGTTCTACCCCTGGCTTGGGAAGGTCTCCTGGAGAAGGGAATGGCAATTCACTTCAGTATTCTTGCCTGAGAATTCCATGGACAGAGGAGGCTGTCGGGCTACAGTCCATGAGGTCGCAAAGAGTCAGACACAACCGAGCAACTAACCCTTCACTTCACTTCAAATCATTTATTTCCCTTTATGATTATGGAAAATTAAGTTAAAATGTCATAATTTATTTAAACAATAGATCCCTACTTAAGGTATTAGGTAGTTTATTTAGAAATGTATAACTTAAATATGAGAAGAATGAGGTTTATAACTGATTTATACTGAAGTATGTGAATAAATACATTGACATTGTATCAGTTGACAAAACAGGAAAGAGCAGAATATGTTATCAGTATCATTATAGTAGAATTTGGAAATGCTGTATTGATGCTTTTTTGTTTGTTTAAGTTAGATTTTCTTTTTCTTGCTTTACAGAATGTTGTTGTTTTCTGTCAAACCTCAACATGAATAGCCATAGGTATACAAATATCCCCTCCCTTTTGAATCTCCCTCCCATCTTCTTCCCCATCCCACCCCTCTAGGTTGATACAGAGCCCCTGTTTGAGTTTTCTGAGCCATACAGCAAATTCTCCTTGGCTATCTATTTTACATATGATAATGTAAGTTTGCATGTTACTCTTTCCATACATCTCACCCTCTCCTCCCCTCTCCCCATATCTATAAGTCTATTCTCTATGTCTCCTTCTGCATTGCTGCCCTGTAAATATATTCTTCAGTACCATTTTTCTAGATTCCATATATATGCATTGGAATATGATATTTATCTTTCTCTCTCTCACTTCACTCTGTATAATAGGTTATAGGTTCATCCACCTCATCAGAACTGACTCAAATGTGTTCCTTCTTATGGTTGAGTGATGTTCCACTGTGTATATGTACCACAACTTCTTTATTCATTCATCTGTTGATGGACATTTAGGTTGCTTCCACTGTTCCTAGCTTGTTACAGGGCTTCCCTTGTGGCTCAGACTGTAAAGCATCTGCCTACAATGTGGGAGACCCAGGTTTGATCCTTGGGTCGGGAAGTTCCCCTGGAGAAGGAAATGGCAACCCACTCCAGTATTCTTGCCTGGAAAATCCCATGGATAGAGGAGCCTGGTAGGCTACAGTCCATGGGGTCACAAAGAGTTGGACACAACTGAGCGACTTCACTTCACTTCCATGTTCTAGCTATTGTAAATAGTGCTGCAATGAACAATGGGATACATGTGTAATTTTGGTTTCCTTAGAGTATATGCCTAGGAGTGGGATTGCTGGGCCATATGATGCTTTTATTCCTAGTTTTGTAAGGAATCTCCATACAATTTTCCATAGTGGCTGTATCAATTTACATTCCCACCAACAGTGCAAGAGTGTTCCCATTTCTACACATACTCTCCAGCATTTGTTTGTAGACTTTTGATGATGGTCATTCTGACCGGTGTCAGGTCATATCTCATTGTAGTTTTGATTTGCATTTTTCTAATAAAGAGCGATGTTGAGCATCTTTTCATGTGTTTATTATGTCTTTGTTGTGTATGTGTATGTCTTCTTTGGAGAAATATCTGTTAGGATTTTCCCCCAGTTTTTGACTGGTTTTTTTGCTTTTCTGATATTGAGTTGTATGAGTTGCTTATATATTTTGGAAATTAATCCTTTGTCAGTTGTTTCATTTGCTGTTGTTTTCTCCCATTCTGAGGGTTGTCTTTTCACCTTGTTTATAGTTTCCTTTGCTGTGCAAAAGCCTTTAAGTTTAATCAGGGCCCACTTGTTTACTTTTGCTTTTATTTCTGTTACTCTAGGAGGTGGGTCATAGAAGATCTTGCTTTGATTTATGTCATTGAGTGTTCTGCCTATGTTTTCCTCTAAGAGTTTTATAGTTTCTGGTCATAATTTAGGACTTTAATCCATTTTGAATTTATCTTTGTATATGGTGTTAGGAAGTGTTCTAATTTCATTCTTTTACATGTAGATACCCAGTTTTCCCAGCACCATTTATTGGAGAGGATGTATATCCTTTGCCTCCCTGTATATTCTTGCCTCCTTTGTTAAAAATAAGGTACCCATAGGTGCATGGGTTTATTTCTGGGGTTTCTATGTGGTTCCACTGGTCTATATTTCTGTTTTTGTGACAACACCATGCTGTCTTGATGACTGTAGCTTTGTAGTAAAATCTGAAGTCAAGAAGGTTGATTCTTGCAGGTCCATTCTTCTTTCTCAAGACTGCTTTGGCTATTTTGGGTCTTTTGTTTTTCCATATGAATTATGGAATTTTTTGTCCAAGTTCTGTGAAAAATGCCATTTTTCATTTGATAGGGATCACCCTGAATCTGTAGATTGCCTTTGGTAGTATTGTCATTTTCACAATATTGATTCTTCCTACCTTGGAACATGGAATATCTCTCCATGTGTTTATATCATCTTTGATTTTTAAATTGGTGTCTTATAATTTTCTTTGTACAGTTCTTTTGTCTCCTTAGGTAAGTTTATTCCTAGATATTTAATTCTTTTTGTTGCAATGGTGAATGGGATTGATTCCTTAATTTCTCTGATTTTTAGTTATTAGTATATAGAAATGCAAGTGATTTCTATGCATTGGTTTTGTATCATACAACTTTGCTAAATTCACTGATTAGCTCTAGTAATTTTCTGATACTGTCTTTAGGGTTTTCTGTGTACAGCATCATGTCATCTGCAAACAGTGAGAGATTTACTTCTTTTCTGACATGGATTCCTTTTATTTCTTTTTCTTCTCTGATTGCTGTGGCTAGGACTTCCAGAGCTATGCTGAATAACAGTGGTGAAAGTGGACACCCTTGTCTCTTGTTCCTGATCTTAGAGGGAATGGTTTTAGTTTTTCACCATTGAGAATAATGTTTGCTGTAGGCTTATCATATTTGGCCTTTACTATGTTGAAGGAGGTTCCTTCTATGCCCATTTTTTTAAGAATTCATGGGGAAACAGTGGAAATAGTGTCAGACTTTATTTTTGGGGGGCTCCAAAATCACTGCAGATGGTGACTGCAGCCATGAAATTAAAAGACGCTTACTCCTTGGGAGAAAAGTTATGACCAACCTAGATAGCATATTCAAAAGCAGAGACATTATTTTGACAACAAAGGTCCATCTAGTCAAGACTATGGTTTTTCCAGTGGTCATGTATGGATGTGAGAGTTGGACTGTGAAGAAAGCTGAGCCCCGAAGAATTGATGCTTTTGAACTGTGGTGTTGGAGAAGACTCTTGAGAGTCCTTTGGACTGCAAGGAGATCCAACCAGTCCATTCTGAAGGAGATCAGCCCTGGGATTTCTTTGGAGGGAATGATGCTAAAGCTGAAACTCCAATACTCTGGCCACCTCATGTGAAGAGTTGACTCATTGGAAAAGACTCTGATGCTGGGAGGGATTGGGGGCAGGAGGAGAAGAGGATGACAGAGGATGAGATGGCTGGATGGCATCACTGATTCGATGGATGTAAGTCTGAGTGAACTCTGGGAGCTGGTGAGGGACAGGGAGGCCTGGCGTGCTGCGATTCATGGGGTTGCAAAGAGTTGGACACGACTGAGCCACTGAACTGAACTGAATCATAAATAGGTGCTGAATTTTGTCAAAGGCTTTTCCTGCATCTATTGAAATGATCATATGGTTTTTGTCTTTCAATTTGTTAATATGGTGCATCACATTGATTGATTTAAATATATTGAAGAATCCTTGCATCCCTGGAATAAGCTCAACTTGATCACGTTTGTATGAGTTTTTGATGTGTTGTTGAATTCTGTTTGCTAAAATTTTGTTGAAGAATTTTGCATCTATGTTCATTAGTGATATTGGCCTGTAGTTTTCTTTTTTGTGTGTTACCTTTGTCTGCTTTTGGAATTGGGATGATCGTGGACTCCTAGAATGAGTTTGGAAGTGTTCCTTCCTCTGCAATTTTTAAAAGAGTTTATTCATATATATATATATATATATATATATATATATATATTAATTGGAGGCTAGTTACTTTACAATATTTTAGTGGCTTTGTCATACCTTGACAGAAGGATAGACATTAGCTCTTCTCTAAATGTTTGATAGAATTCTCCTGTGAAGCCATCTCGTCCTGGACTTTTGTTTTTTGGGAGATTTTTGATCACAGCTTCAATATCAGTGCTTATTATTGGGTTGTTCATAATTTCTATTTCTTCCTGGTTCCAAATTGAACTTTTCTAAGAATCTGTCCATTTCTTCCAGTTTATCAACTTTATTGCCATATAGTTGTTCATAATAGTCTCTTATAATCCTTTGCATTTCTTCATTGTCTGTTGTAACTTCTCCATTTTCATTTCTAACTTTGTTGATTTGATTCTTCTCTGTTTTGTTCTTGATAAGTCTTGCTAAATGTTTGTCAATTTTATTTATCTTCCCAAAGAATCAGCTTTTAGTTTTATTAATCTGTACTATTGTTTCTTTCATTTCTTTTTCATTTATTTCTGCCTAGTTCTTTTATGACTTCTTTCATTCTACTAATTCGTTGTTGTTGTTGTTTTTCTTTTTCCAGTTGTTTTAGGTGTAAAGTTTTTCTTCTTTTTTTTGAGGTAGGATTGTATTGCTATAAACTTCCCTCTTAGAACTGCTTTTGCTGCTTCCCATAGGTTTTGAATTGTCATGTTTTCACTGTCATTTGTTTTTAGAAACTTTTTGATTTCCCTTTTGATTTCTTCAGTAACCTGTTGGTTATTTAGAAATATGTTATTTAATTTCCATGTGTTTGTGTTCCTTACAGTTTTTTTTTTTTCTTTTTCTTGTAATTGATATGTAGTCTCATAGTGTTGTGGTCAGAGAAGATACATGAAACATTTTCAATTTTCTTAAATTTACTGAGGTTTGATTTGTGAACTAAGATGTAGTCTTTCCTGGTGAATATTCTATGTGCACTTGAGAAGAAGGTGTGTTCTTCTGCATTTGAATGGAATGTCCTGACAATATTAGTGAGATCTATCTCATCTAATGTATCATTTAAGACTTGTGTTTCCTTATTAATTTTCTGTTTTGATGATCTTTCCATTGGTGTGAGTGTGGTGTTAAGGTCTTCTACTACTATTGTGTTACTGTCAATTTCTCCTTTTATGTCTGTTGGTGTTTGTCTTATGTAATGAGGTGCTCCTATGTTGGGTGCATAGATATTTACAATTGTTATGTCTTCCTCTTGGATTGATCCCTTGATCATTGTGTAGTGTCGTTCCTTATCTCATGTAATCTTATTTATTTTAAGGTCTATTTTGTCTGATATGAGGATTGCTATCCAGCTTTCTTTTGCTTTCCATTTGCATGGAATGTATTTTTCCATCCTCTCACTTTCGGTCTATATGTGTCTTTAGGTCTGAAGTGGGTTTCTTGTAGACAGCATATATATGGGTCTTATTTTTGTGTCCATTCAGCCAGTCTGTGTCTTTTGGTTGGAGTATTTAATCCATTTACATTTAAAGTAATTATTTGTATATATGTTCCTATTGCCATTTTCTTAATTGTTTGGGGTTGATTTGGTAGATCTTTTTTCTTCTCTTATATTACGTGACTATATAGATCCCTTTAACATTTGTTGTAAAGCTGGTTTGGTGGTACTGAATTCTCTTAACTTTTGCTTGTCTGAAAAGCTTTTTATTTCTCCATCAATTTTGAATGAGATACATGCCATGTATAATAATCTTGGTTGTAGATTTTTCCTTTTTAGTACCTTACATATATCCTGCCATTCCCTTTTGCCCTGCAGAGTTTCTGCTGAAAGATCAGCTGTTATGGGTATAGGGTTTCCCTTGTATGTTACTTGTTGCTTCTCCCTTGCTGCTTTTAATATTCTTTATTTGTATTTAGTCTTTGTTAGTTTGATTAGTATGGGTCTTGGTGTGTTTCTCCTTGGGTTTACCCTGTATGGGACTCTTGCCTCTGGGACTTGATTGACTATTTCCTTTTCTGTGGTGGGGAAATTTTCAACTATAATCTCTTCAAAATTTTTCTCATACCCATTCTTATTATCTTCTTCTTCTGGGACCCCTATAATTTGAATGTTGGTGTATTTGATATTGTACCAGACATCTCTGAGACTACTCTCAGTTCTTTTCATTCTTTTTACTTTATTCTGCTCTTCAGAACTTATTTCTACCATTTTATCTTCCAGCTCACTGATTTGTTCTTCTGCTTCAGATATTCTGCTATTGATTCCATCCAGAGTATTTTCAATTTCAATAACTGTGTTGTTTGTCTCTGTATGTTTATTCTTTAATTCTTCTAGGTCTTGTTTATTTTCTCCATTCTGTTTTCAAGGTTTTTGATCATCTTTACTATCATTATTCTGACTTATTTTTCAGGTAGTTTGCCTATTTCCTCTTCATTTATTTGGACTTCTGTGTTTCCAGTTTGTTCCTTCATTTGTGTAGTAGTTTTCTGCCATTTCATTATTATTTTTAACTTACTGTGTTTGAGGTCCTCTTTTCCAAGGTTCAAGGTTGAATACGCTGGACTGGAAGAAGCACAAGCTGGAATTAAGATTGCCGGGAGAAATATCAATAACCTCAGATATGCAGATGATACCACCCTTATGGCAGAAAGTGAAGAGGAACTCAAAAGCCTCTTGATGAAAGTGAAAGTGGAGAGTGAAAAAGTTGGCTTAAAGCTCAACATTCAGAAAACGAAGATCATGGCCTCTGGTCCCATCACTTCATGGGAAATAGATGGGGAAACACTGGAAACAGTGTCAGACTTTATTTCTTCGGGCTCCAAAATAAGTGCAGATGGTGACTGCAACCATGAAATTAAAAGACGCTTACTCTTTGGAAGGAAAGTTATGACCGACCTAGATAACATATTCAAAAGCAGAGACATTACTTTGACAACAAAGGTCCATCTAGTCAAGGCTATGGTTTTTTCAGTGGTCATGTATGGATGTGAGAGTTGGACTGTGAAGAAGGCTGAGCGCTGAAGAATTGATGCTTTTGAACTGTGGTGTTGGAGAAGACTCTTGAGAGTCCCTTGGACTGCAAGGAGATCCATCCAGTCCATTCTGAAGGAGATCAGCCCTGGGATTTCTTTGGAAGGACTGATGCTAAAGCTGAAACTCCAGTACTTTGGCCACCTCATGTGAAGAGTCTACTCATTGGAAAAGACCCTGATGCTGGGAGGGATTGGGGGCAGGAGGAGAAGGGGACGACAGAGGATGAGATGGCTGGATGGCATCACTGACTCCATGGACGTGAGTCTGAGTGAACTCCGGGAGTTGGTGATGGACAGGGAGGTCTGGCGTGCTGCGATTCATGGGGTCGCAAAGAGTCGGACACGACTGAGTGACTGAACTGAACTGAACTGAGGTTGAATATTTTCTTTCTTTTGGTTTCTGTCCTCCTAAAGTTTGTCCAGCGGTTTGTGTAAACTTCACATAGGATGAGATTTGTGCTGAGGTTTTGTTTGTTTGGTTTTCCTTTGATGAGCAATGCTGAGTGAGGTGGTAGTTTGTCTGCTGATAATTGGGTTTGTATTTTTCTTTTGTTTGTTGTTTATATGAGGTGTCCTTCACAGGGTGCTACTGGTGCTTGGGTGATGGCAGGTCTTGTATTCAAGTGATTTCCTTTGTGTGAGTTCTCACTATTTGATACTCCCTAGGGTTAGTTCTGGTCATCTAGTACCTTGGATCTGTGTTCACACTCCAAAGACTCAGGGCTTGATCTCTGCTCAGGAATGAACATTCTACAAGTGGTTTATTATGGCATTAAGTGAGATTAAAACAAATATTCAAAAATGAGAGACAAGGATGAATCCAAGACAAATGGCGTTTACCAAATCAGGCAAATAATAATTAAAATAATGGAATATATACATATACACCCATGAACAAAGTCAAAAAGTCTAACAAAAATATAGTACAATCAGTTAACCCAGAGAACAAAGGAAATCAAAAATGATATTTACCAATTAAGAAGAAAAGTAAGCACAAAGTGGAAAAGAAAACTACAGCAAGGAGCCATGTGGGGAAAAAAGCAATGAAAACAAAACTAACAAATATGTTGAGAGGAAGGGAAAGAAAGGAAAGAAAGAATAGATACGCAAAGTTAAAGAGAGATAGATGAAGATTTATATACATTAAAGATTAACTGCAAGGGGAAAAGAACAGGATAGGCAAAGGAATAAATGTAGAAAAATATAATAGATTTAAAAAATTAAAAATTAATATTGTAAAAAAAGAAAAGAAAAGAAATGGAAGAAGAAAGAAAAAAGGAAAACTCCTCAGATCTGTAAAGTCCCAACGTACAGGCAGAGGTTTATAAAAACAATAAAAATTCTGACTGAATATACACATGTACATATACACCCATAAGCAAAATCAAGAGAGTCCAACAGAAATAAAATACAATAGACCGACTCAGTGAACAAAGGAAACCCAAAATTATATCTATCAGAACAAAACTAACTAAAGCACAAACTGGAAAAGAAAACTAAAGCAAATTGCCAATTGGGGAATAAAGCAATGAAAATAAAACCAGCAAATATGTTGAGAGGAAAGGAAAGGAAAGAAAGAAAGATTAGATATGCAAAGTTAAATAGAGGTAGATGAATAAGATTTATACACATTAAAGATTAACAGCAAGAGGAAAAGGACAGTAGGCAAAGTAAACAAAAAATAAATAAATGTGGGAAAAATAATAGGTTTAAAAAATTTATAAAAGAGAGAAAAGAAAAAGAAAAGAAAACTTCCCAGAATTGCAAAAGCCCAACCTAGGGGCAGGGGTTTACAACAGTAAAAAGTGTGACTGAGGGGAAAAAAAAAAACAAAACAAAAAAAACTCAAAAGCATAATTAGATTTCATAGTGCCAATAAAAGTGTCAGCTACAACAGAGGAGGAAAAGAAAGGAAAAAATCCAAAAGAATCTACAGAACAAGTCAAAATATAAGAATAAGGTTTTTCTTGAGCTATTCCTATCGGAGTTCTTTTCCTCGCTGGGAGTCTCAGTCCATCTCACCTCCCTAGGATGCCCTCCAACATTGTGCTGATCTCTGGACCTATTGTGGGGGCAGCTCAGAGTCTAACCTGGTCCTACTCCTGTGTGTTTTTGCCTCCAGTGTCCACAGCTATCAGAAATAGTGTGTTTTCTTTTGTTGGAGCTCTCAATGACCTTTTATATATTCCATAGGCACAGAGTCTGCCTAGTTGATCATGTGGATTTAACCTGCAGCTTGTTACAGCTGGTGAGATGGTTTTGGGTCTTCCTCCTTAGCCACACTGCCCCTGGGTTTCAATGGTGATTTTATTTCCACCTGTGCATGTGGGTTGTCCATTGGGGTTTGCTCCTGATGCTGCCCTGGAGGACTTGGGTTTGCCACTATGAGGGCCAAGTGTGGAGGTGGTGCAGCTGCTTGGGTTGCAGGGGTTCTGGTAGCACCAGGTACTCAGGGGAGTTGGTGGCTAGGGCAGCGGACATATAGTGCTATATAAGGGTATGGCAAGCAGTATTGGTCAATGCACTCCAGTATTCTTGCCTGGAGAATCCCGCTACCTGACAGAGAAGCCTGGCAGGCCACAGTCTACAGAGTTGCAAAGAGTCAGACACGACTGAAGCGACTCTGTGCACATAGACACAAGACTTTTTTTTTTTTGCCTGTGGCAGCTCTATCCCAGTGAGTTGAGCATGAAGGTGGCACAGCTGCTTGGCTTGCAGGGATGCTGGTGGCGTCAAATGTGGAGGGACACGCACTGCCTCTCTCGCAAGAGTTATGGCCCTATCAGTCTTTTTTCAAGCCGCTTGTAGCTGGTGATCAGAAGGCCTCTTGGGCCTGTCGTTCTCCATAGCTCCCTCCCTTCAGGCACTTAAAGGGCTCCCTTACCTGAGGTCCTTCTCTGGTGTTTTGAGCATCAGGCACATAGAGGGGGCCCCCTGACTGGTGTGCTACTCTGTAGATTGGCACATCAAGCACTTATGGGGTACCTTAGGTGAGGTCCTACTCTGCAGTTTGGTGCAGCAGTCACTTAAAGGGGCACCCAGGGTGGGGTCCTACTCAGTAGTTCAGTGTGTCATGTGTTTGATGGGCCAGACTCTCTGTTGCTCAGCTACCAGTGCTGGTGAGTGGGGTGAGAGAGGCTATGGTGATAGCTCTACCCCCTACGCGTGACTCAGCAGTATCACTTTGCTGCCATGGCTGCCTGGCTTTCCTTCACAGGCATTTCCCACCACAGTCTCCTCCCTCACATCCCCTTGATTCATCTCTCCGCAATCAACAGCAGCCCTCACCCTGGGATTGTTCCACAGTCCCTAAATGACAGCTCCCAGCAGCTGCACCTTCCAGGGCATCTACTCCCTGTCTGGGGTATGTATGGCTGCAGCAAGGACTATTTAATTCTTATTCCATTTGGACTGCCACAGATCAGCTGTTTCACTCTCAGCCTTCATTGTTTCTCCTCTGACTCAGACAGTTGCCCTGATGTGGGGATCAGACCCGTACTTCAGTTCCCCCACCTGCCGAGGGCAGGTCCAGTCTTAATAACATTCCTAGTTTCCCCCCTAGTTCCTTCCTCCTACCGAGTTTTGCTTGGGTCTATATATTCTTTTTCACTGGTCAGATTCTCCTGTCTGCTCTCAGCTGGTGTTTTTCATGCACTTCTGCGTCTGAAGGTCTATTCTTGATGTATTTATGGATAGAGATGTACTCCATGTTCACCTACTCCTCCACCATCTTGTTCTTCCCATGGAGGCTTTTCTTTATTCCATCAAATCTTAAATCTTATTGCTTGCTGTATTTTTAAAGCCTATGTTTAATATGTCTTATCAGTTATAAAAATGACTTAAATGTAAAAAAATCTCTTTAATTGAATTATTTAAAACTGTTTGAATTGGTTAAACCTCAAGAGACTTTGTAATTTCATGCACAAGCTAAATCATATTATGTTTTGCTTAATGGGGCTAAGTGTTTGGTGATTTCAGTCAATTATCACTGCTAATTATAAACATTGATTTAAAATGACTTGCTTTTGATCTTTTGAAGTAGTTTTCTTCCAACACATCTTACTTCCTCAAATGCTATTGAATTTCAGCATGTAAATGTTGAAATTACTTGAATTATCCAAATTTAAATTATTAAAAATCTGGTATGTTAGAGGTATACAGATATAATTAATTTTTCCATGTGAGATAAGAAATAATACTGAAAAGATGAGGCAGTGTTCATATATAGAGTTCTTAATGTACTTGTTTAACAAAGTCAGAATCAGTGTTCAGTTATCCCTTGGGTGAAGTTGTGTTTTAAAAAGGCATGTAATTCATTTAAAAGAGTATTTTGGCTAAAATAGTCATATAAATAATAATGTTAAGTAATAAAATACACAAAATGTTGTGTAGATAATGGAAAATACTAATTATTTGTATTAATATATACTACCTAAATTATAATGGGGCTTACTATCAATTTTTTTCAAATTTCTTATAACAAAATCAGAATAACATTTGACAAGATACCTTACCCAGTATGTGGCAGTCCTCTTTAAAGGATGTTGTTGTTTAGTAGCTAAGTCATGTGCAACTCTTTGCAACCCCATGGACTATAGCGTTCCAGGCTCCACTGTCCATGGTGATTCTCCAGGCAAGAATCCTGGAATGGGTTGCCATGCCCTCCTCCAGGGCATCTTCCCAACCCAGGGATCGAACCCAGGTCTACCTTATTGCAGGTGGATGCGAATCCTTCCTTTCCTTTCTTGCCTCCACCACAAATTCATTGATGAAATGAAGTTCATTGAAGTTGCATAGTATAATTAATACATTATAATTAATA
Source organism: Bos grunniens (assembly GCF_055505025.1). Classification (NCBI taxonomy): domain Eukaryota; kingdom Metazoa; phylum Chordata; class Mammalia; order Artiodactyla; family Bovidae; genus Bos; species Bos grunniens. The sequence goes on along the minus strand of NC_141170.1, from coordinate 110,168,298 downwards.
GCATAATTCACTATTGTATCACAAAGACAAAGATTAACATTAACACGTTAACCTTACTTGGCTTTAGGAAAGCCCTATGAATGTTTATATAGAAACATAGATAGCTTGCACTATTTCCAGATACTAGAAGCCTTGTTAATACCCCTGATGGTGGTTAGCACACGGCAGTTATTGCTTAACTCTCTTTATCTTTGAAAATACATGAACCAATAAATATAAGCAAATAACTTGTAATATTTAGTTTATGTTTTAAAGAACAACAACAAAAAAGAAAAATCTTCCATTTCCCAGGGAGAGAGACTGGGTTTAAATAAAAGATCTTGGGACTTTCCCCAGATAGATGTCCTAATTTCTTTGACCACTGACTGCTGTGTGCATCCCCATTTGACCACTTCCATAGGTGTCTATTGCATTCTTCCTGTGCCTTAGGTATGTGAGACCCAGATACCTTGTTTCTTTCCAAGTATTCAAATGAAGACTAAGTGTAACAGAGGAAAGGACTTAAGGAGCCCTTCTGTGCCTGTATCTAATTTAGTTTTCAAATTCCTGGATAACAAACTTGATCCTCTTGCTCTATTGGCATGAGACTTTGTTTGCATTGAAAGAAATAGTACTTATTTCATATGAGAGGAAAGAAGAATTGCTATTGAAAGGGAAAAAACTATATACCTATTAAAAAACTTAGCCACACATATTCGGGTACAGCTCTTATTAAGAGGTGATATCTGTATCTGCCACCCTCCTAACAAACTACTCCACCTTGAAACTAAAAACTTGTAACTGCTTTGACAATGAAAATTATATGATGTAACTTTCAATGCTGGATCATAAAAGGCCACAAAGCGTCTTTAGCCTAGAAAACTGTCTTAGAGCCTATAGCCACTGCTCCGTGACAATGCCAATACCCACATGGAGAGACCACATATAGGCATTCTGATAGACCCCAGCTGAAACTAGCGTTTATTTCGTAAATTTTATTAGATGATGGACAATACATTCCCTATTGTTGAGCTGCAGATTTTTCTGACAGGACCTTGCTGACCACCTTTCTTTGACAGCTTCTTGAAAACTATGTAGGCAAATATGAATTAGCTTTTTCCCTAGGGCAAGTTTAGCCTTCAGTCAGTTCAGTTCAGTTGCTCAGTCGTATCCGACTCCTTGCAACCCCATGAAGCACAGCACGCCAGGCCTCCCTGTCCATCACCAACTCCCGGGGTTTAGCCAAATTCATGCCTATTAAGTTGGTGATGCCATCCAGCCATCTCATCCTCTGTCATCCCCTTCTTATCCTGCCTTCAATCTTTTCCAACATCAAGGTCTTTTCAAATGAGTCAGCTCTTCGCATCAGGTGGCCAAAGTATTGGAGTTTCAGCTTCAACATCAGTCCTTCCAATGAACACCCAGTACTGATTTCCTTTAGGATAAACTGGTTGGATCTCCTTGCTGTCCAAGGGACTCTCAAGAGTCTTCTCCAATACCACAGTTCAAAAGCATCAATTCTTCTGTGCTCAACTTTCTTTATAGTCCAACTCTCACATCCGTATCGGAGAAGGCATTGGCACCCCACTCCAGTACTCATTTGCCTGGAAAATCCCATGGATGGAGGAGCCTGGTAGGCTTCAGTCCATGGGATTGCTAAGAGTTAGACATGACTGAGAGAATTCACTTTCACTTTTCACTTTTGTGCATTAGAGAAGGAAATGGCAATCCACTCCAGTGTTCTTGCCTGGAGAAACCCAGGGACAGGGGAGCCTGGTGGGCTGCTGTCTATGGGGTTGCACAGAGTCAGATTTGACTTAGCAGGAGCAACACATCCATAGATGACCACTAGAAAAACCATAGCCTTGACTAGATGGACCTTTGTTGACAAAGTAATGCCTCTGCTTTTTAATATGCTGTCTAGGTTGGTCATAACTTTCCTTCCAAGGAGTAAGTGTCTTTTAATTTCATGGCTGCAATCACGATCTGCAGTGATTTTGGAGCCCCCCAAAATAAAGTCAGTCACTGTTTCCCCATCTATTTGCTATGAAGTGATGGGACCAGATGACATGATCTTAGTTTTCTGAATGTTGAGCTTTAAGCCAACTTTTTCACTCTCCTCTTTCACATTTATCAAGAGGCTGTTTAGTTCTTCACTTTCTGCCGTAAGAGTGGGGTCATCTGCATATCTGAGGTTATTGATATTTCTCCTGGCAATCTTGATTCCAGCTTGTGCTTCCTCTAGCCCAGTGTTTCTCATGATGTACTCTGCAAATAAGTTAAATAAGCAGGTGACAATATACAGCCTTGACATACTCCTTTTCCTATTTGAAACCAGTCTGTTGTTCCATGTCTAGTTCTAACTGTTGCTTCCTGACCTGCATACAGATTTCTCAGGAGGCAGGTCAGGTGGTCTGGTATCCCCTTCTCTTTCAGAATTTTCCACAGTTTATTGTGATCCACAGATGTTCAAGCTTGTTTTACAGAAGGCAGAGGAACAAGAGATCAAATTGCCAACATCCGCTGGATCATCGAAAAAGCAAGAGAGTTCCAGAAAAACATCTACTTCTGCTTTATTGACTATGCCAAAGCCTTTGACTGTGTGGATCACAATAAACTGTGGAAAATTCTGAAAGAGATGGGAATACCAGACCACCTGACCTGCCTCTTGGGAAACCTGTATGCAGGTCAGGAAGCAACAGTTAGAACTAGACATGGAACAACAGACTGGTTCCAAACAGGAAAAGGAGTATGTCAAGGCTGTATATTCTCACCCTGCTTATTTAACTTATATGCAGAATACATCATGAGAAATACTGGGCTAGAGGAAGCACAAGCTGGAATCAAGATTGCCGGGAGAAATATCAATAACCTCAGATATGCAGATGACACCACCCTTATGGCAGAAAGCAAAGAAGAACTAAAGAGCCTCTTGATGAAAGTGAAAGAGGAGACTGAAAAAGGTGGCTTAAAGCTCAGCATTCCAAATACTAAGATCATGGCATCTGGTCCCATCACTTCATGGCAAATAGATGGAGAAGCAGTGGAAACAGTGGCTTACTTTATTTTTTGGGGCTCCAAAATCAGTGCAGATGGTGATTGCAGCCATGAAATTAAAAGACGCTTACTCCTTGGAAAGAAAGTTATGACAACCTAGACAGCATATTAAAAAGCACAGACGTTACTTTGCCAACAAAGGTCCATCTAGTCAAGGCTATTGTGTTTCCAGTGGTCATATATGGATATGAGAATTGGACTGTGAAGAAAGCTGAGTGCTGAAGAATTGATGCTTTTAAACTGTGGTGTTGGAGAAGAGTCTTGAGAGTCCCTTGGATTGCAAGGAGAGATCCAACCAGTCCATTCTAAAGGAGATCAGTCTTGAGTGTTCATTGGTAGGACTGATGTTGAAGCTGAAAGCCCAATATTTGGCCACCTGATGCGAAGAGCTGACTCATTTGAAAAGACCCTGATGCTGGGAAAGATTGAGGGCAGCAGGAGAAGGGGACGATAGAAGAAGAGATGGTTGGATGGCACTACCAAATCAATGGACATGGGTTTGGGTGGACTCTGGGAGTTGTTGATAGACAGGGAGGCCTGGCATGCTGCGGTTCATGGGTTGCAAAGAGTTGGACACAACTGAGAAGGCAAACTGAATTGTACTGATACACAGTGAATTGATAAATACAACCAAGCTAACGACTCGATGGACATGAGTTTGAGTAAGCTCTGGGAGTTGGTGATGGACAGTGAAGCCTAGAATGCTGTGATCCATGGGGTCGCAACGAGTCGGACATGACTGAGTGACTGAACTGAACTGAACACAGTCAAAGGCTTTGGCGTAGTCAATAAAGCAGAAATAGATGTTTTTCTGAAACTCTCTTGCTTTTTCGATGGTCCAGTGAATGTTGGCAATTTGATCTCTGGTTCCTCTACCTTTTCTAAAATCAGCTTGAACATCTTGAAGTTCAGAGTTCAGGTGTTGGTGAAGCCTGGCTTGGAGAATTTTGACCATTACTTTTGACTATGAATTTCCTTGTCCTTCTACCGAATAGAGTCTCACAGGTGTTCCAAGGGCATTCTGACTTTTCCAAACTTCAAAGTCTCCTGGTCCTGTTTGAATTCTTGGAAATTTTGAATTTACATTTCTTCTACTGTTTCTTGCTTGGCCTCTTGCATGTATTCTAACCTTATACTTATAAGACTTAATATTAGAAGAACAGTCTAGGGAATCCATATGCAAGTTTCAAAAGTGCTCTAATCACCTAACTTTGTCTTCAAATTGCTCTGCCCAGAAAACTTCAATGGCCTAACTCCTCTCTCTTCTCAGTTCCAAGGGCTCCAAGCTCCCCCTCCACCCTCCATCTCCTAGTTTGTACACAGGGAACTGGAAAATGTGTCCAGGCAGAAAACCAGGCAAATTGTGAGGCTTTCCTCGTTTCTCTCCCTCCTTTCTGTTCTCCAATAACTACAAACAATAATTTAAAGTTTATTGTGTGTAATTTGCCTAGTTTTTCAGTTATTTACAACAGTAGTGGAAGTTCAATCATCATTACTCATTCATGGCCAGAGAAGAAATCTCCATTTGAATTTAATCCTTATCTGTATGTACTACAGGCATAGGGTTGTACATAAAAGTGGAGTACCCCCCATACATTAAATGGTGTAATAATCATAGAGCTATCCACATTTTTTAAATATTGTTATATACCTTTTATTCTTTGTCAAATAGTGCCAATAAAACTCCTGAAATTAAACTGCATGTTATATAATATTATTATAATACTCTTAAAGGTTCTAATAATTTAGACATTTGACATTTTCATGATAATGTTAATAGGAAATATGAAACTAAAATTCAAATACTTACACTATTAATATAAATTTTAAATTAATAATTTAGACTGTAGAATATAATTTGATGACTGAAGAAGTTTCTCTACTTCAAAAATAAGGTGGGGGATGGTGAAAATGTTGTTGGTTTTTCTTTAAGAGATAATTTTAAGCTAACTGAAAATGGCCTTTTTTCTTTTTCTTTTGTTAATAAAATACCATTCACAACTATGCATAAATATTTATTCTGTTCACTTTGATATGTTCCTCTTTTTTGAGGCGAAATCTATCATATTTGCATAGCAAGAGTTGAAAGACCTGTCAAAAATATCAAACAAACATAATCAGAAATCTTAGTGCAGGAATTGCACAACTATTTTTATATTTAGTATTTTACAAAATGATTAGTCATATTGTCTATGTCTATGAGAAAACTGATGAATTCTATATTTTAAATTATTATTTTCAAAAAAATTTTTAAAATTTTTGTAAAGTAAATTTGCACTTTCTTGAATAAACTCAACAATTCCCACTAGACACTGCTCTGTTCTTTGACTGTCTTATCCCTGGCAACTGCCTTCAAGCTTGATTTTTTTTTTTTTCTCTCTTCTTGATGCTCTCATTTTGACTTCAAATCTTAACTCTATCAGTAATGATTATGATCTCATGAAACACAGAACTACTCTGCCTGCAAAGACAAATTTGAAGACTGACATGAACTTTGAATTGATGGAGATATTAACATTTACAAAAGAAGCTATTTCTGATCTGTGAATTTCAGCAAAATTATATGCAAAAACTAATAATGAAAAGTGAATTTCTTGTCTGCTAGAAAGAGGAAATTCATTTGTGGGCTTTGCAGCCAAAAGACCTTTCCATGAACTGATAGCTTTCCAACTTCCCATCCTTTCCCCATTGCCACAAATATTATTATTGTTAATCACGAAACTATTTTTGAGTGTGCTCTATTGCCCTAGCAAAATATTTCCAGGTGCGACTGATCTACCAGCTGTGTGATCTTGGACACACCACTTAACCTCTGTTCCTGTTTCTCATCTGGGGGGAAAAAAAAATACACACACACACACACAACAGTATTTACCTCAATGAGTTTTCTAGAAAGCTTTCATTTATAAAGGGCTTAAAACAGCACCTGGTGAATACTAAGCGCTACTAGAGGACTTTTATCATAACTATTATACTGGTTTTTACATTATCAGTGCTGATGAAGAACAAGAAGAACTCTGTCCTGCTTTGTCACGGTCACTAATGAAGATGCTATGGACAGATCATTTCGGAGCATCTCCGCGGCGGCCGCGGATTTCAAGAGCCGCGGATCAACGTAGAAAAATCAAGGCTTGCAACCCCCGGCCTGGAGCCGGGTAAGGGCGCGGTGCTCGATTTCCTTCCCTGCCTCCGCCGGCCCTAGTGCGCATGCTCAGTCTTGCTCGGCCCAATGCTGTGATTGATTTTTTTCTGGGCGGCCGTGACGACCTGGGACCGGCTCCGGGATGGGGAGTGAAGCCCCCGGAGCCGCCGCAGCGACTGCTGCGGCGCCGTGAGGAGCAGCCACGGGGAGGCAGCTGCCGCTCGTCGGTGAGTAGTCGAACCGCCACCATGACGTTTCGTAAGAAGGGCTCCAAGAACCCCCCACTCCTGAGCCTGGAATTCATCCTGCAGAATCATGCGGACTTTGTCGCCTGTGTGGGGATGTTCTTCGTGCTGGGGCTCATGTTCGAGGGGACAGCAGAAGTGTCGATCGTTTTTATTACTCTCCAGCACGGGGTTACCTTCCCTGCAGCAGAAGCAGAAGCAGAAGCAGAAGCAGAACGAGCCACAGCACCCAAGTTCCTTTATCATTATGGTGCCAAAGACTTGGCCACGGTGTTCTTCTATACGCTGGTGGCAATCATCATTCACGCCACCATTCAGGAGTACGTGTTGGATAGAATTAACAGGCGAATGCAGTTCCCCAAACAGAGGCAAGGCAAATTTTATGAATCTGGTCAGTTTAGCGTATTCTTCCTTGTCTCCTGTATCTGGGGCACATTCATTCTAGTTTCTGAAAACTGCCTGTCAGACCTGGCTGTCTTATGGAAGGCTCATACCCATAACATGATGACATTTCAGATGAAGTTTTTCTACATCTCCCAGTTGGCTTACTGGTTTCACGCCTTTCCCGAACTACTATTCCAGAGAAGCAGACCTCAAGAACTCTCCCAGCAAGCTGTATATGTTGGTCTTCACCTCTTTCACATTGCGGGAGCTTATCTCTTGTACTTGAATCACCTGGGACTTCTTCTTTTGATGATGCATTATTTTGTGGAATTCCTTTCCCACTCTTGCGACCTGTTTTATTTTAGCGACGAGAAGTTCCAGAAGGAGTTTTCTCTATGGGCCATTGTGTTTATTTTGGGTCGACTTGTGACTTTAATTGTTTCTTTGATAACTGCTGGTTTTCAGCTGGCTGGAGGGCATAATGTGATTTCGGATGATTCTGCTGAAGACGTGAACGTGTTGGCAGCTAAAATCGCTGTTCTGTCATCCAGTTGCTCTATCCAAGCATACGTAACATGGAATTTATTTAATGTTCAGCTTCAGAGGTGGATGGAAGAAGATGCGCCTCTTCAGGCTCCAAGTGTGAAGAAGAAACGGATTAAGGGCAGATTTTGTAGAAAAGGAACGGAAAACGGTGTGGCAACTTCAAATAGACTACTAGATTCTCCCCAGATGAGGAAAGAAAAGTCTTCATAATGAATTGCAAGTTAATTGACTAATGTCTCCAAAGAAGTCTGCTCTTTACTATAACATCCATTTCTTTGCTAAGAGAAGAAAATGGCAACCAGTATTCTTGCCAGGATGGACAGAGGGGCCTGGTTGGGGGCAGTCAATAGGGTCACAAAAGAGTCGGACACCACTGAGCAACTGAGCTCGCGGGTACACACACGCACACAAACACACACACATGCCTATCTTCGCTAGAGAATTTTCTGTTCTTGAAAATATATTGTCTTTGATTTTTGCTACTGTACTCTGTAAGGTATTTTTTGAAGGCATTTGAGGGGAGAGTGAGTATTATAAGTGCAAAAACATTTAGACTAAGCTATTCATCATCAAAATAGTTTAAATATTTCTACGCTGTTTTATTTTATTTTTTCTTTTTACCTTTGAACATTTTCCTAATGATTTGTAGAGATAACTCCAAAATTCATGTGTCAGTGACACAGTTCTTACTCCTGCCAATCTTTTGTAATGTTAACCAGATGGTCTTTTATAGCAATTACATATTTTTAATGTTCTCTTCCAGGATAAAACAGAAATATTATAAATCTGGAATTCGATTTCATTAGTTTTTCTGTATTCCCTAAGTCTTAGAATTGTTTTTTAATTTACAGCTGGAGAAAAGATTTGTAAAATCACCAAAATAATGATGTGTTTTATAGGTAATGGTTGTTACATCCCACTAAAAACCCCAAGATACTAATGGTTAACATGTGGCGATTTATTGCTATATATTGAATCAAAATATCTTGAATTAATATAAAATTAGCACTAGGAAGTAAAATCATGCTTGTTCATTTTAAACGCTTATAAACTGGAAATCAGAAAATTAAAGATGGTTTAAAGAAAATCAGCCTTAAATAGCTTTTTTTGATACATGTATTAAAAATTATTCTTAATGAGGTTTGTAATAAGTGTGATATCCACAGCATCTTAAGAGAATATTATTTAACCTGTAAATCATTTTGAAAAGTAATGCTTATTTGATTTATATCTCTAAAAAGAATGTCATCTGATTACATGTTGAAAACATTGAATATACTAACCTTAAATGTGAATATCATATTCTTATGAAAGTTTTTCTAAAATAATATAAATATAGCTTTGCTTCCATCTTTAATTGGGAAATATTTATCTGTATGAGACATATTTTGGAGAGATATATGTCTATATGTATTTTATATGTATATACACACACAGACACACACACACACACACACATATATATATGTCCTATCTTTACAGAAGCCAGTAGAAACAATGGAATGCAGTGGGTATTTACTATATTTATTTTTTTACTCTCAACCTTTAGTTTGATTTTATTTCTATAATGTGAGTGCTTATATTTTTTTCAGTAGTCAGTGCTTTAAAAATATGCTAGGATAAGATTATATACTTCCTGTTGCTCTCTGTTTTCCCCTGCTATGTCTCCCATCTCTCTACTTTTGATAACTTTCCCTTGGCTTGTTGTAAGTAATCCAGCCTTCCTAATCATGGGGGTCCCTGCAAATTAAACTTAGTACATGAGTATTGTGGACCAAAGGGAGGGCCCGCTTTTAGCAAAATATTCTTTTATGTTCTTTCTGCTTTGAGAAGTACATAACGAAGCAAGATTGTTTCTGTTTTGTCTGTAGAATCCACCATCCTGTGGCTTTTCTTTGTTTTTCTCAGTTGCTTCATACTGTAGTTTTGGTAGCACATGCTCTAGTTCCGAGGAGAAGGCAATGGCACCCCACTCCAGTACTCTTGCCTGGAAAATCCCATGGACGGAGGAGCCTGGAAGGCTGCAGTCCATGGGGTTGCTGAGGGTCGGACACGACTGAGAGACTTCACTTTCACTTTTCACTTTCATGCATTGGAGAAGGAAATGGCAGCCCACTCCAGTGTTCTTGTCTGGAGAATCCCAGGGACGGGGGAGCCTGGTGGACTGCCGTCTATCGGGTTGCACAGAGTCGGACAGGACTGAAGTGACTTAGCAGCAGCAGCAGCTCTAGTTCTGAAGTACAAGAAACTCCGCTTCTATCAACCACCATGCAGTTAGTTGTAAAACAAAGATTTCCAACTTCTCATAAGAAAGACTGTTCTTTTTCACTTCCCTCATTTCTAAAGAATCCTCCCCTGTTACTTATAACCTCATTCCTGGAAACAAATTTTTTATCCATTATATATGTAATTTATTTTCCAGTAAGTGCAGGCCTGACTCAGTCTAGGAAACGACAGCAAGAAATACATTTCCTTATGTGATTGGCAATGCCAAGAGTTAAACTGGGCTTGATATTAAATATGATTAGGGTCCAGAACAATTTACCCGAGATTTTCTGGGGCTCTGTCCTCCTCAGTTTATCCATTTGACAGCAAAGGACTACAGATATTCTAGGCTTCATATCTGCATACCACATACATGATAGAGAGGAAGAGAGGAAATCTGATCACGTGTCACTGAGAGTCACCTTTACTGAACTTATTTGATATAGTGTTGTACTGGACTGATTGGCGAAGTCAGGTTATATGCTTCACCTGTGAAAAAAGGCAAAGCTTTCTTGTAAAATGTGGATCCACAAGGAGTAGCAAGGTTGAGGAAAAATAAGGGGAAGGATGCTGGGTACATCTCAACTATTCATAAGAATTCAATACAGAAAAGAAATGTATGTGAAGTAAATTATGAAAGTCACCCTATAAATGAAATTCAGCACAATACAAATTTCTAAGTTCCTTTTAAAAATTCTTAAAAACATGCCATTCTTAAAAAACATGTCATAATAAATCTCAGTGTGACAATTTGATTTCTGTCAAAATGGATGACATGGAAGCAAAACTTTCCATTTTCATTATTCAAGGTGTTATTAAATCAAACATTAGTTACCCCTGTGAAAATTTACTTAATTAATATTTAATCACTGAGTGTTGAGAAAGTCATAAAGATGTCTGATCATTGACTTTGAAGATATCACTCTGATTAATGGATCAGTGTTAGTGCTTGCCAAGCTTTATTCTTTAGGTATATCTATATGCATTGATTTTCTAGGATAGATGTAGAGTGGATTTTCTTTAAAAAGTTATTCTGCCAGCATTTATTTATAAATGTATCTCATTTTAAAAATAAATAGTAGAAGTATGTTACTCAACCTACCTGTCTCAAAGAAATAAGCATATTATATTCCTAGTGATCAGTATAATTCTACATTTCATTTATGTAAGAAAGCAACAACCTGTAGATATTTCTTCATTTATATCTAGTCAGTATTTAATTATTAGTAGAGGAAATATGTACTGCCAATAGTGTGTTAACTTGGAATAGATTCTCAAGAATATTAATTGAAACATTAATATTTTAAAGCTTTTTGAAGACATAAAATATTCTGATATCTTTTTAATCCAGAAAAACCTGGGCAAAGTTTTAAGTTCTCACTCAACTAAATGGAATAATTTATATAGTATAATAAAAGACATTACCGATGATTTACATAGGAAATGATGTATTGGAGCAGTTCCTGAGATGAAATTCTTGCGGGAGAAGTATCCTTGAGGATGTGGCATGTGGAGTGGGCTAAAACTTGGGTATTTGAGTTATGGCAGAGAATACATTCCCGTTTCAAGTCATAGATAATTCACTCGCCTGGCTGAAGTGGGTATATAGTGTGGGTGAGCAAAAGGAAGTAATTGAGGCTTAATAACAGATCAGATTACCAGAGAATTCACAAATACTTCTTGAATTTCTCTGGAAATAGAGGATTTTTTTAACTGCTGTGTTTGAATAAAATCTATATCCCGTGAGACACTTTTGTACAAAATAAAACAGTGATTAATAATACATACTAAATAAGACAGTAGTATCTGCCAAGTCCCCTCAATTATGTAGGAAGATTATCATAAATTCAACATACAAAACCCCTACCTTTCTAAATATTAGAACTGTTCTCATGATTACACAGTCATGTGACTATCTAAATTTTGGCTTCTAGACCCTCATAAGCAAATCCTTTGTAGGTCCTGCACCACTTCTGGCACTTCTAAGTATTTCAATAAATATATAATAAGTCAAACATTAGAAAGCTGTCTCAGACAATTCATGTTCTTTGGACCTTTGTGTTTGGGGCTACTACATTATGTCAACTGATCTTTTTTCATTTTACAATTTCAAAATTACATTGATATATAAACTGACTACTTCAGAGGATAATTACAAAACTTAAAAAATGACAGTGGAATGTGATATGCGGTTTGCTTAATTTTGACATGAACAGAACTTAACAGTAATGATACGGACATCTTCTGTCATAAAAGTTATTAGAGTTGCTGTTAAGGAATATGGCTTTTTGATAATTCAGGCAAAATACCTATTTTAAATAAAGGGAAAGTGAATTCCCTAAATAAAAAGTAAAAAAATACTCAGTTTCAATATCAACAGCACTATTCTTCAAATCAAGTAATGTCAGTGCATAGAATCTCATGGCCTGATGAAAATTTGAGAAAAGAGAACATTACCTCATGCCCTAAGGCATGGGATTTTACCTAAGCCATCACACACTATAAAGTATTTACATCCCAAGATAGATTTAATATTTCTTCCTCTTGCTGCTTAATTAATTTTGAAAAGCTGGCCCTCAAATACAGAATTGCCAAAATATGTATTTTAAAATCTTAATACATTAAAAAAATATGTTTCCAGTTGTATTGTTATAAATTCAGCAATGAAAGGTAGTAATAAGATTATAAATGATGTTTAACAAAAGTCAGTTTTAAGCCTTTACTTTGGCCCTTAGATCTGTGTGTACTTTGTAAGACCTTTAAACATTTTAAGTGTTGGATTGCATGTCACCAAAATGGCAAAGATATTTATATATTTTAAAAAGCTACTATAAAGGTTAAAAATGCATTCACATACAAAGTTATAAATAGTTTGTATGTGTGTATGTGTATATATGGTTTCCTTGGTGGCTCAGTATTAAAGAACCTGCTTGCCAAGGCAAGAGACACAGCTTTCTATCTCTGGGTGGGAAAGATCCCCTGGAGAAGGAAATGGCAACCCACTTTAGTATTCTTGCCCAGGAAATCCCATGGATAGAGGAGCCTGGTAAGCTACAGTCCATGGGGTCACAAAAAGAGTCAGAAATGACTTAGCAACTAAATAACAACATGTGTATGTATAGAGCTATTGTTAACAGATGTAAATTAACAAGATAATATTTGTTCATGTATTGCCTCTGTATACTTTCACATTCTATGAATGTATACAGTCTCATTTGAAAGTGAAAGTTGCTCAGTTGTGTCCGACTCTTTGCAACCCTATGGATTTAGCCTGCCAGGCTCCTCTGTCCATTCCCTTTTCCAGAAGATCTTCCCACCCCAGGGATCAAACCTGGGTCTCCTGCATTGCAGCCACATTCTTTACCATCTGAGACACTAGGGAATACCCACAATCTAATTTAATATATACATATATGTGTTTATGCATATACGTATGTGTACATATGCATACACATAGATTGCTGCCATGCATTTGCATATTTAGTTTTCAATAAACTATTTTTTTTTTTCTTGGAGAAGGAAATGGCAACCCACTCTAGTACTCTTGCTTGGAAAATTCTATGGACAAAGGAGCCTGGTAGGCTACAGTCCAAAGGGTCGAAAGAGTTGGACACGACTGAGCAACTTCACTTCAAACTATTTTTTAGAAGAGTTTTGGGGTTTAAGCAAAACTAAGCAGAAAGCACAAAGCTCCCATATATCCCCAGATCTACACCACAGCCCCACCCTAATACCCATGCATATATCTTTCCCTATTATCAGCATCCTACATCACTGTGGTATGTTTGTTAACAATCAGTGAATTTACAGTAACACATCACAGTCACCGAAAGTCCATAGTTTACAAGCAACCTCACTCTTGGTGTTGTACATTTTATCAGTTTTAACAACCATATAATGACATGTGTCTACCCTAATCAAAGAAAATAATTTCATTTTCTAATAATCCGCTGTGTGCCACCAATCATACATCCCTCTTCTGTGCATTTTTATGTACTTTACAGATATATAGCATTGAGTTTTCCATCATGTCTGGGTAGGAAGAAATAAAAGATTTAAATATAGTCATAGTTCCACCTCTATATCTAGATGAAATTTAGTAAGGAATTCTTTACCCATATGTATGAATTATTGTTGACTAATAACATACATTGCAAATATATATCACTAAAATGTATACAAATTGTCTAGAGTAAATGCACACTTATTATATTAAAAAGTTAACTAAATGCATAGTAACTATAGACTTTATTTTACATAAGTGATAGAAAATACAAATGGTATTATATGAAATCTCTTGTTATATATTCTGAATATAGGTCATTTACTTGAAACATTTGAAATAATTTGTTCAGTTGCTAAATCCTATCTGATTCTTTGTGACCCAATGAACTGCAGCACTCCAGGCCTCCCTGTCCTTCACCATCTCCCAGAGCTTGCTTAAAGTCATGTCCATTGAGTCAGTGATGTCATCCAATCACCTCATCCTCTGTCACCCCCTTCTCCTCATACCCTCAGTCTTTCCCAGCATTCCAGTCTTTTCCAATGAGTCAGTTCTTTGAGTCAGGTGGCCAAAGTACTGGAGCTTCAGCATCAGTCCTTCCAATGAATATTCAGGGTTGATTTTCTTTAGGATTAACTGGTTTGATCTCCTTGCAGTCCAAGGGACTCTCAAGAGTCTTCTCCAGCACCATTATTCGAAAGCATCAATTCTTCTGTGCTCAGCCTTCTTTATGGTGCAATTCTCACATCTGTTCATGACTGCTGGAAACAGCATTGACTATACAGATCTTTATTAGCAAAGTGATGTCTCTGCTTTTTAATATGTTGCTGAAGTTTGACATAACTTTACTTTAAAGGAGCAAGTGTCTCAATTTCATGGCTGCAGTCACCATCTTCAGTGATTTTGGAACCCAAGAATATAAAATCTGCCCTTATTTCCATTTTTTTCCCATCTATTTGCCATGAAGTGATGGGACTGGATGCCATGACCTTAGTTTTTTAAATGTTGAGTTTTAAGCCAGCTTTTTCATTCTCCTCTTTTATCTTCATCAAGAGACTCTTTAGTTCTTCTTTGCTTTCTGCCATAAGGGTGGTGTCATCTGCATATCTGAGGTTATTGATATTTCTTCTGGCAATCTTAATTCCAGCCTGTGCTTCATCCAGCCCAGGTTTTTGCATGATGTACTCTGCATAGAAGTTAAATAAGAATGGTGTCTATATACAGCCTTGATGTATGGCTTTTCCAATTTTGAACCAGTCTGTTGTTCCATATCCAGCTCTAACTGTTGCTTCTTGACCTGCATAAGGCTTCTCAGGAGACAGGTAAGGTGGTCTTGTATTCTCATATCTTTAAGAATTTTTCATAGTTTGCTGTGATCCACACAGTTGAAACCATTGGTCTACATAAATTATGATAAGCACAAAGATTAAGTTCTTATCATATTCAAATTTAAATTTCAGACTAAATAGATGAACTAAGCATTTATTTTGGGAAATCAAATAGCATCAACAAGTATTTTAGTAGTTATCAGTACTAGGTATTAGGTAACACACATTTTTCATCATTGCTTTCTTATTAACTCACATAGTGTTTCATAGTTGTGATTTGCCAAACTTTTTGAAAGTTGAGTCCTTTTATTGACTTAAGAATTAAATTCAATTCAGTTCAGTTCAGTTCAGTCGCTCAGTCATGTTTGACTCTTTGCGACCCCATGAATCACAGCATGCCCATCATCCCTGTCCATCACCAAATTCTGGAGTTCACTCAAACTCATGTCCACCAAGGTGGGGATGCCATCCAGCCATCTCATCCTCTGTCGTCCCCTTCTCCTCCTGCCCCCAATCCCCCCTAGAATCAGGGTCTTTTCCAATAAGTCAGCTCTTCACATGAGGTGGCCAAAGTATTGGAGTTTCAGCTTTAGCATCAGTCCTTCCAAAGAACACACAGGACTGATCTCCTTTAGGATGGACTGGTTGGACCTCCTTGAAGTCCAAGGGACTCTCAAGAGTCTTCTCCAGCACCACAGTTCAAAAGCGTCAATTCTTTGGCGCTCAGCATTCTTCATGACTTCCCTGGTGGCCTAGATGGTAAAGCGTCTGTCTAAAATGTGGGAGGCCTGGGTTCGATCCCTGGGTCGGGAAGATTCCCTGGCGAAGGAAATGGCAATACACTCCAGTACTAGTGCTTGGAAAATCCCATGGACAGAGGAGCCTGGTAGGTTATAGTCCATGGGGTTGCAAAGAATCAGACACGACTGAGCGACTTCACTCAGTCACTTTCTTCACAGTCCAACTCTCACATCCATAAATGACCACTGGAAAAACCATAGCTTTGACTATACGGACCTTTGTTGGCAAAGTAATGTCTCTGCTTTTTAATATGCTGTCTAGATTGGTCATAAGTTTCCTTCCAAGGAGTTAGATTCTTAATTCCATGGCTGCAGTCACCATCTGCAGTGATTTTGGAGCCCCCCAAAAATAAAGTCTGACACTGTTTCCACTGTTTCCCCATCTATTTTTCATGAAGAATTGGGA
This sequence comes from Bos grunniens, assembly GCF_055505025.1. Taxonomy (NCBI): domain Eukaryota; kingdom Metazoa; phylum Chordata; class Mammalia; order Artiodactyla; family Bovidae; genus Bos; species Bos grunniens. Next base: position 110,152,143 of record NC_141170.1, on the reverse strand, counting down.
CCAGATGCCATGATCTTAGTTTTCTGAATGCTGAGCTTTAAGCCAAATTTTTCACTCTCCTCTTTCACTTACATCAAGAAGCTTTTTAGTTCCTCTTCACTTTCTACCATAAGGGTGGTGTCATCTGCATATCTGAGGTTATTGATATTTCTTCAGGCAAGCTTGATTCCAGCTTGTGTTTCTTCCAGCACAGCGTTTCTCATGATGTACTCTGCATATAAGTTAAATAAGCAGGGTGACAGTATATAGTCTTGACATACTCTTTTTCCTATTTGGAACCAGTCTGTTGTTCCATGTCCAGTTCTAACTTGCTTCCTGACCTGCATATAGGTTTCTCAAGAGGCAAATCAGGTGGTCTGCTATTCCCATCTCTTTCAGAATTTTCCACAGTTTTTTGTGATCCACACAGTCAAAGGCTTTGGCATAGTCAATAATCAGAAATAGATGTTTTTTTTCTGGAATTCTCATGCTTTTTTGATAATCCAGTGGATGTTGGCAATTTGATTTCTGGCTCCTCTGCCTTTTCTAAAATCAGCTTGAACATCAGGGAGTTCACGGTTCACGTATTGCTGAAGCCTGGCTTGGAGAATTTTGAGCATTACTTTACTAGCATGTGAGATGAGTGCAAGTGTGCAGTAGTTTGAGCATTCTTTGGCATTGCCTTTCTTTGGGATTGGAATGAAAACTGACCTTTTCAAGTCCTGTGGCCCCTGCTGAGTTTTCCAAATTTGCTGGCATAGTGAGTGCAGCAAATTTCACAGAGTGCAGTGACTTTCACAGAGTCATCTTTCAGGATTTGAAATAGCTCAACTGGAATTCCATCACCTCCAGTAGCTTCGTTTGTAGTGATGCTTTCTAAGGCCCACTTGACTTCACATTCCTGGATGTCTGGCTCTAGGTGAGTGATCACACCATTGTGATTATCTGGGTCGTGAAGATCTTTTTTGTACAGTTCTTCTGTGTATTCTTGCCACCTCTTCTTAATATCTTCTGCTCCTTTAGGTCCATACCATTTCTGTCTTTTATCGAGCCCATTTTTGCATAGAATGTTCCACTGGTATCTCTAATTTTCTTGAAGAGACCTCTAGTCTTTCCCATTCTGTTGTTTTCCTCTATTTCTTTGCATTGTTTGCTGAGGAAGGTTTTCTTATCTCCCCTTGCTATTCTTTGGAACTCTGCATTCAAATGGTTATATCTTTCCTTTCTTCCTTTGCCTTTCTCTTCTCTTCTTTTCACAGCTATTTGTAAGGCCTCGTCAGACAACCATTTTGCCTTTTTGCGTTTCTTTTTCTTGGGGATGAATTTGATCGCCGCCTGCAGTACAATGTCACAAACCTCTGTCCATAGTTCATCAAGCACTCTTATCAGATCTAGTCCCTTAAATCTGTTTCTCACTTCCACTGGATAAGGGAATTGATTGAGGTCATACCTGAATGGTCTAGTGGTTTTCCCTACTTTCTTCATTTTAAGTCTGAATTTGGCAATAAGGAGTTCATGATCTGAGCCACAGTCAGCTTCCCGTCTTGTTTTTGCTGACTGTATAGAGCTTCTCCATCTTTGGCTGCAAAGAATATAATCAATCTGATTTTGGTTTTGGCCATCTGGTGATGTCCATGTTTAGAGTCTTCTCTTGTGTTGTTGGAAGAGGGTGTTTGCTATGACCAGTGTGTACTCTTGGCAAAACTCTATTAGCCTTGGCCCTGCTTCATTCCGTACCCCAAGGCCAAATTTGCCTTTGCTGCAAGTGTTTCTTGACTTCCTACTTTTGCATTCCAGTCCCCAATAATGAAAAGGACATCTTTTTTGGGTATTAGTTCTTAAAGGTCTTGTAGGTCTTCATAGAACCATTCAACTTCAGCTTCTTCAGTGTTACTGGTTGGAACATAGGCTTGGATTACCATGATATTGAATGGTTTTCCTTGGAAATGAACAGAGGTCATTCTGTCATTTTTTAGATTGCATCCAAGTACTACATTTCGGACTCTTTTGTTGACTGTGATGGGCTACTCCATTTCTTCTAAGGGACTCCTGCCCACAGTAGTAGATATAATGGTCATCTGAGTTAAATTCACCCATTCCAGTCCATGTTATTTCGCTGGTTCCTAGAATGTTGACTTTCACTCTTGCCATCTCCTGTTTGACCACTTCCAATTTGCCTTGATACACGTCCAAGGAGCGGCGGCTGCATGGGCACAGGAGGGTTGAGAGGAGCTACTCCACGTTCAAGGTCAGGAGGGGCTGCTGTGAGAATACCCCTCATCCAAGGTAAGGAGCAGCAGCTGCAATTTGCTGGAGCAGCCATGAAGAGATACCCCACGTCCAAGGTACGAGAAACCCAAGTAAGACGGTAGTTGTTGAGAGGGCAACAGAGGGCAGACACACTGAAACCTTAATCACAGAAAACTAACCAATCTTATCACATGGACCACAGCCTGTCTAACTCAATGAAACTAAGCCTTGCCGTGTGGGGCCACCCAAGACGGATGGGTCATGATGGATAAGTCTGACAGAATGTGGTCCACTGGAGAAGGGAATGGCAAACCACTTCAGTATTCTTGCCTTGAGAACCCAATGAAAAGTATGAAAAGGCAAAATGATAGGATACTGAAAGAGGAACTCCCCAGGTTGGTAGGTGCCCTATATGCTACTGGAGATCAGTTGAGAAATAACTCCAGAAAGAATGAAGGGATGGAGCCAAAGCAAGCACTACACCCAGTTGTGGATGTGACTGGTGATAGAAGCAAGGTCCGATGCTGTAAAAAGAACTGTTGCATAGGAACCTGGAATGTTAGGTGCATGTATCAAGAATTAAAGTAATGTCCTCTAAATATGAAGCTACCATTAGAATCGTCAATATATGAAGCAGACTGTCATTTTGAATGTGCCCATGAAGATGTGACATTTGCTCCACATATTTAGCAGCACTTTTGTAATAGTGAAAAATAAGAACAAACAAATCTTTCAACAAGATTTTTGAAAACATGCAAAAGACTAAGGGTGGGGATGGGAAATGCTTTATAGTGGGAAGTGAGATTAAGATTTTATGTTGGTCAATATTATCTGACATGATTTTTAGACATCCTTACGTACTCTTGGACCTCAGAGGAATGGTCAAAGCTAAAGATATCAGTTTGGGAGTCATCAGCATAAAGATGTTTAAATAAAGATGCTGACCATGATCATCTAAGGAGAGAGTATAAATAGGGAAGGGAAGAAGTGCCAGTACTTAGCCTTGGAGCATTCTAACAGGTGCTAATCAAGCTGTGGAATAAGAGGCAACAAGGAAACTGTTGGCTGGTGTGGAAGGAGAAAGACCAAAAAGTGGAGGGTGCCCTGCATCACAGAACCTAAACCTTGAGTGCCTACTGGTGAGGTGGTCAGACAGCAAATATAAACAGTGTGACAGAACTCAAAAGCAAAGTGTGTGGAGAGAACAAAGATATCACTTGCACCCAGCACTTTGCAAGTTCAAGATCCTTCAGATTAACAATAAATAACACCTGTATCTGCACAATGTAGGCCACGGGAGGCATGGGTGAGATCAGTTTCAGTGGAGTGCTGGGAATGAAAGCCCTTGTAGAATAGATTGCAGAGAGACTGGAAGGTGAGCAGGTGTGACACGGTATTACAAATACTTTCTCAACAAATGTCTGTGTGAAGTGGAGCAGAGAAATGGAAACACATGCTGGTATGCAATAAACAAAGAGGAATATGATGTTAGAAAGAGTTAGTTTGATGTTATTGTTTTATTTAGGATGGAAGAGATTATAGAAGATGTGTATATTTATAGGCTGAAAAAGAGTTGAAGTGACAGAGAGGACAAGGATGCCAACTGCAAGAGGAAGGCCAGATGTCATGAATCCACTGAAGAAATGTGTTTACCATATGGATTCCTGATTTGAAAAGAGAACTTTAAAATTAATCTGCAGCTCATATATTTTTAGGCAATATTTGGAACATCTGTATATGATGGATATTTTTGTATGGAGATTTTTTAAAATATAAAAAAAATTGAATATATTTTAAATGTAAAAATCAATAATAAATTTTATCCATACATATATATGTGTCTGCCTTTATTGTGTATTATATATTACTACATTACAGTAGATTTAGATTTCTCATTATCACCATTAAAATATGAGTGGAAGTAATAGTATAAAATATGTGAAAGGATGGCATTAGTTGATCCTTGTCCTGTTTTTTTCCCCAATATGTAGTATTCTGACTTAAGCAATTTTTTTTTTCTCTCAGAAAAGAAGGAAAAAAATCTATACAGATAAGAAAGATGTGAACTAAACATTTGCAGTTGGCCTCTCTGTTTGGCTAACAATTGACAAACAATCCATACCATTTTGTAGAGATGATGTTGATGTCTATCTCGGTCAGTCAATGAAAGACTTTGTCCAACTAAACAGAAGGAGACTGTCCCCAAAGAATAGTAGATTATTATCAGAAAGCTTGCAAAAAATATGTGCAGATATTTATTCAACTAGCCAATCTTATCATTTCTATTAGAATGTATTCCACAGTTCTCCGATCCTAGCAGTATTTTAAATGTTCATGAGTTCTCATATATTCTTTCTAACATGCAACACACACCTATTACTCATTATAGTAAATATGTGCCACATTTTAAGATTTTAAAGTTTTGTTTTTGGAAACACAAACTAGGATTCTACAGGTTCAGCCATCTTGTCATTTGGGCAGTTAGCCCATTTATTCAGTGAAATTCTAGCAGTCAGCCATCAGAAAGGTTTAAACTCTTATCAGAAAGTAGCTTAACCCCAGCAACGACAAACTCAGAACCTGATATAATGCCTTCAACTATGGAACTGCTGTTGAAATTTTTATGTATTTTACCACATATGTATTATAACACATTCCAAATTGGAATTTAAATCTGTAGAGGCTTGCTGAAAATGGGTAAAATCTAATCTTTCAAATTTGTGAAATATAATCTCTTTAAATAAAATCTCTCTATTTAGACTACTAATTAAAACATTATTAAAATACAAAATGTATACATATAGAATAGCTCTTTGTATCTTTAGAATACCTATAGAAAAAATTTTAAGTATCACTTTATCCTCTATATAGCAGAGTCAAAACTGCAGCGAAATTTATAACTTGTAGGGAAAAAATCAAATATATAATCATGAAAACACTAACAAACCAAACTGTCAAATACTGCATGCATTTAAAATTTCAGCAGATGATGAAAAGCTTTTTGAAAGTATTATATCTCTTGCTATAAAGTGAAGTCGCTCAGTCATGTCTGACTCTTTGCGAACCCATGGACTGTAGCCCACCAAGCTCCTCCGTCCATGGGATTTTCCAGGTATGAAGACTGGAGTGGGTTGCCATTTCCTTCTCCAGGAGATCTTCCTGACCCAGGGATTGAACCTGGGTCTCCTGGATTGTAGGCAGACGCTTTACCATCTGAGCCACCAGGGAAGTCACATCTCTAGCCATAAGGCACAGATTATCTTTTGCTTCTTTTGTTTCTGGGTCCTATTTTTTTTTCCTCTCCATCCCTACTTTCCTACAAATTCAAAAAATGTGATCGATGTCAAAGTCAACAGATACTCATTAAATTCTGAGAAAACAGAAGATCTGAGACTTTCTTTTGAATTAGGTTCCATCTTTCTACTCAATTATCATGACTAGGACCAAACAGAGATAATGACAATTTTTTTTTTAAAGGGAGAAAAGAGGGCATGCTTTCCTGAAAATCCATATAAGGAAGAAAAAAAGCCTCCTGATATTTTTAATCAACTTAATTATCCATGCCAATAATGCTAATTCATAAAGAAACATCTGAAAATCTCTGGAATTCATTAACATCACTTAAATGTCTCATTTCACTGCATTTTGAGGCAGGATTTTTAATATTACTGAATGTTAATAAAACTGAATTATTTTGAATATGATTTCTCCCATTTAAAAATAGCTTATGCCATACTTCACATGTATCTGTTCAGTTCAGTTGTGTCTAACTCTATGCAACCCCATTGACTGCAGCACGCCAGGCCTCCCTGTTCATTACCAACTCCTGGAGCTTGCTCAAACTCATGTCAGTCAAGTCGGTGATGCCATCCAACCATCTCATCCTCTTTTGTCCCCTTCTCCTCCCACCTTCAATCATTGCCAGCGTCAGGGTCTTTCCCGGTGAATCCATTCTTCATATCAAGTGGCCAAAGGATTGGAGCTTCAGCTTCAGCATCAGTCCTATCAATGAATATTCAGGGTTGATTTCCTTTAGGATTGACTGGTTTCATCTCCTTGCAGTCCAAGAGACTCTCAAGAGTCTTCTCCAACACCACAGTTCAACAGCATCAATTGTTTAGCACTCAACTTTATTTATGGTCCAACTCTCACATCCATACATGACTACTGGAAAAACCATAGGTTTGACTATATGGATTTTTGTAGGTAAATTAATGTCTCTTCTTTTTAATATGCTGTCTAGGTTGGTCATAGCTTTTCTTCCAAGGGGCAAGCATCTTTTAATTTCATGCCTGCAGTCACTGCTGTGATTTTGGAGCCCCCCCCCCAAAAAAAAAAATAAAGTCTATCACTGTTTCCATTGTTTCCCCATCTATTTACTATGAAATGACGGGACTGAATGCCATGATCTTAGTTTTTTGAATGTTGAGCTTTAAGCCAGATTTTTCACTCTCCTCATTAACTTTCATCAAGAAGCTCTTTAGTTCTTTGCTTTCTGCCATAAGGTTGGTGTCATCTGCATATTTGAGGTTATTGATATTTCTCCTGACAATCTTGAATCAAGCTTGTGCTTCATCCAGCCAAGCTTTTTGCATTATGTGCTCTGGATATAAGTTTAAAAAGTAGGGTGACAGTATACAGCTTTGATATACTCCTTTCCCAATTTGGAACCAGTTCTTTGCTCCATGTCCAGTTCTAACTGTTGCTTCTTGACCTGAATACAGATTTTCTCAAGTCAGGTGGTCTGGTATTCCAATTTCTTTAAGAATTTTCCACAATTTGTTGTGAATCATGTAGTCAAAGGCTTTGGCATAGTCATTGAAGCAGAGGTAGATGTTTTTCTGAAATTCTCTTGTTTTTCCTGTGATCCAGTAAAAATGAAAGTTGCTTAGTCATGTCCAACTCTTTACGACCCTGTGGACAACAGTCCAGTCCATGGAATTCTCCAGGCCTGAATACTAGAGTGGGTAACATTTCCCTTCTCCATTGGATTTTCCCAACCCAGACATCAAACCCAGGTCTCCTGCATTGCAGGCAGATTCTTTACCAGCTGAGCCACCAGTGAAGCCCATGTGTTGGCAATTTAATCTCTGGGTCCTCTGCCTTTTCTAAATCCAGCTTGAACATCTGGAAGTTCTTAATTCAGGTACTATTGAATTCTAGCTTGGAGAATTTTGAGCATTACTTTTGCTAGCATGTGAAATGAGTGTGATTGTCTGATAGTTTGAATATTCTTTGGCATTGCCTTTCTTTGCAATTGGAATGAAAATGGACCTTTTCCAGTCCTGTGGCCACTGCTGAGTTTTCTAAATTTGCTGGCATGTTGAGTGCAGCGCTTTCACAGCATCATCTTTCAGGATTTGAAATATCTCAGCTGGAATTCCATCACCTCCACTAGCTTTGTTCATAGTGGTGCTTCTTAAGGCCCACTGGACTTCACATTCCAGGATGTCTGGCTCTAGGTGAATGATCACACCTTTGTGGTTATCTGGATCATGGAGATCTTTTTTGTATAGTTTTTCTGTGTATTCTTGCCAGTTCTTCTTAATATCTTCTGCTTCTATTAGGTTCCTACCATTTCTGTCCTTTATTGAGCCCATCGTTGCATGAAATCTTCCCTGGATATCTCTAATTTTCTTGAAGAGACCTCTAATCTTTCCCATTCTATTGTTTTCTTCTATTTTTTCACATTGATTGCTGAGGAAGGCTTTCTTATCTCTACTTGCTATTCTTTGGAACTCTGCATTCAGATGGATATAGCTTTCCTTTCTTCCTTTCCCTTTCTCTTCTCTTCTTTTCACAGCTATTTGTAAGGCCTCGTCAAACAACCATTTTGCCTTTTTGCATTTCTTTTTCTTGGGGATGATTTTGATTGCCACCTGCTGTACAATGTCACTAACCTCTGTCCATAGTTCTTCAGGCAGTCTATCAGATCTAATCCCTTGAAAAGCCTCCGGATATTAGGTATTATCAAATATATAGGTATTCAAATAAAATAAAACACAACTTTTAGGAATAGTTGATGTTCAAATTTATATAGTATGTCTAATAAAATCATGTGATTGGGGGAAGCAAGGGAGAAAGAAGTCCAAAAGATAACAAGAAAAATGTCAGCATGGAAAGCTTAGTTTACCTTTTTTCCTTAGTTAGCCAGTGACAGTGCATAAGTGTCATGTAGAACAGTCACTGCAGGTAAAACAGCATTGCTGGTTCTTGAACTTGTTCCAACTTTGGTGATAACAAAGCTCTGCAAAATGAAAGGACTGTCCTACTTACCTCTTTAGGCATAGACGTCTATTCTGTTGTTATAAAAGAATAGGCAATAGACTGAGGAAGAAAAGGGAGTGACAGCAACCAAAATTAAACTCCATTCCTTAAAGATTTACTGGATGCTTAGTATATTTCAGACAGCGGTAAGCAGTGGGGACACAAGTCCTTCTATTAAGCCTCCAGTGGCAGTACTTGTGAGAGGCTCAGGTGCATATAACATACATCCTGATTCCTGCAGAGCCTTGACTAGCCCTTCAGAAGAATGAAGTTAGTGCTCAGCATCACCACCCTGTGAGTCCCCAACATCACTCTGGTTAGGAGGGCAGTGGGATCACCAGAACTGCCCCTGCTGTGCAGTGGAAATCAGTAAGCTGGATGAAAGAGTAGGGGTGGAGATGGACGATTCCCTGCTCAGAGGGAAAAACACTTGCTGACCTGTGGCAGAGTGGGGGTGGTAGAGGAAGAAGAGCTGGAACCAGCTTGGGAGTGTGTGAGCCTGGACACTAGGGAGGGGAAGGCAAGCTCAAAGGAGTCTGTTACTCTCAAAGTCACACTTGTTGGAGTTACAGCACTCATGAAATTAGTGTGCAAATGAGCTGGTTGCTGTTCCCTGGAGAACACAAGTTCACCAAACTATGTCATCATGAAGACAATGTGAAACCATTTTGTCTAAATTTAGTTGGCTATTGTCTAATATCTATAAGCATATAATACTTTAATCTCTCTTTTATATATGTGCTTGAATTGATAAAACATAGCTTTAAAAATAGTAAAAATGGAGAATTTTTACTCTACCACAGGTCAGCAAGTATTTTTCCCTCTGAGCGGGGATTTGTCCATCTCCACCCCTACTCTTTCATCCAGCTCACTGATTTCCACTGCACAGCAGGGGCAGTTCTGGTGATCCCACTGCCCTTTGTCTAAATTTAGACACAGTACACACACAAAAAAGTGTAATTTACCGAAATGTAGGCAGCCCTGAAGTTTAATGTATGATTGTGTGAGAATAGTTAACAAGCTGATAATATTTGTAAATTAGAAATGAAGTCACACATATCCACTTCATACTTGGGATGAAATTCTGTCACAGCTGTTTGAATTAATCCTCAGCACCCTGGTGGGAGCATCTCTTTACTGTATCAGTTAATATCTTCCTGCATGATGGTCCATATGTGAGTAACTGTACCCTTCAATAGTCCCCTCACTGGAGTCACTCTTTGGAATATGACATTATTAAAAAAAAATATACTTGATCCCTGTTTTAAACCCTGGAGAGAAGAAATTGTGACTGGGTCAAATGAAGGTGTCAAACAGGAATTGGGTCTGGCAGGGAAATCTGTGGTGAAGTGCTAGTCATTCTCCACTGGGGCAGAGCCAGTGAGATGAACTCCAGCTCATTCTGCAGCTTTGTAATGTGCAGCACTGCTGACCAGCAACACATATCTGGTGAAGTTCGAAGAGATTGTTTGCTTCTCAGGGAAATGTTATTCATTTGCAACTGTTTTCAAGGTTGTTAGGAAGAAAAACACATGATCTTCCTGTATCTATAGGCAGGCTTGGAGAATGACACTGCCATGCCTTTTTTTTTTCTTCCAATATTGACATTTTGTGTGTGTGTGTATGTGTGTGTGTGGTATGTGTTAGTCACTCAGTTGTGTCTTGCTCTTTGAGACCTCATGGAATTCTCCAGGCAAGAATACTAAAGTCCATTTCCATTTCCTTGTCCAGGGTATCTTCCCAAACCAGGGATTGAACCCAGGTCTCCCAAGTGGCAGACAGATTCTTTACCATCTAAGCCATGAGGGAAGCCTATAGTTGTCAAACAATGTTTTTTCCCAAATTATTCTGAAAGACAGTGGGGATGTATTGGGGGAATGTTTTACTTAGAAAGCAACTTCAGTATTGCCTCTGAAATATTTTTCTAACTTAAAATGATTAAGCATAAGAAAAAAAAAAAAAACTTGTCTTTTTAGTTATTTTCCTGAATTTTGCTTAAGAAATACTTTTACCAAATTAGAAAAATTGCGAGAGAAAAAATGTTTCACTATATTTACATTGGTATAACAAGATATCTATGTTTATTTTGCAAAATATTTTAGTTTCTATACTACAGATTTAATCTTCATGATTATGACAATAGCCTTAAATTCTTAGGTTAGTCATTATTTAATTTCTGTACCCCTATTTTAAAATATGGAACGAAAAGAACAGATAAGCAGTTGTTCAGTGTAAGATTTAGCTGAAAATAATCTACCACTAAAATGTATGAGACAAAATTATTCACAAATAATTGACTTAAATTCTCCATTTTTACTATTTTTAAAGCTATGTTTTATCAATTTAAGCACATATATAAAAGAGAGATTAAAGTAGTATATGCTTATAGATATTAGACAATAGCCAACTAAATTTAGATAACACTGTTAGGATAATTAGATTTTTATGTTATTCATTGTATGAGATAAATTATTCTAACATCAAATATATCAAAGCTTCATAGCTATTCAAGCTAGTCCTGACTCATACTCGTACATTCTGATTATGACTATTATTGGAATTATTGTGCTATTTTAAATTACATATTTTGATCATTCTCACCCTTACTCATCTGTTAGTGCTTGACAAAAGCTGGAAATCTTTGTGGAATTGAATATTTATTTTCATAGAATGCTTGCTTGTATTTTTCAAGTTGGATAATCCTGTTCTTATTTATCATGAAAATGGTTTTGTTTATAGGCAAGAAATTGGACTTCAGTGTTTAGCACAAGAGAAATGAGATAGAATTTCAAGGAATTATTAGGATAAATACTCCAGGGATCATCTATAGAAATTATTAGACAATGGTAAGCAGCTTACATTTCATTATGTCGATCAACTTACATTCATAGTGGGTATAGATCATTTATGGCCAATTAAATCATACCTACTTGCCTGCAGAATTCTTATGCTATATTATATACTTTAAGTTCCCAGCATATGTTATACAAACCTGTGAAAAATGAGACCTAAAATCATAAATTTTATGATTTATGATTTTATGATTTATCAGTATGATTATACTGATAAAAGGGTAATTCAACTCCTGCAGCAAGTATTGACTAAGTGTCTTCTGTAGCCAACACCCTCTTCAGCTGTTGTTCAGTCATTCAGACAATTTAATTTTCTATGATGTCAAATCTCCCTAAGAACATTGTAAAGCATCCCACTTGTTCATCTGGACTTTCAAGACTTGAACTATTATACTAAATTGTTGTTATTGTTTAGTTGCAAAGTTGTGTCCAGCTCTTTGCACCCCATGGACTGCAGCCTGCCAGGCTCCTCTATACTCCACTAAATACCTAAATATTCAGTCCTCTGCTTTTTGTTGTTCAGTTGCTCAGTTGTGTCCTACTCTCTGTGACCCCATGGACTGCAGCACACCAGGCCTCCCTGTCCCTCACTATCTCCCGGAGCTTGCCCAAGTTCATGTTCCTTGCATCGATGATGCTATCCAGCCACCTCATCCTCTGCACCCTCTTCAGGCATGCAGCTAAATCTGACAAATTCAGTCCCTCTTCTCACTGAAGGAGGTTTAGTTATCAAGGAGGTATAATACCCTCTGTTAAGCGATGTGATTGGCTGAGTTACTCACGCTTTGAGAAACTAATCTAGCTTAACTGGTTAAGGTAGGACATCAAAGAACTAACAACTGTGATAAGAACTGTAGGAAAGTAGAAATTAGACCATTTAAACAGTGGAATATACATTTTCTAGTCAGAGAAGAGTATTTGGAATGGCTCAAAATTAAGATGACAGCATTGGGGAAAAAGGGAGACCTTGAATATCATACTGAAAAATGTATATTTAAGATTCATAACTTCATTCAGATGTTTTACCAGGATAACCACATGATCAAGTTTTGTTTATGGAAAATCTTTGGTAGCGGTGTGGAGATTGAATTGGAGAGAATGAAGTAGTCAATCTGAAGGATATTTCATAGAACTGTGCAAAAGGAATTATTATTATATTATAATTATTATTATATCCATACAAAAATGATAATAAGAATAAAGAGTGCAGGTTCCAGAGCTATGAATAGCATAGCTATTCTCAGTAAGATTTGGTGCTAGATCTGGATTCTGAGAGAAAAAGGATGTTAAGGATTTATGACCTTTCAACTCGGTAGAATGGGTAAATTAGCAACTGATGCTGCTATTTTCTGAGACATTTCTAAGAAGGGAGAAATGCATTTTTGGACTAAAATTAATGGAGTTTTAAGGTATTTTAAAAATTTAGTTGCTCTTGAAACAAAAAGACTATCAAAATATATGGTATCAATACCACCAAAAATACACTGGACTTGAGATGGGGAGACAGATGTGTTGCAGGAGCTTCAACTTAACTTTTTCAGCTTATGTAGGACATTTCCCAAGGTTTATCTCCTACAGGCTGGACAAAATCTCTGCTGTAACTCTTGTTGCACACCTGGGCTTGAGCAGTAGCCAAATGATGGCTGTTTGAAGAGGTGGGGGAATTTTGAATAGAGCATGATTATGTGGACAAGGTTTCCACAATCAGGTACTCAGGAGCTCAAGATGTCAGAATTGTAGGTAGGCGGGGCTAGGAGTCTTCAGATGTATTTATGCACCAGGCTCTAAAACTATCAAATGTGGCCATATATAAAAAGATTTTCACAGGAGTTTGTTAAAAGTAGAATTTAGCTAAACAATTCAAAATGCAGCACTTTATTCGTAAGGCAAAAGACAACTTTAAAATACTCTACTATTCAAAAGAAAAACAGAATAGAAAAATAAAAATAAAGATGACCCATAGAAAGCATAAAATAGAGCTATAAATAAAAAATTAAAATAATCAGTAATCAGTTGAAATAGTTTAACTCTTTCACCATAAGATATTCAGAAGGATGAAAAAATATACTCACTTTTACAGTGTTTAAAAGAAACACATATAAAATATAAGAAATGAAAATGTTAAAATCCAAAAACACACATACGTATTAAAACGTGAGTCTATGTATGTGTGATAACAATTATAAATTAGCATGCACTTATGAATATAGTTTTGCAATTTATCTCTGGGTCGAGGCTCTCCAGTTTCAAGCCATGGAATGAATAACTAAGATAGAAAAGGAAAACTGTGAGACAATGTGTTGCTTAGCTCACAGTGTCGGGAGGACCCAAGACAATTAGGTGATAGAATGCAATGCTAGGCTCTAAGACCTGCAACCAAGGGCATGAGGCAGGAGCAGGGAGTCCAATGCCAAAGGGAATGTGGCTGGCACCGCAGGGCACAGACACTGCTGTCTGACACAGCAGCTGCCACTACCCGATGCCAGCAACACTTTCTCTGGATCTGCCTCCATAAGCCAATTGTATAATCCCCTATTTACCTTTGTGCTGCTTGTTTACCACCCAAAGGTTCAGAGTAGGAGCACTTCTTTGTGTCTCAACTTTTAGAGATTAGGGAAGGAGGAAACTCCCTCTGGTTTCCTTAGGGGATAATGCAGTATTGTATTCTCCTTTTTTATTTTTTATTTTTGCTTTGATTGTGGATAGAGTGAAGATCTTCTAACATTTAGGTAATTACCTCCATTTTCTGAGATACAACGTATTATGTAATTTCCTAAGGAATATATGACCACCTAGAATAAGAAGTGAAGGCAATGACACCCCACTCTAGTACTCTTGCCTGGAAACTCCCACGGACGGGGGAGCCTGGTAGGCTGCAGTCCATGGGGTCGCTATGAGTCGGACACGATTGAACGAATTCACTTTCACTTTTCATTTTCATACATTGGAGAAGGAAATGGCAACCCACTCCAGTGTTCTTGCCTGGAGAATCCCAGGGACTGGGGAGCCTGGTGGGCTACTGTGTATGGGGTCGCAGAGAGTCGGAGACGACTGAAGCGACTTACCAGCAGCAGCAGCAGCAAAATGAGAAGTGGGTATGGCTGTATGTGCACACATGTGTGCCCCTGCTTGAGGGTTCAGGATGGGGAACACATGTATACCTGTGGCGGATTCATTTTGATATTTGGCAAAACTAATACAATTATGTAAAGTTTAAAAATAAAATAAAATTAGAAAAAAAAAAAAACAAATGAAAACAATACATAGAAAAGTTTTGTGATTTGGCTAATGATCTAAAGGCTTGAAAAAATACAAAAAATTTAAAGGCTATAAAGACTTGAAAACTAAAAAAAAAAAAAAAGAATCAAAAACGGCACCGAAGCATCTTGATTACAAGTTTTTTTTCTGTGTTCTGGCTACAACTTTATACACACTCATACCACCTACCCTGCTGCTGCTGCTGCTGCTGTTGCTGCTACTAAGTCTCTTCAGTCGTGCCCAACTCTGTGCGACCCCATAGACAGCAGCCCACCAGGCTTCCCCTTCCCTGGGATTCTCAAGGCAAGAACACTGGAGTGGGTACTACCTACCTTACCACACACATATTCATTTAGCAGTGGTATTTAGTAAAAAGAAATGAAAGACTAAGATATATTGAGACAGACTACTAGCCTAGCAAATAGAATAAAAATTTCCCTCAAAACTCTAGCCTAAACTTCCAAAATTCAGTTTTTCATGGCTGTTACCACTTAGAATGAATTCTACTTGCCTTTTCATGCCTAACTCTGAATGGAATTTAATCATCTGTAAGAAATGTTCCTAAAATAACCTTAATAATTAAAATAATAAAATTTGATTTCCCAACAACTAGGTTGTCTCATATTCACTTCCAGCACATACTCACCCACACATATAGTACTGAGACCTTTGTATATGGAACTCTGCATACCAGAACTCGCTTACCCTAAACTATTCACAGGAAGCTGCGGGCAATTTGTCAGGGGGAGGAAAGCTGACAACTTCTCATCACATATCAAACACTGCCTTGTTTCTAATGTCAACCTGGATCTGACATTTAATTTTAAAGGTATCTTAACATAGCTCTACCCACAATAAAACAGATAGCAGCTACAAAACTGATTTTGTCCTCTTTAATGATGAAAAATGCCTCTTGCCCAGAAGGCAGAATTATTTTAAGAAAAGCATCACTGCTGTACCTCTGGGAATATTGGCAGTACTAAGAATAAAGCATTTTCACAAGTTCAAGATACTGGATTTAGCTCAGAAAGAAAATAGTGGTGTTTAATAAGAAAATTGGATTGCTGTGAATATAAAATTTCTATTGATATGTTTATTTACCAGTTTGGATAAAACCATACTCCAGCAGCATGTATTTTTATCTGTGTATGCACATGTGTGTTATCATAAATGCATATAAATGTGTATACATAAATGATACATATATAAACTTTTGCACATTGCATCTTATAGATTGTATCTTTTTTGAACAATAAGGGCTTTATCAGCTCATGGCATATATTTAGAGACTAGAAATGACATTGTTTTTAAAATAATTGTATTTATTTATGTTTGGGGCTGTGCTGGGTCTTCATTTCTACATAAACTTTCCTCTGGTTGCAGCAAGCAGGACCTTACTCTCTAGTTGCAGTGCATGGGCTTTTCATTACAGAAGGTTCTTTTGTTGCAGAGCACGGCTTTAGGACACATGGGCTCAGTAATTTCGATTCCAAGGCTCTAGAGCACAGGCTCAGTTGCTGTGATACACAGCATGTGGTGCTCCATGGCATGTGAACTCTTCCAGGGCCAGAGATTGAACCTCTGTCTCCTGCACTGGCAGGTCGATTCTTTACCACTGATCCAACAAGGAAGCCTGAAATTATACTTTGATTTCACAGGAAAACAAGTACATTCTTCAGATCAGTCACTCACTTGTGTCTGACTCTTTATGACCCTATGGACCACAACACACCAGGCCTCCTTGTCCCTCACCAACTCCCAGAGCTTGCTCAAACTCATGTCCATCGAGTCAATGATGCCATCCAACCAACTTATCCTCTGTCATTCCCTTCTCCTCCTGCCTTCAGTCTTTCCCAGCATTAGGGTCTTTTCCAATGTGTCAGCATTTCGCATGAGGTAGCCAAAGTATTGGAGCTTCAGCTTCAGCCTCAGTCCTTCCAATGAATATTCAGGACTGAGTTCCTTTAGGATTGCCTGTTTTGATCTCCTTACAGTCCAAGGGACTCTCAAGAGTCTTGTTCAACACTACAGTTCATTCTTAATATAATACAAATTATTAATATAGTATTAATATAATGTGTCAGATTGAATATTTTTCACCATATTATCAATTTAATAAAAATGCTTCAAATTTATTTCAATGTGATAAACTGCTTAAAAAATCTTTTGGTGCATAACAACAGTTTTCAGTATATGGTTTTCAGTGTATTAGATTGTATTAGGATATCAAAGTTTAATATATGTCATAATCCCTTAAACTTCAAATTAGATTATAAACACTTGACTAAATTAACACAGTCAAAAGTACAAGGAAATTATTTACTTATTACCATAAAAAGACTTTGAGTGGCAATGTCTTAGGGTAGCAAATATAAAGTCTGATTTAAAATGCCAGCTCCTTCCTGTGCTAGTAGTAAGCCAGACATTACTATCATGTCAGGTACATTTCTTATAACCCTCTTCCTTCAATGGTTCCAAATTAGAATTTGCCAATGAATGGCCATCACATTTGTTATATAAAGCCGAAGAAAAATCCTTATAATCTCATAAGATGTTGTTTTTATTCAGTCACTAAGTGATGTCTGATTCTTTGCAATCCCATGGACTGCAGCACACCAGGCTTCCCTGTCCTTTACTATGTCTTGGAATTTGCTCAAAGTCATATCCATTGAGTCAATGATGCCATCCAATCATCTCACCCTCTGTTGCCCGCTTCTCATCCTGCCCTCAATCTTTCTCAGCATCAGGGTCTTTTTCCAGAGTTGGATTTTTGCATCCAGTGGTCAAAGTATTAGAGCTTCAGCTTCAGCATCAGACCTTCCAATGAATAGTCAGAGTTGATTTCCTTTAGGATTGATTGGTTTGATCTCCTTGATATCCAAGGCACTCTCAAGAGTCTTTCCATAAGCACAGTGTGAAAACATCAATTCGTCAACGCTCCACCTACTTTATAGTTCAACCCTCACATCCATACATGACTACTGGAAAAACCATAGCTTTGACTAGACAGACCTTTGTCAGCAAAGTGATGTCGCTGCTTTTTAATACACTGTCTAGGTTTGTCATAGCTTTTCTTCCAAGGCTCAAACATCCTTTAATTTTGTGGCTGTAGTCATGGTCCACAGTAATTTTGGAGCCTCCAAAAATAAATCTGTCACTATTTCCCTATTTGCCATGAAGTGATGTGACGGTCAGGAAGCAACAGTTAGAACTGGACATGGAACAACACACTGGTTCCAAATAGGAAAAGGCGTTCGTCAAGGCTGTATGTCACCCTGTTTATTTAACTTATATGCAGAGTACATCATGAGAAACGCTGGACTGGAAGAAACACAAGCTGGAATCAAGATTGCCGGGAGAAATATCAATAACCTCAGATATGCAGATGATACCACCCTTATGGCAGAAAGTGAAGAGGAACTCAAAAGTCTCTTGATGAAAGTGAAAGTGGAGAGTGAAAAAGTTGGCTTAAAGCTCAACATTCAGAAAATGAAGATCATGTCATCCGATCCCACCACTTCATGGGAAATAGATGGGGAAACAGTGGAAATAGTGTCAGACTTTATTTTTCTGGGCTCCAAAGTCACTACAGATGGTGACTGTAGCCATGAAATTAAAAGACGCTTACTCCTTGGAAGGAAAGTTATGACCAACCTAGATAGCATATTCAAAAGCAGAGACATTACTTTGCCAAAAAAGGTTCGTCTAGTCAAGGCTATGGTTTTTCCTGTGGTCATGTATGGTGTGAGAGTTGGACTGTGAAGAAGGCTGAGCACCGAAGAATTGATGCTTTTGAACTGTGGTGTTGGAGAAGACTCTTGAGAGGCCCTTGGACTGCAAGGAGATCCAACCAGTCCATTCTGAAGATCAGCCCTGGGATTTCTTTGGAAGGAATGATGCGAAAGCTGAAACTCCAGTACTTTGGCCACCTCATGCCAAGAGTTGATTCATTGGAAAAGACCCTGATGCTGGGAGGGATTGGGGGCAGGAGGAGAAGGGGATGACAGAGGATGAGATGGCTGGATGGCATCACTGACTCGATGGACGTGTGTCTGAGTGAACTCCAGGAGTTGGTGATGGACAGGGAGACCTGGCGTGCTGCGACTCATGGGGTCGCAAAGAGTCGGACACGACTAAGCCTCTGATCTGGTCTGATCTGATGTGACCAGATGCCATGATTTGGTTCAAAAAACATTCTTAGCTTTCTTTTTTTAAAAATTTTATTTTATTTTTAAACTTTACAATATTGTATTAGTTTTGCCCAACATCGAAATGAATCTGCCACAGGTATACCTGTGCTCCCCATCCTGAACTCTCCTCTCTCCTCCCTCCCCATAATCTCCCTCTGGGCCGTCCCAGTGCACCAGCCCCAAGCATCCAGCATCGTGCATCGAACCAAGACTGGCGACTCATCTCATACATGATATTACACATGTTTCAGTGCCATTCTCCCAAATCTCCTCACCCTCTCCCTCTCCCACAGAGTCCACAAGACTGATCTATACATCAGTGTCTCTTTTGCTGTCTCGTACACAGGGTTATTGTTACCATCTTTCTAAATTCCATATACATGCATTAGTATACTGCATTGGTGTTTTTCTTTCTGGCTTACTTCACTCTGTATAATAGGTTCCAGTTTCATCCACCTCATTAGAACTGATTCAAATGTATTCTTTTTAATGGCTGAGTAATACTCCCTTGTGTATATGTACCACTGCTTTCTTATCCATTCATCTGCAGATGGACATCTAGGTTGCTTCCATGTCCTGGCTATTATAAACAGTGCTGCGATGAACATTGGGGTACACGTGTCTCTTTCCCTTCTGGTTTCCTCAGTGTGTATGCCCAGCAGTGGGATTGCTGGATCATAAGGCAGTTCTATTTCTAGTTTTTTAAGCAATCTCCACACTGTTCTCCATAGTGGCTGTACTAGTTTGCATTCCCACCAACAGTGTAAGAGGGTTCCCTTTTCTCCACACCCTCTCCAGCATTTATTGCTTGTAGACTTTTGTTTTTTTTGTTTTTGTTTTTGTTTTTTTCTAATTTTATTTTATTTTTAAACTTTACATAATTGTATTAGTTTTGCCAAATATTAAATTGAATCCGCCACAGGTATACATGTGTTCCCCATCCCGAACCCTCCTCCCTCCTCCCTCCCCATACCATCCCCCTGGGCCGTCCCAGTGCACCAGCCCCAAGCATCCAGCATCGTGCATCGAACCTGGACTGGCAACTCGTTTCCTACATGATATTTTACATGTTTCATTGCCATTCTCCCAAATCTTCCCACCCTCTCCCTCTCCCACAGAGTCCATAAGACTGTTCTATACATCAGTGTCTCTTTTGCTGTCTCGTACACCGAGTTATTGTTACCATCTTTCTAAATTCCATATATATGCGTTAGTATACTGTATTTATGTTTTTCCTTCTGGCTTACTTCACTCTGTATAATAGGCTCCAGTTTCATCCACCTCATTAGAACTGATTCAAATGTATTCTTTTTAATGGCTGAGTAATACTCCATTGTGTATATGTACCACAGCTTACCTATCCATTCATCTGCTGATGGGCATCTAGGTTGCTTCCATGTCTTGGCTATTATAAACAGTGCTGCGATGAACATTGGGGTACACGTGTCTCTTTCCCTTCTGGTTTCCTCAGTGTGTATGCCCAGCAGTGGGGTTGCTGGATCATAAGGCAGTTCTATTTCCAGTTTTTTAAGGAATCTCCACACTGTTCTCCATAGTGGCTGTACTACTTTGCATTCCCACCAACAGTGTAAGAGGGTTCCCTTTTCTCCACACCCTCTCCAGCATTTATTATTTGTAGACTTTTGGATCGCAGCCATTCTGACTGGTGTGAAATGGTACTTCATAGTGGTTTTGATTTGCATTTCTCTGATAATGAGTGATGTTGAGCATCTTTTCATGTGTTTGTTAGCCATCTGTATGTCTTCTTTGGAGAAATGTCTATTTAGTTCTTTGGCCCATTTTTTGATTGGGTTGTTTATTTTTCTGGAGTTGAGCTGTAGGAGTTGCTTGTATATTTTTGAGATTAGTTGTTTGTCGGTTGCTTCATTTGCTATTATTTTCTCCCATTCTGAAGGCTGTCTTTTCACCTTGCTAATAGTTTCCTTTGTTGTGCAGAAGCTTTTAAGTTTAATTAGGTCCCGTTTGTTTATTTTTGCTTCTATTTCCAATATTCTGGGAGCTGGGTCATAGAGGATCCTGCTGTCATGTATGTCGGAGAGTGTTTTGCCTATGTTTTCCTCTAGGAGTTTTATAGTTTCTGGTCTTATGTTGAAATCTTTAATCCATTTTGAGTTTATTTTTGTGTATGGTGTTAGAAAGTGTTCTAGTTTCATTCTTTTACAGGTGGTTGACCAGTTTACCCAGCACCACTTGTTAAAGAGATTGTCTTTAATCCATTGTATATTCTTGCCTCCTTTGTCAAAGATAAGTTGTCCATATGTGTGTGGATTTATCTCTGGGCTTTCTATTTTGTTCCATTGATCAATATTTCTGTCTTTGTGCCAGTACCATACTGTCTTGATAACTGTGGCTTTGTAATAGAGCCTGAAGTCAGGTAGGTGTTCTGAATGTTGAATTTTAAGCCAGCTTTTTCACTCTCTTTTTTCACACTCATCAAGAGGCTCTTTTTTTTTTTTTTTTAACTGGGTTATATATATATATATATTTTTTTTACTTTACAATATTGTATTGGTTTTGCCATACATCAACAGGCGTCTGCCACGGGTGTACATGTGTTCCCCATCCTGAACCCCCCTCCCACTTCCCTTCCCATACCGTCCCTCTGGGTTTTCGCAGTGCACCAGCCCCAAGCTTCCTATATCCTGCATCGAACCTGGACTGGCGATTCGTTTCTTATATGATATCATACCTGTTTTAATGCCATTCTCCCAAATCATCCCCCCCCTTCCCTCTCCCACAGAGTCCAAAAGACTGTTCTATACATCTGTGTCTCTTTTGCTGTCTCGCATACAGGGTTGTCATTACCATCTTTCTAAATTCCATATATATATGTGTTAGTATACTATATTGGTGTTTTTCTTTCTGGTTTACTTCACTCTGTATAATAGGCTCCAGTTTCATCCACCTCATTAGAACTGATTCAAATGTATTCTTTTTAATGGCTGAATAATACTCCATTGTGTATATGTACCACAGATTTCTTATCCATTCATCTTCTGATGGACATCTAGGTTGCTTTCATGTCCTGGCTATTATAAACAGTGCTGCAATGAACATTGGGGTGCACATGTCTCTTTCAATTCTGGTTTCCTTGGTTTGTATGCCCAGCAGTGGGATTGCTGGGTCATATGGCTGTTCTATTTCCAGTTTTTTAAGGCATCTCCACACTGTTCTCCATAGTGGCTGTACTAGAGGTTCTTTAGTTCCTCTTCACTTTCTGCTTTTAGGGTGATATCATCTGCATATCTGAGGTTGTGGTATTTTCCCCAGCAATCTTGATTCCGGCTTGTGAGTCTTCCAGCCTGGCATTTTGCATAATGTACTATGCATATAAGTTAAATAAGCATGGTGACAATATACAGCCTTGTATATACGGTATCCTTTCCAAGTTTTGAACCAGTCTGTTGTTCCATGTCCATTTGTAGATATTCCTTCTTGTCCTGTAAATATTGCTTCTTGTCCTGAAGAGAACTAAAGAGCCTCTTGATGAAAGTGAAAGAGGAGAGTGAAAAAGTTGGCTTAAAGCTCAACATTCAGAAAACTAAGATCATGGCATCTGGTCCCATCACTTTATGGCAAATAGATGGGGAAACAGTGACAGGTTTTATTTTTGGGGGCTCCAAAATCACTGCAGATTGTGATTGCAGCAATGAAATTAAAAGACGCTTGCTCCTTGGAAGAAAAGTTATGGCCAACCCAGATAGCATATTAAAAAGCAGAGACAATACTTTGCCAACAGTGGTCTGTCTAGTCAAGGCTGTGGTTTTTCCAGTAGTCATGTATGGATGTGAGAGTTGGACTGTAAAGAAAGCTGAATACTGAAGAATTGATGCTTTTGAACTGTGATGTTGGAAAAGACTCTTCAGAGCCGCTTGGACTGCAAAGAGATCCAACCAGTCCATCCTAAAGGAAATCAGTCCTGAATATTCATTGGAAGGACTGATGCTGAAGCTGAAACTCCAATAGTTTGGCCACCTGATGCAAATAACTGACTCATTTGAAAAGACCCTGATGCTGGGAAAGATTGATGGCAGAAGGAGAAGGGGACAGCACAGGATGAGATGGCTGGATGGCATCACCTACTCAATGGACATGAGTTTGAGTGAACTCCAGGAGTTGGTAATGGACAGGGAAGCCTGGCATGCTACTATTCATGGGACCGCAAAGAGTCAGACACGACTGAGTGACTGAACTGAACTGAAATTGCTAGCATGTGAAATGAACACAATTGTACTGTACTTTGAACCTTCTTTGTCATTACCTTTCTTTGGGATTGGAATGAAAACTGACCTCCTCCAGTCCTGTGGTGGTTTTGAGTTTTCCAAATTTGTTGACATGTTGAGTACAGCTTTTTCACAGCATCATCTTTTAGGATTTGAATTAGCTCAGCTGTAATTCTGTCACCTTCAGTAGCTTTGTTCATATAATGCTTCGTGAGCCCCACTTGACTTTGCAGTCCAAGATGTCTGGCTCTAGATTAGCAGCCACACCATCATGGTTATCATGGTCATTAAGACCTTTTTTGTACAGTTCTCCTGTGTTCTTGCCACTTACTAATATCTTCTGCTTCTGTTAGGTCCTTGCTATTTCTATCCTTTATTGTGGTCATCTTTACCTGAAATGTTCCCTTGGTATGTCCAATTTTCATGAAGAGATCTCTAGTTTTTTTTTTTTTTTCCCATTCTATTGTTTTCCTCTATTTCTTTGCACTGTTCATTTAAGAAGACTATTTTTCTCTCCTTGGTATTCTCTGGAACTCTGCATTCAGTTGTATATGTCTTTCCCTTTCTTTGCCTTTCATTTCTCTTCTTTTCCCAGCTATTTGTAATGCCTCCTCAGACAACCTGTTTTGCTTCCTTGGATTTCTTTTTCTTGGATATGGTTTTGGTCACCACTTCCTATACAATGTTCCAAACCTCCATTCATAGTTCTTCAGGCACTCTCTATCAGATCTAACACTCTCCTAACATACTTTTGGCCAAATATGGCTGCTGCTCAGTTTTCCCTGAAATTTCCAGCTTTCTTGTTGCAATTTGAGACAGTAGGTAGAATGGTATCCAGATAATTGAGAATTATGGTATTTTCCCTGCAATCATGTTAAAGCCATTTCATTTGGCTGGCTATGATGATACCTTTTATTATTATTATTTTTTTTAACTTTACAATATAGTATTGGTTTTACCATATATCAACATGAATCCGCCACAGGTATACACGTGTTCCCCATCCTGAACCCTCCTCCCTCTTCCCTCGCTGTACCATTTGTGACTGTTTCTCTAACCTTCCAGCCGCAGACCCTCACCTGCACAACCCACTCTCTTTCTATGTATGCAAAAGCCCAAACCCCTTTATTAAACCCATTTGTCTCATAATATTTAGTGTGGCTCTATTTACTTGTGAAAATCCAGAATGATGAACTTCATTAAAGACCTATACTGACCTATAGCAATAATGCAAGTAAAGCAGCTACAGAGCATTTAGGGGTTTGCTTTCTTCAAGTGCCATTACAAGGCAGGGCTGGCCTGTTATCCAAATAAACAGCAATAAAAAATGAAAAAGCAACTATCATAAAGGCAAAAAAAAAAAAACTTTTTCATGTTAGAGATTAATGGCATAAATTTTATTTTTTAATATTCTTTATAGATACATTTTATTTCCTTTTACAAAGGAATACCTAAAGGGGTATTATAATAAATAGTGGCATTCACATATATCTCACTATAAATAACAGTCTGCAGCTGTATTCTCTACCAGAGCATGCCATTCTAATGTTCTTTATTATTTTACTTCTATCTGATTTCAACAAGCCTCTTCAAGCAGAGAATGATTATCATCTTTTAGCTGAAACAAGACTTAAACATGGGAATTTAAAAAGAAGCAGATTTCCCTGGTCACTCAGCAGTAAAGACTCCACCTGTAATGCAGGAGTGTAGGAAATGTGGGTTTGATCCTTGAGTTGGGAAGATCTCCTAGAGAAGGAAATGGCAACCCACTCCAGTGTTCTTGCTGGGAGAATTTCATGGATTGAGGAGCCTGGCAGGCTACAGTCCATAGGGTTGCAAAGAGTTGGACACAACTGAGCAACTGAACATAAACACACACACACACACACACACACACAACAGGAACAACCAGTGTTCCCTTTTGGAGAAAAATAAAGGAAGGTCTGTCTCAAACTCAGAAAATATATTTTTCTTTACATCATAATGTAAACTGCTTGTGGACAAAGACCAAGACTTCTCTGTTACACACACACACACCCCTTTTGTCTTCTCAATTGCAGCATACAGCACTGTTCCTACACATAAATAGGTGCTTTCTAAGTGTTTGTAATGAAAATAATGAAGTTTCAGTTCAGGCGGGTGAGAGATAGGAAGGTTAAACAGAGAAAAATTGTGGTTGAATTATATTTAATATATAGATGTGGTATGACCAATTCATGGCATGGTAAGAATAAGAACAATGACAAAGATATTTCATCTTCATCAGAGGCTTTTAACCTTCTGTTACATATACTTATGTAATTATGTATACACTCATCTGTGTAGGAAAAAAAGAAGCCATTATATTTTACTTTCTTAAACTTGGTAAAATGATTCTGTGTGTTTTATAAAATCTGATGCTTTCAATAATCTTATATAAGAGAGATAACCACTTCTTACAAAATCAAATTTGAACTTCTCATATATCATTTTCTCTGAGAAGCTTTTGTTTTCTATTTCAAATTAAATTATTCACTCTCCTCTTTATGACCTCATATTATACCAACTTTTATCACAGCAATGTAAACATTTTATTGTACTTATTTCTCTACTGAACTGCTGAATTCTTATATTGTGCCTGCCTTGGAGACAGAAAGTAAACATTGAAAATATGTACGTCTACCTCAGCTACTATAGCCCTAAGAAAATTGCTTGTTTAATGAATGAATGTTTTTGAAGGAATGCAAGGAGAAACTGTTTTTTCCCTCTAGGTTTGTACATCCACAATTATTTTTATTTCAAGCCTTGAATAGAGTGTTCTTCATTTTTAATCAGTTGATAGAGAGGTCACAGTTCAGTTCAGTTCAGTTCAATTCAGTTGCTCAGTCGTGTCCGACTCTTTGCGACCCCATGAATTGCAGCATGCCAGGCCTCCCTGTCCATCACCAACTCCCAGAGTTCACTCAGACTCACGTCCATTGAGTCAGTGATGCCATCCAGCCATCTCATCCTCTGTCGTCCCCTTCTCCTCCTGCCCGCAATCCCTCTCAGCATCAGAGTCTTTTCCAATGAGTCAACTCTTCGCATGAGGTGGCCAAAGTACTGGAATTTCAGCTTCAGCATCCTTCCCTCCAAACAAGGATAAAAAAGACTATTTGACTCATTACACCCAAAATGAAACAGTGTCAGTGAAAAACTGTTACTGCCACCTCGATAAACAAATGTTGCAGCCATAAAGCCATCACATTATAACCCCCCCTCCCCGAGTGTGAGCCCTGAGGGAACTCAGGGTAGAAGCAGGATGCCTACCATCAAGCAATCAGCCATTGCTGTCATGACCCCTGAAGGTGTACCTGAGGAGCTTCAGGAGAAAGCACAGCATACTGGCTGCAGATAGCAGAGTTGCATATCAAAGGGATGACTTCAATGAGTCCAGAATCTGCACTTTCCCATACATAGAAAAGTGCTAAATTCATTACCTTGAGATCATTAATTAACAGTAATCTTTTGATGTTCCAACCATCTGGTCTTACCATGGCTTCTATTTTACCTCTTCTGAGTAGTCTCTCAGAGATATCTCAGAGGCTGACTCTCGGACTTCAAGTCCTCATTTTTGCCCATCAAATAAAACATAATTCTCAACGTTTAGATTGTGCATTTTTTTCAGTTGGTCACACATGATCTAACCTGGACACTCCATCTCTGTTTGTCTTCAATTATCTTTTTGACATACAATAGTAGAAAATGTATTTTTGTTAGAGGAGGAGCTGGAGGGGAAAGAGAGAGTTTAGGGTAAATGATGACATGTCTATTTCCTTTGTGGCACCAGGAAAGAAACTTGAGCATCTAGGTGAAGCGGTGGGGGCCACAAGTTCCCAGGATTAGAATGGAAAATAATGCAAGTCTCTTACTGGGAGCCCAGCTACTTTGATGTTCAGATGACCACATGTGATCACAGGTTGACAGGAAATTTTTTTCTGCCACAATGGTGAGCTTTGCATCATTCTAACTCTGCAAGGGATAAAGGTACTCAGAGTATTGAGTGATAGCATTCCTGATGGTGATGCTATGATATCAAGATAGTGACTGGCAGTGGTGAGGTTTCCACAAGCAGGTTTCCACAAGTGTACAGACTAGGTGTGGGCAAGTGGAAGCTGAAGTATGAGTAGAGACCAGGGTAATGCAGTGTGGGAATCACAGTTCATAAATTCACAACTCAGTGTGTGCAAAATACTCAGAAATAAGTACAGAATGCTGAGAAAGGGAGAGCTGGGCTCACAGCATTTCACAGGTCAGAGCCATTAAGCTCAGAGTCATTTGAGTAAATGAATTGACAGCAATTTTGAGGACCCAACTGAAATTGAAAACTATAAATCTGCCCCATCTGGCAGAGTTATGTGACTTTTCTCCAGGAAAGCTCAGCAACTCAGAAAATGGAAATATTTGTGGTTAGAGAGATTGCAGGTTGCAGGTATGTTCAGAAGGAGGTAGAAGAAAATCAGGAGAACAGGAGTCTGAAGATATCAAGAAGACTAATAAGAAATGGCCAAACATAGTGATGAAGTTCATTAGGAAAGTAAGGCCAAGAAGCATAGTATGAAAAAAATATTTTGGGAGGTTTAATATGAAACTAACTGAAAAAGAAAACACTTCATGGGGATAAGAATTTGCTATCAGAGAGAGGGATTTAGGACATAGTTCAGATTATAGGATTATAAAACTTGCCTTTGACCTCAGGAGTAGTTTATTGAAGAAAAATTATGGGAAATTATAGTCATTAAAATATTAAGAAATTCAGAATGTAATAAAGTTATCTGGGATAATGAAAATTATGGAAATAGAAACAAAATGAGTGAATCATTACATTCTTCTTGGAATGAATGATTGTAACCTGGTATTTAGAAGATGTATTTATCTCTGTAACTCAAATGGTAAAGAATTTTCCTGCAATTAAGGAGACCAGGATTCAATCCCTGGGTCAGGAAGATTTTCTGGAGAAGGGAATGGCAATCCACTCCATTATTCCTGCCTGGAGAATCCCATGGACAGAGGAGCCTGGCAGGCTACAGTCCATGGGGTTGCAAAGAGTCAGACACCACTGAGTGACTAACACACAAACACATTAAGAACAGTAACAATAGCTATTATTTTTTGAAATATTGATTTATTTGGCTGTGTTGGGTCTTAGTTATGGCACGTGGGATATTTGTCATGTCATGTGGGGTTTTTCCTTGTGGTCACTGACTCTCTAGTTGTGGTGCTTGAGCTCCAGAGCATGTGGACTTCAGTAGTTGTGGTGGGAGGCTTAGTTGCTGTGAAACATGTGAGATCTTAGTTACCCCACCAAGGATTGAACCCACGTCCCCTGTATCAGGCAAGTCCCATAGGTATTCTTATTAGCCTCAAATGTCTTTCATTAAAAAAGAAAGCTCTGTGTGCAATTGAATGTGTGACAGGGTGATAGAGGTAGCCAGGATTTGTCCATGTCCTTGGGTGCCTTGGAATTTGCTTCATCTGGCTGACAGAGGAGGGAAGAAAGCGAGGAGGGGAGAGTTCAAATGAGAAGTTTCACAGGCCAGCCCTATAAATGGTACACTTCAAGGTCACTGACTTTCCATTGCCTGGAACTCAGAAGAAAGCACAACATGATTGCAAGAGAGCTGGGGAATTGAGTATATCTCTCCGCCTTTGAGAAAGACGAGAAATCAAAGTATTGGCCAGCATCAGCATTCTCTGGCACAGGAGGTGACGGTGAAAACCTTGCTGTGCAGTCTGAATCTCCAAGAAAATGATTTTATGTAAAGAAGAACAATAATAACTAAGGTTGCTGTCTGGAAAGATAGTGTAGATCTAGGAAAATTCTTACCTTGTCCCCAGAGAAAAGGTTTGTGAGAAAAAAAGTAACTTTCTGAGGCTATTGCAATAAGCAAATATTATTCAAATAAGGATTTTTGGAGAAGGAAATGGCAACCCACTCCAGTAATCTTGCCTGGGAAATCCCATGGACAGATGAACCTGGTGGGCAAAGAGTCAGACACGACTGAGGGAGGGGCAGGTGCTCGCTAGAGGCCCCAGAGCTTTTGATGGCAGAGCCAGCACTGTGGCTGAGGACTCCCAGCTCCCAGGCCTCTCTCACCAGATAGGAGCATGGAAAATTAGTCTAAAATATGCCTGAGGGCTTTCCTGGCAGCTCAGTGGTAAAGAATCGCCCCCCTGCCAAAGCAGGGGATGCGAGTTCCACCCCTGGTCTGGGAAGACCACACGTGGCAGAGCAGCTGAGCCCATGCATCACAGCCACTGGGCCAGGGCTCTCGAGCCTGGGAGCCGCAGAACTGAGGTCTGTGGGCACCAGAGCCCATGCTCCGCAACAAGAGGAGCCACAGCTGGAGAAAAGCCCACGCAGCATGAAGACCGTGCACAACCATAAATAAAATCATTTAAAAACAAAACAAAAACAAATAAGGATTTTAACTACCATCTGCAAAAATGATAGGAATAGATGAGAGTTTTGTAGGTCACAGTGTCAAAGGGAGGATTACTGTTAAGTAAGGATCCAGTACTTTGGCCACCTCATGCGAAGAGCTGACTCATTGGAAAAGACTCTGATGCTGGGAGGGATGGGGGGCAGGAGGAGAAGGGGACGACAGAGGATGAGATGGCTGGATGGCATCACTGACTCAATGGACGTGAGTCTGAGTGAACTCTGGGAGTTGGTGATAGACAGGGAGGCCTGGCGTGCTGCAATTCATGGGGTCGCAAAGAGTCGGACATGCCTGAGCGACTGAACTGAACTGAAGGATACTCAGAAGAGGTGACACTATGAATAGCTGAAAGTGAAAGTGAAGTCGCTCAGTCGAGTCCAACTCTTTGTGACTCCATGGACTGTAGCCTACCAGGCTCCTTCCTCCATGGGATTCTCCAGGACAAGAGTACTGGAGTGGGTTGCCATTTCCTTCTCCAGGGGATCTTCCCGACCTAGGGATCGAACCCTAGTCTCCCACATTCCAGGCAGACGCTTTAAGCTCTGAGCCACCAGGGAAGCAGATAAATGGATGAAGGAAGGATTCTCCCCATGAGCATCGTGGGATGATACGGAAAGGAGAAAGGACTGTCTAAGAGGGAAAGAATACAGAGGTGACACATGCCAACAATTTTAAATATAACTTCAGTGAAATCAATTTTTTAAATTGGCTATTTCTGTAACCAGGTGTCGCATGCGTCAATGATTATGAAGATAAGCAGGTAAATCACTTCTAACAGGCATTATCGGCATTTCTGGTGGTATATTTCTGTGACAAGAGAATGAAGCAAAATCTTATCTACTTATTCTCAGGAGATATTTAGATATGATATATTGTGATATATCAAGTTATTATTCACTATAGTTTTACTTATCCTTTCAAACAATGCACATGTATAGTCTCTTGCTATTTGCTTCTCCCTGCAGGAGAACAAAAATATGAGCCAGTCTAACCTCAGAGTACTTAAAATCTAGAAGAAATAAGCATGGGTATGAATATGAGTTCTGCACTTAAGTATGCACATGAATATGGCTGGGATAAGAGAAACACCACTGAGGTGGATAACACATCCACATACATACATCCACACACTCACACCCGAATTACAAAGCTTGTTTGGCTACCTGGGAAACACATACATATGTTGTGGAGCAGGCGGTAGATACAAAGTGGAAAGCATAGTGCAAAATAAGTTGCTTTCCCAACAGCAGGCATTTTAAAGGAATATCTAGAGTTTTGTGTTGATAAGAAAGAAGAAATAGCTAAAGAATTGCCAAGAGACAAAACTATAAAAGTTGGTACCAGCCAGAGCAGGAAACACCTTTGGCTCCATGTTAAGATATTTAAGCCTGTAATAACTCACTAAAGAACTATAAAGGGAGACGTGGCTTTGCCAATGAACGTTGTGGGAATATCGCTCTGGCTGTAGTGTGGAGAATGGAGAGGAACGCAAGAATGGCTGTGAAATTTATTAGGAGGTTAGTCCAGTTGTTCAGGTTAAAATGAAAAATCCTAAACTAGGGTAATGACCAATGAAAATGAGAGAAGGGAATGGATATAAGAGATGTTAGAGTAAATTTTATAACTCCTTGTGGCTGATTCAAAGAACAGGATGAGTGAGATCAGAAACTATTTCCTTGAGTGATACTGGCTGAGTGAGTCCATTCACTGAGACAAGGAAAACAGGAGGACAAGATAGTATCATCAATATCTTGCTTTGAGATATCTATGCAGAAGTGCTTTGTATGTGAATTAAAGTTTAGTGATGAGGCTCAACAGAAATGACTGAGTTGGAGATCTTGCTCTGAGATTCATCAGTGTCTAAATGGAATGTGAATCATATTGTGCATGAGGTCACAGAGGAAGATACTTATAAAAGGATTTGATAAAAGAAAATGTAAGAGATGATTGAAGAAAGAAAGCAATGTAAAAAATGTAATAAATATGGGAGGAAAATTGGACCTTGTAAACAAGAAGAGAATTTCCAGAAAGAGAGAATGGGCATCAATCATAAATAATGCAGAAGTTTTTAGGAGACTTGAATGTGTTGAATCCGCCTTATGAATACGATGATGAAACTATTATCTGCATAATATAAACTGCAGAGGTATTGAAGAAGTCAGGGTGGTGGATTTCTTAATATTTTTGTCAATGCTTTTCTGTAGTGGTGTCTAAACTAGTAGTGTCCAAAGATTACCCTTATATTTCTTTTGTAAAATTAATTAAAGCATGCTTCTTGTGAACGTGTGTTGAATGCATAAAGAGCAAAAGATACTGTTCATTCTCTTTGTTAAAAAAAAAGCAAACAACAGCAACAATAAAACAAATACAATAGAAAGTGTGATTGGAGCAGCAGAATATGTCAATGAGACACTCAGTTAAAATTATATCTGGAAACCCGAGAGTAGAATACAGTAATGTATTAGAGTTCTATATCAGGGTAATTAACTTATATCAGCTGCCTCAATTTCTTCCCATAGTTGACTACATCAATGTTTGGGGAAGATTCAAATGAAAAGATGAAAGTAAGTCATTTTTATTATGGGCTTCCCTTGTGGCTCAGCTAGTAAAGAATCTGCCTGTAATGCAGGAGACCTGGGTTCAATCCCTGGATTGGGAAGATCCCTTGGAGAAGGGAAAGACTACCCACTCCAGTATTCTGGCCTACAGAATTCCATGAACTATATAGGCCATGGGGTCACAAAGAGTTGGACATGACTGAGTGAATTTTATTATGGATGTAGACTTAAAACAACCAAGCTGTAAACAGTATATGGCTAATATTTTCCTAAAACAGATTACAAAGCTGACTTCAAGGCAAGCCACTGTGAATATAAGGGAAATCTGTCCATTCAGCAATTGCTTGAGACACCCTATTTGGTAAAACAAACTAACCTAATTCCTTATATTGCTGAAACTTTTATTTTTTCTGAGAATGGCAGATATGAATACAACAGCTTTCCAAATATTGAAGATTAGCACAAAGGTCTTCCAAGTAGTTATGGAGGTCATGGATTTGTTTTAATTTTAACTCACTTAATGACAATTGTATATTTTCTGAGGATTAGGATAAGGTCATACATTCTGTCGGAGAAGGCAATGACACCCAACTCCAGTACTCTTGCCTGGAAAATCCCATGGGCAGAGGAGCCTGGTGGGCTGCAGTCCAAGGGGTAGCTAAGAGTCAGACATGACTGAGTGACTTCACTTTCAATTTTCACTTTCATGCATTGGAGAAGGAAATGGCAACCCACTCCAGTGTTGTTGCCTGGAGAATCCCAGGGATGGGGGAGCCTGGTGGGTTGCTGTGTATGGGGTCACACAGAGTCGGACACGACTGAAGCAACTTACCAGCAGCAGCAGCAGCAGCAGCATGCATTCTGTTACTTTACTTTGTAGTATAAGATATTGAAACACTTTAATTCTAATAATAGGGAAACTAAAGTATTTTTTTGGTGAAAGGTATTTCAAGCAATCTCAAGGAGGAAGGAATCTCAAACAAGAAGGAATTACTTGGTGAAGAGGAAATGATAGTAACCTAGGGAATCCCAGGGACGGGGGAGCCTGGTGGGCTGCTTTCTATGGGGTCACAAAGAGTTGGACACAACTGAAGCGACTTAGCAGCAGCAGCAGCAGGGAATGAATAATCATAATGATGGCATCTTCATGTTTATGATAGTTATTCAAATGAAGACAGGTCATAATTACTCATGGATCCTAGAGTTTAGGAAAACAGACCTCAAAATTTCAAACACAATTATTTCATATATCTGAAATGAAGAATATCTCAGACACTCTGGATAGCACTAAAATTTTTTTGAAGTATATCTTTCTGTGCAATTATATATGATCTCAGTGTGGGAAAAGAAATGGAAGTATAGTTTAAAAGTCAGTATAGCTATATCTGAGCTCATAAGAAATTCAGGGGTGAGATATATTTAATCTAAGATACAAATAAGAAAAATAAAGCATATAAATTTAAGAGTAGCACATAATTTAAGAATAATATCAGAGGGTACAATGCCTCAATAGAACTGATTTTATAACATGAGCTTTAATCATTGCTAATTCTTGCAATAATTGCTTATTAAATATATTCCAACCAGGTGACTAAAGAGTAGTTGGATCACTGCTTAAGGCTGATGTTGTGATGTTTATGTATCATATTGCAGTGGCAGAATCTGCCAACTTTTATTTGCTTCAGTTTTCTATAAGAAAAAAAAAAGAATTTAAAAGTATCTACAAATAATATATAATTTCATTTGTAAGAATCAGTTGCAACCTAAGATGAAATAAGTAATTGTAAGATCAATCTGACTTCTGTTTATAAATTCAAGTTTGGCTATGGCAAATATTCAATAAATAATGATGAAAAAAGTAAAAGTTACCAGAACACTGAGAGCAAGAAAAATGTGATTATTTTAATCTACTCATTTTAATGTTGGTTTAGACATAGACAATGAATCAGTACTTTAATAAAAGGTGATATAACCCCTGGCTTCCCAGGTGGCTCAGTGGTAAACAATCCACCTGCCAATGCAAGAGATGCAGGTTCAGTCCCTGGGTGAGGAAGATACCCTGGAGGAGGAAATGGCAACCTACTCCAGTATTCTTGCCTGAGAAATCCCATGGACAGAGGAGACTGGCAGGCTACAGTCTATGGGGTCACAAAGAGTCAGACATGACTGAGCCCCTGTGCACAACGGGCATGATATAACCACTACCGGTGTGGATTAATTCATATTTATAAAATACCCAGTCCTTTATTCTTAATCTTGCTCCAGTAAACAATTGTAGCAATGATATCTTCAGAAAAATAAAAAGCAAAATCAACAAGTTTTTTGTGTACATGTAGTTGAGGTGTAGAATATCTCAACAGAAAGAAAAAACAGATGATAATTTAAATCTTAAGCTTTCATTCTGTAGCACTTAAGTATGTTCTTTCATCTAATGCTCAAATTAACCCTGTGTATTAGAGACATGCATCGCCGACTCGATGGACGTGAGTTTGAGTGAACTCCAGGAGCTGGTGATGGACAAGGAGGCCTGGTGTGCTGTGATTCATGGGATCACAAAGAGTCAGACATGACTGAGCGACTGAACTGAACTGAACTGATTAGAGACAGGCATAGTTCATTTAACCAGGCATCAGACTATTGCACTTTGTAAATATGTATTTGTTGTTGTTGTTTGTTTGTTTTTACAAATTGAAGGTTTGTGGCAAACCTGTGGTGTTAAGCAAGTTCACTGATGTCATTTTCCAGTAGTGTTTTGTTACTTTATGTCTCTGCATAATATTTTGGTAATTCTTACAATATTTCAGACCTTTTTTTTTTCATTATTGTTATATATGTTATGGTGATCTGTGATTAGTGCTGGCAATGGCACCCCACTCCAGTACTCTTGCCTGGAAAACCCCATGGAAGAGAGAGCCTGGTAGGCTGTAGTCCATGGGGTTGCAAAAAGTCGAAGATGACTGAGCGACTTCACTTTCTCTTTTCACTTTCATGCATTAGAGAAGGAAAGGGCAACCTATTCCAGTGTTCTTGCCTGGAGAATCCCAGGGACGGGGGAGCCTGGTGGGTTGCCATCTATGGGGTTGTGCGGAGTCAGACACGACTGAAGTGACTTAGCAGCAGCAGCAGCATGTTAGTGTTTTAACTACAAATGTGGGGAAAATAGCAAGAGAACTAGAATTATGAAGTGGAGACTGAAGATGTGGCAAATTGCATCTCATGATAAAACAATTTACTGTGAGTAAATGTCATCAAACAGAATTATATGCTACAGAGAAATCACTCATGAAAGAGTTAATCCATGCAGTGTACTTCACCGTTGTCTAATTTTAAGAACCTGCCACAGCCATTCAAAAGTTCATCAAGCAGCATCCTGAACAGTCAACAACCATCAACAAGTCAAGACCTTCCACCACCAAAAAGATTATGATTTGCTGAAGGCTTAGACAATGACTAGCATATTTTAACAATAAAGTGTTTTTTAAGTAACTATTTACATTTTTAAGACATAATGTATACTTAATAGAGTACAGTATAATATAAATATAACTTTTATATACACTAGGAAACCAAAAAAATTGTTTGACTTCATTGTGATACACCCTATATTGTGGTGATCTTGAACATGCAATGTCTATGAGTTATACCAATATTGTAAGTACTGTGATAGCTCATTGTACATCAACTTGACTGCACTACAGAGTTCTCAGTGTTCAGTAAGACATTATCCTGATGTGTCTTTGAGGGTGGTTTTGGATGATTTTAACATTTAGAATTGGTATACTGAGTAAAGCAGATTGCTTTTCCTAATATGGGCAGGCCTCATCCAATAAGTTGAAGACTTCAGTAGAACAAAGCACTGAAGCTATGCTGATAAGAGGGAATTCCTCCTACCCAACTGCCTTCAAGCTGGGACACTTTTTTTTTTTTTTCCTCCTTTCAAACTCAATTAAAACATTGGATCTTCTGTATCTCCACCTTCTGGCTTTCACACTGAAACTGTACCATCAGCCTTCCAGGGTTGCCAGCTTGTCAACTACATGTCTTGGGATTTTGAGACAATTCCTTATAAAAATGTCTCTCTGTCTGTCTGCCTCTCATACACACACACAGTAGAAATGGAGCCTCTCTGACCTTGGATGGGCCCAGGTAGTTGTTCTCTGGTTTGAGGTATAGTCAGGAGCCTGTGTGTGTGCTGGAGGGAGACCATCTTCCACAGTCCCAGAGATGACTGACACAGGACCCAAAGTGCCATGTCCTGTCTCACAGTGTAGCACAAATTTTCTGTAGATTCACTGAGACAAAAAACACAATCCCTACATATGGAATTGGGTGATAGTATATACTGTGAGTTCAGAACCTGGCCTCCCTGCTTCACATCTACCTAAGCATTTAGTCATTGTTCATCTAGGCCTGGACACCACATAGGAAGCTGCTGCTGCTGCTGCTGCTGCTAAGTCGCTTCAGTTGTGTCTGACTCTGTGCGACCCCATAGACCGCAGCCCTCCAGGCTCCCCCGTCCCTGGGATTCTCCAGGCAAGAACACTGGAGTGGGTTGCCATTTCCTTCTCCAATGCATGAAAGGGAAAAGTGAAAGTGAAGTCGCTCAGTCGTGTCCGACTCTTAGCGACCCCATGGACTGGGCTCCTCCATCCATGGGATTTTCCAGGCAAGAGTACTGGAGTGGGGTGCCATTGCCTTCTCCAACATAGGAAGCTAAGAATAACTATATAAAGAGTTGACTTGTGGAAGAAGAAACAAGGTTAGAAAATCACCGTGTGGAAATACTTCAGAATAACAAAGATTTTCTTTTTTCCTATCAAAGGCTTTGCTTTGATTGAAAGTGTGCCATAGATAAATTAAGAATTTTACCAATAAATTCCTTAAGCATGAATCAAAAAATCTCTTGGGAGAGAAGATCTATTGTTTATTCAAATGATATTACTTTATTTCCATAATAGTAGCCCCGGATTAAATAATGACTCAAGCAACTACTCATGTGCTTGTGCGCGCGCACACACACACACACACACACACACACACACCCTCGTGTGTGTCTCTCTAAAAGCAGATGTTTCTCATTGCACATTAATGTTCTCAGTGTGGTGATCCAGACGCAGGGTGCCTCTGTGATGTGGCTCTGCCTTTCCAAGAGCCCTATTAATCATCAGCCCCTCTGAAAACTGAAGGAGAAAAAGAGACATGTTCTCTTAAAAAGAGTGTGCTGTTATGTAGCAGACCTCACTTTTGTTCACATTTCACAGGAGGTTAAAAATCAATCATATAACAATGTTCAACTGCAAGGGAGGTTGTAAAATGAGGTTAGTTATAGTTAAAAAAAAGGGGATACATATTTTTTGGTAAATAGTGTTAGTCACACCACACATGGATCATTCATTGTCTGGATGACCATAGGTTCCCTTTTATGAATCTGTGTGCTGTGTTTAACCCAATAACTTTTAACCCACTGGCATTATATTGGTTAGCAATGGACAATAATTATAGATTTACTGTGAATAAAAATTAGTCCTGTGACATTAATCGAGTTCTTTTTACAATAGTGTATTAGATTACACATTTGGGGGTATAAACATTGTATATCTACTTTTGTCAGAAGTTTGGCAAAGTTTCTCAAAAAATTATTTGTCTCAGAAATAGAAATGTGGAGTAGATCTCAGCTTAGTTAGATAAATTAACACCTGTTACAACGACCATATCTAAAATGTGCCAGTGTTTATATCAGTGTTGGTCTCTTTGAGGGTCTCCAGTGCTGTAGCTCAGAACTCAGACTGACTCTGTACTCATTAAATACTTTAAAGGTCAAAATGTTTATTTTGTCATCCTTTACCACTAAGTAGGGCTTCCCTGGTGGCTCAGGTGGTAAAAATATCCGCCTGCAATGCAGGAGACCTGGGTTCAATCCCTGGATTGGGAAGATCCACTGGAGGAGGGCATGACAATCCACTCCAGTATACTTGCCTGGAGAATTCCCATAGACAGAGGAGCCTGGCAGGCTACAGTCCATGGGGTCACAAAGAATAAGTCATGAATGAGCAACTAAGCACACTATAGTACCGCTAAGTAAAGCAAAAGAGTATGGTTATATTGGTTTGGCTAATAAGATTGTTTGGGGTTTTCTAAAAGGTGTTAGGTAAAAACCTGAATGAATGTTTTGTTCAACCCAATACAAGCAATATTTTAAAAGTTCTATTCAGTCTGCAACATGTTACAAGACTAAAATACTAGGACTGTGTATAGACATCTAGAAACTCCTATGCTAGTCTATTTGCACCTTAGGAAGCATCACTATGAACAAAGGTAGTGGATGTGATGGAATTCCAGTTGAGCTATTACAAATCCTAAAAGATGATGCTGTGAAAGTGCTGCACTCAATATGCCAGCAAATTTGGAAAACTCAGCAGTGGCCACAGGACAGGAAAAGGACAGTTTTCATTTCAATCCCAAAGAAAGGCAATGCCAAGGAATGTTCAAACTACTGCACAATTGCACTCATCTCACAAGCTAGCAAGTTCAGTTCAATTCAGTCGCTCAGTCATGTCCGACATTTTGCGACCCCAGGAATCGCATCACACCAGACTTTCCTGTTCATCAGCAACTCCCAGAGTTTGCCCAAACTCATGTCCATCGAGTTGATAATGACATCTAGCCATCTCATCCTCTGTCGTCCCCTTCTCTTCCTACCTCCAATCCCTCCCAGTGTCAGGGTCTTTTCCAATGAGTCGACTCTTTGCATGAGGTGGCCAAAGTATTGGAGTTTCAGCTTCAACATCAGTCCTTCCAATGAACACCCAGGACTGATCTCCTTTAGGATGGACTGGTTGGATATCCCTGCAGTCCAAGGGATTCTCAAGAGTCTTTTCCAACACTACAGTTCAAAGGCATCAATTCTTTGGTGCTCAGCTTTCTTCACAATACACTCTCACATCCATACATGACCACTGGAAAAACCATAGCTTTGACTAGACAGACCTTTGTTGGCAAAGTAATGTCTCTGCTTTTTAATCTGCTATCTAGGTTGCAGTTCACAGTAAATAGATGGTAAACAATGGAAACAGTGACAGATTTTTTTTGGGGGGGGTGGGGGAGGGGGCTCCAAAATCACTGCAGATGGTGACTGCAGCCATGAGATTAAAAGATGCTTGCTCCTTGGAAGGAAAGTTATGACCAACCTAGACAGCACATTAAAAAGTAGAGACATTGCTTTGCCAACAAAGTTCTGTCTAGTCAAAGCCATGTTTTTTTCAGTAGTCATATATGGATGTGAGTGTGGACTATAAAGAAAGCTCAGCACCAAAATATTGATGCTTTTGAACTGTTGTGTTGGAGAAGACTCTTGAGACTCCCTTGGACAGCAAGGAGATGCAGCCAGTCCATCCTAAAGGAAATCAGTCCTGAATGTTAATTGGAAGGACTGATGCTGAAGCTGAAACTCCAAAAGTTTGGCCACCTGATGCAAAGAACTGACTCATTTGAAAAGGCCCTGATGCTGGGAGGGATTGAAGGTGGGAAGAGCAGGGGATGACAGAGGACGAGATGGTTGAATTTCATTGCTGACTCAATGGACATGAGTTTGAGTAAACTCCAGGAGTTGATGATGGACAGGGAGGCCTGGCATGCTGCAGTCCATGGGGTTGAAAAGAGTCAGATATGACTAAGCAACTGAACTGAAACTGAAGTCTGTTTGCACAGCAGCTGAAGAAAACTATGAATGAGACCTTTGGCCTGATTATGATTCATGTGGGAAAAATAAGTTCAGTAAGCCATCAGAATAGCTCAAAAAAAAAAAAAAATGGAAAGAAGTAGTTCCCTTTGAATTCTGTACTCCTATCAGAGCGTCTCTGTGGTGAATTTTGTTCTGGCCACAGTATTTGAGGGAGACAGTGAAAGATTTGTTGTGTCCGGAGGAAGATATAGAGGATGGTGAAAGTAGAAAAATGAATCTTTAAAAGAAGAATAGAATAAACAGAAATTTTGTTACTTGGAAAAATAGAAGATAAAGAAATAAATATTCAAGTGGCACAGCAATTAGGTGTAGGACATCTGACCAGAAACTGGTGAACAAATGCTGTTTTAAAATAATTTCATGGCAAAAAATACTTGCTAATATTGATTGCGATTCTAATATTGTGCTTAAGTCTTTAGTTGGGATATGTCACTTGAAAAAGGTTGAATATAAAACACTGAGCAATCACTAGTTTCAGTTTGAAAATCCACCCTGAGAATGTTGCCAGATCCTTCTACTAGCAGGTATTATATATTCCTTCATTAAGATGCAGTCCTGCTCCCTGTAGGAGTTCCCCAGTTAATTTTATTCCAGTGTTCTGCTGATCTTTGCAGGCCTTGTTCAAGTGGGCTTGCTCCTTCTGGTTTTGCTGGTTTGGGATAACATGATTGGAATGGCACAGTTGAGCTTCTCATAGTCTCCCATCTAGCCTTCTAGCCCAGGCTTATTTACATGGCAGTGGCAATGCCTGTTGAGTCCTGGATCACAAATGCTATGCTATTACTCCTGATGTCTTCCATGGGCCAGTTACGGATGGGGCCAGCCCAGATTCAAGTGGATTAACATTATAATTCACATAATACCACAGAAGTATGAAGAACTGGTGTATTTTTAGGTTCTACATGTAACAAGAAGTATAAGAAAATTTTGTAGCTAAGAGAAACATTTATTTTGATTGTCATAAGCTTAAAACAATTTTTTGGAGCTTTCATGTTCCAGTTAAGATTTCAGTACTTCTTTTTAATTTGGAATGATGAAAGTAAGTAAAAACTGTGTAATCTGTACTTTTAGCATTTCTCATGAGAAACACTTTTCAGAAATCAGTGGTTTCTAGGGACATGACCATCAGTAAAAAGGAAGAAATAATTTTGAGATCTGTAATAAAGGGTACTGGAAGGAGGTGTTCATGTGAAAATATAAGTACTTATATTTTGTACAATACCTGTGGTATATTTAATGTGGTAAACATAAGATTTTCTTTCTCTCTGATTTTTTTTTAAATCCAATTTAAAAATAGATCACATATGCTTAAAAAGAAAATCAATTGTAGCGGGCAGTGAATTGTGTGTCACATTAGTTGTACATAAAGTGAATTCTGTAAAAATTCAAAGGGAGATTGTTTAATTAGTCTGTCTGTGTAATTAAGAAAATTTGTTGTTGGATAAATAGCACTAGTCAAGACTCAGAGAATAAATACATAGGTCATGGCTGGAGGCCACTGAGGAATCTAATTGCAATGTTGGAAATTAAATAAAAGGAAAAATGTTGACTGAAACTTAGATTAATCAAGCTTGAGAAGTTTTAAATGAAAGAATTGCTAGGCATCTAAATTACTTAAATGTGAAACTAACAAAATTATTCAGGAGAATTAACAAGAAATGTATTTTAAGAACATTTAAGAAGTTAGTTTTTTTAAAAAGAAAATTTAGTAAACTAAAAATGAAACAAAAATTTGACCCATTTCTTACCTCCTACTTCCAACTTTGGCAAACACCAATCTTTTATATGTGTGCTTTGTTTGTTTGCTTTAGATTCTACATATAGGAGAGATAATACATTATTTGATTTCTCTAACTTATTTCATTTGGAATAATGCCTTGAAGTCTATCTATGTTTTCACAAGTGACATGATTTCATTCATACGGCTGAATAATATTCTATGGAAGTAAAGTTCAATGCTTTAAAGAACAGCATTGCTTAGAAACCTTGAATGTTAGGCCCATGAATCAAAGTAAATTGGAAGTTGTCAAACAGGCAATGGCAAGAGTGAACATTGACATTTTAGGAATCCGTGAACTAAAATGGACCAGAATGAGCGAATTTAATTCAGATGACCATTATATCTACTACGGTGGGCAAGAATCCTTTAGAAGAAATGGAATAACCCTCGTAGTCAACAAAAAAGTCTGAAATGCAGTAATTGGGTACAATCTCAAAAATGACAGAATGATCTCTTGTTTCCAAGGCAAGCCATTGAATATTACAGTAATCCAACTCTACGCCCCAACCACTAATGTCAGAGAAGCTGAAGTTGAAAGGTTCTATGATGACCTACAAGACATTCTAGAGCTAACACCAAAAAGATTTCCTTTTCATTATAGGGGGCTGGAATGCAAAAGTAGGAAGTCAAGAGATACCTGGAGTAACAGGCAAGTTTGGCCTTAGAGTACAAAATGAAGCAGGGCAAAGGCTAACAGAGTTTTGCCAAGAGAACACACTGGCCATAGCAAACACCCTCTTCCAAAAACACAAGAGAAGACTCTACACATGGACATCACCAGACGGTCAACACCAAATTGATTATATTCTTTGCGCCAAAGAGAAGCTCCCTACAGTCAGCAAAAGCAAGACCAGGAGCTGACTTTGTCTCAGATCATGAACTCCTTATTGCCAAATTAAGACTCAAATTGAAGAAAGTAGGGAAAGCCAATAGAACATTCAGATATGACCTAAATCAAATCCCTTATAATTATACAGTGGGAGTGAAAAATAAATTGAAGGTATTAGTTCTGATAGAGTGCCTGAAGAACTATGGGCAGCGGTTCATGATATTGTATAGGAGGCAGTAATCAAGACCATCCCCATGAAAAAGAAATGCAAAAAGGCCAAATGGTTGTCTGAGGAGGCCTTACAAATAGCTGTGAAAAGAAGAGAGGCTAAAGGCAAAGGTAAAAAGGAAAGATATACCCATTTGAATGCAGAGTTCCAAAGAATAGCAAGGAAAGATAAGAAAGCCTTCTCAGTGATCAGTGCAAAGAAATAGAGGAATAAAATAGAATGGGAAAGAATACAGATCTCTTCAAGAAAATTAGAGAAACCAGGGGAATATTTCA
The DNA here is from genome assembly GCF_055505025.1 of Bos grunniens. Taxonomy (NCBI): domain Eukaryota; kingdom Metazoa; phylum Chordata; class Mammalia; order Artiodactyla; family Bovidae; genus Bos; species Bos grunniens. The sequence continues at coordinate 110,109,230 of NC_141170.1, read as the reverse complement.
TGCAAAGATGGGCACAATAAAGGACAGAAAAAGAAGCAGAAGATATTAAGAAGAGGTGGCAAGAATACCCAGATGAACTATCCAAAAAAGATCTTAATGACCCAGATAAGGACAATGGTGTGATCACTCAACTAGAGCCAGATATCTTGGGGTAAGAAGTCAAGTGGTCCTTTGGAAGCATCAATATGAACAAGCTAGTGGAAGTGATGGAATTCTAGATGAATTATTCCAAATTCTAAAAGAATGTGGTGTTAAAGTGTTGCATTCAATATTCCAGCAAAATTGGAAAACTCAGCAGTGATCATAGGACTGGAAAAGGTCAGTTTTCATTCCAACTCCAAATAAAGGTTATGTCAAAGAATATTCAAATTCAGTTCAATTCAGTTCAGTTGCTCAGTAGTGTCCGACTCTTTGCGACCCCATGAATCACAGCACACCAGGCCTCCCTGTCCATCACCAGCTCCCAGAGTTTACCCAAACTCATGTCCATCGAGTTGGTGATGCCATCCAGCCATCTCATACTACCACAAAATTGGACTCATCTCATACACTAACAAGGTAATGCTGAAAATTCTCTAAGCAAGGCTTCAACAGTATGTGAACTGAGAACTTCCAGATGTTCAAGCTGGATTTAGAAAAAGCAGAGGAACCAGATATCAAATTTCCAACACCTGTAGGATCATAGAAAAAGCAACAGAGTTTCAGAAAAACTATGCCAAAACCTTTGACTGTGTGGATCACAACAAACTGTGGAAAATTCATAAAGAGATGGGAATACCAGACCACCTGCCTTGCCTCCTGAGAAATCTCTATGCAGGTCAAGAAGCAACCATTAGAACCAGACATCAAACAATGGACTGGTTCCAAATTGGGAAAGGAGTATGTCAAGGTTGTATATTGTCACCCTGCTTATTTAACTTGTATGCAGAGTACATCATGAGGAATGCCAGGTTGGATGAAGCATAAGCTGGAATCAAGATTGTGGGGGAAAATATCAATAACCTCAGTTATGCAGATGACAGCACCCTTATAGTAGAAAGGGAAGGGGAACTGAAAGTGTAAGAGGAGAGTGAAAAAGCTGGTTTCTTAAAACTCAACAATCAGAAAACTAAGATCATGGCATCCAGTCCCTTCAGTTCATGGCAAATGGATACAGTGACAGACTGTATATTTTTGGGCTCCAAAATCACTGCAGATGGTGACTACAGCCATGAAATTAAAAGACACTTGCTCCTTGGAAGAAAAGCCATGACCAACCTAGACAGCATATTAAAAAGCAGAGACTTCACTTTGCCAACAAATGTCCATCTAGTCAAGGCTATTTTTTCAGTAGTCATGTATGGATATGAGAGATGAACCATAGAGAAAACTGAGCACTGAAGAATTGATGCTTCTGAAGTGTGGTGTTGGAGAAGATTCTTGAGAGTCCCTTGGACTGAAAGGAGTTCAAACAAGTCAATCCTAAAGGAAATCAGCCCTCAATATTCACTGGAAGGACTTATGCTAAAGCTGAAACTTCAATACTTTGGCCACTTGATGTGAAGAACGGACTCATTGGGAAAGACCCAGATGCTGGGAAAGATTGAAGGCAGGAGGAAAAGGGGACAACAGAGGATGAGATGATTGGATGGCATCATGGATTCAGTGGCCATAAGTTTGAGCAAGCTCTAGGACTTTGTGATGGACAGTGAGGCCTGGCCTGCTGCAGTCCATGGGGTTGCAAAATGTCAGACACGACTGAGCTACTAAACTCAACTGAGTATTCTATTGTATATTTGTATCACATCTTCTTTATCCATTCATCCATTGATGGACTCATAAATTGTTTCCATATTTTCACTATTGTAAATAAACCCGCTATGAACCTGGAGGTGGTGCAGTGGTAAAGAATCTGCCTGCCAATGCAGGAGATGTAAGAGACACAGGTTTGACCCCTAGGTTGGGAAGATGCCCTGGAGTAGGAAATGCAAGCCACTCAAGTTATATTCTTGCCTGTGAAATCCCATAAACAGAGAAGGCTGGTCGGCTACAGTCCACAGTGTCACAGATTGAGACAAAACTGAGCATGCACGCATGCGCACGCACACACACACACACACACACACACACACACATACACACACACAAACCTGGAGGTGCATATATTGTTTTGATTTAATGTTTGTTTTTTTTTCTCTTTGGAAACTATTTTGAAATTAAATTGCTAGATCATATGTCAGTTCTACTTTTCATACTTGAGAAACTTCCATACTGTTTTCCATAATGGGTACACCAATTAATATTCCCTCAAGCAGTTTATAAGGGTTCCCTTTGTCCATTTTCTTGACACTTATTTCTTGTCTTTTTGATAGTGGCCATTCAACAGGTGTGAGATGATATTTCACTGTGTTTTTTATTTGCATCTCCCTGATGATTGATGGCTGCAGTCAGCATCTGCAGTGATTTTGGAGACCCCAAAAAATAAAGTCTGACACTGTTTCCACTGTTTCCCCATCTATTTCCCATGAAGTGATGGGACCAGATGCCATGATCTTCGTCTTCTGAATGTTGAGTTTTAAGCCAACTTTTTCACTCTCCTTTTTCACCTTCATCAAGAGGCTTTTTAGTTCCTCTTCACTTTCTGCCATAAGGGTGGTGTCATCTGCATATCTGAGGTTATTGATATTTCTCCCGGCAATTTTGATTCCAGCTTGTGCTTCTTCCAGCCCAGCATTTCTCATAATGTACTCTGCATATAAGTTAAATAAGCAGGGTGACAATATACAGCCTTGACATAGTCCTTTTAAAAGGAGTCTTTTAAAATTAAAAGATGCTTACTCCTTGGAAGGAAAGTTATGACCAACCTAGATGGCATATTCAAAAACAGAGACATTACTTTGCCAACAAAGGTTCGTCTAGTCAAGGCTATGGTTTTTCCAGTGGTCATGTATGGATGTGAGAGTTGGACTGTGAAGAAGGCTGAGCGCCGAAGAATTGATGCCTTTGAACTGTGATGTTGGAGAAGACTCTTGAGAGTCCCTTGGACTGCAAGGAGATCCAACCAGTCCATTCTGAAGGAGATCAGCCCTGGGATTTCTTTGGAAGGAATGATGCTAAAGCTGAAACTCCAGTACTTTGGCCACCTCATGCGAAGAGTTGACTCATTGGAAAAGACTCTGATGCTGGGAGGGACTGGGGGCAGGAGGAGAAGGGGAAAACAGAGGATGAGATGGCTGGAAGGCATCACTGACTCAATGGACGTGAGTCTGAGTGAACTCCGGGAGTTGGTGATGGACAGGGAGGCCTGGCGTGCTGCGATTCATGGGGTCTCAAAGAGTCAGACACGACTAAGCGACTGATCTGAACTGAACTGATGATTGATGATGTAGAGCATATTTTTATGTACATGTTGATCATCTGTATATCTTCTTGGAAAATATCTATTCAGACCATTTGCCTATTTTTTAAATTGAATATTCTTTTTTTATTTTTAGTTGTATGAGTTCATTATATATTTTGGATATTAACCCCTTATCAGATATATAATTTGAAAACATTTTCTCTCATTCAGTAGGTTGCCTTTAGCTTTCTGTTCCTTTGCTATACAGAGGCATTTTCATTTAATATAGTCTCAATTGCTTGTTTTTGTATTTGTTGCTTTTCCTTTTGATATCAGATTCAAAAAGTCATCACCAAGACCTATGTGAAGGACCTTTATTGCCTATTTTTCTTATAAGGAGTTTGAAATTTTCATGTCTTAGGTTCAAGCCCTAATCCATTCTAAGTATGGTATAATAAAGTGATCCAGTTCAATCTTTTGCATATGGTTGTCCAGTTTTCCAAACATCATTTATTATAGTTATTTATTTACTGTCTTTTCTCCATATATATTATTGACTCCTTTGTCATAAATTAATAGGCCATATATATTTGAGTTTATTTCTGGGCTTTCTATTCTATTCCATTGATCTAATAGTCTGTTTTTATGCTAATACTATATTGTTTCAATTTCTAAAACTGCAATATAGTTAGAACTCAGCATAATTCCTCCAGCTTTTTTCTTCTTTTTCAAGGTTGTTTTGAACATTCAGAGTCTTTAATAGTCCCATACAAATTTTAGGACTGTTTTTTTCTATTTCTGTGAAAAATACCATTGCGATTTTCATAGGTATTGCATTCAATCTCTATATGCTTTGGGTACTATGGAATTGTAATGGTTTAGTGGGTAAAGGTGGAGAAGGCAATGGCACCCCACTCCAGTACTCTTGCCTGGAAAGTCCCATGGACGGAGGAGCCTGGTGGGCTGCAGTCCATTGGGTCGCGGAGAGTCTGACACGACTGAGCGACTTCACTTTCACTTTTCACTTTCATGCATTGGAAAAGGAAATGGCAACCCACTCCAGTGTTCTTGCCTGGAGAATCCCAGGGATGGCAGAGCCCGATGGGCTGCCGTCTATGGGGTCGCACAGAGTCTGACATGACTGAAGCGACTTAGCAGCAGCAGCAGTGGGTAAAGGTCATTCACCTTTGTGATTAAATTTATTCCTAAGTATTTTATTCTTTTTAATGAAATTGTTGATGGGATTCTTTCTTATATTCTCTTTCAGAAAGTCACTTATTTGTGGATAGAAATGCAATGATTTCTGTATATTGATTTTAAATCATGCAATTTCACTGAATTCTTTTATTAGCTATAATAATTTTTTAGTGAAGTCTTTATGGTTTTCTATATATAGTATTATGACATCTGCAAATAGTAAACGTTTTACTTCTTCTTTTTCAGTTTGGTTACCTTTTATTCTTTTTTTGATCTGATTACATTGATTAAGACTTCCGATACTAATATTGAAAAAAAATGGTGATAATGGGCGCCTTGTGTTGTTCCTGATCTTATAGGGGAAGCTCTTACTGAAACATGAATGTTGGCTATGGGCTTGTCATATTTATTTTATTGAAGTATGTTCCTCAGTATCCACTTTACTGAGAGATTATATCATCAGTAGATGTTGAATTTTGTTAAAAGCTTTCTCTGCATCTATTGAATTGATCATATGATTTTTATTTTGTCTTGTAAATGTGATTTACCAAATTGACTTGTTTATGGATGTTGAATCATTTTTACACTCCTGGAATAAATCCCAGTTGATTGTGATGTGCAATTCTTTAAATGTATTATTGAAGTTGGTTTATTAATTTGTTGTTGAACATTTTTACATCTGTGTTCATCAGGGATACTGGCCTATAATTTTCTTTTCTATGGCATCCTAGTCTGGTTTTGGTATCAGGGTGGTGCTGGTTACATAAAATGAGTTTGGAAGAGTTCCTTTCTTTTTCTGTTTTTTGAAAGAGTTTAAGAAGGATCAGCATTGATTCTTCCTTGAATGTTTGGTAAAATCTACCAGTGAAGCAGTATGATCCTGGACTTTTGTTTGTTGAAGCTTTTTGATTACTCCTTTAATCTCTTTACTAGTAATTGGTCTGTTTAGATTTTTTTTTTTTTCTTTCTGTTTCTTAAGTCAGTCTTGGTAGGTTGTATCTATCTGTTGTATGTTCCTAAGAGTTTATTTCTTCTAGGTTGTCCAATTTGTTGACATGTCATTGCTCATACTGCATCATATCATTGCTCACAGTCATTTTTATTTCTGCAGTATCAGTTGGAAAATCTCCTCTTTCATTTCTTAATTTATTTCAGTCCTCTCTTTTATTCCGTACTGAATCTATCTAAAGGTATGTTAATTTTGTTTATCTTTGTAAAGAACCTGATGTTAGCTCCTTTGATTTTTTTTCTATTGTCTTTTTAGACTCTATTTCATTTTTTTTTTTTTTTTGGTGTGATTTTTGTTAGTTCCTTCCTTCTACTAACTTTGATTTTCATTCTTCCTTTTCTAGATCCTCAAGTTGTAAAGTTACGTCGTTTATTTGAAATTTTCTTGTTCCTTGAGTTAGGTGTTTATCATTGTGAACTTCTTATAGTTGTTTCTGCTGCATGTCATAAATTTTGATTGTTAAATGTCCATTTGCATTTTTCCCAAGGTAATTTTTCATTTCTCCTTTGACCAGTTGTTAAGTTGTATGTTGTTCAGTTGTATGTTGTTCAATCTCCATATGTTTGTGAACTTTCAATTTTATTTGAGGCAATGACACCCCACTCCAGTGCTCTTGCCTGGAAAATCCCACGGATGGAGGAGCTTGGTGGGCTGCAGTCCATGGGGTCGCTAGGAGTCAGACATGACTGAGTGACTTCACTTTCACTTTTCACTTGCATGCATTGGAGAAGGAAATGGCAACCCACTCCAGTGTTCTTGCCTGGAGAATCCCAGGGATGGGGAGCCTGGTGGGCTGCCATCTATGGGTCGCGCAGAGTCAGACACGACTGAAGCGATGCAGCAGCAGCAGCAGCAATTCACATCTAGCTTCATAAATTGTGATTTGAAAAAAAATGCTTGATAGAATTTCAGTTTTCTTAAATTTGAGATTTGTTTGTGTCCAAATGTATATTCCATCTTGGAACATGTCCTATGTATTCTTGAAAAGAATGTATATTCTTTTGCTTTTGGATGGAATATTCTATAAATATCTGCTAAATCTCTCTAGTCTAATGTGTCATTTAATGCCAGTATTTCCATATAGATTTTCTGTCTGGATGTAAATGGAGTATTAAAATACCACTGATGTAATTCACTGATCTAAATGGAGTAACAAAATTTGCTACTATTATTGTGTTAATGTCTATTTCTCCCAGTAGGCCTGTTAATATTTGCTTTATATATTTAGGTAGTCCTATGTTTAGTGCATAAATATTTACAGATGTTATGTCTTCTTATTAAATTGTCTCCTTTATTATTATGTAACATGCTTCCTTTTCTCTAATTACAGTCTCAGTTTAAAAATCTATTTTTTAAAATATAAATTTATTTATTTTAATTAGAGGTTAATTACTTTACAATATTGTATTGGTTTTGCCATACATCAACATGAAACCGCCATGGGTGTACATGTGTTCCCCATCCTGAACCCCCTCCCACTTCCCTCCCCATCCCATACCTCTGGGTCATCCCAGTGCACCAGCCCCAAGCATCCTGTATCATGCATCAAACCTGGACTGGTGATTCGTTTCATATAAAATATTATACATGTTTCAATGCCATTCTCCCAAATCATCCCACCCTCTCTCTCTCCTAGAGTCCAAAAGACTGTTCTATACACCTGTGTCTCTTTTGCTGTCTCTATTTTGTCTTATATTAGTATAGCCACTCCAGCTTTCTTTTAGCTTCCATTTACATGGATTTTAAAAGTTCAATTCCTTCACATTCAGTCAGTGTGTTCTTAACTCTGAAGAGCTTCTCTCATAGGCTGCATATAGATGGATCTAGGTTTTTTGTTTTTGTTTTTATCCATGAAGCTAGTCTGTTTCTTTGATTGAAGAATGTGGTCCATTAGTAATTAAAATGATTATTGATAGGTATATTTTGACACGTTATTAATTGTTTTCTGGCTGTTTTTGTAGTTTTTCTCTTTTTTTCTTCTTGATCTTTTGCTTTGTGTTTTGATGAGTTTCTTTAGTACTATGCTTATATTCTTTTTTCTTTATCGTTTGTGTGTTAACTATAATTTTTTGTTTTGTGATTATCAGGAAACTTACATAAAACAAATTATATTTATAACAGTCTATTTTTAAGTAGATAATAACTTAAGTTTGGTCTCATTGTAAAGCTCACTATTGTTACTCTCCCCTCAAATACTGTGTTTTTAATGTCACATTTTACATCTTTTTTATTTTCTGTATCTCTTAACTAATTATTATAATCATATTTTTACTACTTTTGTCTTTTATCCTAACTTTACAAGTGATTAAAGCCTGACATTTACTATATATTTACCATTCCTTTGAGATTTATTTTTTCATATGTTTTCTTGTTACTAATTAGAACTGTTTCTTTTCAGTTAAAAAATGTCCCTTTAATAAGTTTTGTAAAGCCAGTTTAATGGTGATGAATTCCTTTACTATTTACTTGTCTGGAAGAATCTTTCTCTACTTCTGAATGAAAACTTTGACAAGTAGAATATTCTTGATTGATTTCTTTCCTTTCAGCATTTTAAATATGTGGTGCCTCTCCTTACTAGCCTGTAGTTTTCTGCTGAAAGTCTGCTGTAAGTCTTATTGGGTTCCTTTGTAACTAATTGTTTTGCTTCTGCTGATTTTAATATTATCTCTTTGCTTTAACTTTTGACATTTTAATTTCAATGTGTCTTGGTGTGGGCCTCTTTGGGTTCCTCTTGTTTGAAACTCAAGGATTCCTCAATCTGGATGTCTTTCTTTTCCCAGGTTAGGAAAGTTTTCAGCCATCATTTCTTCAAATAAGATTTCTTCCACTTCTGTCTCTCCTCTCCTTTTGGGAGCCCTGTGAGGCAAATGTTATTCCATTTGATGTTGTACATAAGCCCATTAAGCTAACTGTCCCTTAACTTTTCTGATTCTTTTTGGTGCTCTTATTGAGTTCCACTGCCTTTCTTTGAGCTGACTGATCCTTTCTGCCTGTTTATTTTGCTGTTAAAAAAATAAATATATTTTTCTGCTCAGTTATTGTATTCTTCACTTCTGTGACTTCTGTTGGGTACTTTCTTATATTTTCCATCTCTTTGTTTAATTTCTCATTGTGTTCATCTACTCTTCTCCACAATTTTGTTGAGTATCATAATTGCCATCATTACTTTTAACTCTTTATTGGGTAAATTATTTTTCCTTGTTTCATTAAGGTGTTGTTGTTTTTTGTTTTTTTTTTTTCCTGAGGTTTTATCTTGTTTTCTTCATTTGGTTCATGGTCTTCTGTTCTTCATTTTGCTTAGCTTTCTGTATTGGTTTCTATCTTATCAATGAAACAACCACCTTTACAAGTCTGGAAGGATTGGCCTTGTGTAGGAGATGAACCTTGTCATTAAACTATCTCAAGTCTTGATTGTCTCCCAAGCCTCTGTGCTTGTCCAAGCTGTCTATTATATTTTCCCTAACTCCCAGTATTTGAGGATGTGTTAAGTCCTGTCAGTGTCTTATACTGGGGAGTCTCCTCACATAGATTTAGACTGACAGGAAGCCAGTCCCTCAGGCATCAACTTTTTAAAGTATGCAAATATATAAAGTGCCATAGGACTGTCGGCCTAAGTTCTGCCATCCACCAGAACCAGACAGTCTGGAGTTGTCCCTGTGTGGAAGTCACAGAGATGAGTGCCCCAGATGAGTGCATCTGCTCTTTTCTGGTTGATACTGCTGAGTTGGGGCAAGGCAGAGGGGAAATACAAGATGCATCTGCAGTCCGTGTTCCTTGAGAGCAGTTCCATAGGCTACGAAATGTGTGCCAGACCTGAAGCCTGCCCCTCAGGCCAGAGTTCCAGGACAATTTTTCTCAGAAGGATTGGAAAGAGTGTCTCAGTCCACAGTCTGTGAAGTGCCTTGGAGGGGTGTGTGTGTGTGTGTGTGAGTGTGCACAACTTCTAAGTCGCTTCAAACATGTCTGACTCTTTATAACCCCATGAACTGTAGCCCACCAGGATCCTCTGTCCATGGGATTCTCTGGGCAAGGATACTGGAGTGGGTTGCCATGCGTTCCTCCAGGGGATCTTCCTGACCCAGGGATTGAAGCAGGGTCTCTTATGTCTACCTGCATTGGCAAGCAGATTCTATACCACTAGTGCCACCTGGGAAACAGTAGTCTGCCAAGAAATGTCTCTATAATTGCCACAATCCTATGAGATCCAGGAATGAAAGATCCTTCAGCCACCAGAGACAGATGATTAAAGGCTGTCTCCTGGGCAGAAACTGCAAAAACCAGAGCACCAGAAATAAAAACCAGGGTACAAGATGCATGTAAAAACTCCCCTCCAGTAGATGCTGGTGCTCTGGCACATGGATGGAGCATGAAAATAGCTCTTACCCTCTGAGGTCTCTGGAAAGGACTGCAGTCAGCCCCTAGATGCATGTTTAATTAGAAGTCTGCTCCTTCAGCTGTAGTCATTTTGATTACCTGATAGAACTTCTTAATAGAAAAAAGTAGCTCCTGGGACTGTTGCTTTTGCTGTGTCCTGGGAGTGGTAGATGTTTAAAGATCCTTTTTCCATTAGTTACAGTCCTGTGGGATCCACTGGGCTCCAGAACCAGGCAATGTAGAGGTGTCCCTAGCTGCAGTCACAAAAAAATGGAGTACCAGGCAAGAATATGAGCGCCTTTTTGGGTGACATCAATTATTATAGTTGCATGGCACCAGGAATGCAAGCTCTGCTGGACTCCAAAGCCACGGCAATTAAGAGGCATCCTCTGGGTGGCAGGAGTAAAAAATGGGGGAAGAAACTCATGTAAAATCTGTCTCCTGGAAGATACTGGTATTCTAGAGCATAGCAAAAGGAGAGCACAAAGTTCACCTCAGCCAAGTCTCCATCCCTGGAGAGTGTTCCAGCAGGCTGCTAGGTGTGTTTGCTGAATTAGACACCTGCCCACTTGGCTTGCACTTTAATATCAACATAGGAGCCTCCCTCACTTTCAGTCCGGATGCAGTCAACTGCTTTGATCTGGGCTCTGGGGTGGGTGAGCCCATTAAAACCAGTTTCTCAGATTGCTTCACTTCAGTGTGGTTTTCTTCTCATTTGCCACAGTCTTGAGGGTTTGCTACAGGATGTGAGCCCCACTGGTTTTCAAAGGTACATGGTTTTGGGTTTTATCTCTAAAGTGTATATTCTTTAAAGTTGGGGTGCTTCATGTGGGCTTTAAATGCTTCACTCCTTAGGGAAAGGCTCTGGGCTCCAAGTTCCCCCATATTGTGACATGCTGTACCTAGGGTAGGGTTTATGGAAAGATTGTGTGCTAGTTTGTCCTATCCACTTCAGTGTGGTTTTATTCTCATTTGCCTAATTATCAGTGGCTTAGTTGCCACTTAGGCAGCCTTTATGTTTTGTTTTGTTTTTTGGGTGGGGGTTGTTGTCGTTGTTTGTTTTTTAGAGGAAATTGTTCTATATTAAGCTGTAGATTTAGGGTATTTGTGGGGGCAGGTGAGTACAGGGTCTTCCCACATCATCATCTTGAACTGGACCCATCTAATTTTGTATTTAAATTAGAAGATAATGAGACAGATCAGTGAGGAAGTTGTTTTCATAAATTTATAGACTTTGGCATTAAATATTCATGGTAAAGATCCCCCTTGCCAGTGCAGGAGATATAAACAGACAGGGGTCGATCCCTGAGTTGGTAAGATCCCTTGGAGGAGGGCATGGCAACCGTGACTGAAGCAACTCAGCGTGCATGCATGTGTTAAATATTGGATTAGAGTTTTGATGGTGAAATAGTGTGATTTTATTATAGAATCATTAAAAGAGAAGTAACAGGTAATTACCTGTAAATACTGTCATAGGTGGAGTTATTCCTAAACCTCTCCGTTGTTTGACTGGAATATGAGCATGCTGTGTGAGAAGAATGGCCTGACTAGGGGAGGCACCATCAGGAAGATTCTCATGCACTTGCCTCCATAGAGAGCAACAAATATTGTCAGTTATTCCAATTTGAAACCATGCTGGGAAACCAACAAAGCACTCAAGTTTCTTGCCTTGATAAATCTGTTCTCTTGCTGAAGAGCAAACTGCCTCCCTTGACATCTTTCTGCCAAAAATTTTATCCAGAAACAAAATATAACACTCCTTTCCCACAGACTGAATTCTGCCTTTAAAATGTTACATTTGCCTTTGTTTACAGATATAAACTATATCTAATTGATGTCTTTGGGATTCAGCTGCATGCTAGCTTAACATTTGGGTGCTATTCTTTGATGATGCTGACAAAAATATGACCAATGTTTTCCACAAAATATACTACCTAGTATTACTTTTATTCACAAATAAAATGAATTTTTTAGGCCAATGTAACTCACATTTCCACAAAGAAGTTCAGATTCTGAGTAGCTGGGTGGAGGTAAAAGTTTTTCAAGACAGAACTCACTATATGAAGACAGGTACCAATTATATCAAAATATTATTAAAAAATACATTCCCAATAAGGAATAGCCCAGGGATAGTAAAATCTTTTTCTATCAATGACATTTCTCCTATTTGTCAATGTTACCCTAGCTATATATAACTTCATATTAAATTGTTTTAATACCCATATTCTCTCTTCTCTGTTATAACTAGAACAATAAAATGCTGATTTTGAGAGTATTTATTTGATTTAAATATTTAATGTTCATAACATATTGTTCTATGATTTTATTATGTATTTAGAAAAAAAAAATCAGTGACCAGTCTAGGTAGGGGTTGTGAACACAGATGATAAATCTCCTGCTTTTAAATTTCCCACAGTCCTGGTGTGAAGCCTGTGCCCAAGACCTACTGGGAGTTAGGAGAGTAGATATTAAGGTAGGAAGCTCATATCTAGAGAGAGTCGTGAAGAGAAGCTTCCCAGGAAAGGAGACCTTTGAGTTGAGTTTTAAAGAATAAGTAATTACCGTAGACAGCAATAGGAAAATATTCTGTTTGGGAATATCTTATATTAAATATTGCTTAAAGCAAGTCATATTTTTAGCATAATATATGAATACTATATATAGATATTATAGCTAGTTTTAACTATTATAGCTAATCTATGTTACCTAAAATATTTAATCAGACCTGGAATTTGGTAATTATTGAGTGGATTAATATGAGAAGGTGTGCATTGGGAGAGGTAACATAGGTTTTAGGTATGTGTGAGGAGAAAAGGGGGCTTCCCAGATGGCACTAGTAGTAAAGAAATCATCTGCCAATGCAGGAGACGTAAGTAAGAGACAAAGGTTTGATCCCCTGGAGGAGGAAATGGCAACCTACCCCAGTAGTCTTGCCTGGAGAATCCTATGGACAGAGGAGCCTGGCAGGCTATGGCCCATAGGGTTCAAAGAGTTGGACACGACTGAAGCGACTTAGTACACAAAAATGAGAAGAAAAGGGAAGAAGTAGATCACTATAATTAGTTTATAAGAGCAAATAGGATGCACATATTTTCCAGAGATTAGGCCTGGAAACATAATCTCTTTTTATGGCCTATAAGAAAGAAAATATAGAAACCTTCTTGTACAACCTGATGTATATTTTTCTTAGTGTTAGTATAGATATATTAGGTTTAAATTAACTGATTGTTCAATTTCCAAATATCCCAATATAAATATTTCTTTTTATTTCTTGTTATGAAAAGTATCATATATTTAAAAGCTTGTTGTTGAATTCCTTTTTCTTCTTAGAGGTTAAGAGAATATAATGGTTAACCATAAGGTTAACATTCGTAAGGCATATGTTAAACCTCTACACCTGTCCCTCTTTTTGGTTTTATGTTTAGGAATTCATGACCAAGCAAATGGCATCTCTGAGACACATCTACTATAAATCGAAATTTAATTGCAAACCAATGGAGAAGGCAATGGCACCCCACTCCAGTACTCCTGCCTGGAAAATCCCATGGGCGGAGGAGTGTGGTAGGCTGCAGCCCACGGGGTCGCAAAGAGTCGGACACAACTGAACGACTTCACTTCCACTTTTTACTTTCATGCATTGGAGAAGGAAATGGCAACCCACTCCAGTGTTCTTGCCTGGAGAATCCCAGGGACGGGGGAGCCTAGTGGGCTGCCGTCTATGGGGTCGCACAGAGTCGGACACGACTGAAGTGACTTAGCAGCAGCATCAGCAGCAGCAGCAACTGAAAGTTTAAATTTATTTTTCTAAAATTCATAACATATTTTTATGAAAATTGAAACATGAGAGTATTACTTGATTTTTCTACATGATTTAACAAGTACATCGGATTGAATTATTTCTGATAAAATAAATTCATTTGCCTAATTTTTCTATATTATTGTCAGGTTTTAGAAGGCAGCATGTTTAATTGTTGGCATATTCTACATTAAAACAGATTCAATATTTAAGAGTTTCTGCTAAGGTGCTACAAATACAGTACAGAGTGTCTCCAGCTTTCTGACGTGTTAAGAAAAATTAAAACACAAAGTGACACCATGCTACCTATTATTTTATAAAATTTATCAAAATTTCTTCTATTTCCTGTTAAGGATACTTACAATATATTAAATATATATATATATATATATATATATATTATATATATATAATATATTTAGCATATATAATATATAATATATATATATAATATAACATATTAAAATCATTGTTTGTCTTATAAATAAGGTAAATTAAAACTAACCCCAAAACTCTCTAGTGAATTTTTATTTTATAGAAAACTATTTATTCCCATATAATATTATTTTCTAACAACTGAGTTTTATTCCTTACTTTAAAATTTGCACCAATAGTTATAAATGCGTAAACTATCTATTGTAATAACTATTAAAGTGATAGGTACAGCCCCATTGTGTCATACAAATGAAACGTATTCTGCAAAACATTTCATTGCTACTAATATTCCTGTTTATTTTTAGTGGCCCTCTTAAAATGAAATTGTTTCCTAATTATACCCTAATGTTTTTCTACCTTAATATTTCCATGTTATTAAGGCATGTCTAAAAATGACAGGGGAGTCATTGCAAATCTCATTAGTTTTTATATCCCTGAAATTCAATTTCATCAGAGAACTCCTGTATTTTAAGATACATCCTTAATTTTATTCCTTTAGCTGATTTGAAATATATAATCACTCATTTGAGGGTATAAATGTTTGCAGTTTGAGTTTAGCATATCTTTAACTTTTGGTGGAATTAGCAGTCTGTAGCAATTAGAGAAGGGTGCTGGCCATGTGAAATTTTTAGAAGATTAATTAAAATAGCTAATACAAAAATGTACTTCAGTATTGGGACAATGTAGTGAAGTGGTATAGCTGCATGAATTTTATTAGTTGGTTTTCTTGGTGAATTATTCAGTGTCTGTTGCATGCTGGGAACTGTTGTTTAAATCTAGTAAAATTAATGATATTAATCAATTGTTAATCTTATTTATGCAGTCACATATATGGAGAGGGGAACCACTACTGTAAATTATAGCTATCATCAAGTTTTGAGAAATAGTTGTCAGTCATTTGTTATAGACCAGGCAATACAAAAGCAGTGGGGAGTCCTACAAAGAATTATCCAGTTTCTTTACATTGAGAAACTCATGGAATTAGGGAGTATTGATGACTTTTGTTTATGAGCATTTTTCTGTACAGTGAAAGTCCAGGTTCTCTTCGTTCTCTTTAAATATGGCAACAATTTCTTCTGATGAGGGAAAAATCATCATTACCATAAATGTCAACTTGTGGAGCACAAATTTCTGATTGCTGTTTTGACCTACTTACCTTTAGTTTGTTAGCAGAGGCTGTGAACGTTTAGTGTTACTTTAGACATCAAAGAATGAAAACAATAAAATTCGTAAGACAACCAAGATTTATAGAAATTTCCCTAGGAGAAGAGATCAATAGTTCATCTAGATGGATATATTTCTTCTGAGTATTTATTTTCCAAAATAAGACCAGGTATTTTAAGGAAAACAAACCTAATTTGCTACAGGGAAAATCTTTTCTTTATTTCATTAATGATTAAATAAAGGAAAATGATGTATTCAAAGTCAGGGTAAAATTATTATTCTATCTCAATAGTGAATAAAATGCTTTTTAATTTAAAATGTATCTTCTTTTCATCAACTTTTATAGAATAAAATAGACTTTTAGTCATTTTTTGCATCTCATTACACATGAGGCTATACATGATAGAATTAAAAAGTTTGAGAATGGGGACTCAAAAAATAGCAGACATATTTTTATGAAAGTGAAAAAGCCTCTGACCAGCTGCTCTGTGACTTTGGTGTGTAATAGAACTACTCCGAACAGTATTTTGTTCCTTTGTAAGTTATTTATGTGCACTGAATTTTGTCTTTGCTAAAGTAGGTAGAACTACTTTCATACCACAGAATAAGATTTAAATATGATCAATCTACTATATAAAATAGAGTAACAAATTAAAAGCTAACTAAAGTTGGATTCTGGAAAAAAAAAAAAAACTTTAAAATTTTAATAGGCTTTTAGATGGTGGAACTAGAATTAGTTTTCCAAAGCAATGGGGATTTGGTATAAATACAATGTATCCTGTGAGTCTGGACCCTGATTTTTCAATGTCTGTCATCTCATTGTAAGACATATTTAGTATTCTGCATTATTGTGGATGTACTAACAAATTCTATGCACTTAAGACCATAGTCTGAATGTTGATGCAAAATAACCTTTTTTTTTTTTTTTAATCAGAAGCATTTCTTAATCAGGATCAGTTAGTGTTGGTTAACATTATAATAAAAAAATAAATATATCTTTACAAGGCACCAGGAAATTATCACAAGAAGGGAAAATATATATTCTAGTGGTATGTGGATAGTTGTTACATTACACATTCTAGACTCCCTATATACCTAGGCCTTTGGACAACCTCTTCTATACTATCACAAGGAAGCTCTGTCATATCATCTTTATTTGCTATAGAGTTCCTTTGGTTCTTGGAGAAGGCGATGGTACCCCACTCCAGTACTCTTGCCTGGAAAATCCCATGGATGGAGGAGCCTGGTGGGCTGCCGTCCATGGGGTCACGAAGAGTCGGACACGACTGAAGCGACTTAGCAGCAACTTTTGGTTCTAACATTCAGTCATCCAGTCAAAGTGATTCAGGCATTCCTATTCAGTTCAAATATATGAAGTAGAGAATTTCGGTTTAGTGCATAATGTCAGCAAATTTAGATTGAACAAAAATTATATTTTTTTCACCTTGATCCAACACACCAAGAATTCACTCCCATACATAAGCAGAGACATCACTTTCTGACAAAAGTGAGTGAGTGAAAGTTGCTCAGTCATGTCCAACTCTTTGCAACCCCATGGACTATACAATCCATGGAATTCTCCATGCCAGAATAATGGAGTGGGTAGCTGTTCCCTTCTCCAGCTGACAAAGGTCTGTATAGTCAAAGCTATGGTTTTTCCAGTAGTTGTGTAAGAGTTGGACCATGAAAAAGGCTGAGCACCAAAGAACTGATACTTTTGAATTGTGATGCTGAAGAAGATTCTTGAGACTCCCTTGGATAGCAGGGAGATCAAACCTAATCCTGAAGGAAATCAACCCTGAATATTCATTGGAAGGACTGATGTTGAAGCTGAAGCTCCAATACTTTGGCCACCTGATGAAAAGAGCCGACTAATGGGAAAAGACCCTGATGCTGGGAAAGACAGAGTGGAGGAGGAGAAGGGGATGATAGAGGATGATGGCTGGATTGCATTAGTGACTCAATGGGCATAAATTTGAGCAAACTGTGGGAGATAGTGAAGGACAGGGAAGCTTGGTGTGCTGCAGTTCATGGGGTCACAAAGAGTCAGGTTTAGTGACTGAACAACAACAAAATTATATTTTTCTCACCTTGATCCAACACATTGAGAATTCCTTCCCATACATACTTCCCATAATTTGTCTACATTGTTGGCTAAATTTTGCAATTCCTTTGATGAGGCTACTAAGTTTTGCTGAGTCAGACTAAGTACTTGAATCCCCTGGGCTTGCATGGTGCAGGGATGAGCTGAATCAACTGTCTCCTGCCTGAATACTAACTACCTTGGAGGAGGTTATAACCCTTTCTTCAGATAAGAGTAAGACAAACACCTTAAAGAAGGAAGGGCTTCTGCTATTCGCAAAGGTTTGGTAGAATTAAAAGGTTCAAGGTCTTTACCTTCATCAGAATTTACACACGTACAATCTTTATTTATATAACTCATTTTATTGTTTTCAATTAAGCCACTAACAAAGGATACTATTTGCATATGACCATGACTTATCATTTTGGTAAACTTTTCTTAGTTTTAATTGGAGGATAATTGCTTTACAATGTTATGTTGGCACACATACAATCTTGATGTTTAGGTTCTTTCTTCCTCCCAGTCTGTGTCCTATAGTAATGCCATGTTAGTGCTCAGTATTTTTGTATCTTGCTAATTACTAAGTACTGACATTAATCAGATCATCCTGGTGGAAAGGAAGCCCATATTGTTGAACCCAGGTATGATCTTTATTTCTAATATCATTTTTTTTAAATTGTAAGCCTATTGAGTAATGGGATCACTCAGAGAAAAGACTGATGGACATCCACAGATTGAGTTATCAGATCCGCCTGATTTTTGACTACCTTCTCTTTGGTGAGCATTCATGTGGAACAGACCCAAAGTCCATTCTGGGAGGTTCAGCTGTGTAACGTTTCCTTCCCTTATTTATCATCAATCTTCTTTTCAAGTCTGTGAACGTTTATATGTGTGAACCAATAGCTTGTGTTAAGAGTACAGATCTATGATTCAAACTAAAAATTCCTTAGAGGCAGAATAAAAACAACAAAGCAAACAAATGCAAAAAAAAAAAAAAAAAAGAGAGAGAGAGAGAGAAAGATATACTGTGCCAAGTTCTGCCTGTTACAGAATTTTCTTTCCAAATGTCTGTTGAGAATAACCCAACTGGGACTATAGTTGTTTATTCTGGTAGATGTCATCACATCATGAAAAAACAACTGCAAAACATTAAACTTTTCATATTGAAGTCTCTGTGAAGACTTATGTGGACTGAGAAACTGCTAATGGCATAAAAGAAATACCCAGGGTGTAGGAACAATTTATTCCTCAAACTTATAGTGTTTCTAAGAACCTGCTTGAGTTCAATATTGAATGTGATTGATTTTAGGTGCCAAATAACACATCGACTTTATTCCCAGTCTGACTCAACCATATACCATTTTTTTAAAAAAACTCTGTGTTCCGTTCAAATATGTAATGAATACATAACAAAGTACCTGTTTATATTCTCTCCTCCCTTATTTAGTACCATCAAAATCTGCCAGGATCACCATTACAAATAAGCACAATCTTATAATTCCTTTGGCGTGTAACCCTTTTGTTCTTAGATTTGATTTTGTAATTTACTCCTCAGCCATAACTAATTCTGATTGTAGTTATTAGTCAGGAGTCATAAGGAAAGTTGTTTATCACCTTGCAAAGAAGCTACATCATGTGATGTCACAACAGGATCCTCATGAAAGGAAGGACCAGCATCATATGGCAGGAAGAGACATCCCAATCTTTCCCATAATAGTTCTTGCTTCCCCATAACAGGCTGGTGTGGCTGTGAGTTTGATCGACTTTGTGACTCAGCAGTGTACAAAATTGAATTCTGTATCTGACTTTGGTATGTCAATCATGTGTCTTCAAATGGACTACTTTAAGGTAGTCATGCTTGCCATGCTCTGGGCCAGGCAAGTGAAGTCGCTCAGTTATGTCCAACTCTTTGTGACCCCATGGACTGTAGCTCACCAGGATACTCTGTCCATGGGATTCTCCAGGCAAGAATACTGGAGTGGGTTGCCATTTCCTCCTCCAGGGGATCTTCCTGACCCAGGGAATGAACCTGGGTTTCCTGCACTCCTGTTATTTACTCTCTGGGCCTCACTTTTCAATGGTAACTGCATAGTTTCAATATCTCCAAACATGTTTTTGAATAGACAAATTCCAACACTGGATAAATAGATCTAGAGGGCTTATTGCCCCAAATTACTTCTAGTACCAAATATTATATGAAATATAATCTGCAGTAAATAATGAAACCTTTCTAGCTAATTTAAAGAGAAAATATTTTTGGACAAGCACTCATTTAGTTGGAGAATCAAGGAGGCACTCACTCAGGGTTGTATTAGCTGTGATGCAGAGACCAGGGGAGTTTTCTTGAGGAGTCTTATATCCAACTTTCTGAAAGAATTCTGATGTTCAGGGTTTTTAATAATATTTACTGCAAGTCAAAGTCATACATCTATTTTTCTTCAATTCTTTTAAACAGATTGGTAGTAACTTGTGAAGTAAGATTAGAGAAATTGTGTGTCTATTTTTTAAAAATAATTAAATGTTAAATTTATGAAAACTCAGAAACTGTAGAATAAAATGCTGAACCCACTGGACTATAATTCTATAAATAGCTACAAAGTCTAAAGAAAACAGTGAGGAAAGATGTTATTTTATAGGAAAATAAGTCCTTGCTTAAAGCCAAAGGAAATAATATACTCAAATACAAAGGACCAGTTTCATAAAATGCCTAAGTCCAAACACAAAGGTATTGTACCAATGATACATATAGTAAAGACATTGATCAAAACAACAGTGAAAGTCATGGAGAAGTATATTGAGACAAGATTAAATTTCTATTTTTTTTAAAAAAATGTTACAACTTACTTCTTTTGATGCCAGTAAGATATTATATAGCAGTATTTTGTCAGGAGGGCTGTCATCTTGAAATATTGTATTTCTAAGAGAAAAGAAAGGAACAAAACCAGCTGTTGGAATCATATATTACTCTTTCATTTTCTTAGGGTATGAAGATTGTCTTTTTCTTTCTCTCATACAGTTAAATAACTATACATTTATGTTTTTTTTCATTGGATGGCCCACCATCCTGAATTGTCCAGGCAAAATTTTGAGTTTGTCTTCGCCAGATTCTGAAGGTTTCACTTTTTCTGGACTGACATGATATTAATTTCTCACATTACATTTCTGATACAATTTTGGTAGTGATTTATCGGTGGCCTCAAAAAGACACGTTGAAGTCTACACCTCTAGTATTTGTGAATGTGACCTTTTTGGAAATAAAATCTTTGCAGGTATAATTAAGTTAAGAATCTCCAATATTATTCACAATATCCAAAAGTCTGAAACAACCGATAGGTCCCTCAGTGAATGAACAAATAAGAAATTGTGGGATTGCTGGATCATAAGGCAGTTCTATTTCCAGTTTTTTAAGGAATCTCCACACTGTTCTCCATAGTGGCTGTACTAGTTTGCATTCCCACCAACAGTGTAAGAGGGGTCCCTTATCTCCACACCCTCTCCAGCATTTATTGCTTGTAGACTTTTGGATCGCAGCCATTCTGACTGGCGTGAAATGGTACCTCATAGTGGTTTTGATTTGCATTTCTCTGATAATGAGTGATGTGGAGCATCTTTTCATGTGTTTGTTAGCAATCTGTATGCCTTCTTTGGAGAAATGTCTATTTAGTTCTTTGGCCCATTTTTTGATTGGGTCATTTATTTTTCTGGAGTTGAGCTGTAGGAGTTGCTTGTATATTTTTGAGATTAGTTGTTTTTCTCTTGCTTCATCTGCTATTATTTTCTCCCATTTTGAAGGCTGTCTTTTCACCTTGCTTATAGTTTCATTTGTTGTGCAGAAGCTTTTAAGTTTAATTAGGTCCCATTTGTTTATTTTTGCTTTTATTTCCAATATTCTGGGAGGTGGGTCATAGAGGATCCTGCTGTGATGTATGTCAGAGGGTGTTTTGCCTCTGTTCTCTTCTAGGAGTTTTATAGTTTCTGGTCTTACATTGAGATCTTTAATCCATTTTGAGTTTATTTTTGTGTATGGTGTTAGAAAGTGCTCTAGTTTCATTCTTTTACAAGTGGTTGACCAGTTTTCCCAGCACCACTTGTTAAAGAGGTTGTCTTTAATCCATTGTATATTCTTGCCTCCTTTGTCAAAGATAAGGTGTCCATATGTGCATGGATTTATCTCTGGGCTTTCTATTTTGTTCCATTGATCTATATTTCTGTCTTTGTGCCAGTACAATACTGTCTTGATGACTGTGGCTTTGTAGTAGAGCCTGAAGTCAGGTAGGTTGATTCCTCCAGTTCCATTCTTCTTTCTCAAGATAGCTTTGGCTATTCAAGGTTTTTTGTATTTCCATACAAATTGTGAAATTATTTGTTCTAGCTCTGTGAAGAATACCGTTGGTAGCGTGATAGGGATTGCATTGAATCTATAAATTGCTTTGGGTAGTATACTCATTTTCACTATATTGATTCTTCCAATCCATGAACATGGTATATTTCTCCATCTATTAGTGTCCTCTTTGATTTCTTTCACCAGTGTTTTATAGTTTTCTATATATAGGTCTTTAGTTTCTTTAGGTAGATATATTCCTAAGTATTTTATTCTTTTCATTGCAATGGTGAATAGAATTTTTTCCTTAATTTCTCTATTTTCTCATTATTAGTATATAGTGTATAGGAATGCAAGGGATTTCTGTGTGTTGATTTTATATCCTGCAACTTTACTATATTCATTGATTAGCTCTAGTAATTTTCTGGTGGAATCTTTAGGGTTTTCTATGTAGAGTATCATGTCATCTGCAAACAGTGAGAGTTTTACTTCTTCTTTTCCAATTTGGATTCCTTTTATTTCTTTTTCTGCTCTGATTGCTGTGGCCAAAACTTCCAAAACTATGTTGAATAGTAATGGTGAAAGTGGGCACCCCTGTCTTGTTCCTGACTTTAGAGGAAATGCTTTCAATTTTTCATCATTGAGGATAATGTTTGCTGTGGGTTTGTAATATATAGCTTTTATTATGTTGAGGTATGTTCCTTCTATTGCCTTATGATCCAGCAGTCCCACTGCTGGGCATACACAGCGAGGAAACCAGAATTGAAAGAGACACGTGTACCCCAATGTTCATTGCAGCACTGTTTATAATAGCCAGGACATGGAAGCAACCTAAATGTCCATCAGCAGATGAATGGATAAGTAAGCTGTGGTACATATACACAATGGAGTATTACTCAGCCATTAAAAAGAATACATTTGAATCAGTTCTAATGAGGTGGATGAAACTGGAGCCTATTATACAGAGTGAAGTAAGCCAGAAAGAAAAACACCAATACAGTATACTAACGCATATATATGGAATTTAGAAAGATGGTAACAATAACCCTGTATATGAGACTGCAAAAGAGACACAGATGTATAGAACAGTCTTTTGGACTCTGTGGGAGAGGGAAGGGTGGGATGATTTGGGAGAATGGCATTGAAATATGTATAATATCATATATGAAATGAGTCGCCAGTCCAGGTTCGATGCAGGATACTGGATGCTTGGGGCTGGTGCACTGGGACAACCCAGAGGGATGGTATGGGTAGGGAGGAGGGAGGAGAGTTCAGGATGGGGAACACATGTATACCTGTGGCATATTCATTTTGATATATGGCAAAACTAATACAATATTGTAGAGTTAAATAAAATAAAATTTAAAAAAGAAATAAAAAAAAGAAATTGCGCTACTTACATGCAAAGGAATTTATTTCCTTATAAAGAAAGAAAGCCTGTAACATGTTACAACAAAGATAGAATTTGAGGATATTATATTAAGTGAAATAGGTATTCATAAAGAATACTGTATGGTTCCAGTATATGCATCAAACTTATAGAAGCAGAAAGTGTATTAGTGGTTGCCAGGGGCTTGAGGGTGGGAAGAGAAGAGAAATAGAGAGACGTTCAACAGATACAGAGTTTCAGTTTTGCAAGATGAAAAATTCTTGAGTCAATGTAAACGGGCTTCCTTTGTGGCTTAGCTGGTAAAGAATCCACCAGCAATGCAGGATACCTGCGCTGGGAAGATCCCTGGAGAAGAGAAACACTACCCACTCCAGTAATCTGGTTTGAGAGAATTCCATGGCCTGTATAGCAAAGAGCTGGACACGTTCACTTCAATGTAGATGGAGTTAACATTAATAAACTGTACAGTAAAAAAGGGTTGGCTTTGATTTTTTAAATTAAAAAAACAAAGATGTGGGGGTCCTATCAGACTTCTAATATAAACATAGCAGGAAATAAGAAGAGAATTCTGGCTACTTAGAAAGCATATTAATTAGTTAATTCCAACTAAATTATTTGTAATTTGAACAGTTCTTTATATATTCTAAAGAAAAGACAGAAGGGCATATATGAAAGCAGAGTGAACAGGTTTATCTAAAAACCTTACAATTTTTATATAAGTACCTAATATATCACTAGATGTAGAAGCAGAAACCACTGACTCTGAAGCCAGCCCATAAACTCAACGTCTGATGCAATGTGTTGTGTTAAATGCAGTCATCCACATCCAGCCTTCCTCCCGGTGATGTGCAGCAGCATCGCTCCCCAGAGCCACCTCCTTAGAGCTGTGCCCAAGTGACAGGTCTCTAAGTCACAGAGCTTCGCAGCACATCCCAGCTCCTCCTCCCTTATGCACACCCCAGAAGTGCATGCAATATGTCTTAGGCAGCTTGCCTAATGCATGCCTGTTCTTGCCTTTTTTTTTTTTCCAGATGGAACACAAAAACATTCTGCGTTCTTTTCTTTAAAAACATCACTCATGATTTTCTATTTATCTCTTCTCCTCCAACTTTGTAATATGTATCTGTGGTAACAGTAGGGAGCCTCTGATTGTGATTATGTTTGTGCCATCCTCTAATGCCAGGTTGTGGGACTATTAAGATACTGACTTGAATTCAACACTTCTAAAAAATTTGAAGCCAAATGGGCTCCAGAATGCGTGTCCCTTGCCGGGCAATATAGTCTTCAAGTCTGAATCTCTGAACAGGTATTGCTGTCACCTACTTTAGGACCAATAGACATCTGGAATGTGCCTTTCTTCTATTTTCTTGACCCTTGGGAAATGTTTTCTGTCCATGTGTATTGTACAATATTTATGTGAGAAACTGCTTCTCCAGGTGCTGTAGTAATTAATGTATGGATAACTTTCAGAGGATTTTTATAATGGTCAAATTTGTTTCAGAAACATTTAAAAACTGAAAGACCTCACTGTTAACTACATGCCAAAGGTAATACTATAGGATGTCTCAAATATTATTTTGATGAAAAGCAAATTATAATATAGGTAGCAATTTGTCTCTATCAAAGGGGTAAGTCTAATTTTAAAATTTACATTGCTACTGAGAATTACATAGACCAGATTTTCACAATGTTATTATTGATGAGAAATCGTCATGTGTTTGCTGGGTTCTACTTGTAGGCCAGAACATAGCACAGTCTTTTTTTTTTTTTTCTCTCTCTCTCTCTGTTTTGCCTATTTTGGACTAGATTGAACATTTTAGAATATAGGAATCCCAAGAAGGAGAATTGACATCAAATGCTTCAATATGCCTTTAGGGAGTTATTTTAAACAACTTTGGTTTCCAAAGTCAAGGACATGTTTAATTATTCAACGATATGTTTGGAGAATGGGTATCTACTTTCCGGTATTGTCAAAGTTGGCTTTTATCAGAATTCTAACTTTACCAGCAAACTGTAGTATTAGTATGAGCAAAACAATGTAGGGGTCAGCAGATTGTCAACACAGAATGCTGTCAGGGTCAACTACACAGGTTTTGGGGCTCAGTGAGAAATGAAACTGTGGAGCACCTTGTTCAAAATGCAGGAAAAATGTGCTGCTCAAGGTACTAACACATGGAGGTTTTCCCACTTTCTCTGAGGTTTTTCTCTGTGTTCTCATGGTGTTTCAATTTGCTATTTGTCAAAGTAAGAAAAATTAATGGTTTTATTTATTTAAATGTTAGTTTAATGTTACTAACATGAATTTTACCATTCATTTTTATTTTGTACAATGTCAGATTTATTTTTTTCTCTTTTTTATTATTATTATTTTTTTTTACTTTACAATATTGTATTGGTTTTAATTTTTATTGGAGTATAGCTGCTTTACAATGTTGTGTTAGTTTCTCAAAAACCTAAAAGTATAAATATCATTTGATCCAGCAATCCCACTACTGGGCATACACCCAGAGAAAAACATAATTCAAAAAGACATATACACCTTCATGTTCATTGCAGCACTATTTACAATGACCAGGACATGGAAGCAACCTAAATGTCCATCGACAGAAGAATTAAGAAGATATGGTACATGTAATGCCAGTTATAAATGAAAATAGAAGAACATTCTACTCATATGCAGAACTGTCCCCAACACCTAACTTGTATGTCCCAGTGTGTACATACATATGTATACCTACTGAAACAGTGGACATGCTACACAGAACTGACTCGAGTGCTTTCATCCTGTTTCTTCACACATGCACAGTCATCCACCACGCTCCACCTTTGGCTTACTGATTCTGATGGGGATGATCTGAAAGGGAAGGGACTGCTATTTTATGCTGTCTTTCTGTTTCCTTCCATATCATCAGTTTCAAGCTAAGTGGTTGGCTAATACAGGGAAGACATATATGCATAATAAAGAATTCAGAGGGTTCTTTTGATTGTCGATGTTTCTTGGAATGTCATTGATTTCTTTGTGAGTTCTGTTTCAGGTGCAAAGTGTGGCTTCTTATAGTTGTCAGTACCCAGGCTTACTCAGTCCTAGAACTCACACACACACTTCCCCTGGACTTGTTTTGAATCTTGCTTAACCCTTTTCCTTCCTTAACCCTTGTGCTTCCCTGGTGGCTCAGGCAGTAAAGCGTCTGTCTACAATGCAGGAGACTTGGGTTTGATCCCTGGGTTGGGAAGATCCCCTGGAGAAGGAGATGGCAATCCACTCCAGTACTATTGCCTGGAAAATCCCATGGACAGAGGAGCCTGGACAGTCCATGGGGTTGCAAAGAGTCGGACAAGACTGAGCACGCTTTCTTTTCTTTCTAACCCTTTTCCTATGGTTCATGGGTCCACAGAGATCCTATGCTCATGAGTATATATGCAAGTCAGATGACAGGGAATGTCTGACACACATATTAAGCATAACTCCTTTGCTCACAGCTTGCTCCATTGCACTTAGATTCCCTTGTAAAACAGCAGTTCTGAGATAAAGAACATTATTAGTAATGTTAAGACAGTTACAGAACATTAATCATGGGGCCCTTCTCAGTACAGGGCTTTATGCTCTTTCATTTTTACTGGTCACATGCCCACGAATTCAGCCCTAAATGCTGCCTTAATGCAAAAATGATTCAGGAGTAATTTTATTTGAGAAATCATTGCAGTGTATGATTTCAGCAATAAAAATTAATGTTACTCATAATAACTGTTAGTGGCTCATGTATACAAATCAAGGAAGCTTGAACAGAACACTAACGGATAGTTATAAACAAAGTTGAACTGCTACCCCTGAGCCTAGAAAGCAGTCCTAATTAATTATTTCAGTATTTAATAATTTAATTGAATAAGTATATATTGGCATGGATAATTTTCACTCCTTCTTAGTTTTAAATGATTGAATACTTTAGAAAATAACTCTTGGTAAATACAAGATACTAGAGACAGGCATAAAACTCAAACATTAATGTTTATTTATTAAAAATATAAATGTTGTCATTATATTTCTGATTTAGTAATAAACTTCATCTTAGTTTAATTCTTTTTGCCCCCCCCCCCCCGACTTTTAATGCCAGAATGCTGCCTATGTTGTAGTTTAAAAAATACCAGTTTATATTGTCTTTCCTATTCTTGTATTTTTTTTTCTTTCTTTCTGCTTCCATTAGCTTTAGGAGAAGGTTACAAATTGGAAAGGACCTCTGATGCTATTAAATCTTTACTGCTATCCATCAAGGATGTAATGGGTCCACATCTGCCTCTGAGTATGCGTGAATCTCCACTCTCAGCATATGTAACCACCCCAAATGCCCCACATTTTAAGATATCCATGTTTTGAGATCTTCTTGCCCAAAGCCCAAAACTTTTTAGATCCATTGCCTATGCAGTTTGTCTAAGCCTTTTTCTTCCACTGAGGCATTAAAAAACACTCAAGCTTCCTGCAGACCATAACCAGAACATGAGAAGAAGGATGTGTTGCCCTGAGCTTTCTCTCTGTCTCACCCAACCATTCTATCTCTCCCTACATGTTGGTGCTGTGTGTTCTTCTCAAGAATCTCTTGTCTCAGAGTTTCAAATGGGAAGCAGATTCTTTCTCATTGGAATTCTCCTGAAGGCTATCATATTTTCTCAAAATTCTGGCAGAAAAAAGGGTGGGAAAGGTCACTGAAAACTCACTCAAAGGGAAGGATTTTCTCTCTAGTTTTAGCCCAATTAAATTTCTCCCTGAAATTTCACTCCCACAAAGGAAGAAGGACTTTTGTCTCCTTATATGAAAAAAAAAAAAAATTCTTAGCCTTTTGATCATTTGTCCTATTTTATGTCATTTAGGAAACACTTGAAGTTCCAAAAAAAATTCTCATTTGAAGCAGATGATTTTTGCAATGAAACACCATGCAATATTTTGTCTGTAGTCTTTATGAAAGGTCTGCTTTGAAAGACAAATATAAACAAAATTTTGTTTCCTTGTTTTAGGAGAGCTTACAAATTGTCATTGGAAGGTCCTATACTCTTCTCCAAATCCATATTGATATCCACCAGGGATGTAATGAGTCCATGGCTCTGAGTACACATAGATCTCCACTCCCATTGTATGTGTTAGGCAGTCGTGACTGACTTTTTGTGATCTCATGAACTGTAGCCCGCCAGGCTCCTCTGTCCATGAAATTTTCTAGGCAAGAATACTAGAGTGGGTTGCCATGCCCTCTTCCAGGGTATCATCCCAACCCAGGGACTGAACCTGGGTCTCCTGCATTGCAGGCAGATTCTTTACGCTCTGATCCTCCAGGGAGCTCAGGGTATGTAACTACCCCCAAAAAAAGAGGGAATATGTACATATATGTATAGCTGATTCACTCTATTGTACTATAGAAATTAACACAACATTGTAAAGCAACCATTCTCCAATTAAGGTTAATTAACAATAAATAAATGAAAGGTTAAAAAAAAAAAAAAGCAATTCCTCCCTCTTCTGAAAATGAATCCTGACCAATTATTTCTGAAAGCAGCAGAGTCATCCTCATAATAAAGTTCTCACAGTACTGTACCTTCCTTCCCTTAACATAAAACCCTCCTCTGGAATTGCCTCCATATTTGGAATGAAGGCTCATGTTTAATGATGCACTAGTTGATTTTGTATGGATGTGAGAGTTGGACTGTGAAGAAGGCTGAGCTCCGAAGAATTGATGCTTTTGAACTGTGGTGTTGGAGAAGACTCTTGAGAGTCCCTTGGACTGCAAGGAGATCCAAGCAGTCCATTCTGAAGGAGATCAGCCCTGGGATTTCTTTGGAAGGAATGATGCTAAAGCTGAAACTCCAGTATTTTGGCCACCTCATGCGAAGAGTTGACTCATTGGAAAAGACTCTGATGCTGGGAGGGATTGGGGGCAGGAGGAGAAGGGGATGACAGAGGATGAGATGGCTGGATGGCATCATTGACTCGATGCACGTGAGTCTGAGTGAACTCTGAGGGTTGGTGATGGACAGGGAGGCTTGGCGTGCTGCGATTCATGGGGTCGCAATGAGTCGGACACGACTGAATGAACTGAACTGAACTGAGTTGATTTTGTTGTTCACTCTACTGTAAGACATGTCTGAAACATTTCTACCAAAGCAAAATTTTGATAGAGCTATCATTACTATGAGTGCATATCTCTTAAAGGAAAGGTGAAAACAGGCTGAAAGTTCACAATCTATAGTTTAAAAGCATTTTTAACTATCATGACTGGGAGAGTTGAGACTACTAGCATCTGGTGGATAAAGGTCCAGTATGCTAGTCAACTTTCTACATTGCATGGGACACCCTCTCAGAACAAAGAATCACCTGATGTAAAAAAATATCAATAGTGACAAGGTTGAGAAACTCTGGCCTGGAAAGCAGATATGGTGCCATTTTTCTAAGTAATTTATGTACCTCAGTGAAATGAGTAAATTAGTTATTTTACCAGGCATATGAAGTCTTTGAAGCCACTACAAGATTAGTGACTTTCTTCAGAGGATTAACATGTTTATGGGAAAATTCCAGTCTATCCAGAAGAAGATAGATTAGAGTTTAAGATTACAGAGATGAGTCCTAGTTCAAGATTATGGAGCTTCTGATCATTGGTGCAGGGGCTTCCTTGGTGGCTCAGCAGTAAAGAATCCTCCTTCCAATGCAGGAGACACTGGTTTGACCCCTGGGTTGGGAAGATGCCCTGGAGAAGGAAATGACAACCCACTCTGGTATTCTTGCCTGGGAAATCCCATGGACAGAGGAACCTGGCAGGCTACAGCCCATGGGGTCACAGAGTGGGACATATCTTAGCAACAACAAATAGCTGGTAAGGGGGCATATGTGTGTGTGCTCAGTCACTTCAGTTGTGGTACATGGTACTTGATAAATGGAAAAGCTAACATAAGCTCTTCACCAATTTTACCCAAATATTTTTATGTATGTTTTATGTTTTTTTCTATAAGCAAAAATCATTAGGAATAGGAACTCAGAAATATTCAGTTAAAAATTAGTACTAAATTTAAATCTAAAATACTTTCTGCCTTCTTTTGTTGAGAGAATTCTCTTCCAGATTGATATAAGTCTAAAGTAGATATAAATCTCCAAGGAAAAAGTTTTCAGCATTGAGCCTTCTGTAGACTCTTAGATTTACCCTGTGATACAGTCATATTTTACAAGTTTCGTAATTTCAGTTTCTTTTTTATAAAAGAGACTTTTCTCTGTTAGAAATCTCCTTTTTGAACCCAGAGGAAAGTCACAGTGCTAATATATCTTTTATAACCCTAAAGTATCTTTTAAAAGATATTTTTCACAAAAGGTAGAGGATTTATAAACACCTGGGAGTTGACTGTAATAACAGTCAGATGAATAGGGGAACAAGCTGGAATTTAGGAGGTAAACAACATGCTTTATTAATAGCATGGGAACACTAGTCTAAGATTCACTGACTGAGAGCACTCAATTTCCCTTAAGCTTTCTGTAGTCTGGTTGTATATTATTTCAGAATGTCAGTTTCGGCTACTGAAATAAAGGGGCCCTTTCTCTGTTGTCTTCTTTATGTGGAAAAATTTGAATGAGTCAGATGATTTAGTTAAAAGTGAAGAATATGTGAAATTTAAAAAAATATATCTGGGGTATTTAAAGTAATATGTTTTTTGAAGAGATGATATTCATTATTGATGAACTCCTAATATTTACATTCCATTCAGTTAGAAAGACTTCAAAGCTATTAATATTTATAGTAAGACTTTTTCATAAAGCTCTCTAAAGTTTTAAAGAAACACTTCATTCTTCCTTAAATTGAATGGTTATAACTTTTTCAAAGAAACATCCTGGGAATTGTAGTGTGTCTCTTATTGACAGTAAGTCACAGTAGTTTCATTGTTTGTCTCATCTCTGTTCAATGATGTATTGTCAGCAGTCAGAAGTCAGAAAGAATAAAAGACCCATATAGATAATGCTTCTATAGCAGTGAGATTTCAGATAAGAGGAATAAAGAATACACAGACAATAAGCCTTTTTTATTGGGATTTGAATCATGATAAATTTTTAAAGGGTTATGTTTAAACTGTTGATAAGTAAGATGTCTTTAAAGATACTATGTAAGTCATATACCATTGATAAAAATTTGCTTATGGCTTTGCTTTATGCTCACATATCAAAATATGGCAACATTTTCCAGTGAACAGTTGAGCTCAGTCATTTGTATGGATATGGTGAAGACTTGAATATTACTAGAAATTAGGTAAAGACAGTTTAAACCTTTATATTCAGACACTGCAGAGTCAAAAACAATTGGGGTTGAAGTTGCAGATGTATTTTTAGTCACTAATTGTTTTCATGTGTGAGTGTATGCAACATGGGGATAGTTTTATACCATTTTAGTTTTTTGTCTCTTTTGCTAATATTTTTTATTTAGCTTTCACTCAGTTATTTTTGTTCTATTTGTTTTCATGCATTTTAAATTTTGTCCTGCCTCTTAGTGAATTGTCTGAGAGTAAAAATCTACCAATGGTTGTTTTGAAATTGTTCAAGTATTTACTTTTATAAAAATGGATGATTAAGACATTTAAAAATCATTTGAATGAATTTTTACGTTTTCTCATGTAATTTTATTTTAAAACTTTGTATTTGAGGAATGTTGGCTATATTGCCTCTCTAAATATATTTTCACCATTTTCCTTGCATTTCTAATTTATAGGTTTCAAGTATCATTTTAAGTATAATTTCTGCCACTCATTTTGTAGTTGATGTAATACAATGTCTCCTTTCACAACTAAAGCTTTTGAAGGAATCATATGCAATCTCGGTCACATTGAGTGACATGTTTAGGCACAGAAAATGAAACTATGATGCTAAGAATCTAGTGTAAGTTTTCAAAACTATCTTGGAGTTTCTGAAAAATTTTCCCCAGATTTAAATTAAAATGTGGAAATGCTCAAAGGTGCAGTAAGGTGACAAAACTCCTCCATTGTGCACAATATTTCTAATTATTGAAAGTAAGTAGCTAGAAATCATTGTCGATCAACTTGACTTTTTTGAGTTACATTCATCATTATCCATTTTTGAGTCAACAGGCTCTTTTTCAACTATTTAATTTTGAATTAAATGCAATAGGCTATGTTTCTCAGTGCTAGCCCTGCCTGAAAATTATGTTTGGCTCATTAAAAAAATTATCCTGAGGAAATTACATTTTTTTCCTCTTTATTCATTGAGGTATTGTGTGGAATTATCTTAGAATTCTCAACTATACTTCAGAAATGAAAGATGTCTAAGAATACATTATTGAATAAAAGCAGCACTTTTCCAGGAGCGTATGGTCAGTATTACATTGCTTTCATACAAGAAAAAAATGACTAAAAATGTCTATGTGCAGTTGATTATCATTTTCTCAGGATAGGAAATAGTAGTGATAGGAGTGTTCTACCAGCTCTGGGTCATCCTTCAGCCCCATCAAACTGACACATATAATTAATCATCATGTAGCCCCATATTGCAGGCTACTCAATTCAGTTTTGAGGAAAAATGATCTGCCTCATGATTGAACACTAAGACCATGATTTTAGTATACTTTGCCAGTAAAAGTCCATATAGTCAAGGCTATGGTTTTCCAGTAGTCATGTACCATGTGAGAGCTAGACCATAAAGAAGGCAGTGAAAGTCACTCAGTTGTGTCTGACTCTTTGCAACCCCATGGACTATATATTCCATGGAATTCTCCAGGCCAGAATACTAGAGTTGGTAGCAGTTCCCTTCTCCAGGGGATCTTCTCAACCCAGGGATCTGACCCAGATCTCCCACATGGTAGGCAGATGCTTTACCAGCTGAGTCACCAGGGAAGCTCAAGCTCAAGATTACTGGATTGGGTAGCTATTTCTTTTCCAGAGGATCTTCCTGACCCAGGAATCAAACAGGGGTCTCCTGCATTGCAGGAGGATTCTTTACCATCTGAGCTACCAGGGAAACCTGTAAAGAAGGCAGAGTGCTGAAGAATTGATGCTTTCAAACTCTGTTGCTGGAGAAGACTCTTTAAAGTCACTTGGACTGCAAGAAGATCAAACCAGTCAATCTTAAAGGAAATAAACCCTGAATGCTCATTGGAAGGATTGATGCTGAAGCTGAAGCTCCAATACTTTGACCACCTGATAGAAATAGGTGACTCACAGGAAAAGCCCCTGATGTTGGGGGAAAATGAAGGCAGAAGAAGAGGGTGACAGAGAATGAGAGGTGGCATGGCATCACCAATTCAATGGACATGAACTTGAGCAAACTCTGGGAGATGGTGAGGGACAGGGAAGCCTAGCGTGGTACAGTCCATGGGATCACAAAGAGTTGGACACAACTGAGCAACAAAGCGGAGAACTAAGTATATGTTTAGTGGGGAAGGGAGGAGCATGGTGGGCTACAGTCCATGGGGTCACAAAGAGTCAGACACAACTTAGTGACTAGACAATAACAATTTAGTATGATAGCTAAAGTCTTGAAAGTGCAGATGAATAAGTGAAATAGTGTACAATATTCTTAGAGAGGGAGATTTGACAGCATAGGAAATAAAATGACCTTTAACTATTTTTATACATGTTTCCTTTCAGAATTTGAATAATTAGGAAAGAGGGAAAAGAGATCTTGATATTAATAGGGTAATCAGTATATTAGACTGTCTAAGAATATTGTCAATAGAAGACCTATGAGATGAACTTACCTTACCAAATTTCACAGCATATGATACAGAATTTGTAATGTAATCAACATGATTTAGGTATAGACAAGTAAATGAATGAAGCAGAGAAAGCATCCAAAAAGAGATTTCAGGGTATGTGGAAAATTTATATTTAGTATAGCTGTTATCTCCATCAGTGAGAAAGAATGGGTTAGTTAATATATGTTGTTGGAAAAACTGTCAATCCATAAATAATTATATGAAACTAGACCTTATCTCAAGTCTTACACAGAAAATAAGTTTACAATGGATTAAATAATTAATATTTTTTTTAAAAAACCTGAAATAACTTTCAAATAGTTTTGAAATTTAGCCCTTATTAAATGAGAAAACTTATTATTATTTTACAATATTGTATTGGTTTTGCCATACATCAACATGCATCCACCATGGGTATACACGTGTTCCCCATCCCGAAGCCCCTCCCACCTCCCTCCCCATACCATCCCTCTGGGTCATCCCAGTGCACCAGCCCCAAGCTTCTTGTATCCTGCATTGAACCTGGACTGGGGATTCGTTTCTTATATGATATTTTACATGTTTTAATGCCATTCTCCCAAATCATCCCCCTCTCCCTCTCCCACAGAGTCCAAAAGACTGTTCTATACATCTGTGTCTCTTTTGCTGTTTCGCATACAAGGTTGTCGTTACTATTTTTCTAAATTCCATATATATGCATTAGTATACTGTATTGATGTTTTTCTTTCTGGCTTACTTCACTCTGTGTAATAAGCTCCAGTTTCATCCACCTCATTAGAACTAATTCAAATGTATTCTTTTTAACAGCTGAGTAATGCTCCATTGTGTATATGTACCACAGCTTTCTTATCCATTCATCTGCTGATGGACATCTAGGTTGCTTCCATGTCCTGGCTATTATAAACAGTGCTGTGATGAACACTGGGGTACACATGTCTCAAAAACTCTTTATTTACAAGGACCCTATTTTGGTGTCTGACTATAGACTCTCAAAGCAGAAAGAACCCAGTGTATGATCACATTAGTTTCTTCTTGTCTAGGGGGGAAGCAGGGCACCCTTACAGATAGCAGGACTGCAGACTGGAATATGAAGGAGCAGAGAGGAGTAAGGACCTGGTGAACCCTGCATAAGGATGGTTTGTGTATTGAGATAGGCAGGTGACAAAAGGATATAGGAAAATCTGCACGGTTGTCCTACTTCCCTGCTGACTGCAAGATGGTACAGAAGAGGAGAGCAGAAAGAGCAGAGGGAATGAAAGCCCGGGCAACAGCGCTCTTCAGATTCTCTTGCTCAGTGGAGGCCAAAAGACTCCAAAATGTTTCACGTGCTGCACATGAACCTGCTGGTGTCCTGGCTTTCTGAGCAGACACTTCCTTCTGCTATTTCTGCTGGTATTTCTGTAGCCTTTTGCTGCACAGCTGGTGTCACTGGCAATGTGTAAAAAGTAAATGGGCTCCATTCTTGAAGAAAAATAATTATTTCTGTGTTTTCATATACATCAGGAACAGAGGAGGGTGCCGGACTACTCCAGGGGGACAGACTGCATAGGAAGTTTGAACATTACATTGACTGAATAAAATGCCCCAAAATAACTCAGAGTGAGAAAAGAAAGGGGGAGAAATAATGACATGTTTAATCTACTAGTTATTTTTCCCCTTCCATTAGCGGAAATTAGAGTTTGTGAACAAGCTAATATTTATTATAGAAAATAAGTTCCTTTAGAGATATTTTTGCATGCATGGTTTTTACTTCATAAATATTAGTATCATTAGAACTTACTGGAGAATTGTTATTGCTTTTATTTCCCATTTCAATTTGTATATAAACTCTGAACAAAAGCTATTACATATCAAAGAGGTAAACTCGTCTTAGAAACACTAGTCCTAGTCCCTATGTCTGTATAAAATTTTACAATTGAAAATACTTGTTAGTTAATTTCTGTTTGATGTTAACTATATCACATGTTTTGCCATCACCTAAAATGAGAAATATATAAAAAGGAAGAAAAATAAATATTATATATTTATAAAGAAAGCAAAATTTTGTTTTTAAGTGAAATTTGAAATATAATCGGAAATCATAGTAAAAACATCCTTTGTCATATTTCTGTGACATTCTAAACTTCTGGTGTTTCCTTAATCTTTTTTATTGCTGATGACTTTCTTCAGTGTTTGTCTCTGTGTTTGTCAGGAAGTGGGGACTGAGGTTTTCTTCATGTCATTCTTTGTCTGTTGCTTTTATAGTTTTTCTATTTCTGATTGATCTCTCACATTATCGGTCCTGAGGCCCCTCTACACTGAGAAATGTAGATGATCAGTATGTTAGGAAAAGGCAGATCTTGGAGGGACCATTTGACTGTTTGTTTGTTTGTTTTTTAAGATAGCAGAGTCTTGAAAATTTTTGCTTCTTCATAAAGTCAATTCAATTCAGTTCAGTTCAGTCGCTCAGTCGTGTCTGACTCTTTGCAACCCTATGGACTGCAGCACGCCAGGCCTCCCCGTCCATCACCAACTCCCAGAGTTTACCCAAACTCATGTCCATTGAGTCAGTGATGCCATCTAACCATCTCATCCTCTGTTGTCCCCTTCTACTCCTGCCCTCAATCTTTCCCAGCATTAGGATCTTTTAAAATGAGTCAGCTCTTCACATCAGATGGCCAAATTATTGGAGTTTCAGCTTCAACATCAGTCCTTCCAATGAACATCCAGGACCAATCTCCTTTAGGATGGACTGGTTGGGTCTCCTTGCAGTCCAAGGGACTCTCAAGAGTCTTCTCCAACACCACAGGAGCTGTGCCTAAATAGTTAAAGAATCATGGAAGAAGGAGCAAAACTGAAAAGAACAGCAACAAAACCCCCACATCATTAAGGAAGAGATTAAAACACAATTTGGGCCCCAAATTCCAGGTGAGAGGAAAAACCTGGAGGAGAAAATGCTCACATTTTTCTTTAACCTGAGGAAAGAAATAAATTGGAATGTTACTATATAGCATGCTCATGGGCATTTATGTTCCTCACTCATATGTAACAAATACCAAGTGGGCTTCCCAGTGGTTTAGTGGTAAAGAATCCACCTGCCAACGCAGGATATATGGGTTTGATATCTGGGTCTGGAAGATATCCTGAAGAAGGTAATGGCAACCCACTCTAGTATTCTTGCCTGGGAAATCCCATGGACAGAGGAGCTTGGTGGGCTGCAGTCCCTGGAGTCACAGAAGAGTTGGACACAATTTAGCAACTAAACAGCAACAAGTGGAAACATTTAAAATGATTTGATATTCTGGATTTTAGTTCCAATCTAGCCCCACTCCAGTACTTTTGCCTAGAAAATCCCATGGGTGGAGGAGCCTGGCAGGCTGCAGTCCATGGGGTCACTAAAGTCGGACACGACTGAGTGACTGCACTTTCACTTTTCACTTTAATGCATTGGAGAAGGAAATGGCAACCCACTCCAGTGTTCTTGCCTGGAGAATCCCAGGGACGGGAAGCCTGGTGGGCTGCTGTCTGTAGGGTCGCACAGAGTCGGACACGACTGAAGCAACTTAGCAGCAGCAGCAGCAGACCCTTTCATATGCAATACTAAAGAATTAGTGAAAGTGAAAGTGTTAGTCACTTGGTTGAGCCTGACTCTTTGTGACCCCATGGATGGTAGCCTGCCAGGCTCCTGTGTCCATGGAATTCTCCAGGTAAGAATACTGGAGTGGGTTGCCAATGTCTTCTCCAGATCTTCCTGACCCAAGGATCAAGCCTAGGTCTCCTGCATTGAAGGCAGATTCTTTACTGTCTAAGCCACCAGGGAAGTCCAAAGAATTAGTAAATTTCATATAATTAAGTGAGAAAATATACTCTTCCAGAAGAGAACAAAAGTAGGTGAATAGGAGCTCCTAAAAGTCTTAATGGCTGGGTTCCTGAGTATTGTGTACTTAATTTTGACATTAAGTTACTCAAGGATCTGAATTTTCAATACCTGTCCTAACACAAGATCCAGTTCTATTCATCCAAAGCATGATTTTGAGAAAAGACTGCATTACTTGCCAAAGCCTTATTTATATTTTTGTTTATTGTTTATACAGATTCTGAGTGTAAGAATAATTATATAATTTTAGGGGAGATAAATTTGAGGACCAGAGAGATTAAATAAGCTACTGAAGGTCACACATACAGTATTTGATGGAAAAAAAATATTCAATGCCTACTACTTTTCCTAAATCACAATGTACTTTGGGGTAAAAGCGTTACTCTTCAAGTACCTAGTGTAATATTTATAATTCACAAAAATTCATTGATTGATTACATAAATGAATGATTTATTGATATATTCCAAGTTAGATTTTCTTTGACATCCATGCTGCTGCTGCTGCTAAGTCGCTTCAGTCGTGTCCGACTCTGTGCGACCCCATAGACAGGAGCCCACCAGGCTCCCCTGTCCCTGGGATTCTCCAGGCAAGAGTACTGGAGTGGGGTGCCACTTTCTGTATAATGTATTTACTATTTTCATAACAATATTTGAATAAGAAAAATAAAATAATACCCTAATTTTAGAGTATGCTCAGCTTCCCCAAATAGAGAAGTTAATTTGCATTTAAGACACTTGGAATTTTTTGTTTCCAAATTTGTCATATTTTTTCTTTGACCTCTTTTCCTAATCAGCTTCTCTATTCCTTCCACCTTATGTTTGGCTTATAGAGAGAGAGGTAAGTAGGGAAAATCACCTTTTGTATAATAACTGAGGCCTTAATGCCCATTTTATTCCTCAATCCATGGAACAACAAGTCCAGTTTTGGAAACCAACCTCAGATCCAAGAGTGGGTCCTCACTAGTTAAGCCCAGTCACAATACCCATCCTTCTTGTCTGTGTTTGGTTCCGTGGTAAGAAAATGGTTAACTCAGCAGGACTGGCTTGCTCTGACCTGCATATTCCAGAGAAGGGTGTTTGGTCAGCTGTCAGGAAGATAACCCCTGAGTCCTTGGAATATTCTGCCTAAGAGGTTTACCTGAGGCCTTGTTGTATGAGTGAATACATATATCACAACCATATGATGGATCATGGATGCAGGTGATTTTGTGTGATTAGCTGAGGTCAGTCATATGGGGTGCTGCCCCTGTGATGCTGTGGCTTGTATGAACTTTCCAAGTTGGCAGCATTTTTTTTTTTTCTTTTGTGCACTTGCTAGGAGTATTAAGCCCACCCCCTGGTGACTTAAATGGGAGCTATTTCCAGAATTGCTGGAAACATGTGCTGTTTTTTCCTGGACTCTGCCACATGAACTCTTTCTTTTTGCTGATTTTAACTTGTACCCTTTCACTGTAATAAATCATTTAAGAGCTACTGATTTCTGTGAGTCCTTCTATAGAGTCATCAAAACTGAGGGTTGTCCTGTGGACTCCTGACACATTCAGAAGTCCAACTCATGCTATTCATTGCAGTGTTTACTCCTTAGAATTAAATAAGCATGTAACCTTAGAGGGCTTCCCAGGTGGTGGTAACGGTAAAGACCTCAGCTACTAATGCAGAAGACATAAGAGATGCAGATTCCATCCCTGGGTGGGGAAGAGTGCCTGGAGGAGGGCATGACAACCCACTCCAGTATCACCTGGAGAGTCCCGTGAACAGAGGAGCCTGGTGGGCTAAGGCCATGGGGTCACAGAGAGTTGGACACGACTGAGCGACTAACACACGCAGTCTTTTTCGGCCCAATCGGAATACAAAACTTAAATATCAGACTACCGCTAGATTTTGTGTTATTTAAATATTAAGCCAGTGAGTTTTACTTTTGTTGCTCTTTTTTCTCTCTTAGCGCCAGAAAACATTGTAAGTGAAACACACAGGATATATTATTCAATAAGTAGTTCATTTTGGGTTCAATGTTATTTCAAATGGAGAAATTATATGACCTTTAGTATTACCAGAGTTTAAGAGGCTATAAGGCTCTTTTTAAGTTAATATGCTGGTAATTGGATTGCCTCTTTAAATATAGATCAAATATAGATCAACATTTTTAACTATTATAGAGTATCAAACTTGTGTTTGTGAGTGTGTGTATGCCTCTATGTGTGTATAATTTGTATATAATCCTTGGAAGGAAAGTTATGACCAACCTTTATAGCATATTCAAAAGCAGAGACATTACTTTGCCAATAGAGGTCCATCTAGTTAAGTCTATGGTTTTTCCAGTGGTCATGTGTGAATTTGAGAGTTGGACTGTGAAGAAAGCTGAGCACTGAAGACTTGATGCTTTTGAACTGTGGTGTTGGAGAAGACTCTTGAGAGTCCCTTGGACTGCAAGGAGATCCAACCAGTCCATTCTGAAGGAGAGTAGCCCTGGGATTTCTTTGGAAGGAATGATGCTAAAGCTGAAACTCTAGTACTTTGGCCACCTCATGTGAAGAGTTGACTCATTGGAAAAGACTCTGATGCTGGGAGGGATTGGGGGCAGGAGGAGAAGGGGACGACAGAGGATGAGATGGCTGGATGGCATCACTGACTTGATGGACGTGAGTTTGAGTGAACTCTGGGAGTTGGTGATGGACAGGGAGGCCTGGCATGCTGCAATGCATGGGGTCGCAAAGAGCCAGACACAGCTGAGTGACTGAACTGAAGAAATATATGTATTTTCCCCAAATGAGAAATTGTGGCACTGGTAAGGTATCTAGATTCTAAATAAAAATCTGCAGAGGTTGCTTCAGCTATAACGCTTTTCAAATTAAAAAAATATTGCTTGTTAATGATGTTAACCCTGTAATTTGCATTCCTATTGTCAATAACAGTAACAACAGCAAACACATTATTTCTGCAAAATATCCTTTGCAGCATTCGGATTTAAAAAGCAAACTGAGCAGAAATAATTAAACAGGGCAAACTTTAAAAAGAATGTTAGAAGGAACATTTTATATGAATACAATCTATTTTGTATTTTATGTAAAATATATATTTTATTATTAGCAAAAGTTTAGTTTCCTTTGGACAGGGGAAAATAGAATGACCCAAGTGTCCATTCCACTGTGCCAACAAGGAGAGACACATATGTTTATTGAAATATTCTTTAAACCACTTTTTCTTTGATCTTTAATACTGAATTTTTAAAGACAACCCCACAACTTGTGTAGCAACTAGCTGGTGATAATTTGTATATTTATATATCATAAAAAGCATAATGTATTGTGACACTTGTAAAGTATTATATCAGATAGTAAGTTAAAATGGGCAGATTTTAAAGGATATTTTCTTACATTTTCTTAATGTGAATAGTTTAAAGTTAATTGAGTTTGGCATTTAGATAATCCAGCTAAAAGACCACATTTTTCCCCCTCCATTGTTATAAGCTTTACTTTCTCCCTGCCCTTCCTCTTCTTCCTCCTCATCTCTTCCTCATCTTCTTGAATTTGCATTTAAATACATTACATGCTCTAAGAACATATTTACATATCTAAGGCAAAATCTTAGTTATAAGATTTTTTATCTTAATTTTTCAAAGAGTTCCCAAATGCTCATTTAATATCAACTTCTGAAGGACTTTCTTTAGACTCAACAGTTTTTGTTTTATTTATGCTTGAAGAAAATATTTAATTCTGCCTGTTGGAATAAATTCTATTAAAATATACTCTTTCTTAGGAATCGAAAGTTGGTCCTATTTGGAGAAAGGCATTATCTATAC
Source organism: Bos grunniens (assembly GCF_055505025.1). Taxonomy (NCBI): domain Eukaryota; kingdom Metazoa; phylum Chordata; class Mammalia; order Artiodactyla; family Bovidae; genus Bos; species Bos grunniens. Next base: position 110,067,766 of record NC_141170.1, on the reverse strand, counting down.
ATGAGAAAAGTATAGAATAATTATAAAGCAAACTAGAACATACAAGAATAGTGCCAGAGGAAATTGATCATACACTAAATTTTATTAGTAGGTTGGTTTCATATCTGTTTATTTAAATCTACAAAACAAAGACTAAAATGATATACATGCACTTTTTTACATATATATAATTTCATTATTCTGATATATGAATATAATAAGAACTATTGTTATTGTTGTTCAGTTGCTAAGTCATGTCTGGCTGTTTGCCATAGCATGAACTGCAGCATGCCAGGCTCCCTTGTCCTTTACTATCTCCCTGACTTTGCTCAAACTCCTGTCCATTGAATCAGTGATGGCATCCAACCAGCTCATCTGTCAGTCACTTATATTCTTGTCCTCAATCTTTTGCAACATCAGGATGTCAGCTCTTTGCATCAGGTGGCCAAAGTATTGGAGCTTCAGCACCAGCCCTTCCAATGAATATTCAGGATTGATCTCCTTTAGGATTGACTGGTTTGATCTGCTTGCAGTCCAAGAAACTCTCAAGAATCTTATCCAGCACCATAATTTGAAAGAGTCACTTTTTTGGCACTCAGCTTTCTTTATGGTCCACTCTCACATCTGTACATGACTACTGGAAAAAACATAGCTTTGACTAGACATATTTTTGTCAGCAAAGTGATACCTCTGCTTATTAATACACTGTCTAGGTTTGTCAGGCTTCCCTTGTGGCTCAGCTTGTAAAGAATCGCCTGCAATGTGGGAGACATGGGTTTGATCCCAAGGTTGGGAAGATCCCTTGGAAAAGGGAAAGGCTACCCACTCTAGTATTCTGGCCTGGAAAATTCCATGGGATTTCTAGTCCATGGGGTCACAAAGAATTGGATATGATAGAGTGACTTTCACTTCACTAGGTTCGTCAATGAGAACTACACTAATTCTTAAATTTAAGAAGGTGGTGATAAAGACTCTCTCCTTTGCTAAATTTTAATCATGTTCCTCAAAGCATTCGTTTTTGACTAGGCTTCAGTCTTGGCCCCTGTCCTGTCCTTGAGCTGTCTGTTCAGCCTTAACAAAGAATCCTTCTGTCTACCCCAACACACAACACTGATATCTGATCACTCATGATATCAAGTTCCATGCCCCACTTTTGATATATAAATACTTTGTCTGCCTTTGACAAGAACGTATTAGGCCACCTTAACAAGAATGCCCTACCCTAAGCATATTCTTTTAGTGATTTTCAATCCACTCAACTTCTTACTCTGTTCATTGAATACAAATTCCCACCTATATTTGCTGTATTCAGATTTGACCACAGTTTTCTCTGTTGCAATAATCATGACCACTATTGCAGTTGCCTGAAATAAAAGCTGACTTATCTTCCTAAACAAGTTTCAGAATTATTTTGATCTATAATATTAGCTAGTGTTGAGGGATTCAGTGAATGAATAACAAGTAAGAAGAAGTCCTGAATTTTATGCCAAATTATAAACTGGAGCTTAGAATTCACACTCTAACACTTAGTGTCAGTTCAGTTCAGTCGCTCAGTCATGTCCGACTCTTTGCGACCCCGTGAATCGCAGCATGCCAGGCCTCTCTGTCCATCACCATCTCCCGGAGTTCACTCAGACTCATGTCCATGGAGTCAGTGATGTCATCCAGCCATCTCATCCACTATTGTCTCCTTCTCCTCCTGCCCCCAATCCCTCCCAGCATGAGAGTCTTTTCCAATGAGTCAACTCTTCACATGAGGTGGCCAAAGTACTGGAGTTTCAGCTTTAGCATCATTCCTTCCAAAGAAATCCCAGGGCTACTCTCCTTCAGAATGGACTGGTTGGATCTCCTTGCAGTCCAAGGGACTCTCAACAGTCTTCTCCAACACCACAGTTCAAAAGCATCAATTCTTCGGTGCTCAGCTTTCTTCACAGTCCAACTCTCACATCCATACATGACCACTGGAAAAACCATAGCCTTGACTAGATGGACCTTTGTTGGCATAGTAATGTCTCTGCTTTTCAATATGCTGTCTAGGTTGGTCATAACTTTTCTTCCAAGGAGTAAGTGTCTTTTAATTTCATGGCCGCAGTCACCATCTGCAGTGATTTTGGAGCCCCCAAAAATAAAGTCTGACACTGTTTCCACTGTTTCCCCATCTATTTCCCATGAAGTGATGGGACCAGATGACATGATCTTCATTTTCTGAATGTTGAGTTTTAGCCAACTTTTTCAGTCTCCTCTTTCACCTTCATCAAGAGGCTTTTTAGTTCCTCTTCACTTTCTGCCATAAGGGTGGTATCTTCAATAAAGTTCATTCAGTATTTTTTTTTTTTGCAAAATAGAAAACAAAATGCTAAGAAATAGAAGAAAACAATAGAATGGGAAAGACTACAGATCTCTTCAAGAAAATGAGAGATACCAAGGAAATATTTCATGAAAAGGTGGGTACAATAAAGGACAGAAATGGTATCAACCTAACAGAAGCAGAAGATATTAAGAGGTGGCAAAAATACACAGAAGAACTATGCAAAAATACACAGAAGAACGATACAAAAAATATCTCCATGACCCAGATAATCACGATGATGTGATCACTAACCTAGAGCCACACATCCTGAAATGGAATTCAAGTGGGCTTTAAGAAGCATCCCTATAAACAAAGCTCGTGGAGGTGATGGAATTCCAGTTGAGCTATTTCAAATCCTAAAAGATGATGCTATGAAAGTGCTGTACTCAATATGCCAGCAAATTTGGAAAACTCAGCAGTGGCCACAGGACTGGAAAAGGTCAGTTTTCATTCCAATCCCAAAGAAAAGCAATGCCAAAGAATGCTCAAACTACTGCACAATTGCACTCATCTCAAATTAGCAAATTAATGCTCAAAATTCTCCAAGCCAGGCTTCAACAGTACGTGGACTATGAACTTCCAGATGTTCAAGCTGGCTTTAGAAAAGACAGAGGAACCAGAGATCAAATTGCCAACATCCGTTGGATCATTGAAAAAGCAAGAGAGTTACAGAAAACATCTGCTTTGTTGACTATGCCAAAGCCTTTGACTCTGTGGACCACAACAAATTGTGGAAAATTCTTAAAGAATCTGGTACACCTGGCCACCTGACCTGCCTCCTGAGAAATCTGCATGCAGGTCAAGAAGCAATGGTGAAAACTGAACATGGAACAACAGACTGTTTCCAAATCAGGAAAAGAGTACTTCCAGGCTGTATATTGTCACCCTGTTTATTTAACTTATATGCAGAGTACATCATGGGAAATGCTGGACTGGATGAAGCACAAGATGGAATCAGGGTTGCCAGAAGTATCAATGACTTCAGATATGCAGATGACACCACACTTAAGGCAGAAAGCAAAGAAGAATTAAAGAGCCTCTTGATGAAAGTGAAAGAGGAGAGTGAAAAAGTTGGCTTAAAACTCAACATTCAGAAAACTAAGAGCATGGCATCCAGTCCCATCACTTCATGGCAAATAGATGGGGAAATAGTGGAAACGGTAACAGACTTTATTTTTTTGGGCTCCAAACTCACTGCAGATGGTGACTTCACCCATGAAATTAAAAGATTCTTGCTCCTTGGAAGAAAAATTATGACCAACCTAGACAACATATTAAAAAGCAGAGACATTGCTTTGCCAACAAAGGCCCATCTAGTCAAAGCTATGGTCTTTCCAGTAGTCATATATGGATGTGAAAGTTGGATTATAAAGAAAGCTCAGTGTCCAAGAGTTGATGCTTTTTAACTGTGGTGTTGGAGGAGACTTTGAGAGTCCCTTGGACTGCAAGGAGGTCCAACCAGTCCATCCTAAAGGAAATTAGTGCTGAATACTCATTAGAAGGACTGATATTGAAGCAGAAACTCTAATACTTTGGCCGTCTGATGTGAAGAACTGACTCATTTGAAAAAACGCGGATGCTGGGGAAAATTGAATGTGGGAGGAGAAGGGGATGACAGAGGATGAGGTGGTTTGATGGCATCACCCACTTGATAGATATGAGTTTGAGTAAACTCCAGGAGTTGGTGAAGGACGGGGAGGCCTGCCGTGCTGCAGTCCATGGGGTCGCAAGGATTCAGACACGACTGAGTGACTGAAATGAACTAAATTTTTTTTTTTTTTGACAAAATGGAAAATACAATGTCACATCCCATTCTATCTATAAAGTGTTGTTGTTCCATCACAAAATTGTGTCTGAGTCTTTGTGACCTTGTAGACTTTAGGACCCCAGGTTCCACTGTTCTCTGTATCGCCCTGAGTTTCTTAATATTCATGTCTATTGAATTGCTGATGCTGTCTATCCATCTCATCCTCTGCTGCCCCCTTCTCCTTTTGCCTCAATCTTTCCCAGCATCGGGGTCTTTTCCAATGAGTTGGCTCTTTGCATTAAGTGGCCAAAGTATTGGAACTTCAGCTTCAGCAACAATCCTTCCAATGAATATTCAGGGTTGATTTCATTTAGGAATATGTGGTTTGGTCTCCTTGCAGCCCAAGGGACTTTAAAGAGTCTTCTCCAGCACCACAATTAAAGTGCATGAATTCTTTGATGCTCAACCTTCTTTACGTTCCAATTCTCATATGCCTATAATGAAATGATAGCTTTGACTATATGGACTTTTGTTAATAAAGTGATGTCTCTGCTTTTTAATAAGCTGTCTAGGTTTGTCATAGCTTTCTTCCAAGGAGCAAGCTGATTTTAATTTCATGGCTGAAGACACTGTCAGCAGTGATTTTCGAGCCCAAGCAAGTGAAGTCTGTCACTGCTTCCATATTTTTCCCTTCCACTTGCCATGGAGTTGATCTCTGATCTTAGCTTTTGCCATGTTGAGTTTCAAGCCAGCTCTTTCACTCTCCTCTCTTACCCTCATCAACAGACTCCTTAATTCCTCTTCACTTTCAGCAGTTAGAGTGGTATCATCTGCCTATATGTGGTTGTTGATATTTCTCCCTGCCATCTTAATTCCAGGTTGTGATTCATCCATCTTGGAGTTTTGCATGATGTACTCTGCATGCATGCCTACTAAGTTGCTTCAGTTGTGTCCTACTCTCTGTGACCCTATGGACTGTAGCTCCCCAGGGATTTTTAAGGCAAGACTACTGGAGTGGGCACCTTGCCTCTTCCCAACCCAGGGATCTTCCCAAAGCAAAGTAAAGCAAAGTGAAGTCGTTCAGTCGTGTCTGACTCTTTGCGAGTCAGGCTCCTCAATCCACAGAGTTCTCCAGGCAAGAATACTGGAGTGTGTTGCCATTTCCTTCTCCAGGGGATCTTCCCAACCCAGGGATTGAACCTGGGTCTCCCGCATTACAGGCAGACAGATGCTTTACTGTCTGAGCCACCAAAACTATGTCTCTTATATCTTCTGCTTTGGCAGGCAGGTTCTTACCCCTAATGCCACCTGGGAAGCCAATGATGTATCCTGCCTAAAAGTTAAATAATAAGGGTGACAATATACAGACTTGTCATACTACTTTCCCAGTTTTTTGAACCAGTAAGTTGTTCGATAATCAGTTCTAATGTTTGCTTCTTGACCTGCAAAAAAAGTGTCTCAGGAGGCCAGTAAGGTGGCCTGGTATTCCCATCTCTTTAATAACTTTCCACAGTTTGTTGTGACCCACACAGCCAAAGGAATAAAGCAGAAGTAGATATTTTTCTGGAATTCCCTTGTTTCTTTATGATCTAATGAATGTTGAAAATTTGATCTCTGGTTCCTCTGCCTCTTCAAAACCCACCTTGTACATCTGAAAGTTCTCAGTTCATGTACTGCCTGAAGGACTTTGAGCATAACCTTGCTAGTGTGTGAAATGAATGGAATTGTATGGTAGTTTGAACATTCTTTGGCATCCCCCTTCTTTGGGATTGGAATGAAAACTGACTTTTCCCTGTCCTGTGACCACTGCTGAGTTTTCCAAATTTGCTGGCATATTGAGTGCAGCACTTTCACAGTATTGTCCTTCTGTATTTTAAATAGCTTAGCTGGAATTCCATCATCTCTACTAGCTTTGTTTGTAGTAATGCTTCCTAAGGCTCATCTGACTTCATACTCCAGGATGTCCAGCTCTAGGTGAGTGACTACACCATCTTGATTATGTGGGTCATTAAGACCTGTTTTGTATAGTTCTTCTGTGTATTCTTGCCACTTCTGCTTAATCCCTTTGCTTATATTAGGTTATTACAATTTCTGTCCTTTATAGTGCCTATCCTTAAGTGAAATAGTCCCTGGATAACTCTAATTTTCTTGAGGAGATCTCTAGTCTTTCCCATTCTATTGTTGTCCTCTATTTTTTTGCACTGTTGATTAAAGAAGGGCTTCTATTTCTCCTTGCTATTCTCTGAACTCTGCATTCAGTTTAGTATAGCTTTCCCTTTCTCCCTTGCCTTCCACTTCTCTTCTATTCTCAACTATTTGCAAAGGCTCCTCGGGCAACCTCTTTGCCTTCTTGCATTTCTTTTTCCTTTGGGATGGTTTTCTCATCACCTCCTGTACAATGTTATAAACCTCTGTCCTTAATTATTAAAGCATTCTATCAGATCTAATCCCTTGAATATGTCACCTCCACTGTATAATAATAAGGGATTTGATTTAGGTAATATCTGAATGACTTAGTGGTTTTCCATACTTTCTTTAATTTAAACCTTATTTTCTCAATAAAGTGCTCATGATCTGAGCCACAGTCAGCTTCAGATCTTCTCTTTGCTGACTGTACAGAGCTTCTCCATCTTTGGTTGCAAAGAGCATAGTCAGTCTGATTTGAGTACTGATAGTCTAATGAATGTCCATGTGTACAGTCATCTCTTATGATGTTGGAAGAGGGTATTTACTATGACAAGTGTGTTCTCTTGACAAAACTCTTTTAGCCTTCGCTCTGTTTCATTTTCTATCCCAAAGCCAAATTCGTTTGTTATTTCAGGTATCTGTTGACTTCCTTGTTTTGCATTCCAGTCCCCTATGATGAAAAGGATATATTTTTTTTTGGTGTTAGTTCTATAAGGTGTTGTAAGTTTTCATAGAACTGGTCAACTTCAACTTCTTTGGCATCAGTCATTGGGGCATAGACTTGGGGTTACTGTAATGTTTAATGGTTTGCCTTAGAAATGAACCTAGATCATTCTGTCATTTTTGAGATTGCACACAGGTACTACATCTTGGACTCTTTTGTTGACTATGAGGGCTACTCTATTTCTTCTAAAAGTATATCCACTTTAATTTTGCACTGCCATAGTATTTTCTACAGTGTTCCCGCTTTCAAACATTATTAAGTAAATTTAACAATAATTGTAGTTTAACTATTGGTTAAGCTAAGAAATTTAGACAAGTATTTAATTTGGGCAAGTCTCCTTCTGGGTCTGAATTTCCATTTACCTATCTGAAATAATGTAGTGAAGCACTTGGATGAAATTATTCCTATAGTTCATTCATTTGAAATCTGAAGCTTATTGACTTTATAAAGAAATATGAAAATACTCCCAAAGAAGGATGTTTTCTCTAGGAAAGTGTCTTGATGCAGGATATATACAATCCTTCTGCAACTTAACATGTATCTATCAGATAAAAGGCCAGGAATATACACTTTCCATAATTGATTTGTTTAAAAGAAACAAATACAACTCTGTGTAAGGTGACAGTTTTCTCACAAATCATCTGAAAATTGGGAAAACTTTGGACTAAATGAGTAGTTAGCTTACAACCAGATTTGTTCTTACTTCACAGTATTAAAAGGGCTCTGGAGTTATGTATGGGTTAGATAGAGAGAGAAAATGTTAATCTGCCTTTGGAACTAAAAGTTAGTTCACTCCAGGTTTTGTTTCCTTTACCTGTGTGAATGACTATTTAGAAAGGGATCTTTTGTCTTAAAATAGCAATTCCAATCAACATTTTGTCATAAATACCAAAATAATGCAAGAAGTAAAATCAAAACAAGAATATAAATTTTGTTTATACTGATATAGTGATATTATTTATTCCCCCTGAAACTAATCACATACATTTACTGAAAACACAATTACACATAAAGTATAGTCATTAATAAGAATGACAATATGGCAAATGTGTCTAAAGTTGTGCAGTTACTGCTCATTGTACACTTTGTAGTAGTCAGCTTTCAGGTCTGCATTCTTTATCCAATAGATAAATAATTACAGTGATTTAAGATTGTGAATATTTATACCAATTTATACCAATGTATTTATACCAATAAGACAAATCATCTCATTAAATATACATTTTTTGGTTATTGTTTAAAAAAAAAATCCAAAATCACTGCAGATGGTGACTGCAGCCATGAAATTAAAAGACACTTGCTCCTTGGAAGGAATGTGATGACCAACCTAGATGGCATATTAAAAAGCAGAGATGTTACTTTGCCAACAAAGATCTGTGAAGTGAAAGCTATGGTTTTTCCAGTAGTCATGGACAGATATGAGAGCTGGACAAAAAAGGGTCAGCACCAAAGAATTGATGCTTTTGAACTGTGGTGTTGGAGAAAACTTTTGAAAGTCCCTTCGACTGCAAGGAAATTAACCCTGAATATTCATTGGAAGGACTTATGCTGATGCTGAAGCTTCAATACTTTGGCCACCAGATGGGAAGAGCCAACTCATTGGAAAAGACCCTGATTCTGGGAAAGACTGAAGGCAGGAGGAGAAGGGGATGACAGAGGATGGGATAGTTGAATGGCATCACTGACTCAATGGTCATGAGTTTGAGCAAACTCTGGGAGTTGGTGATGGACAGGCAAGACTAACATGCTGCAGTCCATGGGGTCATAAAGAATCAGACAAGACTGAGCAGCTGACCAACAAAACAAAAAGGAAATTGATCAACATGGAAAACTACTTAACACTCTATTTGCCAATGACTTTTGGCTATTAAGTACCTGGAGACATACAGACACACAGGCACACACACATCTCAAACCTAGCATCAAAGAATTACTGACATCAGTGAAGACATTCAGAAGAATGGGCTGTAGGTTGTGAGTTAAATTCCAAAACAAATTATGAAACAGTTTAAATAAATAAAGACACATTGAAAAAACTACAAAACTCACCAAATAACTCTTTCAAAGTAGTCACTGTTTATTCGCATGAACAACCTAGATAATTATTTTTAAAAACTGATATAAGGTAAACTTTCAGAAGTAATGGACACAAATTTATCATTTAATGTATATTCTTTCTTCAGAATATATGCTTAATTGTAAAGTTCAGATTTTTCATTGTTCAATATTTTTCTTTATGGAAAATAATTCAAATGTAAAGTCTTGAAGATAAAAGAAGTTGATTATTTACCACATAAAAATTAAAAAAACAAACAAAACAAAACTTAAGTTTGTTTGTAGAATGAGTAACATAAATAGTTGATATCTTAGTCCTTTTGAGCTGCTATAACAGAATGCTATAGACTGGGTGACTTATAAACAACCGAAATGAATTTCTCGTAGTTCTGGCGGCTATGACTTTGAGATCAAGGTACCAACAGATTCAGTGTATCCTGAGGGCCTGCTTCCTGGTTCATAAAAGTCTGTTTCTTTTTTTGGGGGGAGGGGGTAGGGTGGGCTGTGTCATCATGTGATGATTACAGGAACTAACTAGGATTTTTTTTTTTTTTTTAAACAAGGGCAATAATCCAATTTATGAGTGTTTGGTTTCACAAGGTCCAAAATCTTATTGAGATAGTTCTAAATTTGAATAAGTAATGTCTCTATTACATATGTGCCTGATGTCATTAGAAATTTGAAGGTACTTATTAAGACTTTGTGGAGAAGACAATGGCAACTCACTCCAGTACTCTTGCCTGGAGAATCCCATGTACTGAGGAGCCTGGTAGGCTACAGTCCATGGGGTCGCTAAGAGTCAGACACGACTGAGCGACTTCACTTTCACTTTTCACTTTCATGCATTGGAGAAGGAAATGGCAACCCACTCCAGTGTTCTTGCCTGGAGAATCCCAGGGACAGAGGAGCCTGTTGAGCTGCCGACTATGGGGTCACACAGAGTCGGACACGACTGAAACGACTTATTAGCAGCAGCAGCAGCAGCAGCATTAAGATTTTGAAGTTCTTCAAACAATACTTTCCCTCTAATTCTAGCTAACAGACAAGGTAGTTTCAGGAAGGTAATTCCTGAACTCAACAGCTTAGGGAAAGAATAAGATTGAAGCTCAGTTACATTGACTATTGTTGCCACATCAGTCTTTTCAAAAGAGAAAAATAAACCTTGATAATTTTCCTCCTTTTTCTCCTTCTAAAGATTGTATTTAATATTTTGTAGTTTGTTTGTCATTATAGTATGTGTGTGTGTGTATATATATGTATATATGTGTGTGTGTATATATATATAATATCATCATGTTTTCTTTTCCTCTTACAGCACTTTAAAGAGTGGATTACCTCTTCATAATATTATATTTTAAATGTATGAATTTATCTGATCTAATATTTTTTTTTTACTTTGTCTCATAAGCACTGTATATTTTCAGATCCAAATTGCAGTTCCATAGTAACTTTCTCTGGAAAGCTAAAATTCCTATGACTTTCTGAATATTAGAAATTACTTAAAAATACTGAGTTATACCTATGATACCTATCTTTTTGTAGTAATTGATGACAGACTACTAACTAATATATCTTTGGGATCTTAAAAGACTTGTAGGTGACAAAAGGCAAATTGGATAAATTGGACTACATAAAAAAAAAGTGTCAGAAGATACAGTCAATAGAGTGAAAAGGTAACCCACAGAATGTGAGAATATATTTGTAAATCATATATTGTATAAAGTTAATAATAAGAATGTAGAAAGAGCTCCTGCAACTCACCAATAACAGAAAACAACCCAATTAAAAATGGACAGAGGACTTGAATAGATATTTATCCAAAGAAGATGTAAAAGTAGTCAGTGTACACATGAAAATTTGCTCGACATTGATCAAGTGGTGAAGAATCCACCTGCAATGCAGGAGATGCAGGTTTGATCCCTGGGTCAGGAAGATTCCTGGAGAAGGAAATGGCAAACCACTCCAGTAGTTTTCCAGCCTGGAAAATCCCATGGACAGAGGAGGATGGAGGGCTATAGTGCAGGGTTGCAAAGACACGACTAAGCACTTGTTGGATGGATACTTATGACAATCGATTTTGCAAATTGAAAGGCCATTAAAAATTCCAAAGAAATTTTAGAACACTATGTTTTGTTACATGTTTTTATTAACTTATATATTAAATTTTTTATTTTATAATTTTTGGTATTAAGTTTTTAAACAGGGTCATCCATATAAGGTTTACATGTTAAATTATTGTCTTTGTATTAGTTAAGTAGATAATTCTGTTTTCTAACCATGTCACAAATATATATTAACAATCTCAGACTTATTGGCAGTCAGTGCTATCAGTGTCATAAACCCAATCCTGAATCCAGCAGTATTTTGCATCTTTAAACCATATGCAAAATATTATAGTCCAGTGAATCACCAACTAGTTTGGTTAATGATCTCTACCTAGATATGAAAATATGACAATTCAAAATCTTGTCCACTAGAAGGTTTATCATTTCTTGATAATTATTAACATGTCTTCTTTTCTTATTCAAGATAAACCTCCTGAAAGTATTGTCTTCATTTTCTGTCTTTAAGATCCTTCAAATGTTTTCCACAAAATGTCCTTTAGTACCTATACAATGTATGTCATCAAGGACAGAGATTATACCACAAACAGATTTCTTACCAGCTATTAAATAATTTATCAAAGGGTAGCAACTGCTATTCACTATGAAGCTTGGCAGATGTGAAGCCACATGGTAACTGGTGAAAAAAATCTCATTGCATTTGTCCTTAGTGATTACTATGGTTCTATTTTGAAGAAAAGTCCTACACAAGGATTTCATATTCTCTGAAACATTTTATTGATATCAGTAGGCTACCCACTAATATAAATTAAAATCTGGGAAAATGTTTCTAAAGCTGTAACATAATTACACAGACTTCTGGAAGAAAATCTCAATGCTTTATAGTTTGTCTCAAATATAGTCATCAGATACTAAATGGTGTGAATATATTTATTACATTTCCTTGTTATTTTTATTCCAAGTTACATTTTAGGCCTCAAATATACATATTTTTAAATGTTCTTTAAGTAAAAACCTAAGTTCATATGGAAAGAAAGATAGAAGGAAACTATAAGCTTTTATTTAGTCACTTATTTATTCATTTTTTTCTGGGAGGCAATTTCTTTAATTTTATTTTATTTTTAAACTTTACAATATTGTATTAGTTTTGCCAAATATCAAAATGAATCCACCACAGGTATACATGTGTTCCCCATCCTGAACCCTCCTCCCTCCTCCCTCCCCATACCATCTCTCTGGGTCGTCCCAGTGCACTAGCCCCAAGCATCCAGTATCGTGTATCGAACCTGGACTGGCAACTCGTTTCTTACATGATATTTTACATGTTTCAATGTCATTCTCCCAAATCTTCCCACCCTCTCCCTCTCCCACAGAATCCATAAGACTGTTCTATACATCAGTGTCTCTTTTGCTGTCTTGTACACCGGGTTATTGTTACCATCTTTCTAAATTCCATATATATGCGTTAGTATACTGTATTTATGTTTTTCCTTCTGGCTTACTTCACTCTGTGACTGGTGTGAAATGGTACCTCATAGTGGTTTTGATTTGCATTTCTCTGATAATGAGTAGTCACTTATTTAATCATATCCAAATTCATCTCCTGTCCAGAAGAAAAACATGCATTGTATGCTTTCTTATAATATTTTTAATGATTATTTAAAGCTTTTCAATTTTTAAATTTTGTTAATTAAAGCTTTTAGTTTTTCTTTGATTCAGAAGAACAAAGTTCTTTTTGTTTTTCATGTGAATTTACTTTATTGGAAGTACAATGTGTGCCTCAGATTTCCACTGTGTACAGTAATGGACATAAAATTATTAAATCAGAATAAACTTCTAATGGTTTAAATTGTCTTGGTATTGAAATTTAGACTTAATAGTAGTTTTTCTAGAAAGAAAATGCTCTATCAACAAATTTAGATGCATTTGAAACAATCCCCAAATCTACAAAATTGTGGTCAATTATTTAAAACATATAATACCCCCTGGTTTACAAAGCAGAGGACATAAAATAATTTTCAATCTGTGTTATAATATTTCATCATAAACATTTATTGATAATTTAAGAAAAGTTGCATTGTACTAGTGCTGGGTTTTAAACTAGTACATAGATGTCATTTACTTAAACTCAGTTGGGAGTCTCAAAAGATGTAATTTACAAACTGTCCTGCAATAGAATTGCCAGAATGGAAATAGAAAAATAAAGACCAAAATTTGAACAGAAAGACTTTTGTGATGGTTAAATATTTTATACTATATTTTATACATATTCTTATATGTATAAAGAATATTTTATGTATAATTATATCCTATTTTTATACTATTCTTTTATACTATTTTATACTATTCTTCATATACTCTATTGGTAAACAAAGCTACTAAGACAGCTTTTGATTGTTCTCCAATCACATCAGTAGTCTAGAGAGCTTGTGTCGAAATCCAGGGAATCTCTTCACATTCTCTAAGCAAAGAGTAAATTGAACTTTGCATTAGGTGCCTAATAGATGGATGCAGGCTATCCTACATTCTGCTAGAACCAATGTCATTTAGCTTTGTCACTTTCTAGGCAGTAAATACAGATTTATTTTGCAAGTGATGCTTATCTAGGATATTTTCTTTCAGCTATAAGAGGATACCATCCTATTAAATATTTATTTTACAACAACATACAAAATAGGTTATTTGAAAGAGCAAAAAAAAAAAAAAAACAAAACAAAACAGCTCACCTTCCAGGAACAATATATTCACATTTTACTTTATTTCACTTGGGGAAGTAATAAAACATCCTCGCCCAGTTTTCATCAGGGATTCAACCTAGATTGTTACAGTAAAAACTAACAAGAAAATAGCTACATGATGACATCTGGAAATGCTCTAGACAAAACCTCTTCTAATACACAATCCATCTGGCTCTTGCCTATGAGGAAAGTTTCCAACAGAAGCAGAATACAGTGCAAATATTATCTCAAGTGACACCCAAAGGGATCTGAAAACTCATCTGATGTATCTTTGCTTGATTGAATCTTTGCTTCAATTTGGTATCTGTTGGTATGAAATTTCTTTTTGTTTCTTTTAACAGGGTGTCCTATTTATGGAATTTTAGCCTATAATCTCATTTATTTGTCTAAGTTTTAGCCTCTATTCTTTACTTAAAATATTTCCAATATGATTTATTTCAGCATATTAAGTATAATTCCCTGTGCTGTACAATAAGGCCTTAATTTTTGTCTGTTCTATATATACTAGTTTGTATCTGCTAATCTTAAACTACGACTCCAGTCTTTCTCCAACCTCTCCTCTGCCTTGGCAACCACAAATCTGTTCTCTGTGTCTGTGAGTCTGTTTCAAGCCTCCATTCTTTCTTGGACAATGTTATGTTACTTTTTTATAGTGAAACACAAGGAAGAAAAGTTTGCTCCATCTTTTTTTTTAATTGGAGGATACCTGCTTAAGAATGATGTATTAATTTCTGCTGTACAACACTGTTAATCACCTGTAAGTGTACTTATATCCCCTCCCTCTTGAGCTGCCTTCCCACTCTCCCACACCGAACCTGCACCTTCAGGTCATCACAAAGCACCAGACAGCTCCCTGTGATATACAACAACTTCCCACTTATTTTTAATCTTTAATTTCATATTGTACCTGTTTTGAGAGGATAAAATTGTCCCTACAGAGATCCTCCTGTCTTGCCTTCATCTCCCTTTGCCTCCTAAATTATTACAAGGATGGAATAGGATGGTACATATACTGAGAAACTTTTCTTCCTTTTTCTGTTTCCTGAAGCTGTGAAAATGTATCCCCTGCCTGAAAATCCAGATTTTCACTCACATTTTATTTCATATAACTTGTACATTTTGTACTCCAAGGCCAAATTTGCCTGTTACGCCAGGTGTTTCTTGACTTCCTACTTTTGCACTCCAGTCCCCTATAATGAAAAGGACATTTTTTGGGGGTGTTAGTTCTAGAAAGTCTTGTAGGTCTTCATAGAACCATTCAACTTCACCTTTTCAGCATTATTGGTTGGGGCATAGACTTGGTTTACTGTAATTTTGAATGGTCTGCCTTGGAAATGAACATAGATCATTCTGTCATTTTTGAAATTGTATCCAACTACTGCATTTCAGACTCTTTTGCTGACTATGATCGCTACTCCATTTCTTCTAAGGGATTCTTGCCCACAGTAGTAGATATAATGATCATCTGAGTTAAATTCATCTATTCCAGTCCTTTAGTTCTCTGATTCCTTAAATGTCTAGATTCACTCTTGCTATCTCCTGTTTGACCACTTCCAATCTGCCTTGATTCATGGACCTAACAATCCAGATTCCTGCAAAGGTCAGTTTCATTCCAATCTCAAAGAAATGCAGTGCCAAAGAATGCTCCAACTACTGCACAATTGCACTCATCTCACACGCTAGTGACTTGGTAACACACGCTAGTAAAGTAATGCTCAAAATTCTCCAAGCCAGGCTTCAATAGTATGTGAACTGTGAATTTCCAGAAGTTCAAGCTTGATTTAGAAAAGGTAGAGGAACCAGAGATCAAATTGGCAACATCCGTTGGATCATAAAAAAAGCAAGAGAGTTCCAGAAAAACATCTACTTCTGCTTTATTGACTATGCCAAAGCCTTTGATTGTGTAGATCACAGCAAACTGTGGAAAATTCCTACAGAGAAGGGAATACCAGACCACCTGACCTGCCTCTTGAGAAATCTGTATGTAGGTCAGGAAGCAACAGTTAGAACTAGACATGGAACAACAGACTGGATCCAAATAGGGAAAAGAGTACGTCAAGGCTGTATATTATCACCCTGCTCGCTGAGCTGGATGTGGCACAAGCTGGAATCAAGATTGCCAGGAGAAATATCAATAGCCTCAGATAGGCAGATGACACGAACCTTATGGCAGAAAGCAAAGAAGAACTAAAGAGCCTCTTGATGAAAGTGAAAGAGGAGAGTGAAAATATTGGCTTAAAACTCAACGTTCAGGAAACAAAGATCATGGCATCTGGTCCCATCACTTCATGGGAAATAGATGGGGAAACCATGGAAACAATGTCACTTTATTTTTGGGGGCTCCAAAATCACTGCAGATGGTGATTGCAGCCATGAAATTAAAAGACGCTTACTCCTTGGAAGAAAAGTTATGACCAACCTAGACAGCATGTTAAAAAGCAGAGACATTACTTTGCCAACAAAGGTCTGTCTAGTCAAGGCTATGGTTTTTCCTGTAGTCATGTATGGATGTGAGTGTTGGACTATAAAGAAAGCTGATCGCCAAAGAGTTGATGCTGTTGAAATATTATGTTGGATAGGATTCTTGAGAGTCCCTGAACTACAAGGAGATCCAAACAGTCCATACTAAAGGGGGCCAGCCCTGAGTTTTCATTGGAAAGAAACTCCAAAACTTTGGCCGCCTGATATGAAGAACTGACTCATTTGAAAAGACCCTGATGCTGGGAAAGATTGAAGGCAGGAGAAGTAAGGGACAAAAGAGGATGAGATGGTTGGTTGGTATCACCAACTCAATGGACATGAGTTTGAGTAAACTCCAGGAATTGGTGATGGACAGAGAGGCCTGGTGTGCTTCAGTCCATGGAGTCGCAAAGAGTCAGACACAATGGAGCAACTGAACTGTATATTTTGTAAACTTATACATTTGGAGAGTTTAGGTCTAAAATTCTTAACATCACAGACCTTATCAAAATTGCCACAGAATCATAGCATTCGAGCTTCTAACACTCAAAAATTGCAAATTTTGAATTTTTATAAACCATTGGCACCATGATTAGGATCATAAATGTGTACAATATATTTTACTTAATAGTAATGTCACTTACTGAGCACTCAGGAGGCAAGTATTTTCTAAACTCCTTATATGGATTTTCTCTATATATCAAAATAACTGAAGCTAGTACTGTTATTCTCAATCTACATATAATGAAATGGAAGCGCTAGGATTTTTTCATAGATGCCCATATTCATGTAACCAATCAAGTGTGGAACTGGCATCCAGTTTGCAAAGTGAGTTTAATAGTCTGAAAATCATTCTCTAGGACTGAATTTTCATCTCAAAATTATTCATGTTAATATGAATTAATGAATAAAATCATTAATGTCTGAAGCTGAGATTTTATAAAGCATTTACTTTACTTGAATGTTGGGATCCCCTCCATAATTTTCTTTCTAGTACTCTTTATTTCTACAAAATTCATCTTCATATATGTTTATTCAACGTATATTCATTATCCTCATAAATATTTATATATGAATGACTTTTTAGTTTGAAAATGTTTGGTGTTAACTATTCTCATTGAGATCTGTTCCAAACAGAAAACACTGCAATCTCTACTTTACACCACCTGCCTTTGGAATAATTAATTTCTTTGATGACAGAGAACACTTATATGGCCAAGAAGAAAATGTCAAGATCCTTGTTCATTGTCAAAAGTGTCTGAAGCTACTGACATTGAATCTAGAATCTTGACTTAAGTGTGTTCCCTAAGACCTCCTCATCATCTTCCTGATCTTAAAACCACTCTCAGGACTTATTGCAGTGTCTTTTTCTCCATTAACTATAGGAGTAAGCAGCTGCCAAAGTCATGTATGTGAGGCCCACAAGGACAAGAAGATGGAGAGAAAATTGTGCCATTTTCTGCATAAGGATAAGAATAGGTAAAGTAACAATAAAATAATACCATGGGAAGCAAGATTGTCTGTAAGGATTATATGTGATGGACAGCACTAAGAAAGATAAAAGGGAATTATATTAGCAGTATAACGTTTCTCTTAGTCAATAGGCAAAGCCCCCCCTTGAGTTAAAGAGGTAAATTTTTCCAAAACACAAACACGTACACACAATTACTTCTTGTTTACCTTCCAGTTGGCTTATGATATGATAACACACAGTTAGTTTGTACAGAATGATTTCTTATCTGGATGCTTTTTAAATTTATTCATCATATCTCAATTTTTTAAATGAATATGTATTATGTTTTTTACTGTCCATGTTCTTAAAGAGCTCTTTGTAAGTTAGTGGAAAATTCTGAATATAAATATTATTACTGAAAATTAGCTGAAGGAAAAGATGCTGATTTAGAAGCCATGATTTTAGCTAATAGTTGATACAAAGGGATATTTCAGTTGATTTGTAGATCAACTAACAGATTATATTAGTGGGTCCAAATTTAAAACTGTAACTTATGGGCACATATATTCCTATATACACACCTACAGATGCACACAGGTGCTGGCCCAAATTTGGAAGTTTTGACATTCCATTCTCTTTGTCTCCAAATCCACAGTGAATTAGCCTTTGATAGGAGTGGAACTTCTATTTAAATTTATCTTGTGTTTATGCCAAATTGCTTCTGTTGTGTCCCACTCTTTGCAACTAATGGACTGTAGCCTACCAGGCTCCTCTGTCCATGGATTCTCCAGTCAAGAATGCTGGAGTGGGTTGCCGTTTCCTTCTTCAGAGACAGTGGGTAGTAAGTTTGAAAATGGTAACCTATTGAGTTGACTTCTCACTCTGATATTCTGCTACGCATATTATTGTATTGTAGCTGCCAAACAGAAGTCATCCCCCAAACCAGATATTTCCTTGATTCTTCTCCGCTATGGTATATAACTTAATCCCATAGATTTATAAACTAGGTCCGAAGTGAAAGGAATGGGGGATGGGATGGCTGATAGGTATTGGAATGCTAATATAATCTATAGTAGAGAAGAAGAATTTATAATCCTATTTAGTAATATATGTGTCAATTGTGCTAACTGGAAGAATTTTCTTGAAATATTCAGTTTCGTCCTGTAGTATTTCCAGGCTTGCAGTCTCCTAACTTGGTAAAAGTAAAAACCTCTTACTTGCCTTCTTGTTCACAGGGCTGAAATTCTTAGGACAATAACCAAGTTTACATATTTACTTTCATACTGTAAACCACCCTTAGGATTTATTTTCTTAACAACTTTCATATATGATGTACGGCAGTGTTAATTGTATTTACCATGTTGTACAGTACGTCCCTGGTGCTTATTTATCTTATAACTGGAAGTATGTAGCTTTTGACCACCTTCATCCAGTTCCCCCTCCCACTACCCCCTGCCCCTGGTAATCAAAGACCTAATCTCTTTTACTATGAGGCTGTTTGTATGTTTGTTTGTTTTTGAAGTGTAATTGACCTACAACACTATGTTAGTTCTTGTTGTACAACATAGTAAGTTTTCTATTCATTTTATTTTATTTTTTTTTATTTTAATGAGGCTAATTACTTTACAATATTGTATTGGTTTTGCCAAAGGTCAACATGAATCCGCCACAGGTGTACACGTGTTCCCAATCCTGAACCCCCCTCCCATCTCCCTCCCCATACCATCCCTCTGGGTCATCTATTCATTTTAAATCATCACCACAATTGGTCTAGTTATGATATGTCACCATACAAAAATATTACTTAGTTGACTGTATTCTGCACACATTTCGTATATGTGACTCATTTACTTTCCAACTGGAAGTTTGTATGTCTTCATCTTCCTCACTTAATTTCTTTTCACCCCCTCATCCCCATCCCTTCAACCACCAGTTTGTTCTCTGAATCTATGACCCTGTTTCTGTTTTGTTTTGTTTTCATTTGTTTTGCTTTCTAGATTTCACATATAAGTGAAATAATACAGTGCAGGACCTTCAGACTGGGGATCCAGATGTGGGGCTCAGACCACTCATTCCTTGGGAAAAACCTCTGCAATTGTAATTACCCTCCCATTTGTGTGTTACTTACCTGAGGGCGGTAATCTTCACTGTGTAGCATCTCCACTCCTTCCACTGGTCTTGTTGTGATTCCTTCTTTGTATCTTTAGTTGTATAAGACCTTTTCTCCTTGTCTTATGGGTTTTCTCATCAGTGGTTTTGCTGTAAATAGTGGAAATTTTGGTGTTTCCATGGGATGAGGTGAACTCAGGGTCTTCCTGCTCTGCCATCTTGGCCACTCTGTCTTTTAGTTTTTCACTATTTGCTCAGAAATGTGTATGAAATATTGGTAGGCATTTTGTTATTATAAAAATCAAAGTTTATCTATGTGACAATGTCTTTTTTTCTGGTGATTATGCAAAATTTAAATCGAATCTTTAAAAATGACAACTTGTGGATATGAATTAGTTCATTTTGACTGCTTTTCATCTCCTGTGCTAAGGGCAAAGTTTGAAAACAACAATAAAAGCAGTGCATTTTCTTTTTTCCATAAATGAAGCTTCAGGTTTTGGAACCTCTATGTGTGGGTGGATCTTCTATCATGTGCAGGAGAACCAAATACAACTAAACTGATGATTCACTCCTGCTTAGAGAAATGCTAATACTTCAGATTTCACTGCCATCTTTTCAGACTGAAATAGTTCACATTCTGAGCACCAGACAGGGAAACAAACTCAGTAGTAAGAAGAGGATCAGGACATGAACAGCTGTGTGGACTATAGCACTTTGGTTGTAGGGAAGCTGAGGTATGTGTGGGATCTGCTATGGATGAGATGGCAGAGCAATAATGGCAAGTGGAAACATATAGGAAATTACACTCGATAGACTGATAATGAAGAAACCATTCAAAATTCACAGTGGTTTTCTCTAAGGAGGCTATTATGGTCCTTGTTAAAATAAATGGTTTCTTTTCTTCTTGTCTAAATACTTTCCCAAGGAATCCTATTTTAAAGAATTTTATGTAGATTTTCTCACAAATGTTAAAATGATAACCTGCTGTGATCGTTTACCATGTCCTGCTCCCTGTTGCTTAACACTTATTTGTTATTATTTCATTAGTGAAGTGAAGTGAAGTGAAGTGAAGTGAAGTCACTCAGTCGTGTCCGACTCTTTGCGACCCCATGGACTGTAGCCTACCAGGTTCCTCCATCCATGGGATTTTCCAGGCAAGAATACTGGAGTGGGTTGCCAGTAGTGTAGTTATAATAGAAGTATCTTATTAGTAGTTTTATTCACATTATTTTTTCCTTACTGATGAATGAAAATAAAAGAACCATCACTGAGTTTTTATTTTAAATTGCCCTAACCTGAATTTTCTATTCTTGAAAATGCTTAAGAAACAGGATTCTGTAATCTTATCTGGTACCATATCTGGTACCATACATATTCATGAAGTTCTTTTGTATTTTTCTTTATATCAAATCCAGATTGCTCCTATTAAAAATTATTCCCATTTCCTCTAAGTCACTAAGGATAAATGCAGTAGATGTTTGACATTTGTTATGTACTGACATTAAGGATGAAACTTGTTAGAGAGAAGTATAATTGTGATACATGGAGCAGAATGATGAAGAAAAGATGAATGTTTGTTAATATGCATCAGGTCAATATGAAATTATTTCAAAAAATTCACAAAATTTTTCTGGAATTACACTCCCTAATCTCAGATTGCTGGGAGAAATATCAACAATCTCAGATACCACTCTAACAGAAGAAAGTAAAGAGGAATTAAAGAGCCTATTGATGAGGGTGAAAGAGGAGAGTTGAAAAAGTTGGCTTAAAGCTCAACATTCAAAAAACTAAGATCATGGAGTCTGGTGACATCACTTCATGGCAAATAGATAGGGAGAAAGTAGAAGCAGTGATGGATTTTATTTTTCTGGGATCTAAAATTACTGAGGATGGTGACTGCAGCCATGAAATTAAAAGATGTATGCTCCTTGGAAAAAAACCTATGACAAAATTAGTCAATGTATTGAAGTCAGTGTATTGTACTTTGCCAATAAACATCCATATAGTCAAAGCTGTGATTTTTCCAGTTGTCATGTATGGTTGTGAAAGTTGGACCATAAAGAAAGCTGAGTGCCAAAGAATTAAAGCTTCTGAATCGTGGCGCTGAAGAAGACTCTTGAGTCCTTTGGACAACAAGGAGATCAAAACAGTCAATCCTAAAGAAAATCAACCCTGAATATTCATTGGAAAGACTGATACTGAAGCTGAAGCTCTAACACTTTGGCCACCTGATGTGAAGAGCTGACTCATTGGAAAAGATCCTGTTGCTAAGAAAGATATAAGGTGGGAGGAGAAGGGGGTGATGGAGGATAAGATGCTTAGATGGCATCACTGACTCAGTGAACAAGAATTTGAGCAAACTCCAGGAGACAGTGAAGGACAGGGAAGCCTGGTATGCTGCAGTCCATGTAGTTGCAAAGAGTCAGCCATGACTTTAGTGACTGAGTAACAACAAACCTCAATAACCTACTACAACTCTTGTCAGAAAATTATAATAAGCTTAATAAAGTATAACAAAGTTCAATACACTCTGAAAAGTGAAATCATTCAGTCGTGTCCGACTCTTTGCGACCCCATGGACTGTAGCCTATGAGGCTCCTCCATACATGGAATTACTGGAGTGGGTTGTCATTTCCTTCCCCAGGGGATCTTCCCCACCCAGGGATAGAACCTGGGTCTCCTGCATTGCAAGCAGATGCTTTTACCGTCTGAGCCACCAGGGAAGTTCATATACTCTCTAGCCTTCTTATATTTTTACAGATTAACATTTTAGTTTTTTTCTCTGCCCGTGTATTCAGTGCTGTAGGCATTTAGCAATTGCCTCACTATACACAACTTAGCTAGGAAACAAATCACTTAGAATGTTATTTACAGTTGTTCTGTGTTTTTAAGTGTCAGGCCTTACATATAAGTATATAAAATGATTGGGATTAATTAAAACATTTTTAACTTATTCAGTAAACATACAGAGAACTTGCCCAATCTCTGTGCCTAAAGCTCTTAATAATTATACTCCATGGAATCCTCCCCCAAATATTATGGGATAATTAGCATAGTTATTCCAGTTTATCTGTGAGGAAAGTGAAAAGGGAGAACTATTTGAAGAAGCTATGTCATAGTCACTTGATGGTATACTATGCAGCCATAAAAAGGAATGTAAAAGATCACTATATCATATAGTTTTAGCTTTGAAAATTTATGGATGATTTAAATATAAAAAAAATAAAAGGAATATGCAATTCCTAAAAACTGAAAAAATACAGCAAGAAAATCACATTAAAATATTTTTCAAGGTTTTTTTAGATAATGAGTGTTGATTGTATATTTTTAAAATAATGTAGTCTGAGGGTAAATAAATCTGCAATAAAATTATTTTCAGTGGTTTATTGAGTGAAGTTACATTGATGAGTTATAATATAAAACTACATACATTTCATAGAATAATACACATATTTAATTACTCTTTTTAGCAACCAACGTGCAATGTGACAGAATTTATACAAGTATTTAATCAAACATTCATAATTCTATAATTAATATAAATTGAGAATGCCATATATATTTAATACATAACATTTATTTAATATATTATCTATATATACTTAATACACAAAATACATACATTTGTGGTTTTATTAGCTGAATTTTTCTAGCTATAATTCCAATTCAGTAGCAACAGATATACCTAGTGTTTGAAAGTATTTCAGGTCTAAAGAGGAAAATCATTCATGAAGACTTTCTGATTCTTCTTTGCTAGAAAGTAATGAAGATATTGGAAACTAAAAAGCATTAGTGAACTTGTGCCAAGGGGAGCAAAGACCTACATCATGGTCCAAAACTAAGCTGCTTAAGCATCAGAAAGACTCATGAGTGTAATGTATAGATATATACTGCATTTATAAAAGACTGTGAAATTTCACTGATTGTTATATATAAACAGAGGAAACCAGCACCACAACAGTGGGTCATTTTAAGCCACTTGACTAGAGCATGAATACTTTATTCTCAAGATTAGCTATTTAGGAGGACAGATCTAGGCCATGGCCAGTTCTATCCTTTGTTCCCTTGTGTAAACTGAATTTAAGCTTTGATGATGAAAAGTTCTTCTTTACAGTAGCTTTCCATTAAATAAATATAGAAAGTATTATGGAAACATACGAAATAAGTGATAATCACGCAGCTCATTTGGAATAATTGATTCAAAGATTACCAACAGATGAATGATTAGATGACAGGTTATCAGAATTTGTATGGTGAGAGTATCAAGGGTCACAAGGTGAATCTCTTGATCAAACTGAGTAAAGTCATAAAAGAAATTAAACTTTCACTGGTGAATTTCACAGGTGAATTTGCTGAATACCTTATTAAATTTGCTTATCATGCAAATTTTATCTATTTTTTAATAACAAGTATTTTTACTTTAATCTTATTGAAAAATTAAATATACTTTATTATCTCTAAATTAATAGATGTAATAGATTCAAAATTTAAGGTAGAATTAAACACTGACTCTTTTATTGAAGTGATTTGGAGAGACCATTAGACATCTGTTTCATTATTCAGAAGCAGTAAATTTGGTTTTATCTACTGTTTTATGTTATCTACTAGGTAACATGTCAAAAAATGTTCAGTTCAGCTCAGTTCAGTTGCTCAGCTGTGTCTGACTCTTTGTGACCCCATGAATTGCAGCACGCCAGGCCTCCCTGTCCATCACCAACTCCCAGAGTTCACTCAAACTCACGTCCATCGAGTCGGTGATACCATCCAGCCATCTCATCCTCTGTTGTCCCCTTCTCCTCCTGCCCCCAATCCCTCCCAGCATCAGAGTCTTTTCCAATGAGTCAACTCTTCGCATGAGGTGGCCAAAGTACTGGAGTTTCAGCTTTAGCATCAGTCCTTCCAAAGAACACCCAGGGCTGATCTCCTTTAGAATGGACTGGCTGGATCTCTATGCAGTCCAAGGGACTCTCAACAGTCTTCTCCAACACCACAGTTCAAAAGCATCAATTCTTCGGTGCTCAGCTTTCTTCACAGTCCACTCTCACATCCACACATGACCACTGAAAAAACCATAGCCTTGACTAGACAGACCTTTTTTGGCAAAGTAATATCTCTGCTTTTCAATATGCTATCTAGGTTGGTCATAACTTTCCTTCTAAGGAGTAAGTGTCTTTTAATTTCATGGCTGCAGTCACCATCTGCACTTATTTTGGAGCCCAAAAAGATAAAGTCTGACACTGTTTCCACTGTTTCCCCATCTATTTTCCATGAAGTGATGGGACCAGATGCCATGATCTTCGTTTTCTGAATGTTGAGCTTTAAGCCAACTTTTTCACTCTCCTCTTTCACCTTCATCAAGAGGCTTTTTAGTTCCTCTTCACTTTCTGCCATAAGGGTGATGTCATCTGCATATCTGAGGTTATTGATATTTCTCCCAGCAATCTTGATTCCAGCTTGTGCTTCCTCCAGCCCAGCGTTTCTCATGATGTACTCTGTATATAAGTTAAATAAGCAGGGTGACAATATACAGCCTTGACGTACTTCTTTTCCTATTTGGAACCAGTCTGTTGTTCCATGTCCAGTTCTAAGTGTTGCTTCCTGACCTGCATACAGGTTTCTCAAGTGGTAGGTCAGGTTGTCTGGTATTCCCATCTCTTTCAGAATTTTCCACAGTTTATTGTGATCCACACAAAGGCTTTGGCATAGTCAATAAAGTAGAAATCGATGTTTTTCTGGAACTCTCTTGCTTTTTCCATGATCCAGTGGATGTTGGCAATTTGATCTCTGGTTCCTCTGCCTTTTCTAAAACCAGCTTGAACATCTGGAAGTTCACAGTTCACGTATTGCTGAAGCCTGGCTTGGAGCATGAAATGTTACCCAACATTAATTTTTTATATAATTTTATTTATGATTATGCTAAGTCTTTGTTGCTACATGGCTTTTCCCTAGTGCAGTGAGCAGGGGCAGCTGTCACGTTGAGATGCACAGGCTTTTCTTTGTGGTGGCTTCTCTTGTTGTGGAGGATGGGTTCTAGGATATGTGGGTTTCAGTAGATGCAACTCCCATTCTTTAGAGCGATGGCTCAGTAGTTGTATTGCATTGACTTAGTCACTCCATAGTATATGCGATCTTCCCAAATGAGGGACTGGAGTCATGTCTTCTGCATTGGCAGGCAGATTCTTATCCACTGTAGCACCAAGAAAGCCCTAATTTTTAATCTCTCTTTTTGTCTTAAAATATTTTCAGTGCAATTCTTTTTTAAATTATTGTATTCTTATTTATTTATTTTTAGCACCAAAAGCATTTTGTGTTGGGGTATAGCTAATTAACAATGTTGTGATAGTTTTAGGTGAACTGTGAAGGGACTCAGCCATACATATATGCATTCCCCCCCACACTCCCCTCCCATCAAGGCTGGCACATAACATTAAGCAGAGTTCCATGTGCTATACAATAGGTTTTTGTTGGTTATCCATTTTAAATATAGCAGTGTGGACATGATCTTCCCAAAGCCTTTAACTATACCTTCCCCTCTGGCAACCATGAGCTCGTTTTCTAAGTCTGTAAGTCTCTTTCTGTTTTGTAAGTTCCTTTGTATCATTTCTTTTAGATTCCATAGACAAGGGATGGCATATGATGTTTCTCATTCTCTGACTTGCTTCGCTCAGTATGACACTCTCTAAGTCCATCCATGTTGCTGCAAATGGCCTTATTTCATTGTTTTTAATGGCTGAGTAATATTCCACTATATATGTATATACCATACCTTCTTTATCCATTCCTCTGTCGATGGATATTTAGATTGTTTCCGTATCTTGACCATTGTAAACAGTGTTGCAATGAACATTGGGGTGCATGTATCTTTTGGGTCCAAGTTGTTTGCTGGGTGTATGCACAGGAGTGGGGTTGGAGGGTCATATGGAAGCTCTATTTTTGGTTTTGTAAGCAGTCTCCATACTATTCTCCATGTGTGTGCTTAGTCGCTTCAGTCGTGTCTGACTCTCTGCGACCCTATGGACCATGGCCTGCCAGGCTCCTCTGTCCATGGAATTCTCCAGGCAAGACTACTGGGGTGGGTTGCCATTTCCTTCTCCAAATCTGATAGTGCTGTACTAAGTTACATTCCCACCAACAGTGCAGGAGGGTTCTCTTCTCTCCATACCCTCTCCAGCATTTGGGTTTTGTGGATTTTTTGATGATAACCATTCTGACCAGTGTGAAGTGATATCTGATTGTAGTTTTAATTTACATTTCTCTAATAACTAGCGATTTTGAACAGCTTTTCATGTGTCTATAGGCCATCTGTATATCCTTTTTAGAGAAATATCCATTCAGGTCCTCTGCTCAGTACAATTCTATAAACAGATTGTAGCCTTACAAACTCATTTATTTATTTCAGTTGAACAATTAAATTCAGTCTTAGATGGTAAATAAAACATGGATAATATGATATAATATTTTCAGAATTTCCCCCATTTGCCAAACAGATGTCATAGAGACTTGAGAACAAGACAGCCACATGACAACACTGTCAACGGTTTCATATCTTTAGTCTCTAAAGCTAAGACAAATTTACTCTGACTTTGTGAGACAGCTACAGAAAACACTTCTCAAGAAGCCTTTTCATTTAGCTACATTCATAAATTTTTCATTTATGAAAGTTGCCATGCACTTATATGCAAATAATATCTTCTTCTGATGTCTTACTTTCTCAAAGAAAAAAGGGGCATGTTTTGCTATAGGCATATCATTTCCATGAAAAGCCATATGAGGAACCAGACAATAATATATTACTCTTAAAAAAATCCTTCTAGTTGGAACAAGATTAAAGTTAAGTACCCTCTAAGCTTGCCCCCATTTATGCTGTGATGTAAAAGCCTATTTTTAAAAATTTCTTACCAACGAAGTTAATTTGAAATGTATATATGTCTGTTTATTTTTAGAAGCAAACAAAGTGAAAATTTTGAAATACATCTATTAAAAAACAATTTAATGCAGAATATTTTTACTTTTAGAAGTTTACTCTGTAGTAAAATTTATTTCACACATTAATGAAGGTAATATATTTGAAACAGCTCAGGTGATACATTAATACAACAATGCATGCATATGTATTCATTACAGTTTATAGTGTACATATTAAAATAAATTGCTTTTTAAGTCTAATTGATCTTTCTCATATAAATTGTTTTGTATTGCACCGAACTCCATATCTATTTAGATGCACATATATTTATATGTATATCAACACATTCATGTTTATGAATATATATGTATATTTCTATATATATATATATATGCATATATTTGTGTTTATATGTACACACATATATAGGAAGATAAATTGAAATAGAGGAAGTTAATGAAATTAACATAAGAATTTAGTTTTGGAGGCAGTGAAGATAATATAGCATTTTAATCCAAAGTCAGCATAAACATTATCAACAATTCAAAGAAGAAAATATATTCAAGAAAAACAAGCAGAACAAAGAAAATAGGGGTAAGCTACTTTAAAAACAATAAATTTTAATTGATAACATTTAATGTTTACAAGGATGCAGAGAAAAAAGAAATCAAGAGATACAATTGTGAAAGGTGTGATTGTGTGTCTCCACTTTCTATCTCGGGCTTCCTTGGTGGCTCAGTGGTAAAGAATCCACCTGCTAATGCAGGAGACATGGGTTTGATCCCTGGGTCAGAAGACCCCCTGGAGAAGGAAACGGCAATTCGATACTCAAGTATTCTTGCCTGGAAAGTCCCATGGACAGAGGATCCTGAAGGGTCACAGTCTATAGGGACACAAAAGAATCAGACACAACTTAAAGACTAAACAATAATGACAACATATGGGGACTACTAGAATTATAGAGCATGTACTTTTCTCTTATGATCTACCTTTCTAATATAAGTTTCTCCTTAAAAACCTTTGAAGTAACTACCTCACTTCATCTATCTAATAATGACACAGGACCGTTTCCACAATAGAATGCTGGAGATACAAACTTGTACCTCAGAACAACTGAAACCATAAACCATTAAGTAGTGGGGAAATCAGCAGATGTCAGAAATTACTGATAATATATTTGGAGAAGTAAATACGTTCTGAAGTCAGAATCTAACTTATAGTTACCAGTATATATTGGACAATGCCTGCGGTTGTTCATGTTGGTGATAGGAGACAAAAACACATGTGGTTGATGCAGAATCTGTTTTTATGTAAGTGGAAAGTGAAATAACAGACACCAGAATAAAGTTATGCCCAAAGTAGTTATGCAATTTCAGTGCATAAGCAATAAATGAAAATATAGTGGCCTGATTTATTGCCTTAACTTTAGTTCTAGATTGAGCAGGAATAAATAAATATATCCCTTGAGACTCTTAACACAACTCTGCCCTTCTGTGCATTTGGAACTGATTCACAGTATCTCAGCCCAAACTAAGCATGAATTTGTTTCCTCAGAAATCTAGAAAAAAAATAAACTCAAAACTAGTTCCTGGAAGAATGTGCTGTAATCCTAGGCCTCAAGGAATTTCCAGAGATATATTTCCAAGATCATTTTCCCGTAACAAAAAATACAGGAGAACACAATCTACCATTAGTAAACAAAAGCAATTAAAGAAGTACTTAATGTTGTAGTGACAGTGTAAAATACATGCAATATTAATATTTTATATGTTAAAAATTGTAATGTATGACTAAAGATCAGGAGACTGTCAAAATTGGCCAGGCAGTTTCAGAAAGTACTAAATAGAGCATTTAAATTTAAATATATAAACATTTATATTTAAAAAATAGATTATATTTAAAGCAAGTTACATACAGCTAAAGGAGCCAGTGGACTACTCAGAAGCACGGCTTAGAGGAGCTACCCCATACCCGAAGTCAGGGGCAGAGCCCGGGAGAGGCAACCGCATGTCCAAGGAGTGGTGGCTGTGTGGCCGAGGAGGGCTGAGAGGAGCTACTCTCGTTCAAGGTCAGGAGGGGTGGCCGTGAGGAGATACCCCTCAAAGAGCAGCAGCTGTGCTTTGCTGGAGCAGCTATGAAGAGATACCCCACATCCAAGATAATAGAAACCCAAGTAAGATGGTAGGTGTTGCGAGATGGCATCAGAGAGCAGACACACTGAAACCATAACCACAGAAAACTAGCCAATCTGACCACACGGACCACAGCCTTGTCTAGCTCAATGAAACTAAGCCACGTCGTAAGGGGCCATGCAAGACAGACGGGTCATGGTGGAGTGGTCTGAAAGAATGTGGTCCGCTGGAGAAGGGAATGGCAAACCACTTCAGTATTCTTGCCTTGAGAACCCATGAACAGTATGAAAAGGCAAAATGATAGGATACCAAAAGGGGAACTCTCCGGATCAGTAGGTGCCCAATATGCTACTGGACATCAGTGGAGAAATAACTCCAGAAAGAATGAAGGGCAGCAGCCAAAGCAAAAATAATACCCAGTTGTGGATGCGACTGGTGATAGAAGCAAGGTCCGATGCTGTAAAGAGCAATATTGCATAGGAACCTGGAATGTCAGGTCCACGAATCAAGGCAAATTGGAAGTGGTCAAACAGGAGATGGCAATAGTGAACGTAGACATTCTAGGAATCACCAAACTAAAATGGACTGGATGGGTGCATTTAACTCAGATGACCATTATATCTACTAATGTGTGCAGAAATCCCTTAGAAGAAATGGAGTAGCCATCATGGTCAACAAAAGAGTCCGAAATGCAGTACTTGGATGCAATCTCAAAAACGACAGAATGATCTGTTTGTTTCCAAGGCAGACCACTCAATATCACAGTAATCCAAGCTTATGCCCCAACCAGTAATGCTGAAGAAGCTGAAGTTGAGTGGTTCTATGAAGACCTCCAAGACCTTTTAGAACTAACACCCAAAAAAGATATCCTTTTCATTATAGGGGACTGGAATGCAAAAGTAGGAAGTCAAGTAACACCTGGAGTAACAGGCAAATTTGGCCTTGGAGTACAAAATGAAGCAGGGCAAAAGCTAATAGAGTTTTGCCAAGAGAATGCACTGATCATACCAAACACCTTCTTCCAACAACACAAGACTCTACACATGGACATCACCAGATGGTCAACACCGAAATCAGATTGATTATATTCTTTGCAGCCAAAGATGGAGAAACTCTATACAGTCAGCAAAAACAAGACCAGGAGCTGACTGTGGCTCAGACCATGAACTCCTTATTGCCAAATTCAGACTTAAATTGAAGAAAGTGGGGAAAACCACTAGACCATTCAGGTATGACCTAAATCAAATCCCTTATGATTATACAGTAGGAAAGAGAAATAGATTTAAGGGAATAGATCTGATAGACACACTGCCTGATGAACTATGGACAGAGGATTGTAATGTTGTACAGGAGACAGGGATCAAGACCATCCCCATGGAAAATAAATGTAAAAAAGCAAAATGGCTGTCTGGGGAGGCCTTACAAATAGCTGTGAAAAGAAGAGAAGCAAAATGCAAAGGAGAAAAGGAAAGATATAAGCATCTGAATGCAGAGTTCCAAAGAATAGCAAGGAGAGATAAGAAAGCCTTCCTTAGGGATCAATGAAAAGAAATGGATGAAAACAACAGAATGGGAAAGACTAGAGATCTCTTCAAGAAAATTAGAGATACAAAGGGAACATTTTATGCAAAGATGGGCTCGATAAGGACGGAAATGGTATCAACATAACAGAAGCAGAAGATATTAAGAGGTGGCATGAATACACAGAGGAACCGTACAAAAAAGATCTTCATGACCAAGATAATCACGATTGTATGATCACTGACCTAGAGCCAGACATCCTGGAATGTGAAGTCAAGTGGGCCTTAGAAAGCATCACTACGAACAAAGCTAGTGGAGATGATGGAATTTCAGTGGAGCTATTTCAAATCCTGAAAGATGATGCCATAAAAGTGCTGCACTCAATATGCCAGCACATTTAGAAAACTCAGCAGTGGCCACAGAACTGGAAAAGGTCAGTTTTCATTCCAGTCCCAAAGAAAGGCAATACCAAAGAGTGCTCAAACTATGGCACAATTGCACTCATATCACAAGCTAGTAAAGTCATGCTCAAAATTCTCCAAGCCAGGATTCAGCAATATGTGAACCATGAACTTCCAGATGTTCAAGCTGGTTTTAGAAAAGGCAGAGGAATGAGAGATTGAATTGCCAATATCCGCTCAATCATCAAAAAAGCAAGAGAGTTCCAGAAAAACATCTATTTCTGCTTTATTGACTATGCCAAGGCCTTTGACTGTGTGGATCACAATAAACTGTGGAAAATTCTGAAAGAGATGGGAACACCAGACCACTTGACCTGCCTCTTGAGAAACCGATATGCAGGTTAGGAAACAACAGTTAGAACTGGACATGGAACAAGACTGGTTCCAAATAGGAAAAGGAGTACGTCAAGGCTGTATATTGTCACCCTGCTTATTTAACTTATATGCAGAGTACATCATGAGAAATGCTGGACTGGAAGAAGCACAAGCTGGAATCAAGATTGCCAGGAGAAATATCAATAACCTCAGATATGCAGATGACACCACCCTTATGGCAGAAAGTGAAGAGGAACTCAAAAGCCTCTTGATGAAAGTGAAAGAGGAAAGTGAAAAAGTTGGCTTAAAACTCAACATTCAGAAACTAAGATCATGGCATCTGGTCCCATCACTTCATGGGAAATAGATGGGGAAACTGGAAACAGTGTCCGACTTTATTTTTTGGGGCTCCAAAATCACTGCAGATGGTGGTTGCAGCCATGAAATTAAAAGACGCTTACTCCTTGGAAGGAAAGTTATGACCAACCTAGATAGCATGTTGAAGAACAGAGACATTACTCTGCCAACAAAGGTTCGTCTAGTCAAGGCTATGGTTTTTCCAGTCGTCAGGTATGGATGTGAGAGTGGGAGTATAAAGAAAGCTGAGCACCTAAGAATTGGTGCTTTTGAACTGTGTTGTTGGAGAAGACTGTTGAGAGTTCCTTGGACTGCAAGGAGATCCAACCAATCCATCCTAAAGATCAGTCCTGGGTGTTCATTGGAAGGACTGATGTTGAAGCTGAAGCTCCAATACTTTGGCCACCTCATGTGAAGAGTTGACTCATTGTAAAAGACCCTGATGCTAGGAGGGATTGGGGGCAGGAGGAGAAGGGGATGACAGAGGATGAGATGGCTGGATGGCATCACCGACTCGATGGACATGCATTTGAGTGTACTCCGAGAATTAGTGATGGACAGGGAGGCCTGGCGTGCTGCGCTTCATGGGGTCGCAAAAAGTCGGACACGACTGAGAGACTGAAATGAACTAAACTGAAAGGAGCCAATTATTATGAATCTTTATCTGTGTAAATTACCTATAATATATCTCAGAGAGTCAAAGAAATAAAAACTGAAAGACTGAGAGGCATTAAGGAAAGTAAAAAGAGTCTAACATGGTTTTCATCTGGGTTCTAAAGAGTTTAATGGAATATACAAAAGCACAAAGATTAAAATTGTCCAGTATTTTAAAAGACATCTATTCATAGATTAAAAGTTCTCTACAAACTTTTAGTCTAGAATGGTAGCCCCAGTTAAATTCTATTTCAAACATTAGTATAAATAAGCATTTAAAAATAGACTTAAACTGAGTTTATCACAACCTTGCATAGAATAATTCCCACAGTATATAACTTGAGAAAAAGAAAAACAAATATTAGATCAAGAATTATGCTTTAAAACTGAGTTAAAATTCATGCTGAGTGAACAATTATTACATGCAAAAAAACAAGAAGAAATAAAAATTCCACTTATGATGAGAAAAGTAAGACTTTTAACTTTGGAGGTTGAGAAACAGAATTGACTGAGAGAAGTTGGAAGAGATCTTGGGGTAATATACTTTCTCTTCCTAGATGTTTGAGTTACACAAGTGTAACCAACCAAGTTTATGTACTTGTGAAAATATTGTTTGCTCATTTTATTATTTATAAATTTAACCTCAACTAGACCTGGGTTTGATCCCTGGGTTGGGAAGATCCCCTGGAAAAGGAAATGGCAACCCACTCCAGTATTCTTGCCTAGAAAATCCCATGGATGGAGGAGTCTGGTGGGCTATAGTCCATGGGGTCACAAAGAGTTGGATACGACTGAGCAACTTCATGGAGGAGAGTATAAACACAGCTTCCCTGGGGACTCAGTGGTAAAGAAACTGCCTACAAGGCAACAGATGCAGCAACATGGGTTAGGTCCCTGTATCGGGAAGATCCCCTGGAGGAGGAAATGGTAACACACTCTGGTATTCTTCCCTGGGAAATCCCATGGACAAAGGAACCTGGCAGGCTACAGTCCATGGGGTCACAAAGAATCAGACACTACTGAGCATGCACACACACACAGAGTATAAACATATGGTGAAATCTCATTAGTGATATGTCTTTGACAGTGTTTAGTGTTGAAATGTACTGATACCTGTAATTTGCTTCTTGCTGTGCTGTGCTTAGTCACTCAGTTGTGTTTGACTCTTTGCCACCCCATGGACAGTAGCCTGCCATGTAGGCTCTTCTGTCCATAGGGATTCTCCAGGCAAGAATACTAGAGTGGATTTCCATGCTCTCCTCCAGG
Source organism: Bos grunniens (assembly GCF_055505025.1). Taxonomy (NCBI): domain Eukaryota; kingdom Metazoa; phylum Chordata; class Mammalia; order Artiodactyla; family Bovidae; genus Bos; species Bos grunniens. The sequence continues at coordinate 110,033,289 of NC_141170.1, read as the reverse complement.
GGATCTTCTCAACCTAGGGATTGAACCCAGGTTTCCCACATTGAAGATGGATTCTTTACCATCTGAGCCACCAGGGAAGCCCTCAACTTGCTTTAGGGAGGTATTAAAATAAGATGCATTGATGGATGGATAAAATAATGAATATATGGCTATTTACATGTTAAATAAAATTAATAGTAGTTATATAGGTGTTCACTGTGTATCTTTTGACTTTTTTCAATATATCTTGGATGGGTTGATCAAATAATGTACCATAAGAATCAACTTTTTTGGAGGAGTAGGTGGATGCGGAGTACATCTCTCTCAATGGGTACATCAGGAACACACCTTCAGACACAGAACAGCCTGCAAAACACCAGCTGAGAGCGGACAGGAGTACCTAAACAGTGGAAAAGAATATATAGAACCATCCAAAATTCTGTAGGATGAAGAAACTAGGGGGAAAAACAGGAGTATTAATAGAACTGGACCTACTCTTGGTGGATGGGGGAACTGAAGCAGGGGTTGAGTCCCCACACAGGGGCAATTGTCTGAGTCAGAGGAGAAACATTTAAGGCTGAGAATGAAACAGCTGATCTGTGGCATCATAAATGGAATGAGAATCAGACAGTGCTTGCAGCAGCCATACATATGCCAGGCAGGAACACAGGTGGCTGGAAGCTGGAGTTTAGAGATTGTGGAGCAATCCCAGTGCGAGGGCTGCTGTTGACTGTGGAGAGACAGATTGAGGGGATATGAAGATGTGATAGGGCCATAACTCCTGCCAAAGAGGCAGTTTGTGTCCCTGAACACTTGCCACTGCCAGAGTCCCTGCAAGTCAAGCAGGTGTACCACCTTCACGCTCACCTCTCACTGGGGCAGAGCTGCCACAGGCAAAAAAAAAAAAAAAATATATATATATATATATATATATATATATATATATATATATATATATAGTGTTTATGCACGCAGAGTCATTTTGGTCTTGTCCAACTCTTTGGGACCCTGAAATGTAGCTTGCCAGTCTTCTCTGTAAAAGAGGGGGTTCTCCGGGCAAGAATTCTGGACCATATTGGCCAACACTGGTTGCCATACCCTTCTGCTGTTGCTGCTGGTAAGTCGCTTCAGTCGTGTCCGACTCTGTATGACCCCAGAGAGGGCAGCCCACCAGGCTCCCCCGTCCCTGGGATTCTCCAGGCAAGAACACTGGAGTGGGTTGCCATTTCCTTCTCCAATGCATGAAAGTGAAAAGTGAAAGTGAAGTCGCTCAGTCATGTCCTACTCTTAGTAATCCTTCTGGAGCACTATATTTCCTGCTGCCCTAGCCGCCAATCCCCCTGGGTACCTGGTGCTGCCAGAACCCCTGTGACCCAAGCCGCTGCACCACCTCCATACCTGGCCCTCACAGGAGCAAACCAAAGCGCTCCAGGGCAGCCTCATGTAGACCCACATGTAGTGGTGAAAATAAAACCACAATTGAAACCCAGGGGCCGTGGGGCTAAAGAAGAAGACCCAAAACCTTCCCACCAGCTGTACTAGCTGCAAATTAAATCCACACAATCAACTAAGCAGACTCTGTGTCTATGGAATATATATAAAGTCATTGAGAGCTCCCACAAAAGAAAATGCACAAGCTCAGATAGCTGTGGACTTTGGAGGCAAGAACACACAGGAGTAGGACCAGATTAGAATCTGAGTAGCCCCCACAGCAGGTCCAGAGATCAGTACAGTGTTGGAGGGCATCCTAGGGAGGTGAGGTGGACTGCAACTCTCAGCATGGGAAAGGACCCTGACAGCAGAGACTCAAGAAAAACATTTATTATTCTTATTTTTTTACTTATTCTGTAGATTCTTTTTGATTTTTTCTTTTTTTTCCCTCCCTTCCCCCATTGTAGTTGTCTATTTTATTGGTAGAAAGAAATCCAATTAAGCTTTTGAGCTTTTTTTCTTTTTCTCTTTCCTTAGTCACATTTTTGTCATAAACCTCTGCCTCTATGTTGGGCTTTGCACTTTTGTGGAATTTACGTCTTTTTGTTGTTGTTGTTGTTGTTTGTTTGTTTTTCTCTCTCTTTTTTTATTTTAATTTTTTAAACCTATTATTATTTTTTCTACATTCATTCCTTTGTTTGTTTTTCCTACAGTTCTTTTCCCCTTGCAGTTAATCTTTAATGTATGTAAATCTTCTTTATCTACCTCTATTTAACTTTGCATATCTATTCTTTCTTTCTTTACTTTCTCTCCTTTTCTCTCAACATATTTGTTAGTTTTATTTTCATTTATTCCCCAGTTGGCACCTAGCTTTAGTTTGGTTTTCCAGTTTGTTCTTTAATTAGTATTTTTATGATATATATAATTTTTGGTTTCGTTTGTTCACCAGGTCAATCTATTGTACTTAATTTTTGTTGGACTGTTTTGATTTTGCTTATGGGTGTATATGTGTATATTCAGTCACACTTTCTATTATTATAAACCTCTGCCTCTACCTTGGGCTTTTGCAGTTCTTCTCCCCCCCCCCCCCACTTTTTTTCTTTCTTCTATTTTTTTCTCTTTTCTCTTTTCTTATAATTTTAATTTTTAAAAAAAACCTATAATATTTTTTAACATTTCTTCCTTCATTCGCCTTTCATACTGTTCTTTTACCCTTGTAGTTAATCTGTAATGTATACAAATCTTCTTCATCTACCTCTATTTAACTTTACATATCTATTCTTTTTTCTCTTTCCTTTCCTCTCAACATATTTGTTAGTTTTGTTTTCCTTGCTTTATTCCCCACTTGGCTTTAGTTTTATTTTCCAGTTTGTGCTTAAGTTAGTTTTGTTCTTAACTAGTAAATATAATTTTTTATTTCCTTTGCTTGCTGGATCAGTTTACTGTACTTTATTTTTGCTGGACTGTTTTTACGTTGCTCATGGGTATATATGTATATGTGTATATTCCATTATTTTAATTATTATTTGCCTGATTTTGAATTGCCATTTGTCTGGGGTTCATCTTTGATTTCTGTTTTTGGATGGATATTTGTTACTCTTCCTTAATGCCATAACAAACCAGTTGAGGCATATTCGATCCTGACCATAGATCAAACCCTGAGCCTTTGGAGTGGGAGCACTGACTCCAAGACCCTAGACTACCAGAGAACTAAACCTAGGTAGTATCAAATAGTGAGAACTCACACAAAAGAAACCACTTGAATACAATATCTGGCATTACCCAACCACCAGTAACACCCTGTACAGGACACCTTACCTAAACAACAAACAAAACAAAAATACAAACCCAATCTTCAAAAGACAGAATTACCACCTCACACCCAGCCTTGCTCACCAGAGGAAAAACAAATAAATACTCAGTACAAATCTCAACCTATATGAAGCTCACACAAATCACTGGACCAAACTTACAGGGCAGAAACCAAAAGGAAGAAAGAATTCAACCTTCTTCAAGGAAAGAATTCAACTTTTCTTTAAGCCTGGGAAAAGGAGATCTCAAACACAATAACTTAAAAAGAAAAAAAAAAATGAAAAGGCAGAGAAATATGCACAAATGAAAGAAACAACTAGAAACACAGAAATCCAAGTAAATGAAGAGGAAATAGGAAAATTACCTGAAAAAGAATTCAGAATAATGATAGTAAAGATAATCAAAAACTTGAAAACAAAATGGAGAAAATGCAAGAATCAATTAACAAAGACCTAGGAGAATTAAAGAAGATACAGAGACAAACAATACAATTACTGAAATTAAAAATACTCTAGAAGGAATCAATAGCAGAATATCTGAAGCAGAAGAATGAATCAGTGAGCAGGAAGACAAAATGGTGGAAATAAGTTCTGAGGAGCAGAATAAAGTGAAAAGAATGAAAAGAACTGAGGATAGTCTTAGAGATCTCGGGGACAATGTCAAACACACCAACATCGAATTAGAGGGGTCCCAGAAGAAGAAGAGAAAAAGAAAGGGTATGAGAAAATTTTTGAAGAGATTATAGTTGGAAATTTCCCCACTATGGAAAAGGAAATAGTCAATCAAGTCCAAGAGGCACAGAGAGTCCCATACAGGATAAACCCAAAGAGAAACATGCCAAGACACATACTAATCAAACTAACAAAGACTAAACACAAATAAAGAATATTAAATGCAGCAAGGAAGAAGCAAAAAGTAACATACAAGGGACACCCCATATGCTTAACAGCTTATCTTTCAGCAGAAACTGCAGGTCAGAAGGGAATGGCAGGATATATTTAAAGTACTGAAAGGGAAAAATCTACACCCAAGATTACTGTGTAACCATCAAGGATCTCATTCAAAATTGATGGAGAAATCAGAAGTTTTTCAGAGAAGCAAAAGTTAAGAGAATTTAGTATCACCAAACCAGCTTTACAACAAATGTTAAATGGCTTATATAGTCAAGAAATACAAGAGAAAAAAAAACTCCAAGATCAAGTAATTAGAAAATGGAAATAGGAACATATATATCAATAATTACTTTAAATGTAAATGGATTAAATGCACCAACCAAAAGACACAGATTGGCTGAATGGATACAGAAACAAGACCCATATATATGCTGTCTACAAGAAACTCACTTCAGACCTCAGGATACATATATGCTGAGAGGATGGAAAAATATATTCCATGCAAATGGGAAGCAAAAGAAAGCTGGAGTAGCAATCCTCATATCAGACAAAATAGACCTTAAAATAAAGATTACAAGAGATAAGGAAGGGCACTACATAATGATCAAGGGATCAATCTAAGAGGAAGACATAACAATTGTAAACATCTATGCATCAACATAGGAACACAATACATAAGAAAAACACTAACAGACATAAAAGGAGAAACTGACAGTAACACAATAATAGTAGGAGAATTTAACACCCCACTCACACCAATGGACAGATCATCTAAACAGAAAATTAATAAGGAAACACAAGTCTTAAATGATACATTAGATGAGATGGATCTCATTGATATCTTCAGAACATTCCATTGAAATGCAGAAGAATACACCTTTTTCTCAAGTGCACACAGAACATTCTCCAGGATAGACCACATCTTGGATCACAAATCAAACCTCAGTAAATTAAAGAAAATCAAAATTGTATCAAGCATCTTCTCTGACCACAATGCTGAGACTAGATATCAATTACAAGAAAAAAAAAAATCTATAAGAAACAAAACATGGAGATTAAACAACATATTTGTAATTAACCAACAGGTTACTGAAGAAATCAAAAGGGAATTCAAAAAAATTTCTAGAAACAGATGACGATGAAAACATGAGAACTCAAAACCTATGTGATGCAGCAAATGCATTTCTTTTTTTTTTTTTTCTTTGTAAATATTTTATTATAAGGAACTACTGAGAAAGGTATATTTAAAACTTTTTATTTTTCTTTTAAATATTTTTCTGGGATAAAAAATGGAACAGATTTATTCCAGCAAATGCATTTCTAAGAGGGAAGTTTATAGTAATACAATCCTACCTCAAGAAACAAGAAAAACATCAAATAGACAACCTAACTTTACACCTAAAGCAACTAGAAAAAGAAGAATAAAACACAAAATTAGTAGAAGGAAAGAAATCATAAAGATCTGAGCAGAAATAAATGAAAAAGAAATGAAAGAAACAATAGTAATTATAACCCTATATGCGAGGCAACAAAAGAGACACAGATGTATAGAACAGTCTTTTGGACTCTGTGGGAGAAGTCCACAGAGGTTGGGAAGATCTGAGAGAATAGCATTGAAACATGTATATTGTCATATATGAAACACATCGCCAATCTAGGTTCGATGCATGAGACAGGGTGCTCAGGGCTGGTGCACTGGGATGACCCAGAGGGATGGGATGGGGAGGAAGGTGGGAGTGGGGTTCAGGATGGGGAACACATGTAAACCCATGGCTGATTCATATCAATGTATAGCAAAAATTACTACAATATTGTAAAGTAATTAGCCTCCAACTAAAATAAATAAATTTTTAAAAAATTAATAAAACTAAAAGCTGGTTCTTTGAGAAGATAAACAAAATTGACAGACCCTTAGCCAGACTCATCAAGAACAAAAGAAGAATCAAATCAACACAATTAGAAATGGAAAAGGAGAGGTTGCAACAGGCAATGCAGAAATACAAAGGATTATGAGACTAGTGTCAACAACCATATGGCAATAAACTAGATAACCTGGAAGAAATGGACAGATTCTCAGAAAAGTTTACTCTTCCAAGACTAACCAGGAAGAAATAGAAATTATGAACTACCCAATTATAAACACTGAAATTGAAGCTCTCATCTAAAATCTCCCAAAAAACAAAAGCCCTGGACCAGATGGCTTCACAGGAGAATTCTATAAAGCATTTAGAGAGGAGCTAATGCCTATTCTCCTTAAACTCTTTCAAAAAATTGCAGAGGAAGGAACACTTCCAATCTCATTCTACAAGGCCACTATCACCCTGATACTAAAGCCAAACAAAGATAACACAAAAAAGGAAAACTACAGGCCAATATCACTGATGAACATAGATGCAAAAAAATCTTGACAAAATTTTAGAAAACAGAATTCAGCAACACATCAAAAAGCTCATACACCATGATCAAGTTGGGTTTATTTCAGGGATGCAAGGATTCTTCAATATTCAGAAATCAATCAATGTAATACATCATATTAAAACATTGAAAGATAAAAACCATATGATCATCTCAATAGATGCAGAAAAAACCTTTGACAAAATTCAGCACCTATTTATGATTAAAAATCTTCAAAAAATGGGCATAGAAGGAACCTACCTCAACATAGTAAAGGCCATAGATGATAAGCCTACAGCAAACATCATTCTCAATGGTGAAAAACTGAAAGCATTCCCCCTAAGATCAGGAGCAAGACAAGGGTGTCCACTTTCACAGCTATTATTCAACATAGTTCTGGAGGTCCTAGTTACAACAATCAGAGAAGAAAATGAAATAAAATGAATCCAGATTGGAAAAGAAGTAAAGCTGTCACTGTTTGCAGATTACATGATACATAGAAAACCTTAAAAATAATATCAGAAAATTACTAGAGCTAATCAGTAAATTTAGCAAAGTTGAAGGATACAAAATCAATACACAGAAATCACTTGCATTTCAACATATGAACAATGAAAAATCAGAGAGAGCAATTAAGGAGTATATCCCATTCACCATTGCAACAAAAAGAATTAAATATCTAGGAATAAACTTACCTAAGGAGACAAAAGAACTATATAAAGAAAATTATAAGACACAAATGAAAGAAATCAAAGATGACATAAACAGATGGAGAGATATTTCATGTTCCTGGGTAAGAAGAATCAATATTGTGAAAATGACTATACTACCAAATGCAATCTAAAGATTTAATACAATCTTTGAGTTCCCCATGGCCTAGACGCCCGAGTCGCCCGATCACAACTCTCCAGGGCAGAGATGTTATCTGGACAATACAGACGCACCATTCCCACAACTTCTGTAGTCTGTAATCTTTTACCACTTTGGGGTTGCTTTTTTTCCCAGAATTCATCAGAACTTTGAATTTTTTTTTTTTTAAATGGGCTGTTTTTAATGCAGGGGCTTTTCTTCCCTAGAAACCCAATTCTCAGCAAAAAAAGAAAAAAAACACAAAAAACTAAAAAACCCCTACAAAAACTTAAAAAAAAAAAGGCAGCAAAGGGTAGTTTTCATCTGGTGTCTTTTATTTAAGTTTTTTAAACTGAGAAAAAGCTGGTGACATATTTATACGTTTTTGTGCAAAAATAAATGAATGGCAATAGATTTAAAAAATAAAAAATAAATAAAGATTTAATACAATCCCTATCAAAGTACCAGTGGCGTTTTTCACAGAACTAGAACAAAAAATTTAACAATTCATATGGAAACACAAAAGACTCCAAATAGACAAAGCAGTCTTGAGAAAGAAGAATGGAGCTGAAGGAATCAACCTTCCTGACTTCAGATGATACTACAAAGCTACAATCATCAAGACAGTGTAGTATTGGCACAAAAACAGAAATATAGACAAATGAAACAAGATAGAAAGCCCAGAAATAAATCCATGCACCTATGGGTTTCTTATTTTTGACAAAGTAGGCAAGTATATACAATGGGGCAAAGACAGCCTCTTCAATAAATGGTGCTGGGGAAACTGGACAGCTACATGTAAAAGAATGAAATTAGAACACTTCCTAACACCATACACAAAGATAAACTTAAAGTGGATTAAAGACCTAAATTTAAGACCAGAAACTATAAAACTCTTAGAGGAAAACATGGACAGAACACTTGATGACATAAATTAATGCAAGATCCTCTATGACCCACCTCCTAGAGTACAGAAATAAAAGCAAAAGTAAATAACTGCGACCTGATTAAACTTCAAAGCTTTTGCGCAGCAAAGGAAACTACAAGCAAAGTGAAAATACAATGCTCTGAATGGGAGAAAATAATAGCAAATGAAACAATTGACAAATAATTAATTTCCAAAATATACAAGCAGCTCATACAGCTCAGTACCAGAAAAACAGGCAACCCAATCAGAAAGTGGGAAAAAGACCTAAACAGACATTTCTCCAAAAAAGACATACAGATGGGTAACAAACACATGAAAAAATGTTCAACATTGCTCATTATTAGAGAAATGCAAATCAAAACCACAATGAGATATCACTTCACACCTGTCAGAAGGACCCTCATCAAAAAGTCAACTAACAATAAATACTGGAAAGGGTGTGGAGAAAAGGGAACACTCTTGCACTGTTGGTGGGAATGTAAATAGATACAGCCACTATGGAAGATGGTATGGAGATTCCTTAAAAATAGGAATAAAAGGAACATATGACCCAGCAATCCCACTCCTAGGCTTATACCCTGTGGAAACCAAAATTGAAAAAGACACATGTATTACATTGTTCATTGCATCCCTATTTACAATAGCTAGAACATGGAAGCAACCTAGATGTCCATTGACAGATGAATGGATAAAGAAGTAGTGGTACATATATACTATTGGAATATTACTCAACCATAAAAAGGAACACATTTGAGTCAGTTCTAATGATGTGGATGAACCTAGAACCTATTATACAGAGTGAAGTGAGCCAGAAAGAGAAAGATAAATACCATATTGTAACACATATATATGGAATCTGGAAAAATGGTACTGAAGAATTTACTTACAGGGCAACAGTGGAGAAACAGACATAGAGAATAGACTTATGGACATGGAAGGGAGGACAGGGTGAGATGTATGGAAAGAGTGACATGGAAACTTACATTACCATAAATAGATAGCTAATGGGAATTTACTCTATGTTTCAGAAGACTCAAACAGGGGCTCTGTATTAACCTGGAGGAGTGGGATGGGGTGGGAGGTGGGAGGGAGGTTCAAACGGGAGGAGATATATGTATACCTGTGGCTGATGCATATTGAGGTTTGACAGAAAACAGCAAGATTCTGTAAAGCAATTATCCATCAATACAAAATAAATTAATTAATAAAAAATGTGTTGTAGTCATATTCCAACATGAAATGATTTCAAACAAATTTATATAATGACCTGACCTACATTTCCAAAAATCAATCTGCATTTCAGTGGAGAATATTTTAGGATTAGATGTAGAAGCCTGTTTGGAGGCTATTGTAAGAGTCTAGGTACCAGTTATGGGGGCCCAGCTAAGGTAGGAACAGTGGAAGGGAGGAGGGCATATGTGTTATTTGAAATCAATTGGGAGTGGGAGCTGCTGTTAAGAATGAGGACTCCTAGATGGACGGAAGTAGGTACTGACTGAAAATGAAGACTCATTACTGCTGACTTCTAGGTTTCTGGCTTGAAAACCTATGTGGTTTCAATAACACCTCATATTTGAACAGTGCTTGAGAGTTGGAGAAGACTCTTGAGAGTCCCTTGGACTGCAAGGAGATCCAACCAGTCCATTCTAAAGGAGATCAGTCCTGGGTTTTCATTGGAAGGACTGATGCTGAGGCTGAAACTCCAATACTTTGGCCACCTCATGCGAAGAGTTGACTCATTGGAAAAGACCCTGATGCTGGAAGCGATTGGGGGCAGGAGGAGAAGGGGACGACAGAGGACGAGATGGCTGGATGGCATCACCTACTGGATGCACATGAGTTTGAGTGAACTCCGGGAGTCGGTGATGGACAAGGAGGCCTGGCGTGCTTCAATTCATGGGGTCACAAAGAGTCGGACACGACTGAGCAACTGAACTGAACTGAACTGAGAGTTAATATAATACATTACTATTTTATGTATTGAGTCTTTGATCTATTTGTTAACTTTGCTATGCAGAAAACCAGAGTTCTGAAAAGCAGTGTTTATCAAAGTTACATTGATATTATTAAACAGCAATTTCAAAACCTGTGTCTGAGTTTAAACCCCTTATACCATCCATCATCGCACTACTTTTCTACCATCCCGACCATTTTTCTTCTTCAACAACAAAAATGACAATAAAATTGCTCTCAAATTGGTCATATATGGAATGTGGATGGGGAGCAGAAAATATATGGTCTCTTAAACAGTTCAGTGAAGAACAAGGGCAAGAAAACAGGAAGCAAAGTCAGTTGAGTTGTAAACTTTTTGAGTTACTTATTGATTATGTTTTCTGTAAAAGCACAGTGCCCAGGGCACAAAAAAATCTTACAAACTATTTCAAAAGAAAAAAAAAAAAAATTAAGGCTGCTAGAAGACAGTTTAGTAAAAAAAAAAAAAAAAGATCTATTTTTGTGTTCTCCTTGACTTTTATCTTCCATAAAAGTTTAGGCATTTCAGGACTCCCTGCTGGTACAATAATACAGTTAAATAATAAATCTAAACACGTGCATTCTTGGAACATCTTACCAGAAGTAGAATTCTTTAAATGCTAAAATTCCTTCTATTGGCACAAAAAATGAGCATCTTACTACATAAAGTAGAATTCAAAAGCATATATCCAGTGAAATAATTCCAAAGTACTAACTGTGAAAATTTGGAAATAAAAGTTCTTTTGTATCTGAAATCTCAGCAAAAATAAATGACTAGAAAGAAAATCATTTCTTGAGTCAGCTAGAACTGAAATTGGCTTCACATTAACAAAATCGCGGATATTAGAGAAAGCAGATATCAAGACCTTCTGTTTTGAAGGGCTAGATTTCCATCATTTTTTATCTTCATTCTGTATGAATAGTTTTATTGTATTAAAGCATTAACTGTGTTTGGAGGCAGCAAATAATATGTGTATATATATATATATATATATATAGAGAGAGAGAGAGAGAGAGAGCAAAGATATGATTTCAGATTCATTGTTGCAAATAATGTTAAAGACTATGGATGAAAATATTCAGATTTAAATAAAATTATTAGACATTTTGAATATTAAGATGGATGAAGTGGATGAAACTGGAGGTGGATGAAACTGGAGCCTATTATACAGAGTGAAGTAAGCCAGAAAGAAAAACACCAATACAGTATACTAACGCATATATATGGAATTTAGAAAGATGGTAACAATAACCCTGTATACAAGACAGCAAAAGAGACACTGATGTATAGAACAGTCTTGTGGACTCTGTGGGAGAGTGAGAGGGTGGGATGATTTGGGAGAATGGTATTTAAACATGAATAATAATCATATATGAAACAAGTCGCCAGTCCAGTTTCGATGAACGATACTGGATGCTTGGGGCTAGTGCGATGGGACGACTCAGAGAGATGGTACGGGGAGGGAGGAGGGAGGAGGGTTCAGGATGGGGAACATGTGTATACCTGTGGTGGATTCATGTTGATATATGACAAAACCAATACAATATTGTAAAAAAAAAAAAAATGGATGAAAGCTATGACAAACATTAGACAGCATATTAAGAAGCAGAGACATTACTTTGCCAACAAAGGTCCGTATAGTCAAAGTTATGATTTTTCTAGTAGTCATATATGGATGTGAGAGTTGGACCATAAAGAAGGCCAAGCAGAAAAGAATTGATGCTTTTGTGGTGTTGGATAAGATTTTTGAGAGTCCCTTGGACTGCAAAAAGATCAAACCAGTCAATCCTAAAGGAAATCAGTCCTGAATATTCGTTGAAAAGACTGATGCTGAAGCTGATGCTCCAGTACTTTGGTCACCTGATGGGAAAAGCCAACTCATTAGAAAAGACCCTGATGCTGGGAAAGTTTGAAGGCAGGAGGAGAAGGGGACAGCAGAGGATGAGATGGTTGGATGGCATCACCAACTCAATGGACATGGGTTTGAGCAAGATCCAGGAGATGGTGAAGGACAGGGAAGCCTAGCGTGCTGCAGTCCATGGGAGTCACAAAAAGTCAGACACACCTGAGGTACTGAGCAAGAACAACAATGGATGAAAATATTTTGAAGATGTATATGATGAAAGGCAAGTGTCATCCTAACTAGAAAGTAGATTTATATAACTCAGAATTACAAAATGGGAAAATAGTGACTGAGAAGATTAATAAAGAATTGAGCATTATTAGGCATTATTATTCGGAGAAGGCGATGACACCCCACTCCAGTATTCTTGCCTGGAAAATCCCATGGACGGAGGAGCCTGGTAAGCTGCAGTCCATGGGGTCGCGAAGAGTCAGACACGACTGAGCAACTTCACCTTCACTTTTCACTTTCATGCATTGGAGAAGGAAATGGCAACCCACTCCAGTGTTCTTGCCTGGAGAATCCCAGGGACGGGGGGGCCTGGTGGGCTGCCATCTATGGGGTCGCACAGAGTTGGACATGACTGAAGTGACTTAGCAGCAGCAGCAGGCATTATTATTATTATTTTCTATTTTAAATTTCAGTTTCTTTCTACTTTTTAAAAATAATGCACAATCAACATTTAATTTTCCTATCCTGGTTTCATTTTGCTGCTGCTGCTGCTAAGTCACTTCAGTCGTGTCCAACTCTGTGTGACCCCATAGATGGCAGCCCACCAGGCTTCACATCCCTGGGATTCTCCAGGCAAGAACACTGGAGTGGGTTGCCATTTCCTTCTCCAATGCATGAAAGTGAAAAGTGAAAGGGAAGTCACTCAGTCGTGTCTGACCCTCAGCGATGCCATGGACTCCAGCCTTCCCGGCTCCTCCATCCATGGGATTTTCCAGGCAAGAGTACTGGAGTGGGGTGCCATTGCCTTCTCTGGGTTTCATTTTATCCCATGCCTAATTTTATGTTACATATTTATATATTGGTTAATGTATATTTATATATATTTATGGTGATATGTTTAACTGCGGTTAAACAGAATGATTTTCAGCCCTCTATGGATGTATAAGTTATTTGCAGTCACTTACAATTTGAGATTCCTGAATTCTATGAGTATTAAGGAAATATAGATAGAAGTTAGCAAATTTTAGAATTCCCCTGGTGATTTTGACCCTAACCTCACTCTTGGAAATCCCTTGTTAAAAAGACATTATATGAGTATTTTTATTTCTCCAGATTATTACCAAATTTTGGTATTGTCTAACTTTTAAACTTTCCCAGCCTATTGAGTACAAACAGTGTCCCATTGTTGTTTTGGTAACTATTTCTAATATAAGCAATAACTATGTACCCCTTCTTATTCTTGTTAGCTAGGTGAGTTTCTTCTTCTGCCAATTGCAAATTTATGCCTTGATAAGTTTTCATCTAATATTTTTTTCTTTATTGCTTTGATTTGCAATATTCCCTTTGATATTATAAATATTCCTTTTCATGTTTCTATAATATGTTTTGGGTGACTCTTTCATAACTTGAAGACAAAGAATACCATAGGAATTCTGTATCTAAACATCTCTGGAGACTTTTGTTGTTTTCCTAAGTTTGTACATATTGTTCCTTGTCTTTGCCACTAGGCTTTCCTAATTAACTATACACTCTTTATGGGCAGGGTTCATACATGTTTCACCTGTGAAATGCACAACATGCCTGAAAAATGTCAGCACAGATTTAACACATTTAATATTTTTATTTGTCTGTTTTTAAAGTTTTTAATTTCCTTTTTAATTGGAGGATAATTGCTTTACAATGATGTGTTAGTTTCTGCTGCACATGAATCAGCTGTAAGTATATAAATATAGATGATATTTTGACAAAAAAATAACTATATTCTCAATTGATAGATAATTATTAAGAATCATCTTTAAGGAAGGATCATTTTCTTTATATATATATATATATATGTGTGTGTGTGTGTGTGTGTGTGTGTGTCCATATTTATATATTGATTTATTTGCCATTGTTGGGTCTTAGTTGTGGCATGTGGGCTCCAGTAGTTGTGGCGACTTAGTTGCCCCTTGCCATGTGGGATCTTAGTCCCCTGACCAGGGATTGAATCCATATACCCTGCATTGCAAAGCAGATTCTTAACCACTGCCACAGTCCCAAGGAAGGATCATTTTCTGATTTTTAGCAGATAACTTAGAAAAATTCAAAAATTGACCTTGTGATAACAAAACTTTTTAATTCATTCTTGCTTGTTTCAATAAAGAATTTTTCTCTATACTACTTCTTTAAAAATGAAAAATAATAATACAATTATTTAGTTATATGTTTAGGTATAAAAGGGCAAGTCCAAATACATGAGATATCTATGCCTAAAGATTTTATGGGACACACCATTGGATTCTTGTAAAATTTTAAGATTTATTACAGTATTGCATTTGTTAGAAAGCTGGGTCACATTTATTAGTTTCAGTCAATTATTCAGTCATTTGAGTAGGGAACCAGTAGATTCTAGCAAGGCAAATAAATTCTACCTTTGTTATTCAGTAGCTCAGTTGTGTCCTACTCCTTGCAACCCCATGGACTGCAGCATGCCTGGCCTCCCTGTCCTTCACCATCTCCTGGAGCTTGCTCAAGCTCATGTCTGTTGAATTGGTGATGCCAGCCAACCATTTCATCTTCTGTTTTCTTCTCCTCATGCCTTATATCTTCCCCAGCATCAGGGTCTTTTCCAAGAGTCATCTCTTTGCATCAGGTGGCCAAAGTATCAGAGGTTCAGCTTCAGCATCAGTCCTTCCAGTGTATATTCAGGACTGATTTCCTTGAGGATTGACTGATTTGATCCCTTTGAAATCCAAGAAACTCTCAACAGTCTTCCACAAATTCTACTTAAAATGTGTATAATAGCTGGGTGTGTCAATCTACCATCTGTTACAAATATTAACATCTTGTTTTCATGATCTCCCAAGTCTCATCCATATTTTCCTCATGATTTAAGATTCAGCAGACATCCTGGAATGTGAAGTCAACTGGACCTTAGAAAGCATCACTATGAACAAAGCTAGTGGAGGTGATGGAATTCCAGTTGAGCTATTTCAAATCCTGAAAGATGATGCTGTGAAACTGCTGCACTCTATATGCCAGCACACTTGGAAAACTCAGCAGTGGCCACAGGACTGGAAAAGGTCAGTTTTCATTCCAATCCAAAAGAAAGGCAATGCCAAAGAATGCTCAAACTACCGCACAATTGCACTCATCTCACATGCTAGTAAAGTAATGCTCAAAATTCTCCAAGCCAGGCTTCAGCAATACATGAACCATGAACTTCCTGATGTTCAAGCTGGCTTTAGAAAAGGCAAAGGAACCAGAGATCAAATTGCCAACATCCACTGAATCATGGAAAAAGCAAGAGAGTTCCAGAAAAACATCTATTTCTGCTTTATTGACTATGCCAAAGCCTTTGACTGTATGGATCACAATAAACTGGAAAATTCCAGCCTCTTGAGAAATCTGTATGCAGGTCAGGAAGCAACAGTTAGAACTGGACATGGAACAACAGACTGGTTCCAAATAGGACAAGGAGTACGTCAAGGCTGTGTATTGTCACCCTGCTTACTTAACTTATATGCAGAGTACATCATGAGAAATGCTGGACTGGAAGAAACACAAGCTGGAATCAAGATTGCCGGGAGAAATATCAATAAACTCAGATATGCAGATGACACCACCCTTATGGCAGAAAGTGAAGAGGAACTCAAAAGCCTCTTGATGAAAGTGAAAGTGGAGAGTGAGAAAGTTGGCTTAAAGCTCAACATTCAGAAAACAAAGATCATGGCATCTGGTCCCATCACTTCATGGGAAATAATGGGGAAACAGTGGAAACAGTGTCAGACTTTATCTTTTTGGGATCCAAAATCACTGCAGATGGTGACTTCAGCCCTGAAATTAAAAGATGCTTATTCCTTGGAAGGAAAGTTATGACCAACCTAGATAGCATGTTCAAGAGCAGAGACATTACTTTGCCAACAAAGGTCCGTCTAGTCAAGGCTATGGTTTTTCCTGTGGTCATGTATGGATGTGAGAGTTGGACTGTGAAGAAGGCTGAGCGCTGAAGAATTGACGGTTTTGAACTGTGGTGTTGGACAAGACTCTTGAGAGTCCCTTGGACTGCAAGGAGATCCAACCAGTCCATTCTGAAGGAGATCAGCCCTGAGATTTCTTTGGAGGTAATGATGCTAAAGTTGAAACTCCAGTACTTTGGCCACCTCATGTGAAGAGTTGACTCATTGGAAAAGACTGATGCTGGGAGGGATTGGGGGCAAGAGGAGAAAGGGACGACAGAGGATGAGATGGCTGGATGGCATCACTGACTCGATGGACATGAATCTGAGTGAACTCCGGGAGCTGGTGATGGACAGGGAGGCCTGGCGTGCTGCGATTCATGGGGTCGCAAAGAGTCAGACACGATTGAGTGACTGAACTGAATTGAAGAGATTCTGCTATCCAATGAAACCAATTATTTAAACAAATATTTTCAGGTTGTTAAATTAACTGCAGCAATTATTTCTAAATGTTTGTTTTATATTTAAATGCTAACTATAAAGTCTTTGTAGCTCAGTTGGTTAAGAATCTACCTGCAGTACAGGAGACCAGGGTTTGATCCCTGGGTTGGGAATATCCACTGGAGAAGGAAATGGCAAGCCACTCCAGTATTCTTGCCTGGAAAATCTCATGGACAGAGAAGCCTGGTGGGATGCAGTCCATGGGGTCGCAAAGAGTCAGGCACGACTGAGCAAGTAACACTTAAGTCTTTATCTAATGAATATACTATGTTGTTATATTATTTTGTTAATACAAGCAGTAAAACAAACACTATGTTTATATATTTTGGCATACAATATTTTGTTTTCATTTTCTATGACAGCATGAACATTCACCATTGCTTTTTTTTTTTAGTGTTTTTTTTAATTGAAATGTAGTCGATTTACAGTGTTGTGCCAATCTCTGCTATACAGTGAAGTGATTCAGTTATGCACACATTCTTTTTATTATATATTCTTTTTCATTACTGTTTATCACAGGTTATTGAATATAGTTCCCTCTGCTATACTGTAGTAGGACCGTGTTGTTTATCCATTCTATATATATAATAGTTTGCATCTGTTAATCCCACACTCCCAGTCCTTCCCTCCTGCAGTCCTTTCCCCACTGACAACCACAAGTCTCTTCTCTATGTCTGTGTGTGTTTCTGTTTTGTAGATAGGTTCATTTGTGCTATGTTTTAGAATAGAATACACATGTATGTGATTTTACATGGTATTTTTCCATATGAATTTATGACTTATTTCACTTAGTAGGATAATCTCTAGTTTTATCTATGTTGCTGCAAATGGGCATTATTTCATTATTTTTGATAGCTGAGTAATATTCCATTGTGTGTATGTACCACATCTTCCTTATCCCTTAATCTGTCAGTGGACAATTAGGTTGTTTCCATGTCTTGGCTATTGTAAATAGTATTGCTGTGAAAGGTGCATGCATCTTTTAAAATAAGAGTTTTGTCTGGGTACATTCCCAGGAATGAGATTTGTCAATAATATAGTCATTCTATTTTTAAATTTCTGAGGAACCTCCACATTGTTTTTCATAGTGACTGCACACCCTTTCTAGCATTTGTTATTTGTAGACTTTTTAATGATGGCCATCTGACTGGTGTGAGTTGGTACTTCACTAAAGTTTTGATTTTCATTTCTCCAATAATTAGTGATGTTGAGCATCTTTACATATGCCTACTGCCCATCCCTATGTCTTCATTGGTGAAATGTCTATTAAGGTCTTCTGCCAAATTTTTGATTGAATTTCTTGTTGTTTTTTTTTGTTGTTGTTGTTGTTGAGTTGTATGAGCTATGTGTATGTTTAGAGATTAACCCTTGTCTATCGTTATCTTTTGCAAATATTTTCTCCCGTGCCTTAAGTAGTCCTTTTGTGTATGTGGTTACATTTGCTGTGAAAAAGCTTGTAAGTTTGATTAGGTCCCATTTGTTTAGTTTTTTTTTTTATTCCTATTGCCTTGCCATTGCTTTTTATATCATCAGGGTTCTATTGCAGGATAAAGAATCTATTTAAAATATTTTAAGTAAAAATTTCAATAATAATGTAAGTGCTTATGCTATTAATAGAAAGTCTAGAGGAATTGTCTTTAGTCGAGGTCTACAGTAATGACTGAAAGATGCTTTAGCAGAGGGACTGCTGCTTCCAGCACTATCAAGAAGAAAGGGAGGGAAGAGAACTCCACAATTTCACACAGTTTTATTGCTGCCAGAAAAAACAACCAAGCCAAAATCATTTCTGCCTTCCAAATCTAAATTGGCAGAAACCAGTCTCCTGATAAGGGCTTCCTTGGTGGCTCAGTGGTAAAGAATCCACCTGCAGATACAGGAGACCTGGGTTGGGTAGATCCCTTGGAGAAGGAAATGGCAACACACTACAGTATTCTTGCCTAGGAAAATCCCATGGACACAGGTTCCTGGTTGGCTATAGTCTATAGGGTCACAAAAGAGTCAAACACGACTTACCAACTAAACAGCAACAACAAATCTTCTGATACGAGTCTGGTAAGTATGAGTTTTAACTTTGTACCTTTGAGGATAAGAAGGCAAAATGAATAAAAGGGTGAAGAATGGGAGAATTAATTACTCACATTCATCACAATTCTAAATTACCTTTTTTTTTTTTTCAAATCACTATTGACTGTATGGTCTTTTCTAAATTAGAACAACAAAATGAAAATAAAGACAAACAAATTTTCTAATGGGTACTTGTATGCATGAAATCAAATTGCTTTATCCAAGAGGAAATACTTTTATTGATGCAAACTTCATTTGCAATTGTTACAAGATTGAAATTTTCTAACATGCTAACCCCAGTTACTTTGAATTGCATGTTAAAACGTATACCAGGTGAAATACCCTAACAATGAACTTCACACTCCATATAGCCTCAAATAGAGGCAAAGGCTTTCCAGAAGTCATCACACTTTGAAAATATTAGAAAATGGGAGGGGTATGAGAGTGAAAGAAAAGTAGAAATAAAGAACCCAATTTAGGAAATGTTTCTGTCCAGCAACAAAGAGTCACAGGTGTGTTTACAGCCAGTTCAATATTGCTGCTCTTTTACAAAATTAAATTAGTCTTAGTGACTATAGGATTCTAAGATTTTCCTCTTGTCTTCTTGTCTTCTGTGGTCTTCCGCATAGTACCAGGCAATTGGGTGCATTTTTTAATATCACAAATGCCAAAATCAACCCGCTCAGGTGACATCTTGGGTTTGACTATTTTCTAACCATGTTTTCTTGCACAGTTTGCTCACTCTGTGTTCCTCAATTTCTTCATCTATAAAATGGGGACAATAGCACCTTGCACAGGATTGTTGTAGTGTTTAAATGTGATTCTGTAAAGTTCTTTGTATAGTGAGGGCTCAAAAATTAATTCATAGCAAATCTGAAGCAATCAGAGTTATTATAGTATTATAATTTGAAAGAGGCATTTTCTCTTTTTCTCTTTAAGAATTGTGGATTTCACGCCAGTCAGAATGGCTGCTATCCAAAAGCCTACAAGCAATATATGCTGGAGAGGGTGTGGAGAGAAAGGAACCCTCTTACACTGTTGGTTGGAATGCAAACTAGTACAGCCACTATGGAGAACAGTGTGGAGATTCCTTAAAAAACTGGAAATAGAACTGACATATGACCCATCAATCCCACTGCTGGGCATACATACTGAAGAAGCCAGAATTGAAAGAGACACATGTACCCCAATGTTCATCACAGCACTGTTTATAATAGCCAGGACATGGAAGCAACCTAGATGTCCATCAGCAGACAATGGGATAAGAAAGCTTTGGTACATATACACAATGGAGTATTACTCAGCCATTAAAAAGAATACATTTGAATCAGTTGTAATGAGGTGGATAAAACTGGAGCCTATTATACAGAGTGAAGTAAGCCAGAAAGAAAAACACCAATACAGTATGCTAACGCATATATATGGAATTTAGAAAGATGGTAATGATAACCCTGTATGCAGGACAGCAAAAGAGATACGGATGTATAGAACAGTCTTTTGGACTCTGTGGGAGAGGGAGAGGGTGGGATGATTTGGGAGAATGGCATTGAAACATGTATAATATTATATGTGAAAAAAATTGCCAGTCCAGATTCAATACATTATACAGGGTGCTCGGAGCTGGTGCACTGGGATGAACCAGAGGGATGTATAGGAAGGGAGGTGAGAGCAGGGTTCAGGATGGGGAGCATGTGTACACCCATGGCAGATTCATGTTGATGTATGGCAAAACCAATACAATATTGTAAAGTAATTAGCCTCCAATTAAAATAAATACATTTATATTAAAAAATTAAAAAAAATAATTGTGGAAACATTGTGTAATAAACTACAAGTACACACAGAACAGGTGTTTGTATGTTCATTCACTTAGCAGTTAATATCTATTGATATATTTGAGAAACATAACTAAAATTGCATTAAATTCCAGCAACACATTTCACACTCATACACATGCAATATACTGTGAGAATAATGTAATAGTTATTTAACTCTAAGTTTATTTTAGTGTTTATGATAAGAAAAAATAGGAAAAGAGTTAAGTGATGGGGCACAAACATATAAAAGATTGAAGTATTATTTATTTGAATGAGATGATAGTAAGTAGTATGACTTATGAGATAGAGTATTATAACTAGCATATTCCTAGAACATATGTGCATTGCTTATTAAATTCATTATATAAGGTGAAAATTCACCAACAGTGATAATTTCAGTGAAACTATTTTTAAGGATCAAAGTTAAGCTCCAAACTTGCATTACTATATAAATCACAAAATTTCCTTGAAGGTAAATTTTTTAGGTAGAGAGCTGGCATGCAACTTATGGTCTATATTCATTTGTATGTAATTAAATTATAACATAAATCATATACCACGATTTCTAAATTGTGACAAAAACAAGATAAATTAAAAAATCATGAAAGAGTTCAGAAAGTTTCATTGTATTATGTGTAAATGTGTATATAAATGATTCACCAATAGTTAAAGGGAATTATTAATAAATTCCAAAAGTTAGTTTTGAAAATAAAACCTAGAATTTGAAATTCTTTGAAAATAAAACCTAGAATTTAATATCATAGTATGTAAAGGGAATTGTTTTTAAGTAATATAGATAATGGGGATTTTTATTCTCATATTTGCTTTAACAGTTGATTCATCTGCCTATTTAAAAATAGGTCATTATAGAATGCTGTTATTATATGAAACATACATATTTGCATATTTTCCAGTCATTTCAAACACTTTATTTTGTTATGCTGCCAGTAGGATTTTGAAATACAGTTAGGTTTGATCTATTATTGATGGATGACCTTTTGACTAGATTGGGTGACATCAGTGCTAATAAGCTATAGGATGTGATGTCTAATGAACCTATATATAAAATAATAATATTAGATTTAGTTGGAATTATATAATTACAGTACAATCAAGTATTTTGAAATGAACCTACTTTAGAGAGAAGTTTTATTGATTACACAAGAAAGGGGAACTTTTTAATCATTTTTACATCACTGTATTGCCTAAGGCATCAAAATCCATTATATGAGGATTATAAACTTTGCTTTCAACTTAAGATCTTAAATTTATTCTTGATGTATTGTCAACAAAAACTCTGGAAGATCTATCAGAGCTACTAAGCCATATTAAAATTAACTTATTTATTTTTAATTGTTCATATTGTGGCTCTCTGAGGTGTTGCTGTTTGTAAATCTAAATAACTTTTCTCTTAGATAATGTAACAGTTGTGTGTCACATTTCACTCAAAACTATAGCTTTTGGGGGTTCAGTTCAGTCACTCAGTCGTGTGCAATTCTTTGCGACCCCATGGACCCAGCACACAGGCTTCCCTGTCCTTCACCAACTTCCAGACTTTGCTCAAACTCATGTCCATTGATTTGATGATGCCATCCAACCATCTCATCCTCTGTCCCCTTCTCCTCCTTCCCAGCATCATGGTCTTTTCCAGTGAGTCAGTTCTTCACATCAGGTGGCCAAAGTATTGGAGCTTCAGCTTTAACCTCAGTCCTTGCAATGAATTTTCAGGATTGATTTCATTTAGGATTGACTGGTTTGATCTCCTTGCAGTCCAAAGGACTCTCAAGAGTCTTCTCCAACACTGCAGTTCAAAGGCATCAGTTCTTCTGCATTCAGCTTTCTTTATGGTCCAACTCTCACATTTGTATGTGACAACTGGAACTTTTGGGGGTAGGAACATTTATGTTCTACTTTCAGCAAGTTTCAACTATAAATACAGTATTATCAGCTATAGTCACCATGTTACATTATACATTGAATAATCAGACTTAATCATTTTGTAACTAAAAGTTTGTATTGTACATTTTATTAACCACTTCATATTTCTGCTACCTACCAGATCATGGCAACTTATTTTCTACTTTTTGCTTCCATGTGTTTGATTGATTGATTAATTGCTATTTCAGATAGGTATATAGATAGCTGTAATATAATATGATATAGACAAATATGAGGTATTTCTCTTTCTTTGTCTGTCTTATTTCATTTACAATAATGATTATTTTCAGTTCACTGATGTTGTCAAAAATAGCAGGATTTCCTTCTTTTTATGAGCTGAATAATGTTCCATTCCATGTTTTCTATATCCATTCAATTGTTAATGGACACTTTGATTTTTTTTTTTTTTTTTTTTGGTCTTTGCTATTGTAAAAATGCTACAAGGAACATGAGACTACAGCTATATCTATGAGATATTGATTTTTTTTTTGTTTGTTTTGCTTGCAAAAGTGAAAGTTAAAGTGTTAGTTGTTCAGTCCTGTCTGACTCTTTACAACCCTATGGACTGTAGCTCACCAGGCTCCTCTATTCACGGAATTCTACAGCAAAGAATTCTGGAGTGGGTTGCTATTTCCTACTCTAGGCAATCTTTATACCCCAAAGTGGGATTTCTGGATCATATAGTAGTTCTATTTTTAACTTCTTAAGAACCTTTCATACTGTTTCACATAGTGGCTATACCAGTTTACATTCCCACCAACATTGTACAAGATTTCCCTTTTCTCCACATCCTCAACAGCATTTGTTTTCTTCTGTCTACTTGATAATAGGCATCCTAACAAGTGTGTGGTAATATCTTACTGTGATTTTGATTTGCATTTTCCTGATTAGTAGTAATGTTGAGCACCTTTTCATGTGTCTGATGGTCATTTGTATATCTTATTTGGAAAATTGGCTGATTAGGTTCTTTGCCCATTTTTTAAATTGAGTTATTCAGTTATTTGCCATTGAGGTTTATGAACTCCTTTTTATATGTTAGATATTAACCCCTTGTGCGATATATAGTCTGCAAACATTTTCTGTCATTCCACAGGTTGCCTTTTCATTTTGTTGATGGTTACCTTTGCTGTACAAAAGTATTTTAGTGCAATGTAACCCCACTTATTTATTTTGCTGTTGTTGCCTTTCCTTATGGTGTCAAATCAAAAAAAAAAAAAAAATTTACCAAAACCAGTGTCAAAGAGGTTATCCATTATGTCCTCACTTAGGAATTTTACAGTTTTAGGGTTCACATTCAAGTAAGTTTTTAATTATTTTGGAGTTGATTTTTGTGTATGGTGTGAGGTAGGAGTCTGGTTTCATTCTTTTGCTTATGAGTATGTTCCCAACACCATTTATTGGGAGACTGTGCTTTCTTTGTACATTCTTGATTCCTTTGTTGAAAATTAATCAATCAGATATGTATAAGCTTATTTCTAGGGTCTCCATTTGGTTTCATTGATGTATATGTCTGTTTTTATGTAAAACCCATACTGTTTTGATTACTCTAGCTTTTTAATATAGTTTGAAACTAGGAAGTGTGATGTATTCAGCTTTTTTTTTTCTTTAGAATGCTTTGACTTTTAATTTTAAAATTTGTGATTTGGTTTCCTCTGTGAAAGGTTAATGACAATATCTCCTTCTGTACATTTGACATGTATTTGATGTTTAATAGACTTTAAAGTACTGATTATTGTTAGACAATATCTAATTTTCTTGTTAATTTGTTTGCTTACAAGTTTCTACAATGGTTCATTTAAAAGATATTTTTTGAAACTCTCATATTTATCCTCACTGATCCAGGCCTTTAGGATAAAGTAGTGAACAAAGAGACAAAAGTCCCTGTCTTACAGTTTATATCCTGGTGGTTGCTGGATTATATCAGCAATGTAGACAATTATTCCACATGAATGACAAGAAAATGAGAAAGGGCAAATTTTTATAGATTTAAAGGGTGGTGAAATATCATGCACTACGTGACAGTTTTTTTAGATTTCTAAATCAGTAATTCACTGCAATTGACATGATGGTAGATTGGATGGGCTTTGGTTTACTGATTTATTTTTGTGCCACTTTCATATCCAGGATCTACTTTTTTAACTTATTGTTCACTTGTTAGAACTTGTTTTGTCTTTTTTTGATTAGATTATCATCCCTATTCCTATCTGTTTTATGCACAATTGGCCATGATTAATGTAAATTTATATAATGATTATGGCTTTAAAAGACTGTTTTGACAATCTATATTAGCTGAAAATTTGTTTAAACAAAGTAGCCAATAAAATTATCATTTGAATTTTCCTTCATATTTATTATATTTTTGTTTGATATTAAAATGAAAGAGAAACCAACTAGAATTTTTAAGTCCTGTTGATCTGCATAATGGAGCTCCCCTGGTGTCTCAGGCTGTAAAGAATCTGCCCACAATGCAGGAGACCAGGATTCAATCCCTGGAGATCCCCTGGAGAAGGGAATGGCTGCCCACTCCAGTATTCTTGCCTGGAGAATTCCATGACAGAGAAGCCTAGATGATTATAGTCCATGGGGCTGCAAAAATCGGACATGACTGAGTGATTAACACATTCACCTTTTCTGCTTCATGAATTATTGCACTGAAATACTTATAGTAATTAGGGGACATAAAAATTATTAGCCCTGTTTAAAAACAATGAAATGAAGTCTCACCAGGTATATGGTGGAATGAAAATTTGAACCTTTCTTTATTTGTCTCCATAGCCAGATTAATTTTCTTCCTCCAATCTGACAATGGATAGGTTAGTTTGAGAAAAATCAGTATCTTATTTAGATGCACATTATTATGTGTACATGATAAACTGAGGTTTATTTAAATTTAAATCTAACTTTATAGCAAGTACAGAACATTTAGATTACAAGGATAACATTGGTCCTTGATGAAATCTTTGTGTGATCTTTAAAAATCTCTGGACTGAGCAAATGAAAATGATTCAGCTATACCTATGATAAAATAGTCAAGCCAATGCCAATTCAAAACTTAGTAATTTTTGTTAAAAATTACTTTTGACCAACGTTTTGTTTAATAAATACTTTTTATAAATTCTAGTCTTTTCATCCCATCAGGAATTTAGTGTAGCCCTGTTCATAGGACTTTTCATTGTTCTCTTATGCACAAACCCTTGGACCTAAGCTCCTAAATATTTTTCAAGCAACAGCTTCATCAGTCATTCTGACAGCCATTGAGATAGATCAGAGGCCCATAAAGGATTGCATTATGGATGAAAGAATAATTCAGTCAAAAAGTGTTATGGATAAAACTTTTCATTATCCTATATATGACCTACTTGAGTTTTCATAACTTAGGAAAAAGAAGAGGATGAAATGAGCAAGTGCAATGACTTGAGGATTGAACTTGAGGTAAGGATTGAAGAAATAGGCATGTTTCCAATGTTTTGAAATCTATAAATCTGTTTTTCTGAAACATGTCTTTCACCACACTTTCTTGTTTATTATGATTTGTATGCTTATATAATTTATTTTTTTCAGATTTTTCTCATACAGTTACTAATGATTCATTCAACATATAATAATTTTAGACTTTCCAATACAGAAAGCAAGACAGTGAAGAAATTTATTTATTAGTAATAATTGAAGAGCAAATATCTTTCTAAGTGTTGAATTAATGTGTTCTTAATGGTCTCATAGAGAATAGACTTGATACTTATAGAAGAATTACAGGTTCCTAACTTCCTCGGCTCGCAGTCAGTGTTTGGGGATTTATCTATTCATAGAGTCAACTCAGTTTTCTCATCATGTCTTCCCAAGCTTTGACACCACCAGCAAATATAGATCTGCAAAAGGACTTTCCAACTAATTGTTAAGTAATCTGTAAAGAATCTTATACAAGTAGATGGTCAGAATTGTCAGCCTGATCAGATAAATTGTGGAATCCTCAGAACTATCTTTGACATTTGTCCTTTTCTCACTCCTCACTATAAACATGTTAAGCCTTATATTTCTATGATCCTCTTTCCTAAGAGATCTTTTAAAAGGATTTTTTATGTATATGTGAGAGCAAGAATAATGTTGGTTCACAACAGCACTTCAGCAAGTACCCAATGAAATAGAATTAAAAAGACAAACTGTAAACATGAGAAGGGTAAAACATATATGTAAGTTCAAATATATTGTAGTGAAAAGGTAAATTATTTTATAATTAGTTCATTTTAATTGGAGGATAATTACTTTACAGTATTGTGATGGTTTTTGCTATACATCAACTTGAAGCAATACATGGGTGTACATATTCAAAGTTTATATTTTAATTAGATTAGTATCTTTAATTTCTGATCTAAATAGCATTCACCTTCTAGAAAGCTCCTCACACATTAGTTCCTATCTTGATTCAAAACTAAGATTCTAAATTTTAAAACATAACATTTATGTAAGTACTTGAATAACTACTAAAACATTTTCATACTCACACCTCTATAATTAAGGGACCTCAGAATGACTTTTGTCCATGTGCTAGTCATTGTAATAATTTTCCTTCTTTGAGAAGGATTAAAATACTCCAGAACATAAATAGCAAATTAATCTCATTTATATATGTTGACTGAAAACAAGTAGAATGCTAGTTATTTCTCCAACAACAAAAAAAATGGCTTTATTTGGGATCAGCACAGAACTTCAGTTTGGGATTTATAAACATGGAAAGTCATGTGCAAAAGTGGAAAGGAGAGCTCTTTTGTAGAGAGGAAAAGGAGGCTCAGTGAGCTATAGTAAACAAAGAATCCAGGCTTTTCAATCACTGAGTTCTGACAATCTTTCATTGGCTGATCCCTTGGCTGTAAAAAAGAGGAGACTTTCTTCTTTCTCTTGGGCTCTGCTACCAACCTAGTGTAGGAGAGTTCCCCACTCTGGTCTCCAATTTCTATATAATTTGTTTCTAACAAAGTTTCTTTGTTAATTTTTAACATATGCATGATTTAAAATTCTAAGCAGATTTCAGATTTTGAGGTCACCATGAATAGGAATATTGTTAAGTTTGAATAGATTTTTTTTTTTTTAATTTGAAGTAGAGTTGATTTACAATATTGTTAGTTTACAGAATATAAAAGAGTGATTTGGTTTTATACATGTGTGTGTGTGTGTGTGTGTGTGTGTGTGTGTGTTAGTTGCTCAGTTGTGTCCGACTCTTTGCAACATGGACTATAGCCTACCTGGTTCCTCTCTCCATGGAATTCTCCAGGCAAGCATACTGGAGTAGATAGCCATTCTCTTCTCCAGGGGATCTTCATGACTAAAGGATGGAACCTGAGTCTCTCACATTGTGGGCAGATTCTTTACCTTCTGAGCCAGCAGGGAAGCCCTTATACTTAAACACACAAATGGGTATATATATATACAGCAAGAGAAAGAGAGAGCTTTCCTGGTGGCTCAGATCATATGGAGTCTGCCTACAGTGTTGGAGACCCTAGTTCAATCCCAGGATTGCGAAGATCCCCTAGAGAAGGAAATGGCAACCTACTTCACTATTTTTACCTGAAAAATCCCGTGGATGGAGAACCTGGCAGACTATGGTCCATGGAGTTGCAAAGATTCAGACATGACTGAATGAATAACACTACCTTATACATACATATATGTATATGTACATTTATATATGGGTGTGTGCATATATATACACATAATCTTTTTATTATTTTCCATTATATATTATTACAAGTTATTGAATATAGTAGCAATAAATCTTTGTTGTTGGTCTCTTTTATATATGTTCACTTCAGTTCACTTCAGCCTTTCAGTAGTGTTTGACTCTTTGTGACCCCAGGACTGCATCACACCAGGCCTCCCAGTCCATCACCAACTCCCAGAGTTTACTTAAACTCATGTTCATTGAGTCGGTGATGCCATCCAACCATATCATTCTCTGTCATCCCCTTCTCCTCCTGCTTTCAATCTTTCCCAGCATCAGGGCATTTTCAAATGAGTCAGTTCTTCACATCAGGTGTTGATGTGAAGTATTGGAGTTTCAGCCACAGCATCAGTCCTTCCAATGAACATTCAGGACTGATTTCCATTAGGATGAACTGGTTGGATCTCCTTGCTGTCCAAGGGACTCTCAAGAGTCTTCTCCAACACCACAGTTCAAAAACATCAATTCTTCAGCACTCAATTTTCTTTATAGTCCAACTCTCACATCCATACATGACTAATGGAAAAACCATAGCTTTGACTAGACAGACCTTTGTTGGCAAAGTAATGTCTCTGCTTTTCAATATGCTGTCTAGGTTGGTCATAACTTTTCTTCCAAGGAGTAAGCGTCTTTTAATTTTATGGCTGCAATCACCATCTGCAGTGATTCTGGAGCCCCCAAAATATATTGTTTTCCCATCTATTTGCCATGAATTGATGGGACCAGATGCCATGATCTTCGTTTTCTGAATATTGAGTTTTAAA
Source organism: Bos grunniens (assembly GCF_055505025.1). Taxonomy (NCBI): domain Eukaryota; kingdom Metazoa; phylum Chordata; class Mammalia; order Artiodactyla; family Bovidae; genus Bos; species Bos grunniens. Next base: position 110,004,222 of record NC_141170.1, on the reverse strand, counting down.
GTTTGATGTTTTTTTAACGTTTTTTAATGTTGAGTTTGCTGTAATCCACAGTCAAAGGGTTTGGCGTGGTCATTAATAAAGAAGCAGATGTTTAACTGGAACTCTCTTGCTTTTTTGATGATCCAACGGATGCTAGCAATTTGACTCTTGTTCCTCTGCCTTTTCTAAATCCACCTTGAACATTTGGAAGCTCACGGTTCACATAATGTTGAAGCCTAGCTTAGAGAATTTTGATCATTACTTTGCTAGTGTGTGAAATGAGTGCAATTGTGAGGTAGTTTGAAAATTCTTTGGCATTGCCTTTCTTTGGGATTGGAATGAAAGTAGACCTTTTTCTATCCTGTGGCCACTACTAAGATTTCCAAATTTGCTGGCATACTGAGTGCATCACTTTCACAGCATCATCTTTTAGGATTTGAAATAGCTCAACTGGAATTCCATCACCTACACTAGCTTTGTTCATAGTGATGCTTCCTAAGGCCTACCTGTTTATATATGTTAGTATGTATATGTTAACCAACATGGCTGTTTGAGGAGGCCTTATAAATAGCTGTGAAAAGAATAGAAGCAAAAAGCAAAGGAGAAAAGGAAAAATATACCCATTTGAATGCAGAGTTCCAAAAAATAGCAAGGAGAGATAAGAAAGCCTTCCTCAGTGATCAGTGCAAAGAAATAGAGGTAAACAATAGATAAGAAAGACTAGAGATCTCTTCAAGAAAATTAGAGATACCAAGGGAACATTTCATGCAAAGATGGGCACAATAAAAGACAAAAATGGTATGGACATAACAGAAGCAGAAGATATTAAGAAGAGGTGGCAAGAATATACAGAACTACACAAAAAAAGATCTTCATGACCCAGATAATCCTGATGGTGTGATCACTCACCTAGAGCCAGACATTCTGGAATGTGAAGTCAAGTGGGCCTTAGGAAGCATCCCTATGAACAAAGCTAGTGGAGGTGATGGAATTCCAGTTAAGCTATTTCAAATCCTGAAAGATGATGCTGTGAAAGTGCTGCACTCAGTATCCAAGAAAATTTGGAAAACTCAGCAGTGGCCACAGGACTGGAAAAGGTCAGTTTTCATTCCAATCCCTAATAAAGACAATGCCAAAGAATCCTCAAGCTATGGCACAATTGCACTCATCTCACATGCTAATAAAGTAATGGTCAATATTTGCCAAGCAATGCTTCAACAATACATGAATCATGAACTTCCAGATGTTCAAGCTGGATTTAGAAAAGGCAGAGGAACCAGAGATCAAATTGCCAAAATCCGTTGTGTCATCAAAAAAGCAAGAGCTTTCCAGAAAATCATCTATTTGTATTTTATTGACTATGCCAAAGCCTTTGACTGTGTGGATCACAATAAACTGTGGGAAATTCTGAAAGAGATGGGAATACCAGACCACCTGACCTGACTCTTGAGAAACCTGTATGCAGGTCAGGAAGCAACAGTTAGAAGTGGACATGGAACAACAGACTGGTTCCAAATAGGAAAAGGAAAATGTCAAGGCTGTATATTGTCATCTTGCTTATTTAACTCATATGCAGAGTACACCATGATAAAGGCTGAGCTGGATGAAGCACAAGATGGAATCAAGATTGTTGGGAGAAATATCAATAACCTCAGATATACAGATGACACCACCCTTATGGCAGAAAGTGAAGAAGAACTAAAGAGCCTCTTGATGAAAGTGAAAGAGCAGAGTGAAAATGTTGGCTTAAAGCTCAACATTCAGAAAACGAAGATCATGGCATCTGGTCCCATCACTTCATGACAACTAGATGGGGAAACAGTGACAGACTTTATTTGGGGGGGGGAGGCTCCAAAATAACTGTAGATGTTATCTGCAGCCATTAAATTAAAAAACACTTGCTCCTTGGCAGGAAAGTTATGGCCATCCTGGACAGCATATTAAAAAGCAAAGACATTACTTTGCCAACAAAAGTCCATCTAGTTAAGGCTGTGGTTTTTTCAGTAGTCATGTATGGATGTGAGAATTGGACTGTAAAGAAAGCTGAGCACCAAATAATTGATGCTTTTGAACTGTGGTGTTGGAGAAGACTCTTGAGTGTCCCTTGGACTGCAAGGAGATCCAACCAGTCCACCCTAAAGGAAATCAGTCCTGAATGTTCATTGGAAAGACTGATGTTGAAACTGAAACTCCAATATTTTGCCCACCTGATGCAAAGAGCTGACTCATTTGAAAAGACCCTGATGTTGGGAAAGATTGAAGGCAGGAAGATAAGGGTACAACCAAGGATGAGATGGTTGGATGTTACCACCGACTCAATGAACATGAGTTTGTGTAAACTCCGGGAGTTGGTGAAGGACAGGGAAGCCTAGTGTGCTGTAGTCCATGGTTTGCAAAGAGTATATATCTATTACTTTAGAATAGGCCATCTTATTTGTTTCCCCATCTTGATGATATTTTATGAAGTATTTGAGAAGGCCATAATGACAATAAGCAGAAAGCATTAGTTAAGAGCCTTTAGTTTTACATTTTTTAATCTGTTTGTGTTATCAAATTTAAGACATTATAGTAGTTTTCATAAATCTTACAGTGCAGATACAGTCATATGAAAGATTCTCAACATAATATTCAGAAAAAAATAGAAGCCAAGAATAATATCCTCTATTGCTAAATCTATCCATGTCATAATATGTTTTTTTTTTTTTTTTGCACAAGCTATTGACAGAGTTAATCTTCTAAAATATAAGTTGGCAAGCTTTATCAACCATATAATGATTATAGTCCATCAAGGTTATGACTGTATTTTACTATATCTCAGGTGATAATGTTAGATGCAGTATCATCAGCATGTAGCAATCTGAATCTAAACAGAATGTATATATTTATGTTCATTTCCACTCATATTCAGGCCTACAGGGCACAGAATGTATCATAAGCCAAATCATCTAAAAATAAGCAGATGTTGATTTATTTTTCCGATTTTTATTAAATATCCAACTCACTCATATGTGAAAGTGAAGTGGCTCAGTCATGTCTGACTCTTTGTGACCCCGTGGACTGTAGCCCACCAGGCTTCTTCACCCATGGAATTTTCCAGACAAGAATACTAGAGTGGGTTGCCATTTCCTTCTCCAAAGAATCTCCCAACCCAGGGATAGAACCTGGGTCTCCCACACTTCAGGCAGATTCTTTACTGTCTGAGCCACCAGAGAACTAAAAGTTAAACATAGAATCAAAAATAATTTATTAACACATTCCACAAAAGTTATCTTTCTTTAAGTTTGAACAACTTTGATTTTCTAAACAAATATATATATATATATATATATATATATATATATATATATATATATATAAACTTGAAGGAAAGTACATATAGCTATTTTTGGAATTCAGGATTTTCAGCTTACAAAATTACCTCTGCACTACATATATCTTTGTCACTTAGGCAAAATAGCATAAAATAATCCTGAAAATATTTACTAATGTTTAAATTTTTTAAAATTATATTCTAGGCTAGAAATAAAAGGATTGGTTTGATTTTAACAAGGAAAATATTTAGGTGGGACTTTAAATGCAATGGAAATTTAAGACATGTATCCTAAAGAAACTGAAACTCAGGAATGCAAAATATTGCCACCTCCAGAGAAGAGTCCACAATATGACATTTGTTGTCTGCTTTCAGTAAAGGCCCTGGAAAACATAAGCTTCTGCAGTGACTAGGGACATCATACTGTTTCTTTGACTTCAGCCTTTCTGCTTGCCATATACACTGTAGAATTTAAGACTCAAATGTGTCTTACCAATGTATTAACTCTGGTATATAGGAGAGTTGGTATATACTCTTGTATATACTATAACTCTGGTATATAGTATATAATGCTTATATGCTATATATAAGTATTAACTCCTTATCTATAGTAAAAGGAATATACTTTTAAAAAGTATGATGTATAGTCTAGCAAATATCATATATCCATAAAAGACAGAGAAAATAATTTGAAATTGAAAAGATCAACCAGTCCAAAATTAAAGGAAGGCATGTCCCAGAAAATATGCAGGTACATATGAAGAAATTGGGTAATTGGTGTGCATGGAAGGTAGAATATGTGAGGCTGGTAAATGAGGGAAAGAGGAAAGTCTGTTAGCCAGGTGAATTGGAAACCTGCAGAGATAGAAAGGAAAGCAGATGGTAGTACAAAGGATGTAGACATTATAGTGATCATCCTTCTACTTAACTTGGGAAAAAACATTTAATAACCTGTCCAAGGTCACACAGCTAGTGAGTGACGTGGAGCTGAATGTTATCAACGAACACTCTGACTCCACATTTCATACCATCAGCAGTCAAATCTTGTTGCAGATATTTAGTGTCATTTTTCTAGGTTATTACTCTTTGTTTTTACCTTTATCATCTGAAGGAAAAAAATGCACATTCTACATTATCTTTCTTCTGAATCTTTTTTTTTACCCAATATTTAGGCTTTACCAACAAAGATGATATATTAAAGATGACACTCTGAAGCTTTAAACCTTGATTTTCTTGAAGGTAAAATATAACTTACTTAGAAGCAATAATTTTAGAGACTTTTCTCTCAAAATGAATATTAAAATCTAATACAAGAAAATAATCAATAAATGAGATTTTTCTCAAAAGAGAACAATAATAGAAAATAAGACTATGGTGATGATTCATGTTCCAGTTCCAATACACAAAAACTGTGGAAGTCATCACTTTTGTCCCTACAACAAGAAAAATCTGGGAAAACTGAAACTCAATGACTTTTCCTGGACCCATAGAGAACTGAGGTCACAGGCAAACCATCCCTTCCAAATGCAGTAACTGAGATGTTTTTGGTGGGTAGAAGTTGCTGGAGCCAGGAATAGGTAGAAACAAGTAATTTTGACAGCTTGCTGTATGGTCTAACATACTTACTGTATGGTCTGGCTTTGTATGGTCTAACATTAAAATGAGAAACTGACAGATGCCCATGTTTTTAGTGAAGCCACATAAGTTTCTTGGGATTTTTCTCTAGGAGCCCTACAGTGTTCTCACAGTGAGGATACAATGGTCATCCTCATGGCCCTGGTTGGACTGCAACTGTTTAATACATTTCATGTGACTTTTTTTTTTTTTTTTTGGTGTGTTAAATCTTATCCTAGTTATACTATCTTGTCTAGAATTGGACATTTCATTACTTTTTAAGGAGCTATTATTTAAAAATAGTTATTATGTCTTTTCAGCATAGAGTAACTGGTGTAGGTTAGATTGCTTGGAAAGCAGCCTCTGATATGTAGTTTAGTCTCTTAATAAAACAGCATGTCTTACCCTTCCTTTTCTTTTAAACCTTAGCTCAGTTAGTGTAATTCTTCCTTTCTCTGGCTATAAACTGTCTTTTTAGATTATGGAGGGGAAGAAATATCCAAACGTTTGAACAGCTTTCATCTATAAGTGTAACCATCTGAGCTGACTTTTGTAGTGAGTTTGGGATGAAAGTGAGTACACTTAAATGTATGGCTAACCTAACTTGTATGCAAATCAATGTCCACCAAATTTTAATGCCAGTGGAGAATTCCATATTAACATAGATTTTTCCAATACATCATATCTTTGAAATTTACATATGTAGAAGTGATTAAGAGAATAAGATGGTGATGTTAAATGTGGGAACTAAAGACACCATGCCCAAGTGATTTTACGTAATCCTACTCTTCTTCTATTTGAGAGAAAATGGCAACATTTCCTCAGGCTCCGGGAGCAAAAGTACAGGCAGTAGTTTGTAGAATTTGTCATTATGTCTCAGTAGCGTTTTTCAACCCAGTGGGCTAAAGCTGTGGAAATGTGAGAAACTTCTCACAGACCACAGATTGTGCAGGGAAACTTGAAACCTTAGTCTAGGCATATTTTAATTTGCATAGGATACAGAAACTCTGTAAAGCAGAATTTAAACTTTGTCTCAGTCTGGTTCAAACCTGTTCTTGTTTGAATGCTGGAGGGGTGAGAGGGGGCAAGTGCTCCAAGGAAGACTGTACTAGAAGAAGGAATGAGAAACCCCAGAAAACTCTCAGTGGAGAATTAACTGAGCACAAGACCAGGAGGCAAAACAGAGAACTGCTTCCATGGGCTGTGTGAAACGGTGACACAGTGAGGAGGGGAGAGATGGCTGCCTTTGAAGGAAAGAAGCCTGTCAGTGAGACTGTAATGGAAACAGAAGTCCCTACCTAGGATGTGTACGTTACAGGTTCTTCATATCATGCACACACATTAGACACGTTTAACCTAGCACTTTCAGGTTTCTTTATAACTCAGGATCTGAGACATGAGTTTGGTACAGCAAAGCCTGTAACCATCAACACTTACCTCAGAAGTGACTGCATTCCAGCTTCAGAGAACTGAGTCTCCTCATCTCTTGTGTTTTGGCATCAAAACAAAAGGTCATTGTGTCAGATACTCAGAGCACTGTGACTTGTGCCCTTGTCAGCATCCCAAATACACTCATTGGAGGTCAGCTAGGACTTGAGCAGGAATGGTGGTTAGGAAGAGAAGTGGAAAATAATCGACATGACACACCCTTCCTCTTAGGTCATATTACTGCAAATGATGCTTTCATGATGAAGCATCCTTTATGAGTAATGTCAAGGGCCTCTTGTCTAGTCCTTGCCTCTCCAGTACATGGTTCCAGTGAAATTCGCAAACTAATGATATTTCCAATGGCTGCACATAGTGACCGAGGAGCAAAGGTTAGGATTCCTTACATGGAATGCTGCTTATTGTCTCTGAAAGCATATCAACTTAGTAGGATAGAATACATTTTCTTTAAGTTCATCTGCTGATTTGTAACTGCAAAATGGGCTTCCTAGGTAGCTGGTAAAGAACTGCCTATGATGCAGGAGACCCCGGTTCGATTCCTTGATTGGGAAGATTCCCTGGAGGAGGGCATGGCAACCCATCCCAGTATTCTTGCCTGGAGAATCCCCAGGGACAAAGTAGCCTGGTGGGCTACAGTTCAAGGGGTTGCAAGAGACATGACTGAGTGACTAAGCATATACACACAACTGCAAAATACATAGTAAAAAGATGGCACTGTTTCCATCACTACTGCTCCAAACCCAAACAACTTAGATAGTATTCTTTGAAACAAAGTTGTAACTATCATAAGTCCTTATGTTGGTACTAATCAATATTATCTTGACAAGATAATCTACAAAGAACCATAAACTGTAAGGTTCAAATTTATACTCCTCGAGAAGAAAATAGCTGATATTTAAACTGAGCATAATCTGACTAAATTGGGCAAACTATAAAGAAGTAACTTTTTCATTCCAAGTCATTTTTTGCATAAACACACGTCATCTCACTGCAGTACAGAAACTGACCAGGTAGTAAGCAGTGTCCAAGAACCCTTCTTGACATCTGTTTGCAGATGTTCAAAATTAAAATCTGAAGTCTTGTTATGCAAAAAACTGTTAGATTCTGTGAAAAGTGAAATTTAAACTTCATTCAAAGAGAAAAGAAAAGGAAAATGTTGACTGGACTAGCTTCTTCTAGTCAAATGACTATTTTATTGGAAGACCTAAAAAGTCATACATGCTCCCTGCCATTACATTTGAATTTCCAGTGAAATGATATCACTTTGGTAATTCTAACTTGCTTAAATCAAGGAGTCCGCCAACAGCTAGAGTTTTGTTTTGTTTTCCTTTGTCACCCTTACCATTTACACTCTGTGACTGTCAAAAAAGACAACTAGTAATTCCAATGCATAACTTTGCACTGAGACCAGAAGAAATTTAAATGATATGTGGTAAAAATAAAAGTAAAAAAATCACCTTTAATGAAAGTGGCTGGCATAGGTACAACTGACTGTCAGCTGAAATGATATTAGTACCTTTCTCAGTGTGAAATTTAATTTTATTTTATATGCTGGCGATGTCTAGTGTCATTTCTTATAAACTGGCTTGTCAGAATTTGGCAGCAACCATGTTAAGAGGTATGCTGAAGTTAACCATAAGGAAGAAAAACTATGCTAAATCTCAGCAGCATATATATACCAAGAGACCTTATTCTCTACTGTCAATAGGTCTAAAGTTAATTAGAAAAATAAATTATCTTTATTTAGTCATAAGAACCCTCTTTTAATTTCCTGAGTCAAAGAAAAAAGTATTTGTTGAAATATATAAAATTAAGAGATAAGGGAATGCAAAATAGAGCAAGAGCTATTATATAATTATGCTCATCAGTTTTACCCAAATATGACATGATTAGAATGAATATGTGGGCCTAATATATTCCATCTTCAAGATACCAGTCCTAAACCAGCCACTTCCTTTCATTCCACACAAAGATGAACTATTCGGAGAAGGCAATGGCACCCCACTCCAGTACTCTTGCCTGGAAAATCCCATGGATGGAGGGGCCTGGTAGGCTGAAGTCCATGGGGTTGCTAGAAGTCGGATACGACTGAGCGACTTCACTTTTCACTTTCATGCATTGGAGAAGGAAATGGCAACCCACTCCAGTGTTCTTGCCTGGAGAATCCCAGGGACGGGGAGCCTGGTGGGCTGCCGTCTATGAGGTCGCACAGAGTCGGACACGACTGAAGCGATTTAGCAGCAGCAGCAGCAGCAAAGATAAACTATTAATACAAAATAGAAGGAAAATCTGTTGGTTTTTTTCACTGCTGAATCTCCAGTAACTAGAGTAGTGACTGACTATATGTAGCAGGTGATAGATAATAATCAATTGTATTCATGAATGAAAGAATGAACAACATGGTATCAGTTGAAATGTCAATTGTGATGTCCCCAATTGAGCAAAAGTGAAACATCAAAAGATTAAACATGGTTGTTAAAAACCTTATAAAGGTATTTTAATCCTACCCTCTCTTTCCATTCCCCTGCTTTAATTAGAGTTTAATTATTTTCCACCAGGGATCTTACATTGCTTTCATGCACCTTCACAGTTTCATCGTCAATATTGCAACTAAAATTATATCTTTTTAACTGTGTATATAATTCTGCTTTTTTGCTTGCCATGCAGGCCCAGTATTAGAAAGGTTGCCATGAAATTCCTTATCATGAAAGGAATTGCAACGTTGCAGTTGTCTGGCTCCAGCTTACTTTTCAACTTCATTCTAGCCATAGAGTCATTTCCAAAATACCTAGTGTTCTTTCACATTTTTATACTTTTACATGAGGTATTCCCTCCCCTAGAAATTTCTGTGCCCATATGTCACATGGCTATTATATTTGTCCTTTAAGTTTAGTTCAAATAATCCCTCTTCTGGAAAATAATTCCCGATAACATTTTCCCCTTTCTCTCAAGGAAATCCAACATTTTCCACCCTATGGTTCCAAAGTACTTGACATAAATAGTCAACATGCTGTTTGTTATATAATCAAGATGTATTATAAACACAATACACTATGAAATACTAAAAGTTTTAAAATGGATCTCATTCATCTATCTGTCCCCAGGAACTTATACTTAGCACCATATAACTTTTCAAAAATATGTATTGGAATAAACAGTAAATTTACATGGTCATATAATATTTAAAGTACTTGTATTACACAAAGCTTCCTAAATGCTTCCGATATATAAAAAATAAAAAGACATAGTCCTTATCCTCAAAGAGTTTAGAATCCAGGAAGAAGATACTCATGCAAATAAACTGTCATGGCCTGGAGAATTCCATGACAGAAAGGTAGTCAATTCATAGCATGAATAGTATCTTTATCTTGGGGTGAAAGAAAGCTTCATATGAGTGACAACATTAAAATTGAGATTTGAAGATAAAGGAATTTGTCTCTTGGGGAAAAAAAAAATTCTAAATAGGTGAATCAAGACCCAAAGAGCTCTACCTAAGGAGGAAGGTGAACTAGAGAAGCTTCTAATTATTTGCTGCAATTCTTATTTCAGTTTGAAGAAATAGATGAGATATTTATAGGATGTGTGATTTATAATAGTATCCTTACCCTTCAAATTATTTCAGAATGAGCATAAGTCAGATATCATTTAGAAAATAATAAGTTTCAACACTGGCACCTATGATGTGAGTTGGTAAAAGTGAAAATGAAAGTGTTAGTTGCTCAGTGAAACCTAAAGGTAAAAATATTCAGACACCGTCACCAGCCTCTTGAGTTTTTAGGCTTCATTCATTTGGTGTGAAATGATTCATTTTCTTATGGGTACTGATTAACTTGGTTATAACTTAAAAACTTGGCATATGTGATTAGGAATGTTAAAACTTAAGTGTATTCATTATCTATCAACAGTCATATGTTGTGAACTAACAAAGTTAGAGTTGATATATTAATTTTCACCTAAAATTGTAAAATAAAAAAAAATAATTGTCACATTGCAAAGTAATTTTGATTCATATTCTTCATATGTTTGATATTTAATAATTTGACTTTATATCCCCTTCCTACCTGTTCTCTCAATTTTCTGAAAATAAAAGTGTTCAAAAATATATTTTAAAACAAATAGCTTAAAAAGGTTTTTTTTTTTTTCTGATGACACATTAAAGAATTTTAAATTTGACAAGAAATCAAAATTCTTTATTCCCCAAAGTATGTTTCCAGTTATACCATCGTTCTCATTATATTTTAATAGCCTGCATTTTTACTTGCTAGCTCAAACATTTTGGAATTATTGTTTCATTAAATAAAAATTTAAAAGCTCTCATTCTGGCTTTTTTCTCTTTCAAAAATTTAGATCTTGCTGAAATAATCAATTTTCTCTCTGTGCACACTACATATTAGAGAGTTTCTTGGAATCAAAGGAACAAGAGAATCAGAAGCAATTATCATGCATATTGATCTGGTGATGCCGAGGCAAGGATTTCTGTAGGGCAGTAACTCTCTTCTCTGAGAACATTCAGCTCTTCTGGAAAAGGAGCACTGCCAAATCTTCATGGAACTTTACAGAAAAAAACATAATAACACTAGACAAAAAATTATCTAGATCGCCACATTCTTACTCTGTTAACAAAAAGTTAAGAAGCAGTCAGAGACCAAAATGGAGTAGTGAATTGAGACTTAAAAAATAACATAAGTTTGAGGAAACTGAGATCATAGAGTTATAGCACTCATGGCCAAAAATTTTCTTTCTAAGTATCTGTAAAACAAACAAACAAACAAAAACTTAGCAAGTAGGATTCAATCAGGAAGAAAAAAAAAGAGAACTGGACATTAGGTTTGGTCATTGATAACACTTACGTTGGGAAGCAAAGAAGAAAGGAAGATTTTTTTTTTTTAATTTTTTTAATTAATTTTATTTTATTTTTAAACTTTACACTAAGATGCAAGGTATGAATAGAGAACTGAATGCATATGTTTTACTCTTCTTATTAGGGCCTGAAACTATCAAATCTATCATCTGTCTGTCACTGTCTATATATCTGTTCATCCATCTATTACCTATGTCTCCATGCATCCATTCATCCCTCTATCATTATCTATCCTATCTGTCATCCATCTAGAATTAGAATTCGATAAAAATAGAGAAGGGATGACCATCAGAGGAGAAATGAGATGTTAACATAGTTTGAGATGTGGGAAATAGTCAGATAAGCTATACAGCTAGTGAGTGACGTATGATGTGGGAAATAGTCAGATAAGCACTGTGACATAATTCAGACAAAGCTGAAAACCAGCTACCTGTAGAAGAGGATGTCAAGGTGAAACAAGCTGTCTGTGCTGCAGCAAGAACCTGTGGGAAAATATCTGATGTGGCGGCACTGTAGGAAGGGTGAGGAGTGGACCTAATGACCAGTTTGCATTAAGAACGAAGTTAAATGTCCAGGTTTGCCCTCACGTTATCCCAAACAGACAGGTGAATATATCTTCAAGACTAGGCAAGAGATGAATGATTTATCTTCTGTAAAAACTTAGAATAAGCCAAGATACAAGAAGGCCAAGAATACCTAAGAGTGAGGGTGAAAAACTGGCCTGACACCAAGGAATTAGGTGAGATTCTAAAATTAAACCTGTGATTCTGATCCTAGTTGTCTAACCAACTACTATTGTGTGGACACTCAGACTATAAAACCAGGCAAGAGATAGAAAATGTATCACTGAAGAAACTGACGAGCTGAAGGGAAAACAAACAAAGAAACCTAGAGACACAGACCTTAGGAAATCCAAGTAATTTTACTTATTTCACAAAATTTCACTGTAAAGTAAAGCTGTCGTTCAACAAGCCCCCTTTATACATAAGCACACACAGAATGTCAATAGGGTGTTCTATTGTGGGTTTTTTTTTTTTTTTTTCCTTCTGTTGTGTTTTAACTGCCTTGTTGATATATAATTTACATACCATAAAATTCACCCATTTACAGTGTACAATTCAGTGATTCTTAGTGCATTCACAAAGTTGTGAAACCATCGACACAATCAGATTTTAAAATATTTCCTTTACCCCAAAGGAAACTCTACTCATTAGCTTTCACTTCCCATTTTATCCCAATTCCAGCAGCCCTAGGCAATCACTAATCTACTTTGTCTATCTAGATTTTCCAATTCTTGACATTTCATATAAATGAAATCATATCTTATGTGGACTTATGACTAGCTTCTTTTAGTTCAGTGCTTTCAAGGTTCACAAAAAACTTTTTATGAAAGTTTTATTTTGTTTTATCTCAACAGCTTTATTGAGATATGATTCACATATCAAACATTTCACCTGCTTGAAGTATAAAATTCAGTGTTTTTTAGTATATTCACAGTTTTTCATCTATCACCACAATACATTTAAAAATATTCCATTACTCTAAAAAGGGCTTCCCTGGTGGCTCAGAGGTTAAAGCATCTGCCTGCAATGCGGGAGACCTGGGTTCGATCCCTGGGTCTGGAAGACCCCCTGGAGAAGGAAATGGCAACCCACTCTAGTACTCTTCCCTGGAGAATCCCACGGAGAGAGGAGCCTAGTAAGCTAGAGTCCACGGGGTCGCAAAGACTTGGACATGACTGAGTGACTTCACTTCACTTCACTCTAAAAAGAAGTCCACGACATGATCCTCTACATAGAAAATCCTAAAGACTGCACCAGAAAATTACTAGAACTAATCAGTGAATATACTAAAGTTACAGGATATAAAATCAACACACAGAAATCCCTTGCATTCCTATACACTAATAATGAGAAAACAGAGAGAGAAATTAAGGAAACAATTCCATTCACCATTGCAACGAAAGAATAAAATACTTAGGAATATATCTACCTAAAGAAACTAAAGACCTATATATAGAAAACTATAAAACACTGGTGAAAGAAATCAAAGAGGGCATTAATAGATGGAGAAATATACCATGTTCATGGATTGAAAGAATCAATATAGTGAAAATGAGTATACTACCCAAAGCAATTTATAGATTCAATGCAATCCCTATCAAGCTACCAATGGTATTCTTCACAGAGCCAGAACAAATAATTTCACAATTGTATGGAAATACAAAAAAACCTCAAATAGCCAAAGCAATCTTGAGAAAGAAGAACGGAACTGGAGGAATCAACCTGCCTCAATTCAGGCTCTACTACAAAGCCACAGTCATCAAGACAGTATGGTACTGACACAAAGACAGAAATATAGATCAATGGAACAAAATAGAAAGCCCAGAGATAAATCTACACACATATGGACACCTTATCTTTGACAAAGGAGGCAAGAATATACAATGGATTAAAGACAACCTCTTTAACAAGTGGCGCTGGGAAAACTGGTCAACCACTTGTAAAAGAATGAAATTAGAACACTTTCTAACACCATACACAAAAATAAACTCAAAATGGATTAAAGATCTAAACATAAGACCAGAAACTATAAAACTCCTAGAGGAGAACATAGGCAAAACAGTCTCCGACATACATCACAGCAGGATCCTCTATGACCCACCTCCCAGAATATTGGAAATAAAAGCAAAAATAAACAAATGAGACCTAATTAAACTTAAAAGCTTCTGCACAACAAAGGAAACTATAAGTAAGGTGAAATGACAGCCTTCAGAATGGGAGAAAATAATAGCAAATGAAGCAATTGACCAACAACTAATCTCAAAAATATACAAACAACACCTACAGCTCAGTTCCAGAAAAATAAATGACCCAATCAAAAAATGGGCCAAAGAACTAAATATACATTTCCCCAAAGAAGACATACAGATGGCTAACAAACACATGAAAAGATGTTCCACATCACTCATTATCAGAGAAATGCAAATCAAAACCACTATGAGGTACCATTTCACACCAGTTATAATGGCTGCTATCCAAAAGTCTACAAGCAATAAATGCTGGAGAGGGTGTGGAGAAAAGGGAACCCTCTTACACTGTTGGTGGGAATGCAAACTAGTACAGCCATTATGGAGAACAGTGTGGAGATTCCTTAAAAAACTGGAAATAGAACTGCCTTATGACCCAGCAATCCCACTGCTGGACATACACACTGAGGAAACCAGAACAGAAAGAGACACGTGTACCCCAATATTCATCGCAGCACTGTTTATAATAGCCAGGACATGGAAGCAACCTAGATGTCCATCAGCAGATGAATGGATAAGAAAGCAGTGGTACATATACACAATGAAGTATTACTCAGCCATTAAAAAGAATACATTTGAATCAGTTCTAATGAGGTGGATGAAACTGGAACCTATTATACAGAGTGAAGTAAGCCAGAAAGAAAAACACCAATACACTATACTAATGCATATATATGGAATTTAGAAAGATGGTAACAATAACCCTGTATACGTGACAGCAAAAGAGACACTGATGTATAGAACAGTCTTGTGGAGTCTGTGGGAGAGGGAAAGGGTGGGATGATTTGGGAGAATGGCATTGAAACATGTGTAATATCATATAGAAATGAGTCACCAGTCCAGGTTTGATGCACGATACTGGATGCTTGGGGCTGGTGCACTGGGATGACTCAGAGAGATGGTATGGGGAGGGAGGAGGGAGGAGGGTTCAGGATGGGGAACACGTGTATACCTGTGGTGGATTCGTGTTGATATATGGCAAAACCAATACAATATTGTAAAGTTAAAAAAAAAAAAGGATAACAACAACAAAAAAAGGATAGTAAAAAAAAGAAAAAGAAAAAGAAAAAGAAGTCCTGTTTGCACTAACAGTCACAGCCCATTTCTCTTTGACACCTCAAGTTCTAGGCAATCACTAACCTAATTCCTGTCTTTATAGATTTGTTTATCCTCAACATTTCATATTAAATCATACAATGTATGGTCTTTGTGACTGGATTCTTTCACTTAGCCTAATGTCTTCATGGTTCATCCACATTGTACCATGTATGAACAGGGGTCTTTTTTTGTTGTTGTTTTTTGTTTTTTGGTTTTTTTTATCATCAATAAGCTTTTTAAGACTTAATTATTCAATTATCATTCAAGAGCCAAAGGTCAAAAATTAGTTGATGAAATCTTATGATAATGTTGAAGAAATCTTTTAGAAAGGAGTAAAAATTACAAAGATAGAAAAGGACAGAGAGGAGTAGAATATTATATAAAATGTCCAATATACTGCTAACAAAAATGGAAAACTGAACCAACAAAAAATGGGAAGAAATTATCAAATACTTTGTACTCAAAGGAATCAAAGACAATTTAATTCCATATCAAAAGATCACAATAATTGCCCTACATCACAATTGGAAAAATGAGCTTCCCAGTGGCAATCATCCAATGATTCAGAATATAGAGACACAGAAAAAAATCTTAAGGGATAAAAATAAACCAGTAATATATAATACAACATAAAATATCATTAGACTGTTCAGTAGTAATACCGAAATTCTGGATAGAGTGGTACAGGCCTTCAGAAGGTTGAGACAAATTGATTTAAAATCCAAATCTCCATACCCAAATATCAATTAAGGTTGAAGCCATTGTCAAGCTATTTTCAAATATGTAGATATTAAAGAGACCTTTCCATTCCCAGGCATCTATTTTGGGGTGAGCAAGCTCCATAAGAGTAGGCTAAGAGACAGAGGCCTGCCCAAGTGACTCAGTGGAAATGAATCCACCTGCCAAAGCAGGAGACACAGGAGACATGGGTTTGATCCCTGGGTCAGGAAGATTCCCTGGAGGAGGGCATGACATTCCACTCCATTATTCTTTCCTGAAGAGTCCTATGGACAGAGGAGCGTGGTGGGCTATAATCCATAGGGTTGCAGAGAGTCAGACATGACTCAGCACACAGGAGACAGGAAGATGCCTGGATCCAGGACTGGAGGATTAGACAGGAGATAGAAGGCAAGGACAGAAGAGGCACAGTTGAGGAAGGACACCTAGGACCATGACTGTGGCCGGAGAGAGGTCACACAGGACAGCTTGAGGAGGATGGAAGGGAATAAAACTTTCCTTTCCTGATGGCTCAGTTGGTAAAGAGTCCACCTGCAATGCAGGAGACCCTGGTTGGATTCCTGGATCAGGAAGATCCGCTGGAGAAAGGAAAGTCTACCCACTCAGGTATTCTTGGACTTCCCTTGTGGATCAACTGGTAAAGAATCCGCCTGCAATGCGGGAGACCTGGATCTGATCCCTGGGTTGGGAACATCCCCCAGAGAAGGGAAAGGCTACCCACTCCAGTATTCTGGCCTGGAGAATTCCATGGACTGTGTAGTTCATGGGGTCACAAAGAGTTGGACACGAATGAGCAACTTTCACTTTTATTTGATGTGCTTAACTTCAGGGTGAAGAGTTTCAGAGGTTTTTTGTTTGTTTGTTTGTTTTGTTTTGTTTTAATATACTGTTAGGATGAAGAAAAGGGAGCCCTGTGGGTTGATAAGGGCTGGGGATTGGGGTTAACTTTTATCTCCCATAGTGTAAAATAAACAGGTTATTACAAAGTTTAAAAAATAAAATTAAAAAGTAGCAGTATTAGAACATCATTTAGCAGTAGAGAAGTAAATGCTGTAATAAAGAGATAATTTGCGAGAAGTTACCTTTGGGACTCAGAACTCAAAGATGAGGATGAATTGTTTACCATAATTTTCTTTTCCATTGTCCTCCCTACTTCTCTTCTCCATCCCACTCCCTCCCTACCTTCCCCTCTTCCATTCTTTCTTCCAACTTCTCCGTCTCCTCCTCCTTCTCTTCCTTTCATATTTGCCATTCATATTTAAATGCTGCTGCTGCTGCTAAGTCACTTCAGTTGTGTCCGACTCTGTGCAACCCCATAGACGGCAGCCCACCAGGCTCCCCCGTCCCTGGGATTCTCCAGGCAAGAATACTGGAGTGGGTTGCCATTTCCTTCTCCATGCATGAAAGTGAAAAGTGAAAGTGAAGTCGCTCAGTCGTGTCCACCTAACTCTTCACGACCCCATGGACCAGAGCCTACCAGGCTCCTCTGTCCATGGGATTTTCCAGGCAAGAGTACTGGAGTGGGGTTCCATTGCCTTCTCTGCATATTTCAATAAGTTACTTTAAAAATCATACCAGAGATAATCCATCAGAAAACCTATCATTCAATAAAACAGAAAGAATTGTACATATATTTTTCAGGTTAAAAAAACAAAAAGAAGAGTTGATTGAAGCAATAAAAACTGTTTTCACACACTTGCCAAGAGTACTAAAAGTTTCATCTAAATTCAACTTGAATTAAGAAAATAGACTTTCAAAAATTAGCCTAACTTCCAACCTAAAATGCTCTGACTACCTAAAATGAACGATTAAGATGCTTTGTATATTTATGTATATTTATAGACATCAGCTATGCAATAAAATATATAAGGATACACATCAGATTCACCAGTAAGTAAAAAAAAATAATAATAAACCACAATATTGTTGCTATGTATTAATGCATCTTTGCCTAGCTATAACAAAAAAGGCAACAACACACTATGCCATGTCCCCCACAAAGATAAAACCGTATTCGTTGAAGTTGCTCTTGATTGTTGGGTTCTTGATTATTGTGTAGTGTTCTCCACTTCTATAAGCCAGCTATCAATAACTAAAGAAACCCTCAATAGTTGAAGATTAATGTTATTTCCTCTGAATTTCAAGTAAAAGAAATTGGATACTATAGTAAATTACATTTTCTTATCAGGATAACAAGTTGGAAGAGAAAAAAAAGAAAAACTAAATCCAACTGTTGAATAACAGCATAGCTCTGTACCTATGATTGCAACCAGAATAATATATAAGCCAGTGTTTCCACTGTGTGGCAGTCAGCTGACTACCTTCTTCAATATTTCTGAAATCATCCATTATTATTCTTTCAATTTTATTATATTTGGTTAACTGCCATTTATTTCTCCTTAATTTCTTTTTAGCTGTCAATATGTCAGTGTCATTAAGATGAACCTACACACCCATCCCAGAAAAAAGTGATACAAAAAAATTACTAATAAGTTTCTTGATGTCTGAAATGAGCAGCTTCAACTTTAACTTATTTAGTATGGAGACTGAATTCACCTTCTACTGATGAATTAGGAGCATTTACAAATGCATGGCTAGACACAGGATGCTAAATTAAAATGACTAGACTGCAAAAAACAAAGCTGGCAAAGCCAACGCTATTTTGTTCACTAAATGGATTTTTCTGTAATTGGGGGGGGGGAACTAAATTAGTCACATTAATGTAATTCAATCTTAATTATTGCCCTGAGTGCATTTAAATATTTATGAACAATTCCTTCCAAATGCTTTGTCAGCTCTATTCCATTAAACAGCATTCTATCAGTTGTACTTTTTGAAAATAACTTTGTTTCTTCATTACACTGTGACTCCTGATATTCAAAAATTTCGTACCTAAGAGCCAAAGGCGTCTGAAGCTGGGATCATTTCAGAACTCAGATACTTCTGGTCTCTGAGACCCCAGACAGTGGCTTTTGGGTGGGGGTCAGGCATCACACAAAAACTAAGAATATATGTATAAACTACTTGGTCCAGCAGTATTTGTACCTGAATATTAAGAGTTGCTCTTATGCTCAGCTCTTCTGCTCAGTTACTCTTCTGCTCACTTACTAAGCTGAGGCCACTTGTCTGTCTCAACAGAAAAAGTCAGTAAATGTGTGGAGAAGCAAGAAACAACACATTTTCCTGCTTCCTAGGGAAGGGAAGCTGAGCTGATATACATCTGACAACTGTGTCAGATTTAACTTACAAAATGTAACATTACTCCTCTCCCTTCACACTCTTTAAAGAAAATAGGAGGAAATGCTGGCTGTCCTATACTTGAGATATATCTCATTTGTTTATTAGGATCTATTAAACATAATCAGTTATTTTTAACTGCCTGAAATGAACTATATCATGGGTGTTATCAGAGCCTATAATGATGTCCTATTTAGGACATCATTGTCCTAAATGTCATATTGCTTTCTTATTATCTGCACATCAACACTTCTCTGTGTGTGCATTATTTTCATTTACTATCTTTTAAAAAATTCATCTCCAAAATTGAGAGAAAAGAGTTTTATTCATTATGCAAAGCAGAAAAAAACAGGCTTTGGAAAAGTAACAACTCATTGTGCATTGTGTTTATCCAATACCTTGAATTTACAGAAACAAAAAAGGTAAAAGTTCTATTTTTTTTTAAATGTTGGACATACCAACTGGTCATAAGGAAAGTAGGAACAGCTATTTAAAAAGCAAGTGTTTTATGAGTTATCAGTTCAGTTCAGTTCAGTTGTGTCCGATTCTTTGCGACCCCATGAATCACAGTACGCCAGGCCTCCCTGTCCATCACCAACTCCCAGAGTTCACTCAAACTCATGTTCATCGAGTTGGTGATGCCATCCAGCCTTCTCATCCTCTGTCGTCCCCTTCTCCTCCTGCCCCCAATCTCTCCAAGCATCAGAGTCTTTTCCAATGAGTCAAATCTTCACATGAGGTGGCCAAAGTACTGGAGTTTCAGCTTCAGCATCATTCCTTCCAAAGAACACCCAGGACTGATCTCCTTTAGAATGGACTGGTTGGATCTCCTTGCAGTCCAAGGGACTCCCAAGAGTCTTCTCCAACACCACAGTTCAAAAGCATCAGTTCTTTGGCACTCAGCTTTCTTCACAGTCTAACTCTCACATCCATACACGACCACTGGACGAACCATAGCCTTGACTAGACGGACCTTTGTTGGCAAAGTAATGTCTCTGCTTTTGAATATGCTATCTAGGTTGGTCATAACTTTCCTTCCAAGGAATAAGCGTCTTTTAATTTCATGGCTGCAGTCACCATCTGCAGTGATTTTGAGTTATAGACTATCACAATTTCTAATCCTGTTCTATCCAGCATATCTTAGCAAATAAGGAACCAATTTTTATTTATAGTCTGAGTAATTACAAGTTTCCATCTGAATCTGTTATTTAGTCTGTAAAACACCAAGATGCAGATAAAAGAATGAAGCTGACTTGTTCACTGCCTTATCCTACTTTGGCTTATTTTCTTAGAATAAATCCCTTTTATTCAACATTGGAATTCTTAAGAAACAGAAATTCCTTTATGAGGAGCTAAAATGACTAGACTTTAACCTGCGCACTTAAGTGCAGCTGAAAGGAGTTACTCCATGTCCGAGGTCAGGGGCAGTGGCTGAGAGTGCCAGGCTGTGACGGTGCAGGAACGGCTGAGAAGAGCTACCCAAGTCTGAGGGCAGGGGTGGCGGCCGGGAGGAGCAACCCCACGTCCAAGGAGCAGTGGCTGTGCGGGCACAGGAGGCACTAGAGGAGCTATCCCACGTTGAAGGTCAGGAAGGGCAGCGGTGAGGAGATACCCCTCGTCCAAGGCAAGGAGCAGTGGCTGGACTTTGCTGGAACAGCCATGAAGAGATACCCCACACCCAAGGTAAGAGAAACCCAAGTAAGATGGTAGGTGTTGCAAGAGGGCATCAGAGGGCAGACACACTGAAACCATAATCACAGAAAACTAGTCAATCTACTCACACTAGGACCACAGCCTTGTTTAACTCAATGAAACTAAGCCATGCCCATGGGGCAACCGAAGATGGGCAGGGCATGGTGGAGAGATCTGACAGAATGTGGTCCACTGGAGAAGGGAATGGCAAACCACTTCAGTATTCTTGCCTTGCGAGCCCCATGAACAGTATGAAAAGGCAAAATTATATGATACTGAAAGAGGAACTTCCCAGTTCAGTAGGTGCCCAATATGCTACTGAAGATCAGTGAAGAAATAACTCCAAAAAGAATGAAGGGTTGGAGTCAAAGCAAAAACTTTGGCTGTGGATGTGACTGGTGATAGAAGCAAGGTCCGATGCTGTAAAGAGCAATATTGCATAGGAACCTGGAACGTCAGGTCCATGAATCAAGGCAAATTGGAAGTGGTCAAACAAGAGATGGCAAGAGTGAATGTCGACATTCTAGGAATCAGCAAACTCAAATGGACTGGAATGGGTGAATTTAACTCAGATGACCATTATATATACTACTGGGAGCAGGAATCCCTCAGAAGAAATGGAGTAGCCATCATGGTCAACAAAAGAGTCTGAAATGCAGAACTTGGATGCAATCTCAAAAATGACAGAATGATCTCTGTTCGTTTCCAAGTCAAACCATTCAATATCACGGTAATCCAAGTCTACACCCCAACAAGTAATGCTGAAGAAGCTGAAGTTAAATGGTTCTATGAAGACCTACAAGACCTTTTAGAACTAACATCCAAAAAAGATGTCCTTTTCATTATATGGGACTGGAATGCAAAAGTAGGAATCAAGAAACACCTGGAGTAACAGGCAAATTTGACCTTGGAATACGGAATGAAGCGGGGCAAAGACTAATAGAGTTTTGCCAAGAAAATACACTGGTCATAGCAAACTCCCTCTTCCAACAACACAAGAGAAGATTCTACACATGGACATCACCGGATCTGAAATCAGATTGATATTGTTCTTTGCAGCCAAAGATGGAAAAGCTCTATACAGTCAACAAAAACAAGACCAGCAGCTGACTGTGGCTCAGATCATGAACTCCTTATTACCAAATTCAGACTTAAATTGAAGAAAGTAGGGAAAACCACTAGACCATTCAAGTATGACCTAAAGCAAATCCCTTATGATTATACAGTGGAAATGAGAATTAGATTTAAGGGCCTAGATCCGATAGATAGAGTGACTGATGCACTATTGAATGAGGTTCGTGACATTGTACAGGAGACAGGGATCAAGACCATCCCCGTGGAAAATAAATGCAAAAAAAGCAAAATGGCTGTCTGGGGAGGCCTTACAAATGGCTGTGAAAGGAAGAGAAGTGAAAAGCAAAGGAGAAAAGGAAAGATATAAGCATCTGAATGCAGAGTTCCAAAGAATAGCAAGAAGAGATAAGAAAGCCTTCCTCAGCGATCAATGCAAAGAAATAGAGGAAAACAACAGTATGGGAAAGACTAGAGATCTCTTCAAGAAAATTAGAGATACCAAGGGAATATTTCATGCAAAGATGGGCTCGATAAAGGACAGAAATTGTATGGACCTAACAGAAGCAGAAGATATTAAGAAGAGGTGACAAGAATACACAGAAGAACTGTACAAAAAAGAACTTCATGACCCAGATAATTACGATGATGTGATCACTGACCTAGAGCCAGACATCCTGGAATGTAAAGTCAAGTGGGCCTTAGAAAGCATCACTACAAACAAAGCTAGTGGAGGTGATGGAATTCCAGTTGAGCTATTTCAAATCCTGAAAGATGATGCCGTGAAAGTGCTGCACTCAATATGCCAGCAAATTTGGAAAACTCAGCAGTGGCCACAGGAATGGAAAAGTCCCAAAGAAAGGCAATGCCAAAGAATGCTCAAACTACTGCACAATTGTATTCATCTCACACCTAGTAAAGTAATGCTCAAAATTCTCCAAGCCAGGCTTCAGCAATATGTGAACCATGAATTTCCTGATGTTCAAGCTGGTTTTAGAAAAGGCAGAGAAACCAGAGATCAAATTGCCAACATCCGCTGGATCATGGAAAAAGCAAGAAAATTCCAGAAAAACATTTATTTCTGCTTTATTGACTATGCCAAAGCCTTTGACTCTGTGGATCACAATAAACTGTGGAAAATTCTGAAAGAGATGGGCATACCAGACCACCTGACCTGCCTCTTGAGAAATCTGTATGCATGTCAGGAAGCAACAGTTAGAACTGCATATGGAACAACAGACTGGTTACAAATAGGAAAAGGAGTATGTCAAGGCTGTATATTGTCACCCTGCCTATTTAACTTATATGCAGAGTACATCATGAGAAACGCTGGGCTGGAAGAAGCACAAGCTGGAATCAAGATTTCCAGGAGAAATATCAATAACCTCAGATATACAGATGACACCACCCTTATGGCAGAAAGTGAAGAGGAACTAAAAAGCCTCTTGATGAAAGTGAAAGAGGAGAGTGAAAAAGTTGACTTAAAGCTCAACATTCAGAAAACGAAGATCATGGCATCTGGTCCCATGACTTCATGGGAAATAGATGGGGAAACAGTGGAAACAGTGTCAGACTTTATTTTTCTGGGCTCCAAAATCACTACAGATGGTGACTGCAGCCATGAAATTAAAAGACGCTTACTCCTTGGAAGGAAAGTTATGACCAACCTAGATAGCATATTCAAAAGCAGAGACATTACTTTGCCAACAAGGTCTGTCTAGTCAAGGCTATGGTTTTTCCTGTGGTCATGTATGGATGTGAGATTTGGACTGTGAAGAAGGCTGAGTTCCAAAGAATTGATGCTTCTGAACTGTGGTGTTGGAGAATACTCTTGAGAGTCTGTTGGATTGCAAGGAGATCCAACCATCCATTCTGAAGGAATTCAACCCTGGATTTCTTTGGAAGGAATGATGTAAAGCTGAAACTCCAGTACTTTGGCCACCTCATGCGGAGTTGACTCATTGGAAAAGACTCTGATGCTGGGAGGGATTGAGGGCAGGAGGAGAAGGGAATGACAGAGGGTGAGATATCTGGATGGCATCACTGACTCGATGGACGTGAGTCTGAATAAACTCTGGGAGTTGGTGATGGACAGGGAGGCCTGATATGCTGTGATTCATGGGGTCGCAAAGAGTCTGACACGACTGAGCAACTGAAACGAACCGAAGAAGATTTAAAGAATCCTATTCTAAATGAAAGAATCCCACCTTTGCCTCCTGTTTGACTATAGGAAAGCAACGGTGGAAAATCCATTTGTTCAAGAACATTTACCTACTTTCATTTCAAGTGAAGAGCAAGAAGACCCCTGCCAAACCCTCATCAGAGACTCATTCTGACATGACTCTGACACATCCCCACCAGTGATTCAGGCTTGGCCCATGAATACCTCCATGCACAAACAGACTCATGTCAGCTTGGTCAGCACATGAGTTCCAAACAAGTAACAGTGATTCTTTCCCTCTTCTGTAAAAGCTGACTATTTGGAATGAAGGTAGGAGAAAGGTGTCTTACCTAGCTTTCTCTAAATCTTTAAAATTTTATCTTGATTGAATGAAAACGATAAATCATCTAGTTATTGCAGTATAATAATAGAGTGTTTGAGCAGACATAAACACAGCATATGTAAAGTCCCTTTTACTTATCATGTCCACAGAGCATCATTAACAAACACACAAATTATAGCTATGCCTAATCTCAGTGAGTTTCATCCAGCTAAACTTCTGCAATGAAGGAATCTTAACCTCTTCAGAGAATCAAAAACCTTCTTTTCATTGTTAAGCTTGTGTTTTTATGCAAATCTGTACCCACCTTTTCCCCCTCAAATTACTGCCTGTACACAAATGTAGTCAAACTCTATTACACCACACAGTAGAATGCTGAAAATGTCATGATGACTTCCCATATGTACCTCAATTGATTTCTCAATGTTTTAAAAGCTCAACTTAATTTCTTGTATTTTCAATATTTGGCACCAAAAATAAATATTCTCTAATCAAAACTAAATTGACTTAGAAAGGTTGTCAGCATTTCAAGAGGCATATTTTAAGTCCATTTCAAATCTCCTCAGCTAAACTCATTTGTATGGTGTATATCTATACCTAGCAAAATGTTTTGTCAGTAATTTAAACATTTAAGTGACCCAGAAAACAAAGGATATATATAGATAGATAGATAGATAGATAGATAGATAGATAGATAGATACACATATATATATACATATATATACACACATATATATAAAGTGAAAGTGTTAGTTGTTCAGTTGTGTCTTTCTCGTTGTGACCCCACGAACTTGTAGCCTGCCAGGGGCCTGTGACCATGGAATTCTCCAGGCAAGGATACTAGAGTGGGTTGCCATTCCCTTGTCAAGGAGATCTTACCAACCCAGGGATTGAACCCAAATCTCCTGCATTGCAGGCAGATTCTTTAGTGTCTGAGCCACACAAGCAAGTGTATATATATAAGCCTAGGTTATCTATACTTTCATACATAGTCAGTTTTCTGCTCACATAGGTCATAATATATTTGAAACAGGTATGAAAGTACAATTAAAGAAATGCAATATTTCTACTTTACATGGAATTTGAATTTCATATTTAAGATATTTTAACAGCCTACCAAGTTAATTTATGGTTCAAGTCGATTATGAACAAATTGAATACCATTTTAAAAGTGGAAATTAGTATTAATTGTAGACTTTCTAGCATATATTCTGCCTCTTGAATAGATTGTGAGTGTTGCTTCAGTTATATATTCTAGGGTTTCCTTGTATTATTTCGGTTTACAAGAAAATGTATGCTGCTGCTGCTGCTGCTAAGTCGCTTCAGTCGTGTCCGATTCTCTGCAACCCCATAGATGGCAGCCCACCAAGCTTCCCCATCCCTGGGATTCTCCAGGCAAGAACACTGGAGTGGGTTGCCATTTCCTTCTCCAATGCATGATAGTGAAAAGTGAAAGTAAAGTTGCTCAGTCGTATCTGACTCTAGTGACCCCATGGACGCCGACCACCAGGCTCCTCCGTCCATGGGATTTTCCAGGCAAAAGTACTGGAGCCGGGTACCATTGCCTTCTCCGAGAAAATGTATATTATTAGTTAAAACAAACATTTCACATTGTCAGGCATCATTTATCTTGTTATGCAGATGGGGAGACT
This sequence comes from Bos grunniens, assembly GCF_055505025.1. Taxonomy (NCBI): domain Eukaryota; kingdom Metazoa; phylum Chordata; class Mammalia; order Artiodactyla; family Bovidae; genus Bos; species Bos grunniens. The sequence goes on along the minus strand of NC_141170.1, from coordinate 109,978,213 downwards.
GGTTGAAAGGTTGAATCCAAAACAATAGACCCAAAGAAACACACTGTCAAAATTCAGTATCTTACAATAATGTTAATAATTTTTTGTTCTTAATTGCACAAAGTGGTAAAAATTTATATATTATAAACTGTAGAACACATGTTCCAGTGGGAGGTGGAAGTATAGCACTGGAGCATAGGTTAGGAATCATCGTATAGATTTTGTACTTTGAACTTTGATGACTCTTATAAGTCTATCCTGGAGATTAAAAATGTGAGCAAATTTGAGTGTATAATACACAGAAATAGGGGGCATTGAGGATTTGAGTTTAAGGTTTATGATTCAATGCTCAGATTTAAATACTTAGAAGAAAATTTCTAAAGACAGTAATCATATTCCCTTCTTTTTATATATATGTGAATTAGATTTAAAATGAGCTGAAAGAAGAAAAGAAAGCAGGAAAGCAAGAGAAAGTGAGGAAGCATGTGAACAATACACAGCTTTCAAGTCTCAAGTGGTAAGTATGGGTCTTTTAATTTGAACTGATGTGAATGCCAATCCCAAAGGAAGGCAATACCAAAGATTGTTCAAACTACCCCACAATTGCACTCATTTCACATGCTAGCAAAGTAATGATCATATCCTCCAAGCCAGGTTTCCATAGTACATGAACCATGATTTTTCAGATGTTCAAGATAGATTTAGAAAAGGCAGAGGAACCAGAGATCAAATTGCCAACATTCGCTGGATCATAGAAAAAAGCAAGAGAGTTCCAGAAACATATCTACTTCTGCTTTATTGACTACACCAAAACCTTTGACTGTGTGGATCACAACAAACTGTGAAAAATTGTTAAAGGTATGGGAATACCAGACTACCTGACCTGCCTCCTGATAAATTTGTATGCAGGTCAGGAAGTAACAGTTAGAACTGGACATGAAACAACAGACTGGTTCCAAATTGGAAAGGAGTATGTCAAGGGTGTATATTGTCATCCTGCTTATTTAACTTATATGCAGAGTATATCATGTGAAATGCCGGTTGGATGAAGCACAAGGTGAAATCGAGATTGCCGGGAGAAATATCAATAACCTCATATATGCAGATGACACCACCCTTATGGCAGAAAGCAAAGAACTAAAGAGTCTCTAGCTGAAAGTGAAAGAGGAGAATAAAAAGTTGCCATAAAACTCAACATTCAAGAAACTAAGATCATGGCATCTTGTCCCATCACTTCATGGCAAATAGATGGGGAAACAGTGAAAACAGTGACAGACTTTATTTTCTTCGACTGCAAAATCACTGCAGATTGTGACTGCAGCCATGAAGTTAAAATACACTTGCTCCTTGGAAGAAAAGCTATGACCAACCTAGACAGCATATTAAAAAGTAGAGACATTACTTAGCCAACAAAGGTCTAGTCAAAGCTATGGTTTTTCCAGTAGTCATGTATGGAGGTGAGATTTGGACTGTGTAGAAAGCTGAGCACCGAAGAATTGATGCATTTGAACTGTGGTATTGGAAAAGACTCTTGAGAGTCCTTTGAACTACAAGGTCAAACCAGTCCATCTGAAAGGAAATCACTCCTGAATATTCATTGGAAGGACTGGTGCTGAAGCTGAAACTCCAGTACTTTGGCCACCTGATTCAAAGAGCTGACTCATTGGAAAAGACCCTGATGCTGAGAATGATTGAAGGCAGGAGAAGAAGGGGACTACAGAGGACGAGATGGTTGGATGGCATCACTGACACAATGAACATGAGTTTGAGCAAGCTTTGGAGTTGATGATGGACACGGAAGCCTGGCATGCTGCAGTCCATAGGGTCGCAGTCAGACACGACTGAGAGGCTGAACTGAACTGATGTGAATTCATAGACTATAAGAAACATCCAATTTTAATGGTACTTTCTTCTTTTTTTTTTTTTAATTTTATTTATTTTTTTAATTTAATTTTATTTTTTAAAATTTTATTTTATTTTTAAACTTTACATAATTGTATTAGTTTTGCCAAATATCAAAATGAATCCGCCACAGGTATACCTGTGTTCCCCATCCTGAACCCTCCTCCCTCCTCCCTCCCCATACCCTCCCTCTGGGTCGTCCCAGTGCACCAGCCCCAAGCATCCAGTATCGTGCATCGAACCTGGACTGGCGACTCGTTTCATACATGATATTTTACATGTTTCACTGCTATTCTCCCAAATCTCCCCACCCTCTCCCTCTCCCACAGAGTCCATAAGACTGACCTATACATCAGTGTCTCTTTTGCTGTCTCGTACACAAGGTTATTGTTACCATCTTTCTAAATTCCATATATATGCGTTAGTATATTGTATTGGTGTTTTTCTTTCTGGCTTACTTCACTCTGTATAACAGGTTCCAGTTAGTCTTTAGTTGTATATGAAAATGAAATTTCATTTTTGAATTTTAAAATTTCAGTGTTTTGCTCACATCTTTAACTTTTCATATAAGTTGTTCCTACTACATCAAGTGAGAACAAGATACCAGTTATCTATAATAGCCAAATACTATATTCTAGAAATTTGAAAATTTTCTAATCTGTATTTTTCACTTCACAGTTTTTTTTTTCCTTTATTAAAATTAGGACAGGATTTGTCCACTTTCTATGTTTCTACAAATAATCCATTCTTAATAATTTACAAAAGATAAATGAATAGCTCTGTAGTGTTGAATTGTTTGCAACTCCATGGACTATAGCCCTCCAGGCGCCTCTCTCCAAGGGGTTCTCCAGGAAAGAATACTGGTATGAGTTGCCATTCCATTCTCCAGGGCACCTTCCTGACCTAGGGATTGAATCCAGGTCTCCCTGTTGCAGGCAAGTTCTTTGCCTTCTGAGCCACCTATTGCATTGTAGTGCAAGGAAAATCAGAGAGAACTTTTTCTCTGCACTCATACACTCAGATCCACCTAAAACTTTTTTTCCCCACAATAAACTAAAGCACATTGTGTTTTAAGGGAACATATTGAGTCTACTTCTGTAGTGTCATTGAGTATCTACTTTAAGAAAATGTACATGATAAGGTTCTCTCTAGATATAAAGCTTGCCTGTCTTCTGCTTTTTCCAAAAGTCATGGGATCATTTCTTAAAGTGTTTGAAGCTGTGAAATATCTATTTCTGATTTGTTCAGTAGTGTAACATATTCTTCCCATCCCAACTATCTTGGACATTAATTCTGTTATTGCTGAGACATATTTTATACATCATCTATTTTATAAAGATTTATTTTTAGCTCCATCTTACAAAGAGGTAACTATAGGATGAACAATATCAAATAGAACTACTCAACCAGCCCTGTCTTCACTGTAAAAAAAACATAGTTTATCTGCCCAAGGGATATTAGACCATAGCTTGATGTGAGAAGTGGTCTAAAGTTATCAAAGAGAAGGAGGCATTCTTATCCTACTTCAAGGCTCAGTTTCTCTTAGAAGGAAGCTGCAAATGAATGTTTTAAATCATTGCCTTCACAATTTAAATATTTATAAAATATTATTGAACACTTTAGTGTCACATACAAAAAAAAAAAAAAAAAAGGTATTACCTCTCTTAGCATGGAGTGGTTTTGACATATAAGTAACAAGTGTGGTAAAGTTAAAAGAGGTTAAAAAAAAAAAAAAAAAAACAGATCACTGAATACTTTTTAGCAATTTTTACTTTACCCAGGGAAAAAAAGCAAAATTTGACATATAAACATTAAATCTTGTTTAATTAATTAAAGAACAACAATCCCTCTCACCAAGCACAGTTTGTATCCCCTGGCAGTCACTTAAAGATTTGAATACCTTAGAAAAAAATAATATACAAACTCATAAATCTGCTCTTGATATCAAATATCTACAAAGCTTTTCCAGGGATGTTTATAAATTGTTGTATATAAACCAATAGTGCTGGTGTGTAAACATAGATAAAAATTAACTAAATGCATTTTTCTAAAAATAATTTATTGCACATGGAAAAATATCTTGTTTGCTAAATGAAAACTACAGCCTTGAAATTTCTTTAAAAATCTTTTTTTTCAAACAAAATAAGATTTATAAAAGCAATATGCCCAACTAAAAATCAAAACAATATCACTCTGCCAGTCTACTGAATTAATTAAATCTGCTTTTCTAAAATCATGACATTTTATTGGAGAAAACACAAAGGTCTACTTTTCACTTTCTTCCTAAGTTGTAAAGAAATAAAAAATAAATGTATTTTCAGTCAGTATAGTCTAGTTTTAGCCTTTTGTGTGTTATTTATATTACTAGCATTTTATATCATACTCCAGTATTATCAGAAGTTTGAGAAAAGAATCCACTGACTTCACATATTCTTGAATAGCTGACATCAAGTATAATGTTCTAGATCTAATTTCTTAATTTTAAATGTGTTTCTCTTAATAGAATCTTTTCAGCTGCTGTCATTAGCAAAATCACAACATATCTAAACATCCATTAAAGCCTCTGCTCATTCTGTTTCACATTTTGAAATTGTTCTTTTTGAACCTGATATATCACAGGCAAAGACAAATCAATTTCTATAGAGAGTCTTGCACTTTAAAGAATGCATCTATTTGCTCAGAGTTTAGTACTATTGATGATTTTTAAATGTGTTTTCTTTGACAGGGAGAATGAGGACACTAATGCAACTTTTTTTTTAAATCGGAGAACTAAAGTTATAGCACAGGGCTTCCCAGGAGGTGCTAGTGATAAAGAACCCAGAGACTTAAGAGATGCTGGCTTGATCCCTGGGTCAGGAAGATCCCCTGGAGGAGGGCATGGCAACCCACTGTAGTATTCTTGCCTGGAGAATTCCATGAAAAGAGGAGCCTGGTGGCTTATGGTCCATGGGGTTGCAAAGAGTAGGACATGATTGAGTGACTAAGTACAGCATATGTGTGTGTGTGTGTGTGTGTGTGTGTGTGTGTAACTACAAACACAATATCTTCTTTATCCATTCCTCTGCCCATAGACATTTAGATTGTTTCTATATCTTGATTATTCTAGATAATACTGTTATGCTCACTGGAGTGCATGTTTCTTTTCAAATTAGTGTTTTTATATTTTCTGCATGTACACTCAGCAGTAGGATTGCAGGATCATATGGTATCTATTTTTAGCCTTTAAGGAAATTCCGTACTGTTCTCCATAGTGCCTGCACCAATTTATGTTCTCAATAGCAGTGCAAGAGAGTTGCCTTTTCTGCAAATCCTCTCCAGCTTTTATTATTTTTAGACATTTTGATGATGGTCATTCTGACTAATGTGAGGTGGTACCTCGTTGTAGCACTGGACATTAAACAACTGATTTGTTCAAAATTCGGACAGGAGTATGACAAGGCTGTATATTGCCATCATGCTTGTTTAACTTACATGCAGAAGTCACTTCAGTTCAGTCGCCCAGTCGTGTCCATCTCTGGGACCCTATGGACTGCAGCATGCCAGGACTCCCTGTCCATTACCAACTCAGGAGTTTACATGAACTCATGTCCATTGAGTTGGTGATGCCATCCAACCAGCTCATCCTCTGTCATCCCCTTCGCCTCCCACCTTCATCTTTCCCAGCATCAGGGTCCTTTCAAATGAGTCAGCTCGTCACATCAGGTGGCCAAAATATTGGAGTTTCAGCTTCAACATTAGTCCCACCAATAAACACCCAGGACTGATCTCATTTAGGATGGACTGGTTGGATCGCCTTGCAGTTCAAGGGATTCTCAAGAGTCTTCTCCAACACCACAGTTCAAAAGCATCAATTCTTCACTGCTCAGCTTTCTTCACAGTCCAACTCTCACATCCATACATAACTACTGGGAAAACCACAAACTTGACTACATGGACCTTTGTTGGCAAAGTAATATCTCTGCTTTTTAATATGCTGTCTAGGTTGGTCATAGCTTTTCTTTCAAAGAACAAGTGTTTTTAATTTCATGACTGCAATCACCATCTGCAGTGATTTTGGAGCTCCCCAAAATAAAGTCTGACACTGTTTCCACTGTTTTCTCCATCTATTTGCCATGAAGTGATGAGACCGAATGCCATGATCTTTGTTTTCTGTATGTTGAACTTTAAGCCAACTTTTTCACTCTCCTCTTTCACTTTCATCAAGAAGCTCTTTATTTCTTCTTCACTTTCTGCCATAAGGGTGATGTCATCTGCATATCTGAGGTTATTGATATTTCTCCTGGCAATCTTGATTCCAGTTTGTGCTTCCTACAGCCCAGCGTTTCTCATGATGTACTCTGAGTATATCATGGGGGAAATGGCAACCCATTCCAGTACTCTTGCCTGGAAAATCTCATGGACGGAATAGCCTGGTAGGCTACAGTCTATGGGATCACAGAGTCGGACATGACTGAGTGACTTCACCTTACCTTACTCTGAGTGTAGGTTAAATAAGCAGGGTGATAGCACACAGCCCTGATGTACTCCTTTTCCAGTTTGGAACCAGTCTGTTGTTTCATATTTGGTTGTAATTGTTGCTTCTTGACCTGTATACAGGTTTCTCAGAAGGTAAGTAAGGTGGTCTCATGTTTCATCTGTTTAAGAATTTTCCACAGTTTGTTGTGATCCACAAAATCAAAGATTTTAGTATAGTCAGTGAAGCAGAAATAGATGTTTTCTGGAACTCTCTTACTTTTTCTGTGATCCAGCAGATGTTGGCAGTTTGATATCTGGTTCTATGCCTTTTTAAAATCCAGCTTATACATCTAAGTCATAGTTTCATGTACTGTTGAAGCCTAGCTTGAAGGATTTTGAGCATGACCTTGCTAGCATGTGAAATTAGTGCAATTGTATGGTAGTTTGAACATTCTTTGGGTTTGCCTTTCTTTGGGATTGGAAATAAAACTGCTCTTTACCACTCCTGTGGCCATTGTTGAGTTTTCCAAATTTTCTGGCATGCTGAGTGCAGCACTTTAATAGCATCAGCTTTTAGGATTTGAAATAGCTCACCTGGAATTTCATCACCTCCACTAGCTTTGTTCATAGCAATGCTTCCTAAAGCCCACTTGACTTCAGACTCCAGGATGTCTGGCTCTACGTAAGTGACCACACCATCATGGTTATCCAGGTCATCAAGACTTTTTCATAGTGTTTCCATGTATTCTTGTCACCTCTTCTTAATCTCTTCTGCTTCTGTTAGGTCCTTGCCATTTCAGCCCTTAATTGTGCCTGTGTTTGTATGAAATGTTCCCATGGTATCTCAAGTTTTCTTGAAGAAATCTCTAGTCTTTCCCATTTTATTGTTTTCCTCTATTTCTTTGTATTGTTCACTTAAGAAGGCTTTCTTATCTCTCCTTGCTATTCTTTGGAACCCTGCATTCAGTGGGTATATCTTACTCTTTCTCCTTTGCCTTGCACTTCTCTTCTTTTCTCAGCTATTTGGAAGGCCTCTATAGACAACCATTTCCCTTCTTGGATTCCTTTTTCTTGGGGATGGTTTTCATCACCACTCCTGTATAATGTTGCTGACTTTCATCCATAGTTCTTCAGACATTCTGCCTACCAGATCTAGTCATGGCAAATAGAAAGGGAAATAGTGGAAGCAGTGAAAGATTTTATCTTCTTGGCCTCCAAAATCACTGAGGACAGTGACTGCAGCCATGAAATAAAAAGACACTTGTTCCTTGAAAGAAACAAGTGTCTTGACAAACTAGGTTCCTTGGCAAACCTAGACAGCATATTTAAAACAAAGACATCAGCTTCCCGACAAATGTCCATATTGTCAAAGCTATTGTTTTTCCAGTCATCCAGTAGAACTGGACTATAAAGAAGACTGAGCACTGAAGAATTGAAATTTTTGAATTGTCATGCTGAAGAAGACCCTTGAGAGTTTCCTTGAACTGCAAGGAGATCAAACCAGTCAATCCTAAAGGATATCAACAGTGAGTATTCATTGGAAGGATGTTGCTGAAGCTCCAATACTTTGGCCACGTGATGCAAAGAGCCAACTCATTAAAAAAGACCCTGATGCTGGGAAGGATTGAAGGCAGGAGAAGAAGGGGATGACAAAGGATGATATGGTTGGATGGCATCACCAACTTAATAGACATGAGTTTGAGCAAGCTCCAGGAGATGGTGAAGGATAGAGAAGCCTGGCGTGCTGCAGTCCATGGGCTTGCAAAGAGTCAGACATGACTGAATGACTGAACAGCAACAGTAATAACAGTTAGTAATGTTGATCCTCTTTTCATGATTCTTTTGACCATCTGCGTTTTCTCCTTAAAGAAGTGTCCATTTAGGTATTATGCCCATTTTTTGTTTGGGTTCTTTGTTTTTTGGGATTGAACTGTATGAACTGTTGGTATTTTTTGGAAATTAATCCTTTGTCGGTGATATCATTAAAAATTTTTTTTCCCTATGCTATAGGTTGTCTTTGCATTTTGCTTATGGTTTCTTTTGCCATGCAATAGTTTTAATTTTAATTAGGTCCTACTTGTTGATTTTTGTTTTTATATTTATTATTCTAGGAGACATAAAAAAAAATTGCTGAGGTTTATGCCAAAGAGTGTTCTGTCTATGTTTTCCTACAGGCATTTTATAGTATTGGTCTTACATTTAGATCTTTAACCCATTTTGCATTTGTTTTGCTATATGGTGTTGGAGAATATTTTAATTTCATTCTTTTACATGTAACTGTCAAGTTTTTCCAGCACCATTTGTTGAAAAGAATCTTTCTGCATTTTATATTATTTTCTTCTTTGTAGTAGATTAATTGATGATAAGAATGTGGATTTATTTCTCATTTTCTGTCCTGTTGTATTGATCTATGTATCTTTTTTTTTTTTTTTTTTACCAGTACCATATTCTCTTGTAGCTCAGATGGTAAAGAATCTACCTGCAATGCAGGAGACTTGGGTTTTATCCATGGATTGGGAATTTCCCCTGGAGAAGAGAAAGGCTACCCACTCCAGAATTATGGCCTGGAGAATTCCATGGACTGTATGGTCCATGGGATCGCAGAGTCAGACATGACTGAGCAACTTTCACTTTCACCATACTCTCTTCTATACTGTAGCTTTGTTTTGTAGTCTGAACTCATGGAGGCTGATTTCTCCAGCTCCATTCTTCTTTCTCAAAAATACTTTGGCTATCTGGGGTCTTTTATGTGTCCACACACATTTTTAAAAAATTGTGTCCTAGTTCTATGGAAAATGGCTTTGGTAATTTGATAGGAATTGCTTTGAATCTGTAGATTGTCTTGGGTTTTATAGTCATTTTAATGGACCTGATTCTTCCAACTCAAGAATACAGTATATTTTTCTTAGAAAGGTACAATCTCCCAACATTTATCAAGGAAGAAATACAAATATGAGCAGAACAAGTACCAGTACTAAAATTGAATAAATATTTTTAAAATTTTCAACAAGGAGAAGTCCAGAACCAGTGACTTTGGAGGAGCATTCTACCAAGCATTTAGAGAAGAATTAACATTTATCTTTCTTTTTTTTTCTTTTTAATTTAATTTTATTTTTTACCTTTACAATATTGTATTGGTTTTGCCATATATCAACATGCATCCACCACAGGTATACCACACCTTAAAATTGGAGTGGAAGGAATACTTCCAAACTTATTCTATGAGGCCACAATCACCCTGATATTTTACTAGAAACAGACAGACACAACACAAAAAAGAGAATTACAGGCCAATGTCACTGATGAACAGAGATGCAAAAATTCTCAACAAAATATATGCAAACCAACTCCAGTGATACATTAAAAAGATCATACACCATGATCAAGTGGAGTCATCACAGAGATGCAAATTTTTTTCATATCTGCAAATTAGTTAGTGTGATATGCCACATTATCAAATTGAAGAATAAAAACTATATGATGACCTCAGTAGATGCATAAAGTGCTTTTGATAAAGTTCAACATCCATTTCTGATAAAAATCTCCAGAAATTGGGAATAGAAGGAACATACCTCAACAGGATAATGGTATATAACAGATTCATAGCTTATATCCTACTCAATGGTGAAAAGTTGAAGTAACTTCATCTAAGATCAGGTTAAGACAAGGATGTCCACTCTCACCTCTTTTAGTCAAAATAGTTTTGGAAATCCTAGCTTTAGCAATCAGAAAAAAAAAAAAGTGAAAGGAATTCAAATTGAAAAAGAAGTAACACTGTCATTGTCTTCAGATGACATAGAAAATCCTAAAGGTACTACCAGAAAAATACTAAACCTCATCAGTGAATTATATAAAGTTGGAGGATACAGAATTAATATACAGAAATCTGCTACATTTCTATACCCTAGTAATGAAATAACCCAAAGAAAAATTAAGGAAACAATCCTATTTACCATTGCATCAAAAGCCAAGAAACTAAAACAAAGGAAACAAACAAAAACCCTAGGAATAAACCTACCTAAGGAGACAAAAGACTTGTACTCCAAGAACTACAAGATGCTGGTGAAAGAAACTGAAGATGACACAAACACACAAACAGGTAGAAAGTTGCTACATTTTTTTTTTCTGTTTAAAATCTGGTATGGTTATGGAGGATTTAAGTGTATAAATACATATTTATTTTATAATATGCTCTAGAAAGTCATTCTAGCTTCCCGTCCCCACTTGACTCAGTTAATCTTCCTGAATTAATTTGTTTCAAAAGAGCCATGTGTGATTCTGTAATAATGACATCAGAAAACCTGAAGGTTTACCATTAAGACAAATAGTGAAAATTACAAACAGCAACAGCAAAGAATACAAAAACCTATATAGTCTTTGTGAGAGAGCCCAAATGTCAGACTTAATAGTCAAAGACTTCAAATAAGCCATTATAAATATTCAATGAATAAATAAAATTATGCTTTGAAAATGTAAAGAAAAGTATAATGATAATCTCTCATCCTGTAGAGAATATCAAGAAGGATATATAAATTATATAAATAAACCAAACTAAAATTCAGTAGTTGAAATTTAAAGTAATTGAAATGAAAAGTTCAATAGAGGTATACACAGCAATAAATTTAAATTGGTTGAAGAAAAAAATCAGTGAATTTGAAGATAGGTCAAAAAAGATTATGTAATCAGGACAAAGTAAAAAAGAAGTGGAGAAAAATGGATAAATCCTTAGAGAAATTTGGGCCAACATTACATGTTTCAACATACACATAATGAGCCTACCAGAAAGGAGAAAGAGAAAAAAAATTAAATGGATGGCTGAAAATTTTACAAATTTGATAAAATCATTAACCTGCACATCAAGAAGTTCAATAAACTCCAAGTAGGACAAACACCAAGAGATCTATACCTAGACACACCCCAGTAAAAGTGCTAGAAGAGAAAGGTAGAGAAAAAGATTTGAAAGCAGCTAGGGACAAACAATTCATTTTGTACAAAAGAACTTGGTAATATTTTTTTTTTCTAATTTTATTTTATTTTTAAACTTTACATAATTGTATTAGTTTTACCAAATATCAAAATGAATCCGCCACAGGTATACATGTGTTCCCCATCCCGAACCCTCCTCCCTCCTCCCTCCCCATACCATCCCTCTGGGCCGTCCCAGTGCACCAGCCCCAAGCATCCAGCATCGTGCATGGAACCTGGACTGGCAACTCGTTTCCTACATGATATTTTTGACTGACTTCTTGCCAGAAACTATGGAGAGCAGAAGTTAAGGGATTATATCTTCAAAGTGCTGAATACTTTATATCCAGTAAAGAAATAATAAAATGATATTACTTTGATTTTAAAAAAAAATGCTTGTAAGTTTAAAATTCAAGAGCATATCAAAGATTCACTTTCAAAGAAATATATATTCTACCTTTTTAGCTTCTTTTTAATGAGTATGGAGAAAATATCACCACCTAAATTATAAAGGCATATGCCTTGAACAATAAAACATCATCTATGAACACTTTTATTAGGTGATGCCTAGGTCTATGGAGAAGAAAAGAGGTTTGTAACGAAACAATGTAGTTGTGAGCAAACATCACAGTTTCTTGCCGACAGAAACAGTAAGATTTAATCATCCAAAGCTGCTTTTGCAGCCGCTGCCAAAACCCATTAGCTTCACCATCAGGGAGCTTGATGCTTGTCAAGACCGCAAGGAAAGCAATGAAACTGCTGCCAATGCTCTGCTTGCCGATGGCGGATGATCCTCATACGCCGTTTATTTTACTTCCGCACTTGTTTGATTCTATGTTATCTATAGAACTTACTGAGCCTCTATATCACTACAAAAGGACTTCTAGTGGGAAAAGATTGCCGCTAAGTTAGGAAAACAGAAAAGCCTATGATTCTTCAGAGTTTAATGAAGCAATTAATCAGAAACTTTCTAGTGAGTAAAGCACATCCTCATTTTCATCATAATATCAAAAGTTACTAAGCTTTAGAGGAACATAAGTAAAATATTTTGACTTGAAAATGAGTAGGTGATAAAAAAGATTTCCATGGTTTATACCTAATCCTATATATTTATATCTAATCCTGTGCATAGTTTCTCAACTTCTAATTCATTAACATCAATGTAATTCAATAATTATTTATAAATCATTTACCAGATTAATATATCAGTGATTCTGTATTATGATTCTTATTTGTGCTGCAAGGATGGAACAATAGAGACAAATTTGACAAATGAGGACAAGAGAGATGGATCAATAATTTTGTTCAGGGAAAACACACATAAAGATCAAATAGGTTGTGTGTATTAGTCGCTCAGTCGTGTCCAACTCTTTGTGATCCCGTGGACTGTAGCCCTCCAGGCTCCTCCATCCACAGGATTTCCAGGCAAGAATACTGGGATGGGTTGCCATTTCTTCTCCAGGAGTCTTCCCAGGGGTCAAACCTGGGTTTTCTGTATTACAGGCAGAATCTTTACCATCTAAGCCACCAGAGAAGTTTATCTTCACCGTAAATGAAAGTAGGTACTTGATGAGACAGTGGCTTTTAATTTAAACCTTTGCCAGAAGGGAGAAAAAAGAAAGAATCCATCATATGACTGAGTCTCATAGACCAGAATGTAAAAGCATTACACTGCTCTCTCTAAATGATATTTGGCAAAACTAATACAATTATGTAAAGTTTAAAAATAAAATAAAATTTAAAAAAATAATAATAATAATAAAATAGCATAAGGAAATTTTCCCCCACCCATTATTTAAGCAGTTTTTAAGTATCTACTCAGTTTGTGGCACCAGTAAGGTGTTAACTCGCAAATCAGTCCATCCTTAGCCTGAAAATAAAATGGTTGCATAAGATATTGACTTACTCATATTTTAGGAGAAACCATTCAAATACATATTTTGGAAATGTATCAGAAATTCCAGCGTTGAAATTTGCTTGGTCTGGGAAAATAACATTTAATTTATTCAATGGTGCTACTAATTTTAACATTTCTCAGTGCTGTAGTCTGGAAAGAATATGGCTTTTCAGTCAGGAGAATTTAGATTTGATTCTAGGCTCCAGCCCTTAGGTGTTCCCTGTAGTGCAAACAGTAAAAAGTCTGCCGGCAACACAGGAGACCTGGGTTTGATCCCTGGGTTGAGAGAATCCCCTGAAGAAGGGAATGGCAATCCACTCCAGTATTCTTGCCTGGAGAATCCCATGTGCAAAAGACCCTGGGGGCTACAGTCTGTGTGATCACAAAGAGTAGGACACGACTGAGCGACTAACACCACTACTACTCCAGCCTTTATATCTTGCACAATTCAGGCCATAACTTTTAACTTCTCCAAGTCTTAGTAACTTCATCTATAAAATATAGAAAGCAGCAGTTCATATAAACTTTTGATTAAAGTTGAAATAAAGTATTGCATATTCAAAGCTTGGATATAGTATTTGTTTCATATGTATTGAATTTTTGCTGCTTTCAATCAACCTCTTCACAGAAATAGATATTTAATGACATACTATATAAACACAGTAATTTGTAAGAGCTCACTATCAAGATCTTTGTGTAAGTACTTTAAATATTATTATGTAATAAAAGCAAAAAGGATATATATCTTCCTTTACATATGTTTGATATTTTGTAATGTGAAGTGCTAAGGGAAATACCACAAATCTTGCTATTATGTTAAATCTTGTTGGAATAATTAAACACACACACACACTCACACTCACCAGACCTTACCAATTTATTCAACTAAAGGTATAAAAAAAATAACATAAGTGTAGTGGGCAGAATAATGCCCCCCCCCCAATTATCAACATCCTAATTTCTAGAACCTGAGCATATGTTTCCATAGATGGCAAAAGGGACTTACAAAGTCCCCAGGATTTGGTTGTCAATAACCTTCAGATGCAGAGAAAGCAATGGCACCCCACTCCAGTACTCTTGCCTGGAAAATCCATGGACAGAGGAGCCTGGTGGGCTGCAGTCCATGGGGTCACTAAGAGTTGGGCATGACTGAGTGACTTCACTTTCACTTTTCCCTTTCATGCATTGGAGAAGGAAGTGGCAGCCCACTCCAGTGTGCTTGCCTGGAGAATCCCAGGGGCGGGGAAGTCTGATGGGCTGCTGTCTATGGGGTTGCACAGAGTCGGACACGACTGAAGCGACTTAGCAGCAGCAACAGCAGCAACCTTCAGATGGAGAGATTATTCTTGATTATCCATATGAGACCAATCCAATCACATAGGTCATTTTTGAATTGTATTATCACTTGGGACAATAATTTTTACATCCCGTTTAGTACAAATATTATTTTATAATTTAAAAGTTGGATATATATCCATACTTTTGAGAGCAGTATAATACATTCTTCCCTGATGGCTCAGATGGTAAAGAGTCTGCCTGCAATACAGGAGATCTGGGTTCAATCCCTAGGTTGGGAAGATCCCCTGGAGAAGGAAATGGCAACCTACTCCAGTATTCTTGCCTAGACAGTCCCATGGATAGAGGAGACTGGTGGGCTACACTCCATGGCGTCGCAAAGAGTCAGAGACAACTGAGCGACTAACACATGCACAGTACACTGAACATCTTATTTACTACATCTCAAGTGTAAAAAAAAAAAAAAAAAAACAGAAAAGAAAAGAAAACAGTGTCCACTTCATGGTAAGTGACAGCCATAATGCAAACACTTAATCTGCGGATTATACTTTCTATCCTCTCTTCAGAGAATCCTGGAATTCTCTGTGTTTGGAGTGGTACACCATGCTAAGTGCCGACAAGATTGAGGTTGGAGAATTCAATGTGGTACAGATACATTGTTCAGTGCTTAAAAGAGCTCCTTTTGGTAAGGAACAAAATGTGTTCATGCAAGGATTCCTTAAGGAAATGCTTTTCCAATAAGGAGAAAAAGAGCTAGACAAACAATGACAAAAGTGACAAGCAAAAAAGATTAGACCTAGGATTTAGTAAAGCAATGTCATTTTTAAGAAGTAAAAAATGTAAAATGTTAAAATGCAGATCATTGAATTGTTGATCTTAACCCAGAAATTATATGGACTGGGGTAATCTAGAGAGAGAGTCTTCTAGGGAGAATAGCCTTTCTAAATATGTCTCTCAAGCAGCAGATTCCATATGGCATTTTAGTGCACCTACAAAACAAGAACACTGGCAGCTCTGTGAGAGCACCTTATTCTAGCAACCCCTCTTACAGTGCATTTCATGGATTTCCTTCATCTTCATCATCCACTCAAGAGTCTTTTCATAAGATATTTGCTCTGAGCATTCAAGGTAGATGGAAGCAAAGTGAGAGAGAGTGGTGTCCAAGAGAGTAAGAAGAGAAGTGGGAAGCTAAGTTGACTGCTGCTACTGCTACTGCTGCTAAGTCACTTCAGTCCTGTCTGACTCTGTGCGACTCCATAGACGGCAGCCCACCAGGCTCCCCATCCCTGGGATTCTCCAGGCAAGAACACTGGAGTGGGTTGCCATTTCCTTCTCCAATGCGTGAAAGTGAAAAGTGAAAGTGAAGTCACTCAGTCGTGTCCAACTCTTCGAGACCCCATGGACAGCAGCCTACCAGGCTCCTCCACCCATGGGATTTTCCAGGCAAGAGTACTGGAGTAGGGTGCCATTGCCTTCTCCGAAGTTGACTACTCATCTCAAATATAATTATTTATACTTATTATGATGCATGATATTATTCATGTTTTATACTTTACAAATGCAATCTTATCTGTCCTCTGCTCCTAAATTGTCAGGAATTTCTACATAATGAATTACCTAGCATGCATACTAAGTCACTTCAGTCATGTCCGACTCTATGTGACCCCATAGACGGCAGCCCACCAGGCTCCCCTGTCCCTGGGATTCTCCAGGCAAGAACACTGGAGTGGGTTGCCATTTCCTTCTCCAATGCATGAAAGTGAAAATTGAAAGTGAAGTCACTCAGTCGTGTCCGACCCTCAGCGACCCCATGGACTGCAGCCCTTTAGCCTCCTCCATCCATGGGATTTTCCAGGCAAGATTACTGGAGTGGGTTGCCATAGCATGCATAAGGATAATTTTATTATGTGAACCTAATTACCAGTTACTTTCTCTTTTGCCACATTCCTTTCATCCTAAATGCTGAAGAAGCTGAAACATTTGTAGTTCACTAACAAATCTCTTACCTGCTCTTACCTGTCTGTGGTGTTTCCCTTCCTTCTTAATCATCTAAAAATCATGTAATACTCCTTTTATGATTGAGGTTTGTGACTCCTGTGGGAGGTCTTCTACCCCACATGGATTTAAGCTTCTGTTTCCCTGTACAAATTGTTAGCTGTGTATATACAGCCATCAAACATTTTTTAATATTGTATTATATCATATGCCTGTCAGGTTCCTACTAGAAACCACTGTGGGTATAGATAACATGGTTTTTGTAGTACTTTTAAAATGTTGCTCAAGGCTGAATAAATACATAGTTCTTGGAGAATGAATAAATTGTTTACTCATATAGGAAAAAGATGGAGGTAAGTTATAGTGTGTCTTAGCCAAACTCTAGGTCAAATGTTAGAGCCCAATCATCATTGATTTTTAGTCAGAAACAAATAATAGTAAACTGATTGTTCTTAGGACTCTCAGTCTTTGGAAGCAAATGAGTTACTATAATAATAATAGTACAAATAACTTGCTCTTTAAAAAATTTATTTTATGTTGGATTATAGCTGATTAATAATTTTGTGATAGTTACATGTGGGCAGCAAAGAGACTCGGCCATAAATATACATGTACCCATTCTCCCCCAAATTCTCCTCCCATTGAGGCTGCCAAATAACACTGAGCAGAATTTTCTGTGCTATACAGTAGGACCTTGTTGATTGTTCATTTATAATATAGCAGTATATATGTGTCAATCACAAATTCCCTATCTCTTTCCCAATCCTTCTCCCTGGCAACCATAAGTTCATTCTCTAAGTTTGTGTGTATATTTCTGTTTTGTAAACAAGTTCATTTGTATCATTTCTTTTTAGATTCCGCATGTAAGGGGTGCCATGTACTATTTCTCCTTCTTTGCTTGACTTACTTCATTCATTGTGACAATCTCTAGGTCCATCCAGGTTGGTGTAAATGACATTATTTCATTCTTTTTAATGTCAGAGTAATATTCCATAGTGTAAAAATATCACATCTTCTTTATCCAGTCCTCTGTTGACATTTAGGCTGCTTCCATGTCTACAAATAATTTGCTTTTATCCCCATACATTTGGGGAAATTATCCAGCCTCCTCCAGTGTCTGTGCCCAAGTATTTCTCAGTCATTCCAGGGAATGGCCCACTTGGACTCTCAACTTTCTTTACATTTACCTTGAAACTTCTACTCTGACCCTTCTCTCCTGTTCCAGCTTCCCCTTGGCAGTATCTTTTTCTTATGAATATACTGGAGTGTACTTCATTGCTGCCATTCCTAATGGCATGTACCATGTAAAATCACCAAGAATATTAGCTCTCAAGGGTCCCAAAACCATACTCTTCAAACTTCAAAGAAGTGTAGTGATGAGAATGATCTCATTCAATTTTTACTCCATGCTATCGTTTGAACACACTATTATTTGGCAGCAGTGAAGTACACTCAGTTTGGGCAGCACTATTATTCCTAGTCCCCCACGATAACTCAGGAAGTTCTCCAGGAAACAGTGCTTTCAGTCTCTGCTGTTCTTGAGTGAGTGAGTGAGTGAGTGAAAGTCGCTCAGTCGTGTCCGACTCTTTCTGATCCCATGGACTGTATAGTTCATGGGATTCTCCAGGCCAGAATACTGGAGTGGGTAGCTATTCCTGACATGGACTCAAAGGGTAAGAAAAAGAAAAGTCTAGAAAGACGAGCAAGTTAACACCCTAGTGGTCACTTGGCCAGTAAAGACCTTGAGTTGCGGTAATAAAGTATCACAGACTGGGCAACTTAAAGCGTCAGGAATTTCTTGTCTCTTGATTTCAGAGGCAGAGTCCAGCATGAAGGTTTCAGAAGGGCTGTGCTCCCTCTGAAGCCACTAAGGAAGACTGTTCCAGATCCCACTCATAACACTTGGGAACCTCAGATATCCTTTGACTTTTACATCCTTCATTCCAATCCTCCTTCTTCACAAGATACTCTTCTAGTATGTCTTTACATTGTATTTCCTCTATATTTGCACCCAAACTTCTCCTTTTCATAAGGACATCGGTTATTTTGGAATAGGACCAACTTTGTGACCTCATCTTTGTCTAGTTAACCTTACGAAGACCCTATTTCCAAATAAGGTCCCATTCTGTACTACTGAGGGTCAGATGTGCACCATAGCTTTCTCTGGGGACTCAGTTCAACTCAAATGCTTCCAGAAATTCTTTCCTTCCCCTACAACCACATGAACCTTCAGTTCAGTTCAGTCTCTAGTTGTATCTGACTCTTTGCAACCCCATGGACTGCAGCATGCCAGGCTTCCCTCTCCATCATCAACTCCTGTAGCTTGCTCAAACTCATGTCCATTCAGTCAGTGATGCTGTCCAACCACCTCATTATTTATCATCCCCTTCTGCTCCTGCCTTCAATATTTCCCAGCATCAGGACCTTTTCCAGTGAGTTCATTCTTCACATCAGGTAGCCAAAGAAGTGGAGCTTTAGCTTCAGCATCAGTCCTTCCAATGAAAATTCAGGACTGATTTCCTTTAGGATTGATTGGTTTGATCTCCTCTCAGTCCAAGGGACTCTCAAGAGTCTTCTACAAAACCATAGTTCAAAAGCATCAATTCTTCAGTGATCAGCTAT
The DNA here is from genome assembly GCF_055505025.1 of Bos grunniens. Classification (NCBI taxonomy): domain Eukaryota; kingdom Metazoa; phylum Chordata; class Mammalia; order Artiodactyla; family Bovidae; genus Bos; species Bos grunniens. The sequence continues at coordinate 109,959,102 of NC_141170.1, read as the reverse complement.
CTTTATGGTCCAACTCTCACAACTATACATGACTACAGGAAAAACCATAACTTTGACTAGATAGACCTTTGTCGGCAAAGTTATGTCTCTCTTTTTTAATATGCTATCTAGGTTGGTCATAGCTTTTCTTTGTAGGAATACGTGTCTTTTAATTTCATGGCCGCAGTCACCATCTGCAGTGATGTTGGAGCCTAAGAAAATAAACTCTCTCACTGTTTCCATTGTTTCCCCATGTATTTGCCATGAAGTTTTGGGACCAGATGCCATGATCTTCATTTTTTGAATGTTGAATTTTAAGCCAGCTTTTTTACTATCCTCTTTCACGTTTATCAAAAGGCTCTTCAGTTCCTCCTCAGTTACTTCCATAAGGGTGGTGTCATCTGCATATCTGAGATTATTGTTACTTCTCCTGGCAATCCTGATTCCAGCTTGTGCTTCATCCAGCCCAGCATTTCACATGATGAATTCTGCATATAAGTTAAGTAAGCAGGTAACAATATACAGCCTTGATGTACTCCTCACCCAATTTGGAATCAGTCCATTATTCCATGTCTGATTCTAATGGTTGCTTCTTGACCTGCATACAGGTTTCTCAGGAGGCAGGTCAGGTGGTCTGGTATTCCCATCTCTTGAAGAATTTTCCACAGTTTGTTCTGATCCACATAGTCAGAGGCTTTGGCATAGTCAATAAAGCAGAAGTATATATTTTTGTGGAACTCTCTTGCTTTTAAGGCTTTGGCATAGTCAGTAAAGTAGAAATAGATGTTTTTCTGAAACTCTCTTGCTTTTTCTATGGTCCAACAGATGTTGGCAATTTGATCTCTGGTTTCTCTGCCTCCTCTAAATCTAGCTTGAACATCTGGACGTTCTTGGTTCACATATTATTGAAACCTGGCTTGGAGAATTTTGAGCATTACTTTGCTAGTCTGTGAGATGAGTACAACCGTGTGCTAGTTTGAACATTCAGTAGCATTGCCTTTTTTTGGGATTGGAATGAAAACTGACCTTTCCAGTTCTGTGGCCACTGTTGAGTTTTCCAAATTTGCTGGCATATTGAGTGCAGCACTTTCATAGCATCATCTTTTAAGATTTGAAATAGCTCAGCTGGGATTCCATCACCTCCAGCAGCTTTGTTTGTAGTGATGCTACCTAAGGCCCACTTGACTTCGGACTCCAGGATGTTTAATCATGGTTATCTGGGTCATTAAAAATCTTTTTTTGTACAGTTCTTCTGTGTATTCTTTTTTTTTTTAATTTAATTTTATTTAACTTTAAAATATTGTATTGGTTTTGCCATATATCAAAATGAATCTGCCACAGGTATACATGTGTTCCCCATCCTGAACCCTCCTCCCTCCTCCCTCCCCATACGATCCCTCTGGGTCATCCCAGTGCACCAGCCCCAAGCATCCAGTATCGTGCATCAAACCTGGATTGGCAACTCATTTCATATATGATATTATACATATTTCAATGCCATTCTCCCAAATCATCCCACCCTATCCCTCTCCCACAGAGTCCAAAAGACTATTCTATACATCAGTGTCTCTTTTGCTGTCTCGTATACAGGGTTATTGTTACCATCTTACTTCTGTGTATTCTTGCCACTTCTTCTTAATATCTTCTGCTTCTGTTAGGTCCATGCCATTTCTGTCCTTTATCAAGCTCATCTTTGCATGAAATGTTCCCTTAGTATCTCTACTTTTCTTGAAGAGATCTCTAGTCTTTCCCAAACTATTGTTTTCCTCTATTTCTTTGCATTGATCATGGAGGGAAGCTTTCTTATCTCTCCTTGCTATTCTTTGGAACTCTGCATTCAGATAGATATATCTTTTCTTTTCTCCTTTGCCTTTTGCTCTTCTTCTTTTCTCAGCTATTTTAAGGCCTTCTCAGACAACCATTTTGCCTTTTTGCATTTCTGTTTCTTGGAGATGGTTTACATTGCCGCCTCCTGTACAATGTCACAAAACTTTGTCCATAGTTTTTCAACCACTCTTAAATCCCTTAAATCTATTTGTCACTTCCACTGTATAGTTCTAAGGGATTTGATTTAACTCATACCTGAATGGTCTAGTGGTTTTCCCTACTTTCTTCAATTTAAGTCTGAATTTGGCAATAAGGGGTTCATGATCTGAGCCACATTCAGTGCTAGGTCTTGCTTTTACTGACTGTATAGAGCTTCTCCATCTTCGGTTGCAAATAATATAATCAATCTGATTTCTGTATTGACCATAGACCTTCATGTTGCTGTTTTTAAAAGTGAAAGTGTTAGTCATTCAGTCATCTCTGACTCTTTGTGACCTCATGAACTATATCCCACCAGGTTCCTCTGTCCATGGAATTCTCCAGGCAAGAGTACTAGACTGGGTTTGCTTGCACTTCTCCACAGAATCTTCCCGAGCCAGGGATTGAACCTGGGTCTCTAGCATTGCAGGCAGATTCTTTACCATCTGAGGCACCAGGGAAGGCCTAATGTTTCACACGGGGCTTACAGTCACAGCCCCCAGATAGACGCAGAGATTTGAATTCTCCTTTGCCTCAACCATGTATTAGTCTGTTAGAATGCTTTTGGAGCATTTAAATAAATGTAATCTCACTCTTTAACACATTCTGTGTTTGATAAAAATGAACGATTGTAATAAACCTCCAATATCTACAGTCTATATGTGCCAGAAATCTTTTACATGAAATAAAAAAGAGAGATTGCTTAGAATGAGGTTGTGAACAGGAGGGACTTATCTATTCAGGATGGAGAATACTTACAAAAGACTAAATAAACTCACCATATGCAGTGGAGTGCTTAGGAGTCCCCAGAGTTATTAGGTATTTGACATAATTTTTTGTGTTCTCTTGTGTTGTTGTAAGAGGGTATTTGCTATGACCAGTGTGTTCTCTTGGCAAAACTCTATTAGCTTTTGCCCTCTTCATTCTGTACTCCAAGGCCAAATTTGCCTGTTACTCCAGGTGTTTCTTGACTTCCTACTTTTGCATTCCAGTCCCCTATAATGAAAATGATATCTTTTTTGGGTGTTACTTCTAAAAGGTCTTGAAGGTCTTCATAGAATCATTCAACTTCAGCTTCTTTGCAGCATTACTGGTTGGGGCACAGGCTTGCATTACCGTGATACTGAGTGGTTTGCCTTGGAAATGAACAGAGATCATTCTGTCATTTTTGAGATTACATTCAAATACTGCATTTCGGACTCTTTTGTGGACCATGATGGCTGCTCCACTTCTTCTAAGGGATTCGTGCCCACAGTAGTAGATATAATGGTCATCTGAGTTAAATTCACCCATTCCAGTCCATTTTAGTTCGCTGATTCCTAGAATGTCGATGTTCAACTCTTGCCATTTCCTGTTTGACCACTTTCATTTTGCCTTGATTCACGGACCTGACATTCCAGGTTCCTATGCAATATTGTTCTTTACAGCATCGGACCCTGCTTCTATCACCAGTCACATCCACAACAGGGTATTGTTTTTGCTTTGGCTCCATCCCTTCATTATTTCTGGAGTTATATCTCCACTGATCTCCAGTAGCATATTGGGCACCTACCTACCCAGGGAGTTCCCCTTTCAGTATCCTATCATTTTGCCTTTTCATACTGTTCATGGGGTTCTCAAGGCAAGAATACTGAAGTGGTTTGCCATTCCCTTCTCCAGTGGATCACATTCTGTCAGACCTCTTCACCATGACCTGCCCAACTTGGGTGGCCCCACACAGCATGGCATAGCTTCATTAAGTTAGACAAGGCTGTGGTCCGTGTGATCAGATTGGCTAGTTTTCTGTGATTATGGTTTCAGTGTGTCTGCCCTCTGATGCCTCTAGCAACACCTACCGTCTTACTTGGGTTTCTCTTACCTTGGTCGTGGGGTATTTCTTCACGGCTGCTCCAGCAAAGTGCAGCCGCTACTTCTTACCTTGGACGAGGGGTGTTTCCTCACAGCCATCCCTCCTGACCTTGAACGTTGAGTAGCTCCTCTCGGCCCTCCTGCACCCACGCAGCCGCCGCTCCTTGGACATGGGGTTGCTCTTCTCAAGAGCAACACAATAGAAGATTCTACACATTGACATCACCAGATGGTCAGCACTAAAATCAGACTGATTATATTCTTTGCAGCAAAAGATGGGCAAGCTCTATACAGTCAGCAAAAACAAGACTGGAGCTGACTGTGGCTCAGATCCTGAAGTCCTTATTGCCAAATTCAAGCTTAAATTGAAGAAAGTGGGGGAAAACCACTAGACTATTCAGCTATGACCTAAATGAGATCCCTTGTGATTATACAGTGGAAGTGAGAAATACATTTATGGGACTAGATCTGATAGACAGAGTGCCTGATAAACTATGGATGGAGGTTCGTGACATTGTACAGGAAACAAGGATTAAGAACATCCCCATGGAAAAGAAATGCAAAAAAGCAAAATGGCTGTCTGAGAAGGCCTTACAAATAGCTGTGAAAAGAAGAGAAGTGGAAAGCAAAGGAGAAAAGGAAAGATATAAGCATCTGAATGTGGAGTTCCAAAGAATAGAAAGGAGAGATAAGAAAGCCTTCCTCAGTGATCAATGAAAAGAAATGAGGAAAACAACAGAATGGGAATGACTAGCGATCTCTTCAAGAAAATTAGATTTTTTTAAATTTTATTTTATTTTTAAACTTTACATAATTGTATTAGTTTTGCCAAATATCAAAATGAATCCCCCACAGGTATACATAGAGATACCAAGGGAACATTTCATGCAAAGATGGGCTCAATAAAGGACAGAAATGGTATGAACCTAACAGAAGCAGAAGATATTAAGAAGAGGTGAAAAGAATACACAGAAGAACTGTACAAAAAAATTTCATGACTCAGATAATCATGAAGGTGTGATCACTGACCTAGAGCCAGACATCCTGGAATGTGAAGTCAAGTGGGCCTTAGAAAGCATCACTACAAACAAAGGTAGTGGAGGTGATGGAATTCCAGTTGAACTATTTCAAATCCTGAAAGTTGATGCTGTGAAAGTGATGCACTCAATATGCCAGCAAATTTGGAAAACTCAGCAGTGGCTGCAGGACTGGTAAAGGTCAGTTTTCACTCCAATCCAAAAGAAAAGCAATGCCAAAGAATGCTCAAACTACAGCACAATTGCACTCATCTCACACGCTAATAAAGTAATGCTCAAAATTCTCCAAACCAGGCTTCAGCAAAACGTGAACCATGAACTTCCAGATGTTCAACCTGGTTTTAGAAAAGACAGAGGAACCAGAGATCAAATTGCCAACATCTGCTAGATTATGGAAAAAGCAAGAGAGTTCCAGAAAAACATCTATTTCTACTTTATTGACTATGCCAAAGCCTTTGACTGTGTGGATTACAATAAACTGTGGAAAATTCTGAGAGATGGGAATACCAGACCACCTGACCTGCCTCTTGAGAAACTTATATGCAGGTCAGGAAACAGCAGTTAGAACTGGACATGGAACAACAGACTGGTTCCAAATAGGAAAAGGAATACATCAAGGCTGTATATTGTCACGCTGCTTATTTAACTTATCTGCAGAGTACATCATGAGAAACGCTGGACTGGAAGAAGCACAAGCTGGAGTCAAGATTGCCGGGAGAAATGTCAATAACCTCAGATATGCAGATGACACCACCCTTATGGCAGAAAGTGAAGAGGAACTAAAAAGTCTCTTGATGAAAGTAAAAGTGGAGAGTGAAAAAGTTGGCTTAAAGCTCATCATTCAGAAAACAAAGATCATGGCATCTGGTCCCATCACTTCATGGGAAATAGATGGGGAAACAGTGGAAACAGTGTCAGACTTTATTTTTTGGGGCTTCAAAATCACTACAGATGGTGACTGCAGCCATGTCATGAAAAGGTGTTTACTTCTTGGAAGGAAAATAATGACCAACCTAGACAGCATATTGAAAAGCAGAGATATTGCTTTGCCAACATAGGTCTGTCTAATCAAGGCTATGGTTTTTCCTGTGGTCATGTATGGATGTGAGGGTTGGATTGTGAAGAAAGCTGAGTGCCAAACAATTGATGCTTTTCAACTGTGGTTTTGGAGAAGACTCTTGAGAGTCCCTTGGACTGCAAGGAGATCCAACCAGTCCATCCTAAAGGACATCAGTCCTGGGTGTTCATTTGAAGGACTGATGCTGAAGGTGAAACTCCAATACTTTGGCCACCACATGTGAAGAGTTGACCCATTGGAAAAGGTCTTGATGCTGGGAGGGATTGGGGGCAGGAGGAGAAGGGGACGACAGAGGATGAGATGGCTGGATGGTGTCACCAATTTGATGGACATGAGTTTGAGTGAACTCCGGGAGTTGCTGATGGACAGGGAGGCCTGGTGTGCTGTGATTCATGGGGTCACAAAGAGTCAGACAGGACTGAGTGACTGAACTGAACTGAACTGAATATAGATTATGGGTTTCCCAGGTGGGGCTAGTGGTAAAGAACCCGCCTGCCAGTATGGGACATGTCAGAGACACAGATTCTATCCCTGGGTCAGGAAGATCCCATGGAAGAGGGCCTGGAAACCCATTCTAGTATGCTTGCCTGGAGAACCTCATGAACAGAGGAGCCTGTCCACAGGGTCACACAGAGTCAGACACAACTGAAGCGACTTAGCATGCACACTTGCAATGCAGATTATATAAGAGCAAAATCCGTCTCACTCACGGCAAGGTTGTCATTACTGAATAGCATTTACTGAATGTCACCAATGCAAAACCATGCAGTATTTTTCCTGCCAAACTGTCACTCTACAAATCACACTTTCTTTGCATCCTGTACTCTCCAAGTCTTGCCACATAACCCTAGTCACTGTTCACCAAATGTTTAAAGATTGGATCAAGATTTTGCTACTATTACCCAACAGATGTATTTATTGCTGTTGAAAGGCAATGCATAAAAAGCAGGAAGCTCTCAGAGCATTGTCAGCAAAGTATTTTTAGCTCAACAAATGGCTTTGTGGATCCTAAAGAAAACATAAGGAATTTGACTAACAAGCTGAGGGGTTGCATGGAAATGAGAACCCTGATATCAGTCATCCAATGGAAATGAGAACCTCGATATTAGTCATCCAACCACTGTTGTTAAAGCAACATGAAACACTTGGCTTTTAAACAAAGAATTTATATCAGGCCTATTTCAATAAAATCAATTTAGTATTTCTTGTTATCTAATGTAATAGCCCTGAACTAAGCTTATATACTAGTGGAGAGACTGTTTTATCACCAATGTCTTTGCCTTGCATAAATCAACACACTAAGTCTTCTTATACTGTAGTATCTGCCATTCTTCCTAACATATTATCAAGGTTTTTGTGAAACTTGGTTTATTAGTCTGTGCTATTGTTGTGTGTGTACTTGGTGCTATTGCTAAACTGTCTGAAATCAATTATTAAGCTGGCAAATATCAGTGTAAGTTTTTAAGTGGAAGTTGGGAATCATCTTATATACAATAGGTATGTCTGTTTAAGATTCTTCCAGAGTAGTAAAGAGTTTAATGGAAATTCTTCCCAAGTGCAGTAAGAGAATAGACATCTGCCTTCCATTTACATTCATAACCACAGGGTTAAACTCAGCAGCTAGTCCTTCTTTTATTGGAGAGAATGAACATGTGGACATAGTGTGGAAAGGGGAGGATGGGACAAATTGGGAAGCTAGGATTGACATATATACACCACCATGTGTGAAACAGATAGCTGATGGGAACCTCTATAAAGCCCAGGAAGCTCAGTCTGGTGTTCTGTGATGATGCAGAGGGGTTAGTTGGGGACAGGGTGGGAGGGAGGTCCAACGGGAAGAGATATGTGTATACATGTGGCTGATATACTTCATTGTATGATAGAGACTAACACAACTCTGTAAAGCAATTATATGCCTTACATTTCAAATTATTATCTGAAAAAAACCTTGCTGTTTCTGTTCAGACACAGTCCAGGGGATATGTGGTACCAGTGGGAAAGTTCTGTAACTGAAATTTTAAAAAGTGCAAAAACAGTAGTAATCTGATATGAAGAACTTATGCCAAAACTTGGCTGGTATAGTAAGTTTTACGTGATCCTGAGTTCAGAGAAAATAGAGCAAGAGAAAAAGAATACACTGTAAATTTTGTTTCTCTATCAGTCACACCATGTAAAGAAACTATAAAAGTTTATCATGTGCTAAGTTTTCCACTTTGACTGAAGTGTAAACCCAGCTTTAAATGACATTGTGTTCCGAGCTGCTGGCTCCAAAATGTTGGAAAGTGAAGGAGGTGCAGCATGGGAACAGCATTTTGCTTGTGGCAACACTTGTGTGTTTCAGCAGCTTTCCCTTTGTTGGGAGTCACCTTGAGTGGCTGGTGATGCTTGAATCCCCACAGACTGAGAGCATCTGTAACTTCCATCCTAATATTTCCTCAGATATAGTCAAAGTTTCATCTGTAAGAACAGAGTCAAGAAAAAAGAGAAAGCTGGCGTTTAGAAGTCAGGTCATGGGCAAATCCAAAGTTTAATTAAAATATCACCAGCTAGGATAGCTCTCTGGTTTTTCCATTTGTGAGGACAGATGCCCATGAATTCACAGTCACATGCAGTACATATTTGAGAATAGTTTTGTCAAAACTAGACACCCATTCAGTCATTTAATGAAAATGTTAAAAGTGTCCTATGGAATATGGCACCATGTAGGATACCATGCTGGTGAAATTCTCTGTGAAATGGAAGAACTAAATTGCCCAGTCAACTTAAAGATTAAATGTTTTTATTGCCATAAAATTCTCTCAGAGTCTAACTGAGGTAAAACTGTAGTAGCAGTGGTAGTATTAATAATAGTAATAACTGTGATTACTACCATTTATTAAGTGACCATCATAAGCCAAATATTGTGCTACATCATTTATCTCATTTAATAACTAAATACATATGTATCCAGCTTCCTCAGCTTGGGTTATAATCAATATCACTGCACAGTGTGACCCCACATCTTCATAGCGTGCAGATTAGCATCAAGAACAGTTACTCATGACTCATTCCTCTACTGTGGTACACAATACCTGTGGGCATTTAAACTGGCATGAGGGTAGGTGCTCTTTATTCTCTTAGCTCTCTGGGAATGTGGACATTCACAAAATGTTGTTTGTTTGCTAAGTTATGTCCAACTCTTTGCAACTCCATGAACTGTAGCCCACCAGGCTCCTTTGTCCATGGATTTCCCAGGCAAGAATACTGGAGTGGGATTCCATTTCCTTCTCCAGGGAATCTTCCTGATGCAGGGATTGAACCTATTCCTCCTGCATTGGCAGGTGGGTTCTTTACCACTGAGCCACCTGAGAAGCTACTCACAAAATACCAAGGATGTCTCATCCAGGTTCTGGAGGACCCAGAAACTGCCCTTGCTATATACATCATTATATCCCAAAAGGATAGAGCAGGAGATTGGCAGGTTTGTGAATGTTGTGACAGGAGCTTGAAGCTTCCCCAAGGAAGCTGACATAACAAGTTATGGTCAGGCTCCAAAGCACAGCAGCCCTTCAAGCTCTGACCAGTGTGGCTGGCCTGGTTATCTTCTATGACAGTCTTTCAGAAATGGACTCCAGTGGATTACCTCTTTCCTCTACTCATCCTGAGGTCTTATTAACACAGGGGACAGAGACTCAGGATCATCCCTGCTGTCTCCACCACCCCTTATTTTCTTCAGTTCTTGTGGCTGCCATCATTGAAATGTGGGTTCATAGCTCAGCTGTGAGCAGAGGGGAATGGATATAGTGGGATTAGTTAAGTGAAGGGTTCTGTACATTCTGAGAAAAATCAAAATTGATCTTCAGACCTAGTTACTGACTAGAGTCATAAACAACTGCCTCTCAGGTTAATATTGGTGTCCAACACACTAGAAGATGGTTTCCTTATTTAGGAAACTAAAGTATAATGCTACTTGCCCAAATTGTTTTCAATTGCTTTAACATAGTTTATACAATCAGAAAAAAAAAAAAAAAAGAAAGAAAGTAATCTAATGCCTAAGAAGTAATAGTACCACTTTTTTGCATGCTAGTAAAGATATAATCATGGAATCTATCCTAATTCTTAAGTTGAGCCATAAATCATCAACTCAATGTTTTCAGAGGCCCTTAAGGTAGTGTAGTATGTAGCATGTTGTTATTGTTGTTCAGTCGTTCAGTTGTATCCAACTCTTTGCAACTCCAAGGACTGCAGCACACCAGGCTTCCTTGCCCTTCACTGTCTCCCAGAGTTTGATCAGATTCATGTCCATTAAACCAGTGATGTGATCCAACCATCTTATCTTCGGCTGCCCCCTGTGCAGCTTGCCTTCAATATTTCCCAGTATCAGGGTCTTTCTTTTTTTTTTCCCCAGTTTTGATTTTATGTTATTTTTTAACTTTACAATATTGTATTGGTTTTGCCATATATCAACATGAATCTGCCTTTTCTAATGAGTCAGCTCTTTGCATCAGGTGGCCAAAGTATTGGAGCTTCAGCTTCAGCATCAGTCCTTCCAATGAACATTCAGGGTTGATTTCTTTTAGGATTGACTGGTTTGATCTCCTTGATGTCCAGGGGACACTCAAGAGTGTAGTACGTAACCTTCAGTAATTTTCAGAGTTTGTCATTTTAATCTCAGGCAGAAACAGGCTTATAGAGAGGCAGAGTTGATGGTATTCACATGCTTAGAGTTTGAAAAGTGTCACAAAGAGCACACTAATACTGATCCCATCCAGAAATATCTTGCCTTCTAAACAAAGGTGTTTCATGGCCAGGATCAGAATTACAACTTAAACTAGCAAGCAAAAGGGGAGGAAGTTTACTTTCCTTAACTGGGAAGTATGGGGATGATTCAGGCATAACACCAAGGTTCACAAACATGCTGTAGACTCTTTTCTCTCCCTCCCTCTCTCTCTCATATGTGCACACACAGATACATACAGACACAGATAGATATACACAGAGAGGCAGGCACGCATGCATGCACATGCACACACACATATGCACACAACCTTAATGTACCAGCGATGTTACTGCTCTTGCCATTCCCACTCAGTTCTTATGCAGACAGGATTACTTAACGCAGTCAGGCAAAGTGGTCTAGACAGCTTGGGAGTAGCATCCTTCCAAGGTTATAAATATCTCTGGGGAAAAATATCCTTCATAATATCCATTTATGTTCCTTACAAGATGCTGAATTTAGGCAGATTCCCTCCTACATGAGGGACTACATGAGGAACTACAGAGAACAAATTAGAGGAAGCTGTGAGGCAGCCTAAGGAAGAACTAAATGTTGTTTGAAGTGTTCTGTGTTGGGCTGCAGGGCACTGAAGCCTCAGGCAGGGGGTGCATTAAAAAAAAAAATAGTAATGCAGTTGAAAAGCAGCTCTTAGTTCTCCTTGTTGTCGCCTTGGGAAATGACTATTCTGGGGGAATTGGTGCCAACGCTCAAACAGCTGTGTATAGGATGTCTAGAAGAGTATCATCAGGGAAGCAGGGAAACTTTGGTTGAGAAAGGTTTTGAGATAAACTTTTCCCAAAGCAATTTGCTCAAACCTCTACTCCCCAGCTCCTGCTCTTTTGCAAGAGAGAAATTCAATGAAAGGAGAAATTCCTCCTAGTGGTATTTCTTTCTGAGTATTCTACATACTGCATTTCATTTTGAGATGATGAATACATTTGAATTTCTATAAAAGGTCTACTAGGACTAAGTGAGATTGTATTGATTCTATAGGACAATTTTGGAGAAAGAGATGTTTAACAATAGTGGGCCCTTAGACCCATGAACAAGTTGTATCTCTCTGTTTAGGCTTATTATTATTATTTTTTAAATCAGTAATGTATAGTAGTTTTTAATGTGTAGTTCTTGGAAAACTTTTGTTATATTTAGTATTTTCACATTTCAATGTTATAGAGGTGGTCCTGATTTTAAATTAAATGTCTTATTGTTTGTAGCTACTACATATAAAATAAATAGCATTTTGTACATTGATTTTCTGTCCTGCAAACTTATCAACATCACTTGTTAGTTTAGGTAGCTTTGATGTATTTTCCATCAAGTTTTCTATGTAAAAAATAATTTTGTCAGCAAATAAAGCATATACTTCTTTTTTTTCAATTTGGATGCTTTTTTAACAGTTTTTTAAAAAAGGAACTCTTGTATACTGTTGGTGGGAATGTAAATTGGTGCAGCCACTATGGAAAACTGAATGGGGTTCCCAAAAAACTAAAAGTAGGACAATCATATGATCTAGTAATTCAACTGCTAGGTATATATATGAATAAAATGAAAACATTAATTCAAAAAGATAAATATACCTAAATATTCACAGCAGCAATTTTTATAATGGCCAAGATATAGAAGCAAAATTCATGTGTCCTGTTGAAACATGAATGGGTAAGGAGGATATGGTATATATAGATATACAATGTAATATTATTCAATCATAAAAAATAATGAAATATTTCCATTTGCAGTTAACTTGGACAAACTAGAGAATACTGCTGCTGCTGCTGCTAAGTCCCTTCAGTCGTGTCCGACTCTGTGCGACCCCATAGACAGCAGCCCACCAGGCTCCCCCATCCCTGGGATTCTCCAGGCAGGAACACTAGACTTAGTGAAATAAGTCAGAGAAAGATATACTAAATATGTATCACTTATATGCAGAATCTGAACTATAAAACAAATGAATGTATATAATAAAAGAGAAACAGACTCACAGATATAGAAAACAAACTAGTGATTGCAAATAGGGAGAGGGAAAGGGAAAAGGGTGAGATATGGGTATGGGATTAAGATATACAAACTTCTTTGTATAAAAAGTATATATATATATATATGGTACAGCACAGGGAAATATAGCTATTATTTTGTACTAACTGTAAATGTGTTTCCCTGATGATTTTTGACATTGACCACCTTTTCATATATGTGTTGGTCATTTGTATTTTTTCTTTAGAGAAATATTTATTCGAGTCCACTGACCATTTTGTAACTTGGTTTTCTGCTACTGAGTTGTAGGAATTGTTATACATTTTAGGTATTAATTCCTAAGAGATTTGGGGCTTGCAGATACTGTATTCTCATTCCAAAGGTTGCCTTTTCATTTTATTGATTTACTTTCTTGCTGTGCAGAAGCGTTTTTAGTTTCTGTGGTCCCAGTTGTTACTGTTTGCTTTTGTTGTCCTTTTAGTGTCATATTCAACAACTCATTCACAAGACCAGTGTCAACGATTTTACCAACTATGTTTTCTTCTAAGAGTTTTTCAGTTTCAAATCTTATGTTTGTCTTTAATCTATTTTGAGTTAATTGTATAGGGTGTAAGGAAAGAGTCAAAATTCACTCTTTTGCCTGTAGCTGTCCAGTTTTTCCAGCACCATTTGTTGAAGAGATTATCCTTCCCCCGTTGTTTCTTAGCTAATAACCAAGAATACCCCACTGTAATCCTGGCTCTCTTGTCAAAGAACAGTTGACTTTAAATGCTAAGGTTTATTTCTGGATACTTTTTGCTTCTTCGTTGGTCTAGCATGTCTGTCTTTATGTCAGTACCATATTGCTGTGATTACTATACCTTTGTTATATATTTTGAAATCATGAAATGTGGTAATTCCAGCTTTCTTTATTTCTCAGTATTGTTTTAACTATTTGGGATCTTTTGTGGTGGCATATGAATTTTAAGATTTTTTTTTAGTTTCCATAAAAATGCTTTTTAGATTTTTATTCTAATTTTTACCTTACTGTTATGGATAAAACCACCAGTACTTAAGTATTGAAAGGAAACATTTTTACTTATTCCTAATTTTAGGAGAAAACATTTAGTTTTTCACCATCGAGTGATATTAGGTGTTGGTTTTTGTACATGCTTTCTGTGAGTTTTGAGATGTTTCCTCCTATACCTAGCTTTTAAAGATTATTTTTCAAATGTTTCAGATTTTGTTAATAATTATTCTGAGTTGACTGAGATGATCATATGGTTAAGTTTCTGAATATGGTGAATTACATTGATTATTTTGGAATATTAAACCATTACTTGGATAAGCCCTACTTGGTCATAAGGTAATTTTTTATGCAATTTAGTGTTTCCTTTCACTCCTACTCTGTATATCCTTTCTGTTGTAACTCTCAGTCTGGTATTGAAATTTTGGGATTAATATTCTAATTTCCTTATTTTTTGATGCTAATTTAGATTTATTTTAAGATAATCTCTTTAACTTCCAACCCTAAAATTGGGTCTTTTAAAAAAAAATCCATCTCTATTATTTTTAATTTCTAAGAACTCTTTATTATTATATTATTAAAAATGTACTTTTTCTTTTGCCATTTTATTATATTGCCTATATCATCTCAATTTACTTTGTTTTTCTATTTTAATTATTTGATTTGTTGCAATATTTCATGGTGAAGAGTTTTCTCAGATGTTTTGTATTCATCTTTGGTCTGTTTTTATTTAATACTATGGAGTTTCCCTGGTGTCTCAGATGGTAAAGAATTTGCCTGCAAAGCAGGAGAGCTGGGTTCAATCCCTGGGTCAGGAAGATCCCCTGACCCAGGAAGAATCTTGCCTGGAGAATTCCATGGACAGAAGAATCTGGAGGGCCACAGTCTGTGGGTTGCAAAAAGTCAGACATGACTGAGCAACTAACACATGTTTAATAATAAGGTGTTTACAAGGTCACTGATGCTCTCTGTGCATGAGCAGATCTTGGAAACTGGTGTATTTGACCAGAAACCCTAGCACTTTTTTGAGGAAGCTGTAAATATTAATAACCTCATATATTTCTTCTGGAGTTGTTCAATTTCCTCATAGGAAAAAAATCCTCTAATCTGATGTTGAAAAGTAAACTCATATTTAGCAGTAATCTTTTAGCAAAGTTCCAGAGGGCACCAGCAATTTCAATATGGAAAGTTCATATATGCATGTTTTGGCGTGGTTGCCTACTTCACATCTTGCACTTTGCTGTGTTAAATGCTCCCTGGACTGGAATATCTCTTGCTCACTATCTTTAGAGGGAAACCTTAATATCCCCCCAAATGTAGGGATAGATGGACACATGCCTACCTGGATTGGATATGTGGGGAGACCATGGTGTCTAATTGGTCTAACTGTACTTCCTGAACTTTGAAACAATTTTTTTTGGGGGGGTACACCCTTTAGCTTCAAGAACTTTTATTAAATATATCACATCTGCCTTTGGAACTAAAACAATATTAAGATTGATGACATAATTTTTCTTTTAATCTTCTCCTAAGGCTGAAGGTAGAAGATATATTTTTGATTAGTAATTACCTATTTATCTAATTCTTAATTTTCCATGCAGTTAGCAACTCTGTACCTCCAAGGTCGTTTCACAATTTTCCTAGGATGCTTCTCACTGCCAGTGAAGTCAACATTTATGTTTTTTTAAACATAACATAAAAAAATTTAACCTTCAATTTTGGTTCCTCTGAAGTTATACTTTATTTTTTAATAGTGTCAGAATTCATAAAGTGAAGTACTATTTTTCTTCATATAAATCCAGAAAATATATAACTTAAATTTGCATAATGCTTAACAGATCTCAGAATATTTTTCAACTGCATTTTTCATATTTCAACTGCAATTATCATATTACCTTATGGTAATCCCTATAATATTGAAAATAATTTTAGGTATTTTCTTTATCTTTCATGATGGAAATATGAAGACTCCTTAACAACCACAAGCACATTAGTGGTAAAAACAAGATCCAACATGTATTCCTTATTTTCCTCTGCTTTTTCTACTGGAAAGACTTTAAAAGGTATGCCATGTTATTCGTATAACATGTGGATTGAGTGGTTTATTAAAATGTCCTTTTTGACAGAAGTTAATACTGTGTATGTCCTGTCTGGTATCTCACAGTGACCCCTGGGTAAGCAGCATATTTTATGTCATCATCTCTAAAATGATAACTTATTCCACAATGGTTAAAAACTTTTATTTCTCCCACTGGTCTCCAGACACTAGAACTTGAGCTTCATTGTTCTCCTTTGAAACTTCCTAGTATCTTAAGCCTGAGAAGAAAGCTAACTGCCTTGTTACCTGGGTGCTCACCCAGCCCAGGGATTGTTTTAGTAGCCTATCCTGGCAGAGCTGTATTCTTTCTATCCCCACATTATAAAGAAGCTATAAGATCATAATCGGTTATTTCCCAGATTTCTTCCAATGCTATGCTATGCTATGTTATGCTAAGTCACTTCAGTCGTGTCCGACTCTGTCTGACCCCATAGACGGCAGCCCACAAGGCTCCCCCGTCCCTGGGATTCTCCAGGCAGGAACACTGGAGTGGGTTGCCATTTCCTTCTCCAATGCATGAAAGTGAAAAGTGAAAGTGAAGTCGCTCAGTTGTGTCTGACTCTTAGCGATCCCATGGACTGCAGCCTACCAGGCTCCTCCATCCATGGGATTTTCCAGGCAAGAATCCGGGAAATATTCAAGTGTAAATAACAGAAATACCATTTTCATTTCAAACAGCTGTGATATTTTTCCTCAGGAACAGAATACTAATGACTTGCAGTTATAAACCATTTGGGAATAAATTACTCCTCAGGAACTTAAGTTGTCAATAACAAAGCAATGCATTTTGACTCAGCTTTCATTGAGGCAAGTGATGAATTAAAAATATGCTATTGCATCCTACTGCCTGTGAATAGCTCACAATCATGTCTTAGAGCCTTAAAAAATGATGATCTTTATTTAGTCATTTCTATAATTAAATTATATCTAGTTGATAAAATTTAAAAGTGTAATTCATATTTCATTTGATAAGGTCAATTTTTGTGGATACAGGCATAAAAAAAATCTTTAAAAATTGACAGTGACAGTCGCTTCAACAGTAAAGGGAATTCATTGGTATATATAACTGAGAATCTGAAAATGACTGATTTCAGACAAAGCTTGATACAGTACCACAAATAACGTCACCAAAGACCAAGTTTCCTTCTAGGTCTACATTCTTTGTTTTTAGTAAATGTGTGACTCTTAAGTTTCACGCAGATAAATTCTCCAGTCTGTATGCTGAGTGGTAGTCACTCAGTTGTGTCTGAGTCTTTGCAAACCCATGGAGACTATAACCCACCAAGTTTCTCTGTCCGTGGAATTCTCCAGGCAAGAATACTGTATTGAGTTGCTATTCCCTCCTCCAGGGGATCTTTCTGACTCAGGGACTGAACCCAGGTCTCCTGAATTGCAGGCAGATTCTTTATCATCTGATACCCCTGTAAAAGTTTCCTTTCATGTCCTAAATTAGCTGTGGTTGTATGCTTATCCTTAAATTCATCATCACTGATAGTAAGAGAACCATACTTAGGGGCTGATCCTACTTCCTTGAAGAACATTTTTCAAAACACAGATATGTCTGATTAGTGGGTTATAAAATCAGTACATCAATTTTCTATACCATTTTAAAGTAATATTCTATAATAGAATAAATAGGAAGTTATGACAGTGAGTGAATGAAAGCCACTCAGTCGTGTTCAGTTCTTTGCAACCCCATGGATGGTATAGTCCATGGAATTCTCCAGGCCGGAAGAGTGGAGTGGGTAGCCTTTCCCTTTTCCAGGAGGTCCCAACCCAGGGCTCGAACCCAGGTCTCCCTCATTTCAGGTCGATTCCTTACCAGCTGAGCCACAAGGGAAGCTCAAGAATACTGGAGTGGGTAGCCTATCTCTTCTCCAGAGGATCTTGAATCACACTTAATGGCAGTACCTGTATTTGTCTATTATTTTATGAATAGTAAATATTTTATGAAACACTTTTGTTGTGTATGTGTGTATGTGTGTGTGTGTGTGTGTGTGGACTTCAGTTCAGTTCAGTTGCTCAGTCATGTCCGACTCTTTGCGACCCCTTGGATGGCAGCATGCCAGGCTTCCCTGTCCATCACCGACTCCTGGAGTTTGCTCCAACTCATGTTCATCAAGTCAATGATGCTATCCAACCATCTCATCCTCTGTCATCCCCTTCTCCTCCTGCCTTCAATCTTTCCCAGCTTCAGTGTCTTTTCCAATGATCCCATTTTTTTTATCAGGTGGCTGAAATATTGGAGTTTCAGCTCAGCATCAGTTCTTCCAGTGAATATTCACAACTGATTTTCTATAGGATTCCCTGGTGACTCAGACCGTAAAGCATCTGCCTGCAATAAGAGAGACCTGGGTTCATTCCCTGGGTTAGGAAGATCCCCTGAAGAAGGAAATGGAAAACCACTCCAGTACTCCTGCCTGGAAAATCTCATGGATGAAGGAGCCTGGTAGGCCACTGTCCATGGAATCATAAAGAGTTGGACACAACTGAGCGACTTCTCTCTCTGTTGACTGGTTTGATCTCTTTGCAGTCCAAGGGACTTTCAAGAGTCCTCTCCAACACACAATTCAAAAGCATCAATTCTTTGGTGCTCAGCTTTCTTTATAGTCCAAGTCTCACATCCATACATCACTGCTGGAAAAACCATAGCTGTGACTAGATGGACCTTTGTTGACAAAGTAATGTCTCTGCTTTTTAATATGCTATCTAGGTTGGTTATAGCTTTTCTTCCAAGGAGCAAATGTCTTTTAATTTCATGTCTGCAATCACCATCTGCAGTGATTTTGGAGTCCAGAAAAATAAAGTCTCTCACTGTTTCCATTGTTTCCCCATCTATTTGCTATGAAGTAATGGGACTAGATGCGATGATCTTAGTTTTCTGAATGTTGAGTTTTAAGCCAACTTTTTCACTCTCCTCTTTCACTTTCTTCAAGAGGCTTTTTAGTTCCTCTTCACTTTCTGCCATAAGGGTGGTGTCATCTGCATATCTGAGGTTATTGATATTTCTCCCGGCAATCTTGATTCCAGCTTGTGGTTCTTCCAGCCCAGCATTTCTCATGATGTACTCTGCATATAAGTTAAATAAACAGGGTGACAATATACAGCCTTGACATACCCCTTTCCCCATAAGTGTGTAACTTACTGTTCTTCTATAGGATATTGTGCAGAAGCTTAACATATTATTTGGCCTGTGAAAATATAAGATCAGTGTGTCGTTTGAAACGTAGAATGGGTATTCTTCAAAACAATCTGAAAGCCACAATATGATATTTATTTATCACTATTGCTTTTATATGGAGAAGAAAATGCAACCCACTCCAGTATTCTTGCCTAGAGAATCCTGTGAACAGAGGAGCCTGGTGGGCTGCTGTCCATAGGGTCACATAGAAATGGACACAACTGAAGTGGCTTAGCATGCATGCATGCATTGGAGAAGGAAATGGCAACCCACTGCAGTATCCTTGCCTGGAGAATCCCAGGGACGGAGGAGCCTGGTGGGCTGCCATCTATGGAGACACACAGAGTCGGACACAACTGAAGCAACTTAGCAGCAGCAGCAACAGCTTTTATAGCATATGCTAAAGAAAAAGCTGTGACAATTCTAATGTTTACTCTTTTGAAACATGTAATTTTACTGTTATATTTAAATAATTTATTCTGAAACTATCCCATGCTCTCCCTTTTATTAAATGAAATACTATGTGTGAAACATCCAGCATATTGTTCGGATAGCAGAAAGACTAAAGGACCAGGCAGAAACGACCAGTGTCCTCAAGGGAAAGATTGTTGTTAGGAGCTAGATAAAAATCTAATTACCTGCCTTGGGCTGGAGCCAGCCCACTGTAAAGGAGGTCTGCATCCTGAATTAAGGGCATGATTTATCTCAGAACCTCAGGCACTGCTCAACCTGGACACGGAGGTTTAAAGTTTCCAGCTGTATAGATTGGGCATCCAGGTCTGGGATTAAGGAAGATTTCTATATCACAGAAATCAATATAGCATGCAGATCTTGACTTATATTTGCAATATATAAGTGATATACAATTTTGCATTTTAAAAATGACTGTAAAGTTTAATGGGACTTAATATTTTATTTTTTGAAGTATTTTCAATTCTAATGTGATCTAAAATGTGTTTAACTAAGGAAACTTAACCAGGAAGGTAGAGAATTTCCATAAGAATATCAGCTGACTGCAGAGCATTTGTTTCCTTTTCAGATTGTAGGTTATATATTTCATACTTATTCTGAACTTTCCTCATATTTTTTTTTAAAAAAGCTAAATTACAAAGGTAAAAAACAATTACTAATGTTAGTTAGCAAACCTGTTCAGGAAGCAATCCTGGTGCAATGAAAATGCTAAGAGATATAGGAAACTTGTAACAGGTTGGTTGAAATCATGAACACTATTTGCAGGCTCACCATTCTCTTATAAGTAATTATTTAAAAATATTTTTAAGTATCAAAAAGTGAGGAAAACTATAATCACCAAATGAAATTGATATACAGAAAAAGGAATGAATTAAGCCACAAGTATTTAAGAAAACTCTTAGAGTAAAGGCATATTTTAAATTCAGTCTTGAAGGATAGATGGTATCTGTAAAGGTGGATGCAATATGTTTTTCTCCATTCTTGGATGTGCAAAAATGCAAAAGTATTGTATTCAGATTAAGTGTGGTTCAAGACTAAAGTCACTTGAATGCTGCTATTACTTCTATGCCAAGTTTTACTGGAGAATCTTGGTTGTGCTGGAAATATGACAACCAAAGTCTCACCTTGCCAGGTATCCTAGAAATCAAGCCATTGTTGTTTGAGATCTTCATCCCTGTCCTGACAGTATTTCTGGTAATGGGCCACCAGCCCATCTCTTTCTTCTCCCACTCATGGGCTACCCCTGTCTTTTTCAGTCTTTCTCTTCCATCCTCAGGATAGTGCTCTCCCTGGTCTCCCCTCAGCCACAACATTAATCCCACCAGTATTTTGGCCTTCTGGGGGAAAAAAAAGAAAAGCCAGGAAGACAGGAACTCTATGCACAACTTTTCTGTGGAAAATAAATTCCCTCCTGCCAAGAAAAACAGGTCTGTTGCTTAGAAAAATGAGGAGGGATACCCATTTATATTTCAGAGAAGGCACTGGCACCCCACTCCAGTACTCTTGCCTGGCAAATCCCATGGACAGAGGGCCTGGTGGGCTGACTGAGCAACTTCACTTTCACTTTTCACTTTCATGCATTGGAGAAGGAAATGGCAACCCACTCCAGTATTCTTGCCTGGAGAATCCCAGGGACAGGGGAGCCTCGTGGGCTGCCGTCTATGGGGTCGCACAGAGTCAGACATGACTGAATTGACTTAGCAGCAGCAACCCATGTATATTTAAAAAGAAAAATTAAACTTTCCAGATACAATCTTTCTATATTTGAAAAAGGATTTGCTTGGAAGTCAAAAAAGGGAAATAAATGCCTAAAAGACTGACTGGTTAAAGCACAATTAATAAATAAGTTTTCCATAATGCCAATAGAGAAAATAGAAATGTTTTAAACTTAATTGAGAAATGTCCTAAATAAAGTTTAGAATATTTTTAAAAAATTTATATATAAAATTCTAGGTAATAAGTTGCATCTTAAGTTTTGAGTAGAGAAAATGACCTAATTAAAGTGATGCTTTGGAAAGAATCATTCCAGGCTAGAATGTGGAATTGATTGAAAAAGGGAAATGCAAAAGGAAGGCAAACTCAGTAGACAGGTAAGAGGAGTAACCAAGCTGTTTATTTTTGAGTCTTCCTTTTTACACTAACTGTTTGGCACATGTGGCAATTTACTGTAAATGATTATGTCTGAGTTAACTGACATGCCTAGAAGTGATCAGATAGCAAAGTAAATGTGGTGATGAAAAGAATGACAACATTAAGAAGGCATTCAGAATGCAAGCAAAGGCTTAGAGTTAGGCTGGAGAAGATGATCAATTATATATAAGGAATTTTAAAGTATAAATGATAACTGCAAGAAAACACAGAGGTCAACATTCTGAAATCCTACTGCTGAGAATAGACATTTGGTAAATAAATAAAGCAACCAAAAGTTCCCATGTGAATAATTGTTTTCAAAGGCTAATGCCATTTGGGATGTAAAAGGTAGCTAAATTTCCACTTTTTGTGTGTGTTTGATTTCTGCTTTTAGACAATGAATTTTTGTAGTGCTAGTGAAATTTTCCACACTCAGAATTATTTTATCCTTATTAGGAATGTGAAGATTTAGGAGATTCCATTTAAGAGAAGCTTTAGGATTTTCAGATATTCTAGAATTGTTAGACATTCTGATAATAAAATATTTTCTATATTTGGTAGATCTGAATGCCCAGAAATATTAATCCAGTTTAAAATACTGAAAAGCCTGTTTTCATCAACTAACAAAACACGTAATAAATCTCTCTATATGCAGATGGGTAAATGAGTGGTAGCACAGGGAAGTCCATTTGCTCAGGGAAATTCTTTCTGTTGGGGTGTCCAGGTGGAGTTAGTGGTAAAGAACCCACCTGCCAATGCAGGAGACATAAGAGATGTGTGTTCTGTCCCTGGGTTGGGAAGATCCCCTGGAGAAAGTCATGGCAAACCACTCCAGTATTCTTGCCTGGAGAATCCCATGGACAGAGGAAACTGGGGGGCTATAAGTCCATGAGGTCACACAGAGTAGGACATGACTTAGCATGCACGCAAGCATGTAAGGAAATACCAAGTGTGTAATGCCGTTTAAAAAGCATATACCACTGGTTATCAGGCTTGGCTTCTTCTTGGAATCTCCAACAGAGTTAAAAAAAAAAAAAAAATACTGATGTCTGAATTCCACCAGAGAGATTCTGATTAACTTGGTATACCGTGGCCTTTACAGCAGGCTGTTTAAAATCTCCTTAGGTGATTCTAATGTGGTGCAAAGTTTGAGAATCACTGGTTTAGATAGGATATGGTATGACTAGAGAGAGAAGAATGGGGATCACAGAGGTCTGTTTTAAACCAGGGGACAGTCCCTGCAGGAGCTGAGGGGTCAATAAACTCGTGTAGAAAGGGTAGCATTTAGATTTTCTATGAATTTTAATAAGATACCTCTCACAGTATGATTTAACAAATTTCAACCTTTAAATAGATTAAGCTAAGAAAGTAGAAATTTTTGTTGCCATAATTTTTATCAGCCTCTTAAAATATTAATGAAAATCATAGCTTTTATGCAAAAAATAAGACTTAATGATTGAATTTCACATGAGGAAAAAGGACCTGAATAATTTTTGTTCTTCAGAATAAACTTTGACATTAATACCCACAGCCTGGGGCTTACATAACTCCTGGCATCTCTTCTCACCATGGATAGCTCTAATTTCACAAGATTCGCCCTGATTAAACTGCAAGCCTGCTTGCACTGCAGCCCAGACTTACTTCAGACTGTTATCTTGCTCTTTTCTCCACACAGCTAGTGGCCTTTAATGTTAACTGGCATATGGGCTAAAGCAGTATTTCCAAGCATGGAAAATGTTGCTTTAAGAATTCAGAAAAGCATACCAGGCATACCAAGCATACCATAACTTCCATATTAGCTCTGGGAGGGAAAAGATGGATTGCTTAATCCTTTGCTTTGGAAGGGCTACCCTAGCATGTCCCTGACCATAGGGCCCCTGAAAGTTATATAGCTATCTTTGTATGCCTTTTGGAGTCCATTTGTTTTATCAAGGCCTCCAAGACACTAGTCACTTCTTGCAGACCCAGTCTGGTTATAATATGGAACACTATGACATTCTGTGGGATGTCCTGTTGCTTTGGACTTTCTCAGATTCTACTATAACATGTGACAAGATAGTTTTAAAAAGATGAGAGAGTTAACATCAATGTAGAGTGTGAATTAAAACTCCTGTCCATTCCACATGAATGTAATCTGTTAATAAGCATGGCTGCTTGTCTGCCTCTAGAGGATTTGACTTATGCCACAGCCCTATCTTTGAGACAACACCTATCATTAGGTAGCTATAATGACATCAGTGACAAGTCTACTGCCACGTCCCTGATGTCAGCACAGGCACTTTGGATCATCTGCAGTGAAGAAGGGAAGGATGATAAGCCCTTCTGTGTTTTGTGCTCTTAGATCCAAAATGAGGTGAGGGCTGGGGGGATGGCTAAGCCCCTTAACCAGACACCAGTGTTAGAGAATAAAACAACAAAAATATTATTTCAGTTTCTGGTGTGCCCTTGCTTGCTAGAGCCTGGGAGAAATGGTCATTAAGAAAATTGTCTAACAGAGGAAAACACTCAGCTTTCCTCCTTGCCTCAGTTCCTTCTGCTCATCCAAGACTCTCTGCCGTCATGTACCTTTATGCTCAGGCACATTGCTGGATTCTGAGAACTTAGAAGCAACAGCTCAGCCTCTTCTTTGGGGAGCTGTCAGTCAGTCTGTGGCTTAGAGAGTTGGGAACACTCATGCTGAGAAACCACCAAAAGTCAAGGAGAAAGGCGATCTGTACTAACTCACTGTCAGGGCAAGCGGCAGTCATCCTAATTTTATGTAGTGAGCAATATGTCTTCAGCAATATGTGAACCATCAATTTCCATATGTTCAAGCTGGTTTTAGAAAAGGCAGAGGAACCAGAGATCAAATTAACAACATCCGCTGGATCATGGAAAAAGCAAGAGAGTTCCAGAAAAACATCAATTTCTGATTTATTGACCATGCCAAAGCCTTTGACTGTGTGGCTCACAATAAACTGTGGAAAATTCTGAAAGAGATGGGAATACCAGACCACCTGACCTGCCTCTTGAGAAACCTATATGCAGGTCAGGAAGAAACAGTTAGAACTGGACATGGAACAACAGACTGATTCCAAATAGGAAAAGGAGTACGTCAAGGCTGCATATTGTTACCCTGCTTATTTAACTTATATGCAGAGTACATCATGAGAAACGCTGGGCTGGAGGAAGCACAAGCTGGAATCAAGATTGCTGGGAGAAATATCAATAACCTCAGATATGCAGATGACACCACCCTTATGGCAGAAAGTGAAGAGGAACTCAAAAGCCTCTTGATGAAGGTGAAAGAGGAGAGTGAAAATGTTGGCTTAAAGCTCAACATTCAGAAAATGAAGATCATGGCATCTGGTCCCATCACTTCATGGAAAATAGATGGGGAAACAGTGGAAACAGTGTCAGACTTTATCTTTTTGGGCTCCAAAATAAGTGCAGATGGTGACTGCAGCCATGAAATTAAAAGACACTTACTCCTTGGAAGGAAAGTTATGACCAACCTAGATAGCGTATTCAAAAGCAGAAACACTACTTTGCCAACAAAGGTCTGTCTAGTCAAGGCTATGGTTTTTCCAGTGGTCATGTATCGATGTAGAGTTGAACTATGAAGAAGGCTAAGTGCCAAAGAACTGATGCTTTTGAACTGTGGTGTTGGAAAAAACTCGAGAGTCCCTTGGACTGCAAGGAGATCCAACCAGTCCATTCTAAAGATCAGTCCTGAGTGTTCTTTGGAAAAACTGATGCTAGATTTGAAACTCCAATACTTTGACCCCCTCATGCGAAGAGTTGACTCATTGGAAAAGACTCTGATGCTGGGAGGGATTGGAGGCAAGAGGAGAACGGGAGGACAGAGGATAAGATGGCTGGATGGCATCATTGACTCCATGGACATGAGTTTGGGTGAAATCCAGGAGTTGGTGATGGACAGGGAGGCCTGGCGTGCTGCAATTCATGGGCTCGCAAAGAGTCGGACACGACTGAGCTACTGAAGTGAACTGAACTGAATATATCTTCCCACCCTCCGTGCTAGGAATGGGGGATATAGGATCCTGTGTTTACGTCCTAATTTAGGGGCACTTTGAACGGCTGCCCTCTTGACACTGCTTCATGGACTCTCAGCAGATGGAGGCGGTCCCTAGCCCTCTGGCTCCCGCCTCCCCTTCCCGGGATCCCCAAGGTGCCCACCGGCCGCGGCCATGGGGACCCGGGCGCGCGAGGCCTCCCGCCCGTCGCCCCCGCCCGGATCCCGGCCCCGCATGGCCCCCAAGTGCCACCTGGACGGCGGGGCGATCGCGAGGAGCCGCAGAGACCGAGGACACCGGACGGAGGATCCCGCGGACGCCCGCAGCACAAGGAATCACCAGGGGCTGGGCGTTCCTTGCCCAGACACCCGCCCCCGAGACTTGGAACGCGGACTCCAGAGGCGGCGCGCATGGTCAGGACAAGTTTCTTGCGGTTTGAAATGTAATTCTGAAATGTACTCATTTTATTTAACCAGCTTTTCGTCTCCGGTTTTAAACAAGTTGACTTAAGCAACAAACAAGAGTCTTTTGGTGACTATAGGGTTTTAAATATAATCCTTAAAGTTTTTGCTTCCTGCGGTTATTTACATGTGTCTGTTTATTAACCTGATGATATTTTGCTAGTCGGATGGTTGACATTTAAACTTTTCTCAAAGGCACATCACAACTTGGCTACTGCTTTGGGAAGTGCTATTGTTTTCCACTTCTGTCTTTCTATAGTTGTACCCAGTGGGTCCTTTGGAAATGGCTTTTGCATGTGACACTTTCCGGAACTTTAGAGGGTTGACAGCCTTTTGATGGCTAATATGATGAGGTTTCAAATAACAGGAATGTGCCTGTCAGAGCTGGTGCAGGTTACCACAGAGAAGCCTTTATCTTAAGCTGATGGGAGTGAATACTGCAATGCATATCTTGTTTCTTAAAGCTTTTTTCAAGCTCTTTCATCTTTATTTCGATTAAGTGTAATTGTTTATATGCATCATACACTAATAATGCTGCTGCTGCTGCTGTCACGTCAGTCGTGTCCGATTCTGTGCGACCCCATAGATGGCAGCCCACCAGGCTCCTCCGTCCATGGGATTCTCCAGGCAAGAACACTGGGGTGGGTTGCCATTTCCTTCTCCAATGCATGAAAGTGAAAAGTGAAAGTCAAGTCGTGTCCCACTCTTAGCCATCCCGACTGCAGCTTACCAGGCTCCTCCGTCCATGGGAGTTTCTAGGCAAGAGTACTGGAATGGGTCACCAGTGCCTTCTCCGACACTAATAATGACTCAATCTTAAATGCAGGAACTTTTAAAAGAGAAAAAAATCAACTTTATTTTCTCTTATAGTCAAAATCATTCAGGATTGAGATGGCAGCTAATTTCATTCTATTAGATGCAATAAAACTTTTAAGTAGGTTTTTTGGGGGAAAAAAATGCTTCTTTGATTTTTAAAGCCTGTTCTTTTATAAGAGGATACTTTCCTTAAAACTGTGTAAGATTGCAATCAATTTGTAATTAATTTTTCCTTGAGTGGTTGAATAGAAAATATGAAAAGTTTTCATTTCTTCCTAGTATTTGACCCAGAGGGATGGTACAAGGAGGGAGTAGGGAGGAGGGTTCAGGATGGGGAACACATGTATACTTGTGGCGAATTCATGTTGATATATGGCAAAACCATTACAATATTGTAAAGTTAAAAAATAAAATAATTTAAAAAAAGAAAAATGAATTTATTTATGTATGGCTGCATTGGAGAAGGAAGTGGCAACCCACTTCAGTGTTCTTGCCTGGAGAATCCCAGGGACGGGGGAGCCTGGTGGGCTGCCGTCTATGGGGTCGCACAGAGTCGGACACAACTAAAGTGACTTAGCAGCAGCACTGAGTCTTCGTTGCTGTAGTGGACTTTCTCTTGTTGCCATCAACAGGCTGTGGCACAGGGGCTTAGTTGCTCTGCTGCATGTGGAATCTTCTGGATACAGATCGAACCCATGTCCCCTGCACTGGCATGTGGATTCTTAACCACTGGACCACAAGGGAAGTCCTCATTTCTTCCTAGTTTCTAAATACAAATTAATACAAAATAAATACATATAAATATGAACATAAAGGCTAATAAATACAAAGTAGGGTGCACTGGGGGCTTCCCGGGTGGTGCAATGCTAAGGAATCCACCTGCCAATGCAGGAAACGTGGGTTTGCTCCCTGGGTCCAGACGATCCCCTGGAGAAAGAAATGTCAACCCACTCCAGTATTCTTTGCCAGGAGAATCCCATGGACAGAGGAGCCTGGCCGGCTACAATAAATAGGGTCACAAACAGTCTGAGAAACTAGACTGAGCAACTGAGCATGCATGCAGGGTTTATTGAAATGGGAAATCATATTCTATTTAGTGATGGCACCCCACTCCAGTACTCTTGCCTGGAAAATCCCATGGACGGAGGAGCCTGGTAGGCTGCAGTCCATGGGGTCACTGGGAGTCGGACACGACTGAGCTACTTCACTTTCACTTTTTACTTTCATGCATTGGAGAAGGAAATGGCGACCCACTCCAGTATTCTTGCCTGGAGAATCCCAGGGACGGCAGAGCCTGGTGGGCTGCTGTTTATGGGGTCACACAGAGTTGGACACGACTGAAGTGACGCAGCAGCAGCAGCAGCAGCAGCAGCAGCCTAGACAATGTCTCAGAGTGCATTTTTCCTACCCTCTGTCTTAAAAGGTTCTAGAAGTGAGAGTTTTCTTTTTTGTATTGCAGACAAACTTGCTTCCTACTTGCCTACCATAGCAGAGTTAATTAAGTTGATGCAATTTCACACATTTCACATATTTTTTCTCCAAGAAAATCATATTCTCTACTGGATTCTAATATAATTTTTTCAGCAATTTTATGTAAAAATAAACATTTTAATTGATAGTTAATTTTGTGAAAGATAGATATTTGTCAAGAACTAATTAATAGATTTTAATTATTGGAAAGCACCTGATGTTCTTTAGTTCTAATAAACATATTCCAGATGGTATTCTTTTTTTCTTTCACATTGTTTATTCAATCAACTTAAGGATGATTTTGTTTTACGTGTGGTATTTTTTTTTCCAGCAAGGCATAGTTTCAGGCATTGGAGGAACCAAAATAGATTACACTGAGAAATATGTGCATCCGTTTGCTGATTTTGCAAAGCTAGCAATCAATACTTTGCAAAACTTTGCAGAATATACTTTGTGCTATATGAATTGGGTTTTATTTCTGTGTATGTGATTTGGCTTGTGCTTCCAGAAAGTAATTAATAACTAGGTGTTTTAAACAGCTTAAAAAAAAACCTAAATTTTCTCATTGTTCAAGTCTTGAGGATGGAGAAGAAAAAGTATATGCATTATATAATAAGTCAGTAAATATATATGTATATATATATATATATATATATATATATATATATATATTTCTAGAAACTCCAGAATGGGAAATTTAGATACTCAAGTGAGATTGCATGAAGGGTGCATTATACATCTGAATAAGCCTGATATATGGTGGTTCTGGTAGTCAGTACCATCCACAGTGTTGATATTACCCTGAGGTTTTAAATGAATGTGATTGATGGAGAAGTATCCATTCATTGAAAGCAGTTTGACTTAAAAAATACCCTAGTGGCTGAACTCCGATTTGTGGATTTTAGTGATGACTGTTCACTTACATATCAGAAGTTCACAGGACTGCCGTCATACAAAACTCAGTTATGTCATGCCCTGACATGTTGTTTATGTCATTTATTATTTAAGTGCCTGCAGATGAATGGATAAGAAAGCTGTGGTACATATACACAATGGAGTATTACTCAGCCATTAAAAAGAATACATTTGAATCAGTTCTAATGAGGTGGATGAAACTGGAGCCTATTATACAGAGTGAAGTAAGCCAGAAGGAAAAACATAAATACAGTATACTAACGCATATATATGGAATTTAGAAAGATGGTAACAGTAACCCGGTGTACGAGACAGCAAAAGAGACACTGATGTATAGAACAGTCTTATGGACTCTGTGGGAGAGGGAGAGGGTGGGAAGATTTGGGAGAATGGCATTGAAACATGTAAAATATCATGTAAGAAACGAGTTGCCAGTCCAGGTTTGATGCACGATACTGGATGCTTGGGGCTAGCGCACTGGGACGACCCAGAGGGATGGTATGGGGAGGGAGGAGGGAGGAGGGTTCAGGATGGGGAACACATGTATACCTGTGGTGGATTCATTTTGATATTTGGCAAAACTAACACAATTATGTAAAGTTTAAAAATAAAATAAAATTAGAAAAAAAAATCACTAAAAAAAAAAAAAAAAGAGCCTAGAGAGGTAGATGTGACTTCTTATAGAAGCTTTCCATAGTACACAGATAATCACACAAGTAATTAACTATGGCTGAAATACATGCTACAGAGGAAAAGTAATGCTTGATTGGAGGGTATGTACAGTAGCAGGGAGAACTGATGGATCTGGGCAATCAGGGAAGATTTTCTGAGGCAGAAACATTTTAAACTTAAAGTCAGAGGATTGAGAAGATAAAGCCAAAAAAAGTGGTATAGACCATGTCTAGAGAAAGGAGCTGGCTGCGATAACATCCTGAGGCAGAAGAGATGGACTCACTAGAGGAACTGAAAAAGGATATCCTTACCAGGAACTTACAGAGGGTACATCACATAATCATAATCATTTTGAGATATGAGTTGAGGAGGAAGCAAAATGCCCTATAACACAGGGTAAGGAATTCAAGTAAGCAAGTACAATATTATAATTGTGGGGAAAATACAAAGGAAATATGAAAGGACTGTGAGTTACTGGGTCTTATGAGTTTGGAAGGTCAGAGGTTTCACAGGGGAATTGCGTGGAGGAGTGTAGTTTTTCACCCATACCTGTTCTCCTAATGAAGTTGCATCAACGAAGGGCTCATGGTTGGCCAAGACCTACCTGCTACAGTGCCATCATCTTTGGAAGAAGTGAAAGCAACTGATATGTCTACAGTGAAATTTTCAGAGCTAAAGAGACAGAGCAGAAATGAGAAGTAGCTATTGCAGCACCAGGTCTCAATAGGCACACAGTTTTCAGGCAGTCTGCATCAAAGGCTAAATTGGGCCACAGCAGGGTGCAGTTGAATAAAGTAATTGTATAAAGTCTGATTTTAGGTGAATCTTTAATGTGTTTATTTAAATTCATTGCATCAAACCTTCCTTTCAGTTTTACTAATAAATGTTTAACTACCTACTATTAAGAAAACAAGCAAATAAACAAACAACAACAACAACAAAAACCCAGTTTGAAACATTCACCAATCTCTATAGTGTAAATATTCCCACCTTGATATTCCAGTCTACCAATCTGTAGTCACTGAATGTGAATTTGGGAAGTGATGGGAATTATTTCTATCAACATTATATTGATAAACACTTCTCTTGACCTTCAGTTTACCATTGTGTTATCTTTGCTGACAGAAGTAGATGTGGAATGCTAACTAAAAAGCATGTACATGATTCAGTGTTTTTGCATCTTCTAAAAGGAAGAATACCCTCAATGATTTTCTAGTATCATTAACATATGTTGAGAGAAAATGCATTTCTTCATAATCACAGATAATCTACCAGTGACTTGCCTTTCACTTCTGACATTAAAATATGAACTGAAATGTTGGTATCTAAAATGTGAAGTGTTGCAATACATTTTATATTCAGTGAAAAGACACTTCACATAGACATTAAAAAAGCTACAGTTGTAATATAGGCATAGACAGATGTGTGATATACCCTGCAGTTATAATCTATGATTTTACTGTAACAAGTTATATAATATTAAATGTGCAATACTGTTAACTATTCTTCATATGAAGAACTTCAGTTTCAATCAGATCTTCACTTACCTTGGGTTATTTATATTTGCTTAAATTACACATAGTCAGGTATATATAGAGCTGTGACATAGCAGTGTCCCTCACATACATTCTACCCATTCCCCACATTTTCTGTTTCAGTATCTAAATTCTGTCCTCCTTCCAGATTCTCTCTAAGTCTTCTCTCTTTCTGGAACATCATACTAACTGCCCTGGTTACAGTGATCTCTTTCTTCTCTTACCCCATGACAGTTGTTGCTCTCTTCCATCATTGCCTTTGCTTTGTAACTGAAAATGCTTTATAGAATTAAATGGCTGCATGCACACATACATGCACACACACATACACATATACATATTCATACACAAATACTTATACATACATTATGTACATATGTATACACACATGTATATATGTGTCTATGTCCATGTAAACATGTGTTAAATGCATTAAATATATACATTAAGTATTCAGTAAGTCAACTGAAATATATCATTTAAAGGTAAATAATATAATTATGTTCATTGAGATATTAAAACATTTTATTTGTTTCAGTTATCTATTGTTCTTATAACAAACAATTCAAAACCTTAGTGACTTGGGCAAAACCATTTCAATATCACTTATGGTTTCTGTTGATTAACGGAGGTCCACTGAGTACTTCTCTTCCTGGTCTCACTGGGTCTCATGTAGCTGCAGTCAGATGGGCTTGCAACTGGGTCAAGGGGTCTGCTGAGCTGCTCTTTCTCTCTGTCGTCTTCAGAGCATCTCCTCCCCACAGGAGGTCTCTGAGTGTTTTCTCCAGTAGGACAGGTAAATGCTTACATGGAACATGGCAGCTTCCCACCCTTCTTAAGGTTTAGCCAGAACATGCAGTGTCACATCCTCCACCTCCTATGGTTTAAGCGGATATTGGGCCAGCTTTAATTACATTACTCCTTGACTAGGGAAATGGCAAAGAAATTTGTGAGTGTCTTTAATTTACCACAGTAATCTTCACTGATAATTCTATAGGTGAAACTCTGCAGAATTTGGGGGCCAAAGGTTTCCTGGAAATGATTTCATAGCATCCCACCCATTTACAAATGAAGGTACTGAAGAAAGATATGAGGAGGCAGATATGGGTCAACCATCCTGATTTAAAGTCATTATACTTTACAGCACTTTTCAAAGTGCCTAGTATATAGTAAGTATGTTCATTTGGGTCCTTCAGTTCAGTTCAGTCACTCAGTCGTGTCTGACTCTTTGTAACCCCATGAACTGCAGCATGCCAGGCCTCCCTGTCCATCACCAACTCCCGGAGTTCACCCAAACTCATGTCCATGGAGTCAGTCATGCCATCCAGCCATCTCATCCTCTGTCGTCCCCTTCTCCTCTTGCCCCCAAATCCCTCCCAGCATTAGAGCCTTTTCCAATGAGTCAACTGTTCATATGAGGTGGCCAAAGTACTGGAGTTTCAGCTTTAGCATCATTCCTTCCAAAGAACACCCAGGACCAATCTCCTTTAGAATGGACTGGTTGGATCTCCTTGCAGTCCAAGGGACTCTCAAGAGTCTTCTCCAACACCACAGTTCAAAAACATCAATTCTTCGGTGCTCAGCTTTCTTCAGAGTCCAACTGTCACATCCATACATGACTACTGGAAAAACCATAGCCCTGACTATTAGATAAGCAGAAATAAAAATGGGATTAAATTGTTCAGGAAATAGGGGAAAGACCAGAAAGTGCAAATTGGGCAAGAGAGATGAGAAGAATGAAGAGACCCATCCAACCACTATGCAGGTCTGACCCAGGGTAAAGGAGAGAGGGAAAAAGGAGAGACAGTTTGTTGGAAGAAGCTTTGGTGCAGCACTAAGAAAAGGTCAACAAAGCTGTGAAGAATCCTCAGTTGCCCTTAAACCAAAATCATCATCAGAAGACCCATGAGTCTTCCAAGAATGCCCCACCTTAGTGTCTCTGCCTTGTGTAGTCACTGGCTGGGTGCAGCCCATGGGGAGTATGGCACCCAAGCAAACAAGGTGGTACCTTGCAGAGCTTAGCCGCTGGGGCTGTCAGGTCATTTTGCTTCATGTAATTGAAGATAGGAGATCTACTTTCATGGCTAACACAGTAGATGGTCTATAAACACTTGATGATATAGAGATTCACTATTAAATACATGCAAGATTCTAATATCTTTCCCTTTAATAAGGATCAAATTACTTACTTGTTATAAATTTCCCTTAGTTTTTAAAAGTCACTAAAACTTGAAAGGGATTTCAGACAATATTATAGACAATGATTCTACCAATATATATTTAATTAGTGATACATACCAACCTTGTGTTCTGTATACAGAGTTTATTTTGTCTCAGGAAATGTTTAATTTTTCACAGTCACAAAGAATATCTTCATGCAAAAGAACATAAAGGTATGTACTCACATTTCTAAAAGAATAAATTAGATTCTAGAACACTGTTTGCAAACTGATCACAAGTTTATTGCTCTAATGAATTAAAAATGTAAATGTACTGAATGAAAAAAGATATTGTGCATTAACAATTTTAGGGAAAAAAAAGAATATTGTTTTAAGTGGGAGCACTTAATGAAATATTTCTAAACTTTCTGGACTGTTCTGGTGTGCATCAGTTCAGTTCAGTTCAGTTGCTCAGTCGTGTCTGACTCTTTGCGACCCCATGAATCACAGCACACCAGGCTGCCTGTCCATCACCAACTCTCAGAGTTCACTCAGACTCACATCCATCGAGTCAGTGATGCCATCCAGCCATCTCATCTTCTGTCATCCCCTTCTCCTCCTGCCCCCAATCCCTCCCAGCATCAGAGTCTTTTCCAAGGAGTCAACTCTTCGCATGAGGTGGCCAAAGTACTGGAGTTTCAGCTTTAGCATCATTCCTTCCAAAGAACACCCAGGGCTGATCTCCTTCAGAATGGACAGGTTGGATCTCCTTGCAGTCCAAGGGACTCTCAAGAGTCTTCTCCAACACTACAGTTCAAAATCATCAATTCTTCAGCACTCAGCTTTCTTCACAGTCCAACTCTCACATCCATACATGACCACTAGAAAAATCATAGCCTTGACTAGACGGACCTTTGTTGGCATAGTAATGTCTCTGCTTTTCAATATGCTATCTAGATTGGTCATAACTTTCCTTCCAAGGAGTAAGCATCTTTTAATTTCATGGCTGCAGTCACCATCTGCAGTGATTTTGGAGCCCCCAAAAAATAAAGTCTGACACTGCTTCCACTGTTTCCCCATCTATTTCCCATGAAGTGATGGGACCAGATGCCATGATCTTCATTTTCTGAATATTGAGCTTTAAGCCAACTTTTTCACTCTCCTCTTTCATCTTCATCAAGAGCTTTTTAGTTCCTCTTCACTTTCTGCCATAAGGGTGGTGTCATCTGCATATCTGAGGTTATTGATATTTCTCCCGGCAATCTTGATTCCAGCTTGTGCTTCTTCCAGCCCAGCGTTTCTCATGATGTACTCTGCATAGAAATTAAATAAGCATGGTGACAATATACAGCCTTGACGTACTGCTTTTCCTATTTGGAACCAGTCTGTTGTTCCATGTCCAGTTCTAACTGTTGCTTCCTGACCTGCATATAGGTATAAATAGCTTAGCTAACTATTACATGATACCTACCTAGATAATAAAATGGTGATATATTGTACAGTTACATCTCTGTATTAGGTACAGAATTTGGTGCTCTGCTTGTCGAGATGAAGTAAACTCCTAGTGAAAGTGAAAGTGAAATATGAAGTCGCTCAGTCGTGTCCAACTCTTTGTGACCCCATGGACTGTAGCCTACCAGGCTCCTCCGTCTGTGTGATTCTCCAGTCAAGAGTACTGGAGTGGGTTGCCGTTTCCTTCTCCAGGAAATCTTCCCAACCCAGGGACCGAACCTGGGTCTCCCGCATTGCAGGCAGATGCTTTACCATCTGATACACCAGGGAAGACAGGAAAACTCCTAGTAGGTCAGTCCAAAGTCTTCTAAGTAGTGGAGATTGAGACACTCAACAAGGGGCAGGTCTCCACTCTGTTCAGTGTTTGTGTTCCCACAATCTTCCCACCATAAACATGTTCTCCTTGTACCTCCTTCAATGTCTATGTCCAGATGAGGAAGGAAAGAATTTTCCTACTCACCAAAATCATTTTATGTTTCTGATAGTCTGCCACTTCTGCAGGTTAAGGACTAAGTATTTCACACTGAATCCTTTATAAGCACATTCTACTGTTAAAATAACTTCCCTTGTGGCTAAGTGGTAAAGAACTCGCCTACCATGCACGGGATGTGCATTTTATGCCTGGGTCAGGAAGATGCCCTGGAGAAGAAAAGGACAACCCACTCCAGTTATTCTTGCCTGGGAAATCCCATGGACAGGAGCCTAGAGGTCTACAATTCGTGGGGTTTCAAAGAGTAGGACATGACTTAGTGACTAAACAGCAACTGTTCCTAATACACTTTAACTGAGTCCTGGCCACTCTTGGAATGGTAATATTCAGTCAGTTCAGTTCAGTCGATCAGGCGTGTCAGACTCTTTGCGACCCCATGAACCGCAGCGCGCCAGGCCTCCCTGTCCATCACCAACTTCTAGAGTTAATACAAACTCATGTCCATTGAGTCGGTGATGCCATCCAACCATCTCATCCTCTATCGTCCCCTTCTCCTCCTGCCTTCAACCTTTCCCAGCATTCGGGTCTTTTCAAATGAGTCGGCTCTTCGAATCAAGTGTCCAAAGTATTGGAGTTTTGGCTTCAACATCAGTTTTTCCAATGACTATTCAGGGCTGATTTCCTTTAGGATGGACTGTTTGGATCTCCTTGCCGTTCAGGGGACTATCAAGAGTCTTCTCCAACACCACAGTTCAAAAGCATCAATTCTTCAATACTCAGCTTTCTTTATAGTCCAACTACTACATCCATACATGACTACTGGAAAAACCATAGCCTTGACTAGATGGATCTTTGTTACCAAAGTAACATCTTTACATTTTTATATGCTGTCTAGGTTGGTCATAACTTTTCCTCCAAGGAGTGTCTTTTAATGACATGTCTGCAGTCACCATCTGCAGTGATTTTGGAGCCCCCCAAAATAAAGTCTACCATGATTTCCACTGTTTCTCCATCTATTAGCCATGAAGTGTTGGGACTGGAGCTATGATCTTAGTTTTCTGAATGTTGAGATCTTAACCAACTCTTTACCTGTCCTCTTTCACTTTCATCAAGAGGCTCTTTAGTTCTTCTTCACTTTCTGCCATAATGGTGGTGTCATCTGCATATCTGAGGTTATTGATATTTCTCCCAGCAATCTTGATTCCAGCTTGTGCTTCCTCAAGCCCAGCATTTCTCATGATGTATTCTGCATATAAGTTAAATAAGCAGAGTGACAATATACAGCATTGATGTTCATATGCTGTTATTTGCTTAAATTTTAGAATATGGTATCTTGGCCATTAATGAGTTTCCATCCAAATGCAGTTTTGTTTTTTATGCAAGTACAAAATGTGCCTTTTGCTCTTGAAATTCTTTCCTAAGAGTGTGCAGTGCTAAAAGGCTACCAGACACACTCTGGAGGAACTGAGCTGGTGTAACTTACTTTATCACCTGCTTATCAATACGTAGAGAGGTATGCTCAAAATTACATAAAGACTACAAAAGATATGTTTTAAAATACTTGAGATTTTATCTAATTTTTAACTAATTTGATTAGTTGAAATAAATCTAAGTATTTGATCTAATTCTAAATCACATATTAGACTGTAACTCAGAAAACTAATTCTGTGGATAGGGAGCTTCCAGTGATGGATGGGATCTTCACAATCTTGGGCCCAAAAGTTGAAATTTTCAGCAGTTGTTATTGCCATGCCATGTGCCAGACACAGGTGATTAACATGATACAATAATTAGTAGACATGACTCCAGTTTAAAGGGCTTATTGAAGGAGATGGATTGATTGATGGTTAGATACAAAACAAACAGATCAATATATTGCATGTGTCATAATAAAAATATACTTTAATTTTATTGAAACAGCAGAGAATGGTGTGGGAAAGTAAGTGTAATTTTTGCTGTATTCTAGAAATCATACATATGAAGGACAGAAGTTGAATACAAGATTACAGTAATATGATAAATCAACATCCTATCAAAGAGGTTCAGACAAAGATGTAGCCTCTTAAACCTAAAAGAGGGGTAGCAGGAGTGGAGAGTGAAGAAAAGCAGAAAAATTTGGGGGGTCACATTGGAAGACCATGTTGATGATTGTATGAATGATATTTGTAATACTTTAATGTTTGACTCTGTTGCTGAAACTTGGCCTCTGTTCACTGGTGTCTAATGGAAACATGGAGACAGAATTTTGGGTGAAGTAGAAAAGAGTAGCTATTATTGCTTTGCCAGGCAAAGGGGTCCACAGGGGGTTAATGCCTTCAAGACTGTGTGACCCACCCTAGAATGGGTAGTGAGGATTTTTATAGTCTTCAAAAAGCAGGGTGTGATCAGCTCCTGGACAATTCTTGAATTGGTTGGCATCAAGGTGAAATTTTCAAGCATCATCAAACTTCTGGTTTCAACCAGTCTACAGTTTACATTCTTGCTGTCAGCAGTTTTTATCTGAATAGGGGTCTTCTTCCTGGAAAAAACAGTTCAGGAGTCAGGCCTTTATTTGTATCTTTCAGGGAACTGGGAGTTCAGTGATTCTGCCATGTGGCAGAATTATAGTCTAAATTGTTCCCAGTTCCCAGCCCAACAGGTATTCATTGTTTTTACATCTTGACATTTCCCAGTCACTAACACTGGAACCAGTATTTTACTTCAAAAGACAAGGACACAGGGGCTTGTCCACCGTTTCAACTGAGAAAAACAGCTCCTGAACCACAGACCAGACTTCTCCAGTGCCTCTCACCTGGGCCCTATGAAAAGGAAGCCCAGGTGTTCCCTCTTTAGCATGAATAGACAATTCAAGTCAGCCTATCTCCTGCCTCCCAGCCCTGCCCCCATAATAAAAGCCTCAACCTAGCCAACTTTCCTGGCTCCCTCCAGCCTTCTCTGGCCTGCTGGTGACTGCTCTGCTTATCCC
This sequence comes from Bos grunniens, assembly GCF_055505025.1. Taxonomy (NCBI): domain Eukaryota; kingdom Metazoa; phylum Chordata; class Mammalia; order Artiodactyla; family Bovidae; genus Bos; species Bos grunniens. Next base: position 109,920,571 of record NC_141170.1, on the reverse strand, counting down.
AGAGACCTCCACTATGTAAGCTATAAATCTTTTCATACTTTCTTGGTGTGTGTGTGTATCATCTGCCTCGATGTTCAAGCCAACTTTTGGGTGAAGGTTTCTCTAGTTTTTGCAAAGGCACCTGGCAACAAAATTGTTGCAGAGACTTTAACCAAGAAACTTCCAGATTTTTACTGTAGGTTACTAGATATTTATGTTTTGTTTGATTCTTAAAAAAAAAAAAAAAATAGTGAAAGGGGCTAGAATCATAGAGAAGCTCTTTAGGGTTCCTAATTTTTCACTTTTTATGCCTGTTGAATTTAAGTTTCAATTGTGTAGTCCATTTTTGGCTTTGAAATTCAGGATAGAAGATAACAGTCAAGATCACTTTAATATAAGAAATAGCTGAAAGCATGAGAAAGTTCAGAGTCAGCCAGGAAAAAAAAATTCTTTTTGTACTAAAAGAATGGAATCATTCATAATTCATAGAGTTTAGCTTTTTCTTTTAAATTGTCTTCATGGATATAGTGGAAGCAAGTTACTCACTTTTACCTATTAAATTGAAATGAAAATGCCATTGAGCATTAAATTTGAATAACTAATCTTAACAATAGATGAGGTCTCTCATTTTACATATCTATATAGCCACTTCTCAAGTTTTTTTGTTGTTGTTGTTAAGTGTTTTAACTTCACAACTAAACTAGCAGCTTACAACATATGTGCTTATTATAAATACTCCTTTGTATTTAAAATGTTTTAATATTATGGATTATACAGAACTAAATACTGGTTTTCTCACAAATCTCACAAATAAAGATTGTTGGTGGTGGTTTAGTCGCTAGGCTATGTCCGACTGTTTGGGACCCCATGGACTGTAGCCTGCCAGTCTCCTCTGTCCATGGGATTCTCCAGGCAAGAATACTGGAGTGAGTTGCCATTTCTGTCTCCAGGGATCTTCCAGACCCAGAGATTGAACCAAGTCTCCTGCTTTGCAGGCAGATTATTTACCCACTGCTGCAAGGGAAGCCTGCATCCATTGTTGAATGAATACAGTAAGAAAAAAACAGAAATCTTTGAGGCTATATTCCACTTTAGGCAATGCTGAGCACTTATTTCACCAAACCATATTACAAGGTGGGAAAGAAAATACAAAAATGAGGGTAAAGTTTCTCCCCTGATATTGCATTGTTGTGTAGACTGAAAATGTTTGAAATACAGAGCCCTTCTCTATGTTGAGTGAACCTCTGTTCAGATTATTTTGTTCTTCCTTATTCTTTCAGTCATTTAAAAGTATTTGGTTTTAATTACCTTCTTTTTCAAAAGCAATTCTGCATCTGAGTACATCGTCTTTAGATAGTACTATGCCGCTGTTCATTTGATTAACTCAGTTCTATTCTCTGATTAACTTATTCAGATGGATGGGTAATTAAATTTCTTTCGGCAGTAAGGTCATTTTGGTAAACATGGGGAGCACACAGCAACCTGAAATTAACATATTTTTAATTACTTTTGATGAACAGTTCTAAAAAATATGAAAATGTAAAATTAAACGGTATACTTAGGTAAAAGAATTATTTTTAAACTTAGTTCCATTCCTGCCAATTATAAAAATGTTAAGATCTTAATTATAATGAAATGACAAGCACTTTTCCTGTATTTAATGTTAACCTTCATATTTATCTTTTTTACTTACATGAAAAAGTCTTGAAGTCAGAAAATTAGACTACTTATTCTTTTATTAAAGTTAAACTTTTATTAAACTTTATTTTATTTTTAACTTTACAATATTGTATTGGTTTTGCCATACATCAACATGAATCCACCACAGGTATACATGTGCTCCAAAGTTAAACTTTAATAACCCATTGCCTCTTTTTAAAATCTGAAATATTTAGAATCAACTTTTTACAAATATATGTATAGAAATGAAGCTAGTTGATTTCGATCAGATTCCTACACAATTCCAGGTGAAAAATATTCTCCCACTGAAACAATCCATATCTAAGTCAATACTCACTATCATATATGAAAGAGGTAACTGAGTTCAATTACAGATGTTTCTGTTACTCAGAGTAAATAAACAGAGTTAGTGTACCAATTGCTCTACTGAGAAGTTGGCACATATATCTTGTCTGAACAGGTTTTGAAAATACCCTGAAAACAACTTTAAAGAACATTGTATACTTTAACTAAAATCATCTGGCAGTGTAGGTCATCATAATAGGATCACATAAAGGGAAAAGCATAATGAAAATGTGATTTTAAATACAGTGTATAGACTTTATTCTGCTTAGTTTTTCCTGGGAGAGGCCTTTCTGGGGAGAACAGAGTGTTCTCGTTTCAAAACCATGCCTTTTCTCAGCTACGTGTTGTAAGCTCAGCAGATATTCTGTAAAGTTCACTGTGAGAACCTGGTGGAGCTCATGAAGGTAAGTCTCTCAAAGTCGTGGGAGGCTTCCAGTGACTGGGTACCCTTGGCGTTTTTAACTCCAAATCTCCCATGCTGGCCAGCAACATTTTTTTATTCCCATTCTGGCTTTCCTTATCCTAGTGCTAGTTATCCCCAGGAGGAATAGACTCTCAAAATGAACACTGGAAAAAATTCCCCTTGTACTTCTAGCAGAATATCAAAGACTCTATTTTGAAATACATTAGAATGCTCTGGTCTCCTTAGCAAGACCTGTGCTCAAAAATTAATTTACCAGAGATTAACCTTCTTGGGTAGTATCAAAGTCTAACTGATCTGGGGAAAGGAAATTACCCAACCCCAGCCCACTGTATCCATGCACTGTCCCATTTAAGGAATGTTGACTTAATAAAAGATGCACAACATGAGAGTTTCAAGTTAAGTTTTATTTAGGGCAAAATGAGGACTGCAGCCCAGGAGACTGCACCTCAGATAGCTCTAATAAACTACTCCAAATAAGTGGGGGGACTGTCAGTATATACGAGAATTTGGTGAAGAGGAAATACACGCAATCAAGCACATATTTTTCCAGGTTTCTGGTTGTCTTGTGAAGCTTTTGCTAGTCACAAGGAACCATCATCACCATGAAATATTTTAGAATTCTTCTAGATATGGGGAGGTATAAGAATTGGGCTCATAAAATCAGCTCCTGAAACGACCTAAATTATCTGGAGAACTGTCCTGTCAGTTCTCCCACCTCCTCTGAGCAGAGTGCCTCATTTCTGCTCTCCACTCTGAACTCTAGGAAGTGTTGAAAATCAGCAGCTGCATCAGTGCATGATTTATTTAATCCTGGTAGAGGTAGTTTGCAAGTGCCAATTTGTAGTTGCCAAAAAAAAGGCTAAAAAAAAAAATACTTATGGCTCAGAGTCCAGAGACAGAGTCTCAATAAAAGACTGATATTTAATCACATTTATATATATATGAAATAAATTATCTAGAGGATGGAAAGAGGGAATTAGGATTATTTATCACTGAAAGATATTCTCACTACTCATGAATTAGTATCCTATAATTTGAATTGCATTAGATGTAAGTGTATATTGCAAACCCGAGGGCAACAACTAAAAAAAAGTGTATTTTGCTTTTCTTTTTAAATTACTAATATACTAAGAAATTCCCAGGAAAAATATCAGTAATCTCAGATATGCAGATGACACCACCCTTATGGCAGAAAGTGAAGAGGAACTAAAAAGCCTCTTGATGAAAGTGAAAGAGGAGAGTGAAAAAGTTGGCTTAAAGCTCAACATTCAGAAAATTACGATCATGGCATCTGATCCCATCACTTCATGGCAAATAGATGGGGAAACAATGGAAACAGTGTCAGACTTTATTTTTGGGGGGCTCCAAAATCACTGCAGATGGTGATTGCATCCATGAAATTAAAAGACACTTACTCCTTGGAAGAAAAGTTATGACCAACTTAAATAGCATATTGAAAAGCAGAGACGTTACTTTGCCAACAAAGTTCTGTCTAGTCAAGGCTCTGGTTTTTCCAGTGGTCATGTATGGATGTGAGAATTGGACTGTGAAGAAAGCTGAGTGCTGAAGAATTGATGCTTTTGAACTGTGGTGTTGGAGAAGACTCTTGAGAGTCCCTTGGACTGAAAGGAGATCCAACCAGTCCATTCTAAAGGAGATCAGCCCTGGGATTTCTTTGGAAGGACTGGTGCTAAAGCTGAAATTCCAGTACTTTGGCCACCTCATGCGAAGAGTTGACTCATTGGAAAAGACTCTGATGCTGGGAGGGATTGGGGGCAGGAGGAGAGGGGGATGGCAGAGGATGAGATGGCTGGATGGCATCACTGACTCGATGGACATGAGTTTGAGTGAACTCTTGGAGTTGGTGATGGACAGGGAGTCCTGGCATGCTGCAATTCATGGGGTCACAAAGAGTTGGACACAACTGAGCGACTGAACTAGAACTATACTAAGAAATAAAGAATACAATCATAAAATACTTAAAGCCACAAAAGGAAGAAACAATAAAGTCAAATACATGAACTCCTAAGTAGTTAGAATAGGAAAAATGAGTCCAAGATAGTGGTGGCTAAATGACAAAGAAAGGAAAAAGCCCGTGAAAATAGAACAAAAGAAGGTCCAAGAACCAGACTGAGAACCTCAGGTGAAACAAACAGCCCTCCTGGCTAGCCAAATATACATAGGGTAAGCTCAGGGGGAGAAGAAATATATATATATATATATATATATATATATATATATATATATATATAAAGAGGAGCCAAAAATTGAGCCTATCTCTTCTCTTTCCTTCTTTTTAGTAGGCCCACCCTCATGCCTTGAGGATGTATTTTCCTTTGCTTGCCAAATAAAACTGAGCTGTAACTGAGCTGGAACATTGTTCCAACGTTTAAACTGAGCTGTAACCAAGCCATAACACTGGTCTGCCATTGAAACTGAGCTGTAATAGAGCGTTAACACTGGTCCAGCACTTCAAATTTTTGCTGCAGCGAGACAGAACCACGGACATTACACACTTCTCTGACATCTCCGATGCCATTTCTCGGTTTTAACCTGGCTGAAACAACCTTGGCTTGGTCCCCGTGAGGTGGAGGCCAAACACATAAGAGGCCCAACTTGGTGAAAGGACCCAACCCACAGTGGAAGCTGAATATGAAGAAAACCCAGCACAGTGGAAGTGCCAAGAAGCCCAGTGTGCTGAAAACTGGGACAAACTTTTGCTAAACAAACTTGGCAGAAAGCTCTCGCAACTCAGTCTCAGATTCCATAAGACCTCCTGTTAAGGTAGGAGGTCCTCGCCCCTATGACTGGAAGGATATATGGCTAAAAATCTTAATTCCTTTACAGTGTTTCATGTCTTGTTTCCTCAAACCCCCTGAGAACAGGCAAGCAGCAGTGGGTGCAGTTGAGGGACTCTGGCAGGGGCTGCTTCCCAGTGTGTCCTATCTGCTATGCCTTAGTGGCTGTTGCCCAAGTGGGTGAGGGTCCTTCTGTCCTTAATCTTCTTTGTGCCAAGGATCAGGCCAATGAAAACTGTGAGCACAGGTCAGGTATTTAGCACATTTTCCAGCAGGTTATGAAGGGGATTCCTTGGCATGTTTTTCCCACTTCTTTTTTCTCCCATCTTTCAGCTTCTCTCTCCACCTAAGCCACTGATTAAAAAGTATTGGGCAGGTCATCATCTTTCCATTTCTCAAAGTTGTGTTTGAAACTATTTACATAAGATTGGGACTGAAACTTACATGGCAGGTACTCTGTGCTATGCTTAGTCACACAGTTGTATTTGACTTGACCTTGAGCCCGGCCAAAACCCAGAGTGACAGGTCTTAGGGCTTAATGAAGCTCAAGCTCTTGATGTCTCATTGCAAAAAAATTCAGTGAGAGACACAGATATAGTTAAGAGGTGGATTTGTTCAGAATTAGAAGCCACGTCCAAGGAGCGGCAGCTGCGCGGGCACAAAAGGGCCTAGAGGAGCTACTCCACATTCAAGGTCAGCAGGGGGGGCCTTAAGGAGATACCTCTTGTCCAAGGTAAGGAGCAGCAGCTGCACTTTGCTGGAGCAGCCATGAGGAGATACAAACGTCCAAGGTAAGAGAAACCCAAGTAAGATGGTAGGTGTTGAGAGGGCATCAGAGGGCAGACACACTGAAACCATAATCACAGAAAACTAGTCAATCTGATCACATGGACCATAGCCTTGTCTAATTCAATGAAACTAAACCATGCCGTCTGGGGCCAGCCAAGATGGGCGGGTCATGGTGGAGAGGTCTGACAGAATGTGGTCCACTGGAGAAGGGAATGGCAAACCACTTCAGTATCCCTGCCTTGAGAACCTCGTGAACAGTATGAAAAGGCAAAATGATAGGATACTGAAAGAGAAACTCCTCAGGTCAGTAGGTGCCCAATGTGCTACTGGAGATCAGTGGAGAAATAACTCCAGAAAGAATGAAGGGATGGAGCCAAAGCAAAAACAATACCCAGTTGTGGATTTGACTGGTGATAGAAGCAAGGTCTGATGCTGTGAAGAGCATATTGCATAGGAACCTGGAATGTTAGGTCCATGAATCAAGGCAAATTGGAAGTGGTCAAACAGGAGACGGCAAGAGTGAACATCGACATTCTAAGAATCAGCGAACTAAAATGGACTGGAATGGGTGAATTTAACTCAGATGACCATTATATCTACTACTGTGAGCAGGAATCCCTTAAAAGAAATGGAGTAGCCTACCAGGGTCCAGCCCTGGCAGGATCCAGGGATTCCCTCAGGAGGACGGCATCGACAAATAGGGAAAGTAAAAGGGGAGAGAAAAAAGCTTGATCTTCCTTGGTTTACACAGAAAGCCAATAAAGCTCCTGACACGCAACTTGCTCTGTTCATGGAGGTCGCAGGCACCCTCTGGGTGGGGTGAGGACACAGGACGCCCTCTCCCCGGTGAAGACGCAGGGCGCCCTCTCCCCGGTGAAGACGCAGGGCGCCTTCCTGATCGGGTCTTAGAAGCCCAGGCAAAAAAGTGAACTCGGAGAGCCCCTGTGTTCCAAGTAGTCATCCTGAAAGAAGAACAGAGAGAGAAAAAGAGAGAAAAGGAAAAAAGAATGACACGGGGAGACCAAGCTTGGTGAGCAAGTCCTGCAACTTTATTTTCAAAAGGAGGTTTTATACCCTCAGTTGTACATAGATGAGAATGTAGGGTGCAGAGTCATGCAGGGTCAGCAACTCTGACCCTTGTCAAGACCAGGCTTTCTTTCTGCAAACCTATCGTATACAAAGGCTTTAGGTGATTTACATCATCTTCTGGCTAGGAGGCCTGTTAACATTTTATGACTCTTTGTTCTGATAAAGGTTAGTCAACCAGAAAACTTATTTTCTCTAAAAGTAATTTTTCTAAAGTTTGGTGCCACTCTCTGAAAGCACTAGATAAAGTTGCATTCCTATAGGGCAAAGGTGCAGTGGGCTGTAGCAAGGAAAGAATTTATTACCTCAAGGGTCTAAAGTTGTTAACACCAAGGCCACTACTTATTTTTCTATATACCAACTATATTAATTAATATACTCCCAGGGATACAGTGGGTAAGGGATATGGAAACTTGGCAGCAAGCATTGGCTCAACAATGAAATCCTTCACCAGTTCAATTCTAATAATTTTTAACTCCTCAAAAGGCTCTATATTGTTAGAATGTTTTAAGCTTCCCGTGCCTCTCATGGTTGGGAGGCTGTAAACAATCACATGCATAGCAGTAAGAGTCAGGATAAACCTGTCAGACAAGTTAGAAAGCCATCTGAGGGGTTTGAATTAAAACAATCCTATTGTTCTCAGGAGGCTTATTAACTAGAGTTCCTAGCTGATTTCCTTCAGAGAAAGGTGGTCGGGGATAGCCCCCCATTAATGTCAGAGGAATTGGTGAAAGTCATAAAATAGGAAAACAGACAGATTCTGGTTTTGGGGTAGATGTTCGAGCAGGTCCAGGGGGTCCCTTGAGTCCTGATTTGCCTTTGCCTGCAGGTCCTCTCCACATGACTTTTGTAATGGGTGGGATCTCCAGTGCTGGCTCCTGGCAGTAGCCATCATGGTCCACAAAAGAGTCCAAAACACAGTACTTGGATGCAATCTCAAAAACTACAGAATGATCTCTGTTCGTTTCCGAGGCAAACCATTCAATACCACGGTAATCCAAGCCTACACCCCAATCAGTAACGCTGAAGAAGCTGAAGTTGAATGGTTCTATGAAGACCTACAAGACCTTTTATAACTAACACCCAAAAAAGATGTCCTTTTCATTATAGGGGACTGGAATGCAAAAGTAGAAAGTCAAGAAACACCTGGGGTACAGACAAATTTGGCCTTAGAATATGTAATGAAGCAGGGCAAAGGCTCATATACTTTTGCCAAGAGAATTCACTGGTCATAGCAAACTCCCTCTTCCAACAACACAAGAGAAGACTCTACACATGGACATCACCAGACGGTCAACACCAAAATCAGATTGATTATATTCTTTGCAGCCAAATATGGAGAAGCTCTATACAGTCAGCAAAAACAAGACTGGGAGCTGACTGTGGCTCTGATCATGAACCCTTTATTGCCAAATTCAGGATTAAATTGAAGAAAGTAGGGAAAGCAACTAGACTATTCAGGTATGACCTAAATAAAATCCCTTATGATTATACAGTGGATGTGAGAAATCGATTTAAGGGACTAGATCTGATAGATAGAGTGCCTGATGAACTATGGACGGAGGTTCGTGACATTGTACAGGAGACAAGGATCAAGACCATCCCCATGGAAAATAAATGCAAAAAAGCAAAATGGCTGCCTTACAAATAGCTGTGAAAAGAAGAGAGGTGAAAAGCAAAGGAGAAAAGGAAAGATATAAGCATCTGAATGCAGATTTCCAACGAATAGCAAGGAGAGATATGAAAGACTTCCTCAGCGATCAGTGCAAATAAACAGAGGAAATCAACAGAATGGGAAAGACAAGAGATCTCTTCAAGAAAATTAGAGATACCAAGGGAACATTTCATGCAAAGCTGGGCTCAATAAAGACAGAAATCATATGGACCTAACAGAAGCAGAAGATATTAAGAGGAGGTGGCAAGAATACACAGAAGATCTGTACAAAAAAGATCTTCACGACCAAGATAATCACGATGGTGTGATCACTCACCTAGAGCCAGACATCCTGGAATGTGAAGTCAAGTGGGCCTTAGAAAGCATCACTACGAACAAAGCTAGTAGAGGTTATGGAATCCAGTTGAGCTATTTCAAATCCTGAAAGATGATGCTGTGAAAGTGCTGCACTCAATATGCCAGCAAATTTGGAAAACTCTGCAGTGGCCACAGGACTTGAAAAGGTCAGTTTTCATTCCAATCCCAAAGAAAGGCAATACCAAACAATGCTCAAACTACCACCCAACTGCATTCATGTCACACTCTAGTAAAGTAATGCTCAAAATTCTCCAAGCCAGTTTTCAGCAATATGTGAACCATGAGCTTCCAGATGTTCAAGCTGGTTATAGAAAAGGCAGAGAAACCAGAGATCAAATTGCCAACATCTGCTAGATCATTGAAAAACCAAGAGAGTTCCAGAAAAAATATATATATTTCTGCTTTATTTTCTATACCAAAGCCTTTGACAATGTGGATCATATAAACTGTGGACAATTCTGAAAGAGATGGGAATACCAGACCACCTGACCAGCCTCGTGAGAAACCTAAATGCAGGTCAGGAAGCAACAGTTTGAACTGGACATGGAACAACAGACTGGTTCCAAATAGGAAAAAGGAGTACGTCAAGGCTGTATATTGTCACCCTGCTTATTTAACTTCCATGCAGAGTACATCATGAGAAACGCTGGGCTGGAAGAAGCACAAACTGGAATCAAGATTGCTGGGAGAAATATCAATAACCTCAGATATGCAGATGACACCACCCTTATGGCAGAAAGTGAAGAGGAACTAAAAAGCCTCTTGATGAAAGTGAAAGTAGAGAGTGAAAAAGTTGGCTTAAAGCTCAACATTCAGAAAACTAAGATCATGGCATCTGGTCCCATCATTCATGGCAAACAGATGGGGAAGCAGTGGAAACAGTGGCTGCCTTTATTTTGGGGGGCTCCAAAATCACTGCAGATGGTGACTGCAGCCATGAAATTAAAAGACGCTTACTCCTTGGAAAGAAAGTGATGACCAACCTAGATAGCATATTGAAAAGCAGAGACATTACTTTGCCAACAAAGGTCCGTCTAGTCAAGGCTATGGTTTTTCCAGTGGTCATGTATGGATGCGAGAGTTAGACTGTGAAGGAAGCTGAGGACCCACGAATTGATGCTTTTGAACTGTAGTGTTGGAGAATACTCTTGAGAGTCCCTTGGACTGCAAAGAGTTCAAACCTGTCCATTCTAAAGGAAATCAGTCCTGGGTGTTCATTGGAAGGACTGATGCTAAAGCTCAAACTCCAATACTTTGGCCACCTGATGGAAGAGTTGACTCATTGGAAAAGACTCTGATGCTGGGAGGCATTGGGGGCAGGAGGAGAAGGTGACAACAGAGGATGGGATTACTCGATGGCATCACGGACTTGATGGACATGAGTCTTAATGAACTCTGGGAATTGGTGATGGACAGGAAGGCCTGCTGTGCTGCGATCCATGTGGTCACAAAGAGTCAGACATGACTGAGCGACTGAACTGAACTGACACTTCATAGGGTGTGGCCCATTGCAGAGGGAAAGTGCCCAGGCCATAGAATGTGGTGTGGTTAGTTTTCATGATCTGGGTGATTTCATATGCTAATGAGTGGGAGGATCATTTCAACAATTGGGGAACCACCCTCTCCTCAGTCTTTTGACGGTGCCTTGGAGCTGTAATGGCACCTCTCGGTGTGTCACTTAGCTTGCAGGTTGAGCATCAAGGTTTAGTTGAATTTTACTTGTCATCTGGCACCCATTTGATATTAATGGGTTTATGGTATGCCCTTGGGCTATGTCATTCTTTCAAAAGTTGTGCCTTGCTTTCTTCACTCCAGTTTCATGCTTTTTTCTGAGCCCCATCCAGGCCCACAATGTTGCCTCTATAATCTTCTGGAGGGAGAACCAGAAAATAGCTGGCTCTTGGCAGGGAAACGCTGTATAATATCCAATCTCTCTAGATATTCAGGCCTTCATCTTCCATGTTTCCTAAAACATGTGCAACAGCAGCATCTCTCAGTGAACTTGCTAGGGCGGGTGACAGGCACACAATGCCTACTAAAAGTCCATCTGTTGGTGGCATCCCTTCAAGGGCAATTGCGCTTTCAGGGATAGTGTTTGCCATTTTGAGATTTAGTCCTGCAGGCCATTTGGGCCCAAACCCTTACCACCTTTCCCCTAAAGTTACAAACATATCCCAGGATCAGATCTCCACTCCACTTATATGGAACATCTGGTTTATTGCCTCTTATCAATATGTTCTTCAACCACTTACCAACTCCTACAACCAGGATCCTGCCCCCTTGTAGGTAACATCATTCCACCCCAGTTATTATTAAAATACTCTTAATGCCCCTAACTGGAGAAGGCAATGGCACCCCACTCCAGTACTCTTGCCTAGAAAATCCCATAGACGGAGGACTCTGGTGGGCCGCAGTCCATGGGGTCGCTAAGAGTCGGATACGACTGAGCGACTTCACTTTCACTTTTCACTTTCATGCATTGGAGAAGGAAATGGCAACCCACTCCAGTGTTCTTGCCTGGAAAATCCCAGGGATGGGGGAGCCTGGTGGGCTGCCGTCTATGGGGTTGCACAGAGTCGGACACAACTGAAGCGACTTAGCAGCAGCAGCAGCAATGCCCCTAAGACGACCAGATAACCCACTTCTTTGTCATTACTTCTGCTATTACCTAAAATGGGCCTAGGACAATGAAATGTTTACCATTGAAAACACCCTAAACTGCTCTTATGGAGGAGTAGAGGAAATCAGTGACTTACATTCCCTCCGAGCAATAAGAGGATAAGGCTTATGGCTGCTTCACCAAGTTCCCCAGTTTCAGGGCACAGGCTTATATTGCTTTGTATCATGATATCTATTTCCATCCACAGTGGACAAACTGACAATGAGTTAAGATTACAACCCCTTAATCCTACTCAGCACTGGTCAGGCTGGAGACCTTGGGGATGCCCAACTGTAGTCTAGGGGTCCCAGGAGGTCGACCTATCTTGACCTGCCTAGGGATATGGTCCCTGGAAGATCATCACACCTCAGCCTGCTCAGGAATCCACAGCCCAGGGTCCCAGGAGGTTGACCTGCCTTCACCTGCCTAGGATCTTGTCCTTGGGTGGTTGTCATCCCTTAATCTTCTCTGGGATCCACCAGTCCAGGGGTCCCAGGAGGTCAACATGTCTCAACCTGCCCAGGAACCCAATTCTTGGGAGGCTAATTTGCTGCAACCTGCCTGGGAATCCGATCTCCAGGAGTCTGTCATGCCTCAGCCTGCCTCGGGATCTTCACCCTGAACCTGGACTCCAAGCTCTCAGGTTGCAACAGTACTGGGTAGGATAAGCTTCAGAAAGACTCACCCCTAAGGAAGCCTGCCCACAAAAATAGGAAGCCTATTACTTGTGGGACTGTGCCCAGGACTCAGCCAGGTCTCAGGAGCCTAATGAGAACACCATTGACTTTCTGGAAAGGCTAAAAGAGGCCCTCCAAAAGTTTACCAATCTGGGCTTAGATTCTTATGAGGGAGAGGTGATTTTAAAGGACAAATTCCTGTTCTAATGTGCATCAGACATCAGGATAAAGCTAACAACTACAGCAGCAGGACCCTATTGCCTCTTTAGATGAGATGATCTAGACAGCCACCAATAATTTTTATAACAGAGAACAGGAGAAGGATGCCAAGGCCCAGGAAAGGGAGAAAAGGAAAGAGACAAGGCATGCCTAGATCCTGGCTGCCCTCCTGGGAAGCCCTATGGCAAACCCCGAGTCCTTGAAGGACAAGGCACCAGGCAAATGCCTAATCTGTAGACAGGGGGGACATTGAGCCAAAGAGTGTCCAAACCACGACTAGTCTCCTAAAATGGCTTGCTACAAATGCCATCAGTTGAGACACTGGGCAGCACTCTGTCCTCTGGACCTCAGAGCCTCAAGTGCCAAACCTTCCCTCACAATGGGTCAACAGGACTGAAACAGCCCACTCGAGCCAGCCCACCTGTCACAGATAACCATCATGGGGCTGGAGCCAAGGCTGCAACTGGATGTGGCAAGTAGGTCTGAGAATTTCTTGGTTGACACAGTGGCTACCTACTCTGTCTTGACCTCCTACTCCAGAGCCTTCTCCTCCCAAACCTGTATCATTTTGGGTGCTACAGTAAAAACAATTATAAAAAGATTCACCCAAGCACTTCTTTGTTTCTGGGATGGACAAATGTTTTCCCACCAATTTCAGTTGGTTCCTGAGTGTCCTACTCCCTTATTGTCAAGAATCGTTCCCTGCCTTCCAAATCTTGCAGCTATTGCAGTCCTGATAGAAGATGCTTTAAAACTCTCTTTTGGTGTCAAACTAACTAATTGTACCAACCACCAACTGAAATAACTCCTGAATGGGAGAGGCTGATCAAAACCTGATGTTTTATGGTTGTCTGATCAAAGAATCCTCAGATATCAGGTAGTGCTGATGGAAAATCCAGGCCTGACTGTATCCCCTTGTGAGGTTCTTAACCCAGCCACACTCCTGCCTACCCCTAAGGGCCCTCTCCCCTTTCACTCTTTCCTTGGACCACTGGAAAAAACCCTCAGAGGGATTGTCAGAAGATCCTCTGACCAATCCTGAGCAAATCTGGTACACTGATGGAAGCAGTTTTGTCTTGGGTGGAAAACGAAGAGCCAGATATACAGTAGTCTCCAATTTTGAGACCACAGAGGCTAAACTTTTGCCACCACGTACTTCAGCCCAATTAACTGAGCTTATAGCCCTGACTCGAGCATTAGAGCTGGGAAAAGAAAAAAGAGTAGCCATTTACACCGACTCCATGTATGCCTTTCTGGTGCTACATTCACATGCTGCTATTTGGAAAGACAGAGGCCACTTGACCACTTGAGGGTCCCCAATCAAATATGGTGATCAAATTCTTACTCTTGGATGTAGTCCATCTGCACACTGAGGTTTCAGTCTCCCACACCAAAAAGGGAGCACGGAAGTGGCACAAGGGAACCAAGAAGATGATCAGGCAGCTAAGAGAGCAGGATTACAGAACAGTGACCTAATAGGGGTTGCCACCTTAGTTCCACAGATTGATTTGCCAGAAACTCCTTCATATACTGAAGGTGAGACTCTTAAAGCTAAGTGTCACGGCTTTCAAGAAGATCAGATGGGGTGGTTTCCAAAGGAGGGACTCCTTTTTCTGCCTGGGAACCTCCAATGGAAGTTGGTTAACTCCTTACATGCCACCATTAATTTAGGGGAAAAGGCCCTCCAAAGATTACCAGAAAGTTCCTTCAGAGGAACAGGCCTCCAAACGACTATAAGGCAAGTTGTCTCTACTTATCCCACTTGCCAATTAACCAACCCCCAAGTAGCTCAAAAACCCTAACTGGCCCAGCCCACCCAATGACATGGGGCCTACCCAGGAGAGGACTGGAAGATGGATGTCACCCAGATGCCAGTTTCTCAAGGGTATAAATACCTATTAGTCATGATAGATACATTCACAGGATGGATTAAAGGCTTTCCCACCCACACTGAGAAGGCTGAGGAGGTGGTAAAAAAAAATAAAAAACTGGTCCATGAAATCATTCTGAGATTTGGTCTGCCCAGGTCATTACAAAGTGACAATGTGACATCATTTACTTCTAAGGTCACCTAAGGGGTCTCTAAAGCGTCGGGCATTACTTATTACCTCCATCGTGCCTGGAGGTCTCATGCTGCAGCAGTGTAGCAGGTAGGGATCGAAAGTGGTTGATGCACAGTTTGGGAAAAAGAAACTAGAGAGAGAATTAAAGTTTTAAAGATGGTACTGGGGGACTCAAGACCTCTTGGATCAAGCGCCCTGTTCCTCGGAGCCACATCACTTATTTAGTGTCTTGGCAAGCAGAACATATCTCTTGTGCTTCGATGAAGTCACCCTTCTCTGTCCCCGGTCATGTCTCTCATTCTATTGATTACTTTGTCTTTGTTATTTTCTTGTACAAGGACTAACACATAGCTGGAGACCATAGACCCGCATATGCCTTGGGAAAACATCTTAGGGCGTGCACAAGCAGTGTTCTGAACTTGTGCTGACCTGGCATTCCAAGATCCACACTATGCTAAGATCCTTAGCAGGGTATGACAAACCCAAGTAATCAACCCAGTGTACTTTTATTTGGGTTATACTGTATTGCTATATTTGGCATTTATTTTTTTCCCATGGTGATTTTCTCATGGCTTAGCCAGAGCAACAGATAGCTCACTATTAACCACTGCAGCCTCAGTCTTCAGGAAAAGTAGAAAGAGCCAACCAATTCTTAAAATCAGCAATAAAAAAGATAACCAAGATCTCCCTGGGATGAAAGGAGGCTTTACCAATAGCTCTCCTCTGCACCCGTATTGCCCCTAAGGAACAGGTTGGTCTTTGTCCTTATGAGATGCTATATTGGAGCCCTTTTGTTTATGTCAATGACCTCTTCCTAACTCCAGAGGCTAAGACCGTCTGGTTTTATACCATGGCCACTGGGCAATTCTAACAATATATACACTTGTGGGTTGTCAACCAGGGCCCAAAAGATTCTAAAGAGATACCACTGTATGCTCCAGGGACTCAAGTCCTAATTAAAATCTGCAAAGATGGGTCCCCAAAGGCTCAACTCCAGCCCACATGGAAGGGCCACTACCCTATAATACTTTCTACTCCCACAGCAGTCAAGGTACCAGGACACAATTCCTGGATTCACTACTCAGAATTCAAGCCATAGAATAAAACAGAAAAAGACACTCAATATACCTGTGAGCTCCCGGGAGATCTCAGATACCTATTCAGAATTACAAATGAGTGCCATTCTAATGAACACCCCCAAAATTAATTTTCTGGGGATCAGATTTCTCAGGATAGCTGTAAAGAACCAACACAACTTGGCAGAGGTTTCCAAAATAGACAGGAGATAGATCTCCTGATCCCTGAACAAGGAGGGACTTGAACCATCTTGAATGAGACATGTTTCTGGGTATATACCTCCGGCTAAGTTAAAGAAAGTCTCACGGTCCTCAAGAAAAATATTCAGATCCTACAGGATCTCAAAGAATGAGTTGGGGAGTTCTTGGGGTGGCTATAATCTCTCTTTTGGGGAATACTTCTCCTGGAAAGGGTGGAATTTGGAGTTGGCTAATGTCCCTACTAATCCCTGTTATCACCATATTGATGCTGCCTATGATTGCTCCATGTATTATCAGTTATCCAACCTGTTTGGTCTCTGCCCTGGCATTCTGCAGTCCATGGGGTCACAAAGAGTCAGACACAACTGAGGGACTGAACTGGCTAAGGTCAACAAGCCACAACATGCAGTGCCAGTTCAACGAGGATATATAAAACTACACCTGACCAAGGAAAATATCACTCATGCTTAGATGGACACCAGTATAAGGACTCTGAGGCCTGAAATTAGCAAGAGGGGGAGGCCCAATGCCCCTCACCATATCAGCTCAGCAGGAAATAGCCAGAGAGACCTTGATGCCCCTATTCTGAAAGAATTGGGCCTCCCATCTCTGGAGGGGGGAATGTTAGGAAGTTAGAATAGAAAAAAAAGGAGTCCAAGATAGCGGTGGCTAAGAGACAAAAAAAGGAAAAAGCCCGTGAAAATAGAACAAAGGAAGATCTGAGGATTGGAGCAAGAACCTCAGGTAAAACTAATAGCCCTCCTGGTTAGCCCAATTTACATAGGGCAGGCTCAGGGGGAGAAGGAAAAAAAAAATTGAGCCTCTCTCTTTGCCTCTTTTGGGTCGGCCCACCCTCACACCTCGAGGATGTATTTTCCTTTGTTTGCCAAATAAAACCGAGTGTAACCAAGCTGTAGCACTGGTCTGCCATTTAAACTGGCCTGCCGCTTCAAATTTTTGCTGTGGCTAGACAGAACAAAGGAAATTACATACTACCCCAAGAGAACAAAGGCAACAAACAGAAAACAGTAATGAATGTGGTTGGTAATAATCCAACTATACCTATCACTTTTAAAACGTTATCAGAGTGAATCAAAAAAACAAATCAGTTATATGTTATCTGCAAGAAGCTTACTTTAAACATAATGGTACATGAAATTAACAGCAAATAGATGTAGAAAACATACATTGCTAACACTAATCAAAAGAAAACCTGACTAGCTATATTTCAGACAGAACCAACTTCAAAGTAAGAAAGTTTATCAATAATAATATCATATTAACCAAAGGGTACATTTCTCCTAGTACACATAACAATTCTTAATGAGTGTACCTAACAAGAGTCTAACTACATGAGTCAAAAACTGTTAGAACTGCAGGGGGAAAGAGATAAGTCCATTAATAGACTGGGGACTTCAACATTGCTCTCTCAGAATTAGATTCAGCAGGCAGAGAGTCTCTGAGGACATGATTGCACTCAACACCATCACTCAGTTGGATATAGTTAACATCTATAGGTGTTGATCCACTATGGATCAACAATAGCAAAATGCACATTCTGAAATATAGCCTTCTGTTTGTTTTATTCTTTTAGGCATTTTTTTTCTTTATTAGTTCCTTCCTCAACTATCTGGTAATGACCAATCCTCTTCTCAAATGTGAAAATGAGGTGTAAAAATGCTATTGTAATGTTATTGTGCTTTATGTATTTGTTTATTTGTGGATTTGTTCTGGGATAGAGTTATTTGACAGTTCTATTGAGATCTCTTTCTCATACTCCCTGCCCTGGGAGAATAAATTAAGAGAATTGGAATCTTGAGCTTAATTTCAAAATGTACATGTTATTTGTAATAGACTTAAATTCTAAGGTTTTTTGTTTGTATAATTGAGAAAATGAGAACTTGGAGCTCTTGTACTGGGGCTTGTGAAAGTCACTTGTTTCTGAACGTTTATGTCTTTTAGTAATAATCCTGGCATATACTCCTGTGGCTTCCTTTACCTTATTAGAACTTTTTTTTTTTTTGTCTTTACTGAATTTGTAACAGTATTGCTCCTGTTATGTTTTGGATTTTGGCATGGATGCATGTGAAATCTTAGCTCCCCAACCAGGGACCTTATTAGAACTTATCTTCTAGTGACCATTTCCAGATTATTATTTACAATTGCAGTTTCATTTTTTTCTCCTTAGCATTTCTCAGTTTCTAAGCATACCATGTGCCTGTTGTGTTTTTATCCTCTAACTAGGATATAAGCTTTATAAATACAAGAATTTTTGTTTCTTTTACATATTGTTGCAAACTAAAGCTGTTGTGGGCATATAAATATTCATGGAGTGTGTGAATCATAATAGAAAATATTAATAATAGTAGTTTACTGAGAAATTAATATTAGGGACTCTTCTAAACCTTTATATTTTATTGTAATGTAATCAAAATTAAATTGACTGTTAAAGAAAGAGTGAAAATTTTCTGCTTGATATTGACAAAACATTGATACATTTATAAATACTTCAGAAACATAAAAATTCAAAACATCTATAGATTTATAGATGAAATCATCTACTTGAAATATACTATTTTGAGTCAATATTATTTTAAATTTTTATTATAAAATTCATGTTATCTTAATTGTGTTTATATACATAACTAGCTAGGAAAATGCATATCTAATTAGATTTTTATAAAACCAGGAATATTTTATGCATTATTTTTCCCTTTACATTTGTAATAAACATTGTCAATGTTAAATATTGTCTTAAACTTCTATTGTAATGATTCTTTATAGCTATATTTGCTAATATTATATTTCCAATTCCTACATATTTTGTGGTTAGCAATCTAATTATTGCATGTGAACTGCATAATGAAGTTTTATATACTCATATCTTAAAAGTGTAAATAATAATTTTATATATAACCTATCAGGATATCTTTCTTTCTATAGTATGCTAAGATTATTTAGTGTTAAATAACCTTATGTAAAAATTAAACCTCATGTAAAAATTAAATTTTTGTGTTCAATTTACTCAAAAAGTAAATTAACTAGGATAGGGAATTAACTTATTTTTTCTGCCTTTAGTAACTGAACTTTATAATTTCTTTCTTTCTTTTTTTTTTGTAGAAAAGTCAGGTATAGTAGATTTTACAGTTCTAAAAATATCTGTGTCTTAATCTTGTCATTTTCTCCACAAGCCTCAATTTTCATCTCTCAACTCTCCTTTACTTTGGATTTCATTTTTTCTGAGACTGCCCATGTTGACCAAATAAAGAAATACCAGACTGTTCTTCATGTCAGAGATGGAAAAATGGCAGAGAGTGTCTTGGGAACCCATGCCTCTAGCTGAGAGACTTCAGTATGCCACATAAACTACTCAAAATAAATATATTTTGTTCTACCATCTCCAATCTTTAGTTCATCTTTCATATTGAGTCTCAGGCACTGATATTAGTATCCTGGGGATTTCAAACTCATGTCTCCTGTAGCACCAAAGTGCATAGCAGGATCTGTGAAGTTTACTTGCTTTAGCAGTGTTTCAGAAAAACACTTCTCCAGAATTTTATCTCAGAAACTTGGAGATACATATTTATTATATGGTTTATGTAAAAGCAAGCAAACAAAACTATGTGTCTTTGTTATTTTATTCTTCATTCTAGGTTATAAAGTTTCATTCTCTTTCAGGATCCCTTGGTGTAGATAGCTGTTATTTTTTAGTCACTA
The DNA here is from genome assembly GCF_055505025.1 of Bos grunniens. NCBI lineage: Eukaryota > Metazoa > Chordata > Mammalia > Artiodactyla > Bovidae > Bos > Bos grunniens. Next base: position 109,900,826 of record NC_141170.1, on the reverse strand, counting down.
AGTCGTGTCCAACTCTTTGTGATTCCCATGGACTGCAGAATGCCAGGCTTCCAGGTACTTCACAATCTCCTGGAGTTCGCTCAAACTTATGTCCATTGAGCCAATGATGCCATCCAACCATCTCATCCTCTATTGTCCCCTTCTCCTCCTGCCTTCACTCTTTCCCAGGATCAGAATCTTTTCCAGTGAATTGGTTCTTTGCATCAGGTAGCCAAAGTGTTGGAGCTTCGGCTTCAACTGATCATTCCTTCCAATGAATATTAAAGGTTGATTTTCTTTAAGATTGACTGGTTTGATCTCCTTGCTGTCCAAAGGACTCTCAAGAATCTTCTCCAGTACCACACTTCAAAAGCATCAATTCTTTGTTGCTCAGTCTTCTTTATGGTCCAACCCTCTCATTTATACATGACTATTGGAAAAACCATAGCTTTGACTCTACGGATCTTTGTCAGCAAAGTGATTTATCTGCTTTTTTAACATGCTGCCTAAGTTTGTCATATCTTTGGTGTAGATAAATATGGATAAATATACAGTTTTGATATACTTTGAATTTGAGCTCATGGCTCTCTGGTTACCCACTCTTAAGATTATGATTGCAAGAAAAAGATGTCATGCAAATAAACATCATTCATTATGCCAAATACAATAGCAGGTTAATGGATTTAATGGATGTTAAAAGTATTATTACAGTATTTGCCATCAAAGGAAATGCCTCATTATTACTATTAGAAAAAAATGGCTGCATTAGAATCTTGCACCTACTTTTAACTGGTTAATCAGTTTCATGTATAGGTTAGAAAATCAAAATAATTAGCAATAAAATATATGAAAAGTATTCTGATATGAAAAATGTTTTATTTACTTCCCTTGTTCAAAATACTGCACAAGGGTGAATAGTATAGCTGTTGATATTGGACTGAAGATTTGAATGTATAAAAGTACTACAGTTATTTTTCTAGAGGATAATATTACTTCTGTGCATTACTCTATGTATTTCTGTGCATCATTATTTGACTTGGAGCAATTGACTTAATATAAACAAATAATGTTATCTGGTCATTTCCTCGACTTTATAATCAACACCATCAAAGTTAGATCTCCTGAATTTAATGTTTCAGAACTTAATAGGCTATATTCTTGATCTTTATAACTTCAACTTTAAAAATATTCTAGATTATTAGTATTTAACTAAGCTACCATATTTGAGAATTTAAAGAACTTTTCCAATTTTATGCATTTTCCTGTGAATTAGTTATTAAAGACTATATGTATGCAAGTATACTATATCTGTTTATTCATGCCATTTTAGATTTTTTGCTGTTTTTATTTATATAGGTACTGATTTAATAAAATAAAACCTCATACATTAGGCCAATATGCAAATTGGCATGAGACTAAGTAAAAATATTACAAATGTATGTTTATATGAACCTGAAGGCATAACTTAAGATAGGTGTAGGAAATAACTGAAATATTTACTTCCTCAATAGTTCAAAAAATACAAAAGCGGAAACAAACACCTGCCTAAAATAACTTGTGTCTAAATCATAAAACTATATGAATAGCATTGTGTCCTCTCTCTTCTGAGGTTCTATGAAGACTGTCATAGTGGAGTCCTGTGGGTTCTGTACATTTAGACTTATCTAATCAACATATGATTCCAGTGCACATTTTGTGGACACAGCTGTTAGCAAACCTGGAGATTCCAGTAAGATCCAGTTATAGCTTTCTTCTCACCACTCTAGACTCAAAACCCTTGACTTGAGCCAAACAATTTCTCTGGGATGACCTAACCTATTTTAAAAATTCTAAATAAAGATCATTTAGAATTACAGTGGCTATTTGGGGGGGTACTTTTGATAGGAAACATATTCATTTAGAAAACAATTTGAGTAATAAAGGAGATATATATATATATAGATATATATTCTTAAACTGTATATTTTATTAGAAGATTTCAAAATTTTAGATTCCAGAATCACTTCCTTAAGATTGTTTACCAAGTCCTATGAAGATGCAAAACATCTGAAACTATACTACTTTAGCATACTCCAAGTCACAACTTGAGTCTAATTACTTTAACCTATTTTCCTATTCTGTACTTTTCCATTAGGCTCTGCCTTCTTTCTTTCTTAATAGAAAGAAATGATAAGCTTAATTTATCTTTCAGTTAGAAAGCCTAAAGTTCACTTGCTTATTCACATTAAAGTTTTTGAAGAAGACACACTTTAAACTCTAGTCTCATTATGAACCAAAAGACATTGTCTAAAAATTTTCAAACTTAGGCAAGAAAGACAATTCAGAGGACTTGAGAATAATAGCAGGCAATCTAGAGGTCACCTGTCTATATTATTTCTTATGGTATGAAAGGTAAGTTATGGAAGGATAAAGCAATGTAGGAAGACCCTGAGAAAGAGCTAATTTCATGAAAAACCAGAAATGTTTAGAAAAGCCATGCTCTTTGACAAGCTGTTTGGGAGATTGTTTATAAAGCCTTTCCTGCCAAAATGGATTTTTCTGATCCTGAGAGGAGGGAAAAATCATGAACACGTGGACTTTTCAGCAATAGGTAAAACATTATACATTACACAGCAAGAGATCCTAAAGGAAGTTCAGTGTTTCCTCGCTTTTATGAATGATCTTAGCTATGAATTGAAGCTTTGAAATGAAAGCAAGAAATAGAATGGAAAGTAGTCCCATTGCTGAATCACCAACTTATTAGTGTACATTTTGAAAATACCCTAGAACAAAATGTTAAGACCCAGAGTAAACTGATGGTCTCACAGTTGAGCTTCCCTGATATCTCAATTGGTAAAAAATCTGCCTGCAATGCAGGAGACCCTGGTTCAATTCCTGGGTTGGGAAGATCCCTTGGAGAAGGGATAGGCTACCCACTCCAATATTCTGGCCTGAAGAATTCCATGGACTATATAGTCCATGGGGTCACAAAGAGCTGGACACTACCGAGTGACTTTCACTTTCACTTTTTCACAGTTGAAGACTATTCTGGAGACACCTGATAAAGATCCTTGTAGATGCTTTAAGCAGAAGGGATACTGTAGAAACAATTGTGGTGTACTAGCTAAGAAAACTGAAGGAATTAAAATAGATGTTCAAAGACAATTCTCTAAGGAATAAGTACCCAATTTCTCATTTTATAGTCACAAGGACTTTTAACAAATAGAATAAATATTTTTCAAAATGTTTTAAAAATACACCTGTAAGTCCGGTCCTTATCCTACAATCTTTTACTTTCATTTATGTGCTGTATCCAATAATTGTCAAACATTCCTCTAAGATAATAACCATTATTCTAGAATCCAAATGTAAAAAATGCTCTTCCCTTTGTTGTGACTCAGCCCTTACTAAATAGGGAAGAATCTACTGTCTTTATTGGCTGAAATCCTAGTAGAGAAAGAAGCCATCATAATGGTTCTTATAATTCTTCTATGTTGTCATGTTCAGTAGCTAAATTGTATATGACTCTTTGTAACCATATGTATTGTAGCACACCAGGCTTTCCCGTCCTTCATTATCTCCCAGAGTTTGCTAACACTCCCGTCTATTGAGTTAGTGATGCCATCCAACCATATCATCCTTTGTTCTCCTCTCCTCCTGCCTTCAATCTTTCCCAGCATGTGTCTTTTCCAATGAGTCAGCTCTTCACATCAGGTGGTCAAAGTATTGGAGCTTCGGCATCAGTCCTTCCAATGAACATTCAGGGCTGATTTCTTTTAGGATGGACTGCTTTGATCTCCTTGCTGCCTAACCAACTCTCAAGAGTCTTCTCTAGCACCACAGTTCTCCTATGCTTTTATTTAAAAGCAAACAATAGAGAGTATAGAGACATATGCAGGACTTCAGGGTCATAATGTGAATATTTTTAGACTGCTATTGTTGTCAGAAATCTGTCATAGCCCACTCCTACCAATGAAGAGTTCAAGGAAAACATCTTAATTAAGCCATAACTCTAAAATATACTTTATCTCAAAGTCAGTCTTTTTCACTGATAATTTTTATATCAATATAAAGAAGCTATTAGGAACTTTCAACACAGAATTGGTAAAAGAAAAAAGAATAATATGTGCCTATGCAACAGGAGATGTTTTTCTGATTTTATTTTTATTGAAATATAATTGATTTATAATGTGTTAATATCTGCTGTACAGCAAAGTGATTATTATGCATATGTATATGTTCTTCTTTTATGTTCTTTTCCATTATAGTTGCTCCCAGGATATTGAATATAGTTCCATGTGTTATACAGTAGGACCTTGTTGTTTATCCACTTTGTGTATAATAGTTTGGATCTGCTAATCCCAAACTCTTTTTTTTTATTTTTATTTTTTTTAAAGCAGTAACACTTTGCTTTGTTTTTTTTAATTTTTTTATTTTATTTATTTTTTTAATTAATTTTATTTTATTTTTAAACCTTACATAATTGTATTAGTTTTGCCAAATATCAAAATGAATCCACCACAGGTATACATGTGTTCCCCATCCTGAACCCTCCTCCCTCCTCCCTCCCCATACCATCCCTCTGGGTCGTCCCAGTGCACCAGCCCCAAGCATCCAGCATCGTGCATTGAACCTGGACTGGCATCTCGTTTCATACATGACATTTCACATGTTTCAATGCCATTCTCCCAAATCTTCCCACCCTCTCCCTCTCCCACAGAGTCCATAAGCCTGTTCTATACATCAGTGTCTCTTTTGCTGTCTCGTATACAGGGTTATCGTTACCATCTTTCTAAATTCCATATATATGCGTTAGTATACTGTATTGGTGTTTTTCCTTCTGGCTTACTTCACTCTGTATAATAGGCTCCAGTTTCATCCACCTCATTAAAACTGATTCAAATGTATTCTTTTTAATGGCTGAGTAATACTCCATTGTGTATATGTACCACTGCTTTCTTATCCATTCATCTGCTGATGGACATCTAGGTTGCTTCCATGTCCTGGCTATTATAAACAGTGCTGCGATGAACATTGGGGTACACGTGTCTCTTTCCCTTCTGGTTTCCTCAGTGTGTATGCCCAGCAGTGGGATTGCTGGATCCTAAGGCAGTTCTATTTCCAGTTTTTTAAGGAATCTCCACACTGTTTTCCATAGTGGCTGTACTAGTTTGCATTCCCACCAACAGTGTAAGAGGGGTCCCTTTTCTCCACACCCTCTCCAGCATTTATTATTTGTAGACTTTTGGATCGCAGCCATTCTGACTGGTGTGAAATGGTACCTCATAGTGGTTTTGATTTGCATTTCTCTGATAATGAGTGATGTTGAGCATCTTTTCATGTGTTTGTTAGCCATCTGTATGTCTTCTTTGGAGAAATGTGTATTTAGATCTTTGGCCCATTTTTTGATTGGGTCATTTATTTTTCTGGAGTTGAGCTGTAGGAGTTGTTTGTATATTTTTGAGATTAGTTATTTGTCGGTTGCTTCATTTGCTATTATTTTCTCCCATTCTGAAGGCTGTCTTTTCACCTTGCTAATAGTTTCCTTTGATGTGCAGAAGCTTTTAAGTTTAATTAGGTCCCATTTGTTTATTTTTGCTTTTATTTCCAATATTCTGGGAGGTGGGTCATAGAGGATCCTGCTGTGATGTATGTCAGAGAGTGTTTTGCCTATGTTCTCCTCTAGGAGTTTTATAGTTTCTGATCTTACGTTGAGATCTTTAATCCATTTTGAGTTTATTTTTGTGTATGGTGTTAGAAAGTGTTCTAGTTTCATTCTTTTACAAGTGGTTGACCAGATTTCCCAGCACCACTTGTTAAAGAGATTGTCTTTAATCCACTGTATATTCTTGCCTCCTTTGTCAAAGATAAGGTGTCCATATGTGCGTGGATTTATCTCTGGGCTTTCTATTTTGTTCCATTGATCTATATTTCTGTCTTTGTGCCAGTACCATACTGTCTTGATAACTGTGGCTTTGTAGTAGAGCCTGAAGTCAGGTAGGTTGATTCCTCCAGTTCCATTTTTCTTTCTCAAGATCGCTTTGGCTATTCGAGGTTTTTTGTATTTCCATACAAATTGTGAAATTATTTGTTCTAGATCTGTGAAGGATACTGTTGGTAGCTTGATAGGGATTGCATTGAATCTATAAATTGCTTTGGGTATTATACTCATTTTCACTATATTGATTCTTCCAATCCATGAACATGGTATATTTCTCCATCTATTAGTGTCCTCTTTGATTTCCTTCACCAGTGTTTTATAGTTTTCTATATATAGGTCTTTAGTTTCTTTAGGTAGATATATTCCTAAGTATTTTATGCTTTTCGTTGCAATGGTGAATGGAATTGTTTCCTTAATTTCTCTTTCAGTTTTCTCATTATTAGTGTATAGGAATGCAAGGGATTTCTGTGTGTTGATTTTGTATCCTGCAACTTTACTATAATCATTGATTAGTTCTAGTAATTTTCTGGTGGAGTCTTTAGGGTTTTCTATGTAGAGGATCATGTCATCTGCAAATAGTGAGAGTTTTACTTCTTCTTTTCCAATTTGGATTCCTTTTATTTCTTTTTCTGCTCTGATTGCTGTGGCCAAAACTTCCAAAACTATGTTGAATAGTAATGGTGAAAGTGGGCACCCTTGTCTTGTTCCTGACTTTAGAGGAAATGCTTTCAATTTTTCACCATTGAGGATAATGTTTGCTGTGGGTTTGTCATATAGAGCTTTTATTATGTTGAGGTATGTTCCTTCTATTCCTGCTTTCTGGAGAGTTTTTATCATAAATGGATGTTGAATTTTGTCAAAGGCTTTCTCTGATTATCTATTGAGATAATCATATGGTTTTTGTTTTTCAATTTGTTAATGTGGTGTGTTATATTGATTGATTTGCGGATATTGAAGAATCCTTGCATCCCTGGGATAAAGCCCACTTGGTCATGGTGTATAATCTTTTTAATGTGTTGTTGGATTCTGATTGCTATAATTTTGTTTAGGATTTTTGCATCTATATTCATCAGTGATATTGGCCTGTAGTTTTCTTTTTTTGTGGGATCTTTGTCAGGTTTTGGTATTAGGGTGATGGTGGCCTCATAGAATGAGTTTGGAAGTTTACCTTCCTCTGCAATTTTCTGGAAGAGTTTGAGCAGGATAGGTGTTAGCTCTTCTCTAAATTTTTGGTAGAATTCAGCTGTGAAGCCGTCTGGACCTGGGCTTTTGTTTGCTGGAAGATTTTTGATTACAGTTTCAATTTCCGTGCTTGTGATGGGTCTGTTAAGGTTTTCTATTTCTTCCTGGTCGAGTTTTGGAAAGTTGTACTTTTCTAAGAATTTGTCCATTTCTTCCTCGTTGTCCATTTTATTGGCATATAATTGTTGATAATAGTCTCTTATGATCCTTTGTATTTCTGTGTTGTCTGTTGTGATCTCTCCATTTTCGTTTCTAATTTTATTGATTTGATTTTTCTCCCTTTGTTTCTTGATGAGTCTGGCTAATGGTTTATCAATTTTATTTATCCTTTCAAAGAACCAGCTTTTGGCTTTGTTGATTGTTGCTATGGTCTCTTTTGTTTCTTTTGCATTTATTTCTGCTCTAATTTTTAAGATTTCTTTCCTTCTACTAACCCTGGGGTTCTTCATTTCTTCCTTTTCTAGTTGCTTTAGGTGTGGAGTTAGGTTATTTATTTGACTTTTTTCTTGTTTCTTGAGGTGTTCCTGTATTGCTATGAACTTTCCCCTTAGGACTGCTTTTACTGTGTCCCACAGGTTTTGGGTTGTTGTGTTTTCATTTTCATTCGTTTCTATGCAAATTTTGATTTATTTTTTGATTTCTTCTGTGATTTGTTGGTTATTCAGCAGGGTGTTGTTCATCCTCCATATGTTGGAATTTTTAATAGTTTTTCTCCTGTAATTGAGATCTAATCTTACTGCATTGTGGTCAGAAAAGATGCTTGGAATGATTTCTATTTTTTTGAATTTACCAAGGCTAGCTTTATGACCCAGGATGTGATCTATCCTGGAGAAGGTTCCATGTGCGCTTGAGAAAAAGGTGAAATTCATTGTTTTGGGATGAAATGTCCTATAGATATCAATTAGGTCTAACTGGTCTATTGTATCATTTAAAGTTTGTGTTTCCTTGTTAATTTTCTGTTAGTTGATCTATCCATAGGTGTGAGTGGGGTATTAAAGTCTCCCACTATTATTGTGTTATTGTTAATTTCTCCTTTCATACTTGTTAGCATTTGTCTTACATACTGCGGTGCTCCCGTGTTGGGTGCATATATATTTATAATTGTTATATCTTCTTCTTGGATTGATCCTTTGATCATTATGTAGTGACCTTCTTCGTCTCTTTTCACAGCCTTTGTTTTAAAGTCTATTTAATCTGATATGAGTATTGCTACTCCTGCTTTCTTTTGGTCCCTATTTGCATGGAAAATCTTTTTCCAGCCCTTCACTTTCAGTCTGTATGTGTCCCCTGTTTTGAGGTGGGTCTCCTGTAGACAACATATGTAGGGGTCTTGTTTTTGTATCCATTCAGCCAGTCTTTGTCTTTTGGTTGGGGCATTCAACCCATTTACGTTTAAGGTAATTACTGGTAAGTATGATCCCGTTGCCATTTACTTTATTGTTTGGGGTTCGAATTTATACACCATTTTTGTGTTTCCTGTCTAGAGAATATCCTTTTTTTTTTTAAACTTTACAACATTGTATTAGTTTTGCCAAATTAACTCTTAATCCATCCCTCCCCCAGCACATCTCCACCTTGGCAACCACACATCTGTTCTCTATGTCTGTGAGTCTGTTTCTGCCTCATATATAAGTTCATTTGTGTCCTACTTTAGATTTTACATATAAGAGATATTATATGGTATTTATCTTTCTGACTTAATTCACTTAGTATGATAATTTGTAGGTCCATTTATATTACTGCAAATGGCACTATATCATTCTTTTTTATGGCCGAGTATTATTTTATTGTGAGCTTCCCAGTTGGCACTAGTGGTAAACAAATTGCCCGCCAGTGCAGGAGGCATTTGAGATACAGGGTTCAATTCCTGGGTCAGGAAGATCCCCTAGAGGAGGGCATGGAAACCCACTCCAGTATTCTTGCATGGAAAATCCCATGGACAGTGGAGCCTGGTGAGCTACAGTCCATAGGATCACAAAGATTGTACAAGATTGAAGCGGCTTAGCACACACAGTATTCCATTGTGTGTATGTGCCATGTCTTCTTTATCCATTCATCTGTCAATGAACATTTAGGTTGTTTCCATGTCTTGGCTATTGTGAATAGTGCAGCTATGAACTTCTTGTTTGGATGCTGCTGCTGCTGCTGCTGCTAAGTCACTTCAGTCGCGTCCGACTCTGTGCAACCTTATAGACGGCAGCCCAACCAGGTTCCCCCGTCCCTGGGATTCTCCAGGCAAGAACACTGGAGTGGGGTGTCATTTTTCCTAAACTTCTTTAAGAGTCTGCATCTAAAATTTTAAAATAGTTAACTATGATTGAATTGGATATATCACTTACTATCTTCAGTATTTTTACAGCTTAATTTCACAATTTTTGTGTAGTTTAATGGACTCTGAGAAGTCACCACACAATACGGAACAGAAAGCACTTGGATATCTCACAGATACAATATTGTCATAAATATTTTTTGGAGAGAGTCTAAATTTATATACAAGCTATAATCATATAAGCAACGAAGAAATCAAAAGTATTGACTGAGCTTGTGTATTTGCCAGTAAAAATGTGACATTGCTCAAACTTGGGCCATAGTTGACATCACTGGTAGGAAACACAAATAAAGTCCCTAATATTCTGTTTCCAGAGAAATACCTGCTACTGCATTGGAAAATTGGTGTCTGTAAGAACAGTGCAGACTGCAGAGTATAAATAAATTTTTTAATCCTTAATGTATAGCCAGTCTTGGGAGATAAGAGAAATGGTGAGAGAATGATAGCTTTGATTTGTTAAATCAGTTTCATTACTAGTATCATCAGGTTTGACACATGGTTCTTACTGGTGGATGATTATGTAACCTTGGGATAAGGTACAAACTTTACTGTGTGCCAAGTTTTGTGCCCACTCCACATATAGCATCTTATTTACTCAGTTCACAACTTCTACTTTACAGGCAGGAAGCAGAGGTGTATATAAATATATATATATATATATATATATATATATATATATATATAAAATAAAAATATATATAATAAATATATATGTTTTAAGTAAGTCTTAAAAGATGAAATTGAGGGTATTATGTGTACCTAGATATATGTCAACTTTTTAAAGCATATGCACTGAAAATGATATTAAATTGTTATACATTTCTTAGAAAATTTCAGTAACGAAAAGGAATTAGTAAGCAGCCACAGAGACCAGAAGGTACAGTTTAGGTACAGTGATATAAGGATATAGTTTGGACAGTTAATAATTTCTATAACTTGGCATTTTTTGATAATGTACCATATTGACTTTTGCTAGCAATTTGTGTGTTTAAGAGTGGAAGAAAGGAGAGAGATAAAGAGAAAGGAAAGCATATTGCTTTACACCAAGGAAAACCAATAAATATACAAAACTGTAAATAGCATTCAGAAGACAGGTACACGGTGCTGAACATGATTTAGATATTTGGCTCCTGGCTGGAAAATAAACCTTAGCACTGAATTCAGACTCTTTTAAATTCTTCTGGGGTTTAGCATTGCAGGAAGCTGTTCCATAATTTGCTTGTATGCCCAGGAAGCCAATTGGCTGGTTTGCAAATTTATGCAACTTTAATACCTAGTAAATTGGGTGAGTACAGGTATGATGGAGAGGAAAGAAGGTTTAATTTATTCAGAAGTATAATTCATGCTTAATAAAATGTAACAAGCATCAGTAAATAGAGGTTGAGTAAAGCCAGAGGCAAAATAGAATTATGTTTTTCCATTTTAAATGTGCTTAATTAGCACAGTCCTTCCTCTTAGGGATGGAAAACCATTGCCTCTAAATGACAATAGAGCAGCAAATTAATACGAGTGGAAGACACCCCTCCTTCATATGTTAAGAATTGGGTGGTCAGTTGTTTATGTTCAACTAGAGAAGATAAAGAAAATAAAAGGAGCATTTCTCTAATTCAGCATGTTTTCCTAAGAATTTCTTTTTAAAAATTTTATTTTTTAATTGAAGGATTACAGAATTTTGTTGTTTTCTGTCAAACCTCAACATGAATCATCCATAGGTATATATGTTTCCCTCCCTTTTGAAACTCCCTCCCATCTCCCTCTCCATCCCACCCCTCTAGGTTGATACAGCGCCTTTGTTTGAGTTTTCCGAGCCATACAGAAAATTCCCATTGTCTATCTATTTTACATATGGTAATGTAAGTTTCCATGTTACTCTTTTCATATATCTCACCCTCTCCTCTCTTCTCCCCATGTCCATAAGTCTACTATGTCTCCTTCTCCATTACTCCCCTGTAAATAAATTCTTCAGTACCATTTTTCTAGATTCCATATATATGCATTAGAATACAATATTTATCTTTCTCTTTCTGACTTACATCATTCTGTATAATAAGCTCTATGTTCATCCCCCTCATTAGAACTGACTCAAATGTTTTCCTTTTTATGGTTGAGTAATATTACATTGTGTAAATGGACCACAGCTTCTTTATCCATTCATCTGTCAATGGACATCAAGGTTGCTTCCATGTCCTAGATATTGTAAATAGTGCTGGAATGAACAATGGGATACATGTGTCTTTTTCAATTTTGGTTTCCTCAGGGTATAGGCCTAAAAGTGGGACTTTTGGGTCATATGGTGGTTTTATTCCCAGTTTTTTTTTTTTTTTTTTAAGGAATATCCATACTGTCTTCCATAGTGGCTGTATCAATTTACATTCCCACCAACAGTGCAAGAGCATGCCTTTTTCTCCACATTCTCTCCAGCATTTATTGTTTGTAGATTTATTGATGATGGCCATTTTGACTGGTGTGAGGTGATATTTCATTGTAGTTTTGGTTTGAGTTTCTCCTTTGAGCCATGTTGAGCATCTTTTCCGGAGAAGGCAATAGCACCCCACTCCAATACTCTTGCCTGTAAAATCCCATGGATGGAGGAGCCTGGAAGGCTGCAGTCCATGGGGTCGCTGAGGGGCAGACATGACTAAGCAACTTCACTTTCACTTTTCACTTTCATGCATTGGAGAAGGAAATGGCAACCCACTCCAGTGTTCTTGCCTGGAGAATCCCAGGGATGGGGGAGCCTGGTGGGCTGCCATCTTTGGGATTGCACAAAGTCAGACACGACTGAAGTGACTTAGTAGCAGCAGCAGCAGAGCATCTCTTCATGTGTTTGTTAGCCATCTGTATGTCTTCTTCGGAGAAATATCTGTCTATGTCTTTTTGTCACTTTTTGATTGGGTTGTTTGTTTTTCAGGTATTGAGTTTCATGAGCTGCTTGTATATTTTGGATATTAACCCTTTGTCAGTTGTTTCATTTGCTATTATTTTCTCCCATTCTGAGGGTTGTCTTTTCACCTTGCTTATAGTTCCCTTTGCTTTGCAAAAGATTTTATGTTTAATCAGGTCCCATTTGCTTACTTTTTATTTCCATTACCCTAGGAGGTGGGTCACAGAGGATCTTGCTTTGATTTATGTCGTTGAGTGTTCTGCCTATGTTTTCCTCTAAGAGTTTGATAATTTCTAGGCTTACACATTTAGGTCTTTAATCCATTTTGAGTTTATCTTTATGTATGGTGTTAGGAAGTGTTCTAATTTCATTCTTTTACATGTAACTGTCCACTTTTTCCAGCACCATTTATTGAAGAGGCTGTCTTTGCCCATGGTATATTCTTGCCTCCTTTGTGAAAGATAAGGTACCCATAGGTGCATGGGTTTATTTCTGGGCTTTCTATGTTGTTCCATTGGTCTATACTTCTGTTTTTGTGCCAGTACCACACTGTCTTAATGACTGTAGCTTTGTAGTATAATCTGAAGTTAGGAAGGTTGATTCCTGCAGCTCCATTCTTTCTCAAGACTGCTTTGGCTACTCGGGGTCTTTTGTGTTTCCATATGAATTGTGAAATTTTTTGTTCTAATTTTGTGAAAAAAATGCCATTGGTAATTTGATAGGGATTGCATTGAATCTGTAGATCACATTGGATAGTACAGTCATTTTCACAATACTGATTCTTCCTACCCAGGAACATGGAATATCTCTCCATCTGTTTATGTCATCTTTGATTTATTTCATTTTCTGTGTACAGTTCTTTTGTCTCCTTAGGTAAGTTTATTCCTAGATATTTTTTTTCTTTTTGTTGCAGTGGTGAATAGGATTGATTCCTTAATTTCTCTTTCTGATTTTTCATTATTAGTAAATAGAAATGCAAGTGATTTCTGTGTATTGATTTTGTATCCTGTGGCTTTACTAAATTCACTGATTAGCTCTGATAGTATCTTTAGGGTTTTCTATATACAGTATCATGTCATATGCAAACAGTGAGAGTTTTACTTCTTCTTTTCTGGTCTGGATTCCTTTTATTCCACTTTCTTCTCTGATTGCTGTGGCTAGGACTTCCAGAACTATGTTAAATAATAGTGGTGAAAGTAGACACCCTTGTCTTGTTCCTGACCTTAGGGGGAATGCTTTCAGGTTTTCACCATTAAGAATAATGTTTTCTGTAGGCTTATTATATATGGCCTTTACTGTGTTGAAGTAGGTTCCTTCTATGCCCATTTTTTGGAAGAGTTTTAATCATAAATGGGTGCTGAATTTTGTCAAAGGCTTTTTCTGCATCTAGTAATAGGATCATATAGTTTTTATCTTTCAATTTGTTAATATGGTGTATCACATTGATTGATTTCTGAATATTGAAGAATCCTTGCATCCCTGGAATAAACCCAACTTGATCATGGTGTATGAGCTTTTTGATCTATTGCTGAATTCTGTTTGCTAAATTTTGTTGAGGTTTTGTGCATCTATGTTCATCAGTGATACTGGCCTATAGTTTTGTGTGTATGTGTGTGTGTTGTCTTTATCTGGTTTTGGTATCAGGGTGATGGTGGCCTCTTAGAATGCGTTTGGAAGTGTTCCTTCCTCTGTAACTTTTTGAAAGAGTTTTAGAAGGATAGGCATTTGCTCTTCTCTAAATATTTGATAGAATTCTTTTTGAAGCCACCTAGTCCTAGGCTTTTGTTTTGGGGAAGATTTTTGATCACAGCTTCAAGTTCAGTGCTTGTATTTGGGTTGTTCATAATTTCTATTTCTTCCTGGTTCAGTCTTGGAAGATTGAACTTCTCTAAGAATCTGTCCATTTCTTCTACGTTATCCCTATTGCCATATAGTTGTTCATAATTGTCTCTTATAATCCTTTGTATTTCTGCATTGTCTGTTGTAACTGCTCCTTTTTCATTTCTAACTTTAGTGATTTTATTCTTCTCTCATTTTTTCTTGATGAATCTGGCTAAATTTTGTCAATGTTATCTTCTCAAAGAATGAGCTTTTAGTTTTATTAATCTTTATTATTGTTTCTTTCATTTCTTTTTCATTTATCGCTGCTTGGATTTTTATGATTTCTTTCATTCTGTTAACTTTAGAGGTTTTTTTGTTCTTCTTTTCCCAGTTGTTTTAAGTATAAAGTTAGGTTGTCTCTTCAATATTTTTCTGTTTTCTGAGGTAAGATTATATTGATATAAACTTCCCTCTTAGAATTGCTTTTATTGCACCCCATAGGTTTTGCAAAGTCGTGTTCTCATTGTCATTTGCTTCTAGAAATTTTTTGATTTCCCTTTTGATTTCTTCAGTAATGTTGGTTATTTAGAAATGTATTGTTTAACTCTCTGTGGGTTTATGTTTTTTACAGTTTTTTTCTTGTAATTGATATCTAATCTCATAGTGTTATGGTTGGAGAAGATGCTTGATATGATTTCAGTTTTCTTAAATTTACTGATGTTTGATTTGTGACCCAAGATGTGGTCTATCCTGGAGAATGTTCCATGTGCACTTGAGAAAAAGGTGTATTCTTCTGCATTTGGATGGAATGTCCTGAAGATATCAGTGAGATCCATCTCATCTAATGTATCATTTAAGATTTGTGTTTCCTTATTAATTTTCTGTTGTGATGATCTGTCCATTGGTGTGAGTGGGATGTTAAAGACTTCTACTATTATTTTGTTATTATCAGTTTCTCCTTTTATGTCTGTTAGTGTTTGTCTTATGTATTAAGGTGCTCCTAAGTTGGGTGCATAGATATTTACAATTGTTATGTCTTCCTCTTGGATTGATCCTATGATCAATGTAGTGTCCTTTCTTATCTCTTATAGTATTCTTTATTATAAGGTTTATTTTGTCTGATATGAGGACTGCTACTCCAGCTTTCTTTTGCTTTCCATTTGCATAGAATATATTTTTCCATCCTGTCACTTTCAGTCTTCATGTCTGAAGATAGTTTCTTGAAAATGGCATGTCTATGGGTCTTGTTTTTGTATCCATTCAGCTAGTCTGTGTCTTTAGGTTAGAGCATTAATTGTTTACATTTAAATTAATTATTGATATATATGTTCCTATTGCCATTTTCTTAACTGTCTGGGGTTTGATTTTTGAGGTTGTTTTCTTCTCTTGTATTTCTTGCCTATATAAGTCCCTCTAACATTTGTTGTAAAGCTGGTTGGATGGTACTGAATTCTCTTAACTTTTGCTTCTCTGAAAAGCTTTTCATGTTTCCATCAATTTTGAATAAGGTCTTTGCTGGGTACAGTATTCTTGGTTGTAGATTTTTTCCTTTCAGTACTTTAAATATACCCTGCCATTCTGGCCTGTAGAGTTTCTACTGAAAGATCAGCTTGTTAAGGGTATGGTGTTTCCCTTGTATGTTACTTGTTGCTTTTCCCTTGCTGCTTTTAATATTCTTTCTTTGTGTTTAATTTTTGTAATTTTTATTGGTATGTGTCTTGCCATATTTCTCCTTGGGTTTATCCTGTATGGGACTCTTTGTGCCTCTTGGACTTGACTGACTATATCCTTTTCTGTGGTGGGGAAAATTTCAACTATAATCTCTTCTAAAATTTTCTCATATCCTTTATTTTTCTCTTCTTCTTCTGGGGCCCCTATAATCCAAATGTTGGTACATTTGACATTGTCCCAAAGGTCTCTGAGACTATCCTCAGTTATTTTCATTCTTTTCACTTTATTCTGTTCTTCAGAAGCTATTTCCACCATTTTATCTTCCAGCTCACTAATTCGTTCTTCTGCTTTAGATATTCTGCTATTGTTTCCTTCCAGAGTATTTTTAATTTCAGTAATTACGTTGTTTGTCTCTGTATGCTTATTCTTTAATTCTTCTAGGCCTTTGTTAATTGATTTTTGCATTTTCTACATTTTGTTTTCAAGGTTTTTTTTAAATCATCTTTACTATCATTATTCTGAATTCTGTTTCAGGTAGTTTGCCTATTTCTTCTTCATTTATTTGGGCTTTGGTGTTTCTAGTTTGTTCTTTCATTTGTGTAGCATTTCTTGGCCTTTTCATTATTTTTTTTTTTAACTTTTTATGTTTGAGGACTCCTTTTCCAGGCCTCAGGGTTAAATTCTTTCTTCCTTTTCATTTCTTCCCTCCTATGGTTGGTCCAGTGGTTTGTGTAGGCTTTGTATAGAGTGGTATTTGTGCTGTGTTTTTGTTTTGTTTGTCTGGTTTTCCTCTGATAGGCAAGGCTGAGTGAAGTGGCAATCCTGTCTTCTGATGATTGGGTTTGTATTTTTGTTTTGTTTGTTGTTTAAATGAGGCATCCTGCACAGGGTCCTACTGGTAGTTGGGTGATGCTGGGTCTTATATTCAAGGGGTTTACTTTGTGTGAGTTCTCACTACTTGATACTCCCTAAGGTTAGTTCTTTGGTAGTCTAGGGTCTTGGAGTCAGTGTTCCTACTCCAAAGGCTCAGGGCTTTATCTCTCTCTTTTGGCAAAAAGGAGCATCATCTTGGAATGATTTTGTGTAATCACTGAGACTTTTCTTTGTAATTTTTTCCAATTCATGGAGATAAAACTTTTCTTCTTTTCTTTTGTGCTTGGTCCAGCTTCTCTTGCTCACGGGGTGCCCTGGGCAGAAACCTTGGCCTGGCCCTTCAGACCTGAGTTCCTAGTGCCTAATGGCTGCACAAAGGCCTCAGTTTTTTTCTGTGTGCAGAGGTCTGAGCAGGATGCCCTAAGACTTTCTTTTTTGAGGTCAGTTTTAGGTTCACAGCAGAATTAAGGAAGTATGCCTGTGTGTCCATCCCCACATTTGCATAGCATTCTTCATTATCAACGTTCCCCATCACAGTGGAACGTCTAACAGTTTGTTAGACCTGTTGAACCTACACTGACACATTGTAATCACCCCAAATCTACGTTTTCTTGTGTTTACTCTTGGTATTGCATTCTAGGGGTTTAGATATATGTATAGTGTGAACTGTGTCCACCACCATCATGTCATACAGGCAAGTTTTACTGCCCTAAAAATGCTCTGTCCTCCCATTAAGAGCCCTCACGAACCGTGGCAATCACTGATTTTTTTTTTTTCCTGTCTCTGTAGTTTTGCCTTTCCTAGAATGTAATCTTGACTAACAGTTCTTTAATCTGCGATGTCCTTTGCAAATATTCCCCCCACCCAGTTTGCGTCATGTCTTCTGACTCTCTTGTAATTGACTTTTGATGCACAGAAGTTTTTATTTCAATTAAGTCCAGCTTATCAATTATTTCTTTTATGAACTGTGCCTTTTTTCTGTCTAAAATGGCATTGCTATACCTAGATTTTCTAACTTTCAGGAATTTTATGGTTTTGACTTTTGTATTTAGGACTTTTGTGATTTATGTTGTGCTAATTTTTTGAAGGGAGTAAGGTCAGTGTCCACATTCACTTTTTGATATGTGGATGTTGTCTGTTTTTTCCAGCAATATTCATTGAAAGACTCTCTTGCTCCATTGTCTTGCCTTTGATCATTCATCAAAGATCAATTGACGAAATTAATGGGAGTCTATTTCTGAGCTCTCTATTTTGTCCATTGTTCTTTATCTTTATCTTTTTATTTTTTAAATTATGAAATATGATAACACAATTACAAGAGACTTGGAAAATACAAAGCAAATTACATATAGTTCCATTGTATATTACAGTTGTTTCTTTTAAGCAGATAAATTAATATTTTTCCCAAAGAATCCTCCTGTTGATGCAAGAGACCCAGGTTCAATCTCTGGGTTGGAAAGATTCCCCAGAGAAGGAAATGGCAACGCACTCCAGTATTCTTGCCTGAGAAATCCTATGGACAGAGGAAACTGGCAGGCTACAGTCCACGGGATGGCCAAGAGTCAGACACGACTGAGTGACTAAACAATAAACATATTTTGTTTGTTTTAGGTAGGTAAATTCACATTTATCTACCTAAATACCCACCTATCACATTCAATACCAAACTCTCAGAAATTAGTTGAATGAATATACAGAAATTAATTGAATGAACGTACAGAGAAGTAGAAGAATATAATAGGCCTGAGAAGCATTATGAACCAACTTGACATTATTGGTTTATACAATTTTCACACAGCAGTAGATTTCAAATTCTATTCAAGTTCCCACAGACTATAAACTAGGAGACACTGAAACATATCCAGACACATAAGAAGACCACGTGCACAAATTTCATGGTCTACAGGTATTGAAGTCTTACAGAGTCTGTTCTCTTATTCTTATGGAGTTAGTTCCACTGTTCTATTTAGTCTGTACTTTGACCAGTACAACACTGTCTTGATTACTGTATGTTTATAATCTTCAAGCCAGATAGTGCTACCTCCAACCATCTTCCTTCACTTATTTATTGTGATGGTTATTCTGTGTCTTTTTCCTTCCTTATACAGTTTAAAGTCAGTTTGTAAATACCCAGAAAATAACTTTCTGGGGTTTCAAATGGGATTGCATTGAATCTACAGATCAATTTGGGAAGACCAGACATCTTGACAATATTCAGGCTTTCTATCCACAAATATAAAATATCTTGTTTATAATTACTTCTTTGATTTTATTCATCAGGGTTTTGTAATTTTCCTCGTGTTGATTTTGTATATATATCAGATCAGATCAGATCAGATCAGTCACTCAGTTGTGTCTGACTCTTTGCGACCCCATGAATCGCAGCACTCCAGGCCTCCCTGTCCATCACCAACTCCCGGAGTTCACTCAGACTCACGTCCATTGAGTCAGTGATGCCATCCAGCCATCTCATCCTCTGTTGTCCCCTTCTCCTCCTGACCCCAATCCCTCCCAGCATCAGAGTCTTTTCCAGTGAGTCAACTCTTTGCATGAGGTGGCCAAAGTACTAGAGTTTCAGCTTTAGCATCATTCCTTCCAAAGAAATCCCAGGGCTGATCTCCTTCAGAATGGACTGGTTGGATCTCCTTGCAGTCCAAGGGACTCCCAAGAGTCTTCTCCAACACCGCAGTTCAAAAGCATCAATTCTTTGGTGCTCAGCCTTCTTCACAGTCCAACTCTCACATCCATACATGACCACAGGAAAAACCATAGCCTTGACTAGACGAACCTTTGTTGGCAAAGTAATGTCTCTGCTTTTGAATATGCTATCTAGGTTGGTCATAACTTTCCTTCCAAGGAGTAAGCGTCTTTTAATTTCATGGCTGCAGTTACCATCTGTAGTGATTTTGGAGCCCAGAAAAATAAAGACTTACACTGTTTCCACTGTTTCCCCATCTATTTCCCATGAAGTGATGGGACCGGATGCCATGATCTTCGTTTTCTGAATGTTGAGCTTTAAGCCAACTTTTTCACTCTCCACTTTCACTTTCATCAAGCGGCTTTTGAGTTCCTCTTTACTTTCTGCCATAAGGGTGGTGTCATCTGCATATCTGAGGTTATTGATATTTCTCCTGGCAATCTTGATTCCAGTTTGTGTTTCTTCCAGTCCAGCGTTTCTCATGATGTACTCTGCATAGAAGTTAAATAAACAGGGTGATAATATACAGCCTTGACGAACTCCTTTTCCTATTTGGAACCAGTCTGTTGTTCTATGTCCAGTTCTAACTGTTTATTCCTGACCTGCATACAAATTTCTCAAGAGGCAGGTCAAGTGGTCTGGTATTCCCATCTCTTTCAGAATTTTCCACAGTTTATTGTGATCCACACAGTCAAAGGCTTTGGCATAGTCAATAAAGCAGAAATAGATGTTTTTCTGGAACTCTTGCTTTTTCCATGACCAGCAGATGTTGGCAATTTGATCTCTGGTTCCTCTCCCTTTTCTAAAACCAGCTTGAACATCAGGAAGTTCACGGTTCACATATTGCTGAAGTCTGGCTTGGAGAATTTTGAGCATTACTTTACTATAGTTATATTTATCTCAAGTATTTCAATTCTGGAGGTGGTAGTATAAATAATACTATGTTTTTAATTCCACTTGCTCTTTGCTAGCATATAGGAATGAAGCTGACTTTGATGTAATAACCTTTGTATTTTGCAATCTTACTATAATCACTGATTAGTTCCATGAGTTTGATTTATGCAAATTTTCTACATAGATAATCAAATCCCCTGTCAACAAGTCAGTTTTATGTCTTTCTTCCCACTCTATATACTTTTTATTTTATCCCATTTATTTGATTTACTAATACTTCCACTAAGATACTGGAAAAGGTGTACTGAGAAAAGACATCCTTACCTTGTCTCTTGAGTTTACGGAGAAAACCTCAGATTTCCCAACATCAACTCAAATGTTAGGTGTAAATGTTTTTTTCAGTAGATATTCTTCATCAAGTTGAGGGTGTTCTTGTATATTCCTAGTTTACTGAGTTTTTATCATGCATGAATGCTGAATTTTTGTCATGCTTTTTTCTACATCTGATAATCTCATCATGTGATTTTTCTTCTTCTGGCTTGGTTATAAGATGGATTACAATAATTTTCAAATTCTGAACCAGCTTTGCATACCTGGGATAAATTTCATATCATAGTTTACACTTATTTTGTGCTTTTTTGGATTCAACTTTATAATATTTTGTTGAGGATTTTTGTGTCCATGTTCATGAAATATATTGTTTTGTAGTTTTACTTTATTGACATCTTTTTCTAATTTTGGCATTAGAGTAATGCTGGCCTCACAGAATGAGTTAGAAAGTAATTCCTTTGCTTCTGTATCTGAAAGAGATTGCAGAGAATTAGTAAAATTACTTGTCAAATGTTTGGTAGAATTTATTGGTGGATTCAACTGCATCAGGTGTTTTATGTTTTAAAAGGTCATTAATTATTGATTCAATTTTGTTGTTACATATAGGCCTATTAAGAATACCTATTATTTTCCTCTGTGAATTCTGAAAGCATATGTCTTTAAAGAAATGGACCATTTTATCTAGGTTATCCAGTTTGTAGGCATAGCTTTGTTTATAGCATCCCTTTATTAGCCTTTAAATTTCCACAGGATCTATAGTAAGGTTCTGTTTTATTTATGACATTAGTAAGTCTTTTTCCTAGTAGTGAGCTTGGCTGTGGTTTATTGATTTGTATTGATCTTTTCAAAGAGCAGGTGTTTGATTTCAGTGATTATTTTTTGTTGTTGTTTTCTGTATTGTTTCCAATTTCATTGATTTCTTCTCTAACTCTTCTGTCCTTCAACTTATATTGCATGTAACTTGCTCTGTTTCTAGTTTTTTTGGATGAAAGCTTAGATTATTGTAGATCTTTTCTAGCATATGCATTCAGTGTTATAAATGCCTCTAAGAACTGCCTTTATTTACTGCATCTGACAAATTTTGATGGGCCACATTTTCATTTTCAATTACTTCAAAATATTTCCTTTCCTTTGACATTTCTTCTTTGGCTTGTGTGTTACTTAGAATTGTATTGTTTAATTTTCATGTATTTTGAGATTCAATTTTCTTTGTTATTGATTTTTGGTTTAGTTTCATGTTGGTCTGAAAGGGTGTATTATGTGATTTCTTTGTTCTGTGGCCCAGAATGTGATCTATTTGGTGAATAATTGTATGTGAGGTTGAAAAGAATGTGTATTCTTCCGTTGGATGAAGTAGCTTATAGATAATAATCGTATGCAGTTGAATGATGGTATTGTTGAGTTCAGTATGTATTGATTTTCTGCCTGCTGAAAAAATCTATTTTTGGGAGAGAGGTGTTGAAGTATATAACAAATAGTAGACTCACCTATTTGTCCATGCAGTTCTATCAGTTTTCACCTAATGTTGTTAAATGCTCTGTTAGATGTGTGCTCATTAAGGATTGCTATGTCTTGTGGAAGAAATTTCTCCCTTTTCATTTTGTTACATCTTTCATTATTACCTGATTAATTTTCCTTGCTTTGAAGTCTACTCTCTGAAATTAGTACAGCTAGTCCTACATTCATTTAGGTTAATTTGGTGTATTTTTCTCTCTTTGCTTATTCTTAATCCACATGTACTTTATATTTAAAGTAGGTTTCTTGTAGTTCACTAACATTTTTTTGATCCATTCTGACAGTCTTGGTCTATTAGTTGGTATATTCAGATCATTGATACTCAAAGGGATTATTGATAGGGATGGATTAATATCTACCATGTTCATCACTATATTCTTCTTGTTGCCATTGTTCTTTGTTCCTATTTTTGTCTTCAACTTTTTTCTCCTTTTGTGGTTTTAATTGAGAATTTTGTAATTCCATTTTATCGTCTTAGCATATCAGTTATGCTTTTATAAAAAAAACTAGTGGTTGACCTCAAATTTGCAGAATATATTAACAACAAATCCAAGTTCACTTTCAAATTACAATTTACTACTTGAAGGGTACTTCAAGTACCTTATACCAACCAAATCAGTCTCATTCCTCTCTCTCATCCCTTTGGTTACTGCTGTCATTCTTTCACTTTTATAAACATACATAAGCATGTAAATTATATATATAAATATATATAATAAAGTACATGTTGCTATTATTTTGAGCAAGCTAATGTTAGATCAACTAATAATAATAAATTTATTACTTTCACTTCATCTTCAGTGCTCTTCACTTCTTTATATAGATCCAAGTTTCTGACATATATTTTTTAACATGCTTTATATGTATGCAAAATAGTGATTCCCAATTTTAAAGGTCATACTCCACTCATAGTTATTACAAATTATTGGCTATATTCCCTGTGCTGTATAATGTATCCTTGTAGCTTATTTTATACTTAACAGTGCATTCTCTTTAAAGAACAGCTTTTCACATTTCTTGCATGACAGGTCTACTGGCAACAAAATCAATTTTTGTTAGAAAAGTCTTTTTCTGCCTTCACATTTGAAGGATAAATTCATAGGGTACAGCATTTTAGGTTAGTGGTCTTTTTCTGACCATTTAAAGTAGTTCACTTTACTCTCATTTCTTGCATGGTTTCTGAAGAGAAGTTGGATGCAGTTCTCATCTTCATTCTTCTATATGCTTATAGAGTATAGAGGAGCTTTTTTATCCTCTGGCTGTTTTCAAGATTTTTTTCTTTATCTTTGATTGTCTATATTAAAAAATGATATGCTGCTGCTGCTAAGTCACGTCAGTCATGTCCGACTCTGTGCGACCCCATAGACAGCAGCCCACTGGGCTCCTCTGTCCCTGACAGCAGCCCACCAGGCTCCCCCATCCCTGGGATTCTCCAGGCAAGAATACTATAGTGGGTTGCCAATTCCTTCTCCAGAAAATGATATGTTGAGGTATAATTTATTGGGCATTCATTTTGCTTGGTTTTCTGTAACCCTCCTTCACCTGTCATTATGTGTCTGACATTAAATTGGGGAAATTCTCAATCATTATTGTTTTGAATATTTCTTTTGTTATTTTCTTTTTCTACTCCTTCTGATATTCCCATTACACATATGCTGTAACTTTTAACTCCAGGGGGTAATGAAGGACAGGGGAGCCTGGCATGCTGTAGTCCATGGGGTCACAGAGAGTTGGACATGACTTGGGAACCGAACAGCAGCAATAACTTTTATAGTTGTTTTCTTTGTCTCTTAGTCATTAGAAATTCTGTTATGGTTTTTTTTTCCCCATTTACTATTCTTTTCACTTTTCATTATTGGAGGTTTCTATTGATGTATCTTCAAACTCAGAGATTCTCTCCTCAACTGTATCCAAAGTGTACTGTTAAACCCATCAAAGTCATTCTTCATTGTGAAAGTATTTTTTATTTGTAGCATTTCTTTTTGCTTCTTTCTTAGTATTTTCATTATTTACTTACATTGCCCTTGTGTTCTTGCCTACTGACGAACATGTCAGAGTATATTAGTCATACTTGTTTTAAATTTGTTGTTGTGTTGTTGTATAGTCACTAAGTCATGTCTGACTCTTTTTGTGACCCTATAGACTGTAACCTACCAGGTTCCTCAGTCCATGGGATTTCCCAGGCAAAATACTGGAGTGAGTTGTCATTTTCTCCTCCTCATCTTCATGACCTAGGCATTGAACTTGCGTCTCCTGCATTGGCAGGTGTATTCTTTACCAGTGAACCTCCAGGGAAGCCCTTGTTTTAAATTCCTGATATGATAATCCCAACTTTCCTGCCATGTCTGGTTCTGATGCTTGCTCTGTCTCTTCAAATGTTATTATCTTTTGAAATACTTTGCAGTGTTTTCTTGATAGCTGGCCATGATGTACCAAGTAAAAGGGACTGCTGCAAATAGATCTTTTTTACTGAGGTAGTGAGGTGTGGTGGGAAGGGAATCCTCTATGGTCCTGTGTGATTAGGTTTCAGTTTTTTATTGAATCTGATCTGTGGTCTGTAAGGAACACTTGTGAAGTTCAGTTTTTTCCACCCTCCTTAATAAGTGGGATGGGATGGCTAGAGTGGGCTGAAGTTGAAATTTACCCTTCCCGAGGTGAGTTAGGCTGTGATGATTTCCCAGCACATTGGACTGTGGCTTGTTTATCCTGAGGGCAGACTTTGTTAAGAACACTGTTCTCTTGTGTATTTCAAAGTGGTTCTGTTTACCTTTCCTCTACCACAAGTCAGAGGGGATTTTTTTCTGTGATATTTGCGTGGGAATCTCGTTGAATTCCTGGAAGTAAATCTTGTAATACAGTAGGGATTTCCCTATGACTGGATCTCCCTGGATTTTAATTTTAATTATTTATTTTCAATTTTATTTAAATATTTATTTTTGAGTGTGCTGAGTCTTCACTGTTATGTGGGCTTTCTCTGTGTGGGCAAAGGGGGCTGCTCTCTAGCTGTGGTGTGTGGACCTCTCATTGCAGTGGTTTCTCTTGTAGAACGCAGGCTCTAGGACCATGGGCTTCCGTAGTTGTGGTTCCCAGGCTCTAGAGCGCAGGCTCAGTAGTTGTGGTGCACTCTTAGTTGTCCTGTGGCATGTGGGATTTTCCCACATCAGGGACTGAACCCATGTTTCCTGCAATGGCAGGCAAATTCTTTATCACCAAGCTGCCAAGGAAGTACTCCCATCCAGACTTTTAGATTTCAGAGTTGCTGCACTGAGCTCCTGGCAATTTGTCAGTCACCGTTTGGGGTTCCTACCCTGGCTCTGGTTCCAGAGGCAGCTTCCTCCCCTACATGTGTTCTCTGATGAGTTTTTATTCCCGATATTTGTTTGTCTGTCTGTCTCTCCAATCATGAGGGCAGTGGTTTGCCCCTGTCTTCTTCCCTGTCTTATGGGTTCTTCCAGTTCAGTCACTCAATCGTGTCCGACTCTGCGACCCCATGAACTGCAGCACGCCAGACTGCCCTGTCCATCACCAACTCCTGGAGCCTACCCAAACTCATGTCCATTGAGTTGGTGATGCCATTCAGCCATCTCAACTTCCATCGTCCCCTTCTCCTCCTGCCCTCAATCTTTCCCAGCATCAGGGTCTTTTTAAATGAGTCAGCTCTTCACATCAGGTGGCCAAAGTATTGGAGTTTCAGCTTCAACATCAGTCCTTCCAATGAACACCCAGGATTGATCTCCTATAAGAGTTGATTATTTTCTTTGTTGACTTTGTTCATATTTTCATTTGTTAGGATGGAGTAGCAACTTCCAAGCTCTTTACATACAAAACTGGAACAAACCTGACATATGCTTTCATATTCAGAAAACAGCGAGGCGATGTGGAGGCCTCATGTAACTTCACCAGCTCTTGTCTCAGTTTGCAGGGTCCCATAATACAGTCATAATTTGACAAAAGCTTCATATTTCTCTTATATGCTGTGTGATTTTTTTTTAGCTAATGTATATAAGGTAAAAAACTAAAAATATAACCTACTTTTTCTTGACATTGCTGTTCAGTAGCTAAGTTGTGTCTGACTCTTTGTGACCCCATGGGCTGGAGTATTCCAGGCTTCCTTGTCCTTTACCATCTCCTGGAGTTTGCTCAAATTTATGTCCATTGAGTTGGTGATCCTATCCAACCATCTAACCCTCTGTTACCGCCTTCTCCTCCTGTTCTCAATCTTTCCCAGCATCAGTCTTTTCCAATGAGTTGGTTCTTTGCATTATGTGGCCAAAGTATTGGAACTTCAGCTTTAGCATCCATCCTTCTGATGAATATTCAAGGTTGATTTCCTTTAGGATTGACTGGTTTGATCTCCTTGCAGTCCAATGGACTCTCAAGAGTCTTCTCTAACACCACGGTTCAAAAGCATCAATTCTTTGGTGCTTAGCCTTCTTTATGTTCCATCTCTCACATCTATACATGACTACTGGAAAAACCATAGCTTTGACTATGTGGACCTTTGTTGGTACAGTGATGTCTTTACTTTTTAACACACTGTCTAGGTTTGTCTTAGCTTTCTTTTCAAGGAGCAGGCGTCTTTTAATTTCATGACTGTAGTCACCATCCTTAGTACTTTTATGTGACACTTAAATATTAAATATTTAAGTAAAAGATCCTTTGTAGGTAAGGCCCTTATAAAGCATTTTAAGGGCTCAAAGCAACAGCAACAAAGAAATAACAAATTAATATTTAAAGTATTTTGTCTTTATTTTTAAAATACTATGGATAAGATTTGACCACTGTGAAATCTATGATTTGACCACTATGAAATCTATGACCACTATGAAATCTATTAAGACTTCCTCTTGATAACTGAAGTCATGGTGTTTTGTTTGTTGTTCATACCATCAAAACATACAGTGATTTCTTTTTGTGTTCTTCTCATGTCTCTCTTAATATATGGCAGATGCAACATATCTGTGCCTCTGGTTTTTTTTTTTTTTAATTCAATTTTGATTTAAAAAAAATTATACATGTGTTCCCCATCCTGAACCCTCCTCCCTCCTCCCTCCCCATACCATCCCTCTTGGTCGTCCCAGTGTACCGGCCCCAAGCATCCAGCATCGTGCATTGAACCTGGACTGGCATCTCGTTTCATACATGACATTTCACATGTTTCAATGCCATTCTCCCAAATCTTCCCACCCTCTCCCTCTCCCACAGAGTCCATAAGCCTGTTCTATACATCAGTGTCTCTTTTGCTGTCTCGTATACAGGGTTATCGTTACCATCTTTCTAAATTCCATATATATGCGTTAGTATACTGTATTGGTGTTTTTCCTTCTGGCTTACTTCACTCTGTATAATAGGCTCCAGTTTCATCCACCTCATTAGAACTGATTCAAAAGTATTCTTTTTAATGGCTGAATAATACTCCATTGTGTATATGTACCACAGCTTTCTTAACCATTCATCTGCTGATGGACATCTAGGTTGTTTCCATGTCCTGGCTATTATAAACAGTGCTGCGATGAACATTCGGGTACACGTGTCTCTTTCCCTTCTGGTTTCCTCAGTGTGTATGCCCAGCAGTGGGATTGCTGGATCATAAGGCAGTTCTATGCCTTACGTTTGTTCAGTGCCTCTGGTTTTATTAGAAGAATGGCCAAAAAAAAAAAAAAAAAGGGTCTTATATGCATAATATTTATATGCACTTAAAAACAAATACCATGAGCTTTTCTTTTCATTTTCATGTCTTGAGTATTATTGATCTGAATATCCAAAAGGTTCAGTTGTAAGTTTTAATTAATTTTGGGAAAAAAGCACTTTTTATTTATACAATTATTACTCTGGTTTAGCTTTTAAATGGGAAGATATAAGATACATTTGATCAAATTTATGACCATTTATTTAATATAATATGCTAGCCTCTATTAAAGTAATTTGAATAATTTATTTTAAGCAATGCAATCATACTATGCAAATGAACTTTCAAAGTTCATGGAAAAAGCATGAGATAAGTTGAAAAGGGAAAACTATGCCAGATGTTCTGTTGCTTGTATTGCCAGGATCTCAGGACTTGATAATGAGCATATAAGGTCATAGAGGATTGTAAAAGATTAGGAAATATCATTAAAAGTTATGATGTTAAAAAGAGAACAAAAATAAAATTCATGCCAACATTATCATTGCTTTATTTAATTTTTAAGGATTCTTGTTTTTAGAGCAGTTTTAGGTTTACAGCAAACTGTGAAGGTACAGAGATGTTCCATATTCCTGTCTTCCACACATGTATTAGTCCCTTGTGTATGTGCATGCTAAATCACTTCAATTGTGTCTGGCTCTTTGTGATCTTATGGACTGTAACCTGCCAGGCTCCTCTGCCTATGGGATTCCACAGGCAAGAATACTGGAATGGGTTGCCATTTCCTTCCCCAGGGCATCTTCCCAACCCAGGGATCAAACCTGTTTAAGTCCTTTACAACCCTGTTATCAGCATCACTCACCAAATGGTACATTTTTTTTTTTTTTTTTTTTACCAAGGAAAGATGTTCATTGTCACAATCACCCAGAGTCAATGGTTTACATTATGTTTCATTCCTGGTTGTGGGCATTCTCTGTATAACAGATACAATTCATTACAGTTTCTTACAGAATATTTTCACTTCCCCCCCAAATCTTTTGTGCTCTCCTACCCTGCTACTGACAACCACCAATCTTTTTATTGTCTGCATAGTTTTGCCTTTTCCAGAATGTCATATAGTTGGGATCATACCGTAAGTAACATTTCCAGATTGCCTGATTTCACTTGCTGCTGCTACTGCTGCTAAGTCGCTTCAGTTGTGTCAGACTCTGTGCGACCCCATAGATGGCAGCCCACCAGGCTCCCCCGTCCCTGGGATTCTCCAGGCAAGAACACTGGAGTAGGTTGCCATTTCCTTCTCCATTACGTGAAAATGAAAAGTGAAAGTGAAGTCGCTCAGTCGTGTCTGACTCTTCGTGACCCCATGGACTGCAGCCTACCAGGCTCCTCCATCCATGGGATTTTCCAGGCAAGAGTACTGGAGTGGGGTGCCATTGCCTTCTCCATTGATTTCACTTAGTTATATACATTTAAGTTTCCCCTATGTCTTTTCATGGCTTGATAGCTCATCGCTTCTTATCCCTAAAATAATACTCAATTGTCTGAATATACCACAGTTTGTTCATTTACCAATTGAGGGGACATCTTGTTTCTAAATTTTTCTAATTAGGAATAGAGCTGCTATAAATATTCATGTATAGACTATTACACAAGTATACATTTCAACTCCTCTGGGTAAATGCCAAAGAGCTTGGTTGCTAAATAATATGATAAGCATGTATTTGTGGTGGTTATGTCACTAAGTCATGTCTCCCTGTGACCCCATGGACCGTAGCCTGCCAGTCTCCTCTGTCCATGGGATTTTCCAGGCAAAGAAACTGGAGTAGTTTAACAAATTTTTTAAAATAAATTGTTGTCTGATATTTACTCCCCAGTTAAATTCAAATACTTTAAATCAAGACAGGTTATCAGCGGAGTGGTGATTAATTCATATAATCAAGGGTATAAACTCTTACCCTTGTATTTTTTACCTCTATGAGCTATTAATGACCATCATCTATAAGAAATTCTCTAGTAGTTTCTACACTGTTTGCGGTACCAAAGCGATCCTTCTCCCAGCCATATTAAACTGTCATCTCGATTTTGTCATGTCCTTGGGTAACGTGTGTGCACATAAACTTTGAGAAGTCTCATGCCACTGTAGGTGAGGCACACGGAGCAGTGGCAGTGCAGGAGGAGAGCACCTTCTTTATGGTTGGACATGAGCCTCACTGCCGTGATGCGGGAGGGGGAGGACTGCCCAACGAGGCTGGTGCAGCGGAGCCTGAGGGACCCCATCTTCTTTCCCACGGCCTCACCTGTCCAGGGAAAGCACCTGGTTTTCCTGTACCTGAGAATCAGATCTGTCTATCAGCTCAATAAAGCCAATGTATCTTGACTGAAAGCAGTCTTTTAATTTTGAGAGAAGGGCACCTGCATTACACTTAGCTTCGACTGTATGGCCTCTCTCAGGTAGGACAGTGGACACTTCAGCAGATGGTGGTGTGACCAGAAACCCTCCAAGACAAAATCACTGACTCCCTCAGTCAAATGCCAAGACACTCTATAAGCCACCGCACAGAGCTCAAAACCCCCTGAGGGGAAAGAATAACAACCACAAATGAGGATGGGGAAGACACTGTTATGACTAAATTTTCACCTAAGAGAGAGGTTAAATTGAACTTTATGTATAGTCATATTTCATGTAAAACTGATTCTTGTGCACTGCAAAATTGTGTGCACAATATATAGCAAACATGGAAATCGAGACTATGACATATTTTTGTCAAATAATTAAGCAATTGTTTGTCTAATTTCTGTCATGCTGATAAACAGTGTCCTGATTCTTAGTGTTTCCAATTTTCCACTGGATAATATACTCACCTTGTAATTTGGGAAGGTAATAATTTGTAATATAATCACCTTGTAATTTATTCTCCTCAGCTACTACAACAAAATACCATAGACAGGTGGTGTTAACAACAGAAATTTGTTTTCTCACAACTCCAGAAGCTAGAAGCCTAAGATCAAGGTGCCCTTGGTGTTTGGTGAGACCCTTTTTTCCTGGCTTGCAAACAACAGCCTTCTTGCTGTGTGTCCTTACCTGGCCTTTCCTCTGTGAACACACAGACAGTGCCATTGTATCATGAATCAGTAATATCCTTATGACCTCATTTAACCTTAACTACCTCCTTAAAATCCTGTCTCCAAATATAAACACCCTGAGGGATAAGACTTCGACATGTGGATTTTGAGAGCATACAACTCAATCTCTAGCACACATTTTAGGACAGACTGTAACACGCTCACTTGTAGGCCTCTAGGCCAGAATGCAAGGTAAATTTTGTCCTTTGTACACACATCATGGTCCCCAGTGGTAGACATCAGATTGCCCTGAGAGGCACTTATAATTCCAGCTCCAGATCAACTGCCAACATGCAGCACTTCATAGAGAATGTTGTGGCTATCATTTCTGCAGTGTCTGGTGTCATGGGGGAAATTTGAGATTGCTGCTGCTGCTGCTAAGTCACATCAGTCGTGTCCGACTCTGTGCGACCCCATAGACGGCAGCCCACCAGGCTCCCCCGTCCCTGGGGTTCTCCAGGCAAGAATATTGGAGTGGATTGCCATTTCCTTCTCCAAAATTTGAGATTATGGTCTTAAAAAATAATATTTTCATTTTATTGTAGCTTTTCTTGTGAGGTGAAGTTTATTCCCTCTAAGCCTATGTCAACTATCAGGAAGCCTGGCAGATAGTCCACTCTGCTAATGGAAGTATCCATCATGACTCTGCTCTTTTCTATATTATAAGTTCCTTTTATTTGTGTTTTAATAAGTGACATTCTCTGAAGATCAGATGAATTTGGGAATAGGCCAAATGATATTTTTTCTGTAACTTATCTCTGATCTCCCCCAAATTGGATTGAATTATATAA
The DNA here is from genome assembly GCF_055505025.1 of Bos grunniens. Taxonomy (NCBI): domain Eukaryota; kingdom Metazoa; phylum Chordata; class Mammalia; order Artiodactyla; family Bovidae; genus Bos; species Bos grunniens. The sequence goes on along the minus strand of NC_141170.1, from coordinate 109,869,130 downwards.
AAAAATTTTGTAGGCTGAATCTTTATGATTTTTTTCCAGTTGCCTCAAATCCTAGGGATTCTGTTCATTTCAATAAATATTTATGAATATGTATACCAGTTCTTTTAGACTTTTCAGTTTGCTTTTACTTAGGCTTATTTTGTTATGGATGGAAGGGAAAACCACTGAAACTAGCATTGAGATACAGAAATTATTGAGTAATAAAATATGACCCAACTCTGGGGGTATAATTGAACATAAACCACAAAATTTTATCTCATTTCAGCTCTTATCTGCATTCCTGATTCATGCTGTGACAGCCCCACTAGAGACACTTGCCCTAAGGAGGACAAGAATACTTAGCTGAGAGAGTAATGCCATTTGATACAATAGAGATCAAGTGAGGAGGCAGGTCTTAGAAAAGGGTGACCAAATTTGGCTAGGCATCATGTTCTTCAAGTACAACCCTGCCCTTGGAAACACAAGCTGCTCATGTGTTCTGAGCTGTCTGTGGATAGTCTGTATCACTTGATCTATTACTGCTCACTTCCAGTATTCATCTCCAGGATCCTGAGATCAACCAAGCCTAAGATTTAATATATCATTGAAAACTGTTATCTCCCACCCTAAGTTCTATCTTGTTCTGCCATTGACTAGGCTTTGTCGTCATTGAATCTAACAACACTAAGAACTTTATCATTGTCTTGGATGTCTTACCAAAGCATTTAAGAAATATTTTGTTTTTACCATAAGGATATCATTTTCCTGGGAGAACAAGCCACCTAGACCATTTATAAGCTTCATCCTGAAAATAACAGATGCACTAAATTCCAGCAACTATCATGAGTTCTAAGAAAAAATATTGCCATTAAAAATCTCCAGAACTGTCACCCCAGATTTACAGATGAAGAACCATAAAAGTCTAACATACTCAAGCTCCTTGAGAGTAGTGTCTTATGTTGCAATTTGTATCTCCCAATCCTGGCTGTTGCCTGACGTGTATATAAGCTCAACAACTGAAGGTATATGCTATATTTCTAAACAAACTCTGTAAAAATATTGCTTCAGAATTAGTTGGAATGATTGGCAATAATTTAAAAAGTCAAGAAAATGAGTTAAATTTCTCAGCTGTACTACTGTGTATCACTGTCAGTTTTTAATGTTTATTAATTTTTGAATCATATGCAAAATTTTAAGTGAGGTATTTTAAATAAAAAACTTGCTTAACATTTTAAAGGCATAATTGCCAAAATAATATAAAGAAAAATATATCTTTCTTCTGAATTTTTCAGTTCAATGCTCCTCATGTGTTCAGATATATTCAGTTCTATCTAAAACCAAAGGTAATTTCTAAATGGAATTTCCTAATCTTGTATCAAAATAAGTTTGTATAGTAGACTATATCTTTAAAAATTTAATAAACTTTAAGTACATCAACTTATATGCAGAGTACATCATGAGAAACGCTGGGCTGGAAGAAGCACAAGCTGGAATCAAGATTGCCAGGACAAATATCAATAACCTCAGATATGCAGATGACACCACCCTTATGGCAGAAAGTGAAGAGGAACTCAAAAGCCTCTTGATGAAAGTGAAAGTGGAGAGTGAAAAAGTTGGTTTAAAGCTCAACATTCAGAAAATGAAGATCATGGCATCTGGTCCCATCACTTCATGGGAAATAGATGGGGAAACAGTGGAAACAGTGGCAGACTTTATTTTTGGGGGCTCCAAAATCACTGCAGATGGTGATTGCAGCCATGAAATTAAAAGACGCTTATTCCTTGGAAGGAAAGTTATGACCAACCTAGATAGCATATTCAAAAGCAGAGACATTACTTTGCCAACAAAGATCCATCTAGTCAAGGCTATGGTTTTTCCAGTGGTCATGTATGGATGTGAGAGTTGGACTGTGAAGAAAGCTGAGTGCCAAAGAACTGATGCTTTTGAACTGTGGTGTTGGAGAAGACTCTTGAGAGTCCCTTGGACTGCAAGGAGATCCAACCAGTCCATTCTGAAGGAGATCAGCCCTGGGATTTCTTTGGAGGGAATGATACTGAAGCTGAAACTCCAGTATTTTGGCCACCTCATGTGAAGAGTTGACTCATTGGAAAAGACTCTGATGCTGGGAGGGATTGGGGGCAGGAGGAGAAGGGGACGACAGAGAATGAGATGGCTAGATGGCATCACTGACTCAATGGACGTGAGTCTGAGTGAACTCCAGGAGATGGTGATGGACAGGGAGGCCTTGCGTGCTGCGATTCATGGGGTCACAAAGAGTCGGACACGACTGAGCGACTGAACTGAACTGAAGTACATCAGAGAAGATATTAACAGAGCATATTATGTGTTTTTTTTTTCCTAAACTTTTTAATTCTTTCTAGTAACAATTAAATTTCTTCATTAATTATTTACTCCTTCATCAGTTACAGCTTGAAAACAAATAGTCTTGAGGAGTCACTGGAGCCTATTATACAGAGTGAAGTAAATCAGAAAGAAAAACACCAATACAATATATTAACACATATATATGGACTTTACAAAGTTGGTAACGATGACCCTATATGTGAGACAGCAAAAGTGACACAGATATTAAGAACAGAATTTTGGACTCTGTGGGAGAAGGCGAGGGTGGGATCATTTGAGAGAATAGTATTGAAACATGTATATTATCATATGTGAAATAGATCACCAGTCCAAATTCGATGAATGAAATAGGGCACTCAAAGTCATCGCACTGAGAAAACCCAGAGGGATGAGATGGGGAGGGATGTGGGAGGGGGGTTCAGGATGGGGAAAGTAGGTATACCCATGGCTGATATCAATGTATGCCAAAAACCACCACAATATTACAAAGTAATTACCCCACACCTAAATTAAGTAAATTAATTTAAATGAGAGAAAATAAAAAGATTTAGTAGGCATGTGTGAGGAGCATCAACCATACATTTTTCACATCTGGGTCATCAAGTGTTGGTTACAATGTAGACCATATGCCAATAGACTAGGGGGATAAAACCCTTAAGATTAATTGTGTGTCAAGAGAACACCTGCCCACATGATGTAACAAAAGTTAATTATTCATCAACAGTTCAGACATTTTTCTGCTTTAAGTTTTAGGAATTCAGCTTTGACATTTAGATAGGAAACAAACTTAGCAACATTGTGAAACTGAGAAATTCTCACACACTAACAAATCATCTATGCTTTGAATCAGTTACATTTTTCAACAATGGAATTATCGCAAACTCATGTCAACTAAAACATATTTACATTGGAAGAAATAATGATGAACCAAAGGGGTCATTCAAAAATTAACTTGGAAATTAACATGGAAGTTGACTATTATAAACTGTTTACTCTTGCTTTGTTACCTTTAATTATACATTTAGTTGAAAAAACCACAATCTGAGGGAGCATTTGATAATGTAAATCCAAATTAAGTATCAGAAATAAGCAAACACAAAAGCACTCAGCCCAAACTCTGAACTTTCAGTTCCTGACTTTATTTTCTCTAGGGATGTTTTCCTCTAACACACCCCATCCATTACTACTATAATGATGCCCAAGATGTTATCAGTAGGAATAACCACATCATTTTGTGGTATTTATATCAAGCCTCGTTTCTGTTAATATCACTTTCTATCGTTCCAATTACTTACTCTAGCATTTTTAATCCCCAAATCTACAAAGTTATAAGATTTTCAATACAATTTTCACTCTGCTCTGTAGCTCCTTTTCTCGTTTAACCTAATTTAGATTCCACTGTTACTATAATTAACCTTCTCACCACTCTATTGCCATCTTACTTTACTGGGGAAAAAAAGCAAAGCAACCAGTTCTCACTATCTACCATTTTTTGGTTTCTACCACACAGCACACAGTGCAGGTGGCTGGAGAAAAGTATAGGAAGAAGCTCAGTATGTTGCTGAGTCAAGCTCTGTTCTGTTTACCATACCACAGGCCAGTGAATCAGGAGACAAGTTGTTGAGTCAATAAATAATCACTTCATTCAGAAAACTAGCTGACTGACAGGATGGCAGTCTAATGTCCTAGAGAACCATCTTACTCCAGGAAAGTTAAGCTTTCTTTTATATTGAAAGGGGAATGGGAGTGGTTGGTTGGTGCACACTTTTTCCTGTAGGAATCCTTTGTTCTTGCAGCTGTCACAATGTGACTATAAACCTCCAAGACAAATGTTATTCTCTGTTCTACAATTTATCATCTCTACACTAATGTAGAAGCCCTTATACTCTTAAAGGTCAGAGCCTAAGAATAGGCTACCCTGTATATTTCAGGCTATAGGCAACATTCTTTACTAGAAGCAGAAGTAATAGAATACAAAGGTTAAAGTAAAAGAAACAGATCTATTGTAGAATCAGATTTGTTCTTCCCTTTTACAAATCTGTTGCTTTCTGTTGAGAAAGTTGCATCTCACATTGTCCTTCAGCTTGTCTGAGGACTTTGTGTAATATACTCATTTTCCTACTACCATAGAGCTCTAGCACATTTTCACCACTCTTCCCACAACTCCAAAACTCTCTTTGCAATTCTCATTCTAAATAGATGTCATTGCTTCTTATTTCATAATAAAAAAATAATAATCAGGAGAAATCTATCTAATTGCATCATTATAAAGCCTGTTAACCTCTATCTAAATGCTTATCATTTCCCTTCTCTTCTGTTATACTGGATTAAATGCCTCTGTTCTATACAATGAACACTTCACTAGCACTTCAGATTCCAATTTCCAAAGTCCCTAATGATCTCCACATCAAATAAACATCTGAATTAACACCCCAGCAGCATAAACACAGTGGATCAGCTCTTCCTTCTTGAAATATTTTCTTCTGTTAAAGGATGCCATGCTATTCTTCTTTTACTAATATTGTTTATTCCCTTTGTATCTCCTTTTCCAAACAGCTTTTCACTTTCTAGAATGATCAGGACTCAGCCCTTCATTTTGATCTGTTGTCTATCTAAATTTAATCTGATATTTTACTCAACCAGTCCCTTGGCTTTCAATAGCAGCAGTAATTTTAATGACATAAATTTACATTTTATACCTATATAGCAGATTCATATCCAGTTGATGAGGTTATATTTCTCTTAGATATATAATTATTTAAACTCATCAAAGAAGAACATTTTGCTTCACTTGAATCTGAAGAGTAAAAATCTGAATTGACTCAAGTTCTTGCTCCTGCAAATGAAACATGGAAATATAGTCTCTTGATTTTGGGGAAAGAAAAAGTTATCTTGGATTTAGGGGTGGGAGGAAAGGTGAATTTACATTAGCTTCCCTTTACCATAGTCCAGAAAAGTCTCAACTTTGCTTTAATCTAATTACAGGTTGGTTGTATTTCCTAAAAGGGTCTGTTGGTAAGAACTTGCTGCTGAGGCATCAAGAAGCTTGTGCCTCAGGAATATGATCCTTCTGGAGAGAATGAAATGTTTAGCATCCTATATCTTGTGACCATGATTTTTAAGGGAGTTCAATTCAGTCTCTCAGTGGTGTCTGACCACTGAGACTCTCTGTGACCCCATGGACTGCAGCACACCAGGCTTCCCTTTGAGGAAGAGGAGAATTTTATTCTCCTACTTTTTGCTTTCCAAGTACAAATTCTGACATCTCACTTACTCAACATGCTTCTTTAGTAATCATTCCCACTCAATTAATAACACCACCATTCATTCTGTTATTTAGTTCTAAAACTTTAGGATCACTCATTAGTTAGGTTTTTTTCATAAATTCATTTTATATGTAACAGTTGATTCTCTTTATTCTCAATAGTTAGGTTTTACAAAGTCACCAGAAACAGAACACTGAATTAGTGACTGCTAAATCATTAATCTCAGAGGAATTAATGATTATATAACCAGAGTCTCACGGGGTTAGGTCCCTGTGAGACTCTGGTTATAACATATTCATCAACCAGTCAGTACATAACATTGTTTTGTGTGTTTCTTATTTACTTAACATATATGTAGATTCCTTACTGAAATCATGTCCAATGACACTTAAGTCATGCCTGAAAGAAACTTACATAACACACATGTTTACTCCATAACACCTGTCAGACTTGCTGTGCTTTGTAAAATTAGACAGCAGTTCAGCACCAATAAATAACACAAAAATGTGAAAACATCACACTAGACTACAGAAGGATTCTTGTTTACAATGTGAGGGCTGAAACAGGAAGGCACAGCACCAGCTTATGCTGGGGAACTTGTGGGAACTTGGGAACAAAAAAGCAATACTTTTTGTCACTCTATTCATGAATATTTCTGCAAATACCAGTGCTTAGAGATATATAGACTCTGATGTTACAAATATTCTTGACTAGGAAAATGTACAAATATAGAATATGTGAATAATGATTGTCAATTGAATATATGAATTTATGTAGAAAGATACATGTTTTGTTTTGTTTTGTTTTCATGGTTGACTAGCAATTTAATTTTGGGCCATTTCTATTGTGGTTTGAATTTGTCCAAAATTTGTGTTGAAATCCTGACTTCCAGTATCTAAGCATGTGATCTTATTTGGAAATAGGGCCATACAGATATAGTTAAGCTAAGGTCATACTGGAGTAGGGTAGTTCCTAATCCAATATGACTGGTGCCCTGATAAAAAGAAAATTTGGACACAGACACATGCACACACATAGAATGCCATGTGAGGATGAAGGCAGAAATTGAACCAATGTAGCAAAAGCTAAGAAACACCAGAGACTGCTAGCAAACTCTTGGAAGCTAGGAGAGAGGCAAGGGACACATTTCTCTCAGAGCTTGAAGATGAAGGCTTATTTCAGTTCTGGTCTTAAAGACAGTGCTTCTAAGAGTTGCAATTGCAAACTACTTTTGATTTAACATTAATATTCATCAAAGGGCTTCCCTGGTGGCTCACATGGTAAAGAATCTGCCTGCAATGTGGGAGACCTGGGTTTGATCCCTGGGTTGGGAAGATCCCTTGGAGAAGGGAATAGCAACCCACTTCAATATTCTTGCCTGTTCAGAGGAGCCTGGTGGGCTACAGTCCGTGGATTGCAAAGAGTCGGACATGACTTCAGTTCAGTTGCTCAGTCATGTCTGACTCCTTGTGACCCCATGGACTGCATGGGGGTCACACCAGACCTCCCTGCCCATCACCAACTCCCGGATTATTGTTTGTAAACTTTTTTGATGATGGCCATTCTGACTGGTGTGAAGTGATACCTCACTATAGTTTTGATTTGCATTTTTATAATGCAACACCAGGTCCCTGGCCATCACCAACACCAAACTCATTTCCATTGTGTTAGTGATGCCATCCAACCATCTCATCCTCTGTCACCCTCTTCTCCTCCTGCCTTCAATCTTTCCCAGCATCAAGATTTTTTCAAATGAGTCAGCTCTTCACAGGTGGCCAAAGTATTGGAGTTTTGGCTTCAACATCAGTCCTTCCAATGAACACTCAGGACTGATCTCCTTTAGGATGGACTGGTTGGATCTCCTTACATTCCAAAGGCCTCTCAAGAGTCTTCTTTTGAGACATGGCTTAGTGACTAAATAACATGACTTAGTTACTAAATAACAACAGCAGTGTGTTTATGTGAATCTCAATCTCCCAATTTATCCTTTCCCCTCTTCCCCCAGGTAACCATAAGTTTTCTACATCTGTGAGTCTATCTTTTATAAATAAGTTTTCATTTGTATCACTTTTTTAAAGATTCCACAGGTAATTTCATATTGTATGATATTTGTCTTTCTCTACCTTATTTCACTTAGAATGATAATCTCTATGTCCATCCACTCACTGCAAATGATATTAATTCATGCTTTCTTATGACTACATATCATTCCATTGTATAGATATGACACATCTTTGTTATCTATTTCTGTGTCAGTGGGCATTTAGGTTTATTTTCTGTCTTGCCTGTTGTAAATAGTGCTGCAGTGAACATTGGGATACATGTATCATTTTGTATTATGGTTTTCTTGGAGAGATGCCCAGGAATGGGGTTGGTGGGTCATAAGGTAACTCTACTTTTAGTTTTTTATGAAACCTCTATACTGTTCTCCATAGTGGCTATACCAATTTAAATTCCTAGCAACAGTACTGGAGGGCTCCCTCTTCTCCACACCCTTTCCAACAATTATTGTTTGTAAATTTTTTTTGATGATGGCCATTCTGACTGGTGTGAAGTGATACCTCATTGTAGTTTTGATTTCCATTTTTATAATAATTAGTGATGTTGAGCATCTTTTCATGTACTTTTGGCCATCTATATGTCTTCTTTTGAGAAATGTCTATTTAGATCTTCTGCTTATTTTTTGATTGGGTTGTTTTATTTGACCTAGAGGTGCACGAGCTATTTGTATATTTTAATCCCTTGTCAGTTGCTGGGTTTGCAAATATTTGCTTCCATTCTGTGGGCTGTCTTTTTGTTTTATGGTTTCCTTTGCTTTGCAGAAGCTTTTAATTTTAATTAGGTCCTATTTGTTTATGTTTTGTTTTTATTTTCATTATTCTAGGAGATGGATCAAAAAGATATTGCTGTGATTAGTGTCAGAGTGTTCTACCTATGATTTCCTCTAAGAGCTTGATAGTGTTTGGCCTTATATTTAGGTCTTTAATCAACTTTGAGTTTATTTTTCTGTATGGTGTTAGGGAGTGGTCTAATTTCATTTTTATACATATAGTGGTCCAGTTTTCCCAGCAACACTTATTGAAGAACTTCATTAGAAAATGGATTGAATCATTTCCCCTTTCCTATTCAAGAGCAAACTTATTCTAATTAAAACCATAGATATTATCTCATTTAAGTCACCATATAAAAAATCTAAAACTTGTCAATATATTATGATAGGTGATCTTTGATTTCACTATGTACTGTTTTACAACATCATTCCATTGTTTTCTTCAAATATTTGTTGTTGTTCAGTCCCTAAATCATATCCAACTCTTCGTGACCTCATGGACTGGAGCATGCCAGGTTCCTCTCTGTCCTCCACTATCTCCAGAGTTTGCTCATATCAATATTCATTGAACTGGTGATGCTATCTAACCATCTCACCCTCTACTGTTCTCTTCTCCTTTTGCTTCCCATCTTCCCCAGCATCAGGGGTTCTCCACTGAGTCAGCTCTTCACGTAAGGTGGTCAAAGTATTGGAGCTTCAATTTCAGCATCTTCTTCAAGTATGATTTAATGTTTTATCACTTGACATTCCACTACTGCTTGAGAAAATTACTGATACCTGAGAAGCAGATCAGTATCATTTACTTTTTTGATTTTCTGATAGACTTCTTTTTAGAGCAGTTTGGGATTTAAATGTTAAAATTCACATATACCCCATGATGTTTCCCCGATAAACATCTTTTATTAATGATACATTTGTTATAAGTAATGACTCAGTACTGATCACTATTTCCAGCTGAAGTCCAGACTGAATTCAAATTTCTGTCCCAGGATACCTCCTGTCATTTACATCTTGTGTCTCCAGTGGTTTCTTACTGTGTGTTAAGTTTTCTCAGGTTTTCCTTATTTTTCATGACCTTGAGCATTTGGAGAAGTACTAGTTAGATACATTGTAGGCTTTCCTTCTGTTAGAATTAGGATAACGTTTTTCTCATGATTAGATGTTATAAGCTTTGGGAGGGAAGTTCAGTTCAGTTGCTCAGTCATGTCAGACTCTTTGCAACCCCATGGACTGCAGCATGCCAGGCCTTCCTGTCCATCACCAACTCCTGGAGTATACTCAAACTCATGTCGATTGAGTCAGTGATGCCATCCAACTATCTCATCCTCTGTCATCCCCTTCTTTTCCTGCCTTCAATCTTTCCCAGCATCAGGGTCTTTTCAAATGAGTCAGGTCTTTGCCTCAGGTAGCCAAATATTGGAGTTTCAGCTTCAACATCAGTCTTTCCAATGAATATTCAGGACTGATTTTCTTTGGGATGGACTGGTTGGATGTCCTTGCAGTCCTTCTCCAATACCACAGTTCAAAAGCATCAATTCTTTGGCACTCAGCTTTCTTTATAGTCCAACTCTCACATCCAAACATGACTACTGGAAAAGCCATAGCCTTGACTAGACGGACTTTTGTTGGCAAAGTAATGTCTCTACTTGTTAATATACTGTCTAGGTTGGTCATGACTTTTCTTCAAAGGAGTAAGCGTCTTTTTATTTCATGGCTGCAGTCACCATCTTCAGTGATTTTGGAGCCCCAAAAAATAAAGTCTGCCACTGTTTCCCCATCTATTTGCCATGAAGTGATGGGACCATATGCCATGATCTTAGTTTTCTGAATGTTGAGCTTTAAGCCAACTTTTTCACTCTCCTTTTTAACTTTCATCAAGAGGCTCTTTAGTTCTTTTTCAGTTTCTGCCATAAGTGTGGTGTCATCTGTATATCTGAGATTATTGATATTTCTCCTGGCAATCTTGATTCCAGCTTGTGCCTCATCCAGCCCAGCATGTCTCATGATGTACTCTGCATGTAATTTAAATAAGCAGGGTGACAATATACAGCCTTGATGTACTTCTTTTCCTATTTGGAACCAGTATGTTGTTCCATGTCCAATTCTAATTGTTACTTCCTGTCCTGCATACAGATTTCTCAAGAGCCTGGTCAGGTGGTCTGGTATGCCCATCTCTTTCAAAATTTTCCACAGTTTATTGCGATCCACACACAGTAAACTGGGAGGGAAGATCATGGGGTAAAATACCACTTTATCTTATATCAAGGATAATCCTATCAACATGATTTACTGATGTTAATGTTGACCTTTATTATCTGGCTAAAGTGTGTTTTCCAGGCTCATCTACTGTAGAGTTACTTTTTCTATGTCATTTCCATAGTGCAATCTTTGGAAGAAAGTCAATATGCACAGCCAGATCTTAAGAAGTAGGTATAATTCTACTTGTTGGAGTAGAATATTTGGATACATTATTTGGAATTCTTCCCCATGAGAAACTGGTCTTTTCTCTATTTATATGAATAAATCACATAGTAATATAAGTTCTTCTGGAAAAGTTAAAATATCATTTCTGTTAAAATGAATGTCTTTTACATTTTCTCCAGATAGAACATCATGGATCTAGTCTTTCCACAGGGAAAGATAGAAATAAAAATGCTGAAATAAAAGATTTTAAGCAATATATTCCAAACACACTATGGGTTAAACCTCAAAGTTTAATCATGCTTTCAACATGTCACACGTTTCAAGTTATTTGAAACCTCCAAACAATTTTAGTATGTGCATATCAGAAGTTCTTTCTCAATATATTGATATCTAAAATATTAAACATCATGATGAAGTTCTTATATCTGATTGCTTTTCTTTAAGCCATGATCTTTTGCACTTTAACCTTTCAACGTACAGACTTTTGCTGGCCTTATATAAACCAAAACAAACATTAAATTTTAAAACTAGTGGACAGATAACACATCATTTTAATGAAAAATAATGTCTTTTGTTTCCTTTAGAAAATATAACTGTGAATAATATGGTCATATTTTGCTTAAAGTTGTGACTGGTGAGGGCTTTAAGTACATTACTAATAAAGAATTCCGTAAGCCATATGGTAAACATGTCTTCAATGAACATCTGCTGAAAACTTAGGATTGAGCAGATTTAAGGGAAGAAATGAAGGGGAAGAGTCTAGAAGAGTGAAAGATGGCAGTGAGAAAGAAAATCACTCTACATAGATATGCATCTTTCTTTTTGTGGTAATACTTACGGCTCAAACCATGTATCACAACACACTCTACATATCCTTTTTTTTTTCAGGGATTTTCAATTGAGGAATAATTAATTAATAAAAGAGAAAAATGAAAATAAAACCAAAAAATATATAACATCAATAATACTCAAGCTGGAGATACACAGTGTTACATGATAAGATTATCAAAATTTTAGCTAAAGACATTTAAATTACTAAATGTGAAAGATGTACAAATGATTTATGCACAAAATTTGTTAAGCATGATGTGTTTCATTTCTCTTCAGGGTAAATTTAGAGTATCACATAAAATGTTGGCAGTATAGTATAGTGTATACTATATATGGTTTAGATTTATATTTTATAGATAGTACATTATATATTTACATAGTTTTTTTCTTGTCATAGCACATATTGCTTAGATAAACATAGAAGCTGATACATCTATTATTAACATTTGGTATTGTTTCAAGGATTAATTGCCTCATGTTGCTTGTTGAAACATATGCCAAGAAAATAAGCACTGAATAACATTTTACTTTGCATGAAAAATGAGGGATTCATTTAGAGATTAAAGCTTGAATGAATTTCTTTAAATGGCATTAATACAGATAGATTTTTCTTTTGAGGAAGGCATTTGTCACTGTGTTTCTTCCTGATAAAATTATACCGACATTAACCATTCTGTTTTAGGCATATGTTCTATAGATAGAGGAAGATTTAGGATGTGTTCTAGTAAAGCAGCTTAGAAATGACTCTCACAGGTGAATGAGCACCAATACAGATATTCCTGTGACTAGCCTTGTATTTATTTCCCTTATAGTAACTTGCCAAGAAGACAGTCTCATATATTCTTTTACTTCTCTGTACTTAGAAAAATAAATTTTTATCAATAGAACTCTGTTTTTTGCAATTATGTAAATTAAAAAAATATGAGTATCTTGGCAGAAGTCAGTCCTTGTGATTACTGGACATACTGGTTCACAATGGGAAAACAGGATTTGGTTTCAACCTGACACATTTGATTCATAATTTGCTAACCTTAGAGTTGACTTATTTCAACTGTGTGTGGGTGTGTATGTAATACAATGCAATAGACATTCATGTATTCATGTACTATATTTAACTCACTGTTCTTGCTATCAGTATGTAGATGAATCAGATAAGTGATATCCTTGAAGGATATTTTTGTTTAATGAGAGAGATGCTATAGCTGTGTCCTATTCAGCAATCAGAAAAGTTACATTTGTAGACTTGACATTAAAGAGATGTTAGATAGTGAGGTGGTTGTGAATACAAATTAGAGAATCACTGTAAAGTAATATCTATTATTATTAGAATAAAGTTGATAAATAAAATGGTAGATGTGTATGGAAAGATTGAAATTTTGAGGAAAGCCTGAAAGCTCTAAGTTAAGAATGGGGAATAATAAGATAACTTTACTATGTATTACATGTTGAGAAATTATGTATTTATATTTAATTATTCCTTATAAAACTATGGCTGTAGAAACTTGTTCAAATGATGTACATAATCTATCAAGACTAGTATGACTCTTATATAGTAGTTGGGTACTTACAGTAAGATCAAAGGAACCATATTTAACAATTATTGCAAAATTAGTGGTCAGTAAACATAAAAGGATTTATAAAATTCACATTAATTTATATTTAATTCCATTTGCTATGTCTAATTTAGACTTCTTGCCCCACTGTTAAGTTTTTTAAGTGAACTTCAGCACTTCCTACCTATAACACAATTTTGAATTGTGTTATTTAGTATTCTTATTTGAAAGGTAAAAACTGAAATGAGATGTTAACTGAGTTAGCAACATATAATAGATTTTCAAAATCCTTGTCTTGGATTTTTGGAAGCACCATGTTATAGTTTAGAAAAGTAGAGAACTAAAAAGAGTGTTGCTCCTATCTTGGCATAAAAGAAAAACAATTTGGATTAACTGCAGATTTGCAGATTTAGGGACTTTTGTGTACTGGTTCCAAAACTGAGGCCATAGGGCAAATAACTATCACAAAATCTAAAGGAAAATAGAGATGATAAGGTGAAAATGGAGCTGAGCATTTACTTTAAGTCAAGCAGTCAAAAGGTATAAAATGCCGAGCTGAGGAAAATATTAAAGTATTAATGAATAGCTAAAGAGAGAGGATCAGGAAGATCCCCTGGAGGAGGAAATGGCAACCCACTCTAGTATTCTTGTTGGAAAATCCCATGGACAGAGCCTGGCGGGTTAAAGCCCATTGGCCTGCAGAGTCAGATATGACTAAGCAAGTAAACAACAACAACACAGGTGAGTGTGGGTTAGGGAAAGAAAAGTATCAGCAATAAAGATTGAGGGAAATCCAGAAAAGGGTCACTCATGGCTCTGGCTGAGAAAAGAGATGGTGGTTACCATCTAAATTAGACGCATATTCCTATGTCCCTGTCAGAAAAAAAGCCTCAATTTGTAAGGGGAAGGACACCAAAGTGTAGCTTCAGTGCACAGGTAGAAATGCACCAAAGCTGGGGAAGGCTTACAGAAGAGTGAAAAAGAAGCTCTTCTGCTGGGGAAGAGACCCAGACAAGGCCCAGCACTCCATGGCAGAAATCCTGGTGAGGGCTGCAGACTCAAGACCGAAGTCATAGTGACTGTGTGACACTTGGTCAGGTCAGCCAGAACCTCCTCTCCAGCACACACACCACCAGGACAACATGCTTAAGTAAAATAACAGTGAAATATATCTGGGACAGCTGCAGAAGTCAGAGTTTTTCTGGAGAAAACAGAATGAAGACCCAAAGGTAAACAGGAGGCAAAAAGGTCTCAGTAGAGAAACCCGTGATACTTTCTACTTACATTGAGGGTAACCAGACCAACAACAAACTTTAAATACACACTTTCTAGATTAATATAAGACCTCAAATGGTAAAGAATCTGCCTACAATGCAGGAGGACTGGGTTTGATCCCAGGGATGGAAAGATCCCCTCGAGAAGGGAATAGAAACCCACTCCAGTATTCTTGCCTCGAGAATCCCATGGACAGAGGAGCCTGGCGGGCTATAGCCCATGGGGTCACTAACAGTTGAACACAGCTGAGTGATTTCCACTTCCACACTAAAGACCTAACAAGTAAAAGAGGTGCCCATGTCCTATTATTAATTGTTTTAAAATTTTACCACAATTTACGCTCGTACAGAATTTGTCCGTATATATATGGGTGTGTATTTGGCACATATGGCAACTCACAGGCATCCACACAGCTGAAAAGAAAAAGCAAGGAAGCAAAGACTCCTCATCTGGAAGGCAGCTGGGATCAGACCTACAGAGGGACAGGGATGAAACTCACAGAAGACTTTTCAGAAACCATGTCATCAAGGAGGCAGTCTAAACCTGCGTTGCCCAATCACTTCCTTTCAAAATCTTTGTCTTACTCAAACTTGGCTCCCTGAAATACTCTACATAATCTCATGCCTTTCCCAAAAGGTACATTAGCTATATTGGAACTCAAAATCAACTTACAGTCTGGGTAGGAATTAAACATCCACCAAGTAGTGGTGAGGAATATATGATGTTATGCTCCTAAGGTGTTTAGGGATGATCTTTAATTAGGAGATAGTGACTGCAGCCATGAATTAAAAGACACTTGCTCCTTGGAGGAAAACTTATGACTTACCTAGACAGCATATTAAAAAGCAGAGACATTACTTTGCCAACAAAGGTCCACCTAGTCAAAGCTTTAATTTTTCCTGTAGAAATGTGTGGATGTGAGAGTTGGACTCTAAAGAAAGCTGAAAGCTGAAGAATTGATGCTTTTGAACTGTGGTGTTGGAGAAGACTCGTGAGAGCCCCTTGGACTGCAAGGAGATCCAACCAGTCCATCCTAAAGGAAATCGGTCCTGAATATTCACTGGAAGGACTGATGCTGAAGCTGAAACGCTAATATTTTGGCCACTTGATGCGAAAAGCTGACTCATTTGAAAAGACCCTGATGCTGGGAATGATTGAAGGAGGGAGGAGAAGGGGACAACAGAGGATGGGATGGTTGGATGGCATCACTCAATGGACATGAGTTTGAGTAAGCTTCAAGAGTTGGTGATGGACCTGGCATATTGCAATCCGTGGGGTCGCAAAAAGTCAGACACGACTGAGCAACTGAACTGAAATGATTGGAATCAGAAGCAAATTATGCTTTCTGCAGAAGAGCTTTTCAGTTTCTTTTGGGCCTAACGGTAGTTCCATTGTTCCACTTATGGAAACCAGTCAAAGCTGTAGCATCATTAACAGTCATTTTCACAGACAAGTGATTGTCCCAGACAATCATGCACCTGCGGTGCACTGTGTGTGGAGAACAAGGCTGCCAGATATCCTCACCATGCAGACAACACTGGTGAGAGATGGAAAGTGGCTGAGTCTCCTGCAGGGAAGCAGTTTCCAATCCAGTTTGTAGATGTTAATGACTTCTGATTTCACTCAAATTTTCACTTGTTAATAGTGAATGACATCTATTTCTAAAAATAGTTGTTGCTCTTGTTCAGCCATTTAGTCATATCTGACTCTTTGCAGACTCCGTGGATTGCAGGACAGCAGGCTTCCCTATCCTTCACCATCTCCCAGAGTTTGCTCAAATTCCTTGACCATTGAGTCAGTAATGCCATCCAACCATCTCATCCTCTGCCATTCCCTTCTCCTCTTGCCCTTAATCTTTCCCAGCATCAGGGTCTTTTCCGATGAGTCTGCTCTTCACATTAGGTGACCAAAGTATTGGAGCTTCAGCTTCAGAATCAGTCCATCCAATGAATAGTCAGGGTTGATTTCCTTTAGGATTGCTGGTTGGGTCTCCTTGCTGCCCAGGGGACTTAGGATCTTTTTTAAAAATAAAAGTATAGCATTTGTGCCAGATTGTGATCTGTGAAAATTTTCTAAAAATTTTCAGTTTTTCTTGAAACTTTAAAAAATATGAAACTGTCTCATATTGTCTGAATTTGGCAAACATGCATTTTTTAATATTTTGCATGATGTTTTGGAATAAAGATGTAATAGTATTTATCCTTTGTGAAATACTATATTATAGTATAGAAAGAAAGTAGAAAAACAGAAATGAAAGATGAATCAAGTAGATAATTTTGTACACATAATTCTAAGTATTTCATATCATAGGAATAAACTTAGGTGTACTAATTCAGTTTTGGACAGATTTCTTATAACAGAATTGGACATAGACAAACGTGTTTTTTGATCTTGACTGTGGGTATAGAACTTTAGTGACAGAGCTTATATTTCAATTCAGATGAATTAATGCTGCTTTTCCTTTAATGCTGTTTTCAAATAACTTTTTCCAGTATTTCTTAAGAGTTATATTTAGGATTTCAAGCTCTTCGTGTGTCTTTTTTCTATTTCTGTTATTGAAAATGTTTTTCCAGTTCATATTTAATGTAATAATTCTCTTATACAATTGATTTTGTAAAGCATATTTACATGTCCATTAGAACTTTTCTTTCATGCTTTTATTAATAATCCTGGTTATGTAGTATATGTATATTAAATAATGATAACATTTGTGAGGTCCTCATTATGTAGCATTTCTGAAGTGCTTCAAGTCTGTGATGTTATTTCATCATCACAGTTATCCAGCACAATAGGTAGTAGTATCTTTTGCCTTTAGAGATGAAGAAAGTGAGACAGGGTTTAGAATTACCACCTGTTACTAAGGTTACCTACTTAGCAACAGATGGAGGTATAACTTGACATCAGCTGGTGGTCACCCTTCAAGCCCTTACAATATCACAGCACACAAAACCAAATATAGTCAGAAAAAAGTCATTGGTTTATAATATATTCCTATGTAAATTTCCATAATTATAACACAGAACATTCATATAATAAAGACTCTTTTTCTCAAAAATACAAATAACAGTATAAGTCTACATATGACATCTACACACACTTAATTTTTTTATGTTCTTCAAAGTGTTGTATTATTTGGTTGTAAACAACATTTAATTCAAGAAAATTCAAGAATAGTAATGTATTAAGAAAAATGGGTAAACTGTTTCTTAATATATTCTTCTGGGACCCCAAAATGAGAGAATAGTTTTCTTTCCCACTCATTTGGGGGAGTTTATATGCTGAGATGATTTTTTAGTTCAGTTTAGTCACTCAGTCGTGTCCGACTCTCTGAGACCCCATGAATCGCAGCACGCCAGGCCTCCCTGTCCATCATCAACTCCCGGAGTTCACTCAGACTCACATCCATCGAGTCAGTGATGCCATCCAGCCATCTCATTCTCTGCCGTCCCCTTCTCTTCCTGCCCCCCATCCCTCCCAGCATCAGAGTCTTTTCCAATGAGTCAACTCTTCGCATGAGGTGGCCAAAGTACTAGAGTTTCAGCTTTTAGCATCATTCCTTCCAAAGAAATCCCAGGGCTGATCTCCTTCAGAATGGACTGGTTGGATTTCCTTGCAGTCCAAGGGACTCTCAAGAGTCTTCTCCAACACCACAGTTCAAAAGCATCAATTCTTTGGTGCTCAGCTTTCTTCACAGTCCAATTCTCACATCCATACATGACCACTGGAAAAATCATAGCCTTGACTACACGGACCTTTGTTGGCAAAGTAATGTCTCTGCTTTTCAATATGCTATCTAGGTTGGTTATTGGCTGTAGTCACCATCTGCAGTGATTCTGGAGCCCACAAAATAAAGTCTGCCACTGTTTCCACTGTTTCCCCATCTATTTCCCATGAAGTGATGGGACCAGATGCCATGATCTTCATTTTCTGAATGTTGAGTTTTAAGCCAAGTTTTTTACTCTCACTCTTCTCTTTCATCTTCATCAAGAGGCTTTTTAGTTCCTCTTCACTTCCTGCCATAAAGGTGGTGTCATCTGCATATCTGAGGTTATTGATATTTCTCCCAGCAATCTTGATTCCAGCTTGTGCTTCTTCCAGCCCAGCATTTCTCATGATGTACGGTGCATATAAGTTAAATAAGCAGGGTGACAATATACAGCCTTGACGTACTCCTTTTCCTATTTGGAACCAGTCTGTTGTTCCATGTCTAATTCTAACTGTTGCTTCCTGACCTGCATACAGATTTCTCAAGAAGCAGATCAGGTGGTCTGGTATTCCCATCTCTTAAAGAATTTTCCATAGTTTATAGTTTGACTGTGTGATCCACACAGTCAAAGGCTTTGGCATAGTCAATAAATCAGAAATACATGTTTTTCTGGGACTCTCTTGCTTTTTCGATGATCCAGCGGATGTTGGCAATTTGATCTCTGGTTCCCATGCCTTTTCTAACACCAGCTTGAACATCAGGAAGTTCACAGTTCACGTATTGCTGAAGCCTGGCTTGGAGAATTTTGAGCATTACTTTACTAGTGTATGAGATGAGTGCAATTGTGCGGTAGTTTGAGCATTCTTTAGCATTGCCTTTCTTTGGGATTGGAATACAAACTGAACTTTTCCAGTCTTGTGGCCACTGCTGAGTTTTCCAAATTTGCTGGCATATTGAGTGCAGCACTTCACAGCATCATCTTTCAGGATTTGAAATAGCTCAACTGGAATTCCATCACCTCCACGAGCTTTGTTCGTAGTGATGCTTTCTAAGGCCCACTTGACTTTACATTCCGGGATATCTGGCTGTAGGTGAGTGACCACACCATCGTGATTATCTGGGTGGTGAAGATCTTTTTTGTACAGTTCTTCTGTGTATTCTTGCCATCTCTTCTTAATATCTTCTGCTTCTGTTAGGTCCATACCATTTCTGTCCTTTATCGAGCCCATCTTTGCATAAAATATTCCCTTGGTATCTCTAATTTTCTTGAAGAGATCTCTAGTCTTTCCCATTCTGTTGTTTTCCTCTAATTCTTTGCATTGATCACTGAGGAAGGCTTTCTTATCTCTTTTGGCTCTTCTTTGGAACTCTGCATTCAGATGCTTATATCTTTCCTTTTCTCCTTTGCTTTTCACTTCTCTTCTTTTCACAGCTATTTGTAAGGCCTCCCCAGACAGCCATTTTGTGTTTTTGCATTTCTTTTCCATGGGGATGGTCTTGATACCTGTCTCCTGTACAATGTCACGAACCTCAGTCCATAGTTCATCAGGCACTCTATCTATCAGATCTAGGGTTGATTTTTAAATGTTATTAATATGGATGCCAATTTTAGTAATTATTATAACTTCATTTCCTAAGAAAAAATTCTCCTAAATACAGTTTAAGATATGCTCCATATTCTCACATATTATTTTCAATGCCACATTGTTTAATCAAGGTTTTATGAAGCTGCTGACAGTTAAAACTCTGTGTCTGTCACAGAACTTTTAATGTGACATAGATAATTTATTCTTGATGTTGTTGTACAGTCACTCAATTGTGTCTGACTCTGAGACCCCATGTACTCCAGCATGCCATTATGTCACCATCTATTAAAGAAATTAATGATCACTTTTTTGAATGCAGCTTTGATGATTTGATTACAAATACAAACGGTATTTGTAAGCTGAGATATGTCATGTGTTCATTGACTACATAAACCATTTACCTCCTCATAAAATAAATATTTAATGTATGGCTCAAGCTATTTATTTGCTCCATTTTTAGCTGTATTTTCATGAAAATGCTGTTTTTAACAAATTTTTGAAAATTGAATCACTTAACCTTAATTTTTTTAAGTAAGTTGCAGTATGTATAATCAAACACATGGAAAAGTTCACAAATCATGCACTTAGTTCAAAGAATTTTTCATAAAATGAACATAATCTTGTCTCAAGTCTACATATCTAGAAATACAGTGTTTCCAGGACAAATAAGATTTCCATTTTAAAGTGCTATACAAAAAAACTAGAACTATTAAAAAAAAAAAAAAAAACAAATCTTCATGACCCAGATAACCACGATGGTGTGATCACTCACCTAGAGCCAAATATGCTGGAATGCAAAGTCAAGTGGGCCTTAGGAAGCATCACTAGTGGAACTAGTGGAGGTGATGGAATTCCATTTGAGCTATTTCAAATCCTAAAAGGTGATACTGTGAAAGTGCTGCACTCAATATACCAGCAAATGTGGAAAACTCAGCAGTGACCACAGGACTGAAAAAGGTCATTTTCATTCCAATCCCAAAGAAAGGCAATGCCAAAGAATGCTCAAACTACTGTACAATTGCACTCATCTCACAAGCTAACAAAGTAATGCTCAAAATTCTCCAAGCCAGGCTTCGACAGTATGTGAACTGTGAACTTTCAGATGTTCAAACTGGATTTAGGAAAGACAGAGGAACCAGAGACCAAATGCCAACATCTGTTGAATCATCAAAAAAGTGAGAAAGTTCCAGAAAAACATCTACTTCTGCTTTATTGGCTATGCCAAAGCCTTTGACTCTGTGGATCACAACAAACTGTGGAAAATTCTGAAAGAGATGTGAATACCAAACCACCTGACATGTCTCCTGAGAAATCTGTATGCAGGTCAAGAAGCAACAGTTATAAATGGACACGAAACAACACACTGGTTCCAAATTGGGAAAGGAGTATGTCAAGGCTGTATATTGTCACCCTGCTTATTAAACTTATATGCAGAGTACATCATGAGAAATGCTGGGCTAGATGAAGCACAATCTGGAATTAAGATTGCCTTGAGAAATATCAGTAACCTCAGATATGCAGATGACAGCACCCTTATGGCAGAAAAGGAAGAACTAAAGAGCCTCTTGATGAAAGTGAAAGAAGAGAATGAAAAACTTGGCTTAAAACTCAACATTTGGAAAACTAAGATCATGGCATCTGGTCCCATCTCTTCATGGCAAATAGATGGGGAAATAATGGAAACAGTGGCAGACTTTATTTTGGGGGGGGGGGGCTCCAAAATCACTGTGGATGGTGACTGCAGCCATGAAATTAAAAGATGCTTGCTCCTTGGAAGCAAAGTTATGACCAACCTAGACAGCATATTAAAAAGCAGAGACATTATTTTGCCAATGATGGTCCATCTAGTCAAAGCTATGGTTTTTCCAGTGGTCACGTATTGATGTGAGAGTTGGACTATAAAGAAAACTGAGCACCGAAGAATTGATATTTTTGAACTGTAATCTTGGAGAAGACTCTTAAGAGTCCCCTGGACAGCAAGGAAATCCAAGCAGTCCATCCTAAAGGAAATTAGTCCTGAATATTCATTGGAAGGACTGATGCTGAAGCTGAAACTCCAATATTTTGGCCACTTGATGCAAAGAACGGATTCATTTGAAAAGCCCCAGATGCTGGGAAAGATTGAAGGTGGGAGGAGAAGGGGACAACAGAAGAAGAGATGGTTGGATGGCATCACCGACTCAATGGACATGAGTTTGAGTGAGCTTTGGCAGTTGGTGATGGGCAGGGAAGCCTGGTGTACTGTAGTCATGGGGTCGCAAAGAGTGAGACATGACTGAGCAACTGAACTGAACTGAACTTTTAAGTAGCTCCCTTCCCACCAAGTCAATACTTTCTTTGCATGGAAAGTGTTTTCCCGAGTTTTAGATCATAGATTATTTTCTTGTTTTTCAAATCTACTTAGATAAAGTAATATATAGGCTTTAAAATATGTCTTTATAATTGTATATATTGTATAATTATTTGTATATATGGTTTTTGTGTGCATTCACACACATTGTCTTCTGTGTCTGGCTTATTATACTTAGTATTCATGAATATATCCATACTGTTGTGTATAGTACTTACTTAATTATGCATAACCATCTCTATTTGGGGCTTTTATGTATAATGCTATTATAAATACTGTTGAGGTTTTGGGGGCAGACATATGAACAAATAGGTTAAATATCTATGATCATAATTATTGTGTCACGGGTTTTTTTTTTGATAAGGTACAGTTGATTTACAATATTACATTCAGCTGTACAACACAGTCATTCAATTTTCTGTAGATTATACTCCATTTAAATTACTTACAAAATAATGGACACATTTCTCTGTGCTGTAAAATATATCCTTGTTGCTTATCTATTTTATACATAGTAGAATCTCTTAATTCCATACCTCTATCTTGCCCCTTCCCTCCCCTCTCTCCCCATTTGTACCACTAATGTTACATAGCTGAATCTGGTACTTCTGTTAATACATTTGTTTTGGAGGTTTTTGTCTTTTACTTTTTAGATTCTGCATGTAAGTGATAATAGTATTTGTCCTTTTATGACTTATTGAATTAAATGTAATACTCTTTAGGTTCATTCATATTATAGCCAATAGTATAGTCTCATGGTTTTTTATGCCTGAGGAGAATTTCATTGTGTATGTATGAAAGTGAAAGCTAAAGTTGCTCAGTCATGTCCAACTCTTTGTGACCCCGTGGACTATACAGTCCATGGAATTCTACAGGCCAGAATACTGGAGTGGGTAGCCTTTCCCTTCTCCAGGTGATCTTCCCAACCCAGGGATCAAACCCAGGTCTCTCACATTGCAGGCAGATTCTTTACCAGTTGAGCCACAAGGGAAGCCCTTGTGTATGTATACCACATCTATATCCATTCATCTGTTAATGGGCACTTGGGTTGCTACCACATCTTGGCTGTTGCCAGTGCTGCTATAAACATTGAGATGCATTTTTCTTTTTGAGTTGTTGCTGTTGTTCAGTTGCTCAGTTGTGTCCAACTTTTAGTGACCCCATGGATTGCAACACACCAGGCTTCCCTCTCCTTCACCATCTCTCAGAGCTTGCCAAAACTCAAGTCCATTGAGTTCAAGTTCATTGAACTCAATGGACTTGAGTCATTCAATGACTGAATGGACCATCCAATCATCTCTTCCTCTGTTATCCCCTTCTCCTCCTGCCTTCAATCTTTCCCAGCATCAGGGTCTTTTCTAATGAATCAGCACTTCACATCAGGTGGCCAAAGTATTGCAGCTTCAGCTTCAGCATCAGTCCTTCCAATGAATATTTAGGATTGACTGGTTTGATCTCCTTGCAGTCTAAGGGACTCTTAAGAGGAGTCTTTTCCAACACCACAGTTCAAAAGCATCAATTTGATGCTCGGCCTTTTTTATGGTTCAACTCTCACATCTGTACATGACTACAGGAAAAACCATAGTTTTGACTATACAGACCTTTGTCAGCAAAGTAATGTCTAAGCTTTTGAATTAGTGTTTTCATTTCCTTTCTACTACTGAGAACATATACTCAGTAGTAGAATCCCAGGCTTATGTAGTAGTTCTATTTCTTTTTTTAAGTTTTTTGAGGATCCTCCATACTGCTATCCATAGTGATTGCACCAGTTTACAAACCCACCAACAGTGTGCTAGGGTTCTCTTTTCTTCATATCCTTTCCAAATTTATTATTTATAGGCTTTTTTGATGATAGACATTTTGATAGGTGTCAGGTGATTTCTTGTTGTGGTTTTGACTTGCATTTTGCTGATGATTAGTGATATTGAGCAACTATTTGTGTGTCTTCTGGATATCTATATGTCTTCTGTAGACAAATGCCTATTTAAAGCTGTGCTCATTTTTTAATTGCATAGTTTGTTTTTTGCTATTGAGTTTAATGAGTTCTTTATCTAGTTTGTATGTTAGCCCCTTATAACCTATATGGTTTACAACTGTGTTCTACCATTTGGCAGGTTGCTTTTTTGTGTTGTTGATGGTTGCCTTTTCTGTGCAGAAGCTTTTTTTAACTTGATGGAGCCCCATTTGTTTGTTATTACTTTTGTTGCATTTGCTTTTGGTGTCAGATCTGAAAAAAATCATTGCCAAGACCGATGTCAAGGAGATTACCACCTAGGTTTTTTTCTCCTAGCAGTTTTATACTTTCAGGTCTTACATTCAATTCTTGAATTGACTTTGGGAGAATTTTTTGTGGTATTAATATAAGACAGTGGTCTGATTTCATTCTTTTGTATTGTATGTGGCTGTCCAGTTTCCCCAAATCTGTTGAAGAGACTATTCTTTTCCTGTTGTGTATTTCTGGCTCCTTTATCATAAATTTTAATTGGTTGCATGGACGGAGGAGCCTGGTGGGCTGCCGTCTATGGGGTCGCTAAGAGTCGGACACAACTGAATGACTTCACCTTCACCTTCATGCATTGGAGACGGAAATGGCAACCCACTCCAGTGTTCTTGCCTGGAGAACCCCAGGGATGGGGGAGCCTGATGGGCTGCCATCTATGGGGTCACACAGAGTCGGACTTAAGTGACTGAAGTGACTTAGCAGCAGCAGCAGCAGCATATGTATAGTTTTGTTTATAAGATCTCTGTTCTGTTGATCTCTGTGTTATTTTTTAGGCCATACCACACTATTTTTGCTACTGTAGTTTTTTTTTTAATATAAATTTATTTTAATTAGAGGTTAATTACTTTACAATATTGTATTGGTTTTGCCATACCTCAACATATACAATTTGCAGTCTAGGAGTCTGATACTTTCAACACTCTTTTTTTTTTTTCAATATTGCTTTGGCTATTCAGGCTTAACATTTATTTTTTATATTGCCGTTATATTAAACAATCTTGCTAATTTCACTTATGACTAAAGACTTCTATGAAATTATTTTTACACTTTTCTATGTAAAAATTATGTCCTCTTTTTATAATGACTTTTTCTCCATTAAAATTCTTATAAAATTCTCTCTCTGTTATGCCTTGTTTCAGTGACTAAGACATCCAGAGCAGGTTGAGAACTGATAATCATGATCATTCTTTTTTTTTTTTTCATTAAGAGGAAGAATTTTAATAATCCACAATTGGTTATCATTAATGATAACTATAGATTTATATATTCTTGAAGATATTTTTGGCCAATAATGGATTATCTTCTTTATTTTTTACTTTGCTAAATGTTTTTATTCCATAAATAAGTGATGGAATTTTATCAAATGCTTTTCTGCATCCACTGTGAAAACTAATTTTTTCTCACTTTTTTCTGTTAATTTTATGAGATAGATATTTTCACATTAACTTTTCTTATAAATCTTTTGTTTATTTTTTGTTTTTAACACTGATGTGTTGTATTTCTTTATCTCATGTATTGGCTTCCTTGGAATTGATTATATTTTGTAGTATTTCTTTTTATGAAATTTAGTTTATATGTTTGTATTTGTTTTTTTATTGTTTCCATAACAAACTACCATAAATTTAGTACTTTAAAAATAAATTATCTAATAGTTCTGCAGGTCAAGATCAACACAAGTTTCACTGGGCTAAAATCAATGTTTTGGCTTTGTTTTGTATGCTTTAGGAGAGGTTCTGTTTCCTTACCTTTGCTATCTTCCAGAGGCCTCTGAGTTTCTTGCTCATTGTTTTCACCACCCCCATCAAACCTAGTGTCAGCTGGTTGAGTCTTTTACACATCACATATGTCTAACCCACAGAGATGTGACTGCATCTTTTTTTACTCCAATCTTACCTGGCTCACCTGGGGAAGCTCCACCACTTTTAAGGACTCTGTGATTAGATTGGATTTGACAGACAATCCAGGATAATCTCCCCATCACAAAACCTTTTACCCTGAGAACATCTTCAGAGTTTCTTTCTTCACTTAAGGTAATATATTCAGAAATCACAAGTATTAGAATGTGGACAACTTTGGGGGTGGTGGAGATTATTTTTCCTACTAGGTGGTTAACTTAGAAATCTTTCTGTATATTATTGCCATAAGGTAGCCTGAATATCCTGACCTGCTCCAACTCTACAGAGTTTCCCATTATGCCACTCATACCTGAATATTCTAGAGAACAGATTTTTATTAAATATTAGGTCCCTAATGTAGGTGAATGAAATACAACAGGGCACAGAAAAAAAAAATTTAATGATATAAAATCCACTACTGTTCTTAAAGGTTTTCCTTCTATATAAATGGACTCTACACAACTATTCCATGAATCTCCACCCCACCTTGTCTCCTGTTTCCAGACTGTAATCCCCATATTACTTTTTTATGCTGTGATATTTAGTTATCCACTGCCACCTCAAAATGAGCTGTTTAAATACTTTTGCATTTGAAGTATTCATTAAGTCACTGTGCTAAAATCAAGGAAACAAATTATGTACTTCAGATCAATACTTATCAGAACACCAGGAAAATTTCAACAAATTTTAACACTTTATAATATCATATGTAAAATTATTGAGAAATTACAGGGAATAGCAATTTTTTTCTATTATAAGCATCCATCTATCTTGAGTTTTTTAAAAAAATCTAAAATATAAGCTCCATTACAGGTTCTTTAATAACTGTTTACATATGGGGAGGGAGGAGGGAGGAAGGTTCAGGATGGGGAACACGTGTATACCTGTGGCGGATACATTTTGATATTTGGCAAAACTAACACAATTATGTAAAGTTTAAAAATAAAGTAAAATTAAAAAAAAAAAAAAAAAACATGGCTGTCAGAGCCGTTGCAATTTTCTGTTTTCCAAGGCACATAGTAGTTCACTTCAGATTAGAAGGAGTTGTTCAGTGTAATTTACTATACACTAAAACAGTATTTAGCATATAATTTTTGGGTAAAGAATTGGACACTTGGCTACTTTTTCAGTTGAGACTATGTGGGTCATAAATATAAAGTGAAATTTCAATCTTTATTGCATTACTTATCCAGTGGAGTGTTTCAGATGTTCCAGAGTAGAAATATAAAATGTGCAAAACTCTTAGAATGTTTGTTTTGGTTTATATCTACTCTTAACATTGGCTAGTTATATAAACTAAAGTACTCCCCTCTTTTTTCTTATTGATAATATTTTAAGAAATTGGGGTGACATTAATTTGTATACTTTTTATTTTTTATTTATTTTTTCTTTTTTTTTAAATTGAGTCGGACAGGACTGAGCGACTGTACTGAACTGACTGATTCTATTTGAGCTTTCATCTCAGATCATAGGAGAGAAAAATACTTGCTAATATTAGCTTGGTATAATGACATCATAAATTATGTTTGCCTCATCTCTTTATAAATGAAAGCAACACTTTAATATTTGACACATTTTCAAGCAGTTCAGTTCAGTGCAGTCGCTCAGTCGGACTCTTTGCGACCCCATGAATCACAGCACGCCAGGCCTCCCTGTCCATCACCAACTCCTAGAGTTCACTGAGACTCACGTCCATCGACTCAGTGATGCCATCCAGCCATCTCATCCTCTGTCGTCCCCTTCTCCTCCTGCCCCCAATCCCTCCCAGCATCAGAGTCTTTTCCAATGAGTCAACTCTTCCCATGAGGTGGCCAAAGTACTGGAGTTTCAGCTTTAGCATCATTCCTTCCAAAGAACACCCAGGGCTGATCTCCTTCAGAATGGACTGGTTGGATCTCCTTGCAGTCCAAGGGACTCTCAAGAGTCTTCTCCAACACCACAGTTCAAAAGCATCAATTCTTTGTGCTCAGCTTTCTTCACAGTCCAACTCTCACATCCATACATGACCACTGGAAAAACCATAGCCTTGACTAGATGGACCTTTGTTGGCAAAGTAATGTCTCTTCTTTTCAATATGCTATTTAAGTTGGTCATAACTTTTCTTCCAAGGAGTAAGTCTTTTAATTTCATGGCTGCAGTCACCATCTGCAGTGATTTTGGAGCCCCAAAAAATAAAGTCTGACACTGTTTCCACTATTTCCCCATCTATTTTCCATGAAGTGATGGGACCAGATGCCATGATCTTTGTTTTCTGAATGTTGAGTTGACACATTTTAGGTTATATAAAACTAATATTTGGATACAAAAACTACATAAGATAGATATAATTTAGTACTGAGCTCTTATCAGTATCGCTTGCTGGGTTTTAGTCTTTAGGAATATTGATGAAATTTTTCTTTGGTATAATAGGCTGAAACCTATATGCCAATCTGGCTTTACCTATGATGTTTATTTCCTAGTTTGACAAAAATACAGTGTTTAAGTTTGTGCTGTATATCACACACATCTTTAAGCTGAAGCTGTTTCTACTGGCATACAAATACATATATCTACATTTATACTTTAGAGATACTGATATTTGTAAATGTTTTCTCTACTTTTTATTAATGAATAGCAACCTTTGTGCTAGTACTTTAAAAAGAGATAAAATTGAATGTGTTTATTATTATTGCAAATCTTCAGGTAGTGGTTTGACTATCTCATACTAAGTTTAATGTGATTTTAATGATTACTATAGAGGGAAATAATTAAGTCACAATTTTGACATATCCAGGAAGTGATCATTGTACGCAGCACCTATTAAACTGTGATATACACTGTAAATAATATCTGCCAGTTCAGCAAAAGTATGTTGTTGGCATTTGTTGAGATTCAGCTGACAAAGATGTCAGCAAGTTTACAAAAAATTGAGTTTTAAAACATATTTTCAATAAGTAGTATGCTAACTCAAAATAACTTTAATTTGGAACATGCCTTAGCCTTTATTCTGTTTTAAAAAGCAGATATTTTCTTAGATATTGTTGTTACCGTTATCTTATAAAGGAGTTAAATGTTTATTTTGCATTATTGTGTTTTCATGCTATCTGCAGAGTAGAAAGCATATAAATAATAGCAATATTTTGATATAGGAAAGATAAACAAATTCAAGGTATTGTAAAATATTGGGCTGGCCAGAAAGTTTGCTCAGGTATTTCATACTACTACTACTACTAAGTCACTTCAGTCGTGTCCGACTCTGTTCGACCCCATAGACAGCAGCCCACCAGGCTCCCCCGTCCCTGGGATTCTCCAGGCAAGAACACTGGAATGGGTTGCCATTTCCTTCTCCAATGCATGAAAGTGAAAAGTGAAAGTGAAGTCGCTCAGTCGTGTCCGACTCCTAGCGACCCCATGAACTGCAGTCTACCAGGGTCCTCCGTCCATGGGATTTTCCAGGCAAGAGTACTGGAGTGGGGTGCCATTGCCTTCTCCAGGTATTTCATAAGGTGTTACAAATGAACATTTTGGCCAACCCAATATTTCCAAAATGACTCCCAAACCTTTGGTTTATAAAAAATCTTCTTTGTTACTTCCAAATTTGACTGTATATCTAAAGTCTCAGTACTAGAAAGTCAACCACATAAGTTGCATCTTTTAACTCACTCACACCTCTGACTTGAATTTCTTTGCTTTAGCAACTTGCATATTAATATGGTGAAGGACCTTCATGGGCTATGTTGTCTTAGCTTAGATCTAGGATCCTTTCTTATTTAAAATTCCAATTCACATTGCTGTTCTACTGATTTATATTTATATATTTTCCATAAGGAAGTTATTTTTATTTGAAGGAAAATGGTTACTTTTGAAAATGTAGCTTTCCTAGAAAACTTTTAGTAGCTTATGAAACAGACCTCTTTATGTATTTCAGGGGTTGGCAAACATTTTCTGTGGAGAACAAGACAGTAAATACTTTTTGGTTTATGGCCCAAGAGGTACAATTGGAGTTATTTTGTATATACTAATGAAATAAAAAATAAAATTTCCATATTTTTTGAAGAAAAAATAGAAATATAATTATTTTTGCAATATACATCTAGTGAAAATAATGGAATTTTTTGAAGTGGTGGTCTCTTGCTTAACTGAAACCCTATTTTTAAAATTACCTGGATACTTTAAAATCACATCAAAGAATTCAATACCTTGAGATGAATCTAAGGAGTTAAAAGAATTGTACTCAGAAAATTATAAGACCCTGATGAAAGAAGTTGAAGATAATGCAAACAAATGTAACATAATTAAGATCCCCTGGAGGAGGGCAGGGAAATCCACTCCAGTATTCTTGTCTGGAGAATCCCCATGGACAGAGGTGCCTAGCAGGCTACAGTTCATGGGGTTGCAAAGATTCGGACACAACCAAATGACTAAGCACACACACACACAACTCATAAAACTCAACACACACACATAGAAAAATTAAAACTGGGCAGAAGATCTGAATAGACATTTTCCCAAAGACATACAGATGGCTAAGACACATAAAAAATAGTCAGTATCACTATCCAGGAAATGCAAATCAAAACCATAATGAGATATAGCCTCATACCCGTCAGAATGGCTTTTATAAGAAAAAACAAGTGTTGGCGAAGCCATGGAGAAAAGGGAAACCTTGTACATTGTTGATGGGAATGTAAATTGATTCAGCCGCCATGAAAAACAGTATTGAGTATTCCTCAAAAAACTAAAAATATGACAACCATACAAACCAGCAAAGCCACCCCTACATATTTATCTGAAGAAAACAAACATAAATTTAGAAAAGTGCACCCCTATATTCACTGCAGCATTATTTACAATATCCAAGATATAGAAGCAACTGAAGTGACCATAGATACATGAATGGACAATATGAATATGTACACACACACACACACACACAATGGTGTACTACTCAGCCATAAAAAATGAAATTTTGCCAATGAGACAACATGGATGGACCTAGAGGGTATTATGTGAAATGAGTCAGACAAGGACAAGTGCTATGTGATTTCACTTATATGTGAAATCTAAAACACAAAGCAAATGAACAGACATAACAAAACAATAGAGATAAAAATCCCCTTAGTGGTTGCCAGAGGGGGAGGAGAGAAATAGGTGAGGGAGATTAAGAGGGACAAACTTCTGGTTACAAAATAAATGTCATGACAATAATATGTACAGTATGGGAAATACAGTCAATAATAATGTAATGTCTGTGTGGTGACAGATGGTAACTAGAATTATCATAATAATTGTTTTGAGATGTATAAAAAAATCACTATATTGTGTAACAGGAACTAACATAATACTTTAGGTCAATTGTACTTCAAATATAAACCCATTTAAAAAGAGATCAGGTTTTGCTTACCAGAGGCAAGGGTTAAGATGAAGGAGAATTGGATGAAGACAGTCAAATGGTACAAGCTTCCAGTTATAAGATAAATAGGAAGTAGGGATCTAATGTACAGCATGG
This sequence comes from Bos grunniens, assembly GCF_055505025.1. Taxonomy (NCBI): domain Eukaryota; kingdom Metazoa; phylum Chordata; class Mammalia; order Artiodactyla; family Bovidae; genus Bos; species Bos grunniens. Next base: position 109,837,581 of record NC_141170.1, on the reverse strand, counting down.
TAAATATAAGTAACATGTTATGTATGAAAGCTGTTAAGAGTAAGTCCTAAGAGTTCTCATCTGTTTATTTTGTATCTATATGAGATGATGATTATACAGCAAACTTACTGTAGTCATTTCATGTTGTGTGTAAGTCAAATCATTATTCTGAACACCTATCCCTTTCAGCTATTCAGATAACCTAGATAATTTGAGGAATATGTGGTAACTACTATAACAGTGTGTTTCTACTTCCCTGGTTTATAGTTTAGAGCTGGAAAACATTTAGTCGTGTGGCAGTGTCTAGTGCTCTGTGTGATATTTAGCAGCATCGTTGGCTGCTCTCTGTTACCAATAGCAACCCCCTGCTCTAAAAACCAAAAATGTCTCTCTAAACATTGCTGGAAGTCCCCTGAGTATCAGGTCTCTCAGGATGAAAGCTGTAGTATTTTAACTGTAAAATATACAAACCAGTACCAGCAGGTGTATGAGAAACAACTGATAGCTAATTTTTCAATAGACAAAAACTGGAAGCCAGAAGAAAATTAAGTGATGTATCTGCAGTGCAGAAAGAAAAAGATTTTTATCCTAGAATTCATACACCATATATCCTTCAAAAAGCAAGGTGAAATTAAATATTCCTAAAATTTAAAAATTGACACACAGTTTGTCACTGGCAAATGTGTACTTAAATAATAAAGCTAAGTCTTCAGGCAGAATGTAAATGATTCCAGGGCAAACACTGAATGTAGAGTAGAACAAAGACCAAAAAAGCAGACAAATATTTGGGTAGTTTTGAACTAATATTGATGAAGTACTGTCCATGTGAAACAATAATGGAGTGTCATCAATAGTCAGCATGAAAGATAAAGTAACAAATATCCCTCTCCTTTCCTTCCTTTTTTTCAAAATAAAGAGAAAATAAAGTACAGTTGATAACAAATGTATGAAATAGTTTATATCCTAGGCATAATGCAGAGAAAAAAAAATACCTTCAAATCTATTGATGTAGCTTTACTTATTAGGTGCCTAGAAGTGAAATCTTGATGCAGTTGAGGAAAAAAACTTGAAAAGAATGAAACAAATCTAATTCTGTTGTAAGAATCAGAAAAATTCAAGTGAAACCATGAAATGTATAACTAAAATATTAATATAAAACATACACACTGTAAGATAATCTTCCTCTTAAAAGAAAATTCAGTGTTATCAACAATAAGGACTGTATACAATTAAATATGTAAACATGCAGTTTGTGGACTAACTACATCAGTTCAGTCGCTCAGTCATGTGTGACTCTTTTTGACCCAGTGGACTGCAGCATGCCAGTCGGCCCTGTCCATGACCAACTCCTGGAACTTGCTCAAACTTACGTCCATGGAGTCGGTGATGCCATCCAACCATCTCATCTTCTGTCATCCCCTTCTCCTGCCTTCAATCATTCCCAGCATCAGGGTCTTTTCTAAGGCGTCAGTTTTTTGCATCAGGTGGCCAAAGTATTGGAGTTTCAGCTCAAGCATCAGTCCTTCCAATGAATATTCAGGACTGATTTCCTTTAGGATGGACTGATTGGTTCTCCTTGCAGTCCAAGGGACTCTTGAGTCTTCTCCAACACCACAGTTCAAAAACATCAGTTATTCCACACTCAGCCTTCTTTATAGTTCAACTCTCACATCTATACATGACCTTTGGAAAAACCATAGCTTTGACTAGATGGACCTTTGTTGGCAAACTACAGCATTGGAGATAACATCTTTTCTTTCACTGCTCTATTTAAAACTTATTCAATGAGAAATACCTTTCCTATACCAGTAGTACAAACTTCTGTTCATTCCTGCACATAACTGAACTCCTAAAACAGAGCTTCCTCTCAGAAATTGAAAGTGTCCAGTCCAAGATATTAGCTCCTATGTTTTTATTCCAACAACTTCCCCACCTGTGGTTGGCATCATTCAACTGTAGATGGCAGCTGCCCGCCTCCTGAGGAAGAGTATAGAAGGTGCCCGCTTCCTTTCTACATTCTTCTCGTCCCTTACTAAGGAGATGACTGTTTTTAATCTGAGTAGAATCCAGGCAGGGGAAATAAGAGGAACTACAAAGATAGTATAGAAAATTCTGATGTGACTGATGATGGATAGGGTTGTGAGCAGACTGAGTGCTTTTGTGGTCCTTGTAGGGACCCCTCTAGGACTTCTCGCAGTAACATCCTCAGGCAGGCCTGCCTCCCCACATCTCCACTGCATACGCCACTTCTCACTGCTGGAGTCCCCCCTCTCCATTTCACTTAAAGCCTTTAGATTGACTCTGTCTCCAACATGATCCACATCTGTTTCCTGGGAAACACTCGTGTGTTCTATGATCTGCGTTAGTAGTATGTGATTGGTTCCTAAGTGTAGTGGCCATTCTCTCTCCTGTTCTGTTTGGATGCCTTCGCTGTTCTGATAGTCAGCCTGCTATATTCACATACTAAAAATAAATGTAATGCACATATTACACACCCATTCTCACAAACTCTGCTTACTATAAATGCACGATTGGATAGATGGATGGATGTTATTTTAAAAGACCTTTCCCATAACTGAAAACAGCTTGTTAGCGGGTACCAACAAAGGTAAAAGGATACAACAATGTTGATACAAAGAAAATATTAATACAAGAAATTGGTGGAGATAAAATGGAAAGTTGGTTCTGTGATTTTGTGATCTCTGCCTCGGTTCCCTCCCTTGCGAAATGAGGGTCATAACATGTATTTGACAGGGTTGACTGAATTAATCACTAAGGAAGCAAGTTGTGCTTTCTCCATTTTCTGTATGTAATTTAACCCTTTTGTTTTTTATTTTGTTTTCCTTTCTATCCTTCAGGAATTTGTTGCTAGCTCATTTAATATTGGGTTGACCAAAAAATTTGTTTGGGTTTTTCAATAAGATATTAGTTTTGCTTTATGTAACATATTGCAGTTCTTCTCTAGAAAGATAAATGTAGAATGGTGTGAAATATTTCTAGATCCTGGGTTTAATGGCTGTTATGTTAGGCTGTATTGCTGTTTTAGACATCTGAAATCTATATTCTAATTATCTGTTTAAAAACAAAACAAACAACAACAAAAAAAACTACAGACAGTGAACCAGGATTATATGGACTGATGGTTTTTGATACAAACTTTGTGTGCAGGTGAGAAAAACCCATAAAGCCATCCTATTCTTACTTCACTAATAGTTCCTCACTCTGATAGTCTCCCTGAAGGGATCCCAGGGTTCCTCAGCAGCTTCTTGAGGCTCAGCCGCACCACCTCATCTCTGTCCTTCAGGCAGTAGAGGGTATAGAGGCACACGGTTCCTCTCAATTTTACCACTAACCCTTTTCAATAATTGCCTGAATAATTTCTTTCATTATGCTGCTTCTCAGTCTGAGTAGTATACATAGCCAAAAATGCCTGCACCTTCAGAAAAAATAAAGCTAACACCTCAAATTTGCTCTTATGTCCCTTAAAATAATTTTCCCTGTAGCATTTGAACTGTGGAATATAGGTGATAAAGCAGTCAAAGAATTAGTTTATATAGTAAGTAGAAAATGCTTAAGAAGGTCGATATTAAAAAACATAGTTTATAATGTAGAATGAGAATGTGAATAACTTTGTAGCTGAGGTACAGATGACCTTGAACATAGACATATATGGGCTAGATAGGAGTTCACATTAAGCTGTGGAATTTCTGTAGACCTTTTTATTTTTTATACAACATTATCAAAACTCCCCCCCAAAACACAGCAAAACAAAACAAAACAAAAATCCTAAAATAGCAGTATTCACACACTTCAAAATCAGAAGATTTCCTTTTGCACAAAGCCTAATATAACTATAAAATAACAGTTTCAAGAAGAAATTCAGAATTTAATCACAAGAGCTAAACTGAAAACAAGACATGTTATTTTGTTAGTCATAAGAAAATTAATGTCTGGTATGAAAAATCTATAGAAGGACATTGTTTTCACTAAAAATCCATAGCTTAGGAGAGGTTTAATAACATTAGGTTGCTTACCCACAAAAGTAATTTTTACATAAAAATGAGAAATGCTGCTTGGAGGTTTTGGGGGAGGGTATTTTGTTTTTATCCTCTGAAAGCATTGTTTTACTTTTTTATTCCCATTTTATATCCTCAATGTGAGTGGAATTTTAACCTACGATAGAATTACGTTTTGTTAAATAAATCAAGATGAGTTTCAGTTGTCCAGTGTACCAGGTAAAAAATCAAGAATGCAAAAAATTACCCAATTTCTTTTATTCACTTGTTTATTCACATGTTTTAAGCATCTATTATGTGCTGGCTCTGTTTGAAATAGTACAGATACTAAATAATAAAACTGTATACCTTCTCTCACAAAACATTCTGTATCTCAGGTCTAGATATTTTAACCATCCATCTATCTAGGAAATAAGTTTTTTATTTAATTTATATATATACATATTTTTATATCATTGTTGGGACCGCAAAGATAACATGCTTATTCTACACATTCATGATTTCTGGGTACATTCTATTTCTTTCAAACTCTTCTTTTTTCCTTTAAGGATTAATATTATATTTTAAAAGTGTGCTTTTAAAAGGCAGTACAATCATACATACATACAAAATGAACCACTGGAAAATGAACCACTGGTTTTTATAAAGTTTGGTTTATTCAGCATGCTGGATCTCTGTGCCAGCTTTTCTAGTCGGTGGTCCCACATATCACGGTGCACACAGGGCAGGCTTCTCTCTTGCTCACATCACGATCTGACGCACATCCAGTTTCTCCTGAGGACTATCACTTACCTGATTCGGTCCTCCAAGATCATTCCTGTCTGTGACTCTCCATCCTTCAGGCCTCCCTCAAGGGACTTTTCAGGATACTCCTCAAGGCACTCCTCAGGACACTTGTCAGGATATTCCTCGGGATTTTGCACAGGGAGCTGCCCTGAAACAACAGCCCATCCAGAGGTGGTTTAAGAGGCATGTTTAAGGCATGCATAGACTCAGCACATAGCCCCACTGAACTGTGAGGAAACTGGACACTGACACTGATTGTGTGTCCAGGAACGATGAGGCAGCCTCTGTAATAGCTGAGATACTCTGCGGCCAGAATTATGTATGGTTATTTTTCGAAATCAACTCCTTGATCATAGGGAACTTAAAAATAAATGTATGAATTAGATGTTTTGTGACAAGATTTTATTTTGAAATAATTTTAATTGTCTCAAATAATGTTTTTTAATATTTTCATGTATTTTATTTTTAAAAACACTTGTAATTTTGCAAGCTAGCAGTAAAATATTGTCCTATTTTCTTAATTAGCACCATATGCCTGTTAAAGTTAACTGTGACTTTGTTTCATTGTAAATTATTGTAAAGTAAATGATCATGTCAAATACCAAATTAATCTCAAGTAACATGTGAACCATTTATTATCAGTATTTTTGGCTTTATGCACAGAGATGTATTTCAAAGATGACCTTAATATTAGTATCAATTGTGTCAATCTGACACATCAAATTACCACAGCTTAAAGCAATATTTAATCTCTGAAATTATTTTATAATTAGAGACATAGAAGAAATTTGAGAAATTAGCTAAAAAACAAGATACTGCATAACTTATTTAAAGTCCCTTGTTTTTTAGAAGAATGAGGAAAATAATGAAAAATTTCATGAGTTACCCATATGGTTTAGTATATGTCAGTATTCTCATGCTTTACTTATGAGTTTGACCTTATCAAAAAGCATCAAAATGTCCGGGATAATTCATAAGGATAGCTAGAAGTCTGAGATAAAACTCCTCAGTGCAAAAAAAAAAAACCAAAAAACTCAAGCCATTTAAATGGAAACCTAGACTCAAATTACTTCCACACATTAAAACAGGAGGATTTTTCATTTTCTATTTTCTAATAAGAGCATTCTTCAGAGCTGTAGGGTTAAGTTCTAAGCTACAATCCACTGCTTATTAGCATTCCCATTTTCCATATCAGTAGAGTCAAGTCCAGTTTTGCCATTTGTGGATAAGTATGGCAAGCTACAAAAGCATGTGTTTGCCATAAACAGCTCTAGCAAACTGCTCTCACTGAACAGATTAGATTCTCTGTAAGGAGAACCATCTGGACTGCACAAACCCCACTACTAGTGTTTGACTGCTATATCAACTATTTTTTTTTCTCCAATTTGTGAGAAGTAAGGGACAGGGAAGCCTGGCATGCTGCAGTCCATGGGGTCACAAAGAGTCAGACCCAACTTGGAAACTGAAGAACAAACATTAGAAGTACTATTAAATTTTTTTAAGGACAATATTTTACAAATTATTTTCATTATGACCAAATACTAAGTGCTTCCTGCTGCTTCTGACTCTCAACTACTAGCAATGTAAAGGTGAATTTTAAAATAACTAATTAATCCAGATAACAAATCAGATATTGTAGATGATTTATGTCAAAATGCAAAAATACTAATTCCTGATCATCATAAGGAAATAAAGTAAAGCTTGTAAAAAGTACCCTCTATAACACTAATATTTGATATTAGTTGACTTTAGGATAGAATATTTTTAAACCAAATTAACCCAACAAACTGGAAAATATCATGCATGAATATTGTACAATTTTTTTAAATGAACTAGTTCAGGGATTAATAGCTATTTACCCTAGGAGTTGTTTCACATGTTGTTTTGCAAAATATCCAAGGAAAACAAGGCAATGTTCTATAATATGCCACAATTTTTATAGCAACATAGCTATTTTTGCAAGGAAGGGGAGTTTCCTATCAAAAGCAATATTCCACTTAAGACTTTTATATAGAAATTGTCATCATAAGTGATATTCAAAATATCTTTTATACTGCAAGACTTACATGATAAATATAAAACTCCTACACTTATTCAGTAGTATATACTCAGTGGAAAACAGAAAGACATTAATAACAGCTTTTTTTTTTTCAGAGGATACTCAGGGAACAGAAACGAACACCAAGAATACTAAGATATGTTGATGACACAGTTAACACAACTGAAATGGCATTCCTTTTGGAGTAGGGGGTTAAACTTATTAAAAAAAAAAGTGTGTTCTATGCCTAGTGTTATATCTGTGCTGCCATTATCACCAAAAATATGCTTGCCAAGGCAAGTGAGGTGTATGAATGTTTGAGCCTCACAAAACTGCAATCAAGTGCAACTGTAAATACTATTGAATAAAGTTTACCATTGCACCAGTGAATAATACTTTCAAGACATTCAAGTAGCTTAACCCTTTGCAGTATTCTAAGATACCCACAGTGACAGTCATCTTCACTGTAGTGCTTGCTACAAGAGATGCATATAACTAGTTATTTTGGCTAAAATATGATGAGAAGGCATTCCTCACGTTCTGCATAAAAGTAACAGTATTAGACAGCTTAACATCAATCTCTAATAGACTGCTTACATGAATATTTCCTTCATTCATTGTGTTGGAAGGACCCAAAAAAACTCAAAAACCTATTTTTCCAGTTGACTGAGCTGGAGAAATGGAAGCTCCTCAAGATACAGATGGCACTTCACTATCATTTTACAGGTGAAACTATTTCAAGTTACAGTTCTGTTATAGTTCAGTTAACAAATAATCCTTGGAAGAAAAGTTATGACCAACCTAGATAGCATATTGAAAAGCAGAGACATTACTTTGCCAACAAAGGTCCATCTAGTCAAGGCTATGGTTTGTCCAGTGGTCACGTACGGATGTGAGAGTTGGACTGTGAAGAAAGCTGAGCACCAAAGAATTGATGCTTTTGAACTGTGGTGTTGGAGAAGACTCTTGGGAGTCCCTTGGACTGAAAGGAGATCCAACCAGTCCATTCTGAAGGAGATCAGCCCTGGGATTTCTTTGGAAGCAATGATGCTAAAGCTGAAACTCCAGTACTTTGGCCACCTCATGCGAAGACTTGACTCATTGGAAAAGACTGTGATTCTGGGAGGGATTGGGGGCAGGAGGAGAAGGGGACGACAGAGGATGAGATGGCTGGATGGCATCACTGACTCGATGGACGTGAGTCTGAGTGAACTCTGGGAGTTTGTGATGGACAGGGAGGCCTGGTGTGCTGCGATTCATGGGGTCTCAGAGAGTCAGACACGACTGGGCGACTGAAAGTTCAGTTCAGTCACTCAGCATGTCTGTCTCTTTGCGACTCCATGGACTGCAGCAAGCCAGGCTTCCCTGTCCATCACCAACTCCCAGATATTGCTCAGACTTATGTCCATGGAGTCCGTGATGCCATCCAACCATCTCATCCTCTGTCGTCCTCTTCTCCTGCCTTCAATCTTTCCCAGCATCAGGGTATTTTCCAATGAGTCAGTGCTTTGCATCAAGTGGTCAAAGGATTGGAACTTCAGCTTAAGCATCAGTCCTTCCAATGAATATTAGGGACTGATTTCCTTTAAAATGAATACTAAAAACCAATTTCCTTTAAAATTGACTGGTTTGTTCTCCTTGCTGTCCAAGGGACTCTCAAGAGTCTTCTCCAACACCACAGTTCAAAAGTATTAATTTTTCTGTGCTCAGCTTTCTTTATGGTCCAAGTCTCACATCCATACATGACTACTGGAAAAACCATAGCTTTGACTAGACAGACCTTTGTCGGTCTGTTTCATTACTGTTACATTACCTCTCAATTTCTCTCTAGAGTCAACCTGTCCTTTTTATCATGAAATCATTTACTTGCCACTCACGTTTAATAACTGTAAATTATGTCTTAATGGCATCTTTGGAGCTAGCATAAATAATTTTTTAAAGATACACTTTCAGGAGCCCATAATATAAATACTAGGTCTTTCCTAGACTGTTTTGTATATAGCATCTTACAAAGCATTATCAGGAATCTTTCATAGGTAGCAACTTCCCAAAAGATGGTGTAGGAGTCCTCTACAGTATCAGTGATCTGCTTTGGTTTCTCTACAATTATCTTCTGTCATCACTTACACAGAAGACAACCGCTTTCTTTTTCTCTCTCTTTTTGATCTCTTTTGTAGATTACCTTACTTTCAGATCATTAAAAACATTGTCATCATTCACTATAACTCCGGAAGTCAGTTTCAGAGCGTGCAAGTGGAATAAAGCAGCGGAAGCCAAGGGCAAAGGCGGGTTCCAGGAGGTGTTGGGGAAGCTCCAAGCACCCTTTCCGCCCCTGGCTGCTGCCAGGCTCTGTGCCCGACCCCTCCTTGCGACCAGGAATCCGGGCCGGAGGGCGGTCAGGAGAGAGCCTTTGGGGGCGGAATTCAGGTTAAACTGGCGATCTCAGGCCCTAGATCTGAGCTCGCGGAGACCTGGGCCCCCGTGTCCCTCGTCCCTCCTCTGGGCCCCAGGAGGCACGCCCGCCTCACCACAGCATCTTCCACTCTGGCTCTGAGGCGATGGGAGAAAGAGGGGCGCACAGGCAGCAGTCGGTGTGGGAAGAAAACAGTGTTAAGGACCTCTGGAAAGTTGATAAGGCACAGGTTTTTAATAGTAAAGTCTAGTGTTCATTTATTGGTTTAACTGAAAAACAATTCGAAGAAGGCAGTTGTATCTCTGGGACCCCAGGCTCTTCAGATCAGATTAGTCGCTCAGTCGTGTCTGACTCTTTGAGACCCCATGAATCGCAGCACGCCAGGCCTCCCTGTCCATCACCAGCTCCCGGAGTTCACTGAGACTCAAGTCCATCCAGTCAGTGATGCCATCCAGCCATCTCATCCTCTGTCGTCCCCTTCTCCTCCTGTCCCCAATCCCTCCCAGAATCACAGTCTTTTCCAATGAGTCAAGTCTTCGCATGAAGTGGCCAAAGTACTGGAGTTTCAGCTTTAGCATCATTGCTTCCAAAGAAATCCCAGGGCTGATCTCCTTCAGAATGGACTGGTTGGATCTCCTTGCAGTCCAAGGGACTCTCAACAGTCTTCTCCAACACCACAGTTCAAAAGCATCAATTCTTCGGTGCTCAGCCTTCTTCACAGTCCAACTCTCACATCCATACATGACCACAGGAAAAACCATAGCCTTGACTAGACGAACCTTTATTGGCAAAGCAATGTCTCTGCTTTTGAATATGCTATCTAGGTTGGTCATAACTTTCCTTCCAAGGAGTAAGCGTCTTTTAATTTCATGGCTGCAGTCACCATCTGCAGTGATTTTGGAGCCCAGAAAAATAAAGTCTGACACTGTTTCCACTGTTTCCCCATCTATTTCCCATGAAGTGATGGGACCGGATGCCATGATCTTCGTTTTCTGAATGTTGAGCTTTAAGCCAACTTTTTCACTCTCCACTTTCACTTTCTTCAAGAGGCTTTTGAGTTCCTCCTCACTTTCTGCCATAAGGGAGATGTCATCTGCATATCTGAGGTTATTGATATTTCTCCAGGCTCTTAGATGTATGTATATTGAAAGAACAATTTTTTCTTTTTAAAGTATCTTAGAAATAACAATACTGAGTATATAACAATTTAATGCTTAAAATATGCAAGGCTCCAACTAACTTTATTCCTTAAAAATCAGAATGACTATGATCTCTTCTAATAACCATAGAGCTGTTTGTTATTCAAACCAAAATGGATAGAATACTATCTATGCTTATATCCATATTCTAACAAAAAAGAGAGCTTGAGCCGTTTTTTAATTGATATTGTGTGTAATATTTATATTGGTAAATTCATCAATGATTTAGGGAAATACTGTAGTCAGATAGTAGATATCACAATACAAAGTATGCATTAACGTTTCTTCATTTATAATAATTCTTGATATTTCATAAGATGTAGAAAATTAACATTTTCATGTTGTGATTGATGGTCATAGGTATGGACTATACTGTGTTTCAAAAGATCAATTTTTATTTCTTTGTTTATGAAGAATTAGTTAAATTTTAAAATGTATCTAATAGGCTTGTTGTGTCTTATTATAAATGCTTATATTGTTAATGGCACTACTCTTGCATAGTATGGAAATGTATCTTATTGTCATGCAGTCAGATAAATATGGGATTTTCTGACCATGAACTATGAAACTATTTAGAGTTTATTCAACTATAAGTGGTGTAAAATGAGTACATTACTAAAGTCAATTTACTTTTAAAATATAATCTTCTTGTTAAACTCATATACATAATTATTATTTTGGTGTTTTATTGGTTATAAGCTTCAATAATTGAAATGTATTTTCTGTCAAGTTTTTTAGAAAATTTGAATGAAACATGGAGAAAATGAGATAATTAACCCCAGAGTAATGTATTGATCCCTAGACATTCTTATTTCATCTATTCCTCTAATTCCCATGCCTCTAGAAGTCTTAGTGAATTTACTTTTTGAATGACAAGATGTTCCAGGAGTTATATGTAGTGTTTTCCTACCCTTGTCCTGAATTTAATCATTTCTCCAAGAATCCCTAAACACTTTAATGTTTAAGCACATTCAGATACCATATAGGTGCTGTGAACATCTTTACTGCTACAAAATCATTGTTCCTAAGTTCTTTATAAAGTTTTATGAGGAAAATAGTATGAATTCTAACTGATATTTCCAAAATGAATTTAGAAACACAATTTTTATTTATTCCTTTTCATTTAAAAATGTCTACTTCTTTGTTCTAATGTTGAAAATATTGGTTCCCAATAGCATCAGCAGTATTTTATATTTTACATAAAATTTTGTATACCAATATTGTTAATAAGAATAGAATTACTGAATCAGTATTTTATGATTTAAATTATATATTAGATTATTCTAATATAGTACTAATACAGTACTCTATATAGTACTCTTTGTACTCTAATATAGTACAAAGAGTTGGATATGACTGAGCGACTGAACTGACTGAACTGAACTGAATATAGTACAACCATTAGTATATTTTTGTATATATTAATATGTATGAATATTTTATATTTCTATATATCCAGTGTTAGGAACGTAGAATCAAATGACTATAACTTAAATTCACTTGAAATATTTATTGCTGATAACCCAATAGTATCTTTGCATTAAAAAAATCTAATTGCTAATTTTTAAACTTAATTTTATTATGTTAAACTACTTATAAGTTGTATAGTAAAACTTAAAGAATTGCCTTCATGGAAGTCTTGTTGCTATTGTGACTTTTCTATTCTATTCCCTTCATTCCATATAGCAATATTCTATTGGTGTTTTTACTATTTCCTTTCATTTTTACAAGTTGTAAATCATTGTGTTTCTATATTGTATTAACTCTTCATTCAGTTCAGTGTAGTTCAGTCACTCAGTTATGTCTGAGTCTTTGCGACCCCATGAATCACAGCATTCCAGGCCTCCCTGTCCATCACCAACTCCTGGAGTTTACCCAAACTCACGTCCATCGAGTCGGTGATGCCATCCAGCCATTCATTCTCTGTCATCCCCTTCCTCTCCTGCCCTCAATCTTTCCCAGCATCAGGGTCTTTTCCAAAGAGTCAACTCTTCGCATGAAGTGGCCAAAGTACTGGAGTTTCAGTTTCAGCATCAGTTCTTCCAATGAACACCAAGGACTGATCTCCTTTAGGATGGACTGGTTGGATCTCCTTGCAGTCCAAGGGACTCTTAAGGGTCTTCTCCAACACCACAGTTCAAAAGCATCAATTCTTTGGTGTTCAGCTTTCTTCACAGTCTAACTCTCACATCAATACATGACTACTGGAAAACCATAGCCTTGACTAGATGGACCTTTGTTGACAAAGTAATGTCTCTGCTTTTGAATATGCTGTCTAGGTTGGTCATAACTTTCCTTCCAAGGAGTAAGCGTCTTTTAATTTCATGGCTGCAGTAACCTTCTGCAGTGATTTTGGAGCCCCAAAAAATAAAGTCTGACACTGTTTCCACTGTTTCCCCATCTATTTCCCATGAAGTGACGGGAACAGGTGCCATGATCTTAGTTTTCTGAATGTTGAGCTTTAAGTCAACTTTTTCACTCTCTTCTTTGACTTTCATCAAGAGGCTTTTGAGTTCCTCTTCACTTTCTGCCATAAGGGAGATGTCATCTGCATATCTGAGGTTATTGATATTTCTCCTGGCAATTTTGATTCCAGCTTGTGCTTCTTCCAGCCTGACATTTCTCATGATGTACTCTGTATATAAATTAAATAAGCAGGGTGACAATATACAGCCTTGACGTACTCCTTTTCCTATTTGGAACCAGTCTGTTGTTCCATGTCCTGTTCTAACTGTTGCTTCCTGACCTGCATATAAGTTTCTCAAGAGACAGGTCAGGTGGTCTGGTATACCCATGTCTTTCAGAATTTTCCACAGTTTATCATGATCTACACAAAGGCTTTGGCATAGTCAATAAAGCAGAAATAGATATTTTTCTGGAACTCTCTTGGTTTTTCTATGATCCAGCAGATGTTGGCAATTTGATCTCTGGTTCCTCTGCCTTTTCTAAAACCAGCTTGAACATCTGGAAGTTCATGGTTCATGTATTGCTGAAGCCTGGCCTGGAGAATTTTGAGCATTACTTTACTAGCATGTGAAATGAGTGCAATTGTGCGGTAGTTTGATTATTCTTTGGCATTGTCTTTCTTTGGGATTGGAATGAAAACTGACCCTTTCCAGTCCTGTGGCAACTGCTGAGTTTTCCAAATTTGCTAGCATATTGACTGCAATACTTTCACAGGATCATCTTTCAGGATTTGAAATAGCTCAACTGGAATTCCATCACCTCCACCAGCTTTGTTCGTAGTGATGCTTTCTAAGGTCCACTTGCCTTTACATTCCAGGATGTCTGGCTCTAGGTGAGTGATCACACCATCGTGATTATCTGGGTCGTGAAGATCTTTTTTGTACAGCTCTTCATTAAGTACATTCAATATACCCACATCTGATTTTCACATTAATCTTAGCTAAACAATGCATCTTATAACTAACTTTATAGAAATAAAGAGTATTATCTATTGCTCTACACAACTATTATGTAATATAATAATACAACTGCTAAAACAAGTCTTCTTAAAAAATGTAGTGTAATTGACATATGATGTTTTTTTATATTAGTTTCATGTTTACAACATAGTGATTTGATATTTTTATACATTGTGAAATGAACAACTCAATAAGTCTGGTTAATCTCTCTCACTATACATGGTTTAAAATTTACTTCTTGTCAAGAGAAGTTTTAAGATTTATTCTCTTAGCAACTTTCATATATACGAGTGTTATTTTATTTACTATAGTTTCCATACATTACATCTCCATGACTTCATAACCAGAAGTCTGTACTTTTTGATCCCATTCAACCATTTTGCCTATCTCCCACTACCCAGCCCACTACTGGCAAATACAGTACTCTATATCTATGATTTTTTTTTTTCTTTTTTACTGGCTTCTTTTGTAAGTGAGATTGTATATATTTGTCTTTCTCTGTCTAATTTGCTTTGTCTAACATCATGTCCTCAAGATCCATCAGTGATATCAATATAGCAATATTTTCTTCTTTTTATGGCTGAATAATATTCTGTTGTATATACACACACATAACACATTCATCCACCCATGGACACTTAGTTTCCATGTCTTGACTATTGTAACTAATGCTAAAGTGAACGTGGGATTGCATATAACTTTTTGAGTTAGTGATATTTTTTCTTTGAATAAATACACAGAAAATGGGATTGCTAAATCATATAGTACTTCTATTTTTAATTTTTTAAGTCATCATATTGTTTTCTACATAGTGGCTGCACTAATTTATGTTGCCATCAATCATGCATGAGTTTCCCATTTTCTGCATCCTCACCAACACTTGTATCTTCTAGCCTTTTTATTAATACCATTTTAACATGTGTGAGGTGGTGTTATATCATTCTGGTTTTGATTTGCATTTCTCTGATATTTAGCAATGTAGAGCATTGTTTCTTTGAAAAAAAAAAAGTTCAGATCCAAGTTCTCCTGTTCAGTTTAACTTTTCATTTCTTGATGATTCCTTTGTTGTGCAGAAGGTTTTTAGTTTGATGTAGTCTCACTCCTTTATTTTTCCTTTTGGTGTGAAATTCAGAAAATCATTACCAAGACCAATGGGAAGAATAATACCACCTAATTTTCTGTTAGGAGTTTTTTAGTTTCAGGTCTTACATTCAAGTCTTTATTATATTTTGAGGGTTTTTTTGTATGTAATGTAAGATGGTACAGTTTCTTTTCTTTCTTTGAATTTGGCTATACAGTTTTCTCAAGACAATGTGTTGAAGGTACTGTCTTCTTCTATTATATTTACTTTCGTCTCTTGTCCTTTGTCATAAATTAATTAGTCATAGATGTGAGGGTTTATTTCTGGACTCTATTCTTTCCATTAGTCTGTGTGTCTGTTTTGATGGCCATAGATACTGTTTTGGTTACTGTAGCATTGTAATATAGTTGGAAATCAGGGAATGTGATGATTCCAGGTTCTTCTTTCTTAAGATTGTTTTGCCTATTCAGAGTCTTTCTATTTATACAAATTTTAGAATTTTTTATTCTTTTATATTGAAATGCCATTGAAATTTTAATATGGGTTGAATTAAATTTGTAGCTTGCTTTGGGTGATATGGACATTTTAACAATGTTAATTCTTTCAATCCATGGGTATCTTTCTATTTATTTCGTTGGTCTTCAGTTTCTTCATGAATGTCTTATAATACTCTGTGTACAAGTCTTTCACCTCCTTGGTTAAATTTATTCTTTTTTGATGCCATTAATTTCTCTTTCTGATAATTCATTTATCATTGTATATAAATGCAACAGTTTTCTATATACTGATTTTGTATCTTGTAACTTGACTACATTTATTATTTCTAACAGTTTGTGGTAGAGTCTGTACAGCTTTCTATATATAATATCTGAAAATAGTGACAGTTCTACTGGCATCTGAAAATAGTGACAGTTTTACTTTTTTCCTTTGCATTTGGGATGGATTTTGTTTCTTTTTCTTGTCTGTTTTCTCTGAATAGGAGTTCCAGTACTATTTCAAATGAAAGTGATGAGAGTAGACATCCTTGTCTTGTTCCTGAGTTTGAGGAAAAGTGTTAGATTTTCTCCACTGAGTGTGATGAGAGCTGTGGCTTGTCATATACTTCATTTATTATACCGAGGTATGTAAGCTGGATATCTCCTTTGTTGAGTGTTATTTTATCATAAATAGATACTGAATTTGTCAAATGCTTTCTGAGATCTATTGATATGATAATATCATTTTTATTGTTTGTTTTCTTAATGTGGGATATCACATTGAAAGATTCACAGATGCCAAATCAACCTTGCATCCTTGGAATAAATCTCACTTGATGATGATGTATGATACTTTTACTATATTGTTGAATTCAGTTTGTGAATATTTTGTTGAGAATTTTTGCATGTGTGTTCTTCAGGAATATTGGCTTGTAATTATCACCAATCTGATCATCTTAAGCTTAGTTTCTTATTGTGTTTTGTTTATTGGGAAAGTGAAATAGAAGTTCCCACTTTAAGGAGCTAACAAGTAGACTGCTAGGAGTAGAAATCACGGAATTTGAGGTAATAGTCTTTCCCATTTTAAGTTATTGTGGAATAGTTTAACATCTCCTGAATATAATGATGTGGTTTTTATGGCTCCCTATAACTATGAATAAAGTGTATTCTCATTGATTAAAAACAAATTTCCTTGCCATTAATTCCAAGTATGTTTGATTGATGATATTTCATTGAATTCTATGCATGTCCATTTGAGTTTTAGTGTTGGATATAAATAGAGAATAACCCTTGATGTCTTCACTTTGGGCACATGGGTGAGAATAACTCTTTTATTTTTTTAACTCAGGTGAGAAGTCCAACACTACTTATCATTATTATGTGTTATTGTACTACAAGTAACAGTGTCCTTACTTACATAAGTATACTTACTTATTTCTCAGTTAATGGTGTGGCAGTCACTGAATGTCCACTCTAATCTTTGTCTCAGTCACACTGAGGCAAAATTAAAATCAACAGCAATACTTCCCTCCTTCACAAAATCTTAGTTGTCTCTGAAAGGACAATTAAGAAAAATGAAAAGAATGTAGAAGACACAATCAAGGTGTAGATACAAATCAGTAAACAAATTACAGTAAAGTGAAATATCTTGACACTAAGGAAAAATGTATAATAAAATTAAAATTAACTATTTTTCATTACATTTAAATATTCTATGAGCAAACATAAAAGGAAATTTAATTCATGCTCTGGATTTGCTTTATTACAAACTGATTACTTTAAAAAAGAAACCTATTACCAAGCCATTAATGTATTGCTTCATTTGATTTCAGATATTTCAGTGAAAAAGTAATCCCGTGACTGTATTTTAAGATCTTAGTTTTACTAAAGCTTTAAATTCTTTTCTATATCTTATTGCTGATCAAGAGCAGTAAATTACACCTTCATGTTGTAGCACTCTCAATCTAGATTCAAAAAGGCCTAACTGATTCTGACTATAGATTTCATGTTAATTAGAGTTTGTTTAGTAGCTGCAAAATGTTAGGCAGTTAACCAAACTAGAAAAGACAAGCGTATTTAAATTGAGCAGAAATGTAACTTATTGTGACTGATCCCATTACCTATTAAGGACATGTTATCCAAACTAGCGCCTGAAGTAATCAAATGCAAGGTTATACACTAATGAAGTACATACTCTGATTTGAGAAAGGGACAAATAATGTCTGGAAATTATGTCTGACTACTGGACAACAAATTTGTAATGTTCAAGGAGAGAAGGGGAAAGGTGAGAGAGAGAGGTTGTGTCTGACTTTTACAGTAGTGGAAAAGACTCCAGGACTGTTTTACTATGGCAATAATTGTTATTGGTTAGTTTCTGTCTGGGGATCCCCAGTGGCTCATGGTAAGCAATCCACCAGCAATGCAGGAGATGTAGATTCAATCCCTGGGTCAAGAAGATTCCCTGGAGAAGGAAATGGTAATCCACTCCAGTAATCTTGCCTGAAGAATCCCATGGACAGAGGAGCCTGGCAGGCTACAGTTCATGAGGGTCACAAAGAGTTAGACATAGCTGATTGGAAGGACTGAAGTTGAAGCTGAAACTCTAATACTTTGGCCACCTGATGCAAAGAGCTGACTCATTTGAAGAGACCCTGATGCTGGAAAAGATTGAAGGTGGGAGGTGAAGGAGATGACAGAGGATGAGATGGTTGGATGGCATCACCGACTCGATGGACATGGGTTTGGGTAAACTCGTGGAGTTGGTGAGGGAGGGACAGGGAGGCCTGACGTGCTGCTGTTCATGGGGTCACAAAGAGTCAGACATGACTGAGCGACTGAACTGAACTGAAGCGACTCAGCAACAGCAGAAGTAGTTTCTGTCTACCTAACCTTCTAATGAAATAAATATATGTGGGTATTATACCTTGTTTCTACCATCATATCAAATAATTTTATCATTTTATATTTTTAAGTGGAATAT
Source organism: Bos grunniens (assembly GCF_055505025.1). NCBI lineage: Eukaryota > Metazoa > Chordata > Mammalia > Artiodactyla > Bovidae > Bos > Bos grunniens. Next base: position 109,819,188 of record NC_141170.1, on the reverse strand, counting down.
AATATGAATATATTGTTGATACTTCTGCAATACTTATTTCATATAACATATTCAAATATTGTTGTTGTTCAGTCACTCAGTTGTGTCTGACTCTTTATGACCCCATGGATTTCGCACACCAGGCTTCCCTGTCCTTCACTATTTCCCAGAGTCTGCTCAGACTCATGTCCATTAGTTGGTGATGCCAACCAAGCATCCTGTCCTCTGTCATCCCCTTCTCGGCCTGCCTTCAGTCTTTCCATAGCATCAGGGTCTTTTCAAGTGAGTTGGCTCTTCCCATCAGGTAGCCAAAGGACTGGAACTTCAGCTTAAGCATCAGACCTTCCCATGAATATTTAGGGTTGACTTCCTTTAGGATTATCTGGTTTGATATCCTTGCTGTCCAAGGGACTCTCAAGAGTCTTCTCCAGCACCACAGTTCAGAGACATCATTGCTTTGGTGCTCAATCTCTTTTATTGTCCAGCTCTCACATCCATACCTGACTACTGGAGATACGTAGTTTTGACTATCTGTACCTTTGTCAGCAAAGTGGTGTCTCTGCTTTTTAACACACTGTCTAGGTTATTCATAGCTTTACTTCCAAGGAGCAAGAATCTTTTAATTTCATGGCTGCAGTCACCATCTGAAGTGATTTTGGAGCCCAAGAAAATAAAGTCTGTCACTGTATTTTTTATGTTTTCATTGTTTCCCCATCTATTTGCCATGAAGTGATGGGAGCAGATGCCATGATCTTAGTTTTCTGAATCTTGAGCCTTAAGTCAACATTTTCACTCTCCTTTTTCACTTTCATCAAGAGGCTCTTTAGTTCTTCTTTGCTTTCTGCCATAAGGGTATTGCCATCTCCATATCTGAGGTTATTGATATTTCTCCCAGAAATCTTGATTCCAGCTTGTGTTTCATCCAGCCCAGCATTTGTCATGATGTACTCTGCATATAAGTTAAATAAGCAGGGTGACAATATACTGCCTTGACGTACTCCTTTCCTAATTTGGAAACAGTCCATCGTCCCATGTCCAATTCTAACCATTGCTTCTTGACCTGCATACAGATTTCTCAGGAGGCAGGTCAGGTGGTTTGGTATTCCCATCTCTTTTAAGAATTTTCCACAGTTTTTTGTGATCCACATGGTCAAAAGCTTTAGCATAGTCAATAAACCAGTAGATGTTTTTCTGGAACTCTCTTGCTTTTTTGATGATCCTACAGAGGTTGGCAATTTGACCTCTGGTTCCTCTGTCTTTTCTAAATCCAGCTTGTTCATCTAGAAGTTTTCAGTTCACATATTGTTGAAGCCTAGCTTGAAGGATTTTGAGAATTACCTTGCTAGCATGTGAAATAAATGCAGTTGTGTGTTAGCTTGAACATTCTTTGGCATTGCCTTTCTTTGGGATTGGACTGAAAACTGACCTTTTCCAGTCCTGTGGCCATTGCTGAACATATTCAAATCACAAAAGAAAAGTAAGCTAATTTGTTGAAAAAAATTTGTGTCATATACTTGTCAGTTTTCAAAAGTCTGGCACAATCAGAACAGGTAATTATTTTCAAGAAAATATTAAATCATGAGTCAAATTCCAAAATCTAGGCTCACCATCATTGAATTGCATAGGATTCTCCTTTTTTTTCCCTTTCAGTTATCAGATCAGATCAGATCAGTCGCTCATTCGTGTCTGACTCTTTGTGACCCCATGAATCGCAGCACTCCAGGCCTCCCTGTCCATCACCAACTCCCACAGTTCACTGAGACTCACGTCCATCCAGTCAGTGATGCCATCCAGCCATCTCATCCTCTGTCGTCCCCTTCTCCTCTTGCCCCCAATCCCTCCCAGCATCAGAGTCTTTTCCAGTGAGTCAACTCTTCCCATGAGGAGGCCAAAGTACTGGAGTTTCAGCTTTAGCATCATTCCTTCCAAAGAAATCCCAGGGCTGATCTCCTTCAGAATGGACTGGTTGGATCTCCTTGCAGTCCAAGGGACTCTCAAGAGTCTTCCCTAACACCACATTTCAAAAGCATCAATTCTTTTGATTTCATTTCAGTTATACCTGTTCTCAAAAGAATGTGGTCAATATTTTTGACATGTTTAAGTTAGTATTTGTACTTATTAAGTTGTATACAACTTAAGTTGTATTTCTTTATTTAATAATCTAATAATTTTCTTTATGAAGGAATAACAGTTTTTGTTTTGTTTTGTTTTGTTTTTAATTGGGTCTCAGATCTGAAATTAAAGGACACATAAATGGATATTGGGAGGAAAATATTTTCACAAAGAAAGCAATCCTGTAAGTCTGTAAGACCTCAGTGCCTCGCTGTGTAATGTTGGGTAATATGTACATTTTATGTAAGACCTATTGTTCTCATATGTAAAATGGAAACGTTACAAACATTATAGAGCATTACCAGTGGGGTTGCATTAGTAGTCCTTGTCTTAGATCGCTATTCCAAGGAGCACAGAAATCACATAAAGCCCTAAGCATAGTGCCTGAAAGACAATAAACATACAGAAGGCAATGTGTTGCAGTATTACAGGAAAGCAAGGTACCTTTTGAAATGAGATGATTACATTCAATAGGACTTGGTTATTGTTGAATGTGCCAAGTGAAAATGGTAGCACATTCAATTCTTTCTGTTTAGTCTTTGTAAGAAATTATTCTATTTTCTTAAATTTCATGAATGCTGTGCTGTGCTATGCTTAGACGCTCAGTCACATCCAACTCATTGCATCCCCAAGGACTATAGCCTGCCAGGCTTCTTTGTCCATGGGGACTCTCCAGACAAGAAGAGTGGAGTGGGTTGCCCTGCCCTCCTCCAGGGAAATTTCATGCATATCTTCTGTTTTCTTGTGGTTTCAAAGAATTAATAATGGTCACAAAAGAAGTGTTAAGAGATTGGGTTGTGTTTTTCATGTTATAATCATTAAACCAATTTCTGGGTGTTAACTTCAGGAAATTATTAGAATTCTTAGTCAAATACAGCTTAGATTAAAACTCAAAGAATCAGTTTTGTTTGTTTGAGGTTCTTAAATCAGAGTTTCAATTTCATTACTTGTGATTGGTATACTCATGTTTTCTATTTCTTCTTGGTTCAGTCTTGAAAGGTTGTCCCTTTCTAAGAATGTGTCCATTTCTTCCAGGTTGTCCGTTTTGTTGGCATATAGTTGCTTGTCGTAGTTTATTATGATCTTTGTTTATTTGTGGTGTCTGTTCTAACATGTCCTCTTTCATTTCTAATTTTATTGATTTGAGTCCTCACTCACATTTTTTGTCAAGTCTAGCTAAAATTTTACCAATTTTGTTTATCTTCTCAAAGAACCAACTTTTAGTTTAACCTTTGCTTTTGTTTTCTTCCCCTGTATTTTATGTATTTCTGCTCTGATATTTATGATTTCTTTCCTTATTCTAACTTCAAGTTTTGTTTGTTCTTCCTCTAGTTGCTTTAAGTATAAGGTTAGGTTGTTTATTGGAGAAGGCAATGGCAACCCACTCCAGTACTCTTGCCTGGAAAATCCCATGGACAGAGGAGCCTGGTGGGCTCTGGTCCATGGGGTCATGAACAGTTGGACACGACTGAGCGACTTCACTTTCACTTTTCACTTTCATGCATTGGAGAAGGAAATGGCAACCCACTCCAGTGTTCTTGCCTGGAGAATCCCAGGGGTGGGGGAGCCTGGTGGGCTGCCGTCTATGGAGTCGCACAGAGTCAGACACAACTGAAGCGACTTAGCAGTAGCAGTAGGTTGTTTATTTGAGACTGTTCTTGTTACTTGAGGTAAGATCTTTTTGCTATAAACTTGCCTTTTAGAACTTGTGCTGCCTCCCATAGGTTTTTTGTCATTGTGTTTTCATTGTCATTTATTTCTGGGTATTTTTTATTTCCTCTTTGATTCCTTCAGTAATCATATTGCTTAGTAGCATATTATTTACCATTTTCCCTATAATTTCCAATCTCTAAGTATTGTGGTTGGAAAAGATGCTTGATATAATTTCAGTTTTCTTAAATTTACTAAGGCTTGATTTGTGACCCAAGATGTGATCTGTCCTGGAAAATGTTCCATGTGCACTTGAAAAGAAGAGGTATTCTGCTGCTTTTGGATGGAATGTCCTATGAATATCAATTAAGTCTATCTGGTCTAATGTGTCACTTAAAGCACATGTTTCTTTATTGACTTTCTATCTAAATGATCTGTTCATTGGTGTAAGTGGAGTGTTGATGGCCCTCAGTATTACTGTGTCACTGTTGATTTTCCCTTTTATGGCTGTAAGCATTTGCATTATGTATTGAAATACTTCTATATTAGGTACATAAATATTTATGACTATTATTTCTTGGATTGATCCCTTGATCACTATGTAGTGCCCTTCTTTGTCCCTTGTTACAGCCTTTATTTGAAAGTCTATTTTGTCTGATATGAGTATTGTTATTCCAGCTTTCTTTTGATTTCCATTTGCATGCAATGTCTTTTTCCATCCCCTAACTTCAAATCTATATATGTCCCTAGGTGAGAAATGTGTCTTTTGTAGATAGCATATGTTAGGTATTTAGAATAGGAAAAAGGAGTCCAAAATGGCAGTAGCTAAAAGACAAAGAAAGGAAAAAGCCTGCAAAAATGGAACTAAAGAAAATCCACAGACCAGAGTGAGATCTTCAGGTGAAACAAACACACTCCCTTCTTGGCTAGCCCAATTTGCATAGGGTAGGCTCATGGTGGGAGGAGACTAAAAGGAGGAAGCCAAGGGGGATTGAAGCCTATCCTTTGGGGCTGGCCCACCCTCACACCATGAGGGTGTACTTTCCTTTGCTTGGCGAATAAGACTCTGAGCTGTAACTGAGCTGTAACACTGGTCCACAGTTTCAAATCTTTGCTGCAGCGAGACAGAACTGAGGAAATTGCACACTCCCCCAACATTTCTGGCACCATGTCTTGGATTTAACCTGGCTGACATAACCTTGAGAAGGCAATGGCACCCCACTCCAGTACTCTTGCCTGGAAAATCCCATGGATGGAGGAGCCTGGTGGGCTGCAGTCCATGGGGTCACTAAGAATCAGATGTGACTGAGCAACTTCACTTTCACTTTTCACTTTCATGTATTAGAGGAAATGGCAACCCACTCCAGTGTTCTTGCCTGGAGAATCCCAGGGATGGGGGAGCCTGGTGGGCTGCCATCTATGGAGTCACATAGAGTCGGACACAACTGAAGTGACTTAGCAGCAGCAGCAGCAGACATAACAGCTGGAGTCTCAGCTCGGCCCCAGCGAGGCAGAGACCAAGCACAGCAGCAGCCGAACTTGACAAAAGTTTACATTGTGGAGCTGAATGTGAAGGAAACACAGCGCAGTGGAAGTAATAAGAAGCCTAGTGTGCTGGAAACTGGGACAGCAAAAACAAAGTTGGCAGAAAGCTCATAAGGCTCAGTCTCATATTGCAGAAGACATCCAGTTAAGGTAAGAGGTCCTCTCCCCTATGGCTGGAAGGACATATGGCTAACCAAATCTTAATTCCTTTAACAATCTCTCCTTTCTTGTCTCCTCAACCCCTTGCGAACAGGTGAGTGAGCATGGGTACAACTGAGGACTCTGGCAGGGGCTACTCCCAGGTCTCCCAAAGTTTTTACTTTCTGCTGCACCCTAGTAGTTGCTGCCCAAGCAGGTGAGGATTCTTCTGTCCTTAATATCCCTTGTGCCAAGGATCAGACCAATGAAAATTGTGGACACAGGTCAGACATTTAGCAGTTTTTCCAGCAGGTTATGAAGAGGGAATTCTTTGGCATGTTCTTCCCACTGCTTTTTCCTCCCATCCTTCAGCTCCTCTCTCCATCTACGCCACTGTTCAAATCACAGATCATCATCTTTCCATTTCTGAAAGTTGTGCTTAAAACCCTTTACCTAAGATTGGGACTCAAACCCACGTGTCAGGGACTCTGTGCTGTGCTTAGTCACAGTCAAGAGTGTGGGCCATCACAGAGGACAAGTGCAGCAGCCAGGAAATGTAGTGTGGTTTAGTTTTTATGGGCTGGGTAGTTTCACATGCTAATGAGTAGGAGGATCATTCCAACAATTGAGGAACCATCCACTCCTTGGTCTTCTGATAATGCCTTGGAACTGTCATGGCACCTCTGGGTGTCACATTTAGCTTCCAAATTGAGGACCAACGTTTGGTGAATTGCCTTGTCTGCCATCTTTGACCCATTTGATTTTAATCCATATATGTTATGCCCTTGGCCTATGTTATTCTTTCAAAACTTGTCCCCTGCCCCCATTTGTCATGTTTCATGGTCTTTTTGTGAGCCACATCCAGGCCCACAATGCTGCTTCTACAATCTTCTGGCGGGACAACCAGAAAACAGTTGGCCCTTGGGACAGAAATACTGTAGATATTCAGGCCTTCATCTTTCAGGTTTCCTACAACATGTGTGTCAACAACACGTCTCAGTGAATCAGCTAGGGCGGGTGACAGGCACACAATGCCTGCTAGAAGTCCATCTGTTGGTGGCGTCCTTTCAAGGGCAACTAGACTCTTAGGGCACTTTGGGAGTTAGTCTGTTGCCTCTTACAATTTGTCCTTAAGCCACTTACTAACTCCTACAACCTGGACCCTGCCCACTCTGTAGGCAACATCACTCCACCCAGCCCATTATAGATAATCCATTCCTTTGTCATTATTTCTTTTATTACCTAGAATGGGTCTGTGACAATGAAATATTTACCATTGGAGACAACCTAAGCTGCTCTTATGGAGGACTAGGAGAGGAAATCAGTGACTTACATTCCCTCAGAGCATTTTGCCAGGTTCCCAGTCTCAGGGCATAGGCTTGGGTTGTTTTGCATCATGGTATCTATTCCCATCTGCAATGAGTTAAGATTAGAACCCCTTAATACTACCCAGGACTAGTCAAGCTGGAGAACTTGGGGAAGCCCAACTCCAGCCTGCGGTCCCAGGAGGTCGACCTGCCTCGACCTACCTGGAGATATGATCCCCAGGAAGTTGACCTGCCTCAACCTGCCCAGAGAGCCAATTCTCAGGAGGCCAACCTACCTCGACCTGTCTGGGGATTCAATCTCCAGGAGGTTGTCACTCCTCAACCTGCCTGGGGATCTGCACTCTGACGTGGGGACCCCTGGCTCTCAGGTTGCAACAGTACTGGGTAGGATAAGTATCAGAAAGACTCACCCCTAAGGAAGCCCACCCATGGAAATAGAAGGAAACCTATTTGTTATGGGACTGTGCCTGGTCTCAGCAATAACTCAGGAGTCCAATGAGAACCCCATTGCCTTTCTGGAAAGTCTAACAGAGGCCCTTCAAAAGTTTAAGAATCTGAATGTATGAGGAACAGTTGATTTTAAAGGACAAATTCCTGTCCCAATGTGCATCAGATAGCAGGATAAAGTTACAACAGCTACAACAGCAGAACCCTGTTGCCTCTTTAGATGAGATGGTCCAGGCAGCCACCAATACCTTTTATAATAGAGAACATTAGAGGGAGGCCAAGGCCCAGGAAAGGAAGAGAGGGAAAGAGGCAATGCATGCCCAGACGCTGGCCACCCTCCAGGGAAGCCCTATGGCAAACCCTGAGTCCTTGAAGGACAAGGCACAAGGCAAATGTCTATCTGTAGAAAGGTAGGACAATGAGCCAAAGAGTGTTCAAACCATGGCAAGTGTCCTAAAACATCTGGCTACTAATGCCATCATTTGGGACACTAAGTGGCACTCTGCCACAGGACCAATGAGCCTCAAGGTCAAGCACCAAACATTCCCTCATGATGGTTCAACAAGAATGAAGCAGCCTGCTCCAGCCAGTCTGCCTGTCATAGATAACCATCAAGGGGCTAGAGCCAAGGGTTCAACTGCATGTGGCTGATCAGTTCAGTTCAGTTCAGTCACTCAATCATGTCCGACGCTTTGCGACCCCATGGACTACAACATGCCAGGCCTCCCTGTCCATCACCAACTCCTGGAGTTTACTCAAATCCATGTTCATTGAGTCAGTGATGCCATCCAACCATCTCATCCTCTGCTGTCCCCTTCTCCTCCCACCTTCAATCTTTCCCAGCAACAGGGTCTCTTCAAATGAGTCAGCTCTTGGCATCAGGTGGCCAAAGTACTGGAGTTTCGGCTTCAACATTAGTCCTTCCAATGAATATGCAGGACTGATTTCCTTTAGGATGGACTGGTTGGATCTCCTTTCAGTCCAAGGGACTCTCAAGAGTCTTCTCCAACAACATAGTTCATCAGCATCAGTTTTTCGGCACTCAGCTTTCTTTATAGTCCAACCCCGACATCCATACATGACTACTGGAAAAACATTAGCCTTGACTAGATGGACTTCTGTTGGCAAAGTAATGTCTCTGCTTTTTAATATGTTCTCTAGGTTGGTCATAACTTTTCTTCCAAGGATTAAGCGTCTTTTAATTTCATAGCTAGAGTCACCATCTACAGTGATTTTGGAGTCCCCAAAAATAGTCTGCCACTGTTTCTCCATCTATTTGCCATGAAGTGATGGGACCAGATGCCATGATCTTCGTTTTCTGAATGTTGAGTCTTAAGTCAACATTTTCACTCTTTTTTACTTTCATCAAAGAGGATCTTTAGTTCTTCTTCCCTTTCTGCCATAAGGGTGGTGTCATCTGCATATCTGAGGTTATTGATATTTCTCCCAGCAGTCTTGATTCCAACTTCTGCTTCATCCAAGCCAGCATTTCTCATGGTGTATTCTGCATATAAGTTAAATAAGCATGGTGACAATATACAGACTTGTCGTACTCCTTTCCCTATTTGAAACATTCTGTTGTACCATGTCCAGTTCTAACTTCTGCTTCCTGACCTGCATACAGACTTCTCAACAGACAGGTCAGGTGGTCTGGTTATCCCCATCTCTTTCAGAATTTACCACAATTTATTGTGATCCACATGGTCAAAGGCTTTAGCATAGTCAATAAAGCAGAAATAGATGTTTTTCTGGAATTCTCTCACTTTTTCCATGATCCAACAGATGTTGGCAATTTGATCTCTGGTTCCTCTGCCTTTTCTAAATCCAGCTTGAACATCTGGAAGTTCGTGGTTCACATATTGCTGAAGCCTGGCTTGGAGAATTTTGAGCATTACTTTGCTAGCATGTGAGATGAGTGCATTTGTGAGGTAGTTTGAGCATTCTTTGGCATTGCCTTTCTTTGGGATATGAATGAAAACATTTTCCAGTCCTGTGGCCACTGCTGAGTTTTCCAAATTTGCTGGCATATTGAGTTCAGCACTTTCACAGCATATCTCTTAGGATTTGAGATCGCTCAACTGAAATCCCATTACCTCCACTAGTTTTGTTTGTGGTAATGCTCCCTAAGGCCCACTTGACTTTGCATTCCAGTATGTCTGACTCTCCACCACCCTTATGGCAGAAAGTGAAGAGGAACTAAAAAGCCTCTTGATGAAAGTGAAAGTGGAGAGTGAAAAAGCTGGCTTAAAGCTCAACATTCAGAAAACGAAGATCATGGTATCCAGTCCCATCACTTCATGGAAAATAGACGGGGAAACAGTGGAAACAGTGTCAGACTTTATTTTGGGGGGCTCAAAAATCACTGCAGATGGTGACTGCAGCCATGAAATTAAAAGACACTTACTCCTTGAAAGGAAAGTTATGACCAACCTAGATAGCATATTGAAAAGCAGAGACATTACTTTGCCAACAAAGGTCCATCTAGTCAAGGCTATGGTTTTTCCAGTGGTCATGTATGGATGTGAGAGTTGGACTGTGAAGAAGGCTGAGCACCAAAGAATTGATGCTTTTGAACTGTGGTGTTGGAGAAGACTCTTGAGAGTCCCTTGGACTGCAAGGAGATCCAACCAATCCATTCTGAAGGAGATCAGCCCTGGGATTTCTTTGGAAGGAATGATGCTAAAGCTGAAACTCCAGTACTTTGGCCACCTTATGTGAAGAGTTGACTCATTCAAAAAGACCGTGATGCTGGGAGGGATTGGGGGCAGGAGGAGAAGGGAACGACAGAGGATGAGATGGCTGGATGGCATCACTGACTTGATGGACATGAGTCTGAGTGAACTCCGAGAGTTTGTGATGGACAGGGAGGCCTGGCGTGCTGTGATTCATGGGATCGCAAAGAGTCGGACACGACTGAGCGACTGAACTGAACTGAGACTGTATTGATGTTTTTCTTTCTGGCTTACTTCACTCTGTATAATTGGCTCCAGTTTCATCCACCTCATTAGAACTGATTCAAATGTATTCTTTTTAATGGCTGAGTAATACTTCATTGTGTATATGTACCACTGCTTTCTTATCCATTCATCTGCTGATGGACATCTAGGTTGCTTCCGTGTCCTGGCTATTATAAACAGTGCTGCGATGAACACTGGGGTACACGTGTCTCTTTCAGTTCTGGTTTCCTCAGTGTGTATGCCCAGCAGTGGGATTGCTGGGTCGTATGGCAGTTCTATTTCCGGTTTTTTAAGGAATCTCCATACTGTTCTCCATAGTGGAGGGAGGCTTTCTTATCTCTGATTCTGTTCTTTTGAAATGTGCATTCAAATCGGTATATCTTTCTTTACTCTTTTGCCTTTAGCTTCTCTTCCTTTCTCAGCTGTTTGTAAGTTTGTAAGGCCTGTTTACAGTTTGTAAGGCCTCCTCAAACAACCATTTTGCTTTTTAGCATTTCTTTTTCTTTGAGGTGGTCTTTATCACTGCCTTCTGTGCAAGGTCATGAACCTCCATCCATAGTTCTTCAGACACTCTGTCAGATCTAATTCCTTGAATCTACTTGCCACTTGAACTGTATAATTAAAAGGGATTTGACTTAGGTCATATGTGAATGGTCTAATGGTTTTCCCTACTTTCTTCAATTTAAGTCTGAATTTTGCAATAAGAAATTCATGATCTCAGCCACAGTCAACTCCAAGTCTTGTTTTTGCTGACTGTATAGAGCTTGTCCATCTCTGGCTGCAAAGAATATAATCAATCTGATTCTTGGTATTGACCATTTGGTTTTGTCCATGTGTAGAGTCTTCTCTTGTTGGAAGAGGGTGTTTGTTATGACCAGCGCATTCTCTTGGCAAAACTCTGTTAGCCTTTGACATGCTTTGTTTTTTACTCCTAGGCCAAATTTGCCTGTTAGTCCAGGTATCTCTTGATTTCTTATTTTTGCATTCCACTTCCCTATAATGAAAAGGACATCTCTTTTGGGTGTTCATTCTAGAAGGTCTTATATGTTTTAATAGAACCATTCCACTTCTGCTTTTTCAAAATTACTGTTCCAGGCATAGACTTGTATTACTGTGACACTGAGTGGTTTGCCTTGGAAAAGGACAGAGATTCTTCTGTCATTTTTGAGATTGCATCCAAGTACTGCATTTCAGACTCTTTTGTTGACCATGATGGCTACTCCATTTCTTCTAAGGGATTCTTGCCCACAGCAGTAGATATAATGGTCCTCTGAGTTAAATCCCCCATTCCAGTCCATTTTAGTTTGCTGATTCCTAAAATGTCGACATTCACTCTTGCCATCTCCTGTTTGACCACTTCCAATTTGCCTTGATTCATGGACTTAACATTCCAGGTTCCTGTGCAATATTGCTCTTTACAGAGCAATATTGATGGGTCATGGTGAATAGTTCTGATGGACGAGTCATAGTGGAAAGTTCTGACAAAACGTGGTCTACTGGAGAAGGGAATGCCAAATCACTTTAGTATTCTTGTCTTGAGAACCCCATGAACAGTATGAAAAGGCAAAAAGATAGGACACTAAGAGATAAACTCCCCAGGTCGGTAGGTGTCCAATATGCTACTGGAGATCAGTGGAGAAAAACTCCTGAAAAATGAAGACATGGAGCCAAAGCAAAAACAATACCCATTTGTGGATGTGACTGGTGATGGAAGTAAAGTCAGAAGCTGTAAAGAGCACTATTATTATTATAAATGTATCTGTTGTCATTACTGCAGCTGTCTCTATAAAATGTGAAGTGCACTCATTTAAAGACCCTAATGGATCTTCCTACATCCATAATTCTTTGTAGGAAAATAAAACAATAAATACCTATGGATATTAAGGAGAAAATTATCCTTGTATTTTTTAAAACTCTGGTGTATACATTAATGTGAATATTCTCAACCCAAGTGAGTGAAATCAAATCCAAAACATTTACATATACTAGTGCATATATTTAGGCATTATACACCTAAGCTCTATCATGTTTAATGAAAACAATCTTAAAATGTGTTTGCTTCTAAACATGTAAATTTTGTAAACTTCAAATAGTAACAATAATGTGACATCTCTAGCACAAAAATATAATTCTTAAAATAATTATTGAATTAAAGAAAGAAACCTTAGTCTATGAGGGAACAATAAGAAAAAACAAAACAAAACAATTACATCCAGAGTTGTTGAGGTATTTGGTACAGACACACAATCATTCTGACATATATCCTAGAATGTATCAAGATTCACTTTTTGTTGTAATCAAATCAACTGACAAGAGCTCACAAGGTGCCTCCTTTTTATTTACTATGATAATGTAAAACAATAATCTGTGATAGAAATTGTGTTCTGAGAGCCTAGCTAGTTTGTAAGGCACTTGAATTATGATTTCTCAATTGTGATGACATTATACACCAAAACATTTTCTGAATCTGAATTTAGAATGTTGGCAAGTGTATCAAATATATACATTGTTCTTTATTTTTTAAAAATTGATAATAAGTTTACTTTGGTGTTTTCTAAGTTAACTTTATAATATCCATCATACTTATGGCTTCCCTAGTAGCTCAGCTAATAAAGAATCTGCCTACAATGCAGGAGATCCTAGTTCAATTCCTGGGTTGGGAAGATCTCCTGGAGAAGGGATAGGCTACCCACTCCAATATTCTTGGGCTTCCCTGGTGGATCAGACAGTAAAGAATTCACTTGTAATGTAGGAGAGCTGGATTTGATCCCTGGGTTGGGAAGATATCCTGGAGAAGGGAACAGCTTCCTGTTCCAGTGTTCTGGCCCGGAGAATTCCATAGACAAAGGAGCCTGGCAGGCTACAATCCATGGGGTTACAAAGTGTTGGACGTGACTGAGGGACTTTCACTTTAGGGGTGGCAACAGAAAAACAAACTAAAATGTCATATGCTTGGCTGTCTGTTTGAGATATATGTTGTTAGCATAAAATTGCATTAAAAATAAAGTAATTGTGCAATTGATGCAAATGCATTCATATTCACATTGCAAAGCATCATATTCCCCAGTGTTCCTTTTATACTAAGTCCTATTTCATCATTGTAACTTACAGATAATGTTAAACAAGGCAGTCCTAGCTTTTTAGAATGCATTTTACATTACTAATCCATTATTTACAACCCCAGAGAGAGCAAAGGGACTCTTTAAAAGCATACAGAGTTTATCAAAGCTTTATCTCTTGAGGTTGGTAAAAGAAGTCAAGCAAAAGACAAGTTTAATGTTATTATAAGCCTAAATTATCACAAGTTTGCCTTTCTGAATTGGAAGGATCTTGACTTTTCAGAGAACAGGTTTTTAGAAGTAAACTAAATGTTACTTTAAAATTTAATTAGGGAGCAATGGTATGTAATAAAGACAATTAAGAATATGTATTAACACCTTGCTTTAAAGTATTTTCAGTCTCGAGTTTTTTTAGCCAAACCAATAATCTAAAAATTGAATTTTTTCATATGCATTATATGTGAAAACATATAATATAACATATAAGGTATAATATATTCAGAGAGATTGGTATTTTTCTAAATCTAATCTACATGTTAATGTTGACTTCTTTAATGTAACATTTATAAATGATGTTTTTAAAATTCTATGAATCCTGTAAATAATTTCTGTCCAGAAAAAGACAATGGAAAGACAAGATTTTAAAAACTTGGCCATGACTATAGAAATCTCTCTTACAGCTATCAATGTCGGGTGGATTATTTATTACAGTAAACAATAATGAAAGTGAAAGTGAAAATGTTAGTCACTTAGGCATGTCCAACTCTTTGGGGCCCCATGGACCTTAGCCCACCAGGCTCCTCTGTCCACAGCATTCTCCAGGCAAGAATATTCTCTATTGAGATATAGTGTATAACCATTTGATAAGAAACTGATCAATGTTTTTATTGAAGGTAAAAATATTACGAACATCAAGGACACTAGAAAATTTGTTAAAGTGAGAGTAGCTCAGTCGTGTCCAACTCTTTGCAACACCATGTACTATACAGTCCATGGAATTCTCCAGGCCAGAATACTGGAATGGGCTACCATTTCCTTCTCTAGGGGATTTCCCAACCCAGGGATCAAACCCAGATCTCCAACACTGCAGACCGATTCTTTACCAGCTGAGCTACAGGGGAAGCCCCCAAATTAGTTTGTTCCATGTGATATGAAAGTCGCTCAGTCGTGTCCAACTCTTTGCGACCCCATGGACTATACAGTTCATGGAATTCTCCAGGCCAGAATACTGGAGTGGGTAACCTTTCACTTCTCCAGGGGATCTTCCCAAACCAGGGATCGAACTCAGGTCTCCCGCATTGCAGGCGGATTCTTTACCAGCTGAGCCACAAAGGAAGCCCAAGAAAATTTTTAGGGTCATAAAAATGAACAATTTCTGAAACATTTATATTAATATCATTTTATCTATCATGTTAAAAAATAAGAAACAAAGAGTTTCTAAACAGTTATTTCCACATCTCTCTATAAATGAAACATCACATCTCTGACTTTTCCAGTGCCCTCTGGGAAATTTTAAGACATCTTAAGTATGAAAAATATCCTAATTTTTTTTTAACAAACATTGATTATAGAAAGGCAGAGTCAAGAGTGACCAAAGGAGAGCTATGCATCTGAATAATATAGTGTTGTGAGTTCCTGAGAAACAATATTTAGCAATCTATTTTCTGTTCCTAGTGGTTCAGCGGTGAAGAATTTGCCTGCAGTGCAGGAGACACAGGAAATGTGGGTTCAATCCCTGGGTCGGGAAGACACCCTAGAAGAGGAGATGTCAACATGTTTACAGTATTCTTGCTAGGAAAATCCCATGGATAGAGGAGCCTGGCATTCTACGGTCCATGAGGCTACAAAGAGTCAGACATGACTGAGCACTCACTCAGAGAAACAAAACCCATTCCATTACCTGGCACACACAGTTTGTATTTTCCATTAGTCTTTCTTCATTACTTTTTAATTTTTAATGAAAAATTGCATTGCAGATGGATTTTTTACCAACTGAGCCCCCAGGGAAGCCCATACAAGCACTGAGTCATCAGTATATCCCACCTCAAACTGAATTCCCTGAATTTAAGAGACTTTATATACTAATTTTTTGATAGCATAAAGGTTCACAAAAACACTTCATTCTAGAACATGAGAGGTCAAGGCTTTTCTGAGCTACACACACACTTGGAACACTTGGAGATTCACTTCTACAAATTTGGCCATAATAAAAATTACCATAGGGTCAGATATTAAAGAGCTTTTCTTTCAGTGTGGATGGACATTTTTCCTTTTATTTTTTACTGAAATAGAGTTTATGTACAGTTTTATGTAAGTTACAAGAGTGCAAATAGCAATTCATAGTAAAGTTTCTACTCCATTTATAATTATTATAAAATATTGGCTATTTCCCCTATGTTGTACAGTATATACTTACAGTTTACTTTATACATAATAGATTATACCTGTCAATCCTCTGCCCCTTTCATGTTCCTCCCCTCCTCTCTTTCCCCACTGGTGACCACTAATTTATTATCTATATCTGTGAATCTGCTTTGTGTTTGTTATATTCACTAGTTTTATTTTTTAGACTTCACGTATATTTGCTGTCATACAGTATTCATCATTCTGTCTAACTTATGTCACTTAGCATAATACCCTCCAAGTCCATTCATGTTGTTGCAATGGCAAAATTTTCATTCATTTTTATGTTTCATTCATTTTATGACATTCACTTTTTTTCCCATTGTGTGTTTATATATATACACATACTTGATTTTCATTGTATATAGAGAAGGAAATGGCAACCCACTCCAGTGTTCTTGCCTGGAGAATCCCATGGACATAGGAGCCTGGTGGGCTGCTGTCCATAGGGTCACACACAGTCAGACACGACTAAAGTGACTTAGCATGCATGCATGCATTTGAGAAGGAAATGGCAACCCACTCCAGTGTTCTTGCCTGGAGAATCTCAGGGACAGGGGAGCCTGGTGGGCTGCTGACTGTTGGGTCACACAGAATCGGACACAACTGAAGCAACTTAGCAGCAGCAGCATATATATATATATTGTGCATATATACATATGTATATATATATATATATACACTCAATTTTTATTTATATTCCAGTGTGTGTGTGTGTATATATATATATATTCAATTTTTATCCACTGTTCTGTTGATGGACATTTAAGTTGCTTCCATATATTGTCAATTGTAATTAACACTGTTATGAATACTGATGATGCATGTATATTTTCAAATTAGTTTTTTCCTTTTTTAGATACATACCCAGAAGTAAAACTGTCTGGGTCATATGGTAATTCTGTTTTTAGTTTTGTGAGAAACCTCCATACTGTTTGCCCCAGTGGTTGCACCAGTTTACATTTCCACCAAGAGTGTATGAGATTACACATCCTTGCCAACATTTATTATTTGTATAATTTTTGATGATAGCTATTCTGACAGGTGTGAGGTGATATCTCACTGTGGTTTGATTTGCAATTTCCTGATGGTTAGTGATGTTGAGCATCTTTTCATGTGCCTGTTGGCCATCTGCATGTCCTCTTTGTGAAAACATCTATTCAGGTCTTCTGACTTTTTTTTTTTTTTAATTGGTCTGTTTGTTTCTATGATGTTGGGTTGTATGCTGCTCCTGCTGCTGCTGCTAAGTTGCTTCAGTCATGTCCTACTCTGTGTGACCCCATAGACGGCAGCCCTCCCCTGTATGAGCTGTTTATATATTTTGGATATTAACCCCTTATCTGTCATATCATTTGCAAGTATTTTCTCCCTGTTAGTAGGTTGTCTTTTCTTTTGGTGGATGGTTTCCTTTGCTGTGCAATAGCTTTTAAAGTTTAATTTATTTCCATTCATTTATTTTTACTTTTGTTTTATTTGCTGTATTAGACAAATCCAAAAAAATATTGGTACAATTTTTGTCAAAGAGTGTTCTGCCTGTTTCCCTTAGAAGTTTTATGGTTTCTGGTATTACCTTTAGGTCTTTAATCCATTTCGAGTTTACTTTCATATATGGTATTAGAGAATGCTCTAATTTCATTCTTTTACATGTAGCTGTCAAGTTTTCTCAACACTAATTGTTGAAGAGGTTGCTTTTTCCCCATTGAATATTCTTGCCTCCTTTGTTGTAGGTTTATTTCTGGACTCTCTATTCTAGTGACCTGTGTGTCTGATTTTGTGCCAGTACTGTACTGATTACTGTTACTTTGTAATATAGCTGACACTTACTAGCAGATGAGCAAAAAAAAAAAAAAAAATCCTGTGATAAATCCATTTCTCTGTCATTACGCATTCAATAGAATAGAATCAACTTACAAAAATCACCAAAATCAGGCCATAAAAGAAATTTCTCAGTCATTGTTTCCATTGATAGGAAATAATATTTCTGCTTCATGCAAACCAGAAAGGAAACAACACAGAATCAATAGGAAAAATAAACTTCAGGGGCTACAGATTTAAAGTTCTATGAATAATGCTTCTTTCACTCTGGTATTCAAATAAGGACAAGTCTTAAACAGTCTGTCAGGTATATTTCTCTAACAACATAGTTTACTTGGCTCCACCAAGTGTTCCCACAAGGACATGATGCTGGAACCTCTTATATTTCTAAAGTAGAATTTTTGGAAGGTAAAACAATGATTTAAGGATTACATATTATCACATCAGATGTTTTATTTTACTGATTAATGACTGAAAAAATTAAATGTTACATTTGTTCCAATTGACAATAGAGAAGTTATGCATATACAGGCAATTTTTAAAAGGAAATATTAAGTCAAAAATTCTAGATTAGATACAAAATTGGTTAGTGTCCTAAAGGACCATGTGTGTCAGCCTTTGAGGTTACTTATTCCACTGGACAGAGTTTCTCTCTCTCTCCAGTTATCTAAAGTCCCCAAGTTAATCTTTGTTCTTACATGGTTCAGACAATAAAAAGTTAAGCTCAGATGTCATGGATAAATACTAAATAATCTATTTTTCTTTATTTCCAAGATTTAAGTAATTATTCATCAAACTTAATTGCCTTGAGTTTTTAAAATCTCACTTGAACACCTCTTTGGCTTAGATATATCCAAGCTTTAAACCCAACTTGATACATCTTTAAAAATCTAGCATGTCACTATGGGTCACCTATATTAACTAAAAATTATCTTTCCTTTACTTCCATTACATCTAAATGTACATACTATAAAGAGAATCAGACCTCTGATCTTACTATTTTTAGCTAATTATCAACAAGCACCTAACTTTGTACTTTCTCCATGCCCAGCCTAGAATCATGGTTCAGCACTTCAATTCCATTTGTATCTTTATCTTCAGCTCCTTTAAATGCCTAACATTATTGGTTTTATCTGCTGTTGTTTCTCTGGTATGTTAATTAAAATTTGGTAGTATAAAACGCACCCATGAAATTCAGTGTCATAATCACTGAACTTTTTGGCCAGTTCAGGTCCTCCACATGTACTTATTCTGTTGCCCTATCAGCATATGGCTGTCCAACGTTGTTCAAATAAAAATTATGTTTGACTGGCACAAGACCACAGACTCATTGTTCTATATATACATTCCTAAGGTCTCCAGTTAGTCAAAGTACACATACTTTTCCTCCATGGGACTTTAGTGAAAGGATTAGATTCTGACCATCTTTTATTCATTTTCCACTGGAATGTTTAGTAACTAACTCCACCACTAAAATTAGCTTCTTTAAACTTAGATGAATCTAATCATAATATTTTTTTAGACTCTAATTTTTAAATGTTTTGGTGAGTCAAATGATCATAAAAATGCTATTGAATACTGAAAGTGATAAACAGGTACCAATATGACCACTACTTTAGACTATAATCTAAGCACCAATATAATTACCAAATAAAGTCAGTAGACAGAAAGTAGATTAGTAGTTTCCAGGAGTTGGGGCAAGAATGTTTCTTGGAGACAAAATTGGAGAGTTACTTCTAGTGAGTACAGGATTTTGAAGGGGTTATACAGTTTTTCTGTATTAGTAGTGATGTTTGTACAACTTTGTGAATCTACTGAAGCCTTTAGAATAGTGACTTTTATTGTATGTGAAATATACTTCTTTAAACAAGAGAAAAAAGAAACACTTTAGTGTCAGAATTTTAAATCTATACTCATCTTGATCTATATTGCAATTGCCAGTCAGATAAAATCTAACCTTATAGTGCTACCTAGTAGAAAAGTACTAAATAAAGAAGAGTAAATAAAGGAAAATGAAGGTTTCTTGCTTTCAGTGTGTTAGGAAACCAGGAGACTCAGTTTCAGTTTTCTGTAATGTAAAATTTATGAATGGCTAATTAGGAGAATGCTTGCTTTTGTTGAATTTTGCTGTCACATTCTTCTCAATAATCACTTGATAAGGCCTACATATTCTTAAGTTTTCCTCCTGTATTTACCAAAGTTTTGCCTTCAGGAAACCAGAAATGATAAATAATGTATTGGCTGTTGTTCTAATATTTACTCTTCATCATTAATTTTTTCCAAGTCATTAAAGAACAATAACAAATTTTCTCGTTCCTTTTACACCTGCTGAAGTAGTATCTTGGCTTCCCTGGTGGCTCAGACAGTAAAGAATCTGCTTGCAATGTGGGAGACCTGGGTTTGATCCCTGGGTTCATAACAACAACAACAAAAAATAGTCAAACAACTCAGGCCTTGATAAAACAGAATATTAAGAAAAAAAGGGGGTGGGGGGCAGTGCAGCTTAAGCTTTGTCTAGGAATAGGAGAAAATACCAAGGTACGCTCCATTGGAAAAGTGGCTTTATCAATGTTACTAAAATCTTCAATTACAATAGAATGATGGCTATACGTTAGGAAATCTGCAGCAAAAACTCTGAATAAATCTAGATCCCAAATCATAGCTTCCTTAAAACACCTGCATTTTACTATTTGTAGACACATTAACTGGAGAAGGCAATGGCAACCCACTCCAGTACTCTTGCCTGGAAAATCCCATGGGCGGAGTAGCCTGGTAGGCTGCAGTCCATGGGGTCACCAAGAGTCGGACACGACTGAGCGTCTTCACTTTCACTTTTCACTTTCATGCATTGGGGAAGGAAATGGCAACTCACTTCAGTGTTCTTGCCTGGAGAATCCCAGGGACGGGGGAGCCGGGTGGGCTGCCGTCTATGGGGTCGCACAGAGTTGGACACGACTGAAGTGACTTAGCAGCAGCAGCAGCAGACACATTAACATTGTATTTATTGGGTTTTTGGAAAGTATTATAATTCAGTTTTCATAGAAATAAAAACTCTCCACAAGTATGATGTTGGCCTAAATTCAAAAACCATCAAGCTTCCTATCCATTTGGAGAAGACACAGATTTAATTGCACCATCTCTAACCACTGAGACACATAGCAAGAATTTGACACTTAAAGGATTCTCGCTGGTGCTGAGTGTTATTACCAAGAGAAGTTGGCAAGATGAAATATGAGTCAGGAAAAAAAAAAGCAAAAGTATAAGAAGTAGTAAGTGAAGTGAAGTGAAGTGAAGTGAAGTCGCTCAGTCATGTCCGACTCTTTGCAACCCCGTTGATGGTAGCCCACCAGGCTCCTCCGTCCATGGGATTCTTCAGGCAAAAATACTGGAGTGGGTTGCCATTTCCTTCTCCAGGGGATCTTCCTGACCCAGGGATCGAACCCAGGTCCCCCGCATTGCAGGCAAACACTTTAACCTCTGCACCAACAGGGAAGCCTGAGAAGTAGTAAGGAAGGGACCAAATCACAGTCATGAAATCCATAAATACCTTTCCCTTTTCTTTCTGGTCAACCTTTTTTTTTTTTTTTCATTTGAAAAAACAGAAGGCATCTCCAAGTCTGATAAGTGTCCTGTAAAGACAAGAAAAACCTGTCTAAACTACTTTCAATTTTAAGAGTCAGACCTTCCAGACACATCATATTCTGCATTAACATTTTAAAACTTAAAATCTATAAATTTATTAATTTTAAATTATTTTTAAAGATAACTATTTATATTATTATTAAATAAGATGGTCTTATTGTGAATTTATCTAATTTATATTGTAGTGTCATTAGAGTTATATTTATCTTCATATATATATATGGATAATGCTACCATACGGCACACACATGACTAGATAAGTTTGTTACTATGAATATTTATATATGAAGAATAAAAATCTGTTACATTCTTAATACTATGGCTTTTTATATCTTGGAGACCCTGTGCTATGTTTTAGGAATATTAAAAAGACAGGTAAAGAGATTATACTCAGTAGTATTGCTGTACCAATCAAAATAATAATACTAAAAGTGACTTTTCAATCATGTCAGATAATTCAGGCCTTTCTGTATAATCTGTAGGAAGGCAAGACACTGGAAGATCAGTGTATTTTGTATCTTGTCACTGTATGTTGGTGAACTGATTGCATCTCTGACAGGCAATGCACTAAGCAGGGGTATGCATTATCTGCCATAGGATTAGCAGACATTTTTCAATTTTCTCGTCTGGAGCAACATATCCAGGTTCAGTATTTTCAGTGTGACACATGCAATGACATCATCTCATCTTGTGGTTATGGTTATTCATAGACTTTTCTTAAAAATTCTATGATCTGTTCCTAAGAGCCCTCCTAGGATGGGCAAAATCAACTCTTTATCCATCTATCCATCTACCCACCCCCATCCACCCACCCACCTACCTGTCCATCCATCCCCACCCACTCTACCCATCCATCTACCTATCAATCCCTCCAACTATCTATTTTTAAAATCCAATGAACTTTAAATTTTGGTTTACTTGACATAGGAATATAATATGTGTGCTTATGAAAAATTGTAAAAGGATTTGAGATGACATTTAAAAACTATTCTCAAAAATATATGCATAATTAACTAGGTGAGCATTATTAAGTTGTTAGTACTTTATAACTAAAACACCAGCATAAAGTTTCATAATGACAATAGGACAATTTTCAAATTCTCCCTTAATTTATTTTAAGCATATTTTATGGTAGAAGGCTTGCTTTTGGAAATGTCAGCAGAAATGTAGAAAGACTCACCTACAAGCTAGAGGTCTTTATTTGGTGTTATTATTATGTTTAAATTAAGCTGGAACTCTTACCCAGTTTCTGAGGATTTTCATGTATTCAGAAGAATGCTATAATATTTTAGAGGAAGAATCTTCTCCAAATATCTATGTTTTCTAAGGCATAATTCAAAAGCAGGGTTTAGTCTACTGTGCTAAATGAAAATACAAGATGTGTGCTTTGGCTTTAGTAACATGTAAATCATCAAGGAGGCTTTTAGGAGTCATTTCAACAGAACGGTTCACAGACTTTAGCTTATGCTCCACTTCCGGAGCTATTGTCAGCTTTTGTCTTTTGGAAATTTGAATTCTAATGCCTAAGTTTAAAAACACTCCGTAGGTAACAGTTAGGGTTAACTGTGAATGTTTCTTTTTTTTTTTCTAAAGTAAAGTAAATGAATTTTGGAGTTAAAACATCTACTTTTAGGAAAAGTGTTAATAAAATAATCCTTGTTACTATAGATTTGGTCATTTAGCTCTCAGTTTGAGTGTATATGTATCACAGGCTAGTATGTGTATAAAAGAAATCAATTAATAGCAATCAGTTAGAATCAGTAATTTGATGTAATTAATATTTTCACCTGATCAAAAAAGTTATTCAAAATTTGGTCAGACCTTAGACAGTCAAGCTTTTGTTATGAATAACTTAAATTCATGTAAAACATTTTCAAAATAATTGTACTACACACTGAATGTTCTGTTTCTCATAAAGGAAAGGATTTCTATTATCCTCACTGATGGCCAAGCTGCAACCCATTCATTTCCTTGAGTAAACATAATTTTTCATAGTGCTTAACTTCTGTTTCTATTCCATTTGCTTTTTTAATGCCAGTTGCTTACTATATATAATTTAGGCAACAGATTTCTCTGAAGGGTTAGAAACACTAAAGCAAACAGGCTAAAAAATATTTAGAACTGTGGTAGTGTTGATGGTTTAGTTGCTAAGTTGTATCCGACTCTTGCAACCCCATGGATTGTAGCCTGTCAGGCACCTCTGTCCACGGGATTTCCCAGGCAGGAATATTAGAGTTGGTTGCCATTTCCTTCTCCAATTAGAACTGTGGGTATGAAAAGTCATAAGAAGTAAAGAACATCAATTAAAATGTTTTAGAAAGTATTAGTTATGAGCCTGCATATAAATGAAACTAGACAATTGCTAAAAGTCCTTCACAATTTCTTTTACTCACAAAATAAGTACAATCATCTTTATAGCCATTGGTGAAAGATTGTTCTGATATTTTCCAAGATATGCAAAGTTCTTTTGTTTAAATATGCAGTCTGAATTTCATCACTGTTCTAATGTCCTAGGATTGACTGTAGACAATAGAATCTCAATTGTGTCTTAAAAGATCAAAAACAAAACAAAATTCAATATACTCTATAATAGTGGTATATTTACAGAAGAATTTCTTATTAACTAAATACTTCACCTTATCCATTCTACCTCTCAAGCTATTTATAAATTTTATATACAGTGTAAGGTGATAGCCCAATTACACAACATCAATTTTTTTTCAAGAAAAGTTATTTGAAGAAAAAAAAAGTACCATATAGCAAGAGACTTACAATTGTAAAATCACTGAAATTTACTGAGCACTAACATCTGCTGGATCATTGAAAAACCAAGAGAGTTCCAGAAAAACATCTATTTCTGCTTTATTGACTATGCCAAAGCCTTTGACTGGGTGGATCACAATAAACTATGGAAAATTCTGAAAGAGATGGGAATACCAGAGCACCTGACCTGCCTCTTGAGAAATCTGTATGCAGGTCAGGAAGCAACAATTAGAACTGGAATGGAACAACAGACTGGTTCCAAATAGGAAAAAGAGTACGTCAAGGCTGTATATTGTCACCCTGCTTATTTAACTTATATATAGACTACATCATGAGAAATGCTGTGCTGGAAGAAGCACAAGCTGGAATCAAGATTGCTGGGAGAAATATCAATAACCTCAGATATGCAGATGACACCACCCTTATGGCAGAAAGTGAAGGGGAACTAAAAAGCCTCTTGATGAAGGTGAAAGAGGAAAGTGAAAAAGTTGGCTTAAGACTCAACATTCAGAAAACGAAGGTCATGGCATGTGGTCCCATCACTTCATGGGAAATAGATGGGGAAACAGGGGAAACAGTGTCAGACTTTATTTTTTGGGGCTCCAAAATCACTGCAGATGGTTACTGCAGCCATGAAATTAAAAGACACTTACTCCTTGGAAGGAAAGTTATGACCAATCTAGATAGCATATTGAAAAGCAGAGATGTTACTTTGCCAACAAAGGTCCGTCTAGTCAAGGCTTTGGTTTTTCCAGTGGTCATGTATGGATGTGAGAGTTGGACTGTGAAGAAGGCTGAGTGCCGAAGAATTGATACTTTTGAACTGCGGTGTTGGAGAAGACTCTTGAGAGTCCCTTGGACTGCAAGAAGATCCAACCAGTCCATTCTGAAGGAGATCAGCCCTGGAATTTCTTTGGAAGGAATGATGCTAAAGCTTAAACTCCAGTACTTTCGCCACCTCATGCGAAGAGTTGATTCATTGGAAAAGACTCTGATGCTGGGAGGGATTGGGGGCACGAGGAGAAGGGGACAACAGAGGATGAGATGGCTGGATGGCATCACTGACTCGATGGACGTGAGTCTGAGTGAACTCCGGGATTTGGTGATGGACAGGGAGGCCTGGCGTGCTGCGCTTCATGGGGTCGCAGAGTCAGACACAACTGAGCGACTGAACTGAGTACTAGATATTACTGAAAACTAAATTTTAGAAGTCCTTGGACATCTGTAGTGTTTACTTTTCAAAGACTTCTCACAAGTATCATTCATGGCAGCTGCCATTTTATACCAAGATAGGTATGGCAATTATTATCTCTAATAGATGAAAACAGATAAATATAACATTTGGAGTTATATTCAGAATATAGAAAAATAATCATGAAATGATTCCAAGAGAAACCTTTTAAGTCTCAAATCAGATTTGTTGATTTTACTATTTTTTGCTTCTTGACAGCTTTGGTGACCAGAATAGAAAGTTCATTTCCTATCTCCCAATTGAGTATTCTCTAGAAAGATATGATTCATGGAGTCTAAAGAGAATATGCACTTCTAAAGCATTCATGTTTGAGAGAGAGCTGTGCAACAGCCAGAAATAGTCAGGAATTGGGCTTCTCTAGTAGCTCAGCTGGTAAAGTATCTGCCTGCAATGCAGGAGACCCTGGTTTGATTCCTGGGTCAGGAAGATTCCCTGGAGAAGGGAAAGGCTACCCACTCCAGTATTCTGGCCTAGAGAATTCCATGGAATGGAGAATTCCATGGAATGTATAGTCCATGGTGTTGCAAAGAGTTGGACATGACTGAACAACTTTCACTTTAAGATTAAAAATAAGACTATAGTATTATGAATATTATTAACACTATACAGATTTGAACTAGAGGGTAATTCTAACCAATGTCTGATATGTTGGAATATTGGGTGCAATTGACACACAAAAAAATACTCCTGAAGCTTAAAAGGAGTCTCACACAGTGATATCTAGTCACTGTTTCCTATAGCCATGGAAACAGAGTCCTAGAGAGCCACTCACATAAAAATGATATTCAGTAATGTGATATCAAGTACTTGAACCCACATGTTTAGTTGCTTCGATTTGTTTCTTATGTATAAATACATTTGGGTAATAGTGAGAAGCACAAGTGTTAGCAGCACCACAGCAGAAATACTGATTCCAACAGGGTTCCTTTATGGAACTCATCCCTGGATTTTGTGCCAACGACACTTGAGTTTGATCATTATGCTTAAGGCCTTTTGAAGACTGTCACCCTGCCATTCCTATCTGTTGCCCAAGAGTACAATGGTGGGCTGGTAGGCTATGTCCTTGTTTCCTGCAGTTTCTTAGCTTGGGTTTCTCTTGGCTATGTTGGAGAAAGTGATGTAGTTACTGGTTCGTGGTTTTGTGTGGGTGATGGCATTGGAATGATGGTGTTTCCAGTTGGTTTAATCTTCAGAGATATGGTGTGTTATCATAAACCACCCTTTGTGCTTAGTATGGCAGAAATACAGGCCACTGTTTGCCTCGACTATATACTCAATGGTCAAAGACACATTCCATTTAAAAAAGTAGCCCTTGCCCTTGTAAACACCTGTGCTTCTCAAAAATTACATGAGATACATCAGTCTGAATAACTGTATCTGAGCATTAAGACATAGGATGTGTCCCTCAGCTCCAGCACACAGATATGACCACCACATTAGCCACTGAGTAGGTGCAGAGTTACACAACAGGTTGACCCACCACCTTTATCCCTGTGGATAAGAAAGTAGAACATCTGTTAGGAGCAGTGTGAAATGAAATAACTACATGAATCATGGTATCCTTGTGTTAAGAGGGAGTTTATCAGCTTATTGTGTATAGTCCTTCCTGCCTTCTCATGGACTGTTTGTTAAAGAATCAACTTTTAAAAATTTATCATACATGATTTTTTATATTACACAACTAACATGATAGTCTCTGGTCATGTGACTGTCAAGTTATGTTCAAGTCCTGACCTCATTCTATATCAATTACATGGTTTCATGTTTTTCCTTCTGTTCACAGCAAATAATAATAGCATTTTCTTGGCACAGATGTGAGCACAAGCAGGTAGTTATATATACAGAAGTGCAGAATGTTTGGGGTACATAGTAAAAGTACACAACAAAAGCAAAAACTATATTTTCATTATTCATAGTTGTGTCATCATCTGCTGACTTGTGGGTTTATCCTCCATACAGTACTTGTGGAACCTGCCATGTTGCTTCTTACATAATAAAATGTGTTACTTAATTTTTTCTATCATTACTTTATTGTTGTTATACATTCTTGCAATGCTACTAGTTCTAGTTCTATTTAATTTTCATGGAACTTCAGCTGTTTATACCTAGGAGCATTTTGAAAAGGCATAAACTTTCTACATACACTTAAATGAGTCATTAAATAATGCTGTTGTTACAATTTCACAGGCAAAATAACTTGGTGATTTTTTTCTACAAAACATTAGCAAAGGTCAATGTCGAATTCTTTAAAAAAAATACTAATAATTTGGCTGGGAAGTCTTGAGTTAGGATTAAAGTTATTTTGTATCATATTTTCTGAGTCATGAGTAAATAAAATTACATTACCTATTGCCATCATTACATTTGAAAGTGGTAGATGAAATAACCTATTTTAAAAGTTAAATCTGCACACATGATAATGTAGTAATTTTCCAGCATTTATATTCTGTTCTATAAGAGATATTGTCATTTTCATAAAATTTTTCCCAGGTGGTGCTAGTGGTAAAGAACCTATCTGCCAATGCAGGAGATATAATGAAACTTGAGTTCCATCCTTGATTGGGAGGATCCACAGGAGTAGGAAATGGCAAACTACTCCAGTATTCTTGGCTGGAGAATCCTATGGACAGAGGAGCCTGGTGGGTTACAGTCCATAGATTGTAAAGAGTCAGACATGACTGAAGTGGTGTAGCATAGTATAGCATAGATAATTAATTTTTATACATTTAATCTTGACAGTTCTTTAATTACAGTTTCTATTTTCTTACATAAAAATTATATCAGCTACTGCAAATATGGGGGGAAAATGACATAGTTCCAGAGCTCTAAGAACACTTAAAATTTTTCCATCTCATATATTTGGAAAACAAATAAAATTCTTATATGAAATCAAACTTCCTACATTTTATTAGAAATTTATATTACATTACAATTAATTTTATTTTTTTAAATTTTATTTTATTTTTAAACTTTACATGATTGTATTAGTTTTGCCAAATATCAAAATGAATCTGCCACAGGTATACATGTGGCAAGAAAAGACTGAAACAAAACTAATGGAGAAGCTGTTTCCCCATCAACAGAACATTAGCAATTCTCTCTTACTTTCTAAAGCAAAAGTTGCTACATAGAAGTGATTGCATTGAAATTATTGGTATATTTGAATGCAACTACCAAACCATGAAAAATGAGGATTCCATTTGCTGTAAAAATAAATTAGGAGGCAGTTCTTTGCTGGCAAAGTCATTTGAGCACCTCAGTTCATAACTATTCATGGTACCATTAACAGATGTCTTTGCTTGCTCTGTGAGCTGCTTTATGATGTTGTTGTATTCAGCATTATTTTATAGCTAGAGTGAACATAGCAACTTGTTCCAGAACATAATAAAATGAACCCTAATATAGAAATCCTGTGGGAAATTATCCAATAATTTTACCAATGTAACTAATCCTCTTCTTATGAAATCATGATTTCCAGTACACTTTTAGGGTCATTGAAAGTATTATTTAGCATCACCATCTCTTGGTTAATATCTCAGAAAATCATAAAAATATAAAACTTAATGTGGTAAGTGAGACATTGTGCTGGAAAAATGTTTTTGCTTTTAATTTTTTTTTTTTTTTTTTTTTTTTTACGAGTGTCTGACATGTACTGGGTGCAGCTCCCTGACCTGGGGATGCAGAAACACCACCTTCCCTTGAGGTAGTAGATGTGTTTGAAGGAAAACATATTTTATATTCTAGAAGCATTGCAGCAATCACAAATTTATTTTTTTGAAAAAGGAAAATGAATTCCTTAATCCCATCTCCCTAATATGATGACTTTTACTTTTGTGTGTCCCTTTTCTAATGTCTTGTTTTTTTTTTTTTTTTTTTTTTTGCTTTTTTTTTTTTTTTTTTTTTTAAATTTTATTTTTTTAAAAAAAATCACATGCTCCCCATCCTGAACCCTCCTCCCTCCCAACCTCCCCATACCATCCCCCTGGGCCTTCCCAGCGCACCAGCCCCAAGCATCCAGCATCGTGCACTGAACCTGGACTGGCATCTCGTTTCATACATGACATTTCACATGTTTCAATGACATTCTCCCAAATCTTCCCACCCTCTCCCACAGAGTCCATAAGACTGTTCTATACATCAGTGTCTCTTTTGCTGTCTCGTACACAGGGTTATCGTTACCATCTTTCTAAATTCCATATACATGCGTTAGTATACTGTATTTATGTTTTTCCTTCTGGCTTACTTCACTCTGTATAATAGTCTCCAGTTTCATCCACCTCATTAGAACTGATTCAAATGTATTCTTTTTAATGGCTGAGTAATACTCCATTGTGTATATGTACCACAGCTTTCTTATCCATTCATCTGCTGATGGACATCTAGGTTGCTTCCATGTCCTGGCTATTATAAACAGTGCTGCGATGAACATTGGGGTACACGTGTCTCTTTCCCTTCTGGTTTCCTCAGTGTGTATGCCCAGCAGTGGGATTGCTGGATCATAAGGCAGTTCTATTTCCAGTTTTTTAAGGAATCTCCACACTGTTCTCCATAGTGGCTGTACTAATTTGCATTCCCACCAACAGTGTAAGAGGGTTCCCTTTTCTCCACACCCTCTCCAGCATTTATTATTTGTAGACTTTTGGATCGCAGCCATTCTGACTGGTGTGAAATGGTACCTCATAGTGGTTTTGATTTGCATTTCTCTGATAAAGAGTGATGTTGAACATCTTTTCAAGTGTTTGTTAGCCATCTGTATGTCTTCTTTGGAGAAATGTCTATTTAGATCTTTGGCCCATTTTTTGATTGGGTCATTTATTTTTCTGGAGTTGAGCTGTAGGAGTTGCTTGTATATTTTTGAGATTAGTTGTTTGTCGGTTGCTTCATTTGCTATTATTTTCTCCCATTCTGAAGGCTGTCTTTTCACCTTGCTAATAGTTTCCTTTGATGTGCAGAAGCTTTTAAGTTTAATTAGGTCCCATTTGTTTATTTTTGCTTTTATTTCCAATATTCTGGGAGGTGGGTCATAGAGGATCCTGCTGTGATGTATGTCAGAGAGTGTTTTGCCTATGTTCTCCTCTAGGAGTTTTATAGTTTCTGGTCTTATGTTGAGATCTTTAATCCATTTTGAGTTTATTTTTGTATATGGTGTTAGAAAGTGTTCTAGTTTCATTGTTTTACAAGTGGTTGACCAGATTTCCCAGCACCACTTGTTAAAGAGATTGTCTTTAATCCACTGTATATTCTTGCCTCCTTTGTCAAAGATAAGGTGTCCATATGTGCGTGGATTTATCTCTGGGCTTTCTATTTTGTTCCATTGATCTATATTTCTGTCTTTGTGCCAGTACCATACTGTCTTGATAACTGTGGCTTTGTAGTAGAGCCTGAAGTCAGGTAGGTTGATTCCTCCAGTTCCATTTTTCTTTCTCAAGATCGCTTTGGCTATTCGAGGTTTTTTGTATTTCCATACAAATTGTGAAATTATTTGTTCTAGCTCTGTGAAGAATTCTGTTGGTAGCTTGATAGGGATTGCATTGAATCTATAAATTGCTTTGGGTAGTATACTCATTTTCACTATATTGATTCTTCCAATCCATGAACATGGTATATTTCTCCATCTATTAGTGTCCTCTTTGATTTCTTTCACCAGTGTTTTATAGTTTTCTATATATAGGTCTTTAGTTTCTTTAGGTAGATATATTCCTAAGTATTTTATTCTCTTCGTTGCAATGGTGAATGGAATTGTTTCCTTAATTTCTCTTTCTGTTTTCTCATTATTAGTGTATAGGAATGCAAGGGATTTCTGTGTGTTGATTTTATATCCTGCAACTTTACTATAATCATTGATTAGTTCTAGTAATTTTCTGGTCGAGTCTTTAGGGTTTTCTATGTAGAGGATCATGTCATCTGCAAATAGTGAGAGTTTTACTTCTTCTTTTCCAATTTGGATTCCTTTTATTTCTTTTTCTGCTCTGATTGCTGTAGCCAAAACTTCCAAAACTATGTTGAATAGTAATGGTGAAAGTGGGCACCCTTGTCTTGTTCCTGACTTTAGAGGAAATGCTTTCAATTTTTCACCACTGAGGATAATGTTTGCTGTGGGTTTGTCATATATAGCTTTTATTATGTTGAGGTATGTTCCTTCTATTCCTGCTTTCTGGAGAGTTTTTATCATAAATGGGTGTTGAATTTTGTCAAAGGCTTTCTCTGCATCTATTGAGATAATCATATGGTTTTTGTTTTTCAATTTGTTAATGTGGTGTATTACGTTGATTGATTTGCGGATATTGAAGAATCCTTGCATCCCTGGGATAAAGCCCACTTGGTCATGGTGTATGATCTTTTTAATGTGTTGTTGGATTCTGATTGCTATAATTTTGTTTAGGATTTTTGCATCTATGTTCATCAGTGATATTGGCCTATAGTTTTCTTTTTTTGTGGCATCTTTGTCAGGTTTTGGTATTAGGGTGATGGTGGCCTCATAGAATGAGTTTGGAAGTTTACCTTCCTCTGCAATTTTCTGGAAGAGTTTAAGCAGGATAGGTGTTAGCTCTTCTCTAAATTTTTGGTAGAATTCAGCTGTGAAGCCGTCTGGACCTGGGCTTTTGTTTGCTGGAAGATTTTTGATTACAGTTTCAATTTCCATGCTTGTGATGGGTCTGTTAAGGTTTTCTATTTCTTCCTGGTCGAGTTTTGGAAAGTTGTACTTTTCTAAGAATTTGTCCATTTCTTCCTCGTTGTCCATTTTATTGGCATATAATTGTTGATAATAGTCTCTTATGATCCTTTGTATTTCTATGTTGTCTGTTGTGATCTCTCCACTGTCATTTCTAATTTTATTGATTTGATTTTTCTCCCTTTGTTTCTTGATGAGTCTGGCTAATGGTTTGTCAATTTTATTTATCCTTTCAAAGAACCAGCTTTTGGCTTTGTTGATTTTTGCTATGGTCTCTTTTGTTTCTTTTGCATTTATTTCTGCTCTAATTTTTAAGATTTCTTTCCTTCTACTAACCCTGGGGTTCTTCATTTCTTCCTTTTCTAGTTGTTTGAGGTGTAGAGTTAGGTTATTTATTTGACTTTTTTCTTGTTTCTTGAGATGTGCCTGTATTGCTATGAACTTTCCCCTTAGGACTGCTTTTACTGTGTCCCACAGGTTTTGGGTTGTTGTGTTTTCATTTTCATTCGTTTCTATGCAAATTTTGATTTCTTTTTTGATTTCTTCTGTGATTTGTTTGTTATTCAGCAGCGTGTTGTTCAGCCTCCATATGTTGGAATTTTTAATAGTTTTTCTCCTGTAATTGAGATCTAATCTTACTGCATTGTGGTCAGAAAAGATGCTTGGAATGATTTCTATTTTTTTGAATTTACCAAGGCTAGCTTTATGGCCCAGGATGTGATCTATCCTGGAGAAGGTTCCATGTGCGCTTGAGAAAAAGGTGAAATTCATTGTTTTGGGATGAAATGTCCTATAGATATCAATTAGGTCTAACTGGTCTATTGTATCGTTTAAAGTTTGTGTTTCCTTATTAATTTTCTGTTTAGTTGATCTATCCATAGGTGTGAGTGGGGTATTAAAGTCTCCCACTATTATTGTGTTATTGTTAATTTCTCCTTTCATACTTGTTAGCATTTGTCTTACATACTGCGGTGCTCCCGTGTTGGGTGCATATATATTTATAATTGTTATATCTTCTTCTTGGATTGATCCTTTGATCATTATGTTGTGACCTTCTTTGTCTCTTTTCACAGCCTTTGTTTTAAAGTCTATTTTATCTGATATGAGTATTGCTACTCCTGCTTTCTTTTGGTCCCTATTTGCATGGAAAATCTTTTTCCAGCCCTTCACTTTCAGTCTGTATGTGTCCCCTGTTTTGAGGTGGGTCTCCTGTAGACAACATATGTAGGGGTCTTGTTTTTGTATCCATTCAGCCAGTCTTTGTCTTTTGGTTGGGGCATTCAACCCATTTACGTTTAAGGTAATTACTGATAAGTATGATCCTGTTGCCATTTACTTTATTGTTTGGGGTTCGAATTTATACACCATTTTTGTGTTTCCTGTCTAGAGAATATCCTTTAGTATTTGTTGTAGAGCTGGTTTGGTGGTGCAGAATTCTCTCAGCTTTTGCTTATCTGAGAAGCTTTTGATTTCTCCTTCATACTTGAATGAAATCCTTGCTGGGTACAATAATCTGGGCTGTAGGTTATTTTCTTTCATCATTTTAAGTATGTCTTGCCATTCCCTCCTGGCTTGAAGAGTTTCTATTGAAAGATCAGCTGTTATCCTTATGGGAATTCCCTTGTGTGTTATTTGTTGTTTTTCCCTTGCTGCTTTTAATATTTGTTCTTTGTGTTTGATCTTTGTTAATTTGAGTAATATGTGTCTTGGGGTGTTTCGCCTTGGGTTTATCCTGTTTGGGATTCTCTGGGTTTCTTGGACTTGGGTGATTATTTCCTTCCCCAGTTTAGGGAAGTTTTCAACTATTATCTCCTCAAGTATTTTCTCATGGTCTTTCTTTTTGTCTTCTTCTTCTGGAACCCCTATGATTCGAATGTTGTAGCGTTTAATATTGTCCTGGAGGTCTCTGAGATTGTCCTCATTTCTTTTAATTCGTTTTTCTTTTATCCTCTCTGATTCATTTATTTCTACCATTCTATCTTCTAATTCACTAATCCTATCTTCTGCCTCTGTTATTCTACTATTTGTTGCCTCCAGAGTGTTTTTAATTTCATTTATTGCATTATTCATTGTATATTGACTCTTTTTTATTTCTTCTAGGTCCTTGTTAAACCTTTCTTGCATCTTCTCAATCCTTGTCTCCAAGCTATTTATCTGTGATTCCATTTTAATTTCTAGATTTTGGATCAATTTCACTATCATTATTCGGAATTCTTTATCAGGTAGATTCCCTATCTCTTCCTCTTTTGTTTGGTTTGGTGGGCATTTATCCTGTTCCTTTATCTGCTGGCTATTCCTCTGTCTCTTCATCTTGTTTAAATTGCTGAGTATGGGGTGTCCTTTCTGTATTCTGGCAGTTTGTGGAGTTCTCTTTATTGTGGCTATTCCTCACTGTGTGTGGGTTTGTACAGGTGGCTTGTCAAGGTTTCCTGGTTAGGGAAGCTTGTGTCAGTGTTCTGATGGGTGGAACTGTATTTCTTCTCTTTGTTCAGTCGCGCTGTGGGGAGGGAGGGAGGGATGCTGCAAGCAAATAACACTGGCGTGCGCTCGCAGTGCCTCAGCCACACTGGGTCTGCCCCCGCTCACTGCACGTGTAGCCTCCCTGCCCACACTGCTCGGGCTCTAGGTTGTTCCGCCGGGAACAATCCAATGCTGGCCCTGGGTTGCATGTACCTCCCAGGTCCAAGCCGCTCAGGTTCAGGCACTCGGATAGTCCTCAGTGGCGCAGACTCAGTTGGGCCTGAGTATTGTGCTCTTCCCAGGTCCGAGCAGCTCAAGTGATGAGGTGTTTGGCGAGCGCCAATGCTGCGACTTATCGCCTCCCCGCCACTCGGTTATCTGGGCGCAAAACCGGCGCACCTTCTTAGGCAGATGTTAACCGTCCAGACCCCCAAGAAGTTTTAGTTAGCAAAGAAGCCTGCTTACAGTTTTATAGATAATGTCTCTCTGGGGCTGCGATTGCCCCCTTCCGGCTCTGGCTGCCTATCACCGGAGGGGGAAGGTCTGCAGCCGGCTATCTCTGTTCAATTCTTTGTTCCGTGCACGGGCCTGGCGGTCTTAGGTTGGGGCTGGCTTTTCGCGTAGTAGATATCCCACAGTCTGGTTTGTTAGCCCAAATTATTTCGCTCAGATAGTGCTCAGGGTATTCAGGCCAGATTCTTACTCTAAGCGATGCAGCCCGCGCTGCGCCTCCCTGCCCAGCCCCCGCTTGTTAATGGCGCCTGCAGGCGTCTGCGCTGCTTCTCCACTGGGGGAGTTACCGTAGGACTCGCAATCTTCGAGTTTTAATTGTTTATTTATTTTTTCTTCCTGTTACGTTGCCCTCTGTGCTTCCAAAGCTCGGCACAGATTCGGCAGTGAGAAGGTTTCCTGGTGTTTGGAAACTTCTCTCTTTTTAAGACTCCCTTCCCGGGACGGAGCTCCGTCCCTCCCTCTTTTGTCTCTTTTTTTGTCTTTTATATTTTTTCCTACCTCCTTTCGAAGAGTTGGATTGCTTTTCTGGGTGCCTGATGTCCTCTGCCGGCATTCAGAAGTTGTTTTGTGGAATTTACTCGACGTTTAAATGCTCTTTTGATGAATTTGTGGGGGAGAAAGTGTTCTCCCTGTCCTACTCCTCCGCCATCTTGGCTCCTCCTCCTTTTAATTTAAAAGTAATATAAAGTGAATAAGAAATATGTTGTATGTTGATTGTTGACACTAAAAATACTTTTTATTAAAAAATTAATTTCTCTAAGCTAATTACATGATACTAGTGACCAGAACACTATAAAAAAGGAAAATTATTTTAAAAATCAAAAGTGAAGTAGCCTTTTCTAAATCTTTCTTGGCATCAAATTTCTAAGAAATATTTGAGAATTCATATGTAGTATCTCCAATGAAGCAGTCTTTTATTTGAGTACATGTCCACACTTGTGTTTGCCATTCTGTTGTTTTCCTCTATTTATTGCATTGTTCACTTAAGAAAGCTTTCTTAACTCTCCTTGCTATTCTTTGGAACTCTGCATTCAGGTGGGTACATCTTTCCTTTTCTCCTTTGCATTTACTTCTCTTCTTTTCACAGCTATTTGTAAGGCTTCCTCAGACAGCCACTTTTGCGTTTTTGCATTTCTTGGGGATGATTTTTATGACCACCTTCTGTGCAGTGTTACAGATCTTTGTCCATAGTTCTTCAGATACTCTGTCAGATCTAATCCCTTGAATCTATTTGTCGCTTGCACTACATAATCATAAGGGATTTTATTTAGGTCATATCTAAATGGCCTAGTGGTTTTCCCTACTTTCTTCAATTTAAGTCTGAATTTGGCAAAAAGACATTCATGATCTGAGCCATGGTCAGTTCCAGGTCTTGTTTTTGCTGACTGCATAGAACTTTTCCATCTTCGACTACAAAGGATATAATCAATCTGATTTTGTTATTGACCATCTGGTGATGTCCATGTATAGAGTCCTCTCTTGTGTTGTTGGAAGAGGTTGTTTGCTATGACCAGTGCATTCTCTTGACAAAACTCTGTTAGCCTTTGACCTGCTTTGTTTTTTACTCCTCGGCCAAACTTTCCTGTTACTCCAGGTATTTCTTGATTTCCTACATTTGCATTCCAGTCTCCTCTGATGAGAAGGAGATCTTTCTTTGGTGTTAGTTCTAGAAGGTCTGTAGATATGTTACCAATTAACCTCAGCTTCTTTGGCATTCCCTGGTGGCTCAGAGGTTAAGGCATCTGCCTCCAATGTGAGAGACCTGGGTTTGATCCCTGGGTCAGGAAGATCCCCTGGAGAAGGAAATGGCAACACACTCTGGTAATTTTGCCTGGAGAATCCCATGGACAGAGGAGCCTGGCCGGCTACAGTCCAAGGGATTTCAAAGAGTCAGACATGACTGAACAACTTCACTTTCTTTTACTTTCTTTCTTTCTTTGGCATTAGTTGTGGCATAGACTTTGATTACTGTGATACTGAATGATTTGCCTTGGAAACAAACCAAGATCATTCTGTTGTTTTTGAGATTGCGCCCAAGTACCGCATTTTGGACTCTTTTATTGACTATAAGGGTTATTCCATTTCTTCTAAATGATTCTTGTCCCCATCTGTTGGATCATAGAAAACTCAAAGGAACTACAGAAAAACGTCTACTTCTGCTTCATTGACTACACTAAAGCCTTTGACTCCATGCATCACAACAAAATATGGAAAATTCTTAAAGAGACGGGAATACCAGACCACCTTACTGCCTCCTGAGAAACCTGTATGCAGATCAAGAAGCAACAGTTAGAACCAGACATGGAACAACAGACTGGTTCCTAACTGGGAAAAGAGTGCTGAAACAGGGAACCGAGTTCTGTTCACGGAGCTGAAGAATGGACTTAGAAAACTTTCAAACACTCATCCTGACAAAGTTTATTTTAAAGGATATAGATACAAATCATTCAGCATAGACACAGTGAGGGGGTGAACAGCCTCCAAAGGCAGGGATTACAGAAGTTTTATGTCTTTACTAGTATTGGTCTGTTTATTTTTGATTGGCTTGTGACTTTAATATATGTCATTTTTGACTAGTTTGAATGTCGCAATGTCCAGTTTGTCATTTTTATGACTTTTTTTGGATCACCTAGTTTCTCAGTTTTTGTAGACATTGTAATGCCATCCCTTTCTCAAGCCCCAGACCATTATTTAGGGACCAAATTCCCTAGTGGCTCGGATGGTAAAGAATTTGCCCACAATGTGAGAGACCCAGGTTCAGTCCCTGGGTCAGAAATATCCCCTGTTGATGGGAATGTCAAGCCACTCCAGTATTCTTGCCTAGAGAATTCCATGGACAAGCTATAGTCCATGGGTTTGCAAAGAGTTGGACATGAGTAACACTTTACACTTTGGTACGTTTAAGAGCTAATGGTCTTCTTGGAGTTTTTTTCCTTGATAAACTGGACAGCAGTTACTGATTGTCTTGTCCTAGGTCCGAAAGTTTTATGACCATCCAGACAAGGGAGGCTTTCCTCTGAATGCCTGGAAATTGGAACAAATATTGAGATGCTTACTTGAGAAGAAGAAGAAGAACAACAACAAAAAGGAAATTAAATAAAAGGAACTGAGGTCTCAGAGTCTTATACTGTCTACCAATTTCTGCCCCAGTACATCAAAACTGTATATTGTCACCCTGCTTATTTAATTATATGCAGGATATATCATGCAAAAAATCATAAGCTAGAATCAAGAATTCCAGGAGAAATAACAATAACCTCAGATATGCAGATGACACCACCCTAATGGCAGAAAGCAAAGAGGAACTAAAGAGCCTCTTCATGAAGGTGAAAAAGGAGAGTGAAAAAGCTGGCTTAAAACTCAATATTTAAAATTCTAAGATCATGGCATCCAGTCCCATCACTTCATGGCAAATAGATGGGGAAACAATGGAAACAGTGACACATTTATTTTCTTGGGCTTCAAAAATCACTGCAGATGGTGACTGCCGTGAAATTAAAAGACGTTTTCTTCTTGAAAGAAAAACTGTGACAAATCTAGACAGAGCATTGCAAAGCTCAGACACTACTTTGCCAACAAAGGTCCAACTAGTCAAAGCTGTGGTTTTTCCAGTAGTCATGTATGGATGTGAGAGTTGGACCATAAAGAAGGCTGAGTGCCAAAGAACTGATGCTTTCAAACTGTGGTGCTGAAGAAGACCCTTGAAAGTCCTTTGGACAGCAAGGAGATCAAACCTGTCAATCCTAAAAGAACATCAACCCTGAAGTTCCTCATTGGAAGGACTGTTGCTGAAGCTCCAATACTTTGGCTACCTGATGCAAAGTGCCAAATCACTGGAAAGACCCTGATGCTGAGAAAGACTGAGGGCAGGAGGAGAATGGGGTAACAGAGGATGAGAGGATTGGATGACATGATGGACTGAATAGACATGAGTTTGAGCAAACTCTAGGAGATAGTGAAGAACAGGTAAGCCTGGCATGCTAAAGTCCATGAGGTCACAAAGAGTTGGACATGACTGAGTAACAGAACAACAACAACAACAACTACACTTGTGTATCATACCTGCTGGAAACGGTATATGGTAGAAAAAATTCAACAGCTCTTTGAGCTTGGGTAATTCATTTAATTCAAAAACACAGATTTTTCACTGTGAAATGGGAATTATAATAGCTACCTTGCCTTTTAGTGAGGATATAACTAGATAAGATCTAAAACATGTCTAGTCTTATTATTTCTAATGTAGCATTTCTTAAAGCTAGTTACTATATTCATTGTTTTGACATTGTTCTTCAGAGAGGGGAGAACATGGTCTATAAATAAATGATACTAGGAACATCTAAAAATATACAAGCCTGTGAAATGAAAACTAAAATTCATCAATTAAATATCCCTTCCTGTGCTAGCCTCAACATCAGTAGTTGATAACTGATAAAAGCAATAGTTGCTAATTATTGATTATTCAGAGTTCCTAGACCATGTTTCTTACAAAAGAGATTATGAGGGAATAAAAATGACTGAGAGGTTAAATAAGCTTCAGTCAGAGGGAACACAGTCTTGCCTCTTCCCAACTTTGCCTGAGATTTGAATTTTGTGTAAATTTCAGACCAGGTTTACTAAACACTAACAATAGTCTATCATACATTATTTACTAAATACACTTGGAATCTTTCTCTCATAGATACTCCTCATATTATTCTTCAGCTTGGAATTAGACATTCTTATGTGTGTAATAATGAAGTTTGTAAAAATGCATCCATGTATATTCAGTCTCCATTTATCCACTGAGTCCCTTCTTACGCACCTAACAGAAGTCTCACAGTTGGTCCGTGTTCTCAAGGACAGTTAACAGTATAGTATGAGATAGAATCTAACACCTGTGGGTGACAGGTCCTGAATACTTAAGCACTGAGTCACAAAGCTCGATTAATAAAATATAAACTAATTTCAAAGAAGATGAGAAGAAATATAATTTTAGGTAAAATAATACACCAAAGTACTTCTAAAATTCACAAAAACTGAATCTAAAATTTAGTTATCATGAAAATTAAATTAAGATCCTTTTTTAAAAAAAATATAGCATCCCTTGGTATAAAATGTGATTAAATAATTCATACAAAAGAAGCTTCAGAGTTTCTGTCACAAGTCTGTAATTATTTTAATTATAGAGTTTAGTGGCTTTTTCCCAATTCACTGACTATTGTGTCTAAAAATGTAAGCAAAAATATGGAAAACTTCTAAGTCCATTTATATGTATTTTCATATCATGTATAAAACTTCCAACTTTAGAGTAATTCAATATACTTATAATTAATTTTTGAAAAGATAATTGATTCTCTGACCTGGAAAGAAGCTTACATGGTATGTAATTTGTCTTTCAAATTATACATATGAGGAATCTCATGTGAAGAAATCAAATATTTGCCTGTTCTTTCTGATATAGTTAGTGGTGGAATTAGAATTAAAACCCCACAATCCAGCTCAAAGTCATTTACATTGTACTTCACTTTTCAATCAAGAAAGACTTTAATTTTTAACAATAAATCATTTTAATATGAAAATTTTATGATATATTATTAATAAAATTGGGATATAATTAACAGTGTAATTTCTTGCATGATACTCAATATATAAAATATTAGTGTAATCACTTAATTATTAATACACATTTAATATTTCATAATGCTTATATAAATATTACATTTAATATTTCATAATGATTTGAGTGAACTCTGGGAGTTGGTGATGGACAGGGATGCCTGGCGTGCTGTGATTCATGGGGTTGCAAAGAGTCAGACACGACTGAGTGACTGAACTGAACTGATTGAATGATTACTGATATTATGTCACTCAAATACCAAAGCATATTAACTTCAAGTATACTAAAGTCATTTTAATTAGACATCCAAGTATTAAAATGTTTGAAAATAAGAGAAATTTTGATTTATTTAATTATATTATGAACATTACCTCACCAAAAGAAAAATACCCACAAGCATTCAGTGGCCCCTTGTTTTATATAGACTAAGATATATAATTAATACAGGTGCTTGTTCTTATCTCATTATTTCTTAAGTACATATTTTGTTATGTAGCAAGTAAATATAAGATATAATTTCAGTTATTTATTATTGATTCATTCAATAAATGTCAGTGTGCAGGCACTCATCTGTGTGGTTACAACCTGTTAGTGAAAAAAAGTAAAATGATCTCTCTGCTCAACATTCTAGTGGGCAGGCAGAGAATGAATATAAACAAATAAATAAAACAGAATTCTGTACATATAAATAATGTTATAGCAATATTAGAAAGTGATTAATATTATAGAAATCAGATCAGGTAAATTGCATCAAGTGATTTGAGGAGAATTAAGTGCAATTTTACTGAAAGTATTCAGAGGAAGGTATCATTGTGAAAATAATATTTGAGTAAAAATATCAATAAAGGGAAGAAGTCAGATAAGATGATATATGGAGGAAGAACATTCCAGGAAGAGGCAACAGAAAGAACAGTGTTGTAAGGCAGAACGATGCTCTGTACTAGAATCAGAAAGGGGTCCAGTGTTAATACAGAAGAGAGAACATGGAAAAGGGGTACTCTTCACTTTCTGCCATTAGGGTGATGTCATCTGCATATCTGAACTTATTGATATTTCTCCCAGAAATCTTGATTCCAGCTTGTGCTTCATCCAGCCTGGCATTTTGCATGATGTAACCTGCATATAATTTAATTAAGCAGGGTGACAATATACAGCCTTGACGTGCTCCTTTCCCAACATCGTTCTGGTGCAGTTCTAGCTGTTGTTTCTTGGCCTGCACATAGGATTCTCAGGAGGCAGGAAAGGTGGTCTGGTATTCCCACCTCTTTAAGAATTTTCCACAGTTTGTTGTGAGCCACACAGTCAAAGGCTTTAGTTTAGTCAGTGTAGCAGATGTAGTTGCTTTTATGGAATTATCTTGCTTTTCCTAGTATTCAACAGATGTTAGCAATTTGCTATCTGGTTCCTTGGCCTTTTCTGTATCTAGCTTGTACGTCTGGAACTTCTCAGTTCATGTACTATTGTAGCCTAGCTTGAAGGATTTCGAGCATTACTTTGCTAACGTGAAATGTGAGCGATCGTGTGGCAGTTTGAACATACTTTGGCATTGCTTTTCTTTGGTATTAGAATGAAAACTGACCTTTTCCAGTCCTGTGGCCAATGCAGAGTTTTCCTAATTTTCTGGCATATTGAGTGCTGCACTTTAACAGCAATATCTTTTAGGATTTGAAATCAGCATATAGATATTTATAACCAAGAGATAAGATGAAATCACCAAGGGAGAGGATAAGGCAAAAGATGAAGGAATAAGGAGGGAATCCTGAAATATTCCAATCATAACTGATTGGAGAGAAACAAAAGGTGAGACAGAACAGTGTGTTTTCTGGAAGTAAAGTGTGTTACAAAAATGAGTTATTCTTGTGACCTAGTCTCTGATACTTGATGGGAGCAATTTTGGTGAAACCATGTGGATAAAGCTGAATCAGATAAGGCTTAAAATAGCATAGAAAAACATAGAAGACATCAGGTAGAGAAACTCCTTTCAAGGACTTTTTCATCAAGGAAGAAGAGAGCAGAGAAAAGAAGAATGGTATCTAGAAGAAGATAAATAAATTCAAGATAATAGTTTAATTAAAATGGTAGAACTAACAGGTATTTTGAGGCTTCTCAGGTGATGTAAATGGTAAAGAGCCCACCTGCCAATGCAGGAGTCATGGGTTTGATCCCTGGGTCAGGAAGATCCCATGGAGGAGAAAATGGCAGTCAATTCCAGTATTCTTGCTTGAAAAACCCCATGGACAGAGGAGCCTGGTGGCCTACAGTCCATAGAGGTCGCAACGTGTTGGGCATGACTGAACGCACACAACACCCACCCCAACAGATATTTATGTATACTTTGAAATTATTTTGTTGTTGTTGTTCAGTCACTCAGTCATGTCCAAATCTTTGCGACCCCGTGAAGTGTAGAATGCCAGGCTTCACCATCTCCCAGAGCTTGCTCAAAGTCTTGTCTATTGAGTTGATGATGTCATCCAATGATCTCATCCTCTTTCATCCCCTTCCCTTCCTGCTTTTAATCTTTCCCAACATCAGGGTCTTTTGTAATGAGTCAGTTCTTCACATCAAGTGGCCAAAGTATTGGAGCTTCGGCTTTAGCAACAGTCCTTCCAGTGAATATTCAGGACTGATTTCCTTTAGTATTGACTGGTTTGATCTCCTTGCAGTCCAAGGGACTCTCAAGAGTCTTCTCCAACACCACAGTTAAAATAATCAATTCATTGACTCTCAGCCTTTTTTATGGGCCGACTCTCACATCCATACATGACTATTGGAAAAACCATAGCTTTGACTATATGGACATTTGTGGGCAAAGTGATGTCTCTGTTTTCTGTATCTAGATTCATTGTTAGTGTGAAGGAACAGAATTTTTGTATGTTTTGATCTTTCAACTTTTCTGAATTCATTTATTTGTTTTAGCCATTTGTTTTTGTAGATTAGATACACTGTCTAGGTTTGTCATAACTTTTTATCCAAGGAGTAAGCATCTTTTAATTTCATGGCTGCAGTCACCATCTGCAGTGATTTTGGAGTCCATGAAAATATAGCCTGTCACTGTTTCTATTGTTTCCCCATCTATTTGTTGTGAAGTGATGGGACCAGATGCCATGATATTTGTTTTTGTAATGTTGAATTTTAAGCCCGCTTTTCCAGTATCCTCTTTCACCTTATCAAGAGGCTCATTAGTTCCTCTTCCCTTCTGCCATAAGGGTGCTGTCATCTGCATATCTGAGGTTATTGATATTTCTCCTGGTACTCTTGATTCCAACTTGTGCTTCATCCAGGAAATTATTTAGTAAATAAATAAATGATGTA
The DNA here is from genome assembly GCF_055505025.1 of Bos grunniens. Lineage (NCBI taxonomy): Eukaryota > Metazoa > Chordata > Mammalia > Artiodactyla > Bovidae > Bos > Bos grunniens. The sequence goes on along the minus strand of NC_141170.1, from coordinate 109,775,544 downwards.
GATAATGAACAGGAGAACTGTGAGACTGAGGACTTAAAGAAAAAAGAATGGACCTTAGTATACATTTCAAAGGGCAGCAGCAGTTAACCTACTGTAATTATTACAGTAGCAGAAAATGAAGGTATGGATACTGCTAGGTGAGTCACTGAGTCCTGAGAATACATGGAGCTCCTTCTGATTGCTACATTTTTTTTCAGTTAAACATGGAGCAATTTGTAAATTTAGATGTACAGAGAAAAAGTGAAAGTTTCAGGAAGTAGGTATGAAATAGTTGTCAAGGAGGTGGAGTAAAAATCCAAAGAACTGTTGAACTGCTCAGTAGTAGAGTGAAGTTAATAGTAGCAAATTCAATGTATAACTTGTATGCCTGATCATCTTTTTTGGAGTTTTTCACTCCAAAGTGTTCATCATCACCCAAATTGGAAAGGAAGAAATAAATTTATCTCTCTTTACAGTTTACATGAACTTAATATGTAGAAAATTTTAGAGTCTACAAAAACAAATGGTTAAAACAAATAAATTAATTCAGAAAAGTTGAAAGATCAAAACATACAAAAATTCTTTTCCTTTATATTAACAATGAAATACTCAAAAAGGAAACTAAGAAAAAAATTGCATTTACAATTCCATTTATTCAAAAATAATAGAATACTTAGGAATAAACGTAACCAAGGAGACGAAAGATATGTGCACTTAAAACTTCATAATATTGTTGAAAGAAATTAAAGATGGTACAAACATATGGAAAGACATTTCATTTCCATGGATTAGAAGACTTAATGTTGTTAAGATGTCAACACTATGTAAAGCAATTTGCAGACTCAGTGCAATCCCTATCATAATTCTGCTGAGAATTTAGCTAAATTTCTTTGTAATATTGCTGCTTCAGCATGTACTTTGTATAACTAAGTGGCCTGAAAGGGCCTTGGACTGACATCAGCCCCTCCTGTGAGTACACACTCTAGGGAACAGTCAGCAAAGACACAAGTGTAAATTTCTGAAAGAATTCTCTCTCCAAGTATTACCCTGGACACTAGGGATTGGCTCCTGTGTGCACACACATACACAACCACACACATGTCTATCTATACACACTGGCTTAAGCCAAACTCTTGTCTTGCAGATGTAGAAATTGTTGCTTTGTTTCTCTGATAAAACTGGTTTTAGACAAAAAATAGGGATGATCACTCTCTTAGACCATGCTAATGTTAATAGAGAAGAAGCATTCTTTTCTTTCTTCTATGTAAAACTTGAAATGAGGAAAAGCCATTCTCATGTAAATCATGCAAGCGCTATAATTACTATAAATAAGAAAATTCAAGAAAATCCAATCACTGTATAGAATGGTAAAGCACCAACTCATTTCTTATATCATATTGTTAAATAAACTGTGTGCAACAGACAAAAAAAAAGAAAAAAGAATTATCTCAGTGCCTCTGATGGATAGATTATCTCCTGCCTCCCAGTTCCTTTCCCTTGTGTACCCTTTAGATGAGCCCACTAAGCTTACTAACAGCCCACCATCACCCTGTTCTCAGTGTCTATGACTCTGTTTCTGTTTTCTTATATTCGTTCATCTGTTTTGATTTTTAGATCCATCAACATATAAGTGAAATCATACAGTACTTGACTTTCTCTTTCTTATTTAACTTGCTATTATTCCCTTCAGCTCCATCCATGTTGGCTACAAATGTCAAAACTTCATTTCTTCTCATGGCTGAGTAATATTCCCATGTCTGTATGTATACGTGTGTGTACCACATCTTGTTATAAAATTTTTTTGATGTCTAAATTTGTTAGTTTCAGATATGCATAATATTAAGTATTTTTTCAAATTATATTTCATTATAGGCTATTTTAATACATTTAATATACTTCCCTGTACTCTATGGGCTTCCTTGGTGGCTCAGTGGTAAAGAATTGGCCTGCCAAAGCAGGAGACACAGGAGACGGATTCGATTCCTGGGTCAGGAAGATCTACTCCAGAAGGAAATGGAGTATTTTCCTGCCTGGCTAATTGATGGACAGTGGAGCCTGGTAGGTCCCAGTCCATGAGTCATGAAGAGGTGGACACAAATTAGCACAAACACACAACATGTACTATACAGTAAATCCTTGTTGTTTATCCATGTTATATATAGAAATTTGTATCTGTTAATCTTATAATAGAAAACAATAGAATGGGAAAGACTAGAGAACTTTCCAATAAAATTAGAGATACTAGGGGAATATTTCATGCAAAGATGAGCTCAATAAAGAACAGAAATGGTATGGACCTAAGAGGAGCAGAAAATATTAAGAATAGGTGGCAAGAATATACAGAAGAACTATTTAAAAAAAAAAGATCTTCATGATGCAGATAGCCACGAAGGTGTGATCACCCACCTAGAGCCAGACATCCTGGAATGTGAAGTCAAGTGGGCCTTAGGAAGCATCACCATGAACAAAGCTAGTGGAGGTGATGGAATTCCAGTTGAGCTATTTCAAATCCTAAAAGATGATGCTGTGAAAGTACTGCACTCAGTATGCCAGCAAATTTGGAAAACTCAGCAGGATTCAGAGGACTAAAAAAGGTCAGTTTTCATTCCAATCACAAAGAAAGGCAATACCAAAGAATGTTCAAACTACTACACAATTGCACTCATCTCACACACTAGTAAAGTAATGCGCAAAATTCTCCAAGCCAGGCTTCAACAGTATGTGAACCATGAACTTCCAGATGTTCAGGCTCGATTTAGAAAAGGCCGAAGAACCAGAGATCAGATTGCCAACATCATTTGGATTATAGAAAAAAGCTAGGGAATTCCAGAAAAACATCCACTTCTGTTTTATTGACTATGCCAAAGCTTTTGACTGTGGATCAAAGCAAACTGTGGAACATTCTGAAAGAGATGGGAATACCAGACCACCTGACCTGCCTCCTGAGAAATCTGTATGCTGGTCAGGAAGCAACAGTTAGAACTGGACATGGAACAACAGATTGGTTCCAAATAGGAAAAGGAGTATGTCAAGGCTGTATACTGCCACCCTACTTATTTAACTTATATGCAGATTACATCTTGTGAAATGCTGGGCTGGATGAAGTACAAGCTGGAATCAAGACTGCTGAGAGAAATATCAATAACCTCAGATATGCCGATGACACTACCCTTATGGCAGAAAGTGAAGAAGAACTAAACAGCCTCTTGAAAGTGAAACAGGAGAGTGAGAAAATTGGCTTAAAACCCAACATTCAGAAAATGAAGATCATGGCATCCAGTCCCATCACTTCATGGCAAATAGATGGAGAAACAATGGAAACAGTGACAGACTTTATTTTTTGGGGCTCCAAAATCACTGCAGATGGCGACTGGAGCCATGAAATTAAAAGACACTTACTCCTTGGAAGGGAAGTTATGACCAACCTAGATAGCATATTCAAAAGCACAGACATGACTTTGCCAACAAAGGCCCATCTAGTCAAAGCTATGGTGTTTCCATAGTAGTCATGTATGGATGTGAGAGCTTAACTGTAAAGAAAGATGAGCACTGAAGAACTGATGCTTTTGAACTGTGGTGTTGGAGAAGACTCTTGAGAGTTCCCTGGACTGCAAGGAGATCCAACCAGTCAATCCTAAAAGAAATCATTTCTGAATATTCATTGTAAGGACTGATGCTGAAGCTGAAACTTCAATACTTTGGCCACCTGATGCAAAGAACAGACTAATTTGAAAAGACCTGGATGTTGGGAAAGATTGAAAGCAGGAGGAGAAGGGGACAACAGAGAATGAAGTGGTTGTATGGCATCACTGACTCGATGGACATGAGTTTGAGCAAGCTCTGGGAGTTGGTGAAGGACAGAGAAGCCTCCTGTGCTGCAGTCCATGGGTTCACAAAGAGTTGGACACAACTCAGCAACTGAACTCAACTGAACTGAGGTAATATTATTTAAAAAATAAATTTCTCTATTTTTAGTTTGAAGGACTATAGCTTCATAATACTGTTTCAGCCTCTAATTTTTATTTGTTTAAAAGTAAATTATTTTATTTTATTTTTTTGCTTTGGAAGACTCTATGATTGATATCAGTGAATGTTCTCTCTTATATATTGGTCTTTAAACAATTTTGAGTTTATTTTTGTATATAATGTGAGCTAATTTTTTAATCTCATCAATCTACATATAGCTCTCCAACTTTACCAAACTACTTGTTGAAGATGCTATCTTTTCTCCATTGTAAATTCTTGCCTCCTTTGTTATAGATTAATTTTCTTTAGGTGTATGGATTTATTTTGGGGGGCTCTTTACTCTGTTCCATTGATCGGTATGTTTAGTTAATTGATATTTAAAGTAGTTAATGATAGGTATATATTTCTTACCATTTTACTCCTTGCTGCCACTTTTTGTTGTAGCTTTTTTGGTTTCTTTTTTCACCTTCTTCTTTTGTATTATGATGATTTTCTTTTGTAGTATTCTTGATTTCCTTTATTTCTTGTTTTTGTCAGACTTTTTGTGTATTTTGATTTGTGGTTACCATAGAGTAGAAGTATGTTGATCCATAATTTAATTTAAACTGATTGGCTTTCCAGTTGAAATATATTGTAAAATATTTATATTTTTATACTCCCTTCCTCATATTTTATGATTTTAGTATCCCACTTTACATTGTCATCTTTTCATCTTTTACATTTTATTATTAGTTCAGTTAAGTTCAGTCACTCAGTCATGTCTGACTCTCTGCGACCCCATGAACTGCAGCTTGCCAGGCCTCCCTGTCCATCACCAACTCCCGGAGTCTACCCAAACCCATGTTCATAGAGTCCGTGATGCCATCCAACCATCTCATCCTCTGTCATCCCCTTCTCCTCCTGCCTTCAATCTTTTCCAGCATCAGGGTCTTTTCAAATGAGTCAGCTCTTCCCATCAGGTGGCCAAAGAATTGGAGTTTCAGCTTCAACATCTGTCCTTCCAATGAACACCCAGGACTGATCTCCTTTAGTATGGACTGGTTGGATCTCCTTGCAGTCCGAGGGAACTCTCAAGAGTCTTCTCCAACACCACAGTTCAAAAGCATCAATTCTTCGGTGCTCAACTTTTTAGATATACTCAACTTGCAGTGTTTTTATTATTTCTATTCTAGACACTGGCTTATTCATCCTTAATATTTTATATATTTGTGTTAACTTTTTGTGATTTTCTGTTTCCTGTATATTCTTTTTTTTCTATTCAGAGAAGTCCATTCAATATATATATATATATTTAGGGTAGGCTTAATATTCAGTCTTCCCTAGTGGCTAAGAGAATGAAGCATCTGCCTGCCATGTGGGAGACCTGGGTTTGATCCCTGGGTCAGGAAGATCCCCTGGAGAAGGAAATGGCAACCCACTTCAATATCCTTGCGTGGAAAATCCAATGGATGGAGGAACCCGGTAGGCTACAGTCCATGGGGTTGCAAAGAGTTGGACATGACTGAGCAACTTCACTTTCACTAATATTCAGTCAGTTCTCTTTAGTTGCTCAGTTGTGTCCAACTCTTTGTAACCCCATGGACTGCAGCACACCAGGCTTAATATTTCTCAATTTATTTAGGTTTTGCTTGTCTGACAATTACTTTATTTTTCCTTGTAAATGCTAATCATGCTAGGTAGGAATTCCTGGTTTACAGATTTTTCCCTGTTAAGACTTTGAATATACCACATATCTCACTTTGGCCTGAAAAGTTTCTGCATAGAAATCAGCTGATAGCCTTTTAGGGGTTCCCTTGTAACTGACTTTTTCTCTTGCTGACTGTAGAATTCTCTTTATCTTTCATTTTTACCATTTTAATTATGGTATATCTTGGTGTGGATCTATTTGTATTTACCTTGTTTGGCACTCTCCTTTCTTCTTGTAGTTGAATATGTTTCCTCTTTAGGTTCAAGAAGTTTTCAGCCACAATTTCTTCAAATATATTTTTTAAATTACTTTATTTTTTAATTGAAGGATACACGCTACAGAAATTTGCTGCTTTCTCTCAAACATCAGCATGAATCAGTCATAGGTATACATATGTCCCCTTCCTACTGAACCTCCTTCTCATCTTTCTCCCCATTGCCCGCCCTCCCCTCCCAAACCCACCCAGGTAGACAGAGCACCTGTCTGAGTTCCCTGAGACATACAGCAAATTCCCATTGTCTGTCTACTTTACATATGGTAATAATGTTTCTATGTTACTTTCTCCATACATGTCATCCTCCCCTCCACTCTCCCCAAGTCCATAACTCTGTTCTGTATTTATGTTTCTCCATTGCTTCTCTGTAAATAAATTCATTGGTACCACTTTCCTAGATTGCATATATATGCATTAGTATATGGTATTTACCTTTCTCCTTCTGACTTACATCATTTTATATAATAGGCTCTACGTTCATCCACATCAATAGAATTGAATCAAATGTGTTCTCTTTTTTTTTCATTATTAATTCAGTATTTATTATAGAAAACAGAAGGCAAGCATTGAGGCTTTATTTATTATATTATTTAAAAATTAGATAGTTTGTGGGTGCATTATATTAAAGAAACCTAGGAGTTTTTATAGTCTGATTAAATGGTATATTTCTAAAAAGGGCTTATAATAGTAAAATGAAATTGAACATTCATTTTGTGTGTTATGTCTATTACTGATATTTTTTCCTTTGGTTAGATAATACTTTCTTAAAAAATAAAAATTAACCAATTACTTATAGTTAAAGAGCAGAATGTTGGGCAGCCTAGTAGAAAAAAGTAAGCAAAATACTTGTGCACAAAAAAAAGTTTTGAATTTATCTGCAAAGCTTATTTTTTGTCTTTTAATTAAATTTATAGATTAAATTTTAAAAGACAAAATTTAGGAACTTCAAAAGTATCCACAACTGTAACTAATCCCATTGCTTTTATGAAACATTATCATGAAGTTGATTTTGAGTTTTGTTGTCTGCTGTATTACATTTTCACTTTGTATGAGAGTTAGAAAATATGGGAACATAAAGTTCACTCTGATTTCTATAAAGACAAAAGTTTGGCAATAGTAAAAAGGAATTTCTAGTCATTGCTTTCTTAAAGAGTTTCTTCCAGTGAGTATTATTTTAAAATGCATGAAGTGTGTTGAATCTTAAATTGGGAAACAGGGAACAGGAAAATCTTGGATGAAAAATAATCCAAATAAAACTAAAACCTCTAAATGATAATTAATTAGAAACACAAGTTAACTAGGCTGGAAGTGCATGTTTATGAGTTTAAATGACCTTTACATATGACTCAAAGCCAAATAATAGCTTTTTTGTGGATTGTGACTATTTAAATGCATTTTTTTTTTGTTCTGTTTGTCCAGGGAACTAATAGTTTATGTTAGTAATTATAAATAACTTAGACTTACTCATCTTATCAAGTTGAAGCCCTCACCTTAGCACCTTTCACTAAATTTTCAGAAAATCTTAACATATTTTAACTCGTTTGCTCTCCCCAACAACACTTTTGCTGTGAAGTGAATATTGGGTTGGGAAAAAATTAAGAAAGTATTATCTAACCAAATGTGTTCTCTTATGGCTGAGTAATATAGGGGACAGACAACAGAATGGGAAAGACTAGAGATCTCTTCAAGAACATTAGAGATACCAAAGGAACATTTCATGCAAAGATGGGCTCAATAAAGGACAGAAATGGTATGGACTTAACAGAAGCAGAAGATATTAAGAAGAAGTGGCAAGAATACACAGAAGAACTGTACAAAAAAGATCTTCACGACCCAGATAATCACGATAGTGTGATCACTGACCTAGAGCCAGACATCCTGGAATGTGAAGTCAAGTGGGCCTTAGAAAGCATCACTACGAACAAAGCTAGTGGAGGTGATGGAATTCCAGTGGAGCTATTTCAAATCCTGAAAGATTATGCTGTGAAAGTGCTGAACTCAATATGCCAGCAAATTTGGAAAACTCAGCAGTGGCCACAGGACTGGAAAAGGTCAGTTTTCATTCTAATCCCAAAGAAAGGCAATGCCAAAGAATGCTCAAACTACCGCACAATTGCACTTATCTCACATGCTAGTAAAGTAATGCTCAAAATTCTCCAAGCCAGGCTTCAGCAATACGTGAACTATGAACTTCCTGATGTTCAAGCTGGTTTTAGACAAGGCAGTGGAACCAGAGGTCAATTGCCAACATCTGCTGGATCATGGAAAAAGCAAGAGAATTCCAGAAAAACATCTATTTCTGCTTTACTGACTATGCCAAAGTCTTAGAATGTGTGGATCACAATAAACTGTGGAAAATTCTGAAAGAGATGGCCACCTGACCTGCCTCTTGAGAAATCTGTATGCAGGTCAGGAAGCAACAGTTAGAACTGGACATGGAACAACATACTGGTTCCAAATAGGAAAAGGAGTGCGTCAAGGCTGTATATTGTCACCCTGCTTATTTAACTTCTATGCAGAGTACATCATGAGAAACGCTGGACTGGAAGAAGCACAAGCTGGAATCAAGATTGATGGGAGAAATATCAATAACCTCAGATATGCAGATGACACCACCCTTATGGCAGAACGTGAAGAGGAACTCAAAAGCCTCTTGATGAAAGTGAAAGTGGAGAGTGAAAAAGTTGGCTTAAAGCTCAACATTCAGAAAATGAAGATCACGGCATCTGGTCCCATCACTTCATGGGAAATAGATGGAGAAACAGTGTAAACAGTGTCAGACTTTATTTTTTGGGGCTCCAAAATCACTGCAGATGGTGACTGCAGCCAGGAAATTAAAAGACGCTTACTCCTTGGAAGGAAAGTTATGACCAACCTAGATAGCATATTGAAAAGCACAGACATTACTTTGCCAACAAAGGTTCATCTAGTCAAGGCTATGGTTTTTCCTGTGGTCATGTATGGATGTGAGAGTTGGACTGTGAAGAAGGCTGAGCACCAAAGAATTGATGCTTTTGAACTGTGATGTTGGAAAAGACTCTTGAGAGTCCCTTGGACTGCAAGGAGGTCCAACCAGTCCATTCTGAAAGAGATCAGCCCTGGGATTTCTTTGGAGGGAATGATGCTAAAGCTGAAACTCCAGTACTTTGGCCACCTCATGCGAAGAGTTGACTCATTGGAAAAGACTGATGCTGGGAGGCATTGGGGGCAAGAGGAGAAGGGGATGACAGAGAATGAGATGGCTGGATGGCATCACTGAGTTGATGGACGTGAGTCTGAGTGAACTGCGGGAGTTGGTGATGGACAGGGAGGCCTGGTGTGCTGCGATTCATGGGATCGCAAAGAGTCAGACACGACTGAGTGACTGAACTGAACTGAAATGAACTGAATATAGGGGACTGGAATGCCAAAGTAAGACATCAAGAAACACCTGGAGTAATAGGCAAATTTGGCTTAGAGTACAGAATGAATCAGGGCAAAGGCTAATAGAGCTCTGCCAAGAGAACAAACTGATCATAGCAAACACTGTCTTCCAACAACACAAGAGAAGACTCTACACATGGACATCACCAGATGGTCAACACCAAAATCAGATAGATTATATTCTTTGCAGCCAAAGATGGAGAAGCTCTATACAGTAAGCAAAAGCAAGACTGGGAGCTGACTGTGGCTCAAATCATGAACTCCTTTTTGCCAAATTCAGACTTAAATTGAAGAACATAGGGAAGACTACTAGACCATTCAGGTTTGACCTAAATCAAATACCTTATGACTATACAGTGGAAGTGAGAAATATATTTACGGGACTAGATCTGATAGACAGAATGCCAGATGATCTATGGACGGAGGTTCGTGACATTGTACAGGAGACAGGAATCAAGACCATCCCCAAGAAAAAGAAATGCAAAAAATCAAAATAGCTGTCTGAAGGGGCCTTACAAATAGCTGTGGAAAGAAGAGAAGCAAAACACAAAGCAGAAAAGGAAAGATGTACCCATTTGAATGCAGAGTTCCACAGAGTAGCAAGGAGAGATAAGAAAACCTTCCTCAGCGATCAATGCAAAGAAATAGAGGAAAACAATAGAATGGGAATGACTAGAGATCTCGTCAAGAAAATTAGAGATACCAAGGGAATATTTCATGCAAAGATGGGCTCAATAAAGGACAGAAAGCGTATGGACCTAACAGAAGCAGAAGATATTAATAGAGGTGGCAAGAATACACAGAAGAACTGTACAGAAAAGATCTTCACAATCCAGATAATTACGATGGTGTGATCACTCACCTAGAGCCAGACATCCTGGAATGTGTAGTCAAGTGGGCCTTAGGAAGAATCACTATGAACAAAGCTATTGCAGATGATGGAATTCCAGGTGAGCTATTTCAAATCCTAACAGATGATGCTGTGAAGGTGCTGCACTCAATATGTCAGCAAATTTGGAAAACTCAGCAGTGGCCACAGGACTGGAAAAGATCAGTTTTCATCCCAATCTCAAAGAAAGGCAATGCCAAAAAAAGCTCAAACTGCCACACAATTGCACTCATCTCACAAGCTAATAAAGTAATACTCAAAATTCTCCAAGCCAGCCTTCAGTAATACGTGAACTGTGAACTTCCTGATGTTCAAGCTGGTTTTAGAAAAGGCAGAGGAACCAGAGATCATGGGAAGCATGATCTGCTGGATCATGGAAAAAGCAAGAGAGTTCCAGAAAAACATCTATTTCTGCTTTATTGACTATGCCAAAGCCTTTGACTGTGTGGATCACAATAAACTGTGGAAAATTCTGAAGGAGATGGGAATATCAGACCACCTGACCTTCTTCTTAAGAAACCTGTATGCTGGTCAGGAAGGAACAGTTGGAACTGGACATGGAACAACAGACTGGTTCCAAATAGGAAAAGGAGTATGTCAAGACTCTATATTGTCACTCTGCTTATTTAACTTATATACAGAGTACATCATGAGAAATGCTGGACTGGAAGAACCATAAGCTGGAATCAAGATTGCTGGGAGAAATATCAATAACCTCAGATATGCAGATGACACCACCCTTATGGCAGAAAGGGAAGAACTAAAGAGCGTATTGATGAAAGTGAAAATTCAGTTCAGTTCAGTCGCTCAGTCATGTCTAGCTCCCTGAGACCCCATGACAGCATACCAGGCCTCCCTGTCCCTTACAAACTCCTGGAGTCCACCCAACCCCATATCCATCGAGTCGGTGATGCCATCCAACCATCCCATCCTCTGTTGCCCCCTTCTTCTCCTGCCCTCAATCTTTCCCAGCATTTGGGTGTTTTCCAATGAGTCAGCTCTTTGCATCAGGTGGCCAAAGTATTGAATTTTCAGCTTCAGCATCAGTCCCTCCAATGAACACCCAGGACCGATCTCCTTTAGGATGGACTGGTTGGATCTCCTTGCAGTCCAAGGGACTCTCAAGAGTCTTCTCCAATGCCACATCAATTCCTGGGCACTCTGCTTGCTTTATAGTCCAACTCTCACATCCATACATGACCACTGGAAAAACCAAAGCCTTGACTAGACAGACCTTTGTTGGCAAAGTAATGTCTCTCCTTTTTACTATGATGTCTAGAAAGTGAAATAGGAGAGTGAAAAATTTGGCTTAAAGCTCAACATTCAGAAAACTAAGATCATGGCATCTGGTTCCATCACTTCATGGCAAATAGATGGGGGAAAAGGGGAAACAATGGCTGACTTTATTTCTTTGGACTCCAAAATCACTGCAGATGGCGATTGCAGCCATGAATTTAAAAGATGCTGAGGCGGTCCTAAATGGCGAGGAATAGGAGGAATAGGGGAGACCACTTTCTCTCCCACATATTCATCAAAAGAACATTTGAAAGCTGAGTTAATTCTACAAAACAAGTTCTGATGCTGGCAGAGGACATCAGGCACCTAGAAAAGCAGCCCATTGTCTCCAAAAGGAGGTAGGAATAAGTATAAAAGATAAGAAGAGAGACAAAAGAGGTAGGAGCTCCGTCCTGGGAAGGGAGTCTAAAAAGGAGAGAAGTTTCCAATCACCAGGAAACACTCTCACTGCCAAGTCTGTGGCGAGTCTTGGAACCACAGAGGGCAACATAACCAGGAGGAAAAATAAATAAATAATTAAAACCCACAGATTACGAGCCCAGTGGTAAGTCCCCCAGTGGAGAAGCAGTGCAGATGCCTTCATCCACCACTAGCAAGTGGGGGCTAGGCAGGGAGGCGTTGGCTGCATTGCTTAGAGTAAGGACCAGATCTGAATGCCCCAAAGGCACTCTGAGGGAACTAACTTGGGCTAGCTAACCAGACTGTGGGATAGCTACCATGCGAAAAGCCCTAACCTAAGACACTGCCAGGCCGGCTCACAGAACAAAGGACTGAACAGAGCTAGCTGGTTGCAGGCCTGCCCATCCCCCTCCGGTGACAGGCAGCCAGAGCCGGAAGGGGGAAATCAGGGCCCCAGAGAGGCATTATCTACCAAACTGCAAGGAGGCTTCGTTGCTAACCAAGACTTCCTTGGATTCTGGAAGGTCAACATCCACCTGAGAAGGTGTGCCGGTTATACACCCAGAAGACTGAGCGGCAGGGACGGGGGAGGTGATAAGTCACAGCAACCGAGTTCACCAAACACCTGGTCACCTGAGCTGCTGGGACCTGGGAAGGGCACAAAACACAGGCCCAACAGAGTCTGTGCTTCTGAAAACTACCCGAGTGCATGAACCTGAGCGGCTTAGACCTGGGAGCTGCATGCAGCCCAGGGCTGGCCTCGGACAGTTCCCGGTGGAGCAACCTAGAGCCTAAACAGTGTAGACAGGAAAAGCACACACACTGTGAGCAAGGGCAAACCCAGTGTGACCAAGACACTGTGAGCACACGCCAGTGTTATTTGTTTGCAGCGTCCCTCCCTCCCCACAGCATGATTGAACAAGTGAGCCTAAAAAAGTGTACACCACCGTCTCCTTGTGTCAGGGTGGAAATTAGACACTGAAGAGACCTGCAAACAGAAGAAGCTAAAACAGAGGGAACCTCCTTGGAAGTGACAGGTGCAATAGATTAAAACCCTATAGTTAGTACCGACTACATAGGAAGGGGCCTACAGATCTTGAGAAATATAATCCAGATCAAGGAACTATCCAAAAATGAACTGACCCCACACTGCCCACAACAGCATTAGAGAGAGTATTATATATATATATATATATATATATATATATATATATATATAAAACTATTTTTACTATCATTCTTTATTTTTTTAATTTTTAAGTCCTCTATTACTCCTTTAATTTTCATTTTTATAACCTACTATTACTTTGCAAAAAAGAAAAGAGAGAGAGAGAGACCCTATTTTTTAAAGCAAACTTCATATATATATCTATATATATTATAATTTTTGTGACTTTTTTTTTCTTTAATATAGTATTTTTGAAAATCCAACCTCTACTCTAGATTTTTAATCTTTGCTTTTTGGTATTTGTTGTCAATTTTGTACCTTTAAGAACCCGATCTTCAGTACTCATTTTCACTTGGGAGTGAGATTACTGGCTTGAGTGCTCTCTCTCCCTTGGGACTGTCCTTTTTCTCCACCAGGTCATCTCTATCTCCTCCCTCCCCCTTCTCTTCTCTACCCAGCTCTGTGAATCTCTTTGTGTGTTCTGGACGGTTGAGAACACTTAGGGAACTGATTACTGGCTGGATCTGTCTCGCTCCTTTTGATTCCCGCCCCCCCCCCCCCCCCCCGCCCTTTATCCTCCTGGCCACCTCTGTCTCCTTCCTCCGTCTTCTCTTCTCTGTATAAATCCGTGAACATCTCTGAGTGGTTCAGACTGTGGAGAGCACACAAGGAAGTGATTACTGGCTAGCTTGCTTTCTCCTCTTTTGATTCCCCCTCTTCTTCTCCTGGTCACCTCTATCTCCCTCCTACCTCTCCTCTTCTCTTCTCTATATAACTCTGTGAATCTCTCTTGGTTTCCCTCACTGTAGAGAAACTTTTCATCTTTAACCTAGATGTTTTATCAAAGGTGCTGTATAGATGGAGAAGTCTTGAGGATACTGTAAAAATAAGACTGAAAACCATAAGCAGGAGGCTTAAGTCCAAATCCTGAGAACACCAGAGAACTCCTGACTCCAGGGAACATTAGTTGACAGGAGCTCATCAAATACCTCCATACCTACACAGAAACCAAGCACCACCCAAGGGCCAACAAGTTCCAAAGCAAGACATACCATGCAAATTCTCAAGCAACACAGGAACATAGCCCTGAGCTTCAATATACAGGCTGCCCAAAGTCACTCCAAACACACTGACATCTCATAGCTCATTACTGGACACTTCATTTTACTCCAGAGAGAAGAAATCCAGCTCCACTGACCAGAACATCAACACAAGCTTCCCTAACCAGGAAACCTTGACAAGCCACCCATACAAACCCCACCCACAGTGAGGAAACTCCACAATAAAGAGAACCCACAAACTGCCAGAATACAGAAAGGCCACCCCAAACACAGCAATATAAACAAGATGAAGAGACAGAGGAATATCCAGCAGGTAAAGGAACAGGATAAATGCCCAGCAAACCAAACAAAAGAGGAAGAGATAGGGAATCTACCTGATAAAGAATTCCAAATAATGAGAGTGAAAATGATCCACAATCTTGAAAACAAAATGGAATCACAGATAAATAGCCTGGAGGAAATTATTGAGAAGATGCAAGAAAGGTTTAACAAGGACCTAGAAGAAATAAAAGAGTCAATATATAATGAATAATGCAACAAGTGATATTAAACACACTCTGGAGGGAAAAATAGTAGAATAACGGAGGCAGAAGATAGGATTAGTGAGGTAGAAGATAGAATGGTAGAAATAAATGAATCAGAGAGGAAAAAAGAAGAATGAATTAAAAGAAATGAGGACAATCGCAGAGACCTCTGGGATAGTGTTAAATGCTCCAACATTCAAATCATAGGATTCCCAAGCGAAAAAGAAAAAAAGAAAACCATGAGAAAATACTTGAGGAGATAATAGTTGAAAACTTCCCTGAAATGGGGAAGGAAATTATCACCCAAGTCCAAAAAAGCCCAGAGAGTCCCAAACAGGATAAAACCAAGGCAAAACACCCCAAGACACATATTAATCATATTAACAAAGATCAAACAAAAAGAACAAGTATTAAAAGCAGCAAGGGAAAAACAACAAATAACACACAAGGGGATTCCCATAAGGATAACAGCTGATCTTTCAATAGAAACTCTTCAGGCCAGGAGGGAATGGCAGGACATACTTAAAGTGATGAAAGAAAATAACCAAAAAAAAAAAAGAAAGAAAATAACCTACAACCCAGATTACTGTAAGCAGCAAGGATCTCATTCAAATATGAAGGAGCAATCAAAAGCTTTACAGACAAGCAAAAACTGAGAGAATTCAGCACCACCAAACCAGCTCTCCAGAAATGCTAAAGGATCTTCTCTAGACAGAAAGCACAAAAAGGGTATGTAAACTTGAACCCGAAACAATAAAAGTAAATGGCAAAGGGATCATACTTATCAATAATTACCTTAAATGTAAATAGGTTGAATGGCCCAACCAAAAGACAAAGACTGGCTGAATGGATACAAAAACAAGACCCCTATATATGTTGTCTACAAGAGACCCACCTCAAAACAGGGGACACATACAGACTGAAAGTGAAGGGCTGGAAAAAGATATTCCATGCAAATAGAGACCAAAAGAAAGCAGGAGTAGCAATACTCATATCAGATAAGATATACTTTTAAAAAAGGCTGTGAAATGAGACAAAGAAGGACACTGCATAATGATCAAAGGATCAATCCAAGAAGAAGATATAACAATTATGAATATATATGCACTCAACATAGGAGTACTGCAATATGTAAGACAAATGCTAACAAGTATGAAAGGGGAAATTAATAATAACACAATAAGTGTGGGAGACTTTAATACCCCACTCACACCTATGGATAGATCAACTAAACAGAAAATTAACAAGGAAGCACAAACTTTAAATGATTCAATAAACCAGTTAGACCTAATTGATAACTATAGGACACTTCACCTGAAAACAATGAATTTTGCCTTTTTCTCAAGCACACATGGAACCTTCTCCAGGATAGATCATGTCCTGAGCCATAAATATAGCCTTGGTAAATTCAAAAAAATTGAAATCATTCCAAGCATCTTTTCTGACCACAATGCAGTAAGATTAGATCTCAATTATAGAAGAAAAACTATTAAAAATTCCAACATATGGAGGCTGAATAACACACTGCTGAATAACCAACAAATCACAGAAGAAATCAAAAAAGAAATCAAAATAAGAATGGAAACAAATGAAAATGAAAATACAACAACCCAAAACCTATGGGACACTGTAAAAGCAGTGCTAAGGGCAAGGTTCATAGCAATACAGGCATACCTCAAGAAACAAGAAAAAAGTCAAATAAATCACCTAACTCTACACCTAAAGCAACTAGAAAAGGAAGAAATGAAGAACCCCAGGGTTAGTAAAGGAAAGAAATCTTAAAAATTAGGGCAGAAATAAATGCAAAAGAAACAAGAGAGACCATAGCAAAAATCAACAAAGCCAAAAGCTGGTTCTTTAAGAGTATAAATAAAATTGACAAACCATTAGCCAGACTCATCAAGAAACAAAGGGAGAAAAATCAACTCAATAAAATTAGAAATGAAAATGGTGAGATCACAACAGACAACACAGAAATACAAAGGATCATAAGAGAATACTATCAGCAATTATACACCAATAAAATGGACAACGTGGAAGAAATGTACAAATTCTTAGAAAAGTACAACTTTCCAAAACTGAACCAGGAAAAAACATAAAATCTTAACAGACCAATCACAAGGACGGAAATTGAAACTGTAATCAGAAATCTTCCAGCAAACAAAAGCCCAGGTCCAGGCGGCTTCACAGCTGAATTCTACCAAAAACTTAGAGAAGAGCTAACACCTATCCTACTCAAACTCTTCCAGAAAATTGCAGAGGAAGGTAAAATTCCAAACTCATTCTTTGAGACCACCATCACCCTAATACCAAAACCTGGCAAAGATGCCACACAAAGAAAGAAAACTACAGGACAATATCACTGATGAACATAAATGCAAAAATCCTTAACAAAATTCTAGCAATCAGAATCCAACAACACATTGAAAAGATCATACATCATGACCAAGTGGGCTTTATCCCAGAGATGCAAGCATTCTTCAATATCTGCAAATCAGTCAATGTAATACACCACATTAACAAGTTGAAAAATAAAAGCCATATGATTATCTCAGTAGATGCAGAGAAAGCCTTTGACAAAATTCAACACCCATTTATGATAAAAACTCTCCAGAAAGCAGGAATAGAAGGAACATACCTCAACATAATAAAAGCTACATATGACAAACCCACAGCAAACATTATCCTCAATGGTGAAAAATTGAAAGCATTCCCCTAAAGTCAGGAACAAGACAAGGGTGCCCACTCTCACCACTACTATTTAACATAGTTTTGGAAGTTATGGCCACAGCAATCAGAGCAGAAAAAGAAATAAAAGGAATCCAAATTGGAAAAGAAGAAGTAAAACTCTCACTGTTTGCAGATGACATGATCCTCTACCTAGAAAACCCTGAAGACTCCACCAGAAAATTACTAGAGCTAATCAATGAATATAGTAAAGTTGCAGGATATAAAATCAACACACAGAAATCCCTTGCATTCCTATACACTAATAATGAGAAAATAGAAAGATAAATTAAGGAAACAATTCCATTCACCATTGCAATGAAAAGTATAAAATACTTAGGAATATATCTGCCTAAAGAAACAAAAGACCTATATATAGAAAACTATAAAACACTGGTGAAACAAATCAAAGAGGACACTAATAGGTGGAGAAATATACCGTGTTCATGGATCGGAAGAATCAATATAGTGAAAATGAGTATACTACCAAAAGCAATCTATAGATTCAATGCAATCCCTATCAAGCTACCAACGGTATTTTTCACAGAGCTAGAACAAATAATTTGACAATTTGTATGGAAATACGAAAAACCTTGAATAGCCAAAACAATCTTGAGAAAGAAGAATGGAACTGAAGGAATCAGCCTGCCTGACTCCAGGCTCTACTACAAATCCACAGTCATCAAGACAGTATGGGACTGGCACAAAGACAGAAATATAGATCAATGGAACAAAATAGAAAGCCCAGAGATAAATCCATGCACCTATGGACACCTTATCTTTGACAAAGGAGGCAAGAATATACAATGGAGAAAAGACCATTTCTTTAACAAGTGGTGCTGGGAAAACTGGTCAAACACTTGTAAAGAATGAAACTAGAACACTTTCTAACACCGTACACAAAAATAAACTCAAAATGGATTAAAGATCTAAACACAAGACCAGAAACTATAAAACTCCTAGAGGAGAACATAGGCAAAACACTTTCTGACATAAATCACATCAAGATCCTCTATGACCTACCTCCCAGAATATTGGAAATCAAAGCAAAAATAAACAAATGGGACCTAATTAAAATTAAAAGCTTCTGCACAACAAAGGAAACAATAAGCAATGTGAAAAGACAGTCTTCAGAATGGGAGAAAATAATAGCAAATGAAGCAACTGACAACTAATCTCAAAAATATACAAGCAACTCCTGCAGCTCAATTCCAGAAAAATAAATGACCCAATCAAAAAATGGGCCAAAGAACTAGACATTTCTCCCAAGAAGACATACAGATGGCTAACAAATACATGAAAAAGATGCTCAACATCACTCATTATCAGAGAAATGCAAATCAAAACCACAATGAGGTACCATTTCATGCCAGTCAGAATGGCTGCGATCCAAAAGTCTACAAGTAATAAATGCTGGAGAGGGTGTGGAGAAAAGGGAACCCTCTTATACTGTTGGTGGGAATGCAAACTAGTACAGCCACTATTGATAACAGTATGGAGATTCCTTTAAAAAGTGGAAATAGAACTGCCATACGACACAGTAATCCCACTGCTGGGCATACACACTGAGGAATCCAGAATTGAAAGAGGCACATGTACCGCAATGTTCATCGCAGCACTGTTTATAATAGCCAGGACATGGAAGCAACCTAGATGTCCATCAGCAGATGAAGGGATAAGAAAGCTGTGGTACATATACACAATGAAGTATTACTCAGCCATTAAAAAGAATACATTTGAATCAGTTCTAATGAGGTGGATGAAACTGGAGCCTATTATACAGAGTGAAGTAAGCCAGAAAGAAAAACACCAATACAGTATACTAGCGCATATATATGGAATTTAGAAAGATGGTAACAATAACCCTGTATGCGAGATAGCAAAAGAGATACAGATGTATAGAACAGTCTTCTGGAGTCTGTGGAAGACGGTGAGGGTGGGATGATTTGGGAGAATGACATTGAAACATGTATAATATCATATGTGAAATGAACTACCAGTCCAGGTTTGATGCATGATACAGGAAGCTTGGGGCTGGTGCACTGGGATGACCCACAGGGATGGTATGGGGAGGGAGGTGGGAGGGGGGTTCAGGATGGAGAACACGTGTACACCCATGGCCAATTCATGTTGATATATGGCAAAACCAATACAATATTGTAAAGTAATTAGCCTCCAATTAAAATAAAGAAATTTATATTAAAGAAAAAGAAATTAAAAGATGTTTACTGTTTGAAGGAAAGTTATGACCAACCTAGACAGCATATTAAAAAGCAGAGACATTACTTTGCCAAAGGTCCATCTAGTCAAGTCTATCGTTTTTCCAGTAGTCATATATGGATGCGAGAGTTGGACTGTAAAGAAAGCCGAATGCTGAAGAATTGATGCTTTTGAACTGTGGTGTTGGAGAAGACTCTTAAGAGTCCCTTGAACCCCAAGGAGATCCAGCCAGTCCATCCTAAAGGAGATCAGTCCTTGGTGTTTATTGGAAGGACTGATGTTGAAGCTGAAGCTCCAGTACTTTGGCCACCTAATGCAAAGAGCTGACTCACTTAAAAAGACCCTGATGCTGGGAAAGATTGAAGGCAGGAGGAGAAGGGGACGGCAGTGGATGAGATGGTTGTATGGAATCACCGATTCAATGGATGTGGCTTTGGGTGGAATCTGGGAGTTGGTGATGGACAGGTAGGCCTGGCATGCTTGCAGTTCATGGGGTCACAAAGGCCCGGACATGACTGAGTGACTGAACTGACCTGAACTGAATATCCCATTGTGTATATGTACCACAACTTCTTTATCCATTCATCTGTCAGTGGACATCTAGGTTGTTTCCATGGTCTAGCTATTGTAAAGATTGCTGCAGTGAACAATGGGATGCATGTGTCTTTTTCAATTTTGGTTTCCTCAAGGTATACGCCTAGAAGTGGGACTACTGTGTCATATGCTGGTTTTATTCCTAGTTTTTAAAGGAATATCCAAACCATCTTCCATAATGGCTGTATCAATTTACATTTCCACCAGCAGTGCAAGAGGGCTCCCTTTTCTCCACACCCTCTCCAGTATTTATTTTTTGTAGCCTTTTGGTGATGGACATTCTAACTGGTGTGATGTGATATCTCTTTGTAGTTTGATTTGCATTTTTCTAATGATGAGTGATGTTGAGCATCTTTCCATGTGTTTGTTATCCATCTGTATGTCTTCTTTGGAGAAATGTTTGTCAGGGTCTTTTTCCCACTTTTTGATTGGGTTGTTTGTTTTTCTGCACTGATCCTCTTCTTTATCTCTTCTCCATATTTAATTCATATTATGTGTAGATTGGCAAGTTTTATATCGTCCCATAGATCTTGTATCTTGGTTTCATTTAGTTTACATTTACATTTGTATTTGTGCTGTTCTGATTGGATGATTTCCAATATTCTGTATTCCAGATTACTTATTTGTTCTTCTATGTCATTTAGTTGGCTAATCATTGCTTCTATATTGATTATCTTGACAATGTTTATCCATTTTTGATTGGTTCATCTTCATAATTTCTAGTTACTTCTTACAGTGATCTACATTTCTATCCATAATCTTTCTAATTTCTTAATATTTTATTTATTTATTTTTGAAAGTCACTCAGTCATGTTTGACTCTCTGTGAACATGTCACAGAATTCCATACAGTCCATGGAATTCTCTAGGCCAGAATACTGGAGTGGGTAATTTCCCTTCTCTGGGGGATCTTCCCAACACGGATCAAACCCAGGTATCCCACATTTCAGGTAGATTCTTTACCAGCTGAGCCACCAGGGAATGTGGTTGGTAATATTTTATTACCAGGAAGCCCCTGGTGATATTTTATTGCCACTTTTTAAAACTCAGGAATAGCAGATCTATGAGCTCTGTTTTATTATTTGTTCTTGCAGATTTCTCTTGTTATCAAGAGTAATTCCTTTGCCTTTTCATTTTACTTAACTTTATGAATTTACAACAGCACATACATTTATGAATTTATGACTCTATGAATCTATGACTTAGCACAAGTACATCTCTATGAATTTAAGAGAAATGTTACCAGTTGGAGTCTTAGAAGGTTGGGAACATCGCTGTGTAAATTGTGTGTGTCCAGTGTTTTGTGTGGGAGGGCTTGTTTTGGTACAGACACCAGTAGGGGTAGGATCTCTTCCCTCTGCTGGAATAGAAGCCCTGAGGGTTGGGCTGCCCTTGAGTGCATGCCTTGTCCCAAAGGAGATGATTTCTAAAGCAGTGAGGCCTGTGCACTCACAGAGGACCTATGCTCACCTCTGTAGGTGTCTGCAGTTGTGCTTGGAATCAGCCCAAGATCATGTCCGTTTGTATGTTGCATTCATTCCCCGTGCCAGATTTATTGCAAAGCTGTGGTGTGGAGGAGGCTGGCACTGGAGGTCAGGGTGTTTGGCTGCAGGAATTTAGGCTGAGCTGCTGCCTGAGGTATGGGCTGCCTCTGTGGCTTTCTTTCTCAGGTGCTGGCTGCCTCAGATGTAGTGCTCCACCACAATGTGGAGTGAGTGGAGCCAGCACTCCCCGAGAGACAAACCTCTGCATACTCTTGAGCCTCCCAGGCTTTCTCTGCATAGCTGGATTGAGCTGTCTCCAAGTCCCTGCTGCCTGAGTTTCAGTGCTTAGGCAGTAGAATGACCCTGTGTGCATGTGACAGTGGCCAGCACTGGCCCCCTACCTGTTGCTCCAGGTATAAGCTGTCACTGGCTACCTTGGCTCCACCCAGATCACACTCTAGGCCCCTCATCTGTTTTTGAGTAGCTGGACCAAGTCTTTCAGGGCTCAGGTGGCCCAGATCTCTTGCTAAGGTGTGTTAGGACTCGGGTGTTCACCCCATCGTACTGGGAAGTACTATGAGGCAACAACCATCAGTGCAAGGCTTTCTTTCCACCTTGATTGTTGGCAAACTAGCACATGTGCACTCCTAGAGAGTAGAGTCTGGGCATCTCCAGCCCCTGTGTCTGACCTTGTGATTATCACAGCAGGCACAGGGGGTGCTTTTCTCCTTCACACAGGATGCCAGGCAGACTGGGATGTCCAGATGGTGGCTCCACTGGCTCGCTTTCTAGGGTGAGGGCATGCCCACGAGGACCTTCTTTTCCTTTCAGATCCTTTTCAGGACCACAGGCCCTTACCTAATGCCTTTTTTTAAAAATCAATTTTTCTTTTTTAATTGGAGGTTAATTGCTTTACAGTGTTGTTAGTTTCTGCTGTACAATGTGAGTCAACCATAAGTATACATAGTTTCTCTCCGTCTTGAGCCTCCCTCCCACCCCCACCATCCCACCCCACTAGGTCATCACAGAGCACTCAGCTGAGCTCTCTGTTATACAGAAGCTTCCTACTAGCTATCAACTTTTTATCTGTCCTTTCAGGTTGTATAGATTTTTATTGTAGTCTTATGTAGTTGACCATCTGCCATTGTCCAGTTCGTTTTCTATGAGTATTTTAATATAGATTTATTTTTGATGTGTTTGTTGGAGGAGTCATACCCTACCATGTGGATCCCCCTTCTCTACCACATCTTTTTTATCGTAATTTTAAAAAATGCTTTTCCATTGAAAAGAACAGCACTAACACAGCTAACAATGATTTTATTACTACATGCATCTCCTCAGTTAACCTTCACAACAACCACATGATGTAGGTATTATTATTATGCTTACTTGTTGATAAGAAAATTGAATCTCATATAAATTGTCCATTGTTACTAGGAACAAGTGTAGCTAAATTTTGAATCCTTGAATTTACTTCTTATATTACCTTTATTCTTGTTACACCCTCTGACATGTCCTCTTCCAGTTACTTGCAAGAGTTTGTCCAGTAGATAGGTTTCATTAGAAGTTTTATGGAGAATATTTACCTTGCGTGTCATCATTATCATATTATTAATTTTACTAATACTAAATATAGTAAATAATGTTTATTTTCTATTTATTGTAGCTGTTTTTGCACTGGTGAAAAAAAGTAATGTTTATATAAATGAAATATTTGCTAATATTAACTTGCATTCATAAGCTGACTTTGTTATTATATGACTTTAAAAAAAATTCTTCAATGATTAAAATGTTTTATAAAGAACTGATTATTCATGAATGTTGTAACCCTGGAATCACAAGTGTCTGTTTGTATTTTATTTGTACATATATCAATTTTAACCAGATTATTAGCCTTATTATTTTAATAAAGATTGTGTTTTTATATGAATGTGGGACTCTTTAGTCCCAGATATAATTAAGGCATTTTGGTGTATTGTACAGGTTGTCTAAAATGACAAAATAATAGCTCTAAAGGCAACTCTTAAGAGACTCTCTCATCTATTTTAATATAGCTAAAAATACTTAAATAAAGTAATATCTCAGACTCTTTTCTTATAAATAATGTACATACTGTTTCTCATTTCCCAATTATATTCAAGAAAGATAATTTTTAATTTTCTTTAGTTTATAGGTGTCCTGCTCTAGGAGCTGGAAATTCTAATGTAAAACAAAGCAAAATACAAGAAAAAAAATGTAAACTATAAGATCTTTCATCCTTACATTCATTTATTCATTCACCATGGCAGTTGGCTGGAATATAATATATTTTAAAAATTAAAATTGTGATTCACTTTTTACTTGAATATTTTTGGCAATTAAAGTAAAAGAAACATGATTGGGAACATAATTTGTACCATGATTAACAGAGCAGTCTGCTTTATAGATCAAGATTTTGTACTTAGGAAAAAAAAAAAAAAAGATTTTGTACTTAGGTCTCATGTAAGAAGTGATATAATGATTAATAATATAAGCCACCAAACTTCCAATTGAGATATGCATATCCTTAGGGATAACACAAGGCATTCAAAAAGGTAACTGAGCAGGGAATTTTGAGGAAAGCAATTTTCAGGTATTGAAGTATACATTACACACTGTTATGACACATGTTTCTAAAATACTAATTAACTTAGTGATTGGATAATGAGGAAATTATGTACAACAAAATGGACATACATTGAAGTATGAACTGTTTTCTGAATATCATAGAATTATAATCTCCAGCATGATAGGAGAAAGCCAGGCTACTACCCAGGGAGGAGTTCTACAGGCTTAACTTTTATTTTAATGATGAAATGAACGTCTGCAGAATGTCCTTTCTTAAAAATGTACATCCTGAGCTTTGGGTTCCTGACATTTTACACCTGCCCCCAGTGCTCAGAGGTTCAGTTACATCTATATTATCTCAGAGATCTACTGGCCAGTGGTTTTACTTTAATTTTCATTTTGGTAGGTACAATTTTATTACCCGTGTAGTAGGTCTACAGCCATAACAAGTTGCCTGCCTTCACTAATGGAGTTATTTCTCAGGATCCCTAGGTTTTTGTTTTGTTTGTTGTTGCTAACTATACATGTTTATCTCCATTACAGAATCACACTAGTTTCAAGTAAACTGGCTCAAACACATTTTCCCAGGAAGTCCTAAGTATTTGACGATTTTGCAGAATGCTTGTTTGTATGGAAAGCATGTATTCTCTTATAGCAAAATTATCTGTGTACATTGTCCTCAAACCGATCTGCACCCAGAGATCTCTTCGAGAAAATTAGAGATACCAATTCTTGAACTGTAATTGAATTCTTGCAATTCATGAAAAGATTGGCACGATAAAGAACAGACATGATATGGACCTAACAGAAGCCGAAGATATTAAGAAGTGGCAAGAATACACAGAGGAACTGTACAAAAAGATCTTAATGCTATGATGTGTGGAATCCCATGCTTACAGATTTCATAAGCCCATGGATAGTGGTTGTGGGTGAGTCTTGTGAGATGAAAATACAAACCTCGATTCAGAAACTTGTTCTGTATCCTTATGAGAACAAAATGCTGGATCTTTCAAGATGGAAATGCTCAATGCGTTCAACTTGCTGCCAGGTGGAATGTTTTTTCTACCCATGTAGTAGTGTCATTATTATTTTCTTAGCATCAGCCTTTGTTGCAGACTGGTTGGATATTCAGAAGTATCAGTGGCTAGATTAGTAACTAAAATTTCAGTGAAATCAGTATCTTTGATAGAGAAGTAAATTCAAAGCACCTATTTTATACTATTATATTAAATTTTGTTTAATATGTAGAATAATAATACATTAGAGAGTGTGTGCTAAGTCGCTTCAGTTGTATCTGACTGTTTGTGACCCTATGGACTGTAGCCCACCAGGCTCCTCTGTCCATGGGATTTTCCCAGCAAGGATACTAGAGTAGGTTGCCATTTGCTACTCGAGGGGATCTTCCTGACCCAAGGATTGAAGCTGTATCACTTTTGTCTCCTGCATCAGCAGGCAAGTTCTTTACCACCAGCACCACCTGGGAAGCCCAAGCAGGAAAAACAATCTGGATTTCTCAGAGAAATCCAGATATTGAGAATAAGAACTCTGCAAATCCATATTGTTTTTCCTGATTTTCATTGAGATTTAGGGAGTTTGAAGATTAAATTTTTGGCTAAATTACATTTTTTAAATTAATTTATTTTTTATTGAAGGATAATTGCTTTACAGAATTTTGTTGTTTCTGTCAAACCTCAACATGAATCATCCATAGGTACACATATATCCCTCCCTTTTCAACTTCCCTCCCATCTCTCTCCCCATCCCACCTCTCTAGGTTAATATACAGAGTTCCTGTTTGAGTTTCAGAAATTCTTAACCTAATATTCTTTTGATATCACATCATTTCTTAGGCCTCTGTCTCTATCTTTTGCTGTATATAATTTGCAATCTTATTGAATATGAAATATTCATATCGATTTTAATTGTCTTGAAATTATATTCATATGCTTATCTTTACTGAGGCAGAAAAATGTGAATTTCATGTTTAAAAGAATAAAACACTTAGAATGAAAACAACTAGAAGTAAAAATCAGCAATAGAGGTGAAATATATTATTCAAAAATTTTTTCAAAATGGGGGATGGAGGTTTGAAGTAACAATTATATGTGAAACTTGCAAGTGGCAAATTATAAGGCTAACCATGTCAATTTACCTGTCAAGGTCAACTTATAAATAAATCATCATGCTTTATTAACTGTGTATATCTGGAAATATACTTGACACATATCCTTAAGGACGTTTGACTCCAACATAGATATGCATCTATGCATTCTACATATAATCTAATTTTTACTAGGTCTTACTTACCTAAAACTAGAAAAAATATAGCCTTTTAAGTCTAGTTGAATTTGGCCACTAAAGGACATATGCTAATTTTTCCCAAGTAATTACAAATTAGTGTCAGACTTGTCATGAGGAAGTCTGAGGAACTGGTGAAGAGGTGACAGGAAAATTGTGACAAGCTTGTCAACTAAACAATTGGGAAGGAATGTTAATAAACTCTACTAAACATCATTTTACAATGTATAAAACTATGACATGCCCATCTCATATCAACACTGACAGAATGTTGTTTTTTTGTTATACATGTGTTTACATAATACCTTTTGAAGGTTAATGAGGGTATTTTCATTAACTAACCTGAGCTCTTCAAATTAGACAAAACTGTTTTCACTTTTTATACTCTTAGAGATATATTAATATTTTAAAGGTGCTTAAATGAATTATAATCACATAATTTAAATATAATTACATATGCTATTTTGTATAATATACTGCTTGAATATCTTGAGTATCTTTTGTTATGTGACTAGTCTATATAGGTTCCTATGTAATAAAGGAATTTTCAAATTGGTCAAACTATTATAAAAAATTTGCTTTAACAGTTTTGAATAAACAGAACATACGTATGATGATTAAAGTGATCCTTTTTATAGAACAATTGTATCCTAGTTCATAAACAACATTCTAAGTAATTTATTCAGCCAGCCCAGAGTTCCAATATGAAAATGGATATAAAAAGCAAAAGTAATGAATGAATGATAAATATGTTGTTTACTGTAGTACAATATATAGGTGAATATCTAACATATGGCTAGATAATTGATGAATTCCCATAAACTTTTCCAAATGTTTGTTTTGATGGCTACAAGAGCACTGAATTATGACACCAGCCTATGAAAATGTGGGGATTCCCTGGTGGTTCAGATGGTAAAGAATCTGCCTGCAATGTGGAAGACCCAGGCCAATCCCTAGGTCTGGAAGATCCTCTGGAGAAGGGAATGGCTAACCACTCCACTATTCTTGCCTGGAGAGTCCCATGGACAGAGGAGCCTGGTGGGCTAAGTCCCCACGGTGTCACAAAGAGTCAGACACAACTGAGTGATTAACACTATGAAAATATGAAAATAGACACTAAGCCTTATAGTCTAGAGAAATTATAAATTTCCAAATCATTTCTAATATTGTTTTATCACTTATTGTTAAAGCTCCTTTAAATGGGTGTGTATGCACGTTATATAAAAATATTCTACATAATATAATTTTAGAGGCATGCTCCAAAATCACTGCAGATGGTGATTACAGCCATGAAATTAAAAGATGCTTACTCCTTGGAAGGAAAGTTATGACCAACCTAGATAGCATATTGAAGAGCAGAAACATTACTTTGCCAACAAAGGTCCGTATAGTAAAGGCTATGGTTTTTCCAGTAGTCATGTATGGATGTGAGAGTTGGACTGTGAAGAAAGCTAAGCGCCGAAGAATTGATGCTTTTGAACTGTGGTGTTGGAGAAGACTCTTGAGAGTGCCTTGGACTGCAAGAAGATCCAACCAGTCCATTCTTTTTTTTTTTTTCTTTTTTTTTTTAAATTTTATTTTATTTTTAAACTTTACATAATTGTATTAGTTTTGCCAAATATCAAAATGAATCCATCACAGGTATACATGTGCTCCCCATCCTGAACCCTCCTCCCTCCCCATACCATCCCTCTGGGTCATCCCAGTGCACTAGCCCCAAGCATCCAGTATCGTGCTGAAGGAGATCAGTCTTGGGTGTTCTTTGGAAGGAATGATGCTAAAGCTGAAACTCCAGTACTTTGGCCACTTCATGCGAAGAGTTGACTCATTGGAAAAGACTCAGATCCTGGGAGGGATTGGGGGCAGGAGAAGGGGACGAAAGAGGATGAGATGGCTGGATTGCATCACTGACTCGATGGACATGAGTTTGGGTAAACTCCAGGAGTTGGTGATGGACAGGGAGGCCTGGCCTGCTGCAATTCATGGGGTCGCAAAGAGTCAGACACGACTGAGCTGCTGAACTGAACTGAACATAAAACTTCATCCTTATTTTATGGTACAATATTTGAAAACACCTTCAGTAACAGTCCTTCTTTGAAGTCTGAATACCTTTTTGCAAACCAAGTTATGGTTTATTTCTCTAAGAGCACTAAGATGTTACATCCATTCTACCATATATAAACCTAAATAATAACTGTCATATGGATCTTTCTACATGTTGTGATAGCTGGATCAAAGAGTGTGATTAGGATATGATGGGACAAAATGGACAAAGAAATATTCAGGCTTATCTGTCCTTCTCATGGAAGGGAGATGAGGTGAAAATGTATCTTCATATCAGAAAGAAATCAATTAAATTTTTTAAAAGCTTGAGAGAACTGTCACAATAAGAAGTTAGTCAAGTCAAGGTATTTACTGGTTTGTGTATGTGTTTATGTAACCAGTACAGTAAAAAAAAAAAAAAAAAATTATCTTGAAGGTCTGTGATGGCACAATAATTACCCATTTGCCATTAATACTGATCTAATTTTAGAAAATTAAAAAAAAAATTCTCTAAAGTCATAAAGGAGATTTCTTCCACAATATATTAAAGCTTTTAAAAACTATTCTCATTACATCTCTTTCTGTGTATGGTGAAAACCAAAATAAGTACTTTTTTTAATTAAAGAAAATATATACTTAGGTTGATCTATGCTCCAGATATGAACATTTCATGCTTTACATGTTCTTCAAAAATAATATGAAAACTGGCTTAATCTGTCTTACTTTGGTATCTTCCTTTGTTGATATTAAAGCATCTCACTGAAGCTACCTTAGATGCAACGTAGTTTATTTTCCTTTACCCAAATTTCTTTCTTTCTCTTTTCTTTTTGTGAGAGAGAAGCACACAGTCCTAACCACTGTACTGCTGAGAACTTCCCTACCCAAATTCCCTTAGGAAATGCAAACTCCAGCTACTGGAGCAAGGACCATCTTGTTTAAAGAATAGTTTCTAGATATTATTTTCTGGTTTCATTAATTCCTTTCTCTTCTTCCCTTGGTTTTTGTTTTGGGGTCAGTCTTATATTAAACGATATATTCTAATATTTCTAAAGTTAGTGTCAGAAGAGTTTTTACTCAAGCACAAGTTACAAAAGGTCAGCAAACCTTTGTGTTTTCTAGTTTCCTTTACATGCTGACATATATTGATAACAGAAATTTTCGTCTTTTCAGCTTGTGAAATATAGTTACGGAAAACATTGAATTTATCTGTAGTGAACTCTAGATCTCACAACTTTATTAGACAGGATTTACTAACAGTCTTGATCAGAATATTCAGCAGGGTGCTTGTTGAAAATACTAATTCCAAGGTTCCATCTTCCTTTCTAGGTCAGGATCTCCAGGACATTTGTAACAGGTGTGCCAGAAAACTCCTACAGTCAGGACACTTTGAGAAACACTTGGGTAAGTGTTTCTTGGTCAAAATTTATTTTTTGGTGTTAATATAAACATTTATGTTTTCTTAGAGAAGTATTACTTATTTTAGATTTTCAGATATTTGACATATCATTTAATATTTCTCATGGTTTGTTTACACCTATCTGTTTTGCTATTGTCTCTTTCTTCATTTGATACATTTATTAACTGTAGTATGCTTAAACTACTTGAGATTCTAATTCTTTGTAATGTTCTTTTTATAATTCAGTTATGTTTTCTAGTGTATATTAGATCCATCTTATGGTTTTACAAAGGTTTATTGTTCTCTAACTTACATGCATTATATGCATGTTTCACTTTTTATTTAAAAAACTGGAAATATTTAATATCATTTATAAAGCTCATAAATATCAGTAAGTTGATTTCTCACTATTTTAAAGTATTAAAGCATTGCTTTTTGGATTATGGACTTCATTATTGATGAACTTCATTATTGATCTCACTGTTTTCAAGTAGTTAACATTTTTAGTTTATATATTATTCATTTTTAACAGTGGTTTAAAATATCTTCTTAAAATTTTTTACTTGGGGATTCATTTATGCATCACTTGGAGCCCTGTGTTTATCATGTACATACATGATGTACATATAAGCATATATATATGCATATATATGCATATACATCACACTATAGCATAGGTCACATATGTATATGTGAATAAAATAATAGTGATAGTGGGTCTAGAAATTAAATTGTATATGTAATGGAGTAGTATTGATGCCAAATGTTGCTATTTAAGATTTTATTTGGATTCTGATTATATTCCATATTTATTCATTGCCTATATAATCTGCAACTAATATATGCTCTCATTTTGTTACTGCCATAAGTTAATACATTAGCAACAATTTTGAGTTTATGTATTTAATCTTTTATATTTGGTATATGGTATTACGTAGAATGGTCTATGCTGAAGCAGTAAAATGAGATCCTCTCGTTATACTGTACTTATTTTTTTAATTCAGAATTAAACTTTTTCACTTATGGTTGTTTTTCAGCAATTAATTATCTACTCTGATTTTCTTGAAATTATTAAGTGCTTTAAAAAGAGTTGATTTATCTGTGGAAATATTTCTCACCACCATTCTGAATTTAGATGACAAAAAATCTCCCTGGGAGTGTGTGTTAATAATATGCCTTTACATATCTTCAACTGATTAAGTATAGTCACTATAATGCTGATTATTTTATATGCTTTTTTCTTTACCAGTCATACCAAAAGCAAAAAAAAAAAAAAAAAACAAACAAAAAAACAACAAAGTGTACACATGACCTGCAAAGAAATGAGTATACATGTGACTTGCAGTGTACATGCAGCTTCACTGAGCACCATATCCACTGCCACTGGACCATGTGTATATCTTCCTTTTTCACCATATTCACTGTCATTCTACAGTAGCAAATAGTTTCAGTAAAACTTCTGTAGCCAGCCCAAACAAATATTTGGCTTTTATCATACCAAACTAGGAATCTTTGGTTTTATCCTTGAGTATGCAATCTATTCTGTAAAACTAAGGCCTCTACTAGCTTGCCTAAGATCAATAGCAATCATTTACTCCCTCTCCTTAATTCAGCCGTATTGCAATGCAGTTAGCAGCCTTTGTTTATATATGTTGTAGTTTACCTATTACACGTTATTAGATTTATCAGGTATGGAATTTTATTGTCTTTTTCTTGTCTGAAATTGTTTTCAGAATGTTCAAAAGATTTAGAATTATATATTGTTTTACTTTGAAGGTGGTGTTTTGCCAAAAGCTTTAACTTTTGTCTCAGGTTCAAAGGATTTGTTAACAAAATAAACCAATCGTACACAAATAATACCAATATTTGTTAGAGAATTATATAGCTTACTTTCAATATGCTGCTAAGTCACTTCAGTCATGTCCGACTCTGTGTGACCCCATAGACAGCAGCCCACCAGGCTTCCCCGTCCCTGGGATTCTCCAGGCAAGAATACTGGAGTGGGTTGCCATTTCCTTCTCCAATGCATGAAAGTGAAAAGTGAAAGTGAAGTCGCTCAGTCGCGTCGGACTCTGTGCGACCCCGTGGACTTCCGCCTACTAGGCTCCTCCATCCATGGGATTTTCCAGGCAAGAGTACTGGAGTGGGGTGCCATTGCCTTCTCTGTACTTTCAATATACTAGCATTAAAAGAGAAATAGAAACAGCAGAGGATACATTACCAAAATAAGTTTTGACCAATGTTCGACTCAAGTAGCACAGGGAAGCACGGTGATGCAGCACATCTGGAATCCCAGTTGGGAAAAGGTCCCAGGCTCTGTGGGTGAGACTTTTAAATTTGCAGTTGGGGATCCTGCTTATAATCACTGGACACAGACTGATATCATCGCCAATCTATGAGCAGATCACAGCTCTGGTTTCATGCTAATGCTGTGTGTTTTGTCCTGTAAAACTTGGAATGTTGTTAAGACTGGGGCTTCAGTGGCCACACCCCTCTTCAGGGGCTCTCAACAATCTCAAGATTTGTCCCCTACCTTATCTATGGTGCTACAAGTCTTGCACTCACAACAGGTAGTCATTCATAATCACTCACAGTTAGGGCAGTGTCCTGGTAGGTTAGAAGCAAGGTCAGAGGCCTGCTCTGCTTTGTCTCTGAAGCCTAAACAAGACTATTTAATTTCCCTAAGGGTGTCTAGCACCCTTATTTACAGAATAGGAATTCTGACATGCCTATGTAATGAGGAGGAGGAGGAGGAGAAAAAGCTACTTGGTTTAAGATCTTGGACAAGAATTCAGGTTTATTAGCTCTGACATTCAAATCCAGTGACCAATTACTAACTCTCTCGGGATAATTCAATCAAAAGTTTTATCTTTCAAAAAATATTCTGATACCTCTGATCAATGATTTTCATTTTTGAAATTCTAAGATATTTTGGTCTCCAAGGTGTTCATTTCCCACTTTAAGGCTCCCCAAATTCCATTCTGTTATGTACACTTTAGCCCATAGGCCAAGCCCCCATTTCCAGAGAGAAAGAGACCTGATTGTTAAGGGTAAGCCCATCCCTTTGCGAGTCAAGGAACCTAGAATGAAGATAACTGGAAAACAGGGTTACACTGAACAGGTAACTATTTCTAGATAATTATGTGTTTAGTTCAGGTCGCTGAGATATGAGAAGTTTTCTAGGGAGATCTTGGATTCTTTATTAAGAAATTGTTGCTGCAAGAGAAAGCTTTTTCTCTTGATAATGTCATGTTTATCTGAAAAGCTGCAATCATTTTACTGCTAGACTAAGACTGAGGATGCAAGGGAAGGTTGGGTGAAAGAGCTGAGGGAGTTGAGGAAAAAGGAATTGAAGCCTTGACTGACTGAACATCAGCAGCCATCTGTTTAACATGTAGACTTTTTCAGTTAATCTTCTTTACTGTATTAACCAGAGCAGTTTTCTGCTACATGAAACCCAAACCATACTAGATTAAATGTAAATGCATGTTCTTTAAAACAAAAAATTGAAAATATTTTAAAGTCTACATTTTCTTAAAAATCTATTCTCCATATATACTGTCAGAGGCCTAGTCTTGAGAGGAAAAAATATTTCATAATATGTGTTTTGACTCTTTGTTGAACTTTAAGAAGCATTAAAGTAAAGCATGTTATTTAAAAAATCTTTTAAATCTTTCCTGGGGAAAAGAAAATGTCTAAATTATTAACTTTAAATTTTTCTAGTTCTAGTGTAAATATAGCCAATGTAACAGGAAGTAGCTGAACATTTTTTAAAATCAGTCTAATTCCATATAATGTCTCTTGCCAGAAAACTTTTTATACTTTTAGGTATTATCTATTTTAGACACTATTTTATGAAAGCAAAATATTGTTTTTTTCAGGTTATAAATGTTAGCTTAGAGCAATTCTAACACTGTGGTGACTCTAAGCCTCAAGGCATAGTAGTTCCTCTTACTTCATTTTAATGTTAATGCCCATTTCCTGGGCAACCTGTGCCCATAAGCAAAGGTGAAAGGAACAGCAGTATGAAATTGACTTTACAGCTAAGTGACAAAGGAGCTGCAACTCAAGGAAGAAAGAGAGTTTTAAATCAAAAATTGAGTGGTAAAAATTATTAGTTGCAATAAAAATTATATTTAGATAATGTCCATGGACAAATGTGTAAGGATATTATCTTATATTTAAGATATCTAATATTTTAAAATATAATATCTTAAATTTAATATCATATTTAAGGGCTTCCCTGGTGGTTCAGATGAAAAAGAATCCACCTGCAATGTGGGAGACCTGAGTTCAGTCCCTGGGTTGGGAAGATCCCCTGGAGGAGGGCATGGTAACCCAATCAAGTATTCTTGCCTGAAGAATCCCCATGGCTAGAGTCCATGGGTTGCAAAGAATCCTACACGACTGAGCGATCAAGCACAATGTACGTAGACAAATGTATAAGGATGAGATATATATATATATATATATATATATAATCTAAAAGTGAAAGTAGCTGGAATTCTCTAGGCCAGAATATTGGAGTGGGTAGCCTTTCCTTTCTCCAGGGGGTCTTCCCAGCCCAGGGATCAAAGCCAGGTCTCCTGCATCGTAGGCAGATTCTTTACCAGCTGAGCCACAAGGGAAGCCTTATATATATGTATACATTCCAAATCTCTAAAACCTCCTTAGCTTTTCATTCAGTTCAATTCAGTTCAGTTGCTCGGTTGTGTCCGACTCTGCAACCCCATGGACCGCAGCACGCCAGGCCTCCCTATCCCTCACCAATTCCTAGAGTTTACCCAAACTCATGTCCAAAGGAATTGTTGTCCTCTGGTTTTGGAGTCTCAGTCCCTGTCTCCCCCTCTTGTAGCCCACAGGGTTTTATTCTAGAATTGTGGACCCAGGCAGATAGACCCTTCACTTTTACAGCAATTGAGGTTACTAGGACAACCTGATATGGCCCTGCAGATTTCTCAGATGGCTGGCTTGGACTCCCTTTATCTTGCCAGGTCTTTGCTAATACTTGTTCCCCCAGCTCTACTTGGGGATTTTTCAAGTCTTCCTGTGGTCTAGGGAGGATCTGTTCTCCGTATCATTGGAATTCTTGTTGAAACCTTCCCAGGTCAATTATATGTTTTAGGAGTATATTGGTGTCCTCGTCAAGTCAGGAACAAGACAAGGGTGCCCACTTTCACCATTACTGTTCAACATAGTTTTGGAAGTTTTGGCCACAGCACTCAGAGCAGAAAAAGAAATAAAATGAATCCAAATTGGAAAAGAAGAAGTAAAACTCTCACTATTTGCAGATGACATTATCCTCTACATAGAAAACCCTAAAGACTCCACCAGAAAATTACTAGAAATAATCAATGACTATAGTAAAGTTGCAGGATATAAAATCAACACATAGAAATCCCTTGCATCCCTATACACTAATAATGAGAAAACAGAAAGAGAAATTAAGGAAACAATTCCATTCACCATTGCAATGGAAAGATAAAATACTTAGGAATATATCTACCTAAAGAAACTAAAGACCTATATAT
Source organism: Bos grunniens (assembly GCF_055505025.1). NCBI lineage: Eukaryota > Metazoa > Chordata > Mammalia > Artiodactyla > Bovidae > Bos > Bos grunniens. The sequence continues at coordinate 109,740,000 of NC_141170.1, read as the reverse complement.
AGAAAACTATAAAACACTGGTGAAACAAATCAAAGAGGATACTAATAGATGGAGAAATATACCATGTTCATGGATTGGAAGAATCAGTATAGTGAAAATGAGTATACTACTCAAAGCAATTTATAGATTCAATGCAATCCCTCTCAAGCTACCAACAGTATTCTTCACAGAGCTAGAACAAATAATTTCACAATTTGTATGGAAATACAAAAAACCTCAAATAGCCAAAGCAATCTTGAGAAAGAAGAATGGAACTGGAGGAATCAACCTACCTGACTTCAGGCTCTACTACAAAGCCACAGTTATCAAGACAGTATGGTACTGGCACAAAGACAGAAATATAGATCAATGGAACAAAATAGAAAGCCCAGAGATAAATCCACACACATATGGACACCTTATCTTTGACAAAGGAGGCAAGAATATACAATGGATTAAAGACAATCTCTTTAACAAGTGGTGCTGGGAAATCTGGTCAACCACTTGTAAAAGAATGAAACTAGAACACTTTCTAATACCATACACAAAAATAAACTCAAAATGGATTAAAGATCTCAACGTAAGACCAGAAACTATAAAACTCCTAGAGGAGAACATAGGCAAAACACTCTCTGACATATATCACAGCAGGATCCTCTATGACCCACCTCCCAGAATATTGGAAATAAAAGCAAAAATAAACAAATGGGACCTAATTAACCTTAAAAGCTTCTGCACATCAAAGGAAACTATTAGCAAGGTGAAAAGACAGCCTTCAGAATGGGAGAAAATAATAGCAAATGAAGCAACTGACAAACAACTAATCTCAAAAATATACAAGCAACTCCTACAGCTCAACTCCAGAAAAATAAATGACCCAATCAAAAAATGGGCCAAAGAACTAAATAGACATTTCTCCAAAGAAGACATACAGATGGCTAACAAACACAGGAAGAGATGCTCAACATCACTCATTATCAGAGAAATGCAAATCAAAAACACTATGAGGTACCATTTCATGCCAGTCAGAATGGCTGCGATCCAAAAGTCTACAAATAATAAATGCTGGAGAGGGTGTGGAGAAAAGGGAACCCTCTTACACTGTTGGTGGGAATGCAAACTAGTACAGCCACTATGGAGAACAGTGTGGAGATTCCTTAAAAAACTGGAAACAGAACTGCTTTATGATCCAGCAATCCCACTGCTGGGCATACACACTGAGGAAACCAGAAGGGAAAGAGACATGTGTACCCCAATGTTCATCGCAGCACTGTTTATAATAGCCAGGACATGGAAGCAACCTAGATGCCCATCAGCAGATGAATGGATAAGAAAGCAGTGGTACATATACACAATGGAGTATTACACAGCCATTAAAAAGAAAACATTTGAATCAGTTCTAATGAGGTGGATGAAACTGGAGCCTATTATACAGAGTGAAGTAAGCCAGAAGGAAAAACACCAATACAGTATAATAATGCATATAAATGGAATTTAGAAAGATGGTAACAATAACCCTGTGTACGAGACAGCAAAAGAGACACTGATGTATAGAACAGTCTTATGGACTCTGTGGGAGAGGGAGAGGGTGGGAAGATTTGGGAGAAGGGCATTAAAACATGTAAAATATCATGTATGAAACGAGATGCCAGTCCAGGTTCGATGCACGATACTGGATGCTTGGGGCTAGTGCACTGGGACGACCCAGAGGGATGGTATGGGGAGGGAGGAGGGAGGAGGGTTCAGGATGGGGAACACATGTATACCTGTGGTGGATTCATTTTGATATTTGGCAAAACTAATACAATTATGTAAAGTTTAAAAATTAAATAAAAAAAAAAAGCAAATCAGAAGTTAAGAATGGACGTCCCTACATCATTTCATAAGGGCTTAATAATAGTGGCTGTGTGGGGGCTTCCTGTACCCTCATGAGGGCTATGGGTAGCATATGGATCCACTTATTATGTGTTTCTTGACACAGTTTGGCCAGAGCCCTTTTAAGAGTCTGATTGACTCTCTCTACCTTTCCTGAGGCTTGAGGCCACCAGGATGAGTGGAGGCGGTATTTGATTCCTAAGCATGTGGCCAGGTTCTGGGATATTGTGGCTGTAAATGAGGGCCCATTGTTGCTCTCAAGTGATCAAGACAGCCCAAACCTAGGCATCATCTTCTTCAGCAGAGCTTTACAGACTTCTGTCCTAGTAGGGAATGCTTCAATCCATCCTGTGAGCATGTCAATAAAGACTAGCAAATAAGAAATCTCTGGGTCTTTGGCATGGCTATAAAATCCACCTGCATCCTGGGTATGATCCTCTCCTGGGTATGATCCCTGATGTCGGACAGGCTTAATTAGAGGAGGTGGCAAGGTTCTGGCTTTTGGATTATTTCTTAAACAAGTATCACAATTCTGTGTGATCTAACAACCTTAGCCAACAGGGGTTAGTAGAGAATAGGCTTGAGCAAAGTTTCCAGATTATCTTTTCCAAAATGGGTACTTTTATGTAAGAAGTTAGTAATTTTCCAAACCTGAGAGTCAGGGAGTATTATTTGGGCCTGATCAGTCTGAAACCACACATGTAACCCAATTTCCCAGCCCCGCTCAGCATATTGGGAATGTTCCTCTGGGGTATAATCTGGAGTTAGGGTTTCCTTGAGGAAAAGGGGGCATATAGGAGTGACAGGGGTAGCTAGCAGCTCATTTTGCCTCCTGGTCAGCTTTTCTGTTTCCCTGGGCCTCCTCTTCTTGCCCCTTTTGGTGACCCTTACAGTGTATGACAGCTAATTTAGCAGGAAGTCTGACTGCCTCCAGGAGCCTGAGAATGAGCTCTTTGTGTTTAATAGGAGAGCTTCGAGCACTGAGCATTCCTCTTTCCTTCCAAATTGATGCATGGGCGTACAGGATGAAGAAAGCATACTTAGAGTCCATATACACATTAACCCTCTTTCCTTCCCCTAATTCCAAAGCTCTTGTCAGGGCAAAAACTTCAGCTTTCTGGGCTAAGGTGTCTGGGGGAAGTCCCACTTTCCCTAATTTATTCTAGATTCACTGCAGCATATCCTGCTTTCCTCTCTCCTTTTTCTACTAAACTACTGCCATCTATGTACTATTCTTCCTCTGGGTCAGATAAAGGTGTCTCTGATAGGTCCGGGCGAGAAGAGTATAACTCGTCTATGATTTGCATGCATTGGTGATCTAAAGGGGAAGTAGGGGGATCTGGGCGTAAGATGGCTGGATTTAAAGTCGGACAGACCCTCAACTTTATTTCTGGAGTGCTGGCGTCCAGCCCCAGCAGGATCCAGGGGTACCCTCAGGATGATGGCATAGGTGAAAGGATAGCAAAGCAAAGAGAACAGAGGCTTGATCTTCCTTGATTAACACAGAAAGCCAATAAAGCTCCTATGTTCCAAGGAGTCATCCTGAAAGAAGAACAGAAAGAGAAAAGGAGAGAAAAGGAAAAAATAATGACACAGGGAGACCAAGCTTCAGTGAGCGAGTCCCATAACTTTATTTTCAAAATGAACTTTTATCCCTTGACTTGTACATAGAGGGAAATGAAAGATGCAAAGTCCTACAGAGTCAGCCCAAACATTACATCTGTTTTGTCTTTATCAAAACCAGGACATTTCCTGCATACCTTTCCCATAAACAATGTTGTATACATTATCTTCTGGCCTTGGAGGCCTGTGGACATTTTATGACCCTGTTTTGATAAAGGCTACTCAATCAGAAAACTTATTTTCCCTTGAAGTGTTTTTTTCTTTATATTTCTAATCTATGTCAGCCTCAGAAAGTGCTAAACAGAGTTACATTCTCACGGAGCAAAGGTGCAGTGAGTTACAACAAAGAAAGAACCAATTAGCTCACAGGTCTGATGTGTTTAATTCCAAGGCTACTACTTGTTTTTCTTACATTCCAACTATGTTAACTAATGTACTCCCAGGTGCACAATGGATAAGGGATATGGGAACTTGGCAGCAAGCACTGGCTTAACAATGAAATCCTACACCAGCACTACTCTAATAGTTTTTAACTCTTTGAAAGGCTCTATATTTTTAGAATGTTTTAGGTTTCCCGTGTCTCTCACAGTTGGGAGGCTGTGAACAATTATGTGTGTTAATTGCAAGAGTATGGATAAACCTGTCAAGCAAGCTAGAAAGCCATCAGAGGGGTTTGAATTGAAACACTCCTATCATGCCCAGGAGACTTATTAACTAAAGCCCTAAGTTGACTCTTTCCAGAGAAAGGTGGTCAGGGATAGCCCCCTGTTAATGTCAGAAGAGTTGGTGAAAGGCACAAAATAGTAAGAGAGATTCTGGTTTTGGGGTAGATGCTCGAGCAGATTCAGGAGGTCCCTTGAGTTCTGATCTGCCTTGCTCGTCAGATCTCTTCCACATGACCCTGTCATGGGTGGGATCTCCCGTGGTGGCTTCCGGCACTGGAGTGTCAAGGAAGAGGGCTTGGTGTTGGGTGATCCTTCCCCCTTTCATCCATCTATCCCCTTTAGTTTCCAAGAGTGCTTGCACTTGGTGAGGCATATACACTGTGGTGGCTGACCTAGGGTCAGCTTAGATACCTCCTTAACCATAAGAGCAGTGGCTTCTACTGCCCGGAGGCAAATGGGCCACCCTCTGGCTACCTCATCTAGTTGTTTTGAGAGATAAACCACAGGTTGTAATACAGGCCCCATCATTTGCCCTAACATCCCAAGAACAATTCCTGTCCTTTCAGAAACATAAAGCCTGAAAGGCTTTTCCAGTTTCAGGAGGCCTAAAGCTGGGGCTGTAGTGATAGACTCTTTTAGGGCATTAAAGGCAACCTTGCAGGTCTCATCCCAGTCAAGTGGCTCTTCCTCTTTCCCTCTTAATTTTTCATATAGGGGTCGGGCCAGATTGCCATAATTAGGAATCCAGATCTTGCAAAACCCAGTCATTCCTAAAAATCCACTAATCTGTTTTTTTTTTTTGGGGGGGGAGGGGGTACAGGGAATTTAAGATGAGGTATTTACTTTGGGGGTCATGCATTCTTTTTCCTTCCATAATTATAAATCCAAGGTATTTCACTTGGGTTAAGCTAATCTGAGCTTTCTTGGGCAATACTCAATAACCCTTTTCATACGGGAAATTTAGAGTTTTAATAGTATCCATTTGAGAGCTGGTAAAATCTGGACTAGCTTTGAGCAAGTTATTAACATACTGTATTAGATTACTGTTTGTTAAAGTTAATTCCCTTAGTTCTCTCCCCAAGGAAGTCCCAAATACATGAGGGATGTCCCTGAACCCTTGTGGTAAGTAAAGTCCAGCAAACTCGTATGTTTTCCCTTGTTCCCAGGTCCCACCACTCAAAAGCAAAGAGTTTTGGGGGTATCAGGATGGAGAGGAATGAAAAACAAAGCATCATTAATGTCCAAGACTGAGAAGTACTTAGCATTTCCTAGGACTTGGGATAGGAGGGTATACAGGTTTGGGACTATGGGGTAGATGGGAACCACAGCTTCATTAACAGCTCTGAGATCCTGGATGAATTTATAAGATCCATCTGGTTTTTTAACAGGCAAGATTGGAGTATTGCAGGGAGACTCACAGGTAATTAGAACTCCACTATCTTGGTATTTGTTAACTAATGGCCTAAGACCCTCAAGAGCTTCTGGTTTTAATGGATATTGCCTTTTCCACGAGTAGGGAGCATTTGACCTCAGAAGAATCTTCACTGGTGGAACATTTATGGCTAGACCAGGGCTCGAGACATCCCATGCCTGGGGATTGACCTTATCTAAGAAAGGGACGGATTCCTCCTTTTCTACATCTGACTGCAAATATTCAGACACTAGGCAAAGGAGATTACTGACGTCTAGCTTCCCCAAGTCACTCTAGTCTGGAGGTGGCAAAGAACGTCTCTCCCCAGTAGGGGAGCAGGGCAACCAGGGATGTATACAAAGGGGTGGGCTCCTTGCCAATTGCCCACCTTACAAAGGAGGGGCTTAGTAAAATTTTGGCTTTGGGGTTTTCCATCTACCCCCATCACCATTTTAGTCCAGGAGTCTAAAGGCCCTAACTGGAAAGGAAGAACAGAGAAGGCAGCCCCGTGTCTAAAAGAAAGTTCACATCCTTACCTTCTGTTTGTAGAGTCACCCAGCAGTAGAGACGAGTAATCTGGATCTCACCATTTCTCGAGCCGCTGGGCACCATCAGTTCCGGTTGCCCAGGACTAACACAGAGGGAGCAGGTGTAGGGCTCTCAATATGCCTTCCTGTAGGGCGATATGGACACTCTTTTTCCAGTGCGCATCCTCTCTGCAGTAGGCACACTGGGTGTGTCTCAGCCGCGGTGGACTTTTAAGATACTTTTTGCTTCCTTGCTCTCCCCGGGACTCTGGCATAGTGGCAGGATGAATCAAGGCCAGGATTTTAGCCTGTTGTTAGGCCAAGGCCTGGGTCTGCCTCTTTATTCTCCCATCTTCTCGGGCTTCCTTTTGCTCCCTTTTTGAAGCTTCCCCTGGTCTCTATTCAAAAACACCCTATTTGGCTCCTCACCAGATTGGAGATTGGGGTCTCTGGTCCTTTTCCTAGGTTTTGTAATTTCCTCCTTGTGACTGGGTTATAAAGGAATGCGCCAACAGGACTCTTCCTTCCATACTTTTTAGATCTGCCTGGGTAAAGTTTTTAAAGGCCTCTGTGAGTTTTCCCAAAAGAAGAGCTGGATTTTCATTCTCTCCCTGTGTAACCTCTTTTATCTTATTATAATTAATGACCTTTCAGACACCCCAGGTCATTCCCTGTAGGCAAGAAGTGAGGTGTCTTAAGGATTCCTTTTCTGCCCTTGTATTTGGATCCCAATCTGGCTCTATAGAGGGGATTGCCTCTTCTGCAGAGGCCAGACTGTCATCCATCTGCTGTCTTTCATCAGCCACTTTGAAGTCTAGCTTTTCCTTCATTATTACAACACCAGGTGAGGTTGACAATTATATCCCTCTAGGTGAGGGAGAAGTTAAAGCTAAGACCCTCAAATTCATCCCTCAATTTTGGGGGGTTCTCAGAATATGAACCCAAATGCTCCCTACATTTGGTAGTCTTGCATAGAAAAAAGAACATGAACCCGCATAGTTACCCCCTCCCAGTACCTCTCTTAGGGAGTAGATTTTGTCTGAGGATGACTTTTCCTTCTGTAGAGGACAAAGCTTACTTCCTGATCGTAACCCCATGGGGGAAGGGACATATGGAGGAGGAGTGGAGGCGATTGTAAGTGACTTCCCTTCAGATCCCATGACTTCCGGGCCTAGCCTCATAACTTACGGGTATGTCTGAACTTTCTTTCCCCGTGACCTGTCTGTCAAAGTGGAGGGGGTCAAGAGAAGGTCAAGGGGATCTTCTGTTTCAGACCTTGCCAAAACGACTTTGAAAAAACATTTATCAAAGTCTTCAAGCTTATATTTTCTTTTTTTTCTTCAGAATCCTGGTAGAGGGCCATAAAAGCCTGGACATAGGGAACCTCCTTTACCCTCGCATTTACAGTATAGACTAAGCTGTAAAATGGTGTTGAACCCAAGTGATCCTGACTGGGGTCATTTTCCCCCTCCTCCCAGGGAGTAAGTAGGCCAGTATCGAGTACAGTATTTGATAAGTTTTTTTTCTTTTTTAGCCCTTCCAGTTGGTATCTCTCCCAGTGGGCCAAAAGACAACCCAGCGGGGTGTCTAAAGGGAAGCTAGGTTTATTTTCCATTTTAACGGTGGTGTAGTTTATATCTTGTTCCCAGGAGACCAGTACTTGGGTGGATGCCTGACTCTAGAGATTGTAAGCTCTCTCTTGGTCCCAAATTGCTTGACTGTATATGGGCCAAAGGAACGGTTCAATAGTAAGCACAATCAATGGGGCTGAAGGACTGGTCCTGAAAGGTGAATTAACCCCTAAGCATATGTCTAGGGTGTTATTTTACCCAAGACCAGGTGCGAATATACTAAACCTGCGAGTATACTAACCCTGTCAATCACTTCCACGTGGAAGCACTCAGCCAAATGCTCAATTAAATGGCTGAATTTATAGAAACAGGGCACCTGATGGAGGGCTTCTAATGCCCGATTATCTCTCCAAGAACAGAAAGCACAATTGATGGGGAGCAGAGAGTGTAGCCTCTCAGAAAATCTCTTACAAAGACCCAGAACTTCCAGTCCAAGTATAGACAGATAGAGTGAATGGAAATACCTTGGGTCTTCAAAGAGAGAAAAAGAGGCCAGATTGAGAGAGAAGGAGTGGGAAGAGACAAGAGGTCTAAGAGTCAGGGAGAGAAAGAGAAAAAGGGGTAGCCTTACAGACATTTCCTGCCACCTACAGATACCCAGGCATTACAGGAATTTCCCCTAGGCCTCCAGAGAAGGGAGGACTGGAACTCGGACCTACCAGAACCAAAATTCGAGTTCTCTGCCAAGAAGTCTCCAATCCTCAGCTCAGGCTGAGGCCCTATGACCAGATTCCTGCATCGAGGACCGGGCGACAGGAAAAAATAGGATTGGATAGGTTGAAAAGAGAGGTGAGAAAAAAGGGGTCAACCAAATCTCTTGTTCTTTACCTGGTTGGGGCACCCTGGCCAGAGACTAGGGAAAAACGGGTCCCAATTGTGGCAGCTGGGTAAGATCTGTCAGCAGACAAGCTGGTCTTGGAGTACCCCAAGTTGTCTGGATGTCAGCCCCAGTTAGAATGGGGGGATCCCATCTTGTTTGCCAGTTGTTGTAGGAAGGCGGGCCCCCTCCAGGGCCCCAAGAGTGGGCTCTTGTCTAACACTCAGAAAAGCATTGTCTGAGAAGACACGTGCTGACAAAGCAAGTAGGCACTTCCAATAAAGTAGGCACTTCCACCCTGCTCTCCACAGTGGAGAGCAGCAGGGTAAGGTAACCCAGGAGAACTGCTCTGCCATATGGCTCCCAGTCTAAGGTTTTATGGTGATGGGATTAGTTTCCAGGTTGTCTTTGGCCAGTCATTCTGACTCAGAGTTCTTCCTCGTGGCTCACGCATTGCTCAGCCAAGATGGATGCTAGAGAGAGGGATTCTGGGAGGTGGACAGACACGCGGTGTCTCCTTTCGACCTTTCCCAAACTCTTCTGGTTGGTGATGGCTTATTAGTTCTGTATTACTTACCAGGATCTCCTGTCGTAAAACAACTCATGCAAGTGGTTTCTAGAGAGCATGGCCACGGTGGGCGGTTTCAGTCAGTGTGCTTCCCCTAACATATCTACTGATAGTAATGAGTTATGCTGCATAGAAATCATGATTTATGACCATGAAATTCTTGATTTAAACTTATAGTACGTGAATTTGATAAAAATGTGTTTAAAAAACAAAATACATTGTCTTTTGCAGAAAGTTTAACACATTATACTTCACATTAAAATTATATTACAACTCAAAAGATAGATTCATCTTATTTTCCTATATCTTTAAAGTTCAGGGTAAGGAATAGTATAGCATTTAATATACAGAAAATGACTCCTGTTTAAATAAAAGAATTAAACATTTGCTTCACTTTTAATTAAAAAATGCCATTGACTTTCTTAAGTGTGTGTGTGTGTATACACACACACACACACACACACACATATATATATATAGAGAGAGAGAGAGAGAGAGGATTATCATATTAGTGTATTGTAAATTTTAATGCATAATTTTTTATCTAAAATTATATAAACATTACAGATCTGCACGTCACTCACAGCTTCATGAAAATTCAGATAAAGAATTATCAGTATCCTTCATGGCAAATTGCAAGATTTCATTCTTTTATATGGTGAGTGATATTTTATTATATATGTATACTGCATCATCTTTTATCCATTCATCCATTTTTAACACAACATTGTTTTTCACATATTTTGCATCTGTTTTATGTATCCTTTAACTACTTATTATTAATATAGATGATTTTACTACTTTTACCTTTTAAACCTTCCTGCTAGCTTTATACGTGGTTGATTTACAACCTTTAGCACATCTTTGCCATTGAGATTTTCCCTTTCATAATTTTCATATTTCTAGTCATGGCCTTTTCTGCTTAGAGAATCCCTTTTATCATTTCCTGTAAAGCTGGTGTTGTTATGCTTGAGTCTTTTAGTTTTCACTTGTCTGTAAAAGTTTGTTTTCTAATTCAAATCTGAATGAAAGCTTTGCTGGGTAGTATATTCTTGGTTGTAGGTTTTTCCTTCCTTTCTTCACTTTAAATATATGATACCACTCCCTTCTGTAGAATTTCTCCTGCAAAGGCAATCTATGGGAGTTCCCCTGTATGCTTTTCCCTTGCCACTTTTAATACTCTCTTTAATTTTTGCCATTTTTAACTATAGTATGAACCTGTTTGGGTTGATTTGGTTTGGGACTCTCTTTGTTTTCTTGAACTAGGTGTCTGTTTCCTTTCCCAGTTTAGGAAAAATTTTCAGTTATTATAGCTTCAAATAAGTTCTAAGACCCATAGAATGGTACTGATAGTACAGTAATTCCCCTATACATGAATGAGTTCTGTTCCAATTTAAGTCCAACAAAGTCAGCATGCTGCTGCTGCTGGTAAGTCACTTCAGTAGTGTCTGACTCTGTGTGACCCCATAGATGGTACCCAACTAATCCAATCAGCTATATAGTACTATGCTATAGTAGGTTTATAACACTTTTCACACGAATAATACATTAAAAAAACATGAAAAATAAAACATTCTTACAGTACACTATCTTGTAGTGCAATAGCTGGCATACAGGGCCTGGCATCAAGTGAACAGGTAAGAAAAGTTCTTACCTGACTGGAGGGGAGAGAGGAGGTGGGAGATGGTAAAGCTGAAGGATCATCATCTATAGGAGATGGAGGACAAGCTGCAATTTCATTCACGCCTAACATTGATAGAATGCACATTCACATCTTTGAAAGTTTGCAACTTGAAGGTTCGTACACAGAAGACAGACTGCACTCTTCACATTGTCTCAGAGTGGGTTTTGGATGTGTGAGAATTTGCAAATGTCCTTGAAGAGCTGAGTTCCCATTTCCTGCTGCCCTCTAATTCTCATGACCACAGGTGACCTTCAAAGCCAAATATTCTAGGGGTGCATCCTTTTGGTCCATGACCCTTGGGCTGAGGAGCCCCAAATGGGGATTGGCTCATTTGCTCCGCAATGAGAGCTTCTACAATTGTGAGTATCTTCCCATTTCTGTGTCACCCACCTGGAGATGTGGATCTTGAATATACCAGATCTCTTCTCCTCCTCCCTGTTTCATTGTAGTTCCTTTTTTCGTTCCAGAAAATCTTTTGTATTAGTTTTCATGTTGTTCTCATAGTTAGTTGCTCTATAGATCATTGTAATTTTAGAGCGCCCAGGGGAGAAGGAGGTGAGCTTAGAGTCTTCCCATTTTGTTAGCTTGGCCACATTTAATCTTAAATAATTTGCTATAAACGATCTTTGGCCACCTAATATATAAGTGATTAGAGAAGCAAAAGAAGGCAGCTGGAGGGAAATCTACTTGCTTGTACCCAAATGCCTGCATCAATGCCATGAGAAGTTATATCTTTTATTTTTTTCTGTAGCATCTATCCAGTCAGTGAGCACTCCCACTGGGCACAAGGGCCAGGTATAAGAACAGTTAAGGCAGCCCAGCACTTCTGATGCAAGCATGGACCCCATGGGCAGTCGTGTTCTGAGGACAATGCTGTGCTTCCTGCCCCACCTACTGTAAGATGTACTATTGTCCAGTATGGCATTTAAAGGCACTTAAAGCCTTCAGTATTCTTGCCTTGAGAACCCCATGAACAGTATGAAAAGGCAAAATGATAGGATACTGAAAGAGGAACTCCGCAGGTCACTAGGTGCCCAATATGCTACTGGAGATCAATGGAGAAATAACTCCAGAAAGAATGAAGGGATGGAGCCAAAGCAAAAAGAATACCCAGCTGTGGATGGGACTGGTGATAGAAGCAAGGTCCAATGCTGTAAAGAGCAATATTGCATAGGAACCTGGAATGCCAGGTCCATGGGTCAAGGCAAACTGGAAGTGGTCAAACAGGAGATGGCAAGAGTGAACATCAACATTCTAGGAATCAGAGAACTAAAATGGACTGGAATGGCTGAATTTAACTCAGATGACCGTTATATCTACTACTGCAGGCAGGAATCCCTTAGAAGAAATGGAGTAGCCATTAGAGTCAACAAAAGAGTCTGAAATGCAGTACTTTGGTGCAATCTCAAAAACGACAGAATGATTTCTGTTTGTTTCCAAGGCAAACCATTCAATATCACAGTAATCCAAGTCTATGCCCCAACCAGTAACGCTGAAGAAGATGAAGTTGAAAGGTTTTATGAAGACCTACAAGACCTTTTAGAACTAACACCCAAAAAAGATGTCCTTTTCATTATAGGGGACTGGAATGCAAAAGTAGGAAGTCAAGAAACACCTGGAGTAACAGGCAAATTTGGCCTTGGAATACGGAATGAAACAGGGCAAAAGCTAATAGAGTTTTGCCAAGAGAACGCACTGGCCATAGCAAACACCCTCTTCCAACAACACAAGAGAAGACTCTACACTTGAACACCACCAGATGGTCAACATCAAAATCAGATTGATTATATTCTTTGCAGCCAAAGATGGAGAAGCTCTATACAGTCAGTTAAAACAAGACCAGGAGCTGACTGTGGCTCAGATCATGAACTCCTTATTGCGAAATTCAGACTTAAATTGAAGAAAGTAGGGAAAACCACTAGACCATTCATGTATGACCTAAATCAAATCCCTTATGATTATACAGTGGAAGTGAGAAATCAATTTAAGGGACTAGATCTGATAGATAGAGTGCCTGATGAACTATGGAATGAGGTTCGTGACATTGTACAGGAGACAGGGATCAAGACCATCCCCATGGGAAAAAAAATGCATAAAAGCAAAATGGCTGTCTGGGGAGGCCTTACAAATAGCTGTGAAAAGAAGAGAAGCAAAAAACAAAGGAGAAAAGGAAAGACATAGCATCTGAATGCAGAGTTCCAAAGAATAGCAAGAATAGATGAGAAAGCCTTCCTCAGCGATCAATGCAAAGAAATAGAGGAAAACAACAAAATGGGAAAACCTAGAGATCGCTTCAAGAAAATTAGAGATACCAAGGGAACATTTCATGCAAAGAGGGCTGGATAAAGGATAGAAATGGTATGGACCTAACAGACGCAGAAGATATTAAGAAGAGGTGGCAAGAATACACATAAGAACTGCACAAAAAAGATCTTCACGACCAAGATAATCATGATGGTGTGATCACTCACCTAGAGCCAGACATCCTGGAATGTGAAGTCAAGTGGGCCTGAGAAGGCATCACTATGAACAAAGCTCGTGGAGGTGATGGAATTCCAGTTGAGCTATTTCAAATCCTGAAAGATGATGCTGTGAAAGTGCTGCACTCAATATGTCAGCAAATTTGGAAAACTCAGCAGTGGCCACAGGACAGGAAAAGGTCAGTTTTCATTCCAATCCCAAAGAAAGACAATGACCCTGAGGGATGGGATGCAGAGGGAGGTGGGAGGGGGGTTCAGGATGGGGAACACATGTACACTGGTGGCTGATTCATGTCAATGTATGGCCAAAACCACTACGCTATTGTGTATTGTAAAGTAATTAGCCTCCAATTAAAATATTTTTTTTAAATAAAGTATATGTCCATTATATGACCAAACCACTAGTTCTTAGGTATTTAACCAAGAAATCTGAAAGTGTATGTCCATACACAAACTCATATAAATTTTCATAATACCTGTTTTCTATCAGAAAGTAGAAATGCCTTACGTGTTTATTGGTATGTGAATGAATAAACAAACTGTGATATATCCATATCGTTAGATACTATTCAGTAATAAAAAGCAATGAAATCCTGCTGAAGGAAATAGCTAAGACATTCTTTCTGTTTACATAAATCCTAGAATACGAAAACTAGTATGACAAAAAGGTCAGTTTTCTGTGGGAATAGTGTGAGGAGCAGGGCAGGAGGGAGGGATTAAAAATGGAACAAGGACATATTTGAGCATGGGGCATATGCTAATAAGCCTTGATATAATTATATATACATGAAGCCATTATCACAGTCAAGAGTATATACTTTAAACATAGATTATATCACTGAAACTATAAAGAAATAAATCTCTAGTTATAGTAGATTCAAAACAAATTCTTAAAAGAAATAGGATGAATTTTGCTTAACTACATTGCTACTGTAGCACTGCTGCTGCTGCTAATTAGCTTCAGTCGTGCGACCCCATAGACAGCAGCCCACTAGGCTCCCCCATCCCTGGGATTCTCCAGGCAAGAGTACTGGAGTGGGGTGCCATTGCCTTCTCCGACTGTAGCACTAGCTCACAGTAATCAAATGAAAAAAGTACAGAAGAGCCATTAGAACATGAGAAAAAGAAAAGTGGGAAATTACAGGACAAATGTGAGCTGTATGAGAAAGAAACATGGCTTTTGAAGTGGGTTTGAAATGAATTTTTATTAAAAATGTAAGAACGTAGTCTACATTTTCATATGACCTTCAGTGTTCTTTGAAAATCTTGCAGAGGAAAATTAAAAAGAGTTCTTTATAATATAATGACTTTCTTAATGAAAATGTGTTTGCCCATGATTAAAATTCTTTATAGTTTTTTTTTTTTTTTTTTTCCTACTTCATTGATTTTCTCCTTGCTAACTGCTATCAATTCATTTTGGTCTGCAGTTAAAACTTTATCAAATGGTAGTGGCATAGCAATTAAAAAAAAAAAAAACATAGTATCAACTTAAAAAACTGAGTTACATTTTTTACAAGTGTAAAGCACGAAATTACTTATGTCTGAAAATAATTTAATAGAAGTAGATTAGAAAGGAAGTCATTAATACATGCCAAATACCTGACTTTGTTGCCTATGAAACACTGCACTCCACAGAGATGATTCATTAGAAATACTATGTCATTTAATATATTCTTTAATATGTTAAATCTGATTCAAAATAAGATCTTCAAATCATAAAAAAAGTTTGTAAAATGTCATGTTAAAGTGAAATTTATATTTAATATAGAGAAATTTTGTAGAAAAACTGGATTTGGGCTCCACATCTTTGTGTTCAAATACTGCCTATGTTACTCTGACAAATTAGACTTGGGAAATTTACTTAATTCTTCTGTTGAACATATTTTATTGAAGTATAGAGAATTTACAATGTGGTGTTAGTTTCTGGTATACAGTAAAGTGATTCAGTTCATATATAATCTTTTTCATTATGTTATACTATAGGATAGTAAATATATTTCCATGGGCTATACAGTAGGACCTTGTTTATTTTATACATATATTAGTTTGCATCTGCTAATCCCAAACTCCTAATTTTTGTCTTCTCCACCACCTTTCCCATTTGATAACCATAAGTTTTTTTTCTGTCTTTGTGAATCTTTTTGTTTCATAAGTTTATTTGTGTCATATTTTAGATCCCACATATATGTGATATCATATGGTATTTGTCTTTCTGACTTACTTCACTTAGTGTTATCATCTCTAGGTCTAGCAACGGTGGTGCAAATGGCATTATTCCATTCTTTTTAAGGGTTAAATAGTAATGTGTTTCAAATCCTATTTGTCCATTCATCGGTTGATGGGCATTTAGGTAGACATTTTTTTCCATGTCTTGGTGATTGTAAACAATGCTGCTGTGAACAATGGAGTGCATCTGTCTTTTCAAATTAAAGTTATCTCCAAATATATACCCAGGAGTGGGATTGCTGGATAGTATGACAACTCTATTTTTAGATTTTAAGTGATCTTCATATCATTTTCCATAGTAGCTATACTAATTTACATTGCCATAAGCAGTGTAGGAGGGTTTCCTTTTTTCCACACTCTTTGCAGCATTTATTAGTTGTAGATTTTCTAATAATGTCCAGTCTGGTGTGAGGTGGTACCTCATCGTAGTTTTGATTTGCATTTTTCTAATAATTAGTGCTTGGGCATCTTTCCATGTGCCTGTTGGCCACCTTCTTCATAAAAATGCCTCCCCATTTTAGATTGAGCTACTTGTATATTTTGGAGATTAATTCTTTATCAATTGCATGGTTTGCAAACATTTTTCCCCCATGTGTTGCCTTTTTCTATTTGCTTATGGTTTCCTTTGCTGTGCAAACGCTTTTAAGTTTAATTAGGTCCCATTTGTTTATTTTTGCTTTTATTTCCATTGCCTTGAGAGACTGACCTAAGAAAACATTGGTACTATATTTCAGAGAATGTTTTGCCTATATTATCTTTTAAGAGTTTTATGGTGCCATGTCATATTTTTAAGTCTTTAAGCCATTTTGAGTTTACCATTTTTATAGAATTCACATATGTGTTAATATATGATATTCATTTTTCTCTGACTTATTTCCCTCTGTATGACAGACTATGTCCATTCACATCTCTACAAATGACCCAATTTCATTCTTTTTTATGACTGAGCAAACAGCTCATGAAACTATCCAAAAAACAACCCCATCAAAAAATGGACAGAAAAACTGTATCGACATTTCTCCAAAGAAGACATACAGATGGCCAAGAGGCATATGAAAAAGATGCTCAACTTTACTAATTATTAAAGAAATGCAGGTCAGAACTACAGTGTGTTACCTCACATGGTCAGAATGGCCATCATCAAAAAAATCCACCAAGTAATAAATGCTAGAAAGGGTGTAAGTAAAAAGAGCCCTCCTATACTGTTGGTGGAAATGTTGATTGATATAGCCAGTATGGAGATTTCTTAAGCTAGAAATAGAACTACCGAATGACCCAGCGATCCAACTACTGGGCATATATCCTGAGAAAAACACAATTCAAAAAGACACATGCACCTCAGTGTTCACTGCAGCACTATTTACAATAGCCAGACATGGAAGCAACCTAAAGGTTCATCAACAGATGAATGGATAAAGAGACTGTCTTTAAAGAACACATTTTTTAACTGCCACTTGATTTACTTTACAAGTTTAGGTGATGAATTAGCTGTAATTGTTTTAAAGTATCCTGTAATGCCCAATATATTCATTTAACTTTTTGGTATGTATTGAATTCCTCTTACCCTTTTCCTACCTACTCATTTCACTGATGCTCTCCATTCTTTCTGTAAAACAAAGTGACAGTCACAACTCACAGGACACTTAGTAGGCTGTACTTTAATATCTACCAACCTTACATATCTGCTTCCACCAAGTACCAAGTTATGTTTACTTCCAAACTTATTTGTGCCAGTTATACTTATGACTGAAGTATCTAACTAAAGTGTTCATGTATGACTGTAAAGAGAAAAAAGGTTTTGCATTGAGACAAATGGTTTGGAAAAGCTACTTGAAAATACACACTCTTGCATTAGGTGTGAACATGACAATTGTAACTGGTAGAAATGCTCTTTTAAAAAATTAATCATTCCCCACTTACATTTTACTTCAATTAATGAACCCAATAGAAATAAAGGTTATCTACCTCATCAAACAATAAGTAAGTTTATTTTTAAAATCCCCTTAAGTTTTTTGGTTAGCCACCTACATCATTACAGCTATATTGAAACCCTTTTGCACTTGGCTGTCCAGACATGACCCTCCCCTGCTTCTTACTTTACCTCACTGGCTTCTCCATACAGTCTCAGTGCTTGTACTATCAACCCTTTGCTGGGTCTGTTTCCATCTCTGACTCTCTTCCAAGCCCAGACTTGTCATATCAAATTCTGATCTGACATCTTTATTTGTATATATTAATATGCATCTTCAATTTGAAATGATCTCTTCTCCTTGCTTACCTTCTGCTTTAGGCACCCTGGTCTTTTTGAACTTTCTTAAACTATTTTTTTTTTCTTCATTTCACTAACTTTGCAGTAATTTGTTATAACAGCAATAGAATACAAATTCACTAATTACAGTCAATACTGTTGTAACAGTTTTTTTAAAGTGTCAGAGTTATGACTATGCCTGTATTTGAAAACTAATTGGTTTATATTGTTTACAATATCTTAACATTTTAAATAGATACACATCAAGTGTTTACAGATTATTACCTTAGACCATATTTGTGCCCACCCAGTGAAAAGTGACGTGAAAATGAAAGGTGCTCAGTAGTGTTCGACCCTGGATCCTTGGAATTCTCCAGGCCAGAATACTGGAGTAGATAGTTTTTACCTTATCCAGGGGATATTCCCAACCCAGGGATCAAACCTAGGTCTACCCCACTGCAGGTGTATTCTTTACCAGCTGAGCCACCAGGGAAGCCCAAGAAGAGTGGAGTGGATAACCTATCTCTTTTCCAGTGGATCTTCCTGACCCAGGAATCTAACCAAGGTCTCCTGCATTGCAGGTGGATTCCTTACCAACTGAGCTATACAAGTGATGTCAGTTTAGTTGCTCAGCCATGTCTAACTCAGTGATGAAAGTGATGTAAATGAGTTTTATTAAGAGATACAATTTGAGTAGTAATTGTTAAATATAAAACCAATTATGATAGAGTCAAGATTATGATAAATGAACCAACAGTGGACAATGTGACATGGTGGCTCACAGGAGGAAAATTCCACTTTCTGAGGAGAACAGGTGAGGTTTTTTTTAAAGCAGGGAGCCTTAAGGGAAGTTATGACAGATGAGTTACATCTGACAAGAAAGAAACATGTAGGTTGAACATTATGGGTAATGGGAATGAGAAAGAACTAGAAATGTAGACCGAGTGATAGTAACATTCTCTTTTGATATTTATTCCAGAAATGAAGAAGGAAGCAACACATGGGTATAAGCAGCTCATGAGATGCAGTTCTCAGGCAATATGCTGTGATTTAATTGACTTTGGAAGGTGGTCCACTGAGGTATGCTGGTAAACATCCAAGGCTGCCAAAAACAATTTCAAAAATTTTTTAAATGACTGTCATATGATATTAAGATATACATGAATTGAAAATTTAGTTAAATCTTTACTGAATGAACTAGCAGAAGAATGACATTGTTACCAATGAAGACTTATTCTTATGTCTGCAGTCTTTCGAGTGTTCCAAGCCAGATTTTCAAAGCCTATAGCTTTAGAGAATGAAACAGAATAGTAATAAGAATCAAACACAGTGTAACAAGTGATCTTAAAATAATGTGCATTGATAATATTAGATGATCCAAATTTTATTTTATTAATGAATATTTCTCTGTGTGTATTTGCTGTTAGCCAAAGAGTGGTTTCTGTGGGAAATCAGAGGTAACATGTGACTTGTAACTGGAAGTTTGGAACACAACCATCTGTCTGCTAATAACTCCTTTTGTTCACAGAACTAAAAAGCTATTCATCAAGACTGTTGCCATATAGCCATAAGGTTTTACCTGTAAAACTTTTATCTAGGTTTCAAGAACTTTTTCTTCATATATAACCTATACCAGCTTTCAGTTTTTATATTCAAATAGCAGGCTGTGTTTTCATAGAATTTGTTATAAGAAATATAATTCTAGTATTTCTGCTTCACTAATTTTCTACCACTATAAACATGCAATGTCCGTATATTTATTTTATTTTGTGTTATTTAAATATTTTCATCATCTCCTTCTAGTAGTGAAGGTATATAATCTAGTCTTCAAGAGTGTTTTTTTGAAGTAATACCAGCTTTTTTAAATATAGGGAGAATTCATCTGTAGAAGGAATAATAATCATAATACCAGGCTTTAGTATGAGGACTGCAAAGTGTTTTAATTAAAAACATTAATTTCACATTTCTAATGCTTTAGTTTTGTTTCCCCTCCCAGGTTTGAATATATGCAAATATGAAAGAATTAAACTGATTTAAATGCTCATTACTACTATGCAGAACTGAAGAAATATAACCTCTAGGTAGTCTTACAGCATCACACTGTGCAGATACAATCCAGTAAGAAGAAGCATGCATTTCAAAGAGTAATTGGGTCTACACTGCATTTTCTCCAGGAAACAATTCTCCATGAGCATTAATTAAAGCATTATCTCAGAAAAGGTATAGGTCTCCTGTATAATCACAAGTGTGGGGCAGGGGGTGGGGGGGTGGGAGAGTAAAATAGTAAATGATTCAGAGACTTAATAGGCATGCATTTTCAGTGTCACATATAATTCAGGGTTTTGTGCAGCCCATTTTAGCAGCTACTGTCTCATAATGTATTAAAGGATGCTATTTAACATGACTTATTTCTAAGAAGTGTGAGACTGACTGATACTTTATAGAGATCTTTTTATAACACAGAAACTAAGGCATAATTAACACAGAAACTGAGTTTAACAAATATGAAAAATTTTGCTTGAATTGGATACTATCCCTTCTCCAGTGGATCTTCCCAACCCAGGTATTGAACCAGGGTCTCCATATTGCAAGTGGATTCTTTACCAGCTGAGCTACCAGGGAAGCCCAGAAGGGATACACTGAGTATTTAAAATATCATTTATCTTAGCACAAGGAAAACTATGATCAATAAGGAAGCTTTGTAACTAAATGTCTGAGATAAACTTATTTACAATAATTCCACGGGGAATATACTGAAGAAAATGTTGACAATAGTGTGAACTACTGATGAATATGGTATATAGTTTTTTGTAATTTTAGCCTCAAAAATGAACTTAAGTGACTCTGAACTAAAAGGTTCTCCCTACCTTTCTCTATGATCTACATGATTAATGACTGAGGTTGGTGACCATTTTTCATCTAAGTAGACAGCAACAAAAAATATGGTCCCCAGAAAATGTTTGAATTTCAGGAATACTTAGACACAGAAATAGATTGGTCCTAAGGAAGGGACTAGTGGTTCACTTATTGAACAGCATAATACATAGAAAGCATTTTAGGGCAGTTATCTCAGTATCAAAAGCAATTGTAAATTTTTAAAAACTGTAGTGGATATACCCAGTGGCTATATAGAAATGGGCATAGATTTATCAATTTTCAAATTTCATATAGCAATTTTATCATTATTATTATGAATTCTATTATTCCAAATTCAGAATTTCCATTCTAATCTTTTGTTTTAAAATGCAATGCATTCTCAAATCTACTCTTAATTTTTCTCTGTTTAGGCATCTGGTCTCAAGCACAACTTATGCACACTCTTGCATAAGTTAAAAACATTAGTGACAGAAAATTATGGAAAATTTATTTTTCTTCAATGGCAGAACACAAAGGTAGTAAAGGTAATTTCCCAATTTCTCTAATCTCCTGTACTACTCAGAATAAATAAAACTTAAAGATCCATAAAGACTGTTAGATTTTTACCCATGTAACAATTTTGCTCATTTCTTTCCAGAAACACACTGCTAATAGGATAGTCTAAAGTTTCCAGTGAAACACACTTTTTTCCTCTACTATATATTTCCCTTCATATCCAAAGTGTAACAGGAGTAGCATTGGATTTAGCTCTCAAATGCACATTCTAACACAGAACTATATTCCCAATAATAGTAAGCAATGTTTTGTATCTTCTAAAATGCAGTAAGAATAGCACCTGTAATAAGCTGCATGCTGCTGCTGCTGCTGCTAAGTCACTTCAGTCGTGTCTGACTCTGTGTGACCCCATAGACGTCAGTCCATGAGGCTCCCCCGTCTCTGGGATTCTCCAGGCAAGAACACTGGAGTGGGTTGCCATTTCCTTCTCCAATGTAGGAAAGTGAAAAGTGAGAGTGAAGTTGCTCAGTTGTGTCCGACTCTTAGCGACCCCATGGACTGCAGCCCACCAGGCTCCTCCATCCATGGGATTTTCCAGGCAAGAGTACTGGACTGGGTTGCCATTGCCTTCTCCAAATAAGTTGCATACATGATCATAAATTTAGTAATATCCTGAAAAAATATCTTATAGACTAATGATTTAAAAAGAACAGTTGATAATATAAAACATGTTAGCACAGTGGACGTGAACACTGAATTAGCCCCAAAATTCACTTAAATAAATACTACATTAACTACAACGGAGATCATTATACCATTTACACATGAAATGCTATTTTAAATATCAAATGTGCACTAAAAAATTAGAAATGAAAACATTAGAGTCTGATTCAGTTTCTTCAATTAAATTTTATTTAGGATTTATCTCTACAGTAATGCATTGGAGAAGGAAATGGCAACCCACTCCAGTGTTCCTGCCTGGAGAATCCCAGGGATGGGGGAGCCTGGTTGGCTGACATCTATGGGGTTGCACAGAGTCGGACACGACTGAAGCAACTTAGCACAGTAATTTAATACTTTAATTAAATCTACAACTATTTTCATTTCTAAAAGATATACTTCATTGTGTGATATATAACTAAATCACTAATGAAGACTTTCCATCTCAATCAATAGTAATGTGGTAATAATGTAAATACCATTTCTAAATGACTTAATTCTGTGATTGCACTTAAACTTTGGGGAGATAAAATTGAATAAAACCCAAATCCCTGCCTTTGTAGAGTTTTGTGTGAGAGTCAAAATACACAATATATTCTATATGTTTGATTAGTTACAGCATTGGCATGGCTTGTTGTGTTCATCCCTGCTTGTTTCATAGTGACAGAATGGTAACATCTAGAAACTTGGGTTATGTTATAAGCAGGAAGACACGGTAAGAGCACACAGAGCAGATGGAAAGCATTAGTGCACCAATGTTTAATTTCAAATGGATAGACTATGTATTTTTCAGATTGGATGTGTGTGAATAGTTCCTTTAGTACATGGCATTACATACCAGGTCAGTGGGTATTACTAATGCTAATACACTTAGTGATGATAGTAACTACTGTCTATTGACAATATGTGATCTTATTTTTCAAAGATTCAAATGTATTAACCAATTTATTGTTGCCTTATAACTATATAATTCAGGTACTTTTCTTAACTGCATTATACAAATGAGCAAACTGAAGCTTCAAGAAGTTGATAACTTACTCAAAGTTACACAACACATCAGACACTACAGGAGTCATACTGACAGTCCAGCCCCAGATTCTGAGGGCCAGAGGTCTTTGTTATACCATCTTACATGTGTACATATCAATATGTTATATATGCACAGATATGTATAAACTTTAACCTTCTTGTGTACTTACCATTATTAATCATGGTATACATTCATTCCTTCTGGATGCACACTGTTTTTCTACATGCCATGCACTATTATAGATGCTGAGAATAAAATGATAGATAAGATTGCTAGCAAAAAACTTATTCTGCCAGTTGTTATAAAATGGTAAGAAAGACTTTCTGCAAGAGATCAACTCCCAAAATAACAAAGGCAGTCACAAAGGAGGTGGCTGCAGCCATGAAATTAAAAGACGCTTACTCCTTGGAAGGAAAGTTATGACCAACCTAGAGAGCATATTCAAAAGCAGAGACATTACTTTGCCAAGAAAGTTTCGTCTAGTCAAGGCTATGGTTTTTCCTGTGGTCATGTATGGATGTGAGAGTTGGACTGTGAAGAAGGCTGAGCACCGAAGAATTGAGGCTTTTGAACTGTGGTGTTGGAGAAGACTCTTGAGAGTCCCTTGGACTGCAAGGAGATCCAACCAGTCCATTCTGAAGGAGATCAGCCCTGGGATTTCTTTGGAAGGAATGAGGCTGAAGCTGAAACTCCAGTACTTTGGCCTCCTCATGCGAAGAGTTGACTCATTGGAAAAGACTCTGATGCTGGGACGGATTGGGGGCAGGAGGAGAAGGGGACGACAGAGGATGAGATGGCTGGATGGCAACACTGACTCGAGGGACATGAGTGGGTGAACTCCAGAAGTTGGTGATGGACAGGGAGGCCTGGTGTGCTGCGATTCATGGGGTCGCAAAAAGTCGGACACAACTGAGTGACTGAACTGAACTGAACTAATAGTGAGAAAGTCACTGAGTGAAAAATTACTAAGAGGAGATAGCAGGGGTAAGGGGTCTTCTACAAAATCAACTTAGAATTCTTGCTGAAAGTGTGTTAGGGTGATCAGATAGTGAGATGGGGAGTAGCTAAACTGAGCAGAATTCTTACCACAACTGGAGGAGGCAGTGGAAAGCAAGTTCCAGGGATGAGGCTGAGTCAACAAGAGGGTATAGGAAAGCTTCAATTTTAGATTCATTAAAATCCCTTTTCCGGTATACATATTGTATTTCAAAATATTCTCTCCTATAGGATTATTTCAATGTTCTTCCAACAACCAAAATAAAAGTTGGTAAAGATGCCTAAAGCCAACTCTCAATGTAATAAAGTTGTTCAGTAAGAAATAAAATGGAAGGAACATTGTTATTCAAACACCAGCTTTTGGAAATGAGAATACCTTCCTATTTATTTTATGGGATCTCTGACTGTTGAATGTATTCAAAATGATATACTGAAAATTAAAATAAATTTAAAGATGATGTGAAAATATAACCATGGAATTGATTAAATGCAGAGGACAAGTGTGTATATACCAAGGTATATACATATACAGAGTCAGTTCAGTTCAGTTCAGTCACTCAGTTGTGTCCAACTCTTTGCCGACCCCATGAATCGCAGCACACCAGGCCTCCCTGTCCATCACCAACTCCCAGAGTTCACTCAAACTCATGTCCATTGAGTCAGTGGTGCCATCCAGCCATTTCATCCTCTGTCATCCCCTTCTCCTCCTGCCCCCAATCCCTCCCAGCATCAGAGTCTTTTCCAATGAATCAACTCTTTGCATGAGGTAACCAAAGTACTGGAGTTTCAGCTTTAGCATCAGTCCTTCCAATGAACACCCAGGACTGATCTCCTTTAGGATGGAATGGTTGGATCTCCTTGCAGTTCAAGGGACTCTCAAGAGACTTCTCCAACACCACAGTTCAAAAGCATCAATTCTTCGGTGCTCAGCTTTTTTCACAGTCCAACACTCACATCCACACATGACCACTGGAAAAACCATAGCCTTGACTAGACGGACCTTTGTTGGCAAAGTAATATCTCTGCTTTTGAATATGCTATCTAGGTTGGTCATAACTTTCCTTCCAAGGAGTAAGCATCTTTTAATTTCATGGCTGCAGTCACCATCTGCAGTGATTTTGGAGCCCAGAAAAATAAAGTCAACCACTGTTTCTACTGTTTCCCCATCTATTTCCCATAAAGTGATGGGACCAGATGCCATGATCTTCGTTTTCTGAATGTTGGGCTTTAAGCCAACTTTTTCACTTTCCTCTTTCACTTTCATCAAGAGGCTCTTTAGTTACTTTTCACTTTCTGCCATAAGGGTGGTGTCATCTGCATATCTGAGGTTATTGATATTTCTCCCAGCAATCTTGATTCCAGCTTGTGTTTCTTCCAGCCCAGCATTTCTCATGATGTACTCTGCATAGAAGTTAAATAAGCAGGGTGACAATATACAGCCTTGATGTATTCCTTTTCCTATACATAGTTATTCAAATAATTTAAAATTTGATATGTACCTGAAATATTCCCTTGGTTTACTGAAGTACTCCATTGAAAATATTTGTTATAACCTATCAGGGTCAGATAGACTTTTTGGATTATTCGTTCAACATTTCGTCTGAGGATGCAGAGTATAATCAGTGCCTGCTGGTGTCATAACTAGTTAAACTGCTAAGATGTGGATTCCTAATTCCACCAGTAAAAGGTATGTGCTGGCTTAATGCCTTGGTCAGAAGTGGGCATGAGCATGCCAAAGTCATTGTCTGCCAGCAATCTTTACTGACCTGAGCCTCAGTCTCTAGCAGTGAGGGTCTTTAATGTGGGATTTTAATGTCTCAATTTGATTTTTTTTTTAATTAAAGTGTTCCCTTTTCAACTATGACATTTTTCCTATACAAAGATAAGCCTTTGGGAACATCATTCAGGCTAGCCTAAATTAGATTATGTATTTCCAACAAATAATGGTATCACTTGTCTTTCTATATCTGCTTCAGTTTGACACTTACATTTACCAACTTCACCTAAAGCTAGTTGAAAACTTTCTTTCCCTGTGCAAGACATAGACTAACCTTCTGTCTATGGAAATTAACATTTTACTGAAGTATTATTTTATTTAGATTTTTGGAGAAATGTCTCAGTGTTTCATCACTTTTTTAGATTTCTAGTCATTTCAGGTAGATTTATTCAAGCATTTCAAAAGTATCATATGCTAAAAATATACCATTATCAGTATATTTTGCAAGATGAGAAATATGACACCTGTTATCCTCAAGTAATGTAATTCACAAAAGTAATTCATTAATTCCTTAGCTCTGGCATCCATAGAGCACTCAACTGGAATTCATGTTCCCCCTAGGCTAATAATTTTATGAAATTTATAAAGGTTCAAATCATTTAAAAATAAAGCCTATTATATAAGTAGGAGGAATAGATTTGTTTGCAGTCCTTCAGCAGACAAGTAAATCTGGTTTGTGACATTTAAAAAGACCCAAGAGACTCTCCAACCATTAACTTTTTTCTCAACAATTATTTCTATTAGAATATTATAACTTATTATTTGTGCCATAAGAATGCTGGAAAGCGTTTGAAAAGTCATAAACTATATGTCTGTAAACTGAATATGAATACAGAAATTATGGAGCAGTTTCTTATTGAAGATTACTTTCAGCATCTTAGAAGCTAAACTATTACTCTTGAGTTGAAACTGCATTTTTCATTCTCAGAGTCAGTGGGCAAATGGATTCTCCTATTTTTTAAATAGAACTCTGTAATTTATTTCTTCATACATATTGAAACATTTGAAAGTTGATTAAAACAACCACAACCATGACTTTATCTTTTTGATGGAATAAAACAAATCATCAAATATTGGAAGCCATATTTTGAATTCTTAGTACTTGAGCTATTTACACAACAATTATGCTTTAAGGAATTATGTTATTCTTAATTATATCTTCTAAAAACATACTTTGGTCCCCAAATTTTAAGTTTAGGATATTCAAACCCTGGCTATATCTCTGAAATATGATACCTGAGTAAGCACACATGATCATAGAAATGTACTTGTGTTATCTATGTCAACAAAACATGTTGTACACTAAGTATTATTTCTCTGGCTTTTGGCATTTCTCATCTCTCATCTACATGAATGGTAAATTATTTTGTTAAGAAAATGGCATCAACATCTTTACATTCACAATTTTCAGGCTTATTCAATACTGAATGAAGATCAGAAGGTTAAATCCTAACTAACAACTGTTTTCTCAATAAAACGATCTCATTCTTTTGCGGATGCATGCTTTGTTCAACACCAACATTGTATCTGATGCTCTGGTATAGTTAGTATTATGGCATGCCAAGCAGTTTTTAATAAGATGAAATTGATTTTATGTGGCATAAATTTTTAGAAATAAAGAGAAACAGCACAACAATGTGTTAATAGCTACTTCTGACTCAAGAGACAGCATTATTTCATGTTGAATGCAAAAATCATGACAATTTAAAATATATATTCATCTATCATCAATGCACTCAAATATATTTAGCAAATATTGACAGACTGTAAAGAGAAATAAGTATTAGGGTTTTCCCTAGTGGCTTAAATGGTAGGGAATCTACCTACAATGCAGGAGACCTGGGTTCGATCCCTGGGTTGGGAAGATCCCCTGGAGGAGGGCATGGCAACCCATTCCAGTATTCTTGCCTGGAGAATCCCATAGACAGAGGAGTCTGGTGGGCTATAGTCCATGGGGTTGCAGAGTTGGACACGACTGAACTACTAACACAGACATACATATAGCACACACTAGGGGATAATACGGAGAAGGCAATGGCACCCCACTCCAGTACTCTTGCCTGGAAAATCCCACGGTCAGAGGAGCCTGGTAGGCTGCAGTCCATGGGGTCGCTGGGAGTCAGACACGACTTCACTTTCACTTTCACTTTTCACTTTCATGCATTGGAGAAGGAAATGGCAACCCACTCCAGTGTTCTTGCCTGGAGAATCCCAGGGACGGGGGAGCCTGGTGGGCTGCAGTCTATGGGGTCGCACAGAGTTGGACACGACTGAAGTGACTTAGCAGCAGCAGCAGCAGCAGGGGATAATACTAATAATACTAGGAGACTGCAATATCTCATTTTTAATAATGGATAGAACAACCAGGTAAAAGTGTCAGGAAGTAAAGAGAGGACTTGAACAATATTATACCAATTGGACCTAATGGGCATGTACAGAATACTCCATCCACAACAGAATATACATTCTTAAATGCATAATAAGATTTTGCAAGACACTGCCTGATTAGAACACAAAAATGTCTTACCAAATTTAAGAAAACTGATTACACAAAGTACTTTCTCCAACCACAATGGAATGAAATGGTACCAATAACAAAAGGAAAACAAAATACAATATTGTAAAGTAATTAACCTCCAATTAAAATAAATAAATTTATATTTTAAAAAAATGTATGGAAATTAAACACCATTGGGTCAAATAAGAAATCAAAAAGCAATTAGAAAATATCTTGAGATATATGAAAATGAACAGCATACCAAAATATATGGCAAGTAATGAAAGCAGTAATAAGAGAAATTTATAATAGTAAATGTTTGCATTTAGAAAACAGAAAGTATCTCAAATCATAACCAAAATGTACATCTCAAGAAACAAAAAACACACACACACACACAAAAACCTAAATCTGAATTTAGCAGAGGAAGGAAATAATACAGATTTGAGTAGATATAATTAAAATAGAGAATAGAGAAACAGAAGGAAAAATATCAGTAAAACTAAGAGTTGATTCTTTTGAGAAAAAAATCAGAATTAATCAGCCTTTAGCTGGCTAAGTAATAAAAATAAAGACAACTGAAATCAGAAATTAAAGATGAGGCATTACAATGGATGCCTTAGAAATAAAATTACAAAATGACTATGAACAATTATATGTCATCTAATTGGATAACACAGAAAAAAATGGATGGTAATCCACTTCAGTATTCCTGCCTGGAAAAATCCCATGGATAAAATAAGCCTGGTGGGCTACAGGGCACGGGGTCACAAAGAGTCAGACATGAACGAGTAACTAACACCCCACTCCACCAAGACTGAATGATGAAGAATAAGAAAGTCTCAGCAGAATTATAAGTAGGGAAACTGAATAAGTAATCAAAAGCTTCCCTGGTGGCTCAGATAAAGAATCTGCCTGCAATGCAGGAAACCCAGGTTCAATCCCTGAGTTGAGAAGATCCCCTTGATAAGGGAATGGCTACCCACTCCAGTACTCCTGCCTGGAGAATTCCATGGACAGAGACGCCTGGTGGGTTACAGTCCATAAGGGTCACAAAGAGTCAGACAGGAGTGAGCAACTAACACTTTCACCAAGGTTGAATGATGAAGAAAAAGAAAGTCTAGGTAGAATTACAAGTAGGGAGATTGAATCAGTAAAGTGAAAACTTCCCAACAAAGGAAAGCCCAGAGCAAAATAGATAACATCAGTGAAGAATTCTATAAAACATACAGAAATAGTCCCAACCCTTCTCAAACTCTTCCAAAAAGCTGAAAATGAGGGAACATTTTTCACTCTTTTTTATGAGTTCAGTATTATCCTGATACCATAACCAGACAAAGACACCACAAGAAAAGATTACAGACCAATAGCTTAATAAGCATTGATGCGAATGCTTATATGGATATGCAAAAATCCCCCATAAAAACACAAGCAAGCCAAATTCTATAGCACATTAAAAGGATTATACACCATAACCAAGAAGGATTTATTCCTGGGATGCAAGGTAATTCAACATGTAAAAATCAATACATGTAATATACCACATGAACAGAACAAAAGACAAGATAGTAAGAGCATTTAAATTGACACAGAAAATGTATTAGAGTTCAGCACTTTCAGAATAAAAACACACAACAAAATATGATTGAAGAAAATGACCTCAACATAATGAATATTTCCAATATGAATATCTCATAGCTAACACAATACTCAATGGTGAAACACTCGAAGGTTTTTGTCTAAGATCAGAAACAAGACAAGGATGATCACTCTTGCCAGTTCTATTTCATCTACTATGAGAATTCCCAACAAGAGAAATTAGGCAGTACCAAGAAATAAAATGTATCCAAACTGGAAAAGAATTAAACTTTTTCTGTTCAGAGATGACATAATCTATGGAGAAAACCCTTAAAAAATGCATTGGCATTTGGTGGAGATTTCTTTGATTCTGCCGATAATTTTGCATAGAATAGTCACTTTAACTTTTTCTTTTTAGCAACAGAAAAATCCATTCTAAAATTCTTTAGGAATCTTTGAAAACTCAGTAGCCAAAATAGTCTTGAGAAAGAACAAAGTTGAAGGCCTCACACTTCCTAATTCTAAAACATATTACAGAGTTACAGTAATCAAAATAGTATATTATTTACTTAAAACAGATATGCATGTGTATGTGTGTGTAGATATTATACACACATAGAGAGACCAATGTGACAAAATAAAGAAATAAACTTTATTTTGTTTATAAAGAAATAGACCCATGTATACATGTTAATGTGATCTCATGTTAATTGTTTTTACCACAACTTAAAAAAAATCAAAATTGTCCTCCAGATGGTAGGAAAGATTGGTAAAGTACAAATTAAAAATGTATTTAACTCCTCAAAATTATTTTTAAAGTATACATTTACCACAAGCATTCATAGTGCCAGATACATATAAAACCATATGTTTTAAATATGAAACACAACTAACTCTTGAATCAAATCTGCTAATAGAAACATTTTATTTTAATTAATAACCAGATGCCTTGAATTAAATATCATGCAATGCCCGTATGTTTTGCATCAAATATAACTATTTTGATATATTTCTGAATCAAAATTTCTTTTAAAAATTCTAGAAGAGATTTTACATAGGAATTATCATAATTATATCTATCTCAGTAAATAGAAATATATGCCATATCCTCACATTAATGTTCCCATTTTTAAAACTGAATAAGAATATATGTTAACCAACACCTGGGTGAATCACTCTATCCTATATTTCAAGTTCTGGTATTTCCCATTTTACTTGTAGATTTTCCCTATACTCTTCTCTTCAGTACTGCTGTCTTCTCATGTGGCTATTTTACCTTCATCTTTCATTCTTTCAGGATTTCACCCATGAGCAATTAAAAGCTCATCCTTCAAATGGATAATGACTCCCATAAATACAAGCACACACAATTACATACAGTCGGTGCATCTCTCTTGAGTTGTTAACTCAAATAATGATATTTTTAAGACTTGAGAAGCACCTCAAAAACTCTCATATTTAATTCTTTAGGGAATAGAGTCCATCATGTCCTTCTTTTGTTTAAAAAAATGTAGACTATAAACAAACACCTGAACTACACTTCAGTAACCCCAAAATAAAGCTGTAAATAATCATTTAATTGTTCCATTTAAATCTGTTATATAAAATGGACTCCTATCAAATGTAATCATTAAATGTCTTCATCTTTCAACTGATTATTCTAAATATATGAAGGAGAGCAAAATTTGCCAACCCAAAATGTTTCTATGGCATAGAGAATATTTTGAGCTTGTTATTTTCAAGAAACAGTAGACACAGGAAAACTCTGAAAAGAGAGTATAAGTTATTCTGTGTAAGGAGCAACTACATTTATAAAGAAAATCTCTATTTGTAGATATCCCTTATGAATATAGAAGCATCTCCCTCTCTGTACTCAATCCTAAAAGCAGTCAAGCCTGAATATTCATTGAGAGAACTGTTACTGAAGTTCTAATACTCTGGCCACCTGATGTGAAAAAACAACTCTTTGGAAAAGACCCTGATGCGGGTAGAGAATGAAGGCAAAAGGGGAAGAGGGTGACAGGATGAGATGGTTAGATTGCATTATCAACTCATTGGACATGAATTTGAGCAAACTCCAGCAGATAGTGAAGGACAGAGAAGCTTGGCATGCTACAGTCCATGGGGTCACAAAAAGTCAGACATGACTTAGGGACTGAACAACAGTAATCTTCTCTGAACCAGAAAGAGGAGAATCACTAAAACTCTAGGCACTCTAATCAATGGAGAAGGCATGTACTTAAATCAGCATGATAAGCATACGCTGTTTACTGTGCTTCTCATTTACTCGTATAACTGGCTCTCACCTACTCAAAACTGAGGTATAATGGACATACAAAGATCTTCACGACCCAGATAATCATAATGGTATGATCACTCACCTAGAGCCAGACATCCTGGAATGCAAAGTAAAATGGGCCTTAGGAAGCATCACTATGAACAAAGATAGTGGAGGTGCTGGAATTCCAGTTGAGCTATTTCAAATCTTAAAAGATGATGCTGCACTCAATATGCCAACAAATTTGGAAAACTCAGCACTGGCCACAGGACTGGAAAGGGTCAGTTTTCATTCCTATCCCAAAGAAAGGCAATGCCAAAGAATGCTCAAACTACCACACAATTGCACTCATCTCACATGGTAGTAAAGTTATGCTCAAAAAAAAAAATAATAAATAAATAAATAAATAAAGTTATGCTCAAAATTCTTCAAGTCAGGCTACAACAGTACGTGAACTGTGAACTTTCATAGGTTCAAGATGGATTTAGAAAAGGCAGAACTAGAGATCAAATTGCCAAGATCTGTTGGATCATTGAAAAAGCAAAAGAATTCCAGAAAAACATCTACTTCTGCTTTATTGACTATGCCAAAGCCTTGACTGTGTGGATCACAAAAAACTGTGGAAAATTCGTAAAGAGATGGAAATGCCAGACCACCTGACATGCCTCTTGAGAAATCTGTATGCAGGTCAGGAAACAACAGTTAGAACTGGACATGGAACAACAGACTGGTTCCAAATAGGGAAAGGAGTATGTCAAGGCTGTATATTGTCACACTGCTTATTTAACTTATATGCAGAGTACATCATGAGAAATGCTGGGATGGAAGAAGCACAAGCTGGAATCAAGATTGCCAGGAGAAATGTCAATAACTTCAGATATGCAGATGGCACCACCCTTAGGGCAGAAAGGGAAGAAGAACTAAACAGCCTCTTGATGAAAGTGAAAGAGGAGAGTGAAAAAGTTGACTTAGAACTCAACATTCAGAAAACTAAGATCACGGCATCTGGTCCCATCACTTCATGGCAAATACACGGGGAAACAGTGGAAACAGTGGATGACTTTATTTTGGGGGGTTCCAAAATCACTGCAGATGGTGACTGCAGCCATGAAACTAAAAGATAATTGTTCCTTGGAAGAAAAGTTATGACCAACCTAGACAGCATATTAAAAAGCAGAGACATTACTTTGCAAACAAAGGTCCATCTAGTCAAATCTATGATTTTTCCAGTGGTCATGTGTGGATGTGACAGTTGTACTACAAAGAAAGCTGAGTGCAAAATAATTGATGCTTTTGAACTGTGGTGTTGAAGAAGACTCTTGAGAGTCCCTTGAACTGCAAGGAGATCCAACCAATCCATCCTGAAGGAAGTCAGTCCTGAATATTCATTGGAAGAACTGATGCTGAAGCTGAAACTCCAATACTTTATCCACCTGATGTGAAGAACTGACTCATTTGAAAAGACCCTGATGCTGGGAACAATTGAAGGTGGGAGGAGAAGGGGATGACAGAGGATGAGATAGTTAGATGGTATCACCGACTCAATGGACATGAGTTTGAGTAAACTGCGGTAGTTGGTGATGGACAGAGAGGCCTGGCATGCTGCAATCCATGGGGTCACAAAGAGTCAGACATGACTGAGTGACTGAACTGAACTCAACTGATATACAACATTTTATTAGTTTCAGGTGTACAATATAACTCAGTACTTATATATATTGTAAAATTATCACTGCAAGAAATCTAGTTAACCTCTATCACCATAGACAGTTACAGAATTTTGGTCTTTTTCAACATCTTTCTCTTGTCTTTAATTTGAGGTGGTAGTTAGGGTATCGGAGAAGGCAATGGCACCCCCACTCCAGTATTTTGCCTGGAAAATCCCATGGATGGAGGAGCCTGGAAGGCTGAAGTCCATGGGGTCGCTAAGAGTCAGATACGACTGAGCAACTTCACTTTCACTTTTCATTTTCATGCATTGGAGAAGGAAATGGCAACCCACTCCAGTGTTCTTACCTGGAGAATCCCAGGGACAGGGGAGCCTGGTGGCTGCCGTCTATGGGGTCACACAGAGTTGGACACGACTGAAGTGACTTAGCAGTAGCAGTTAGGGGATGGCTTGGACCTTTTCAGGAAGTTATTAACTTTTTCTGTGTATCCGCCATGTATACAGAAGCTATACAACTTATTGAATCTTTGCTTATTTTTCTCCTATCCTTCCATCTTTTTATTATGGGGTCCCTCACAAGAACTTTAAGAGTAAAAATCATTTTGCCTCCCTAACAGCTTGACAACCCACAATGGGACCATTAGAGACACCATATTCAATTTGGAGCCTGCAGAAGGGATTCTGAAAAGCTGGCAGAAGCCAACAAAGGGTAAGACTTCTTATCCGAGTTAGCTCTACTAGATTCCTCTCTGTAATGACAGATGAGAGGGGAATGTAAAAATTTCTTGTTCCTTTCTTTCTAAATTGAGGTTCTTAGAAGAAAATATTTGTGTAAAGTAATTTCTTGTGTATAGCAACTCTGGTAAAGATTTTGCCATAAGAACTCTTGTCTTCTATTGATCCCTTTCCTAGAGATGGTCACTGTTTTCATTTGTCTTCTGTGTCATCTGTCATAAAAAGAAAAGAAAAAGTAAAAGAAGGTGTTAGTTGATCAGTCGTGTCTGAATCTTTGTGATCTCATGGAATGTAGCAAGCTAGGCTCCTCTGCCCATGGAATCCTCTAGACAAAAATACTGGAAGGGGTAGCCATTTCCTTCTCGAGGGAATCTTCCCAACCAAAGGATCAAACCCAGGTTGCCCAAATTGCAGGCAGATTCTTTACTATCTGAGCCATGCATGATGAGGTTTTCCTTTCATCACATTCCATGTCTTGAGAACTTGGCTCTGTGACCACTGAGAATCATCTCTCTGGCTTCTGCTAGCCACAGGATGTGCAAGTGTTTGCTCATAAGTGGCAGCCAGCTGAACATGCTGTGCGCTGAAGACAATGAATTAACAAGCAACATTCTATTCTCTTTGTCCAACTGTGCCATCTCCCAGGGGAATTTGTATCAAGGGGTCACAGTCCATAAGCAGCCTTTTTTTATCTTAGACTTCATTGCCCCATTAGTGATGAGAAAGTCCCATTCCAATAGTGCCTGCCTGGTGTCGTACATGACTGGGTCTTAACTGGCAGCATCTCACATTCTTGTAGGAAACCAAAGACACTGATTTTGTTTGTTTTTAACTAACACCATACTTACATCCTGTGACACCAAAGGTCTTTGCTTTCATAGGTTAAAACTGGGAATGAACTTTCTAGATCTCATAGGGTTGTATGTATTATATCCTCCTTGGGGATGCCTCTTGCATACATGTTTAAGCCATAAATAGGCTTATTCTTTAAGTGATCACTGAGACAAAATACACCATTGAAGATCCTACTTGCCGGTAGCCATATAGGCTTTGAATTGGGGAAAATTCCATTTTTGAAAAAATTTTAGAGTTCTCATTCTAAACAACTTTCTAATGGGCACCCATGGAAAGACCAAATTGAAAAAAGAATACAAAAGAGTATAGTGGCTATCCTTAGGGACTGCTTTAAAAGAAATTACAAAGCCCTTTGCCTCCACTTTAGGAAGATCCTACCTAATTTAGAGAGAAGTTATAAAGATCAGTGGACATCAAAAATTCTACTCATAGGGACCCTGACTGACTGCTTAGAGATGTCCTCACCAATGATTATACTGTATTGATCAGACAAACCAAGTACCCTGGGGAAAATCTCCCTGAAAGAGGAAAGAGATGACCAAAATTTCTCCCAGGCTCTCCTATTAAATGATCAGGAAATGGATAAGTTGGATGACGATGTTCAGGAGCTAATGGAAGCAACAGCCGAGGCTTTTCTCGCAAAGGTGAATTTATCAGTTTGAATTGTACAGAGAACATTTATAGCACTTTTACAGACTTTACAAAGGGATGTTGCATTAAACCCTATAGCATAGGAATCTTTTGATTTCCATCTTAATTTGAAGTCATCTCCTGATATAAAGAAGCAAATTGAAGAAAATATGGTTGGATGGGCAGATACGTTCCTTGATGTCAATCAGACTGCAATCCAGTTCTTTCAGAAATTAAAAGCAACTGTCTTCATTTTGCAAATCAAGTTTTTAGAAGAACAGAAATTTAGTGAAAAAAAAAGTGAAGTCACTCAGTCGTGTCCAACTCTTTGTGACCCCATGGACTGTAGCCCACCAGGCTCCTCCTTCCATGGGATTTTCCAGGCAACAATACTGGAGTGGGTTGCCATTTCTTTCTCCAGGAGATCTTCCTGACCCAGGGATTGAACCCAGGTCTCCCGCATTGTAGGCATACTTCAATTTAAAGTCTTTTTCAATTAAAACAATATCCTATGTTTCATGTTGACTTTATTAAGTCTTTGGTTACTATGTTAAAATATAAGCTGAGATTTATTAAACATTTTAAAACTTTATTTGAGCAAAATGATTAAAATTGGAAGCAAACAATATAGAAGGCAGAAAGGCACTCCAAGGAGTTGTTCAAAATAAGACTTTATATAGAAACAAGGAAATTACACTAGACAAAAAGTATGTTTATTCTGAAGTTACTTTCTGGTAGTTGATGGCAGGAGTGTATCATGCTAACTAGTGCTGATCAGACAATTCCCAGTTGATTTAAGATTTCATTTTTGGAAGGAACAAAACTGTAATTGAGCCTTCAATTTGTGACATGGGTCTTAGCATAAGCAAGTTCATTTGAACCTACTGTTTTTAACAACTTAAGAAAATCATATACTCTCAATATTACAAGACCTAAGTTCTACTCACAACCATACAACACATTTGTATTTGCTTTTGTTATTTTTATGAAATAGATATTATTTATAATGATTTTTGATATTATTTAGTCAAGATTTCAAATTTTTTTTAATATTTGACAAGTCTTCAATAAACAGATTCTAAATAGTCTTAAAACTAGAACTAACTTTGAGATTGGCTTCCCTGGTGGCTCAGTGGTAAAGAATCTGCCTGCCAATGCAAGAGGTGTGGGTTCGATCCCTGGGTTGGGAAGATGCCCTGGAGAAGGGAATGGCAACCCACCCCAGTATTCTTGCCTGGGAAATTCCATGGACAGAGGAGCCTGGCAGACTACAGTCCATGGGGTCACAAGGAGTCAGATATGACTTGGCAACTAAACAACAATAACAATTTCAGGGCTATGCTGTAACATCTCAGAAGAATGTTCTTTCTTCTCATAAAAAGAGGCAAAAAACTAATTATGTCTATTTGATGTGATAAATTACATAAGAAATATTGTCAAATAGAAAGTGACACTAAACTTTTTAGGTTATATTTATATGTGTGTGTGTATTAATTGCTCAGTCATGTCTGACTCTTTGTGATCCCGTGGACTATAGCCCTCAGGTTCCTCTGTCCATAGAATTCTCCAGGCAAGAATACTGAAATGGATAGCCATCCCCTTCTCCAGGGGATCTTCCCAACTCAGGGTCTAAAACTGGGTCTCCTGCACTGCAGGCAGATTCTTTACCCTCTGAGCCACCAAGACATGGATATATGTAATTAATTTAGAAGTTTTATAAAATTCAGTTGTAATTTTACTTATCCTAACATATTTGTCATAGAAATAACCAAATTACCTTTTCAACTGCTTTATCATGAACTCTTATCAGTTCTTTAAACTTGGCCTTTTAAACGTGCTTGTCATTTAAGAAAAGCTACTGTTTTACCCTGTTGCTTTTGCAATATTTCTTTATCTTCAAAGAAATTGACAAAAAAGACTGACAAAAAGAGGTTTCTGATAACTTTCATATTTTATTTTTGAACTGGGTAAGAATTTGCTGCTGCTGCTGCTAAGTCACTTCAGTCGTGTCCAACTCTTTGCGACCCCATAGATGGCAGCCCACCAGGCCCTGCCGTCCCTGGGATTCTCCAGGCAAGAACACTGGAGTGGGTTGCCATTTCCTCCTCCAATGAATGAAAGTGAAAAGTGAAAGTGAAGTCACTCAGCCGTGTGCGACTCTTAGCGACCCCATGGACTGCAGCCTACCCGGCTCCTCTGTCCATGGGATTTTCCAGGCAAGAGTACTGGAGTAGGAAAGAATTTACAGAGCTCTAATATATAAACTGATGCTTTTATAAAACTAACAAAATATCAAAATAAGAATTCCACAGGACTGAGTGAATCAATGATGATTATAATTTTTATGACACTTTAATTAAAATATCACTGGTTTTTCACTGTTTTTTCAGATTTAAGAAAATCTTTTATCTTAGGCTATCTATGACTTATAGCAACTTGTTAAAGCATATTTTGGGTTAACAAACAATTACTTTTATTTCATATTTCATCATTCAAAAATTTAGTGGGTATTCTTATTTTCATAGCAAATAATTATTTTTATAAATTCAGTAAAAAACAAAACAAAACAAAACAAACTCTGTTCTCCAAGACACAATGGGAAATATTGACTATGTTACCAAGGTTTTGACTGGAATGTCCAATTTGAGAATGATGTACACAGAATCTAATATTATAAGACAATCCTAAGAAACTAACGTTGACTTTGTGGAGCCAATAAAGTCCCTTGGGAAAAAAGGCACACAGTCTAATACCTTGCTTACAAGGTTGCCAACAGCCTTACAAGGTAAAGAAAGTTATGTTCTGGCAGGTGTAGGAAACAGAAAATTTTGGGGACCCTGAGAAAAGTGAAATTTATCAAAATTTATAGGTATTGCAGGTAAAGTCTAATAGTGATTTTTGAATTGTTTTCCTAGCTTCAAGAGGCTTTTAAAAGTCCAGTCTGAGATTCCTTATAAAGATTCTAGCAAAGCAAACTTAGAAGAGCTTATAAACCATTATTCTTGCTGTACTTACACAAATAGTCATGTCAACCTTAATGCAATCAAATTAGTTTTATTATAATTACCTTTGGTAAAAATGAAAGTGATAATAGAAAAAGTTATGTTTCATTAGCACAACTTTGTGGATAGCAAATTTTAGTCCTATTAATTGCCTTTCGGAGAAGACAATGGCACCCCACTCCAGTACTCTTGCCTGGAGAATCCCATGGACAGAGGAGCCTGGTGGGCTGCAGTCCATGTGGTCGCTAAGAGTCGGACACAACTGAGTGACTTCACTCTCACTTTTCACTTTCACGCATTGGACAAGGAAATGGCAACCCATTCCAGTGTTCTTGCCTGGAGAATCCCAGGGACAGGGAAGCCTGGTGGGCTGCCGTCTATGGGGTCGCACAGAGTCAGACATGACTGAAGTGACTTAGCAGTAGCAATTGCCTTTCAAGTTTTTTTTTTTTCTTTTTTTTTTTGCCTTTCAAGTTTTTTAATCTATGTGCAAAATGGACTGGATCCTGAGTTCTTCTAGTTTCCTCCAATATCTAGCTACAACTCTCCACGGTAATGTTTCAACTTACAACTACCCTTATAACCTAGAATCACAGAGAACAAAATTTCCCTTTTGCTAAGGCCCTGCAAAATGAATGTGAACAACTTCATATGCACTTCACAGAAATCACAGCACCTTTGTGGACAACCTTTCTGCCTGTTGCTGTGTGGGCCACTCAAAAAGATCACCAGAGACATTCAAATTGCAAACCAGAAAAATAAATCTGTCAGATTGCCACTTACTCCATCTGAAGATGTCATCAAGCAAGACATCTGGCTTCCCTCAGAACTCAGAAACTGGGGTTATAATTTGCTCCAATCATTAACCTTTGTTTTTCTTTTGTTTTCAAAGAAATGCCTCTTATTAAGCACCTGATTGTGGACTTTTCAAGATGGCATAGGAATAGGAGGATGTGGAGTTCCTCTCTCCCCACAAACACATCAAGAGTACATCTATAAACGGAACAATTCTACAGGGCACCCACTGAACACAAGCAGAGGACCTCGGACACCTAGAAGGACAAGAAAATCCCCACAGAACTGAGTAAGACCAAAGTAAAAAAGGAGGAAAGAGAGGAGAGTAAGTTGGATAGGACCTGCACCCCTGGAGAGGAACTGAAGGTGAGGAGTGGCTCCTGCATCTGGGGAAGCCCCCTCACCAGTAAGGAGATCACTGGGGACAGAGGACGAGCCTTGGGGACAGGCAGCACAGAATGACACCTACACAGGCGGTTCATGCCACAGCCTCATGTGCCCCAGCTTGAGACATGAGTCCATGAGTGCAGATCAGGGCTGGATGCTGGACCGTGGGGGTGGGAACACAGACCCAGGGAAGGGACCACTGTTGGCTGTGAGGAGACAGCCTGAGGGGATGGAGATGAGGAGTTCCACAAGTGGAAATGCTTGTGGAAGAAGCCTGGACCACCACAGAAGCAAAGTGCCATTACTGAGTGATGTGCAAAGGCCGGGGTTGCCACTGAAGTTCTTTCCTCAGGCACAGGCTCCTGCCTCCATGGACACTAGGGAGGGCTCCTCCTGGAGCTGTCTCATGTGCCCATGCCATCACCAACCCTACCCCAGTTTGGGTGACACTTGTCCTGCTCACCACCTGATGGGTTTGTGCATTCCAACCGTACCCAAGAACCATCCCACCTGGGCGCCCCAATCACAGACTTGGGCTCTTCCTGCCTGATGGGCTGGTGTGCTCTGGCAACCTCTGGAGCAGACTCATTGGGAAGAATACACACAGAGGTAGGGCTGCAACAACAGCTGAGCCCTAAGGGCTCTGTGACTAATGATGAAGAGCTGAAATCTCGTAGCTGCACAAACCACAGAGTTATACCTCTGCTGACCGCTTCCCAAATTCAGTGCCTGGGAAACATCTGAAAGGGTAACAAGTGATCCTGAAGCTGGAATGGGTCTCGCTTTAGTAGCTGTAGGCTTTCTGGACATGTCCACATGAGGGCTGGGCCAGGCCAGAGTCTGAACTGTCTCCATAGCTCCCACAGAGGGTCCAGGTGAATAACACTGCAGTCCTGGGGCCTGAGATCAGTGGATGAGTGTTGGTGGCCCAGTGAAAACGACACTTGAAAAGTCAGCATGGCCGACTGCCAGCATACCCACAATTAAGGTGGGACTGAGAGCAGTGCCAACAACAGTTTACTTTGTGAAGGGGACAAACCGAGTGTATCCACAGGTGAACAGCTCCAGAGAAGGGACACTCAGTGATTTCTCCACCAGTGGAAGTGCTCCAATCCTGCCTACCTCACACCACAGATCAGAAACACAGCTAAGAAATAGATCTGGAGGCCTCTATTCCAACTAGTGAGCAGATCCTGCCCCTGACAAGGTGACGACAATCACAGAGCAAAAGGGAGGCCCACTCAATATCTAGGGCAGGCTCTTTAAACCCTCGATTAAGGCTATAATGGCACAGCCTCTGGAACAACCTCACCTACCAGAGGGCAGACACCAGAAGCAAGAAGCTATAATACTGCAGCCTGCAGAAAGAAGATCAACAAGAGAAAATCAACAAATAACATACAAAGTAATCTTCATGAAGTTTCCAGTGGATTTCAGAAACTCTGCAGGCCAGAAAGGAATGGCATGATATATTTATGTATTTAAAATGATGAAACGGAAAAACCTACAACCAAGAACAAGATCGATCAAGGCTCTCATTCAAATTTGATAGAAAAATCAAAACCTTTACAGACAAGTAAACCTAAGAGAATTCAGCACCACTAAACAAGCTTTACAAAAAATGGCAAAGGAAGTTCTTAGGCAGCAAACACAAGAGAAGATAACAAAAGAGAAACAAACCCAAAATAACTAAAATGGCAATAGGAACATACATATGGATAATATAAATATTTAAATGTAGATGGATTAAATGCTCCAACCAAAAGATATGGACTGGTTGAATGGAGACAAAAACAAGACCTGTATATTATATGCTGTCACAAGAGCCCCACTTCAGATCTAGGGACACATACAGACTGAAAGTGAAGGGATGGAAAAAGATACTCCATTAAAACAGAGACTAAAAGAAAGTTGGAGTAGCAATATTCATAACAGACAATATAGACTTTATTTTTTTTAATTTAATTTTATTTTTTTAAATTAAATTAAATTTAATTTTATTTTATTTTATTTTTAAACTTTACAATTTTGTATTAG
This sequence comes from Bos grunniens, assembly GCF_055505025.1. Taxonomy (NCBI): domain Eukaryota; kingdom Metazoa; phylum Chordata; class Mammalia; order Artiodactyla; family Bovidae; genus Bos; species Bos grunniens. Next base: position 109,697,908 of record NC_141170.1, on the reverse strand, counting down.
TTTTGCCAAATATCAAAATGAATCCGCCACAGGTATACATGTGTTCCCCATCCTGAACCCTCCTCCCTCCTCCCTCCCCTACCCTCCCTCTGGGTCATCCCAGTGCACCAGCCCCAAGCATCCAGTACCGTACATCGAACCTGGACTGGCGACTCGTTTCATACATGATATTATACATGTTTCAATGCTATTCTCCCAAATCTCCCCACCCTCTTCCTCTCCCACAGAGTCCATAAGACTGATCTATACATCGGTGTCTCTTTTGCTGTCTCGTACACAGACTCTATTACAAAGCCACAGTTATCAAGACAGTATGGTACTGGCACAAAGACAGAAATATTGATCAATGGAACAAAATAGAAAGCCCAGAGATAAATCCACGCACATATGGACACCTTATCTTTGACAAAGGAGGCAAGAATATACAATGGATTAAAGACAATCTCTTTAACAAGTGGTGCTGGGAAAACTGGTCAACCACTTGTAAAAGAATGAAACTAGAACACTTTCTAACACCTTACACAAAAATAAACTCAAAATGGATTAAAGATCTAAATGTAAGACCAGAAACTATAAAACACCTAGAGGAGAACATAGGCAAAACACTCTCCGACATACATCACAGCAGGATCCTCTATGACCCACCTCCCAGAATATTGGAAATAAAAGCAAAAATAAAGAAATGGGACCTAATTAAACTTAAAAGCTTCTGCACAACAAAGGAAACTATTAGCAAGGTGAAAAGGCAGCCTTCAGAATGGGAGAAAATAATAGCAAATGAAGCAACGGACAAACAACTCATCTCAAAAATATACAAGCAACTCCTACAGCTCAACTCCAGACAATATAGACTTTAAAATGAGGACTTTATAAGAGAAAAGAAAGGACACTACATAATGATCAAGGGGTCAGTTCAAGAAAAAGATAAAACAGTGGTAAATACATATTCATGCAACATAGGAACACCTCAATATATAGGACAAATGCTAACAGCCATAAAAGAGGAAATTGACAGCAACAGAATAAAAATGGGGGGTTAACACCCCTCTTACACAAACGGACAGATCATCCAGACAGAGAATTAATAAAGAAACACAAGCCTTAAATGACACATCAGACCTGATAGACTTAATTTATATTTATTGGAAATTCCATCCAAAGCAGCAGAATACACTTTCTTCTCAAGTGCACATGGGACATTCTCCAGAACAGAGCACATCTTGGGTCACAAATCAAGCCAAAGTAAATTTAAGAAAACTGAAATCATATGAAGCATCTTTTCCAACCACAACACTATGAAATTAGAAATCAGTTATTATAGGAAAAATTGTAAGAAACAAACACATGGATGTTAAACAATGTGTTACTAAATAAACAGTGGATCACTGAAGAAATCAAAGTAGATATTAAAAAATACCTAGAGACAAAGGACAACAAAAACACAATGATCCAAGACCTATTGTGTTCTTAGTCACTCAGTCATTTCCAACTCTTGTGACCCCATAGACTAGCCTATTGGTCTACCAAGCCTGTCCATGGGATACTCCAGACAAGAATACTAGATTGGGTTGGCCATTTCCTTCTCCAGGAGATCTTCCTGACCCAGGAACCAAACCCAGGTCTCCTGCACTGAAGGCAGATTCTTTACCAACTGAGCCATAAGGGAAGCCAGAAAACCAAAGGGATATAGCAAAGGTATTCAAAGAGGGAAGTTTATGGCAATACAATCTTATCTTAAGAAACAAGAACATGTAAAATATCATGTAAGAAACGAGTTGCCAGTCCAGGTTCGATGCACGATACTGGATGCTTGGGGCTAGTGCACTGGGACGACCCAGAGGGATGGCATGGGGAGGGAGGAGGGAGGAGGGTTCAGGATGGGGAACACATGTATACCTGTGGCAGATTCATTTTGATATTTGGCAAAACTAATACAATTATGTAAAGTTTAAAAAAAAAAAAATAAACTGGGAAACCTAAAAAAAAAAAAAAGAAACAAGAAAAAAATCCAAATAAACAACCTAATGTTACACCTAAAGCAACCAGAGAAAGAAGAAACAAAACCCAAAAGTTATTAGAGGGAAAGAAATCATAAAGATCAGAGCAGAAACAAATAGAGACAAAGAAAATAATAGCAAAGATCAATGAAACTAAAAGCTGGTTCTTTGAGAGGATAATGATAAACCATTATCCAGACTCATCAAGAAAAAAGGGAGAGGGCTCAAAGCAATAAAATGAGAAATGAAAAAGGAGAAGTTAGAAGAGACACTTCTGAAATAAAAAGGATCATAAAAGACTACTACAAGCAACTATACACCAATAAAATGGACAGCATCAAGAAAATACAAAAACAGAGTAAGTTAGAAATGATCTTCCAACTCTGAACCAGGAAGAAATATAAAATATGAACACACCAATCACAAATTCTAAAATTAAAACTGTGATTAAAAATCTTTCTATAAATAAAAATCCTGGACCAGGTGGCTTCACAGGCAAATTCTATCAAGCATTTAGAGAAGAGTTAACACCTTGCCTTCTGAAACTCTTCCCAAAAAGTACAGAGAAAGGAACACTCCCAAGCTCATACTAGGAAGCCACCATCACCTTGATATCAAAAGCAGACAAAGATATCACACATACAGAAAATTACAGACAAATAACACCAATGACCATAGATGGCAATATGCTCAACAAAATATTAGCAAAACAATTCCAACAAAACATTAAAAGGATCATGGTGGTGGTGGTTTACTCATTCCTGTCTGATTCTTTGCGACCCCATGGACTGTAGCCCAGCAGGCTTCTCTGTCCATGGGATTTAACAGGCAAGAATATTGGAGTGGGTTGCCATTTCCTTCTCCAGGGAATCTTCCCCACCCAGGGATTGAACCTGGGTTTCCTGCATTGCAGGCAGATTCTTTACCAACTGAGCAACCAGGGAAGCCTAAAAGGATCATACACCATGATCAATTGGGATTTATCCCAGAAAGGCAAAGATATATCAATATCTACAAGTCAATCAGTTTGATACATCACATCAACAAATAGAAGAATAAAAAATTAGATCCAAAAAAATACGATCATCTCAATAGACGCAGAAAAAGCTCTTAACAAAATTCAATATCCATTTACGATAAAATCTCTCCAGAATGTGGGCACAGAGGAAACCTACTTCAACATAATAAAGGCCATATGCAACAAACCCACAGTAAACATCAATAGTGAAAAACTATAAGCATTTCCTGTAAGATCAAGACAAGGAGGTACACTCTGGCCACTTTTATACAACATGGTTTTTGAAGTGCCTAGGCATAGCAATCAGAGAAGAAAAAGAATTAAAAGGAATCGAAATTGGAAAAGAAGAAGTAAACTGTCACTCTTTACAGACGACATGATTCTGTACATGGAAAAATCCTAAAGATGCTACCAGAAAACTATTAGAGCACATCAATGAATTTGGTAAACTTGCAGGAAACAAATTAACACAGAGAAATATCTTGTATTCCTACACACTAAAAACAAATGATCAGAAACAGAAATCAAGCAAACAATCCCATTTACTACTGCATCAAAAAAGAATAAAATACCTATGAATAAACTCAGTGATGGAGGTAAAAGACCTATGTTCAGAAAACTATAGGATACTAATGAAAGAAATCAAACATGACACAAACAGATGAAGAGATATACTATATTGTGAGATGGGAAGAATCAATATTGTGAAAATGACTATATTATCCAAAGCAAACTGCAGATTCAGTGCAATCCCTATCAAATTACCAATGGCAGTTTTCACAGAATTAGAAAAAAAAAAATTATAGTTTATATGGAAACATAGTTCAGTTCAGTCGTTCAGTCGTGTCTGACTCATTGCAACCCCATGAACTGTGGCACACCAGGCCTCCTTGTCCATCACCAACTCCCAGAGTTCACCCAGACCCATGTCCATCAAGTCAGTGATGCCATCCAACTATCTCATCCTCTGTCATCCCCTTCTCCTCCTGCCCTCAATTTTTCCCAGCATTAGGGTCTTTTCCAATTAAACAGCTCTTCACATGTGGTGGCCAAAGTATTGGAGTTTCAGCTTTAGCATCAGTCCTTCCAGTGAACACCCAAGACTGGTGTCCTTTAGGATGGACTGGTTGGATCTCCTTGCAGTCCAAGGGACTCTGAAGAGTCTTCTCCCACACCACAGTTCAAAAGCATCAATTCTTCGGTTCTCAGCTTTCTTTATAGTCCAACTCTCACATCCATACATGACCACTGGAAAAACCATAGCCTTGACTAAATGGACCTTTGTTGGCAAAGTAAAGTCTCTGCTTTTTAATATGTTATCTAGCTTGGTAGTAACTTTCCTTCCAAGGAGTAAGTGTCTTTGAATTTCATGGCTGCAATCACCATCTGTAGTGATTTTGGAGACCAGAAAAATAAAGTCAGCCATCGTTTCCACTGTTTCCCCATCTATTTGCCATGAAGTGATGGGACCGGATGCCATGATTTTTGTTTTCTGAATGTTGAGCTTTAAGCCAACTTTTTCACTCTCATCTTTCACTTTCATCAAGAGGCTCTTTAGTTCTTCTTCACTTTCTGCCCACAAAAAACTCCAACTAGCCAAAGCAATCTTAAGAAAATGGAGCTGGAGGAATCAAGCTCCTTGACTTCAGACTATACTACAAAGCTAATATTGTACTGACACAAATACAGAAATACAGCTCAACAGAACAGGACAGAAAGTCTAGTAATAAACCAATGTATCTATGATCACCTAATCTATGAAAAAGCAGGCAACAATATAAATGGAGAAAAGATAGTCTCTTCAATAAGTGGTGCTAGGAAAACTGGCCTTCTATATGAAACAAATGAAATGAGAACACTTCCTAACACCTTATCTAAAAATAAACTCAAGACAGACTAAGGACCTACATGTAAGCATGAATATTAACAAATTCTTAGAGGAAAACATAGGCAGAACACTGTGTGACATGAATCACATCCAAATCTTTTTTTATGTACTTCTTGAGTAATGAAAATAAAAACAAAAATTAACAAATTGGACCTAATTATACTTACAAGCTTTTTCACAGCAGAGGAAACCACAAATAAAATGAAAAGGCATCCCTCCAAATGAGAGAAAATATTTGCAAACAAAGCAACTGACAAGGGGTTAAACTCCAAACTACAGAAACTGCTCATTAAGCTAAGTATCAAAAAAAAAAAAAAAAAAAAAAAAAAAACAATCAAAAAAACAATCAAAACATGGCAGAAGATATAATTAGACATTTCTCCAAAGATGACATTCAGACGGCTAAAAAGCACATGAAAAAATGCTCAACATTGTTACTTATTCAGTTCAGTTCAGTCGCTCAGTCGTGTCCTACTCTTTGTGACCCCATGAATCGCAGCACTCCAGGCCTCCCTGTCCATCACTTATTAGAGAAATGTAAATCAATGCTACAGTGAGATACCAACTCACAGCAGTCAGAATGACCATGATCAAAAAATCTACAAAGAATAAAGGCTTGAGAGGGTATGAAGAAAAGGGAGACCTCCTACATTGTTAGTGGGAATGTAAACTGGTACAACCACTATGGAACATAGTATGTAGGTTCCTTAAGAAACTAAAAAACAGAGCTAGCATATGATCCAGCAATCTCACTCTTGAGAGTATCAGGAGAAAACCATAATTCAAAAAGACACATGCACTCCAATGTTTTTTGTAGCACTATTTACAATTGCCAGTACATGGAAATAACCTAAATGTCCATCAACAAGAAGTGTCACATATATAAATGGAGTAGTAATCAGCCATTAAAAAAAATGAGATTGGCATCAACATGGATAGACCTAGAGACTGTCAAACTGAATGAAGTAAGCCAGGCAGAGAAATATAAATATCAGATGATATCACTTATATGTCAAATCTAAAAAACAGGTGTAAGTTCTGGCAGCTCTGTGGTGGGTTAATGGCGACCTCCTCCAAGAGGGCTTATGCGATACCCAGGTCTACTGCACCCAGAGCTCCTGCCCCTTCAGCAATCCACTGCTGACCTGTACCTCCTCAGGTGTCCCCAAAGTAATGCTTAAAATTCTCCAAGCCAGGCTTCAATGGTACATGCACCATGAAATTCCAGATGTTCAAGCTAGATTTGTAAAAGGCAGAGGAACCAGAGATCAAACTGCCAACATCTGTTGGATCATCAAAAAAGCAAGACAGTTCCAGAAAAACAACTACTTCTGCTTTATTGACTACACCAAAGCCTTTAACTGGGCGGATCACAACAAACTGGAAAATTCTGAAGGAGATGGGAATACCAGACCACCTGACCTGCCTCCTGAGAAATCTGTGTGCAGGTCAAGAAGCAACAGTTAGAACTGGACATGGAAAAACAGACTGGTTCCAAATAGGAAAAGGAGTACATCAAGCTGTATACTGTCACCTTGCATATTTAACTTATATGCAGAGTACATCATGAGATTTGCTGGGCTGGATGAAGCACAATCTGGAATCAAGATTGCTGAGAGAAATACAGCAACTTCAGATATACAGATGACACCATATTTATGGCAGAAAGCAAAGAACTAGAGTCTCTTGATGAAAGTGAAACAGGAGAGTGAAAAGGCTAGCTTAAAAGTCAACATTCAGAAAACTAAGATCATGGCATCTGATCCCATCACTTCATGGCAAATAGATGGAGAAACAATGGAAACAGTGAGAGACTTTCTTTTTTGGCCTCCAAAGGCACTGCAGATGGTGACTGCTGCCATGAAATTAAAAGACGCTTACTCCTTGGAAGAAAAGTTATGACTAACCTAGAGAGCATATTAAAAAGCAGAGACATTACTTTGCCAACAAAGGTCTGTCTAGTCAAGGCTATGGTTTTTCCAGTAGTCATATATGGATGTGAGAGTTGGACTGTAAATAAAGCTGAGTGCCAAAGAATTGATGCTTTTGGACTGTGGCATTGGAGAAGATTCTTGGAGAGTCCCTTGGACTGCCAGGAGATCCAACCAGTCCATCCTAAAGGAAATCAGTTCTGAATATTCATCAGAAGGACTGATACTGAAGCTAAAACTTCAATTGGCCACCTGATGCAAAGAAGTGACTCACTAGAAAAGACCCTGATGTTGGGAAAGATTGAAGGCCGGAACAGAAGGGACAACAAAGCATGAGATGGTTGGATGGCATCACCAACTTGATGGATATGAGTTTGAGTAAGCTCCAGGGCTTGGTGATGGACAGGAAAACCTGGCGTGCTGCAGTCCATGGGGTCACAAAGAGTAAGACACGACTGAGCAACTGAACTGAACTGAAAAAACAAGTACAAATGAACTTATCTACAAAACAAAAATACACTTGCAGATGTAGAAAACAAACTTATAGTTACCAGGGGGTAAAGAAGGGAAGGGATAACTTGGAAGATTGAGATTGACATATACATACACACTACTATATATAAATTAGGTAACTAATAAAGACCTACAGTATAGCAACGGGAACTCTATGTAATACTCTGTAATTGCTTATATTGGAAAATATTCTTAAAGAAAGAGTGGATATATGCATATGGATTACTGATTAACTTTGCTTTACACCTAAAATTGACACAACATTCTAAATCGACAATACTCAAACAAACAAACAAAAACCAACAACTGATTGCTTGCACCACACAGACCTAACTTTGGGTTCCAATCTCTGTCACCACCTTCTGAAATGATTCTCAAATATTTACTTGAAATTTCCTCTTCTCAGAACTAAGAGACTTATTCAGTGAAGTAATGGAGAGATCTACCAACCCAGCTTCTAGACTTTCAAATTTTTTTGGAAGTTTCAGAGCAGGTTTGAAGTGCAGCAGAACATGCTACCTCCCAATGTGACATTTTATCATAAAAAAGAATTATTTTGAAGTTATTGAGGGGAAAAAAAGCCAATACAAGAAAACCTCTGAAAACAGAGTGAACATTATTCGCTTATGAACCATTTACATTTATAAAGGAAAGTTAAATTTTTAAGGGTTTCTCCCTCTCTGTACCACACAGAGAAAAATGAATAAAACTCTAGAAACTCTCATCAATGGAGAAAGCACATGACTTAAAGCTGAATAACAACCATATTCCTGTGTTTTTCCGGTAACTTCCTTTAACTGGCCTTTGCCCCGTCCTCAATATCATTCTTTTATCTGTAGCTGGAAATGATATTTATAGTAGAGTTCTGGGCCATTTTGAAGAGTTACTCAGTTTTGTTGGGTATCTCCTATGTATACAGGAGGTATACATATTATTAAACTCATATTTTTCTCCATTTATCTGTCTTTTATTAGAAGGGGAATCTCAGCCATGAATCTATTATTCATTATTTTTTCTCTCATCCATATGTTATTTATCTCAGTATAATGTTTTCCATAATCTTGTTTCTAAATTTGAAATTGTATAACCTTTTTTAATTTCCCTTATGTCATAGATATTGAAATACCTTGCAGTAAAGTATTTTGCTCTCTACTAGATCTTCTTCTGTGTGGTCTAGTTCTTTTTCTTTTTTTTAACCTACCATTATTACTTGTTTTATTTTTAGCACCAGTGGTAGGAAGTCTTATTGCTGTGATCATTAGCTATCTATTTATATATTGGTGTTTTCAGATCAGGAACTCCAAAATTATTTGACATCTTGATAGTGTTGTCTGTCCAAATTTCAGTTTATTATATTATAGCATATAAGTTTTCTGTTCACTTATGGATCCAACTCTTCACTTTTTACCACTTGTGAAGTGACTCAATTGCTTGTTTTTTTATGTCTAACTTCTGTAGTCCTAGATCTGATAAAATTTCGTCAATATTCTTTTAGACATGCATGATAGAAACCAATCTACTGAAAATCTATTTGTTCATGAAATGAATGCTTCAGTGGAAGGTTGCTATCTTTAAACCAAACCCACTATCAGCTCCATAGACTTGAAGCTAGCTTCTTTCTGACAGGAGGTCCAAGGCCACTTTTCACAGCCAAGACAGTTTGAAATCTATAGCGTTATGCCAACAAGCCCCAAAGTGAAGAGGAATTTGCACCTCCCTTATAAACATAGAGCTTCTTTACTCAAATTGGACCAACTTAGTTCACACAGGCATTCTTTAATCATCCATTGTGGCTCGGTGAAGCCAATACATTTGTTGTTTCAGGAAATGGGAGCTATACTTAGAAATGTGAAAGGGAGAGGTCATTCCTACTCAAAATAAATGTGATACTAACAATAAAAGCTGTTTCCAAAGGAAATTTTAGACTATCTTCTGGAATTAGAAAGGTAGACTACTATTCCAGGAAACTTCACTGTTTTTAAACTTGACTGAATATGAGTTTCTTGAGGGCAAAGTCTGTCTTGCCTATCTGCAACATCTACTATAATGTCAAAAATCATGTTTGAAGGAATTACTTGTTTTTAACCAGAAGATGGTTGGTCCAGCTTCAAATTACAAGCTTAATCTTACAAAAAATTATTTTCCTGTCATTGCAAACAAAGACTACCAACCCAGATTTAAGAGAATCTAGTTAGATTTAACCAAGAAAATTTTCTTCTATTTCCCTCCTTTACCTTCTTTAGGTCTTTATATGTTTGCCATGAGGAATGGTAGCAACTGGATAAACTATAGATATTGATGTTCAGGCTTGGGAACTTGGAGTGGACATATGTTCTTATGTATGTATTCATCCATATGTGTTCATCAGTGTGTGTGCACTCTTGTATAGATAGATACATACATACACACATAAATGAATATCATCCTTTCACTCATTCCACTAAGACTGAAACCTGGCAAAAAATAAAGGGGTGGATGCTCCATATTTATACAGGTATCTCCTCTTTTCTAAAGTTCACTTTACACCTGTTTTTGCTAAGTGAAAAAAACCCAGAGGATTTTTCACTTTTCCAAAAAGTTTCAGTGATATGATATACTGAATTATATATTGACATGAGAGTGTTTAAAATCACAGAAATTAAATATACACGTTGACAAAGGCTAAATGTATTAAATATTTCCAAGTAGATATTAGCATTGTGAAGTATATTCTCCGACCTATATCACACTCCTATTCATAGATAACAAGAAACCATTTCAGGCAGAAGATCTGCCCCAAATCAGGTTTGTCAGTTTTTCCTAGCTGGCATGTAAAGAAGGAATAAAATTCCATATAATGACTTCATTTTGACTAATTTTGCAGTTTACTGATAGATTTTTAAGGCACTATTTGAATATTTTTGAGATGTCTCAACTTTTCAAGCATGTTCTAGAAATGATATTAAGTAGCAAGTTTTGCATGAACTTTTTCACAATAACTTGCTAATTACAACAGGAAATACTATTTTGCTTTGACAATGCTATAAAGTCTCCTCCTGAATACTGTATTTCACTTTCAATACACAATTGACGTTTACAATAAAAATGTTCCTTGTTAAAAAACAGCATAATATGGAAAATTTTGGGGAAGGCGCCAAGATGGCGGAGGAGTAGGACGGGGAAAACACTTTCTCCCCCACAAATTCATCAAAAGAGCATTTAAACGTCGAGTAAATTCCACAAAACAACTTCTGAATGCCGGCAGAGGACATCAGGCACCCAGAAAAGCAACCCAACTCCTCGAAAGGAGGTAGGAAAAAATATTAAAGACAATAAAAGAGACAAAAGAGGGAGGGACGGAGTTCCGTCCTGGGAAGGGAGTCTTAAAAAGAGAGAAGTTTCCAAACACCAGGAAACCTTCTCACTGCCGAATCCGTGCCGAGCTTTGGAAGCACAGAGGACAACGTAACAGGGAGAAAAAATAAATAAACAATTAAAACTCGCAGATTGCGAGCCCTACGGTAACTCCTCCAGCGGAGAAGCAGCGCAGACGCCTGCATCCGCCATTAGCAAGCGGGGGCTGGGCAGGGAGGCACGGCGCGGGCTGCATCTCTGAGAGTAAGAATCTGGCCTGAATACCCTGAGCACTATCTGAGCGAAATAATTTGGGCTAGCAAACCAGACTGGGGGATATCTACCATGCGAAAAGCCAGCCCTAACCTAAGACACCGCCAGCCCGCGCACGGAACAAAGGACTAAACAGAGGTAGCCGGCTGCAAACCTTCCCCCTCCGGTGACCCAGAGCCGGAAGGGGGCAATCGCAGCCCCAGAGAGACATTATCTATAAAACTGGCTTCTTTGCTAACTAAAACTTATTGGGGGTCTGGACGGTCAACATCTGCCTGAGAAGGTGCACCGGTTTTACACCCAGATAACCAAGTGGCGGGGAGGCGATAAGTCGCAGCATAGGCGCTCGCCAAACACCTCATCACCTGAGCTGCTCGGACGTGGGAAGAGCACAAAACGCAGCCCCAACTGAGTCTGCGCCTCTGAGGACTACCTGAGTGCCTGAACCTGAGCGGCTTGGACCTGGGAGGTGCATGCAACCCAGGGCCAGCCTTGGATTGTTCCCGGCGGAACAACCTAGAGCCTGAGCAGTGTGGGCAGGGAGGCTACACGCGCTGTGAGCGGGGGCAGACCCAGTATGGCTGAGGCATTGCAAGCGCACGCCAGTGTCATTTGCTTGCAGCATCCCTCCCTCCCTCCCCATAGCGCGACTGAACAAAGAGAAGAAATACAGCTCCACCCACCAGAACACCGACACAAGCTTCCCTAACCAGGAAACCTTGACAAGCCACCTCTACATACCCACACACAGCGAGGAAATGCCACAATAAAGAGAACTCCACAAACTGCCAGAATACAGAAAGGACTCCCAAACTCAGCAATTTAAACAAGATGAAGAGACAGAGGAATACCCAGCAGATAAAGGAACAGGATAAATGCCCACCAAACCAAACAAAAGAGGAAGAGATAGGGAATCTACCTGATAAAGAATTCCAAATAATGATAGTGAAATTGATCCAAAATCTTGAAATTAAAATGGAATCACAGATAAATAGCCTGGAGACAAGGATTGAGAAGATGCAAGAAAGGTTTAACAAGGACCTAGAAGAAATAAAAAAGAGTCAATATATAATGAATAATGCAATAAATGAAATTAAAAACACTCTGGAGGCAACAAATAGTAGAATAACAGAGGCAGAAGATAGGATTAGTGAATTAGAAGATAGAATGGTAGAAATAAATGAATCAGAGAGGATAAAAGAAAAACGAATTAAAAGAAATGAGGACAATCTTAGAGACCTCCAGGACAATATTAAACGCTACAACATTCGAATCATAGGGGTTCCAGAAGAAGAAGACAAAAAGAAAGACCATGAGAAAATACTTGAGGAGATAATAGTTGAAAACTTCCCTAAAATGGGGAAGGAAATAATCACCCAAGTCCAAGAAACCCAGAGAGTCCCAAACAGGATAAACCCAAGGCGAAACACCCCAAGACACATATTAATCAAATTAACAAAGATCAAACACAAAGAACAAATATTAAAAGCAGCAAGGGAAAAACAACAAATAACACACAAGGGAATTCCCATAAGGATAACAGCTGATCTTTCAATAGAAACTCTTCAAGCCAGGAGGGAATGGCAAGACATACTTAAAATGATGAAAGAAAATAACCTACAGCCCAGATTATTGTACCCAGCAAGGATTTCATTCAAGTATGAAGGAGAAATCAAAAGCTTTTCAGACAAGCAAAAGCTGAGAGAATTCTGCACCACCAAACCAGCTCTCCAACAAATACTAAAGGATATTCTCTAGACAGGAAACACAAAAATGGTGTATAAACTCGAACCCAAAACAATAAAGTAAATGGCAACGGGATCATACTTATTAGTAATTACCTTAAACGTAAATGGGTTGAATGCCCCAACCAAAAGACAAAGACTGGCTGAATGGATACAAAAACAAGACCCCTACATATGTTGTCTACAAGAGACCCACCTCAAAACAGGGGACACATACAGACTGAAAGTGAAGGGCTGGAAAAAGATTTTCCATGCAAATTGGGACCAAAAGAAAGCAGGAGTCACAATACTCGTATCAGATAAATTAGACTTTAAAACAAAGGCTGTGAAAAGAGACAAAGAAGGTCACTACATAATGATCAAAGGATCAATCCAAGAAGAAGATATAACAATTATAAATATATATCCACCCAACATGGGAGCACCGCAGTATGTAAGACAAATCCTAACAAGTATGAAAGGAGAAATTAACAATAACACAATAATAGTGGGAGACTTTAATACCCCACTCACACTTATGGATAGATCAACTAAACAGAAAATTAACAAGGAAAAAAAAAAAAAAAAACGTGTATCTATAAAGTTCACTAAAGCAAAGCACAGTAAAATGAGGTATGGCAATAAAAGGCGTTAAATTTATCAAATAAAAAAAAAATAAAGTGCTGAAAAAATAAATAAATAAATAAAAAAGAATTTCTCCATGGAGATCCACTGCTGTTGAAGTCCCAAGGCTGCCCCGTTGTGGAGAGGGACCAATGGGCCCATTCATTCCAGAACACGCCTCAACTCCACTGTGCTCTTGTTGAGAGGCGGATGGGGATGGCCTCTGACCTTCTGTGTTTCCAATTTAACTTTGTGTTTCTCATATGGTAGCTCTCAGATGGAGCTACCTCCGGGAATAGTAAAATTTCTGGTCATCCAGAATTGAATTCTGATGGTCAGGATCTTCTTTTCTTACAGCCTATGAACTAAAAATGGATTTCACATATTTTAAACACATGTGGAAAAAAGAGGCAAAGAAGAATTATGTGACTGAGACCACATGTGGCTCATAAAGTCTGAAATTTTTATCATCTGGCCTTTATAGGAAATTTTCCTGACTTCTGGTTTAAAGACTTGTTCTGTCCTTCCATGAACCAAGTCCTAAATATATTTATCCACCTGCCAAAAAAAAAAGAAAATCATAAGCCACTAGGCTCTGCCTTTTAGCAACTTCTAAAATGTATAATTCAAAAATATTCTCTGGGAACCATCAAAAATGACACTTGAAAACAGAGATAATAACCTATGTATTGGATCTTCATTTTGCTAAAACTCAAGAATGGTGAGCTACTGTAGCAGCAATTACAGCAGCTGCAGAATTACACAGTAAAATCCTCCTTCCTTCCCAGACAGCTGCAAAGTTTGAATATTAATTATCATATTACACCTGGACAAAATAAAGGATGCAATAATACAATGAAATTGAAGACAGATACTCATGGGAAGTTTTATAGAGAAACTGAAATAGATACTCAGGGTTTTTGCCAATATTACATTATTATGAGATTTATTCTCTTGTAAGTGTCATGGAGAGCCAACCTTCTGCATATTCCTCAGTAGAACATTATCATATGAAAACAGATTTAAGATTATGAACCGAAATATGAAACATTTAGGCTAAGCTGTGTGGAAGAAAAGGAAAGCACTAGTAATGAGAAGCACTAGTGCCTCTCATTAGTACAATTTTAATCTTGTTTCTTTCACTGCAGCTTGGAATGAGGCTCTTACAAATCGTGCTCTAAAAAAAAAAAAATATATGGAAAATTTTATGTGATATTTTACTGTATTATATTTCTCCAAATAAAGTTGTTGAGTATTTAGATATAAAAGACTCATATACCTTTTAGCTAAAGAATACCTGTTAAGACTTACAAAAACATTCAAACTCCCTACACTGACCTAAATGTTCTGCTAGGGGTGGGCCTACCTCTTTCCCCCATTTCTAAATTTCAGCCCCTGCCTTCATTTTGTTTCTACACAATATGCTTATTGACTGTTTTCCTCAACTTGGATATTCTGCTTGGAATTCTTTGTTCTCATACCTACATGCAGTTAACTTCATTTTGTCAGTCAAGTACTAGCTCTTAGGTCACTCCTTTGAAGAAAACACTTTTGATTAGACCAACTAACTAATCTCAGTAACTGTCACTTTCCTGTCCTCTGGCACTTCTCACTATCTGAAATCATGACAATTTATCTATTTACATGTCCATGTCTTCCATTCCCAAATTTAAATATCATGATGGAGATATACACTACTCTAACATAAGTGCCTAACATGTAACACTACAAAATACATGGTAGGTGCTTAATAAAAAGCACACATATGCAAATCATAAATTAGATTTTTTACCATGTGTTTGGAATGGAATACTTTAGCATTCTGTTTAGGTAAAATAAACAAACCTATGTGTTAGTCGCTCAGTTGTGTCTGACTCTTTGCAACCCCATGGACTATAACCCACAAGGGCCCCTTGTCCATGGAATTCTCCAGGCCAGAATACTGGAGTAGTTTGCCTTTCCCTTCTCCAGGGGATCCCCCACCCAGGGATCGAACCCAGGTCTCCTGCATTGCAGGCACATTATTTACCAGCTGAGCTACAAGGGAAGCCCTTGAACAAATCTGTGCATTCCTTTATATCCGAGAAACTCTTCATTTTTACTTTTCATAGAAACTCCTTTTCACCATTAATCTAACATTTGGAAATCTCAGAAACATTGTTACTGAAAAAGTTAAGGAAGACTAGATGAATTGGGTCAAGTAGGTAGAAACTCTAAGATGGTAATTTTGTTCAAGTGACAGTTAAAAGTAATGTGATCTGAAAGGCACAATGAAGACAGAGCAGATAATGGTCTTTGCATCAGGTTAGGGAGGTAGGATAAGAGGCTTATTGAAGGTATAATTTAGATGCAATCCATCATCACATCAGGAGTGGTAGTTGAGGGATTAAGGACTTACACCACAGCCTCCTAGGAGAGCACACAGGTCCTGAAAGTACTGAGGACCCAAAGAAGCAGACTGAGATTCAGTTCTGAGCCTGATTTTCAATTAAGAATATGGAGAGCTAACCAGGTATCCAAGGTAAGGGCCACAGTATTGTTAGGTAGTTTCAATAGGAAAAAGGAGTCCAAAATGGTGGTAGGATGGAGTTAGAACCTCAGGTGAAACAAACAGCCCTCCTGGCTAGCCCAATTTACACAGGGAAGGCTGAGAGAGAGAAGACAAAAAATACAAAAAGAGGAACCAAGATGGATCGAGGCCTCTCTTTGGGTTCGGCCCACTCTCACGCCTCAAGGGTGCACTATCCTTTGCTTACAGAATAAAACTCTGAGCTATAACAGAGCTGTAACACTGGTACACTGTTTCAAATCTTTGCTGCAGCGAGACAGAACTGAGGAGATTACATACTCCCCCAACAGTACAGACTGCTGTAGCTCCTTCAGTGTTCAAGTACCTGGACCCTATATACTATCAACTCAGGAGGTAAGATGAGGCCAACTTTATTCAAGGCATAAAGTTTTCTTAACTTTATCATTACAGGGAAAATTTTCATTGGAATAACTAATAATAAAGAAAATGTTCTAATATCCAAAAAATAATATCTTACTTAGCAATGAATCAAGTGAAATAAAATCATTCTAAAATTTATGGAACTTTTAACAACATCAGTATATACTGAAAAGCTACATAATATCTGGCAGCATTTTTAATGTAAATGTCTAGTAAACACTCAAAAAAAAAGAGTATAATCATATATAATGATATTTAAATGGTTACCAAAGACCAACAGAAAGTTAAAAACTGTTCTACTAGAGATAGATGCCATATATGGCCATCATTATTTAATATTGCCTATGTTTCTGGAAAATTTATGTAAACACACAAAATAATGAGGTAATGAACAAATCCAATAGATTTTTTTTTATAAGTTGGGATAGTTTGTAAAATTTGGCAAAGTGACTAGATATAAAAACAATCTATAAAATCAGATTTTGCTTACTTGAGTGAATAGTACATAGAAATAAAAATGAGAATTTCAGACTAAAAATCATACTTAGAAACATGTATGAGTGAAAAGTATCAAGACCTGTGAAATGATTCTGTATAGTATAAAATGATATTGAAATATGTAAAATAAGACCTGAAAAAGTATATATATATATATATATATATATATATATATATATATATACACACACACACTATATTTCTGTATTCTGTGTGCATTTCTTTCAAGATATTATATAAATTTAATTGGACTACTAGGAATTTTTACATATATATACACACTATATTTCTGTATTCTGTGTGCATTTCTTTCAAGATATTATATAAATTTAATTGGACTACTAGGAATTTTTACTAGGCTCTCTTCTGTTGGGTTTGTTTTGTTCTTAAAGACATCTAGACCTAAATAATAGTATCCTTGGAATATGTCTGTGCATTGGTGTCCAAAACAGAAAGTGACCTTTGAGAAACAGGGAGGAAAATACTGAAAATAGCAATATAAGTATTTGAGGTAAACCTTGCCTCACATTATTTTAGCTGATGCAAGTTAATCACCTTGGTTTTTAATTAGGACTAGAAATATTTAAGAACAATATTTCTTAATAATATTAAGATATAAGAAGAAGAAAAAATATTTTTCTTAAACAGATATCTGCATTTAACTGTATGTATAACTGATTACTACTACTACTAAGTCGCTTCAGTTGTGTCCGACTCTGTGCAACCCCACAGACGGCAGGCCACCAGGCTCTGCCATCCCTGGGATTCTCCAGGCAAGAACACTGGAGTGGGTTGCCATTTCCTTCTCCAAGGCATGAAAGTGAAAAGTGAAAGTGAAGTCGCTCAGTCGTGTCCGACTCTTAGCCACCCCATGGAGTGCAGCCTACCAGGCTCCTCTGTCCATGGGATTTTCCAGGCAAGAGTACTGATATCCACTTTCAATTACCAGGAAATGAAATGCATTTGTCTTTATGGTAATATCCAAGTTGAGATGAATCAAGGCGCTATATTCCTTCTGGATTTTTTTTATTTGTTATGTAAATGAAAATGCCTTCTCCTGGGAGCTGTATTTGAGGTGAACTGATTATTCAGATTATCCCTCAATAATAGTGTAACCACATGAGTCCAAAATTCTGATGATATAGTTTAATTTTCTGATTTTGTCTTCCTCAGATCCCATTTGCAACAAAGAGGAACACTGCTCTTTTGAAAAAATGTACATGCATGACATCATCTCTTCCTATTTCATTGTCTCGTCTTTAATATAATTTTTTCCCCACAGTAAAACAGTGACATGCTATCTCTGAAGGATGAACTTTAGGTAATTAAACATAAAACTCCAAAATGCTTAATAAAAAGTAAAGTATAATTCTGTACTACATTCAATTATAGCTTCCAGATATTGAAAGTGAAGATACCATATATTTTTAAAATAAGTCAATTGCAAACAATATGCATATTGTGTTTGTTTATTATATTTGGATTATAATTTAAGTTAATCACTAATGTGTCAAGTAAGATCCAGGACATTTGTTTGGTACAGTCATGCTTTTCTTCTATCAATTATCCTTATATATATGTATATATTTCTATACTTTTTTATATTATTAGAAACGAATATTCTATCATTTTATGTATTATTTTTCATATCACCAACTTTTGGGAAAAGATTCTACACCAACATTGAATCACTTGACTATGTACTACATTCCTTTCAACTTGAAAAACTAAAAAACATTACTATCTGTATTTGTAGTTATAAAGCAACCATATAGGTAATTTACCATTCCTTACTGTGTTTAGTACTAAAAAGGTGTGAATTCTGTGTGTCAGTTGCTCAGTCGTGTTTGACTCTGCAACCCCATGGACTGAAGCCCACCAGGCTCCTCTGTCCATGGGATTTCAGGCAAAAATACCAGAGTGAGTTGCCATTTCCTTCTCCAGGGGATCTTCCAGACTTAGGGATCAAACCCACATCTCTGGCATTGCAGATAGATTCTTTACTATTTGAGCCACCAGGGAAGCCCTTTGTATGTGTGAATTTCATATACAAAGAACACTTAAATGGGTTTAGTTTATATATTATTAATGGTTTATAGATTAAAGGTGGTACACAACTCAAGGGTATAAAAGGAAAGATATATCTTTACCATTACTTGAGTACTCTCAGATTTTTGAGTATCCAGTTCTAGTGGAGGGGAAAAGAAGTTCTTGGAGTTCTTCAGCCTCTAATAGTACATGCTATTAATACATTTGATATATGGCTTTTAAAGCAGTTATACCTTGCTAGGAATTCAGTCTGCACATGAATAATGATGTACAGGGAATCTTATTTATCAAAGAAATATTCAATATAGATTTCTCTTATCACAACTATTTTATATAAAATTCTCATACTACAAATTAAAAAGGTAGAATCATTAAGTCATTGTCATACTCAATTCATTAAGGCAGGTTTAGCTTTCCTATGTATGTATATGTATTTTTTAGGTTTAATCTGCATATGATAAATATACTGATTTATTTGTAAAATATACAATTCTAATAGAATAGTATTTCAAAATATGTTAAGTAACTTCTTGATTTAAAAATGCATATATACCACACAGTAATATGTGGAATTATTCCATCTAAAAAGTGAGAAATTCAATTTTAAAATAAACAAAGTAATCTGACCCAGGGTAAAGAATACACTTTTGAAGGAACCGTTAGTCTTATTTAAAGGAAATTATCTTAGGAAACAGTCAAAATAAACATTCAGTATTATATATGTATATTATTAAGTATTTCAATGGAAAAAGACAAAGGTAAATTACTGGCTTCCATGTGCAAAGAAATAGAAGAAAACAATAGAACAGGAAAGACTAGAGATCTCTTCAAGAAAATTAGAGATACCAAGGCAACATCTCATGCAAAGATGGGCTCAATAAACAACAGAAATGGTATGGACCTAACAGAAGCAGATGATGTTAAGAAGTGGCAAGAATACACAGAAGAATTATACAAAAAAGATGTTCATGACCAAGATAATCACGATGGTGTGATCACTCACCGAGAACCAGACATCCTGGAATGCTAAGTCAAGTGGGCCTTAGGAAGCATCACTATGAACAAAGCAGGTGGAGATGATGGAATTCCAGTTGAGCTATTTCAAATCCTAAAAGATGATGCTGTGAAAGTGCTGCACTCAATGTGCCAGCAAATTTGGAAAACTCAGCAGTGGCCACAGCACTGGAAAAGGTCAGTTTTCATTCCAATTCCAAAGAAAGGCAATGCCAATGAATGCTCAAACTACCACACAATTGCACTCATCTCACACGCTAGTAAAGTAATGCTCAAAATTCTCCAAGCCAGGCTTCAACAGTACTTGAGTTGTGAACTTCCAGATGTTCAAGCTGGATTTAGAAAAGGGAGAGGAACCAGAGATCAAATTGCCAACATCCATAGGATCATAAAAAAAGCAAGAGAATTACAAAAAAAAAATCTGTTTCTGCTTTATTGACTATTCCAAAGCCTTTGACTGTATGGATCAAAGAAAACTGAAAAATTCTTCAAGATATGGGAATACCAGACCACATGACCTGCCTCCTGAGAAATCTGCATATCAGGAAGGAACAGTTAGAACTGGACATGAAACAAGAGACTGGTTCCAAACAGGGAAAGGAGTACGTCAAGGCTGTATATTGTCACCCTGCTTATTTAACTTCTATGCAGAGTACATCATGAGAAACACTGGGCTAGGTGAAACACAATCTGGAATCAAGATTGCTGGGAGAAATGTCAATAACCTCAGATATGCAGATGACACCACCCTTATGGCAGAAAGCAAAGAGGAACTAAAGAGCATCATGATGAAAGTGAAAGAGGGGAGTGAAAAAGTTGGTTTAAAACTCAACATTGAGAAAAATAAGATCATGGCATCTGGTCCCATCATTCAATGGCAAATAGATGGGGAAACAATGGAACAGTGAGAGACTTTATTTTCTTGGGCTCCAAAATCACTGTACATGGTGACTGCAGCCATGAAATTAAAAGATGTTTGCTCTTGAAAAAAAAAGTTATGACCAACCTAGACAGCATATTAAAAAGCAGAGACAGTACTTTGCACAAAAAGCCTGCATAGTCAAAGCTATGGTTTTTCCAGTAGTCATGTATGGATGTAAGAGTAGGACTATAAAGAAAGCTGAAAAAAAAAAAGAAAGAAAGCTGAGTGCCAAAGAATTGATGCTTTTGAACTGTGGTGTTGGAGAAGTCTCTTGAGAGTCCCTTGGACTGCAAGGAGATCCAACCAGTCCATCCTAAAGGAAATTAGTCCTGAATATTCATTGGAAGGACTGATGCTGAAGCTGAAACTCCAATACTTTGGCCATCTTTGGCCATCTAATGCGAAGAACTGACTCATTAGAAAAGACCTTGATGCTGGAAAAGATTGAAGGCAGGAAGAGAAGGGGACAACAGAGGATGAGATGGTTGGATGGTATCACTGACACAATGGACATGAGTTTGAGTAAGCTGCTGGAGTTGGTAATAGACGTGGCGTGCTGCAGTCCATGCGGTTGCAAAGAGTTGGACATGACTGAGCAACTGAACTGAACCAAATGGAAACTTCAACAATATGTGAACCAAGAACTTCCAAATGCACAAGTTGAATTTAGAAAATGCAGGGGAATCAGAGATCAAATTGCCAAGATCTGTTGGATCACAAAGAAGGGTAATTCCAGAAAAACAACTACTTCTGCTTCATTGACTACATGTAAAGCTTTGACTGTGTGGATCACAGGAAACTGTGGAAAATTGTTCAAGAGATGGGAACACCAGACCACCTTTCCTGCCTCTTGAGTAACCTGTATGTAGGTTAAGAAGCAACAGTTAGAACAACAGACTGGTTCAAAATTGAGAAACTAGTAGGTAAATGCTGTATATTGTCTCCATGCTTATTTAACTTATATGCAGAGTACATCATCGAAATGGATGAAGGACAAGCTGGAATCAAGATTGCAGGAAGAATTATCAACAATATCAGATATGCTGATGATACCAGTTTAATGGCAGAAAGTGAACAGGGACTAAAGAGTCTCTTGATGAAGGTGAAAGAACAGAGTGAAAAAGTTGGCAAATAGATGGGGAAACAATGGAAACTGTGACAAACTTTATATTCTTGGGCTCCAAAATCACTGTGGATGGGGACTGCAGCCATGAAATTAAAAGACACTTACTCCTTAGGAAAAAAGCTATGATGAAGCAACACAGCATATTAAAAAGCAGAGACATCACTTTGCCAACAAAGGTCCATTTAGTCAAAGCTACGGTTTTTCCAGTAGTCATGTACAGATGGGAGAGTGGGACCACAAAGAAGGCTGAGCACCAAAGAATTGATGCTTCAAACTATCATGTTGGAGAAGACTGATGCTGAAGCTGAAGCTCCCATACTTTGGCCACCTGACAGGAAGAGCAGACTCATTAGATAAAACCCTGATGCTGCGAAAGATTATGGGCAGGAGGAGAATAGTGTGACAGAGGATGAGATGGTTGAATGGCATCACCGATTCAATGGACATGAGTTTGAGTGAACTCTAAGAGATAGTCAAAGACAGGGAAGCCTGGCATGCAGCAGTCCATGGGGTTTCAAAGTATCAGACCTGACTGAGCAACTGAACAACATCAGTTTCAATAAAGAAATAATGGTCTTTAAAATTCTCCTTCAGTGTCATAGATATCTAGAATTTCCTAAAATAGATCTGTTAAGTGGCCTTATAAATTACACAAGTCATTTCAGGTTTTACCAGATCTTGAAGTAGTTTTAAGTCATGAACTTAAAATAACTAAAAGGATATTAGTAGTGAAGCTAGAGATTGTTAAAAAGTGGTATTTTCTCACAATTCAAGTTAGACATTAAATCTATAAGCAAAGTTTTTTAAAGTAATGTTATATCCCAATTTGTAGCCTAGGAAATCCCATGGTCAGAGGAGCATGGTGGGCTACAGTCCATGGGGTTGCAGAGTCAGACACAACTAAGTGACTAAGACACACACACACACACACACACACACACATCTAATGGGATAACAGAAAATTTCCACCTTGGGTACAAGTCGATAAAGGAGACAGAGAAGAGAGAAGTTAGGGTGAGAATCTGTTTTCCAAAATTTGCAGAGATTTCAGAGTATGCAAAGAAATAACCTGGGAATAAAAGAGGCGGTTTGGGCTGAGAGCAAAGTAATGACGGACCACTGTGATGATAGTGTGATAAATAATAAACAACCAGAGAGGACCATGTTTTAGGGAGTCCTGCCCAGGTGACTGCATGGAGGGGTGGGCTGGGCTGGCCCCAGAGAGGAGGACATGAGCCTTTCAGGTTCTATTGCTAGTCTGAGATTAACAATCAGGTAAGACAGAGCCCCTTGCTTACATTTCATGGAGGGAAAAAATGGACAAAGAAAAGAGTCGAAGAACGTCCTCAGGATCACCTTCCCGCGTGGAGACTAGGAGTGGGGAACACTTATTTCTATTAGAAAGCAGTTAGAAAAAAGATAAGAAAGGGAAGAAACTGTTGACACTTTTCATTGAAGAATCAAATAAAAACCTGTTAAGGAAATTTTAAATTTCAAAGAAAAAAGGAACCTATTCTTAAGCTATCCCTTCTCATTTTACATTCTTACCTATTATAATTAAAATTATTTTTTGTTGTCTCTTTCAGCCAAAGCTCATAAAAATATGTGCATTGCAAGTGAAATATTTAGTTTTAATTATTTTATCTTATTTATTCTTTATCATCCCAAACTAATTATCATCACTATGTTCATTTTGCACTTTTATCCATTTATTAATCCTATGAATATTCAGTGCCCCTTTGTGCTGCATAGTCTGTATTTGCAAACTGTTGTGGATAAAGAGATTTTAAAAAGTCATCTTTTTAAAAAGCACTGTTAATCTGATGGAAAGCAAACCTAAATTTTGATATATACAAAAGAGTAAAATAGACTTTATAACCCAGATGAAGAAGACTAAGAGGCATGGTGGCTTTTTACTTCCTAGTCATGAACATTAAACAGGCCTATGTATGTCACTGTTAATTAAACAAAGGTCCTTCAATTAAATAAGATACCATATCAGTGTTATCCAAGTCAGCCCTTGCTGGACTAAAGGAAAAACTATCTTTTGAAACACATTTTACAAGAACACATTCTACAGCTGTAATTCAGATTTGACTGATAGGGATTAACTGATGGATGGGCTTGTTTCCTTTCCTCACAAACAAGTACATGATGGAGTGTATGCAACATGAGATGAGGCTTGCAGAGTGGTATTATCACTCTCCACTTTAGGCAGATGAGTGATATACACAGAAAAAAAGCACATCTTCTTTAACCATTGGGAAATAAACTGAGTGTTGGTAAAATAATTTTTCTTCAACAGGAAACTAAATATTCTTACTCACATTTTATATCAATATTGAATTATGATCCTCTAGATAACCTAATCAGGGAAGGCAATGGCACCCGACTCCAGTACTCTTGCCTAGAAAATCCCATGGATGGAGGAGCCTGGTGGGCTACAGTCCATGGGGTAGCACAGAGTCGGACACAACTGAGCTATTTCACTTTCACTTTTCACTTTCATGCACTGGAGAAGGAAATGGCAACCCACTCCAGTGTTCTTGCCTGGAGAAACTCAGGGATGGGGGAGCCTGGTGGGCTGCCATCTATGGGGTCGCACAGAGTTGGACACGACTGAAGCAACTTAGCAGCAGCAGCAGATAATCTAAAGCCAGGCTTCTGTAGTTCAAAATATCATATAACTATAACCCTATTACCTATGTATATATATTCTAACATACATATATATGTGTGTGTGTGTATATGTATGTATGTGTGTGTGTATATATATATATATGTATGTATGTGTGTGTGTATATATATATATATATATATATATATATATATCCCAGCCCCCCCTCTGACTGCACAGCATGCAGGAACTTAGTTCTCTGACCAAGGATCCAACCCATGCCTCCTACAATGGAATTTCAGAGTCTTAACCACTGACCATTAGGGAAATCCCTCTTTCATATTTTTAAGAGACACTTTGGCTGACTTTGCTCTAAGTTGGGTGTATAATGAACATATTACAAAGAAGAAAGGATATAAAACCTATTATACACTAGAAATGCAATGGTAGAATACCAAATTACTTTCTAAGCTGCAGCATTTTCTTCTGTTGTATTCATTTGTTAAATTGAAGAAGGTAGGGAAAACCACCAGACCATTCATGGTCTATACATGACCATGTATAGTCTATACCTGTATGGTTTATACATAACCATATATACTTATACATACATACATATATATATATATATATATATATATATATATACACACACACATATATATATATACACACACACCCCATGAACTATACAGTTCATGGAATTCTCCATGCCAGAACACTGGTGTGAGTAGTATTTGCCTTCTCCTGGGGATCTTTTCAACCCAGAGATTGAACCCAGGTCTCCCATACTGCAGGCAGATTCTTTACCAGCTGAGCCACAAGGGAAGCCCTCTACAACTCACATATGACCTAAATCAAATCCCTTATGATTATACAATGCAAGTGACAAATAGATTCAAGGGATTAGATCTTATAGAGTACCTGAAGAACTATGGATGGAGGTTCGTGATATTGTACAGGAGGCAGGGATCAAGACCATCCCTGAGAAACAGAAACGTGAAAAGGCAAAATGGTTGTCTGAGGAGGCCTTACAAATAGCTGAGAAAGAAGAGAAGTGAAAGGCAAAGGAGAAAAGGAAAGATATATCCATTTGAATGGAGAGTTTCAAATAGCAAGAAAATATAAGGAAGCCTATCATAGTGATCAGTGCAAAGAAACAGAGGAAAAAAACAGAATGGGATGGACTAGAAAATAGAGATACCAATGGAATATCTCATGCAAAGATGGGCATAATAAAGGACAGAAATAGTATGGACCTAACAGAAGCAGAAGATATTAAGAAGAGGTGGCATGAATACACAGAAGAACTGTACATAAAAGATCTTCACAACCCAGATAATCACGATGGTGTGATCAGTCACATAGAGCCAGACATCCTAGAATGTGAAGAATTGATGCTTTGAAATGTGGTGTTGTAGAAGAAGCTTGAGAGTCCCTTGGACTGTAAAGAGATCAAACCAGCTGATCCTAAAGGAAATTAGTCCTAAATATTCATTGGAAGGACTGATGCTGAAGCTGAAACTCCAATACTTTGGCCACCTTATTTGAAGAACTGACTCATTGGGAAAGACCCTGATGCTGGGAAAGATTGAAGGGAGGAGGAGAAGGGGATGACAGAGGAGGAGATTGTTGGATGGCGTCACCAACAAAATGGATATGAGTTTGAGCAAGCTTTGGGAGCTCAACATTCAGAAAACTAAGATCATGGCATCTGGTCCCAATACTTCATGGGAAATAGATGGGGAAACAGTGGAAACAGTGTCAGACTTTATTTTCTTGGGCTCCAAAATCACTGCAGATGGTGACTGAAGCCATGAAATTAAAAGACACTTGCTCCTTGGAAGAAAAGCTATGATCAACCTAGACAGCATATTAAAAAGCAGAGACATCACTTTGCCAACCAATGTGCAGCTAGTCAAAGCTATGATTTTTTCAGTTGTCATGTATGGATGTGAGAGTTGGATTATAAATAAAGCTGAGCACTGAAGAATTGATGCTTTTGAACTGTGGTGTTGGAGAAGACTCTTGAGAGTCCCTTGGACTGCAAGGAGATCTAACCAGTCCATCCTAAAGGAAATAAGTCCTGAGTATTCATTGGAAGTACTGATGTTAAAGCTGAAGCTCCAATACTTTGGCCACCTGATGTGAAGAACTGACTCATTGGAAAAGACCCTGATGCTGGAAAAGGTTGAAGGCAGGAGGAGAATGTGACGACAGAGGATGAGATGGTTGGATGGCATCACCAACTCGATGGATATGACTGTGAGCAAGCTCCAGAAGTTGGTGATGGACAGGGAAGCCTGGCATGCTGCAGTCCAAGAGGTCACACAGAGTTGGGCATGACTGAGCGACTGATCATTGTTCAAAAATTATTTTCAAAGCATTTTGATCATGGGTTATAATTTTCTATATAATTATACACGCAAGAAAATAGAGTCAGGCATCACTCAAACCTATGCAAATGTGTAATAAGCAGCACAAAAATGACTATCTAAATACATATACAAATTTAGTAAAATTTCTAATTATGTAATCAAACTCTGCATTCAGCTGCACACCAGAGTTGAACTTTCTTTTGTCCCCCATACATAAAATTTCTGAAAGACAAAAGAAATGTCTCTACTAACTCAAGATACAGGTTTCACAATATAAATTTGTGGCCCTCAAATATTCTACTCTTTTAGTAGGTTTGATCATAATCTTTTAATTTCCTTTGCTCATAATATTCAAGCCTGGTCTTCTTCCACATAGTTCACTGGGGTGGCCCACTTCATACCCTGAGTAAGATCAATATTTACTTCTGATGCTTCTCCAGTATAGACTTCATATAAAATATTCCCACTGCCCTCTTTGAATCTCAATGAGGGTCCAATTAAGGCAGCATCAAGGCTGAACTTATATCTTGAGGAAAAAAGTTAAGCCCTCTTGTATGACTTAGCAAGAAGTAGGTCCCACTCAGCAATGAAATAGTCCCTCCATGGTGACACTGCATGGAGAGATGCTTGTCTACCTCTGAGGACCTTTATCATTGTTCCACTGGGCAATGTAGCTCGTTTTACATTTTTAATTGGAAGATAATTGCTTTACAATGTTAATGCTGGTTTCTGCTGCACAACAATGTGAATCAGCTGTATATATACATACGTCCCCTCCTTCTTGAACCTCCCTCTCACTCCACCCGCATCCCACTCCTCTAAATTGTCACAGAGCACTGGGTTGAGCTCCCTGTGCTATACAGCAACTTCTATCTATTTTACATATGGTAATGTATATGTTTCAATGCTTCTTGACAGCCCAATTATCAAAGGTGTCAGGCTTACGATGCCTAAGAAAAGGGACAAGATTTTGTGACTTCCCCCACCATGGAATACAGAACAGCCTGTTTTAAAGTTTCTTCAGATAACACCAAGTTACAATATTTGGGGGAGAAAATTCTTGCGACTTTGAAATGGCAGTTTTTGGCTAAGCCACAATTTTATCAGCTATTTCTTGAGAGAGCATAGCCTATTTGGTATACCTATTTGATTCCACAAAAAATTAAGCTGGTTTGAAATACCATGAGTAGGCATTTTTAAAATTGTTTCTTCTATGAAGACTATTTTTGGACCAGCTTTTGCTCAAAGGGAAATTGAGAGGGAGGTCCACAGATTTCCCATATAGACCCTGACCCCCACATACAGAGGCTATTATCAGCATCCCAGAGCACAGTGATGTCTGTCTGTCTCTGTCTTTGGACTAGTTTTTAGTTAGGTTACTTGTTTTCTTATTGCTAAGAGTTCCTTATGTATTCTGGATAATACATATCAAGTCCTGACTTTCTGCCTTCCAGGTATGTTAACTTTGGATAGAAAGTGTTGAAATATCTGACTAGGATAGTGGATTAATTGATTTCTCCCTGAAGCTCTATTAGTTTTTCCTTCACATACACTGTTGTTAGGTGTACCCATGTTAAGGATTGTGATGTCTTGTTGGAAAATTGGTCTGCTTATCATATGTAGCTGACAGCTTTCCTCATTGGAAGTGGGGACTGTCTGAAATTAATATAGCTACTTCTCTGTTGTAAAACTACACTTAGCATGGTGTATCTCAAACCCATTTAATTATAGTCTGTGTGGGTGTCTGTGGGTAGCTGGTCTCTATGGCTCTGGATGGGTGTAGTTGTCTCAGGCGATACCTCTAGGGGTTTGTTGGGGATGTGTCTGAGTGTCTCTGGGGGTGTGTCATTTCTGTATCTGTACATGTCTTTGTGTGTATCTCTATTTCTCTGCCTGGGTTATTCTGGTGTCTCTCGGTTTGTACATTTCTGAGTCTCTGGGGGTATGTGCATCTCAGCATCCCTGAAAGTATGTTCCTATGTGTGTCTGTGTGTGTGTGTATGTATAAAATGAGTTTCTTGTAAACAGCATGTACTTGGGACTCATTCTGACAATCCCTGTCTCTTAATTGGTACATTTAGACCATTGATGTTCAAAGTCTTTATTGGTACAGCTAGAATATTATTTAACATATCCATTACTCTTTTCTGTTTTTGTTCATATTTTTTCCACTATTTTTACCTTTAGTGATTATAAAGGAATATTATATATGATCCCATTTTCTCCTTAAGTATACTGGATATACATACCCAGTTCAGTCACTCAGTCATGTCTGAATCTTTGTGACCCCATGGACTGTGGCACACCAGGCTTCCCTGTCCATCACCAACTCTTGGAGCTTGCTCAAACTCATGTCCATCAAGTTGGTGATGCCATCCAACCGTCTCATCTTCTGTCATCCCCTTCTCCTCCTGCCTTCAATCTTTTCCAGCATCAGGGTCTTTTCCAATGAGTCAGTTCTTTGAATCAGGTGGTCAAAGTATTGGAGCTTCAGTATCAGTCCTTCCAATGAATATTCAGGACTGATTTCCTTCAGGATTGACTGATTTGACCTCTTTGCTGTCCAAGGGACTCTTACGAGTCTTCTCCAACACCACAGTTCAAAAGCATCAATACATACACACACACACGTGCACACACACACACACACACACATATATATATATATATATGTGTGTGCACGTGTGCCTATACGTGTTTGTTTATATAATGTATGTATAGAGATATTAATTACTTTTCAAATAGTTACCCTTGAATCTGGAAATACACATTTATAGCTAATCCTAGTCTACCTTCAAATAACACTATACTACCTCAGGACTTCCCTGGTGGCTCAGACGGTAAAAGGTCTGTCTACAATGTGAGAGACCTGGGTTCGATCCCTGGGTTGGGAAGATTCCCTGGAGAAGGAAATGGCAACCCACTCCAGTACTCTTGCCTTGAAAACCCCATGGATGTCGGAGCTTGGTGCAGGCTACTATCCATGGGGTCGCAAAGAGTCCGGCACGACTGAGCGACTTCATTTTTAACTTTCACTACAGGAGTAAAGAAGAGTACCTTAAAATAACACCACCAAAAAAACACCCTAATTCCTTCCTGCCATCCCTTTTGGTACTGCTTCATTCAGTTCACTTATATTCATACCCAAGCACATACATACACACATAAGTTGTATAAAAGCACATAATCATGTACATTGCTATTATTTTGAGCTTATCTGCTTGATCAACAAGAAAGATAAATGTATATTACTTTCATTACCTCTTCTTTGATGCTACTTTCTTATAATAGAGTTCCAAGTTTCTGACATGTGTTATTCCTCTTATCTTTAAAGAGCTCCTTTAAACATTTCTTTAAAGATCTACTTTAAACATTTAAACACTTAAACAAGGCCAATCTACTGACAACAAATTACCTAAATTTTTGTTTGTCTGGAAGGGTCTTCTTCCCCTTATTTTTGAAAGATAATTTCCAGGGTACACAATTCCAGGCTGTTGGGTCTTTCTCTGACCATTTAAAATAGTTCATTCCACTCTCTTGCTTGCATGGTTTCCAAAGAGAAGTCACATTGTAACTCTTATCTTTGTTTCTATAAAAAGTACCCTTCCCCAACCAAACCCTGGCTTTTTAGCACCCAGTATTTTGTCTTTGTTTTTTATTTTCAATGGTTAAAAAGTGATATGCCTAAGTGTAAATTTATTGCCATTTATATTGTTTGGTTTTCTCTGATCCCCCTGAAACTGTAGTTAAGTTGTTGCTATCGTTGTTGTTTAGTCACTAAGTCCAGTCCAACTATATAGTGACCCTATGAACTGTAGTGCGTCTGTTTCCTCTGTCCACAGAATTTTCCAGGCAACAATATGGAGTGGGTTGCCATTTCCTTCTCCAGGGGATCTCTCCGACCCAGGGGTTGAACCAGAGTCTCCTGCATTGACAGGCTGATTCTTTACCACTGAGCCATTTGAGAAGCCTGCTTTTCAGTAGAGGAGGTCTCTACTGATGTATCTTCAAATTCAGAGATTCTTTCATTAGTTACATCCAGTGTATTATTAAAACTGAAGCATTTCCTTTTACTGTTACAGTGTTTTGCTTCTAATAATTCAAAAAAAAATTTTTTTTAGGATTTCCATGTCTGTTTACAATCCCCTTTTGTTCTTGCCTGCTATCTACTTTATCCATTAGAGCCCTTCTCTCATAGAGCTAATTAATCATAGTACTTTAAATGCTCAATATTATAATTTCAACATCTTTGCCATGTCTGGTTCTAGTGCTCTGTTTCTTCAGATTATTTTTTTGGGGGGTAAGTGTTTTATTTTTTTCTTTGCCTTTCATTATGCCTTATAATTATTTCTTGATATCCATACATGATCTACCAGGTAAAAGGAACTGCTACAAACAGACCTTTAGTAACAGAGTGCTGAGGAGTTGGGAGAGGGGAAGCATATTATAGTTCTTTGATTAGATCTCAGTCTGTTGGTGAGCCTATGTCTCTGGTCTGAAAGCTCCACAAATGTTAATTTTTTTCCTTCTCCTATAGGTGGGACATTCTGGGTAGGGCAGGCTGGAGTTAGAAATATCCCTTCCCTCAATTCAATTAGAGTCTGATAAAACTCAAAATGTTAGGCTCTGGTTAGTTTATCCTGAGGTCAGGCCTCCTTAAGGAGAATGGTGTATTCTGATGTACTTCAAACAGGTTGCCCTTTCTCGCCCTTGCTGGAAGCATGAGAGGTTATTTTCTGTTGTTTTCCTGAGAGCATGGTAGAGCTCATGGAGGTAACCTGTGCCAGTGTAGGAACTCCTGAACTATAACTGACATGCTGCTGGTGGCTCAGTGTAGGCAAACCAATGTAAAACCCCAAGGGCACCTAGTCACGAGGGCCAAAACAAGTTTCTGCGGTTCATCTCAAAGAGTGGCACCATGTTCTCACAGTAAATGTCAGACTAGAATCACCTCACACTTCCAGCAGGGAAACGGGGAAAGGAACCCTTCTGAAACCCAAGAGAACAACACTCTGTTCTCTTCAACATGTCTACATTCAGGAAAATCAGAATACAAAGAAGAAAGCCAATGTATTTAAGCTATGTTTGAATTCTACTCATGTCACATGCTAGTAAAGTAATGCTCAAAATTCTCCAAGCCAGGCTTCAGCAATACATGAACAGTGAACTTCCAGATGTTCAAGCTGGTTTTAGAAAAGGCAGAGGAACTAGAGATCAAATTGCCAACATCTGCTGGATCATCGAAAAAGCAAGAGAGTTCCAAAAAAACATCTATTTCTGCTTCATTGACTATGCCAAAGCCTTTGACTGTGTAGATCACATTAAAATGTGGAAAATTCTGAAAGAGATAGGAACACCAAACCACCTGACCTGCCTCTTGAGAAACCTATATGCAGGTCAGGAAGTAACAGTTAGAACTGGGCATGGAACAACAGACTGGTTCCAAATAGGAAAAGGAGTTCGTCAAGGCTGTATATTGTCACCCAGCTTATTTAACTTATATGCAGAGTACATCGTGAGTAATGCTGGGCTGGAGGAAGCACAAGCTGGAATCAATATTGTCAGGAGAAATATCAATAACCTCAGATATGCAGATGACACCACCCTTATGGCAGAAAGTGAAGAAGAACTAAAGAGCCTCTTGATGAAAGTGAAAGAGGAGAGTCAAAAAGTTGGCTTAAAGCTCAACATTCAGAAAACTGAGATCATGGCATCCAGTCCCATCACTTCATGGCAAATAGATGGGGAAACTGTGGAAACAGTGGCTGAATTTATTTTGGTCGGGGGAGGACTCCAAAATCACTGCAGATGGTGACTACAGCCATGAAATTAAAAGACGCTTACTCCTTGGAAAGAAAGTTATGACCAGCCTAGACAGCATATTGAAAAGCAAAGACATTACTTTGTCAACAAAGGTCTATCTAGTCAAGGCTATGTTTTTTCCAGTGGTCATGTATGGATGTGAAAGTTGGACTATGAAGAAAGCTTAATGGCAAATAATTGATGCTTTTGAACTGTGGTGTTGGAGAAGACTCTTGAGAGTCCCTTGGACTGCAAGGAGATCCAACCAGTCCATCCTAAAGGAAATCAGTCCTGGGTGTTCATTGGAAGGACTGATGCTGAAGCTGAACTCCAATACTATGGCCACCTGATGCAAAGAGATGACTCATTGGAAAAGACCCTGATGCTGGGAAAGGTTGAGGGCAGGAGGAGAAGGCGACAACAGAGGATGAGATGGCTGGATGGCAACACTGACTCAATGGACATGAGTTTGAGTGAACTCCCGGAGTTGGTGATCGACAGGGAGGCCTGGCCTGCTGCGGTTCATGGAGTCGCAAAGAGTCAGACATGACTGAGCAACTTGAACTGTATTGTGATATTTTTTTCTTAGTATATGGCCAGTTGATTTTAGTTATAATGTTTATACAGTGGTTTCTGAAGCTGTTGCTTTTTAAAACCCAAATCGGATAGGATATATGTGCCAGTGTCCCTGGGACAGCAAATGATACACTAACTCTGTTCATTTATTCTGAGTTAACAGGCACATGGTCTTGATAATTGAACAAGTACCTTTAATCTCATATACCAAATTGAGTAATGGCTTATAGAGCCTTGTAGTGTCACAGAGATTACACAATTCCAGGTGAAAACAGTGAAGGACTGTGTTTGATTAGGTCAAACTTCAATGTTCTCAACAATTGGCTAAATTTATATACAAAATTTATAAAAATTTGATCCTAAATATTCAGATGAAATAGAGGTGGTAGGTTTATAATGGGCTTCCTTGATGACTCAGCAGTAAAGAATCTGCCTGCAATGTAGGAGATACAAGTTCAGTCCCTGAGTTGGGAAGATCCCTTGGGGAAGGAAATGGCAACCCGCTCCAGTATTCTTGTCTGGAAATCCCATGGATGGAGGTTGAAAAGAGTTGGATATGACTGAGCATGAATGTACAGTGAGTTCATAAAAATTAAGAAAGTGAGTTAAAAGGAGGAGAAAAAGAATAGGGAATCTACTTCTGAAATTCAAGACAATTTCATACAAATAAGATGTAGAGAAATATGAATGTTAATATAAGTACAGGAAAAGTGAGCCATTTAATTACAAGAGAATTTTAATAAATCTAAATATTTAATGATAATAGGAATTAGGTTTAAAGTTTCACATTTTTTCCCTCAGAGTAAATGAATTTTACATTTTCATGTTCTGTATAAATGTTCATTAACAAGTAACAAAATTAAAAGTTAACTTAAATGGCTGTTTGTGCTTCCTTGGTTGATTGAAAGGACCTCACTGCCCAAAGAAATGTAATTATCTATCCATCTGAATAACTTAATTAGAGCATAGAATTCTGGGTTACTCAAATCAAGTATAATAATGTCTAAAAGATGGTGTGCTCTGGTATCAAGTAGCTGAAATAATGGTAACACATCAGTGACCAAAATAATCACAGAAGAATAAAATCAGCTGAACAGAGGTTCACACAACAAGGAGGAAGGCTCTCTCTTCTAAACATATTTAGTCTTACATAGGAAAGCAATGTCTGGAAACAAAGCTTTACCTGAAAGTTTTAAAAGTCGGTATATCTTCTACCTTTTAATATGGTTTGGTGAAATAAGGAGTCCAGTAGGCATGAAACAGGAAATAGTCTCCAGTGACTTTTTTCTTATTTTATGTCAACAATGGATGTGTCTTTACATGAATTTGTGAGAAAACTAGCTGTGTGTAAGTTCATCTATTCAGATATTTTAAGTGAAAAAGTACTTATAATTACCATGTTAGGTAGTTAGAATAGGAAAAGGGAGTCCAGAATGGTGGTGGATAAAAGAAAAGGAAGGGAAAAGCCCATGAAAATAGACAAAGGAAGGTCCAAGGATCAGAGTGAGGACCTCGGGTAGAACAAACAGCACTCCTGGCTAGCCCAATTTACATAGGGCAGGCCCAGGGGGAGGAGAAAAAACGTATAAAAAGAGGAGTCAAAATTGGGCTGGGGGCCTCTCTTCTCTTCAGGTCTTTTGGGTCAGCATGCTCTCATGCCCTCAAGGATGTATTTTCCTTTACTTTCTAAATAACACTGAGCTGTAACATTGGTCCGTTCAAGGACTGTAACACTCATCCATCTGAGAGCTATAACATTGGTCCGTCCAAGGGCTGCAATGCTGGTCAGTCACTTCAAATTTTTGTTGAAACGAGACAAAACCGAGGAAACTGCAAACTCCCCTGACATCTCTGGTGCTGTGACTTGGATTTAACCTGGCTGAAACAACCTCAGCTTGGACCCCCGCAAGGAGGAGGTCAAGCACAGCAGGAGCCCAACTCAGTGAAAGCTCTCACAGTGGAAGCAGAATGAGAAGAAAAGCCAGTGCAGGGGAAGTGACAAGAAGCCCAGTGTACTGAAAAACACAATTCAGTGAGAGACACAGCCATAGGTAAGAGGTGGATTTGTTAGGATTCACAGAGAAGCACTGTCCACAAGATTTGGCCATCACAGAGGGCAAGTGCTTTGGCTGTGGAATGTGGTCTGGCTAGTTTTTTCCAGCTAGGTAAACTCATATGTTAATGAGTGGGAGGATCACCCCAAACATTGGGGAACCACACACTCCTCCTTCTTCTGACAGTACCTTGGAACTGTCCTGCCACCTCTGGGTGTGTCATTTAGCTTGCAGATTAGGGATCAAGGTTTAGTTGAATTTGACTTGTCATCTTGGACCCATTTGATTTTAATCAGTTTATGTTATGCCGTTGGGCTATGTCATTCTTTCAAAAGTTGTGCCCTGCCCCCTTTCCTCCTGTTTCATGCTCTTTCCTGACCCCCATATGGACCCACAATCTTGCCTCTACAATCTTCTGCAGGGACAACCAGAAAATAACTGGCCCTTAGGAGGGAAATACTGTATAATATCCAATCCCTCTAGATATTAAGGCCTTCATCTTCCACGTTTCCTACAACATGTGCAACAACAGTATATCTCAGTGGACCCACTAGGGCAGGTGACAGGCACACAATGCCTGCTAGAAGTCCATCTGTTGGCATCCTTTCAAACGCAGTTGGGCCTCCAGGAATAATGTTTGCCACTTTGGGGTTAGCCCTGCAGGCCGTTTGGGCCCAAACCCTTACCACCCTTCTCCTAAAGTTACAAACATACACTAGGATCAAATCTCCACTCCACTTTTATGGAAAATCTGTTGCCTCTTATCAATTTGTTCTTAAGCCACTTACTAACTCCTATAACCAGGACCCTGCCCCCTTGCAGGGAACATTGCTCCACCCCAATTATTATTAAAATACTCTTAATGCCCCTAACAGGACCAGACAACCTACTCCTTTGTCATTACTTCTGATATTACCTAAAGTGGGTCTAGGACAATGAAATATCTACCATTGGAGACAACCTAACCAGCTCTTATACAGGACTAGAGGAGGAAATCATTGACTTAAAATCCCTTAGAGCAGTAAGAGGATAAGGCTTATGGCTGCTTCACCAGGTTCCCAGTCTCAGGGCATGGGCTTGGATTGCTTTACATCATGATATCTATTCCCATCTGCGGTGAACTGCCAATGAGTTAAAATTACAACCCCTTAATCCTACCCAGCTCTGGTCACACTGGAGACCTTGGGGATACCCAACTCCAGTCCAGGGGTCCCAGAAGGTCGACATGCCTTGACCTGCCTGGGGATTCAATCTCCAGGAGGCTGTCACACCTCAGCCTGCCTGGGGTCTACATCCTGACCCAGGGACACCTGGCTTTCAGGCTGCAACAGTACTGGGTAATATAAGCTTCAGAAAGACTCATCCCTAAGGAAGTCCACCCATGGAAATTGAAGAGGCCTATTAGTTTTTTTCTTTTTTCTTTTCCTCCCTGTCATCACTGTCTTTCAGATGGGAAATAACCAATCCACTTCCCGACAGAAACCCTTGAGATGCATCCTTGATAACGGGAAGCTCTTTGATCCTCTAACTCTAAAGAAACACTGCTTAAAATTATTTTGTGCCACTGATTTGCCATGGTATCCTCTTGGGGCAAGGAATACTGGCCTGAGGATAGGAGTTTAAAATTATGATACCATCCTGCAGCTAGAATTATTCTGCAAAAGACAAGGGAAATGGACAGAGATCCCCTATGTCCAAATTTTCTTCCAACTAAGAGATATGAAGGAACTCTGTCTTAAATATGGGATTGTTGTATGCCCTAAAAGTGAGAGTACTAGGCAAATGATGTTAGGTACAGACAACAAGAGAAGGAACCTCCCTGTGAAAGCTCACCTCCCACAGCTCCTGAGTTGCCTGATGCTCCCTTCTTTGTATTCAAACGTGCCCCCATATCTGGGAGCACCTCCTCCACAAAAGTCCCTTCGTCGAAACTAGAGGAAAATTCAGACCAACCTGGGTCCATAAGCCCTTCTCCCTCTTAGAACTAAGACAGATCAAACAAGACCTGTGAAGCTATACAGATGGCCCAGGCAAATATATTGATGCATTTGAACACATTACCTTGACCTTTGACTTGATGTGGAAGGACATCATGGTCATATTTAGTCAAACTTTATCTGACCCTGAGCCTTTAAGGAAACCTGAAAGTATGCTACAGGGCTTCACATGTCAAATGATAAATGGGGAAACTGCAGTCCCCTGCTCAGATCCTAATTGGAATTATAATGACCCTGAGCACATCTAGGAAAGGGATCATTTTCTGATCTGTGTGAAGGCAGGACTGAAAGCAGCCCAGAAAAAAGTAATCAGCTATGCCCAGGTCTCAGCAATAACTCAGGAGCCCAACGAGAACACCATTGCCTTTCTAGAAAGGCTAAAAGAGGCCCTCTAAAAGTTTACCACTTTGGACTTAGACTCTTACGAGGGACAGGTGATTTTAAAGGACAAATTCCTGTCCCAATACTCATTAGACATCAGAATAAAGTTACAACGGCTACAGCAGCAGGACGCCACTGCCTCTTTAGATGAGATGGTCCAGACAGCCACCTTTTATAACAGAAAACAGAAGGAGGCCAAGGCCCAGGAGAGGGAGGAAAGGAAAGAGATAAGGCATTCCAGATGCTGGCCCCCCTCCAGGGAAGCCCTATGGCAAACCTCAAGTCCTTGAAGGATTAGGCAGGAGGCAAATGCCTTATCTCTAGACAGGAGGGGCATTGGGCCAGAGTGTCCAAACCTTGACAAGTCTCCTCAAATGGCTTGCTACAAATGCCATCAATTGGGACACTGGGTGGCACTCTGCCTTTGGGACCCAAAGCCATGCCTTTCCTCATTATGGTTCAACAGGACTGAAGCTGCCCACTCCAGCCAGCCCACCTGTCACAGATAACCATCATGGAGCTGGAGCCAAGGGTGCAACTGGATGTGGCAGTTAAGTCCAAAAATTTCTTGGTTGACACAGGGGCTACCTACTTTGTCCTGACCTCCTACTCAAGAGCCGTCTAATCCCAAACCGGTACCGTTTTGAGTGCTACAGGGAAAACAATTACTTAAAGATTCACCCGAGCACTGCTTTGTTGCTGGGATGGACAAATATCTTCTCACCAGTTTCTGGTGGTCCCTGAGTGTCCTATTCCCTTATTGGGACAAGCTATATTTACTAAACTGGGGACTACCCTTGTGATGGGAAGCTTTTCAGCCCCTAGAGCCCTATAGCTTCTTGTTACTACTGAATAATCCAACACACCCTCTCCAATAGAGAGAGACTAAAAGCTATGGGAGGACAAAATTAACCCCTAGGTGTGGGAGCAGAGGACTCCTGTACGAGCCCACCATGTTGAACCAGTCATCACTGTCCTCAGAGATCCCACTCAGTTTCCTAACCAGAAACAATATCCCCTCAGAAGAGAAGCTCAGGAAGGACTACAGCCTCTAATAAATAAATTCCTTGCCGTGTGGGCTATTGGTCCCCACCAATTAGTCATGTAACACTCCAAACCTCCCTGTAAAGTAAAAGAACGGAACCTGGTGAATGGTTCACGATCTCTGGATCATAAATGAAGCTGTAGTCCCCCTCCATCCCACAGTACCCAATCCCTATGTAATCTTGGGAGAAATCCTGCCCATTGCCAAGTGGTTTACAGTTTTTGATCTCAAAGATACATTCTTTTGCATACCACTGGCTAAAGAATCCCAATACCTTTTTGCCTTCAAGTGGGAGGCTCCAGCAGAAAGACACCAACTGATGACTTGGACAATATTACCTCAGGGGTTCAGAGATAGCCCTGACCAGATTGGGCTTAGCCAGGATCTCCTAGGTCTGGACCTGGGAGCTAATGGGAAAATATTGCAATACATAGATGACCTACTAATCTGCTCTCCAGATGAGAAAAATACCCAACATTATGCAATTCAGGTTTTCAAATTTTTGGCAGAGAGGGGATATAAAGTCTCCCGTGCTAAGGCACAGATGGTCAAGACAAAGGTCACCTACCTGGGGGTTCAGATTACACACAGGTCCAGGAGGCTGTCCTCTGATTAGGTACAGGAATCCTCCAGTTGCCCTCCCCCACGACTCAAAAACAATTGCGAACTTTCCTGGGGCTAACTGAGATTGTAGAATCTGGATACCCAACTATATCTAATTGCCCAGCCTTTATATGAAAGCTTGAAGGGACAGGATGATTCAATCCCATTGATGTGGGGAATTCCTCAAAAGAAAGCAGTTCAGTTCAGTTCAGTCGCTCAGTCATGTCCGACTCTTTGCGACCCCATGAACTGCAGCACGCCAGGCCTCCCTGTCCATCACCAACTCTCGGAGTTCACTCAAACTCATGTCCATCGAGTCGGTGATGCCATCCAGCCATCTCATCCTCTGTTGTCCCCTTCTCCTCCTGCCCCCAATCCCTCCCAGCATCAGAGTCTTTTCCAATGAGTCAACTCTTCTCATGAGGTGGCCAAAGTACTGGAGTTTCAGCTTTAGCATCATTCCTTCCAAAGAACACCCAGGACTGATCTCCCTTAGAATGGACTGGTTGGATCTCCTTGCAGTCCAAGGGACTCTCAAGAAAGTAGAGGCTACACTAAAACAAGCCTTCACTAAATCACCTGCCTTGAAGTTGCTAGACCCAGAAAAAGCATTCCAACTTTATGTCCATGAAAAAGAAGGAATAGCCTTGAGAGTGTTAACACAAAGGCTGGGACCTGAGCCCCAGCATGTAGCTTACTTATCCAAGAGGCTCAATCCAACCGCCCGAGGTTGGACTCCCTGCCTTCAAAATCTTGCAGCTATTGCAGTCCTGATAGAAGATGCTTTAAAACTCTCTTTTGGGGGCAAACTATTTTTACCAGGCACCAAGTGAAACAACTCCTAAATGGGAGAGGCCATTGATGGATGTCTGATCAAAGAATCCTCAGATATTAAGTAGTGATGATGGAAAACCACTACAACATCCCCTTGTGAGGTTCTTATCCCAGCCACCCTCCTGCTTAACCCCAAGGGCTCTCTCCCCTTTCACTCTTGCCTAGAAACCTTGGACCACTGGATAAAACCCTGAGAAGGACTGTCAGAAGATCCTCTGACCAATCCTTAAGGAATCTGGTACACTGATGGAAGCAGCTTTGTCTTGGATAGAAAAAGAAGAGCTGGATATGTAGTACTCTTCAATTTTTAGACCGAAGTGGCTAAACCTTTGTCACCATGTACTTCAGCACAATTAGCTGAGCTCAAAGCCCTGACTCGAGCTTTAGAGCTGGGAAAAGGAAAAAGAGTAGCCATTTACCCTGACTCCGAGTATGCCTTTCTGGTGCTACAGGCACATGCTGCTATTTGGAAAGAGGCCACTTGACCACCCTAGGATGCCCAATCAAATATGGTGATCAAATTCTTAGACTCTTGGAGGCAGTCCATCTCCCGCTGAGGTTTCAGTCTATGACTGTAAAGGACACCAAAAAGGGAGCACGGAAGTGGCATGAGGGAACCAAGAGGCTGCGGCTGCTGCTGCTAAGTTGCTTCAGTTGTGTCTGACTCTGTGCGACCCATGGACAGCAGCCCACCAGGCTCCTCCATCCCTGGGATTCTCCAGGCAAGACTACTGGAGTGGGTTTCCATTTCCTTCTCCAATGCATGTATGCATACTAAGTCAGTTCAGTTATGTCTGACTCTGTGCGACCCCATAGACGGCAGCCCACCAGGCTCCCCTGTCCATAGGATTCTCTAGGCAAGAACAGTGGAGTGGGTTGCCATTTCCTTCTCCACCAAGAGGCTGATCAGGCAGCTAAGAGAGCAGCATTACAGAACAATGACCTAATAGGGGTTGCCACCTAAGTTCCACAGACTAATATGCCAGAAACTCCTTCATATACTGAAGGTGAGACTCTTAAAGCTAAGTGTGAGGGCTTCTGCGAAGATCATATGGGGTGGTTCCCAAAGGAGAGACTCTTTTTTCTGCCTGGAAAGCTTCAATGGAAGTTGGTTAACTCCTTACATGTCACCACTCATTTAGGGGAAAAGGCCCTCCAAAGATTACTAGAAAGGTCCTTCAGAGGAAAAGGCCTCCAAACAACTATAAGGCAAGTGGTCTTCTCTTGTTCAACTTGCCAATTCAACAACCCCCAAGGACCTCAAAGACTCCAGCTGGCTCGGCCCATCCAACAACATGGGACCTACCCAGGAAAAGACTGGCAGATGGACTTCACCCAGATGCCAGTTTCTCAAGGGTATAAATACCTATTAGTCATGAAAGATACATTCACAGGATGGATTGAAGGCTTTCCCACCCACACTGAGAAGGCTGAGGAGGTACTTAACAACAACAACAAAAAAACCTGGTCCATGAAATCATTCCGAGATTTGGTGTGTCCAGGTCATTACAAAGTGACAATGGAACATCATTTACTTCTAAGGTCACCTAAGGGGTCTCTAAAGCATTGGGCATTACTTATTATCTCCATTGTGCCTGGAGGACTCAGTCTTTAGGAAAAGGAGAAAGAGCCAACCAATTCTTAAAATCAGTGATAAAAAAGATGACCCAGGAGAGACCTTTCTGGGATGGAAGGAGGCTTTACCAATAGCTCTCCTTCACACCCATATTGCCCCTAAGGAACAGGTTTGTCTTCGTCCTTACAAGATGCTGTATGGGAGACCTTTTGTTTATATCAATGATCTCTCTGTCTTATACCATGGCCACTGGGCAATTCCAATAGGATATATGCTTGTGGGGTGTCAACCAGGACCCAAAAGATTCTAAGGAGTCATCACTATATGCTCCAGGGACTCAAGTCCTAATTAAAGTCTGGAAAGAAGGGTCCCCAAAGGCTCAACTCCACCCACATGTAAGGGCCCCTACACTGTAATAAGGTACCAGGACATGACTCCTGGATTCACTACTGAGGAGTCAAGTCATGGCAGAAAAGAGAAGAAGACACTCAATTCATCTATGAGCTCCTGGGAGATCTTAGATACCTATTCAGAACTAAAAATGAGTGTCATTCTAATTAACACCCCCAAAATTAAGTTTCTTGGAATAAGATTTCTTAGGACAACTCTAAAGTGTCAACACAGCTTGGCAGGGGTTCTACTCCAAAAAAGACAGGAGATAGATCTCCTGATCCCTGAACAAGAAGGAACTGAGCCATCTTGAATGAGATGTGTTGCTTCTGGGTAAATACCTCCAGCTAAGTTAAAGAAAGTGTCACAGTCCTCGAGGAAAACATTCAGACCCTACAGGATCTCAAAGGACAAACTGGAGAGTTCTCAGGATGGCTACAATCTCTCTTTAGGGGATTCTCCTGGTGAGGGGAAAGGAGATCAGCCCTGGGATTTCTTTGGAAGGAAAGATGCTAAAGCTGAAACTCCAGTACTTCTGGCTACCTCATGCGAAGAGTTGACTCATTGGAAAAGACTGTGATGCTGGGAGGGATTGGGGGCAGGAGAAGGGGACGACAGAGGATGAGATGGCTGGATGGCATCACTGACTCGATGGACGTGAGTCTGAGTGAACTCCGGGAGTTGGTGATGGACAGGAAGGCCTGGCATGCTGCGATTCATGGGTTCACAAAGAGTCGGACATGACTGAGCGACTGATCTGATCTGATCTGATCTGAAAAGTGCTATATTTATAAGAAAATGTATCTGTTGCTGCAATTTCTTTTAAGCTAATGCTGAACATCATTTTCAACTATTCATTTCACATGCTTTCAACTGTTCCTTATATTAGAATGACTGATTTCTATAGTCTCTTTTAATTTCCCAAGCCAAAAATGGACTAAACAACTAAACATCAACAGTAATCTTAAATTAAACAAACATAAAAGTGAAAAATCATGACCCCTAATGAAGTTCATGATGACCTATCCCCTTCTGATTTTTTTTTTTTTTTTTTTTGAGAATGAAAAAAGAGAATCAATGCCTAGTAACCTACAGTAAAAATCTGCATGTTCTACTCCATTAAATTCCTTTCAACATTGTTGCACCCAGGCCATTTTATCAAAACAGAAAGAACCTCCACCCAAAAGTTGGTTTCAATGTGGTGACAGATGATGACATGCATAAACCAAGAAGGTAGGAAAAGAGCTATGACTTACAAACTTGAGATCTCCAGGATGAGCAGTGCGGTCTCAGGCACATCCAAAACGGTGTGTGAGAACAAAGACAGCAGTCTGGGTTGAGGCTTTTATTGTGGCTAGGGGCGGACCTGGGTGAGGATTCCCCGAGGAACTGAGGCGGTTGGGTGGTTTGAATCTCCTACACGTGCTAAAGGGGCAACACCTGGGCTTCTTTCTCATTGTGCCCAGGTGAGAAGCATAGGAAGCAGATGTGAGTCTTAAAAGTTATTTGCAACCAAATATCATAACAGAGTTTCACTCTTTATCACAAACCTCATCCACACAATCACTGACATGTTCTTCCAATATACTACACAAATCCTTCTTCAAGTTGTTCTTTCCTCTCTTCCTACTGTATTTTAGTTTTACCTTATCCTTTTTGTCTGATATATGCAATGGATTTCTGACTCATCAGATTACTGTAGTTTTGTATTCAAATTCTATCCTTCACACAGTTTCTAGAACACAGCATGAATTGTACTTTTCCCCCCAAAGCATTACCTCCTCCAAAACCCTGTCCTTAAATAAAACTAAAGGATATCTTCACTGCTGCACATGCAATCTGATCGATCTATTTACTTTTCTGCTATCCATCTATCCATCCATTCATCATCTACCATTCATCAATATACCACCCTGTTATGTGACTAAGATGAAGGAATGTAGAGAAAAAAAAAAGTTTGTCCTTTCTCCTCCTCAAGAGCCCCAGACACTTTCTGCTCCTTTTTGGACTCCATGGACTTCTAATCAACCTACCTAAGAACTAACTCTCTCAGTACAATCTGAGATTTAGAGTTAGATCAAATAATTA
Organism: Bos grunniens; assembly: GCF_055505025.1. Classification (NCBI taxonomy): domain Eukaryota; kingdom Metazoa; phylum Chordata; class Mammalia; order Artiodactyla; family Bovidae; genus Bos; species Bos grunniens. Next base: position 109,653,707 of record NC_141170.1, on the reverse strand, counting down.
GAATTATTTCAATTAAGAATGAGATCAAAGCTCAAATAATTTAAACCATCGTTTCAGTCTTTATGTAATTTAAAAGGTGTATTTCCAGCTAATGATGAGCAAGTGATAAAGTGAGTGACCCTAGGTCAATTCCTCCCGAGTGTGCTTAATGGCTTTTCCCACGGTACCCCTTAGGAAAGGGCTTCCCATCAAGATCACAAAGGCACTGTCCACTTTGAATACAGCTGCATGTGCACAAAACTCATTAATGACCAAAATACCATATTCTAACATTTTGGCAAATAAAAGCATGTGAATAAAATTTTTTAAAGTTTTCAACATAACATTTTGAAATAGGAATATTGGACAGAATAATTATGTATACCTGTTTAATAATTATGTATACTGTTTTTTTCCCTACACATGATGAATCTGAACCTTTAATTTGGCTGTATATACAATAACAGATTTCAAAAATAACTAAATAGAAACTTGAAGATAACTATTATTAATTACTTTCTATTATGTTGAAAGGGAGAAACTAAAATAATGCATGGTATATGAATTTTTTTTTCATTCTGTATAGTCGATTGGTAGAATTTAGTGTATTCTTAACTTATTTATCAAAGGAATTCATATCACTAGTATTTGGGAGATATTCAATACTTGAGAGTAAAAAATACATCTTTAGCAAAAATATCATTTTGCTTTCCAGTTTGATCCTAGATATTCTCTAAAACTGAAAGAGCTGTACACAATAAAAACTAGGAATTGAGTATCTGTTTTCATTTGGGAGTAGTCAGCATATAATCTAAAAGAGATAAGACTATCCAGGGATTTGATTTAGAAGTAACATAACTGTAGGTCACTTTTATTTATATTTTAATAATAAACAATCATTCAATATGCAACACAATTAAAAATATTAAACATCTTCAAATATTTGTCTTTCTATATTTGCATGGAACAATTTTACACGATGAGAAACATAATGTAATTTAAATACAGCACAATGCTCTCCATATGTGTACCCACAGAGTGTTTCATAAATTTGGAAAGTCAAATTAAATCAAGTTTATAGCTGTACAAATGTGTTTTTGTGTAGCCTCTCTTTCCCTGCTTAAGCTAATGTTCAGAGTTCTAAAATAATGTGACAAAAATAAATAGCATAATTGGCTATCCAAAAAAATCTGATTGCCCATAAAATTAATTTATAAAAAACTAAGTAATTTTAAGACATGCTGATTTCATAGTTAAGCTGATTAGACAAGTAACATGCTTTAATGTTACCTTTTAATAGTTTCTTAAAGGTATTTTTTTTAATGGTGTCAATTTGTAACTGTGAATCCATATACAGTAAAATGTTAATGATAACAACTATATGCTTTGATACTGCCTTCATTTTTCATAATTCAGACAGAAGTATAATATCTGACATACTTGTTTTATATGAGACAGAGAAATAAAAAAAATTTTGAAACTTTGAGGTGATAGATACCTACCTTTAAATCCTTGGTGATCATCATTGCTTTCTTCTTCCCTTCAATCATCAATATCCACAGCAATTTATCTTTTTCCTGAGAGTAAGAAGATGGTATGTATGAAGATGTACTTTTTCCATCAAAAGGCCAAGTTGCTGCTGAAAAAGTTTATCAAATACAGGCTTTGTGACTTATCCCTCCAGGCTAATGGTGACTGTGGAAATGCTGGTAACATACAGGCCCACTGTGGGTCACTGTTACAGACCTTCAGCCATACTGTGTTTGGATACAGTCTAATAGTCAACATGTAGTTTAATAATTTAGGGTTAGAGCTTTTGAGTTTTTTCTTTTCCTAGTAAGATTCAGCTTCTACATTTGTATTTCATTCAAACCCAGGCAGATTGTTCATGTTCTAGCAAGAACTATTTATTCTTTACCATTAGCTAGTTCAGTTCAGTGGCTCAATCGTGTTAAACTCTTTGTGACCCCATGGACTGCAGGACACCAGGCCTCCCTGAACATAATGAACACCCAGAGTTTACTCAAACTCATGATCATAGAGTCAGTGAAGGCATCCAGACATCTCATCTTTTGTCTTCCTCTTCTCCTCCTGCCTTCAATCTTTCCCAGCATCAGGGTCTTTTCAAATGATTCAGTTCTTCACATCAGGTGGCCAAAGTATGGAGTTTAAGCTTCAATATAGTCACTCCAATGAGTATTCAGGACTGATTTGCTTTAGAATGGACTGGCTGGATCTCCTTGTAGTCCAAGGGACTCTCAAGAGTCTTCTTCAATACCATAGTTCAAAAGCATCAATTCTTCAGTGCTCAGCTTTCTACATAATCCACTGTTCACATTCATACATGACTACCAGAAAAACTATAGCTCTGACTAGCTAACCTTTGTTGGCAAAGTAATGTCTCTACTTTTTAATATGCTGTCTAGGTTGGTCATAATTTTTCTTCCAAGGAGCAAGCATCTTTTAATTTCATGGCTGCAGTCACCATCTGCAGTGACTTTGGAGCCCCAAAATATAAAGTCTATCACTTTATAGACTTATAGAATTTATTATTTTTCCATTGTTTCCCCATCTATGTGCCATAAAGTGATTCCATCAGATGCCATGATCTAAGTTTTCTGAATGTTGAGTTTTAAGCCAACTTTTTCACTCTCCTCTTTCACTTTCATCAAGAGGCTCCTTAGTTGTTCTTCACTTTCTGCCATAAAGATGGTGTCATTTGCATATCTGAGGTTATTGGTATCTCTCCTGGCAGTCTTGATTTCAGCTTCTGCTTCATCTAGGCCAGCATTTCTCATGATGTACTCTGTATATAAATTAAATAAGCAGGGAGACAATATACAGTCTTGAGGTACTCCTTTCCCTATTTAGAATCAGTCTGTTTTTCCACGTCTAGTTCTAACTGTTGCTTCCTGACCTGAATACGATTTCTCAAGAGGCAGTTTAGGTGGTCTGGTACTTCCACCTCTTTAAGAATCTATCACACTTTCTTGTGATACTCACAGTCAAAGGCTTTGGCATAGTCAATAAAGCAGAAGTAGATGATCTGGAATTCTCTTGCTTTTTTCCATGATCCAAGGGATGTTGGCAATTTGACCTCTAGGCAATTTTCCTCTGCCTTGTCAAAAGCTTTAACATCTGGAAGGTCACAGTTCACATACTGTTGAAGCCTGGCCTGGAGAATTTTGAGCATTACTTTGCTAGGGTGTGAGATGAATGCAATTGTGCAGTAGCTTAAGCATTCTTTGGCATAGCCTTTCTTTAGGATTGGAATGAAAATTGACATTTTCCAGTCCTGCGGCCACTGCAGAGTTTTCCAAATTTGCTGGTATATTGAGTGAAGCACTTTCTTAACATCATCTTTTAGGATTTGAAATAGCTCAACTGGAATTCCATCACCTCCACTAGCTTTGTTCATAGTGATGCTTCCTAAGGCCCACTTCACTTTGCATTCCAGGATGTCTGGCTCTAGGTGACTGATCACACCACTGTGATTATTTGGGTCAAAAAGATCTTTTCTGTATAGCTCTTCTGTGGATTCTTACCACCTCTTCTTAATATCTTCTGCTTCTGTCAGGTCCATAACATTTCTGTCCTTTAATGAGCCCATTTTTGCATGAAATTTTCCCTTGGTATGTCTAATTTTCTTGAAAAGCTCTCTAGTCTTTCCCATTCTATTGTTTTCCTCTGTTTTTTTTTTTTTTTTTTGCACTGATCACTGAGGAAGACTTTCTCATCTCTCCTTGCTATTCTTTGAAACTCTGCATTCAAATAGGTATATCTTTCCTTTTCTCCTTTGCTTTTTGCTTCTCTTCTTTTCACAGCTATTTGTAAGGCCTTGCCAGACAACCATTTTTCTTTTTTACATTTCTTTTTCTTGGGGATGATCTTGATCCTGGCCTCTTGTACAATGTCACAAACCTCCATCCATAGATTTTCAGGCACTCTGTCTATCGGATCTACTCCCTTGAAGCTATTTGCTACTTTCACTCTATAATTGTAAGGGATTTGATTTAGGTCATACCTGAATGGACTAGTGGTTTTCCCTACTTTCTTCAATTTAAGTCTGAATTTGGGAATAAGGAGTCCATTATCTGAGCCACAGTAAGCTCCTAGTCTTCTTTTTGCTGACTGTATAGAGCTTCTCAATCTTTGACTGCAAAGAATATAATCAATCTGATTTCAGTGTTGACCATCTGGTGATGTCCATGTGTAGAGTCTTGTGTTGGTGGAAGAGGGTGTTTGCCATGACCAGTGCGTTCTCTTTGCAAAACTCTATTAATCATTTCCCTGCTTCATTTTGTACTCCAAGGCCAAATTTACCTGTTACTCCAGGTATTTCTTGCCTTCTTACTTTTGCATTCCAGTCCCCTATAATGAAAAGGACATCTTTTTTGGGTGTTAGTTCTAAAAGGTCTTGTAGGTCTTCATAGAACAATTCAACTTCATTTTTTTTCAGCATTACTGGTCGGGGCATAGACTTGGTTTACTGTGATATTGAATGGTTTACCTTGGAAATGAATAGAGATCTTTCTATTATTTTTGAGATTGCATCCAAGTGCTGCATTTTTGGATTCGTTTGTTGACTATGATGGCTACTCCATTTCTTCTAAGGAATTCTTGCTGACTGTAGTAGATATGATGGTCATCTGAGTTAAATTCACCCATTCCAGTCCATTTTATTTTGTTGATTTCTAAAATGTCAATGTTCACTCTTGCCATCTCCTGTTTGACCACTTCCAAGTTACCTTGATTCATGGACCTAATATTTCCAGTTCCTATGCAATATTGCTCTTTACAGCATTGGAGTAACTGGGTGCTGTTTTTGCTTTGGCTCCATCTCTTCATTCTTTCTGGAGTTATTTCTCCACTGATTTCCAGTATCATATTGGGTACCTACTGACCTGGGGAGTTCATCTTTCAATGTCCTAACTTTTTGCCTTTTCATATTGTTAATAGGGTTCTCAAGGCAAGAATACTGAAGTGGTTTGCCATTCCCTTCTCCAGTGGACCACATTTTGTCAGAACTTTCCACCAACCCGTCTTTCTTGGGTCCTACATGGCATGGCGAAGACTGTGGTCCATGTGGTCAGTTTGGTTAGTGTTCTGTGATTGTAGTTTTCAGTCTGTCTGCCTTCTGATGGAGAAGGATAAGAGGCTTATGGAAGCTTCCTGATGGGAGAGACTGACTGAGGGGGAAACTGGGTCTTGTTCTGATGGGTGGGGCCATGCTCAGTAAATCTTTAATCCAATTTTCTGTTGACAATTTTCTGTGTTCCCTCCCTGTTATTTACCTGGGACCAAACTATGGTGGAGGTAATGAAGATGGACCTTCAAAAGGTCCCATGCAGGCACTGCTACACTCAGTTCCCCCAACCCTGCAGCAGCCCACCGCCAAACCTTTCCTCCACCAGAGACTCCTGGACACTCATGGGCAAGTCTGGGTCAGTGTCTTGTGGGGTCACTGCTCCTTTCTCCTGGGTCCTGGTGCACACAAGGTTTTGTTTGTGCCCTCCAAGAGTCTGTTTCCAGTCCTGTGTAAGTTCTGGCGGCTCTTTGGTGGGGTTAATGGTGACCTCCTCCAAGAGGGCTTATGCCATACCCAGGTCTGCTTTGACCCAGAGCCCCTGCCCCAGCAACAGTCCACTGCTGACCTTTACCTCCACATGAGACATTCAAACACTGTTCTGTCTCAGTCTCTGTGGTGTTCCTAGGTTCTGGTGCACACAAGGTTTGTTTGAGCCCTCTGAGCATCTCTGGCGGGTATGAGGTTAGATTTTAAATGCAATTTTGCTCCTCCTATCATCTTTTTGGGGCTTATCCTTTGCCCTTGGACGTTGGGTATCACCTCAAAGTCACTCCAGTGCCACGCAGCTGCTGCTCCAGTGCCTACAGTCTTTCTGGGGCTTCTCTACCCTTGGATGTGGGCTATCTAGTCACAGTCTCTCCAGTGCTGCACAGCCGCCACTACTTAAGTCCATTACAGCTTTCACAAATGCCTCAAGAAATCATATCCTCCGGGAAGTCTAGGTCTGAGATAAACACAGGTGTTAACTTCTGATAATATATGTTTATGGTTAGTGGTCTGCTTTGGCCTGAAGAAAAATGCTCTGTCACTGAATTTTATCCGTTTCTTCCACATCCACATGTGTTGATGTGCATCCCTGCAGGTCTAGCATTTCTAAAGAGCTGACACAGATTCCTCTGACCTTCATAATACAGGATGTTTTTTAGTTGAAATATATTTGACTTATCGTTTAGTTTCAGTGTCCAACATAGTGATTTCATATTCATATGTACTATACACTGTTCACCATAAGTCTAGAAACGTTGTCACTATACAATGTTATTAAGTATTAACTATATTCTGTATGCAATACATTACATCCACCCTCACTTACTTATAACTAGTAGTTTGTACCTCTTAATCCCCTTGACCTAGTTTAACCAAACCCCACAAGCTCCCCTCTGCTGTCCATCTTTTTTCTTGTCTGATTGCTGTGACCAGGACTTTCAATACCATGTTGAATAATACAGACAATAGTGGATATACTTGTCTTCTGATCTTAGTGGAAAAAAGTTTTAGCTTTTCAGCACTGTGATTATGTTAGCTGTGGGCTTATTATATACAGCCTTTATTATGTTGAGGTATGTCCCCTCTATACTCACTTTTGTTGAGAGTTTTATCATAAATGAATATTAAACTTTGCCAAATGCTTTTGCCACATCTATTGAAATGATCATGTGATTTTTGTGTATTTTTTTAAATTAGTGTATCATACAGTTTAATTAGTTGATATTGCACCATCCATGTATCCCTGGAATAAATCCCTCTTGATTATGATCATTTTAGTGTGTTGTTGAACTCAGTTTTCTAGTTCAGTTCAGAATTTTTGCATTTATCTTTATCGCGGTTATTGGCCTGTAATTTTATTATTTCACAGTTTGCATCTGGTTTTGATATCAGAGTAATAATGATGGCTTCCTGGAATGGAGTGTGGAAATGTTTTTTCTTCTTCAATTTTTAGAACAGTTTAAAATTAATAGGTTTTAATTCTTCTTTAAATATTTGCTAGGATATCCCTGTGAAAATTCTGCCATGTCCTGGACTTGTGTTTGTTGGGAAATTTTTATTACTGATTCAATTTCATTACTAATGATCAGTCTTTTCCAATTTTCTCTTCCTGAATCCATGTTAGAAAATTATGCTTCCAGGAATTTATCTCTTTTCTTTTAGGTTATATAATTTGTTTGCATATATTTTCTAGTAATCTTATATGATCTTTTGTATTTCTATAGTGTCAGTTGTAAATTTTCCTCTTTCATTTTTGATTTTATTTAGTTGGGTTCTCTTTTTCTTGATGAGTATGATTAAAGGTTTTTCCGTTTTGTGTATCTTTTCAAAGAAACAGCTCCTAGTTTCATCAATCTTTTCTATTGTTTTTTTTAGTCTGTATGTAATTTACTTTCACTATGATCATGAGACTGTTTTAGTAGTATTTCATAATATTTATCACTTCAAATTTTTAAATTATATTTGGTTTGAATACAGAATGTCAAGGTCTAGGAAGGCAAACAGTTCACTATTGAGAATATCTGGTGATATCATTAAATTTCTTTCATTTGCCATTTAATTTACCACTAGATGAATAGAGATAAATGTCACATCATAGGTATTAACACTCTAAAATTCTAGGAGAAATAGAGACTATACTGCAAACAAAATTTTTCACTGGAATTCATACCACAGTCATGCTGACAGCATTAGCATCAGTGAATGTATCACCCTAAAGGAACATTTTGACAATAGCGAACAGAAAACCAAGTGAGTGGAGGGATACACCATATTTTTGGTGGGAACTTTTCACATTTTAAAGATGTTAATACTGTTAATGCATTCCCTGACAACATACCAATAGTGCATGCTCTTTCTCTGATTAAAAAAAAAAATGGTAAAAATTTATACAAAAATAAAAAAAGGTCAAAAATGTCAGTCTTGAAATAGCATAATGATGCATGATTTCTTCTATCAGTTATACTGCTACTGCTAAGTCACTTCAGTTGTGTCCAACTCTGTGCAACCCCAGAGATGCCAGCCCACCAGGCACCGCCATCACTGGGATTCTCCAGGCAAGAACACTGGAGTGGGTTGCCATTTCCTTCTCCATTGCATGAAAGTGAAAAGTGAAAGTGAAGTTGCTCAGTCATGTCCGACCCTTCATGACCCCATGGAGTGCAGCCTACCAGGCTCCTCCGTCCATGGGATTTTCCAGGCAAGAGTACTGGAGTAGGGTACCATTGCCTTCTCCAAACAGTTATGAGAAGCCACTAAAAGAAAAACCCTCAAAAAACATATAGAAACCAAGAGAACGTGGTAAAGATGCCAAGGTACCAGACTAGAATAGAACAGAAAGTCTCTAAACCGACCTCCATGCAGTTAGCTGATCACATTTCAGTGTAGTGAGGAGAAGATGGTCTTTGCAATTCTTTTGCTTGGGTCAGCTAAGTGTACGTACGGATAAATTAAATATTAATTTAACACACAAACATTAATTCTTAATGAACTGTATATTAAACTAGAAAAGTAAATTACTTAAACTTAATAAATTATTTCTCATAACTTGATGTAAACAAAGATTTATTAATAGGACACAAAAGTGCTGCTAATTATAAGGGAAATATATTGATAAATTTGATGAGATTATAAGCTTGTTATTCAAAAAGAAACTATAAGACAATGAAAAGGTAAATCACACAGTGAGAGACAATATTGTAAATATGTATATATTAAAAAGAGGATTGTATACAGGAGATATATATAAACAAAAAAAAGAAAAAGAAAAAAATGAATAAGAATTGTGTAGGTGCTTCCTAATGAAGAATCACCAAATGACAGGTAAATATGTCAAGATATTTTTAAATTCACTAACATCATGGAAATACAAATTTAAACCTCTGCATCATTACAGCATATTAGAGTGGTTAAAACGAAAATACAGACAACACTACATTTTTATGAGGAAATGATGAAAATGGAATTCTCATAGAGCTGATGGAAGGGTAAACTGATACACATCCTTTAGAAAACCATTTAGCAATAATTAACTCAGACCAAACATCTGCAATAGGACCATGTGAAACAAGGAAAACGACTAGACCATTCAGGTATGACCTCAATCAAATCCCTTACGATTGTACAGTAGAAGTGACAAATAGATTCAAGGGATTAGATCTGATAGACAGAGTGCCTGAAGAACTATGGACAGAGATTCATAACATTGTACAGGAGACAGTGACCAAAACCATCCTCAAGAAAAAGAAATTTAACAAGGCAAAATGGTTGTCTTATTAGGTTGTCTTACAAATAGCTGAGAAAAGAAGAGAAGTGCAGGCAAAGGAGAAAAGGAAAGATATATCTATCTGAATGCAGAGTTCCAAAGAATAGCAAGGAGAGATTAAAAAACAAAACACAAAAAGCCTTCTTAAGAGAACAATGCAAAGAAAGTGAAGAAAACAATAGAAGGGGAAAAAGCAGAGATCTCTTCAAGAAAATTAGAGATACCAGGGGAACATTTCATGCAAAGATGGACATAGAAAAGGACAGTAACAGCAAGGACCTAACAGAAGCAGAAGAGAGTAAGAAGAGGTGGCAAGAATACACAGAATAACTGTACAAAAAAGGTCTTAATGACCCAGATAACCACAATGGTGTGGTCACTCACCTAGAGTCAGACACAATGGAGTGCAAAGTCAAGTGGGCCTTAGCAGCAGTATGATGAACAAAGCTAGTGGAGGTGATGGAATTCCAGCTGAGTTATTTCAAATCCTAAAAGATAACGCTGTTAATGTGCTACACTCAATATGCCAGCAAATTTGGAAAACTCAGCAGTGGCCACAGGACTGGAAAAGGTCAGTTTTCATTCCAATCCCAAAGAAAGGCAATGCCAAAGAATGCTCAAACTACCACACAATTGCACTCCTTTCACATGCTAGCAAAGTAATTCTCAAAATCCTTCAATTGCTTCATTGACTCCACTAAAGCCTTTGACTGTGTGGTTCACAACAAACTGTCGAAAATTTTTAAAGAGATGGGAATACCAGACCACCTTTCCTGCCTCCCGGGAAACCTGCATGCAGGTCAAGAAGCAATAGTTAGAACTGGATGTGGAACAATGGACTGGTTTCAAATTGGGAAAGGAGTACATCAAGGCTTTATATTGCCACCCTCCTTGTTTAACTTCTATGCAAGTGAAAGAGGAGAGTGAAAAAGCTGGCTTAAAACTCAACATTCAGAAATCTAAGATCATGCCATCTGGTCCCATCACTTCATGGCAAACAGATGCGGAAAAGGAAAGAGTGACAGATTTTATTTTCTTGAGCTCCAAAATCACTATGGACAGTGTCTGCAGCCATGAGATTAAAAAACACTTGCTCCTTGGAAGAAAAGCTATGACAAACCTAGACAGCATATTAAAAAGCAGAGACATCACCTTGCCAACAAAGTTCCTTATATTCAAAGCTATGGTTTTTCCAGTAGTCATGTATGGATGTGAAATTTGGACCATAAAAAAGGGTGAGCACTGAAGAACTGATGTTTTCAAACTTGTTTTGGAGAAAACTCTTGACAGTCCCTTGGACAGCAAGGAGGTCAAACCAGTCAATCCTAAAGGAAATCAACCCTGAATACTCATTCAGAGGATTGATGCTGAAGCTGCAATACTTTGGCCATCTGACACAAAGATCTGACTCATTGGAAAAGACCCTGATGCTGGGAAAGAATGAGGACAGGAGGAGAAGGGGATTACACAGGATAAGATGGCTGGATGGCATCATCAACTCGATGGACATGAGCTTGAACAAACTACGGGACATACTGAAGGACAGGGAAGCCAGAGTGCTGCAGTCCATAGGGTTGCAAAGAGTTGGACATCATGAGCAACTGAACAACTACAACAAAATATCTGCAAACAAAACTGTATAGTATTTTCACTTCAAGGTGGAAATACATTCACATGTGCATCAATACACAGGTTGAAGATATTCATAGTAGCACTAATCCTGAAAGACACTCATTTGTATTTCTAGTGTGTCTTAAAGCATAATCCTACTTTATGTAGAAGTAAAATCATGTGTCCACTGACAATTATTTAGATAAGTATAACTGAAGTATATTCATACAACTTAGTACACAGCAACTGAGTGAAATCTATCCAAAACAACAAAGTGGATAGGTATCAAATACACAGCATTACAAGCGGGAAGCCAGTCATAAAGGGATACAGATTATGTAATTCCTTTTTATCAAAAATTAAACAATGAGGAAAATTATTAGGAATTAGGATAGTACTTATACCAGAGGGAACAATGGCTGGAAGGAGAAACACAAGAGACCTTCAAGGGTGTGCTAATGTTCTCTTTATCTGTGGTGATGATTTTATGGGTTTATTCGACATGTAGAAAGAGAGATGCAGAATTTTTTTTTAAAATTTTATCCTAGTATTCTTCTACATACAATAAAATTATGACTGAAAGATAATACAAATGTCTACTAGCTGTTATAAATATATGACTATCTTCATAGTCTGTAAAGGGCTTTAAGTGAAACATGCAAAGTATTAATGATCATAAAAAAGCTGTCTCAAGTCTTCTGAGTGCTGATATGAAATCTTGAAGTTTTAATAAAGACATTTTAAAATATTGCAAAACATACTATTTTCAAATCAAGAAATGAAGAAAAAGTTATAAAATAAGTCTGAAGAAAATAGGAAACAGCAAGGAAAGAGTAAACAGGACAGAGTGCTTCCACTTTCTCTGTGTACGTGTTTTTGTTTTTTTTTAACTTTGTTTTTCCTCCCGTTTTATTGAGATATGATTCACAAACAACTGTATAAGTTTAAGGTGTACATGATTATGTTTTGATTCACATGAATCATGGAATGATTACCACAATAGTGAACATTCACACATAGACTGAAAATTTTAAAAAAAAAATCTCCCTTGTGATGAGACCTCTTAGGATTTACTCTGCTAACAATATTCACATATAACATCAGTTTAGTTCAGTCGTTCAGTTGTGTCTGACTCTCTGCAACCCCATGGACTGCAACATACCAGGCGTCCCTGTCCATCAGCAACTCCCTGAGTTTACTCAAATTCATGTCCATTGAGTTGGTGATGCCATCCAACAATCTCATCCTCTGTTGTCACCTCTGTTGTTCTCCTCCTGCCTTCAATCTTTCCCAGCATCACGGTCCTTTCAAAAGAGTCAGCTCTTCGCATCAGGTGGCCAAAGTATTGGAGTTTCATCTTCAACATCAGTCCTTCTGATGAACACTCAGGACTGATTTCCCTTGGAATGGACTTCTTGGATCTCCTTGCAGTCCAAGGGACTCTCAAGAGTCTTCTCCAACAACACAGTTCAAAAGCATTAATTCTTCAGGATTCAGATTCCTTTATAGTCCAACTCTTGCATACATATATGACTACTGCAAAAATCATAGCCTTGACAAGATGGACCTTTGTTGGCAAAGTAATGTCTCTGCTTTTTAATATGCTGTCTAGGTTGGTCATAATTGTTCTTCCAAGGAGTTAGCATCTTTCAATTTCATGGCTGCAATTACTATATATATATATAATATATTATATTATATATATATATATATATATATATATATATATATATATATAACACATATATATGCAGATGACACCACCCTTATGGCAGAAAGTGAAGAAGAACTAAAGAGCCTCTTGATGAAGGTGAAAGAGAAAAGTCAAAAAGTTGGCTTAAAACTCAACATTCAGAAAACTAAGATCATGGCATCCAGTCTCATCACTTCATGGCAAATAGATGGGGAAACAATGGAAACAGTGGCAGACTTTATATTTTTGGGCTCCAAAATCACTCCAGATAGTGACTGCAGCCATGAAATTAAAAGATGCTTGCTTCTTGGGAAAAAAAGCTATGACCAACCTAGACAGCATATTAAAAAGCAGAGACATTACTTTGTCAACAAAGATCCATCTAGTCAAGGCTATGGTTTTTCCAGTAGTCATGTATGGATGTGAGAGTTGGAGTATAAAGAAAGCTGAGCACCAAAGAATTGATGCTTTTGAACTGGGCATTGGAGAAGACTCTTGATAGTCCCTTGGACTGCCAAGGAGATACAACCAGTCCATCCTAAAGAAGATCAGTCCTGAGTGTTCATTGGAAGGAGTGACGTTGAAGCTGAAACTCCAATACTTTGGCCACCTGATGCATAGAGCTGACTCACTGGAAAAAACCCTGATGCTGGGAAAGATTGAAGGCAGGAGGAGAAGGGGACAACAGAGGATGAGATGGTTGGATGGCATTACCAACTCAATGGAGACAAGTTTGAGTAAACTCAGGAAGTTGCTGATGGACAGGGAGGCCTGGCGTGCTGCAGTCCGTGGGGTCACAAAGAGTCAGACATGACTGAGCGACTGAACCGAACTGATATATATAACACCATCTATGTCTATATATAACATGCTGCTGCTAAATCGCTTCAGTTATGTCTGACTCTGTGCAACCCCATAGACAGCAGCCCACCAGGCTCCTCCATCCCTGGGATTCTCCAGGCAAGAATACTAGAGTGGGTTGCCAGTTCCTTCCCCAATATATAACATAGAGCATTGTTAATTATCTTTATCAGGTTGTTTGTTACACCCCTAGTACTAATTTATTTTATAACTGTAAGTTTGTACCTTTTCACTGCCTTCATTCTATCCTCTCTTCCCTCTATCTTCCTCTGGTAATCACAAATCTGATCTCTATGAATGGTTTGTTTGTTTCTGATATATAATTGACCTACAACATTCTGTTATTTCCTGATATACAACAAAATGATATATTTCTGTATATTATCAAATGATCAACAAGGTAAGTCTAGTTACCATCCTTCATTATACAAAGTTATTACAGTATTGTTGATTATATTCCACACTGTACATTTGTATTACACGTTGTACACTTAATATCCAGGACACATATATCTTATAACTGAAAGTTTGTACCTCTTAATCTCCTTCATCTAGTTCTCTATTTTTGCCTTTAATAATTAAAACATATAAAACAAATATGACATAGTTTGAAACTGGCTGTATCTAAGGAATGAATTTATGGATACCTTTAAAAAAATTTTTTTAATGTTCTTTATTCACTCTTATTTTTTAAATTTTTATTACCTTTTTTTCTTTTTGGCCCCACAGTAAGGCATGTGGGATCTTAGTTTCCCGACCAGGGATCAAACTGTGTCCCCTTCAGTGGAAGCACTGAGTCCTAACTACTAGACCTCCATGGTATTCTCTTAGTATTTTTTGTGTGTCTTTGAAATGTTTTAATAAATTTTTGGATGAATAAAAATGTAAATCCGGCTTAGTACTCTACCATAAATCACAAACATCTCTGCTGCATTTTTCTGCCATTTAATCAAACAACAAAGATGTTTTTCTCCACAAAATATTTTAATAAAGAAAGTTTTTACCCCTTAGAATCACACAGCATTAAATATATAGAGACATCACAGAATGACAAATATTTTTAAATGATCACAGGAATCAGGGAAACATGGTTACTTTGGGGACAGTGATGGCTCATAAACTGTACTTATTTTTTAAATATCTCTGAAGCTACCGTTAACTGAATGTTTTTTACCTAGAGCTAAACCTTTGCTCCCTACACCAAGATCAAAACCTTAATGTGCTTTCTGTCTTATGTAACTAAGTTCTATTTTCTCCTGAAAGCAGCTTATGCAACTTGGAATTAAAAGTGCCTTGGAACTTTTCAAAACATAAAATTTGAAGCTATATTTATGCTCCAACAATAACTTTGAATAAAATGTGTCTTTAACCTGAAATGACTGAATAACTCTGATGTATATTTCCCTATTTCCACTATTTTTCTGTACTGCAGGATCAACTGTGAAAGTGAGCTTGTGTTCTAGCATGCATTTTCAATCGACTCCAGATTGAAATTGGTACAGACATATATAAATGAATACTGCACGTGCGCATGTGCACCCAGATCCATCTAGCTATCAATCTGCACGCTAGACTTCTAAAATTAGCATTCCTTCAGTTTATTTGGTCATATCTACTTTGAAATGTCTAACAAAATTAAAAGAATGTGTGATTTTAAAATATATTAAAATATTCATTTTATAATATTTTAAGAATTTATTGACTGTGTAGATCACAACAAACTGTGGAAAATTCTTCAAGAGATGGGAATACTAGACCGCTTGACCTGCCTTCTGAGAAATCTGTATGCAGGTCAAGAAGCAATAGTTAAAACCGGACATGGAAAAACAGACTGGTTCCAAATTGGGAAAGGAGTACATCAAGGTTGTATTTTGTCACCCTGATTATTTAACTGATATGCAAAGTAGATCACGCAAAATACCAGGCTGGATGAAGCACAAGCTGGAATCAAGATTGCTGGGAGAAATATCAATAACCTCAGATATGCAGATGACACCAGCCTTATGGCAGAAAGCGAAGAAGAACTAAAGAATCTTTTGATGAAAGTGAAAGAAGAGAGTGAAAAAGCTGGCTTAAAACTCAACATTCAGAAAACTAAGATCATGGCATCTGGTCCCATCACATCATGGCAAACAGATGGGGAAACAATGGAAATAGTGGCCAACTTTATTTACTTGGGCTTCAAAATCACTGCAGATGGTGACTGCAGCCATGAAATTAAAAGATGCTTGCTCCTTGGAAAAAAAGCTATAACAAACATAGACAGCATATTAAAAAGCAGAGACATTACTTTGCCAACAAATGTCCAGCTAGTCCAAGCTATGGTTTTTTTTCAATAGTCACATGTGGATGTGAGAGTTGGACTACAAGGAAAGCTGAGTGCCAAAGAATTGGTGCTTTTGAACCATGGTGTTGGAGAAGACTCTTGAGAGTCCCTTGGACTGCAAGGAGATCCAACAAGTCCATCCTAAAGGAAGTCAGTCCTGAATATTCATTGGAAGGACTGATGCTAAAGCTGAAACTCCAATACTTTGGGCACCTGATGCGAAGAACTGATTCATTAGAAAAGACCCTGATGTTGGGAAAGACTGAAGGCAGAAGGAGAAGGGGTTGACAGAGAATGAGATGGTTCAATACCATCACCAACTCAATGGACATGAGTTTGGGCAAGCTCTGGGAGTTGGTGATGGACAGGGAAGCCTGGTATTCTGCAGCCCATGGGGTCGCAAAGAGTCAGACATGACTGAGTGACTGAACTGACTTACTGATGCTTTCTACTTTTTTCTATCTATATTTTATACTTTGTTCAGAATTCCACCTTGTTCATGGTTAAAAAAAAAAAAAAGCCAATAATCACCTAAATTATCTTCCTATTTCAAACTTAATCCAATCAATCCATTATCCACCAGTCTGTCAGATGGATCTTTTAAGGAATTTAATTATTAGATTAATACACTGTGTCACCAAGTAAAGTCCAAAGTTTCTTCCATAACACACAAAATCTGCCACTCATTTACCTATTCCTTTCTTGCATAACATCATCAACAATAAAAAGTGCTTTCTAATTAAACAACTTTATTTTACTCTTCTGTGTCTCTCTTTATGCTTCCTACATGAATGACCATTTTCCTTTTTTCCTTAAATTTTATTTTTCATTTTATTCTTAATTTATCACTTGTTTCTAGAAAGCCTAACCATATTCAATCTGTTTTTTTTTTTTCCAAATATATTCTTCACTCAGCTCAGACTGCCTCTACTCTGTGCTCCATGGTACCCTATATTTCTATATACTTATTTTTCTCTATCTCCATCATCAGATTATAAACTATTTGAAGGGTAGATAATTTATATCTCTCAGCTACTGAATATACAAATAAGAATACACAAATATATGTCTATGAGTTCAGTTCAGTCGCTCAGTCGTGTCCAACTCTTTGTGACCCCATGAATCGCAGCACGCAAGGCTTCCCTGTCCATCACCAACTCCCGGAGTTCACTCAGACTCACGTCCATTGAGTCAGTGATGCCATCCAGCCATCTCATTCTCTGTCGTCCCCTTCTCCTGCCCCCAATCCCTCCCAGCATCAGAGTCTTTTCCAATGAGTCAACTCTTCACATGAGGAGGCCAAAGTACTGGAGTTTCAGCTTTAGCATCATTCCTTCCAAAGAAATCCCAGGGCTGATCTCCTTCAGAATGGACTGGTTGGATCTCCTTGCAGTCCAAGGGACTCTCAAGAGTCTTCTCCAACACCACAGTTCAAAAGCATCAATTCTTCAGCACTCAGCCTTCTTCACAGTCCAACTCTCACATCCATACACTACTACAGGAAAAACCATAGCCTTAACTAGACGGACCTTTGTTGGCAAAACACTGTCTCTGCTTTTGAATATGCTATCTAGGTTGGTCCTAACTTTCCTTCCAAGGAGTAAGCGTCTTTTAATTTCATGGCTGCAGTCACCATGGTTCGTGACATTGTACAGGAGACAGCGATCAAGACCATCCCCATGGAAAAGAAATGCAAAAAAGCAAAATGGCTGTCTGGGGAGGCCTTACAAATAGCTGTGAAAAGGAGAGAAGTGAAACGCAAAGGAGAAAAGGAAATATATAAGCATCTGAATGCAGAGTTTCAAAGAATAGCAAGAAGAGATAAGAAAGTCTTCCTCAGCGATCAATGCAAAGAAATAGAGGAAAACAACAGAGTGGGAAAGACTAGAGATCTCTTCAAGAAAATTAGAGATACCAAGGGAACATTTCATGCAAAGACGGGCTTGATAAAGGACAGAAATGGTATGGACCTAACAGAAGCAGAAGATATTAAGAAGAGGTGGCAAGAATACACAGAAGAACTGTACAAAAAAGATCTTCATGAACCAGATAATCACAATGGTGTGATCACTCACCTGGAGCCATACATCCTGGAATGTGAAGTCAAGTCGGCCTTAGAAAGCATCACTATGAACAAAGCTAGTACAGGTGATGGAATCCCAGTTGAGCTATTTAAAATCCTGAAAGATGATGCTGTGAAAGTGCTGCTCTGAATATGTCAGCAAATTTGGAAAACTCAGCAGTGGCCACAGGACTGGAAAAGGTCAGTTTTCATTCCAATCCCAAAGAAAGGCAATGCCAAAGAATGCTCAAACTACCACACAATTGCACTCATCTCACATGCTAGTAAAGTAATGTTCAAAATTCTCCAAGCCAGGCTTCAGCAATACATGAATCGTGAACTTCCTGATGTTCAACCTGGTTTTAGAAAAGGCAGAGGAACCAGAGATCAAATTGCCAACATCCGCTGGATCATGGAAAAAGCCAGAGAGTTCCAGAAAAGCATCTATTTCTGCTTTATTGACTATGCCAAAGCCTTTGACTGTGGATCACAATAAACTGTGTAAAATTCTGAAAGAGATGGACACACCAGACCACCTGACCTGCCTCTTGAGAAATCTATATGCAGGTCAGGAAGCAACAGTTAGAACTGGACATGGAATAACAGACTGGTTCCAAACAGGGAAAGGAGTACGTCAAGGCTGTATATTGTCACCCAGCTTATTTAACTTCTATGCAGAGTACATCATGAGAAACGCTGGACTGGAAGAAACACAAGCTGGAATCAAGATTGCCGGGAGAAATATCAATAACCTCAGATATGCAGATGGCACCACCCTTATGGCAGAAAGTGAAGAGGAACTAAAAAACCTCTTGATGAAGGTGAAAGAGGAGACAGAAAAAGTTGCCTTAAAGCTCAACATTCAAAAAAAGAAGATCATGGCATCCGGTCCCATCACTTCATGAAAATAGATGGGGAAACAGTGGAAACAGTGTCAGACTTTATTTTTGGGGGCTCCAAAATCACTGCAGATGATGACTGCAGCCATGAAATTAAAAGACGCTTACTCCTTTGAAGGAAAGTTATGAACAACCTAGATAGTCACATACAATATTAAAAATGCTTTGCATGTGTGTGTATATAATTGCACATAAAGACATATGTATACCTACATGAATATATAATTTAATATGTTTCAACAGTAGTGTGTGATAGTTTTATTACCCATATAAATGCCACTGAGGAAACTGAGCTCATTAATTTGTCTCTGTTTAGCTATATAATAGAGAGCAGATTTAAACCTAAGCATACTTGAGCTAAATAAACTAATGCTTATTTCACAATGTTACATGTTTCTAACTGATGTATCAGAATTAAATGAGATGCAGTCATAAGAAAAATGGATCCGTATCATATTTTAAACAGGAAGTTATTTTTTAACTTTTTCCCCTAAAGCATTTTCATATCTAAATGATATGAATGTGTAATATTATTACACATTCTAAAACGATTTAAATGTCATTATGCTTAAGTTATTTAAACTGATATATAATTGTAGAGTTGGCAGATAAAATCCGAAATCTTAGTGAAAAATAATACATAGTTACTGAAAAGTTCAAACATAGTATTCAAACTTAATACAATTAGAAATAAAGTTACAGATGATTTCTAAACATTATAGCCATTTTTTAACTTTAAAAACCTTCTATGTAAGGTATATACATCCATGAATGAAGCAATTAATTCACATACCCAAAATGATATCAGAGTGACTGTAAAAACATTTACCATTTGTGAAGTAAAGTTGCTCAGTTGTGTCCAACTGTTTGCAATCTCATGGACTGTAGCCTACCAGGCTCCTCCATCCATGGGATTTTCAGGCAAGAGTACTGGACTGGGTTGCCATTTCCTTCTCCAGGGGATCTTCCTGATGCAGGGATGGAACCCAGGTCTCCCAAATTGCAGGCAGACGCTTTACCATCTGAGTCACCGTGGAAGCCCTTACTATTTGTAAGAGGAACTAAATTAACTCTTCTTTCCACTGACATCCTTTACCTTATCAGATTTTCTTCTGTATGCATAAAACATAATTTGGTGTCATAAATCTAGAGGCAGCCAAAAAAACAAGCCCACGTATAACATCTTACTTATGCAAATAATCCATCTGTTGCAGTATAAGGAGGCCAAATACTATTTCCAACTAGACTCAGACATCCATAATACAGTAAAGATAAAATCAATCCAAACCAAATTCTATCAGAAGTATCTAAAATGTTAATATATTCATACAATATCATTATGTACAACCTGCTCATGGAGTCACTTCAAATTTCTCAGGATACTTGGATCTTAAATCATATTTTCACAATCCAATATCCATTGTCCCCAACAAGAAAAAGTTTTCTTTGCATTTTAATCAGTATAATTGTTCTTTCTCAAAATATTTTAAATTATCATATTAACAATTCCAGAGAAGGCAATGGCACCCCATTCCAGTACTCTTGCCTGGAAAGTCCCATGGATGGAGGAGTCTGGAAGGCTGCAGTCCATGGGGTTGCTGAGGGTCGGACACAACTGAGCGACTTCACTTTCACTTTTCACTTTCATGCATTGGAGAAGGAAATGGCAACCCACTCCAGTGTTCTTGCCTGAAGAATCCCAGGGATGGGGGAGCCTGGTGGGCTGCCATCTATGGGGTCACACAAAGTCAGACATGACTGAAGTGACTTAGCAGTAGCATTAACAATTTCTTCCCAGTAGTCACCTACAACAGGAGGTTAGAGCAAGGGGAGAGTAACGTGACATTTGTCTTAAATTTAAACGTTCTATAGAATTATTTTCTCTATATAAGGAAATACTGCTTGTACACTCATACTTTTAATTGCATTAATAATATGTATATCTTAAATATAAATAATACTTTACAGCTTTAGAAACACGTTCACATAGCTTATTAAAAAGTCTGGCGCCAGGCCCAAGTTCTGTGTGTGATCTTTTGATCCTGACCACAGGTGAGCACACGGCTTTACCTGTCAAGTCTCACAGGAGACAGTAGCCCTCTGCGTGCCACAGTGAGTGCACAGCCAGTGCATTACCGTTTTCTGGAGAGAGATGTAAACACAGGCCCACTGGTCCCTTCTGAGTTCCTCCCTCCCTGCCAACCATGCTCCAGGCCTGCTTCTATTCCCTGCTCAAGTGCCTTCAGTCAGAGGCCTCTCAGTAAAGGGAATGCAAGTTTAGGCTGGAGCACTTTTAAGGAGCTCCTCCTAGCCCTTTTCTACTCCTAGCCGTTCCCTCACTCCAACCACCAAGCTCCCTGGGTCCCTAAAACATCAGAAAACTTTCATTCAAGGCTCCTTGGCAGTGAGAGGACTACACCACTTGTGCTGTGTCATCAGACTGACACTTCCTGATACCAATAGAGGGGAAAATGCAACATTCCTGCCTCCTGTTTTGCCTTCCTGCCTACAAGTTTGTGACTTCCCTGGTGGCTCAGATGGTAAAGAGTCTGTCTACAATGCAGGAGACCCAGGTTCGATTCCTGGGTGGGGAAGACCCTCTGGAGAAGGAAATGGCAACCCACTCCAGTACTCTTGCCTAGAAAATCCCATGGATGGAGGAACCTGGTGGGCTACAGTCCATGGGATCACAAAGAGTCAGACACGACTGAGCGACTTTACTACAAGTTTGTAGTAAATGAATAAAGTCTTGGTTCTCATTTTCACTTTGGTTCCTTCTCCTAATTGACCACCTCTGCACCTAGCAGCTCAAAACCAAAACTTATGTTTTCTTGCAACCACTCTGTGAAGAGTTGACCAACTGTTAATTCCCATATATCACAGTGAACAATGCAAAGAAATAGAGGAAAACAATAGAATGAGAAAGACTAGAGACCTCCAAGAAAATGACAGACACCAAGGGAACATTTCATGCAAAGAAGGGCACAATAAAGATAGAAACAGTATCGACCTAATGTAAACAGAAGATATTAAGAAGATCTGACAAGAATACACAGGGAAACTGTACAAAATAGGTCTTAGTGACCCTGATAATCATGATGGTATGATCACTCACATAGAGCCAGATATCCTGGACTGTGAAATCAAGTGGACCTTATGAAGCATTATTATAAACAAGGCTAGTGGAGGTGATGGAATTCCAGTTGAGCTATTTCATATCCTAAAGAATGGTGCTGTCAAAGTGCTTCACTCAATATACCAGCAAACTTGGAAAACTCAGTAGTGGCCACAGGCCTGGAAAATGTCAGTTTTCATTCCAATCCCAAATAAAGGAAATGCCAAAGAATGTTCAAATTAATGTACAGTTGTGCTCACTTCACATGTAGCTCAAAATCCTTCAATCTAAGCTTCAACAGCATGTGAACCAAGAACTTCCAGATGCACAAGCTATATTTAGAAAGGCACAAGAACCAGAGATCAAACTGCCAACATCCGCTGGCTCCTAGCAAAAGCAAGAGAGTTCCAGAGAAACATCTACTTCTGAATCATCAACTACACTAAAGCCTTTGAGTGCATAACAACAAACTATGGAAAATTCTTCAAGAGATGGGGCTAACAGACCAACTTACCTGCCTTCTGAGAAATCTGTATGCAGGTCAAGAAGCAACATGGAACAACAGATGGAACCAGACATGGAACAACATAAGACTGGTTCTAAACTGGGAAAGGAGTCTGTCAAGGCTATAAACTGTCATCCTCTTATTTAAATGAAATGCAGAATACATCATTCAAAACGCCAGGTTATATGAAGCACAGGTTGAAATCATCAGATATGCAGATGACAACACTCTAATGGCAGAAAGTAAAGAGGAACTAAAAGAGCCTCTTGATGAAGGTTAAAGAGCAGAGTGAAAAAGCTTGCTTAAAACTCATTATTAAAAAATCTAAGACTACGGCACCCAGTCCCATCACTTCATGGCAAATAAATGGGGAAAAAATGGAAACTAGTAACAGACTATTTTCTTGGGCTCCAAAATCACTGCAGATGATGACTGTAGCCATGAGATTAAAAGATGCTTGCTCCTAGGAAGAAAAGCTATGACAAACCTAGACAGTGTATTAAAAAGCAGAGACATTACTTGGTCAACAAAGGTCTGCATAGTCAAAGCTATGGTTTTTCCAGCAGTCATGTATGGATGTGAGTGTTGGGCCATGAAGATGGCTGATGCGGAAGAATTGATGCTTTTGAACTACGGTGTTAGAGAAGACTCTTGAGAGTCCCTTGGACTGTAAGGAGATCAGCTTAGTAAATCCTGAAGGAAATCAATCCTAAATATTCATTGAAAGGACTGATGCTGAAGCTCAGCTCCAATATTTTGGCCACCTGATGTGAAGTCCTGACTCACTGGAAAAGGCCCTGATGCTGGGAAAGATTGAGGGCAAGAGAAAAAGTGAGCAACAGAGTATGAGATGGTTGGATGGCATCACCAAGTCAATGGTCATGAGTTTGAGCAATCTCTGGGAGATAGTGAAGGAAGCCTGGCATGCTGCTGTTAATGGGGTTGCAAATAGTCGGAAAAGACTGAACAACAACACCAGCACATCAGAGAGAAATCTGATACATAGAAAATTATGTGCTTTAAATATGTGTTTTTCTGAATTCTGCCAATGACCTTAAATTTTGCTAAATGTATCACTAGTTGCTTTGTGCTACACTAAATACTTTTAAATTTAGGTATCTTTAAATAAAAACTGAGTGGCATTAGGTATTTCATTATTTACAAGAGAAACAAAATCTAATACTTACATTGACCATGGAGAGAATTCAATACAAAAGAAATGACCTCCAGGATATATACACAACTTACGTAAAATTTTGAAGGAGGTCACTATTATCTTCATTACCTCCACCATAGTTTGGCCCCAGGTAAATAGCAGGAAGGGAACACAGCCCCACCCATTAACAGAAAATTGGATTGAAGATTTACTGAGCATGTCCCTGCCCATCAGAATAAGACCCAGTTTCCCCTTCAGACAGTCTCTCCCACCAGGAAGCTTCCATAAGACTCTTTGGGGAGGGAGGAGGGAGGAGGGTTCAGGATGGGGAGCACATGTATACCTGTGATGGATTCATTTTGATATTTGGCAAAACTAATACAATTATGTAAAGTTTAAAAATAAAATAAAATTAAAAACAAAAAAAAGAAATAAAATAAAATAAAATATTGATTTCATTAAAAAAAAAAAAAGACTCTTATCCGTCTCCATCAGAGGGCAGACAGACTGAAAACCACAGTCACAGAAAACTAACCAATCTAATCAAATAGACCACAGCCTTGTTTAACTCAATGAAACTGGAGCCACGACATGTAGGATGGGTCATAGTGGAGAGTTCTGACAAAATGTGGTCCACTGGAGAAGGAAATGTCAAACCACTTCAGTATTCTTTCCTTGAGAACCCCATGAACAGTATGAAAAGGCAGAAAGTTAGGACACTGAAAGATGAACTCCCCAGGTCAGTAGGTGCCCAATATGCTACTGGAGATCAGAGGAGAAATAACTCAAGAAAGAATGAAGAGACAGGGCCTAAGGAAAAACACCACCCAGTGGTGGATGTGACTAGTGATGGAAGCAAGGTCTGATGCTATAAAGAGCAATATCACGTAGGAACCTGGAATGTTAGGTCCATGAATCAGAGTAATGTGGAAGTGGTCAACAGGAGATGGAAAGAGTGAACATTGACATTGTAAGAATCAGCAAACTAAAATGGACTGGAATTGGTGAATTTAACTCAGAGGACCCTTATATCTACTACTATGGCAAGAATCCCTTAGAAGAAATGGAGTAGCCATCAGAGTTAACAAAAGAATCCAAAATGCAGCACTTGGATGCAATCTCAAAAACAATAGAATGATCTCTGTTCATTTCCAAGGCAAACCATTCAATATCACGGTAATCCAAGTCTATGCTCCGACCAGTAATGCTGAAGAAGCTGAAGTTGAACGGTTCTATGAAGACGTGCAAGATCTTTTAGAACTAACACCAAAAATGATGTCCTTTTCATTATAGGGGCTGGAATGCAAAAGTAGGAAGTCAAATAACACCTGGAGTAACAGGCAAATGTGGACTTGGAATACAGAAAGAAGTGGGGCAAAGGGTTGCCAAAGGAATGCACTGCTCATAGCAAACAACCTCTTCTAACAACACAAGAGAAGACTCCACACATGGACATCACCAGATGGTCAACACCAAAATCAGATTGATTATATTCTTTGCAGCCAAAAATGGAGAGGCTCTATACAGTCAGCAAAAACAAGACTGGGAGCTGACTGTGGCTCATATCATGGACTCCTTATTGCCAAATCCAGACTTAAATTGAAGAAAGTAGGGAAAACCACTAGACCATTCAGGTATGACCTAAATCAAATCCCTTACGATCATACAGTGGAAGTGAGAAATAGATTTAAGGGACTAGATCTGATAGACAGAGTGCCTGATGAACTATGGATGCAGGTTCGTGACACTGTATTGGAGACAGGCATCAAGACCATCCCCAAGAAAAAGAAATGCAAAAATGAAAAATGACTAAGGAGGCCTTACAAATAGCTGTGAATAGAAGAGAAGCAAAAAGAAAAGGAGAAAAGGAAAGATATACTCATTTGAATGCAGAGTTCCACAGAATAGCAAGGAGAGTTAAGAAAGCCTTCCTCATTGACTGGTGCAAAGAAATAGAGGAAAACAATACAACAGGAAAGACTAGAGATCTTTTCAAGAAAATTAGAAATACCAAGGGAATATTTCATGCAAAGATGGGCTCAATAAAGGACAGAAATGGTATGGATCTAACAGAATCAGAAGATATAAGAAGAGGTGGTAAGAATACACAGAAGAACTGTATAAAAAAGATATTCATGATCCAGATAATCATAATGGTGTGATCACTCACCTAGAGCCAGACATCCTGGAATGTTAAGTCAAGTGGGCCTTAGGAAGCATCACTATGAACAAAACTAATGGATGTGATGGAATTCCAGTTGAGCTATTTCAAATCCTGAAAGATGATGCTATGAAAGTGCTGCACTAAACTCAGCAATGGCCACAGGCCTGAAAAAGGTCAGTTTTCATTCCAATCCCAAAGAAAGGCAATGCCAAAGAATGCTCAAACTACCACACAATTGCACTCATCTCACACACTAGTAAAGTAATGCTCAAAATTCTCCAAGCAGGCTTCAACAATACATGAACTTGAACTTCCACATGTTCGAGCTGGTTTTGAAAAGCCAGAGGAACCAGAGATCAAATTGCCAACATCTGCTGGATAAGGAAAAAAAAAAAAGAGTTCTAAAAAACATCTATTTCTGCTTTATTGACTATGCCAAATCCTTTGACTGTGTAGATCACAATAAACTGTGAAAAATTTTGAAAGAGATTGGAATACCAGGCCACTTGACCTGCCTCTTGAGAAATCTATACGCAGGTCAGGAAGCAACAGTTAGAATTGGACATGAAACAGCAGATTGGTTCCAACTAGGAAAATGAGTACATCAATGCTATATATTGTCACCCTGCTTATTTATCTTATATGTAGAGTACACCATGAGAAACACTGGGCTGGATGAAGTACAAGGTGGAATCAGGATTGCCAGGAAAAATATCAATAACTTCAGATATGCAGATGACACAATCGTTATGACAGAAAGGGAAGAAGAACTAAAGAGCCTCTTGATGAAAGTGAAAGAGGAGAGTCAAAAAGTTGACTTAAAGCTCAATATTCAGAAAATGAAGATCATGGCATCTGGTCCCATCACTTCATGGCAAATAGATGGGGAAACAGTGGCAGGCTTTATTTTTTGTTGCTCCAAAGTCACTGCAAATTGAGACTGCCGCCAGGAAATTAAAAGATGCTTACTCCTTGGAAGGAAAGTTATGACCAACCTAGACAGCATATTAAAAAACAGAGACATTCCTTTGCTAACAATGGTCTGTCTAGTCAAGGCTATAGTTTTTCTATTAGTCAGGTACGGATGTGAGTGTTGGACTCTGAAGAAAGCTGAGTGCCGAAGAATTGATGCTTTTTAACTGTGGTGTTGGAGAAGACTCTTGAGAGTCCTTTGAACTGCAAGGAGATCCAACCAGTCTATCCTAAAGGAGATCAGTCCTGAATATGCATTGGAAGGACTGATGCTGAAGCTGAAACTTCAGTAGTTTGGCCACCTAATGTGAAGAGCTGACTCATTTGAAAAGACCCTGGTGCTGGGAAAGATTAAAGGCAGGAGGAGAAGGGTACAACAGAGTTGGATGGCATCACTGACTCAACTGACATGAGTTTGGGTAAACTCCGGGAGTTGGTGATGGACAGGGAGGCCTGTTGTGCTGCAGTCCATGTGGTCGCAAAGAGTCAGACACGACCGAGAGACTTAACTGAAATGATGTAACAATTACTGATGGTGACCTTTCTTTAAGAAATGATTTGTGTATTTTATTTCAAAGATGTTTCTGAGCCTACCTTTGCAACTGTTTTTTCTCCTGCATCAATGTCACTGACCAGAGATTAACTATAAATCATCTGGAACTATGAGGCAGCAGAATAGGATGTAATTAGAAAGGTTCATGACAAGGCGTCCTCTTCCATTTCCCACTGGGGTGTCCTTCCATGTATATGTTTTAGATCGCTGACAAAACAAATAAAAATAAAATCAACAATGAAAAGAAATGAACACTAATCACTTTTTAAATAGGAGCAAACCCCTTTTCAGAAATCTTTTTAAATGTTTACTTTGTATAGCATAACATTTGTTTCGAAACCTAAAATTCACAAAACAGTACACTGTAGAAGTCTAGTTCCCAATCGCTGTACCTCAAATAAGTAGTTTTGTATCTGAATGAGGATTAAAAAACAGCATCTTGAAGAAAATTCTGAAAATACTGCATGCATGTTCAAGATAATACATGTATTAGTTTTTCTGATTTTTTACACTAATAACATTATAGTATTAACAATATTCAGCAATTTCTTCTGTTTATATATGTCTTATATTTATGTCTGTATCTCAGTGGTCAATTCATATCAGTGCATAAACCCATTCTTCATTCACAGTTCAGCTACACAGAAGCCTTACTGCTATATCATTTCTTATTTATCTACCAATAAATGAATAAGTACCTTATTTCAACATTATTTTGCTATGAGAAACAGCAGTACAATCAGCAATAGTGCAATAAATAACCCTACATATATTACTTTTTGTACATACAAATATACCTGTACAATCAACTCCATGAATGAAAATTACCAGGGAAAATGATTATATAATGGCATGTTTAAAAAATAAAATTATAAAGAGATTTATTTGCTATCAATTACTTAATGCCTGTGTCAACCACTAGAATATTAACACTGTAATTCTGTCTTCTTTGATAAAATTTAGTGCCATTCCAAAAACACTGTTCTGCTACATGTATGTTGCTGTTGAATGAATGAATTCTATGAACCTTATGGAATTTCACATTGCTTATCTAATAGATTATTAGGCCTATATATTTTCAACCTACATGCTCTCTGTCTGGAACACTTGGTACCATTAACTATCATTTTCATTTTGAAACATTTTATACTATTGGCTTCTTTAGGCTTACCACTCTCTCCTAGTTTATACCATTATACTATGGGCTTAACCTCATGATATTGGCTTCTCTTTTTCATTCTTTGTTGTTGTTCTCTGGGCCCTGTTCAAATACCTAAATGTATTTGTTGGACTACATTGTGCATTCATCTATTCTTATCTAAATAATCTCATGCAGTCCCTCCTTTCACCTACCGTGGTGTGGCCTCCCCCTTACATACCGTCAGCACCATCTTTAGATGCCCATGTTAAACGGCCTTCTGGATGCTTGAAAACATCCGTTTTTAGTGGTCACATCCCCACCACCCACTCTGTGGCTTATGCTGGAATACCCTACTGTACATGTCTAGGCCACAATTCTCTCTGAGACTGTTCACTAGGCACCTAATTTCCTGAATCCTGTTTCCCTAAAATCCATTCTTGCCACAGCAGACACAGTGATCACTCACCATTCCAATGCAGGTACTATCACTTTTCTGTTTCAAGCCACAGAGTGGCTCCTCGGTGTCCTTACTTTCCTTGTATACATTACCCAGTCTTCCTCCTGATCATCACTGTCTCTCAGGCACAACAGTCCCCTTTACATTCCACTAGTCATCTGTCAAATGTTTACTGAGCAGCTATTACATGTCAGTCTTTACTTTCACTGATAGAAACACTGCCAATAAAAAATGTGAGGTGGTCAAAAGGTACAAACTGCTAGTTATAAAATAAATACATCATAGGATGTAAAGTACAGCATGAGGATTATAGCTAACAATAGTGTGCTGTGTATTTGAACCTTGCTTCCAGAGCAGATCTTAAATGTTCTTATTATGACAAAAAAAAAAAAAAATTAACTAGGTATAGTAAAGAATGTAGCTAGACACTGTGGTGATTATTTCATAATATGTACAAATAATGAATCATGTTATACCTGAAATAAATATGATATCAATTATAGGTCATTAAAAATTTTTAAAGGGAAAAGGCCTGTTTTTGTATCACTCAGTTTTAAGTGGAAAACAGGAAATACAACAGATACAAATAAATACACATTATGGCAAGTGGTAGAAAGAACTAAGAATGAGGGGAAAAAACAGGTTAAGGGTCATAAAGTGATGAGAGATACAATACTTATAATAGAATTGCTAGTAAAAGCCATAGATATAACTGAGGAACAGCTCAGTAAGATTGTAGAGGAGCAGTTACAGATGACCTACAGAACATTTTCCATGCACTGAAAAAAGAATGAGATCAAAGTGCCTGGATGGTGCTGAGTGAATGAGCTAGGAGAAGGAATTGAGGATGGCTTATCAGGAGGGGAAGACTATGTAGAGCCCTGTTGGACATAAAAATTCTTTGGCTTTTCTTGTGAGAGTGGAACACCAGAGATAAGACATGATCTAACTTCACATTCAGAAAGATCACTCTCAGAGTAGTGTGGAAAATACAGTGGGTGCATATGGAAACAAGAGAGAAAAAAAAAAAGAGGGAGATTTCTTGGAGGCCAATGCAAAAATTTCAAACTAGATCTGCTAATGAATTTCATGTGAAAGATGAACAGACATTCAGGACAAAATTGTGCTTTTCTGTTTGTTCGTTTTCGCTTGAGCAATTAGAAGATACAGCAAATTGACCAATTTTAGAAAAAGCTGCTACTAGGGAGGTGGGTAGAGTCTTTCCTTGTTCATAGGTCAGTTACCTGAAGTGGATCCAAAAACGGGGAGAAAGAAACAGCCAGTGAGGTCAAAGGATGGAGTTCGAAAGTACTCCACAGAGGGAATGATCAGCACTGTCAAATGCTGCCAAAAGTTCAGAAAGGTGAGAAAGGAAGAATGATTATCGGATTAGGCGATGTCGAGGCATTCATGACCTTGAGAACTGCAATTATTATGGAATTATGGGCATATAAAATGTGTACAATATGCAGTCAGAGGAGTGCAGGTGAAGACAGAGGGAACACAGACAACTCCTAAGTTTTTACTGTAAAAGGAAAAAAAAAAAACATGATAGTTTCTATAGCGATGTGAGGTCAAGAAAATATTGTTTGAAGTGGGGCTAAGACAGCATATGTGGTGACAATGGGAAAGCAAAAGTGAAATTTAAAAACAAACAAACAAACAAACAAATGATGTGACTGCAAGAGACAGGGGTGGCGGATGCAATTTAGGATGGATGAGCTTCCAGGGTACTTTCATTTCTTTGAGTTTTTGCTTTGTGTACTTTAAGGTTCTATTTTTAAGTTTACAAACATTTAAGATTGTTATTTCCCCTTGGTGAACTGATCCTTTTATCGATATATAATATCTTCTTTCATCCCTGGTAATTTGCTTTGAGATCTACTTCAGAGAGTAACATAGCCACTCAAACCTTCTTTGATTAGCTTTTGCAGAGCATTACTTTTTCTATCCTTTTGACCTTAACCAATATATATATCATTAACTTTGAAGTGAGTTTCTTATGGACAATATAGAGTTGTGTTGTTTTCTTAATACCTTTTAACAAGTTATATTTTTTAATAGGTGCCTTAAAATAAACTTCCAGAAATGTAGTTATTGACTGATTTGGATTACTCTTTTTTGTTGTCTTCTTTCCTGCTTTTTATTTCCCTTTTTCTCTTTTATGTTGAGTTATTTGAATATTATGTTCCAGCTTAATGTATCAATTGTAATTTTAAATATATCTCTTTGGAAAATTTATTTTGCAGAGAAAAAAAAAAAAAAAAAACCCTAGGATTTAAAATGCATACTTTTCACAGGCTACTTAAAATCAACATCTTTCTACTTCAAGTGAAATTATATATATATATATATATATATATATACACACAAAAATATAGGTAAACTATACAGATATACTATAAACTATCCTCTAGAGTTCTTAAAGCATGTTTAGCAAGTATGTGCATGTATGTATACAATATATGTGTGTGTATATACATAAGGCAATTGCCAAACAATTGCAAATATTGACTTAAATATATATCATTTCTGTTGTTCATCCTTTCTTCCTGATATTTCAGTGTTCTAGGTTTCCTTCTAGTATCATTTCCTTTATGCCTGAAGAAATTTTAGCAACAATTTTAGAGCTTATTTGTTGGTGATGAATTTTCTTAGTTTTTCTTCATCTGAAAATATCTTTATTTCATCATCATTTCAGAAAGATATTTTCACTGGCTATATAATTTAGCATTTGACAGTTCTTTTTTCTCAATACTTTAAATGTTGTTCAAGTTCCTTCTTCCATGGCTTCTGGTGAAAATTTTCTAATTATTAATTAAAGATTAATTATTAATCTCTAACATCTGAATTATTGTTACCCTAAAGGTAATGCATTGTTTCTCTCTCTGCTGCCACTGTAGTTACCAATGTCAGTGAACTATCTATGGTCCAGGGCACAGAGAAAACAGAAAAAGACAAAAGAAAAAACAAGTTATAG
Organism: Bos grunniens; assembly: GCF_055505025.1. Lineage (NCBI taxonomy): Eukaryota > Metazoa > Chordata > Mammalia > Artiodactyla > Bovidae > Bos > Bos grunniens. The sequence goes on along the minus strand of NC_141170.1, from coordinate 109,621,895 downwards.
GGTTTTTTTTAAACTTACGCTTAGCTTTAGAAGTTGAGGTTCCTGCTCTTTAAGTCAGAGGCAGAAAGCTTCTCCTGGAGCCCTCTGTCTGCATTATCATGCGCTATCCAGGTTTACCACTAAGCTAAGTTCATGTGTTGGGGCTAGAGGGAACAGGGAGGAAAATAAAAAATTCAGATCACATAGGTTACTTAGAATCTGGTCAAGCAGTTCCTATTTACTTTCAATCCTCAAATACATTCCCCATGCATTCTGACTAGATCTTATCATTGTATTCCATGGAAAGTCAGGGGGGCATATCCACATATGCCCTGAACAGAACACATATGCCCACCATATTACCTGAACAGAATCCTAAGGAAATTTCTTATGTTTTCATCTAGGATTAAGAAAATAAAGGGTTTAAAGAAATAATTTAAATGGAAAGTAGAAGCAAAGATTGTTTTCCTGTTTCTACCTCATTGTTTCTTAATCTACATTTAAGTTAATAAGAGTATTTCAGTATACCAACATGTACCTATTTTACACATGCTATCATATGTGATACTCTTTCTGTCTTGTACACAGGTATGTTACTTTTAATACAAGTACTTATGCTAAGCAAGAGACACTGTTCTGAAACTTGACTCTGTTATCCAACCTACCCAACATACTCTGGGAATAATTTGATCAGTATGCCTGTGGTTTGTATGCCAAAACCATTGTAAAAAAAAAAGTTTGAACTTATAAAAACATTATGGATCAATGTGTTGGAGTATGTTCATGTCTGATACAACTCGTAAGAATATTCAGTTCAGTTCAGTTCAGTCGCTCAGTCGTGTCCGACTCTTTGCGACCCCATGAATCGCAGCACGCTAGGCCTCCCTGTCCATCACCAGCTCCCGGAGTTCACTCAGACTCACGTCCATCGAGTCAGTGATGCCATCCAGCCATCTCATCCTCTGTCATCCCCTTCTCCTACTGCCCCCAATCCCTCCCAGCATCAGAGTCTTTTCCAATGAGTCAACTCTTCGCATGAGGTGGCCAAAGTACTGGAGTTTCAGCTTCAGCATCATTCCTTCCAAAGAAATCCCAGGGCTGATCTCCTTCAGAATGGACTGGTTGGATCTCCTTGCAGTCCAAGGGACTCCCAAGAGTCTTCTCCAACACCACAGTTCAAAAGCATCAATTCAGTCTGTCTAAAATGCTTCTGAGTCAAATTATTGAAAGAGGATGCTGCTATGTCTGCTGCTAAGTCGGTTCAGTCCTGTCCGACTCTGTGCGACCCCACAGATGGCAGCCCACCAGGCCCCCCTGTCCCTGAGATTCTCCAGGCAAGAACACTGGAGTGGGCTGCCATTTCCTTCTCCAATGCATGAAAGTGAAGTCGTTCAGTCGTGTCTGACCCTTAGTGACCCAATGGACTACAGCCCATCAGGCTTCTCCATCCATGTGATTTTCCAGGCGAGAGTACTGGAGTGGGGTGCCATTGCCTTCTCTGATTGAAAGAGGCTATGTCACTAAAACCCTGTAACAGAGTCTCCCTATACTGGCTACTGCTCCAATTCCAGTTCCTCTATAAGAATCACAGTGATTTTCATGAAATAGTTTCATTTTCTGTAAAATTCACCTACAAAATCACTCAAAAATATTTGCAAGCACCACACCATGAGGTTATAGGCAATTTGGAGTAACAGTCTTATAATACTTATGAGTATTAAAATTTCCTTTTTATAAGTTATAAGGCTAGTAACTTCAACTAATAACTTTGGGCTTCCCTCATAGCTCAGTTGGTAAAGAATCCACCTGCAATGCAGGAGACCCTAGTTCAATCCCTGGGTCGGGAATATCCACTGGAGAAGGGATAGATAGGCTACCCACTACAGTATTCTTGGGCTTCCCTTGTGGCTCAGCTAGTAAAGAATCTTCCTGCAATGTGGGAGACCTGGGTTCAAACCCTGGGTTGGGAAGATGCCCTGGAGAGGGGAAGGGCTATCCACTCCAGTATTCTGGTCTGGAGAATTCGATAGACTGTATAGTCCATGGGGTCACCAAGAGTCGGGCACAACTGAGCAAGCTTCACTTTCACTTATGCACTTTCAAGACTAATAAAGTTATATGCTTACAAGTAAGATTATAGGTATTTGAATAGCTGACAGTTTCAAGAAATAAAACCACCCACTTCACAATATTCCACAACTATAAATTAAAGAACATAATTTTATTATTTGAGGTACAATGAAAAACATGTTATTATTGGCCCACACTCTGTACATTTATCTACATAAAATGGAAACCTGGAACTTTAAATCTAAGGTGAGGAAGTGAGAATACTTTGCATTTGTGATGAAATTTCAGAGTCAGTCAGTGAAAGGATAATCACGAAGATGTGCTACTTTACTAAATTGTCAGTGTACTTAACTACCTTTAGGGAAAACCACTACTAATGTTTGAGAATTCTTAATGCCTTAGGGTTCTTTTCCTGTGCTATGACATGATAATCAGATATGCCAGGCTTTAAAGGCTCTGTCTCTGCCAACTCATTAATACATTTCTCAAAAAGTTCCATAAACAGACGGGAATCTAAGCTGCCTCTGTCTTCAGAGACTTCTGTCAAGAATTTAGGAGCTCTCTTGTTGTAAAGACAAAATTAAATAAAAGCAAAATTGAAAATGTCAATCCTTACTAAGAAAATGACATTTAAGTTATATTCAACTCCAAATGGTCTTAACATGGTAAAAAATTATAATTTCTAATCCAAAATATTTAAATATCTAAATCATATGTTAATGAGGCATATTCTTCTGAGCTCTGTAAAGCCTGTGAGAAAGTATCATATTATTCTCTTGCTTCACCAAAGCAGTGTTACAAGTAACAGCTGACACTTCCAAGGAGCAAAATCTAGGCCTAATAAAGATAACTCTTTGTCACCAGAGAAGCAGACCTTGTAACATGTGCCTAGCCAGATTTCAAAATTCCTTAAACAGTGTTGACTTCCCCAGCTGACTGGTAGTTGACAGCAAACACATACACAGGTGAATCAATGGAGGTGAATAGAAGTACCCAACTATGTCAACCCAAATTACAGTCACAAAATTTGAAGCCAAATACTTTGTTTAAAACCATTAGATAGTTTATTACACAGCAAGAGCTAACTGAAACAACCAAATGTAAAGGGTACTCTAAATGAATAATTGATATTAAGCCACAAAATAACATACGATAGACTTTTAAATTCTTCAGTGTGACACAATCCTCAAGCTGCTATGTACATTAGATACAATACTACTTCAAATTTAATTCCTTTTAACTACTTCATCACAGTTAAGCTTCCACTTGAGAAGATCGGCATGAGAAATTTATCACATTCACGTAAATGAATCATAAAAATTAAACTTAAGGAATATTTATTTACTTCAATTAATTTTAACATGATTGATTTTTAGTTCCTGCACATATAAATCAATCATTTTTGATAACTTGATACTTTAAATATATGTTATTACAATAAGAAGTCTGAAATAACCTTGAATTTCTTATTTTGAAGTAGTATTCTCTATTTTATTACTTTTGATTAGCAGTGCCTAATTTTGAATATAAATGCATTATTAAACATATATTTAAGGATTTCCTCATGGACTGTTGAAAAAAAGTAAAAAAAAAAAAGTCATCAAGCTATCATATTTGTTTAGAATAGAGAACCTGAAATGCGGGTTGAAACCACTGTTCTGTTATACAGTCTCTTAAAGCATCAGTAACAGCTGGGCAATTTACTTTCAGTTGTTACTATCTAGAGTAAGCAGCTTGTCCATGGCCAAGTCAGTAATTATAGAATCAAATGGTACATCAACTTCCTTCCAAGGTTTAATTTGGCACACAGTGCTTTGAAAATAAAACCATCGTAAAACATTACAACTCTTGGATCTAACATCCTACCAGTGTTTCTGACCTCCTCAGGGGAAATAAATTGAAATCCTTTCATTAATAAGTTAACAGAATCATTTCAAAATTGAATTTTGATAGTAATCTCCTTGAAATTGCTTATAAAGAACATTAGTATATGGCTGTTTCTTATGCTAACCAGATAATGTCATTTTAACCATAGGACCTTAAAATATCAATGCCGGGTTCTGTGTTAGTTAATTTCTTTTGTGTGTGTGTGTGTGTTAGTTAATTTCTTGGCAATAAAATAACTTTCAATCTGATTATTCTTGATTTAAACATGTGCTAATTCTTTTGTTTAATTTCTCAGTAAGTTTGATAGAATGCTTAGATTGTATTAAAATACAGATATCTACTCAAGTATAGATATTCTACAGTGTGTGAGTGTGTGTGTGTGTGTTAGTCACTCAGTCGTGTCCAACTCATTGTGACCCCATGGACTTTAGCCTGCCAGGCTCCTCTGTCCATGGGATTCTCCAGGCAAGAATACTGGAATGGGTAGCCATTCCCTTCACCAGGGGATCTTTCCAATCCAGAGACTGAACCTGGGTCTCCTGCATTGCAGGCAGATTCTTTTCTGTCTGAACCATCAGGGAAGCTCATTCTATAATAGTAGGAGGTAAATAGGATCATATTTTATAGATATTGCCTAGGTGGTGTCATACCTAAGGTGTTAGTGGTTAAAGAACTACACAATGGAAAATTACTCAGCTATTAAAAAGAATGCATTTGAATCAGTTCTAATGAATGAGATGGATGAAACTGGAGCATATTATACAGAGCAAAGTAAGCCAGAAAGAAAAACACCAATACAGTATACTAATGCATATATATGGAATTTAGAAAGATGGTAACCATGACCCTATATGTGAGACAGGAAAAGAGACACAGATTTAAAAACAGACTTTTGGACTCTGTGGGAGAAGGCAAGGGTGGAATGATTTGAGAGAATAGCATTGAAACATGTATATTATCATATGTGAAATAGACCACCAGTCCTGTTTGATGCATGAGACAGGATACCCAGGGCTGGTGAACTGGGATGACCCAGAGGGATGGGATGTGGAAGGAGGTGGGAGGGGGTTTCAGGATGGAGAACACATGTACACCCATGGCTGATTCATGTCAATGTATGGCAAAAACCACCACAATATTGTAATTATCCTCCAATTAAAAAAAAAAAAAGGCTTTCTCTGCATCTATTGAGATAATCATATGGCTTTTATTTTTCAATTTGTTAATGTGGTGTATTATACTGAATGATTTGCAGATGTTGAAGAATGCTTGCATTCCTGGGATAAAGCCCCCTTGGTCATGGTGTATGATCTTTCTAATGTGTTGTTGGATTCTGATTGCTAGAATTTTGTTAAGGATTTTTGCATCTATGTTCATCAGTGATATTGGCCTGTAGTTTTCTTTTTTCGTTGCATCTTTGTCAGGTTTTGGTATTAGGGTGATTGTGGCCTCATAGAATGAGTTTGGAAGTTTACCTTCCTCTGCAATTTTCTGGAAGAGTTTGAATAGGATAGGTGTTAACTCTTTTCTAAATTTTTGGTAGAATTGAGCTGTGAAGCCATCTGGACCTGGGTTTTTGTTTGCTGGAAGAAAGCCTTTGACAAAATTCAACATCCATTTATGATAAAAACTCTCCAGAAAGCAGAAATAGAAGGAACATACCTCAACATAATGAAAGCTATATATGACAAACCCACAGCAAACATTATCCTCAATGGTGAAAAATTGAAAGCATTTCCCCTAAAGTCAGGAACAAGACAAGGATGCCAACTCTCACCACTACTATTCAATATAGTTTTGGAAGTCTTGGCCACAGCAATCAGAGCAGAAAAAGAAATAAAAGGAATCCAAATTGGAAAAGAAGAAGTAAAACACTCACTGTTTTCAGATGACATGATCCTCTACATAGAAAACCCTAAAGACTCCAGCAGAAAATTACTAGAACTTATCAATGAATATAGTAAATCTGAAGGATATAAAATCAACAACAGAAATCCCTTGCATTCCTATACACTAATAATGAGAAAATAGAAAGAGAAATTAAGGAAAGCATCCCATTCACCATTGCAATGAAAAGAATAAAATACTTAGAAATATATCTACCTAAAGAAACTAAAGACCTATATATAGAAAACTATAAAACAATGGTGAAAGAAATCAAAGAGGACACTAATAGATGGATAAATATACCATGTTCATGGATTGGAAGAATCAATATAGTGAAAATGAGTATACTACCGAAAGCAATCTATAGATTCAATGCAATCCCTATCAAGCTACCAACGGCATTTTTTCACAGAGCTAGAACCAATAATTTCACAATTTGTATGGAAATTAAAAAAAAAACCCTCGAATAGCCAAAGCAATCTTGAGAAAGAAGAATGGAACTGGAGGAATCAACCTGCCTGACTTCAGGCTCTCCTACAAGGCCACAGTCATCAAGAGAGTATGGTACTGGCAGAAAGACAGAAATATAGATCAATGGAACAAAATAGAAAGCCCAGAGATAAATCCACGCACCTATGGACACCTTATCTTTGGCAAAGGAGGCAAGAATATACAGTGGAGAAGAGACAATCTCTTTAACAAGTGGTGCTGGGAAAACTGGTCAACCACTTGTAAAAGAATGAAACTAGAACACTTTCTAACACCATACACAAAAATAAACTCAAAATGGATTAAAGGTCTAAATGTAAGACAAGAAACTATAAAACTCCTAGAGGAGAATATAGGCAAAACACTCTCTGACATATATCACAGCAGGATCCTCTATGACCCACCTCCTAGAATATTGGAAATCAAAGTAAATATAAACAAATGGGACCTAACTAAAATTAAAAGCTTCTGCACCACAAAGGAAACTCTAAGCAAGGTCAAAAGACAGCCTTCAGAATGGGAGAAAATAATAGCAAATGAGGCAACTGACAAACAACTAATCTCAAAAATATACAAGCAGCTGATGCAGCTCAATTCCAGAAAAATAAAAGACACAATCAAAAAATGGGCCAAATAAGTAAATACACATTTCTCCAAAGAAGACATACAGATGGCTAACAAACACATGAAAAGATGCTCAACATCACTCATTATCAGAGAAATGCAAATTAAAACCACAATGAGGTACCATTTCACACAGTCAGAATGGCTGTGATCCAAAAGCCTACAAGCCATAAATGCTGGAGAGGGTGTGGAGAAAAGGGATCCCTCTTAAACTGTTGGTGGGAATGCAAACTAGTACAGGCCCTATGGATAACAGTGTGGAGATTCCTTAACAAACTGGAAATAGAACTGCCTTATGACCCAGAAATTCCACTGCTGGGCATACATACCAAGGAAACCAGAACTGAAAGAGACACATGTACCCCGATGTTCATTGCAGCCCTGTTTATAATAGCCAGGACATGGAAGCAACCTAGATGTCCATCAGCAGACGAATGGATAAGAAAGCTGTGGTACATATACACAATGGAGTATTACTCAGCCATTAAAAAGAATACATTTGAATCAGTTCTAATGAGGTGGATGAAACTGGAGCCTATTATACAGAGTGAAGTAAGCCAGAAAGAAAAACACCAATACAGTATACTAACGCATATATATGGAATTTAGAAAGATGGTAATGATAACCCTGTATGTGAGACAGCAAAAGAGTCACAGACTATATAGAACAGTCTTTTGGACTCTGTGGGAGAGGGCGACGGTGGGATGATTTGGGAGTATGGCATTGAAACGTGTATAATATCATATAAGAAACGAATCGCCAGTCCAGGTTTGATGCATGATACAGGATGCCTGGGGCTGGTGCACTGGGATGACCCAGAGGGATGGTACGGGGAGGGAGGTGGGAGGGGGATTCAGAATGGGGAACACGTGTATACCCGTGGCAGATTCATGTTGATGTATGGCAAAACCAATACAATATTGTAATTAACCTCCAATTAAAATAAATAAATTTAAATTAAAAAATAATAATAAAATTAAATAAAGTTAAAAAAAAAAAGAACTTGCCTGCCAATACAGGAGACTTAAGAGATATTGGTTCAATCCCTAGATCAGGAAGATTTCCTGAAGGAAAGCACAGTAACCCAGTCCAGTATTCTTGCCTGGAAAATTCCATGGTTAGAGGAGCCTGGCGGGCCACAAACTATAGGGTCGCAAAGAGTTGGACACGACTAAAGTGACTTAACATGTAACATGCACACGTGCACATGTTGTTTGTAAATACTGATGAGTTTAAAAAAATAAGTGGCCAATTTACTAAAAATTCAGATGGCCAAAGCAACATGTTGGTAACAATGTATTGCTAATTAAAAGCTAGGAGTTCTAGGTTTTGTAACTACCATTCTAAAGGAATTTATTAACGATAAAGTCATCTAAATGAATTCACTGTTGTTGTTTAGTTGCTAAGTCTTGTCTGACTCTTTTGTGACCCCACCACTGTGCTACCAGGGAAGTCCCAAGTAAATACCTTAGATACTATCAAACAAACACACCAGTGATCCTTTTCCAAATAATGAAAAAATGAAATATTTTGAAATAACATTTTTTATATGGTTGGTTATCTTTTTTAGTCTTAAAGGAATGATAAGAAGTGGGCTTCCATAAACATTAACTAGTCTCAGAGACATTTATGCAAAATACAACTTTCTATTCTATTCCTCCTTCCCCTGGTGAATCAGGATTTTAGAAAGTAGGGGTAACGATGTACATTTCTAGGAAGCAAGTCCAGAATTTGATTGACTAAATACTTAAATAATTTTTTAAAATAGAGCACTTATAAATGAATGTTTTTATGTTGATATACTATCCAGTGCTTATTTTTATATCTTATTTTATATCTACTGCTACCTTTGACATACATTCTATGCAAATGTCTCTCAACCTCACTTATTTCACTACTCAAAATAAGCATATGATGTAGAGATTCTTATGCTGCAGGTGTAGAAACTATGGTGAAAAAAGATTGTAGCCAAAGTCACATAAATATTAAGGAATAAAGCCAGGATGCAACTCAGGTCTATCGGACTTCAAAGATGATAATAATTTTTCATCTAAATACTCTAACACTTTACTTTGATTCTTCAGGTCTTAAGCTGACTACAGTAATCAAATGCAGTAAATGAAATCTACTACAAATGCTGTCACTGTGTGGAGATATTCAGAAATATGTTTTTAAATTATATGATGAACAGACACTGAGCATAGAAGGAACCATTAAGAGAAAATTAGTAGCATCTGAATTTAAATATGTTGTATTTCTTTAAAGCTTCTACTGTACCCAACATTTAGGAAAGGCTGTGAAAACTGCATAAAATAAATATATAAAGCATTATCAAAGAGTTATAAGGTAGGTGAGATTCTTATAGGAACAAAACATTTACAAAGTATTCATTACCTTATTGATGGATGTGCTTTCATTCTACTCACAAACATGTATTTTTTTCTTGTAATATCTTTGATTATTTCCTTTTTTAAATAGACTTTTACAAACAATGTATTTAAAGCTGCACCAAGTAAGCTTTGGTACATTGTATTTCATTTTAGTTTATATATCTTGAGATTAAGTATTAAGTTATCTTGAGATTTATTCTTTGATGCATTTGTAATTTAGGAGTGGATATTTTTATTTCCTCCTACATATAGTTTCCCAAATTTCTTTGCTATTGGGTACTGATTTTATTCTATAAAGGCTAGAAAATATACTTTGTAAGATTTTAATGCTTTAAATATATTGAGGCTTGTTTTATAGTCTAGCATATGATCTAGCCTGGAAATATTTCACATTAACTTGAAATGAATGTGTATGTTGTTATGGGTAGAATGTTCTATAGTTGTAAGTTAGTTGGGCTATTGGTGGAGGGTTCTATAGCATTTACTCTCAATTGGTTTATTGTTCAAATCCTCTGTTTCCTCATTCATCTCCTAATTAGCTGTCATAATCAATATAGAAAGTGAGGCATTGAATCCTTCAACTATTATTGCATTGCCTATTTTCCATTCTGTCAATTTGTGCTTTATATATATGTTGTTAAGTGCATATATATTTCTAATTTTTTGTTTTCTTGATACATTAACACTTTCATCATGAAATATTCTATTTGTTTCTAGTTATTTTTGTACTAAAGTTTGTTTTGCCTGACATTAGTATACCCAATCCAGCTCTCTTCTGATTAATGTTCTCATCCACATCTTTCCATTCCATTCCAACAGAATCAATTCATTTTGCCCATTCATTTTCTATTTCCATCAACTAATTTGTGTTTGAACCTCAAGTGTCCCTACAGACAGTACATAGTAGGACTGGATTTTTTAATCCATTCTATCAATCTCTCCCTTTTGAATGGAATGTCTAATCCATTTATATTGAGGGTTATTGCTCACATGGCAGATTTCTATCTGCCATTTTATGATTTATTTAATATTTCTCTTATTCTTTTGGTTCCTTTACTTTCAATTATGGCCTTCCTTTGTTTTAAATAGTTATTTGCTAGTGTACCATTAACATTTTTTTTTTATTTTCCTCAAATAAATATTCACTATATTGCTGCAAGCTTTTGACTAATTTAGAGTTCTGAAAAGTTTGATTTTGACTTTTTAGCCATTGTTCTCATTCTTTTTATGGAATTCAGGGTTTCTGAAGGTCCCTATTCTGCCATCCATTTGGGCCATTTTTTGACTGACATATTAAAACTATCATAATGACTAACCTGGTTACAGCTTTATATTTCCAACTAACTATTAATTTTAAAAAGTATAAATGAAACTACACCAATGATAAATTTTATCTGTTACTTTTTAAGAACCTAGTTTCTGTTATATTAGCTATCAAATTCACATTCTAAAGAATCCTTTTAATAACAAAATGAGTTTATAAAATTCCCAAGGCAAAATCATATACTTCTAAGTAATTAATTATAAATATTGATGCTCTTCTTTTACATATCTGATTTTTCATATTAATTCCAAATTAGATTATCTGCTATCAACTAAATCTAAAATTATCTATAGAGATTACTACAGCTTCTGTGTTTCAAAATGTATCAAAGAAAATTGAAAAAACATTTTTAATGACTTTAAAATGCCTAACTTTACATAAAACAAGTTAAAATGAAAACACATGCCGTATATGATATTTCTGTAAATTATCACCTACTGTCATGAGTATGTACAGATAAAATGAATTTATAAAGTTATCTAAGCCAAACTTCCATTATCTCATTAATAGAGGGTAACCCAAATTTTATTTGTATACCTACATGACCACAGGAAAAACCATAGCCTTGACTAGATGGACCTTTGTCGGCAAAGTAATGTCTCTGCTTTTGAATATGCTATCTAGGTTGGTCATAACTTTCCTTCCAAGGAGTAAGCGTCTTTTAATTTCCTGGCTGCAGTCACCAACTGCAATGATTTTGGAGCCCCCAAAAATAAAGCCTGATGCTGTTTCCACTGTTTCCCCATCTATTTCCCATGAAGTGATGGGACCAGATGCCATGATCTTTGTTTTCTGAATGTTGAGCTTTAAGCCAACTTTTTCACTCTCCACTTTCACTTTCATTAAGAGGCTTTTTAGTTCCTCTTCACTTTCTGCCATAAGGGTGACAGTGGAAGTGACTTGTCCTTCTCTCTCAAATCTAGAGTCAAAATCTGAAAATCAAAGAAATCTGATCAATGTTGAGCCTGCAGAGAGGAAGAAAGGGATTGGAGTGTGAGCTTATACTCCTTTGTCTATGGTGAAAGAAAAAACAAATTATTAATAAAAATTCAGCTCAGTTCACCAAGTCTGAGGACAGGATATTTACTTGAGCAGAAACATCCAATGGAAAAACATACCTAGATTATCCTTTAATACCAATAACACCACCAAGAGATATTTCTAACATCAGTTGTTATTACTGAGCATTCTACAGGAAAATTTCAATAAACTGCTAGATTTAATCCTCAAAACAACTCTACCATTTAGGTTTAGGAAGAATTAATGCCAAGTCTACTGCCATTCAGCATATTAAAGCTAGCAACAGAATTCGTCTTTATGTTTATCTGACTACAAAACAGTGAAAATAGGTACTCTTTCCTTCATACAACTTCCCTTGGGTATCAACTATATCTCAGTTAATTAGCCACAACTTTTGTATCTGGACATCAACTCAAGGCACACAGGCTGTCATGAACACAAATCCCTCCTTTCCACAGTGAATAAATCTGCATCTGGCACTTTGCCAGTCTGGGAGAGTCAGCCTGGAGTTTGCAAACATTGTACTGGCAGAATAGACCTGACGTCTTTGAGCTATCAGAGAAATGCTTCGTAGCACCTTGCATGGCTCTATCTGTATAGTGAGTATTGAGAGAATAAGTAATTTAAGCGAGCAATCATTAAAGGGAGAAATGAAGCAGTAACAAAACAAACAGGAATTATAACCCTGAATGAATGAAAAGATATTGTAACTTTCTAAAAGATATAAATCAAAAGCAACAATATTCAAATGTTCAGGATGGCCTTTGCTGGGAATAGTAAACAGATTTAATTATTCTCAAACCACATTATAAGGGAAAATCTATTAATGTTATCCATCAACAGATGGTGTATTAAATAAATGCAGAAATAAGTCAAATTATAAGTGAAATTTTCCTTGCAACTGCTCCAGATGTTTATGCACAATAAATGTGGCCACCTGTGACTATTTATATACAAAGATCATTTCGATAACTACATATAAACAAAACAGCCAAGATTTTCATCAGCCCTACCATGTGCCTGAATGCACGAGATTCATTTTAATCCCAGGAATTCTTACTGAGACAAGAACCTGTATTTAGTGATGAAAGATCTCAAGAAGAAGCTGCCTATGACTCATCACTCAAAATACATAGATGGATTGCCTAATGTAGAAAAGAATTTTTAGGATGTTAGAGGCCATATGAAGCTCTGACACGCTGTTGCTAAGTGGCTTATACACGAAATGCTGTGACCATGTGACAAGCATGGTCAGATATTGGTATCCTCACAACACCTCCTTCAGTGAAACTTGCAAGAGTGCTGGCTAAATTCCACTACAGAAATTTTCATCTGTATAAAAAGTGTAGTGTCTAAGATAATGTCTAATTTCCAATCAAATATTCTAATTGAACGATTCTTATCCCTATCTGAACATTAAAGCTGTATTTAAATCACTTAGGGGGCCTGTAAAACTGAGAAATAAGAAGAATCTAATTCCATGATTCTCATCACTGTACATTAAAATGATATTAAAACCACTTAGTGGAGATTTCAAGACTGTCAGAAATTAGATCTCCTAAATCATATTTCTGAGGATGAGGTTAAATACTACTCACAGATATTCCCACAACCTATAGCCAGAGTTGAGAAATTACCACTCTATAGGAAACATACACACACAAACAATGTAGAATTGTTTGCAAATAATTTAAAAGAACCTCAAATATTAGCTATGAATAATTAAAAGGAAGAAGATTAACATGCAAATTGGCTACATAATTAGAATGGGAGAATCTCAAGAAAGCTTTTAATAAATAGAAAACTAACATTCATTGCAAAAGGAAAATGTTTTATCTTCTACTGTAGACACAGATTAATGAGAAAAAAATGATTACAGAAAAGCAAGAAACAAGCATAAAAAAATACATAAACAGAAACTGCAGGATGGGTTGTAAATCTTAAGAATAAATTAGAAACAAATATTTGTTGATATTACCCATACTTCTGCTCCAAATTAGCCTAAGGTTTTTTTTTTTTTTTGGAAGTGACAATATTTTAAAGGTCTTGACTCACCCTCTCCTGTTAGATCTGAAGCTCCACTTCAATGTCATCCTGAGTTTCTCCACTTTTTTCTCCCATCTCACCACCCACTGTTTCTAGGTATGACCAGATGTAAGCTACCCAATTTTCAAACTACAATGTCATTTGTTCCCTTTTTCCACACTCTCTATAATAGGAAGATGGAGCCACTTATGTTCATGAGTGTGAGGTTAAACTCTGCCATCTTCCACGACTGTGCTGCAGTTCTACCAGAAATCAAACTTTAAAGGGTAGGTGTTATTCCATCTGCAAAACAAACTATACATGCAAGCTATCTTCCTAAATGGTTCTAACAATGAATCTTCTCAAGCACAACCATGGTACTCTGTCACTCATTCACATGTGGCACACAACACAGCTGCTGCCTCCTAGAGCCTGAACTCCCTGTGCCAAGCCGCAAAATTCTTGTGGTCCGACTCTGGCTGCCGACTGAGGCTATGAGTACCCACCACTGTAACCAGAGTGATGAGGAACACCAACCCATACTAGAGAACTGTCCCCAGACCATAGGCCTTGTCTGCGCACTGTTGAGTCATGAATACTCACCAGGCTCCAGGTGATGGCAGCACCAAATTCACCAGGCTTCACATCTCTATTGACTTCAGCACCATTTTTCCTTGCCAAGAATTTTCCCCATTGCATTCTTCTGTTTATGGTGCTTTGTTTTCCCTTCCTACCCTACCATAATGCTTCTCTTTTCCAATACAAATCCACTGACTTGCCCTTTAAAACTGCTGTTCCTAAGTAACTTACAATACTTTTCATGTGCAGAATTTTGTTTTTCCAAAGCCCTATTTGCAAGACAATGGAATCCTCTATCATTTTTATGTCCAAGCTTCTTTCTCTTCACCCTTTTTTTGTATTCAGCTAAGATATATCATCACTGTTTCTAGCACACTCTCTTGCTTTTGTCTAATAATTCTGGGATACGAGTATAAATTTACCATATAGATGAAACCTGAAGGACTAGATAAGATCTCCTAAAGAAAGGCAAAGATGCAGAGAAGAGGGAATGAGTGCACCTTGTGTTATTATTTGCAGCTAGCTCATTCAATCACACACACGTATATATACACATATACACACACATAGACGTGTGTGTGTACACACATGTGTATATATTCTAGTTTTGTACTGTCTTAGATACTTTACATTTACAATCTCATTTATTAATCAATAACATCTCTGTACGATTGGTTTACTAACCACATGAATAAATAAGCATGTTCAGATATGTGAAATAAATGGCCTTGAATCACAAAACTATTAATAGGAAAAGAAAGATGGTTTGTCTGAGGCTTCAAGTATTTGAACTAGTTTGTGCATATTTTCACTTTCCCACTGGAGGAACATTAAAACCAAAATAAGTCTAAAGAACAAAGCAGGCTCAACTTCCCATTTCTATCTTCCCTCTTTCCAATTACAGGGAATTTGCTTTCACAAAGCAGCCACCCTCTTCCCAGAAAGTCAGGATTTCAGGGTCCTGAACTGTGACTTTACTACCATGACTCCAACTAATCATAATCAGAGGGGATTGGTGATCTTGGTAAAACACTGAAAAAGGAAGAAACTGCCAACCCAAGCAAAGATAACCAAACAAGGGCTAAGACCCTTAACTGTGGTCCCTCTTATCAGCTCATGTGATCAGGGATGGGCAAACTCTACTACCTGGTTTCTCACTGGTAACTCAACTACTAAGAGCCATTTAGAAATGCTAACAATAAAACTGAATTAAATGGTTTATTCTATTCAGTGAGATAAAGCCTAAGTCTTGTTGTTCAGTCACTAAGTCATGTCTGACTCTGCGACCCCATGGACTGTAGCATGCCAGGCTCCTCTGTCCATGGGATTCTCCAGGCAAGAATACTGGAGTGGGTTATCATTTCCTTCTCCAGGGGATCATCAGAATCCAGGGATCAAATATACATCTCCTGACTGGCAGGCAGCTTCTTTACCACTGAGTCACCAGGGAAGCAAAGTCAACTATATAGATATAAGTTAATTTTATGGCCAAATCTCATGAACAGCAAAAAAAAAAAAAAAATTCTGATCTATTATGTATCTTATTCTATGATACACCCACTTCTTTAAAAATATTAAATATTACTCCAGTCATCCAATGCTCTATAGTATATTACTATATAAATCACTAGCACAAAACAGCCATTGATCCTGAGGTCAGTATTGCAGACAGGGAACAGAAGTGACAGCTTGCCTCTGTTCCACACTTAGTGGCCTCGGGTGTGAAACACCAGAGACTGGGGCCTAGAATCTTTGAAAGAATAGTTTACTGACAAATGCGGTGATAGATACTGCCTGTCATATAAGAGCCTCAGTTTTTATTCACAGTGCCGATCCATGTGGTCTCCTGACAGCCTGGTCCAGGCTTCCCCCAGCACAGTGACTGGGTGCCATGGCTAATGTGACACCATGGTAATGTGACAGAGAGAAAGCCAGACAAAAGCCTTAAAGTTTTTAAGACCTAGCATTAAAATCACACAGAATTTGCTTTCACCATTTTCTATGGATTCACACAGACCCCATCCCAATAACCAGATTCCAGAGGAGGGAACACAAATCCCATCCTGGGTGGAAGAGTGTCAATCACTTTGTAAGAACAGCATGAGAGAAGTGATATGTGGTCATCTCTGAAAACTGCAATCTGCTACAAATACGGGTAAGAGTTTACCATTCACCAGTGAGAAGGAGGAAATTCTTCATGTACTTGTTCTTGTTTCTTCATCCTTTGCTGTTCAGTTCAGTTCAATCATGTTCTACTCTTCACAACCCCATGGACTGCAGCACGCCAGGCCTCCCTGTCCATTACCAACTCCTGGAGCTTGCTCAAACTCATGTCCACTGAGTTGGTGATGCCATCCAACCATCTCATCCTCTGCCATCCCCAGCTCCACCTGCCTTCTATCTTTCCCAGCATCAGCGTCCTTTCCAATGAGTCAGTTCTTCGCATCAGGTGACCAAAATATTGAAGCTTCAGCATCAGTCCTTCTAATGAATATTCAGGATTGATTTCCTTTAGGATTGACTGGTTGGATCTCCTTGCAGCCCAAGGGACTCTCAAGAGTCTTCTCCAACACCCACAGTTGAAAATTAATTTAAAAACCTTCCTATATATTAAACTGAGCTCCGCAGGTGGTTTGGGGCAAAGAATCTGCCTGCCAGTGAAGGAGACACAGGAGACATGGGTTTGATCCCTGGGTTGGAAGATCCCTCGGAGAAGGGAATGGCTACCAACTCCAGGATTCTTGCCTGGAGAATTCCATGGACAGAGGAGCCTGAGGAGCTACATACAGTCCATGTGGTCACAAAGAATCAGACAAGACTAAGCAACTGAGCATGCACACACGCATATACTAAACCAAGTCTCTACTAGAAATATGTAGGTATTTCTAAAACTAGATAAGGAAAAAATGTCCATACTTTAGGAATAAACATTTACTTTCAAGAAATTTCAGCTTTATATGAAAATTTCAGTGTTTGATATGAAAATTACAGTACTGAACAAACTTGTAAGTAATATTATTGTGAGACGTACTGTCATATCTATTTAGGGATCACAAATACATTTGGAAAAAATTAAGGTAGCATTTTAAAAAGATCTGGATCATAATAAATGTAGACAAAAGAAACCACCAATAAATTCCCAGTGACCAATGTCTAATATAACATCACATAATGTATGTGACATAATGGTATGTACACTATCTGTAAATCAGAGCTTATCTACGAAGACACCTTTAAGAAAATATGACAGCACTATATAAAGTCCCTGAAGAAAGAAATTATACATAAACTAGATAGTGCTCACCAATCTCAACAGTTTAAGCAATGCTATTTTTCCATGAAAATTAATTCTAAGTAATTTTATGACATTACCAACCTCTCTACATTATTACAGTTCTCATCATTTTACTTGGCTAACACAATTCCCAAAGAGAATTATATTGGAGCATACATTTCTCGCAATTATGAGACCATGAATGGTCAAAACTTACTTTAAGAAAAATAACATGCAAAATTGCCACATTTGCTTAAAATTATTGGTGATATGTTTAATTCAATACACTGCTTTTTCCTAAGATGAAAAGTGAAAAAAGTGTTAGTCATTCAGTCATGTCTTACTCTTTGCAACCCCATGGACTGTAGCCAGCCAGGCTCCTCTGTTCATAGGATTCTCCAGGCAAGACTACTGGAGTGGGTTGCCATTCCCTTCTTTAAGGGAACTTCCCAACCCAGAGATCAAACCAGAGTCCCCTGCATTACAGGCAGATTCTTTTCCTTCTAAGCCTTCTGACAATATATTTAATTCAATACACTGCCTTTACCTAAAGTAACTTTACTTAAAGTGTTTTGGACATACCTAAATGAGGTGTTCGGATGGCATCATTGACTCGATGGACATGAGTAAAAGCAAGCTCTGGGAGTTGGTAATGGACAGGGAAGCCTGGTGTGCTGCAGTCCATGGGGTCGCAAAGAGTCGGACACAACTGAGTGACTGAACTGAACTGAAAAATTTCTAAAATAGAAAAAGCCCAATATAAAAAGGAAGTTCCATTTTGTCCTAGTTTTTTGTTTGTTTGTTTGTTAAGCTTTCGGTACCTTTGCGTGCATGTTCAGTAATTTCAGTCGTGTCCGACTCAGCCACCCTACGGACTTTAGCTCACCAGGCTCCTCTGTCCAAGGGATTCTCCAGGCAAGAATACTGGAGCGGACTGCTTTGCCCTTCCTCTTCAGTACTTTTATTTATATATATATATGATATATATATATATATATATATATATATATATATCAGTTTGGATATATATATCAGTTTGGAAGGTAAAAACATAGGAGAGAATCCATTAGGTTAGGCTAAGGTGGTGCTCATGGTAAAGAATCTGCCTGCCAATGCAGGACACATGAGAAAAAGGCATGGGTTCAATCCCTGGGTCAGGAAGATCCCCTGAAAAAGGAAATGGCAATCCACTCTGTATTCCTGCCTGGAGAATCCCATGGACAGTAGAGCCTGGCCAGCTACAGTCCATAGGGTTGCAAAGAGTTGGATATGACTGAAGCTACTTAAGCACACACAAAAATTGTTAAAAGACACAAAGGATAAATTGAGCTCAGAACTGCACAAACACATAATATGTTTCAGAAAAGATGAGTGCAGGATTCACCTAAAATGGTTACAGCTGGGGGCAGGGCATTCAACGATAATGAAGTGAATGATAGAAAATGGATGTAAGCCATAGAAAATGAATGAAAGTATAACCCAGTTATCATGTTAACTAATCTTTTAAAAGACCGTGAAAGAATGAAAATGAGAAGAGTAAAATAATTTCAAAATTTCAGCAATACAAATGCAAATTTGGAGGAAAGTGTGTATCTTTAGAAAGGGTTCAGCAGGGAAAAGTCTGGATGGCCCCTTCTAGCTGGTTTATAGATTGTGTGATGTCCTTTGAGTTGCTCCCTCTTGACAACTGAACTCTCACAGTGTGATAACCTGGTGATTGCACTGTTTTCATCAGTTATATTTTTACAAATAGGTAGACTCATTCATTGGAGAAGGCTATGGCACCCCACTCCAGTATTCTTGCCTGGAAAATCCCATGGACGGAGGAGCCTGGTGGGCTGCAGTCCATGGGGTCGCAAAGAGTCGAACACGACTCAACGACTTCCCTTTCCCTTTCACTTTCACGCATTGGAGAAGGAAATGGCAACCCACTCCAGTGTTCTTGCCTGGAGAATCCCAGGGACGGGGGATCCTGGTGGGCTGCCGTCTATGGGGTAACACAGAGTCAGACACAACTGAAGTGACTTAGCAGCAGCAGTGTATCTTTAGGGAATGATGAACACTCAAAACTAGTTTTAATTATCAATAAAATTTAACTATCTCTAAGAATATAGTATAATAAAAGTATGGTACAGCACTGTACAAACATTTCCTGTACTTTGAATTAGCCAAACAATACTTGTGAACAGGTGTGTGTGTGTGTGTATAAACTGTAAAATTAAGATATTATTTTTAAGACTTTTAAACTTCATAAATGATCATATACATATATGACATACATGTATACACACATCCCTTTTACTGAAGTTTTTTTTCTTTTTTCTTCCAGTTTGTGGTGCTAAAAAATACCGATAATTTTTACGGTTATACTTTACATGTATGATCTGGCATATGGCTTAAAGCTTATTTCTGGAGATAGACATACCTGGTTGATTCATAACTCTATTAGTTTTCCATATCTGGCATAACAAATTACCACAACCCTGGAAGCTAAAAACAATAGAATGTTTTCCTCTTTCAGCTCTGAAGACTAGAAATCTACCATTAGTGTCACTGAACCAAAACCAAGGTGTCAGCAAGGCTGTGCTCCCTGGGAAGGTTCTAGGGGAGAACCTACTTTTTGCACCTTCCAGCTTCCAGGGGCTGCCAGCATTCTCTGTGACCATACCTCTTTCAGTCTCTGCTTCTGTGGTCCCATGACACTCTCCTCCATGTGCCAGTGTGTAAAATGCCATTCTGCCTTCCTCTTATAAGGATGCATGTGGACAACCGAGGATATCTTCCCACATCAATGTCCTTTACTTCAAATATCTGCAAAGACCCTCCCTTTTGCCATTTAAAGTAGCATTCAAAAATTCCAGGGATTGAGAGTAGGAGATGAGTATCATTTGGAAGGACAAGTTTTTCACCCTCCAGATCCACTAACTATCTAAATCAACTTTGGAAAGTTACTCAAACTTTCTAAATCTTAGTGCTTTTCTCCTTGATGGACTAAAAATAAGAGTAATAACCTTATGAGGATATAAATAAAGAATATAAAGCATAAATAAAGAATATAAAGCATGAAACACAATTCTTTACACATGTTAAATATCAATAAATATTGCCTATTGTCATTTTCATCTTTGCTCCATTCCTTTTTTTTCACTGCCACTGCTTCACTAATATCCTATAAACGTGTTAGCACTTCACTATGAGGATAGTATTTAAACATTATTGATCCACTCTCCTTACAAGTTGCATGGCTTTTCCTACTTCTGTGGCCATTTCCTACATTTGCTACCTCCTTGCTCTGATTCCAAATCCTCCACTAGTATCATGAGGACCCAGTATGTCAAAATACAATGTTAAGAGGAAGTCACTTTTACATGAATTTCAGTTAATAATTTCACAAGTTAGTTCAAATTTGCACATAGCACCAGACAGAATTACCTTAAATAGCATCTCATTAGAAAAACCTGAACTAGGTTGAAGGATGACCATTCTACAATACTGATTATCATGTTTTATGAGGCATATATATATATATTTATATATATATATATATGTGTGTGTGTGTCTGTGTGTGCATGTATATTGGAGAAGGAAATGGCAACCCACTCCAATGTTATTGCCTGGAGAATCCCAGGGACGGGGGAGCCTGGTAGGCTGCCGTCTATGGGGTCGCACAGAGTCGGACATGACTGAAGCGACTTAGCAGCAGCAGCAGCAGTGCATGTATATATACATGCACACACATATATTTCTGATTCCAATTTGAGAATGTTTATTTTGTAATGGAAAAATAAAAATATTATTATATGCAAAATACAAATATAAAATTATGATATTATAAAATATAAATGTATTACTGAGTTAATCCTGAAAGATTTTTACGAAAGCAGCTGTGGTAATAAGAGTCTTCTAATCTTCCTATATCTCTAAAACCAACCCCATTCTAAATTAACTGAATGCCTTACAACTTTCATGACATTTGTAACTTATCTTTCAAGTATGTAGTACAGTCTATAAATGGATATTTATTTTTATAATTATTTGATGTTCCCACTAAACCATAAGCTTATAATGCATTTGCTTTGTTTGTGGTTATGACCTCAGTTCATGGTCAACAGCAACCAATAAGTAAATATTTTTGAATAAACTAATACCATTTTTGAATAAACTAATACCACTGTTCTATTCTTCTTTTATTAAATTTTCTCTTAAACTGTCAATTAATCTTCCGAATGTATACTGGATAACTCACAGAGCAATTTTAATATTTGTATAATGAATATGTGGAGAACATCTTTAACCCTGTACTTGAAAATGTTCCTTTTACCACAAATTATAATTTTTATCCATTTATAACTTAAGCTAATATACAAAATTAAACATTGCACAATTTTACTAGCTTATGTGTAAACTAGTTTCTAAATAGAGGCCTGTGACTAATATAATTTTATAAAGTAAAAGATGCTATTTTCTGCTAATATGTTTATTAATATTCCACAAAAGAAAAAAGAATCAATGTTAATCTGTTATGAGTAACACATTAAGCCTCATTACTGAATAAGTCATTTTTGTCACTAACATCAATAATTTGGGGGGACACTTGCTTGAATTCATTTTAGTAATTAAGACGAGTAGTATTTTACTTTAACAATTTTTTTTCATTTCATACTTTTTGAACAAGAAAACTTAAAACTTTTACTAATGAATATAACACCTACTGAATATATCTGTATTTTATATATAGGAAAGTGTGCAAACAAATTTAATTTAAAAATGTCCACAAAGATAGAAAGTTTAGCAGATTTATTGAACTATATAAATGAAAAGTATTAGAAGACTGAGCCATTTCCTAAAAGTAAGGGAAACTGAAATTTATGCCTTGGTTAACAATTTTACAATAATGACAATTTACTTTTATAATTACATGAACACAAAATAGATTTTCTAAATGTCTGCACAGTGTGATACAATTTGGAGTCAAATCTAGATACAAGAAATTTTGCTTTGATTTTCAGTGGGGCTTCTCTAAAAGTGATGGCATTTGAATCAGTACTTCATATTTAAGAACTACATACATTAGAAAATACATTTCTCCAGAGTTTGGCTGTATGGGGTGGGGGTAGGGGCAGAATGCAAGTTTGACAAATTATACCAGAGCCTTTAGAACATAATACACACATAAACACAGACATACATCTATGTATGTGCACTTGTGTGTATGTAAATACAAATAAGACATAACAGAAATAATTAATTCATGAGTGCATGTTTTAAGATGCCATCATGTCCGACTCTTTGCAACCCCATGGACTGTAACCTACCAGGCTTCTCCGTCCATGGGATTTTCCAGGCAAGACTACTGTAGTGGGTTGCCATTTCCTTCTCCAGGAGATCTTCCTGATTGATTGAACCCGGGTCTCCCTCATTGTAGGCAGACGCTTTACCGTCTAAGCCATTACTTTACTTTACTTTAAGCTGAAACAGTGATTGGTTATACTTGTGTCACCTTACGAGAGAATGTGATAATTCAGACACCTGGAGGCTCCCTGAAGCAACAGCCGTGATCAGGGAAGGTCAAGTCTGGCAGTGACCACCCAGCAAGGGGACCGAATGCACAGGTTGTCACACAGAAGAGGCTGAACTTCATTCAGAACAAAACAAAAATATGTTTATAATCTAAAAATGTAATATAAATTTGATAACAGAATGGTTGGCTTATAACATGTAAATGCAATCATAAATTTATTAGTTTAGAAGATAACAGGTGAATTATTCAAATGATAGAAATCCTATTGGGCAAATTCTTCAGAAACCCTCCAAAAGATTACAGGTTCATTAAAAATCTAGCACTGATATTGAAGTAGATGTGAGAGGATGTACAAATGGAGAAAATGTCATATAATTCTCTCAACAGAGAGCAGGAAGTAAGTGCAGACTGGAATCTGGCATAGGACACAAATCTGGGTGAGACATAAAGAACAGAGCAGAGGTTTCTAACAGGGTACCAAAATGACTCGAGAAAAATGGGTAAGATCAGAACTGAAAGACTAGACCCAGGGCATAAGGTCTAACTGGGTCCCAACCCAAGAATGCCACATTACTGTAGAGAATTAAAGCTCCTTCAGTGCAGCCTGCCTCAGGAGACTGAGACGAGACAGAAACTACAGATGGAGCCCAGTTGCCTCAGCTGCCCAGACAAGTGCCTTAGAAAGAGACGGGATTTCTGCCTGCCCCTCCAGTTATTGCAGGGTGCCATACTCTTGGGAAGGATGCAGAGCTGGAGACTGGCATGAATTTACTGGAATAGCAAAGAGCTTGGGAATCTAGGCAAGGGACAAATAAAACACTGAACAGCTGACTGTGGAAGGAACTCAATGCAAACACAAGGCTGGGAGAAATAGAAAAATCTGAATGACTAGAGATCTTGGCATGGCCATAAAGAGCAGAATTATTTTCTTCTTTCTCTTTGATTAAACAGTTGAATCTAATGCACATAAAATTTAAAACAGTAAACACCTGTAAAATTTTAAAATCACTATGCTAACCATATTTCTATTCATTTGACTATTATAATACATATAGTATATTATTTGTATGTTATATATACAGTAATATATTTTCTGGAACATTCATTTACCTCATATTTGGAAATATTATAAAACATCTATAAACTATTAGAGATATTCAGGAACTACTATCTTTAGCCTTTATTTTAATTTGTAACTTTCTAAGGAAAACTTGTTTGGGGGAGAAATGTGTGCAACTTTCACTGAATCCTCCTTAAAAATTTGGTCATTACTTTCAAGTAAATTTAACATGCCTTATAAAAGAGCTCTGCTAAATTGAAACTGATAGGATTCATTTACCTAAAAGTCTCCAGTTGGCAAGCAAACTGATTAAAATATTATCGTACATTCCTTATGTCAGCAAGTCGTTCAACATATTTCAAATGGCACATTGATGCTGTGAACTTTTCGTTCTATGTCAGAAGAGTAAATGTGCCCGGTAATGTTAAAAAAGAAAATGCAAACTGAAAATAGACATTCCAGCTATTGTATATTATCACATTCTGCTGAACTTGGAAACAAGCAAGAACAAACATTATTTGAAAGAATGATGATAAAGTCATCAAAGAGCAGGACATTTAGTAAGATTTTTTTTTTTTAGAAACATGGCTTTATTTCTACTAATAATAGTGTTATTGTTAAAGTTTATCAGTTGAGACCTGCAAAGTTGTTTTTATGATTTTTAAAAACTATTTGCCAAAGTTTAGGCAGTTTTTCAGTTGAGAATACACTCTCCAGATGATATAAATTGTTGTTTAAAGCTAATTTCCTTTTATTTCCCCATTGATATTGCCTCTTATTTAAAGTTACAAAAGACAGTAGGAAAGAGGATTCTGGGAGCAAGACAGTGAAGTGATGTGAAGAAAGAGCCATGAACCAAGGAATGCAGGCAGCATCCAGACACTGGAAATCAAGGACTATTTCCCAGGAGCTCCCAGGAGGCATGCAGCCCTGACCAACACTTGGTTTCAGATTTCTAAGAACTAACGGGGAGTGGCCAACTGAGTGGAGTGGAAGGACCTTGAGCTCCCCTCCTCCCACTCTCATACCAAAATTACAGCTATTTACAGAGCAACCATCAAGATGAACAATGCGACACTGACCGAAAACGTTTCCCACACCAACAGATATTAAACGAGAGCCACAGTGAGACGGGTAGCAGTGCAGAGGTATAGTATAGTCAAGAGCCACACCTCCAGGAAAGGTGACCCATAAGTGGGAGTACAGTCATAACTGCAAAGGTTCTCCCCAAGGACTGAGAGGTCCAAGACCACATCAGGCTTTCCAGCCTGGGGAGCTAGACCAGGAAGATGAGCTCCGAGAATATCTGGCTTTGAAGTCCAGCAGGGCGTACAAACAGCAGAGCCTGGGGGCTGTAGGAAACACACACTCAGCTCTTTTTTTTTTTTTTTTAACTTGAAAAATTCACATTTATTTACTGTCAAACCGTGTTAAACTTTACACTGGATATTAGTGATGGGCTCATTATTAACAGGTTTACACAAAGGGATGAAAAGAAAGGCAGAATTTTGCTGAAACAATTTACATTTCATTAGAACTTTATCATAAAATAAATTAATTACTAAATATAGGCAGAAGGAATATGGAAGAGTAATATTTATGTTTTATTTCATTTTTTAAAAAAGAATAGGCACCTTTTGTTCACTAGAAAGTTTCTGAGAAGTGCCCAGTGCCCTCGCTGCCCCCTGTTCAAGAACAAACAGAGGGGTGACACACAACCTTTTCTAGATTTTACCACATTTGTGCAAGGCATGGCATAACTGGCTTCAAAGAGTTTTTTCCCCCATAAAACACGCTCTTTGGGCAATAAGAAATTTAAATGTAAGAATAAGGACTAACATGTCAAAGCAGAACACTGTATACAGTGGAAAATAAGTGAAAATGGGAAGAACTTACCATGACTTCTTCAGCTGAGATGTTCAAAACCACAGTATCAACCACAAGCACTACTTCACAGAAAGGCCCCATGAGCACAACTGCAGCTGGATCACAGGAAGGAAGCAAAGGGACAAAAGCACCTCCAGCAGTTTCTACAACCAAAATTCCTCCTGTAATAAATATTTTTCCCCTGCCAGAGAGATTCTGCAAAGCATTAGACGCGAGGGGGATAAGGTGGCCTCAGACACAAAGGGGAATGATGGTTGAACGACAGTGTCCCAAGGGAACGAGAGGAACTGCCTCGTATCTCTGCATGCTTTCCACTGGAACATGGAACCCTAAGGGCCCTGATCTTAGCAACTGTACCTCGCACACTCAGCTCTTAAAAGGCACACATGGTTTCTTATACACGCGAGACCAGGTGCAGATGAAATAATGTGAAAGAAACCTGCATTAAACACACTTGCTGATCTTGGGGAACCTCCAGAGAACCAAGAGGCAACTGGGAGTCCCTGGGGGGACACAGATGCTGGTGGCAGCCTTCTGGGGGAGATTGTTCTACCAGGAAGTCACTGGTGCTGGCAAGTACCATTTGGGAATGCTCCTTCTAGCCTATTGAAAGAAGCTTAACTGCCCACCAGTCAGTTCAAGTCCTTGACACCCTCAGCCCCGCAACCAGCTAAGTGGAAACCCAGTCCCACCTACCGCCAGGGCGACTCTACACTTGAGCTCCCCCAGGTTCCCCAGCAAGCAGCCTTGTGACCTGGCACTGCCCACCAATTGGCAAGGATAGGCTCAGAAATCCCTGGCTTCATAGTCTACTGTGCTGGAAAGACTCCATGTACCAGTTGATTGGCACAGCCCCAGGTCCCAGAGCCAGCAGCTGACCAGGACCTGGTCCCACCCCCCAGCAGGCCAGAATCAAGACCCCCCAGATATGACAGCAGCTGCCAGGACCTGGCTATGCCCACCAGAGCATAAGGATCAGATCAGACCAGGGGCACTGCAATCAGCCATGCCAGGACCCAGCCCCACACATCAGAAGGCAGCAGCATCCCACATAGAAGCATCCCTAGATCATATAGCTCTGCTGACCAGAGGGGACTGTGCTGCTGGACACCACAGGACGTCTGCTACATAAGGCTATATCTCCAAGGTCAAGAAATGTAACCAACATACCTAACAGACAGAAATAAAGACAGAGACTCAGGCAAACTAAGGCAACAGAGGAATGTGTTCCACGTGAAGGAACACTGTAAAACTCTAGAAGAACTAAGGTAAGAGGAGATAGACGATTTACTTAATATGGAGTTTAAGGTAATAATCATAAAGATGCTCAATGAACATGGGAGAAGAATGGCTGATCACAGTGAAAAGTTTAACAAAGAGAAAATAGAACCAAACAGAGCTGACGAATATAACCGCTGAAATAATAGAAGGCATCAACAGCAGGTGAAAAAGATACCAAGAAATAGATCTGGAAACTGGAAGATAAAATAGTGGAAATCACCCAAGCTGAACAGAAAAAAAAAGAAAAAAAATTAAAAAGAAAAAAATATTTTAAAAAGGAAAGTTTAAGAGACTTCTGGGACAACATCAAGCATATGAACATTCACATCATAGACATCCCAGAAGGAGGAGAGAGAGAGAAGGGTCAGAGAAATTATTTGAAGCAATAGAGCTGAAAACTTCCCAAACCTGGGGGTGAAAAAAAAAAACAGACGTTCAGGACCAGGGAGCACAGACAGTCACAACAAGATCAACCCAAACAAATCTATACTAAGACACACCACAAATAAAATGACAAAAATTAAAGAGAGAGTCTTAAATGCAGCAAGGGAAAAGGGAACTCCCACAAGACTGTCAGTTGACTTTTCAGCAGGAGCTTCACAGGTCATTCATATATGTAAAGCAATGAAAGGAAAAACAAAAACTTACAACCAAGAATACTCTATCCAGGGAGGTCAGCAACATGCCAGAATAAAACACTACCTTTCAATATCCCCTTCAATCTATAGCCAGAAAAACATCCCTGAATCTAAAAGGTGCCTCTACCCAACACAACAGGAGGCCAGAGAATTTCCCAATGCATCGACCCCTACACATCCAAAGGTGGGAGGACTGAAACACACCGATGAGCTGGAACCAAGGGAGAAGCAGAGTCTGTGTCTTGGAGTCCCAGCCCTCTGACCGTGGCAGCTGAGCCCACAGCCTCAGATACCCAGGAGTAGTAGGGCAGGTGGCACACATGGCTCCAGCATCCATTCCACAGCCACACCCTGGCCACAGGGAACGGGGCAGCAGGGCCTGGGTCCAGTCCCTCCCATGCCGAGATGCCCATGACTCCAGCCTCTGCCTCTCCACCTGCGATGGCAGATCCTGTGCCATCACACCAGACACAGAGAGGAGGCAGCTGTACAATCGGGATTCCCCCTGGCCACCCTCCTCCTGTTACAGTAGCCACGCCTGTGATCCTGGACATGAGGCAAGAGCCCACCATCCCAGTGACAACAGCAGCTATGGCAGAAGCAAGGCAGCAATGACCCCAGATGCAAAAGAAGCTGCAAGGAAGGCCCAGAGCCTCAGTTCTTAGAGAGACTGTGGAGGCTGGAACATGCCAGGTCTCAAATATAACCAGAGGCACTCAGTAAGAGAAACCAAAAATCTGTGTTATAGTGCCACCTACCAAAAAAAAACAAAAGAAAGAACTGTAACATCTAACATTTCATTTCAAATGCAGAGACAGGACAATTCATTAAGTATCATGAGGAAGCAGTCACACTGCACCACAGAAAATAAATGACAATTCTCCAGAAACCAACAAAGCTGACAGAGAATACAAAATAGCTGTCAGGAAGAAACTCAGTGAGCAACAAGAAAAACTCAGAAAGGCAGTTTAAAGAGGTTGGGAATAAAAGTAATAAACAGAGGAATATTTTACCAAAGAGACTGAAACTCTAAAAAATAATCAAACAGAAATTCAAAACCGAAAGTTCTTCAGAAGCTGAAGAACTCAAGAAATAAGATGAAAAATATTTTAGAAAGCAGTGGAAATTAAGAAGACCACATTGAAGAGAGAATCATCAAGCTCTAAGACAAAAAAATCTCCCCGGTTGCTCAAATGGCAAATCTGAATTTGCTTGCAATGCAGGACACCTGGGTTCAATCCCTGGGTTGGGAAGAGCCCCTGGAGGAGGGCATGGCAACCCACTCCAGTATTCTTGCCTGGAGAATCCCATGGACAGATGAGCCTGGCAGGCTACAGTCCATGGGATTGCAAAGAATTGGACACGACTGAGTGACTAACACTTTCACAAGACAGAAATATAGAAATCATACAAGTTATGAGAGGAAAAAGAAATAAGACATAGAAAACAAAATTCTATGACAGCCATGTGACTCTCAGGAAGGGCTATCTTAGGGTAACGGATATTCCAAAAGAAGAGAAAAAGAAGGAAGCAGAGAGTTTAAAGAAATGAAAGCTGAGAAATGGGGAAGGAACTGGATATACAAATCCATGAAGATGAGTGAACATCTAATCATTATTTTGCCAACAAAGGTCTGTCTAGTCAAGGCTATGGTTTTTCCAGTGGCCATGTATGGACGTGAGAGTTGGATGTGAAAGTTGAACTGAATCAGTTCAGTCAGTCAGTCGTGTCCGACTTTTGCAACCCCATGAATCGCAGCACACCTGACCTCCCTGTCCATCACCAACTCCCGGAGTTCACCCAAACTCATGTCCATCGAGTCGGTGATGCCATCCAGCCATCTAATCCTCTGTCATCCCCTTCTCCTCCTGCCCCCAATCCCTCCCAGCATCAGGGTCTTTTCCAATGAGTCAGCTCTTCACATCAGGTGGCCAAAGTACCGGGATTCCAGCTTCAGCATCAGTCCTTCCAAAGAACACCCAGGACTGATCTCCTTTAGAATGGACTGGTTGGATCTCCTTGCAGTCCAGGGGATTCTCAACAGTCTTTTCCAACACCACAGTTCAAAAGCATCAATTCTTCGGCACTCAGCTTTCTTGACAGTCCAACTCTCACATCCATACACGACCACTGGAAAAACCATAGCCTTGACTAGACGGACCTTTGTTGGCAAAGTAATGTCTCTGCTTTTGAATATGCTACCTAGGTTGGTCATAACTTTCCTTCCAAGGAGTAAGCGTCTTTTACTTACCTCAATGCAAAAATACCTTCTCCAAAAAAACTTTATATTAATACTGTCGAAAGTCAATAACAAAGAAAAAAATATAAAGCCCGCCAGAGAAAAGAAGGATAGTAATCTACAAAGGAACCCCCATTAGGCTCTCAACAGGTTTCTTATCAGAAAGCTTACAGACCAGGAGAGAATGGAATGACATTCTTGAAATTATAAAAGATAAAAACTGTTACCAGAGAATACTCTATCCAGGAAAGTTGTCATTCAGATACAAAGGAGAAACAAAGACGTTGCCAGACAAACAAAAGCTGAGGGGATATATCAATACTAGATGTGCCTTACAAGAAATGTTGAAAATAATTCTACCAGAAACAAAAAAAGTACACAAAACTTTGAGTAAGGTGATAAACAGAACCAAAAAACTGTAACTCTTTATAAGAAGAGCTTTTCAAACATGTTATTATACCATAAAGGTTAAAGAGACAAGTAAAGCAGAAAAATAACTATACCCACCTCAATTTGTTAATAAACTCACAATATAAAAAAGAAAAATTGGAGACAACAAAAACATAAAATTGGAAAAGGAAAATTGAAAAGGGTACAGTGAGGGTCAATGGCCCCAGCACCCTAGTTCCATCAATTTCACACAGAACACCAGCACAGTTAAGTGGGCATCGGTGCTCTTTACAATATTCTCATCAGCCAGAATCAACAAACAATAAAACCCTTAATATCAGCTGTACAACCAGGCAATCAGACATAGGAAAATGAAGCACTGCTGCTATTTCCATGGAACAGGGCTAAAACTCTGTATTTTTTGTTTTAAGTAAAATGTATTAAATGCAGGTGTGTAAAGAAACAGTACATTTTGGAATTTGAGTAATTAATTTAGGGAAGAGCATATGTATCATGGAGATATCTCCAATTAATATCCTTTACAAATAATCAAGCAGAGCTGAGCAGACATCAAATCAGTCATTTATATAAGAAACAGTAACAGGGTTACTGTGAGAACATAAATCTAAAATAAACCATTTTCTGTCTACCAAGGAAACTTTCATATTTAGTTTTCCTAAGTCAGGTCCAAATCAATCAGCAGAAGATATTTTAATTTATTTAGCCCTGGACTAAATCTACAGGATTTGCCTGGAAAATATAACTTGTCCATTTTGGACTTAATAAAATTCCTCAAAAAAACACTATATAAAATAAATAGACCATGCTAGAGCATAGTAACTGTAGTCAATAATAGTAAATTATATATTTAAATCACTAAGCGAGTAGCTCTTAAAACAAAAATTCTCACTGCAAAAAAATAAAATTCTAACTATGTGTGGTGATGGATGTTAACTAAACTATTTCTGGTGATAATTTCACAATATGTTAAATAAGGAATCATTACATTTGGACACCTGAAGCTAATATAATGTTATGTGTCAGTTATATTCCAACAAAGATAAATAATTTTAAAAAGGAACATTATAAAGGGTATCTTCAAGATGGCTTCTGTGGTGGCTCGGCAGTGACGATTCTGCCTGCCAATGCAGGAGATGTGAGTTTGATCCCTGGAGAAGGAAACGGCAACCCACTTCTTGCCTAGGAAATCCCATGGACAGAGAAGCCCGGAAGGCTACAGTCCATGGGATCACAAAAGAGTTGGACACAACTTAGCAACTAAATAACAACCTTCAAAATAATGTTTTCCCTTCTACATGAGATGCTATAGGTACCACAGTGCAGTGACAAAATACAGCCAGTGACATTGAAAACTGGTAGCTCATTTGTAGATTCTACCACTCTTGTTTCCTCAGGTCTCTTTCAAAGCTCTTTGTGTTTTTGTCACTACCTCTGTCCCTCAGGGAGAGAGGGTATTATTTGGTAGAGGGGACAGTGAATTTACTGATTGACCAAACCATTATGATGACCCCCATGTTATAATCAATGAAACCCACTCTCACATCCCTGGGACTTACCAGTGTTTATTTTACAGCTCAGAAAAGCCACCCATTATGAAATGGCAAGTCCAAGGAAAATGCAAAAGAGTGTCTACAGTATCTTTGCAAAGCACAATCCAGGAAGGGCTTAAGTTTTTGCTATCTTTAGGGGGTAAAGGAAGAAGGGTCTAGTAAGTATGTGCTTTACAGATGTGCTTGATCATGTTTAAAGACATGGTAACAGGAGGGTAGTGTTTAGTTTCCTCCTAAATGAATATCTCTTTATTGATCCATGCTATCTTCCTGTTGCTAGACTTTTTTTTTTTTTTTTAGTTTCTTCAGAACACCAACAGACAGCATGAAAATGAATTACCTCCCTATTTTTCTTACAAATAGCTGTGAAAAGAAGAGAAGTGAAAAGCAAAGGAGAAAAGCAAAGATATACTCATTGAATGCAGGGTTCAAAGAATAGCAAGGAGAGATAAGAAAGTCTTTCTCAGCGATCAGTGCAAACAAATAGAAGAAAACAATAGATTGTGAAAGACTAGAGATCTCTTAAAGAAAATCAGACATACCAAGGGAACATTTCATGCAAAGATGGGCTCAATAAAGGACATAAGTGGAAGGGACCTAACAGAAGCAGAAGATATTAAGAAGAGGTGGCAAGAATACACAGAAGAACTGTACAAAAAAGATCTTCAAGACCAAGAAAATCACGATGGTGTGATTACTTACCTAGAGCCAAACATCCTGGAATGTGAAGTCAAGGGGGCCTTAGAAAGCATCACTACAAACAAAGCTGGTGGAGGTGATGTTGAGCTATTTCAAATCCTAAAAGATAATGCTGTGAAAGAGCTGCACTAAATATGTCAGCAAATTTGGAAAACTCAGCAGTGGCCATAGGACTGGAAAAGGTCAGTTTTCATTCCAATCCCAAAGAAAGGCAATACCAAAGAAGGCTCAAACTACTGCACAATTTCACTCATCTCACACACGACTAACCTAATGCTCAAAATTCTCCAAGCCAGGCTTCAGCAATACATGAACTGTGAAATTCCAGATGTTCAAGCTGGTTTTAGCAAAGGCAGAGGAACCAGAGATCAAATTGCCAACATCCGCTGGATCATCAAAAAAGCAAGACAGTTCCAGAAAAATGTCTATTTCTGCTTTATTGAGTATTCCAAAGCCTTTGACTGTGTGGATCACAATAAACTGTGGGAAATTCTTCAAGAGATGGGAATACCAGAGCACCTGATCTGCCTCCTGAGAAACCTGTATGTAGGTCAGGAAGCAACAGTTAGAACTCGACATGGAACAATAGACTGGTTCCAAATAGGAAAAGGAGTACGTGAAGGCTGTATATTGTCACCCTGCTTATTTAACTTCTATGCAGAGTACATCATGAGAAACACTGGGCTGGAAGAAGCACAAGCTTGAATCAAGACTGCCGGGAGAATTATCAATAACCTCAGATATGCAGATGACACCACCCTTATGGCAGAAAGGGAAGAAAAACTAAAGAGCCTCTTGATGAAAGTGAAAGAGGAGAGTGAAAAAGTTGGCTTAAAGCTCAACATTCTGAAAACGAAGATCATGGCATCTGGTTCCATCACTTCATGGCAAGTAGATGGGCAAACAGTAGAAACAGTGGTTGACTTTATTTTTCTGGGCTCAAAAATCACTGCAGATGGTGATTGCAGCCATGAAATTAAAAGATGCTTACTCCTTGGAAGCAAAGTTATGACCAACCTAGACAGCATATTCAAAAGCAGAGACGTTACTTTGTCAACAAAGGTCCGTCTAGTCAAGGCTATGGTTTCTCCAGTCGTTATGTATGAATGTGAGAGTTGGACTATAAAGAAAGCTGAGTGCCAAAGAATTGATGCTTTTGAACTGTGGTATTGGAGAAGACTCTTGAGAGTCTCTTGTACTGCAAGGAGATCCAACCAGTCCACCCTAAAGGAGATCAGTCCTGGGCATTCATTGGAAGGTCTGATGCTGAGGCTGAAACTTTAATACTTTGGCCACCTGATGCAAAGAGTTGACTCATTTGAAAAGACCCTGATGCTGGGAAAGATTGAGGGCAGGAGGAGAAGGGGATGACAGAGGATGAGATGGTTGGATGGCATCACCGACTCAATGGACATGAGTTTTGTTAGGCTCTGGGAGTTGGTGATGGACAGGGAGGCCTAGAGTGCTGCAGCTCATGGGGTCACAAAGAGTCAGACACAACTGAGAGACTGAACTGAACTGAAACTGTAAATAGGCAGAAATTTCAGCATGGAGGTCCCATAGTAACCAGGTATCATAATCACTTTTTTTCTGCTTTTGCCCTTCCCTGAATTGAATATGATTAATCTGGGCTGATTTATGAACAGGTACCCTCCCTGATGTTCTATGCTTGGTCAACTAAACTTTCATCTTTTCCTACATCTTACCTCCAACCTCTCCTTCATTCGTTTTTCCAGTTGTCCTAGCCTAGCCTAAATGTCATTTATCAAGACACAGATCTTGTATGTTTGTCTGTTTTTAGGGGGAAAAAGTGATTGGGACATCTTTTTCCCTTTCCAGAATATCACAGTTAAATTTGAGGTGAAAAATCCATTCATTTGAATCATGCCTGAGTTAAATTATGTCTACCCTCCTTTATTCTCCATAGCTGTCTTATTTGATTTCCTTATATCTGATTTTGTCCCTGTTTTTATTTCATCAGAATTGACTATGATCTTTACAAGCACCCATCGCTTATTAATTTATACATGGATGATAAAATGAAGTTGGAATTTGACTATTCATGGCTGAATTATCTTAGTTATCTTTTGGTCCCTTCATTTCCCCATTTTCCCCAATCTTGTCAGAAGTAGAGGAAGAGATAAGGGATAGAACTCAAATTCCTCAATTTTAAGTGCTCTCATCTGAGTTATTAATAGACTATGTTTTTGATATAATTATAAATAATCACTTACTAATATTACATTTTTATGACATATCTCATCAGTATTTCCTACTCTGACATGGTATAAAAATTACCACTGATTTGTATCAAGCATTATGCTAACACTATAAGACTATCTCATTTAATTATTATATATAACCCCAGGTAGTAAGTCACTATTAGCCCCATTTTACAGATGAGTCAAAGAGAGCAGAAGTTCCACAAGTCAACAGAGCTTATGGGGAAGAACTCAAATTCAAATCTAGTTTGCATAACTCTAAGTGAAAGTGAGAGTGAAAGTCGCTCGTGTCAGACTTTTTACTCCATGGACTGTAAAATCTATGGAATTCTCCAAGCCAGAATACAGGAGTGGGCAGCCCTTCCCTTCTCCAGGGGATCTTCCCAACCCAGGGATCAAACCCAGGTCTCCCGCATTGCAGGTGGATTGTTTACCAGCTGAGCCACAAGGGAAGCCCAAGACTACTGGAATGCATAGCCTATCCCTTCTCCAGCAGATCTTCCCAACCCAGGAATTGACCCGGAGTCTTCTGCATTGCAGGTGGATTCTTTACCACCTGAGCTATGAGGGAAGCATAACTCTAAACTTGTGTATTTAATATGACACAGACTTTAGAAATGTTTGCATTTTAAATTAATTATAATTTTATTTAAATTTCAATAACTTCACAACTCTACTTAGAATTTACAAGTACTCAGTGGTTCTCAGTGGCTTAGGAAAAAGCATAAACCTAAAAGTAAACCACAGATAAGAGGACAGTGAAAGTGACTGACAGAAAGCTTTTGTTTTTGTAACATGTCTGATAACACTGAGGAGTCCATCTCCAGCACCTTCATCTTGAATGAGCATATTGCCAGTGTATGAAGTGGCTACTAATAAACAACTAGATATGGAGCCAGGCCAGCCAGGCCAACCAGCCCATGAAGTTCCTATTTTAGAAAGCCCTGAGTAACTTAGACACCTGCTTGAGAACCCCCTTTCCTGTCGGGAGCCGCATTAGGCATTACTGACAAAGTGGAAGCACGGCCCAGATCCCCTCTCCTCATTCTGCAGGCACGGTCCCAGGATGAAGGAGTTAGGCCTTGTAATTCTGACTTGTCTTTTCCTCTCCTCAGCTGAGTTGACTGAAAAGGAATATTAAGGTGCTTATTGTTCTTGAGAGGAGCATGAGAAGGCACAAAGCCTTCTGCAGCTGTGCACATAAAATAATTCATAAAGTTAATCATTGACATTTGTTCAAGGACTTTTACAAAAGAGTGTTCCAGGATGAGCACATAGGCCGTAGCTTGAGGCCATGGGAGGGATTGCTATCTGAAGCCTATTTGTGAGGAAAATGTTTATGGCAAAGGAGTTTACTGAATTTAGGGCTTAGAAATAATTAAAATAGTTAGAAGTTAAAGATTTAAGGAATGTTGTAAAGTTAGAATATTTTACTATAGCTTATAGAAGTTAGGAACTTTTAGAGACACTATAGCTAGAAGCCTTTTTAAGAGATAGTGAGCTCAGGATGTTAAGGGCAAACAGGATTTAGGAAGATAAGTAGTAAACTGAGGAATGTAGCATGAGTTACAATGTAATCACAAGTTAACTATAGGACACATTAGCTGCTGCTGCTTCTAAGTCGCTTC
Organism: Bos grunniens; assembly: GCF_055505025.1. Classification (NCBI taxonomy): domain Eukaryota; kingdom Metazoa; phylum Chordata; class Mammalia; order Artiodactyla; family Bovidae; genus Bos; species Bos grunniens. The sequence goes on along the minus strand of NC_141170.1, from coordinate 109,585,210 downwards.
AGTCATGTCCGACTCTGTGCGACCCCACAGACAGCAGCCCACCAGGCTCCCCCTGGGATTCTCCAGGCAAGAACACTGGAGTGGGTTGCCATTTCCTTCTCCAATGCACAAAAGTGAAAGTGAATTCGCTCAGTTGTGTCCGACTCTTTGCGACCCCATGGACTGCAGCCTACCAGGCTCCTCCATCCATGGGATTTTCCAGGCAAGAGTACTGGAGTGGGTTGCCATTGCCTTCTCCGAGGAGGTAGATAATAGATGATAAGGCTGATTCCGAGAGAATCACTGAACCAGGAACTCTGTTTGAAAAGCAACAACAATTTATGGAGAAAATAAATCTGGGTTAGTGGGAACTGAAAATACCAAACCTCTGACCTAATGCTTTTGTAAAAGTATGAAAGAGAATCATAAGCTTGAAATAAACAGGCAGTCCAAAAAACTGTGAGAGTTTTTGAGAGGCTGTCTCATTTGCCGACACTGTCCATCTCTTCAGGCTGAATGCCTGGCTGCTGGAGCTGGACTCCGGCACTTTCCCACTTCTGTGCCCTAATTTCTGCTCTTATATTTTATATTTATTTAAAATTTTCCAATAAACAGCAGATTCACAAAACCCTAGGCACCCCATCTTTGACTCCAGTCAAGGCAGAACCCCAGGTCCATGTTCCCTGTCTATCTACTCAAACCTTAACTATGTCGCTCTTCATGTGCCAGGTATACCCTCTGGGACTGGAAATTAACAGATGTTTTCTCAAAGCTCTCTGAAGGCTCCTGCTGACGTGCATCTTGCAATCATTGTAAGAACCACAAGGGCTGGTCCAGCCACAACACTGACTCCAAAAGGGGAAGTATCTATGGGGACTTGCCACAAGTAGTAGAGACTCACATGAGTGCCACAGGTATTCGGAGCTGATTTTAGTAATGTAGTACATACAAAAGCCACTTATTTATATATAAACATTTATATATATCTATATTTATATATATTTATATTTATATAAATATTTATAAATTTTTATATTTATATATATAAATAAGTGGCGTGTGTGTGTGTATATATATATATGTGTGTATATATATATAAGTTTTCCAGTTATCTGCTACTGTCCTAAAACATAGTGGCTTATACAACAACAACCATTTCCTTAAATTTCAAGGTTCTGTGGGTTAGGAACTCATGTAAAGCTTGGGTAAGAAATTCTTCTGTGGTGTGAAACATGAGCAGGGTTTTCTGTGGTGTTCTACTGGTAGAAGGGAAAATCTGGAAGATCCAAGACTGATGCTAACAGGATTGTCTTGATGGAAATGAATAGAATCCCAGCTCAGCTGAGACAGTGGACCAAGAAAAGCTACACTTAACCTTTCCAGCATCACAGACTTAAGGGTAGTCAGAAGATTTACATGTCAACTCAGAGTTCAGAGTCACAGCACAATGAGAGATGGGAGGAAAATACCTGTGCTGGGTAAAGAATCATTCCTGTTAGCAAAAGCCATAACGAAGTCCATCAAGACTCAAGAAGACATATCAGGACCCCATCTTCATGTGGTACCTGCCATAGCCAGTGCCAAGAGACAAACCAAGCTCTGGGCTAAGTACCATGCACAAATCACCGCCCTCAATTTATTCATAAAGTCCATTTTATAGATCAAAAATGAAGGCACAGAGATCAAATAAATTGGGTGAGACTTCAAAACTGGGATATTGCACTGAAAAAACAGAAACCAGGGAATCAGGGGTATACTTTCAGAAGAGAAATACATGCTCTGACAAATCCACAAATAAAGGATAAGTCAATTCACATGTATTGACAGCAGTATTAATCTGTTATACAATGTATTGAGAGGAAAAAAAAAAAAAAAAAACCCTCCAGAGACAAAATAACTTGTAAACAGCCATGTACAACAAAAAATCCAGTTTATTTAAAGTACTGATGAAGGAATGGTATGGAGCTAAAGGTGGAAAAATAATCATGCCATAAAATGTCATAAAAATGCACCATATTTGTAACAGAGAGTGTGAGTGAATGCGTGTGTGTATGTGTGTAGCGTGTGTGTGTGTGTGTGTACACACATTGTTTGCTAGATACAAAGATACAGAGCAGAAGGACAAAGAAAACATGAAACTCTCAACCAGGGAAAACTAATAAATATACATGACTGTTGACAGCTTTCTAAAGACAGGTACACTGTGCTGCACATGATTTATATGCTTAGCTCCTGGCTTGAAAAGGGAAATCAGCATTGGCTCCACATAAGCTGCTGAACTTTTCTGACCTCCAGCACTACAGGAAACTGTTCAGTGGTAACTTTATCCTCAAGAGCTAATTGACTGGCTTGTAATTTTATGCAAATTTCTACCTGATAATTTCAGTCTTGGGGCGGGGCAGGGGCAGAGAAGAAAGGTTTCCCTTTCTGGAATGTATAGTTCACAGTTAATAATTACAACAAGCACTAATAAGTAAAGAAACAGTTATAGCTTAAGGAGAACATAGCCAAAGAAGCATTAATTTTCCTCATTAAATGTACTTAATTAGTGCAGCTCTCCTCTGGGGGCCAAGAAATAATGAGACTGTGACAGCCCCTAAGAACATGCTAAATCTGTTTGTTTTTCAAAAAAAAAAAAAACTACAAAGATTAAAAAAAAAAAAAATCCCTACCTATTACACATGCAGAACCATTTAGAAATAATAAGGAAAGTAATTTATGTCAGTAAAAGTCAACAGTACATTTCTATAACTCTGTGATCATATAGCCAAAAATATATATACACTCACTGCTGCTGCTAAGTCGCTTCAGTCGTGGCGGACTCTGTGTGACCCCATAGATGGCAGCCCACAAGGCTCCGCCGTCCCTGGGGATTCTCCAGGCAAGAACACTGGAGTGGGTTGCCATTTCCTTCTCCAATGCATGAAAGTGAAAAGTGAAAGTGAAGTCGCTCAGTCGTGTCCGACGCTTAGCGACCCTATGGACTGTAGCCCACCAGGCTCCTCCATCCATGGGATTTTCCAGGCGAGAGTACTGGAGTGGGGTGCCATTGCCTTCTCCAATACACTCACTCAGATCAGATCAGATCAGATCAGTCGCTGTCGTGTCTGACTCTTTGCGACCCCATGAATCGCAGCACACCAGGCCTCCCTGTCCATCACCAACTACCGGAGTTCACTCAGACTCACGTCCATCGAGTCAGTGATGCCATCCAGCCATCTCATCCTCTGTCGTCCCCTTCTCCTCCTGTCCCCAATCCCTCCCAGCATCAGAGTCTTTTCCAATGAGTCAACTCTTTGCATGAGGTGGCCAAAGTACACTCACTACTTAAGCTATAAACCTCCTTTTCAAAATAGGTTGAATTTTTTGAGCACACAATGAATTGATGAAAAGTGTATCTGTAGTTGGTGCACACAGTTAAACAGGAATTTGTAAACATCCCAAATACCTGAGATGCAGCACATGTTGCAGGAAAGATAATTAAACAATCATGTGACAACATGCCTCATTCAGCACCTTCGTGTATTATGAAGTAGATGTCATCATGTCCATTTTATGTATGACAAGACTATGGCTCAGAAGGTTATGAAACTGGCAAAGGTTCTGCTCTAGAGAGTATCCAAAATTTCAGCATTGATCTGCTCAAATCCCAAATCCATTCTTTCCATCTAGGTTTTTGTAGGAGGGAACAGACAATTTCTGAATTCTACATGTATAATCAAGGTGTATCTTGACCCCTGACCATCGACCTTTGAACAGTTTTTCAAAGTCAATACCTGGAGGTGGGAAGTGGGGCAGGCAGCAAAACTAGCTCTCCACTTAAATGTCTTCCTTAGAACAAAACGATTCAGGGCCCCAGTGGCTAGTCTACCATGTGGTGCTAAGGAAATGAAACGCTAGTCACCACATTAAATGATTAATTCAACAGGGTATTTAAAATGAGCACTTTTGATTGCATTATACCATGCCAGGGTCAGCGACATACCAAAAAAAAAAAAAAAATACGCCACTTTATATGAGCCATAGAAACCTACAATCTCATTTGAAGGCATTAAATGAAATATTAAAAGAAGGACAGTTTGTGGTATTGAACTTCAAATGAGATTGTTCCATGAGTTAATTTAAGAATTAGAGGTTTTCCCTAAAAATTAGTGAGGTATACAATTATTTCTGACTCCCTGCCACTTCTGTGTCATCTGAGAACACCTGAGCAATGACCTTAATCGTAAAGTGCTTCTGGTCTCATTCTTCTTCTACTTTGCTGTATCATTTTTCCCTTTAATAATAATCAGTTCATACCATTGCTTCCCAGATGGCTCTGTGGTAAAGAATCTGCCTGACAATGCAGAAAACACAGGTTCAATCCCTGGACTGGGAAGATACCCTGGAGGAGGAAGACAGCAACGCACTCTAGTATTCTTGCCTGGGAAATACCATGGACAGAGGAGCCAGGCAGGCTACAGTCCATGGGATGACAAAGAGTTGGACATGACTGAGTACACACACACATTCGTTCTTCGATCCTTAGAGTAAATGTTTGAGATTTCATCCCACCCTGGAGCTTTAAGTACCATCGGTACTGTAGGGTAAGGGAGTCAGAGAAGGCGAGGTTCAGAAAAAGAATGAGACCAGCACTTTACAGGAACAGATCACCTTTAATGAGGCGAGAAGGGGCAGCAGTCAGATTAGTGAGCTGCTGCACTAACCCAAGAAAAGAGTAAGTATATATAGGCATGTATGTGGAAAGCTACCATCTTAAGGGGGCCTGCTCTTCTCCAAGGTTGTTCAGAGTAGTTATCTCTTAAACAGCGGGGGCAAGGAATTCGGCCAGAGGCTGGGACCAGCTGAGTGCTGGATGTGATCAACATTAATGTCCATTTTTTTCTTCGAGTGAGAGAGTTCTTTGTTTTGCATAGAATGGTGGGGAGAACCTGGAGGGGAGTTTTAATTCCAGGCTATTTTGAGCCGTGTAACTTTCCTTCAAGTATGTTGACAAATGACCAGTTGATATCATGAACACTGGGTCTTCCTGATCGCTAAGCTCATTTACTCAACATATCTTCACCTGTATGTTGAAAACCCATTTCAACATGTGAAATGTGACTCAATCCTTCACCCTTAATACCTGGCACATATATATATTTGATATATTAGATGTTTAATCCTTAGAACAAAACTAGGAGATAGTTTCCATTAAAGTTCTCTTTTCAAACATGAGGAAACCGAGGCACACAGCTTATAGTACATGCTCATAGCTAGTAAGTGGATATAAACCCAGTCTGTCTTTGGAGTCCATACAATCAACCATGACCCTCTAGGGCCACATCTGTTCAGATCTATCTCCAGCATATATCTCACACTGAATCACTTCGCATCTTCACTGAAACCATCCTGTGACATACACAAGCACCTCTGCTCAGAGGTCCAACAGGTATCTCAAACTATACATGTCAGAACTCTTTTTTTGGCTCTCTTTTCTCTGATAGAGCTCACCATGTGTCAAGCACTGTTCTAAATAATTTTAATGAAGCACCTCCTTCAATCCTTAGGGCAAGTGATGAGTTAGGTATCATAATTCTCATTTCATACATAAGGAAATGAAGGCACAGAATTTAAGACACTTGCCCATGTGATGAAGTCATGAAGATGGAAACAAACAAACACTTTCTGTCTCATGCTCTCACATCCATTGCACTACACAACTCTTCTCTGGGTTTTTCTGCTGAAGGAATGCATTTCTAGCCCCTCCCAGCAAAAAATTCCTGGGATTTATCTCTGATTACCCAATTTTACTACTTAATTCTTCCCAACATACAATCATTAAGCAGATCCCCTCAGCACTATCTCTCCCACATATCTCAAACCTCGTTACTTCTCCCCATCTTCACAGCTATTAATCTCTTGCAGTCAAGTGACTACAATCCACTGTCTCCCCAATTCTTGTTTGTGCAAAGAAACACACACTGAGGCTCCCCCAGAGTTTGAAAGAGCAGACTCAAACAGGTAATGATTAGAGAAGTAGAAAATTCAGGAACAAAGGAAAGCAGGCAATAACAGCTTGAACAACAGTCACAGGACTCCTACTTCCTCCTGAAAGGGATATAACTAACAATCTAATACGTATCTTGGAGTGGTTCTGCAGAAATGAAGACCCCCACTGCTGGAGGATTTTGAGTATCCAATGACCACAAACACATAGATCTCAGAATGGTTTGAACCAGAAGATTGATGATTAAGATTCCCCAAACCTCATGACTGGTATCTCATGACTAACAAATAGGAAGAATGTCCATGAGCTAATCAGAAACCCTACAACCATCACCTATGGCTTTAAAAGCCATCGGGGAGATCGAGTCTTCTCAGCATTTTCAGTCTCCTTGCTTCTTGCCCTGCAGTAAGTGCTGTACTTTATTTTACCACAACCCCATGCCAGTAGATAGGCTTGGCTGTGGGTTTGGTAAATGGATCTGAGTTCAGAACAGTAAGAGTTTCTCTCACTCAAAATCTCAAGTCCTTTCAAACATTTCCAGTTATGAATCTGACAAGGTAAATATTTTTTTAAAGGGTTAAGAAGAGTTTTTCAGTATGACAATGTGAAAGAAGAAAATAGTTGTAGTCTACAAGGATACAAGCAGAAATGTGTCGTATTTCATTAAGGTTGAGAGGTGGGTAAGATTATGTTTACCAGAAGCTTTTGGAATTTCTTACAACAGATGACAGAGAGTAATTATATAAATATCTTCAAATATTTTAAAGGTCATATACTGTGCCATAAAGAATGAAGATATGGAGCCACAATGAAAACAATGCCCAGTTGTGGATGTGACTGGTGATGGAAGTAAAGTCCGATGCTGTAAAAAGCAATATTGCATAGGAATCTGGAATGTTAGGTCCATGAATCAAGGTAAATTAGAAGTGGTCACAGGAGATAGCAAGAGTGAACATCGACATTTTAGGAATCAGTGAACTAAAATGGACTGGAATGGGTGAATTTAACTTAGACGACCATTACATCTACTACTGTGGGCAAGAATCCCTTAGAAGAAATAGAGTAGCCATCATAGTCAACAGAAGAGTCTGAAATGCAGTACTTGGATGCAATCTCAAAAACGACAGAATGATCTCTGTCATTTCCAAGGCAAATGATTCAGTAATCCACGTCTATGTCCCAACCAGTAATGTTGAAGAAGCAAAAATTGAATGGTTCTAGTACTTTTGCCTAGAAAATCCCATGGACGGAGGAGCCTGGTAGGCTGCAGTCCATGGGGTTGCTAGAGTCGGACACGACTGAGCGACTTCACTTTCACGTTTCACTTTCATGCATTGGAAAAGGAAATGGAAACCCACTCCAGTGTTCTTGCCTGGAGAATCCCAGGGACGGGGAAGCCTGGTGGGCTGCCGTCTATGGGGTCACCCAGAACCGGACACGACTGAAGCAACTTAGCAGCAGCAGCAGCATGAAGACCTGCAAGACCTTCTAGAACTGATACCCAAAAAGGATGTCCTTTTCATCATAGGGGACAGGAATGGAACAGTAGGAAGTCAAGAGATACCTCGAGCAACAGGCAAATTTGGCCTTGGAGTACAAAATGAAGCAGAGCAAAGGTTAACAGAGTTTTGCCAAGAGACTGCACTGGTCATAGCAAACACACCCTCTTCAAACAACACAAGAGAAGACTCTACATACAGACATCACCAAACGGTCAATACCCAAACCCAAACCAGGTTCTATGGTTTGCATAGAATATGCAATGGTTTCCATAGAATATGATTTTCAGATTCTGTGGTTTGCATAGATTCTATGCAGCCAAAGATGGAGACGTTCTATACAGTCAGCAAAAACAAAATCGGGAGCTGACTGTGGCTTAGATCATGAACTCCTTATTGCCAAATTCAGACTTAAATTGAAGAAAGTAGGGAAAGCCACTAAACCATTCATGTATGACCTAAATCAAATCCCTTACAATTATACAGTGCAAGTGACAAATAGATCCAAGGGATTAGAGCTGATAGACAGTGTCTGAAGAACTATGGATGGAGGTTCATGACATTGTACAGGAGGCAGTGATCAAGACCATCCACAATAAAAATAAATGCAAAAAGGTAAAGTGGTTGTCTGAGGAGGTCTTACAAATAGCTGAGAAAAGAAAAGATGTAAAAGGCAGAGGAGAAAAGGAAAAATATACCCATCTGAAGGCAGCATTGCAAAAAATAACAAGGGGAGATAAAAAAGCCTTTCTCAGTGATCAGTGCAAAGGAATAGAGGAAAAAATAGAATGGGAAAGACTAGAGATCTCTTCAAGAAAATTAGAGATACCAAGGGAACATTTCATGCAAAGATAGGCTCAATAAAGGACAAAAATGGTATGGAACTAACAGAAGCAGAAGATATTAAGCAGAGGTGACAAGAATACACAGAACTACTAAACAAAAAAGATCTTCATGACACAGATAACCACAATGGTGTGATCACTTACCTTGAGCCAGACATCCTGGGATAAGAAGTCAAGTGGACCTTAGGAGGCATCACCATGAACAAAGCTAGTGGAGGTGATGGAATTCCAGTTGAGCTATTTCAAATCCTAAAAGCTGATGCTGTGAACATGCTGCACTCAATATGCCAGGAAATTTGGAAAACTCTGCAGTGGCCATAGGACTGGAAAAGGTCAGTTTTCATTCCAATCCCAAAGAGGGGCAATGCCAAAGAATGCTCAAATAAGTAAGTTAGTTGTTCAGTCATTTCCAACTCTTTGCAACCCCATGGACTTTAGCCTTCCAGGCTGCTCCGTCCATGGACTTTTCCAGTTGAGAATACCAGAGTGGGTTGCCATTTCCTTCTCCAGGGGATCATACTGACCCAGGGAATGAACCCAGGCCTCCAGCATTTCAGGCAGACTCTTTACTATCTGAGCCACCAGGGAAGCCCAAAGAATGTTCAAACTACTGCACAATTGCACTCATCTCACATGCTAGCAAAGTAATGCTCAAAATTCTCCAAGCCAGGTTTCAACAGTATGTGAATGATGAACTTCCAGATGTTAAAGCTGAATTTAGAAAATGGAGAGGAACCAGAGATCAAATTGCCAACATCCACTGGATCACAGAAAAAGCAAGAGAGTTTCAGAAAAACATCTGCTATTGCTTTACTGATTACACCAAAGTCTTTGACTGTGAGATCACAACAAACTGTGGAAAATTCTTGAAGAGATGGGAATACCAGACCACCTTATCTGCCTCCTAAAAAACCTGTATGCAGGTCAAGAAGCCACAGTTAGTACCAGACCTAGAACAACAGACTGGTTCCAAATAGGAAAAGGAGTACGTCAGGGCTGTATATTGTCACTCTGCTTATTTAACTTATATGCAGAGTACATCATGTGAAATGCCAGGGTGAATGAAGCACAAACAAGCTGGAATCAAGATTACCAGGAAAAATATCAATAACCTCAAATAGGCAGATGACACTACCCTTATAGCAGAAAGTGAACAGGAACTAAAGAGCCTCTTAATGAAAGTTAAAGAGAAGAGTGAAAAAGCTGGCTTAAAACTCAATATTCAGAAAACTAAGATCATGGAATTTGGTCCTATTACTCCATGGCCAATAGATGGAGAAACAATGGAAACAGTGAGAGACTTAATTTTCTTGGGCTCCAAAATCACTGCAGATGGTGACTGCAGCCATGAAATTAAAAGATGCTTGCTCCTTGGAAGAAAAGTTATGACCAACCTACACAGCATATTAAAAATCAGAGACATTATTTTGTCAACAAAGGTCCACCTAGTCAACGGTATGGTTTTTCCAGTAGTCACATATGGATGTGAGAGTTGAACTATAAAAAACCTGAGCACCAAAGAATTGATACTTTTGAACTGCAGTGTTGGAGGAGACTCTTGAGAGTCCCTTGGGTTGCAAGGAGATCCAACCAGTCAATCCTCAAGGAAATCAGTCCTGAATATTCATTGGAAGGACTAAAGCTGAAACTCCAATACTTTGGCCACCTGATACAAAGAACTGACTTATTTGAAAAGACCCTGATGCTGGAAAAGACTGAAGGAAGGAGGAGAAGGGGTGACAGAGGATGAGATGGTTGGATGGCATCACTGACTCAATGGACGTGAGTTTGAGCAAGCTCCAGGAGTTGGTGATGGACAGGGAATCCTGGCATGCTGCTGTCCATGGGGTCGCAAAGAGTCAGACATGAATGAGCAACTGAACTGAACTCATTGTGTGTTATGTGCTAAGTTGTTCCAGCCGTGTCCGACTCTTTGAGTTCCTATGGACAACAGCCTGCCAGCCTTCTCTGTCGATAGGATTCTCCAGGTAAGAATACTGGAGTGGTTTGACATGGCCTCCTTCAGGGGATCTTCCAGGCCCAGGGATCCAACCCTTGTCTACTATGTCTCCCTCACTGGCAGGCAGTTCTTTACCACCAGGGCCACCTGGTGAGCCCAAAGGTCTTAATACTGACACATAATAAGTTATTTGGAGAAAACAGAGTCTTACTATTATATCCATTGCATAATGAAGAGGCTGAAATTGAGAAGGCCAACCATTCTTGTCACAAAATGTCCTTTGTTTAGGCAAAGCTTACCACAGACCTTTGGGGTAGATAATTATATTATCACGTAGATAATGGGGATTCTAACTCTCAGAGAAGGTGTTCTGCTCACACAAATTTACCATCCAGTTACTAAGTTCAAATGAATGTGTGCTGGGTTCCCTTAGTAACATTTTAGAGAATTTCACATAGTGTAAACTGGCAGAAACTTTAGAAATTATTAAATAGAATTGTTCACATCTTGTAAGCAAAGGAATTGAAAATGACATGAATGATGGCCTTTAATTTATAAAGTGCTTTCTCAACCATGGGCTCATTACACTCCTATGAACTAGGTAAAGTACAGTAGTTCCTAAGTAATCATGAAGGATTGGTTTCAAAAGCCTCTAAGGGTACTAAAATCCACACATGCTCAAGTCTCAAATGGTGCAATGTTTGCATATAACCTACATACATCCTCCCATATATTTAAATCTCTCTAGATTATAATACCTAATACAATATACATGCTGTGTAAATAATTGTAAATACAAAACAAATAGTTACCTGTGTGTGATAAATTTGTTTTGCCTTTTGGAACTTTCTTGAAATTTTTTTCAAATATTTTCCATATGCTGCAGATGGGGTACCATGGATACAAAGGGCAGACGGGAGGAGGTAAGACTATTTACATTTTCATTTTCACAAAGGGATCAGACCCAGCACTATAACTGTCTGAAAAGTCACAGGAACATTAAACTGCCATCATAGAGGTGCTGCAAACAGGAACACAAGTGGAAAAGGAACATAAGATCTGAGACCCAGCATTTCTAAAAAGGTTACCTAAGCCTTTTTCTGTAACATCAGTGAGATTTCTTTACATCTAGCTTGTTTTGCATAATGTGCAGTTTTACATGGGGGCTTCCCTGCTGGCTCAGATGGTGAAGAATCTGCCTGCAGTGCAGGAGATGTGTGTTCGATCCCTGGGTTGGAAGATCCCCTGGAGAAGGAAATGGCAACCCACTTGAGTACTCTTGCCTGGAGAATTCTAGGACAGAGGAGCTACAGTCCATGGGGTCACAGAGTCAGGTTGCCTAAGCCTTTCTCTACAACATCAGTGAGATGTCCTTACATCTATTTTGTTTTACAAAATATGCAAATTTACATAGTTCTCTGAAGGCACAGGCATTAGAGCTTCATTTATTAGCTGAAAATCACACCATTCTATTTATGGTATAACACATAAAAAAGAAACACAAATTACTGACAGCAGACATTTGAATTCAAAGAATTATTTACTTATAAGAATGAAGAAAAATACTAGGAAAAGTAAGCAACTACTATTATTTCAATTAATATTTATTTTTTCCTCATGAAGGAATAGATTAACAAACTAAAAAAAAAAAAAAAAACAAAATAGAAAAATGGACAACTAAGAGTTCCAAAAATAAAAAGGTAACAAATATATTTTGTTTTTTAGAGAAACAAATGGAATATAGTTAACATTTATAAATAAGGAAGAGGAGTCTAAGCAGAAAGGGAAGAACTGCTGTCAGAATTAAAACACCTGGGAGTGAAAGAAGGGCGCTAAAGAGAAACACAGAGAAAGAGGAGAATTCCACTTGTGTTTTAAAATTGGCGTAATTGATGTGAAAGTTACAAGATGATTACACCAGTTTAAGAAAGAGGGGTGGGCAGAGAGAGTTAAACTGAGATAGATAGACAAACTGAAGGTCAGGAAGGTCTGAAAACATTTCATTATGTGCCTCACTTAAACCAACAGAATTTTTTCCTATTAATTTGTATATACAGTGAGCATTTCAGTACCTGTATTTTTAATTTCAGGCACGAAAAAAAGTATTATCCTGATTGTTTTCATTAGAAAAGTAAATTTTGGTAATAAAAAACAGGTTCTTCATCCTAATTTATTGTTTAAGAAGTACATATGTACACAGTAAGTGTATATTTACACATTATTTACAAAAACGTCTTTAAGAGATGAAGTGAAGGGTCAAACATTACCCAAGGCACAATGAACTTGGTATTGGACCATGAAGGTGTCACACACTCCTTAGGAATAAAAGATTTATTTTAGATTCACTCTCTTATAAAAGTCTATTTCTCTGTGTTGATGTGTGTGTTTTTAAAGAAGGCAAAATAATTATTCAAAAATAATCTTCCTTGATATCCAGAAATATCTTGTTCTGTCATGATTTAAAATATTTCTCAAGTCTTAGTGGATTTTGGAAAATGCAGGCATGTTTCTAACAAGCTAGTCAGAAACCATATCCCAGCAGATTTCTATGGGTTCTGAGGCATTGAAACATGTAAAATATCATGTATGAAACGAGATGCCAGTCCAGGTTCAATGCACGATACTGGATGCTTGGGGCTGGTGCACTGGGACGACCCAGAGGGATGGTGTGGGGAGGGAGGAGGGAGGGGGGTTCAGGATGGGGAACACATGTATACCCGTGGTGGATTCATTTTGATGTTTGGCAGAACTAATACAATTATGTAAAGTTTGAGAATAGAATAAAATTAATTTAAAAAATAAATATATAAATAATGCATTCCAGAACAACAACAACAACAAAAAAACAATAAGAAAGGGTTACATCTCCAGGTCTTTTATTGTGATATTTTGCTCCTGTACCCTTTCATATAAACTGATGATGTTAGATGAAATAATTCCTAGGAGTTTTCTGGTTCTAAAATCTTATAATATTCCTCTAAAAAATTATTAGTGAAGAATATTGTTGTGGATTAAAGACAGTCACAGATACTTTGCTATTTTCCCCATCAAAAGATGGTGATGATTTCTCCTCTCTGGAGTTGGGGCTGGCCCTGTAATTGCTTAGCTGATTGAGGTGGGGAAAGTTATGCTGTGCAGATCCAGGTCTAAGGCTTAAGAATGCCTGTCAGTTCCCATTTCTGTAGGTTCTTGATTACCCTGAGTAAGAAATGTGGCTACTCTGTCAGGGGTAACACAGGGAAACACAGGATGGAAAGAAAAGGCCCGTGGGCTACTTAGAGAGAAAGAGGGACACACTGTCATTATAACCTGCTGGCTGCCCTCAGATGCCTCCAGCCCCAGCTGCCATCTGATTAAAACCATATGAGACCCCAAGGGAGGGCAGCAGCAGAACTGCCCAGCTGAGCCCAGCCAAGCCACTGAACCAGGAGATACTGAAAGCTACTAAGCTTTTCATTTACTTTAATTTAATTTTAGCTACCAAGTTCTAGGATTGTTTGATATGCAATGCTAACTAAAACAGATATTACATTTCAGCATTACAATGGGTATAATTACATCATTTATTCCACAAATTATATATATCAGATCATATGAAGTACCTGTGTAAACACATAGTCAGTTCTGCCAGAATCTGACATATGCAATGCTAAAAAAAAAAAAAAAAAAATCACCAAACTGCAAAATCTTGCAATATAAACTACATGGCCTATGACAAACATGGAGTTTGGCAAACATCACTCAGAAAATTTGTTAGTGACAAAAAACATAAAAAGTAAAGCTAGGAACCAAATATAGCATCACATTAAATAATTAAACACATTAATTAACTGACACACACAAATACTGGAACAAAAACAGCAATTTACCTTGAGAAACACCTGAAGTTTGTTTGTGGAGTGGGTGTCAGAAGAATTGCAGCTGTAAGTTATTGGTCTTCAGCACCAAAGGGCTGCTAAGGCACAGTGCAACTGAAAGAAAGTTATAAAGTCAAACAATCCCCTAATTTAAAAAACAAAAACAAAAAACTAAAGTTACAATTTCCCCAAAATGACATCAACCATTGGATATTTCAATTCCAATTCATCATAAACTTCATCTGTATGACATGTGGTCCAGGAAAAAAATTAAAATACTTTCCCAACTATCATTAAGAATCACTATTAATTTTATTAAAATTACTCAGGTATTTGCTATAGTTCTCCGAAATACTACTTCCCACTCCCAGGAAATAGCTAAAAGAAAATGCAATATTGTAAATCAGCAAAATTAAATAATAACAAATCTCTCCACAAAACACAAGTGCTCTCCTAAGATATTTTATTATTTTAAGATTCCTTCTTTTTAAAGATGCCAAATAAAAGTTTTAAATACTTTTTGAGTTCTGAGTCAAGATTTTACATACTTGAGAAGATAGCCTATTCTTTTTTGTTGTTGTTGTTAAATGTTTTTAAGACAAATAATAAGCATATCATGGGGAAGGTAGATACTGTGGGAACACGGGAATAAAAGAGACTTCTGGTAGAGAAGCCTCTTGGCATAATCTTATTTTTAAGGATATCTATTTCATATTTGAAGTCCAGGAAAGGTGAACATGCATGTTTTATGTAGACTTTGGGGAAATCCTCTTAAAAAATATTCTATTATAGTATGGCTTGCTTAGGGCAAAGAAAGAATGTTTGTGATCAGTTTCATTTGTCTCAATATTTAAGTATTAGCATTTTAACATAGGCATTTCCAATTTTTAAAAGTACTTTCCTCAAAATCCTTCCAGACTGCATATGTTGCTATACTACAATTGTTTATAAAAAGAGAAGTAAAAGTTCAGTCCTAACTAAATTTGAGATTCAAATGAGTTCCCTGTAAGAGGAACTAATTGAAAAAGATTTTAAAATGCAGTGTCAAGCAGGAATCCTTGGTATCTGTTACACGGCTAGAGACCCTCAAGTGGCAGAGGACTTAGTTTAACAAACCTATTAAGGGATAATTACAAGTTTTTGACGAAGCTCTTAATTAAAAGGGGGTCCTCTCTCTTCACAAGACTAGAATGGCGCAAAAAGAGAAACTTACAGATAACTCACTAAGATAAGAGGTGTTAGTTTTATTTTGTTTGATGTAATTTGAACTATTTCAACTAAGAGAACAGGATTAGCTATTTGGTCAACTTGGAAATTGTCTCAGTAACTAAACAAGAAAAACACAGGTACTCCATTTCTTTCAAAAGTTAACATGCTTACTAGTCATTACTATTGGAAAGACCAAATAAATGGGCACACTTACGACCTACGAGACTCGGATGTGATCCCTGGGTCGGTACGATGCCCTAGAGAAAGGAATGGCAACCCACTCCAGAATTCTTGCCTGGAGAATCCCATGAACAGAGGCTTCTGGCAGGCTACATACAATCCATGAGATCGCAGAGTCGGACAGGACTGTAGCGACTTAGCACGCAACTGAAGCTAAACTTTACGCAGCTGATATTGGCACCTTAGTAAATTGTAAGCCATGCAAAACAGAGCAGACAGCTGCACTATCCGCCCCCACCGGCCTAGGCCCTTTGGAAACAAAGTTCACAAGCAGCTCCAACGGGACCCCAGAACCTCGAGGTAACACGTTACTAAAATCAGCCACACAAGGTCCAAGCACCTGGTGAGACTCAGGGCGCAGAAACCTAACAAGCAAAACCTTTCCGTGAGAGACTGGCTTTGATCCCACACATGGAAAGAGAAGGCCTAACTTGCTTATAAGATGCCCAAGCGCCACTGCTGCTGCTACTGCTAAGTCGCTTCAGTCGTGTCCGACTCCTAGCGACCCTATGGACTGCAGCCCACCAGGCTCCTCCGTCCATGGGATTTTCCAGGCAAGAGTACTGGAGTTGATGCTGTAGTGTGCCTTTAATATTTTAATGGTTTTTATTACATAGAAAGTTAACAAATTTACATACACAACCTCAACAAACAAAAACTTTCAGGACAATGTTTTCAACCCAAAATACTTCAAGGAAGCCTTTCCTCTTGGTCTAAACAGAGTTATTTAAGCAAGAAAGGAAAAGCTATTTAAATGAGAGTCAGTCTCAGGACCCCTTTAAACCACGAGAAACTTGTCCTGACCTTGCGCGCTGCCTCTGGAGTCCGCGTTCCAAGTCTCAGGGGGCGGGTGTCTGGGCGAGGACCGCCTGGTCTCTGATGATTCCCTCGGGCTGCGGGCGTCCGCGGGATCCTGCTTTCCGGGTATTCGGCCTCCGCGGCTCCTCGCGGTAGCCCCGTCCGGGCGGCGCTCGGAGGCCACGCAGGGCCGTGATCCGGACGGGGGCGACGCGCGGGCGGCCCTTCCCCTCGCGCGCCCGGGTCCCCGCGGCCGCCACCGACGGGCGCCTCGCGGGTCCGGGAGCGTGGGCGGCGCTGGGCGGGAGCGGCCGCGGGGCGAGCGCGGCGAAAGCCCTGGGCATTTGTGCACTCGCTCCGACGCGCTCCGCGGCCCCCGGACCCGCCCGCCCGCCCGCCCGCGCCGCTGCTGCCCTCACGCCGCCTCCCCGCTCCCGGCCCGCGCGCGCCCGCCCACCAGGGGAAGGGGAGGAGGCGGCAGTCGGGGGGTCCCTCCATCCTCCCAAGCCTCCCACCCGGGTTGGCCCCGCCGATCCCCCTGTCTCCAGCCTGGGTGTGGGGTCGCGGGCGTCCCACTCTGGCCTGCGGGATCCGACCAGATTGCAGGCATGTTGGTGATGGCCGCGAAGTAAAAGCCAGGTCTCGCCTCCTGGAAAGTGGGTGCGAGTATCTGAGACGATGAAGACGATGATGGAGCCCTTTTCGGAGGGCTCCAAAGTTGTTCACATACAAGGATATCTACTCCCACCCAGCTCCTTAGCACAGTGGGTGGGATAGTCACAATTACTCCTATGCTTCATGTAATGTAACAATTATCAGCACAGTATAGAGATTCTGTCACTTGGTCTCGGCATTAATTTATCCTTAATTACTGTCTCCTGTCTGCTTTCACTTCCTTTCTGGAGCTTTTCTTTCCTCGTGCACAACTTCTGGACAGGCTGAAAGCTCCACCAGGATTGGGACTGAGGTGAGTTTAGATGTACCAATTGAGCTCTGCACCGCCACCCCATAGTAGGCTCAGAGCTGATGGTTTCCTTGAATTAATGGATGAACCACTGGTGAGAGTCTGTCTATAAATGAGGCTCTTCCCTCTATTCTCCAGTTTCCTGAAGAGTCAGGTGTTCCAGACTCTAGAAGATACGTGGAAGGACTGCAACTGAAAGAACATTTTTGGATCTAAAACATGAGGTTTTGCTGCCCCAGATTTGTGCTTCATTAGGCATCTTTCTTTTTTTAATTCTCATTTTGATTCCAAATAACTCTGAAGGTATAAATATTTAAGAAATAGGAATCAACCTACGGTAAGGTTTTCTTTTGATATTTGTAGGTTTGCTGCTTAACACTAACCTCCTTTTATGGAAACAGTACCTAGATTTTCCTTGGAAATAAGGACTCATCCCCCGCTCTCTGCATACGCACTTCAAGTGATGCTAACTACTGTTCTGACTCCAGTGCACATGACCCTGACCTGTTCAGTGGAAGTACCTAGTTTTCCTGGTAATAGGGATTATTTCAGAGATACTAATATGTTCCAAGTCTGGGAAATTAAATACAAACATTTAGTTCTGGAACTCTGTAAGCCCTATAAATTAAAGTCACACCAGTTCAGTTCAGTTCAGTTCAGTCACTCAGTCATGTCTGACTCTTTGCAACCCGATGAATGGCAGCACCCCAGGCCTCCCTATCCATCAACACTCGGAGTTTACCCAAACTCATGTCCATCCAGTCGGTGACACCATCCAGCCATCTCATCCTCTGTCGTCCCATTCTCCTCCTGCCCACAATCCCTCCCAGCATCAGGGTTTTTTCCAATGAGTCAACTCTTCGCATGAGGTGGCCAAAGTATTGGAGTTTCAGCTTCAACATCAGTCCTTCCGATGAATACCCAGGACTAGTCTCCTTTAGGATGGCCTGGTTGGATCTCCTTGCAGTCCAAGGGACTCTCAAGAGTCTTCTCCAACACCACAGTTCAAAAGCATCAATTCTTCGGCTCTCAGCTTTCTTCACAGTCCAACTCTCACGTCCATACACAACCACTGGGAAAACCATAGCCTTGACTAGACAGACATTTGTTGGCAAAGTAATGTCTCTGCTTTTCAATATGTTATCTAGGTTGGTCATAACTTTCCTTCCAAGGAGTAAGCGTCTTTTAATTTCATGACTACAATCACCATCTGCAGTGATTTTGGAGCCCCAACAAATAAAGTCTGACACTGTTTTCACTGTTTCCCCATCTATTTCCCATGAAGTGATGGGACCAGATGCCATGATCTTCGTTTTCTGAATGTTGAGCTTTAAGCCAACTTTTTCACTCTACTCTTTCACTTTCAAAGAGGCTTTTTAGTTCCTCTTCACTTTCTGCAATAAAGATGGTGTTATCTGCATATCTGAGGTTATTAATATTTCTCCCGGCAATCTTGATTCCAGCTTGTGATTCTTCCAGCCTAGCGTTTCCCATGATGTACACTGCTGCTGCTGCTGCGTCACTTCAGTCGTGTCTAACTCTGTGTGACCCCATAGATGGCAACCCATCAGGCTCCAACGTCCCTGGGATTTTCCAGGCAAGAGCACTGGAGTGGGTTGCCATTTCCTTCTCCAATGCATGAAAGTGGAAAGTGAAAGTGAAGTTGCTCAGTCGTGTCCGACTCTTATCAACCCCATGGACTGCAGCCTACCAGGTTCCTCCATCCATGGGATTTTTCAGGTAAGAGTACTAGAGTGCGGTGCCATTGCCTTCTCTGATGTACACTGCATGTAAGTTAAATAAGCAGGGTGACACTATATAGCCTTGACGTACTCCTTTTCCTATTTGGAACCAGTCTGTTGTTCCATGTCCAGTTCTAACTGTTGCTTCCTGACCTGCATATAGGTTTCTCAAGAGGCAGGTCATGTGGTCTGGTATTCCCATCTCTTTCAGAATTTCCACAGTTTCTTGTGATCCACATAGTCAAAGGCTTTGGCATATTCAATAAAGCAGAAATAGATGCTTTTCTGGAGCTCTCTTGCCTTTTCCATGATCCAGCAGATGTTGCAATTTGATCTCCGGTTCCTCTGCCTTTTCTAAAACCAGGTTGAACATCTGGAACTTCACGGTTCACGTATTGCTGAAGCCTGGCTTGGAGAATTTTGAGAATTACTTTACTAGCATGTGAGATGAGTGCAATTGTGTGGTAGTTGAGCGTTCTTTGGCATTGCCTTTCTTTGGGATTGGAATGAAAACTGACTTTTTCCAGTCCTGTGGCCATTGAGTGCAGCACTTTCACAGCAGCATCTTTTAGGATTTGAAATAGCTCAACTGGAATTCCATCACCTCCACTAGCTTTGTTCATAGTGATGCTTTCTAAGGCCCACTTGACTTCATATTCCAGGATATCTGGCTCTAGGTGAGTGATCACACCATTGTGATTATCTGCATTTTGAAGATCTTTTTTATACAGTTCTTCTGTGTATTCTTGCCACCTCTTTTTAATATTTTCTGCTTCTGTTAGGTCCATACCATTTCTGTCTTTTATCGAGCCCATCTTTGTGTGAAATGTTCCCTTGCTTTCTCTAATTTTCTTAAAGAGACCTCTAGTCTTTCCCACTCTGTTTTTTTCCTCTATTCCTTTGCATTGATCACTGAGGAAGGCTTTCTTATCTCTCCATGCTATTCTTTGAAACTCTGCATTCAGATGTTTATATCTTTCCTTTTCTCCTTTGCTTTTCACTCCTCTTCTTTTCACAGCTATTTGTAAGGCCTCCTCAGACAGCCATTTTGCTTTTTTGCGTTTCTTTTTCAAGGGGATGGTCTTGATCCCTGTCTCCTGTACAATGTCACGAACCTCCATCCATAGTTCATCATGCACTCTATCAGATCTATTCCCTTAAGTCTATTTCTTACTTCCACTATATAATCATATAGATTTGATTTAGGTCATAACTGAATGGTCTAGTGGTTTTCCCTACTTTCTTCAATTTAAGTCCGAATTTGGCAATGAGGAGTTCATGATCTGAGCCACAGTCAGCTCCCATTCTTGCTTTTGCTGACTGTATAGAGCTTCTCCTTCTTTGGCTGCAAAGAATATAATCAATCTGATTTTGGTGTTGACCATCTGGTGATGTCCATGTGTAGAGTCTTCTCTTGGATTGTTGAAAGAGGGTGTTTGCTATGACCAGTGCATTCTCTTGGCAAAACTCTATTAGCCTTTGCCCTGCTTAATTCTATACTCCAGGGCCAAATTTGCCTGTTACTCCAGGTGTTTCTTGACTTCCTACTTTTGCATTCCAGTCCCCTATAATGAAAAGGACATCTTTTTTGGGTGTTAGTTCTAAAAGTTCTTATAGGTCTTCATAGAACTGTTCAACTTCAGCTTCTTATGCATTACTGGTTGGGGCATAAGTTTGGGTTAACATGATATTGATTGGTTTGCTTTGGAAATGACAGAGATCATTCTGTCATTGTTGAGATTGCATCCAAGTACTGCATTTTGGACTCTTTTGTTGACCATGATAGCTACTCCATTTCTTCTGAGAGATTCCTGCCCACAGTAGTAGATATAATGGTCATCTGAGTTAAATTCACCCATTCCAGTCCATTTTAGTCCACTGATTCCTAGAATGTCGATGTTCACTCTTGCCATCTCTTGTTTGACCACTTCCAATTTGCCTTGATTCATGGATCTGACATTCCAGGTTCCTATGCAATATTGCTCTTTACAGCATCGGACCTTGCTTCTATCACCAGTCACATCCACAACTGGGTATTGTTTTTGCTTTGGCTCCATCCCTTCATTCTTTCTGGAGTTATTTCCCCACTGATCTCCAGTAGCATATTTGGGCACTTACCGACCTGGAGAGTTCCTCTTTCATTATCCTATCATTTTGCCTTTTCGTACTTTTCATGAGGTTCTCAAGGCAAGAATACTTAAATGACACAGAGATGTTTAAATCTTAGCCACTGCATGTCTGTATCAGGGCACCAGAAAGGGGAAAAATTGGGGATCCTCAAATATAGATCCTGAAATGTAGATGGTTGCTCCTGAGGATATTGGCTTTGTAAACCACCTGCACCCTCAGATCTTACAAAGGTGCCCACCACCATGTGTGAAAAGTGAAAGTTGCTCAATCCTGTCTGACTCTCTGTGACCCCATGGACTATACAGTCCATGGAAATCTCTAGGCCAGAATACCGAAGTGGGTAGTCTTTCCCTTCTCCAGGGGATCTTCCCAACTCAGGGATCGAACACAGGTCTCCCACATTGCAGGTAGATTCTTTACCAGCTGAGCCACACGGAAAGCCCAAGAATACTGGAGTGGGTAGCCTATCGGTTCTCTGACAGATCATCCTGTCCCAGGAATCCAACTATGGTCTCCTGCATTGCAGGTGGATTCTTTACCAACTGAGCTATGAGGGAAGTCCTCCCTTTTGAAAGAAGAGATAGTATACTTCACCTCCACTGGAAAATATTGCAGAGTTTCTCCTCTACCAGTGAACATGTACCCCTTTAGAAGTTTCATTCACCTACTGTTTTGGCTGTAAAGGCCCTTATCTCAGAATAAATCCCACCATAACCTGAAAGAGGCATGTTGCACCTGATTTGAAAGACTAGAGGAATTGAAAGAATCAGCATCAACAGGCAGAAGCCAAGTGAGTTCATCCAGGTGCTTGGTCAGGGTGGCCAAAACATCTAAGACCGTATAAGAATTCATTGACTTGGAGGCACTTTCTTGGGACATAATTTACCATCCTAGGAAGAACCCAAGGGGAGAGGTGAACTCATTGCTAGCATGGCTCTAAGAAAGTGATGACTAAAGCTGATCATTGAAGAATTGATGCTTTTAAACTATCATGTTGGAGAAGAATCTTGAGAGTCCCTTGGACTGCAAGGAGATCAAATCAGTCAATCCTCAATGACATTAGTCCTGAATATTCATTGGAAGGAATGATGCTAAAGCTTAAACTCCAATACTTTGGCCACCTGTTGCAAAGAACTGACTCATTGGAAGAGACCCTGATGCTGGAAAAGATTGAAGACTGGAGGAGAAGGGGACGACAGAAGATGAGATGCTTGGATGACATCACCAACTTGATGGACATGAGTTTGAGCAAGCTCTGGGAGTTGGTGATGAACAGGGAAGCCTGGTGTACTGCTGTCCATGGGGTCGCAAAGAGTCAAACACGACTGAGCAACTGAATTGAACTGAACTGAATGCTCAGTTGCCGGGGACCAGCCCCGGCTGATCCAGGGAATTCGAAGCGGGGACGGCGTTGGCGAGGATCAGGAAACAACTGCTTAATTAAATGTTTATTAAGGATATAAAGAGTGGTGAAATAAGGATAGCTCAGCGAAGAAATTCAGTGAAGAAAAGAGGCTGAATAAAATTCCAAACAGGGAATTTACGTCACCTACGAAGGCCGCAGGCGTCCTCCCGTTCTCCTGAAGGAGAGGAGACACTAAGGCCTCCCCGGTCAGATCTTAGAAGCCCAGGCAAAATTAGTAGGCTTGACGAGCTTCCCTGCCTCAGAGGAAAAGTTCAGCTAGAAGGTGAAAGAAAGAACGACATGGGGAGACCAAATTCCGGTGAACAAAAGGACATACTTTATTTTCCAAAGCAGTTTTGTACCTTAAGTTGTGCATAGAGGATAATGGGGGAAGGGGTAGAGTCATGCAAAGACAGCAGTTCCTGATCCTTATCAAAGTCAGGCTTTCAAACTTATCATATGCAAAAGTTTAGGTAATTTACATCATCTTCTGGCCAGGAAGCCTGTTAACATTTTAAGAAACTTATTTTTCTCTAAAGGTGATTATTCTAAAGTCAGGTGCCAGCCTCCAAAAAGCACTGGAGAAAGCTGCATTCCTATAGGGCAAAGGTGAGGTGGGCTCAATCAAGAAAAGAATTAACTCAAGGGTCCAAGATTACAAACATTGAGGCAACTGCTTACATTTCTATACACCCATTATATCAATCAATACACCGCCAAGGACACAGTAGGTAAGGGATATGGAGACTTAGCAGCAGACATTGGCCCAACAAGTGAAAAACCCTTCACCAATACAATTTCTAATCAATCTTTTAACTACTCAAAGGAATCTGTGTTTAGACAGTTTAGAACATCTCCTGCCTCTCACAGTTGGGAGGCTCTGAACAATCACATGTTGCCAGAAAAAACCTATTCAGGCAGGCTAGAGGACTTCCAAAGGAGTTTGTAGGTTGAAACACTGTCACACCCAGGAATTATTAACTGGAGCTGTAAGCTAACTCTTTTTTCAGAGAAAGGTAGTGGGGGACAGCCCCCTGTAAAGTCAGAGGTGTAGGTGAAAGCACAAAGCAGAAAGTAGGCAGACTCTGGTTTTGGGGGTAGATTGCTCAAGAATTTCCAGGGAGACTCCTGAGGATTGATCCCACCTTTGCGTATGTCAAGCCTCCTTCCTCATGACCTTTGCCGGGGCGGAGCTCGCTCCCCACACTCAGTCAAGTGGGAATACCTAGATTGCTCTGGCAGATTCACAGAAGGGACTAAAGAGGTTGAAGGAGATGGGATTACTGTGCTGGGGTGAATCTGAGGCCAGAACACCCACCAGTGGATTGTGTTCCATCCGAGGGCCAGACAAAGCGCTACTCAATGAAGGCCATCAGGAATGTACAGTGAGAGGGACACTAGCATCACTGAGATGTTTATTGGATCCTCTACAGACATGTGTTAGTAGCAGCGGAGGTGAACACAGAGCTGGGCATATTGATATCTGAGGATGGTAGCCTAGCCAGGAGGCCAGGAGGTGTTACTTAATCACCAGAAGACAGAAAGTTACTGTTTGAGGAGCAGTCAAGAGAGGGTGACACACAGGGAGTTAAAACTGTGAACAGAACATGGTTCTTAAGAACAGAAAAGATCAACAGCCAACATGGTACTACATAACATCTACAACCAAAGGAAAACATAATAATGAAAAAAACAGGAAATTGAAAGAAGTCACTTAGATAAAAGGGCATGATCCCCAATCTATTTCCCCTGGGAGCTAACAGCTTGGGAATACTATCACAGGTTTTCCTCTGATGCTCAGAGCCTTGTGTCCAGACTCCCCACAGACTAGGAGGCCTGAACTTGGTGGAAGGGGTACATAATAGAAGGGTGTACAGGAACATGGCATTCTTCTAAACCACTATAGCCAGCACAGCCTCTAGTTCAATTAGAAACAGAGAAGACTCATTAATTGAGCAGCACCCACTTGTTTGGCTCATTTGTTCAGTTAGCTCATTAATTAGAATATTACCATCACTTGGTGGGACTTATCTTACAAACTCTTAAACTCTGGTTGACTGAAAATATGAGATAAGAAAATGTGACCTCTGCTACTAGTAGAAGATCATCCATGATGATCAAAATTTTGAAAGTGGAAAGAATTCCCAATTTTATCAAAGTTTTAGAAAAAAATGCATTCTGGTTTTGAAATTTCTGAGAAGATGCACAAAATTGCTTGGAAAAAATTAATTTGTGCCATTTTTCATCACCTCTAATCTCATCTCAACAGCGTACATGTCAAACAGAAACTTAACTTCCTGCAACATGCTGACTATTGCAAATTTTTTGAAAGACGAGATAGTAGAATGAGAGTAGAAAGAAAAATCTGATCAAAAACAGATGGTGTAGGCAAGATGATGTCCTGAATGTACAGCATCCTAGAAGTTCAGTTCGCTTTTTGTCTAACTTCCCTAAAATTTGCAAGTTTAGACAAGAATTATAAACACCCCAAATACCATATATTATATTGTTTCATTCATGTGGCCTTTTGGAAAAGGCAGAAATGCAAGAAAAGGAAATATATAAGGGGTTTCCAAGGGGTGGGGGAAAGCAATTATATCTATGCAAGGTGGGCTCACAATGAAATTTGTAGGGTTTGGGGACTATCCTTTATATTACTCTATGGATGTATGATGGTTCATCATTCAAAACCCATAGAGCTGTACACTATAAACGGTGACTTTTTCTCTTTTTTTTTTTTTTGGCTGTACTGAGTCTTCCTTGCTGTACAGGCTTTTCTCCAGTTAAAGAGAGCAGGGGCTACTCTCTAGTTGTGATGTGTGGGCTTCTCACCTTGGTGGCTTCTCATCTTGGTGGCTTCTCTTGTTACAGAACACAGGCTCTAGGGCATGGACTTCAGGAGGTGTGGCACTTGGGGCCTGTGGGCTCAGTAGTTGTGGTTCCTGAGTTCTGGAACACAAGCTTAGTAATTATGGTACACAGGCTTATTTGTTCCAGGGCATGTGGGATCTTCCTGGATCAGGGGTTGAAATGCATTGACAGACAAATTCTTTATCACTGAGCTACCAGGGAAGCCCTGCATGTTTAATTGCTCAGTCGTGTCCAAATCTTTGTGACCCCATTGACCGTAGCCCACCAGGCTCCTCTGTCCATGGGATTTTACAGACAAGAATGCTAGAGTGGGTTGCCATTTCCTTCTGCAGGGGATCTTCCCAACCCAGAGCTCGAACCTGTGTTTCTTGTGTTTCTCTTGCATTGCAGGTAGATTCTTTACCTGCTGAGCCATCAGGGAAGCCCTTAAGAGTGACGTTTACAGTATACAAAATGAAAAAAAAAAAATCAGGATGTAGGGAAGGCAGGATGGAATGCAGATTGTGACAAATAAATTTAACCCTATTGCAAATATAGGACATAACCTCACAGAAGTGGATGGAGAGTAAATAAGCTAAACTACACAACTCTGGAAAAGTTTTCTCAGGTATTACAAGGTTAAAAACATAAAGTACTATGAACAAAATTTGTACTCTAGTTGGAAAAGTTATTCATCACAGGGCTACGATTTAGCAATTCTGATTCTACTTTATATGTATAATATGGTTCAAATAATATTAAAAAAATATTACAGATGACAGCCAGATTTCTTTTTTACCATAAAGTATGATAAAATGCTAGAATATATATGAAAGTTCTGCATTTGAATCAGACATGTAAATACAAATGTATGTTTATTTTAACAGATACAGAGATATAGATACATTTAAATATATGTGTATACATTTATGAGTATACATACATATACTTGTATGTATACCACCTGACACTCCTGGACACACAGTCAAGTCTGGCTCAGTCTCTTGTGGGGACACTGCTCCTTTCTCCAAGCTCCTGGTACACACAAGGTTTTGTTGGTGCCCTGCAAGAGTCTGTTTCCCTAGTCCTGTGGAAGTTCTGTAATCAAATCCCACTGTTCTCCAAAGAAAAAGAGGCCAGGACTATAAAGAATGCTGAGTGCTGAAGAATTGATGCTTTTGAACTGTGGTGTTGGAGAAGACTCTTGAGAGTCCCTTGGACTGCAAGGAGATCCAACCAGGCCATCCTAAAGGAAATCAGTCCTGGGTGTTCATTGGAAGGACTGATGTTGAAGCTGAAACTCCAATACTTTGGCCACCTCATGCAAAGAGTTGACTCATTGGAAAAGACCCTGATGCTGGGGAAGATTGAGGGCAGGAGGAGAAGGGAACGACAGAGGATGAGATGGTTGAATGGCATCACTGACTTGATGGACATGAGTTTGAGCAATCTCTGGGGGGTTGGTGATGGGCAGGGAAGCCTGGCATGCTGCAGTCCATAGGGTAGCAGAGTCAGACACCACTGAGTGACTGAACCAAACTGAAACCAGAGTTAAGTACAGTAATAATCTGTTTATGGCAAAGATATGTAGCCACCATACATTTATGTATATTTAATTCCACTATTGTTGACACAAAATTTCAGAATAATTTAGTGCTGTGTAATTTTTCTTACTCCTGGCTTTTAAACTTGCTGTCAACCATAGCTTCCCATAAAAGTATGTTGTACTTACAATCCACACTTGGAAAAAGATGTATAATGAAAATAAAGGATATGTTCTTACAAATTACAAATTTCTTACAGATTGCAAAAATTACTATAATAATTATAGAATCAGGTTTTCTTTAACAAAAATTTTGGTACAGAAGAAAAGCACTTTATTTCCTGACTTTGAATATAGGTAAAAATTATTTCCATCAACTGATAAAATTCTTATTAAAATAAGAAAGTTTTAAAATCTGAATACAGAAGATTCCTTACAATATTTCCAAGTATAATTTTCACTAATTAAATATTGGCTTATTAAACACTTACCAAACATATTTAAAAATATAAATAATTCTAGAGTGACTATAGAATAGTCAAAAGTAAACAGATGGGGGATTAATTATTTTTTAGAAGAATCATGGAATTATTTATACAAATAATGCCAAGTGTTTGTAAATATGCAGGACAGATTAAATAATCAACATAGTAAATCAACAAGGTAAATTTTCAAAATGTCCTTTTTAAAGTGCTAATCAATCTACATGACTTCTTTATCAGACATAAGATAATTTTTACAGTGAATCTGTTTCTATTCAATAGTTACCATAACAGCTTTAAAACTAATCTCCAGTGAGTATGTTAACCAAATGAAAGAAGTATAATTAAAGAAAAATAAAAGAGGAAAAACAAACCTACTTAATTTACAGTTCCAAATAAATTGTCATGGAATCTATTAATTTCTAATCTTTGATTGCATATGTAATTCAGAGAACATAATTTATACTCCCCCCAGAGAAAATAAATGAATTTCTCAATGCTATTACATTATCTGATGAGAATAGTACTCTTGGTACATTTAGAACAGCTAGAATATGAAACGGAGAAGGCAATGGCACCCCACTCCAGTACTCTTGCCTGGAAAATCCCATGGACAGAGGAGCCTGGTAGGCTGCAGTCCATGGGGTCGCTGCCAGTCGGACACGACTGAGCGACTTCACTTTCGCTTTTCACTTTCATGCATTGGAGAAGGAAATGGCAACCCACTCCAGTGTTCTTGCCTGGAGAATCCCAGGGACGGGGGAGCCTGGTGGGCTGCCGTCTATGGGGTCGCACAGAGTCGGACAGGACTGAAGCGACTTAGCAGCAGCAGCAGCAGCAGCAGAATATGAAAAAATTTTCTTTTACTATATTTACCCTGCCACATTGTAAGCAATATTAGGCATTTATTATGAGTAAATTTTTAATGTTATTTTCTATCTTATTGACTTTTCTAATTCCAAAAACCATTTGGAGTTTGCATTTGAGAATAGTTTATTATAAGTCAATAGCTTGCTTTTGTTAAATAAATATTCCCTATCATAATTTAATTACTGTAATGCTTACTTTGGTTGACATAAACACTGTCCAAGTTACTTCTATCCTAGGAGATATAATAAAAATGAAACAGCCAAAAAGAGATTTATGCACTCTTGAGTATGCCCCTTATCTTATTAGATGAAGAAGAATTACGGTGTTCTGTCAGTGACACATTCATCACCCTAAAATCAATCTCTGTTGATCCCTAGGGATCACCACTAAAAATCTGTTTTAACATGTTGTCACTGTTTTTCAATGGACCGATATCTGAAATATAATTCATGATCTCAGGGGCCCTGGGGAAACTTCAGGAGGATTTGATTGTCAATAGAATTCAGTAACTCTAAGTTTTAACCTTCTGTTTATATTACTTATTCACCAGTTCAGTTCAGTTCAGTCACTCAGTCATGTCCAACTCTTTGTGACCCCATGGACTGCAGCATGCCAGGCCTCCCTGTCCATCACCAACTCCCAGAGTTTACTCAAACTCATGTCCATTGAGTCCATGATGTCATCCAACCATCTCATCCTCTGTCGTCCCCTTCTTCCCCCGCCTTCAATCTTTCCCAGTATCAGAGTCTTTTCCAATGAGTCAGTTCTTCGCACCAGGTGGCCAAAGTATTGGAGTTTCAGATTCACCATCACTCCTTCCAATGAACACTCAGGACTGATTTCCTTTAGGATGGCCTGGTTGGATCTCCTTGCAGTCCAAGGGACTCTCAAGAGTCTTCTCCAACACCACAGTTCAAAACCATCAATTCTTCGGTGCTCAGTTTTCTTTATAGTCCAACTCTCACATCCATACATGACCACTGGAAAAACCACAGCCTTGACTAGATGGACCTTTGTTGACAAAGTAATGTCTCTGCTTTTGGTTGGTCATAACTTTCCTTCCAAGAAGTAAGCATCCTTCAATTTCATGGCTGCAGTCACCATCTGTAGTGATTTTGGAGCCTAAAAAAGTCTGACACTGTTTCCACTGTTTCCCCATCTATTTGCCATGAAGTGATGGGACCAGATGCCATGATCTTAGTTTTCTGAATGTTGAGCTTTAAGCCAACTTTTTCACTCTTCTCTTTCATGTTCATCAAGAGGCTCTTTAGTTTTTCTTTGCTTTCTGCCATAAGGATTGTGTCATCTATCTGAGGTTATTGATATTTCTCCCGGCAATCTTGATTCCAGCTTGTGCTTCTTCCAGCCCAACGTTTCTCATGATGTACTCTGCAGATAAGTTAAATAAGCAGGGTGACAATATAAAGCCTTGATGTACTCCTTTTACTATTTGGAACCAGTCTGTTGTTCCATGTCCAGTTCTAACTTAACTTCCTGACTTGCATACAGATTTCTCAAGAGGCAGGTTTAGGTGGTCTGGTATTCCCATCCCTTTCAGAATTTTCCACAATTTATTGTGATCCACACAGTCAAGGGCTTTGGCATAGTCAATAACAAAGAAACAGATGTTTATCTGGAACTCTCTTGCTTTTCTGATGATCCAGCACATGTTGGCAATTTGATCTCTGGTTTATATTACTTATTCATATGTTGTATCTATATACATCTTCCAATGGCATATCTCATTATCAAGTTTATGCTATACGTGGCTGAACTTAGCTAAGTGTATATTTCTCCTTGAGTATAAAAGTCTATATGGCAGATAATGAAAGTATTAATGAATTTTGTGTTAAGCACTTTGGAAATGAGAAAAGCCTTACAGAATCAGTGGTGCAGGAGACCTGGGTTTGATCCCTCAGTTGGTAAGATTCCCTGGAGAAGGAAATGGCAAACCATTCCAGTATTCTTACCTGGAGAATTCCATGGACAGAGCAGCCTTATGGATAACAGTCCATGGAGTCTCAAAGAGTTGGACATGAGTGAGGAACTGACACACACAATAATAATAATCAATAGAACAGAATAAAAAATAAACAGAATACTTGTCATATAACTTCAAAAAGACATATTCTCTTGCAGTTGAAATAAGAATCATAGCTTACTATTTTATCAAAAAATGGCAAAGAAAAATTAAACATTTCTAAGAAGCAAAAGAAAGATTGGATACCACCCTTTAGTCTCCAAGAAAACTTGAGGGTAAAATCTGTTTCCTGATGCTTTGAAGTTTAAGGTTGTGAAGTTCCTTTGAATTTCTCCTCTGTTCATGTTGAAGGTCACATGTAACGAATGTTTAATAATGTATGCTTAAAGACTTACTTATTCCAAAATTTAAATAATAGTTATTCTATTTGTAGAAAAGTATTTGCACAAAAATTATCTTTGGACAAGAAAACATAAAACTGTATTATAAATACAGAAGACTGTAATAGTGTATGTCGTTGTTTGTTGTTTTAGTCACTAAATCATGTCCAACTCTTTTGCAATCCCATGGACTGTAGCCCCACCAGGTTACTCTGTCCATGGGATTTTCCAAACAAGAATATTGCAATGGGTTGTCGTTTCCTTCTCCAGGGAATCTTCCTAACACATGGACCAAATCCATGTCTCCTGCATTGGCAGGTGGATTCTTTACCACTGAGCCACCAGGAAAGCCCTTGATAATGAATGATTAACTTATTTTATTTAAAGATTTTTATATACCATTAACATGATTTAATAAATGCACAGGTTAAAAATGGTATAGGCCAAAATATAGACTTTTGGAATTTTTGCTGCCTCAATAGATTTAGTATATTTTTTACCAGCTTTATAAAGGAAGGAAATGATTAATTACCTGTAGGCCACTTAGTTAATCATTGTCATCATTCAAAACACAGTGAAACAAAAGAATACCTAAATTAACAAACTTACTAAATATATGAGTTATATAAATTAAAACATTTAAATTATTCTAAATTAAAGAAGACATTGTGAAAAGAAATTATAAATAATCCAAAATGAAAATATACTTTTTAATGAAAAAAATCTAACTACAATGCTTTTATATTCTGGAAATTTGGCTTTCTCATTGTTTAGAACAAACAACAGATCAATTTTTGTATTTAATTATGCACCCCTTCTAAAATGAATAAATAAAACATACCTAAGTTTAAATTTTATTTCAAGTTTAAGTAACTTTCATTGTTTTTTATGAGATAAAACTAATCTATAATCTTTTTAGAAATATTGAATTATATAATACCATAATATGTGACAGCTATAGACCTCTATTTGCAATATTTTTAACTATAGTAGAAATATTGAACCTCCCATAATAAGAGTTATAAAAATATTTTGATGTAATTCATATCATATATTTTTCCTATTTGAACACTTTTATTTTTATATAATTGAATAGTGCTATACTAGGATATTTTGGTCATTTTGGTCATTTGCAATATTTTGCCATCATAAACTAATAAGCAAAATGTCATACTTGTTTATATAGTGTTTTTCATATCTCTAATTACTTCCTTTGAATAGATTCCTAGGCCTAGAATGGTGGCATTAAATGGTATGGATATTTTAAATGTTTACTCAACAATTTAGAACTTGTTTTTGAAGTTAGTTCAATCAATTAATATTCAGAGAATGTTCATTTTACTTGTTCATACCATCTAGGAATGTGATGACTTTTAATCTTAGAATATGTAATGTATTTTTTAATTAATGATTAAAAATAATTAGTTTGTGCTTTGTTTTCTATGGATTTTGCTTGTATATTAGTTTCTTTTATTCTTTTTGAAATTTTTCTTACAAATTTAACAAGTATTCTACATATTTTAATTATCAACTAATATTTTGTTATATTTTACTCTTGATTTTATTTTAATATTGTGACTATGAGTTTTGTTATGTGCATTTTAATAAAGTGACAGCTTTCCCTTTTTAAAACTTTTATGTAATTTATTTAAGGTCATTATTTGTAATCAATCCAAATGTTGTCCTAAAATGTATACTGTGCACATGTGCTAAGTCAGTTCAGTCATGTCTGACTCTTGGTGACACTTTGGACTATAGCCTGGAGGCTCCTCTGTCCATGGGATTCTCTAGGCAAGAATACTGGAGTGGGTTGCCATGCTCTCCTCCAGGAAGTCTTCCTAACCCAGGGATTGCACCGCATCTTCTGTGGTTCCTGCAGAGCAGGCAGATTCTTTACTGATGAGGCACTGGAAGCCCCAGTTTTGGAAGCCCTTACATTTTGGAACACTAGTACTCCTTATTTTTTTTTTCCATTTTGTTTTTATCTATTTTGAAGTAATTTTGATAGGGGATTGGAGACAAGATACTTTTCTGTTTTTATATCTGACCCCCAAATGCCAATAAGCACATATAATTTATTGAAAATGCTACTCCTTCCTACTGGCTTGTTATATTTTCTTTATCATATGTGAAATATTTACTCATATTAGGGTCTGCTTCTGATTAGTCTGATATGCCTGTCTTTTCTTGCATCGTTACAGCACTGTTTCATTTACCATGTTTTATATGTAGTAAAAAAAACTTTCCTATTTCATTTTTTTCTAAACAAATTTATTTTTCCTCAGGAATGTTCAAATGTTTCATAATTATTCAAGCTCTAAAATGACCACTGTAATTTCTATTAATATTCAATTACATCTACATATTATTTAGATATTATAAATTTATATACATGCAACATTAGGATACCTCAATATAAAAGGCAAATGATAACACACATAAAAGGAGATGTTGACAGTAACACGGTAGTATTAATAGTGGCGGACCAGCACCAAATTTACATCAGTGGACAGATCATCTATACAGAAAAGGATCATAAGAGAATACACCAGGCAGCTGCATGACAGTAAAATAGAGAACCTAGGAGAAATGGACAAATTCTTAGAAAGGTACAATCTCCCAAAACTAAACCAAGAAGGGCCACTATCCCCTTCAGAGATGACCCACACTCTGTCTGTGGAGTGAACTTCTCTCTAAGAAAAAATCCACTTCTTACCTATCAAAAAGAAAGAAAGAAAGGAAGGAACAAAAACCCTGAATCAGTAATAAATAGGAAATATGAGCAAACCAATTACCAGTACTCAAATTGAAACTATGACTGAAAAACAAACAAAAGTCCAGGACCAGATAGTTTCACAGGCAAACTTTATCAAACATTTAGAAAAAAGTTAAACCTATCCTCCTGACACTATCCCAAAAATTGCAGAGGAAGGAACATTTCCAAACTGATTCTATGAGGCCACCATTACCCTGATACTAAAACCAGACAAAGATACCACAGAAAAGCAAATTACAGGCCAATATAACTGGTTGAACATAAATGGAAAAATCTTTAACAAAATACTAGCAAATTGAATGCAAAAATATATTAAAAGGACTATACATAATGATCAAGTGGGATTTACCCCAGGGATACAAAGATTTTTCAGTATCCACAAATCAATCAGTATGATACACCATATTAACAAACTGAACAATAAAAAAACCATATGGTCATCTCAACAGATGCAGAAAGTGTTTAACAACATTCAATATCCATTTATGATAAAAACTCTCCATAAAAGGACATAGAGGGAACCTACCTCAACATAATATGACCATATATGATAAAACCACAGCTAATATCATAATCAATGGTGAAAAGCTGAAAGCATTTCCTCCAAGATGAGAAACAAAACAAGGATATCCATTGTTGCCACTTTTATACTACATAGTTTTAGAAGTCCTAGCCATGGCAATCATAGAAGAAGAAAAAAAACAAATATAAGGAAACCATATTGGAAAAGATGTAAAACTTTCATTGTGTATAGATACTGTGATACTATAAATAGAAAATTCTAAAGAGGCTACCAGAAAACTACTAGAGCTCATTAATGAATTCAGTAAAGTTGCAGGATACAAAATGAATACACAGAAATCTGTTACATTTCTATACAGTAACAATGAAATTTAGACTGCATTGAAGGTGGCTCAGTGGTAAAGAATACACCTTCAATGCAGGAGTTGCATGAGACGCAGGTTCAATCCCTGGGTGAGGAAGATCCCCTGGAAGAGGGAATGGCAACCCACTCCAGTATTCTTGTCTGGAGAATCCCATAGACAGAGGAGCCTGGCAGGCTACAATCCATGGGGTCACAGAGTTGGACATGACTGAAGCGACTTAGCATGCACACACGCAAGGAGGCAAAAGACCTGTACTCTGAAAACTCTTAAATACTGATGAAAGAAATTAAAGGTGACATAAGCAGATGGAGAGATATACCATGTCTTAGACTGGGTGAATCATTAATGTCAAAATGACTATACTACCCAAGCAATCTACAGATTCAATGCAATGTTTATCAAATTACCAATGGTGTTTTTCATAGAACTAGACCAAAAAATAATAAAATTTCCATAGAAACACAAAAACTCTTACTATCCAAAGCAATTTTTAGAAAGAAAAATGAAACCTGAGGCATAAGCCTCCCTGACTTGAGATTATACCGTAAAGGTAAAACAGGATGGTACTGGCACAAAAAGCAATCATATAGATCAACAGAACAAAATGCCCCAAAATAAACCCATGCACTGATGGCCAATTAATCTATGACAAAGGAGGCAAGAATATTCAATGGAGAAAAGACAGTCTGGTCAATAATTGGCACCAGGAAAACTGGACAACTCCATGTAAAAGAATGAAATTAGAACATTCTCTAATACCATATACAAAAATAAACTCAAAGTGATTTAAAGGCCTAAATATAAAACTAGACAATCTAAAACTCCTAGAGGAAAACATATGCAGAACACACTTTGACATAAATCACAGCAGTAACTTTTTGGATCTGTCTCCTAGAGTAATGGAAACTAAAAAAAAATAAACAAATGGGACCTAATTAAATTTAAAAGCTTTTGCACAGCAAAGGAAACCATAAAGAGAACAAAAAGACAATCTACAGAATGGGAAATAGTATTTTCAAATGATGTGACTGACAAGGTATATATTTCCAAAATATACAAACCACTCAAATAGTTCAGTACCAAAAAGAAAACAAACAAACAAAAAAAAACAAAACAACCCAATCAAAAAGTAGCAGAAGATTTAAATAGACATTTCTCCAAGAATACATACAAATGGGCAAAGACATATGAAAAGATGCTCAACATCACTAATTGTTAGAGAAATGCAAAACAAAACTAAATGCCTCACTCAGGTCAGAATGGCTGTCATCAAAAAATCTAAAAATAATCAATGCTGGAGTTGGCGTGGAGAAAAAGGAACCCTGCTACACTGTTGTTGGAAATGTATATTGGTACAGCCACTATGGAACAGTATGGAGTTTGCTTAAAAAACTAACAATAGAGCTAACATATGATCCTGAAATTCCACTCTTGGGCATGTATCCAGAGAAAACCTAATTTGAAAAGATACATGCACTGCAATATTCATTGCAGAACTACAATAGCCA
This sequence comes from Bos grunniens, assembly GCF_055505025.1. Classification (NCBI taxonomy): domain Eukaryota; kingdom Metazoa; phylum Chordata; class Mammalia; order Artiodactyla; family Bovidae; genus Bos; species Bos grunniens. The sequence goes on along the minus strand of NC_141170.1, from coordinate 109,549,316 downwards.
AGACATAGAAGAAACCTAAATGTCCATTGACTGAAGAATAAAGAAAGAAAATGTGGTATATTTATACCATGGAATATTCCTCAGCCATAAAAAAATGAAATAATGTCTTTTGTAGAAACATGGATGAACTTACAGGTTATCTTACTAAGTGAAGTAAATCACACAAAGACAAATAACATGATATCAGCTATAAGTGGAATCTAAACAAATACAAATTATTTACAAAACAGAAAGAGAATGGCAGACACAGGAACCAAACATTTTACCAAAGGGGAAAGGTTGGGGGAGGGAAAACACTAGGAGTTTGGGATTGACATAATATACACACTACTATATATAAAATAGATTAGCAACAAGGACCTACCATATAGCACAAGGAACTATACTCAGTATTTTATAATTATCTATAGTAGAAAAGAATCTGGAAGAGCATAAATATATATTTATTTATTTATATATTTATATATAATTTATATGTACATAATATATAAATATATATATATATATTCAATGATATGGGCTTCCCTGGTGGCTCAGATGGTAAAGAATCTGCCTGCAATGTGGGAGACTCAGGTTCAATCCCTTGGTCAGGAAGATCCCCTGGAGAAAGGAATGGCTATTCACTCCAGTATTCTTGTCTGGAGAACTCCATGGACCGAGGAACCTTGGCGGGCTACAGTCTATGGGGTCGCAAAGAGTCAGAAACAACTGAGCGACTAACACACATACACACACATTTAGTTATATAACTGAATACATACAGTTATATATTCTGTACATCTAAAATTAACACAATATTGTAAATCAACTATACTTCAGTAAAAACAAGGAGCTATGCCTCTAGATTTTAATGTAAACTTTTCTTTGATATTGGAATATTTCTTTAAAAACACTCCAAATCACTTTTTCATGTTTTATAATCTGAATGCATCACCCCTCCTAATTCATATGTTACACCCTAATCATCCCCAAGGGCAGTAGTATTAGGAGGTGGGACCCTTGGGAGGTGATTAGATTATGAGGACAATGAATGGGATTAGTGTTCTTATGAAAAAGACCTCAGTGAGATTCCTCATCCCTTCAACCATGGAAGGATACAAGAAGTCAGAGCTGTGGTACATATACACAATGGAGTATTACTCAGCCATTAAAAAGAATACATTTGAATCAGTTCTAATGAGGTGGATGAAACTGGAGCCTATTATACAGAGTGAAGTAAGCCAGAAAGAAAAACACCAATACAATATACTAATGCATATATATGGAATTTAGAAAGGTGGTAACAATAACCCTGTATGCAAGACAGCAAAAGAGACACAGATGTATAGAACAGTCTTTTGGACTCTGTGGGAGAGGGAGTTGGGGGATGATTTGGGAGAATGGCATTAAAACATGTATAATATCATATAAGAAACGAATCGCCAGTCCAGGTTCGATGCAGGATACAGGAAGCTTGGGGCTGGTGCACTGGGATGACCTAGAGGGATGGTATGGGGAGGGAGATGGGAGGGGGGTTCAGGATTGGGAACTCATGTACACCCGTGGCAGATTCATGTTGATGTATGGCAAAACCAATACAATATTGTAAAGTAAAAAAAAAAAAAAAGTCTATAACCTGAAAGAGGTCCCTCACTCGACCATGCTGGAATGAACCCTGATCTAGGACTTTCAGCTTCCATAAAACTGAGAAATAAATTTCTGTTGTTTATAAGCTACATACCAGTCTGGGTATTCTGTTGTAAAAGACCAAACATACTCTAAGAGCCATCATATCTGGCTTTTGATCTTTGATTCTAGATTAAATGTTTTTATTTGGAATATTAGAAATTAAGAAATAAGGTTTGTGAAGTGAGGGTAAGTTCTAAGAAGCTAAGATTACAGAGCAGAGTAGCCACAGAAATGCAATGGTACTCAAAGCTTCTGGATTTCATTTCTATACATATATTTGTCTATTAATTAAGAATTATTTATTAAGCCAAGTTTAAAGAGCAAGTGAAGTTATAATTTTTATATGAGTATTTTAATAAGAAACCTTTTAATATCCCTTAACATTTAGGTATACAGAAAAAAAGATTACTGTTTTTTCTTTGAATAAATGCTAATTCTACTACTGGGCTTCTAAAACTACCTTTTAAATGCAATCTTCTAAAGCCCACTTTCTTCTGAAAGAGCCAACAACAAAAAAAGTGTGATTCATTCTGCCAATATAAAAGCAAATGGATTTTTTTAAATTAAAATTATAATCAAAATGGAAATTAATTTTGCTCAATTGATTTGTATTTTGCATGAAAATGTGGAAACCTTGTCATCATTCAGTACTCCAATAGCATTGGCATTTGAGGCATAATTTATTTAAAGAGAGCTTTTTGTGCTGACTTGCTCATTTTTCAAATGTCTCCTCGAAGCAGTGGGATTTCAATATGTTGACCTCCGTGTCTCTTGAAGTTCTCAGAATAATAAATGATTTGCAATATTATTTATATTTTAAATTTTTTTAATGAATAATTGGTCACATTCCTCATACTAATCCCAAGACACCACTTGCATTCTAAATTCCTTCACAGTGTTGTTTTCTCTTTTAATTTCTCACTCCCTTTTCTCATTAACCCACTGCCGCTAGCTTTGCCGATCAACTCAATGGCACTTTAATTTACAATAAGATTTCATATTTGACACACAACTATCATAAATGAAGTATGCTAAAAAAGTAAATCTATCACTTCTGTGTAGCCTGTCTATTCACTCATCCTTCTTTCAGCCTTTCCCTTCCTCAATCTAGTCTGCTTTCTTATTTTCAATAATCAAAGCATTGCTTTGATCAACTCATTCTTCTACTAAAAAAAAAATTCTGATGATCTTAATTAGCTAAAGTGCTATACATAAATCCTTTACCCTTGTGGTCTTTAGACTAGTTTGTTCACTGTCTCTCAAACCTTATTGTCCAAGCCACTGGTTTGGGTATTAGTTTCCCCAACATAGACTTCCCAGCACATCCTTTTCTCACAAGTGGCAGGATAATTTGTTGAGACATTGTTTACATTTTGGTATTTTCCCCTCAATATTCCAAGTTGGTTCTTAAGAATATAGAACCTTGATTAAGGGAAAATTTATTTTTCCATAGGTAAAGGAGAAACTTGTCATAGAACAGGTTTTGCTAGCTTTGTTTTTCCAGAAGTCCAAACACCTTGAAGATTTTCTACTTACTAAAGGAAGTGAAGGGAAAATAAAGTGGGTAGAAAGAGAAAAAGAGAGAAAGGAAGTCCATGTCTGGGAGGGAAAGGAGATTAGCAGGTAACAAGAATATAGGTGAGCACTACTCACTGCCTAGCCTTCTAGACGTGGCACAGATGGTAAAGAATCTGATGGCGCTAGAGATAAAGAACCCCCACCTGCCAATGCGGGAGACATAAGAGACGAAGCTTCGATCCCTGGGTCAGGAAGATCCCCTGGAGGAGGAAATGGCAACCCATTCAAATATTGTTGCCTGGAGAAGCCCATGGGCAGAGGAACCTGGAGGGCTACAGTTCATGGGGTCACAAAGAGTCGGACATGACTAAAGTGACTTAGTGCACACCCACTGTGGTCTAGTGGTGCCCAGGACAGGTGGTCACACAGCAGACAGTAATGAATTGATTTCTGGAAACCTCAAACAGGAGATAACTTAGGTACCAATTCTACCAGAAGCAAAGATCTTTGGGTGCAAAGTTGATGTAGAAGCAATAATGGGCTGAAATTAATGGGCTACATTTGATTTGAATAAAATAATTATACATTTTTTTTGCACATGTAATGTGTAAAGTAAGATACCATCTACAACCATCCATCTTCTGAGATTTAATTCATGTTTTTATATCCTGTCTCTACTAGAAAAAAATATAAACTGCTTCTAAAGCATGTACTATGATTTTTAGTCCTGTGCTTAGTTGCTCAGTCATGTCTGACTTTTTGTGACCCTGTGGACTGTACCTCACCAAGTTCCTCTGTCTATGGGGATTCTCCAGGCAAGAATACTGGAGTGGGTTGCCATGCCCTTCTCCAGGGGATCTTCCCAACCCAGGGATCAAACCCAGGTCTCCTGCATTGCAGGCAGATTCTTTACCACTTGAGCCACCAGGGCAACCCAAGAATACTAGAGTGAGCAGCCTATCCCTTCTCTAGGGGAACTTCCCGACCCAGGAATCGAACCAGGGTCACCTGCATTGCAAGCAGCTTCTTTACCAGCTGAGCTACCCAGGAAGCCCCATTTATAGTCCTACTAGCCTTCAAAATTCCTGTTGCTGTTCCTTGCATCTAGAGAATACGATTAATATTGATTCAGTTTTAGTTATTCCTGTTTAACTCTTTGGCCTTGATGGTTGTACATCTCCCCATTTCTTCTTTAACATTTAAAACATATATGCATATTTCAGAAAAGATTTTGTCTAGTGCCTTTCCAATGCAATCAAATTACTTGAGTTTTATGTTTTATAAGAGAGTGTTGAGCCTTCACATAGTAATTATGACTTTAACAAACCAAATAATACTTCAGTGTCTTCCTGAGATAAATGACAAATGAAAAGAGGAGGGTTTGTTTTCTAATTCCTCAGTTCTCAGGTGCACCAAGATTGCTTCCTTGGGTTTAGCAGTGCTGCTAAGCTAACCTTGGCAGTTTCTGACTTCTACAATTTAGTCTTTTCTATCAGGAGTGAACTCTGAGTCAGGGTGGGATGTTTACCATCTGACCCACACACGAACCCCCTGGGACTCAGAGGATGTTCTTACAGGGAGGTTCTGTTCCACATGATACAGTCTCCTTGGTGTTCAAAATTATTATTTTATTGGAACTGAAAATAAGTACAGGCTTAGGAAAAATTAGATAACATAAATTTTACTGTCAGTTTTCAAAGAAAACTCAATTAGTTTTCCATTTGGGGACCAAGGAGCATGCTGTTTCTTGTCTGAGTTGAAATATTGATCGACTTAAGCAAAAGTGAAACTCCCAACGTTAATGAAACTTTTCTTCAGTCTACTGCATCCATTGATCAGAAGAGCATAGAACAACTCCCACAAATTCTCTGAAGACTTATTCTTTGGGAAAACTATCAGATTTCAGATCTTATATAGTCTTTGACTTGAGATGGGTATTTCCTGTTTAAATCAGTGAAAGTAAAGATCTACAATTAAATAATCCTTTTCTAACTATGTTGACAAAATAGAACTTTGAAAACAGAACTTTATGAATCAATAATAAAAATAAGGACCCTTATATATCCTTGTTATATTGTATGTTTACTCTTACAAACAAGTGAGTGTTTTTTCCAGATCCTAATGTAGAATCCAATTACAAACACAAATCAATTGCTACATGTTCAGTTGATGTTTGTGATTTACAGACTTCCTTTAATCTCTCCTTCTGGATGTTTACCCTATATAGATGGGTCCTTCAGATCTCTATGATTAGGGTGGTCATTTCCCCAGGCTCTGCAATAAATCAGGGGCTTGCTTCAGTACTCAAGTGTTTTTTCTGCCAGTCTTACTGTGTCCCACAACAGGGAATAAAGCTTTTGCCTTGTTTCTAAGAATAGCTGTCTTTGAATGCCATGATTACAATGAGTGCTTTCTGCCTTCATAATTTGCCTAGCCCTTTAATTTTTTTTTTTTTTTTCATTTTCTGTAATGCCAAACATTGGCCATTGAGCTCCAGTTATGCTCACTGGACTTCCCTTCTCCCCAAACCTCTGCCTTCTGGACACATGGCTCTCAGGCCACCTACCTACTGCCCCACTGTTTCTTGCACATTTCCTTCACAACAAATTTTTTAAAACTCATGCCTCTTATTTTCAGTCATAAAGTTAAGCTTATGGTCCAGCTAAACTTAGAGAGGAGACAAGAGAAAGGGAAACTAAAGAAAGGTAACAAGTAAAAGTGAAGGTGACTGGGGATGAGAGCAGAACAAAGGCAGCAAGAGCTATTCCCAGATACAGATGTCATGGGTGGGCACAGAAGAATTGAAGCAATGGTAATCTTCTGGGGGCGCTGGCATTCTGGGCACCAGTGCTCTCCTGGCTTCCACATAAAGCTTCTGTCATTTGACCGGAGACTGCATGAGCCCTGTATAGCCATCTTTAGCACAACAGGTGAAAAGACTAGATCATATGAAAGGGCCCAACATCTATCAGAGACAAGATAACATGACCAGTGTGATTCTCCATGAAGTTCTCCTCTGGATTTGTTTTTTTTCCCCCTGGTAGGTGGGTCTCCACTACTGTCATTATGGCATGTGAAATCACCACCCTGGCATGAAAACACAGGAATCTTTCTGTAAATTTAGGACTCATCATATTATACAACTTTCTGGTATTTAGAACCCAGTCATTTATGGTATCTTTGGAAATATGTGTGTGTGTGCTAAGTCACTTCACTCATGTCTGGCTGTTTGCAACCTTATGAACTGTAGTCTGCCAGGCTTCTCTGTCCATGAGATTCTCCAGGCAAGAATACTGGAGTGGGTTGCCATGCCCTCCTCCAGGGGATCTTCCCGATCCAGGAATAGAACTTGTGACTCTTATGTCTCCTGCATTGGCAGTTGGCTTCTTTACCACTAGTGCCACTGAGGAAACGTCTTTGGAACTAAGAAAGTGAAAGTCACTCGGTTGTGACTCTTTGTGACCCCATGGACTATACAGTCCATGGGAATTCTCCAGGCCAGACTACTGGAGTGGGTGGCCTTTCCCTTCTCCAGGGGATCTTCCCAATCCAGGGATTGAACCCAGGTCTCACACATTGCAGGCAGATTCTTTACCAGTTAAGCCACAAGGGAAGCCTCTTTGGAAATGTATTAGAAGATAATTCAAAGCAAACAGTTTAAGGTTGAAGCATGCAAGAGGCAGTTGGCCAGAAATGGAATCAGTTCAGAAGCCCAATATAATAGCTCAAGAATTATCATGTGCAGTGTGCCCTAAAGATTTATTTAGGCCCCCACCAAAGGCAATCATCTTTGGATAATGTGCTATCCCTAAGAGGCTGAGTCAGCATTCTAAGCATTGCTGCTTCCTCAGGAGCGGGGAGGCCCCAGTGTCCTCAGGCCTGGTCTTCTCCCATGTGGTGAACTGCTCTGTTACCTACCCAGCTGAGTCATAGGATTGAACACACTTTACATATCATTGATTGAGCATCTTGGTTTTGAGTTAAATAAAATGAAGTGTGGGATGAATCACTATTGAATATGGAAAATGGATGTTTGAAGCATGGATGGTATTATTGCAAAAATCTGGGAGTAGAGAAAAAAGGACTCTACTTACTTTTGTTGTGTTGGAAAGCATGTTTGTTGTAAATGGAAATGATGAAGTTTAAGGTCTAAAGGCCTCTCTTAGGTTCATTGACTCAAGTCCTGTCCAACAAGGTTCTAGATTAGGATACTCTGAACCAGGACTTCCTTATCTCCCCTTGATGAGTAAGGAGGTATTCTTCATTTACTTTACCAATTTTATCCAGTTTTATTTATAATGTTGATTTATAACACTATATTAATTTCATGTGTACATTAGATGCCTACTTCTGAATATCCTACAGTGTGCTCACCACCAAAAACTTAGTTTCCATCCATAACCCTATAGTTAATACCCTTGACCTATTTGCCTGGGCTTTCCTGATGGCTCAGTGGTAAAGAATCTGCCTGCCATTTCAGAAGACACAGGAGATGTGGGTTTGATCCCTGGGTCAGGAAGATACCCTGGAGAAGGGAGTGGCAACCCACTTCAGTATTCTTGCCTGTAAAATCCCATGGACAAAGGAGCCTGGTGGCTACAGTTCAGGGGGTATCACAAAGAATCGAACATGGCTGAGAATGCATGCAAGACTTATAAATAAATACCAGCTTTCATTTTCACAGACCCTCTACTTGAAGATGGGATTTTGATTCTGTCATAGGAAGCAGTACAAGGGGAGTTGCAGACGTTTTCAGTCTGTACTTAAATAAGCACTGCTATTGCCTGTGGGTGGCTTTTGACAACCACAGAGCTACTGCAAAACTTAAGTTTTATCATATATACCATTGTGCTTTGAATACACTTTTGTAGATTTATGATAGTTTTGAGCAACCAGGTTACTACATAATGACTTATAAATCTGGGATTATACTTGAATGAAAGGGATAATTTTGGCAGATAACAAACTTTTACAGTTCCTGTTCATGATGTGTTTAGCAGAAAAACAATTTATTTCTACAGAAAATTCCTTTATCTCACTCTAGTTTCTTTAATCCCAGGCCACATAAAATGGAACTAAATCAGTCAGCTATGGGTACAAAAAGTTTTCTTTCTGCATTATCATTATTGTTTTACTTTTCTGGGAAAGTTGCAGACTATTGCCATAGTCACCACTTACACCTGTCTTAACATTGTGTTTCTCACAGCCCTATTTGATATGTTTCAGTCAGTCAGTCACTCAGTTATGTCTGACTCTCTGCGACCCCATGGACTGCAGCACTCTAGGCTTCCCAGTCCACCACCAACACCCAGAGCTTACTAAAACTCATGTCCATTGAGTCGTGATGCCATCCAACCATCTCATCCTCTGTCATCCCTTCTCTTCCCACCTTCAATCTTTCCCAGCATCAGGGTCTTTTCCAATGAGTCCGTTCTTCACATCAGGTGGCCAAAATACTGGAGTTTCAGCTTCAGCATCAGTCCTTCCAATGAATATTCAGGACTGATTTCCTTTAGGATGGACTGGTGGGATCTCCTTGCAGTCCAAGGGACTCTCAAGAGTCTTCTCCAACACCACAGCTCAAAAGCATCAATACTTTGGCACTCAGCTTTCTTTACAGTCCATCTCTCACATCCATGCATGACTACTGGAAAAACCGTAGCTTTGACTAGATGGACCTTTTTTGGCAAAGTAATGTCTCTGCTTTTTAATATGCTGTCTAGGTTAGTCATAACTTCTCTTCCAAGAAGTAATCATCTTTTAATTTCATGGCAGCAGTCACCATCTGCAGTGATTTTGGAACACATACAAAAAATAAAGTTTGTCACTGTTTCCATTGTTTTCCCATATATTTGCCATGAAATGATAGGACCAGATGCCATGATCTTAATTTTCTGAATGTTGAGTTTTAAACCAACTTTTTCATGCTCCTCTTTCACTTTCATCAAGAGGTTCCTTAGTTCTTCCTTGCTTTCTACCATAAGGGTAGTGTCATCTGCATGCTGCTAAGTCACTTCAGTCATGTCCGACTCTGTGCGACCCCATAGACGGCAGCCTACCAGGCTCCCCCGTCCCTGGGATTCTCCAGGCAAGAATACTGGAGTGGGTTGCCATTTCCTTCTCCAATGTATGAAAGTGAAAAGTGAAAGTGAAGTTGCTCAGTTGTGTCCGACTCTAGTGACCCCATGGACTGCAGCCTACCAGGCTCCTCTGTCCACGGGATTTTCTAGGCAAAAGTACTGGAGTGGGGTGTGATTGCCTTCTCCATATCTGAGGTTACTGATATTTCTCCCAGCAATCTTGATTCCAGCCTGTGGTTCATCCAGTCCAGCATTTCTCATGATGTACTCTGCCTATAAGTTAAATAAGCATAGTGACAATATACAGCCTTGATGTACCCCTTTCCCAATTTGGAACCAGTCTGTTGTTCCATGCCAAGTTTTAACTGTTGCTTCTTGACCTGCATACAGATTTCTCAAGAGGCAGGTCATGTGGTCTGGTATGCCCATCTCTTTCAGAATTTCCACAGTTTATTGTGATCCACACAGTCAAAGGCTTTGGCATAGTCAATAAAGCAGAAATAGACGTTTTTCTGGAACTCTCTTGCTTTTTCATGATCCAACAGATGTTGGCAATTTAATCTCTGGTTCCTTTGCCTTTTCTAAATCCAGCTTGAACATCTGGAAGTCCATAGTACATAGTCCATACTGTTGAAGCCTGGCTTGGAGAATTTTGAGCATTACTTTGTTAGCGAGTGAAACGAGTGCAATTGTGCAGTAGTTTGAGCATTCTTTGGCATTGCCTTTCTTTGGGATTGGAATGAAAATTGATCTTTTCCAGTCCTGTGGCCACTGCCGAGTTTTCCAAATTTGCTGGCATATTGAGTGCATCACTTTCACAGCATCATCTTTCAGGATTTTAAATAGCTCAACTGGAATTCTATCACCTCCACTAGCTTTGTTCGTAGTGATGCTTCCTAAGGTCCCCTTGACTTCACATTCTAGGATGTCTGGCTCTAGGTGACTGATCACACCATCGTGATTATCTTGGTCATGAAGATCTTTTTTGTGTAGTTCTTCTGTGTATTCTTGCCACCTCTTCTTAATATCTTCTGCTTCTGTTAGGTCCATACCATTTCTGTCCTTTATTGAGCCCGTCTTTGCATGAAATATTCCTTTGGTATCTCTAATTTTCTTGAAGAGATCTCTAGTCTTTCCCATTCTATTGTTTTCCTCTATTTCTTTTCATTGATCACTGAGGAAGGCTTTCTTATCTCTCCTAGCTATTCTTAGGAACTCTGCATTCAAATGGGTATATCTTTCCTTTTCTCCTTTGCCATTTGCTTCTCTTCTTTTCTCAGATATTTGTAAGGCCTCCTCAGACAACCATTTTGCCTTTTTGCATTTCTTTTTCTTGGGGATGGCCTTGATCATTGCCTCCTGTACAATGTCATGAACCTCCATCCATGGTTCTTCAAGCACTCTGTCTATCAAATTTAAATGTAAATAAAAGTCATTCTTAGGGCAATACATAGTTGTCCATGCTAAGTCACTTTAGTCATGTCTGACTCTTTGCAACCTTATGGGCATAGCCCACTTGGATCCTCTGTCCATGGGATTCTCCAGGCAAGAATACTGGAGTGGGTTGTCATTTCCTCCTCCAGGGGATCTTCCTGACCCAGGGATTGAACTCACATCTCTTGTATCTCCTGCATTTGCAGGTGGGTTCTTTACAACTAGAGACACCTGGGAAATCCCTAATACATGGTTAGTAATACATATATGAATTTTTTTTGTGCTTATGTATAAGATAAGATAAATGAGTATATAGTGACAATTTTTCACACTAAACTAAGAGAGGGGCTCAATTAATTTATGTAAGTATATAAAATTCAGTGCAGTCACTTAATGCACTATTCTGCTTTCAATCACCAGCCCCATTCCAACTTTAATGTGTCTGCAGTACAGAAACATTATAAAGAAATGGCATCAGCTCTTAAGATAAACATACCCTAGTTTAATCTCTGGCTTAGTAAAACATCTGTTAAGTCATAAGACTGTATACACATATACATATACACACATATACATGTCATATAGAGAAAGCTATATCATTTGGTTATGAAAATTAGGTCAGATATATTAAAGCATATTAAAGTATCTATTACACAGAGCACATTGTAATTCTCATGTTTGATAGCTAATATTTTGAATATTATTTTATTTTATAAACTTATAAAGTAAAAAATATAACATTCTGGTAATTCTAGATACTCAGAAGTTCACCTAATTCTGTATTTATCAAGATCAATTGAAATATTAGTAAAAACCCTAAGTTTAATCAGTTTTCTTTCCAACGCTGTAAATGCTCTCCTGCTTCTGCCCTCTTCTGTCATCCATTCTAATAACACATTTTCCCAGCAGAAGTGAACACTGGAACACACACTTGTTCATATATGACATTAATCTTGCAAGTATTTATTGAATAGCTCTGAAGATTACAATAAATAGATGTTGAGACCCTAAATAAGAATGGATAATCTGGGATTTTACTCTAATTCTATGAAATGAAAGGAGAGCTCATTTGTCTTAAGCATCTTTCATATGCTGGGCCTTTACATAGATGATCTAATTTACTTCTCTAATAGGCAGTGAGAGAAGTTGTTTTATCCACTTTCCCAACTAGGAAACCAGCTAAGTGGTTAAGTACTTGTTCAAGGTCATACAAGCAGTGTGACTTAAGGGCTTGCTAATATTTGGAAGCATTACAGTATTACATAGATGATATAGTTCTTACTATTGCTGCTCCATTATCAAATAAATATGTTTTAATTGTATTCTTGTAAAGCTTAGAAGTTCTTGATATATGCTCAACATAGATCTTTGCTTTACTTAGGGGCAAGAGTCTGACCTGCAACTTAAACCCTGAAGAAGCATTTCCCTCCTTTCTATAGATTTAATAGTAACTTTCCCTTCACTAGATGTCCCTTTGTAGTGATATACAGGTTCAGTATTTTCTGTAAATAACACAACACACAATCAAAATGTGCGGAAGGGATATAAATGGTGCGTGAGCATCATCCGTTGTCCGCAGTCAGCGCGTTGGCACGGATTCCTTTGCTTCACTGCGGGCTTGACAGACATCCTGCTCCCTGACAACGAAGCCAGCGTGCCTCGGCAGCCGCTGCAGAAGCTGCTTCGGCTGATTAAATCTCAGGCTTCTGTCAGGAAACTGCCCGTTGTGTTTTTTCTCACAACTAATGTTTCATTACAAGCCTCCTTTCTTCTCTGCAGATTCGGCTCTGGTATCGCAAGGAAGGGTTCACATGCTTGCTTTCAGATTCCTTTCCTTTATGGATTAAAAATGCTGATACACGTATTCATGACCAAAAAAGCAGAAAATGTATTTCTGAAAACATTAACTGTTGCACGTCTTGTAATCTAAACATACACTCCTGTGTATTTTTAAAAACCATGAAATTGGACTACTCTGTTTTCACTATTTTCTAACAATTAATTTATTTCTAATAGCATCTTAGCATCCGTTCACTATGGATTGTGCAGTCTAAATAAAAAGGTGTAGAATTTCTTAAGTTTACAGTCTCGTTTATGCAGCATGGGCATGAAAAAATAAAGGGGTGCATTCAGATGGATAAGATGGGTAATTAGCATAGGTTTTTTGGATGAATATGGTTTGGCAGGAAAGAGCCATAATACTCGGGTATGTTAATTCAAGGAGGAAGGTATTCCATGCCTGAGGCATCATGATTATATCTGCAAATAATCAGAACTGGGTACATTAATATAAAAATGAAGAGAAGCACTAGGTCATATACATGCTTCTTCCACCTTCGTTTGTTTTCACTCTGTTCCCTCATGGGCCTTATTTCCACTGAAATAGATGTATGCTTTTTCTCAAATGAAGTACTTATTTGATGGAAACAATGTTGAGTTACTCTGGAAAAAGAAGCTAGTCCTTCTAACTAGAGTCTGTTAAAAAAAAATTTAACATGTGCTCACATCTATACTCGTCCCCATCAGAACCAATCCTAGAATAATCGTGGCTACTAACTGAAAATTTAACCAGGAAGAATGATACCTTTTCAAATACCTTATATGAAATTTTGGCATTTCAAACTATTTATTGTGAGCAAATAAACTCATCATTTATAATGATGATATGCTGGGAATAGGTTACAATTCATTTTCTCACAATTTAGCACTGATCATATTTCAAATCCTAAAAGATGATGCTGTTAAAGTGCTGCACTGAATATGTTGGCAAATTTGGAAAACTCAGTGGTGACCACAGGATTGGTAAAGGTGAGTTTTCATTCCAATCCCAAAGACAGGCAATGCCAAACAATGTTCAAATTACCACAAAATTGAACTCATTTCACATACTATAAAGGTGATGTTCAAAATCCTTTAACATAGGTTTCAATAGTATGTGAACCAAGAATTTGCAGATGCATAAGCTGGATTTAGAAAAGACAGAGGAACAAGATATCAAATTGCCAATGCACATTGAATCACAGAAAAACCAAGAGAATTCTAGGAAAAAAATCTACTTCTGCTTAATTGACTACACTAAAGCTTTTGACTGTGTGGATCAAGACAAAATGTGGAAAATTCTTCAAGAAATGGGAATACCAGACCACTTTATCTGCTTCCTGAGAAATTTGTATACAGGTCAAGAAGCAACAGTTAGAATTGGACAAGGAACAACAAAGTGGTTGAAAATTGGGAAAGGAGTACGTCAAGGCTGTGTATTGTCACCCTGCTTATTTAACTTATATGTAGAATACATCATATGAACTACTGATGAATTCCAGTTTGGATGAATCACAAGCTGGAATCAAGACTGTGGGAGAAATATTAATAACCTCAGATATGCAGATGATACCACCCTAATGGCAGAGAGCAAAGAGGAAGTAAAAGCCTCTTGATGAAGGTGAAAGAGGAGAGTGAAAAAGCTGGCTTAAAACCCGACATTCAAAAAATGAAGATAACGGCATTTGGTCCCATCACTTCATAGTGAGTAGATGGGGACAAAAGTGGAAACAGTGACAGATTTTATTTTCTTGGGCTCCCAAATCACTGCAGATGGTGACTGCTGCCATGAAATTAAAAGATGTTTGCTCCTTGGAAGAAAAGTTATGACAAACCTAGACAGTGATTTTAAAAGCAGAGATATCACTTTGCCAACCAAGTCTGTATAGTCAAAGCTATGATTTTTCCAGTAGTCATGTACAGATGTGAGAGCTGGACCATAAAGGAGGCATTGGAGAATTGATGCTTTCAAACTGTGGTGCTGGAGAAGACTCTTGAGAGTCCCTTGGACAGCAAGGAGATCAAATCAGTCAATCCTAAAGAAAATCAACCCTGAAGGGCTTTGGAAGCCCTTCACTGGAAGGGCTGATGCTGAAGCTCCAATACTTTGGCCACTTGGTGTGAAGAGCCAACTCACTGGAAAAGACCCTGATGCTGGGCAAGACAGAGGGCAAGAGGAGAAGGAGGCCACAGAGGATGAGATAGTTGGATGGCATCATCAGCTCAACAGACATGAGTTTGAGCAAACTCTGGGAAAACAGTGAAGGACAGGGAAACCTGGTGTGCTGCAGTTCATGCAGTTGCAAAGAGTTGGACATAACTGAGTGACTGAACACCAAAACAGATGGTTATTTCCTTAAAGAGTTAGATAAATTCAATTGAGAGAAATGTGCTCTAGTTATCAATTTAAAATGTTTTAGTTGAGCTTGTTATATATGGACAGTATTATGAAATTTACCATTTGAGAATCACAGAATAGTCCAAAAGCAGGAAGAGAGTCCTCAGTACATGGCAGATGTATGATAAAAGGTGAACAGTAAAATAGTCCACTTTCATTGGTCTGAGTCTGTTGGCCAGTACATGGATATATAAGCATATCTGAAAATTTATCATAAAGCCATAGAATAACCTTGAGGAAAAAAAGTACTTGGCGGGAATAAGACAGTAAAACAGAAATTTGTGAAATGTGTATAAAAATTAAGACAGAAGGATATTATAAAAGTGGATAGGGAGCACTATTAAAGTGAATCTCTAGGGAGATGTTTAGAATTGCTGACACTTTTTAGTTACAGAAGTTCCTACCCCTAAATATCCCTCTCAAGACATGGTCAAAATATTTAGAATCCTGTTTTTAATTCTTTTGAGGAACTGACTAAAGGAGTAGTTAGTAATTCAAGTTACAACCCAAATTTCATTTCAGCTAGTAAATTCAGTCAGTTCAGTTTAGTCATTCAGTCATGTCCAACTCGTTGTGACCCCATGAACTGCAGCACACCAGGCCTCCCTGTCCATCACCAATTCCCGGAGTCCACACAAACCCATGTCCATTGAGTCAGTGATGCCATCCAACCATCTTATCCTCTGTCGTCCCCTTTTCCTTCTGCCCTCAATCTTTCGCAGCATCAGGGTCTTTTCCAATGAGTCGGTTCTTCGCATTAGGTGGCCGAAGTATTGGAATTTCCACTTCAGCATCAGTCCTTCCAATGAACACCCGACTGATCTCCTTTTGGATGGACTGGTTGGTTCTCCTTGCAGTCCAAGGGACTCTCAAGAGTCTTCTCCAACACCACAGTTCAAAACCATCAATTCTTCGGTGCTCAGCTTTCTTTATAGTCCAACTCTCACATCCATACATGACCACTGTAAAAACCAGAGCCTTGGCTAGACGGACCTTTGTTGGCAAAGTAATGTCTCTGCTTTTTAATATGCTGTCTCGGTTGGTCATAACTTTCCTTCCAAGGAGTAAGCATCTTTTAATTGCTAGTAAATTAGTATTCCCAAATTGTCCAAAAGCTTTGGTAACATAGGTCCATATTTTTCACTCTGTATTACTCATATTTTGAGCAGCCTAATCTATTAAATTGTTGAAAAGTTCCTCTCAACTAACTGAATATTCTTGTATACATGTCATGAAATATGCATCTTATAAATTCTTTTCTACTTAATTTATAATCCATTTCTCTTATAAAAATGCAATACAGGTGTAATTAGTCTATGTTAATTTTCATTAAATTTGGTAATGCATGAAAAGTCTTTTGAATTTGTACAGCATCAAAGAAAAGAGCATTTTTGTTCTGATCTTCAGTGGGCAACTGAAGGTCCTTGAGCTGAAAATATGAATTGACAAAATCAAGATAAATTTAGAAAATCATATTTTATTATTTATTAACACAGTTATTTTATAATTAGTAACCAAGAAAATGCACTGGTCAAAGCAAACACCCTCTTCCAACAATACAAGAGAAGACTCTACAAATGGACATCACCAGATGGTGAACACTGAAATCAGATTGATTATATTCTTTGCAGCCAAAGATGGAGAATCTCTATATAGTCAGCAAAAACAAGACCAGGAGCTGACTGTGTCTCAGACCATGAACTCCTTATTGCCAAATTCAGACTTAAATTGAAGAAAGTAGGGAACACCACTAGACCATTCAGGTATGACCTAAATCAAACCCCTTATGATTATACAGTGGAAGTGATAAATAGACTTAAGAGACTAGATCTGATAGATAGAGTGCATGATGAACTATGGATGGAGGTTCATGACATTGTACAGGAAAGAGGGATCAAGACCATCCCCATGGAAAAGAAATGCAAAAAGGCAAAATGGCTGTCTGAGGAGGCCTTACTAATAGCTGTGAAAAGAAGAGAAGCAAAAAGCAAAGGAGAAAAGGAAAGATATAAGCATCTGAATGCAAAGTTCCAAAGAATAGCAAGAAGAGATAAGAAAGCCTTCCTCAGCGATCAATGCAAAGAAATAGAGCAAAAAAACAGAATGGGAAAGACTAGAGATCTCTTCAAGAAAATTAGAGATACCAAGGGAACATGTCATGCAAAGATGGGCTTGATAAAGGACAGAAATGGTATGGAACTAATAGAAGCAGAAGATATTAAAAAGTGGCAAGAATACACAGAAAAACTGTACAAAAAAATATCTTCATGACCCAGATAATCACGTTGGTGTGATCACTCACCTAGAGCCAGACATCTGGGAATGTGAAGTCAAGTGGGCCTTAGAAAGCATCACTACGAACAAAGCTAGTGGAGGTGATGGAAATCCACTTGAGCTATTTCAAATCCTGAAAGATGATGCTCTGAAAGTGCTGCACTCAATATGCCAGTAAATTTGGAAAACTCAGCAGTGGCCATAGCACTGGAAAAGGTCAGTTTTCGTTCCAATCCCAAAGAAAGGCAATGCCAAAGAATGCTCAAACTACCACACAGTTACACTCATCTCACATGCTAATAAAGTAATGCTCAAAATTCTCCAAGCCAGGCTTCAGCAATATGTGAACTTCCAGATGTTCAAGCTGGTTTTAGAAAAGGAAGAGGAACCAGAGATCAAATTGCCAACATCCCTTGGATCATCGAAAAAGCAAGAGAGTTCCAGAAAAGCATCTATTTCTGCTTTGTTGACTATGCCAAAGCCTTTGACTTTGTGGATCACAATAAACTGTGGAAAATTCTGAAAGAGATGGGAATACCAGAGCACCTGACCTGCCTCTTGAGAAACTATATGCAGGCCAGGAAGCAATAGTTAGAACTGGACATGGAGCAACAGACTGGTTCCAAATAGGAAAAGGAGTACATCAAGGCTGTATATTGTCACCCTACTTATTTAACTGATATGCAGAGTACATCATGAGAAACTCTGGGCTGGAATAACCTCAGATATGCAGATGACACCACCCTTATGGCAGAAAGCAAAGAGGAACTAAAAAGCCTCTTGATGAAAGTGAGAGTGAAAAAGTTGGCTTAAAGCTCAACATTCAGAAAACGAAGATCATGGCATCTGGTCCCATCACTTCATGGGAAATAGATGGGGAAACAGTGGAAACAGTGTCAGACTTTATTTTTCTGGGCTCCAAAATCACTGCAGATGGTGACTGCAGCCATGAAATTAAAAGACGCTTACTCCTTGGAAGAAAAGTTATGACCAACCTAGATAGCATGTTCAAAAGCATAGACATTACTTTGCCAACAAAGGTCCATCTAGTCAAGGCTATGGTTTTTCCAGTGGTCATGTATGGATGTGATAGTTGGGCTGTAAAGAAAGCTGAGTGCCAAAGAATTGATGCTTTTGAACTGTGGTGCTGGAGAAGACTGTTGTGAGTCCCTTGGACTGCAAGGAGATCCAAGCAGTCCATTCTAAAGGAGATCAGCCCTGGGATTTCTTTGGAAGGAATGATGCTAAAGCTGAAACTCCAGTACTTTGGCCACCTGATGCCAAGAGTTGACTCATTGGAAAAGACTCTGATGCTGGGAGGGATTGGGGGCAGGAGGAGAAGGGGACGACAGAGGATGAGATGGCTGGATGGCATCACTGACTCAATGGATGTTAGTCTGAGTGAACTCTGGGAGTTCGTGATGAACAGGGAGGCCTGGCGTGCTGCGATTCATGGGGTCGCAAAGAGTCGGACACGACTGAGCATCTAAACTGAACTGAACTGAGAGGGCTAATATTAAAACTCAGATTGGAAACCTTAGAAAATAAAATAGAATTGAAAAATAAAAAAAAAATATTAAAGCACAGTTTGATGGTAGTGAGAAGGGCATTACACTACAATTCAAGAGAAGTAAGTTCTAGTCCTGTCTTTCTTCCTGTGTTACCAAGGGAAAGTTATTTTCTGAAACACATCTTTCTTACTTCTTTAAATAGTGATATAAAGATTTGGTAAACTGTACATACGTAACCAAGACACTAAACAAACATGATTCACCGTTCAGTTCAGTTTAGACGCTCAGTTATGTCCAGCTTTTTGCGACCCCATGGACTGCAGCATGCCAGGCTTCCCTGTTCATCACCAACTCCTGGAGCTTGCTCAAACTCATGTCCATCTAGCTGGTGATGCCACTGAACCATCTCATCCTCTATTGTCCCCTTCTCTTCCTGTCTTCAATCTTTTCCAGCATCAGGGTCTTTTCCAATGAGTCCGTCCTTCGCAGCAGGTGGTTAAAGTGTTGGAGCTTCAGCATCAGTCCTTCCAATGAACATTCAGGACTGATTTCCTTCAGGATATGCAGTCAGGTATGCAGACAGTTCACAGAGTATGGCCAAAACAAAATTTGAAAATTGTTTTTCACTGTCCTACGTAAATGCATTCAACAGAGGAAGTGTGTTTCCCATATCTGCAAGGGCTCCAACACCTCATGTTGGATTGCTTCCCAGGAGGAAGCACCCACTCAGGCTCCAACACCTTGTTTCAGCCATCTTTCATAAAGATAAGGCCCATGATGCTTCACTTGGGCCTTAATATCTCCTGTTGGACAGCTTTCCCATACAAACACTTTCTACAATACACACATGATTGACTGCTTCTGTTACTCCTTACTAAATACATCGGCACCCTCATTACCCTGCTCAGGCTTGACTACTTTAACTAGTCCTCTCTCCAGTTTTGATCCCTCCTCAGCTGGCCCATACTCCCACATCTCAAGCCATGTCACCACACAGGTTCTTCCCTTTATGTTCTTCAGACTGGATCATTTCAATATGTTTGCCTTGAATTTTAGCTTTTTTCTTCTTTCTGTGATCTGTGATAAGCCTATCTGGTAAATTCTGACTTTAATTATTGTAAATTTTGGTTTTAGAGTTCCATATATATGATTTCTATGTTTTGTAGATTCCCCATTAAATCAATTTTATTATCATATTTTCCTTTGATCAGTATATATATATATATATATAGGTTTGTATTCTTCAACCACTTTTAAATATTGGTGACTTTTCCCTGTTCCTTTGCACATTTGGAAGTGTTTACTTTTTTAGCTTCTCTGATCCTCCTCTTAGGGCTTCCCTGGTGGCTTAGATGGTAAAGAATTGCCTGCAATGTGGGAGACCTGGGTTCAATCTCTGGGTTGAGAAGATCCCCTGGAGGAAGGCATGGCAACTCACTCCAGTATTCTTGCCTAGAGAATCCCAGGGACAGGGAGCCTGTGGGCTACAGTCCATGGGTCACAAAGATTTGGGCAGGACTAAGCGACTAAGCACTATACACTAACTGTATATACTGTTCCTCTTAATTGTATTGACCTTTGTTTAGTAATTTAGAAACTTACTTGAACTCAAAAATCAGAACTGTCATTGTATTGTAGCTCTCACTTCTTTTAGCCTTCTGCTGTGACTTTTTACTGAGAATCTTGAAACTTCCCTTATGCATGCACAGTTTAGGTGTAGTCTAAGGATTTGTGCAGGGCTTGAATGTATGTTTGGGGACTCCTTCTGCTACAGCTCCTTCCTTTATGGGATTTCTCTTCTCAACTTTCTGCCACTTTGGTTGCCTTCTAAGTCTATCATCTTCTGATATCTCAAACCAAAGTTTGAGGTTTTCTGCTTCAGTTCTATGTGCACTGAACAACATAGACTGTGAGAGTGCCCTCAGAATATTTCATATATTAGTAGATCTCACTCAATGTAGTTACCTTTGGTCAAGGGTCAAACACCTTCAAATTTCTGCCTGTTTGTCACTTTCTAGTACCTTCAAATTTTGCTTTTCAAGTATTGTTCAGAGTATATAATTGTTTCCTCTGCAAAGGCTAGTCTAATACTAACCCTCTGCTATTATTAAAGATCCTTATCTACTGTTTTTAACTTGGATAAACATTATATATGTATGTATGTATGCTTGGTCTTGTCCAACTCTGCGACCCCATGGACCCCTCTGTCCATGGGATTTCCTAAGCAAGAATATTGGAGTGGGTTGCCATTTCCTACTCCAAGAGATCTTCCCAACCCAGGGATAGAACCTACATCTCTTGAGTCTTCTGCATTGGTAGGCAGATTCTTCACCATTAGGGCCATCTGGGAAGCCCATTAATAATAATAATAATTACTAATACTGCCTTATTTTTAATTTTTGTATAGTTCTATAAGTATTTTGGATTCTTTCACATCTATTATGTCATATGAGGCTATGCATTGTAATAAATAAAGAAAACAGCTGAAAGAGAAAAAAATGTTTTTATATTTTATATCTTTTAGGTATTAAAAGGTGAGGCAAAGCAAAAATAAATTTTGTTTAACTTTGGATACTAAACCAGGGAGTGGAATACATAACAATAACAAAGAATGCAAAGAATGTGAATAACTGAAGAGAAATTTGGCATCTTGAGGCTGCTAGAACACATGACAACTCCATTGGGGACCTGTTGAAAATGCATTCTCATCTTTGCATTGAACCTGGACCCTTGCTTTCCTCTATCTGAACTCATTAGTGATTTATGCATCTTTTGTGGGACAGGTTAGACTTAAAAGAAAAGTAACCTAATCAATCAATAAGGAAACTTAAAATCCTTTGGACAGCATCATGAAAATTTCCATCTTCTTGGCACACATTTTTAGGCTTATGCATACACGAGACACAGATAGAGTCAGTAGTTTTATAGTTAGTGTTGTCACTGTTTTAGAATTCCTAAGTTGAATATATCATTAAATAAAATGCATGTAGGATGGAAAACTTTTAAATTGCTTTATTGAGCCCAGCATGTCATATTCATTTTCTCTAAATTTAAATAAAGTTTCCACCTGTTCTTTGATTCAAGCATCTCTGATTAAATCTTTACACAAAATACAGATAAACACAATACATGCATGTACATTACCAAAGTTCCATTAAAAGTTCACATTCTCATTCAAATGTGATTTTGAAATCAAAACTCATTACTCAAGTATTTTTCAAGAGAAGATTTGCTTCTAATTTCATAGCAGAATGTTGTGACTCCATGTTATATAGAATATCAACCAATATTTGCAGCAGTGGGATGTTTGTCATTGTCCACCTTCTACTATTTTCAAAATGTCCTTGTTTTTTTTTTTAATGTATGGGTGCAGGAAGAATTCCTTATAGTGGGAGATTTTGGTTTTGTCATTTTTAAGTTTTTTTTTTTTTTAATACATTTTAATTTCAGGAGCACAAATTTATTTTTTTTTCCATTAAGATGTTTGCATGCTCAAAAGTAACCTAAAACAAGAATGAAGACTGTCTTTTTCATATTTTAGAAAACATCTCTGGAAAAGTTTATTGTCTAGGAAACAACCTGACTGATCTCAATTATCTTAATGTGGGAGAATTGTTTTGAAATCAAATTGCAAGGAGTCTCTGGTTCTAAAATTAACTTGAACAATCTAGGCATATTTTTTAAAAAATCATCTAAGGCTTTGAGTTTATTTCTCTTTCTTCCAAACTAAATATGTGTGCATTTTTCTGCTGGGAAATAGATCTAGCAAACTCAGTAGAGAAACCTAACACTCCCTATACCTAGAATGGTGCTTTTGCTGCGCTGTTTCTCAGTTGTGTCCGACTCTTTGTGACCCCAGGCTACAGGACTGTAGCCTGCCGGGCTCCCCTGTCCATGGACTTTTCCATGCAAGAATATTGGAGTGGGTTGCCATTTTCTTCTCTAGGTGCTTCTGCTAAATTCTGTTTAACCGATTAAATCTAATGGGCCTCTTTCACTCTCATCGGTTACAGGATGTCACTATTCTTTTATAGCTAACCTTCCCCGAGTCTTTCCTTTTCCCAAGGAACTGATATAGAAAGATCATAAATTCTTCCACTACGAGGAATTAATTGGCTAAACAATACATCAGTCTAGAAAGCACACCTGTCCAGTTCTGCTACAGTTTGTCTACAAGAGTTATGACCATTACAGACAGGCAGTGGTGCTTGGTATTTCTGTTGTCATAAAACACCAGCACTTACTAGCTTTGAGACTTTGAAAGTGAAAAGTGAAAGTGAAGTCGTTCAGTCATGTCCGACTCTTTGCAATCCCTCGGACTATAGCCCATCAGGATCCTACATCCACAGGATTTTCCAAGCAAGAGTACTGGAGTGGGTTGCCATTTCCTTCTCCAGGGGATCTTCCTGACCCAGGGATCAAACCCAGGTCTTCTGCATTGTAGACAGACTCTTTACCATCTGAGCCACCAGGGAAGTCCTCATTGAGACTTTAGATGAGCCAATAAACTTGCTTAAATCTGTTGCCTCACATACAGAAAATGAATATTAACAGAATTTACCTCTAACTACTCAGAATTTATTAAATATGATGCTTTACATAAAATGTTTAGCAAATATTTGGCATATTGAAAGTGTTTAATAAATGTTAGATAATAATATTGTTTTATTATTGATTATTATTTTATTATTACTATTATCTCAAGTTCCAAAGTTACCCACATCCAAAGAATACTTTAGGACATGATCTGAATTTATGAAAAATCTTCTGTAATTTAAGATATTAAGTAGAAACACTATAATGTAACAATTTTCTGGGCTTTAACATTTCCTAAAGTCCTGACTTTTTGCTATGGTGTAGAGGTTTACTAGTAGTTTAAAAATATACAAAAATTCTAGGTATTGAAATATGTTTCATATATTTAGAGGAGATATTTGAATACACTATGATACAGTCAACTACAAACTCATTTACATAAAAGATGATAGTTGTTTTTTGTTTTTTGTTTTTTTTTCCCTAAAATGCACTAGAAGTGGCTCTGTACAAAGCAGGGTTGACAGTGAAATGGTATCTGGCATCTTTCCAGCATCAAGCACATAAACACATGCAATTTCTTTGAACAAATTAGTAACACTTCTCATTTGAGTGTACTGTAAGGTCAAACAGACATTCTGATTATTTAGAGAAATTTGAATGATGAATTATATGAATATTTCAAGTCATGCTCTAATTATATCTCTATTAGATCCTGAAGAGATAATTATATCTCTATTAGTCCCTCCTGAAGAACAGGAAGGACTGTGCAGGAATACGGAATTATAACAATATTAAAATTAATAATAAAATATTGTAAAAAACATGTTTATGACAGGGGCTTCCTTGGTGGATCAGATGGTAAATAATCTGCCTGCAATGCGGGAGATCTGGGTTCAATCCCTGGGTGAGAAAGATCCCCTGGAAAAAAGAATGACTACCCACTCCAGTATTCTTGCTTGGGAAATCCCATGGACAGAGGAGCCTATGAAAATAAATACATAAATAGGGAAAATGGATAATTTTCTATACAATTTACCAAAACTTCCATTAGAAGGGAAAATGTTGAATATCCCTATACCTGTTAAGGATATTGAATCTACAATTGAAAAATCATTCCCATCCAAACAAAACAAACTCTTCAAGTTTAGGCAAGATAGCCAGTTTCACGGATAGATCTTTCCAATCTATACATAGGAAATAATACTAATCTTACAACACATTCTTCTTGAGAGTAAAAGTTAAATTACAAACTTAGTTCATGAGACCAACAAAATTTTTATACTAAAAAAGATATTATAGAAATTATAATTAAGTACACACTGAGTCTCATAGACATAGATGTAAAAACCTTAAATATTAACAAATGGGATCTAACAATATATAAAATAGATGATTAATTATGTCCAAGAGCAGATAATCCCAGGGGGGTGAATGGAATTTACCATTAGAAAATCAATCAGTATAATGTATGACATTTATAAGATAAAGGAGAGAGGCATATTATTTCATGTAGATGATGGAAAAATACTTTATTAAATTCATCATACATATATGATAACTAATCTCAATTAACTTGTAATAGGGAGAAACTACTTTAATCAGATGAAGAGTAGCTATACCTACATTTACCTACCATACCTATTGCTACATCCATCTGTTAAAATCACAGGTACTATTATGTTAAATATTTTTTAAAATTACAGATATTTGTCAATAGCAAAATATTAATTCATGTCTTCTGAGGTTAGAATAAAATACTGTATTTGAAAATCACTGTCAGCCAATAGCACAAGAGGACAAATGGCATAAACACCAATTGGTAAAACCTGTCTTCATTCACAAATGGTTTAGTTTTTAAAAATTCTATAAAGGTATCAATTTTTCAGCACTCAGCTTTCTTTATTGTTGAACTCTTACATCCATACATAACTACTGGAAAAACCATAGCTTTAGCTAGGCAGACATTTGTTGGTAAAGGAATGTCTTTGCTTTTTAATTTGCTGTCTAGGTTGGTCATAATTTTTCTTCCAAGAAACAAATGTCTTTTCATTTCAAGGCTGTAGTCACCATATGCATTGATTTTGGAGCCCCCAAAATAAAGTCTGTCACTGTTTCCACTGTTTCCCCATATATTTGCCGTGAAGTGAGCTGCGATTCATGGGGTCACAAAGAGTCAGACATAACTGAGTGACTGAACTGAACTGAACTGATGGGATCAAATGCCATGGTCTTAGTTTTCTAAATGTTGAGTTTTAAGCCAACTTTTTCAATCTCCTCTTTCAGTTTCATCAAGAGGATTTTTAGCTCTACTTTGCTTTCTGCTATAAAGGTGGTGTCATCTGCATATCTGAGGTTACTGATATTTCTCCTGACAGTCTTGATTCCAGCTTGTGTTTCATCTAGCCCAGCATTTCTTATGATGTACTCTGCATATAAGTTAAAGAAGCAGGGAGACAATATACAGTCTTGACGTACTCCTTTCCCTATTTGGAACCAGTCTGTTGTTCCATGTCCAGTTCTAACTGTTGCTTCCTGACATGCATACAGATTTCTCAAGAGGCAGGTGAGATGGTCTGGTATTCCCATCTCTTTCAGAATTTTCCTCAGTTTGTTGTGATCCACACAGTCAAATGCTTTGGTATAGTCAATAAAGCAGAAATAGATGTTTTTCTGGAACTCTCTTGCTTTTTTGATGGTCCAGCTGATGTTGCTAATTTGATCTCTGGTTCCTCTGCCTTTTCTAATTCCAGCTTGAACATTTGGAAGTTCATGGTTCACATACTGTTAAAGCCTGGCTTGGAGAATTTTGAGCATTACTTTACTAGCATGTGAGATGAGTGCAATTGTGTGATAGTTTGAGTATTCTTTGGCATTGCCTTTCTTAGGTATTGGAATGAAAACTGACCTTTTCCAGTCCTGTGGCCACTGCTGAGTTTTCCAAATTTGCTAGCATATTGAGTTTAGTACTTTCACAGCATCATCTTCCAGGATTTGAAATAGCTCAACTGGAATTCCATCACTTAACTAGCTTTGTTCATAGTGATGCTTCCTAAGGCCCATTTGACTTCACATTCCAGGATGTCTGGCTCTAGGTGAGTGATCACACCTTCGTGATTATCTGGGTTGTAAAGAACTTTTTTGTACAATTCTTCTGTGCATTCTTTCCACCTCTTAATGTCTTCTGCTTCTCTTAGGTCCATACCATTTCTGTCCTTTATTGTGCCCATCTTTGTATGAAATGTTCCCTTGGCATTTCTAATTTTCTTGAAAAGATCTCTAGCCTTTCCCATTCTATTGTGTTCCTCTATTTCTTTGCATTGATTGCTGAGGAAGGCTTTCTTATCTCTCCTTGCTGTTCTTTGGAACTCTGCATTCAAATGAGTATATCTTCCCTTTTCTCCTTTTCCTTTCACTTCTCTTCTACTCACAGCTATTTGTAAGGCCTCCTCAGACAACCATTTTGCCTTTTTGTATTTCTTTTCCTTGGGGATGGTCTTGATTCCTTCCTCCTGTACAATGTCACAAACATCCTTCCATAGTTCTTCAGGTACTCTGTCTGTCAGATCTAATCCTTTGAAACTATTTCTCACTTCCACTGTATAATTGTAAGGGATTTGATTTAGGTCTAGTGCTTTTCCCTGCTTTTCCATTTAAGTCTGAATTTGGCAATAAGGAGCTCATGGTCTCTGCTATAGTCAACTCCTGGTCTTGTTTTTGGTGACTGTATAGAGCTTGCCCATCTTTGGCTGCAAAGAATGTAATGAATATTACTTACCATCTGGTGATGTCCATGTGTACAGTCTTCTCTTGTGTTGTTGGAAAAGGGTGCTTTCTATGACCAGTGCATTCTCTTTGCAAATCTCTAGCCTTTGCCCTGCTTCATTTTGTATTTCAAGGCCAAATTTGCCCGTTACTCCAGATATCTCTTAACTTCCTACTTTCACATTCCAGTCCCCTAACAGCAACATACAAAGCCAATTATCTTACCATACATTAGTGAAAATAGAAATTATGTGTGAAAATACCATTTATAGTAGCGTCAAAAGTATTTATTATGACAAAAATTTCAAAAAAGGAGTCATAGAAGATCTGTAAACTTAAAACTACAAAATATTTCTGATAAAGTTTGAACCTAAAGTTGGAAATAGATATCTTGCTAAATGATTTAATAATTATATATTGAGATCCATATTTTATATTATTAATATTATCCTAAAATTAATATATATACTGAATATAGTCTAAGTAACATTTCAAAGACTATCTAGAAAATAAATTGAAATACAAAATTACTACTGTAATCTGAAAAATACGGAAAACTGGACAATCTTCTACATATTAAGGGTATTATGTAATTACTCCCCTCTCCCAAAAGTGAAATATTTTAAGGCCAGATGTCCTAGTATAAAATTTAAGGGCTGTAAAAGCCTAACATCTAAATAGAAAGGCAACATAGTTATGATACTTAATGTAAATCTGGAGAACATGAACTGTATTGAGGCATTACCACAATTCAAGGTTTACTTTAAAGCTTTGGTAGCAGAGTATAATTAGGGAAAGCTTAAGTGAATCAACAAATGGAAAAAATAAAGTCACAGTCAACTATGTTCACTTCAGTCAATCAGTCAGTTCAGTCGCTCAGTCGTGTCTGACTCTTTACGACCCCATGAATCACAGCACGCCAGACCTCCCTGTCCATCACCAACTCCTGGAGTTCACCCAAAGTCATGTGCATCGAGTTGGTGATGCCATTCAGCCATCTCATCCTCTGTCATCCCCTTCTACTCCTGCCCCCAATCCCTCCCAGCAACAGGGTTCACTTAATTTATGGCAAAAGAGACAATGCAATTCATTTAAAGAAAGAATGATCAGTTTAGTAAATTTGGCAGAAGCAAAATTCACCAGTGCCATACAAATATACCAATATTAATTTTATATGTATGTATCATAGACACAAATGAAAGCTAAAACAATAGACTATAGATGTAAAATTTGACCACTATAGATATTACAGAAGTTTACATAAAATATATATTTGTGATAGCATATAGTCCAAGATAATGTTATACAGGTAACAAAGAGTACTACAAATACAAATTAATAAATCAGGCTTCCTTAAAATTAAGAACTTGAATTCATCAAAATCCAGTCCTCAGAAGCAAATCATCAAGTCACAGACTGGGAGAAGATATTTCAAATTTACATATGAGAAAAGATTAATATCCAGAGCATATAATGAACCACCACAAACAAAGAAGGAAAGAAAACATAATTTACATATTACACACAACTCTGGAAAATACACTTAACTAAAGAGAATCTCCAAATGCACAATAAACTTATAAAATTAGTCTTGATACCATTAGTGATTGGATGAACTTAAATGGAAACCATGGTATAAAATTATCATATATCCCAGAATGGATAAAAATGTAAAAGTTGACACCTTTATGTATTAGCATGAATGTGGAAGTCTTATAGGAGGGAGAGTAAATTGATTAAAAAACAATTAATCTCTTGGGCAGTGCCTCCTAAAACTAAGCATTTTCCTATTTCATGGGTATGTTCTTTCACTCCTATGGATATGTCAACACATGGTAACCCTTCAAGCTCTGTGAAACTTGTATAGTAAATAGAACACCTATATGAATTTTGTAACTCTGTTACCAACTCTACTGATTATTTAATGAGAAACTCTTAGAGAACTAGAAGTTTTTCATATTAACACCTTGAAGCCTTGAATTAAAATATTCTCTAACACCATATTCAAAAATAAAGTCAAAAAATTTGAAGACCTAAATGTAGTGCTGGAAACCATAAAACTCCTAGAAGCAAACACAAGCAGAATACGCTTTGACATAAATTGCAGGAATATTTTTCAATGTCTCGTTAAGGAAATAAAAGCAGAAATAAGCAAATGGCACCTAAATACCAAATATTGGTGCAGATGTGGAGAAAAGAGAACCTTCATATACTGGTGGGAATGCAAATTGATATAGCCACCATGGAACATAGAATGAAGGTTTTTCAAAGAAAAAATAGAACTACGTGCTATTTTATCATATTATTCAACTTATCAGATCTTTTTACTACTCTTATCATCTTGGTGTCTCTGAGGTTTCCTTTTATTGTTTAGACAGACTGGATACGTTTGACCTATTACTCTGTCACACACTCCCTGATGTCTCAATCCATTACCTGTTTTGTGATAAATATCACTGAGATACCTCATTTTCTCTAAGATTTACCAGTGTCACCCTGCTTCTAGTCCTTGGCTTTCTCAACAGATGTTATTTATAACATTGAATACATTATCTGATCATGAAAATTTACTTCTTCTGGAGTGAAAACAACATGATGTTGAAAAACAGAGGAAAAAACAACAACACAAGGAAAACTCAACATAGAGATGCCCACCACTGATATTTTGCAGTGTGCTGTCTACTAACAGCACAGATGTTGTTTCTGTTCCCAGTCCACATGGGTCAATTTTTGCAATCTTTTCAAACCTCAGTGAGAATCCCCATGCCTCTACTGACTTCCATGGGATTTTAACACAAGCAAACCCATATTGTATTTATATTTTCTTTTTTTTATTTCCCAGGTCTTGTGGGATCTTAATGAGGTATCACATAACTTAGTGCGCATAGTGACCCAGGGAACCACTCACTGGAAACTTCAGGCCCCCAGTGCCAGGCCAAACCCTCTCCTGTTATCCTGAGCAGCCTGCATTTGTGCCCCCTCCTCTCACTCCTCAGTAATTAAAGTCATTTCATTTGCCAACATGAAGCCAAAAGCCATTTTCAACAAAATTATTCTTTCCCTAAAAAGAAATATTTATACTTGTTACCAAGAGAATAAGTTTGCATGGCCTCCATGATTTTACACAGATATATTATTTTAAAATTCTATAAAGAGAAAAGGTATATCAGATGTCTGTCAGCAAATTACTGAATACCCAAGTCAAACAGAA
Source organism: Bos grunniens (assembly GCF_055505025.1). NCBI lineage: Eukaryota > Metazoa > Chordata > Mammalia > Artiodactyla > Bovidae > Bos > Bos grunniens. The sequence goes on along the minus strand of NC_141170.1, from coordinate 109,519,106 downwards.
ATAAACAAAAAGGAAATAACGTTGGCTTGCACAAGTGGTCATCTCAGGGATTGTGGACTCCCCAAAGTGGGAAATCTTTTGTGCCTTTCCCTGTAGTCTTCTTGGCTTTTTCCCCCCATGTAGTAAGGTGGCAATGATACTTCAGCTTTAACATTGTCCTGTTTTCTCAAGAAAGCTGAGAAAATTTTCCTAAAGACTTCTCAATGTATTTTAACATATGCCAATTTTAAACAGATCACTATTAAAAACAAAACAAAATGCAGATATCATCAGGCTTGTCACTCAATCTCACAGTACCAGTGGGGTCATGCCATCTTCTCATGGTGAATATGGGTTAAATAAAGGAGACTGTGAACACAGAACAAAATAGATACTCAAGTAGGGAGGAGAAAAGATGGATGCTCACTAGGCAAATAGGCCTATAATGTACACATATTTTTACATAAAATATTTTTGACTTTTTGTCTGTTTTTTGTCTTTTGCAAATATAGTATTAAGTATGTTTATATAATTAATTTTTAAATATACTTACTTCAGAGAAGTAAATGCTTTAGATAAAATAAAAGGTTGAAATTCCCTGTTTGTTTTACTTTTTGCTTTTATTTCTTACTATTTATTTAGCTACCTAGGTTCACATAAATCATAATGAAGTGTGAAAAAGTTGTCATACCACTTCAGCATGAATTAGTCTCTTTACTTGATTTACCATAATTATCTCCTGTCTTACAATGATCCCAATCAATCAATAGATAGATATGAGTACTCAGAGGCTATCTTTATTCAAGGCCATATTGTCCATATATAAGTGATTTGCCTGATCCACATAAAGCCAGTCAGCTTTGCTCTCTCAGAAATTTGTGATTTGAACTGGAATGCTTTTCATCAAGTTGCATTACTTGCCATGTCCTAAAGAAAGAGAGGTGAACTCTGGTTATTAAAGTCCCTGAAGATTCCAAGTTTCCTGACATTTTCAGGTCTTTCTGGATCAATGGTTTCTTGTTTTCTGTGAATTACCACTATATCCTTTCAAAATAATTCCTTTATTCTACACAGCCAAAGTCAATGCTTCTCTCTTGAAATGAAAAAAGCAACTTAATTTTAACAATGAGGAAAAGTAGAACTTTATAAAGGAAGAAATGATGGGAAAATAAAACCATCAACATTAACTTTCCTCCTTTATTCATTTCCTGTATGGATTTGGGTATCTACATGTGGTCATCAAGGGATCACTTCACAATGAGTGGAAATATTGAATTGGCTAGAATCTTTAAAAGTATAAGTATTGTCAAACCTCAACATGAATCAGCCATAGGTATACATAGGTCCCCTCCCTCTGGACAGAAAACAACAAAATTCTGTAAAGCAATTATCCTTCAATTTAAAAAATGATATAATTACACTTAGAAAAAGTATGGGTAACTAAAAAAAGTATAAATTTTTAACTGTTCTTCCTTGATCATAAAGTGCTTCTTTGATATTGGACAACCAAATGTCCTTGTGTAAAACAGTGTTAAAAAGGGAAAACATATTAACTTTATTTGTGCTGCATCAACTTTTTTTGGCTGCTCCACAGGCCACACATCATGGAATGATACACACATACAGAGAGAGGAAGATGGAGAAAAACAAAATAAGTTGATGATGATGAGAGAGAAAATAGCCTAGCAATGATCATTATAGTCTATATTTTATCACTAAATTAAGTACTTAAATCTTTTAGTGTATTTCTGTTTGTCTCAATCATATGACAGTCAAGAAAATGAATGTATCTTTAACAACTTAGTATGATTTTTACTCAATTTTACAGTGTGAGGATTCAAGTTGATATTTTTCTATTAAAACAAAACACCCAGGATTATTTAAACACAGCCACCATACATTAAAAATGTGAACATACTAAAATTTGGTATTAGACTATAGTACTCTTTACAACTTTATAGAGATCTCTTAAAATTCTGCATGACTTCAGCAAGTTATTGCTTCAACAAGCACCATTTTGTATCAGGATTTTTCACATCATTAAATAAAGCTTTATATTTTACTTATGTGGAAATGAGGAATTAGGAAGATTAATCCCTAAATACACAGTGAGATGGCAGGAAGTGCTATGAGAATAACATTCAACAGGGTCTTTCCAAAAAAATCATATGTTTTCACTGAAGTTAAAAGCCTCTAAACTCTATTAAATGTTTCACCTGATGTTTGTGGTGTTTTATTGTGTATTTATTTTAAAGGACAAGGGCTCTTGACTGAGAATGAACATTACCTTGTGGAGGATGGTAAAAGTGCCAAAGTATATCATTTTCTTTCTTCTTCTATCCTTTCTTTAAACAAGCATCCTTGACAGTGAAAGAGACCAACTCATTTAAAAATAGTAGCATCAAAAGATGGAAAAACAGTATTCTCTTGTATAGTAACGTGAAACTTTAAGGAAGGAAACCAATAATTGGGTTGAATTTCAAAAAATTTCCAGTAAGTATAGATGCTGTTGTTCCTTTTACAAGGCACTAGAATATTTTTGAGGAATGGTGAAGTGTGTGAATAGTATCTCTTTAATTCATCCAACCTACCTCTCTGCTGGAATTTTCTTTGTGTTACTTTAAAACTGAGGGAGTAAGTGATGTGCTTCCTGGCTTTCACTGCAGTATCTCCACAAATTGGTGAAGCCTATGTATGCTGAGCATAGTAATTGACAGTTATTTTCTCAATAAAAAAATGATCTATGCTAGGACTACATATTTAGATTCCAATTTACTTTATGAACAGCTTTCACTGAGTCATCCATTGGAATGACAAATTCCATTTACATTCTGTTATTTTGTTTAAACACTATATGCTCTTCAGGTTGGAGCTAAGTTATTTCCACATTACTCATCAAGAAATAATAAATCTTAATTTCAGCTCTAAATCATAAATTGGAAACCCTCAAAATTTTCTATTTTAAATGCTATTTTAATACTATTCCTAAAACAATCTCAAGACCAGGGCTTCCACAGTACTCCAGAATATAAATTTTGAAAGTTTATTCAAGTGTTTATATAGAAAATTTATAGCTTATGATAATAGAAAATGTCAACCAACACTCCTAGAGGACTTCTACTCATATACTTTACCATAAGGAAAGTTGGAGTAGACTTGGAAACAATAATAACTTATGGACTGGAGGGACAACAAGATGGCAGAGGAGTAGGTGGATGTGGAGTACATCTCTCACCACAGATATATCAGAAATACACCTTCAGATGCAGAAGTGCATGCAGAACACCACCTGAGAGAGGACAGGCGTACCTAACCATTGGAAAATAATATATAGAACCATGCAAAACCATGCAAATCCTGAGCTGTTGTAGTGGGAGCACTGGCTCCAAGACCCTAGACTACCAGAGAACTAACTCTAGGGAGTATCAAACAGTGAAAGCTCACACAAAGGAAACCATTTGAATACAAGACCTGGCATCACCCAAACACCAGTAGCACCCTGTGCAGGACACCTCAACCAAACAACAAACAAAACAAAAATACAAACCCAATCATCAGCAGACAGGATTACCACCTCACTCAGCCTTGCCCATCAGAGGAAAAACAAACAAACAAAAAACTCAGCACAAAAATCACCCTATATGAAGCTGACACAAACCACTGGACCAACCTTATGAGGGCAGAAACAAAAAAGAAGAGAGAATTCAACCTCGAAACCTGGGGAAAGGAGACCTCAAACAGAATAAGTTTAAACAAAATAATGAAAGGTAGAGAAATGATGCACAAATGAAAGAACAAGCTAGAAACACAGAAGTCCAAATAAATGAAGAGGAAATAGGCAAACTACCTGAAAAAGAATTCAGAATAATGATAGTAAAAGTGATCAAAAACCTTGAAAACAGAAAGGAGAAAATGCAAGAATCACTTAACAAAGACCTAGAAGAATTAAACAATAAACATACAGAGACAAACAACACAATTACTGAAATTAAAAATACTCTGCTAGCAGTCAATAGCAGAATATCTGAAGCAGAAAAATGAATCAGTGAACTGGAAGATACAATGGTAGAAATAACTTCTGAAGAGCAGAATAAAGTAAAAAGAATGAAAAGAATTGAAGATACTATCAGATATCTTTGAGACAATCTCAAACGCAGCAACATTCGAACTATAAAGGTCCCAGAAGAAGCAGAGAAAAAGAAAGGGTATAAGAAAATTTTTGAAGATATTATAGCTGAAAATTTCCCCACCATGGAAAAGCAAATAGTCAATCAAATTCAAGAGGCACAAAGAGTCACATACAGGAAAACCCAAGGAGAAACATGGCAAGACACGTATTAATAATAACAAAGATTAAACACAAAGAAAGTATTAAACCATTTCCCCTAAAGTCAGGAACAAGACAAGGGTGCCCACTTTCACCACTACTAGTCAACATAGTTTTGGAAGTTTTGGCCACAGCAATCAGATCAGAAAAAGAAATAAAAGGAATCCAAATTGGAAAAGAAGAAGTAAAACTCTCACTGTTTGCAGATGACATGATCCTCTACATAGAAAACCCAAAAGACTCCACCAGAAAATTACTAGAGCTAATCAATGAATATAGTAAAGTTGCAGGATATAAAATCAACACACAGAAATCCCTTGCATTCCTATACTCTAATAATGAGAAAATAGAGAAATTAAGGAAACAATTCAATTCAGCATTGCAATGGAAAGAATAAAATACTTAGGAATATATCTACCTAAAGAAACTAAAGACCTATATATAGAAAACTATAAAACACTGGTGAAAGAAATCAAAGGGGACACCAATAGATGGAGAAATATACCGTGTTCATGGATCAGAAGAATCAATATAGTGAAAATAAGTATACTACCGAAAGCAATCTACAGATTCAATGCAACCCCTATCAAGCTACCAACGGTATTTTTCACGGAGCTAGAACAAATAATTTCACAATTTGTATGGAAATACAAAAAACCTTAAATAGCTGAAGCAATCTTGAGAAAGAAGAATGGAACTGGAGGAATCAACCTGCCTGACTTCAGTCTCTACTACAAAGTCACAGTCTTCAAGACAGTATGGTACTGGCACAAAGGCAGAAATATAGATCAATGGAACAAAATAGAAAGCCAAGAGACAAATCCATGCACCTATGGACAGCTTATCTTTGACAAACGAGGCAAGAATATACAATGGAGAAAAGATAATCTCTTTAACAAGTGGTGCTGGGAAAACTGGTCACCCACTTGTAAAAGAATGAAACTAGAACACTTTCTAACACCATACACAAAAATAAACTCAAAATGGATTAAAGATCTAAACATAAGACCAGAAACTATAAAACTCCTAGAGGAGAACATAGGCAAAACACTTCCCAACATAAATCACAGCAGGATCCTCTAGGACCCACCTCCCAGAATATTGGAAATAAAAGCAAAAATAAACAAATGGGACCTAATTAAAATTAAAAGCCTCTGCACCACAAAGGAAACTATAAGCAAGGTGAAAAGACAGCCTTCAGAATGGGAGAAAATAATAGCAAATGAAGCAACTGACAAACAACTAATCTCAAAAATATACAAGCAACTCCTGCAGCTCAATTCCAGAAAAATAAACGACCCAGTCAAAAAATGGGCCAAAGAACTAAATAGACATTTCTCCAAAGAAGACACACAGATGGGTAACAAACACATGAAAAGATGCTCAACATCACTCATTATCAGAGAAATGCAAATCAAAACCACAATAAGGTACCATTTCACACCAATCAGAATGGCTGCAATCCAAAAGTCTACAAGCAATAAATGCTGGAGAGGGTGTGGAGAAAAGCGATCCCTCTTACACTCTTGGTGGGAATGCAAACTAGTACAGCCACTATGGAGAACAGTGTGGAGATTCCTTAAAAAACTGGAAATAGAACTGACATATGACCCAGCAATACCACTGCTGGTCATACACACCGAGGAAACCAGAATTGAAAGAGACACATGTACCCCAATGTTCATCGCAGCACTGTTTATAATAGCCAAGACATGGAAGCAACCTAGATGTCCATCAGCAGATGATGGGATAAGAAAGCCGTGGTACATATACACAATGGAGTATTACTCAGGCATTAAAAAGAATACATTTGAATCAGTTCTGATGAGGTCGATGAAACTGGAGCCTATTATACAGAGTGAAGTAAGCCAGAAAGAAAAACACCAATACAGTATACTAACACATGTATATGGAATTTAGAAAGATGGTAATGATAACCCTGTAAGCAAGACAGCAAAAGAGACACAGATGTATAGAACAGTCTTTTGGACTCTGTGGGAGAGTGAGAGGGTGGGATGGTTAGGGATAATGGCATTGAAACATGTATAATATCATATATGAAATGAATCGCCAATCCAGGTTCGATGCATGATACTGGATGCTCGGGGCTGGTGCACTGGGATGACCCAGAGGGATGGTACAGGGAGGGACAAGGGGGGTTCAGGATGGGTAACACGTGTATACCTATGGCAGATTCATGTTGATGTTTGGCAAAACCAATACAGTATTGTAAAGTAAGTAATCTCCAATTAAAATAAATAAATTTATATTTTAAAAAATTTTTTAAAAAGCAGCAATGAAAAAGCAACAAGTTATAGTCAAAGGAAACCCCATACGCTTAACAGCTGATCTTTCATCAGAAACTCTGCAGGTCAGAAGGGAATGGTAGGATATATTTAAAGTACTGAAAAGCAAAAATGTATAATCAATATTACTTTAGCCAGCAAGGATCTCATTAAAAATTGATGGAGAAATCAAAAGCTTTTCAGACAAGCAAAAGTTAAGAGAATTCAGTGCCACCAAACCAATTTTACAACAAATGCTAAAGGGACTTATATAGTCAAGAATTACAAGAGAAGAAAAATATCTACAAAACCAAACTGCAAACAATTAAGAAAATAGCAATAGGAATGTATATCAATAACTACTTTAAATGTAAATAGATTAAATGCTCCAACTGAAAGACACAGACTGGCTGAATGGATACAAAAATAATACCCATTTTTATGCTGTCTAAAAGAAACCCACTTCAGATCTCAAGACACACATAGACTGAGAGTGAGAAGATGGAAAAATATATTTCCTGCAAATGGGACACAAAAGAAAGCTGGAATAGCAATCTTCATATCAGACAAAATAGACCTTAAAATAAAGAAGATTACAAGAGATAAGGAAGGACACTATGTAATGATCAAGGGATCAGTGCAAGAGGAAGACATAACAGTTGTAAATATCTATGCACCCAACATAGGAGCACCTCAGTACATAAGATGAACACCAACAGACATAAAAGGAGAAATTTTTTTTTTTTTTTAAAGGAGAAATTGACAGTAACACAATATAGTAGGAGACATTAATACCCAACTTACACCAATGGCTGCTGCTGCTGCTAAGTCGCTTCAGTCGTGTCCAACTCTGTGTGACCCCATAGATGGCAGCCCACCAGGCTCCACCATCCCCGGGATTCTCCAGGCAAGAACACTGGAGTGGGGTGCCATTTCCTTCTCCAATGCATGAAAGTGAAAAGCGAAATTGAAGTCGTTCAGTCGTGTCCGACTCTTCGCGACCTCATGGACTGAAGCCTACCAAGCTCCTCCGTCCATGGGATTTTCCAGGCAAGAGTACTGGCGTAGGGTGCCATCGTGTTCTCTGTACACCAATGGACAGATCATCAAAACAGAAATTTAATAAAGAAACACAAGTCTTAAATGATACATTGATATCTTCAGAACATTCCATTCGAAAGCAGAATACACCTTCTTCTCAAGTGAACATGGAACATTCTCTAAGATAGACCATATCTTGGGTCAAAAATCAAAGTTCAGTAAATTTAATAAAACTGAAATTGTATAAACCTTTTCTGACCACAATGCTGTAAGACTGGATATCAATTAAAAGGGAAAAACAAAACAAAACTGTAAAAAACACAAACACGTGGAGACTAAACAATCCATTTTTACATAACCAACAGGTTACTGAAGAAATCAAAAGGGAAATCAAAAAATTTCTAGAAACAAATAACAACAAAAACACAACAGCTCAAAACCTATGGGATGCAGCAAAAGCAGTTCTAAGAGGGAAGTTTATAGCAGTACAATCCTACTTCAAGAAACAAGAAAAACATTGAATAGACAACCTAACTTTACACCTAAAGCAATTGGAAAAAGAAGAACAAAATACCCCAAAATTATCAGAAGGAAAGAAATCATAAAGATTAGAGCAGAAATAAATGAAAAAGAAATGAAAGAAGCGATTGTAAAGATTAATAAAACTAAAAGCTGGTTCTTTGAGAAGATTAACAAAATTGACAAACATTTAGCCACACTCATCAAGAAAAAGAGAGGGAAGCATCAAATCAACACAATTAGAAATGAAAAAGAAGAGGTTACAACAGACAAAGCAGAAATAAAAAGGATTATAAGAGACTTATCAACAACTATATGGCATAAAATGGATAACCTGAAAGAAATGGACAAATTCTTAGAAAAGTTCAACCTTCCAAGACTGAATCAGGAAGAAATAAAATTATTAACTACCCAATTACAAGCACTGAAATTGAAGCTCTGATTCAAAATCTCCCCCAAAAAACAAAAGCCCAGGACCAGATGGCTTTACAGGAGAATTTTATCAAACATTTAGAGAAGAGTTAATGCTTATCCTTCTAAAACTTTTCAAAAAATTTCAGATGAAGGAATACTTCCACACTCATTCTATGAGGCCACCATCACCCTGATACCAAAACCAAAGAAAACGCACAAAAAAGAAAACTATAGGCCAATATCACTGATGAACATAAATGCAAAATTTGTCAACCAAGTTATAGCAAACAGAATTCAACAACACATTAAAAAGCTCACACATCATGATTAAGTTGGGTTTATCCCAGGGATGCAAGGATTCTTCAATATATGTAAATCAATCAATATGATACACCATATTAACAAATTGAAAGATAAAAACCATATAATAACCTCAATAGACGCAGAAAAAGCCTTTGACAAACTTCAGCACCCATTTCTGATTAAAAGTTTTCAGAAAATATGTATAGAAAGAACCTACCTCAACGTCGTAAAGGACATATATAATAAACCCACAGAAAATATTATTCCAATGGTTAAAAACTCAAAGCACTCCCCCTAAGATCAGGAACAAGGTAAGGGTGTCCACTTTCACCACTATTATTCAACATAGTTTCGGAAGACCTAGCTACAGCAATCAGAGAAGAAAAAAATAAATAAATAAAAGGAATCCAGATTGGAAAATATGAAATAAAGCTCTTACTGTTTGCAGATGACATGACACTGTACATAGAAAACCCTGAAGATAGTATCAGAAAATTATCAGAGCTAATAAGTGAATTTAGAAAAGTTGAAGGACACAAAATCAATACACAGAAATCACCTGCATTTCTATATACTAACAATGAAAAATCAGAAAAAGAAATTAAGGAGTCAATCCTATTCACCATTGCAAAAAAAAAAAAAAAAAATCTAGTAATAAACATACCTAAGGAGACAAAAGAACTGTACACAGAAAGTTATAAGACACTGATGAAAGAAACCAAAGGCATAAATCAAAGACATAAACAGATGAAGAGATATTCCATGTTCCTGGGTAAGAATAATCAATATTGTGAAAATGACTATACTACCAAATGTGATCTACAGATTTAATGCAATCCCTATCAAATTACCAATGGCATTTTTCACAGAATTAGAACAAACCTTTTCACAATTCACATGGAAACACAAAAGACCCCAAATAACCAAAGCAGTCTTGAGAAAGAAGAATGGATCTATAGGAATCAACCTTCCTGACCTCCAATGATGCTACAAAGCTACAATCATCAAGACAGTATGGTACTGGCACAAAAACCATAATATAGACCAATGGAACAAGATAGAAAGCCCAGAAATAAATCCATGCACCTATGGGTACCATATTTTTGACAAAGGAGGCAAAAATATACAATGGGACAAAGACAGCCTGTTCAATAAATGGTGCTGGGAAAACTGGACAGCTACATGTAAGAGAATGAAATTAGAACACTTCCTAAGAACATACATAAAGATATACTCAAAATGGATTAAATACCTAAATGTAAAACCAGAAACTATAAAACTCTTAGAGGAAAAGACAGGCAGAACACTCGATGACATAAAGCAAAATCCTCTATGACCCACCTCCTAGAGTAACACAAATGAAAAGAAAAGTAAACAAGTGGCATCTGGTTAAACTTAAAAGCTTTTGCACAGCAAAGGAAACTAAGCAAGGTGAAAAACAACCCTCAATTTGGGAGAAAATAATAGCAAATTAAACAACTGGCAAAGGATTAAATTCCAAAATATACAAGCAGCTCATACAACTCAATAGCAGAAAAACAAACAACCCAATCAAAAAGTGGGGAAAAAACTTAAACAGACATTTCTCCAAAGAAGACATACAGATGGCTAACAAACACATGAAAAGATGCTCAACAATGCTCATTATTAGAAAAATGCAAATCAAAACCACAAAGAGATATCACCTGATACTGGTCAGAATGGCTATCATGAAAAAGTCTACAAACAATAAATGCTGGAGAGGGTGTGGAGAAAAGGGAATGCTCTTGCACTGTTGGTGGGAAAGTAAATTAATACAGCCACTATGGAAGATGGTATGGAGATTCCTTAAAAAACTAGGAACAAAACCACCATATGACCCAGCAATCCCACTCCTAGGCATATACCCTGAGGAAACCAAAATTAAAAGAGGCACATGTATCCCATTGTTCATTGCAGCACTATTTACAATAGCTAGAAGATGGAACCAGTACTCTTGCCTGGAAAAATCCCATGGACAGAGGATCCTGGTGGGCTGCAGTCCATGGGGTTGCCAAGAGTTGGACAGGACTGAGCGACTTCACTTTCACTTTTCACTTTGGTGCCTTGGAGAAGGAAACGGCAACCCACTCCAGTGTTCTTGCCTGCAGAATCCCAGGGCCGGGGGAGCCTGGTGGCCTGCCGTCTATGGGGTCCCACAGAGTCGGACACGACTGAAGCGAATTAGCAGCAGCAGCAGCAGCAGAACATGGAATCAACCTAGGTGTCTATCTATAGATGAATGGACAAAGAACTTATGGTACGTATACACAGTGGAATATTCAGTTAAGTTCAGTCACTCATTCATGTCCGACTCTTTGCAACCCCACGGACTGCCAAACATCAGGCCTCCCTGTCCATCACCAACTCCCAGAGTTTCCCCAAACTCATGTCCATTAATACAGTGATGCCATCCAACCATCTCATCCTCTGTTGTCCAATTCTCCTCCCACCTTCAATCTTTCTCAACATCAGGGCCTTTTCAAATGAGTCAGTTCTTTGCACCAGGTGGCCAAAGTATTGGAGTTTCAAATTTAACGTGATACCTTCCAAAGAACACTCAAGACTGGTCTCCTATAGGATGCACTGGTTGGATCTCCTTGCAGTCAAAGGGACTCTCAAAAGTCTTCTCCAACACCACAGTTCAAAATCATCAATTCTTTGGTACTAAGCTTTCTTTATAGTCCAACTCTCACATCCATACATGACTACTGGAAAAATCATAGCCTTGACTAGATGGACCTTGTTGGCAAAGTAATGTCTCTGCTTTTGAATATGCTGTCTCGGTTGGTCATAACTTTCCTTCCAAGAAATAAGCATCTTTTAATTTCATGGCTGCAGTCACTATCTGCAGTGATTTTTGAGTACCCCAAAATAAAGTCTGACACTGTTTCTACTTGCCATGAAGTGATGGGACCAGATGCCATGATCTTCATTTTCTGAATGTTGAGCTTTAAGCCAACTTTTTCACTCTCCTCTTTCACTTTCATCAAGAGGCTCTTTAGTTCTTCTTCACTTTCTGCCATAAGAGTGGTATTATCTGCCTATGTGAATTTATTGTTATTTCTCTCGGCAATCTTCATTCCAGCTTGTGCTTCATCCAGCCCAGCGTTTCTCATGATGTACTCTGCATAGAAGTTAAATAAGCAGGGTGACAATATACAGCCTTGATGTACTCTTTTCTCTATTTGGAACCAGTCTGTCATTCCATGTCCAGTTCTAACTGTTGCTTCCTGACCTGCATATAGGTTTCTCAAGAGGCAGGTCAGGTGGTCTGGTATTCCCATCTCTTTCAGAATTTTCCACTGTTTCTTGTGATCCACACAGTCAAAGGCTTTGGCATAGTCAGTAAAGCAGAAATAGATGTTCTTCCAGAACTCTCTTGGATTCTTGATAATCCAGTGGCTGTCGGTAATTTGATCTCTGGTTCCTTTGCTTTTTCTAAAACGAGATTGAACATCTGGAGTTTACAGTTCATGTATTGCTGAAGCCTGGCTTGGAGAATTTTGAGCATTACTTTACTAGCTTGTGAGATGAGTGCAATTGTGCAGTAGTTTGAACATTCTTTGGCATCGCATTGCTTTGAGATTGGAATGAAAACTGACCTTTTGCAGTGCTGTGGCCACTGATGAGTTTTCCAAATATGGTGGTATATTAAGTGCAGCACTTTCACAGCATAATCTTTGAGGATTTGAAATAGCTCAACTGGAATTCTATCACCTCCACTAGCTTTCTTCATAGTGATGCTTCCTAAGGCCCACTTGACTTCACATTCTAGGATGTCTGGTTCTAAGTGAGTGATCACACCATCATGATTATCTGGGTCCTGAAGATCTTTTTTGTACAGTTCTTTTGTGTATTCTTGCCACCTCGTCTTAATATCTTCTGCTTCTGTTAGGTCCATACCATTTCTGTCATTTCAGTTCAGTTCAGTTCAGTCCAGTCCAGTCTCTCAGTCTTGTCCGACTGTTTGTGATCCCATGAATTGCAGCACACCAGGCCTCCCTGTACATCACCAACCCCCAGAGTTCACTCAAACTCACGTCCATCGAGTCGGTGATGCCATCCAGCCATCTCATCCTCTGTCGTCCCCTTCTCCTCCTGCCCCCAATCCCTCCCAGCATCAGAGTCTTTTCTAATAAGTCAACTCTCCCCATGAGGTGGCCAAAGTACTGGAGTTTCAGCTTTAGCATCATTCCTTCATTTATTTAGCCCATATTTGTATGAAATGTTCCCTTGCTATCTCTAATTTTCTTGAAGAGATCTCTAGTCTTTCCCATTCTATTATTTTCCTCTATTTCTTTGCACTGAGCACTGAGGAAGGCTTTCTTTCTCTCCTTGCTATACTTTGGAACTCTGCATTCAAATGGGTATATCTTTCTTTTTCCCCTTTGTTTTTCACTTCTCTTCTTTTCACAGCTATTTGTAAGGCCTCCTCAGACAGCCATTTTGCTTTTTTGCATTTCTTTTTCTTGGAGATGATCTTGATCTCTATCTCATTACCGCTGCTGCTGCTAAGTCACTTTAGTCATGTCCGACTCTGTGCGACCCCATAGACAGCAGCCCACCAGGCTTCCCTATCCCTGGGATTCTCCAGGCAAGAACCTGTCTCATTACTCAGCCATAAAAAGGAATGCATTTGAGTCAGTTCTAATAAAGTGGATGAACCTACAGCCTATTATACAGAGTGAAGTAAGTCAAAAATAGAATTATAAATATCATATACTAATGCATATATACAGACAGAAATGGCAACCCATTCCACTATTCTTGCATGGAAAATTACATGGATGCAGGAGCCTGGCAGGCTACACACTTCACAGTGTTGCAAAGAGTCAGACACAACTGAGTGACTAACACACACACACACACACACACAATGCATATATACGAAATCTAGCAAAATGGTACTGAAGAATTTATTTTCAGGGCAGCAATGGAGAAACAGACATAGAGAATAGACTTTTGGACATGGGGAGAGGGGAGGAGAAGGTAAGATATATGGAGAGAGTAACATGGAAACATACATTGCTGTATGTAAAATAAATAACCAAAGGAAATCTGCTGTATGTCTCAGGAAACTCATACAGGGGCTCTGTATCAACCTAGAGGGCTGGGGTGGGGAGGGAGATGGGAGGGAGCTTCAAAAGGCAGGGGATATATGTATGCTGCTAAGTCGCTCCAGTCGTGTCTGACTCTGCGCGACCCCACAGATGGCAGCCCACCAGGCTCCCCCAGTCCCTGGGATTCTCCAGGCAAGAACACTGGAGTGGGTTGCCATTTCCCTCTCCAATGCATAACAGTGAAAAGTGAAAGTAAAGTCGCTCAGTCGCATCCGACCGCTAGCGACCCCACGGACTGCAGCCTACCAGGCTCCTCGGTCCATGGGACCCTCCAGGCAAGAGCACTGGAGTGGGGTGCCATTGCCTTCTCCAGATATATGTATACCTATGGCTGATTCATGTTTAGCTTTGACAGAGAACAACAAACTTATCTAAAGCAATTATCCTTCATTTAAAAAATAAATAAATTGATTAAAAACATGGGTTTTGCTGGTACTTTAATTTTAAAACTGTCATAAGATAAAAAATTATTTGATTTTCCCTTATTTGGGTTTTATTGGAGCAAAATTTTAAATTTTTTCTATTATTTCCTTTCCTGAGTTATCTCGTATTTCTCATTTAATTGGGGTCTACATTAGTAAAGAATGTAGTCCCCAGTTAAATTAGAAAAAATTAGTAAAGAATCCACCGGCCAATGCAGGAGACTCAGCTTCAATCCCTGGGTTGGGAAGTTTCCCTGGAGAAGGAAAAGACAATCCACTCCACTATTCTTGCCTGGAGAATCCCATGGACAAAAGACTCTGGCTGGCCACAGTCCATGGGGGTCACAAAGAGTCAGATATGATTGAGTGACTGAGCATGCATGTACCAATTAAATTGAAAACTTATTTGCTTATTCATATTCATTCATAAACGTCTTTTAAAGCATAGTTACATTTTTTCTGTTAAACTTAGATTGTTAAACCAGCTAGCCAAAGTGTATCTTTTCCTTTCTTTGAAGTACTAATTATTATAGCAAGCAACATATATAATACTCTCTTTAAATATACTGCTGCTGCTGCTAAGTTGCTTCAGTCGTGTCCAACTCTTGGTTTAAAAACACTTAAATAGTCCTTGTTATACTACAGAGATCTTAATAAACCATGAGGGCAAGCCTGATTACTATGACTTATTTCTTGATTATCCCAAGGTATTCTGGTTGAATTCTGACCATTTTTCCATACAACCACATCTGATTTTGGGGGTTAAATATCTATTTATAGATCTTATAACCTTGTCACAGTTGACTTCCTGGATAATGTATTCATTTTCTTGACATAATGTGTGTAACATTCTGATATTTCACATTTTTCTTATAGTTTCCTTAAAGCTTTCCTTTGGGACACAGACATCTTATCTTCAGACCTCACCTCTTCATGAATACTCCAGTACTATCTCCTCAAGCAACAGTTTACCTAAAAGTAATGAGTTTCTTCTTCCTAAGATTCAACTCTGGGGTCCTGTCTAGAATAATATATAATACTTATATAATACAAATATATAATTTTTATAATTCTTTAGTAATTATTAAAATATTAATATAATATAATGATGAGGATTGATTTTTCTTCTTTAAAATATAATCAATTTCTGTTTATATATATAGCAATAGATAGCAAGAGTGATACAACCCCCCCATAGTAATTAAAAGTAGATTATATCTATGTGCTCATATGAAATATATGTATTTCTAATGCTAAGAAAATTCATACAATTCAAATTAAAAGACCCATCCTATCCTGGATAAGCAGAGAACGTGTACTTCATGTACATCCTTTCTCCTTCATCATGTTTCCCTTTTTAATCCTCTTTCAACTTCTTTTATTTCTAATGGGAAGATGACATGTGTTCTTTCCCTTTGCAGTTTTTCTAAAATACTTCAATCTGATTTTCAAAAACTGAAGTAAATCTTATGTACTGTCATGTCTTTGCTGCTCCATACAAACATTTATACATCTTTACTTGACAGATTCCAGTTATTTTAAGAGTAAACAGGGCATATAGGGTCAAGTGTGAGTGAAGTGAAAGTTGTTCAGTCATGTCTAACTCCTTGTGACCCCAGGGACTATACTGGAATTCTGTAGGCCAGAATACTGCAGTGGATAGCCTTTCCCTTCTCTGGGGGATCTTCCCAACCCAGGTCTCCTGCATTGTAGGCTGATTCTTTACCAGCTGAGCCACAAGGGAATTCCAAGAATACTGGAGTGGGTAGCCTATCCCTTTTCCAGGGGATCTTCCCAACCCAGGAATTGAACCAGGGTCTCCTGCATTGCAGGCGGATTCTTTGCCAACTGAGCTATCAGGGAAGCCCATGTAGGGTCAACAGAAGGGTAAATAAAATACAAAGTCTACATTTTTAGAACTGATCACTTATCTATACTCTAAAACTAATTTTTTTTTTTTAGTTCAAGCTGGAACTAAAATGTAGCATTTCTAAAACTGAACACACATATACACACACACACAGGCACATACAAACAGAGGTCCACATTCAGAGAGAAAAGTCCTGAGAGCAGGAATCAATAGTCATAGTGATGAAACCTGGCCTTATGTTAAACAGTCTAGGACAGGGATGGGTGGCACCCTCCTTGGTGACCACTAGCTGCAGGTCATTTTTAGGTGAGCAAAATCACTGGGGTACTATAGCACTTCTTTTTTTTTATTTTATTTTATTTTTAAACTTTACAATATTGTATTGCTTTTCCCAAATATTGAAATGAATCCGCCACAGGTATACACGTGTTCCCCATCCTGAACCCTCCTCCCTCCTCCCTCCCCATACCATCCCTCTGGGTCGTCCCAGTGCACCAGCCCCAAGCATCCAGTATCGTGCATCTTGCTTCATGAATGGCCACGTTCCAGATGTCTGACAACTCCACGTGGCACTTACTTCCTTCAGTGTGTGAGAGGAGAGGGATAAAGTGTAATTTAGTAAAGTGAGAAGCTCACACAGAACCATCAGATCTTCCAGCTCAGCCTCCTATCCACAGGAAACATGAGGTTGAGTTGGTTTTAACTTCCCCTGAGGTTATTGATTTTATGTTACCAGACAGACTGGTGACCTCACTCAGTATGGCAGGTTCTCCTGCACAGGTAGCATAACAACTCCTATATTTCCAGGCATGTCTACTGTTGGACCACATGATTTATACATGCTTTCAATTTTCTTTTGAGGCTATAAATATTAAACCAAGGGTCATCGACTGATAAATGCCAGGGTTTGGATTCCAAATGTGACTCTCTGGTATTAAATTTTGTAACACTGATACAAGGTAATGTATATCAAAACACTAAAACTATCTATTACAAGTGAAGCTGATAGCATGTTCTTTTATATAGTAGCTAATGCCGCATATTGTCTTCGAGAGAGAAAGAATTTGTAAAGAATCCTTTTAAATACTTAAATGGATTGACAAGTCAACAACAAATACTCTGTTACATTAATACAATTTTTATTTGCAATTAAAGAACTCTTCATTTACTTCACAAAATACTTTTGCCCTTGCCAGCTTTATTTATTTCCAAGTAGTTGTGATTTAGCATGTCTGATTTCCCAGGTGGTGCTATTGGTAAAGAACTTGCCTGCTGATGGAGGAGATAAAAGAGACCAGGGTTTGATTCCTAGGTCAGGAAGATGCTCTGGAGAAAGGCATGGCAACGCACTCCAGTATTCTTGCCTGGAAAATTCCACGGACAGAGGAGCCTCGTGGGCGACAGTCCATGGGGTCACAGAGTTGGACACAACTGAAGCGACAGTGCACAAACGCATGTTCTACCTGTACTCTTTGAAAGACTGTTGATTTATCAGTAGAAGATGAATGCAATTTAAATGACAAATGAGTTGGAGACAAAGCAGGTGCTCACTGTACATGTTATGTGACTTATTAGTAACGTATTAATGTTTTACAGAGCTTTATTGCTTGGTATTTCATGTAGGTTCATTTTTTATTACTTTGACACAAAAGAAAAAATTTAAGAAGTGAAGGGCAGTTAAACACATATGATGGAATTACAAAGAGGAGCCATGATTTCACAGGTACTGAGGTAGATGTGCCAGCTCCATGCCAGGAGGTTGAAATATATGCAAATATATGTGTGTATTATCTAGTTGCTCTCACAGATGCAGAGCTAAACTGTCATGTGTTTTTCTGGGTTTTCATTACATTTTTATTTCTCCATTTAAGTTAGTTTTACTGTTGCCCTTTATTTCTATAACTTGAGATTCAGGTGAAAGAAGCCTCAAATATTGAAGGTTTCTTTTTTCTCTGAAAACTAATTTTTAGGAATGGGAAACTGAAAAACAAGTCAATAACTTGATAATGAAAAAATACCAATAATTTGATAATGAAAAATGAAAAGTTTGGTTTTCGTACTAAATGGCAGCCTAGTGTTGTCTCCTGGCTTGAGCGTCACCCACTCAAGGTCAATTAGCACAGTAATACTGATATGCTAAATCACTGCACTGGTTTTGTACATTTGTATATTGTTGTTGTTTAGTGGCTAAGTCGTGTCCGACCCTTTTGCAATCCCATGGAGTGTATGGAGCCTGCCAGGCTCCTTTGTCCATAGGTTTTCTATACTCAAATGCACACACATATAGTCACAACATTTTAAGTACTAATGCTAAATGCATATATTAATTTTTAATTATAACTTTGGCCAATATTTTGGGAATCGATTTTCTTACTAATGGGTTTTATATACACTATTTTGTGTTCACATGAGTTGTGATTGCTTAAATCTTTTAAAATTTCTTACTTGGAAATGTTTTCATGTACTTTTTTCCATTTTGTGTCTTTACTGAATAAAAGTTTACTAAATTTATCTCTGGTATGATTTTAAACCAGTTTCCTGTCCTGAAAATGATATTTGTTTTGTATGTGCTTGGTAGTGTCCAACTCTTTGTGACCCCGTGAACAGTAGCCCACCAGGTTCCTCTGTCCATAGGATTCTCCAGGCAAGAATACTGGAGTGGGTTGCCATTACCTATTCCAGGGGATTTTCCTGGCCCAGGGATAGAACTGGTCTCCTGGCTTTGTCTCCTGCATTGGCAGGTGAATTCTTTGCCCCTGAGCCACCTGGGAAGCCCTTAGGAAAAGAAGTACTACTATTCCTATGGATAACCTACAAAACTGAGGCTTAGAAAGCTCAGCCTCACAGGTTTATGATTGAGACTGTTCCTAGTTCTAATACTTAACCTCTGAGACTCAGGTTTCATGTTATAAAACAAGAATCATAAATGCCTGCATCATAAGTTCATTGTCTTGATAAAATAAGATTTTTTTATGACTAACACAAAAAGAACATTAATGGAGGCTGGGTCAGATCAGATCAGATCAGATCAGTCGCTCAGTCGTGTCCGACTCTTTGCAACCCCATGAATCACAGCATGCCAGGCCTCCCTGTCCATCACCAACTCCCGGAGTTCACTGAGATGTCCATCGAGTCAGTGATGCCATCCAGCCATCTCATCCTCTATCGCCCCCTACTCCTCTTGCCCCCAATCCCTCCCAGCATCAGAGTCTTTTCCAATGAGTCAACTCTTCTCATGAGGTGGCCAAAGTACTGGAGTTTCAGGAGGCTGGGTACTATAGTGTATAGCTCCTTTACACATGACGTGTGAGCCCATTTTCTTCCCTCTGCCTTAGAAACTAGTTCTATCATTTATGTCTTCTTTTATTCAAATCATTGACTATAATTCTTATTCATCCACTGAAAGTTTAAATTTCAAGATACAAATGCATTTTCACCTACTCCACCAAAAAATCAAAGAATCTGTATTTCAGAACTTCCAGATATACATGCTGGATTTAGAAAAGTCAGAGAAATCAGAGACCAAATTGCTAACATCCATTGGATCATAGAGAAAGCAAGAGAATTCCAGAAAGACATTTCCTTTTGCTTCACTGATTACACTAAAGCCTTTGTGTGGATCACAACAAACTGTAGAAAATTCTCAGAGATGGGAAGACACCTTACCTGTCTCCTGAGAAACCTATATGCAGGTCAAGAAGCAACAATTAGAACCTGATATGGAACGACTGACTGATTCCAAATTGGGAAAGGAATTATTTGAGGCTGCGTATTGTCACCCTGCTTATTTAACTTATATGCAGAATACATCACCAAAATTTCAGGCTGTATAAAGCACAAGCTGAAATAACGATTGCAGGGAGAAATATCAACAACCTCAGATATGCAGATGATACCACTCTAATGGCACAAAGAGAGAGGAGCTAAACAGCGTCTTGATGAAGGTGAAAGAGGAGAATGACAAAGCTGGCTTAAAACTCAACATTCAAAAAAACTAAGATAATAGCACCCGGTCTCATTCCTTCAAGAGGCAAATGGGGAAAAAGTGGAAACAGTGACAGACTTTATTTTCTTGAGCTCCCAAATCACTGCAAATACTGACTAAAGCCATGAAATTAAAGTACACTTACTCCCTGGAAAGAAAGTTATAACAAACCTAGACAGTGTGTTAAAAAGCAGAGACATCACTTGCTAACAAAGATCCAAGTAGTCAAAGTTATGGTTTTTCCAGTAGTCATGTGCAAATGCAAGAGTTGGAGCATAAAGGCTGAGCACTGAAGAACTGATGCTTTCAAACTGTGGTGCTGGAGAAGACTCTTGAGAGTCCCTTGAACTGCAAGGAGATCAAACCATTCAGTCCTAAAGGTGATCTCCAATATTCACTGGAAGGGCTGATAATGAAGCTGAAGCTCCAGTACTTTGGCTACTTGATGCAAAGAGCCAACTCATTTGAAAAGACCCTGGTGCTGGGAAAGATTGAGGGCAGGAGGAGAAGGGGGTGACAGAGGAGGAGATGGTTAAATGGCATCATTGATACAATGGACATGATTTTGGGCAAACTTTGGGAAACAGTGAAGGACAGGAAGCCTGGCATGCTACAGTCTATGGGGTTCCAAAGGACTGGACATAGCAACTGAACAACAACATTTTTATTATTATGTCTCTTATGAAATGTCTGTATATTTCCTACTGTCTTATGAAAATTCAGTTGTGCAATTCTTCCCCTACCTTGTTTCATTCTCCCAATATATTGAAAAAAACTGCAAAAGCTTTTCTGATTACACTTGAAGAAATCAAATAATTTGTTTCCTCTCCTTAGTTTGAAGCAGCTTCAATTTGTCCTGTTTGACCTCTCTGCTGTGCTCAGTCGCTTCAGTCGTGTCCAACTCTTCGCGACCCCATGGACTGTAGCCAGCCAGGCTGCTCTGTCCATGGAATTCTCCAGGCAAGAATACTGGAGTGGGTTGCCATTTTCTTCTCCAGGGGAGCTTCCTGACCCAGGGATTGAACCCATGTCTCTTATGTCTCCTGCATTTGCAGAAGGGTTCTTTGCCACTAGCGCCACCAAGCCACAGACCAACAACCTCCCTTTCAGAGCCCTCTGCACTTCTCTCTAGGGTTGGTTCCCAGTTTCCTGAATCTTATGTTTTTATCATCTATGACTTATTTTTCCTTTAGTGGGCTACTTAACTCCACAGCCGTTTGAGGAAGTCTGCCTGGGAAGTAAGAGTTTTATAAGAACTTACATGTGAGAAGAACATCTTAATTGTTTTCTTGATGTTTGTGGACACTTTATATAGAGAGTTATAGTTTGGTAATCAATTCCTAGCCTCTGACAGCTACTGTATTCTGTATCTCAGTAATACTCTTGAGTAGCTAATAGCAATTTCATTTATATTCCATTATGTGAAATCTAGTTTCTTTTCCTTTTGCTACTTTTAGGATTTTTTTTTAAGCTCTTTTTTTCTGAAATTTTAGAATAACAGTTCCTGATATAATCCTTTCTGTTCACTTGTGATGATGCAAAGACACTGTCAACTTACTATAAAAGTGTAACTTATTTTTTTTTTCCTTTTTCTGCTTGAAAGGGACCAGATTTTTAAAAAAAAACTAACCATATATAAATTTAAACATTTGAATTCAAAGCAGAGAAAACTACTTTTAGAAACTAAAAATGTAGTTTAATTCTGTCTAGTTTAAAAACAAAGCAGATAGCAGGAGCAAAAGCCCTTCTACAAGGTGTTGAAAACTTTCTAAAGTGGTTATATGTATGAATACTTTTGGGGTTACCACAGACTGAATCTTCTCAGGTACAGATAATATGATTTCAGTTTAGATTTACTACCTTACGATGCAGTGTTGTGTAAAATACATCTTGTTTGTGCTTTACATGAAGTATTTTCTTAAAAGGATTTGTGTACAATTAAAATGTGTATATTTTTCTACAGATCTCCATTGTGACATATAGCCTTAAAAAAAAAAAAAATTGGCCCTGAGAAATTTATTCAGTGTTTTTCCAGGTGACCTCTATACATTGAGGTTATTGTTATTAGGTCTCCACTAGACCCAATGGCAACCCACTCCAGTACTCTTGCCATGGGAAAATCCAATGGATGGCGGAGCCTGGTAGGCTGCAGTCCGTGGGGTTATTAAAAGTCGGACACAACTGAGCGACTTCACTTTCATTTTTCACTTTCATGCACTGGAGAAGAAAATGGCAACCCACTCCAGTGTTCTTGCCTGGAGAATCCCAGGGACTGGGGGAGCCTGGTGGGCTGCCGTCTATGAGGTTGCAGAGTCAGACATGACTGAAGCGACTTAGCAGCAGCAGCAGCATTCATTATTTAGGAATTTTCAAAATAATCTTCCATTTTTCTGTTTACTCTTTCTAAAACACATATTAGTTGGAAATTGCAACCCCTACTATAATATTTCATTTTTCTTTTTCTATTTTCTAATCTCTGTCCTTCTTCCTACTTTCTGGGAGATGGTCTCAAAGTTATGTTACAGGCTTTCAAGAAATGTCTATTGATATTTTGTTGTTCGATCATAATTTAGAGTGAGACAGTAAAAGGTTTTGAGGCTGTGTGTGTGTTCCTGTATATGTGTGGATAAGTGATTTTGTTGGATGATGGATTTCTCTCTTAATAAAGTTTTATTGTGGAATCGCAAACTGCTGGCAACTGTAGTCTTTCGTTGTGGTTATTGTCTGTAGTTTTGTTTTTTTGTCTGAGTCCTTTTAAGACAGTTTCTGCAAGGCTGAACTTCCAAATCTTTTGCATGATGCTACACATCTATTAATAGTTGCTTCCATAGGGTTAACTGACTGGAGAAACAGGATGGGAACTATACAGTTTAATTTGAAGTTTCATTTACTTCCCTAGTAGTCAAGAAATTCTTCCATCTTCACCCTCAGCTATCCCTGGTTTTCCTGAGATCGGAATCACTTTGACTCAGTTTTTTCCTGAGAATAAGCATTCATCCGTTGCCTTGTCAAGTAGGGCTATTCAGATGTCTGTGTTGGTTTGAGGAGAACCTTGGGCAATCCAACTCCTCCTTCAATTGACTATTAGAAACTGTTAAGCCTACTTCATTGAGGGCCATTGTATCTCCAGTATAGGAAATGCTCAGTGGTGATGCCTGTAACACAACTTGCTTATCACCCTCCTCTGCAGGCCCTTAGCTCTCAGCTTTATCTCTTCTGTAAGTCATGTACCCCTTCTTGTTCTGCTTCCCATCTCCAAAATACAGGTGATACTTCTCACCTGCTGTCATCATTTCTCTACTATTCTATATAGTTATGGATTCATACATTTTAAAATTTCATTACAGGAATTTCAAGTTTTAGGAGGAATTTTAGAAAAGCACATGTGTTCAAAATTCAAGCTAAATGATACTCAATTCTAGACCTTTGCCTTGCTGAAATCCCGCCTTCATTCCATCTCACAGCCTTATCAACGACCAAGTATGATCTCCTTGAAGTGTATTTCTCTTTGATTTAATCATACTTACAAAACTTTAATTCCTTTCCTGAAATTCTTTTTTTTTCCCCCTGGTTCCCATGACCAGACTAAATTTTCCTCAAACTTCCATATACTATTTTAGACTCACTCATGCCTTTCTTTCTCAGTACACCTTAAATTTGTTGACAGAGCAGGAATGGGAGAGTTGAGCATATTTTTTATCCCCATATTCCTATGCTATATTATTTCTGTAAAGCTCCATGAGGATTTAACACTGCTGTCCTTCAGGACTAGCCCTATTCTTCAAGGGAAGATAATTATTGTTACACATGCACTGTTGCCTGGCCTCTGCCAGATAAAATTAAAGAGAACCTTTATGATAATTCTTTCTATAGTTCTCTCATTTCCTTGATTTCAAAATACCTATATCTCATTTGTAATGTTGCTGAGAATGAGAAAATTTTCCATTTTAGTATTATCCAAACTTGGGAAAAAGTATAGAATACACCTTCCCATTTTCTTTCATGACAGCAAAAATTTAAAACTGACCTGACCTAGAAAGAGAAAAGCAAAGCCATTACAATCACACTGGAATTGTACAATAACTGGAGAATGTGCATTGAGAAATAATGAAGAAACTGGATTCTTGGACAACTTTGCTTGCTGCTCCATAGAAACATGTTTGGTGGCATTTGCCTTAAAAATTCTTGATCTCAATATTTACAGTTGTCGGCAAATTGAGAAATCTGTGAGGAGTAGGCATAAAATGAGGCTAAAAACAAAACAACTTTTGAATCAGGGTTGCATTGCTTTGCAATGTGCACTGGGGAGTTTCTACACAGTTATGTCATCTGCAAACAAAAACAGTTTCATTTCTTTCATATTTCTTCCATTCTTCCATGTATTTTATTTCCTTTACGTGTCTGATTTCATCAGATGGCACTTATAGTACCGTACTGAACAGAAGCAGTGAAAGGAGATTTCAATGCCTTATTCCTGATTTTAGAGGGGGAAGTTCTGAGTTTCTTGCCATTACATACGGTGTTAGCTGTAACTTTTTTGAAGATAATCTTTATCAAGTTGAGGAAGATCCCTTCTATTAAAAATGGTATTTCAATATCATTGCCTGCATGCAGATTTTGATAATGAGATTTCAACTATTTTATGAGAATAAAAATCTTTGGAAAACACTGTCATCTTTTAATTCTAATAAATGATACTGTGAAAGACCATAACTCTGTTTTTGGTTTAAATGAAAATCTAAGTAAATCCATGCTCTGCTTCTCCTAAGCAATTACACTTCTGATTTGAAGCATAATAAAAAATTGAAAATGGATTAACTATATAAAAAACTGTATCTAATTTTTGGCATTGTTTACATTCTTATCAACTTAAAAGAGTCAATGAAAGCTGAATGCAGTTAAGTTCCTAAGAAACTGACAAAGAAATGTGCTTAGAAAATAAATTCTAAAATGGTAATGAGGCTCTACTGTTTGCAGTATGAAAAGGCAGAAATGGCAGTCACTTTGAGAAGTCAATTTGCCTCAATAAGAGGAGGTTTTCTCTTCTATGAGTACATTATGCAATAAGAATATTCATGACACACACAATCCTTAGAACTGGGAAATTTTGCTCATATGACTGATTACCTATACTGAGCACTATTCAAATACTGTCAATTTGGTTCTATATTAAAATTCTCATAAACATTCTCATTCATTTACAGTTTCTAAAAAAAATTACATTAAAAGCAATTAAAAAAAACATATCAAAAGACTTAACTGTCACTTTTAAGTGATTCTAATTATACAGTGATATATTTAGCAATTGTTCTTGATTTTCATAATTCAAAACTGAATATCCCTGAATTTATTATTTTTCATGTGAAATTGTGGTTCTCATTAAGTTAGACATAACTTTATGCATTTGAATTTTTAATTTCAAAATTTCTTATATTTCCCTCAGACGTTCACCATTGAATTCTACCAATGTTTTCACTTTATTGAAAAAGATCTACATTTTCCTCCTATGAAATAATCTTTACAATTGATGTGTCATAGAATAAAATAAACAGTCTCTGCCTTGATCAAGGCTACTATCACTGCAAATATAACATACTTTGCCTGACCTGTCATCTCATGTTACAGCTGAAACAAATTACCACCAAATTAGTAGTGAACACAAATGATATTTTAGTTTTTGAGGTCAGAAGTCTTAAGTCAGTTGCAAGGGACTAAAATTCAGGTGTTGGCAGAGGTGTGTTTCTTTCTGAGATTCTGGGGGAGAACCTATTCCTTGAGTTTTCCAGCTTCCAGAGACCATGTTTCTTGCTTTGTAGCCACATCGCTCCTACCTCTGTCATCGCATCTCCTCTGACCCTGATCCTCTCCGCTCTCTCAGAGTGATTACATCAGAACCACATGTACGATCTAGGATGAACTGCATGTCACAATCCTCAACCATAATCAGGACTCTTCTCTTCAAGCCACTTTTTCTGGACTCATTCATGTGTCTCACTCCGTACTTCTGAATTTGAGTATAAAATAGACAGCTTTACATTCTGTATGTGCAAAGTAGACCTTTGTTTTTCATCCTGTAAACCTGTTCTTCCTATAGTCTTCCCACCTTGGTGGATGGCAACTCTACCATTTATATTCTACTGAATGTGGGCTAAGAAATCTTACAAGTCTTTGATTTATATTAACTTCTCAAAGTAAACTTGGGACACAAGTTTTGTCACTGTACCCACAGACAAAGAGGAAGCAGATTAAAACCATTAACCAAACTGTCCAAAGTCACACAGCTAGTGACTGACAAAGTCAACCATCGACTTTAGTGAGAGTACTTCAGACCAATGCCCCAATCACTGCATTTCATGATTCATACCCTTCTCATTTCTTGTAAGGAATGAAATTGGAAACTTTGCTTATGCCTGGGACAGATAAGATTGATTACTCACTTCTCTATGCCTCCATTTCATCAATTAGCACTTTTATCAAAGTATTAGTAGTATTTTTGTTATGAACAAGGCCTCACTGACCTTTGCTCATAAAACCCAATATTATGACACTGGTTCTTGATAAAATAAAGAGCTTTACTGTAAGGTTGACCAGAAGGGAGGTATGTGGCTCTCAAATCTGTCTCCATGATCCAGAGTTTGGGAGAAATTTAAGGGGCTAGGGAATTTCAAGTGTGGGAGCTGACCAACTAGTCTTAAATCAGTCCTTATAAGCCACTCATGTTGCTGGAAGCCAGACATTCCTTTCTGAAGTGCCTTTCCATTTGTAGGTAAAAAGCTCTGGGGGCAACATTTCTATGGAGTTCCATAGACCAAAGATTCTTGGTTCTGGGGTCATACTGGAGCCAAGGGTTCCTATCTTGGAAATGTACAGTCCTGTGTATGCAAACTAACTCCAGGTTTGATCAATCAAAACCTGTTTTAAGGAAACAAAACCACTTTAAGCTGGTCCTTGTTTTATGTGCTGCTTCAGTTCCCTCCTTTATTTATACATTTCCTCAACTTTGAGGGGAAAAAAGCACTGACAATTCCAGCTTCTTCCTGCTGATTAGGGGATGTGGCTTTTTATGAATAATGAAATTGTTTGGCACTTACTTGTAAACATTTGAGTCCAAACCGAACTCTTAATGGGATTTCCAAGTGGCTCAGTGGTAAAGAATCTGCCTGCCAAGCAGGAGACATAGGTTCAACCTCTGGGTTGGAAAGATGCCCTGGAGATTGAGGCTGGGTCTCCTGCATTTCAGGCAGATACTTTACCATCTGATCCACCAGGGAAGCCCCAGGGATGCCTTTTTAAATATATAGGAATTTGATAAGAGGATTAATCCTAAAATACACAGAAATAGGAGTCCTAAATCTAACATAACTTCAAAAACATACCTCATTCCTTTGGGAATCCATGAAAACATTTAGTGATTGAATTTGGATTTATATTGGCCTGGTCTGGAATTTGGGGCAGAAATAGTCTACTTCTGAAATGTCTACATCTTCTCTTCCTGGCCAGGTAGAGTCATAGATGTCTTGTTTCTTTCTGAAAAGTAATTTAAAGTCAGTTAAGGGTGGCTCAAAAAAAGAGATTCACGACCAAGATAATCACCATGGTGTGATCACTCACCTAGAGCCAGACATCCTGGAATGTGAAGTCAAGTGGGCCTTAGAAAACATAGCTATGAACAAAGTTAGTGGAGGTGATGGAATTCCAGTTGAGCTATTTCAAATCCTGAAATATGATGCTGTGAAAGTGCTGCACTTGATTAGCAAGCAAATTGGGAAAACTCAGCAGTGGCCACAGGACTGGAAAAGGTCAGTTGTTGTTGCAAACCCAAAGAAAGGCAATGCCAAAGAATGCTCAAACTACCGCACAACTGCACCCATCTCACACTCTAGTAAAGTAATGCTCAAAATTCTCCAAGCCAGGCTTCAGCAATACGTGAACTGTGAACTTCCAGATGTTCAAGCTGGTTTTAGAAAGGCAGAGGAACCAGAGATCATATTGCCAATATCCTCTGGATCATGGAAAAAGCAAGAGAGTTCCAGAAAAAAACATCTATTTCTGCTTTATTGACTATGCCAAAGCCTTTGACTCTGTGGATCACAAGAAACTGTGGAAAATTCTGAAAGAGATGGGAATACCAGACCACCTGATCTGCCTCTTGAGAAACCTGTATACAGGTCAGGAAGCAACAGTTAGAACTGGACATGGAACAGACTGGTTCCAAATAGGAAAAGGAGTACGTCAAGGCTATATATTGTCACCCGGCTTATTTAAGTGATATGCAGAGTACATCATGAGAAATGCTGGGCTGGAAGAAGCACAAGCTGGAATCAAGATTGCTGGGAGAAATATGAATAACCTCAGATATGCAGATAACACCACCCTTATGGCAGAAAATGAAGAGGAACTAAAAATCCTCTTGATGAGGGTGAAAGAGGAGACTAAAAAAGTTGGCTTAAAGCTCAACATTCAGAAAACAAAGATCATGGCATCTGGTCCCACCACTTCATGGGAAATAGATGGGGAAACAGTGGAAACAGTGTCAGACTTTATATTTTTGAGCTCCAAAATCACTGCAGATGGTGATTGCAGCCATGAAATTAAAAGATGCTTACTCCTTGGAAGGAAAGTTATGACCAGCCTAGATAGCATATTGAAAAGCAGAATTATTAGTTTGCCAACAAAGTTCCGTCTAGTCAAGGCTATGGTTTTTCCAGTGGTCATGTATGGATATGAGAGTTGGACTGTGAAGAAAGCTGAGCACCGAAGAACTGATGCTTTTGAACTGTGGTGTTGGAGAAGACTCTTGAGAGTCCCTTGGACTGCAAGGAGATCCAAACAGTCCCTCCTAAAGGAGGTCAGTCCTGGATGCTCATTGGAAGGACTGATGCTGAAGCTGAAACTCCAGTACTTTGGCCACCTGATGCGAAGACTTGACTCATTGGAAAAGACCCTGATGCTGGGAGAGATTGGGGGCAGGAGGAGAAGGGGGCGACAGAGGATGAGATTGCTGGATGGTATCACCGACTCTATGGACATGAGTTTGTGTGAACTCCGGGAGTTGGTGATGGACAGGGAGGCCTGGCGTGCTGTGATTTATGGGGTCGCAAAGAGTCGGACATTACTGAGCGACTGAACTGAAATGAAGGGTGGCTCAGTGGTAAAATGCCTGACAATGCAGGAGACGTAGGTTTGATTCTTGATCTGGAAAGATGCCCTAGAGAAGGAAATGGCAAGACACTCCTGTATTCTTGCCTCGGGAATCCCCATGGACAGAGGAGTCTGGTGGGTACAGTCTATGAGGTTGTGAATAGTTGAACACAGCTGAGCGACTGAGCAACAACAAGGGTTCACAAGTATAACTTGGGGCCAAGAAATCAGTAGTGGGTTTCCCTGAGAGGTTAGAATGTGGGGTTCTCCTGTTTCCTCCTGTCCATGGGGAGTGCACCCTGTTTGGAAAGTATCCATTCCACTTAGCTTGGAGTTGATCTTTAAGATGATTTTTTTCAGTTTTTGAGGAGGACCCAATCCTCATCTGTCAGAAACATCAACCATCTAGAAGCCTATTTACATACATCAGAAAAACACCTAGACATGTTACACACTTAACAGTACTGAATTCTTTTGGAAAATGATCATTTAAGACTGAGATAGTAGTTTTAAGGTGGAGCCTCCCATTATAGCATTTCATAAGGGCTCAACTAGAGTTTAGTCTAGGGCTACACTTAACCTATAACAGACCAGCTAGTGAGACCTTATGCCCAGTTAAGTTGATTTCTTGACCTTAACGTGCAATTCATTTTTTTGTCTTCACCATAGACCAAGGTCTCTAAGCAGCATGTAACTTCCATTGCATTCCAGGGCCCCTGGGGCCCCTTGAGTTATCTTGGCTATGAAATTTCCATGTTTAAAAATTTTAATTGAAAGAGGCAAGCAAAAGGAGGATTTTTTTTTTTTTTTTTTAATTAAGGTCTCAGACACCTTCTCTTACTGGAGTGGAAATATTTTTGAACCATCCTATTAACGTGTCCACAGATATCAAACCCCTAACTTACTATGGCTCTTAGCATAACAGTAAAGTCTATTTACCAATCATCTCCTGATTTTGTCCCTCAGGTTTGCACCCTGTTTGTTATTGGGGGTGGCCCAGTTTTCCGATTGTTTCTGGTGATTAAGCAGTTTTGTATATTACCTTTTAGAGGGGTCCTTTGCCTTTGTGAACCAACAATCAACTTTTGTAGCTAGTAATAGTTTGCATCCCTCCTGTAATGTGTTCTTTGATGTAGGTAAGTAGTAATTCTTTCTGTTAAATGCTTGGCTATAAAAACTAGGCCCTATTCATTTTAAATTTGTTGTCAGACTCAATCTCAAGAGTCAGCATGAAATCTCCATTTATTTGTTCTCTCTAGATCCATTTCCTAAATCCTGAGGTTTAAACACAGATAGATTCACACTCAGAAAGAGTGCAAGGCCTTTAGGATCTGGGTCTTTGGTTCCGAGCACCTGTTTTGTGGCCTGATCAGCCAAAGGATTTCTTTTAGCTACGTATATCTATCAGTCTTCTGGTAGCCTGGGCAATGTACTATGGCTGAGTCTGGCAGTGTAATAGTCTAGTAAGGCCAGTATCACCTCTGCATGCTTAGTATCTTTTCTTCTTGATACTAACAGGCCACGTTAGTGGTCCATGTAAATGCTTGACAGAGAAGACATACTTTGTATAAATGGCTACCTTTCCTTGGCTCCAAGGTACAGAGCTCTCAGAATGGCTATGAGTGCCACATTCTGGGAAGAGGTACCTAGAAGAGGAATTCTGCTTCTAGGACTTCCTAATAAGTTACTATTGCAAACTCGGCCTTTCAGAGATGCTGGCCCATAAAGCTGCTCCTGCTCATAAATATTTCCACATCTGGATTTTCTAAAGGCTGATCGGTCAGGTCAGGTCTGCTAGAATAGACTTCAGTTATGTGAATGATAGGGAATATATGGCATCCCATCATCCAGCTGAATGGCTCACTGTCATTTCTTTAAGAGCCTCATATGGACATTTGGCCATGAGTCCAAAGTTAAGAATCCAAGTATGAGAGAAAGAGTGCTCTAGCCAGCAACCTCTAAGTTAAAGGCTTAGTTAATATCCCTGGTTTCAAACCCAAGAGCTGAGAACAGTTTATGGATTTATAATGTCTACAAAATGGCCTTCCCTCACTCCCTCAAAAAGGCAGAGGGAAATCAGTCTCAAGAGACATGAGATAAAGTAAAACTTTTAAGATTTAGAAACCCATTCCATTTCCTAGCTTGGTTTCTGGGAAGAAGCAAATGCAGTAATGTAAGCAATTCCCTGGAGGAGCCACTGAGGAGAATGGATAATCTCAAAGATGACCAGCCTAGCTTGGATTTGAGGGTTCACAAAGGGACTGCAGACATGCTTTCTCTTAGAGATGGTTGTCAAGAACTGTAGTCTGAAAGTCAGACCTGCTACCTAGCTGCCAAGGAACCTGTCCAATCAGTTCCAAGATTGTAACCAATTTGGTCACAGGCTCTTAATAAATTTCCTCTCGTGCGCTGAAGGCAGGCTTGTCCCTTGAAGAAGGGCCCATGGAAGTCCAGGCTCTGCCTCACCGACCACCTTGAAATATTTACCTAATGAGGAAGAGGGTTGAAAAAAGGACTAAAGCTAAGTGAGGAAGTTTTATGAAACTCAGGGAGAGCTGAATTTGAGCAAGAAATTCTGGAGCCTACAGGTTTAAATTCTGAAGTTCTGGTGTATGAAAAAGACATTTCACCTCCCCAGCAGAGATCACGGACAAGCTCATCTAGATGTCTGGGCAGTTTCCAGGTAAAATAGAATGCAGCAAGCTCAAGGCCTCCATATAGTCCACAGCCTTTAGCCCCACCACTAATGTTCCAGGGTTTGCTCTTCATGGAAACTTTTCAACACACACACACATATACACACACACACAGATACATAGACACAAACACACACTTGAGAACAGTTCAATGTTAATGCTCTGTTAGTTTAGCTCATACAAAAAAAAAAAAGATTAAAATTAACCATAAGGAAAATTCCAAAACTTGCCAACTATACAAAATTCCTTTAACTGAGGCATAGGTTAATTTTCTATCTTCTGGGTTAGAAAATTTTTCTGCCTTATTCTCCCTCTTTTCTCCTTTACCCTCTTACCCAACAAGGTAATCTGGGTTGGTTTCATCAAGAATGCACACCTGTATCAATATCTCTAGGCAATTAGGCATGGATAAGACAAGACTAGGCATGATTAGGCAAGAAGAGCCTGGGAGCACAGCGAAGGAGCAGGAACCCCACGGGCAACTCCCTGGACAAAGTCTAGCTGCCACTCAGGGTTGTGGGGAGGGCCCCTAACTGCCAGGGGTAACCATGCTTGGGGCAGGAGTCATGAGACCAAAGCCCCGTTTTGGTCACCAGATTTGTTACCAACAAGATCTCATTGCCCAAGGTGCACAGAGGCCAATACGAAGGTATGGGCTTTTGAGGCCAACCAGCATGGAGACAGAAGGCAAGATTCTCAAATCTGCCTCCTGACCCAGGGTTCTGAGAGAAATGAAAGGAGTTACAGGAATCTCAAGCTCGGAAGCTGATTGGCTAGTCTCAAATCAGTCCATATAAACTACTCGTGTTACTGGAAGCCAGATTTTCCTTCTTGAAGGAAAATTTTCCTTCCCTTTGTAAAGGGCTCTGGTGGTAACATTTCTAGTCCTTAATTTCTGCAGACTGAAGATTCTTGGTTCTGGGGTCATCATGGAGACATGGGTTCCATCTTGCAAATATGCAATGCTGTTCTGTAAAATGACTCAACAACCTACTTTAAGAAAGCAAAACTGGTTTAAACTGCTTAACATTTTAGGTGATGTTTAATTTCTGTTTCTTGATCTAAGTTCAGCTCCTTCATGTTTTGTCACATCACATAAAATGACTTCCAAAAGGTCCAAAATTTTTTTAAAGAGCCAAAATATTTGTTCATGTTTTACCGATTTATTGACTTCTAGTGTAAGTCTTCGGGGGTTCCAGGTGGCTCAGTGGTAAAGAATTGCCTGTCAATGAAGGAGATGCAGGAGATGACATTCCGATTGACTTCTGGGTTGGAAAGATACCCTGGAGGAGGAAATGACAACCCATTCAAATATTTTTGCCTGGAAAATCCCATGGACTAACAGCCTGGTGGGCTACAGTCCAGGGGGTCACAAGGTTCAGACATGACTGAATGACTGAACACACATATACTCCAGTTGGAGCCTTTATTAGCATCAGGAGTGACTGTTTTGACTTCACTTGTCTCAGTCCTACATTGTGGCCAAAGTAATGAGACCAGGCCCTTTCTATTGATTAATGAAATTATCTATAGTCAGCTCTTCAAATATCAGTTCTTCAACCACACATTCAACTGAGTTCTAAAAAAAAAAACAAAAAAACAAAAACTAAACATCAAGGACTTACTGGGAAGCACAGAGGAACTATATTTTCAATGAAATCTTGCCATTTGCAGCAATATGAATAGACCTAGAAGGTATGATCAGTGAAATAAGTCAAGCACAGAAAGACAATTACTTTATTATTTCAGTTGTATGTGGAATCTAAAAAATAAAACAGAAACAGAGTCATAGATACAGAGAAAAAACCTGTCATCACCAGAGGGAAGGGTGGGGAGGGTTGGATGAAATCGGTGAATGGGATTAACAGGTATAAACTACCGGTTAAAATGAAGTCACAGGGAAGTAGTAATAAGCACAGTTTTATAGTTAATACTGTCGCAATTAATTTGTATGGGGACAGATGGTTACCAGACATATCCTGGTGATCAACTCATAGTGTATATACATATCAAGTCCGTATGTTGTACACTGGCAACTAATATAATATGGTACATAAACTATGCTTCAATAAAAAGAAAGAAACAGAAAGATTAGCTTTCTCTGTGTGTCCTCACTCTTCCACAGAAATTTTATATGAACACATATATATCCAAAACTCAAAGGAAAGAGAGACTAGCATTTATTAAGATGAAAGCAAACAGGAAGAGTGATAAGACATGAGGTATTATCATGAGACTGAGTTTCTAAAGTTACTATAAGATTAGAATCAACATTATAATAAGAAAGCACTATGCAATAATTATACTACAGAAACAAGTCATTATAAAAGAGGATTACTGCAAGCTTAACATTTATAAAGACATTTATAAAGTCAAACAATTTGCTGAGTCAAGGAAATAGTAAAGATGATTATCACTACTGTAGTACTAGTTCCATTTCTTAACATTCACTCATTTTCTAAAAGATGCATATATACCCACCAGGAAAGATGAAGATGAAACAAAATTCATTAAAATAGGTCATTTCCTATTACAGGATTATGGATAATAGTAGATGACCTTTCTCTCCTTTATATTTTTTTTCTGAAATAATTAGCAGAATACTACTAATAACTGTGCAACCAGTTTCACCCTGAGAAATCGAGTCAGTGGATGCTGACAGAGCATACAGTGTCTAAAGCAAGAGTGTGCTTGCTAAATAATGACCCAGATACTGTGTCAGGGAGGAAGAAATGCGTTTGGGCTGCTGATAGACTTCATTTCTGCTTTTCCTACATGACAGTTCTGCTCAGTGTGAACCAGACAATTAATGTGCATGCTGCTCAAATCTGATCCTTTTCTCCCCTGGAATGAAAGGATGCTTAGATAATATGATAGTGGGTAAGGCAACTTCCTACATTTTTGAATTCTAGGATAATTAAAAATTACTTTTTGCGAAAACCTGGCCAGTTTCTTTTGAAATTTATATACTTCATAATCATAATACTCTAAACATGTTTTATAAGCCTATCTTTTAAAAATTTGATAGCTTTATGATTAAATTCCCTTTGGGTGAAATCCTCATGGGGCAGGATTATTTTTAATCAGCCAAGATTAGGGAGGGCTTTCCTGGCAGCTCAGATGGTTAAGAATCAGCCTGCAATGCAGGAGACCTTGGTTTGATTTCTGGGTCAAGAAGATCCCCTGGAGAAGGCATAGACTACCCACTCCAGTATTCATGGGCTTTCCTAGTGGCTCAGATGGTAAAGAATCTACCTGCAATGCAGGAGACCTGGGTTCAGTATCTGGGTTGGGAAGATCCCCTGGAGGCAGGCATGGCAACCCACTCCAGTATTCTTGCCTGGAGAATCCCCATAGACAGAGGAGCCTGGTGGGCTATACACCATAGCGTCACAAAGAGTTGGACACAGCTGAGTGACTAAGCACAGCACAACACAAGATTAAGGAGGTTTATTCCAAATGGCATCAGGATATCAAACCCTCCAACCTTACATGTTTTGGGACAGAGAGCCTTGTCAGGCTAGCTCTGCCTCCCAGGAACACAGAGTCCACAGAGCCTTCGTCTGAACAGACGGCGACCTGGCAGCTCCTCCTCAGAGGAGGCCTTTCAGCAACTTGTTGGCCTTTCAGCAACTGTGAGATGAAATAGACAAGTTTTTTTTCTATTGGAAAAATGTATGCATTTATTAAGTAATGAGGGCTTCCCTGATGGCTCAGAAGTAAAGAATCTACCGGCAGTGAGGGTGATGGGGTTTGACCTCTGGGTTGGGAAGATCCCCCAGAGAAGGGAATGGCTACCCACTGCAGTATTCTTGCCGGCTGCTGCTGTTAAGTCGCGTCAGTCGTGTCTGACTCTGTGCGACCCCATAGACGGCAGCCCACTAGGCTCCCCCGTCCCTGGGATTCTCCAGGCAAGAACACTGGAGTGAGTTGCCATTTCCTTCTCCAATGCAGGAAAGTGAAAAGTGAAAGTGAAGTTGCTCAGTCGTGTTCGACTCTTTGCGGCCCCATGGACTGCAGCCCACCAGGCTTCTCCGTCCGTGGGATTTTCCAGGCAAGCGTACTGGAGTGGGGTGCCATTGCCTGCCTAGAGAATGCCAAGGACAGTGGACCCTGGTGAGCTACAGTCCACAGGGTCGCAGGGAGTAGGACATGACTGAGTGACTAACATATGCACACACATTATGTAATGAATTTAGGAACAAGTCTAACAGTTCCAGTTCACATTATGTAAAAATATTTCCCCATAAAAATCAATATATAGTCACTACTTTTTTTTTTTTTTTTAATTAACCACAGGTATAAATTCTGAGGCTCAGTGGTAAAGAATCCACCTACCAATTTAGGAGACACAAGAGACTCTGGTTTGATCCCTGGGTCGTGAAAATAATCCCTGGAGGAGGAAATGGCAATCCACTCCAGTATTCTTGCCTGTAGAATTCCATTGGCAGAGGAGCCTGGTGAGCTACAGTCCATGGGGCCACAGGGAGTCAGACACGACAGACTGAGCATGACAACAACCCTCCTGAGAATATTCAATAGTTACTACCTTTCACATAACTTTATTTTAGGATCAACTTCCTGAGGAACCTGACTTACAATATGCACTTTATTGTGAAGATGTTCAATGTTTTTAAAAAATAGAATTATATTAATATGCATCAGATTCTTTCATTTTTCTCTGAACTCCTTGACATCTTACAAAAAACGTGCTTGAACATTTAAGAACCTGAAAATCTGTGTCCATGGTAATGAGGATTAAAAATATATGAAATTTTTGAAGCATTGGCTATGGAATCTGTGAGCCCCTAGCTGTCTTCAGAGAAAACACTGCACCATTCTGCTAAAACTTCCCGGATGCCCATTTACTCATTCACTAAATATTGTTTGTTTTCTCTTACAGGCTGCAATTTCTTTTAAGGACTTGTCTTTCTTTTTCTTTTTTGCTTATAATTAAGGCATGATTTTTCATCTTACCACATAGAGAAATATCTACTTGATGAAATAATCAAATCTAGAAATTTGAAAACTCCAAATGGAGAGTTAATAGTTGCATCTATATAATTGTGTGTGTGCTGAGTCAGTTCAGTCACGTCCGACTCTTTGCAACCTCACAGACTGTAGCCCACGATGCTCCTCTGTCCATAGGATTCTCCAGGCAAAAATACTGGAGTGGGTTGCCATGCCCTTCTCCAGGGCATCTTCCCTGACACAGGGATTGAACCCACGTCTTTTAGGTCTCCTGCATTGGCAGGTGGGTTCTTTACCACTAGCTCCACCTGGGAAGCCCATATCTACATAATTAGATTGTTACTGTTATGTGTTTGAGCAACAGAGAAAAGGGACTTCCCGGATGACTCAGTGGTAAAGAATCTGCCTGCCAATGCAGGAGATGCAGGTTAGATCCCTGGATCAGGAAGATCCCCTGGAGAAGGAAATGGCAATCTACTCCATTATGCTTGCCTGGGAAATCCCATGGAGAGAGGAGCCTAGAAGAAGGCTATCGTTCATGGGGTTGCAAAAAAAAGTTGGACATGACTTAAAAACTAAACAACAGCAACAGACAAAAAAGTGTAACTTACAAATCTGATCTCTGCTCCAGGTCCTTCCACAGGTAGGAGATACAGGAGATTCTTCTTCAGCTGCACATTGAATCCAGCCTTCAATTAAATGTAATATATTCTATCTTATCTTCTATGTCAAAATTGCCAGTTTTTTATAGTACTTCTAAATGTTGAGAAAACTTTCAATTAAAGATTGTATTTCTTTTATCAGATTTTGACTTAGGAGACATGCGCTGTCTTTCTAAACTTGAAATAATTTGTATTATACTGTATGTTAGTTATGTATGAAAATAAAATTTTAACTTTAAAGAGTTTTATTTACCACAAAGTCTTTGAAGGAAAATCTGAAATACTTTGAAAAAAATTAAAAAGAAAGAGAATGATAACAAAAAAGAATTTTTTTTCCTGTCAAAGCTAATAACAGGAAAAATGAGAAGAGATGATATAAATGTCATTAAAGACATACAATGACTGCTGAGAGCGTGACACCTTAAGTCAGATGACCTCTTTGTCATTTTCTTGTTCTGTCACTTACTAACTGTATGACCTTGGGAAAGTTATTAAGGTACCTGCTGCTGCTGCTGCTAAGTCACTTCAGTTGTGTCCGACTCTGTGTGACCCCATAGACAGCAGCCCACCAGGCTCCCCCGTCCCTGGGATTCTCCAGGCAAGAACACTGGAGTGGGTTGCCATTTCCTTCTCCAATGCATGAAAGTGAAAAGTGAAAGTGAAAGTGAAGTCGCTCAGTCGTGTCGGACTCTAGCGACCCCATGGACTGCAGCCTGCCAGGCTCCTCCATCCATGGGATTTTCCAGGCAAGAGTACTGGAGTGGGGTGCCATTCCCTTCTCCAAAGATACCTGAGATGAATCATAATAAAAATGGGGATGGTGATGATAATAATATTACATACCCCAAAGCATTTTTCTGAGGATTTATTGGATTAATACATAAAATACTTAGCTCAGTGCTGTAGTCCAGCAGATGGCCAGTGTGTGGTTAATAAGAATGGTATAATTCTCTCTCTTGACTGTCACATATTGTCTTCACTTGGATTTGCTCTCCAAATCGAAGGCAAATATGAAATCATCACTCATTGGCTCTATAGAGGTGCTTCTCTTCAGTTACAAGGGACAAAAACCAATCTCTTTTTTTTCCCCTGACAACTTCTGATTTAAAACAATGGAAGAAATGTTAAATGGTTGCGATATTAGTGCTTCGGGAACTTGACTGGGAAGCTGTTTCTATATAGCCTTTTATTTATGTGCACCTGCTCCCAAACTGCAGCTTGAAATGACACATCTGCCAAGATTTTAGATCCTCATCTCACGTTGCTTTATCCTGACACACTCGCCAGCCTAAGTCTTTTCCGTTCTGTACAGCAGGACATTTCTTAATATCATCATTGACATTATCCTAACTGCATCCTCATAAACATAATGATAATTTTTCTGTCAAGAATATTTTCCCTTATCCTGAAATGTTAAGTATTTATAGCATCTGTGGGATTTAAAATATTATTTAAATTACTGTTAGAGGATTTTGAATTTCTAAAAAACATTATAAGAATCTTAAATATATTGCACCTGGGAGTATCTCGATCATGGCTTATTATTAATAATCATTTATATTCTTTTAAGGGTATATCATGCTTTTAGAATATTAAAAAGTAACCAGATCTCTAAATCACACTTGAAAAATTTCCCAATGATCCTGTTCATATATATGCTATTGGTATTTCCCTTTACTAAATGTAAATTGCAATCTATAAAAATGGCTTCTTGATTAATATCTGTGTTTATTTGTTTTCAGGTTCTTAATCTGTGTTCTTCATTTTGATTACCTTAAATTAAAATGTTTTTATTATATTTGCATACTTAAAAGCCTACACATTTTCTTTAACATAGTTTAGATATTTTCCTGGATTGGAATCATAAGAGAGGCAAAATTTAAACTTTACTATCTTAGGATATGTTTTTTCATAGCAGGGCCTGAGAATTAAATTGGCATAAGACAGATCAACAGGAGTAAAATATATAAAGTTATTTAATACAAGTTTTATGTGACATGGGAGCCTTCACAGGAAGAAAGACCCAAAGAAATGGAAAAAACTAGTTGCTTTTATATTAGCTTGAACAAAGAGAGGCGATTGTGGAAAGGTAAGTAACTAGACTATGTGGAGAGGCTAAAGGAAGGTAAGAATTATTTTAACAAGGTCTGTTGGTATGAAATTCCCTTGGTCTTGAATCCTCATTCTTGATAGAAATTACTTTCCTTCTGATATAGGGAGGACATCTTTCACATGGGAGTTTCATTTTCTGCTTTTAAGAAAAACAATGTTTTTCTTAGATTTGCTGTTTGCAAATACTTGCAACTGAAAATAGTCAATATGCCAGAACAACATATTTTGGGATGGCATGTTCTGAATTCCTTCAGAGTTGAGAGCATTACCATTCAGTAAAGAGGGACTGAATTAGTTATTTAAAACTCATTTCATTTTATATTCCAATTTGTTTGAAGTGCTGTGCTGTGCTAAGTCACTTCAGTTCTGTCAGACTCTTTGTGACCCTATGGAGTGTAGCCCGCCAGGCTCTTTTGTCCATAGGATTCTCCAGGCAAGAATACTGGAGGGGGTTGCCATGGGTTGCCAAGGTGATCTTCCCCTACAAAGGGGTGGAACTTGCCTCTCTTACGTGGTGTGTTTGACAGGTGTGTACTTTGCCACTAGTGCCACCTGGAAGCCCTTGTTTGTAGTGTATATATATATATATATATATATATATATATATATATAAATGTATATTCAAGTTTATTATAATTTCTTACTATGATCCTTCACTCTAGCCAACTTAGACATTTTTTTAATTTAAATTTATTTATTTTAATTGGAGTCTAATTACTTTACAATATTGTATTGGTTCTGCCACACATCTATATGAATCCACCTTGGGTGTACATGTGTAGAACATTTTTTAAATAAAATGAATAAATTACTATAGACAGATAATTTTTTTAATTTTAAGAAAATATTTACAAGAATATATTTCAGTATTGAAATTATGTCATCATCAACTAGCTTAAGCATAATTTTTAAAGTGGTATCTATTTCTACATTTTTAACCTTATGGAAGTAAGATTGACATACTAAAAACTCTGTGTAGTTAATGTGTACAACTTGATGCATTTTGAGATGAGATGAAACCATCACCACAATCTGTCCCATAAACATATCCATAATGTACAAAAGTTTCCTCCAAGTTTTTAATTTATTATTACTGTTATTTTTGTGATAGGAACACTTAAATATTTACTCTTTTAGTGAATTTTTAAGGACGCAATATCGTATTATTGACTATAGGCACTACGCTATACAATAAATTTCTAGGATTTACTCATTTAGTATAACTGAAAATTTATATTCTTCGACTAATACCTTACCCCTGTATAATTCTTTATACCTTATAAACAAAAAATCAAATTCCTCATTTTAGCTTATCTTTCTACATAAAATCTCCACTAAATATACATACATTTCATATTAAAGTATAAAGTAGGACATTGAATGATTCATATTGCTTTGATGATACTAATCACAAAGTATTATAAAATCCTACATTACTGAGAATTAATGGCCAACTGACCTTCTTCCTTACAATTGCTTGACAAAGATGATGAAATACTAGTTTTGAAATAAATCATCAAGTGTCTCTAAAAACAGTTTTATCTTGGGTAAATTTGTAGTGTTCTCTGAAAATTTAATCAAGAGAAAAAAATACAAATTCAGTAGTCAAGGTAAATATGGTTTTTTAAATTAAAGTAAACAAAAAAAACAGAAGAATGTTATCAATTTTACACACACAAAAAGCCAGAGGTAAAAATGTTTTATGTTCTTAAAATTACAAAGAAATAAAAGCAGTTAAGAAATGTTCCTTATCTTTCCATAACATAAACTCTGCCATGCATTTTAAGATTACGAGATAAATGAAAAGAATCTATGTGTTATTGAAAATTAACAAAGAATTAATCATAGGACACCTCAGTCATGTAATCAAGTACAATTTTATTTAAGGATACAGCATATACTTTAAAAAGAAATTTAAATTCACCATATATTTGGTTGAATTCTTTTAAGGAATATAACAATAAACAGATTCTTGAAGTCAAGATTTAATTAAAATGTCAATATATTTATAAAGATATTTACAACACAATATGTGTTAGGTCACCCAAGAATGACTGAACTCTTCCTATCCATTATACATTAGGTCTTTATGAAGCAAGTAATTTAGTTATGTGGTAATTTTTAACACAGAAGCTATTTTCATTTTGCTAAGGTTGCCTAACCCTTGACTATGGGGACAATTCCCTGGCAGTTTTCCTGCAAAGTCTTACTTGTCCAGCAACTATAAGGTTGTTAGCAGTTCTTCTAAGGTAGACGATTCCAGCCTTTTTTCTTACTTTATAATAATCATTCTCTACCTGACATGCAGTGCATTTGAATAATAAATGGGTCTGGTCAGTTAGTTTTCCTTGTTTCCTTTAAATAATGAAATGTTCTTGTTGGAGCATGACACTGATATACTCTATTTCTTGATTTTGTACTGTATTGCTTTCTATATCTGCTTTACCAGTCGAGTTTTTCTTAGTTATTTGGCCCTTAATAAGCCTGAGGCTTCCTGGTCTACCAAGGAACTCTATTTCTACGTTGTTGTTGTTCAGTCACTCAGTCATGTCCGATTATGCGACACCATGGACTGAAGCACACCAGACTGCCCTGCCTTTTACTATCTCCCAGAGTCTGTTCAAATTCATGTCCATTGAGTCAATGATGCCATCCAACCACCTGATCCTCTGCTGCCCCCTTCTCCTTCTGCCCTCAATCTTTCCCAACATCAGAGTCTTTTCCAATGAGTTGCTTGTTTGCGTCAGGTGGCCGAAGTATTGGAACTTCAGAGTCAGTCCTTCCAATGAATACTCAGGGTTAATTTCCTTTAGGATTGACTGCTTTGATCTCTTTCCTATCCAAGGGGCTCTCTAGTCTTCTCCAGCACTTTAAGCCTTCTTAACAGTCGAAGTCTCACATCTGTATGTGACTACTGGACAAACCATAGCTTTGACTATACAACCTTTGTCAATAAAGTGATGTATCTGCTTTTTAAAACACTGTCTAAATTTGTCATAGCTTTTCTCCCACAGAGCAAGTGTCTTTTAATTTCATGGCTGCAGTCACCATCTGCAGTGATTTTGGAACCCAAGAAAATAATGTCTGTCTCTGTTTCCATTTTTTCCCCCATCTATTTGCCAAGAAGTGATGGGACCGGATGTCATGATCTATTTCTATGAACTCTCAATGTTCACATGTTTTACCTGGAGTTTTTATGACCACCTGCACTACATTAAGAGGCTGCACTTGTCAGCAGATTCCCTGTTGATCCTGACTTTTGCTTTTCTTCTTGGTCTCTGTAATTCCCCCAATTTCTTCAGAGCATGCACTGTCAAGGGTTCTCTGATCTTCTGTCTCTGGAAATTGGAAAATTCTGCTCATTTTGTCTCTATATTGGAAGCAATATCTGGGAATATAATCCCCAGGAAGAGTGTTCTCGGAACTCTATTTTCCTTTATATCTAACAGTTTCTCCTGCTGCATGAGTCCCTATTATGCTCTGCTCCCTGAGTAAAAGCTATTTTTTTTGCTTTAATATTTTCTTCTAATATTTAATATGGAATGTAGGTCTGGATTTTTAATCATAAATGACATGAAAAATTTCTAACTGATGATAAAAGATTTTAACTTTTAGGTTAAATTCTCAATATCTTTGCTCCTAAAAGACTCAGCCTTCTCCCCCACTGGCTCCTGTTTCTTAATATAATATCAACATTCACCTTTGCTATTTCCTCTTGCACCCATTTCTGTGCTTTAATTTTGGATATCCTCTTGAACCATTAACTGCAGAAATATTGAGCTAATTTCATTCCATTCCAATGGAGAGATTCCCTTGTGTATAATGGATAGAGTATTACATAAACTCTAAATTCAGCGATTTCCAATTCTGGAAATTAGAATCATTATATAAGTTTAAAAACCTAAATTAATACTAAATCTGGGGGAGTATAGCTCAGAATCAGTATTTTTAAACAGATATCATTTGATATTTCTGATGACAAACTAAATCTAGTGAATGCTACTCCTAGCTGTCTTTCTACAGTGATTTCCTTCATTCCTATCCACCCTCCCCATGTTCTGCTCAGACTGGCAGCTATTCCAGTTATCTTTCATCCAAGGCTTGCCTTCATAGTGCTTTTAGTCCCCTAAATTCATTCTGATGTCTTGCACTTTCACTCATTCTCC
Source organism: Bos grunniens (assembly GCF_055505025.1). NCBI lineage: Eukaryota > Metazoa > Chordata > Mammalia > Artiodactyla > Bovidae > Bos > Bos grunniens. Next base: position 109,475,072 of record NC_141170.1, on the reverse strand, counting down.
CAACACCCTTAACTTCACTCTGAAGCTATAATTACTTGTTGTTATTTGCCCAAAACCACACTCTGTGTTTTTTAGAATAGCAATTATCTCATCTAATGAATGATTTTTTTTTTTTTTTGGTCCATTAATGAAGAAGACTAGAAGAGACAGACAGATTTTTATTTTGTATGCCTGGCAGGAATTGAGTTTCTTTATTTTGAAATGTCCACTCACAGTTTACTTTAGTGGGTCTACTTTAGTGGGTCTTCTGGGAAGATAACTTATTACTAGAGGAGATCTGTCCTTCCTGTTACAGGGAATATGATGAAACCTCATTTTCTAAAATATGCAGTTAGAATTCTATCCAAATAAAACAGATGTTGCACATTCTGCACACTAGGGTAGTAACTGTAAATAAGGATGATGATTTCATTGCATTAGCAAAAGGTAAAATTTAGACCATAATGTTATGTGAATATTTGATCCAGGTATGAGTGTGTATTTTCTCTCCAGGAACAGAATAAGCTATCAATTTTATGCATAGCTCAACAGCCTTATTGTTGCAGATTTTAACAACAGATGAAAAATATGCTACTATGAACATTTAACACCAGGAGCACAGTGGCTGTATATATGTGTTTACTAGTTTTATGGACACTGGAAGGCCACATTAAATTCTCTTAAATCCTCTAAAAATTATTTATGGAAAAACCTTGCAAGGATTAGTAGCATATTACTGAAAGAATATTTTATCCTCTGACACAGACAGACAAATACAATCGGTTTATCTTCTTTCTCCTTATGATCAGCTTCCATAAAACATTAAATGTTGATGCCCAGTACACTGTGCACTCAGTGCTCTGTGTTCATCCTTGGCCTCTATGATCATTTTATATCCAGAGTCAATTGGAAATCAGAGTCACAAATGCCAGAGCTTTTTTTTTTTTTTTTTTTGAGATGATTGGAGCAGAATATCACATAATACAGATAACTTTGTTTACCAAGGAAGAAACTGATCCTTAGTGTGGTTTGCTAGAGGGTCTTTAATCTTTGGGGTATTACAACTGAGGATGTAGGTACCAAAGGAAAAGTTAACATGGAATGTTTAACTTTCTACCTTTACATTGTTTTGTGTCTCACAATGGTTCTTCCTCTATAAAACTCTAAGAATGACATTTCTTTCCTTTTCTTTCTTTCTTTTTTTTTCTTTTTCTTTGTGTGTGTGTGTGTGTGTGTGTGTGTGTGACTTTAAGCCTTAATAATTAGCTTTCTTTTTCACATGGTAGAGTACAGATGTGAATCCTACTCTTCCAATTCATCTCACCTTCCATTCCCTTCTGTGTCCACATGTTTGTTCTCTATGAGTGGGATGAAAGGGGTGAGAGGGAGATTCAAGAGGAGGGGATATGTGTGTACATATAGCTGATTCACTTTGTTGTACACCAGAAACTGACAACATTGTAAAGCAACTGTGCTCAATAAAAAATAACAAATAAAAAATAAACTAATAGCTTTCTTAATGTTAAGTAGTTAGAATAGGAAAAAGGAGTCCAGAATGGCAGTGGCTAAAAGACAAGAAAGGGAAAAGCACGCAAAAATAGAACAAAGGAAGGTCCAAGAACTGGAGTTAGAGCCTCAGGTAGAACAAACAGCACTCCTGGCTAGCCCAATTTACATAAGGCAGGCCCAGAGGAAGGAGAAAAAAAAACATATAAAAAGAGGAGCCAAAGGGCTAGGGGCTTCTCTCCCCCCTCTCTCTGTCTTTGTGTTTTTTGGGTCCGCATGCCCTCATACCTCCAGGATGTATTTCCCTTTATCTTCCAAATAAAACTGAGCTGTAACACGGAGCTGTAACACTGGTCCATCCAAGAGCTGTGGCATTGATCTGTCCAAGAGCTGTAACACTGGCCCGTCCAAGGGCTGTAATGCTGGTCCATCGCTTCAAGTTTTTGTTGTGATGAGACAGAACTGAGGAAATTACACACTCCCCTGACATCTATGGTGCCGTTTCTTGGATTTAATCTGGCTGAAACAGACTTGGTGCAGACCCCACAGGGAGGAGGCCAAGCAGGGCAGGAACCCAACTTGGCAAAATCTCCTGCAGTGGAAGCTGAATGCAAAGAAAACCCAGGGGAAGTGACAAGAAGCCCAGCATGCTGGAAACTGGGGCAACAAAAAACAAACTCAGCTGAAAGCTCATGAGGCTCAGTCTCAGACTCTAGAAGACCTCTGGTTAAGGTAGGAGGTCCTCACTCCTATGGCTGGAAGGACATATGTCTAACGAAATCTTAAATCCTTTACAATCTCTGCTTCTTGTTTCCTTGAACCCCCTGTGAACAGGCGAGTGGCAGTGGGCGCAACTGAGGGACTCTGGAGAGGCTACTCCTCAGTGTGTCCTGAAGGCTCCACTATCCTCTGTGCTCTAGGAGCTGTTACCCAAGCCAGTGGGGTTCTTCTTTCCTAAATCTTTGTGCCAAGGATCAGGCCAATGAAAACTGTGAGCACAGGTCAGGTTATGAAGAGGAGTCCTTGGCACGTTTTCCCCACTGTTTTTTCCTCCCGTCCTTCAATTTCTCTCTCCCGGGATTGAGCCCAGCCAAAACCCATGATGCCTGGCTTCAGGACCTAATGAAGCTCAGGCTCTGATGTCTCCTTGCAAAAATTCAAGGAGACACAGCGATAGGTAAGAGATGGATTTGTTAGGATTCAGAGAGAAGCACACTCCACAGGATGTGGGCCATCACAGAGGGCAAGTGCTTTGTCCGTGGAATGTGTTGTGGCTAGTTTTTTGCAGCTAGGTGAACTCATATGCTAATGTGTGGGAGTATCACCCCAACCATTGGGGAACTACACACTCCTCCTTCTTTTGACAGTGCCTTGGAACTGTCCTGCCACCTCTGGGTGTGTCATTCAGCTTGAAGATTGCAGATCAAGGTTTAGTTGAATTTGACTTGTCGTCTTGGACCCATTTGATTTTAATCAGTTTATATTATACCCTTGGGCTATGTCATTCTTTCAAAAGTTGTGCCCGGCCCCCTTCCCTCCTTCTTCATGCTCTTTTCCTGAGCCCCATCCAGACCCACAGTGTTGCCTAGCTGGCTCTTGGCAGGGAAATGCTGTATAATATCCAGTCTCTCTAGATATTCAGCCCTTCATCTTCCATGTTTCCTACAACATGTGCAACAACAGAATCTTTCAGTGAACCCACAAGGGTAGGCAACAGGCACACAATGCCTGCTAGAAGTCTATCTGTTGGCATCCCTTCAAACGCAATTGGCCTTCCAGGGATAATGTTTGCCACTTTGGGAGTTAGCCCTGCAGGCCGTTTGGGCCCAAACCCTTACCATCCTTCTCCTAAAGTTACAAACATACCCCAGGATCAAATCTCCACTGCACTTTTATGGAACATCTGATCTGTTGCCTCTTATCAATTTGTCCTTAAGCCACTTACTAACTCCTATAACCAGGACCCTGCAAGCAACATTGCTCCACCCCACCTATTATTAAAATACTCTTAATGCCCCTAACAGGACCAGATAACCTACTCCTTTGTCATTACTTCTGCTATTACCTAAAGTGGGTCTATGACAATGAAATGTTTACCATTGGAAACACACTAAGCTGCTTTTATAGAGGACTAGGGAAGGTAATTAGTGATTTACATTCTCTTAGAGCAGTAAGAGGATAAGGCTTATGGCTATTTCACTAGGTTCCCAGTCTCAGGACACAGGCTTGGATTGCTGTACATCATGATATCTATTCCCATTTGTGGTGAACAAACTGGCAATGAGTTAAAATTACAACCCCTTAATCCTACCCAGCACTGGTCACACTGGAGACCTTGGGGAGGCATAACTCCAGTCCAGGGGTCCCAAGAGGTCGAGATCGACCTGCCTAGGGATCTGGTCTTCAAAATGTTGTCATGCCTTAACTTTTCTCAGGGACCCAACAGTTCAGGGGTCCCAGGAGGTCGACATACCTTGACCTGTCCAGGGACCCAGTTCTTGGGAGACCAACATGCCTCGACCTGCCTGAAGGAGGCTGTCGATCTCCTGAAGGAGGCCTCAGTCTCCAGGAGGCTGTCACACATTAGCCTGCCTGGGGACCTACAACCTGGCCCGTAGACCCCTGGCTCTCAGGTTGCAACAATACTGGGTAGGATAAGCTTCAGAAAGACTCACCCCTAAGGAAATCCACCCATGGAAATAGAAGGAAGCCTATTACTTGTGGAACTGTGCCCAGTATCAGCAATAACTCAGGAGTACAATGTGAGCCCCATTGATTTCTATGAAAGGCTATAAAAGGCCCTTCATAAGTTTACCAATCTGGACTTAGACTCTTACAAGTGACAAGTGATTTTAAAGGACAAATTCCTGTCCCAATGTGCATCAGATAAAGTTACAACATCTACAGCAGCAGGACCCTGCTGCCTCTTTAGATGAGGTAGTCCAGGCAGCCACCAATACCTTTTGTAACAGAGAATAGGAGAGGAAGGCCAAGGCCCAGAAGAGGGAGGAAAGGAAAGAGATAAGGCATGCCCAGATGCTGGCCACCCTCCAGGGAAGCCCTGATCAAATCCTGAGTCCTTGAAGGACAAGGCACTAGGCAAATGCCTAATCTGTAGACAGGCGGGGCATTGGGCAAAAGAGTGCCCATACCATGACAAGTCTCCTAAAATGGTTTGCTACAAATGCCATCAACTGGGACATTGGGTGGCACTTTGCCCTCGGGACCCAAAAGCCTCAAAGTCAAGAGCCATGCCTTTCCTCATGATGGTTCAACAGGACTGAAGCTGCCCACTCCAGCCAGCCCACCTGTCACAGGTAACCATCATGGGGCTGGAGCCAAGGGTGCAACTGGATGTGGTAGGAAAGTCCAAGAATTTCTTGGTTGACACAGGGACTACTCTGTCCTGACCTCCTACTTCAGAGCCTTCTCCTCCCAAATCTGTACCATTTGGGGTGTGACAGGAAAAACAATTACAAAAAGATTCACCAGAGTACTTTTTTGTTGCTGAGATGGACAAATATTTTCCCACCAGTTTCTAGTGGTCCCTGACTGTCCTCCTCCCTTATTGGGAAGAAATCTCTCCCTGCCTTTGAAAACTTGCAGCTATTTCAATCCTGATAGAAGATGCTTTAAAACTTTCTTTTGGGGACAGACTAACTATTTTTACCAGCCACCAAGTGATACTTAAATGGGAGTGAACTCTTAAATGAGAGAGGACATTTATGGATGTCTGATCAAAGAATCCTCAGATATCAAGAAGTGATGATGGGAAATCCAGGCCTCACTATATCCCCTTGTGAGGTTCTTATTCCAGCCACCCTCCTGCCTACCCGCCTCCCCCCCTCCCGCTGCCCCGAGGGCTCTCTCCCCTTTCACTCTTGCCTAGAAACCTTGGACCACTGGACAAAACCCCAAAAGGGATTGTCAGAAGATCCTCTGACCAATCCTGAGGAAATTTGGCACACTGATGGAAGCAGCTTTGTCTTGGATGGAAAAAGAAGAGCCGGATATACAGTAGTCTCCAATTTTAGCCATAGTGGCTAAACCTTTGCCACCAGGTACTTCAAACCAATTAGCTGAGCTCAAAGCCCTAGACTCAAGCTTTAGAGTTGGGAAAAGGGAAAACAGTAGCCATTTACCCTGAGTCCAAGTATGCCTTTCTGGTGCTACATGTACATGCTGCTATTTGGAAAGAAAGAGGCCACTTGACCACCCGAGAGTCCCCAATCAAATATGGTGATCAAATCCTCAGGCTCTTGGAGTCAGTTCATTGGCCCGCTGAGGTTTCATTCTCCCACTGTAAAGGACACCAAAAAGGAAGCATCGAAGTGGTATGAGGGAACCAAGTAGTCAATCATGCAGCTAAGAGAGCAGCATTACAGAACAATGACATCATAGGGGTTGCCACCTTAGTTCCACAGACTAATTTTCCAGAAACTCCTTCATAGACTTAAGATGAGACTCTTAAAGCTAAGTGTGAGGACTTTCAAGAAGATCATATGGGGTAGTTCCAAAAGAATGGACTCTTTTTTCTGCCTGGGAACCTCCAGTGGAAGTTGGTTAACTCCTTACATGGACCACTCATTTAGGGGAAAAGGCCCTCCCAAGATTACTAGAAAGTTCCTTCAGAGGAACAGGCCTCCAAATAATGATAAGGCAAGTGGTCTCCTCTTGTCCCACTTGACAATTAACCCCCAAGGAGCTTGAAGACCCCACCTGGCCCAGCCCATCCAACAACATGGGACCTACCCAGGAGAGGACTGGCAGATGGACTTCACCAAGATGCTAGTTTCTCAAGGGTATAAATACCTATTAGTCATGATAGATACATTCACAGGATTGATTGAAGGCTTTCCCACCTGGACTGAAAAGGCTGAGGATGTGGTTAAAAAAAAAAAAAAAAATCTAGTCCATGAAATCATTCTGAGATTTGGTCTGCCCAGGTCATTACAAAGTGACAATGGGACATCATTTACTTCTAAGGTCACCCAAGGGATGTCTAGAACATCAGACATTACTTATTATCTGCATTGTGCCTGGAGGCCTCAGTCGTCAGGAAAAGTAGAAAGAGCAAGCCAATTCTTAAAATTGGTGATAAAAAAGATGACCTGGGAGAGACCTTTCTGGGATGGAAGGAGGCTTTACCGATAGCTCTCCTTGCACCCATACTACCCCTAAAGAACAGGTTGGTCTTAGTCCTTATGAGATTCTATGGGAGACCTTTTGTTTATATCAATGACCTCTTCCTAGATCCAGAGGCTCAGACCTTCCAGTCTTATACCATGGCCATTGGGCAATTCCAACAGGATATATGCTTGTGGGTGTCAACCAGGACCCAAAAGATTCTAAGGAGTCATCACTATATGCTCCAGGGACTCAAGTCCTAATTAAAATCTGGAAAGATGGTCTCCAAAGGCTCAACTCCAGCCCACATGGAAGGGTCCCTACCCTGTAATACTCTCTATCCCCACAGCAGTCAAGGTACCAGGACACCTGGATTCGCTACTCACGAGTCAAGCTGCAGAAGAAAACAGAAGAGGACACTCAATACACCTGTGAGCCCCTGGGAGATCTCAGATACCTATTCAGAACTACAAATGAGTGCCATTCTAATTAACACCCCTGAAATTAAGTTTCTGGGGATAAGATTTCTCAGGACAGCTCTAAAGAGCCAACACAGTTTGGCAGGGGTTGTACTCCTAAAGAGACAGGAGATAGATCTTCTGGTCCCTGAACAAGGAGGGACTTGAGACACTGTGGTAATGGAAATTTGGTGTTGGCTAATGCCCCTACTAGTCCTTGTTACACCATATTGATGCAGCTTATGATTGCTCCGTGTGTTATCAATTGGCTATCCCATTTTGTCTCTGCCCAGGTCAACAAGCTACAACATGCAGTGCCAGTTCAACATGGATATATAAAACTATAGGTGACCACAGAAAATATCACTTACCCTTAGATGGACACCAGTATAAGGACTCTGAGGCCTGAGACTAGCAAGAGGGGAAGGCCCAATGCCCCTCATGGCAGCCCCTCCAGTTCAGCAGGAAGTAGCCAAAAAGACCTTGATGCCCCTATTCCCAAAGAATTGGGCCTCTGATCTCTTGAGGAGAGAATGTTAGAATAGGAAAAAGGAGTCCAGAATGGCGGTAGCTAAAAGATAATAAGGGTAAAGTTCACAACAATGGAACAAACGAAGGTCTGAGGACTGGAGTGAGGACCTCAGGTATAACACACAGCACTCCTGGCTAGCCCAATTTACATAGGGCAGGCCCAGGGGGAGGAGAAAAAAACATATAAAAAGAGGAGTCAAAGGCTGGGGGGGGTCTCTCTCTCTACCCCCCTTCCCCTTCTTTTCATGTTTTTTGGGTCAGCATGCCCTCACACCTCAAGGATGTATTTTCCTTTATTTTCTAAATAAAACTGAGCTGTAACACGGAGCTGTAACACTGGTCCATCCGAGAGCTATGACACAGGCCTGTCCAAGAGATGTAACACTGGCCTGTCCAAAGTCTGTAATGCTGGTCTGTCACTTAAATTTTTGTTGTGATGAGACAGAACCGAGGAAATTACACACTCCCCTGATATTAACAACTTCTTCTATTTCTTTCATGAATTACTAGATTGTGATTCTTATTACAAATCTATCCTCATGCAAAAGAAAAAAAAGTAATGTTACCTGCCTCACACATATATTTAATTTTTATATACTCGATGAATTATTAGGAATCTTGATATGAAAGAAATATTCTTAAAATCAGAGAAATTTGATCTTTGCAAGCTCTAATTTGAAAGGATACATGCATCCCAATGTTCCCAGCAGAATATTTACAATAGCCGAGATATGGAAGCAATCCAAGCACCCATCAACAGACAATGGCTTAAGAAAATGTGGCATATATATGTATGTTTAATATACATATATATAATATATATACACATATAATAATATATAATTTCCATTCCATTGTATATATATTATATATAATATGTGTGTTTTACACATATATATGTGTAGATTATGCATATATATAATTTCCTTTCCATTGTATATGTAATATACATAAACAATATAATACACACATATATATGCCATATACAATGGAATATTACTCAGTCATTAAAAATGATGAATTATTTCCATTTGTAGTAATATGAATTGACCTAGAGAACATTATGCTCAGGGAAATAATTCAAACAGAGAAAGGCAAATAGTATATGATATCACTTGTAATTAGAATATAAAAAATAATACAAATGAGTATATATACAACAGAAGTAGATCCACAGACAGAAAACAAACTTATGGTTACCAAAGAGGAGCAGGAGTTAGGAAGGGATAGGAACATGGGATTAATAGATACAAACTACTTTGAAAAATCACACCACTACTAAAATTTTTAAATCATGTATATGAATGAGATTGTTTTGCTGTTCATATTATCAAGTATTTTAATACATGGCCAGATATGTAAGAAATGATTATAAAGGCTGGCATTTACAAAGTCAATAGCAATGCATTTATTAATATTTGAATTACTTCAACACTGAAGTATATACCAGTGCTTTGTTATTACATAATGTTTACTTAAATACCTGTGCTTTTAGTTAAGAATAATAAACATTGCTGTATTTTGGTATAGGGTCTTCCCTGGTGGCTCAGAGATTAAAGCATCTGCCTCCAATGCAGGAGACTCGGGTTCGATCCCTGGGTCTGGAAGATCCCCTGGCGAAGGAAATGGTAACCCAGTCCAGTATTCTTGCCTGGAGAATCCCATGGACTGAGAAGCCTGGTAGGCTACAGTCCATGGGGTCGCAAAGAGTTGGACACGACTGAGCAACTTCACTTCACTTTTGGTTTAGAGGTGGGAATCAATGTATGAACAGGGCTTTATAATAGTTCACCCATTTTGTACAAAAATTTGATACACTTATCGTATTCAAGTGGAACTTTTGATTATTTTTTACATTTTATAACTGCACTGTGCCAAGTAGTGTCAATGATTTAGTATCATTCTTGATTCCATATTACCCAAAATGAAGATTTCTTAGAAAAAAATATAGAAATAAAATAAAATGCATTAAATATGTTTATTGTGAGAAGCAGAAAACAGACATATGTGAAGGACATTTCTGAGAAGTCTAATCAATCCATTGGTTATACAACTTTATCTGATCTAGCTGACAGACTCAAGTACCCATTTGTACAAGAGCAAAAGATTCTCTAATTGTTTTAAGAATACTAAGCAATTTATGGTGCCATTTTCCTGGGGCAATCCATTTTCAGATCGATACTTGTGGCAGAGTCAAAGATTAGGAAGACAATGAGAATTACTCTATTAATAGATAAAGCCCTCAAGCAATGATTGTAAGCCTAGAAGCTAAGGAGATTGTGATTCTCATAAAAAGAAGTGTAAATTGCATCTTTTCAGGAAGCTACCAGGAAAACTTTAATTAAAATAAACACTAAAAAATGGTATTTGCTCTTTACCTACAAATATTAAATGCATATTTTGCCTTATTTCCTACAATTTGATTATAAGTAGCACATATTAAAATTATACCTTTTAAAACCTTGACCTCTTGCCTTACTCTAACAATACTTAACACATTTTCTTGTTAAAATACATTGTTTAAAAATCTTTCATGGTTTTTTAAAAGCAACACTATTTGCAAATCCGGTTAAAGTTATATAGCAGAAACATAAAAAGTCAGATTCCACCTCTCTCACCCCTTAAAAACGGTGTTTGTGCACTGGAAATACTTTTCAGCTAGATCTTGGTCTGAAATAATTCAGTCAAGTTGAAAATTAAATATATAAATTCAATATCTAAGTTTCATCATCATAAACTGATCTCTAAATAACTGTTTCAGATACTTTAGATAGATCCGCTTCTAGGACAACTGTTCACAGCTAATGATAGTGAAAATGAAAAGTGTTAGTCATTCAGTCGTGTCTGACTCTTTGTGACCCCACAGACTGCAGCTCTCCAGGCTCCTCTGTCCAAGGAATTCTCAAGGCAAGAATATTGGAGTGGGTTGCCATTTCCTTCCCCAAGGGATCTTTCCTACTCAGAGGTAAGACCCACATTGCAGGCAGATTCTTTACAGTCTTAGCTACCAGGGAAGCCCCACAGCTATTGATACTTGTCAAAAAATAAATTTAGATGATTTGAAAGACAATCATTAGAGAAATGTAGTTAAATATATTGTTTGGTCACAAATATTTATTTAAAGGCAATAAAAGTGGCTTTACCTGTGCAGCATTAAATCTACTTGCCAATGCAGGAGATGCAGGTTCAATCCCTGGGGATGACTTAGTGACTAAAACAACAAAAAACAACAGTGGAGAATGGAATGGACTAAAATTTTCTTCATTTGGAATAAAACAAAATTTAAAAATTAAAAAAGAAAGTTCTAAAAATTTCTAGGAAAAACAGTTTTTATTCTTTTGCTTCTAGCACAAACAAATATATCTTCTACATGATTGAATCTAAAGTTAAATTTAGTTTACTAGTTAACTTTGCTGAGGAAATATTTTGGTAACATTATTTCATGGACAGTCTAGACTGTATTTCAGTCAGAAAAGACAAACTTGAAAAACATACAATTATTCATGTTTCACAGATTTATTTTAGGGAAAAAAAGTGTGTTTTTCCAAAACAAGTCAACCTAAAAATGTTTCCCTACATTTTATTAAGTTAAAGTTACTTATAAAAGTGTAGCTATGAAGCATGTAATCTTTAATAAGAAATTTCATTAGAAAAAATGAAAATGTTTTGAAGGAATTGTTTATCAATTATTGATTTAGAAGAACTCAAGTAAGAAACTGAAATATGTATTATACATCCAAATAATGAATCCAAGCATCCAAGTAATGAATAATTTTTTTTCTCAAAACATATTTGAGAAAGAACACACAAATCCATAAAGTTAGATGCTCACTTTTTACTCACCATTGTACTTGCTGATTTCATTCTCTCTTTTCTGTTGAAGCATGAAAATTCAAGTAGGTAAACTATGTTAGAATGATGGAAATTTTCATTTTCAACAGTTTTCTACTGAGTTATTTTTTCATCCATAGTGTGACTTTTTATGGTTCTCTGATCCAGCCCAGTAGCTGTCAAAATGATTGATGAGGCTGATGCTCACAAATGTTTAAGGGTTTGAGTCCCTGGGCACTGGGACAAAAAAAAAAAAAAAAAAAGACAATGAAAAGTTTTGTGAAAGTTATTGGTCAATATCCTGGTTTAGCAGCATGTATTAAAAAATATGGGCTTTCCTGGTGGCTCAGCTGGTAAAGAATCCACCCGCAATGCCGGAGAACTGGATTTGATCCCTGGGTTGGGAAAAAGCTCTGGAGAAGGAAACAGCTACCCTCTCCATATTCTGCCCTGGATAATATTAGAAAATATAAGCAGAAATCATTCACATCTGAATTAGTCATACCTTGACTATTTCATGGTAAGTTATAGCTAAATCACTTTCACACAGTCAGCCCACAGATATCTAATGATCACACAGTCAAAGTACTCAGTATCAGTATTTAACTCTACAATCATGTACTTCATGTACTGGTCTGTGCTTAGTTGCTCAGTCCTGTCTGACTTTTTGAGACACCAGGTTCCCCTGTCCAGAGGATTTCCCAGGCAAAAATACTGGAGTGAGTTGCCATTTCCTTCTGCAAGGTATCTTCCCAACCCAGTGACTGAACCCATGTCTCTTGCATCTCCAGCATTGACACGTATATTCATTACCACTGAGCCACCAGGGAAGCTCAAAGCTAGGTTTAAATCCATGTAAATCTTAGTTACTCCTAGAAATATAGTAGTCGCTTTTGCATAAACTTCCTTTTATTTTGTGACTGAGATATGCAGAAAAGATGTGGCCTTTCTCTAATAAGTTGTCCACTTTCAACTTTGTGTAATAAAGTTAATAAACAGTGCTATCAGATCAACCAGGGATCAATAGTTTGCTGTCAATTACCAATGTAGTCTTTATCATCTTTGAATAATAGGCATTACAAAGCATTAAATCATGACAGATAGTATGGGCTTAAAATACTTTATTACTTGCTCCTTTTTCTTTCCCATATACTACTGGAGAAAAGTGGAGAAATAACTCCAGAAAGAATGAAGCTGCTGCTGCTGCTAAGTCACTTCAGTCGTGTCCGACTCTGTGTGACCCCATAGATGGCAGCCCACCAGGCTCCTCTGTCCCTGGGATTCTCCAGGCAAGAATACTGGAGTGGCTTGCCATTTCCTTCTCCAATGCATGCATGCATGCTAAGTCACGTCAGTCGTGTCCAACTTTGTGCAACCCTATGGAGAGCAGCCCTTCAGGCTCCTCTTTCCACAGGATTCTCCAGGCAAGAATACTGGAGTGGGTTGCTGTTTCCTTCTCTGGAAAGAATGAAGAGATGATGCAAAAGCAAAAACAATGCCCAGTCGTGGATGTGACTGGTGATGGAAATAAAGTTGGATGCTGTAAAGAATATTGCATAGGAATCTGGAATGTTAGGTCCATGAATCAAGACAAATTGGAAGTGGTCAAACAAGAGATTGCAAGAATGAACATCAACATTTAGGAATCAGTAACTAAAATGGACTGGAATGGGTGAATTTAACTCAGATGACCATTATATCTACTACTGTGGACAAGAACTCCTTAGAAGAAATGGAGTAGCTCTCATAGTCAACAAGAGTCCGAAATGCAGTACCTGGATGCAATCTCAAAAGTGACAGAATGATTGATGTTCATTTCTAAGACAAACCATTCAATATCACAGTAATCCAAGTCTATGCCCTGACCAGTCATGCTGAAGAAGCTAAAGTTTAACAGTTCTATGAAGACCTACAAGACCTTCTAGAACTAACACCTAAAATAAGATGTCCTTTTCATTGTAGGGGACTGGAATGCTAAAGTAGGTAGTCAAGAAATACATAAAGTAACAGACAAATTTGGCCTTGGAGTACAAAATGAAGCAGTGCAAAGGCAAACAGAGTTTTGCCAAGAGAACACACTGGTCGTAGCAAACACCCTCTTCCAACAACACAAGAGAAGACTCTACACATGGACATCACCAGATAGTCAATACTGAAATCAGGTTGATTATATTCTTTGCAGCCAAAGATGGAGAAGCTCTATACAGTCAGCAAAAACAAGACTGGAAGCTGAGTGTGGCTCAGATCAAGAACTCCTTACTGCCAAATTCAGACTTAAAGAAAGCAAGGAAAACCACTAGACCATTCAGGTAGGACCTAAATCAAATACTTTATGATTATACAGTGGAAGTGACAAATAGATTCAAGGGATTAGATCTGATAGACAGAGTGTCTGAAGAACTATGGACAGAGGTTCATGACATTGTACAGGAAGCAGTGTTCAAGACCATCCCCAAGAAAAAAAAATGCAAAAAGGCAAAATGGTTGTCTGATGGGGCCGAAAGATAGCTGAGAAAAGAAGAGAAGCTAAAGGCAAAGGCAAAAAAGGAAAGATAGACCCCTTTGAATGCAGAAGTCCAAAGAATAGCAAGAAGAGATAAGACAGCCTTCCTGAATGATCAATGCAAAGAAACAGAGGCAAACAATAGAATATGAAATACTAGAGATCTCTTCAAGAAAATTAGAGACACCAAGGGAACATTTCATGCAAAGATGGGCACAATAAAGGACAGAAATGGTATGGACCTAACAGAAGCAGAAGACATTAAGAAGAGGTGGCAAGAATACACAGAAGAACTACATATAAAAGCTCTTCATGACCCAGATAACAATGATGGTATGATCACTCACCTAGAGCCAGACATTCTGGAATGCGGTCAAGTGGGTCTTAGGAAGTCTCACTATGAATAAAGCTAGTGGAGGTGAGGAATTTCAGGTGAGCTATTTCAAATCCTAAAAGATGATGCTGTGAAAGTGTTACACTCAATATGCCAGAAAACTTGGAAAACTCAGCAGTGGCCACAGGACTGGAAAAAGTCAGGTTTCATTCCAATCCAAAACAATGGCAATGCTGAAGAATGTTCAAACTACCACACAATTGCACCCATCTTACATGCTAGCAAAGTAATGTTCAAAGTTCTCCAAGCCAGGCTTCAAAAGTATGTGAATTATAAACTTCCAGATGTTCAAGCTGGATTTAGAAAAGGCAGAGGAACCAGAGATCAAATTGCCATCATCTGTTGAATCATAGAAAAAAAGCAGGAGACTTCCAGAACAACATCTACGCCTGCATCATTGACTATGCCAAAGCTTTGACTCTGTGGATCACATCAAACTGTGGAAAATTCTTCAAGATGGGAATACCAGACCACCTTACCTGCCTCCTGAGAAATCTGTATGCAGGTCAAGAAACAGAACTGGACATAGAACAACAGACTGGTTCCACATTGGAAAAGGAGTACATCAAGGCTTTATATTGTCACCCTGCTTATTTAACTCATATGCAGAGTAAATCATGCAAAATTCCAGGCTGGATAAAGCTAAAGCTGAAATCAGGATTGCCAGGAGAAATAACAATAACCTCAGATATGCCGATAAGATCACCCTTATTGCTGAAAGTGAAGAACTAAAGAGCCTCTTGATGAAAGTGAAAAAGGAGAGTGAAAAAGCTGACTTAAAACTTAACATTCAAAAAACTAAGATCATGGCATCTGGTCCCATCACTTCATGGCAAATAGATGGGGAAACAATGGAAACAGTGAGAGACTTTATTTTTTGTGGCTGTTAAATCACTGCAGATGGTGACTGCAGCCATGAAATTAAAAATGCTTACTCCTTGGAAGAAAACCTATGGCCTACCTAGACAGCATATTAGGAAACAGAGACATTACTTTGTCAACAAAGGTCCGTCTAGTCAAAGCTATGGTTTTTCCAGTAGTTGTGTATGGATTTAAGAGTTGGCCTATAATGAAGACTGAGTGCCAAAGAACTGATGCTTTTGAACTGTGGTGTTGAAGAAGACTCTTGATAGGTCCTTGGACTGCAAGGAGATCCAACCAGTCCATCCTAAAGGAAATCAGTCCTGAATATTCACTGGAAGGACTGATGATGAAGCTGAAACTCTGATACTCTGGTCACCTGATACGAAGCACAAACTCATTGGAAATGATCCTGATTCTGGGAATGATTGAAGGCAGGAGGAGAAGGGGATGACAGAGGATGAAATAGTTGGATGTCATCACTGACTCGATGGACATGAGTTTGAGCAAGCTGTGGAAGCTGGTGATGGACAGGGAAGCCTGGAGTGCTTCAGTCCATGGGGTCATAAAGAGTCAGATATGACTGAAAGACTGAAGTGAAATTTCCTTTCAGGTGAAGAGATTGTAAGTTTGAGGAAAAATATCAATGGTTAGGAAAATGTAATAGCCCTCAATGTAGATTGCCAAAAGTACTGTAAAAAAAAAATAGTTGTCCTCGGAACTACTCAATTTGTTCATCACTTATCTAATATGCAAAGAGAGTTGGAAAGATAAGAATCAAAAATTTAAAAAAGAAACTAAAAAATCATTTATAATATTCTAAATGAATACTTTAATAAATAAAATTTAATAATCAAACTTTAATATTCAATATTTTAATTTAATAAATATAAATACATTAATAAATGATTACAATTAACCTTCACTTTTAAAATCTATTGGGTGATTTTTCAATTTGATTATTAAAGAAATATAATTCTGCACAAATAGAATAAAGTTTATGAACATGTGAACTTTGTACTTTTTATTTCAAACTCAATGTGTTTAGCTTTTATATTTTGGTCTGGCAATCACTAGTATATAAGCTGTTGGAGGGCCAAGATTTTTGTCTGTTTATTAATATATCCAAAAATGTATAGAATAATTTCTGCATAGAAGTAGTTTTTCAGAAAATATTTTTCAAATGAATGAATCCCTTAAAATTAATGAATAAGCAATGTTGGTAATATTCAACAACCATCTGACTTGACAGCCTATTAAAGCACAAATGTGAGCTGAACTTAAAGAGATAGGTGTTATTAACCATTTTTCACATACAATAGAACAGAGTCTCAATGGTTAAATTAATTTTCCAAAGTTGTATAGTTAGCAAATGGTATTGGCTGGATGGCATCACTGACTCGATGGACGTGAGTCTGAGTGAACTCCGGGAGTTGCTGATGGACAGGGAGGCCTGGTGTGCTGCGATTCATGGGATTGCAAAGAGTTGGACACGACTGAGCTACTGATCTGATCTGATCTGATCTGATAGTCAAAATAAAACTCCAGGCTATTTTACTTCAACTTACAGGTTTACTCTGGAAGCATTCATTGCTGCTTAAGATTTCAGATGAATATAAATTTGTTTGGGGGAGGCTGCATCTTTAACATTGATACAAAATATTTATACAAAATATTTCCAGTACAATTATCTTTAGAGTAATAAGAAACATATGCTTGTGTACGTGCTAAGTCACTTTATTCTTGTCTGACTGTTTGTGACCCCATGGACTGTAGCTTGCCAGGTTTCTCTGTCCATGGGATTCTCCAGGCAAGAATGCTGGAGTGCGTCGTCATGCCATCCTCCAGGAGATCTTCCCGACCCAGGGATTGAACCCGTGTCTCTTATGTCTCTTGCTTTGGGAGGCAGGTTTTTACTACTAGCGCCACCTGGGAAGACCTTCTGAGTTGTATGCTCCGTAATTAATTACATGATGTATATACCTGGATGTCTTGTAAGTTCATAGTGATAGTGAAGTCGCTCAGTTGTGTCCGACTCTTTGCGACCCCATGGACAGTAGCCAACCAAGCTCCTCCGTCCATGGGATTTTCCAGGCAAGAATACTGGAGTGGGTTGCCATTTCCTTCTCCAGGGGATCTTCACGACCCAGGAATCGAACTTGGGTCTCCCGCATTGTAGGCAGACGCTTTACCGTCTGAGCCACCAGGGAAGTCCATAGAATTGTAAGTTCATAGAATACCTAATATCCACTTTCACCTATGTAGACTGCTTTTTTCTCAAAAATTATGCTGTAATCTATACAGATTGTAAACCAAAAAAATTTAGCAAAATCATGTTCTTGTTGCCAGTTTTATAAAATCAAAGCAATAATACATTTGTTGAGCCACTTTTTTTCCTACTCCTATCACACTCAAGCCCGTTTGCAGTAATTTATAAATCTCTATATTATAATGGAGTTCCATGAAGGTAGGGACAGGGTCTACTTCGTCTACCACTTAAAATATGTTGCAATGCCTTTAAGACAACAAAGACTGAGTGAATACTTAACAAAAATTCAAAAAAAAAAATTAAAAAGACAGTTTTGTGATATTTAATAGCATCTAAAATAGTAGTGAATATTTAATTCCATGTATGACTGAGGATATGTTGAGAGAGTATTAAAATACATCATTTAAAAAAAATAAAATAAAATACATCATTTTAGTATTTGTTACTTCTAATAATGATTTGTACTATATACCAATTGGAAGAAATATTTTCTATTTTCACTGACAGTTTAAATTTTTATAAAACGTATCTCAAGAATTTTATGATTCTTGCAATGTCTTTCCTGTGTACTGATACCCAGTGCTTGAGGCTGACCATCTGTCCTTTAACATTTAAGATACTGACTGAATTTTGAATTCTGTCAGCATTGATCAATGAGTCTGTCCTCAGGCTATCAAGGAGTCTGTGACCTTCTGCTAAGGTTTTATGTTGGCCAGAGGTCTCCATGGTTCTTTAAGAGCTTTTCTTTTAACAAATATCATGTAATGCTTTGGCAAAGGAAAATGTGATATTAAATGTATAGAAGTGTTATATTCAACATAGGGCTAAGGGTGAATAGCTAAAAGGGAGTTTTGTAGTAGTAACAACTCAGGTCTTTCATTTAAGTGACTCCAGCAATTTTAAATATTGAATTACAAAGATCATACAGCACCCTCAAAATGTTTTTTAATTTCCTTACTTAAAAAATGTTCAGTAGTATAGAGTAGAATAGAATAAAAACCTAGTAATTCTCAGAAATTGTGACTACAGTAGATGAAATATAATTCCCATATTTATTCCTAATTTGATTAATTTTGAAAGGCCTTTGGTCAATGTAAAATTCCTTATACAGGTATAGTAGGAAAAACTTGAACAAATTTTGGTAGAAACATGAGATTCCAACTCTTTACAGCTCTAATGCATGTGTGAGTGTGTATGTGTGTTTTACACTGTATGGCAGGGATAAAAACCAAGCATGTAAGATAACTGAAGTAAATTCAATGTTTATTTCTTACAGATTGTGAGTCATTCAGTTTCCTTTGTTTAACCTTAGGGGATATAACTTTCTTTGGTATCAGTAGGGATTAAAACATTTTGTAACTGCCTCAAGGGAAGCCTAGAAACTTATTTTTGAAAACAATGCAAAATCTTAAGCACAGACAAATACATGTACTTTATAATAGTTTTTTCATTTCTGATCTTGTATGAAATACTATAAGTACAAGAAGTTGTGTTATTTTATAAGCACACTAAATTCATAGAAATTTGAAAACACATATGTGGTACTATTATCATCACCAAGTAAGTCACTAGAGGTAGCATTTGATTTGGAATTTGAATGATCTTTGCTAGACTTATTTGGAGCAGCTGCTAAAAATAACAGTTGTAAAAAAGTATAGTCTACTCTACTTATCCTAGGTTTCCCCATCCTTGGATTCAACCAACTTCAGATAGAAAAATGATAGAAAATAAAGAATATTCCAGAAAGTGTTACAAAGAAAAACTTGCCAAGGAGAGTATTTATATGCCATTTACATTGTACTCTCTAAGAAACCTAGCAATGATTTAAAGTACACAGAGATATAGCAGATTATATGCAAATATCACACTATTCTACAAAAGGAATTTGAGCATCTGCAAATTTTGGTCCTGGAACCAATCCTTTGAGAAAATTAAGGGAAAACTATATTCAAGGTACAAAATATGCTAATAATTAATGATCATTTTAAAAACTTTATTTCAATTAATGTGAATAAATCAGAAACATAATTATCTGAGGTTTATTAATTAATGTATATCCATTAGACACATTAAAATAGACTATAAGGACTACATTTATTACATTTCTTTCTAGTACTGAAAGTATATCTGATAATAAAAATCAAGATTTCAATAGATTGGCACTAGTATAATAAGGAAACTTGATGGAACTGAATGAGATTTAGTCTTTCTTTTTAGGACAGAAAGAATGTAGGAAGGGCAAAAAAAAAAAAAAAAAGCTTTGTCTTGTCTAGATTTAGAATTCAGCATGAACAAAGTCACCCTAAAGGTTTTTTTATTTATCTCATTAATTTCTCCCTTTAGCAAGGTAGGTAGGAAAGCCTTCCTCAGTGATCAATGCAAAGAAATAGAGGAAAACAATAGAATAGGAAAGACTAGAGAGGTGTTTCAAGAAAATTAGAGATACCAAAGGAACATTTCATGCAAAGATGGGCTCAATAAAGGACATAAATGGCATGGACCTAACAGAAGCAGAAGATACTAAGAAGAGGTGGCAAGAATACACAGAAGAACTGTAGAAAAAAGATTGGCACGACCCAGATAATCACGAAGGTGTGATAACTCACCTAGAGCCAGACATCCTGGAATGTGAAGTCAAGTGAACCTTAGGAAGTATCACTACGAACAAAGTTAGTGGAGGTGATGGAATTCCAGTTGAGCTATTTCAAATCCTAAAAGATAATGTTGTGAAAGTGTTGCACTCAATATGCCAGCAAATTTGGAAAACTCAGCAGGGGCCACAGGACTGGAAATGGTCAGCTTTCACTCCAATCCCAAAGAAAGGCAATGCCAAAGAATGCTCAAACTACCACACAATTGTACTCATCTCACACGCTAATAAAGTAATGCTCAAAATTCTCCAAGCCAGGCTTCAGCAATAGGTGAACCATGAACTTCCAGATGTTCAAGCTGGCTTTAGAAAAGGCAGAGGAACCAGAGATCAAATTGCCAACATCCACTGGATCATCGAAAAAGCAAGAGAGTTCCAGAAAAACATCTATTTCTGCTTTATTGACTATGCCAAAGCTTTGACTATGTGGGTTACAATAGACTGGAAAATTCTTCAAGAGATGGAAATACCAGACTACCTACCCGCCTCTTGAGAAAACTGCATGTAGGTCAGAAAGCAACAGTTAGAACTGGACATGGAACTGGTTCCAAATAGGAAAAGGAGTGTGTCAAGGCTGTATATTGTCACCCTGCTTATTTAACTTATATGCAGAGTACATCATGAGAAACACTGGGCTGGATGAAGCACGAGCTGGAATCAAGATTGCGGGGAGAAATATCAGTAACCTCAGATATGCAGATGACACCACCCTTATGGCAGAAAGCGAAGAAGAACTAAAGAGCCTCTTGATGAAAGTGGAAGAGGAGAGTAAAAACATTGGCTTAAAGCTCAACATTCAGAAAACTAAGATCATGGCATCCAGTCCCATCACTTCATGGCAAATAGATGGGGAAACAGTGGCTGACTTTTTTGTTGGTGGGGAGGGGGCTCCAAAATCACTGCAGATGGTTATTGCAGCCATGAAATTAAAAGACGCTTACTCCTTGGAAGGAAAGTTATGACCAACCTAGACAGCATTTTCAAAAGCAGAGACATTACTTTGCCAACAAAGGTCTGTCTAGTCAAGGCTA
Source organism: Bos grunniens (assembly GCF_055505025.1). Lineage (NCBI taxonomy): Eukaryota > Metazoa > Chordata > Mammalia > Artiodactyla > Bovidae > Bos > Bos grunniens. The sequence goes on along the minus strand of NC_141170.1, from coordinate 109,453,932 downwards.
TGGTTTTTCCATTAGTTATGTATGGATGTGAGTGGTGGACTCTAAAGAAAGCTGAGCACAGAAGATTGATACTTTTGAACTGTAATGTTGGAGAAGACTCTTGAGAGTCCCATGGACTGCAAGGAGATCCAACCAGTCCATCCTAAAGGAAATCAGTCTTGGGTGTTCATTGGAAGGACTGATGTTGAAGTTGAAATTCCAATATTTTGGCCACCTGATGTGAAGAACTGACTCATTTGAAAAGACCCTGATGCTGGGAAAGATTGAGGGCAGGAGGAGAAGGGGACGACAGAGAATGAGATGGTTAGATGGCATCACCGACTCAATGTACATGAGCTTGGGTAAACTCCGGGAGTTGGTTTTGGACAGGGAGGCCTGGTGTGCTGTGGTTGATGGGGTTGCAAAGCATTGGACACGACTGAACAATTGAACTGAACTTACCTATCTTATATCTTATTGCTGCTGCTGCTGCTGCTGCTGCTAAGTTGCTTCAGTCGTGTCCGACTCTGACGACCCCATAGACAGCAGCCCACCAGGCACCCCCGTCCCTGGGTCTCCAGGCAAGAACACCAGAGTGGGTACTTAGACTAAATTTTTGTTGGCTCTCTTCAGTGTATACCCAAATATTTGCCTCATTTTCCTCTATCAAAGTTCATCAATGGCTTTTTTCTTTTTGTTTCAAAACACAAGTTTAATTTTTTCCCAAATATGCATACTATTTATCCATGTATTATTCAGTCTATGTATTTAATGCTTATTATTTGCCAGAAATTACTTTGGGTTCTGGAGACATTAAAAATAAAATCTACTCACTCTCAAAAGTTCAGTCATATATCTCAAGTGAGAAATAATTGGTATGAACTGAGAATTATAATGCAGTGAGTTCTAGAGATGGGTATAAGGAATTACCCACATTCCTTGGTTAAACTTCTGATATTGCCATTATTTTAGAGAAAGAGATAATTTATTTTTACTCCACAAGATAGATTTCTTATTTCTTATTATTTCTTATTATTAGATTTACTCATCATAAATCAAATTATAATAAAGCATACCCATAATTGTGCTATCCAGCAATTTCTTTACCTAAGCCTATTTGTCACTGCAAATTGAAAGGTTTAACTTTTCCAGGTTCATCTTGTTTGTTTTGCCTTACCTGGATTTGTTCTTATGGTTCAAGTGATTCTCCTATAGTCATTTTTCCTCATGCTAATCATTATTTTTTGTTATGACCACCTTCAAAAGAGTTTTCACTATTTTTTTTAACAATAATTACTTTAATCTATTTAATTTTTAAATTAAGACTTTACTTTCTAGAGCAGTTTCAGGTTTCAGAGCAGTTTTAGGAGAAGGTACAAAGATTGCCCATATACCTCTCGGCACACATGTGGAACCTCACCCACGACCTACATCCCCAACCAGAGCGGTACATTTTTTATGATTGATGAAGCTACATTCACACATCATAATCATCCAAAGTCTATACTTTTCATTAGGGTTCATTCTTGGTGTTGTACATTCTATGGATTTGTCACAGAATATATATTTCATACAGACAACAAATGTATGACGTGTACTGGTAGATCATCATAGTATCATATGGAGTATTTTAACTGACCTAAAAGTCTGTGCTCCACTTACTTATTTCCCATCCTCCCAAACTAAAATAAGACATTTATTTTAAATTTATTTTAAATGTCTTATTTTAAATGTTTAGTTAAGTTAAAATTAAAGTTGTAAATCAGTTTTTCAATGAATCAAATCAGTTTTCATTTATAACAATGAAATATATGTTCTATTAAAACATACTAAGTGCTATTTTCCCCAAGCTTAGACCCAGCAGGATTCTGCCAGGAGTGTGTTTTTGTACCTGTACATGTGCACCTGTAGACTCACATGAAAAACTTCTTCAAATTTTTCTTTCTTAATTTTATCCCCTCATGAGATTACAGAAAACACTGAATAAACATTTCTCAGTTCAGTTCAGTTCAGTCGCTCAGTCGTGTCCGACTCTTTGCGACCCCAGGAATCGCAGCACACCAGGCCTCCCTGTCCATCACCAACTCCCGGAGTTCACTCAGACTCACGTCTATCGAGTCAGTGATGCCATCCAGTCATTCCATCCTCTGTCGTCCCCTTCTCCTTCTGACCCCAATTCCTCCCAGCATCAGAGTCTTTTCCAATGAGTCAATCTTCTACGTGCTAGTAAATTATCTTTTGTTCATAAAAATATATTAGTAATAAATAAAAACAGAGCTAAGATGCCTGAGGGAGAGGAAGGACCAAACCTAAAATAACTCCTATAGGGAAAAAAGCAATTTAGCTTCATGGACAGCTGCACCTCAGAGATTCAGGCATATGAGCGATTAAAATTAAAGCTGATGATTTAAATATGCCTTAGTAACTCTGATTGATCTTACAGAGCTTCTGTTTACTCTACACCAAGAAACAATTAAGGATCCAGTTTAAAACAAAGTTTATAATCCTTGTTTAATAGATTTTGGTACCTCAGGCAATATAATGCTCTGAAAATGATTAGAATGTGCCCTGTCTTTGTGTAATCAATAAAACCTCTCTAAAATTAGTTAGGTTCTAAGGATTCCTCAGCAGGCTTGACTGTGCTGTGTCTATGAATCCCAAATCAACCATCTGTCATTATTTCCATACACAAGTTTCATTAGATGTCATTCCCATCTCAGCATTAAAGTCAGTTAAATAATAAAAGGAAGAGGCCATATTTTAACAATATGTACTTAGACCAAAACAAGCTACAAAATCTTAACAGAAATATATCAAAATTTAGCATTAAAAAAGATCAGAAAACATACAAATGTGTAAATTCAAGATTATAATGGCAAGATTCTACTGTGACAAATTTTAAAGGGAAGATTGAATCAATTAAAAAAGGTTTGGAAAATACAGAAGAAGAAGAATACCTATTAGATGTGTTTCTTAAAGACATTAATCCTTTTTTATGAAATCTGATACTAGATTTTTAAAATAATGGACCAAGTTTTGACTTTGGAATTAAATTTTAATTCCATTAGAAATTCATGAGTTTGTCATATATGTATTTATAAAAATGTCATGAAAATTCCTTAATTCATTTAAGCTTTATAAGAATTTGATTTTCATTCACAACTGTTAAAAATGTAATATCATTATTTATGCTTGTGTTTATCACTACAGATGGTGACTGCAGCCATCAAATTAAAAGACGCTTACTCCTTGGAAGGAAAGTTATGACCAACCTAGATAGCATATTCAAAAGCAGAGACGTTACTTTGCCAGCAAAGGTTCATCTAGTCAAGGCTATGGTTTTTCCTGTGGTCATGTATGGATGCGAAAGTTGGACTGTGAAGAAGGCTGAGTGCAGAAGAATTGATGCTTTTGAACTGTGGTGTTGGAGAAGACTCTTGAGAGTCCCTTGGACTGCAAGGAGATCCAACCAGTCCATTCTGAAGGAGATCAGCCCTGGGATTTCTTTGGAAGGAATGATGCTAAAGCTGAAACTCCAGTACTTTGGCCACCTCATGCGAAGAGTTGACTCATTGGAAAAGACTCTGATGCTGGGAGGGATTGGGGGCAGGAGGAGAAGGGGACGACAGAGGATGAGATGGCTGGATGGCATCACTGACTCGATGGACGTGAGTCTGAGTGAACTCCGAGTGTTGGTGATGGACAGGGAGGCCTGGCGTGCTACAATTCATGGGGTCGCAAAGAGTCGGACACGACTGAGTGACTGGTCTGATCTAATCTGATATATAGAGTTGTGATTGCATGAAAATGTTCTCACTGTGTTCTCACTGATTTTGTAATTTACATAACAAGACAATATGGAATTCAACTTTTATACATATCAGTTTTATGAAATTGCTACATTTTTTGTAGATTTCCATTTTTGAGCCTAAGAAAAACTATGTAACTCCCTTAGAAAAATGTCAATTTTAGCACTCATATTTCATGAAAATAAATATCTAAATTAACTTATCACTTTTGTAGATATTAATGATTAATCACTTAACTATTTCTCTTGACTACAGTTATTATAATCACTAAGATTAACTTAGGATTTGTCTTTGCTTGGGCTTTATAACAAATTACAACAGACCATATGGTTTGAACAGGGAAAAATTATTCCTCAGTATTCTGAAGACTGGAAGTGCTAGATCAAGTGCCCAGCAGAGTCAGATCCCAGAGAGCCTTCTTTCTATCATGTCCTCACTCAGCCTTTCATAAAGAGGGAAAATTCATCTTTTTATGAGACATGCATCCCATCATGGGGGTTCTACTTTCCTTACCTAATCTAAGCCTAATTACCTTCCAAAGTCTCTGTCTTCAAATACCATCACTCTAGGGATTAAAGTTTCTACATATGCATTTTGGAGGTACACAAACATTCAGTTAAAACTAATGTTAAATAATATATTTAACCACTTACACTAGTTTATTTTACTATCTAGCTTATTATCTGTATAATATACAGATCTTCCTGGCCCAGGGGATTGAACCCACATCTCCTAAATCAACAGGCAGGTTCTTTGCAACCAGCACCACCTGGGAAATTCATGAATAGGTGTATATAGTTCATGTATATATGTGTGTATATATATATATATAGAGAGAGAGAGAGAGAGAGAGAGAAAGAGAGAGAGAGTGCACTATAGATACGGATATAGATATATGTGTGTGTGTGTGTGTGTGTGTATATGTGTGTGTGTGTGTGTTTGTGTATGTCTTCCCTGATGGCTCAAATGGTAAAGAATCTGCCTGCAATGCAGGAGACCCAGGTTTGATCCCTGGGTCGGGAAGATTCCCTGGAGAAGGGAATGGCAAACCACTCCAGTATTCTTGCCTGGAGAATCCCATGGACAGAGGAGCCTGGTGAGCTACAGTCCATGGGGTCACAAAGAGTTGGACACAACTGAAGTGACTTAGCATGCACACATGTGTATATGTATAGATATATGTGTGTATTTTATACAGATAATAAAATAGCAAAATAAACTAGTATAAATGGTTAAATATATTATTTAACTCTGGTTTGGACTGAAAGTTTGTGAGGAAATCCATAAGTAGAAACGCTAACCCCTAAGGTGATAGTATTTGGAGATGGAGACTTTGGAAGGTAATTAGGCTTAGATTAGATCAGGAAAGTAGAACCCCCATGATGGGATTCTTGCCTCGTAAAAAGATATATATACCTATGGGCTTCCCTGATAGCTCAGTTGGTAAAGAACTGCCGGCAGTGTAAGAGACCATGGCTGGATCTCTGGGTTGGGAAGATCCCCTGGAGAAGGGAAAGGCAACCCACTCCAGTATTCTAGTATTCTAGCCTGGAGAATTCCATGAACTGTATAGTCCATGGGGTGGCAAAGAGTCAGACACGACTGATCGAGTTTCACTTTCATATATACATATATATATATATACACATATATGCATGGTGTTTAGCTGCTTATCATGTCCAACTCTTTGTTGACCCCATGGACTGTAGCCTGCTAGGCTCCTCTGTCCATGGAATTTCCCAGGCAAGAACAGGGGAGTGGGTTGTTATTTCCTTCTCCAACATATGGGTGTGGGTGTGTGCTTATTATAATTTTATGTAGTTTTTCTTATTTTTATGAATCTAATTGCTTACTAAATAGCACATGAATAATCATGTGACCAACTGTCTTGTATCTACTTGAGGTCTATCACAGAATTATTTTTTATAATTCTTAAACAAAATGAAGATAAACATATCTTATTATTGTATTACCATTATTCTATTGAATAGCATTGCTATGTATGTGATAAATTTAAATGATTTATTGAATATTCACTATTCTAAGAATTTTATATGGATTGTAACATTTAACACTGACAACAACAATCCTATATTAAATTCTATTAGTAGTCTTATTTTACAGATGAATAAACTGAAATATAGAGGATTATAAGCAGTTTGCTCAATAAAGCACAGCCAGTAATAGTCAAATCTGAGATGCAAACCTGACCGAATTATGATCTGTCTCATGGTTTTCTGCTCTGTGATATCCTAAACCACCTAACAACATCCTGAAAACTACAAAAGTCCTGAATATATAAACTGGAAAGTCTCAGAATTTTTTATTGCTAGCAATGGTGAAACAGCATCATATTAGCTCACAGATCCCTGTAGTGTGTGTTACTACAGGGTAAAAACCATTTTCAGGACTGTGTTCCTTCTTTCTACTTTTTCCTTCCCTCAGACTCCCATTTTCTACTATTTTCAAAGCTTCACACATGCTGGAAAGCCTCTTACTTTATATGTGATTATAGTTTAATAAATAAATGTGGGGACCATGCAATTCACCTTTGTACTTTTTCAGTTACTAGCTTAAGATTAAACTCACCATTTAGACAAAATTGAGGATAACATACTAGAAGTTTAAGGGCTGTGAATAATGATTAGTTGTGATTTCATAATATAAAACCAAGAATTGTATCTCAAGTAACATGATCTGATTTCATGCATAAAATGCAAAAGGAGCACCTTATTACTCATCAGGATATTAATTTATTCTTATATTTTAAAAAGACCAAGAAAGTGCATTTGAAATCTTATTAATAAAAAGTAATTTTAAGTTATGGTAAATAACAGGATTAACACTGTTATTTTTCACTGTTTCTCCCAGTACGCCTACTTGTCCTGAAGAGGCTGCAATAGTAAAAATTACATATCTTGGCGTTTTCATTGACAAATTGCTTTAAACCAATGAGATGCACTCACGTGAGAGTTTGATGGTCTACTAGCCTTCTGTTTAGTTTTCTGTCAACAAACACGCTGGTAGAGACCTTGTGGAGACCTAGGATCTTAGAGAATAACAATCCAGGGGCTAGACCCTAGCAGGAGGGCAAAAGGCCAAGAGGTAGTGGCAAGGAGAGCCTTGAAGAGTCTCCTTAATCCCCTCCCTCACAGCAGTCAGAAGCAGAAGCTCCTCCAACAAGCACTGTCCTGACATCCTGGAGTTATTTTTGGAGAATTTGCTGAGAACCAATTCCTATATTCTGCAATTAATTCTCAAACTTAAAAAAAATTTCTGTTTAAAATATTAAGAAACACTTTTTCTGCAATGGAATCCTAACGATGCTAAATGATAAACAATGGTCCAATGTTTACGCTAACACAGAAAACACTTTTTAATACAGAAATATGTAGCATGGTATATATAATGGGTTTTATAGTGTTCATATTGTTTTCCATATCATACCTCTAAGCTATGAAATAATTTAAGAAGAGCCTATTATTTGGGTTAAACTTTTAAAATACTTTAGAAGTAGTATTTTCAAAGTAAAATTGCATTTGAAATTAATTAGTGCAGCTACTTGAACAATCTGAATATATATCTGCATAAATAGTTGGTTATAAACTAGCACAATTTCTTTCAACAAAATAAAATGAATAACTTTTATTTTATAATAAATAATAACATCAACCTTCAAGATGAATTTCCTTTCAAGTTGTTCTTCAAAACAAATAGACAAATATTTACATTGCATTAATACTTGTCAAATGACAGATTAACTTCAATCACAACAAAAACATTTATGTTTCTTAGAAAATCACCAAGCATAAACAAAATACTCTTAATATCCTTGTTTAATGGAAATTTGGCATATTTGGATAGTATAACATGCTATTGCCAGCATCTAAAATTTATCCCTGCTATTGTGTAATTTACTCATATCCCAAATGACTGGATGTTGGAATACCACTAATAAATAGATCAGTATGTGTAGAAATCTGGTCTTTCCAGGTTGCCAAGGGGTAAAGAATCTGCCAGTGCAGGAGATGTGTGTTCAATCCCTGGGTTGGGAAGATGCCCTGGAGAACTAAATGGCAACTCACTGCAATATTCTTGTCTGGGAAATCCCATAGACAGAGGAGCATGGTGAGCCACTGTCCATGGATTGCAAAGAGTCAGACACGATTTAGTGACTAATCAACAACAATGAATAGAAATCTATCTTTCTGGAGCATACTTAGAAAATTTATAAAGAATCATATGCTATTCAGCCATGAGTATTCATTCATTGGGATTTTTGAGCACCAATAACATAGGTTCCTTTCCTGGCATTTTGTGAGTCCCTTTGTTACAATAAAAGTGTGGTAAAACATACATATGCACATAAATAAAAATGTAAATATGGCCTAATTATGTCAATAAGAAATTCCTTTTTGTAATAAAATAATGTCTTATATTTCCCATCCTCCTCCTACTATTTTTTTTACACCCTGACACTTGCTCTTCACCAGCCCATAATTATATATGATAAAATGTGCTATCAAGAGTTCCTCTAACTAGTTTGGTTTTTCACTTCACTGAAGGGAATAAAGTTACTGAACATTGATCTGGCTTGCCTAAGGAACAGGAAAGGCTCTCTCGTGCCATGCTGACTTGTAACACTGCATATCATAACATCTGACTCCTTAAATTCTGTTTTAATAGTAAATCAAAATTTTAGTAAACCTGAGAAAATACTGAATTTTCTTTTTTTTTTTCAGGCTTTGAAGATGTACAAACTATTTGATTTGCCTTTGCTCAAGAGATACTTTAAAATAATTGTAAAGGTACCATTGTCTTCAAGTGAATGCATAACATCTAAATATTACCATGGGCCTGAATTTGTTTTGAGATATCTCCAATATTAATATTAATTCTATCCTACTAGGGTCCTATGCTTATGACCTCATTTAACCGTAATTACTTTCTTGGAGGAGCTATCTCCAAATATAGTCAAATTGGGAATTAGGGCCTCAACTATGAATATGATTGCTTCTTATTCTATTACAGAGCTTTGAAATGGAAAGTCAAAAATCCACATTAGTCACAGACCAAATTCTGAAGAAATCTTTGACGATATTTGGTAATTTCGCATCATTACACCATTGTCCTCCAAACTCCCTCTCTGTTCATGCTTCTTTTGATGCATATATTTTTTTTTTCTTACATACATTTGGGCCCTGTGTGCCTGCATCAGATCCCAGAGGATCTAGGACTATCTTCATTGACTTAGTACTGAGATTCACTCTTCCTAGTCAATGGTCTGGTAGATGAGAATTGTAACGGCATTCATCAGACTTAGCACACCTATCTGGCTACTGAAACCACTGCCTGCTTTGTTCTGGGTCATAACATAGTCTGAACCCAACTTGAAGCTGGAGGAAAAGTGACTTTATTAATTTAGGTCAAAACACTGGTTTGCAAAAGAAGGAACTAGGTAAGATCGGATATAGAAAGACTCTTAAAAGGCAAACAGAAGGTATCTGGCACACCATTATGTACATATAATGGTAAATGATGCAGGAGTTGTAAGTTAGGAAAGAATTCCTAAAAGAGAAATCATTTATGTAATCAACAGTAGTCAGTTTTAATTCTATTTAATTTCTACCATGGCTATAATCACATAAAGCTAGTAAGAAATATGTTGACATAAAATATATTCTTTAATCAATTAAATATTTTTAAGTTGCAAAAGATTTATGTTTAACTCTAAAATAAGTAATTTGATAAAATTTACCTGATCAGACATGAAGAAAACCTAACAAAAGCAATCCTTCTGACAACAGAAACATGAGACAATAAAAGGAAATAAAAGGTATATACATCAGAAAGGAAGAAATAAAATTGTCTTTGTTCTCAGGGGGGCATGGTTATCTATGTATAAAACTTTATGGAATCAACAACAGCAACCAAAAAATAAATAAATAAAATTTAGGAACTAATAAGTGATTATAGAAGGGTGACAGAATACAGGTTTGTTATCATTTAGTTGCTAAGTTGTGTCGAACGCCTTTGTAGCCCACCAGGCTGCTCTGTCCATGGGATTTCCCAGGCAAGAATACTGGAGTGGGTTGTCATTTCCTACTCCAAGGGATCTTGCTGACCAAAGATTCAAATCCATATCTCCTGCACTGGCTGGCAGATTCTTTACCACTGAGCCACCTAGGATACATGGGTATTATGCAGTAGTCAACTGGTTTCCTATATACTTTGTTGTTGCTGTTTAGTAGCTCCATTATATCCAACTCTTTTGTGATCCCAAGGACTGTAGCCCTGCAGGCTCCTCTGTCCATGGGATTTCCCAGGCAAGGATACTGGAGTGGGTTGTGATTTCTTTCTCCAGGCAGTCACCCCGACCCAGGGATCGAAAACACATCTCCTGCACAGGCAGCCTGATTGTCACTGAGCTTAACAACAAACAATTCAAAGTTAAAAACACCACACCATTCACAATAGAATCAAAGCAAGCAAACCAAAACAAAAAGCCCAAAAGATGTATAAATCCTATGCAGAAAGCTCTACTATACAGTCCGTGGGATTTTCCAGGTCAGGATACTGGAGTGGGTAGCTGTCCCCTTCTCCAGGATAAAAGTCAATAAATGACATAGAATAAAATTTTAAAAAGGGGAAAAACATACCATGTTCTTGGTCTACAAGATACAATATTGTAAAGATGTCAATTCCCCCAAATTGAGGTGACATTAAAAAAGCAACAACTACAACAAAAAACCTTAACATAATCATTTTTCCTATTGGAAAGAAAATTAACAGTCAGACCTTTTGAATCACAGTACTTCCTTTAGACACTTTTTTTTTTTTTTTTTTTAGAAATGTGGTTTATATTTTCTCTATAGGACAAGGAGGAATTAGGTGAGTGTATGTGTTGTGCATATGTTTGTACATATAGTATAAAATCTTAGGTAGAGAAAAAAATTATTTTCAACCTATGGTGGGACTTTTCTTGTTAGTCTAAGAAAAAATTCTGAACACTAATTTATTTATTTTTTTCATTTTTAACACTGCACCATTCCACACATGTGATCTTACTTTCTGCAGAATTATTTACTGCTGCTCTAACTTTTCTCCTTCTTATGCAGATAAATGACATAATGTTCCCTCATTCTCTGTCCTTGGGGTCTTCATATGCAGCATGTATGGCAGCTGTGATTTCTTTAGTTAATTGAAAACCCTCAAAGAAGAAGTCTTTGGCCATACTAAGCCCTTAGTCTGGTCATAAAGCAAAAACTATCATAAGGATATTTTAGAGGGCATATTTATTTTAAGTCAAGCTTCTAGGCTCAATATCAACAGTGCTAGACACTTTTAATGATAAGGAATATCTTGACATTTTCTTTCTGAGTACATAGTGTCATCTGTCATCACAGGAATCTAATGATTTCAAAAGGTAGGTGCTGCAAAGCAGAGGCTGAAGTAATTTTCTGTCTCTGGAAAAAGCTCAGTGAAAAGAAGTAAAGATCAAGTACTTTCAAACTAAAATGAAATTCTCTTGTAAATATTTAAGATAAATGGAGATATGTTGAATAGGAGTATATGAAGTTGACCTTTTGGTAGAAATAAATAGCATCATAATAAACTATATGCTTTGTAGAGTATCTTTCAATCTAAGATAATAATTATTTGATCCATAAATTCAAATAAATATGGATAATTTTGAGATGGACATTTTAAACCTTAAGATGGCATTTATGCCTATCTAATTCACTTTTTTGAAAGACTATACATAGGATTGTATCTGTACTTCACTACTAACATTTCTGGGTCAATTTGGGTAAATTGTATAACTGATAATGCATCAATTTCATTACCCATAGATTGGGTATAATCATACAAGTCTCATATTATTTGAATGACATTAAATAAGAAAATCAATTATAAGGAATTTAGAAAGTACCAGTTTTATAAATACTCAATAACTTTGAATTATCTGTATTAAAAATCAAAATATATTAGTAACTGTGGAATAGTTTATATGAATTAAAATTTTTCAAATTGGTAATTGGTAAAATCTCATAGGTTGTGACACTTTTTGCTGAATTTGAGCCATTATTTTTGTATCACATTTTAGGTATAAGCTTCCAAAATATACAAGTTTTATATAACTTACAAATATCTAATAAAATCTATAAAATGTGATTTTAAAATATATTACATATATATGTGTACATATGTGTGTTTATGTGTATATGTCTTATATGTATATAATGTGTGTGTGTGTGTGTGTGTGTGTCTATATAAAAAGTCCAGGGCTTTAGAAGATGGAAGCAATGAAAACAGGAATCCAGCATCCCATTCTTCCAATACTCTTCTCCCTAGTGTTGTTGTACAAAGAAGTCATATAAGGTTCTAAATTTAGCAGATTAAAACCCTCATGTACTTTTGGTGATAGTGTAAACTGATACAGCCACTATGGAAAACAGTATGGAGTTCTTTAAAATAATAAACCTAGAACTACCATGTGACCCAGCAATCCCACTGCTGGTCATACACCCAGAGAAAAACATAATTCAAAAAGACACATATCCCTCAATATTCATTTACAATGAACATGATTATGTTCACTATTTACAATAGTGTAGCACAATTTACAATTGCCAGGACATAGAAGCAACCTCAATGTCCATCAACAGAGGAATATATAAAGAAGATGTACATATGTACAATGGAATATTATTCAGTCATATAAAGGACTGAAATTGGGTCATTAGTAGTTCAGTTCAGTTCAGTTCAGTTCAGTCGCTCAGTTGTGTCTGCCTCTTTGCGACCCCATGAATTGCACCACACCAGGCCTCCCTGTCCATCACCAACTCCCGGAGTTCACCCAAACTCATGTGCATCAAGTCAGTGATGCCATCCATCCATCTCATCCTCTGTCGTCCCCTTCTCCTCCTGTCCCCAATCCCTCCCAGCATCAGAGTCTTCCAATGAGTCAACTCTTCCCATGAGGTGGCCAAAGTATTGGAGTTTCAGCCTCAGCATCAGTCCTTCCAATGAACACCCAGGACTGGTCTCCTTTAAGATGGACTGGTTGGATCTCCTTGAAGTCCAAGGGACTTTCAAAAATCTTCTCCAGCACCAGAGTTCAAAAGCATCAATTATTTGGCTCTCAGCTTTCTTCACAGTCCACCTCTCACATCCATACATGACCACTGGAAAAACCAATGTGGGTTAACCTTGAAAGTGTCACACAGAGTAAAGTAAGTCAGAAAGAGAGAAACAAATACCATATTTTAACACATATATGTGGAATCTATAAAAATGGTAGAGATGATCCTATTTGTAAAGCACAAGTGGGGACACAGACATAGAGAATACATGTATGGAATCCAAAGGGGAAAGCAGGGGGATGGGAGGAGTTGGGAGATTGGTACTGACATATATACACAAGTGATACCACGTATAAACCAGATAACTAATGATAACCTACTGTATAGCACAGGGAACTCGACTCAATCCTCTGTGGGACTTAAATGGGAAGGAAATTTTAAAGACGGAATATATGCAAACACACAGCCATATTCACCTTGAGTACACACCTGACTCATCTTGCTGTACAGCAGAAACACACATAAGCAACTATATTCCAATAAAAATTAATAAAAAAGAATTACTTTCAGCTAATAGATATCACACTGAATAAAAATGTCCCTCAAGCACAGTCAGAGCAGTTCAGTTTGCAGATGATTCATTGAGTGCCCTGTGAAAGAGCAGCTGGGCTACATTCTCATTCTCTCTGAAGTTATAATTCCAGGCAAGTGCCATATGGATTGTGCATTAGACAAGGTTTTGTCTGGAACACTGCCAGATGTCATTGCACAGAGATTTCATGAGTCTTTATTGCAGCATTCTGTGGATAGATTTCTTTATGGAACTGAGAATGATTTTTAAAGTTATTTCTGAATAAACAAAAATGTAACGGGAATAAATTGGTGCTGGCAGACCAGTTTTTTCTATTTGTTTACTTTGGTTTAGTGTGTTTGATCATCTTGTTTTGGGAGTTGTATAATAAGGATTAATAGGATTGCCTTCCATCAATAATTGAAAAAAAATTCTAGATTAGCAACATCAGTTACAAAAGACATATATGTTTATAGTCTAGAAAGTGATAGAACCAAATAGCACTGATTTTGGCATATTGTACTATAGCCCTGAACCATCTGCTAAGGACCTGATGCAGAGATCAATGTATGACTTGCCTCGGGCAGTCCAAGGCATCCTCTCCATTTAGACATAGGGAAGCTAGAGTGCTGATGTTATTAAAGGATAATTACTGTCTTTGGGGAATCTTTATTTTATAACATGGTGTGCAAAGAGTTTCCTTCAAAGAATTTTTGCTGATCAACTTTGTTTTTAGTTTGTTGTTTCAGCTCTTGCAGTTCTATTATGAATAGTTCTAGGGTTGTGTCCTCAGAGATTCCCAGCTGAGTCTAATAATGGGCATGTGCTGACTGATTTAAAATCTAGCACAAGTAAATATGACACTTCTTAAAACATCAATAAATATTTATGACATATTATTTTATTGCAGTTAGAAAAGTATGCTATGACCTCCCCTTTGAAAAGCAGTTTATTGGTTGCTTTCAACAACTTTTACAGATTTTGAGATTCCTTCAAATGTAGCTATACTTGTTGATAGAAAATTTTCTTTGTGACTGCACATGAAACTACTAATTTTCTATTTCAATTCCAAAATATGTTTCTGACTCTTAAAAAACTGACCACCTCAAATAGTTTTATGTCTTCAGTTGTAACAACCCGAAACATAGTTTTTCATCAATTAAAAAACTTCCCTTAAAAGAGAAATAATTTTATCTGAATAAAAGCAAAAAATTAAAGCTTACTGTTACTCACTTCTTGATATGATGTGAAAGCATAATGAGTTTTATTTTTCCCTCTGCTCTAAGAGGGGATTCTCTGATAGCTCATTTGGTAAAGAATCTGCCTTCAATGCAGGAGACCCTGGTTAGATCCCTGGGTCTGGAAGATCGCCTGGAGAAGAGGAAGGCTACCCATTCCAGTATTCTGACCTAGAGAATTCCATGGACTCTATAGTCCATGGGGTTGCAAAGAGTTGGATACGACTAAGTGACTTTCACTTTCACTGCTCTAAGAGGAGTTTAATAACATGACTCAAGAAGGTAGCAGATGACGACTCTTTAGCCCCTTCCTGAATTATCAGCTCCTTGAGACATCTTCTCTCCTATTGCTACTTTCAGTGTTTAAATCATCAAATCCAGAACAAGTCATCAGGTAAAAATAAGTGTGAGAAAATATAGTGCTGTGGTGCATAGGCAAAATAAATTGCTAGAAGACTCAGTGGTCAACTTAAAATGTAATATGAAAAAGTGAATTGGCAGTTTATATGTTAATAAATGATAATCTAAGGAAAAATGAAGAACCTGTCCACTATGTAGAAAATTATGTCATGAGTGAATAACCTGTTTAATTTCATATTTACTATGCCTTCAATGTTCATTAGCAATACCATAACCTATAGAATTAAGAAAATTATAAAAAAATAAAATTACAACATAAATACACAGAAAGCATGTTTTCCTTTTGGTGGAGGGTTCAGTTCAGCTCAGTTCAGTTGCTCAGTCATGTCTGACTCTTTGTGACCCCATGGACCACAGCATGCCAAGCCTCTGTTCATCACCAACTCCCAGAGTTTACTCAAACTCATCTCCATTGAGTCAGTGATGCCATCCAACCACCTCATCCTCTGTCTTCCCCTTCTTCTCCTGCTTTCAATCTTTTGCAGCATCAGGGTCTTCTCAAATGAGTCAGCTCTTCGCATGAGGTGGCCAAAGTATTGGAGTTTCAGCTTCAATATCAGTCCTTCCAATGAACATTCAGGATGATTTCCTTTAGGATGGACTGGATGGATCTCCTTGCAGTCTAAGGGACTCTCAAGAGTCTTCTCCAACACCACATTTCAAAAGCATCAATTTTTCAGCACTCAGATTTCTTTATGGTCCAACTCTCACATCCATACATGACTACTGGAAAAACCATAGCCTCAACTAGATGGACCTTTGTTGGCAAAGTAATATCTCTGTTTTTTAATATGCTTTCTAGATTGGTCATAACTTTTCTTCCAAGGAGTAAGTGTCTTTTAATTTCATGGCTGCAATCGCCATCTGCAGTGATTTTGGAGCCCCCCAAAATAAAACCAGACACTATTTCCATTGTTTCCCCATCTATTTTTCATGAAGTGATGGGACCAGATCCCATGATCTTAGTTTTCTGAATGTTGAACCTTAAGCCAACTTTTTCCACTCTCCTCTTTCACTTTCATCAAGAGGCTCTTTAGTTCTTCTTCACTTTCTGCCATAAGGGTGATGTCATCTGCATATCTGAGGTTATTGATATTTCTCCCAGCCATCTTGATTCCAGCTTGTGTTTCATCTAGCCCAGCATTTCTCATGATGTACTCTGCATATAAGTTAAATAAGCAGGGTAACAATATACAACCTTGATGGACTCCTTTCCCAATTTGGACCCATTCTGTTGTTCCATGTCCAGTTCTAACTGTTGCTTCCTGACCCGCATACATATTTCTCAAGAGGCAAGTCAGGTGGTCTGGTATTCCCATCTCTTTCAGAATTTTCCATAGTTGATTGTGATCCACACAGTCAAAAGCTTTGGCATAGTCAATAAAGCAGAAATAGATGTTTTTCTGGAACTCTCTTGCTTTTTCAATGATCCAGCAGATGTTGGCAATTAGATCTCTGGTTCCTCTCGGTGGAGGGTAGGCAAAGGTAATTAAATAGGTGACTAGCTAAATCATCTTTTTTGTTTTTTTTTCCTTCCCTTCCCTTCCTTCCTTCCTTCCTCTTCTCTCTCTTCCTTTCATGTTCCCTGTACATTAATGCTCCTCATTATGCATTTAAAATGTTTATATCTGAACAACAACAAATTGCAGCACTTTGGACTAATCAAAGTTCTTCGCTTTACCATTATGTTTTGAATGATTCCAAGTGATTATATTTAAAGCAAGGTACCTCAAAATCAGTACATTTTCCTATTGCATGTTTGTTTATTTTTGCCACATTATTTTATATTTTTGGATAACCTATCAATCTCAGTCAAAAGTTATATAGATCATGAAATCATTGAAAGATGTGTTTTATTCAAAACATCAAAGACCATTGAGTATAGACCGTGGATATGGCAATTTCAACATTTAACTTACTACTCCAAATCTAGTCAGGTTGACAGTGAATAGAATTTATTATCTTGGACTAACTAGTAAGTAACTAGTAAGAAATTAGTTGGTGATATTTACCCTATTCCTAGTGATGGACAGAAGATAGTTAAATAATATTTTGTGAGGGGCCAAAGAGATATAAAGATATAAGGCAATTGACATAAATGTCTGCCTTAGAGAAGTCAAAAGTTAAATGGACTTGAGAAATATTTCAACTTTTTTCAGGCAATACTAACAAATTTTGGGTAGAATTTGAATATATAAATATATACACTTGTATATACCATATATCATTAATGTTATATAATCATGAATACATAAATATATACTTATGAATACATGGGGTTTCCCTGGAGGTTCAGATAGTAAAGAATCTGCCTGCAATGCAGGAGACCTGGGTTTGATCCCTGAGTCGGAAAGATCCCCTGAAGAGGGAATGGCAACCTACTCCAGTATTCTTGCCTGGAGAATTCCATGGACAGAGGGGCCTTGGAGGAATACAATCCATGGGGTCCCAAAGAGTCAGACATGACTGAGCAATAAACACTATATCATGAATACATAATATATATTATACATGATTATATAAAGATATAAAATATGTAAAGATTTAAATATAAATACTCAAATAGGTTAGTCACTAAAAAATAAAATTCTGTAAATATTTCAAAAGATATAAAATACTACTTGCTGAGCTTCTAGATTCAGGAATTAGGTTTTTTTTTTTAATCTTAATATTATTGACTTAGAGTATGAGTGTTTATTAAATAATTTTATATTTTCAGGCATCAAAGCAAAATTTTCATTTGATAAAGTTAAACAGGCATGAAAGCCTTTATTTAAGACTATAGCAATAGAAGAGAGATGTCAGAACCCAGTCTGAGCCCTACTCCATTGAACTAAAGACAGTAGTTTTTTCAAGAGCTGGAGTTAGGAGGCAATCTTAGGCCATCAGTGTTTGCTGACTGACCTTTTCCAAAGGAAAAACAAACTTTCTATTACTTTCATGGCAAGAGGTAGTTTAATGATTTGGAGTAAGGTGTTCACTGAAGTTAAGGTTCTATCCTCCCATGTAAACTGGGACAGAGGTAGCATTACCTTTCTTGATGATTATATTTCAATAGCGAGTAGCAGGGGAGCTTCTGGGTCCTTGAGAAAGACAGTTCTGGAATGCAAAACTGACAAGAGACTTCTTAAAGACCTGCGTCTCAAGAGGACGGGGAAAACGTTTACAAGTTTTCCAAAGTAAATGCTCTAAGAAAAGGGAGGTTAGGATCCTAGAGTCAGGAAGTTTGTCTTCTATTTAGTCAACCTGAGGGCAACACTCAGGCAACTCTGGTCAGTGGTGTGCTTAAGGAACAGAACTTTCTGTTTAGGCAAATACAGTAATTGATGTAGTATGCAGATTATTTGTGGTTGACTCAAAATCAAAATTTCAATGCAAATATCATAGAGTAAAATTTCTAATACCTAATATATGGCATAAAATATACAGAAGATTCTTTGGAGTGTTTCATGGCCTTGGAGTTATAAAGTGACTCAAATAACAAAATGTTGTTAAGTAGTAAAAGTGAAAGTGAAAGTGAAAGTCATTCAGTAGTGTTCAATTCTTTGTGATCCCATGGACTGTAGCCTGCTAGGTTCTTCTGTCTATGAAATTCTCCAGGCCAGAATACTGGAGTGGATAGCTGTTCCCTTCTCCAGGAGATCTTGCCAACCCAGCGACTGAACTCATGTCTTCTGCAAGGCAATGGCAACCCACTCCAGTACTCTTGCCTGGAAAATCCCATGGACAGAGGAGCCTGGTAGGCTGCAGTCCATGGGGTCGATAAGAGTCAGGCACGACTGAGCGACTTCCCCTTCACTTTTCACTTTCATGCATTGGAGAAGGAAATGGCAACCCACTCCAGTGTTCTTGCCTGGAGAATCCCAGGGACGGGGGAGCCTGGTGGGCTGCCATCTATGGGGTCGCACAGAGTCGGACACGACTGAAGCGACTCAACAGCAGCAGCAGCTTCTGCATTGCAGGCGGATTCTTTACCATCTGAGCCACCAGGGAAGCCCAAGAATTCTAGAGTGGGTAGCCAATAGGGTACCTTCCTGACCCAGGAATTGAACCAGGTTCTCTTGCATTGCAGGTGGATTCTTTACCAGCTGAGCTACCAGGGAAACCCTGTTAAGTATTAGTTGATATCTTATCTTGATAATACCAAATCATAGGACTGTCAGTTTTCAAGTGAAAGGAATTATTCAAATGTAACTTATACTATATATATATATGTGTGTGTGTGTGTGTGTATGTATGTACATATATACATACTGTATATATATAGTATGTATACACTATACTATACTACATATGCATAGTACATGTATACATAGTATAGTATTTATACTTTATATATATGATATAAATAAGAAGAATCACAAATGTTTATTAGAATCATTATATGTCAATTCATCTAGGCTATAATTTTGGAAGAGATAATCTAGTTTAAAAAATACTACTATATAAAGAATGTCACATATTATGCTGTAACAAAGTGATACACATTAAACCTATGGATCTGATCATTTGGAAGCAGAAAGTATCCAAGAAGACACTCTTTATTTCTGTCAACAAGAATCAGTTTCTCTGAGCTAAAGTCCTATTCTTTCCATAAATTGTTGAACTGAAAAGTCTTTAGAAATAACTTTTCTTAGATTTCCTTCTATCTTACCTAATTTGGAGGGACAGTTCTGTTTATGAAACTTCATATTCAAGACACATTAACTACTTTCAAATTCCTGATGATATTAGTGGCTTATTATCAGAAATATTGGCAATTTAGGGTTATCTCATTAAGATTCTATGTGTTTTCTCTTTAATTACTGATAATGTAGGATATAGCGAATCAAATAATTCTGCAAAAGACATTTCTGAACTAAATTGAGGAGTTGAAGATGAAGCTCTTCAAAACTTGCATACTCAAGTTCATATTAATAGCTTTATCAAATTGAAAGTATAAAATGGACTTTAAAAGGCAAAAGATTTCTGGTTTCTGTCTGGAAAGTAAAATTTTAAAAGGACATTTTCCTGTTGTTATAATAATAACAATAAAAATCAAGGCATCTTCAAATTCACAAATTTTTAATCCTATTAGAGAGTGAATGTCACAGAGCAACAAACTAACCTGAAATTTAAGGGGAAAAAAAAGTGCTTTCAGAGAAAAGAGAATATGAATACTTGCTTACTTGGGGTAGATGCCTCTGGAAACCAGTAAGAAGAGTTGAGCAGAAATTCTTAAGGAACTGAAAAGGGTAAGTATGGGTTAGCAAGAAAATTAGAAGCTCTGGGAGTTGGACATGCAAAAGAAATTTTCATATAGCTTGCAGTCATCTCTCCCCAAATAAGACAAGACCCTTAATAAAAATATCATTGTGAAACCAGAGTCAGAGTGTCTTGTGCTGAAGCCTAGGATGAGGAGAGCAGTGACTACAGTGAAGAAACAGAATCTGCCTAGATTCATTCTTCCAATCTCTCTTATTGAACATTCAAAAATCGTGAACTACTAAGAGAGGACAGCAAGCATTACTGCCTTTGGGCATTGTGGAAAACCCACTGCACTTAAGGAAAAGAAAAAGAAAAAAACCATCTATTACTAGCCAGGGAAGGAGTACATGCTTGGTCCATAACTAAGTTGAGAAGGAGAAAGACTTCTGAACATTCCCTACAGAAACAGTAATTGCCTAAGTCAGAGGCTGAACCAGAATTTGAGTAGACTTCCCACAGTCACCGAGAAGCTAATAAACATAGAGCATAAAGTAACAGTGAAATACTGAGGGAAAATAGAGGTCTGTCAGCACAAACTGCGTGTTAAACAGAGAGTAAGAGAACTCTCTGGTAAGCAGTCTCCATTTTAAACACGGGTGACCTTAGAAAATTTGAACCCTATGATATGCTGCGGGTAAGCTACAACAAATTCCAAACCCAGCTCACCTACCAACAAGATTGACTCAAATCCCCACACAAAAGATCTAGAAGAAAGTTTTGCATATTTCATAACATACTAATAGATATTATTTACATATGTTTCTACTACACTATGTAAGATGTCTGACTTTCAAAAGAAATACTTAGGCAGCATCAGATCAGATCAGTCGTTCAGTCGTGTCCGACTCTTTGCGACCCCATGAATCGCAGCACGCCAGGCCTCCCTGTCCATCACCAACTCCCGGAGTTCACTCAGACTCACGTCCATCGAGTCAGTGATATCATCCAGCCATCTCATCCTCTGTCATCCCCTTCTCCTCCTGCCCCCAATCCCTCCAAGCATCAGAGTCATTTCCAGTGAGTCAACTCTTTGCATGAGGTGGCCAAAGAACTGGAGTTTCAGCTTTAGCATCATTCCTTCCAAAGAAATCCCAGGGTTGATTTTCAGAATGGACTGGTTGGATCTCCTTGCAGTCCAAGGGACTCTCAAGAGTCTTCTCCAGCACCACAGTTCAAAAGCATCAATTCTTCGGCACTCAGCCTTCTTCACTGTCCAACTCTCACATCCATACATGACCACAGGAAAAACCATAGCCTTGACTAGACGAACCTTTGTTGGCAAAGTAATGTCTCTGCTTTTGAATATGCTATCTAGGTTGGTCATAACTTTCCTTCCAAAGCATACACAATGTCAAAAAAAAAAAAAAAGGCATCAACACTGTATCAAAAGAAAAAGAGAACAGAACCAGACTCAGATATGAAACATATGGAGATGATCAGAAAATTTTAAACAGAATTTAAAATAACTGTAATTAACATATTAAAGACTCTAATGACCAGGTAGACAAAATGCAGATTGATTCCAGCAAAAAAGGAAACTATGAAAAAAATCTGGAAATGATAAAAATGGAAAACATAATAACAGTAATAAAAAAAAATGCCTTTTGTGAGCTCATCAAAAGATATGACATGGCCAAGGAAAGAACCAGTGAGCTTGAAGATAGGTCAGTAAAATTATAGAGAAAAGAAAGTAGTGAAACCATCAAAATACACAGGAGTTAGAGAATCCAAGAGCCATGGGGAGATATCATATATACATGTGTAATTGAAATCTCAAAGAAGAAGGGAAAGATAACTGGAGAGAAGAAAAATTTGAATGAAAAGTAACCAGTAATTCTCCAAAATTAATAACAGACACAAAACCACAGATCTAAGAAGTTCAAAGAATAACAAATGCAATAAATTCACACACACACATACACAATCATATTCAAACTGCTGAATCAGTCATATATCTATAGTAATATTTTCTCCATTTCTTCATAGATTCATCAAATTTCAAAATATAGAGAAAGCCTCTCCATTTCAGAGGTAAGAAAATTGAAATCCATAATAGAAACTTGCTCAAATTGAAAATGTTTTGACATTTTATGACTAACAAGTGTTTAAACTATAATTACTATTAAAATTGTTAAAAATACCAGCCAAGGACAACATATACAAATATTTGGTAGTGACTGGAAGCACAATAAAGATAGTTTAGAAATAGAATGTGATGTAACAATACATTTTCCATTTTGGAGGAGTAAAAACTGAAAGAATGTAATAATTTTGTTTGAATTATTACACTAAGAGTTTAGATTAAATATTAGAGAAGACATTTGACAAAAGAACCAGAGTCCATCCCTCACTTTTCTCAATTCTGGTCTCTCCCTTTTATCCAGCTGTTAATATGTTTTAATTTTATAATATTAATATAGCCTCTAAATTATGCTAACTTAGAGCTATAAGAAAACTTTAAATATAAACTTAGGCCAATGTATTAGTGAGAGTTCTTCAGAAAAATAGAACCAATAAGATATATTCAGGTCCTCAAGGGATTGGGTAATGCCAATTCACATTGGCGAGAGAAATTTGCATTACTTAGTCTCTGATTCAATGCTAATCTCATTCAGAAAAAAAATTGTTTAGCCAAATATCTGGGCACCCTGTGTCTTGGTCAGGTTGACATTAAATTGCCATCATAAATCCACTCTTTATAAACTTTAATCCATTTTGAGATCTTTAATCCATTTTGAGTTTATTTTTGTATATGGTATTAGAAAGTGTTCTAGTTTCATTGTTTTACAAGTGGTTGACCAGATTTCCCAGCACCACTTGTTAAAGAGATTGTCTTTAATCCACTGTATATTCTTGCCTCCTTTGTCAAAGATAAGGTGTCCATATGTGCGTGGATTTATCTCTGGGCTTTCTATTTTGTTCCATTGATCTATATTTCTGTCTTCAATCAAAAAATGGGCCAAAGATCTAAATAGACATTTCTCCAAAGAAGACATACAGATGGCTAACAAACACTTGAAAAGATGTTCAACATCACTCTTTATCAGAGAAATGCAAATCAAAACCACTATGAGGTACCATTTCACACCAGTCAGAATGGCTGCGATCCAAAAGTCTACAAATAATAAATGCTGGAGAGGGTGTGGAGAAAAGGGAACCCTCTTACACTGTTGGTGGGAATGCAAATTAGTACAGCCACTATGGAGAACAGTGTGGAGATTCCTTAAAAAACTGGAAATAGAACTGCCTTATGATCCAGCAATCCCACTGCTGGGCATACACACTGAGGAAACCAGAAGGGAAAGAGACACGTGTACCCCAATGTTCATCGCAGCACTGTTTATAATAGCCAGGACATGGAAGCAACCTAGATGTCCATCAGCAGATGAATGGATAAGAAAGCTGTGGTACATATACACAATGGAGTATTACTCAGCCATTAAAAAGAATACATTTGAATCAGTTCTAATGAGGTGGATGAAACTGGAGACTATTATACAGAGTGAAGTAAGCCAGAAGGAAAAACATAAATACAGTATACTAACGCATGTATATGGAATTTAGAAAGATGGTAACGATAACCCTGTGTACGAGACAGCAAAAGAGACACTGATGTATAGAACAGTCTTATGGACTCTGTGGGAGAGGGTGGGAAGATTTGGGAGAATGTCATTGAAACATGTGAAATGTCATGTATGAAACGAGATGCCAGTCCAGGTTCAGTGCACGATGCTGGATGCTTGGGGCTGGTGCGCTGGGAAGGCCCAGGGGGATGGTATGGGGAGGTTGGGAGGGAGGAGGGTTCAGGATGGGGAGCATGTGATTTTTTTAAAAAAAAATAAAATTAAAAAAAAAAAAAAAAAAAAAACCAATTCCTTAGGGCCAGTTTGGAGAAGGTATGGAAGTGGTGATGGTGGGATCATATTTTTACCATGGAAGTGCTTGGGGCTGGGTCAGTGGAGGGAGCTGGAATAATAATACCAAGCCTTTTGGTGTTTAAGGGGCAGGAATCTGTTTGCTGCTGCAAAGCGTATTAGTCAGCTATGTGAAGTATGTTGGTAGACTTTGTTGTAGACACACAGCAGACCTTTCAAAGAAAAATGGAAAATTTTGTATACTATAATTTACTAAAAAAAAAAAAACAGGCACAGAAAAAAATAGCATTTGCACGGAAAAAGAAACTCAGGGTATCTGCAATCCAATTTAACTCCTTTGATGTGTACTTAAATAAACAACTGGATACATGTTAAAAAAAAAAATAAATAAATAAACTTTGTACCCATTTGTTCAGTTCAGTCACTTAATTATGTCCGACTCTTTGCAACCCCATGAACTGAAGTACGCCAGGCCTCCCTGTCCATCACCAACTCCTGGAGGCCACCCAAACCCATGTCCTTTGTGTCAGTGATGCCATCCAATCATCTCATCCTCTGTCATCCCCTTCTCCTTCTGCCTTCAATCTTTCCCAGCATTAGGATCTATTCAAATGAATCAGTTCTCCACATCAGGTGGCCAAAGTATTTGAGTTTCAGCTTTAACGTCAGTCCCTCCAATGAACACCCAGGACTGATCTCCTTTATGATGGACTGGTTGGATCTCCTTGCAGTCCAAGGGACTCTCAAGAGTCTTCTCAAACCACAGTTCAAAAGCATCAGTTCTTTTGCACTCAGCTTTCTATATAGTCCAACTCTCACATCCATACCTGATTACTGGAAAAACCATAGCTTTGACTAGATGGATCTTTGTTGCAAAGTAATGTCTCTGATTTATAATATACTGTCTAGGTTGGTCATAACTTTCCTTCCAAGGAGTAAGTGTCTTTTAATTTCATGGCTATAGTCACCATCTACAGTGATTTTGGAGCCCAGAAAAATAAAATCAGCCACTGTTTCCACTGTTTCCCCATCTATTTGCCATGAAGTGATGGGACCAGATGCCATGATCTTCGTTTTCTGAATGTTGAGCTTTAAGCCAACTTTTTCACTCTCTTCTTTCACTTTCATCAAGAGGCTCTTTAGTTATTCTTCACTTTCTGCCATAAGGGTGGTGTCATCTGCATATCTGAGGTTATTGATATTTCTCCCGGCAATCTTGATTCCAGCTTGTACTTCATCTAGCCCAGCTTTTCTCATGATGGGAACTGCATATCAGTTAAATAAACAGGGTGACAATATACAGCCTTGACGTACTCCTTTTCCTATTTGGAACAAGCCTGTTGTTCCATGTCCAGTTCTAACTGTTGCTTCCTGACTTGCATACAGGTTTCTCAAGAGGCACATCAAGTGGTTTGGTATTCCCATCACTTTCAGAATTTTCCAGTGTGTTGTGATCCACACAGTCAAAGGCTTTGGCATAGTCAATAAAGCAGAAATAGATGTTTTTCTGGAACTGTCTTGCTTTTTCAATGATCCAGTGGATGTCGGCAATTTGATCTCTGATTCTTCTGGCTTTTTTAATTCCAGCTTGAATATCTGGAAGTTCACAGTTCACATATTGCTGAAGCCTGGCTTGGAGAATTTTGAGCATTACGTTACTATCATGTGAGATGAATGCAACTGTGTGCATACACATCTCCTTAAGCCCATATGCATATGCTTACCCATCTCTTTAATTAATCTCTAAATGAAGACAGAAACACAGTCATAATTCTACCTCGCATGATACATTTGTGTACAAACAAATCTTTCCCCAGAAAAGGAGGTAATGTTCTTGACTTCAGTCCAGTTCAGTCACTCAGTCGTGTCCGACTCTTTGTGACCCCATGAATTGCAGCACGCCAGGCCTCCCTGTCCAATACCAACTCCCGGAGTTCACCCAAACTCTTGTCCATCTAGTCAGTGATGCCATCCAGCCATCTCCTCCTCTGTCATCCCCTTCTCCTCCTACCAATTCCTCCCAGCATCAGAGACTTTTCCAATGAGTCAACTATTTGCATCAGGTGGCCAAAGTATTGGAGTTTCAGCTTTAGCATCAGTCCTTCCAAAGGACACCAGGACTGATCTTTAGAATGGACTTGTTGGATCTCTTTGCAGTCCAAGGGACTCTCAAGAGTCTTCTCCAACACCACAGTTCAAAGGCATCAATTCTTTGGCTCTCAGCTTTCTTCACAGTCCAACTTATGTGTACTCTTTTCCTTGATATCCCATTCCTCAAGTGATATGATATAAAATTGACAATACTTAAATACTATAATGTAGATTCAATACATCTTATTTTATATAAAAGAATAAATAAGGAAAGAAAACAAAGATATTTGCTGACACACATATTCATAGCAAAATAAGGAGGGAACACTGATGACAATTACAGTCCCCATTTCTGTAACTGGTCTGTACCTGTAATGTGGTTGTGATGGGTATTTATAACTACTTTATTTCACTTCCCATTCTGTATTTACTTTTCCCTCAGCAGGCACCTCAGCTAATCATGGTTTCTTTACCTGACAGGGTGACTCTCAACTTCATTTGTGAGGGGTCTGTGACATTAGTAGTCTCGCCTAGATTAGGTTGTTGTAGTTTTCCATTGAACTTAATCACAGGGCATGATAAAACTAAAAGTCACTCTATGGGATCTCCTGTAGTCCAGATTATTACCTTACCTCCATTGTGGAGTAGCAGTTCAAGTTCCCATTGGTAGACAGGATTAATCACTTGGTCAGCACAATAACTCCTTGTTTTGCCTACTGAGTTAGAAACATGAGGAATCTAAATTAACTGGGTGGCAGTCTTAAATTCCACTTCCGTAGAATCATTATTGTCTCCAGATGGAAGTATCCCTCCCTCTTGAACTAAGACTTCTAGTTCAGCAAAGCATAAGGATATGTGAATGGGAAGCAAAAATCTTGATTGCTGTTAATTAGGAGTAATAGAGAGTGCTGGCAATCCCGCTTCCATTCCTTGATATCTGGACCTGCACATCTTTGCTACAGGAGAAATAGGACATTGTATTAGATGGTTCCCTGAGAAGCTTGCTTCTGTCTGCAAGCTATTGAGATCTAGCTGGTATTGTAATTGCATCTTCAAAAGACCCTAACACTGATCCATCAAGCCAGTCATTTCAGGACAGTAGAGAGGATAGTAAGACTAATGAATTCCATGAGTATGGGCTCATTGATGCAATTCTTTTGCTGTGAAGTGAATTCTTTAATTAGAAACAATACTGTGTAGACTATCAGGATGATGGATAAGATATTCTCTAAGTCCATGGATGATAGTTTTGATGGCAGCATTGCATACAGGGAAGTCAGATCCATATCCAGAGTATGTATCTAGTCCAGCAAGAACAAATTCTACCTTTTTCATGATGGGAATGGTCAAATTTAATCAGTCTGCTATCAGGTAGCTTGCTGATCACCCCGGGGAACAATGTCATATAAAAGATTCAGGGCTGGTCTCTGTTTTCTGACAGATTGGGCATTCAGTGTTGGCTCTAGCCAGATCAGCCTTCGTGAATGGAAGTGCATGTTGCTGTATCCACATAGAACCTTCACTCCTGCCACTATGGCTCTTTGTTCACGAGCCCACTGAGCAATGACAGGGGTGGCTAGGGAAAGAACTGACTGATATCCACCAAAGAGATCAATCTACTTGATTATTAAAATCCTCCTCTGCTGAGGTCAGCCTTTGAAAATCATTCACATGAGATACAAACATGTTCTTTTTTTTTTTTTTTTTACCCATTCAGAGAGAGGTCTATACACATATCTCTTCATCACCTAATGATATTAACAGGATGATTTTGAAGAACATTTCTTTATTCAGTACTGTTCGGGCAATCTAAGTGTCAATGTAAGCTCTTAGAAGTTAAAACTATTCATAATAAGAGTTTTCTTTGTTATGCAGATATGTTCGTAGGGCATACACTATTTGTAAATACATTTGTATTATTCAAGCACTACATCTCACATTATAAAGGATAAACAGGAAAAGAAGAGTGAGGAGACAGAGTGAAGGGAAAGGGAATACAGAATGAGGAAGGAAGAGAAGGAGGGGAGAGACTGAAAGTAGAGGGGAAAGTAAATTGGTCCACTCTAACTATTATGTATCAGTAATTGCAATGTTCCCTCAACTTGAGCCTTTGTACATCAGAGTGAGATCAAGAATATTTAGCAGATTATCCCATTGGAAATACTGTATTTTTAAAATTTACTACCTGACAGTTTTTGTTTTACATATGTCACAATAAGTTATGCTTTATATGATGAGGTGAATTAACAATTAGTAGAAACTAATCCATGTTTTGGGGATATTTTTTTAAAGTTCAATATTAAAAAAGAAAGAAGATATTTTAAAATAAAGAAACACTTCAGTAAACATGTGTTTAATTATTTCTTCTGCTAATATAGGGAAAAGAATATTAGTTTTTTTCTCCCTTTCTTCTTCACAGGAAATTAAACCTTTGAGAATGATGAAAGTGTATATTGTACAAAATACATTGATATATGTTCCAAAGTACTGCTGTACCACAGACTTTGGATAGGGGAAAAAGTAATTTTATAAATAGTTACCTTGAACAGTAGTTTAATTTTTAGTGTCTTTGCAATTAAGGGCTGACACCAGCAAATGTAGAACCATTTTATTTAAATATAGGTGAAAAATTGTAAGAAATAGTTGATTCGATAAATTGATCATAATGACAGTTTACTTAAAATGACAACTTGATCAAAAGTAAATACTTCTACATACAGGTTTTCAATTATTTATAATTTTTGCATCACAGGAGTAATTTTGCAAGTTTCATGCAGCTTTAAGAAATTTTCCTCCTTTTATCCTTTTTTTTGTAAACTCCTTGAGAGTGGCTTTTAATCTGTTTCTTAGCATTTGGTTCATTTTTCTATACCTATACTTTTCACTGAGATTGCACGGACTTCTTTCTATAGCTTCAGTCTTGAAAGCAAAAATTGTTTTAAATTGTAGCAATATAAGGAAATAGTGTAAGAAATTATACTTAAAATTATACTCAAAAAAGCTCCTAAACTGTAGGATAAAATTGCATAGAACATGCTAAAAACAAGTTTAAAGGGGTAACTTTAGCATAGTTAATGGAATATAAATTTTATCTTAAAAATAAAGATACTTAAGAAAACATGATTTTTTTCTTAAATAGTTTTTACATTTTAAATAAATGGAAACTAATGCACGGAAAATAGTATTTGAAGAAAAATTTCCAAATAATTTTTGTCAATTAATTTGTTTCAGATAGTTCTCTGAGAGAAACAAAACATATAAATCTAGGAAATATAATTCACTGAATACTAAATAGAATCAGTCAAAAAAGAAGACAGAAAACCATTGAAAACCACTCACAATATGGATAAAATTATGTGAAAAAAAATCAGTGACAGGCAATATGTTTCTAATTTCAATCAGTTTGTTTTTGACCTTGTATTCAGTTCAGTTTAGTTCATTTCAGTCACTCAGTCATGTACGACTCTTTGTGACCCCATGAACCACAGCACGCCAGGCCTCCCTGTCCATCACCAACTCCCAGAGTTCACCCAAACTCATGTCCATGGAGTTGGTGATACCATCCAGCCAGCTCATCCTCTGTCGTCCCCTTCTCCTCCTGCCTTCAATCTTTCCCAGCATAAGAGTCTTTTCAAATGAGTGAGCCCTACACATCAGGGGCCAAAGTATTGGAGTTTCAGCTTCAACAACAGTCCCTCCAATGAACACCCAGGACTGATTTCCTTTAGGATGGACAGGTTGGATATCCTTGCAGTCCAAGGGACTCGCAAGAGTTTTCTCCAGCACCACAGTTCAAAAACATCCATTATTCACGCCTCAGTTTTCTTTATAGTCCAACTCTCACATCCATACATGACTACTGGAAAAACCATAGCCTTGACTAGACGGATCTTTGTTGACAAAGTAACATCTCTGCTTTTGAATAGCTGTCTAGGTTGGTCATAATTTTCCATCCAAGGAGTAAGTGTCTTTTAATTTCATGGCTGCAATCACCATATGCAGTGATTTTGGAGCCCAGAAAAATAAAGTCAGCCACTATTTCCATTGTTTCCCCATCTATTTGCCACGAAGTGATGGGACCAGATGGCATGATCTTAGTTTTCTGATTGTTGAGCTTTAATTCAACTTTTTCACTCTCTTCTTTCACTTTCATCAAGAAAGCCCTTTGGTTCTTCTTCCCTTTCTGCCATAAGGGTGGTGTCATCTGCGTATCTGAGGTTATTGATATTTTTCCCCGGCAATCTTGATTTCAACTTGTGCTTCCTCCAGACCTTGTATTATCTAGACTCAAATTAACTCTTTAGCTTATCTGGAAGTATCTTGATCCTATTATTATCCATAAATGATAGAGGATACTTTTAAATGTCCATAAGATAAATTACCAAATTTTGATATTTGAACATAAAGCAAAACATTTCCTTTACTTATGACTTAGGAGTTATAGTATAGCTTTTATGACATCTTGATCTGATATAATCTAATGAAATTAATTCCTTGAAAATACATCATGTTTTCTAATCCCAAAGATTAAGCTATCTCACATTGATTCTTCAATTACTTTGTCTTATAGCTGGTACAATATCAGAAACTCCCATTACATACCTTCTTGTATGTTATTCTTTACAGGTTTTGATTGCTGACAGCACATGCTGACAGCATGTTCAAAATAAACAAAAGACATTAACGTTTTCAAAGACTGCTCTTTTATGAAAAGTTATTGATTTTTCTATTTTATAGAAACTGATATAATAAGCTGATATTAGAAATTTTAGGGGAAAATGGGCTTCCCTTCAAATATTAGAATCATTTTGAAATATCTCTAGAAGAGATATTCAAATTGATTGATGAGACTTATCTCTTCAGAAAAAAAAAAGTATTACTTGGAATACACATATGAACTTCCTTATTTTTTAACAATAATCTGCTTTTGTATAACTCATCCAAGTCATTCCAATTTATCCACTCAGGGTATGTGACATAGAGAAAGGCAGGTGTGTGTGTGTGTGTGTGTGTGTGTGTGTGTGTTTATCCCTTTTGACTTACTCTGATAAGCCCAAACAACAATAATCTATAACTAGTCTACGAAACCTTAAGTGAAGTGGGAATATATTCAGTCAGTGAATCTTGGTAAAATGTTCCTATTTTACATGAGAGAATGTCTTCACCTCCTTGATGTTCAGCTAAAATTCCTCCCTTTCCTTCAAATTTTGCTTATGAATATTACATGTAAAAATTTCTGGAAGTCAGAAAATTCTTTTCTTTCTCAAATGGATAACACTTGCATTTAATTTGTGATTTTTGTCTTTGGGGGTTTTGTAAGAGTCTGTTTTGAAAAACTCTTGCTTAAAAGACAAGTTCAATGATTTCTCCTTTTTCTTTGTTGACTTCTACCCTCATTGAGCCTCAGATGGAGGGCTCTAAGGAAGCAGAAGTTACCACTCCCCCCATAAAAAAGTCAAATGAAAAATAAAAATTACATGTTAGTATTTTAAAATACAAACTGTCTTGTTCGGGCTACTGTAATAACCTGGATAGCTTATAGACAACAGTGATTTATTTTTCACTGTTCTGGAGGCTAGGAAGTTCAAGATCACAGTGTCAGCACATCAGTGTCTGGTGAGCACCATCCCCTGGTAGGGCACCTTCTTGGGGTGTCTTCACATGGCAGAAGGGGTGAGCTAGCTCTCTGAAATCTCTTACATAAAGGAGGCTCTGCCCTAATGACCTAATTAACATATGAAGGGCTACACCTCCTAATACCAGCACCTTGGCGGTACTATGGTTAATATTTCAACATAGGAAATTCATTTATTGTGGGGGCATTCAAATCATAGCATAAATCTATTTCACTCATTTCACGTTAGATCAAATAAGTGGGCTGTCTACCAATGTTAGATCCAAAGAATGGGCTATCATGTTGGGAAGAACAGAGGTATCTTTTAAGTAAATGACATAAATACCCGATTTGCTTCCTTTTAAAAAACCCAAACTATGATTGTACTTTAAAGATTAGGGTATAAGAGTCTTATAAGAGGACTGAAACATTTCCATTATTACCTCCCTGGAATTTGATCATATATTTGTTTCTTTCCTCCTATATTGATAAAAGATGAATTGCTCAAGGGTTGTGGCCTAAAATAATTTCTCTCAATCCTTAGACCACTTTTAGCCAACTGTTTCTCAAACCAGAAATTAAGGCTCATTAATGCCACCTTTCTGTGAGGCAGAACACTTCTCCACAACTCTGGTAACACAATGACATGGAAAGAGAAGCCTCAATTGTTTGAATTTTTCTCAAAAAGACTTCCTTCCACACTAAAATGCTTCTTACAGATGCACTAAATAAGTAACGTATTAACATTGTAACCAATGAAGGGGTTTGTTAGAACTGTCTCTAGGGTTACATATTTCTTGAAGAAAGCAAGAATATACATTGCAACTTAAAATAATATTGCAAAAGCATGATTTCAGATAACTTACTTTTTGTGTCACTTTAAAATATCAATTTCCCTTAAGTCATGATTCTTCTGATATTGTATGGCAAGTTTGGATGTTCTGAAAAATGCACATATACAGAAATTACAACCTTGATCCTTGATGACTAGTATAACTTTGTTTATATTCCAAAGTCAATATGGGGTACATTTATGGCCAAGGTAATTATGTTACATGAAGGCAGGAGCATTGTTTGGCATGGAGGGGAATGCCACCAATCACATGGCAACAATTTAAAAGATTCTGATGGTACTAGACTAAGTAAGAGAATGAAAAAAATATTTTATGTATGCTGCAATCATGCATTTACTGACATCTATGAGTGAGGCCCAGAGAAAGAAAACTGATTTCCAGCATATCTAAGTTGGCAGGGAGTTGCTCTGGTACTTAGTACTTAGAACCAAGGCTACGGTACTCTATGTATATATGGTGAATATACTGCATGGAACTAGAGGGAATCTGAATTAGGAAATTATACCTTATTGAGAGCAAAGTAATGTTGCACGTCCCTTGGCACACTAAGAGTCTCTGAGAGACTGAAAACATAAGTATGGCACTTCAGCACTCTCTGCAATCTGACACTATAATAAGTGATGTGTAATCTGATGGGGTCGCTAAGAGTCGGACACGACTGAGCGACTTCACTTTCACGCATTGGAGAAGGAAATGGCAACCCACTCCAGTATGCTTGCCTGGAGAATCCCAGGGACAGGGGAGTCTGGCAGGCTGCCATCTATGGGGTCGCATAGAGTCGGACACAACTGAAGTGACTTAGCAGCAGCAGCAAGCTGATTCCCTAAGTCAAGAAATAATAAGCTTAAAATAATCACTAAGGAAAATGTACACATAATTTTGAACTCAAGCAGGTAATAGCAGCACAAGCAAGTTCCATGACAGATGTTTCACCTCCCAGTACATTCCTGCTACATAGTCAACAGCATCCTAATCCATCCCTGCATCATCAGAGACACTTCACTCTGACATGTTTATTGAAAAAAAAAAAAAAATGAAAATTAAGCTTAGACCCTTGAATGTTTAAATTCTGTGAGCTTTCTCTGTCAGTAGAAATAGGCCTTTTTCCCCTGTCTCAGGTGGCTGATTTTCTCTTAACTCACTTGCCACTTCTAAAGTAGTTTTCATGCGTGAGATTGCTCTTCAGAACCCATTTACACCTCTTCTCATGGCTTCTAAGCCAGAAGTAAGACCTGCACACTACAAGAGGTCAAGTGAATAGTCTGGCCTTGAGAGGTGCCAGGCATACCTAAATAATTCCAAGATGTTAGTAGTTTACTATCAACAAAGGCTAGAGAGCATGTGTGGAAAAGGCCCCATGGGAGTTGGATCAGGATAGAATAGAAACACTGAATTGGGAAAAGCTTGTTCTCTATGTACCCATGGTACACTCAGTAGAGATTCCATATTCAATGTGTCAGCTTAAAACAAGCTGAGAGTGTCAGTTTGTTTGGCTGAATGAAATCTGGATGCAAAGGTAGATGACAGAATAAAAATGAAATATCAAACTTTATTTTTATGTTGCAAGGGACAATAACTAAAGATATCAATAGATGGAGAATCAGAACTGAATTCTTATATAAGAGCTTCTCACATATATGCTTACTATAGACACTTGCATACCCACAAAACTGCAAAAAATACATTAGTGAGGGGGATACTAACATCCCTGAAAGCTCTGTGAGAATATCTTTGTAATAAAAAAATGACTGTGAGAATTGCTGTCATTAAATTTGTATTCAATGAGGGCAGAATCCTGGGATGGGTGGGTCAAGTGGTGGCACTTGAACGCCAGAGTCAGGGGAACATATTTACCATAATTGAAAAATATTCAGAGTCATGATCAGAATGTTTTTACTCTCAGATATATTTGTCATTGGTTTGTATATAGTAGTGGAAAAGGAAATGGTAGCCCACTCCAGTATTCTTGCCTGGAGAATCCCATGGACAGAGGAGCCTGGCAGGTTACAGTCCATGGGGTCGCAAATTGTCAGACATGACTGAAGCAACTTAGCAACATATATATAGCATCTAAAGAACTGAAATAGATGGGTAGTGTACTGAAATCGTACTTGGCTTGTATAAGCAGAAAAGGTTTAGCTCTTTTGAACAAAACTTTGAATTCTTCAATTGCAATTAAAAATTGCTCCTCAAAAAGTTTCTAGATATGAAACAGTTCACAAACTCAGAGCTTTTTGAATAAAAAACAAGCCCCCTTTTTGCTTGAGAAAATGTTCTGCTACCCAGGTGAAAAGTTACACTGTAAATTTTTCCTAGCCTTTTCTAAAAGAACTTGAAATCATTCACCTGGGTGTCTTAGCAAAGAAGAGAGTAAAATAATCAAAAATTTTATTGATTACTTGATATTAGCCCTGACATGAAACTAATTCTACAAAATCAAAATGCCACAATAGTCAACCAGTCATATAGGAGTTTAACGATCAAGGGATTCAGTTCAGTTCAGTCACTCAGTTGTGTCCGATTCTTTGCAACCCAATGGACTGCAGCACACCAGGCCTCCCTGTCCATCACCAACTCCCAGAGTTTACTCAAACTCATGTTCATCGAGTCAGAGATGCCGTCCAACCATCTCATCCTCTGTTGTCCCCTTCTCCTCGCTCCTTCAATCTTTCCCAGCATCAGGGTCTTTTCATACGAGCCCATTCTTCACATCAGGTGGCCAAAGTATTAGAGTTTCAGCTTCAACATCTGTCCTTCCAATGAATATTCAGGACTGAATTTCCTTTAGGATGGACTGGTTGGATCTCCTTCCTGTCCAAGGGACTCTCAAGAGTCTTCTCCAATATCACAATTCAAAAGCATCAGTTCTTTTGCACTCAGCTTGCTTTATAGTCCAACTCTCACATCCATACATGACCACTGGAAAAACCATAGCCTTGACTAGATGGACCTTTGTTGGCAAATTAATGTCTCTGCTTTTGAATATGCTGTCTAGTTTGGTCATAACTTTTCTTCCAAGGGGCAAACATCTTTTAATGTCATGGCTGCAGTCACCATCTGCAGTGATTTTGAAGCACAAAAAAATAAAGTCTCTCATTGTTTCCATTATTGCCCGATCTATTTGCCATGAAGTGATGGGATCAGATGCCATGATCTTAGTTTTCTGAATATTGAGTTTTAAGCCAGCTTTTTCAGTCTCCTCTTTTACTTTCATCAATAAGCTCTTTAATTCTTCTTCACTTTCTACCATAAGGGTGGTGGTGTCAAGGGATTAAATGGAGCTTTGTCTTGATTCTATCACTCTATTAGTACAATAATTCATTCCTCAGGGTATTACTGAGATTCATGCTATCATCAGAGACTTTAAAGATTCAGGGCTGGTCATGACTATCACATCCCCATTTAATGTGTTTTTGGCCTGTCTAGAAAGAAGGCTGGTTTTGAAAAGTATCTATGAGCTATGCAACTTATTCACAGGGTGACTCAGTTACAGCTGCAGTTCTAGAAAGCAATTCAACAAAGACTCTCCCAACTGGTATTCAATATGGAACTGGTAAGTAGTTTCTCTTTATATGAAGCCCTAGTAGAATTCATTTACTTCTACTTGGCAAATAGTAGCCCATCTCCTGGAGAAGGAAATGGCAACCCACTCCAGTGTTCTTCCCTGGAGAATCCCAGGGAGTCTGGTGGGCTGCAGTCTATGGGGTCGCACAGAGTTGGACATGACTGAAGCGACTTAGCAGCAGCTGTAGCAGCCCATCTCCATGGTCAGTCCTGCTCTATGTCACATGAAGAGCTACAAAGATCTTAACTATCATGATGTTCCACAAAACATCACACTAGCACTTCACAGCATCAGCCTTGCCTATAACACTGATAACATTAAGATAATTGGACCTGATGGGTAAAGTTTTGCAAGCATTTTAAATGCTTTCTTATGACTAGCATGTAGGAGATACAGGCAAAACAGTCAGAGGCCTGTTACCTCAGTGAAGTTTTGGGAGTTCCAGGAGTCTAAAGCATGATGAGGCAAAACAAGCCACTGCAAAGTTTTGGTGAAAATGTTTAGATTTGGAAGACAAAAATAGGCCCTATCTGAGTGTACTACACTGATCCATTTACCAGGTAAGCCAAACCACTTCCACTTGTGAGTGGAGTCCACAGCAGGAACGGTCTCTACAGCAATCCCACAATGCCATAACCAGACATGACACATGAGCCTCTGACTCAGCTAATCCAGATAACTTAGTCAATTAAAGATTTTTTTAAGTTGCTAAAGATTTGTGTTTAACTCTAAAACAAGTAATTTGAATGCAATTTAACCTGATAAGCCATGAAGAAAAACTGAAAAAAATCCTTCTCACAATAGAAACATAAGATAATAGAAGGAAATTAAAGGTATATACATCAGGAAGGAAGAAATAAAATTGTCTTTGTTCTCAGGGGTCATGGTTATCTATGTATAAAAGTCCACAGAATCAACAACAGCAACCAAAAAAAAAAAAAAAGATACAGGAATTAATAACACGTGTACACCTGTGGTGGATTTGTGTTGATGTATGGCAAAACCAATACAATATTGTAAAGTAATTAACATCCAATTAAAATAAATAAATTTAATTAAAAAAATAAGTGATTATAGAAAGGTGACAGAATACAGGTTTGCTGTTTCATTGATAAGATTTGTCCAACTCTTTTGTGACCCTGTGAACTGTAGCCTGCCAGACTCCTCTGTCCATTGGATTTCTCAGGCAAGAATACTGGAGGGGGTTGCCATTTCCTACTCCAGGGGTTCTTCCAGACCCAGGTCTCTTGCATTGCAGGTGGATTCTTTACTGACTGAGACACAAGGGAAGCCCCAGTAAACCTACACAAATGAACCTGTCTACAAAACAGAAACAGGCTCATGGACATAAAGAACAGAACTGTGGCTGTCAAGGGTTATAGGGGGGCAGAGGGATGGAGTGGGAGGTTGGGATTATCACATATAAGCTATTAAATATATGGGATGGATAGGCAACAAGGTCCTACTGTATAGCTCAGAGAATCATATTCAGTATCCTGTGACAGATCATAATGTAAAAGAATGTATATACATTTATAACTAAATCACTTTGCTATAAGCAGAAATTAATACATTGTAAATCTACTTTAATTAAAATAAAAATAATCACCAAAAAATAAAATTAAACTTCTTAATAATAATAATTGTGCCTGGTTTATAGTTATTAAAAATAAAAACTTTTAATGAGTTGATTTTATTTTATAAACTTGAATAACTGTTGATAATTATAATAATCATCTTTCATTATACATAACAAGTTCCATTAACCATATCTGAGTTTGTTAATGAAATGACTTTTGGAATGTCCCTAAGGATAAGGGCTGGTTGCAAGCGAAACCAACCACATGATTAGAGGGTTGAAAGTTTCAGTACCACTGCTACCTTCATCTTTGGGACGAGCAGAGGAGCTTGATACTGAGTTCAGTCACTGATAACCAATGATTTAATCAATTGCAGCTAGTGAAGTATTCATAAAAACTCAACAGGATGGATGGAAGCTCCATATGAAGGTACTGGGAGAGGGTATGGGCACTCAGAGCCCATTTCCACATACCTTACTCTATGCTACTCTTCCACCTGGCTGGTCTTGCATTTGACACTTTATTCTAAGCCAGTTACTTAGTAAGTACTGGGTTCTGCAAGACCTTCTAGCAAAGAAATGGAACCTGAGGAGAGGGTCCTCCAATTGACAACCTGCCGCTCAGAAACAAATGTAACAACCTGGTCTAGAAAATGAGTTCTGAAATGGAGTGATGAGGATGATTGAATCCTTAACCTGCAGGCAATGCTAACTCCAGGCAGATAGTGTCAGATCTGAACTGAACTGTAGGGCAGGAATTGTGGTCTCAGAATTCCTTGGTGTGAGGAAAAAACCCTACATATTGACAACCAAAAAGGAAGTATTGACAGTAAAGGAGACACATAAGATTGTTTTCTTTCCAGTATACAACCGTGTTAAGTTTCCCAACTCTCTTGAAATTACATAGAACCAACTGAATTCCAGCCAGAGAAGTAAACAGATGTGAAATATACCTCCTCCATCTCAACCTAACCTCTTCACTCTTTTTATTCCCCCATCTGCCAGTCAGATGCAGCAAAATCCTGTCAATAGTTCAAGGACTAGAAAGGATCCCAGATATCTTTGTTGCCCTGAAGGTGGTCTACTATTTACCCAATAGTGTGTGTGTGTGTGTGTGTACAGGCTAAGTTG
This sequence comes from Bos grunniens, assembly GCF_055505025.1. Lineage (NCBI taxonomy): Eukaryota > Metazoa > Chordata > Mammalia > Artiodactyla > Bovidae > Bos > Bos grunniens. The sequence goes on along the minus strand of NC_141170.1, from coordinate 109,414,873 downwards.
CTTCAGTCATTTCAAACTCTATGTGACCCTATGGACTATAGCCCACCAGGCTCCTCTGTCCATAGGATTCTCTAGGCAAGAATATTGGAGTGGGTTACCATTCCTTTATCCAGAAGATCTTCCTGACCCAGGGATAGGACACATATCTCTAACGTCTCCTGCATTGACAGGCAGGTTCTTTACCATGGCACCACCTGGGAAGCCCATATACCCAATAGTACCATTCTGTAAATAAAAAATGTTTCATTTAATGGGAATGGATTAATGAATGGGATTTTTGAATTATTTGAAACAGGGTTAATTTTTCTTCATCAATACATTTTTTAAAAATGTGGACAAATTTCTGCCTTCTGGGAAGAATATACATCTGACTCACTTTGTTTTATTTTATTCCCATTCTTGCCTTATCCTGGATAACTTCAATTGTTTTCACAATTCCTTAATCTCTTCTATAGCAATAACTTTCACTTTATTTTTCTTCAGTAAACACCTGAGGCCACAGTCAGGATTTATTATTTCCCTGAACTGAACTATATTCTATATCATTAATTTCAAATCCCTCTATCTGATAGCAAACTTGTCTCCACTAAATATATTTTTTCATCCATTTCAGTGTTTAAATCCCTTCATATATTTTTAGATTAAAATTTGCTTCTTGATTTTATTTTCCAAACTAAATGCATCATCACTATTGGACATTCAGGTCATGCTTCTCTTCAGTTCCCTTCTCCTGCTTTGCTGCTTTCATATAACACACTCCCAAACTGGATCTCTCTAATCAAAAACTTTTCTCCACTCCTGAGCTTTGTTGGGAAAAAAAAAAAAAAAACACTACATTACTTTGTCAGATGGGGCAGATTTACGGTTTCCAATTTCAGCTGAATGCTCAAAATTGCTTGGCAATTCCATCTCTTGTCCACTCAAATGACTCTTGGTTTGATGGCCCTGACCTATATGATGGTGTGGGCAAGCTCTCCCTTTCAGTGTCCTATAAGACAAATTCTTCACATATACCCATTTGTGAATTTATAAGCTGCAGTCTTCACGTTGTGTTACTCTGGTATTACTTTCTTACTTCAGCTTCCACTTGCCCACACCTGCTTAACTGGCTTATGGAAAGCTTTACCACACAGCAGCTTGCTATCCTGAAATGCCAGCAGGGGAGCTGTCTCCCAATTTTTTGAGGACATTTCTTCCTTGGAGGGTCAGAATGATGCAGAGTTTTCAATGGAGGAAAAGGGCTTCTTGCCCACCTGATGACACATGGCCTTATTTAAATACTGCTTCCCTGGTGGCTCAGGTGGTAAAGAATATGCCTGCAATGTAGGAGACCCAGGTTTGAATCATGGGTTGGGAAGATCACCTGGAGAAGAGAATGGCTACTCACTCCATTCTCTTGCCTGGAGAATTCCATGGACAGGGGAGCCTGGTGATCTACAATTCATGGGGTCACATAATTGGACATGACTGGGTGATTAACACTTTCAGCTTTCAGAGACTCAGAGTATTTCTATAACTCTAAAAGTTTGGGGCCCTCCTTCCTCAATCCAAGATGCTCAAATTTGATATATGTGAGATAAAGAAAAGAGACACACTACCGTCTTTTTTCTCCTTTTTCCTCAAATGCTTTCTTCCATCCAAATCTCTTTTCATCTACCAGGTATAAAGCAAAATATTTCTTGAATTCTACTGAAGGCTAAGATTTCATGGGGTCTGTAAAGAACTATTAATAGAGGAAGCATGTTGTCTAACACTAGGAGTGATAACACATATTCTTTGTTATAGTTGTCTAAATTAATCATTGTCTATGGGAAATAGATGGGAAACAGTGGAAACAGAGTCAGACTTTATTTTTCTGGGCTCCAAAATCACTGCAGATGGTGACTGCAGCCATGAAATTAAAAGACACTTACTCCTTGGAAGGAAAGTTATGACCAACCTAGATAGCATATTTGAAAGCAGAGACATTACTTTGCCAACAAAGGTCTGTCTAGTCCAGGCTATGGTTTTTCCTGTGGTCATGTATGGATGTGAGAGTTGGACTGTGAAGATGGATTGATGCTTTTGAACTGTGGTGTTGGAGAAGACTCTTGAGAGTCCCTTGGACTGCAGGGAGATCCAACCAGTCCATTCTGAAGGAGATCAGCCCTGGGATTTCTTTGGAATGAATGATGCTAAAGCTGAAACTCCAGTACTTTGGTCACCTCATGCAAAGAGTTGACTCATTGGAAAAGACTCTGATGCTGGGAGGGATTGGGGGCAGGAGGAGAAGGGGATGACAGAGGATGAGATGGCTGGATGGCATCACTGACTCGATGGACGTGAGTCTCAGTGAACTCCAGGAGTTGGTGATGGACAGGGAGGACTGGCGTGCTGCGATTCATGGAGTCGCAAAGAGTCAAACATGACTGAGCAACTGATCTGATCAGATCTGATATATTTCTCAATTTAGTTTATGAAAGTAGAACATTCTACCTAAGCCACCTTATTTTTTGATGTTCACATCTGTTCTTCTAACTATAGGCTAAAATTTTTGCCTTAAACTTAAAAGAAAAAAAAGAATTTCCCCATTCATTTATTCAACAAAATTTCATCATTCATTCAACATGCAATGAACTATAATGTTAATATAAATGCTTTCAAGGCTCATCTTTGTATCCAAGGAATAAATAGTTAAAAAACATGTAGTTAAAAAAAAAAAAAAAAAAAAAACATGTAGTTGAAAACTAAGTTAAAGGGATGGTATGGGGAGGGAGCTGGGAGGGGGGTTCAGGATGGGGAACATGTGTATACCCGTGGCGGAGTCATGTTGATGTATAGCAAAACCAATACAATATTGTAAAGTAATCAACCTCCAAATAAAATAAATAAATTTATATTTTAAAAAACTAAGTTAAACAAAATGTTAAAATTGCTATAATTAAAATCTCTGTAATATATGGTAATGTCAAATGAAGTGTTAAACACCCATTCATGTCCAATACTTTGTGACCCTCACCAGGCTCCTCTCTCCATGGAATTATCCAGGTAAGAATACTGGGGTGAGGCATTGCCGTTCCATTCTCCAGGGGATCTTCCTGGCCCAAGGATTGAACTTGGGTCTCCTGTATTGTAGGCAGATTCTTTACTGTCTGAGCCACCAGGGAAGCCCCAGTGATAAAGTCATTTTGTGACTTGACTAGGAAAGTACTGAGAAACAATGTCAAATGAAGGGAGGGAGCAATTTGATTTGGAATGAAAAACAACCTTCTTTGAAGAAATGGATTGTTTAGTAGGATGTGATTATATAAGGGGTGGGCTCTCTCTCCTATAGAAATTAATTACAAGCATCAAATTAATACATGTGGAATGATTCTGTCACATGAGAAACAATAAGTGTACAATTTAAACATGCAGATGAGTATGTGTGAGTTTACATGCTACCATAAAAAGAAGACCTATTCTTGAGCTCCTTTTCATTGAAAAAAAGAAAAAAAATTGTATCCATCTGTTCTCACTTCTATGGACTATCTGGGCAAATCTGTGAGTGGCTGTCTTTTATTTAAGTTTTGCTATTTACCCATTTTGACATTCTACCCAAGATATCATTCATCATTTTCTTCTTCTTCTTGACTTTAAATTTTAATAATTTATTTGCAAATATTTACAGAACAATTACTTGAGGGAAAATACTATGCCATAAATTATGAATGAGCACTCTTGAGGGGGATTATATTGATGATTAAGGTTTGATCTTGGCCTTCAAACTGTTGTCCTCAGAAAGCAAAGAAATGATAACTTTGCATCATTCAGATAGGCCTGTTTTCAGAAATGGAGCATAAATGTGTAGCTCTCTATTTTTTCTTTTATTCATAAAACTAATTTAAAACTTACCTCTCAACCAAAAGGTAATAATTTTTCTCTAACTGCGGAATACGTTTAAGGTCATATACATGTGAAAGCTCTTAAAACCAATTATATTGATCTGAACTTTAAAAAATACTGAAATATGATTGATATGAAAAAAGCTATACAAATTTAATGTATATAGATTGCTGAGTTTGTGTATATCTATGAGGGCTTCCCAGGCGGCTCAGTGGTAAAGAATCTGCCTTCCAATGCAGGAGACATGGGTTTGATCACTGGGTTAGGAAGATCCTCTGTAGAAGAGAATGGCTACCCACTTCAGTATTCTTACTGGGGAAATTCTGTGGACAGAGGAGCCTGGTGGGTTATGGTCTATGCAGTTGCAAAGAGTCAGACACGAGTTAGCCACTATGCATGCACACATGTTAACTACTATGAAACCATCGCCACTACAGGGGATGAAAAATAATTTTACTTCTACCCTCGGAATTCTTATCAGATATCTCTATAATAAAAGAGATTAACAAAAGGAAAGCAAACAGTAGTTTATTAACATGTATGCCATATGCATTTTGGGAGATATCCAGGGGAAAATGAGTAATTCAAAGTGGTGGCTTAGAATTCAGGATTATATACTATTTTAATAGGGAAAGGGGACAAAAGATGAGGCATCTTAGAAGAGAGTAAAAGAATTTTTTTGGAAAGATGAATGGATATTCAGAATAATACATGGGAAGTAAGATGGTTTGTGACAAAGTTTGTCTGGCTGTGGTATCCACGTCTAGTCTCCTTCCTGTGATGAGTCAATCTTCCCTGGTTGATGAAACTCCCAGAAAGGAGATTTATGACAGCTGAGTTATTTTAAAGGATCTGTCTTTAGGCAGATACAGAGAATTCAGAGAAAGCTTTTCCCTGAATTAGGTGTTTTTCAAATACATAAAGATCAAAATAATCAATATACCAAAACAGCATATTTGGGCTTGGCATGTTCTAAATATCTACAGTCAAAATTTGGACAGCATATTCTGCTACCCTTCAATTCAATCAAGGTCATAAACATATTCAAAACCTCACAAAGTTTCTTTTATTAATATTTTTTATGTGTGGCAAGACACGATTGCCTCAACAAATTTTAAGTATACAAAAAAGCATTGTTAGCTATAAGCACCAAGCTGTATAGCAGATCTTGAGAATTTATTTATCCTGCATAACTGAAACTTTGTACCCTATGACTATTACCTCATTTCTTTGCGAGCCCCCTGGAAACAAATATTCTACTCCCTGCTTCTGCATATTACTACCTTAGAACCCACACAGAAATGAGATGATGCAGTATTTGTCTTTGTGTCTGGTTTATTTTTCACCTAGTATACTGTTGTTGTAAATTGCATGATTTCCTTCTTTTTTTTTAAGTTTTAGTGATACTCCCTTATACATATACATTAAATTTTCTTTATTCATTCATTCATCCATTGATAGACATTTAGTTTATTTCTATATTTTGACTATTGTGATAACTAATGGTGCAGTGAACACAAGAGTGTATCTTTTGAGATCCTGATGACAATTCCTTTGGTTATATACCCGAAAGGAGATTGCTGGATCACACAGTACTGCTATTTTTGTGTTTTTTTTTTTTTTTTTTTTTTTTTGAGAACCTTCCATACTGTGTTCCAGAATGGCTGTACCAATTTATATCTTGCCAACTGTATACCAGAGTTTCCTATGCTCCATTTTTTCACCAACATTTTTTATCTTTTTGACCTTTTAGTAATAGCCATTCTAAGATGCCTGAGGTGATATCTCAGTTGTTTTGGTTTGTATTTCTCTGGTGATTAGTAATGGTGGGCACGTGTTCACCAAAGAGCACATGTCTTCTTTGAGGAAATGTCTATTCAATTGCTCATTTCCCCCCCATGTTTTTGACAAAGGATTTATTTGCTGATCCCTAAGAAGCAAAATTCAGAAAAACATCTCCCTCTCCCAATGCAAGAACACAGCTATAATAAAACATTTTCCTCCTCCTCTCCCCTCTTCCCATGGTGGGCCCTTCCATATGCATGTTATCACAGAGCAGACTGACATCCAGAAATTGTTGGAAAGGCACTTGGCATGGTCATGTTGCTCATGCCTTCTGCTACTCCTCCCTGCCAGGCAAGTGGAACCTTCTCTTAGCTTCTTGCTTTCAGTAGAAATTTACTGAAAAATTTTCTCGATAGCAAAACATTTAAAGATTCTCTCCCAAGGCTCATCTTTCGTTTATCTACTAGAAAAGTACTGAATTGAAAAAAAAAAAAAATTTCCCCCCAGTTGTGATCAAAACATGGAATACTGAAGAACTTCCGGATTACTCTTAAGTTCTTAGGTTACACATGAAGATATGTACAGAGGAAGTTGAACCCCAAGTTGTATTCCTTCCCAAAAATGGTAACAGAGGATTTGATTAGAATAGCTTAAACACACACACACACACACACACCCAAAAACAAACCCCTGATAGTCATTCTATTGGGTTGGCCCAAATGTTCATTCAGGGTTTTTTTAATTATTATTATTTTTTGTATAAATTTATTTATTTTAATTGGAGGTTAATTACTTTACAATATTGTATTTGTTTTGCCATACATCGACATGAATCCACCACAGGTGTACATGTGTTCCCCATCCTGAACCCCCTCCACCTCCCTCCCCATACCATCCCTCTGGGTCATCCCAGTGTGCCAGCCCCGAGCATTCTGTATCATGCATCAGACCTGGACTGGCGATTCGTTTCACATATGATAATATACATGTTTCAATGTATATTTCATGTTTCATTCTCCCAAATCATCCCATCCTCGCCCTCTCTAACAGAGTCCAAAGGACTGTTCTATACATCTGTGTCTCTTTTACTTTCTCACATACAGGGTTAATCATTACCATCTTTCTAAATTGAATGTATGTGGTTAGTATACTGTATTGGTGTTTTTCTTTCTGGCTTACTTCACTATGTATAATAGGCTTCAGTTTCATCCAGCTCATTAGAACTGACTCAAATGTATTATTTTTAATGGCTGAGTAATACACTTTTGTGTACATGTACCACAGCTTTCTTATTCATTCGTCTGCCAATGGACATCTAGGTTGCTTCCACGTTCTGGCTATTAAAAACAGTGGTGCAATAAACACTGGGGTACACATATCTCTTTCAATTCTGGTTTCCTCAGTGTTTATGCCCAGCAGTGAGATTGCTGGGTCATATGGCAGTTCTATTTCAAGTTTTGTAAGGAATCTCCACACTGTTCTCCATAGTGGCTGTACTAGTTTGCATTCCCATCAACAGTGTAAGAGGGTGCCCTTTTCTCCACACCCTCTCCGTAATTTATTGCTTGTGGACTTTTGGATCACAGCCATTCTGACTGGCATGAGATGGTACCTCATTGTGGTTTTGATTTGCATTTCTCTGATAATGAGTGATGTTGAACATCTTTTCATATGTTTGTTAGCCATCTGTATGTCTTCTTTGGAGAAATGTCTGTTTAGTTCTTTGGCCCATTTTCTGATTGGGTTGTTTATTTTTCTGGAATTGAGCTGCACGGGTTCCTTGTATATTTTTGAGATTAATTATTTTTCAGTTGCTTCATTTGCTATTATTTTCTCCCATTCTGAAGGCTGTCTTTTCACCTTGCTTATAGTTTCCTTTGTAGTGCAGAAGCTTTTAAGTTTAATTAGGTCCCATTTGTTTATTTTTGCTTTTATTTCCAATATTCTGGGAGGTGGGTCATAGAGGATCCTGCTGTGATGTATGTCAGAGAGTGTTTTGCCTATGTTCTCCTCTAGGAGTTTTATAGTTTCTGGTCTTACATTGATATCTTTAATCCATTTTGAGTTTATTTTTGTGTATGGTGTTAGAAAGTGCTCTAGTTTCACTCTTTTACAAGTGGTTGACCAGTTTTCCCAGCACCACTTGTTAAAAAGATTGTCTTTTCTCCATTGTGTATTCTTGCTTCCTTTGTCAAAGATAAGGTGTCCATAGGTGCGTGAGTTTATCTCTGGGCTTTCTATTTTGTTCCATTGATCTATATTTCTGTCTTTGTGCCAGTACCATACTGTCTTGATGACTGTGACTTTGTAGTAGAGCCTGAAGTCAGGCAGGTTGATTCCTCCAGTTCCATTCTTTTTTCTCAAGATTGCTTTGGCTATTCAAGGTTTTTTGTATTTCCATACAAATTGTGAAATTATTTGTTCTAGCTCTGTGAAGAATACTGTTGGTAGCTTGATAGGGATTGCATTGAATCTATAGATTGCACTGGGTACTATACTCATTTTCACTATATTGATTCTTCCCATCCATGAACATGGTATATTTCTCCATCTATTAGTGTCCTCTTTGATTTCTTTCATCAGTGTTTTATAGTTTTCTATATATAGGTCTTTTGTTTCTTTAGATAGATATATTCCTAAGTATTTTATTCTTTTCATTGCAATGGTGAATGGAATTGTTTCCTTAATTTTTCTTTCTATTTTCTCATTATTAGTGTATAGGAATGCAAGGGATTTCTGTGTGTTGATTTTATATCCTGCAACTTACCTATATTAATTGATTAGCTCTAGCAATTTTCTGGTGGAGTCTTTAGGGTTTTCTATGTAGAGGATAATGTCATCTGCAAACAGTGAGAGTTTTACTTCTTTCCCAGTTTGGATTCCTTTTATTTCTTTTTCTGCTCTGATTGCTATGGCCCAAACTTCCAAAACTATGTTGAATAGTAGTGGTGAGAGTGGGCACCCTTGTCTTGTTCCTGACTTTAGGGGAAGTGCTTTCGATTTTTCACCATTGAGGATAATGTTTGCTGTGGGTTTGTCATACATAGCTTTTATTATGTTGAGGTATGGTCCTTCTAGTCCTGCTTCCTAGGGGGTTTTTATCATAAATGGATGTTGAATTTTGCCAAAGAATTTCTCTGCATCTATTGAGATAATCATATGGCTTTTATTTTTCAATTTGTTAATGTGGTGTATTACACTGATCTGCAGATATTGAAGATTCCTTGCATCCCTGGGATAAAGCCCACTTGGTCATGGTGTATGATCTTTTTAATATGTTGTTGGATTCTGATTGCTAGAATTTTGTTAAGGATTTTTGCATCTATGTTCATCAGTGATATTGCCCTGTAGTTTTCTTTTTTTTTGTGGCATCTTTGTCAGGTTTTGGTATTACGGTGATGGTGGCCTCATAGAATGAGTTTGGAAGTCTATCTTCCTCTGCAATTTTCTGGAAGAGTTTGAGCAGGATAGGTGTTAGCTCGTCTCTAAACTTTTTGTAGAATTCAGCTGTGAAGCTGTCTGGACCTGGGCTTTTGTTTGCTGGAAGATTTCTGATTACAGTTTCAATTTCCATGCTTGTGATGGGTCTGTTAAGATTTTCTATTTCTTCCTGGTCCAGTTTTGGAAAGTTGTACTTTTCTAAAAATTTGTCCATTTCTTCCATGTTGTCCATTTTATTGGCATATAATTGCTGATAGTAGTCTCTTATGATCCTTTGTATTTCTGTGTTGTCTGTTGTGATCTCTCCATTTTCATTTCTAATTTTATTGATTTGATTTTTCTCCCTTTGTTTCTTGATGAGTCTGGCTAATGGTTTGTCATTTTATTTATCCTTTCAAAGAACCAGCTTTTGGCTTTGTTGATTTTTGCTATGGTCTCTTTTGTTTCTTTTGCATTTATTTCTGCCCTAATTTTTAGGATTTCTTTCCTTCTAGTAACCCTGGGGTTATTTCTTCCTTTTCTAATTGCATTAGGTGTAGAGTTAGGTTATTTATTTGACTTTTTTCTTGTTTCTTGAGGTATGCCTGTATTGCTATGAACCTTCTCCTTAGCACTGCTTTTACAGTGTCCCACAGGTTTTGCATTGTTGTGTTTTCTTTTTCATTCATTTCTATGCATATTTTGATTTATTTTGTTATTTTCTCTGTGATTGTTGGTTACTCAGCAGCGTATTGTTCAGCCTCCACATGTTGGAATTTTTAATAGTCTTTCTCCTGTAATTGAAATCTAATCTTACTGCATTGTGGTCAAAAAAGATGCTTGGAATGATTTCAATTTTTTTGAATTTACCAAGGCTAGATTTATGGCCCAGGAAGTGATCTATCCTGAAGAAGGTTATGTGTATGCTTGAGAAAAAGGTGAAATTCATTTTTTGGGGGTGAAATATCCTATAAATATCAATGAGGTCTAATTGGTCTATTGTATCATTTAAAGTTTGTGTTTCCTTGTTAATTTTCTGTTTAGTTGATCTATCCATAGGTGTGAGTGGGGTATTAAAGTCTCCCACTATTATTGTGTTATTGTTAATTTCCCCTTTCATACTTGTTAGCATTTGTCTTACATATTGAGGTGCTCCTATGATGGGTGCATATACATTTATAATTGTTATATCTTCTTCTTGGATTGATCCTTTGATCATTATGTAGTGTCCTTCTTTGTCTCTTTTCACAGCCTTTGTTTTAAAGTCTATTTTATCTGATATGAATATTGGTACTCCTGCTTTCTTTTTGTCTCTATTTTTGTGGAATATCTTTTTCTAGCCCTTCACTTTCAGTCTGTATGTATCCCTTATTTTGAGGTGAGTCTCTTGTAGTCAACATATATAGGGGTCTTGTTTTTGTATCCATTCAGCCAGTCTTTGTCTTTTGGTTGGGGCACTCAACCCATTTACGTTTAAGGTAATTATTGATAAGTATGATCCTGTTGCCATTTACTTTATTGTTTTTGGTTCAAGTTTATACACCCTTTATGTGTTTCCTGTCTAGAGAATATCCTTTAGCATTTGTTGGAGAGCTGGTTTGGTGGTGCAGAATTCTCTCAGCTTTTGCTTGTCTGTAAAACTTTTGATTTCTCCTTCGTATTTGAATGAGATCCTTGCTGGGTACAGTAATCTGGGCTGTAGGTTATTTTCTTTCATCACTTTTAAGTATGTCCTGCCATTCCCTCCTGGCCTGAAGAGTTTCAATTGAAATATCAGCTGTTATCCTTATGGGAATCCCCTTGTATGTTATTTGTTGTTTTTCCCTTGCTGCTTTTAATATTTGTTCTTTGTGTTTGATCTTTGTTAATTTGATTAATATGTGTCTTGGGGTGTTTTGCCTTGGGTTTATCCTGTTTGGAACTCTGGGTTTCTTAGACTTTGGTGATTATTTACTTCCCCATTTTAGGGAAGTTTTCAACTATTATCTCCTCAAGTATTTTCTCATGATCTTTCTTTTTGTTTTCTTCTTCTGGGACTCCTATGATTCAAATGTTGGGGCATTTAACATTGTCCCAGAGGTCTCTGAGATTGTCCTCATTTCTTTTAATTCATTTTACTTTTTTCCTCTCTGTTTCATTTATTTCTACCATTCTATCTTCTACCTCACTTATTCTCTCTTCTGCCTCCACTATTCTACTGTTGGTTCCCTCAGAGTGTTTTTGGTCTCAGTTATTGCATTATTTGTTATATATTGATTCTTTTTTATTTCTTCTGTGTCCTTGTTAAACCTTTCTTGCATCTTCTCAATCCTTGTATCCAGGCTATTTATCTGTAAATCCATTTCGTTTTTAAGATTTTGGACCATTTTCACTATCATTATTTGGAATTCTTTATCAGGTAGATTCCCTATCTCTTCCCTCTTTTGTTTGGTTTGCTGGACATTTATCCTGTTGTTTACCTGCTGGGTATCTCTCTGCCTCTTCATCTTGTTTATATTGCTGTGTTTGGGGTGGCCTTTCTGTATTCTGGCAGTTTGTGGAGTTCTCTTTATTGTGGAGTTTCCTCACTGTGGGTGGGGTTGGACAGGTGGCTTGTCAAGGTTTCCTGGTTAGGGAAGCTTGTGTCAGTGTTCTGGTGGGTGGAGCTGGATTTCTTCTCTCTGGAGTGCAATGAAGTGTCCAATAATGAGTTATGAGATGTCAGTGCATTTGGAGTGACTTTGGACACCATTTATATTGAAGCTCAGGGCTATGTTCCTGTGTTGCTGGAGAATTTGCATGGTATGTCTTGCTTTGGAACTTGGTGGCCCTTGGGTAGTACTTGGTTTCAGTGTCAGTATGGAGGCGTTTGATGAGCTCCTATCGATTAATGTTCCCTGGAGTCAGGAGTTCTCTGGTGTTCTCAGGATTTGGACTTAAGCCTTCTGCCTCTGGTTTTCAGTCTTATTCTTACAGTAGCCTCAAGACTTCTCCATCTATACAGCACAATGATAAAACATGTAGGTCAAAGATGAAAAGTTTCTCCACAGTGAGGGACACCCGGAGAGGTACACAGAGTTACAGGGAGAAGAGAAGAGGGAGGAGGGAGATAGAGGTGACCAGGAGGAGAAGAGGGGAAATCAAAAGGGAAGAGAGCAAGCTAGCCAGTAATCACTTCCCTATTTGTTCTCTACAGACTGGATCCCTCAGAGATGTTCATGGAGTTACACACAGAAGAGAAGAGGGAGGAAGGAGACAGAGGTGGCCAGGAGGATAAAGGGGGAATCAAAAGGGGCGAGAGCAAGCTAGCCAGTAATCACTTCCCTATGTGCTCTCCACAGTCTGGACCCCTCAGAAATGTTCACGGAGTCACACAGAGAAGAGAAGAGGGAGGAAGAGACAAAGGTGACCAGGAGGATAAAATGGGAATCAAAAGGAGAGAGACAGATCCAGCCAGTAATCAGTTCCCTAAGTGTTCTCCACAGTCCGGAACACACAAAGAGATTCACAGAGTTGGGTAGAGAAGAGAAGGGGGAGGCAGCAGATAGAGGAGACCTGGTGGAGAAAAAGGAGAGTCCCAAGGGGGAGAGAGCAGTCAAACCGGTAATCTTGCTCCCAAGTAAAAATGGGTACTGAAGATTGGGTTCTTAAAGGTACAAAGTTGATAACAAATACAAAAAAACAAAGATTAAAAATCTAAAGTAGAGTTTGGAGTCTCAAAAATACAATATTTAAAAAAAAAAAAACAAAGTCACAAAAATTATATATATATATATATATATATATATATATATATATGTATATATGAAGTTTGCTTTAAAAAATAGGGTCTTTTTTTTTTTCAAAGTAATAGTAGGTTATAAAAATGAAAATTAAAGAAGTAATAGAGGACTTAAAAAAATATATATATATATACATTTTTTATTTTATTTTTTAACTTTACAATATTGTATTGGCTTTGCCATATATCAAAATGAATCCACCACAGGTATACCTGTGTTCCCCATCCTGAACCCTCCTCCATCCTCCCTCCCCATACCATCCCTCTGGGTCTTCCCAGTGCACCAGCCCCAAGCATCCAGTATTGTGCATTGAACCTGGACTGGCGACTCGTTTCATATATGATATTATACATGTTTCAATGCCATTTTCCCAAATCATCCCACCCTCTCCCTCTCCCACAGAGTCCAAAAGACTGTTCTATACATCAGTGTCTCTTTTGCTGTCTCATATACATGGTTATTGATAATAGTAAAAATATATCTAGGACTTTCTCTGGTGTTGTTGTGGACAGTGTCAGGTCAGTTCATTTTCAGGTAGTTCCTTGATCTGGCTTACACTTCTCAAGATCTATAGGCCCCTTCCTATGTAGTCAGTGCTAACTATAGGGTTTTAATTTATTGCACCTGTCACTTCCAAGGCGGTTCCCTCTGTTTTGCTTCTTCTGTTTGTGGGTCTCTTCAGTGTCTAATTTACGCCCTGACACAAGGGGGCGGTGGTGGACACTTTTTTAGGCTTACTTGTTCAGTAGTGCTGTGGGGAGGGAGGAACACTGCAAACAAATAACATTGGTGTCTGTGGGGAGTGCTCCCAGTGTCTCATCCACACTGGGTTTGCCCCCACTCACAGTGTGTACCTTCCCTGTCTACACTGCTTAGGCTCTAGGTTGCTCTGCTGGGAACTGTCTGAGGCCGGCCCTGGGTTGTATGCACTTCCCAGCTCTACGCCGCTCAGGTTCAAGTTCTCGGGTACTCCACAAAGGCACAGACTCTGTTGGGCTTGTGTTTGTGCCCTTCCCAGGTCCTAGCAGCTTAGGTGACTGTGTTTGGTGAGCACAGTTGCTGTGACTTATCACCTCCCCTGTCCCTGCTGCTTGGTTTTCTGGGTGTACAACCAGCACAACCTTCTCAGGCGGATGTTGACCATCCAGAATCCCAAGAAGTCTTGGTTAGCAATGAAGCCTGCTTGCAGTTTGGTAGATGATGCCTCTCTGGGGCCGTGGTTGCCCCCTTCTGGCTCTAGCTGCCCTTGCCTGCCTGTCTCCGGCAGATGGGCCGGTCCACAGCCAGCTAGCTCTGCTCAGTCATTTGTTCTGTGAGAGAGCCTGGCAGTGTCTTAGGTTAGGGCTTTTCGCAGGGTAGCTAGCCCACAGTCTGGTTTGATATCTCAAGTTAGTTCCCTCAGATTGCCCTTGGGGCATTCAGGCCTGGTCCTTACTCTAAGCAATTCAGTCCCTGCCTCCCCACCCAGCCCCCATTTGCTACTGGCGGATGAGGGCGTCTGCACTGCTTCTCTGCTGGGAGTTACCGTTGGGCACACAATCTGTGGGTTTTAATTATTTATTTATTTTTCCTCCCAGTTATGTTGCCCTCTGAGGTTCCAAGGCTCGCCACAGACTCACCAGTGAAAGTGTTTCCTGGTGTTTGGAAACCTCTCTTTTTTAAGACTCTCTTCCTGGGACAGACCTCTGCCCTTACTTCTTTTGTCTCTCTTTTTGTCTTTGATATTTTTTCCTACCTCCTTTTGAAGACAATGGGCTGCTTTTCTGGGTGCCTGATGTCCTCTGCCAGCATTCAGAAGTTGTTTTGTGGAATTTACTCAGTGTTCAAATGTTCTGTTGATGAATTTGTGGGGGAGAAAGTGGTCTCCCCATCCTATTCCTCTGCCATCTTAAGACCGCCGCCCACCCCCACCCTGTTTTTTCCATTCAGGTTTTAAAAAGTGAAATGAGCATTTCAGCTGACACTATGATGGAGCAAAGCAGGCTTTTTTGACCATAAACTGATGCCACCTCTTGGTCATAAACCCTGCAGAGATTTAAGATGAGTCTCAAATTTTAAAGACAGTCAGCAGAGAGTGTGAAGATATATGAACAGAGGAGAAAGCAGCTGAAGGCACAAAGGACCCCAAGGGATTTTTAGAACTGCTTTCATTTAATAAGCCAGTAGTATAGCAACCTAAAGACCTTGGCTGTGATCACACCAGGATGTTTTTAATGGATTGCTGTGGGGAAACATGATGGGCACCTGCCATCCTCTGGCTCATGGTGCTAAGTGGGCAGCTCCAGCACCAACTCTGTGGCGAGCCTATAGCTGGGGGTGTAGTAGAGGTATTCCTTGCCATATGGGAGCTCTTTGGTGAAAAGATTCCTTTAAGGAAAAGTTTTTTTTGCTTCCTCTTCAGGAATGGTTGGAAGGACCATCATGCTGTCCCCATTCTTCCATTCAACCGGGGTGACTTACTTCTTCTCTGCTCTCAGCTGGAAAGAGAATCTCATCAAAGTTCCTGCCAGTGGTAGCTGAATAGAAGATGGACAGTTTCGGTTTATTATCAGGACCAAAAGTGAACACCACATGAGCGGTCACAGGCATGCTCTTTTCGTCATTCTCTGGTGGGTCCAACATGCCCAACTGAATAACTAGGTCCCCATTCTTATCATCAGTGATAGGAAAAGGTAACTTTTTTGTGGCTCTTCACCATTGTAAGCATTGATATCCTTGCTCCATGCCAGATAGTCTTCCACGCTGGCTATGGAAAGAGCAATCATCTTAACTTTTCTCTTGGCAAGTTCTGGTGCCAGATTTGGTGCTCTGCCGAGTTCTGTGGTACACACTGGGGTTAAGTCCCGAGGATGGGAGAAGAGAATTCCCTGTGAGTCTCCCAGATAGTCATAGAAACAGATGCGGCTGATGGTAGTACTTGCCTCAAAGTTGGGAGCCTCATCCTGGAGGAGAAGACCTCTGCCCGTGGCGGCAGCAGTGATACGGATGTAGGAGGAGATGCAGGACCGACAGCCACTAGCCTGTGGTTCTAATTTCTCCAGTTGCACATTTTTAATGTGCTTAGTTTTTGTTATTGAGTGATAGAATTTTCTTATATATTTTGGATATTAATCCTTTATCAGACATATGGTTTACAAATATTTTCTCCTTTTCCATAGGAAATTTTATTGAATACATTGTTCATTTCTTAGTTGCCTATGCTTTTGTGTCATTTAAAAAATGCATTGTAAAGACTGAGGTAGAAATTATTTTTTTTTATTCTAGGAGTTTTACAATTAAAGTCTTGTGTTTAAGGTTTTAATTTAAGTTGATTTCTGTATATTGTGTAAGATAAGGGTCCATTTTCATTCTTTTGTATATGAATATGCAGTTATCTCAACAGTATTCATTGAAGAAGTTATTTTTTGCCCACTTTATATTCTTGGCACTTTTGTTAAAGATCATTTGATTAAACATGTGTGGGTTTATTTGAGGGTCCTTCATTCTGTTCTATTGGTCTATGTGTTTCTTTATATGCCAGTATCATACTGTTTTGATTCCTATAGCTTTGTAATACAAATAGAAAATTAAAAGTATGATGCCTCTAACTTTTTCTTTCTTCTTTCACAAGATTGCTTTAGCTATTTTGAATCTTTGTGGTTCCATTTGATTCTTGAGGATTATTTTTCCAGCATTTGCAAAAAATGTGATTGAAATTTTGCCATGGATTTTATTAAATCTGTAAATCTGGTCCCATAACTTCATGGAAAATAAATGGGAAAATAGTGGAAACAGTGTTAGACTTTATTTTTGGGGGCTCCAAAATCACTGGAGATAGTGATTCCAGCCATAAAATTAAAAGACGCTTACTCCTTGGAAGGAAAGTTATGACCAACCTAGATAGTATATTCTAAAGCAGAATATTACTTTGCCAACAAAGGTCCGTCTAGTCAAGGCTATGGTTTTTCCAGTGGTCATGTATGGATGTGAGAGTTGGACTGTGAAGAAAGCGGAGTGCCAAAGAATTGATGCTTTTGAACTGTAGTGTTGGAAAAGACTCTTGAGAGTCCCTTGGACTGCAAGGAGATCCAACCAGTCCATTCTAAAGGAGATCACTACTGGGATTTCTTTGGAAGGAATGATGCTAAAGCTGAAACTCCAGTACTTTGGCCACCTGATGTGAAGAGCTGACTCATTGGAAAAGACTCTGATGCTGGGAGAGATTGCGGGCAGGAGGAGAAGGGGACGACAGAGGATGAGATGGCTGGATGGCATCACCGACTCGATGGACATGAGTTTGAGTGAACTCCGGGAGTTGGTGATGGACAGGGACTCCTGGCGTGCTGTGATTCATGCGGTCACAAAGAGTCGGACACGACTGAGCGACTGCACTGAACTGAACAGAACTGAAATCACTACAGACCGTTACTGTTGGCTCAGCAGTAAAGAAACTTCCTGCCAATGCAGGAGATGCAGAAACGATTCCTGCGTCTGGAAGACCATCTGGAGAAGGAAATGGCAACCGACTCCAGTATTCTTGCTTGAGAAATCCCATGGACAGAGGAGCCTGGTGGCCTACAGAGTCAAAAAGATTCAGACATGACTTAGACAAACAGAAGTAGCGATCTGAGAACACACACTGTTTTTCCATTCAGGTGTGTCTTCTTCAATTTCTTCCCTTAATGTTTTATAGTTTTCAATGTACAAGTCTTTAACTTCCTTGGTTAAATTCATCCACAAGTATTTTATTCTTTTTGATGTTGTTATAAAAATGATTGTTTTCTAATACAGCCTGAAGTCAGGTAGGTTGATTCCTCCAGTTCCATTCTTCTTTCTCAAGATAGCTTTGGCTATTCGAGGTTTTTTGTATTTCCATACAAATTGTAAAATTATTTGTTCTAGCTCTGTGAAGAATACCATTGGTATCTTGATAGGGATTGCATTGAATCTATAAATTGCTTTGGGTAGTATACTCATTTTCACTATATTGATTCTTCCAATCCATGACCATGGTATATTTCTCCATCTATTAGTGTCCTCTTTGATTTCTTTCACCAGTGTTTTATAGTTTTCTATATATAAGTCTTTAATTTCTTTAGGTAGATATATTCCTAAGTATTTTATTCTTTCCATTGCAATGGTGAATGGAATTGTTTCCTTCATTTCTCTTTCAGTTTTCTCATTATTAGTGTATAGGAATGCAAGGGATTTCTGTGTGTTGATTTTATATCCTGCAACTTTACTATAATCATTGATTAGTTCTAGTATCAAGACAGTATGGTACTGGCACAAAGACAGAAATATAGATCAATGGAACAAAATAGAAAGCCCAGAGATATATTCACGCACATATGGACACCTTATCTTTGACAAAGGAGGCAAGAATACACAATGGATTAAAGACAATCTTCTTAACAAGTGGTGCTGGGAAAACTGGTCAACCACTTGTAAAAGAATGAAACTAGAACACTTTCTAACATCATACACAAAAATAAACTCAAAATGGATTAAAGATCTCAATGTAAGACCAGAAACTATAAAACTCCTAGAGGAGAACATAGGCAAAACACTCTCTGACATACATCACAGCAGGATCCTCTATGACCCACCTCCCAGAATATTGGAAATAAAAGCAAAAATAAACAAATGGGACCTAATTAACCTTAAAAGCTTCTGCACAACAAAGGAAACTATTAGCAAGGTGAAAAGGCAGCCTTCAGAATGGGAGAAAATAATAGCAAATGAAGCAACGGACAAACAACTAATCTCAAAAATACACAAGCAACTCCTACAGCTCAACTCCAGAAAAACAAATGACCCAATCAAAAAATGGGCCAAAGAACTAAACAGACATTTCTCCAAAGAAGACATACAGATGGCTAACAAACACATGAAAAGATGCTCAACATCACTCATTATCAGAGAAATGCAAATCAAAACCACTATGAGGTACCATTTCACACCAGTCAGAATGGCTGCGATCCATAAGTCTACAAGCAATAAATGCTGGAGAGGTTGTGGAGAAAAGGGAACTCTTTTACACTGTTGGTGGGAATGCAAACTAGTACAGCCACTATGGAGAACAGTGTGGAGATTCCTTAAAAAACTGGAAACAGAGCTGCCTTATGATCCAGCAATCCCACTGCTGGGCATACACACTGAGGAAACCAGAAGGGAAAGAGACACGTGTACCCCAATGTTCATCACAGCACTGTTTATAATAGCCAGGACATGGAAGCAACCTAGATGTCCATCAGCAGATGAATGGATAAGAAAGCAGTGGTACATATACACAATGGAGTATTACTCAGCCATTAAAAAGAATACATTTGAATCAGTTCTAATGAGATGGATGAAACTGGAGCCTATTATACAGAGTGAAGTAAGCCAGAAAGAAAAACACCAATACAGTATACTAATGCATATATATGGAATTTAGAAAGATGGTAACAATAACCCTGTACAAGACAGCAAAAGAGACACTGATGTATAGATCAGTCTTATGGACTCTGTGGGAGAGGGAGGGGGTGGGGAGATTTGGGAGCACGGCATTGAAACATGTATAATATCATGTATGAAATGAGACGCCAGTCCAGGTTCGATGCACGATACTGGATGCTTGGGGCTGGTGCACTGGGACGACCCAGAGGGAGGGTATGGGGAGGGAGGAGGGAGGAGGGTTCAGGATGGGGAACACAGGTATACCTGTGGCAGATTCATTTCGATATTTGGCAAAATTAATACAATATTTTAAAGTTTAAAAATTAAATTAAATTAAAAAAAAAAAAAGAGAGAGAGAAAACTACTAGTGATGGAAAGGAAGTTCAAGAAATGGCTAAAAGTTCAAGAATTTAAGGACCACCAGAAAATCAGGAGTTTAAACTCTGTGTCTCTCAATCTTTAAAACCTACCTTCCCTTTTAATAAAAGATTGAAAGTAAAATATTTTTATGTATCAAAAAAAAAAAATGATTGTTTACTTCATTTCTTTTTTTCCGGAGAGTTTATGCTTAATGTATAGAAATGCAACTGCTACTTGAATGTTGCTTTTGTATTCCTGAACCTTTACTGAAATTAATAACATTGAGGGAAAGAAAATAATAGAATTGTATTTGGTAAAAGATGCTGATAGACTGAAAAATTTCCAGTGAGACTACCAAAATCCAAATTGGTCAGCCAGTGGCTATTCACTCATTCAACAAACATTCAATTATTTATCATGGGCTTAATTACAGCCCCAGTCTTAATTATGCTGCATCCAGTCCTATGATTAAGGCAACCTCAGTTTCTCCATGCTGGCCAAAAATTTCAACAATTTTTTCAACAATGGTTAGAACCAAGTCATACCAAACTCTAGTAACCTTCCCCAATCTATTTTATAAATTTTTGTTTCCTGTTTCCACAGAGGCATCTTTTTAAAGTGTTTTCATATAGCAAAGATTTAGTAAAAATTACGGTTAATGGCTTTGGTTGTCTTTCTCCTTCAATGACTCCAAGTTTAGCATAGTTTCTAAAAATGTAACTAATCTGGAATTAATGGAATTTTCTTTTTATTTTCCTAACAAAATGTAATATGGTAAGACAGTATACTGAAAAGAAGTACAATAATTCCTTGACATCCATGAGGGATTGGTAATACGCCTACCTCAAATGTCCCCACAAGGCCTCCATACCAAATTTGAGATGCTTGGATTCCTTAATCAGTTCCACATTCACGATTCAACCAACTGGGACAAGACCAGCTGTTGGCTGACTCTGGATGCCAAACAGCTGATTTCATGGGCAAGATGGTGCAGGTTATACTGAAAATTGCTATTTTAGTCAATTTGATGCTTTTAGATTATGCCCCTGCCTTATTTGATTGAATAGGTCATATAGTGACATTGTATTTTCTTTTACTTATTAAATATATTTTGTTCAGAGTTTATGTGCTAGTTGTTCTGTAAAACCAAATATAGTGCTATTTATATTTCTCTAAGTAATCCTAATTAACAAATTAAGGTTTTCCTTCTTAAAAATAAAACTAATACAATGATTCTTGATATATTTATGATTCCTGTTCATTAATGTGTTATAACAGTCAGGCATATGCCCACTTACACATCCTTTCACTCAAGTTGGTAAACAATTATAGAAACAGGAATTTGAATTCTGTACTTATAGTAATTCCTTCTTGATTCTTACTAGTTATTATTATTTTCTGTAGTGATAAGATACATTACAATAATAAACTAGTAATATTATTTTAAATCTATCAGGATTCATGTATATAGAACCATAATATATTTCTTACAAAAAAATCTGCCTTTTGAATATCAGGAGATTTTTTTTCTTTTTGGTTCAGGTAAGATAACACTGATTTTGTAATAGCAGAATGTGTGTGTGTGTGTGTGTATGTGTGTGTGTATCTATGTTAAAATACCTTTTAAATTAAAATGTCAAATTCAGCTTAGCACTGGAAGGGCAGTCTATGATTGAGGAATGGCTGTCAGCTTGTCTTTTGTCTGTCAAATTGCAAGCTCTGCTATGGTGACTATTTTAGGCCAAAGGATCACAGAACTCTATATCAATAGTGGCTCAATAAAACTGGAAGAAAGTTGAGACAATCTATTAATTGTTTTGGAGGTTGGATTTTGCACTTTGAATTATTTAAGGATATTTTTGCCACCTTCCCTACTGTTGAATGAATAAGTCAGGAATCCATTCAAGTAAGGTATGAAAAAAAGACATTGAAATCCATCAGGGTAGCAATTTCCATGAAAAGTTGAATATTTTAGCCTTGTGCTGTAGTTGTAGAGGCCATGTTTGTTCTGTAATTTGCAAAAGCAAATTTTTACTTGTAGGTTTTTTTTTTTTTTTTTAATTTTCTCAATGACTATGCCTTTAGAAAAATTTTATATACATTTGTATGTATCTATCAATTTGTAGCCTGAAAAGATTTGATGATTAGGTTTCTTGGGCTCTTTTTTTCAAGTGATGAGAAAGATCTAGGATTAACTCACCCATGTAGATCCTCCAGAATTGCCCAGGAAATCCAGTGGTGTTAGCAGCTATATCTAGCCATAGTGTTGGTGTCAGCTGCTCCAGCTGTGTCCACGTGACATTGTAACCTGACTGTCGCTTGCATTATAATCATGATGCAGTAGTTGAAACTTAGCATTGCTGTCTTTCTTTCTGTGTATCTAGTTTTGTAAACTTCCTGCCAGCCTTATGAGCTAATCAGTAGCTTTCCTACATTTTCTTTTTATTTGAAAGAGTTTATTTCTCAAGCTCAAAATGACAGAACCAGCATTTAAACAGAAAATTTAAATTTAAACAGCTACATTCTCAAGTGTAAGCTAAATTAAAATTGCTATATTTTCCTTCTGAAATAATTATGGTCATTATAAAGTGACCATAATTTTATTCAGCTTCACTTTGTTTTATCCTTAAAGTCTATTTTGTTGGATAGTAATATAGCTACAAGCACTTTTTATTTTTGTTTAATTTAGAATTTACATGTTATAACTTTTTTGATTCTTAACCTTCTTCTAGCCTGTGTCCTTCCATCTTAGATATGTCTCTTATAAACCACATAGAATTGTCAGTGAATTATGTATATTCCAACAGAGGAAAGAGTGACAGACTTTATGTTTTGGGGCTCCAAAATCACTGCAGATGGTGACTGCAGCCATGAAATTAAAAGATGCTTACTCTTTGGAAGAAAAGTTATGATCAACCTAGACAGCATATTAAAAAGCAGAGGCATTACTTTGCCAACAAAGGTCCGTCTAGTCAAGGCTATGGTTTTTCTAGCAGTCATGTATGGATGTGAGATTTGGACTATAAAGAAAGCTGAGTGTTGAAGAATTGATGCTTTTGAACTGTGGGGTTGAAGACTCTTGAGAGTCCCTTGGACTGCAAGGAAATCCAACTATTCCATCCTAAAGGAAATCAGTCCTGAATATTCATTGGAAGAATTGATGCTGAAGCTGAAACTCCAAGACTTTGGCAACCTGATGCAAAGAACTGGTTCATTTGAAAATATCCTGATGCTGGAAAGATTGAAGGCAGGAGGAGAAGGGGACAACAGAGAGTGAGATGGTTGGATGGCATCACCAACTCAGTGGACATGAGTTTGAGTAAACTCCAGGAGTTGGTGATGGACAAGGAGGCCTGGTGTGTTGCAGTTCATGGGGTTGCAAAGAGACAGGACTGAGTGACTGAACTGAACTGAACAACCTTACAATAGATAAACAGTCATTCCTGGTGAAGTGGGCAGATCTATAAATCATGAACCTCTTTGAACTTGAAATCCAATAGCAAGCCCTGGAGAGAAAGGCATGTGGGTTACCATCACCATAAACTGCTTTTCACTAGTAGCAATATATTTTATCCTTGCAGCAATTTACTCAAGCTATTTAATGCAAGTATAATTGTCTACATTTTATTGTTGAGCACAGGAAAATCAATTTCCCAAAGAGACACAATAAGAAAAACAAGGGTTCAAATTCGTAGCCTGTGATTTTATGATGTATTCTTTTTAAAAAATATATCATTTTCATGCATTGAACTGAGATTAAATTGATTGTACAGCTTCATGCAATCTCTTTTGAATCACTCATTTACTTTTTCTCACTTCTATCTTCATATGCCCTTTGATACATGACTCCAAAAATCACATTCTGTCTGGGAAGCAAATGGTTAAATTTGAAGGGAGGGAAGATATAGGGAAATAGATTAAAAAAAAAAAAACAATTTCCTGAAAAATAGTATTCTGTGCATGTATTTATATACTATTTGCTAGACTTTGTTCTATAGGTTTTACCTGCATTGATTAATTAAATTTGCATAGCAATCATATAAGGTAGTAATAGTTAAATTATTCATTTTATTCTTATTTTGCAGGTGTGGGAACTAGACAGAGAGATTAAGGGTCTCTTTCAAGGCTGTATAGCAAATAAATGGAAGAGCTGGGCTTTAACCTGAGGCTTTCTGCTTCAGAGTTTATGCCTTTAACCATTCCTCTTAATGACATTTTATCACACAGAGTATTTTAAACAGAAAGTGCTTTTGTAAGATATTATTTGTTTTAGGAAAGATGTTAATTATTTTGGAGAATAGTATTGGTTTCCAAGGCATCCCTCAATTAACAAAGACAGATTTCTTGGTATATAAAGTTATTAAGATTTGATTTTTCTAATTTATATGTTCCAATAATATATTTTACTAGACTAAAAATAATACAGTATTTATGAAATATGAATAAGCTAGTTAACATTTCTTATCTCAAGACAGAATTTTTAAGCCTATAGCTAATGGGAATTCTTCACTTACCTTTTTTAATCAATAAACTTGAGTATTAGAAATAAAACAACATTTCCCACAAATATGCATGCATTGGGCATTTATCATTTAACATGCAGCTGTCCTGATCTTTAGGGATATAGCAGTAACCAAAGCAGTCAATAAAATCTGTAATCTAAAAGGATCACATACTATAGGTGGCAGATAGACCATGAACAAATAAAAACAATATGTATTATATTTGGTATGGTTGCTACTATGAAGCAAAATAAGGAAAGTAAGCAGTGTAGATAAAAAATAAAAAGCAACCCTGATAGTAGATGCGAAATTTATCTTTAAGATGATCAGGAAAAGAGAAAGTTACATTCAAAAGTCAACATAAAGAGATAAGGGATAAATATCCATGTATTTTAAGGAAGGGAGAATTCCAGGCAGAGGCACTCACAAAGCACTATTCCTGATGTGGGCAGGTGCCTGGTGTTTTCCCATGTATTAGGAAAGTTGATTAAGCATATGCAGAGGAAGTATGTGCGTCTTTTCTTTCTTTCCAAGAACAGTAAATTGTAGATTTCATGGAGTTAAAAATAAGGAGTATTTTCACTTTTTAAAATAAAAGTGTATTTAAGATACAAGTTCCTTAATGCTATTATGTATGTCTTTTATGAAACATGATTAATATTTTAGGTATATCAATTAAATGTGATCACTCATTAAACTTGATTGCTTAAATAAATACAAAATACATTACTTTTTACATTTTTAATAATTCATTTATACTTATTATGAATATCTTTCAAATATAGCTATTTCATTCCATAAAATATTTTTCTTATCAAAAATATACATTTAAATCATGCAACCATAGTAGCAAAAAGAAAAACAAATTAAAAATGAAAACAGTTTCAGAGATCTCTGTGATAACATTAAACATAAAATGGGGTCCCAGAGAAAAGAGAGAGAAGGAATCAAAAATGTGTTTGAGGGAATTATGGCTAAAAACTACATGAACCTGAAGAAAGACAGATATCAAGGTTCAGAAAGCATAGAGGTTCCAAACAAGATTAAATCCTAAAAAATACATCAAGAAATACCATAAATATGTGTTCCCCATCCTGAACCCTCCTCCCTCCTCCCTCCCCATACCATCCCTCTGGGTCGTCCCAGTGCACTAGCCCCAAGCATCCAGTATCGTGTATCGAACCTGGACTGGCAACTCGTTTCTTACATGATATTTTTCATTTTGATATTTGGCAAAACTAATACAATTATGTAAAGTTTAAAAATAAAATAAAATTAAAAAAAAAAAAAAGAAATACCATAAATAAAACTGCAAAAGTTAAAGATAAAAAGAGATTTCTTTTTTATTTTATTTTATTTTATTTTTAAACTTTACAATATTGTATTAGTTTTGCCAAATATTGAAATGAATCTGCCACAGGTATACATGTGTTCCCCATCCTGAACCCTCCTCCCTCCTCCCTCCCCATATCCTCCCTCCGGGTCATCCCAGTGCACCAGCCCCAAGCATCCAGCATCCTGCATCAAATCTGGACTGGCGACTCATTTCATACACGATATTATACATGCTTCAATGCCATTCTCCCAAATCTCCCCACCCTCTCCCTCTCCCACAGAGTCCATAAGACTGATCTATACATCAGTGTCTCTTTTGCTGTCTTGTACACAGGGTTATTGTTACCATCTTTCTAAATATTTCTAAAAAGAACAAGAGAAAAAAAAAAAAAGTCATATAACAAGGGAAATTTCTGTTCAGCTATCAGCTAATTTAAGGAAGCTTTATAGACCAGAAGAGAGATGGCATGATATATTCAAAGTGCTGGAATGGTAAGTCTATAATCTAAGATACTCTACCTAGCAAGATTATTATTTAGAAACAAAGGAAAAACAAATAACTTATCATATATTAACCCCTTGGTAATAAAAATTAAAAAAAAAAACCCTATACTAGATATAATGAACAGATGATCTGTTCTTTAATATAACTGTGGTTTTAAAGTCTCCTACTATTATTGTATTATTGCCATTTCTTCCTTCATGTCTGTTAGTATTTGTTTTATATGTTTTGGTGTGTCTAATATTTGGTGCATACATGTGAACAGATTTTATCTCCTTCACTTGCATTGACTGTCTCTTGTATCCATTATTATTATATAATGACTTTCCTCATCTTTTGTTCTAGAATTTGTTTAAAAGAAATATGTTGTTATCCTCCCTTTCTTATCATTTCTATTTGCATGAAATATCTTTTTCCATTCCCTCACTTTTAGTCTGTGTGTGTCTTTGGATCTGAAGTGATACCTTGAAGTAAGTAAGTAGAAAGAATTGGATTTTTAAAATCCAATCATCCACTCTGTGTCTTTTGATTGGATCATTTATTTACATTTAAAGTAATTATTGATAGATACGCTCTTATTGACATTTTATTACTTGTTTTCTAATTATTTTTTGAGTTTTTCTCTGCTTATTTCTCCTTCTTTTTGTTTCTTCCCTTGTGGTTTGATTTTCCTTAGCAGTATGCTTGTGTTCCTTTATGTTTATTTTTCTGGGTAAGGACAAAAAAAATCTTATATTAATGGACAGATCATCTAGACAGAAATTTAAAAGGTTTTCTTTTAAATTTTCTTAAACAGTGGTATTAAATGAAACAATAGCCCAGTGGAACTCCGTAAGTACCTATAGGACATTATATCCCAAAACAGAAGAATACATGTTCTTTTCAAGTGCCCATAAAATGCTCTTCAAGATAGATTACATGCTAGGCCACAGAACAAGTCTCAATAAATTTAAGAGGATAGAAACTATATCAAGGACTTTGACTGACCAAAATGGTATGAAACTAGAAACCAAATGACATAAATAAAAATGGGAAAAGAACAGGTATGCAAATACTGAAAGGTTGTTGCTGAGCCATGAAAGATGCTGGGATTCTTGTCCTCTGGAGGACAGGAATTTAATCTGAGGCCAGTGAGGAGGCTTGATCACTCAGAGCTTTTGTGTAATAAAGTTTTATTAAAGTATAAAAGAGAGAGACAGCATGTCTGACACAGACATCAGAAGAGGGCAGAAAGAGTGCCCCCCTGCTAGTCTTTAGCAGGAAGTTATATACCTACCAGCAGGCTGCTAATTAGAAAAAGGAAATGTCCCAAAACTCAGAGAGTGGCACCAGGCCCCTCTCCCACAACATGCATTCTGAGATAACATTGGCACAAGGTTAGTCATCCTGGGCCATAAAATAATTGATATGAATCTTGAAGAAACACAGGTTTCCAAGCAAATACATAGTCTCATTAACATAGTTTAGGAGAACATTTGCATGAGTAAAACATACTGGTTTGTTGGTTAAAATACACTGGTTTGTCCAGTCAGTTCTGAGTCTTAGGTGGAACAGACTTGAAGAAAGATAGAGTGTAAGGTAAATACATAGTTCATTAAAACAGCTTAAGAAAAATATTTCCATAAGAAAACTCAAGGGTTGAGAAAAGTTAAGTTCAGGTGGAACCAGGTGTTGTCATGGAACACAGAATTTTAAAAGAAATCTCCTTTTAATTTTGTATAGAGAAGGGAAAAAAATCTGATACTTACAGTTTATTTCCTCCTGTTGCTGAAGGGAGAGAGAAAAACTGTCTGTCACTTGCAGCCTATTTCCTCCGTTTGGGGGCCCTTAGCCTTCCTGCCTGTTACCCTCTCAACACTAAACAACAAGCTATTATAAAAATGATGGGTCAATAATGATATCAAAGAAGAATTCATAAAATACCTCAAGACAAAAGAAAATAGAAACACAGCTTTCCAAAATCTATGGGATGTAGCAAAAGCAATTTTAAGAGAGAAGTTCATAGTAATACAGGCATCCCTCAAGAAACAAGTAAAATTTCAAGTTAACAAACTAACCTACCACCTAAAATATTAGCAAAAGAAGAACAAAGCTCAAAATAACCATAATTAAAGAATTAATAAAGAGACAAAAATAAATAGAAAAAAAATAATATGAAAGATAAATGAACACAAGATGGAGGGTTTTGAAAAGATAAAATTGATAAATCATTAGTCACGTTCACTAAGAAGGAAACAAAGTACCCAAATAACAATTATAAGAAGTGAAAGTGCAGAAATAACAAACATTACCAAGAGATAGGAAAAAAAAAAAAAAATCAGAAAAGAACACTATGAGGAGTTATACATCAACCTAGTGGACACCCAAAAGAAATGGACAGATTTCTAGAAACATACAACCTGCCAAGAAATGAAGCAAGAACAAAGACAATTTGAACAAACTGAACACTAGTAGCGAAATTGAATTTGTAATTATAAAACTTCCAGCCAACAAATGTCTTGGACTATATGGCTTCACAGGGAAATTCTACCAAATATATAAAGAATTAATATCTAACCTTATCAAACTAGGTCAAAACAATTGAAAAGTTCATAACATTCCCAAATGCATTCCATGAGGCCACAATTACCCTGATACCAAAACCAAACAACAGTACAAAAAGAGAAAATCACTGGCCAATATTTTTGATAAATATAGATACAAAAATCCTTAAAAATATTAGCAAACAGAATCCAATGAGAGATTAAGAGAGCCAGTTGAACTCAGGTACCTAGGTAGCTCAGCTGGTAAAGAATCCCCTGGCAATGCAGGAGACCTGGGTCCCATCCCTAGGTTGGGAAGATCCCCTGGAGAAGGGCATGGCAACCCTCTCCACTACTAGGGGCTTCCCTGATGACTCAGATAGATGTTAAAGAATCTGCCTGCAATGCAAAAGACATGGGTTCTATCCCTTGGTCGGGATGATCCCCTGGGGAAGGAAATGGCTTCCCACTACAGTCTTTTTGTCTGGAGACTCCCATGGACAGAGGAATCTGGCAGGTAACAGTACATAGGGTCTCAAAAAGTCAGACACGACTGAGCAACAAACATGTTCATAGGATGTTATTTCCCAAATCTGATATATATCCAATATCATACATCATGATCAAATTAGCTTTATTTCAGGGATTCAAAGATGACTTGGTATCCACAAATCAATCAATGTAATACAACAAATTAACAAAAGGTCAGAAAAAAGCCACATGGTCATCTCAATAGGTGCAGAAAAATCATTTGACAAAAGTCAACATCCATTCTTGATTAAAAGAAAGACAAAAAAATCTCACCAAAGTAGGGATGGAGGGAACAAACATACCTCAACATAATAAAGGCCATTTACAAAAAACCTACAGCCTATATAACATGCAATGCTGAAAAGCTGAAAGCCTTTCCTCTAAATTCAGAAACAAGCCAAAATTACTTACTATTGGCATGTTTATTTAGCATAGTATTGGAATCCTAGCCACAGTAGTCAGACAAAAATGAATAAATAAATAACATTCAAATTAGAAGGTAAGGAGTAAAACGGTCGCTATTAGCAGTTTTTATATAGAAAACTAAAGTCTCCACCAAAAAAGTATTTAAAAAATCATTATGAATTCAGTAAAGGTTCAGTATACAAGATTAACATGCAGAAATCTGCCGCTTCTTTATACACTAGTAATTACATATAAGTTCAGACTGTAAAGCGTCTGTCTACAATGTGGGAGACCCGGATTTGATCCCTGGGTCGGGAAGATCCGCTGGAGAAGGAAATGGCAATCCACTCCGGTACTATTGCCTGGAAAATCCCATGGACAGAGAAGCTTGGAAGGCTACAGTCCATGGGGCCGCAAAGAGTCGGACATGATTGAGCGATTTCACTTCACTTCAATTACATATCAGAAGGAGAAAGTAAAGAAGTGCTATTTAAAATTGCATCAAAACTTAAAATACCTAGGAGTAAACCAAAGAAATGAAAGACCCATAATCCGGAGGCTATGAAACAACTGATGAAGGAAACTGAAGTTGCTGAAAAGAAATGGAAAGATAGCCTGTGCTCTTGGTTTGGATGTAATATTGTTAAAAAGTCCGTACTACCCAATGCAATGTACAGATATAATACAATCTTTATGGAACTACCCATGACATTTTCACAGAACTAGGACAAATTATCCTAAAATTCATATGGAAACAGAAAAGATGCTGAATTGCCAAAGCAATCTTGAGACAAAAGAACAAAGTTGAAGATATGACCTTCCCAGACTATCCTGTGAAGCTCAGGTGGTCAAAACAACATGTATTGGCACAAAACAGACATATAGATCAATGGAACAGAATAGAAAGCCTGGAAATAAACTCACATACCCATGGTCAATCAACTCAACAAAGGAGACAAAATATGTAACAAAGTTAAGACAGTCTTGTCAATAAGTGGTGCTGGGAAAACTGGACCGCAATATGTCAAAGGTTACAACTTTTTCTCATACCATATATGGAAATAAACTCAAAATAGGTGAAAAACCTAAATGTAAGACCAAAACCATAAACCTCTCAGAAGAGAACATAGACATAACACTTTTTGGCATAAAACATGGCAATATTATCTGGCTCTGGCTGGTTACATGTTAGTAGTTAGTTTTACAACATGCAGGTGCAGAAGAATGAACAATTACAGCATGCAGGTACAGGGGCTATCATTAATCTGAGACAATCTGACGTTTACTTCCAAATCTTTGTTTGCCATATGTGAGGAGGGGGTTTCCTGGTTTTTCTTTAATGATGGTTAATGGGAATCATGCCCAAGCCACATCAAAAGCAAAAATAAAGAAATGGGACCTAACTAAACTTAAAAGCTTGTGCACAGCAAAGGAAACCACTGACAAAACAAAAAGTCAAACCAGAGGATGGGATAAAATATTTACAAACAGTAAGACTGATAAAGTGTTGATATCCAAAATATCTAAACAGCTCATTAAAGACAATCTCAAAACATACACACACACACACACACACACAACAAACTCAACCAAAAAATGGGCAAAGACTTGAATAGGTATTTTTCAAAGGAAGATATATAGGTGGATAATAGCCTCATAAAAAGATGCTCACTATCGTTAATTATGCTAGAAATGAAAATCAAAATAACAATGAGATATCACCTCACACCTGGCAGAATGGCTTTCATCAAAATGTCTACAATTACAAATGTTGATGAGGATGTGGAGAAAAGAAGGAGAACCCTGGAATACTGATGGCGGGAATATAAATTGGTTCAGTCACTGTGGAAACTGGTATAGAAGTTTCTCAAAGTGTTGCAGGGAGGGCAAAAGGGATTTCATCCTGAAGACTGTCAGCCATCTCAAGGCAGGATGTGAATTGGGCCTGAACCCTGTTAACCATCCTTAAAGAAAAACCAGGAAAGCCCCTCCTCACAGATGGCAAACAAAGACTGGAAGTAAAGGTCAGGTTGTCTCAGTTAGATTAATGATGGTGCCTGCACCTGCATGCTGTAATTGTTAATTCTTCCTTACCTACATGTTGTAAAACTAATTACTAACATGTAACCGGCCATGTAGCAAAAGGTGTAAAACTGAGTCCTCCAATATCATTGAGGTCCTTGTTGGGAACCAATTCCCCTTGGACCTGATAGCTTAATGAACTATACTCCACTGTCTTGAGTGTCCTCTGAGAAGTATTTTGTGACTTCAGATTCTACAACAAAAATACTAAAAATAGAAGTACTATATGATCCAATAATTTCACTCCTGAGTATATATTCTAAATGGACAAAGAAAAAAATATTCAAAAAGATACACACACCTCAATGTTCATAGCGTTCCTATTTACAAAAGCCAAGCTATTTCAAGAGGGAGGGGACATACGTATACCCAAGACTGATTCGTGTTGATGTATGGCAGAAACCAACACAATATTGTAAAACAAATATCCTTTAATTAAAAATAAATTAATTTAAAAAATCAGAGGAAGACAAAAAAAAACAAAAACAAAAAAACTAGGGAGGCAACCTGAGGGTCCGTCTACAGTGCATCAACAGTGCATCTTTATTCATCAACAATGAATAAAGAAAATGTGGTGTGTGTGTGTGTATATCTATCTACCTATTGAAATTTCACTTAGCCAATCAAAAAAATGAAATTCTGACATTTTCAGCAAAATGGATGGACCTAGAGAATATTATGCTTAGTGAAATAAGTCAGACAGTGAAAAATAAATACTGTATAATGTCATTTATATTTGGAATAAAGAAAATAAAACCAACAAATATATATAGCAAAAACATAAACAGACTCAGAGATACAGACAACAAGCTTATTGGTTACCCGAGGAGGGTGGGGAGAGGGAAGACAAAAGGATAAGGCTTGGATACTGGATTAAGAGGTACAAACTACTATGTAAAATAGATGAACAACAACGATATATTATACAGTACCACTGGGATTTATACCCATTATCTTGTAATAACTTTTAGGAGTATAATCCTAAAAACAATGAATCCCTTTGTTGAAACTAATATGATATTGTAAATCAGTTACACTTTAAATGAATAAATGCATTAACATTTAACAGAAGTAAATGTAAATCTTGGACATACTTTTAAAAATTATTGTTTTTATTTCTGGCTTACTTCACTCTGTATAATAGGCTCCAGAAATAAGCCAGAAAGAAAAATACCAATATAGTATAATAACATATATATATAGAATTTAGAAAGATGGTAACAATAACCCATTGGAGAAGGAAATGGCAACCCACTCCAGTGTTCTTGCCTGGAGAATCCCAGGGAAGGGGGAGCCTTGTGGGCTGCCATCTATGGGGTTGCACAGAGTCGGACACGACTGAAGCGACTTAGCAGCAGTAGCAAGTAACAATAACTCTGTATGCGAGACAGCAAAAGAGACACAGATGTATAGAACAGTCTTTTGGACTCTGCGGGAGAGGGCGAGGGTGGGATGATTTGGGAGCATGGCATTGAAACATGTATAATATCATATGTGAAATAGATCTCCAGTCCAGGGTTGATGCATGAGACAGGGTGCTCGGGGCTGGTAAACTGGGATGACCCAGAGGGAAGGGATGGGAAGGGAGGTGGGAAGGGGGTTCAGGATGAGGAACACATGTACACATGTGGCAGATTCATGTCAATGTATGGCAAAACCACAACAATATTGTAAAGTAATTAGCCTCCAATCTAAATAAATAAATGTATATTAAAAAATATTGTTTTACTCTGGATACACATTTACAATATATTTTGAAATTTAGTTTAATTTGATCATTTGTATATCCAATGCAGTCTATTACAGAAGCTATATAGAATCAGCACCATGAGCTTCTAAGACTGTATATAAGCTTGTTCTCTGTGGTTTTCATCCACTTCAATAAAGTTGATGTTAATTCTTAAATTTCTCACAAATTATTTGAAAGTACTAGGCTAGGGGAAATAAAAAGTTAGTTGCTAGTCCTGTCTGACTCTGACCGATGGACTGTAGCCTACCAGGCTCCTTTTTCTATGGAATTTCCCAGGCAAGAATACTGGAGTGGGTTGCCATTTCCTTCTCCAAGGGATCTTCCTGATCCAGGGATCGTGGGTCTCCCACATTACAGGCAGATTCTTTACTGTCTGAGCAACCAGGGAAGCCCAGGCTAGGGGAAGCATTCTATTAAATCCAAAGTCTATTGACTGCACAATATTGATTTAGTTATTTTGAGCACATGCTTTATAAAGTTTTATGGAAATATTGGTGAAAGATACTTACTAACTAATTAAAGTTTTCCATTTTTACCTGGAAATAGTATTTTTTTATGATCACAGGGAAAAAAGCTGCTTTGACAAGGATGGGTTGGCTTTACTGATTTTCTTAAACATCTACCTAGTGTGGTTTGGTGAGTGTGAAGACAAAAGCTGATCAACTACAGGGCTGTTTTACAGAACTCCACAAAAGTTATGGTTGTACTAAAATATCAACAAGAATGGAGAGAAGAAGACAGGTTCAGGTATTAGTAACAAAACAGTGAGGGATACGGAAGCCTGCACGCCTCAATCCATGGAGTTGCAAAGAGTCAGAAATGACTTAGAGATTGAACAATAACAAAATAATCTTAATAGGACTTGGTCTTTTCACATATGCACAGTTACAGAGGAAGTATGTTAAGGGTTTATCATAATTCAGCTTTCTGCTTCAGCAGCTTCAGAGATATTGGTGCCATTCTTTGAGATAGGAAACATAGGAGAAGTCTGTCAGGTAAAATAAATTGATTCTTGAATGTATTAAACTTGAGATGCCCTTGAATCATGGAAATACAGGTAACTGAGAACAGATAAATCTACGTCTTGAGATGGAAAGGAAGCTCTCAGATGGAGGTTTTTGTTGGGAGTCATCAAGCTACAGATAGATGATACTTGAAGACATAGTGGAAAGAACTCTCTAAGGCAGAATATGTATATACCTTCTCTCTAACTTTATATATATAGAAAGAATAAGTCCTGTTAAGACTATCTTCTTACTAGTGTCTGAATCTGTCCTATACTTTTCATTCTCAGTGATGTTATATTATCGCAGACAACATAAGTCTTTTGTGGAGTTGTATGAAGCAACTTTCGTCTGACCCTCACCAAATCATTTTCCAAAACATAGGCAATGGTATTTTCTTAAATACAAATGGTATCATGATATTATTTTGCTAAAACAGTTGTTCATGTGCCTTCCACTTTTCCTAGAAATCTTTCATCAACTCTTTAAAGTGTCTGCTGCTGTTGCTGCTAAGTCGTGTCAGTCGTGTCTGACTCTGTGTGACCCCAGAGACGGCAGCCCACCAGGCTCCCCCGTCCCTGGGATTCTCCAGGCAAGAACACTGGAGTGGGTTGCCATTTCCTTCTCCAATGCATGAAAGTGAAAAGTGAAAGTGAAGTCACTCAGTCATGTCTGACTCTTCCCGACCCCATGGACTGCAGCCTACTAGGCTCCTCCGTCCATGGGATTTTCCAGGCAAGAGGACTGGAGTGGGTTGCCATTTCCTTCTCCAATGCATGAAAGTGAAAAGTGAAAGTGAAGTCGCTCAGTCGTGTCTGACTCTTCCTGACCCCATGGACTGCAGCCATGCAAGAGTACTGGAGTGGGGTGCCATAGAAAGTATCTAGTTTACTAGATCTAGTTTATTTTACTGTTAAATATCTACTCTACTTTACTGTTCTTTAGTTCATAACATATACGTGAGTTCTTTGAAAACTTCCTTAAACCAAAGAAGCCTGCTTCAGTTTCACAAACACACTGTTTATCACCATGCATTTTCACTCCTTGATAACTATTCTTTCTCTGCTAGTTTATAAACACTAGGAGAAGGAACTATCTTTTTAACTTCAATATGCAAGGCTGAGTGTGGTATTGGATTTAACAAATAGTATTTGCTGCTTTTTTAGAGTAGTCATAGTTGATTTGAGTCCTATTTTGAAGCAGGTAACACACTAGGTACGTAGTGATATTGGATGTATAGTGAAGTGTTAACTTGCCTCCCTTGAGTAGTTTATGGTTTAATGTTGGCCATTTAAGGTATAAACTCATTGAAAATAATGAATGGTAAGCTATTTACCTTTGTCAAATACATAATACTGGGAATAATTTTTGTATGAGGTAATTCAAGGACAAACTAGTAATTCTATAATGCTTCTTTCTAAACCCTAATTAAGCCTCCTTCCTTGGCTGTCAACAGTGTCATTTCCATGATAAATGTGAATCAAGCATTCAATTTGAAAAATAAGCAAGCATTTTATGAATAAAAATATTCGTTTACATTCAGTTATGTAACAAATATTGAATTTCCCTCATGTGGTCTGTACTATGCTAAATGTTGTACACAAATATCCATGAGTCACAAATAGTTCACAAGATAAAAGGAGAAGAAGCAAACACATCATTTAAAAGAATATGGTGATATTTCAATGATAGCCATTTGCAAAGGGTAGAAGTCAGAATCAGGAATACCTTGAATATCCATGAATCTCTGATATACTGGGGGAAATGGGTGGTATTATAATGTTCAGTTCAGTTCAGTCACTCAGTCGTTTCTGATTCTTTGCGATCCCATGAATCGCAGCACACCAGGCCTCCCTGTCTATTACCAATTCCTGGAGTTCACTCAAACTCATGTTCATCAAGTTGGTAATGCCATCCAGCCATCTCATCCTCTGTAATCCCCTTCTCCTCCTGCCCCCAATCCCTCCCAGCATCAGGGTCTTTTCCAGTGAGTCAACTCTTCCCACAAGGTGGCCAAAGTATTGGAGTTTCAGCTTTAGTATCAGTCCTTCCAATGAACACCCAGGACTGATTTCCTTTAGGATGGACTGGTTGGATGTCCTTGCAGTCCAAGGGACTCTCAAGAGTCTTCTCCAACACCACAGTTCAAAAGCATCAATTTTTTCGTGCTCAGCTTTCTTCACAGTCCAACTCTCACATCCATACATGACCACTTGAAAAACCATAGCCTTGACTAGACGGACCTTTGTTGGTAAAGTAATGTCTCTGCTTTTTAATATGCTAAGTTGGTCATAACTTTTCTTCCAAGGAGTAAGCATCTTTTAATTTCATGGATGCAATTATAATGGTTAAACTGATTTAAATGTCCACAAGTCATCATTTTAATATCACTTAAATTTAATGGATATTTTCTGATATCTTCAAACATAAAAATTTATGTTACAACACTATATATCTACTATTTGATAATATATACATATATCAAAAGTTGAAGTGAAAATAAAGAAATTATTAATTTAATTATGTGTGGATAATTTTATCTCATAAATATTTATAATGTAGATTGTTTCTTCAGTAATGCCTTATATGACATCTAAATTTTATATTGTTTCTTTTCTTTTCTAATCCTTTCTTAGGCTAAGTGAATGTTGACCAGAAATTAAATAGTGAATGGAGAAAATGCAATAATTTCAGCAATTTAAAGTTTTTCTAATAATTTTGCAGAAATAGTTAAATCTTCAGTTTAAAAATAAAAGTATTAGTAAGAGAAAAAATAGATATGAAGTATGATATAATCATAGTAAGACAGATTTCATAAATTTTCCAATATGGTACAGTCATTTTTAGAAGCATAATTATATGGAACCAACTTAAAGACCAAGCTTTCTTTCCTGCTGTTTTAGTGCTTTGAACTTAGAGCAATTAACTTTAAGTTAGTTTTCAGTCAATATTAAGGGTACCATTTTATGTAAAACAATTTAAATTTGTGCCAATTATCCACCTTTGGAGTATAATTAAGAACAAAGTATTATAAGGCAGTTCATGTCATTATTTGAAGGAAAAAAAAAATGAGTAGTGAATTCTGCTAAAAAAAACCACAATGCTGTGTCTCACGTAGGCACTGGAAAAGAAGGTGTTTTCCTCCTCAACAATGTTGAAAACTTATGTGAATAAGTAGTATTTCCCTAGGAAGCAAAACCTACCTATGGGAATGTCACAAGATACATCTTTTGGCCTGCAGCACTGCACATTTGGAATGCTGCTGAAGGAGGTGGAGGTCATGGTGACAGTAGAGCCCCAATGGAGAAGGTGCTGGAAGATGAATATAGATCTCCCTGCCAAAACCAATTACTATTTAACACTTTTCCTTGACCCAGGGACAGTTTCTTCTCTCTAAAGACTAAAACTGGGAACAACTGCATTGCATTAACAATATTAAATTCCAAAAAGTGACTCAAATGAGGGAACTATTGAAAGGCTTAATTATTCACATAAGTGTCATACTGAAGCAAGTAAATAAAATAATATAATAAAAGATGTTTCTATCAAGAGGATCTAGGACAGCTTGCTTGATAATTCAGACAGCTTTCTTGATATTTCACATAAAATGTGTAAGGATGTCTGTGATTCCATTCTTACTTTAAAATACTTTCATGTTGACAATGACTTTAATCATACATTAAACCATGGCTACTACATTTTCGTTGATTTTACACATTTTCTGTATTTTTCAAAATTATTTATTTGTGATACAACTTAGTGAATTAATTGTTTTTCTTTTTTTCCCCAGGCCTGTCAGCTTAAGGACACACAATTCTTGCAGAAATTTCATAAACAGTTTAATTTCCCATCATTGTGACCTGAGGAGTCATCAGCCTTTTTGTTTCCCTCTTCTCCTGAATATCTTATAACACATGTCCTCACAAAGAAGTCTGAGAAGTTCTTTCCATTGTGATTCCCATTCGGCTACCAGTCCAAATGATATTGCCCTTCAGCAAGGATTTGGGTCATTTCCACCTTTACTCTTTCACCTATACAACTGATTGTCCTGGAGGATAGGAACTCTAGCTGTTCCACTGCACTACCTCCTCATTCCATACTGCTGCTGGGGACTCACAAGGTGACAATGCTAAACACATAGATTTGCTTTTCTGAAGAACTAGTTATGTCTTGTGTATATAGATTTTGTATTGCAATACAGTTTTTACATTAGTTTTATGGAAAAGCATGAACTATTTTGAAGAGATTAATACATACACCATTACTGGGGTAGGAAATACTTAAAAATGACTGCAGCATCTTGTGATATCAGAAAACTAGGAAGTGTTCAAAAATTAAAACAACAAATAGCTCACCTGCAATGGAATGTCTGTCAAAAGGATACAGGAGCAAACTGAAAGAGCTCCCAGTGGCCAAACCTGGAACTGTTTGAGCAAAAAAATAAAGTATGCAGCATTACATTAAAATCCAATGTATAAATTAATATTCATAAGTCCATACTAGTGTAAATAAATACATGAAACATAAATGAATGTATGAAATATAAATAAGAGAAATAATACAAAACTCTTGTACACAAGAATTCTAAATAATAAGAAGATAGTCCACTCCCAAGGTAATGAAGCGTTAACTTTTTACTATTTAAGAATGAGCTATGAAGAATGACTTCCTTGCAAAGAGTACAGTACGGAAAGAGCAAAAAAAAGGTACTTTTAGTGGAGAAATCTGTAAAGCACTACTTTAGTCAGTGATTAAGGTCAGTATCTACAGTAAGTCATGCTCCTAGTATGATATCATGTGATGAAAACGGTATTGTATTTCTGCACTTTTCTTATGCTTCTAAGCTCTTGCCTAAAAATCTGAGCAAACTTTGGGAAGCTTCATGCAAACATTATAGTTCTACTTAGATTCTCTCTCTCTAATTCTTGCAAATATTTCTGTATAACTTCCCTGGTGGCTCAGTGGTAAAGAATCTGCCTGCAATGCAGGATACTCGAGATCAATTCCTGGGTTGGAAACATTCCCTGGAGAATGAAATGGCAACCCACTCCAGTATTCTTGCCTGGAGTATCCCATGCATAGAGGAGACTGAAGAGTTATAATCCATGGGGTCACAAGAGTCAGATAGGACTTATCCACTAAACCACCAGACACCATTCCCTAATTAGAGTTAGCTATTCAGATATTTTTAAAACTCTATTTAAATTGTATAGACACTACTGAACTAATATTTTATACCACACTTAATAGCCATGATTATTAAATTGGTAGTTATAAGCGACTCTTTTTTATTTTAATGTATTTTTTTTAGGCATTGATGGTGCATCCAGATTTTGAACAGAAAAGAAGGAAACAGTAGAACAACATGGTTCTTTTAAAGTATTTAGAGTATATTTTAGGAAAAAAAAATTTTGTGTGGGCTTCCTATCACAGTGTTTTTAGTAATAGTATTTGATGTTTTAAAATTATAGTTTAAAGCAAGAATTATAGGTATAAAAATAAGAAAAAAATCATTTTAGTATCTTTCCAACAGAGAC
Source organism: Bos grunniens (assembly GCF_055505025.1). Taxonomy (NCBI): domain Eukaryota; kingdom Metazoa; phylum Chordata; class Mammalia; order Artiodactyla; family Bovidae; genus Bos; species Bos grunniens. Next base: position 109,375,093 of record NC_141170.1, on the reverse strand, counting down.
CTTTTCAATTGTTATTTAACTGAGTTTCCAGGGATGAGTTTCTCTCTGTATAAGCATATAAGAGGGCATGGTCTCTCAACAGTGAAAATTGTTTAAGTACATGAGGAATTTGAAATTTATAATGAATGATATAAAATGTTTCCATAACTGATGTTATGTATCTTCAGTGTTTCATATATGTCAGTGCTTATTTAATACTTCCAGTGGTCATGTATGGATGTGAGAGTTGGACTGTAAAGAAAGCTGAGCACCGAAGAATTGATGCTTTTGAACTGTGGTGTTGGAGAAGACTCTTGAGAGTCCCTTGGACTGCAAGGAGATCCAACCAGTCCATCCTAAAGGAGATCAGTCCTGGGTGTTCCTTGGAAGGACTGATGCTAAAGCTGAAACTCCAGTACTTTGGCCACCTCATGTGAAGAGTTGACTCATTGGAAAAGACTCTGATGCTGGGAGGAATTGGGGGCAGGAGGAAAAGGGGACGACAGAGGATGAGATGGCTGGATGGCATCACTGACTCGATGGATATGAGTTTGGGTAAACTCCAGGAGTTGGTGATGGACAGGGAGGCCTGGTGTGCTGGGATTTATGGGGTCTCAAAGACTCTGACACGACTGAGACTGAACCGAACTGAACCAGCTTTTAGTTTAATTTTTCTGTTTTACTTAATGAATGTAAATTCAATATTTTTTTCCTGTGAATGACAATCACTCCTTTACATAGAATATTAGGAGCCATTCTTATTTTGTGCTGCATTTTCAATGGTTTTGACCAGAGACAAAAGCTCCTGTCTTCAAAACTCACTTTGGGTCTGACTGTTCTCAGGGGAATAATGAACACACAAAATTGGCAAAGGTTAAGACACTAGTATTTACTTAGATCACTTTTAAATGAGAACCCTATGTAAAGGCAAGTATTCAATAATACTTGAAAGAAAGCTGCCAAAATAAAACCTTCAGAGGAAGAATGTTTCTATTCTACCTTCATATACATGATATCTGGGAACATATCAAGAACGTTAACATGGGGAACCCCATACTTTCTCTGCTATAGACAAAGGAGCAAACTGGCAGGAAAAGACATTTTTAGTACTGGCGTGAGTTTTGTAAAATGTAGGATTAAGTAATTTCTACCAAATGAAGAATGACCACAGTTGGACTCAACGTCAACTTGGGTAAAGTCAGCAGGAGTTCCCTGGGCTGCACGCATGCTTATACTTTGTTCCCAGTTTGTCTCCAGGCATACTGATATAGATTGTGCCAGCATCAAGGACAAGCCTTCAGGAAGGCCTGTGGAGCAGATGCACACAGGATATTTCACTTCCCATAATTTTATTCTTAAAAATATTCTGGGGGATACACTAATGATGTACTTCTGACATAAAAATTCTTATCAGAAAGTTCAATTCTATGATATTTGAAACTTGTTTTTGTAATTTTTAATTTGATTTATGGATAATTTTGAGGATCTGATTTCGACTAAGAAAGCCATACTTTAAAAAAAAAATGCATTTATCATGCTCTTCCAGGATGTTTGCAAATTCTTCAGATTTCATATATCCAAATGGAGAATGACTAGAACTTAAGTTTTAGAACTTCTATATGGAATGTCATCATTCAACTAAAAAAAAGATAAACAGGTAGCTAAGAAGATGATTAATAGACATTGGATGTCTGTGTCTGTCATTTTTGCTCTTTTTGGTATTTTGTTACATTAAGCTGGCTTTGTTAATTAATTAGTGAGATCTGGGGATAATTAGGACAAAATAGTTGATTTATATATTTTTAAAGATATTGAATAAATAAAGGCCATGGAATGTATGTATATCATAGGTAAAGTATGTAGTTGTAAGAATTTTTTAATAAGTGAATGACTAAGGCAAAGAAAAATCACTCCTAATTAGAAAATCAATTCAATGGATACTATGAGTAAAATCAAGTAAATTATTCTTGTCTGTTATTTTAGAATCCAAAAAGCTCTGAAAATAAAAGTTTTTTGAAAGTGACAGACTTTTGGCTATACAATCTGAATTGAATTCTAGTGAAACTATATATAATCATTATTTTACATTCTTTTGTCCCCATTCCTTTCTGAAAATACACATATTTTATGTAAACCTTTACCCTACTGAAAACTTAAAAAGTGTCTGAAATACATCTGGCACTTTAATAAGAATCATTGAATCAAACTAAGAGAAATACACTGAATTACACATCTTATTTTTTTGTATTTCTATTTTTTAACTATTTTGTTTTCCAGCATTTTCTCCTTTTCTGTTGCAAAGAAAGGGAAATCTGGTGTCACTACCTGTTGAAGACCAGGATCTCTGTGTATTCTTGAGAATTTACTGTTCTCTAAGTAAAGGGAACATTGTTTTAATTGCTAAGCCCTGTCCAACTCTTTTGCAACCCCATGGACTATAGCCTGCCAGGCTCCTCTGTCTATGGGATTTCCAGGCAAGAATACCGGAATAGGTTACAATTTCCTTCTCCAGGGGATCTACCTGACCCAGAGATAGAATCCACATCTCTTGCATTGGCATGCAGAGTGGCTCAGTGGTACAGAATCTACCTACCAAATAGGCAGGCATGTGTCCAATCCCTGGGTTAGGAAGAGCCCCTGAGAAGGAAATGGCAACCCACTCCAGTATTCTTGTCTGGGAAATCCATGGTCAGAGGAGCCTAGCGGGCTACAGTACGTAGGGATGCAAAAGAGTCAGACATGACTTAGGGACTGAACAACAATGACAAATTAAAGGGAATAGTCAGTTTTGGAGTCATGATTATTCACGTTTTTTTCCTGGATTACTTAATTTTATTAAACTCAGAGTGCTCATTTGATAATATAAATTAATATACAAATAATGGGTTATTAGGCTAATTTTGGTAAGTAAAAATTTCTACAGTATGTAAATACTTAGTACATTTCCATTTGTGTTCAACTCTGTAACTACTTCAGAAGGAATCTGGAAGATATTAATAAAGTAACATCTGTGGAAAAAATACTTGTTTCCATTAATAATTTATAATTAATAAATTATTCATAAATTGTTACATTAATAATTAAGATGTGAAGAATCAAAATTAGTTTATTCTTCACTGAAATGACAGTAATAGTAACGAAACAATGGCAGTGATAATAATAATTACAGTAAATACTCAGTATTTACTTGGTGCTTTTCTAAGCATTTTACCATTTCACTACTTATGTGAAAAACCTTATGCATTAGATACCATTATAATTTACTTTTTTTTTTTTTTTTTACAGAACAGGGAGCTGAGGCACACATGTAACTGCTGAAAGTAACACATCAAGAAAATGACTGAGAAGGTGCTCTTAACTATTGTGCTATATGGTTGCTATTGGAAGTCAATTATGTCTAGATATATTTTATGAAAACAGCAACATAGCATTTTAGGAAAACAATTCTCCTATTAGAACACTAATTCCTCACCAAAGTACTATTATGTAGTCAATATTTCTATTTTCCATGATTGGTTGGTGGATGGTAAACAGTTTTGTTGGGAGCAGCAAAATCAAATTTTTTCATTCTGGCAGATAAGAATCACATGCTTGTTTCATTAGCATGGCTTTATAGATCATTTTTTAAGCTCCAAACATTATATACAGCTATTTTTAAAAATTCTAATGACCTTGTTAATTAAAAGGCAATGTCTATTTTCAAATTTCTCTTTGAACCTGGGGCAATTTTTTTCATTCTTCTATGTCTCATGAAGCCATAATAATTAGTGGTAGAATCATGGTTTGAAGCTTAGGATATTCTTTTCAGGAAAAAGAAGTTGAGCATAGTTTAAAGGCTAAGCTTATATAAAATTGCCTTATTATCACAGTGTTTCAGCATAATATGTGCTGAAAAACAGCATAGTAGTCCAACTTGCCTAATTATCTTTTAGACACTGAACAACTTGCTATGAACAGGAGACAGAGCTGCCTGCATTTCCCAGAGCATCCAAACAAGTACATGTGGAATTTGATCATGCAAAGTGCTTTTGAGTTGTTCTCCTAAGGTAATTCTCTATTCCTGGTGGTATTCCCCATTTGTCATTCCACTCCTTTTAATGCTCTACTGCACTGTCTGCTTTGCTTTGTTTTGTATTCCCAGCTGCTACTCAGTTCTTGGCTCTGACAGCTGGATTATGAATGGCATTTGAGGTTAATTAAATCAGTGATGAATTTTAAATAGATTCACATAATTAGGGCAGCAAGACCTAGAAGAAAAATCAAATTTACTGAGAGTAGTCTAGAGGAAACCAAGTATGATGCCCCAGTTAGAGAGAAGCCGAGCCTCTAGGAACTGTCCAGAGCTTATCCAGGAAGTAAATGTCTACCTCAAATGAAGAATCCATCACTCATCATACCATCTAGACAGCATAAAACTGGCTTAGTGTCATTGTTTGGACCACGTAAGATATTAAATATATGGATGTGATTTCTGAACTTTCATTTATAATTGTGTTTGGCACTATTTTTGACAGAACTTAGGACACCACCCATGCAAGCATAATAGATTTTTTTTCCTGAAAGTCACATATCAAAATGTAAAGCACCAAGCTTCCTTCATAACAGTGCATAACAGAAAGATGTTTAGAAATGATTTAAAATCTCCAGACTTTGAGAAAGTTACTTTTTACTCTTGCTTTTTTTTTTTTTAAGAAAAACTTCTTTAACATACCTTTTCCTTTTTTTAATCCTCCACACCAATGCTGATCTTAGTCTAAACTTCTCACTTTTAAATTTATATGTCACATTATATGTAGACCAAAATTGAAATTTTAAATTTGCATTTTATGTTATCTTCATCAGTCCCATAAGACAAACAAAAATGTCAAACCTCTGCAACTATTGGCACCTACAGAGCACATTCTATAACAAGATGCTTATTTTAGCAGTTTATTGATCCCTATCTGACAAAGAATAATATACACGTAAGAGTATTTTTAACGCTTTTGAAGATAAAAGTTTATCATTCTATTTAACAATTTCTTTTCAATAAATAAATTTTAATACATTATCTTGTATATTCCCACTATGCAATTAGTTCTATGTCTGTGAAATTGACAGTAACTACAGTTCAAGTGGGGCTTCTACTTTCAGGCATGAGTAAGTGCTAAAACTGCAGAGTAAACACAGGAAACTAGACAAAATGTATAAAATGACCCTTTTCAGTAAAAGGACAAAGGCAGAACAGGACAGTTATCCTGCCTTAACAGAAAACATTAAGGTTAACCTTACAATCACCATTGAGTTTGCAAAACATGTTTTACAGAGAAAATCAAACAGAGCCAGGTAATTTTGTAGAGTTAAGGAACCAGAGATAGTTCCAGGTTGCTGAGTCAGTTGAAATCTGTGGGGACGCTCACTGGAGAGGAAGACGCTAGGCAGAGAAAGAGCTCAAGAAACCTGTGTATTATCCCCTAGAGGATGATATTGACTGTACTCACATAGGCATAGGGTGAAATTGAAGAGGCCAGGAAAAGAATGACAAGGGAGATGAAGCAGCTCATGTATACCTGCCTGCTTGTGTGTTAAGTCACTTCAGTCATGCCCTACACTGTGAGATCCTATGGACTGTAGCCCCCAGACTCCTCTGTCCATGGGATTCTCCAGGCAAAAATACTGGAATGTGTTGCCATGCCCTCATCCAGGGGATATTCCCAACCCCTGTCTCTTATGTCTCCTTCATTGGCAGGTGGGTTCTTTACCACTAGGGCCACCTGGGAAGCCCCATGTGTATCTAGCTGACTCTAAAATTCCATCTAGCACAAATGGACAGTTTTTGTTGAATGATTGTGATTCAGTAGAGACTCAAGCAGGGGCACCACCTTGATAGTAGAACTAATCTGGTCTATAGTGAAAATTCAATGAGACCTGTATTAACAAGGATTGTAAACAAGCCTCAAATATTCACCTGAATCACAAGGAAATTGAATGACTGCTCAGCCAACTTGAATACCCCAAGTTGGTTGAGCAGTCATTCATTGTGTGAGTGTTTAAATTACTTTTCTACATCAGTCAGATACAAAATGAGTAAATAAGATGAGGAAGGGATAAGACCATTGTTTAGAAGAGGAGACTTTGTTATCCTTACAGTGTATGGGGAAGGAAGCTACTGGAGAATAGTTGGAGGAAAACTATAAGGTATCCCTTGGAGTTGTGCAGGCATGACTTGAGTGGAATCAGTTGTCACACTTGTAAGGTTACCTACAGAGATTTATCTGTCCTTATGCACAATAGGAAAAGATACATTCTTAGAATATCTGTTGGCCTTTGCCATATGAGGTCAACTATGGGAGAAACAGGCACAATGTTAAAATTCTGATTATAGATATAGGATTCTCAGGAAGTCATTTGTGTGGCCTATAACTCAGTTTTTTCACTTATAAAAATAGATGGTTGTTCTTAATGATTCTCTACAATTTAAGCACTTTTATAATTTATCTATTTGTTTTATTACAACAAGCTGAATTTTAGTTATTGGCTAGAAATGGGAAATTTTTGCAGAGACTGTAAGATACTATTAGGTTTGTTCTATTTCTCCATTTGCACTGAATACAATAACATAAATGCTGACCTAAGCTCCTTAAAATAGTTTAGAGTTTTACAAAATGTTTAAAATATTTACTCTGCTAAAATATAACCATAGAATCTGAAGGATAATTGTTTGTTATACTCTGTTGAATAAAGAAAGCCTGAGAAGAATGAAAGATAATAGTGGTAGCTAGAATCCAGACTTAAAATATAAGCTCTGATACTAAGCATAGGACTGATTCCATCATAAACATTATGGTTCTATAAGTGACAGTCACTCAGTTATGTCCAACACTTTGCAACCCCATGGACTATACAGTCCATGGAATTCTCCAGGCCAGAATACTGCAGTGGGTAGCCTTTCCCTTCTCCAGGGAATCTTCCCAACCCAGGGATCAAACCCAGGTCTCTTACATTGTAGGCAGATTCTTTACCAACTGAGCCACAAGGGAAGCCCAAGAATACTGGAGTGGGTAGCCTATCCCTTCTCCAGGGGATCTTCCTGATCCAGGAATTAAACCCAGTGTCTCCTGAATTGCAGGTGGATTCTTTACCAACTGAGCTATAAAAAATTGTTTTCAATTTTTAGTAAACAAGTGTGCTTGTTAATTAATACAACTGATGTTTCCTTAGGACTATTCAAATATTATATACAACTAAAAAGTTTTATTCATGCAATATTCATGATTTTATTGTGAAGATAAAATAGTTTAAAGACTAATTGAAAAAAGAAGAAAAGATATAGTTGCCCAATTAAGCACTTCAATATTAAAAGTGTAATATGTCTGATGACATTTAAATTTAAAAGGCCATGCCTTGCTTCCAGCTCTGCTTTTAATTCTAAAATATCTGGCATAATGAAAATCTTTAATAAGATTGTTATGTTATCTTTCCTTTCTGGAATGAGATGTATATATAATTTTACATGAGTCTGTTATTCAAATGGCAATGATGCTATTTGGTTGGCTACATAGTATAGATATTATTTTCCAAAATATTATAGAAATATTTTTTCAAAGATGTTATAGAAAAATAAAATTAAAGAAATAAATATTTTTTATTTATACCATAAAGTTTTTATTTCTGCATACATAAATATTTCATTTTAAATCTATAGTTTCATTAAATAAAAAATCAAACACATTTAAATAGATGAATTAAAGTTATTAAATTATAATTAGTTGTTTTTTTAAATTTCATGTTATTTTTATTATAAGAATATTAGAGGTAAATGGGAAAAAATAGAGTATAAAGTGACTTCTCTATTTCTATGATTATTTTGACCCTCTACCCTCTGTTCTTAAGTGTTTCAGATATATGCACTGCGGGAGACATGGCTGAGAGCTGTGCATGGGTCCGGGGAGAAAATAAGAAATAAAACTAAGTTATTTTGCTGAAGAATATCATAATCTAATATTTTTATCTGTTTGTGGGTTCTGCATTAGTAAATCTGCATGCCTGTGAGTGAGGGGACAATTTAAAAAGCAAAACAAATCAGAGGTTAAAATGTAGGGTTTTTTAATCAAAGTACACCAGAGGGAAATTTGATCTAAATGGTAGGGCCAGGGAAGCCCTTGTGTTGGATATAACTTGTCAGTGCAAAGTTGAATCAGGAGTAAGGCATCTTTAGGCTGAGCAAGGTGGGAAGGATTAAATAATGGGATGAACAATGTAGAGATGTGAAAAAGCATAATACTTTCAGAGGACTCAGGGTAGATTAAATACAGTATTTGAAGCAAGAATTGGCCTGTGATACTAAAAAAAGTTAATCACATTCAAATTATAAAAGGTCTTAAATTTTTTTCTAAGGACCTTAATGTCTATTTTCTGAACAGTTGAGAACCATATGGGATATTCAGAAAGGTAAATGAGAAAATCCGATCTGTATTAGGGAGGAAAATTCTGACGAATATGAAGAATTAATTGGAGAGAGAAGAAAGAGTCCCCTAGGGAAAATGAATATCAGGTCAGATCAGATCAGATCAGTCGCTCAGTTGTGTCCGACTCTTCGCAACCCCATGAATTATAGCACGTCAGGCCTCCCTGTCCATCACCAACTCCCGGAGTTCAACCAGACTCACGTCCATCGAGTCAGTGATGCCATCCGGTCATCTCATCCTCTGTCGTCCCCTTCTCCTCCTGCCCCCAATCCCTCCCAGCATCAGAGTCTTTTCCAATGAGTCAGCTCTTTGCATGAAGTGGCCAAAGTACTGGAGTTTCAGCTTCAGCATCATTCCTTCCAAAGAAATCCCAGGGCTGATCTCCTTCAGAATGGACTGGTTGGATGTCCTTGCAGTCCAAGGGACTCTCAAGAGTCTTCCCCAACACCACAGTTCAAAAGCATCAATTCCTCGGCGCTCAGCCTTCTTCACAGTCCAACTCTCACATCCATACATGACCACAGGAAAAACCATAGCCTTGACTAGATGGACCTTTATTGGCAAAGTAATGTCTCTGCTTTTGAATATGCTATCTAGGTTGGTCATAACTTTCCTTCCAAGGAGTAAGCTTCTTTTAATTTCATGGCTGCAGTCACCATCTGCAGTGATTTTGGAGCCCCCCAAAATAAAGTCTGACACTGTTTCCACTGTTTCCCCATCAATTTCCCAAGAAGTGGTGGGACCGGATGCCATGATCTTTGTTTTCTGAATGTTGAGCTTTAAGCCAACTTTTTCACTCTCCACCTTCACTTTCATCAAGAGGCTTTTTCGTTCCTCTTCACTTTCTGCCATAAGGGTGGTGTCATCTGCATATCTGAGGTTATTGATATTTCTCCTGGCAATCTTGATTCCAGCTTGTGTTTCTTCCAGCCCAGCGTTTCTCATGATGTACTCTGCATATAAGTTAAATAAACAGGGTGACAATATACAGCGTTGACGTACTCCTTTTCCTATTTGGAACCAGTCTGTTGTTCCATGTCCATTTCTAACTGTTGCTTCCTGACCTGCATATAGGTTTCTCAAGAGGCAGGTCAGGTGGTCTGGTATTCCCATCTCTTTCAGAATTTTCCACAGTTTCTTGTGATCCACACAGTCAAAGGCTTTGGCATAGTCAATGAAGCAGAAATAGATGTTTTTCTGGAACTCTCTTGCTTTTTCTATGATCGAGCAGATGTTGGCAATTTGATCTCTGGTTCCTCTGCCTTTTCTAAAACCACATATTGCTGAAGCCTGGCTTGGAGAATTGTGAGCATTACTTTACTAGCGTGTGAGATGAGTACAATTGTATGGTAGTTTGAGCATTCTTTGGCATTGCCTTTCTTTGGGATTGGAATGAAAACTGACCTTTTCCAGTCCTGTGGCCACTGCTGAGTTTTCCAAATTTGCTGGCATATTGAGTGCAGCACTTTCACAGCATCATCTTTCAGGATTTGGAATAGCTCAACTGGAATTCCATCACCTCCACTAGCTTTGTTCGTAGTGATGCTTTCTAAGGCCCACTTGACTTCACATTCCAGGATGTCTGGCTCTAGGTCAGTGATCACACCATCATGATTATCTGGGTCATGAAGATCTTTTTTGTACAGTTCTTCTGTGTATTCTTGCCATCTCTTCTTAATATCTTCTGCTTCTGTTAGGTCCATACCATTTCTGTCCTTTATCGAGCTCATCTTTGCATGAAATGTTCCTTTGGTATCTCTGATTTTCTTGAAGAGATCCCTAGTCTTTCCCATTCTGTTGTTTTCCTCTATTTCTTTGCATTGATCGCTGAAGAAGGCTTTCTTATCTCTTCTTGCTATTGTTCGGAACTCTGCATTCAGATGTTTATATCTTCCCTTTTCTCCTTTGCTTTTTGCTTCTCTTCTTTTCACAGCTATTTGTAAGGCCTCCCCAGACAGCCGTTTTCCTTTTTTGCATTTCTTTTCCATGGGAATGGTCTTGATCCCTGTCTCCTGTACAATGTCATGAACCTCATTCCATAGTTCATCAGACACTCTCTCTATCAGATCTAGGCCCTTAAATCTATTTCTCACTTCCACTGTATAATCATAAGGGATTTGGTTTGGGTCATACCTGAATGGTCTAGTGGTTTTCCCTACTTTCTTCAATTTAAGTCTGAATTTGGCAATAAGGAGTTCATGGTCTGAGCCACAGTCAGCTCCTGGTCTTGTTTTTGCTGACTGTATAGAGCTTCTCCATCTTTGGCTGCAAAGAATATAATCAATCTGATTTCAGTGTTGACCATCTGGTGATGTCCATGTATAGAGTCTTCTCTTGTGTTGTTGGAAGAGGGTGTTTGTTATGACCAGTTCATTTTCTTGGCAAAACTCTATTAGTCTTTGCCCTGCTTCATTCCGTATTCCAAGGCCAAATTTGCCTGTTACTCCAGGTGTTTCTTGACTTCCTACTTTTGCATTCCAGTCCCCTATAATGAAAATACTAATCAGTAATTTCCATAGTATAACATTATTGAGAAACTGTTGAAGTGAGAATAGAATATTAAACCAAAAAAATCCAATGTTATTTGCTTGAAAGTTTGTAACTGAAATGAGTATATCAATATAAGACATCTATCTACCTGTTGCTTATAAAACCATGTGCTGTTGATAAATCATATTTTAGAATCTTATTTCAAGTATTTACAATTTATTGTCAATTGACTGTACATCAATAACTGTTAAGTGTTGAATGCGTGACAAAATAAAAATAATATCTAATATACATACTTCAAAAATATATAGATTCTAAAATTATGGCTTATTTGTAATATTCAAACTTGTAATTATGTATGTCTTTAACCTTTTACATATGCTTCAGTCTGGCAGCTAAAATCAGCAATACACATATTAACCTTTCTTTTCATGTTTAGCCTTGAAAACTTAGTTTTTAGATGAAAATATATCCCTATTAAAATCCAGGAGTTGGCATACTTCTTGTCTGCAAATGGTCACTTGACTCTTAATGCAGACATTTCCTCTGTACTTTGTTCCTTTGTTTCCCACATGTTGAGGTTCAGAGCTGATAGGAAAGCCAAATACTAAGACCATCTGTCAGGACCTGGGGAAGTTTGTCATTATTCATTGCTTCCTCATGGTGTAAGGTCAATACCACAACAAAGTATGATTGAATAAATATTCAAGAGGAAGACAAATTGTTTCAAAGTAGGAACTACTGACAGTCAATACAATCTATAACAAAAAAGCAGAGAAGCAGCCTCGAGACTCTGTGTTGCCACTAGGGACTGATTCCTTTGGGGAACTGAGAAGTCTCAGCCGAAGACTAGCATTGTTATAAGTGGCATTATTTAAATATCTTCCCAGATACAGTTTATAGCTACCCAAACGTGCTTATTTCAGCATGGGTGGCAAATTATATTTGAAAATAAGAACAAATGAAAAGATGTTTATCTTTATCCATATGTGGTACTTGCTGTAAGATATAATCAATAGAATGTTGTCTTAGGAGATAGTTAATTCTAAATAGAACAACGTTAAATGTTAAAAGCTTTCACTTAGGAAGTAGGGTAAAACATGACTTAAACTATAATAAATATTTCCTTCGTCCAAAACTGTATAATGTATGACAAAATTTTTGACAGCTTCTAAGAGAGAGTAATAAAATCTACCTGATATTTTAAAACTGTGTGCTAAGTAGCTTCCATCATGTCCAAATCTTTGTGACCCAATGGGTTGTAACCTGCCAGACTCCTCTGTCCATGGGATTCTCCAGGCCGGAATATTGCAGTAGGTTGCCATGCCCTCCTTCAGGTGATCTTTCTGGCCCAGGGATCAAATTCGTGGCTCCTGTGGCTCCTGCATTGCAGGCAGATTCTTTACCTCTGAGACACCAGGGAAAACATACAGCATGCTAGACATTGTACATTAAAAAAAAAAAAAAAAAAATCCTATTTTCTTCACTGTTTCTTTAGTTTTCCCCTCAGCAGAGTTAGTTTACCTGGATGAGCCATGTTAATTTCACTTTTCAGGGACAACTATAAGTATCTATTTTCTTTCTCTTTACCCAATTCTATATGTAATTGGTCATTTTCACTTCAATGAGAAATGTTTTAATGGAATTGAACAACATATTCCAGTGCAGTTGTAGTGACTCTACAATCATCCAAGGCTACATTTTCTGGTAAGTGTTGTAGAAGCTAAAGGCTGTTAGGATAGAGGTTGTACACAAGATGACATGTCTTTATTAATAACACTGCAAATATGCTATAGTAATGTATGCATTTTTGCTGGTACATACCTATAAGCAAACTAATACTGAAAACTTAAAGTCAAATATTAAAATGTATTTGCTCTCTTTGACATAAATTGCAGTAATTTTTTTCTGATCCACCTCCTATAATAATGGAAATAAAAGCAGAAATAAATGGGATTTAATTAAACTTAAAAGCCTTTGCATAGCAAAGAAAACCATCAACAAAGTGAAAAGATGATGCACAGAATGGGAGAAAATATCTGCAAATGAAGGGACCAACAAGAGATTAACCTTCAAAATATACAAACAACTCACACAGCTCTAGGTCAACAAACAAACAAACAAACAAAAAAACTCAATCAAAAAGTGGGCAGAAGATCTACATAGACATTTCTCTGAAGAAGACATACATATTGTCAAAAAGCACATCAAAAAATGCTCAACATCATTAATTATTAGAGAAAGGCAAATCAACACTACAATGAGACACCACTTCACACAAGTCAGAATGTCCATCATCAAAAAGTCTACAAAAATAAATGCTGGAGAAAATGTTACTCTCCTACACAGTTGGTGGGAATGTAAATTGGTAAAACCACTATGGAAAACAGTATGGAGGTTCCTTAAAAATGATAATGTTACTCCTACACTGTTGGTGGAGAAAATGTTACTCTCCTACACTGTAGGTGGGAATGTAAATTGGCAAAACCACTATGGAAAACAATATGGAGGTTCCTTAAAAATGACACAGAAATATCACTACTGGTCATATATGCTGAGAAAATCATAATCCAAAGAATGCACGCACCCCAATGTTCACTGTAGCACTATTTACAATAGCCGGAACATGGAAGCAATGTAATGTCCATGACCAGAGGATAAGGTATCCATAGGTGCATGGATTTATCTCTGGACTTTCTGTTTCATTGATCTATATTTCCCTCTTTGTGCCAGCACCATACTGTCTTGATGACTAGCTTTGTAGTATATAGTCTGAAGTCAGGCAGGTTGATTCCTCTGTTTCCATTTTTATTTCTCAAGATTGCTTTGGCTATTTGAGTTTTTTTGCGTGTTTCCATACAAATTGTGAAATTATTTGTTCTAGTTCTGTGAAATACTGTTGGTAACTTGGTAGGGATTGCATTCAATCTATAGATTGCTTTGGGTGGTATACTCATTTTCACTATATTGATTCTTCTGATCCATGAACATGGTATATTCCTCCATCTATTTGTGTCATTTTTTAATTTATTTAATCAGTGTTTTATAGTTTTCTATATATAGGTCTTTTGTTTCTTTGGGTAAATTTGTTCCTAAGTATTTTATTCTTTTCATTGCAATGGTCAATGGGATTTTTTTCTTAATTTCTCTGATTCTCATTGTTAGTGCACAGGGATACAAAGGATTTCTGTGTATTAATTTTATATCCTAAAACTTTACTATATTTGTTGATTAGCTCTAGCAATTTTCTGGTGGTGTCTTTAGGGTTTTCTATGTAGAGGGCCATGTCATCTGCAAACAGTGAGAGGTTTACTTCTTTTTTCCCATCTGAATTCCTTTTACTTCTCTTTCTTTGATTGTTGTACCTAGAACTTTTAAAACTATGTTGAACAGTAGTGGTGAAAGTGGGCACCCTTGTCTTGTTCCTGACTTCAGGGGAAATTCTTCAATTTTTTGCCATTGAGGATAATGTTTGCTGTGTGTTTATCATATATGGCTTTTATTATGTTGGGGTATTTTCCTTCTATGCCTGCTTTCTGGAGAGTTTTTATCATAAGTGGATGTTGAATTTTGTCAAAGGTTTTCTCTGCACCTATTGAGATAATCATATGGTTTTTATCTTTCAATTTGTTAATGTGATATATCACATTGATTGATTTGCAAATATTGAAGAATTCTTGCATCTCTGGGATAAAGCCCACTTGATCATGATGTATGATCTTTTTTAATGTTTATTGGATTCTGTTTGCTAGAATTTTCTTGAGGATTTTTGCATCTATGTTCATCAGCAATATTGGCCTGTAGTTTTCTTTTTTTGTGGCATCTTTGTCTGGTTTTGGTATTAGGGTGATGGTGGCTTCATAGAATGAGTTTGGGAGTTTACCTTCCTCTGCAATTTTATGGAAGAATTTGAGTAGGTGTTAGCTCGTCTCTAAATTTTTGGTAGAATTCACAAATGAAGCCATCTGGTCCTGGGTTTTGTTTGTTGGAAGATTTTTTATTACAGTTTTGATTTCTGTGCTTGTGATGGGTCTGTTAAAATTTTCTATTTCTTCCTGGTTCAGTTTTGGAAGGTTATACTTTCCTAAGAATTTGTCCATTTCTTCCAAGTTGTCCATTTTATTGGTATATAGTCCCTGACAATAGTCTCATGATCCTTTGTATTTCTGGATTGTTGTTAATATCTCCATTTTCATTTCTAATTTTGTTGATTTGATTCTTCTCCCTTTTTTTTTTCCTTGATGAGTTTGGCTAATGGTTTGTTTATTTATCTTCTCAAAGAACAAGCTTTTAGCTTTGTCGATTTTTGCTATAGTCTCCTTTGTTTCTTTTTCACTTCTTTCTACTCTGATTTTTATTACATCTTCCCTTCTACTAACTTTTGGGTTCATAATTTCTTCTTTGTCTAGTTGCTTTATGTATAAAGTTAGGTTATTTATTTGATATTAATCTTGTTTCTGGAGATAGACTTGCATTGCCATGAACCTTCCTCTTAGCACTGCTTTTATTGAATCCTATAGGTTTTAGGTTGTTGTGTTTTCATTTTCATTTGTTTCTATGTACATTTTGATTTCCTTTTTGATTTCTTCCATGATTTGTTGGTTATTCAGAAGAGAGTTGTTTAGCCCCCATATGTTTGTGTTTTGAATAGTTTTTTTCTTGTAGTTGACATCTAATCTTACTGCACTATGATCAGAAAAGATGCTTGAGATGATTTCAATTTTTTTCTGAATTTACCAAGGCTAGACTTATGGCCCAGGATGTGATCTATCCTGGATAGTGTTCCCTGTGCATTTGAGAAAAAGGTGAAATTCATTGATTTGTGGTTAAATGTCCTATAGATATAAATTAGGTCTAACTGGTCTATTGTATCATTTAAAGCTTGTGTTTCCTTGCTAATATTGTTTAGTTGATCTATCCATAGGTGTGAGTGGGGGTATTAAAGTCTCCCACTATTATTGTGTTGCTGTTAATTTCCCCTTTCATACTTGTTAGCTTTTGCCTTATGTATAGAGTTGCTCCTATGTTGGGTGCATATATATTTATTTGTATCTTCTTCTTGTATTGATCTTTGGTCATTACATACTGTCCTTCTTTGTCTCTTTTCATGGTCTTTGTTTCAAAGTCTATTCTATCTGATATGAGTCTTGCTACTCCTGCTTTTTTTTTTTTTTTTTTTTGGTCTCCATTTGCATGACATATCTTTTCCAGTCCTTCACTTTCAGTCTGTATGTCTCCCTTGGCTTGAGGTGTGTCAGAATATATAGGGGTCTTATTTTTTATCCATTTGGCCAGGCTTTGTTTTTTGGTTGGGGCATTCAACACATTTACATTTAAGGCAATTATTGATAAGTATGATCTCATTGCCATTTACTTTGTTGTTTGGGGTTCAATTTTATAAACCTTTCTGCGTTCCCTGTCTAGAGAAGGTCCTTTAACATTTGCTGAAGAGCTGGTTTGGTGGTGTTGAATTCTCTCAGCTTTTGCTTGTCTGTAAAGCTTTTGATTTCTCCTTCATATCTGAATAATATCCTTGCTGAGTATAGTAATCTGGGTTGTAGGTTTTTCTCTTTAATCACTTTAAGTATGTCCTGCCATTCCCTCATGGCCTGAAGAGTTTCTATTGAAAGATCAGCTATTATCCTTATGGGAATTCCCTTGTGTGTTATTTGTTGCTTTTCTCTTGCAGCTTTTAATATTTGTTCTTTTTGTTTGATCTTCATTAGTTTGAATAATATGTGTCTTGAGGTGTTTTGCCTTGGGTTTATCCTCTTTTGGACTCTCTGGGTTTCTTGGACTTGGGTGGCTATTTCCTTCCCCATTTTAGGGAAATTTTCAACTATTATCTCCTCAAATATTTTCTCATGGCCTTTCTTTTTGTCTTCTTCTTTTGGGACATCTATGATTTGAATGTTGGGGTGTTTGACATTGTCCCAGAGGTCTCTGAGGTTGTCCTCATTTCTTTTAATTCTTTTTTCTTTTTTCCTCTCTGCTTCATTTATTTCTACCGTTCTGTCTTCCACCTCACTTATCCTATCTTCTGCCTCAGTTATTCTACTGTTTTTTCCCTCCAGAGTGCTTTTGATCCCAGTTATTGCATTACTCATTATTGACTGACTCTTCTTTACTTCTTCTAGTTCCTTATTAAACATATCTTGCATCTTCTCAATCTTTGTCTCTATTTATCTTAACTCCATGTTGTTTTCAAGATATTTGGATGATATGGACTATCATTATTCGACCAACCTAGATAGCATATTCAAAAGCAGAGACATCACTTTGCCAACAAAGGTTCGTCTAGTCAAGGCTATGGTTTTTCCAGTGGTCATGTATGGATGTGAGAGTTGGACTGTGAAGAAGGCTGAGCACTAAAGAATTGTTGCTTTTGAACTGTGATGTTGGAGAAGACTCCTGAGAGTCCCTTGGACTGCAAGGAGATCCAACCAGTCCATTCTGAAGGAGATCAGCCCTGGGATTTCTTTGGAAGGAATGATGCTAAAGCTGAAACTCCAGTACTTTGGCCACCTCATGTGAAGAGTTGACTCATTGGAAAAGACTCTGTTCCTGGGAGGGATTGGGGGCAGGAGGAGAAGGGGACGACAGAGGATGGGATGGCTGGATGGCATCACTCACTCGATGGACGTGAGTCTCAGTGAACTTCGGGAGTTGGTGATGGACAGGGAGGCCTGGCGTGCTGCGATTCATGGGGTCACAAAGAGTCGGACACGACTGAGCGACTGATCTGATCTGATCTGATCATTATTCTGAATTCTTTTTCAGGTAAACTCCTGATCTCCTCCTCTTTTGTTTGATTTGGTGGGCATTTTTCATGTTCCTTTACCTGCTGAATATTTCTCTGCCTTTTATTTTGTTTAGATTTCTGTGTTTTGGGTGCCCTTTCTGTAGGCTGAAAGTTCATGTTTCCTCTCTATTGTGGAGCCTGCTCCCTATGGGTGAGGTTGAACTAGTGGTTTGTTAAGGTTTCCTGGTTAGGGGAGCTTGCATCTGTATTCTGGTGGGTGGAACTGAATCTGTTCTCTCTGGAGTCCAATGGAGTATCCAGTAGCGAGTTTTGGGGGGTTATGGGTTTGGCATGGTTTGGGGCAGCCTGTCTTTTAATGCACAGGGCTGTGTTACTGCTTTGCTGGAGAATTAGCATAGTATGTCTTTCACTGGAACTTGTTGACTCTTGGGTGGAGCTTGGTTTCACTGTAGGTATGGAAGCTTTTGGGTGAGCTCTTATTTATTAATGTTCCCTGGAATCAGGAGTTCTCTGATATTCTCAGGTTTTGGAGTTAAGCCTCCCGCCTCTGGTTTCCAGTATTTCTCTGACAGTAGCCTCAAGACTTCTCCATCCATACAGCACAGATGATAAAACATTTAGGTTAATGGTTAAACAATTCTCCTCAGTGAGGGACACCCAGAGAGGTTAACAGAATTACATAGAGCCAGAGACAAGGGAGATAGAGGTGACCAGGAGGAGAAGAAGGGAGTCAAAAGAGGAGAGAGCAATCTAGCCAGTAATCAGTTCCCTAAGTGTTCTCCAGAGAGACTCACAGCGTTAAGTAGGGAAGAGAAAGAGGAGGAAGAAGATAGAGGTGACCTGAGGGAGAAAAGGGGAGAGAGCAACCAAGCCAGTAATCAAATCACTTAGTGAAAATTGATACTGTAAGTTAGATTCTTAAGGGTACAAAATTTATAACAAATACCAAAAAGCAAAGATTAAAAATCTACAATCGAGGTTAGATGCTCAAAAATACAATATAAAAAATACAAAATCAAATCAATTACAAAATTTAATATACATATGTATATATGAAATTTGCTTTAAAAAAGTGGTATTTTTTGCAAGGTAATAGTAGGCTATAAAATGAAAATTAAAGGAGTAATAAAGAACTTAAATTTTTCAAAAAAATTAAATTAAATAGTTATAGTAATACAAATATATCTAGGAATTTCTCTGGAGCTGTTGTGGGCAGTGTGGGGTCAGTTCAGTTTCAGATAGTTCCTTGTTCCAGCTTGTACTTGTTCTCAAGGTCTATAGACCCCCTCCAATGCTTTGTCAATGTTAACTGCAGGGTTTTAATCTGTTTTACCTGTCACTCCCAGAGCAGTTCCCTCCTCTTTGTTTATTTTGGCTTTCTCTGTTTGCAAGTGTCTTCTGTGTCTAATTTTTGACCTGACACAAGGGGGTGAAGGTGGTCACTTATTTAGGCTTACTTGTTCAGTTGTGTTGTGTCGAGGGATCGACACTGCAAACAAATATCACTGGCGTGTGTGGGGAGTGCTCACAGTTTATGGACCACACTGGATTTGCCAAAGCTTAAAGCAGCATGTGCTTCCCGGGTCTACACTGCTCAGGTCCAGGATGCTCTGCAAGGGGACTGTCTGAAGTGGGCCCTGCGTTTCGTGCACTTCCCAGTTCTAAGCTGCTCAGGTTCTCGGGTACTCCACAAGGGCACAGACTCTGTGGGGCATGTATTTTGTGCCCTTCCCAGGGCCGAGCAGCTCAGGCGACCAGGTGCCTGGTGAGCACACTGTCCCAGGTGGGCTGTGTGTTTTAATCACCTCCCTGGTCCCAGCTGCTTGGATTCCCAAGTGTACCACAAGAGCACCGTCTCAGGTGTGCCATTTGTCTCCTCTGGGGAGCTGATCTCTGGCTGTGACCCTCCTGGCAGATGTCAACCATCCAGGATTCCAGGAAGACTAGGTTAGCAACTGGGAGCCTGCTCACTGTTTGGTGGAAGATGCCATCTCTGGGGCTGAGATTGCAGCAGCTCCTTGCCTTCTCCCTGGCTGTTGCATGCCTGCCTCTCTGCCTTTGGGGGCTGGAGAGGAGCCTGTATGCAGCTGGCTAGCTGTCCTTTTGGTATTTGCTCAATCCTTTGTTCCATGAGTGGGCCAAGCTGCATGTTAGAGTCTTTTGCAGGAAAGTTCTCTCTCTCTCTTTCTTTTCTTTTTTTTCCCCCTGTCTCTGGCAATCCCACAGTTTGGGTTGCTATCTCACGTTAGCTCCCTCAGATTGTCCTCAGGGCATTCAGGCCTGGTCCTTACCCTAAGCACTGATTATGCAGCCCACACCTCCCTGTCCAGCCCCCACTGGCTGGTGGTAGATGTGAGCATCTGTGCTACTTCTCCACTGGCAGTTGTGGTTAGGCATGTATTCTGGGTTTTGGTTTTTTTTTTCTTTTCTTTTCTTCCTATTCTGTTGACCTCTGAGATTCCAAAACCCCCCACAGACCTGCCTATGCAAGGGTTTCCTATTGTGTGGAAACTTCTCCTCCTTCACAACTCCCTCCCCAGGGTGGGTCTCCATCCCTAACTCTTTTGTCATTATTTGTGTCTTTTATATTTTGTCCTACCTCCTTTCAAAGAGAATGGTCTGCTTTTCTGAGTTCCTGGTGTCCTCTGCTAGTGTTCAGAAGTTTTTTTGTGAAAGTTTTTGCACATTCAAATCATCTTTTGATGAATTTGTCGGGGAGAAAGTGGTCTCCATGTCCTATTTCTCTGCCATCTTGGGACCACCTCCTTCAGGAGCCAGTCTCTTTTATTAGACTTATGTTCTACTATTTTCCTTCCCAAACCATTATCTTCTCTCTGCAACTTTAATATTTATACATAGATAATAATCATTGACTTAGGTCAAGAATTAGAAATGCTATTTTCAGGACATATATAATGTTAATAAGTCTAATAACTCTTTAATGGTTAATGCATTTGGCTCTGGATCTTAATTGGCTCTGGGGCCAAGGAGACTAGGTTTTCTTCCTGTGCAGAACTGACCCCATGAACATTCTGAGGAACACGGAACTTGGGCTGGCCTCTAACATTTGTAAGACTCATGGCAAAAGCTCCAAGTGAGAGCTCACACATATTCTCATGAACTTAATTATTGATTCGGGTCACAAGTTTTATATGCATCTTGATTTTTGTAGATTACCTCACTGCTTCACTTAACCTTATTTCCCCCTGGGAATTCAAACTCCGTATTAGGTTTCTATCATAAGCATTGTTCTATCATGACATAAAGGCTTAAAAGTAAAACATATATTCAATAGTTGAACTATGAGTATATTTTTATAAAAATGAAAGTTTAAATACATGTACTTTTAATTATAATTTTTTTACATAAATAAAATTATCTTAAGATTAAATGATATGATACAATATTAGAATGCCAAACTGGAAGAAACACAAGCTGGAATCAAGATTGCCAGGAGAAATATCAATAACCTCAGATATGCAGATGACACCACCCTTATGGCAGAAAATGAAGAGGAATGAAAAAGCCTCTTGATGAAAGTGAAAGTGGAGAGTGAAAAAGTTGGCTTAAAGCTCAACATTCAGAAAACGAAGATCATGGCATCCGGTCCCATCACTTCATGGGAAATAGATAGGGAAACAGTGGAAACAGTGTCAGACTTTATTTTTCTGGGCTCCAAAATCACTTCAGATGGTGACTGCAGCCATGAAATTAAAAGACGCTTACTCCTTGGAAGGAAAGTTATGACCAACCTAGATAGCATATTCAAAAGCAGAGACATTACTTTGCCAACAAAGGTCCATCTAGTCAAGGCTATGGTTTTTCCTGTGGTCATGTATGGATGTGAGAGTTGGACTGTGAAGAAGGCTGAGCACTGAAGAATTGATGCTTTTGAACTGTGGTGTTGGAGAAGACTCTTGAGAGTCCCTTGGACTGCAAGGAGATCCAACCAGTCTATTCTGAAGGAGATCAGCCCTGGGATTTCTTTGGAAGGAATGATGCTAAAGCTGAAACTCCAGTACTTTGGCCACCTCATGCGAAGTGTTGACTCATTGGAAAAGACTCTGATGTTGGGAGGGATTGAGGGCAGGAGGAGAAGGGGACAACAGAGGATGAGATGGCTGGATGGCATCACTGACTCGATGGACGTGAATGTGAGTGAACTCCGGGAGTTGGTGATGAACAGGGAGGCCTGGCGTGCTGCAATTCATGGGGTCGCAAAGAGTCGGACACGACTGAGCGATTGATCTGGTCTGATCTGATCTGATTTTTATTTTATATGTTTAATTAAATGTCATTAAAGATGTCATAAATTTAAACCCACTTCCAATTCTGTGCCTCAAAGTTATCTAGTTGATAATGTAAAAAATGGTGATACACTTCATGAATGTTCTGTTTTCATCATATACACAATTTTAAGAGTAAGATGAATTGTTTAATATTTCAAATGTGCATCAACCTCCATTTGCCACCTTTGCAAAAATCATTTCTAATTCATGAGTTCCTCTGAAATCACAAATGGGAACATCAAGATAAGAAAACAGATGTTTAGTACATAGGGAATCAATACCTAATTATGCAAGAATCTATTGCATTCTTGCTGTTAGAGAAGAAGGATTTGACAGGTTAATTAATTTGCCTTTCCTCTTATCTAAGCACATCCATCACTCAAATCCTACATACATTCTATATCAGTATCTATCTCTAACATTGGCAGGAATACAATATGTAAATTTCATGGTTCTCAGATGCAGTTGTATTTCATTTTGAGGTCATAGGGCTCTTGTCTTGTATGGAGCACTGTTTCCTTATGACCTGAAAGGTGTGGTTCAGATTTACAGATGGTGCTCTGACAAGTGCTGAGTGCTAGACTGTGAATGAGGCTCCTGTGTGTTCTTTAATAAATGTATTTTCTGTTTGTGTTTGTGAAATGTCCCCTTAAAACTGCTAGACCTCTCTCTTTTGCTGGATTGGAAATGTGGTAGCCAAAGTAAGTAATCCATATGTTTCACATTATTTTTTGAATTTTATGCTAATTCCTCATGGTAACTCCATGACTTTCACTAGTTCTAAATTACCTAAGGAAAAAAATGGCTTTTAACTTAAATCTTGGCAGAAGTCATGTAAAAAGTAGCTACAGCTTTTCCTGGTAACAGTCTAGTATTAAGTGTCATGACTGGAGATAGAAAAGAAATATCAGTTACATGACTAAAGTTCCATTGATTTAAATTTCTTCAATTTGTACACTCAGTAATCCAATCCCCTTAAGTCCTAACTTCTCCCTTCATACCATTGGGAGTTGATAATCTATCCTATTATAAAATATAAATCTTGTGAGCATTTTAACTCCTTTGCTTTTCTGACCCTACTTCACTCTAATCCCTGGGAAAAAACTAATTGACTTTCTTCTCCAGGTAAGCAGGTAAACACCTAGGAAAATAATAAAAAAGAGCAACAGCATGGAATATTGATCAGACTTACTTTAAATAAATGGCTAGAAACTTCAAATCAGTCAACACTGCCCAGTAATGCTCACATTTCCCTCCCGTTTGCCTCCTTGTTCTCCAGGGCAACTGGTTCACATTTCCTCTTTCCCTCAACAGTCTCCTACTCTTTCCCTCAAACAATGGCACTGCTGCATATTTCACTGAGAAAAGATAAGTCATAAGAAACCAACGTCTCAGCTTACTGATAGCAAACAAGTACTGCCCTCCTTCATGTTATGAATGAACAATTTGCCCCTGCTTTCAAATTTTTGGGCATGTGTACATCCCGATTTCTTCTGCTATTTGGGGGACTTATCTCTATTGTCTCTGTAATACTCTGTAGAGCATCAATTTCACTCATGCTACTTGATCAATCCTCTTACACATCAATGTGTTTTAGTGTCTTCCCCTATGAAACAGGAGAAAATAAACTCTCCATTTTCACTATTCCTCCTTTTAACTACAACTCTTTTTTATAGTTATCTTTCTGAATGAACTTAAGGAAAAAAACCCATCTTCTGTTATCTGCATTCGTGTACCTCACCTAAGTTTGCTATTAATCACCCTTTGCTTTTTAATTCCCTAGCTGGTGAGGAATCAATGTTTTATATAACAGCTATAAGCTAATGACATCTCCCTATCACTCCTGAGTTGTATGCTACCTAACTAATTACTTAGTATATATACTTGGCTGTCTTGCAAGTTCATATACTGTGCTGTGCTAAGTCACCTTAGTTGTGTCTGACTCTTTGTGATCCTATGGACTGTAGCCCACCAGGCTCCTCTATGGAATTCTCCAGGCCAGAATACTGGAGTGGTTGCCATGCCCTCTTTTAGGGGATCTTTCCAACCCAGGGATTGAAGCTGCATCTCTTGTCTCCAGCATTGGCAGGCCTGTTCTTTACTACTTGTGCCACCTGGGAAGCCAACTTGTAAGTTCACACTTATTCTTAAAATAGAATACTTAATTCCCACCTTCACCTATGTACACATTTGTTTTCCCTCAAAGAGTTATGTTGCAATCTATATAGATTGTAAACCAAAAATATCTAATGTTTGTGATTTATAATAAAATATTTATATTTTGGCTTTGTACCTATATCAGGAAGAGTTCCAAAGCCACTGGAATTTTCTAAGTGATGATAGTCATAAAAGAAATCTTTTGCCATATTAATGAAGGGGCTCTTGGAACCCATGTAAAAATGGGGACTGGAATTTATAGTCCCACTCTCCCCTCAACCAAAACCTTTAGGAAGGAGAAAGGGTCTGGAGACTGATTATAGTCACCACAGGCCAATGCTTTGGTTAATCAACCATGCCTATATAACCAAGCTTCCCAAAACCCTCAAAGGAGAGAGATTGAAAAGACTCTATGCAGGGAAAACATGTAAACATGTGAAGAGAGGCATGCTCAGATAGGGTATGTTGCCTTGTGCATCTATTCCACCTGGCTGTTCCTTGGCTATATCCATCTAAAATAAACTGGCTATCCAGTAAGTAAAATGTTTCTGTGAGTTCCTTGAGCCCCTCTAGAAAATTCATTGAACCCAAGTAGGGGTTCATCAAAAGCACAAATGTTAGTCTGGCTTTGCAATCTACATCTGAAGGGTGAGTCATCTTGTAGGACTGAGCTCTTAACCTGTAACATTAGGATATTATCTTCAAGTAGATAGTGTCAGAATTGAGTTACACTGATACCATGCAGGACATGGTATCAGTATCAGATCAATGCTTCCACACATGTACATCAGAACTGAGTGCTCAAAAGTGTTACCTCTGTTTCCTTTACACTCTATATCCACTCCATCAGGATCACTATTATCATAATGTGGAATTCCAGTTGAGCTATTTCAAATCCTGAAAGATGATGCTGTGAAAGTGCTGCACTCAATATGCCAGCAAATTTGGAAAACTCAGCAGTGGCCACAGGACTGGAAAAGGTGTTTTCATTCCAATCCCAAAGAAAGGCAATGCCAAAGAATGCTCAAACTACTGCACAATTGCACTCATCTCACACGCTAGTAAAGTAATGCTAAAAATTCTCCAAGCCAGGCTTTGGCAATACGGGTACTGTGAACTTCCAGATGTTCACGCTGGTTTTAGAAAAGGCAGAGGAACCAGAGATCAAATTGCCAAAATCTGCTGGATCATCGAAAAAGCAAGAGAGTTCCAGAAAAACATCTATTTCTGCTTTATTGACAATGCCAAAGCTCTTGACTGTGTAGATCACAATAAACTTTGGAAAATTCTGAAAGAGATGGGAATACCAGACCACCTGACCTGCCTCTTGAGAAACCTGTATGCAGGTCAGGAAAGAACAGTTAGAACTGGACATGTAACAGACTGGTTCCAAATAGGAAAAGGCTGTATATTGTCACCCTGCTTATTTAACTTCTATGCAGAGTACATCATGAGAAACACTGGGCTGGAAGAAGCACAAGCTGGGATCAAGATTGCCGGGAGAAATATCAATAACCTCAGATATGCAGATGACACCACACTTAAGGCAGAAAGTGAAGAGGAACTCAAAAGCCTCTTGATGAAAGTGAAAGTGGAGAGTGAAAAAGTTGGCTTAAAGCTCAACATTCAGAAAATGAAGATCATGGCATCTGGTCCCATCACTTCATGGGAAATAGATGGGGAAACAGTGGAAACAGTGTCAGACTTTATTTTGGGGGGCTCCAAAATCACGGCAGATGTTGACTGAAGCCATGAAATTAAAAGACGCTTACTCCTTGGAAGGAAGGTTATGACCAACCTAGATAGCATATTCAAAAGCAGAGTCATTACTTTGCCAAAAAAGGTTCGTCTAGTCAAGGCTATGGTTTTTCCAGTGGTCATGTATGGATATGAGAGTTGGACTGTGAAGAAAGCTGAGCATTAAATGATTGATGCTTTTGAACTGTGGTGTTTGAGAAGACTCTTGAGAGTCCCTTGAACTGCATGGAGATCCAACCAGTCCATTCTGAAGGAGATCAGCCCTGGGATTTCTTTGGAGGGAATGATGTTGAAGCTGAAATTCCAGTACTTTGGCCACCTCATGAGAAGAGTTGACTCATTGGAAAAGACTCTGATGCTGGGAGTGATTGGGGGCAGGAGAAGAAGGGAACGACAGAGGATGAGATGGCTGGATGGCATCACTGACTTGATGGACTCCGGGAGTTGGTGATGGACAGGAAGGCCTGGTATGCTGCAGCTCATGGGGTCGCAAAGTGTTGGACATGACTGAGCGACTGAATTGAACTGAACTGAAGTGATGCTAAATCGGTCCAGTTTTCACTACCTCTGACTGCCAAACTGCTCCATACTACAATCATTTCTCATTTATATGTTGCAAAAGGCTCTTATACCCTCAGGCTTCCCTGGTGGCTCAGATGGTAAAGTATCAGACGGCAATGCAGGAGACCCTGGTTAATCCTTGGTTTTGGAATATCCCCTGGGGAACTTCTCTAATCCTGGCCAAGGAAATGGCAACCCATTCCAGTATTCTTGCCTGGAAAATCCCATGGACAGAGGAGCCTGGCAGGCTACAGTCCACAGGATCATGAAGAATTGGACATGACTGACAGGCTGACAATTTCACTTTTCACTTATACCCTTGCTCAGATTGCCAGCACTGGCAGACATTTCCTGGAAGCAGGTTAGAAATTTAGAATTTCAGACTGCCCCAGATCTGCTTAATCAGAATCTCTATTTTAACAAGATCCACCCTCATGTAATTTGTGTGCACATTAAAGTCTGAGAAGCCTTAATCTGTGTAACCTGACTCTTGCCTATCTCTGTAACCTCACTTATTAGACTTCACCCAAGGCTTATAATGGTTTTTTCCTACCCTTCCTCCCCCAGCCCTAAATTGCCACATTCTTCTTTACTTAGAATATTTGCAGTGGTTATGTTCTCTGCCCAAGATGTTTGCCCATGATTATTAGTGACTCTGTCTTTCCTGCCATTCAGATGTTTGGCTAGGTGTTACCTCCTGAGAATATCAGATACAATTTGTCTTAATAATAGTTCTCTCAGGTTTTTTCAAGTCTTGAGTCTGATTTGCTCCTGACTACTTGTCAAGGATGTTTATATAGGAAACAGCTGTACAATAGAGAGTGTGGTCCAATCTGGAGCAGAAAACTTTGTTTCCTGACCAGGAAAAATAAAGGTAATATCTCCTTCTATGCAAAGGTTGTGTAGATTTTCTAACAGTCACTTTTTAAGACTGGGGTTTCCCAAGCTTGAATTTCTTCAGTGCGTATACAACATTTGACTGGGTGTGGCTATCCATTACCTTCCTGAGACTTGAGGCCATAGGGAAAAGATGTAAACATGAAACTTATGCTGGCTCCTGTGCTGTGAATAATAAAACCCTTTGTCATCTCCCATTATCTGTGAAAGTGTGGCAGGAAACAAACAGACTTAAGAAAAGAGGAAAGACTGATCAGGAATACACAGGAGGGCTGGAACGAAGATGGCCAGTGAAGAAGCGCAATGCCTTTTCTGCAAGGCAATACTAATGTAACTATTTGCCTGAGTTCATCTATCAGAACATAGCTTCCTCAACAAAAAATGAATTAAAATGAATTAATGTAAAATACTTAAAAGTTATATTTTCTTTTTGAAAATTCAGAACTTAAATGTTTCTGAACAATTTAATCATATGATTTTGCTTGTTCTTTTTGATGCTTTTTTCAAAATTGAAACAAAAATTGTTAGGGAAAGCATATCAGAATATGCAATATGGAAAAATACCAATCATACTTTACTCTGTTACTTCTGCCCAAGCAGTTTCATGATTCTGAAAAGACTATGAATGTGTAATCCTTAACAGTTCTAAATGCTTGAAAGAGAATTTTATAATTTTGTTCCTCTATATCAGCAAACTCCATGCTGAACTTTTGGGGATGAAAAACTCATTATTTCAACATCTGAATTAATAGCATTTCTCAACTATACATAACAATGGTAACTAAAATTTTAGGGTTGCTCTATTACTACAAAATAATGTGAGATACATTTCGTCAATGTAATTCTAGTGTTTATGACAAATTTATTGTATTAATTGGGACTTCAAATCATTGTTTTGGTAAGGGAATGTGAGAAAACACACATCAGGAAAGTTATTCACAGAGCAATAAGAGATAATAAATATGATATGGATTGGTAGTTATTCTGTTAAACTTAATGTTGCTTGCTAACTTGATGTTGATTTATATACTGTTATTTCACTTTATACACATTAACTAATATTAAAAATAAATACAGTCAAGCCAAATATTTCCAATCGTGAAGACATAGAAACAACCTAAAATTCCAGCTGAGCTATTTAAAATCTTAAAAGATGATAATGTATAAAGTGCTGCACTGAATATGCCAGCAAATTTGGAAAACACAGGCATGGCCACAGGACTGGAAAAGGTAAATTTTCATTCCAATCTCAAAAAAGGGCAATGCCAAAGAATGTTCAAACTGCCATACAATTGTCCTCATTTTATATGCTAGCAAGGTAATACTCAAAATCCTTCAAGTGTGGCTTCAGTAGCACATGAACCAAGAACTTCCAGATATACAAGCCGGATTTAGAAAAGGCATTGCAAGCAGAGATCAAATTGATAACATCTATTGGAACATAGAAAATGCAAGATAATCCCAGAGAAACATTTACTTCTGCTTCATTTATTACATTAAAACTTTTGACTGTGTGGATCACAACAAGCTGTAGAACATTCTTTTAAAAAAAATGGCAGTACCAGAACATCTTACCTGTCTCCCGAGAAACATGTATGGTTAAGTTTCTTTAAACTTGTAGAATCAAGAAGCAACAGTTAGAACTAGACATGGAACAATGGACTGGTTCCAAATTGGGAAAGGAGTACAACAAGACTATATATTGTCCCTGCTTATTTAATTTCCATGCAGAGTGCGTCATACAAAATGTCAGGCTGGATAAATTCTACACTGGAATAAATATTGCTGAGAGAACTTCAGATATACAGAAGATATCACTCTAATGATAGAAAGTGAAGAAGAACTAAAGATTCTTTTGATGAGGGTGAAAGAGGAGAATGAAAAAGCTGGCTTAAAGCTCAACATTAAAAAAAATAAGATCATGGCGTCCAGTTCCATCATCTCATGGCAAATAGAAGGGGGAAAAGTGTAAGAAGTGACAGATTTTATTTTCTCAGGCTCCAAAATCACTGAGGATGGTGCCTACAGCCTTGAAATTAAAAGACACTAGCTCCTTGGAAGGAATTCTATGACAAACCTAAACAGCATATTAAAAAGCAGATACATCACTTTGCCAACAAAGGCCTGTATACTCAAAGCTATGGCTTTACCAGTAGTCATGTACGGATGTGAGAATTGGGCCATAAAAATGGCCAACCATTGAAGAATTGATGCTTTTGAATTGTGGTGCTGGAGAAACTTGAAAGATTTGGACTAAAGGAGATCAAAACAGTCAATCCTAAAGGAAATCAACCCTGAATTCATTGGAAAGACTGTTCCTGAAACTTCAGTACTTTGGCCACCTGATGCAAAGAGCAGACTCACTGGAAAATACCCTGATGCTGGGGAAGACTGAGGGCAGGAGAATAAGGTGGTAGCAAAGAAGAGATGGTTAGATAGCATCATTGATTCAACGGACATGAATTTTAGTAAACTTTGGTGGAGGTGAGATAGTGGAGGACAGAGGAGCATGGTGTGCTACCGTCCATGGGGTCACAAAGAATCAGACACAACTTAGTGACTAAACAACAACAATACATTTATCTTAAGAAATATAATGTAATTCAGGGAGCAATGGAATGGTGGGGATATTAAAATTCATCAAAGATTGAGCAATGAAATTAAACATATATATCTTGTACCAGAGAAAGCTCATGGCTGTCTTTAACCATGTGAATAATTGTTATGCAAAAGCTGACTTGTTCTGTACTCACTACTTAAGTTTTTGATAGGGAGAGTAAGGGGAGAAAGTTTTCAGAAAGTAATATTTTATCAGAGACTTAAATTATGTGATGCAGAGAACCACATAGAGATTTGGATGATCAAGAGCATTACAGGTTAAAGGAAGAACAACTGTGAAGGCTTGAGGCTAAACTGAGAAAGGGAAGTTAGAAAAAGCAGGATTTTATACACACAAAATGTGCTATGCATATAATGTGTGGGTGTGTCAACATTACATCAAGTAGATACCTATTGATTTATTTATGCCCTTAAAATCCCTTTGTTAGAGAAGTAGTCTGGGAAATTATATACAGATACATACAATGGTTGATAATTCTAAAGCTAACTTTCTCTTAATCAGTGCCAAATGTTGATGTAATAAGAACAAATAATTCTTCAGATTTACTTCCAAAGTATATTATTGACAATAAACAGTAATATTTTGTTTAACTGAAAGTTATATGAAATGACACTTAGAAATATTTTTCATAACCATTTAGAAAAAATGTTGAAAAAAATTTATGTTCTGTATTTATGAGTAGGATTTTGAAAATCTTAACAGGGTAAAAGCTGCAGCTGATTAATCAAAAGCAAATTATTTACATTGCAGTCAAATATTTCTTTTGTCAAGTTCTGATTGATAAATTATCACTGATTTTGATAGCTTACTTTTTTGTTATGTCATCTTGTCTTGTAACTTCCCATTCTTTGTTCCAGTCTCAAGATTTCAGAAGGTTGCTTTAGTACAATTTCCTTATATAGATGTAAATTACATTTTTGTAATCTTGATGACTTTTTAAAAAATTATAAATTTCTGATAAACTCTTAAAGATGTAAGATTATGCCATTGTCATCTTTTGAAAATTGAATTAAAGATGTACTAGAGAGAAAATTCAGAGAAAGTAATGGCACCCCACTCCAGTACTCTTGCCTGGAAAATCCCATGGACGGAGGAGCCTGGTAGGCTGCAGTCCATGGGGTCGTGAAGAGTCGGACACGACTGAGTGACTTCACTTTCACTTTTCACTTCATGCATTGGAGAAAGAAATGGCAACCCACTCCAGTGTTCTTGCCTGGAGAACCCCAGGGACGGTGGAGCCTGGTGGGCTGCCGTCTCTGGTGTCGCACAGAGTCGGGCAGGACTGAAGGGACTTAGCAGCAGCAGCAGCAGAGAGAAAATTAGAACAAAAGGAAGCCAAGAAGCCAAAAGTGTTATAGTTTTGTAAAACAAACATCTACTTAAAATTACACGATCTTTTACAAAGTATATTTAATATAATATTATTTTACTTTTCACAAATTGATAAATAAGGTAGGTTTATTTTACAAATTATGAGAATGCATGAAACATCAAAAGATGTTGCACAGTTTGTTAAAGGTTGAGTAGAAGAGCAAGAGTTAAATAAAAACTCTTCTTCCAGCTCAAGGTTTTTCATACTTTTAGACAACCACGTTTCCTAAAAAGATTTTACTACCAAGTTGGAGAGTTTGTATAATTAATGACAATGAAAAAAATCTAAATAAGTAGATCTATATTCCTCCTCAAATTTTCTGTAGCATTTGATCATGTAAACTTTCTATTCTATTTGAAACTGAATCTCTCTTATTTCTCAAAATCCTAGATTTTTAGTCAATCTTTTCTGATTTTTTTTTTTCAATTTTTCATATTGCTTTTTTGTTTTAATCCCCAATTAGAGGATTTTGGACATGCTTCCCAGTATTTACCCACTTCTTTAAATAAAAATCTATTTATCCTCATGAAGTAAGAAATCAGTCACTTAAAAGACAATTCTCCCATGTCTACTTCCAGGACTGATCAGTTTCCCACAATTCAGACTTTACTCTGGGTAGGAGAAGTCTACTATAAAGCATGTGTAGGTGTATGCGGATGGGAACTATAAAAACCTGGAAACGTTTGAAATGACAATGTTGAAAGATGTGGTAAGTCATGTAAAATTGGATAAAAATAAGGCTTACCAGAATTGAAAAACTGACTTTACTATAGATATGGAATATATATAGATATGGATTATAAATATGGAATAAAACTGATAAACCTGTTTGAATACTTTTTTAAAGATACTTTTATATTTCTATATTCTATTTTTCCTAATTTTAATATTTATTTTTCCTAATGTTATTTTGAAAAGGGCATTGATCTCATGGTCCCACTAAAAGTGTTTGGTCCCCAAGCAAATGGATGGATACACTTTGAAAACTACTGCTTTGTAAGATCATTATATTCTATTTCATTTTCTCCAAAGTATAGTCCAATAAAAATAGTTTATGAAAGTATTTTTCCTATATACTATTGTTAATTTCTCTAACTCTAAATAACTATCAAATTATATATCTGCAAACAAAGCAACAATATTTGGCAGAAGATTAAATTTGTGAAAGGGAGTTAAATGATAAACAGCATGTGTTTTCAGCTTCTTGAGCAGATTAGACTGCTATTGATTGCTGTCTAAGTCTATGCCAATGTTTTATGCTACTCTGGATTTATTCTTTCAGGATCATTTACTGTGCCAGCCATAATTTTCTTTCTGCATTGACCCCTTGTTATCTGTTACAATTCTAGGATTGACAGTATAAAAATATAGAGTACCAGCTAATACATATAACTATGTTGTATGTGGCCTGGTTTTTATGAAAGCTTCTTTTAATATTAAGTAATATTATGGTTCTTTTATTAACTATTATTAATTAAAATTAATATGGTACTTTTCTTCACGATTGATTATGTTTTGAATTATTGTATCATTGTGATTGACCTTGCTGGAGCTGCATGCTCAAGATTATCTGATAAATGTTAACTAAAGGAGAAAACTTGAGTTTCCAAAGGAAATCATGGTGCTGTTAGAAAGAGGAAAATATTTGCCTTTAGTCTGAGTTATTAAATAGTTGACTCAACTCTGTAATTTGAAGGCATTTTGTATATCAGGTCCAGAGAGCCAAGAAACAAGAATCAAGAAACAAACCAAGAAACAAGGAAGTGTCCCATAGGGCCTCACTCTCCTGGAATATGAATTGTTAGCCAAATGACAAAGAGCAAAAGAAGAGGTGGAGTTCAGTCATCTTTATGGAAATTGAATGAAGATACAGAGAAATTTTAATCTTTATTTCATAAGATTGTATTTTGTGTTTCTGTAACTTTATCATAAGACAGGTTTTCTATTGAGACTAGTACTCAAAACAGTTTCTCTGTGATGACTTCATAGTATGTCACCTTGGAGGAGCTGAACTACCTTTCCTAGAATTACTTTCCAGTATTTCTCCAGGTAGCAGGGGCCATGATAAAATTCTTGTTGAAGACTGAAGAACAAAAGTGAAATAGCAGCTATTTTCTGTACCTATATACATTCTTATTTTTCTCACTGCCTGCATCTATTCCACATTCCCCTGCACCTTTTTTAAGATTATCTGAGTTCTAGGCCTGGTGTATGTGTTTCCCTTCATAAGGTTCCTCTTGATCTTATCCCCCATCTCCCATTTTTAAATCATAGTCTGCAGCAATAACATGACACAGATTTTGCCTTTTCTCATGGGTTCCAGCTTATATATGTGGGGACCAGATTGTTCTCCCTACCTTAATCCATCTTTGTTTTCTAATTGCCTGCTAATCTCTGGTTTAAAGCTGCAACCCCTGAAACTTGACATAGCTTTACAGAAACAGCTACTGGACTTGCATAAGGTCTAATCCCTGTAAGATATAACGGCCTTCACTTTCATATAAAACCAAGATTTTTGTGACAAAGAAGTTAAATCCAAGCTAACTTTATTTTTAGAATGTTAAAAGAGAATGTGTTATGAAGTATTTTCTCAATTTTTTTGTTTTATATATATGGAGACAAAAAATGGATGTGAAAAAAATGGCAAGGTTATACACAATTTTTAGAAAGTGTGCTGAAATGTGTTAAATTACTATTGGTAATTTTAGAGAGAAGGACACGGCCATCAGCAGCAATCATCTTATGAAGGAAAATGAAAACAGTGGGAAAAATTTCCCTTGAGAAATTTGATTTATTTTATCTTAGGCCAAGAGAAACATAACAACAAAAGTGAGGATTTTTATGCATTGTTCTTACCAGCGCCTAACTTAATACATGTGCTAAGTTGCTTCAGTCATGTCTGATCCTCTGCAATCCTATGGACTATAGTCTGTCAGACTCCTCTCTCCATGGGATTCTCCAGGCAATACTGGAGTGGATTACAACTGACATTATTATCATATTTTTCTGTCTCTTCCTGCTGGAATGCAAATTTCATGAGGATAGATATCTTTTTCTGTTTTCTTTATTAAATAGTCATTGCCAAGCACCCAGGATACAACCGAGCACAAAATAGTGCTCAATAAATATTAGGTTGATGAAGAAATAAAAGAATGAGTGAATGTGTGAAAGATTAGAGTGCCTTCTTTTTCTCAGGCTCTTTGTGTTTTTATGGAAAGGAATTCCATGTGGTTAAAATAAAAATCAGCCTCTGTGCTCTTAATCTCAAAGACACTGTCTTAGATACAAAAGCAACACAAAGGTGATGCTCAAAGCATCAAGAAGAATATGACTGATGAAAAACAAAATGCACAAAATGACAAAACCCCCTTTATTCTTGTTATCGGCTGAATATTTACGTCCCCGCCCCTCAATCTATATGTTGAAACCTAATGTCAATATAATGGCAGACTGGGGCCTCTGCAGTGAGATTAGGTCATGAGAATGGAACCCACAAGAATGGAAATAGTATGCTTATAAGTGAGGCCCTAGAGAGGTTTTGCTCCTTCCGTCATGAGGAAACAATGAGAAGTGGGCAGACTACAACCCGAAAGAGATCTCTCACCAGAAATATGCTGGCACTATAATTTGGACTTCCAGTCTCCAAAAATTGTGAGAAATAAAATGCTTATTGTTTATAAGACCCTGGTCTGTGATATTTTGTTATAGCAGTGTAAACAAACTAAAACTATTCCTTTGCCCTAAAGTTTATGTAATCTAGGCAGTTTCTCTTAATTTTTTTCCCTCCTTCTCCATTAATAGGCAATGACACTTCTCTCCCTCACATAACAAACTTCTCTTGGCTTGTTAGCTAAGCATCTCCCCTTTTATTTCTCCAAACAATCCTAGTTCCATTTAATCTACCTATTCTTTTAGCTTTTATAGGTATGAAGCTGAATCCATTTAACTGAGTATCAAGGCCGATACTGGAGCAATAAGAAACTTTACAAAAATTAACTCAAAATGGATTAAGGCTTACATGTAAAATCTGAAACTCTAAAAATGCATAGAAGAAAACACAGAGAAAGTCCCTGATACTGGTTTTGGCAAAGGTCTAATTTTAGATATGACATGAAACATATAAGCAACAAAAACAACAACAACCAAAAAAGTAGAAACACTCAGTTAAAAAGCTTCTGCACAGTGAGAGAAACCCTCAACAAAATGAAAAAGCAACTTATGAAATGGGAAGAAAATATTGACTAGAAGTTAGTATCTGACAAAACGTGTCTAAAATATGTAAGGATATCTTATACCTCAATAGAAAAACAAAACAAAACCCCACAAACACCTCTCTCCTCAGTGGGTCCATTCCATTAAAACACAGGTTTCATGAAGGAGATGGACATTTTGTTTGGCCATCACTGTACTCAGTGGCTATACTATGCTTGCTGTATAATAACTGGAAATGCTTGTAAATAGAACAAATAAATTGTTAACTTTATTTCTTTTTGGATCAAAATGTTAATACTATTTTTAAAATATCCTTGATGCTGATTCATTTTACATTTACAATAGATCTATAGCTTTCTTACATCCAGATCAGGTAAAATTTTCTTTATTTCTACTTTCTGGGATTTTTTAATTTCCTAATGTCTGGTGCTTTTTTCTTTATTTCCTAATTCATGATCAAATTTTGTGATTATTCCAGAAACATTAATGATAGAATTTCTCTGTTATTATGTTACAGAATTGTACTATACATACATGGGTTAGAGTAAAGGTTGTACTATGTAGGTTATTGAAATTAAAAGTATTTAATTCTTAGTTATATTTATATATCCATATTTTGGGGATTCTATGTGAGTACTCATGTGCTAAGACTGGTAAATTTTTAAAAAATATAGCTCTAGTGAAATAATTTTGGTTTTTATTGTGGTTTCTGGCTTTACATATTTTAACTTTTTATTCTGCTTTATTTCATTGTTCGCATTGTTTCTGACTATGGACTTTTTACATGTGCAAAATTCACATTATTCTGGCCAAAGGGTTATGATAGATCATGTGCTATGGAGTCACTAGGAAAATGTTTTCTATTTTTGGATATAGATATGAATAGAGGTGATCCATTTCTGAATCTCAGCACTGCCTTTTCTTGATGTGGTGTCCAGAGATACTGCAGCTATTTATCAATGGGCAAAATTGAGAGACAAAGAGTGGCAGAGTAGAAAATATTGCTAGATTGTGGCTTTGTGCTGACTTGAGATGATAAATTTTCTTACTGTTAAAGAAAATGGCATGGAACAAATACTATCCACACATGCAATTCTCTAAAACATTCTCCAAGAAAAAATCCTGATAATTGTACACCCTATTTTTTTCATAATTTGAGATGCTTTGACTCTGTTCATTTTACAGTTCCGTGAATGTTTGTAAAAATTTGTAAAATTTTAAAAAGGATGTAAAATTTTCCATCCTTCTTTAATGAATACTTCATATGGTAGTCTTTCTTTAAAAAATGCAGACTTGTAATATGAAGAGCCTCAGTAGAATTAATTTCCTAGGTTATTTGATTTTTATAACAAGAATGCCAAATTCTACCCTTTTCTCTGATGTGCAGGAATTTTACTAGAGTATGTCTTGTCCTTTCTTTATCTTAGGGACGGAAGCCTTGTGAAGTTTTAACCAATAGCTGTGTTTTGTTTTCTTTCTCAAATACTGTAGTGCTTTTGAATTGTTTTCCCCTTTTACTTGTTTGATTTTCTCCTTTGTAGATACACATTATGTATAAACTGGACCTCATTTTTCTTTTTCTGTATAAGCATAATTTTTCTCTCTTTAAAAATGGTGTGTGTATATGTATGTGTGTGTATTTTTTTGCCTGTGTCTGGGTGGAAGATTATTCAACAATTCTTCCTAATTTATGACTTAGCAATTCAGCCACTGGCAGTGCTTTGGATTTTCTGTCCACAACCATATGGACAGTGATATTCTAAACTATTGATTAAACCATCTTCTTTCCCTGTCTGTGTGTCTCCCTCTTCCCCTTGCTGTTGACAATGTGGCCATGATTTCTGTGACAGTTTAGTTTCTTTGTACTAATTTTCAGAGCTTCTGCAGATCATTATTCATCTGTTTTCTTACCAACCCCGGCTGTATAAAAGAAGTCATAAGAGAAGCTGAACTACTGGAGAATAGGGTCTATACTACAGACATACAAAAGAGATTTTGATTTAATTGTTAAAATTAGGACTTGGCCATTGACATTTATAAAAAAAAAAAAAAGAATTCCCAAACAGAACTCATGTGCAACTTTTAGAAAACATGACTTAAGGTCTTTATTTGGTTCTATTTGGGGATTAGTTTCTACCATTCATATTTTCCTTATAACTCATGAAATTTTTCATATTTATTTGCATACAATTGAGAAAAGTATCATCTTATAACTCCAGATTTCATTAGTGCTTATGATATTATCTCATTCTTTGTTAAATTTATGTGTCTTTTTTCCTGACTATATTGTCAATCTCTAAATATTGATCTCTTGTATTGTTTTATATGAGAAGAATCAGCTCTTACATATATTCAG
Source organism: Bos grunniens (assembly GCF_055505025.1). NCBI lineage: Eukaryota > Metazoa > Chordata > Mammalia > Artiodactyla > Bovidae > Bos > Bos grunniens. The sequence goes on along the minus strand of NC_141170.1, from coordinate 109,337,192 downwards.
TAGCTTTATCAATTTTCTGTTTTCTATCTTATTACTTTATGCATTTATATTTTGTCTTCTGCTTCCTCTTAGATTAATGTTATCTATTCTCTAAATTTTCCTGTTTTTGATCTGGATGTTTATCAATTTACTTTACTATGTTTTAAGTAAATACATTGAGTTTATTTTCTGAATCATTTTCTAGACACACTTTAGCTGTATCACATTGGTTCTGGTAAGTCATGGCATTAGGATAGAGTCTGTTCCAAGACTGAAAGTTGGTGAGAATGATAATTTGCCTTTGTTCAAAGTTGTTTTCCTCTGGTCTAGTCTTGAAGCAATAACAAAAGATATAAAGTTTGTGACTATGGCCTCCTGTTTGCCTCTGGAATGCCGTGTAGAGATGCATACGATGTTAAAAATTCTCGGCAGCTGTCCAAGAGTGAGGAGGTATCTGCCCAATTAATGATAAGTATGCCTATTTTCCTTTATATCTCCTGATCTGTAGGAACCCTAAAGAAGCTTATATCAAAATATAGAGAATAATATTCTATACAAGTGACCTAGAATTACTGCCACTACTATTCTAATATTTTGATATTCTGAGATAATCCCTCATCATCTTTGTATGGAGTATATGGCTTAGATATTTTCCATGTACTCTATCACAGGCTTTCCAATTTCAAACCCAGCCATCACCTGCTATGATAGCAAAAATTTTACTTCAGTGTATCCTTCAGAGAAAATAGTTTGTGACTCCATGGGGTGTAGCTGGCCTGGCTCCTCCGTCCATGAAATTCTCCATGCAAGGATAATGTATTTGGCAGTCATTCCCTTCTCCTTTTCTAGGAAAACAAGAGAATGGGAAAGACTAGAGATGTCTACAAGAAAATTAGAGATACCAAGGGAACATTTCATGAAAAGATGGGCTCAATAAAGAGGAGAAATGGTATGGAACTAACAGAAGAAGAAGATATTAAGAGGTGGCAAGGATACACAGAAATACTGTATAAAAATGATCTTCACGACCAAGATAATCATGACGGTGTGATCACTCATCTAGAGCCAGACATCCTGGAATTTGAAGTCAAGTGGGCCTTAGGAAGCATCACTATGAACAAAGCTAGTGGAGGTGATGGAATTCCAGTTGAACTATTTCAAATACTGAAAGATGATGCTGTGAAAGTGTTACACTTAATATACCAGCAAATTTGGAAAACGCAGCAGTGGCCACAGGACTGGAAAAAATCAATTATCATTCCAATCCCAAAGAAAGGCAATGCCAAAGAATGCTCAAACTACCTCATAATTGCATTCATTTAACATGCTAGCAAAGTAATGCTCAAAATTCTCTGAGAAAGGCTTCAACAATACATGAACTTCCAGATGTTCAAGCTGGTTTTAGAAAAGGCAGAGGAACCAGAGATCAAATTGCCAACATCTGCTGGATCATTGAAAAAGCAAGAGTTACAGAAAAACATGTATTTCTGCTTTATTGACTATGCCAAAGCCTTTGACTGTATGGATCACAATAAACTGTGGAAATTTCTGAAAGAGATGGGAATACCAGACCACCTGACCTGCCTCTTGAGAAATCTGTATGCAGGTCAGGAAGCAACAGTTAGAACTGGACATGGAATGGTTCCAAATAGGAAAAGGAGTACATCAAGGCTGTATATTGTCACCATGCTTATTTAACTTATATGCAGAGTACATCATGAGAAACACTGGGCTGGATGAAGCACAAGCTGGGATCAAGATTGCCGGGAGAAATATCAATAATTTCAGATATGCAGATGACACCACTCTTAAGGCAGAAACTGAAGAGGAACTAAAGAGCCTCTTGATGAAAGTGAAAGTGGAGAGTGAAAACAGTTTGCTTAAAGCTCAACATTCAGAAAACAGATCAAGATCACGGCATTTGGTCCCATCACTTCATGGCAAACAGATGGGGAAACAGTGGAAACAGTGACAGACCTTATTTTTGCAGGGCTCCAAAATCACTGCAGATGGTGATTGCAGCCATGAAATTGAAAGATGCTTACTCCTTGGAAGAAAAGTTATGACCAATCTAGACAGCATATTAAAAAGCAGAGACATTACTTTGCCAGCAAAGGTCCATCTAATCGAGGTTATGGTTTTTCCAGTAGTCATGTATGGATGTGAGAGCTGGACTATAAAGAAAGCTGAGTGCCAAAGAATTGATGGTTTTGAACTGTGGTGTTGGAGAAGACTCTTGAGAGTCCTTTGGACTGCAAGGAGACACAACCAGTCCATCCTAAAGGAGATCAGTCCTGGGTGTTCATTGGAAGGACTGATGTTGAAGCTGAAACTCCAGTACTTTGGCCACCTGATGCGAAGAGCTGACTCATTTGAAAACACTTTGATTTTAGGAAAGATTGAGGGCAGTAGGAGAAGAAGATAACAGAGAATGAGATGGATGGCATCACAGACTCAATGGACATGAGTTTGAGTAAACTACAGGAGTTGGTGATGGACAGGGAACCATGGTGTACTGCAGTCCATGGGGTTGCAAAGAGTTGGACACAACTGAGTGACTGAACTGAACTAACTGAACTGAACTTCTTTCTCCAGGGTATCTTCCCAACCCAGAGATCAAACTTGGGTGTTCTGCACTGCTAGCAGGTTCTTTAATGACTGAGCCACCAGGGAAGTCCTAAGGAATCTCACTTCAGAGTTTATCTACTTGGCATAGAACAAAACTACTTTAAATGAGAATCAGAGGAAAAATAGGAGATTTGATGTTAAAAGATCACAGGCTGAGATTAAGCTTTATTAATCAAGAACATGGGAAAATTCTTAAAATTCTAATTAATAGATTTCTGATTTGCAAAAGGAGCATTTTTTTGAGAACTTAATGTGATAACATATGTGAAAATAATTAAATTACAACACAGAGAATAGTTATACTTATTTTTATATCTTGCTAATTTTAGTGTTATAAAATTTCTGGGTATTTTACACTAAAGATGAAAACTCATTCTACATTTTCTATTTTGAATACGGGATTTGATCTACTTAAGTTACTGTGTAAAATGTGAAAAATTACAGAATAGCAAATTAGAAATCATCAGTAATGAAATGGCATATTTATTTATATATAATAGATTCCTAAGCTGCTGTTCATAGTTGTTCTTGTTTTTCTTTTAATTGATGTATATTTGATTTACAATGTTGTATTAGTTTCTGCTGTACAGTAAAATGATTCAGTTATACATATGTATACATTCTTTTTCAAAATATTCTATTCATTATGGTTTATCACCAGATATTTAATATATTTCTCTGTGCTATATAGGAAGGACCTTGTTGTTTATCCACTCTATATACAATGATTCACGTCTTCTAACCCTGATCCATCCACCCTCTTTCCCCTTGGCAACCACAAATCTGTTCTGTGAGTCTTTTTCTGTTTTATAGATAAGGTTGTTCATAGTATTTTTGTTTGTTTTGATTTTTAATTATTTAACTGGATAACTCTTGATGATTGCTGAGCATTTGAAGAAGCAGAAGGTTAATGTGTACCTATTAATATACACATTAACGTGTAGCCAGGTGGTGCAGTGGTAAAGAATCTGCCTGCCAATTCAGAAAATGCAAGGGATGTGGATTCAATCCTGGCTTGGGAAGATCCCCTGGAGCAGGGCATAACAATCCACTCTAGTATTCTTGCCTGGAAAATTCCATGTATAGAGGAGCCTAGGGGGCTACAGTCCATGAGGTTGCAAAGAGTCAACTGAGCATTTTATATCAGTCTTCCATTTATTTAAATGTGATTGTTTTTGTTATATTTTAAAGTGTGAGCTATACTTGGGGTTTTTAATGAGATTGGCTTTGTAATGCATTCACAACTGATTTCAACTAGGAAATGATATTGACCTAGATTTTATTTTCAAATGGTAAATGGTATGTCTATTCCCTTAATATTTTCAAAAAGATTTCCTTGGTTTTATTTGTGTACGTATTTGTAAGAGCACTAAATAATGTTTATTTGAATTAATTTGTTTGATGTGCAAAAATAGCATAGTCAATAGAGTCAGTTAACTTACTGAGAACTTGTGTAAGTTGCTCTAGCACAAAAGATAAGCACAGTGAGAAATATAGCTTTGACTTAAACAACAGATTGACTTCATATTGCAACTTTCACTTCACATTTACTTTATACCCACAATATACTTCCCATATTGATAACATATCAAAATTAATAATGAAGTGGTTAATGAACTCTGCCTGAAAAACACACTCCCTTTTGAATGAAAAGTGACTAATGCATTTTTAGAGCAATAGGTTATCTGAGAATGGGACAATATGTACTAGTATACTATTGAGGAGAGTATTGCCATAAATAGTCTCTATTTACCTTTTATCATAAAAGTTATAACTGTATAAAATCAAAGCAAATAGATTGAATTTTTGTGTTTGAAATCATTATTTAGAATTGACTGTGGCCAGTTCATTTGAGGGAGAAGGCAATGGCACCCCACTCTAGTACTGTTGCCTGGAAAATCCCATGGATGGAGGAGCCTGGTAGGCTGCAGTCCATGGGGTTGCTAAGAGTCAGACACGGCTGAGCGACTTCACTTTCACTTTCCACTTTCATGCATTGGAGAAGGAAATGGGAACCCTCTCCAGTGTTCTTGCCTGGAGAATCCCATGGACGGAGAAGCCTAGTAGGCTGCAGTCCATGGGGTCACACAGAGTCGGACACGACTGAAGCGACTTAGCAGCAGCGGCAGTTCATTTGAATCCTCTAAAATTCTAAAGCTAAGATAGTGATATATTCACTTAATTGTATACTGGGTAAACATTTATTGTGGTCATCTTAACATCTCGGTTTGAAAATCATGCACCATTTTCTGATGCTCAAATTTGTTTACTCACAGTAATGTCGTTCTGGAAGTACATGACATGCACCTGGTCCAGTTCCCTGGTTAAACCGGAAATGAAAAGCATTTTCTGTAGAGTATACCTAAAAGTAGTTCAGAGACAAATTGGGCAGTGGGAGGGAACTGTCTCTATGATGAAGTGGTTCATGAAAAATCAATTATTGATCACTTCAGCCTATGGAGTACCTACATTGGGAATTTTTAACACAATTTTTCTTTTCAATGCAGGACAATAAAAGACGTGCCTTAAAAACTGAAATGCGCTAAACGTTGGCAAAGGTGAAGAAGGCTGTATGTCATTCATTTTGGATAAGAAAAATGGTTTAACATTTCTGACATAGTTTTCTCATAAATTTTTTTACACAGAATTCTATGAGTGTCATTTTTGTTACCATCATTATTAATATTCCTTCTGGTAGTTCTATTACTGATAGGCACTAAAATAGGCACGGTCATAGACTACAAGAGTGAGGGAACTGAAATCTTTCCTAATATTTTTCTCAGCTCACTCCAGAGTTATCTAATATTACTGTTTTCTATTCACTTGCCATCAAAATTATTGATAATGTTATAAAATGGACCAATTAGAATAGTTTGTTGTTGTTGTTGTTGTTGTTTTAGGGAAAAAAATCTAGGACCGTACATATGAAGAAAAAGAGTAGAAAATCTACATAAAAGGTACCAATGTCAACAAAGCATTTTTAAACAATGGCATATTTTGATGCAAAGGAGGTCTATAATTTTTCAATTAGTGTACATAGATAAATAAGCTTCTACTGCATCAGTTTGTAGATTTTATCTTTTACTAATTCATCATTTTTTAAAATTGAGTAAAGACACAATCATTTCCAGTATTACAACTGAAATTATTTTTGAAAGTCAGTTTGTTATCTTTCCAAATGAATTCTTTCTCACAACTCATACAATTTTTTTAATCAAATAATCAGTCTATTTAAAATTTTCTCTTACAAAATAAGATGCATACAAGCATCACTTTTTGATACCGGTTTTACAAGACACAAATCTTATCTGAATTAGAATTTGCTACCATTTGAGGTTATATCTGATATGAATAATTTGTTACATAAATACATTCATTTCCTAGAGCTATCATAACAAACTCCTACCAACTGGTAGCTTGACATAACAGAAATGTATGCTTTCTGAGTTCTGGGGAAAAGAAATACAAAATCAGCTTGTGGACAGGGCTATGGGTGGGTGGACAGGGCCATGGGTGGGACTCTCCCTCGCTTCTTCCTTGCTCCTGATGGTGGTTTTAATCCTGGTGTTTCTTGACTTGCAGCTGCATTATTCCAGTCTCTGTCTCCGATGTACACCACACTAGTCTCCTCCTGTGTATATCTCTTACTAATCTTCCCTTTTCTTTTAAGCATACCAGTCATATCAGATAAGGACTACCCTAGTGACCTCATTTTAACTTGACTACATCTCCTAAGGCCCTATTAACAAATAAGGTCACACAGGTACTGGGGTTATGACTTTAACATATCTGTTTAGAGGACAAAATTTAACTCTTAAAAATATTATGGTCATGATAGGCAGGTGCTGATAAGGATAGACATTGAGGTACACAAAGTAGTAATCTGATCAGAGATTCCCATTAATGTAAATATGGAAATGCAGCTGGGGGTCATAAATAATAGTTTCAAACCTTGTGAGGGAGGGAGAAAGACAAGATAGTGGCAGGCTTCCAATCCTAGAGGGGCTTTATTAAACAAAGATCCTGTACAAGAATAAAACAAAGACTTATTCCCTAGGTAAGACTCAAAATCTGAGAACTAGACTGCTAGCAACAATCATGGAACTGGTGCCATTTCTTCAGAATAGAATTTCTCCAGCATAAAGACCTATTTTCTAGATAAGATTCAAAATTCAAGAACTAGACTGCCAGCAACAATTATAGAACTGATGCCAAATCTTTCAAAGATGATAGAGGTTTGGTGAAGTCTAAAAGAGAGGTAATCTTTGAAGGAGATCCAGGTTTCATTGAAGACCCAGAAGGATATGATGCTACTGAAGACATTGTAAGAGTATTTATTTATGATGGAATGGTGAGCCCATTTGGTACGGGTTATAGTGAATGTCAGCAGGTGGCTATGAATCCAAGGTTCAGGATTGCAGTGTGCTGGGGTCCAGCCCCGGTGGATCCAGGGAATTCGAAGTGGGGACGGCGTCGGCGAGGATCAGGAAACAATTGCTTAATTAAACGTTAATTAAGGATATAAAGAGTGGTTAAATAAGGATAGCTCAGTGAGGAAATTCAGTGGAGAAAAGAGGCTGAATAATTCAGCCAGAAGGTAAGAGAAAGAACGACATGCGGAGACCAAGTTTCGGTGAACAAGGCCCGCGCTTTATTTTCCAAAGTAGTTTTTATACCTTAAGTTATGCATAGAGGATAATGGGGGAAGGGGTAGAGTCATGCAGTAAGCCAGGCTTTCTTCCTGCAAACTTATCATATGCAAAAGCTTAGGTGATTTGCATCATCTTCTGGCCCGGAGGCCTGTTAACATTTTAAGACCCTTTCTTCAGAAAACTTATTTTTCTCTAAAGGTGATAAGTCAAGCGCCACCCTCGAAAAGCATTAGATAAAGTTGCATTCCTACAGAGCAAAGGTGTGGTGGGCTATAACAAGAAAAAGAATTAACTCAAGGGTCCCAGGTTACAAACATTAAAGCTACTATTTACACCAATTTTATCAATCAATACACTGCCAGGGACACAGCAGATAAGGGATATGGAAACTTAGCAGCAAACATTGGCCCAAAAAGTGAAAATCCTTCACCAATACAATTTCTAATCAATCTTTTAACTGCTCAAAGGAATCTGTGTTTAGACAGTTTAGAACATCTCATGCCTCTCACAGTTGGGAGGCTCTGAGCAATCACATGTGGCTGGAAAAACCTATTCAGGCAGGCTAGAGGATTTCCAAAGGAGTTTGTAGGTTGAAACACTGTCACACCCAGGAATTATTAACTGGAGCTCTAAGCTAACTCTTGTTTCAGAGAGAGGTAGTGGGGGACAGCCCCCTGTAAAGTCAGAGGTGTAGGTGAAAGCACAAAGCAGAAAGTAGGCCGACTCTGGTTTTGGGGGTAGATTGCTCGAGAATTTCCAGGGAGACTCCTGAGGCTTGATCCTGCCTTTGCGTATGCCAAGCCTCCTTCCTCATGACCTTTGCCAGGGGCGGAGCTCGCTCCCCGCAGCAGAACAATGTGAGAAAGAACATAAAGGCAAAACTATAGATCAAACAGTCTGGTTTTTGAGATGGGAACAAAGACAATAGGTATGTAGTATTGCATTTAAATAGGCCTAGTATGCTATGATTGGAGAAGGCAATGGCAATCCACTCCACTACTCTTGCCTGGAAAATCCCATGGACAGAGGAGCCTGGTAGGCTGCAGTCCATGGGGTCGCTAGGAGTCAGACACGACTGACTGAGCGACTTCACTTCCACTTTTCACTTTCATACCTTGTAGAAGGAAATGGCAACCCACTCCAGTGTTCTTGCCTGGAGAATCCCAGGGACAGGGGAGCCTGGTGGGCTGCTGTCTATGGGGTCGCACAGAGTCGGACACGACTGCAGTGACTTAGCAGCAGCAGCAGCAGCAGCAGCAGCAGTATGCTGTGATAAATACTGAATATAATGCTAAATATGCTATGATAAATATTGACTCCTAGAGCATTTTATGTCTTTTAGTTTAAAATTTTCATATTGCTTTCCCTTATTCCTAACCTCATTTCTTAAATTTTTGTGAATGTGTATACATGAAACAGAAGAGTTCAGTGTAGAATGGGGACCATGAGGACAAAGGAACTTGCTGGGCATCTCACTCACGGGCTTTAACCATGATGACCTTCAGATAATAATAACTGTGGTTCACCTTCTTCCTCCAAATTTTGCTTAATTATTTTCTTCAAAGACATGGGGCAAGGGGATTCTCTGAAAGGTAGTGTCATCATTTCAGATTTGATATATATTTTTTGATAGTAACAGACTGCTTCTGTCATCATATAGCCACATTGAAAGAACATGCGCTATCACAAATACTGTGAAATCCCAAAGTGTATATGATTTTTCTAGGGACTGCCTGGCCACAATGTGTTATTCTATTTCAATATTTAAAGGAGCTCAAGTATCTGTCAGGTGGTTTGGATTTTGTACGTATCAATTTTAGGTGTTTTTAGTCTTTTTAAACTTATTGCAATTTCCTTCAGTGTACATGAAATGTGTTTGATAATTTATAGGCTCTGTCATTCCTATTCTTTCCAGAATTGGTAAAATTGAAAACAGAACTATTCATTTCTTTATGAGTGAGAAAGGTCCACAAATCAGTGTGAATGATCCCTAGAGAAATGTTTAGAGTTACATAAATATATTTAGATATTCTCCTTACTTTTTGATGATATTACAGAGAAGAAAATACAGACACACATATTCACAAATACATTTCTAATGAATGACAATTGACAAAACTCTGAATTGAAAGAGGCATAATTTAGAAAAATGACAAAAACAATTTGGGGAAACTATGCTGTTATGTTATCACTAATTTTGAGTTGCTGCCTTTCATGCTTTCTTTTCTGTGTTTATTTTAACATGTGATAAATATAGAGTATGAATATTGCTGTAAAACTGTAACCGTTTCAAATAGAAAGATAATTCCTCCTTTAACTTATCATAAAGTTATTGCCAGATCAATATTGAAACTTTCTAATAGCTAATTTATTAGTATATTATAAAGACTATACTTTTGAAAATATTATATTTTAAGGATAAAATGTGGAAACATTTCTTCCTCTATGCAAACAAAATGGCTCTTTTTTTAGTTTGCATCAGCAAATTTCAACAAGATAGGATATCTATCTATTAACATTTAAAAATGTGATCTTAAAACTATACATGTGGCATTTAAATTTTCTTTTGTGTAGCTTTCATTTTTCACACAATACTTTATACTCACCTATTGCCAGTAACACCAATAAATTCAAAGACATTTTATACTTATGGAAATTAACCCATTTCAAAGGAAAAGAAAACAATGGTTTCATAAGAGTAATTTGGTTGGCCTAGTATAATAGATACAGTAAAAGTAATGTTTTTGAAAATTAGAGATACTGAGGGAACATTTCCTGCAAAGATGGGCACAATAAAATACAGAAACAGTATGGACCTAGAAAAAGCAGAAGATACTAAGAAGAGGTGGCAAGAATATGCAGAAGAACTATACAAAACAGGGCTTAATGACTTAGATAACCAAAATGATGTAATCACTCACCTAGAACCAGCCATCCTAGAATGTGAAATCAAGTGGGCCTTAGGAAGCATTACTAAGAACAAAGCAAGAGGAGGTGAAGGAATTCCAGATGACCTAATTCAAATCCTAAAAGATGATGCTGTTAAAGTGCTGTACTCAATATGCAAGCAAATTTGGACAACTCAGCAGTGGCCACAGGACTGGAACAGGTCAGTTTTCATTCCAATTGCAAAGAAAAGCAATACCAAAGAATGTTCAGACTACCACACAATTTCACTGACTTTACATGCTAGCAAGGTAATGCTCAACATTCTATTTTTTGAGAATTTTGAGAATTCTGTTTTTGCGAAAATAGCCAGGCTCCTTTGCTCATGGGGATTCTCCAGGAAAGAATACTGGAGTAGGTTGACATGACCTCCTACAGGGGATCTTCCCAACCCAGGGATCCAACCCATGTCTCCCGCATTGCAGGCATATTCTTTACCAACTGAGCCACCAGAGAAGTATTCTGAACTATATGCAAATCCTTCAAGGATCACTGTGGCTATGTGGTTTAAATGTATATATGTTCTGCACAGAGAAAAACAAATATATATAAGGAGATTTCTAGTTAAAAAAATAATTGTATTACATACTTATTGAAATTTAGGTTCAAAATATTTTTTCATTATTATTAAGTGGTTCATAAATTTTGTTATATATCAAAATAATTTGAGAATTTTATATTTAATGAAAATAATTGAACCCAATCTGAGGATATTCTGGAATTTTAGTCTTGAGGATATTCTGGAATTTTAGTCCTGGCATGGACTCTCTCCACTAGATTTTTTAATTAAAGCTTTTTGTTGTTTTTCTATTTGAGATACTTGTAGATCCACATGCAATTTTAATAAATGATACAGAGAGAGCTTATGTGCCTTTACTCCATTTCTCAGAATGGTGTGTGTGCAAGCATGCTCAGTCACTTCAGTAGTGTCCGACTCTTTGCAACCCTATGAACCATAGCCCACCAGACTCCTCTGTCCATGGGATTCTCCAGGCAAGGATACTGGAGTGGGTTACTGTTTTCTCATGGAAACACCTTGCAAATTATAGTTCAATGTCATGACCAGGATACTGATACAGTAAACATAATGAACTGAAGTGAGATGGACTTGTGTCTGAACTATCAGAATGGCAGGAAACTGGGGAGGGAGACTTAAAGGGGTAAATCCAGAAATCCCTGTACAACTTCTCCTTAAAACCATAGGTGACTTCAAAACTGGTTCGTCTATATGCTGACACTTGTTAAGAAACATAGGGGAAAGCTAGAGGTGTGATCTGTAGCGAAGATTTCAGAAGTTCCTTTGTGCCAGAGAGGTTAAGTTTCTATATTAAAGTAGAAATTACAGATGTGCCAACTGAATGCAGCATGTGATCTTGATAAGAGACAAAAACAATAAAATGAGAAAGTCTAAAATATTTTTATTGAATTTTTAGAAAGAGATGAAAGAATGACTGGGGTAGAGAAATATTTGAAAAGGTAATGACTGAGAATTTTCTGATATTAATAATACAGCTATAAATAAGAAGCCCTGTGAACCACAGTAATGTGAATAAAATCAAATTGACGCACATCATTGTAAAACTGTGAAAAATCAAAGAGAAAAAACTTAAGCAAGCCAAGGGGGAAAAAGGTAGGTTACCTTCAAAGAAGCCACAGAGAAAAAGAGATTATTCCTCTATGAAAACAATGCAGACCAAAAGGCAATAGAGTATAACCTTTCAGAGAGCTGAAAGAAAAACCTTGCTGACCTATAATGTTGTGTCCCTTGATAGTATTCTTTCAAGAGTGAAACAAATAGGAAATAATTTTAGTAGAAAAGCTGTACCAAAATTGTAAAATATCAAAGCATACTTCAGAAAAAATGGGAAATGAACTCAAAAGGAAGCTCATCTTGTATGAAGGAATTAAGAAAATTACAATGACTAAATATGAGGGCAAATCTAGATAAATACTGACATATAAAACAATGATATCTTTTGGGATTTAAATATACACAAAGTTCAAATACTAAGAAACAATAGCATGTGAGCTGGATGAGCAGAAAGCAGAAATAAAATGTTAGAAAGGCCTTCTATTTTTATTGGTAAGTCCCCAGGTGGCTCAGTGGTAAAGAACAAGCCTGCCAATGAAGGAGATGTGGGTTTAATTTCTGAGTTGAGAAGATTTCCTGCAGGAGCAATGGCAACCTACTTCAGATTTCCCACCTGGGAAATCCCATGGAGACAAGAGTCTGGTAGGTACAGTCCATGGGTATTGAAAAGAGTCACACATGACTTAGTGACTAAAGCAACAACAAAAAGGATATTAGTTTTCATTATTAACATCAGTTCAGTTGAGTTCAGTCACTCAGTCATGGCCAACTCTTGAATTACAGCAGGCCAGGCCTCCCTGTCCATCACCAACTCCCGGAGTTCACTCACACTCACGTCCATTGAGTCAGTGATGCCATCCAGCCACCTCATCCTCTGTCCTCCCCTTCTCCTCCTGCCCCCAATCCCTCCAAGCATCAGAGTCTTTCCCAATGAGTCAACTCTTCTCATGAGGTGGCCAAAGTACTGGAGTTTCAGCTTCAGCATCATTCCTTCCAAAGAAATCCCAGGGCTGATCTCCTTCAGAATGGACTGGTTGGATCTCCTTGCAGTTCAAGGGACTCTCAAGAGTCTTCTCCAACACCATAGTTCAAAAGCATCAATTTTTTGGCGCTCAGCTTTCTTCAAAGTCCAACTCTCACAGCCATATATGACCACAGGAAAAACCATAGCCTTGACTAGATGGACCTTTCTTGGCAAAGTAATGTCTCTGCTTTTGAATATGCTATCTAGGTTGGTCATAACTTTCCTTCCAAGGAGTAAGCGTCTTTTAATTTCATGGCTGCAGTCACCATCTGCAGTGATTTTGGAGCCCAAAAAAAATAAAGTCTGACACTGTTTCCACTGTTTCTGCATCTATTTCCCATGAAGTGATGGGACCAGATGTCATGATCTTCATTTTCTGAATGTTGAGCTTTAAGCCAACTTTTTCACTCTCCTCTTTCACCTTCATCAAGAGGCTTTTTGGTTCTTCTTCACTTTCTGCCATAAGGCTGGTGTCATCTGCATATCTGAGGTTATTGATATTTCTCCTGGCAATCTTGATTCCAGCTTGTGTTTCTTCTAGTCCAGTGTTTCTCATGATGTTCTCTGCATATAATTTAAATAAGCAGGATGACAATATACAGCCTTGACAAACTCCTTTTCCTATTTGGAACCAGTCTGCTGTTCCATGTCCAGTTCTAACTGTTGCTTCCTGACCTGCATATACGTTTCTCAAGAGGGAGGTCAAGTGGTCCAGTATTCCCATCTCTTTCAGAATTTTCCACAGTTTATTGTGATCCACACAATCAAAGGCTTTGGCATAGTCAATAAAGCAGAAATAGATGTTTTTCTGAAACTCCTGCTTTTTTGATGATCTAGCAGATGTTGGAAATTTGATGTCTGGTTCCTCTGCCTTTTCTAAAACCAGCTTGAACATCTGGAAGTTCACGATTCATGTATTGCTGAAGCCTGGCTTGGAGAATTACTAAAATAAACCTTAATAATAATAAAAAGTGAATAATCAACAAGCCAATGAACTATTCAGATAGATTAATGCAAGGAATGAGAGGGAGGAAAACAGAGCTATATATGATCAATGTATTTCAACATAGATGCTAAGGCAAATTTACTGGGGAAAATAAAGCATTTTCAATAAATGGTACTATAAATATTCCAAAAACATGCCTACAAAGAGAAAATGCATTGATTGATGTTGAAAAAATTTTCATTACTTATAGAAATTGATGTAGAAATTAAAGTGAGAACAACAAAGAGATAGGCTTTAATAAGTGCTTTCAAAGATACAACATCTTTAAAGCAGTTTCTTACTGATTATGTTGTAGATATATATGCAAGGTTAATACTGTTATTTCTGGATGATAACAAAGGTGTTGATTCAGTTCAGTTCAGTCACTCAGTCATGTCCTACTCTTTGTGACCCCATGGACAACAGCATGCCCAGGCCTCCCTGTCTTACACCAACTCCTGGAGTTTACCCAGACTTATGTCCATTGAGCCAGTGATGCCATCCAGCCACCTCATACTCTGTCTTCCCCTTCTCCTGCCTTCAATCTTTCCCAGCATCAAGGTCTTTTCAAATGAGTCAGCTCTTCACAACAGGCGGCCAAAGTATTGGAGTTTCAGCTTCAACATCAGTCCTTCCAATGAACACTTAGGACTGATCACTTCTAGGATGGATGGGTTGGATCTCCTTGCAGTCCATGGCACTCTCAAGGGTCTTCTCCAACACCACATTTCAAAAGCATCAATTCTTCGGCACTCAGCTTTCTTTATAGTCCACTTCTCACATCCATATATGACTACTGGAAAAACCATAGCCTTGACTAGATGGAACTTTGTTGGCAAAGTAATGTCTCTGCTTTTAAATATGCTGTTTAGGTTGGTCATAACTTTCCTGCCAAGGAGTAAGTGTGTTTTAATTTCATTGCTGCAATCACCATTTCAGTGATTTTGGAGCCCAAGAAATAAAGTCTGTCACTGTTTCCACTGTTTCTCCATCTATTGCCATGAAGTGATAGAACGGCATGCCATAATCTTCGTTTTCTGAATGTTGAGCTTTAAGCCAACTTTTTCACTCTCCTCTTTCACCTTCATCAAGAGGCTTTTTGGTTCTTCTTCACTTTCTGCCATAAGGCTGGTGTCATCTGCATATCTGAGGTTATTGATATTTCTCCTGGCAATCTTGATTCCAGCTTGTGTTTCTTCTAGTCCAGTGTTTCTCATGATGTTCTCTGCATATAATTTAAATAAGCAGGATGACAATATACAGCCTTGACAAACTCCTTTTCCTATTTGGAACCAGTCTACTGTTCCATGTCCAGTTCTAACTGTTGCTTCCTGACCTGCATATACGTTTCTCAAGAGGGAGGTCAAGTGGTCCAGTATTCCCATCTCTTTCAGAATTTTCCACAGTTTATTGTGATCCACACAATCAAAGGCTTTGGCATAGTCAATAAAGCAGAAATAGATGTTTTTCTGAAACTCCTGCTTTTTTGATGATCTAGCAGATGTTGGAAATTTGATGTCTGGTTCCTCTGCCTTTTCTAAAACCAGCTTGAACATCTGGAAGTTCACGATTCATGTATTGCTGAAGCCTGGCTTGGAGAATTACTAAAATAAACCTTAATAATAATAAAAAGTGAATAATCAACAAGCCAATGAACTATTCAGATAGATTAATGCAAGGAATGAGAGGGAGGAAAACAGAGCTATATATGATCAATGTATTTCAACATAGATGCTAAGGCAAATTTACTGGGGAAAATAAAGCATTTTCAATAAATGGTACTATAAATATTCCAAAAACATGCCTACAAAGAGAAAATGCATTGATTGATGTTGAAAAAATTTTCATTACTTATAGAAATTGATGTAGAAATTAAAGTGAGAACAACAAAGAGATAGGCTTTAATAAGTGCTTTCAAAGATACAACATCTTTAAAGCAGTTTCTTACTGATTATGTTGTAGATATATATGCAAGGTTAATACTGTTATTTCTGGATGATAACAAAGGTGTTGATTCAGTTCAGTTCAGTCACTCAGTCATGTCCTACTCTTTGTGACCCCATGGACAACAGCATGCCCAGGCCTCCCTGTCTTACACCAACTCCTGGAGTTTACCCAGACTTATGTCCATTGAGCCAGTGATGCCATCCAGCCACCTCATACTCTGTCTTCCCCTTCTCCTGCCTTCAATCTTTCCCAGCATCAAGGTCTTTTCAAATGAGTCAGCTCTTCACAACAGGCGGCCAAAGTATTGGAGTTTCAGCTTCAACATCAGTCCTTCCAATGAACACTTAGGACTGATCACTTCTAGGATGGATGGGTTGGATCTCCTTGCAGTCCATGGCACTCTCAAGGGTCTTCTCCAACACCACATTTCAAAAGCATCAATTCTTCGGCACTCAGCTTTCTTTATAGTCCACTTCTCACATCCATATATGACTACTGGAAAAACCATAGCCTTGACTAGATGGAACTTTGTTGGCAAAGTAATGTCTCTGCTTTTAAATATGCTGTTTAGGTTGGTCATAACTTTCCTGCCAAGGAGTAAGTGTGTTTTAATTTCATTGCTGCAATCACCATTTCAGTGATTTTGGAGCCCAAGAAATAAAGTCTGTCACTGTTTCCACTGTTTCTCCATCTATTGCCATGAAGTGATAGAACGGCATGCCATAATCTTCGTTTTCTGAATGTTGAGCTTTAAGCCAACGTTTTCACTCTCCACTTTCACTTTCATCAAGAGGCTTTTTAGTTCTTCTTCATTTTCTGCCATAAGGGTGGTGTCATCTGCATATCTGAGGTTATTGATATTTCTCCTGGCAATCTTGATTCCAGCTTGTGCTTCATCCAGACCAGCTTTTCACATGATGTACTCTGCATAGAAGTTAAATAAACATGGTGACAATATATAGCCTTGAAGCACTGCTTTCCTGATTTGAAACCAGCCTGTTGTTCTGTCTGGTTCTAACTATTGCTTTCTAACCTGCATACAGATTTCTCAAGAGGCAGGTCAGGTGGTCTGGTATTCCCATCTCTTTCAGAATTTTCCACAGTTTATTGTGATCCACACAGTCAAAGGCTTTGGCATAGTCAATAAAGGAGAAATACATGTTTTTCTGGAATTCCTGCTTTTTCGATGATCCAGCGGATGTTGGCAATTTGATCTCTGGTTCCTCTGCCTTTTCTAAAACCAGCTTGAACATCTGGAAGTTCATGGTTCACGTATTGCTGAAGCCTGGCTTAAAGAATATTGAGCATTACTTTATTAGCATGTGCTGCTACTGCTGCTGCTTAGTCGCTTCAGTCGTGTCCGACTCTGTGAGACCCCAGAGACGGCAGCCCACCAGGCTCCCCCGTCCCTGGGATTCTCTAGGTAAGAACACTGGAGTGGGTTGCCATTTCCTTCTCCAATGCATGAAAGTGAAAAGTGAAAGTGAAGTCGCTCAGTTGTGTCCAACTCTTAGCGACCCCATGGACTGCAGCCTACCAGACTCCTCCATCCATGGGATTTTCCAGGCAAGAATACTGAAGTGGGGTGCCATTGCCTTCTCCATACTAGCGTGTGAGATGAGTGCAATTGTGCGGTAGTTTGAGCATTCTTTGGCATTGCCTTTTTATGGATTGGAATGAAAACTGACCTTTTCCAGTTTTGTAGCCACTACTGAGTTTTCCAAATTTTCTGACATATTGAATGCAGCACTTTCACAGCATCATCTTTCAGCATTTGAAATAGCTCAACTGGAATTCCATCACCTCCACTAGCTTTGTTCATAGTGATGCTTCCTAAGGCCCACTTGACTTTGCATTCCAGGATGTCTGGCTCTAGGTGAGTGATCACACCTTTGTGATTATCTGGGTCATGAAGATCTTTTTGCCCAGTTTCTGTGTATTCTTGCCACCTCTTCTTAATATCTTCTGCTTCCGTTAGGTCCATATCATTTCTGTCCTTTATTGAGCCTATCTTTGCATGAAATGTTCCTTTGGTATCTCTAATTTTCTTGAGGAGATCTCTAGTCTTTCATATTCTATTGCTTGCCTCTGTTTCTTTGCACTGATCACTGAGGAAAGTTTTCTTATCTCTCTTTGGTATTCTTTGGAACTGTGTATTCAAATGGCTATATCTTTCCTTTTCTGCTTTGCTTTTTGCTTCTCTTCTTTTCATAGCTATTTGTAAAGCCTCCTCAGAGAGCCATTTTGCTTTTTTGCATTTCCTTTTCTTGGGGATGATGTTGCTCCCTGTCTCCTGTACAGTGTCACAAACCTCTGTCTATAGTTAATCAGGCACTCTGTCTATCAGATCTAGTCCCTTAAAATTATTTGTCACTTCCACTGTATAATCATACGGGATTTGATTTAGATAATCCCTGAATGGTCTAGTGGTTTTCCCTACTTTCTTCAATTTAAGTCTGAATTTGACAATAAGTAGAATGTGTTGCTTAGCTTACTGCTACTGCTGCTAAGTCGCTTCAGTAGTGTCCGACTCTGTGCGACCCCATAGACGGCAGCCCACCAGGCTCCGCCGTCCCTGGGATTCTCCAGGCAAGAACACTGGAGTGGGTTGCCATTTCCTTCTCCAATGCATGAAAGCAAAAAGTGAAAGTGAAGTCGCTCAGTTCTGCCCAACTCTTAGCGACCCCATGGACTGCAGCCTACCAGGCTCCTCCTTCCATGGGATTTCCCAGGCAAGAGTACTGGAGTGCGGTGCCATTGCCTTCTCCATTGCTTAGCTTACCTATATGTTATTTCCTAAAATATATAAAATATGATAAAACTGTATATATATATATATATATCTCTCTGAGTCTAGACCTCAGTTTATTATTTACTACATGGAACTACATTTCCCAAAGGAATTTTTGCCTCAATTATAATTTATTAATGCATTTTTCAGTATTAATCAATTACCTAAAACAATAATTAACATGTTCTCACTATACTCTTTGGCACATAGCAGCAAATACCATATTTTATCATTTTATATATTCTCTGTCATTTGCTACTTCCTTCAAAGAAATTACTTTAAATGAAGCTGAAATTTAAGAAGATATATCTGTGCTCTTGTATATATATTTATAGATAAATACACATTCACAAGGGTATTTGATTTTAGTGAAAAAGTAAGAAAACTGTTTAAAAAATTGGTTTTAAGAAATTTAAATAGATAAAGATTTATTTCTGTCAAATGCTTACAGCAATTTGAATTACTGATGAAGTATTTCTTTCTTTCTTTTTTTTTTTTTAATTTTCGCTCAGCGACGGCTCGCGCGGGACCCGGCGCCCAGCCGCGGAGGCGAGAACGCAGCTGTGCCAGCGACGCGCGCGGGCGGCGTCCGAGTGTGCAGGGGCCGCGCGTTCATCCGTTCGCTGGCCGGCTAGCCCCGCGCGCCGGCGGCCCCCAGAATGCCCGGGAGGAGAGGCCCCGCCCTTCCCCCTGAAGTATTTCTAAGAAGTAAGTTGACCATTGTAAATGGATACATAAATTATTTTTAAATTACAATATCTATTTGCATATAAATTATTATTATTAATAAAATGCTAGCAGTTATTCTTACAGACTATTAATATGTACCAGCCACTTTGCTAAACGCTTTAAACAAGTTATCCCTATGAATTTTCATAACTGCATTTCATAGGAAGGCACAGTTAATATATTCCTTTTTCAAATAACAAAAGACAGAAATAAAGTTAGTAGTTCTTACAATCCAGTCAATAATAGAAGTTGAAACTCAAAGCTAGTCACATCTAACATTGACATTTGGCTTCTCTATATTTTGTGTAATATATTGCTAAAGTTCTCCAAAAAGCTTGCTTTTGCAGTGAGGTTAGCATACATCTATGGGGTCGAACAGAGTTGGACACGACTGAAGCGACTTAGCAGCAGCAGGAGCAGCAGCATACATCTACCCTATTTTACAATATCAGGGGCTTCCCTGGTGGCTCAGATGGTAAAGCGTCTGCCCTCAATGTTGGAGACCAGGGTTCAATCCCTGGGTTAGGAAGATCCCCTGGAGAAGGAAATGGCAACCCACTCCAGTAATCTTGCTTGGAAAATTCAACGGACTGAGGAGCTTGGTAGGCTACAGTCCACGGGGTTACAAAGAGTCAGACACGACTGAATGACTTCACTTTCACTTTCACCCTATTTTACAATATTTGTTTGCCCAGCAAACTCTTTCTTTGAAAAGTCTCATTTTCCAATTTTTCAAAAATTAAATGCCAGCCCAAACATTCCAAAAGATTCACATTAGTTTAATCTGATTTAATGAGATATCCGCCACTGAGATTAGCAAATAGAGGCAAGAATTCAGTTTCTTTACTGGATCATCAAAGACATGGGGGTAATCATAAATTACTATCTACTGAATAAAATAATAATAGTAATAGGGATACACTAGTTATAAATAGTTTTATTATTGTATTAGCTAACTTAAAACAATATATTAATAATCTCCAGTTTTTTGTAACAATGCCAAAGAAATGTGTTTCATCCTTAACTAAAATCAAAAGCAGGTGCTCCTGCTCTGTAGTAAGAGTGGCAGAAAACTCAAAGAGGCCTTCTGATCACCAGCTACAAGAGTCTCAAAAAAGAATCTGATAAGACCATAACTCTTGCGGTGGAGGCAGTCTGTGTCCTACACACTTGGCTCCGCCAGGGTCCCCACAAGCCAAGCAGCTGTCACCTTCATGCTCAACTTTCACTGAGGCAGAGCAGCCACAGGCAAAAAAAGTCTTGCGTCTATGCACGCAGGGTCACTTAGGTTGTGTTCAACTCTTTGTGACCCTGTAGACTGTGGCCTGCCAGGCTTCTCTGTTGGGGTGAGGTGGGGGTGTCTCCAGGCAATAATACTGGAACCTATTGGCCAATACTGGCTGCCATACCCTTCTAGAGGTATGCCAGCTAGGACCAACCCTTCTAGAGGTATGCCATCTAGGAGGGTATGCCATACCCTCCTAGCTGCCAACCCCCCTGAGTACCTGCTGTTGCTCGAATCCCTATGACCCAAGCAGCTGCACCACCTGCACATCTGGCCCTCACAGGGGCAAACCCAAACCCTCCAGGCCAGCCTCAGGAGCAAACCCCAGGGGACAACCTACATGCAAAGGTGGAAATTAAAACACAATTGAAACCCAGGGTCAGTGTGGCTAAGGAAGAAGACCCAAAACTTCAGGCCCCAGCAATGACCACAAAATAAATTTATAATTATTGGTAAACTGGATGCTATAAGGCATGAGACTCTTAGAACAAGTCCAGAGGAAACAGTTCATAGTCTTGAAAACAAGATATGATCCTGGGGTTGAAAAACCGACCCCAGACTAATTCTCAACTGGCTCTCAGAGTCACATGTTTTACGTATCTGGTGGAAAATCTATAGATAAGAATATTAGTCTTAGTTACTGATTTGTTATTGATTATTGTTTCTTAGTTACTCAATGGTTAATGATCATTTTGTTCTTTGGTCCTGAAGGCCATATGAGTTATAGCTTCACTCCCCACATATTCTTTCATTCACAGCTGAAAATATAATAAAGCTGGCTTGGATTCAGTTTCAGCACATTCATCTTGGAACGGTGTTGGTCCCATGATCCTCTCTTTTCACTGAATTCTTGTGTCTCATTTCTCATTTTCCCTCCGTATTGCACTTTCAGAAACCTTGCTTGTCAAGCCGCTCTTGACACAAAACCTTCCCAGGAGCTGTACAAGTGGCAGATTAAATCCACATGATCAACTCTGCAGACTCTGTGTTTATGGAATATATAAAAGGATATTTAGAGCTCCCATAAAAGAAAACACACTATTTCTGATAGCTGTGGATATTGGAGGCAAGAACACACAGGAGTAGGAACAGATTAGAATCTGAGCTGCCCCCATAGCAAGTCCAGAGATCAGCACATTGTTGGAGGGCATCCTAGGGAGGTGAGATGGACTGTGGCTCCCAACGAGGGAAAGGAGTCTGACAGCAGTGACTCAAGAAAAACATTTTTTATTCTTATGTTTTGACTTGTTCTGTAGATTCTTTTGGATTTTTTTCTTTTTTTTTTTTTTGCCCCTCCATAATAGTTGTCTATTGCTTTTTTCCCACTCAGTCACATTGTTTATGGTTGTTATAAACCTCTGCCTCTACATTGGGCTTTTGCATTTCTGTGTAGTTTTCCTTTTTTTTTTAATTTTTAATTTTTTTAAGCTATTTTTATTTTTTTCTACACTTATTCCTTTGTTTGCTTCTCTTACTGTTGTTTTCCCTTTGCAGTTAATCTTTAACTTATATAAATCTTTCAGTTCATTTCAGTTCAGTCGCTCAGTCATGTCCGACTCTTTGCCACCCCATGAATTACAGCATGCCAGGCCTCCCTGTCCATCACCAACTCCCGGAGTTCACTCAGACTCACGTCCATCGAGTCAGTGATGCCATCCAGCCATTTCATCCTCTGTCATCCCCTTCTCCTCCTGCCCCCAATCCCTCCCAGCATCAGAGTCTTTTCCAATGAGTCAACTCTTCGAATGAGGTGGCCAAAGTACTGGAGTTTCAGCTTTAGCATCATTCCTTCCAAAGAACACCCAGGGCTGATCTCCTTTAGAATGGACTGGTTGGATCTCCTTGCAGTCCAAGGGACTCTCAAGAGTCTTCTCCAACACCACAGTTCAAAAGCATCAATTCTTCGGTGCTCAGCTTTCTTCACAGTCCAACTCTTACATCCATACGTGACTACTGGAAAAACCATAGCCTTGACTAGACGGACCTTTGTTGGCAAAGTAATGTCTCTGCTTTTGAATATGCTATCTAGGTTGGTCATAACTTTTCTTCCAAGGAGTAAGTGTCTTTTAATTTCATGGCTGCAGTCACCATCTGCAGTGATTTTTGAGCCCAAAAAACTAAAATTTGACACTGTTTCCACTGTTTTCCCATCTATTTCCCATGAAGTGATGGGACCAGATACCATGATCTTCATTTTCTGAATGTTGAGCTTTAAGCCAACATTTTCATTCTCCTCTTTCACTTTTATCAAGAGGCTTTTTAGTTCCTCTTCACTTTCTGCCATAAGGGTGATGTCATCTGCTTATCTGAGGTTCTTGATATTTCTCCCAGCAATCTTGATTCCAGTTTGTGCTTCTTCCAGCCCAGCATTTCTCATGATGTACTCTGCATATAAGTTAAATAAGCAGGACAATATACAGCCTTGATGTACTCCTTCTCCTATTTGGAACCAGTCTGATGTTCCATGTCCAGTTCTAACTGTTGCTTCCTGACCTGAACATAGTTTTCTCAAGAGGCAGGTCAGGTGGTCTGGTATTCCCATCTCTTTCAGAATTTTTCCAGTTTATTGTGATCCACACAGTCAAAATCTTTGGCATAGTCAATAAACAGAAATAGATGCTTTTTCTGCAATTCTCTCACAGAAGGCAATGGCACCCCACTCCAGTACTCTTGCCTGGACAGTCCCATTGACGGAGGAGCCTGGTGGGCTGCAGTCCATGGGGTGGCGAGGAGTTGGACAGGACTGAGTGACTTCACTTTCACTTTTCACTTTTATGCACTGGAGAAGGAAGTGGCAACCCACTCCAGTGTTCTTGCCTGGAGAATCCCAGGGACGGGGGAGCCTGGTGGGCTGCAGTCTATGCGGTCACACACAGTCGGACGTGACTGAAGTTACTTAGCAGCAGCTGCTGCAATTCTCTTGCTTTTTCCATGATCCAGCGGATGTTGGCAATTTGATCTCTGGTTCCTCTGCCTTTTCTGAAACCAGTTTGAACATCTGGAAGTTCACGGTTCACGTATTGCTGAAGCCTGGCTTGGAGAATTTTGAGCATTACTTTACTAGCATATGAGATGAGTGCAATTGTGTGGTAGTCTGATCATTCTTTGGCATTGCCTTTCTTTGGGATTGGGATGAAAACTGACCTTTTCCAGTCCTGTGGCCACTGCTAACTTTTCCTAATTTGCTGGCATATTGAGTGCAACACTTTCACAGCATCATCTTTCAGGATTTGAAATAGCTCAACTGGAATTCCATCACCTCCATTAGGTTTGTTCATAGTGATGCTTTCTAAGGCCCACTTGACTTCACATTCCAGGATGTGAATGATATAAAAAGGAATATATAAAATGATATAAAAAGGATATTCCAGGATGTGAATGATATATAAAGATATAAATCTTTATCTACCTGTATTTAACTTTATATATCTATTCTTTCTTTCTTTTCTTTCCTTTCAACATATTTGTTCATTTTATTTTATTGCTTTATTCCCCACTTGGCACCTTGCTTTAGCTTTGTTTTCCAGTTTGTGTTTTAGTTAGTATTATATTCTTAACTGTAGATATAATTTGTGGTTTCCTTTGTTTGCTGAGTCATTCTATTTTACTTTATTTTTGTTGGACTGTTTTCATTTTACTTATGGGTGTATATGTATATGTGTATATTCAGTCACACTTTTTATTGTTGCTGTATACCTTTGCCTCTACTTTGGGCTTTTGCAGTTCTGTGGAATTCCCCCCATCTTTTTTTTTTTTTTTTCTTTCTTCTTTCTTTCCTTTTTATTTTCTCTTTTTTATAATATTTTTAATTTTTAAAAACCTATTATATTTTTCTACATGTATTCTTTAATTTGCTTATCCTACTGTTCTTTTTCCCTTGAAGTTAATCTTTAATGTATATGAATCTTTATTTACCTCTATTTACTTTGCATATATATTCTTTCTTTCTTTTCTCTCTTTCCCTTTCTCTCAACATATTCATTAGCTTTGTTTTCATTGCTTTATTCCCCACTTGGCACCTTGATTTAATTCATTTTTCCTTTGTTTGCCAGGTCAACCTACTGTTTATTTATTTTTGTTGAGGATTGTTTTGATTTTGCTTATGGGTGTATATGCAGACATGTATATTCCATTATTTTCAGTATTATTTGCCTGATATTGTAACCACCATTTTTCTGGGGTTCATCTTTGGTTTCTCATTTTTGGGTATTTGCTTTATTCTCACTTAATGCCATAGCAAACCACTTGTGGAATCTTCATTCCTGACCGGAGATCAAGCTCTGAGCCTTTGGAGTGGGAGTACTGACTCCAAGACCTTAGCCTACCAGAGAACTAACTCTAGGGAGTATCAAATAGTGAGAACTCACACAAAGGAAACCATTTGAATACAAGACTCAGCATCATCCAACCTTCAATAGCACCCTGTGTAGGATGCCTCATCTAAACTGCAAAAAAAAAAAAGCAAAAATTCAAACCCAATCATCAGCAGACAAGATTACCACCTCACTCAGCCTTGCTCATCAAGGGAAAACCAAATAAGAAAAAAAAAAAAAACTCAGCACAAATCTCACTTTAAAGGAAGCTTAAACAAACTGCTGGACTAAGCTTAGGAGGGCAAAATCAAAAGGAAGAAAGAATTCAAACTTGAACCCTGGGAAAAGGAAACCTCAAACACAATAAGTTAAAAAAAAACAATGAATAATGAAAAGACAGAGAAATACTACACAAATGAAGGAAAAAACTAGAAACACAAAAGTTCAAATAAATGAAGAGGAAATAGGCAAACTACTTAAAAAGAATTCAGAATAATGATAGTAAAGATCATCAGTAATCTTGAAAACAGAATGGATAAAATGCAAGTATCAATTAACAAAGACCTAAAAGAATTAAAGAATAAGCATACAGAGACAAATAGCACATTCACTGAAAATAAAAAATACTCTAAAAGGTATCAGTAGCAGAATATCTGAAGCAGAAGAACGAACTGGTGAGCTGGAAGATAAATGGTGGAAATAACTTCTGAAGAGCAGAATAAAGTGAAAAGAATGACAACGACTGAGGATAGACTCAGAGACCTCTGGGGCAATATCAAATGCAGCAATGTTTGAACTATAGTAGTCCCAGAAGAAGAGAAAAAGAAAGGGTATCAGAAATCTTTGAAGAGATTATAGTTGAAGATTTCCCCAATGTGGAAAATGAAATAGTCAATCAAGTTCAAGAGGTGCAAAGAGTCCAATACATAATAAACCCAAGGAGAAATATCGCAAGACACATACTAATGAAACTAACAAAGAAAAAAACACAAAGAAACAATATTAAAAGCAGCAAGGGAAAAGCAACAAGTAACATACAAGGGAAATCCCATATGCTTAACAGCTGACCTTTCAGCAGAAACTTTGTAGGCCAGAAGGAAATGGCAGGATATATTTAAAGAACTGAAATGAAAAAATCTACAACCAAGATTACTCTACCCAGCAAGGATCTCATTCAAAATTGATGGATAAATCAAAAGCTTTTCAGACAAGCAAAAGTTAAGAGAACTCAATACCACCAAATCAGCTTTACAAAAATTGTTAAAGGGACTTACATAGTCAAGAAATACAAGAGAAGAAAAAGATCTACAAAATCAAAACCCAGCCAATTAAGAAAATGGCACTAGGAATATATATATATATATATATATATATATATATATATATATATATAATGTAAATGAATTAAATGCTCCAACAAAAAGACAAAGACTGGCTGAAAGGATACAAAAACAAGACCCATACACATGCTGTCTAAAAGAAACCCACTTCAGACCAAAAGATATATATAGAATGAAAGTGAAAGGATGCAAAAATATATTCCATGCAAATGGGAAGCAAAAGAAAGTTGGAGTAGCAATCCTCATATCAGACAAAATAGACCTTAAAATAAAGAAGATTACAAGAGATAAGGAAGGATACTACATAATGATCAAGGGATCAATCCAAGAGGATGACATAACAATTGTAATATCTATGCACTCAACAGAGGAGCACCTCAAAACATAAGAATAACACTAACAGACATAAAAGGAGAAAATGAAAGTAACACAGTAATAGTAGATACTTTAACAGCCCACTCACATCAATGGACAGATCATCAAAACAGAAAATTAATAAGAAAACACATCTTAAATGATACATTAGATGAGATGGATCTCATTGATATTTTCAGGACATTATATCCAAACACAGAATACACCTTCTTCTCAAGTGCACATGGAACATTCTCCAAGATAGACCATATCCTGGGTCACAAATCAAACTTCAGTAAATTTAAGAAGACTGAAATCATATCAAGCTTCTTCTCCAACTGCAATGCTATGACACTAGATATCAATTACAAGAAAAGAAAAAACTGTAAAAAACACAAATACATGGAGATTAAACAATACATTTCTATATAACCAAGAGCTCACTGAAGAAATCGAAAGGGAAATCAAAAAAATTCTAGAAACTAATGACAACATGAACACAACAACACAAAGCCTATGGGATGCAGCAAAAGCAGTTCTAAGAGGGAAGTTTATAGCAATACAATCCTACCTCAAGAAACAAGAAAAACATTGAATAGGTAACCTAACTTTACACCTAAAACAACTGGAAAAAGAAGAACAAAACCCCTCAATATTAGTAGAAAGAAAGAAGTCATAAAGATCAGAGCAGAAATAAATGAAAAAGAAATGAAAGACCCAAAACCTGGTTCTTTGAGAAGATAAACAAAATTGACAAACCTTTAGCCAGACTCATCAAGGAAAAAAGAGAGAAGAATCAAATCAATAAAATTAGAAATGAAAAAGGAGAGGCTATAACAGACAATGCATAACTACAAAGAATTATATGATCTATTATGAACAACTATATGGCAGTAAAATGGATAACCTGGACAGATTCTTAGAAAAGTTCAATCTTCCAAGACTGAACCAGGAAGAAATAGAAATTATGAACAATCCAATCACGAGCACTGAAATTGAAGCTGTGATCAAAAATCTCCCAAAAAACAAAAGCCCAGGACCAGATGGCTTCACATGAGAATTCTATCAAACATTTAGAGAAGAGGTAATGCCTAACCTTGTAAACAGGATGGGCAACACATGTATACCTGTGGCAGATTCATTTTGATATATGGCAAAACCAATACAATATTGTAAAGTTAAATAAAATAAAATTAAATATATATATATACTTTTATTTAAAAGATAAAAAAACAAAACTCTTTCAAAAAATTGCAGAGGAAGGAACACTTCCAAACTCAACGAGGCCACCATCATCCTGATACTAAAACCAGACAAAGACAACACATAAAAAGAAAACTACAGGCCAGTATCAATAATGAACATAGATGCAAAAATCCTCAATAAAATTTTAGCAAAGAGAATTCAGCAACACATCTAAAAGCTCATACACCATGATCAAGTTGGGTTTATTCCAGGGATGCAAGGATTCTTCAATATACACAAATCAATCAGTGTGATACACAATATTAACAGATTGAAAGAAAAAAACCATATGATAATCTCAGTAGATGCAGAAAAAGCTTTTGACAAAATTCAGCAATGATTTATGATTAACACTCTTCAAAAAATGGGCATAGAAGGAACCTACCTCAATATAGTAAAGGCCATAATAAGCCTACAGGAAACATTATTCTCAACTGTGAAAAATTAAAAGCATTCCCTCGAAGATCAGGAACAAGATAAGGATGTCCACTTTCACCACTATTATTCAACATAGTCCTGGAAGTCCTAGCTACAGCAATCAGAGAAGAAAAAGAAATAAAATGAATAAAAATCAGGAAAGAAGAAGTAAAGCTCTCACTGTTTACAGATGACATGATACAGCACTTAGAAAACCCTAAAGATAATATCAGAAAAATTACTAGAACTAATCAGTGAATTTAGCAAGTTGAAGGATACAAAATCAATGCAGAGAAATCACTTGCATTTCTATATACTAACAATTAAAAATCAGAAATAGAAATCA
This sequence comes from Bos grunniens, assembly GCF_055505025.1. NCBI lineage: Eukaryota > Metazoa > Chordata > Mammalia > Artiodactyla > Bovidae > Bos > Bos grunniens. The sequence goes on along the minus strand of NC_141170.1, from coordinate 109,308,620 downwards.
AGGAATAAAGCCCATTAACCAATGGAACAAAAAGAATTAAATCTCTAGGAATAAACTTACCTAAGGAGAAAAAAAAACAAAACTGTACACAGAAAAGTATAAGACACTAATGAAAGAAATCAAAGCTGACATCAACAGGTGGAGAGATATCCCATGTTCCTGGGTAGGAAAATTCAATATTGTGAAAATGACTATACTACCAAATGCAATCTATAGATTCAATGTGATTCCTATCAAATTACCAATGACATTTTTCACAGAACTAGAACAAAAAATTTCACAATTCATATGGAAACACAAAAGATGCTGAATAGCCAAAGCAGTCTTGAGAAAGAAGAATGGAGCTGCAGGAATCAACCTTTCTGACTTCAGATGATACTACAAAGCTACAGTCATGAAGACATATGGTCCTGGCACAAAAATGGAAATATAGACCAATGGAACAATATAGAAAGCCCAGAAATAAACCCATACACCAATGGGCACCTTATTTTTGACAAAGAAGGCAAGAATATACAATGGGGCAAAGACAGCCTCTTCAATACATGGTGAGAAAACTGGACAGCAACATGTAAAAGAATGAAATTAGGACACTTCCTAACACCACACACAAAGATAAACTCAAAATGGTTAAATACCTAAAAGTAAGACCAGAAACTATAAAACTCCTAGAGGAAAACATAGGCAGAACACTCAATGACATAAATCAAAGCAAGACCCTCTCTGACCCACCTCCTAGAGTAACAGAAATAAAAACAAAAATAAACAAGAGGGACCTGATTAAGCTTAAAAGCTTTTGCACAGCAAAGGAAACTATAGCAAGGTGAAAAGACAACCTTCAGAATGGGAGAAAACAATAGCAAATGAAACAACTGACAAAGTATTGATTTCCAAAATACACAAGCAGCTCATACAACTCAATGCCAGAAAAAAAAAAACAATGCAATCAGAAAGTGGGGAAAAGATCTAAACAGACATTTCTCCAAAGAAGACATACAGATGGCTAACAAGCACATGAAAAGATGCTCAACATGGCTTATTATTAGAGAAATGCAAATCAAAACTATGAGATATCAATTCACACTGGTCAGAATGGTTATCATCAAAAAGTCTACACCCTCTGCTGGAGAGGGTGTAGAGAAAAGGAAATGCTCTTACACTGTTGGTGGGAATGCAAACTAGTACAGCCACTATGGAGAACAGTGTGGAGATTCCTTTAAAACTAGGAATGAAAGCACCATATGACCCAGCAATCCCACTCCTAGACATATACCCTGAGGAAATCAAAATTGAAAGACACATGTATCCCATTGTTCATTGAAGCACTGCTTACAATAGTTAGAACATGGAAGCAACCTAGATGTCGATCGACATATGGAAGGATAAAGAAGTAATGATACAAGTGCACAATGGAATATTACTCAACCATAAAAAGGAAGACATTTGAGTCAGTTCTAAAGAGGTGGATGAACCTAGAACATATTATACAGAGTGAAGTAAATCAGAAAGAGAAAAATAAATACCATAGTCTAATGCATATATACAGAATCTGGACAAATGGTACTGAAGAATTTATTTACAGGGAAGCAATGGAGAAACAGACATAGAGAATAAACTTATGGACATGGGGAGAGGGGAGGAGAGGGTGAGATGTATGGAAAGAGTAACATGGAAACTTACATTATCATATGTAGAATAGATCAGATCAGATCAGTCGCTCAGTCCTGTCCGACTCTTTGCGACCCCATGAATCGCAGTACGCCAGGCCTCCCTGTCCATCACCAACTCCCGGAGTTCACCCAGACTCATGTCCATGGAGTCAGTGATGCCATCCAGCCACCTCATCCTCTGTCGTCCTCTTCTCCTCCTGCCCCCAATCCCTCCCAGCAGCAGAGTCTTTTCCAATGAGTCAACTCTTCGCATGAGGTGGCCAAAGTACTGGAGTTTCAGCTTTAGCATCATTCCTTCCAAAGAAATCCCAGGGCTGATCTCCTTCAGAATGGACTGGTTGGATCTCCTTGCAGTCCAAGGGACTCTCAAGAATCTTCTCCAACACCACAGTTCAAAAGCATCAATTTTTCGGCACTCAACCTTCTTCACAGTCCAACTCTCACATCCATACATGACCACAGGAAAAACCATAGCCTTGACTAGACAAACCTTTGTTGGCAAAGTAATGTTTCTGCTTTTGAATATGCTATCTAGGTTGGTCATAACTTTCCTTCCAAGGAGTAAGCATCTTTTAATTTCATGGCAGCAATCACCATCTGCAGCGATTTTGGAGCGCAGAAAAATACAGTCTGCCACTGTTTCTGCATCTATTTCCCATGAAGTGATGGGACCGGATGCCATGATCTTCGTTTTCTGAATGTTGAGCTTTAAGCCAACTTTTTCACTCTCCACTTTCACTTTCATCAAGAGGCTTTTTAGTTCCTCTTCATTTTCTGCCATAAGGTTGGTGTCATCTGCATATCTGAGGTTATTGATATTTCTCCCGGCAATCTTGATTCCAGCTTGTGTTTCTTCTAGTCCAGCGTTTCTCATGAAGTACTCTGCATATAAGTTAAATAAACAGGGTGACAATATACAGCCTTGACGTACTCCTTTTCCTATTTGGAACCAGTCTGTTGTCCCATGTCCAGTTCTAACTGTTGCTTCCTGACCTGCATACAAATTTCTCAAGAGGCATATCAGGTGGTCTGGTATTCCCATCTCTTTCAGAATTTCCCACAGTTTATTGTGATCCACACAGTCAAAGGCTTTGGCATAGTCAATAAAGCAGAAGTAGATATTTTTCTGGAACTCTATTGCTTTTTCCATGATCCAGTGGATGTTGGCAATTTGATCTCTGGTTCCTCTTCCTTTTCTAAAACCAGAATAGATAGCCTAGGGGAAATTGCTGTATGGCTCAGGAAACTCAAACAGGGGCTCTGCATTAACCTAGAGGGATGGGATGGGGAGGGAGATGGGAGGGAGGTTCATGTATATCTATGGCTGATTCATGTTGATATTTGCCAGTAAACAACAAAATTTTGTAATACAATTATCCTTTGATAAAAAAAAATTAAAAAAAGAGTGGCAGAAAACTAATGAGCTCTATTTCACACAAATTATTCAGTACCAGGATTTCAGAATTTCTGATATATTAAATATATGGTTTCTAGATTATTTTAATCAACATCCTGTGGGTACAGAAAGGAATAATTAAAAGACAAATCCACACCTTATCACCTTCAGATAGTAAATAGACATTTCTGATGCTTACTCTTCAGTGTGAGACAATTCACCTTACTTAGAAACAAGGAATAAGAAACATAGTCCTTGGTTGTTTCAGTAGTTTAAGGGAAAACTGTAAACTATGGAAGGGGACACAGATCATTTACAAACATCTAGATCTCTCTGACACAAGGAGAATGCTGCAATTTGAGAATGTATGGATGAAAATATTGATATATAGGCTTCCTTAAGCAAATGAGTAATAAATCAAGGAAAGTGACATAAGGCTGCTTATAATTAAAACACTACTTTGAATTAGTTTGTCACAGGACTCTGGCCAAAAGACAAAATATTGGTGGGACCTGGAATTTGGCAATGCAGAAGTTGTATAAACTATTCAGTTTAAGTCTTGAAATATAGATTTTGCCTGACTTATCCAGCCATAACAGAGGTATTCATAATTTCCTTGTTATGGGAGGGAAAATGTGATAATGGAGCTCAAGAGAGCTGGTTTACAATCCTAAGAAGTTCTTATTTTACACATCAATCTCTTATGGCTTGTTGACTTGAGATGTACATTACAGGAAACTGATGGAACTGCCAAAGTGATGGAGAAGCAAGGTGCTCAGTGTTTTCATTGACATAATGAAGATATACACAGCTCCACATCAATAATATAAATCCAATAATTAAAAGTATTTTCATTTTATAAAGCATGAGTTTCTACTGTGTATCACAACTCTTTTGCAGAATTAAATTCTCAATGTACTGTAAGGATTTCAAACTTCTTTTAGGCTAATTTGGATGAAATTAAACACATACATCATTCTAACAAATATCTCCCAAATGATTGTGAACTTTGGAAATGAGAAGAGGATTAATGGTAATGTATTTTATAACTGTGTCCTCTCTGCAATAGTTAAATTATTTTTCCAAGAGAATTTATTATTTTTTCCCATCAGACATTGGACAGACTTTTAATAGACATTGCCAAAAGTAATATAAAAAATGACTTCTTAGTGCAATAAACTTCACAGCTGTTATTTCTGTCATTGTCTAAGTGACATACCTAATAACCCATGTCAGAATAACAAGCAGAAAATAGAAGGGTACTACACAATTCTTTTTGTGGTTCGAAAGTCATGATTATCAGTTAGTGACAAATGAAAGCATGAAAAAAATTGTTAACAAAGCAGGTGTAAGATCACCAGAAGGAAATTCATTAAACACATGTAACCATTTCCTTCAGAAAGCAGTATGCATCAAAGACAGTCTGCAGGGGAGAAGATAATAACTTAGCAAATATTTTCCTGCCAGCTAGTCTGTTAATAATTATAGCACAAACACAGTGAAACTGGACACACTACAATCATTTAATTTCTGTTATTGGTGTATTTTTAAGGCAGGATAGAAATGTAAAAAGTATGCATTAACTAATAAAGTTATATCAAATACGTTCCTTTTGATTTTTTAAGCAAACGTTTTGACTGGAATACCTGAGAATTACAAATTAGGCAAAAGTTTCACAATAAATCCCTAAGTTAAATAACTTTCATTAAAAGAAAGAAAAAAGAAAAACTATTGTGATTAGGACAATTGGGCTTCCCTGGTGACCAGCAGTAAAGAATCTGCTTGCCAATGGAGAAGACGTGGGTTCAAGCCCTGGGTCAGGTAGATCCCCTGGAGAAGGAAATGGCAACTCACTCCAGCAGTTTTGTCTGGGAAATCCCATGGACAGAGGAGCCTGACAGGCTACAGTCCATGGGGTCACAAAAGAGTCAGACATGACTTAGGGACTAAACAATAATTACAACAACTTTAGGACAATGGTCCAATGTACTATGAAATTTGAATACAAAGTAATATAAGATCTATTAATTACAATTTTATAATTATAATTATGTTTATGTTTAAAGCCTGTGATGACAAAAATATTATTCCTAAATAAAATAACATTCCAGAGCATATAACCACAGTAATTTTCATGAAGCTGGTTTATTACTGTATCAATCATAATAGTATCCCCTTGACTCAACAAGATGTATCTTTTCCTTCCTCTTTTTCCAGCAATACCATTCACTGTGTGTATCTTCTATGTACAGTTATCCATCTTTGAGGCCCAATATTCAATCCAAAGACTTAGAAATTTATCTCTGTGAATTTATCACCTTAATTTCTCAGGATTTTTTTTTTTTTAACTTTTAAACATATAACTTGGATAAGCAATCATTCCCATTTTTTCTTTTATTAGAAAACCCCACAACTTTATTGAAGTACAGTTGATTTATAAAAATCTGCACATATTTAACACATACACTTCAATGAGTGTAAACATATAGATACAAATGTGAAACCATCACTATAATGAAGTTAAAAAAAAAAATCCATCATCTCTAAAAGTTGCCTAGTGCCCCTTTAGTTTTTCTTTATTTGTGTGGTTTAAGTGTGTGCGTGTGGTAAGAACACAAAATGAAATCTACCTTCTTAACAACTGTTTTAGGTACTCAGCAGGACAGTGATAGGGCTCCTCAGATGGCACTAGTGGTGAAGAACCTGCATGCCACTGAAGAAGGGAATGGCTTCCCACTCCAGTATTCTTGCCTGGAGAATCCCATGGATAGAGGAGCCTAGCAGGCTCCATGAGATTTCAGAGTGGGACATGACCAAAGCGACTTAGCAGGCACACACAAAACATGTAAAACAATAGGCAGAATGTAGTATAGCAAGTATCAAGAACTTACTCATCTGCATAACTGAAACTTCTCACCCATTGAACAAAGTGGGCCCATTTCTCCCTGTCTCTAGCCCCTAGCAATCACAAGTTCTTTTTAAAATTCTTTCTTTTTCTGTTGCTGTTTTTCTTTTCTAAAGTGAACCCTATTTGGTATATTATCATTTTCTTATATTACTAAATTTTATTAGCTAATATTATGTTTATATATTTCCTTATGGTCCTTTTTTTTTCTTCTGACTTTAATATTAGGGTAATGGTGGCCTCATTGAGAATATTTGGAAGATCTTTTCTCTCTTCTCTTTTATAAAAAATCTGGGCAATATTGGTATAACTTGTTTCTTAAATGTTTGATGGAATTCCCTAGTGAAGCCATTAGGACTTGATTTTTCTTTGTGGTGAAATACCTAGTTATGTGGTGAAATATCTATAACTAGATTTAGTTATAAACCCCTAACAATTATACAGTGGAAGTGAGAAATAGATTTAAGGGTCTAGATCTGAGAAACAGAGTGCCTGATGAACTATGGACAGAGGTTTGTGACATTGTACAGGAGACAGCGATCAAGACCATCCCCAAGAGAAAGAAATGCAAAAAAGCAAAATGGCTGTCTGAGGAGGCCTTACAAATAGCTGTGAAAAGAAGAGAAGTGAAAAGCAAAGGAGATAAGGAAAGATATACCCATTTGAATGCAGAGTTCCAAAGAATAGCAAGGAAAGATAAGAAAGCCTTCTTCAGCGATCAGTGCGAAAAAATAGAGGAAAACAAAAGAATGGGGAAGACTAGAGATCTCTTCAAGAAAATTGGAGAGAGGAGCTAAGGTGGCGGAGGAATAGGACAGGGAGACCACTTTCTCCCCCAAAAATTCATCAAAAGAACATTTAAACGCTGAGTAAATTCCACAAAACAACTTCTGTATGCTGGCAGAGGACATCAGGCACCTAGAAAAGCAACCCATTGTCTTCGAAAGGAGGTAGGAAAAAAATATAAAAGACAAAAAAAGAGACAAAAGAGGGAGGGACGGAGCTCCGTCCTGGGAAGGGAGTCCTAAAAAGAGAGAAGTTTCCAAACACCAGGAAACACTCTCACTGCCGAGTCTGTGCCGGGCCTTGGAAGCACAGAGGGCAACATAACAGGGAGGAAAAATAAATAAACAATTAAAATCCACAGATTACGAACCCAATGGTAACTCCCCCAGAGGAGAAGCAGTGAAGACGCTTGCATCTGCCACTAGCAAGCTGGGCAGGGAGGCGTGGGCTGCATCGCTTAGAGTAAGGATCTGGCCTGAATGCCCCAAGCGCTATCTGAGTGAACTAATTTGGGCTAGCAAACCAGACTGTGGGATAACTACCACATGAAAAGCCAGCCCTAAACTAAGACACTGCCAGGCCTGTGCGCAGAACAAAGGACTGAACAGAGATAGCCGGCTGCAGACCATCCCCCTCCGGTGACAGGCAGCCAGAGCCAGAAGGGGGCAATCACAGCCCCAGAGAGACATTATCTACAAAACTGTAAGCAGGCTTCTTTGCTAACTAAGACTTCTTGGGGTTCTGGACAGTCAACATCCGCCTGAGAAGGTGCACCGGTTGTACACCCAGAAAACCGAGCGGCGGGGACGCGATAAGTCACAGCAACCACGCTCGCCAAACACCTTATCTCCTGAGCTGCTCATACCTGGGAAGGGCACAAATCGCAGGCCCAAGTGAGTCTGCGCCTCTGAGGACTACCTGAGTGCCTGAACCTGAGTGGCTTAGTCCTGGGAGGTGCAAGCAGCCCAGGGCTGGCCCAGGATGGTTCCCGGTGGAGCAACCTAGAGCCTGAGCAGTGTGGGCAGGGAGGCTACATGTGCCACGAGCAGGGGCAGCCCCAGTGTGGCTGAGGCACTGTGAGCATAGGCCAGTGTTATTTGTTTGCAGCGTCCCTCCCTCCCCACAGCTCGACTGACAGGTGAGCCTAAAAAAAAAAAAAAAGTGTCCACCACCCCCTTTGTATCAGGGCGGAAATCAGACACTGAAGAGACCAGCAAAAAGAAGCTAAAACAGAGGGAGCTGCCTTGGAAGCGACAGGCAATAGATTAAAACCCTGTCGTTAGTACCAACTACATAGGAAGGGGCCTATAGATCTCGAGAAATATAAGCTGGGCCAAGGAACTAGCCGAAAATGAACTGACCCCACAATACCCACAACAACACCAGAGAAAGTCCTAGATATATTTTTACTATTTTTACGATCATTCTTTTTCTTTTTTAATTTTTAAAAAATTTTTAAGTCCTCTATGACTCCTTTAATTTTCACTTTTATAACCTACTATTACTTTGCAAAAAAAAAAAAGACCCTATTTTTTTTAAGAAAGCAAACTTCATATATATATATATATATATATATATATATTTTATAATTTTTTGACCTTGTTTTTTTTTTCCTTTTTCTCTTTCTTTCTTTTTTTTTCTTCTTTTCTTTAACATTGTAGTTTTGAAATTCCAAACTCTACTCTAGACTTTTAATTTTAGCTTTGTGGTATTTGTTATCAATTTTGTAATTATATTTTTTAATATAATTTTTGTGACTTTTTTCCCTCTCTTTCTTTTTCTTCTTCTTTTCTTTAACATTGTATTTTTGAAATTCCAAACTCTACTCTAGATTTTTAATTTTTGCTTTTATGAATTTGTTACCAATTTTGTACCTTTAAGAACCCAATCTTCAGTACCCATTTTTTACTTGGAAGAGAGATTACTGGCTTGACTGCTCTCTCCCCCTTTGGACTCTTCTTTTTCTCCACCAGGTCGCCTGTGTCTCCTCTCTAACCCCTCTCTACTCTACCCAACTCTTTGAATTTCTGTGTGTTCCAGATGGTGGAGAACACTTAGGGAACTGATTACTGGCTGGATATGTCTCTCTCCTTTTCGTTCCCCCCTTTTATCCTACTGGCCACCTCTGTCTCCTTCCTCCCTCTTCTCTTCTCTTCTCTGTATAACTCCCTGAACATCTCTGAGCGGTCCAGCTATGGAGTGCACATAAGGAAGTGATTACTGGCTAGCCTGATCTCTCCTCTATTGATTCCACCTCATCTCATTCGGGTCACCTCTAACTCCCTCCTCCCTCTTCTCTTCTCCATGTAAGGCTGTGAACCTCTCTGGGTGACCCTCATGGTGGAGAAACTTTTCATCTTTAACCTAGATGTTTTATCAATGGTGCTTTAGAGAAGGAGAAGTTTTGAGACTACTGTAAAAATAAGACTGATAACTGGAAGCAGGAGGCTTAAGTCCAAACCCTGACTCCAGGGAACTCTTGACTCCGGGGAACATTAATTGACAGGAGCTCATCAAACACCTTCATACCTACACTGAAAACAAGCACCACACAAGGGCCAAAAAGTTCCAGGGCAGGACATACCAAGCAAATTCTCCAGCAACACAGGAACACAGCCCTGAGCTCCAATATACAGGCTGCCCAAAGATACTACAAAACCATGGACATCTCATAACTCATTACTGGACACTTCATTGCACTCCAGAGAGAAGAAATACAGCTCCACCCACCAGAACACCGACACAAGCTTCCCTAACCAAGAAAACTTGACAAGCCACCTGTACAAACCCACACAGAGTGAGGAAACTCCACAATAAAAAGAACTCCACAAACTGCCAGAATACAGAAAGGACACCCCAAACTCAGCAATATAAACAAGATGAAGAGACAGAGGAATACCCAGCAGGTAAAGGAACAGGATAAATGCCCACCAAACCAAACAAAAGAGGAAGAGATAGGGAATCTACCTGATAAAGAATTCCGAATAATGATAGTGAAATTCATCCAAAATCTTGAAATCAAAATGGAATCAAAGATAAATAGCCTGGAGACAAGGATTGAGAAGATGCAAGAAAGGTTTAACAAGGACCTAGAAGAAATAAAAAAGAGTCAATATATAATGAATAATGCAATACATGAGATCAAAAACACCCCGGAGGCAACAAATAGTAGAATAACAGAGACAGAAGATAGGATTAGTGAATTAGAAGATAGAATAGTAGAAATAAATGAATCAGAGAGGAAAAAAGAAAAATGAATTAAAAGAAATGAGGACAATCTCAGAGACCTCCAGGACAATATTAAACAGTACAACATTCGAATCATAGAAGTCCCAGAAGAAGAAGACAAAAAGAAACAACATGAGAAAATACTTGAGGAGATAATAGTTGAAAACTTCGCTAAAATGGGGAAGGAAATAATCACTCAAGTCCAAGAAACCCAGAGAGTCCCAAATAGGATAAACCCAAGGCAAAACACCCCCAAGACATATATTAATCAAATTAACAATGATCAAACACAAAGAACAAATACTAAAAGCAGCAAGGGAAAAACAACAAATAACACACAAGGGAATTCCCATAAGGATAACAGCTGATCTTTCAATAGAAACTCTTTAAGCCAGGAGGGAATGGCAAGACATACTTAAAGTGATGAAAGAAAATGACCTACAGCCCAGATTATTGTACCCAGCAAGGATTTCATTCAAATATGAAGGAGAAATCAAAAGCTTTACAGACAAGCAAAAGCTGAGAGAATTCAGCACCACCAAACCAGCTCTCCAACAAATACTAAAGGATATTCTCTAGACAGGAAACAGAAAAAGGGTGTATAAATTTGAATCCAAAACAATAAAGTAAATGGCAACAGGATCATACTTATCAATAATTATCTTAAACGTAAATGGGTTGAATGCCCCAACCAAAAGACAAAGACTGGCTGAATGGATACAAAAACAAGACACCTACATATGTTGTCTACAAGAGACCCACCTCAAAACAGGGGACACATACAGACTGAAAGTGAAGGGCTGGAAAAAGATATTCCATGCAAATAGAGATCAAAAGAAAGCAGGAGTAGCAATACTCATATAAGATAAAATAGACTTTAAAACAAAGCCTGTGAAAAGAGACAAAGAAGGTCACTACATAATGATCAAAGGATCAATTCAAGAAGAAGATATAACAATTATAAATATATATGCACCCAACATAGGAGCACCACAATATGTAAGACAAATGAAAACAAGTATGAAAGGGGAAATTAACAATAACACAATAATAGTGGGAGACTTTAACACCCCACTCACACCTATGAATAGATCAACTAAACAGAAAATTAACAAGGAAACACAAACTTTAAACAATACAATAGACCAGTTAGACCTACTTGATATCTATGGGACATTTCATCCCAAAACAATGAATTTCACCTTTTTTTCAAGCGCACAAGAAACCTTCTCCAGGATAGATCACTTCCTGGGCCATAAATCTAGCCTTGGTAAATTCAAAAAAAATGAAATCATTCCAAGCATCTTTTCTGACCACAATGCAGTAAGATTAGACCTAAATCACAGGAGAAAAACTATTAAAAATTCCAACATATGGATGCTGAACAACACACTTCTGAATAACCAACAAATCACAGAAGAAATCAAAAAAGAAATCAAAATTTGCATAGAAACGAATGAAAATGAAAACACAACTACCCAAAACCTGTGGGACACAGTAAAAGCAGTCCTAAGGGGAAAGTTCATAGCAATACAGGCATACCTCAAGAAACAAGAAAAAAGTCAAATAAATAACCTAACTCTACACCTAAAGCAACTAGAAAAGGAAGAAATGAAGAACCCCAGGGTTAGTAGAAGGAAAGAAATCTTAAAAATTAGGGCAGAAATAAATGCAAAAGAAACAAAAGAGACCATAGCAAAAATCAACAAAGCCAAAAGCTGGTTCTTTGAAAGGATAAATAAAATGGACAAACCATTTAGCCAGACTCATCAAGAAACAAAGGGAGAAAAATCAAATCAATAAAATTAGAAATGAAAATGGAGAGATCACAACAGACAACACAGAAATACAAAGGATCATAAGATACTATTACCAGCAATTATATGACAATAAAATGGACAACGTGGAAGAAATGGACAAATTCTTAGAAAAGTACAACTTTCCAAAATTGGACCAAGAAGAAATAGAAAACCTTAACAGACCCATCACAAGCACGGAAATTGAAACTGTAATCAGAAATCTTCCAGCAAACAAAAGCCCAGGTCCAGACGGCTTCACAGCTCAATTCTACCAAAAATTTAGAGAAGACCTCACACGTATCCCACTCAAACTCTTCCAGAATATTGCAGAGGAAGGTAAACTTCCAGACTTATTCTATGAGGCCACCATCAACCTAATACCAAAACCTGACAAAGATGCCACAAAAAAAAAAAAGAAAAGAAAAGAAAGAAAACTACAGGCCAATATCACTGATGAAGATAGATGCAAAAATCCTTAACAAAATTCTAGCAATCAGAATTCAACAACACATTAAAAAGATCATACACCATGACCAAGTGGGCTTTATCCCAGGGATGCAAGGATTCTTCAATATCTGCAAATCAATCAATGTAATACACCACATTAACAAATTGAAAAATAAAATCCATATGAATATCTCAATAGATGATGAGAAAGCCTTTGACAAAATTCAACATCCATTTATGATAAAAACTCTCCAGAAAGCAGAATAGAAGGAACGTACCTCAACATAATAAAAGCTACATATGACAAACCCACAGCAAACATTATCCTCAATGGTGAAAAATTGAAAGCATTTCCTCTAAAGTCAGGAACAAGACAAGGGTGCCCACCTTCACCATTACTATTCAACATAGTTTTGGGAGTTTTGGCCACAGCAATCAGAGCAGAAAAAGAAATAAAAGGAATCCAAATTGGAAAAAAGGAAGTAAAACTCTCACTGCAGATGACATGATCCTCTACATAGAAAACCCTAAAGGCTCCACCAGAAAATTACTAGAACTAATCAATGAATATAGTAAAGTTGCAGGATATAAAATCAACACACAGAAATCCTTTGCATTCCTATACACTAATAATGAGAAAATAGAGAAATTAAGGAAAAATTCCATTCACCATTGCAACGAAAAGAATAAAATACTTAGGAATATATCTACCTAAAGAAACTAAAGACCTATATACATAAAACTATAAAACACTGGTGAAAGAAATAAAAGAGGAAACTAATAGATGGAGAAATATACCATGTCCATGGATTGGAAGAATCAATATAGTGAAAATGAGTATACTACCCAAAGTAATCTATAGATTTAATGCAATCCCTATCAAGCTACCAACAGTATTCTTCACAGAGCTAGAACAAATAATTTCACAATTTGTATGGAAATACAAAAAACCTCAAATAGCCAAAGCAATCTTGAGAAAGAAAAATGGAACTGGAAGAATCAACCTGCCTGACTTCAGGGTCTACTACAAAGCCAAAGTCATCAAGACAGTATGGTACTAGGACAAAGACAGAAATATAGATCAATGGAACAAAATAGAAAGCCCAGAGATAAATCCATGCACATATGGACACCTTATCTTTGACAAAGGAGGCAAGAATATACAATGGATTAAATACAATCTCTTTAACAAGTGGTGCTGGGAAAACTGGTCAACCACTTGTAAAATAATGAAACTAGAGCACTTTCTAACACCATTCACAAAAATAAACTCAAAATGGATTAAAGATCTAATCATAAGACCAGAAATTATAAAACTCTTAGAGGAGAACATAGGCAAAACACTCTCAGACATACATCATAGCAGGATTCTCTATGACCCACCTCCCAGAATATTGGAAATAAAAGCAAAAATAAACAAATGGGACCTAATTAAAATTAAAAGCTTCTGTACAACAAAGGAAACTATAAGCAAGGTGAAAAGACAGCTTTCAGAATAAGAGAAAATAATAGCAAAAGAAGCAACTGACAAACAACTAATCTCAAAAATACACAGGCAACTCCTATAGCTCAATTCCAGAAAAATAAATGACCCAATCAAAAAATGGGCCAAAGAACTAAATGGACATTTCTCCAAAGAAGACATACGGATGGCTAACAAACACATGAAAAGATGCTCAACATCACTCATTATCAGAGAAATGCAAATCAAAACCACTATGAGGTACCATTTCACGCCAGTCCGAATGGCTGCGACCCAAAAGTCTACAAGCAATAAATGCTGGAGAGGGTGTGGAGAAAAGGGAACCCTCTTACACTGTTGGTGGGAATGCAAACTAGTACAGACACTATGGAGAACAGTGTGGAGATTCCTTTAAAAACTGGAAATAGAACTTCCTTATGATCCAGCAATCCCACTGCTGGGCATACACACTGAGGAAACCAGAATTGAAAGAGACATGTGTACCCCAGTGTTCATCGCAGCACTGTTTATAATAGCCAGGACATGGAAGCAATCTAGATGTCCATCAGCAGATGAATGAATAAGAAAGCCATGGTACATATACACAATGGAGTATTACTCAGCCATTAAAAAGAATACATTTGAATCAGTTCTAATGAGGTGGATGAAACTGGAGCCTATTATACAAAGTGAAGTAAACCAGAAAGTAAAACACCAATACAGTATGCTAACACATATATATGGAATTTAGAAAGATGGTAACAATAACCCTGTATACGAGACAGCAAAAGAGACACTGATGTATAAAACAGTCTTTTGGACTCTCTGGGAGAGGGAGAAGGTGGGATGATTTGGGAGAATGGCATTGAAACATGTATAATATCATATATGAAACAAGTCACAAGTCCAGGTTCTATGCAGGATACTGGATGCTTGGGGCTGGTGCACTGGGATGACCCAGAGGGATGGTATGGGGAGGGAGGAGGGAGGAGGTTCAGGATGGGGAACACATATATACCTGTGGCGGATTCATTTTGATATATGGCTAAACCAATACAATATTGTAAAGTTAAAAAATAAAATTAAATTAAAAAAAAAAGAAAGAAAATTGGAGATGCCAAGGGAACATTTCATGCAAAGATGGGCTCAAGAAAAGACAGAAATAGTATGGACCTAACAGAAGCAGAAGATATTAAGAAGAGGTGGCAAAATACATAGAAGAACTGTACAAAAAAGATCTTCAACCCAGATAATCATGATGGTGTGAGCATTCACCTAGAGCCAGACATCCTGGAATGTGAAGTCCAGTGGGCCTAAGAAGCATCACTACAATTAAACCTAGTGGAGGTGATGGAATTCCAGTTGAGCTATCTCAAAACCTAAAAGATGATGCTGTGAAAGTGCTGCACTAAAAATGCCAGCAAATTTGGAAAAAGCAGCAGTGGCCACAGGACTGGAAAAGGACTGGAAAAGGACTGGAAAAGGACTGTCAGTTTTCATTTCAATCCCTAAGAAAGGCAATGCCAAAGAATGCTCAAACTACTGCACAATTGTACTCATCTCAAATGCTAGCCAAGTAATGCTCACAATTCTTCAAGCCAGGCTTGAACAACACGTGAACCATGAACTTCCAGATGTTCAAGCTGGTTTTAGAAAAGACAGAGGAACCCCGGATCAAATTGCCAACATCTGCTGGCTCATTGAAAACGCAAGCGAGTTTCAGAAAAAACATGTGTTTCTGCTTTATTGACTATGCCAAAGCCTTTGACTGTGTGGATCACAATAAACTATGGAAAATTCTGAAAGAGATGGGAATACCAGACCACCTGACCTGCCTCTTGAGAAATCTGTATGCAGGCCAGGAAGCAACAGTTAGAACTGGACATGGAACAACAGACTGGTTCCAATTAGGAAAAGAAGTACTTCAGGGCTGTATATTGTCACCCTGCTTATTTAATTTATATGCAGAATACATCATGAAAAACTCTGGGCTGGAAGAAGCACAAGCTGGAATCAAGATTGCCGGGAGAAATATCAATAACCTCAGATATGCAGATGACACCACCCTTATGGCAGAAAGTTAAGAAGAACTAAAGAGCCTCTTGATGAAAGTGAAAGAGGAGAGTGAAAAAGTTGGTTTAAAGCTCAAAATTCAGAAAACTAAGATCATGGCTTCTGGTCCCATCACTTCATGGAAAATAGATGGATAAATAGTGGACATAGTTGCAGCCTTTATTTTGGGGGGCTCCAAAATCACTGCAGATGTTGACTGCAGCCATGAAATAAAAAGATGCTACTCCTTTGAAGAAAAGTTATGACCAACCTAGATAGCATATTAAAAAGCAGAGACTTTACTTTGCCAACAAAGCTCTCTAGTCAAGGCTATGTTTTTTCCAGTAGTCATGTATGGATGTGATAGTGGACTATGAAGAAAGCTGAGCACTAAATAACTGATGCTTTTGAACTGTGGTTTTGGAAAAGATTCTTGAGAGTCCCTTGGACTGTAAGGAGATCCAACCAATCCACCCTAAAGGACATCAGTCCTGAAAATTCATTGGAAGGACTGATGCTGAAGCTGAAACTCCAATACTTTAGCCACCTGATGTGAAGAACTGACTCATTTGAAAGACCCTGATACTGGGAAAAATTGAAGGCAGGAGGAGAAGGGGACGTCAGAGGATGAGATGGTTGGATGCCATTCCAGACTCAATGGATCTGGGAGTTGGTGATGGACAGGGAATCCTGGTATGCTGCAGTCCATGGGGTCACAAAGAGTTGGACATGACTGAACTGAACTGAACTGATCTAGTTATGAATTTATTGTGAGATTTAATACTACTCAGGATTTCTGTTTCTTCTGAGCCAGTGAATATAATTTGTAGTTTTTCAGGAATTTTATTCAGTTCATCTAAGTTGCTGTACTGACTGACATAAAGATGCTCTTAATATTTCCCTATTATCCTTTTAATGTCTATGGTGATAATGAAATGACAATGATACATTTTTCCTCAATTTTTTAATCTCTCTAAATAGCTTTTATTTCTCTAGACATTTAGGTGCAAGCTAATATAATGATTACAGCTGTTCTTCTTATACAATACAATATTTAATTATATAAAATTTCATCTAATCACTGCTTTAGTTGTATTCCATAAATCTGAATAAATTTGTATTCATTGTCATTTATTTCAAATTATTTTCCAATTTACCTTGTGATATCTTATCTGATCTTTGCTATTCAAAATCATGCTTTTAAACTTCCATATATTTGGTGATTTTCATCTATCACTCTTTTATTCAATTTCAGCTTATTTTAATTTGTATGATTTCAATCCACTTAAATGCATCAAGACTTTTATCATGTACTATCATATAATTTCTCTACCATATGAATAGGAAAAGAACATGCAGTCTGTTATTGTGAGTTGAACTTTCATAAAAGTGAATTACATGAAGTTGTTTTATAATATTTAATTTTTGTATATCCTTACTGATTTTACATCTATAAATTTATTAATATTGTATTTATAGCTCAGTACATGGTCACTTTTGGTGAATTTTCCATGTGCATTTTAAAAGTAACCTTTACACACTGAAACTATACGACATTGATGAAGGAAGCTATTGAAGAAACAAAAATGGAAAAAACATCTTGTGTTCAATGATTGAAAAAAATCAATATTAAAATGTCCATACTACCCACAGTGACCTACAGAGTCCATGAAATTCTTATCAATATCCCAATGGTATTCTTTATAGAAATAGGACAAAGCTATCTAAAGTGTATATGAAACCACAAAGAGCCTAAAGAACCAAAGCCAATGTTCATAAGACTAAAGCTGGAGGAATCATATTCTCTGATTTCAAAATATATTATAAATCTATATTATTAATCAAAACAATGTAATACTGGCATAGAAACAGGTATTTACATCAATGGAACAGTTAAGAGAATCTAGAAATAAACCTACATATATATGGCCAACTGATCTTCAACAAGGTTATCAAGAGAACACAATGTAATGTGTTTCTTCAATAATTAGTGTTGAGAAAACTGGATATCCAATGCATAAAAGTGAAATTAGACCATTATCTCGCATTATATACAAAAGTCAACTTAAAATGAGTGAAACACAAACATAAATCTTTAACCTGTATACTACTAGAAGAAAACAAAGGGGCTAAGCTTCTCAGCACTGACCTCGAGCAATAGTTTTTTGGATGTGTCACCAAAAACCAGGCAACAAAAGCAACAACAACAATAAAAACAAGTGATATTGCATCTAAAAAGTTTATTCACAATGAAAGAAACACTCAATAAAATTAGTCAGTCTACAGTATGGGAGAAAATGTTTGCAACCCAGATACCTCATAAAGGGCTAATATTCAAACTATAGAAGGAATTCATACAAAATCTAAAAACCTAATTAAAATTTTGGCATTTGAATAGACATTTATTCAAAGAAGATATGAATGTTGCCAATGATATGTGAAAAAGTATTCAAAATCCCCAAGGAAATCAAACCAAATCAGGAAAGTAAAAATCAAAGCCATAGTGAAATATCAGCCCATACTTGTTATAATAGCCACTATTAAAAACACAAAAGACAGCAAGTGTTGGCAAGAATGTGTAGAAAAAGGAACCCTGCTTGATATACTGTTGTCGAATATAAATTGGTGTAACCATTTTAGAAGACTATGGAGGTTCCTCAAAAAATTACAACTAGAACTATAACATGACCCAGCAATCCCACTTCTAGATATATATTCAAAGGTAATAGAATCAGTATCTCAAAGAGATATCTGCACTCTCATATTCACTGCAGCATTATTTATAATGGTCAAGATATGTAAACAAATGTGTGTGTCAACAAATAAATAAAAAAAAAGAAATCATAATATATAAGTAAAATGGAATATTACTGGTGATAAAAAGAAGAAACTCTTTCCATTTGTGACAACTTGAATGAAACTGGAGGACACTATGCTAAGTGAAGTAAGCCTGAAACAGAAAGACAAATCATCTCATATATGGAATCTAAAATAATGAAACACACAGAAGGAGAGAGTAGAATGATGCTTTCTAGGGGTGAGTTGGAGGAGGGGAGAACGGGAAATTGTGAAAAGTTTCATTAACGCAAGATGGATGAGTTCTGGAGGTCTACTACTATACAGCATGGTGATGATAGTTAACAATACTATATTGCATACTTGATATTTGCTAAGAGAATAAATCTTCATTAAATCTCAACATACACATAATGGGAACTATATGGAGTTGATGGTTAAATTATTGAATGTGATTGAGATGATCTTTACACAATGTATACATACATCAGATATCAAGTTTTACTCCCTAAATATATGCAAATTTCATATGTCAAAATACCTCAAAATTAGTTGTTAAATATAATAATTATATTTGTAAGCAACCCTCCAAAATAATTTGCCTTCTGCTATAAAGGCAATGCCAAAAAATGCTCAAACTACTGCACAATTGCACTCATCTCACACGCTAGTAAAGTAATGCTCAAAATTCTAAAAGCCAGGCTTCAGCAATACGTGAACTGTGAACTTCCACATGTTCAAACTGGTTTTAGAAAAGACAGAGGAACCACATATCAAATTGCCAAACTGCTGGATCATGAAAAAAGCAAAGAGAGTACCAGAAAAAACATCTATTTCTGCTTTATTGACTATGCCAAAGCCTTTGATTGTGTGGATCACAACAAACTGTAGAAAATTCTGAAAGAGATGGCCATCTGACCTGCCTCTTGAGAAACCTATATGCAGGTCAGGAAGCAACAGTTAGAACTGGACATGGAACAACAGACTGGTTCCAAATAGGAAAAGGAGTATGTCAAGGCTGTATATTGTCACCCAGCTTATTCAACTTATTTGCAGAGTACATCATGAGAAATGCTGGGCTGGAAGAAGCACAAGCTGGAATCAAGATTGCCAGGAGAAATATCAATAACCTCAGATATGCAAATGACACCACCATTATGGCAGAAAGTGAAGAGAAACTAAAAAGCCTCTTGATGAAAGTGAAAGAGGGGAGTGAAAAAGGTGGCTTAAAGCTGAACATTCAGAAAACGAAGATCATGGCATCCGGTCCCATCACTTCATGGGAAATAGATGGGGAAACAGTGTCAGACTTTATTTTTTGGGGGCTCAAAAATCACTGCAGATCATGATTGCAGCCATGAAATTAAAAGATGCTTATTCCTTGGAAGGAAAGTTATGACCAACCTAGATAGCATATTCAAAAGCAGAGACATTACTTTGCCAACAAAATTCCATCTAGTTAAGGCTATGGTTTTTCCAGTGGTCACGTATGGATGTGAGAGTTGGACTGTGAAGAAAGTTGAGCGCTGAAGAATTGATGCTTTTGAACTGTGGTGTTGGAGAAGACTCTTGAGAGTCTCTTGGACTGCAAGGAGATCCAACCAATCCATTCTGAAGGAGATCAGCCCTGGGATTTCTTCGGAAGGAATGATGGTAAAGCTGAAACTCCAGTACTTTGGCCACCTCATTCGAAGAGTTGACTCATTGGAATAGACTCTGGTGCTGGGAGGGATTGGAGCAGAAGGATGAGGGGACCACAGAGGATGAGATGGCTGGATTGCATCACCAACTTGATGAACATGAGTTTGAGTGAACTCCAGGAGTTGGTGATGGACAGGGAGGCCTGGCGTGCTGCAATTCATGGGGTGGCAAAGAGTCGGACACGACTGAGCAACTGAACTGAACTGAACTGAATTGGCCGCTCTTAATTTGGGCAATGGCACCCCACTCCAATACTCTTGCTTGGAAAATCCCATGGACGGAGGAGCCTGTTAGGCTGCAATCCATGGGGTCGCTAAGAGTCGGACACGACTGAGCGACTTCACTTTCACTTTTCACTTTCATGCATTGGAGAAGGAAATGGCAGCCCACTCCAGTGTTCTTGCCTGAAGAATCCCAGGGATGGGGGAGCCTGGTGGACTGCTGTCTATGGGGTCGCACAGAGTCGGACACGACTGATGTGACTTAGCAGCAGCAGCAGCAGCAGATTATATTCAATTTAAATTTATTATAAAATAATGTCTATATTTGCCTGTGCTTTATCAGCTTTGTTATTTATTTTATACATAGTAGTTTGCATCTATTAATCTTCTATTCTTATCTTTCCCTCTCCTCTTCCCTCTCCCCACTGGTAACCATAATCCCTACTTTGGTCTATTAGGAAAAAAAAGTTAATTTTGACCATAAAAATGAAATCCTTACTCTATATGGTCAACCTGAAAAGGGAAAAATGTAGCTTTCAATGGCACAAGAGTCTTATATGGAGATAAATGTTCTTTGTTCATGATTGGCTTTATTCTTTCTCTGGGTCCACTTCTCTGTTGAATTTCCTTTGAGATGCCTGCATCAATTTGCTTCTACATGATAAGATTAATAGGAGAAATGTAATGACATGATACTGACTGATGCAAAATTCTCCGTGTTTTAGACAGTTAATTTATGTGTATTCCTCAAAGCATGAATTCATTTCCTTCAAGTAAACTGATTAGGATCTTTTGAATATCTGTTCCTGGATAAGGACAAGCCTTTCCAACATGTGACTCAGTAGAAAGACTAATATCAAAGTTGATTCTGAACTCAATAAGGTATGTCCCCATGCTGAAAGATTTGTAAAGGGAAAAAATCAAGACTACTGAGGAAATGAATAATAAAACTGAAGAGAACTCTTAAAAAAATACTCGATTATGTATCCCCCCACAGTAACATGTATAAATAAGTCTATAAAAGTAGGAAGTCAAGAGATACCTGGAGTAATAGGCAAGCTTGGCCTTGAAGTACAAAATGAAACAGGGCAAAGGCTAACAGAATCCTGTCAAGAGAATCCTGGCCATAGCAAAAACCCTTTTCCAACAACAAAAGATGTGACTTTACACATGGACATCACCAAATAGTCATTACCAAAATCAGATTGATTACATTATTTGCAGCCATAGATGCAGAAGCTCCATGCAGTCAGTGAAAACAAGATCTGGAGCTGACTGTGACTCAGATCATCAGCTCCTTATAGCAAAATTCAGGTTTAAGCTAAAGAAAGCAAAGAAGACCACTAGGCCATTCAGGCATAACCTAAATCAAATCTCCTATGATTATACAATGGAGGTGACAAATAGATTCAAGAGATTAGATGTGGTAAACAGAGTGTCTGAAGTACTATGGGCAGAGGTAAATAATATTGTACAGGAGGCACTGATCAAAACCATCCCAAAGAAAGAGAAATACAAGAAGGCAAAGTGCTTTTCTGAGGAGGCTTTACAAAGAGCTGAGGAAAGAATAAAAAGGAAAAGCAAGGGGGAAAGGAAAATAAATGTATACTGAACGCAGAGTTAAAGAGAACAACAATGAGAGATAAGAAGGCCTTCTTCAATGAACAATGCAAAGAAGGAGAGGAAAACAACGGAATGGGAAAGACTAGAGATCACTTCAAGAAAATCAGAGATATCAAAGGAACATTTCATGCAAAGATGGGCACAATAAAGGACAGAAATGGTGAAGACTTAATAGAAGTAGAAGAGATCAATAAGAGATGGCAAGAATAATACACAGAAGAACTGTACTGAAACATCTTAATGACCTGGATAACTGTGATAGTGTGGTCATTCACCTAGAGCCAGACACCCTGGAGTGTGAAGTCAAGAGGGCCTTAGGAAGAACTTCTCCCAAAAAAGCTAGTGGAGGTGATGGAATTCCAGCAGAGCTATTTAGAATCCTAAAAGATTAAAGTGCTGCACTCAATATGTCATCAATTTTGGAAGACCCAGAAGTAGCCACAGTATTGGAAAATGTCTATCTTTATCCCAATTCCCAAGAAGGGCAGTACTAATGAATGTTCAAACTATGGGACAATTGCGCTCACTTCCCATACTAGTAAGGTTATGCTCAAAATTCTTCAAGCTAGGCTTCAGCCGTGCATGAATTAAGAACTTCCAGATGTACAAGCTCAGAGAAGGCAATGGCACCCCACTCCAGTACTCTTGCCTGTAAAAATCCCATGGGCAGAGGAGCCTGGTAGGCTGCAGTCCATAGGGTCACTAAGAGTCGGGCACGACTGAGCGACTTCAATTTCACTTTTCACTTTCATGCATTGGAGAAGGAAATGGCAACCCACTCCAGTACTCTTGCCTGGAGAATCCCAGGGACGGAGGAGCCTGGTGGGCTGCCATCTATGGGGTCACACAGATTCAGACACGACTGAAGTGACTTAGCAGCAGCAGCAGTAGATGTACAAGCTGCATTTAGAAAAGGCAGAGGAACCAGAGATCAAATTGCCAACATTCGCTGGATCATAAAAAAAGCAAGAAAATTCCAGAAAAATGTTTACTTCTGTATCATTGACTATGCTAAAGCCTTTGTGTGAATTACAATAAACTGTGGAAAACACTTAAAGAGATGGGCTTACTAGACCATCTTACCTGTCTTCTGGGAAACCTGTATGTGGGTCAAGAAACAATAGTTAGAAACATATATGGAACAATTGACTGGTTCAAAATTGAGAAAGGAATATGACAAGACCATGTATTGTCACCCTGTTTATTTAACTTATACGCAGGGTACATCATGCGGAATGCCAGGCTGGATGAGTTACAAGCTGGAATTAAGAGTGCCGGAAGAAATATCAACAACTTCAGATATGCAGATGATACCACTCTAATGGGAGAAAATGAAGAGAAACTAAAGAGCCTCTTGATGAGGGTAAAAGAGGAGAGTGAAAAAACTGGCCTACAACTCAATACTAAAAATACTAAGATCAGTATCCAGTCCCATCACTTCATGACTAATTGAAGGGGAAAATGTGGAAGCTCTAAAATCACTGCAGATGGTGACTGCAGCCATGAAATTAGAAGACGATTACTTCTTGGAAGGAAAGCTGTGACAAACCTATACAGTGTATTAAAAAACAAAAACATAATTTTATGATTTAGGTCCGTCTAGTCAAAACTATAGTCTTTCCAGTAGTCAAGTACGAATGTGAGAATTGGACCATAAAGAAGGCCGAGCACCAAAGAATTGATGCTTTTGAACTGTGGTTCTGGAGAAGATTCTCGAGAGTCCCTTGAACAGCAAGGAGATCAAACCAGTCAATCCTAAAGGAAATCAACCTTGATTACTCATTGGAAGGGCTGATACTGAAGCTAAAGCTCCAATACTTTGGTCACCTGATATGAACAGCTGACTCACTGTAAAACAGAGACCTTTACATATTGCACAGATTTTTTTCCTGTCTTCTTCCCCACTTTGTGAAAGATAAAAAAGATGTTCAGTAACTTTGATGTAATCTATGAGAGACTTTAGGAAAGATGTTTAATAAATGTGACTTTCTCTTTGACATTCAATAAATATCCCAGTGGAAAAATCCCAGTGTTCAAAGTTCAGAAGTCTGCCATCCCTGAAAGAGCTTGTGAACGCTTACCTTTCTTGACTAATATGAACAGATGATAAAAAGTTTGTTTTCCTCACATGTAACTTTATTACAATTTCATCAAGCCTACTTCCTAGAAAATATACAGTACCTAAATTATGTTTAAACAAAGTTTTATTCTAATTACAAAGTAAATAGATAAACTCAAAAGCATTGGAAAATATATACAATTTTGAAAAAAAAAATGTTATACTAGTTAAATCCACAGCCTAAGGTTAACCATGGTTAATTTTTGGTTTAGGTCATTATTATCTCTGTACCATCTCTCTCTCTCTCAGATTATACAACCACACACACACACAATCTAGTGAAGTAACATTATCTTTTGAAGAGAACAGATAATAAGAAGCAGCATGCAATGCACAATTAATATATATCAGAAACTGCATTAAATGCTTTACATTTAATTAATACACAAACAACTCATAGAAAACAAAGAAAACAAAATTGAAGTTTGCAGAAATTATCTGTCAACATAAGAATAATTTCTTGAACCATGATTCAAAATCAGATCACTATACTTCTAAATAATATTTGTTCAAGTTAGATATTATTATTATTATCCAACTTATACAGTCTTCAAGAATACAACTTCTATTATCTGACCTTCTATTTCTATGCACTTAGAATTTTCTTGCTTTTATTTTTGTATATCACTTGTCAATGAACATCATAAAAGAGTATTTCTGGATATATCATCTGATTATGACAAGAACAAAGTAGCATAACTTTAGATCATATGTAAATAACTGTATTCACAGTGCTGTGTTTTCTTTCAGAAAATATATTATTTCCACTAGTTTTTCTTTTTTTGAGTGGTCACATGGCTTGCAGGATCTTAGTTCCCTGACAAGGTATTGAACCTGGGCCCTTGGCCACGAAAGCACTCAAATGCTTTCACTGAATCACCACTGGACAGGCAGGAAGTTTCCAATTTCTACTAATGTTTGTTTATGCTGGTTACAGTTTTCACATCTTAATTGATGACTCATCCAAATAAATAATACATATGTCTGAAATACAGGTTGTGGGCACACAAATAGGCTACTCTTTGCCTCTTACAATGGATATCTTCAAAATTTTCATTCCATTTTTTATTTAGATTGGGGATATGTTAAAATATACTTGAAGATTATTAAAAATCTGGTGTTTCCCAGTGGTTAAGGAATCAGATAGGGTGAAGAGAAATGTGTGTGACTATAAAAGAGCAATATGAAGATCTTTATGGTGATTAATTGGAGAAAGCAATGGCACCCCACTCCAGTACTCTTGCCTGGAGAATCCCATGGACGGAGGAGCCTGGTAGGCTGCAGTCCATGGGGTTGCTGAGGGTTGGACACGACTGAGTGACTTCACTTCACTTCACTTCATGGTGATTAATGTAGTTACATAATATTTTCAAATTAGGTCATATTCTGGTATTCTGGGTAGAAATGAATTTGCAAAGGACATTATTCAACCCTTTGCACCTAGTCTGCTTCATTTTTTACCAGGATACTGACTTTAGTTGCTCTCCAGTCCCTTAAAATAATTGTTTTTTTATTGTTTACATTTTTGCTATTGTTTTTGGATGCTTGGTAAGTCTAATACAAGCTACCCTTCTATAAGCAGAAATGGACTTTCTACTCCAATTTTTCTTGTCTCAGAGAAAAGATGTTGCTGCTATCCATCAGCTACATTTCCCAGAGTATGTTGCACAATGTAATACATATGGTAAGGGCTCAAGCAGTGTTAAATTAGGTGCATACATGCATGTATTCTTTACTAAATTAAAGTGTTATATTGTCACAGTGTGTTTGCATTTTTCCTGCCACAAAGATGAGTGTATCTTTGTATGCACAATGTCTTTTTCATCGTCTGGTATAGAAAGAGCTAAAAAATCATTTATTTAATAAAGTCCATAGTTGAGGGAAGGAATACAACGAAAAGGAAATAATTATAGTGATCTCAATTTATGAAGACACAAGGAACCTACTCAGACATATGACAGTAAGAAAAAAAGCATAACAATGTGTTTTGAATCTGACTCTAATATTACTAATGGTTTTGATAAAAATGGCTAAATTCGATAAATACCAATTATGTGCAGGCAATATGAAAATTATATTTTACAGACTGTTAATTTTAAATATTAAGGTAATTTCATCAGATGTTATTCATAGGTCTTTATTTTGTTGATAAATTGAACTCCTAGAGAGAGCAACCTGCCTGAGATGACTCAACTAACTGCTCCTTGGAACTCCTACTCTAGAAAGTATAATCAATTTTCTCCCATGGGTTATGATTTAATTTTGAAATCAGTTTAATTTTCTTGACCCTTTTAATATACAAAACCTAGGCCTGGGAGCAACTGACTCTGTGAATTGATAAATGTGACATAATTTACATGTGAAAAACTGGGTTCAGGGTTTCATTATGAATGACACTCTTTTTGCCTGTATGAAGAAGCCAGAGAGCTTTTGCTTTCTAGGTGTATTAAATTGGTTTGTTCTGTTGAATTTAAATAGAGGCAGAATAAACATTTAAAAAGCTGGACTGAACTTGACACATGTGGCAGGTGTCAGTGATTAAGACAACAAGCCAAAATGATGAGCAGTCAAGACCTTAATCATTTGTAGTAAGAGAATAAAAGAGAAAATGCTAACTCCCCCAGTGTCCCATTCTTCTCCATAGAAGAGTGCTGGGTATGGGTCAAATAAGTATATCAAAACAGATGAGTGTGCATGTCATGGTCTCATGGCTGAGGGAGTTCTGAACAAAAGATTCTTGAATGTATGGACCCAGAGGCAAGGAGAAGTGATAGGAGTAGAGAAGTGATGAGTAATGAGTCAGAACGGAAAACAGTATTTTGAGCTCCCTTGTTCTCCCTCTATATGGAGGTCTCAGCAGAAGCACCCCAGGAAGGTCTCAGAGGAGGACCATTAATAGAAGGGCTAGAATGCAATTGCACAAGAGAAGACTTATGCAAAGCAGATATAAGTCCAACTCTCTTCAGAGACTACAAAGTGCTTTCTATGCACCATTTTTGGTATCAGGAGGGCAGCTTTCCCTGTGAAGCATGTCAGAAAAAATCTTTGTAATTCTCTATTGTCATCCCTGAAAGATCACTGGAGGATTTTGGCTTGGAGCCAAACACTTCAATTTAGTTATCATTTATTAATATCTTGCTCAGTCTCTCAGTCATACTGACTCTTTGCAACCTATGGACTGTAGCCCACCAGGCTACTCTGTCCATGGGATTCTCCAGGCAAGAATACTGGAGTGGGCTGCCATTTCCTTCTCCGGTGATCTTCCTGATCCAGGGATCGAACCCATGTCTCCTGCATCTCCTTCATTGGCAGGCAGATTCTTTACCATTGAGCCAGCTGGGAAGCCATTTAATACATTAGAGACAAATAATCTACAATTATGCTCAAATTGTTCTTTATGCTACAGGGAATATACTCCTTCATCAAAACTATGTGTCCTGTATTCAGAATGCCAACTAAAACAGTTCAGCTGTCATTCACATGTTTGGGGTTGAAAGATAATACATGTGACTTTACTGGAACAACGGGAGAGCTGCACAGTTTTGCTGTGAACAGTTGACTGAAAGTTTCACATAGAACCATTATCACAAAGCAAACTCTGAAACTGTAAAGTGATACATGTTTTTTTTCTATCTCAGAGCATGTAATAATATAATGTGACATTTCCCTGAATATGTTTCTTTTTACTTAAATGCAAAAAATAAATGAGAAATAAATGACATTATAAAAACTTAAAAATAATTATTTTGTAAAATTTTAGTCCATTTTTTAAGCCTAGGAAAACACAATCCTTTGCTCTTTTTAAGAAAGTCTGCAGAAATCATGGATTTCTTTTATTCTATCAGTGAAAAATAAAAAGTGTTTTTAACTTATTTAGACTTTAAATTTCCAATTTTCTTCAGAAAAAGATATTAAGTTGATTTGGATAAAAAACTGCTATAGTTAAATGTCCCTCTATTAACTAAGCTGAAATGGGGAAAAACTAGAAAAGAAAATTAATCATGTTCTAAAACATTCCACAAGTAATCTAGAACTCTAAACCTAAACCTAAAATTTAGAGAAATACTTCAACTGCATCTCAGCAAGATATTGGTAGCTTATGCATTAAATACACTGCCTTGCTTCTATTTATGATGTATACACAATATATCCTTATGTAGATATAGATGCATAATATTATATGCACATATGTATATATATGTACATGTGATAATTTACAAGTGTTTGAATGACAGTTAAGGGGCAGGAGGCATACAAAGGGAGCCTAAATATTGTTTTTGTGTGTGTTTTCCTAACTTGAAAATGAGACGTGAATTTTCAGAGGTATTTTCCTTAAAAGTTTACTTTTTTGTTAAACTAGTTAAACATAGTTAGGGTTTCCCTGGAGACTCAGTCAGTAAATAATTTGCCTGCAATGCAGGAAACCTGCCTTTGATCCCTTGGTCGGGAAGATCCCCCGGAGAAGGAAATGGTAACCCACTCCAGTATTCTTGCCTGGAGAATTCCATGGACAGACAAACCTGGCAGGCTACAGAACATAGGGTTCCTAAGAGTCGGACACAACTGAGCAACTAACACTTCCTCGTTTCCCTTTTCAAGCGTTTCATGGCAAAACCGATATGGGAATGCTTGAACATTTTAACATATGATGTTAATGGACATTTATTATGTTTGTAAAATAATGGGACTGGGATTTCTGGCATCTGTAAAAGGCACCAAAATCATATCACTTAGTGTTACTATTGCGTATTTCTCATTATGATATTGTTAAATGCTAGGGAGGAAAATGATCTGCCTTTATTTACTCTTAAAAAACTGAAGGACCAGCAAATGCAACATAGCATTCTGTGGAATTTATGACAGTTATAAATTATAAAAATGTTGAATAATACAGTGGAAAGAAAATCCCAAGTCATGATGGTGTCTGGCTGTGTGTGTTTGCAAATAAATGTGTGATAGAGACAAAATATCAGAGATCTTTGTAAAAGATAATGTTTTAAAATGTATCATTTTGTACGCATTTCTGTTTTATTTCTTGGTTATAAAATTACAGAAGATAGCAGGTAATGGTAGTTTTTGTCAAGAAAACATATGCTTTACATGTGTGAAGACAATGTGTCAAATTATCAAATTACATTCACATGAATCTCATACACTATCATTTGAACTAATGAGTCAAGAACTACAGGATTACAACACGGATGAAGCATTCTTTGAGTGAAAAACTTTGATCCTATTAGATATGATTCCCTATAAAAGGCTCTTCCTTTCTTGCATTAGGCCAATGTCTGATTTCAGACTTAATTTAAATTACATATTGAGTGGAATAATTACATTTGATTTTCCCATTAAATACATAGCTTTTTTAATTAAAATAAATAGCCCTTTCTTTGCTGTTGTTCAGCTGCTTAGTGTGTTGGACTCTTTGTGAGCCCATGGCCTGCAGCAAATCAGGCTTATCTGTCCTTCATCATCTCTTGGAGCTTGTTCAAATTCATGTCCATTCAGTCAGTGATGCCATCCAACCATCTCATCCTCTGCTGTCCCCTTCTCCTCCTGCCTTTAGTCTTTCCCAAGAGCAGGGTCTTTTCTAATGAGTCAGCCCTTCAAATCAGGTGGCCAAAAGTATTGGAGCTTCAGCTTCAACATCAGTCCTTCCAGTCAATATTTCAGGATTGATTTACTTTAGGATTGACTGGTTTGATCTCCTTGCAGTCCAAGGGATTCTCAAGAGTCTTCTCAAACACCACATTTCAAAAGCATCAATTCCTCACTGCTCAGCCTTCTTTATGGACCACACACATACATGACTAATGGAAAAACCATACCTTTGACTAGATGGATCTTTGTTGGCAAAGTAATGTCTCTGCTTTTAAACATGCTGTCTAGGTTGGTCATGGAGAAGGCAATGGCACCCCACTCCAGTACTCTTGCCTGGAAAATCCCATGGACAGAGGAGCTTGGTAGGCTGCAGACCATGGGGTCGCTAAGAGTCGGACACGACTGAAGCGACTTAGCAGCAGCAGCTAGGTTGGTCATAACTTTCCTGCCAAGGAGTTAGCATCTTTTAATTTCATGGCTGTAGTCACCATCTGCAGTGAATTTGGAGCCCGAGAAAATAAAATCTGTCACTGTTTCCATTGTTTACCCATCTATTTGCCATGAAGTGATGGGACCAGATGCCATGCTCTTAGTTTTTTGAATGTTGAGTTTTAAGCCAGCTTTTTCATATTCCTCTTTCACCTTCATCAAGAGGCTCTTTGCTGCTGCTAAGTCACTTCAGTCGTGTCTGACTCTGTGCGACCCCATAGACGGCAGCCCACCAGGCTCCCCCATCCCTGGGATTCTCCAGGCAAGAACACTGGAATGGGTTGCCAGTTCCTTCTCCAATGCATGAAAGTGAAAAGTGAAAGTGAAGTCACTCAGTCGTGTCCGACTCTTAGCGACCCCATGGACTGCAGCCTTCCAGACTCCTCTGTCCATGGGATTTTCCAGGCAAGAGAACTAGAGTGGGGTGCCATTGCCTTCTCCGAAGAGGGTCTTTAGTTCCCCTTGTTTTCTCCCATAAGGATGGTATCATCTACATATCTGAGGTTATTGATATTTCTCCCGACAATCTGGATTCCAGTTTGTGCTTCATCCAGCCCAGTGTTTCACATTATGTATTCTGCATATAAATTAAATAAGCAGGGTGACAATATACAGCCTTGACATGCTCCTTTCCCAATTTGGAACCAGTCTGTTGTTCCATATCTGGTTCTAACTGTTGCTTCTTGATCTGCATAAAGGTTTCTCAGGAGGCAGGTTAGGTAGTCTGGTATTCCCATCTCTTAAAGAATTTCCCACAGCTTGCTTGTGATCCACACAATCAAATGGACAGGGGAGACTGGCGTGCTGCCCTCCATGGGGTCACAGAGAGTCGGATATGACTGAGTGACTGAACTGAACTGAACACAGTCAAAGGCTTTAGCACAGTCAATGAAGCAGAAGTGGATATTTTTTCTGGAATTCTCTTTCTTTTTCTACGATCCAGTGGATGCTGGCAATTTGATCTCTGGTTCATCTGCCTTTTCTAAATCCAACCTGAACACCTTGAATTTCTCAGTTCATGTGCTTTGAAGCTAGCTTGGAGAATTTTGATCATTCCTTTTCTAGCATGTGAAATGAGTGCAACTGTGCAGTAATTTGAACATTGAATACCTGTGGAAGTATTTGAAAAAATCCAATACTTTTTCATGATAAAAAGTAAATAAAGTGACTTCTCAAGGGAGTTTTTCAATCTGATATATGATAGTTATAACATCCCACAACTAACATCTTAGTTGATGGGTAAGGACTTAATGTTTGTTCCCTAAACTAGGGACAAGATAACGAAACCATCTCTCATCACCTCTATTCAACATTGTACTGGGGGTTTTAGCCAGGATAAATAGGCTGATAAATAAGTGAAATAAAAGACATCCAAAGTAGAAGAGCAGAAAAACTGTATTTCCAGATAAAATGATTATATATATATATATATATATAAAATCCCATGGAATCCACATAATATTCAAACTAATAAATAAGTTCATCAGGTTTACAGACACATGATCAATTTACAAAAAATCAGTTGCGTTCTCTACACCAGCAACATATAATCCAAAAATGAACTTCAAAATTTTAAAGTAGCACTAAGAAGAATCTAATACTCAGCAAAAATGAAATAAGTGCTAAGTATACTCTGACAACTTCAAAACACCGTAGAAACAAATTAAATAAGGCCTAAAAAAAAGATACTCTTTTTTCATGGATTATAAGACTTATGGTGGTGAAGATGGAAATCCTAAATCCTAAACTGATTTATACTTTCACTGCAATTCCATCAGACTATCAGATGTTTACTTATTTTTTTGCAGAAATAAAAAAAGTGGATGCTAATATTCATGTGGAATTTTAAGGGATGCAGGATAGTCAAAACAACTTAGGAAAGAACAAAGTGGAAGACTCACACTTTAGATTTAAAAACTTCTGACAAAGCCATAGTAGCCAGGACATCATGAAACTGGGATAATAATGAACATTGAAATAGACATGAGAGTTCAGAAATAAATCCTTAGATTTATGGTTAATTGATTTTTGATAAGGATGCCAAGACAATTCAAAGGAAGAAAGAATAGTCTCTTCAATAAACAGTGCTGCAACATATAATGCAAGAGATAAAGATATGAAACTCCACGTGGAAATACAGAAGTACATTAGGTTCACCAAAAAGTCCATGTGGGTTTTTCCATGAAATGTAAAGGAAAATATGAACAAACTTCTTGGCCATTCCTTCTATCTTTGTTAATATGGTTCAGAAAAGGCTTCTGAAATATGACAACAAAACAAAAGTGATAAATGGAAATAAATAATAGTCATATACACACACAGAACTTTATAAATTTAGTAATTTTTTGCTTCAAAGGATACCATCACTAAAGTGAGATATGTGCACACCTACATATATTCTCTCTCACACACACACACATATACACACACACACAGGGAGAGAAAGAGAGAGAGAGTTGTTGTTTAGTTGTTAAGTCATTTCCACTTCTTTTGAGACCCTGCAGACTGTAGACCACCAGACTCCTCTATCCATGGGATTTCTCAGGTAAGAATACTGAGAAATTCTTACCTGAGAATTTCTGTCTCATTCTCTAGTGGATCTTCCCAATCCAGGGATTAAACCCAGGTTCCCTGCTTGGCAGACAGATTCTTTACCACTGAGCCACCCGGGAAGCTTATATATATATATATATATATATATATATATATATACACACACATACATATATAAGATCCTTAGACAGGTATGAGACCAAACCAGTCGTTCTGGTTTCAGGGAAATCAACCCTGAATACTCATTGCAAGGACTGATGCTGAAGCTGAAGTTCCAGTATTTTGGTCAGCTGATACAAACAGCTGACTCTTTGGAAAAGTCCCTGATGCTGGGAAAGATTGAGGGCAGAAGGAGAAGAAGAGGGTGTCAGAGGATGAGATGGCTAAATGGCATCACTGATGCAATAGATGTGAACTTGGGCAAACTTTGGGAGATGGTGAGGGTCAGGGAGGCCTGGCATACTGCAGTACATGGGGTCACAAATAAACATGGTGACTGAACAACAGCAGTAATAAAAGGACAAATAATATAAAATTTTTTTTAATGGGCAAAGGATTTTATTGGACATTTTTGCATTTGAGAAAAAGGCACACGAAAAGGTCACAATTATTAACAATGAGGAAAATACAAATTAAACTATGAGACAGCACGTCCCACCACTAGGATGTCTATAATCAATAAAACAAATAAGTGCTGACAAAAATGTGAAAAATTTGGAACTCTAATACAGTACTAGTAGAAATGCTGCTTTTGACTTTAGTCTCTAATTCCTCAAAAGGAAAAGTTTGCTATCATATATTGTTATCACATATTCTAGAACTTCTTCTCCTAGATATATGACCAAGATAAATGAAAACATATATCTATACAAAGAGTTATTTCCTAGCATACACCATAGTACATTCATAATATAAAATGCATAAATAGACAAACTATCCATAAACTAAAAATGGATAAATTAAACATATAGAATACATGTACATGCGATAGAATATTATTAGGCAACATCATTTACTATAGCAAAAGATGAAACCAAAACATTACCAGTGAAAGAGCCCAGTCACAAAAGGTTACATATTGTGTAAAATGTATTAAATAGACAAATATTTAGATATCAGAGGTATATTAGTGATTGTCTAGGGCTGGAGATAGGGTATGGGAAATGATTACTAATGTGCATAGAATTTCTTTTTGGGGTGATGAAATGTTCTAAAATGAATTGTGATTATTATTATAGACATCTGCAAGTACATGAAAACTCACTGATTTGAGTACTTTGAATAGACAAATTCTATGTTATGAAAATTATATATCAATGAAGCTTCTGTGTTTAAAGATGATAAATATTCAAAACAAAAAAAATTGAAAGCAAGTTCAATTTTCATAAAGGAAAGACTACTTTCATGTTTACAGATGTAACAACTTGCTTTGTAGTTCTGGAATCTGTGGCCAGTGTTCAGAAGGAAAAAAAAATGTGTATATTGCTGCATATTCTAAAGAGAACTGAACACTTTAAAAGACACGTAAATAACCAGCACTTAATAATAGGAAATCAAGTTACAACTGCCATCAACATCAGCTTACTCCTTCCTTTGAGAGGAATTACATGAAATTATTGAAGTCATTATTCTTTTGCCTACTAGGAATATATTTTGTTTCCACTGTCTTTGTGGAAAGTCAAGATATTACTCTATGTACCATGTCATATGTGAGGACTCCAAAATAATCAATTATGGTGATCAAAGTTATTGCAAGAAGGTAAGTTGTACATCTCTTTTTCACAAATGGCATCTGCTTTTATGTGAGATTTCTTATTCCCTATTTATTTTTTAAAGAAAATTGGAAAAATAAGAAACCTTGAGTTTTCTACATATCAAGTAGATTATGTGGAAGGTGGCCAAGCATGAGTTCTAACAAACTAAAAGCCAAAAAAAAAAAAAAGACTTAGTTGGACTGCTGTAGGCAAGAGCTAAGCGGGAATCTTGGGAGGGTTCCAACTGAAATGAATCTCCATCCTGCAAACCATCTTAAAAATCTCCCTTAGATTCTATGCCATTACTGTATATCAGTAATTTGGAACACTACTTCACAGATGAGAATCAATCTTAGTCATGGGAACCAACAGAGGACAGAGCAACACTAATGAAATAAGTATTAATTTCTTCCTTTTCTGCAGTCTTTCCAATGCATTTCCCAACTTGGAAGAAAGTATGTAAATGGAAAATAGAAGCAGGTGTGGTCCCTTCCCCATTCAAGTTCAGCTTAATGCTTGGAAAATAGTGAGTGTTTATTACATATGAGATTGGTAGTTTACTGGGTTGATTCTGCTATATGTAGGGGTTGGGAGTCTGCCTAAGGTATAAGGAAAAGCAAGAAATTCAAAAGGGATCAATTAAGATAGTAAGAGAAGAAAAATTAGGTATATTCATTTTTAAATATTATTTGTTTAAAACAAAATACAAACCAAATGAAATATATTGTGTTTCAGAAAACATTAGGTTAAATAAATTTATATAAGATGATCTCAAATTATATTGTAATTTCAATATCTTCATTTTTTTACCACAAGGGGAGGGCAGTTGTGAGGTTGACCAATGAGGGGAATGTTAAATGTTCATAATATTTAAATGGGAATTCCAGAGTGACTAATAAAAAAATTGCTAAGGGTTAATTAACTTATAATGCATACTTTTTTAGAAGGAATCATAATATTCAGGTGACTCTCCCTATTAGTTTAAATGGAAATAAAGAGATGTGTTTGTTACAGTTCATTCATTTTTCCATTGCCAAAATTTTCTTATAAGAAAACAATGGTCCTGAGGCTATGTTAGACTTCAGGTGTGAAATGAAAAATATTCCAGATGTTACCCCTTCAAGGAGCCCATGGTGTAGTAAACACATTATATAAATAAATTAAACAAACATATTGAATATTAATGAATTCTGCAGAACACTATGAAGGAAGCAAACAATGCTGAAAGTCAATACCAAAACAAAACAAGTATATGATTGAACTGACCTACTTTTTTCAATGTTATTCAGAAAGCATCTACCAAGAGGTAAGACTGAAGCTGTGACTTGAAGGACAGTGGTGAATTAGTGTCTGTAAAGGTGAAAAAAGGGCTGACAACATTTGCTGTGTTTGGAGTAGGCAAGCGCTCAGTACAAGCCAGGAGTGGACATTAATAGAAGGGTATTAATAGAAGTGTGTGCAACACAAGTGGGGGTGCTCACTGAGGGTGCAAGATTAGCAGTAAGAAAACTTGAAGCATTTGAAAGGTTTTAGGTAAGCAGCTATGTGATTGCATTTAATTTGTACCCTGGCTGGTTACAGCATAGAGTATCCAAAATTTAGGGATGAAAGAAGAAAGGGCAGTTTGGAGACAACAACAAAAAATGCAGGTGAAAATTTGGTGACTGGACCTACACAGCCTTTTTGGAAATGGATAGGATTTGAAATATATTTTGGAGATAAATCATGTATAGGTTAAGATCAAGGGGAAAATCAAGAACTAGATTTCTGACTTGGTCTCTGAGAGGTTAGTGGAACTATTTTTCAAGATAATGAAGAAATGATGGTGGGGACCAACAGGTTTAGGCGTAGTAATCAAACATTCAATTTTGGGTGCATTAGCTTATACATATTTTTTATGATCAAACTGAGGTAGGTTTTAGGATATTGGATAGAGACCCTTGACCTTGGTTCTACATAGAAAAGCATTGGCATGGCATTGAGAGAAATGTCTCACACTGAGCCACAGATGTTACTGAGCCAGTGAAGAAGCCTCTATTGCATTTGCCAAGCAATACACGAGCTGTCACTGCTGCTTTCCCTCACAAGCATTCTGAACATGCTGTAACAATTTCCATGCTGTAACAGTATGCCATGTTTCCTGCATATTTTTAACAAAATCAAATTAGTGAAGTATAATTAATGTAGCATCACCTGCTTTTGCAAAGAAGGCTTGGAAAGTGAATATTTGCATTTTTAGTGTTGTTAATGGAAAGCTACTTCCCACTGAGATCCACAGAAAGGTCAATTCTCTAAACAAAAGGGGTCCAGATGCTATACACACACAGCCCCCCCACCCAAAATCATAAGTGTTCAGAACAAGCCATCATATTTTCTGTCTAAAAAACATGCTCTTACCTTACATAAATTTGCCTTAATTCCTGAAAACATTCAGCACAATGAGTCTATGTACTATATAATTAACAACACCCAACTCATTCTCACAAGGTAGTGAACCAAAAATCAATAGAGTCTTCATCAGTTTCAAGGTCAAAATATTTGATGATAGCCATTTCTTCTTTTAAAGCTTGTTCTCCCTTTGAAACAGTAGGAAAAGGAAGGAGATCTTATTTAAAATGAAATAAAAGAATATAAAAAATAAATTTTGTCTCAACACTGCATTTGATGAATAGTTTTCCTCATCTGTAACCTC
Organism: Bos grunniens; assembly: GCF_055505025.1. Classification (NCBI taxonomy): domain Eukaryota; kingdom Metazoa; phylum Chordata; class Mammalia; order Artiodactyla; family Bovidae; genus Bos; species Bos grunniens. The sequence continues at coordinate 109,271,326 of NC_141170.1, read as the reverse complement.
ATCTGTATCAGTTCACATTCCTTCCATATTCTGTTGACATTTAATTGGGCAGAGTTCTTTCCATGGTTTGACATGACTCAGTCATTCCTGAAGGTTCTGATTACTTGGAGCTCCTTCCTGTAAAGGGCTTCATTAGCTTTCATTATTTTCAATGGTGAACAATGATTATATTGGAGATACTACAAGAATCACTTTGATTCAATCCATGCTTCTTCCATTTCCTTATAAAGGTCAAGGTGAACACCCTATCCAATGCCAAAATACATAGTTTTGGTCACTATGACTATCCCAAATGGCCAGAGGGCACTTTTAGCTCAACTGATACAAATTTTGTTTTGCTCTTTAATGGAGGTAATTATAATTGGATATAAAAATCTCTAAGTAGGGGAATTCAGAGTCAATGAGATGGAAAAGAATACTTTTCTCATGAGTTATTAGGCATAGTTTTGGAAGATGCCAATTCTTCAACCCTTTAAATTAAAAGTATTTACTTTTTACATATTTTTGAAATATTGAAAAAAGCTCCCCAGATTTACTTCCTTGTTCAGAAGATAAACAATAATCTATGATTTTAAGGATATTTTATCAAGTTAGTACATGGAAAATTTTTGGACACCCACTTCAATACTAGCTAGAACCATTTAAGACTATTGGAAAGATCAACTTGAGCATTTCTCTACAGGCAAATTAGTATCAAACTACACTCTGTTATTTTACTTATTTCTGCATGAATTTGTGTATGTGTGTGCAAAATCCATAGAATTTCTTACAACTTTTTATTCTAATGGTAAGTTTTATATCCAGAAGAACATGTTTGACATTACTTCTTGAAACAATTCTATTTATAAACAAATAGTTTAAACTTCTGCCCTATCCTTTAAGAATTTCATAGTCAAAATAATTTCTAATTTTAGTCACAAACATCTGCCAAGTTGCCATTATTTAATTTCTCTGTTTTTCTAAAGGTTTTTGTAATCTCTGTTTATAGTATACCTGTCCTAAAGCTGCTTATTGCTGCTAAGAGATTCACTAAATATCACTTAGCCTCAAAATTGGTTGTCCTGAAAATTCTGGACAAGGTTCAGAACATCTCTTGGGCCTTGAAACCCTGCAATGAGATCTTTAAAGTCAATGCTCTATGCACTATTAACATCACTGATTTTACTTTTCCATTTTGATAAGTTTCTTTAGAATTTAGAAAACAAGCTCAAATGCTACTTCTGGAAAAAAAAAAAATCACACAGGAATACTTTTCCTTCTGTCCTGTTGCTTGATACATGCAAAAGCATCAAGCAGTTCATAAAACTTGCTTTATCCCCAGCCCTGAATAGGTAGGCCTACTTTGCTGACAGTTGTATGACCTTGTAATTAGAAGCAAGCAAGAAGTATTAGAACTCTACTGATCTTGGCACAATAAGCAAATAAAAGAAGGAAAAATTCTGATGTATATTGAAGAAACAGCAATCGCAACCATTAATAAAGTCTGGGTCAATGGGTCTCTCAGACACTATTGAATTAAAGTGAAGAAAAAGAAGAAGAAAAGTCGTTCAGTCGTGTCCGACTCTTTGTGACACCTTGGACTGTAGCCTACCAGGCTCCTCCATCTATGGGATTTCCCAGGCAAGAATACTGGAGTGGGTTGCCATTTCCTTCTCCAGGGATCTTCCCAACCCAGGGATCGAACCCAGGTCTCCTGCATTGTAGGCAGATGCTTTTACTGTCTGAGCCACCAGAGAAGCCAGAATTAAAGTGACTGGATGAAAAAAGAAGCCTAAGGATGAAGACTACTAGAGGAATGTGGGCCACAGAAAAAACAACAGAAAGGGAGTATAAATGTTACCCTTCAAATCAACATTCATTAAATCATAGAAAAGAAGATTTGAATATTAACAGATGATTTTTATGCACACTAGCCCTTGAGAGCCACTGATCTGAAAGAATGTATAATTAGCAAGCCCTTTATTCTGTCTCTTTCAAACAACAATTATCTCAGTCATACTTCTGTCACATACTGGAAAACAAACAATTTATTGTCAAATTATGAGATAGTATGTGCATATTTCATATAAATGATTCTAGATAAATCCTAATCATTCAGAGCATGAATGCTAATATTAACATTGTGTTGTTAAAAATTTGAGATCATGAAAAATAATCCTTTATCTAACATAGACAAATACTATCTCCACATTATGTAGAATTTAGAGGTGATATATTATGACATTCATTCTAAAGGTGCACGTGGTATTAAGTGCATCATTAGAGACACAATGATATCTGAACATCTGGTTTAATTTAGTTATAAATCAATCATAGATAGAAATAACAAATAGGCAATAACAAAAATAATTTTATATCAGCATTATTCAACAGATGATGTTATTACTTTTAATGATAAAGTATCAGTCATACATAAAACACCAAAACTGTGTGCCTTTGGGAACTATTATTTAAATTCAATTTAAATATTAAATTTTTTTTTCCCTTAGTTTCTTCAAGCTTTCTTATTTGAGAAGATAATCACGAATAAACTGATTGTTCATATGAGTTCTTACTTTGATTATGATTTAGATAAAATTTTTGACTTGTACGATCTGTGCTCTGTACAACTTTTATATTCTAAGAAAGTGAATTTAGAAGAATTTTTTTCTTTTTTAATTACGATTACAATGTGACTTTCCAAAAAACTAAGTTAGAGCTTGAGAAAATAAACTCACAATTTAGGTAAAAGTAAAACATATCAGCACTGATCCATAAGAATAACTAAGAACTACCTTAAGCTATGAAATATTAGCCAGAGAAAAATACCTTCTTTCTACTGAAGAGCCAATTACATCCAAGCTGCCTATGGAATACTGGAAATTCTTTGTTTGAGGAACAATGCAACTGAAAACTATGGGACTGCTAAAGGCCTGTTTCACAGATAAGTGACTGTCTTGGACAATGAAATACTTTATAAGATGGAGTCTGAAGATAGCCCCTTCACAGCTAAATGCCTACTTCACCACACAGACACCAAGGTGAAAATAAAAAGCAGAAGAGCTGCTCTGGAGGAAAACTGTTTGACTCCATAATAGGTTTTCACTACTTAGATTGAAGAAAAACTCAGACTCACCCATTAAAACTTAATGTTGAGCAACAGAAAAAGAGAAAGGTGGCAAAACAAAATGTAATCTATATAGTAGTTGATAGTTATCTAAATTGATTTCAATATATTCTAGAAAGTTTGTATATTGCAGAAAAGTTTACCAGCCATAAGACCTGAACTAAATAAATATATCTTTAATATTGGAAAAAAATAATCAATGTGCAACATATTATTTCTTGGGCATAGAATCTTAAGGAATAATGATTAAAGCTTCCTCAAACAGGATTTAATAGGATTTGAATCTTGTATAGCACTAAGAAAAAAGAGTACAATGTAATAAGTTCTTTGAATACATCTGAGAGTACACACAAAGCTTGTCAAAAAGGGGTATATACTCACAACTATTCATTATTTCTATAATTGATTTCAATTTTTATTAAAAAAGTGTGTTCAAACTCAGTGTTTCAATAATTGACCATACAATAGGTTTGGACTTATAAGTTCCATCAAAAATTTTTTCTTATTTAGATTGTTGGTATAGATTTGCAGAAAACAGACTATATATGTCAAAATGCTATTGTAGCGCCTTGGTTTCTTAAGTGTTTATGTTTTTATGTCTTCTTTCATATCTCCTATGATTTATCTTTATTGCTAAATATCTCTTTCTCCAGTTCATATTTAATGTACTAATTGTTTTTGTGATTGATTCTATTATGTTGACTTTTGTGTGCTTTGTTAATCTATTTTCTCTCATGTCTTTTGTGAATGTGTATTACCAAACAAAAGAATGATAAAAATTATAAGTAACAGTTCATTGAATTCTCAAAAGAAACCTATAGTCTGGGGTATAATTTTACTTCTCTTCTACAAAAGAAGACTGAGACACAAGAAGTTAAAGTATAAAAATAAGAGCCAGATATGAGTGTTTTTGCTATTTTACTCCCACATACACCAAAGTATGCAATTTTGTCCTTAGAATATAATCCTTGTATACCAAAGTTTTCATATTCTAGATTATTATGACAAATTATAATTACTATTATAAAATTGTAACTGCCTTAATTCAGAAAGAGATATTACTGTATTGATTTACCGAGGACAGCTACAGAAAATGGTTTATACATTATGCTCAAATGCAAAAGAAAATATTAAATATCATAGGCTTAATCATTGATTGTTTTATTCATTTGAATGTATTTTAAATTGTATAGTTTAAAATGTTTATTAAAGTAGAAAACAATATTTTTAGTTCTAATGAACTCCTCAACTCTTCAGAATTAATTCTGCTAAACACATTTCAAGAGATTTGCTTCATTTTCTTCTCATTTAAATCATCTTCAGTGACACATCATTAAATAAGGCTAGTTATGCAGGTACTGACAATTCAAATTCTATTTATCACAGGCATTTTTAATTTGACTAACATAACAAATCTAATTGGTACCAATGTCACTATTTATTAGAGAGATTCATAAGATGCCATATTTGTCCTTCAAACCTGGCATTGGTGTTATTATTCATGAATTATAGAGTCCTTTCACTTTTTAATTGAGTTTCTAAATATTTCCTTCCTAGAATAAATTTTAAGTAATTTTTATTTCATATTTTGGTTCTATATAATTCATGCCATATTTCCAGGGGAAAGTGATTTTAACAAAATAATGGTTTGACATCAAAACTTTTCCCCAGCTATCTTTTAGAAAAAATGTGAAATGAAAAGTGAAAGTTGCTCAGTCAAAAGTTGCTGACTTGATGCTTGCAACCCCACGGACTATACAATCCATGGAATTCTCCAGGCCAGAATACTGGAGTGGGTAACTGTTCTCTTCTCCAGGGGATCTTCCCAACCGAGGGATTGAACCCAGCCAGGTCTCCTGCATTGCAGGTGGATTCTTTACCAGCTGAGCCATCAGGGAAACCCAAGAATACTGGAGTGGATTAGATCCCTTCTCCAGAGGATCTTCCCAACCCAGGAACTGAACCAAGGTTTCCTGCATTGCAGGCAGATTCATTACCAGCTGAGCTACCAGGGAAGCCCTAAGAAAAAATGTATTGAAGTTTAACAAGTATGCTGCTGCTGCTAAGTCACTTCAGTCGTGTCCGACTCTGTGCGACCCCAGAGACGGCAGCCCACCAGGCTCCCCCGTCCCTGGGATTCTCCAGGCAAGAACACTGGAGTGGGTTGCCATTTCCTTCTCCAATGCATGAAAGTGAAAAGTGAAAGTGAAGTCGCTCAGTCGTGTCCGACTCTTAGCAACCCCATGGACTGTAGCCTACCAGGCTCCTCTGTCCATGGGATTTTCCAGGCAAGAGAACTGGAGTGGGGTGCCATTGCCTTCTCCGTTAACAAGTACAGAAAACAGCAAACAAATCACAGACATTTTGCTTGATGGTGTTTCACAAAGTGAACATATCACTGACGGCCCCAGGATTTAGAAGCCCTCTGATGCTACTTCCAAGTCACAATTTCCATAACAAAACCCAGTATCTTGACTTCAACAACACACACTAGTTTTTCTGTTTATGGATATTAGTAGGGAGTGGGTTGCCATTTCCTTCTCCAATAGTATCTACTCTTTTATGTCTGCTTTCTTTGCTTCATTATTACAATTATAAAAAATATTAATATTTTAACCATGAGAAATATAACAAGATTCCCAATAAAAAATACCTATGTACTGCAGGAATACTCAAGCAGACACTTTTCTGAATAATATGTAGCTTAGATTGTATTTAATCTTGTCTATGTAGTTGTCACAAGCAGTTTTTTTCAAGTAATATATTTTTTTCAGTGTTAAAATGTCATAAAATAAAATTTTTGAAAATTTTAGTAGAAATTATATTTGAGCCTGTAAGCATTAAAAATGTCATAAAATGTGTTGTTTTAATGAAATACATTTGCCTATTTTGTGTTATTATATATCCATTAATTTGAATTCCAAAATTATTTTAGGTAAAATTTAAATTTTAAAATATTAAATTTCTTTAATTTTCATGAATAATAGGATTTGTGTAATTTTGACAATGATATTTTGCTCGTCATTAATGGAAAGAATATTCTAATACTTGTATTTGATTGGAAGAAATCCCTGTTTTAATTCCCTTAATGCCACCCTTTGGCCAGCATTGCTCAGTTTTTCTTCAAGATATATTGTACACTGTCCACTTATGATATAGTGCAAGATCCAATATGATACCTTATAATAAAATCAGCAAAGCTAATTTCGTATAATTTTTGTATTTTAAAGTAAATATACATACAATTCAATGGACATGATTTTAGGCAAACTCTGTGAGATGGTGATGGACAGGGAAGCCTGGCGTGCTGCAGTCCATGGGATCACAAAGAGTCAGGCACGACTAAGCAACTAAACAATAATGCACATATAAATGTAGGCTCCAATAGGAAGGATGGCTTCCAGCAGACAAGTTGAACGTTGACGAATCAATGAAAATTATAGTAGATAAAATTACAGAAAGGGGAGATTCTGTCAATGATTTTTCCATGGAGTTTTTGGTCCTGCTTGGCACCACAAAAGGGCTGGCAGTCCTGGATAAAACTGGGTGTAAAGTCTAGTAGATGATGCATGTGGAAAACCAGGAGAACTCATGGTGAAGACCAGAGTTTTTCATACATATATCACTTTTTCCCTTAGGACATATGTAAATAAAAGAAATCTGTTCAGTATTAAACTAAATCCTCAGTGTAAAAATCTCTGGAAAAATGAATGAATTTTTTCATCAGTTTTCCTCAGAATATAGTTAAGAGCGTTCTAAGGAGCTGTTTCCTCTAGAAGAAATTACACTTTTAGTTAAAAGTCTGGAAGTCAGGTGCCAGGTCTTTTAGATAGACTGGACTCTATTGCTACTGCAAATTGGTCTCAAATCACCATAATCTCTGGCTGGGAAAGTGACCAACCATACCCTACTTGACCAAGAAAGGGAAGGGTTAACTCTGCTAACCCATATCCTGAACGTGTGTATTTTTTCCTATATAACATTTGGCATTTGGGAAAAAAATGAAAAACTACTATATATGTTAAGAATATAAGCAAACCCACAGAAAATAAAAAACATTTCATAGGTGATCCTGATATCAGTGACTGTCAAGAAACCTAAAAGACTATCATTATACTATTCAAGTAAATATAGAAAAATATGAAGAAACATGTTAAAATATAAAGGATTTTACTAGAAAATAAAAACATCTAAACACGAAACAAATATTCTTCTAGAAATGAAAAATCAAATGTCTATATTTAAGGATTTGTTTGATGATTTTAAGAGCAGATTCAGTACTGAAAAATACAGTGTTAGTGAACTAGAATATTAGGTCAATAAAAATACTAAACTGTAAGACAGAATAAGATAAAATTGATGGACTATCCCAACATCTAGACCTACAAGGAGATTTCAGCAACAATAGTGAATAAATGTGTCATTGTAGTCCCCAAATAAGAAAAGGGCGAGAATATTTATGAAAAGATTGAATATTATCAACACTGAAGAAAAATATCAATGAACATTTCAAGAAGCTGTGTAGATCCCAAACAGAATGCATACAAAGAATATTACACTGAGGCATACTAAAACACGTGTGGCAAAAACCAGTGTGAAGGGAGAAATGGTAAAACTGTCAGAACAAAAAGAAGCTTTGTCTTCAAATGATCAATAGTTGAAATTTCAACATTAACATCTTAGATATATGAAGAATCACCTTATAAGAAGAAAAATAAATGTTAACAGACACTGAAATAATTATCCTTGATCATAATTGAAAAGATGCAAAAACTGGAATAATTCTCTAAACATTTTATTTAAAAATTATAACATCTGAATTTAAGTTTGTGTTGAACATAGCCACTGCATTTACTACTGATGGCTATAACATTTTATTTGTTTATTTAATCAGTGTTTATTCAGTATTATCAGTGTAAAAGATACTTTTCCTTGGACTTGAGAATACAATTAGAAAAAGATGGAAGAAAAAGAGGTAAGCAAGAAATAGAAAAAAGAAAATAAAGAAAAATGAGAAGGGGGAGAAAAAGAGAAGAAATCATGAATGTATTCATTGTGATTTTTAGATTAGTACAGAAAAAAGATACTAAATGAGTTTAATTTAAAAATTATACATTATAATAAATGTAAATGACAACAATGTGTATACATGTGATTTATGTTTGTTTTCATAAGTGGACAGAACAGAAACAACTTTTAGGGGAATTTAATAATTATGATAAAACCTAAAGCAAATATATTTCTCATCATGTGAAACAGAAAAAGAATATATATTGAAACAGAAAAGAATACATACAAAGGTTCATATTGTACCTCCTCCAAGGAGCAGGTAGAATATATATATATAGTTCCTGAGTTGGGAAGATGTTGACCACATAAGAAAATGAAAGAAAAATAGATTGATGTATCATAATGTGTATTGGGGGAGTTACATGAAATAAATCTGAAGAAATAGACAGAAATCAGGTAATAGAGGGGCTGGTAGGTCATATTAAGATGTTTGGATTTGATATTAAGTGATTTGGGAAACTATGTCTGGCAAGTTGCAAAAAAAGTCCCTAAACTTTAATTCTTCAAATAGTTGTGCTTTTTTTGGATATGATTTTGCCAATTCTCAAAAAGTAGAGTCATTTCCCATGGTTCAGATCTGAAGAGCCTTGGGCAAATTATAAGCCTGGGCCTCAAAAGCCTCAAAAGTGTGCATTTTGACACTCTCTTGCTTAATATGCCTGAGCTACTTGTCTGCATAACAAGACACATGCATCAGTCAAGACAGCTTGGTTGACAAAGCTCAATCAAAATCCAAAAAGTCATTTAGCCAGAACAATGCTGACCATACATGCGAAGAAAAACTGCTGAGCATGGGTGAGCAAACATAAGAAATAAACAACAGTTATTCTTTCAGGCTGTTAAATTATGTGGTGGTCTTTCACACTTAGATAGCTTTCTGAGATACAATGGAATACTTTTACATATTAGAGACAATAATATATTAAATGTTTCTAAAAACTTATTGAGGGAAACAAATAAAACTAGTTAGTAAGTTGCTTGGAACACTTTTCCATAGTCTATGTGAGAAATTATGAGGCTTTTACTAGGTTAGTGGTCATAGAAATGAAGAGAAAGTAAGAATTCAAAATACAGTTTGCTATTAAAAATCTATAAGACTTACTGGTAGAGTAGATACAGGAGTATGGGAAGGGAACCCATATGCTTAACTTAAAGAGTTCTCTCTTGAATAATTGAGTATGTTACGGTGCTAATTTTTAGGATTGTTGCTGTTGTTCAGTCACCAAGTTGTGTCCGACTTTTTGCGCCCTCACGGTCTGCAGCATCCCAGGCCTCCCTGTCTGAACCATCTCCCAGAGTGTGCCCAAGTTCATGTGCATTGAATCAGTGATGCCATCCAACAGTCTCATCCTCTGTTGCCCTCTTCTCCTTCCACCTTCAATCTTTTCCAACATCAGGGGCTTTTCCACTGAGTCAGCTCTTCCAATCAGGTGGCCAAAATATTGGAGCTTCAGCTTCAACATCAGTCCTTCTAATGAATACCCAAGGTCAATTTCCTTCCAGATTGACTGGTTTGATCTCCTTGCAGCCCAAGAGACTCACAAGAGCCTTCTCCAGCACCACAGTGAGAAAGCATCAATTCTTTGGCACTCTGCCTTCTTTATTGTCCAGCTCTCACAACTGTACATGACTACTGGAAAGACCATAGCCTTGACTTTAAGGATTTTGTCAGTAAAGCAATATCTTCACTTTGTAACATACTGTCTAGGTCTGTCATAGCTTTCCTGCCAAGAAGCAATCATCTTGTAATTTCATGGTTGCAGTCACCATCCGCAGTGATTTTAGAGCCCGAGGGGAAGAAATCTGTCACTGCTTCCACCTTTTTTCCTTCTAATTTTTAGGATTGAAAACCCAATAACAAAACCAGCAAGCTTTGAAATACGGAATAGGGAAGACTACAGTTTTACTTTGCATATTATATATTTGCTTATGTGAAACCTCAAGACACTTGGTCCAGTCCTATTAGTTGTGGTTTACTGAAGGCAATACTGGAAGGATATTCAGTATGATTGTGCAGAGAGAAATTATATGAATCTTGAGCATATTAGGCAGCAGGTAACCTTTTGGATTCATAGAGTTTAAATGCCAGGGGAAGGGATATTTCTAGGTTTGGATCTATTACCATCCTTTCTATGTGCTTGAACACTTTTAGTGAGAAGAAACTTTTATCACATAACATCCGATTTTTTTCAGACAATTAAAATTATTGGATTTTAAAAAATTAATTCATTTTTTGAGGGCATCTTACATACCTTTATTATATATAAATTAAATCTATGTGGTATCTTGTTCTTGCTTTGGTTGTTTTAGGCAAATATATATAGCATAAAAATCATAGGGTCTTGTAATATCCTTACATATGCTAGGGATTCTGCTTTTCCCTTTACCATCAAATATATTTGCTAGATTTCTTTCCCAGTGTGTATTCTTTTGAGTCTGAAAAGGGAATAAAATTACATGAGACTAGGGGAAATAAGTTGGAGAAGGCAATGGCACCCCACTGCAGTACTTTTGCCTAGAAAATCCCATGGACGGAGGAGCCTGGTAGGCTGCAATCCATGGGGTCGCTAGAGTCGGACATGACTGAGCGACTTCACTTTCACTTTTCACTTTCATGCATTGAAGAAGGAAATGGCAACCCACTCCAGTGTTCTTGCCTGGAGAATCCCAGGGACGGGGAAGCCTGGTGGGCTGCTGTCTACAGGGTCGCACAGAGTTGGACACGACTGAAGCGACTTAGCAGCAGCAGCAGAAGACATATGCTTGAGGCAGTGACCTTTGTAGTACTGGCCAAAGGGCTCCTTCAAGGTAATATCTGTCGAGTTCTAGATTTCTGGTTAACATTCTTTAGTCTTATGTTTGTTTAGTCTTTTTATTACTTTTGATAACCAATTACCTGGATTAAATACCTTTCTGCTTGGAAGATTTAGAGTAACATCTGAATTCTTGAGTTGGTATTCAAGTATCTGGATGAAGGATAAAATAAAAACCTTTCTTTACCACACTGATAATGCCATATTAATGCTGTAGAAGAATTCAAATGGTTGCTTGAAAGTTAATTCTCAAGAGTGTATGTTTCTCTATTGATAGAATAATTAAAATATCATGCCTTTAAAAGTTGAAGATAAAATCAATATTAAAGAAAATGATGAAGCAAATAAAGTTTATAATGAAATTTTTGACATTTTCTGAACCCTCTTTTTTTCTCTTTCATGAGAGATAAAGTCATGGCAAATAATTGGGCAAGCTAATAGGCATATTTTAAAGATATTGTCAGTCTAGTTCCTGACTACTATAATAAAGTTAATATCAAAATCAAGTAATACCATTTTTTTATTTCCTAATGTATATAAAATTTATGTTTACACTGTAATATCTATGAAGCGAACAATTGTATTATCTAAAAAATATACACACCTTAATTAAAAATACTTTATTGCTAACAAAATGCTAACTGTCACCTGAGAAACTTCACTGATTATAACTTCAGTGAGTTATAATCTGTTTGATGATAGAAGGTCTTGCCTTGACGCTGATGCCTTGGGACTGATTAGGGTGATGTTTACTGAAGGATGGGCTAGCTATGGCAATTTATCAAGACATTCAACAATGGAATTTGCCACATTATGACTCTTCCTTTCAAGTTGACTCTTCCTTTCAAGAATTTCTCTGTAGCATGCAATGCTGTCTGTTAGTATTTTCAACGACAGTAGATCTTTCAAAATTGAAGTCAATCTTCTCAAATTCTGCCAATGCTTTATCAACTAAATTTATGTAATATCTAAATGTTTTGTTGTTGTTTCAACAACTCTCACAGAATCTTCAGTTCAGTTCAGTTCAGTCGCTCAGGCGTGTCCAACTCTTTGCGACCCCATGAATCGCAGCACGCCGGGCCTCCCTGTCCACCACCAACACCCAGAGTTCACCCAGACTCACGTCCATCGAGTCAGTGATGCCATCCAGCCATCTCATCCTCTGTCATCTCCTTCTCCTCCTGCCCCCAATCCCTCCCAGCATCAGAGTCTTTTCCAGTGAGTCAACTCTTCTCATGAGGTGGCCAAAGTATTGGAGTTTCAGCTTCAGCATCATTCCTTCCAAAGAAATGCCAGCGCTGATCTCCTTCAGAATGGACTGGTTGGATCTCCTTGCAGTCCAAGGGACTCTCAAGAGTCTTCTCCAACACCACAGTTCAAAAGCATCAATTCTTCAGCACTCAGCCTTCTTCACAGTCCAATTCTCACATCCATACATGACTACCGGAAAAACCGTAGCCTTGACTAGATGGACGTTTCTTGGCAAAGTAATGTCTCTGCTTTTCAATATGCTATTTAGGTTGGTCAAAACTTTTATTGCAAGGAGTAAGCATCTTTTAATTTCATGGCTGCAGTCACCATCTGCAGTGATTTTGCAGCCCCCCAAAATAAAGTCGGACACTGTTTCACTGTCTCCCCATCTATTTCCCATGAAGTGATGGGACCAGATGCCATGAACTTCTGAATGTTTTCTGAATGTTGAACTTTAAGCCAACTTTTTCACTCTCCTCTTTCACCTTCATCAAGAGGCTTTTTAGTTCCTCTTCACTCTCTGCCATAAGGGTGGTGTCATCTGCATATGTGAGGTTATTGATATTTCTCCCAGCAATCTTGATTCCAGCTTGTGCTTCTTCCAGCCCAGCGTTTCTCATGATGTACTCTGCATATAAGTTAAATAAACAGGGTGACAATATACAGCCTTGACGTACTCCTTTTCCTATTTGGAACCAGTCTGTTGTTCTTTGTCCAGTTCTCACTGTTGCTTCCTGACCTGCATACAGATTTCTCAAGAGGCAGGTCAGGTGGTCTGGTATTCCTATCTCTTTCAGAATTTTCCACAGTTTATTGTGATCCACACAGTCAAAAGCTTTGGCATAGTCAATAAAGAAGACATAGATGTTTTTCTGGAACTCTCTTGCTTTTTTGATGATCCAGAGGATGTTGGCAATTTGGTCTCTGGTTCCTCTGCCTTTTCTAAAACTAGCTTGAACATCTGGAAGTTCACGGTTCACATATTGCTGAAGCCTGGCTTTGAGAATTTTGAGCATTACTTTACTAGCATGTGAGATGAGTGCAATTGCACTGTAGTTTGAGCATTCTTTGGCATTACCTTTCTTTGGGATTGGAATGAAAACTGACCTTTTCTAGTCCTGTGGCCACTGCTGAGTTTTCCAAATTTGCTGGCATATTGAGTGCAGCACTTTCAGAGCATCATCTTTCAGGATTTGAAATAGCTCAACTGGAATTCTATCACTTCCACTAGCTTTTTTCATAGTGATGCTTTCTAAGGCTCACTTTACTTCACATTCCAGGATATTTGGCTCTAGGTGAGTGATCACACCATCGTGATTATCTTGGTCGTGAAGATGTTTTTTATACAGTTCTTCTGTGTACTCTTGCCACCTCTTGTTAATATCTTCTGCTTTTGTTAGGTCCATACCATTTCTGTCCTTTATTGAGCCAATCTCTGCATGAAATGTTCCCTTGGTATCTCTAATTTTCTTGAAGAGATCTCTAGTCTTTCCCATTCTGTTGTTTTCCTCTATTTCTTTGCACTGATCGCTGAGGAAGGCTTTCTTATCTCTTCTTGCTATTCTTTGGAACTCTGCATTCAGATGCTTATATCTTTCCTTTTCTCCTTTGCTTTTCACTTCTCTTCTTTTCACAGCTATTTGTAAGGCCTCCCCAGACAGCCATTTTGCTTTTTTGCATTTCTTTTCTATGGGAATGGTCTTGATCCCTGTCTCCTGTACAATGTCATGAACCTCATTCCATAGTTCATCAGGCACTCTGTCTATCAGATCTAGTCCCTTAAATCTATTTCTCACTTCCACTGTATAATCATAAGGGATTTGATTTATGTCAAACCTGTATGGTCTAGTGGTTTTCCCTACTTTCTTCAATTTTAGTCTGGATTTAGCAATAAGGAGTTCATGATCTGAGCCACAGTCACCTCCTGGTCTTGTTTTTGTTGACTGTATATAGAGCTTCTCCATCTTTGGCTGCAAAGAGTATAATCAATCGGATTTCGGTGTTGACTATCTGATGATGTCCATGTGTAGAGTCTTCTCTTGTGTTGTTGGAAGAGGGTGTTTGTTATGACCAGTGCATTTTCTTGGCAAAACTCTATTAGTCTTTGTCCTGCTTCATTCCGTATTCCAAGGCCAAGTTTGCCTGTTACTCCAGGTGTTTCTTAACTTCCTACTTTGCATTCCAGTCCCCTATAATGAAAAGGACATTTTTTGTGTGTGTTAGTTCTAAAACGTCTTCATAGAACCTTCAGCTTCTTCAGCATTATTGGTTGGGGCATAGTCTTGGATCACTGTGATATTGAATGGTTTGCTTTGGGAACGAACAAGGATCATTCTGTCATTTTTGAAATTGCATCCAAGTTCTGCATTTCAAATTCTTTTGTTGACCATGATGGCTACTCCATTTCTTCTAAGGGATTCCTGCCCGCAATAGTAGATATAATGGTCATCTGAGTTAAATTCACCCATTCCAGTCCATTTTAGTTCACAGATTCCTAGAATGTCGATGTCACTTTTGCCATCTCTTGTTTGACCACTTCCAATTTGCCTTGATTCATGGACCTGACATTCCAGGTTCCTATGCAATATTGCTCTTTACAGCATCGGACCTTGCTTCTATCACCAGTCACATCCACAACTGGGTATTGTTTTTGCTTTGGCTCCATCCCTTCATTCTTTCTGGAGTTATTTCTCGGCTGATCTCCAGTAGCATATTGGGCATCTACTGACCTGGGGAGTTCCTCTTTCAGTATCTTATCATTTTGCCTTTTCATACTGTTCATGGGCTTCTCAAGGCAAGAATACTGAAATGGTTTTCCAATCCCTTCTCCAGTGGGCCACATTCTGTCAGACCTCTCCACCATGACCGGCCCATCTTGGGTGGCTCCACGGCATGGCTTTGTTGCATTGAGAAAACTAGTTTTCACAGAAAACTAGTCAATCTAATCACACTAGGACCACAGGCTTGTCTAACTCAATGAAAATAAGCCATGCCCGTGGGGCCACCCAAGACGGGTGGGTCATGGTGGAGAGGTCTGACACAGAATCTTCACTAGGAGCTAATTCCATCTCAAGAAATCATTTGCTCTGATCATTTATAAGTAGCCCCTTATTCATTAAAGTCTTATCATGAGACTGTATGTCAGTCACATTTCAGGATCTACTTCTAAATCTAGTTCTCTTGCTATTTCCAATACATCTTCAATCATCTAAGCATTGTTTATCCAAAAAATGCTGAAATTTGGAAAGCACATCTGGGTTTGCAATATGTTTCCATCCTCTTCTTGGGTTTTGCAGAGCCTTGAGAGCCAGCAGTCTCATGACCAGAGTCGCTGTTAAGATTAGGAATCTTGCATAGAAGGGAGACTAGGAGTGGCATTTCTCCAAAAATCCCATCTCTAGAGCACTGTCACTATCTGATCTATCTCACAACAGCCGGGGAAAAAACTCATTCACTGCAGTGTCTGTATGTGACAAATGTACAATATCTGTAGGTGGCACACTGAAGAAAATGTGTCCTGTATTTTTACAACTGTGTGTGTTCAATGACAAAATAGGAAGTATAATGCAAAATGAAGGGAAAGATGGTTATTAAAACATGATTGATAGTAAGGCACCAGAGAAAAAGTTAATGACTAGGATTAGCAAAAT
Organism: Bos grunniens; assembly: GCF_055505025.1. Lineage (NCBI taxonomy): Eukaryota > Metazoa > Chordata > Mammalia > Artiodactyla > Bovidae > Bos > Bos grunniens. Next base: position 109,255,436 of record NC_141170.1, on the reverse strand, counting down.
AAAATATCCAAGATTGAATTATAAAAGCCATTTGCTCAAAAAGACAGAAGAAATCACTGAAAAATTCATATTTAGAAAATAATTGAAAACTTTAGGGAGATATTTTATTTCATAAAAAGATTTAAATTAAATGGTCAGAAAAAATCAAATGATTTGTTTCATAAGAAAAGAAAATTAACACAGCAATCAAAAGTCTTGCTAATGGAGAATAAAGTCAAAGTAACTCTATGATTAAAACTTAATAATCAATCTACCACAAAACTACTAATTATGCACAAATAAGAGGTTGTTATAATGCTAATTATATATACTTATAAATTTCATTGTCCTAATTCTATTTGCTTTCTCTCTATACTTCATTGATTTCCACTCAGCCTTTGTCTATCTAGGTGCAAAGAATTTTCTACCCATATATAGTCATTTCATTTTGTAAGAATGAATACAATTATCACCTTGCTAGAAGCTAAGGGAATTATTTTTTTAACCTAGCTGGAGTGAAGTGACCCAATTAACACCTTGCATGAATACTCTGAATATTATTAATTTTATAAGGTGTTTTGAGCTTAGAGTACTTTTGATTGATGGGTTTCTCTTCTTGAGAAGCTTTTATCTTTTTCTCATTATACGAAATTTGGTTTCAGAATCTCCACTCAAAAATTACAATCCTTTTTAAATTTATAATCATTCCAGGTGCTATTTCACCCGTGAAGTAACATAGTTTTCTTAATGTTTCTGTCATAGAAACGTATCTAGATGTTACAAAGAAAATTAAAACCACTTTCTTAATGTTTCTCTTCTATGGGAATAGAAAACTAACATATTTATCCATCATAGAGGATATGACCATATTTAGTCTTTCTATATAGATATATAGTCTTCATTCTAAGTGCCTTTAAGATTCATTCTATAAATAGGTAGATGGGAAACTGCTTAGCTTATTGATTATAATCTGAAAAGTGAGTTAGTAAGAGCAATCCTAATAGAATGATTCTATAAGAGCCTATTAATCATAATTTCCATGTTTTTAGAATAATTAAAATAATTAGCTTTGTATCTTTTATTATTTTCAAAAACTTATCTAGAAACCTTGTAGTCAGACTTTCAATTCCAGACTTTTTTAGAATTTTGTGGTTGTTTAGTCACTCCTTCATGTCCAGCTCTTTGCAGCCCCATGGACTGCAGCACACCAGGCTTCCCTGTCTTTCACTGTCTCCTGGAGTTTGCTCAAACTCATGCCGATTGAATTAGTGATGCTATCGAATCATCTCATCCTATGTTACCCCTTTCTCCTCTTGCCCTCAATCTTTCCCAGCATCAGGGTATTTTCCAATGAGTCAGCTCTTCACATCAGGTGGCCAAAATATTGGAACTTCAACTTTAGCATTAGTCCTTCCAATAAATATTTGGGATTGACTGGTTTGATCTTCTCACAGTCCAAGAGACTCTCAAGAGTCTGCTTCATCACCACAGTTCAAAAGCATTAATTCTTCAGTGCTCAGCCTTCTTTATTGTCCCACTCTCACATCCACACATGACTACTGGAAAAGCCATAGCTTTCACTCTATGGGCCTTTATCAGGAAAGTGATGCCTCTGACTTTTAATATGCTGTTAGAATTTACTACTTAAATTTCTCCATTGCATTATGAGTGTTGGAGAACCCTTAAATGACTAAAAGTATCACTTTCTTTTGATTTGTCTCCATATCTCTGGAAGCTCCTTCTAATAGCCTTTAGCTATTTTATTTCTATTTCTTTAACTTTCTAAATGTTAGTGTTTCCCTAGGTTCCATCTTTGGCCACTTTCTATTCTTGCCTTTGACTTCACCTTTATGATAATGATGCAAAATGAATTTTTCAGCCCTGTCACTGGACAGTTTGTTGTTTATAATAATAGCTGTTTATTGTTTCATTGAACATTATTATATTATATATATTATTATATACTATATATATTGAATGTAGTGTTAACATATACTGATGATATTGATTGTTTCTTAGACACTATTGTATTGTTTGATTTCCTGCTGCCTCAGATGGTAAAGAATCTGTATGCAATGTAGGAGACACAGGTTTTGTCCCTAAGTTGGGAAGATCCTCTGGAGAAGGGAACAGCTGCCCACTCCAGTATTCTTGCCTGGAGAATTTCATGGACAGAGGAGTCTGGGGTACTACAGTCCATGGAGTCACTAAAGAGTCAGACATGATTGAGTGACTAACACTTTCACTTTCATAACAAATTAATGATGAAAAAAGGACCCCATTGATAATCATGAGTTATGGCAAATTATTAATGACCAGTTTGGCACTGAATATTTCTTTAGAATTAGAGTTATATTCAACAGGCTATCCCAGTGGCCACAGCTGAATTCAGCACACCTCAGATCCTCTGAACATTATGCTTTAATCTCACATTTCAAGAAGATTCTTCATTGAAAAACTTTACTTTTCTCAGCCTGGGATTTCATCCTCCAGATATCTTCATGTTAACTCCTTCACTTCCTTAAATTTCTCAAATATCATCTCTTCTAGTTGGCTTTCTCTCTTTTTTAATAATTATGAAAAGAAACAGGCTTTTAAATAAAAAAAAATCAATATGAGACTATATTACAGGATTGGTATTTGTCAACACAAAAAAATTCAAATATGTATCACTGTAGGGTTTAATTAATATCTAGATAATGAATTCATAAAAACTAATAAAGAGTCAAACACAACTATACAAAACCTATAAATAAAATAATTTTGTTCCAAATATCTGTTTTGTAAAATTTCTAATTATTTAATAGTTCCAGAACACCAATACATGAATGAAACTATGCTACTAGCACAAGAAGAAAAGCATACAAGCAAGCTTTGCTGCTTTAAAAAAATTCATCACAGAATTAAACAGATACACATATCAATACATACAAATAACTATATAAGCTAAGTACAAGAGGGATCATAACAGATATCTGAGAAAAGTTTTAAAAAATTGGAGTGGAGGGAGTCCTTCTCATTTTAAGATAGGTTTTTGAAGATTTTCTTTCCATAGAAGGGGATAAATTATTATACATTTTACATTTTGTAAAACTGTTTTTTACCACTGTGATGCAAAAGTAGCCATAAATAATATGTAAATTAAAATGTGTGTATTAATTCCCTGTTGTTATTGTTCAGTCACTAAGTTGTATCTGACTCTTTGCAACCCCATAGACTATAACCCACCAGGCTCCTCTGTCCATGGGGTTTTTGAGGCAAGAATAGTGGAGTAGGTTATACCATTTCCTTCTCCAAGGGATCTTCCTGACCCAGGGATTGAACTCCTGTCTCCTGCATTAGCATGTAGATTCTTTACTACTGAGCCATTAGAGAAACTCTGTATTAATTCCCTTTGCTGATGTAATAAATTACCTCAAACTTCGTCACTTAAGACAATACAAATTTATGATTTTAAATGTCTGGAGGTCTGAAGTCAAGAATCAAAGCATAAGCAAGGTTGCATTCATGTAAAAGGCTTCAAGGGAGGTCCATTTTCTAATATTTTTCGTTTTTCAGTTCTGCCTGCATTTCTAGACACAAGGCCCTTCCTCACACTATCCCTAACCTTTGTTTCCATCATCACATTTCCTATCATTGGCTCTGATCCTTCTTACTTCACTCTTATAAAGATTCTTGTGATTGCATTAAATTACCTAATCTTCAAAAACCTTAATTTTAAATTTAAAGTCCCTTGTACTACATCAGATCAGATCAGATCAGATCAGTCGCTCAGTCATGTCCGACTCTTTGCGACCCCATGAATCGCAGCACGCCAGGCCTCCCTGTCCATCACCAACTCCTGGAGTTCACTGAGACTCACATCCATTGAGTCAGTGATGGCATCCAGCCGTCTCCTCCTCTGTCGTCCCCTTCTCCTCTTGCCCCCAATCCCTCCCAGCATCAGAGTCTTTTCCAATGAGTCAACTCTTCGCATGAGGTGGCCAAAGTACTGGAGTTTCAGCTTTAGCATCATTCCTTCCAAAGAATCCCAGGGCTGATCTTCAGAATGGACTGGTTGGATCTCCTTGCAGTCCAAGGGACTCTCAAGAGTCTTTTCCAACACCACAGTTCAAAAGCATCAATTCTTCATAAGGAATTGATTTTTAATATATGTGTTTCAGGTATACAACATAGTGATTAAATACTATTATAAATTTTTATAGTATTTTTATAAATACTTTTTATAAATTATACTCTAAAGTTATAAAATATTGATTATATTTTATAATATATTGGCTATATTTTACTTTATTGGCAAGGAAAATTATCCACAGGAGTCAGAGATTAGGATGTGGAAATGTTTTGCTGTTGTTGTCATCATTGTTTAAAAATTAATTTGGGGAGGGTGACTATAATTCAACCTACTGCAGTAGAGCTCTGCTCCAGTAAAAACTTATTTATGAAAACAAGTGGCCTGCTTGATTTGGCCTATGAGTCAAAGTTTGGCAAGTCCTCTTTTAAGGATTCAGCTAGAAACACATTTTTGTATTTTACACACACCTAGTATTATAGAAAATTAAATGTTTCATCTTCAAAGAAGGAAAGACAGACATGTGGAAAAATAGTTTCAAGTAGAAATCTGTATTTGTCAATGACTAACAACATGCTAAATGACACAATAAACAAATAGAATCTAATGATTTATATTAGAGTTAATTTTTCTAGGCACATGCTGTATGAAATTATACCCTATAAAATACAGTTATACAATTGTAGGTCATCAGGTCTTAAGCATGTTTCATGTTTCTTTATGTTCATAAAAATACGTACGCACAAACATAATGAGCTAACTTCTGTTCCTCTAATTCAAAATCCTTGTGATAAATTTCTGGATAGGAATTCTCTGCTCAGCCTTCTTTGTATGGGAGCATTTCTTGACAAAACCAAGTTGTGCATTTCAGTCTTTACAACTGGTAGAAATTACCCTAGCTGAGATAAGTTTAAGGTGACCTGAATTTAAAATCAAGGGAGCAAGATTTTTGTGCTCTGTCCATATTCTATGTAAATTGCAGCAACGCAGATTTCCTCTGTTTGTCTAGTTTACTGTTATATAACTAATTCATTAAAAATTTTTGGCTTTGGTAGTAGTTATTCAGGAATTATTTGCCAAATGTATAAAATGCCATTGATATTTTTAAATTTTAGAAATGTGTACCAATAAGAGATTTTTTATAAAAACAATACCAAAGAAGCTAAAACTGTGTCATACACAAATAAATTATTTTGAAATTGATTTTTATTTTCTTGTTAATAAAGTCCATGAAGTCATTCTACACTTATTTACTTCACTAATCATAAATAAGAAAATACTGAGTTTCCAAATGGCTGGAGGAAGCCTGCTATCTTCATAATTCAGGCAGTCAAAAGTGCAGATTAATCAATAGATTCATACTGCTGCCTAATTTTACCACTAATCCTTTTTCAATGGTCTGTATGATCTCCTTTATTTCTCTGCCCTACATATTCAGGGGCCAAATGCTTCTCAGTCTGTAGATTATCAATGCACACATATGCCTGACACTTTAGAAAGTGGAATTTCAGATTAGCTTTTAAATTTCCTAATACTAGCCTTCTTTACAACAGTTGTACTAAGTAAAGGGGGGTGAAAAATAAGCAAAGCATTTGTATAAGAAATTGCAAATGATCTAAAAACACAATAGCATTAGAAAGAATCCTAAAGAGGGAAGGGAACAAGAATAGCCTTTCATTACTGAAGTAAATGCAACCTTGAATATCCATTTATACAGGCCAGCTCAGGATTTCAGATTAAGCAGTGGAGTTTGTGTGGATCATTTTATGTGCAATACTTGTTCTGATGGATGCAATTACTTGAGCATTACAACATTTATTTAGAAAAAAATATCAAATTAAAGTATTATGATTCAAAAATTGCAAGTTCAGAGGCTTTCCTCATGCATAAATGCACAGTACAGCTACAGGATAATTTTGTTTTATGAAGAGACTCCAGAACTGAATCACAGAAGCTAAACTGAACAGCCAAACAGATGCTACTTTGCTGACTCTTGATAATGAGATTAAATGGTTGTATTTAGCTTTCAAGTTTTATAACAAAGTTTAGCTTAGTACGCTAACTTTAGATGTACAGAAATTAAATTTTATGCAGAAAAATTGTTTCAAAATTAAAAAATAATCTTATTTTCTGAATGATTTTATTTTACTGGATTCATCCTTTTTGCCTTCCAACTTTTGGTATTTTAATTGCCTTTGCTTTTTTATCCACATATTAATCCAGGCAATAATACAAATTTTATTTTTATTTGAATAAAAAGTAAGCTGGATAAAATAAGGAGAATAATTTACACGGAATCAAAACTGATAGGTTTTCTCTCTTTCATATTTCACCATCGAGACTGCTTAAGTCATGACCCATACATTATCATTTACATGTATCAGTAGGACTTGTCTGCTCTCCAGAAGTGTGTGCTCTTCCAGGTGGTGCTAGTCGTAAAGAACCCACCTGCTTCTGCAGGAGACATAAGAGACACGGGTTCGATCCCTGAGTTGGGAAGATGTCATGGAGGAAGGCGTGACAACCCACTCAGTATTCTTGCCTGGAGAACCCCATGGGTAGAGGAGCCTGGTGGGCTATAGTCCACAGAGTTACAAAGATCTGGACCTGACAGAATCGACTTAGCATGCACACACGCACACATATAAGTATACGTATATATGTACACACGCATATAATTAATTATCTCTCTGTATACACACACACACACACACAGAGAAAGAATAAAATAATACATGGGTAAAAAGTATTGTTGTCTACCACCCATTCAGGAATCATAGTGAATATAGTTCATAAGCTTTCTCATGGGTAATCATGCCTTGCTATAATTCAGGTTGCTCTAAATTTCCTTCATTAGTAAACACTTTTATTTCTCAGTTTTATGCTTTATACTTTGAAAGCCTGTTGTTGGAAAGAGGTTTTCCTATATAAATTACATTTATGTAGAAAAATTAGTTTTGACTAAAGAATTGCACATGCTTAACACAAATTCAAAGTTTTTACCAGTTTCACAATGCTTTCATAGTGCTTAATATAGTAAGATGTGGGGCTAAATGCTCTGACAAACAATCCTGAATCTCAGTGTCTTAGTAAAACAAATGTCTACTTCTTGCTCAAATTAAAGCCTTACATGTACTACCTACTAATTCAAAAAGTACTATATTTAATAATATTGTTTTATTACAATGAAATATGTATTTAATATATTAATAAAATAAGCATACTATGTACTCTTTAATATATGTATATTTATACATAAAATTGAAGTCATTCTTAAAAAATTAAAATTTTTTAAGCAATAACCTTTATTAATATGAAATGATGTGGTAACTAAAATTGGAATAATACTGTCAAAATACAGTAGTACAGTATAACATTTTTCATATGATTTACTTTCAATAACAAAATATGATAAGTATTTCATGCTATTGTGAAAAATTGATGGTAATACAAGAAAGTATAAGTTTCAAAAGAATAATTTTAATATAGTTCTGCCAGCAAATCACTAGAATTGTGATGGCAGTCTTTTTTTTCAGAAAGAATTATAAAGTTATTGAAAGTCTGAAAATGATGTGGCCAATGTAATTTTTCTATCATAGTAGAAAAGTTTATTCTACCAATAGCTACCCATCAAAAATATGAGAGTAAGTTTACTATTTAGAAATTAAGGTCCAGTGATGCTCACTGAAATGGTACTGGTCATTTTTTAAAGGACTTTTAAGTATGTAGGCATATTGACTTTTTAATCAATCATAAAATCAAAAAATTAATTCACCACAATTTTTAACTAAATTTTCTACATAGTCTCTAAAATCATACATATTTTCCTGATCCTGAAAATATTTGTTGTTAAAATTAGCATAATACCATTTAAATCTAATTCATTAGAATAACAATACCAATACAATTATTAAAAATTATTACACTAAAATTAAAAAAAAAAACTTTGTCTCACTAAGATATAAAGTCAAATAAATTTGTTTTAATGTCACATGAAATTATGCCTCTGTGATGTTATTAGAGTTGAATTTAGGTAGAATAGTTCATTTCATTCTGCTTTCTATATTTAGGAATTGATTTTTCAATTTAATTTTATATTCATGAAAAATACACTACTATGTTTGTATCCTAAAACACAAGTTGTGATTAACTTTTACCCCATTTCTTCCATTCAGTTCCTTTGCTACTTGTAAAGGCAAAAACTAATTTGTTTGGGGATTTTCCATCCATTTTTACTGTATCAATCTATATGACCATGTAATTTTTCTTACTTAGCCTGTTTAAGGTGTGGATACAGATTGACTAATTTATCAAAATATTGAACCACCTAATTTTTACCATCTTTGAATAAATCCCACCTGGTTTATTACCTTTTATAATATAATAGTTTATATTACTGAATTCTACTTGCTAATATTTCAGTTAAAGAGTTTTGAGTCAAGATTCATGAGAGATACTGGTATGTGGTTTCTGTATTTCTTTTCCCTTAGCTTCCCTTCCCTTCCTTTCCTTTCTTCTTTTCTTTCTTTCTTTCATTGTCATTGCCTGATTTTGGTATCAGGTTAACACTAGCTTCATAAAATAAATTTGGAAGCATTCCCTCTGCTTGTATTTTCTAGAAGAGATTGTGCAGATTGGTAATATATCTTTAAACATTTGATGAAGTTATCTTTCAAAACCATCTTGTGTTCAAGATTTCCTTTGGGGTACTTTATTTAAAATACACATTTAATTTTAATAGTTATAAGGCTATTCAAAGTATTATTTTATACTGAATTAGGTAAGTTATGGCACCTTGTGATTTTCGAAGAATTGATCGATATCATATAAATCGTGAAATTGATGTGCATAGAGTTTTTCCTAGTTGTACTTTGATATATTTGAGGCTCATTATAATAATTAATTTCACTTGTGTCTTCTTTTTGCTTTGTCAGTTTTACTAGAGGCTTGTTAACTTTATTACTCTTTTCAAAAGAACAAATTCAGTGTTAGTAATTTTTTTTCTATTTTCTTTTCCATCTCAACAACTTTTGCTCTTATTTTCTTTCCATTTTCTTTAAGTTTATTTTGCTCTTTTTCTAAGTTTCTTTGGTGGGAGCTTAGAGTGTTGACATGAGACATTTTTTCTTTACTAATATAAATATTTAATGTTATATATTTCCTTCTTAGCACTCTTCAGTTCAGTTCAGTCACTCAGTCGTGTCCGACTCTGTGACCCCATGAATTGCAGCATGCCAGCCTCCCTGTCCATCACAAACTGCAGGAGTTCACTCAGACTCACGTCTGTCGAGTCAGTGATGCCATCCAGCCATTTCATTGTCGTCCCCTTCTCCTCCTGCCCCCAATCCCTCCCAGCATCAGAGTCTTTTCTGATGAGTCAACTCTTCGCATGAGGTGGCCAAAGTACTGGAGTTTCAGCTTTAGCATCATTCCTTCCAAAGAACACCCAGGACTGATCTCCTTCAGAATGGACTGGTTGGATCTCCTTGCAGTCCAAGGGACTCTCAAGAGTCTTCTCCAACTCCACAGTTCAAAAGCACCAATTCTTCGGCGCTCAGCCTTCTTCACAGTCCAACTCTCACATCCATACATGACTACTGGAAAAACCATAGCCTTGACTAGATGGATCTTTCTCTTAGCTATGTCAAATTTTTACATGTTGCATAGCATTTTAAATGAATTCAACTTTTCTCATTTTATTTTCTGTTACTCTGGTTATGGTCCATGAGTTGTGTAGAGTTTAATTTAGGTAGATTAATTCATTTCATTCTGCTTTCTATATTTAGGAATTTATTTTTTAATTTAAATTTATATTCATGAAAAATATATTACTATGTTTGTATCCTAAAACCCAAGTTGTGTGTAGCTTTTACCTCATTTCCTCCATTCAGTTCCTTTGCTACTTGTAAAGGCAAAAGCTAATTTGGGGGTTTTCCCTCCATTTTTACTGTACCCATGTGTTGTTCATTTTCCTTTTTGATTTGGTGATGGTTGTTGTTACTGATTCCTACTTTCAGTTTCCATGTGTTGGTCATTTTCCTTTTTGTTTTGGTGGTGGTTGTTGTTACTGATTCTTACTTTCCATCATTGTGGTTGGAAAACTAAATATGATTTCACATTTTTTACATTTGTTAGGTTGTTTTATGACTCAGGATATGGTCTATCTTCATATATGTTCCATGATTACCTGAAAAGAATGAGTATTCTGCTGTTGTTGGGTGGATTGTTCTATAAATGTTAGTTGGATCTTATTGCTTGATGGTTTGTTCAGTTCTTTATATCCTTGCTGATTTTCTAATTGTTTTATCAGTTTTTGAGTAGGGGATACTGACATCTCCAGTTTTATAATTATGGATTTATTTATTCTCCTTTCAGTTCTACCAATGTCAGTTTCATATCAAGTCTTTTCTACACAAAATGATATTTATTCTATTTTTAAAATCAATTCTCTAACAGTTAATACATAGATTCATGTCATTAAGAAATTTCCATTTAAAATAATGCTATGAATATGTGTTAGGGCATTAGGAAGCTGAACTGAATCTAATAATTATCTAATACAGTCTGTTACTGATTACAGGTATTAAATTATACTTTCATGTTATAGCAATGAATTCCAGCTTCAAAAATTTGACTTATTCTGACTCTGAAATTCAGGTAAATTAGAGTTTGCTAAGTGGCTATAAGAAGTTAGACAGTTTATCAAACTGGATAAGACGTGGGACTTAAAGCAGAGTAGAAATATAACTTGCCCTGTGATACTTAATAAGTACATGATATCTAAAGAAGCAGCCAATAGTATCACATGCAAGCTTACATATTACTGAAATAAAGGCCTCTCATTTGCAAATGGCCTTAATATGTTTTATGCCCAGGATTATAGGTAAAATCAACATAGATTTATTCATTACAAGGGTGATTTTAGCCAAAAAGAGTCAGGGTTGTCATATAAAGGAGCAAGAACATAAATATATATTTTTGTCCCCATTATGACCAATATTTTTTCTTTATGATAATTATAATTATAGAAAAACATGCATGTATAACAGAATATAGTAATGGTAGTATATGTATATGTATATAGTATATATGTCTAGTATATAGTATATGTAAGTGAAAGTGAAAGTCGCTCAGCCGTGTCCAACTTTGCGACCGCATGGACTATATAGTCCATGGGATTCTCCAGGCCAGAATACTGGAGTGAATAGCCTTTTCATTCTCCAGGGGATCTTCCCAACACAGGTATCGAACCCAGGTCTCCTGCAAAGCAGACAGATTTTTTACCAGCTGAGCCACTAGGGAAGCCCAATACCAGAGTGGGTTAGGCTATCCCTTCTCCAGAGGACCTTCCTGACTCAGGAATCAAACCAGGGTCTCCTGCATTGCAGGCAGATTCTTTACCAACAGAGCTATCAGGGAAGCATATGGCATATAGTATATAGGAAACAACAACCCATTCCAGTCTTCTTGCCTGGAGAACCCCCATGGAAAGAGGAACCTGGTGGGCTTCAGTCCATGGGGTTGCAGAATCAGACACTTGTGAGTGACTTAAGGTACTTCCCTGGTGGCTCAGACGTTAAAGTGTCTGCCTACAATGCAGGAGACAATCCCTGGGTTCAATCCCTGGGTTGGGAATATCTCTTGGAGAAGGAAATGGCAACCCACTCCAGTACTCTTGCCTGGAAAATCCCATGGACAGAGGAGCCCGGTAGGCTACAGTCCATGGGGTCGCAAAGAGTCAGACACGACTGAGTGACTTCACTTTCAAGCACATTATATATATAGTGTTCTTTGCAATGTATATTTCTCATATACTGATACTTTTATACAATATTTGGTATGAATATATATTTATTATATAAATATACATTTATTTCTAATAAATATATTGTATAGTGCATCTCCAATGTAAATTTCACATAAATAGATTGGTATCTTTATCAAAAGTTAAATTATTAACTGAACAATACCATCAACCAATAAGATCCAACTGACATTTATAAAACAGTTCACCCAACAACAGCAGAGTTTTCATTCTTTTTGAGTAATCATGGAACATATACAAAGAAAGACCATAACTTGCGTTGTTTTACAATTTTTTTGTCACACTCTGGGTCAGTTTTCAAAAATTCAGTAAAATCAATAAAGGATAATAAAATGGAAGAAGTAAAATTATATTAAGTTTTCCAGAACCCATTATCAGGGTTATTACATTTTATAAGGTTCAAATTTTTTATTTTAACTGTGTTTATCATCTACAGAATATGGCCAAATTTGTGACAGCTCTATAAACCTAGATAGTATTATGTTTGTGTGTGTCTGTGTGTGTATGTGATAGTACAGTAATATTCCTAGGTTTAACTTCAAGGTTAAAAAATAATTCAAAATACTTCATAAAAAATGTACTCACAATGAGGAGAAATAACTTTATTGGTGCATGGAAGAAAAATGTTTTCATAAAAGAGCAATCTAAAGGTAACAGCAATCTCTAAGAATCCTGTGACACACTCTATAAATCTTTATAGTTCATTTTTTTCTTCTATCTAAAAAAAAATAAAACCTCACTAACAAAAAAGCCAATGTCATGTGAAAACTCAAAGGAAAAGCAAGACTTTAAAAGAATTTATTTAGATCGTTGTAATTATTTTCAGATTTTTTTAAACCCAGAAATTAATTTCAAATACTATATACAACAATTATAGAAAAAAATATATAATAATTTTTTAATTTGCTGCCTGCTTGGTTTCCTGCACAATGTACAATTTCATGTATATTTCCTTTAGACCATGATTCATTTTCCAACAACATGTATTAATATGTAATTGCTATTTATTAGTTTTTTGTAGCTAAAATTTTCAATAACTAGGTCTTCATTGACCAAACAATAGCTCATATAGGTGTGTGACTGCAGATGAACAGTAGAGACTCTGTGCAGTGGGAAGTGTGCAGCGTAAAGGGAAAGCTGACTTCGTACATATTTTTTACTGCACTACTTTGCCTATTATTTTATTAATTGTTTTAATTTATTTTGTTGATAAATTGATATATCTCAGGGCTTCCCAGGTGGCACTGGTAGTAAAGAACCTGCCTGCCAATGCAAGAGACATAAGAGATGCAGACTGGATCCCTGGGTCTGGAAGATCCTTGGAGGAGAGTATGGCAACACCCACCCAGTATTCTTGCCTACAAATCCCAGGGACAGAGCAGCCTGGTGGGCTACAGTCCATAAGGTTGCAAAGAGCCAGATACAACTAAAGCAACTGAGCATGTGTGCATACATATATATAATCTCGCTTTTTAAATTAACTAATTTTTTTTTAAATAGGATGGATTTTTAGAAATAACTTGGGGACATAACTGAGGATGTTTTTCATACTTTTTAATAGTTAACATATGACTCTAGTTTTAGTACCTCATTTGATAGTCACATCTAACATAAGAATGAGAACTACTGTGCTCTGTTAAAAAATGGTGTTTGGGACCAAAATTCTGGACTATTTCAGGGTTTACCTTGTCCTGACAGGTAAGACTTTGGTAAAAGTATTGAAGCTCTATAAGTTTAAGGTTTCAAATTTACTGACACAGAGATAAAAAATAACATCTAAGTCACAGAATAGTAATCAAATAAATTTACATATGTTTAAGCAATTTGTAAACTGTTAACCAACAATAGCCAGTAAATGCCTTATGTATGTATGTATGTGAAAGTTGCTCAGTCATGTCCAACTCTGACACCCTGGACTGTACAGTTCATGGAATGCTCCAGGCCAGAATACTGGAATGGGTAGCCTTTCCCTTCTCCAGGGGATTTTCCCAACCCAGGGATCAAATCCAGGTCTTCTGCATTGCAGGTGCATTCTTTACCAGGTGAGCCACCAGGGAAGCCCATTAAGTGCTTTATTTATCAACTAAATTCACATGGTTAAAATATAATACAACTATGGACAGGATTCAAGTGGTTACTCACCCAGTAAATTTTTTCATTAAAAAATTTGTCTTTCATTCACCTATAATAATGAAATTGGAGTATACCATTATTCAAATATGATGAAAAATATAAATTATTTTACCCTTGAGCTCAAATATATACTAACACCTATATAGGTGGTACTAATGGAAATAGTGATAGTACTCCATCTAATGAGTTTCAAAGGTAATATTTTCCATTTTAACACTGATAATGAACCTTAGATAATCACAACCCATATAATCACAATGGTGTGATCACTCACCCAGAGACAGACATCCAGGAATGTAAAGTCAAGTGCGACTTAGAAAACATCACTAATAACAAAGCTAGTGGAGCCAATTGAGCTATTTCAAATCCTAAAAGATGATGCTGTGAAAGTGCACTCAATATAGCAGCAAATTTGGAAAATGCAACAGTGGCAACAGGATTGGAAAAGGTCAGTTTTCATTCCAATCCCAAAGAAAGGCAATGCCAAAGAATGCTCATACTACCACACAATTACACTCATCTCACATGCTAGCAAAGTAATGCTCAAAATTCTCCAAGCCAGGCTTCAATAATAGGAGAACTGTGAACTTCCAGATGTTCAAGCTGGTTTTAGAAAAGGCAAAGGAACCAGAGATCAAATTCCCAACATCTGTTGGATCATAAAAAAAGCAAGAGAATTCCAGAAAAACATCTATTTCTGCTTTATTGACTAGGCCAAAGCCTTTGTATGGATCACCACAAACTGTGGAAAATTCTTAAAGAAATGGGAACATTAGACCACCTGACCTGCCTCTTGAGAAATCTGTATGCAGGTCAGGGAGCCACAGTTAGAACTGGACATGGAACAACAGACTGGTTCCAAGTAGGAAAAGGAGTACATCAAGGCTGCATATTGTCACCCTGCTTATTTAACTTATATGCAGAGTACATCATGTGAAATACCTGGCTGGAGGAAGCATAAGCTAGAGTCAAAATTGTCAGGAGAAATATCAATAACCTCAGATATGCAGGTGACACCACCCTTATGGCAGAAAGTGAAGAACTAAAGAGTCTCTTGATGAAAGTGAAAGAGGAGAGTGAAAAGTTTGACTTAAAGCTCAACATTCAGAAAATGAAGATCATGGCATCTGGGCCCATCACTTCATGGCAAACAGATGGGGAAACAGTGGAAACTGTCAGACTTTACTTTTTTGGGCTCCAAAATCACTGCAGATGGTGATTGAAGCCATGAAATTAAAAGATGCTTAGTCCTTGGAAGAAAAGCTATGACCAACCCAGACAGCATATTTAAAAGCAGAGACATTACTTTGCCAACAAACATCCATCTAATCAAGGCTATGGTTTTTTCCAGTAGTCATGCATGAAAGTGAGAGTTGGACTATAAAGAAAACTGAGTGCCAAAGAATTGACGCTTTTGAACTGTGATGTTGGAGAAGACTCTTGAGAGTCCCTTGGACTGCAAGGAGATCCAACTAGTCCATCCTAAAGGAAATTAGTCCTGAATATTCATTGGAAGGACTGATGTTAAACCTGAAACTCCAATACTTTGTCCACCTGATGCAAAGAACTGACTCATTTGAAATGACCCTGATGCTAGGAAGTATTGAAGGCAGGAGGAGAAGGGGACGATAGAGGATGAGATAGTTGGATGGCATCACCAAATTGATGGACACGAGTTTGAGTAAACTCTGGGAGTTGGTGATGGTCCGGGAGGCCTGGTGTGGTGCAGTCCATGGGATCTCAAAGAGTTGGACACAACTGAACGATTGAACTAACTGAGCTGAATGGATCACAATCAAAATTCATTCAACAGACATTTTATTTTTTGAACATGCTTATTCCTAGATAAATTTGACACTATCAGTTTGGGGTATAAGTTTGGATATGCTTATCAGAAATGTTTAGGAGATCCAGGGCTAATATTTTGAACTTTCTAGAAATCTTTAGTTTCTTGCAGAAATAATTATCTATGGGCTGGCTTTTTATTTTCTGACATATAAAATATTAATACATTTTGAATATAATATTTTGATAAAATGGTATAAACATTTTCACTGTATTTGCTTATTGTCCTTAACATTTACATCATTCTTTATCAATAATATATTTTTGAGAGATTTAACAGAGCATAGTTAATTGTATCTGTTAGTGGAGATCAAATGCTTGGTTTCAAATAGTATTTCTAATGTTCCTCGCCTTTTGATTGTTGGTACTTTAGTCAAGTGGCCTAATTGTTTTCTTTTCCTGTTGTCAATCAATAATAAATATAAATACATTGACCATATTCCAGAAAGCAATTTACTTAAGTATTCTATAAGCCTTGGTTTTTTAACATCCAACAATAGGGGGAAAAAATGTACTTACCTCCCAATGTTGTTACAAGTGTTGAAAATATCAGTAACAAATCATGCAGTTAGGATAAGTCCTGTAATAATAAATATGTGCTCAGTAAATAATATATATAACTATGTATACATTTATAACTATTATTATTTTATTATTACTGTTACTGTTATTGAATATTGTTTCTCTTGTTGCTATTATTGCTATTGCTACCACATTTTCTATTTACATGATTCCTTGTTATTTCTGTTAGGTAGTTAGAATAGGAAAAAGGAGTCCATAATGGCAGTGGCTAAAAGACAAAGAATGGAAAAGGCTGTGAAAATAGAACAAAGGAAGGTCCGAGAACCGGAGTGAGGACCTCAGGTAAAACAAAGAGCACTCCTGGCTAGCCCAATTTACATAGGGCAGGCCCAGGGAGAAGAGAAAAATATATAAAGAGGAGCCAAAAGGCCAGGGGCCTCTCTCTCTTCTCTTCACATCTTTTGGGTTGGCATGCCCTCACGCCTCAAGGATGTATTTTCCTTTACTTTCTAAATAAACTGAGCTGTAACAAGGAGCTCTAACACTGGTTCATCCAAGGGCTGTAAAACTGGTCTGTCGCTTCAAATTTTTGTTGTGAAGAGACAGAACTGAGGAAATTACACACTCTCCCAACACTTCTTTTGCATGAGTTGTCCTATTTTTTTTGTTTTCTTCATCCTCACCACTCGAGCCTTCATAACGTGTTTTGGTGATGAAAGGCATTTAGTGTATGTCTCTTTGAATTGCTTCTTCCTGTCCTCTGCTTGTGTTGTGGTGGTGTCAAACACTTTTTTATTTCACTTAGGAACCCACAGCCACACTACAAGACTTTCCCACCTTTTTAAGAATGTCAAAAAAGAAAATGAAGATGAATTATGTCTCAATAGCCTTTTCTATTACCCACTCCAGTGTTCTTGCCTGCAGAATCCTAGGGACAGGGGAGCCTGGTGGGCTGCCGTCTATGGGGTCGCACAGAGTTGGACACGACTGAAGCGACTTAGCAGCAGCAGCAGGAGCAGCAGCCTTTTCTATTAACTGATTACATTTTTAACTGATTGTAAATAGATATAATGAAGACTCCAAAGATCAAAACTACAGTTTTCAGACTTCTTCCATCCTATTACACTTGTGATTATCGTTTAAATCTGTGATTATCATTTACTCTATTATATTTGAAAGTGTATATAAATATAAAATACCACTTAATGTTATAAACCCTCTTGATTGTCATTTCACAATAATCACATATCCCATGTATTTTACCATTATGAAAGATTCACATAATAAATAAAGTGTGTACCTTTTAGTTTCCCCCCCAAAAAAGGATATTAGCTTTAGAATTTAGTCTAGGTCAAATGCTTCTGGAGTGAGGGGAGGATCTCTTTTATTGCTGAGAATGTAAGTTGTAATCATCTTGATGATTATAGTTGCTTGTGTGTGTGTGTATGTGTAGCTTTGTAATGCATTAAGTGGGTGTAGGTATTTCTCTGAATCTGTCCTTATTTTCACTCTGGCCTTTTCCTGCACCATGGTTACTTCCGACTTGTCATTATGATTTCTACCTACTTTCCTTCTACTCAGCATTCCCCAATAATTTCTGATCGCAAGAGGTATTCATTCTTTTTTCTATTAAATTTATTGAGCATATATACTTTTTTACTTTAAGGGATTTTTAGTAGATTTTAAATTTAGATAGACCTAATCTCTCACTTTATTTTGCCTTATTCTTTATTTCTTCAGTAGTGTATCTTGCTTAGTTTTTTAATTCTTAGAAATATTTTAATAAAATATTAACATAAGCCACCAATGAAGTTATTCTAATTAATGATGCCTTATAAAATTAATTAGCTGACATACCTTGACAATCATCCCAACTGTTTTCATGATATATAAAAAGACAGAAAAACTTCCCTGGATATAGACATTGAAAAGTGAAACCATTCACAATAATTTTTTATAAAAAAATACTAGTAAGCAATAAAATTTTAAGAGACAATATGAGATTAAATTATAATTTTGAAGAAAAATGTTTATGAGGTCCTGGCCTTTGTCTCTATTTTGCTTTCTTGTTATTTCTCACTGTTGATTTTATTGCATTTCTCTAGTGGAATGTCAAAAACCTAATGGCATGCATTTATCAGATTCACCTTCAACTGATGTCAGCGTTGTTTCCTTCAAAAGCATCTATAGCACTGTGAAAAGTGTTTTTATAGACAAAATTTCTTGTCTTTTAAAAGTTTTTATGACTGTGGCATACTGTATATCTCATGAAAAGAAGTTTCAAAATATTTCTCCCATGACTTTGCATTATCTTGGTCTTTTATTATTCAGTACAGATCAGATCAGATCAGTCGCTCAGTCATGTCCGATTCTTTGTGACCCCATGAATCACAGCACGCCAGGCCTCCCTGTCCATGACCAACTCCCGGAGTTATTATTCAGTACACTTCCTCCCAATAACTATACTTCACAGACTCAGACTACAATGAAGTAGTTAAAATGCTACTTTGGTAAGTTTTAGTAAGGGCATTGTTGTTTCTTTTAATTTGGTATTAATTTACTAGAGGCATCTACAGACTTCTTTTCTAAGTATGCTCTTCATTTATAAAATAACTATCATATCCTAAAGGCCAGGGAATGAAATTTGTGTAAGTAAATCTTACACATAGAAAGTTGTTTTTTCTTACAATTTGTCTGGGGGATTTCTGTAACTTCTACTTATATTTTCATGGAATAAAGAAAAGAATAATACACTACTATAGATTCCCTCTCTCTCTCCCTGTTTTAGAGCCTCTCTAATTTCTGAGACACAACACATTGAAATTAGGCCAATTAACAAACCTCCAATGCATTTCAAGATCTTTCTGTGTTGTTGGGTGTTGTCATTATAGACATGCCTGAACCTGAACATGTCTGCTCCTGCCCCTAAAAAGGCTCTAAAAAAGCTGTGACCAAGGCCCAGAAGAAGGACGGCAAGAAGCGCAAGCGCAGCCGCAAGGAGAGCTACTCCGTGTACGTGTACAAGGTGCTGAAGCAAGTCCATCCAGTCACCGGCATCTCGTCCAAGGCCATGGGAATCATGAACTCCTTCATCAACGACATTTTCGAGCTCATTGCTGGCGAGGCATTGCGCCTGGCACATTACAACAAGCACTGAACTATCACATCCTGGGGAGCTGGCCAAGCATGCCATGTCCGAGGGCACTAAGGCTGTCACCAAGTATATCAGCTCCAAGTAAATATAATATGCCTAGCCGCTGTTAACGGAGAAGACAATGGCACCCCACTCCAGTACTCTTGCCTGGAAAATCCCATGGACAGAGGGCCTGGTGGGCTGTAGTCCATGGGGTCGCTAAGAGTTGGACACGACTGAGCAACTTCACTTTCACTTTCCAATGGCTTCTTAGTGTTCAAGTGAAAAGACTAATCAGTTTATGTGCCAAACTTCACTGTTATATTTTAAGAAACTGCCACAGTCACTCTAGTCCTTAGGAAACATCGCCCTGATCAATCAGCTGCCCTCAAGATCAAGGCAAGAACCTTACCTTAATCAAGCAAAAAGATTAGGAACTCTAAGGGCTCAGAGGACAGTTAGCATTTTGTAGCAGTAATTTTTTTATTAAATTATGTACACTGCTTTCTTAGACTATGCTACTGCACAATTGATAGACTACAGTACTGTATAAACATAACTTTTACATAGATTGGGAAACTAAAAGACTTGTGTGACTTTATTGCAACATTAACTTTCATGCAGTGCTTTGAAACTGAACCCCCAATATGTCTGAATTATTCTGTATATAATATATATGTAAAAATATGAAAAGTGAAAGTGTTAGTTGTTCGATCATATCTGACTCTTTGTGACCCTATGGACTGTAGCCCACCAGGCTCCTCCGTCCATGGAATTCTCCAGGCAAGAATGCTGGAGTGGGAAGTTATTCCCTTCTCCAGGGATATTCCCAACCCAGGGATCAAACCCTGGTCTCCTGCATTGCAGGCATATTCTTTACCATCTGAGACACCTGGGAAGCCCCATGCATAGATACTGTAACTTATAATATATATTTAGTATACATTCTCTGAGAAATTATACCATGCTTTTGCAATGTGTATTTCAGGTTTAAACTAAAACTTCCTTTTGCTCTATTGACAGTTTAAGTCAAGCTGTAGACAGTGACAATTGAAATACTGATTAATTTTTTCAAGGGCATATATTTCCAATTGGCTTTCTGTTAATAAGAATAAAAATAAACAAACATCAATGATGTTGCTGACTGAATTCTTCTAGAGTTTATTTATTGGCAGTCTATTTCACCTCTTCCATGACAAGGTAAGCTCTTTGCATGCAAAGAATGGTAATTTGCCTATTAATATATGTCTAGAAACTAGAGCTATGTCTGATACATTTGGCAGTTGATAAACATTTACTGAATACAAATTTAATCCTTAAAAAGCCTATTCAAACATTTCAATTTAATTGAGAATACAAGTTAGAAACTTTAAAAACTTTAGAGAAGTTATATTGAATGTGTGCGTGTATGTTAGTCACTCAGTCATGCCCAACTCTTTGCAACTCCATGGACTGTATCCCGCCAGGGTCCTCTGTCCATGGGATTCTCCAGGCAAGAATACTAGAGTGGGTTGCCATTCCCTTCTCCAGGAGATCTACCCAACCCAGGTCTCTTGCATTGCAGGCAGATCCTTTACCATTTGAGCCATGAGGAAAGCACATTTTGAGTGTAGGGGAGAACAAAAGAAATTATAATGATGATAGCTATTTCCCAGCACTCCCCTTTAGCATCCAGTGTCTTTGGTCCCAGATAGATAAAGTGATGGGCCAGATATCTATATGAGAAATGTATTTCTCAAGCTGAGTAAAGCATATACAAATATGGTGTTAATGGTTCCTTCTGAAAAACAGTCAGCCATGTGGTTTCTATCTTGAATAACTAACTAAACACAGAGGAATAGAGTTGTAGCTCAGATAACATCTGAATAGAATAGATGGAGCAACCACTCAATATACAGGTTTGCATATGCATTATCTTTTTACAATTTCCTTATAGATAAATCCCATAAAATATATCTGATCTAATAATATTTCTTAATTCCATATTTAAGCTAATATAATTAAAAATGCCATGAAATGAAATAATCTACTAACCTTAAGCTAGGGAAAGGTTTATTAATACAAGCATATATTCTATCATACAGCTATACTATATATTAATATTACATATATACATAATATATATTGAACTTTGGAGGATACTTTTGACAAAAAAAGTGAAACCTGCACTATACAATTTGAGATACTTAAATTCATGTTGAATCATTTATATTAGAATAAGGACATAGAAAATATTTCTCATAGACAGTAAATGAGTTGAGATAGCACACTAAAAAAGACACTAGTTAAAATTGGCAAAAAAAAAAAAAAAATATATATATATATATATATATAGCTGAAGACAAATGTAAGATAGAAAACGGGAATAAGACCAAAGAAAAGAGATGAAAGAATTTTAATCTTTAATTAAATACTTAATGCTGAATTAACAGTGATCTAATATTAACTTTGAGGTTTTTCTGGTTTGGGAAATAAACTTTACTATTATAGTGTGGAGATTTTTACTTCAGTATTAGTTTCCTTCCAAGTGACAGGAACATTATGGGATATTAGTGAAGTTAAGTTGCTCAGATGTGTCAGACTCTTTGCAATCCCATGGACTGTAACCTACCAGGATCCTCCATCCATGGAATTTTCCAGACAAGAGTACTGGAGTGGGTTGCCATTTCCTTCTCCAGAGGATCTTCCCGACCCAAACACAGTTCTCCCACATTGCAGGCAGACACTTTACCATCTGAGCCATCAGGGGATTATTTGGGATCAATTTGGTTCCAAGATACTAAATAAACTCTTCTCTCTCCCTCTCCTTTCTCTCCCTCTTTCTCTCAGAATTTATGAAAAAATTACCTAAATTACTGCTTTAATAAATAATTACTCAGTGATTTTAACATTAAACAGACAAAATGTAAGGAAACATTTTGCAAAGTGAAATACTAAAATTTTACTGAGCAACACTGTATCAATAATTATTTTTTGTTTAAAAATGGAAATGGGAGGGGCAGGAGTGGGGGTCAGAAGAATCCACAAATGAAATGTCATTATATTTTTGCCTGGAACTGAATGCACAATGGTGAAAGCTGTCTAGAGCCACATTAGACATTACTGACAAAATGGAGGCATGGCCCCAGACCCCTCTCCTCAGGCATGGTCCTGGGATAAAGGAGTTAGGCCTCGTAATTCTGACTTGTCTTTTCCTCTCCTCAGCTGAGTTGACTGAAAAGGAGTATTAAGGTGCTCATTGTTCTTGAGAGGAGCATGAGAAGGCACAAAGCCTTCTGCAGCTGTGCTCAGAAAATAATTCATAATGTTAATCATTGACATTTGTTCAAGGACTTTTACAAAAGAGTGTTCCAGGATGAGCACATAGGCCATAGCTTGAGGCCATGGAAGGGATTGCTATCTGAAGCCTATTTGTGAGGAGAATGTTTATGGCAAATGAGTTTACTGAATTTAGGGCTTAGAAATAATTAAAATAGTTAGAAGTTAAAGATTTAAGGAATGTTGTAAAGTTAGCATATTTTTCTATAGCTTATAGAAGTTAGGAATTTTTAGAGACACTATAGCTAGAAGCATTTTTAAAAGATAGTGAGCTCAGGATGTTAGGGGCAAACAGGATTTAGGAAGATAAGTAGTAAACTAAGAAATGTAGCATGAGTTACAATGTAATCACAAGTTAACTATAGGACACATTAGAGGAGGTAGATAATAGATGATAAGGCTGATTCCGAGAGAATCCCTGAAGCAGGAACTCTGTTTGAAGAATGAAAATGGTTTATGGAGATAATAAATCTGGGAGAGGGGGAACTGAAAATGTCAAACCTCTGGCCTAATGTTTTTGTAAAATATAAAAGAGAATCTTAAACTTGAAAAAATAGGCAGTTCAAAAGAAAACTAAGAGGCTATCTCATTCGCTGACACTGTCCATCTCTTCAGGTTGAATCCCTGGCTGCTAGAGCTGGACTCTGGCAGAAAGCTGCACATAATTCTCTTGTTCTCATTGTCTTAGATTCTCAGTGAAAATGACAGACAAAACTAAAAAAGGTATTGAAAATAAATACAAATTTGATAAATCCTGGCTTTTTTCATATTTCCCATGCTGAAACAACCGTGCACTCTGTGTTTCATTTATTGTCCATTTTCACAGCATGCATCATACTTTAATTTTTTTGCATTAACTATTGAGTCACTTAGCTTCTCAAATCTCATGTAGATGTCTAAGTTTATTTTTCTTTTTTCTTTTTTTGGCTTTCTGGTTTCAAAAGTAGAGAAAGTTTCAGCGAAGGTGGGTAGCTTAGAGATACATCAGAATTTGGGGGTAAATCTTATCTAAAAGTAATTTGCATGCACGAAGAATAATGTGGACAGAACACTTGGAATTTGTCCTGAAACATTAGATCCCTGTGTAGGACTCCAAACCAGACAACAGTTATGGCAAAGAAAAGATATTGCTCAATTTTTTTTTTTTTTTACTATTTTTATCATTAAATTATTGAGCTAATCAGTCAAGTCAAATCTTAGAAGGGTACATTCATCTTTTTTTTTTTTTTTTTCCTTATACGAACTTCTTGGTCAGTCTTTTATTTTTCTGTTACTATTCTATCTATCTAAGTTTGAATCTGTTTAACATAAACACAAATTCCACTTTAAAGAGTAAACTTCAAAGCAATTTAAAAATTAGTAAGCAAAATCTTTTATATTCCTCAAGTGAAACATACAACATGTATGTGGTCCAATCTGAGATTATCCAATAGCACTGAGAGTAGTGTACACAATTGACACCAACAGGAAAGCCTGCTTTTCCTTCACTTCTTCTATGGTAGAAGAAAAATTTGGTGTGTGAACATACATATTTTCATAAGAGAATTTCTCTAAGTTAATCAATGCAGTAGAAAATCCATACTGAATTTAGTTACCATATGTTATTATAAGTTCATTTTCTTAAATGACCCTGTTTAACATGGATTTGAACAGATGGACAGAATTCCTCTGGATGGAAGTCAGCTGAATAATTAAGCCATGACACTTACTTAGCAAAGTGTCTACATGGAGAAATACTAGTTCACCCAAATATCATAGATATCATTTTATACTTTCTTTAATAGATTTTTTATAGCTGAAAATTAGAAATGATTATTGCAATGACTACCATGAAAATTATGGCCACTTGGCTGTTTATAATTAGCAATTTGAAAATTTAATCATCTCAAACCATCTGTTTTTGTTTGTTTGTTTATAATTGTGAATATAAAGTTTATCATCTCTCAAGGATAATGGTTTTAAAAAAAGTAAGAATAAAACTAGAATTGATCTTTGTATTAAATAATTTAAACTTGTTTGGAGTGTTACAGTACAAAGTATGTAATGTAGCAAAAATACACACTGTTACCAATCACTACAATGGGGAGAAAATATATGACGAAATATTCAGTTGAAAGTAAAACACCTCAGGTTTGGTTTTGTTTGAACATTTTCAGTATGGTGGCCAAGTGTTGATGTAAAAGGAATGCAAACCTGTGACTCAAGAAATCTTAGTTCTCACTCTGACACTTTTGTCCTGGACCAAAGTCTGTTCTTCCAGAATGACAGTGAATGGGCAATTTGAGCTCCAGTGTGTCTAGTGATGGCATTAGGAATTTCAGAATACAATTTCTTTCAAGTAAAATATTACTATAATTGATTTGTTACCTTTTATCTAAGAGGTTAGAAATTGCACATTTTATAAATAATTATTTTAACAGATTTGTGGAATAGACTAAGAAATGGAAAAATGCTGAAATGTACTTTTAAAGACATATATATTTATCCTGTGTTGACTTGGTTGAAATAGCAGATATAATGATTTGTATTTATTTATTTATTTTTGTATTAATTTTGTTAGTTAACAGACCTATTGACTGTGGCTAAAAGTTAGATTCATGAATTTCAGACAGAAGACTAATCCTTATAAACATTATCCCTATAAACATTTCCTGAATTTCAGAAAAGGAAGAAAAAAGGGTTACAATCAGTATTTTCTCAGTGTTGCATAAACTTGAAAAATATAAAATTAATTAATTATAGCTTTATCCATTTTAAAAGCGCTGTAA
The DNA here is from genome assembly GCF_055505025.1 of Bos grunniens. Lineage (NCBI taxonomy): Eukaryota > Metazoa > Chordata > Mammalia > Artiodactyla > Bovidae > Bos > Bos grunniens. The sequence goes on along the minus strand of NC_141170.1, from coordinate 109,229,841 downwards.
AAATCACACTGTAGAAATGCATAGTATAAAAGAACAGTTTGTAATTAGTTCTGGAAAAAGGAAACATGACATATAATCAAAAACAGATAATTCTTTAAGCAGTTATTCTGTACTTAGGGTACAGTAAGTACCCAATAATTATTAACTTTCATGATTAATATTTGTTAATAGTGTTCCTCTTTAACATATTTAGAACTATTTTGAAGAAATACATATTTAGATATACAATAAATTTTCTTACAAATGTTGAACTTTTATTAATCATATCTTAGTTTTATTAATACAATTGTATTTTCTAACATCCTAAAATACTGTATTAAAATTAAATACACCTATGTATGTGGCAATACAGACTTGATGGTGCATTTTATGTGGGGAAATTTTCATTCCAAAGCTAAATTTGTTAAGTATGAACTGATATTGATATAATGTTTATTGGTATTTTGCATTCATTTAAAAATACTTTATTCCCAATTACTATTTAATGACCAATTTAATATAAAATACTTTGTTTTTAAATACTGGATGCAAACCTTTAACTAGTTTTATAATTAAAATTTTAAATGTAGTATCATAGTGATGAAAGAGAGTTTTACTTGCCTTTTAAATAATGGAAATTAGAATACCTATGTTACTAACGAACACATGAAAAGATGCTCAACATCACTCATTATCAGAGAAATGCAAATCAAAACCACTATGAGGTACCATTTCACACCAGTCAGAATGGCTGCGATCCAAGTCTACAAATCATAAATGCTGGAGAGGATGTGGAGAAAAGGGAACCCTCTTACACTGCTGGTGGGAATGCAAACTAGTACAGCCACTATGGAGAACAGTGTGGAGATTCCTTAAAAAACTGGAAATAGAACTGCCTTATGATCCAGCAATCCCACTGCTGGGCATACACACTGAGGAAACCAGAAGGGAAAGAGACACGAGTACCCCAATGTTCATCGCAGCACTGTTTATAATAGCCAGGACATGGAAGCAACCTAGATGTCCATCAGCAGATGAATGGATAAGAAAGCCGTGGTACATATACACAATGGAGTATTACTCAGCCATTAAAAAGAATTCATTTGAATCAGTTCTAATGAGGTGGATGAAACTGGAGCCTATTATACAGAGTGAAGTAAGTCAGAAGGAAAAACACCAATACAGTATACTAATGCATATATATGGAATTTAGAAAGATGATAACAATAACCCTGTGTACGAGACAGCAAAAGAGACACTGATGTATGGAACAGTCTTGTGGACTCTGTGGGAGAGGGAGAGGGTGGGAAGATTTGGGAGAATGGCATTGAAACACGTAAAATATCATGTATGAAACGAGATGCCAGTCCAGGTTCAATGCACGATACTGGATGCTTGGGGCTGGTGCACTGGGATGACCCAGAGGGATGGTATGGGGAGGGAGGAGGGAGGAGGGTTCAGGATGGGGAGCACATGTATACCTGTGATGGATTCATTTTGACATTTGGCAAAACTAATACAATTATGTAAAGTTTAAAAATAAAATAAAATTAAAAAAAAAAGAATGGAGAGAAGAGGAACAGAGCAAAAAAAAATAGAATACCTATGTTAATTAATATATATGAATAAGAAAATTAATTGGTATTGGCAAGAGAAGTATGATTTATAAAACCTTTGACTCTCAGTTTTACTGATACTGTCAGTTGTGGATAAAACAAACATACTCTTTTTTTCCTTCCTATTTGTTTTCAAAAAGTAGTTTGGAACAAATTAGATGATGACTACTATTTATTACTGAATGCCTTTCTAGTATAAAATCGATCCTCTCTTTATGATAGTATTATATTTTCCGTATTATGTGGTAATATTTTAAGGGCTTCCACGGTGGCTCAGATGGTAAAGAATCTGCCTGCAATGCAGGAAACCCAGCTTCTGTCCCTGGGTGGAGAAGATCCCCTGGAGAAGGAATCATCAACCCACTCCAGTATTCTTGCCTAGAGAATCCCATGAACAGGAAGGCTGGTGGGCTACAGTCCATGGACTCGCAAATAGTTGGACATGACTGAATGATCTAAGAACACAATATTTATATGTACAATATCTGAAAATCATTATGAATATGCTTCTTAACATGTCACATTAAAATCAACGAGATCTAAAGATTCTTTGTTGTACTTTTCCCAATTTACCCATTTTTGTCAATCTTTTCATTTCATCTGAAAATTATGACAATTTTTCTTTCATAGCATTGAATATTGGTTCCTACAATGTTGAATAATTTTAAAATGCTTATAATCTTACCCTTAGAATGACTAAAATTTTACAAATGTTATGTAAGATTGTCACAGAAGTGAAAAACGGTTTCATTCGGGGAAAGAAGTCTGAATTAATGCAGAAGGTTTTATGAGTCAGAATGCAGTAATTCTTGTTCTATGATCACTTTAATATACATAAAGATTATTCTCAATAAATCAGAACCACTTACTGTAATATTTCATTTGATTCCATGTGTCCTTCTTTCCTGGTTTTCTAAAATAATATCAAACATATATGATAATGCAATATCTAGGATAGATGACATGATAAACTATAAGTTGCACCATGAAATATGGCAACCCAGGCACTCTCACTGCTCAGATGCTACAGTAGAAAGAAGACTTAGAGTTCCTCTGGGGCAATGGATTTTCAGGCATCCACGAAAACCAAGCATTTAAAAAGAAAATCTCTGTTTTCTGCTGTATAACTACAAACCGTATAAAGCAGTTTAAATACTCTTATTTTTGAAGGTCCTGATCTCCAACATTTGGAAATAGATTATTTTCCTGGTCTCATTTTTTCATGATTATTTCAGCATTTGGTTCTGCTTATTATTAATCTTGGCTTGAACTTAGTTTTATCATCATTTTTGGATACTGTAACCATGAGAACTTTTTAACTTACTCTTATGTGATAACTTACATTTGGGTGAAAACTCTACTCAGTCATTAAATTCTAATATGAATGTTATTGAACTTTCTTTAATGTCCATGTACAGAATTTTTTGGGTGTATGTTTTGATGTTTGGATTACTAAATCACTTACCCTTGTAGATTTAACCTAATTCCCCTTTTCCCCCTCTCTATCTCTAGTTATCTTTACATATATTTCTTCACTCTGTACATAGCTTAGGACAAATATTCTCACATACCTTTAACTATTCTGATATTCTCTCTGGTCTAAAATACAATATAATTTAACAAGCTAGTTTACAAGAATGAAAAAGAAAATCAATTTTATATAGTAGTGTCCATAAGTTTTATGTGGTGTCTAATTTTATATAGTGCCCAGGCCTTGTTTGACTATTAAGTTTTACTATTTGTCACATTTAGAGAATTATAAGATATATACAAATATTAAAAATTAATAGGCCTTCAAACAATTTGAACATGAAAAATTATATGATTTATAAATGATTAAAAATGAAATAAATTGTAATGTTTTATGAATCTCATTAAGATCCTAATAAGGCATTTGTAGGGGTTGCTAAGAGTCGGACACAACTGAGCGACTTCACTTTCACTTTTCACTTTCATGCACTGGAGAAGGAAATGGCAACCCACTGCAGTGTTCTTGCCTGGAGAGTCCCAGGGATGGGGGAGCCTAGTGGGCTGCCGTCTATGGGGCTGCACAGAGTCAGACACGACTGAAGCGACTTAGCAGCAGCAGTGTGAGTATATGACCTTGATAAATTATAAAAGTTTTTTAAAATAAAGATAGAATTTTAGTACATAGACTTTTGCTCCTATTGGTAGTGAAAAAACTAGGTGCTGTTTATTAGCCCTAGTGTGAATTATCACTTGGGTTTTGAATTTGCATATCAATAAGAATATCTGTAAATCTATCAGTTTTTATGGATGTATTCTAATTATATAAATGTATATTCTTTTGCTCATTGATAAGTTGGGCACTATTTATGTTGACTACATTTAAATAAGAATTCAATAGGTATAATAATCTTACTTAATTTACTCAGAATTGATCAAAACTCTTGTTATTAAAATAATCGTAGATTATTTTTATGATTTTTTTGCGTGTGTTCTGTCACTCAGTCATGTCTGGCCCTTTGAAACCCCATAGACTGTAGTCTGCCAGGCTCCCCTGTCCATGGGATTCTCCAGGCAAGAATACTAGAATGGGTTGCCATTTCCTCCTCCAGGGGATCTTCCTAACCCAGGGATTAAACCCATGTCTCCTGTGGCTCCTGCATTGGCAGGCAGATTCTTTACGACTGAGCCACCTAGGAGTCCCAGTGATTTTATTGGGTGTAGTCAAGTAGTGTATTTTGATATGACTCCTCTCCTAGTTGGTTGGCAGTTTACAACTCTGTTGTAGATATATGACACCATAATTTCAGGGAAAGATACTAGGTATTGTTTGAAATATATGAGTCAACTTTTCAAAAACAATGAATAACAGTACAAAAACTTCAAACCATGCTATAATTTTAGAAGCAAGATTATATGCTCATGCTTTTGTGTTGATAATATTACAAAAATGTATACTATTGAGGGACTTATTTTACCTAAAAGTTCATTCTTTGTCTTCACAAATGGCTTTTGTAAGCATCACATTGGAATTACAGTCAGGAACTGAAAAAAGAAAACAAAAAAAAGAAAAATGAAACAAAAGCTTAACTCCTGAAAATGAATAGATAAGTATACCAAATCACCAAGAAATTTTGCTTCACTAAATTTCAAGACATAGCAAGTGATTCATGAGGTATTTAAATTAATAACTGATATTTTAAAAAGAAAAAATGTATAAGATGGGAAAACAATATATTCAATGAGCTGAATAAAAAAAGGCAGGATACACCAGGCAAGTTAAATAACAAGAAAGCAGGGATTGAGTTTATCTAACAATCAAAGATAGCACAGAAGCACAGCGGCTGCTACTGACCCCACAGAATTGCGGCCGAGAGGAGCTACCCCACATCCAAGGTCAGGGGCAGCAACCCAGAGCGCCAGTCTGAGACAGTGCAGGAGTGGCTGAGAGGAGCTATCCCATGTCCGAGGTCAGGGGCGGCGACCAAGATGAGCTACCCAAGGCCGAGGTCAGGGGCAGCAGCCAAGAGGTGCAACCCACGTCCATGGAGCAGTGGTTGTGCGGGTGCAGGAGGGCCAAGAGGAGCTACTCTACTTTCAAGGTCAGGAGGGGCAACCTCGTTCAAGGTAATGAGCAGTGGCTGTGCTTTGCTGGAGCAGCTGTGAAGAGAGAATTCACAACCAAGGTAACAGAAACCCAAGTAAAATGATAGGTATTGCAAGAGGGCATCAGAGGGCAGAAACACTGAAACCATAATCACAGAAAACTAGCCAATCTGATCACAAGGACCACAGCTTTGTCTAACTCAATGAAACTAAGCCATGGCCTATAGGGCCAATCAAGACTGGAGGGTCATGGTGGAGAGGTCTGACAGAGTGTGGTCCACTGGAGAAGGGAATGGCAAACCACTTCAGTATTCTTGCCTTGAGAACCCTATGAACAGTATGAAAAGGCAAAGTGATAGGATACTGAAAAAGGAACTCCCCAGGTCAGTAGGTGCCCAATATGCTACTGGAGATCAGTGGAGAAATAACTCCAGAAAGAATGAAGGGATGGAGCCAAAGCAAAAACAATACCCAGTTGTGCGCGTGACTGGTAATAGAAGCAAGGTCTGATGCTGTAAGGAGCAATATTGCATAGGAACCTGGAATGTTAGGTCCATGATACAAGGCAAAATGGAAGTGGTCAAACAGGAGATGGCAAGAGTAAACGTTGACATTCTAGGAACCAGTGAACTAAAATGGACTGGAATGGGTGAATTTAACTCAGATGACCATTATAATTACTACTCTGGACAGGAATCCTGTAGAAGAAATGGAGTAGCCATCATGGTCAAAAAAAGAGTCCAAAATGTAGTACTTAGATGCAATCTCAAAAGCAACAGAATGATCTCTGTCCGCTTCCAAGGCAAACCATTAAATATCACGGTAATCCAAGTCTATGCCCCAACCAGTAACACTGAAGAAGCTGAAGTTGAACGGTTCTATGAAGACCTACAAGACCTTTTAGAACTAACACCCCAAAAAGATGTCCTTTTCATTACATGGGGACTGGAATGCAAAAGTAGGAAGTCAAGAAACACCTGAAGAAACAGGCAAATTTGGCCTTGAAGTACGGATTGAAGCAGGGCAAAGGCTAATAGAGCTTTGCCAAGAGAATGCACTGGTCATAGCAAACACCCTCTTCTGACAACACAAGAGAAGACTCTACACATGGACATCACTAGATGGTCAACACCAAAATCAGATTGATTATATTCTTTGCAGCCAAAGATGGAGAAGCTCTATACAGTCAGCGAAAACAAGACTGGGAGCTGACTGTGGATCAGATCATATACTCCTTATTGCCAAATTCAAACTTAAATTGAAGAAAGTAGGAAAAACCACTATACCATTCAGGTATGACCTATATCAAATCTCTTATGGTTATACAGTGGAAATGAGAAATAGATTTAAGGGACTAGATCTGATAGATAGAGTGCCTGATGATCTATGAACAAAGGTTAGTGGCATTGTACAGGAGACAGGGATCAAGACCATGTCCAAGGAAAGAAATGAAAAAAAGAAAAATGTCTGTCTGAGGAGGCCTTACAAATAGCTGTGAAAAGAAGAGAAGCAAAAAGCAAAGGAGAAAAGAAAAGATATAAGCATCTGAATTCAGAGTTCCAAAGAAGAGCAAGAAGAGATAAGAAAATCTTCCTTAGTGATCAATGCAAAGAAATAGAGGAAAACAACAGAATGGGAAAGACTAGAGATCTCTTCAAGAAAATTAGAGATACCAAGGGGACATCTCATGCAAAGATGGGCTCGATAAAGGACAAAAATGGTATGGACCTAACAGAAGCAGAAGATATTAAGAAGAGGTGGCAAGAATACACAGAAGAACTGTACAAAATAGAGCTTCCTGACCTAGATAATCATGATGGTGTGATCACTCACCTAGAGCCAGACATCCTGGAATGTGAAGTCAAGTGGGTCTTGGAAAGCAGAACTATGAACAAAGCTAGTGGAGGCAATGGAATTCCAGTTAAGCTATTCCAAATCCTGAAAGATGATGCTGTGAAAGTGCTGCACTCAATGTGCCAGCAAATTTGGAAAACTCAGCAGTGGCCACAAAACTGGAAAAGGTCAATTGTCATTCCAATCCCAAAGAAAGGCAATGCCAAACAATGCTCAAACTACCACACAATTGCACTCATCTCACACACTAGTAAAATAATGCTCAAAATTCTCCAAGACAGGCTTCAGCAATATTTGAACCATGAACTTCCAGATGTTTAAGCTGGTTTTAGAAAAGGTAGAGGACCCAGAGGTCAAATTGCCAACATCTGCTGGATCATCAAAAAAAAAGACAGTCCTAGAAAAAACATGTATTTCTCCTTTATTGACTATACCAAAGCCTTGGACTGTGTGGATCACAATAAACTGTGGAAAATTCTGAAAGCGATGGGAATACCATACCACCTGACCTGCCTCTTGAGAAACCTATATGAAGGTTAGGAAGCAACAGTTAGAACTGGACATGGAACAACAGACTGGTTCCAAATAGGAAAAGGAGTATGTCAAGGCTGTATATTGTCACCCTGCTTAACGTATATGCAGAGTACATCATGATAAATGCTGGGCTGGAAGAAGCACAAGCTGGAATCAAGATTGCCTGGAGAAATATTAATAACCTCAGATATGCAGATGACATAACCCTTATGGCAGAAAGTGAAGAGGAACTAAAAAGCCTCTTGATGAAAGTGAAAGAGGAGTTTGAAAAAATTGGCTTAAAGCTCAACATTCAGAAAACTAAGATCATAGCGTCTGATACTTTGGCCACCTCATGGGAAGAGTTGACTCATTGGAAAAGACCCTGATGTTGGGAGGGATTGGGAGAAGGAGGAGAAGGGGACGACAGAGGATGAGATGGCTGAATGACACCACTGACTTGATGAACATGAGTTTGGGTAAAAACCAGGAGTTGGTCATGGACAGGGATGCCTGGTGTGCTGCAATTCATGGGGTTGCAAAGAGTCGGATATGACTGAGTGACTGAACTGAACTGAACTGAACAACCAAAGAAAGATACTTTACATTAAAATGCACAATGCATAATAAAACACAATAGTTAGAAATATTTATTTATTAAGTAACTAATTTCTTGCATCTTCTGATATCTAAAAAATCCCTAAAACCATTAACTGAGACATCTTCTCCTTGTAACTAATGGCAACATTCTGACAGAAGTGTTGACTGCATGTATCCTCCCTTCCCGAAAATTATATATTTACTGACCACCCCTCTACCTCTTTGGAGCTGCTCCTCAGAGCTATCTAAGAGGCTGTGTATTGGGCTGTATTCCTCATTTGGCCCAAAATAAAACTTCAGTCACAACTTTCATATTGTGCATTATTTTATTTTCAGTTGACACTTTCTTCTTTTGTACAAGGGAATGACAAGGAAAAAATATCTCAAGACTTTACTATAAGGAATATATGATAATGCAAGAAAAGGATTTAGCCTAAAGCCAGGAATGTATACATTATTCAGGAATATTAGCTGCTATTATTCAAATAAGAACATTATCTCTTTGTTTAGCTTTTGTTATAGAAATTTTCAAACATTCAAGAGGAGACAAAATTTTTCTTTCTATTTTCCAAAAATCCAGACACAAGACTTATAAAATTTGGGTTTAAAAAGGCATAACTAAAAACAACCAAAGAAAAACTATAAGGTATATATAAAAAGAAATGTAAAACTTTGTGAAATATCTGCAATGCATTTAAGTTATAAACTTAAAATTCACTTGAGAGAAATATCCCTTTATGGGGCTAATTTTGTCTTCTTACTAAAGCTTATAGAAGGCTAAATTTTTCTAAACCTTATCCTCAGACTCAGTATTTACTAAGAGTCTCAAATATGCTAGTCCTGAATTTTTGTTTTTTTAACAAATGGAAACCAAAGTTAACTAGTTTTACATTAACTTGTTTAACTAGTAACAAATAGTTTAACTAGCAACAAATAGTGAAAACTATTTATGTTCCACAGTATTCTGCTGAATTGTAAACTGGTCCCTTCAGGGAAAAATAAATCTAGCAACTCTAGTCTTGGAAATAATTAAAGCAAAAAACTCAGAAGAGCAAAAACTGGGGACAAATAATGAAGAAAGGTGGACAAATAATAAAGAAAGAATCACACATTCTAGTACCAGTTCAGCTATCTATTTTCACTAACCCAATTCTGATTGAATATTCAGAGTTGCCTAAATTCCTGGTTTTTAATATTAATCAATATTAAGTCAAGTCAATTTCAAAAAATGTTTATGCCATTGATAGATTTCTGTAAGTGCTTTAGAGGCTTCATTGCAATCATGTTATCTAGTTGAAAGTTAATTATTAAACATTTATATCATCAACTTCTTATAATAATAAATAGCAGTGGAAAATAAATGAATAGTAGGGTTAATTGCTGTGCTGTGCTTAGTCCCTCAGTCATATCTCTTTTTGACCCCATGGACTGTAGCTTGCCGGGTTCCTCTGTCTGTGGGGATTCTCTAGGCAAGAATTCTGGAGTGGGCTACAATTTCCTCCTTCAGAGGATCTTCCCAACCCAGGGATTCTACCCAGGTCTCCTGCATTGCAGATGGATTCTTTACTACTAGAGCCACCAGAGAAGCCCAGTAAGGTTGATTCAGTTCAGTTCAGTCGCTCAGTAGTGTCCGACTATTTGCAACCCCATGAATCGCAGCACGCCAGGCCTTCCTGTCTATCACCAACTCCTGGAGTTCACTCAGACTCACGTCCATCGAGTCAGTGATGCCATCCAGCCATCTCCTCCTCTGTCATCCCCTTCTCCTCCTGCCCTCAATCCCTCCCAGCATCAGGGTCTTTTCTAATGAGTCAACTCTTCGCATGAGGTGGCCAAAGTACTGGAGTTTCAGCTTTAGCATCATTCCTTCCAAAGAACACCCAGGGCTGATCTCCTTCAGAATGGACTGGTTGGATCTCCTTGCAGTCCAAGGGACTCTCAAGAGTCTTCTCCAACACTACAGTTCAAAAGCATCAATTCTTCAGCACTCAGCCTTCTTCACAGTCCAACTCTCACATCCATACATGACCACTGGAAAAACCATAGCCTTGACTAGACGGACCTTTGTTAGCAAAGTAATGTCTCTGCTTTTGTATATGCTATCTAGGTTGGTCCTAACTTTCCTTCCAAGGAGTAAGCATCTTTTAATTTCATGGCAGCAATCACCATCTGCAGTGATTTTGGAGCTCAAAAAAATAAAGTCTGACACTGTTTCCCCATCTATTTCCCATGAAGTGATGGGACCAGATGCTATGATCTTAGTTTGCTGAATGTTGAGCTTTAAGCCAACTTTTCCACTTTCCTCTTTCACTTTCATCAAGAGGCTTTTTAGTTCCTCTTCACTTTCTGCCATAAAGGTGGTGTCATCTGCATATCTGTGGTTATTGATATTTCTCCTGGCAATCTTGATTCCAGCTTGTGCTTCTTCCAGCCCAGCATTTCTCATGATGTACTCTGCATATAAGTTCAATAAGCAGGGTGATTAGTGAGAACTAATTTTGTTCTTATTTGGCAAAACGGCAACTGAAATTTTGAAAACTCACTGACTAAAGATTAAAATAAAAATAAAACTATTTCATGCTATGCTTTTCCTTCTGATAACCATTTATGAAATCCGTTTCACATGAAATTTCAATCTGGGTCTGTTTTAGATTTTAAAAATCACACTCTATAAGGTGGAAATTAAAAATGTTATTTACCAATAAACACTGAAAAATGGACCTTAAATACTATAACAGTATTTAAATGACAAAATGAAAGATTGTTTTAATAGATATCTATCATTAAAAAATTAGTTAGAAAATATCCTGCTTCTTGTCAGGTAGCAAGCTTATACTTAACATCTTTCCATATGTCTAAATGGAAAATACTCAAATAAACAATTTTTCTTTTCAACTAAACTTTTATTTAAGCAACAGTATTAAAATAAGAACACTGACATCATAATCAACTAAAAGGCAAACTGAAAAACTCAATTAAAATCATATTTTTTAAGGCTGCTACTAGAAATTATTACATGAATTAATTACTACAAAGTTTTAAATTTTTGCTGTTTTAATTTTATTTGTACCTAAATGTTCATGTATATGTTTCTGTGTGTTTTCCAAAGTCACAGATTTTTACTGTGGAGTTTTTAAATGTGACTAATCTATTAGGAGCTCAATAAATATGTGGTGAATAAAATGTGGTTATATCTTAGTAAAATGTATGGAAATATAAAAAATCAGGGTGACATTTATTACCTAGCTTAAAATTATTAAGATCTACATTTTTAGCCCTTAGTAGAGTCTGACTGTGAGTTTGGTGTGATCTTCCTCCAAGTAAGAACATGCTAGACAAAGTAAATTCTCATGTTAGATTTTGAACTCAATTCCTAAGCCACTAAGCACCCTGCCTTTTGTGTCAAAAATGTCTATAGAGCTAATGATCTCTGCCACAGGAAAGAATGTGAAAATTTGGCATTTCTGGTGCTCACATGTTCACCAAGTATGAGTAACATATGTAGGAATTATTAAGATGGAATGTGAGACAGAAAACAGAAGGAGCAAAGTCAGCAGCTGATGGGGACACAGCTAAACAGATGAAAAGTATCACCAACAGTAATCCATCTTGAGTTTGAACTGTACTGTCAATGAAGACCACTTTTAATGAGAAAAGCTAACTTTTCAAGATGATTATGTTTGTTCTTTTATCTTATTCAATTACAAGAGCTCAAGTCTACAAATTTAAAGCTGAATTTTAAATAATGTTCATATGTGTCAATAGATGTTTTACATATTAATGTGCTATATTAACAGACAAAATATAGTGTGCCACATTGCGTTTTAAAGTATTTAACTAAGCATTTTTTCTGGTGGTCTGGTGGCTCAGACAGTAAAGAAACTGCCTACAATGAGGGAGACCTGAATTCGACCCCTGGGTCAGGAAGAACCCACAGAGAAGGGAATGGCAACCCACTCCAGTATTCTTGCCTGGAGAATCCCATGAACAGAGTGGCATGCGGGCTACAGACCATGGTGTCACAAAGAGTAGCACCTGGCTGACCCAGTAAGCAGGCACTAACATATGAGTAAAATAAGCAGTATTTGTATCCTGTTTAGGAAAATATCTTTGATTTATATTGCTTCCTATTAAGGGGCATCCTGGGTGGTGCCAGTGTTAAAGAATCTGCCTACCCATGCAGGAGACATAAGAGACATGGGTTCAATCCCTGGGTTAGGAAGATCCCCTGGAGGAGGAAATGGCAACCCACTCCAATATTCTTGCCTGGAGAATCCCATGGACACACATGGGGTGGCAAAGAGTTGGACAGGACTGAAGCAACTTAGCACGAACACATGCCTCCAATCAAAGGGACCAAATAGAATTAAGTGAAACTGTCAGTAAACATTGACATTAAGCAACAAATTTAGCTCATGTAATCCATACATGCATTTATTCTATATAATATCACAAGTTTAGCAAGATAAAATATGCTGACTTCAGTATTGGTGCCATTCCTAGACTGAAAACTTTGTAAACTGTATGAAGTTTCTATTGAACAAGTGTATTGATACAGAACACTATATATTAGGACAAAGAAAATACCTTTTCCCATAATGAGACAGTTAGTTCAGTTGCTCAGTCTTGACTGACTCTGTGACCCCATGGACTGTAGCATGTCAGGCTTCCTTGTCCATCACCAACTCCTAGAGTTTGCTCAGACTCATGTCCATCAAGTTGGTGCTGTCATCCAACCATCTGATCCTCTGTCGCCCCTTTCTGCTCCTGCCCTCAATGTTTCCCAACATCAGGGTCTTTTCCAATAAGTCAGTTCTTCACATCAGGTGCCAAGTTTTGGAGCTTCAGCCTCAGCCCTTCCAACAAATATTCAGAATTGATTTCCTTGAAGATTGACTGGTTGGATCTCCTTACAGTCCAAGGAACTCTTAAGAGTCTTCTCCAACACCACAGTTCAAAAGCATCAATTCTTTGGCACTCAGCTTTCATTATGTTTCAGCTCTAACGTTCATATGTAACTCCTGGAAAAATCATAGTTTCGACTAAGTGGAACTTTGTCTGCTTTTTAATATGCTGTCTAGGTTGGTCATAGCTTTTCTTCCAAGGAGCAAGTGTCGTTTAATTTTGTGGCTACAGTCACCATCTGTAGTGATTTTGGAGCCCAAGAAAATAAAGTCTGTCACTGTTTCCATTGTTTCTCACCTATTTGTCCTGAAGTGATGGGAATGGATCCCATGATATCAGTAATTTGAATGTTGAGTTTTAAGCCAGCTTTTTCACTCTCCTCTTTCACTTTCATCAAGAGGCTCTTTAGTTCCTCTTCGCTTTCTCCCATGAGGGTGGTGTCATCTGCATATCTGAGGCTACTGATATTTCTCCATGCAGTCTTGATTCTAAATTGTGCTTCATCCAGCCCAGCATTTCACACGATGTACTCTGCATATGTTAAATAAGCAGGGTGACAATATACAGCTTTGACGTACTCCTTTCCCAATTTAGAACCAGACCATTTTTCTATGTCCAGTTCTAACTGTTGCTTCTTGACCTGCATACAGATTTCTCAGGAGGCAGGTAAGGTGGTCTGGTATTCACATTCCTTTAAGAATTTTCCACAGTTTGTTGTGATCCACACAGTCAAAGGCATGAGCATAGTCACTGAAGCAGAAGTAGATTTTTTTTTCCCTAGAATTCTCTTGCTTTTCTATGATCCAGTGGATTGGCAATTTGATTTTTGGTTCCTCTGGCTTTCCTAAATCCAGCTTGAACATATAGAAGTTCTTGGTTACACACTGTTGAAGCCTCACTTAGAGAATTTTGAGCATTACTTTGCTAGTGTATGAGATGAGTGCAATTGTGTGGTAGTTACAACATTCCTGTCAGTCTTTCTTTGGGATGGGAATGAAAACTGTCTTTTTCCAGTCCTGTGGCCACTGCTGAGTTTTCCAGTTTTGCTGGCATGTTGAGTGCAGGACTTTAATAGCACATTGTTTTAGAATTTGGAATAGCTCAGCTGGAATTCCATCACCTCCACTAGCTTTGTTTATAGTGATGCTTTCAAAGGACCACTTGACTTTGCACTCAAAGATGTTTTTGGTTTTAGTCAAGTGATTACAGCATTGTGGTTGTCTGGCTTATTAAGATCTTTTTTGTATAGTTATTCTGTGTATTCTTGCCACCTCTTCTTAATATCTTCTGCTTCTATTAGGTCCATACCATTTCTGTCCTTTATAGAGCCCATCTTTTCATGAAATGTTCCCTTGTTTTCTCTAATTTTCTTTAAGAGAGCTCTAGTCTTTCTGATTCTATTGTTTTCCTTTAGTTTTTATTTTTATTTTTTGCATTGATCACTTAGGAAGGCTTTCTTATCTCTCCCTGCTATTGCTTGCAATTCTGTATTGAGATGGATATATCTTTCCTTTTTCTCATTTGCCTTTTGCTTCTCTTCTTTCTCAGTTATTCCTAAGGCCTCCTTAGACAACCATTTTGCCTTTTTTCATTTCTTCTTCTTGGGGATTGTTTTGATCACCACCTCTGTAGAATGTCATGAACCTCCGTCCATAGTCTGTCTTTCAGATCTAATCCTTTAAATGTATTTGTCACTTTCACTGTATAATAGGGATTTAATTTAGGTCATACATGAAAGAATGGTCTAGTGGTTTTCCCTACTTTCTTCAATTTAAGTCTGAATTTTGCCTAAGGAGTTCATGGTCTGAGTCACAGTCTAAATGACAACAATATGGGACTCCATACATCAGTCTCTTTTTGCCTTCTTCATTCAGCCAGATGACCACATGATAATGTTGCCATAGACCCAGCAACAAAAGCAAGTGTTCAGATTTTTACCTCTGGACATTTACAAACTTTATTTGATGTGTCCTGATCAGAGTCAAGAAGAGAGGCAGTAACAAATGTAACCAATAAGTGTTTTAAAGTTTTTGTCTATATTTAACCATCTGCCTCATTTGGGGTCTGTTTCTATGGACAGGTATGCTTTCTCCTTTCTGAGTTGCATTTTATTGCTTTCAAACATGGTTAGTAATGTTTGTTTAGATGACCCATTTAATTTGAGATTACTGAGGGTCTGGATTTTTTTGTCTTCTAAGGAATATTGCAATTTTTTTTTCCTTGTAGGCAATTAAGTGTTAGCTTGAATTTCAATTATTGTTTTGAAGCTTTGTCAGGGAATGTCTGGGGTTCCCTACCCACTGACAAGTTTTTAGCCTTAATACTAAGCCATGACTTTTACGGAGGGTTTCTGAATTCTACTCCAGCACAATGAAACTCAATTTCGTTATAGCTATGTGAAAGTCTGGAAAACATTTCACTCATATGTTTCAGCTCATTTTTTACCCATATACGTGCTGTTTTACCCATTTTTTTTTGTTTTAGTTTTCAAGAAGCATTCAAAAGGATCTGATGTCCATTTATAGAGCTTTTTTTTCTCTAATGGTCTCTTTTCTCTGAAACTGTCCCTGAAATGTTCAGACATGCCATGATCTCTCCTAAAATCTGATCACTAATTTGGACACTCAGCAAGATTATTGCTTGGGATACTCCTCCTTGCCCTGTGCTCTAGTTTCCCCCAGACACGGAGCCTGAAGGGCAACCAACAGGTTCATCTTGTCTGGTTTAGTTTTCCCAGCAACCACAATAGATTTTTGGCTTTTCAATGTCTGAAAATACTTATTTTAAAAATTTTATTCAAATTTTGGAAAACTGGTTCCTCCAACGTTATCACTGGCCCATGTTGTTGTTGTGCAGTCACCCAGTCATGTCTGACTCTTTGTGACCCTTTGGACTGCAGCACTGCAGGCCTCCCTGCCCCTCGCCATCTTCTGGAGTTTGCCCAAGTTCATGCTCTTTGCATCGGTGATGCTGTCCAGTGACCACATCCTCTGATGCCCTCTTCTCCTTCTGCTCTCAATCTTCCCCAGCATCAGGAACTTTTCCAATGGGTTGTCTGTTCGCATCAGATGAGCAAAATATTGAAGCTGAAGCTTCAGCATCAGTCCTTCCAGCGAAGATTCAGAGTTGATTTCCCTTAAGATTGGCTGTTTTGATCTCCTTGCTGTCCAAGGGACTTTCAGGAGTTTTCTCCAGCACCACAGTTTGAAAGTGTCAATTCTATGGTGCTCTGCCTTCTTTACGGCCCAGCTCTCACACCTGAACATGACCACTGGAAAGAACATAGCCTTGACTATACAAACATTTGTCAGCAGAGTAATATATATTTTTGCTTTTCAACATACTACCTAGGTTTGTCATCGCTTTCCTGCCAAGAAGCAACAATCTTCTGATTTCATGGCTGCAGTCACCATCCGCAGTGATTTTGTAGCCCCAGAAGAGGAAATCTGTCACTACTTCCCCCTTTTCTCCTTCTATTTTCCCTGCAGTAATGGGGGTGGATGCCATGATCTTAGTTTTTGTTGTTGTTGTTTTAATATTTAGTCTTAAGTCGGGTCTTCTACTCTCCTCCTTCAAGAGCCTTCTCAAGAGGCTCATTAGTTCCTCTTTGCTTTCTGCTATTAGAGTGGTATCAGCCACATAACTGAGGTTCTTGATGTTTCTCCTGCCTATGTTGATTCCAGCTTGCATTTCTTATGATGTGCTCAGCATATAGGTTAAACAAACAGGGTAACAGCAGACAGCCCTGTCATACTCCTTTCTGAATCTTGAACCAATCAGTTGTTCCATATAGGGTCCTAACTGTTGCTTCTTGACCCACTTACAAGTTTCTCAGGAGAAAGGTAAGAAGGTCTGGTATTCCCGTCTCTCTAAGAACTTTCCACAGTTTGTCATAATCTACACAGTCAAAGGCTTTAACATAGTAGATGTAACTAGGTAGATGTTTCTGAAATTCCCTTGTTTTCTCTATAGTCCAGCAAATGTTGGTATTTGATCTCTAGTTTCTCTTCTTTGTCTAAACCCAGCTTGGCCATCTGGAAGTTCTTGGTTTGCATAATGCTGAAGCCTAGCATGCAAGTTTTAAGTGTGACCTTACTAGCATGGGAGATGAGTGCAATTGTCAGATGGTTAGCACATTCTTTGGTACCACCCTTCTTGGGAATAGGGATAAGGGTTGACCTTTTTTAGTCCTGTGGCCACTGCTGGGTCCTCCAAATTTGCTGACATTTGCTGTCATGATGAATGCAAAACTTTGATGGCATCATCCTTTAGGGATATGAATAGTTCTGCAGGAATTTCATTGGCTGATCCTTGGTGGCATATACATTCACACGTTGGGATTTTCCAAAAAAGAGCTCATAATGTGTCATTCATTATTTCAACCAAAATCCTTTCTATTTTGTAAATGGCAAATTAATGATCTTAGATGTATACTTGTCATTAAAGCTCTAATGATTATGAAGTTTTGCTCATTATATCATCAATTTTTCCCTGGGTAAAGTTTTACTAGATTAACAGAGAATATACACCTATATATCTACCTATTGTAGATAATCAGATTGCCTATTGTAGATAAGCAGGTTCATTTGTGGTTTTCCTTTCACACAGTCTCCTTACTTGAAAGTCAAAGCTTACCATGACTCATTACTTTTAACACACTCATTCTTTTGCTTCCAAGAAAGTAATTTTCTCCAAGGAAATACACATTTAAAGCTGTGTTGCTTTTGCTTCTAAACTCTTAACATGTTTTAAGTTGTATCCAAGGGATTCTGTTCTATGAAGAGAAGTAAATAGATTTTTATGAAGAGGACAGTAGAACAAATTTAACTGACTCTGAAAATAAGCCTCATTCTGAAAGGCCTCATTCTGAGGGTGAGAGTGGGGAAGATATACTATATTTTACCATTAGGAAGTATATTGTAACAGGTAAAATTTGCATCAAAGTTTTCCCAGTCTTTCGGATGGCACCTATCCTTAAGTGATGCAAGGAATATTGTTGATTTATCCAGAATTATGATTATAAACCAAACTACCACAGTGTCATAGTTAGAGAACATTTTCCTCAGATGTAAATAATGTCTGTCTCATTTGAGGGTTGCTATCTACTATTAGGTTTTGTGTTATCATCACATTAATTTTATTGGGATTTTTAATCAATGCAAAATTTTACTAACATAAAATATATATCTGGTATGGTGAAATCTGAAAGTTTGTTTTATAGACATTGTAGGAAACATGAATTCAGTTATTAATTTGGAAAATTATTCAAAAAAGCCTTAACAATTTTATTGATGATATCTTATGTATGATATAATTTAGCATTTACACATACCCTCCAATAAAACAAAATGTATTTATATTAGAAGACTCAAATAGATCTAATCATTGAATTCAGTTCAGTCTCTCAGTTATGTCTGACTTTTTGCCACCCCATAGACTGCAGCATACCAGGCTTCCGTATTTAGCACCAGTCCCCAGACCTTGTTCAGTCTCAGGTATATGGAGTCATTGATACCATTCAATTATCTCATCCTCTGTCATCCCCTTCTCCTCCTACCTTCAATCTTTCACAGCATCAGGGTCTTTTCTAATGAGTCAGTTCTTCACATCAAGCGGCCAGAGTATTGGAGTTTCAGCTTCAGCATCAGTCCTTCCAATGAATATTCAAGACTCATTTCCTTTAGGATTGAACGGTCTGGTCTCCTGGCAGGCCAGGGGACTGTCAAGAGTCTTTTCCAGCACCACAGTTCAAAAGCATCAATTCTTCACTACTCAGCTTTCTTTATGGTCCAACTCTCACATCCATACATGACTACTGGAAAAACCATAGTTTTGACTAAATGGATCTTTCTTGGCAAACTAATGTCTCTGTTTTTTAATATGTGTCTAGTTTGGACATAGCTTTACTTCCAAGGAGTAAGCATCTTTTAATTTCATGGCTGCAGTCACCATCTGCAGTGATTTTTGAGCCCAAGAAAATAAAATCTGTCACTGTTTCCATTGTTTCCCCATTTTTTTTGTCCTGAAGTGATGGGAATGGATGCCAAGATCTTAGTATTTTGAATGTTGAGTTTTAAGCCAGCTTTTTCACTCTTCTCTTTCACTTTCATCAAGAGGTTTTTTAGTTCCTCTTTGCTTTCTGCCATAAGGGTGAAGTCATCTGCATATCTGAGGTTATTGATATTTCTCCCGGCAATCTTGATTTCAGTTTGTGCTTCATCCAGCCCAGCATTTCTCATGATGTACTCTGCATATAGGTTAAATAAGCAGGGTGACAACATACAGCCTTGACGTACTCCTTTCCCAGTTTGGAACCAGTCTGTTGTTCTATGTCCAGTTCTAACTGTTGCTTCTTGACCTGCATACAGATTTCTCAGGAGGCAGGTAAGGTGGTCTGGTATTCACATTCATTTAAGAATTTTGCACAGTTTGTTGTGATCCACACAAAGGCATTAGCATAGTCAATGAAGCAGATGTTTTTCTCTGGAACTCTTTTGCTTTTTCTATGATCCAGTGGACTTTGGCAATTTGATCTTTGGTTCCTCTGGGTTTTGTAAATCCAGCTTGAACATCTGGAAGTTCTCGGTTCACACACTGTTGAAGCTTCGCTTAGAGAATTTTTAGCATTGCTTTGCTAGTGTATGAGATGAGTGCAATTGTGTGATAGTTTCAAAATTTTTTGGCATAGCCTTTTTTTGGGATTAGAATGAAAACTGACCTTTTCCAGTCCTGTGGCTACTGCTGAGTTTTCCAATTTTGCTGGCATATTGAGTGCAGCACTTTAATAGGACATTATTTTAGAATTTGGAATAGCTCAGCTGGAATTCCATCACCTCCACTAGCTTGTTTATAGTGATGCTTTCAAAGGACCACTTGACTTCACACTCAAAGATGTCTGGTTTTAGTCAAGTGATTACAACATTTATTTGGCTCATTAAGATCTTTTTTGTATAGTTCCTCTGTGTATTGTTGCCACCTCTTCTTAATATCTTCTACTTTTGTTTGGTCCATACAATTTCTGTCCTTTATTATGCTCATCTTCGCATGAAATGTTCCCTTGTTCTCTAATTTTCTTAAAGAAATCTCTAGTCTTTCTGATTCTATTGCTTTCCTCTATTTTTTTTTTTTTTGCATTGATCAGTTAGGAAGGCTTTCTTATCTCTCCTTGCTATTCTTTGGAACTCTGCATTCACATGGATATATTTTTCCTTTTCTCCTTTGCTTTTGCTTCTTTTCTCAGATATTTGTAAGGCCTCCTCAGAGAACATATTTTCCTTTTTGCATTTCTTTTTCTTGGGGTTGGTTTCATGGACTTCTGTTCAGGTGCAAACCTTGGTCCATAGTTCTTCAGGCACTCTTCTTATCAGATCTAATCCCTTGAATCTGCTTGTCACTTCCATTGTATAATAGTATGGGATTTGATTTAGGTCATACCTGAATGGTCTAGTGATTTTCCCTACTTGCTCAATTTAAATCTGAATTTTGTAATAAGGAGTTCATGATATGAGCCACATTCAGCTCCTTGTCTTGTTTTTACTGTTTAAATATGAGCATTATGAACTAATAAAGTGACTTTTATTTTTTAATTAATTTATGTTTCAGAATTAGTTCATGTGTTCTCTTCCTGTGAAACATTTAGCATTTTATCAAATATTTTTCTTAATTCTGAAACATTAAAAGAAAACATAATTAGGGAATAAAGTTAATTTTATTGCATTCCTCTAGAAGACTCTTGACAGTCCCTTGGACTGCAAGGAGATCCAACCAGTCCATTCTGAAGGAGATCAGCCCTGGGATTTCTTTGGAAGGAATGATGCTAAAGCGGAAACTCCAGTACTTTGGCCACCTCATGTGAAGAATTGACTCATTGGAAAAGACTCTGATGTTGGGAGGGATTGGGGGCAGGAGGAGAAGGGGACAACAGAGGATGAGATGGCTGGATGGCATCACTGACTTGATGGATGTGAGTCTGAGTAAACTCCGGGAGTTGGTGATGGACAGGGAGGCCTGGTGTGCTGCGATTCATGGGGTCACAAAGAGTCGGACACGACTGAGCGACTGAACTGAACTGAACTGATTGCTAAGTGATAACTTTATTTTTTTTTGTTTGTTTTGTTTTGTTTTGTTTTTTTCTTTAATAGAAAATTATTTAATTAGTATACATGTGTTCCCCCTCCTGAACCCTCCTCCCTCCTCCCTCCCCACACCATCCCTCTGGGTCATCCCAGTGCACCAGCCCCAAGCATCCAGCATCGTGCATTGAACCTGGACTGGCATCTCATTTCATACATGACGTTTCACATGTTTCAATGCCATTCTCCCAAATCTTCCCACCCTCTCCCTCTCCCACAGAGTCCATAAGACTGTTCTATACATCAGTGTCTCTTTTGCTGTCTCGTACACCGGGTTATTATAAAATTCACCATTTAGAAAACATTTTTCATAATTCCAAACAACTGCTTTATTTTTTAATTTCTATATAATTCAATTATATAGAATCTGAAAGGAAAAATTGATTTCAACTTTGTATTCAAAGAGGTAGAAGAGAAAACAGATGATGATAAATAATTAGACCCAAATGAAAATGAATTGTATGGGGCTTAGTTTTTTGTCTTTACTATGTTGAAACTACATTCCCCAATATTCCTTTTTCACTAATTTTCATGTTAGAATTCATCACAAGATGATTTTGCATGAGATTTATAAGCTTTCCCAATGGCACTAGGTTAAAGTATCTGCCTGACTATGTGGAAGACGAAATAAACCTGGGTTTGATCCCTGGGTCAGGAAAGAAACTTGGAGAAGGAAATGGCAACCCACTCCAGTTTTCTTGACTGGAGAATCCCATGGACAGGGAGCCTAGCAGGCTAGTACATGGGGTCACAAAAGAATTGGACATGACTGAGCACAAGCATGTCTATCTCTCCTGCTCTTTAGGTCAGTTTAGAGTGGCAAGCACTGCTGTATTCTAGCACAGTGTTCCTATCTGTTGCTGTCACTCACCCTGCTCTCCTCCCCGGACACAAGGTGCAAGATGCACAATATATTCTAGTGGTTTTAATGGGCTCTGATTTCCCCTCCTGCTCCAGGTTTTCATGCCCAGCTTTTCTTCCTGACTACCAACTGACTTTCAGAAATTCAGGCCAGTCATGAGATTCAGAGGCTCCAACTCCTCATACATATTTTAACCAGTCCCTGGGTTAATCAAAGTCTGATTCTCATAATAAAACCATTACTCCATATCTCATGGTGTCTCTGCTTCCCTGACTGAAATCTAATCGATACAGAGAGAGATATAGGTATTACTTTACTTGCAAGCCTCAGTTTTCTAACCTGTTATATGTGAAGCTGGCGTGTTCTCAAAGACTTGCTGTGCAATTAATGTTATAAAATATGTATAGCACTTAGGACTGTATCTGTCAGAGTAAACAATATATACAAATTCTGTATAATAAGAATAATGGTAAATATTTACTTGACCTGTTGAATTTAATATTACTTATTTTTTTCTTAAAATGAATACTATATTTGCATATTTAAGCATAAATATCTCATTTCTGCACTTATTTATTTATTGTGGAAGTGGTGTGTGTTACATTTAATTCTAATAAGTCAACTTCCATTTTTATATAGGATAATTTTAAATTGGAATAAAGTCGTATTATAAACATAATTACATGAATAACAAATGATATTTATAATTTTGAGATAAACTAACTCTGATTTGTTTTTCAAATATTTATACTTAGAACTCTTCATGTGAATAAGTAACATTTGATGCAAATGTATTATGTTTATATTTGAAATACTTTATTTCTATTTCCCCCTATAATGATAAATAGAAATATTTATGTAAAAGTACAATATATTCTCAGCTTCCCAAGTGGCTCAGTGGTAAAGAATCTGCTGGCAATGCAGAAGATGCGGATTCAATCCCTGGGTCAGAAAGATTCTTTGGAGAAGGAAATGGCTACTCCACTCTAGTATTCTTGCCTAGGAAATCCCATGGACAGAGGAGCCTGGTGGGCTACTTTCCATGGGCTTTTTAAAGAGTCAGACACAACTTAGTGACTGAACAACAACAATCTATGCTATCTGAAATAAAAAAGAAATTAAAATTTTGCCATTTAAATTTACATTTCTGGACATTTAATACTTGTCCTGGCTTCTGGGTTTTATTATATTCAACTATTGGGATAGTCATTTTTAGAAGTACCTTATTTATAGCATATTCCTTTCTGTTAAGTTTTAATAATCCAAATATTTTGATAGATAAAGTATGTCATTTTCTTTGTTTAAAAAAAAATTCTTTAAGAAAATCTTCAGTTTCAGAACCCCAGAGTGAACTGGCAAAATTCCAAGACTCCTAAAGGAACAATTTACATTTTCTTTTTCAACTTTATACATTAAATATTGTATTAAATTAATTAATTGCAGATTTATTAAACTGTGCTCTAAAGAAATAAATTCCAACCTACATGCCACATTTTTAAAATAAAATATGATAAAACCTTTGATGAAGAAGATGACTACCCAACAAGAGACCATTAGCAATTCCATCTTACACTCTACAAAAAAGCATGCTGTGTGGAAGTGATTGCATTTGAAGTTATTCATACATTTGAATGCAAACTACCCAAGTGTGAAAAATGAGACTTCCATTTGCTATAAAAATAAATTAGCAGGCATTGCTTTGCAGGCAAAACCTTTTGAGCATCTCAATTCATAACTATTCATGGTAACATAAACAGATGACTTTGTTCATACTGTGAACCACTGTATGATATTGTTTTATTCAACATTTCTTTATATCTACCATGAATGTAGGTGACTTGTTTTAGGATGCAATAAAACCACTCTGGTTGTAGAGATCCTGAGGGAAATTATACAATAATGTTACCTACATAACTAATTTTCTTCTTATGAAATCATGATCCCACTACAATTTTAGAGCTAAAGGATATATTGTTTAACATCATCATTCCTATGTTTATATCTCAGAAAATCATAAAAGGTATTTTTTAATATAAAAATACACTTTTTATGCAGGAAGTCCTATGGGAAGATAAGATTTTATTTCTAAATGAAAAGTACCAGGAAGTAAAGGTTGAATAAGTTACATGTAGCTTATTGACACGAAAATTACTTCTTTTAATTTGAAAAAAGTAAATTTCTCTGAGAAATTATCATAACAGTGATCCCACTACATTTTAAGTTAGAGAGGTTATTCAAGAGAAGGATCAAAGATAAATTATTTTGAATTTTTGCATTTTAAAAAACTCCTGGGAAAAATTTAAGAATGCAAAAAAATTACCTTAAGTGTAACAGTTCTTTTTTTTATTTAAATTTATTTATTTTAATTGGAGGCTAATTACTTTACAATATTGTATAGCTTTTGCCATACATCAACATGAATCTGCCACGGGTGTACACATGCTCCCCATCCTGAACCCCCCTCCCACTTTCCTCCTCATACCATCCCTCTGGGTCATCCCAGTGCACCAGCCCCAAGCATCCTGTATCCTGCATCGAACCTGGACTGGCGATTCATTTCTTATATGATATTATACGTGCTTCAATGCCATTCTCCCAAATCATCCCACCATCTCCCTCTCCCATAGAGTCCAAAAGACTGTTCTATACATCTGTGTCTCTTTTGCTGTCTTGGATACAGGGTTATCGTTACCATCTTTCTAAATTCCATATATATGCGTTAGTATACTGTATTGGTGTTTTTCTTTCTGGCTTACTTCACTCTGTATAATAGGCTGAAGTTTCATCCACCTCATTAGAACTGATTCAAATGTATTCTTTTTAATGGCTGAGTAATACTCCATTGTGTATATGTACCACTGCTTTCTTATCCATTCATTTGCTGATAGATGTCTAGATTTCTTCCATGTCCTGGCTATCGTAAACAGTGTTGCATGAGCATTGGGGTACACGTGTCTCTTTCAATTCTGGTTTCCTCAGTGTGTATGCCCAGCAGTGGGATTGCTGGATCATAAGGCAGTTCTATTTCCAGTTTTTTAAGGAATCTCCACATTGTTCTCCATAGTGGCTGTACTAGTTTACATTCCCACGAACAGTGTAAGAGGGATCCCTTTTCTCCACACCCTCTCCAGCATTTATTGCTTGTAGACTTCCAAAATACATGCACTCACATCCATATATTGATTTATCCACTGGAAAAAATATTATGCCATGTAAAGAACAAAAATTTAGAGTTTAAAAAGCTATTTTTGATCCTAATTCAAATGGCTACATAATTTTTCCTTTTAAAACTTAAAACTTGTTTTCTCATCTATAAAATGAAAATAATCAAAACCACCTTCTATGCTTTTGAAGACTGTATTTTAAGGGTTGATTTACAGAATAATTATTGAATTTTTAATTTAGTGCCACATAAGCAGCCACCCAAGATGGGTGGTTCATGGTGGAGAGGTCTGACAGAATGTGGTCCACTGGAGAAGGGAATGGCAAACCAGTATTTTGCCTTGAGAACCCCATGAACAGTATGAAAAGGCAAAATGATAGGATACTGAAAGAGGAACTTCCCAGGTCAGTAGGTGCCCAATATGCTAGTGGAGATCAGTGGAGAAATAACTCCAGAAAGAATGAAGGGATGGAGCCAAAGCAAAAACAATGCCCAGTTGTGGATGTAACTGGTGATAGAAGCAAGGTCTGATGCTGTAAAGAGCAATATTGCATAGGAACCGGGAATGTTAGGTCCATGAATCAAGGCAAATTAGAACTGATCAAACAGGAGATGGCAAGAGCAAATGTCAACATTCTAGGAATCAGCGAACTAAAATGGACTGGAATGGGTGAATTTAACTCAGATGACCATTATATCTACTCCTGTGGGCAGGAATCCCTTAGAGAAATGGAGTAGCCATCATGGTCAACAAAAGAGTCCAAAATGCAGGACTTGGATGCAATATCAAAAATGACAGAATGATCTCTGTTCATTTCCAAGGCAAACCATTCAATATCACAGTAATCCAAGTCTATGCCCCAACCAGTAATGCTGAAGAAGCTGAAGTTGAACGGTTCGACGATGACCTACAAGACCGTTTAGAACTAACACTCAAAAAAGATGTCCTTTTCATTATAGGGACTGGAATGCAAAAGTAGGAAGTCCAGAAACACCCGGAGTAACAGGCAAATTTGGCCTTGGAATACGGAATGAAGCAAGGCAAAGACTAATAGAGTTTCGCCAAAAGAACACACCGGTCATAGCAAACAACTTCTTCCAACAACACAAGAGAAGACTCTACATGTGGACATCACCAGATGGTCAACACCAAAACCAGACTGATTATATTCTTTGCAGCCAAAGCTGGAGAAGCTCTATACAGTCAGCGAAAACAAGACTGGGAGCTGACTGTGATTTAGATCATGAACTCCTTATTGCTAAATCCAGACTTAAATTGAAGAAAGTAGGGAAAACCACTAGACCATTGAGGTATGACCTAAATCAAATCCCTTATGATTATACAGCAGAAGTGAGAAATAGATTTAAGGGATTGATCTGATAGAGTGCCTGATGAACTATGGATGGAGGTTCGTGACATTGTACAGGAGACAGGGATCAAGACTATTCCCATGGAAAAGAAATGCAAAAAGGCAAAATGGCTGTCTGGGGAGGCCTTTCAAATAGCTGTGAAAAGAAGAGAAGCAAAAAGCAAAGGAGAAAAGGAAAGATATAAGCATCTGAAGGCAGAGTTCCAAAGAATAGCAAGAAGAGATAAGAAAGCCTTCCTCAGTGATCAATGAAAAGAAATAGAGGAAAACAACAGAATGGGAAGTACTAGAGATCTCTTCAAGAAAATTAGAGATACCAAGAGAAAATTTCATGCAAAGATGGGCTCGATAAAGGACAGAAGTGGTATGGACCTAGCAGAAGATATTAAGAAGAGGTGGCAAGAACACACAGCAGAACTGTACAAAAAAGATATTCACGACCAAGATAATCACAATGGTGTGATCACTCACCTAGAGCCAGACATCCTGGAATGTGAAGTCAAGTGGGCCTTAGAAAGCATCACTACGAACAAAGCTAGTGGAGGTGATGGAATTCCAGTTGAGCTATTTCAAATCCTGAAAGATGATGCTGTGAAAGTGCTGTAGTCAATATGCCAGCAAATTTGGAAAACTCAGCAGTGGCCACAGGACTGGAAAAGGTCAGTTTTCATTCCAATCCCTAAGAAAGGCAATGCCAAAGAATGCTCCAATTACCACACAATTGCACTCATCTCACACACTAGTAAAGTAATGCTCAAAATTCTCCAAGCCAGGCTTCAGCAATATGTGAACTGTGAACTTACAGATATTCAATCTGGTTTTAGAAAAGGCAGAGGAACCAGAGATCAAATTGCCAACATCCGCTGGATCATGGAAAAAGCAAGAGAGTTCCAGAAAAACATCTATTTATGCTTTATTGACTATGCCAAAACCTTTGACTGTGTGGATCACAATAAACTGTGGGAATTTCTGAAAGAGATGGAAGTACCAGACCACCTGACCTGCCTCTTGAAAATCCTGTATGCAGGTCGGGAAGCAACAGTTAGAACTGGACATGGAACAACAGACTGGTTCCAAATAGGAAAAGGATTACATCAAGGCTGTATATTGTCACCCTACTTATTTAACTTATATACATAGTACATCATGATAAACACTGGGCTGGAAGAAGCACAAGCTGGAATCAAGATTGCTGGGGGAAATATCAATAACCTCTGATATGCAGATGACACCACCCTTTTGGCAGAAAGTGAAGAAGAACTAAAGAGCCTCTTGAGAAAGTGAAAGAGGAGAGTGTAAAAGTTGGCTTAAAGCTCAACATTCAGAAAACGAAGATCATGGCATCTGGTCCCATCACTTCATGGGAAATAGATGGGGAAACAGTGGAAACAGTGTCAGATTTTATTTTGGCTGGCTCCAAAATCACTGCAGATGGTGATTATAGCCAGGAAATTAAAAGAAGCTTACTCCTTGGAAGAAAGTTATGACCAACCTAGATAGCATATTCAAAAGCAGAGATATTACTTTGCCAACAAAGGCCCGTCTAGTCAAGGCTATGGTTTTTCCTGTGGTCATGTATGGATATGAGAGTTGGACTGTGAAGAAAGCTGAGTGTCAAAGAATTGGTGCTTTTGAACTGTGGTGTTGGAGAAGACTCTTGAGAGTCCCTTGGACTGCAAGGAGATCCAACCAGTCCATTCTAAAGGAGATCAGTCCTGGGTGTTCTTTGGAAGGACTGGTGCTAAGGCTGAAACTCCAATACTTTGGCCACCTCATGCGAAGAGTTGACTCATTGGAAAAGACTCTGATGCTGGGAGGGATTGGGGGCAGGAGGAAAAGGGGACGACAGAGGATGAGATGACTGGATGGTGTCACCAACTCGATGGACATGAGTTTGGGTAAACTCTAGGAGTTGGTGATGGACAGGGAGGCCTGGCATGTTGTAATTCATGGTGTCACAAAGAGTCGGACATGTCTGAGCCACTGAACTAAACTGAACCGAACTGAAGCAGTATTATCACATAGATTTTCATCTTTAAATGTTTCTTGGTATTTTTAATATCAAGCACTAATACAGTGTCTTCATATTGAACATCAAGAAATAAGATCCTCAATTAAACAACCATAAGGACATCTCCCTGAGGAGGCAATGGCACCCCACTCCAGTACTCTTCCCTGGAAAATCCCATGGATGGAGGAGCCTGGTGGGCTGTAGTCCATGGGATCGCTAAGTGTCACACATGACTGAGCGAATTCACTTTCACTTTTCACTTTCATGCATTGGAGAAGGAAATGGCAACCTACTCCAGTGTTCTTGCCCAGGGAGACAGGGGAGCCTGTTGGGCTGCCATCTATGGGGTCGCACAGAGTCGGACACGACTGAAGCGACTTAGCAGCAGTAGCAGCAAAGACTTCTCCAAAAGTATTGACTTAAAAAAAAAAAAAAAGAAAACTTACTAAGCAATCTTACAGATGCACCTTTTTCATTAATTAGGCTTAGTGATATATTAATAGCAAGTGTTAATGGCAATTGTTTGGTCGTAAGTGTTCCTAAGGGCAGTAAGCACAACAGCTGTAAGATAAGGGGGTTATCTGCATGCCATAGGTTCCTAGCTATAATATTTTATGGATTAATGGACACTCCGTTGTTTCCGACACTCATACATTACTAAACTTCATTCCCAGGAGAAACAAATTTTTTACCTTAACTGATTTAGCACTGCTTTCTTGAGTACTCTATTTGATGAGGCTAGGCAATGTCTTTTCCCTGCACTTGGAAATAAAAACAACTTCACCTGGACAGTAATGCCTCAGGGTTTTACTCAGAGTTCTTTTTATTTCTAACAAATACTGAAGGTTGATCTGAGTGATATCATGTCCCCCAGAGCTTCTACTCTTGCATTATGTGGGTGATTTGTTGCTTTGCTCTTCTTTTGAAGCCTACTCACAGAAAGACAGTATCCACTTGCTAAAGCTTTTAGTTTTAAAGGGACATAACTTCACCGAAGAAAAACTGCAGTTTGCCAAAATTCAGGTTTGATACTTAGAGCAACTGGTATCAAAACATGGTCTACACCTACATGCTCATAGACTTTTTGATGTCCTAAGTTTCCCCAAACCCAAAACTAAGCAGCAAATTTGAAATTTTCTTGGGCTGGTTTGTTATTGTAAAAATTGGATTCCAAATGTCTCTTTTATGGCCAAAACTCTATACGTTTTCCTAAAGAACAACAACCCCAACTCCATTTATAGGAAGAACCAGATGATACTGACTTCAAGGACTTAAACGAGAGTCTGATGAACCTACCTTCTCTTGGAGATCCCAGTTATGAGATTCCTTTTTTCTTTTTGTATATGAAAGGAAAAGGGATGGCTTTGGTTACTCACCCAAAAACACAAGGACCACCGTCAATCCATAAAATATAGCTGATAACTGATGGCATGTAGATAACCCCCTTATTGTAAAGCTATTATGCTTACTGCCCTTTTGATTAAGACCATCAAGAAAATCACTGTGGGATTCCTTTTAACCATTTTTGTACCTCATGCATTAGAAGCTCTTCTGAATTCTCTACACTGAACATTTATTAGTCAACCATGTGACCTCCTATGAAGACATTTTGTTAACTGCTTTTCATATTACTCTTTTATATCATAGTAACCTTAATCCTGCTACTCTTTTCCCTCTCCATCACTGGTGAAGTCCTTCACAATTGCTTAAAGCTGACGGGCCATTTCCTGACTCTTGTGATCTACAGGAAATACCTTTGATATTTCTGTCTTCTCATGGTTCACTGATGGTTCTTATTTAAAACATGACAATGGCAAATGTTGCATTGGGTATGCTATTGCAGCTCCTTTTGATGTTGTCGAGGGATAATCTTTATCTATTGCTACTTTGGCCCAACAGGATGAATTATATGCTCTTACAGGTTTTCACTTTAGCCAAAAACAAATTTTCAATATAGATTTTGATAGTAGATAAGATTTTGGAATAGCTCATGATTTTGGAATATTGTGGAAGTCACATGTCATTCTTATTTCCAGTGAAAATAAAATTTAGAAAGACCTATATGTTCAAGAATTATAGATATAATATTTTTACTTGCTACTTAAGTGATTACAAGATTCCAGGCCATTATAAACTTGATTCTCTGGAAGTTAAGGAAATCACCTTGCTGATATTTCCAGGAGAAAAGTTGTTGTTCAGTCACTCAGTCACGTTCGACTCTTTGTGACCCCATGGACTGCAGCATGACAGGCTTCCCTGCCTTTTGCTATCTCCTGGAGTTTCCTTAAACTCATATCCATTAGGTCCGTGATGCCATCCAACGATCTCATGCTCTGTCATCCCCTTTTCTCTTGCCTTCAGTCTTGGCCAGTATCAGGGTCTTTTCTAATGAGCTGGCTCTTTGCATCAAGTGGAGTTTCAGCTTCAGCATCGGTCCTTCCAATGAATGTTCAGGACGGATTTCCTTTAGGATGGACTGGTTTGATCTCCTTGCTGATCAATGGACTCTCAAGAGTCTTCTCCAACACTACAGTTCAAAAGCATCAATTCTTCACTGCTCAGTCTTCTTTATGGTCCAACTCTCACATCCATACATGACTACTGGAAAAAAAAGACTATAGCTTTGACTATACTGGCCTTTGTCAGCAAAGTAATGTCTCTGCTTTTTAATATGCTGTCTAGGCTGGTCATAACTTTCCTTCCAAGGAGCAAGCATCTTTTAATCCCATGGCTTTATTCACCATCTGCAGGGATTTTGGAGCCCAAGAAAATAAAGTCTCTCACTGTTTCCATTGTTTCCCTATTTGTCATGAAATGATTGGACTGGATGCCATGATCCTGGTAGTTTGAATGTTGAATTTTAAGCCAGCTTTTTCACTCTTCCCTTTCACTTTCATCAAGAGGCTCTTTACTTCCTCCTCACTTTCTGCTATAAGGGTGGTGTCATCTACATATCTGAGGTTATTGATATTTCTCCCAGCAATCTTGATTCCAGCATGTGCTTCATTTAGCCCAGCATTTCGCATGATGTACTCAGCATATAAGTTAAATAAGCAGGGTGACAATATACAGCCTTGACATACTCCTTTCCCAATTTGGAACCAGTCTGTTGTTCCATGTCAAGTTCTAACTATTGCTTCTTGACCTCCATACAGTTTCTCAGGAGGCACGTAAGGTGGACTGGCATTCCCATCTTTTTTAATAATTTTCTACAGTTTGTTGTGATCCACACAGTCAAAGGCTTTAGTGTAGTCAATGAAGCAGATTTTTTTTTTTTTTTGTATAATGTATTTTAAGATAAGATTGAAGTCTACACTTGCAGACAGATTACTACTTCTTCTATGACTAAAGTCTTTTTGGAAAAGTCATTCTCTACCTAGGAAACCTCTCTCAAACTTCATAGTGACTAAGGAATTAATTTTACTGGCCAGACAAATCTGTGCTGTTTGACTGGTTTTACAATACTTTTGCTGTGCTTATCACCCTAAGACTGTTTTAGATGAATACAACAATGGCATTTTAAGACTCAGTTGGCAACATTTACACAGGTCCTCCATATGCCTTGTGCAAAATTAGTTCTGTCAATCTTTCTAAATGTTAGATACACTCCTTTTGGTGTTTGTAAACGCTCACTCTTTGAGATAATTACAGAACACCCAATGCACTTGGCTCCTTTTTCTTTTGAACCACAACTGATAAAAGGAAATATACTCCAATATTACAAATGCTGATTGCTTCTATAAAAATGACCATGTTTTAGTAGAGCATTCTTTTCAGTTTGCCCTTGAGACTTTAAGCATCACTCCTTGCAACCTGAAGATTTTGTTTATTAGAAAACACACCTGCAGAAAAATTCTCACTCTCACTAGAAAGGTCCCCATCAGGTACTACTAGCCGACATTTCTGCCACCCAAATCCAAAGAACAGATTCTTTGGCCCACATGACATACCTAAGAAAGCACCAAATCTGAGCTAGACCTGCACATTATCTGGTGATCTGAAAGTAATTATTTTTCATATTTGAAGCAGGTGATATCTTATGAGACAGTTTTCCAAACATAGCTGTACCAAGTCTGATGGAAGCTCGTCACTAAATCTTGATGATGACATATCACTTAGGATGATCTCCAATGTGTATTACATTGATAGAGTATGGACTTCAGGTAAAAATACCTGAGAGTTCTTTTTCCTACCCCTCCTTTTCTCTCAAATGTGACCTCAACAATTTTCTTATCTGTACACTTTCCCTCCGGAGACACTGCACCCAGGAAAGTCCTTCCTGACACTGAGGGACAAAAAGCAACTGAAACTACAAAACCTGACTTTGGATCAGTAATGCTTTCAGAGAAAGATCTTAATCAAAAAGAGGAAATGTAAAAGAATTAATACGAAAAAATCCTCAAATAAATAAAGTTGGGAGACCAGAATGGGGAACTCTTACATCCCGCAATGATAGTCTAGGAAGCAGAAAGACACTTCTTCCCTGGGAGGGACTCAGCCAAATAAAAATCCATGAACTCTTTGTTTACTATAGCCCTACCAACTTCCTTTTCCTCTATAAAAGTGTTCTCCTTCAGTGACTGTGTAGGAATTTGCATGTGGCTTGCAAATGATTGCAATTTTCTGCTGATCTTGAATAAACCTAGCTTTGCTGGAGAAATATCTAGCAGTCTTTTTAGTTTATCTGAACAATAGTTTTGTAGAAGTATAGAAAACTTTTCATATCCTTAAGAATCATATAATCTGGCTATTGAAATATGAAAGATTCACACAAAATTATTTCCTAAGAAAATGAGTATAGATTTACATTGCATACCTGAATAAATAAACTATAACTCTAATTAAAAGAATAAGCAGAAAAGTAATAATTTTAGGTCAAATAACTTTCCTCAAACACTGCAGACATTTGACAAACTTAAAGATACATATTTTGCATTTGTGATGATTAAAATATTGGAATATATATGTTATATTTATTTCTATTGCATCATCTTAAAATAAATTTTGGGTAGTGGTCCTATGTCATTTTTAAGTAGAGTGTCTTTGTGAATTCATTAAAAATGTTGCTTGAGGCTTCCCTGGTGACTCAGTGGTAAAGACTCCACCTGCCAGTGCAGAAGATACGAGCTTGATCCCTGGTCTGGAAGATCCCACATGCCGCGGAGCAACTAAGCTCGTGTGCCTCCACTATTGAGCTTGTGCTCTGGAGTCCTGGAGCCACAGCTTTTAAGTCCTTGTGCTGGAATTACTGAATCTGAGCACCGAGAGCCTGTGCTCCACACAAGAGAAGCCACGACAATGAGAAGCCTGAACACTGCAACTTGAGAGCAACCTCCAAGCACCACAACTAGAGAAAAGCCTGTGCAGCAACGAAGACCCAGCAGAGCCAAAAATAAATAAATTAGTCTTAAAAAAGATGACTGATGCATTAACACTATTCTCAGCTTAGCATACAGATCAAAACTTGTAAATACCTTTGCTCTTTATATTCTGAGGGAACAAATAATCTAATAAAAAACAAATTATGTAATATTTCAAAATACAATAAATACTGTAAAAATAAACTCAAAGTAAGAGGAGTAATATGTCCATTAGGCTAATGGTAGGGAAGCAAGCTGCTATTTTTTAAAGCCACTTTATTGATACAAAATGTTTAATAAAATTCAATCTTTTTCAGGTGTCAACTCAAAATATTTTAATAAATGTATAGTTTTGTGCAAACCACAAAAATACAATTTTAGAATATATTTGTGACCTCAAAAAAGGGAAGTTATGTTTACATGCAACCATTCCATTTTCTCACCCCTGCCCAAGGCAAACATAATTGCATGTTATTTCTAAAGATTTTCTTTCTCTAGAAATTTTATGTAAAGGAATTGTAAAAAAGACAGTCTTTTCTATCTGACTTTTTTCACTTCAGATGTTTTTAAGGGTCATCAATATTATGCCATGCAAAACTATTTCATTCTTTTTTAATGCAGAACAGTATACCATAGTGTGAATATATAAACAGCTCTTTGCAGAAAACCCCTTTTCTTATCATTTCAGCAAAGCTATATTGCAACTGATTTCCAACTGAAGCACCCCAAAGCTCTACTCATTTCCAGTACAAGCACATTTATTTTTCTAATTAATTTTTATTGGAATATAGTTAATTTACAATATTGTGTTAGTTTCTGATGAACAGCAAAGTGAATCAGTTATACATATACATGTATCTTTTTTAGATTCTTTTCCCCTATAGGTCCTTACAGAGTGTTGAACAGAATCCCCTGTGCTACAGTAGGTTCTTATTAGTTATCTATTTTATACATAGTAGCATGCATATGTCAATCTAAGTCTTTCAATTTATCCCTCCTCCCTTGTCCCCTGGAAACTGTAAGTTTGTTTTCTATATCTGTGACTCTATTTCCGTTTTGTAAGTAGGTGCATTTGTATCATTTTTTAAAGATTCTACATATAAACAATATCATATATTTGTCTTGCTCTGTCTGACTTACTTGGTCTGACAATATCTAGGTCCATCCATGTCACTTCAAATGACATTATTGTTCTTTTATGGCTGAGTAATATTTCATTTTATATATGTATCACATCTTCTTTATTTTTTCCTCCATTGATGGACATTTAGGTTGCTTCCAAGTCCTGTCTGATGTAGATAGTGCTCCAATGAACATTGGAATACATGCATCTTTTCAAATTATGATTTTCTCTGAATATGCCCAGGAGTGGGATTGCTGAATCATGTATGCATGCGTACTCAGTTGCTTCAATCATGTGTGACTCTATGGGCTGTAAGCCTCCAGTCTCCTCTGTCCATGAGATTCTCCAGGCAAGAATACTGGAGTGAGCTGCCATGCCCTCCTCCAGGGGAATCGTCCTGACCCAGGGACCGAACTCACATCTCTTATGTCTCTTGCATTGGCAGATGGGTTCTTGACCATTTTTCAAATCTTTTAGTCAAACAATACCTTGCCTAACTTATCAGTTCTTTCCATAGGTCAAAGAAGTAGAAATTAAGACTAAGTAATTAAAAAATGACCAGATTTCTTCACTAGCTTCCCCTTAAGTCATCTCCCGAACACTCTGTGTGAACCAGATAACATCTAGAGGAAGACTGGAAGACGTCCACCAGGCTACACCAGTGAGGGGATGGCAAGGGCTCTGACCTTCATCTCAGTAATTAACTGAGACTACTTCTTTTCCTTTAACAGTGCATGGCCAAGCAGAATGTTGGTAGCAAAGGGAAGGTATCTTTAGTAAGAATGCCAGATTGCTGGTATTTTGATTAAAGGTACCTTTCTTTGCTACCAACATTTGTGAGTATGTAATTTATTTTGTAAGTGACAAGCAGCAGGACCCATATTTGACAATAGGTATACCACATTTTGTTTATCCATTCATCATCGATGAACCACTGCATTTTTTCCTTTTTTTTTTTTTTTTAGCATTGTGGGAATTTTATTTGGAAGTGAACTTTTGACTATTAATACAAATGCCAAGAGATACTACACAAAACATCCCCAGGAATTTTTTCATCTTTTTTGAATTGTTCACAAACATTTCCTACACAATCCAACATACAACAGAGAAATGGTACATCTTTTTCTTTCAATTTGCATATAAGGGAAAAGGAAGAATATATATATATATATATATATATATATATATATGTATATATATATTACAAAGCTAAATTAATAGACTCTACCAAACTGACAGTTTAAGTCTATAGGTGAGAAATTATTTAATAAAAATAATCAGAATTTATTTAGAATCAGTCACTTCCATAACTAAGTATTATTCTGATTAATAAAACTTGCCATTAAGCTTCTGGTACATGCTTATACTCCAGCAACCCTCTGGAGCCCTCTGAGATATGCCCTTGAACTCTCTGCTAGAGACCGTTTCAGTAACCCTTGAATCACCACTTACAGACCTCCTTCCTTACTGAGTGGAGAAGGAAATGGCAACCCACTCCAGTATTCTTGCCTGGAGAATTCCATGGACAGAGGAGCCTCGGGCACTACAATCCATGGGGTCACAAAGAGTCAGACACGACTAAGTGACTAACACTACCCCTACTACTACTATATGCTTATACCACTATTTCACTGGTTGTGCTGCTCCCCACCTTGTTCTTCACAATTGCAAACAGAAAATTGCTGAAAAGTAGAGTCAAGCATTTTTTTTTTAAAAGAAAAATCCCCAGCTTATTATAAATATGAATTTGTGGGGGAATTTCCTCCCAAGCAATGGACTTTCAAATCATTAAGAATCACCAGAACTGAGTATGTTAAGATATTTTTCCTAACTCCAAGAAGAGATGTCATTTATCTATATCCAACAGAGGGCTGAAAATTAAACTTAATGTTCCATTTGGGAGTAGGTTGGAGGGAATTCAGCCATTTGAAAAATGACCATCTTAAAAAAAAATGACCACCAAGAATAGGTTCACTAAATTCATTTTAAAATCATAAAATGTTTCTTACAAAAGAGCATTACATTCTGCACTCTGCTCTGAATAGATGCCAATATATAGACTACTGTTACTTTTCCTCCCTGTCCCACCACCCCAAATGTTACAGTGACACAAAGCAAAGTGTTTACAATAATTACATGGGGGGACTTCTTGAAACCACCAACAATGAACAAAAATTAAAATTCACTCACTCTGCTGCTGTTTCAAAATTTCAGTGTTAGTTTTTGCACACCATCCCCCACCCACAACCCTGTTTGTAAGGAACTAAAGCATTACATCTGGTGAACAGCAAAGATTTCACTACACCTCAAATGCAGAACACCTATGAAGCATAGGAATGTTGACTTTTTAAACAGAAGCAGATTAAAAAAAAAAAAATAGCAGGACAACTTCAGTTCTTCACTAGTTTTAGAAAACTTTTCAGAAGATTGCTTAACATATAAAAAAGAAAAAAAAAATCTTGCATTAGAATCCTCCACTATGTGCATACTGCTTCACACTGATTGCTCTGGAGCAAATACTGTGCATTCTGTATCTGGTCTTGTGTTCCTATAATGGTAATGATCTGCTCTTCAGATCATTCAAAAGGCTTATCAATTTTGACAAAGCTCCTGACTCACAACGCATTTGTTTGATTCACCTTTGTCAATAATAGATCCAGCCAAATATTTGGGAATAGTTACACTTGTGTAGTAATAATAAGTCCACAAAGATCACCATATGAGCCACAACCCCCTGCATCAGTTCAGTTCAGTCACTCAGTCGTGTCCGACTCTTTGTGACCCCATGAATTGCAGCACACCAGGCCTCCCTGTCCATCACCAACTCCCGGAGTTCACTCAAACTCATGTCCATCGAGTCAGTGATGCCATCCTGCCATCTCATCCTCTGTTGTCCCCTTCTCCTCCTGCCCCCAATCCATCCCACCATCAGAGTCTTTTCCAATGAGTCAACTCTTCGCATGAGGTGGCCAAAGTACTGGAGTTTCAGCTTTAGCATCATGCCCTCCAAAGAAATCCCAGGGCTGATCTCTTTCAGAATGGACTGGTTGGATCTCCTTGCAGGCCAAGGGACTCTCAAGAGTCTTTTCCAACACCACAGTTCAAAAGTATCAATTCTTCAGCGCTCAGCCTTCTTCACAGTCCAACTCTCACATCCATACATGACCACAGGAAAAACCATAGCCTTGACTAGACGGACCTTTGTTGGCAAAGTAATGTCTCTGCTTTTGAATATGCTATCTAGGTTGGCCATAACTTTCCTTCCAAGGAGAAGTGTCTTTTACTTTCATGGCAGCAATCACCATCTGCAGTGATTCTGGAGCTCCAAAAAATAAAGTCTGACACTGTTTCCACTGTTTCCCCATCTATTTCCCATGAAGTGATGGGACCAGATGCCATGATTTTCATTTTCTGAATGTTGAGCTTTAAGCCAACTTTTTCACTCTCCTCTTTCACTTTCATCAAGAGGATTTTTAGTTCCTCTTCACTTTCTGCCATAAGGGTGGTGTCATCTGCATATCTGAGGTTATTGATATTTCTCCTGGCAATCTGGATTCCAGCTTGTGCTTCTTCCAGCCCAGCGTTTCTCATGATGTATTCTGCATATAAGTTAAATAAGCAGGGTGACAATATACAGCCTTGATGTAATCCTTTTCCTATTTGGAACCAGTATGTTGTTCCATGTCCAGTTCTAACTGTTGCTTCCTGACCTGCATACAGATTTTTCAAGAGTCAGGTCAGGTGGTCTGGTATTCCCATCTCTTTCAGAATTTTCCACAGTTTATTGTGATCCACACTTTCAAAGGCTTTGGCATAGTCAATAAAGCAGAAATCGATGTTTTTCTGGAACTCTCTTGCTTTTTCCATGATCCAGTGGATGTTGGCAATTTGATCTCTGGTTCCTCTGTCTTTTCTAAAACCAGCTTGAAGATCTGGAAGTTCATGGTTCACATATTGCTGAAGCCTGGCTTGGAGAATTTTGAGCATTACTTTACTAGCATGTGAGATGAGTGCAATTGTGCGGTAGTTTGAGCATTCTTTGGCATTGCCTTTCTTTGGGATTGGAATGAAAACTCACCTTTTCCAGTCCTGTGGCCACTGCTGAGTTTTCCAAATTTGCTGGCATATTGACTACAGCACTTTCACAGTATCATCTTTCAGGATTTGAAATAGCTCAACTGGAATTCCATCACCTCCACTAACTTTGTTCATAGAGATGCTTTCTAAGGCCCACTTGACTTCACATTCCAGGATGTCTGGCTCTAGGTCAGTGATCACACCATGGTGATTATCTGGGTCGTGAAGATGTTTTTTGTACAGTTCTTTTGTGTATTCTTGCCACCTCTTCTTAATATCTTCTGCTTCTGTTAGGTCCATACCATTTCTGTCCTTTATCGAGCCCATCTTTGCATGAAATCTCCCCTTGGTATCTCTAATTTTCTTGAAGAGATCTCTAGTCTTTCCCATTCTGTTATTTTCCTCTACTTCTTTGCACTGATCGCTGAGGAAGGCTTTCTTATCTCTTCTTGCTATTCTTTGGAACTCTGCATTCATATGCTTATATCTTTCCTTTTCTCCTTTGCTTTTCACTCCTCTTCTTTTCACAGCTATTTGTAAGGCCTCCCCAGACAGCCATTTTGCTTTTTTGCATTTCTTTTCCATGGGGATGGTCTTGATCCCTGTCTCCTGTACAATGTCATGAATCTTAGTCCATAGTTCATTGGATACTCTATCTATCAAATCTAGGCCCTTAAATCTATTTCTCACTTCTACTGTATAATCATAAGGGATTTTATTTAGGTCATACCTGAATGGTCTAGTGGTTTTCCCTACTTTCTGAGAGTATATTTGTATGCTAATAGAAATGCCTCAGGAGAAAAGAAAGTCTGAATATATAAAGAAGAGGAGCTTCAGTGTCTGCTCTGACAGAAAAATACTTGGAGATCATCATTCTGTCCTTACAAGAGAAAGGTCAATCTAAAAATAAGCAATGTTTCTTGGAATCATCAGAGAACTGAGGTCACAAGGTAAATGACCCCTCTGAAATCTGTAGAGCTGGGCAAATCCAGTTCTCACTGAGATCTGCTTACCTAGAATGGAAGCCGCTGAAACCACGGCTGGTGGGAACACTGAAACGATCATTTTTCTGAACTGTGGGAGGCTGGATGTGCATTAGTATGCAAGATAACACTCTTGAGTGACACAGTCTGGGGAGGTAACATCAAAATTCTGTAGGTTTTACCTCCAGGAGCCCCATCACGTTCACATAGTGAAGGGCCAAAAAAGATCTCTTCCTGTCTCTGTCAAGCAGAGAGGAAGCAGTAATCATTTGAAATATACCAGCTCTATCAGAAAAATCTCACTCTCCAGGAGGAGTCTTTATCAGGAGTCTTTATCAGGGCAGTATCTCACCTTTCCTGGACCCCATTTTCCTAAATGAGGCTTCTAATCTCATCACAGAGGGTCAGTTTTAGAAACATTTGTGAAGGTCACAACTGAGAGACAGAGGCTCTCAATCTTAAAAGACTAAGATTTAATCATGTTTTGAGAACTCTTTCCTTACCCCATACCTTATCATAATATCAACAACTCCAGTAGGAAAGTGGGTTACAGCTGGCAGAGTTGCAAGATACAAATTGTGTTTAAAGTGGTATCCTCAGGGAAACTCAAAGGCAACAGGAGAAGTGAGGACACAGCAGTAAACTGAGGCTCTGGCATATATGGCTACAGCAGATGTTAAATACAGCCTGTCAGGTAGTTAGATTGGGGAAAAGGAGTCCAGAATGGCGGTGGCTAAAAGACAAGACAGGGAAAAGCCCTCAAAAAATAGAACAAAGGAAGGTCTGAGGACCAGAGTGAGGACCTCAGGTAGAGAAAACAGCACTCCTGGCTAGCCTAGTTTACATAAGGCAGGCCCAGGGGAAGGAGAAAAATATATAAAAAGAGCAGCCAAAGGACCAGGGGTCTCTCTCTCTCTCCTGTGTGCACCCACTCTCTGTCTCTGTCTCTCTATTCTCTTTGCATCTTTTGGCTCAGCATGCCCCCATGCCTCGAGGATGTATTTTCCTTTATTTTCTAAATAAAACTGATCTGTCCAAGAACTATAACACGGACTGTCCAAGAGCTGTGATGCGCCAAGGGCTTTAGTCCGTCGCTTCAAATCTTTGTTGTGACGAGACAGAACCGAGGAGATTACACTCCCCCAACATCTGTGGTGCCCTGACTCCCATTTAAGCTGCTGAAACAACCTCAGCACAGCCCCTTCATGGAAGAGGCCAAACACTGCAGAAGCCCAACTTGGCAAAAGCTCCTGCTGTGGAAACTGAATGTGAAGAAAACCCAGTGCAGGGGAAGTGACAAGAAGCCCAACGTGCTGGAAATCGGGACAGAGAAAAAACGGACTCAGCAGAAAGCTCATGCGGCTCAGTCTCAGATTCCAGAAGACCTCTGGTTAAGGTAGGAGGTCCTCGCTCCCATGGCTGGAGGGACATATGCCTAACAAAATCTTAATTCCTTTACAATCTCTCATTTCTTGTTTCCTCAAATCCCTCCGTGAACAGGCAGGCGGCAGTGGGTGCAATTGAGGGATTCTGGAGAGGCTACTCCTTGGTATGTCTCAAAGGCGCTATCTGCTGAGCCCCAGTAGCTGTTACACAAGCCGGTGGGGGTTCTTCTGTCCTTACTCTTCTTTGTGCCAAAGATCAGGCCAATGAAAACTGTAAGCACAGGTCACGTATTTAGCAGATTTCCAGCAGGCTATGAAGGGGATT
The DNA here is from genome assembly GCF_055505025.1 of Bos grunniens. Lineage (NCBI taxonomy): Eukaryota > Metazoa > Chordata > Mammalia > Artiodactyla > Bovidae > Bos > Bos grunniens. The sequence goes on along the minus strand of NC_141170.1, from coordinate 109,188,010 downwards.
TCTCGACATGTTTTTCCCACTGCTTTTCCCTCCTGCCCTTCAGCTCTCTCCCAGGACTTGAGCCCGACCAAAACCCATGGTACATGGCTTCAGGACCTAATGAAGCTCAAGCTCTGATGTCTCATTGCAAAAATTCAGTGAGAGACAAAGCTATAGGTAAGAGGTGGATTTGTTAGGATTCAGAGAGAAAAACACTCTGCAGCATGTGGGCTATTGCAGAGGGCAAATGTTTCCACCATGGAATGTGGTGTGGCTAGGTTTTGCTTTTGGGGTGAATTCATATGCTAATGAGTGGGAGGATCATCCCAACCATTGGGGAACCACTCACTCCTCCATTTTTTGACAGTGCCTTGGAGTTGTCCTGCCCCCTCTGGCTGTCATTCAGCTTACAGATTGGGGATTGAGGTTTACTTGAATTTGACTTGTCCTCTTGGACCCAATTGATTTTGACTGGTTTAGGTTATGCCCTTGCTCTATATCATTCTTTCAGAAGTTGTGCCCTGCCCCCCTTCCCTCCTGTTTCATGCTATTTTCCTGAGCCCCATCTGGGCCCACGATGTTGCCTCTACAATCGTCTGGAGGGACAAGATGGCTCTTGGGAGGGAAATGTTGTATAATATCTAATCCCTCTAGATATTCAGGCCTTCATTTTCCATGTTTCCTACAACATGTGCAACATCAGCATCTCTCAGTGAACCTGCTAGGGCAGGTGACAGGCACATAACGTCTGTGAGAAGTCAATCTGTTGGCATCCCTTCAAAGACAATTGGGCTTCCAGGGATAATTAGGCTGCCACTTTGGGAGTTAGCCCTGTAGGCCATTTGGGCCCAAACCCTTCCTACCTTTCTCCGAAAGTTACAAACATACCCCAGGATCAGATCTCCATTCCACTTTTATGGAACATCTAGTCTGTTGCCTCTTAACAAATTTGTTCTTAAGCCAATTACTAACTCCTACAACCAGGACCCTGACCCCTTGTAAGCAACATTGCTCCACTCCACCTATTATTAAAATACTTTAATGCCCCTAATAGGGCCAGATAACCCACTCCTTTGTCTTTGCTTCTGTTATTACTGAAAGTGAGTCTATGAAAACCAAATGTTTACCACTGGAGACACCTCAACCTGCTCTTGTAGAGAACTAGGGGAGGAAATCAGTGACTTACATTCCCTTAGAGCAGTAAGAGGATACGGCTTATGGCTGCTTCACCAGGTTCCCAGTCTCAGGACACAGACTTGGATTGCTTTACATCAGGGTATCCATTCCCATCCCTGGTGAACAAACTGGCAATGAGTTAAATTTACAACCCCTTAATCCTACCCAGCACTGGTCACACTGGAGACCTTGGGGACACCCAACTCCAGTCTGGGGGTCCCAGGAGGTCAACCTGCCTTGACTTGCCTAGTAATCTGGTCCTCAAAATGTTGTCATGCCTCAGCCTGCTCAGGGATCCGCCAGTCCAGGGGTCCCAAGAGATCATCACGCCTTGACCTGCCCAGGGACCCAATTCTCTGGAGGCCAAGCTGCCTCGACCTGCCTGGGGATTCGATCTCCAGGAGGATGTCATGCCTCAACCTGCCTGGGTATCTGCACCTTGATCCAGGGACACCTGGCTCTCAGGTTGCAACAGTACTGGGTAGGATAAGCTTCAGAAAGACTCACCCCTAAGGAAGTCCACCCATGGAGATAGAAGGAGGCCTATTAGTCTCTTCTTTTTCTTTTCCTCCCTGTCAAGACTGTCTTTCAGATGTGAAATAACCAATCCACTTCCCAGCAGATGCCCTTGAGATGCATCCTTGATAACTGGAAGCTGTTCGATCCTCAAACTCTAAGGAGAAGTCGCTTAAAATTCTTTTGTGCCACTGCGTGGCCAGTATCCTCTGGGGGATGAGGAACACTGGCCTGTGGATGGGAGTTTAAATTACAATACCATCCTCCAGCTAGAATTATTATGCAAAAGACAAGGGAAATGGACAGAGATCCCATATGTCCAAATTTTCTTCCAACTAAGAGATATGAAGGAACTCTGTCTTAAGTATGGGATTGTTGTGTGCCCTAAAAGTGAGCCTACTAGGCAAATCATGTTAGGTACAGGCAACCAAGGGAAGGAACCCCCCCATGAAGGCTCACATCCCATGCCCCCTGAAGAGACTGGAGCCTCCTACAGCTCCTGAGTTACCTGGGCTCCTTCCTTGTATCCAAACATGCCCCCATATCTGGGAGCACCCCCTCCACAAAAGCCTACTCGAGTATGTCCCTTAGTTGAAACTGGAGGAGAATTTGGACCAACCCGGGTTCATAAGCCATTCTCCCTCTTAGAACTAAGACAGATCAAACAAGACCTGGGAAGCTTTACAGATGACACAGGCAACTATATAGATATATTCCAACACATCACCTTGGCCTTTGACTTGATGTAGAAGGACATCATGGTCATCATACTTAGTCAAACTTTATCTGAACCTGAGCATACTAGGGTCCCGAAGAAGCCCGAAGGTATGCAATGGGGCTTCACATGTCAAGTGATAAAGACTCAGTAGGGGAAACTGCAGTCCCCTCTTTGGATTCTAATTGAAATTATAATGACCCTGAGCACATCTGGGAAAGGGATCATTTTCTGATCTGTGTGAAGGCAGGACTGAAAGCAGCCCATCAAAAAGTAATTAGCTATGCCCGGGTCTCAGCAATAACTCAGGAGCCCAATGAGAACCCTATTGCCTTTCTGGAAAGGCTAAAAGAGGCCCTCCAAAAGTTTACCAGTCTGGACTTATACTCTTACGAGGGACAGGTGATTTTAAAGGACAAATTCCTGTCCCAGTGTGCCTCAGACATCAGGATAAAGTTACAACATCTACAGTAGCAGGACCCTGATGCCTCTTTAGATGAGATGGCCCAGACAGCCACCAATACCTTTTATAAGAGAAAACAGGAGAAGAAGGCCAAGGCCCAGGAAAGGGAGAAAAAGCAAAAGACGAGGCATGCCCAGATGCTGGCCACCCTCCAGGGAAGTCCTATGGCAAACCCTGAGTCCTTGAAGGACAAGGCACAAGCCAAATGCTTAATCTGTAGATAGGTGGGGCATTGGACTAAAGAATATCCAAACCATGACAAGTCTCCTAAAACGACTTACTACAAATGCCATCAACTGACTTTAGGTGGCACTCTGCCCTCGGGACCCAAGAGCCTCAAGGTCAAGAGTCAAGCCTTCCCTCATGATGGTTCAATAGGACTGAAACTGCCCACTACAGCCAGCCCACCTGTCACAGATAACCATCACGGGGCTGGAGCCAAGGGTGCAACTGGATATGGCAGGTAGGTCCGAGAATTTCTTGGTTTACACAGGGGCTATCTACTCTGTCCTGACCACCTACTCCAGAGCCTTCTCCTCCCAAATCTGCACCATTTGGGGTGCTACAGGTAAAATAATTACAAAAAGATTCACCTGAACAGTTTGTTGCTTAGATGGATAAATATTTTCCCACCAGTTTCTAGTGGTTCCTGACTGTCCTCCTCCCTTATTGGGAAGAAATCTTCCCCCTGCCTTTGAAACCTTGCAGCTCTTACAGTCCTGATAGAAGATGCTTTAAAACTCTCTTCTGAGGGCAAACTATTTTTACCAGCCACCAAGTGAAACAATTCCTAAATGGGAGAGGCCATTTATGGATGTCTGATTGAAGAATCCTCAGATATCAAGTAGTGATGATGGAAAATCCAGGCCTGAGTACATCCCCTTGTGAGGTTCTTAATCCATCCACCCTCCTGCCTACCCTTGAGGGCTCTCTCCCCTTTCACTGTTGCCTAGAAACCTTAGACCACTGGACAAAACCCCGAGAGGGATTGTCAGAAGATCCTCTGACCAATCCTGAGGAAATCTGGTACACTGATGGAAGCAGCTTTGTCTTGGATGGAAAAAGAAGAGCTGGATATGCAGTAGTCTCCAATTTTGAGACCATAGAGACTAAGCCTCTGCCACCAAGTACTTCAGCCCAATTAGTTGAGCTCATAGCCCTGACTGGAGCTTTAGAGCTGGGAAAAGGAAAAAGAGTAGCCATTTACACTGACTCCATGTATGCCTTCCTGGTGCTACATGCACATGCAGTTATTTGGAAAGAAAGAGGCCACTTCACCACCCTAGGATGCCCAATCAAGTACAGTGATCAAATTCTTAGACTCTTGGATGCAGTCCATCTGCCCACTGAGGTTTCAGTCTCCCACTGTAAAGGACACCAAAAAGGGAGCACGGAAGTGGCACGAGGGAACCAAGAAGCTGATCAGGCAGCTAGGAGAGCAGCATTACAGAAACGTGACCTAATAGGGGTTGCCACCTTAGCTCCACAGACTGATTTGCCAGAAACTCCTTCATATATTGAAGGTGAGACTCTTCAAGCTAAAAGTGAGGGCTTTCAAGAAGATCATATGGGGTGGTTCCAAAAGGAGGGAGTCGTTTTTCTGCCTGGAAACTCCAATGGAAGTTGGTTAACTCTTTTTATGCCACCACTAATTTAGGGGGAAAGGCCCTCCAAAGATTACTAGAAAGTCCTTCAGAGGAACAGGCCTTCAAACGACTATAAAGCAGGTGGTCTTCTCTTGTCCCACTTGCCAGTTAAACAACCCCCAAGGAGCTCATAGACCCCAGCTGTCCCAACCTGTCCAATAACATGGGGCCTACCCAGGAGAGAACTGTCAGATGGACTACACCCAGATGCATTTCTCAAGGGTATAAATACCTATTAGTCACGATAGATACACTCACAGGATGGATCGAAGGTTTTCCCACCCGGATTAAGAAGGCTGAGGAGGTTGTAAAAACACTGTTTCATGAAATCATTCCAAGATTTGATCTACCCAGGTCATTACAAAATGACGATGGGACATCATTTACTTCTAAGGTCACCCAAGGGGTCTCTAAAGCATTCAGTTCAGTTCAGTTCAGTTCAGTCACTCAGTCATGTCCAACTCTTTGCAACCCCATGAACACAGAATGCCAGGCCTCCCTGTCCATTACCAACTCCTGAAGTTCACTCAAACTCATGTCCATTGAGTCGATGATGCCATCCTGCCATCTCATCCTCTGTCATCCCTTTCTTCTCCTGCCCCCAATCCCTCCCAGCATCAGGGTCTTTTCCAATGAGTCAACTCTTTGCATGAGGTGGCCAAAGTATTGGAGTTTCAGCTTCAGCATCAGTCCTTCCAATGAACACCCAGGACTGATCTCTTTTAGGATGGACTGGTTGGATCTCCTTGCAGTCATTGGGCATTACTTATTATCTCCATTGTGCCTTGAGGCCTCAGTCTTTAGAAAAAGGAGAAAGAGCCAACCATTTGTTAAAATCAGTGATGAAAAAGATAACCCAAGAGACCTCCCTGGGATGGAAGGAGGCTTTATCAATAGCTCTCCTCTGCACCTGAATTGCTCCTAAGGAACAGGTTGGTCTTAATCATTATGAGATGCTATATGGGAGACCTTTTGTTTATCTCAATGACCTCTTCCTACATCCAGAGGCTCAGAACCTCCAATGTTATACCATGGCCATTGGGCAATTCCAACAAGATATATGCTTGTGGGGTGTCAACCAGGACCCAAAAGATTCTAAGGGAGCCCCACTATATGCTCCAGGGACTCAAGTCCTAATTAAAGTCTGGAAAGATAGGTCCCCAAAGGCTCAACTCCAGCCCACATGGAAGGGCCCTGTAATACTTTCTACCCCCACAGCAGTCAAAGTACCAGGACATGACTCCTGGATTCACTACTCATGAGTCAAGCTGTGGAAGAAAACAAAAGAGGACACTCAATACACCTGTGAGCCCCTGGAAGCTCTCAGATACCTATTCAGAACTACAAATGAGTGCCATTCTAATGAACACTCCCAAACTCTGGTTTCTGGTGTTAAGATTTCTCAGGACAGCTCTAAAGAGCCAACAGAGCTTGCCAGTGGATGTACTCCAAAACAGACAGGAGATAGATCTTCTGATCCCTGAACAAGGAGGGACTTGAGCCATCCTGGTGATGGAAATTTGGAGTTGGCTAAAGGAAATGGCAACCCACTTCAGTGTTCTTGCCTGGAGAATCCCAGGGACAGGGGAGCCTGGTGGGCTGCCGTCTATGGGGTCACACAGAGTCGGACACGACTGAAGCGACTTAGCAGCAGCAGCAGTGCACCTACTAGTCCTTGTTATGCCATATTGATGCTGTTTGATTGCTGCATGTCTAACACGTTTTGTCTCTGCCCACGTCACCAGGCTACAACATGCACTGCCAGTTCAACAAGGATATATAAAACTATACCTGACCGTGGAAAACATCACCCACCCTTAGACGGACACCAGTATAAGGACTCTGAGGCCTGAGACTAGCAGGAGGGGGAGGCCCAATGGCCCTCGCCCTCCCAGTTCAGCAGGAAGTAGCCAGAAAGACCTCAACGCCCATATTCCCAAAGAATTGGGCCTCCCATCTCTTGAGGGGGGAATTTTAGGTTGTTAGAACAGGAAAAAGGAGTCCAGAATGGTGGGGCTAAAAGACAAGGAAGGGAAAAGTCCACAAAGGAAGGTCTAAGGACTGGAGTGAGGACCTCAGGTAGAACAAACTGCACTCCTGGCTAGCCCACTTTGCATAAGGCAGGCCCAGGGGGAGGAAAAAAAAAAAAAACATAAAAAAAGGAGCCAAAGTGCTCTCTCTCTCTCTCTCTCTGTCTCTCTCTCTTTCGTATCTTAGCGTCTTTTGGGTTGTCATGCCCTCACGCCTCGAGGATGTATTTTCCTTTATTTTCTAAATAAAACCAATCTGTCCAAGAACTATAACATGGACTGTCCAAGAGCTGTGACGCGCCGAGGACTTTAGTCTGTCGCTTCAAATCTTTGTTGTGACGAGACAGAACTAAGGAGATTACACTCCGCTAACAAGCTCAACTTTATTAACATAAAACCTCATAATACATCAGTGTCTCTTTTGTTGTCTGGTACACAGGGTTATTGTTACCATCTTTCTAAATGATCAGTCTTATGGACTCTGTGGGAGAGGGAGAGGGTGGGGAGATCTGGGAGAATGGTATTGAAACATGTATAATATCATGTATGAAACGAGTCACCAGTCCAGGTTCGATGCACGATACTGGATGCTTGGGGCTGGTGCACTGGGACGACCCAGAGGGAGGGTATGGGGAGGGAGGAGGGAAGAGGGTTCAGGATGGGGAACATAGGTATACCTCTGGCAGATTCATTTCGATATTTGGCAAAACTAATACAATATTGTAAAGTTTAAAAATAAAATAAAATAAAATAAAATAAACCCTCATAATAAAGGCCTATTTATCTCAGTTCTTATTTGTCAATGTATCAAGTATAGCTCTTAGCAAAACACTACAAAGAAAAAGAGAATTTCCAGAGCAATGTCCTTATATAGTTTAAGATTCAGTCCACAAGTGGAAGGATTGTTTACTGTAGTAACATAGAAAGTTGATGTGAGGCCAAGGGCTCTGGAGACAGAAAACCATAGATACAGACTCTGGTGGTGAGTAAAGCATAAGAGAATTCATGTAAATTATTTTCTAATTAACTGAGTTCCCTCAGGTAAGTAGGAAGCAATATCATTAGCTTTGAATGTGGACAGGGCATCGGAGTCATAAGATCTTGAAATTTTGCCAACAGGGATGAGGTCAAAAACTTAGAAGGATGGGAGAGCGAAAAGCAAAGGGAAATATAGGAAAACAGTCTGATGGCAGTATAAGATTCACATGAAGATTATGGTCATCAATTAAAAAAAATAATTTATGACTTGATGGTTTGTCTGCTAGGTTGTACACTCAAATGTGCTCTACTGATCTATTTGGGTATCACTAACCTAAACGATCAATTATTTATATAAAAGCTAAGAGCCTGTCCCATCACTTCACGGGAAATAGATGAGGAAACAGTGGAAACAGTGTCAGACTTTATTTTTTGGGGCTCCAAAATCACTGCAGATGGTGACTGCAGCCATGAAATTAAAAGACACTCCTTGGAAGGAAAGTTATGGCCAACCTAGATAGCATATTCAAAAGCAGAGACATTACTTTGCCAACAAAGATCCGTCTAGTCAAGGCTATGGTTTTTCCTGTGGTCATGTATGGATGTGAGAGTTGGACTGTGAAGAAGGCTGAACGCTGAAGAATTGATGCTTTTGAACTGTGGTGTTGGAGAAGACTCTTGAGAGTCCCTTGGACTGCAAGGAGATCCAACCAGTCCCTTCTGAAGGAGATCAGCCCTGGGATTTCTTTGGAAGGAATGATGGTAAAGCAGAAACTCCAGTACTTTGGCCACCTCATGTGAAGAGTTGACTCATTGGAAAAGACTCTGATGCTGGGAGGGATTGGGGACAGGAGAAGAAGGGGACGACAGAGGATGAGATGGCTGGATGGCATCACTGACTCGATGGATGTGAGTCTGGGTGAACTCTGGGAGTTGGTGATGGACAGGGAGGCCTGGCGTGCTGCGATTCATGGGGTCGCAGGGAGTCAGACACGACTGAGCCACTGAACTGAACTGAAGAGCCTGTCAGAGTGCATAACACCAAGTTATTGTTTTAACGTATATTAAAGTCCTGTTTTAGAGAGGAAACTCTTAAAATTAGAGCCCTAGTTTGATAACAGATTCCAGAACCAATTATAAGCTAAATGAAGGATTATCCTGCTTCCCAGCACAATTTAACCCTCTGAATATATTTAAACTGTTGACTACAAAAAGTCAAGAATATGCATTTTAAGTATGTAAATGATTTATATGTGACCAACAAATGTTTAAAAAATCATTTAGAGCTAGCTACATCATCTTTTCTGACTGATGATTTTATATATCACTTTGAAATATGTTGGCATTTTGCAAAACAAAAAGGATTTTTTTTTTCTTAACTAATCCGTGCTACATGGCTTAAGTTATCAAAAATATTTGACTTTTTCCTCCTTCCCTGCCATGTCCCTGCACTCTGTCTATACATCCTCACAAAATGTTGTTTTGTCAATTTAATAGTATCAATTACATTGCAAAAACTACTTTCTCTTCTTTAAAGCTAAGCATTTCAACTCTTGATTTTTGATAGTATTTGCAATGCTGTGGTTTGAAGAATGATGTGCCTAAACTCATTTACTGACCAAGCTCTACGTTGATCTCTTCTTTTTAGTTCATCACTTTTTACCTAAAACTGGCTGTTCAATTAACAGTGATATTTGGAAGCAGCAATTTCCTTTATGCATTTGATATCTGTCTACTGGTATGGTGTCATCATAACTAAGCAAAAGTATTTTTAAAAATCTAATGAGTTTCTAATAATTCAAGTGTCATATGCTGATACTAATTATCAAACTAAAAGTATATTCAGTTTGGAAATTATTTTCCTTCTTAAAACAGATGCATCAGCAGATGAATGGGTAAGAAAGCTATGGTACATATACACAGTGGAGTATTTCTCAGCCATTAAAAAGAAAACATTTGAATCAGTTCTAATGAGGTGGATGAAACTGGAGCCTATTATACAGAGTGAAGTAAGCCAGAAGGAAAAACACCAATACAGTATACTAACGCATATATACGGAATTTAGAAAGATGGTAACAATAACCCTGTGTACGAGACAGCAAAAGAGACACTGATGTATAGAACAGTCTTATGGACTCTGTGGGAGAGGGAGAGGGTGGGGAGATTTGGGAGAATGGCATTGAAACATGTAAAATATCATGTATGAAATGAGATGCCAGTCCAGGATCGATGCACGATACTGGATGTTTGGGGCTAGAGCACTGGGACGATCCAGAGGGATGGTATGGGGAGGGAGGAGGGAGGAGGGTTCAGGATGGGGAACACATGTATACCTGTGGTGGATTCATTTTGATATTTGGCAAAACTAATACAATTATGTAAAATTTAAAAATAAAATAAAATAAAATAAAAAGATGCAGCTGACAATCTCATGGATAATGATTCTATTTAAATATGTAATAATTTATTACTTGAATTAATTTTCAGATATCATATATAAAATATTTTAAAAGTCACATATAAAATCAGTTATTTGAGACTGCAGTAATCAAATGTTTTAAAATATTATACAAAATAGTCTACATGACATTTTTAAATCTAGAAAATGTAATGACTTTATATAACAGGATATATCAGTTGAGAAAAATTAACTTTCTTAATTTACATGAAGAAAAATCCAAATTTTAACTACGTGTCAAGGGCATATAACAAATGGACCAGTGAACTGAAATTTCTGTTGTTTCATTTGATTTCTTTAGTTAATGTAATTTGTACTGAATGTTCTTTAATTGAAAATATATAAATATATATACCACACACACACAAACATACATAGATACATAAATATCTATTTATACACCCACACATGTTCAAATAAAATAGTTTGCTTATTGATGTTTATTTGCAATACATGTAGCAGGCTTTCAGTTCAGTTCAGTTCAGTGGCTCAGTTGAGTCTGACTCCCTGCAACTCCATGAATCGCAGCACGCCAGGCCTCCCTGTCCATCACCAACTCCCAGAGTTCACCCAGACTCACGTCCATCGAGTCAGTGATGCCATCCAGCCATCTCATCCTCTGTCGTCCCCTTCTTCTCCTGCCCCCAATCCCTCCCAGCATCAGAGTCTTTTCCAATGAGTCAACTCTTCGCATGAGGTGGCCAAAGTACTGGAGTTTCTGCTTTACCATCATTCCTTCCAAAGAAATCCCAGGGCTGATCTCCTTCAGAAGGGACTGGTTGGATCTCCTTGCAGTCCAAGGGACTCTCAAGAGTCTTCTCCAACACCACAGTTCAAAAGTATCAATTCTTCAGCGTTCAGCCTTCTTCACAGTCCAACTCTCACATCCATGACCACAGGAAAAACCATAGCCTTGACTAGATGGACCTTTGTTGGCAAAGTAATGTCTCTGCTTTGGAATATGCTATCTAGGTTGGCCATAACTTTCCTTCCAAGGAGAAGTGTCTTTTAATTTCATGGCTGCACTCACCATCTGCAGTGATCTTGGAGCCCAGAAAAATGAAGTCTGACACTGTTTCCACTGTTTCCCCATCAATTTCCCATGAAGTGATGGGACCAGATGCCAGGATCTTTGTTTTCTGAATGTTGAGCTTTAAGCCAACTTTTTCACTCTCCTCTTTCACTTTCATCAAGAGGATTTTTAGTTCCTCTTCACTTTCTGCCATAAGGGTGGTGTCATCTGCATATCTGAGGTTATTGATATTTCTCCCAGCAATCTGGATTCCAGCTTGTGCTTCTTCCAGTCCAGAGTTTCTCATGATGTACTCTGCATAGAAGTTAAATAACTAGGGTGACAATATACAGCCTTGACGTACTCCTTTTCCTATTTGAAACCAGTCTGTTGTTCCATGTCCAGTTCTAACTGTTGCTTCCTGACCTGCATACAAATTTCTCAAGAGGCAGATCAGGTGGTCTGGTATTCCCATCTCTTTCAGAATTTTCCACAGTTTGTTGTGATCCACACAGTCAAAGGCTTTGGCATAATCAACAAAGCAGAAATAGATGTTTTTCCGGAACTCTCTTGCTTTTCCCATGATCCAGCGGATGTTGGCAATTTGATCTCTGGTTCCTCTGCCTTTTCTAAAACCAGCTTGAAGATCTGGAAGTTCATGGTTCACATATTGCTGAACCCTGGCTTGGAGAATTTTGAGCATTACTTTACTAGCATGTGAGATGAGTGCAATTGTGCAGTAGTTTGAGCATTCTTTGGCATTGCCTTTCTTTGGGATTGTAATGAAAACTGACCTTTTCCAGTCCTGTGGCCACTGCTGAGTCTTCCAGGTTTGCTGGCATATTGAGTGCAGCACTTTCACAGCATCATCTTTCAGGACTTGAAATAGCTCAACTGGCATTTCATCACCTTCACTAGGTTTGTTCGTAGTGATGCTTTCTGTAGCAGGCTTTACTCAGCTATAAATGAGGTAGTATAAAACTTAATAATATTCAGATTTTAGAAATCATACCTGCTTTAAATTTATCTTAGTTGTATATCATTTATTGATAGCTAACTGCTGCAATTTGTTTAAATATGAAAACATTATTCAAATTTCACATTTTACACAAAATTGAAATTTACTTATAATGGATAATAGATCTAATGTAAGAGCTAAGTTTTAAAGTCTATACAAATTTAAGCAGCAAATATGAGAAAATTTTTTAGTTCTTGAGTTGGGCATAGAGTTCTGTAAGCAAAATCAAATAATCCATTAAAAATAAAATAATATATTTAATATTAGCAATTAGGAGGGAACAATTTAAAACCACAACATAAAGACAATACACACTGCTGTGGCTAAAGTTGAAAAGACTGATGATGATAGCAAATTAACAAGAATTTGAAGGAACTGGAGCCCTCATGTGTGTGTGCCTGTGCGCCGAGTTGCACTGGACTCTTTGAAACCCCGGGGACTGTAGCCCGCCAGATTTCTCTGTCCATGGAATTTTCAAAGTAATACTGGAATGGGTTACCATGCCCTTCTCCATGGGATCTTCCCGACTCAGAGACTGAACCCATCTTCTAAGTCTCCTGCATTGGCAGGCAGATTCTTTACCACTACACCATTGAGGGAGCCAGAAACCTAGTATATTGCTATAAAATGAAACAACCTTGGAGAATAATTTCATAAATTCTCATGAAGTCTAACACACACTTAGATATCAGCAAGAAAGTCTACTCCTAGGTATTACCCTCAGAAAGAAAGAAAAATGAAGCCATAGTCCAAAATGTTCATATTAGCTTTTCCTGTAAGAATCAAAACCTAAAACAATCCAGATACCCATTAATAGGTAAATCAATAAATAACATAGATTATACACATACAACTGACTATTATTCAGAAATAAATAGGAATGAACTACTGCTACATTCAAGAACATGTGTGGATTTTTTTTTAAAGTATATTGAGTGAAAGAAACCAGCAGAAAAGAATACAGACTGTGACTATATCTATGTGAAATTTGAGCAAGTGGAAATTAATCTCTAGAGAATAAGATGGAGGAAAACTTAATCTCTAGAGAATAAGATGGAGGAATACATAGATTACAAAGGAGCACAAGGACAGTTTGGAGCTGAAAGTTTTGTCATCTGAATTGGTGATGGTTTCATGAGTTTAAATATATATATATATCAAAATTTAACAATTTGACAACAAAGTAAATGACATAGTATGGAATTTATAATCTCTGTAGGAAAAAATGTAATATGTACAGAAATAAAATATAAAAAAATAACAGAATGAAGAGAGAGCAAAATGGAAGTATATTGTTGACCACATCATGCTGTTGATACTAACATACTTGATAATCAACAAATTTTCCTAATACAAAGTGTCATGAAGGTTTTATTCATAAATAGTAATAATTATAATTATTCTGCACTGTTTCTTTAACAAGAAAAATTAGTTTACCTATACAGACACTGTATTTAGGGTATTTAAAAAGCATCCATAAAATAGATTGGGGAAAGGAGGATAAGAGAAATGTTATCAATAATTAAAATGTGTGATGTGTGTATCTCTATGTGTGATAAATGTGTATGTTTGTGTGTAATCATACTTGATATGTTAAGCATTCATTCTCAGTCCTGAAACTTTTGGACTTAGAAGTCCAAAATAACATTAAATAACATAATAACATTATGTTATTTAATGTTAGTTAATTATAACAAAATAACATTAAATAACATTAGATAACATAATAATTACTTATGATTTTATATCAATTTCCAGGAAATATTTTTACTTACTTGCATCTATATGGTTTAAAGCAAATGATCTATTGTGATCTCTTTTTTATTTTTATTTAATTTCCATTAAAAATATAACTATGTAATACATGAAAGAGGAGATTGAAAAAGTTGGCTTAAAGCTCAACATTCAGAAAACTAACATCATAGCATCCGGTCCCATCACTTCATGGAAAATAGATGGGGAAACAGTGGCTGACTTTATTTTTCTGGGCTCCAAAATCACTGCAGATGGTAATTGCAGCCATGAAATTAAAAGACGCTTACTCCTTGGAAGGAAAGTTATGACCAACCTAGACAGCATATTCAGAGAAGGCAGTGGCACCCCTCTCCAGTACTCTTGCCTGGAAAATCCCATGGATGGAGGAGCCTGGTAGGCTGCAGTCCATGGGGTCGCTAAGAGTCCGACACGACTGAGCGACTTCACTTTCACTTTTCACGCATTGGAGAAGGAAATGGCAACCCACTCCAGTGTTCTTGCCTGGAGAATCCCAGGGACCCGGGAGCCTGTTGGGCTGCCATCTATGGGGTCACACAGAGTCGGACACGACTGAAGTGACTTAGCAGCAGCAGGCAGCATATTAAAAAGCAGAGATATTACTTTGCCAACAAAGGTCCGTCTAGTCAAGGCTATGGTTTTTCCAGTGGTCATGTATGGATGTGAGAGTTGGACTATAAACAAAGCTGAGCACTGAAGAATTGATGCTTTTCAACTGTGGTTTTGGAGAAGACTCTTGAGAGTCCCTTGAACTGCAAGGAGATTCAACCAGCGCATCCTAAAGGAGATTAGTCCTGGGTGTTCATTGGAAGGACTGATGTTGAAGCTGAAACTCCAATACTTTGTCCACATGATGTGAAGAGCTGACTCACTGGAAAAAGACCCTGATGCTGGGAAAGATTGGGGGTTAGGAGGAGAAGGGGACGACAGAGGATGATATGGTTGGATGGCATCACCGACTCAATGGACATGGGTTTGGGTGAACTCCGGGAGTTGGTGATAGACAGGGAGGCCTGGCGTTCTGCAGTTCATGGGGTTGCATAGAGTCGGACATAACCGAGCAACTGAACTGAACTGAACTGAATATAGAAATTCACATTTTAACATTTAATGTTAACATAATTAAAATGATAGGCTGATGGTGTCTGTATCACTTATATACAATTTTAAAATATAGAATTATTTGTTGTTTATCTGGAATTATTATCATTATCCATTTTTAGGATGTTCTGTGACTGTATCTATTTGCAAAGTAGTTACCTTTTGGTATTTTTATAAAAGTACATGTACCCTGCTGTTTCATAACTCCTGAGCATTTGTGACTGACTTTTTCTCCATGGGTTTTATCAAATAATAATAGTGTAGTAGGGCTTCCTAGGTGGCTCAGCAGTGAACAATCCATCTGCCAAGTAGTAGACATGGGTTCAATCTCTGGGTGGGGGAGATTACCTAGAGAAGGAAATAGCAGCCTACTCCAGTATTCTTGGCTGGAAATCCCATGGATAGAGGAACCTGGTGGGTTAAAGTTCAAGGGTTCACAAAGAGTGGGACTTGCCTTACTGACTGAATAATAATGTAATAAGATCAAATATTACTGAGTAGTAAGAATGCCGCATTATTTAATTTCAAAATAACTTGATGAGGAAGAGAACATGCTCATTTTGCAAGGGAGAATCCTCAAGTTGGGTGTGAATAAGCTATTTCCCCAAATTCCCTTCTATGATAAACGCATGGAGGACTTGAAAGCCAGTGCCTTTACCTATTATGGTATAATACATCCCTACATATTCTTTTATTTTTCTGGACTTATTGCCATTTTTTTCACTTTTAGGACTTAATATCTGATTTCATCTTATTTTTAAAAAGTTTGAAATAAAACTGATAAAAAATTTTATTGAATACTATTGCTGCTGCTATAGCTACATCACTTCAGTCATGTCCGACTCTTGGCTATCCAACAGACTGCAGCCCATCAGGCTCCTCCATCTGTGGGATTTTCCAGGCAAGATTACTGGAGTGGGGTGCCATTGCCTTCTCCGATACTATTGCTAGAATTGTCAATTTATTGGTCATATATATGCATACATATATAATGTATGTGTGGCTTCTCTGGTACCTCAGCTAGTAAAGAATCTGCCAACAATGCAGGAGACCTGGCTGGGTTTGATCCCTTGGTTGGGAAGATCTCTGGAGGAGGGCATGGCAACCCACTCCAGTATTCTTGCCTGGAGAATCCCCATGGACAGAGGATCCTGGTGAACTATAGTCCATGGGGTCGCAAAGAGTTGGACACAACTCAGTGAGTAAGCACTGCAAACAGAATTGAGAAGAAAATAAGATGTTATTTAAGTAAAGCTATTACACATTTGTATACTATCATTTCAATAACTGATAGCATTGATTAAATTGATATTGTTTTACACAGGAAACATGAGTGCTCAGATACTCTATAATGTAATATTTTCTGATGTAGATTTTAATTATTTCTTCCATTTAGGACCTAAATCTTGCTTACTTTTGTAAAATTTGATAAAGATATATTTAGTATGAATAGAGCATATTGCTCAGATATAAGCCTACTGACATTCAGTATTCAATATTGAAAAGAGTTATAGAGCAAGCACTGGTGGCTGCGACGGCACACAAGCGCGGCCGAGAGGAGCTACCCCATGTCCAGGGTCAGGGGCTTCCGCCGAGAGTGCCAGGCTGCGACAGCGCAGGAGCAGCCGAGAGAAGCTACCCTCCACCCGAGGCCAGGGGCAGCTGCTGGAAGGAGCAATCCCACATCCAAGGAGAGGTGGCTGCGTGGGCACAGGAGACCCTAGAGGACCTATTTCAGGTTCAAGGTCAGGAGGGGTGGTGGTGAGGAGATACCCCTCATCCAAGGTAAAGAGCAGCGGCTGCGATTTGCTGGAGCAGCCAGGGAGAGATACCCCACGCCCAATGTAAGAGAAACCCAAGTAAGATGGTAGGTGTTGCAAGAGGGCATCAGAGGGCAGACACACTGAAACCATAATCACAGAAAACTAGTCAATCTAATCACACTAGGACCACACCCTTGTCTAACTCAATGAAACTAAGCCATGCCTGTGGGGCCATCCAAGACGGGCAGGGCATGGTGAAGAGGTATGACAGAATGTGGTCCACTGGAGAACGGAATGGCAAACCACTTCAGTATTCTTGCCTTGAGAACCCCATGAACAGTACGAAAAGGCAAAATGATAGGATACTGAAAGAGGAACTCCCCAGGTGCCCAATATGCTACTGGAGATCAGTGGAGAAATAACTCCAGAAAGAATGAAGGGATGGAGCCAAAGCAAAAACAATACCCAGTTGTGGATGTGACTGGTGATAGAAGCAAGGTCTGATGCTGTAAAAAGCAATATTGCATAGGAACCTGGAATGTTAGGTCCATGAATCAAGGCAAATTGGAAGTGGTCAAACAGGAGATGGCAAGAGCAAATGTCAACATTCTAGGAATCAGCGAACTAAAATGGACTGGAATGGGTGAATTTAACTCAGATGACCATTATATCTACTACTGCGGGCAGGAATCCCTCAGAAGAAATGGAGTGGCCATTATGGTCAACAAAAGAGTCTGAAATGCAGTACTAGGATGCAATCTCAAAAATGACAGAATGACCTCTGTTCATTTCCAAGGCAAACCATTCAATATCATTGTAATCCAACTCTGTGCCCCAACCAGGAACGCTGAAGAAGCTGAAGTTGAATGGTTCTATAAGGACCTACAAGACCTTTTAGAACTAACACTCAAAAAAGATGTCCTTTTCATTATAGGGGGCTAGAATGCAAAAGTAGGAAGTCAAGAAACACCTGGAGTAACAGGCAAATTTGGCCTTGGAATACAGAATTAAGCAGGGCAAAGACTAATAGAGTTTTGCCAAGAGAACGCACTGGTCATAGCAAACACTCTCTTCCAACAACACAAGAGAAGACTCTACACATGGACATCACCAGATGGTCAAATCAAAATCAGATTGATTATATTATTGGCAGATATAGATGGAGAAGCTCTTTACTGTCAACAAAAACAAGACCAGGAGCTGACTGTGGCTCAGATCATGAACTCCTTGTTGCCAGATTCAGACTTAAATTGAAGAAAGTAGAGAAAAACCACTAGACCATTCAGGCATGACCTAAAGAAAATTCCTTATGATTATACAGTGTAAGTGAGAAATAGATTTAAGAGACTAGATCTGATAGATCTAGTGCCTGATGAACTATGGACGGAGATTTGTGACATTGTACAGGAAACAGGGATCAAGATCATCCCCATGGAAAAGAAATGCAAAAAAGCAAAACAGCTGTTTGAGGAGGTCTTACAAATAGCTGTGAAAACAAGAGAAATGAAAAGCAAAGGAGAAAAGGAAAGATATAAGCATCTGAATGCAGAGTTCCAAAGAATAGCAAGAAGAGATAAGAAACTCTTCCTCAGCGATCAGTGCAAAAAAATAGAGGAAAAGAACAGAATGGGAAAGACTAGAGATCTCTTCAAGAAAATTAGAGATACCAAGGGAACATTTCATGCAAAGATGGGCTTGGTTAAGGGCAGAAATGGTATGGACCTAGCAGAAGCAGAAGATATTAAGAAGAGGTGTCAAGAACACACAGAAGAACTGTACAAAAAAGATCTTCATGACCAAGATAATCATGATGGTGTGATCACTCACCTAGAGCCAGACATCCTGGAATGTGAAGTCAATTGGGCCTTAGAAAGCACCACTACGAACAAAGCTAGTGGAGGTGATGTAATTCCAGTTGAGCTATTTCAAGTCCTGAAAGATGATGCTGTGAAAGTACTGCACTCAATATGCCAGCAGACTTGGAAAACTCATCGTGGCCACAGGACTGGAAAAGGTCAGTTTTCATTCCAATCCCTAAGAAAGGCACTGGCAAAGAATGCTCAAACTATTGCACAATTGCACTCATTTCACATGCTAGTAAAGTAATGCTCAAAATTCTCCAAGCCAGGCTTCAGCAGTAAATAACTGTGAACTTCCAGATCTTCACGCTGGTTTTAGAAAAGGCAGAGGAACCCGAGATCAAATTGCCAACATCCACTGGATCATGGAAAAAGCAAGAGAGTTCCAGAAAAAAACATGTATTTTTGCTTTATTGACTATGCCAAAGCCTTTGACTGTGTGGATCACAATAAACTGTGGAAAACTCTGAAAGAGATGGGAATACCAGACCACCTGACCTGCCTCTTGAGAAATCTGTATGCAGGTCAGGAAGCAACAGTTAGAACTGGACATGGAATGACAGACTGGTTCCAAATAGGAAAAGGAGTACATCAAGGTTGTATATTATCACCCTGGTTCTTTAACTTATATGCAGAGTACATCATGCCAAACGCTGGGCTGGAAGAGGCACAAGCTGGAATCAAGATTGCCAGAAAAAATGTCAATAACCTCAGATATACAGATGACACCACCTTTATGGCAGAAAGTGAAGAGGAACTCAAAAGCCTCTTGATGAAAGTGAAAGAGGAGAGTGAAAAAGTTGGCTTAAAGCTCAACATTCAGAAAACGAAGATCCTGGCATCTGGTCCCATCACTTCATGGGAAATTCATGGGGAAACAGTGGAAACAGTGTCAGACTATTTTTGGGGCTCCAAGATCACTGCAGATGGTGAGTGCAGCCATTAAATTAAAAGATGCTTCCTCATTGGAATGAAAGTTTTGACCAACCTAGATAGCATATTCCAAAGCAGAGACATTACTTTGCCAACAAGGTCCCTCTAGTCAAGGCTATGGTTTTTCCTGTGGTCATGTATGGATGTAAGAGTTGGACTGTGAAGAAAGCTGAGCATGGATGAATTGATGCTTTTGAACTGTGGTGTTGGAGAAGACTCTTGAGAGTCCCTTGGACTGCAAGGAGATCCAACCAGTCCATTCTGAAGGAGATCAGCCCTGGTATTTCTTTGGAAGGAATGATGCTAAAGCTGAAACTCCAGTACTGTGGCCACCTCATGCGAAGAGAGTTGACTCATTGGAAAAGACTGATGGTGGGAGGGATTGGGGGCAGAAGGAGATGGGGCCGACAGAGGATGAGATGGCTGGATGGCATCCCTGACTCGATGGACGTGAGTCTGAGTGAACTCCGGTAGTTGGTGATGGACAGGGAGTCCTGGCTTGCTGCGATTCATGGTGTCAGAAAAATTTGGACACGACTGTGAGACTGAACTGAACTGAACTAAAGGAGATCAGCCCTGGGTGTTCTTTGGAAGGAATGATGCCAAGTCTGAAACTCCAGTACTTTGGTCACCTCATATGGTGAGTTTACTCATTAGAAAAGACTGATGATGGGAGGGATTGGGGGCAGGAGGAAAAGGGGACAACAGAGGATGAGATGGCTAGATGGCATCACCGACTCAATGGACGTGAGTTTGAGTGAACTCCGGGAGTTGGTGATGGACAGGGAGGCCTGGGGTGCTGAGATTCATAGGGTTTCAAATATTCGGACATGACTGAGCGACTGAACTGAACTGAACTGATGGAGCTGAGAGGAGTCTAGAAACACAAAGTTTTATTAGAAAAGCTATTAATCTTATTGTTGATTTTAGAATTTTGCCTTAAGATGATTTTTCCCAACTGACAATCTACTTATCCCCAAGAGGCTTGATTAGATCTTTAATTAACTCAATTTGGAGGTGCAATGATTGCTAATTAAATTAAATTTTGTTTCTTATAGCAGCAAAATAATGAACTTATTCAAATGAGTTTCACAGCTGTGTAAAATCAAGACCAGTTAGAAGCTAAGAGTGAAGTATGTCAATAGATATAAAACAAAATAGGGGGAAAAAGCAAGTTCCTTCTACTTATTAAAAACTATGACGGTTAAACATGTGATCAGTATGTGAAAGCAAAAATGGCTCAGTTGTGTCTGACTCTTTGCACTCCCATGGACTATACAGTCCATGGAATTCTCCAGGCCAGAATACTGGAGTGGGTAGCCTTTCCATTCGCCAGGGGATCTTTCTAATCCAGGGATCGAACATAAGTCTCCCAAATTGTAGGTGGATTCGTTACCAGCAGAGCCACAAGGCCAAATTATAAACATTCATATATAGTAATTTGAAATGTATCTTTGCAAAACCACATCAGTAAGTCATAAAAATGGTAATTATTTTTCTGAGTGGTTTCCTTAAAAATCAATTTATTTTGGTGTTGCTTGAATCACTTTCATAAGTGCTATTTTTTAATTGCCTGCAAATCAGTATGTCCATTTTGACACTTGACTATGTCAGTTCAGTTCAGTTCAGTTCAGTCGCTCAGTCGTGTTGACTCTTTGCGACCCTATGAACCACAGCATGCCAGGCCACCCTGTCCATCACCAACACCCGGAGTTCAACCAAACCCATGTCCATCAAGACGGTGATGCCACTCAACCATCTCATCCACTGTCCTCCGTTTCTCCTCCTGCCCCCAATCCCTCCGAGCATCAGAGTCTTTTTCAATGAGTCAGCTCTTCACATCAGGTGGCCAAAGTATTGGAGTTTCAGCTTCAACAATAGTCTTTCCAAAGAACACCCAGGACTGATCTCCTTTAGAATGGACTGGTTGGATCTCCTTGCAGTCCAGGGGACACTCAAGAGTCTTCTCCAATACCACAGTTCAAAAGCATCAATTCTTCGGCGCTCAGCTTTCTTTATAGTCCAACTCACACATTCATACATGACCACTGGAAAAACCCTAGCCTTGACCAGACAGACCTTCGTTGGCAAAGTAATGTCTCTGCTTTTGAATATGCTGTGTAGGTTGGCCATAACTTTCCTTCCAAGGAGTAAGCGTCTTTTAATTTCATGGCTGCACTCACCATCTGCAGTGATTTCGGAGCCCAGAAAAAGAAAGTCAGCCACTGTTCCCACTGTTTCCCTATCTATTTGCTATGAAGTGATGGGACCAGATGCCATGATCTTAGTCTGAATGTTGAGCGTTAAGCCAACTTTTTCACTCTCCTCTTTCACTTTCTCAAGAGACTCTTTAGTTCTTCTTCACTTTCTGCCTAAGAGTGGTGTCATCTGCATATCTGAGGTCATTGATATTTGTCCTGGCAATCTTTATTCTAGCTTGTGCTTCTTCCAGCCCAGCATTTCTCATGATGTACTTTGCATATAAGTTAAATAAGCAGGGTGACAATATACAGCCTTGATGTACTCCTTTTCCTATTTGGAAACAGTCTGTTGTTCTATTTCCAGTTCTAACTGTTGCTCCCTGACCTGCATACAGATTTCTCAAGAGGCAGGTCAGGTGGTCTGGTATTCCCATCTCTCAGAATTTTCCACAGTTTATTGTGATCCACACAGTCAAAGGCTTTGGCATAGTCAATAAAGCAGAAATACATGTTTTTCTGGAATTCTCTTGCTTTTTCAATGTCCAGTGGATATTGGCAATTTGATCTCTGGTTCCTCTGCCTTTTCTAAAACCAGCTTGAACATCTGGAAGTTCACAGTTCATGTAATGCTGAAGCCTACATTCTAGGTATCAGTGAACTAAGAAGGATTGGAATGGGTGAATTTAACTCAGATGAGTATTATATCTACTACCATGGGCAGGAATCCCTTAGAAGAAATGGAGTATCTAATATAGTCAACAAAAGAGTCTGAAATGCAGTACTTAGATGCAATATCAAAAATGACAGAATGATCTCTGTTCATTTCCAAGGCAAACCATTCAATATCACCGTAATCCAAGTCTATGCCCTGACCAGTAATGATGAAGAAGCTGAGGTTGAACATTTCTATGAAGACCTATAAGAACTTCTAGAACTAACACCTCAAAAAGATATCCTTTTAATTATAGGGGACTGGAATGCAAAAGTAGGAAGTCAAGAAACACCTGGAGTAACAGGCAAATTTGGCCTTGGAGTACAGAATGAAGCAGGGCAAAGGCTAATAGAGTTCTGCCAAGAGAATGCACTAGCATAGCAAACACCCTCTTCCAACAACACAAGTATCTACACATGGATATCACCAGATGGTTGACACCAAAAACAGATTGATTATATTCTCTACAGCCAAAGATTGAGAAGCTCTATACAGTCAGCAAAAATTAGACTGGGAGCTGATTGTGGGTCAGATCATGAACTCCTTATTGCCAAAATCAGACTTAAATTGAAGACAGTGGAGAAAAGCACTAGACCGTTCAGGTATGACCTAAACCAAATCCCTTATACAGTGGAAGTTAGAAATAGATTTAAGGTACCAGATTTGATAGATAGAGTGCCTGATGAACTATGGATGGAGGTTCGTGACATTGTACAGGAGACAGGAATCAAGACCATCCCCAAGAAAAGAAATGCATAAAAGCAAAATGGCTGTCTGAGGAGGCCTTACAAATAGCTGTGAAAAGAAGAGAAGTGAAAAGCAAAGCAGAAAAGGAAAGATATACCCATTTGAATGCAGAGTTCCAAAGAATAACAAGGAGAGAAAAGAAAGGCTTTCTCAGTGATCAGTACAAAGAAATAGAGGAAAACAACAGAACGGGAAAGACTAGAGATCTCTTCAAGAAAATTAGAGATACCAAGGGAACATTTCATGCAAAGATGGGCTCAATAAAAGACAGAGATGGTAGGGACCTAACAGAAGCAGAAGATATTAAGAAGAGGTGGCAAGAATACACAGAAGAACTGTATAAAAAAGATATTCACTACCCAGATAATCACGATGGTATGATCACTCACCTAGAGCCAGACATCCTGGAATATGAAGTCAAGTGGGCCTTAGGATGCATCACTATGATCAAAGATATTGGAGGTGATGGAATACCAGTTGAGCTGTTTTAAATCCTGAAAGACGATGCTGTGAAAGTGCTGCACTCAATATGCCAGCAGATTTGGAAAACTCATCGGTGGCCACAGGATTGGAAAAGGTCAGTTTTCATTCCAATCCCTAAGAAAGGCAATGCCAAAGAATGCTCAAGCTACCGCACAGTTGCACTCATCTCACATGCTAGTAATGCTCATAATTCTCCAAGCCAGGCTTCAGCAACACATGAACCGTGAACTTCCTGATGTTCTCTAAACAGAAGTTAAATAAACAGGGTAACAATATATAGCCTTGATGTGCTCCTTTCCCAATTTGGAACCAGTCCATTATTAAATGTCCAGTTCTAACTGTTGCTTCTTGACCTGCTTATAGGTCATAGCAAAGGAAATATGGGTTTAGTACTTACATGAGTAAAACATAGCATATTGAGACCACATACCCACAATCCATTAATTATAATTCATTAATTTTCCCCCAGATTTATTTCTTGTATATATTTGCCTCATTTAAGTTTATTAACACAGTTATTTTCACTATTCATAAATATTGTGAAATTTTGTTCAACACTTTTTAATCTGCTAAACCCAATCATCACAAAGATCAGAGGGTCTTAACTTCTCTCAATCTCTTGGCATCTCCCCATTTACATTGAAATTGCTTTGACTTTAGTCCCTATCTTTTCTCACATGGAGAGATATTTGGTTTTGGTCTAACTAATTTCTATTTAGACCTCTCTAATTTTTCCAAAGTGATCATTATAAGCCACAGATTCAGTTCTATCATTTTTTGAAATAAATCTTCCAACAAATTCCCATCATATATGCAGTCTTCTTGGCATGGCTTATATAATCTGCCTACCACCAGACTCTGCACCATTATTTCCTACATTTTTCTTATGGTCTCAGCATTTGAATGATGCATGATTTCTTCAAGTGAAAGTGTCTCTATAAAGGCTTTTTCTTTGTAAGTTTGTTTTGCATTTTCTATTTATTTAGAAAATACCTTTAGTCCCACTATCTCTGGAGTAGTCCTGAGTGATAATATCAGAAGAGTTTATAAGAATTGCTACAGTTAGATGTCATTTTTTAAACAAATGTTGAAAATAGAAGACTTAGAGACATCATAAAACCTGCCCCCTCAACACACATACACATTGTACCTATTATTCATAGATCATGAATTTTTAGAATGTACTATTTTTACTTTATATTTCATAATTCAACTTGTGAATTCATACGATATAATTTTAATTTATTGAAATATGTATTTAAATTTATCATATAATTCTTTTTTTTTTTTTACATGTCATTCCAAAAGAAGAGAGTTAAGACAGGGAGCTTCCTCTTCATGTTTTAAAATTTATCTATTATATTTTTTCTGATTACACGTTTATGTGCATAACTTTTTTGCACATGAAATTTTTATGATTTAACATTATGATCCTTACATAGAGATTTTCTTTGGAAAACAAGACTTTTCAAACAGACATACATTACAATTCACAGTTTAAAGCACCGAAGCTTAACCACTATATGTGCTTTCATTTGATTTAGGAAATAGACTTCTCTTTCTCACTTTGATTCTTATGCAGTCTTTGAAGAACGTTCATAAGAAGAAGCTCATATCTGTTTTATAAAAAGCGTACAGAAATTTATCAACCCAGGCATAGGCATTAGATTTAGAATATCATTTAGTCTATATGAGCTTGGAAGAGTGAACTCTTCTAAGTTACCATTAGCTATTTCTATTTCTTCTTTGGAAAAATATCATTTCAGTTTCTTTGACCATTTTTAATTGAATTATTGTTAACAACATTGTATTACATACTTGCTGGGAAAGATTGAAGGCAGGAGAAGCGGACAACAGAGGGTGAGATGGTTGGATGGCATCACCAACTCTAAGGAAATGTTCAGGAGTTTGTGATGGACAGGGAAGTCTGGCATGCTGCAGTCCAGATCAGATCAGATCAGTCGCTCAGTCGTGTCCGACTCTTTGTGACCCCATGAATTGCAGCACACCAGGCTTCCCTGTCCAACACCAACTCCAGGAGTTCACAGAGACTCACGTCCATCGAGTCGGTGATGCCATCCAGCCATCTCATCCTCTGTCGTCCCCTTCTCCTCCTGCCCCCAATCCCTCCCAGCATCATAGTCTTTTCCAATGAGTCAACTCTTCACATGAGGTGGCCAAAGCTGCTGCAGTCCATGGGGTCACAAAGAGTCAAACATGACTGAGCGACTGAACTGAACTGATTAGATACTTGAAAGTTGCTAAGATACTAGACCTTAAATGTTTTCATCACAAAAAAAAAAAAAAAAAGAGAGAGAGAGAGAGAGAAGGTGAGGAACGGAGCCCAGGAATCAGAAGCTCTTTGTTAAGAGCTGGAACCCTGGAGAGGTCCCCACTGCTAGAACCAGAGCCTGCTACAGAAAGAGGGGGAAAGAAAGCCAGTCTCTTCACCTCCTGCACTCCAGTTTCCTGCAAATGCTCTGACTTGCAAAATTTTTTCGGAAGCCATTTGGTGGGTGCTGGGAAAATATGCTTGAGTTGTATCCTCTGTAATACAGATTACATCAAGAGAAAGGGTAGGGGATGGGTTTGAGCAGAAACAGGCACATAACAGCACAGTACTATGTTCAAAATTTCATGCAACCATTTTCTTAATGACCAGAATTTACTTTCTTTACTTTTGCTACTCTGAACAAAGCTAGATTAAATATGTTTCCAATAATTCTTGTGTGCTTTTGCTTTCAATTCTATGTTAAAGTTTCAGAGATGAAGACTTTGGGGATCATAGGGTATATTTCATTTTCAAAATTTAATAGGGATAGATTTTCAAGCATCTGTCATGATTTCTATTTCCTTGAGCAAAAAATTTACCCCTTTTCTGGCATAGACAAAATATTATATATTATTACTTTAAACTTTTTTTTTTCAAAATAGTGTTAACTTAATGCTTTGATTTGCATTTATCTTAACTGCTCAGAAAGTTAAAAGTATTTTCAAAGGTTTTAGACCTTTTAAAAGTTAATCTACTAAGAAATGCTCATTTTTCTATTGGGTTCTCAGTCTTTGTATCATTAGTGTATGTCTGTGTTAAGTGGCTTCAGTTGTGTCCAACTCTGCAACCCCATGGACTGTAGCCCACCAGACTACTCTGTCTATGGGATTCTCCTGGCAAGAATACTGGAGGAGGTTGCCATGCCCTCCTCCAGGGGATCTTCCTGACCTAGGGATCAAACCTGCATCTCTTCTGTCTCCTGCATTGGCAGGCAGGATCTTTACCACTAGTGCCACCGGGAAGCCCATCATCAGTGTATAGTGAGTGAGTGAGTGAAGTTGCTCAGTCATGTCTGACTCTTTGCGACCCCACGGACTGTGGCCTACCAGGCTCCTCCGTGCATGGGATTTTCCATTTGTCTATAAATTTGTTAATCTCATGGTTTTAAAACATTTATGTAGGCATAATTAACATAGCATAACATTCAATGATTGTGAATTATGCATGGAATTGTGCAGCCCTCATCACAGCACATTATTAGAATATTAAATCTGTCCAAAATGAATTTGTATTTACTTTTGCTGTAAAATCCCTGTTCCTAGCAACAGTCTATATAAAGTTGACTTTTCAGGATACATCATATGTATGGAAGCATATAATATATAGTTTTTTTGTGTGTCTAGCACTTTTCAGTTAGCATAACATTTTTGAGATTCATCCATTTTGCAGTTTCTTTCAATACTTAAAAAACTTTAATATTGCTGAATACTATTACTGTTTAGGTATACACCATCTTTCATTTATCCATTCACCATTAAGTAGACATTTTAGATTATTTTAAAATATTAGTTATTATGAATATCACGTCAGTTAAGTTAGCATACAACTCTTTGTGTGCATATGAGTTTTCACTTCTCATAGGTAGATTCCTAGGAGTGGAATAACTGGATCTTAGGGTGAGTTTATATATAACATTTTAAGAAACTGCCAAAATACTTCCCAGAGGTGATATCATTTTACATTTCTTTCAGCATTCTATGAGGGTTCCAGTTTCTTCACATCCTGGACAATACTCATTATTATCTGTTTTACAATATTGCCATTCTAGAGAGAGTGAAGTGGCATCTCACTAGGGCTTTAAGTTGTAATAATTTAATTACTAAAAATGCTGAGCTTCTTTGTATATGCTTATTGGTGGTGGTTTAGTTGCTAAGTCGTGTCTGACTGTTGCAACCCCATGGCCTGAAGCCTGCCAGGCTCCTTTGTTCATAGGATTCTCTAGGGAAGAATACTGGAGTGTGTTGCCATTTCCTTCTTCAGGAGATCTTCCTGACCCAGGAATCAAACACAGGTCTCCTGCATTGCAGGCAAATTCTTTACCAACTGAGCTACAAGGGAAGCCTTAATATGCTTATTAGTCATTCAAATGTCTAAGGTGAAATATCAATTCAAATATCTTGCAAATTTTTATTTGATCTGTTCTTTTTAGGATTTGAGTTGTATGAATTCTTTAAATGCTTTAGATACAGTCCTTTAACAGATACACAACTATCAGGTCACTGACTTGTCTTATTGCTCTAATTTGTCAATTAAGGCATATATATATTTTTTAATTTAGGTGACAACAATTGATCAAAATTCCTCTTATGAGTTAAACATTGCTCAACACAAGTTACAAAGATTTCTTCCCATGATTTATTCTAGACTTTCTAAAGTTACAGCCTTTATATTTAGGATGATTCATTTATAGTTAATATTTATATATGGTGTGAGGTAGAGGTTGAAATTATATTTTATTAATGCAATTACTTTTTTACATATATTATGTACAACTGAGTCACAAAATGGCTCGTATCTTTTGTGAAATAACTGTCTTTCCCACATTGAACTGCCTCAGTAACTTTGTCAAAATCAATTGGCCATCATTTCAAGATCAAATTATAGTTTTCTGCAAAAAATAACTCAGCTGAAATTTTAATAGGGATTGTGTAGACTATCAATTCAGGGGAAAGTTTCATCTTAGCAATATTAAGTGTCCTCATCTTTGAGTATACAATGTCTCTCTATTCTATTTTTATTTAGATTAGAGGTTGGCAAACTGGCTTACTACCAATTTTGTTATGTGTTTTTGCATATTTAGTGTTTAAAGTGGTTACATACCTACATTTGTAATAGCCTCACTTTTGCTTCTTGGCTGGATAAGTCTTTATGACTTGTTTGGTTTATATCAGGACTTCAAGAAAACATTTTCTTAAACCTGATTTAGATCTTCCTAAATTTCTTTCATAAATGCCTTGGGAGTCACTATAGGACTTGCTCATCTTTGTTAAAGTTTTCTCAGTATTTTATTTTTGGAAGCCATTGTGCACTGAAAAGTTTCTTTTTAATGTATTTTTTTATTGTGTAAGCAGCTTTAGAATTTTGAATTCTAAAATTAGGGTTAGGGTTAGGCTTAGGGTTAGAAAAGAGCTGCAGGAAAGAGCTCTTTGCAGTTCCTTTTGTCTTGTCACTAACCTTAAATCAGGCACCACCATGCACTACTCATCTTTGGCTCTAGCACACCTTTCAAGTCTTTTGATCACACAATACCTTGCCTAACCTCTTGGTTCTTTCTGTAGACCAAAATATGAGAAATGAAGAATAAGTAATTAACTGATGACCAGATCTCTTCCCTAGTTTTCCCTTCAGCTATCTCACAAATAAATTGCATGAACAAAATAGAATCTAATGAAAGATCACAAGAAATTGACAAGCCTACATACAGTGGGAGATGGCAAATTCTGACCCTCTATCTAATCCATTTGTTCCCTTAAAAAATCTTCATGGCCAAGCAGAATCTTTGAAAATGTCTTTTGGGTGACACTGAGTCCACCATTTCCACAGAGTGCTAGCATTCTGATTACAAGCAACTTTTCCTTCTACCAACATTTGCCTCTCTCTCGCTTAGGTACTGATTTGAGGGCAAGTA
Organism: Bos grunniens; assembly: GCF_055505025.1. NCBI lineage: Eukaryota > Metazoa > Chordata > Mammalia > Artiodactyla > Bovidae > Bos > Bos grunniens. The sequence continues at coordinate 109,158,486 of NC_141170.1, read as the reverse complement.
GCAGCAGCAGCCACCTTGGTTCCCTAATAACTGTTCAGTCCTAGTATATGGTAATGCAATTGGTCTTTTATATTGATTTTGTAACCTGAAACTCAGTGAATTTGTTTCTTAATTTTAGTGGGTCTATTTATTTATTTTTCTTTTTTTTTAATTTTATTTTATTTTTAAACTTTACAATATTGTATTAGTTTTGCCCAACATCAAAATGAATCTCCCACAGGTATACCCGTGCTCCCCATCCTGAACCCTCCTCCCTCCTCCCTCCCCATACCCTCCCTCTGGGCCGTCCCAGTGCACCAGCCCCAAGCATCCAGCATTGTGCATCGAACCTGGACTGGCGACTCGTCTCATACATGATATTACACATGTTTCAATGCCATTCTCCCAAATCTCCCCACCCTCTCCCTCTCCCACAGAGTCCACAAGACTGATCTATACATCAGTGTCTCTTTTGCTGTCTCGTACACAGGGTTATTGTTACCATCTTTCTAAATTCCATATATATGCGTTAGTATACTGTATTGGTGTTTTTCTTTCTGGCTTACTTCACTCTGTATAATAGGTTCCAGTTTCATCCACCTCATTAGAACGGATTCAAATGAATTCTTTTTAATGGCTGAGTAATACTCCATTGTGTATATGTACCACCGCTTTCTTATCCATTCATCTGCTGATGGGCATCTAGGTTGCTTCCATGTCCTGGCTATTATAAACAGTGCTGCGATGAACATTGGGGTACACATATCTCTTTCCCTCCTGGTTTCCTCAGTGTGTATGCCCAGCAGTGGGATTGCTGGATCATAAGGCAGAGAAATTAAGGAAACAATTCCATTCACCATTGCAATGGAAAGAATAAAATACTTAGGAATATATCTACCTAAAGAAACTAAAGACCTACATATAGAAAACTATAAAACACTGGTGAAAGAAATCAAAGAGAAAAAAAAAAAGAAAAAAAAGAAATCAAAGAGAACACTAATAGATGGAGAAATATTTATTTATTTTTCATGTGGGAGGGTTGATTTCTTAGTATAGTCTGCATGCAAGATTAGGCTGTCTGCAAATAAGCTTATTTCTTCCTCTCTAATATGGATGTTTTAAATTCTTTTTTTTTCTTTTGCTTGGTGCTTGTGCTTTTTTAGTAGTGATTCCCCTCATTTAATTCTGTAATGTCTGTTCCCTCTATGGTGTGCATCTGCTGATTTGTGTTGCCTTCCCTCCCTTCTTTTATTACTTCCTTCCTCCCTCCCTTCCTTCCTTTCTTATATCCATCCATCCTTTCCATCCATCTTTCTTTCTTAATAAAGTTATGTCATCTCTGTATGCCAGTTATATCATATCTGTATGATATGCAAATATCATAGTAGTAAGCAAATAACTGATTGTATACAAATACTGTGAGCCAGTACGGTTTCCATCAGATTCTGAAAGATCTGTTCATGGATTAAGGAATGAATTTGGAGTTCAGGCTACTGACAAATGTGCACAAACTTTTACTCTTTGCTGAGATACTTCTTGTGCTGAACCTCTGCATGAATGGACTTCACATTCAGTCTGGGATATGTGAATAGCTAGAACCCTGTGCTAGGCTGAGTAATCCACACAAAGATGTCCATGTTCTAATTCCCCAGAATCTGTAAATATGTTAATGTATATGGTAAAAGAACTTTGCAGATGTGAACAAGTTAAGAAGCTTGAAATAGGGAGATTATCCTGGATTGTCCAGGTGGATCTGATGTCATCACATAGATTCTCAGAAGAGGGAGGCAGGATGATCAGAGTCAAAGAGAAGGCAATGTGACAGGAGAAACAAATCAGAGTGATTCCACAGAGGCAAGGGAAGCCCAGAACATTTACAAGCTGGAAGACTTAAGAAATGGACTTTAATTAACCTCCAATTAAAATAAATAAATTTATTTAAAAAATAAAAATAAAATGCAGCTGATAAGCCATAGTAAAAAAAAAAAAAAACATGGACTTTCTGTGGCACTTCCAGAAGGAACTAACATAGCAACACTCCGACGTTAGCCTCAGAGACAGATTTTGGACTTCTAACCTGAGAACCAGTGAGACAATACAGTTTTACTATTTTGAGACCAATGTTTGAGACCTATATTTGTTAAAGCAGAAACAGAAAACAAATACTAGGCCTTTCTGTTCTTTCCTGTCCATGGATGCAGTTTGGCACATGCACACAGCTTCTAGGATCACTAGAGATATGTAAGGGTCATCAAGGCCCACCCTAGCTGCCATATGCCCTGGATACCCTGGCATATTTCTGCCTATCCTGTCAGTGTTTGCTTGCACAACCAGGTAGCAATTCCAGGCTAGCTGTAATTTTTACCTTTCCTATTTTTTTTCCACCAAAGTCTGGTATTTTTGATGATTCCTGGAATTTTCTGATGATTCTGGAGATTTTCCAGATTTTACAACAAAGCAAGTTTCCTCTAAGGCAACAAAGCTGCTGGGTTATTAAACTTGTCCCTCTCTGGTAAAACATTCTGCTAATGAAAGAGCCTCAGACTCACATGTCATAGACTTATTCTTCTAAAGGTGCTTTAGTATTTTTCTTGAATGTTTTATCAATGTTATATGACTTCGGTTGATTTCCAAAGTGTTAAAATCGTTGATCTGAAAAAAATATGTCCAGTTTTATCCTTCTTAACTGGGAGAAAGTATCTGCCCAGTTTCTAGCTCCCTAATTCCAGAAATCTTGCTTCTAATAATATTTGAATATTACAGATATTTAATAGAATATTTTAATTTTTAATAATATAAATTCAACACAGATACAGGAGCCTAATGGGCTAAGTCCAGGGGTCACAAAGAGTTGGACACGACTGAGCAACTGAACACAAATTCAACATATTATTCATATTTATTATTATGCATTGACTTTGACAGATGTATTTTTCTACATAATTTTTAGATACATTATTTTTTGACTATTAGGATGTATATATGAGCATATTTTGGTCACAGTAATTGTCCTTGTCTGTTTAGGCTGTTATAACAGAATCCCATAAATTGTGGGCTTATAAACAAAAAAATATAATTTTGTCATAGTTCTGTGGCTGGGATGTCCCAGAAGCAGATTTAGTGTATGGTGAGAATCTACTTTTAGTTCACATATGCCCATTTTTCACTGTAATCTCACATAGTAGAGGTAGCAGGAACTACCTTAATCTCTTTTATAAAAATACTGACTCCATTTATGAGGGCTCTACTCTCATGACCTAATCACTTCCCAAAGGGCAACTTAAAAATTCCATCATATTGGTTTCAACATATCAATTTTAGGAGGTTTGAGTTTATAGTAATAATTCTTCAAAATGGCATATATTATATGCCTATGTAGTCAAACCCCAAAGCAGTTCTAATATATTAAAATAAATAAAATCACTTCTCTTCAAAAGTACCAAATGATTCAGCAAACAATTGCTTTACTGACTTTGTTTTCAGACAATATAATTCAAATGATTTTCCTGTATATAGATTTATTAAAGATGTGGTCAGTAGATATGCCATCTAGAGAACTAAAAATCCTCAAGAATGATACTTTAAAGAAAGTCTATAGGGATATAAATATATATTGATTATTGCAGAAGAAACTGAACTTTTAAATCTGCATATGGGTTACAGTTTGTTAGTGAATAAACATAGAAAAGTTCTTAGAAAAAGAACATTAGACAAGATTTTAGTAACTAAGACTCTGATAACTTTAGAGAAAGGTTTTATTTTTAACTTGAAATACAAGAAGAAAAATCATTTAGTAGTCAAACTGAGAGGAAGGGAGAAAAGAGTAAAACATAACATGAAGAAACATTTTGGTCATTCAGTTTTACTATAAAGTTTTAGATTTGGGTGCTTTTCTTGTGTATTTTTACCCTCTACATATATGAAAGTATTTAATCTCTTGGTTTTAAGAGTCATCCATGTAATATTAGCTTCTAAATTAATTTCAATTCCATTTTTTTTTTTTGAGGTTCAAATCAAACCATCTAGGTCATTCACATATAGATGCCCATGGTAAGAGTTGCTGATGAAACCAACTGGAAAAAATCTGATACAGATTTTTCTGTATCATCTGTATCATCCAGACTGCTGCAACTGCTGCCTGGGCCAGTCCTGACACTGAATATAGGGAAACATACACTGTTATATCCTGGGTACAAAGTAAAAGACTCCATGTTTCAAATCTTAAGCCTATATTTATTGAATGCAGGATTGGGACTATTGCTAAAATTTAATCTATTTGTTCCCTGACGGATGAGCCCACATTACATATGGCACTGCCCTCAATCTATTCTAGGATACGGACTATGGCAAACATTTGCTCCCTGTCAGAGCTATTAGTGGTGCTTCACCTCTGCTGATTTTTTCATGTTATTTTCATGCCATTCCAAACCAACTGGCAAACTTCACATACATATGACCACTGAAACTAATATCTGTCACCTGTTTGTCTTCTCAGACCACTTGCAGCTTGACATGTTAGGACTATTATCACAAAAGTCACTCAACAATGGGCAACACCCAGGATATAATATGAATGCACTATAATCCCTACTGTGGACAAGCACTTGTTATCTATGAGCATTGGTATGGCCTTCTCAAAAACCAACTCAAAGGACATCTAGCTTTTCCACTCTCAGTCAGTCAGTCAGTTCAGTTGCTCAGTCATGTCCTACTCTTTGTGACCCCATGAACTGCAGCATGCCAGGCTTCCCTGTCCATCACCAACTGCCGGAGCCCACCCAAACTCATGTCCGTTGAATTGGTGACATCATCCAGTCATCTCATCCTCTGCTGTCCCCTTCTCCTCCTGCCCTCTATCTTTCCCAGAAACTGGGTCTTTTCAAATGAGTCAGCTCTTTGCATCAGGTGGCCAAAGTATTGGAGTTCCAGCTTCAACATCAGTCCTTCCAGTGAACACCCAGGACTGATCTCCTTTAGGATGGACTGGTTAGATCTCCTTGCAGTCCAAGGGACTCTCAAGAGTCTTCTCCAACACCACAGTTCAAAAGCATCAATTCTTCGGCGCTCAGCTTTCTTTATAGTCCAACTCTCACATCTATACATGACCACTGGAAAAACCATAGCCTTAACTAGACCTTTGTCGACAAAGTAATGTCTCTGCTTTTTAGTGCTTTTTCCACTCTAACCTCTTTCTATTCCACATACCTTGTGCACTAAGTCACTACAGTCAGGGCTGACTCTTTGCAACCCTACGGACTCTAGCTCACTAGGCTTCTCTGTCTATGGGATTCTTCTGGCAAGAATTCTGGAGTGGGTCACCATTTCCCCCTTCAGGGGATCTTCTTGACTATTGGATTGAACTCAAATCTCTTATGTCTCCTGCATTCGCAGGTGGGTTGTTTACCACTAATGCCACCTGGGAAGCCATATACCTTACTAATGACATCTCAATTTCAATTAATGTGGCTGTCCCAAAAAGTGATCATCTCCTTTCAGGTGATTCTCAGGTAATGATTAGAATAAGAGACAGGGATTTAAATACTTTGAAAATTTAAGAGTTTTATCCTGGACATTGCTGGCCATAATGCACTTTTCTGTCCCCTGACTTTAGTACATGACACACTGCGGGGCCAAAGGAAGCACAGAAGATTTAAATTTCATTTTGGATATGTTTTCTAAAAATTCAGTTACAATAATTCTTGCACTTGCTGCATCTTTATGAAAAGTCTAGGTATAAATTGATGGCTGAAATTACAGATAATGCATGAGAAACATATTTTGTGGTGGTGAAAGCTGTAAAACTAAATACAAATTGAACATGATAAAGGAATAACCCTCCCTTTTGAAAATAAGAGATTCCCTTTCCTTTTCTTAGGGAATTTTTTAGTAAACTTGTAATTGCAAGTTACTTCTCTGTATCTTTGAAACATTTTTAATCTTTGCAAACCTTTTTAAAAGATAAATTAAGGCTTTGCCAGCTTTCAGGCACAGGAAAGTGTTTCCCAAGGACCTACTCTTTGAAATGCAGTCGATAAGGAAGCTAGGCTTCCTATCTCCCAGTTTCTATGGGAGGGTAAGAGCCTAACTTCTTTTGGCGCCTGCCTGCAAGATTCAATACTGTCTCCTATTGTAAAATATCAAAATTTTGCTTTTCTTTTAGATAAAGTCAATTAGCTAAGATAGACAGTCACCCTAATAACAAGTACATTTCGGGTGAACTATGTGTGATAAACAGTGCTGTCAAATCCTCCTACATGTGCATTCTCAAGATCAACAATCACTAGTTCCAGTAGGAGGACTTGTATCTGCATAGCTATATAAAACTAGGATTTATTTGTCTTTGAAAATTTTTAGCAGATTGCCTGTGATGTGCATCACATTGATGTTTTTACTCAATAATAAAGCTATTTTCTTTCTCTTCTACCTTTGAAGAGGCATTTTTTTTTCTTGGCTAGAGATTTTCATTCTTATTATATTTCACAAACAATGGAGATCAAAATTCTGGCACCTGGGGAAGACAGAATGACGTCCAAGGTGGTAAGGGAATGCGAGGGTGACATTTATAATCTTGTCTGGAACACTTGTTGGAACCTTTCTCACAAAGGAAAACACAGTGATGTCTCTCTCTCAAACCATTAAAGCATCTTAAATTTGATGGAGAGCTAGTCTGCCATTCTTTCTAGATGGCTTTAACAATGATTTAATCACCATTTCTCTTAACTTCACCTAGAGGTATATTGAAAATGCAGCAACAGTGTTAAATACTGCTCCTCTTACACACAGCACTTGTCAACAGCATCAGGCACTTTCCCTCTCCTCACTTACTAGCTGTTTCTCAGTCACTTTGTAGGATGGATAAATACCTGGTGTCTGGTGGCATGGACAAATAAGGCAGATTTGATTGACTGCAATCAACAGCTTTAAATACAAGAACCAGACTCAATAATTTGAAGTAAATCAAGAATTCTAAGGCTCACCATCTGGCTTGGAGGTCACACTGGATACACTGACATAATATGCCCTCCAACAGATGTCTCACTGGGGGTCCTCGTGAGTTATACATAATAATATCTTTCCAATGGCCCTGTATGTGTAGATGGGGCTTTACATTATATGTTGAAGCCAAGCATTAACTTCTCTTCAAAACACTGGGATTTAAACACTAAGTTTGGTCATAAGAGACCTTCATTATTTAACAAATCCAATGTAATGTAATCCATGTAATGCTTACATGGTTGTGGCATTAACTCTCATATCAGGTCACTCGATGTGTGGGGACATTATGAAGAGATAATTCATGTGTTTTTATGTCCACCCTTGAGGCAGTATTCCCTTAGACAAGAGTCATCCATTTAGAAAAGACAGTCAGTCTTTCTCTGCCTTTAGTTGAAATCACTGATAGTAGAAGTTCAGCACTGTGTTCATGCATGCTCAGTTGCTAAGTAGTGTCTGACTCTTTTGTGACCCCATGAACTGTAGCTCACCAGGATCCTCTGTCCATGGGATTTCCCAGGGAAGAATACTGGAGTGGAAACTCACTGGCTAGGGTTATTAGAAGGAAATAATTCATCTAGATTGTTTCTTTTGTGCCAGAGTTGTCTCTGATCTATTTTTCATAATCCTTCTGTACCTGAATTAATATCTCAGGCCCAGGGGAAGAGTCAATAGAGAAACTTGAAATTACCTGGCTTTCGAAGCTAAACCTTGATGCTTTATGGGATAGTTCAGCTGGTTGAAATCTGGGACACTGGGTTGCATTGCCATGGTCAAAAATGCAAGTTGGCTTCCCCTTTAGCACCTGAAGCCAGGTTTGGAGTAGCTTTAATTAAATGATCTGAGTCACATTATCAAAGTGTCTGAGGCAGAAGTATACACATGAGAAAATTTGTCAGAAACCAAGATGGTACAGAAATGAAGATAGATATTCCTGGGAGAAAATCTCCCATGGATCTCTGGTATGTCTGCCTATCCTACAAAGGCACTGCTTCCCTTTTGTCCTGGGTTATCTTTCCAGTACAGTTATAAAGGGCAGATTTGTTTACTGTCTGGTACACTAAATGTAAGTTTCCTTCTGGGGAGATAGGGAAATTTGTTACAGCACCTTATGAAAATTTGTCTTCAGTAAGTCCAGAATTCCTCAACTGTGATGCAAGTCCAGTTCCATCTGACAACTGGGATGACTTAGCATGAACTTACATTATATACAAAATATATAATTAATACGGACCTACTATATAGCACAGGGAACTCTACTCAATACTCTGTAAAGACTTATATGGGAAAATAATCTAAAAAAGAGTGGATATATTTATATATATATATATTCACACACACACACATATATATATATATGTATATAACTGAATCACTTTGCTGTATATCTGAAACTAACACAAAATTATAAATCAACTATATTTCAATAAAAATTTAAAACATAAAAAGATAAAAGAGTAATGAATAATAAACTTTAGCAGTAAGAGCTATAATAATAATAATAAGACTTATGGGACCAATAATTTAATTATTTCTTATGTGTTTTCACTACATGAAAAACATATTATACATCAGTAAAATATATCAAGAAATCCTGATGAGTTTATACTGTATTTTTAAATATGTTTTACTAGGCTTTTGGAGAAATAGTTCGAGTCATGGTAAACTTTTTACTTCTCAAATTTTCTCTGTTTTTTACATTATAAGGAACAGTGCTTTTTTCCTCCCTAATGTATAATATTGGATAGCATTTTTCATATTTATGGAAAAAATCACTAAACTAGGAATAGAGAGAAACAGTCTCAACTTGATAAAGATTACAAAAAACCTACAGTTAACACCATGTTTAATATTGAGAAAGTCAAAGATGTCCCACTAAAATCATGTACAAGGTAAGGATGTCTGCTGTCACTACTCCTTTTCAACAGCAAGCTGAAAGTCAGAAAAATAAAATAAAAGTTATAGAGATTAGTAAAGAGATAAAACTGTCTTTGTTCACAAATGACATAATTGTGTATGTATAAAATCTGAAAAAAATGACAGAAAAACTCATGGAACTAATATGTGATTATAACAAGATATAGGGTACAAGGTTAATATACTAGCAACAAGCTTCCTTGGTGGCTCAGTGGGCAAAGAATCCAACTCCAATGCAGGAAACCACCTTCAATTCAGGAGACCCGAGTTTGATCCCTGGGTCAGGAAGATTCCCCTGGAGAAGGAATTGGTAACCCACTCTAAATGGTATTTGCCTGGGAAATACCATTGGCAGAGGAACCTTGCAGTGTACAGTCCATGGGTCATAAGAGTCAGACACTTAGCAACTAAACCACCTTTCGACTTAGCAACTAAACCACCACTACCATACTAGCAACAAACAAGTGGAATTTGAAATTTTAAAAAAGATAATATTATTTACATTAGCATCTCCCAAAATGAAATACTTAGGTATAAGTCTTACATAAGTAAGACTACATAACTCTGATGAACAAAATGAAGTAAGAACTAAATGGAGAGATATTCCATGATCAAGAATAGGAAAACAATATTGTCAAGATGTTAATTCTTCCCAATCTAATCTACAGATTTAATGCAATCCTAATAAAAATTAAACAAGTTATTTTATGAGTACTGACAAATTGACTCTAACATTTATATAGAGAAGCAAAAGACCCTGAATAGCCAACACAATATTAAAGCAGAAGAACAAATTAGGAGGATTAATGCTACCTGCCTTCTGGACTTAATATAAATCTACAATAATCAATATGTAATGATACTGATGAAGGAACAGACAACTAGATTCATCCAACAGAATACAGATCACAGAAATAGTATCTTATAAGTAGAGTCAAATGATCTTAGACAAAAGAGCAAATGTAGCCTCTTTAACAAATGGTACTGAAACTGGACATCTAAAAAAAGAAGAAAAATGAATCTTACACTCTTCACAAAAGTTATCTCAAAACAGATCACAGACTTAAAAGTAAAACTTAAAACTATAAAATTCCAGTAAGATAACACAAAAGAAAACCTAGATGATCCTGAGTACAGCAATGACATTTTAGATATAATACTGAAGACATGGTCCATGAGAAGCTGAAATTCTTTACAATTAAAATCTATCTTAATGTCAATGTCAAGAGGATGAGAAGATATGCCACACACTGTGAGAAAATTTTTGCAAAAGATATATTTCACAAAATACTGTTATCTAACATACACAAAAGCTCTAGAAAAACTCAACAGTAAGAAAGCAGACAATTCAATTGAAAAATGAGACAAGGATCTTAACAGACAGCTCACTAGAGAAAATATACAGATGGCAAAAAAACATATGAAAAGACACTCAATATCATATGTCATCGGGGAAATGGAACTCTAAAAAAAAAAATGAGATACAACTATACCCACTAGAATGGCCAAAATCACTGACAATACCAAATGCTGATAAGGATATGGAATAAAGGGAACTATCATAACTTTCTGGTAGGAATGCAAAATGGCTTCCACTTTGGAAGACAATTTGATAGCCTCTTACAAAATTAAACATATCTTCCTCCATAATCCAGTTACCAAGCTTCTTGATACTTATATAAAGCAGTTGAATATTTATGTTCACAAGGAAATTGCACATGGTTTATAGAACATTTATAGCAGTTATAATTATATCATAATTCCTAAAACTTGGACACAACCAAGGTGTCCTTCAGTATGTGAATGCATAAATAAACTATGATATATCCAGACAATGCTGCTAAACTCAGGGTTAAAAAAAATGAACTATTAAGTTAAAAAGACATGGAACAATCTTAAATGCATTTTACTAAGTGAAAGATGCCAATCTAAAAAACATTATGTACTATATGATTTTCAACATATTGGAAAAAGGAAAACTATAGAGAAAATTTTAAAAAAAATCAGTGGTCAGGGTTGTGGTGTGTGGGGAGAGAATGGGCAGAACATGGAGGATTTTTAGAGCAGGGAAAATAATCTGTTTGATATCATAATGATGGATATATGTTATTAAACATTTTTCTAAACACATAGATTATACAACACCAAAAGAACCCTAATGTCAGCTCTGCTCTTTGGATGATCATGAACTGTCAATGTAGGTTCATCAATTGTAACTCAACAATATTCTAAAATTTAAATAAAACTGATAATACTTGCTTTAACATGTATGACAGAGAAAACAATGGCACCCCGTTCCAGTACTCTTGCCTGGAAAATCCCATGGATGGAGGAGCCTGGTAGGCTGCAGTTTATGGGGTCGCTAAGAGTCAGACACAACTGAGCGACTTCACTTTCACTTTTCACTTTCACGCATTGGAGAAGGAAATGGCAACCCATTCCAGTGTTCTTGCCTGGAGAATCCCAGGGACTGGGGAGCCTGGTGGGCTGCCGTCTATGGGGTCGCACAGTCGGACATGACTGAAGTGACTTGGCAGCAGTAGCAAAATGTATGAAGTCTATAGAATTGAAACTGGGTTAATAATGACATCGAAAAAGTCAGATCTAAAATCTGACCTTTGTGAAGGATCTTGGAAGATTATCTATAAATCCTTGAAATTTCCTTAGTAATAGGGGTGTCTTTGTTATATCTGGTGAACCCCTCAGACTACAACTGAATGTTTATGTTAATTAAAAACTTTACCAGTCAATGAAGGCTGGTTTCATCAGTTCAGAAGTCAGCATGAATTAAATAATACTAAACTATCTGTTGAAACTTCTAGCACATATAAGAATGCTGCTATAATATTTGCACCCAAATTGTAGGATAAATTACAGTAGGTAGTTATGATCATAATTAAATATTTAATGTAATTAGAAAGATACTTTCTTAATCTCATAAAGAACTTGTGTGATGAAAATTAGGGTTTTGAAATAGTGATAAAGGAGTTAAAGATATATTAACTCTACTTTAGGAGGCACTGCAACATGACTTTAAATCAAAACTTTACTTGTTTTTCAAGTTTGTGAGACTCAGTCAGTCAGTCCTTCAATCAATTCAGTCACTCAGTTGAGTCCTACTCTTTGCAACCTCAGGGACTGCAGCACGCCAGGCCTCCCTGTCCATCACCAACTCCTGGAGTTTACTCAAACTCATGTCCACTGAGTTGGTGATGCATGCAACCACCCCATACTCTGCCGTTCCCTTCTTCTCCCACCTTCAATCTTTCTCAACATCAGGGACTTTTCAAATGAGTCAGTTATTTACATCAGGTAGCCAAAGTATTGGAGTTTCAGTTTCAGCATCAGTCCTTCCAATGAATATTCAGGACTGATTTACTTTAGGATGGACTGATTGGATTTCCTTGCAGTCTAAGGGACTCTCAAGAGTCTTCTCCAACACCACAGTTCAAAAGCATCAATTCTTTGGCATTCAGCTTTTTTTATAGTCCAACTCTCATGTCCATACAAGACTACTAGAACAACCATAGTTTTGAATAGACAGACCTTTTCGGCAAAGTAATGTCTCTGTTTTTTAATATGCTGTCTAGGTTGGTCATAACTTTTCTTCCAAGGAGTAAGCATCTTTTAATTTCATGGCTGCAATCACCATCTGCAGTGATTTTGGAGCCCAGGAAAATAAAGTCTGTCACTGTTTCCATTGTTTCCGCATCCATTTGCCATGAAGTGATGGGACCAGATGCCATGATTTTAATTTTCTGAATGTTGAGCTTTGAGCCAACTTTTTCACTCTCCTCTTTCACTCTCATCAAGAGGCTCTTTAGTTCTTCTTTGCTTTCTGCTATAAGGGTGGTATCATCTGCCTATCTGAGGTTATTGATATTTCTCCTGGCAATCTTGATTCCAGCTTGTGCTTCATCTAGACCAGTGTTTCTCATGATGTACTCTGCATATAAGTTAAACAAGCAGAGTGACAGTATACAGTCTTGACATACTCCTTTCCTGATTTGGAATCAGTCTGTTGTTCCATGTCCAGTTCTAACTGTTGCTCCTTGACCTGCATACAGATTGCTCAGGAGGCAGTTCAGGTGGTCTGATATTCCCATCTCTTTCAGAATTTTCCACAGTTTGTTGTGATCCACACAGTCAAAGCCTTTGGCATAGTCAGTAAATAAGAAGTAAATATTTTTTTCTGGAACTCTCTTGCTTTTTTGATGATCCAACAGATGTTGGAAATTTGATCTCTAGTTCCTCTGCCTTTTCTAAATGCAGCTTGAATATTTGGAAGTTTACGATTCATGTACCATTGAAACCTGGTTTGAAGAATTTTGAGTATTACTTTGCTAGCATGTGAGATGAATTCAATTGTGTTATAGTTTGATCATTCTTTGGCCTTGCCTTTCTTTGGGATTACAATGAAAACTCACCTTTTCCAGTCCTGTGACCACTGTTGAGTTTTCCAAATTTGCTGGCATATTGAATGCAACACTTTCACAGCATCATCTTTTAGGATTTGAAATAGTTCAACTGGAATTCCATCATCTCCCCTATCTTTGTTCATAGTGATGCTTCCTAAGGCCCACTTGACCCTGCATTCCAGGATGTTTGGCTCTAGGTGAGTGATCACACCATTGTGATTATCTGGGTCATGAAGATCTTTTTTGTATAGTTCTTCTGTGTGTTCTTGCCACCTTTTCTTAATATCTTCTGTTAGATCCATACCATTTCTTAATATCCTCTGTTAGATCCATACCATTTCTACCCTTTATTGTGCCCATCTTTGAATGGGTGTGAAATGTTCCCTTGGTATCTCTAATCTTCTTGAAGAGATCTCTAGTCCTTCACATTCTATTGTGAGATTCCCAGAGCACTAAAAATCATGACAAATCATTCCCATCACTCATTTGGCTTGTAGTGAAAAGCAATAACATGGTTTCAAATGTATTTTCACACTAGTAAAAATTACACTACTTTGATTGTACCTTTGCCCAGAATAGAAACATAGACAAGTAACTATTATTTATTTTTAATATAAACATGAAAATAATATTTCACTGTACCTATCCATGATGTTATTATGTTTTTCTAGAGATTCTTTTTTATGTGGCAATCAAGCAATTTTTATCTTTTATGAATTTTCTCTTGTTTCTGAGGTAATGCTGTGCAGTGCTTATGTTAAAGAGCTAATTTTCCTCAGTGACTTGATCTATGTTGATTTCCTTCTTCAAAAACTCCTTTTGTAACCTTTATCTGAATCATACAATTAGCAATTGACTACATGTTTTCTGTACAAAACTTGTTTAAAACAACATTGTGAATTTGAGACTTGCAGACACAGTGTGGGAAGGAGAGGTTGAAATGAATTGAGATAGTAGCACTGACATATATACAGTACCATCTGTAAAACAAATAGGTAGTTGGAAGTTGCTGTATAACCCAGGGAGCTCAACCCCACACTCTGTAACAACTTAGAGGGGTGGGATGGGGTAGGGGGTGGAAGGGGTTGGAGGATGAGAGGGAGTTTATGGGTTGGAGGTGGGGGGGAGATTCAAGAGGGAGGGATATATGTATACTTATGGCATATTCATGTTGTTGTATGACAAACCCAGAACAACGTTGTAAAGCAATTATCCTCCAATTAAAAAAAAAATTTTAAACATGTTTGAAATAGTTGTCTAAGATCCTCTTCATATTTTCTATATACTTTTCCTTATTTGTAGGAAGACTTCACTCAGATATACTAAAATCTCCTTTTAAGAAAATTGTTCATCATAAGTGAAATATAAAACAATGGTCTTCTTTTCAAAGATTTAAAGTTTTAACTTTTCTCTCATTATTTGGGTAAAAGACTTTGTTGCTTGTTACTTGTATGGTGTCCTGCAAATCTTCCATAGATAATAAAATCCTTGAATTCTGTTTCCCCCTGCAGTGAATGTCTTTACTATAATTCCAGAATAATTGTCCTCACCCTCAGTGGGTCAAGAGTAGCCATTAGTTTGCAGTTTCTCCAAGCTCTTCTCTTACTAATATCATAGGCTGCTCTGTATTGCTCTATGATGCTAAGCTCCTATAAGTTTTTAAATAAAAGCCAGTATTCTTATTTGAATTCCAAAATTGATAACTTTTTTTCTCTTTCTAGTTTTGAACATCAACAAGTGAAAATAAATAAGCTAATTTAAATGATTCATAGTACCATGTAGAAATGTGAGACAGTAACAAAAATCTTGTGTTAAATATGTGTGTGTGTGTATATATATATATATATATATGTATGTATGTATATATATATATATATATATCATACTAAGTGAAGTAATATCAATAACCTCAGATATGCAGAGGACACCACCCTTATGGCAGAAAGTGAAGAGGAACTAAAAAACTTCTTGATGAAAGTGAAAGAGGAGAGTGAAAAAGTTGGCTTAAAGCTCAACATTCAGAAAACGAAGATCATGGCATCTGGTCCCATCACTTCATAGGAAATAGATGGGGGAACAGTGGAAACAGTGTCAGACTTTATCTTTTTGGGCTCCAAAATCACTGCAAATGGTGACTGCAGCCATGAAATTAAAAGACACTTCCTCCTTGGAATGAAAATTTTGACCAACCTAGATAGCATATTGAAAAGCAGAGACATTACTTTGCCAAGAAAGGTCTGTCTAGTCAAGGCTATGGTTTTACCAGTGGTCATGTATGGATGTGAGAGTTGGACTGTGAAGAAAGCTGAGCGATGAAGAATTGATGCTTTTGAACTGCAGTTTTGGAGAAGACTCTTGAGAGTCCATTGGACTGCAAGGAGATCCAACCAGTCCATTCTAAAGGAGATCAGCCCTGGATGTTCTTTGGAAGGAATGATGCTAAAGCTGAAACTCCAGTACTTTGGCCACCTCATATGGTGAGTTTACTCATTAGAAAAGACTCTGATGCTGGGAGGGATTGGGGGCAGGAGGAAAAGGGGATGACAGAGGATGAGATGGTTGGATAGCATCACCGACTCGATGGACATGAGTTTGAGTGAACTCCAGGAGATGGTGATAGACAGGGAGGCCTGGCGTGCTGCGATTCATGGGGTCGCAAAGAGTTGGACACGACTGAGTGACTGAACTGAACTGAAGTGAAATAAGTCAGGCAATGGAGACAGATATCCTATAATAGCACTTATATTTGTAAACTACAAATGAATGTATTTATAAAACTGAGACAGCTTCACCAATGTAGAAAACAAATTTAGGATTACCACAGGGATAGCAGGGGTTGGGGGAGAGATAACTTAGGAGTTTGAGATTAACATATATACACAAATAAAAAGGACCTACTATATGGCACAGAGAACTAAATTCAGTATCTTGTAACAACCTATAATGGAAAATAATATGAGCATATATACATGTGTGTGTGTGTGTGTGTGTGTGTGTGTATACACACACATGATATCACTTTATTGTACACTTGAAACTACACAACACTGTAAATTGATGGTACTCCATCAACAACAAAAAAGTAAAATAAGAGGAAACAAGATCACAACACTAGTAAAATACAAAGCTTGTGTGAAAAAAAGAAAGACAAAATTCTATGATATCTCAATAAATAGAGGAAAAAGATTTGACAAAATTTAACATCCACTTGTAATAAAAACCCTCAACACTGTGGGTATGGAGAGTATCACCTAGACATAATAAAAGCCAATGTCACTAGTGGTAAAGAACATGACTGCCAATGCAGGAGACTCAGGAAATGCAGGTTTGATCCCTGGCCAGAAAGATCCTCTGGAGGAGGAATTCCTCCACTCCAGCATTCTCGCCTGAAGAATCCATGGACAGAGGAGTCTGGTGGGCTACAGTCCATGGGGTCATAAAGAGTTGGACATGACTGTGGCAACTTAGCACAGCACAGCACACATAACAAGCCCATGGTTATCATTATATTTATTGGTGAGAAGCTAAGAGCTTTCCTGAAAGATCAGAAATAAGACAAGAATGCTCACTGTTGTCACTTCTATAATATTCACCATACTACGGAAAGTTGTAGTCAGAGGCAACTAGCCAAAGCAAAAAAAAAGAAAGAAAAAACAGTATGCAAATTGGAAGGGTAGAAGCCAAACTATAACTATTTGCCAATAACATGATATTATATAGAGAGAACCCTAAAGACTCCATAACAAATAAACCTAGAATATACAATGAGGAAAAGACAGTTTCTTCAATAAATAATATTGGAAAATATTGGATGGGCATATGCAACAGAATTAAACTGGACCACTATCTCACACGACACACTGAAATTAACTCAAAATGGATTAAAGACTGGCATATACGACCTGAAACCATAAAACTTCTAGAGAAAAATATAAGTGGTAAGCTCCTTAATACTGATTTTCTGAAATTGACCCCAAAAGCAAAAGCACAGAAAGCAAAAATAAATAAGTGGGACTGCTGCTGCTGCTGCTGCTAAGTCGCTTCAGTCGTGTCCGACTCCATGCGACCCCATAGACGGCAGCCCACTAGGCTCCCTCATCCATGGGATTCTCAAGGCAAGAACACTGGAGTGGGACTACATCAAGCTAAAAAGTTTATGTCCAGTACAGGAAATAAAAAAAATGAAAAGGTAATCTCCCCAGTGGGAGAAGATATTTGCAAATCCTAGAAGTGACAAGGGATTAGTATCCTAAATATATAAAGAACTGATACAACACAATAGAAAAAAAAATTCAGTTTTTAAATGGGCAGAGGATTTTATTGACATTTATTTCAAAAAAAAAATCATACACATGGTGAACATACATGAAAAGATGCTTAACTTCACTGATCATCAGGGAAATGCAAATCCAAACCCAAAATGAAATTTCACCTCAAATCTGTCAGACTATCAAAAAGATAAGTAATAAACATGGAAACACAGGAAACCCTTGTGGGTTGCTGTTGAGAATGTAAACTGGTACAGCCACTATGGAAAACAGTATGGAGGTTTCTCAAAAATTAAGAATAGAACTACCATATTTTACACCAGTTCTACTTAGTATTCAAAGGATAGAAAAGAATATTAATTGAAAAGTTAATATGCACCCTTATATCCATTGCAGCATTTTTTTAAATAAAAATCATGACTTGGAAGCAACCTGTTTATCAATGGACAAAAATATAAAGGTACTCTGCTCTCTCTCTCTCTATATATATATATCAGTTCAGTTCAGTCACTCAGTCATGTCCGACTCTTTGCAATGCCACGGAATGCAGCACGCCAGTCTTCCCTGTCCATCACCAACTCTCAGAGCTTGAGTAAACTCATGTCCATTGAGTATACTGGAATACCATTTAACCATAAAAAGAATGAAATCTTAGTCTTTGCACTGTAACAACATGGATGAACCTTAACAGTTATTATTCTAAGTGAAATGATTAAGACTAAAAAAGACAAACACTGTTTGTTTTCATTTATATGTGGAATTAAACAAACAAACAAAGCCAAGCTATATATAGAACCTATTGGTGGTTGCTGGAGGTGGTAGCTTGGGGGAGTGGGTGAAGGTGTCAAAATGTACAAATTTCCAGTTATAAAATAAATAAGTCATGGGGATATAACATACACCATGGTGACTAGAGTTAATCATATTTTACTTAGAAACAAGAAAATATATGTTGCTATTAAGAGCTATGTGTAAATTTTCCTGCAGTTTAGTTTCACAAAATAAAAATCTTTTAGGTATATAATACATATTTCTTTGTTGCTTTAGCAATTGGGAAAAAAATACAGGTTCCTAATAGATATTTCCCTGTGTTCCTTTCTATTTGCATTAATGACAAATGAATCTTATTCATCATTTCTCATCTACATTAAGGGCAGAGAACCCTGAAAATTTATTAGAGTTCAGTAAATGTAGATGTAGAGATATATATGCATTGAGAAGAGTAGCTCAAGAAATATCCATTGCAAAAGATACAAAATATTCTACATTAAATTAGGATCTCTGTAATTATTAATAAAAAATTCCAACTTTTAAAAGTAATTCTTCACATAGTGTGAAACACCAAAGCAAATATTAAACAATGTCAAATAAGGAATGCATATTTTCAAATGTTTTCATTATTTTCACTACTGTGCTTGTTATCTTTTCACAACTTTCTTTTCTGCATACTTCAGTTCAGTTCAGTTCAGTTGCTCAGTCGTGTCCGACTCTTTGCGACCCCATGAACTGCAGCACGCCAGGCCTCCCTGTCCATCACCAACTCCCGGAGTTCACCCAAACTCACATACATCGAGTCGGTGATGCTATCCAGCCATCTCATCCTCTGTCGTCCCCTTTTCCTCCTGCCCTCAATCCCTCCCAGCATCAGAGTCTTTTCCAATGAGTCAACTCTTCACATGAGGTGGCCAAAGTATTGGAGTTTCAGCTTCAGCATCAGTCCGTCCCAAGAACACCCAGGACTGATCTCCTTTAGGATGGACTGGTTGGATCTCCTTGCAGTCCAAGGGACTCTCAAGAGTCTTCTCCAATACCACAGTTCAAAAGCATCAATTCTTCAGCACTCAGCTTTATTCACAGTCCAACTCTCACATCTATACATGACCACTGGAAAAACCATAGCCTTGACTAGATGGACCTTTGTTGGCAAAGTAACATCTCTGCTTTTCAATATACTGTCTAGGTTGGTCATAACTTTCCTTTCAAGAAGTAAGCGTCTTAATTTCATGGCTGCAGTCACCATCTGCAGTGATTTTGGAGCCCAAAAAAATAAAGTCTGACACTGTTTCCACTGTTTCTCCATCTATTTCCCATGAAGTGATGGGACCAGATGCCAGGATCTTCGTTTTCTGAATGTTGAGCTTTAAGCCAACTTTTTCACTCTCCTCTTTCACTTTCATCAAGAGGCTTTTTAGTTCCTCTTCACTTTCTGCCATAAGGGTGGTGTCCTCTGCATATCTGAGGTTATTGAAATTTCTCCCGGCAATCTTGATTCCAGCTTGTGCTTCTTCCAGCCTAGTGTTTCTCATGATGTACTCTGCATATTAAACCATTAATCTGCTGGTCTTTCTCTGGGATATGAGTCACTGCATGTACATATTGTCTGAAACAAGTATTCTTTCTACTCAAGTTATACATTTTAACTGGCAGAAAATTAGAGAAAGTGATTGTTTTACCTAATATGAAGATCATTTACAACTCTTTTGCTCCTCTGTCCTCTACAACTTCTGGGATTTTTTTCTATGAACTGCAAAAATCATATCTAGAAGAGATCCTAAAATGTATGGTTATTCCTCTTGTGAGAAGTGAGGAGGCAACTGAAAGTTTTTGTGATATTATTCCAGAATTATGCTGCTAATGGAAGACTTATGACTCCCTAGAATATACTATTTTGTTTCCTTTTTGACCCCAAGGTGTAACATCAATAACATGCTGCTAAGTCACTTCAGTCGTGTCCGACTCTGTGCGACCCCATAGATGGCAGCTCACCAGGCTCCCCCATTCCTGGGATTCTCCAGTCAAGAACACTGGGGTGGGTTGCCATTTCCTTCTCCAATGCATGAAAGTGAAACATGAAAGTGAAGCCTCTCAGTCGTTTCCAACTCTTAGCGACCACGTGGACTGCAGCCTACCAGGCTCCTCCATCCATGGGATTTTCCAGGCTGTAGTCCACAGGAACTGGAATTGGGTGAATATTTTACTTATAGGTGCATACTGATAACATTACACAATGTTTTGTATCTTTGAATCCACAATAAGGATGCTGAATGTATAATAAATAATTGTATTTTAAAATAGTGGTTATACTGGTTTAAAAGTTTGGTTATAAAAGTACATTTTGATAATGTGAAGTATAATTAAACAGATTTCCATTATTTTAATAGCCCATCATATTTCAAAAACAGTTGATAAATTATTAAATTAGAAATTAGACTAGATTGACGATATAGGAAGATAAAATGAATTTTAAAAATCTACTTCAGTTTTTAACATATAAAAATTCTTATCTTCTCAGTTTGTCCATCAAATAAAACAATATTCATTTTACATTTACTGTCAAATATGCAATATATACTTTGAAATAGAAATGGTCCCTCAGGGTAAATGATAATGAAATTCCTTCAATTACATTTTATGATTATGACCTTTATTTCAACAATAATTTAACAGTATAATTAAAGTTGAAGTCATTTTCATTTCTAAAAATATATTCTTTATCCCCTTTTCTGCAATTTAATGAAGTGATTTTCCATCTCAATCTGCAATACTGATTATAAATTTTAATATCATTTTTCAATAAAGTTCCTCTATTTTATTTATCTTAGACAGTTGTCCAAAGACAATCTTTGTGCTTCTTAAAAATTAACAAATACTTTGATTTATCAGCAAATACTTGAGTAATACAGATTGAAGTAAATATATAACTATTATTTAAGTGTAAACATATTTTAAACATATATGTAAGCAAATTTTTCCTTTAAAATTTTTTATGATGTGAGAACTTCACATTTTTTGGAGAGAAATCTCTATTTTTTGCCATTCTTAAATGAAGACATTAGTAATGATTTGATAATAACCAAGGATTATTACTACTTAATAATAGGTAGTAAACTATGCTAATAAATTATACACTAAAACTTTGTAGAAATAGTTGCAAAATCTCCTTTCTTCAATAGGAAAAAAATGTTAGCATATTAAATTTTACACTGCAATGATATTTACCTACTATATTCAGTATACTTTTTTGAAGGCATGAAAGCTAATTCATTCTAGACATGAAAGGATAGTTTTTAAAAAAGTCTTATCCATTTGTTTTTCTTCTATTTCTCTTTATTATTACTAAAGTTGATGTATTGCTTGGAACTACTATTAATATTAAATATTTGATGAATTACATCAGGCTAACCCTCTCTGAATTTAATCATTCTTCATTTTAGAGTAGAAATAACTTGACAGTTTATTTTTAGAAAAGGAACTAAATTCAGCATGCAATTTGAGCTCCTTTTTAATGAAAAAATCTGATTTGTGAGTCACTATGCATGTCTCTATTTCTCACCTAAAGATTTTACTGTCTACTGCTCTGCTTGAACTTAAGCATATATATCAACAAACAAAAATGTTGGAAGTGCATAAATAAGTGTGTAAATTTGTGTTTACTCATCTATATTGAATGTCTCTTTCTATATGTTTTAGCAAAAGTGTTTTATTATCTAAATATGTAATATTTTTCTTTTGATTTGTAAATTATGCACATTATATATAATTTGGAAAGAAAAAACAAGAAACATACTTGTAAATGATGCAAATTGGAAGAGATTCAAAATATGAACATTTTATTGACTTTCTATTTAGTCTTTTTAATGTTTACACATACAACTATATTAATTATATTCAATACACATATTTGGTTTTCACATACTATGTATATATCAAACATTATATATATATGATTTTTATTCATCTATAATCACCTAGTTCATACTCTTTATAGTCTTTTCCTTCTTTTCAAAAGAAGGTAAATTTACTATATTAAAAATAAATATAATGTAGATAAATTCCCTGGGGTAAATATTTGAAACACATATTAGTAAGGGCCATATATTCTTATATTTTTGAAAATGGAAGTTTAGTAATGATTATTACAAAAATGAAAACAAAAAGAAATCAGTTACTAGTATTTTTTCCCATTAGTAAGTGTTTATCTGATTAGTTAGAGCTACATCTAAAATTTGGATCCAAGATTTAATAAAATTTTGAGTCTACAAAATTATGTAATATCTGTAAACTTTAGCATTTGTGTATAAAAATAGTGATAATGATATTGCCACCTATGACTATTGTAAAATTATATAAGAAAATTGTAACAGCTAAAATTGTAAAAGTAATGAAGAACAACTGTTTTTATTCTTTAAAGTGAGCCTAAGATCTTGGTAGGAGCTGTATTCTAAATCATTTCTATATTAAAAATTCCATATAGAATTGAAATTTTTCATCAAATTGCATGAAAAAATTAAAAAGTCTTAACAACATATTATTATTTAAAGAAACATGATACCATTAATATTTCCAACAATGTTGATATTATCTCAATATTTTCAACAATACACATTGTATTTAAATAGTCATTGCCAATTTGACAATTTTGACATTTACCAATTTTGAAGCACTTTGTAGCAATTTACAGTTAAACCAACTTTCTTTGAAGAAGTTTAATTCTAGAGCCAGAATACCTGAATTCAAATTCCAGTTCTGCCATATAATATAGATATGATAAAGCTGAGAAGCTTGTAATTATATAAATAATGTATGAAGTGGCTGTGCAACCCCATAGACTCTACAGTCTATGGAATTCTCCAGGCCAGGATACTGGAGTGGGTAGCCTTTCTCTTCTTCAGGGGATCTTCCCAACCCAGGGAGGGAACCCAGGTCTTCTGCATTGCAGGCAGATTCTTTACCAGCTGAGCCACATGGGAAACCCAAGAATACTGGAGTGGATAGCCTATCCTTTCTCCAGTGGATCTTCTGAACTGAACCAGAGTCTTCTGTATCGCAGGTGGATTCTTAACCAATTGAGCTATCAGGGAATCCCAAATAATGTATAAATACTTGAAATATATACATATATGAAGAAGTGAAGTGAAGTCACTCAGTCATGTCAGACTCTTCGCATCCCCATGAACTGTCTCCTATCAGGCTCCTCCGTCCATGGGATTTTCCAGGCAAGAGTACTGGAGTGGGTTGTCATTTCCTTATCCAGGGATCTTCCCCACCCAGGGATCGAACTCAGGTTTCCTGCATTGTAGGCAGATACTTTTACCATCTGAGACACCAGGGAAGCCAATTTCATATATATGTATATGCATACTTTATATGCATATATACCTTATATATGTTTATAAAATACTCCTAGTTCTTAAATTTGAACAAATTCATAATCACTAATTTATTTTTAATGTAAAGATTAAAAGCATTTTTTCAAGTTCTTAGTGTTAAATATTTGTCCAATTGCTGTATAAAAATTAAAGGAGTTTAAATTTGCTAGTGCCAGTCTTATGCATATGTTGACACAAGGGATATCTTTTTTTTCCACAGTAATATTAAGAAATACATATTTTCTTATAGCCAGCAGTTTTGCAGAAAATTATAATGCAAATTAAAAACACTGAATCGCTGACTTCTTCATTGTATCATACTGTTAGGTAGTTAGAATAGGAAAAAGGAGTCCAGAATGGCGGTGGCTAAAAGACAAGGAAGGTAAAAGCCTGAAATAATAGAACAAAGGAAGATCTGAGGACCAGAGTGAGGACTTCAGTTAGAACAAACAGCACTCCTGGCTAGCCAAATTTACATAGAGCAGGGGAAAGAAAAAAAAATAGAAAGAGGAGCCAAAGGGCCGGGGGTCTCTCTCTCCGGCTTTCTCTCTTCCTCTCTCTCACTCACTCTTGCTCACTCTCTCTCCTCTATGCGTCTTTTGGGTTGGCACGCCCTCATGCCTTGAGGGTGTATTTTCTTTTATTTTCTAAATAAAACTGATCTGTAACACGGAGTTGTAACACTGATCTGTCCTAGAGGTGTGACATGGTCTGTCCGAGGGCTTCAACATTGGTCCGTACCTTCACATTTTTGTTTTGACAGACAGAACCGAGGAAACTTCACACTTCCCAGACAATACCAACTAATTTGTTTTATTCAGCCTCGGCTCCAAGGTCTTAAATCCTCTGGATTTTAAATAACTAACAACTACAGTTGCATATTACAAATTTAATGCTCCATTTGAATATACTTGCAGTTTTAAAAGATAGTATTTCACAACTGGTTTATATGTTAGGTGGCATTACAATTTAGATTTTCGTATCAGCAAACAGCACACACACACACACACACATACACACACATACATCCCACATACCTTTAGAATTAAGAAGGAATAATTTTCTAAGGAAAGTCATCTGTCTTTAATCCTTGGCCACAAATTATTTATCTTGTCTTGCTCTACCTTTTGCTTTTTTCCTAATGAAACTTTCTCACTCATTATCTGATTGATTACTGACATAAGATTAGTTGGCACAGCCTCTATGGCAAACCATTTGGCAGTATTTTACAATTTGAAACTTATAATTGGGGAATAACTCAGCATTGTGGCTCCTATTTACTCAAAAAGGCCAAAACCTGAATTTATAAAAAGACTTGGATATAATTACCCATAGTAGACTTATTTTCAGTAGCTAAAAATTGATGACAATCCATATATACGTGAATAGGGACATGGATAAACACATTGTGAAGTATTCATACAATGAGATGCAACACAGAAGGAAAAGACTACAGATAAATGCAACACACGGAGAAGGCAATGGCACCCCACTCCAGTACTCTTGCCTGGAAAATCCCATGGATGGAGGAGCCTGGTAGGTAGGCTGCAGTCCATGGGGTTGCTAAGAGTCAGACACGACTGAGCCACTTCACTTTCACTTTTCACTTTCATGCATTGGAGGAGGAAATGGTAACCCACTCCAGTGTTCTTGCCTGGAGAATCCCAGGGACAGGGGAGCCTGGTGGGCTGCCGTCTATGGGGTCGCACAGAGTTGGACACGACTGAAGTGACTTAGCAGTAGCAGCAGCAGCAGCAAATGCAACACAAGGCTGAGTGAAAGTTTCTACAAACCTAGAATACATGCCATATGATTGCATTTATGAAGTTTTTGATTAGTGATTTGGTATTGATTTGGTATAACACACTGGTGGTAATAAGAAATGCTGGACTGGGTGAAGCACAAGCTGGAATCAAGATTGGCAGGAGAAATATCAATAACCTCAGATATGCAGGTGACACCACCCTTATGGCAGAAAGTGAAGAAGAACTGAAGAGCCTCTTGATGCAAGTTAAAGAGGAGAATGAAAAAGTTGGCTTAAAACTCAATATTCAGAAAACTAAGATCATGGCATCTGGTTCCATCACTTCATGGCAAATTGATGGAAACAATGGAAACAGTGAAAGACTTTATTTTGTGGGGCTCCAAAATCACTTCAGATGATGACTACAGCCATGAAATTAAAAGATGCTTGCTCCTTGGAAGAAAAGTTATGACCAACCTAGACACCATATTAAAAAACAGAGACAGTACTTTGCCAACAAACATACTCAAAACTATGTTTTTTCCAGTATCCATGAATGGATGTGAGAGTTGGATAATAGAGAAAGCTGAGCATTGAAGAATTGATGCTATTGAAGTGTGGTGTTGGAGAAGACTCTTGAGAGTCCCTTGGACTGCATGGAGATCCAACCAGTCCATCCTAAAGGAGATCAGTCCTGGGTGTTCATTGGAAGGACTGATGTTGAAGCTGAAACTCCAATACTTTGGCCATTTGATGCGAAGAGCTGACTCATTTGAAAAGATCCTGATGCTGGGAAAGATTGAAGGTGGGAGGAGAAAGGGACAACAGAGGATGAGATGGTTGGATGGCATCACTGACTTAATGGACATGAGTTTGACTAAGTTCTGGGAGTTGGTAATGGACAGGGAAGCCTGTCATGTTGCAGTCCATGGGGTCACGAAGAGTCGGACATGAGTGAGCGACTGAACTGAACTGAAATGCTGGTAATAGAAATAAGAAAATGATTTTCTCTGGATTGAAATAAAGGGGGCATTGTTTGGAAATAAGCACTAATGGACTTTCTTTAGTTACACATTTGTATAGAATTGGCAAAATTCACCAATTAGAACACATGAAAATATATTTTATTTTTATCATATATAAACTGCACCTGAAAATTTTCTATATATATATTACCAAGTTACTGGGTAAGACTATATGAAAATCTATCTGACTCTTTTCCTTCTTCCAAAATAAAGGAAATGGAAAAGTTTCCCTTCAAATTACTAGAACATAATTTTGTCTACCAATTAGAGATCCAGATGAATAAATTTCCAAGCATTTGTGATACAATTAGGGGGAAAATGGGGGGAAATAAAGAAACAAAGTACATATAAAAGTGTATTTTTCTCTTTACTATGATTTAAAATTTTTGCAGATGGAGATATTTTGTACACTCAATGCACAGGTAATATTAAATTTTGTTATGTCAATTTTGAATTTATTTATTCTCAGTTTATTTTCATTGAGGAATAATTGGTATACATTTTTTATATGTTTTACATGTACAAAAATTCTTCGTTTATAAACTGTACTGGGTGATGACCACCAAAACTTTATTTTCCGTCATCTTAGAATTGGTTGTTCACTACTACAGAGCTGGTTCAACCTTCCCTTCCCACTTTCCCTCTGGTAACCAGTAATCTACTCTGTCTCCATGTGTTTGATTTTGTTTGTTTTGCTCACTTGTTTACTGTCTGTTTATATTTATATTCTACATACTTATTAAATCATTCAGTACCTGTCTTTCTCTGTCTAACTTATTTCACTTTGTATAAAACCCTTTAGGTCTATATATGTTGTGACAAATGACTTGATTTTATTGCTTTCTATGGCTGAGTGTTGTTACTTCGTGTATATCACACATTCTTTATCCATTAATGTGTTGAGGGACACATAGGATACTTCCATATCTTGGCTACTGTGAATAAAGCTGCAGTGAACATGGGGTGAATATGTCTTTGAATTAGCACTTTTGTATTTGAAAAAATACCCAAAAGTTGGATATTTAAATCATATGGTGGTTCTATTATTTTTTTTAATTTTATTTTATTTTTAAACTTTACAATATTGTATTAGTTTTGCCAAATATCAAAATGAATCCACCACAGATATACATGTGTTCCCCATCCTGAACCCTCCTCCCTCCTCCCTCCCCATACCATCCATCTGGGTCATCCCAGTGCACCAGCTTTTGAGGAATTACCAAACTGTTTTCCACAATGACTGCACCAGTATACATTTCTATCAACAGTGTGTGGCTACACCTTTGCCAGCACTTGTTGCTTACCTTTTTGATAACAACCATTCTACAGGCAAAATGCAGTATCTCACTTTGGTTTTGATTTGCATTTTTCTAAAAATTATAATTTTGAACAACTTATCATGTGCCTGTTGGCTATCTGCATTTCTTCTTTGAAAAAATGTCTATTCAACTCCCCTGCCCATTTTTTAATAAGGTTGTATCTTTTTTTTTTTTTTGGTTGTTAATTGTGTGAGTTATTTATGTACTTGTATATTGTCTTTATCAGAAATATCATTTACAGCTATCTTCTCCTATTCAATTAATTGTCTTTTAATTTTGTTGATTTCCTTTGCTACACGAAAGGTTTTTATTTGATGTATTTGATTTGTGTATTTGTTTTCTAGTTTCTCTAGCCTGAAGTTCAGTTCAATTCAGTAGCTCAGTTGTGTCCGACTCTTTGTGATCCCATGAACCACAGCACGCCAGCCCTCCCTGTCCATCACCAACTCCCAGAGTCCACCCAAATCCATGTCCATTCAGTCGGTGATGCCATCCAGCCATCTCATCCTCTGTCATCCTCTTCTCCACCTGCCCTCAATCTTTCCCAGCATCAGGGTGTTTTCAAATGAGTCAGCTCTTCACATGAGGTGGTCAAGGTATTGGAGTTTCAGCTTCAACATCAGTCCTTCCAATGAACACCCAGGACTGATCTCCTTTAGGATGGACTGGTTGGATCTCCTTGCAGTCCAAGGGACTCTCAGAGTCTTCTCCAACACCACAGTTCAAAAGCATCAATTATTCAGTGCTCAGCTTTCTTTATAGTCCAACTCTCAACAACATACATGACCACTGGAAAAACCATAGCCTTGACTAGATGGACCTTTGTTGACTAGCCTAAAGAGATATATCCAAAAATATATTGTTGAGGCCAATGTCAAAGAGCATATTAACTTGTTTTCTTCTACGAGTTTTATAGTTTCAGATCTTACATTCAAGTCCTTAATCCATTTTGTGTTGATTATTTAATATAATGTGAGACAGTGGTCAAGTTTTAATTTTTTGCCTATGGCTGCTAATTTTCCCAACTTTGTACCTAGAAGACTTTCTTCACTCTATGATCTTTTTTCCTTTGTCATATCTTAATTGTCCATACACATGTGGGTCTATTTATGAGTATTATATTATTTATTGATATATTTATCTGTTTCCCTGCTAATGTCTTTATTTTTTGATTACCATGGCTTTGTAGTATAGTATGAAGTCAAGGAGTGTGATACCTCTAGCTTTGTTCTTTTTTCTTACAATAGCTTTAGCTATTTGGGGTCTTTTGTGTTTCCATATAAACTTTAGAATTTTTTGCTACTGTAAAAGTGTCCTTAGAATATTTTAGGTATTGCATTGACTCAGTAGATTGTTTTAGGCAAACAGTCATTTTGACATTATTAAATCTTATAATCCATAAACATGGAGTTTCTTTCCATTTATTTATATGTTCTTCAATTTCTTACAAAGCATCACAATAATTTTAGTGTACTGGTCTTTAACCTCCTTGATTAAATTTATCCCTAGGCATTTTATTCTTTTTATTGACATTGTAACTGGGACTGTTTTCTTAATTTCTCTGTCAGCTAATTGTTAATATAAAGAAATGCAGCATTTTTTTCTATATTGATTTTGTATCCTGCAACTTTTCAGTATACATTTATTAGTTCTAACAGTTTTTGGTGGAGTCTTCAATGTTTTCTATATGCAGTATCATGTCATCTGTCAATGGTAACCATTTTACTTTGTTTCCAATTTGAATGTCTTTTATTTCTTTTTGTGACCTAATTGCTCTAAGACTTCCAACACAATGTTGAATCAGAGTGGTGGGAATATGCATTATTGATGGCCTTCAGTTTTTCACCATTGACTTTGATGTTAGCTGTGGGCTAGTCATATAACCTTTATTCCATTGAGATATATTCCTTGTATATCCAGTTTATTGAGAATTTTTATTATAAATAAATATTAGAGTTGAAACTTGTTAATTTTTCCTCCATTTATTAAGATGATTATATGGTTTTTATCCTTCTTTTTTTGTTAAAGTGGTTTATCACATTGATTGATTTGTTGATACTAAAGCATACTTGCATTCCTGCAATAAATTCTACTTGATCACTGTATATGATCCTTTAATTTATGGTTCTATTTGGTTTGCTAATATTTTGTTGAGAATTTTTACATCAGAGATATTGACCTGTTATTTTCTCTTTTGTGTATTGTCTTTGTCTGGTTCTGGGGTCAAAACCAGACTTTTTAACTTCACAAAATGAGTTAGGAATTTTTCAACTTTTAGAATAGTTTGAGAAGGATAGATATTAAATCTTTAAGGGTTTGCAAGAAGTCACCTGTGAAACTGTTTCGTTCTGGACTTTTGTTTATTTGGGGATTTAGATAACTGTTTCAATCTACCTTCAGATTTCATATTTCTTCCTGATTTAGCCTTGAAAGTTTGTGTGATTCTAAGAATGTGTCCCTTTCTTCTAGGCTGTCCAATTTGTTTACAGATAGCTGTTCACAATATTCTCTTCTATACATTTGTATTTCTGTGGTATTCATTGTAATTTCTCATCTTTCATTTCTGATTTTATACATTAGAGCCCTCTCTTTTTCCTTAGTGAATCTTGCTAAAGGTCTGTCAACTTTATGTTTTCAAAGAACCAGCTCTTATTTTAATTGATCTTTTTTATTGCCTTTTTAGTCTCTATTTCATGAATTTCTGTTCTAGTATTTATCACTTCCTTTCTTATACTGGCTTTGTTCTTTTTGTTCATTTGTTCTTTATCTTGTTCCTTTAGGTGTAAGGTTACCTTGTTTATTTGCAAATTTTGTTGTTTCTTGCCATAGTTTGTATTGCTATAAACTTCCTAACACTACTTTTGCTTCATCCCCTAAACTTCATCATTTCATATTTTCATTTTCATTGTCTTCAAGTAATTTAAAATTTTCTCTTTTGATTTCTCCTCTGATCCAACTGCTGTAGTATGTTTTCAGTTTCCACATTTTTGAAGATTTTTTCTAGTTGTTGATTTCTAGTTTCATACCATTGTGATCACAGGGAAAAAATGCTTGATATAATTTCAGTTTTCTCAAATTTATTGAGACTTGTTATATGTCCTAAAATATGGTTTATTCTTGAGCAAGTTTTCATGTGCATTTGAAAAGAATATGTATTCTTCTGCATTTGGATAAAATGTTCTGTAAAAATCTATCAAATCCACCTGGTCTAATGTTTCATTTAAGGTCATTGTTTCCTTGTTGACATTCTTTGGGCATGATATATCCATTGTTTTAAGTGAGGCATTAAAGTACCCTACTATTCTTATGTTGCTGTCAATTTATCCCTTTAGCTTTGGTAATAATTATTTTATGCATTTGGTGCTCTTATGATAAGGGTGTATACATACATATATATACATATATGTACATATATGTGTACATATATATATATTAATAACCACTCTTTATCTTGATAACTAACTTCATATACAGTTCATTTTTTAAAATTTTATTTTATTTTTAAACTTTACAAATTGTATTAGTTTTGCCAAATATCAAAATGAATCTGCCACAGGTATACATGTGTTCCCCATCCTGAACCCTCCTCCCTCCTCCCTCCCCATACCATCCCTCTGGGTCGTCCCAGTGCACTAGCCCCAAGCATCCAGTATCGTGCATCAAACCTGGACTGGCAACTTGTTTCATACATGATATTATACATGTTTCAATGCCATTCTCCCAAATCTTCCCACCCTCTCCCTCTCCCACAGAGTCCATAAGACTGTTCTATACATCAGTGTCTCTTTTGCTGTCTCGTACACAGGGTTATTGTTACCATCTTTATAAATTCCATATATATGCGTATACTGTATTGGTGTTTTTCTTTCTGGCTTACTTCACTGTGTATAATAGGCTCCAGTTTCATCCACCTCATTAGAACTGATTCAAATGTATTCTTTTTAATGGCTGAGTAATACTCCATTGTGTATATGTACCACCGCTTTCTTATCCATTCATCTGCTGATAGACATCTAGGTTGCTTCCATGTCCTGGCTATTATAAACAGTGCTGCGATGAATATTGGGGCACACGTGTCTCTTTCCCTTCTGGTTTCCTCAGTGTGTATGCCCAGCAGTGGGATTGCTGGATCATAAGGCAGTTCTATTTCCAGTTTTTTAAGGACTCTCCACACTGTTCTCCATAGTGGCTGTACTAGTTTGCATTCCCACCAACAGTGTAAGAGGGTTCCCTTTTCTCCACACCCTCTCCAGCATTTATTATTTGTAGACTTTTGGATCGCAGCCATTCTGACTGGTGTGAAATGGTATCTCATCATAGTTTTGATTTGTATTTCTCTGATAATGAGTGATGTGGAGCATCTTTTCACGTGTTTGTTAGCCATCTGTATGTCTTCTTTGGAGAAATGTCTATTTAGTTCTTTGGCCCATTTTTTGATTGGGTCGTTTATTTTTCTGGAGTTGAGCTGTAGGAGTTGCTTGTATATTTTTGAGATTAGTTGTTTGTCAGTTGCTTCATTTGCTATTATTTTCTCCCATTCTGAAGGCTGCCTTTTCACCTTGCTAATAGTTTCCTTTGATGTGCAGAAGCTTTTAAGTTTAATTAAGTCCCATTTGTTTATTTTTGCTTTTATTTCCAATATTCTGGGAGGTGGGTCATAGAGGATCCTGCTGTGATGTATGTCAGAGAGTGTTTTGCCTATGTTCTCCTCTAGGAGTTTTATAGTTTCTCATCTTACATTTAGATCTTTAATCCATTTTGAGTTTATTTTTGTGTATGGTGTTAGAAAGTGTTTTGGTTTCATTCTTTTACAGGTGGTTGACCAGATTTCCCAGCACCACTTGTTAAAGAGATTGTCTTTAAACTATTGTATATTCTTGCCTCCTTTGTCAAAGATAAGGTGTCCATATGCGCATGAATTTATCTCTGGGCTTTCTATTTTGTTCCATTGATCTATATTTCTGTCTTTTGCCAGTACCATACTGTCTTGATAACTGTGGCTTTGTAGTAGAGCCTGAAGTCAGGTAGGTTGATTCCTCCAGTTCCATTCATCTTTCTCAAGATAGCTTTGGCTATTCGAGGTTTTTTTGTATTTCTATACAAATTGTGAAATTATTTGTTCTAGCTCTGGGAAGAATACCGTTGGTAGCTTGATAGGGATTGCATTGAATCCATAAATTGCTTTGGGTAGTATACTCATTTTCACTATATTGATTCTTCCAATCCATGAACATGGTATATTTCTCCATCTATTAGTGTCCTCTTTGATTTCTTTCACCAGTGTTTTTTAGTTTTCTATGTATAGGTCTTTAGTTTCTCTAGGTAGATATATTCCTAAGTATTTTATTCTTTCCATTGCAATGGTGAATGGAATTGTTTCCTTAATTTCTCTTTCTGTTTGCTCATTATTAGTGTATAGGAATGCAAGGGATTTCTGAGTGTTGATTTTATATCCTGCAACTTTACTATAATCATTGATTAGTTCTAGTAATTTTCTGGTGGAGTATTTAGAGTTTTCTATGTAGAGGATCATGTCATCTACAAATAGTGAGAGTTTTACTTCTTCTTTTCCAATTTGGATTCCTTTTATTTCTTTTTCTGCTCTGATTGCCGTGGCCAAAACTTCCAAAACTATGTTGAATAGTAATGGTGAAAGTGGGCACCCTTGTCTTGTTCCTGACTTTAGAGGGAATGCTTTCAATTTTTCACCATTGAGGATAATGTTTTCTGTGGGTTTATCATATATAGCTTTTATTATGTTGAGGTATGTTCCTTCTATTCCTGCTTTCTGGAGAGTTTTTATCATAAATGGATATTGAATTTTGTCAAAGGCTTTCTCTGCATCTATTGAGATAATCATATGGTTTTTATTTTTCAATTTGTTAATATGGTGTATTACATTGATTTGCTGATATTGAAGAATCCTTGCATCCCTGGGATAAAGTCCACTTGGTCATGGTGTATGATCTTTTTAATGTGTTGTTGGATTCTGATTGCTAGAATTTTGTTAAGGATTTTTGCATCTATGTTCATCAGTGATATTGGCCTGTAGTTTTCTTTTTTTGTGGGATCTTTGTCAGGTTTTGGTATTAAAGTGATGGTGGCCTCACAGGATGAGTTTGGAAGTTTACCTTTCTCTGCAATTTTCTGGAAGAGTTTGAGTAGGATAGGTGTTAGCTCTTCTCTAAATTTTTGGTAGAATTCAGCTGTGAAGCCATCTGGACCTGGGCTTTTGTTTCCTGGAAGATTTTTGATTACAGTTTCAATTTCCGTGCTTGTGATGGGTGTGTTAAGATTTTCTATTTCTTCCTGGTCGAGTTTTGGAAAGTTGTACTTTTCTAAGAATTTGTCCATTTCTTCCATGTTGTCCATTTTATTGGCATATAATTGTTGATAGTAGTCTCTTATGATCCTTTGTATTTCTGTGTTGTCTGTTGTGATCTCTCCATTTTCATTTCTAATTTTATTGATTTGATTTTTCTCCCTTTGTTTCTTGATGAGTCTGGCTACTGGTTTGTCAATTTTATTTATCCTTTCAAAGAACCAGCTTTTGGCTTTGTTGATTTTTGCTATGGTCTCTTTTGTTTCTTTTGCATTTATTTCTGCCCTAATTTTTAAGATTTCTTCCCTTCTACTAACCCTGGGGTTCTTCATTTCTTCCTTTTCTAGTTGCTTTAGGTGTACGGTTAGGTTATTTATTTGACTTTTTTCTTGTTTCTTGAGGTATGCCTGTATTGCTATGAACTTTTCCCTTAGGACTGCTTTTACAGTGTCCCACAGGTTTTGGGTGGTTGTGTTTTCATTTTCATTCGTTTCTATGCAAATTTTGATTTCTTTTTTGATTTCTTCTGTGATTTGCTGGTTATTCAGCAGCGTGTTGTTCAGGCTCCATATGTTCAAATTTTTAATAGTTTTTCTCCTGTAATTGAGATCTAATCTTACTGCATTGTAGTCAGAAAAGATGCTTGGAATGATTTCTATTTTTTTGAGTTTACCAAGGCTAGATTTATGGCCCAGGATGTGATCTATCCTGGAGAAGGTTCCATGTGCGCTTGAGAAAAAGGTGAAATTCATTGTTTTGGGATGAAATGTCCTATAGATATCAATTACGTCTAACTGGTCTATTGTATCATTTAAAGTTTGTGTTTCCTTGTTATTTTTCTGTTTAGTTGATCTATCCATAGATGTGAGTGGGGTATTAAAGTCTCCCACTATTATTGTGTTATTGTTAAATTCTCCTTTCATACTTTTTAGCATTTGTCTTACATACTGTGTTGTTCCCGTGTTGGGTGCATATATATTTATAATTTTTATATCTTCTTCTTGGATTGATCCTTTGATCATTATGTAGTGACCTTCTTTGTCTCTTTTCACAGCCTTTGTTTAAAGTCTATTTTATCTGATATGAGTATTGCTACTCCTGCTTTCTTTTGGTCCCTATTTGCATGGAAAATCTTTTTCCAGCCCTTCACTTTCAGTCTGTATGTGTCCCATGTTTTGAGGTGGGTCTCTTGTAGACAACATATGTAGGGGTCTTGTTTTTGTATCCATTCAGCCAGTCTTTGTCTTTTGGTTGGGGCATTCAACTCATTTACGTTTAATGTAATTACTGATAAGTATGATCCCGTTGCCATTTACTTTATTGTTTTGGGTTCGAGTTTATACACCGTTTTTGTGTTTCCTGTCTAGAGAATATCCTTTAGTATTTGTTGGAGAGCTGGTTTGGTGGTGCAGAATTCTCTCAGCTTTTTCTTGTCTGAAAAGCTTTTGATTTCTCCTTCATACTTGAATGAGTTCCTTGCTGGGTACAATAATCTGGGCTGTACGTTATTTTCTTTCATTATTTTAAGTACGTCTTGCCATTCCCTCCTGGTTTGAAGAGTTTCTATTGAAAGATCAGCTGTTATCCTTATGGGAATTCCCTTGTGTGTTATTTGTTGTTTTTCCCTTGCTGCTTTGAATATTTGTTCTTTGTGTTTGATCTTTGTTAATTTGATTAATATGTGTTTTGGGGTGTTTCGCCTTGGGTTTATCCTGTTTGGGACTCTCTGGGTTTCTTGTACTTGGGTAATTATTTCCTTCCCCATTTTAGGGAAGTTTTCAACTATTATCTCCTCAAGTATTTTCTCATGGTGTTTTTTTTTTTTTTTTTTTTTTTTTGTCTTCTTCTTCTGGGACCCCTATGATTCGAATGTTGTAGCATTTAATATTGTCCTGGAGGTCTCTGAGATTGTCCTCATTTCTTTTAATTCGTTTTTCTTTTATCCTCTCTGATTCATTTATTTCTACCATTCTATCTTCTAATTCACTAATCCTATCTTCTGCCTCTGTTATTCTACTATTTGTTGCCTCCAGAGTGTTTTTAATTTCATTTATTGCATTATTCATTATATATTGACTCTTTTTTATTTCTTCTAGGTCCTTGTTAAACCTTTCTTGCATCTTTTCAATCCTTGTCTCCAGGCTATTTATCTGTGATTCCATTTTGATTTCGAGATTTTGGATCAATTTCACTATCATTATTTGGAATTCTTTATCAGGTAGATTCCCTATCTCTTCCTCTTTTGTTTGGTTTGGTGGGCATTTATCCTGTTCCTTTATCTGCTGGGTATTCCTCTGTCTCTTCATCTTGTTTAAATTGCTGATTTTGGGGTGTCCTTTCTGTATTCTGGCAGTTTGTGGAGTTCTCTTTATTGTGGCCTTTCATCACTGTGTGTGGGTTTTTACAGGTGGCTTGTCAAGGTTTCCTGATTAGGGAAGCTTGTGTCGGTGTTCTGGTGGGTGGAGCTGTATTTCTTCTCTCTGGAGTGCAATGAAGTGTCCAGTAATGAGTTATGAGATGTCTATGGTTTTGGGGTGACTTTGGGCAGCTTGTATCTTGAAGCTCAGGGCTGTGTTCCTTTGTTGCTGGAGAATTTGCTTGGTATATCTTGCCCTGGAACTTGTTGGCCCTTGTGTGGTGCTTGGTTTCAGTGTTGGTATGGAGGCATTTGATGAGCTCCTGTCAATTAATGTTCCTTGGAGTCAGGAGTTCCCTGGAGTCAGGGTTTGGATTTAAGCCTCCTGCTTCCAGTTATTGGTCTTATTTTTACAGTAGTTTCAAAACTTCTCCTTCTCTACAGCACCATTGATAAAACATCTACGTTAAAGATGAAAAGTTTCTCTACCGTGAGGGTCACCCAGAGAGGTTCACAGCGTTACATGGAGAAGAGAAGAGGGAAGAGGGAGTTAGAGGTGACCCGAATGAGATGAGGTGGAATCAATAGTGGAGAGAGTGGGCTAGCCAATAATCACTTCCTTATGTGCACTCCACAGCTGGACCGCTCAGAGATGTTCATGGAGTTTTACAGAGAAGAGAAGACAGAGGAAGGAGACAGAAGTGGCCAGGAGGATAAAAGGGGGGAATGAAAAGGAGGGAGACAGATCCAGCCAGTAATCAGTTCCCTAAGTGTTCTCCACTGTCTGGAACACACAGAAATTCAGAGTTGGGTAGAGTAGAGAGGGGTTAGGGAGGAGACACAGGCAACCTGCTGGAGAAAAAGGAGAGTCCAAAGGGAGAGAGAGCAGTTAAGCCAGTAATCTCATTCCCTAGTGAAAAATGGGTACTGAAGATTGGGTTCTTAAAGGTACAAAATTGGTAACAAATACATAAAAGCAAAAATTAAAAATCTAGAGTAGAGTTTGGAATTTTAAAAATACGATGTTAAAGAAGAAGGAAAAGAAAGAGAAAAAAACGAACAAACAAAAACAAACAAGGTCACGAAAATTATAAAGAAAATATAGGTACAAAATTGATAACTAATACCAAAAAGTAAAGTTAAAAATCTAGAGTAGAGTTTGGAATTTCAAAAATACAACGTTAAAAAAAAGAAGAAGAAAAAGAAAGAGAGAGAGAGAAAAAAAAAAAAAAAAACAATGTCGCAAAAAATATAAAGAAAATACAGGTACAAAATTGATATCAAATACCAAAAAGCGTAAATTAAAAATCTAGAGTAGCGTTTGGAATTTCAGATATACAATGTTATATAAAAGAAGAAGAGAAAGAAACAGAGAAAAAAAAAAGTCACAGAAATTATAAAAAAACTATAGGTACAAAATTGATAACAAATACCAAAAAGCTAAAATTAAAAATCTAGAGTAGAGTTTGGAATTTCATAAATACAATGTTAAAGAAAAGAAGAAGAAAAAAAAAAAAAAAACAAGGTCAAAAAATTATAAAAAATATATATATGAAGTTTGCTGAAAAAAAAATAGGGCCTTTTTTTTTTTTTTTTTGCAAAGTAATAGGTTATAAAAGTGAAAATTAAAGGAATAATAGAGGACTTACAATTTTTTTTTAAAATTAAAAAAAAAAAAGAAAGAATGATCATAAAAATAGTAAAAATATATCGAGGACTTCCTCTGGTTTTGTTGTGAGTATTGTGGGTTCAGCTCATTTTTGGCTAGTTCCTTGGTCCGATTTTTATTTCTCAAGATCTATAGGCCCCTTCCTATGTAGTCGGTAGTAACCACAGGGTTTTAATCTATTGCCTGTAGCTTCCAAGGCGGTTCCCTCTGTTATAGCTTCTTCTGTTTGCTGGACTCTTCAGTGTCTGGTTTCCGCCCTGACACAAAGGGGACGGTGGAGGACACTTTCTTTTTTTTCTTTTTAGGCTCACTTGTTCAGTCGCGCTGTGGGGAGGGAGGGATGCCGCAAACAAGTAACACTGGCGCGTGCTCGCAGTGACTCAGCCACTCTGGGTCTGCCCCCGCTCACGGCGCATGTAGCCTCCCTGCCCACACTGCTCAGGCTCTAGGTTGTTCTGCCGGGAACCATCTGTGGCCAGCCCTGGGCTGCCTGCACCTCCCAGGTCCAAGCCATTCAGGTTCAGGCACTCGGGTAGTCCTCAGAGGCACAGACTCAGTTGGGCCTGCGTTTTGTGCCCTTCCTAGGTCGGAGCAGCTCAGGTGATGAGGTGTTCAGCGAGCGCAATTGCTGTGACTTATCGCCTCCCTGCTGCTCGGTTATCTAGGTGTACAATCGGCACACCTTCTCAGGGAGATGTTGACCGTCCAGACCCCCAAGAAGTTTAGTTAGCAAAGAAGCCTGCTTAATAGTTTTATAGATAATGTCTCTCTGGGGCTGTGATTGCCCCCTTCCAGCTCTGGCTGCGTGTCACCGGAGGGGGAAGGTCTGCAGCCAGCTATCTCTGTTCAGTCCTTTGTTCCGTGCGTGGGCCTGGCAGTGTCTTAGGTTAGGGCTGGCTTTTCATGTGATAGATATCCCACAGTCTGGTTTGCTAGCCCAGATTATTTTGCTCAGATAGCACTCAGGGTATTCAGGCAAGGTCCTTACTCTAAGCGATGCAGCCCACGCTGCGCCTCCCTGCCCAGCCCCCGCTTGCTAATGGCGTGTGCAGGTGTCTGTGCTGCTTCTGTGCTGGGGGAGTTACCGTAGGGCTTGCAATCTGCGAGTTTTAATTGTTTATTTATTTTTTCTCCCTGTTATGTTGCCCTCTGTGCTTCCAAAGCTTGGCACAGATTCAGCAGTGAGGTTTCCTGATATTTGGAAACTTCTCTCTTTTTAAGACTCCCTTCCCAGGATGGAACTCCGTCCCTCCCTCTTTTGTCTCTTTTTTTGTCTTTTATATTTTTTCCTACCTCCTTTCGAAGACTTGGGTTGCTTTTCTGGGTGCCTGATGTCCTCTGCCGGCATTCAGAAGTTGTTTTGTGGAATTTACTCGGCGTTTAAATGCTCTTTTGATGAACTTGTGGGGGAGAAAGTGTTCTCCCCCTCCCCTCTGCCATCTTGGCTCCTCCCTCCTACAGTTCATTTTTGATTCATATTTTTTTTTGGCTTGAAGTTATTTAGTCTGCTATGAGTAAGGCTATACTTGCCTTCTTTTGGCTATCATTTGCTTGGACACACATCTTCCATCCCTTTACATTTAGCCTTTGTTCATCTTTGGAGCTGAGGTGAGTTTCCTGGAAGGAACATCTAGTTAGTTTTTGTTTTATAATTCACTCAGCCACTTCTCTGATGGATTAATGCAATCTGTTTACATTTAGAGTGATTATTATGAGGACTTAGTACTGATATTTTATCTTTTTTTTTTTTTCCTGGTTGCATTGTACATTTTTTTTCCCCTTGTGTTTCTATTTGAAATGCTGGTTTGATGGTTTTCTATAATGATTTCCTCAGTTTCATTTTTTTATGTTCTGTGTCCCTAGATTTATGTTTTCTGGTTACTATGGTGTTTGTATAAAACATCTCATAGATAAAATAGTCTTTATTCTGCTGAGAGCATCTTATCCTCATTTACCTATTTGAGATTCATCCTTTTCCTCTTTTTCTTTTATGTTTTTGTTGTCTCAAACTGTCTGTTTATATGGGAATCTATTATCAAATTGAAGTAGCTATAGTTGTTATTTCTACTTTTTCTTCCCTTTAAACTGTATTCTATTATAAATCATTTAAAAACCTATTGTGATAAAGAGTTGAAGTTTTCTGATTTTGTCTATTTATTACCTTATTCATAGTTTTATGTATTTTTGTTTTTGCTAGAAGATGTACTGTTGATGAATTCCTTCACATTTCTTTGGGAAATTTTTATTTCTCTTTCATATCTGAGCAATAATTTTTATAGAGTATACTTGGGTCAAAGTTTTAATCTTTCAGTATTTTGAGAATACCGTTCCACTCCCTCTTGGTATATAGATTTTCTGCTAAGAATTCTGCTGATAGCCTAATGGGAATTCTTTTGTAAGTTACCACCCTGGTTACATTTAAAATTCTTTCTCTTACATTGACCTTTGTCTTATTTTAATATAATGTGCCCTGAGAACTTCATCTTCTTCTTCTTTTTTTTTTTTTTTCATTTAGGCAATTAGAGGTTGTCCTTGACTCACGGGCTTTATATAGTTTCTTTATACAGTTTTTGAGATTTTGGAAGTTCTCGTCTATTATTTCTTTAAATTAACACTCTGCTGTCTTCACCCTCCCTTCTCATTTTGGGATACCTATTACAATAATGTTGCCCTTCCTAAAAGCATCTGGTATCTCTTAAGAGAATTTCCTCATTTCTTTATGTCTTATTTTTCCTTCCACATAGACTTCTAGATATCTATCTTTAAACTACCAAGCTTTGTTTCTATATGGTCTTCTCTATTTCTGGTGCTTTTTAATGCATCTTTCATCTTGTTTGTTGATTTATTCAGCTACAAAATTTCTGTTTGTTTCTTTTTAGAGTTTCATTCTCTTTGGTAAAGTAGTCCTTCTGTTCATTAATTTTTATTCTTGAACAAAATTCTGCCTTTCTAATCTTTTTTGTAGCTCAGTAACTTTTTTCATGACAACTATTTTGAACACTCTATCAGGTAGATTCCAGTATTTTATGGTATTTAATCTCAGTTTCTGGAGAACTATCATCCATTTGTGGTACAGTGTTACTGCGGTTCTTCATGGTTTTGATGAATTTTTCCTCTGCCAGTACATAGATGCAAACACCTTTCTGCCTGATTCTAAGATTCAACATGTTAGAAATTAGAGACTTTAGTTTTCTAGCAGGTATATATACCACAAGTATTTGGTTTCTCTTACTTGAGCTGCCTCTGATTTTATCTGCAAGACTGCATTTTCCAGGCTCTACCTCCTCTACCAGAGATGTAGCACTGTGCCCTTATTATTGCTTCCTGTGACTCTGGAGTCATTGGTGTCTTGCTTCTGTCAGTGTTGCTGATATTGCTGCCTGGTGTACTAGGGTGATGGGATCTTCTCTTGAGGCTGGGAGTCCCTATCATATGCTCTGCTGCCTCACGGAAGGAGGGAGGGAGCCAGGGTTGTATGGGCATCTCAACCATGTCCATTGTTGTATGGTTGGTGGGCTTTGTCATTGAGGATGGTGGGTTTGGGCCCAGAGTCATGGGTGTCTTGGCATTTGGAAGAAGAGTCTCAGGCCCCATTGCCACTGCTGGTCAGTTATCTGTGGCTGCAGGTGCTGCTGTGGCCAGGAGACAAGTCATGCACACATCCTCCCCTGCTACAACCAGCTTTTCTGGATCCATGTGCTCAGATGTTACAGCAAGGGAGCTGAAATTGGTAGCACCACATCTGCTATTTTCTCAGTTCTTCTTCCTCTATGTTGTCCATCCACTCACCTTTAGCTGCACAGATGTGTGGAATTCTCCAACATCCTGGTGTGTTAGGCAGAGGTACCTATTTTATATTGTGTATATTTTACTGGTTGCAGATTTAACAGGAGAGACAAAGGTAGCTTTTCACTTCATCATGTTGCTGTTATTACACACAGACTTCTCAAGTAATTTAAAATTAGGTAAGTTAACTGCTTTGGTTGTTTGATTCTAAGTAACTGATTTTGCTTATTCCCCTAATTCTATTCACTCTTTGAACATTCTGAAAATATTTGCTTTCAGACCTGTTATCTGGAAAAAAAACACTAGGAAAGGAAAATATTTCAAAGGAGTAAAGTTTATCTATGACCCCAGTGATATATCTTTTCAAATGATACTTTCTTCTTTGAAAGCAAAGTCTTAGAAACTCAGTAATAAAATAGAACTATATTTTCTATGATTTCACAACCAGTTGAATTTTGGTAACTATTCTTCTCTTGAACTTTCATGGTATCAAGAAATATATTCCTGGATTATCTGTCTTCCTAAATTTCTTCTGAGAAGTTAAAATAGTTTACAAATAGGAGTGACTTCCTAGGCATATTGAAAGGGAATTTCAAAAGGTTGCCTGTAGTATTCTAGAAATATTTATGAAAATAGACTTTCCACATAACTGTGCAAAAGCATTCAGAGCCTCAGAAATTTTGGTTTCAAGGAAAGTCATATTTTTAATAATTCCTTTCAGCATAGTTTCCATGTCCATATTAGTCATTTATTGCCTGTAGAAAGATTTGAGGATATTGCCCCTTGGTGCTATATTCTGTTTTCTTTCCTTAAACTATTATCAACAATTTACCAACAACCCAGCTTTTGTAGGCTTAAAACAAATTTAATTTTTCTTTAGCAGTTGATGAGGCTGCAAGTGAGAAAGAATAGCCAGGTTTTTAGAGAAATAAACCTTTATATTTCTGACAGAATGAAAAACAACCTGCTATGAGCAAAAAAAAAAAAAAAAAAATCCCAAATAAACATGAAGA
This sequence comes from Bos grunniens, assembly GCF_055505025.1. NCBI lineage: Eukaryota > Metazoa > Chordata > Mammalia > Artiodactyla > Bovidae > Bos > Bos grunniens. The sequence goes on along the minus strand of NC_141170.1, from coordinate 109,115,528 downwards.
AAACAAAAACAGTGGTATCACACTGTCTCCATGTAAAGATCAATTTGCGTGTAAGAAACAGCTCACCCCACTAGGAAAGTGACTAGTTCAGAGTCACTCATAATGAACATCCCCCAACACACACACACACACACACACACACACACACACACACACACACACAGAAATATACACATACTTTTATACACACAAATTCAAACACACACATACACACACACAGAAATATACACATACTTTTATACACACAAATTCAAACACACTAACAAATATTTTCACATATTTGTTCATATTCTTACGTATACTCATAAACCCATATACAGAAGGCTCAGAAATCCCTTAGGATACTAGCTATTCCTTTTTATCATTTTCTGTTACTTGAAAGAAAGTGAAAATGAAAGTTGCTCAGTCATGTCCAACTCTTTGTGACCCCATGGACTGTAGCTTGCCAGGTTCCTCTGTCCATGGAATTCTCCAGGCAAGAATACTGGAGTGGGTTGCCATTTTCTCCTCCAGGGGATCTTCCCAAACCAGGGATCGAACCCAAGTCTCCTGCATTGCAGGTGGATTCTTTACCATCTGAGCCACCAGGGAAGCCTCTTCTATTAATTGCAGTATACTTAATAGAAAGTTTCATATATCTGATATGACCAATAAATACTGGATAAATATTAAAGATTAAAATATCCCAAGAAAGCTTGCAATATAAGATTTTTACTGCAATTCTATTTGCTTATTCCAGATCTAGAACAAGTGGGGATTCTATTGTTGTTGCAAAATGAAAGTAACAAAATTTTGGAATTTGCATTTCTGAGGTTATAAACAATCTTGACTTAGTGAAATGTCTCTATTACGAAACACATACATGCATACATATCTGCCTACCTACATACATATACAAAGCAGGGACAGAAAAATTCAATAGAGAGGACAAGGATTTTTAATTTTGAGAATGGCATTGAAACATGTATAATATCATATATGAAACGAATCGCCAGTCCAAGCTCGATGCATGATATTGGTTGCCTGGAGCTGGTGCACTGGGATGACCCAGAGGGATGGTACGGGGAGGGAGGAGGCAGGGGGGTTTGGGATGGGAAACACATGTATACCTGTGGTGGATTCATGTTGATGTATGGCAAAACCAATACAATATTGTAAAGTAATTAACCTCCAATTAAAATAAATAAATTTATATTAAAAAAAATTTTGGTCCTATGGACAGGGTTTTAACAGTGCTGGGAAGGATTGGGGGCAGGAGGAGAAGGGGAAAAGAGAAGATAAGATGGCTGGATGGCATGGGTTTGGGTAGACTCCTGGAGTTGGTGATGGACAGGGAGGCCTGGCGAGCTGCAATTCATGGGGTTGCAAAGAGTCAGACACGACTGAGTGACTGAACTAACTATGAACTAACTATTTTCTTTATATTATTTTGCCCAATACTTACAAATGTAGGCATTTGAAAATTTCAATTTGTGTTTTCAATAGATGCCATGACCCTAACCCTAACCCTAACTTTCGCCATAACTGGTGTTCAATGAATGTTTGTTGAAAGGCTTAATTAGTGACTTTTTGATATGTGCCAAAAATTAGGTATCTGAAAGCTTTGTCCCCAAAGAAATATTCAGAAGTACTGAAGTTTGGAGAAGAAAAAGGAGATTTTACTCATTCTATCAAATTATAAACACTGATCACCAACTAAATAAGATCTAAAGGAGGAAAATGAGATTTCTCTAATAGAAGAAGATAGAAGTACTATGAAAATTCATACCAAGAATTATTTTACAATTATACTAGATCAGTGAATGTCATATCTTAACCTTCTTAGCAAATTCAACTTTTAATACAACTATGAATTGATTTTCCAATATCATTGCAGTTAAAGGTTCCAAGATCAATGCACATGGGGTAATTTCATTCAGAAAACAGAATGATGTTTGAGATGATTTGGTTTTAAACATTAAATTGTCTAAAATTGATTTGTATTCTTAGGATTTCTGTCTAGACAATTCAGGTAGACAATGAATATTTTGCCTCTTTTTAAAATGGAAACTGTTCATATTTGTTTTTGAGATTATGTTTGTTAAAAGAAAAATGCCCTAAGGAAATAGCAACCCTATTCTTTGTCGCATAGAACAAGCATTTGAAAATCACCAACGAATAATTTTTATGTTAGGCAATAAAAATAGATACTTTACTAATTTAAATACTGTACCATACACCATTAGTTGCACAATGATAATATTAAATTGCAGTTAAGTCCTTGATTCAAATTAAATAGAGGGGGCAATTTTTTATTCATTGTCAGTTAAATCAAAAATAAATAAATAGTCATTTGTGTTGAATAGATCCTATTGACATATGTCTAAATAAAACTCTTTCAAAATTCTTGAAACATGTTTCTGAGTTAACTACAGAGAAATATCAATAATTTACCTAGAAGTACCCATTGACATTTAATTAACTAACGCTAACTATTTACACACAAGTTAAATACCTATCTGAGCAACTTAATTGAAGTGTTTCTGTGATGCTTTTATTGATTCAACTAACAACTTTTATCAAGTATCTCATCAGTTTTAGCTGTCTAGAGTAACAGCAACAAGCTTTACTATAACCATATCACACAGTAAATGTCTAAAATCATATTTTTTTTGTATAGGTGAGTACTAGTCATCCAAACTCACAGATAGTTGGATGTTCCACTAATATTATTCATCTAAATAAATTTATTCAAAAACATTAAATAAGGCTAAGGAGAATGAGTAATTTTAAAAAATATAAATAATGGTTTTAGAAGTATTAATTTGTGATTATATAAGCATAACCACTAAATTTATTCTATATTCCAAATCTACTAAGCAACCAGCACTTTTTTTACTCAGTACTCAAACATTCAAGTTATTTAAACTATAAATACTAAGCACAAGCATCCCAAAGGATTACATCATACAGCAAATATATTTTAGCATAAAAACAGCTATTGAAACAGTTTTCACATCCATCTTCATGTGATACAAAGTGCAGTATGAGTCAACTAACCTCTCACACAGCACTCGCATCTGAAATTAAACACTTCAATTGTAGTAATAAAATGTCAATTAAAAAGAGAAAGCATAAAGTTTTTTTGTAAATCTTACACCCCTTACTTACTGTTAACAAATATATATATTCCATTATTTACTGCTAAGTTCAAAAATGATCTTAGCCTAGTTAAAATTGTTCAGTTTCTTCCAGCTTAGTTCATTATGTACATATTGTTAGAATGTCATTGTTTTGTTTGTAGATGCTGGCTTTTCTGCATACAAAAATATTATGTGATATATTAAACACGCCAAAATGATGCAATGATTACTTTAATGCATCAAATATTTAAAAGTACCTAATTATCTTGGGTATCCTATAAATACTTTAGTATGGTCTGCTATGAACTGAATATCTGTGTCCCCTCAAAATTTATACGTTGAAATCTTAACTCTTAAGTTGATGGTAGTTAGAAGCTGGGACTTTGGGAGGTAATGGTGTCATGAGAATGAATTCCTCATGAATGAGATTAGAGCCCTGATAAAAGAGACCCCACAGAACTTTCTAGTTTTCTTTCAGTCATATGAGGATTCAAGGAGAAGATGACAGTCTTCAATTGAAAAAGAAACCTCAGCAGAACCCAACCATGCAGATGCCTTGATCATAGACTTTCTAAGCTCCCAAATCATGAGAAAAAATTATGTTGTTTATAAGACACCCAGTTTATGGTAATTTGTTATAGCAGTCCAAACCGAAGAGACAGGGACAAAACATTTAAGTCAGAAAAATTAGGTATTTTTAATTTCTAGGCTCAAATTTCTTAATTTTGGCTGCTAGCTTCAGGTCTAACTAATTACCCAGTAGCACTTCTCCATGTGGATAAGATGACAGAGCATCAACAAACTCTTTATCAAAATCAATACTATGTAGAAGTGTTGTGATCTAAAAATGAACAAACAAAAACAACAGAATAATCAGGAAATACAGTTCTGGTAAAATACTACTAACAGATATATAGGAGATATGCCAATTTCCCTAAATGTTTCAATAATACCTTTTACATCATTTTTTTTTTCATTTTGGAATTTAATCCAGAAGCATGAATTGCATTTACTTGTAATGGAGAGCAATTTGAGTTTCTGATCATGTTTATCTGATAATAGATAGTAATTTAAAACAAATAAAGTATATGATAAAATTAAAATGTCCTAAATTGTTAGGGCAAGATGTGACATTCACTGATCTAGTATAATTGTAAAATTATTCTTATGGATGGCATGCAGTTCATGGATGAAAGAACAGCAACAGAAAGTTGATTTACGAGCACTGATACTTGTAAATCTGTAAGTCTACTGGCAGGAAATTGGTGCCTATTTTCCCAGGAAGTAGAAAGCAAGCTTATCTCCTAAATGTTAGAAATGAGGTTGGAGAGTCAGAAGTATAAGTGACTGGAAACTTTTTAAGTAGTGTTGTGAAAAGAATGAGAAAGCTGATGAAGGAAATGAAAGGTTGTTCTGCAATATTTGGGGCAAACACGAAATTGGACAGTTTAAATTTTATAGTGGCAACAGTCTTTAAGTTTGTATGATTCACTGTGGCAGTGTATAGTGGCCTCAGAGTGGCAGAGAAAATGCACATTTGGAATTTCCCAGGACAGACATTTTTCCAGGTGAGTTAAAAACATGTAGAGTGAGGAAAATGAGTGAAATTTTCAATGAAAGTGCTTGAGTGATATACCATGTAGTCTTGTTGGGGAGCCAAAAACAAAAAACAAATAATGGTGGAATAACTACAAGGGTGGGGAACAAACACATATGAAAGAAAACAAGTAGAGTAGATACATTTTAAAAAGAACAAACTAAGATATTCAATTAAGAACTGAAATTCTCAATAGGCCAAATGTTTGGTGGGGGTAGACAAGATGCAAAGATAACAAAATATTGTAGAGAAATGATTTAGAGGCTCACATTATTAAAAGTACAGATGCAGCTTTGAGGAACGGTATCTGGTGGCTTTTGCTGAAAATGACACTGACTAGTCAGTAAGTGTGTATTGTCGGAAATTCCATATGAAATATGAAGTCTGTAGAAATATGGACAATATTCAACTAGAGAAACAGACATAATATAGGTTCCAATCCCACAATACATAAAGGAAGTTTATCTGACCATAATAATGTAAAGAAATGTGCTGAAGCAGGTAGCATTAGCCTTAAAGAAGCAAGAAAACTTTACAAAATATAAATGAGAAGAGAAGGCATCAAGCACATCTGAAATTTCAACTTTCAAATTTTAATCAAAAAAGGGTAAGCAAGAGAGGAAGAGCATAGTTGTCATTATCACACTAAAACAAAGAGAATGTAGATGGGAAAATTAAGAATGAGAGTTTGTTTAACAAAGGACAGAGAGTCCAAAATATACAGTGAAAAAAATTTGGAGAGAAGAGATGGGGGAAGCCTAGTTAGGAAAAATGAAAGTACAGATAACTATGAGACAGAAAGCATGCATACAAAAAAGATGATAGTGGTAACTGACAGTATGATTTTGTAAAACCTTAGCAAAGATAGTGATTAGAGATCACCCAGAGCGTTTAGGTTCCCAGGTGGTGGTAGTGGTAAAGAACCTGTCTGCCAACACAGGAGACATAAGAGATGTGGGCTCAGTCCTCTTGTCAGGAAGATCCAGGGGGAGGAAATGGCAAACCACTACAGTATGCTTGCCTGGAGAATCCCAAGGACAGAGGCGCCTGATGGGCTACAGTCCATGGGGTCACAAAGATTCGGACATGACTGAAGACGCTTAGCACACATGCACAGAGTAATTAGGTGTTTCTGATTGTATTTTATTCTTAATAGCACAAACCAGCCTACTTTGAAGAAGAATCTGTGGTTTGGATTCACTGTACTTTAAACGTGTTCTGAGGCTCCAGATAGAGGCTCTGAATTTACATCAATTTTATTTACACTCTTCAGTTCAGTTAATTAGTGGTGTCTGACTCTTTGTGACCCCATGGACTGCAACACACCAAGCTTCCCTGTCCATCACCAACTCCCAGAGCCTGCTCAAATTCATGTCCATTGAGTCAGTGATGCCATCCAACCATCTCATCCTCTTCTGTTCCTGCCTTCAATCTTTACCAAAATCAGGGTCTTTTTTGATGAGTCATTTCCTCAAAGTATTGGAGCTTCAGCTTCAGTATCAGTCCTTCCAATGACTCTTCAGGACTGATTCCCTTTAGGATTGACTGGTGTGATCTCCTTGCAGTCCAAGGGACTCTTAAGTCTTCTGCAACATCACAGTTCAAAAGCATCAATTTTTCGGCATTCACCTTTCTTTATTTTGCACATCCATACATGACCACTGCAAAAAACATACCTTTGATTAGATGGAACTTTGTCAGCAAAGTAATGTCTCTGCTTTTTAACATGCTGTCTAGGTTTGTCATAGCTTTTCTTCCAAGGAACAATCATCTTTTAATTTCTTGGATGCAGTCAGCATCTGCAGTGATTTTTGAGGCCAAGAAAATAAAGTCTGTCACTGTTTCCATTGTTTCCCATCTATTGGCCATGAAGTGATGGGACCAGAGGCCATGACCTTAGTTTTCTGAATGTTGAGCTTTAAGACAGCTTTTTCACTCTCCTATTTTACTTTCATCAAGAGGCTCTTACTTCCTCTTCAATTTCTGCCATAAGGGTGGTGTCATCTGCATACCTGAAGCTACTGATATTTCTCCTGGCAATCTTGATTCCAGCTTGTGCTTCTTCCAGCCTGGCATTTTGCATGATGTACTCTGCACATAAGTTAAATAAGCAGGGTGACAATATACAGCCTTGATGTGCTCCTTTCCCATGTTCATGTTCTAACTGTTGGTTCCATGTCCAGTTCTAACTGTTGCTTCTTGACCTGCATACAGATTTCTCAGGAGGCAGGTAAGGTGGACTGGTATTCTCCTCTCTTTAACAATGTTCCACAGTTTGTTGTGATCCACATTCAAAGACTTTAGTGTAGTCAATGAAACAGAAGTATGTGTTTTTTGTTTGTTTGTTTTTAATTCTCTTGCTTTTTTGATGATCCAGTGGACATTGGCAACTTGATCTCTGGTTCCTCTGCCTTTCTAAATCAAGCAACATCTGGAAGTTCTTGGTTCAGACACTATTGAAGACTAGCTTGGTGAATTTTGAGCACTACTTTGCTAGTGTGTGAGATGAGTGCAATTATGTGGTAGTTTGAACATTCTTTGGCACTCCCTTCTTTGGGATTGGAATGAAAACTGATCTTTTCAAGTGACCACTGCTGAGTTTTCCAAATTTGCTAACACATTGAGTGCAGCACTTTCACAGCATCATCTTTTAGGATTTGAAATAGCTCAACTGGAATTCCATAACCCCCACTAGCTTTCTTCATAATGATGTTTCCTAAGGCCCACATGATTTCGCACTCCAGGATGTCTGAATTGATCACACCATCGTGGTTATCTGGGTCATGAAGATCTTTTCTGTACAGTTCTTCTGTATATTCTTGCCAACTCTTCTTAATATCTTCCATTTCTATTATGTCAAATACTATTTCTGTCTTTTACTGTGCTCATCTTTGAATGAAACGTTCCCTTGGTATCTCTAATTTTCTTGAAGAAACTCTAGTCTTTCTCATTTTATTGTTTTCCTCTATTCCTTTGTATTGATCACTTATGAAGACTTTTTCCTCTCTCATGAATATTTACAGTCATAGTTTTAGAGAATTAAAGTATTTACTTTCAGAAAACTTAGAAACAGTCTAAAATAGAAAGTGGAGGTATCTGTATCTGCTCAGTGTGAGATCTTGGGCCTAAGTGAGGGTGAGGAGGGGACAGTAAAGGTGTTAATGAGGGGCAGGGAATGGATATAAGAGGGACATTGCAGTATGGATTTTCAGAGCCTGAGCATAAGTATTCAGAATACAATAATAGAAGAAGAGCAACAGAAGGGATAGAATATTGTTTAGTGAAACAGTTCAAATAAATACATTTACATAAATAAAATAATAATAATAACTAAGCTTCTAAAATAAGGATCCTGTACAGGTGAGATATTCTGTCTCTTAATTTTGGTGCTGATTTCATTGACATGCAAGTTTCCGTGTGAATTTAATTTTTCATTTTTCTGGGATATGCATTTGTTGTAATGTCAAAGATTTTTCCTAAGGTTATTTTGTAGAAGTTTTATAATTTTATATTTAAATCGATGAATTGCTTTGAATTAATGTGTATGTGGTCCTAGGTTTTCTTCTAAATGTTTTAGAGCTTTACCTTTTACATTTAAATCCATGATCTATTTTCAATTGAAATTTGTATTTATTGTGAATTAATTGGTTGCTTTTTTTTGTTTCTGATTTTTTATTTTGTTTTGATTTTTGCCTAAGGAACTGTTGTTGCTTCAGCACTTATCCATATTGAACACTTATCAAACTAATATGCATGAATTGCATATATGGTCTATATTTGCCAAAATTCATTGGGAAAAAAGTACACATTTTGCAAATGTAGCCTCAATCTTGATATTTTAAATTCATATATTTTTATCACTAAACTTTATATAATCAGTTTTTCACTTTTTCTTCAGTTTTTCACCCTACATATATTTGTCATGTATCACTTAGTTTGAAAGCTTTAGGAATATAGAAACAACAAAAAAATATTTTATTGTTAACTTGAGAAAAAGTAACAATAATTCCAACACTGCTTAAAAATATGATATATATAATTACTAAGGATCTATAAACATGGAATCCTTACTAGCTAAAAATCACCAAGAAAGGGCTAATAAAAAATTCAGTCTTTTTTTTTAAGCCCTGCATTTTCAAGAGGTATATGAACACACTTGTTAATTAATCAAGACACTCATAATAAACCAGAAATATTTATTTTCCTGCTATAATTATTACAGTCCACTCACAATGTCCAATTCTATTCCATTACATAATTTTCAATTTTTCCCCCTTTAAAATGGATGTGATGAAATACACTAAAAAGAAGGATGAAGCTTGCTCCATATATAATTATATGTATAATTGCATCTATATATAATATACATATAATTATATATTAACTATATTAATATATAATTACATATTATATATGTATATATATAAAAACAAAGTCTAATGGCCTCCTAAATTTTGAGGATTCACATCAATCAGATAATATAGATAGATCTATACCAGCTGAATATATCAAAATATATGTGTACAGTTAATGAAGTAATCTTTTCTTCCACTAGAGACCTAAAATATCTCTTGCCTATATTTTATTGGCACACTGCATTAGTAACTTCCAGTTTTACAGAATGTCATGCTGATACAGCTTAAAAGATAAGATTAAATATAACTTGGCTTTATCTTTATAAAGAATTCTGTGACTAGCTCTGGTATAAATTGAGCATGAAATGAATGTATTACTGCAAAAGCGTGAAAATAAAACCCATTATAAACTAGAAATTAATCGTTGTAATGGCAAATCATTTTGTAAACTGCAGGATTTATTTGAGATTGCTTTGCTTTATTCTTTTTAAAGGTTTGCTGAAAAGCAATCACTTACTCTTTTCTCTTTAGTTTTATTACTTATGACTTTCATATGAATGTTTACCTCAACTATCTGGTATATATTTGAAGAACTAATTGGTTTATAAAGTTCCTTTGTATTGATTATTATGCTCTGTATGTGCCTTTCACATATCTTTTAAAAATCTCTACTGGATGCTTGGGGCTGGTGCACTGGGATGACCCAGAGGGATGGTATGGGGAGGGAGGAGGGAGGAGGGTTCAGGATGGGGAACACATGTATACCTGTGGTGGATTCATTTCGATATTTGGCAAAACCAATACAATATTATAAAGTTTAAAAAATAAAATAAAATAAATCTCTATCTATGACCTGAAATTGTCATAAAATAAAATTTCTAATTAAGCATAAATCATGTAAAATTAAAATTTCATTCCTTGATATGTAAAACAGGATGGGTTAAGTCACTATAACTACTAAAGCAAATCCTTTGTGAGTTTTACTCTGAAATTCTTAAATTTCCTTGTGTCACAGCCATACCATTAAGGTATGGAATAGTAGCAAGCAAGTGCATTGCTGTCTATTAAGTGAGTTTATGTATCTTTAGTTAACCTTGGGGGACATCAGTTGTTATTCTGAACAAATGATCAAGTTAGAGATTATTATATCTATATATCTATATATATATCTGTAAAAATCTGAAACTATTGTATATTTTTTGTAAAATAATTTTGTATAGCTTTTAAATCAAATGTTAACATTATATAAAGAGAAAAGTTCCTACTTAAACAATGTACATGTATTTATGAAAAATATTTTCCAGTAAAAATATATTTCTAAGTAAAAATAGGAATGAGTCAAGTCACACTTTTTAACCAGAATACACATGTACACAAAAAACTTACGAATATAAAAATCTAACACATTATAATTTCTAACACATTAAAAATATTATAGTAAATATTGGGCTTTTCAAAGGAGGTAGGTGACAGTCATTTGATGAAACATAAGAAACGCACACATAGCTGAGTTTCATAAACAAAGGCAGAAGGCAATCATATTCAGAAGTTGTAAGTGAAGACATAGTTAAAAACTGTGACTTGGAGGGACACCAGAGATGAAGGGCATCAGCTCTCTGTTTTGTATTTAATTCCTTCCTAAAATTCTCAGAGAACACTGAGAATAAGCTCTTTCGAGGCAGAGCATGAAGTCAGGCCAAACCAAAAGGAAGATCATGGGGCAAATGAGTATACAGCTCTGTATTGTTTCCCCTTGCTTATGTAAATAATTAACATTCAGGTGTCAGTTTTTTGGTGATCTAACAAGGCAACACTCAAACTTCAATGAGACTTCCAAATTACATTAAATACTTGTTTACCATTTGCATGTGAACTATTAATAATTAGAGAAATAGAACTGGAACAGAACAGACTATATAAGATTTATATAATTCAATTTAATTTTTTCCTTTTATATAATACTAGCATATGATGTTTAAATAATAGACCCATTCATGCAACTGCAGTAGATCCCAATGATAATCCTGTACAAACATTTATGTTTGTAATAGAAGAAAAAATATACTCAATACTTAATTTCTTGAAAGGAATTTCCACATAAGATCTTTGAAAATATAAGCTGATCCCTTAAAAATTTTCATCATGGATTCCTTTCCCAGCAACATAATAGAGTTTATCAGATGTAGGCTTCAGTTTCAAAAAATTGTCTCATGGACTTTCCAAAGGTTGCCATGTTTCCTCAGTCTAAGATTCTAGGTAAAGATCCAGAACTGTGGAAAGATTGTAATGAGGCCAGTAGGAAAACTCTCAGAAATGCTCTTAGTTAACAAATATTTGTTAAAGGCTTTTAAAGAAACAAAAATTAATATTAAATATGGAGTTGAAAGGGTTTCCCAGGTGGCGCTAGTGGTAAAGAACCCGCCTATCTACCAGCACAGGAAACACAGGAAATGCGGGCTTGAAATCATTGGGTCAGGTAGATCCCCTGGAGGAGGGCACAGCAACCCACTGTGCCCTCCAGTACTGGGCACAGCAGTATTCTTGTCTGGAGAATCCCGTGGGCAGAGGAGCCTGGTGCGCTACGGTCCACGGGGTCACAAAGAGTCAGACACGACTGAAGTGACTTAGCAGCAGCAGCGTGGAGTTGAAGAGAGGTATGACTCATGATTTGTTTCAAATAATTTTATATTCCAATGAGAAATTTTAGTCATGTAATTCAATAAAATCAAAACAGAGTCATTGATGCCTTTCTAAAACAGGGCTAAAGCATGTTAGCACAGAGAAAAGTTAAAGATTAAGAAAGGCTTTTAAATGGATGTCATACTTGAATTGGGTTTGAAAAAAATCGGTATACATCAAATAAACAGGATTTTATATATCCTTTTTAGAAAATATTAAAAGTGACAGTGAAAGGTGGGCAGAAGATAACACCCCAAAACATGCTACATCACTAGAATTATTTTGAACTAAAGGCACTTGAAAAATGGCAGATACAAAGCAGACATTCTAATGATCCTTTTCATTCATGAAGACAAGGGTAAATATCTCATATAAATGATGTTCTCCCTGTACACAGAGACATGTCAGAGTAAATTACATTAAGAAAAGACTTTAAAGGTGTTTTTCTTAATCTTCCCTATATATAGGGAAGTTTAGTTACTTTTCCAAAATTTCCTCTCTTTGTTCAATATAGTATAACAGCATCTGAGTTGTTTCATTTATTTTTTTCTTTCTTATGAAGGCTCCTGTGTCACACCAAACTTGTATTAAATACATTTATATACTTTCTCCTGTTAATCTATCAGTTACTTTTGCAACTTCAGCCAAAAAATTCAACATGGTAGAGATAAAATTAAAAACAGAGTGCAAACTATTTACAAAAGATGAAAAACAGAAAATACGTAACCTAAAGTTAGTTAAAAATCTGTGTTAACCATGATAATTAAGTATAATTTCACACTGTCATTAAAAAAAAAAATCCAATAAGTGCATCTTACAATAGGCCACACAGAACAGTGGCAAACAAAGAAATTGACAGTTGAATATAGTAGTCAAACACAATAAATGAGATGACACATAAAATAATAGATAAAAGTCAGAGAGCAGTAGGGTAGAATATGCAATGAAATTAAAGGATTTGGGGGGCTTTAAATGGCAAAGAAATTAATTTGTTTTCAATCAAGGATAAAGAGGAATTCTATTCTTTGCTCTGATTTATTCATTAATCTTATGGAAATAATTATGCCTCTCCTGGTATATTTAAGAAAAAATTGTGAGTACTTGAAAACTATCACTGTTGCTTCTCTACAGTGTTTGCAGTAGTCAATGAAAATATATTTTGACTTTATTCTAAATAGGAAAAGTATTTCCAAATTCTTTTCCATGAGTCTAGCGTAAGATTGAAATTATCAAAATTGTTAAACTGAACAAAAAATGATTCAGTTCTGTTCAGTCGCTCAGTCGTGTCCGACTCTTTGCGACCCCATGAATCACAGCACGCCAGGCCTCCCTGTCCATCACCAACTCCCAGAGTTCACTCAGACTCACGTCCACTGAGTCAGTGATGCCATCCAGCCATCTCATCCTCTGTCGTCCCCTTCTCCTCCTGCCCCCAATCTCTCCCAGCATCAGAGTCTTTTCCAATGAGTCAACTCTTTGCATGAGGTGGTCAAAGTACTGGAGTTTCTGCTTTAGCATCATTCCTTCCAAAGAAATCCCAGGGCTGATCTCCTTTAGAATGGATTGGTTGGTTCTCCTTGCAGTCCAAGGGACTCTCAAGAGTCTTCTCCAACACCACAGTTCAAAAGCATCAATTCTTTGGCACTCAGCTTTCTTCACAGTCCAACTCTCACATCCATACATGACCATAGGAAAAACCATAGCCTTGACGAGTTGGACCTTTGTTGGCAAAGTAATGTCTCTGCTTTTGAATATGCTATCTAGGTTGGTCATAACTTTCCTTCCAAGGAGTAAGCATCTTTTAATTTCATGGCTGCAGTCACCATCTGCAGTGCAATTGATTGAAGAAATGTATGCAATATCACAAGAAAATATTAGCAAACATAACCTAGCCCCATATTTAAACAATAATACATATAATAAAATATCATTCCAGTGTTAATGTCCAAGAAAAAGTATATAATTGTTTTTTAATTTGGTGAAATTCATATAATGTTTGTGTGAATTTGAGTTAAAATACTGTATAATGGATAAATTAAATTACATCTACTCAGTATTCTAAAGATTATGTACATAAATATGATACATGATATGATATAGATGTGTATAAAATGAGAAAAGTGTAGAGCATTTTCCACAAAGTTGCAGAAAGCATATAATTACTCTTAAACATTTTCTGGAGATGCAAGCTAAATTAGAAAGGAGAAAGAAAGAAATTTAAAAAGAGTTGAAAAGATGGAAGTAAACAATCATAATTATTTGTATGTAATATTAACACAAGTATAGAAAACCAAAGAAAATAAACTTTAAAATTATCTAAACGCCTTCTTAAAAGTAGCTAAATCTTAATATACAGAAAAAAATACTTAAAATGCAAAATACTATATTGTGTGTTGATAAGTTATGGAAAAATTAAAACTCGTGAGTCTCAGTGAACTCCAGGAGTTGGTGATGGACAGGGAGGCCTGGCGTGCTGCAATTCATGGGGTCGCAAAGAGTCAGACACGACTGAGCGACTGATCTGATCTGATACTATTTTGGGGATTACTACTTTGAGAATCTACAGGACAATATCTACTGTAGCTAAACACATACATACAAAGTTTGCTGCAGCCCTAATTCTAAGTATACTCAACAAAATTTTATATATGTGTGAATCAAATATAGGTACAAAGTTTGACAGCAGTAATATTAATAACTTAAATATGGAAATAGCCCACACAGGAACAACAAAATTGATAAATACCTTGAGAAATAAAGCACATGAAAAGAATTTTAGGGAATTGTTGGAAAATACAGATATTTTAAAAATATATCAATGTTTACTATTTGCTACTGTCAGAAAACACTGTAAAAACTCTGAAATTGACAAATATACAGAGCATTGTATTAAACCCTCAGGTTATTTCTGCCTTTTCTTGTCTGTGACCTATGGACAATCTATAAATTGCAAGTAAATATAAAACAGAACAATGAAAATGATTTTGGTCCTAAGAAACGCAAATGGTTTCATATGTAACACAAGTCCTTATTGGTCTATTCATGTTGATGGCTTTGCCAGTTTATCTCTATTCATAGATTTATGTCATCATTCTTACATCTCTATGTATTTTTGGCACTCTTGATTCTCCTGTGAACCAGCTGCAACATTGTTTCTTTCAATATCTAACTAATTAAATACAGATGTTGACATGTTCGTGCTATATTTCAGTTCAGTTCAGTCGCTCAGTCGTGTCCGACTCTTTGTGACCCCATGAATCGCAGCACGCCAGGCCTCCCTGTCCATCATCAACTCCCGGGGTTCACTGAGACTCACGTCCATCGAGTCAGTGATGCCATCCAGCCATCTCATCCTCTGTCGTCCCCTTCTCTTCCTGCCCCCAATCCTTTCCAGCATCAGAATCTTTTCCAATGAGTCAACTCTTCACATGCTATATTTATATGAGAGTAAAGATTTCATTATTTTATCACCTTAGACTTTTTTGAATAATATTTCCAAACTAAAATACTTTAAGTGATACTTCAGCTAAAATATTAGCTTTATAATAAACTATTATTTTTGTGTTACCTTTCAAAGAGTGGTTATTTTGACTTGAATTTTGATAAAAATATTCTGAAGTATGATCATAAAGAGAAAGCTACATGTGCAATACACACTCTGAATTATCCGTAATCTAGCTAATGCAGAAAGATGTCAAAAAGAGCTACAGGAGATGATCACAGTTCATTCAAAGATCTGACAAAATTATATATCAGTTACATATTTTACAGAAAGATATATTCTAAAATCTGTTCATCTTTCCTGGAATGATAAGGAGATGTAAGAATTATGTCACCAAACATATAATTTTGCAAAACAAATAGATGCACTTAAATGTTCCAAGAAACTGCTTCTGAAATAAAACTTGTTTTCTGAAAACATAAATTTGAAAATAGTTATTTGGAAAACTCTGTAGCACCAAGAAGGGACTCAAGTATTCTTAAAGCCTCAGCCTACCAAGAACTAACAAGAAATTAACCTATGATTCATATTTCATTCTGGAAAGGATGTTAGAACAGTTTCCAGAAACTCGCATGTGTCTTTCTAGGAGAGGAGGGAAGAGCCTGTGGGGCGCTCATAGAGTCTTGTCTCCATCAGGAGGCGGGATGAGCACCATGAACAAGTGCCAGCAAAATCTGCACCTCAGCCTGAGGTGCACTTCTCTGTGTTCATCTATCACAGTTATATTTTTGTGTTTTTTATCTAAGTTTACTTGTATTCTTTACCTTGTTTCTTTATCACTGCTCTTTTTATATCACAGTGTGATTCAGTTACCAATATAAATATTTCACCTATAGCATTCTCATGACACTTTATAAAACTTGGGAAAGGAATGTTTTAACCTTTTAAATTATTTTTCATATGAAGAGTTTCAGTGGAATTTGAAAATACAATCAATGTATTTATAGTATGCATTGGTTAAGTTTTAAAACTGATCAATATCAGTGAAGATGAAAATTATGAGCTGAATTTGTGAAAAGTTAACTTCTGATTGGAAATGGAATATCATAATTTAGTTCCTGCAGCTCAAGATGAACTTATTAATTGAAGATCAACATAATTTGATACAGTATCATTTTCTTCTCTGTAACCATTAAAACCAAGCATTGAAAAGCTACATGTACATATATTCATTTAAATCACTGTATTATAAAGTATTAATCCAGAAATATAAAAAAAGAATACAGATTAAATGTGGAAAATACCTCAGAGGAATCAAGGGGCTGTTTGCAGATTTTGATTTGGAGGTGCTAAATATCCAAGTAGAAAGGATATAGGGGTAGTCACTCTGCAGAGCAGGGTGATATAGTGAATTCTGTTTGAATGCATTAAGACTGAGATGCCCACTCCAAGATTGTGGAGTTGACAGGTAAATTTTTTAGAATGTTTTAGAATATTTTAGAACCTATGAATCAGGATATAAATTTAAGTGTTATTAGTATGTAGATAAGAAATATATGTGTTTTGACTGATTTTCTATTACATTCTTACAGCCTAATGTTATAAAATAACTTTTTAATTGAACAGGGAAATGATCAAGAATACAAGTCACTCTGGTTGGGTTAACATTTTAAGCAATTCATTTATATATTTAAAAATAAGTAATTTGTTATGAATAACCAAGAATGAATATTTTAAAAACTTATTTAAAAATATTTTATTATTTAATAAGGTTTTTTAAATGTTCAATGAGAATGTATAGGAAAATAAATTATCTAAAGAAATAATTTTATAAGCATACATACAAGATACCCAGAGAACTATGAAAAGTTTTATTCTAAGAGAGGGAGATGGAGGTTATTTTCTACTTATATATTATTGCATACATGCTAAAAAAAATTCTGGGGAAATGTTTTAAATATCTATGATTAAATGAATTAAGCAACTTTTTGCCTTTCAAAGATAATTACTATGTCTCAGTGGATCACAAAATGCATACAATGAATCATTTAACCAGTTTTGGAGTTTGATTAATATGTCATTATATGACATTGCACATGCCATTCTGTATAAAATTTCTAAAACTTGTGGTTCTATTTCTTTATTATATTCAAATATCTTACATTATCTTTAAGTAATATTAAGTTTACCTTGCAAAATTGTTTTACCCCATGTAGTTAAAGGGCTATTACCTCCAGAATCGATAGTGTCTTATTGACGCTGTAATGTATTCAGTGCAGCCAATCTTAGTCTTTCCGCTTGAAAAGACTTTGTTATTTACCACAGGTAAAAAGAAAAAAAGGCTTTTAAAAAAAATCTATTTTGTTTTGTTTTTTACTTGACAAAGCAAATGAAAATGAAACATGTTTGGGGAAAGCTGCTTTGTGAAATGAAAGCCAGGCTAGGAAGAGTAGCTGGCCCTTTACAGTCAGATGTTGACTTTCAGCAGCATCAGTTAAATTTAAAGACACAGTGAAAATAGTGTAACATTGCATTCAAATGCTTATAGAACTCTGTATACAAAATGCAGGCTTTATATAACTTTCTCTCTTCCAGCTAGCAGGGACTAAGGCAATGATGTTAGTACACTTTAGGGCAAACTGAGAGTTACTATTACAGAATCCAAATTCAGAAAAATAACACTTTGTGACAGCTTATTTTTAGCTATAATTTTAAAAAAAAGTTCTTTTTATAACCTGAAATTAGCAATAAATGAATATTTTTCAAATCCATTCACATTTAGATCCTAGAAGGCAATTTTAATTTTATTGCCATTTCTTCTGTTATACATCTTGATAAATCTAGATTTGACATAAAAAGTGAATTTTATGTAATGGAATTGTTTAATAAGGTGTTTAATCAAATTATTTAATGAATAGTTTGCTTCAACTTGAAAATAGAACTGTCATTCAATTCAAGTCATGGTTCTAGTAAATTCTCCAGATGTCAGTGAACATTCTAAAGAAGTGGGAGGGCATCCACCCTATGTCCTTGGAAGAAAAATCACTTAACAACATGTTGAAATCTCTTTTTGTCTCTCTTCTATATAAACATATAGGGCTTCCTTTGTAGCTAAGTCAGTAAAGAAACAGCCTGCAAGGCAGGAGACACAGTTTCTATCCCTGGGTTGGCAAGATCCTCTGGAGAAGGAAATGGCAACCCACTCCAGTATTCTTGCCTGGAGAATCCCATGGCCAGAGGAGCCTGGCAAGCTACTATTCATGGGGTCACAAGAGATGGACACAACTTAGCATCTAAACCACCATATACATATATACAGACAATAAATAATGCCAGTAAAGATTTGCATTCTGTGCATAGAGAATTTTGTGGTTTTCCTAATAATATTGAGTTCAAACAAGTGTATTTGCAAAAGTCACTGTTCTCTTTATTTTTGTTGCAAAGCAGAAAGCTCTTTCCTGGAGAAAGACATTCTATCTTGCAGGCAAAACAGACCAACCTCCAACTCTAAATATGTTCTATTCACAGGGGATAAATTAAGAAACTTTATGAGACTGACTAGAATATTTTTTTTTCTCTAATTTTATTTTATTTTTAAACTTTACATAATTGTATTAGTTTTGCCAAATATCAAAATGAATCCGCCACAGGTATACATGTGTTCCCCATCCCGAACCCTCCTCCCTCCTCCCTCCCCATACCATCCCTCTGGGCCGTCATAGTGCACCAGCCCCAAGCATCCAGCATCATGCATCGAACCTGGACTGGCAACTCGTTTCCTACATGATATTTTACATGTTTCATTGCCATTCTCCCAAATCTTCCCACCCTCTCCCTCTCCCACAGAGTCCATAAGACTGTTCTATACATCACTGTCTCTTTTGCTGTCTTGTACACCGGGTTATTGTTACCATCTTTCTAAATTCCATATATATGCGTTAGTATACTGTATTTATGTTTTTCCTTCTGGCTTACTTCACTCTGTATAATAGGCTCCAGTTTCATCCACCTCATTAGAACTGATTCAAATGTATTCTTTTTAATGGCTGAGTAATACTCCATTGTGTATATGTACCACTGATCTCTTATCCATTCATCTGCTGATGGACATCTAGGTTGCTTCCATGTCCTGGCTATTATAAACAGTGCTGCGATGAACATTGCGGTACACGTGTCTCTTTCCCTTCTGGTTTCCTCAGTGTGTATGCCCAGCAGTGGGATTGCTGGATCATAAGGCAGTTCTATTCCCAGTTTTTTAAGGAATCTCCACACTGTTCTCCATAGTGGCTGTACTAGTTTGCATTCCCACCAACAATGTAAGAGGGTTCCCTTTTCTCCACACACTCTCCAGCATTTATTATTTGTAGACTTTTGGATCACAGCCATTCTGACTGGTGTGAAATGGTACCTCATAGTGGTTTTGATTTGCATTTCTCTGATAATGAGTGATGTTGAGCATCTTTTCATGTGTTTGTTAGCCATCTGTATGTCTTTTTTGGAGAAATGTCTATTTAGTTCTTTGGCCCATTTTTTGATTGGGTCGTTTATTTTTCTGGAGTTGAGCTGTAGGAGTTGCTTGTATATTTTTGAGATTAGTTGTTTGTCGGTTGCTTCATTTGCTATTATTTTCTCCCATTCTGAAGGCTGCCTTTTCACCTTGCTAATAGTTTCCTTTGATGTGCAGAAGCTTTTAAGGTTAATTAGGTCCCATTTGTTTATTTTTGCTTTTATTTCCAATATTCTGGGAGGTGGGTCATAGAGGATCCTGCTGTGATGTATGTCGGAGAGTGTTTTGCCTATGTTCTCCTCTAGGAGTTTGCATTCCTATACACTAATAATGAGAAAACAGAAAGAGAAATTAAGGAAACAATTCCATTCACCATTGCAACGGAAAGAATAAAATACTTAGGAATATATCTACCTAAAGAAACTAAAGACCTATATATAGAAAACTATAAAACACTGGTGAAAGAAATCAAAGAGGACACTAATAGATGGAGAAATATACCATGTTCATGGATTGGAAGAATCAATATAGTGAAAATGAGTATACTACCCAAAGCAATTTATAGATTCAACGCAATCCCTATCAAGCTACCAACAGTATTCTTCACAGAGCTAGAACAAATAATTTCACAATTTGTATGGAAATACAAAAAACCTCGAATAGCCAAAGCGATCTTGAGAAAGAAGAATGGAACTGGAGGAATCAACCTACCTGACTTCAGGCTCTACTACAAAGCCACAGTTATCAAGACAGTATGGTACTGGCACAAAGACAGAAATATTGATCAATGGAATAAAATAGAAAGCCCAGAGATAAATCCACGCACATATGGACACCTTATCTTCGACAAAGGAGGCAAGAATATATAATGGATTAAAGACAATCTCTTTAACAAGTGGTGCTGGGAAATCTGGTCAACCACTTGTAAAAGAATGAAACTGGACCACTTTCTAACACCATACACAAAAATAAACTCAAAATGGATTAAAGATCTAAACGTAAGACCAGAAACTATAAAACTCCTAGAGGAGAACATAGAATATTTTTAAATTTTAAATTATATGTAAGATAGCAAGCCTTCCTGTTTGGAGAATCTAACTGTTTAATTTGACTGTTCAAGAAATAGGGAGTTAAAAAAAAAAGAAAGAAATAGGGAGTTAGATTTTATTTTGCCTATAATCGAGGTTGGTTCAGATCATGAACCCCTTATTGCCAAATTCAGACTTAAATTGAAGAAAGTAGGGAAAACCACAAGAGCATTCAGGTATGACCTTAATCAAATCCCTTACGGTTATATAGTGGAAGTGATAAATAGATTCAAGGGATTAGATCTGATAGAGTGCCTGAAGAACTATGGATGTCTTTTCACCTTGCTTATAGTTTCTTTTGTTGCGTAGAAGTTTAAAGGAAACTATAATCAAGGTGAAAAGACAGCCTTCAGGATGGGAGAAAATAATAGCAAATGAAGCAACTGACAAACAACTAATCTCAAAAATATACAAGCAACTCCTGCAGCTCAATTCCAGAAAAATAAATGACCCAATCAAAAAATGGGCCAAAGAACTAAACAGACATTTCTCCAAAGAAGACATACATATGGCTAATAAACAAATGAAAAGATGCTCAATATCACTCATTATCAGAGAAATGCAAATCAAAACCACAATGAAGTACCATTTCACTCCAGTCAGAATGGCTGCTATCCAAAAGTCTACAAACAATAAATGCTGGAGAGGGTGTGGAGAAAAGGGAACCCTCTTACATTGTTGGTGGGAATGCTAACTAGTACAGCCACTATGGAGAACAGTGTGGAGATTCCTTAAAAAAAACTGGAAATAGAACTGCCATATGACCTAGCAATCCCACTGCTGGGCATACACACCAAGGAAACCAGAATTGAAAGAGACACGTGTACCCCAATGTTCATCGCAGCACTGTTTATAATAGCCAGGATATGGAAGCAACCTAGATATCCATCAGCAGACGAAGGGATAAGAAAGCTGTGGAACATATACACAATGGAGTATTACTCAGTCATTAAAAAGAATATATTTAAATCAGTTCTAATGAGGTAGATGAAACTTGAGCCTATTATACAGAGTGATGTAAGCCAGAAAGAAAAACACCAATACAGTATACTAACGCTTATATATGGAATTTAGAAAGATGGTAACGATAACCCTGTATGCGAGACAGCAAAGGAGACACAGATGTATAGAACAGTCTTTTGGACTGTGTGGGAGAGGGCAAGGGTGGGATGATTTGGGAGAATGCATTGAAACATGTATAATATCATATGTGAAATGAATCTCCAGTCCAGGTTCGATGCATGATACAGGATGCTCGGGGCTGGTGCACTGGGATGACCCAGTATGGGGAGGGAAGTGGGAGGAGCGTTTATGATGGGGAACACGTGCGTACCCATGGTGGATTCATGTTGATGTATGGCAAAAACCAATACAATACTGTAAAGTAATTAGCCTCCAATTAAATAAATTTATATTTTAAAAAATAAATAAACTAAAAAAATAAAAAGAACTATGGACGGAGGTTTGTGACATTGTACAGGAGGCAGGGATCAAGGCATCACCAAGAAAAAAAAAAAATATAAAAAGGCAAAATGGTTGTTTGAGGAGGTCTTACAAATAGCTGTGAAAAGAAGGGAAGTGAAAGGCAAAGGAAAAAAGGAAAGATATACCCATTTGAATGCAGAGGTCCAAAGAATGGCAAGTAGAGATAAGAAAGCCTTCTTCAGTGATCAATGCAAAGAAATAGAGGAAAACAATAGAATGGAAAAGACTAGAGATCTCTTCAAGAAAATTAGAGATACGAAGGCAACATTTCATGCAAAGATGGGCATAATAAAGGACAGAAATGGTGTGGGCATAACAAGTAGAAGCTATAAGAAGAGGTGGTAAGAAAACAAAGAAGAACTGTACAAAAAAGATCTTCATGACCCAGATAACCACCATGGTGTGATTACTCACCTAGAGCCATATCCTGAAATGCAAAGTCAAGTGGACTTAGGAAGCATCACTACAATCAAAGCTAGTGGAGGTAATGGAATTCCAGTTGAGCTATTTCAAATCCTAAAAGATGATGCTGTGAAAGTGTTGAACTCAATGTTCCAGCAAATTTGGGAAACTCAGCAGGGATCACAGGACTGGAAAATATCAGTTTTCATTCCAATACCTAAGAAAGGCAATGCCAAAGAATACTCAGACTACCACACAATTGCACTCATCTCACACGCTACTAAACTAACTCAAAATTCTAAAAGCCAGGCTTCAGCAATACATGAACCATGAACTTCCAGGTGTTCAAGCTGGTTTTAGAAAAGTCAGAGGAACCAGAGATTAAATTGCCAACATCCGCTGGATCACTGAAAAAGCAAGAGAGTTCCAGAAAAACATCTATTTCTGCTTTATTGACTATGCCAAAGCCTTTGTGTGGATCACAATAAACTGTGGAAAATTCTGAAAGAGATGGGAATACCAGACCACCTGACCTGCCTCTTGAGAAACCTATATGCATGTGAGGAAGCAACAGTTAGAACTGGGCATGGAACAACAGACTGGTTCCAAATAGGAAAAGGAGTATTTCAAGGCTGTATATTGTCACCCTGCTTGTTTAACTTATATGCAGAGTACATCATGAGAAACGCTGGGCTGGATGAAGCACAATCTGGAATCAAGATTGCTGGGAGAAATATCAATAACCTCAGATATGCAGATGACACCACCCTTATGGCAGAAAGTGCAGAGGAACTAAAGAGTTTCTTGATGAAAGTGAATGAAGAGAGTGAAAAAGGTGGCTTATAGCTCAACATTCAGAAAACTAAGATCATGGCATCCAGTCCCATCACTTCAAGGCAAATAGATGGGGAAACAGTGGAAACAGTGGCAGACTTTATTTATTTATTTATTTTGGCTCCACAATCACTGCAGATGGTGACTGCAGCCATGAAATTAAAAGATGCTGACTCCTTGGAAGAAAAGTTATGACCAACCTAGACAGCATATTAAAAAGCAGAGACATGACTTTTCCATCAAAGGTCCATCTAGTCAAGGCTATGTTTTTTCCAATATTCATGTATGGATGTGAGAATTGGACTATAAAGGAAGCTGAGCACTGAAGAATTGTTGCTTTTGAACTGTGGTGTTGAAGAAGACTCTTGAGATTCCCTTGGACTGCAAGGAGATTCAACAAGTCCATCCTAAAGGAGCTCAGTCCTTGGTGTTCATTGGAAAGTCTGATGTTGAAGCTGACTCCAATATCTTGGCCACCTCATGCGAAGAGTTGACTCATTTGAAAAGACCCTGATGCTAGGAGGAATTGGGAGCAGGAGGAGAAGGGGACGACAGAGGATGAGAAGGGTGGATGGCATCACTGACTCAATGGACATGCGTTTGGGTAAAATCTAGGGGTTGGTGATGGACAGGGAGGCCTGGCGTGCTGAGGTTCATGGGGTCGCAGAGAGTCATACACTACTGAGCGACTGAAGTGAACTGAACTGAACTGCTTGTGTACTCTGTATATTCTCTGCTCTTCCTATATATAAATACTTTATACTAATATTTGGTAAACCATAAATCTTAGATCTCTCGAATTATTTTAATCATCTCCTATGGGTTAGAATATCTTAGTTCTTTATTCTCCAAACAGTAAATCATTATATTGATTAAATTGATCTTCAATTACTTTAACGTACCAAACACTGAAACTGAAATATTTTCTAATTTCTGAAGTTAAGATTGCTTACGTTTTGATATTTTGGAAATGAATTTGGAGGGGTTATAAACACACAATGAACATTTATTTGAGGAATCTATTATTCCATAAAAAATACTTTCTTAATATATACTTGGTAATTTTGGCCATTTTGAGAATATATAAAAATGTAAACTTGTTAAAATTTAGTTTTTCTTAAGTACTGTTCTTTCAACAGTAACAGTGCATTAACTGATCAAAATGATTAATTTTTTCTCATATGATTTTCAGTTCAGTTCAGTCTCTCAGTCATGTCTAACTGTTTTCTACCTGATGGACTGCAGCACATCAGGATTCCCTGTCGATCATCAACTCCAAGTTCAGTTCAGTTCAATCGCTCAGTCGTGTCCAGCTCTTTGCAACCCCATGATTCGCAGCATGCCAGGCCTCCCTGTCCATCACCAACTCCCGGAGTTCACCCAAACCCACGTCCATCAAGTCGGTGATGCCATCCAGCCATCTCATCCTCTGTCGTCCCCTTTTCCTCCTGCCCCCAATCCCTCCCAGCAACTGAGTCTTTTCCAATGAGTCAACTCTTCTCATGAGGTGGCCAAAGTACTGGAGTTTCAGCTTTAGCATCATTCCTTCCAAAAAATGCCCAGGACTAAGCTCCTTCAGAATGGACTGGTTGGATCTCCTTGCAGTCCAGGGGACACTCAAGAGTCTTCTCCA
The DNA here is from genome assembly GCF_055505025.1 of Bos grunniens. NCBI lineage: Eukaryota > Metazoa > Chordata > Mammalia > Artiodactyla > Bovidae > Bos > Bos grunniens. Next base: position 109,090,384 of record NC_141170.1, on the reverse strand, counting down.
ACACCACAGTTCAAAAGCATCAATTCTTTGGCGCTCAGCTTTCTTCACAGTCCAACTCTCACATCCATACATAACTACTGGAAAAACCATAGCCTTGACTAGATGGACCTTTGTTGGCAAAGTAATGTCTCTGCTTTTTAATATGCTATCTAGGTTGGTCATAACTTTCCTTCCAAGGAGTAAGAGTCTTTTAATTTCTTGGCTGCAGTTACCATCTGCAGTGATTTTGGAGCCCAGAAAAATAAAGTCTGACACTGTTTCCACTGTTTCCCCATCTATTTCCCATGAAGTGATGGGACCAGATGCCATGATCTTAGTTTTCTGAATGTTAAGTTCCCAACACTTGCTCAAACTCATATCCATTTTGTTGGTGACGCCATCCAACAATCTCCTCCTCTGTCATCCCCTTCTCCTCCTCCCTTCAATCTTTCCCAGCATCAGGGTCTTTCCCAATGAGTCAGTTCTTCACATAAGGTGGCCAAAGTATTGGAGTTTCAGCTTCAGCATCAGTCCTTCCAATGAATATTTAGGACTAATTTCCTTTAGGATGAGCTGGTTTGATCTCTTTACAGTCCAAGGGACTCTCAAGCTTCTCCTCCAACACCACATTTCAAAGCATCAATTCTTCAGCATTCAGTTTACTTTATGGTCCAACTCTCACTTCCATTTATGACTTTTAGAAAAACCATAGCTTTGACTAGATGGATCTTTGTCGGCAAAATAATGTCTCTGCTTTTCAGTGTGCTGTCTAGGCTTGTCATTGCTTTTCTTTCAAGGAGCAAACATCTTTTAATGTCATGGCTGCGGTCACCATCTGCAGTGATTTTTGAGCCCCCCAAAATAGTCTCTCATTGTTTCATTTGTTTCCCATCTATTTGCCATGAAGTGATGGACCGGAAGCCATGGTCTTAGTTTTTTGAATGCTGAATTTTAATCCAACGTTTTCACTCTCCTCTTTCACTTTCATCAAGAGGCTCTTTAGTTTCTCTTCACTTTCTGCCATAAAGGTGGTGTCATCTGCATATCTGAGGTTATTGATATTTCTCCTGACAATCTTGACTCTAGCTTGTGCTTCATCAAGCCTGGTATTTCACATGATGTACTCTGCATATAAGTTAAATAAGCAGGGTGGCAATATAAAGCCTTGACTTACTCCTTTCCCAATTTGGAACCAGTCCGTTGTTCCATTTCCAGTTCTAACTATTGCTTCTCAACCTGCATACAGATTTCTCAGGAGGTAGGTCAGGTGGTCTGGTAATCCCATCTATTTATGAATTTTCCACATTTTGTTGTAATCCAGACAATTAAAGGCTTTTGCTTAGTCAATACAGCAAAAGTAGATTGTTTAGAAGGAGATGTGTCTGACCCTTTGTGACCCTATAGAGTATACAGTCCGTGGTATTCTCCAGACCAGAATTCTAGAGTGGGTAACCTTTCCTTTTTCCAGGGGATCTTCCCAACCCAGGAATCAAACCCAGGTCTCCCACATTGAAGGTGGATTCTTTACCAGCTCCACAATGAAATCTCAAGAATACTGGAGTGTGTAGCCTATTCTTTCTCCAGAGAATCTGCCTGACCCAGGAATCGAACTGGGTTCTCCTGCATTGCAGGCAGATTCTTTACCAACTGAGCTATCATGTAAACCCATATGATTTTAAAGAAGATTTTTTTGTGTGTGTTTTCATTAGATATTCAAAGACTTAAGAATCTCTTAAAGGATATTTTTTTCTTACTTTAATACTAATCACAAAAGTTTTATAAATCAGATCCAACTTCATATAATCATAACTGTAGATTCATTGTCAGCTTAATTTCTTCCTACTGTTGTTGTTGTTTAATCACTGAGTCATGTCCAGATCTTTTGTGGTCCCGTGGACTGTGGCCCACCAGGCTACTCTGTCCGAGGGACTATTTCCTAGGCAAGAATACTGGAGTTGGTCACCATTTCCTTCTCCAGGGGATCTATCCAATCTACATGCTATATGTTACTATACTCTTCCCAACTACATAATGAGATTCATCACGCAGCCTGCTTACCACACTACACTTTTTGCAAAATGTATACCATGCTTAGTATTTGATTCATGGCTGCACTCTGTGGCCCTCAACTGAAGGTATACTTCTTACTGGGTCATGGTTTTTTTGTTCACTTGTGTTAAAAAAAATACACACTTCTTGTGTTTACAATTACTAAGGTTAATTTTCATAGATCTGTGACACAAAATAGAAAATTATGTGTGTGAAGGTCAAGTGTTACAAATCATAACTGTAAAATTCTTACTGATAAGTGATGACTGTTCTACATTTTATACTAATTTTTATTGTTATTAAATCAAAGAGGTGTGGTCATCGGAGGAAATACTAAATGCTATACAATCAAGAGTTAGAGCACTTTCCTCTCTAGAAGACCTTCTGAAATTAATGATGCATATATTTAAGATGATTCATTTTTACCTTTCTTGCCAAGCCTTGAAAAACTAATTTTCCAACCAAATTAAAGGATAGTCTTACTGCTGTCACACTATTCTACCTTTAAATTTCATCTCTTTCTGACTACTTTGCTCTATTCAATATTCCTGCTGAACTAGTGCCTTGCTGTTAACTCTTTAAAGTGAAGTCGCTCAGTTGTGTCTGACTCTGTGACCCCATGGACTGTAGCCTGGCAGGCTCCTCTGTCCAGGGAGTTTTCCAGGCCTGAATAATGGAGTGGGTTGTCATTTCCTTCTCTAGGGGATCATCTGGACCTAGGGATCAACCCCAAGTCTCCTGCATTGCAGGCAGATACTTTACCATCTGTAAAAGCTCTTTAGTGGATGGGAAATGACTTAAAGGAACCAGATATATTATTTTCTGAGATGTACTCTAGGGATGGATTAATTTTCTAGTTCTATGTAACAAGTTACCAAAAATTTAAATCACCATAACTTTTAAATATCACATCTCCTATACTTTAGGAATATGACATCCTCTTGACCAGATTCTCTGTTCAGATTCTCCCTGGGATGAACTCAGTAGCTAGGGCTTAAGTTCATATGGAGGTTATTTTTCAAGCTCACTTATGACTTGTAGATTTAATTTATTTGTGATCATGGGATTCAGGTACCAAATTTTGCTATTTATAACTGTCAACCATGAGTTGCTCTCCTCTCCTAGAGCTTATCCACATTCCTTTCTATGTCCCCCTTCATTTTCAAACCACAAGAGAAAGTCAAATCCTACTATGTGTCAATCTCTGGATTCCTCTTCTGCTTCCAGCCCGAGAAAACCCTCCTTTTAAAGAGTTCATGTGATTTTACTAGGTCACATATTATAGTTTGCCCTTTGCCATATAATTTACTAAAATCCAGGAATTGATATCTCCTATTCACAGGCTCCTTACACACAAAAAGCAGGGAATTTATACAAGGGCAAAGGTCAGTAGGGATCAAGTGGTAGTTTGAAGGGAACAGGAATCTGGGTATGATTATGTTCATAGAGTATACATCTGAGAATGATCTATAACTTCTATGATGTTTTCAGAGCATTTCATATGAAATAATTTATATTAAAATGATTTGAATAAATCTCTTTTAATTTATTATCACTAATTTAGCATTTAGTTTCTGTTAAAAAGTTAAAATCGAGAAAGCATGCATAATCACTCTCTTGGTTATAAATCTATGAAACGTTGCTTTGGTGGGAGATCTGCTTCTGACATGAGCATGAGTCATCTTCTGCAAGGGAGATGAGTCTGGAGTACTCTCCTTGGTAGGAGATGAGTCTGGAGATGAAGGGACTAGAGACAGAGCCAGGTGAGGCCAAGGGCTTCTCCTCTGCTCAGTGGCCACCACCATCCTATGGGGGCAGTGGCATGTCACAATTGCTGAAGCAGAAGCCTGAGGGTTGGGTCCAAGCTGGCTTTGTTCCATCCAACTGTGTATTGACCCCACCCTCATCAGCAGCACCAGCACCTCATCCTCAGAAGGGAACAGCGCTGGAGTAAGAGGCTAAAACCCCACTTGGTTGGGGTCGGGGGGACAGTCCCAGCCACAGTCAGCCTTCTGGCCTTCCCAGGCACTGCTTCGTCTCCACAAGTGACAGTGATGGGGTGGATGGCCTCCACCCCCGCCATGTGCTGTTCTGGGTTGGATCTGACCTTGTCCTTCATTCCTGAGCACTCCTTTTATCCACTACAGATCTCTCCCTAGTCTGGAGTTGCATTGAAGAGCAAGATTGGCCAGAGAGGGCCCTTGAGGTGGGTCTTGTCTTGGCCTGTGTCAGTCCAGGCCCCAGTCAGGGTTTCAGACCACTCCTGATGCACTGAAGCCATACACACCAGCAATGGCTGCCCAAATCCCCCTGCTTCAGGTGCCATCCTGGGTCCAAGCTGGTTGTGTCCTTCATGACTGAGCTCACCCCTCAGCTGTGGAAGCCATTGCCCAATGTAGAGCTGAGCTGTGGAGCAAGCAGGGATGGATGAGGGCTTCCCTCTAATGGCTGTGCACCAGGGTGGGTGCAGAAAACCACTCAGACTCATGTGAAAGTTCATTCTGCTTCCTCTGCCTTATTTTGGGAATAAGCAAGTGTGTGTGCTCTTCAGAAGTAGATCCTAGGTTTCTCAGAGCCCTCCTGTTAGTCCCTCTCATTTTTAAACCATCTAAAGGGACTTGTTCTGCTTGGGTCAGACCCAACTCTGGGGCACCCAATATGTGGCTGGAACCATTCACTCCCCAGGTGTCTCTGAGCACATGTAACCTCCCTCCTTCTCTGTGCTCCCTTCCAAGAATGCAGGCCCCAATCTGCCCCTTCTTTTCCCTTCCTCCCCAGTTTCACCTGGGTCTTTCTTACAGCCGTGATCATATAAGAGTCTTCTGAATGCCAGTCAGTTTTCAGTGAGAATTGTTCCATGTGCAGATGTAATTTTGATACATTTGTAGGGAGAGGTTGGCTACATGTCTTCCTACTCACCATCCTGATCTCTTCTAGTTTGATTTCTTAATTTGTCATAACACTCCAGATATTTCTCAGATATAATGTTTATGTTTATATTTTCAAAGTTTATTTTACCATTACTTAAGTCAGTTTTGAAATCACCACGATTTGTCTTCTTTGGTAAATCAGAAACTATTGAAGAGTTTTATTAATTATAATTCAAACTTTCTGTCATTATTCATTCATATTTTAGACTCTTGAACTATGTATTGCCTAATAAAAACCTTTGATGCCATTACCTACACTCTCAGAGGGCACGGTCTTTGATAGTATTTATTTTATTTTGAATTCTGGGATGGCATTTCATATTAGGTTGTGTTACATTCTAACTTTTTCTTTATTTATTTTGAGTTTAGTATATACTTAATGATTTTATTCCCTCCTCTTTATAGTGAGCATAGAGATCCAAAGTAAACATGTACTAATATTTTCAACTTTGGGGTAAAAAAGGAATTTTCCCAGAGATAAGTTTTAGTTTTCAAAGTCAACGAAATGCTTCACTTCCTGCATAATATAATTTATTTTTAGAGCTGCATAATTTATTTTTGTTCTCCTTTCTCATGTTTGAATAGATGATATCTATCCAAACATGCACTGGGGAAAAAAAATACAGGGTGAGTAGAATGCCTTTATCAGTATCACCCTTCACTTTTTCAGTATCAGTTCCCCACCTAAGCTGTAAATCTGAAGTGTATTTTCTGAATGTATAGCCTATGTTTAGAAAATATTCCCCTAATGGCACCCACTCCAGTACTCTTGCCTGGAAAATCCCATGGGCAGAAGAGCCTGGTGGGCTGCAGTCCATGGGGTCGCTAAGAGTCGGACACGACTGAGAGACTTGACTTTCACTTTTCACTTTCATGCATTGGAGAAGGAAATGGCAACCCACTCCAGTGTTCTTGCCTGCAGAATCCCGGGGACGGGGGAGCCTGGTGGGCTGCCGTCTATGGGGTCACACAGAGTCGGACACGACTGAAGCAACTTAGCAGCAGCAGCAACAGCAGTGTTTATTGCAGAGTTGGAATCTTCTGTAGTTATGGTTGCATTATTCTTTCTTTCTTTTTTTTCTCTTTTACATTTTGAGCATGTAAGAAATAGTTAACACTTTTATACAATAAAGGCTACTTTTCTGAAATACATTGTGCTTTGGAATCTACTATACTTTGTCCCTACTTTCACTGATTTTCCTAGCTGATTATGCTTTCAAAGAGGCAATAAACCATATCCTTGGAGTTCATTCTGAGTTTTGTCATATTGTAAGAGAGTAAGCAGAAAAGTTGAGGAGAATGTGGTACAATAACAGTAGCATGGTTTGTACTAAAACACTTGACATGTGATAGGGTGCTATATTAGCTTCTAGAACTGCCATAAGGGGAAAAAAAAAAAAACGTGCTAGATGGCTTAAAAATAAAAATTCCACTTCTCACACAGCACTGGAAGCAAAATTCCAAGGCCAAAATGTCCTTCTGAAACCCCTTCTCTCGGGTTGCAGATAGACACTGTATCCTCACAAGAGTTTTGCTCTGTGTATGCACATCACTGGTGTCTATTTGTGTGTCCAGATTCCCTCTTCTTAGAAGGACATCAGAGAAGGAAATGCCAGTAAGTAGCAACCCACTCCAGTATCCTTGCCTGGAAAATCCCATGGACAGAGGAGTCTGGTGGGCTACAGTCCATGCGACTCGCAAAGAGTTGGGCACAACTGAGCAACTATCACTACTACTGCTACCAGTATCGTTGCTTGGGAAATCCCACAGAGGAGCCTGGAAGCTACGGTACATGGCGGGGCAAAGAGTCAGACATGACTGAACAACTTTCACTTCAGTTAAGGACATCAGTCATATTGGATAAGAACTTACCCTAACAGCCTTATTTTAACTTAACTTTCTTTAACTTTGAAGGCCCAATGTCCAAATACAGTTATATTCTGAGGTACCTAAGATTGAGATCAACATATGAATTTGGAGAAGACACGATTTAGCCATGTTAGTTAGATGGTGCCTTGGCTACTTGTGTATTTATTTTTTTAAGATATAGAGCTTCTCTGCATCTTGCAGTAAATAAAACAGACAAAATAGATTAAAATTAACTATCTCCACCATTTTCGGACTTACTGTCAACTTTCTCTAGGTGTTGGCCTTTGTTCCACATTTGCCTTTAAAACGTGAGAGCAGTATCCGCATTAGAAACTTAACGGTAGCTTTGGAGGTACAATATGAGACACTACTGCTCAGATACTGTGTGAAATGGGAAATGTCATTTGTAAGATATTTTAAGATGGAATTGATCCAAATTCCCTATGGTGTTATATTAGTTTCTATTTTATCCCTTCTCAAAAAGTTTGTGAATATGGTTGTGTCAGAATTATCTCAAAAGTGTAGAAACTTTCTTGTCTCTTGCAAGTATTCTAATCAGAGATACATTCTTAGTTTCCTCTAGAGTTTCAAATGATATATACTTGAGAAAATGTATAATTGTTTAATCTTTTTTCCTCTTTACAGACTTTTTTGGATTGTTGTTATTCCTCTTAAAAGAGCTTGTCCAGCATAGCACAACACATTTCTAGAACCAAGTTGTCTGGGCTTTAATTCCAGGTCCACCGCTTACTCTGCTTTCTCATCTGTAATATGGTGACAACAACAGTACCCATTTCATAAAGATTTTATAATGATTGAAAGAGCCGTTACACACAGCGCATAGGATGGTCCCTGACAATAAAAATCCACATGAGATTTTTAAAAATAAATACTGGACCAGTGAAATTTTTCCACCATAATGTACAGAAGTATTAGGCTGTGAATATTCAAAAAATATTTCTATACCTGCTGATAGCATTATCCTCTGCCTTGTGTATTAATATGTGCTTCCTAATTTTCCTTGCTTTGTTCATTCACAGTCCTCTCAGTCCTCTAAAAATCAGTTGAAGTTTGATTAGTTTCATCTCAGATGCATAAATTGTGTAGTTCCTATTAAACCTTGATTTCTGACTCCATCACACTGAAGCTCCATCTAAATGCAGTCAGCCACTTTGGACCCAGATGCACAAATGGAAGTTTCTACAATGTTTCTCTTATTCAAGACCAATTCATAAATAATAATAAATAAAGAGAAACCCAACAAAATTCTACTTAAATGATACCATAAGACAAAAAAATAATGTATCACAAAATCCCATATTTTTGGATTCTTTAATTATTATCACCAACATAGCAGTTATTGCATATTATTTCTAAATTTTGTCCTTTGGTTCACTTTTGCCTTTAAAATATGAGGTTAGTGTACACCCTCAGCTTAGGAAAATAATTTGGTTATTTAGTCATGTCTGATCTCTTTTATGGGCCTCCTTCTCTCCCATTTGTCCGTTTTTCATGCATCCCATTATTTTTTGTTTCCATGAAGTAGAAATTTCCCTGGACACACTCTGAGTTCTTCCCTCTACTCATGCACGCTGTCATGTGGATGGATAGAGTGACCTACCAGATGAGCAAATTATTGGAGTTGAGTTGTATTAGCTCAGATCCATTTATTCTCTTTGAACTTTTTCTGGAGATTGAACCCTCCCTAGAATTTAATAACAGACTTGATCTATATGTATTTCCCATGTGGGAAGGCCCATGGGAGTTCCAATGCTTCTGCAACTAGGTGATTAGTCTGGTATTTAGAGATTGGATCCATAAAGGCCACCAATCAAGTTGCATCATCTGATATATCTTTGTCAGGATTATAGGTGTTATTTTGATCTCTATTTTTATTCTGTGTTTAATTATGTAATTTTTTTCTTTAAAAAATTAATTTATTTTTAATTGGAGGATAATTGCTTTACCATACTGTGTTAGTTTCTGCCACACATCGACATGAATCAGCCATCTGTATACATATGTCCTCTCCCTCATGAGCCTCCCTGATTTGTGCTCCCTGCGTCATACAGCAAGTTTCCACTGGTTATCTAATTTTACATATGGCAATGTATATGTTTCAATGCTAGTGTCTCAATTTGTCCTACTCCCTCCTTCCCTCCCTGTCTCCACAAGTCTGTTCTTTATGTCTGTGTTTCCATTGCTGCCCTGCAAATAGGTTCACAGCAGCTCATTAAGCTCAATATCAGAAAAGCAACCCAATTAAAAAGTGAGCAACTCTTTGAGACCCCATGGATTGTAGCCCACCAGTCTCCTCTGTCCATGAAATTCTCTACGCAAGAACACTGGAGTGGGTTGCCATCCCCTTCTCTAGAGGATCTTCCCAATCCAGGGATTGAACCTGGGTTTCCTATATTGCAGGCAGATTCTCTACCATCTGAGACACCAGGGAAGCGCAAAAAGAGGGCAGAAGACCTAAACAGCTATTTCTCCAAACATAAGCTAATAAACACATGAAAAGATGTTCAACATCGCTCATTACAAAAGAAGTGCAAATCAAAACTACAATGACGTATCACTTCACACCTGTAAGAATGGCCATCATCAAAATATCTACAAACAATAAATGCTGGATAGGGTGTGGAAAAAAGGGAACCCTCTTGCACTGTTGGTAGGAATGAGGATTAATCATGTAAATCTTAAAAGAGCTAAAAGAACAAAGTATCAATTAGGGGTCTATCTGATGACCTGAATTTTTTTTTTTTTTCATTTTGCTCTTCATTTTCCAATTGTGTATTAAGATGTGTGCCCATTTCATAGAATTTTGACATATTCCTGTATATCTGGAGGAATATGTATATATATTTGTATATCCTGTATATCTGTATTTCTAAGTAGACCTATTCGAAGTAGCACTTACTTCTAGAGTATACTAGTAAACAAGAGAGGGTCATTTACCTAAAATAAATTGTTTAAATGATACAACTTTTTAAAGAAACAATTGCTGTTCAGTTCCTTTGATTAGGGATATTTATGAAGTACAGAAAATAGAGGTGGGTAGTAATATAGTTAAGACATGGTAGATAAACACAGTTTTGTTGGATGTGTAAAGATATATACTTTTTCCAACCATATCTTAATATGCAATAATGGTTTAATATTATGTCCAGAAAAGGTAATCTTGAGCCACAATGGATAATGAAGCATCAATGCTATGCAAGAAGGGAAAGAATCCAAGTTTAATGTATAAAAGTGGAAACTGGCAGGAATAATTTAAAGGTCACAGGATTGGAACTGCACTGGTTGTAAGACAGGGTACCTAAAATAAAACCATCGTCTTTTTCCTATAACTCTGGGTATAGCAACTGCCTCTAAATAATATATTTTTTCTTTAAACCAGGAAGTCCTCTGTCCTAGTTATTCCACAGTAATAAATCAACAAAATTTTGTATTCTTAATAAGGTGCCATCTTTCTTAAGACAACTAGATGGAGGTGCCATTCTTCTGAGCTGCAAGCAAAAAACTGATTCTTGGGATGCTTATATTACCTGGATTTTATTTTCCTATTATGCTATACCCTGTATTTGTTGTGTAGACATTTAGAAAGTAAAATGTATTTATATAACATACACCCACATATCACATGCTAAGGGTATGGAATTATTCATTGCTGGTTGACATCACTAAATAGTCATTGTGTAAGAATTTCTTTCACCTAAGTGTCTGAATGTTTAATTCTCAAGCCATGTATCTCAGTTCTTTTATGAAGAATTCTAGAAAAGAGAACTTTTAAAGCATGGATTTTTTTAGCAACAATTTTCTAAGTGAAAATGAATATACCATTCACTAAAAATCAATTAAAGACATATAACTGATTTTTGTGAATGACCTATTTTAAGAAAGTCTATAAAAATATGATATTGTAATGACCTGGAAGAAGAAGTATATTAGGACAAAGCCAAAATTTATACTGCAACTAAATAAAAATTAAGGATTTCTTTTCATCAAAATATAATGTAAATTATTGGAAAGATATACAAAAACTATGAGAGATTCTACAATATTTATAATATGCACATGAGTTCTATGCAACACATATAAACAACTCCTAAGAATCAATAAAAAGTAGCAACAAATTAGGAAAAGGAGCAAAAAGACATAAGCAGACATTACACAGAAGAGGAAACACAAATGATCAATATTGCATGGAAATTTTTGTTCAACTTCATTTGTAATTAGGAATTGAAATTTTAAGACATACAGTAAGATAATATTTCATTCACAACAAGCTGGCAGAAGCATATGAAGCCTCTGATACAAAGGTTTCATCAGTATGCTCTTGGGAGGAAATTGTTACATGTGTTTCAGAAGATATTTTTTGCATTAACTGTTATATTTGAAGATACATGTACTCTTTGACTTATTGCCCAGACATACCTGTGAAATGCTCTTTCACCTGTTCCTCAGAACAAATGTTCAAGAATAATCAGAGGATAACTTTCTGTAATAAAAAAGGAGAGATCATAAGCCATTGTCACTTAACAATGTAGTGTATGAATACATTGTGGTATACCCAAGTGGTGGATTACTTTGTAGACATAAGTGCAGCGATATAAATCTTTAATTCTGATATTGCTTTTATACTGATAATTTGTTTAGTCACTAAATTGTGTCCAGCTCTTTTGCTACCCCATGGAACGTAGCCCGCCAGGATCCTCTGTCCATGGAATTTCCCAGCCAAGAATATTGGAGTGGGTTGCCATTGCCAGCATTGATTTTATTAATAATCATGGCATTAAGTAATAAAAAAAAACTTGTCTTTATTTCCTATATGATGTTATTTATAATAGAATTTTTAAAATAGGTAAAATAAATAAACTATGAAAATAAATAACATATATCAGTACATGAACCGTGAACTTTCTGATGTTCAAGCTGGTTTTAGAAAAGGAACCAGAGATCAAATTGCCAACATCCACTGGATCATTGAAAAAGCAAGAGAGTTCCAGAAAAACATCTATTTCTGCTTTATTGACTAGGCCAAAGCCTTTGACTGTGTGGATCACAATAAACTGTGGAAAATTCTGCAAGAGATGGGAATACCAGACCACCTGACCTGCCTCTTGAGAAATCTGTATGCAGGTCAGGGCGCAACAGTTAGAACTGGACATGGAACAACAGACTGGTTCCAAATAGGAAAAGGTGTATGTCAAGGCTCTATATTGTCACCCTGCTTATTTAACTTCTATGCAGAGTACATCATGAGAAACGCTGGGCTGGAAGAAACACAAGCTGGAATCAAGATTGCCAGGAGAAATATCAAAAACCAGAGATATGCAGAGGACACCACCCTTATGGCAGAACGTGAAGAGGAACTAAAAAGCTTCTTGATGAAAGTGAAAGTGGAGAGTGAAAAAGTTGGCTTAAAGCTCAACATTCAGAAAATGAAGATCATGGCATCCGGTCCCATCACTTCATGGGAAATAGATGGGGAAACAGTGGAAACAGTGACAGACTTTATTTTGGGGGGCTCCAAAATCACTGCAGATGGTGACTGCAGCCATGAAATTAAAAGACGCTTACTCCTTGGAAGGAAAGTTATGACCAACCTAGATAGCATATTCAAAAGCAGAGACATTACTTTGCCAACAAAGGTCCGTCTGGTCAAGGCTATGGTTTTTCTTGTCATCATGTATGGGTGTGAGAGTTGGACTGTGAAGAAGGCTGAGCCCCGAAGAATTGATGCTTTTGAACTGTGGTGTTGGGGAAGACTCTTTAGAGTCCCTTGGACTGCAAGGAGATTCAACCAGTCCATTCTAAAGGAGATCAGCCCTGGGATTTCTTTGGAAGGAATGATGCTGAAGCTGAAACTCCAGTACTTTGGCCACCTCATGTGAAGAGTTGACTCATTGGAAAAGACCCTGATGCTGGGAGGGATTAGAGGCAGGAGAAGGGGATGACAGAGGATGAGATGGCTGGATGGCATCACTGACTCGATGGACGTGAGTCTGAGTGAACTCCGGGAGTTGGTGATGGACAGGGAGGCCTGGCGTGCTGCGATTCATGGGGTCGCAAAGAGTCGGGCACGACTGAGTGACTGAACTGAACTGAACTGATCAGTAACTTCAGGTTATTTATTCCTGAAGTTAAAGAGACTATTATATAAAATTAAAAGGGATACACTAGGAAATCAAGGTTCTTGTAACATTTAGAAATTTGCCAGTGTATATACAGATATGGCTTAGTTATTACTACTAAAACTGTACACATAAAATATAATGTATTTTATATGTAAGATATACATGCAGTAATACTTTAGTTAAAACAACTATAAGAAAATAAGCAATATATAGTTTTGTATCCACATCTCAATGAAATTCCTGAAACAATATGGAATCTTTAAATATTTTTACCACTATGTCATATTAGATGCAGTGAACCACTACAGTTATTGTTACAAGATTTCTGTTACCTACTAATCAACAGTTTTAAACTGTAGTAGATGGATTATTCTAAAGTTCAGATCTCTCTGTGATATATATTATAAAATTCATTATATACTTTATATCTTTCTAGCTCTTAGAAATTTTTCTTGAGATGAAAAATGTTGATTTATTTTTGTTTATATCTATCAATATATATATACACAAGAAAGCAAGATTATAGGAAATCTCAGCTACTGTTTACTAAAAATGTTGTTGTTTAGTTGCTAAGTCATGTCTGACTCTTTTTGAGATTCCATGGACTGTAACCTGCCAGGCTCCTCTGTCCATGGAATTTCTCAGGCAAGAATACTGGAGAGGGTTGCCATTTCCTACTACAGGGAATATCCCAGAATGAGGCATAGAACCCTTGTGTCCTGTATTGCAAGCAGATTCTTTATCACTGAGCCACTAGGGAAGCACACTAAAAATGAAGTTGCTTCAAATACTTTGATATCAAGTTGAACATCGACTTTTTGGTTTTTCCTAAAGCACCAATATAATGATATATACCCGGGGCTTCCCTGGTGGCTCAGGCAGTAAAGTATTTGCCTGCAATGCAAGAGACCTGCATTTGATTCCTGGGTTGTGAAGATCCCCTACAGAAGGAAATGGCAGTTCACTCTAGCGTTCTTGCCTGGAGAACCCATGGACAGAGGAGCCTGGTGGCCTACAACTCATGGGGTCACAAAGAGTTGGACATGATTGAGCAACTAAGCACATAATTAAGGCAATAAGAAATATTCCTGATCAAAATAGGTGACAAACGTTTACAAATGGAGTTTCATCTTTACCTTTACCAAGATATAATACAAAAGTTATTCTAGAGTATATTTGAGGTTAGAGTTTTCATATAATTTTGCATCACAATACTTTATTTCCTAATATTCCTATAACCTTAGGCATTACAATTCCTTCAGAAGGAAATACATGTAGCTATGTGTACAGATGTAAAAAGTCAAACAAATATGTGTATAAATATGAATCAAGGCAAAGGAGTCAAGATTCAGATGGAGTTCTGAATGGTATCATATTATTATATACTTTTAGTTAAACAAAATCAAGTCATATAAAATTTAAATGTTCCCATTCATAGGGAATATTACTTCCTGAAATTTAAGTATTTTAAAATATTTTGATAAAATAATATTTCCAAGGATGATTGTGTAATAACAAAAAACAGGGCAATATTAAACATGCCTTTATCCTAAACAAGATATAAAGTTGGGAGTTGAAATATGTTCTCAATTTAACACTTTATCAGATTTACCCTGTTGAAAATTATAAAGCTTTAAGTTATATCATTCTATAGCTTCAAGCTACAGAAGATTTACTTTTCTTAATTTTTCAAACTTTCTGTTTTCTGGCCACATTCTCGGGCTGAGTAATGGAACTCTAGCTAAATAAGCACTAAGTAAAGAAAGCAAACTGAAAATGCTCAAAGCTTAAATTATGGAAAACATAAAATAGTTAAAAAGGTTTTCTAAGGAATACTTTTGCTCTTATATCTAGAATCATAGAAACAAAAACATGTCCAAACTAGCTTTAGTATAATGAGTTTTTTATAAGGAAAATCATACATTTCTTGGACTTCAAACAGCACAGCAAGATCTAAAAACCAATTAAAAACTACCAGAAAAAAAGTTTCCATTTTCTAACCACGGGTCTCAATTTCCTTTGTTATATATATATATATATTTTTTTTTTTTTTTTTTCATTCTTGCAATTCAGTTTTTTTCTATTTACTCTCTTTTTGATCAACAGGACCCCCCAAATTTGCCTTCAATATTGGAGTTGTATAGAACTGAGTCACATTAGCTTAGCCTTGGTTCTAATCAATCTAACTTTCCTCCTGTTCTAACTCCTAATTTTTATGAGAAGGTATCTATTTGGTGGTATTCAGTTATGTACCTATCTCTAATACTTTATTTGTAGCTAGGATATAGGGTGTCTGGGAAGCTGTGTGTGGCCTATTTCTTCTACAAATAAGTGTTGTGAAAACAAAGTCTTGGAGGTAGTGATAGCCAGAGCTATGGGAGATTAAAACTCCTCAAAAAGGGGGACACCTTTAGTCAAACACACCAAGAGCAAGCTAAATATAAACACTGACAAAAAAATGCTGAGCACACTAAAGAAAGTTGGCATCTTGAAGTTGGAAAAAATTTATAACGCTAGTTCCCTAATCATTCTATCATCATTTTTCAACATCTCAGTAGTTTGTTCATTGTGTTGGAAAATAAATTGTTCAAATTTTTTCTTATTCAAAAAACCCAATACTAAAGTGAAGAAGGAAACTCAGGACAGGACTATAGGATAAAAATAATTATGAAAAGCCTACAGTTGATGATTAATACATTTTCTTTGTGTTAAAAGTTTTTTCTTTAAGCCCAATCATGGATATTTTGTTGTTTTTACACACTGTAAGTTCATCCTAATTCCTTCCGGGGGCGGGGGGAGGGGGGTGGGTGAGGGTGGGGGGCGGGGCGGGAATTAGTAGGAGCATTTGAATGACAAGGAAGTGTCTGTTATAAGAAAGCATATATATTTTCAATACCAAACTACTTGCTCATTCTACTTTTTTTTTTTTTTTTTTTTGATGTAGGCAAATATAGACATATCAATCCCTAAAGAGCATTTGGAGTGAGGAGAGAAAATGTACAATCTTCATGAAAGTATTGATAGCTAAATTTCTTTTCAGTATTTTTTTGAGTGTTTTTGTCCCATCAGCTTCAATTTTTCTGAGTAGGTTCCCAATACTGAAGTTTAGTATCACATACCTGTCAGGAAATAAATATTAATTTTTCTTTAAAGTTAGTGAAAACGAAGAACAAACATATTTTATGTCACTACGTAACAGATTCAAATTCTACAGAATAATGCTTCTTGCTATTGTTTATTTTTCATAAAGGAAAGTGAAAATATTCTGTGTTCAGTAATGCACAAGTATATTTGAAAGGACACCATTCTGAATACTGTAAATATGTAGGTATGTACAATTAATTTTTTCTTTTAATAATTGCATCAAATTGTACACCTTAATTTCATTTTAGGCTTGCTTTATTCATTCCTACAATTTCTAAGTAGCATGCCGAAGACAAATGGGCAATTCATGAAATAAAATGTATTAGAAAGGATATATTTTAAGTAAATATCTTACAATATGATATGATAAAAATGAATGAATTAGGATAGATCTGTGTTCCAAGTTTGATTTCAGCATTTGCTTGCTCTTTGACTGAACAAGACCCTTTACATCTTTACATATCAATTTGTTCATTTGCAATATAATAATAATCCTGTACTTTCTCAACTCAAATCTGTACATTTCTTTACATCTTTGAAATTAGAATACATTATTTAACTCACCTACATAATTTCTTCACTGACAGGCAGAGGGTGAAGTGTAAATTTATTGCCTTTGCTTAGGTGAACTGAGCCAAAGATCAGAGACATCTGCCCATTTTATTGTTAATTCAGTTAGTGTATTTGCTTCCATTGCAAGGCTATGGTTTTTCCTGTGGTCATGTATGGATGTGAGAGCTGGACTGTGAAGAAGGCTGAGCGCCGAAGAATTGATGCTTTTGAACTGTGGTGTTGGAGAAGACTCTTGAGAGTCCCTTGGACTGCAAGGAGATCCAACCAGTCCATTCTGAAGGAGATCAGCCCTGGGATTTCTTTGGAGGGAATGATGCTAAAGCTGAAACTCCAGTACTTTGGCCACCTCATGCGAAGAGTTGATTCATTGGAAAAGACTCTGATGCTGGGAGGGATTGGGGGCAGGAGGAGATGGGGCCAACAGAGGATGAGATGGCTGGATGGTATCACTGACTCGATGGACGTGAGTCTGAGTGAACTCTGGGAGTTGGTGATGGACAGGGAGGCCTGGCGTGCTGTGATTCATGGGGTCATAAAGAGTCGGACACGACTGAGTGAATGATCTGATCTGATCTGATATGATATGATAAAAATTGCCAGTGACTTGGTAGCAGTCAGAGCTAAGAAAGATAAATGAGAATGATTTCAAAAACTATTAATGAGGTGTTGAATATCCATCAAAATACAAATTGGCCTTCAAGATAGGTTAATCATAGGCATCCTAAAACTAAAATAAGGAGACATAAAATTACAACCTTAAATGACAGAATTTGTCCAATAGCAAATGGAAATAAGCCATACATATTCTCCAGTGTGCTTTAGGTCAACCTACTCAGTTTTATAAAAGAAATCAGTCCTAAATATTCATTGGAAGGACTGATGCCGAAGCTGAAACTCCAATACTTTGGTCACCTGATGTGAAGAACTGACTCATTGGAAAGACCCTGGTGCTGGGAAAGATTGAAGGTGGAAGGAGAAGGGGAAGACAGAGGATGAGATGGTTGGATGGCACCACCTACTTGCTGGACACGAGTTTGAGCAAACTCAGGGAGTTGGTGATGGACAGGGAAGCCTGGCCTGCTGCAGTCCATGGGGGTCACAAAGAGTTGGAAATGACTGAGCAACTGAGCTAACTAACTAAAGTAGTTTTAATTTTAACAGCAGATATTTTTTTTAAAGGAGGAAATTTTGCTTTGCCTCTTCAATCATGGGACTCTGACCCTTAAGGGACAATCATCTCAACCACTTCTTTATATGCAAATTATATTTAAGTGTTTTTTTTTTTTTTTTTTTTTTTAGTAACTGCTAGATCTTCAAGCTGGTTTTAGAAAAGGCAGAGGAACCAGAGATCAAATTGCCAACATTTGCTGGATCATCGAAAAAGCACGAGTTCCAGAAAAACATTTATTTCTGCTTTATTGACTATGCCAAAACCTTAGGCTGTGTGGATCACCATCAACTGTGGAAAATTCTGAAAGAGATGGGAATACCAGACCACCTGACCTGCCTCTTGATGAAACCTGTATGCAGGTCAGGAAGCAACAGTTAGAAATAGACATGGAACAACAGACTGGTTCCAAATAGGAAAAGGAGTACGTCAAGGCTGTATATTGTCACCCTGCTTATTTAACTTCTATGCAGAGTACATCATGAGAAACGCTGGACTGGAAGAAGCACAAGCTGGAATCAAGATTGCTGGGGAAAATATCAATAACCTCAGATATGCAGATGACACCACCCTTATGGCAGAAAGTGAAGGACTGAAGACCCTCTTGATGAGAGTGAAAGAGGAGAGTGAAAAAGTTGGCTAAAAGCTCAACATTCAGAAAATGAAGATCATGGCATCTGTTCCATCACTTCATGGGAAATAGATGGGGAAACAGTGGAAACAGTGTCAGACTTTCTTTTTGGGGGCTCCAAAATCACTGCAGATGGTGACTGCAGCCATGAAATTAAAAGACGCTTACTCCTTGGAAGGAAAGTTATGACCAACCTAGATAGCATATTCAAAAGCAGAGACATTACTTTGCCAACAAAGGTCCATCTAGTCAAGACTATGGTTTTTCCTGTGGTCATGTATAGATGTGAGAGTTGGACTGTGAAGAAGGCTGAGTGCCGAAGAATTGATGCTTTTGAACTGTGGTGTTGCAGAAGACTCTTGAGAGTCCCTTGGACTGCAAGGAGATCCAACCAGTCCATTCTGAAGGAGATCAGCCCTGGGATTTCTTTGGAAGGAATGGTGCTAAAGCTGAAACTCCAGTACTTTGGCCACCTCATGTGAAGGGTTGACTCACTGGAAAAGACTCTGATGCTGGGAGGGATTGGGGGCAAGAGGAGAAGGGGATGACAGAGGATGAGATGGCTGGATGGCATCACTGACTCAATGGACATGAGTCTGAGTGAACTCTGGGTGTTGGTGATGGACAGAGAGGCCTAGTGTGCTGCAATTCACGGGGTCGCAAAGAGTCGGACAGGACTGAGAGACTGAACTGAACTGAACTGAATGTTCTATAAACTGACCAGTCTTGTACTCCTAAGAAACCATATCAACTATTTTGAAAAAAAAAAATTATGAAAATAATGTTGCCAGATGGATGCATCCGAGATATTGGGTGTTTAGTGGCTAGTCAAGTTTCATACAAATGTCAGTTTATTTATTTGCTTTTCTGTAACTTGGAACACATACTATACTATTTCTAAGTTTCTCACCTATACAATACAAATCATACATATTTGCTGCCATATTTCAAAAATAAAAAATATTGTATAAAGTACCTAGCAAATAATAGATCTATAAATGGTAACCACATGAAGCATTATGATTTCCAACCTTGTCGCATGATCAGCATTAAATTTAAATATTTAAAGAGTGGAAATTGATCTCCTTGTTAAGGGATGTCAATGTTTAAACATAATCCTAATTTTCTTACTGTCTTTGAATCTTATCTGTGTGAAAATATACGGGATAATGCCATTACAATAACACTGTCATAATATAGACTATAAGAGTCAACTTCTTTCTATAGAGAATGTAACATTAGTGCCCTATCTTTGGAAGGGGCACGTGCTCTGTGCTGTGCTTAGTCGCTCAATTGTGTCTGACTATTTGTTATTCTATGGACTCTAGCCCACCAAGGTCCTCTGTCCATGGAATTCTCCAGGCAAGAATAATGGAGTGGATTGCCATGCCCACTTCCAGGGGTCCTTCCCAACCCAAGGATCCAACCGAGGTCTCCCGCATTTTAGGCAGATTCTTTACCATCTGAGCCACCAGGGAAGGCTGAGAAAGGTATCAGTCAGTTAAGTTGCTCAGTTGTGTCTGATTCTTTGAAACCCCATGGAATGAAGCATGCCAGGCCTCCCTGTCCATCACCAACTCCCAGAGTTTACTCAAACTCATGTCCATTGAATTGGTGATGCCATCCAATCATCTCATCCTCTGTTGTCCCTTTCTCCTCCCACCTTCAATCTTTCCCAGCATCAGGGTCTTTTCAAATGAGTCAGTTCTTCACATCAGGTGGCCCAAGTATTGGAGTTTCAGCATCAGTCCTTCCAATGAATATTCAAACTGATTTCCTTTAGGATGGACTGGTTCGATTTCCTTGCAGTCCAAGGGACTCTCAAAAGTCTTCTCCAACACCATAGTGAAAAAGCATGAATTCTTCAGTGCTCAGCTTTCTTTATAGTTCAACTCTCACATCCACACATGACTACTGGAAAAACCGAAACCTTGACTAGATGGACTTTTTTTGGTAAAGTAATATCTCTGCTTTTTAATATGCTGTCTAGTTTTATTTTTTAGGTTATTTTTAATATGCTGTCTAGGTTTATTTTTTAGGTTATTTTCTAGGTTAACTTTTCTTCCAAGGAGTAAGTGTCTTTTAATTTCACGGCTGCAGTCATCATCTACAGTGATTTTGGAGCCCCAAATAATAAAGTCTGCTACTGTTTCCCCATCTATTTCCCATGAAGTGATGGGACCAGATGCCGTGATCTTCGTTTTCTGGATGTTGATCTTTAAGCCAACTTTTTCACTCTCCTCTTTCACTCTCATCAACAGGCTCTTCAGTCCTTCACTTTCTGCCATAAGGTTGGTGTCATCTGCATATCTGAGGTTATTGATATTTTTCCCAGCAATCTTGATTCCAGCTTGTGCTTCATCCATCCCAGCGTTTCTCATGATGTACTCTGCATATAAGTTAAATAAGCAGGGTGACAATATACAGCCTTGACGTACTCCTCTTCCTATTTGGAACAAGTCTGTTGTTCCATGTCAAGTTCAACTGTTGCTTCCTGACCTGCATACAGATTTCTCAAGAGGCATAGTTTGGTATAAAAATAATTATGATTTCAGACCCTGAATTTTAAATAATTATAATGAGGCTCAAACACATTTTTATTAATCAAAATAGGAACCATTATAGTCAATACATTTTTGCCAATGAAATAAGATTGTTTATTCCTGCAGCATAAAACTCCATGCTTTGGGATTTGATAAAATCTGGAAAGCATTTTCTGCCTCCTGCTGGTTGTGGCAGCGTTTTCTCTACAAAAAAAAGGTGTTAACAAGATGCTTGAAAAAGTGGTAGTCATTTGATGACTGGTCAGGTGAATTTCACAAATGAGGCCAAACTTTGTTGTCTAGTTCATTCAACTTCTGAAGGGTTGATTGTGTGACATGTAGTCAGGTGTTGTCCCAGAGAAGAATTGGGCCCTTTCTGTTGATCAACACTTGCTGCAGCCTTGTAGTTTTCAGTGCATTTCATTGATTTGCTGAACATACTTCTCAGATGTAATGGTTTTTCCAGGTCAGAAAGCTATAGTGGATCAGGCCAACAGCAGACCACCAAACAGGGACCATGACCATTTTTATGGTAGAAGTTTGGCTTTGGGAAGTGCTTTGGAGCTTCCTATAAGTCTGAAAATTGAGCTTGTCATCACTGATTGTTATATAAAATCCAATTTTCATCGCATCTCACAGTCCAATCGAGTAATGTTTCATTGTTCCTGTGCAGAATAAGAGAAGACACTTCAAAATGATTTTTTTGTTTTTTGACTTGAGGCACCCACTTATTGAGTTTTTTCACCTCTCCAATTCACTTCAAATGCCAAATGACCATAGGATGGTCTACATTGAGTTCTTGGATAATTTCTCATGCAGTTGTAAGAGGATCAGCTTTGATGATCCTCTCAGTTGGTCGTTGTCAACTTCGTTGGCTGGCCAGTGTGCTCCTCATCTTCAAGGCTCTCATCTCCTTTGCAAAACTTCTTGAATCACCACTGCACTGTACCTTTGCTAGCTGTTCCTGGGTGAGATGTATTGTTGATGTTGCAAGTTGTCTCCACTGCTTTATGACCCATTTTGAACTCAAATAAGAAAATTGCTCAAATTGGCTTTTTGTTTAACATCTTTCCACAGTCTAAAATACATATACAATAAAATAGCAAGCAAAAATTCATTAGCAAAAAAAATAAAGCAAGAAATGCACATTAAAATGATGTATAACATAACAGCATTTATTTAAGGTTGTATTCCAATAGCAAATTTTAACAATGCAAAACAAAACTTACTTTTCCACCAATCTAATACTATCTTTAATTCAGATTTTTTATTGAATTGTTAGCAAAGTCATTGACCAACATGTCAGAGTGTTGTGAAAATCCTGCATAATTTACTTATATTTTTCAGTTTTAATTCTAATTTAAATGAAAATAACAGGTTAACTTTATTTTTAATGCAATGTAGCATACTTTAATTAATCAAGCAGTCCCTGGATGAGAATGTTTGATGACACTATCCAATTGCTTTTATTTGCCCTTTAATTTTCAACTAGATCAATAGAGTCAGATGCAACTGCTATAGGTATTAAAACTCCAAAGTCTAGGGGAAATGGAGGGTAAATTGTAAACAAAATATTTCACTGGCATTGATTTCACAGTCATGCTGACAGAGTTTGTAAAAAAGAAAATTATCAGCTTCAGTGAATAAATTGCATCAGAATGGCAAAATAGACGGGTTTGATTATTTTGCTTTGAAAAGTACATCCATTTAGTCCTGCAAGTGTTTTTCAATTTATAGAAGAGTAAGTGAACTAGAATTATTTTTTAGTTAATGCCATAGGCACTTTGGGTCATTATCCAGAGTTAGTCAGGTTATATGACTGACTGGTCATTTTGTTACCTATGTTAAATAACCTGAAATCTATACAATTCATAGCATATTTTTAAGCACTGTAGATATAAGATCAATAACAGCTAAAGTGTACTTAGTTTGGTAAGATAGACTGTGTTGATTGAACAGTTTCTTATAATGGCAATCTGCTGAACAAAATATTGATGGAACAAATGTCCTTGAATAAAATGACTAATAAGTTTAGTAATCTATTGGTAATATTTTATTGCATTTGTCTCTATTTATATAAACCAAATGAACACAGTAAAGGCAATATCTAATTAATTTAGATTCAGATCAGATCAGATCAGTGCTCAGTCGTGTCCCACTCCTTGCGACCCCATGAATTGCAGCACGCCAGGCCTCCCTGTCCATCACCAACTCCCGGAGTTGACTGAGACTAGACTCACGTCCATCGAGTCAGTGATGCCATCCAGCCATCTCATCCTCTGTGATCCCCTTCTCCTCCTGCCCCCAATCCCTCCCAGCATCAGGGTCTTTTCCAATGAATCAACTCTTTGCATGAGGTGGCCAAAGTACTGGAGTTTCAGCTTCAGCATCATTCCTTCCAAAGAAATCCCAGGACTGATCTCCTTTAGGATGGACTGGTTGGATCTCCTTGCAGTCCAAGGGACTCTCAAGAGTCTTCTGCAACACCACAGTTCAAAAGCATCAATTCTTTGGCGCTCAGTGTTCTTCACAGTCCAACTCTCACATCCATACATGACCACAGGAAAAACCATAGCCTTGACTAGACGGACCTTTGTTGGCAAAGTAATGTCTCTGTTTTTGAATATGCTATCGAGGTTGGTCATAACTTTCCTTCCAAGGAGTAAGCATCTTTTAATTTCATGGCTGCAGTCACCATCTGCACAACTTAAAAAGCCATTGAAAAATCATAATTCACAAGGTAGTATATACAAAGTTATATTACTTTATAATTTAAATGCTTTTCAGGGATCAAACCAGCATTGCAGGCTACAGTACATAGGATCTCAAAGAATTAGACACAACTGAGAAACTAACAACACAAAATTCACATTCAAAAAATGTAAAAATTGAATGTTTGAGTTTTACATACAGTCATACACACAAAAATGCACTTTAATATATATTCCCATGAGTCGTGGACTTCCCTGGTGGTTTAGATGGTAAAGAATCTGCCTGCAATGTGGGAGACTGGGGTTTGATCCCTGGGTTGGGATGATCCCCTGGCGAAAGGAACAGCAATCCAATCCAGTATTCTTGCTTGGAAAAGTCCATGGACAGAGAAGCGTGAAAGCTATAGTCCGTGGGATCACAAAAAGTCTGACACAACTGAACAACTAACACAAACACAGTATCAGGCTGTGATCTCAGTCCTTGACACACTAACCTGAAAATGATTATTCATCCACTAGATCCATATAACATTTATATAATTTTGTGGGAAAAAAAAGTAATTTTCTGATACTGTCAATTGTATCCCCTCCAGTAAACATAGTTTACAATGGCACAATGAAACTCTAAATATATTCTGCAGTGGGTAACAAATAGTGCCTGCCAAAGTGTAATGCTAGTGTCTCCCTTCAATGAACAAGTTTCATTAATTTGCTTTAAATTTGGCAGAGGGCTGGCTTTTGGGAACAGGATGGCAGATACTTCATTATGAGTCCAGCTGGTACTCATAAATAGTTGAATTCAACCTAGTATATATACACCAGACATTTGTCCTTATAAGATTGTATGTCAAGTATAGACATGCAATCTAATAGACACATCCAGAGGCCAAATAGGAAATCAGTTCTGTCCATCCTCTTCTAACCCATGAGTAATTTAAAGGATGTTGCCCTAAAGTAGCAACATCTTCCTGTGCTCCTTGTGAAAGATTAAAATTAGGTTTTAATTAATAAATTCATAATGAGATTTGATATTCGTCCAATATGATTCCAGACTCAGAATGGCCACATCTGAAATACACAATCACAGCTGAACACATTAGAAGAAAAGTACACAGTTCCTATAATGACACATGCCAGTGTTTGGTTTGCTTTTATTTTTGTGGCAAATACTTAATCTGTTTTGAGTCACAGAAATGCGTGAGATTGCTTTTGTGAAAAATATTTTGTTTTCATTAAAAATAATCTTCAGCCACATTATTCTCTGAAGTTAATGTGTTTTGATGGCTTCCCTCGTAGTTTTCATTAAGAATAATCTTCAGCCACATTATTCTCTGAGGTTAATGTGTTTTGATGCCTTCCCTCATAGCTTAGCTGGTAAAGAATCTGCCTGCAAAGCAGGAGACCCTGATTCTATTCCTGGGTTGAGAAGATCCACTGGAGAAGGGATAGGCCAACCATTCTAGTATTCTTGGGCTTCCCTGGTGTCTCAGATGGTAAATAATCCACCTGCAATGTGGGAACCCGGGGTTGGATCCCAGGGTTAGAAAGATACTCTGGAGGAAGGCATGGCAACCCACTCCAATACTCTTGCCTGGAGAATCCCATGGACAGAGGAGCCTGAAGGGCTACAGTCCATGGGCAAAAAGAGTCAGACATGACTAGGCACAGCATAATGTGTTTTGACGTTGTTGGGTATGGAAAAAGCTAAAACTATGGGCGATGTATTAAGAAATATTTTCTGAAGACTTAAAAGAATAATTTATAGATAACCAAAAAAGTGTTTGTGATCAAAAATGGCTATCATGAAGTATGATAATAGGAAATATTCTTAATCTATATATTAATAAGCCAGAACTACCTAATCTTCATGAGCATTTTACTTTGTATCCTGATGATCCATTATCTTTTATGCTTTCATCTACCTTCCTCATATTTTTTTCTTGTTCTATCCTTTATCTCTTATTAGAAGTTGAAACAATTAAACTGCTTGGTGAACAAACTGGAGTATTTAGATATGCTGCAAAAATATTGGTCTTCTTATTGCTGCTGAGGAAAGGATTGCTGCTTTGTTCATTCTCTTGTCCTCTTTTCTCTGTGTCCAATACAATTCTGTATTGAAGTGGTTGAAAACTATCTCTAGACCCATTGTGTCAGTTTCCCACTGCTGTTGCAGTAAACTTGCAGTAAATTTGCAGTAAACTGCAAATGTAATGACTTTAAAACAATACAGATGTATTATTTGATGTTTTGCAGATCAGAAGCCTACAATGTTTCATCAGAGCTGCATTTCTTCTGGGTACATGTTCAGTCACTCAGTTGTATCCTACTCTGGACCCCATGGACTTGCAGCCTGCAAGTCTCCTTTGTTCATGGTATTTCTGAGGCAAGAATACTAGAGTGGGTTGCCATTTCCTACTTCAGGGTATCTTCCTGACCCAAGGATCAAAACCGCATCTCCTGTGGCTCTTGCATCAGCAGGCAGATTCTTTACCCTCTAGGAGAAAAATAAAACTCTTCTTGTCTTACTAGTTTCCAAAGTCTGCCTCCCTCTCACTTGTGAGCCAGTGGTTGGCATTTTTCAACCCTCCCTACCCAGAACTCTTGACCTCCTACCTCTCCCTGATAAGGATCCATGAGGTTTCAACAGGCCCAGTGAGATAAGGAAGGATAATCTCCCCATTTCAATAAGCTGAATAACATCTACAGAGTCCTTCTTGCCATGCAATATAATATAATCACAGATTTGGGGGATTAGGACCTGGACATCTGCAGGGGGGATTATTTAGCATAGAACACTCATGAAGTTCTAACTGTTTTGTTCAGAGAGTTGGGCAGGTAACTATGTCTTCACCAGGCTTTATTAGCCTTCCCTTTATGAAAAGGACTATCATACTGATATTAATATCCAGTAGAGATGTAAATGTACTTTTGCTGTGTTCAGTTGATGATAGTTATTTTTATGGAGTAGGGGCAAGTAAGGGGTTGATTAAAGCTTGTCTAGTGTTGTAAGACTAACTTAATTTGAATAGTTACTTTGCTTAAATCAGAATTTTGGAGACAAATTTTATGCTGGAGAGGCAAATATTCTGTCTTTCAGATTCCTGCCACTGCTCTGTTCCCCTGCTAAGCTCCAAACTATAGAGCAAGAAACCTTGTAAAGCAAGAAAGGACTGCTTCTACAGATCCCACATGACCTTTGAACCTTCTCTCCTAATTTCTGAGGAGTTAGCTGTTCAGTCCCTCTGCTCCATGGACTGATAACCATTGGGGTTTATCTGATGTTTTCTGTCTCTTTGGGTGGCTAGTTTCTAGCATTAGAGTTGTGGCCATGTGACCCTAGACTCAACATTTGCAACAGAAGTCTAATTTTCCCAAACCTGTACTTCTTCCAGGCCATGTGCAATCTAAATGACTTCATATTTTTTGGACTGGAACCCTGATTACCTATACATAAAATTATGAAACCATGATAATCCAAAAAATTTTTTCTTAAAGTCACCTATTTCATTTCAGTTCAGTTCAGCTGCTCAGTCGTGTCTGACTCATTGTGACCCCATGAATCGCAGCACGCCAGGCCTCCCTGTCCATCACCAACTCCTGGAGTTCACCCAAACTCATGTCCATCGAGTCAGTGATGCCATCCAGCCATCTCATCCTCTGTCGTCCCTTTCTCCTCCTGCCCTCAATCTCTCCAAGCATCAGGATCTTTTCCAATGAGTCAACACTTTGCATGAGGTGACCAAAGTATTGGAGTTTCAGCTTCAGCATCAGTCCTTCCAAAGAACACCCAGGACTGATCTCCTTTAGGATGGACTGGTTGGATCTCCTTGCAGTCCAAGGGACTCTCGAGAGTTTTCTCCAACACCACAGTTCAAAAGCAATAATTCTTCAGCACTCAGCTTTCTTCGCAGTCCAACTCTCACATCCATATATGACCAGTGGAAAAACCATAGCGTTGACTAGACGGACCTTTGTTGGCAAAGTAATGTCTCTGCTTTTGAATATGCTATCTAGGTTGGTTATAACTTTCCTTCCAAGGAGTAAATGTCTTTTAATTTCATGACTGCAATCACCATCAACAGTGATTTTGGAGCCCAAAAAAACAAAGTCTGACACTGTTTCCACTGATTCCCCATCTATTTCCCAAGAAGTGATGGGACTAGACGCAATGATCTTAGTTTTATGAATGTTGAGTTTTAAGCCAACTGTTTCACTCTCTTCTTTCACTACTTCAAATCCTGAAAGATGATGCTGTGAAAGTGCTCAAGGTGCCAGCAAATTTGGAAAACTCAGCAGTGGCCACAGGATTGGAAAACGTCCATTTTCATTCCAATCCCAAAGAAAGGCAATGCCAAAGAATGCTCAAACTACTGCACAATTGCACTCATCTCACACACTAGTAAAGTAATGCTCAAAATTCTCCAAGCCAGGCTTCAGCAATATGTGAACCATGAACTTCAAGATGTTCAAGCTGGTTTTAGAAAAAGCAGAGGAACCAGAGATCAAATTGCCAACATCTGCTGGATCATGGAAAAAGCAAGAGAGTTCCAAAAAAACATCTATTTCTGCTTTATTGACTATGTCAAAGCCTTTGACTGTGTGGATTGCAATAAACTGTGGAAAATTCTGAAAGAGATGGGAATACCAGACCACCTGACCTGCCTCTTGAGAAACCTGTGTGTAGGTCAGGAAGCAACAGTTAGAACTGGACATGGAACAACAGACTGGTTCCAAATAGGAAAAGGAGTACGTCAAGGCTGTATATTGTCACCCTGCTTATTTAACTTCTATGCAGAGTACATCATGAGAAACGCTGGGCTGGAAGAAGCACAAGCTGGAATCAAGATTGCCAGGAGAAATATCAATAACCACAGATTCATCTATTTAGCTACTTCCAAATAATGATTCATTATCTCTGCCCTGTACCATGCTTGAAATCCTTTCTATAGACCTACTAGTGGTTCATAGTTTTCCTCATTTGAGCCTGAGGAAATACAACAACTCCTTTGATTCCCCACTGTCAAGTCAAAGCTACAGAGAAGTTTTTAACTCCACTCCAGCCAACAGGTGTGGGAAATATACAGTAGCAAAATCCTGATACGTGATATTCCTTCAGTGTGTCTAATGTATTTTCTTTTCATTGCAAAACACCACAGTGCTGATAAGGGAAAAAAATTTGTGTTCTATTTTTCTCTATCATCTCTATTCACAAGTAAGAAAACCTGACAATTTAGTTATCAATGGCAAAAGTAGTAATAACAATATTGTGAAAGAATTTCTTCTAATCAGTAATTTGTACATCTGAGCTAATATTATAGTTGGAAACTATAAGTATCATTTTACATTTTATTTGTATGTTTTTATACATTAAGTTTATCTTCATTTAAATTTTGAAATTAATGTACTTATTTTTTACTTTTTGCTAATAATAAAGTGTATGGCATCTAAAGAAACAAAACTTTCATACTGATGAAATAAAAACTTTAATGATTAAAACTATTATCTCAAAGTTTAACAACTAATTTGATGATGCAGTATTACTTTAATAATATAACTGTTATTCAAGTAATTAACAAATATTTAGCAAGTGAAGATTATTTTGTTAGGTATCAAAAAAAAACAAAGAATGATTATATTATATGTGAGATGCCAAGTGTTAATCTAGTTGTTGTTGTTGTTTAGTCCCTCAGTCGTGCCTGACTCTTTGTGACTCCATGGGGGTCACAATAAGCCTGCCAGACTCTCTGTCCATAGGACTCTCCAGGCAAGAATACTGGAGTGGGTTGCTGTTTCCTATCCAATGGATCTTCCCAATTCAGGGATCAAACCCATCTTTCCTATGTCTGCCGCTTGGCAGGTGGATTCCTTACCACTGAGCCACCTAATTTAGTAGTAATATTTTAATAAATAAATTTAAATTATAGGGATGCTATTCATGCCTAATGAAACAGAATATATCAGTTATTAAGGCAAGAACTCATCTTTTACATATTATGAACAGTGAGAATTTGTGTTGGGTTGAACCATAGTTTAAATAAAGAGTAGATCATTAGTATTAGAGCTGAACAGTTTTTGATGGTGTATTACGAGCTGTGACTTGAACTGCATAGAGTCAGTGAATGTTTATGAAAAGGTGGATGAAATAAAATATTTACTTTAGAATGGTTCTAGTTTCATTATTGAAGATGTACTTTAGGGAGGAGAAACCTTTCAGAAGAACCAAGAAATATAAATTTATGAGGTTGTAAATGTGTACACATATTTAGGGACATTTTCAAGAAACACTGATCAGGAAGAACTAGAAGAATATACCTTTCATAGGTATGGTAGTAAGTAATTAAAATAACTCTAGGTAATTCATCCTCTGTGGCCAGCAGAACTGCAAAGGTCCATAGGCTTTAGGCTTCAGAAAATAGATTTTCCTTCTCAACCAAAACTCTGCTACCAGTACCTAATTTCCCTTGTATGAAGTTTTCTGAAATAGTTTCAAACAAGATTAATCCCATCCCCAGGGCAAATCTCATATAACAATATTCTTGCATAATTTCTGGGACTAGGTGAAGTTAAAGTATATCAGAATATCTTATAATATATTGTTATAAGTATATCCTGAGTTAGTCATTCTTAAATTACTCTATGCACAGGGCAAAAATATTTAAGATCATTTCATAGCATGACGTTAAATTTTTTTCTTGCTATTATTATTTGCTTTCAGTACTAAGTCTTATGATTCATATAAAAACTATTTCAACAATACATTCAAATGCTCAAAATAAGCATCATTTAATTATGCATTACCTAACCAGCTGAAAGCTGTGTGCCAGATTTGCATAGATCAGGAGAAACATGTGGGTATACTTCATTTCCTAAGGCAGTAACATGTTTCTGTGGGATTTGAAGTTAAGTAAGCTTGGAAATAATTTTTTAAAAGAAGCTAAGGAATTTTTTATTAGACTTAATGCTGAGGACCTAAGGAAATAATTTTGATACTCGTCAGAAGATAAAGTGAGAATGCTATTGGCAAAAATTCTCAGAAACCACAGTGTGGTCATATATGAGTGAGATTCAATTGGGTCTAACAGTGTGATGCTCAGGACTAGGACCTACGCATCTTGTGAAAGATTCCTTAAGAGTCCAAATCACTGAATGTCAAAGCAAAGAGTGGCTACAGTACATGCACTGAACTCATAATACCAGTTTACAGAGGGAAAATATGCTACATATTTGCTTGATATAAAAACTAGTGCTTTCACCCAAGAGTGGTAGAAAAAGGGCTTAGAGAAATTCAATAAAGGAATGATGCATAGTTAATGATGATTTATAATCAAGGTTATTTATTAAATAATGGTTGACTTAATCACACCTAAAAGGAATTGTGAAAGTTATAAAACTAATAAGAAAAACAGACAATTATGCCAATTTATCAAAAATAATATCAATTAATGAAACCTCATCTGATTTGAGAATGGTATTAATGTGTTAGGAATTAAAAATCCTATTGACTGGTGATAACCAGGTTCTCTGATTCTTTACAGAGATCTTTCCCTTTGTTTTGTAGTTGCAACTATTATTTAATTTCATTACGTCAAAATTGATCATCTGTGGAATCACTGTAATATTTTAGCTACATATTCCAAATTATTGTTCTAAGACTAGGTGATTAGTGAGAATTTGCCGCTTCTTTTAGTGAGAAATATTTGTGCCCAAATTTTATAGCAAGGGAAAAAAAATCCCACCAATAATGAGGAACTTGTCATATTCTTCACATTACCAGAAATTGCATACCGTTTTTTACTCATGTTCAGCAACTCAAGATAACCATACTGCTTGAATCTTAGACATCCTAAAAGAAGAGTGTTCTGTGCAGTGTAAAAATGAAAAGTGTGTTGCAGTGCAGGAGTATGTCATTTTCTACCAGACTGAAAATATGACAGGATCAGTATTTGGACATTTTCTTTCGTCTTCACTAGGTGTGTTCTTAATATACTTTACACTTCAAAATAATAACAATAAGTATAAAAATAGAATATACAGACAATATTTTTTCAGAATCTTCCCTGTTGATGGAATCCAGATAATGGACTGTGTAGAAGAAACACAATCTCAGGGATACTAAATTGAATGGGAGAAGGTAAGGAGATTAGGGAGAGCAGGAGAATTTGCCTGATCTTCAGTAGACAACTGAACACTCTGCTGGAAAGGTATTCTAAACTAGGCTCTCTCTATATACTATTCAGTGATACATAAACACATTCAATGATGATGAAATATTATTGGCCTGCAGAGACAAGCTTCTCCTGTATTTCAGCATTTCCTGTTAGACACCTGAACGACCTGGTCTAGAAAAGTTCCAAAGTGATCTGCCTTAATAATATTAGGAATATAGGCCTGTTTTTTTCAGAACTATACTAGAATAGTGTGCTTGCTATACAATTATTTTTCCAAAATGGTGCCATTTAAAGACATTTGGACTTCAAAAATTACTTTTGTCTTATTTGGAATATAACCACTACATTATAAATTATATGAGCTAAATGTTTCTCACTGATAATATTTCATGTTTCTAATTTCATTTTTTTATGATTTATGAATTCTCTGATTAGTCTGAAAACAGTTTGACTGCGCTCATCTGCAGTGGCTCCTTAATAGTAAATTGTTGACCATGATAGATTAATTTTTAAAAATAAATTAAAATGGCAAAATTTTTCTGTCGCAACTTATGTGCTAAAATTCTTTCCAATGACTTTTGACTAATGGACCTGTTTAGAAAGTATCCAAATCTGTCAATTTTTGCAAATATCCATATGCATAATACTTAGAATTTACATAGTTACATAACTACTGAGTATGTATATGACAAATATACATCCAGACTGAGGAAGAGCTTAATGGTGCTGGTTCAATTGTTTAAATACAATAAAATTTCAAATGCAAGGGTAATGTGGAAGAAAAACTTCATGTAAAACTACAAATCTTAGCTAATATGTACATCAAGATTTAAATTGATTAGAGATTGCTACAAGATGGCAGAGTAGGAAGACCCAGAGCTTACCTACCCTCATGTGCAGACCAAAATTACAATTATTTATGAGCAACTGTCGATGAGAAAGACTGGAATCTATCAAAAAATATCTTCTATAACTAAAGATATAAAGAAGAAACCATAAGGAGATGGGTAGAAGGAGAGGAGACACAGTATTGTCAAGACTTATAACCCTGAGAATAATTACAGCTGAAAATTTTCCCATCAAGGATCGAGGAGTCTGAGCCTGGCCTCAAGCTTCCCAGCCCAGGAATCCTGTGCAGAAAGATGATACCCTCAAATGTTTGACTTTGAATGTTAACAGTTTTATTTCAGGAGATCCAGAGGACTGTGGGAAATAGAGACTCCACTTTTAAAGTGTGCACACAAAACTCCATATGCTCTGGGACTCAGGGCAGAAGCAGTAATTTGAAGCCACTTGATTATCTTAGAGAGTCCCCTGGAGAGGCAGGAGGAAAGTGAAGCTTACCCTGGTGACATAGACATGAGAGACACTCATTTTGGGGAGTTTGTTCTACCACATGGACATTGGTGTTGGCAAGAATCAATCTGGAATCCCCTCTCCAGCTTTTTAGTCTTGGGACCCAGCCCTACCACTGCCCACCAACCTGTCAGTACCAATACTGAGAGGCCTCAGGCCAAGCAAGTAGCTGGGCAGGGACAAAGCCCCACCCACTGGTGGACAGGCTACCTGAAGAAGCCGAAAGCCCACAGCCACCCATGGACATAGCTCTGGCCAGTAGAGGGCCCAGGACCTTGCCACACACACCAGTGAGCAGGCATCAGTGAAAAATGTCCTAGGATGTCCTAGGCCCAACCCTAGTCACGTTAGTGAAGTGATTCTAGCTTTAGGCCCAGCATTACACACAGGTGGGAAGGTACCAGCCCTAGAAGTCCCTGGCCACAGCCTCATCCAACTTGGGGAAGACACAAACCACAAGACTACCGCAACCCTGCAACCTACCATGCAACACTCAGAACACCCACCAACAGGTAGGCACCAGCCATTGGGCATTCTGGGCCATAGTTTTTCCCATCAAAAGGATAATAAAAGCTCTAAAATACACTGAACTTCTCAGTCTGTCACTCTGAGATCCAACTCCACTCAATAGAGGGTCAGTAACAACATTTGAACACACTGGAATCCATAGCAGTGATGTACAGAACCAGCCCCACCCACTAGCAGGCTGACAATAAATCTAGAAACCATGGCCCTACAACCACCCACCTTAGAGCCCAGCTCTCCTACCAGTAAGTCAGCACTAGACCTGGGTTCCCCTGGGGTCTTGCATCAACTGCTTAACAACCCATTTCTGCCAACCAGAAAACTGCAGTCTTCACACAAGGCAAGGCCTGGGAACCATCAGGACCAGGAGCTTGCCATGCCTGCCAGACTGTCCACAGTAGTCAGATTACTACTATAGAATGACCCATGCAGCCTCCACAGGAGACATCCCAAAGCACATGGCTCTGGTGACCAGAGAGTGTGCTACTGGGATGCATAGGACATCTCCTGCACAAGGCCACTACTCCAAGGTCAGGAAGTGTAACCAATCCAAAGATACATATCAGAAAATTAGGCAAAATGATGCACAGAGGAAGATGTTTCAATTGATGGAATATGTTAAAACCCCAGAAGAAGAACTAAGTGGAGATAAGCAATATACCTAGCAAAAGTTCAAATAATGATCATAAAGATGATACAGTGAGAGACTTAACAATGAGATAAAAGATGTAAAGAAGAATCAGTATGAATAAAATAACAACAATAACAACAACAACAACAAGAAAACACAAGGCCAACATCAAAGAAATACCAAAACCAAAGATATCACAAAAATAGAAAGTTACAACTCAATATCCCTGATGAATATAAATGCAAAAACCCTCAAAAAATATTAGCAAATTGAATTCAACAGAATATTAAAAGATCATACACCATGGTCATTAAGATTTATCCCAGGCATGGAAAGAAGTTTTAGTATCTGCAAATCAATCAGCGTGATACACCACATTACAAAGTGAAGAATTAAAACCATATGATTATCTAAATACATTCAGAAAAAGCTTTTGACAAAATTCAGTGTCCAATTACGAACTCTGGACAAAGTGGTTATAAGGAAAACATACCTCAATACAAAGGCATTTTATGACAAACTCACAGCTAACTTTGTATTTAATGGTGAAAAGATGAAAGCCTTTCCTCTAAGATCAGAAACATGACAAAGATGCCAACATATACCACTTTATTCAGTATAGTATTAGAAGTCCTTGCCACAGCAATCATACAACTTAAATAAATAAAAGAAATCCAAACTGGAAATGAAGAAGTAAAAGTGTTCACTCTAAGCAGACAGTATGATACCATACATAGAAAATCCTAACAATAACACCAAAAATACCACTACAGTTCATCAGCAAGTTCAGTAAAGCTTCAGAACATAAAATTAATATACAGAAATACATTGCATTTCTATATGTGTACAACAAACTATCCAAAAGAGAATTTAAGTAAAGGATCCCACCTACAACTGCATCAAAAGGAACAAAATACCTAAGGATAAATGTAATTGGGTGGTAAAAGATTTGTACTCAGAAAGCTGCAAGACATTGATGAAAGAAACCTAAGATGACACAAAAAGATGGAAAGATATACCCTGTTGATGGATTTTAAGAGTTAATATTGTTAAAATGACCATACTTCTCAAGGCAATCTACAGATTAAATACAATAAAAAAGTCAATGTCATTTTTCACAGAAATATAAACTAACAATTTTAAAATTTCTATGGAAATACAAGACATCCCAAATTGCCAAAGCTATCTTGAGAAATACGAAGAGAACTAGAGGAATCATGCCCCCTGACTTCAGACTATATTACAAAGCTACGATAATCAAAATAGTATGGTACTGGAGAAAAAACAAAAAAGACACATAGATCAATAGAACAGAGGATATAGAAATAAACTCAGGCACATATCTATGAAAATGGATGAAATAGCACATAATAAGGAAAACTCAGTTTCTTTAATGAGTAATAGTGGGAAAAATGGACAGCTATATGAAGAAAATTGATATGAGAACATTTTTTAAAAGCCATATTAAAACAAAAACCCTCAAAACAGACTAAACTAAATTTAAGATCAGAAACCCTAAAACTCCTAGAATACATAGGTGGAACATTCTTTGACATAAATTATAGCAATAATTAAAAAAAATAAAGATTGCAATTGATTTAATATAAATATGTTTTATTCAAAATACATCCAAATCTAGGAATACATTTACAATGCCACATGTGTCTTATAGAAATACACATATGAAAAACTCCACTAGTTTAAAAACATAAACTCAGACAAATTGTATGACTTGCATGTGGACTAGGCAAGCTTATAGTTATTGAACTGATATAGTAGGGACACAATAATGTTAATGATAATATTTTTGAGGGCTGGTAGTGTATATGTAAATTTACATAAATAAACTTAGTTTCCTGGATAATTTTTGCTCTTGTAACTAGTTTGTGAACATTTTCATATAGCTATCTATAACAGATACTCCATAGTAATAAATAATTTAATAATCTGCAATTAAATGGTGATACCAATATATCATTTTTCTCTGCATGAAAGAATCAGGATAATAATTTATGGACTGATAATATTTTTAAAATTCCAAGAATGATGTAAAAATTAGTAGATAGAGGAGATAATCTATTCAGGAACAACAATAGTATAAATTAAAATCATATTGTCTTCACACTGTGAAAGGATACTCACAAGACTTAATGTCATGCATAATAAGAGAAAACACATATATGTATTTTATTGAGTTCAGTTCAGTTGCTCAGTTGTGTCTGATTCTTTGCAACCCCATGGACTGCAGCATTCCAGGCCTCCCTGTCCATCAACAACTCCTGCAGTTTACTCAAACTCATGTCCATTGAGTTGGTGATGCCATCCAACCATCTCGTCTTCTGTTGTCCCCTTCTCCCACCTTCAATCTTTCCCAGCATCAGAGTCTTTTCAAATGAGTCAGTTCTTCACATCAGGTGGCAAAAGTATTGGAGTTTCAGCTTCAAAATCAGTCCTTCTAATGAATATTCAGGACTTATTTCCTTTAAGATGGACTGATTGGATCTCCTTGCAGCCCAAGGGACTCTCAAGAGTCTTCTCCAACACCACAGTTCAAAAGCATCCATTGTCCAGTGCTCAGCTTTCTTTATAGTCCAACTCTCACATCCATACATGACTACTGGAAAAATCATAGCTTTGCCTAGATGGACCTTTCTTGGCAAAGTAATGTCTGTGCTTTTTAATATGCTGTCTAGGTTGGTCATAACTTTCCTTCCAAGGAGTAAGCGTCTTTTAATTTCATGGCTGCAATCACCATCTTCAGTGATTTTGGAGCCCAGAAAAATAAAGTCAGCCACTGTTTCCACTGTTTCCCCATCTATTTGCCATGAAGTGATGGGACCAGATGCCGTGATCTTAGTTTTCTGAATGGTGAGCTTTAAGCCAACTTTTTCACTCTCCTCTTTCACTTTCATCAAGATGCTCTTTAGTTCTTCTTCACTTACTGCCATAAGGGAGGTGTCATCTGCATATCTGAGGTGATTGACATTTCTCCCGGCAATCCTGTGCTTCATCCAGCCCAGCGTTTCTCATGATGTGCTCTGCATATAAGTTAAATAAGAAGGGTGATAATATACAGCCTTGACATACTCCTTTCCCAATTTGGAATCGGTCTGTTGTCCCATGTCCAGTTCTAACTGTTGCTTCCTGACCTGTACACAGATTTCTCAAGAGACAGGTCAGGTGGTCTGCTATTCCCATTTCTTTCAGAATTTTCCAGTTTGTTGTGATCCACACAAAGTGTATTTTATTATTCTACTTATTTTAATTAAAATAGTAAAATTTATATTGGTTCATGTTTTTTCAGTTAATAATTACAGCTTGATGCTAGAACATTATCAAATATTTGGGTTTTTTTTTTTTTCCATCAAGTTCCCCAATCACATAAACAGAGAAACAATTCCAAGGCCAGTTCTGTTTCTATTCTACTACTCAGAATTCTTCCATGACTTTTTTTTTCATACAAGTATCCATATTTCTGAACCATTATTTTCAATCTTCTTCTCATGCCTTTTCAAACTCTTCCTGGGTGAAATAATCCATAAATATGGATTCACCTAAAATCTATATGCTTATGTCTAAAAGTTGGCTTAAAGTTCAACATTCAGAAAACGAAGATCATGGCATCTGGTCCCATCACTTCATGGGAAATAGATGGGGAAACAGTGGCAGACTTTATTTTTGGGGGCTCCAAAATCACTGAAGATGGTGACTGCAGCCATGAAATTAAAAGACACTTACTCCTTGGAAGAAAAGTTATGACCAACCTAGATAGCATATTCAAAAGCAGAGACATTACTTTGCTAACAAAGTTTCGTCTAGTCAAGGCTATGGTTTTTCCAGTGGTCATGTATGGATGTGAGAGTTGGACTGTGAAGAAAGCTGAGCGCTGAAGAATTGATGCTTTTGAACTGTGGTGTTGGAGAAGACTCTTGAGAGTCCCTTGGACTGCAAAGAGATGCAACCAGTCCATTCTGAAGGAGATCAGCCCTAGGATTTCTTTGGAAGGAATGATGCTAAAGCTGAAACTCTGGTATTTTGGCCACCTCGTGCAAAGAGTTGACTCATTGGAAAAGACTCTGATGCTGGGAGTGATTGGGGGCAGGAGGAGAAGGGGACAACAGAGGATGAGATGGCTGGATAGCATCACTGACTCGATGGACGTGAGTCTGAGTGAACTCCGGGAGTTGGTGATGGACAGGGAGGCCTGGCGTGCTGCAATTCACGGGGTTGCAAAGAGTCGGACACGACTGAGCGACTGAACTGAACTGAACTGAACCACTTCCTAGAAATCCAGATTCATTTTATTTTCCCTTGTAAACGATTATAAAGCTTATTATTTACCATCTCAAATCTGAAGTTATCATTCTCTCCTTCAAAATTGACCAGCAACCTGCATTCCCTATTAAGGTGAATAACAGCAGAGCTTATAAATGGTTTTGTCAAAGATCTTAAGGATGGACAAAAAAGTATCCTTTATAAAATTCTCTTCTTTCCTCTGAAAAGTGAAACTATTAGTTGCTCAGTTGTGTCCAACTCTTTGTGACCGCATGAACTGTAGCCAACCAGGCTTCTCTGTCCATGGAATTTTCCAGGCTAGAATATTGGAGTGGGTTGCCATTTCCTTCTCCAGGGGATCCTTCAGACCCACAGAACAAACCCAGACTTCCTGCATTGCAGACAAATTCTTTAGCATCTGAGCCACCAGGGAAGCCCTCTTCCATGGAACATAACGTTAAATTTATCCCCACTTGGTCCATGCTTTATGTGAAGCCGTCCCCAGTTTCAGACCCCAGAGGGTGTGTCCTGTTGGATCTAACTCAGTCACATCATGGGAATATGAAGCATGTTAGTAAATGAGGCATGAGGAAAACCCTGTTGAGGTGTTTCTAGATGTGATGTCTAAAAATGTTGAGTTTCTATAGCATATGGATAAATTTATCTAACAAACTGACAGAGAAGTAAAAACAAACAAACAAACAAACAAACAAAAAACCTGGGCATTTGATGACATTACTTACACACTGACCTGACAAGAGACCTATCATACACTGGGATGTATTACCTGAATTGTAACTCTGAGTCTTATTTTATATGTGATTATTTGGGATATTTTTTGCTAAGTTTAACTGAAAGTACCATATAATAAATGGCCATGGAAGATAAGTAGGATTTATCCTCATACCAACTTAAAAGCATTCTCCTATTGTTTTCAAAGTTGTATTCTATGAATAATTTGAATGAGTTGTTTCCATTTTGGCAAATTCTTTGCTACCTTAGTTACGTTTTTAAGAGAAATTTCCTGGTATTATTGAAATGGCCTCTGAAATTCATATACCTAACCCACTATTATAGCTTACATCCTTTCCAAAAGAAATTTCAGGCTACTTAATGTGATGAATTTCTTGAGGCTATTAGTCAACATTTTAAACATAATACTAATGCTTAATATAGTCCTGGAAAATAATAGATATTTAGTTTTTGAATGAACAAATGATTATGCAAGAACCTGTGTTAAACTACAAAGAAGGATTGATTTGCATACCTTGACTTCAATGATATATTGAGTATTTCTTCTATTTTGCAAATACTTTCATGGTACCTAAGAAAGCTGTTTTAATATTTTTGTTTTGTTTACATCCAAGAGCAATCTAAACCCTTGAAATAATAAACCTAGTATAGAAGAAAGATGAAATTTTCATAAAGCTCCTGTATTTAATTTATGGATCTTCTTCTAATTAGATATGCAATGTTCAACTATGGACTTAGTATAAACTCAGTCGCCTTATATGTATAATAATGATAATTATACCATATATTGTGTTATACTAAAATGAGATGAATTATATTGACTTCTCTAAAAATGCTTAAGAGTATAAAACTATTTGTTATTAATGGTAAAAATTCTAATATAGAGAAAAAATTCAATGTAAATTGACAGAAACACCTGTGTCAATCAATGATATAATCATTTGAGGTACAGAAAAATAAGAAAATGAGGGTTTGTATTGACTAGATGCAATCAAGACCTTTAAAAGCCACGTCTCACAATTCTGTGGACTACCTCCTCTTCTCTCCAAGCACAGACAAAGTATTTGATTTTATAAAGTGCTAAACTATAAAGAGGTTGTTTGTTGCTTTTCAGAGTTGTATTATAATGAAGTAAGATCAATTTTCATCATCTTTCTCTTGGGAAGTCATGAATCAATAATAAACTCACTTCTACAGAAAATAACAAATCAGTGTTTACGGTTAGTTCTTCACATGTCCATGAATCATATATAAGGCATCATAATAAAAGCAGTAAAACTGATAGTATTGAATATATCTTGATAAAATTACTACACAACGTAGCTCAAAACACACAGGGGCTTTGTGAACTATGTGCTAGAGATTTAGGGAATGAAAAAACAAGCCCCTTCAAATTGAGAAATATTACACGTATACATCACATTTCACTAAGTTTCTGCTAAAGAGAACTTGAATGTTGTACAACAAAACTAGAGGGAGGACTACCCCGGAATTGATTATAAGAAACTTGGAAAGTAGTGAATGACTTCTCTAATATTTCAAATACATGTGCTTAAAAAGTAAAAAGAAATTTGGAGGTAGATAATGTACTAAAATTGATAGAAAAAGAGAAAAAATAATATAGTAAGAAACATGAAAAATGGAAACAGACAAGTGGAATGCTCAATGAAAAACCATATATGATGATAAATGAAGCACCAAAAATCTCAAGGAAGGGAGGGAGAAAAGTATGTGTAGTAAAATTATAGCCCAGAAGGTTGGAGAGGAGTCCATGTTCATGACAAAGTAGATTTAAAAACTAAACTTCTGGGTTGTCAGTTTAGATGGAATAGGGCCATGTTAACCAGGGCCACTGTGTGGTTAGGCGGTTGTACTCTGCACAGGGTCACTGAGATAGGAGTAGCTTCTCAGACAACTGTGAGGCTGTGTCTGTCCTGAGGATGTGGTCATTTTGTAATTAATTTGGCCCAAAAAAGAACCTCAGTCTAAAACATCTAGAAAAGAGTAGGTCTTCTTTTTCTTCTCTTCCTCCTTCTACTTCCCACCCCACTTCTTTTCCTCCTTCTACCACTTCTTCATACAAAGGCACAGTATGTACTTGATGCAGCAACTCCCCACCCCGCTGCCAAAACATAACAGTAAGGTTATAGGAGAGAGTGAAAAAAATTTTGGAAAGTCAAAAAGTCTGATCATGATTAGAACTTTGAGGAATAAGTATGGGTCTCAGGTGAATAGAAGGTGACTTAAGTAGTAAGTCAATAATTACTGAAGGTAGCAGCCAGGATGGAAGTTGACAGAATGTGCACTGGACATGTTTCATGTGTTAGGAAGATGAATTTAATCGCTGTTTCTATGTGGAGATTATAGTCAGGAGGAGTCTTTGATACGTAAGGCTCTTAACCATAAAGACTAATCAGACAATGACACTTAAGGAAGGGAGAGAGAAGAACTTTGTAAGT
The DNA here is from genome assembly GCF_055505025.1 of Bos grunniens. Classification (NCBI taxonomy): domain Eukaryota; kingdom Metazoa; phylum Chordata; class Mammalia; order Artiodactyla; family Bovidae; genus Bos; species Bos grunniens. Next base: position 109,048,480 of record NC_141170.1, on the reverse strand, counting down.
AATGATATGTAAATGATATGTGAATGAAAACTGAAAGGATACATTAAAACATAGGATGTACATTAAAGGACAGATTTTGAAGCTGTCTGTATCAATTTGGTGATAAACTACGGGCAGGCTACAATCCATGGGATCGCAAAGAGTTGGACACAACTGAACACGCACGCACACATGCATTCAACACAGACATGACAAATGTTAATCAAGTAATTGACTGGGTTTCTTTTCATTATTTCATGTACAAAACAATTTAAAGTCTTGTTATATAGGCGGCACCTAAGTCCATTCTGAAGGAGATCAGCCCTAGGATTTCTTTGGAAGGAATGATGCTAAAGCTGAAACTCCAGTACTTTGGTCACCTCATGTGAAGAGTTGACTCATTGGAAAAGACTCTGATGCTGGGAGGGATTGGGGGCAGGAGGAGAAGGGGACGACAGAGGATGAGATGGCTGGATGGCATCACTGACTCGATGAATGTGAGTCTGAGTGAACTCCGGGAGTTGGTGATGGACAGGGAGGCCTGGCCTGCTATGATTCATGGGGTTGCAAAGAGTTGGACATGACTGAGCAACTGAACTGAACTGACTGAACTGAATAGTTCTGTAGAAATATAAAAATCTGGACCTTAAAATGTCATTGGATAGATAAATATCAACTCTGTCACTCACATGTAAGTTCATTAAATCTCTAATAGAAAATCCACCAAGGATTTGCAACATATGATAGGATTCTTAGATTCAACTATACTTGCCTTTCATATGTCTTTATTAAAATGAGGAAGATAAATAATAAGCACTATTATTGAATTATGATAAATTATAGTTTAAATGGTCCTAAGAGTGTGATGTGTATCATGTTCATTAAAGGCTTAAAAAACAATGTTTTTGAGACAGTCTGGCATCTTCTATTATTTTCAATCTAATTTATATGAGTAAATGTAGCTTTAAGTTTGAAACCATTACTTATGAATCACTGATTTTTAACTGAAATGTCAAAAATTAAGAGCTGCCTACAATGACCTTAGAACATTTCAAGAGTATAAAACTCTATGAGGAAACACATAATAATTCATGTAATAATCTCTGAATGAATCCCCACATATTTATTTTAAGAAAAAAAAATAATTACACATTGATTTAAATCAAGTATTGAATAAAATAGCACTCCATTCAATCATGGGGATGATTGTCAATGATGCCAATAGAATAGAAACAGGGAAAATGGAAAAATATATCCAAAATATGCAAAAGTATTTCAATGGTACCACAGGTTTTATCATTTATGAAGTCTTTGCCTTCTCACATGACCATCATATCATATCATACAAGCACATATAGTGAAATTCTGTATAGAAAACATTCAATAATTTGGTAACATCTTTTATCTAACAGTGGAATAGACTCTGTAAATAGCACTGATGAGACTTTGTTGAATTGATGGACAATAAAATGTTTTTATTCAGCTTGTAAAAATACCGTGAACCATCTCGCTCCAGAAATATATAAAAATTCATATTAAAGATGATTACTATATTCATCTCTGTCTTTAAAGTAGGAAGTATGCATGTGCCATCAATTTAACCTTGTATTTTATGATCAATGGCTTCCCTGGTGGCTCAGACTGTAAAGAATCTGCCTGCAATGCAGGAGACATGGGTTCAATCCCTGAGTTGGGAAGATACCCTGGAGATGGGTAAGTTTCTCCAGTTAATCCTTGGAAAAATTGACTTTATTAAATAGTTGAAGTTTTTCAGTTTCTATTTAATGACAATAGTCACTTTCTTAAGTAATTTCTATATAGTGGGATTAAAATCAAATTGTATTGAAGTAGATGAGAACAAATGATACACAAATCTCCTCTGGAATAAAGTGCCAGTATGATCTAGAAGTCCATTTATAGTTTTATTTGTTTGCTTGCTTGCTTTCTGTTTTAACAAGTTATGTATTATACAGACTAGGAATTAGGACTTATTTTAATTGTAGTATTGTAATTCTGCCTTAAGGGATTGGGTTGGTTTATCTAAATTTCACAGCAATTCCACTGGTAATTTACTTATCTCTTAAAGGTTTAAATAATATCAGAAAGTCATAAATTTGAAGTAGAAAATTCTTTTTTTTAATTCTTTAAACCGTTTGTAAGCACTGACAAATTTTCTTCTTCCAACATATTAACTAAATCTTATTTTGAAAAATATACTTTCCAAGCATAATAGCTTTTCTGGGATATTATTGTGCATTGATTCTAAACTGCTAACAATATGCTTTCAGATGAACAATGTTTGAGTCAATTGCAAGTAAGATTCAAACTCTGTCCATTTAATGTCTGCCAACTAGAAAATTTTACTTTAATGATGATGAATGGACAAAGCTAACCTATAAATTTTAAACAAGTATGTTGTATTATATGTAGAATAGAAAGCATGATTTAGAATGAGTACTTGTTAATGGATAAGATAACTAGATTCACTTATACAACATAGCAATACTCTGTTAAAATTATGCAAACTACGTTGAAACTGTGAAAAGAAAACCAGTTAGTTGTCAAGCTGAGTAATAGATATATATCTATTTTAAAATAAATTTCATTGTTCATTTATAAATTGTTCCACTAATGATGTTCGATTTCCTGCTGGTACTGATACTTAAAACAGAAAGATATGTAGATAAACAGCATTCTTATTCAAAATATATAAACATGTCAATATTCTAGAATTTGACCATTTAAAAAGTTTACTTATTGCTATTATTTTCAAAACTGCAAGCAATGGCAACTCACTCTAGTACTCTTGCCTGGAAAATCCCATGGTCGGAGGAGCCTGGTAGGCTGTAGTCCATGGGGTCACTAAGAGTCAGACACAACTGAGTGACTTCACTTTCACTTTTCACTTTCATGCATTGGAGAAGGAAATGGCAACCCACTCCAGTGTTCTTGCCTGGAGAATCCCAAGGACAGGGAAGACTGGGCTGCTGTCTATGGGGTCACACAGAGTCAGACATGACTTAGCAGCAGCAACTTAGCAGCAGCAGCAGCAAGTCAAAAATAGTTCTGAACAAAGTAATGCAATTAAGATATTGCCATGAGAGTCTACTTTCCAAAATTAGCTGAACATAAAAAAATAATAAGCTTTGAGATACACATGTGTTTTGAATCAAACAAGGTAGGTGAGAAACACATATTTCTATAGATCTTGTCTCTTAAGTAAAATTCTTTAGAACCATATAGTACAACCACTAATTTATGACATGAAATGTAAAATTATTCTTTTAAGCGATTCATAAGTATCAATAAATTACACAATAAAATATTAAGAAGAGGGCTATACAAAAATAACAAACCAGGCAAGCCTGCCTTGTTTACAGTGATAGGAAAGAAGAAACCAGTCTAGTTTTCTCTCCACTACTGAAATGGCTGGGGAAACTAAAACAAACCAAAACAGCCTTATTCAACTATCATGAAAAAGTGTTTCAAAGAAAAGTTTTACTACGTTGAATAGTTATTGCCAATAATAGTTAATTACAAGCATATATCACTAAATTATTAGTTCAATTTGCAAAATAGAATAGAGGAAGTAAATAACTCATTTTTGTGATCCTTCAAGTATACCTAATTGGAATTATGAAGTAGCTTAATGATCTCACTAGATTGCATATATAAAACTGACTTTGAGTACATATCCAAGAACCAACTATTTGGGAGGACTTGGGTTACTCAGAGTTCTTAAACTCTCCAGCCTCCATGTTTACTAAGTCCAATTTGTCAGAAGCAGCAGCAGTACTTAGCTTGAATGAAGAAGCTCATGTCTTTCTTTAAAAACTAATATTTCCCTCACCCAAGGAAGTTTCTTCTCATGTCCCATTCCCCATTGCCTCTAGGCTTATTATTAGAATCAGATATCAACCTGCTGGCAGGAGAGGCATAAACATAAGGAAGATTAAAAATACAAACATTAGAAAATTACTAGATGTATAAATAACTCTGAGGATGCTAGAAATAAGAGTATTTTAATTTTACACTGGAGTAAATTTTTAAAAAATGAGTGCCTTTGTTCACAATCTGGATTTGGTGAATTGCTTAGAATGCCAGAGTGTGGTTTCAGTTGTTCATTCTTTACTTGATTAGTTAAGTGAAAGGAACAAAGTCTTCAAGGAGTCAGACATTAAAGAAAAAAAAAGAATAATAATTAGAGGAAACAAAGAAAAAAAGATTTGGGGATATAGCCATCTTTGCCCAAATTATGCTTGAGGAGAGAGCCCAAAAGATACTAAAATCATTATATTATTGAAGAACATATTAATAAGGTGGATACTATATATGTTATTTTCATATATATATATATATACACATACATACATACCTACATACATATACATATATGTTATATTCTGTGGGTTTGTTATTTTCTGTGGGAGATTGTGTTATTAAACTCTGCTCCCAGATCTCAGTAGGAGGAGATGACGAGGGGCAACAGAGACCACATACTTGTAATACAGTGCCAAAAGCAGTGGACTCCAAAAGAGGTAGAAGTGGTTAATCAGAAGGATTATATCAGCAAGAACATTTAATGTTGCTTAAGTGTGCAGACTTTCTGGAGTAAAAGAAATGGAAAGCTTACTTGGTATTCTTTTAATTGGTATAACTAAAATTATTTCAGCCATGTTAACAGATGTCTAACCCGGTCACAAAGAGTTGGACACAGCTAAGCGACAGAACAACAACAACCTGGGAATCAAAGCCTGGAGATACACATAGAATTAAATGAGCTTGCCTATTTCAGGACCTGTTGAAAGAAGTAAATGCCTGGTATATTACTTTAAAGTGCAGCTTACAATGTACTCACAAGTATATTCTAAGTTTCCTTTAATCTGATAGACTCATATAAATAATAGCAAAAAGAAAAAAAGAGAAACTACTCAAAGAGTTCACAGGTTGGGCACTAGAATGAATTACTCTCTCAAACACAGAATATAATAACAAAGTTAGTTCCAGAGTTTCTCTCTGATACTTCTGGGCTATGTAGTCCAAGTTTTACCTGGGAAAAAATAACCTACCTACTTTATAGGAGTGTCACCAAGCCATCAAGGTTGAAGTGGCTATAATGTATTTCTACTTTATTTTGTGATCCAGTGGTGAATGACTGAAGTGAATTAAAACATTCATGCAAAGAAAAATGTTTTTCATGTTTTTCATGCAAAGCAAAATACGAGTCAAATAAAAGGCTTTGAAAAAGAGAAATAGTATAGCAAAAACAGCTCTTATATCAGAAGGAGAATAATCTTGTTTCTCACACTCAGAGCAAGAGAGAAGTAGAGGGTACCTATTTTGAGAGGCACGTTCTATGTCCAAGTAGCATATAAACAGGAAGTTCTCAGGCCAACAAAAAAATAGAGTGAAGCCAATAGTAATCTTAAATTGTGTTGCTTATGGAAGTGTTTTTCATACTAAGGGTAGTAAACTATTAGTGAGTACAAAAACAGCTATTTGATCCTTTCAAGTATTTTTGCATGGAATTACTGGAGTGGATTAAAATGGAATAGAATAAATTAAATAAAATCACTATGATACAAATTATACTTTAAATCTTCATTGGAATATTAGAAGTAAACACTATCATTAATTGTAATTATAAAAAAAAAAGTAACTTTTTACCTTAGGCTGTGAAAACAATTTCTATTGTGTTTCACAAAGATAATTTTGAATTCTTGAAAGCATAATACTGCAAATGTTAGTTTGGTTGCAGAACTAAATAGTGACAACTAATCAATACAAAATAATGAATATTGATATTATAAGTCTTTTCAAAGGTTTATTTTTAACACCCTTAAAACAAACTAGATATGAAATGTGTGAGTTTTGCATAAGTATTTTCAGAGCTTCTGCTGTTTATAGCAATGAGCTAGTCATGCAAGATGATGTGAATAAACAAGAAGAAGAAGGGGTGGTGTGTGACTGAGGAAGAGATAGAAGAGAAGGACAATAGCAAAATCAGATTGATTGTATTCTTTGGAGCCAAAGACGGCAAAGCACTATACAGTCAGCAGAAAATGTCCTGGAGCTGACTGTGGTTCAGATCATGAGCTCCTTGTTGCAAAATCCAGGCTTAAATTGAATAAGGAAAACCACTAGGCCATTCAGGTATAACATACTAAATCCCTTTATGCAGTGGAAGTTACAAACAGATTCAGGTATTAGATCTGGTCGATGGAGTGCCTGAAGAGCTATAGATGGAAGTTTATAACATTGTATAGGAGGTGGTGACCAAAACCATCCAAAGAAAAAGAAATGCAAGAAGGCAAAGTGGTTGCCTGAGGAGGCCTCACAAATAGCTGAGAAAAGGAGAGAAGCAAAACAAAAAGGAGAAAGGGAAATATATATCCAACTGAATGCCCAGAGTTTCAGAGAATAGAAAGGAGAAATAAGAAAGCTTTCTTAAGTGAACAATGTAAAGAAATAGAGGAAACAATATAATGGGAAAGACTAGAGATCTCTCAAGAAAATTGGAGATACAAGGGAACATTTCATGCGAATATGGGCACAATAAAGGACAGAAATAGCAAGTATCCACAGAATCAGAAGATATTAGAAGAGGTGTCAAGAATACACAGAACTATACAAAAAAGATCTTAATGACCTGGATAATCATGATGGTGTGGTCACTCACCTAGAGCCAGACATTCTGGAGTATTAAGTGAAGTGTGCCCTAGGAAGAAGTATTACAAACAAAGCTAGTGGAAGTGATAGAATTTCAGGTGAGCTATTTCAAATCCTAAAAGCTGATGCTGTTAAAGTGCTGCATTCAATATGTCAGCAAATTTGGAAAAACTCATCAATGGCCACAGGCCTGGAAAAGGTCAGTTTTCATTCCAATCCTAAAGAAAGGCAATGCCAAAGAATGCTCAAACTACCATACAATTGCACTTATTTAAGATGCTACCAAGGTAATGTTCAAAATCCTTCAAGCTAGGCTTCAACAGTACGCGAACCAAGAACTTTCAGATGTACAATTTGGATTTAGAAAAGATAGAGAAACAAGAGATCAAATTACCAACATTTGTTGGATCATACAGAAAGCAAGGGGATTCCAGAGAAATATCTACTTCTGCTATACTGACTACACTAAAGCCTTTGGACATGAGTTTAACCACACTCCAGGAGATAGTGAAGGACAGGGAAGCCTGTCATACAGCAGTCCATGGGGTTGCAAAGAGTCATACAGAGCTGAGAAACTGAACAACAAATAACACAAAGTCTTTGACTGTGAGGGTCACAACAAACTTGAAAATTCTTAGAAAAGATTGGAATATTAGATCACCTTTCCTGTCTCCTTAGAAACCTGTATGTCTGTAGGTCAAGAAGCAACAGTTAGAACTGACATTGAACAATGGATTTGTTCAAAATTGGGAAGGGTGTACGTAAATGCTGTATATTATCACTCTGCTTATTTAACTTTATATGCAGAGTACGTCATGTGAAATGCTGGGCTGGATGAAACACAAGATGGAATTAAGCTTGCTGGGAGAAATATCAACCTCAGATGTGTAGATTATACCACAGCAATGGTAGAAAGAAAAGAGGAACTAAACAGCCTCTTGATGAGGGTGAAAGAGGAGAATGAAGAAGCTGGCTTAAAACTCAACATACAAAAATCTAAGATCATGGCATCTGTTCCCATCAATTCATGGGAAACAGATGCGGAAAAAGTGGAAACAATGACTGAAATTTTTTATTTTCTTCAGGTCCAAAATCACTGCAGACAGTGACTGCAACCATGCAATTAAATGGTGCTTGCTCCTTGGAAGAAAAGCTATGACATACCTACATAGCATATTGAAAAGCAGAGACATCACTTTGCCAATAAAGGTCTATATAGTCAAAATTATCATTTTTCCAGTAGTTAATTATGGATGTGAGAGTTGGACCATAAAGTAGACTGAGAACACATGAATTGATGCTTTTGAACTATGGTGATAGAGAAGACTCATGAGAGTCCCTTGGACTACAAGGATATCATAGCAGTCAATTCTAAAGGAAGTCAACTCTGAATAGTCACTGGAATGACTGATGCTGAAGCTGAAGCTCCTACTTCTACCTGATGCAAAGAACTGACTCACTGGAAAAGACCATGATGCTGGGTAATATTGAAGGCAGAAGGAAAAGGGGACAACAGAGGATGAGATGGTTGGATGGCATCACTGACTCAATGGACATGGGTTTGAGCAAACTGCAGGAGAAAGTGAAGGACAGGAAAGCCTGGTGTGCTGCAGTCTATGGGGTAGCAAAGAGAGGGGCAGGACTTAGGGAGTGAACAAAAACAAAAGAAAAGGAGAATTAAGTTCTCATTATGTAAATTTTTTTGTTTAGGTGTTACAATTTCCAGAAGCCAATTTTAATCTCAGAGCCTGTCTTCCACAATTTGTCACTTAAACACATGGTACATTATAAGAATATCAACTATTTTATATTGATCTACAGAAAGTACATCACCCAACATAATTTCCAAACTTAAATGCCAAGAAATAGGTATATATACATGATAATTAGTTCAGAAAAATTAAGAAACTCTTTACATATAGGAATCTATATTGGGTAAATTTTATTCTAAAAAGGTGATACAAAAGAAAATATTTTATTATAATGCTATATAAAACTCAATTAAAATTCACCTTATCGTGAATAACCATAAAGTCAGACTAAGTCATATATAAGTACTTTGCTTCAAAACACATTGGTAAGCTGACCAAACCTCTTTGCTTATTTCATGAGGTTGTAAATCAATCTTTTTATAATAAAGACAATTATATTTTATCCACAACCCTAATAAACATTTTTATGCAAGTACTTTATTTTATATTTTTCTTTAATAATGAATACATACTAAAAGGAGATACATAGTTTTAATGTTTTATCATTAATGCAAATAATGATATATTTGCATTTTCTGAGGGATCTTAAATATATTTGTTTCATATTCCAAAATGCAAAACATCGGGATTGATCAATAAATTTTTATTGTGATTTAGGTACAGCATTGCAAAAAAAAAGAAAAAATGAGAAGATCCATGAGATATGAGTCAACATTTTGAGTAGACAAAGTTTGGTTGGATACTGAGTATGATTTATGAGATGCAGGAGAAAATTTCCCCTAAAGTACAGATTTTACTGAACTAGTACAATGCAAACAATTCTATTCCAAGTTATGCGTGGATTTCTAACTATCCTTTCAAAATGCAAAGACATTATATAAGCATAACATAGCAAAATTTTCATTCATTCTACCTGTAGTTAGTTGCATGCTAGTAAATGTTTAACAATTAGCTATCCAAGGAAAAAAATAGCTCTAAAATTCTGAATTGTAACAGATGTCAACTTCAGGAGTATAAATATCCTCACCATTGTTGATTTCAAGATACTAACATAACCTTACTCAATGCAGTGTGTGCGTGCTAAATCACTTCAGTCCTGCCAACTCTTTGCAACCCCATGGACTGTAGTCTGCCAGACTGCTCTGTTCATGAGATTCTCTAGGCAAGAAGACTGGAGTGGCCATTTCCTTCTTCAGGGGATCTTTGCAACCCAGGAATTGAACAAGGGTCTTCTGCATTCACAGGCTGTTTCTTTACCATCTGAACCACCAGGGAAGCCCTGAATGCAGTGTTTGGGACAAATGTGAAGTGGCACACTATTAAATTAGCAGTTCCATCACAAAGAAACCGCAACATTTGTATGTCTTCAAATATAGACACTAGTAGAATGTAGTAAAACAATTGGGAAGTGATGAATTCTAAGTATTTATTTTGCTTTTAAGTAATTTAATTATACTATAATTTAGTTTTTAACAACAAATTCTTCTCTTCTTGCAATCCACCCATTTGAGCAAATTGCTAAAAATTTAGCAATCTACCCATTTGGGCAAATATGGGACATCTCTAGCTCACAACTGACTGTAGGACATTTTGAGATGTTCATTTATAACAAGGGGTAGAGAAGAACTTAAAGCTGGTATAGCTGACATTAGTGGTAAAGAACCTGCTTGTCAATGTCAGAGATATAGGAGATGCAGTTCAATCTCTGGGTTGGGAAGATCCCCCAGAGAAGGAAATGGCACCCATGCCAGTATTCTTGCCTGAAAGATTCCATGGACAAGAGGAATTCACGGGGTCACAAAGAGTCGGACACAGCTGAAGCAACTTAGCACTAACTAGAGAAGAACTTAAAGGGACAATGACACCAGGTCTGGGAAATCAGGAGAAAGAGGCAAAAGAAGGGTTGAGTGATAATAATAAGGTGATCAGAAAAGTTTGTTTAGAATGTTTGTTTAGAATGATCCTGGCTTATATACAACTTATTTTGAACTCCAAGTTAACCAAAACAGCCTATTAAATATGCATTCTATGTCTGTTTTCCAGGTGGCTCAGATGGTAAAGCATCTGCCTGCAATATAGGAGACCATGGTTCAATCCCTAGGTTGAGAAGATCCCCTGGAGAAGGGAATGGCAACCCACTCCTGTATTCTTGCCTAGAGAATTCCATGGACAGAGGAACCTCGCTGGCTACAGTTCATGGAGTCACAAAGAGTTGGACACGACTGAGTGACTAACACACTATACACATGTCTACTTTAACCATGAGGGGGGAAAAAAGGCATATAAAAATAAAAAATTAACTGTGTTTCAGGCACCTAAGATGGAGAGGAATGACCATTGTATATGTGGCTTCACAAACACTCCTGCATCACTGAGAATTTGAATTTTCTGAATTGCATGACTCAAGGATACCATCAACCATTCTCAAAACAATATCAGCCAACAGCTGCCAGCTACAACCTTACAGTCTCATGTTCCTCCCTTGTAACTGTGCAAACATTTCAGACCCCAAAATCCTTGCTTAAAGAGTACCTTTACTTCTTGGCAGTTCCAGTCATCTTGACAAATATAATAGCATATGTAATTTTGTGAGTCTTGTCTTTGTAAGACTTCCGCATTTTGTAGTCCAGCAGAACACAACATGGGTGCTTCCTGAGCCTATCTTCTGGGCTATAGTACTCGGTTTGCCTCAAACAAAACTCTTGCCTATTTCTATTATATACTGTTTATACATCACTTTCACCAAAAAATCAAATAACATTTACTGAAAATTTTGTAGGTAATACTATATGATATCACTCATATGTGGAATCCAAAAAATATGACAAACTAGAGAATGAAACAAAAAAGAAGCAGACTCACAGATACAGAGAACAAACTAGTGGTTACCAGTGGGGAGAGGGCTAGGGGAGAGGCAATACAGGATTAGAGGACTATTTTTTTTTTAATGCTATTATGGGATTATATGAAATCATATATGTGAAACTTCTGAAAATTGTAAGCACTACAGATGTCAAAGAATCTTTCAATCAATGAAAAAGTTACAAATAAAATACAGGAAATTTGATATGAAAACATCATTAGCCCTCAAATTAACCTTCATTTTCCAATTACTCTTTACTATTAAACAACCAAATCTCAAAGACATCAAGCCTCCTTATCCACAAACCTCCAGTGATTTTTCAATGTGAGTGAACTAAAAGTATTCCTAATATATAAATTTCATGTATATATCTTGATTATATTTCAATTATATTTCTATTTTTCTCAAGGTAAACAACAGGTTTAGATTGTGTTAAGCTGCAAGTCTGTACATATGGTTTTGCATTATAAACACAAATTGATAATATGGACATAATGCCTTGGAAAACTCAGGTGACTAAATGCTTCATTAAAGATTTTATAGTATAATATCATAATTCATAAAGTCTCTTAATTTAAAATTTGATAGGGTTAAATAAGATATGATTAAGAGTTTGAATTTTGTGCTCAAGTAGATAAAATAATTGTGGAATAAAACTAATTGTTTCCACTTCCATTTAGAGTTGAAATAACTATATTTTCAATGTATAGTTTTATCCAACGTAAAAATACATTACTTGTAAATATTTTAAAACTTTAAAAGTCATAAAAATTCTAAAATATGTTAAAGGATAAAATAATTGTTCAAATTCCCTTCAGTCCTAGTTATTTTTACAGATTTTACCCTGCTGATGACTCAAGCTTTCAGCAAACTATTGTACTCAATAGTTTGCATTCATCTCCACGGAAACTTACTGTCATTCATTTAGCGCTACAAATTTTAACTCTTTTTCTCGGATATTTCCACCTCTGATTTAGTTTTATTTCTTGACATTTTGTCATATATACTTTAGAATTTACAAAAAGTAAATATATATATATATATATATATATATATATATATATATATATATATCAGAGACAGAGAGACGTGGGTTCGATCCTTCGGTTGGGAAGATACCCTGGAGGAGGGCATGGCAACCCACTCTCAACCCACCCCAGTATTCTTACCTGGAGAATCCCTTGAACAGAGGAGCCTGGTAGGCTACAGTCCATAGCATTGGCAAAGAGTCAGACACGATTGAGTGACTAACATAAATGGGTATATATACATTTCATATATATACATGAAGCAGAAATATGAATAATTCCATGTCAACCATGCATCAGCTACTTCCACTTATATGTCGAATCTTTATCCTTATGATGTGAACTGCACATATAGCTCTATGGGAATTCCTTACTTAAAAGACACAGTGCACCTCTAGTTCAACAGGTCCAAAACTGAATTCAGCTTTCCACCCAATCTAATCATTCATCATCATTTCATACTGAGCTCAAAATTTTGTGGAAATATATTTAAATTTAACTCCAATGCCCTAATCAGTGTCTCTCAGGAAATTTCATACCTGCATTTACATAAAGTAGAATATATTTTTATTGTTATCTTTCTATTGAAATTCTAATCACCTGTTTCTATTGAACTTCCATTCTGATCTCATTTCTTTCTGATCTCAAATGTCTTCCAGGGAGCTGATCTAATGCTTCTGCCTTCTAAGTACCCTGGTATTGGAAAATAGTCAATTTCTTTGCCTCCAAATCCAACTGAATATATATGTACACATATTTGAAAACTCTGTAGAAGATAAAGGAAATAGTACAGTTAGTCATACTGCTTGAATTGATTGTCAGTGCACTGTATTTTAGGGATTCTAATTTTATAGTCCTCTCAGAAGGCTCCAATTTCATATTTGCAAACATTCCTTAAGCTATTTTTACTAACCAGGAGCTAGTTTAAATGTTGGGCATGTATCCCTTGTTTAATTCTCACAATAAAACATTAAAGCACTTTTAAATATCATCATCTTAAAGATGAGAAAATTAAGTCACACACACACAAAAAAATAACTTTTCCAAAGCCATATAAGCAGTAAGGGGAGGAAGTGGGCTTTAAACCCAGGCATCCTGGCCCTTAAAACCTCTTTAGTCAATAGGCAAAGCGGTTTTTAGTTTGCTTGTTTTAACTAATATCAAGTTACTTAGCCTCAGATTGGATTTCTGCATTAGCAAAAAGAGGATAAGGAAAGTTTCCTCATGGGATTTTTGAGATGATCAAATGAAATGACAGTCATAATAGTGCCTAGCTATATACTACGATAGTAGTTGTAGTATTACTATTGTTTGTGGTATATTATTAATGATAGCTGGAATATGAAGCCATTCTAAAGAAATAATCTGAGATATGAAGAAATACTTATCTTAATGAAATTGAAGACACTTTTATTATTATAGTGAGAAATGTGAAACAGATAATGTTTATAAATTTATAGCACATGCAGGGATCATTGCACATACAGTAGTATTTTTTTTCAAAAATATTTAGTTACATGCAAATGATTATAATGTATGACTAAATGGAAAAAAAAGACTAAAAACCACATGAAAGTAACTATACAAACACATTCAAATATATGACTATAGATATTTCTAAATGTTAGCCACTGATTATTTATGGTTGGTGGCATTATATTTTTGTCTTTTTGCCTGTTGTTCTTTTTACATTCTCTATAATAGATATTTATCAATTTTATGTCAAAATAAGCCACCAATTTAAATATTTATATGTCTAAAACAAAAGAGAGTTATATGATACCCTGATATGTGAAATCTACCCTCAATATTTTTTTAAGTGCACAATACTGAATTGTCCATTGTAGGCACAGTGATGTACAGCAGAGCTCTAGAACTCATTCATATTGAATAACTGAAACTTTATACTCCTCAAATAGCAGCTACACATTTCACTCTCCTCTCAGCACCTGGCAACCACCATTCTGCTGTCTCTATCAATTTAATTATTTCAGATACCTCATACAACTACTCTAAGTCTCCTACATACAAACAAGTTCCATTCTGAGAGTGGGTTTTAAGTCCATTTTGTTTGTATGTCCAACAAAGTTAGCCTAGGTACCCAAACTAACAGTCTGCTATTAATACTGTATCGTAATAAGTTTATAGTACTTTTCACACAAGTGATACTTAAAAAACAAACACAAAAATAAATAAAACATTTTTAATCTTACAGTAGAGTACCTGGAAAAGAACAGCAGCACAGTATGACAGCTGGTACACAGGGCCTGGTGGCAAGTGAACAGGCAAGAACAGTCACCAACAGAGGAAGGAGAGGATGTGAGAGACGGTAGAAGCTGATGGCGCCTCAGCAGTAGGAGGTGGAGGACAAGCTCAATATCACTCATGCCTGACACTGATGGGACGAATGTTAGCATCTTTGAAGATTTGCAACTTGAAGGTTTGTATGTAGGGAATTTGCTGTAGAATTATGCAGCAGGTGTCCTTCTGTGACTGACTTATTTCAGTTAGTATCATGTCCTCTAAGTTAATTTACTTTCTTGCATTTGGCAAGATTTTCTTCCTTTTAAAGGCTGAATAATATTTCATTGTATAGGTATACCACATTTTCTTTTTTTCACTTGATCATGCAGTTTACTATTTTTAACTGTTTATTTTATATTGGAGTACAGCTGGTCAACAATGTTGTGATATTTTCAGGTGAATAGTGAAGGGACTCCCCCATATGTATACATTTATCCATTCTCGCCCAAACTCCCCTCCCATCCAAGCTGCCACATAACACTGAGCTGAGTTTCCTGTGCTATACAGTAGGACCTTGCTATGCTATGCTATGCTATGCTAAGTCACTTCAGTCGTCTCCGACTCTGTGTGACCCCATAGACGGCAGCCCACCAGGCTCCCCCGTCCCTGGGATTCTCCAGGCAAGAACACTGGAGTGGGTTGCCATTTCCTTCTCCAATGCAGGAAAGTGAAAAGAGAAAGTGAAGCCGCTCAGTCGTGTCCGACTCTTAGCGACCCCATGGACTGCAGCCTATGAGGCTCCTCCGTCCATGGGATTTTCCAGGCAAGAGTACTGGAGTGGGTTGCCCATTTTAAATATAGCAGTGTGTACATGTCAATCCCAAACTCCCTAACTACTCCTTCTCCCCATCTTTACCCTCAACAACCATAAGTTCATTCTTTAACTCCGTGAGCCTGTTTATGTTTTACAAATTCATTTGTATCATTTCTTCTTTGATTTCCCATATAAGGTATGTCATATGCTCGTTTACCGCTGTCTAACTTACTTCACTCAGTATAAAAATCTTTAGATTCATTTGTTGCTATAAATGGTATTATTTCATTCTTTTTAATGACCGAGCAGTATTCCATTGTATACATGTACCACATTTTTTTATCCATTAATTTGTCAATGGGCACATAGGTTGCTTTCATGTCTTGACTATGTGAATAATGCTGCAGTGAACATGGGAATGTATACACATACTGCAATCCTTTTAGAGACTATATATATATATATATATATATCCAGTGGCATTACTAATTCATATGTTAGTTTAATATTTTTATTTTTTGAGTAAATACTATACTCTTTTCATATGGCTATACTCTTTTACATTCTCACCAGTAGTGCAAAAGTCTTCCAATCTCTCCATATCCTTGCTAACATTTGTTATATTTGGGGGTATTTTTTTTCTGTTTTGGTAATAAACATCTAACAGGTGTGACATGATAGATCACCATGGTTTTGATTTACAGCTCCCTTAAAAACAATGATGTTGAACACCTTTTCATATACCTGTTGTCCATTTACATGTCTTCTTTTGTGAAACATCTATTCAAACATTTTTGCCCATTATTTAATCAGGCTGCTTAATTTTTGGCTTCCCTTGTGGCTCAGCTGGTGAAGAATCGGCCTGCAATGCAGAAGACCTGGGTTCAATGCCTGGATTGGGAAGATCCCCTGGAGAACGGAAAGGCTACCCACCTCAGTATTCTGGCCTGGAGAATTCCATGGACTGCATAGTCCATGGGAATGCAAAGAATCAGACACTACTGAGCCACTTTCATTGAGTTATAGTTTCTTAAATATTTAGTTATGAATCCTATTTTTCAAAATAAAGAGAAAACCAACTGCTTTAAAATATTGGAGTTTTTTAATACACATATACACAGAATATATAGGTATATATGCATACATATTTTCCAAAAACAACTACCCTACTGCTGCTGCTGCTGCTAAGTCCCTTCAGCCGTGTCCGATTCTGTGTGACCCCAGAGACAGCAGCCCACCAGGCTCCCCTGTCCCTAGGATTCTCCAGGCAAGAAGAGTGGTGTGGCTAAAGAGAAAACCAACTGCTTTAAAATATCAGGTTTTTTTAATACATACATACACAGAATTTATATGTATATATGCATACATTCTTTCCAAAAACAATTACCCTACCCTACTAGTACATTGAAATTACCTTCTGAAGGCCCAGCTTGGAGGCAGTACACCATGAGGTTAGTATACTGTCCTCCAGATGGCACTATGATTACTGAATCATAGACCTCTATGTCTCTGTATCCTCTGAAGGAAGACTATATGGGTCTGGAAAGAAGACGTGAACTCCCTTACTATTACTCCCAAAGAATCACATTTGGAATTCTGCTAGGAATCAACTAATTCCATCATCAATATTAATTCTTCATAAATAATATCCTAAATATGTTCAAATTCAATCATTTGTACAAACAAGATGAAAATTCATATTCTTGAATGAATATAAAATGATAACGTGTAAACTACAAAATCTTTAGAAATAATTAAGTTCTATATATAATTCTTGAGGCCAAGAAAGTAAAATGCAAAAAAAAAAATAAGTTCAATAATGTATCAATATTATCAACATCAATCTTCCCTGGTGGCTCAGTGGTAATGAATCTGCCTACCAATGCAGGAGACGCAGGTTTGATTCCTGCATCAGGAAGATCCCCTAGAAAATGAAATGGCAACCCATTCCAGTATTGTTGCCTGGGAAATCCCATGGACTGAGAAGCCTCATGGGCTACAGTTCCATGGGGTTGCCAAAGAGCTGAACACAACTAAAGTGACTAAACAATAACATTATCAGTATCATTGAGGTAACTAAGATAATTACAATAATTAAATTGCAAAATCAAATGAACAGCAATAGGAATGGAGAAATTAATAAATTCCTGATTAGTCTGACACTGCTGCTGCTGCTAAGTCGCTTCAGTCGTGTCCGACTCTGTGTGACCCCATAGACTGCAGCCCACCAGGCTCCCCTGTCCCTGGAATTCTCCAGGCAAGAACACTGGAGTGAGTTGCCATTTCCTTTTCCAATGCATGAAAGTGAAAAGTGAAAGTGAAGTTGCTCAGTCGTGTCAGACTCTTAGCGACCCCATGGACTGCAGCCTACGAGGTTCCTCTGTCCATGGGGTTTTCCAGGCAAGAGTACTGGAGCGGGGTGCCATTGCCTTCTCCAATTCTGACACTATAAAGGACTAAATTTAGCCAAGCAGTTAAAATAATTTTAAAATGTATTAGTGTTCTACCTAAATTGTAATGTCATATAAAATAATCATGAAAAAAAAGGTGACAAGAGTTGATTTTTTTATGTCTCAGATTACTTTCTAGGCAGTCTCCTTGAACTTTTCCTTTGTCACTGCTAATCAGATAATTCATTATTGAAATGGAGCTCTGAAAAGTTTACAAGTAATACATTTCAATTTTTTTTTCTAGTGCTCAAATCCATTAATTCATTTAATTAGAAGAGGCATTGATTTTGTTGCAACAATTTACATTAAAAGCAAGGCACTATTCAGTAATCAGGGACACTGAGCCACTAGAGTTAATGGCTCATTACTCAAATATTGTAAAGGAACACAGATGGGGATAATTAATAATAATGGCTTCAAATGACATTTTCTAGATTAGCATAGAATATAAAGCATTACATTGAACTAAACATATGACAACTCTAATTTCAAATATTAAATGTGCCAAATAATAAAATATAACAATTTAAGTAATAAAAATTTATGGTCCTTTGCTTTTAAAAGTATAAAAAGAAACTGTACCATTCACTATTAGATCAGACACTATTTTGCAAAGGAATGTCTAAAATCGCAATGCTAAGTTGTCATACATGTTTTCTGAAATATACTTCACTGAAACACTTCCATCTTACTAGGTTTCAGAGGTTGATATATGTCACAATATCCATGAGATATCATACATATATAGAGAGAGTAATGATGAAAATTTCACAGATGTAGATATGATACTTATTAGAACATGAATGGAAAGATATTTACTATTGTTTTCTAAAAGTATGTTCTTGAATTTTTTTTGCATATATGTATTTGCATATACGTATTTTTATGCATATATGCATGTGTAAGTGCTATGTCACTTCAGTCCTGTCTGACTCTGTGCAACCCTATGGACTGTAGCCTGCCAGGCTCCTCTATCCATCCTCTATCTCTATCTCCAAGGTGAGAATACTTGAGTTGGTTGCCATGCCCTCTCCAGGATATACATATATAACTTCTAGCAATGGCTGTCATGATGAGTCCATTGGTATATATTTAATCCTCAAAAATGAAATAAAATTTTTCTTATACAAAATTCTGCAGTAGATTATTACAGTTATCTTTTTAGAAATGTCTGTTTATTATTATATACTACACAATTTCACCAGGACAATTTGCACTGCTATTCAAAAAGAGAGCCTGTCTGCCTCTGGAAGGTGAGATACACTGTGGCAACCTAAGCAACTTGATGGTTGGTGGATAGATAATTTCTGCAGTGTTTTACAGAAGTTTGATTATTTACTGTTTCTTCAAAGGGGGAAAAAAATAAAAAAGCTAAGCTCTTTGATTGCTTTGTGAAAACCAGATTGGGAATATTCTTCCTTTGCTAATAGGTCATCTCAATATTTAGTTGGTTGATACACTATAATATCAAATGATCGTTTTATGATCATTTGATATTTTTAAAAATATGGTTAAAGATGATGGACCTAAATTACTTGTTACCTTTTAGGTATTAAATATCAAATACCTAAAGTTAAACATAATTTCAGGTCAAATCAATATTCAATATTAAATGATACTAGGCAATGTTTGATATCATTCAAATCTGTATAGTACATTACAGGTCATCATATAACAATCAGTTTTTATTTGAAGTATCTATGTGTGTGTGTGTGTGTGTGTGCGTGCACGTGCATGCGTGTGCTAAGATGCTTCAGTCCTGTCCAACTCTGTGTGACCCTATGGACTGTGGCTATAGCCTGCCTTGCTCCTCTGTTCATGGGAGTCTCCAGGCAACAATAGTTGGGAGTGTTGCCACACACTCCTCCAGAGAATCTTGCCCATCCAGGGATCAAACCTTCCTCTCTTACATCTCCTGCACTGGCAGTCAGGTTCTTTACCACTAGTGTTACCTGGAAAGCCCCAAAGTTTGTATAGGAAGTATCTATAGCAGTTGAGATTATATATGTATTTGCATGAATAACTTTTCATCCCTTGGTATTTTAAACTTATATATATATATATATATATATATACACACAGGAATTGTATTTATTATGTGATAATTTATTTTTCCTATTACTTAACATAATGACTGACACATACTAAGGTCTTAGCAAATATATATGTTGTATACATTTGAATGACTTAAATCTACCAATTGTCATAAATTTCATGAGAGCACATTTTTATGAATCTCTATAATACCTATTGGACAATATATGTAATTATCAGATTACTAATGCATTTTTATTTTGCTTAAGATAATAATGTTGCATTTGATTAAAGCAAGGTTACTATAAGCAAGGTCCCTATGCCATCATCATTTTTCTCATCTTTACCATTATTCCATACAGACAAGTACCAAGTTATTGCATTAAATTCTCAAAACACTCCTATATATATTGGCTTACATTTTTTATTATTCTTTGCATCTATTTTTCTTTTGGTTGACATTTTTACATTCTTTCAACCGGTATTTATCAAGTAAGCACTCCTTGCTTAAACAATGTGGTAGGTAGAGCTTCACTGTAT
Source organism: Bos grunniens (assembly GCF_055505025.1). Lineage (NCBI taxonomy): Eukaryota > Metazoa > Chordata > Mammalia > Artiodactyla > Bovidae > Bos > Bos grunniens. The sequence continues at coordinate 109,028,147 of NC_141170.1, read as the reverse complement.
CAATGAAGGAAACAAACTAAATACCTACTCCTGTAAAGTTGAAATTCTATAAGAAGGTTCTAAAATATTAAAAATGCATGACTTTCATTTATTCAAAAAATTCATGAAAAATTATTTTTGCTACACATCTGCTCTGAATGATGTATGAAAATACACACATTAATTAGTATGTTAACTAAACAATGTGCTGTGCTGTGCTTAGTTGCTCAGTTGTGTCCGACTCTTTGCGACCCCATGGACTGTAGCCCGCCAGGTTTCTCTGTCCATGGGGATTCTCCAGGCAAGAATACTGGAGTGGGTTGCCTGCCCTCCTCCAGGGGATCTTCCCAACCCAGGGATGGAACCCCGGTCTCCCACATTGCAGAGGGATTCTTTACCATCTGAGCCACCAGGGAAGCCCAACTAAACAACGCTCACAGATGAAATTCATTGATAGGTTTTATTCTGCTATTGTTGTCGATCAGCTTGTTAGTTTATAAAACAATGTAATCTACTCTGAATGTTTTATTTAACTGACTTTTGAGATGATTTAGGTAATGCACTAATTTGTCAGAATTCTTGCACTTATGCTACAATTGGTAAAACTGTATACATTAATTTTCTAAGACTGTTTTTATATTACTCAAATCATATAACTAAGAATATTTTAATTAAAAGAATTTTCACAAAAAATTAGGAAGTAACTAAATGTGGTTAACCTGTAGGCATACACTCATCTAGTTATTAATTTATTATTTCATTCATCTATTCACAATGTAAGTATAGACATGAACTGAACAATAATCCTGGAGTAGAAAAAAAAATGAGAAAATGTAATGGGCAGAGACTTAAAGACTTTGGAATAAAATGAGGAAGAGTTAAATAAGAGGGTGAGAAAATCTTGGGAATGTGCAGATTTGTAATAATATTATCTACCTATTATGCTTGGCAACTACAATATTATGGGCAAAACTTTTATCAATCATTTAATGAAATTACTTTGCAAAATACATGATTTGCTCACTCTGAGAAATATTAGTTGAAAGTCTACTGGGACATTACTCTTTAAGATATAGTTAAAATAGTGAAGATGCTTATGAAATTTCAATACTCCTTAGGGAAAAAGAACATAAATAGTAGGTTTATAAGAAAATAATTATATTACAAAGTAATTATATTGTGACAAATTCTAATATACAGTCATCAAAAGGTGATAAAAGTTGACTAAAAGACATGGGAAAATTATATAAAATCTTTTTAACATATGGAAAGGGATTAATTCACTTTCCAGAAGTAATTGGACAAAACAATTTCTGTTGAGGGAACTAATCCTACAAGACCTTAGACATGGTTCTCAAAGGCTACAACTTCCAGGAAAATCATCTTTTTTTTTTTTTTTTTTAATCAGGAACAGATTTTACATACATACAAGGCGTCTCCACCTGGAGACTCTAGTCTCACAACTACTTGGCCACCAGGGGAAAATAAGTGAAAAAAAAAACATAAAAATTTCTAAAGTCTTAAGACAAAAGCTTTATACAGGTCATTTTCCCAGTGTTAAACTTTCAGTTTTATCATCTTCCTCAGTATTCCAACTCTTTCTTACCAGAAGCCAATGCCTGTTATAGTGAGGGGAATAAGCTCAGTTGAGCTCAATTCAGTCACTCAGTCGTGTCTGACTCTTTGTGACCCCATGAATCGCAGCACAGCAGGCTTCCCTGTCCATCACCATCTCCCGGAGTTCACTCAAACTCAAGTCCATTGAGTCAGTGATGCCATCCAGCCACCTCATCCTCTGTCGTCCCCTTTTCCTACTGCCCCCAATCCCTCCCAGCATCAGAGTCTTTTCCAATGAGTCAACTCTTCACATGAGGTGGCCAAAGTACTGAAGTTTCAGCTTTAGCCTCATTCCTTCCAAAGAACACCCAGGGCTGATCTCCTGTAGAAGGGACTGGTTGGATCTCCTTGTAGTCCAAGGGACTCTCAAGAGTCTTCTCCAACACCACAGTTCAAAGGCATCAATTCTTCAGCGCTCAGCTTTCTTCATAGTCCAACTCTCACATCCATACATGGCTACAGGAATAACCATAGCCTTGACTAGATCGACCTTTGTTGGCAAAGTAACGTCTCTGTTTTTGAATATGCTATCTAGGTTGGTCATAACTTTCCTTCCAAGGAGTAAGCGTCTTTTAATTTCATGGCTGCAGTCACAATCTGCAGTAATTTTGGAGCCCCCCAAAATAAAGTCTGACACTGTTTCCACTGTTTCCCCATCTATTTCCCATGAAGTGATGGGACCAGATGCCTTGATCTTCGTTTTCTGAATGTTGAGTTTTAAGCCAACTTTTTCAATCTCCACTTTCACTTTCATCAAGAGGCTTTTTAGTTCCTCTTTACTTTCTGCCATAAGGGTGTGTCATCTGCATATCTGAGGTTATTGATATTTCTCCTGGCAATCTTGATTCCAGCTTGTGTTTCTTTCAGCCCAGCATTTATCATAATGTACTCTGCATAGAAGTTAAATAAGCAGGGTGACAATATACACCTTTGACGTACTCCTTTTCCTATTTGGAACCAGTCCATTGTTCCATGTCCAGTTCTAACTATTGCTTCCTGACCTGCATACAAATTTATCAAGAGGCAGATCAGGTGGTCTGGTATTCTCATCTCTTTCAGAATTTTCCACAGTTTATTGTGATCCACACAGTCAAAGGCTTTGGCATAGTCAAGAAAGCAGAAATAAATGTTTTTCTGGAACTCTCTTGCTTTTTCCATGATCCAGCAGATATTGGCAATTTGATCTCTGGTTCCTCTGCCTTTTCTAAAACCAGCTTGAACATTAGGAAGTTCACAGTTTAATTTTGAGCATTACTTTACTAGCATGTGAGATGAGTGCAATTGTGCGATAGTTTGAGCATTCTTTGGCATTGCTTTTCTTTGGGATTGGAATGAAAATTGACCTTTTCCAGTCCTGTGACCACTGCTGAGTTTTCCAAATTTGCTGGCATATTGAGTGCAGCACTTTCACAGCATCATCTTTCAGGATTTGAAATAGCTCAACTGGAATTCCATCACCTCCACTAGCTTTGACTGAACTGAACTGAACTGAACTGAACCCAAAATGACCTATATGCCTTTGGGTTATTTGTTTATATTTGGGAATGACTAGGCCAAGGACTGTCTTTAGTGGATATGAGCTGCATGTTGGCACATCCATTAGCTCCTCTAATTATTGGTTAAAGCACCAAAAATAAGTCAGCTAGTATAAACTCTCCTGCTTGGATTATAATGGATAAGAGACTGGCCACAGCCTACACTTTCACCATATAGGATAAGAGCTACCTGTATACTCTGGATTCTTAATTTAATAATTGTCTGAGTACAAGACCCTGACAACATGACTGAGGTTAAAATCATAGATTGACCTCAACCTGCTCCTTGAAGTTCCATTAATAGGATCCTTAATTAAATGTTGTATATGAGAAGTTTAATAGGTTGATTCTTAGTTTCTGTCAGTGAGATAAGTCAGAGGGGCTGACAAAATAGTCTAGGAAATGCCAGAAGCCTAGATATGCCAAACCATAGGAAGAACCATAGGAAGCTAATTTTAATATATGACCATACCTTTTCTGGGATCCCCAGGTGGTATTGTGGTAAAGAATCAGCCTGCCAAGGCAGGAGATGTAAGAGACATAGGTTCAATCTCTGGTACAGGAAGATCCTCTGCAGTAGGAAACGGCAACCTACTCTATCCTGGGAAATCCCCTGGATTCCCTTGAACAGAGAAGTCTGGTGGGCTGCAGTCCATGGGGTCACAAAGAATTGTACACAACTGAGCAATTGAGCACACATTGTATGCATATCTTCTCTGCCTTTATAGAATACTGTAGATACTTCTGTAATGTTAAATGTTGCTTTTTTCTTTTTTGTTTTAATTGAAGTATAATTGATCTACAATGCTCAATTAGTTTCTGCTGCACAATGAAATGAATCAGCCATGTATACATATATTTCCACATTTCAGTTTTGTTCCATAAGCAGTTATGAGAATATTCTGACTCAGTCTGACAAATCAGATCAGTGACTCTGGTCAGCTAGGGCACAGAGATGTTTATAACTGCAAGATTTTCTTTTTTCCTCTGCAAAGTCCAAGAGACTTGTCCCATTTCTTTTTGCTCAAATTGCAATATGAGATTTAAGCCTAATAGCCAGCCACTTTATGGAGGTAGCCTACTAGTAAATAAAGCAAAGCCAGAGTGCAGAGAAAAGGTGGTATTTTTTGAGTTTTTTCCAATAACACCCATAGGAGTTGAAGATAGATTGAAGTACACATCTATAAGAACTGATTAGGCAGTATTCTCTGAATGTTCAATGTCATGTGTTCAGTTCTGTCTGACTCTTTGCAACCCCATGGACTATAGCCTAACAGGCTTCTCTGTACATGGAATTCTCCAGGCAAGAATACTAGAGTGGCTTGCTATTTTTCACTCCAGCGGATCTTCCCGATGCAGGGATTGAACCTGAGTCTCTTTCTTCTGTTGCATTGGCAGGAAAATTCTTTACCACTAGTACCACCTGGGAAGCCTGATGTAGATAAGTGACTCAGTAAATACCTCTTTTGGCTGGATTTTTATTTCCCTGCATCTAATAATTTTTAAAATATTAATTCACATATATGTTCATCTGTTTAACCTTTGGTTGATATTCTGTCCAAACATCTATTATCCACATGTATATTTCAGCTCACTTAAGGTAAAATATAATGGCATTTGTATATTAGAATGTAGTACTATTCTTTGCATATAAAGGATATTTACCAATAATCTGTTGAATTAAATAGGATAACTGAAACTGAATTTACACTGTAAACATTGACTTTTCAATGCTTATTTATGATAGATTCAAAAGCACTAAAGTATTTATGCAATACATAGATAATCTATTCATATATCTGTTTAATAATTTGTTGTTATTTTATGCACTTAGCACAGGAAAATATTGAATTTAGAAAGATAAATAACCTGTTCTTTTCCATATAGGAGAACACAGGCTCATAGAACAGCAGATGAAGCTAGTTATAATACAATGTAAAAAGTATTTTATAAAATAAAAGCATGAAAACATAGAGAATTACATTATACTGCAAAAGTGAGAAGGTGAGATATTTATCTGGCAAGTTTATTTGAATTAATTGCATGATAGTAATTCACAGTATTTCTCTGAAAGTCAATCAATTGAAGGGAAAAGGAGAAAATGATATTTGGGGAAGAAATGGATTTTATGAGAATGAGTGGGAAAGAAGGAGAAAAGAAAAACCTGCAGAAATGTTTCCTTTATTTTCTGTACAGCACCAGTATCTTCCTACTAATTTCTCATGTAGAATGAGAGTAATATAAGTTTTAGGTTCTTTATCAGTTCTGAGTAAAAATATGCATAGTCCACATGACTTCCTAGGATTCTAGAACTAAAACTAATGCCCAAGTAAGCTTAACTTAAATAGTTAGGCTTTGGTCAATTAAAATTTTCCATGGCTTCTAACTTTTTATTTACAAGTAATATAAGTTTTTTTTTTTTTTTAATCTTACAAATAGACTGCCTCAAATTATTTTGTTTTATATACACAGACAAATGTGAAATAAAAGTATGAACATGTGGTTCTAAAAGATGGGACAACTTGTCACAAATAAGCTGAAAATGAGTTTTTCATATTTTACAGACTTAATGTCTTGCTGACAATGATGAAAGACAAGCTAAATAGGTCACTTAACTTTTTACTGTCAGATATTTACAACAAATTTCTCAGTTCTGTCTGATATATCAGGTAGCTGCTGCTGCTGCTGCTGCTAAGTCGCTTCAGTCGTGTCTGACTCTGTGCGACCCCACAGATGGCAGCCCACCAGGCTCCCCCGTCCCTGGGATTCTCCAGGCACGAATACTGGAGTGGGTTGCCATTTCCTCCTCCATTGCATGAAAGTGAAAAGTCAAAGTGAAATCGCTCAGTCGTGTCCGACTCTAGCGACCCCATGGACTGCAGCCTACCAGGCTCCTCTGTCCATGGAATTTTCTAGGCAAAAGTACTGGAGTGGGGTGCCATTGCCTTCTCCAGTCAGATAGCTACATTTCCCCATATTTTCTGAGAACTTTTGCTTTAGTTTAAATTTCTAAATTTGTTCTATTTTAGCCTCTGCATATGATTACTGTCTTTAAAACTTATTTATGTTAGTTCTTTGTCTCTAAATTGATCTCTGTAAACATCTTTTTCCCACATAAAGTTGCACTGTTATTTGACAACAAGAAATAGAGAAGTTTAGATTTAATGTAGTGATCATAATCCTTTATAGTTTACAACTGATGGTTTATCTTTCAGCAAATTTTTTCACTAATCAAATGTATATTAAGTGTTTGTTATACGCCTTAGTGGCTCAGGCAGTAAAGAATCTACCTGCAATGTGGGAGACCTAGGTTTGATACCTGGGTTGGGAAGATCCCCTGGAGGAGGGCATGGCAATCCACTCCAGTATTTTTGCCTGGAGAATCCCATGGACAGAGGAGGCTGGTGGGCTACAGTCCATGGGATTGCAAAGAGTCGAACGCAACTGAGTGATTAAGCACATAGAGAAGATGAGATCTTGAGGAATATGTAATCAGTAAAAAAAAAAAAAAGACAAGTACACATGAAATTTAAAACCCCAAAAGAATAAATGATAATGTCTGTAATACACAGTATATAAAGTACATGTGCCTATAGGAGTTAACTAAATCGGCATTTTTATGGGAAGTTATGACATTGGAAAAGGACTTTAGATGTCTAGCAGTGCTTGGTCTTGAAAAATATATTTTTACATATTAAAAATGGATTACAGATAAGGGGATAGAAAATACAAACATAAATATATAATGAGAAAGTACAAATGGTTTCATGAGATACAAATTAATAGTAGGGAAAATGAAAGAAAAATGAGATTAAAACTTGCAAATGCCATGATATTTTATACAGAAAACCCTAAAAACGCCATCAAAAATTCTGAGGACTAGTTAATAAACAAATTCAGTAAATGTATAGCATACAAAATTAACATAAAAATATATTACATTTCTATATACTAATATAAATTATCATAAAGAGAAATCAAGAGCAACCTCATTTACAACTGCATCAAAAATAATAAATAACTCAGTAATAAATTTAACAAAGGAGGTAAAATATTTGTACACTGCAAACCATAAGATAATGATAAAATAAGCTGAATACACAAATAAATGAAAATGTTTTTCATATTCATGGATCAGAAAAGTTAATGTTGTTAAGAGTCCATACAACCAAACACCATCTATAGATTCAACACAATCTCTATCAAAATTCCAGTGACATTTTTCATAGAAACAGAACAAACAATCCTAAAATTTCTATAGTGTAGTAAAAGACTTTGAATAACCAAAGCAAAATCTATCAACTTTGGTGATATTTCTTGGAAATATCACACTTACTGATTTCAACCTCTATTACAACTATATAAGAATCAAAACTGTATGGTACTAGCATAAAAACAGATAATAGATCAATGGAACAGAAAACCCAGAAATAAATCAATGCATATACAGTCAAATTGATTTACAACAAAGGAACAAAAAACATACTCACAAAAAGATAGTTTCTTCAATTGACAATTTTGTACAGCTATGTGTAAATGAATTAAACTGAACGACTCAGCATCTTACACCATACACAAAAACTAATTTAAAATAGATTAAATACTGAATGTAAAACCAGAAATCCTACATTCCTACGCTAATATATAGAGAGAGTAAGCTCTTTGATAACTTGGTTAATAACTGCAATATAATAACTGTTTGTACTAACATGAAAACAATTGGTATTTATTTAACACTCTGAGATAAACCTTTTCCCATGCAACTTACGTGTATTACTATTTAAGCTTCAACAAACCATCAGTAAACAAATGACACATTTTTTACTTCAGTAACAAGTCCAGAGCAAAACTGTACAAAACAGAAAAGGTTTCGTTCCGCTAGTGGACTTGACTCTCAGAGAAATTATATTATTTCTCCAATGCAGATTGGAGAACATAAAAAGAAACATTTTTTTTCAGAAAATTAACTTTATTCTTTATTTTTCTTTACTCAGAATAATCCTTAACTTAATGTCATCTTATTTTAAATGTTTTCTGTATTAATCTGCCAAATCTTTCATTTTTATCTCATTATAGACCAATGAGGGCAGTTCTCAACAGACATATACTTGTCTACTTCATCGTTATGCAAACTGCATACGTAATATTTCAATTGTATTTATTTATTTGATGATAGCCAAACACTCTTCTTGGTGTTTGGGTCATAAAGGTGGTTAAATAGAGATATACTAAAAGATACCAATAAAGCAAATTTGGCATAAGATGGTTTATAAAAGCCATAAGACTGAATGATATTGCTAAGAATTTGCTATAGGTAGGGAAAAGGATCAAGTACAAGGGTCACACCAAAGTTATATTCAGTAATTACTTGCTATTCCAAGGGAAAAGAAGAAGGGTAAGCACACAAAGTCTCTCTGTTGAGACACTACCTAGTTCGGCAGAAAATCAGGAGAGTGTGATGACTTGGAAGACAGACGAAAAAAGTGTTCCTTTAATCTGAGAATACATGTGATGATATCTTAGTTGACAAGATAGTTTTTCTAATGCTATAAATATATACATATATATATATATGTATAGTATAATTTGTTTTTAAGAACTTACTTATAGGATCAAACTTGCCTAGTTTCAAAGTGTCACTTATTCCTTTCACATAATTATTCTTTCATATTGAGAACTATGGAATTGCATACAAGAGAAAAGAATGTGAACAACTATAAGAAAAATACAAATGTCTACAATATGGTTAGACTAAATACAAAAATGAAAACTTGAGAATTAAATGTATAATTAGCTTCTAAAAATGATACCAGTAATGAGTAATAAAATTCAAATTTAAGAAATGTGATTCAAAGTCCAAACTTTTTCTTTCAAATCAAAACCACCTTCCCAAATGTTTCCTATTAAATAAATAAATGCTCTCTTTTTCATTGGCAATCCCTGCCTTATTCAGGATTTCTTATTCCTCAGATATTTTGTGGACTGTTACTTTACTTGCCTTCAGTTCTCTGTGTTGTCATCTTTACAGTTCCTTCGTCCAAATTATACCAGGGAAATCTATGTATAATGTTTTTTCCAGATTTACTATCCTTATATATAAAATTTGTCTTTCCTGTAGATTAAAGTACAACTATATTCACAGAGTATAAAAGTGTCTTTGGCTTCAGCTAAATTTCAACCTCCTCTTTTTCTATTTGGTAACCCCTTTTAAAAATTGAGATATATTGTATTAGTATTAGTCTATAATACAATATTTGTAATATGCTGCATGTAAAATGATTACCACAATAAGTTTTGTTATTTCATCACCACACACAATCACAGGCTGTCAATCTACAGGATAGTGATCTTTACACTGGGGAGGAAATATGCTCTGCTGAGTTCACAACATCAGCTGCTAATCTCATCAGAAACACCCTCACAGACAGATCCAAAAATAATATTTAGTCAAATACCTGGAAACTCAGTGATTCAGTGAAGTTGACACATAAAATTAACCACCACATGGATGATAAATGGATTTAATGCCCACTATCAAGTAATAGGATAATAGTTTCAAATTGGGGTCAGAATCAGAAACACCTAATTGAGGGCAGGGTTCAGTTTTACTTTGAGAGGGCTACAGGGGCAGTCAGAATTAGTTCAACATAGATAAACAAACAAGTAAGGGGGGGAAAGGGGGACCCAATCAGACGGCACTTAGGCAAAGGAAGTGAAGTGATAATGATTAACACCACTATTCATCAGCATTCTCTTAATATTTATTGTAGATTTGTTTAAAGTTGGTGATTCCAGTCTTTTAAAATAAATCTACAAAGATACATTAAACCATCTTTACATCTCTTCTGAATGAATTTAATTTGATACAGAAAAAGAATCAGGAAATTCAATATTGTAACTGTTACATAAAAACTACAAAAGGGCCATCTAGAATATCATATTAGCATAAGAGACTGGATCAGAAATACAAACGATTTTGTTTAAACCCCCTTAACAAACACCATATGGTGTATAAACACCACAGACTTGGGATAGAAGATAATATGAATGATCACAAGTAAAATCTAGCAAGTTATATAGACCCGAGATGCTATCATGACTGAGTAGACTTGAAATCAGATACACTAGCATCAAAAGGTCAATTAAGTCAACATAGGTTATAATAACAAGGTAAAGTTAAGCTGACCTTAAAGACAGAAAAATGAGGTTTAAAGCACATAGGCTCATCATAGAAAAAAAGAGAACTTAAAGTTGAGGTATACATAAAGTCATAGTCTTATTTAGATAAAAGGTTTATTCTACAGTAAGACCAAACACCAGATAAAAAGGTTATTTCCTTTTTGGAGCTTGACAAGTTCTCATGAATCTGATTTTTCTCTGAGGAGGAGATTGTACTTAATCTTTAATATCTCTGTCCAAAAAAGAATGTTCAGCAAAAATGTCACTGATACCTTTAAACGCTGAGTTATCTCCAGGCCAACTAATTTAGTCACTATTGAAGGAAAGATACATTCTATTTATTTATTAGATATATAAATGACACTATAAATGTTTAAACTGATTACAAAGTTCAAAGATCTGCGAATTCATACAAAACAACTAAAGTAATTGGATATCTAAAAATTCTATATACTCTGCAAAATTTTCGTATTTAGGATGTCAAAAATTTAATATTTATCCTTTACTATTTATCTTATACCTATCATTTTGTTGTTACTGTACACTTGCTCAGTCATGTCCAACTCTTTGTGATTCTATGGACTGCAGCACACCAGGCTTTTCTATCCTTTGCCATCTCCTGGAGCTTGCTCAAACTCATGTCCATTGAGTCAGTGATGCTATCCAACCATCTTGTTCTCTGTCATCCCTTTCTCCTCCTGCCTTCAACCTTTACCAGCATCAGGGTCTTTTCAAATGAGTCAACTCTTCCCATCAGGTGGCCAAATTATTGTAGCTTAAGCATCAGTCCTTCCAATGAATATTTAGGACTGATTTCCTTTAGGATTGACTGGTTTGATCTCCTTGCAGTCCAAGGGACTGTTAAGAGTCTTCTCCAATACCACAGTTAAAAAGCATCAATTTTTTAGCGCTCAGCTTTCTTTATGGTCCAACTTTCACATCCATACATGACTACTGAAAAAACCATAGCTTTGTCTATACAGACCTTTGTTGGAAAAGTGATGTCTCTGCTCTTTAATACACCATCAATGTTTGTCATAGCTCTTTTTTCTAAGGAGCAAGTATCTTTTAATTTCCTGGCTACAGTCACCATCTGTAATGATTTTTGAGCCCAAGAAAATAAAATGTCACTGTTTTCATTCTTTTGCCATCTATTTGCCATAAAGTGATGGGACTGAATGCCATGATCTTAGTGTTCTGAATGCTTAGTTTTAAGCCAGCTTTTTCACTTAGGTAGATATTTAATAAAGTATGCTGTATGCTTAGTTGCTCAGTTATGTCTGATTCTTTGTAACCCCGTGGACTGTAGACCACCAGGCTTATTTGTCCATGGGGATTTTCCAGGCAAGAATACTGAAGTGGGTTGTGATAACCTCCTCCAGGGATTTTTTCCCTTAATAAAGTATAAAATATTAAATAAAATTTATAGAAGTTTTGGAAGAATATCAATAGCTCTAATTTAGCCCTTTTATAATAGATGATTGGTTGGAAACTCCTGGTACAAATCCATGTTGACAGTTTGATCAGCCTATGTAATCTTTGTGGAAAAGGTTTGTCACTGTAACAATATTAATGAGCTAGTACTTTGCCATCTCCAAAGAAATCAATGCAATACCTACAGAATGAATATTATGTGGTCACTCCTGCAGAAAATCTTTGAAAATCAACTTATATATTAACTAGTGAATTTGAATAATTTATTATAAAAAACAGAAGCTCTGCAATAATGGCATATTTAAAATATAATCTTGAAGTTTAAATGGTTTATAAGTAGATCATTATAAGGAAGACATCCATTAATATGGATATAGGTAATAAGGTCATTACCAGAGTTGAAAATAATTAAAAGTGTATGATTAAAGTGCTCAGTAATACACTAAATAGTATGCTATTAAAGAGATTATAATTTCAGAAAGGTACATTTCATTTTAAGGCAATATCATATGAGGAAATCTAATAACCTTAGGCAATTCTCTAAAATAGTTAAATAACCACTAAGATGAAATAGCACAAAATTTTTTTTTCCCCCCACAGAGAATAATTTATATCCAACTTTCTCTACCAGAGCTAGATTGAGGGAAATTACGGGAATGCAGAAGGATCAGTGACCTGAAAGTCAGGCATATGAACTCAAATTCTAAGTATCAAAATCCAGCTTTAGGACCTACCTAAAGAACCCTAACTTTTGTATAACTTTTTTATCTGCCAATATTATGACATAAAAGGAATACAATGGATATTTTAAGTACTTTGAAATTTTAAACATGATATGCCAATGCATATGAAAAAGTGTTTGTAACTTTTTCAATAGCAGCGACAAGAATTATCTTTTCACAGATATTATCTGTATATATCAACAATTACTAATATTTCAAAACAAAGGTGATAGATATGACAAAATATGAAAATAATTTATGAATATAAGTTATATTTTTCAGGATTCTATAGAGAAACAGAAGCAAAAGGATTTGGATTTAAGCAGAGAAAGATTTAAAGAACTGGCTTGTGTGATTATGGAGGCTGGCAAAACTAAAATCTGCGGTTTAGATTCAAAGGCCCTAAGGCTGGAGACACACGGGGAGAGTCTATGTTGCAGTTCAAATCAGAGAGCCAGTCTGTCTAGAGTTCCTTCTCGCTCAGGGGAGATTAGTTTTTTCTTCTTTTTAGGACTTCAGCTAACTGGATGAGGTCCACCTAGCTAATGTTGGAGGGCAATCTGCTTTACTCAAAGTTCACAGATTTAATTATTAGTCTCACTATAAAACATCCTTTCAGAAACAGCTAAAATAGTGTTTGACTATATATCTGGGCACCGTGGCCCAGCCAAGTTGATACACAGTATTAATCATCCTATAAATTAAATACAATTGTTAATTATGAATCCAATATATTCATTCTTTAATTACAAGGTTCCCATAAATTAATATGAGGCAGAGTAATGACTAAGTAAAGAGTAGAAGGCTTCCAGATAATGTTTATTCAATTCTTTTTCTGAAGAAGCTTAAAGCTCATATATAGGCCTTAACATAGAAGAACATCTCAGCTTTCCTCAAGTCTTCACTTAACCACTCCCATCCTGTGAGCAAGTGGGATGGGAGTCTTTTGGTTTCCATGTATGTAGAATTTCCACTAAGGCCCACTACTGGGATATATTTTTTTTTGAAATGCGAAGTCCTTACTCCACTCTCTCTCTCTCTCTCTTTTTCTCTCTCTCTTGTCCCCTCTCACCATCCCTCCTTCCCTTCCCCTTTCCAGTGATAAAAATTCAATAAAGGTCCCTCCTATTTACAGGTATCCTACACATATCTTGAATTTATGTTCAAAGGAGAATGATGTGCAGAGGTTATAAATTCACTGTCACAATTTACATGTGAAAAACTATACTACAGAAGGGGCAGAGCCCATCACTGAATTGCATGCAGTATACAAGTAACCCTGCTTTCTTTTTCTCAGTATGAATGAAATGTGCTGACATGTTCAAATGAAGCATATAGTTTAACAAAAATGCTCTTTTATAAAATTAAATACCTGGAAATATTAATCAAAGGGGATCTATTTGGAGTATAGTGGTACAAGGCAATGCATTCCTCAGATATACTGTGTGTGTGTGTATGTGTGTGTGTGTGTGTTTAAAAAAATGAAGATGAATGAGAGGGTTCAGAATAAATATCTTTCTAATCATAATTTGGAATTAAAATACATAAATACATTTTGGTTTGCCTAATTACTTGTTTAAATACATATGTTTATACACCTATGTTTATATTTATACAACAAATAATGTAACAATGTTTAGGCTATTTTTTAACAATTCTACTGTCTCTCTTTGATTAACCTGCCACATTGTGTATTTAGACCCATATATTAGCACTAAAGCTGATACTGTGAATGAATAAAAGAACTAACTGCATTTCACCAAAAAGCTAGTCATTTTTTTCAATCATTGTCGATAACTCCTTAACACATACTTCCATATGAATCTTTGTTTCAGGAATTCCCTATCATTTTTTTTTCTAATTAAACATTTTCATTCATAACTTTATATCCACACACATTTAGTACTTCAGTTACAATATAGCCTTTGCCTATTTTTAGATTTCCCATTAAGATCAGAAACAAAGCAAAGATGTACATTCCCACCACTCTTATTTAAAATATATTGTACTGATACATTTAAGCCACTCCTATCTAATGGAATAAGACATGAAAACTAAAAGATATACAGATTATGAAATAAAGATAAAACTGTCAAATTTAAAAGATGACATGATTTTTTATGTAGAGAGTTCCAAAGAATCAACAAAAAATATCCTGGAACTAATAAGCAAATATAACAAGGACATTCATAACAATAAAACTACAGTGATTGAAACAGTATAGCATTGGCAAATGGACAAGTAGATCAGTGGAACAGAACAGAGGCCAGAACTCACATAAATATCATCAATGTATTATTGACAAAAAAGCATTAAACAGAGCTGGGCATTCATGAGTTAAAAAAAAAAAAGAATGAACCTAGACAAGGACCTTACCACTTTACAAAAACTAATTCAAAATGGCAATAGATCTAAAGTACTTAGATGTAAATACTTATGTAAAATACTTAACTATAAAATTCTGGAAAAACAAAATATAAAAGAAAATACAGCTGATCACTGATTTCAGTGCAGTCAGTTCAGTCACTCAGTCATGTCCGACTCTTTGCGAACCCCATGGACTGCAGAACACCAGTCTTTCCTGTTCATCAACTCCTGGAGCTTGCTCAAACTCATGTTCATTGAGTTGGTGATACCATCTGGCAGTGAGATTTTAGAGACAACAACTAAAGCATGATCAATACTTTTTTTTTTTTTAATGTAGGTCTTAATTGAGATTCCCAGGTGACTCATTGGTTTAGAAATTCACCTGCCAATACAGGAAACGTGGGTTTGATCCCTGGGCTGGAAAGGTCCCCTGGAAGAGGAAATGGCTACCCACTCCATTATTCTTGCCTGGGAAATCCCATGGACAGAGGAGCCTGGCGGACACTGTGCATGGGTTTGCAAAATGTCAGACATGACTTAGCTGCTAAAAACCAAGAAAGATTTAATTAGAATTAAAACCTTCAGCTCTGTGAAAGACACTGTTAAGAGAATGAAGAGACATGCCTCAGACTGGGAGAAAATATTTGCAAAACATGTATCTGTTAAAAGACTTGTATCCAAAATAGGCAAATAATTCTTAAAACTCAACAATAAGAAAACAACTCAATTAAAATGTAGTCACAAGATATAAACAGATACCTCATCTAGGAAGATATGTAGATAGTAAATGACTATATAAAAGAAGCTCAACATCTTATGGTCCTGGAGAATTCCAAATTAAAACACAAGATACCACTACACAACTTTTCAAATGTCTAAAAGCCAAAACACTGATAACACTGAATGCTGAAAGTGGAGCAACAGGAACTTTCATTCATTGCTGAAAAAGGAAAATGATACAGAACTTTTGGAAGAAAGTTTGGCGTTTTCTTACAAATATAAACATATGTCTCACAATATGATCCAGTAATCATGCATTATTAAGTATTTACCTAAATTAGTTGAAAGTGTATGTTCATCCAAAATCTGCACAACAGTTTTTCATAAGCCACTTTATTGATTATTGCCCTAAACTGGAAGCAAACTAAATGTCCTTCAATAAGGAAATGGACAAACAAAATGTAGTATATCCCTACAATGGAGGGATTCATTCAGTAATAATTGGAGAGATTTATTCAGCAATAAAACAAAATGAGCTATCAATACACACACACACACAGAGTAACCTTAAATTCATATCACTAAGTGAAAGGAGCCAAGTCATAAAATGTTATGTACTATATTGTTCCAATTGTTTGACATTCAGAAAAAGAGAATACAATGATAAGTGGTTATCAGGGGTTCAGAGAGGAGGAAAGAAAGGAGGAATAGGGAGAGCACAAGGGATATTTAGTCCAGTGAAATTATCCTGTAATTTAATATAATGATAGATGAAGATCACTATATGTTTTATAAAACCTATAGAATGTACAAAACAAAAAGTGAACTCTAAAGTAAATTGTGAACTTTAGTTTATAATATCACATCAATATTGACTCAACAATTGTGAAAAAGAATGTCCTATACTAAAAGGAAATGCTAATAATGGGGCAAATTGGGGCTGTGTGTGAGGAAGCTTGGGAATTCTGAATATTTTCATTCAGTTTTTTGATAAACTTCAAACTTCTCAAAATCAAAGTCTTGGTCTATTAATTTTCAAAAATAGAATAAGGCAACTTTTGTAAATGATGGGTATATTGTCAATCTTGATATCACTATAATGGCTCCATGCTTATATAAAATATGTCAAAACTCAGGGCTAAAAAGAAATGAGTCATCAAGCCATGAAGAAGTATGGAGAAAACTTAAATGCATATTTATAAGTGGAAGAAGCCAATGTGGGAAGACTATGTGGTATATGATTCCAAGCCTTCATATTGCATGACTTTTGGGAAAGGCAAAGCTTAAGAATAAAATTATCAGTGGTTTCCAGAGGTTGAGGGGCCAAAAGGGAGATGATGAATAGGTGGAGTGCAGAGGATTTTCAGAGCAGTGACAATATTTTGTATGATACTGCAATGACATGCATTTAGCAAAACCCACAAATGTGTACAAGACAATGAGTGAAAGGTAACAAAAGGTATAAATGTTAGTTAATAATAATGATTCAATTGTGACCATTGGTGCAAATTAATTGCAGTTTTGCACTGTTGAACTTTCCTGTTTGATATTGGAATATATTCTTAAATAAATGTGGTTATGTTATAAATAATTTTACTGGGCATTTAGCATTTTATGTTTTTTTGTTAATGACATTAATTGATGTGTCTTTTTTTATTTATTTTAGACTAGGAAAATTATGTTAGACAAAAAGCAAATTTGAGCAATTTTTTTTATTTGAATTCAAAATTGGTTGTAAAGCAGCAGAGACAACTCGCAACATCAACAATGCATTTGGCCTAGGAACTGCTAACAAACATATAGTGCAGTGCAGGTTCAAGAAGTTTAGATGAGGAGAGCAGTGGCTGCCCATCGGAATTTGACAACAACCAATGGGGAGGATCATCGAAGCTCATCCTCTTACAACTACATGAGAAACTGCCGAAGAACTCAACATCAACAATTCTATGGTCATTCAGCAATTGAAGCAAACTGGAAAGGTGAAAAAGCTTGATAAGTGGGTGTCTCATGAGCTAACCCACCCACTTCCCCCCAAAAAATGTTGTTTTGAAGTGTTGTCTTCTTTTAATTCTATGCAACAACAATGCACAATTTCTCAATCAGATTGTGACGTGTGCTGAAAAGTGGGTTCTATAGACAACTAGCGAAGACCAGCTCAGTGGTTGGACCAACAAGAAACTCCCAGTTCAGTTCAGTCACTCAGTCGTGTCCTCCTCTTTGCGACCCCATGAACTGCAGCACACCAGGCCTCCCTTGTCCATCACCAACTCTGGGAGTTCACTCAAACTCATGTCCATCGAGTCAGTGATGCCATCCAGCCATCTCATCCTCTGTCGTCCCCTTCTCCTCCTGCCCCCAATTCCTGCCAGCGTCGGAGTCTTTTCCAATGAGTCAACTCTTCGCATGAGGTGGCCAAAGTACTGGAGTTTCAGCTTTAGCATCATTCCTTCCAAAGAAATCCCAGGGCTGATCTCCTTCAGAATGGACTGGTTGGATCTCCTTGCAGTCCAAGGGACTCTCAAGAGTCTTCTCCAACACCACAGTTCAAAAGCATCAATTCTTCAGCTCTCAGCTTTCTTCACAGTCCAACTCTCACCTTCATACATGACCACTGGAAAAGCCATACCTTGACTAGATGGACCTTCGTTGGCAAAGTAATGTCTCTGCTTTTGAATATGCTATCTAGGTTGGTCATAACTTTGCTTCCAAGGAGTAAGCATCTTTTAATTTCATGGCTGTAATCACAATCTGCAGTGATTTTGGAGCCCAAAAAAATAAAGTCTGACACTGTTTCCCCATCTATTTCCCATGAAGTGATGGGACTAGATGCCATGATCTTAGTTTTCTGAATGTTGAGCTTTAAGCCAACTTTTTCACTCTCCTCTTTCACTTCCCAAAGCCAAACTCGCACCAAAAAGATCATGGTCACTTTTTGGTGGTCTGCTGCTGGTTTGACCCACTACAGCTTTCTGCATCCTGGCAAAACCATTACAACTGAGTAGTATGCTCAGCAAATCGATGAGATGCACCCAAAACTGCAATGACTGCAGCTGGTACTGGTCAACAGATTGGGTCCAATTCTTCTCCATGACAATAACCTGACCTCATTGCTTCATAAGATGAATGAATTAGGCTATGAAGTTTTGCCTCATCTACCATTCACCTAATCTCTTGTCAACCACTCCCTCTTCAAGCATCTTGACAACTTTTTGTGGGGAAAATGCTTCCACAACCAGCAGGAGGCAGAAAATACTTTACAAGAGTTTGTCAAATTCTGAAACATGGATGTTTATGGTACAGGAAAAAAAAAAAAGTATTTCTCATTGGCAAAATGTGTTGATGGTAATGGTTCCTATTTTTATTAATAAAGATATGTTTGAGTCTAGTTATAATGATTTAAAATTCACAGTCCAAAACTGAAGTTACTTCTTCACAATCTAATACCACAGCAATGCATGTTATTAAAACAGGGTAATGTAAGAATAGGAGAGAGATAGTATATGAAAACTCTCTGCATTTTTTTTTGCTCAACTTTTCTGTAAACCTAAAACTGCTCTGAAACCTAACGTGTATTACTTAAAAAGAAAAGAGAACTCAGTATAAAATAGTCAAAACAAACATTGTTTTCATCTGGGTCAACGGTAGACATTTTGCTTTTTATCATGAACCACAAAATTTGTCAAGGATTTTGGAGAGCCCTTTATTTAAAATATTAGAGAAAAAATGAGCTGTGTTAAGAAATACTGTTATTTCACTTTTAAATATAGGGAAATCAAATAGTGTATTGGGTTGTTCTCTTGGCCAGTTGCTGCAATGGACAGATGGCTTTTCATTATGTTACACAGAAATTCAAGGCTGGTGACAGTGCACTTGGTATGGATGCTTACTCGTCTGTGAGAGAGTAATTTCTGCTGGTTGGTCAGAGCACATCCTAAATCTTCCCGTACATCTGTGACAACATCTGCCTAAAACAAAATGTTAATGTTTGTATTTTTGCTGGGGAGATATATTCCATCTTATGTCTTCTCAAAGGCAAAATCATTTGCACATAAAATGGGATTTTTTAAACAATTTCAAGGAATTACTTTCTAAATGTATTCTCTTTGCATAAAATGTAAAATCTTATTCAGTACTAATTTTGCTTTGCTAGCGTATGTTCCTTACAACTAATTCGGAAATAGTAATTTCTATTTGAAGCAGCTTTGAAAAGCAGAATCAGTGCATCAGCATAGTTATTCATCTAAATACTATGCTTTATGGATAGAAGAAATCTTGAGTAAATGATAAAATTTCATACAGTAAACATTTAAAAGATCCACACATTTAGTGCTTATTCTAAATAGAAATATAATGCATCATGCTTAATACTTTTCTTTGATAAATTAATCTGTACTATTTTTACAACTCAGCAAATTCATTTAAATAATATATTGAGAATTTTTGTTTTGTTATGCAATAGCGTTCTCCTCTAAGTTGAATAATATCATGTGCACATTCATCTGTTTTTGCTTCAATTCTTCCTTTTATATCGCATGTGTGAGTTAGTCACTCAGTCATGTTTGACTCTTTGTCACCCCATGGATTGCAAACAGCCAGGCTCCTCTGTCCTTGGGAATCTCCAGGCAAGACTACTGGAGTGGGTTACCATCGCCTTCTCCAAGGGATCTTCCCAACCCAGGGATTGAACTTGGGTCTCTTGCATTGCAGGCAGATTCCTTACCAGCTAAGCCATAAGAGAAGCCCCCTTTTATACTAATTTTCCTTAAATAATACTTGTTAAAGCAATAGATAAATGCATTTAATATAATGTTTGAAACAGATATAGTGAGTGATAATCAAAATGCTTCATGAGTTATTTACTTACTTTTCTCTCTGTTTTCTCATTAGTCTATGGTTATTTTTCTTTTCTTTCTTCTTCTTCTTCTTTTTTTTTTTCTGGTGTTTTCTTTGCCAGATTGTCAACATTAAACAATTGGCTGCTTGAAATCAGAAGTATAGCAAAGGTCACTCTTCATGCTCATTTTTATATTCATATGCTTGATCAAAAAAATAAACCTACCCACTGGAATTTCTTAGAAAATTTCAAATGAATCTCTTATGTGACAATTATTGAAAATTTGGCTTAGCATAGGAAATTACTGTATAAAAAATTCTAATTCATGTATTCCAAATCTCCTAACTTTTGCTTGCCTTTGCTTTTCACATATTCTGTTCGTATTCCATTAATATGATTATTGGAACTTCAAAGAAAGACAAATGTGCTAGCTGAATGTTTTAATTAACTTTTCATCAGATAATAGTCAAGAGTTTTCTAACAGTGGCTTAGGTTATCAGATATTATAACCTATAATTATATAACCTATAATTGTTGGGTTATCAGATAATTCACCCAAACAAATCACTTCTGTGAAATTCATGGCAGTATATTTTAATCTTTTTAACTCCCTAAACACAGCCAGAAAATGATTTTGAAATTAATAAAGATCTAATTTTATCAAGACAACATATTATATTCATCAAAGAGTAAACCTTATCATGCAGGTATTTTTCTTTGTATCATGGAAATCATAGTTCACTTAGGAGTTGGGTTAGCAGCTCCAAGATTTAGGAGTCCTTGTCAGGTAAAGAATATTAAGGCAAATTCATCTTGTGAATCATAGTGAAATTAATCTGTTTCTATAGAGGGACTGGTAAAGAAATAATAATAAGTGTAGGTAGAAAATAAAAATCCAAAGAGTGAGAGAGCAAATATTCTTTGTTATTCATATATAGTCAGATTATTAGACATTTAAGGAGACAATGCATTATGATATATCATCTAGTATTTCTTTTAATGTTTTTTTATGTCACACTTAATTCCTTTATATCACTGTATTAAGAATACAATATTGATCATAAAGGAAATAGAACTTCTTACAAATTCAAGTATCCGAATTAATTTTGATTGTCCTCCATAATTATGTGAACTGCAACATGTTTGTCTTATTTTTGCATCAATGCAAGGACATGTATCCTCAAGCGTCACACACGGTATCTTAAAGGTACTGTACTCAGCATGTGGGTCTGTGCTAAATGCGCGTATTGAAATAAGGTTTCTGTCATCATGACAAACTTGTATAAATTCAAATCTCAAACTTTCCATTAAATCTTTTCTATTACTTCATTTCCCTGATCTCGGTTCTGGCATTATCCTCCATTCCAGATACAGCCAGAAAATTATAATTAATCAATGATCTTTTTCCTTGCTTGTGCTATATAATTAATTACAAAGTCTTATACATCTTATACATTTACATTTCCTGGTGGCTCAGACGGTAAACCATCTGCCTACACTGAGGGAGACCCGGGTCCAATCCCTGGGTCGGGAAGATCTCCTGGAGAAGGAAATGGCAACCCACTCCAGTATTCTTGCCTGGAGAATCCCATGGATGGAGGAACCTCGTAGGCTACAGTCCATGGGGTTGCAAAGAGTCAGACACGACTGATTGACTTCACTTCATTTCACTTCATACATTTTAGTTCCTCTTTTTTTCAAACACATCATTTTATTGCCAGGCCCCAAATTGTCTCACTTCAAGTACCTTTCAATAATGACCTCAATGACTACTAGAGAAACTTTTGCATATTAACTATATGTGCTTAAGGAAAACATCATATTCAAGAGAAATATCTTTAATGATACTAATTAAATGCTATCACAAAAAAAAAGTTTAGACATTTCTCCTTTCATATTTTCATGTACATTTTTACAGGGGTAAATTAAAAATAATGTGTTAAAGCTAAATATTTACTATTTCCATACAATGATCCAACTGCTTTCAGTTCAGTTGCTCAGTCGTGTCCAACTCTCCAACCCCATGGACAGCAGCACACCAGGCCTCCCTGTCCATCACCAACTCCCGGAGCCTGCTTAAACTCATGTACATTGAGTCGGTCATGCCAACAAGCCATCTCATCCTCTGTCATCCCCTTCTCTTCCTGCCTTCAATCTTTCCCAGCATCAGGGTCTTTTCCAATGAGTCAATTCTTCACATTAGGTGGCCAAAGTACTGGAGTTTCAGCTTCAGCATCAGTCTTTCCAATGGTATTCGAGACTGATTTCCTTTTGGATTGACTGGTTTGATCACTTTGCAGTCCAAGGAACTCGCGAGAGTCTTCTCGAACACCACAGTCCAAAAGCATCAATTCTTCAGCACTCACCTTTCTTTATAGTCCAATTTTCACATCCATACATGACTACTGGAAAAACCATAGCTTAGACTAGACAGACCTTTGTCAGCAAAGTAATGTCTCTGCTTTTTAATATTCTGTCTAGGTTGGTAATAGCTTTTCTTCTAAGGAGCAAGTGTCTCTTAATTTCATGGCTGTAGTCACCACCTGCAGTGATTTTGGAGCCCAAGAAAATAAAGTCTGTCACTATTCCCATGGTTTCCCAATCTATTTGCCATGACATGATGGGACCGTATGCCATGATATTAGTTTTGTGAATGCTGAGTTTTAAGTCAACTTTTTCACTCTCCTCTTTCACTTTCATCAAGGGGCTCTTTAGTTCCTCTTTGCTTTCTGCCATAAGGGTGGTGTTATCTGTATATCTGAGGTTATTGACATTTCTCCCAGCAATCTTGATTCTAGCTTGTGCTTTCTCCAGTCCAGTGTTTCTCATGATATACTCTGCATATAAGTTAAATAAGCAGGGTGACAATATATAGCCTTGACGTACTCCTTTCCCAATTTGGAACCAGTATGTTGTTCCATGTCTGGTTCTAACTGTTCCAATTCCAAAATTAACATATGTTAATTTTATTCACATAGAGCCCCATAAAATTTACTGTTTATTACCCCAATTTTATAAACTGAAGCACATTACTTAAATAAAACTAAGAAACTTAAACTCATAAAATTAAATCATGAATTTCTCATCATAGCTAACATGGTTTCCATGCCTATTACTTTATCAAGTAATAGTTTTCAACTCTGTTTCACTTTGCTGACCATCATCTTTTCCTGTTGACACAATTACATCATGTCACCACTGATACAGCTAAATGGTTTTATGATGAGCATATACATATGTGTTTCTGTATAAATAAACAAATAAAGCAAGAAATATATATATAATTGTAGGGTTTTAAATATATATGTATATATATTTGATGGAGAAGGCAATGGCACCCCACTCCAGTACTCTTGCCTAGAAAATCCCATGGATGGAGGAGCCTGGTGGGCTGCAGTCCAAGATATTGCTAAGAGTCGGACACGACTGAGCAAATTCACTTTCACTTTTCACTTTCATGCATTGGAGAAGGAAATGGCAACCCACTCCAGTACTCTTGCCTAGAGAATCCCATGGACAGAGGAGCCTGGTAGGCTGCAGTCCATGGGGTCATGAAGAGTTGGACACAACTGAACGACTTCACTTTCATTTTTCACGTTCATGCATTGGAGGAGGAAATGGCAACCCACTCCAGTGTTCTTGCCTGGAGCATCCCAGGGATGGCAGCTGGTGGACTGCTGTCTATTGGGTCGCACAGAGTTGGACATGACTGAAGTGACTTAGCAGCAGCAGCAGCAGCAGCAGCAGCAGCATATATATTTGAGATTATACTGAAGTCTGTAAGTGGTTCATGTGTATGTCTTTTTATTATACAAATTGCTGAAAATTGATATAAATAATAAATTCAGGCATAAATTAAATTAATTGAATGCCATGCTCAAATTACTCAGGAATAATTATACTAAATTATACTTTCACCTGAAACATGGTGAAAAATCCCTCTTAACATATGAAAGGCATTTAGACCACCATATAGAATTAGTAAATACTGAATGAATGACAGTACAGTAGATTGTATTATTATTTCCATTTATTCACTCATTGTTTCTACAAAAGGATCGAGCTTGCTGTCTCATGTTGTCATGTGATACAGCTTTGTCCAGTGGAAAGAGCAGACTTCCTTTCTACATTCATGGTGAGCTTGGACATAGGACTTGATTTGGTCAGTGGCATAGGAGCAGAGCATTAATGTTGATATACAGGGTAGAAGGCACTGCAAAATTATTTAATGATTAAGACTGATATCAAATAAATGTGCTATCTGAAACAGAAGCCACAAAGAAAAATGGCCTTGCCTAAAATTTAACCTATGCCTAAGATAATCTCTAGAAAGCATCCACTATCACCACAGTCCTAACCTATTCTACAGACATCCTAACTTTATTTCTTGTGCCTGTGTAAGGACATGGAATGTAAGACATGTAAGGCATGTCCTTACACATGCCGAGGACTATCTCCCTTTATGGCTTCTCACAGGAACTTCCTTTTTTGGGAAAAAAAAAAAAGTAGATAGAGATTCATTCTAACTTACTTTTAAAGTAATCCCCCCCCCCAAAAAAATATGATTGGGAAAATTGAAAATTTACTTATGCTAAATGGGACACACTGATTTTATAAACTATGAATAAACATAACCAGGGAAGACATAAGAGAAACTGTAAAACAATAATAATCTTTGTTTCTCAGAAGTGCTCCTGAAAGCTCTCCCCTCTTCTTCAAGGATAATTCTTATGCTGTCTTTCTAAAGGGCTGAAACTTTTTCTGTTTAAATAAATTAATTAAAAAGAAAATGGACTCTGAGTTCAAGATCACACCTGACAGTGCTGTGAGACAACAGGCAATATCCTTAGCTCCTCAACTTTACACACAGCACAACTTCAGATGCCATTCTCATTGGTGAGGTAGATGAATTAGTATCATAGATAAGCAAGACTTCAAACTGACTGTGTTCAGGGAACCACTCTAATACTCTCCAAACTCACTTGCGAACCCTGGGGTAGCAGGGCTGGGTAGCTCCCTGTGCTGCCTGAACGATGTATGCCCTGTTGCAGTGTCCTGGCAATCACAAACTCTTTGTTCCTAGGGTGCACCATGTGTTAGCTCTAAACTGTACTTCTTATGCGTGTTTTCTGACAATCATGGCACGCCCTCAGCCCTGGATGGGTTTCAGGTCAGCTGTAACATACTGGACAGAGTGTTGCTTTGACAGATACCTCAGGCCAAGTAAAAAGGTTAATGCAGAAGCTAAGAAAGCAGTCACTTGACTTTCTACAAGAGATCTTTATATTTAATGAGATTAGTTTTAACTAATCCTGATGGGCATAAATGAGATCAATACGCAGATTGACCTACATAGGTATTACTGAAAATAAATTTTTCTAAAGATAACTAGACTAAGTGTCAAAGGGAGGGACTATATATTAAAAAAAAAAAAAAAGGATTAAGATGGCAGATTTGAGACTGCTATCCTGAAAAGGACCTTCCTGAAAGTTTAGCCCTTACCTCGCATCTGGAAACTTGGAATTTGGAAGGATTCCTGCCATTCTCAGAACTGATAAATCTAGCTCAGTGTGCCTTAAATGTCTGTAAAAGCAATGTGGCTTGTATTGAGCAGCTCACTTTCTTGTGGAAGTCTCATATTTTGTACACACTAGGTAGAGGATGATTATATGCCTAGCCTCCTATAAAAACCGTGCCTGAATTACTATATTATATGGTGTCACAATTTTTGCTAAAGGAATTAAGCATTCCTTGTGTGACTCTAGTCAGAGATGACTCTTCATAAGCTTGCACTCCAGACTTTGCCTCATGTACCTATTCCCTTTGTTAATTTTACTGTGTATATTTCTATTCTATTAATAATAAATCATAACCATGAGTATGGCTATATTCTGAATTCTCTTGAAAACCATAAAACATGGGTGTGATCTTGGGAATCCCCAGCACAAAAACTCATCAGTATCAACCATATCAACCATATAATTACATTAAATATAAGTGAATTATTCATGCTAATTAAAGAGGTAAGATTGCAAGACTGAACATATAAAAAGACCCAAATACAAGCCTCCATAAGACACACTTAAATTTCTAAAACACAAATAAATTAAAAACTAAGGAATGGATAAACATATAGCACACACATAATAAGAAAAAAAAAAAAAAAAACTACTGTGGCTATATGGGCTTCCCTGGTGGTTCAGCTGCTAAGCTGAGCCTGCAATGTGGGAGACCTAGGTTTGATCCCTTGGGTGGGGATGATCCCTTGGAGAAGGAAATGGCAACCCACTTCCAGTCTTCTTGCCCGTAAAATGCCATGGAGAGAGGAGCCTGGTGGGCTACAGTCCAGCTCTTTTCAATTTTAAATTGTGGCTATCTAAATATCAACAAAATGGACTCTGAATCAATGAATATTAAAAGAGATGCATTTAAGGACACATTTACCATATGACCAAACAATTTCACATTTGATGGTCACATATAAGAAATGAAAACAATTTATACACAAAGCATATGTCAGTTACACTGTATATAACTTATAACTGATATTCTATCAAATATTAGATATGTGTTTTCCTTTATTCTATTGACCACAACAATTGCAGGTGTGTTGGTGAGGTTGAGTTCCTCCTTACTTCTTTTTTCTTCTCACAGACAGTGCCTCCTTTTGTTCACTTTTCCTTTTTTTTAAATTCTCCAATGAAAACCAATATGGCATCAGAATATTCACATCTTGTATTATTTATGTGTACTGTCCTAATGACACACACTAGTGTGTGTGAGCACATGTGTATGTATACATGCCTGTATACATGTACATACATATTGTATAAATATATGTATATTCATATAATATATACGTGTATGTTATCAACAACTGTTATCACTTCCAAGATCATCATTTTAAACATTTCACTATTGATTACCTTCTTCCGTTTTTCAAAATGACTCATTCTAGTATTCTCACACCACCTATTCAACCACTCAGATCAGATCAGGTCAGATCAGCCGCTAAGTTGTGTCCGACTCTTTGCGACCCCATGAATCGCAGCACGCCAGGCCTCCCTGTCCATCACCAACTCCCAGAGTTCACTCAGACTCACGTCCATGGAGTCAGTGATGCCATCCAGCCATCTCATCCTCTGTTGTTCCCTTTTCCTCCTGCCCCCAATCCCTCCCAGCATCAGAGTCTTTTCCAATGAGTCAACTCTTCGCATGAGGTGGCCAAAGTACTGGAGTTTCAGCTTTACATCATTCCTCCCAAAGAAACCCCAGGGCTGATCTCCTTCAGAATGGACTGGTTGGTTCTCCTTGCACTCCAAGGGACTCTCAAGAGTCTTCTCCAACACCACGGTTCAGAAGCATCAATTCTTCGGTGCTCAGCCTTCTTCACAGTCCAACTCTCACATCCATACATGACCACAGGAAAAACCATAGCCTTGACTAGACGGACTTTTGTTGGCAAAGTAATGTCTCTGCTTTTGAATATGCTATCTAGGTTGGTCATAACTTTCCTTCCACGGAGTAAGCGTCTTTTAATTTCATGGATGCAGTCACCATCTACAGTGATTTTGGAGCCCCCAAAAATAAAGTCTGACACTGTTTCCACTGTTTCCCCATCTATTTCCCATGAATTGATGGGACCGGATGCCATGATCTTCATTTTCTGAATGTTGAGCTTTAAGCCAACTTTTTCACTCTCCACTTTCACTTTCATCAAGAGGCTTTTTAGTTCTTCTTCACTTTCTGCCATAAGGGTGGTGTCATCTGCATATCTGAGGTTATTGATATTTCTCCTGGCAATCTTGATTCCAGCTTGTGTTTCTTCCGGTCCAGCGTTTCTCATGATGTATTCTGCATATAAGTTAAATAAACAGGGTGACAATATACAGCCTTGATGTACTCCTTTTTCTATTTGGAACCAGTCTGTTGTTCCATGTCCAGTTCTAACTGTTACTTCCTGACCTGCATACAGATTTCTCAAGTGGCAGATCAAGTGGTCTGGTATTCCCATCTCTTTCAGAATTTTCCACAGTTTATTGTGATCCACACAGTCAAAGGCTTTGGCATAATTAATAAAGCAGAATAGATGTTTTTCTGGAACTCTCCTGCTTTTGCCCTGATCCAGCGGATGTTGGCAATTTGATCTCTGGTTCCTCTGCCTTTTCTAAAACCAGCCTGAACATCAGGATGTTCACAGTTCACATATTGCTGAATCCTGGCTTGGAGAATTTTGAGCATTACTAGCATTGAAGGTCAGGAAGGGCAGCGGTGAGGAGATACCCCTCATCCAAGGTAAGGAGCAATGGCTGCGCTTTGCTGGAGCAGCCATGAAGAGATACCCTATGCCCAAGGTAAGAGAAACCCAAGTAAGACGGTAGGTGTTGCAAGAGGGCATCAGAGAGCAAACACACTGAAACCATACTCACAGAAAACTAGTCAATCTAATCACACTAGGACCATAGCTTTGTCTAACTCAATGAAACTAAGCCATGCCTGTGGGGAAACCCAAAATGGGCGGGTCATGATGGAGAGATCTGACAGAATGTGGTCCACTGGAGAAGGGAATGGCAAACAACTTCAGTATTCTTGCCTTGAGGACCCCATGAACAGTATGAAAAAGTAAAATGATAGGATACTGAAAGAGAAACTCCCCAGGTCAGTAGGTGCCCAAAATGCTATTGGAGATCAGTGGAGAAATAACTCCATAAAGAATGAAGGGATGGAGCCAAAGCAAAAACAATACCCAGCTGTGGATGTGACTGGTGATAGAATCAAGGTCCGATGCTGTAAAGAGCAATATTGCATAGGAACCTGGAATGTCAGGTCCATGAATCAAGGCAAATTGGAAGTGGTCAAACAGGAGATGGCAAGAGTGAATGTCGACATTCTAGGAATCAGCGAACTGAAATGGACTGGAATGGGTGAATTTAACTCAGATGACCATTATATCTACTACTGCGGGCAGGAATCCCTCAGAAGAAATGGAGTGGCCATGATGGTCAACAAAAGAGTTCGAAATGCAGTACTTGGATGCAATCTCAAAAACGACAGAATGATCTCTGTTCATTTCCAAGGCAAACCATTCAATATCACAGTAATCCAGGTCTATGCCCCAACCAGTAATGCTGAAGAAGCTGAAGTTGAACGGTTCTATGAAGACCTACAAGACCTTTTAGAACTAACACCCAAAAAAGATGTCCTTTTCATTTTAGGGGACTGGAATGCAAAAGTAGGAAGTCAAAAAACACCTGGAGTAACAGGCAAATTTGGCCTTGGAATATGGAATGAAGCAGGGCAAAGACTAATAGAGTTTTGCCAAGTAAATTCACTGGTCATAACAAACACCCTCTTCCAACAATACAAAAGAAGACTCTATACATGGACATCACCAGATGGTCAACACTGAAATCAGATTGATTATATTCTTTGCAGCCAAAGATGGAGAGGCTCTATACAGTCAGCAAAAACAAGACCAGGAGATGACTGTGGCTCAGATCATGAACTCCTTTTTGCCAAATTCAGACTTAAATTGAAGAAAGTAGGGAAAACCACTAGACCATTCAACCACTACTTTGGTCAAATCTATTTACACTACCAATACATTTCACTTTCCCTCCCTTTCTCATCATTCTCGGGCTTCCCTGATAGCTCAATTGGTAAAGAATCCACCTGCAATGCAGGAGACCCTGGTTTGATTCCTGTGTCGGGAAGATCCCCTGGAGAAGGGATAGGCTACCCACTCTAGTATTCTGGCCTAAAGAATTCTGTATAGTCCATGGGGTCAAAGAGTTGAATGCAACTGAGTGACTTTCACTTTCACTCATCATTCTCTGTTCCACTGTAGACTTTTAATACTTGGTTCTCAAACTTTCTCTGTCCTTGAAACTACACTTATCCATCACTATTCCCAGGGGACTGACTGGTTCCAGAACCCACAAGGGACATAACATCAGTGGACATCCAAGTCCCACAGTGGGACCTGCATATCCCAGATTCCACATTTGTGGCTTCAACCAACCATGAAGCATGTAGCACTATATTTACTACTGATAAATCCACTCATGAGTGAAACCTTGTAGTTCAAACTGGTGTTGTTCAAGGGTCAACTACAGATCATTTCACACTCAGTAAATGCTCCCAAGAAGAAAATAATAAATAAAACAGCTATGTTCACTCTTTTTATTCTAAGTGAACTGAGGTGCTTATCCATCTCAAGTTGAGTATTATTTCTCCTAGGCATTCTTTTTTTCTCTAATCAATGAACTCTTAATTATCTCTAGGATAACCATTTTCTCTCATCAAATCCCTAACAACTCCTCCTCTCTCTTATCAAGCTGATATCCTGCCATCTATTTTACAGAAAAATACAGAGAATAATAGAAGAAACTAGATTCATTTTCTTTCAGACAATACTCCAACTCATGTACACCTGTTATTAATTCTGCCTGTATTCCTGTTATGCAAGATCACTTGCTGCATAACTCTTCACCTCAGTCTACTCAATGTAAGTCTTAATGTCTTTGTGATTAATTGTACAGTGGACATAAAATTCTCCTACACATTTTTGCTGATGCTCCTTTGCAAGGCCAAAATAAGGCATAAATCTTGGTTACACTTTCAGAATAGTACTTACCCAAAAGACTTATAAATTAGAAATACAGAAACATCACAAAGCAGAAGTTAGAAAGATAACATATAAACTAAGTTATTGCCAGCAATAAATCATATGTAGAGTTTATATTCTTCCTGTGATCATGCTCATAAAAGGATTAAACATTCCTATCAAAAATGCTTAATCTGCAGATAAACATGAAGAAACATCAGAAAAATGTAAATTGAGAGACATCCCACAAAATACAAATGATACTGAAGATGAGAAAAGACTGAGGAGCTTTCAGAACCTATTAAGGGAAATTAAAGAAGCATAATAAGTTCAAGGTAAAATTCTGGACTGGATGTAGGACCAGATTTTCTTTTTCTACAAGTGACTCTAGTGGGACAATATATAGTTTTAATATGGTCATCACATGAAATACTGGTACTATATCTAATGCTAATTCATTAATTTCTCTTTTTTTGTCATTTTTTAAAATTTTTATTTTATTTAACTTTACAATATTGTATTGGTTTTGCCATATATCAAAATGAATCTGCCACAGGTATATATGTGTTCCCCATCCTGAACCCTCCTCCCTCCTCCCTCCCCATACCATCCCTCTGGGTCGTCCCAGTGCACCAGCCCCAAGCATCCAGTATCCTGCATCGAACCTGGACTGGCGACTCATTTCATATATGATATTATACATAATTCCTTAATTTCTATAACTACACTGTGGTTAAGGGAACATCTGATTTTTCATCCCTTATCAATAACTAAGAAAAACACATTGAAATATTTACCAGCATAATTCTTCAAGATAATAACAGGAAATTCAACAGTTTTTGCCTTGTTTGCTACAGTATATGAAGGTTACTAACTTCGTTCTGCATGAGAAATATACCTACAGAAATTTACCATTCTGAATTAACTCCCTTGTAGTTCACTTCAGAACTATTTACTAAGCCTTTCAAACATATGGTTTTAAATATGCATATTTTATACAGAAAATTGCTTGAAACATTTCCTTGTTCCTTGAATAACCATTATGTTTATATGCATAAACCAGGAAAGGTCTAATTGCTATTTGCATGGATTATTTACAGCTAAGTGGTCTATGAAGAAATAAGAGTCCATAAAAATGCTATTGTGTACAAAAACCAATCTGTCTTGCTCATTTTAATTGGGTGTGAGTATATCAGTTTATATATTTTAGAAACATAGCCATAGAAATGTTTCTCACAAAGAACAAAGTTATAGAATTAATCTGTCAACTAAAGGCTTTAATGAAATTTCTCTATCGAATGTTTTATTTTCAAAGAAAACTAGGTTTGCTGTTTCCAAAAGATCTGTCACTGCAAATGTAAATATATATTTTAAAAATTACTACGATTCCACTTATATTCTGTAGAACATACTTGTCATTTTATGTGATATCACTGTAATAGTAACTAAACTTATCTAACATCAGTGGTCACAAGGGAGTGATATTGTTGTTGTTGTTGTTTTCTTTCATTTATTTAGCCAAAATATTTGAGGTTTTACAAACAGAGAAATGGCTAATACATATGTACTATACTCAGGACATTCACACTCAAGGAGAACAGAAGACCTTCTTGGCCTTTAACTTGTTTCAATGGTAAAAGAATATGATTCTACTCTACTCTGACCTGACTTCAACTGAAAAGCTATTTTCCACACCCACTTTACCTCACAGGGAAAATGGGAAACACTCCACTCATGTTATAGTGATATCTATCATTGTAGTGGCATAAATTTAGCACAGAGTTTAAAGTTCTTAGAAATTTGGTAATATTATTGTTACTTACTATGTTTGAAAACCTTCAATTCACATAGTCTGTATACCTGAATCTCCTAGCAGTTTTGATAGCATCTCATCATTTCCAAATTTACTTTCCTTATGATTAAACTTCTTCAAGAATCTTATAATTTTCAATAACTAATTTATGCTATTATAACTATAACTAATTCATTCAGTAAATAATTAATGTTTTATTAATGTTAATTTGACATTTATCTGTTTTCCTCCTTGTAGGCTTTATTCATTTTCTTATGTGTAGCAAACTAGATCGCTTATTTTCCCAATGAAGTCATTCTCATGTTATATCCCTTTCTTTTTTCTTTCTTCCCCATGATTACATATCTTGATTTCTCTAATAGATTTATATTTGTATGGTATTTCTTCATCCATTCTCTTTCCCTTCCAAACCATTTTATATTTTTTATAAATTTATTAAAATTTGAAAGCCCTGTATTGACCTTGGAACTTGTAACTACTTAGGAAATATCTCCTTAGACTGATATTCAGAATTTGCAAAAATTTAAGCTAGGTTTCACTATTCAATCTTATCTGCCCAACATAATTCTTCTGTTCAGTTCCTAAGGTATTATGTGCTTTAATTTTGCACATGTTATGCTCAAGCTTCATAGAAGGTGTTTATATACCTTATTCTCCTATTCACTAATCCTGACATACATAGTTCAGATCAGGATGATGAAGCTTTCTTTAATGAATGAGTCTTCTTTTATCTTCCCACCTCTGAGCTTCTGCAACAATTATTTAAAAATTTAAATCACATCATGTCTTTATGGTTCCATAATTGCTATGTGTGTTTATTATATAAGATCCCAAATGTTATGAAACAAGGAATATGTTTTATGGAGAGACATGTCTTTCAAATTTACAGTCAACTAGGATATTAGGATTTGTTTTAATAATAAATATACCTAGTTTTCACTTAACTTTTCTATATTGATTTAGAATTTCTGGTGGCTCAGATGGTAGAGAATCTGCCTGCAATATGGGAGACCTGTGTTTGATCCTTGGGTTCAGGAGATCCCCTGGAGGAGGGCATGGCTTCTCACTCCAGTATTCTTGCCTGGAGAATCCCATGGACAGAGTCTGGTAGGTTACAGTCCACGGGGTCACAAGCAACTGGACACTACTGAGCAACCAGGCATGCGGGATATTAGTATTTCTTTTGGCAATAATTATACCTAGTTTGCCCCTGCTGCTACTGCTGCTAAGTCGCTTCAGTCATGTCCGACTCTGTGAGACCCCATTGATGGCAGCCCATCAGGCTCCCCCGTCCCTGAGATTCTCCAGGCAAGAATACTGGAGTAGGTTGCCATTTCCTTCTCCAATGCATGAAAGTGAAACGTAAAGTGAAGTCGCTCAGTCGTGTCTGACTCTTCTTGACCCCATGGACTGCAGCCTACCAGGCTCTTCCATCCATGGGATTTTCCAGGCAAGAGTACTGGAGTGGGTTGTCAATTGCCTTCTCCAGTTTGCCCCTACCTTTTCTTTATTGATTTAGAATTTCTTAGTTATCTTGACTGGAAATAAACATTTTTAACATGTATACCCAAGTGACTCTTTTTTGCATTATTAATAAATTGTGAGGACTTTGGTATAATGGAAAATTATTTTGGAGTAAAAGTTAGAATTTCCTTGAGCTTTAGGGTTTTTCTGCTGTGTAAAATGAGTTTAATCTTTATTGCATTGGTTGGTCTTGATAAATTATATGTTTTTAATGGATATGACAAACAAATATCCAAAGTGAGCATGGTGCTCAGTAGCTCATTCATGTTTGAGTCTTTGTGACCCCATGGACTGCAGCCCACCAGGCTCTTCTGTCCTTGGTGTTTTTCAGGCAAGAGTACCAGAGTGGGTTGCCATTGCCTTCTTCGGAAACAGGGTAATTACAGGTAAAATCAGTTAAGATTTTAACTGTCGAGTCCTTTATCCAGTATGACTGGTGTCCTAATAAGTGATGTAAATGGTCAGAAGTAGAGAAGACGTGAAGATACACAGGGAGAAGATATAGTAATGTGACAATAGAAGCAGAGACTGAAGCTATTTCATAACAGCCAAGGGATGCCTGAGGCCATCAGAACCTGGAAGAACCAAGAAAATATGCTCCCCTACAGGTTTCTGCAGAGGCATGATTTTGCCAACACACTTATTCAAATTTCTGGCTTCCAGAATCAAGAGAAAATTAATTTATGTTATTTTAAGGCACCTAGCTTCTGGTATTTTCTTATGGCACCCAAAGGAACATGATATACTAGATAAGAGGAATATAGGCCTTATTTTTGTGCTTTTTACATTTCCTTCTTGTTCTCTGTATTTTTCAAATGTTTTAAAATAAGTACATTTTTATAATTGAAAACATGTGTTTATCATACTGGATAAAGCTGTACTAGATATATAAGGTTATACTGCATTTTTTGTGGATTTTGCCCAAAGAGTTTTAAAGCAATGCCTCCAAATTAGATAAGGATTTCAAGAATTGCATATTACCAATTAAAAAAAAAGAAAATGAGAAATAATAGAACTCTGCAATATTGCATGGTGGAATATAGAAGGTAAACTGTCTATCAGGGTCAAGTAGGGATCTATAAAGACTGATTAATCTTCTAGGGAAGAGGAATGAGATTTTGATAGAGGGTTTTTTTTTGCTTAAAGGCTATTTAAGCCATGGGCTATCTCTAGAATTTCAGTAAAAGGCAAGGATAATTATAAAATATGAACAGTTTGCTTTTCGGAGAATGCAAAGAATAATTGACTGTATGCTGCTTGGGGGAACAACTGTTTTCAAAGTTCTGACTGTAATCATATATTGTATTTTATATTCCTAGACAATAACGACAATATTTTGATGATACAGAATGGGTTGTATATTCTTTCATTATAAATTATACATATATGTTCTTCAATGAGTCATAAATAAATTTTACAATTTAGAGACTAGAATGTATTTCTCATTTTCTACAACTTTATTTTACCATATTTTGCAAGTTCTCATATCATTTGCCTGTTTCCTGATAAAATCATATAATCTTTCAGTTTCAGTTCAGTTGCTTAGTCGTGTCCAATTCTGCGCGACCCCATGAACTGCAGCATGCCAGGCTTCCCTGTCCATTATCAATTCCCGGAGCTTGATCAAACTTACCTTCATTGAGTTGGTGATACCATCCAACCATCTCATCCACTGTTGTCCCCTTTTCCTCCTGTTTCCTCCTTATAATAAAAATTGAATAACTCAAGGTTCTTTTTTTTTTTCTCATGATATTGGTTTTTCAGAGTTTAAATATGACTTTCCCACTTATATCTGAAATCCTGGTTTCAACCCTTTTTCCAAATCTAATTTTTTAATCTTTCTGTTCATATCTGGGTAGTCTTTGCTACTACTCAAGCCCATGTGTTTTATGACATTGCTCTCTTCCATCTAGCACAAGTATACTACATTATTCTATCCAAGAGAGGATATAAATTAGTCATCAGAGTTCTTATACAGTAAAATT
The DNA here is from genome assembly GCF_055505025.1 of Bos grunniens. Lineage (NCBI taxonomy): Eukaryota > Metazoa > Chordata > Mammalia > Artiodactyla > Bovidae > Bos > Bos grunniens. The sequence continues at coordinate 108,991,832 of NC_141170.1, read as the reverse complement.
AATTTCATACTTAAGAATAAATACTCAATGAGTGAGTATTTTGCAATGGGAACATAAAGAACATGAACAACCAAATAGGATTAGGAACAACATGCCTTTTAAGGCAGGTAGACACTGTTATTTACAGGAAAATTGGCTTTTGCTAACAAACAATATGATTTTTGATATATACATTTTTAATAGAAATGAAAGCAGAGTTAAAATTATTTTTAATGTAACAGAGGGGAGCTTGTCCTAGACATCGGAAAACCATGAAGGGATATTAGAAGAGAAAAATATCTGATACTAACTTTGGAATTTCTTTGCTGTGAAGTAGACTTTGTAAAAACAAACACATAAAACAAAACAAAACTTCCTTTTCTTTGCTCTGCATTATTTTGTCTTTATTTCTGTATAATATTCTGATGAAAAGTTTAAATTGCTAGTAAATATTTTGTGGGATGATATTATCTGGAAGGGCTCAAATAAGAGCTACTACTGCAGCCAGGTTGGTCTGCAGAGAAAAAAGAGAGAAAACACATGCTCTAACAGACTTCACCATTTGTGCTAAGAGAGTAAAAATGCAATATGTACAAAATATGAAGTGAGTCTCAAAGACTCATTCCTTTACCTGCCTTATATGGTTTAATTTTATTTAATCCTCCTCTCTGAAAACTCTCTTTTCCAAAGTTAATGCATTAGTTTTATCTCATTAAAGTGAAATTGTATAACAAAAATTTTCTACTAAGGTAAAAATGTATCACTGACACACACAAACACATACATAAACATTCTATGCTTATCATAATCCATTATGCTTTTAAACAGTTTTTATTCCACTGAAGTTTACATTTCTAACCCATTGGCAACATTCAATGATCAATTTCTTTTTAAATGATATTGAGAAATGTCAGTTCAGTTGGCACTGAGATGGCTATTGAGTTCACTGAGATAAGCAGCTAACAAGCATAGGTTCTGATAAAATATACTAAGAAATACAATCATCATCAATTAGTTAATAAAAATATTAAATTATATATTAAGACATGTGTTATTATGAATTATAGTTAATTCTCCAAAGGGAAAATTGAAAGGGTCTCTATGAGGGTATAAAAAAGCACAAAACATGTAAATGGAGGAGGGTGGGAGAGATCTTAAGAAGGAAGGTCTCTTAGGAAGGAATCACTCTTAGGAAGACAAAATTGAGGAGAGGCCTGAAGACTGATGTGGTAGATTGTTTGTAAAAAAATTGCTTTAATAATGCTTTCTATCTCTTTAAGTATATTTTTGTATGATGAGACCTTGCCACTACTTATATTAAGGAGTGGAATTTATTCTGAGCCCAAATTTGGCCATATAACTTACTTTTGCCAATTGGGCAATAACAAGAATGACCACAAGCAGAAATTTGAAGGTGCTGGTGCATACAGGTTTGCCTTCTCTTGCTGCTGGGAACCTTTATCCATTATATAAACAAGCTTAGGCTAGCGCATGAAGGGTCAGAGATCAGGAGGACAGACATGACAGATGAGGCAGCCAGTATACCTAAGGACCCAGATATGTGAATGAGTTCATGGAGCTCATTCAGTTCCAGCCAATACAGAACAGATCAAAAGGATCTTTCAACCAAACCACAAAGTCATGAGAAAAAAAATAATAAAAAAATATTTGTGGTATTAATCTGAGCTCAGAAATCAGAGGAAATGGGTGTGAATGGTGCTGGAACTTATTTGCACTGTGGAATTTCCTGACAGGGTTAGAGAGGTTTAGGAGGCTACTGAACCCACCTCTGCCCACAGACACATAGACCCACAGCTAAATACGAAATTTTTTCTGAAAGAAATCTAAAATCTACCTGAGCTACTCCTACGTTTGGCAAACAAATTAGAAAACTTGCATATCCAGATGGGGGAAGCTGAGACACAGTATCACCAAAAACTCTACCCCTTGGTCTTGCGGCCCACAAGCAGGAAGCAACTCAAAACCCTGAGCTTCTTCTCTTTGAAGTCTGATGGCTGTAGGTCCACATGCAGCACCCAAACTTTTAAGACTTTTGCCTAAGTGATGTGCACCCAAAATGCCTAGTCTTAATGCCAGCAAGGCTTGTGTCCAAGAGGTCCTGCCTACAAAGCTGTTAAGAAGTTCTTAAAGGGCTTGCTAGACTCACATGGCTAATCCCCAGGGTCTGTTGCAAACTCAGCAGGTTGAAACATTTCACACTTTTCCTGCAAGAGGCCTATTTGTTGCTGTTGTTGTTTAGTCGCTACTTTGTATCTGACTCTTTTATTCCACCCCATGGCCTGTGGCCTGCCAGGCACCTCTGTCAGGATTCCCAGGCAAGAATAGTGGAGTGGGTTGCCATTTCCTTCTAGAGGGGATCTTCCTGGCCCAGGGATTGAACCCGTGTCTCCTTCATTGGCAGACAGATTCTTTACCACTGAGCCATCAGGGAAGCCTGTAGCTATGGCCTGAGGGGCAGGACTGAAATTTAGGAAAACAGCTAGAGACTGAGGGCAGAACTGGCATCAGTGGCAGGTGGTGGAGCTCAGCAGTGGCATCTTTGGTCTCTTCCTCCACCTGTCCAGGTATCGCTGTATCTCTTGAAACAGATTTTGTGGACAAGTCTGGGCATAGTGTTATTGGCCACAGATATGGCATATGTCTCTGGATTACCTGGCTCTAGTGCCCAGGGTGAGAGCATTCATGGCTTCCACAGGACTGTAGTAGACTAAAGTGGTTCCTTATATGTACACAATTTTATTCTGGGACATTTATTGAACAGTCACAGCTGCCTGATACAGTTGTGTAGAGACAAAGCAAAACAGCTAGTGCTGGGATGTTTGGGGCTGGAGGACCAGGACTTGGCAAGTCTAGAACTGAATCTGTTTTTCAACCACTGTGATAAACAGTATGGAGATTCCTGAAAAAATTAAAAATAGAATGACTGTATGATCCAGCAATTACACTTCTGGATACAAGTTCACAGGAAATAAAATCAGTGTCTTAAACAGATATCTTTTTTCCCATATTTACTGCAGCATTACTCACAATAGTCCATATATGCAAATAAGCTGTGTCAATCAACACATGAATGTTTGCAGAAAATGTGATATATATTAGAATATCATATAATATTTCATATATAGTATATAATATTCCATAATATATAATGGGATATTATTCATCCTTAAAAAAGAAGGAAATCCTGCCATTCATGACAAAAACACAAATGAAGCCAGAGTGTATTACCTGGAATAAATGAACCTGGAGTAAGAGAAACAAATCAGACAGAGAAATGTAAATACTATACAGTGATGCTTATATGTAGAATCTAAAAACATTGAACTCATAGAAGAAAAAAGAAAAAATAGGACAGTGGTTGCCAGGGACTGAGAGGTGAAGGAAACTGGAAGATGCTGGTCAAATTATATAAACTTTCAGTAAGATGAATAAGTTCTGGGAACCTAATGCATAGCATGGTGGTTACAGTTAATAATAATGTATTATTGAAAATTGCCTAAACAGTAGATACTAAGTATTTTTACCACACATACCCAAAGGTAACCCTGGGAGGTGACTGGTATGTTAATTAATTTGATGTGGTAATCATTTCATAATGTACATATATTAGAACATCACGATGTACACCTTAAATGCACAAAACTTTTACTTATCAATTATACCTCTATAAAGCTTCTGCTGCTGCTGCTCTTGCTGCTAAGTCGCTTCAGTCATGTCGACTCTGTGCGACCCCATAGACGGCAGCCCACCGGGTTCCCCCGACCCTGGGATTCTCCAGGCAGGAACACTGGAGTGGGTTGCCATGGCCTTCTCCAAAGCATGAAAGTGAAAAGTGAAAGGGAAGTCGCTCAGTCGTGTCTGACTCTTAGCGACCCCATGGACTGAAGCCTACCAGGCTCCTCCACCCATGGGATTTTCCAGGCAAGAGGACTGGAGTGGGGTGCCATTGCCTTCTCCTCCATAAAGCCAGAAAACTTAAAATATTTGGAAAATGTTCCCTGTGGATTAATTAATAACACGGAACAAAAGAGTCAGAGTGAGGCAACATCTAGGTCATATCACTCCTAATAGGTTGTGGTAAAATCTTGCAGCTTTGGGAAAAGTCTTAATGGGGATGTTAGGCTTAGAAAAAAGGACAAAGAGCAATACTGTAGCAATTCTGCTGCTGCTGCTGCTAAGTCACTTTAGTTGTGTGTCTGACTCTGTGTGACCCCAGAGATTTGCAGACTGAAGAAGGATACCAACAAAGGAATGAAAGTATATACACTTTTAATATTCTATTTCTTCCTTTCACCTGAAGAATTGTTCCTGAAGCTAGTAATGATTTTACGTAATCTTCAAGGTTGAAGAATATAATCTATTGTCACTGAAATACAATGATATTGTCTATTAAGTTAATGGTGCTAACTTTGAGAATGATAACATTCTGCTATATTTCAGAAGCTAAAGAGTTGTTTATAAATAACTGGCAGTTTTGAATTATTTCACTTTAATGTACCTATTTGTCAAATCTCTCCTCTATAAGAGGTCACAGTCCCTCAGCTCAAGGTGTAAAACTGATTAGTATCCACAGAAAAATAAAAAATGTAGGACAGCAGATATGAGAGCAATATCCCCTGAAGCACAATGTATTAAGTGCCTTTATTAGTATGCATAAGCTAGACACTGAAAAAATATAATTTTGTCTTGATTTGCAGTGTACTTAAAACGACAAATAATTGATTCTCCCTTATAGATAACAATACTTAAAAAAAAAGTAATGTTGATTTAGTCAAAAGTAAATTCATGCTGATTACTGATTATATTGAGGGGCATAAAATTACTTGACTAGTGATTCAGCAAAGATAATATAAAACTAAGCATATATTAGCATATTTTAAAAATATGTTTGCCAAGAGAACTGATACAAATCCTCTCAAAATAGTTTGACATAATAGAACAGATATATAATCCATATTTTGAATTACTATTTGCTCACAAACAATACATTTAACATAATACCAACACTCAGAAACTGTGTATTAATATAAATAATAATAATAAAGAGAACACCATATAAAACAGTAGCAGTGATTTAAGACATAAATTTTAATAAATATTACAATCATATGTCAATTTTATTTGCTAGCAAATAAATAAATTTAAGATTTATTAAATTTATTAAATAAACAAATGAGCAAGGAGCTTGGTTGGCGACCTTTAGAATAAAAGAGTGAAAGTTAGAAAGTTAAGTGACTATCAAAGATTTTGTCACACTGCTTAAATTCTGTAAGTAAGGAGAAAAAGATCTTTAAAAAATTGTTGCTCCAGTTTTTGCACTGACATGTAAAGAGCTTAAAAGTCATCAATACTGTATTCATAATGAAAAGAAGAAAAAAAGAGGCTGAACAAAATAAAAATCATTAACTTTTCTTAGATTTATTAGAGAATTGAAGTAACAGGGCAAACCACTACTTTGAAAAATGGAGAGGGAGGAAAATACAAAGAGCCACAGTCATCATCAGCTTACCTGTAGCAGAAGTCACTGCGGCCAGCGATTGACAGAGATACTTAAACCGGTTTTGACAGATTGCTGGAGGATGACTGTTTTGGAGGCTGAGGACTACCCTGAGAATTAAAAATTTCTAGGGACCTAGTATTAGGGATCACTACCAGAAACCTCACAAGGTTCTCTTGACTGAGACTGGAGAAAAAAATCCTGTTGTGTCAAGTAGGAAGAACAGGAAAGTAATCATTTTAAAATATACTCACAACATTCTCGATAACCAGGGCATACTCTCAGTGGAATCTACTTTGCCAAACACTATGTGACCTGAGAAAAGGAAAGTGGACAATTCTATTTCCTTCTAGAAATAAAATATCTACAAATAAATGCTGGAGAGGCTGTGGAGAAAAGGGAACCCTCCTACACTGTTGGTGGGAACATAAGTTGATGCAGCCACTATGGAAAATGGTATGAAAGCTTCTCAAAAAGCTAAAAGTAGAGAGGCCATATGATCCAACAGTCCCACCCTTGGCATATATCTGGACAGTACTACAATTTTAAAAGATATATGCACCCCTTATGGCAGAAAGTGAAGAGGAACTAAAAAAGCCTCTTGACGAAAGTGAAAGAGGAGAGTAAAAAAAGTTGGCTTAAAGCTCAACATTCAGAAAATGAAGATTATGGCATCTGGTCCCATCACTTCATGGGAAATAGATGAGGAAACAGTGGGAACAGTGTTAGACTTTACTTTTCTGGGCTCAAAAATCACTGCAGATGGTGATTGCAGCCATGAAATTAAAAGATGCTTACTCCTTGGAAGGAAAGTATTAACCAACCTAGATAGCATATTCAAAAGCAGAGACATTACTTTGCCAACAAAGGTCCGTCTAGTCAAGGCTATGGTTTTTCCAGTGGTCATGTATGGATGTGAGAGTTGGACTGTGAAGAAAGCTGAGTGCCAAAGAATTGATGCTTTTGAACTGTGGTGTTGGAGAAGACTCTTGAGAGTCCCTTGGAGTGCAAGGAGATCCAACCAGTCCATCCTAAAGGAGATCAGTCCTGGGTGTCTTTGGAAGGAATGATGCTAAAGCTGAAACTCCAGTACTTTGGCCACCTCATGAGAAGAGTTAACTCATTGGAAAAGACTCTGATGCTGAGAGGGATTGGGGGCAGGAGGATAAGGGGTCAACAGAGGATGAGATGGCTGGATGGCATGACTTACTCGATGGACATGAGTTTTGAGTGAACTCCGGGAGTTGGTGATGGACAGGGAGGCCTGGCGTGCTGAGGTGCAAGGGGTCGCAAAGAGTTGGACATGACTGAGCAACTGAACTGAACCGAACTGATGTTCATAGAAGCGCGCCAGCTGGGACAGACTGTGCAAAAGCCTGGCCGAGAGGGGCTGCCCCTAGCCCAAGGTCAGGAGAGGTGACCAAGATTTTCAGGCTGCATTGGCACAGGAGTGGCCGAGAGGAGCTACCCCATGCCTGAGGTCAGGGGCGGTGGCCGAAAGGAGTCATGGCTGCATGGGCATAGGAGGGCTGAGAGGAGCTACTCCTCATTCAAGGTCAGGAGGGGCGGTGGTGAGGAGATACCCCTCATCCAAGGTAAGGAGCAGTGGCTGCACTTTGCTGGAGCAGCTGTAAAGAGACCCCATGACCAAATAAGAGAAACCCAAGTAAGACATTAGGTATTGTGAGAGGGCATCAGAGGGCAGACACACTGAAACCATAATCACAGACAACTAGCCAATCTGATCACACAGAACACAGCCTTGTCTAACTCAATGCGACTAAGCCATGCTGTGTGGGGCCACCCCAGACGGGTGGGTCATGGTGGAAAGGTCTGGCAGAATGTGGTCCACTGGAGAAGGGAATGGCAAACCACTTCCGTATTCTTGCCTTGAGAACCCCAGGAACACTATGAAAAGGCAAAATGATAGGATACTGAAAGGGGAACTCCCCGGGTCGGTAGGTGCCCAATATGCTACTGGAGACAGGTGGAGAAATAACTCAAGAAAGAATGAAGGGTTGGAGACAAAGAAAAAACAATACCCAGTTGTGGATGTGACTGGTGATAGAAGCAAGGTCCAATGCTGTAAAGAGCAATATTGTATAGGAACCTGGAATGTCAGGTCCATGAATCAAGGCACACTGGAAGTGGTCAAACAGGAGATGGCAAGAGTTAATGTCGACATTATAGGACTCAGCAAACTAAAATGGACTAGAAAGGGTGACTGTAACTCAGATGACCATTATATCTACTACTGTGGGCAGGAAACCCTTAGAAGAAATGGAGTAGCCATCATGGTCAACAAAAGAGTCCGAAATGCAGTACTTGGAGGCAATCTCAAAAATGACAGAATGATCTCTGTTCGTTTCCTGTTGAAAGGCAAACCATTCAGTATCAGAGTAATCCAAGTCTATGCCTCAATCAGTAATGCTGAAGAAGCTGATGTTGAATGGTTCTATGAAGACCTACAAGACCTTTTAGAAATAACACCCGAAAAAGATGTCCTTTTCATTATAGGGGATTGGAATGCAAAAGTACAAAGTCAAGAAACACCTGGAGTAACAGGCAAATTTAGCCTTGGAATATGGAATGAATCAGGGGAAATGCTAATAGAATTTGCCAAGAGAACACACTGGTTATAGCAAAAACCTTCTTCCAACAAAACAAGAGAAGCCTCTACACATGGACATCACCATATGGTCAAAACTGAAATCAGATAGATGATATTCTTTGCAGCCAAAGATGGAGAGGCTCTATACAGTCAGCAAAAACAAGACTGGGAGCTGACTGTGGATCAGATCATGAACTTCTTATCATCAAATTCAGACTTAAATTGAATAAAGTGGGGAAAAACACTAGACCATTCAGGTATGACTTAAATCAAATCCCTTATAATTATACAGTGGAAGTGAGAAATAAATTTAAGGGACTAGATCTGATAAGACAGAGTGCCTGATGAACTATGGATGGAGTTTTGTGAGATTGTACAGGAGACAGGGATCAAGACCATCCCTATGGAAAAGAAATGCAAAAAAGCAAAATGGCTGTCTGAGGAGGCCTTACAAATAGGCCTCTGAAAAGAAGAGAAGAGAAAAGCAAAGGAGAAAAGGAAAGATATAAGCATCTGAATTCAGAGTTCCAAAGAATAGCAAGGAGAGATAAGAAAGCCTTTCTCAGTGATCAATGCAAAGAAATAGAAGAAAACAACAGAATGGGAAAGACTAGAGACATCTTCAAGAAAATTATAGTTACCAAGGGAACATTTCATGCAAAGATGGGCTTGATAAAGGACATAAATGGTATAGATCTAACAGAAGAATACACAGAAGAACTGTACAAAAAAGAGCTTCACAACCCAGATAATCATGGTGGTGTGATCACTCACCTAGAGCCAGACATCCTGGAATGTGAAGTCAAGTGGGCCTTAGAAAGCATCACTACAAACAAAGCTAGTGGAGGTGGTGGAATTCCAGTTGAGCTATTCCAAATCCTAAAGATGATGCTGTGAAAGTGCTGCACTCAATATAAAAGCAAATTTGGAAAACTCAGCAGTGGCCACAGGACTGAAAAAGGTCAGTTTTCATTCTAATCCCAAAGAAAGGCAATGCCAAAGAATGCTCAAACTACTGCACGATTGCACTCATCTCACACGCTAGTAAATGCTCAAAAATCTCCAAGCCAGGCTTCAGCAGTATGTGATCCATGAACTTCCAGATTTTAAGCTGGTTTTAGAAAAGGCAGAGGAACCAGAGATCAAATTGCCAACATCCGCTGGATGAGGGAAAAAGCAAGAGAGTTCCAGAAAAACATCTATTTCTGCTTTATTGACTATGCCAAAAACTTTGACTGTGTGGATCACAATAAACTGGAAAATTCTGAAAGAGATGGGAATACCAGACCACCTGACCTTCCTCTTAAGAAACCTATATGCAGGTCAGGAAGCAACAGTTAGAACTGGACATGGAACAACAGACTGGTTCCAAATAGGAAACGGAGTATGTCAAAGCTGTGTATTGTCACCCTGCTTATTTAACTTCTATGCAGAGTACATCATGAGAAACACTGGGCTGGAAGAAGCACAAGCTGGAATCAAGATTGCCGGGAGAAATGTCAATAACCTCAGATATGCAGATGACACCACCCTTAGTAGCCAAGACAAGGAATCAACCTAAGTGTCTATGGATAGGTGAATGACTAAGGAAGAAGTTGCACATACATACAGTGGAATAGTACTTGGCCATGAAAATAAATTAAATAAAGCCATTTGCAGCAATGGGCTTCCCTGGTGGCTCAGCATTAAAGAATCTGCCTCCCAATGCAGGAGATTTAGGTTTAATTCCTGGGTAGGGAAGATCCCCTAGAGAAGGAAATACAACCCACTCCAGTATTCTTGCCTAGGAAATCCCATGAACAGAGGAGGCTGGTGGGCTACTGTACATAGGGTTGCAAAGAGTCAGACATGACTTAGCAACTAAACAACAACAAATTTGAAGCAACATGGATGGGCCTAGAGAATCTCATACTAAGTAAAGTAAGTCAGAACAGAAAGATAAATACTATATGATATTATTTACACATGGAATCTAAAATATGACACAAAAGAACATACCTACAAAATATAAACAGACTAGCAGACACAATAGCACCCCACTCCAGTACTTTTGCCTGGAAAATCCCGTGGACGGAGGAGCCTGGTGGGCTGCAGTTCATGGGGTCGCTAGAGTCGGACACGACTGAGCAACTTCCCTTTCACTTTTCACTTTCATGCATTGGAGAAGGAAATGGCAACCCACTCCAGTGTTCTTGCCTGGAGAATCCCAGGGATGGGGAAGCCTGGTGGGCTGCCGTCTATGGGATCGCACAGAGTCGGACACGACTGAAGCGACACAGCAGCAGCAGCAGCAGACACAGAGAACATACCTGTGGCTGCCAAGGGCAGAGAGTGGGAAGGGATGAAGTGGGAGTTTGGGATTAACAGATGTAAACTCATGTATATCAAATGGATAAATAACAAGGTCTTACTGTATTACACAGGGAACTATATTTAATACAGTTAAATATAAACTGTAATGGAAAAGAATTACAAAGAATGTGTATATAAATATATATATATGTATATGTATAACTACATCACTTTGCTATATAACAGAAATTAACACAGCATAAATTAACTACACTTCAATTTAAAAAATACTGTATTTGTCTAAGAAAATACAATATCATATCATTTTATATGTAGAATTTTTAAAAATATAGCAAGCTAGTGACTGTAACAAAAATATAAGCAGACTCACAGATCCAGAGAACGAACTAGTGGTTACCAGTGTGGGGATATAAATATAGGGATGGGAGAGTGAGAAGCACAAACTGTTGGTGTAAGATACCATCAAGGATATATTGTACAACACAGGGATTATAGCCAATATTTTGTAATAACTGTAAATGGAAAATAACATTCAAAATTTCCATAAAATTAAAAATTATAATAAATATTTTAAATAGATAAAGAAAGAATACATCTATGTTACTAGGTAGAATATTTGAAAATATTTATTCTATTAGATATGAGCTATACTATAATGAATGATTTAGGTCATACCTGAATGGTCTAGTGGTTTTCCCTACTTTCTTCAATTTCAGTCTGAATTTGGCAATAAGGAGTTCATGATCTGAGCCACAGTAAGCTCTTGGTCTTGTTTTTGTTGACTGTATAGAGCTTCTCCACCTTTGGCTGCAAAGAATATAATCAATCTGATTTCGGTGTTGACCATCTGGTATTGTCCATGTGTAGAGTTCTCTCTTGTGTTGTTGGAAGAGGGTGTTTGCTATGACCAATGCATTTTCTTGGCAAAACTCTATTAGTCATTGCCCTGCTTCATTCCGTATTCCAAGGCCAAATTTGCCTGTTCAACTCCAGGTGTTTCGTGACTTCCTACTTTTGCATTACAGTCCCATATGAAAAGGACATTTTTTTGGGTGTTAGTTCTAATAGGTCTTGTAGGTCTTCACAGAACTGTACAACTTCAGCTTCTTCAGCATTACTGGTTGGGGCATAGACTTGGATTATTCTGATATTGAATGGTTTACCTTGGAAACAAACAGAGATCATTCTGTCGTTTTTGAGATTGCATCCAAGTACTGCATTTCGAACTCTTTTGTTGACCATGATGGCTACTCCATTTCTTCTGAGGGATTCCTGCCCACAGTAGTAGATATAATGGTCATCTGAGTTAAATTCACCCATTCCAGTCCATTTTAGTTAGCTGATTCCTAGAATGTCAACGTTCACTCTTGCCATCTCTTGTTTTACCACTTCTAATTTGCCTTGATTCATGGACCTGACTTTCCAGGTTTCTATGCAGTATTGCTCTTTACAGCATCGGACCTGCTTCTATCACCAGTCATATCCACAACTGGGTATTGTTTTTGCTTTGGCTCCAACCCTTCATTCTTTCTGGAGTTATTTCTCCACCTATCTCCAGTAGCATATTGGGCACCTACTGACCTGGAGAAATTTGGAAAACTCAGCAAATTTGGAAAAAACTCAGCAAATTTGGAAAACTCAGCAGTGGCCACAGGACTGGAAAAGGTCAGTTTTCATTCCAATCCCAAAGAAAGGCAATGCCAAAGAATGCTCAAACTACCACATGATTGCACTCATCTCACACACTAGTAAATAATGCTCAAAACTCTCCAAGCCAGGCTTCAGCAATACCTGAACCATGAACGTCCAGATGTTCAAGCTAGAGATCAAATTGCCAACATCTGCTAGATCATCGAAAAAGCAAGAGAGTTCCAGAAAAACATCTATTTCTGCTTTATTGACTATGCCAAAGCCTTTGACTGTGTGGATCACAATAAACTGTGGAAAATTCTGAAAGAGATGGCAATACCAGAACACTCACCTGCCTCTTGAGAAATTTGTATGCAGGTCAGGAAGCAACAGTTAGAACTGGACATGGAACAACAGACTGGTTCCAAATAGGTAAAGGAGTATGTCAAGGCTGTATATTGTCACCCCGCTATTTAACATATGCAGAGTACATCATGAGAAATGCTGGGCTGGAAGAAGCTAGAATCAAGATTTCTGGGAGAAATATCAATAACCGCAGATATGCAGATGACACCACCTTTATGGTAAAAAGTGAAGAGGAACTAAAAAACCTCTTGATGAAGGTGAAAGAGGAGAGTGAAAAAGTTGGCTTAAAACTCAACATTCAGAAAACGAAGATCACGGCATCTGGTCCCATCACTTCATGGGAAATAGATGGGGAAACAGTGGGAACAGTGTCAGACTTTCTTTTTTGGGGCTCCAAAATCACTGCAGATGGTGACTTCAGCCATGAAATTAAAAGACTCTTACTCCTTGGAAGGAAAGTTATGACCAACCTAGATAGCATATTAAGAAGCAGAGACATCACTTTGCCAACAAAGGTTCGTCTAGTCAAGGCTATGGTTTTTCCTGTGGTCATGTATGGATGTGAGAGTTGGACTGTGACGAAGGCTGAGCGCCAAAGAATTGATGCTTTTGAACTGTGGTGTTGGAGAAGACTCTTGAGAGTCCCTTGGACTGCAAGGAGATCCAACCAGTCCATTCTGAAGGAGATCAGCCCTGGGATTTCTTTGGAAGGAATGATGCTAAAGCTGAAACTCCAGTACTTTGGCCACCTCATGCGAAGAGTTGACTCATTGGAAAAGACTCTGATGCTGGGAGGGATTGGGGGCAGGAGGAGAAGTGGACGACAGAGGATGAGATGGCTGGATGGCATCACTGACTCAATGGATGTGAATCTGAGTGAACTCCCGGAGTTGATGATGGACAGGGAGTTCCAGCGCGCTGCGATTCATGGGTTCACAAAGAGTCAGACACGACTGTGCAACTGAACTGAACTGATAGTATAATGATATATGTTATACATCTCCGTTGCAAATTTCTTAGTTTTCCATTGATACTTTTGTTCCTTTACCCTTTGAAAAAGAATTTATTAGTTGAAAAAGACAGGACAGATTACTAAGTTTCAAGGGAAGAACCAGAAGACACACCCTTCCACCAAGTCCATCAGAAATGGTATAATGAGAGGGGCACTATCATTACTAAGGTCCCTGGTAACTTCCCTCTGCAGGTTAGGGGTGAGTGAAGAAGGTGTTACAAAGCTAGGCTTGTTAACATCATTAGGAATGATGGAACCTGGAGCAGTGGAAGTCAAGTATTAGTTCCTAGCTACTAGGAGCAATCCAGAGTGTTGTGATTATCATAGTATGCAAAGGGGCTTGATCTGCACAAAGTTGTGAAGGCTACATCTCTAAGAACAAAGTAGGTGGGCAGGCAATGATAGTTACTCTGTGTGTGTGTGTGTGTGTGTGTGTAACCTACATCTATCAAAATCACTTGGGAGGCTTGATAAAATAGAGAAATATACATCACTGTGCTCTACCCTAGAGTTTCTAATTCAACAGATCTCGGATGGTGGAGAGCAGCACACACAAACACACAGTCAACACAAGGACAGAAGCAGTCTTCACTTAACATGGATCTGAAGTGTGTGAATCTCAGTTACCAGAGTTTAAATAATTCTGTCTCCCCCCCTCAACATCTACACTCAAATTTCAGATACTACAGTTCCATTGAGAAAGTACTAGTGTCACTTCTAGGTCCCCAGTCTTCAAATCTCACATGAGTAACAGATAAACACCGTGATTAGTGACCAATCACTTTACTTCTCTCAGAGTCTGTGAATGCACTTTCATCATCAAAACCACACATAAATAGCAATGCATGTAACTGTGGTTCCTGCTTATTCCCCACTGAATGGCTCCTATGATCATGACATGTGGTCCCTTCACTCACTTTGTGGCAAATAGATGGGGAATATGTGGAAACAGTGACAGATTTTCTTTTCTTGGGCCCCCAAAATCACAGCAGATGGTGACTATAGCTATGAAATTAATAGACACCTGCTCTTTGGAAGGAAAGCTGTGTAAAACCTAGACATCACATTAAAAAGCAGAGATAGCATTTAGCCAACAAAGTCCATATAGTCAAAGCTATGGTTTTTTCAGTAGTCATGTATGGATGTGAGAGCTAGACCATAAAGAAGGCTGAGCACCAAAGAATTTATGTTTTCAAATTGGGGAGCTAGAGAAGACTCTTGAGAGTCCTTTGGACAGCAAGGAAGTCAAACTAGATAATCCTAAAGGAAATCAATACTGAAGCTGAAGCTCCAATACTTTGGCCACCTGATGCATAGAGCCAATTCATTGGAAAAGATCCTGATGCTGAAAGAGACTGAGGGCAGAAGGAGAAGGGAGTGACAGAGGATAAGATATTTGGAGGCATCACTGACTCAATGGACATGACTTTGAGCAAACTGGGGGACATATTGAAGGATAGGGAAGCCTGGTGTCCTGTCCTGTAGTCCATGGGGTTGTTGAGTTGAACATGACTTAGTGACTGAACAACAAGCCCCTATCATGTATATAATAATCCAGAATCAAAAGAGGGAAGTAGCCAATAAAAAAAGAAAAGGTGATTATTCTGGAAATGAAATTCAAATCAGATGAACTGAATTTAGAGAAGAAACAAATGACTGTCAGAATGTTGGGCTATCACAATTGAAGAAACTCTGGATATGCAGCCAGTAGACTGGAGTGAAGATAAACTTATCAGTCTAAAAAATATGGTAATGATGAAAAGGATAAAGAAGTTCCAGAGGAAATGACACCAGCCAAAAAAACGTCATTAAAGGAACTATAGGAAATATTTCATGACACTGAAAGTGCAAACGATAAAATACTGAAAGCTGACCCAAACACAGGAAGAAGCATGTCACTTCCTCATGACATAAAAAATGTTTGTTCCAAACTGTAGATTATACAATGAGAAAAAGGCAACCACTGTTCAATGTATTCTTGATCATTTTTCTGCAAAGTAAGACATGTTAATTCTGATATTTTAAATTACAATGTAGTAAATGAATATTGGGCTTCCCAGGTGGCAAAATGGTAAAGAATCTGCCTGCCAATGCAGGAAATGCAAGTGACGAAGGTTTGATCCCTGGTTCAGCAAGATCCCATGGAGTAGGAAATGGCACCCACTCCAGTATTATTGTCTGGAAAATTCCACAATCCATGGGATCTCAAAGAGTCAGATATGACTGAGTGACTGAGAACAAATAAACATTAGGTTTTCAGTCTTTTTTCCATTTCCTTAAAAACACAACTGAGGGTAAGAAAAAATTAAAGTTTGAAAAATGATCTTAGCGTTTATGGAAAATCATATTTTCTATTGATTCAATTAAGAATACTTTGTATGATTTCAGCTTATAAATTTATTTTTATGGTCTTGCATTACTCTGCAAAGAAAGGACTCCATGAGTGTGCATGTGTTTGTGGGTGTTCTATACAAAACATGAATAAATAAGCACATAGCTATAAGTGATTGTGAACGCAGGAACCTACAGAGGAAGGACCAACAACACCAAGGCATGTGTATAGTATAATCATTCCTCTGATCTTTTTCCTAAAAGGATAAAATCCAGTTCACATACAATGGGAAAAGAGAAACCCCAGAAATTTCAGTGACTGTTGGCTACAGGTTATAATGTGATATTTATGCCAGATACCTAGAGCATCACCATGGTCCCTCTTTTAGAAAACGAACAGAAACTAGATAATGGACATCCAAGTCAGAATCTGGTTTACAGTTGTTACTTTTTCCATCTACCCACCCAGGGTCATTTATCTACCCTGTGCTAAGCTGTGTCCAACTCTTTGTGACCCTATGCACTGAAGCCCACCAGACTCTTCTGTCCAAGGGATTCTCCAGGCAAGAATACTGGAGTGGGTTGCCGTGCTGTCCTCCAGGGGATCTTCCAGACCCACAAATCAAACTTGCATCTCTTACATCTCCTGCAGTGGCAGATGGGTTCTTTAACCATTAGCACCAGTGGGTAAGCCACTTTATCAATGCCATGTGTGTATAATTGAAACCTATATACTTGGAAGTTGGAAAAACACCCATAAAAGTCTTTGGACTAATGGGCAAAAGCTATTACAGGAAGAAAACCTCTGTAGTAAACCACATCATCATCATTATATCCAGGGAAATAGAAGATACTAATGATACCTTAAAAATCTAAAGGGGGTGGGAGTAGTCATATTTCATACAAATCACACACAAAAAAACTATGTTGTATAGTTCAGGCAGGTCTTAACACAAGAACTGTAGAATACCACAGTCTCAAGCAAGCCATAGACACAGTTGTGCCCACCATCCATGAGATAGAATTTTTGCAAGAATAGATTGAAAATTTAGGTATATAATATGCAGTCATTGATTTGTCAAATGTATTCTTTTATATACCACCCTCTCAAAAAAAAAAAAGGAAAGAAAAAAAAAAAAAAGAAAGATCAGAAATAGTTCAAATTCACATGGAATGGCAAAAACATAATTTGTTCCAGGTCTATGTTAATGTTCTCATTTTCTGCCATAATATAGTCTTCAGAAAATTGAGCTATCTGAATACCCTGAAAAGCATTAAAGAAATTCATTACCTCAAGATATCTGCAGACAGGGAAACTAAATAGGAGGTTAACACATTGTAGGTTTCAGTAACAGCCATGTGCTCTAGAAGGTATAAGCAAACCTTATGAAGAATCAGAGAACAGTTCCTTCAGTAAGTTTTCTAGGGATCTAGGGAAGGGGTCCGGAGAAGGCAATGGCACCCCACTCCAGTACTCTTGCCTGGAAAATCCTATGGACGGAGGAGCCTGGTAGGCTGCAGTCCATGGGGTCGCTAAGAGTCGGACACGACTGAGCAACTTCACTTTCACTTTTCATTTTTCACTTTCATGCATTGGAGAAGGAAATGGCAACCCACTCCAGTGTTCTTGCCTGGAGAATCCCAGGGACAGAGGAGCCTGGTAGGAGGCCATCTATGGGGTTGCACAGAGTTGGACACTACTGAAGCGACCTAGGCAGCAGTGGCAGCAGCAGCAGGGAAGGGGTCATACCAGGCTAATTCCCTCAAAACTAAAAGGTATACAGCTACAACTTGAATTTTCTGCCATAACAAGGGACCACTATAGCAGGTAAGCCATTTCTCTCACCTGAGAATAAGTCACCAACCCATATACCCAATGAAAAGAGGCCAAAAATTTGAATAGGGACTGTGGCTCAAATCATGAACTTCTTTCTTATTACCAAATTCAGACTTAAAATGAAGAAAGTAGGGAAAACCACTAGATCATTCAGGTGTAACCTAAATCACATCCCTTATGATTATACACTGGAAGTGAGAAATAGATTCAAGAGATTAGAATTGATAGAGTGCCTGAAGAGCAATAGATGGAAGTGACATTGCACAGGAGGCAGTGATCAAAACCATCTTCAAGAAAAAATTGCAAAACAGCAAAATGCTTGTCTGAGGAGGCCTTACAAATAGCTGTAAAAAGACAAGTGAAAGGCAAAGGAGAAAAGGAAAGATGTATCCATCTGAATGCAGAGCTCCAAAGAATAACAAGGAGAGAAAAAAGTCTTCCTTAGTGATCAATACAAAGAAATATAGGAAAACAATAGGATGGGTAAGACTAAGAGATCTCTTCAAGAAAATTAGAGACACCAAGGGAACATTTCATGCAAAGATGGGCTCAATAAAGGACAGAAATAGTATGGACCTGACAGAGCACAAGATATTAAGAAGAGTTGGCAAGAATACACAGAAAAACTACACAAAAAAGATCTTCATGACCCAGATAATCATGATGGTGTGATCACTCACCTAGATCCAAATATCGTGGAATGTGCAGTAAAGTGGGCCTTAGGAAGCATCCCTAAAAACAAAGCTTTTGGAGGTGATGGAATTCCAGTTGAGATATTTCAAATCCTATAAGATGATGCTGTGAAAATGCTGCATGCAATATGCCAGCAAATTTGGAAAATGCAGCAGTGGCCACAGGCCTGAAAAAGGTCAGTTTTCATTCCAATCCCTAAGAAAGGCAATGCCAAAGAATGCTCAAACTACAACACAATTGCACTCATCTCACACGCTAGCAAAGTAATTCTCAAAATTCTCCAAGATAGGCTTCAATAGTACATGAAGCACGAACTTTCAGATGTTCAAGCTGGATTTAGAAAAGGCAGAGGAACCAGAGATCAAATTACCAACAACTGTTGGATCATCAAAAAAGCCAGAGAGTTCCAGAAAAGCATCTATTTCTGCTTTCTTGACTATACCAAAGCCTCTGACTGTGTGGATCAAAAACAAACTGTGGAACATTCTTAAAGAGATGGGAACACCTGACCACCATACCTGCCTCCTTAGGCATCTGTATGCAGGTCAAGAAGCTACAGTAGAACTGGACATGGAACCACAGAATGGTTCCAAATCAGAAAATGAGCATGTCAAGGCTGTATATTGTCACCCTGCTTATTTAACTTAAATGCAGAGTACATCATGAAAAATGCTGGACTGGATGAAGCAAAAGCTAGAATCAAGATTGCTGTGAGGAATATTAATAACTGCAGATATGCAGATGACACCATACTTACAGCAGAAAAAAGAACTAAAGATCCTCTTGATGAAAGTGTAAGGGGAGAGTGAAAAAGTTGTCTTAAGCTCAACATTCAGAAAACTAAAATCATTACATCTTGTACCACTACTTCATGGCAAATAGATGGGGAAACAATGGAAACAGTGACAGACTTTCTTTTGGGGGGCTCCAAAATCACTACAGATGGTGACTGCAGCCATGAAATTAAAAGACACTTGCTCTTTGGAAGCAAAGTTATGACCAACCTAGACAGCACAATAAAAAGCAGAGACATTACTTTGCCAACAAGGTCCATCTAGTCCATCTATGGTTTTTCCAGTAGTCATGTATGGATGTGAGAGCTGGACTATAAAGAAAGCTGAGCGCTGAAGAATTGATGCTTTTGAACTGTGGTGTTGGGGAAGACTCTTGAGAACCCCTTGGACAGGAAGGAGATCAAACCAGTCCATCCTAAAGTAAATCAGTCCTGAATATTCATCGAAAGGACTGATGTTGAAGCTGCAACTCCAAGACAACAGCCACCTGAAGGGAAGAAGTGACTCATTGGAAAAGACCCTGATTCTGGGAATGATTGAAGGCGGGCAGAGAAGGGGTCAACAGACAGTGAGATAGTAGATGGCATCATTGACTCAATGGATGTGGATTTGAGTCAGCTCGGAAGTTGGTAATGGACAGGGAAGCCTGGTGTGCTGCAGTCCATGGGGTCGCAAAGAGTCCAATATGACTGAGTGACTGAACGGAACTGAACTGACTAAAACACAAAAGGGCTCTATAGTAGCTTCAGATTTTGATGCATGCAGTCCTGAAATCTGCAACTTAAAATCTTCAGAATTTATAGTGTTGGTTGTAGAGAAATTTTCAGTGAGGAGTTTATGTACTATTGGAAGAATTATAACATAACCCCTACCTTTCAGTTCTGAAACAAGGCCATATTATTTGCATGACAGAATTGCCCTTTTACCTCTTGCTGATGTGTAATTTGTTAATTTTCAGCCCCAGACATCAAATGTAAGAGGACAGAGGAAAAATTTTGTTCCCCAACAGCCTTAATCCTGACTGAGAAAAGTATGGCACCAGAGATTCGGACCCCTCAAAAGAATGAGGCAGTTTAGAATAGATGGTTACAAAAGGTCATGAGGAATGCCCATTGTTTCTTAAGATTACCTCATCTTGTAAGTTTCCTGTCAGCATAAAAACCCAACTGGAACATAGGAGGAACTATACTCATATTGCGCATGTGATAGTAAAGTCATGGGTGACATGATTTTGTGACAATGTCTGTTTTGTTGTGCTGTTGACTTCTCACTAGTGATAAGAGCTGCAAAACTTTGGGGGAGAAGTTTTATGACAATCTAGTTCTTTTGGGAGGCTCAGCTTTTAGGCCAATAAGGTACTTTGATTATGATGCCTCAGTGCTGGTTCATCAGTTGTAACAAATATACCACTCTGGTGGGAGAATGCTAATAATGGAGGAGGATATTTGTAAGCAGCTCTTTGCAGGAAACCACCCTCAGCAGGGAATCCGTTTTCTTGCCAATTTAAGGCAAGCTACATTGTAAGTATTAAACCAGGCACCACCACCCTCACCCCCTCAACACACACAGTCTCTACTCCTTTTTGGCCCTAGCAAACCTTTCAGATCTTTTGATCTTGCCTAACCTGTTGGCTCTTTCTGTAGATCAAAGACGTGGAAATAAAGGACAAGTAATTAACAGATGATCGATCTCTTTCCTAGATTCCCCTTCAGTAACCTTGCAATCAAATTGTGTGAATAAACTGTGTGAACAAGATGGCATATAAAGAAAGAAGTCAACAAGCCTGCATGCACTGGGGGATGGTGATGACTCTGACCCCCATCTCAAAGATTAACAGAGATTATTTCCCTTTCTCCCTTCAGAAAACTCATGGCTGGGCAGAATCTTTGCAAACAGTTTTTGGAGAACAATGAGTCCACTATTTCCCAAGTTTGCCAACATTCTGATTAAAAGCAACTTTCCTTTCTATCAACAATTGCCCCTTGGGTATTGATTTAAGAGCAGCTGGCAACTGGACCTGAGTTCACTAATATATGCATATATGACTGTAGGATGTAAATGGGATATCTCTTTACATTCCCTTTAATTTTTCTGTGAAATGAAAACTCCTTTAAAAATATTTAAAGAAAGAGTAAAAAAAATAGTAAATCTAAGTAGCACTATGAAGTGAACTGCATCAACAATGGGGATGTATTATTCAAATATCCCTTCAAAAAAGAACTTGCCATTCAACTTCAGGGAGTGCAGTTAGCCTACAAATTTCAGCTATGCTGTCTTTAGGATCTGCCTCAGCATTTACACTGAAACCTTGTTATTTCCAGGCTACCCCTAGACAATGACTGAGAATGAGGGCTTGGCCATTTCTGTACACTCCTAATCTCAGTTTTCTTCACTGAACACTTAATTGGACTCAAGGTACAACAGACAAGATGGACATAAGAAGTAGATGGATGGATGGTAAACAACTTGGAGTTGGAAGCAAAAATTATTTTTGAAAACTAATCATGAATATGGTTTATATATAAGAACCTAAGAAAATATTGAGAATTACAAGCCCCAAGTACAATAGTTGGAAGGCTGGAGGAGTTGAATTTAAATCAGGAAAAAGGGCTGAACATAAAGGAACAATTAGCCTACTGAGTCTTCTCCACAAAACCTTCCAGCCATGTATTCAATTCTTTCCAACAAATGGAGGATGCATATCTGGATAAACTGACACATAGAGAAACTAAAATCTGACTCACCACATAGATTGGTGAGCAAAGGAGTAGCGCTAATATATAATCCATTTACACAAACTATAATGACTGATATTCAAATAAAAAATAATAAATTTTATAGTATAATTTTGCTAATAAGAAGAATGAAATTCTTTTTCAAAGAATTTATGGGTTGAATTCTGTTCTCTAAAAATTTTTATGTTGAAGTCCTAAACATCAGAATGTGGGCTCATTTGATGATCATGTCTTCACAGAAGTAATCAAGCTAAAATAAGTTCACTGGGATGGGCCCTATTCAGTATAATTGATGTCATTATAAAATGAAAAAAAATGGAGACAGATATGCACACAAGGTAAATGCCATCATTTACCTTGATCATTACTATGATCATCAGTCAGAGATTGGGACAATGTGTCAACAAGTGGAGGGACTCTGAAGACCACTACTAAATCACTCAGAAGACAGACTGAAAACAGATTCTTCCCTATCCCTCAGAAAGAAACACATGAGAAAGCCTTGACTTGAACTACTACCCTTCAGATCTGTGAGACAACAAAACTGTTGTTTAAAGCCATCAGATTGTCATAATTATTATGGTGCCCTAGCAAACTAAAATAGGGAATAAATAATATTTCACTTAATTAAAATTCAAAGTTAGTATTACTTATCATCGAAAAATTCCAAATGCTCATCTGTTAATGATGGGATGTGATGAGATATTTGTATTTCATCTTTGAAAATGTCTTTTCACTATGATAGGTATTGACAAATATTGATAGAAATCAATGAGCATATGATTTTAATTGAGATTATTCAAGGCTTAAAGGAAATACCAAATTCTCTTACATTTTTCTATTGATATTTGCCTCAGTATATGATTATTTTGCAGATTAATCACTTCCAATTGCAGGTTGGGTGAAAGGTCTTCAATTGAATAAATATATCTTGAAATATGAAATTTTCCTTTGCATTTCTACTGAGGTCTGAAAAAAAAAGCTGCTAGAACTGTGGTTTGAGCTCAGAAAATACATCTGCTGCAAACTGGAGTGGGAGGGGTGGTGGTGCTCTCACTTTATACCTTACCTTTGAGAGTACAGCAAGTATATAGAGCAGTTTAATATTACTGGTGGTTTGAACAATATTAGTTTTCATCTAAATGTCAACATAGTATATATTTCGCATATCAGCACTTTTTTGCCTTGCAAATTTAGGTTAAATGCATTTAAAGAACATTATCAAGAATGTGAGCTTCCCAGGTGGTGCTTGTAAAAATCATACCTGCCAATACAGGAAACATAAGACATATGGGTTCTATGCCTGTGTCAGGAAGAACCCCTGGAGCAGGGCATGGCAACCAATTCCAGTAATTTTGCCTGGAGCATTCCATGGAAAAAGGAGCCTGGGGGGTTAAAGTCTATATAGTCATAAAGAATCAGACAGGAATGAAGTGACTCAGCACACACTCATCTCACATCTTTAGCAAAAGCTAATTTCCAGAGCTACTCAATGTTAATAGCAGTTGAGAATAATTTTCTTTTATAAAAATGTCAATGTCAGCCATGAGCCCAGAGAGGTGCAATTAAATTATAGCACCTACTCCTTTAAAGACCTATAACTAAGTTGAAATATTTAACTTTTATTTCTGATAAAAATGCATGCAAGTAATGTTGGTTAAGCTCATAAGACCAAATAAAGATCAGTATGGAATACTGTTTTAACCATATAAGAGATTCAAAACAGAAGATATTAAGAAGAGCTGGCAAGAATACACAGAACTGTACAAAAAAGATTGTCATGACCCAGGTAATTATGATGGTGTGATCACTCACCTAGAGCCAGATATCCTGGAATGTGAAGTCAAGTGGGCCTTAGGAAGCATCACTATGGACAAAGCTAGTGCAGGTGATGGTATTCCAGTTGAGTTATTTTAAATCCTAAAAGATGATGCTGCGAAAGTGCTACACTAAATATGCCAGCACATTTGGAAAACACAGCAGTGGCCACAGGACTGAAAAAGGTCAGTTTTCATTCCAATCCTAAAGAAAGGCAATGCCAAAGAATGCTCAAACTACAACACAATTGCACTCATCTCACACGCTAGCAAAGTAATTCTCAAAATTCTCCAAGGCAGGCTTCAGCAATATGTGAACCATGAACTTCCAGATGTTCAAGCTGGATTTAGAAAAGGCAGAGGAACCACAGATCAAATTGCCAACATCTGCTGGATCATCGAAAAAGCAAGAGAGTTCCAGAAAAACATCTATTTCTGCTTTATTGACTATGCCAAAACTTTGACTGCATGGATCACAATAAACTTTGGAAAATTCTGAAAGAGATCGGAATACCAGAATACCTGACCTGCCTCTTGAGAAATCTGTATGCAGGTCAGGAAGCAACAGTTAGCACTAGACATGGAACAAAGATTGGTTCCAAACCGGCTCTATATTGTCACCCTGCTTATTTAACTTTTATGCAGAGTACATCATGAGAAATGCTGGGCTGGATGAAGCACAAGCTGGAATCAAGATTCCTGGGAAAAATATCAATAACCTCAGATATTCACATGACACCACTCTTATGGCAGAAAGCAAAGAACTAAAGAGCCTCTTGATGAAAGTGAAAGAGGAGAGTGAAAACTTTGGCTTAAAGCTCAACATTCAGAAAGCTAAGATCAAGGCATCTGGCCCCATCACTTCATGGCAAATAGATGGGGAAACAGTGGCAGACTTTATTTTGGGGGGCTTCCAAATCACTGCAGATGGTGATTGCAGCCATGAAATTAAAAGACACTTACTCCTTGAAAGGAAAGTTATGACTAACCTAGACAGCATATTCAAAACCAGAGACATCAGTTTTCCAAAAAAGGTCTGTCTAGTCAAGGCTATGGTTTTTCCAGTAGTCGTGTATGGATGTGAGAGTTGGACTGTAAAGAAAGCTGAATGATGAAGAATTGATGCTTTTGAATTGTGGTATTGGAGAAGATTCTTGAGAGTCCCTTGGACTGCAATGAGATCCAACCAGTCCATCCTAAAGGAAATCAGTCCTGAATATTCATTGGAAGGACTGATGCTGAAGCTGAAACTCCAATACTTTGGCCACCTGATGCAAACAGCTGACTCATTTGAAAAGACCTGGATGCTGGGAAAGATTGAAGGCAGGATGATAAGGGGATGACTAAAGATGAGATGGTTGGATGGCATCACTGACTCAATGGAGATGAGTTTGAGTAATCTCTGGGGGTTGGTGATGGACAGGGAGGCCTGCCGTGCTCTGGTCCATGGGGTCGCGAAAAGTCGGTCATGACTGAGTGACTGAGCTGAACTGGACTGAACTGAGATTCAAATAATTATTGCAAATTTACCTGCTACTAAAATAAATAAATAAATAAAAACATAATGATAAGCATTAAGTTCTTACAAGCTTTTAATATTTGTCCAATCACACCTTTTTCTCTTCCACATATATTTATATGCCCTTTATTTGTAATACATCTTAGTGAAATCCATTTCTGGTTGAACTAAATTTATGTTTTTATCAATTCTTGGCTGTGGCTATACCACACAAGCTATTCATAGAAGTTAATTCTTCAGTCACTTCAAGCTCAGCTTTGGCTTCTCAAATAAACAAACAACTAAATAGTATTGGTAATATCTGTCAATTCACCAAGAGCCAAAGAAAAATAGGAAATCTTGTTTTTTAATTTATTATTGATATTTCTCCTGATGTCCTAGACTTGTAAATCCATTGGTACAACTGAAGGTTAACAGTCTTAAGTTTATTTTCTCTGAATACATTTCTTCAGCCTCTGTAGTCAAACATGATTTAATTAAGTCACCATAGGTAAATAGCTTTCCCTTCTTGGCTAACAAATGAATAACCTGGAAACTTACTTTTGTTGTAGCCTCATTTTGACCTATGTGTGTGTGTATGTGTGTGTATATGTGTAAAAATTCCATGGTGATAAAATATTCTACTTTAATATTTCTATTTTTACAACTAATTTTTGCAAGTTGGTGAATCTTTATATATATATATTGTATTATTTTAGTCCAACCAGAGTATAGATGCATAACTAAAATGTCTTGCCATATAATCATGTAAGAAAATTATCTAAACCCCTTAAAAGCATGGCATTTGGATTGTACATTTCCTTTTTGTTTTTATGCAATAGATATTGACTAATAACAAACACAAAGAAAATACACTGTATTATCATGTTACGCATGACAGTTTAAATTGTGTCAACTTACAACTACATCGCTGTAGTTTGTAATAAGCCCAATATCAGTATAAACCAACGAGAGGTTAAATACAATCTCAGTCACAACTATTCAACTAGTACAACTGATTGTATAGAATAAAAGTAACCAGAGACAATACACAATCAAATAAATTGGCTAGATTACAATAAATGCTTATTTATAGACAATGAAGTTTGCACTTTATATATAATTTTCATGTGCCAAAAATAGCCTTTTAAAAAATCATTAGAAGATGTAAAAACCATTCTTAACTAATGGTCAGTACAAAAATACATGGTGAACAGACCTTGCTGATCTCTGATCTCTACAATGTAAAGTTAAATTCTTAGCCCCTTTCTGACACTCAGCAGAACAGCTGTTCTTGTAAATTGTATGTAGAACTTTAAAATATTTCTCTTTGGGACCACTCTTTTTCTATGCATCTCAGCAGTGTGAGGGCTGCCCAACAGTCAAATATCTAAGCGCCCTCTTAGCATTCTTCACATAAGGCAGACACATAAACTCAGAGCTTCCATTCACCATTTTATGAATTGGTAACCAAAAAAAATTTGTTTTATCATGAAATAAACAATAATCAGGAAACAAATATTCGAAGGAAAATATAGGCAAGAAAACCTCCTAGAAAGTAAAGTATTGTGGGAAAGAGGTCAAGGAGAGAATCATTTCAGGAGATCCAATATTCAACCAACAAAAGTTGGACAAAGGAAGAGAAGCTGGAGTGAAGAAATGCACCACAGAAATAATAGATACAATTCATAAGAACCAAATTTCATAGGTGTCCATTCCAAGAAGGACCATGCTACTTTTAATATGATAATGAGAAATATCAAATCTATATTAAAATGTATATAATCAAATATATACAGGAAATCTAAAGCTTGCAATGAGGAAACTGGGACAAAAACAAAATGAGAAGAATACAAAGAAAAAAAAAACAATATATTTGCTTGCAAATAACTGATTTAAAAGGCATAAATCTTTGCCAAAACAAAATATGAAATAAAACAATGGGTAAATATTTCACATTTTTGAGGAAAAATTATTTCCAACCAGGTAATCTGTAATTAAGGAACTTTACAATTTACATGTACAGATGTGAGAGCTGGAATGAAAGAAGGCTGAGAGTCAAAGAATTGATGTTTTCAAATTGTGGTGCTAGAGAAGATTCTTGGTAGTCCCTTGGACAGCAAGGAGATTAAACTAGTCAATACTAATGGAAATCAACTCTGAATATTCATTGGAAGGACTGATGCTGAAGCTTCAATACTTTGGCCACCTGATGCTAAGAACTGACTCATTGGAAAAGACCCTGATGCTGGGAAGATTGAGGACAGGAGGAGAAGGAAGTGACAGATAATGAGATGTTTGGGTGGCATCATCGACTCAACAGACACGAGTTTGAGAAAACTGGGGGAGATAGTGAAGGATAGGGAAGCATGGCATGCTGCAGTCCATGCAGTCACAAAGAGCCAGACACAGCTTAGTGACTGAACAACAACAATTTGCAAGATACTGTCTGTGTTTCCTTTGAAAGGAAGCCATGGGATGCTCAAAATGAATAAACAAACCAACAAAATTAAAGGTGAGATATGAGATCCAGTTAATGAAGAATTTAACACAGAACAAAGAAAATGGTAGAAGAAATATCTAAGTTATCTTCTATTGAATAGATATAGTAAAAAAAAGAAGAAAAAAAGTTCTGAATGGAAGAAAAAAATCAGGATCCTTGACAGATATCTCCAGCAAGAGTATACTGAAATTAATAATTTATACATTTTACTGTATTGAAATAAGCTTACAGGTGAAGAATTTTTAGGATTATCTATATAAGAAGAATTAAATACTAAAGAACATCAATAAACAACCATGTATTAATGCTAACAGTTGGGGGTGATGGCAAACCCAATGGAAAAGTAACTATAGCATTGTATGGTACTGATAGCAGTGCTTATGTAGTCATCAAGTATAGATACCAAATTATGATATATTTTTTACTGAGAGCTTTGGAGGGGAGAGAAAATTGACTGGAGCAGGGAGGGACTGTAACAGAGACTGATTACATTTTACCATAGGTGAAAATCACTAAATATTGTGCAAAGCTGGAAAAAATGAATTAAAGAATCAACAGAATACATGTATCATATAGAATTATGTAAGGTAAATTTAAAATGTATATTGAAAGATTTTAAAGTGGTTGCCTATGGAGAGTAAAGGACCAGACTGGAGACTTTCAAAACTATATGCTAGATTGATTTTCATCTCCTTGAAATGCTTTAATTCAGGATTCATATCATCCAGACCTAGAGGCTCCGACTGATTGCCAGGGAGCTTGCCCTGAATTTAGCCTTCTTTCCTCAGGTCTCACTACTGGTTATTTTAATATAGATGGTCCTTACATCACAATAGGGAAAAAAATGGTATGGTGCATTCCAAAATTCATGTATTTCTAAAATATATGCTTATCCTTAAAATTTCTCAATGACACAACAGATATAACATTTTAGGAAGTAATTTGTCATCAACTATAAGGTATATTTTTCTTTCCACACAGATATCATAAGGTTAAATCAAATAAAATATTCTATATACATATATGACAAAATGTCGTATTACAAATCACTCAGATATTGAACTGACTGTAACTGTTACTACTTGAAAGAAGGTGTAACTATTCCATTAGTAGTTATCTATTGTTACATAATGAATTACTCCAAAATGTAGTTGAGTAAAAAAAAAAAAAAAATGGCTTAATGAAACTGAGTCATGCCGAATGGGGCCACCCAAGACGGACTGGTCATGGTGGAGAATTCTGACAAAATATGGTCCACTGGAGAAGGGAATGGCAAACCACTTCACTATTCTTGCCTTGAGTACCCCATAAAGAGTATGAAAAGGCAAAAAGATAGGACACTGAAAGATGAACTCCCCAGGTCAGTAGGTGCCCAATATGCTACTGGAGATCAGTGGAGAAATAACTCCAGAAAGAATGAAGGGATGGAGCCAAAGCAAAAACAACTCAGTTGGTAATGGAAGCAAGGTCCAATGCTGTAAAGAGCAATACTGCATAGGAACCTGGAATGTTAGGTCCATGAATCAAGGCAAATTGGAAGTGATCAAACAGAAGATGACAAGTGTGAACATCAACATTTTGGGAATCAGTGAACTAAGATGGACAGGAATGGGTGAATTTAACTCAGATGACCATTATATCTACTACTGCAGGCAGGAATCCCTTAGAAGAAATGGAGTGGCCATCATGTTCAAAAAATGAGTCTGAAATGCAGTACTTGGATGCTATCTCAAAAACGACAGAATGATCTCTGTTCATTTCCAAGGCAAACCATTCAATATTACGGTAATCCAAGTCTATGCCCCAACCAGTAATGCTGAAGAAGCTGAAGTTGAATGGTTCTATGAAGACCTACAAGACCTTCTAGAACAAACACACCAAAAAGATGTCCTTTTCATTATACGGAACTGGAATGCAAAAGTAGGAAGTCAATAAACACCTGGAGTAATAGGCAAATTTGGCCTTGGAGTAAAGATGAAGCAGGGCAAAGGCTAACAGGGTTCTGCAAAGAGAATGCATGGATCATAGCCACACCCTCTTCCAATAACACAAGAGAAGACTCTACACATGGAAATCACCAGATGGTCAACACCAAAACATATTGATTATATTCTTGCATATAAAGATGGAGAAGCTCTATACAGTCAGCAAAAACAAGACTGGGAGCTGACTGTGGCCTTATTGCCAAATTCAGACTTAAATTGAAGAAAGTGGGGAAAACCACTAAACCATTCAGGTATGACCTAAATCAACTCCCTAACCATTATATCGGAGAAGGCAATGGCAACCCACTCAAGTACTCTTGCCTGGAAAATCCCATGGATGGAGGAGCCTGGTAGGCTGCAGTCCATGGGGTCGCAAAGAGTTGGACACAACTGAACGACTTCACTTTCACCTTTCACTTTGATGCATTGGAGAAGGAAATGGCAACCCACTCCAGTGTTCTTGCCTGGAGAATCCCAGGGATGGGGGAGCCTGGTGGGCTGCCATCTATGGGGTCGCACAGAGTCAGACACGACTGAAGCCACTTAGCAGCAGCAGCAGCAGCAACAATTATACAGTGTAAGTGAGAGATAGATTTAAGGGTAGATAGATTTAAGAAATAGATCTGATAAGACAGAGTGCCTGATGAACTATGGACGGAGGTTCATGACATGGTACAGGAGACAAGGAGCAAGACCATCCTCAAGAAGAAGAAATGCAAAAAAGCAAAATGGCTACCTGAGGAGGCTTTACAAATAGCTGTGAAAAGAAGAGAAGCCAAAAGCAAAGGAGAAATGGAAAGATATACCCATTTGAATGCAGAGTTCCAAAGAACACCATGGAGAGAAAAGAAAGCCTTCCTCAGGGATCAGTGCAAAGAAATAGATGAAAATAAGAGAATGGGAAAGACTAGAGATCTCTTCAAGAAAATTAGAAATACCAAGAGAACATTTCATGCAAAGATGGGCTCAATAAAGGACAGAAATAGTATGGACCTAACAGAAGCAGAAGATATTAAGAAGAGGTGGCAAGAATACACAGAACTGTACAAAAAAAGATCATCACAACCCTGGTAATCACGAAGGTGTGATCACTCACCTAGAGCCAGATATCCTGGAATGTGAAGTCAAGTGGGCCTTAGGAAGCATCACTACGAACAAAGCTAGTGGAGGTGATGGAATTCAGTTGAGCTATTTCAAATCCTAAAAGATGATGCTGCAAAAGTGCTGCACTAAATATGCCAGCATATTTGGAAAACACAGCAGTGGCCACAGGACTGGGAAAGATCAGTTTTCATTACAACCCCTAAGAAAGGCAATGCCAAAGAATGCTCAGACTACCACACAATTGCACTCATCTCACACGCTTGAAAAGTGATGCTCACAATTCTCCAACCCAGGCTTCAGCAATATGTGAACCGTGAACTTCCAGATGTTCAAGTTGGTTTTAGAAAAGGCAGAGGAACCAGAGATCAAATTGCCAACATCCGCTGGATCATGGAAAAAGCAAGAGAGTTCCAGAAAAACATCTATTTCTGCTTTATTGACTATGCCATAGCCTTTGACTATGTGGATCACCATAAACTGTGGTAAATTCTGAAAGAGATGAAAATACCAGACTACCTGACCTGTCTCTTGAGAAACCTGTATGTAGATCAGGAAGCAACAGTTAGAACTGGACATGGAACAACAAACTGGTTCCAAATAGGAAAAGGAGTACGTCAAGGCTGTATATTGTCACCCTGCTTATTTAAGTTATATGCAGAGTACATCATGAGAAATGCTGGGTGGATGAAGCACAAGCTGGAATCAAGATTGCTGGGAGAAATATCAATAACCTCAGATATGCAGATGACACCACCCTTATTGCAGAAAGTGAAGAACTAAAGAGCCTCTTGATGAAAGTGAAAGAGGAGAGTGACAAAGTTGACTTGAAGCTCAACATTCAGAAAATTAAGATCATGGCATCCTGTCCCATCACTTCATGCCAAGTAGATGGGGAAACGGTGGCTGACTTTATGTTTTGGGGATCCAAAATCACTGAAGATGGTGATTGCAGCCATGAAATAAAAAGACGCTTACTCCTTGGAAAAAAAGTTATGACCAACCTAGCCAGCATATTAAAAAGCAGAGACATTACTTTGCCAACAAAGGTCTGTCTAGTCAAGGTTATGGTTTTTCCAGTGGTCATGTATGCATATGAGTGTTGGCCTATAAAGAAAGCTGAGCGCCGAAGAATTGATGCTTTTGAACTTTGGTGTTGGAGAAGACTCTTTATAGAGTCCCTTGGATTGCAAGGAGTTCGAGCCCGTCCATCTTAAAGGAAATCCATCCTGAATATTCACTGGAAGGACTTTTGTTGAAGCTGAAACTCCAATACTTTGGCCGTCTGATGCAGAGAGCTGAGTCATTTGAAAAGACCCTGATGCTGGGCAAGATTTAAGGCAGGAGAGAAGGGGATGACAGACGATGAGATGGATGGATGGCATCACCAACTCAATGGACATGAGTTTAAGTAAACTCTGGGAATTGATGATGGATAGGGAAGCCTGGCATGCTGCAGTCCATGGGGTCGCAAAGAGTTGCACATGACTGAGAGACTGAACTGAACTGAATTGAAAACAAGAATACTTGTTATCTCACAGTCTCTGTGCTTCAGAAATCAAGATATGATCGGCAAGCTTGTTGGAAGAATTTATTTCTTCATGAGACTTTGGCCAGGGATAAATCTCAGTCCTTTGCCATGTGAACTCCTACAAAGAGTATCTCTCAACATGACATCATGTTTCATCAGAGATTCAGCAAAAGAGAGATCCACCAAGCACACTGTCACAGTTTTTTATTTTGCTTTGGTCACCTAATTGTGGAAATGATCTCCCCTCATTTTGTTATTTTTTGTTAGGACCAAGTCACTGAGTTGTGCTCATATTTCAAAAAATGGGCAGAGTCATGAAAGGCCATCCTTGAAAGCTGCCTATTATTCTACTAATTCAACAAGGCACCATAACCAGCAACTTATCCCGAGCTCATTTTAGAACTCAGTCCAGTGGATAGATACTGTGATTACAGGCTTTGAGACTGAGCAGAGAACTCAATTATGTTCTGACCAGAATTCTCACCTATAGAAATTTTTAGATGAACAAAGAGCATTGTTTAAGCCATTAAATCTGTGATAATTTGTAACATGGCAACAAAAGTTAATACACACCCCTTTTATGATAATATTTGTATTCTAACTGGCAACTAATTTCAATATATTTCCACTAATTCTTTTTGTAGCTTCTCTAATAACTCTCAATAACATCAGTTTAAGGCATTTTTCACGACCTTCCTAAAATATTTTCTACTTCAATACATCATCAGTTTATCTTATTTTTCAATTACTTTTTCCACGATAGCAAAAAATAAGTTATATATTTTAATGTTCTCTGCAAATAAAACTTTGAAACATATGTTGGCTATAGTCATTAGGATATTATTTAATAAATTGTTTGTCCAGTACAGTAATGGTTAGTTTATTTTGTAACTCTTATAAAAATGTATATCTATAAATTTTTAATAAGTAGAGGATGGAGAAGGAATCTGACATAATGAGTTAGAGTTGACTACAGTGTTTCAAAGTTAAAACCAGAATGACAACTTTCTGCTCTAATCTTTGTCAGATACTAACTAAATAACTGGATTGATTTTAATGTATACCTGTGATTTTTTACTAATAATACAAAAATATTTTGCTATAATTACTCTTTGTTTTGACATAAATCCCTAGCATATTGTGATGTTTTAACAATGAAGCATACTTTTATTTAAAGGGACTGCATTGAAACAGAAAGTAAAAGTGTTAGCATTTTGTTCCGTCTTAATTTTAAATGTAAATACATGAAATGAGTCGCCAGTCCAGGTTCCATGCACGATACTGGATGCTTGGGGCTGGTACACTGGGACGACCCAGAGGGATGGTATGGGGAGGGAGGAGGGAGGAGGGTTCAGGATGGGGAACACATGTATACTTGTGGTGGATTCATTTCGATATTTGGCAAAACTAATACAATATTTTAAAGTGTTTTTTTTTTTAATTTTATTTTATTTTTAAACTTTACATAATTGTATTAGTTTTGCCAAATATCAAAATGAATCCGCCACAGGTATACATGTGTTGCCCATCCTGAACCCCCCTCCCTCCTCCCTCCCCATACCATCCTTCTGGGTCGTCCCAGTGCACTAGCCCCAAGCATCCAGTATGGTGCATCGAACCTGGACTGGCATCTCGTTTCATACATGATATTTTACATGTTTCAATGCCATTCTCCCAAATCTTCCCACCCTCTCCCTCTCCCACAGAGTCCATAAGACTGATCTATATATCAGTGTCTCTTTTGCTGTCTCATACACAGGGTTATTGTTACCATCTTTCTAAATTCCATATATATGCATTATTATTTAAAAATAAAATAATTACGAAAAAAATAAATGTAAATACAAATCTATGTAAGCCATATCTAAATGTATTTCAAGGAGGAATATTTAAATTTTTAACGCATCAGTGCTATACAGATATCTTTAGAACTGTGGGTCTTTCACACTAGCTAAGATCAATGTTACTTGAAATGACTGTAAAATGTACAGACATACAGTGACACTTATTCTCAAAAACATTGTCACTGTGTTAGGTTGTCTTCTAAGTTAAAAAATGATAGCCATGTGGCCTGGATAGTCAGCCATTTAAAGGTGGGCAAGATGAAAAAAGAAAACAAAACATGATAATACATGTGACTGGGCTGAACTGGGCTCCCAGGTGGCACTAGTGGTAAATAACCTGCCTCCCAGTGCAGGAGACATAAGAGATGTGAGTTACATCCCTGGGTTGGGAAGATTTCCTGGAAGAGAGCATAGTAACCCACTCTAATATTCTCGCCTGGAGAATATCATGGACAGAGGAGCCTGGCGGGCTATGGTCCATAGGTGTGCAGAGTCGGACATGAAGAACCAACCAATTTAGCACACACACACGCAATGCATGTGACTAGAACAAAAACACTAAATGACTATTTAGTTCTTAGAAAGTTCTTTGGAAATTAGATATACACATTGGGAAATAAACCAAATTTTCTTTGTATGCTCTACTGATTTCAAAGGGAAAATTCTCTTTTGAAAAATTTAATATCACCACATTGCCAAAGGAAGCAAAGTCAATTAAGTTTACAAAGTAAACTCTATATATAAACTTAGCTGTTTTAGCAGACCTATAAAAAGAAGCAGACAGAAAATATTAAAGCCTGAGGTTAAAGAAAAAAATGACTTTTCTTTTCTATCTCTATACCTTTAAAGAACTGTTTTTTTTCCCTCCACCCAGATATTAAAGACTTTATGTTGTCTTCAATATCCAGGGGCCATATTGATCCACCCAATTAATGAACCACATCCAGGACAGGGAAGTGCAAATGGGGCTACCATTTTGTTAAGTTTACATTAATTCCCTATTATCTAAGATAACACAATTGATTTTCCATGGGGCAACATGGATGGATTAAAAGAAGATATAATAGTTATCACCACCCATACATTTATAATGCCACATTTTCTGCAATTTCTCCTTGAACACTGCACTGTATTTGCTTTAATATTTGGCATGGGGCCATTTTAGAGATTTACATTTTGCCATTTTTACCATAATGACTATTTAGCTGCAACTCAGGAAACCAATGTGTGAGCTTTGCCAGCTCCTTAGACTATTTCAATTATCCACTTAGGAATGAAGAAAATAAAGACAGGTTTTGAACAGCCTCATTGGTCTCAGTGAGAGTGAGATCAGGGTCAAATGTTAATTTATCACTTGGTCTTTCATAAGCCCACACTCAGAAGACTTAATATGGTAGTTCAAGACCTGATTACCTAAGGGAGTTCCTCTGAGTCTTTCTGGAAAATAAAGTATTTTAAAAGCAAATTATTATTTACAATAAGCATACAAACAAAATGTGGCACATTTATATCCCCTCCTTGGTCCTTTGAGTAAATTCCTAATATTAATGTCTCAATAATGGGACCAAGTCCAGTAGAACTGGAATTCCAGTAAAACTATTCAAAACCCTAAAGTATGATGCCATCAAGTGGTTGCATTCAGTATGTCAGCAAACCTGAAAGACCTAGCAGTTGGCCACAGGACTAGAAAAGGCCAATCTTTATCCTAATTCCTAGGAAAGGTACTAAAGAATGTGCTAACCATCAGACAATTGTACTCATCTCCCATGCTAGTAAGGTAATGCTTAAAATCTTGCTTGCTAGATGCAGCATTATGTGAACCAAGAGTTTCCAGATGCCCAAGCTGGATTTAGAAAAAGGAAGAGGAACCAGGGAACAAATTGCAACATTTTCTGGATCATAGAGAAAGCTAGGGAATTCCAGAAAAGCATCTAACTCTGTTTCATCTACTA
Source organism: Bos grunniens (assembly GCF_055505025.1). NCBI lineage: Eukaryota > Metazoa > Chordata > Mammalia > Artiodactyla > Bovidae > Bos > Bos grunniens. Next base: position 108,955,783 of record NC_141170.1, on the reverse strand, counting down.
TGCTAAAGCCTTTGACTGTGTGGATAACAAAGTGGAAAGCTCTTAAAGAGATGGGAATACTAGACCACCTTACCTGTCTCCTGACTCCTGACTCCTGTATGCAGGTCAAAAAGCAACAGTTAGAACTCTGTATGGAACAACTGATTGGTTCAAGATTGAGAAAGGAGTGACAGGGCTGTCTGCTGTCACGGTTTTTGTTTAACCTATATGTTGAGCACATCATGAATGGATGTGTGAGTTGAACTATAAAGAAAGCTGAGCACTGAAGAATTGATGCTTTTGAACTGTGGTGTTGAAGAAGACTTTTGAGAGTTCCTTGGACTGCAAGGAGATCCAACTAGTCAATTATCTAAAGGAAATCAGTCCTGAATATTCATTGGAAGGACTGATGCTAAAGCTGAAGCTTCAATACTTTGGCCACCTGATGCAAAGAGCTGACTCATTGGAAAAGACCCTGATGCTGGGAAAGATTGAAGGCAGGAGGAGAAGGGGACAACAGAGGATGAGATGGTTGGATGGCATCACCAATTCGATGGACATGAGTTTGACCAAGCTCCAGGAGTTGGTGATGGACAGGGAGGCCTGGCCTGCTGCAGTTCTTGGGGTTACAAAGAGTCAGACATGACTGAGCAACAGAACTGAACTAAACTGAGCACATCATGAAAAATGCCAGGCTGGATGAGTTACAAGCTGGAATCTAGATAGGCAGGAGAAACATCAACAACCTCAGATATACAGATGATACTACTCTAATGGCAGAAAACAAAGAGGAACTAAAGAGCCTCTTCATAAGAGTGAAAGAAGAGAGTGAAAGAGCTGGCTTAGGACTAAATACTAACAAAAAATAAATAAATAAAGATCCTGGCATCTAGCTCTATTCAGTCAGTTCACTCAGTCATTTCCAACTGTTTGTGACCCCATGAATCGCAGCACACCAGGCCTCCCTGTCCATCACCAACTCCTGGAGCTTGGTCAAACTCATGTCCATTGAGTCAGTGATGCCATCCAGCCATCTCATCCTCTGTCGTCCCCTTTTTCTCCTGCCCTCAATCCCTCCCAGCATCAGGGTCTTTTCCAATGAGTAAACTCTTCACGTGAGGTGGCCAAAGTATTGGAGTTTCAGCTTTAGCATTAGTCTTTCCAATGAACACCAAGGACTGATCTCCAGCTCTATTACTTCATGGCAAATAGAAGGGGACAGTGTGAATGTAGTGATGGATTTCCTCTTCTTGGGCCCTAAAATCACTGCTGCTGATGAATGCAGCCATGAAATCAGAAGGCGACTGCTTCTTGGCAGAAAAGCTATGACAAACATCGACAGTATGTTGAAAAGCAGTGCCATTACTCTGCTGACAAAGATCTGTATAGTCAAGGCTATGGTCTTCCCAGTGGTCACTCATAGCTGTGAGAACTGGACTGTAAAGAAGGCAGAACACCAAAGAATCGATGCCTTCGAACTGTGGTGCTGGAGAAGACTCCTGAAAAGGCCCATGGACAGCAAAGAGATTAAACCAGTCAATTTTAAGGGAAATCCACCCTGAAAACTTATTGGAAAGACAGATGCTGAAGCTGAAGCTCCAGTATTTTGGTCACCTAATGTGAACAGCAAACTCATTGGCAAAGTCCCTGATGCTGGGGAAGACTGAGGGCATAAGGAAAAGAGGGCATTAGAAGATGAGATGGCTGGATGGCATCACTGATGCAATGGACATGAACTTGGGGAAACTTCAGGAGATGGTGAGGGATAGGGAGGCTTGGCATGCTGCAGTTCATGAGGTTGCAAAAAGGCAGACACAACTGGACAAGTGAACAACAAAAACAACAAATGGGACCAAATGTCTAAAGATTACTGAGAACAAGCCTTTATCAAGGAAGTGTGTATTACATTCACTTAATCTTTCAATTATTTGATTTGGGTATTTGCCATGAGAAGTTCTACATCAAGAAATGCATGCTATTATTGTTTCGTTGTTAGTCTGGTCAGACTCTTGCAACCCCATGGACTGTAGGCCACCAGGATCCTCTGTCCATGGGATTTCCCAGACAAGAATACTGGAGTGGGTTGCCATTTACTTGTCCAGGGAATTTTCCAATCCCGAGACTCAACCTGTGTCTCCTGGATTGGCAGGTAGATTCTTTACCATTGAGCCACCAGGAAAACCCTAAGAAATGCATGAGTGTTGTACAAAACAATAAGCTACTCCTGGATAGAAGAAGCCCACATATAAGACACACTTATGATGAGACTTGCTTTTGAAAAAAGCTAGAAGTCATCCTTCAAAAAAACTTTTTTTTTTCCCATTAGAAAGAAATATTTCACACTCTTTTAAGCCTTGGTAAAGTCAGTCTATATATTAAACAATCCAAAGTTATTTTTTCTGCAGATCATGTAAAATATCACACTTTTCAATTGAGTTGAAAGTTGACTTAAAGATCTACTGCAGTGTACTAGACACGGACATTTCAGTAACACAACATCTCACTAATAAACAAAACCCAACAATTCTTGCTCATGTCAAACTGGTTGGTTTTAATAAATATGTTTTTACTCACTTTTGTTTAATATTTCAGTCATTATTTTTTGCCAAGTCCTGATTGATAATAATTATCTGACATTTCTACTGTATCTAATTTATGCATATCTCATTTGTTTATTTAGCAGTCTGTGTGCTTGCTTCAGTCAACTTTCATTCAATTAAGTGGTTACTTCCTTGAGACTATTTCTAATGAGAAGTTTGATTGGTAAAATCACACCCTTAACTTTTTTTTTTCCTCAGCACTAATTTCCATTGTGTGAGTTTTGAGAAAACACAGAAATAATCCTTCAGACAATATGCAAGTAATTAATAAATTGGTATTGATGACCACAAGTGTGGTACTGATTCAAATTATCAAGAAAAGTTTGAGTGCCAATTTAATTTTTACATTATATTAAAATCTATGATTCAATAAACACTATGTATAATTAAGAGATATCTGCTTCTGTCTACCAGTTACTTTCACTTACAGAGGGAATTCTTTGCAACAAATATTAATAGAGACTTAATTTTGGAATGACAAAAATTAACTAATAGTTGTACAATATCTAAACACATTCACTTCTGGTTATACATATTGTACCATGGTGTTTGAGAACTATTAGGTATTTGATAAATCTTCATAGAATGAATAAATGCAGGAACACAATGAGGATAAATTAAAATGGATGTGATTTTTTTCCTTGTAGAAAAGCTTCAAAGCATCAAAAATGTTCTATTATTAAAGCTTCCTGCTATTTTGTTATTTTACGTCTACTGATTAAAATATAGGGATGGCAAATGTCAGTCTGTACAGCAAATTGACATTTATAAATAAAGTTTTATTGGAACACGGCCACAGTGATTACTTTCCCATATTGTCTCTGGCTGTTTTCTCATTACAATGGAAAAATTGAGATTATATGATCCATAAAGCATAAACTATTTCCTTAAGTGGACACTTGCAGAAAAGCTTGCTGACACCTAAATTAAAGGGACAAAACCTATTGTTTAGGGACCCTGTAGTCCTTAAACATTCTTATTTCATATAAGTGAAAAGTTAAAATAAATGTTATTCCATTATTGACCACTTTAGAACATGGTTAACACCAATAATAACAAAAAGACTTTTGATCTAATATCTACTAGTGTGTAGAACATTCATCTCGTGATAATTCATAATAGAATGATCATATCTATTTTAAAACCAATAGGTAGAAATGGTCATTGATTCTACATTGCGGCTTTTCATGTTTGACAGTGTTTTTCAGTGACAAACTGAGAGCAAATTTTTAGAAAGAAAAATATTTTGGTTTACGTCTTAGTCATCATTTCATCTAGGATTGTTTTCAGAACTTTTACTTCAATTTAAAATGTGTATATAGTATTTTATATTTGCCAATTTAACAATTTTTGTTAGTAAATATATCTAAAAATTAAATGTAAATTTTTATCTCTAAACTATGTTGTCATTGTTATGAGTCATATACATAAAAACAAAAACAAGTTAATTTTGTTCTCTAAGTTACCATAATTGGCTATTCCAATGATGGGCTTCCCCCTGTGGCTCAAGGGTAAAGAATCTGCCTGCAATGCAGGAGACACAGAGATATGGGTTTGATCCCTGGCTCAGGAAGATCCCCTGGAGAAGGAAATGGCAACCCACTGCAATAATCTTGTCTGGATAATCCCATGGACAGAGGAGCCTGGCGGGTTAAAGTCAATGGGGTCACAAAAGAGTCAGACAAGACTAAATGACTAAACAACAACAATATTCCAAAGATAGTTCAATTTTTTTCACTTGAAACTGTTGAATTATTACACAATTATTATAATAAAATAAATTGAATTATAAAAAAGTAGTTTATGAACAAAAAGAAGAGCCAAGAGATGTACTTTACCAAAAATATAGAATTACTTCTAGAAAAACTGACAAACCATTTGGTTCCAGATTGTACTTAATTATTCACTTTTATTTTCATCAAGAGGTATAATTTTTTCCAAGCATATTAAATATTGTCATTAAGTAAAGTTATGTTAATTTAAGTGCTAGTAGCCTTAAAATTTTAATATAACTTGAAAATGTTTTTTAGTCACTAACCATGCTTTGAGTAAAAAGAGGGAGATTTATACCTTATCTTTTATATATGAAGTACAAATCTAGATAAATTAAATTACTAGATATTATATATATATATATATATATAAAACTTTTTCAAAGACTTTTGAGCAGAGGGATGAAAATATTGAGAAATATTGAATCAGGCAGAAACTCTTATGCTCCCATGGAAATGGAAAATGAGATATTGGAATCACAAGATATCTTTTGACTTCCCAAAGTGGAAAATGCATTCTGAGGTAGTATTTCTCATGGTTTATAATGGAAGCAGTTTTTGGTCAAACTTTGAGAGTTTTTTCTTATTAAGTCAATTAACTTTTCTTATTAAGTCGATTAATTAATTAGAATTAAGCACATTCTAATTTCTGTATCTTTGCATATAATTGGATTCTGAGCTTTATTTTCAGCGACTGGACTGAAAATGATTATTCCCCTGTATACACAGGGTAAATATCTTCTTAAAAGATTCCATAACAGTGTTATGAACTTCACAGATTTTCTTGAGATTAGTCACCTTTCCTGAGCTTATAACGTTTTCCCAAGGATTCCAATGCCTTGAAATCCATCCCATTCTTCAACAACTATTATTTGTTCCCTGCTGCACAAGTGGGCTTCCTGGTGGTTCATCCGGCAAAGAATCTGCCTGCAATGCAGGAGATGTGGGTTTGATCCCAGGGTCAGGAAGACCCCTGGAGAAGGGATTGGCTACTCACTCCAGTATTCTTGCCTGGAGAATTCCATGGACAGAGGAGACTTGTGGGCTAGAGTCCACGGGATCTCAAAGAGTTGGACACAACTGAGCATGCATGCACCACGTAGGCATCACATCCATTCTACTCCAGTGCATGCTCTAGCACCTGCATTCTTATGATAGACTATGTTTCCAGCCATAAAGCACATCTTCGTATTTAAATGTTGTAAAAGTAAGCTTAAGCTAGAAATAAATGACAGAAAGATATCAGAAAAAAAAGTATTTTTAACATTTAGAAGTTAAACAGTATACTTGTCAAAATTAATTGTTAAAAAAGGAACTTAAGAAGAACAAAGTTGAAAAGCTCACATCATCTGTTTTTAAATTTTACTATAAGGGAAAATAATTTCTGTTAGGGTGAAAGGATAGATATGTAAATGAATAAATTACCAATTTTTTTTTTTTTCTCGTTACACGGGATCTTTATTTACAATGCAAAAAAGAACTTATAAATCACTTTCTGGACAGTTTCGATGCCTTTAAGACAACGTGTAAAAAAGGAGCCAGTCCTGTGCAAGAAGTCCTTATGTGTGTGTGCACCTCCAGGGCGCCTGTCTGCATGGCCCTGGGCGCTGGGAGTCCACCTGGCCAGAAGGGAGCCTCTCCTGGACGGCGTCTGTCACCATGCCCGGGGTCGGTGAGAACGTGGAGGCGTCGGAGGTCTGGTCCACCCCACGGGGCCTGGGAAGTGTCGCTCTGGAAGCTGGCGGGGCTGACTGCTCGCTCCTCTCCCCACGCCTCTGGTCCAGCGCTGGAACCGCTGCGTCCTCCCAGCCAGCGTCCTCAGCAGAGTGTCCCAGGGTCCCGGACACGCGGAGAGGGGGACGGCCAGAGCAGGAGCCGGGGCAGGCACACCCCTGACCTGCGTCGCCGCCTCAGGCCTCAGGGTCAAGGTCTCCATCTCCAATAAAGAGTCCATATAAAGACCCACATGAATGTAATCGATTATGTTTTGAAAAAGTATAAAGCCATTTAATAGAAAAAGGATTATTTTTTCTAAAATGGCACTAAATATTTTAATATCTAAACAAATATTATATTAACCTAAAATTATACTGGGCGGAGGAGCATGGTAGGCTGCAGTCCATGCGGTCGCTAAGAGTTGGACACGACTGAGCAACTTCACTTTCACTTTTCACTTTCACCCATTGGAGAAGGAAATGGCAACCCACTCCAGTGTTCTTGCCTGGAGAATCCCAGGGACGGGGGAGCCTGGTGGGCTGCCGTCTATTGGGTCGCACAGAGTCGGACACGACTGAAGTGACTTAGCAGCAGCAGCAGCATACCTTAATGTTATAATATACCTTAATGTTGACCCCAAATGAATCATAGACATATTTATAAAATGTAAAATATGAGAAAAAAAATTTGTGACTGTGCGTGGCTTAGAATTATTCTAAGGAAAGTACTACTGTGAGCTTCAACAGAAACAAGGCAACATAATTATCATTCCAGTGAGTTTATATATTAGAATTAACTGACACAAAGTATTATGAGTGAGAAAGAGGATATCAAGGTGGCAGCATAGGAGGATTCTTATGAATTTCATAGATTTTCTTGATATTAGTCACCTTTCCTGAGCTTATAACATTTTCCCAAGGCTTCCAATGCCTTGAAATCCATCCCATTCTTCAACAACTATTATTTGTTCCCTGCTGCACAAGTGGGCTTCCTGGTGGTTCATCTGGCAAAGAATCTGCCTGCAATGCAGGAGATGTGGGTTTGATTCCAGGGTCAGGAAGATCCCATGGAGAAGGGATTGGCTTACCTCCTCTATTGAACTTACCTCCTCTATTGAGCTTACCTCCTCTATTGAACACAGAAAATTACATCTATATGTGGAGCAATTCTCAGTGAAAATAAACATGTGTAATAGAAAGACTTGTAAAACCAAGGCTGTAGGAACTATCTACATGGGTATCAGCTAAGAAAGGGAGAGAAGCCGTTAGATTTGGATGTGGGCCCCTGGAAAGGGACATAGTTAGAGGAAGGGATTATATGGGCTTAAGGATTCTTTCTGGAGAGTGAATGGTTCGATTCCCATGTTGGGCACCATAGGCCTTGGGGATTCCAATACCTGTAAGATGAGCTCCCTTTTGTGTCTTGAACATCACTGAGACTAACAGGAGGGCTTTAAGAAACCAAGGTCTTAAAGAGTTATACACAGTATAACTCTTGATTATACCCAAAACAGGCCAAAGGAAGGAAACTGAAATGGCCCAGGAATTCTGGCAGCTTTCCCCTCCTGCTCCATAATATGGCAAGGGCTACAGCAGCTAAGGTGAGGGCACAATTGTTATGTTGTATTGTGCTGTGTTAGTCACTCAGTCTCGTCCAACTCTGTAATTCCATGGACTATATTCCATGGAACAGGCTCCTCTGTCCATAGGATTCTCCAGGCAAGAATACTGGAATGGGTTGCCATTTCCTTCTCTAGGGGATCTTCCTGACTAGGTAACTGAACCCGGGTCTCCTGCACTGCAGGCAGATTCTTCATTATCTGAGCCACCAGGGAAGCCCCAACAGTTGTAATGGACTTTCTTAAACCAAGGAAGACATTTGAATGGGACTAACACAACCACTGCTGGTGACTGTGACGGCAGCAAATCAAGAGAGATCTGACTGGCTCTGGGACCACTGCAGCCTGTGCTCTGATCCACACTGAGCACCTGCTCCAGCCCTTTCTGCTCCAGCACTCTGTACCTCTGGGATGAGGGTTGAATATAGACAAAGTAAAATCTATAGCCTGGTGTGCTGCAGTCCATGAGGTCACAAAGAATTAGAAACAACTTAGCAACTGAACAACAATATTTATAGTAAGCATTATCAAAGAGAGAGAGAATACACCACCTCCAAAGAGATGATATTAGTTCATAGGGATGAAAAAATAATCTTTCTCTTGATTATTTATAAAGCACAAATATACATATAATACAAAACAAATATATAGATCCATGGAGGGCAATATTAGGAAATAAAATGTCTAAAAGTATTTCTTGGGGAAGGAGATTTTTTTTTTAAGTTGACAAATACTGATTTAAATGTTGTACCCTTGGAGTAATATGAGGCAGATTAATGCTGTGTTGAGATATTGGCATGCTGGAAAATATGAAGTGAGTTGAGATGACAGGGTTGAAACTGACAACAACAAATAGGTAAAATAAATACTGAGAAGGACCCTGATATATTGTTGGGCAAAAAGGACAAAGATTGTTAGATTATAAGATTTCTGAGTGTATGCATGCGTGCTTCAGCCATGTATGATTCTTTGTGACCCTATGGACTATATCCTGCCAGGCTCCTCTATCCATGGGATTCTCCAGGCAAAAATACTGGAGTGGCTTGCCATGACCTCCTCCAATGGAACTTCCTAATCTAGAGATCAAACTGCATCTCCTAAACTGCAGGAGAATTCCTAAGTACCACTAAGCTACTGCGAGGAGAAGGCAATGGCACCCCACTCCAGTACTCTTGCCTGGAAAATCCCATTGATGGAGGAGCCTAGTAGGCTGCAGTCCATGGGGTTGCTAGGAGTCAGACACGACTGAGCGACTTCACTTTCACTTTTCACTTTCATGCATTGGAGAAGGAAATGGCAACCCACTCCAGTGTTCTTGCCTGGAGAATCCCAGGGATGGGGGAGCCTGGTGGGCTGCTGTCTATGGGGTCGCACAGAGTCGGACACGACTGAAGTGACTTAGCAGCAGCAGCAAGCTACTGGGAAAGCCCTTATGATTTCCAAGGTAAAGCAATTCCAAGTAATAACAAATTTTAAAATTTAGAACAAGACAAGGGTGTCCACTTTCACCACTACTATTCAACATAGTTTTGGAAGTTTTGGCCATAGCAATCAGAGCAGAAAAAGAAATAAAAGGAATCCAAATTGGAAAAGAAGAAATAAAACTCTCACTGTTTGCAGATGACATGACCCTCTACATAGAAAACCCTAAAGACTCCACCAGAAAATTACTGGAGCTAATCAATGAATACAGTAAAGTTGCAGGATATAAAATCAACACACAGAAATCCCTTACATTCCTATACACTAATAATGAGAAAACAGAAAGAGAAATTAAGGAAACAATTCCATTCACCATTGCAACGAAAAGAATAACATAGCTAGGAATAGATCTACCTAAAGAAACTAAAGATCTATATATAGAAAACTATAAAACACTGGTGAAAGAAATCAAAGAGGACACTAATAGAGAAATATACCATGCTCATGGATCAGAAGAATCACTATAGTGAAAATGAGTATACTACCCAAAGCAATCCATAGGTTCAATGCAATCCCTATCAAGCTACAAACGGTATTTTTCACAGAGCTAGAACAAATAATTTCACAATTTGTATGGAAATACAAAAAACCTCGAATAGCCAAAGCAATCTTGAGAAGGAAGAATGGAACTGGAGGAATCAACCTGCCTGACTTCAGGCTCTACTACAAAGCCACAGTCATCAAGATAGTATGGTACTGGCACAAAGACAGAATATAGATCAATGGAACAAAATAGAAAGCCCAGAGATAAATCCACACACCTATGGACAACTTATCTTTGACAAAGGAGACAAGAATATACAATGGAGAAAAGAATCTATTTAACGAGCGATGCTGGGAAAACTGGTCAACCACTTGTAAAAGAATGAAACTAGATCACTTTCTAACACCATACACAAAAATAAACTCAAAATGGATTAAAGACCTAAATGTAAGACGAGAAACTATAAAACTCCTAGAGGAGAACATAGGCAAAACACTCTCCGACATACATCACAGCAGGATCCTCTATGACCCACCTCCCAGAATACTGGAAATCAAAGCAAAAATAAACAAATGGGACCTAATTAAACTTAAAAGCTTCTGTACAACAAAGGAAACTATAAGCAAGGTGAAAAGACAGCCTTCAGAATGGGAGAAAATAATAGCAAATGAAGCAACTGACAAACAACTAATCTCAAAAATATACAAGCAACTCCTGCAGATCAATTCCAGAAAAATAAGCAACCCAATCAAAAAATGGGCCAAAGAGCTAAACAGACATTTCTCCAAAGAAGACATACAGATGGCTAACAAACACATGAAAAGATGCTCCACATCACTCATTGTCAGAGAAATGCAAATCAAAACCACTATGAGGTACCATTTCAAGCCAGTCAGAATGGCTGTGATCCAAAAGTCTACAAGAAATAAATGCTGGAGAGGGTGTGGATAAAAGGGAACCCTCTTACACTGTTGGTGGGAATGCTAACTAGTACAGCCACTATGGAGAACAATGTGGAGATTCCTTAAAAAACTGGAAATAGAACTGCCTTATGATCCAGCAATCCCACTGCTGGGCATACACACTGAGGAAACCAGAATTGAAAGAGACACGGGTACCCCAAAGTTCATTGCAGCACTGTTTTTAATAGCCAGGACATGGAAGAAACCTAGATGTCCATAAGCAGACGGATAAATAAGAAAGCGGTGGTACATATACACAATGGAGTATTACTCAGCCATTAAAAAGAATACATTTGAGTCAGTTCAAATGAGGTGGATAAACTGGAGCCGATTATACAGAGTGAAGTAAGCCAGAAACAAAAACACCAATACAGTATACTAAGGCATATATATAGAAATTAGAAAGATGGTAACAATAACCCTGTATGTGAGAAAGGAAAAGAGACACAGATGTCTAGAAGAGTCTTTTGGACTCTGTGGGAGAGGGAGAGGGTGGGATGATTTGGGAGAATGGCATTGAAACATGTGTAATATCATATATGAAACAAATCACCAGTCCAGGTTCAATGCAGGATACAGGATGCTTGGGGCTGGTGCACTGGGACGACCCAGAGGGATGGTATGGGAGGGAGGTGGGAGGGGGGTTCAGGATGGGGAACATGTGTATACCTGTTGCGGATTCATATTGATGTATGGCAAAACCAATACAGTATTGTAAAGTAATTAACCTCCATTTAAAATAAATAAATTTATAAAAAATAAAATTTAGAGTATAGTAGTAAATTGCCAAGAAACAAAGGACTATCTTTTGACATTCTCTGAAATGCTTAATAGTTTTATTAACTGGTTTCAAGATCAAGCCCATAATTTCTGTATTATTAAACTTCAGAAGGAATTCAGCAATAATCTTTTATGGAAATTTTTGCTTGCTAATCTCAAGTTGATTATAAAGAACTTTTGAATTAGTAAAGAATATTTCATAAAGAGTTAGAGTTTTATATATAAAGAGTAATATTTACATATAAAATAAACATATATACACACAAATATGTAATTGTATTTATGAATATATAATAAGTATAAACATCAATATATGACTATTAGCATGTATTTACTAAAAAATAAAAGCAAGTTACAATAAAAAATAATTTTGGTAAAAAAGAGAATGACTTAATTTACAACATCAATTTATTTTATTCTGTAAAAAAATGTCTGTATTTGCGTTGGAACTCATTAGACTGATAATATATCTAGGGAAATATAATTTAACCTCCCTTAATTAAAAGACCACTTATACAATTTAGTCTTTTAATGAGACAGCCAAAATGAATTAATTTCAAGTAAAAGAACTGTATATACTTTTGTGTAGATATATTATAATTACATAATTATACAAAACATTGTATATAAATTAAAATTATATGCTATTTCAATTCTAACTTGAAGCTATTATCTTAATACATGATGATTATAATAAAGATTCAGTTCAGTTTAGTCACTGAGTCATGTCCAACTCTTTGTGACCTCATGAACTTCAGCGTCCATTACCAACTCCTGGAGCTTATTCAAACTCCTGTCCGTTGAGTCAATGATGCCATTAAACCATCTCATCCTCTGTCATCCCCTTCTCCTCCTATCTTCAATCTTTCCCTGCATCAGCTCTCTTCTAGTGAGTCAGTTCTTTGCATCAGGTGGCCAAAGTATTGGAGATTCAACTTCAGCATCAGTCCTTCCAATGAATATTCAGGACTGATTTCCTTTAGGATAGACTGGTTTAGAACAGACTGATTTCTTTTAGGATAGACAATTTAGGATAGACTTGTTTCCTTTAGGATAGACTGATTTCCTTTAGGATAGACAATAAAGATTAAGTAGTTACTGTATCTCACTGAAGATATTAATCACATATTAAAAATCCCAGCCAATGTTATTAGCACTTTAAATACAATACTCAGAATGTATTAAGGAACTAAAATAGAGCTATTTTCAGCAGAATTAATTAGTTGATAATTTTTTAAAATAACTATTGTACCGTGTATCATATATGTATTTTTATATGATGGACTGGAACACTATTCTTAGGGCAGCCCAATGTCACATATTATTTAATGTCTTTAAAAATGCTTGATTATAACACATCATACCATTTAAAAAATGTACATAAAGTAATTCAATTTTAAAAGTACTTAAACAGAACAAATTTTACCCAATATAAAACAAGATTTCTTTGTTAAATATTGACTAGTATTGACCAAAATAGTGATCAATAATTTTAAAATTGAATTGAGAGTTCATTGTCTGAGTTGACAAATGCCAAAGACATAAACTGGAACACTAAACAGAAAAAGAATGCAAAACATAATGTACAAATATGTACACTGGAGGTAATATTATATTATTTAAACCTGAGAAAATTACAATATAATATATATATACACAAATATATAAAATAGGCTGAAATACCTAGATTTTTTAAATTATAAATTAATAAGCTAGAATAATAGTAAGAGTATTAATATAAAGTCAAACCAGGTTTTTCACTAATAAACTTAATATTGGCTTATTTTTAAAAGTGTGATTTTTTTTTTTTTTTTGGTACAGAGGAAAGCTCCATGTAATAGGCAGACTAAAAACTACCATTAACAATGAGTAACTTGACTTTTGCCTGTGCCTAAGATGGAATAATAGGTACTGGATTTACCCTATAACCCAAAATTAATGATAAAATATATAAAATAGGTGAAAAAATTTGGTGACACCAAAGAATGAACCTTGAGAGTAGTGAAACAAATGAGTCTTACAATTACTCAATTTCCTGAATTCTTTAGCACAGTGAGGACAAATTATTCTCTAAGTAAAAAGAATAAATAAAAAGAATAGCAAAGTGAGGACAAATCCCAGTGGTTTCTGGCAACCTCCATGATATGACTAGATTGAAAGCCTAAAAAAGCTAGCATTCAAATGGCAGATTAATTCAGTGGAGAGAGCTTCAGAGACACACACCCAGAAAGAGACATACACAGGGAGAGAAAGGATGAGAGAGGTCTGTAGAGCTGCAGAGGATCTCCCTTGTCTTCAGCTGAGTACTGATTAGTTCATGCATGTTCATACAACTCAAAGCTGGCAGAAGGACCATCCAAAAGAAGCAAAGTGAAAAGTTTCAGAGCTCACACAGTCCTGTGCTGTGCTTAGTTGCTTAGTTGTGTTCAACTTTGTGGCCCCAGGACTGTAGCCTACTAGACTCCTCTGTCCACGGAATTTTCCAGGCAAGAATACTGCAGCATGTTGCCACTTTCTACTTCAGAGGATCTTCCCAACTCAGGGATCAAACCCAAATCTCTGCAACTTCTGCATTGTCAGGTAGATTCTTTACCACTAGCACCACTTGGGAAGTCCTCATACAGTTGTAGGAATAGTTTATTTCCCCAACCGTATGAATGAAAAAAACTTATAATTCATGGAGGATCTAAAAATCACAGTTCATGGGGTAGAATAATCAGAAATGTATTGCCTCAGGAATGAGGAAAATGACCCTTAGAATACTGCTTTGGTTCTGCAGAACTATTTTAATTGCTCAAAAATATTTTTAGGAATATAAAAATATCCAGCGTCATACAAGGTATACTTTATAATAACTGGCATCCAACAAAAATTATTACAAAGAAGAAGGAAAAGGAAAAAATATCTACAGATACAAATAAACAGAATCAGAATTTACACAGATGGTATGTATAAATAGTTATTGTGCTATATAGTGTTAAAAGGTAAAGACTGAGCACATTAATTAGAGACAAGAGCTATAAAAAAGACCCTTTTTGAAATTTTAAAGATGAAAAATACAATGTATCTAATTTAAAATATTTTATATATAATTAAAAGTTGATTATGCAATATAGACAAATATTATGGAAATTGAAAGCAAAATAGCAGCTACTGGAGAGTAAACAGAGAAAAAAGGAAATAAGGTAAATGAAGATGGCAAGATATGGGATGACTCAAGCAGCCTAATTAGAGCTATCAAAGTAGAGGGAAGAGAGAGAGGAATAGATGGAAAAAATACATATATACATCAGTTCAGTTTAGTTGCTCAGTCCTGTCCAAGTCTTTGGGACCCCATGAATTGCAGCACCCCAGGCTTCCCGATTCATCAACAACTCCTGGAGCTTACTCAAACTAATATCTATCGAGTCGCTGATGCCATCCTAAAATTTCATCCTCTGTTGTCCCTTCTCCTCCCACCATCAATCTTTCCCAGCATCATGGTCTTTTCAAATGAGTTAGTTCTTCATATCAGGTGGCCAAAGTATTGGAGTTTCAGCTTGAGCATCAGTTCTTCCAATGAATATTCAGAACTGATTTCCTTTAGGATGGACTGGTTGGATCTCCTTACAGTCCATAGGACTCTCAAAAGTCTTCAACCCCACAGTTCAAAAGCATCAATTCTTCATCGCTCAGCTTTCTTTATAGTCCAACTCTCACATCCACACATGACAACTGGAAAAACCATAGCTTTGACTAGATGGAACTTTGTTGCAAAGATATTGTCTCTGCTTTATAATATGCTGTCTAGTTTGGACATAGTTTTCTTCCAAGGAACAAGTGTGTTTTAATTTCATAGCTACATCACCATCTGCAGTGATTTTGGAGCCCCCCAAAATAAACTCTGTCACTGTTTCCATTATTTCCCAATCTATGTGCCATGAAGTGATGAGATCAGATGCCATGATCTTAGTTTTCTGAATGTTGAGTTTTAATCCAACTTTTTCACTCTCCTTTTTCACTTTCATCAAGAGGCTCTTTAGTTCTTCTTCACTTTCTGCCATAAGTATGGCGTCACTTGCATATCTGAGGTTATTGATATTTCTCCTGGCAATCTGCATTCCAGCTTGTGTTTCATCTAGCCCAGCATTTCACATGATGTACCCTGAATATAAGTTAAACAAGCAAGGTGACAATATACAGCCTTGATGTACTCCTTTTCCTATTTGGAACCAGTCTGTTTTTCCACGTCCATTTGTAACTGTAGCTTCTTGACCTGCATACAGGTTTCTCAGGAGGCAGGTCAGGTGTCTGATAGTCCCATCTCTTGAAGAATTTTCCAGAGTTTGCTGTGATCAACATAGTCAACACTTTGGTGTAGTCAATAAAGCAGAAGTAGATGTTCTTCTGAAACTTCCTTGCTTTTCTGATGATGCAGTGGATGTTGTCAATTTCATCTCTGCATCCTCTGCCTTTTCTAAATCCAGCTTGAACATATGGAAGTTCATGATTCATGTACTGTTGAAGCCTGGCTTGAGGAACTTTCAGCACTACTTTGCTAGCATGTGAGAAGAGTACAACTGTGTTGTAGTTTGAACATTCTTTTGCATTGCCTTTCGTTGGGATAGGACTATAATGAAAACTGACCTTTTCCAGTGCTGTGGCCACTGCTGCATTTCCAAATTTGCTGGCATATTGAGTGCAGCACTTTAACAGCATCATCTTATAGGATTTGAAATAACTCAACTGGAATTTCATCACGTCCACTAGCTTTGTTCGTAGTGATGCTTCCTATAGCCACTTGACTTCATATTCCAGGATGTCTGGCTCTAGGTGAGTGATTACACCATCATAGTTATCTGGATCATGAAGATCTTTTTTGTATAGTTCTTCTGTGTATTCTTGACAATTCTTCTTAATATCTTCTGCTTCTCTTAGGTCTGTACCATTTCTGTCCTTTATTGTGCCCATCTTTGCATGAAATATTCCTTTGGTAGCTCTAATTTTCTTGAAGAGATCTCTAGTCTTTCCCATTCTATTGTTTTCCTCTACTTCTTTGCACTTATCGCTGAGGAAGCCTTTCTTTTCTTTTCCTGCTATTCTTTGGAACTCTGCATTCAAATGGGTATATCTTTCCTTTTCTCCTTTGCCTTTCACTTCTCTTTTCTCAGCTATTTGTAAGGCCTCCTCAGACAAACATTTTGACTTTTTGCATTTCTTTTTCTTAGGGATGGTCTTAACCACTGCCTCCTGTGCAGTGTCACAAACCTCCGTCTATAGTTCTTCAGGCACTATCAGATCTAATCCCTTGCATCTATTTGTCACTTCCCACTTTATAATCATATGGGATTTGATTTCAGTCATACCTGAATCATCTAGTGGTTTTTCCCCTATTTTCTACAATTTCAGTCTGAATTTGGCAATAAGGAGTTCATGATCTGAGCCATAGTCAGCTTCCAGTCTTGTTTTTACTGAATTTATAGAGCTTTTCCATCTTTGGCTGCAAAGAATATAATCAATCTGATTTCGGTATTGACCATCTAGTGATGTCCATGTGTAGAGTCTTCTCTTGTTTTTTTGGAAGAGGGTGTTGGCTACGACAAGTGAGTTTTCTTGTCAAAACTCTGTTAGCCTTTGCCCTCCTTGTTTTTTACTCCTAGGCCAAATTTAACTGTTCCTCCAGGTATCTCTTGGCTTCCTACTTTTGCATTCCAGTCCCTTTGATAATTCTAGAAGGTCTTGTAGGTCTCCATAGAACCATTCAACATCAGCATCTTCAGCATTACTGGTTGGGACATAGAGTTGGATTACTGTGATAATGAATGGTTTGCCTTTGAAATGAGCAAAGATTATTCTGTCATTTTTGAGATTGCATCCAAGTACTGACTTTTGGACTCTTTCATTGACTACAATGGTTACTCCATTTCTTCTAAGGGATTCTTGCCCACGGTAGTTGATACAATGGTCATCTGAGTTAAATTCACTCATTCCAGTCCATTTTAGTTTGCTGATTCCTAAAATGTCAATATTCACTCTTGATATCTCCTGTCTGACCATTTCCAAATTGCCTTAATTCATGGACCTAACATTCCAGGTTCCTATGAAATATTGCTCTTTACAGCACTGGACTTCACTTCCATCACCAGTCACATCCACAAATGGGGAATTGTTTTCACTTTGGCTCTGTCTCTTCCTTGTTTCTGGAGTTATTTCTCCACTCTTCCCCAGTAGCACATTGGGCACCTACTGACCTGGGGAGTTCATCTTTCAGTGTCATATCTTTTTGCCTTTTCATACTGTTCATGGTGTTCTCAAGGCAAGAAGACTGAAGTGGTTTGCCATTGCCTTCTCCAGTTGACCACTTCTTGTCAGAACTCTTCACATGACCTGTTCTCCTGAGTAGCACTACAGGGCATGGCTCATAGTTATATCGAGTTAGATAAAGCTGTGGTCCATGTGATCAGTTTGGTTAGTTTTCTGTGACTGTGGTTTTCATTCTGTCTGCCCTCTGATGGATAAGGATAAGAGGCTTATGGAAGCTTCCTAATGGGAGAGACTGACTTGGGGGGACGGGAGGGGGGTGGGGCGCGGGGACTGGGTCTGATGGGTGGGGCCATGCTCAGTAAATCTTTAATCCAATTTTCTGTTGATGGGTGGGACTGTGTTCCTCCTTGTTGTTTGACCTGAGGCCAAACTATAGTGGAGGTAATGAAGATAACAGAGACCTCCTTCAAAAGGTACCATGTACACACTGCTACACTCAGTGCCCTCAATCCTGTAGAGCCCACCACAGACCCATATCTCTGCCAGAGACTCCTGGACACTTCACAGGCAAATCTGGATCAGTCTCTTGTGGGGGTCACTGTTTCTTTCTCCTGGGTCCTGGTGTGCACAAGGTTTTGTTTGTGCCCTCCAAGAGTCTATTTCCCCAGTCCTGTGGAAGTTCTGGCAGCTCTATGGTGGGGTTAATGGCAACCTCGTCCAAGAGGGCTTATGCCACACTCAGGTCTGCTGCACCGAGAGCCCCTGCCCCTGCGGCAGGCCACTGCTGACCCAGACCTCCAGAGGAGACACTCATACACAGTTCTGCCTCAGTCTCTGTGGGGTCCCTGGGTCCTGGTGTGCATTTGGTTTGTTTGAGCCCTCCGAGTGTCTCTGGCAGGTATGGGGTTTGATTCTAAATGCAATTTCACCCCTCCTACCATCTTGCTGGGCCTTCTCCTTTGCCCTTGGATGTGGGGTATATTTTTTTGGTAGGATCCAACATTCTCCTGTTGACAGTTGTTCAGCAGCAAGTTTTAATTTTGGAGCTTTTGCAGGAGAAGATGAGTGCGTGAACTTCTACTTTGCCATCTTTTTCTATGTATCCTTTCATACTTTTGAATCTTGCATGCTGTGTACTTACTGCCTGGGGTGACAGTCTCCCTGGAAGGTGCTGCACTCTTGGGTTCCTTTGTGTACATACATATGTATATAATTATCAGGAATTTTTCAAATTTGATAAAATTCATAAACCCACAGATCCCAAAAGCACAATCAAGCTCAAGTACAAAAAAGGAAAAAAAAATGTGAACACTACACCACAATATATTATAATCAAATTTCTTAAAACTAGTGATAAAGACACAAGCTTAAAAGGAGTTCTGGAAAAGAAACAAAACTTTGAATAAAAAGAAATAAAGACTAGAAAGACAGACTTTCTGTCAGAAACACTGGATACAAAGTGACTACAGGGCAGCATCTTTAAAGTACAGAAGGAAAATATAATGTCAACTTAGTATTCTATGTCCCCTGAGGGGGAAATTTAAATAGAGAATAAACAGCTTGTCTGAGATAGAAAAGTGGAAACTATTTATAAACAGTAAGACCTTTTCTACAAGAAATGCCCACATCAAAAAAGAAAATATTATCAGACGAGTTTTCATCTGCACCAACCAATGAAGAACATCGGAAATTGTAGAACTATAGGTTGCACAGAGTCGGAAACGACTGAAGCAACTTAGCAGCTGCAGCAGCAGCAGGTAATTTTAAGCAAGGTCATAACAATGCTTTAGCAATCCTACTGCATTCTCTGGTTATTGTATTCTTCATTGTTAATAATATTTTAATGTTATACTTTATATCTATTCACAAGATAGTAATATGACATCTGCACATATCACCTTTATTTCACTAAACACCAAAACAAAAAAAATGACCCAAACAAACAAACAAACAACATAAGCCATTTGAAAAGGTTGAGTCATATTTTCAGTACAAACTCTACTCATTCAACTACATGGAGACCCAAAGTCCCCTCCTGAACTTTTCCTGTTGTGAGGTATACTTCTTGTATTGGAAGATAAACTCCTCCAGTTTTTCAGTTCATCCCATCTTTTGTATTCAAGTACTTTCTCTTAAATTAATATTCTCATTTTGCTGCATCCTAAGTGTGTCTCTTTCTTATGCTTATTTTATGTAAGTCTTAGGCTATAGTATTTTCAATTTACCAGTTTCAGATACCTCCTTGTTTCTCTGTTTATAAACATTTTTTTTTCCTCTTCTACCAACAGCAGGATTTAATCACTGTCATTCCACTGAAATTTTCAACCAAATCTACATCTTCCTTCTTGCCCAATCAAATGACTAATTCTTTGACTTCAGTTCACCTGATCACTCCACAGATGAAAATCACCTTCTTGAAATTATTGCTTCCCGTGAATTTCTGACTACCATACCTACTTGTTTTCATTATGTGCACTTTACTGGCTTTCTTTATTTCTTGTTGAATATTTCCATTTTCTGGCTTATAAGTGCTAGAATTATCCAACATTAGATGGATATTCTTTTCTTTGACTGACACAAACCCTGATTGCTTATCAATTCCAACAATTTAACTATGAGTTACTTTTATAATTTTATATGACTCTAATATTCAACATAACAATAATAACATTGACTCTGCACCAATTTCCTACTTAACAATCAGTATTTGGCTTTACAATTGGCCACCCAACTTAAGAGCATCAGGTGAGCTACTGATATCTGCCTGTATTCCCATTTCTATAAAGAGTGCTCTATTTGATACTATATTCAAAGACTACACATCTCATTTGATTTGCCTATACCAGGAGAAATATCAATAACCTAAGATATGCAGATGACACCACCCTTATGGCAGAAAGTGAAGAGGAACTAAAAAGCCTCTTGATGAAAGTGAAAGTGGAGAGTGAAAAAGTTGGCTTAAAGCTCAACATTCAGAAAATGCAGATCATGGCATCTGGTCCCATCACTTCATGGGAAATAGATGGGGAAACAGTGGAAACAGTGTCAGACTTTATTTTTTTGGGCTCCAAAATCACTGCAGATGGTAACTGCAGCCATGAAATTAAAAGATGCTTACTCCTTGGAAGGAAATTATGTCCAACCTAGATAGCATATTGAAAAGCAGAGACATTACTTTGCCAACAAAGGTCCATCTAGTCAAGGCTATGGTTTTTCCTGTGGTCATGTATGGATGTGAGAGTTGGACTGTGAAGAAGGCTGAACACCAGAGAATTGATGCTTTTGAACTGTGGTGTTGGAGAAGACTCTTGAGAGTCCTTTGGACTGCAAGGAGATCCAACCAGTCCATTCTGAAGGAGATCAGCCCTGGGATTTCTTTGGAAGGAATGATGCTAAAGCTAAAACTCCAGTACTTTGGCCACCTCATACGAAGAGTTGACTCATTGGAAAAGACTCTGATGCTGGGAGAGATTGGGGGCAAGAGGAGAAGGGGACGACAGAGGATGAGATGGCTGGATGGCATCACTGACTCAATGCACGTGAGTCTGAGTGAACTCCAGGAGTTGGTGATTGACAGGGAGGCCTGGCGTGCTGCGATTCATGGGGTTGCAAAGAGTCAGACACGACTGAGTGACTGAACTGAACTGATGACCATCATTGTCTATAGTTATAAAACCTCTTGGTTTCTAAATTATTATTCAAACATGCCTAACTCAATGCTTTTATGTTATTTTCTGCTAAGAAAAATCTCTTTTACATGGATATCTTCCTCATCCCATGTCCTTGCTCAAATATTATATCTTGAAGAATGTTTCTTTGACCATGCTACCTAAAGTAGTATGTAACTCACTCTCTTATATTCTGTATTCATCTTTCTGCTTTAAATTTCTTAACCGAACAAATCACTTAGCATTATTGAATGCACATATTTATTACTATTTTATTATCTAACTAATAAAAATACCTACATTCTAAGGGTTGACATTTTATATATTTTTCACAGTATCCTTATCAGCTAAAAATAGTATCTGGTACATAGAAAATTATTAACAAGTAGCATTAGAAATGTTTTTCTAATTAAGTTTGAAAGTAAGAATAACACTTAGTAAAATCCCCCAAAAAAGCAGAAAAGTGAATGGAGAGAAATATGGTGAAAAATTATTATAAATAAAAGAGTTTAGGTTCCTTTGCTGTTTCTTTGGTTAACTTATTTGTAACTTACTTTGGTAATATATTTGTGCTTTCAAGATAAGGTGGTCCATGGAGAATGATTTGTATTAAATAGCTCAACACCATCCTGGGATAGAGTTTGATTGAGGTCTCAGGAATCAATTTCATTTATGTGTAGGACCAGCAGGCCCTGAAATTATCATTATTACTACTGCAATCACCACAGAATTCAAGGAATCCAATGAGAAGGAACTGTAGAGAATTGAGAATTATATCAACCTGGGTTGTATTGATTAATTGTGTTTATCTGAGAATTGTATTAATCTGGGTTTTTCAGGAGACAGAAATCACACTGGTAATTTGAATAGGGAAATTCAATATAAAGTCATATTAATTAGTGAAAGAGGATAAAGAAACGTGTTTTTAAAAAGTAGCTAATGTAGGATCAGCCATTATATATATTGGCCTGAGAGTACACAGGAAGGAAGAGATTTGAAAGAGATTCACACCTCATCGGAAATGGCATGACTATGACCACTGGGATGAGAAAGAAGTTGAATGAGGCTTTGGATAGCAGAAAGGAAACTACTGGCTGCATACTTCTTGGGAAATATCCATGGGGTTTGATTGAGTTCACTGGGAAAAATACTAGCATATCAATTCATTTTGCTAATAAATCACCCACACAAGTGCCACTAAAGCTTGCTGAAGAATGAATGTCAGCACAGGTGTCAAACGTGGCTGACTACCACACATCATATGAGCAAGAAGGAATAAACACTCTGGAATAAGAAGAGAGGTATAATTTAATGACAAAGATTAGCAGTACGCCAACAGCAAATGAGAAATAGAGGGCCTAGTTCCAGTATCACACAGTGAGACAAACAAGGTGAATTTGGGGCTAGAATTGATAAACTGGTAATTGGCAGAGAAAACAATAATCACCTCAGGACATGTACTAGTAATACCCAGCCCCAAATTCCCTGGAAACATTATTTCATCTGAGTATCTGATGATACTTTTTATCTGAGTTCTCACTTTTATTCAATTTTTTAAATTGTCTGTGCTGTATAGGTAACACATTGGTTCTTATTGTTCCCTGAACATGATATTCACCAGGAAAACTTGGCAAAAATACATATAATGCAGTTTCATTATTCTGATTAAGCTTACCTGTTGGCACTAACACATACATATCTCTAGGGAGCAATGAACCACTATAAGACACGTGGGTAGAAAGCCATCCAACACCAATGTAAGAAATAAACTGGAAATAGAACTGCCTTATGATCCAGCAATCCCACTGCTGGGCATACACACTGAGGAAACCAGAAGGGAAAGAGACACGTGTACCCCAATGTTCATCACAGCACTGTTTATAATAGCCAGGACATGGAAGCAACCTAGATGTCCATCAGCAGATGAATGGATAAGAAAGCAGTGGTACATATACACAATGGAGTATTACTCAGCCATTAAAAAGAATACATTTGAATCAGTTCTAATGAGGTGGATGAAACTGGAGCCTATTATACAGAGTGAAGTAAGCCAGAAGGAAAAACACCAATACAGTATACTAACGCATATATATGGAATTTAGAAAGATGATAACAATAACCCTGTGTACGAGACAGCAAAAGTGACGCTGATGTATGCAACAGTCTTATGGACTCTGTGGGAGAGGGAGAGGGTGGGAAGATTTGGGAGAATGGCATTGAAACATGTAAAATATCATGTATGAAACGAGATGCCAGTCCAGGTTCAATACACGATACTGGATGCTTGGGGCTGGTGCACTGGGACGACCTGGAGGGATGGTATGGGGAGGGAGGAGGGAGGAGGGTTCAGGAGGGGGAGCACATGTATACCTGTGATGGATTCATTTTGATGTTTGGCAAAACTAATACAATTATGTAAAGTTTAAAAATAAAATAAAATTAAAAAAAAAGAAATAAACAATGTAGGTTTAATAATATATATAAACCAGAGAAAAACATGTAAACTACTTTTAATTTGCAAGTACTTCTGTAATTCCCCAAGGATCAAGGACTGCACTTAGAAAATTCTTCCAATCTATTATGATTGTATAGTAAAGACATTGTATAGTATAGAATTTGGATGAAAATAAAGATTCATAATTTGAAGTGCATGATAACCAGATTAGTTATTTTAATTTTAAATCATCAGTATAAAACAAAATATCAAAAAGTTGTTGAATTTTAATAGCAAGTGTTAAAACTCTTGTAGACACTAACATTTATAAGAGAACTGGATAGGATTTTCTAACATTCAGAAAATATCAGTGAGGAACCTGCTCCAAATTACCACCAGTAAAAATAAAAATATATTGATTAAAATATGCCAGGCTTATAAATTACATTTGAATTTTCTCTAAGAGAATTTTCACACTGAAATATGTGCTTGTGACTACATGGAAAATTAAAAAAGAAAGAAAAAAACAGAGGCTTGAAGAGGGAAATGGTAAGGTTACCACAGCAATAACATTTACTTCTTCCACTAGATCCACTAGATCCACTAAAGGGAGAACTATATGAAAATAGACACACTCCACAGGCTCCATAGTTGAGAAAAGCTACTGTAGGAAAGAGGTGCCAGAGCATGTGTACGATTTCAAGCATCCATTTACCATCTCACTTGCTGTGGCTTCAATATCTGAATGCTGGTACCCTTCTGCAAATGGAAGCATAGTATGAAAAGGCTTGAGGATGTATATATGTCCGTATATGTATGTCTGTGCCTATGTGCCAATACATAAAAATAATATATATTAATTCTTGGTGTTTTAGTCACTAAATCATGTCCAACTCTTACAACCCCATGGACTGTAGCCTGCCAGGCTCCACTCTCCATAGATTTTCCAGGCAAGAATACTGCAGTGGGTTACCATTTCCTTCTCCAGGGGATTTTCCCAAACCAGGGATCAAACCCAGGTCTCCTGCACTGCAGGCAGATTCTTTACCAACTGAGCTACCAGGTAAGCCCTTAGCATAATATAAAACATATAACTATTGCTTTTTAAATTGCCTCTCTAGGTAATCTAATAATGTTGTTCTAACAAAAATAAGATTATAAAGGAATTTAAACCATACACTTATTCTGTTATGTAAATACAGCATCATTTTATCTTACCAATGTTTATAATGCTTATAATGTATTCTGAAACAATATTTCAATATTTCTCAGCACTATTTTTACATTTAATCAGTTTTGATACTTACCATCAGTTCTTTACAAAGATCCATTCATTGACACTATTTTATTTTATTTCTTGCTTGGCTAGATTTTTGTCCTTGAGCTTTTAACATGGATTCATAGATATAATGTTACCTGCATGTTTGCATACATCAGAAAATTTACATACAACTTCACTGAGAATAAAATTTATTGGATATAATTTTCCTTAAAATGTTTTAGACTTTATTTTTTAGAGGCACAAAATATTATAATATAAAAATTAGAAAATATTTTTTTTAAATGCTTAGAAACTCAGAATTTTGTTTTCCAGTGACAGATTAATATTAAGTCTAAGATCAGAATCAGTAGCAATCTCTACTTTTCTTGAAACTTGTTCATTAGATTCAACTCAAAATTTGACAAAAACATTCATCCTTTGTTTTGGGGGGCATTATTTTTGTTTTTATTTATTTGCTTATTTTTCTTGAATTCATTATATTTACTCTATAGAAACAGCAGGAAGCATATATTAACATGCTTGGGGTAATTCAAATTCATTCTTATTTATTATGATATTCTTCAGCTCTTAAAAATATCTATTTTATTAAAACACGCTTACTCCTTGGAAGAAAATTTATGACCAACCTAGACAGCATATTTGTAGAAGGAAATGGCAACCCACTCCAGTATTCTTGCCTGGAGAATACCAGGGATGGGGGAGCCTGGTGGGCTGCCCTCTATGGGGTTGCACAGAGTTGGACATGACTGAAGCAACTTAGCAGTAGCAGTAGCAGATAGCATATTAAAAAGTGGAGACATTACTTTGCCAACAAAGGTTCATCTCCTCAAGGCTATGGTTTTTCCAGTGGTCATGTATGGATGTGAGAGTTGGACTACAGAAAAAGCTGAGAGCCAAAGAATTGATGCTTTTAAATTGTGGTAATGGAGAAGACTCTTGAGAGTCCCTTGGACTGCAAGGAGATCCAACCAGTCCATCCTAAAGGAGATCAGTCCTGAGTGTTCATTGGAAGGACTGATGTTGAAGCTGAAACTCCAATACTTTGGCCACCTGATGTGAAGAACTTACTCATTGGAAAAGTCCCTAATGCTAGGAAAGACTGAAGGCGGGAGGAGAAGGGGACGACAGAGGATGAGATGGTTGAATGGCATCACCAACTCAATGTACATGAGATCGAGTAAACCCTGGGAGTTGGTAATGGACAGGGAAGCTTGGAGTGCTGCAGTCCATGGAATTGCAAAGAGTTGGACATAACTGAGAGACTGAAATGGACTGAACTGAACCGAATGTAGGTTTGTCATATATTTCCTTCCAAGGAGAGAGCATCTTTTAATTTCATAGCTGCAGGTGCTGGCTGTAGTGATTTTGGAGCCCAAGACAATAAAATCTGTCACTGCTTCCATTTTTCCCTTTCTATTTGCCATGAAGTGGAAGGAAAGTTATGTCCAAACTATATAGCATATTGAAAAGCAGAGACATTACTTTGCCAAAAAAGGTCCATCTAGTCAAGGCTATGGTTTTTCCTGTGGTCATGTATGGATGTGAGAGTTGGACTGTGAAGAAGGCTGAGTGCCGAAGAATTGATGCTTTTGAACTGTGGTGTTGGAGAAGACTCTTGAGAGTCCCTTGAACTGCAAGGAGATCCAACCAGTCCATTCTGAAGGAGATCAGCCCTGGGATTTCTTTGGAAGGAATGATGCTAAAGCTGAAACTCCAGTACTTTGGCCACCTCATGCGAAGAGTTGACTCATTGGAAAAGATTGTGATGCTGGGAGGGATTGGGGGCAGGAGGAGAAGGGGACAACAGAGGATGAGATGGCTGGATGGCATCACTGACTCGATGGACGTGAGTCTGAGTGAATTCTGGGAGTTGGTGATGG
This sequence comes from Bos grunniens, assembly GCF_055505025.1. NCBI lineage: Eukaryota > Metazoa > Chordata > Mammalia > Artiodactyla > Bovidae > Bos > Bos grunniens. Next base: position 108,928,883 of record NC_141170.1, on the reverse strand, counting down.
ACAGGGAGGCCTGGCGTGCTGCGATTCATGGGGTCACAAAGAATCGGACATAACTGAGCGACTGAACTGAACTGAAACTGATGAGCCCAGATGCATGATCTTAGTTTTTTGAATGCTGAGTTTTAGCCAGCTTTTTCACTCTCTTTCACCATGATTTAGAGACTCTTTAGTTTCTGTTCACATTCTGTCATTGGAGAGGTAACATCTGCATATCTGAGGTTGTTGATATTTCTCCCAACAGTCTAGATTCCAGCTTGTACTTCATCCAGCCTGGCATTTCACATGATGTACTCTGCATATAAGTTAAATAAGCAGGGTCACAATAGACAGCCTTGTTGTATTCTTTGCCAGTTTTGAATCAGTCCATTTTTCCATGTTCTAACTGTTGTTTCTTGACTTGCATACAGGTTCTCAGAAGACAAATAATGTGGTCTGGTATTCCCATCTCTTCAAGAATTTTCCACAGTTTGTTGTGATCCACATAGTCAAAGTCTTTCATATAGTCAATGAGAGAGAAGTAGATGTTATTTTTTTCTGGAATTCTCTTGTTTTCTCCATGATCCATTGAATGTCAGCAATTTGACCTCTACCTCTGCCTTTTCTACACCCAGTTTTTACATCTGGAAATTCTCAGTGCAGGTACTTCTGGAGTCTAGCTTGAAGGATTTCAAGTATAACTTTGCTAACATGCGACTTGAGTGCAATTGTGCAATAGTTTGAATATTCTTTGGCATTGCCCTTCTTTGGATTTGAATGAAAACTGACCCTTTCCAGTCCTGTGGCCACTGCTGAGTTTTCCAAATTTGCTGATGTACTGAGTACAGAACTTAATGGAATCGTTTTTTTTTTTTTTTTTTTTTTTTAGGGTTATAAATAACTACACTGGCATTCTATCACCTCTACTAGCTTTGTTCATAGAAATTCTGCCTATGTTCCACTTGATTTCACACTCCAGGATGTCTGGCTCTAGGTGGGTGATCTCACCATCATGATTATCTAGGTCATTAAAACCTTTTTTGTACAGTTCTTCTGCATATTCTTGCCATTTCTTCTTAATCTCTCTTCTTCTGTTAGGTCCTTAACATTTCTATCCTTTATTGTCCCCTGTTCTATCCTTTATTATGCCCTATTCCCTTGATAATCTCCAAATTTCTTGAAGTGATCTCTAGTTTTTTCTCTTCTATTGTTTTCCTCCATTCCTTTATTGTTCATTTAAGAAGGCCTTTTTATGTCTCCTTACTATTTTCTGGAACTCTGCTTTCAGTTGGGTTTATCTTTCCCTTTCTCACTTGCCTTTGCTTCTCTTTTTTCTTCAGCTATTTGTAAAACCTCCTCAGACAATCACTTTGCCTTCTCGTATTTCTTTTTCTTTGGGGTGGTTTTAATCACTGCCTCTTGTACAATGTTATGGACTTCTGTCCATAGTTCTTCAGGCATTCTTTCTACCAGATTTAACCCCTTGAATCTATTCATCAACTCCACTGTATAATCATAGGGCATCTGATTTAGTTCATACCTGAATGGCCTAGTGATTTTCCCTACTTTCTTCAATTTCAGCCTGAATTTTGCAATAAGGAGCTCATGATCTGAGCCACAGTCAGCTCCAGGTCTTATTTTTGCTAACTGTATAGAGCTTCTTCATCTTTGGCTGCAAAGAATATAATCAATTTTATTTCAGTGTTGATCATCTGATGATGCCCATGTACAGAAAAGTCTCTTGGGTTGTTGGAAAATGGTTAGGGTTAGGGTTAGCATTTTCTTTTGACAAAACTCTGTTAGCCTTTGTCCCACTTCATTTTTAACTCCATGGTCAAATTTGCCTGTTACTCCAGATATCTCTTGACTTCCTACTTTTGCATTCCAATTCCCTATGATGAAAAGGACATCATTTCTGGTTTTAGTTTTAAAACGTGTTATAGATTGTCATAGGACTGGCCAACCTCAGCTTCTTCAGCATTAGTAGTTGGGGCACAGACTTGGATTACTGTGATACTGAATAGTTTGCCTTGTAAACAAACTGAGACCATTCTGTCATTTTTGAGGTTGCACCCAAATACTACATTTTGAACTCTTCTGCTGACTATGAGGCCTCCTCCACTTCTTCTAAGAGATTCTTGCCCATAGTAATAGATGTAATGGTCATCTGAATTAAATTTGCCTATTCCTGTCCATTTTAGTTCACTGATTCCTAAGATGTCGAAGTTCACTCTTACCATCTCCTGTTTGCCCACCTCCAATTTACCTTGATTCATGGACCTAACATTCCAGGTGCCTAATGCTGGTTTGGCCCAGCAACTCATTCTTTCTGGAGCTGTTAGTAATTGTTCTACACTATTCCCCACAGCATATTAGACACCTTCTGATCTTCAGGAGCTCATCTTCTAGTGTCATATCTTTTTACATTTTCATACTGTTCATGGGGTTCTCCATGCAAGAATACTGGAGTGGGTTGCAATTTGTTCTTCCAGAGGACCATGTTTTGTCAGAACTCTTCACTCTGACCCATTCATCTTGAGTGCCCCTGCATGGCATGGCTCATAGCTGCACTGAGTTATGCAAGCCTCTTCACCATGACAAGGCTATGACCCATGAAGGGGAATACAGATCTACCATACTACTTTTAGTGGATCATATTTCTTCATGAATATATGGATGCCTATATGGGTGTGTGTTATGCCTGCAATCAGTATATTATTTATATATTTTTACTAATACAGTACAATTATTAAATAGTCATATAAACATTTACACTCTCACACAACTAAAGAATCCCAGAGATGAAAGTCTACTGAACCTATATAGTTTAAATATTGCTTTCTGGTAATAATATATTTTATTTCGTATTGTCACTAAACCCAAGATTTAAATAAATGCCATAGGGAAAGTTTAATTGGAATTCAACCACTATTTGATAGTCATGTTTTACATGCAAATATGTCAGATAAATGACATGGATATATTATTAAGCACTCAAAATAACGAAGAAAGATATATGTTGCCAGCTTTTTTACTTGGTTGTAAAAACATATAAGTAATGCTTTCAAGGAGAAGATAATAACATGCTAACAAATACTCAAGTGTAACAAAACTGAAAAGATTATAGTGATTGACAATGCAATGTTCAGATCAGTCGCTCAGTCGTGTCTGACTCTTTGCGACCGCATGAATCGCAGCATGCCAGGCCTCCCTGTCCATCACCAACTCCCGGAGTTCACTGAGACCCACATCCATCGAGTCAGTGATGCCATCCAGCCATCTCATCCTCTGTCGTCCCCTTCTCCTCCTGCCCCCAATCCCTCCCAGCATCAGGGTCTTTTCCAATGAGTCAACTCTTCGCATGAGGTGGCCAAAGTACTGGAGTTTCAGCTTTAGCATCATTCCTTCCAAAGAAATCCCAGGGCTGGTCTCCTTCAGAATGGACTGGTTGGATCTCCTTGCAGTCCAAGGGACTCTCAAGAGTCTTCTCCAACACCACAGTTTAAAAGCATCAATTCTTCAGCACTCAGCCTTCTTCACAGTCCAACTCTCACATCCATACATGACCAAAGGAAAAACCATAGCCTTGACTAGATGAACCTTTGTTGGCAAAGTAATGTCTCTGCTTTTGAATATGCTATCTAGGTTGGTCATAACTTTCCTTCCAAGGAGTAAGTGTCTTTTAATTTTATGGCTGAAGTCACCATCTGCAGTGATTTTGGAGCCCAGAAAAACAAAGTCTGACACTGTTTCCACTGTTTCCCCATCTATTTCCCATGAAGTGATGGGACCAGATGCCATGATCTTCATTTTCTGAATGTTGAGCTTTAAGCCAACTTTTTCACTCTCCACTTTCACTTTCATCAAGAGGCTTTTTAGTTCCTCTTCACTTTCTGCCATAAGGGTGGTGTCATCTGAATATCTGAGGTTATGAGGTTATTTATATTTCTCCCAACACTCTTGATTCCAGCTTGTGTTTCTTCCAGTGCAGCGTTTCTCATGATGTATGTTAACACATGTGAATTACAGATATGATGTCATATTTCTATCTCTATCATGCATACATATGTGTTGAGAAGATACCCTGAAGGAGAGGATGACAACCCACTCTAGTATTCTTGCCTGGAGAATTCCATGCTCAGAGGAGCCTGGCCAGCTAGTGTCCATGGGGTCACAATGAATTGGACAAGACTGAGCAAGTAACACATCAGAGGTGTATATATATATATATATATATATATATATATATATATATATAACATGTATAACATGTATTTGAAATAGAGAATTTGGAAACAGATCAGAATATACATTTATTTGTATATTTGGGGGCCAATATAAATAATCATAGGGCTTTCCAGGTGGCACCAGTGGTAAAGAACCCACTTGCCACTGCAGGAGACATAAGAGATTCAGCTTTGATTCTTAGGTGAGAAGATCCTCTGGAGGAGGGTAGGGCAAATCACTCAAGTATTTATGCCTGGAGATCCCACAGACAGTGGAGACTGACAGGCTATATGGTCCAGAGGGTCGCAAAGAGTTGGACATGACTGAAGCGACTTAGTACGCCCTCTTAAGAATAATCATAGTTTTATCATTATAATGAAATTGCAAATTATTTTTTATCATGTGGTATAAGTTCTCTGTGTACTTCCTACTATTTGTTCATATTTTATTTTGCTATTCATAAACTTTTATTATTTCTTTTGTGGCAGCTTAATTGCAAAAATTATTAATATCCCAATTCTGTCTCTCCTTGAATCCACATCTGCTGGGAGCAAGCTCCGCCCCTGGCAAAGGTCATGAGGAAGGAGGCTTGGCATACGCAAAGGCGGGATCAAGCCTCAGGAGTCTCCCTGGAAATTCTCGAGCAATCTACCCCCAAAACCAGAGTCTGCCTACTTTCTGCTTTGTGCTTTCACCTATACCTCTGACTTTACGGGGGGCTGTCCCCCACTACCTCTCTCTGAAAAAAGAGTTAGCTTACAGCTCCAGTTAATAATTCTTGGGTGTGACAGTGTTTCAACCTACAAACTCCTTTGGAAATCCTCTAGCCTGCCTGAATAGGTTTTTCCGGCCACGTGTGACTGTTCAGAGCCTCCCAACTGTGAGAGGCAGGAGATGTTCTAAACTGTCTAAATACAGATTCCTTTGAGCAGTTAAAAGATTGATTAGAAATTGTATTGGTGAAGGGATTTTCACTTGTTGGGCCAATGTTTGCTGCTAAGTTTCCATATCCCTTATCTGCTGTGTCCCTGGCAGTGTATTGATTAATATAATTGGTGTAAGTAGTAGCTTTAATGTTTGTAACCTGGGACCCTTGAGTTAATTCTTTTTCTTGTTATAGCCCACCACACCTTTGCTCTGTAGGAATGCAACTTTATCTAATGCTTTTTGGAGGCTGGCCCCTGACTTTAGAATAATCACCTTTAGAGAAAAAGGCCTCCGGGCCAGAAGATGATGCAAATCACCTAAACTTTTGCATATGATAAGTTTGCAGGAAGAAAGCCTGGCTTGCTGCCTGACTCTACCCCTTCCCCCATTATCCTCTATGCATAACTTAAGGTATAAAAACTACTTTGGAAAATAAAGTGCGGGCCTTGTTCACCGAAGCTTGGTCTCACCATGTCGTTCTTTCTCTTACCTTCTGGCTGAATTATTCAGCCTCTTTTCTCCACTAAATTTCTTCACTGAGCTATCCTCATTCTATTACTCTTTATATCCTTAATTAACGTTTAATTAAGCAATTGTTTCCTGATCCTCGCCGACGCCATCCCCGCTTCGAATTCCCTGGATCAGCCGGGGCTGGTCCCTGGCACACATCTATCTCAAAATGATATTATAACTACTTTCTTCAAGATTTGAAGCCTACTTTCCTACTTCTTGATTCTAAGACTAACTTGTGACTTGGCTTGATCAGTAGAATGCAACAGATAGGATGATGCGCATTTTCACTGCCTCAGACTTGAGGCTTTGCATGATTCATCTTGTTTTCTGCTTCACGTCATGAAGGCTGAGAGACCACACAGAGCAGAGCCAAGATGTTTCAGCTGATCCAATTCTAGTCAGTTGCTAAAATTAGCCAAACCAAACCAGAAGGGGAGAGTCACTCGGGAAATATAATACATGCTTATTGGTCTCAGTCACTAAGGCATCTGGTAATTTATCACAAAATTTTAAAATACTTTAAATGTTTTCAATGTACAAATTAAATTGAGGGAATTGACATTTTTAATTATTAAACACATAATTTAAATCCATGGACATGTGTTATCAATATATTTATCCAGACCTTCTTTTATATTCCTTAATATATTTTATCTTTTCTCTGTAAAAATTGCAAACAGTGAGTGTTCTTTGTTTAAGATTTCTAGTGATTATGTGAAACACTGATAATACAATGAGTGTTAAATTTTAATGAAGTCCAATGTTTCAGATTTTTTCTTGATTCTCATGCTCTTGCTTGTGTATTAAAGAGGGCTTTGCCAAACTCACACTGACTTACTCCCACACTTATGACTTTAGAATTTTATAGTGTTGGCTCTTACGTTTATGCACGTAATTTATTTTCATGTAATTGTCATGTGTGATATAAAAAGTGGGTCCAAATCTATTGTTTTATAGGTGGATATCTAGTTATCTGAGCACAATTCATTGAAAAGACCAAAATTTCCCCCACTAAAGTTTCTTGGCATCCTTGTCAAAAGTCAATTGATTTTAAATATAAGGCTTTATTTCAAGAGCCAACATTCCACAAATATATATATATATATATATATATATATATATATGTGTGTGTGTGTGTATGTGTGTGTGTATATATACACCCTATTGACTATGCCAAAGTCTTTGACTGTGTGGATCTCAATAAACTGTGGAAAATTCTGAAAGAGATGGGAATACCAGACCACCTGACCTGCCTCTTGAGCAATCTGTATGCAGGTCAGAAAGCAACAGTTAGAACTGGACATGGAACAACAGACTGGTTCCAAATAAGAAAAGGAGTACGTCAAGGATGTATATTGTAACCATGTTTATTTAACTTCTATGCAGAGTACATCATGAAAAACGCTGGTCTGGAAGAAGCACAAGCTGGAATCAAGATTGCCGGGAGAAATATCAATAACCTCAGATATGCAGATGACACCACCCTTATGGCAGAAAGTGAAGAGGAACTAAAAAGCCTCTTGATGAAAGTGAAAGTGGAGAGTGAAAAAGTTGGCTTAAAGCTCAACATTCAGAAAATGAAGATCATGGCATCTGGTCCCATCACTTCATGGGAAATAGATGGGGAAACAGTGGAAACAGTGTCAGACTTTCTTTTTTTGGGCTCCAAAATCACTGCAGATGGTGACTTCAGCCATGAAATTAAAAGACACTTACTCCTTGGAAGGAAAGTTATGACCAACCTAGATAGCATATTCAAAAGCAGAGACATTACTTTGCCAACAAAGGTCTGTCTAGTCAAGGCTACGGTTTTTCCTTTGGTCATGTATGGATGTGAGAGTTGGACTGTGGAGAAGGCTGAGTACCAAAGAACTGATGCTTTTAAACTGTGGTGTTGGAGAAGACTCTTGAGAGTCCCTTGGACTGCAAGGAGATCCAACCAGTCCATTCTGAAGGAGATCAGCCCTGGGATTTCTTTGGAAGGAATGATGCTAAAGCTGAAACTCCAGTACTTTGGCCACCTAATGTGAAGAGTTGACTCATTGGAAAAGACTCTGATGCTGGGAGGGATTGGGGGCAGGAGGAGAAGGGGACGACAGAGGATGAGATGGCTGGATGGCATCACTGACTCGATGGACGTGAGTCTGAGTGAACTCTGGTAGTTGGTGATGGACAGGGAGGCCTGTCATGCTGCGATTCATGGGGTCGCAAAGAGTCAGACACGACTGAGTGACTGAACTGAACTGAACGGAAGACAGTATCACATTACAATGGGTACATGCGCGTGTTTATGTGGTGCGGGGGTGGGGGGTTCCTTGTATCTATCACACTTTGCTTTTCTTATCTTGTATTTTTTTTTTAATATTGGACATTTTATTCAATACGGTAGCTACTCTGGATTCCTATTGACCTACTTCCCCAATATTTCCCTCCGTTATATGCTGGCTATTTGGTCAGTGACTTGGCTAACTATTTTGCTGAAGTTTATTTTTTTGTTAATGTGAAATATCTGATGCCAGTACTCTGAGGATGCATCCTCAGGCTTACTTGGAATCATCTTTCGCTGAGAGAAGGTTATCAGCACTTTCTCATACTGTGTCTTTCCTAGATCTCTTTGACAATCATACCCAGCTATTAGCCTCCACTGATTTCTGGCAGAGTATTGTATTGTGTTTGTTAAGACCAAAAGACATACATCACTGCACAGTCTGAACCAGTTACATTTTGTCCCTTTCCTTGAGGCCAGTTTTGAGGGTTTTTTTTTTTCCCCTGATATAAGGAAGTTTATTCTTAGCTAGCTCTTACCCTGGTTCTTTCTGGAAAACTTCCAGCTGTTTTATGGTTTCAGGTTTGATCTTTTCCACACTCTGTTCCAAATAAGTCAGTTTACTTGGGGAGAGCTTCAGAATTCTTTTATTACAGACTGCCTTTCCCTCATGGTCAAAACCTCTGACCACCTTTCAGGAGCTAGAGACAACACATGACTCGCTTTTCTAAATTGAGAACCCTGCTTCCTGAACAAGCTGCTGAGTGGGGGTTCAAGCCTTTGGTGTTCTTGGCTTGTCTCTGCAGGATTAGAACCACCTTGTGAGTGAGCTGCTGAGAGAGTGACCAAGGACCTAGAATTTTCAGTCTGCTTCAACTAAGACAGAGCTGCCTTCTTACAGTTGAGGATAGGGTGGACCAAGAGAGCCCCAGACTTCTCAGCTGTTCGCAGAGTTGGGGATGTGAAATGCTGGTGTCTTGCTCCTCTTTGGCAGATACTGCAGCCCTTGCATGGGAGATGAGAGGCAGAACTGTGTTTCTGGCAATAACTGCTTGTAGTGGAGTTTCCATCATGCTGATCTGAGAGGCAGGGGAAGACTGCAGCAAGGCTCAAATGCCTTAGACTCTTACTCTTTTTCTGAGATTGACTACATTTTCATGAATAAAGTTTCTTCATCTGCTTTCTATTTTTGGGTAATAACCAAATCTCTCTCTAAATGGTGTTTTTAAAAATAGTTTTCAGCATTGAAGGCTGTTTGCCAGGGAAAATTTCTGTTAAGTTCCTCATTCAGGAAGTCTTCCCCTTTATTCATGTTTTGCTCCTCATTTTATATTTCAATAATGTGCTTGTGTTGTTTATTTTAAATATAAATGGCTCTAAATGTGTTCTTCAGAAAATTAGATTGAAAATTTGTGACAACTATTTTCATAATGCTTTAATGTCTGATCTTAACCTAACTTCATATTCAATTCCTTCCTCCCAAACAGTTCAAGTAATGGACATATAATTTCTGAAGTAGATCTTATAATCACATATTTCTGTTTATTAATAATGCTATTCCATTATCTGGAGAGCCTTTTTTCCCCCTGTCAAGTCTTTGATCAAGTGTTAAATTATCAGTGAAAACTCCTCATTACCCATGCCTGTCAAAGCTCTTCAACATTGAATAAACAATATCAGCTTTTTCTAGATCTCCCTATCATATCTTCCATACATTTCATGAATTCACATCTCACATTATGTGGATATGATATCTTTTTCCATTCATAGTGTAAAGTTCATAATGGGTATTTATATTTTATGAGCTAATATCAGTAAGATCAGTATTTTTACTGATTTATAAGATCAGTTTTCTGATCTGGTCATACTGTCCCATAAATATTTTAAGAACATTACATGTATGATCCCAATTATTACCCATTATTCATTTGAGGATATTGCAGCAATAGTTTAAGTAATTTTTTTTAAGAAAATAAAGTTAATAAATAAACTGGTCAATTCAGTTCAGTTGCTCAGTCATGTCCAACTCTTTGTGACCCCATGGATTGCAGCACACCAGGCCTCCCTGTCCATCACCAACTCCCCGAGCTTGCTCAAACTCATGGCCATTGAATTGTTGATGCCATCCAATTATCTCATCCTCTGTTGTCCTCTTCTCCTCTCACCTTCAATCTTTCCAAGCATCAGGGTCTTTTCTAGTGAGTGAGTTATTCACATCAGGTGGCCAAAATATTGGAGTTTCAGTTTCAGCATCAGTCCTTCCAATGAATATTCAGGATAGATTTCCTTTAGGATGGACTGGTTGAATATCCTTGCTGTCCAAGGGGCTCTCAAGAATTTTCTCCAACACCACAGTTCAGAAGCATCAATTCTTCAGTGCTCATAGTGCTTTATGGTCCAACTCTCACATCCATACATGGAAAAACCATAGCTTTGACTAGATGGACCTTTGTTGGCAAAGTAACGTCTCTGCTTTTTAATATGCTGTCTAGGTCAGTCATAGCTTTTCTTCCAAGCAGCAAGCATCTTTTAATTTCATTGCTGAAATAAAATGTTAATAAATGGCAATTAGCAAATTAAATAAGCATACCTCCTCTTTCTTCTAATTGATTTTTCCCTGCTCTCTTCCTCTGAATTTTATGTTTACAATTTTCACAGGACATGTGAATATAAACAGTTTGCGTGTGCTTTCTCTGCATCAATAATCAGTAGCATCATTAAAGTGTTAGGTTGTATTTTACAGGGTAAAATCCACCCCTGAGCTGTAGGAACTCTCACAGCTTTCTCCTTACACAAGGTTGAGGTCTCAGGGAAGGCAGAGCTGTGGTCTAGAAGAAGATGAGTCTGTGGGGTCTTCTCTTCTGCCTGGTGACAGCTCCCCAAGAAGCCTAAATTATCCATAAGAAATATTTATTTCCAGGAATTTATAGCCATGCCATAATTTACTATCATGTATTATGGATACAGTAAAATTCTAAAGCAAATTATATATGCCTGGTTATAACATATTATGAAATTTGATTATTTCAATACCAATATTAATTATTTTATTTATAAGAAAAATATTCATTTTAAGTTCAAAAAATAACTTCTATGTCCCTGAAAAAGCAGGAGTTTTTATTGTGTACCATATACTCTAGATATTTTCTTAATTTCTAATGTAGAATTCAACTCAGGGATGTGTGTATTCACAAGGTGTTATAAAATCTTTTAGTGCTGTTAATAAAGCTATAGAAGAGTCAGGAGCCCTTGGCAATTGTAATTAGCAGAACTTTGATAAGTTACTCTATCTTTTTTATCTCCTTTTTCAAGTATGTGAAATGCTTCATTTAAACTAGATGTGCTTTAATGTATTTTATAAAGATAAAATATACTGAAGGAATAAGTAAAGCCATGAAGATAATTACCAATGTCACCACTACAGGAAATGTGATTAAAGTATTCAGACAAATATGATTAAATACTGTGCTTAAAATTAACATCAAAATATATCAAGGTTATATATTAACATGTGTTTCTACCAACAGAGTGTTCATGTATATAGTATTATAAAGTAACTGATTAAAATAAGAGATAGAGCAATGAAGTGTTAAAATATTTAAATAAAATATAATTTTTAAATCAGAGTCACTTATTCACTAATTTTGCAACCTTGGAAAACTTATACAAAATCTTTAGGTTTCCAGTGCGTCATCCACAAATGGTTAATAGCTAATGCCCTTAAAATGACCCTGAATGTTTACAATCACTCAATATGTAGTAACTGTTACAATAATAGTGCAAATAAATTATTGTTACTAAATAAAATAAAATTTATTATATTCTATTTGTCATCACGACTGAGTGACTTCACTTTCATTTTCACTTTCATGCATTGGAGAAGGAAATGGCAACCCACTCCAGTGTTCTTGCCTGGAGAATCCCAGGGACAGGGGAGCCTGGTGGGCTGCCATCTATGGGGTCGCACACAGTCGGACACAACTGAAGTGACTTAGCATAGCACAGCATAGCATAAACAATATAATCACAGAGAAAAGCTGGTTCACAAAAACTATTAGTCCCTGTATTTTGGGGTTGAAGGCATCCAGAAAATGTTCTTTCTTTAAATATGGCCACAATAATTATCAATATCTCAGGTAATCCTCTGAAGAGTTAACCTTCACTTTTTGGATTATATTGTCCTGGAACTTTACCTTGAATCAGGCAAAGGATCTTTAAAGTAATAGTTAACATGCACTCTCAAATATTTATCAAATTAAATCACTTGGTCCCAAAAATATAATTTGATACTCTGCATTGTCCAGACTGTGCTCATTTCACTTCTTAGCAAGGTAATACACAAAATCCTTCAAGCTAGGTTTCAACAGTATGGAAACTGAAAACTACCATATGTACAAGCTGGGTTTAGAAAAGACAGAGGAACCAGAGATCAAATTGCCAACTTTCATTTGATCATAGAAAAAGCAGGAGAATTCCAGAAAAATGTCTGCTTTATTGACTTCACTAAAGCCTTTGACTGTGTGCATCACAACAAACTGTGGAAAATTCTTAAAAAGGCGGGAATACCAGACACCCTATCTGCCTCCTTAGAAACCTGTATGCAGGTCAGGAAGCAACAGTTAAAACTGGACATGGGACAACAGACTGGTTCAAAACTGGGAAAGGAGTACAACAAGGCTGTCTATTGTGACTCTGCTTATTTAACTTATATGCAGAGTACATCATGTGAAATGCTGGGCTAGAAGAATCACAAACTGTAATCAAGATGATCAGGAAATAACAACCTAAGATATGCAGATGATACCACTCTAATGGCAGAAAGCAAAGAGGAACTAAAGAGAATCTTAATGAAGATGAAATAGAGTGAAAAAGCTGGCTTACAGCACAACATTCAAAAAACTAAGATCATGGCATCCAGTCCCATCACTTTAAGCAAATAGATGGGGAAACAATGGAAACAATGACAGATTTTTCTTTCTTGGCCTCCTTGGAAGAAAAGCTATGGCAAACCTAGATTGCACATTACAATGCAGAGACATCACTTTGCCAAAAGAGGTCCATATACTCAAAGCTACTGTTTTTCCAGCAGTGATATATGGATGTGAGAATTGGACCATAAAGAAGGCTGAGCATCAAAGGATTGATGCTTTCAAACTGTGGTGGTAGATAAGACTTTTGAGAGTCCCTTGGACTGCAAGAAGATCAAATATCTTAGAGGAAATCAACCTTGAATATTTGTTGGAAAGACTGATGCTGAAACTGAAGCTCCAAAACTATAGCCACCTGATGTGATGTGCTAACTCTTTGGAAAAGACCTTGATGCTAGGAAAAATTGAAGGCAGCAGGAGAAGGGGATGACAGAGAATGTGATGGTTAGATGGCATCATGGGCTCAATGGACTGAGTTCTGGGAGATGCTAAAGTATAGGGAAGCCTGGCACGCTGCTGTCTATGGGGTCTTAAGGAGTCAGATATGACTTAGAGACTGAATAACAGCAATTGTCCAGTTTAGCTCTTCCAGTTTGAAAAGTTATCAAATAATTTTTACATTTCCAGTTTATATTTTATTAATAGTATGGTCAAAAAACTCTATGCAGGATATCCCTTATTATCCTCAGGGAATTTTTTTATCTTTGTATGAAAGGGTGACTTTACTCAATTTTTAGGTGATAATTCTGCATTGTGAACGTCCTTTCAAACCAATGTGGTTTCTTCCTCTCTCTATATCTACTGTGCATATGCTAGTACACAAAATAGCTGAGGCAGATGGAAAATTAATGCATGCATTTGTATTTGAAATTTTAGATAATTGGATACATTAAATTTCACCACTGCCTTCACTGTGATAGACATCTTGATATTTAGTAAGATTTATAGCTATATTAATAAAAATACAAAAAGCTGTTCTTTTAATCTTTAATATAATTTAGAACAATTTTAAAATATTTTACTATAATGTACAGTATAAACCATCAACAAGAACATTACTATGCTTGGCAGTTTATAGTAAGCAAACTAGTAAACTAACAAATACCTTCTAATTTCCAATCGTTGATTTAAAAGTAGATATAGAATATTAATCATTTTTTAAGCTGAAAAGTAAACAAAATAGGACACTATTCAGATGAATTGATAGTCTTGTTATTTTGTATTTGGAGTCTTAGAATTCTGCACATAAAGCCCTTAATCAAACTTTCTTTTTTAATCTGCTGGACATCAACTAATTAAGAGCTTCACAGAAATAACCAAGCATTCAAAGTCAATCTCCTTATCAGGATATTTATTAATATTTAACTGAAATAATAATTTAGCTCCTGAGTATTCTAAAGTATTACCAGCTTCACTTTATTACGCTGCCTTTTAATTATTGGTGTTCAGTATTTAAATAATGGCATCATGCTTTGTTTTGGTTTAGTAGTTAGAGAGTTGAAGATATAAGTTCATTAACTATAATAGGAGAGCAATGCTAAAAAATATAACAAAGTATTTTATTAAACACACATGAGCACAAAAATTATAATTTAATTGAAACACTCTTATGGGGTCCATAAAATCAATATGTGCTTCATGAGTTAAAGGGATCTTGCAAGACTATTATAATCATATCGTTTGAGCAATGTAAAGAACACAAAGGCCAAGTTTACCCACAATCCAATGTCTGAAGCTTATACAATGTCTGATCAAGGGACTGTCCTTGCATGTCATTTAATATAAGTAATTTATTATAGTTAAGGCATGTATGCAATTTTGTAAGGCCATTCTATTAGGAAATGTATCCTTATATTAAAATATTTTACTAAAACTATTAACTGTTTAAAAGGGAGCAACAGAAATGTTTAATTCCTCTTTAATGAACTCCCTCCTGGATTTTATGGAGTAAACATCATGCTCTTCCAAATCTTTTCTTCTCAAATATATTGGACCTCCTTTGTCACTGGTGACATGACATATATTAAGTCCCTTTATATTCCTACTGTCTTTGCAAAATAATTTATTATTACAACAAATTTTTAATAAAATGAGAATCTACTACCAACTATCAGATTTCAAGGATAAAATAGAATCCATACCAGAAAGACAACTCTGTATTTAGAGAGCTTTTATTTTGATGGGATATAAATATGGCACTAGGTAGTGAGTACACATGTATTTGTAAACTCTCTGAGCTTTGTATAAGAGTCTTCCTGATAGCTGTATTGATTTGAACAAGAACAAAGAACAAATCTTATAAAAGCCACTGGAGAATCTCCTGTATACTGATTCTGACATTAATTTTGGTTTGAAGTCTAGATAATTTATAGTATAATTGTTCCATAAATCCACCTATTTCTCTTTCCCAGAATTGAACAGATATTTTCAAATATCATGTTATAGCACCTGTGCTTAGTATAAATAAAGACAATTAAACCAATGTCATCAACTAATATATTCCTGAAACTTTAGGCAACATTTAATTTTAGGGTGAGACTGAGGGACAACATGCATAATTGCTTATTCTGTGTCAATTAGTTTGAAAAATTATTTTTTATTTATTAAAAATTTAAATGAAACTTAAAACCACAACTCTAAATTATATATCATAAAGAGCAATATGAAGTAAAGATATCCTGAATAACAGAAACACAGGACTTTAGGAAAAAAATCTAATTGAATATATAAAAATATATGCTAGTGTTATAATTCTATTTCATTGGGATGTGACAGAGTTCACAGGTAAGCCATATACATCATATGCATTTTTAGAATGAATTTCTAAGTTCCAGACATCAAACAAATATAATGACATGATCTTTCAGACCCCATCCCATAGTATATGATAAAGTAGTTTACAAAAATTAATGAAAATGAATTCATTATAAAATCAATATAATAATTCTATTTTTATAACTTTTAGTAATAAGCATAACCCTTGAAATATTATGAATGCCACTTTGTATAAAAAATAATTACTTTGTGTCAAAGAGGTGATGTTCAATGAAACTGTTAAACATAAAGTAGGTACTTGGATCAATTTTTATCATGCATTGGGCACCTTAGTTGTTCAATAAGTCATTAACAAGATTAATGACTTTAATAAAAATATGATTTTCCATATATACTCAGTGGATCATAGATTAAAATTGCATTTTGTAATTTTATGACACATATTACTTAATTTACCTCAAGTTGCTCATTCTGCTTATAGTAAATGTATTATATTGATATTAGTGAGAAAGTTGATTAGAGACTTTTCAACAAATAATCTCAAAACAGAGAAACACCATGTATTACATACTGGTAGGTACTGCTACTGCTGCTGCTGCTGCTGCTGCTGCTGCTGCTGCTAAGTCACTTCAGGTGTCCAACTTTGTGTGACCCCATAGACGGCAGCTCACCAGGCTCCCCCATCCCTAGGATTCTCCAGGCAAGAACTGGAATGGGTTGCCATTTCCTCCTCCAATGCATGAAAGTGAAAAGTGAAAGTGAAGTCGCTCAGTCGTGTCCGACTCTTAGCGACCCCATGGACTGCAGCCTACCAGGCTCCTCATCCATGGGATTTTCCAGGTAAGAGTACTGGAGTGGGATGCCATTGCCTTCTCCGCTGGTAGGTACTGCAAACCTCTAAAACTCTAGATTAATATTTATAATGAAATATATTACACAGACAGCAATGCAGGTACCCAAAATTATTTTAAGTGTCATATAAATTGGAATAACTAACTTCATGCTTTTGAGATAAGTATGTCTGGTCATCTGATAATATTCTCAAATAACAAAGAGAATGAATTTGGATATATCATTGAAATTTAGGGATACAATGTATTGACTATTTCCCAGTTACATCTATCTTGAAAGGAATATTATTTTATCTCTGTATTAAAGGGATAGTATATTTAAGCATTTATAATTTTTATGTAGTTGTAAGGGGAAAAACTCTACAATATCACTAGATTCATTTTTTCTCTTTAGCACATTTAGACAACAAAATAAACAAGAGCTACTAAAACAAAAAGAAGGGGGAAAATAAGACTTTCACTCTTTGCAAATAATATGATCACATTCTTTCTGGCCTTCAGTAGCACTTGTTTCTGGGTCTCAGGTACTGCTGTTTATACTCAGGGTTGACTGATATCCCCAGGGCAATCTTTTCCTCTTTACTTTTAGTTAAAACCAATCCTTCTCATCAAACTGTCAGTTTTATCTGAGAAAGTATTTTTCCATCACTTATGAAAGATAATTTTTATGAATACAGAATTCAAAGTTGATATTTTTGCTTGTTTGCCTTAATTTTAGTTTAATATTTTACATTTTAATATTTATTTAGTTTAATATTTCATTCAGTTCTCTTCTTGTGTGCATGGATGGTGAAAAGAAGACTGATATAATTCTTAACCTTGCTACACTATAGGCAAGGCTCCCCCCAGCACATATACTTGGCTTCTTTTAAGATTTTCTCTCTATGGTTTCTTGCAGTTTGAAAATGATAGCTCTGGGTGTACACTTTTTTGTTATTTATCCTGCTTGATGTCCCTTGTAGCTGTAGTCCACGGTTATTAAACAGGACCCCCTGTTGACTTGTTGATGTGGTGATAAAGTGTTGGTGGAGAGGAAGCATTCAATAATCCTCTAATTAAGCCTCAGTCTCAGTGATGCTTTCTGTGGCTGTGACATTCACAAATGCTTCTCGGTCTTTTTTTTTTTTCACCCTAATTTTGCATGCTAAGTCGCTTCAGTCCTTTGACTCTTTGCAACCCTATGGACTCTAGCCCACCAGGCTCCTCTGTCCATGGGATTCTCCAGGCAAGAATACTGGAGTGGGTGGATTTTCCTGACCCAGGAATAGAACCCAGGTGTCCTGCATCGCAGGCAGTTTGTTCACCATCTGAGCCACCAGGAAGAGATGCAAATGCTAGACTGAGATTGTGTTATGCAATTTTCTCTTTCCAAATGGAATAAGGCCCATAATATCTTTTCAAAGTCTTGCTGAGTAGGACTTAGTTGTGGAGAATTCTCTGGGATTACTTAAAAATGATTCTTTTACTTCTTGGGACATTTCAAAATGGCATTTTTTACCTGGACATAATTCAAAATTGTTACTATTTCCATTCCCCTGACAAAACACGAGGGGATATTTCTCTAATTTTGATTGTGAGAAGCTCTTGGAGTTCTGGAAGATAAAGCTCATGAAGGTATGGTGATCAATATGCTATGCTATGCTAAGTCACTTCAGTCGTGTCTGACTCTGTGCGACCCCATAGATGGCAGCCCACCAGGCTCCGCCATCCCTGGGATTCTCCAGGCAAGAAGACTGGAGTGGGTTGCCATTTCCTTCTCCAACTAAATGTCACTAATTATTAGTGAAATGCAAATTGAAACTACAATGAGATATTAACCTCACACCAGTCAGAATTACCATAATTAAAATGTCTACAAATAACAAATGCTGGAGAGATTGTGGAGAAAAGGGAACCTTCTCACACTGTTGATGGGAATGTAAGTAGATACAGCCTCTGTAGAAAACATTATGAAGGTTTCGCAAAAAACTAAAATTAGAGTTTGTCATATGATACAGCAATCCCAGGCTTGGGTATATATTCAGACCAAACTATACTTCAAAAATATACATGCACCTCTGTGTTCATATCAGCACTATTCACAATAGCCAAGACATGGAATGTCCATCGACAGATGAATGGATAATGAAGATATAGTACATATATGCAAGGGAATACATATAAATAAGTACATGAACACAAGCACATTATGCATATATGTAATATATATAGACAAGGGAAACCCAGCCATTGAAAGATTGAAATAATTCTATTTGCAGCAACGTGGATGGCCATAGAGATTATCATACTAAGTAAATCAGAAAGAGAAAGACAAATACCACATGATATTACTTATATTGATAAATAGAATCTAAAATATGACACAAATGAACCTATTTATGAAAGAGAAACAGAATTATGGATATAGAGAACAGACTGGTGGTTACCAAGTGGGAGGGAATTCTGCAGGGGTGGAGTGGAGGTTTGGGGTTAGTAGATGCAAACTTTCATATACACAATGGATAAACAACTAGATCCTACTTATAACACAAAGAACCATATTCAATATCTTATGATAATCACAATACAATGATACAGTGAGGTCACTCAGTCATGTCCAACTCTTTGAGATCCCATGAACTGTAGCCTACCAGGCTTCTCCATCCATGGGATTTTCCAACCAAGAGTACTGGAGGCGGTTGCCATTTCCTTCTCCAGGGGATCTTCCCAACCCAGGGGTTGAACCCGGGTCTCCCACATTGCAGACAGATGTTTCACCATCTGAACCACCAGGGAAGCCTGAAAACCACAGTGGGAAAGAATATTTTTAAACAAGAATATATACATATACACCCTGGTACTTGGGAAGATTGAAGGCAAGAGGACAAGGCTGTGACAGAGGATGAGATGGTAGGATGGCATCACCAACTCAAGGGACATGAGTCTGAGCAAACTTCAGGAGATAGTGATGGACAGGGAAGCCTGGGGAGTTGCAGTCTATGGGACTACAGAGTTGGACATGACTTAGCTACTGAACAACAATATGTATAACTGAATCACTTTGCCATAAAACATAAATTAATACATTGTAAGTCAACCATACATCAATTAAAACTACTGATAAAATAAAGCTGTGTGTGTATATACATGTATATATATATATATTTAAAGATTTCCTCCCCTCATTAACATATTCAATATATTAATTTATGAATATCATTAAAGTAGTGAAATATTTTAATAGGGCATTATCAGAAAAACTTGATTATTTTTAATTAATTTATTTATTTTAATTAGTGGCTAATTACTTTACAATATTGTGGTGGTTTTTGCCATACATTGACATGAATCAGCCCTGGGTGTCCATGTATCCCCCCCATCCCAAGCCCCCTCCCACCTCAGCATTATTCATATCTTAATGTTTTATAAAATTATAATATATTAGCTGATATCCCTAAAATTCAAATGACTGACTTTCACATCTGAAGGTTTTCAGTATTTTAGTGATGGAACTCATTTTTCAACAAACATTTATGCCTATACATCAGTACTGAGTGTGAGCAATTCTGGTTCAGTGAAGCATTTTGTTGGTATATACCTACTCACTTTTAGGTGTGGTAACAGCTCTTGTTTTCTGTTTTTTTTTTTTAAGGAATGCATTCATTTTAACATGATATATGATCATTTTAGGGAGCTTTTCTGGTTGCTTAGCAGCATGGCAGGAGACACAGGAGATATGGGTTCAATCCCTGGGTCAGGAAGTTCCCCTGGAAGAGGGCATGGCAACCTACTCTAGTCTTCTTGCCTGGAGAATTTTATGGACAGAGGAACCTGGTAGGCTACAGTCCATGGGGTTGCAAAGAGTCAAACACAACTGAAGCGACTTCACACCCATGATCATTTTATTCTATTTTGTTAAATATATTGGTAATAAAACCTTTTTAAAATCGTACTTCGTATAAACATCAGTGATTTTATATTTTGTATAACATATTTAGTGTCGCTTTAGTTGGGGAAACAGTGGAAAACAGTGTCAGACTTTATCTTTTGGGGCTCCAAAATCACTGCAGATGGTGACTGCAGCCATGAAATTAAAAGACACTTAATCCTTGGAAGAAAAGTTATGGCCAACCTAGATAGCATATTGAAAAGCAGAGACATTACTTTGCCAACAAATGTCCATTTAGTCAAGGCTATGGTTTTTCCAGTGGTCATATATGGATGCGAGAGTTGGACTGTGAAGAAAGCTGAGAGCCAAAGAATTGATGCTTTTGTTTTTCTTTTGTTTTTCTTAATTTTTTTATGGTTGGCAACATTTTTATTTTTATTCACTTATTTTTTAAACCATTTATCATTTATTTATTATTATTATTTTTACTTTACAATATTGTACTGGTTTTGCCATACATCAACATGAATCCGCAACAGGTATACATGTGTTCCCCATCCTGAAGCCCCCTCCCACCTCCCTCCCTGTACCATCCCTCTGGGTCATCCCAGTGTACCAACTCCAAGCATCCTGTATCCTGCATCGAACCTGGACTGGCGATTTGTTTCTTATATGATATTATACATGTTTCATGTATACATGTTTCATGCCATTCTCCCAAATCATCCCACCCTCTTCCTCTCCCACAGAGTCCAAAAGACTGTTCTATACATCTGTGTCTCTTTTGCTATTTCGCATAAAGGGTTATCATTACCATCTTTCTAAATTCCATATATATGTGTTAGTATACTGTATTGGTGTTTTTCTTTCTGGCTTACTTCACTCAGTATAAAAGGCTCCAATTTCATCCAGTTCATTAGAACTGATTCAAATGTATTCTTTTTATTGATGCTTTTGAACTGTGGTGTTGGAGAAGACTCTTGAGAGTCCCTTTTACTGCAAGGAGATCCAACCAGTCCATTCTGAAGGAGACCAGCCCTGGGATTTCTTTGGAAGGAATGATGCTAAAGCTGAAACTCCAGTACTTTGGCCACCTCATGTGAAGAGTTGACTCATTGGAAAAGACTGTTGCTGGGAGGGATTGGGGGCAGGAGGAAAAGGGGATGACAGTGGCATCACTGACTCAATGGACGTGAGTTTGAGTGAACTCCAGGAGATGGTGATGGACAGGGAGGCCTGGCGTGCTGCAATTCATGACATCGCAAAGAATCGGACACAACTGAGCGACTGAATTGAACTGAACTGAACTGAAACTATGTGGAAGTCAACTTCAGGAAGCAACTAATTTTGTAACAAATGAAACCTCAAATGTTTCTATAGGATTTAATCATAGTTTAATTTTAAAAAGATATACCTGTAGCAATGTGTAGAAATGTGCATATGTTTATGTACAAATTGGTCAGTGAGTTTATTAAAGATAAACCACTGACAAAACCATTAGAAAAATAGATAAAACCTAATAGCTTTGCATAAACATTGTTAAGGATATTGGCCTTAATGATCTTCACTTTTTCTTAATTTATATAAATGATGTTACATGTGATCAGTGATAATTTTTATTTTCCTTATAGGTCTTCATGGGTGAAAACTGAGGAACCCTCAAGTTAAAAAAATATAAATCATATAGTCCTTAAGTCTATCTCTAAAATGAACTTCCCCTGCTTTAACTCTTTTGTTATATACATAAAATTTATTCAGCAGAAACAGAAAGTTACTATTTGTAACCTTAAGTTCTATAACTAAAACTAGTGGAGACCCACAATACCATCTGAACTAGAAATGCTGAAAATAAAATTTGTTCAGGGATCAAACAGATACTTTGTAACTGGGACTATTTGGAAAGTTCTGTTTTCTACCATAGAAAGCCACATATTGAAAACTAAGTTATTAAATAAAGAGATTGACTGTGTAATTTAAATATCCAAATATATTTCCTAATACATAGTGCTCAGTTTATTTAATGATTCAATGGGTAGAAGATATATATATATAGATAGATAGATAGATATAGATATAGAAAGCTTGTAGACATTGTTTTTAAATATGTATGTCTTCCAAAGTATTGTTTTGAAAGACATAAATCTAATTTATTCACATACCTAATCATTCTGACCATGATTGTTTTTTTCCCTAGCAAGTTTTTTTTTTTGCTTTATGATCAAGTGGAGAAGGAAATGTCAACCCTCTCCCGTACTCTTGGGTGGAGAATTCCATGGACAGAGGAGCCAGGCAGGCTACAGTCCATGGGATCACAAAGAGTTGGATACGACTGTGAGACTAACTATTTCAACTTTCAGGTACACTGGTATTTTTGATCCATACTATTTGCTCTTTTTAAATACTACCAATTGTACTCTTCTTATCACATCAAGTTGCAAATCATGTGCACGAAAGATCACAGTAACCTAGCTGGCTTTGTTACAATACAGACCTTTGTTAGTTTGGAATAGAGCCTTATTCTAATATTACTACATGAATCAGCTTGACAGCATTTTACACCACTCTAACCTGAAAAGACTTTTCTTTGCCTCTTTAATTATATTACCATTCAAATCTCTTGTTAGGGCTCATTCATTCCAAAAGCCATTAGAACTACCTGAATTCACAACAATAAAGTCTATAGGCAAATGATAATTTATTAAATTTCATTATCCAAAGTAACAATGTCTTTTCTTAAAGTAATGAGAATATTCTCTAATTTTGACTCAGGCTTTGAAATATACTATATTTCTTTTTAAATGACAGAAATATTATTAAGCTATCATTCTGGTATTAATTAAAGTAAATGTAATAAAAATGACAATGTAATACACATCACGTTTCATACATTTTATTCAACTTCCATCTTTTGGATATTTTACTAATGTATTCTTCTATTATAAACTATAAAGCTACTAACACAATTCCACAATTCCTTTGTAGAGGGTTAGTGTATTATCGTCACTCAGATTTGGATCACACAATGGGAAGAACATTCTGCAGGTGATGGCCAGCATATACTGAGGCAAAACACAGAGAATCTGTAATTAAGGAATGTCGTGCTGGCGAGGCCCTACAAGAAAGCATCCTTAAAGGAAGGCATTCAGCGGAGCTCAATCCCTGCCAGAGCAATGATATAGAATTCATTTAGGCTGACAATATACCTTGTAGATTAATTATTGAACATGTGTTTTACCTACTCTCTCATTAATAAGATGTATTTACTTTTTATTTCATTAACATTTTGATTTTATGGTGGTGATTTTCAACACTTCAGTTTTTAAAGTAATCTTAACAAATTTGAGTCTGTACAAGCATTTCTTCCAAATTATTAATATATTTCCTAATAATTAGCAATATCATCCGCAGTACAGTTCTTTTCCTACTATTGACTCTGGTCACTGATAGGAATCCAATAGTTGATATATTAAATCTGTTTAGACCATGATACAGATAATTTTATCTGAGAAAACTGACATTTTAACATAGGCAGAAAGTGCATTTGTAACGAGAAGCTCTGTTCAATCACTATTACAATATTATAATAGTAAGCAAAAATGAGCAATATCTGTACCTAAATAAGATTAAACATAAATCTTTTTAAGAATGACTGAAACAGACTAGAATAAAATAAATGCATCAAAGTAAAACAGCTTATGAGGGTAATTAATCCATTTTCAAAATTTTAATACAAATAGGCAATAGATGGCTAAAATATATAAATTCATTTAAGACTGTATTTTGGATGAAGAAAGCAATTTTGTTAATGAGGCATTTATACAATACTGAAAAGACTGTAAGAGACATCCAAGATATAGTGAAAAAGTCCAAAGATTAAAGAGTTTAGAATTATATAGAGAAAATTACAATGTCTAACCCTTCAAGTTTCATACTGCTACATATCCAAATCCCTGGAGATATTTATTCTTCTAAAAGTTAACATTAATACAGGCCTAGGGCTAAATGATAACACATAGCTATAACTCCACCATATCGACTGAAATATTATCATGTAGAAATTCACAATTATGCACATAAATTAAATTTTCATCACACAAGGACTGCAAGCCATTGTTATGACAAATGTTATTTTTGCTCTTGTGGTAACTTAGAATTTATATTCTATGAATTAGTTTGTTTTTCTTTTTTCATCCTGCTATCAGGATGAAGATTTGATAACACTAAATTTTAGTAATTCTTAGGAATTAAAAATTACTATAATTATTTAAATGAAAAACAGGTCACTAATCAGAATATCTAGTTTTGTATAATTATAAAAATCAATATGATATGTTAAATTGTATTATTTCCCTTAACTTGTAATTGTTATAAACAAAAAGAGTATAGTTGAATAGTGAGAGTTCTTTTTCTTGTGTCTTCTCTACCTACCAGATTTTGAAAATTGGTTATTTTGACTCTGGAGGATGAAGTAGGGTAGGAAATATGCCTGCTATCAAGGATCACTGTTCCCAGAGTTTAACATTCTCTCCTTCGCCTTTAAGGACTCTCTCATCTTTAGATTCATTTACAGGTAGATAATACTCAACTCTAACAACCTGAAATGACCTCTGTTTACCTTTGCATTTATTTGTCCACCTCCAGCTGTCTTATGTGGAAGTCTTACTGCTTCTCAGGGTAGACAGGAGGGGAGAGAATAGGGTGCAGTTTGGCTAAGAGTAATTTTCTTTCTTTCTTTGGCATGTGGCTTGCATAAAATACATATCCTTAGACTGATAAACTTAGAGCTCAGTCATGTCCCAGTAAAGACATCTTTTCTTTAGGACCAATCCACCTTGAACGTTGTTCACAAAAGTGCTTATAGATTTACCTAATTTATTTCAGCTGGAGAAAATAATGTCAATTTATGAATGAGATATATTTATACAATTTTCACAACTGGTGGTTATTAGGTAATTTCTAGTTGTCTGTGCTTGCAGTTACAAATAACGCTAGACTGAACTTCCTGAACATTTTGAAATAGCAGGACATTTAGGAAAATGTTTAAAAATTTAATTAATGTAATTAATAGTTCAAAAATTTTGAACGTACCAAAATTGAATCATGTGTTCTATAATACATGATGATAATTCACCCTCTTAGGAACAATATAAGAAAATCACTGCTGCTTTTCATAGGTATTCATAAGTACCAATTGCCTTTAGTTTCCCTTTTTTGGTAAATTCTTATCTTGAATTCTGGGTTTGTGTTTGCTTTATAAAAACAATTTTAGATTTACTTTCCTTTGTGAACTACACTATTTTAAATGGTATTGGGAAGGAGATCAAGGCAGCAGTTAGAAAGATGCAGAGTTCAGATACTCCCCAACAAACACATGGGAAATACATCTATACAAGCAGCAATTTTCATTGAAAACAAACTGTATACTGGCAAGCAGACTCATATAACCAAAGTTGTAAGAAAGATTCATGGGGAATTGGGTAGAAAGGGAAGAGAAGCAATTAGGTTAGTGCCTGTTCCCATGAATGAGGACACAGAAAAGGACTTGTTCTTCCAGTGTTGGCCTCCATAGCTGGGGTGCCCAATGTGTGGTTTGAGCTAATCACTCCCCGGGGAGGAACTCTGAGCCATGTCATTCTCTTCTTTTGTGGGACTGACAGTAAATCTAGTCTCAACTAGTAACATTGTGTGCACACTTTCTTACTCCCAAAACAAGGCAGAGGAAACAAACTGAAAATGCCCTGAACTCTGGCCCACTTGTCACGACCTCTCCAGAGCATGCCCTAGCCTGAGCTGAGCCTCTACTGCCACTCTTGCTACATGGTGCAGCATCAAACTAGGGCAAAGGCTGTTGTGGCCAAGGGAAATACATAGTTGTAGGGGATGGTACTAGCTCAGGCCTGGCAGGGCATCTGAATGGGGTGAGGGCAGCCGTTGCTGGTGTTCATAGATTTAGCAGATAGGGAATGGTCTAGAGATCTGACTGGTGCTGGAACCACCCCAACTCAAGCCCTGACCCATAGAAAGTGCTCTCTCTGACCTTCTTGTGTCAGCAAGGTTAACCTCTGGGACAAAGGAGTCAATGGTGGGCAGGGGGATAGGATACACTTAGAGAGAAAGAACCAGCTCAGACCTGACATCCACTGCTGAGTATATATCTGAAGAAAACAAAAATACAAATTTGAAATGACACATGAACTTCAACATTCACAGCAACATTATTATTATTATGTGTGTGTATATATATATATATGTATAATATATATATAAATAATATATACATATATTTATTATATATACATATATTATATATTATTTATATGTAATATTATATATTTATACACATACATATACAATGGAATTTTACTCAACCATAAAAATGAAATTTTTTCATTTGCAACAACATGGATGGACATGGAAAGTATTGCTGCTGCTGCTGCTGCTAAGTTGCTTAAGTCGTGTCTGACTCTGTGCGACCCCATGGACTGCAGCCTACCAGGCTTCTCTGTCCCTGGGATTCTCCAGGCAAGAACACTGGAGTGGGTTGCCATTTCCTTCTCCAATGCATGAAAGTGGAAAGTGGAAAGTGAAAGTGAAGTCGCTCAGTCGTGTCTGATTCTTAGCGACCCCATGGACTACAGCCCACCAGGCTCCTCCATCCATGGGATTTTCCCAGCAACAGTACTGGAGTGGGGTGCCATTGCTTCTCCCTGGAGAGTATTAGGCTTAGTGAAATAATTCATCCAAAGAAAGACAAACAGTGTATGTTATCACCTATATGTAGTATCTAAGACACAAAAGAAATGAATTAATATAACAAAATAGAAACAGATTCACAGATACAGAGAATCTATTAGTGGTTCCTAGTACAGACGGGAAAGGGGTAGGGCAAAGGCAAGGATAGGAAATTAAGAGGTACAAACTACAGTGCATAAAATTTAAAAACTACAGGGATATATATTATGCAACATAGGGAATATAGAAAATATTCTGTAATAACTTTAAAAGGAGCATAATTTATTAAAAAATATTATTGAAACTACTGAATCATTATTTTCTATACCTGATACTAATATTGTAAATCAACTATACTTCTGCAAAAATTAATTAAACAGCATCCAATATTGATATTCCTTAAATATGGAAAATAACTGATTTATGAAACTGGGACTTAGGCACAATTTAATTTTGTTTAATGGGATGGTCCTAAATATTTTCCAAGCTCTTTTAATGTGATAGTACCATGGGAAGTTAACACACAGTAAAAATTTTAAAATCCCATGATCATTGTTCTGCATGATTATCACATTATGATGATTACTTTTATTTAAATTCTGGAGGTTTTATTTCTACTTACCAAGATATTAGCTGTAAAAATTGTATGAGTAAAATTTGAAGTTATAACTATGCTTAGAAGTGTAATAGCCTCTACCTGACTTTGTCTCTTGAGTGATTAAGTTTGACCCTAGTGAAAAATTAAACATAAAATGAGAAATACAAATTAGGATATATATCTGTATAAGTATGCCAGAAGTCATCCAAACTTAAAGAGCATACTATAGTTATATTTTAGTCTATAAATTCTATAAGTAAAACACTTTTTTTGTATATGCTACTGATTACATATGACATATTCTGAATTGGAGGGAAATTAATTCTCTTAATTTTGTTTTTAATCTAACATCATACAAAGAAATAATGTATGATTTAAAACTACTGGCATATTATTGTTCTCTTGTTGATCTGCCTAAAACATATGAATATTAACATATATTTTCATGTGTCCTCAAATAGCAATTTCATGATATTTTAGGACTATTATTTAGTTTTAAGGGGCTTCCCTGGTGGCATAGGTGGTAAAGAATCTGCCTGCCATGAGGGAGGCCTGGGTTCAGTTCCTGGATTGGGAAGATTCCCCTGGAGAAGCAGGGAAGATCCCTCTTTTGGGAAGATCCCTGGGTTGTGACAATCTCTTGGAAATATATATATATTCTCATGTATCCTTAAATAGCAATTCCATGATCTTTTAGGAATATTATTTAGTTTCAAATAACTATACATTACATAATTCTAGAGTTTCTTACATTCAGAACTTGTTAAAATAATCAAATACAGAGTACTTATCAGATTCCATTCTATATTGCAGTTATTATGTTGGTCTTCTAAAAATTTTGCACTGTTACAGTGAAAATATCACATTTTATTAACATATTTACTGTGATGATA
Source organism: Bos grunniens (assembly GCF_055505025.1). Classification (NCBI taxonomy): domain Eukaryota; kingdom Metazoa; phylum Chordata; class Mammalia; order Artiodactyla; family Bovidae; genus Bos; species Bos grunniens. The sequence continues at coordinate 108,900,329 of NC_141170.1, read as the reverse complement.
AATATTCATTAACATTATTCATAGTTCACAATTTCCCCCAAATGCCCAGTAACTTGGTAAAGCTTGAACTATACAATACTCTACAATTTTAATTCACTTTTACTCACAATACTGCATTACTGCACAAGCCTGTAAAGTAAGTGAAAGATATAATACTGATTATTTTAGAGGGTAAAGAATTTGAGACTCTATCAGAGGAAGCTGACTTTCTAAAGTTACGAAGTTGACTTTTCTGTTTTTGTTCAGTGGACAGTCATGTCCGACTCTTCGCAACCCCATAGACTGCATCATGCCAGGCCCCTCTGTCTCGCACCACCTCCCAGGGTTTGCCCAAGATAAAGCTGGTTAGGCATACAATATGATCAACACATGCAAGATTAAGTTTTTGAAATAAATAACTCCAGGAATGGGAATGTTCTGGAGATTACATGAGAACTGAGGTAGCTAGATGGAAGGTTTTCCCTGCTCTGTGGGCACACTGGATGGAATATGGACAAATATAACTTTTCATGAGGGTTTTAAAACATAACGGCACTTTTTAAAAACAAACCTTCCATTGAAAAACAGGATTTATGTCCCTTCTGCTTGAACCTGGGAAGGTTTGTGACTGCTTCAACCTACACCATGCAACAGAAATGACACTAGTTTTGAGGCTAGCTAACAAAAAGTAATGTATTTTCTACCTTGCTCTCGGGTACCTTTATTCTCCAATCCCAATATTATTTTGAAAGAAGTTGCACAACCTGAGATTCCATGCTTTGAATATGCCAGAGAGGATGGGCATAGTCTTCATGTTAGAGAATTGCCAGCCAAGTGGATTTTAAATCATTTATGTATCTACTTTGGCTGCACTGGGTCTTTGTTACTGCGAACAAGCTTTCTCTAGTTGCCAAGGGTGAGGTCTACTCTCCAGCTGCAGTGTGCAGCCTTCTCACTGTGGTGGCTTCACTTGTTATGAAGCATGGACACTAGAGTGCAATGCTCAGTAGCTGGGGTGAATGGGATTAATTGCCCCATGGCATATGGAATATTCCCAGACCAAGGACCGAACCAGTGTCCTGGGCATTGGCAGATTCTTAGCTGTCCTGTTGTTGGATCTTGGAGTTAACTCTCCTTTTCTCTTAAAATATTAGTTTGGATAATGAGACTGTTGACACTCCATACACACACACACACAGACACACACAATAAGTGCATGAAAATATGTGTTACTAATATAATCAGGCTTCTGGAGAGAACAGGCAGGCACCCAAAAAAGATGGAATGAATGGCTGTGATTTTTCTTGTGATTGGTTTTGAGGTCAAGGTGAGACGGTTCCAATGCATAGGCCAGGTTTTGAAGGAACTTCCTGACAGTGCCAAAAGAAGGGCACAGATATGCTTTCTTATGAACTTGTTCTGGTGGACAAAAATAAAGCAGATATGTAAGCCTGAAAGCTAGTAGTCAAACGTCAAAAATGGAGTCATACTATATCATACCAGCCTAAGTGGCAAATAGGTGAGGGAGGGACCCTCCGCTGGATTCTATTCTGTAGCCAAGTCAAGTCTTCCCAGCTAAGGCCCCAGAAATCATACTGGAAAAACAAGCCATTTTCTTTGTTCTCTGTTTGAAATTTAGTTCCACAAATTTCATGAGCCTAAAAGGAATCATTGTTGTTTTGTTCTTTAATACTGTGGGGGTCTGTTATGAGGCCACAGATAAACTGAATATCATGGGATCAAGGACCATAAAGCCTTTTTTTGCTTGATAACTCACCCCCCTATTTTCTCCATGCAAAAGCACCCATGTACATGCTTTTACATTTTACTTAGTATTAATAAAAATATTAAAGGGAAGGAGAAGGAGTCACCTTAACCTAATTATATTCTCCAAATCATAGGTTTAACACTAAGTAATGGAAACATAATGAATTATAGCAAAGAGGATGAAGATGAAAAATACTTTTATGTGATAGTTAATGTTCACAGAAATTATGAAAAAGTACATTATAGCTTTCAAATTTACTAAATATTAATATTTCTGTTATTTAATAAATATGGCTATAATCATAAACCAGATATTTACTTTGTTATATATTGCCATTCAATTGTCAATAAGCATTTTTCTACAGGTCTAGATATTTTGAGATATGTAAGCAATTTTATCAAATGCAAAGCACTATAACTTCCATGGCATAGACTACAACATGTTTAAATCACATAAAAGCAAATAAAGGTTTATCTTTAGAAAGTTTTTTAATATTATTCTAGCCTGATTCTATTGTGAAAGGTAAACAGTGATATCCCACTATAACTCTGAAATCTCTCATTCTGCAAATATATACAGTGAAAATAAATCAGCAGAGAAAAACACTGTTTTCAATTCATATGTACTTGATAAATATTGTAAGCACATTAGTTCTCACTGATAAATCTCATGGTAATCAGTAATACCTTTAATAAATTAAGAAAACCAATATAAGCAGATTTTTAATTACTTGTAATAAATACACATATGTCCAATAATTATTAATATTTATTTTGACTAATAAAGTTAAATATGTTTCTCTGTTTTAATACTTCATATGGGGTATCTTAACAACAGCAGCTTTAGAAGATGCTACAGTCAGTTTTAAAGGTTCTTTCTCAAGATTGCTTTGGCTATTCAGGGTTTTCTGTATTTCCATACTAATTGTGAAATTATTTGTTCTAGCTCTGTGAAAAATACCATTTATAGCTTGATAGGGATTGCATTGAATCTATAGACTGCTTTGGGTAGTATACTCATTTTCACTATATTGATTCTTCTGATCCATGAACATGGTATATTTCTCCATCTATTAGTGTCCTCTTTGAATTCTTTCACCAGTGTTTTATAGTTTTCTATATATAGGTCTTTAGTTTCTTTAGGTAGATATATTCCTAGGTATTTTATTCTTTTTGTTGCAATGGTGAATGGGATTGCTTCCTTAATTTCTCTTTCTGTTTTCTCATTATTAGTGTATAGGAATGCAAGGGATTTCTGTGTGTTGATTTTATAGCCTGCAACTTTACTATATTCATTGATTAGCTCTAGTAATTTTCTGGTGGAGTCTTTAGGGTTTTCTATGTAGAGGATCATGTCATCTGCAAACAGTGAGAGTTTTACTTCTTCTTTTCCAATTTGGATTGACTTCAGGCTCTACTACAAAGCCACAGTCATCAAGACAATATGGTACTGGCACAAAGACAAAAATATAGATCAATGGAACAAAATAGAAAGCCCAGAGATAAATCCATGCCCCTGTGGACACCTTATCTTTGACAAAGGAGGCAAGAATATACAATGGATAAAAGACAATCTTTTAACAAGTGGTGCTGATAAAACTGGTCAACCACTTGTAAAAGAATGAAACTAGAACACTTTCTAACACCATACACAAAAATAAACTCAAAATGGATTAAAGATCTAAACCTAAGACCAGAAACTATAAAACTCCTAGAGGAGAACATAGGCAAACACTCTCTGACATAAATCACAGCAGGATCATCTATGACCCACTTCCCAGAATACTGGAAATAAAAGCAAAAATAAACAAATGTGACCTAATTAAAATTAAAAGCTTCTGCACAACAAAAGAAACTATAAGCGAGGTGAAAAGACAGCCTTCAGAATGGGAGAAAATAATAGCAAATGAAGCAACTGACAAACAACTAATCTCAAAAATATACAAGCAACTCCTGCAGCTCAATTCCAGAAAAATAAACGACCCAATAAAAAAATGGGCCAAAGAACTAAATAGACATTTCTCCAAAGAAGACATACAGATGGCTAACAAACACATGAAAAGATGCTCAACATCATTATCAGAGAAATGCAATAAAACCACAATGAGGTACCATTTCACACCAGTCAGAATGGCTGCGAACCAAAAGTCTACAAGCAATAAAAGCTGGAGAGGGTATGGAGAAAAGGGAACCCTCTTACACTGTGGTGGGAATGCAAACCAGTACAGCCTCTATTGAGAAAAAAACTGGAAATAGAACTGCCTTATGACCCAGCAATCCCGCTGCTTGGCAACATACTGAGGAAACCAGAATTGAAAGAGACATGTGTACCCCAATGTTCATCACAGCACTGTTTATAATAGTCAGGACATGGAAGCAACCTAGATGCCCATCAGCAGATGAATGGATAAGAAAGCTGTGGTACCTATACACAATGGAGTATTACTCAGCCATTAAAAAGAATACATTTGAATCAGTTCTAATGAGGTGGATGAAACTGGATCCGATTATACATAGTGAAGTAAGCCAGAAGGAAAAACACCAATACAGTATACTAGCACATAAATATGGAATTTAGAAAGATGGTAACGATAACCCGGTGTGTGAGACAGCAAAAGAGACACAGATGTATAGAACAGTCTTTTGGACTCTGTAGGAGAGGGTGAGGGTGGGATGATTTGGGAGAATGGCATTGAAACATGTATAATATCATATGTGAAATGAATGGCCAGTCCAGGTTCCATGCAGGATACAGGATGCTTGGGGCTAGTGCACTGGGATGACCCAGAGGGATGGTATGGGGAGGGAGGTGGGAGCGGGGTTCAGGATGGGGAATACATGTACACCCGTGGCAGATTCATGTTGATGTATGGCAAAACCAATACAATATTGTAAAGTAATTAACCTCCAATTAAGATAAATTTAAATTAAAAAAACAGTGTATGAAAAATAATAATAATAAATAAAGGTGTACTTTCCAAAGACAAACTATTAACTTAATCAATGCTATATGGATAACTGCATCAAAATTTTAGTTTATAGAAATAAAAAATTCAAAAAAGAGTGCTCATAAAATTTAAAATTAATCAGGAATTCACACTGTATGACTCTAACATCATTTACTTCTCTTTCCATCCAGGAAAAGAGAAAGATGAAGAATCTAGTGAGCCAAACACTTCCGTGAATGATTGATTAAATAAATAAATGTTTATTTGATTTATATCTCCAAAAGCCTTATTTATAAAATTCAAACATATAATGTGGAGTTTTAAACTTTTTGTTATTAAGACATTATACATATTTCATAATGTTTTAATGTCAAAAGTATTATTTTGAAATCTGGTGTTAAAGATGGTGATTTTTTTTTTTTTACTACTTTGAGGATTTCATTTTGCTGAAAAAATATAAGAAAAATTACCATTTATTTTTTAATGAGCATTTGTATTTGAAAATTAGCTATTTATAGCATATGTCTACAGTAAAGCCTCTGCCTAGTAAGCTTTTTCTTATTTTATTTTGCTAAACTCTGGGTAAGTTAGCAGTATATTCTCATTGAATACCATATAAAAAGAAATGTCTAAGTTTTCTAATTCAATATTAGCACACTTTGTGTGAAATTAATGGTGTCAACTTTTTATACATATTATTTAAATATGATTTTTTTGAGGAATTTTCATTCTGTTTTTCATAGTGTCTGTATCAATTTACATTCCCCCCTCCTCGATGTTAAAAACAGATCAACCATATGATACAGCAATATCTTTTTTTTTTTTTTGATACAGCAATTTCATTCCTGGGTACACGTCTGAAGATAATTAAAACACTATTTTAGAAATATATATACACCCCCAGAAGATGCCCTGGAGAAGAAAATGGCAACCCACTTCAGTATTCTTGCCTAAGTAATTCCATGGACAGGGGAACCTGGTGGGTTCATGGGGTTGCAAAGAAGTCAGATATGATGTAGCAACAAAACAGCAACAACATATTCATAGTATCATTTAAAGTGTCAATATATAGATGCAACCTAAGTGTACCTCAAAAGATGACTTGAGAGAGAAGATGTAGGGTGGATACATATATACACACACAGACATACACATACAGGGACATACTACACAATGGATTATTACTCAGCCATAAACAAGAATGAGAGCTTAACATTTGCAACAATATGAGTGGAAATTCAAAAAAGCAAAATGGCTGTCTGGGGAGGCCTTACAAATAGCTGTGAAAAGAAGAGAAGCAAAAAGCAAAGGAGAAAAGGAAAGATATAAGCATCTGAATGCAGAGTTCCAAACAATAGCAAGAAGAGATAGAAAGCCTTTTTCAGTGATCAATGCAAAGAAATAGAAGAAAACAACAGAATGGGAAAGACTGGAGATCTCTCCAAGAAAATTACAGATATCAAGGGAATATTTCATGCAAAGATGGGCTCGATAAGGACAGAAATGGTATGGACCTAACAGAAGCAGAAGATATTAAGAAGAGGTGGCAAGAATACACAGAAGAACTGTACAAAAAAGATCTGCACCATCCAGATAATCGTGATGGTGTGATCACTGACCTAGAGCCAGACATCCTGGAATGTGAAGTTAGTGGGCCTTAGAAAGCATCACTATGAACAAAACTAGTGGAGGTGATAGAATTCCAGTTGAGCTAGTCCAAATCCTGAAAGATGATGCTGTGAAAGTGCTCCACTCAATATGCCAGCAAATTTGGAAAACTCAGTAGTGGCCACAGGACTGGAAAAGGTCAGTTTTCATTCCAATCCCAAAAAAAGGCAATGCCAAAGAATGCTCAAACTACTGCACAATTGCACTCATCTCACACGCTAGTAAAGTAATGCTCAAAATTCTCCAAGCCAGGCTTCAGCAATATGTGAACTGTGAACTTCCTGATGTTCAAGCTTGTTTTATAAAAGGCAGAGGAACCAGAGATCAAATTGCCAACATCCACTGGATCAGGGAAAAAGCAAGAGAGTTCAAGAAAAACATCTATTTCTGCTTTGTTGATTATGCCAAAGCCTTTGACTGTGTGGATCACAATCAACTGTGGAAAATTCTGAAAGAGATGGGAATACCCGACCACCTGATCTGCCTCTTGAGAAATCTGTATGCAGGTCAGGAAGCAACAGTTAGAACTGGACATGGAAAAACAGACTGGTTCCAAATAGGAAAAGGAGTACATCAAGGCTGTATATTGTCAACCTGTTTATTTAACTTATATGCATAGTACATCATGAGAAACGCTGGGCTGGAAGAAGCACAAGCTGGAATCAAGATTCACCACTCGTGGTATAAATCTTACTCTTATAAGATAACCCACCTGTCTCTTCTAATGGGACCAGGTTGCACATGATATGAAAGCTTTGTTGTTTTGTTTTTCAAGACAAAGGCAAGCTTCCCTAAGCTTCAATTTATAGTTATGAAAAAAGAAAAGAAAAACAAATAAAACAGGCAAAATATGACACAAGGAAAAAAAAAATATCCTGGGCAATAAAATGTTATTTTAAACCAAAAAAAAAAAAAGATTGCTGGGAGAACTATCAATAACCTCAGATATGCAGATGACACCACCCTTATGGCAGAAAGTGAAGAGGAACTCAAAAGCCTCTTGATGAAAGTGAAAGTGGAGAGTGAAAAAGTTGGCTTAAAGCTCAACATTCAGAAAATGAAGATCATGGCATCTGGTCCCATCACTTCATGGGAAATAGATGGGGAAACAGTGGAAACAGTGTCAGACTTTCTTTTTTTGGGCTCCAAAATCACTGCAGATGGTGACTTCAGCCATGAAATTAAAAGACGCTTCCTCCTTGGAAGGAAAGTTATGACCAACCTAGATAGCATATTCAAAAGCAGACACATTACTTTGCCAACAAAGGTTTGTCTAGTCAAGGCTACGGTTTTTCCTTTGGTCATGTATGGATGTGAGAGTTGGACTGTGAAGAAGGCTGAGCACCGAAGAATTGATGCTTTTGAACTGTGGTGTTGGAGAAGACTCTTGAGAGTCCCTTGGACTGCAAGGAGATCCAACCAGTCCATTCTGAAGGAGATCAGCCCTGGGATTTCTTTGGAAGGAATGATGGTAAAGCTGAAACTCCAGTACTTTGGCCACCTCATGCCAAGTGTTGACTCATTGGAAAAGACTCTGAGGCTGGGAGGGATTGGGGGCAGGAGGAGAAGGGGACGACAGAGGATGAGATGGCTGGATGGCATCACTGACTCAATGGACATGAGTCTGAGTGAACTCCGGGAGTTGGTGATGGACAGGGAGGCCTGGTGTGCTGCGTTTCATGGGGTCGCAAAGAGTCAGACACAACTGATCTGATATGATCTGATCTGATGGTTAGTGAGATAAATTAGATATATACAAATACTATATGTTTTCACTTATTAGTGGGATCTAAAAAGTGAAAAAAAAACAAAAACAAAAACAAAAACCCAACAAATAGAATAGAAATAGACTCAGATACACACAGATACATAGAACAAACTAGTGAATACAAGTGGAGGGATGGGTGGGAGAAGGGGCAAAATAGGTAAAGGGGAATAAGTATAAACTACTACGTATAAAACAAATAAGTTACAAGGATATAATATATAGCAAAGGAAATTTAGCCAATGTTTTATAATAACTTTATGTGGCATATAGTCTATGAAAAGTGAAAGTGAAAGTGAAGTCGCTCAGTCGTGTCCGACTCTTTGCGACCCCATGGACTGTAGCCTACCATGCTCCTCCATCCATAGGATTCTCCAGGCAAGAATACTGGAGTGGGTTGCCATTTCCTTCTCCAGGAGATCTTCCCAACACAGGGATCGAACCCAGGTCTCCCGCATTGCAGGCAGACGCTTTACCATCGGAGCCACCAAGGAAGCTCTAGTCTATAAAAGCTCTAATCTATAGCTCTAGTCTATATAGTCTATAAAAACATCAAATTACTATGCTATACACCTAAACTAATCTAATAATATTTAAGTAGACAATAGTTAAAATAAACACTAAAGTTTTAATAAAAATATTTTCTATATGTGAATAAGTATTTCATATGTTTAATTTGCCAGATTTAGGTGGATATTATGTTATCAAAATTATTCAGTTAACATTCTATTAAACATTATTCAATATTTAATAGAATATTATTGAATATTATATTATATTCATATAATATTCATATATATTATATGCATATTATATTCATATATTATTGAATATTATATTATTGAATATTATTCTATTAAATATTATTTAATATTTAATAGAATATTATTGAAATAATCTATTTTATTACAGAGGCAAGTTATAAAGCAAATCAAAAATATGAAAAGCAAAATTGCTCTTACGTTTCATGATATAATAACTTCTATTAGTTCTTTAATTTTTATCTGTTTAACAAAGAAGACTTTGTAAAGTTGAGAGATTATCAAAAGCACAAATCAATTGCATTTATGATAAATTATTATAAATATTTCTCCATGAATTTTTTGTTTGTTTATGCATCTCATTACTTAAGAGTCACAGGAAAGATTTAATTGCTACTTATATTAATAGCATTGATTTACTACGTCACAATCATCAAATACTTATGTGGTAATCAAAAAAGCTATTTCATTAGCTGCATGGAATTGAAAGCATTCAGAAAACATATTAAACTTTCTATTATTTCTAGTAAAAGAAAAGAGAAAAGTTACTCTGTTTTTTTAAGGTTTAATATCAATTTTCTGACAGAATCAACAAAAGAGTCCAGATGCCTTTGAGAACTGATGTTATCTTCTAGTAAACCACTGATTTTACTGCTTCATCTTAACTCTTTCTATTCCTTATTGAACAGATGTAGCACTTTACTTTTTTAAAGTCAATAATGAATGTTATAATTCTATTTCAAGAACTAAACTTTTATATAAGAGAAAAGCAAAACAGCAGAAATAGTATTCATTTAAAAACTTGCTGAATATACAGAGAATGTATATTAACAGACAAAAGGGTATTTCTCCCAGGCTATTCTTTGCTATTTTGCCTCCAAATGTATTTCCTTTTCTCTGTTCTCTATTTTATTTCTCTCCTTCTACAAGAAACTTGTCTCTGGTCCTTCTTGAATTGTCAAAAAAAAAATAATACTTGAATTTAAATAGAAAATAGAGAAATAAAAAGATATAATTCCTTAAATTAAAAAAAAAATCAACTTTTCCCCTAAGGATTCCTATATATTGGAAATATATACTTTTATATATATTTCAACACTCCCTATATTTTACATGGGCTTAGAACCCTATCACATTTTTATCTGTTTACCACTGCATAGCAGATAGCTTTAACGAAAAGAAAACTCATTTATTTCAAACAAGGTCAAATTACCTATAATAAGTCAAGCTGCAATAATAAATCAATTATGTAGATGAGAATTAGAATTCCCAGCTATAGGTCAGAGTAAGTTAAATTCTAAAGTTCTAGAACCATCATACAGTGTGAAATGATGATAAAATGATAAAGAGAAAGCAACAGAAAAAGAACTGCAATATTCATCAAATGAGGTGTCTTTTCAATAAAAAGGCATGAGTTTATGTTATGTAAAAAGAGTGTATTATGTTTTGAGATAACAGTTCTTAATGTATGAGTTATTGAAGGCCCCCGTACAGAAAATATTTTTGCTTCTATATTGGTACCAAAAGTAATTAAACAAAGTAAAACTTTTATTATACAAGCAAAGAAATTTGGTTTTCTCATTAAAATATTCTTTTGTTACCATGTCCATGAATCTCTCCCTTGAACAACAAAATAAGAAACAAATATCTCGTTAGAGTTTAGATAAAATCACATGAAGCACATATGTGTACCATAATGGAACACTACAGAACTAAAGATGGTATCTCCAGAATATATGCCTAAATTCTTCATAAGAGAAAACCAAATTATTTGAAAGTTAATATTAAATATGTCTGAAAGTGAAAATTAATATTAAATGTGTCTGAAAACTCAGTTGTGCCCAACTCTTTGCAACCCGATGGACTATATAGTTCATGGAATTCTCCAGGCCAGAATACTGGTGTGGATAGCCTTTCCCTTCTCCAGGGGATCTTTCTGACCCAGGAATCGAACAGGGGACTCCTGCATTGCAGGTAGATTCTTTACCAACCGAGCTATGACTGAAGCACAAATATATATGCAAAAGATATGTTAATTCATGGAAAGCATTGCTTCAAAGTCATCTCTAAAGGAGGCCTTTTGTATTTGAAAATCAAAGAAGGATCTTTAATTATCCACAGAAAGCACTGTAGGGGAAAAACAAAACAAAAATAAATTTGAAATTGTTAGGTAAGAATTCAGGCATGATCTAGGAAGGAGGGCCTAGCCAAAATGGATGCAGGCTGGCCTCTAAACCCCACCCTACACACCAGCAAGAGCTCACAGATATGCTATAAAAATAATCAAAGAGACTTTTCCAAGCCCTGAGTATGTGCCTTAGGCACACAGTAAATACAAACTAGCCACAGGGGCTTCTCCAACTCTGGCACATGTGCCCTTGATGAACAACTGTGTCCTCAAGTAACCTTAGGCAGCCAGGAGCCCACCAAGAGTTTATAAATATTCTATACATACATACAGCTGATCATAACAGACTGGATTATGGGAAGGACATGTGCAATAGGGCCTATTGTTAAGTAACTTGTAATTGTCAGTCAAAACCCTCAGTCCATGCCTGCCTATATGAATATGTAAAGATCTATTTTGCATGTTCCCAGACATGCCCCCTTCCCTGATTGGCCTTGAGTATATGCCCATTTGCATCCCCTGATTAAATAAGTAAGTAAGTGTTAGTCGCTCAGTCATGCCTGACTCTTTGCGACCCCATGGACTGCAGCCCACCAGGTTTATCTGTTCGTGAGATTTTCCAGGCAAGGATACTGGAATGAGTTTCCATTTCCTTTCTTGATTGGTGGCAGGTACAAGCCCTATTTCTGCACAGGGCACAACCAAGAGGAGGAGATAGGAAGTATAAGAAGGGAAGCTAAGAGGTATTACTGTGAATCCTTTGGGGTTGGCCTCCTCCCACATCTGTGGAGTGTACTATCTCCTGTCTTTTAACAAAAATTCTGTCTGCATGAGCTGTAACTGAGCTGTAACTGGTCTATTGTTTCGAGTCTTTGCTACTATGAGACAAGAGCCAAGAAATTTGCCTGTTTGAGCTGTAATTAGTCTGTCACTCCAAATCTTTATTAGAAGATAAGAACTAAGGATGAGAAATAAACCAACCTGATAAAATCACTCAAAACTTCTGAAAAACATTTTCATCTACCACTTCCCTTGTCACAAAAGTTAGTTAAAACTTACTCAACATTTCATGGTGACTTCATGGTCATAATTGAACATAATATAACTTCTGATTCTTACCACATTAGTAGGCAATTTGGGGAAGAGAGAAGTAGAAGAGGATAAAGTTCATAACATGGGGGCTTTATAATATACATACCTGAAAATTGAAGGCATGATATACTAAAATATTAAAATGTAAATTTTAAAAAAGTAGTTGGCGTATAGAGGTTTGATTCTTTCTCTAATAAGATAACAATCTCTAAAACCTAATTTTATAGTAAATCCTAGATATAACAATTTTTATTTTATCTGTGGGAGCCCTCTGAGATAATCACAAATATTATTCCCACTTTACAGTTGAATGAGATAGGTTAGTCTAAGAGCAGTTGGGAAGACACAATCTAAATTCAGATCTCATACCACGAATATTATACTACCCTACACATATAAAAAAAGCAAGAGAGTTCCAGAAAAACATCTATTTCTGCTTCACTGATTATGCCAAAGCCTTTGACTGTGTGGATCACAATAAACTGTGGAAAACTCTGAAAGAGATGGGAATACCAGAGCACCTGACCTGCCTCTTGAGAAACCTATATGCAGGTCAGGAAGCAAGAGTTAGAACTGGACATGGAACAACAGACTTGTTCCAAATAGGAAAAGGAGTATGTCAAAGCTGTGTATTGTCACCCTGCTTATTTAACTTCTATGCAGAGTACATCATGAGAAACTCTGGACTGGAAGAAGCACAAGCTGGAATCAAGATTGCCGGGAGAAACATCAATAACCTCAGATGTGCAGATGACACCACCCTTATGGCAGAAAGTGAAGAGGAACTAAAAAGCCTCTTGATGAAAGTGAAAGAGGAGAGTGAAAAAGTTGGTTTAAAACTCAACATTCAGAAAAGAAAATCATGGCATCTGGTCCCATCACTTCATGGGAAATAGATGGGGAAACAGGGAAAACAGTGTCAGACTTTATTTTTTGGGGCTCCAAAATCACTACAGATGGTGACTGCAGCCATGAAATTAAAAGACACTCCTTGGAAGGAAAGTTATGACCAACCTAGATAGCATATTCAAAAGCAGAGACATTACTTTGCCAACAAAGGTCCATCTAGTCAAGGCTATGGTTTTTCCAGTGGTCATGTGGATGTGAGAGTTGGACTGTGAAGAAAGCTGAGCACCGAAGAATTGATGCTTTTCAACTGTAGTGTTGGAGAAGACTCTTGAGAGTCCCTTGGACTGCAAGGAGATCCAACCAGTCCATTCTAAAGTAGATCAGTCCTGGGTGTTGTTTGGAAGGAATGATGCTAAAGCTGAAACTCCAGTACTTTGGCCACCTCATGTGAAGAGTTAACTCATTGGAAAAGACTCTGAGGCTGGGAGGGATTGGGGACAGGAGGAGAAGGGGAAGACAGAGGATGAGATGGCTGGATGGCATCACCAACTCTATGGACGTGAGTATGAGTGAACTCTGGGAGATGGTGATGGACAGAGAGGCCTGGCATGCTGCAATTCATGGTGTCGCAATGAGTCGGACATGACTGAGTGACTGAACTGAATTGAACTGACACATATAAAGTTAAGGCTAAAAGTCTATAACTCATTTGTCCTTGTTTTAACTATTCATTTATGTTATTTTTTCATAAAGTTTAAAGAACTGACTTATTTCTTCCAACATCTACCACTGCAACTTCCAGAAAATTAGATGAAAATTAAAAACTCCAAGTGCAAATTATTCTTTGCTCCATCTTCATTTTATAGCCCATTATTAAATATATCTGGAATATAATCAAAAGCAGATTAAATATATAAATTAAGCCCAATATATTCCATTTTCTATTCAATTTAGAGAAAGCTATGGCTTGCTTGAACTACAGTGACATCTTGTGGCTCAGCATGGTTTTTTTGTTTGCTATTATATGTAAATTGTTAATGTTTTCTGCTTCTCTTCAGTTCTAGGTTTTCAAGGAGGCAGCTTTCATTAGCATAAATTCTGAACAATCACTGAACATTACAGAAAGAAAATATTAAATGGGAAAGAAAGAAAAGTTGACAGTAAACATGATCTAGAACCACTGCTAATCTAATTTCTTTAAGAGTTTGTATTATTTAATGTATATTCTTGATTATTGAAAGAATATGTGGAAAAGTTGATGTCAATGGCACCTAACTGTTGAGAACAGGTAATCTCAATGATTGCATTATTGTCTGTATAAATAAAAAGAAATCAACTAAGCAATATAATTTAAAAACTTCTGAATTATTGAATAATGCACATTTTTTTTTAAAGCTGTTTTCCTCATCTACTATGTGTTATTATCTTTACAAATTGGAAGCTTAAGTTTCTTCTTTGGGTACATTCTGGTAAACATATTGAAGTTTTAACTTCCTCAAGCCTCTCCTTTCTTCAATTATTTCACTATTTGCCAGATGGCTTCTGATTATTATCAGAGTTCCCCAGTTTTTCACATTGAATGCACTGAATCACATCTTTAGATTTTTGAAAGGAAGCTCAAAAGTTTCTGCTGCATATCTTATAAGAATATAATCATGAACTGAACAGTGTACCTTGACCTGAATACATGGAGAACTATAAACTTTTATAACTTTATAAAAGTTAATTTGTTAAAGAAATAAAATAAGAGTTTTATATATATATATAGCTGCTGCTGCTAAGTCGCTTCAGTCATGTCTGACTCTGTGCGACCCCATAGACGGCAGCCCATCAGGCTCCCCCATCCCTGGGATTCTCCAGGCAAGAACATTGAAGTGGGTTGCCACTAAAATGTTATTTAATTGTTATATTAAACTAATTTTATATATAATAAAATATATATCAGTAGTTTAATCTGGTGTTTTTAAGCCTATTTTTGCTGTATAATCATTTATGTTTTAGAAATAATTGGTTCATTATAATAGGTACAATTCAGTCCCCACAGCATTAGCCATATACACTGATTTCCATGAATCTTGTTTTTATTGTTCTTTAGTTAACAATCTGTTGTCATTGTTCTTCCTAAGTTAAGTTCTTTAGTTATCCTACAAATCTCAAAATGAGTGTCTCTGCTTTAATAACTAGCATTTATTTGATAAAAATAAAGATGATCAGTTATACATTTACAGATTCTCATTGCAAAGATAAATATGGCAACAGCAAACACATCCTTCTGTGTGTTTTGTAAGTGAGCACTGCATAGATGGTCCTGGTCTGGTTATGGCTCACTGTGGCACTTCTAACTGATAACTGAAGAAGTGCTGTTACTTTAGTATTTTCCAGATAATTTATAAAGATGAACCAAAAATACTATTCCTATTCAATGGGATATCATCAGCTTTCACATAAATTTAGAGTAAAACAGAAATTTCTAGCAGATATAATATTGTTCTGACCCTGTGTGCTGTCACTTCAGTCATGTCTGACTCTTTGCGACCCTGTGAACTGTAGCCCACCAGCTCCTCTGTCCATGGGATTCTTCAGGCAAGAATACTGGAGTGGGTTGCCATTTCCTCCATCAGGGAATCATCCTGACCTAGGGATCGAACCTGCATCTCTTACATCTCCTGCATTGGCAGGCAGTTTCTTTACCACTATTGCCACCTGGGAGGCCCATAGTACTTATATTTCTTTACTGGGATATTGGCAACATCTATATATTTATATATATATATATATATATATATATATATATATATATATATATATATATATTGGCTAAGGACAAAAGTATGTTGCTCAGAGAAAAACCTAACATTTTTTAAATGTTTCTGAAAATTGTATATTGAATGTTTTCATTTCTTTTTCTAAGTTTATTCCATAATTCAATAGCTGTTCTTTATATGACTTCTGAAAAGTTCTCCAGTCCATGATTTTTAAAAATAATTACTGCAACATGTCTTAAGATGCATATTAAACAAATCTTATAAATCTTTTCTGGTGATGCAAACAGAAACAGGAAGATCAAAGGTCTGGACTTATTAATAAAGTGGTTTATTTTGAGAACTATTTCATTTTTATATAGCAAATGCCATTCTGAGAAAAATTATAACCACCTAGTAAGGTCTCAAATGCTTTAGAAATATTGTACACTTTTTCTTAATTTTAAGAGCTGTCAACAACATCCTTAAAACTCCAGATTACTAGATGAGGAAACTAAAGCTAAGAGATGTCATCTTGCTCAAGGTTATTAAATGCTTTACATTTTTGAAAACTCAATTTAAGTTACTTCACTGCAAAACTCATGCTTTTTATTATACATTGGCTACCTACCTTTCATTATATTTCTCCTGAATACATTAAAATTTTGAAGCTTGTTAAAGGAAAATCAGGTCAGTATTCCAATTACTATATGAGTAATTTTAATAACAATGAATCATCATATGCCTCCTTAAGTAGGCCTATATCTGAACACTTAAATATTTAGGATTTTAAAATTTCCTTTACAATGCCTCAACTATGGCTGGACACTGAATTATATTACTTACTGTCACATAATGGATATAGATGTGGTATATATATAAAGTCTTCTCAGATTATTTGATAAATAGCCTTCAATCACATAAATAGCATTAATCATTATCTATTTTATTCTTTATCTGCAAATATTCTGTATTTACATAAATATAGTATTTCTCATGTATTTTATTAGGAAGCTTTCTAATTTTATCTCTGTTATAGTAGGTTTTATTCTACTCATTAGTATACACTCAATTTATATTAAAATTATGCAGAAAAACAACTGCAGCTTTTTGCCTCTTTTTTCCATACTCTTTGAAATACGGTTTGGCAAGTACCTCTCATTAGGGAATATGTACACAAACAACTCTGTATATGTGTTGGAAGTTGTATATATGTGTCAGAGAGGGAGAAAGAAAGAGAAGAATGGAGAGAAAGAACAGTAAAATGGGAGAAATGATAAATGTGAAAACACTAATATTAATGAATCTGGATTGAAGTAATACTCTTGGATAAAATGTTTTAAAAAACTTTTAATGAAAATATTTGCTTTTAAAATTTGTGAAAATTATAGTATATTTTCTGGAATATATTTGGAATTAAAAAATATTTAGATACAACATCTAACTTATATTCTTATGATGATGCTCATGATCATAGAAGACATGAGAAGAAAGTAAATATTTTAGTGGAAAAAGAAATGACCTATTTTGCAGCAAAATGAATAAAGACTTAAAGCTGAAATATTTTTCTTTTAAAAATACATTTTTAAATGTATTTTCTGTAATCAGAAAAGACATATCCTATATAACAGGATATGTAATACTTTGTATGCAAATACGAATGAACTATTGAGCTGAGGAAAAACATCTGTTAATTGATTTTATGGTCCAGTACACACAGCTCTACATTTCTTGATAATTCAGGGCAAAGACTTAAGTTTTCTTACAGCATCTGGGTATTTCAGGCAAAAGCTGTAGTTTTCTGCCTGAGTGACTTACAAATTGGCATCAGCATAAACCTAATACTGAAGTTTAGAGATTTAGAAGTAAAACTATCGCATTTATGGTTATGAATTAAAATGCAGTAATTTGCACTTAGATATTTTAAAAGGAAGGATGTGTGTTCCTGTTTATACTCTAAAGAATATTAGTCACTATTAATCACATATCTTTTCTGTATGGTACTATATTTTACTGAAAACAGCACTGTTTTAACCTCACAATATTCTGATTTAGTTTGCCTTTCTTGTTATTTATGTGAAATTTTAAGTCTTTCTTAAAACACTGAGTACTGAAACTTGGCTTATATCCAAAACTAATTTGAATCCAAACACCAAATGTGGATATATTTTGTTAGACCATTGTGGGTGTTTAGGCAGAGGAGAATGTGAAACCAAATTGTTATTTTTAATTATAAAACTATTACAAGCTAAGAAAAAGTGTATATGAGAACATAAGAAATAAATAAGAGGTAGTGATACATATAGATGAAAAGGAAAGTAAACTCTATGGTCTAAATTTGAGAATCTTGATAAAGGGACATATTTTTAGAGAAAAATAGATATATCCAAACTTTGTGGACTAAAATAGCCTAATAATTGTGAACAAAATAAGGATATGAAAGAATCATATTAAAATCCTTAAACTCAGATTATTTTTAGTGTGAATGATTTCATCATTCATAAACACACTATAACTTCCTTGTGTAAATTATTTCAGAGAGCCAAAAAAAGAAAACTTATAATGTACTGAATCAAACTAGCAAAATTCTGATTGTACAAACCTGATTACTCACAAAATTAAGAACCTTGTCTGTAAACCACTTATGACTATGAAAATAATATTGACAATTAAAATATTAGGTATTTAGCAGAACATTAAATGCTATAGTTAAGTCAGTAAAGTAAGGGTTATCTAAAGAAAGCAAAATAGACCACTTGCTAGTAAAGAGACTGAAGCATTTATCAAAAATCTCCCAATTAACAAAAGCCCTGTACCAGTACCAGTGATGAGTTTTACCAAACACTCAAAGAATAATACCACTCTTTCTTAAATGCTTCAAAAAATTACAAGAGGAAGCACTTCCAAATTAATTTTATTTTTTTTCTTTTTTTTTTTCTAATTTTATTTTATTTTTAAACTTTACATAATTGTATTAGTTTTGCCAAATATCAAAATGAATCTGCCACAGGTATACATGTGTTCCCCATCCCGAACCCTCCTCCCTCCTCCCTCCCCATACCATCCCTCTGGGCCGTCCCAGTGCACCAGCCCCAAGCATCCAGCATCGTGCATCGAACCTGGACTGGCAACTCGTTTCCTACATGATATTTTACATGTTTCATTGCCATTCTCCCAAATCTTCCCACCCTCTCCCTCTCCCACAGAGTCCATAAGACTGTTCTATACATCAGTGTCTCTTTTGCTGTCTCGTACACCGGGTTATTGTTACCATCTTTCTAAATTCCATATATATGCGTTAGTATACTGTATTTATGTTTTTCCTTCTGGCTTACTTCACTCTGTATAATAGGCTCCAGTTTCATCCACCTCATTAGAACTGATTCAAATGTATTCTTTTTAATGGCTGAGTAATACTCCATTGTGTATATGTACCACAGCTTTCTTATCCATTCATCTGCTGATGGACATCTAGGTTACTTCCATGTCTTGGCTATTATAAACAGTGCTGCGATGAACATTGGGGTACACGTGTCTCTTTCCCTTCTGGTTTCCTCAGTGTGTATGCCCAGCAGTGGGGTTGCTGGATCATAAGGCAGTTCTATTTCCAGTTTTTTAAGGAATCTCCACACTGTTCTCCATAGTGGCTGTACTAGTTTGGAATGCAAACTAGTACAGCCAAATTAATTTTATATTGCCAGCATTACTCTGATACTGAAACCAGACAACGACAAAGCCAGAAAAGAAAATTATAGGTCAATATTCCTGATAAACATAAATGTAAAATATTCTCACCAAGAAAACTTTGCTTACCAAATTTAACAATACAATAAAAAGATCACACACCACTTGATGATCTCACATCATCAAGTGAGATTTATTCCAGGGATACAGAGATGATTCAACAACTGCAAATCAATCAAGCTAACACAGCACATTAACAAAATTAAGGATAAAAATCATATAATCAACTCAATAGTTGCAGAAAAAAAGCATTTGATAAAATTCAACATCCATTTATGATAAAACTTCTCAAAAATTGGGTATAGAGGGATTATACCTCAGCATAATAATGGACATATATAGCCATAAATGCGGGAGACACAGGTTCAGTTCCTGGGTTGGGAAGATCTCCTGGAGAAGGACATGGCAACCCACTCCAGTATTCTTGCCTGGGAAATCCCATGGACGGAGGAACCTGTTAGGCTATAGTTACATGGGGTCGCAAAGAGTCGGACATGACTAAGCGACTTCACTTTCACTTTTGCAGCCATAAATACTATTTAGTACCAGAGAGAAAATTTTTTAAAATAAATATTTGAAGAGGCTGGAAGGCTATTTATTAAAATGTAAATTATAAAATGATTTAAAATAAACCTCAACTAATTTAATCAAACAGAAATTATTTCAAGCAACTTCTCTAACTGCAACAGTATGAAAGTAGAAATCAGCCAGAGAAAAAAAAACAAGAAAAGAATGAGCACATGAAGACTAAAAAAGACGTTACCAAAAAAAGAAAAAAAGTGAGTTACAATGAAATCAAAGAAGAAATTAAAAAAAAAAAAAAAAAAACCTCAAGACAACTTTACAAAATCTGTGGGATGAAACAAAAGCAGTTCTAAGAGGGAAATCCATAGCAATAGATGCCTTTTTCAAGAAACAAAAAATAAGTATCAAAAAAATACCTTAACCTATCACCCCTAGAAACTACGAAAAGAACAAAGGAAACCCAAATTCAGCAGAAGGAAGGAAATAATAAAGATCAGAGAGGAAATAAATAAATAAAATAAAGATTAAGAAAACAGTAGAAAAGAGCTGCTTTTTATTTTTTAAGATAAACAAAATTGACAAACCTTTAGCTAGGCTCACAAAGAAGAGAGGACTCAAGTAAACAAAACAAGAAATGAAACAGAAGAAATAACAACCAAAAGTGCAGAACTATCAAAAAAAAATCATAAGCAAAAATATACACAGTTACATGCCAAACAACTGGACAGCCTAGTTGATTTGGACTCCAAAATCATTGCAGGTGGTGACTACAATGAATATTATGAATATTCATGGGAAGGATTGATGCTGAAGCTGAAATTCCAATACTTTGGCCACCTGATGCAAAAAAACTGACTCATTGGAAAAGACCCTGATGCTAGGAAAGATTGAAGACTGGAGAAGGGGACAACAGAGGATAATGTGGTTGCATGGCATCACTGACTCAATGGACATGAGTTTGATCAAGTTCCGGGAGTTGGTGATGGACAGGGAAGCCTGGCATGCTGCAGTCTATGGGGTCACAAAGAGTCAGACATGATGGAGCAACTGAACTGAACTGAACTGAACTGGACTGAACTGGACAACCTAAAGGAAATGGACACATTTCTAGAAACATACCACCTGCTAAAACTGAGTTAAGAAGAAACAGAAAATGGAAATAGATCAGTCACTAGAAATGAAATAGAATCTGTAATAAAAGAATTACTTGCATACAAAAGTCTAGGATGGAATACTTCACAGGAGATTTTTACCAAATATACAAAGAAGAACTTACATCTATCATTCTTACACTATTCCAGGCAATGAAGAGAAGCAAAAACTCTCAAATTCATTCTATGAGACCAGAATCACCCTGATACCAAAACAAGGTAAAGACACTACCAAAAAAAAAAAAAAAAAACACTTTGATGAAATTGATGCAAAAATCCTCAACAAAATATTAGCAAACTCAGTCCAACAATACCTCAAAAGAATCATGAACCATGATAAGTTGGATGCACCCCAGAGTTACAAGGATGCTTCAACATATGCAAATCAATCAATGTGATACACCATATCAATAACAGGAAAGAGAATAACCACATGGTCCTTTAAATACATGCAGAAAAAGCATTTGACAAAATTTGTGATTAAAACTCTCATTAAAGTGGGCATAGAATATGTAGTACACGTATAGAATGGAATATTAGCCATAAAAGAGAATAAATTTGAGTCAGTTCTAGTGAGGTGGATGAAACTAGAGCTTGTTATACAGAGCGAAGCAAATCAGAAAGAGAAAAAATATGTACTATATTAATGCATATACATGGAATTTAGAAAAATGATACTGATGAACCTATTTGCAAGGAAGGAATGGAAATGAAGATGAAGAGAATGGACTTGTGGATGCAGTTGGGGATGGAGAGAGTTGGATGAGAAAGTACCCTCAATGTATATACACTACCAGGTGTAAGATGAATAGCTGGTGAGAAGTTGCGTAGCACAGGAAGCCGAGTCTTGTGCTCTGTGATGACCTGAGGGATGGGATGAAGGGAAGGGAGGGAGGCTGGGAAGGAAGGAAATGTACATATAATTATGGCTGATTTGCATAGTTGTATGGCAGAAACCAACACAACATTGTAAAAGATACTTTTTACTATTTAAATAAAAACATATAAAAAAGTGGATACTGAAGGAACATGACAAAGGCCATTTATAACAAACCTACAGCCAACACAGTACTCAACTGAGAAAAATTGAGAGACTTTCCACTAAATTCTGGAATAAGGCAAGGATGCCGACTGTCACCACTTCTATTCAACATAATATTGGAAGTTCTAGCCACAGCAGTTAGAGAAGAATAAGAAATAAAAAGGTATTCTAATTGGAAGGAAAAAAGTAAAACTATCACTATTTGAAGATGATATAATACTCTATATAGAGAATCCTAAATTCTTTACACAAAACCTATTAGAACTAATAAATGATTTCAGCAAGGTACTAGGATACAAGATTAATACATAGGATTCTGTTGCATTTCTTTACTCAATATTAGAAACATTAGATCGGGAAAGTAAAAAATAAAATAAAATCCCATTTAAAGCTGCATACAAAACAAATGCATAGGAATAAACGTAACCAAGGAGGTGGAAGACTACATACTAAAAAATATAAAACACTGTAAAGGAAATTAAAGATGTTTCAAAGAATGGGAAAGACATCCTGTGCTCTTGAACTGGAAGAATTAATACTTAAAATGCCATACTATCCAAACCAATCCCTATCAAAATATCCATGACATTTTTCACAGAACTAGAACACATAATTCTAAAATTATATGGAAATTCAAAAGATCCATAATTGTCAAAACAATCCTGAAGAAAAAGAATGAAGCTGAAGGTAAAACCTTTTCAGACTTCAGAGTATATTACACATCTACAGTAATCAAAGCATTGACATATAAACATCACCATGTGTAAAATAAGTAGCAGGAAGTTGTTGTATAGCACAAGGAGCTCAGCTTGATGCTCTGTGATGACCTAGAGGCATGGAATTGGGGGTAGAGGGGGAGGGAGGTCCAAGAGGAAGGGGATAAATGTACACATACAGGTGATTCACACAGCAGCAGAAACTAACAAAATATGGTAAAGCAATTATATTCCAATAAAAAGTATTAAAAAAAAGTATTAAAAATACTGTAGAATAAACCATAGAATAAAATACCTGGGAACAGAAAAAAACAAAACAAAACAAAACACTACGTTATTGGCACAAATACAGACATATAGATCAACAGATCAAAATAGAGAGCCCAGAAATAAGTCTAAACACCTACAGTCAATTACTCTTGACCAAAGAGTCAAGAATATACAATGGGGAAGACAGTCTCCTTGCAAGTGGTGTATGAAAGCTAAACACCCACATGTAAATTAATAAAATTAGAACATTTCATCATATCATATAAAAAAATAAAATGGTTTAAAGACCCAAATATAAGACAGGACATTATAAAAATTCTAAGTGAACATAGGCAAAATATCCTTGGACATAAGTTGTAACAATATTTTCTTAGCTTAAACTCCCAGGGCAAAAGTAATAAAAGGAAAAAAAAAGAGAGAGAGAGAGAGAGACTTAATCAAAGCTAAACATGTTTTTCAAACCAAGGAAACCATCAACAAAATGTAAAGACAATCTATGTGATGGGAGGAAATATTTGCAAATGTTACAGCTGACAAGGTGTTAATACCCAAAATATACAAACATCTCCTACAACTCAATAAGAACAATGATAACAACCTATTCAAAAAATGGACAGAAGACCTAAATAGACATTTTTCCACAAAGACATATCAATAGCCAACAGGCACAAGAAAAGATGTGCAACATCCTTAAATGTTAGAGAAATGAAAATCAAAACCACAATGATATATCACTCCACATGTCAGAATGGCTATCATCAAAAACTCTACAAATATGTGTTGGAAAGGGTGTGGAGAAAAGGAAACCTTCCCACACTGTTAGATGGAATGTAAACTGGTACAGCCACTATGGAAAACAGTATAAAACTTTCTAAACAACTAAAAACAGAACTACTGTATGATCTAGCAAGCCCAGCCTCGCATAAATGTCCAGAAAGAAAACAAAAATTCTCATTCAAAAAGCTATATGCACCCCAGTGTTCATAGCAGCACTATGTACAACAGCCAAGACGTGGAAACAACCCAAATGCCCATCAACAGGAAACTGGCTTAAAAAGCTGTGGGGTATACACACACAGTGGAATATTATACATAAAAAAGAATGAAATATTGAATTTGCAGCAACATGCGTTGACCTAGAGAATACTATACTTAGTGAAATAAGTCAGAGAAAGACAAACATGATATCACTTATATGTGGAATATAAAAAAGAACACAAATGAATCTATATACAAAATAGAAACAGACTCACAGACATGGAAAATATGGAATATAATATAATAACATAATGGAATATAATCAGAAAAAATATCTAAATTACTATGCTATACACCTGAAGCTAACACAATATTGTAAATCAACTATGGTGGTAATTTAGTCGCTAAGTCATGTCCAACTCTTGCGACCCCATAGACAGTAGCCTGCCACACTGCTCTGTCCATGAGACTCTCCAGGCAAGAATACTGGAGTGGGTTGCCATTTCCTTTTCCCACTATATTCGATAATAAAAAAAGATACAAAAAAAAAAAAAGGAAAGAACCACTAAGTATAAGAACAAGAATATTTGGAAATAAGAGAACTAACAACCAAAAAGAAGTCAACATACTTATATTAGACTTAAAAAAAATAACCATTTGAGATAAATAGAATCAATGGATCACTTCACAAAAGAGACACAATTTTAAAGTTCTATGCAATAAATATGACATTTATTCAATTTAATTCCAAAAATTATCCAAATAATTATTTGAGTAACTTAAAAAGTAAATGATAAAATTCATACATAAGTGCAAGAATCTTTTTCCTAAAAAGGAAGAAATATGAAAAAAAATATTCCTAATAGTAGCATGATATTTTCTACATCTAAGTAAGATGCAGGGATGGAGCCCAGTAGCAGATTTAAATATATATGGAGAAACCATATAAAACAAGAATATTTGAATATCAGTGAAGCAAAAACTGAGTGCTGAAGGACTGATGCTTTTGAACTGTGGTGTTGGAGAAGACTCTTGAGAGTCCTTTGGACTGCAAGGAGATACAACCAGTCCATTCTAAAGGAGATCAGCCCTGGGTGTTCTTTGGAAGGACTGATGGCTGAAGCTGAAACTCCAGTGCTTTGGCCACCTCATGTGAAGAGTTGATTCATTGGAAAAGACTCTGATGCTGGGAGGGATTGGGGGCAGGAGGAGAAGGGGACGACAGAGGATGAGATGGCTGGATGGCATCACTGACTCGATGGATGTGAGCTTGAATGAACTCCGGGAGATGGTGATGGACAGGGAGGCCTGGTGTGCTGCAGTTCATGGGGTCGCAAAGAGTCAGACATGACTGAGCAACTGAACTGAAATGAACTGAATGAATGGTGTAGCAACAAAACTAAATATGCAGACTACAGGGTAAAATGTTCTGAGAAAAGAAATATATAGATAATACACAAACTTCAAAAACCACAAATAAAGAACACTGATAAAGTAGCATGCCTTGCTATTAAAAACTGCTAGAGAAAAGATATGAGGATCGCACAGAGTTAAGATATTTGCAACATAAATACAGACATTATAAATATAATACGCAAATGTATCTGCATATACAGATACATATACAAACAACACATATACAAGTATATGAAAACAATTCACACAGGAAAAGAAATATAAAATAGGCTAAAGTTATGAATAAACAATGGGCTTCCCTGATGGCTCAGATGGTAAAGAATCCGCCTGCAATTGGGATGTTCATGGTTCACATACTGTTGAAGCCTGGCTTGGAGAATTTTGAGCCAGGGTCAAAATTACTGTGCTCGCATGTGAGATGAGTACAATTGTGTGGTAGTTTCAGTATTCTTTGGTATTGCCCTTTTTAGGGATTGGAATGAAAACTGAATTTTTTCCAGTCCTGTGGCCACTGCTGGATGTTCCAAATTTGCTGGCATATTGAGTGCAGTACTTTCACAGCATCAGCTTTTAGGATTTGAAATAGCTCAACTGGTATTCCATCACTTCCACTAGCTTTGTTTGTAGGGATGCTTCCTAAGGCCCACTTGACTTTGCATTCCAAGATGTCTGGCTCTAGGTGAGTGATCACACCATTGTGGTTATCTGGGTCATTAAAATCTTTTTTGTATAGTTCTTCTGTGTATTTTTGCCACCTCTTCTTAATATCTGCTTCTGTTATGTCCATACCATTTCTGTACTTTATTGTGCCCGTCTTTGCATGAAATGCTCCCTTGGTATCTGTAATTTTCTGAAGAGATCTCTAGTCTTTCCCATTCTAGAGTTTTCCTCTATTTCTTTGCATTGATCACTGAGGAAGTCTTTCTTATCTCTCCTTGCTACTCTTTGGAACTCTGAATTCATATGGGTATATCTTTCCATTTCCATGTGAAATGCCAGGCTGGATTAAGCAAAAGCTGGAATCAAGATTGCCAGGAGAAATACCAATAACCTCAGATATGCAGATAACACCACACTTATGGTAGAAAGCAAAGAAGAAGTAAAGAGCCTCTTGAGGAAAAAGAAAGAGGAGAGTGAAAAAGTTGGCTTAAGACTCAACATTCAAAAACTAAGATCATGGCATCTGGTCCTATCACTTCATGGCAATACATGGGGGAAATAATGGAACCAGTGAGATACTTTATTTTGGGGGTCTCCAAAATCACTGCAGATGGTGATTGCAGCCACGAAATTAAAAGACACTTGCTCCTTGGAAGAAAAGCTACGACCAACCCAGACAGCATATTAAAAAGCAGAGACATTACATTGCCAACAAAGGTCCATCTAGTCAAAGGTATCGTTTTTCCAGTAGTCATATATGGATATGAGAGCTGGACTTTAAAGAAAGCTGAGCACTGAAGAATTGATGCTTTTGAATTGTGGTGTTGGAGAAGACTCTTGAGAGTCCCCTGAACAGCAAGGAGATCCAATCAGTTAATGCTAAAGGAAATCAGTCCTGAATATTCATTGGAAGAACTGGTGCTGAAGCTGAAACTCCAATACTTTGGCCACCTGATGCAACGACTGACTCATTGGAAAAGATTCTGATTCTGGGAAAGACTGAAGGTGGGAGAAGGGGATGGCAGAGGATGAGATGGTTGGATATCATCACAACTCAAATGGACTTGAGTTTGAATAATCCCGGGAGTTGGAGATGGACAGGGAGGCCTGGCATGCCACAAGTCCATGGGGCTGCAAAGATTCGGACACAACTGAGTGACTGAACTGAACTGCCTGCAACTGGAGACCTGGATTCGATCCCTGGGTTGGGAAGATCCCCTGGAGGAGGGCATGGCAACTCACTCCAGTATTCTTGCCTGGAGAATCCCATGGAGAGAGGAGCCTGATGCTCTACAGTCCATGGGATCACAGAGTCGGACACGACTGAGAGCCATGAATAAGCAATAAGTAATAAAATGTTTAGTGGAATAATAACTTTGAATATATGTTATGCCTCTCTTGTAAAAGTAAATCAAAATTAAAGCAAAAGTAAAATGTAGCTTATAGTTATAAAACTGGCAAAATTTAATACCTGTAAACATGAAAATACAATATGTACTGAAATTTAACATTTGCATAAATATGTATACATTAAATTAATCATTCTTTATGTATCCCAGGATAAAGCTCATTCATGTGCACATTGGAAAATACAAAGTTACAGAAATAATTGCATTGTTTTAAACAAAGAACATTATATTGATTATAAAAAGGAAATACATTATATTGATAACTAAAGGGAATACTAATTATCAGTGAGAATAAAATAATCAACACTATCATTAATTTAAGTCATCTTATTTACTCAAATATTAGGAAAACTGTTTTGGAAAATACCTGTGAAATAATACCAGATATACTGTGTTTATAGCTTATACAACAATATCATACATTGATAGAAATATAATTTTATATACTTAAACCAAAATGTTTACTATAAACTGAAAATTAAAGATACTACATTAACATAGGCTTAAGAAAAGAAAAATGTATAAAGGCACATGAGGGTTTAACAAAGTTTCATGGTTTTAGTTGCTAGTGTGCGTAACTTATTACTATAAGGTATGTGTGCATAGCTTATTACTATAAGGTATGTGTGTGTATGCTTAGTTGCTCAGTCGTGATCGATTTTGCAGTCCCAAGGATTGTAGTCCACCTGGCTTCTCTGTCCATGGGGATTCTCCAGGCAAGAATACTGGAGTCGGTTACCATGCCATTCTCCAGGGGATCCTCCTGACCATGGAATCAAACTGGACATGGAATCAAACTGCACTGCAGGTGAGTTCTTTACCAGCTGAGCTACCAGGAAAGGCGGCAATAAGGTATACACATAATTTAAAGTAATATTATTTAGCTTAATTTTATATATTTTAAATCTTTAATAACAAGTTTGAAATGAATAAATAATATGAAATAAAGTGGTGATGAAAATAATTCAAATACTTTAATATGTACATAATGAATAATTAAGCAATAAAAGGATGAAGAGGAAGTAACATTTATATCACTATTGAATTAGTATTGCAATGGGTCCCCATTTACTTAGAGATTATACTTGTAACATATCTACTTATAGAGTCATTGTGGGGAAGAGTAAGATAAATTGCTTTAAATGCTGAAATAAAAAGAGGTTAATATGGTATAACAAAGGGAAATTTAAAAGTAAATGCTATATTCTGCTGTGCCATAAATCTGGAAATTATAAGCACATAATTTTAAATATATATAATTAAGTGAACACAATAATTTCTTAATAAGGAAATAATATATACATATTGTACTTGAATGAGAAATAGCCACAAGTATATCACAAATAGATATTACAGATTCACCTAGATGTTTATGTTTTTGTTCCCCAATAACAGTGCAAATTGCTAAAGAATATTAAAGTAAGAAAACTCCTGCAGATGTCTTTCACAAACTACAAATTTGAATTTGATTTCTACTGGCTGTGCATATTAAAGACAGATGCTAGAGTCCACCATAAAATAACCCTCTTTCAAAAACAAGATTGAATTATAGGGAATAAAATAAATTTGAAAAAGCCCTATGATAATCCCTAAATTGGAGAAACATAAGCATTCTTGGAAGCTTTTCCTTCTCTGTGGTCAACCTCTTGGCCAGTAGCCCCTGGAAAAGCACCACAAGTGCATGGTTTTAGCAGAGGGATATCAGCCTAGTCAGCATCCATCTGGCTTGGTAGGACTTCTCTCTCCCTGACGTGGCTGGCTTTGCCAAGGATGCCAGGCACATCTAAACCATATGCATGGCTTTTAGGACAAACCGAAAGATAAATACAGAAATCTGGCCTCAGTTCTGTTGCTTCTGCTCACACCCTAAACTGATGCTCCAGTTCTATCTTCACAGGCTATGAACTGTTATAAAATAAAAACACATCACATCAAGATAAGCCTACTGGGACTTTTGAATCTTAGCTTAATATAATTTGATCATTAAAGTACCAGAGGCACCAAGGCAAGTCTGCCCAAGTATCAACAGTTTTTCTGAAAATAATTTGCCTATAGAGATGGAAAGATACTTTCTCATTTAAGAAAAAAAACAACACCTCTATGTAGATATTATATCTATTTATCACCTATCAACCAACCTGCCTGCTTTATATATAGTATATTAATAATATATACATAATTTATTATATACTTATAAAAAAACATCACTACTATTATAGTCATAAGACATAGTTTATCCCTGATATCATTATTATACTGGCTATATAATTCATTTCATAATATATGATGAAATATGAAAGAACTTCAACAATATTACTTTAACACACCTTCATCACAGTCCATCCAAAAGTTGAATTGAATTGATAGTGAAGATATAAATAAAATAACAGTTCTACAGAAGAAAAACAAGTACATCAATAGAGCAGTTATCCAGGATATCCTTGGAAAACAGGGGTTTGATTTCCAAAAACCTAGAATAAAGGTGCCAAAATTCAAGTTACTGAAAAAGTAAGATCAGAATAATTTTTTCCCCAGTGAAATTCATGTAAATATCCAAGGTGGTTTACTTTTTAAAAAATACTAAAAGCTGACATGGACTTTCAGGCACTTAAGATAATCACCATTATCAAATAATGAAATAATTTCCTAATGAACATTGGGCTTCGTTGGTGGCTCAGATAGTAAAGAATTCACCTGAAATGAGGGAGGTGTGGGTTCGATCCCTGGGTTGGGACGATCTCCCAGAGAAGGGAACTGCTACCCACTCCAGTATTCTTGCCTGGAGAATTCCATGGACAGAGGAGCCTGGCAAGCTACATTCCATGGGGTCACAAAGAGTCGGACGTGACTGAACAACTTTCTCTTTCACTTCAGTGAACATATGGCTAGCCTTGTGCTGGTCTTCCCCTTTCCCAATGAACACAGAACAGCTGTCAGAAATAATGTGCAACTTAAAAGAATAAACAAACATTTTCTTAAGAACGTGAACATTGCCAGTTAGTGATGTGGACAGTGAGAATACCACAGAGAAGCCTCTATAAACTTAACGCTTGTTCAATGTAGAGAATGAGATAATAGTAATGTGCTCCAACACAGAAGAAAGGAGCAGCTTGTTCCCCAAATTTCAAGAGAAGGTTGCTAATTTATACAAATCTCCAAACCCATCCTATTATCCCCAGAGAGATGCCACTGAAGAAAGAGATCTGGAGCTCTGCAGGGAAAATTCACCTACGGACTTCAGTGGTCCCATATACAGCTGTACATTGAAGCCAAATAGGGTAATTAAAGATTACTCATGCCAGGACATCATGGTTAACCCTGTCTAGCATGCAGCTCAGATATTGTTTTTGTTGTTTGTTTTTGGTTTGTTTTGTAAAAATGCTCCAAGTAGTCAGATTTATAGCCACCTTTGACAAATGTTTGTCTACTGTTTGTAGACTAACCCAAACCACATTAGGATCATTTCAGAGGAGTCACAAAAAATGCAAACAGTAAGAAGATGTATTTTTTTAAATAGCAAGATACTTCTAAGGAGAGCAGAGTTTGGTTAATTCAGTGGCTCCCAAATGTCTTCAGTTCAATTCAGTTACTCAGTCATGTCCGACTCTATGAGACTCTATGGACTGCAGCACGCCAGGCTTCCCTGTCCAATACCAACTCCCAGAGCCTACTCAAACTCATGCCCATTCCATCAGTGATGCCATCCAACCATCTCATCCTCTGTTGTCCCCTTCTCCTCCCACCTTCAATCTTTCCCAGCATTAGGGTCTTTTCCAATGAGTTGGTTCTTCACATTAGGTGGCCTAGTATTGGAGTTTCAGCTTCAGCATCAGTCCTTCTAATGAATATTCAGGACTGATTTCCTTTAGGATTGATTAGTTGGATCTCCTTGCAGTCCAAGGGACTCTCAAGATTCTTCTCCAACAACACAGTTCAAAGCATCAATTCTTTGGTGCTCAGCTTTCTTTATAGTCCAACTCTCACATCCATACATGACTACTGGAAAAACCATAGCTTCCTATCACTTCATGGCCAACAGATGGGGAAAGAATGGAAACCAACTCCAAGAGCTTGCTCAAACTCATTGAGTCGGTGATGCCATCCAACCATGCCATCCTCTGCTGTCCTATCCAACTCCTGCCTTCAATTTTTCCCTGCATCAGGGTCTCTTCTAATGAGTCAGTTCTTTGCATTAGTTGGCCAAAGTATTGGAGCTAAGGTTCAGCATCTGTCCTTCCAATGAATATTCAGGTCTGATTTCCTTTAGGATTGACTGGTTTGATCCCCTTGCTGTCCATGGGAATCTCAATAGTCTTAGCCAACATCACAGTTCAAAAGCATCAATTCTTTGGTGCTCAGCTTTATTTATAGTCCAACTCTCACATCCATACATGACTAATGGAAATATCAAGGCTTTGACTATATGGAATTTGTTGATAAAGTAATGTCTCTGCTTTTTAATATGCTGTCTAGTTTTGTCACAGCTTTTCCTCCAAGGAGCAAGTGTCTTTTAATTCCATGGCTGCAGTCAACATCTCCAGTGATTTTGGAGCTCAGAAATATAAAGTCTGTCACTGCTTCCACTGTTTTCCTATCTATTTGTTATAAAGTGATGGGACCAGATGCCATGATCTTAGTTTTCTGAATGTTGAGTTTTAAGCCAGCTTTTATACGCCCCTCTTTCACTCTCATCAAGAGGCTCTTTAGTTTTTCTTTGCTTTCTGCTATAAGGGTGGTGTCATCTGCATATCTGAGGTTATTGATACTTCTGCTGGTACTCTTGATTCTAACGTGTGCTTTTTCCAGTCCAGAATTTTGTATGATGTACTCTGCATATAATTAAATAAGCAGGGTTATAATATACAGTCTTGACGTACTCCTTTCCCAGTTTGGAACTAGTCCATTGTTTCATGTCTGGTTCTAACTGTTGGTTCTTGACCTGCATACAGATTTCTCAGGAGGCAGGTAAGGTGGTCTGGTATTGCCATCACTTTAAAAATTTTCCAGTTTGTTGTGATCCATACAGTCAAAGGATTTAGTGTAGTCAATGAAGCAGAAGTAGATGTTTTTCTGGAACTCTCCTGCTTTTTCTCTTATCCAGTGGATGTTTGTAAAATGATCTCTGGTTCCTCTGTCTTTTCCTAGTCTACCTTGAACATCTGGAAGCTCTTGGTTCACATACTGTAGAAGACTACCTTAGAGAATTTTGAGCATTACTTTTCTAGCATGTAAGCTTCCCTTGTGGTTTACCTGGTAAAGAATGCACCTGCAATATGGGAGACCTGGATTTGATCCCTGGGTTGGGAAAACCCCTGGAGAAGGGAAAGGTTTACCCACTCAGGTATTCTGGCTTGGAGAATTCCATTGACTAGCGTGTGAGATGAGTGCAATTGTGTGGTAGTTTGAGCATTCTTTGGCATTGCCTTTCTTTGGGATTGGAATGAAAACTGACCTTTTCCAGTCCTGTGGCCACTGCTGAGTTTTCCACTGCTACATTCTCACAAAGGAAGAAAATACTTCCTTCTTCTGAAATTATTTCTTTTTTAAGGGTGATAAAATTTTTCCAAAAGCTTGAACTGGGTCACTAACAGTCAAAATAGAATCATTATAATTACTCAGAACTTAGCAGTATCTACTCAAGGCATGTGAAACAATGATAGGTATAAGAACATGTGCTTGTGTAGAGAAAACTGTTTTTAAAAATCCTGCTAGTCTTTGTGATTTCCCCCCCCCGAACTTTTACAGTTCTCTTTCCTCCATGGTAAGCTTTCATTTGAAAGTTCATTAATAATTCACATTTGAGGTTTGTTTACTTCTTGTTTTAAACAAGCATTATGTATAGTTTTACAAATGGAATTAATTCTCTTTGTTGTTGAAACACCTACAAATATAATTTGTAAATAAACATAACTGACTCTAGATAATCACAGAATTTAACTGATGGAATCTGAAGTTCCAGGGCGTACATGTTACTTGATAACTGTTTTGTTTTTCCCTTATAAAAAATGATATGGTCATCCAGCATGCTATGAACAGCTATTATGCTTTGGAGATAAAATGGATAAATTAATGTGGCACAAACACTGTTTAGTTAAAAGTGGTTAAGAGTGATTTTGCTCTACATAACTATTTCTGATACATATCTCTATAATATTTGGATCCTGTGTCTGTGAAACACTCAGATATAGAAGAAAGGAAGACTGGTAAAAGAAGGCAGTAGGAAGGGGAGACTTTTTTTTCCAGTTGCCATTTCTGGGTTGCAGTGTTAAGTTTATCTAATCAAACTGGTATTTTTCACTTCCAATTTTTTTCTTTTCAATATACTTTACCTTTTTAACTAGTTAGAACCACATTACTTAAATAGAACTAGGTGACTCCTTTAGGGAAAACAATATTTTCATGCAATTCCTGTTTCCTCACAATACAGCTATCAACTGCAGTATTTTTAACACTTTGGGAATGCATCATTGTTATCTGGGGACAGAGTTGGCATTAAGATAACGTGATTTGCAGTAAGTCTCAAAGCACTACTGCAATCTTTTATGTTCTTAAATGTACCGTAGTTCATGAAATAATTGAATGTCTACATATTTCTATAAGTTGCTTCCATAAGAGAATACCACTTCTTTGGTAAAATGATTAATGAGACGTTAGTTACGAAAACTTACAAGCTACTTTTACAGAAACTTCCCACCTCTGATACTACCAGTGCAGAAACATTAGGTAAGAGTGTCCAAGTTTTACTGGTCCTTTGGAAGCAGGAGTTGTTGAGAGAGCTTTTCTAAGGAGAGTAATACATCAGATTGATTTGGCTGGATGTAACACAAGTAGACAGAACTGTGTCCTCAGATTAAAACGAGTTTAGAAGGATCGAAAAGATACTCAAATACACTGATCCAAACAAAGCAAAGGACATCTTCATTTTTAAAGGTCTTAGTGTGGAGCAACTTGGTATAGCTAAGAGAATTAGTTCTTTCAGTGTTATTACTCTATTATATTAAGATCAGCAAACACATGAAGACAGTTATAATCTAAAAGTTGATTTGCTATTGAAGTCCACTGGCATTTTGTGTTCTATGGTTCATATGTCACCAAAGTCTCTGACATTTCTTTCTCAGTTTTTGTCTCTAGCTTCTTTCTAGTGTTTTTTGTTTTCCTTTTTTTCTATTTCCAGAAAAATCAACTGTGTATGCAAGGGGTGGGTTATGCACAAGGGTGTTTCAACACGAGAAAAGTAGTAATTTCATATTAGCTTTCTTAATCAATGTTCTATCTCTTAATTTCAGTTTTCTGGCTGCCCATGCCAAATGGAAATATGCACATACTCTTGGAAATACACAAATAAATCTAAATTTCTCGAATCACTGTTCAAGTATTTCATGCAGTTAAATGATTTTTTCTTTGTTATTATATGTGTGTATTTATCAGAAAGTCATGTGCTTTATATTATGGTGATTTATTCATTGTCAAATCATTTTCTTTTTAATTATAAGATGTTGTTGTTGTTCAGTCACTAAGTCATGACTCTTTGTGACACCATGGACTGTAGCATGCCAGGCTTCTGCATCCTTCATTATTTTCCAGTTTACTCTAACTTATATCCATTGAATTGGTGATACCATTCAATCATCTTGTCTTCTTTCATCCCCTTCTAATGCTTTCAATCTTTCCCAGTGTCATGGTCTTTTCCAAAGAGTCAGCTCTTTTCATCAGGTGGCCAAGGTACTGGAGCTTCAGCCTCAAACTCAGTCCTTCCAATGAATATTCAGGATTGATTTCCTTTAGGATGGACTGGTTTGATCTCCTTGCAGTCCACAAGACTTTCAACAGTCTTCTCCAGCACTGCAGTTTGAAACTTCAATTTTTCAGCACTCAGTCTTTTATATTGTCCAGTTTCCACATCTGTACATGACTACTAGAAAAATCATAGATTTGGGCATTTTGGCAAAGTAACATCTCTGCTTTTTAATACACTGTATAGATTTGTCACAGCCTTTCTTCCAAGGAGCAAGCAGTTTTTAATTTCATGACTCAGTCACCATCCACTGTGAATTTGGAGCCCAAGAAAATTAAGCCTGTCACTGTTTCCATTGTTTTCCCCTCTATTTGCCATGAAATGACCAGATGCCATGATCTTTGTTTTTTGAATGCCAGCTTTTTCACTCTCCTCTTTTACTTCATCAAGAGGCTCTTTATTTCCTTTTCACCTTCTGCGATTAAAGTGGTATCATCTGCATATATGAGGTTGTTAATATTTCTCCCGACAATCTTGATCCCAGTTTGTGCTTCATCTAGCCTAGTATTTTGCATGGTGTATTCCGCATTTAAGTTAAATAACCAGAGTGACAATTTACAGCCTCGATGTACTCCTTTCTCAATTTTGAAGCAGTCCATGGTTCCATGTCTGATTCTAACTGTTGTTTCTTGAACTCCATACAGGTTCCATAGGAGGCAAGTAAACCCAGCTTGAAGGATTTTGAGTATTATCTTGCTAGCATGTGTAATGAGTGCAATTGTGCAGCAGTTTGAACATTCTTTGTAATTGCCCTTCTTTGGGAATGGAATGAAAACTGTCCTTTTCCAATTAAAACATACAAATGCATTATCATTAAAAGATTCAATCTGTGAGCACTGTAACAAAAAAAAATGCATCAGCAAATACAAAATCTCATCTCTTTCCTCACATCATTTTGGTACTTCTTTAACATATATCTCATTACATATTTTGTTTTTTTGGCCACATATCACTGCTTGTGGGACCTTGGTTCCTCAACCAGCAATTGAACCCTCACCTTCAGTAGTGATAGCTTTGAATCCTAACCATTGGATCACCAGGGAATTCCCTCTCATTAAATTTTTTTAATTATATTATTTGAATATCTTTTCATTTGAGAGCATATAGGCCTAACATTTTCCCAATTTCTTTATTTGGTAAAATATATAAACCATAAAATTTACCATCTTAATCATTTTTAAGTGCACAATTCAATGGCATTAAGTGCATTCATATTGTTGCGTGACTATCACCACCATCTATCTCCAGAAGTTTTTGTGTTCCATACTGAAATTTTGTACTGTTAAAAAGCAATTCTCCATTCCTCCCTATCCCCAGATTCTGGCCACTGCCATTCTACATTGTCTCTATAAATTTGACTATTTTAGATATCTGATCTAAGTGGAGTTGTATGATATTTGCCCTTGTGCATCCACCTTATTTTACTTAGACTAATATGTTCAAGGTTCTTATATACTGTGGGATGTGTGCTAAGTCACTTCAGTCATGTCCAACTCTGTGCAACCCCATGGACGGCAGCCCACCAGGCTCCCACGTCCCTGGGATTCTCCAGGCAAGAACACTGGAGTGGGTTGCCATTTCCTTCTCCAATGCATGAAAGTGAAAAGTGAAAGTGAAGTCGCTCAGTTGTGTCCCACTCTTAGCGACCCCATGGACTGCAGCCCACCAGGCTCCTCCATCCATGGGATTTTCCAGGCAAGAGTACTGGAGTGGGGTGCCATTGTCTTCTCTGAATATTGTGGGATATGTCAGGATTTAATTCCTTTTTAGAGTTTAAATGTATTTCATTGTATGTATATACCACATTTGGTTTATCCTTTATCCACTGATTAATTTTGGATCCTTTGAACCTTTTGTCTATTGTTGATAATCAACCCTGAATGTTCATTGGAAGGACTGATGCTGAAGCTGCAATAATTTGGCCACCTGATGCAAAGAGGTGACTCACTGGAAAGGATCCTGATGCTGGGAAAGATTGAAGGCAAAAGGAGAAGAGGGTGGCAGAAGATGAGATGATTAGATAGTATCACCGAATTAGTGGACATGAATTTGAGCAAACTTTGGGAGATAGTGAAGGGCGGGAAAGCCTGGCATGCTATAGTCCATGGGATCACAGAGTCAGAGACAGCTTAGTGACTGAACAACAGCAACACAAATACCTGTGCTAGTCTCCACTTTTTGATTCATTTGGGTACACCCAGAAGTGGGACTATTGGGCTGCATGGAAATGCTACATTTAATTTTGAGGAACCACCACACTGTTTTCCACAGCAGCTATACCACATTATGTTCCCATCAGCACTGAATGCTACTGGATCAGCAGGCACTTTGGTGATCCCAAGTAAGAACCTCTCTAAAAGTCCAGTTTACTCACAGAGTTGTGAGATGAAAAACATTGTTGCTTTAGGCCACTAAATATTGAGCTGTCTTGTTACAAAGCAGTAAGTAAGGAACAGAAATCAGAAGTAGGATGATGCTACAATTCGCACATATGACATTCCTTTTGGAATTAGGCAGTAAATGAAAACTGGAAGCTCCTCAAGAAGACCATTAGTGAATTTCTAAAGGACACCAAAGCTGGAGGAGAATGGGACCTATGCTAGGTAGAATGAGAACACGAGCCAACACTGTCATAACACAGAAACTGTGATAACACAGAAAAGGGGACTTATAATGAACTAGGGGATTTGGTATAGGGGATTTCCATGCAGAATGAAAGTGCCAACTCATTTGTTTCTATGGTAAGGTGTAGACTGAGAGAGATGAAGAAGAGTATAGGTGTCCAGCAGGTATTAGAGAAAATATAAGGTATCCAGAACATACTATATTCAAAAATAAAATTAATTTTTATAATGTTTCTTTCAGCAAAAGTCAAATATACTAATAAATGAAGGGCAAAATAATGTCAAGCATACACCTTTAAAACATTTGTAGAGACCTCAGACACTTATTGAGACCTCAGAATGGTTCAACAGCATATTTCTTAGACTCACTGTGTCAGATAAGAGAACTTCAAAAAATATTGAAAGAATTATTTCATAGGATTTTGATTCTAAATATATGATACCTAGCTCAGAGATATTTGAGGACATGGCTTCTTTTATTTCTGTTTTAGTAAACTCTAGTAAGATTTATAGATCAGTTTTATAGAGTCTGCAGTAATTTTTGAAAAATATTTCAATTGAAATACCAGTTACTTTAGATAACTTTATATATTCTAATATTGTTTTATTAAGAGAACATGATAATAAAGTTATTCTCATATTATTAACAGCTATAATATACTACTCAATTTTCTTTTTATTTCAATGTCAGATTAAATTATACACAGATGTTCTTAGAATTAAGAAAGTAATAAAAAGTACTTCAAAAGTATTAAAGTTAATAAAGAAAGTGTCTTTTTTCACTTTTTTTTCCTATCATTTCTCCTAGGGAATATTTTAGTGAATGACATTTATCAGAATCAGTACAGTGTTACTCTATGGGATCAGTTTTCTAGCTACAAATTAAAAATACTTGCTTATTTTTAATTTAAAGTTTATTTTAACTAAAAGAAACTAACTTTTACGAATCTAATTTTATTTAACATTTGGATAAAACAAATCATACATTTTTTTTTCTGTATTTTATGTAATGCATATGTTTTTAAAGGGCTTCGTTCTAGAAATTCAATAATGTACTTCTTGTTTTTAGTTTTCTTATTAACAAAATAATCAGATTTTATACCAGCAAATGCTATACAGTTGGCAAAAATAATTTAGCCTATTTTTGCCTCAATGTTGATTTCATCCTTAGAAAAATTTTGCATGGAGCTGAAATTACTGCATCACTTTGCTAAAAAGAAATCGTAATCACTTTCCAGGCCTTGATTTCTATATTTGCATTTTCATGAATGTATATTAACTTATTGTTGTATATGAAGGAACATATTTGTAGATTAACTTTATCAAATTTAAATGTTTGTGATATCCCAGTGAGCATGAAACCTAGTTACTTGGTTGCACCTGTTCACATAATTGATTTCTATATTCAAACAGATTTTGAAGCACTAAGTGCATGAGCAGTTATCATTAAGGCAGTTTCATAGAGCTCTGAATGTTGTGTTCCAGTGATCCACAAACTGCAAAAATATGAATACTTAACAGTTGCTCTGAATGTCATGAATAGCTCTTTTTAATTTTTTTCCCTTTGATTCAAGGAAATGAATCTCTGTGTATTTGAATTAGTACATTCATTTCCACTTAAAAATTCTGTATTTTGTCATGTGGAAGAAATGTTAGTTGAAGCTAAAAATTCACATTATCTGAGAAACCGTTTCTGCAATTAAATAAATGATAGTTTAACAAATATTAAATACATGTATTTTTTTCTCAACCCAGTTTCCACCTTTGTATTGATATAATAATACTCATTAGGGCTGGGGCATGAACAAATAATTTACCACACATTATTCTAATAATACACTGGACTGAAGTTATTGTCATCAAATACCAGGTGGATAAATGTTTACAGGTGTTTCCTTATAGAATCGTCCTATATAGCAATAAAAATACTAATTTCTCCTATTCCATATTTCCAAAACTGTCTCCAAGTTAGTCAGTTCAGTTCAATTCAGTTGCTCAGTCATGTCTGACACTTTGCAACCCCATGGACTGCAGCACTCCAGGCTTCCCTGTCTAACAGCAACTCCCAGAGCCTGCTCAAACTCATGTCCATCGAGTCAGTGATGCCATCCAACCGTCTCATCCTCTATCATCCCCTTCTCTTCTCCATTCAGTATTTCCCTGCATCAGGGTCTTTTCAAATGAGTCAGTTCTTCACATCAGGTGGCCAAAGTATTGGAGTTTCAACTTCAGCATCAGTCCTTTCAATGAATACTCAGGACTGATTTCCTTTAGCATGGACTGGTTTGATCTCCTTCCAGTCCAAGGGACTCTCAAGAGTCTTCTCCAAGACCATAGTTCAAAAGCATCGATTCTTTGGTGCTCAGCTTTTTTTATAGTTCCACTCTCACATCCATACATGACTACTGGAAATACCATAGTTTTGACTAAACAGATCTTTGTTGGCAAAGCAATGTCTCTGCTTTTTAATATGCTGTCTAGGTTGTTCAGAGCTTTTCTTCCAAGGAGCAAGAGTCTTTTAATTTCATGGCTGCAGTCACCATCTGCAGTGATTTTGGAGCTCAAGAAAATAAAGTCTGTCACTTTTTCCATTGTTTCCCTATCTATTTGCCATGAAATGATGAGACCAGCTGCCATGATCTTATTTTTTTTTTTAATGTTGAGTTTTAAGCCAACTTTTCCACTATCCTCTTTCACTTTCATCAAGAGGCTCTTCAGTTCTTCTTCACTTTCTGCCATAAGGGTGGTGTCATCTGTGTATCTGAGGTTATTGATATTTCAGCAATTTTGATTCCAGCTTGAGCTCCATCCCGCCTGGCATTTCACATGATGTACTCTGCATATAAATTAAATATGCAAGGTGACATTATACAGCCTTGACGTACTCCTTTGCCAATCTGGAACCAGTCTGTTGTTCCATGTCATTTCTAACTGATGCTTCTCCAATTTAGTAGTTCCAGGTTAATAGAAATTTCAGTGATAGAAGTTTTTAAGTCCTCCTACATTTTTCAAATTAATGGGCTATCAAGGTTAAAAAAGGTGTTTTTTTTAGCTGTTTAATAGCATATTTCCTGGATGAAAATATATTTATTTGTTACTTCTTGTTAATCTTAAATATGTGTTTGTGTGTGTGTGAAGAATGTTATTTCCAGAGTTATGCAAAATTTTGAGAACACAGATCAAGTGGTAACCATTTACTATTATCTCTGACAGTATGGGTGAATCACAAGCTGGAATCAAGATTGCAGGGAGAAATATCAATAACCTCAGATATGCAGATAATACCACCATAATGGCAGAATGAAAAGAGGAACTAAAGAGCCTCTTGATGAAGGTGAAAGAGGAGAGTGAAAAAGCTGGTTTAAACCCCAGCATTTAAAAACTAAGATCATGGCATCCAGTCCCATCACTTTATGACAAATAGTTGAGGAAGCAATAGCAACAGTGACAGATTTTATTTTCTTGGGCTGCAAAATCACTGCAGATGGTGACTGCAGCCATGAAATTAAAAGACTCTTGAAAATGAGGGATGGTATGGGGAGGGAGGAGGGAGAAGGGTTCAGGATGGGGAACACATGTATACCTGTGGCGGATTCATTTTGATATTTGGCAAAACTAATACAATTATGTAAAGTTTAAAAATAAAATTAAAAACAAAACAAAAAAAGTAAAAAAAAAAAAAAAAAAAAAAAGGTGACAAACCTAGACAGTATACTATAAAGCAGAGACATTACTTTGCTGACAAAGGTCCATCTAGTCAAAGCTATGTTTTTTCCTGTAGTTGTATATGAATATGGGAGTTGGACCACAAAAAGGCTGAGTGCCAAAGAGTTGATGCTTTCGAACTGTGGTGCTGGAGAAACTCTTGAATGTCCCTTGGACAGCAAGGAGATCAAATCAGTCCATCCTAAAGGAAATCAGTCCTGAAAATTCATTGGAAGGACTGATGCTTAAGCTGAAGCTCCAATACTTTGGCCACCTGATGTGAAAAGCCAACTCTTTGGAAAAGACTCTTATGCTGAGAAAGATTGAGGGCAAGAGGAGAAAGGGATGACAGAGGACGAGATGGTTGGATGGCATCCCTGACTCAATGGACATTGAGCAAGCTCCAGGATATGGTGAAGGACAGAGAAGCCTGGCTATTGCAGTCCATGGGGTCACAAGGGTCAGATAAAACTTAACTGGACAAATAACTGATATGGAAAGATTCCTGGCTTTGTCTTTTCAAACTTCTCCACTTACATTTTGTTCACAATTATTATTATTCCAGTGGTGAAACTATGACTTGAACTCACTTGCTCATTAATATTCTTTCCCACACAATTTAAAACAGTTATTGGTTTGCGCAGGGAAAGTGTAGTTTATGGGATTATTTAGGTTGGACATCATAGCCTGCAGTTCCTTTGACCATCTTTCA
Source organism: Bos grunniens (assembly GCF_055505025.1). Lineage (NCBI taxonomy): Eukaryota > Metazoa > Chordata > Mammalia > Artiodactyla > Bovidae > Bos > Bos grunniens. The sequence continues at coordinate 108,857,884 of NC_141170.1, read as the reverse complement.
GAGATTCTATTATTGCCAGTTTTTATTGGTATGCAAGGAACTCTGCTACTTTGATTTAATTCTACAGATAAAATGTTATTTACATTTTCTGCAGCAGACATGCTTGCTCTATGGAGCTTCTGGAAAGCCACAGTCTACTGTGGCTAGAGTAACAACAGTATTCTCTAGATTACTAGTCTCTTATTGAGATATAGCCCCAGACTTTCTCTAGAGCCATATAGCAACTAATCTGAATATGAGTTTCCAAGAGACCATTCAATCTGAACTGCCCGTAAGCTTTGACCCACAAAATTAAATGTGCAATACATATAGCAGTACCCCAAGATTATGTGCAAGTGAGAACACTGAAGATTGGAGTTAAGCCGATCTTGCTGGCATAATGAAGTATCTCACACACTAACAACACCTGCACTGGGCATCTTCCCCTCAGTTCACCAATACTGTCCTCATGGGGCTTTATGTGTACACTTGTCTGAGGAATGCTGGCACCATGCATGTAAACATTACCTCTCCTCAAGGATGAATCTGAAGTGGAATGAATAGTACTTTGAGGTGTACATATGATTTCTCTTAATTAAGAGTTGCCTGGAGACATGGGTCCACATAAATCCATGGACAGTCACTAATGGTTAGCCTAGGTGGTCAGGGTATTGGAAGAACAAGACTGAAGGAACAAAAATGACAAGAGACACTGAGAAATAGAAGTAAAGACAGGTCTTTAGTGATGGAAACAAGGTATAAGGATGACCACCAAAGGAGGTACCATACAGATGAGGCCTTTAATAACAAGGTGAGCAACAATGTAACAGTAGGTCCTTGCTCACCATGTCCTCCACCTGCCTTTTTCTGTGGGTAAACTTTAGCCAAAGAATAAATTTAGTCAGAAAAGTGACAAAATACGGAAGCAAAGAAAAACAGTCAGACAAGACTAAGTAATAATATTTTAGTCTTTAAGCGAAGTCAAGGATCTTCAGTTCCTCCTCAAGGATTACATATTTAATATCCTGAGTCATATCCTTTGAGCTTTCTTATACTGAAACTCCCAACAGATGGAAGCAGTTAACTACATGATGACCAGATTGTAGCTATGATATAAGCTTCCACAACTCTGAGACATGACCTCAAAAAATAAGAACAAATTGACCCTGGAACTGACTAACTGTATTTAAATCAAACAAGATGATATTGATCAGACTACCACATGACCAATTTCAAGACAACTGTCAGATCTGACTGTGCTGTTTCTGCATGTAGTCCCCTCCCTCCACCTATGCACCCATGAAACTTCCCTTTAAAATCTCTTGCTCAGAGATTGTCAATGTGGGGTGGGGGTTCAGCCCCCTGCCCCAGAATGCTAGCCTCTGAAATAAAGCAAACTTTCCTTTCCATGACCCTTACCTCTTTATTGACTTTTGAGTGGTGAGCAGCTGGACTCCACTTTCCATAACAATAAGACTAAAACTCTGATATCAGTTGGTCTCTTATTCCAGTGTTACTCAGTAAGATCACTGCCAAAGGGGTAATGGTGGCAGATCTGCAATTGAAATAATGCCTGAGCTAACAGTATGCGCTTCTTCACATCAAGATTTATTTGATTCTTCTATTAAAGTGTACTCAGTTTTTGAAAAGCAGAGACCAAAACTAATTCCTTTGAGTAACCGAATTTACCATTGCCTGGAAATAGGCTAATTAAGGTTAATTATATCAGAATTCATCATGGAGAGAATCAGGAGGCAATGCTTCATGGTATTTCTATATGATTTATGAAAACTCTTCTTAAGGACTGTATTTCAAAGATGTCTCCAAAGTAAGCAGCCTTGGAAGTTAAAGATAGCATCTTCCTCTGGGCCAAAGGACAGACTTGTTTCCTAACCAATATCAAAGATAAAGATTTCCTCCAGGGAAAATATTGGGCTGCTTTGCTATCAATCCCCTCATAAAGTTGTGGCTGGCTAATGTCAGTCTTCCTCAGCTTTGACAAAGATCCTCTATTTCTATAGCATTCACCTGGTCTCATAGCAATTCAGACCTATGGGACTTGAGGGGCAAGAGAAACTGACACAACAGGAAATCACTGCTTCCTGCTATACCAGGAATAATAAACAGTTTAAATTTATCTGGGCTCCCAGATCTCTTATTGCCCAGATCTACTGAACTGTGGGAAGCAAACCAAGAATTTCCCTGTTGCTCTTGGACTGTTTGACTTTGTGTAAGGGGATTTTTTTTCTCACTGGATAAACTGTGGCACTGTCCACAATGCCCACCAGCATTGTTCCTGAACGTACTGAAATCATTATTTCCCATCATGTTTCTCTAAAATACTGCTTCTTGTAAAGTGCAGCAAAAGAAGAAATAAGCTTATACCCATTAATGGCCCACTACCTTAAATAAGTTGGCAGCAAAAATTATGAAATTACTAAGAAACAGAACAAGTTGTGTGATAACACCTAACAAACTACATTCTGTCCACCATAAAAGTTATGAACTATTAACCAGTATTTTCTATTTTTCCTCCCACAGTCATAATAGAGTCTGGGAAACAAGGAGTTAAAAGAGGAAGTGTCTTAACTTTGTACCCCAAAATTCTCTTATTTTATCATTTTATTTCTTCAAATTTAGGGCTTTGTTGGATTAGAGGGGTTTTGTTTTTGTTTTATTTTGAATAGAGGAAGAAAAATTTCTACTAGAGTACAAAACCTTGTTTTTATTGAGCTGAAAAATAGGAATTCCAGCAGTTCCTTTAAAGTTATCATGACACTAAACGATGGCAAAGAAGCAAAGAATGGGATATGTGGGTGTGATGCTCACTTAGTATTTCATTAGAAAATGAGTAAAAATTCTAGAAGATCATAACTGCATGTAAGCAGGTTAACTAATGGTTCACACAATTTAGCCTTTACCTTCAGTTACACATTTCAAAAAGTGAACTCTGAAGAGTGGAATAGAGAATTTCCTCCTCTGACCAAGTTTGTCTTTTAATGTTTTCTCTGACAGACGTTAGAAGTCAAACATGCTGTTTGCTGATCTAATTTTTCCAGTATTCTTAGATAAGAAGCAAGCCCCTTTCCCAATGGCTTATTTCTAAGGCCTATTCAACAGAAGTTTGGAGATAATTTTTATTGGTTTAACTGCTTGCATTATTTTGTGTTTCCCCAGGATCCTCCTGTGATATGAGGATTTGCATAAAATTAGTTTAATTGTAAGGTGTTCCCAGGAAATAATGTTAGGGGAGAGAAGAAATGAGACATGGAAAGGAAAGAAGCCAGTACAGGGTGCCTTATTAAGCAAGTTAACATGGTGAACACCTGAAGATAAATCCTACTTTGAGACTAAGGAGTTTCATTTAGGGCATACAGCTCAGTGTTAACTCACTTGGAGGGATGGACCTGGGGTATATTCATGTTATTTCCATTAGTCAATGACTGAGAACTGTTCTCAGGGGCATGTTAATTCATTGGCATTTCTTTGTAACATGGGCATATCAGTTTCCAGAGGGCAGAGATTCTCTCAGGAAGAGTCACAGAGGTTGACACTTGGAAATTATTCTGATTTGGTCAAAAAGTTAAATACTGATGGGACACTTGCAGTCTACAAACAAAAACTATTTATTTACTGAGGCAAACTTTACTTATTTAGTGAGGCAAAACTTATTAATACTAAGATATACACTTTGTTTAATCAATTCCAGGTCAGAACGAAATGCACATTTTTGAATTTTGTTGTATTTAGTTTTGTTTCCTCAAACTTCTTTACCATCCTTATCTTTTATAGTGAAATAGTAAAAAGAAAAATGAATATTCAGAATTTTCACATATGAAGGTTATACTTTTATGTGATCAGATCAGATCAGATCAGTCACTTAGTTGTGTCCAACTCTTTGCGACCCCATGAATCGCAGCACGCCAGGCCTCCCTGTCCATCACCAACTCCCGGAGTTCACTCAGACTCATGTCCATCGAGTCAGTGATGCCATCCAGCTATCTCATCCTCTGTCGTCCCCTTCTCCTCTTGCCCCCAATCTCTCCCAGCATCAGAGTCTTTTCCAATGAGTCAACTCTTCACATGAGGTAGCCAAAGCACTGGAGTTTCAGCTTTAGCATCATTCCTTCTAAAGAAATCCCAGGGCTGATCTCCTTCAGAATGGACTGGTTGGATCTCCTTGCAGTCCAAGGGACTCTCAAGAGTCTTCTCCAACACCACAGTTCAAAACCATCAATTCTTCGGTGCTCAGCCTTCTTTGCAGTCTAACTCTCACATCCATACATGACCACAGGAAAAACCATAGCCTTGACTAGACGAACTTTTGTTGGCAAAGTAATGTCTCTGCTTTTCAGTATGCTGTCTAGGTTGGTCATAACTTTCCTTCCAAGGAGTAAGTGCCTTTTAATTTCATGGCTGCAGTCACCATCTGTAGTGATTTTGGAGCCCAGAAAAATAAAGTCTGACACTGTTTCCACTGTTTTCCCATCTATTTCCCATTAAGTGAAATCAATGATGGGACCAGATGCCATGATCTTCGTTTTCTGAATGTTGAGCTTTAAGCCAACTTTTTCACTCTCCACTTCCACTTTCATCAAGAGGCATTTTAGTTCCTCTTCACTTTATGCCATAAGGGTGGTGTCATCTGCATATCTGAGGTTGATATTTCTCCCAGCAATCTTGATTTCAGCTTGTGTTTCTTCCAGTCCAGCGTTTCTCATGATGTACTCTGCATATAAGTTAAATAAACAGGGTGACAATATACAGCCTTGATGAACTCCTTTTCCTATTTGGAACCAGTCTGTTGTTCCATGTCCAGTTCTAACTGTTGCTTCCTGACCTGCATACAAATTTCTCAAGAGGCAGATCAGGTGGTCTGGTATTGCCATCTCTTTCAGAATTTTCCACAGTTTATTGTGATCCACACAGTCAAAGGCTTTGGCATAGGCAATAAAGCAGAAATAGATGCTTTTCTGGAAAATCCCATGGATGGAGGAGCCTGGTGGGCTGCAGTCCATGGGGTCGTGAAGAGTTGGACACGAGTGAGTGCCTTCACTTTCGATTTTCCCTTTCATGCATTGGAGAAGGAAATGGCAACCCACTCCAGTGTTCTTCCTGGAGAATCCCAGGGACGGTGGAGCCTGGTGGGCTGCCATCTATGGGGTCGCACAGAGTTGGACAGGACTGAAGCGACTCAGAAGCAGCAGCAGCAGCAGATGTTTTTCTGGAACTCTTTTGCTTTTTCCATGATCCAGCAGATGTTGGCAATTTGATCTCTGGTTCCTCTGCCTTTTCTAAAACCAGCTTGAACATCAGGAAGTTCACAGTTCACATATTGCTGAAGCCTGGCTTGGAGAATTTTTAGCATTACTTTACCAGCGTGTGAGATGAGTGCAACTGTGCTGTAGTTTCAGCATTCTTTGGCATTGCCTTTCTCTGGGATTGGAATGAAAACTGACCTTTTCCAGTCCTGTGGCCACTGCTGAGTTTTCCAAATTTGCTGGCATATTGAGTGCAGCACTTTCACAGCAACATCTTTCAGGATTTGGAATAGCTCAACTGGAATTGTGAAGAGTTATATTATTATATCACATCAAATAAGGTCAATGAGATAATTATAAGGAAAGTGCTCTGTAATGTTTAAGTGCTATAATGATTTCACTTAATTAATTCCATAAATTTGCTCACATTTAAAGATCAAATAGCACTGAATGTCTTAACTGAAAGAAAGAGCTAGCAAATTAATCAGGTAAATAGATTTATTTTCATATATAATACTTTAAGATAAAAATTATTTCATGAGTAAACTCATCCATAATATGGAGCATATTTTGTGCTATTCTAAAATATATTTAAATTTTAATAGCTCACAATTCACACCAGGGTGTAAGAGACAAGCAGTTATTCCATGATGAGTGTGTTTCATAAATACGTTAAAGGTCACTTAGCAATGCTTTAAATGTAGTATAAATGTTATATACTATAGCTTAAGTGGATCATATAGCTTGAAATAAAATAAAATGTCGTAAAGAAAAAGTTAGAGAAAAATGATTACATCATTGAATGAATGTTATGTTTTAACTAAAATGAGGAAAATAGAGCAGTAGGTAAAATCCATTGAGAATGAATACTTCAAAAAATACATCTGATTTATACAAATATATTTTTAAATGGCTGGAAAAAGTTATTATTATAAATTATAATAATTGTATTTTTACTAAATTCTGTCTTAATAAATTGTATTAGACCATGAAATATATTTTACTATAAATAAAACCTGCAATGAAATCAAAGTAAAAAATACTTGGCTCTTATCAGCTGCAATTTTTATCATTAATTCATTTCCTAAGTCTGTCTATATCACTGTTCCTGATGGTGACATCATGCATGCCAATTCGGAAATTATCATTGAAAATATAAGAAAGAATGTACAAAAGAAGAAAAATCTATTAGTGCATTAAACATGCATCAAGTGATGCCATTCCTCTGATTAAAAACCTCAAATGCAGCCCTAGCCCTTTCAAGGAAAGAACCATGTCCTCAATGGCCTACAAGACAATCTACAATCTTGACACATATGACTATTTCTCACCCTCATTTCCTTGTGACAATTTTACTCAATGTCACCTTCACAGACTACGAGTCAAAACTGTAGCCTAGTAATCATATTTTTTGATTTGTTCATATGTATAATACCCTTACCTAATTTCATTTAGTATCCATTACTCCATTTTATAATGGAAATTCCCATAAGATCAGAAACCTTAGTTTTGATCTCTGTCATAGTCTTGAAATTTACTAGTATTATGGCATGTAATAATTGATTCATAGGTCTGTATTGAATAAGAGAAGGAATAACTGAAATACTTAATGGAAGCTAAGGCTAAAGTTTCTCCCCAGTGTTATTGTGGCTACTAGTTAAGTAGGCTACCATGGGTGGTAGCTCTGATAGTTAACAGAAGATAAAATTTGGACAATAGCAGTGACAAACTAGAATCCCTTCAGTAATCTTGGATAACCTGAATCCCTGTATATAAACTGTGTATATGTTCCAATATATTTGTGATGGTTAATTTTTTACGCCAACTTGGCTAGGCCAAGTTGATACTCATACCAAACTAACTGTTTCTGAGAAGTATATTTTATGTGTGATTAACTTTTAAATCAGTAGTCTTTGAGTAAGGAAGATTATCCTCTATAATGTGGGTTGGCTTTATCCAATCAGTTGAAGGCTTTAAGAACAAAATCTGAGGCTTTCTGAAGAAGGAATTTTGTCTTTAAAAACAAGTGCTACAGCATCAGCTCTTCCCTGCATCACCAGCCTGTTGGTTTCCCCTACAGATTTCATACCTTCCAGGACCTGTCTGTGTGTGTACTGGTATTTATATCTTATTTCTGTGCGTGTTTTGTATTTTATTTTACATATATTTATATTTATTAATGATAAATATATAAAACATTTTATTAGTTCTGTTTCTCTGGAGAATTATGACTAATATTGCATTTCTTCCTTAAAATTAGCTAGCATTGTTTTCAGTCACTTATTTATAAAAGACTTAATTGATAAAGAAATAGGTACAAAGAAGGGTCAGAAACTAGAAATATAGAGAGTTTAATAGGAGAAGGCAGTGGCAACCCACTCCAGTAGTCTTGCTTGGAAAATCCCGTGGACGGAAGAGCCTGGTAGGCTGCAGTCCGAGGGGTCGCTAAGAGTTGGGCACGACTGAGCGAATTCACTTTCAGTTTTCACTTTTGTGCATTGGAGAAGGAAACGGCAACCCACTCCAGAATTCTTGCCTGAAGAATCCCAGAGACAGAGGAGCTTAGTGGGCTGCCATCTATGGGGTCGCACAGAGGCAGACACGACTGAAGTGACTTAGCAGCAGTAGCAAGAGGGGTGATAAGAGTATTTGTGTCTAATTTGGGCTCATATGCCATATTATACATATAATTAAAAAGAGACAGAGGATTTTGTAAGTAATTGTCATAAAGTGGTAAAAGACAAATAAAATATCATCAGTGACCACTAGTTACAAAATGCCTATTACAGGCTACGCCTGGGGAACCAAGTGTTCACTGCCATAGATCAGTATCAAGGTCACAAAAGATTTGAGGATTGTTGCAGGAAAATAGTGTTTATAAGAGTGCTGTCAACTTACAGAGAATGACAAACTCAAGTGCCTATATGTTTCCCTCAAGGCACTAGGATGTTTAAAAAATCATAATGAATACTTCTATCTCATACCTGGAATACTGAGTCAGAATTCAGCATTACTTAAATGCACATCATCCAAAACTTTAGTAAATAAAGGATAAGGCAGTGATACACAAACACCAGAACCTTATAAGTTGAAATGGAGACACTAAGGAATATATAAAAACCAGAACCACACATTGCCAATGAAGTTTTATTGATAGTCTTCTTTCCTGGTGTAAGATGATGATGCTTCCAGTTTCAATAATCATTCTGTCTATTGGATGTGTTATGCTGCAAGAAGTTAACTTCACCTCCACTACTCCTCATGTATCCAGGTCTGTAACTAGACTTTGATATCTATATGGATCAGTATGCTAAATATAAGTCTGAATTTAATATAAAATGAATTATACTGAAAAATAAATGAAAAAAAGTCATACTTTATGCAGGCAAAATGTGGAGAATACAACTATCTATTGCTTCTGAAGCTGAGGCCCTAATAGGAGAAAAATACTTTTGAGTTATATGTATTAAAATGGGTGAATTTACCTGAAAATCTGAATGTAACATGCTAGCATTAAAAGTATGACATGGTTTTTATATTTGTTTAGTTGATTATCTAAATTTGGACTCAATGACTATCTCTATAATTTAAGCTAATAGAAAGTTTTTAGAAATTTGCAGAGAAAGTATTTTATGTCTTATGGATGTTAGACTATTGAGTGAATTTGTCATTTGAAAACTGCTAAAGGACCCTTTAATGTTATCTGTACATAAAGATCTATAGGAGGTATACGAGAAATTTACTTTTCTATTAACTTAAAAACTATGGAATATGCTATTATTTTTAAAACATGACACACCTATTGAAGGGATAAACAATAAAAACAACAAATGTTGGCTATTTCTTTTAAAGAAAATTAACTCCCAATTACCATGCATTCCAGTAATTGCATCTTAGGCATTTATTCCAGAAGAACAAAGACATGGTCACACAAAATCTTGTATGTGAATGTTTATAGCAGATTTATGCATAATAGCCCCAAACTAGACAAAGCCAGTTATACTTCAATAGTGCATGTTGCATGCTAAGTCACTTCAGTTGTATCCAAATCTTTGTGATCCTATGGACTGTAGCCTGCCAGGCTCCTTTGTCCATGGGATTATCCAGGTAAGAATACTGGAATCGGCTGCCACACCCTCCTCCAGGGGGATCTTCCCAACCAAAGAATCAAACCCACATCTCTCTCTTATATATCTCCTGAATTGGCAAGCGAGTTCTTTACCACTAGCACCACCTGGAAGCCTATCCTTCAATAGGAAACAGGTTAAATAAACTATATTATATCCATATGTGGAATACTACTCAGCAGTAAAAAGGATTCCAATATCATACTCACAATGACCTGAATGAATTTACAAAGAATTATTCTGATAGAGATGAACTGACTATGATCTTATCCCCCAAACTCCATTACTCACTTATTTAACCTTTCCTCTTTTCTCCCTCCATTCCAGCCACACCTGACTCCTTAACGTTCTCTAAACATGCCAGGAAGTCTCAGTTCAGGGTTTTTGCATTTGCTATTTGTTTTGTTGACTAACACCCTCCATATTCCATCCTGATACCCTTATATCCCATATGGCTTATTTAGGGTTTGCCTTACACACCACATTTTTCAGATATATATTTGAACAACTTATTTAAAATTTCACCATACCCTCCAAAACTTAATAGCCCCTTCTTTGCTTCATTTCCAAAGCACATATGACTTTGCAAAATAGTCTTTTTATTCTTTTATTCAACTTCTGAGTTCAAGTGGAATTAGGAAATATATAATTTACCACATTATGTTTCATATATAACATTTTACACAGTCTTCTACATTCCTTCAACACTCTGAATATCTTATATGACTTTTTTTTTTTTTACAAAATCATATGTGTACATGTGTCAGACACTCTAAAATTAGATCAATTTAATTCAACTCTATGGCAGAAAAATATGGCTTCATGTCTTAAAACTCCTATACATTTTGTGCTCATGAATCCAGAATAAGTTGTGTATGGACTCTTATTTATGACTCAATAGCATTGTAATTCACTAAAATGACCTTTTATATTATTGACGTGTAATTAAATCTAACATTATTTTGATAAAATCCATCCTAACACTAAAAGAACAAATTCAGAAATGCAGAAAGTTATGTTATGTGGAATAAGTAGACTTCTAAAAATCCACAGTATGAAAGACATCAATCCATTATTAATGAATTGCATTATCTAAGAACATATATATGGTGTGTTATTACCAAATCAATACTGCTAACTCTACTAATTAAAAACTTTAAGTATGGTTCCTACCACTCTCCCCAAAGAAAGCATTTTTAAGTATGACTTTATTTCAATCTTTTTAAAAAAGTTGATAATATAAATGGATTTATTCACTAAGATACATGAGTTTTATGTGAAGAATTTTGCAAATGTGATTCATGCCAGTAAGTTAAAAAAAGGTATCCATGTCTCCCTAAAGAGCAATATTGCATAGGAACCTGGAATGTCAGGTCCATGAATCAAGGCAAATTGGAAGTCATCAAACAAGAAATGGCAAGAGTGAATGTCAACATTCTAGGAATCAGCGAACTGAAATGGACTGGAATGGGTGAATTTAACTCAGATGACCATTATATCTACTACTGCGGGCAGGAATCCCTCAGAAGAAATAGAGTGGCCATCATGGTCAACAAGAGAGTCCGAAATGCAGTACTTGGATGCAATCTCAAAAACGACAGAATGATTTCTGTTCGTTTCCAAGGCAAACCATTCAATATCACAGTAATCCAAGTCTATGCCCCAACCTTCAGTAACGCTGAAGAAGCTGAAGTTGAACGGTTCTATGAAGACCTACAAGACCTTTTAGAACTAACACCCAAAAAAGATGTCCTTTTCATTATAGGGGACTGGAATGCAAAAGTAGGAAGTCAAGAAACACCTGGAGTAACAGGCAGATTTGGCCTTGGAATACGGAATGAAGCAGGGCAAAACTAATAGAGTTTTGCCAAGAAAATGCACTGGTCATAACAAACACCCTCTTCCAACAACACAAGAGAAGACTCTACACATGGACATCACCCGATGGTCAACACCGAAATCAGATTGATTATATTCTTTGCAGCAAAAGATGGAGAAGCTCTATAGAGTTAGCAAAAACAAGACCAGGAGTTGACTGTGGCTCAGACCATGAACTCCTTATTGCCAAATTCAGACTGAAATTGAAGAAAGTAGGGAAAACCACTAGACCATTCAGGTATGACCTAAATCAAATCCCTTATGATTATACAGTGGAAGTGAGAAATAGATTTAAGGGCCTAGATATGATAGAGAGAGTGCCTGATGAACTATGGAATAAGGTTCGTGACACTGTACAGGAGACAGGGATCAAAACTGGAGCCTATTATACAGAGTGAAGTAAGCCAGAAGGAAAAACAGAAATACAGTATACTAACGCATATATATGGAGTTTAGAAAGATGGTAACAATAACCCAGTGTACGAGACAGCAAAAGAGACACTGATGTATAGAACAGTCTTATGGACTCTGTGGGAGAGGGAGAGGGTGGGAAGATTTGGGAGAATGACATTGAAACATGTAAAATATCATGTAAGAAACGAGTTGCCAGTCCAGGTTCGATGCACGGTACTGGATGCTTGGGGCTAGTGCACTGGGACGACCCAGAGGGATGGTATGGGGAGAGAGGAGGGAGGAGGGTTCAGGATGGGGAACACATGTATACCTGTGGTAGATTCATTTTGATATTTGGCAAAACTAATACAATTATGTAAAGTTTAAAAATAAAATAAAATAAAAATAAAATAAAAAAATAAAAAAAAGTAAGCCAGAAGGAAAAACATAAATACAGTATACTAATGCATATATATGGAATTTAGAAAGATGGTAACAATAACCCTGTGTACGAGACAGCAAGAGAGACACTGATGTATAGAACAGTCTTATGGACTCTGTGGGAGAGGGAGAGGGTGGGAAGATTTGGGAGAGTGGCATTGAAACATGTAAAATATCATGTAGGAAACGAGTTGCCAGTCCAGGTTCGATGCACGATGCTGGATGCTTGGGGCTGGTGCACTGGTTCGGCCCAGAGGGAAGGTATGGGGAGGGAGGAGGGTTCGGGATGGGGAACACATGTATACCTGTGGCGGATTCATTTTGATATTTGGCAAAACTAATACAATTATGTAAAGTTTAAAAATAAAATAAAATTAGAAAAAAAATAATAAAATAAAAAAAATAAAATTCCAAAAAAAAAAAAGAATATCCCCATGGAAAAGAAATGCAAAAAAGCAAAATGTCTGTCTGGGGAGGCCTTACAAATAGCTGTGAAAAGAAGAGAAGCGAAAAGCAAAGGAGAAAAGGAAAGATAGAAACATCTGAATGCAGAGTTCCAAAGAATAGCAAGAAGAGATAAGAAAGCTTTCTTCAGTGATCAATGCAAAGAAATAGAGGAAAACAACAGAATGGGAAAGACTAGAGATCTCTTCAAGAAAATCAGAGATACTAAAGGAACATTTCATGCAAAGATGGGTTCGATAAAGGACAGAAATGGTTTGGACCTAACAGAAGCAGAATATTAAGAAGAGATGGCAAGAATACACAGAAGAACTGTACAAAAAAGATCTTTATGACCCAGATAATCAAGATGGTGTGATCACTGACCTAGAGCCAGACATCCTGGAATGTGAAGTCAAGTGGGCCTTAGAAAGCATCACTACGAACAAAGCTAGTGGAGGTGATGGAATTCCAGTTGAGCTACTCCAAATCCTGAAAGATGATGCTATGAAAATGCTGCACTCAATATGCCAGCAAATTTGGAAAACTCAGCAGTGGCCACAGGACTGGAAAAGGTCAGTTTTCATTCCAATCCCAAAGAAAGGCAATGCCAAAGAATGCTCAAACTACTGCACAATTGCACTTATCTCACATACTAGTAAAGTAATGCTCAAAATTCTCCAAGCCAGGCTTCAGCAACATGTGAACTGTGAACTTCCTGATGTTCAAGCTGGTTTTAGAAAAGGCAGAGGAACCAGAGATCAAATTGCCAACATCTGCTGGATCATGGAAAAAGCAAGAGAGTTCCAGAAAAGCATCTATTTCTGCTTTATTGACTATGCCAAAGCCTTTGACTGTGTGGATCACAATAAACTGTGGAAAATTCTGGAAGACATGGCAATACCAGAGCACCTGATCTGCCTCTTGAGAAATTTGTATGCAGGTCAGGAAGCAACAGTTAGAACTGGACATGGAACAACAGACTGGTTCCAAATAGAAAAAGGAGTTCGTCAAGGCTGTATATTGTCACCCTGCTTATTTAACTTATATGCAGAGTACATCATGAGAAATGCTGGACTGGAAGAAACACAAGCTGGAATCAAGATTGCTGAGAGAAATATCAATAACCTCAGATATGCAGATGCCACCACCCTTAATGCAGAAAGTGAAGAGGAGCTAAAGCCTCTTGATGAAAGTGAAAGAGGAGAGTGAAAAAGTTGGCTTAAAGCTCAACATTCAGAAAACAAAGATCATGGCATCCAGTCCCATCACTTAATGGGAAATAGATGGGGAAACAGTGGAAACAGTATCAGACTTTATTTTTCTGGGCTCCAAAATTACTGCAGATGGTGACTGCAGCCATGAAATTAAAAGACGCTTACTCCTTAGAAGGAAAGTTATGATCATCCTAGATAGCATATTCAAAAGCAGAGACATTACTTTGCCAAGAAAGGTGTGTCTAGTCAAGGCCATGGTTTTTCCAGTGGTCATGTATGGATGTGAGAGTTGGACTGCAAAGAAGGCTGAGCGCCGAAGAATTTATGCTTTTGAACTGTGGTGTTGGAGAAGACTCTTGAGAGTCCCTTGGACTGCAAGGAGATCCAACCAGTCCATTCTGAAGGAGATCAGCCCTGGGATTTCTTTGGAAGGAATGATGCTAAACCTGAAACTCCAGTACTTTGGCCACCTCATGAGAAGAGTTGACTCATTGGAAAAGACTCTGATGCTGGGAGGGATTGGGGGCAGTAGGAAAAGGGGACGACAGAGGATGAGGTGGCTGGATGGCATCACTGACTCAATGGACTTGAGTTTGAGTGAACTCTGGGAGATGGTGATGGACAGGGAGGCCTGGCGTACTGCGATTCATGGGGTCGCAGAGTCGGACACGACTGAGTGACTGATCTGATCTGATCTGATGTCTCCCTATCAACTTTCATTCCTTCTTAGTAGTTAAATGTTTCTCCCCAACCCTGATCAGGTCAGTGTACCTTGTTTTGGTTCTTGTGGCATTATCAGATACACTACAAATTGCTGAGAAATCTGTGAGCAAAAGTTGATACAGGCTGCTGAACTACAACTTGTCCTTCAAGTGACTTTATGAGTTTCTGACATTTGAATTTGCAATCTCTGATCTAAACTATTTACCTCCCATTCAAAAGTCAATGTTCAGGGTTGTTTCTAATGACAAAAATAAAAATTAAAAGATATGAAAACTAAAAAAAAAACAAAAACAAAACTGTTATTTCTGGTACAAGACTAAAACATTTCACTACAATCTTTTGGTACTTGGAAAGTTTTTCTTTTTCTTTTGATATCCCAGAATACTCACCTCTATTGAATTTGAGGTTATAATAAATCTAATATCTCATTTTACTTTTCACTTGCTCTTTATTCTTTCCTACATTTCCCTCATCCTTCTGCTATTATTTTTTCCTGAAAAATCTCCTTTTAGTATTCCATGTGTGGATTTAGTATTCTATTTGTATACTCAAAGCAGACTCTCAAATACCATCTACATGAAATCATTATTACATCTTCCATTCTGAAAGAAAATTTACAGGGGATAAATTTATTATGATGACTTTAAACAGACCATGCTATTTTTTTCATACTAACACCTTTTTTTATTTCCATGTCTGTAAATCATACTGCCATTTTTTTGAGGGTGTCATGGATTGTTCCTCTTGCTGCTTTGTAGTTTTTCTTAGATAGGAGAATGGGTCTAAGCAATGACACAAAGTGCTTAGGCAAGGGTTAGATTTTTCTTTCAGGTTGGAAAATAGTTTCTTCCAATAAGGCTGCTGCTTATTCTCTTCCTTTCTAGTCTGTGTCTAATTCTATTTATGTTAGATCTGTTTAGTATGTTCTCTGTTTTCTGTTCTTTTCTTTTCTTTGACTTTAGATATTTTTAGTAACTTGACTTCTAGTTACTAATCCTCTGACTCTACTACTCTTAATTAACCCTACATATTGAGCTCTTCAACTGTAGCCTTTTCAGTTTTAGAGTTTTGTTTTTTTCCCCCTAGAATTCAGGATCTGGTAAAACCATTTTTGTCTATTTTCTACAAGTTATCATATATTACCTTGAATTTATTAATAAAAAATTATATAAAGTCATTACCTGTTTATGCAAATAGTTTACTTCTTATTAAGTTTTAACTTGAGTTGTATAACTTTGACTTTGGCATGTTCAGTGAGTTTTGATTGAACATTTGAACAACGGGAGTTACTTATAAAAAATATTGAGTATCTAGATGATGATAACATTGTCATCTGACAGACAGAAATATTGGGTGATTTTTAACTTATTACTTCTCTTTGTTTCTGTATCTCACTGGATGTACCTTTCTCTCCAGATTTTAGAATGACAGTTTGTTGTGTGTTAAGTTTTCTAGTAGGTCTAAGAAATTATTAATTTTTAGTTAGGTCAGATTTTTCTATTTTAATGAAGAAAGTGATGCCTCCCAAGCTCTTTGCAAGTCTAAGTTAAAACCAGAAGCCTGGCAATATTTTTCTGATTATAATTTGGTTATAATCAGAAAAATTATACTATATTTGGATCATAAAATTGATTATTAAATTATAACTTTATAATTTTCTGATTATAATTTATTATCACTGAAGGAAATTTATAAATATATACAAATTTATTGTATCAATAATAAGACAAAACACAACAAATTTGAGTAGATTCCTATTGGAATTAAAATAAAAATCAAATATTTTATGATGATCTTTTAAGACTATGTACGGTTCAAATCATATGCCATCTCATTTCTTCCTCAATGACTATGCTACCATTATATTGGTCACAAAATATGTTGTTTCCTGTGTCTGTAATGCCTTTTGCTACTCTTCACAGTGCTCTATTTTTGCCTTTTAAATTCCATTTTAAATAATTCTGCTTAGAAACACATTTTTTCATTACCCTATATCAATTCAGTTCAGTTCAGTGGCTCAATCATGTCTGACTCTTTGCGACCCCATGGACTGCAGGATGCCCACATGTATTCTGATCTATAATCAACTTTAATGCTGCCTACTAGTTACATCTGTCTGCTTGGTTTGCCTGATGCACATTAGAATGCAGGCTCCATGAGAGCAGTGACTGTATCTATTTTAGTGACTAGCATCTCATTTGACATACAGCATCTGATTAATTAATCCTTTAGAATCCCAGGGACAGGGGAGCCTGGTGGGCTGCCATCTATGGGGTCTCACAGAGTCGGACATGACTGAAGTGACTTACCTTACCTATTAATAATTCAAACATATTTTTAAGCTAATGATTAAAATAGACAAGCAGAAAGAAAAACTTAAATATAATTGATCTCCACAGACTCTGAAGCCTACAACTCAGTAAGCACTGTTTCCACAGTGAGTTTATTGGCTAAGGTATATTTCTTCTCTTGCATGAGTTTCCTTACCTGTAAAATGAAGCTTAGTGTCTATTTTATAGATTTTCAGTGGAAAAAAAATCTAAGTGAGTAAATAGGAAACTTCAGAACAATCCCCAGGATATGAATGCTTAAAAATATCTTCATATAAAAATTAGACATGAATAGTGATCATAGATATCACAAAAGAATATACTTAAATTAGTTTATACTACTTTATATTTTAAGTGTATTTCAAAACATTCTACAAGCACAATTAGGTTAATTTCCATAAGAATCCCACAAATTATATAGCATAGATAATAGATAGCTTATTATTTTTGTTTGTTTTTAAACAGAGTCAAAGATATAATGAGGACAATTATCTTTCACAAGGTCAAAAAAATCTGTTTTTCAAGATATGTTATTTTTGAGATGAGCCGATCTACTTAAGAAAACTTATGTTTATATTTCAGTTACTCTTAGGTTTAATTCCATCCAGTGTTAAACAACTTGTATATAAATTTATAATATTGAAAAGATCCTTAGAAAATATGTTTCATGTTACTAAGAAGAAAAAAGAACTCAAAAGTCATAATTTGGCCACCTCAAATTGGCATTCACAGCAGTGTTCTACTTTACCTCTTGTACACTAAAATGGTAGGCCCAAATTTCTAAGATTATGTGGTAAGGTGTTGATATTTCAGATATATGGTTTCCTGTTTTCAAGTTGAGTATATTTTTTCTACAGCGTTTTACTGAATTCAAGATTATTTCAATCATTTGAGCATACTTTGCTAAATATTAAACCCAACTGTGAGCTTAGGAAAAAAGGGTAAATATATTTTCCTCTTTTCTGCCTTGTTCTTAACCAATTTGTGGTACTGTAATATATTCCGATTAACCCCTAAAAGAACATTACTAGCTAATGATTGTGTCCAGAAGAAAGCAAACAGTATATTGAAGATACATGAAACTGTGTCATGATGGAAAAGATATAAAGGCGTGGCTGCTGCTGCTGCTGCTAAGTCGCTTCAGTCGTGTCCGACTCTGTGTGACCCCATAGACGGAAGCCCACCAGGCTCCCCCATCCCTGGGATTCTCCAGGCAAGAACACTGGAGTGGGTTGCCATTTCCTTCTTCAATGCATAAAAGTGAAAAGTGAAAGTGAAGTCACTCAGTCGTGTCCGATCTCAGTGACCCCATGGACTGCAGCCTTCCAAGCACCTCTGCCCATGGGATTTTCCAGGCAAAAATACTGGAGTAGGGTGCCATTGTTAGGAGCCACAAATGTGATAAAAAGAGGAGCTTATATTGTATGTTATTAATGATTATATTACAGCTGAAATAATCTTATCAAAAAGACTAAAATGTGTATCCACTTGTCTTTAACACTATTTTTCCATTCTATCTTCTATGCATCAGAAATAGCTTTTTTAAAACTTTATATTTTCATTTCTCTAACTCAGTGGTTTTAAAAATTAGCTATACATTGCACATTAGAATCACTTGGGGGACATTAAAAAGTTATTCATCCCTTGGTCCCATCCATAGAAATTCTGATTTAATCGACCTTATTTGCTGTCTAAGTGAAGTATCCATAAATATCCTTAATGTATACTCTTTAAAAAGTTAAGAAACAGTAAACTTAATTCATTAGAGTTGGGAGACCAGAAGGGGAAGTTCTCATGATCTGTGACTGTAGCAGGGCCCAACAGGAAGAAGAGACTCAGCCTCTGAGAAGCCATGGACTCTTTGTTTACTATAGCCCACCCAGCTTTCTTTTCCTCTGTAAAAAGTGTTCTCTTTCCTTTGCCATATGGGGATGTGCACGTGGTTCACCATGGCTGAAGACCCTGTATTGCAATCCTCTGCTGATCTGAATAAACCCATCTTTGCTGGAGAAATATTGGGCTGTTTGTTTCAGGTTAACATTTTGGTGGCCAGTATGGGGAATAAGGAAGCCTGCTGTAAAGGGCTCCAAGGCTGCTGTGCAAACAGGTATAGTACCCACAGCTGAACCCATCATTTCCAACTGATTTTTCTCAGTGGCTTTAAAGTTTGAAGAGATATCTTTCTCCTATATCTGAGCTCATGTCTTCCTTGAATTTGCTACCCTCCAGGTTTTATTAGATATCTATTTAAAAGTTTGTATGTCTGGTTAAGTCCTTGTTCTGTATGTCAGCACTCATTTAGCACTTAGGTGTAATTTTGAGATCAGACTTTCAACCAAAGCTGGCTGAAAAAGTCTTCAGCCCAGTAACTTCAGGAAGAAACTGCTTCAGTTGAAACTGCCAATTTTCAGTCTCTGGCCTATGCCCTATTAAGGACTATTCTCCAGAGACTGACTTAAAAAGTCTTTGGCCTAGCTCCCCTGGGACCAAGTTGCTTTTTAGGAATGGCTGAGATTGGCTCAATTCAAATAGTTTGCAAACCATTTATGCTATAAGCCATTTGAATTGTTTGACATTTGTACTTTACTCTTGAGGAAAAACCTCTGAAAAATGGCAACTCAGTTATTATCAGGGTACCCCCACCACAGGGACTCCAGCCAGTGTTATGTCTAAAAAACCTGTCTTTCCTATGCACATTTCTAATTAAATGAACCAACGTGATCAAAGGCAATTTATTTAGAATATCAATGGCCATTATGGGGAACATCTGAAATCCAAACATTCAACTCCCTTAAAACAAAATTGGACTCAGTTCAGTTTAGTCACTCAATCGTTTCCAACTCTTTGCGACCCCATGAATTGCAGCACGCCAGGCCTCCCTGTCCATCACCAACTCCCGGAGTTCACTCAGACTCATGTCCATCGAGTCAGTGATGCCATCCAGCCATCTCATCCTCTGTCGTCCCCTTCTCCTCCTGCCCTCAATCCCTCCCAGCATCAGAGTCTTTTCCAATGAGTCAACTCTTCGCATGAGGTGGTCAAAGTACTGGAGTTTCAGGTTTAGCATCATTCCTTCCAAAGAACACCCAGGGCTGATCTCCTTTAGAATGGATTGGTTGGATCTCCTTGCCATCCAAGGGACTCTCAAGAGTCTTCTCCAACACTACAGTTCAAAAGCATCAATTCTTTGTTGCTCAGCTTTTTCACAGTCCAACTCTCACATCCATACATGACCACTGGAAAAACCATAGCCTAGATGGATCTTTGTTGGCAAAGTAATGTCTCTGCTTTTGAATATGCTATCTAGGTTGGTCATAACTTTCCTTCCAAGGAGTAAGCATCTTTTAATTTCATGGCTGCAGTCACCATCTGCAGTGATTTTGGAGCCCCCCAAAATGAAGTCTGACACTGTTTCCACTATTTCCCCATCTATTTCCCATGAAGTGATGGGACCAGATGCCATGATCTTCGTTTTCTGAATGTTGAGCTTTAAGCCAACTTCTTCACTCTCCTCTTTCACTTTCATCAAGAGGCTTTTCAGTTCTTCTTCACTTTCTGCCATAAGGGTGGTGTCATCTGCATATCTGAGGTGATTGATATTTCTCCCGGCAATCTTGAATCCAGCTTGTGCTTCTTCCAGCCCAGCGTTTCTCATGATGTACTCTGCATATAAATTAAATAAGCAGGGTGACAATATACAGCCTTGAGGTACTCCTTTTCCTATTTGGAACCAGTCTGTTGTTCCATGTGCAGTTCTAACTGTTGCTTCCTGACCTGCATATAGGTTTCTCACTACAATAGTTCAAAAATTTCCAGAAGTGAATGAAATGCTTATCTCAATTGGTATTTTGAGGCTTCCCAATGTTATCAGGAGTATAAAATAACCACTCTTCAAAATAAGATTTTAAGATTAACTGAGGGAAGAAAAATTAAGAAAAGTTAAAATGGGTCCCAAAGCCTCAGGCTCATCTTACTTTCCTTCTTTGTCTTGGGTTCTGCCTCTGGCATTATCTTATCTCTCTCACTCAGCTCCTTCTGGCCACTCTACTCCCATTGCCATCTTATTACTTCCATTCTATGCCACCTATGCCTCCACTGTACTTTCAATTCCCCACACTAATTCTCTCACAAACTACCTCAGTTCTCTGAAACTCTTCTATTCCTATTCCTTTTCCTCTGAACATATCACAAAGTTTTAAAACTAAGGCTTCTGAGGATCCAGAAGCTAAACACACAGTTTTTTTATACTCTATGGACTGAAGCTGAACTGTGAGCCACAGTCAAAAATTTCCTCCAAATAATCAAAGAATCTTGCAGATTTGCTAAGAAATTTAAAAAACGTCATTCAAATCTATCAACCTGGTTTCTCTGACTTATACCAGCTAGTTTATATACTTGTCAGTGAAGACCAGGCACAACACTGGATGGCAACTGCTAACTGGGTAAGTCCTGAAAGGTCTCTGGAATTACAACTGGAAGACCAGTCCACTAACTTAGTGTATTTTCAGGTTTGGACAATCACTGAACAATTCATAGCACCCTTCCAAAACCTGTTCCTTGGAATAAAATTCAGACTTGTACACAAAAATCTGATTAACTTGTTCAGAATTATTCAATTGACTTTAGATTATTCTTAAATAAAATCCTGGTACTCCTTCAGATATTGATTGCATGCAGGTATCTTTTATCTGTTTATTAACAGGCTGAAACAGGACCTTTCCCTTCTAGTGAGAAGGACTAGAATGACCACTCTATATTTAGTTAACCAAGCAAATTAGTTTTCTTACTCCAGATGAGTCACCTTCAAAAAAGGCTATCAAAATTCTTAATCTTCAACTCAAGCAAATAAAGGTTCCTAAACAAAATCAAAACTCTCCTAGTTTCTGCTATTATTGTAAAAAGCCAGGCATTGTAAAAGAGATTGTTACAAATTTAAATGTTTCAGGCACCTTCTGCCCACTAACTAGACTTTCCAATGTCCTTCTAATTCTCAGTGACCAGACTCTAAGGAATTACAGAGGTTCTTCCCAATCTTTTCTCTTAATTGCCTTAGAGAAACATTTCTCCAGGTTGAGGATGAATCTCTTCCATTTGTAATGGAAGTGGCTCTGATACCAGAGCCACTCTTGATGCTCAACAGCACTATTGTAAAACAACCCTTTGTCTTGGGGTAAAACAGTTTAAATAATGGGGACCTCCAGTGAAACTCAAGAGGTTGTTGTCTCTGAACCTCTTCCTTTGTATTTGGCTCTCAGAGATAGACACCCTTTCCTCTTTTGTTCCTCCCCAACAATTGTTTATTAGACCAAGACTTAGAGTATCATGCAAGGAATGTCTTTCTCTCAAAAGGGAAAAATACTTTTTGAAATTGACAGTAGGCAAAGTACCCCACAACATGAATTAAATAATAATTTGACAACTTTTATTTTTTCCATCTCTGACAGTACTAAAGCTGATTCTGGAAACATTGATCATTTTTTTTCCTTATTGATTCAGCTACCACTTTCCTTATGGAAAAAATCTTCAATTCATGTTGGGAAAATTCACAGGGCAGCACTCATCAAAATTCAAAGAGACTCCTCCAAAGCATCTTTGCAGAATTAATCAATATCCTATAAGTAAAGAAGCCTTTCAAGGCCAAAAGCCCATATAAGAAAACTACAAGGCCCAGTGCCTCATTTTCTCACCCAAACTCCTGTTTTACCAGTAAGAAAATCTAAGGGTCGATGGTGGAGGTTTGTCCAAGAAATTAGAACAAGAAATAGTTTGCTATCCACTGACATCCTGTTTCCTAACCCTCATACAGTGCTAACATCCATTCCAACCAAAGTTAAATTCTTTACTGTGATTGATTTATGCAGTATATTCTTTACTATTCTGGATGATGAAACTAGCCAATACCTTTTTGCCTTAACTTGGGAAGAAAGAATTCACCTGGACAATAATGTCTCAGAGGTTTTCTGAGACCTTATTTCTCACAAATACTGAAGGTTGATTTGAATGATAAATTCTCCCTGGAGGTTCTACTCCAAAACATATGGTTGATTTGATGCTTTGTTCTCCTTCTCAAAACTCGCAGAAAGGCAGTACCCACTTGCTAAAGCTTTTAGCCTTAAAGGGACATAAGTTCACCAAAGAAAAACTGTAGTTTGCCCAACCAAGGTTTGATATTTAGAGTGACTGATATCAGAACAAGGGTTATACTTACATTCAGATAGAATTTATGGTGTCCTAAGTTTTCTAAAACCCAAAACTAAGCACCAACTGCAAGTTTTCCAGGCTACTTGGTTATCACTAAAATTGTACTCCAAATTTCACTTATTGCTTAGTAAAAGATAGAGTGGTTTGGCCATAATAGCCCTGACCCAATTTTATGAGAAATCAGATGACCGACTTCAAGGCCTTTAAGGAGTTTGATGAATCCATTAGCCCCTGGACACCCCAATTTTCAGATTCCTTTTTTTCCTTTATTATATGAAAAGAGGGAACACTCACCCCAAATCACAGGTATCACCATTGACCCATAGGGCATGACAGTTAGAAACCGGACCCCATGGCATGGGGATAACCATTTGCCTTGAGATATATGGTTATTGCTCTTTTGGTTAAGGTCACTAAGAAACTTATGGGGTCTGCTTTAACCATCTGTGTACTACATAAACAAGAAGGTCTCTTCAATTCTCATTACATGCAACATTTCTCAGTCAACCACCTCACCACCTATGAAGTGGCCATCTCCTGACTCCCCCTGATAACCTATAGGAAATTCTACTGGGTAACTCTGACCTCTCATGGTTAATTGGTGATTGTTATTTAAAAGGTTACAGTCAATATTGTGCTGGGTATGTTATTATCACTCTTTTTCTTGTTACTGAGGCAAAATCTTTACCTATGGTTATTTTGGTCCAATAGGCTGAATTATATACTCTTAAATGAGCTTGTACATTCAGTTCAGTTCAGTTCAGTCGCTCAATAGTGTCCAACTCTTTGCGACCCCATGGACTGCAGCATGCCAGGCCTCCCTGTCCATCACCAACTCCCTGAGTTTACACAAACTCATGTCCATTGAGTTGGTGATGCCATACAACTATCTCATCCTCTGTTGTCCCCTTCTCCTCTGGGCTTCAATCTTTCCCAGCTCACCATTAGCCAAGAACAAAATTGCCAATATTAATAATGGGCTGGAAGAAGCACAAGCTAGAATCAAGACTGCCAGGAGAAATATCAATAACCTCAGATATGCAGATGACACCACCCTTATGGCAAAAAGTGAAGAGGAACTAAAAAGCCTCTTGATGAAAGTGAAAGAGGAGAGTGAAAAAGTTGGCTTAAAGCTCAACATTCAGAAAACGAAGATCATGGCATCTGGTCCCATCACTGCATGGCAAATAGAGGGGGAAACAGTGGGAACAGTGTCAGATTTTATTTCTTTGGGCTCCAAAATCACTGAAGATGGTGATTGCAGCCATGAAATGAAAAGACGCTTACTCCTTGGAAGGAAAGTTATGACCAACCTAGATAGCATATTCAAAAGCAGAGACATTACTTTGCCAACAAAGGTCTGTCTAGTCAAGGCTATCATTTTTCCAGTGGTCATGTATGGATGTGAGAGTTGGACTGTGAAAAAGCTGAGCACCGAAGTATGATGCTTTTGAACTGTGGTGTTGGAGAAGACAGTTGTGAGTCCCTTGGACTGCAAGGAGATCCAACCAGTTCTTCCTAAGGGAGATCAGTCCTGGGTGTTCACTGGAAGGACTGATGCTAAGGCTGAAACTCCAATACTTTGGCCACCTCATGTGAAGAGTTGACTCAATGGAAAAGACCCTGATGCTGGGAGGGATTGAGGACAGGAAGAAAAGGGGACAACAGAGGATGAGATGGCTAGATAGCATCACTGACTCGATGGACGTGAGTTTGAGTGAACTCCGGGAGTTGGTGATGGACAGGGAGGCCTGGCGTGCTGCGATTCATGGGGTTGCAGAATCGGACACGACTGAGCAACTGAACTGAACTGATAGTGATAGTAGATATGCTTCTGAAGTAGTACATGATTTTGGATTGTTGTAGAAGAAACACAGCTTTCTTAATTCCAGGTAAAATAAAATTAAAAATCAGCCCCTATGTTCAGGAATTACACAATGCAATACTTTTACCAGCCACTTTAGCTATTTTTAAGATTCTGGGGCTTTTTATTTTGGCCATACCATAAGACTTGCAGGACCTCAGTTCCCTAACCAGGGATTGAAAATGAGCCATCTGGACCATGGGAATGAAAGTCCTGAATTCTAACTGCTAGGCCACCAGGGAACTCCCCTCCAGAGTATTCTAAACTTGACTCTGGAAGTTAAAGGAAATCACCTTGTTGATATTTCTGCAAGGAATGCTGCTCTTATGGGACCGATAATAGCTAAACATCTGTCGTTATTCAAAGGAATACTTTTTCAAATGGTAATTTAGAATCACTGGTTACAGAATGCCCAAGATTGGACTCAGAAAAGGAAAAAAAAAATAAGGTTGAAAATTTAAAACTTTTTAGTTGGATAAAAAGATAAAGCTCTGGTTTAAACCAAATAACAACCCCATCTTACCGGACAAAATAAAATTCCAACTCCATATCTCTATACACACATTTAACTATTGGTTTACTGACAAAATGATAGTCTTTGTGAATCAGTATTGGTGGGAAAGCACTAACAAGGCTTCAAAAGTGCCTACCTTATCCCACTTATCCAAATTATGACTCAAGGAATCTTGTCCATACTGATCTGTTTGTGTGCTATATGTGCTCAGTTGTGTCTGATGCTTTTGAACCCCATGGACTGTAGCCAACAAGGCTCCGCTGTCCAAGGAATTTTCCAAGCAAGAATACTGGAGTGGGTTGCCATTTCCTACTCCATGGGATCTTTCCAATCCAGGGATCAAACCCATTTCTCTTGCAACTCCTGCATTGGCAGGCAGATCCTTTACCACTGTGCCACCTGGAAAGCCCTCATATTGCTTTGCTGCTGCTGCTGCTGCTAAGTCACTTCAGTCATGTCCAACTCTGTGCAACCCCATAAACGGCAGCCCACCAGGCTCCCCCGTCCCTGGGATTCTCCAGGCAAGAACACTGGAGTGGGTTGCCATTTCCTTCTCCAATGCATGACAGTAAAAAGTGGAAGTGAAGTTGCTCAGTCGTTTCTGACTCTCAGCAACCCCATGGACTGCAGCACACCAGGCTCCTCCTTCCATGGGATTTTCCAGGCAAGAGTACTGGAGTGGGGTGCCATTGCCTTCTCCAATCATACTGCTCTAGGACATTTTAAACGGACACATCTAAAGAAAGTGGTGAACCCTGACTAGAAGTGAACATCATCTGGTTACCTGTTTCCTGATTCAACAACATCTGATGAGACAGCTTTTCCCAAGATATCTGGACCAGGCCTACTGGAGTTTATCACAAAACCTTTGATGATAATACACCACTTCAGATGATCTCTAATGTCTATAATCCTAATAATATATAGACTTTAGATAAAAAGTACCTGAATTCTCCCTCCTCCGCTTCCTTGTTACTTGAATGTAACCTTAATAATTTCCAAGCTATGTACTTTTCCTCCAACATGAGACACTACCTCCAAGAAATGTACTTCTTGGTATTGAAGGACAAAAAGGTGCTGAAACTGGAAAATCTTACTCTTGATCAGCAATGTTTCAGAGAAAGATCTTGATCAAAGGGGAAATATAAAAGAAAATCAGTAAGCATAAAATACAATTAAATAGAATTGGGAGACCTCTTTCAAGTCCTTTGACAAGAACAGAGAAAACAGGAAGAAGAAAGACTCTTCTTCTTCCCTGGAAGGGAAGTCAAATAAACTCAGATTTTAATCATTTATGTCAAAGAATTAAATTTGGAGGTATAACTTTGGTATCCTATGAAAAATTTAAAGGACATTTTAATATAAATTTTAAAGATAATGAATTATGTAATGTTGTACAATTTGTATAAATTTCTGTTTAGAATATAGTAGGCTGCCTTTTGATTTTTTTTTTTTTGAGTGCTGCCTTTCTTTTTCTTTTTTTTTTAAATTTTATTTTATTTTTAAACTTTACATAATTGTATTAGTTTTGCCAAATATCAAAATGAATCCGCCACAGGTATACATGTGTTCCCCATCCTGAACCCTCCTCCCTCCTCCCTCCCTATACCATCCCTCTGGGTCGTCCCAGTGCACTAGCCCCAAGCATCCAGTACCGTGCATCGAACCTGGACTGGCAACTCGTTTCTTACATGATATTTTACATGTTTCAATGTCATTCTCCCAAATCTTCCCACCCTCTCCCTCTCCCACAGAGTCCATAAGACTGTTCTATACATCAGTGTCTCTTTTGCTGTCTCGTACACCGGGTTATTGTTACCATCTTTCTAAATTCCATATATATGCGTTAGTATACTGTATTTATGTTTTTCCTTCTGGCTTACTTCACTCTGTATAATAGGCTCCAGTTTCATCCACCTCATTAAAACTGATTCAAATGTATTCTTTTTAATGGCTGAGTAATACTCCATTGTGTATATGTACCACAGCTTTCTTAGCCATTCATCTGCTGATGGACATCTAGGTTGCTTCCATGTCCTGGCTATTATAAACAGTGCTGCGATGAACATTGGGGTACACGTGTCTCTTTCCCTTCTGGTTTCCTCAGTGTTTATGCCCAGCAGTGGGATTGCCTCCCAGAATATTGGAAATAAAATCAAAAATAAACAAATGGGACCTAATTAACCTTAAAAGCTTCTGCACATCAAAGGAAACTATTAGCAAGGTGAAAAGACAGCCTTCAGAATGGGAGAAAATAATAGCAAATGAAGCAACTGACAAACAACTAATCTCAAAAATATACAAGCAACTCCTACAGCTCAACTCCAGAAAAATAAATGACCCAATCAAAAAATGGGCCAAAGAACTAAATAGACATTTCTCCAAAGAAGACATACAGATGGCTAACAAACACATGAAAAGATGCTCAACATCACTCATTATCAGAGAAATGCAAATCAAAACCACTATGAGGTAGCATTTCACACCAGTCAGAATGGCTGTGATCCAAAAGTCTACAAATAATAAATGCTGGAGAGGGTGTGGAGAAAAGGGAACCCTCTTACACTGTTGGTGGGAATGCAAACTAGTACAGCCACTATGGAGAACAGTGTGGAGATGCCTTTTGATTTTTATCTTAAGTATCACTATGAATAGTTATTTACTGAGAAACTAGCTTTCTAAGCAGTGCTAGTCATAAAGAATCCACCTGCCAATACAGGAGATATAAGAGACTTTGGTTCAATCCCTGGGTGAGGAAGATCCCCTGGAGAAGGAAATGGCAATCTACTCCAATATTCTTGCCTGGAGAATCAGATGGACAGAGGAGTCTGGTGGGATACAGGCCATAGGGTCTCAAAGAATCAGACATGACTTCAACAACTTAGCAAGCGAGTTTGTGAGTAGGTCTTCTGCTCGTTATAGTTCTGCTAGTCATAGTTCAGAACACAAGATTATAGCATGCCTACATTAATTAAAGGTACTATTTAATAATGCAATATATTTTTTCCAGTTTTCTAGAAACAGTCTACTAAATTCATGTTTTTTTATAACATCTAATGCTGAAAAATATATTTTTCCTACAAACACACAGGATAGATAATGTATGTATAATAATCACCTGCAGAGATGTGCTTTCATTCTAGCACATTATTATTTTGAACACTGAGAATATAATGTATGCATTTTCAGGACACAGGAATATTTAAAACCTAAGCGAAATGAATGTTCAGTATTAGCAGAGAATGTTTAGCTGGCAAAATGACTTTTTCACATGAATGCACTACATTTTCTTTTTTAAAATCACATTTACAGAGTCTTTATCATATTGATTGTTATACATGTTTTTAGGTCAAAGCTGAGTGTGGTTTTTGCATTATTTTTTTTCATTTGGAATTTATTGATTTTTCTGCCAGTAACTTACAGGTCAATTACAAAAAAAAAAAGAGTTGTAATCACTTCATTTATTTATTTTCTAAAAGATAATGTCAAATAGGAATCCTTTCATCAGTCTGTTAGATGTATAGAGCTCTTATGCCTGGTCATTTTGATTTAAATGTGTGTCAGAGATTCTTATTCTTTTTTTTCCCCAATTTTAGGCATTCACATTAATTAAAAGTAAAAAGTAAACATAATAAATCTATTTCTTACTATTAGACATTGGTTTTAAAGTTGATTTTACCACATTCAGAATTGCCTTTATGAAAAATTAGTAAGGTTTGTTGCTGTAATGACCTTTATGCTCAATGCTGCTTTACATAATGAGCCATGGTACTTACATTTGGTCAATTTCACAAAATTGTCACTTTTTGTTGACTTTACTATCTTTTTGTTATAAATTTCATTTGAAATTGTAGAAAGTATAAAAGACAAAATTATTTGGGATACAGAAATTGAAACTTAACTACCAATTCTACCATTATAATTTAGCTAGAAATAGGACTGGATGTTATCCAGCAGGAAAACCTTCATCTAAAATGAAAAATTTTCATTTGGGGATTTTGTATTAACATATATAATTGAATTTCCATAATAATTCAATATCTGGTCTGTTTGGACTGTGAAAATTCAATCTGGAATTTTAAAAGAAGCATAATTAAGTGAAAATATCACTAAGTAAGAATGAGATGTGAATTATGATTTCAGTTCTGCTTCTAATAGCTAAATTATTTTGGGAAGTCAATGTAACGTTCTTAATTGTTGCTTTGATAACTAGACCAGAAAGTTTTAGAACCAAAAGTCTATGTTCCTAAAAGTGAATATACTTCATCACATTCAAATAGTCTATGTTTGATGTTAACATTTGCTTCCCACAAAAATTGACAAACCAAATTAATACAGTATTTATTAGATCTGTACATTAACTAGGTTCATTTACCTCACCTTGATGCTATTATTCTTCTACTTTATATTTTTGGATTTTAATCCCATCTTGTTTTCCATCTAAGATTCTTTGGTCTTAGTGATTTTCCTAATAAATTTTATTATTGGTCTCCACAATAGAATATAACACACCATTATAAAACTTACAATATAATATATGTTTTGATATGTTTTCAAATATATCTTTACCAAAGACCTATAAATATAGTATTACACATTTGCAGGTGTCACAAGTAATTCCAAATATTCTATTTAAGAGTCCTATTTTGGATAATGTCTTTTTATTTTACTAATTCTTTGTTAAAAGAGTTCTACTATATATTGCTTGATTCATCTCAACCTACTGTTTGACACTTTCTGTGTGTATCTACAGTTTGCTGCTGCTGCTGCTAAGTCGCTTCAGTCGTGTCCGATTCTGTGCAACCCCACAGACGGCAGCCCACTAGGCCCCACCGTCCCTGGGATTCTCCAGGCAAGAACACTGGAGTGGGTTGCCATTTCCTCCTCCAATGCATGAAAGTGAAAAGTGAAAGTAAAGTCGCCCAGTCCTGTCCGACTCTTAGTGACCCGATGGACTGCAGCCTACCAGGCTCCTCTGTCCATGGGATTTTCCAGGCAAGAGTACTGGAGTGGGCTGCCATTGCCTTCTCCGATCTACAGTTTAGATGATTCACATTAATCAGTGATTAAATACACTGGTTTATTACTTAACCTGCCCCAATGTTTTTGAATACAACATTTATTAATGCTCTAAATGCAATGACATATGCAATATTCAGAAGGTAAGTCATGGTGTGGATATCTTATTCACACTTTGTCAAAATAGTCTAGAGTACACTGTCTACTTTGTATGACTGCCAGTTTGAAGTTTCAAAATATTTAGACAATGTAACAAAAGTTTGGGTATGATCCTTGGTTAAATAAGTGATATAAGAGGTTGAAATTGTCTTTATATATACCTCTGTATCACTGCTGATTTGTAAATTTACCAAAAGACGAAAGGCAGACTTTTTATAAATATCATTAAAAAATAAACTGGTTTTCCTCTGGGAATTTGAGGACTCTGTATTATTAGACACAGTAATTATTATTTAAAGGAAATTTGAATGTTTTTTACATACAGATAATAGTTCCTCTGATTAAAGCATCATACTTCCCAGATTCATTTAAAGTCACAGAATACACCATATCTACTCTCATACCTTTTATCCAAATATAATCAAATGCATTAAAAAATATGATGGTATTTATAACCTACTTAGATTTATTCTTTGTGAGTAAAGTTTTTTTAAAAAATCCTTATGGCAGACTGAAACAATATATACAATATTTTGCAATTGAAGAGACAGAATCTAATTTTTACGTCTTGAATTTGGTTTTGGTCTTCGTCTTATGTCTTGTTTTGCCTCATGATCATTAGCAATTATGATGCTAGCAGAGATATGACAGCTGCTTGTGCTTAGGGGCTTGATCTTTACCCTATTTCACTTCCTTCTACTACCATGTGAATATATCAGGTGTGTCCTGTTTGAGGATGATAAATTCTGTATAGACAGATCTAAGCAACCCCAACTGTCAGAGATAAGGTCCCAGATATAAAGGTGAGGCTATTTTAGACCATCCAGACACTGTTGAGCTATTGCCTTATCACATCTATCAGCCAACCTGGCTCAGTCCAAAAATGATACGCAGTGGAGCTTAGCCTATAACCCTGCCCAATTGCTGAATGCAACCTGTGGCCTTACCCAGGGAGAAAACCCAGAGAGCAACCATACCTGATCACGAGTATCTGGCCCCACTCAACTATGGCAAATAATTGCAGGCCACTTTCAACTAGAGATCCCAGCAAGCACCTTGCTGAATAGTGGAGGATAGCCAGTAGCCCACCTGATTATGAAGCCTAACCTATGGCCTTGTCCAGCTTCAGGGTAAAGCATGTGGCCCAAACAGATTGCAGACCAGGACCTGAAGCCCAGTGCATGAGTCAGGGAATCAAGCAATGCCTACTCATGGATACTACCAGTTAACCTGTGCAGTAGCTCAAGGTGAGGTGACAGGTGAGTGTCTTTCCCTACCAATGTGTACCTGTAAAGTCTGAAAGATGACACTGTAATGGAGCAGGGCCCTATGTGGCTTTCCAGAACAGACATCCCCCCTCCCTGTCCCTGCTCATGTCCTTCACCGGTCTTTTGTCTGTAGAAAAACTTTTGCCAAAGAATAAATTTAATCAAAGAAATGAGAAAATGCAGAAACAAAGGAAAATAATCAAATGACAAAATACTAATAGTTTAGTGATTAAACAAAGTCATGGACCTTAAATTTCTCTGCAAGGGCTGAACACATGTATACCTGTGGCGGATTCATTTTGATATTTGGCAAAACTAATACAATTATGTAAAGTTTAAAAATAAAATAAAATAAAAAAAAATATTCTGAGCCATATCCCTTGAGTGGTTTGACAGATACTGAAACCCCCACCAGGTGGAAGAAGACCAGACTGTGACCATGATGTAATCTGCTGAATCTTGTACAACTGGCCTCAAGGAAATGGGAACAAACTGACTCTGGGATTGAAGATTAACTATACCTGAAACAATCAAGATTACACTGATCAGACCACTGTATGACCAAGTTCATTTTCAGAGCTGACTGTGCTGCTCTGCATATAGAACCCTCCCTCTGTCTATAAACAACTGAAATTCCCCTTTAAAAGCTCTTACCTCCTGATAAACAGTGGGAGTTAGTTCTTTGGGAATGAGTCCCTCTTATTTCCAATATTGCCAGCTTCCACAATAAAGCTCTTTTCTTTTATCCAAAATTAGTCTCTCAGTATTGGATTCTTAAGTGACAAGCTGGTAAACTTGAGTTTGGTAACAACACTGCTTACACAAATATACTACTAATTTAAGGAATTAGTATTCTAAAGAATCAGATAAACATGACACCAAGGGAAACTTGGTGTTTCCAAGTTTCAATAATAAAACTTCAATAATTAACCCTACAGAAATGGAGATTTATGAACTTTCTGACAAAATACTCAGAATGATCTTATTAAAGAAGATCAATGAGCCACAATAACAAAGAAATTTAATAAATAACAGAGAAAATTAATAAAGCAGTGCATGAACAAAATGAGAAGTTAAAAAAGAAACAGAAGCCATTGAAACAAAAATTACAGAGCTGACTAATGTGAATAAATAATCAATAGAGAACTTCAACAGTGGTCATGGCCAAGCAGAATAAAGAATCGTGAAACTAAAAGACAAATTATTTGAAATTATCCAGTCACAGAAGCAACAAAGGAGAAGAATTAAAAAGCCTTCAGGATTATGGGACCTCACTAGTGAAACAATATATATCTATGGGAATCCCAGAAAGAAAAGTAAATAAAGAAAAGCTCAGAGAGTCTAATTAAAGGAGTAGTGATTGAAAATCTACCAATCTTGAGGAAAGAAACTAACATCCAGATTAACAAAGTTTAAAGGCAGCCAAATGGATTGAGGGCTTCCCTGGTGGCTCAGACAGTAAAGAATCTGCCTGCAATGCAGGAGACCTGCGTTCGACCCCTGAGTTGGGAAGATCTCCTGGAGGAGGGCATGGCAATCCACTCCAGTATGCTTGCCTAGAGAATCCCCACGGACAGAGGAGCCTGGCGGGATTGAACCTAAAAACGACTAGACTGGAACATTATTAAATGTAAGACCTAAAGCCATAAAATTTCTAGAATAAAACAACTCCTTGACATTGGTCTTGGTCACAATTTTCACATAGAACAGCAAACATGAAAACATAAACAACAAAAAACATTTGGGACTACATCAAACTAAACGTCTGCACAATAAGAGATATGATCAACAAAATGAAAATGTAACATATGGAATGTGAGAAAATGTTCACAAAGCACATATCTGACAAGACATTAATACTCAAAATATATAAAGAAACCTATACAACTCAATAAGCAAACAACTACCACCACC
Organism: Bos grunniens; assembly: GCF_055505025.1. NCBI lineage: Eukaryota > Metazoa > Chordata > Mammalia > Artiodactyla > Bovidae > Bos > Bos grunniens. The sequence continues at coordinate 108,824,155 of NC_141170.1, read as the reverse complement.
AACACACACATAGAATAATTTTATTTAAAAAGGCCTGAATAGACATTTTTCAAAGATATTCAAATGATCAAATTTTATTGTTGATCTAATATTTTGAAATAGTTTTGGCAAATATACTTTTAGGTTACCATTACATTTTATTAAAGCAATTTTAATAGTCATTTAGTCATACATTTCTAAAATAAGTTTTTGTGAATATTCTTGAATTTTTCCAGAACAGACATAATGCTCTATTACCAAGAAAAAAACAAATAAAACAAACTAGCAGTGTCATAGTGAAAAAGCTGATCCTAAAATTTTGGTTAAAGCATATGAAAGGATGTTTACAATCATTAATCGTTAGGAAAATGTAAATCAAAACCCTAATGAGATACTAGTTCACACCTTCTAACTTGGCTATGGGCTTCCCTGATGGCTCAGAGGGTAACTTGGCTATAATTTTAAAATAAATAAATTTAGAAGAGTTGAAGAAGATACAGACAGATTGGAAATTTTTTCACATCACTGATTGGAATGTAAAATGGTTTTCAGTTGCTGTGGAAATTTTACTAGTTCCTCAAAAAGTTAAATACAGCCTAAATGCTGCTGCTGCTGCTGCTGCTGCTGCTAAGTCGCTTGAGTCGTGTCCAACTCTGTGCGACCCCATGGACTGCAGCCCATCAGGCTCCCCCGTCCCTGGGATTCTCCAGGCAAGAACACTGGAGTGGGTTGCCATTTCCTTCTCCAACAGCCTAAATATGGGTTAGCAATTCCACTTCTGTATACATGCCCCAAAAAATTGAAAACGGGAACTTAATATTTACTTGCATATGTTATGTCCATAATAGCACTATTCCTAACCTACAAAAAAATAGGAACAATCTACATGTCCATCAACTAATGGATAAACAAAATGTGGTTTATACATTCAATATTATTCAGCCAATTAAAGAAATGAAGTAGGGATACATACTATAAAGAAAACACACCTTGAAAACATGCTAAATGAAAGCAGTCATGCACAGAAAATCACTTAATTATGATTCTCTTTATATGAAGCATCCATGATAGGTAAATTCATGGAGACAGACAGCAAAATGGTGTTTGCTAGGGACTGTGTGGAGAGGAGGGAGATTGAGGACTAATTGTTTAAATGTCTCCAGAGGTAATGAAAATGTTTTTGAAAGTAAATAGAGGTGATGATGGTTGCACACCTTGAATATAAGCACACACTTTAAAATGGTGAATTTAGTATTTTGTGAATTTTACTTCAATTAAGCCTTGGTTAGAAAAACATATATATACAAATAGTCAGTTGCCAAATATTTCCTCCCAAATTGGTCTGAAAACATGACTCTTCACAATGACTCATGCACTATTCTAGTGTATAATACAAGGTTATATTTTCAATTGACAGAGATTTTGGTTTATTTTAATGGTTTGTCAATTTTTTTTGTTTTTACCACATGAAGGATCAGAGTTGTTGAATATGGTAATGCTGTGGATTTTTAAGATTTGCTTCTTTAAAGCTTTGAGGATAACTTATACATTATCTGAAATAGTGCTATATTATCCTACCATATATTTTAATATAACTTTAAATATTTGAATATTTGGTAAATTGACCTTAATAATTGTCAGTGAGATGAAATATATGCTATTACTTTAAAAATATACATAATATTTTCATCTTTAAAGTAACTTTAAAAAACCTTTAGCCTATAGTATTTAATCTTAAAATTTGCTACATGTATTCTTAACTTTTTAACTTTCAGATTCAATTACTTTTATATAGCCATTGACTCTTACTTCAAGGTGATTTTGATGTTTCACCTCACTTATTTAAGAAAGTTCCTGGATAAAATGCAAGCTTTGTACTTTAAATGGATTTGCCTTTGGTTATCTAATAAGATATCTGTGCCTTGATGACTTTGGTATTTCAAGGTCCAAAATGCAAGGCTTATTTTTTAAGAACTACATTCTATGCAATACTATTTCAATGGTTAGTTCCTGCTTTTATTCTGCCTCATACACAAAATTACTATCCTTAGGTTCAAAATGGTAACTGTATGAATGTACCAAATGGATCCTCTCTCAATTTTCCACCAAATTATCCATGAAACCACAGAGCACAATGATTCTGGAACTGAATAGTCAAATGAATTTTTTTTTCCTCTCACCTCTGGAATTTGAGCCATGGACAAAATTCTATTAATTTTTACGTCAATTGATATGGTGAAGAGTATATTAGGACAGGGAAAGTTAGATTTTCCCATGATGATGGGCATGTCATGGATTCCTACCCTCATCTGGGAAATAAAAATAATTAAAAAAAATCACCAACCCCACTCATAGAACACAAAGATCAGAAGAGGTTAACTAGTATATCCTTTCTAGAACTCAACTGAATATATATATATATATATATATATATATATATATAATCTTTTTGAAAGCTTAAAAGCTTAAAGTACAAATGAGCAAAAGACAGGTATTAGTCATAAGGACCTTTCAACAGAGTCTGTTTCTATCCCATATGACATGAAATGGCCCATTTTGTTTTTCTTGGGGTTTAACAATAGTTCTCTAAGAAAGAATGAATATGAATATGCACATATGTGTAACTAAATCACTTTGAAACTAATACAACATTGTAAATCAACTATACTCCAATAAAATAAGAGTCTACAAAGATCACATTAACATAAAAATGTTTATGAGGTTAAATGAACAAGCAGGCTGCAAGCTTATACAGAATAATTTAAATTATACAAAAACAATGTCTCTCAAAGTTAATATCAAATAGACCACCAGTCACAAAGACATTTGTAGGATAAACGTTCATAGGAAAATTCTAATGACCAGACACTCAGGATGACCTAGAAAGAACTGACTCCATAAATATTTCTATGTGTGCAAATTGACAAATACTTTCTAATGCAATAAACTTAAGCTATTTTTAGAATATCTTTAGTTACATTTTCTGTTTAAAGATTATACTATACAAAATATCTCACCAATTATTGTTTAGTTTCAGAGTAGCTAAAAATGATAATAAATGGGTAATAAACCCATTTTAGATGATTTTTTAAAATTTTATTTTATTTTTAAACTTTACAAATTGTATTAGTTTTGCCAAATATCAAAATGAGTCCGCCACAGGTATACATGTGTTCCCCATCCTGAACCCTCCTCCCTCCTCCCTCCCCATACCATCCCTCTGGGTCGTCCCAGTGCACTAGCCCCAAGCATCCAGTATCGTGCATCGAACCTGGACTGGCAACTCGTTTCATACATGATATTATACATGTTTCAATGCCATTTCCCCAAATCTTCCCACCCTCTCCCTCTCCAACAGAGTCCATAAAATTGTTCTATACATCAGTGTCTCTTTTGCTGTCTCGTACATAGGGTTATTATTACCATCTTTCTAAATTCCATATATATGCGTTAGTATACTGTATTGGTGTTTTTCTTTCTGGCTTACTTCACTCTGTATAATAGGCTCCAGTTTCATCCACCTCATTAGAACTGATTCAAATGTATTCTTTTTAATGGCTGAGTAATACTCCATTGTGTATATGTACCACCGCTTTCTTAGCCATTCATCTGCTGATGGACATCTAGGTTGCTTCCATGTCCTAGTTATTATAAACAGTGCTGCGATGAACATTGGGGTACACGTGTCTCTTTCCCTTCTGGTTTCCTCAGTGTGTATGCCCAGCAGAGGGATTGCTGGATCAAAAGGCAGTTCTATTTCCAGTTTTTTAAGGAATCTCCACACTGTTCTCCATAGTGGCTGTACTAGTTTGCATTCCCACCAACAGATGATAGTTTTTAATAAAAAAATCATAATTGTGCCAAGCTTTTAACATTTTTGCTTTATACAGGAACCTTGTAGGCTACAGTCCACGAGGTTGCAAAGAGTCGGACATGACTGAGCGACTTCACTTCTTCACTTCTTATGCTTATCTACAGTAAGGTGCATTGGTCTTCAGATTTTCAGATTTCATAGATAAGAAAAATTTTTAAATAAATGAGGGAGGAAATGGAGAGTATGGCCAGGGTATAGCAATGTTTTATGTTTTCAAATGAATGTATTATAATAACAATAAGCACAATTCCCTCGCAGCTCAGCTGGTAAAGAATCCGCCTGCAATCAGGGAGACCTGGGTTCAATCCCTAGGTCTGAAAGATCCCCTGGAGAAGGGAAAGGCTACCCATTCCAGTATTCTGGCCTGGAGAATTCCATGGACTGTATAGTCCATGGGGTTGCGGAGTCGGATATGACTGACTTTCACTTTCACTACTATCACTACTCTTTAAATAAGAAAAATTATTTTAATAAACAAAAAGGTATGAAGAACATAAGTTCATAAGGACCTTTAAATATAAGATGTCCTTATTTTTAAAATTAAAATTCTTAATAATTCTTAAAATTAAACTTAGTTTCACACACACTCAAAATCATACAACTCAGTAAAAACAGCAAAAATCAACCCCATTAAAAAAAAATTGGCAGAGGAACTTAATAGACATTTTTTCAAGGAAGGTATACATATGGCCATGGGAACATAAGGACATATTCAATATCACTAATCATCAGGGAAGTACAATGAGATATCACTTCATACCTGTAAGAGCATATATCATAGAGAACAAGCGATAACAAATTTTGGCAAAGATGTGAAGAAAAGGGTACCCTTTAGCACAGTTGGGATTATAAACTGGTTCAGCCACTAAAGAGAAGTGAAGTTCCTCAAAAATAGAACTAACATAAAATAGAACTAACATAATCTAATAACCTCCCTTGTGGGTATATATCTAAAGGAAATAAACACAAGTTACTGAAAAGATATATGTATCTCAAGTTTATTGTAGCATTATTCACAGGAACCAAAGTAAGTAAACAATCTATTCATAAATGATGAATGGATAAAGAAGATGGGACCATATATATTTAGTGAAATACTAATCAGCCATGAGGAAAAAGGAGATTGTGTCATTTGTGACAACAGGGACAGGCCTTGATGACATTGGCCTAAGTGAGATAAGTTAGACAGAGAAAGACAAATACTGTATGATGTCTTGTATGTGGGAATATTTTATAAAATGAACTTGAAAAAACAGAGTGAAATGATGGTTACCAGGGCCTAGAGGGTAGGGGAATGGAAGAGATGTTTAAGGGTACATGCTAATAACTACCAGATAAATAAGTCCTAGAGATCTAATACACAGTGTAGTTATTATAGACAATAAAAGTGTATTATAAACATTAAGCTTACTAGAAGGCTAGAGCTTAAATGTTCCCATCACTAGAAGAGATCATAATTATGTTACATGATAGAGGTGCTAGCTAATGCTCAATGGCTGCCATATTGCAATATTAATGTACGAAATTACTATTTTATATACCTTAACACTTAATATATATACAGTACTACCTGTCAATTATGTCTCAAAACAAATTGTTTAGTTAAAAAATTTATGGAGAGGGGAGCAAAGGGAATTCAGTCAGCTGAACCAAAGAGACACATGCTATACTATACTTGCCAAAAATAAAAACCAACCAATATATATGTATTATACATATGTAAAATTTTATTCCTCTGTATATTTGTATATATAATTTTCCACTGGTTATTTTGAAATTAAATTTAAATCATGTATATATACACATGTATCAATTTAAAGTAATCAAAACATTGTGCAAGTAGTTAACATTACTGTGATTATTAATTTTCATAACAATATTTACCTCAATATTTTAATAACTATACTATCCATAAAACAGATTAAGTATGGTATTGGAATACACATAGTTTAGTGTAAAATTTGTAGTATAATGAAAAATATTTTGTGAAAGAAACTGACTGAAGACTAAGAATAGTGTTTTGAATTGTCAAATAACTGAAAATTACTCCTTCCTTGCTGGTAGTGAGGATTATTATTCCAAGTGTATAAACTGTTTCAATTTTAAATTATTCATTTCACTGTTCTTTAATATCTTTGAAGAGTCATAATCATTCAGGAATACTTTCAGAAGTAACATTAACTGGATAAAATTTTCAACTATTTCTTTTCTTCAAGCATAGAGTATAATATCTATGTCAAAAAATAATTGATTAATTGAGATTATATTATTCTGCATATGAAATACATGAATGGTAATGAATATATTCAAAAGATTGAAGTAGTATAGTTATTTTGTGGACTCATGGAAGAAGAGTATGAAAGAATAAAGAGTAATGCGCAAATTAACACTTTCAGCCCTCAAAATGGTAATTTGAAATAGACCAGGAAAGAATAATTGTCCTTTCTAAACATATCATTTTGATATGATGAAAGCACAGTGATAGTCAAGATTATATTTACCATAATAATAGGATGTTTGAGTCTTCCTTTAAGAAATGTATTATTTTTGTACCAAAGGAAGAACAGCTTTAACTTACACTATTGTGTAGTCTCTGCTGAGTTTTCTTATATTCCATCCGAAGAATTTTCCACATGAGACTCCATTAGTGGAAACATTGTTAATTTTATTTACAACTATTTCTACTTACTTTAAAAGGTATTTTAGAAGAAAAAAAGTCTTAAACAAAGGCTATAATCAATTTCCCAGATAAATATCTGTGACACAGTCTTATTCTAGCTGGAGGGTTTAAATATATAGTACCACCTTTAATAATATGTGTTGCAAAGTGGGATTTTTTTCGGGGGAAATATTTCATGGGACCATACCAAGTGCTTTCTAACTTCCAAAATGATTTCATGGGGAATATTCAGTTCAGTTAAGTTCAGTCGCTCCGTCGTGTCCGACTCTTTGCGACCCCATGAATCTCAGCACACCAGGCCTCCCTGTCCATCACCAACTCCCGGGGGTTCACTCAGACTCACGTCCATCGAGTCAGTGATGCCATCCAGCCATCTCATCCTCTGTCGTCCCCTTCTCCTCCTGCCCCAAATCCCTCCCAGCAGCAGAGTCTGTTCCAATGAGTCAACCCTTTGCATGAGGTGGCCAAAGTACTGGAGTTTCAGCTTTAGCATCATTCCTTCCAAAGAAATCCCAGGGCTGATCTCCTTCAGAATGGACTGGTTGGATCTCCTTGCAGTCCAAGGGACTCTCAAGAGTCTTCTCCAACACCACAGTTCAAAAGCATCAGTTCTTCGGCACTCAGCCTTCTTCACAGTCCAACTCTCACATCCATACATGACCACAGGAAAAACCATAGCCTTGACTAGACAGACCTTTGTTGGCAAAGTAATGTCTCTGCTTTTGAATATGCTATCTAGGTTGGTCATAATTTTCCTTCCAAGGAGTAAGCGTCTTTTACTTATTGAGGAATATTAAAGACTCTCTATTTCAACTCAGGCATGAGATATATTTCAATTTATTATTATTTTATGTTGTTACTGATTTATTAAAGACAATACATTTATCCTATGATACTGGTAACATTCAGTTCAGTTCAGTTGCTCAGTTGTGTCCGACTCTTGACAACCCCATGCACTGCGGCATGGCAGGCTTTCCTGTCCATCACCAACTCCCGGAGCTTGCTCAAACTCATGTCCATTGAGTTGGTGATTATAAGGTGAAAAAAAAATCTAACTTCACTCATATGTGCATTAAATATAAAAACAAATATTAAAAAATTAAAATTGAAAAACTTGATGTTACTGTATCATTATTTTAAAATATTTAAATTATCTGTGATCTCTTTCTCCTAAAAAAAAAGCACAAGTACATAACATTTATCAATGTTAAGCTATAATGATCCCTAAACTAAATGAGTCATTTGAAGACTTTAATGTCCATTTTCATTCTTTTGTGATTACATATAGAATTGTTTTTAACATCCTGACTTCAATATATACATTTTCTAGTGAATGCTGTATGCTTAATTTTAAATTCTAGCATAGTATGACTTTGTATTTTGACATTCAGTCATCTGCTATTGAAAAATTCTTGCTTGGTGATTATTTTACTGAGGATATGCCTCATGGATTTCCAGATTACTTTCAATGCAGTTATTCTTCATTTAATCATTTCAAATCTATTAAAGATATCAGCATAGTTCCTTAGATAATCATTAAAAGCATTTAAAGTTGCTCATTACTGCAATGTCTTCACATTGCTCTATCTAGACCTTTAAGCAACCATTATATTAAGTTTTGTCCATTAGATGGCTATGAAATATGCATCAAAGATATAGTTTATCTGCTCACCAGAGTCACAGAAATCCTTGCTTTAACTTTGATATTTCCTCTATTCACTTTGTACTACTTCCTGAACCATCTCTCTCTTATCAGTAACATTTCTCAGTTAATAATTAGAATAATAGGATATAAAAGACTTATAAAAGTACTTGAGTACTTTTAAAATAAGTCCAGATAAACAGTAAGTTTACTTTTCAAAAGACCTTTTCACTTGGCAAAAAACTTTACAGTGAGTTATTACTTTGTTTTTATCTAGAGTAAATGATAGTAAATTATATTTTTCTACTTTTAAAATTCTTCAATTATGTTCATAAAGGGTATTCTAACTCCTAGACTATTTCAGTCCCTTAATATATGGACAAACAGTTATTTTCAAGATAATTCAGAACAAAGTGCTTTTGTCCCCTACTGTTTTGTGCATATGGGCTGCACAAGTCAATCTTCCTGTCTCAGTTTTACTATATTTTGAACTGTCTTCTTCCTGACTATAAGTCCCTGACCTCTCTTTTTTCAAAGCATCTTCTTTAGAACTCTTGTAAATTATTTTTTCTGTTCCTTTGAGGTGTAAATCTTCTCCAGTTTTTACTGGAATGCAGGGAGTATCTTCCCCATGGACCTGGGGACTCCCTTGACATGCAATCCCACAGAGACTGGGCAATAAGGACACTGACTTCAAAAGGTGACAATCAGCAACACAAATGGCCTAATCATATTGACCAGCCTCCCCCTCAACACCTCCCGGTGTTTTCTCAGTAGCTCACAACAGCCCTTATAAATCTCACCTTCTCTTTCAGTAGAACTGAGTCCACTTTCTCTTCTCTATTGTAACACTCTTGAATAAAGCCTTCCTTGCCTGTTTAACTCTGTCCAGTGCACTATTTCTTTGATAGATCTAGACAAGATTTGTATTTATTCCTCAAAAAATGAGTATACAAGCCAATATTGAGACCACCTGATATGTGAGAGGGAAATAGCAACCTATTCCAGTATTCTAGCCTGGAGGGTGACAGTCCATGGGGTCACAAAGAGTCAGACATGACTAATCAACTGAGCATGCATGCTTATGTGACTCTAATAATAAATATAACACTAAAATTTATTGAGTGTTGATTACATGCAAGACATTACTTATATTAATCAAGAAAAATAATAAGAAACACAGGTATACATCTATAATAATTACCATAACTGAGAAATAAAATTCATATTCTATAGCAAGACATGAAAGAATTTTCAAATCGTCATTGTCCTTTGACCTTCCCTCTCTCCTGTACTGTATATTGTGTATCTACATTATATTTACATCAACCAAACCTCATCATTAGCAGAAATACCATAAAAAACAACATTCCCCTAGCAACAAAAAGACAACTTCTTAAAAGATAATATTCCTTCTTGATCTTGTATGGGGTCACATCTTACCACTTCGTACTTACAGGTCTGGACTGTGCAAACTATCTTCATCATGGAATGTACAGCCCTCTGTCTCAAAAATCTATGTAACTGTGCTTTGACCTCTAATGAGAGAAATAGTTCTCAGAGCTTTCAGAAAGGCTGCTCCTGAGATATAATCCTCAAGTTTACTTCAGTCAAGTTTTCCATTTCTTTCTTAAATTGACTGATTAATTTTTTAGTTGTTGACAAAACAGTTCTTTCTGATATAGAATGATAGGCAATGACATTAAAGAGTTCTTATAAATAATCTATTCTCATCTAATGCCATTATGGAATGTTCCCCTTAAGTAGCACAAAGCAAATAAACCAATACTTTTTAAATACTTGTATTTTCTTATAAATTGCTGTGTCTAACCAGAGTTCCAACTCTTCAAATGAGATGATAAAATGGAATTAACAGTAAGTGATGTGACATGGTAAATGACTAATGAGTAGGACACCGAAGCAGAGGCCATTTTTATGCCAATGTGAGGAAATGGGGTTCTCTCCTATAAATGCAGTCTTACTGGTCTGCAGAAGAGGATTCAGCTCTCCATTCTTTCCAATCATTTTCCTAGCTCACACATACTTTTATTGACTCATTTCTCCCATATCACCTGTCAGGCTTGGGCCCTAGCTGGTAACTCCCATATTTTTCTTCCAACACTCTCTTTAGTTTCTCACCATGAAAAATGTAATCCTGCTTTTATTTCAAAATATACCTTGAGTCAAGATAAATTTTTAAGATCTTTTTCTTAAAGACAGAAAGGCTTGAAATTTCCAGTATTCCAAAAAGCAAAATGAAAGACCAATTCTTATTTCCTCCCATCCAAATCAACAAAATGTAAGCAAACATAACATTCAGGCTTGCATATTAACCATATTTAAAATGACAGAAGCATTCATGTTACGCAACACATGTATTGCATGGTGAAAATTTTATGCTAAACAGAAGAAGCAATACTTCATAATAATGATCACGTTCCTTTGTTATTATACATATTTTTTTTTCATTTTTCTTTCTTCTCTTAAATTAGATTGATATGTACATCACTCCTAAGTACTCATGAAGTTAAATTCAGAAATGTTGACTAAACTGGACATTTAGATTTTTTTTTTTTAATTTCAAGGGTGTATTTCCACAATATTCACAGCATTTATTATTACTTCTTATGTAACTAGAGAAGGCAATGGCACCCCACTCCAGTACTCTTGCCTGGAAAATACCATGAACAGAGGAGCCTGGTGCACTACAGTCCATGGGGTCACCACTTTTGTTTAAAACATACAAGCTTATAATATAAATTTTACTTACATACCTTGGAAGATCCATGAGGGCCGGATTTGGTGCTGTTTCTGTTTCAATCATCCATGGAGCCTACAATAAAAAATCAAAAGGAAATCTGTGATCTACAAAACTGAGTAAGAATGGAAGTTTTGTGAGACAAAGTGTACACTGTCGAGCCTGTGGAGAAGCTGTAGTGCATTTGCTCCAATTAAGCCAGGGAAAATTAAAAGCACCTGGAGTTCAATCATGTTGCCATCACTTCTATGCTCCAACAAGTTTTTTTTTTTTTTGTCTTTTTTGGTGAGACTAGAGTTTAGAAAATATTATACTTATTAAATTATTTATGAATATCAGAAGGTGAAGCATATTCACTAAAATAATAGTAAGAATAAACATAGCTCTCAAACTAGTGCAGCAAAGAGAGGGAGGAAACAAAATCAAATTTGCAACAATAATGTGTAAGTAAAGAAAAAGGACAAAAACTTAACAAATTATAGATAATGAGAAAATAAGTCAAAAGGTGGCTAAAAAAAACACACCAAATATCAATAATACAAACCCACTCAAAAAGTAACAAAACATTCCATTTAAAAGATAGTGGATTTTCATTTTGGATGTCAAAATATCCATGTATAACGGATGCCTGGATTTCAAAAAGCACTGAAACTTAGGTCACACAATATAAAAACAATTTTTGTGCAAGTCAATCAATAACTAGACTTTTTATGGTAATCATTTTGCAAAATATACAACAATAATTAAGCTGTACACTTAAAACTAGTATAAAGTTATATATCAACTATATTTCAATAAAAATCACAACTCTAACCGAATTGGAAAGTGTATGAAAACGACTATTATGGTTTGAACTGTGTTAGCCCAGAATTTCGGAGAAGACAATGGCACCCCACTCCAGTACTCTTGCCTGGAGAGTCCCATGAATGGAGAAGCCTGGTAGGCTGCAGTCCATGGGGTCGCAAAGAGTCGGACACCACTGAACGACTTCACTTTCACTTTTCACTTTCATGCATTGGAGAAGGAAATGGCAACCCACTCCAGTGTTCTTGCCTGTAGAATCCCAGGGACTGGGGAGCCTGGTGGGCTGCCGTCTATGGGGTCGCACAGAATAGGACACGACTGAAGCGACTTAGCAGCTTAGCAGCAGCAGCCCAGAATTCATATGCTAAAGACCTACCCTCAAGAAACTCAGAATGTGACCTTGTTTGAAAATAGGTTCCTCTCAGGTGTAATTAATAAAGTGAAGTCGTGCAATAGGCTGGGATCCAATTCAAAATGACTGAAAATTTAGAGACCATAACGTGAATATGAAGGCAGAAATCTATAAGCCAAGGGATTCTAGATTGCCTGAAAACCACCCAAAGCTAGGAGAGATTTAACAGATTATATAATCAAACCCTAGATTCAAGATTATTTTTTATACACTGAGAAAAAAATAACACCCAAGCTACCTTTTATATTCATATAGATTGCTTTAAACCATAAAATAGTAGACATATTTTTAAAAAGGTAAAATTTTAAAAGTATATATCTGAATTCCTAATCATTATGGTATGGCAGGAGAGCATCCAATGGTAGATCATAATAAAATGAAAAATAAGTAAGCAAGTCAATTGAAAAGCCAAAACAATAAATAACATTAAAATACTTGTTTTGGTAAAAACCAATGTATTTCCAATAAGCTGTGTGTATATTACTTGCATGCATGCTCAGTTGTGTCTGACTTTTTGCGACCCCATGACTGTAGCCCACCTTCTCCTCTGTCCATGGAATTTTCCAGGCAAGAATACTGGAATGGTTGCCTTTTCCTAATCCAGAGGATCTTTCCAACCCAGGGATAGAACTCACATCTTTTGCATCTCCTGCATTGACAGGCAGATTGTTTACCACAGCGCCACCTGGGAAGTGCGTGCGTGCATGCGAGCGTGCATGCATGCATGGGTGTGTGTATACCTGTGTGTGTTAAGATGAAATTTAGAGAGGCGGTCCTAAGATGGTGGAGGAATAGGATGGGGAGGTCACTTTCTCCCCCACAAATTCATCAAAAGATCATTTGAATGCTGAGCAACTTCCACAAAACAACTTCTGAATGCTGGCAGAGGCCACCAGGCACCCAGAAAGGCAGCCCATGCTCTTCAAAAGGAGGTAGGACAAGATACAAAAAGACAAAAAGAGACAAGAGTTAGGGACGGAGACCTGTCCCGGGGAGGGAGTCAAGGAGGAGAAGATTCCAAACACCAGGAAATCCTCTCACTGGTGGGTCTGTGGAGAGTTTTGGAATCTCAGAGGGCAACATAACCAGGAGGAAAAAAAAAAAAAAAACCCATAGAATACGCGCCTAACCACAACTCCCAGCAGAGAAGTAGCCTAGGCGCTCATGTTCACCACCAGCCAGTGGGGGCTGGGCAGGGAGGCACAGGTTGCATTAGCAACCCAAACGGTAGGATAGCCAGAGAGAGGGGGGAAAAAGAGAGAGAGAGAGAAAAAAAAACTTTCCCGCAAAAAACTCTAGCCTAAGGCACAGCCTGGCCTGCTAACAGAACAAAGGACTGAGCAATCACCAGAGGAGAGTTAGCTGGCTACAAACCGGTCCCTCCCCCCACTGGTGGCAGAGCCGCAGGCGGGCGACAGCCAGAGCCGGAAGGTAAGGGGCCATTTTGGCCCCAGAGAGGGCATCCTCCAACCAAACTGTGAGCAAGCTCCCAGTTGCTAACCAAGTATTCCTGGGATCCTGGACAGTTGATATCTGCCAGGAGGGTCACAGGCAGAGATCAGCTCAGAGGAGACACATGGCACACCAGAGACGGTGCTCTTGCGGAGCACCCAGGAAACCAAGTGGCTGGGACTGGGGAAGTGATTAAGATGCACAGACCACCTGAGACAGTACGCTTGCCAACACCTGGTCGCCTGAACAGCTTAGACCTGGGAAGTACATGAAGCCCGGTGCCTGCTTTGGACAGTTCCCCTGCAGAGCAACCTGGAGCCTGAGTAGTGTAGACCCGGAAAGCACACACTCCATGAGCTGGGGCAAATCCAGTGTGGTCCATACGCTGCAAGCACTCCCCACACATGCCAGTGACATTTGTTTGCACTGTTCCTCTCTCCCCACAGCACAACTGAACAAGTGAGCCTAAATAAGTGACAACCTTTGCCCCCTTGTGTCAGGGCAGAAATTAAGACACTGAAGAGACTTGCAAACAGAGGAAACAAAGAAGAGGGAACCGCTTTGGAAGTGACAGGTGCAACAGATTAAAACCCAGTAGTTAGCATTGACTAAACATTGGAAGGAGCCTATAGACCTTGAGAAGAAGTATAAGCTGGAACAAGGAACTATCTGAAACTGAACTGACCCCACACTACCCTCAATAGCTCCAGAGAAATTCCTAGATATATTTTACTATTATCATTTTTTATTTTTTTAAGTTCTCTATTACTCCTTTAATTTTTATTTTTAAAACCTACTATTATCTTGCAAAAAAAAGACCCTATTTTTAAAGCAAATATCATATATATATTTTATAATTTTTGTTATTTCGTTTTGTATTTTTAATATTGTATTTTTGAGAGTCAAACCTCTACTCTAGATTTTTAATCTTTGCTTTTTGGTATTTGTTATCAATTTTGTACCTTTAAGAATCTAATCTTCAATACCCATTTTTACTTAGCGGTGTGATTACTGGCTTGAATGCTCTCTCCCCTTTTGACTCTCCTTTTTCTCCCCCAGGTCACCTCTATCTCTTCCCTCCCCCTTCTCTTCTCTTCTCTATCCTCTCTCTCTCTCTCTCTCCTCTCCTCTCCTCTCTCTGGCCTCTCCTCTCCTCTCCACTCCTCTTCAACTCTGAATCTCTTTGGGTGTTCTGGGCTGTAGAGAACACTTAGGGAACTGATTACTGGCTAGATTGGTCTCTCCCCTTTTGATTCCCCCTCTTCTCCTCCTCGGAGAAGGCAATGACACCCCACTCCAGTATTCTTGCCTGGAAAATCCCATGGATGGAGGAGTCTGGTGGGCTACAGTCCATGGGGTCGCTGAGAGTTGGACACGACTGAGCGACTTCACTTTAACTTCTCCTCCTGGTCACCTCTATCTCCCTCCTCTCTCTTCTCTTCTCCATGTAACTCTGTGTCCCTCACTGTGGAGAATCTTTTCACCATTAACCTAGATGTTTTATCATCAGTGCTGTATAGACAGAAAAGTCTTGAGGCTACTGTAAGAATAAGACTGAAAGCTAGAGGCTGGAGGTTTAAATCCAAAACTTGAGAACACCAGAAAACTCCTGACTCCAGGGAACATTAATTGGCAAGAGCTTCAGGCTCTAGTACAAAGCTAAAGTCATCAAGACAGTATGGTACTGGCACAAAGACAGAAATACAGATCAGTGGAACACAATAGAAAGCCCAGAGATAAACCCACGCACCTATGGACACCTTATTTTTGACAAAGGAGGCAAGAATATACAATAGAGAAAAGACAATCTCTTTAACAAGTGGTGCTGGGAAAACTGGTCAACCACTTGTAAAAGAATGAAACTAGAATGCTTTCTAACACCATACACAAAAGTAAAATAAAATGGATTAAAGATCTAAATGTAAGACCAGAAACTATAAAACTCCTAGAGAAAAACATAGGCAAAACACCCTAACATAAATCACAGCAGGATCCTCTATGACCCACCTCCCAGAGTAATGGAAATAAAAGCAAAAATAAACAAATGAGACCTAATTAAACATAAAGCTTTTGCACAACGAAGGAAACTATAAGCAAGGTGAAAAGACAGCCTTCAGAATGGGAGAAAATAATAGCAAACCAAGCAACCGACAAAGAATTAATCTCAAAAATATATAAGCAGTTCATGCAGCTCAACTCCAAAAAAAAAAATAAATGACCCAATCAAAAAATGGGCCAAATAACTAAGCAGACATTTCTTCTTTGAAGACATACAGATGGTTAACAAACATGAAAAGATGTTCAACATCACTTATTATCAGAGAAACGCAAATCAAAACCACAATGAGGTGCCACCTCATGCCAGTCAGAATCGCTGTTCACAAAAAGTCTATAAACAATAAATGCTGGAGAGGGTGTGGAGAAAACGGAACCCTCTTACACTGTTGGTGGGAATGCAAACTAGTACAGCCACTATGGAGAACAGTGTGGAGGTTCCTTAAAAAACTGGAAATAGAACTGCCTTATGACCCAGCAATCCCACTGCTGGGCATACACACCAAGGAAACCAGAATTGAAAGAGACACTTGTACCCCAACGTTCATCGCAGCACTGTTTATAATAGCCAGGACATGGAAGCAATCTAGATGTCCATCAGCAGACGAATGGATAAGAAAGCTGTGGTACATATACACAATGAAATATTACTGAGCTATTTAAAATAATGCTTTTGAATCAGCACTATGAGGTGGATGAAACTGGAGCCTATTATACAGAGCGAAGTAAGTCAGAAAGAAAAACAACAATACAGTATATTAACATATATATGGAATTTAGAAAGATGGTAACCATAACCCTGTGTACAAGACAGCCAAAGAGACACAGATGTAAAGAACAGACTTTTGGACTCTGTGGGAGAAGGTGAGGGTGGGATGATTTGAGAGAATAGCATTGAAACATGTATATTACCATATGTGAAACAGGTCGCCAGTCCAGGTTTGATGCATGAGACAGGGTGCTCAGGGCCAGTGCCCTGGGATGACCCTGAGGGATGGGATGGGGAGGGAGGTGGGAGGGGGTTCAGGATGGGGAACACATGTATACCCATGGCTGATTCATGTCAGTGTATGGGAAATCCACTACAATACTGTAAAGTAATTAGCCTCCAATTAAAATAAATTAATTTTTAAAAGTTAAAAATATATATATTTTAAGCATAAACAAAGGGTTTTGACAGATGCATATACCCATGAAACTACTACCTCAGTTAAGATGTAAAGCATTGATATCATCCAAAAAGTTTCTTTTTACTGCTTTGCAGTCTTCCCCGTGGGTACTACCCCTTTCCCTAGGCAACCACTAGATCTGTTGTCACCATGGATTAGTTTTAACTGTCCCTGAGTTTCATTTCAAAGAAATTGTATAGAATGTATGTTTCTCTTGTATTCATCTTCTGTTACTCAGTATAATGTTTTTGAAGTTTTAAACTTAATATGCTGTTACACATATAAAAAAAAAAGATGAAATTTAGATAAAGTCATGAGTTTTCTGTAAATCTTCCAGTTAATATTTTGGTAGTAATGATTTTAGAATACAGTCAATATGATTTTTTGCCTTTAGTCTGGAGAAGTGTAAAGTAATCATTAAATACAGATTCTTTTTTCCACATTTCTAAGATGATTACTCAGCTGTGTTAATAAGAAATGATTAGAGTTCCAAGTCCCTATTATTTCTAAAGTCGCACTCAATACAGCTAATCTTGATATATTCCACAGTGATTTTAAACTAATCAAATTCATTTGCAGAAGCAGAATTAATTTCATAGGTGAATAAACTGAGGATTTCCAGTCTAAGACTTTCTATATCAGTAAGAAGAAACAGGAAACACTTGTCTATTTGAAAGAAGCATTGACACCTATGATGCTTGGAATTAGATTCTATGACATGTAAGAACAATGGATCCAGAAAACGTTTATGAAACTTTTATTGCAACATGTTTTCACCTTGTCGGTTTAAATTTTTAATGCACACTGACATCAACCACTTGCTCTATTGTATACATACCTCATAATCTCTTTTCTCCTACATGAAAATATGTTTATCTACCCTCAACTCTTTTTTCTTTTTGTTCACTTGGAGGCTTTCTTGGTGGACAAAATAATTACCATAACTTTTAGAAGATCTTTTTTGGCATTCTTTTTTTTTTCTATCATATTTTAATTATTTTTCCTATTTCAATAATGTATATATTTACTAATACACTTCATATTTTTACTGTTTCAGATAGTTATCCTGAAATTATATCATTGTATTTCATTGTTAAAGTTTTATTTTTAAAAAATACATCCTTAGTAATACATCTTGAGAATCTATAATCCATAACATTAATATGATTTAAAAATTGCTTATAAAACCTTTATAAGGGGGTATGGGCTTTTTAAAATGGCTAATTCTTGCTCCTACAATTTTTAAAATTACTCTTATTGTACCAATTTATTAGAGTATGTTTATCATCACTGCTTTGGCATATAACTATTTATTTTAACTTCATAAGCATTCTCAGATTTATAGATATTATCTTATTGTTGTTCTTTGATATTTCTTTTAATGTCATTTAAAAATATTTTCGCATTTCTCCATTTTATATCTTTGATGTTGCCTTCACTCAAAGTTTTAAATATACACTATATCATCTTGCAGGCGAAGTAAGAGATGCGAGTTGGATCCCCGGGTCAGAAAGATGCCCTGGAGGAGGGAATGCCAATCCACTTCAGTATTCTTGCCTAGAGAAACCTTGTGGACAGAAGAGCCTGGCGGACTGGGATCCATAGAGTTGCAAAGAGTCGGACATGACTGAAGCTATTTAGCATGCATACGTATCATATTGCTTACGTTAAACTCCTATTCCTACAACAGTAGATAGCACTATCTTTTGATTTTGCTTTAAAATAAGATTTTGACTTTTAGTTTACATTAATTTTGTCAAAATAATTACGAATGTGTTTGTATATGTCCGGTTATATGTAATTGTTTTTTTCTCCCATTGGAATGAAAGCTGTATGAAGATAATGCACATCTTTGTTGTATTTGTTAGTAAACCTATGATACCTGAGGCAATGTCTGGCATTGTGTATTTAATAATGAATGACTGTGGTTTTATAAAACCTGTCTCTTAATATTGATACATTGAACCTATTAATCATGTTTCAAAACCTGTTCTTGGCAGGTCCCCATACATTTTGCAAAAGCCTCTCTCATTAATATATTTTAACATTAAAGAATTATACAATTTTCTGTGGTACTTTATAGCATGGTTTGTCATATTTTCTTCCTTGAAAGTTTAATTTCAGAAAGACTGATAATGACTTGTGAGGTAGAGTTTATTAATGATATTACTCTCAGCAGTTTTCCCACCAATGGTGTTTTTTGATGTAGTTAAAGCATTTAACCCAATTTCTTACTTTAATCTGTCTGCTATGTTGTGCACCAAGTCTTAAGATAAATGGTTCTGCCTGAAGAAAATACCGACCCAACAGTCACTGTTTACATTTCTCTTTCTCTATAGTTGGCAGCAATTATATCTTACATGATAATTATGGTGAAGCATTCCTGACATCACAGTAACTTTTCATAATCTGCTCTTACAAATAGTAAATGATTCCTCTGACAGCATATTTCAGTGTGATTCCTTTACCCTGTTATATATAGTGAGAAAATAAACTACTTATATCCAAATCAAATTTGAAAACTGTCCTCCATATCTTATAATTTTTATAGTTTCTTATTTTATGAAAATGCTTATTTGGCATCATCAAATTTCCTGACATTTACCACTCCTCTTTTTTTTTTTTTTCTAAAGAAGGCTATCTAATAACCATTTCACTAAAAGTGTGTGCCCCAAAACAGTAGCATTGGCATCACCTGGGAACTTGATGAAAAATTTTGGCTTCCAAAATTCGACAGACAAGTCGAATCTGAAATTCTAGGAGTGAGGTCCCACAATCTTAGTTTTATTAAGCTTTCCAGGGGATTTTGGTAAAAAAAAAATGAGGTTTAAGAAACATTGCTCTAAGATGGTGTCCCCCATTTTCCTGATGTAATTCATAGACATAATATTTGTTGCGTGAGAAGTTAGACATCAGCATTAAATGTCAAAGAGTTTGAAAGAATGCCAGAACACAGTTATACTAATGAAATTATCTCTCAGGCATCATATCCTTATCCATCTTGAATTGGGTTGCTCAAAAACAAACCCTGAGAAAGAGATCGATGTGCATGCGGTTCAGTTACAGCACATCCTGAGAAACAAACCCTGTGGAAGCAAGAATCAGTAAGGGAGAAATCAAACTACACAGAGGCCACACGTGTGTCCACAGATGGTGCTGTCAGTGCTCTGGAGATGGGATGGGCCTTTCAGAAGTATATTAATTAGAAGAAAGAAGCTAATTCTTTCAACATTCTCCCCTGCAGTCACTGAAAGCCAGTTCTCCTCTGGGAGAACCAAAATATTGATAATGCAGCTTCCTTCATCTGATTTCTGGAAAAGGATTCAGCAATAAGCTATGCAGGCATTCTCAGAGATTTGCTCAGGGAATCATAATGTCTGTGGAACACATCTCATTTCCTAAGTTGTTATAAAGATGTATTTTTCTTTCTACAAGCTGTTTTTTTTTTTGTTTGTTTTATTTTCATATTTGTTCTTTCCCAACTCAATCTTCAGCATGAAATGTAAGAGAAAACATATTTAGACGAGCAAATGGTGGGCAAATCAAAACTTTTATAAAGTGATTGCAATGTTTATAATGTATATTAAGTTCCAGTCAGTTCCAGTTATTTATACACAAAAGTGCTTATAGCTTTTAATCAAAAATAATATAAAATAGGGGTTGAAATAAAAACTATTGGTTAAAATTAACAGCACTATGAACAAATATTTATAAAAGGGTTATTGACAGATCTCCATTCATAAAAAGATGCTTCTGATAGATATCACAGATTGTAGCACTGAATTAAAGTGTTACTTGCTCAGTCATGTCCCACTCTGCAACCCCATGAACTGATGCTTGCCAAGCTCCTCTCTCCATGAGATTCTCAGGCAAGAATACTGCAGTGGGTTATTATTTCCTTCTCCAGGGAATCTTCCCAATCCAGGGATTGAATCTGAGTCTCCTGCATTGCAGGCAGATTCTTTACAGTCTGAGTCATTAGGTAAGCCACTGAATAACTGGATCAAAAACAAATAAAATAAAAATAGAAACGATGATCAAGTTGAGAGGCAAATCTTGTCCAGGAACTATTAGGAAAGTGGAAAACTTGTTACGTATCTATTTTACTCCTTAGAAATGGAGCATTAAGTGACAACCAATATTACATTTTGAAAAACAGACTGAGTCAGTACTTTAGTTTGCTAATGATATCTCCAATTGCATTTGAGATCTCTGCTAAAACTTTAGTTTTTCATGTTCTCTACCTTTTCTTAAATAGTTTTATTTTGGATATTTTAATAAAGGATTTTTTAAAAGAATTTCTGGTTTCCAGGGACATCACTGGTGGTCCAGTGGCCAAGACTTCATGTTCCCAGTGCAGAGAAGAATGCATTGATCTCTGGTCAGGAAAATAGATCCCACTGGCCACAACTAAGTGTTTGCATGCTGCAACTAAAGACCCTCCGTGCTGGAAGAGAACAAAATGGTGGAGGAGAAGGAAGATGTAGAATACCTTTCTCTTCATGGATACATCAGGAATACACCTTCAGACACAAAGCGCATGGACAATACGAGCTGAGAATGGAGAGAGTACTTGACCAATGGAAAAGAATATATAGAACCACACAAAACTCAGTAGGACAGAGGAACTAGGGGAGGAAATAGGAGTGTTAGTAGGACTGGACCTGCCCTCCGTGGGTTGGGGAACTGAAGCAGCAATCCCATCCCCACATTGGGGCAACTGTCTGAGTCAGAGGGGAAAGATCTAAGGCTGAGATTGAAACAGCCGATCTGTGGCAGCCCAATGGAATGAGAATCAGACAGTCCTTGCCAGCCAGGGACACAGGGCCCCAGAAGGTGCAGCAGCTGGGAGCTGGAGTTTAGGGATTGTGGAGCAATCCCAGGGTGATGGTTGCTATTGACTGTGAAGATACAGATCAAAGGCCCATGAGGGAGGAGATTGTGGTGGGAAAAGCCTGTGAAGGAAAGCCAGGAAGCCATGGAAGCAAGGTGATACTGCTGGGGCACATAGAGGGTGGAGTCATCACCATAGCCCATCTCTCCCCACATGGCAGCATCAGCAGGTGAACAATAGACTGGCCTATAAAGTGCCTGACGCCAAACTACAGAATAGGACCCCACACAGGGTGCTCCTTTAAGTGCCTAATGCACTAATCTACAAAGTAGGACCCCAGCCAGAGAGGTCCCTCTATATGCCTCACTAACCTAACAACAGAGAAGGACCCCAGGCAAGAGACCCCTCTAAGTGCCCGAATGGGTGGAGCTACAGAGAAAGACTGGCCAAAGAGGCCTTCTGATCACCAACTACAAGAGGCTCAAAAAAAGACTCTGATAGGGCCATAATCCTGTGGTGGAGGCAGTCCGTGTCCCTGTGCACTTGGCACCCCCAGGGTCCCTACAAGCCAAGCAGCTGTGCCACCTTCACACTCAACCCTCACTGGGTCAGAGCTGCCACAGACAAAAGAAAGTCTTGCATCTATGCATGCAGGGTTGCTTCATTTATATCCAATTCTTGGTGACCCTGTACTGTGGCCTGCCAGGCTTCTCTGTCAGGGGGATCTCCATGTAAGAATACTGGAGCGCATTGGCCAATAATGGCTGCCATATCCTTCTAGAGCACTATGTTTCCTGCTTCCCTAGCTGCCAACTGCCCTTAATACCTGGTGCTTCCAGAGCCCCTGCGACCCAAGCAGCTGCACCACCTCTACACCTGGCCCTCACTGGGGCAGACCCAAGTCCTCTAGGGCAGCCTCAGGAGCAAATCCCAAGGGACGGCCCACATGCAGAGGTGGGGGAAACACACACACACACACACACACAAAATAGAAACCCAGGGGCAGTGTGGCTAAGGAAGAAGACCCAATACAATATATTCCCACCAGGTTTACAAACTTCAGATTAAATCCACACAACCAACTAGGCAGACTCTGCATCTATGGAATATATAAAAATATATTGAGAGTGCCAACAAAAGTAAATGCATTAGTTTTGATAGCTGTGGACATTGGAGGCAAGGACAAACAGGAGTAGGATGAGATTAGAATCTGAGCTGCATGGCCAGAGACCAGCACAGTATTAGAGTACATCATAGGGAGGTAAGGTGGACTGTGACTCTCAGAGAGGGAAAGGACTCTGACAGAGTGACTTGAGAAACACATTTATTATTCTTATGTTTTGACTTGTTCTGTACATTCTTTTGGATATTTTTTTCTTTTTTTCTCCTTTTTTTTAAATCCCCTCTGTGGTAGTTGTCAATTTTATTGGCACCATGAAATCTAATTGAGGTTTTGAGTTTTTTTTTTTTTTTTTAAGTCATACCATTTATTGTTGTTGTAAATCTCTGCCTCTACATTGGCATTTGCAGTTCTGTAGAATTTTCCTTTTTTAAAAAACTTTTGTTCTTTTTT
Organism: Bos grunniens; assembly: GCF_055505025.1. NCBI lineage: Eukaryota > Metazoa > Chordata > Mammalia > Artiodactyla > Bovidae > Bos > Bos grunniens. Next base: position 108,800,923 of record NC_141170.1, on the reverse strand, counting down.
TAATTTCTTCTTCCTGCTTTTTAAAAATTTTCTCTTTTTAAAATTTCTTTAAATCTATTATTATTTTTCCTATATTTATTTATTTATTTGCTTCTCCTCCTGTTCTTTTCCCCTTGCAGTTAATCTTTAATGTATATAAAACTTCTTTGTTTGTATGTTAGTCACTCAGTATTGTCCAACTCTTTGCAGTCCCATGGACTGTAGCCTGTAAGGCTGCTCAGTCCATGGGATTCTTCAGGCAAGAATACTAGAATGGGTTGCCATTTCGTTCTCCAGGGGATCTTCCCAATTCAGGGATCAAACCCACGTCTCCCGCATTGCAGGCAGATACTTTACAATCTGAGCCACCAGGGAAGCCCAAATCTTCTTTATCTACCTCTATTTAACTTTACATATCTATTCTTTCTTTCTTTTCTTTTTTTCCTTTCCTCTCAACATATTTCTTAGTTTTGTTTTCATTGCTATATTCCCCACTTGGTATCTTATTTTACTTTTGTTTTCCAGTTAGTGCTTTATTTAGTTTTGTTCTTAACTGGTAGATATAATTTTTGGTTTCAGTTGTTCTCTGGGTCAATCTATTGTACTTTATTTTTGTTGGACTGTTTTGACTTAGCTTATAAGTGTATGTGTATATGTGGATATTCCATTATTTTAATTATTATTTGCCTGATTTTGTAACTGCCATTTGTCTCAGGTTCATCTTCGATTACTCATTTTGGATTTTTGTTTTAATCTCACTTAATACCAAGTCTCACTTAACAAACAACCTGTGGAATCTTCATTCCTGAACAGAGATCAAGCCCTGAGCCTTTGAAGTGGGAGTACTAACTCCAAGACCCAAGACTACAAGAGAACTAACCCTAGGGAATATCATATAGTGAGAACTCACACACAGGAAACCACTTGAATACAAGACCCAGCATCACACAACCATCATCCTGTCCAGGATGCCTCATCTAAGCAACAAACAAACAAACAACAACAACAAAAACAAACACAATCATCAGCAGAAAGGACTGCCACCTCACTCAGCCTTGCCCATCAGAGGATAAACAAACAAACAAAAAATTCATCACAGTGCTCACCTATACAAAGTTTATACAAACCACTGGACCGAACTTAGGAGGGCAGAAACCAAAAGGAAGAAAGAATTCAATGTTGAATCCTGGGAAAAGAAGACCTCAAACACAATAAATTAAAAGAATAATAATAATGAAAAGGCAGATAAATACTACACAAATGAAGAAACAAACTAGAAACACAAAAGCCCAAAGAAATGAAGAGGGAATAGGCAAAATACCTGAAAAGAAATTCAGAATAATGATAGTAAAGATGATCAAAAACCTTGAAAACATAATGGAGAAAATGCAAGAATCAATTAACAGACCTAGGAGAATTAAAGAATAAACATACAGAGACAAACAACACAATTACTGAAGTTAAATATACTCTAGAAGGAATCAAGAGCAGAATATCTGAAGCAGAAGAATGAATCAGTAAGCTGGAAGATAAAATGGTGGAAATAACTTCTGAAGATCAGAATAAAGTAAAAGGAATGAAAAGAACTGAGGATAGTCTCCAAGACCTCTGGGACAATAGGAACATATATATCCATTATTAAATAGAAATAGATTAAATGCTCCAACCAAAAGACACAGACTGGCTGAATGGATATAAAAACAAAACCCATATATATGCTATTTATAAGACACCCGCTTCAGACCTAAAGACACATATAGGCTGAAAGTGAGAGGGTGGAAAAATATAGTCCATGTAAATGGGAACCAAAAGAAAGTTGGAGTAGCAATCTTCATATCAGACAAAATAGACCTAAATATAAAGAATATTACAAGAGATAAGGACACTACATAATGATCAAGGGGTCAATCCAAGAGGAAGACATAACAATTGCAATATCTATGCACCCAACATAGGAGCGCCTCAATACATAAGACAAACATTAACAGAAATAAAAAGAGAAATTGACAGTAACATAATAATGCTGCTAAGTCACTTCAGTCGTGTCCGACTCTATGTGACCCCAGAAACGGCAGCCCACCAGGCTTCCCCATCCCTGGGATTCTCCAGGCAAGAACATTGGAGTGGGTTGCCATTTCCTTTTCCAATGCATGAAAGTAAAAATAGTAGGGAACTTTAACACCCCACTCACACCAACAGACAGATCATCAAAACAGGAAATTAATAAGGAAACACAACTTTAAAATGATAAATTAGATGAGATGGATCTAACTGATATCTTCAGGACATTCCATCTAAATGCAGAAGAATACACCTTCTTCTCAAGTGCACATGGAACAGTCTTCAGGATAGACCATGTCTTGGGTCACATATCAAACCTCAGTAAATTCAAGAAAATTGAAATCATATCAAGCATCTTCTCTGACCACAACCCTATGAGACTAGATATTAATTTCAAGAAAAAATACTGTAAGAAACACAAACACATGCAGATTAAACAATATGTTGCCAAATAGCCAACAGGTTACTGAAGAAATCAAAAGGGAAATCAAAAAATTTCTAGAAACAAATGACAATGAAAACACGACAACTCAAAACTTTTGGGATGCAGCAAAAGCAGTCCTAAGAGGGAAGTTTATAGCAATACAATCCTACCTCAAGAAACAAGAAAAACATTGACTAGACACCTAAAATAACTGGAAAAAAAAAAAAAAACTAAAAACCCCCAAAATTAGCAGAAATAAAGTATTCATAAAGAACTGAGCAGAAATAAATGAAAAAGAAATGAAAGAAACAATAGTTAAGATTAATAAAACTAAAAGCTGATTCTTTGAGAAGATAAACAAAATTGACAAACCTTTAGTCAGACTCATCAGAAAAAAAGAGAAGAATAAAATCAACTAAATTCAAAATGAAAAAGGAGAGGTTATAACAAATAATGCAGAACTTCAAAGGATTTTAAGAGACTATTATGAACACCTATATGGCAATACAATGAATAACCTGGAAGAAATGGATAGATTCTTAGAAAAGTTCAATCTTCCAAGACTGAACCAGGAAGAAATAGAAATTATAAACAACCTGATTACAAGTACTGAAATTGAAGCTGTGATCAAAAATCTCCCAAAAAACAAAAGGCCAGGACCAGATGGCTTCATAGGAGAATTGTATCAAACATTTAAAGAAGAGCTAATGCCTATCCTTCTAAAACTCTTTCAAAAAATTGCAGAGGAAGGAACACTTCCAAATTCATTCTTCAAAGCCACCATCAGCCTGATATCAAAACCACACAAAGACAACACAAACAAATAAAACTAGAGGTCAATATCACTGATGAACATAGATGCAAAAATCCTTAACAAAATTTTAGCAAACAGAAATCAACAACACATCAAAAAGCTCTTACACCATGATCAAGTTGGGTTTATTCCAGGCATACAAGGATTCTTCAATATATGCAAATTAATCGGTGTGATACACCATATTAACAAATTGCAAGATAAAAACTAATAGATGCAGAAAAAGCCTTTGACAAAATTCAGCACCCATTTATGATTTAAACTCTTCAAAAAGTGGGCATAGAAGGAACCTACATCAACATAGTAAAGGTCATATATGATAAGCCTACAGAAAATATTATTCTTAGTGGTAAAAAACTGAAAGAATTCCCCCTAAGATCAGGAACAAGTAAGGCTGTCCACTTTCACCACTATTATTCAACATGGTTTTGGAAGTCCTATCTATAGCAATCAGAGAAGAAAAGAAAGAAAAGCAATCCAGATTGGAAAAGAAGAAGTTAAGCTCTCACTGCTTGCAGATGACATGATACTGTACATAGAAAACCCTAAAGATAGTATCAGAAAATTACAGAACTAATCAGGGAATTTGACAAAGGTGCAGGGTACATAATCAATACACAGAAATCACTTGCATTTCTATATACTAACAACAAAAAAACAGAAAGAGAAATTAAGGCATCAATATCATTCACCATTGCAACAAAAAGAATTAAATATCTAGGAATAAACTTATCTAAGGAGACAAAAGAAATGTGCACAGAAAATTAGAAGACACTGATGAAAGAAATCAAAGATGACATAAACAGATGGAGTGATATTCCATGATTCTGGGTAGGAAGAATCAATATTTTGAAAATAACTATACTACCAAATTCAATCTACAGATTTAATGTGATTCCTATCAAATTACCAATGGCGTTTTTCACAGAACTAGAACAAAAAATTTCACAATTCATATGGAAACAAAAAAGACCTCGAATAGCCAAAGCAGTCTTGAGAAAGAGGAAGTTAGTACTTCATTTCCTTGTTTCTTTATTTAATTATCCAAATTTTTATTATGCTATGATTTGAAACTTGCAGAAAAGTTTTAAGAGCAGTATAATGAAACCTCATTACCACAGATTAACAATTGTTCACATCCTTTTGCCTGACCTGCTTCTCTATTTCTGTCTTCATCTCAGCAAAAAAACATCTGCATGCACAAATGTATACTTGTTCACATAAGTACACAGACATACAAACACCCACAGAGCACTAACATTACTTCCATAAAAATAAATTTCAGTTACCAAGTTTTATTTATATAATACCAGGCCCAACACAGAGAAGGCAATGGCACCCCACTCCAATACTCTTGCTTGGAAAACCCCATGGACGGAGGAGCCTGGTAGGCTGCAGTCCATGGGGTCGCTGAGTCAGATACGACTGAGCGACTTCACTTTCACTTTTCACTTTCATGCACTGGAGAAGGAAATGGCAACCCACTCCAGTGTTCTTGCCTGGGGAATCTCAGGGACATGGGAGCCTGGTGGGCTGCCGTCTATGGGGTCACACAGAGTCAGACACGACTGAAGTGACTTAGCAGCAGCAGCAGCAGGCCCAACAACAAAGTTCAGATTTCAGTTTCTGTGGTATATTACCATCTCAATGGACATGAGTCTGAGCAAGCTCCAGGAGTTGGTGACAGACAGGGAAGCCTGGCATGCTGCAGTCCATGGGGTCGCAAAAAGTTAGACATGACTGAACGACTGAACTGAATTGCAGAGTATAAACTTCAATGCTAGCTCTTCCTATAAATTACTATGCAAGTAGCACATGTTCATCATGATTAGTGACTAACCATGTCATTTCTTTCAGAGACTGTCAGTTCTCTGTCACTATATATCTGTTATTCAGTTCACTCACAAATATAAAAGTGTGTAGCAATTTCTTATCTCCCAATGATAAACCCATATGGCATCTTATAAAAATGAACTACGAAGGAGGATACTGCCCGACAAATGTGAAAGTGCAACAAACAAATGAAAAGTAATAATGCTAGAATGAAACTAAAATTGAACATAAAAGGAGTCATGGAAGAAATAGAGGCTGACCATGGAAATGTTGATTCCATCAATATTTGAGAGACAAAGTATGCAACCAGAGGAAGTTAATAAAGGAGTTAATAAAGGCAATTTTATAGCCATAAATAAATGAGGCAAACGCTTAAAGAAAAATGATGGTGTTTCAGAAGCGATGCTGGTAAAAGAACCACATTAAACAAACTCTCGGAAATTTTTTACATTATTGAAAGTGCAAAGGATAAAACATTAGAAGCCAATTCTAACTTAAGAAGCAGAATAATAATTCACTAAGGAATAAAAAGGTGCTCATATATATTGTAAATAATATGATGGAAAGGAAGCAAGCAATTTTCAAATTTCTCTTGATAAGTTTTACAGAAAAAAGTAAAATAATTTAATTGTAAATATTTCTAATATTTTTACATTTGTTGTTCAGTCACTCAGTCATGTCCTATTCTTTGTGATCCCATGGACTGCAGCACACCAGGCTTCCCTGTCTTTTACTATTTCCCAGAGTTTGCTCAAACTCATGTCCATTGAGTCTATGATGCCATCCAACCATATCAACCTCTGTTGTCCCCTTCTCCTCCTGCCCTTAATTTCACATCAGGTGGCCAAAGTATTGGAGTTTCAGCTTCAGCATCAGTCCTTCCAATGAATATTCAGAGTAGACTTCCTTGAGGACTGACTGGTTGGATCTCCTTGCTACCCAAGGGACTCTCAAGAGTCTTCTCCAGCACCACAATTTGGAAGCATCAATTCTTCGGCACTCAGCCTTGTTTATGGTCCAATTCTCACATCCATACATGACTGCTGGAAAAGCCATAGCTTTGACTATATGAACCTATGTTGACAAAGTGATGTCTCTGCTTTTTAATACGCTGGCTACGTTTGTCATAGCTTTTCTTCTAAGAAGCAAGCATCTTTTTAATTTTGTGGCTGCGGTCATTATCTGCAGTGATTTTTGGACCCAATAAAAGAAAATCTGTCACAGTTTCTACTTTTTTCCCTTCTATTTGCCATGAAGTGATGGGACCAGATGCCAGGATCTTAGTTTTTTGAATGAATGTTGTGTTTTAAGCTTTTATTCCATGTCCAGTTCTAATTGTTGCTTCTTGCCCTGCATACAGGTTTCTCAGGAGACAGGTGAGGGGATCTGGTACTCCCATCTCTTTAATAATTTTCCATAGTTTGTAGTGATCCACACACTCAAAGGCTTTAGTGTCAATGAAGCAGATGTTTTTCTGAGTTTCCTTACTTTTTCTATGATCTAGAGGATGTTGGCAATTTGATCTCTGGGTCCTCTGACAGTATTTTTACATTACAGAATTTAAAATATATTTTAGTTTCACTAATTTTAATTACTCTATACATTATAACAGAAAGTAAGAGAATTTTTAATGTTTTGACAAAAATCTTAAAAGTCATGGTACATTAGGAATTTTTCACAGTGACTTTGCATGATTTCAATTTGCAGTTATTATTACAGACTGGCACTAGTAGGCAAAGGGTAGGGTGCTGTTTGACGGTAGGTTGGAAACATTCCCATTTAACCCTAAATATTTCCATGTGTTTTCCCCGAAAACAAAGTCTTTGGTTCAAATATGCAATGCACATATCACAGTGCAGTTATCAAAATCAGAAAATTTAACATGATACAATTTTATTATCTAATCTACATTTTAATTTTAACCATCTCAAAGTAAATTACACAATTATACTTTTATTCCCAGTCCAAGATTCAATTTTAGTCTATGCATTGCATTTATCAATAGTTGCTATGTGTTCAATTCAGTTCAGTTCAGTTGCTCAGTTGTGTCCGACTCTTTGCGACCCCATGAATTGCAGCATGCCAGGCCTCCCTGTCCATCACCAACTCCCCGAGTTCACTCAGACTCACGTCCATCGCTATGTGCTAGTAATCTTTAATCTGAGTAAATACTCAGTCTTCATCTTCTCTGATTTTGGCAATAAGTTTTAAAAACATCCCTAGATTTGTATGTTTCTTATATTGGTTGTGGTGGTTTAGTCACTACGTCATGTCTGACTCTTGTGATGCCACAGACTGTAGCTTGCCAGGTTCCTCTGTCCATGGGATTTCCCAGGCAAGAATATTGGAGTGGGTTGCCAATTCCTTCTCCAGGGGATGATTCCAACTTAGGGATCGAATCTGGGTCTCCTCTATTGGAGGCAGATTCTTTTATACTAAATTCAGTTTATACACATTTTGGCAAATATGAAATTGTCTTTCTGAATGCAACATATCAGGAAGAAAGACATTTGATTCATTTCATTAATGGTAATGTTAATTTTAGCCATTTAATTTTAGAATTATTCTCAGGGTTTTTCCAATGTAGTGAAGTTATTTTCCCTCTTTGTTTTCAATAGATAATATTGGAGAATCCATTTTGAAATTTTGCAAATATATTGTTTCTCATTAACCTTTCATCCATATTTTTGATTATATAGTTAGCACTCTATCTTAAAAGCTTTTTCCCTCTGTTTATTACTGATATATTTATATAAATAAGGTCTAATGTTTTTTATTCAATGAGCTACATACATTCTGTCATTGTATATTCTGATATTCACATTGTCCCAGATTAAGTCAGGAGTCTTTTCAAGATGGCTTCTTGGTGCTTTATACATTTCTTTGGGCAATTCATTACTTTAGAGCAAAGGATGCTGCAGGTACCTTTTGAGATTTTCTTATCTCAGTCCTGGGATGGGCAGGTTCTTTATAAGATTTCAATATGTTCTGTAATTGTTATATATTTTACAAATATTTAGCATTTATTTTATCTACCTTACTTCTTTACTTGGTAGTGTCTTTTGAGTAACAAAAATTTAACTTTTCTTTTTTAATTTTTAATTTTTCAGAGCAGTTCTAGGTTTCAAAGTAAAACTAAGTGGAAAGTGGAGAGTTCTCACATACTCCTTATTCATTCCCCATCCCCTCACGTGAATGACCGAATGTCACTGCCCTAAAAAGTATCTGTGCTCCTTCTATTCACTGCTCCCTTCTTTCCAACTAAATCCCTAGAAGTGCCTGGAAGTCATTCTTATTTTACCATCTCCATAGTTTTGCCTTTTCTGGAATGTCATATAATTGGAATCATATAGTATGTAGCCATTTTCAAATTGGCTTATTTCACTGAGCAATATGCATTTAATTCTTCTTTTTCTGGCTTGATAGCTCATTTCTTTCAGTATTGAATAATATTCCACTGTCTAGTTTATTTCTTCATTCACCTATAGCAGTATTTCTTGGTTACTTCTAAGTTATGGCAATTATAAAGCTGTTATTAGTATAAACATTCATGTATAGTTTTCTGTGTACACATAAGATTTAAACTCATTTGGGGAAAGATTGCTGGACTGTAAGTGTATGTTTAGTATTGTAAGAAGTCCCCAAACTGTCGTCCAAAGTGGTTGCGTCATTTTACATTCCCACCAAAAATGAATGCGATCTTCTGAAAATATTTGATTTTAATTATATCTAGTATATAATTTTTAATATTGCTGCTTTCCAAGTCCAGTTTCAGAAATTGTTACCTATTGTGAGGCCACTAATATATTGTTTTCCTCTTTTTATTTTTTGTTCTGTCGCTAAGTTATATCTGACTCTGTGACCCCATGAACTGCACGCCAGTCTTCTCTGTCAATCACTATTTCCCTGAGTTTGTTCAAACTCATATCCTTTAAGTCAGTGATGCCAACCGTCTCATTCTCTGTTGACCCCTTCTCCTCTTGCCCTCAATTTTTACAGCATTAAGGTCTTTTCCAATGAGTGAGCTCTTTGCATCAGTTGGCCAAAGTATTAGAGCTATAGCTTCACCATCAGTCCTTCCTATAGAAGCTGTATAATTTTAAACTCTAAATTTACATTTATGATCCTGTTCAAATTAATATTTATTTTTGCATGGTGTAAGAGAAAGCTATTTTTTTTTCTCCTAAATTGTATCTGGGTGTTTCAGTACAATTTAAAATTTATTTAATCTCTTCACTAAACTTAATCTCTTCACTGTAAATTGTCACCTTTATCAAAATCAATTGACCTTATATTTGCAGGTCTATTTCTGAACTCAATTCTCTTGCATTAATAATTTTTATTTATCATGAAAACAAATTACTTCAGCTTCGTGGAAAGTCTTGATGTGAAATAGTATACATCCTCCAATGTTGTGTTCACTTTGCAAGCTGCTTTCAGAAATTCTAGAACTTTTGTATTCTTTCACATAAATTTAAGAGTATTCATTCGCACAAGAAAAAACATTTTAATGATCTAAAACATTGATCATACAGGGGAGAATGGGAATCTTAAATAAATATATATGTCCAATTCATGAACATGGTATAATTTTCCATTTACCCAGAATTTTATTATTTTCTCTCAGCAATGTTTTGTAGTTTTAGGAAACTAGGAAGTAGTTTGTGAAATGTGCTCTTTAACATCATATGCTTTGTGATACTATTGTAAAAGGGATTTATATTTTTTTCATTTTAAAGTGTTTAAGTCTAGTATATGTAAATGCAACACATTTTCATATTTTGATCTTTTATCTCGAACATTTCTAAATTCACTAAGTAGTTCTAATATTTCTCCTCTAAAAACTTAGGTATTCCTATGTAAGCAATCATTTCATTTGTGAAAAGAGCTTTACTTCTTCCTTTTTAATATATGTGTCTTTATTTTCTTTTTGTAAGTGTAATGGATAACTTCTCTAGTACAGTGCTGAAAGGAAATAGTAAGAATCAATATGCTTGATTTGGTCACTAGCTTCACCATATCAAGGGCTTCCCTTGTGACTCAGACGGTAATGCATCTGTCTACAATGTGGGAGACCCAGGTTCGATCCTTGGGTCAGGAAGATCCTCTGGAGAAGGAAATGGCAACCCACTCCAGTACTCTTGCTTGGAAAATCCCATGGATGTTGGAGCCCAGTAGGGTACAGTCCATGGGGTTGCAAAGAGTCGGACACAACTGAACAACCTCACTTCACTTCTTCACCATATGAGATAACTATAGGTTTTTAACATATGCATTTTATTGGATTGAAGAATTTCATTCTCTTCCTAACTCGCTCTTGATTTTTATCAAGAATAGATGATAAACTTTGCCAAATTAATCTTCTTCTATTAAGAGAGCCATGTGATTTATATTTTATTTTACTAATATAGTAAAATACATTAAGTAATTTTTGAATGTTAATCCAAATTTGCATTCCTAAGAGAAGTAACATTTAGCCATAATATATTATCCTGTTTTTATATTGCCTAATTTATTTGCCTATACATTGTTAAGCATTTATGCTTGTGTGTATGAAGGTAATTGATATATAAATAATACAGAATGCTTTTATCTGGTATTTCTATATTGTTAATACTGATCTCAAGAAAAACAGTGTGCATTTCTTCCCTCCTTTCTTTGGATATTTTCTATATTATTTATTTTAGTAATTCACTAGACTAACTATTTGGGCCTGTAGATTTTTCTAGGAATGTTTTTGGTAATGAATTAAATTTTTTGGCCAATACAGGGTTTTCAAATATTCTATTTTATCTTAAATTCATATTTCCTAAGTTGTGAAATTTGTCATAAAGTAGTCCATATTCCTTTTACTTTCTTTCAGAATGTTATCATCTATCAATCTTAGGAGTCTATCAATTTTATTCACCTGTTAAAGGAATCCACATTTGTCTGTGTTAATTTTCCTTATCATTTGCCTACTGTCTATCTATCTCATCTATTTCTGCTCAATTTTCATTATTATATTAATTATCACATTATTATTACTTACTTAGTTGGCCTGAGACCACGAGTAGGCGTGGTACCATTGTTCAGTTGTTGTTTCACTGGAATGGAATGGTTCTGCCAAAATAGATTTTTGCCATTGCATGTATGCCTGCTAGGGTGCTTTAGTCATGTCCAACTCTTTCTGACCCTATGGACTGTAGCCCACCAGGCTTCTCTGCCCATGGGATTCTCCAGACAAGAATACTGGAGTGGGTTTCCATGCCCATCTCCAGGGGATTTTCCCAACCCAGGGATTGAACCCACATCTCATATCTCCTACAGTCAGGTTCTTTACCACTAGCACCACCTGGGAAGCCCTTTCTATCATCTGACTAACATTTTTCCTAATCATATTACTAGAGTATAAAGCCTTTCTCAAAGATTTTTTTTTTCTTAATCATTTTGGTCTGTCATTTGTCATTTTGGGGATTCAGGTTTCTGCCGAGTTTTATTTGTTATATATAAAAAGGACACTCAAGGAATTCACTGCCATCTCTTTGTGAAGTCCTAAGATCCCTACCCTATCTAGGTTTCTCTTTCCAACTTTCAGAGGCTTCCTTTGCTTGCATTTGTGTTATGTCTAGGCATTTATGATTATATGAGGAAGAAATGGAGCTACTTCACCACCAGTCACCTAGCTTCTTTGTATTTCCAAATTAATTCCAGTGTTCTATTATAAAAGTTATCAAAAACAAAGCAAAATGAAAGAATTTATTTTATTTTATTTTTTGATCTTATTCCTTCCTTCTGGATTTATTTTTTTTCTTTTTTTTTTAATTTTATTTTACTTTTAAACTTTACATAATTGTATTAGTTCTGCCAAATATAAAAATGAATCCGCCACAGGTATACATGTGTTCCCCATCCTGAACCCTCCTCCCTCCTCCCTCCCCATACCATCCCTCTGGGTCGTCCCAGTGCACTAGCCCCAAGCATCCAGTATCGTGCATCGAACCTGGACTGGCATCTCGTTTCTTACATGATATTTTACATGTTTCAATGTCATTCTCCCAAATCTTCCCACCCTCTCCCTCTCCCACAGAGTCCATAAGACTGTTCTATACATCAGTGTCTCTTTTGCTGTCTCATACACAGGGTTATCGTTACCATCTTTCTAAATTCCATATATATGTGTTAGTATACTGTATTTATGTTTTTCCTTCTGGCTTACTTCACTCTGTATAATAGGCTCCAGTTTCACCCACCTCATTAGAACTGATTCAAATGTATTCTTTTTAATTGCTGAGTAATACTCCATTGTGTATATGTACCACAGCTTTCTTATCCATTCATCTGCTGATGGACATCTAGGTTGCTTCCATGTCCTGGCTATTATAAACAGTGCTGCGGTGAACATTGGGGTACACGTGTCTCTTTCCCTTCTGGTTTCCTCAGTGTGTATGCCCAGCAGTGGGATTGCTGGATCATAAGGCAGTTCTATTTCCAGTTTTTTAAGGAATCTCCACACTGTTCTCCATAGTGGCTGTACTAGTTTGCATTCCCACCAACAGTGTAAGAGGCTTCCCTTTTCTCCACACCTTCTCCAGCATTTATTATTTGTAGACTTTTGGATCGCAGCCATTCTGACTGGTGTGAAATGCTACCTCATAGTGGTTTTGATTTGCATTTCTCTGATAATGAGTGATGTTGAGCATCTTTTCATGTGTTTGTTAGCCATCTGTATGTCTTCTTTGGAGAAATGTCTATTTAGTTCTTTGGCCCATTTTTTGATTGGGTCGTTTATTTTTCTGGAGTTGAGCTGTAGGAGTTGCTTGTATATTTTTGAGATTAGTTGTTTGTCAGTTGCTTCACTTGCTATTATTTTCTCCCATTCTGAGGGCTGTCTTTTCACCTTGCTAATAGTTTCTTTTGATGTGCAGAAGCTTTTAAGGTTAATTAGGTCCCCTTTGTTTATTTTTGCTTTCATTTCCAATATTCTGGGAGGTGGGTCATAGAGGATCCTGCTGTGATGTATGTCAGAGAGTGTTTTGCCTATGTTCTCCTCTAGGAGTTTTATAGTTTCTGGTCTTACGTTTAGATCTTTAATCCATTTTGAGTTTATTTTTGTGTATGGTGTTAGAAAGTGGTCGTTTCATTCTTTTACAAGTGGTTGACCAGATTTCCCAGCACCACTTGTTAAAGAGATTGTCTTTAATCCATTGTATATTCTTGCCTCCTTTGTCAAAGATAAGGTGTCCATATGTGCGTGGATTTATCTCTGGGCTTTCTATTTTATTCCATTGATCTATATTTCTGTCTTTGTGCCAGTACCATACTGTCTTGATAACTGTGGCTTTGTAGTAGAGCCTGAAGTCAGGTAGGTTGATTCCTCCAGTTCCATTCTTCTTTCTCAAGATAGCTTTGGCTATTCGAGGTTTTTTGTACTTCCATACAAATTGTGAAATTATTTGTTCTAGCTCTGTGAAGAATACCGTTGGTAGCTTGATAGGGATTGCATTGAATCTATGAATTGCTTTGGGTAGTATACTCATTTTCACTATATTTATTCTTCCAATCCATGAACATGGTATATTTCTCCATCTATTAGTGTCCTCTTTGATTTCTTTCACCAGTGTTTTATAGTTTTCTATATATAGGTCTTTAGTTTCTTTAGGTAGATATATTCCTAAGTATTTTATTCTTTCTGTTGCAATGGTGAATGGAATTGTTTCCTTAATTTCTCTTTCTGTTTTCTCATTATTAGTGTGTAGGAATGCAAGGGATTTCTGTGTGTTGATTTTATATCCTGCAACTTTACTATAGTCATTGATTATTTCTAGTAATTTTCTGGTGGAGTCTTTAGGGTTTTCTATGTAGAGGATCATGTCATCTGCAAATAGTGAGAGTTTTACTTCTTCTTTTCCAATTTGGATTCCTTTTATTTCTTTTTCTGCTCTGATTGCTGTGGCCAAAACTTCCAAAACTATGTTGAATAGTAATGGTGAAAGTGGGCACCCTTGTCTTGTTCCTGACTTTAGAGGGAATGCTTTCAGTTTTTCCCCATTGAGCATAATGTTTGCTGTGGGTTTGTCATATATAGCTTTTATTATATTGAGGTATATTCCTTCTATTCCTGCTTTCTGGAGAGTTTTTATCATAAATGGATGTTGAATTTTGTCAAAGGCTTTCTCTGCATCTATTGAGATAATCATATGGTTTTTATTTTTCAATTTGTTAATGTGGTGTGTTACATTGATTGATTTGCGGATATTGAAGAATCCTTGCATCCCTGGGATAAAGCCCACTTGATCATGGTGTATGATCTTTTTAATGTGTTGTTGGATTCTGATTGCTAGAATTTTGCCCGGCGGAAAATGAAAGAATTTAGAATGAGCATTCAATCACCTTTAATAATTTTTACTAAACTTATTTTGTCACATTTTTATAATTCTTACTATTCATTTACCATTTCATGTTTTTTAATACCTTTCCAATAAATTTCAAACAACACACATATTTTAGCATAATTATCACCTCCAAAAGTTTCCTATGTCTTTTTTGAGTCAATCACCGCACTCACTCCTTTAGACGTCTAATTACTGTTCTCATTTTCTCCACCATAGATGAATCGCTTGATTTTAAAATAGGTGAGAGTGGAATCATATATTCAATTTGTTTTTATAAGACTTCTGTCACTCAGAACAAAGTTTTGAATTTCATTTTTCTGGTTTCACGTAGTGGCAGTTTCTTTCTGTCTTTATTGTATAAATATATGGCGCATACATAAATATGCAACAGGATTTTATTAATCAGTTATAGACAATGGATAATCAATTGATGTCCAGTTTTGAAATGAATTATGTTGATTTTTCCCCTTATTTTTGTTTTTTTTTTAATATAAGCTTTCAGTTCAGTTCAGTCACTCAGTTGTGTCCAACTCTTTGCAACCCCATGAATTGCAGCACGCCAGGCCTCCCTGTCCATCACCAACTCCCGGAGTTTACTTAAACTCATGTCCATCGAGTCGGTGATACCATCCAGCCATCTCAACCTCTGTCGTCCCCTTCTCCTCCTGCCCCCAATCCCTCCCAGCATCAGTCTTTTCCAATGAGTCAACTCTTCGCATGAGGTGGCCAAAGTATTGGAGTTTCAGCTTTAGCATCAGTCCTTCCAATGAACACCCAGGACTGATCTCCTTTAGAATGGACTGGTTTTACTTTCTATTAAATAAAATAGATTTTATTTATCTTTATAAAAGCCTGGGAGTGA
The DNA here is from genome assembly GCF_055505025.1 of Bos grunniens. NCBI lineage: Eukaryota > Metazoa > Chordata > Mammalia > Artiodactyla > Bovidae > Bos > Bos grunniens. The sequence goes on along the minus strand of NC_141170.1, from coordinate 108,785,576 downwards.
AATCGCTGGCTTATGGTTTTGTTGTATTTAGTTTTATGTGTATTAAAAAAAAGCTTCCAGGACTTTTTCCAAAGTAGTTGTAATGTTTTCCAGGCTCAGCAACAAAAGTTGAGCACTTCAGTATTCCTATACACTTACCAGCATTTTATCTTTTCGTCCTTTCAGTTTTAACTTTAACTGCTATGGTGGGTATAGTAATATCTAACTGTGGTTTCAATTTATAATGTCCTAAAATTAATAAGGTTAAGAATGTTTCCTGTTTATTGGACATTAGCGAACTCTTTGTAAACATTACTTAAACATTTTTCTTATGTGTTTATTAAAATTTTTATATTTTTATTACTGAATTGTAGATCTTTTTATATGGTTTGTGAATATTTACTTTCAACTTACAGCAAACTTATTTAATTGATGTATATTTTGATTAACAGATGTTTTTAACTACGAAACCTACTTTATCATATTTTTGTATATTTATGCATATTGCTCTTTTGACTTCTGAGAAAATCTGTATTTTAAACCTAAACGCACAAAGATATTATTCCATGTTTTATCTTAGAAATATTGGATTTTTTTTTGCACACAAAACAATAAATCATTTCAGGAATATATGACTTTGAGTACTAAAATAAACAACAAAATAAAAGAAACATCCATATATTCAATATAGGCATCAATCAACGGACCAATAATTATAAAAATCTATTATGTACCAAACAGTATGTTTGATCTATAAAAAATTTTTCAGTAAAAATTGAATTAGAAATGCATTTCCTGGCAGCAAAATTTAAAAAGTGGCAATATTTCTTTTTCAAAGAAAGAATAAATATAAGGAATGAAAGTTACAAACAGCAGTTTGCTGTTTTCCCAATAATACCTCTAGATTTTCCTTTTATCAGGGTCATTGTAGATAGTCCCCTTGAACCCTGCTAAGTTATCAATGAAGACTACAAAGTACTGACAAGTTAAATTTATTCAAATACAACTTATGATATTTTTAACACAAAAATATTATGAAATGAGAATGCTTCATTCAAGTCTATTGTTAAAATATACGTTTTCATGTATTCCTGGAAAATACTGAAATATTATAGTAGAACCAATGAAATCAAGCCATTCATTTGTGAGTAAATGGTTTATGTATAAAGCACATATTTATACATTATATGAGCTATGCAGACCATGATTTTTTCTACCTATTAGGTTATTGCTGAGTTATACTGAAATGTTCCCTGAAATTTCTGTCATTCTTCAGGATGTTGTAAACCAAAAGAAAAATTTGCCATACGAAATAGCTTCCCTCAAACATCTGCTGCCAAGAAAGTTTGTTTGGAGTTTGTGGTGATGGATGAATTTTTGACAGGTAATTGCAATTCAGATCAGATGCAGACAGATTTAGTACCTAAAAGCTTCTAGTTTATTAAAATCACCATTGATTTATTTAGCATCCCTCCTTCCCTCCAAACTGTCTTGCATTTTAACACTCTTTGGGAATTAATAATTTAGCTATGATACCTATAATTTATAGAGTTGATTGAAATATAGATTTTTCTTGATTCTGCAAACAAAATCTTAAATAGGGAAGTGCTTGAAAATTAAGCAATATTCTTGTATTGCTACAAAACAAAAAAACATGGCATTTTAACAACTGTGTCATTAAACATTTCTGATCTGTTATGCAATGCTTCATCTAACAATTGATTAAACTTTTGTGAACATATAATACAGGCATTAGACACCATTTTCTTTTTCTTAGGAGGTTTTCAGGAAAAATGACTCTGAGGTGGAGATTTACATGTGGAAACTGTATGGAGGTGGTGGGCAGTTCCCAATGGATTAACTCCTAAGGAAAGAGAAGGAAGTGAGATGGAGTGGAGGTAGGAGTTGACAGGTGATCCAGCTGCAACAAATTTGAGTGGAGCCTACAGGGAGCCCTGATCTTGCAGGGTCTACATCATTCTCTCGTCTCCCATATAGACTAGTCAATGGATGTGAGACCCCTACTCTGTGAGGAAGACATGACTTTGTATGCTGCAGCTATACAGAGAGTCACTCAACCAAGAGCCATCAATCACACAGCTACCCTGCTAATGCAGTTGCCTAAGGAAGTGCTTAGTCCTAAAAATAAACCTGGGTAGTGCTGTAACCTGGGCACTAGTATACAGTGTTAGTATCAGTATATGGAGGTCTGCAAATAAATACTATTGATTATAATAGTAAAACTAACACTCATGCACCTGTTGTATTGCATCTGAAGTCATCTCTATGGTCATGTATAATCTTTTCAGTCACATCCCATACCATTTTTCTCCAGAGATAATCAATTTTCTTTTTTTTTTAACTTATTAATCATCTCCTATTGTCATACCAGTAGCAATTCTCTATGATGTCAATAGTTACAAAAATGATTGTGAAAGACCTGGGGCAATCTTTGGCACATGACTAAATTTTAATGAGATGTCAGCAGGAATATTATATGATACTTTTACTTAGATTCCTAAATCTGGACTGGCTTGAATGTAGACATAATGGCTTTGGTAGCTGTCTTGGACCAGGAGTATGAAGTACCAATGAAAAATACCTAGGATGTATGAATACCTAGGATGTATTATAAAATAAATAAAACACCTCCTAACAATGGAAAGCTCTGTACTAGAAGGCTTCATCGTTAAATTATGTGTGTGTGTGCGTGTGTGCGTATATGCTCAGTTGTGTTCAACTCTTTGTAAATTGATCTGTCCATGGAATTTTCAAGGCAAGAATACTGGAGTGGGTTGTCATGCTAAATTCTACCACACATTTGAAAAAGAATTAATGTCAATCTTTCTCGGACATGTCCCAAAAACTTAAGCAGAGGAAACACTTCCAAATGCGTTCTAAAAAATAAGCATTACTCTGATAGCGGGAATAAAGACCCTACAAGAAAAGAAAATTACAAGGTAGTATCACTGATAAACATTAATACAAAAATTATTTTAAAAATACTGACAAATCGAATTCATTAGCATATTTGAAGGGAAATACATTTAATAGGTGACAGTTTCCTGACGTCTTTTTCTACCCTCATTGTGGTCTTTTTCAGATGTTTATTTTCTAAGCTCTATGAACTCTGCTTTATTTCCCTTATTTTATAAGCCTTGTTTGCTTTTTTTTTTTCTCTTATTCATCCTCTTACAGTGTGGATCTGTACAGACTATTATTAATCTATATGTTGTTTGAGAACTGCCCTTGACTTAGGTTTCTGTGTAAAAATATTACAGCAGCCCATTCTCAGATGAGCTCACTTGTAGGAGGGCAGGTTGATGTCCAGTGCTCCTAACATAAACACCAGACCCGGAAGCCTTTCAACCTTGGCTTGACTGCCCCCACTTCTTGGCATGCTGATACTCTGAGTCAGTGAAATTGTGCAAAATTTCCAAAATATATGGGAATTATTAAAGTACTGAATCTATTCTATAGTGTTTATTTATCTAAAAAATAACATTATTGAAGCCTTTGTTCACCCCTTCTCAATCTTACTCTCTAGTCCCAATTCCACTTTGGAATTAACAGCCATACTGATTCATGGCTCATCATGCCTAGGTCATTTTCTATTTTATTAGGTATTTATCTATAGAATATGGGGGCATCCTTGGTGGTTCAGTGATAAAGAATCCACCACAGTGTAGGAGATGCAGGTTCAGTTCCTGTGTTGGGAAGATTCCCAGGTGAAGAAAATGGCAACCCACTCCAGTATTCTTTCCTGGGAAATCCTATCAATGGGGAGCCTAGTGGGTGACAGTCCACTGGGTGGCAAAAAGTCAAGACTAAGTTTAGAAAACAAAGATGATGGCATCTGGTCCCCTCACTTCATGGGAAATAGATGGGGAAACAGTGTCAGACTTTATTTTTCTGGGCTCCGAAATCACTGCAGATGGTGACTGCAGCCATGAAATTAAAAGACGCTGACTCCTTGGAAGGAAAGTTATGACCAACCTAGACAGCATATTCAAAAGCAGAGACATTACTTTGCCAACAAAGGTTAGGCTAATCAAGGCTATGGTTTTTCCTGTGGTCATGTATGGATGTGAGAGTTGGACTGTGAAGAAGGCTGAGTGCCGAAGAATTGATGCTTTTGAACTGTGGTGTTGGAGAAGACTCTTGAGAGTCCCTTGGACTGCAAGGAGATCCAACCAGTCCATTCTGAAGGAGATCAGCCCTGGGATTTCTTTGGAAGGAATGATGCTAAAGCTGAAACTCCAGTACTTTGGCCACCTCATGCGAAGAACTGACTCATTGGAAAAGACTCTGATGCTGGGAGGGATTGGGGGCAGGAGGAGAAAGGGATGACAGAAGATGAGATGGCTGGATGGCATCACTGACTCGATGGACCTGAGTCTGAGTGAACTCCAGGAGTTGGTGATAGACAGGGAGGCCTGGCGTGTTGCGATTCATGGGGTCACAAAGAGTCAGACACAACTGAGCAACTGAACTGAACTGAACTGAAATTTAGAATTAGTAGCTAAACAAAACATCTGGATACTATATGGTTTGGGGTTTGCATGTTTTTAAAATTTATATACATGTTTCATACTATAGCTATCTATTATATGATATTTTTGCTGTATAAATCCAAGTTAATACATGGAGCCAAGTTTCATTACTTTAAAATACTATCTAGTGTGCTAAGTACATCCTTTATACTCATAATGAATGTTTTGCACAGCATTTACAGCAATGGCTTCTAGAGGTATAATGACTGAGTTTATATCCTGGCTCTACTATTAATTTTATGAATAACTTTAAGCATGCTACCTGTTGGGCTTCCCCAGTGGTTCAGAGGTAAAGCATCCACCTGCAACACAGGAGCTGCAGGAGATGAGAGTTCAGTCGGGAAGACACCCTGGAGGAGGGCATGGAAACCCACTCATATTCTTGTCTGAGTCCCATGGACATAGGAGCCTAGCATGCTATAGTCCAAGGGGTCACAAAGAGTCAGACACGACTGAAGCCACATTGCACCCATGTTGCTTGTTACCTCTGGGCCGCCCTCTTCTGAAAAATGCTACACAGTCTAAAACTAGTTGCTTTTTTGAAGATCAAGTTAACATTATATGCAATACTCTATGAAGTGTATGTCACAAAGCAAGCACTAAGAAATATATAGCTTAGTTCCAAAATTTTTGCTACTGTAAAAATTCTGATATGCATATTCTTATACATGTATCTTTGTGAAATTTAATCTGGCATATATATGGCATTTCTTAATTTAAACATAAAAATTATTAATAATTTATTAACTCTCTTATAGTAGATATATGACTGGTTTGCAGGTTGTAACTGTTATAAACAATGGGACTAGAAAATTTGTACAGGTCTTATTTTGGCATAAGAAATTGCTAGGGAGCACATGCTATTAGGGTTCATGCAACTATAGTTTTGTTAATATTACACAGTTGCTGTCTACAGTGGACATATAAGAATTATTATTTCTGCATATCACTATACAGGCTTAATTTAGATCACAATTTAATTTTTGACAATCTAATGACTATTAAACAATATGTCACATGTATTTGAATATTTTTCATGTAAAAGTACTCCTCTCTTCCACTAAGTGTTTCTTGACATATTTGGCCCATTTATCATTTGTTATAATTCATATTGGTTTGTTTGTGATGTCTCTATATTTGTGAAAGTTTCAAAAATCTATTATCCTTATCTGGAGATATATTTTCATCTGTTCTGTTGATGCACACAGATTTATATATATATATGGTTTTAAATTTATACATCTTATCTGTGTAGGTTGGCTGCTGGCACGTTGCTTAGGAATTCATTTAATGTTTGCAAGATTAAGAATATAATTTCTATATATTTTCTTCAAATAATTCAAAGCTTTGTTTTCACATGTAGAAGTTATTTCATTAGATCTGTGTGTCTGTGTATACTTCTGTTTGTGTGTTAAGAAATATGATTAGTTTTATTTACCCTTTTGAGTAAGAAATTATCCCATGATTGATTATATGATTAACTATCTTCCACTTTACATATATTGAACCTATGTTTTTACAGGTAGACATGTTTATAAACATAATATCCTCTTGGTTGACTATTTTGGCATAACATAGTGATCCCTTTGCTGTTTATGAAATTATATAGTTATATATTTTGTCTCATATTATTATGTGAGCTTTTTAAAATTTCTCTTTTGAAGGTATGTTTTCCCTCTCCGAAATAGGTAGCTTGTTATAATGGGATTTCCCTTGTCTTTTTATATATTGATGAACATCATTACTATGCCTTAATTGTCTGAATTTTCCTATTAGATTGGTGATTATTGGCTGTTAGCTTGAATTTGAGTTAAAGAATACCTGTTCCCTGTATGTGGATATGGTTTCTAATGTAGGGGACTATCTCCACTGATTGTAGGTGATGGAGCATAAAATGCTTCTTGGAAGGGTATAACTATAGTTTACCTGCAGAGAATGATTATGTGCATCCCATTGGGAATGGAATAATATCTACTTAACAGGAACTCAGCACTTCTTCATCCCCAGGGTGCATACTGAATGCTTTATGCTTGAAGTGAACACATCAGCTGTCTATGACTTGGCAGCAGAGCGTAGAGAGTCTGGGACTGTCAGATTCTGATTATTTTATATGAAAAACCCCCAGTTATTAGTTATCTCAGTCAGTTGTTTATGGTGTGCATAAACATTACTAAAATCTATAATTATTTCATTTACCATGTTAGGTCTAAGCACTATAATTGAGCAAATTTCCTTAAAGGAATGATTATGTCTACCTTGTTCAGAATTCTCCCTTCATTATTACTGTGCATGTTGTAAGAAGTCATTTAAAATATATTCTCCAGAAACACACCTTTAAAATCAATTTATGTACAAGTGAGATCAGAAGGTAGTGAGGAAAGTGGGCGAGAAGGGGGCCAAAGCCCAGCATGAGGATGATTTAAATTGAGGTTCCATGGAGTATAGCATCAGCCTGATTTTGCAAAAGAACTCTTCAATTTAGGTTAAGACTCAAAAACTTTTACCCACTGAAGCCAAAGAAATGCCTTTCACACTGCCCACTGAACAATTTCATTCTTTCATTTGATCTGTTAAATGTATGAAGATGGAAAATATATCCTGTATCCATAAGTCACAGAGACCTACCAAGTACTGTTCTTTCTTAGTGGTAGAAAATAAAAGTACAATAAATTGTCATTACATGGTATACCCAGTGGGTTAGTCTCGGTCTTCTGTGGCATAGAAACCAAAATGATATTAGAAGAACAAGAGATTTATTGGAAAAAATGCTGATGAGGAAAATATAGGGAAAGGGGAACTGGATGGGGCTATAAGTGTAGTAAGATTTAAGTGATGATTTGACTCCTGTGAAGAAGAATGAGAAGGAAAAGAAAGGAAAAGTGGATGAAACCACACCATAAACTTAATACCAGTTCAGTAACCAGATGCATAATATCCTAATATAAAATTACAGTAACATCATCTGGTATTATAACACCTAGTGCATCATTGGCAATTAGCAAGAAACAGTTATATAATACTTAAAGAGTGAAAATAACAGCAATCTTCTCTCTTTAAAAGGGAATTTAAAAGTTAAGTTCCATTTTATGGAAAAAAATGTTAAGAAAGCCAACAATGTAAATAAATAATCAATACATAATTTCAACCTATATTAATTATGAGTTAACTATGTCTAACTACAATTTTAAAAGAAACTCATTTAAGATGTTCAAAAATATAAATTAGAGACAATTAGTAGGACAGAGAAAAGCTTCATGAAATAAAGACAAGTAAAAATAACATAAGAACATATGTCTATGAAAAACATCTCATTGGACCCATTGAAAGATATAGATATATATCTATATATGTCTGTGTCTTTGTATATAACTATATTTGTATCTGTCTATATTTGTAAGTTTTACAAATTAAAGATACACTGTCTCATTACAAAGACAGTAGAGTGGATAAAACATACCACTAAAAGACACAAACACAAATGTGGAGAAATGTATACATTTCAAAGATCACATAGACAAAAATATAAAGGGTCAACATACAGGGAAGACAGCATAAGATCTTCTAATATAATTATCTTCATTGTGCAAATGAAAAGAAAACAGAGACTTTGAGCACTATACTTCCGGCCATAGAGCAAGAAAATGATCAGCATAGACTCCCAAGGGCAATGTTTTAACTATGACTCTCTATCAGATCTAATGCTTTTTTATCATTATCAAACTCTCAAAATAAAATATTAACTCTATATTTTAGTAAAAAGGAAACAAACATTTAGAAGACATCTGAGATACAAGAAACAATAGGGCACTCAATCCTAACATTAATTAATTGTAAAAGCAGTTATAAAATAGTTAGAATATTGAGAGTTAAATGTGACTCTAGCCAGAAGGAAAGCTATGACAAACCTAGACAGTGTATTAAAAAGCAGAGCTATCACTTTGCTGACAAAGGTCTGTATATCCAAAGCTATGATTTCTCCAGTAGTCATGTATGGGTGTGAGAGCTGGACCATACAGAAGGTTGAGCATTGAAGAATTCATGGTTTCGGATTGTGGTGCTGGAGAAGACTCTTGAGAGTCCCTTGGACTGCAAGGAGATCAAACCAGTCATTCTAAAGGAAATCAACCCTGAATATTCATTGGAAGGACTGATGCTGAAGCTGAAGCTCCATAACTTTGGCCTCCTGATGCAAAAAGCCAACTCACTGAAAAAGACTCTGATGCCAGGAAAGAGTGAAGGCAAAAGAAGAATGGGGCAGCAGAGGATGAGATGGTTGGATAGCATCACTGACGAAATGGAAATGAATTTGAACAAACTCCAGGAGATAGTACAGAACAGAGGAGTCTGCATTCTTCAGTTCATGTGGTCATAAAGAGTCAGACATGAAATAGCAACTAACAACAACAGTATTTGCTTTAAACTTTAAGGATAAAAGAAAAAAGAGGAATGCAATCAATGACTCCAAAATAGTAATAAAAAAAATAGTGAAATGGTAAGTATTTTAATCCAATAGACATTAGGAAGGGAGAAAATATAAAGAGACATTTTAAGTGATTTTAAACAAAAAATATAAACATTGGTAGAAGTTTCTTCTCTGCCTATCTCTTAATTTTTAATACTTATGCTTTTATTTTTAAGTTCCTTGGTTAAATATTTTGACTTTACATAATGGATTTAAATATGTTTTTAATTTACTTTAACAAATCTACATAACTTGTATTAATTTCTAAGTAAAAAAAAATGAGATTATGGCACTAGTATTCCTTGCTGCCTCTAACTTCCAAGTGTTAATTCTCAAAATGCTATTTTTCTACTTATATGCTTTGCAACACTTATATTTTTAGACCATTGTTTATATATAATTTTATATGTAGTACTTGATACTTTTATTAAAGTTGCTTTATTCTATTAAATGGCTACATTTTATCATGAAGTATTTTTTGTTTTTTATAAATAATTTTAGGTGCTATGTTCCCTGAATTCTTACCTCTTTGAAACTATTTGCTCTATTTATATCTTAAAGTCAGTAAGATATGGTAGGGCTTCCCTGGTGACTCAGTGGTAAGGAATCTGCCTGTCAATGCAGGAGATGCATGTTTGATCACTGTGTTGGGAAGATACCCTGGAGAAGGAAATGGCAACCCACTCCAGTTTTTTGTCTGGGAAATCCCATGGACAGAGGAACCCGGTGAGCTACATCCATGGGGTTGCAGAACTATTGGACATAACTTAGTGACTAAAGAACAACAACATGATATGGTATAAAATTGTGCACTTTATTCTTTATGAATGTTGGTAAATATTTCTCTGTCTTTATCTGCAATTGAATGATGTTGTTGTACAGGAAAAAGTGTCAATTTGATTTTCCTCACCACTGACTGAGAGGTAGCTAGATTTATTCCTTTGTCTGAACCTCATTTTCCCCAGATGCCTTGAGCATACAAGTCAGAAACTACTGAGTGAAACAAGCAAAATGAAAAAAAGAATTCATACTGTATAATTCCTCATACAGAAAGTCAACCATAGGCTAAAGAAACTGATAGTTGGATGTCAGGATAGTCATTACCCTTGCTAGTGTAATGAATCCAAGAAGGTAAGAAAGGTTTGGGAAAAAACAGCTTCTATTTCAATGTTCCACGAGGTTACTAGGAATGTCTGCTGCTCTGATTTGAATGCTGATTACATGCTGGTTACATAAGGTTCATTTGATTAAAATACATGGAGCTTTTTCATTATAAATTTAATATTTTCAAAATGAATGTTGTGTATTCACCAAGTCATGTCCAACTCTATGGCTTCTAACATGAATTTTTATCAAAGTGGCCTTAACTAGCCAAGGCAAGTTTTATCTGCAATCTCTGTATTCAGTATCTTTTTATGGAAGTATGATTTCTTCTTTTTAAAGTATAATAATTAGGTTTTATGAGGAATGCAAACCCAAACAGTTAGAATATTAGCTCCTGACAACAAAATACCATTGAAGAATAAAATAAAAGTCCCAATCTTTAAATATTCAAATTTTGCAGACAGAAAGCATGTGCTGTCTCAATAGACAGAGTATTACATGAGGGACAGTTCCTTAATGCAGATGAGACAATCTGTCTTCACAAGGAATGTTCTCTTTGGGGAAAAAATAGGTTCCATTTCAACACTCCACAAGTGATAAGTGAAGCATTTCAAAAATAGAAGCTCCTAGATGTGTTGATGAGACAATATGTCATTGCAAAAAAAAAAAAAAAAAAATCTGCTTGAAAAGGCTAAATTTCTCCCTGTCCCCACATGCCAGTTATTTAAATTTCTACAGCTGTGTAGAGCTAGCAAACCTTATGGTAGAGAAAAAGGAAGAAGAGGTGTTCATTCTTATCCAGTTACTGATATTTAGTGAAAAATATGCATTTCTAAAACTGCATTGAATATTTCTCATATAATAATATAAATCACACTTCATAAAGATGTGTGGGTCTTAGATTATTTAAAGGAAAAAGATTTAAGTCACTGTGCACAGATGTGCAAAACATAGATCTTGTGATCTTCACCTTGGTGAGACTATAAAGATATCAGACTTGGAGTCAAGGAACCTGAACACAGTTACAGTTCTTTTTGTTTGTTTTGTTTTGCCTATGTAGTATATGGCAGAATTCTTGAACTGTCTTGTTAGTTTTCTTATTTAGGAATATTGGGAAGTTAAGTGTAAATTCTGCTTAAGCTTCATCTAGCTCTGAAAATTTCTGATCCTATGATATGCAAAAATTTTCTACGATAACCTCCTTTCTGTTTAAGGAAGTCTACCAGTCAGAGAGTTTTGCCTGTGCTGCTCCCATTAATTTAAATGCCCTGCTTATACTCTTGATGTGATTAGAGTCTAGTTAAACTTCATGTGTCACATCTGTATGGAAGTATTCCTTCAATGTAAAATAGAGAGCCAACAGGAATTTGCTGTATGGCTCAGGAAACTCAAACAGGGGCTCTGTATCAAATTAGAGGAGTGGGATGGGGAGGGAGATGGGAGGGAGGTTCAAAAGGGAGGGGATATATGTATACATATGGATGGTTCACATTGAGGTTTGACAGAAAACAACAAAATTCTGTAAATCAATTATCCTTCAATAGAAAATAAATTTTTAAAAATTATTGATGATCAATTTTATTAACATAAGTTTCCATTGTGTTTCAGTTCAGTTCAGTTCAGTAGCTCATTTGTGTGGACTCTTTGGGACCCCATGAATTGCAGCACGCCAGGTCTCCCTGTCCATCACCAACTCCCAGAGTTCACTCAAACTCATGTCCATCCAGTCGGTGATGCCATCCAGCCATCTCATCCTCTGTGGTCCCCTTCTCCTCCTGCCCCCAATCCCTCCCAGCATCAGGGTCTTTTCCAACGAGTCAACTCTTTGCATGAGGTGGCCAAAGTACTGGAGTTTCAGCTTTAGCATCATTCCCTCCAAAGAACACCCAGGACTGATCTCCTTTAGAATGGACTGGTTGAATCTCCTTGCAGTTATATGCATATAAAAACTGCTTACAAAATAAAACAGGTTCCAAATGAAAATATTAGAATAAAACCTGTGGCCATATGAGGAGGAACATGGAGTTTCCAATAAAATGTCATTGGGCAAAAATATCTATTTCTATTCTCTCCATTTTGCCTAGGAAACACTGAATAAATCTGGACTGTGCTTCATTACTGACATTTGAAGAGGTGAAATAAATACTTTAGCCTTTTGGATTTTTCCTCAGACAGAGTTTTTATTTTTTATTTTTCCAGCTCTGCATGTTATCATACTAAAAATCTGTTTAGATAAAACTTTGGTCATAATATTTCCCCTTACATTCTCTCTTCGAGGGCTTCCCTAGTGGCTCAGAGGTTAAAGCATCTGCGTGCAATGTGGGAGACCTGGGTTCAATCCCTGGGTCGGGAAGATCCCCTGGAGGAGGAAATGGCAACCCACTCCAGTATTCTTGCCTGGAGAATCCCATGGATGGAGAAGCCTGGTGGGCTACAGTCCACGGGGTCACAAAGAGTCGGATACGACTGAGCAACTTCACTTTCACTTTACAGTCTCTACAATGTGCTCTGTTGGTATTTATTATTTATTTTGGTACAAAATTCCCAAACTAATCTTATATATTACTTTGTAATAACCTTTCACATGCCACAGATATTTCTATTTGTGAGTTCTTATGAGATCATATTTATTTGTGTATGTTTTTATATATCATTTCATGTAAATTGATTTTAATTGTTTTTCTTCTTTTTCTGCTTTGAATTGTTATTTTATTTTTTTGTATGTTATAAATTTGCTGACATACCTTCTTAATACTCAGATTAATCTTTTTTAGGGTTTTCTTTGTTTTTAATTAAATGATCAGATCCCTCACTCAATGCAATTTTAATAGCTTAAAGAAATAATCAGAAATGGCAGTACTGTGGACAACATTCTTCCCAAATTAAAAAAATAATAATAATGCAAATCAGTTACTATTCTTTCTTTGCTACTATGTTTCCTTGTTAATTTCTTTAAATATTAAAAAATATGGGTGATAAAATCTATCAGCTTGTGTTATCATCATGACATGTACATCTCTATTTGTACTCTTAAATCTCAAATGTGGAAAGTAGAACATGTCATTTAAATCACATAAAATGCCAGGCTTGAAATAAATAAATATGTCACTTTTTTCATGAGACAATGATTTACTCCTGATTTTAAAGATGTTTAACAAATCAATAGCTTTCTTATTTCTACTGTCACCTGGAGGTGCTACATTAATATCGCTGTCATTGTTTTACTTGTCCTGACACCTCAGAGCTAATGCAGAAAAATAACCTGTTTCTTGTCTAACGTATTACTGCTTGTGTGCAGTCACCCATTAGAGATCAATACATTGATACAACAATGTCTCTATTTATTTCTGCTACTTAGGTACATATAAAAACAATGGTTCACTTGAATATCTGCAGATAAAAGTTCCCTGAAGTTTTGATGAAAAAGCATGTGAGGAGTTTAACATACTTCCTTTGTGAACTTGGTTAAATCAATATTTTGCAGTATCAGTTGCTTCATAATTTCTTATATTCTAAATTCTCTTATATTTTAGGTTTCCATTCCTATAAAAATATCTACTATTACATGTATGATAATTTTAAAATTCAACTATTCAAAATTAGGTGAAAGCATTGTCAAAATTCAAATTTTGCATAATAAAGGAACCTGAAAGATACAAAGCCATATAATTATTAAATCAGTTCCATTTTACATTAGCTTAATTAATCTTTAAAGTATACTAAAAACTCATAATCCAGTTTTCAAATTTCATTGAAGTATTAGGCTCTCAAAAAATCTGTATTTAGTTTGATATCAATGTATTTGTTTAAAATGTAGTTAACTCAAGCTTATTTTAATGTGTTTAGACTTATTAGTCAGTTGCTTATTTGTTTGGCAATTTTGATAACAGAATATTAAAACTGAGTTAATTTATTAATACATATTTCTAATCTGGGCTTCCCAAGTGGCTCAGTGGTAAAGAATCTGCCTGCCAATGTCTCTTGCAGATGTAAGAGACACATTAGCACATTTCTAATCCAGATTAGTAAAAATGACAATTTGTGGCAAAATTAGCATCTTTCCAAACACATAATTCCACATATTTCAGAATTAATAATTGAAATGTCAGGGTGTTAGGTTGTGGTCACTCCATAGATTACTGAAAATTTGGGAACATACTCATTTTCTGCCTCTCATCCTTTCAATCAAATCACAAAAGGCTTTGATAAACTGTCACAAACTTTTATTCATTAAATTATACTTTTCATAATTAACCATATTCATCTTCAGAGTCATGGCTTCTTGATTTTCAATTTGTGCCTATTAACTATAGTAGAAGAACAGTCATTAAACAAACATTTGCTGAGTAAATGAATACATATTTATTATGTGTCAGAACTATACTGGGAATTTTGAAAAACATCATGTCATATAATCTCATAATAATTCCATGATTGAAATAGGATTACTTGTTCTACTGATCTCCTGAAAGTGAAAGTGTTAATTGCTCAGTTGCATCTGGGTCTTTGGGATCCATGGACTGTTGCCTGTTAGGCTTCTCTGTCCCCAAAATTCTCCAGGCAAGAATACTAGAGTGGGTAGCCATTCCCTTCCCCAGGAGATCTTCCCAACCCAGGGATCAAACCCAGGTCTCCTGCACTGCAGGCAGATTCTTTACTACTGAGCCACCAGAGAAGCCTCTATTGACCTAATGAGACAGCAAAAAAATTTTCAAGGTTCATACAATGTTAGAGCTGGGATTTACACTTTAAATGTTCTGACTCTAGAGTCAGTGATCTTTGTTTCCATATAATAACACATCTGAACTGTTGCCCTACCTTCATATTTTATTTAACATCACCCAGTAAAGTGTGTATATACTTACACACAATACAAACAGTATTTCTAAAGAATAGACACAATTAAAAATATTTTTTGAATTTAAAACATATATATTACCTAATTTTTGTATAAATTAGTTTGATTCAGGATAGCATATTTTTTGCATGGTAATAAAATTATTTAGTATAGGAATGTATCCAATACTATTTCTTTCATATTTCAGTAATTGACATTTTTCTAACTAGAATAAAACTACCAAATGTTACTAAAAATGAAAAGAGAAGCAGAGATCTTTACAAAACATCAAATCAAATACAATAATATTTAAAAGGATAAGATATAGTGACTATGTGAAGTTTGTTTCAAGATTAGGAAACTAGTTTAACATTAATGAATAAATAAATGCAACTTGTGAGGTTAGTAGACTGTATGAGAAAAATCATAAGATGCATAGAAAGTAGTCAGCAAAATTGAAAACCTATTTGTGATTGCTGCTGCTGCTAAGTCGCTTCAGTCATGTCCGACTCTGTGTGACCCCACAGACGGCTGCCCACCAGGCTCCCCCATCCCTGGGATTCTCCAGGCAAGAACACTGGAGTGGGTTGCCATTTCCTTCTCCAGTGCATGAAAATGAAAAGTGACAGTGAAGTCGTTCAGTCATGTCCGACTCTTTGCGACCCCATGGACTGCAGCCTACCAGATTCCTCCATTCATGGGACTCTCCAGGCAAGAGTACTGGAGTAGGGTGCCATTGCCTTCTCCAATTTGTGATGAAAAACCCCCAAAATTCTAGAATAGAACTCCCTTACCATAAAAATAGGCTATGAAGATGGAAGCATTAGATACTCAGTCGTGTGCAACTCTTTGCAATCCCATAGCCTGTAACCCAACAGGCTCTCTGTCCATGGAATTCTCCAGGCAAGAATATTGGAGTGGGTTGCCATTTCCTTTTCCAGGGGATCTTCCTGACCCAGGGATCAAACCCGAGTCTCCTGCATTGCAGGCATATTCTTTACCTTTTAAGCTACTTGGTGAGGCCCTAAAACAGGCTATAAACAGAACTTATAGGTATGTGATACAGAATGGTGAGAGACCACTGTTTCAGCTGCTGCTGTGTCTTCCAACTCTTTGCAACTACAAGGACTGTAGGCCACCAAGCTCCTCTGCCCATGGGATCTTCCAGGCAAAAATACTGGAGTGGATTACCATTTCCTTCTCCAGGGGATCTTCCTGACCCAGGGATTGAAAACTCATTTCCTGCTTGGCAGGCAGATTCTTTACCACTGAGCCACCAGGAAATACTGAGAGACTACTACTTTCCCTCTAAGATCAGGACCAAGGAAAGGATGTGTTCATCTCCGACTTCTGTTCAACACCATATTAGAAGATCTAACTTCCCTTAGGGCAATAAAGGAAGAGAAAGAAAGAAAAGGATGCCGATAGGAAAGAAAATTGTGTTCATCTTCAGATGAAATGATTTTCAATACATTTTCAGTGATCTAGAGTAGAAAATGTCAAAGAACAGACAAAAAGCAAACAAACAAAAAAAGCAAGTCTCTAAGTAGTAAGCTTATTTGGCAAGGTTGCAGAATATAATGTTAATGTGCAAAAATGAATTGGTTTCCTATACCCAAGCAATAAACTACTGAATCTGCAACTTTAAAAAATAACATTCCAAATAGCACTACAATCATGAAGCATTTGTGTACAAACCTAAGAAGTATGCATAGAAACTATACATGGAAAACTACAAATTACTGGAAAAAATATAAAGATCTAAATTAATGGAGGTGTATTTTGCATAGATTGGAAACATAAAGTTGGAAGCCTTGGTATTGTTAGATGTTAATTTCTCCCAAATTGATCTATTAATTCAAGACAATTTCAATCAAAATATCAGGAGAATATTTTGTGGATATAAACAGACTGTAAGATGTATTTGGAAAAACAAAGGACACAATATAGTCAGTATTACATAAAAGAAGAAACAAATTGAGAACTTCCTATCCAATTTCAAGACTACAGAACAATTGAAATCGAAAGCACATGATGATGGTAAGATACTAAAAAAGAGGTCAATAAAACATGATCGAGTGCCCAGATATAGACCTACATAAACACAGTCAACTGATTTTTGACAAAAGACAAAGGGATTCAACTGAGAAAGGAGAGTTTTCAGCAGATAGAGCTAGGACAACTGGATGCCTATATATAACAATTGAACTTAGATACAGGCCTCTCACCTTATATAAAAACTAACTTAAACTGTGTTATAGTCCAAAACTCAAAATGTAAAACCATAAGCTTCTGGACAAAAGCACTGAAGAAAATATGCATGACTTTTGGCTGGCTAGTGAGGTTTTGTACAACACCAAAAATATTATCCAAGAAGGAAAATGTGATAAGTTGAACTTCATTAAAATTAAAATTGAATTAGGCCTTCTTTGGGCTTCCCTTGTGGCTCAGATGGTAAAGAATCTGCCTGCAATGTGGGTAACCCAGGTTCAATCCCTAGTTAAGGAAGATCCCTTGGAGAAGGGGCCTTCTGAAGATCATTCCTTCATTCTTGAGGGTCTAGACAAATAACATTTTTACCAGAATTGGGTTGCTGTAGTTTTCCACTGACTTTAACCATAGTGAAAATAAGAGTGTTAGTTTCTCAGTCGCGTCCAACTCTGCAACCCCATAGCCTGCCAGGCTCCTCTGTCCATGGAATTCTCCAGGCAAGAATACTGGAGTGGGTAGTCATTCCCTCCTCCAGGGGATCTTACAACCAAGGGGTTAAGCATGGGTATCCTACATTGCAGACAGATTCTTTATCATCTGAGCCACCAGGGAACATAAAGTAATAGTAAGATACACTGCTGCAGCTGCTGCTAAGTCAAGTCAGTCGTGTCCAACTCTGTGTGACCCCATAGATGGCAGCCCACCAGGCTCCCCTGTCCCTGGGATTCTCCAGGCAAGAACACTGGAGTAGGTTGCCATTTCCTTCTCCAGTGCATGAAAGTGAAAAGTGAAAGTGAAGTTGCTCAGTTGTGTCTGACTCTTAGCGACCCCATGGACTGCAGCCTACCAGGCTCCTCCATACATGGGATTTCCCAGGCAACACTCTAGGGGATTTCAAATAACACAGGTATACTCTTCCTTACCTTCACTGTGGAGTAGCAGCCCAATTACCACTTGGAAGGCAACATTAATTATACAGATTTTTGCAAACTTATCTAGAGGCATGTGGTATCTAATATTGCCTTGTAGTAGCCGTAACTTTCAGTTTATTGAAATAATTGGTATGTTTCTTCATGTAGATATTTCTCCCTTTGGGACTAAGACCTTTATGCCAGTTGAGCATAAGGTCACAGTGACAGAAAGCAAAAATTTTGGTAGTGAGTTATTATGCATAAGAGAGAATGATGGCACTTTTATTCTCACACTGAACCTCTGTATCTTGGCTATGGAAGAAACAGTATCATATATTGGACTCTACTTGAGAAACTATATAGCCTTCTGATAAAACTGCCCCAGCCTTGCAAGACGTTGCCCCTTAGCTACCAGTGTAACTGAGTCTTCAAACAACTATCAAGCCAGTTGCTTAAGGATAATGGGTTACATGGTAAGACCAATGAATTCCATGAGTATGGGTCCATTCCCATACTTCATTACCTTTGAGGTGAGGTTTTCATTAAAAGCCAGGCTGTGTAGTATATTAGTATATAAGATATTGTGTAATCCCATGTATAGCAGTTTTGGTAGAGGTATTGCAAGTAAGAAAGGCAAATCTATATCCAGAGTAAATATCTATTCCATTAAGAACAAAAGACCTCCTGTGACAGAAGCAATCCAATGTAATCAACTTGCCACTAGCTAACAGGGTGATTATCCTGGCAAATAGTGTCAAATCAAGAACTGTGTTGATTTCTGCTGTTGGAATATTGGACTTCATCAGTAACTGTGGACAGGCACACATAAGTCTAGTTCCTGAGCCTATGCATAACCTCCATCCCTGACACCATGCTCAACTTTGTCACATGAGCAATGACAAGTGTGCCTGGGGAAAGAACCCAAGGGTATCCACAGAACAAGTCATCCTATCTATTTTCTGATTAAAACCTTCCTCTGCTGAGCTTCAGTTCAGTCGCTCAGTCATGTCTTATTCTTTGTGATTCCACGGACTGCAGGACACCAGGCTTCCCTGTCCATAACCAACTCCTGGAGCCTACTCAAATTCATATCCATACAGTCAGTGATGCCATAAAACCATCTGATCCACTGTCATCCCCTTCTCATCCTGCCTTCAATCTTTCTGAGCATCAGGGTCTTTTCAAATGAGTCAGTTCTTCACATCAGGTGGCCAAAGTATTGGAGTTTCAGCTTTAGTATCAGTCCTTCCAATGAACACCCAGGATTGATCTCCTTTAGGATGGATTGGTTGGACCTCCTTGCAGTCCAAGGGACTCTCAAAAGTCTTCTCTAACACCACAGTTCAAAAGCATCAATTCTTTGGTGCTCAGCTTTCTTTAAGTCCAACTCTCACATCCATACATGATTACTGGAAAAAACATAGATTTGACTAGATGGACCTTGTTGGTAAAGTAATGTCTCTGCTTTTTAATATGCTGTCTAGGTTTCTCATAGCTTTTCTTCCAAGGAGCAAGCATCTTTAATTCCATGGATGCAGTCACCACCTGCAGTGATTTTGGAGCCCCCAAAATAAAGTCTGTCACTTTTTCCATTGTTTTCCCTATATATTTGCCCATGAAGTGGTGGGACTTGATGCCATGATCTTAGCTTTCTGAATGTTGAGTTTTTGTTTTTTTTTTTAAACTTTACATAACTGTATGAATGTTGACTTTTAAGCCAACTTTTTCACTCTCCTCTTTCACTTTCATCAAGAGGCTTTTTAGTTCTTATTCACTTTCTGCCATAAGGGGGGTGTCATCTGCATATCTGAAGTTATTGATATTTCTTCTGGTAATTTTGATTACAGCTTGTGCTTCATCCAGCCCAGCATTTCTCATGATGTACTCTGCATATAAGTTAAATATGCAGGGTGACAATATTCATTTCCTGATTTGGAACCAGTCTGTTTTTCCATGTCCAATTCTAACTGTTTCTTCTTCACCTGCATACAGATTTCTCTGGAGCCAGGGAAGGTGGTCTGGTATTACCATATCTTTCAGAATTTTCCAGTTTATTGTGATCCACACAGTCAAAGGATTTGACATAGTCAATGAAGCAAAAATAGATGCTTTTCTGGAACTCTCTTGCTTTTTCAATGATCCAACAGATGTTGGCAATTTGATTTCTGGTTTCTCTGGCTCTTCTAAATCCAGGTTGGACATCTGGAAGTTCATGGTTCATACTGTTGAGCCTGTCCTAGAGCATTTTTGAGAATTACTTAGCTAGTGTGTGAGATGAGGGCAATTGTGCAATAGTTTGAGCATTCTTTGGCATAGCCTTTCTTTGGGATTGGAATGCAAACAGATCTTTTCCAGCCCTTGGTTGGGTATGCCAGATTTGCTGGCATATTGAGTGTAGCATTTTCACAGCATCATCTTTTAGGATTTGAAAGCGTTCAAATGGAATTCTGTCACCTCCACTAGCTTTGTTCATAGTGATGCTTCCTAAGACTCACTTGACACCGCATCCTAGGATGTCTGTCTCTAGGTGAGTGATCATGCCATTGTGGTTATCTGGGTCATCTGGGTTTTCTGTATAGTTCTTCTGTGTATTTTTTTTATCGTTTCTTAATATTTTCTGCTTCTGTTAGGTCCATACTATTTCTGTCCTTTATTGGGCCCGTCTTTGCATGAAATATTCCCTTGATATCTCTGATTTTCTTGATGAGATCTCTAGTCTTCTCTATTCTACTATTTTCCTCTATTTCTTTGCATTGATCATGGAAGAAGGCTTTCTTATCTCTCCTTGCTGTTCTTTGGAACTCTGCATTCAAATGGGTATATCTTTCCTTTTCTCCTTTCCTTTTTGCTTCCCTTCTTTTCACAGCTATTTGAAAGGCCTCCTCAGACAACCATTTTCCTTTTTTGCATTTCTTTTTCTTGGGGATGTTCTTGATCCTTGCCTACTGTTCAATGTCATGAACCTCTGGCCTTAGTTATTCAGGCATTCTCTGTCAGATCTAACCCCTTGAAGCTATTTGTCCTTTCCACTGTATAATTGTAACGGATTTGATTTAGGTTATACCTGGGAGGAGCTACCCCACACCCCTAAGCCAGAGGCCAAGGGCAGCGGTGGGGAGGACCAACCCCACATCCAAGGAGCCGTGGCTGCATGGGCGCAGGAGGGCCTAGAGGAGCTATCCCACATTGAAGGTCAGGAAGGACGGCGGTAAGGAGATACCCCTCGTCCAAGGTAAGGAGCAATGGCTGAGCTTTGCTGGAGCAGCCGTGAAGAGATACCCCATGCCCAAGGTAAGAGAAACCCAAGTAAGATGGTAGGCGTTGCAAGAGGGCATCCGAGGGCAAACACACTGAAACCATACTCACAGAAAACTAGTCAATCTAATCACACTAGGACCACAGCCTTGTCTAACTCAATGAGCACCAAAGAATTGATGCTTTTGAACTGTGGTGTTGGAGAAGACTCTTGAGAGTCCCTTGGACTGCAAGGAGATCCAACCAATCCATTCTGAAGGAGATCAGTCCTGGGATTTCTTTGGAAGGAATGATGCTAAAGCTGAAACTCCAGTACTTTAGCCACCTCATGTGAAGAGTTGACTCATTGGAAAAGACTCTGATGCTGGGAGGGATTGGGGGCAGGAGGAGAAGGTGACGACAGAGGATGAGATGCCTGGATGGCATCACTGACTCGATGGACGTGAGTTTGAGTGAACTCTGGGAGTTGGTGATGGACAGGGAGGCCTGGCGTGCTGTGATTCATGGGGTCGCAAAGAGTCGGACACGACTGAGCTGATCTGATACCTGAATGGTTTAGTGGTTTTTTGTACTTTACTCAATTGCAGTATGAGTTTGGCAATAAGGAGTTCATGATCTGAGACACAGTCAGCTCCCCGTCTTGTTTTTGCTGACTGTATAGAACTTCTCCATCTTTGGCTGCAAAGGATATAATCAGTCTGAGTTCAGTTTTGACCATCTGGTGATGTGAGTGTACAGAGTCTTCTCTTGTGTTGTTAGAAGAGGGGGACCAGTACATTTTCTTGGAAAAACTCTGTTAGCCTTTGACCTGCTTCGTTTTATACTCCAAGACCAAATTTGCCTGTTACTCCAGGTATCACTTGACTTCCTACTTTTGCATTTCAGTCCTCTAGAATGAAAAGGACATCATTTTTGGGTGTTATAGAAGGTCTTGTAGGTCTTCATAGAACCATTCAACTTCAGCTTCATCAGCATAACTGATCGGGGCATAGAGTTGGATTACTGTGATATTGAATGGTTTGCCTTGGAAATGAACAGAGATCATTCTGTTGTTTTTGAGATTGCATCCAAGTACTGCATTTGAGCTTACCTACTGTTGAACAATGAGAGGGGACAAAACATTTTCTTTTGCCACTTAGAGAGGTCTACTTATACAACTATTCCTCAGAATTATTTGTCACCAAATATTCAGTCACATTCCTTCCAAGTCTCTGACCATACAGTTGAAACAGTGATCACAGTCCATGAAATGGTATTTAATCACACATCTGCCATTTTTCCCTTCAGGCAAAGTAAACTGTCTATATGTTTATCATCTCTGACATTGTAGTTTTCATGTTTAGATGTTTGATTGGTTTGATTCTAACTACATTATGAAGGTAAAGCAAGCAGAATGTATTGATGAGTTCAATATGGTGTAAGAGAAAAGTCAATGGTGTATATTTTTTTAACAGAGATAGTGAAGCAGATAAAAGGGAAGCCTTTTGCAAAAAACTCTTTTTTTTTTTTTAATTAGAAGACTGATAATCATCGTTAGACCTTTTTTTTTTTTTTTCCAGGTATCACTCAGAGAATCAAACATCAAGAAAGTTCTAAAGAAAATGTTTGAGCTTGGAATAATTATAATAACATGGGCATACAGTGTTTAAAGTCTTGAGCTGGAATAACATCATCAAGTGATTAAATATACATTAAAAAGAGCAGCAGAGACTTAATACTTATGTTGACAAGAAGAGGAGAAAATAGTACAGGAGACTGTAAAAGAGTAGAGTCTGTGGTAAGAAGAAACCGAGAAAATGGTGGTATCTAATAAGCAAAGATAAAATATAATAGAGGGAGTGAATTGTCCTGCTACTTTCAGAAGTACCCTCAGGATTAAAATTTTGCCACTGCATTTGGCAATGTACAAGTTAATTATCACCTTAGCTTTAGAGTTTCTGTTCATTAGTTGTAAGGAAAGCCTGTTTAGAGTAGACCTCAGAAAAAAATGGGTGAAAAGGAATTGGAGGCAATGCCTATAGCAAAGATATTTGAATTTTGTAACATAAGGGCCAAAGAAATAGAGTTGTACGTAAAGAGCAGATAGTGTCAAGAGTAGTTTAAGATTATGAGAGAAAAGAAAAAAAAAAAAAAGAAACATTAATCCTGATACAAATGCTCTAGTAGACATGAAACACACAAAGTAACAACAACCTGATGACAGAGGAGACAAAGATGGTAAATTTTGGTATGCCAAATTGATTAGATAAGAAGTGGAATTGTATGTCTACATGGAAACCCTTCCTTGACTACTCTAAAGCCTTTGTGTGAATCACACCAAAATGTGGAAAATTTTTCAAGAGATGGGAATACCAGATCACCTTACTTGCCACCTGTGAAACCTCTATGCAGGTCAAGAAGGAGCAATAAGAACTAGACATGGAACAAAAGACTGACTCAAAATTGGGAAAAGAGTATGTCAAGGCTGTATATTGTCACCCTGCTTATTTAACTTATACTCAGATTACATCATGAGAAACTCTGGGCTGGATGAAGCACAAGCTGGAATCCAGATTGTCAGAAGAAATATCAATAACCTTAGACATGCAGATGACACCACCCTTAGGACAAAAATCAAAGAGAAACTAAAGAACCTCTTGATGAGTGTGAAAGAGGAGAGTGAAAACACTGCCTTAAAACTCAACATTCAAAAAACTAAGATCATGGCATCTGGTATCATCACTTTCTGGCAAATAGATGGGGAAACAAAGAAAACAGTGACGGAATTTATTTTCTTGGGCTCCAAAATCACTGTAGATGGTGACTGCAGCTATGAAATGAAAAGATGCTTCCTCCTTGGAAGGAAAGCTATGACAAACCTAGATAGCATATTAAAAAGTAGAGACATCATTCTGCCAACAAAGGTCCACATAGGCAAAGCAAAGTTTTTTACATTAGTCATGTGTGGCTTTAAGAGTTGAATCATAAAGAAGGCTGAGCACTGAAGAATTGATGCTTTCAATTTGTGGTGTTGGAGAAGACTCTCGAGAGTCCCTTGGACTGCAAGGAGATCCAATCAGTCAATCCTAATGGAAATCAATCCTGATTATTCATTGGAAGGACTGATGCTGAAGCTGAAGTTCCAAGACTTTGGCCACCTGATGCAAAGAACTGACTCATTGGAAAAGACCCTGATGCTGGGAAAGATTGAAGGCAGAAGGACAAGAGGACAGCAGAGGATGAGATGGTTAGATGCATTCACCAACTTAGTGGACATGAGTTTAAGCAATCATCTCTGAGATGGTGAAAAACAGAGAAGCCTGGCGTCCTGCAGTCCATGGGGTCACAAAGAATCAGACACAATTGAGCAAATTAACAACAACAAAAACACAAACCCTGTACAGGGGAATGGTGGAAAATATTGCCATACATTTAAGAGAAAATAAGTGGTCTATATTTGTTCTTCTTTATTATAAAGGCCTATCCACTCCAGTATTATTGCCTGGAAAATCCCAGGGACAAGAGGAGCCTGGTGGGCTACAGATCATAGGGTTGCAAAAGAGTCAGACAAAACTTAGTGACTACAAAACAACAACAACAACATTATTAAACTGTAGCCTTAAATATTTTAACACTATGTTGCCACATTTACATTTATCCTTTATCACAATATTGTGTGAACTATTATTTTGTCACAGATTATATTATGCTTTATAAAGATATTTTTTCTGTCTTTTTTAAAATTCCCTTATTTTACGATATTGAAGTCTGTAACTTAGCTTTCTTTTAGGTCACATGTCCCTGTTATATCTTGTTCATTCCTTCATATTTGAACCCCTCTAAATCTTTTAAGGGTTTCCCTCGTGGTTCAAGTGGTAAATAATTTTCCTGCAATGATGAGACCCAGGTTCGATCCCTGGGTGAAGAAGATCCCCTGGAGAAGGGAATGGCTACACACTACAGTATTCTTGCTACAGTCCCACAGACAGAGGAGCCTGGCAGGCCACAGTCCATGGGGTTGCTAAGTGACTAACATACACAAATCTTTTAAGTTTAAATGATTCTTTATTGCTGCAGTAACTTTTTTTTTAAATTTATTTATTTTAATTGGAGGCTAATTACTTTACAATATTGTATTGGTTCTGCCACACATCAACATGCAGTAATTTCTTAAATCATCAATCTGAGATTTCTGTTTGTTTTAATTACTGAGTTTTATCACATCAATATTTATTATGCAGTGCAGTGCTAAGTTGCTTCAGTCATGTCATACTCTTTGCCACCCCATGGACTGTAGTCCATCAGGCCTCTCTGTCCAGGGATTCTCCAGGCAAGAATATTGGAGTCGGTTGCCATGCCCTTCTCCAGCGAATCTTCTTGACCCAGAGATGGATACTGCTCAGGGATCAAACCTGTGTCTCTCATTGCCAGCATTGCAGGAGGACTAAACAGCTGAGCCACTGGGGAAACCCACACAAAACAATCTCTTTGAGCTATTTTGCAGATTCCAAAACCACCTCCAGGTGGTAGAAATTAAGGATTACCTACGGTTTGCTACCCACAATCACACAGACCCCAGACTATAATAGCCAAATAAAAATTATTTTCCTTGACTTTGTTTCAACATCTATTTCCATAATGATTCACATTATAGCCAAAGCAGTAACTCTGTAGAGTTCTACTCTGCTGCACACATAAAAACTGTCATGTAGATTTCTCACCTCAACACTCTGAGTTTCTCAATGAGTTAATCAACTCATTTGCTAATTAAGTAACTTAAATACTTTATTTTTTATGAAATTAATTGTTAAGCTATATAAACAAATGTGTTACTGATAATCATTTTCCAAACCTGTTTTTGTTTTTAGTATAAAAAGGACTTAGACTAAATTGCAACTATATTTTTGTGACTCAATTCACCATTTATAACTTTGCTAGTAGTCAGGGGACTTCTACAATAAATAAAAGGATGAGCTATGTATCTCATATTATGGCTGTAAATTCTCACAAAGGCAACATTTCACTGCTATATGAGCTGAATACCAGAAAAGTTTCCATGTGATAAATTTATCAATGTCTAAACTCCCTGTTGAAATATGGCTGCTGTTGCCCTTAAAAATGTGCATCAGTCAATGCTACTGAGAACTTATCAGTGAACAATTTTTTAATTTATACTTGAGGTGTTGATTAAGCTTCAAAATTATTTAGTCTTCTCTGATTATTGTTGTTGTCAGAATCTGTTTGTCTACCAAGTTTTAGAAATAAGAACTTACACTTATACATCTTACTTGGTATATTATTTCAGTCATAATTGCTTTCTGTTTGAGTTTACTAACACTAAATAATCACTAAAAAAATTAATCAATAATTGTTAAATAGCCAATACATGACCCTCATATCAATTTGCTGTAGTTACTTGTAATCAGTGCTAAGATACACATTTCAATAGTTTGATGTGTAAAATAAATACTCTGCTTAAATATTCAAACTTTATAGGGAAAATTTATATAAGTGTACTGGAAATTGTTTGCAACAGACTCTAGAGTACATATCTGTGTACAGTACTGACTACTCTGACAGCTACATATTAAGAAAACAGAAATTTATAGATATACTTGACATTTTCAAACACAAGTATAGAAATGCTGGGATTGTTTCTGCTTTTACAAAGAGCTGATAAGAATGAGCCTCATGCTAATATAGTAACTTTTCCTGTGATTATTTGCATAGAGTAAAGATTTTGGAATAAACAAAAAAGGTATTAATATATCTGTCTGTATACATTATTTCATCTTGGAAAAACAAAATCTTGGATGGATATCATTGCTTTTACATAACAGAAAATACCAATATAAAATCCTTTATCATATATGCATCCAAATGTTAGATTAGATTTACCATTTTAGCATTACATAATTTTCTTCCACTTATTCAGAGCTTCTCCAGTGTAAAAATAACATTTTAGTAAATTGTTAATCTTCTGAAGGCTATATTATTTTTAGACCACTAATGTGTCATCCTATCTTTTTTTAAAACAAATACTTTAAGGATGAGCTAAATTCCAGTATGGTTCACTGAGTTATTTCCTATAAACTATATAAATTCACCATCAATTATTACTCAATAAAATAGCATGGTAACTATCCTGTGCTAACTAGTATTATTTTTGTTAAGAAACAAATGAGATTAAATTGTATATATTTAAAGAACAAGGTATGAGCAAAATGTTATATAAGAAATTGAAATTGAATTTCAATGAAATCTAAATACATTAAATTTGAAAGACATTTTTCCTATAATTCCATTGTATATACATGGAATCTAATTTTAAAAAAAATATTTAACATAGAAACAAACACAAAAACTAACTCTGACTCATGTTTCACATTTATTTTGTCTTATATCTTAAATACTTTTGTAGTCAAACTGAAATTTAAAAAAAAAATTGGTGTGGTCCTGAATATATTGTTCTTTTTTTATGGGGGGCGGGGGGGTGGAGGACGTATTAATTCTACAAGGTCTTGTAGGTCTTCAAATCAGCTTCTTCAGCATTAGTGGTTGGGGCATAGACTTTGATTATTGTGACATTGAATGATTTGCCTTGGAAACGAACAGAGATCACTCTATCATTTTTGATATTGCACCCAAGTACTGCATTTTGGACTCTTTGTTAACTATGAGGGCTACTCCATTTCTTCTAAGGGATTCTTGCCCACAGTAGTAAATATAATGGTCATCTGAAATAAATTTGCCCATTCCAGTCCATTTTAGTTCACTGATTCCTAAAAAGCCAATGGCCACTCTTCCCATCTCCTGTTTGACCACTTCCAACTTACCTTGATTTATGGACCTAACATTCCAGGTTCCTATGCAATATTGTTCTTTACATTATCAGACTTTACTTCCATCAGCAGTCACAACCACAACTGGGGAATTGTTTTCACTTTGGCTCTGTCTTTTCATTGTTTCTGGAGTTATTTCTCCACTCTTCTCCAGAAGCATATTGGGCACATACCGACCTGGGGAGTTCCTATTTCAGTGTCCTATCTTTTTGCTTTTTCATACTGTTCATGGGGTTCTCGAGGCAAGAATACTGAAGTGGTTTGCCATTGTCTTCTCCAGTGGACCACATTTTGTCAGAACTCTCCACCATGACCCTCTCATCTTGGGTGGCCCTACACAGCACGGCTCATAGTTTCATTGAGTTAAATAAGGCTTTGGTCTGTATGATCAGTTTGATTAGTTTTCTGTGATTGAGGTTTCCATTCTGTCTGCCTTCTGATGAATAAGGATAAGGGGTTTATGGAAGCTTTCTGATGGGAGAGACTGACTGTGGGGGAAACTGGTTCTTGTTCTGATATGCAGGGCCACGCTCAGTAAATCTTTAATCTTAGCCAACCTAAACACCATATTAAGAAGTAGAGACATTACTTTGCTGACAGGGATCTGTGTAGTCAAAGCTATGTTTTTTTTTTTAGTATTCATGTATAAATATGAGAGTTGGACCATAAAGAAAGCTGAGCGCTGAAGAATTGATGCTTTTGAGCTGTGTTGTTGGAGAAGACTCTCTAAAATCTCTTGGACTGCAAGGAAATCAAACCAGTCAATCCTAAAGGAAATCAGTCCTGAATATTCACTGGAAGAACTGATGCTGAAGCGGAAGCTCCAAGACTTTGGCCACCTGATGAGAAGAACTGATGAATTGGAAAAGACCCTGATTCTGGAAAAGATTGAGGGCAGGAGGAGAAGAGGGTGACAGAGGATAAGATGATTGGATGGCATCACTGACTCGATGGACATGAGTTTGAGCAAGCTCTGGGAGTTGGTGGTGGACAGGGAAGCCTGGCATGCTGCAGTCCATGGGATCGCAGAGTTGGACAAGACTGAGTGACTAAACTGACTGAATATACTGTTGTTGTTGTTCAGTTGCAATGCTGTATCCAACTTTTTGCAACCCCATGGGCTGTAGCACATCAGGCCTCCCTGTCCCTCACTATCTCCAGGAGTTTGCCTAAGTTCATTGAATTGGTGATTCTATCCAACCATCTCATCCTCTTTCACCCTCTTTTCCTACTGCCTTCAGTCTTTCACAGAATCAGGGTCTTTTCCAATGAGTGGGCTCTTCACATCAGGTGGCCAAAGTATTGGAGCCTCAGCTTCAGTATATGTGCTTCCACTGAGTGTTCAGAGTTGATTTCCTTTAGGATTGACTGGTTTGATTTTGCTGGCCAAGGTAATCTCAAGAGTCTTCTCCTATACCACAATTCAAAACCATCAATTCTTCAGCATTCAGCCTTCTCTATGGTCCAACTCTCACATCTGTACACGACTACAGGGAAGACCAGAGCTCTGATTATATGGACCTTTGTTGGCAAAGTGATACCTTTGCTTTTTAGTATGCTGTCTAGGTTTGTCATAACTTTCCTTCCAAGAAGCAAGAGCCTCTTAAATGTCATGGCTGCAGTCACCATCCACAGTGATTTTAGAGCCTAAGAAGAGAAAATCTGTCACCGCTTCCACTTTTTCCCCGTCTGTTTGCCATGAAGTAATGGGACAGATATCATGATCTTAGTTTTTTGAGTGTTGAGTTTCATGCCAGCTTTTCACTCTCTTTCTCCTCATCAAAAGGCTTTTAGTTCCTCTTCACTTTCTGCCTTTAGAGTGGTATCATCTGCATATCTGAGGTTGTTGATTCTTCTCCTGGCAATCTTGATTCTTGTAACTCAGCCAGCCAAGCACTTCTCATGGTGTGATATATATAGTGTGTGTGTGTATATATATATATATATATATATATATATATATATATATATATATATAATGGATATATATATATATTCAATATACATATCCATAATTAGACAAATACTAAGTGTTTATTTATATTCTTGTTCATAATATTCATCCTCTTTAGTTTGAGGACGAAATTTTAGTTTGAAATTTTAAGCTAACTTTGATATTTTAAAATAGATACAATGTGTGATAAAAATTCATGAAAATAGAAACAGTGACAAAATATAGGCAACATCATGCATTGCATGGATAATAAAATAATGGCTACACTACCCCATGAGGGAGAAAATTAGAAATTGTCCTCTTTCACAGAAGAATCCAGGGTAATCTTTTAAATTACTCCTTCCTCTGCTCTTTAGTTCATCTGTTTTTTAGCATTGCACCTAATTAATGATAGGCCTGCTGGTGGTTCTGAAGGTAAAGAGTCTGCCTGCAGTGCAGG
The DNA here is from genome assembly GCF_055505025.1 of Bos grunniens. Taxonomy (NCBI): domain Eukaryota; kingdom Metazoa; phylum Chordata; class Mammalia; order Artiodactyla; family Bovidae; genus Bos; species Bos grunniens. Next base: position 108,755,050 of record NC_141170.1, on the reverse strand, counting down.
AGACTTGGGTTCGATCCCTGGATTGGGAAGATCCCCTGGAGAAGGAAACAGCAACCCACTCCAGTATCTTGCCTGGAAAATCCCACAAAACAAGGAGTCCGGCAGGCTACATTCCATGGGGTTGCAAAGAGTAAGACACGACTGAGCGATTTCACTTCACAATTAATGATGCTCCAACTTCATCAGTACCCAGCATTATGTCGCTCAATCTTTGATGTGGGCTGCAGCTGTTTTGGACAAATCCAATGTCCCTTTCACTGACAACATCTCAGGAATGCCTGGTATCTTTCTACATTCTTTAAAGCATTCTATATCATCAATGTATTATTTCTCCTTGTATATATGTACAGCTTAAAAATGTGGGGCAATTAATCTGTTCTCCCCAGCTGTAATTCTCAAAAATGGAGAATGAGACATGATTCAGCCTTCAGTATGTCAGGGATAAAATTCTGGGAAACTTCTGGTAAAATTTCTAAAGGTCCTGGATAATTGAGCCCTTGTTGCCTACAGCAGCAAATCCAATGATACATCTTTATATCTACTTCTTTTTTTCCTATTCTGTTGCTCTTTCTTTTACTGACTGATTTTGGTTCATTATACATTCTTCACAGAGTATCTTATACAAAATATGTATTGGAAATGTTTTCTTTCAATCTATGGTTTCTCAAATCATCCTCTTTATTGTACTATTTTAAGATATAAGTTCATGATTTTATTGTAGCTCAATTAATCAACTATTTCTTTTGTGGTTAGTACACTTAATTCCCTGTTTAATATATTATCACTTATTCAAAGTTAACAAAAGGATTGACCTATGATTATTTCTCAAACATTATTGTTTCACCATCACGTTTAGATCGGTGATCCATTTAAACAGATGCTCTGTCTATGGTAAGCATCAAGATTCATTTTTTTCCTCGTGGATATTCATTTGACCTAAATTCACATATTAAAGATAGGCATCATTTCCTCAGTCCACTATCACTGCTTGGGAAAGTGTCTAGTTCTCTACTAAGCTTTATTTGACAACATCTGGGCAGTATAAGATGGTTTTATATTTAACTGGGCTTTGTTGGCATGAGTGAGTAGGAAGCCCGAAATTTTATGTCTGTGGTATTTTGAATTTACTTTCTAAAATATTTATGTCTTGCTAGTTTTCTATATTTCTCATCTTTTGATCTGAGAAAGTAGGCTCTTGTTAAATCATTCTTATCTAACTCTGTTGGCATTTCTGGATTGTGGATTCTTGCATTCTAAATCTAGCATATATGAAGCAAAACTCCAACCCAGGATATTTTCCTATAGGTTTTCCTTTGGATCTTAAGTCCTGTAGGTGACCTTCCTTCTTCTGTCCATTTTTCAGAGTCACTCAATTTGTTTAGTGTATAATTTGTTTGTTCCTTGTCAAAAAATTTGGAAAAGTATGGATACTCTGCCTTCATTAAAACAGAAGTTTGACCTCTTTTCAGATTTTAATGCCTAGCCTTACACATCTTTGAGAGAAAAGACAAAATAAAAAACCAGAAAAACAGAGTGATATGTTCTCCACATCTCCCTGTGCTTCCCAAATCCCTGAGATCAAGGCCCATTAAACTGTGCTACTTGGCATGTCTAAGCTCAGTTAGTTTTATTTTTCCAGCCCACATTATTGCTGATAGTTCAGTTGGATTATCACCTCTCTAGTTTAATATCTGGATTCTAATTTCTAATATGAATGGCTCGCAATGAATTCTAAATAGGTGTAATAAGTAAAGAAAAATAGTTAATTATTAGATTTAAACTAAAGATTTCTAGAAATGATATGATACACATTCACGAAAGAAAAAAAATTCTTATTGGGATTAAAAAATTGCATTATAGATATTATAATTTTATATGCTCATTATGCATTGGGTGCAATTGATAATTAAATAGAATAAAAGATTTACAAATGCTTTACTACATGACAGAAGGTGACTGATTAAAATTCAGGTACTAACTGGCAAATATGTATGTATTTTTGATGAGTCCTTTTGGCACACAACATAAGGAAACATTTCTACTTTTATTTAAGAGTTAATCCTAAAAGACCTATCAGTAATTAAAATAAATAGTAATATGTAATCACTGTTGAGATTCCTACTCAGTTTCTTACTTCCACATGACTCTCACATCTTCTGCAGGAATTTTTATTATTTCTTTTCTTTTTTTTTATTTTTTATTTTACTTTATTTTATATTTAAACTTTACACTATTGTATTGGTTTTGCCAAATATCAGAATGAATCCGCCACAGGTATACATGTGTTCCCCATTTCTTTTCTGTTTTTGGAATATAACATAGAGTTACTAACAGATTTCTAGAGGTTTCTTATATTTGAAAGTATCTTTAAATTAAAAACCAGAAACATTCATAATATTTACTGTAAAATTGGGAACTTCTTTTTAAAGGGATGCTAATTTTAAAAATGTAAACTATTAAGCGGTAATTGTGGTTAATGTAAGAAGACAGTTTGTCAAGGGAATTAGAAAGTGCAGATAATATGTACTTCCTCATCATTTAAAAGAACAAATATGATTAAAACATCTAAATTTTCTTTCATTCTTAAAAAAAAATCTGTATTTTTCTAGATAAGTTTCAGTTCAGTTTAGTCACTCAGTCATGTATGATGCTTTGCGACTCCATGAATCACAGCACGCCAGGTCTCCCTGTCCATCACCAACGCCCGGAGTTCACTCAAACTAACATCCATCAAGTCGGTGATGACATCCAGCCATCTCATCCTCTGTCATCCCCTTTTCCTCCTGCCCCCAATCCCTCCCAGAATCAGAATATTTTCCACTGAGTCAACTCCTCACATGAGGTGGCCAAAGTACTGGAGTTTCAGCTTTAGCATCATTCCTTGCAAAGAATACCCAGGACTGATCTCCTTCAGAATGGACTGGTTGGATCTCCTTGCAGTCCAAAGGACTCTCAAGAGTCTTCTCCAACACCACAGTTCAAAACCATCAGTTCTTCGGTGCTCAACTTTCTTCACAGTTCAACTCTCACATCCATACATGACCACTGGAAAAACCATAGTCTTGACTAGATGGACCTTTGTTGGCAAAGCAATGTCTATGCTTTTGAATATGCTATCTAGCTTGGTCATAATGTTCCTTCAAATGAGTAAGTGTCTTTTAATTTCATGGCTGCATTCACCATCTGCAGTGATTTTGGAGCCCCCAAAAATAGTCTGGCACTGTTTCCCCATCTATTTCCCATGAAGTGATGGGACCAGATGCCATGATCTTCATTTTCTGAATGTTGAGCTTTAAGCCAACATTTTCACTCTCCTCTTTCACTTTCATCAAGAGGCTTTTTAGTTCCTCTTCACTTTCTGCCACAAGGGTGGTGTCATCTGCATATCTGACGTTATTGGTATTGCCGGGAGAACCCGGCAATCTTGATTCCAGCTTGTGTTTCTTCCAGTCCAGCGTTTCTCATGATGTACTCTGCATAGAAGTTAAATAAGCAGGGTGACAATATACAGCCTTGATGAACTCCTTTTCCTATTTGGAACCAGTCTGTTGTTCCATGTCCAGTTCTAACTGTTGCTTCTTGACCTGCATATAGGTTTCTCAAGAGGCAGATCAGGTGGTCTGGTATTCCCATCTCTTGAAGAATTGTCCACAGTTTATTGTGATCCACACAGTCAAAGGCTTTGGCATAGTCAATAAAGCAGAAATAGATGTTTTTCTGGAACTCTCTTGCTTTTTTCATGATCAAGCGGATGTTGGCAATTTGATCTCTGGCTCCTCTGCCTTTTCTAAATCCAGCTTGAACATCTGGAAGTTCACAGTTCAGGTATTTCTGAAGCCTGGCTTGGAGAAATTTGAGCATTACTTTACTGGCATGTGAGATGAGTGCAATTGTGTGGTAGTTTGAGCATTCTTTGGCATTGCTTTTCTTTGGGATTGGAATGAAAACTGACCTTTTCCAGTCCTGTGGCCACTGCTGAGTTTTCCAAATTTGCTGGCATATTGCATGCAGCACTTTCACAGCATCATCTTTCAGGATTTTAAATAGCTTAACTGGAATTCCATCACCTCCACTAGCTTTGTTCATAGTGATGCTTTCTAAGGCCCTCTTGACTTCACATTCCAGGATGTCTGGCTCTAGATAAGTTTATGAGTATGTAAAGTTTATAATCAGGGTCCTACGATTTTGTAAGCAAGAACACTTCATCGTGTTTTTTTTTTTTTTTTTTTCCTTGTGGAAAAGAAATAGCATGTGAAAACTTCAGGCCCTGTTTATGATTTGCAGTATAACCTTCCGAGCAGTTTTTGAAAATCATTTTGAACCAGCACTATCTTATGGTTATGTGATTTAAAATTTAATGGTTATGTGATATTTAACCAATACAGTATACTAACGCATATATATGGAATTTAGAAAGATGGTAACAATAACCCAGTGTACGAGACAGCAAAAGAGACACTGATGTATACAACAGTCTTATGGACTCTGTGGGAGAGGGAGAGGGTGGGAAGATTTGGGATAATGACATTGAAACATGTAAAATATCATGTAAGAAACGAGTTGCCAGTCCAGGTTCGATAATGGATGCTTGGGGCTAGTGCACTGGGACGACCCAGAGGGATGGTATGGGGAGGGAGAAGGGAGGAGGGTTCAGGATGGGGAACACATGTATACCTGTGGTGGATTCATTTTTTTTTTTAATTTTATTTAATTTTTAAACTTTACATGATATTTGGCAAAACTAATACAATTATGTAAAGTTTTAAAATAAAATAAAATTAAAAAAATAAATAAATAAAATTTGTGGTTATGTGATTTAAAGCGCAGGCAGCTGCAACGGTCACACTAAAGCGCAGGCGGCTGCGACGGGTGCGCTAAAGCGTGGCCGAGAGGAGCCACCCCACGTCCAAGGATAGGGGCAGAAGTCAGGAGGACCCCATGCCCAAAGGGCGGCAGCCAAGAGGAGTTACCCCACGTCCAAGGTCAGGGGCAGCGGCCGAGAATAGCAGACTGCAACGGCGCATGAACAGCCGAGAGGAGCTACCCTGTGTCGGAGTTCAGCGGCGGCAACGAGAGGAGTCACCCCGCATCCGAGGTCAGGGGCGGCGACGAGAGGAGTTACCCGCGTCCGAGGTCAGGGGCTGCGACGAGAGGAGTTACTCCGCATCCGAGGTCAGGGGTGGCTACCAGAAGAGTTACCCCATGTCCGAGGTCAGGGGACGCAGCCAGGAGGAGGTACCATACGCCCCAAGCCCGAGGCGAGGGGCAGCGGGCGGGAGGAGCTACCACATGCCCCTAAGCCCAAGGCCAAGGGCAGCGGCCAGGAAGAGCAACCCCACACCAGAGGCCAGGGGCGGCGGCTGGGAGGACCAACCCCACATCCAAGGAGCCATGGCTGCGTGGGCACAGGAGGGCCAAGAGGAGCTATCCAACGTTGAAGGTCAGGAAGGGTGGTGGTGAGGAGATACCCCTCATCCAAGGTAAGGAGCAATGGCTGTGCTTTGCTGGAGCAGCCATGAAGAGATACCCCAGGCCCAAGGTAAGAGAAACCCAAGTAAGAAGGTAGGTGTTGCAAGAGGGCATCAGAGGGCAAACACACTGAAACCATACTCGCAGAAAACTAGTCAATCTTATCACACTAGGACCACAGCCTTGTCTAACTCGATGAAACTAAGCCATGCCCATGGGGCAACCCAAGATGGGCGGGTCATGGTGGAGAGATCTGACAGAATGTGGTCCACTGTCGAAGGGAATGGCAAACCACTTCAGTATTCTTGCCTTGAGAACCCCATGAACAGTATGAAAAGGCAAAAACATAGGATACTGAAAGAGAAACTCCCCAGGTCAGTAGGTGCCCAATATGCTACTGGAGATCAGTGGAGAAATAACTCCAGAAAGAATGAAGGGATGGAGCCAAAGCAAAAACAATACCCAGCTGTGGATGTGACTGGTGATAAAAGCAAGGTCCGATCCTGTAAAGAGCAATATTGCATAGGAACCTGGAATGTCAGGTCCATGAATCAAGGCAAATTGGAAGTGGTCAAACAGGAGATGGCAAGAGTGAATGTCGACATTCTAGGAATCAGCGAACTGAAATGGACTGGAATGGGTGAATTTAACTCAGATGACCATTATATCTACTACTGCGGGCAGGAATCCCTCAGAAGAAATGGAGTGGCCATCATGGTCAACAAAAGAGTCCAAAGAGCAGTACTTGGATGCAATCTCAAAAATGACAGAATGATCTCTGTTCGTTTCCAAGGCAAACCATTCAATATCACAGTAATCCAAGTCTATGCCCCAACCAGTAAGAAGCTGAAGCTGAATGGTTCTATGAAGACCTACAAGACCTTTTAGAACTAACACTCAAAAAAGATGTCCTTTTCATTATAGGGGACTGGAATGCAAAAGTAGGAAGTAAAGAAACACCTGGAGTGACAGGCAAAATTGGCCTTGGACTACGGAATGAAGCAGGGCAAAGACTAATAGAGTTTTGCAAAGAAAATGCACTGGTCATAACAAACAACTCTATCAACAACACAAGAGAAGACTCTACACATGGACATCACCAGATGGTCAACACCGAAATCAGATTGATTATATTCTTTGCAGCCAAAACAGTCAGCAAAAACAAGACCAGGAGCTGACTGTGGCTCAGACCATGAACTCCTTATTGCCAAATTCAGACTGAAATTGAAGAAAGCAGGCACAACCACTAGACCATTCAGGTATGACCTAAATCAAATCCCTTATGATTATACAGTGGAAGTGAGAAATAGATTTAAGGGCCTAGACATGATAGATAGAGTGCCTGATGAACTATGGAATGAAGTTCGTGACATTGTACAAGAGACAGGGATCAAGACCATCCTCATGGAGAAGAAATGCAAAAAAGCAAAATGGCTGTCTGGGGAGGCCTTACAAATAGCTGTGAAAAGAAGAGAAGCGAAAAGCAAAGGAGAAAAGGAATAAACATCTGAATTCAGAATTCCAAAGAATAGCAAGAAGAGATAAGAAAGCCTTCTTCAGCTATCAATGCAAAGAAATAGAGGAAAACAACAGAATGGGAAAGACTAGGGATCACTTCAAGAAAATCAGAGATACCAAAGGAACATTTCATGCAAAGATGGGCTCGATAAAGGAGAAAAAATGGTATAGACCTAACAGAAGCAGAAGATATTAAGAAGAGATGGCAAGAATATACAGAAGAACTGTACAAAAAAGATCTTCACGACCCAGATAATCATGATCACTGACCTAGAGCCAGACATCCTGGAATGTGAAGTCAAGTGGGCCTTAGAAAGCATCACTATGAACAAAACTAGTGGAGGTGATGGAATTCTAGTTGAGCTATTCCAAATCCTGAAAGATGATGCTGTGAAAGTGCTGCACTCAATATGCCAGCAAATTTGGAAAGCTCACCAGTGGCTACAGGACTGGAAAAGGTCAGTTTTCATTCCAATCCCAAAGAAAGGCAATGCCAAAGAATGCTCAAACTACCACACAATTGCACTCATCTCACACGCTAGTAAGGTAATGCTCATAATTCTCCAAGACAGGCTTCAGCAATATGTGAACCGTGAACTTCCTGATGTTCAAGCTGGTTTTAGAAAAGGCAGAGGAATCAGAGCTCAAATTGCCAACATCTGCTGGATCATGGAAAAAGCAAGAGAGTTCCAGAAAAACATCTATTTCTGCTTTCTTGACTATGCCAAAGCCTTTGACTGTGTGGATCACAATAAACTGTGGAAAACTCCTCAAGAGATGGGAATACCAGACCACCTGACCTGCCTCTTGAAAAACCTGTATGCAGGTCAAGAAGCAACAGTTAGAACTGGACATGGAACAACAGACTGGTTCCAAATATGAAAAGGCTGTATATTGCCACCTTGTTTATTTAACTTATATGCAGAGTACATCATGAGAAACGTTGGACTGGAAGAAACACAAGCTGGTATCAAGATTGCCGGGAGAAATAGCAATATCCTCAGATATGCAGATGACACCACCCTTATGGCAGAAAGTGAAGAGGAACTCAAAAGCCTCTTGATGAAAGTGAAAAGTGGAGAGTGAAAAAGTTGGCTTAAAGCTCAACATTCAAGGAACGAAGATCATGGCATCCGGTCCCATCCCTTCATGGGAAAAATGATGAGGAAACAGTTGAAACAGTGTCAGGCTTTATTTTTCTGGGCTCCAAAATCACTGCAGATGGTGAATGCAGCCATGAAATGAAAAGATGCTTACTCCTTGGAAGGAAATTTATGACCAACCTAGATAGCATATTCAAAAGCAGAGACATTACTTTGCCAACAAAGGTTCGTCTAGTCAAGGCTATGGTTTTTCCTGTGGTCATGTATGGATGTGAGAGTTGGACTGTGAAGAAGGCTGAGCGCCGAAGAATTGATGCGTTTGAACTGCGGTGTTGGAGAAGACTCTTGAAAGTTCCTTGGACTGCAAGGAGATCCAATCAATCCATTTTGAAGGAGATCAGCCCTGGGATTTCTTTAGAAGGAATGATGCTAAAGCTGAAACTCCAGTACTTTGGCCACCTCATGCGAAGACTTGATTCATCGGAAAAGACTCTGATGCTGGGAGGGATTGGGGGCAAGAGGAGAAGGGGACGACAGAGGATGGCATCACTGTCTCGTTGGAAGTAAGTCTGAGTGAACTCCATGGGTTGGTGATGGACAGGGAGGTCTGGTGTGCTGCGATTCATGGGATTGCAAAGAGTCGGACACAACTGAGCGACTGATCTGATCTGATATAAAAATTAAAGATGTTATATTCTCCTAATATGAAATCCAAAGCTAATAAAAAAAGAGAGAGAGAGAGAGAGAGACATGTATATGTAGCATTCATATAGAGGAATTGTGCTGCACTGTGTCACTCAGTCGTGTCCGATTCTTTGAGACCCCATGGACTGTAGCCCACCAGACTCTTCTGCCCATGGGGATCCTCCAGTCAAGAATACTGGAGTGGGTTACCATGCCGTCCTCCAGTGATCTTCCCAAAACAAAGATTGAACCTATGCATTCCCATAATGCAGGCAGATTCTTTACCATTTGAGCCACCAGGGAAGCCCAAGAATACTGAAGTGGAATTATGAACATGTTAAAGCTCAGACAGTGTTCTTAGAGAGAAAAAAGAATTCTTGTAACATTTTCACTCTTTTGATTTTATTTTTTAATAAATATTTTGTATTACATTTTGATGCAAATGTCTTACAAATTTTTGTTATGTAAGCAATTATATTTTGGAGGTTTCTTGGGTGGCTCAATAGTAAAAAAAAAAAAAAAAAAAAATCCTTCATCAATAGAGGAGACTAAGGAGACATGGGTTCAAGGAGACATGGGTTCTATCTCTGGGTTTGGAAAATCCCCTAGAGGAGGAAATGGCAACTCACTGCAATATTCTTGCCGGGAAAATCCAATGGACAGAGAAGGCTGGAGGGCTATAGTGTATGCAGTCGCAAAGAATTGGACAGGACTGGCAACTGAGCACACACACACACAAGCAATTTTATTTATAGGCTAAATAACTGTTTGCATCTAATTTTTTAATACATGATTCAAGGAAACAAATTATTTCTATGAAATTAACTCAACTAGCTTTGACATTGGAGAAGGCAATGGCACCCCACTCCAGTACTCTTGCCTGGAAAATCCCATGGGTAGCGGAGCCTGGTAGGGTGTAGTCCATGGGGTCACTAGGAGTCGGACACAACTGAGTGACTTCCCTTTCACTTTTCACTTTCATGCATTGGAGAAGGAAATGGCAACCCACTCCAGTGTTCTTGCCTGGAGAGTCCCAGGGACGGGGAAACCTGGTGGGCTTCCATCTATGGGGCCGCACAGAGTCGGACATGCCTCAAGCGACTTAGCAGCAGCAGCAGCTTTGACATTCTTAGTATGCATTAAGGCTATGTGAATGGAATACACACTAAATGATCAATACTCTTTTTAAAGAAGCTATGACTTCTTTGCAGGTGTAAATATTGCAATTGCAAACAATGATAGTGACAAACATAAATCTAATTTATTCAACCATCATCAAAAAGGATAAAATACCTACATATTTACTACGTTAAAGTATATAAATTTAATTATGGTTTTCACAAGTATTATATCAGTGTTTTCAATATATTTTAAAATTATTCAAATCATTTAAAAAGGTATAATTTGGTTATCTTTTCAATTCAAAATATTTCTGTATCTTTTTCTGTTTTAATATGCTTTTATGGTATGTCTTTTGATTTTGAAAATCAGAAATGATATTCACAATAAACAAACCAGGGCCTTAATGTTAGAATTCTAATTATTATTTTATTATTTAATGTGCTTTCCCTTCTAAGTTCAATTTAAATAGGTAGAATGTTATTCAATTAATTTCTCTCTAATATATCTATGATCATATCTTTAAAACTGTATGTTTTCTGTCAGCTGGAGATCTACTTATTTATTCCTTTAAAACTCACTAAGGTTCTACTATATAACAAGAAATATAATGGAGAATAAAATATAATCTCCACCCTCATGAGCCTTAAATTATGACAGAGAAATAGTGAGCAGGCAAATAAGAAAAGAAATATAAATTCTTCAGCTGCAAATTAGCACTTGCCAAGGGCATTTGCCAGTGACTGAATGACAACAAAGGCATTTGCCCTTGCCTCTGCAAAGATTGAACCATGTGCTGCTGCAACTGTGGACACTTAATACCACCTAAGGGGAATTCAAGGTGGAGAGTGAGGCTCTCCAGGCCCCAAGGAAACTAGTGGAACAGACCTGTATATAGTTAGATATTTTCAGGAATGTTTTTTTTTTTATCCCAATCTTTGTATCTCCTTATATCTAAAGTGTGATGAAAGTGATAGTCACTCAGTTGTGCCACCTCTTTGCAACACATGGACTGTGGCCTGCTAGGCTCCTCTGTCCATGGGATTTCCTAGGCAATAATACAGGAGTGAGTTCATTTCAGTTCAGTTGCTCAGTCCGGTCAAACTCTGTGTGACCCCATGGACTGCAGCACGCCAGGCTTCGCTGTCCATCACCAACACCCAGAGATTGCTCAAACTCATGTCCATCAAGTAGGTGATGCCATCCAACCAACTCATCCTTTGTCATTCCCCTCTCCCACTGCCTTAAATCTTTCCCAGCAATGAGTCAGTTCTTCACATCGGGTGGCCAAAGTACTGGAGTTTCAGCTTCAGAATCAGACCTTCCAATGAATATTCAGGAAGGATTTCCTTCAGGATGGACTGGTTGGATCTCCTTGAGAGTCCTAGGGACTCTCAAGAGTTTCTCCAACACCACAGCCCAAGTATCAGTTCTTCAGCACTCAGCCTTATTTACGGTCCAGTTCTCATATTCATACATGACTACTGGAAAAACCATAGCTTTGACTAGATAGACCGTTTTCAGCAAAGTAATGTCTCTGCTTTTGAACATGCTGTCTAGGTTGTTCATAGTTTTTCTTCCAAAGAGCAAGCATCTTTTAATTTCAGGGCTGCAGTTACCATCTGTGGTGATTTTGGAGGCCAAGGAAATAAACTCTGCCACTGTTTCAATTGTTTCCCCATCTATTTGCCATGATGCCATGATCTTAGTTTTCTGAATGTTGAGTTTCAAGCCAGTGTTTTCATTCTCCTCTTTCATTTTCATCAAGAGGCTCTTTACTTCTTCACTTTACACCATAAGGATGGTGTTGTCTGCATATCTGAGGTTATTGATATTTCTCCTAGGAATCTTAATCCAGCTTGTGCTTTATTTAGCCTGGAATTTCACATAATGTACTCTACATATAAGTTAAATAAGCAGAGTGACAATATACAGCCTTGACGTACTCCTTTCCCAATTTGAAACCAGTCTATTGTTCCATGTCTGGTTCTAACTTTTGCTTCTTGACCTGCATACAAATTTTTCAGGAGGCAAGGAAGGTGGTGTCATATTACCAACTCTTTCAGAATTTTCCACAGTTTGTTGTGATCCACACAGTCAAAGGCTTTGGTATAGTCAATAAAGCAGAAGTAGATGTTTTCCTGGCATTATATTGCCTTTTCTATGATCCAACAGATGTTAGTAATTTGATCTCTGTTCTTCTGTCTTTTCTAAATCCAGCTTGAACATCTGGAAGTTCTCAGTTCGCGTAATGCTGAAGCCTGGCTTGAAGAATTGTGAGCATTACTTTGCTAGCGTGTGAGATGAGTGCGATTGTGTGGTGGTTTGAGCATTCTTTGGTATTGCCTTTCTTTGGGATTGGAATGCAAACAGACCTTTTCCAGTCCTGTGGCCTCTGCTGAGTTTTTCCAAATTTGCTGGCATATTGAGTGTAGCACTTTCACAGCATCACCTTTTAGGATTTGAAATAGTTCAGCTGTATTTCCATCTTCTCCACTCCTTTTGTTCATAGTGATGCTTCCTAAGGCCCACTTGACTTCACATTCCATGATGTCTGTCTCTAGGTGAGTGATCATGCCATCATGATTATCTGTGTCATGAAGATCTTTTTTGTACAGTTTTTCTATGTATTCTTGCCACCTTTTCTTAATATCTTCTGCTTCTGTTAGGTCCATACCATTTCTGTCCTTTCATTGTGCCCATCTTTGCATGAAATATTCCCTTGGTATCTCTAATTTTTTTTAAGAGATCTCTAGTCTTTACCATTCTATTGTTTTCCTCTAATTCTTTACATTGATCAGTGAGGAAGGCTTTCTTATCTCTTCTTGTTGTTCTTTGCAACTCTGCATTTAGATGGGTATATCTTTCTTTTTCTCATTTGCCTTTAGCTTCTCTTTTTTTCAGCTATTGTGAGGCCTCATCTGATGACCATTTTACCTTTTTACATTTCTTTTTCTTGGGGATCGTCTTGATCACTGTCTCCTGTACAATGTCACGAACCTCTGGCCTTAGTTCTTCAGGCACTCTGTCTATCAGATCTGATCCCTTGAATCTATTTGTCACTTCTACTGTATAATTATAAGAGGTTTGATTTAGGTCCTTTGAATGGTCTAATGGTTTTCCCTTCTTTCTGCAATTTAAGTTTCAATTTTTCAATAAGGAGTTCATGATCTGAGTTACAGTCAGCTATCCGTCTTGTTTTTGCTGACTGTGCCCTGCCAGGCTCCTCTGTGCATGGAATTTCCTAGGAAATAATTCTGGCATTCCCTGGTGATAATGGCTACTGGGTAACCATTCCTTTCTCCAGCAGATCTTCCTGACACAGGGACTGGACTCAGGTCTCCCCTCTTGCAGGCAGATTCTTTATTGTCTGAGCCACCAACCTGAGATACTAGGGAAGCCCCCTCATATCTAGAACAGCACTAAGTCTCTTTATGGTGACATCAGCTCCTCGTGACTTAGCAGAAATCTTTTTTAAAGTAACCACTTGATTTCACTGAACTCCCCCTTCACCAAAATCATATAAATTGACCTTCCACCTCCTTTTTGGGAACAGTCTCTCAGAGTTATCTGAGGTGCTCTCTCCTGGGCCGCAATCCTCATTTTGCTTCAATTAAAACTTAACTCGCAACTCCAAGGTTGTGCATCTTTTTAGTCGACAAGTTTAATATAATATATTCATATGTTCTAGGAGTATAATGAGGAAAGCTAGGGTATTACAAAGTGAAGAATAATGTATTTTAGACAGGTAAACTGGTGAAGACCTCGTCAAAGGTGTTGAAATTTGGGTACATGACTGGAGGAATGAGGGATAGATGCAAATCTAAGTGCAAGAGGTTTTCACAGTCAGTCAGTTCAGTCGCTCAGTCATGTCCGAATCTTAGGGACCCCATGGGCTGCAGCACGCCAGCCTTCCCTGTCCATCACCAGTTCCTGGAGCTTACTCAAACTCATGTCCATTGAATCGGTGGTGCCATCCATCCATCTCATCCTCTGTTGTTCCCTTCTCCTCCTGACTTCAGTCATTCCTGGCATCAGGATCTTTTTGAATGAGTCAGTTCTTCACATCAGGTGGCCAAAGTATTGGAGTTTCAGCTTCAGTATCAGTCCTTCAAATGAATATTCAGGACTGATTTCCTTTATGACAGACTGGATGGATCTCCTTGTTCTCCAAGGGAATCTCAAGCGTCTTCTCCAACACTATAGCTCAAAAGCATCAATTCTTTGTAGCTCTGCTTTCTTTATGGTCAAACTCTCACATCCATACATGACTACTGGAAAAACTAAAACTTTGACTAGATACATCTTTTTTGGGAAAGTGATGTCTCTGCTTTTTCATATGCTATATACGTTGGTCATAATTTTTCTTCAAGAGGCAAGTATCTTTATTTCATCACTGCAGCTACCACTTGCAGTGATTTTGGAGCCAGAAAGATAAAGTCTTTCACTGTTTCCACTGTTTCCCCATCTATTTGCCATGAAATGATGGGACCAGATGCCATGATCTTAGTTTACTGAATGTTGAGTTGTAAGCCAATTTTTTTACTCTGCTCTTTCACCTGAGGAAACCAGAAGGGAAATAGACACGTGTACCCCAATGTTCATTGCAGCACTGTTTATAATAGCCAGGACATGGAAGCAACCTAGATGTCCATCAGCAGATGAATGGATAAGAAAGCTATGGTACATATACACAATGGAGTATTACTCAGCCATTAAAAAGAATACATTTGAATCAGTTCTAATGAGGTGGATGAAACTGGAGCCTATTATACAGAGTGAAATAAGCCAGAAAGAAAAACACCAATACAGTATACTAACACATATATATGGAATTTAGAAAGATAGTAACAATAACCCTGTATGCAAGACAGCAAAAGAGACACTGATGTATAGAACAGTGTTATGGACTCTGTGGGAGAGGGAGAGGGTGGGATGATTTGGGAGAATGGCATTGAAACATGCATAATATCATATATGAAAGGAGTCGCCAGTCCAGGTTTGAAGCACGATATTGGATGCTTGGGGCTGGTACACTGGGACAACCCAGAGGGATGGTATGGGGAGGGAGGAGGGTTCAGGATGGGGAACACATGTATACCTGTGGCAGATTCATTTTGATATATGGCAAAACCAATACAATATTGTAAATTTAAAAAATAAAATAAAATAAAAAATAGATTAAAAAAAACTAAAGGCTTACTAATCAATTTATAAAAATGCAGCTTAATATTATAAATAATAAGTACATAATAATTTGGTTGGAACAGAGACAGTCCTTAAAATACTGAAGAAACATTGCACATATAATTCTGTGTTTAAAATATACAGAGGAGCTAGGTACACTAATAGGATTTGAAATTAAAGAGAATCAATATTCCAACCTTTACTATCATTGAGACTTACAATTTTTGTCCAGTATGAAAACTAATGCAACTGTTAACTTTGCTTTATAAAGAAAATAAACAAAATTGAAATGATATTGTAAAAAAAAAAAAAGAAGCTCTTTGGTTCTTCTTCACTTTCTGCCATAAGGGTGCTGTCATCTTCATATATAAGTTTATTGATATTTCTCCTGGCAATCTTGATTCCAGCTATGCTTCATCCAATGCAGCATTGCACATAATGCACTCTTCATATAAGTTAATAAGCAGGGTGACAATATACAGCCTTGACATACTCCTATCCCAGTTTGGAACCAGTCTGTTGTTCCATGTCCAGTTCTAACTGTTGCTTCTTGACCTTCATACAGATTTCTCAGGAGGCAGGTCAGGTGGTCTGGTATTCCCATCTCTTTCAGAATTTTCCACAGTTTGTTGTGATCCACACAATCAGAGATAATAGCAAATACAGAACCTCTGAGGCTGGAGTGTGTGTGAAAATTTGAGGGACAAAAGATACATAGTCTTGGAAAGTGTATTTGAAGATTAGTGATTAAGAAAATAAAAAGATGAAACACTAGCCAAAACGCAGAGCATTTTTTATATTTATTGGTAGGCCCAGCTGAAGTCTTCAGATTTTATTAAGGATGGTTTGAATATACAATCTTATTGATGAGTGAAATTTAGAGGGTTAGGTGTAAATATCAGTGAAACCAAGAGTAAGACCATTGCAGTTGCATAAATGAGAGATGATTGTGGCTTGGGCTAGTTTGACAGAGGTTGTGATCATGAAAACAGAAATTATATAATAATAATTATGTATATATCATATATAATATATATCTCAAATAAAAATATATAAAATTATATATACACTCTCATGTACAAACATACTGAAGAGTGACATCAGTTTAAATTTGGGTTCAGTTCAGTCGCTCAGTCATGTCTGACTCCTTGTGATCCCATGAACCGCAGCAGGCCAGGCCTCCCTGTCCATCACCAACTCCTGGAGTTTACCCAAACTCAGTTCCAGTGAGTCGGTGATGCCATCAAAACATCTCATCCTCTGTTGTCCCCTTTTCCTCCTGCCTTCAATCTTTCCCAGCATCAGTGTCTTTTCAAATGAGTAGGCTCTTCGCATCAGGTGGCCAAAGTATTTGGAGTTTCAGCTTCAACATCAGTCCTTCCAAAGAACATCCAGGATTGATTTCCTTTACGATGCACTGGTTGGATCTCCTTGCAGTCCAAGGGACTCTCAAGAGTCTTCTTCAACACCATAGTTCAAATCATCAATTCTTTTGTGCTCAGCTTTCTTTATAGTCCAAGTGTCACAGTCATACATGGCAAATGGAAAAACCATAGCCTTGACTAGATGGACCTTTGTTGGCAAAGTAACATCTCTGCTTTTTAATATGCTGTCTAGGTTGGTGATAACTTTCCTTGCTGTAATCACCATCTGCAGTGATTTTGGAGCCCCAAAACATAAAGTCAGTGACTGTTTCCACTGTTTCCCCATCTATTTGCTATGAAGTGATGGGACCGGATGCGATGATCTTAGTTTTCTGAATGTTGAGCTTTAAGCCAACTTTTTCACTCTCCTCTTTCACTGTCATCAAGAGGCTCTTTAGCTCTTTACTTTTTGCCATAAGGGTGGTGTCATCTGCATACCTGAGGTTATTGGTATTTCTCCCGGCAATCTTGATTTCAGTTTGTGCTTCATTCAGCGCAGTGTTTCAAATTATATACTCTGCATAGAAGTTAGATAATCAAGGTGACAATATACAGCCTTGACGTACTTCTTTCCATATTTGGAACCAGTCTATTGTGCCATGACCAGTTTTAAGTGTTGCTTCCTGACCTGCGTACAGGTTTCTCAAGAGGCAGGTCAGGTGGTCTGGTATGCCCATCTCTTTCAGAATTTTCCACAGTTTATTGTGATCCACACAATCAAAGGCTTTGACATAGTCAATAAAGCAGAAGTAGATGCTTTTCTGGAACTCTCTTGCTTTTTCGATGATCCAGCAGATGTTGGCAATTTGATCTCTCGCTCCTCTGCCTTTTCTAAAACCAGCTTGAACATCTGGAATTTCATGGTTCAGATATTGCTGAAGCCTAGCTTGGAGAATTTTGAGCATTACTTTACTAGCGTGTGAGATGAGTGCAATTGTGCGATAGTTTGAGCATTCTTTGGTATTGCCTTTCTTTGGGATTGGAATGAAAACTGACCTTTTTGTCCTGTGGCCACTGCTGAGTTTTCCAAATTTGCTGGCATATTGAGTGCAGCACTTTCACAGCATGATCTTTTAGGATTTGAAATAGCTCAACTGGAATTCCTTCACCTCTACTAGATTTGTTTGTAATGATACTTTCTACGGCCCCGTTGACTTCACATTCCAGGATGTCTGGCTCTAGGTGAGTGACCACACCATTGTGATTATCTGGGACATGCAGATCTTTTCTATATAGTTCTTCTCTGTATTCTTGAGCATTGTTTAAATTGTAATGGCAGAGGCCTAGATAGTACAACGTATATATTGATGAGTTCACATTTTTGAGCAGAAAATACAAGTTTTACAAGCTGTTCTTACATTTTGAAAATACAAGAAAAATAAAGCAATCTTTACATGGACCCATATACTACAGATGAGTTAAGTAAAAATCTTAACAGAAAAACTATAAAAATTAGATACAAGATATGAGAATGCTGTCAGGGCCAACTTTTTGTGGATAACAATGTCTTAGGCAAGAACTCCAAAGCACAAGCATATTTAAAATAAAATAAATAAAAACAGGAAGACTGTGAAGACTACTTTGGATACAGCAAACAGAAGTTTGCCAAGAAATAACAAATAGGTGATGAATCCCCCAAAAAAGTAGAGAGTAAAATATAAAAAGAAATGTCAAAAGATTAACAAGCATATGAAGAGATGCTTAAATTCATAGGAGAGATGCAAATTATAATAGCAATGACTAATTAGTGTTTAACATTAGATTTGTTCACTTTAAAAAGGTGGCTAATGCTGAGTTTCCATGGATTTAGAGTCGAGGAAAATTATAGACTGGTGCTGCAGTCTTAGAAACCAAATTTAATTTCCATTAATCCAGTTTCTGAATGTATTATAGCTCAGAGGAAGTTTCCAAACTATCAGTGAAATTCTGTATACAAGAATTTGGAAAAATGAAACTTCCCAGAACTTCTCAGTGTAGTTATAAAGTCTCAGCCTCCTGAGATATAGGAAATGATATACTGTGAAGACAGAGTAGGTTTGTTTTTACTTCCCAGAAACACTTTGCATTTCACCTAATAAGATAGTTCATCTGTAGCCATTTGTCTCTCTAATAATATACCTAATTGCGCCTCTCCTCTGTGGTAAAAAGGGTTATAACTATAGACCTGAGTTACCACAAAAGATGGTTGAGTAACAAAAACTCTGCAAGGATTCAGAAGTTATTTTAGTAGGGATTTACATTTCAAAAGAGATGAACATCTGGGTTATAAATCTGGAGAAGTTAAATCTCTCCCATTTAGAAATTTATCTACATACCAAAGGGTGAGAATAAGAACCCAGGATAACTTGCTATTTTGCTAAGGAGACTATCTCAGAAGGTGACTGCTGACAGCTGCCTCTTTGCTCCATGTAAGCAAAAAAAAAAAAAAGATATTTGTGGGTTCTTTGCCTAAAATATGGACCTCATGTGTGTAGGGTGAGATTTAGCTTTCATTGTGCTGCCTCATGCTAAATATTGCGGTGCAGGTGAAATAGAGCAGGACCCTATGGTCCTTGCCCACTCCCCACCCGCATGTCCTCTGCCTGTCTTTTGTCTGTGGAAAACTTAGTAAGTTAATAAGTTAAAGAAGTTAAGTCAGAGAAATGAGAACATGTAGAACAAAGGAAAACAGTCAAGGAGATCAAATAATAATAATGTAAACATTAAGTATAATCAAGAACATTTAGTTCCTCCTCAAGGGGTATAAGTAATATTCTGAGCTGTCTTGTAGATACTTAAACCTTCAACAGGTGGAAGACATTAACTACATAATGGCCAGACTGTGCCCAAGACATAAGCTGCCACAATTCCAAGAACTGGCCTTAAAGAAATGGAAACAAACTGACCCTGGAACTGAAGATCAACTGTACTGAAAACAATCAAACAATCAAGATGACACTGATCAGATCACCAATGATGAATTTCAAGATGTCTGTCAGAGCTGATGGTCTATTTCTGTATGTAGGCCCTTCTATCTGTCTATAAAAGCTCTTGTCCCTTGATTGCCAGTGGAGAGAGTAGACCTTTAGACAGACTTCTGCCTTCATCTACGTCTCCCACCAGATGATAGCATCCTCTCCACCAACCTGGTCTCTTTATTGGCTTCTGGGAAACAAACAGCCAGACCCCACTTTTGGTAATACAGGGAAACCAACTGTCTATTATTTGTCATAAATAATAATCTTCTTATTCTTGTTAAGTTG
The DNA here is from genome assembly GCF_055505025.1 of Bos grunniens. Lineage (NCBI taxonomy): Eukaryota > Metazoa > Chordata > Mammalia > Artiodactyla > Bovidae > Bos > Bos grunniens. The sequence continues at coordinate 108,735,304 of NC_141170.1, read as the reverse complement.
CAAAGTCATGTCTGACTCTTTGTGACCCCATAGACTATAGCCCACCAGGCTCTCCGTCCATTGGATTTCCCAGACAGGAATACTAGAGTGGTTACCATTTCCTTCTCCAGGGGATATTCCTGACCCAGGGATGTAACTGCAGTGCAGGAGGATTCTTTACTGCTGAGCCACCAGGGAAGCCCAGACGTTAACCTCCTCTGGTTCAAAAACCTTATGTGTGCTTTCAAGATAATATTAATAAATACTGATATTAAAAAGCTAACAATGAATGCACATCATAGTATTGTCTGTGTTAAAGTTGGAGGTGTCAAGCTCATATATAAAATAGTGAGTTATCTTACCAGTAAAATGGGTTTATTTGGAAATAGCAGAAACCTGCAGTTTTGGATAGGCAAGCTCTGGTGAAACATAGGCAAGTCTAGAGAACAAAGGTGGGGGGAGCTTGCTTTTATTAAGTCTTAGGCGAAAACTGGGGACGGTCGTTTTGAACACAAATTCACTGTGGGAGAATAAGAGTTTGAGGTTGTGGAGGTTTCTCACTGAGTGTAGGCCATGGCTAAAAGAACAGGATCAAATTCCCAAGTGATCAATGTACTCCTTCAGGCCAGAAGAAAAGCAATATTCTTTTCTTCCTTATGTCTGCAGGCTGCAAAAGTGGTATGTACTTGAGTGGTATTTGCTTCAGGGCTATCTGACTGTATTTTAAAATGTAGTTTTCCTTTATTTATTTTCAGAGAGGTCATCAAGTTGTCCAAACATAATATGAATTGTACTAGTACATGAATTAGGAGCCACATCTGATGTTTGAATACTGACAGATTCTGTCCTTAACCAAATTCTACTCATGCTCCTCTGAGTTCCTTTCCAACAAGGCTTCAACTTTGGGCTTCTGTGTTCATCTCTGTGTTGTTCAGTTTTTAGCAAGAATAATGCTAAGTCAGTTTAGCTAGAACTCTTCCTTCTCCATATCTGATCACCTTCAATATCGAACTAAGTTCCTTATCCTGCCCCATCTCCAGGTTATAGTCTGCTTTTAACCAGTTTAACCAGAACACCCTTTTACTCCTGACTGTTCTTCTTAGTAATATTCCATCCACTTTACCTTCACTCATAGACTTTTGACTATAAATTCCCAAATTCCTGGTATTTGGAGTCAAGTAAAATCTTTCTCCTCCACTATAAGATCCAGTGCAGAGTTCCCTATACCTATGACAATAACTCACCTTGAATAAAGTCTGCCTTACCATCTTTAACAATTATCATGAATAACTTTTTAAAAAATCAATGCTGTGAAATATGATTGGCAAACTGAAGTAATGGACATCAAACTGCATAGATGGACATAAAACTGAGTTGAGAGGAGAAAAAACTTTAAAAAATGAAATCATGTCATGATTCCATTTATAGCTGAATTCAGAGTCCAGAGTGCTCACCATAAACTCAAGGAACCTTGTTCTCCTTGAAAGAAAAGCTATGACAAATCCAGACAGTATATTAAAAAGCAGATACATTACTTTACTGACAAAGGTCCATACAGTCAAAGCTATGGTTTTTCCAGTAGTCATGTATGGATGTGAGAGTTGGACCATAAAGAAGGCTGACCACCAAGGAACTGATGCTTTCAAACTGAGGTGTTGGAGAGACACTTGAGAGTCCCTTGGACTGCAAGGAGATCCAACCAGTCAATCCTAAACGAAATCAATCCTGAATATTCATTGGAAGGACTGATGCTGAAGCTGAAACTCCAATACTTTGGCCACCTGATGTGAAGAACTAACTCATTGGAAAAGACTCGGATGCTTGGAAAGATTGATGGCAGGAGGAGAAGGGAACGACAGAGGATGAGATGATTAGATGGCATCACCAACTCAATGGAGATGAGTTTGAGCAAACTCCAGGAGATGCTGAAGGACAGGGAAGCCTGGTGTGCTGCAGTCCATGGGGTCGCAAAGAGTCAGACATGACTTAGTGACTGAACAACAACAAATACAGAGAATAACCATACACATTTGTATAAAACATACACAATCAAAAGTGTAGCTATAGCTATCAAATACATTAGAATCCCTGCTGCCTAGGGTAGTAATAGTAGGCAGGACAGGATGGAAACAGGAAATAGAAAAATTAAGTATCTATTAATTTAAAGGAGAAAGTGATATATCAAGTACTATTTGACATGAAGTGGGAAATATTAATGCATCCTTCTGCTTTTGATGAAAAAAGTGAAAATATGTCTTTCTGAAATACTTAAAATATTTGAATAGGTTAATCACAATCATACATATTAAAATTATATTTTATTTTTGGATTATCATAATTGTATAGCTTTATATCCATGTTAAAACTGAAGACTTCCAAAGATAGGATGACATTTATGGAGACGAAAATGAAATGTTGTCATTATCATACTTTCCAAGTCCTTCCTGATAATTGCATAATCTAGAAATGGTAATTAACATTTTATTTGAACCTATGATTATTTATTAATGCTAAACCTGCTGAAAAAGAAGAAAACATCTCCAATATGGGCTTCCTAAACTCTGCATCACCAAATTGATATATAATTAATCACAGTTTTGGCTCTCTCAGAAATGAAATTTTAAACCAATCAATCAGAAATCACCTGGTCAGCAGAGGTTAGGTAATCAGCTTGATAGATCCCCTGCTGCTGCTGCTAAGCCACTTCAGTCGTGTCCGACCCCATAGATGGCAGCCCACCAGGCTTCCCCGTCCCTGGGATTCTCCAGGCAAGAACACTGGAGTGGGTTGCCATTTCCTTCTCCAGTGCATGAAAGTGCAAAGTGAAAGTGAAGTCGCTCAGTCGTGTCCAACTCATAGCGACCCCATGGACTGTAGCCCACCAGGCTTCTCCATCCATGGGATTTTCCAGGCAAGAATACTGGAGTAGGGTGCCATAGCCTTCTCCAGATAGACCCCCTACCATCCCCTAAAGGAAAGTAACCTTGAAATAACCAACACATTTTGCCTAATATAATTTCCTTCTGCTTGCTCCCTCTGGCTATAAAAATCTCATTTTATACAGCTCCTCAGAGCTCCTTTCTATATACCTCATTGGATGCTGCTGGGTTTGAATCGATTTTTGCTCTAATAAATTCTTAAAATTTTTAATATGCCTCAGATAATCATTTAACAGTTAAGGAGTCAAAAGAGGAAACCAAAGGAAATGCCCACATCGTGGAGAAGCAATGCTGCTGCTGCTGCTGCTGCTGCTAAGTCTCATCAGTCATGTCCGAGTCTGTGCGACCCCACAGACGGCAGCCCACCAGGCTCCCCTGTCCATGGGATTCTCCAGGCAAGAACACTGGAGTGGGTTGCCATTTTCTGGAGAAGTAATGAGCAGCCAGATATAGGTATGAGTTGGGCCCCTTGAGCTCTCTGCTTTCTCCCTGCCTCTGAGGGTAAAAGGTCAGCCCCTCTTGGTCCCAGCTCCACAGTTTTTACATTGTAAACTTTCAGACTTTTTTTTTTTTTTTTCCCAGATGGAGTCTGGAAACCACTGGAGTCAGACTAGGTCTCAGTTAGAAACAGATCTGGTTCAGGTTTGGACTGAGTCCCACTTAAACTGGATTAGGTCCAATGTGAGGTGACAGGTGAATACAGTTTTAAGACTGAACAAGCAGTTTAGTCCTACCAAAGATAATCTTGAATTACAGTAGACACATTGAGAGTTTTCAATTTAGGCTTATCCATTTAAGATATGCCCTAAGGAAAAAGGGGTCTTAACTGAGAACTCACCATAAAAAGTAGAGAGAAAATTATTCTCCCTCCTCTATAGTTTCTGGTGACCAGAAGACCCATTAGGACATTCCACTCTCTCTGCATTCAGAATCCTGGGAAAACTGGTAGAAGTGAGAATACTCTCTAAAGTCAGCGGTCCTTGATTTCTTTCTATGGTGTCTAGTCAAGACAGGAAGTTAAAATGTCACTTTGTCCCTTCCTTTCTAAATTCGATTTGGCAGGAAAAAAAATAGTAAAACAGAATTAGATCCTTGAATTGTGACTTGAGAATTTCCCTTTGGATACCCACTGGTCATTAATCTTCTTTATCTCCAGACATTGTTATTATCTTCTTGTTTGTCTCATATTGTGCCCTGAGAACTTTCTTGGCAACCTTAAGGTTGAGGGCTTAAAAAATACAGCCAGGTAGAAATTTGAGGTAAACTTCATTTGCTGCTAGTGTTTTACTATTGTCAGCTCTCAGGAGAACTAAGTCTTTCTTTTGAGGGGATATTTTTGGAATTGGCTCTGGATCATGTAGGAGCAGTAATTTTTGTACCCTTCTGAGGGATGACCCTTGCATTCATGGGCTTTCCTGATAGCTCAGTTAGTAAAGAATCTGCCTGCAATGCAGGATACACCAATTTGATTCCTGGGTTGGGAAGATTCCCCTGGAGAAGGGATAGGCTACCCACTCCAGTATTCTTGAGCTTCCCTGTGGCTCAGCTGGTAAAGAATCTGCCTGCAATGTGGGAGACCTGGGTTCAATACCTGGGTTGGGAAGATCCCCTGGAGAAGGGAAAGGCTACCCACTCCAGTATTCTGGCCTGGAGAATTCAATGGGCTGTATAGTCCATGGGGTTCAAAGAGTTGGACACCACTGAGCGACTTTCAGTTTCTTGCATTCATGAGGTAGTTCAATACTGCTAGGAATATTTACTGCTTGTTTTGGCTGAAACCTGACAGTATGCAATACTAAAAACTTTTATTTGTATTTAAAAAATAATTTAAGTAGCTCTATAATGAGAAGTTGGCCAAGCTGAAGCTGATAATTCAGAGTCATAAAGAAACATTGCTTCAGCCCTTCTCTCCTAAGATAAAATCAAAGTATGTACCTAAAAAGAAAAAAAAAAAATTTTTTTTTTCTCCTGAAAACTCTGTGGAAGCATTCACTAAAATATTCCAAAGATACAGAACTCTAAATCTAGAACATGGTAATATTTTAAATTTCATCATAGTTGAAGATTTTCTGCCTTATATAAAGAAACAGACTAATGTAGCTGGTAGAGTGTGTGAACCTCTATTGTTCACATTGCAGCCAACTTCTTTGAAGAATTAAAAACAACTATTTTTATTTTACAAATTGAGTCTTTACAAGAATTGAAATGTGGCTCCAGAAACAATTCAAAAGCCACCTATCGTTTTTACAAATTCCAAATCCTCCCCTCTTGCTGCTGCCAAGTCTCTTCAGTTGTGTCCGACTCTGTGCGACCCCATAGACAGCAGCCCACCAGGCTCCCCCATCCCTGGGATTCTCCAGGCAAGAACACTGGAGTGGGTTGCCATTTCCTTCTCCAGTGCATGAAAGTGAAAAGTGAAAGTGAAGTCGCTGAGTCAGACACGACTCAGCGATCCCATGGACTGCAGCCCACCAGTGTTCTCCTGTGTCCATGGGATTTTTCCAGCCAAGAGTACTGGAGTGGGGTGCCATTGCCTTCTCCAAAAGGCTTACAGATACTATAAAGTATCTGGACTTAGGGAAAAAAAGGTGTAGCTTGTTGGAAAAAAAGGTGTAGCTTGTTGAAACTTGGACTTTTTCTCTGTGACTTTAATTTTTCTTGTAAAAAAAGTTAATGAACAGAAACCTAAATTAGTCAGGAGATCAGAAAAGGAGTTCTCTTCCCATGAAGACAGCAGAGTTCAACAGGGAAAAGACTCCTTTCCTGGCTACAAGTCAGCCAATTAAAAGCTATTGGCCTCTGTTTACTATAGTCCTCCCAACTTTCTTTTCAGCTATAAAAGTGATCATCTTCCTTGCCATCCAGAAATTTTATTGCCATCCAGAAATTTCATTGCCATGCTAACAGATACCAAATTACTATTCTCTATTGATCTTGAATCCATCTTGATTGGAAAAATATCTGGCAGTCTATTTGTTTTAGGTCTACACATTCTACCTGGTCGCCTCTAGAAACCAAGGTAATTCTTATCAAAAGGAAAAAAGTAAAAAAAGAGGTTATTTTGAAAACAAGAACTATGAAAGATCTTAAAAGGTTGCTTCACATATGTAAGTAAAAAGCTCTAGCCATGTGAGCAGGTAAACTTAACTTATTCCATCTGCCAGAAACAAGTTGGACGCAACTTTTCTCGTAAAAACTAGTGAGTTTTGCATTATCATACTCATCTCCAAGACAGGAGATGTAAGAGATGAGTTTGATCCCTGAGAAGGGAAGATCTCCAGGGGGAGAGCAGAGCAACCCACTTCAGTATTCTTGCCTGGAGAATCCCATGGACAGAGGAGCCTGGTGGGCTATAGGCCATAGGGTCACAAAGAGTTGGACAGGATAAAGTGAGGTAGCATGTGACAAGCACTTGATCTCTTGGCTAAAATCTTAAAATAAAAGCTATATGTCTTGTTTCTGTCTATATGTATATCTATGTATATATGTTACAGATGTGTGATGTTTTTCTACCTCTGGATGGAATTACCTAAGTTCATTTTGTTAGCTAGTTATAATAGGAAAAAGGAGTCCAAAATAGCAGTGGCTAAAAAGACAAAGAAAGGAAAAAGTCCGTAAAAATAGAACAAGGAAGGTCCGAGGACCGGAGTGAGAACCTTAGGTGAAGCAAACAGACCTCCTGGCTAGCCTAATTTACCTAGGATTGGTTCAGAGGGAGGACAAAAACCATATAAAAAGAGGAGCCAAAACTGAGCCTTTCTCTTCTCTTTTCTGCACTTCTTTTGGGTGTAACACTGGTCCACAGTTTAAACTGAGATGTAACCGAGCTGCAGCATGGGTCTGCCATTTAAACTGAGCTGTAACCAAGCTATAACACTGGTCTGTCTGTCGCTTCAAATTTTTGCTGTGGTGAGACAGAACTCAGGAAATTACACACTCCCCTGACAATTTGTTCATGAGCTCTATTTAAATAGCTTAAAGACTAACAAATCCAGTCTAGATTCAGAAATATGGAAACTAAACCAAATGTTTTTTTTTTTTCAATTTTCCCTGATCTAGCATAACATTTGGTAAATATAAGGTAGCTTAGGTTTATTGTTTTAATTAAAACAGATATGCCTTTAGAGCTATCAGTATTAAATATAATTCAGGGAGAGAACTTTAGTTCTACCTAAATTTGAAAAAGTCAAATAAACTCATGTTATCTCTGTTATAGGATTTGTCCAAATAATTATAACTTAAGATGATGGTTATCTGTTTAATGCCATCATTTCATAAAATAATTTTATAAAGGGAAAGTAAAGTCTTTATATTTACCACATACCTATTACTTCTGGTGATTTTGCTTTTTAACATTGCTTCATATATTGCTGTTTATATTTTGCCTGAAAACCTTTTTAATTTCTTATATAGTATTTGTCTGCTGGCAAAAAATTCCCTCCACTGTTGTTTGTCTGATTTTATTTTGGCTTTATTACTGCAAAAATTTTTGTAGGTGTAGAATTTTAAGTTTTTAGGTTTTCCCCCTCCTCAAACTTATTTCATCAGCTTATTAAATAAGTTGTTAAACATATCATTCCATTGTGTTCTGGCTAACACTATTTTTGATGAGAAGATTGTGACTGTTCTTTTGATAGCAAATGAATTGCTCTTTCTCGTTTAAGTTTGAATGTTTTTATAATTTTCCCATACATTAATTTTCACTAATTTAGGTTATGATGTCCCTTGTTGTTGATGTTTAATTATCCTGTTTAAATTTTGCTGCTATTTTAGACCTGTAGATTACAGTATTCATCACACTTAGAATATTTTGGGCTATTTATCTTTATTATTTTTCTGCTTACTATCATCCATTGGAGATCTAATTATTTTGGACATTTTCTCTATGTGCTTTACCGTGGCTCAGCATTTTTCAATTGGACTCTACAGTGATAGAAATGTTTTATAATATGCACTGTCTAAAGCAGTGTCTCAAAACTTTGTGTGAATATTGAGTACTGAAATGTTGTGTGGTGAATTGAATCTATCATACTGGAAAGTTCATGTTTTGATGGTTTCCATGGCTCTGTCTTCATATTTTCTTTTATTTTTCCCAGTGTCTAATATATTGTTAAGCCCATTTAAAATTTTATAAATATAATTTATTGTGTTTTATTATTTTTTTCAGTGTTACAGCTCTATTTTATTTAGAAGATAGCAGGAGAGAGAGAGTGAGAGAGAGAGAGAGAAAGAGCGCACGCACGCGGGAGAGAGAGAGTCCGCGAGAAAGCGCTTTGGCTCCTCCTTTTATAGTTTTTTTCCTCCACCTGGGGCTGCCCTATGCAAATTGGGCTTAGCCAGGAGTGCTGTTTGTTCTGTTTGTTCTGCCTGAAGTCTTCACTCTGGTCCTCAGACCATTCTTTGACCTTCCTTGTCTTTTAGCCACTGACATTTTGGACTTCTTTCCCCTATTCTACCTACCTAACATTCCCCCCTCAAGAGATGGGAGGCCCAATTCTTTGGAAATAGAGGCGTTGAGGTCTTCTGGCTACTTCCTGCTGAACTGGGATGGCGAGGGGTATTGGGCATCCCCCTCTTGCTAGTCTCAATCCTCAGAGTCCTTATAGCGGTGTCCAAGGGTGTGTGATATTTTCCGTGGTTGGCTGTAGTTTTATATCTTTGTTGAACTGGCACTGCATGATATTTCTCTTAAGGTTGCATTATCTTAATTTCAGTATATATCTAGTAACGTTATTAGATATAGACATTACCAAATTTTGAGTTTCTGATTATGTTGTCTTACTATATAAGAAGTTTTAAAATATACTTAGGCAAGCAATTAAGCTATCTGAAAACTAGATTGCTACATTTATGATATTTTTATATTTGTGGGTGCAAATCAATATTAGCCTTTATGCTAGGGCCAGTTTAGCTCTTCTACTATTGGCTGATCCTTCTGGAGGTCATTCCTAAATGTCAAGGAGTATCTTTATTCTTGTACATTGACACTTGAATTTCTTTGAAGCTTGTGTGACTGAGAGGGTAACAGGCAGGAAGGCCAGGGGTCTCCAAATGGAAGAATTAGGCTGCAAGTGTCAGAAATTTTTATCTCTCTTAAGCAGCAGGAGGAAACAAGCTAGCTATATTTTTTCCTTCTCTATACAAATTTAAAAGGAGGTTTCCCTTAAAATACTGTGTTGCCATAACACCTGGTTTCACCTGAAGTTAATTATTCTCAAACCTTGAGTTAACCAATGCATTTTTCTTATGGAAATGTTTTTATTAAGCTATGTTAATGTACTATGCATTTACCCCAAACTCTTGTCTTCAAGTTGATTCCACCTAATGGCTCAGAACCTACTTGACAAACCAGTATGTTATACTCAGATATTGTTCCCCTAATCTATGTAAATGAAACTATTTGTATGGTAATCTGGCCTTGTACAAAATTCAAGTCATTTGTTTTATGGCCCAGGATGAATCATCTGGTGCCAAGATTATTCCAAAATACATCTTATGGATGAGGGGCCTGGTACCATTCTGAGTTTTAAGACATTCCTTTCTTTCATTTACAGACTGCTAGTGACTGTATAACATCCAGCTGAAGACTAGCAGGGGGTACTCTTTCTGCTCCCTCTGATGCCTATGTTATAAGCTTTCTCTATTGCCTTTATCCTTTAATAAAACTTTATTACACAAAAGCTCTGTGCGATCAAGCCTCGTCTTTGGCCCCAGACTGAATTCTTCTCCTCTGGAGGCCAAGAATCCCAGCATCTTTTCGTTCAGCAACAACCTTTCATGACATTTTAGAATTGTTTAGTGTACAGTTCCTCTGTATATCTTTACAGATCTCGAGGAGTTTCAATTTAATGTTTAGTCCCAGCAGAGGCAAGCAACTACATATGTGATTTAGAGAGCTCTGTATTTTTATTCACTGCTTTTTCTATTACACTCCTCCATGAATTTCAGCTGCTTTAGCCTTTCCAATATTCAAACTTTCTCCAAAACTCAGTGCTCTACTTGGCTGTCTCTGACTCTGCTGCAGACGATAAAGCACTTCCAGGCAGACAGCAGTATAACCATCAGGGCACCTTGTTCGTTTCTCATTTTTATGGAATCAGAATCCTATGCTATGTGTTGTTTGGAAACAATTGAAACCAGAATATTACATCTATCTCCAATATGACAGAAGAATAAAATATTTTCTGGTACACACAGATTAAGAATGCTGAAGAAATCTCTAGATGTAGTACTCAAACAGGGTGAAAGGAAATCTTTATATATTGCAAGAATAATGAACATAGATAATTACTGATGCTTGCCAATGATATAGTCTATAGATAATGAAATAAAGCAAGGAAAGTGAATCAGTGTCATGAGGATAAAAAGGGAGAAAATACTGTCATTATTTATAGGTGATACAATACCCTACTTAGCGAAGCTAATGAATGAACAAATAAATTAATTACATAATGTAGCACATATATGGGATACAAGCTCAGCCTACAGAAGTGAAGTGAAGTGAAGTCGCTCAGTCGTGTCTGACTCTTTGTCACACCATGGACTGTAGCCTACAAGGCTCCTCTGTCCATGGAATTTTCCAGGCAAGAGTACTGGAGTCAATACTAATTATCTTCTCATGTGAGAGCCAATTATAAAATTTAGGAAAAAACAATATACAATAAATACTTGACATAAATACTGTTTTCCAAAATCTTTTTAAGCAATAATGCAAAACAACTCTATATTAAAACATTTACTTCTGATAAATACATCTGCTCATGTATCTCAAAAACAACTTTTTTAGCATATTTAGAACAGTTTAGAAATTTTCAAAGATATTTGCTATTAATAATTTTAAAGATGTATATGTGTTTAGAAGTGAGACTTTATTATTTTTTATGGATAAATGTTTAAAGGTACTGAACAGATTTTTTTAATGATGCAAAGAGAAGCCAGTAAAAATGTTGAAAAATACACAATACCTATATAATAGAAAGAACTTGCATTTTTCAAGTTTTAAGCATTGAGTTTAGTCTACAGGACTGGCAGTTTAGCAGGAAATACAGAGTATATTTTGAGTTGAAACTGACACAAACAGACTGTTTCTGGATCACTGTTTTAACACAGTGACCAAGAACAGTTTGTGTTTGTGGCAGAGACCCAGATATGAAATAGGCTAAAATAGAATATAGTGGAATTAAACAGCTTAGAAAGAAACATGTTCTTGTTGGAAGAGTTGTGACTCTTGGAAAAACACCAGTTTCCAAAAAACTTGGGACAGTTTACAAAAAAAAAAGATGCATCCTTTCCTTTCTCTCTGTGCCATCATACAATCAACCACCTGTTCTTCCAACTTCCTGGGGAATATTATAGTAAAATATAACATCTGGGTGATTTAACTAAGATATAAGATTTCTCATTACACTAATGACATACTTTTCTACAAAAAGATGGGTTTTCTGCACAACTACATAAGCTTGGCTAACTTGGAGTTCAGTGGAAGAAAATGCGCTTGAAATTTAGAAGTTTATTGTTATTCACAGATCTGCTGTCTTTCTCTTTATTGAAGCCATTCACAATTAAAATTGGTATAAGCATATTCATGAAATTTCTAGCAATTTTATATATATATTATTTTAATAATAATTGTATCTCAATATATTGAGATATATTAAATATATAAAATATATATAAAATATATTTAAAGTCATGTATCAAAGGGATTATATTAATCAGACATAACTATTCATGGAAATTAATCTACTTATTGCAAATCTCTGCATTATTTGAAACAATGCTGAAACTGTTTTCAGAGTCTGACACATTTATTAAAATGAAATTAGAGGAAAAAAGGGTGTATTTTATTTATTATGTATTTTATATTGGAAAAGAGCAAGATAAATTTAGAAGCTAAATCTAATACCTAATATATATATCACGTTAGGTAATATCTGAAAAAGAAACCTCAATGGGAAATAAATAACTTAAAAATAATCTTTACAAGTCACATAAAAATCACTCAAGTCATATGTATGACATATACCATTGCAAAGATATACCAGTTTTTCACCACTACCTACTTACTATACACAATATCTCTGCTTTCTCATGTCCTTCTAGCAATAAGTTCAGACATCTCTACTTTCCCATATCTGGAATATAATGAAAACAATTTACTAATCCCAGAAAGACACACAGACCAGACTACTGAAACTCCTTCATGTTTGTTACCTGCCTGTCTTTTTTTCATTCAGTGTTAGCTATGGAAGTATCCCAAGCATAAGTGTGCTCAAGGTTATGTATGCTTACAAAATTCTAAATATGTTTTGTTGATTCCTAAACATTGCAGTATAATAAAGGAAAATATTAGTATAGACAAATCATTAGCTTTCATATTTTTATTCATTTAATAGATGAACTATGTTTTTAGTTGATATATGGACACTCATATACATATACCTCATCAACTTTACAATTATTCTGGCATCAATTTTCTCCATATATGTAAGAAATAAATGACAGAGGTCACCTTGTATACAGCCCATGGGGGTGTGGGGGGAAACAGTAATGAGTGTATTTTTAAATATATTTAAAGAGATTCATGTCATATAGCTAATTCCTAGACAACATTAATTACAAAACTTAAAACTTAAAGGAAAGATAAAAACTATTCCATATAATACCTTGTTTTAAAGTTCAGATAACAGAGCCAAAGAAATAAAATTTCAGGCTGTATTTTTATCAGTCAAAGCTAAATACAATTAAAATATGATTTTTCTTGAAAGAATATTTGATATCACACATATAGAAATTCAAAATAGACTGGCAAGTGATAACTGAAAATCAGAAAAGAAAATTATGATATTTGCAACCACTAGTATAAACTTATCTAAGCAAATTCTAAGGTATATATAACATTGCTGAGATTTTATTTTATAATGTTAAAAAAATCCTTATTCATTAAAATTAGTCAATAGTGACAATAAAACAAATGAAGTCAAAGAGAAGAAGAAGGTAAAGTTAAAAAGAAAAAAAAATGGGAAGGGAAGGGGAAAAAGAGGATATGAAGAGGAAATAAATTGAAAAAGATATAAGTGAAAATAGCAGGCTTAAAAAAAAAATGTTTAAATATTCCCTGATAGAGGAATAAATTTACCAAGGTAAAATACATAATGCATATATATATACACACACACACACACACACACACATATATGACTATATTAAGTGTATAATTAAAAGATTAAATTCCTTAAAGGTATACAATTTTAAAACTTAAAATAATTATATACTTCAAGAGATGTCTCCTCTACATAGAAAACCCTAAAGACTCCACCAGAAAATTACTAGAGCTAATCAATGAATACAGTAAAGTTACAGGATACAAAATCAACACACAGAAATCCCTTGCATACCTATATACTAATAATGAGAAAACAGAAAGAGAAATTAAAGAAACAATTCCATTCACCATTGCAACGAAAAGAATAAAATGCTTAGGAATATATCTACCTAAAAAGCTAAAGACCTATATATAGAAAACTATAAAACACTGGTGAAAGAAATCAAAGAGGACACTAATAGATGGAGAAATATACCATGTTCATGGATCAGAAGAATCAATATAGTGAAAATGAGTATACTACCCAAAGCAATTTATAGATTCAATGCAATCCCTATCAAGTTACCAACGGTATTTTTCACAGAGCTTGAACAAATAATTTCACAATTTGTATGGAAATACAAAAAAACCTCGAATAGCCAAAGCAATCTTGAGAAAGAAGAATGGAACTGGAGGAATCAACTGGCCTGACTTCAGGCTCTACTACAAAGCCACAGTCATCAAGACAGTATGGTACTGGCACAAAGGCAGAAATATAGATCAATGGAACAAAATAGAAAGCCCAGAGATAAATCCAAGCATCTATGGAGACATTATCTTTGACAAAGGAGGCAAGAATATACAGTGGATTAAAGACAATTTCTTTAACAAGTGGTGCTGGGAAAACTGGTCAACCAGTTGTAAAAGAATGAAACTAGAACACTTTCTAACACCATATACACAAATAAACTCAAAATGGATTAAAGATCTAAACGTAAGACCAGAAACTATAAAACTCCTAGAGGAGAACATAGGCAAAACACTCTCTGACATACATCACAGCAGGATCCTCTATGACCCACCTCCCAGAATATTGGAAATGAAAGCAAAAATAAACAAATGGGACCTAATTAAACTTAAAAGCTTCTGCACCACAAAGGAAACTATAAGCAAGGTGAAAAGGCAGCCTTCAGAATGGGAGAAAATAATAGCAAATGAAGCAACTGACAAACAACTAAATCAAAAATATACAAGCAACTCCTGCACCTCAACTCCAGAAAAATAAATGACTGAATCAAAAAATGGGCCAAAGAACTAAATAGACATTTCTCCAAAGAAGACATACAGATGGCTAACAAACACATGAAAAGATGCTCAACATCACTTATTATCAGAGAAATACAAATCAAAACCATAATGAGGTATCATTTCATGCCAGTCAGAATGGCTGCGATCAGAAAGTCTATAAGCAATAAATCCTGGAGAGGGTGTGGAGAAAAGGGAACCTTCTTACACTGTTGGTGGGAATGCAAACTAGTACAGCCACTATGGAGAACAGTTTGGAGATTCCTTAAAAAACTGGAAATAGAACTGCCTTATGATCCAGCAATCCCACTGCTGGGCATACACACCAAGGAAACCAGAATTGAAAGAGACACATGTACCTCAATGTTCACCGCAGCACTGTTTATAATAGCCAGGACATGGAAGTAACCTAAGAAAGCTGTGGTACATATACACAAAGGAGTATTATGTAGCTATTAAAAAGAATACATTTGAATCAATTCTAATGAGGTGGATGAAACCGGAGCCTATTATAGAGTGAAGTAAGCCAGAAAGAAAAACACCAATACAGTATACTAACACATATATATGGAATTTAGAAAGATGGTAATGATAACCCTGCATGCGAGACAGCAAAAGAGACACAGATGTATAGAACAGTCTTTTGGACTCTGTGGGAGAGGGGGAGGGTGGGATGATTTGGGAGAATGGCATATAAACTAGTATAATATCATATATGAAACGAATCACCAGTCCAGGTTCGATGCATGATACTGGATGCTTGGGGCTGGTGCACTGGGATGACCCAAAGGGATGGTATGGGGAGGGATGTGGGAGAGGGGTTGAGGATGGGGAACATGTGTACACGTGTGGCGGATTCATGTTAATGTATGGCAAAACCAATACAATATTGTAAACTAATTAACCTCCAATTAAAATAAATTTATATTTAAGAAAAAAAATAAAAAGTGAATAACCTGAAAAAAAACAAAAGATGTCACTCAGTACTGTAAGGCAGAAAGCCAAATATGTAAACCACACGACAGTACAGTTATATTCATATTTTATACTTATATTACACACATAATATTTATATGATAAACATTCATATTTATTCATGTTTATAATCAAACAGGAAAAATGGGAGACTTTCATTTCTCCCACCAGTATCCTCGCTTCTAGGCTTCAGAAGTCAGCTTGGTCGTTTGTCATCGCTGACCCTGCTACGCGACTCTGGGTTCCTCTACCTCATCGTCGATGTGGCCCTAATGGTGCGGCAGGGTGTAGATTCCTAGAGCACTGGAGTGAACTTAAGAAGATTTTGTCCACGTGTACTGCATAGAAGATGAATTCGTCATCCTCCACGATGAATGAGGAACCTGAGGCTCTCTCTGTAGTTAACCAGCTCCGAGACCTAGCCACAGATCCTTTAAACCGACAAGCCATTGTCTAGGATCAGGGATGTCTGCCCGGACTTACTTTATTTATGGACCTTTTGCTTTTCGATACTTGGCAGAGTGCCGTGCCAACAGAGAAAAGATCAAAGGAGAGTTGGGAAAGATGTTAAGCTTGCAAAATGTTATACAGAAGTCTACAACTCCAGGGGAAACAAAACTGCTAGCCTCTGAAATCGATGACATTCTTCAATCTTCCAATATGGCAGTTGGGGATAGTTTCAATGAAATGAATTCATGTCAAAGGAAAGCTCAGTTTTTTTGGGG
Organism: Bos grunniens; assembly: GCF_055505025.1. Taxonomy (NCBI): domain Eukaryota; kingdom Metazoa; phylum Chordata; class Mammalia; order Artiodactyla; family Bovidae; genus Bos; species Bos grunniens. Next base: position 108,719,297 of record NC_141170.1, on the reverse strand, counting down.
GGACTACAAACAAATGTGCCAAAACAGTGGTTTTGCATATAGATAGTCTTGATAATATGTCCCTGTGTGAAGTGGCCTTGTTAAAAATTAAAGGCGTTATTAGCTTTACTTTTCAAATGGCCGTTCAGAGATGTGTGGTGCGAATCCATTCAGATCGTAAAGCTTTGGCATCAGCAATAGCATCAACCCAGTTTATGAAGGCTCAGCAAGTTGTGAAGAGCAAAAGTGGAGAAGAGATACTAGTCCCATTCCAGGACACACCTGTGGAGGTAGAACAGAACACGGAGCTGCCTGACTACCTGCCCGAGCATGAGAGTCCCACAAAGGAGCAAGACAAAGTGGGCAGGACAAGGCGGTGTCCCAGGTGGGCTCCGACCCGGAGAGCGGAGCCAGCTGGCTGAGCACAGCTGCAAACTTTTTATCCAGGTTCTTCTACTAGGGACTTCTCTTTGGGGCTCAAGGACTGTATAAGCAAACAAGGGGCCAGTTTTCCACTGTCGTGGTGAACTGTCAAGTGCAATTTGCAATAAGTTATCATGAAAAGTTTTTAGATCCCATGATTGAGAATGCTGCATTTTACATTCTACTGGACATTTTACCCCACTAAGTGGTAAAAGGGACAGAGGGGACAGGTGGAGTTGTTCTGTTGATGAAGGTATTTTGGTCTTGTTGTCCTTTGTTTAATTGCCTCACTTCTATTTAAAAAAAAAAAAAAAAGGTCCACTGTTAAACCAAATATGTATTTGTGCAGCTTTACATTTTACTTGACATGAAGCACGTGATTAGGAAAATTCGTTTTCTCAAGCTTCAGGGCCTAGAAGAGAATTTTTTTTTTTTTTTTTTAGCTCAAGTTGCACATGAAGTTGGAGAAGGAAATGGCAACCCACTCCAGTATTCTTGCCTGGAAAATCCCATGGACTGAGGAGCCTGGTAAGTTACAGTCCATGGGGTTGCAAAGAGTCAGACACGACTGAGCGACTTCACTTTTCACTTTTTCATTTCATTTACTAGGGATATAATTTTTAAAATATTGACAACAAAGTATAAGAAGAATTTCTCTTTTCTGTAATAGTAAACTAGATATTTTTGTGCCACTGGGAAGTTACCAAGGAGACAAGGATTTATAGGACCGAATAAGGAAAGGGAGTGAAAAGCTCATTGACAGGGACTCATACTGACCCTTGAAGCACTTTCCTAGTTTACAGCTATAGCAGAGATACTAAGAAGTTGAGGTGAGTCTCCAGTGAACTCTTACAATAATAGCCAAAATATTACCAACTGAGATTTAAGTCCTGCCAAGAAAGAGGTTATCCCTGATGACTCATGCAGTAAAGAATCTGCCTCCAATCCAAGAGCAACAGGAGACATGTGTTCGATCCCTGGGTCAGGAAGATCCCCTGGAGGAGGAAATGGCAACCCACTCCAGTATTCTTGCTGGCAAATCTCATGGATTGAGGAGTCTGGCAGGCTATAGTCTATGGGGTTGCAAAGTGCTAGACATGACTGAGCCACTGAGCACACAAGAAAGAGGAGACATGGCTAACATGCAGACTTTTCAGTTGGTACAAAGGGCAAGGGTGAGCCAAAAATAAACCCTACCTTCAAAAAATTGAAGACCAGCTTCAAGTCATCTCATCCCCTCCTTATTTAATCAGTATGGCCTGTCACAACCTAGTTAAAATAACTACTAGGTTTTATTATGAACACCTTTCCTTTCAACTTTCTTCTCTGCCCATCAGGGTACTTGATAGAGCATCAAAATATTTATGGCTTTAAACCACTCCCAAATATTCTGATTCAAATAGTTTGGGCAGGTCTTAGACATAAGATTTCTTTTATAACTTCTCAGGTGATTCTAATGTGAAGTCAGTGCTGAGAACTGTGTTCTACATGTTACTTGCCAAACCCAATTAACCGCACAGTTGTCTTTCTCCTCTACTGGGCTGGGAACTTTTGAGGATAGGACTATGGTTTTTACATTTAGAGCCTACACATCTAAAAGAGTGCCAGATACCAAGTAGGTGCTTATAAGTTAGTTAGTGATAAATGACTGACTTTCAAAAGATGGTCATTTCAATTCAATTTAATAGCTACTAATCAAGTTCCAATTGTATGCTGGCCTATTGGTGTACAAAAGTAGATAATACAATGCCAGCCTTTGGGAGAATTATTGTTCAACTCAGTGGTCACAAAATTATCATTTACTATTATACTGATAGTGCTTTTAAGTGACTGCATGTCAAATTAATCTTTCAGAGCTCCAATGCTGCTGCTACTGCTAAGTCCCATCAGTCATGTCCAACTCTGTGAAACCCCATAGACAGCAGCCCACCAGGCTCCTCCATCCCTGGGATTCTCCAGGCAAGAACACTGGATTGGGTTGCCATTTCCTTCTCCAATGCATGAAAGTGAAAAGTAAAAGTGAAGTCGCTCAGTCGTGTCCAACTCTTAGCGACCCCATGGACTGCAGCCCACCAGGCTCCTCCATCCGTGGGATTTTCCAGGCAAGAGTACTGGACTGGGTTGCCAGTGCCTTCTCCGTCAGAGCTTCAGTACTCTCAATCTAATATACCAAGTCATTCTTTCTTTGAATAGTATTCCATTATCAATAAAATAATAAATAGAATGCATGTCAACTGCAGAATACGTATTCTTTACAGGTGGGCCTGGAACAAATACAAATACTGACCTTATTCTAAGATATAAAAAATCAACATGTTTCAAAAATTTTTATTATTCAGAACAGATATGATCCTATTGGCAAATAGGGAAAAAGCCACAAATATAATTGGAAAACTGTGTATCTGTTTGAAAATTATGCACTCCACTTCAAAATATTCTTAGTCAAGGAAAGGACGTATCTCAAAGTTAGAAAATATTTTGAACTAAACAATAATGAACAGATAATGTGTAAAAGTTGGATGATGTGGTTAATCATATCTTAGGGAGAGACTTATACAGGTTATATATTATAGAAAACAAAGCTGAAAATGAATTAAGTATGCATCCATATTTTAATAAATGACAGCAAAAAAAAAAAAAAGAAAATATGAAGGAATAAGATAATGAAGATAAGAAATCAATGATATAAAATGAATTTAAAATAAAAAAAAACTTCTAATAGAGCTAAAATTTGGAGTTTGAAGAGCACTTTTTTTTCAAGAAAAAGAGATGATGAATACAATAGTGTTCAGTGACAGAGAAAAGATATAAGTTGCAAAGACTGGAAAGGACTAATGGATCACGCTACAATATCTTTACAGAAAAAAAAGCCAGATAAACAATCAACACAGAAATAATCTGTCGCTAGATTCAAATACAAACTTTAAAAGCAAATGGTGCCTCTATATCCTATAAGTAATTCAATAGAAAACATAAATGACAAAATATGCTATTATGATAGCATCAATGAAACAAAAAGTCTCATTAAATTTTGTAATACATTTATGGCAAATAACTATGTTAAACAGATTGATATAGTATTTAATAACAGATTGAAATTCTCATATTTATGCAACTCAGTTTCCCCAAAATTTGACATCTAGATTAAATGCAATATTGTTCATAATCTAAATGGGTAAAAAGAAACAAAAGTCTACTGCTGGTATACTCTCTACAAGTTATGGCAAGGGAAATTCTCAGGCAGAAGGAACAGAATACAAGACAAAAATATTTCAAACAATGAAATGAAGAGCACTGAAAATGAAGTAAAGATAACATATTTAATTAAAGTTCAGTAAAAGACAATGAACTATCTAAAACACAATTAACTGCAAAAGTATTTATATTTATAGTTTATTAAAATATTTATGCTTTCTTTAAAGTTTAATAAAAGTGGTACAAATATTTAACAGAAGAAATGAAATAGAGTCATACAAAAAACTCACTTAAGCTAAGAGAAGTCAGAAAAAGTGGAAATACATAGCAAATGGGAGGGATTTTCAGCTCAATGGGTAAAGAATCTGCCTGCAATGCAAGAGACAGAGGAGACACAGGTTCAGTCCCTGTTTGGGAATATCCCCTAGAGGAGGAAAAAGGCAATCCACTCTAATAGTCTCACCTGAAATATCCCATGGACAGCAGAGCCTGGCAGAACACAGTCTAAAGGGTTACAGAGTCAGACACAACTGAGTGACTAAGCATGCAATTCCAATCATTATCAATTATCACATTAAATTTGAATTATGTAAGAAAACCAAGTATTGATAAAAGAGAATCACTGGGTTAAAACAAACAAACAAACATCTAATTAGATACTACCTATGGTAGCCTGCTTTAAATTTAGAGAAACAGACAGGTAAAAATTAAAAAAAAAATCATACCATTCAAATACTATTCAAAACAAAGCTAGAGAATTATGTGTACATACTGAACAACAAAGAGTGTTTTAATCTACATTGTACAATGATTGACAGAATTTAGAGGAAAATAAACAAATCTAGAGTTATGCAGACTTCAAAGCTTTTTAGTAATGGATGAAACAATTAGGCAGACAACAAATATGGATACAGGAGACCTAAACAATACTATCCATCAACTTTATTAAAATTGACACACAACTAATCAACAGCAGAGGAGACATTCATCACAAGTAAACATGAACTTTTCACTAATATAGTCCAGATCTTGGATCCTAAAATAATCCTCAACATATTTAAAAGAAAACAATACACACAAAGATGGTCTCAGAATATAAATGATTTAAACTCTGAATCAACAACAGAAAGATATGTAGATAAATCCCAAGCAACTGGAAATAAAAAAATTAACTTCTAAATAATTCAAGGGTGAAAAAAAGTATAGAAAGAAGATAAAAATACTTTGAATTAAATGAAAATAAAAATATTGAAACATAAGGGATGAAACAGAGCTGTGATTAAAGGAAAATGTAAGCAGAAAATGTTTATGTTATTTTTCAAAACTCAATGTAAGATTACCTAAACTGGAATATGATCAAATTAAACTCAAAACTAGTAGAAGAAAAAATAGAAAATTCACAGAAAAATCAACATGATTTTAGAACAGTTACAGAGCAAAATGTCAATGTATAATAATTGGCTGCACTTGCATATAATTACAATTGAAACTTTAAATAAAATATGACATATATTAACATAAAATGTAATAGATATAAATCTCACAGAAATATACAACATATGCCTAATGAACCTGGAAACATCCATGAAAGAAGTCAGAGAACAACTAAATAAAGGAAAAGTTTTATCATGCTTCTGGATTGGAAGACTCAACATTGTTATATCAATATTTTCCAGTGGGACCTGTAGCCTTGAATGCATTCTGAGTTAAAATCAAGTTGGATAGCTACTGACTAACTGATTTTTAAATTTATATACAAAGATGATAGAATTTGAAAAAAATGATATCAAACCTTATGAAAAAGACAAGACAGCATTCAAGAAAATATTGTTGAAAGGATAAACACATTGATTAGATAAACATCTAAATCTAATCAATGGATTAGAATAGAGACTACATAAATAGATACATGAAAATGTATTTAAGTCATTTTTGATGAGGGTAAAAATATAATTCAATAAACAAATGATAATGTTTTCAAAAATTTTACTGGAACATTTGGACTTCAACATATATAGCATAAATCAGTTCAGTTCAGTTGCTCAGTCATGTCTGACTCTGTGATCCCATGCACTGCAGCACCGCAGTCCTCCCTGTCCATCACCAACTCCCAGAGTCTACCAAAACTCATGTCCATTGAGTTGGCGATGCCATCCAACTATCTCATCCTCTGTCGTCCCCTTCTCCTCCTGCCCTCAATTTTTCCCAACATAGGGTCTTTTCAAATGAGTCAGATCTTCGCATCAGGTAGCCAAAGTATTGGAGTTTTAGCTTCAACATCAGTCCTTCCAATGAATACCCAACACTGATCTTCTTTAGGATAGACTGGTTGGATATCCTTGCAGTCCATGGGAATCTCAAGAGTCTTCTCCAACACCACAGTTCAAAAGCATCAATTCTTCTGCACTCAGCTTTCTTTATAGTCCAACTCTCACATCCATACATGACTAAAGGAAAAACCACAGCCTTGACTAGACGGACCTTTGTTGGCAAAGTGATGTCTCTGCTTTTTAATATGCTGACTAGGTTGGTCATAGTTTTCCTTACAAGGTGTAAGCGTCTTTTAATTTCATGGCTGCAATCAACAACTGCAGTGACTTTGGAGCCCCCCAAAATAAAGTCAACCACTGTTTCCCCATCTATTTGCCATGAAGTAATAAGACTGGATGCCATGATCTTAGTTTTCTGAATGTTGAGCTTTAAGCCAACATTTTCACTCTCCTCTTTCACTTTCATCAAGAGGCTTTTTAGTTCCTCTTCACTTTCTACCATAAGGGTGGTGTCATCTGCATACCTGAGGTTATTGATATTTCTCCTGGCAATCTTGATTCCAGCTTGTGCTTCTTCCAGCCCAGCATTTCTCATGACGTACTCTGCATATAAGTTAAATAAAGAGGGTGACAATATACAGCCTTGACGTACTCCTTTTCCTATTTGGAAACAGTCTGTTGTTCCATGTCCAGTTCTAACTGTTGCTTCCTGACCTGAATACAGGTTTTTCAAGAGGCAGGTCAGGTGGTCTGGTATTCTCATCTCTTGCGGAGTTTTCCACAGTTTTTTGTGATCCACACAGTCAAAGGCTTTTTGGCATAATCAATAAAGCAGATATACATGGGTTTCTGGAACTCTCTTGCTTTTTACATGATCCAGCAGTTTTTGGCAATTTGATCTCTGGTTCCTCAGCCTTTTCTAAAACCAACTTGAACATCAGGAAGTTCACGGTTCACGTATTGCTGAAGCCTGGCTTGGAGAATTTTGAGCATTACTTTACTAGCGTGTGAGATGAGTGCAATTGTGCGGTAGGTTGAGCATTCTTTGACATTGCCTTTCTTTGGGATTGGAATGAAAACCGACCTTTTCCAGTCCTATGGCCACTGCTGAGTTTTCCAAATTTGCTGGCATATTGAGTGCAGCACTTTCACAGTATCATCTTTCACGATTTGAAATACCTCAACTGGAATTCCATCACCTCCACTAACTTTGTTAGTAATGACACTTTCTAAGGCCCACTTGACTTCACATTCCAAGATGTCTGGCTCTAAGTGAGTGATCACACCATGGTGATTATCTTGGTCATGAAGATCTTCTTTGTACAGTTCTTCTGTGTATTCTTGCCACCTCTTCTTAATATTTTCTACTTCTGTTAGGTCCATACAATTTCTGTCCTTTATTGAGCCAGTCTTTGCATTAAACATTCCCTTGGTATCTCTAACTTTCCTGAAGAGATCTCTAGTCATTCCCATTCTATTTTTCTTCCTTTATTTCTCGGCATTGATCACTGAGGAAGGCTTTCTTATCTCTCCTTTTATTCTTTGGAACTCTGCATTCAAACGGGTATATCTTTCCTTTTCTCCTTTGCTTTTGGCTTGTCTTCTTTTCACAACTGTTTGTAAGGCTTCCTCAAATGGTCATTTTGCTTTTTTTGCATTTCTTCTTCTTGGGGATGGTCTTGATCCCTGTCTCCTGTACAATGTCATGAACCTCATTCCATAGTTCATCAGGCACTCTATCAGATCTAGTCCCTTGAATCTACTTGTCACTTCCATTGTATAATGATAAGGGATTTGATTTAAGTCATACCTGAATGGTCTAGTGGTTTTCCCCCACTTTCTTCAATTTAAGTCTGAATTTGGCAATAAGGAGTTCATGATCTGAGCCACAGTCAGCTCCTGGTCTTTTTTTTTTTTTTTTGCTGACTGTATAGAGCTTCTCCATCTTATAGAGCTGCAAAGAATATAATCAATCTTATTTTGGTGTTGGCCATCTGGTGATGTCCATGTGTAGAGTCTTCTCTTGTGTTGTTGGAAAAGGGTTTTGCTATGACCAGTGAATTATCTTAAGCAAAACTCTATTAGCCTTTGCCCTGCTTCATTCTGTACTCCAAGGCAAATTTGCCTGTTACTCCAGGTATTTCTTGACTTCTTCCTCTTGCATTCTCATCCCCTATAATGAAAAGGACATCTTTTTTGGGTGTTAGTTCTAAAAGGTCTTCAGGTCTTCATAGAACCATTCAACTTCAGCTTCTTTCTAAGAAGAAATGGAATAGCCATCATGGTCAACAAAAGAGTGTGAAATGCAGTACTTGGATGCAATCTCAAAAACGACAGAATGATCTCTGTTCGTTTCCAAGGCAAACCATTCAGTATCACGGTAATCCATGTTTATAGAATAAATAAACCTCCATAAACTATATACTTTAATCAAAAATTATCATCAAATGGCTCACTGCCTAGAAATAAATATCAATTTTTCACCTGAAAAATTTCTAAAAGTTACATGAAACTCTGTGTGATCTTGAGTTTGGCGAAGAGTTTATGGCCTGACATCAAAAATATAATATTTTTTTTAAAAAGTATTTGACTTTATCAAAATTCAAGTTTTGCTATGTAAAAGTTGTTGAAATAATGCTGACCAAAGGAGGGTACAGATTAAAAGTAAATATTTCCAAAGCATGTATCTGATAAAGGACCTAGTGTATAGAATACAACACATACTGGTAAGAAAGCAAGCAATAAAATTAAAAAATGAGAAGATCCATGAATGGCAAATAAACATGTGAAATGGGCAAAAGATCTTTTAATATTAGGGAAATGCAAGTTACATTCATAAAGAGATGCCAGTATATACTTTATAAAATAACTAAAATCACCAAACCTGATACTATCAGTACTATTAAGGATGGAATCTTAACATTCAGCAATAAAGAGAAACAAACTATTAATTCACACATGCAAGATATTAAATACATCTTGTTAAAGGAAAGAAGCTAAACTCCTAAGACTATTTATTATATGATTAGATTTATATGATTTTCTACAAAAAATAAAAATATGGAAATGGAAAATAAATCAGTGATTACCAGTGGTTGGAGTAAGAGATGAGACTGGCTGAAAGAGACAGCTTGAGGGAAACTTTGGGCTGACAAATATATGCTGTATGTTATTGTGGTAGTAGAAAAATGACTATCTGTATTTGTCAAAACCTATAGCAACTACACAACATGGAATGAATTGTATAAGTGTATATAAATTTGAAAAGTTCAATCATGGTGTGCAGGGAATTCAAATGGAATGTAGACAGAAAAATAAATCTACTTGTGCTACAAATGAATTATGTATCCAACCAGTCCATTCTGAAGGAGATCAGCCCTGGGATTGCTTTGGAAGGAATGATCCTAAAGCTGAAACTCCAGTACTTTTCCCACCTCATGCGAAGAGTTGCCTCATTGGGAAAGACTCTGATGCTGGGAGGGGTTGGGGGCAGGAGGAGAAGGGAACGACAGAGGATGAGATGGCTGGATGGCATCACTGACTCGATGGACGTGAGTCTGAGTGAACTCCGGGAGTTGGTGATGGACAGGGAGGCCTGGTGTGCTGCGATTCATGGGGTCGCAAAGAGTCAGACAAGACAGCAACTGAAGTGAACTGAACTGAATAGTACTTGAGGAGATGCAGAAGAAAAAAGTTGATCTAAGTAACTTTGGTAAATAGTTTAAAGACCAAAAGTAGTGTATATACTCTGGTGAATTTGTTTCTCACACGTTTCAAGATTTCTCTACCCAAATATGTATTGATTATAAAATTGAAAAATGTAAGAAGTGGAGAAAAATAGCAGATACTACCTAAACTATGTGATCAAAGCTTACATCATCAAAATGAAGAGATTGAAATAATGTTTGATATGATATATTGAAAAGGACACTTTTCATTTCTGTAGCATTATTTCTGAAAAATATAATTTCAATTTAATCAAAGGTACAGGGAGGGAGGAGGGAGGGGGTTCAGGATGGGGAACATGTGTATACCTGTGGTGGATTCATGTTGATGTATGGCAAAACCAATACAATATTGTAAAGTAATTAACCTCCAATTAAAATAAATAAAAAAAGTAAATATCAGATATCAAGGGGCAATGTCAAGTACACAATAATTGACAAGTACTTTTGAAAAGTGTCATAAAAGACAAAGGAAGATGAACTTAGAACTGTTACAGGCTGGAGTATCTGTGACATACTCAAAATAATCCTATATAATCCAAGTAATCCTAATAGCATATATGGTTTATATATTAGTATTATACTGGTACTAATTCCTTAGGTTTTAGTTTTTATATTGTGCAACTGTTATAAACATTAGGGGTACTGGCTGAGGATAAATGAAAATGTCCTTCTAATTTTTTGCAATGCTTCTGAAACTTAAAATTATTTAAAAATAAAATCATATTTATAAATAGCACATTCAAATTTTTTAAAATTACTTGCAATATTTTAATTATTTCTTATTGGGTTATTAAGTAGGTCTATAACTATTTTGGATGTAACATAATTGTTCTGAAAATTAAGTAATATTTTCCATAAGTGCAATCAATTTAAATGATACCTGTTTTATGCTAGAGTTTTATTTCTCATTTTATTTGTCACTCCTTACTAATTTGATTCACCACTAAATTTATAGATGAGACTTTATAAACTTTAACATTCAGTATTAATACACAAATCATAGCTATATAATCCATCAAATGCTCCAAAACAAGAACAAACATAATTAATTTTACAGAAGTATGGGTGAAAAGTCAAAGATTTGTGTAGACAACAAAATGTCATAAGTTTTAACAAAAAACATGTTATATTTGGCTGTCATATGAGGATTATAAAATTCTAGAAAAAATTATGTATCAAAGTCTTAGCAAAAGCACAATATATTAAACTATTATTTTAAAGGGATTACATTTTCATAATAACGAGGCTAGTTTTACTCTGCTGCTGCTGCTAAGTCACTTCAGTCATGTCCAACTCTGTGCGACCCCACAGACAGCATCCCACCAGGCTCCCCCAACCCTGGGATTCTCCAGGCAAGATAGTTTTACTCTAAGTGATACATAATCCAAGGTTATGCATTACTCTTCTAATTCACGATATGACATTTTACTGCCTATTATAATTATTTAAACCAAGAACAACATGGCTATCTCTTTAAATCAGGTAGAAACTCCTATAATGGGAACTAGGCTAGCGGTATTCTATTATTTGGCCAGAGATGGCTAATATTCAATATAAAAAACAATAACAATTGAGTATATATGTATTTTTTTCTTTTCCCTGTAAAACCATGAATAGATATATTATCTGCCTTGAGGAGTGTATTGTAGAAATTTGACAAGGATTCTGCAACATATTTTTCTTTTTTTAACCTCAAAATAATAAGGGTTGAAATTTGTTGTTGCTTAGTCACTAAGTCGTGTCTGACTCTTTTGCCTGCCAAGCTCCTCTATCTGTGGGATTTCCTAGGCAAGAATACTGGAGTGGGTTGCCATTTCTCCAAGTATCTTCCCGAACCAGGATCAAACCCTCGTCACCTGCATTGGCAGGTGGGTTATTCACTACTGAGCCACCTGGGAAGCCAAATAATTGAAATAGTTATACCCAAAATATATTTCTAACCCACAGAATGCTAAATTTGAATTCAACTTGAATATTTACTAAACTCTGGGTACTTTGGGTATCACATTTAACTGAACTGACAAATTCCCTATAGTCTCGGAGTTTACTTTTTGAAAAGCAAGACAGACATAAAATAATTAAGAAAATCAAGATGGAGTGTTGTCAAGATGACCCTTCCATTGAATAGAGCAGAAAGGCAAAATAGGATTTTTGTGAAGTCTAGAGCTGTAAATCACTTTCTCATGTAGGTGAAAGATGTGATTGTTGTAAATGGTGTACTTTGAAATGATTTTAGATTTATAAAAAGAGTTTCAAAGACAGTACAGAGTTTCCATATCCCCTCTGGTCACCTTCCTGTAATGTTAACATTTATGTAACCGTGGTGAACATATAAATTTCATAAAATTAACATTGCTACAAAATTGACAATACTACAAAGTAAGTCTTAGACTTTATTCACCAGTTTTCCCACTAATCCTTTATTGATCCTAATCTAAACATTTAGTTGTCATGTCTCTACTTCAGTTTGCTACAGATTCTCAGTTTGCCCCTGTTATTCACAAACTCAATATATTTGAAGAGTGCTGACTGGCTATTTTGTAAAATATCTTTATGTTCCATATTTTCTCATGATTAGTCTGGGATTACTGATTAGGGGGAGAATATCACAGAGGTGAAGTGACTTTCTTGTATCATATCAAAGAGTATGAAATAATATGTTATTTGGTGGTGGTAACCTGAACACCTGTTTAAGGTGGTGTCTGCAAGGTTTCTTCACAGTAAAAACACTATTTTCCCATGTTGTGCTCTAGTCATTCATCTGTGACTTGGTATTTGCTGTTTCATTTTGTCAAAAGTTCATTTCTAAACTTTGTTGATTTTGTTCTGTAGCTCAGTTAATTATATTTTTTTCTTACTTAAACTGTACAATTTAATGAGTTTTTAATAAAGTTATACTCTTAAATGCCAACACAAACAAGATATAGAGCATTTCCATCAACTTAAACAATTCTATTGTGCTACTTCTTAATTTCTCTCATTCTACTCTTTTTTTAAAATTTATTTTAATTGGAAGCTAATTACTTTACAATATTGTGGTGGTTTTTGCCATACATTCACATGAATCAGCCATGGGTGTATATGTGTTCCCCATCCCATCCCTCAGGGTCATGCCAGTGCACCAGCCCTGAGCACTCTGTCTCATGCATCAAACCTGGACTGGCGATCTATTTCACATATGATAATATACATGTTTCAATGTTTTTCTCTAAAATCATCTGACCCTTGCCTTCTCCCACAGAGCCCAAAAGTCTGTTTTTCACATCTGTGTCTTTTTTGCGGTCTCGCATACAGGGTCATCATTACCATCTTTCTAAATTCCATATATATGCGTTAATATACTGTATTGGTGTTATTCTTTCTGACTTACTTCACTCTATATAATAGTTCCACTCTTAAATATAGTCAATCAATGTTGGTTTTTGTTTGTTTGTTTGTTTTTCTGCCTATAGATTATATTTCCATTACTAGAGTTTCAAATAAATAGAAGCACCCATTACATATTTCCTCAAGCATCATTTCTTTCTCTCACCATAGTTTGTCCTATGTTCTTTCAGGTTTTATGCAACAATATTTCCTTTTTTTGATAGATCAATATTCATTGTAGAGACATAAAACAACCTATTTATCCAGACATTTTAGCTTACTTTCAGTTTTGAATTATTTTTAATGAAATTACTGTGAACATTTCTGTCCAAGTATGTGCTGACCTCTCTCTTTCATTTTGGGTAACTATGTTGTACCACAATTGAAAGGTCATATATTAAACATATATTTAATTTTCTGAAAAAGAGCAAAACTGGTGAGAGTACAGCGTTAGTCATGAGAATCCACTAACATTTCTTGGCTACCATTGTGTCTATTCCTCCTATTGTTCTTCACCACATTTGGAAACACATCAAACTTGACACATGATTTCCAGCATATGTCTGTAAACTTACTGGTTGTGATATCATTCTTCAAGCCAACGCTTCTTCTTTTCTGCCTTTTAGATATATCTGATAATTTCTAGTTAAATAAGCTATCTAGTTACTTTATGCAATTATAATTTTATAAGTTTCTATTTTATAATACATGCATTTCAAAGATTTGGTACAGGAATCTATAATACATGTTCAGTCTCTACCAAATGTAATTTTAGTGACAAAAAAACCCTACAAAGTAATCATATAATTTAATATCAAAACTGAGACACTGCAATAGTAAAAATATTACTAAATACAGTCAACATTCTAAAACACTTATTTGAAGATTAACCCATTTGCTTCATCATATTTGTAAAATTAAACTATTTTAACATCAAAATCTATTCTAAGAAATAAAAGCAACTTACATTTATACACTAAAATTATTTTAAATACATATGTATTAGGTAAAATGTAAATTATGTCATGGGGGTAAAAAATATTCCTGGTATAATTTTATGGACTATAATAAATTCTACCATTTAATTTTCTTAAACTGCATCACTGTTTTGTTTTTTTTTTTCCTGTAGGTTGTATTTGTCTGATTATATTTTTATTTGATAAAATTACAACATATTTTTAAATTTTATATTTTATGGATGTGCATGCATGCTAAGTTGCTTCAGTCATGTCTGACTCTGTAACCCTATAGACTGTAGCACACGAGGCTCCTCTGTCCATGGGATTCTTTAGGTGAGAATACTGGAGTGGGTTGCCATTCCCTCCTCCAGGGCATCTTCACAACCCTGGGAGAGAACCCACATCTCATATGTCTCCTGCTTTGACAGTAAGTTCTTTACCACTGTTGTCCCCCAAAGCCCATATGTTATGGATAAAATACATCAAATTATTGACATATTCAATTGGATCTGCTCCATAAATAATAATATTTTCCTGCTTGGATATATTATTACAGTAGATAATAAGGTCCTTGGTAACCTTCGAGTAAATTATATAAATGAAGAATATTCTTAAATCTAATTTTTGGTAAATATAAATCAAAGATAACAGATTTAATATGAAAAATAATCTTACATGTACATGAAGCAAGGTTAAATGCTGAAACAACACAATAGTCTGGTACTAAAGTGATTTATGTTTTACATTTTCAACAAGCTTTACATCATTGAGAACCTACTAGTGCTGCTCTCACACAAGAGCTTCATAAAGTGTTCTTCATAGTTTCAACAATCCAAATGTTCCTTCTCCTTATTTATCACATAGCTATAACATATTTCTTACATATTGTGATTTAGTATCACATCGAACTATATATGTTCAAACTACAAAGCTGTTGAAAATTTTAGAAACATTAACATTCAAATGCCAACTTATGGTTGCATCCTTGCAAAAAATACTATCTGTATGATGCCAAACACTCAATGTATGTGGATTCATTTTTGTGAATGAGCTTACATTTTTCAAGTCTACAAATGTCTTCCTCACTTTACTCAAGGCATATGTAAAAATGTTCCTATTTGATAGGATTAGTATTTTGGTAGCAATTCTAATTTCCCCCAAAGTTCATTTTTCACTCTTGGATGAGATTGGAGTACACCCAAGCATAACATAAGGAAATATTCATACACATATGCATAAGACTCCATCCATGGCAGAATCTCATACAAATAAATTAGCATACACATAATAAATTCAACACAACATCATCACACAGAATGAATAGCATTTAATTATTTCACAAAATCTGTTCCTCTATAAATTTCAGTGTGAATTCTTGGCAGAATATTACAGTCCTTATAATATTAAACTATTCAGTCTTATTTCAGAACTTGTATTATTTAGTAAAGATTTTTGGAAATGTCTCATAATTTTGATTCACATTATTTTTTATGGATCAAAAACTTTTAAAGATTATATTTACATCTTGCATCTGAATATATTATAACTACAACGCTTCAGTATCAATAGATTTTTTAATCTTTATTGAAATCTGATTGATGTGCAAGAAGCTCTATATATTTAGTATATACAACTTGATTTTGGATATAAGTATATAACCATGAAAACATCTCCACAATCAATGAAATAAACATATTCATCACTTCCAAATGTTTCTTCCCACTCTCTTTAATTATTTGTGTGTGTGTGGGTATATGTCTGTGAGTGATATGGATACAAAATAAAATCTATTTTCTTAGAAACTTTTAAACTATAGTTAAGTATTATTAACTATAGTCACTAAACTGCAGAGTAGATCTCTAGAAGTTCTGCATAACTGAAGCTTTGGACTGTTTGACCAATACCTTCATATTTTCTCCTATCCCCAATTCCTGGCAACTACCATTCTCTTTGCTTCTACGAGCTTGACTTTTAGATTCCTCATACATGTGTGATTATGTAGTATTTGTCCTTCTGAGTCTGGCTTATTTGACTTAGCATAACATCATCCAGATAGCAAACGGCAAGATTTCTTTTTTTAAAAGTCTGAATAATATCACTATATGTTGATACCACATTTTCTTTATTCACTTGCCTGTCACGAGGAAATAAAGGTTGATTCAATACCTTGGCCATAGTTAATAAGGTTGCAATGAAATTGGGAGTCCAGGTATGTCTTTGAAATACTGATTTTCTTTCTTTTGGAACAATACCCAGACATGGGATGTCTGAACGATATGGTAAGTCCATTTATAATTTTTTGAGGACATGCAATACAGTTTTCCACAGTGGCTGCATCAATTTACATTCCCACTAACAGTGTACAAAGTTTTCCTTTCTTCACATCCTTTAAATATTAGTTTATTTGTTGTATGTTGTTTTGTATTATTTTTGTTTTGTCTTCTAGGAGCAGCCATACTTAAAGCTATAAGGTGATATGTCATTGTGGCTTTGATTTGCATATCTCTGATGATTAGTGATATTGAGTACCTCTTCACATACTTACTGGCCAAATGTCTTCTTTGCAAAAATGTTTTCAGTTATTTTGCTCATTTTTAAATTGGGTTGTCTGTTTTCAGCTACTGAGTTATAGAAGAGGTGGTCTGTAGGCCAGTTGTTGAGATCCCTGCACTGATTGTTGAGAACTCCCGCCTTTCTTTGTTCTTAGTTACCCCTAACAAACTAGTTCAGCTGATTCCCTTAGACTCCTAGGCGCAATGCATTAGAAACAGACTTTTTGGGTAGTGTTCTGAAACACTGGGAGGTCAGGTACCCACTTTGCCCCCTATTTTCTCCACAGGATATGCCACAAAGGGCTCTCTCTCACTCAGTGCTGAATTGAAAGGAGAAAGGAGACTGAGGTAAAATGAAACTGCTCTTAACCTTTTCAATGCATCTTTTCATTTTTGTGTTCAACTGCAGTGCTATAAGGGAGACTCATAAAGGTATATTAATCCATAGACAGTTAACAAATTGGTGTTTTGTTGGAACATGAGGACTGGGACGTCTTATTCCACCGTTTTGCTGATATTACTCTCAACAGAATTTTTAACAAGCAATTTTCACCCCTTTGATTATTTATAACTGTCAACATTGATTATAGGGATATTTAAAAATTCTTCATTGGATATAATGTATTCATGGGAACTGAACAGTTTCCTATGAATATTTTTAAATAAATTCCATCATGTATCATCTTTTTAGGACCACTTTCTGTTCCTCTGAGAGAACACACACACACACACACACTGATAGTATGACTTAAGGTTAAAGAGCTTACTATAATTATTTAGCAATGTATCACATAACCTGAATGTGAAAAAAGCCATTCTCAAACTATCTATTCTTTGATTCTAAAGTCATAGAAATTGTTCAAAATATCTATGGAGGTATATCTACTCATATCTTGTATAATTTGTAATACCCTGACATACAAAATATCAATCTGATCAACATTAAATTGTAAATTTCAGCTAGTTAATGAAAGATCTCCATGTTATTCATATTACTAAACCAGTTTTTCCTTAAATAATAAGAAAGCTGACACCTTGGGCAAAAGTGATTTTCTGACTGAACCAAACAGTCAACATCCCTGAGATCTTTACTGGAACATCCTTCAGAAAGTCTTAAAACTCAGGAGGCAGCCTTACAGTATTACAAAAGACATGTACAGTCCTTTTCCATAATTATTCCATGTTATATCAAGGAGAAGGAAGTATTAAGCACTTCCAAATGATGCTAAAGAGTTAAGTGAAACAAGACAGACAAGTTCTACTGGATTTTGTCCTATAGCAGCCTTTGGTGAGCGAAGCAGGAGTTGTTTTTTTGAAAAAATGAGGAGCCCTATATTAGAGATAAGTAAAATGAATAAATTACAAAGCAATCACATCTATATTCAAGGATATTTGATGTAAGTAACCAGTACATAATTCAAAGAAAAAAGTTATCTATTTCCTAATATTACTAAAAGTTCGGTGACAAATCTTCTGGCAAACTACAATTCAAGACTTCATATTATGAGACGACAGGTCTAATTCTCTCTTACTTCAGCTCTCCTCTCCTCTAATTATTACTTGATAACTTCATAGCTAGCTATCAGAAGTGCAGGCTTACATTCCCTTAAGTTTAAGGTCTGGTGATGAAACAGACAGTGCCTCTTTTAAAACTGAGAACATTATTAGTTTTGAAAGTCTCTGAGACAAGTAGTCATTTCTAACCAAATACTCTGAAGAGTATACAATACTTTGACCAGTCAAGCTGTGTTCACACATTCAACTCTGAAGTCAAAGAAAACAATCAACTCCACATGAACCATATTTGTCAGAATAGAGTAACAGTGATTCCCCCTAGGAAAATTCCAATGATGTTATCAATGTTGAATCCTTGAGTACATTTTTTTTATTTCAATAGACAAGATATAATTGGAAGAGGGGGCATTCAAAGGATTGGAGAAGGATTTGGCATTAGTATGAGAGACATAGTCTTTATTATAATTGAAGAACAGAAGAAATTAAGTGAATTCAATAAAAATAGTTTTGCACATTTGTGAACAGATTTAGCAGTAGACCAGATGTTCTCCTAAGTGGAGTACAGTAAGTAATAGCAGTGAGGGCTCTGAGGTTTAAAGAATGTGAAAAAGGCTAAGAACATTTGAAGATTATAGCAGAGTTGTTTGCACATACACAATAATATATTTCCCAGGAACAGTTGAAGGTTCAATTAAGATACTAAAGTATGATTTTTGAGTAAGTTTCCTCTTGCTTATTGTGTGATTCATTCCAGCAGAACTTCCCTGTTCAAGTGCAAGTTAAGAAAAACAATAAGACTCTTCTGGAATGTTAAGGGTTGTGAGACATGGGAAACAAAAGACAGAAGGATAGGATGGCTTAGTGAATATATTAACATGATATGCAATCCCAGCTACAGAATACAAACTGAATAAGTGAGTAATGTATTCAGTTCAGTTGAGTTCAGATGCTCAGTCGTGTCCAACTCTTTGTGACCCCATGAACAGCAGCACGCCAGGTGCCCCTGTCCATCACCAACTCCTGGAGTTTACTCAAACTTACGTCCATTGAGTCAGTGATGCCATCCAGCCATCTCATCCACTGTCGCCCCCTTCTCCTCCTGCCCTCAATCCCCCCCCAGCATCAGAGTCTTTTCCAGTGAGTCAACTCTTCGCATCAGGGGGCCAAAGTACTGGAGTTTCAGCTTTAGCATCACTCCTTCCAAAGAACACCCAGGACTGATCTCCTTTAGAATGGACTGGTTGGATCTCCTTGTAGTCCAAGGGACTCTCAAGAATCTTCTCCAACACCACAGTACAAAAGCATCAATTCTTTGGCGCTCAGCTTTCTTCACAGTGCAGCACTCGCATCCATACATGACCACTGGAAAAAGCATAGCCTTGACTGGATGGAACTTTGTTGGCAAAGTAATGCCTCTGCTTTTGAATATGCTATCTAGGTTGGTCATAACTTTCCTTCGAAGGAGTAAGCGTCTTTTAATTTCATGGCTGCAATCTACAACTGCAGTGATTTTCGAGCCTCCAAAAATAAAGTCTGACACTGTTTCCACTGTTTCGCCATCTATTTCCCATGAAGTGATGGGACCAGATGCCATGATCCTAGTTTTCTGACTGTTGAGCTTTAAGCCAACTTCTTCCCTCTCCTCTTTCACTTTCATCAAGAGGCTCTTTAGTTCCTCTTCACTTTCTTCCATAAGGGTGGTGTCATCTGCATATCTGACGTTATTGATATTTCTCCTGGCAATCTTGCTTCCAGCTTGTGCTTCTTCCAGCCCAGCATTTCTCATGATATACTCTGCATATAAGTTAAATAAACGGGGTGACAATATACAGCCTTGATGGACTCCTTTTCCTCTTTGGAACCAGTATGTTGTTCAATGTCCAGTTCTAACTGTTGCTTTCTGACCTGCATACAGGTTTCTCAAGAGGCAGGTCAGGTGGCCTGGATTTCTCATCTCTTTCAGAATATTCCACAGTTTATTGTGATCCACACAGTCAAAGGCTTTGGCATAGTCAATAAAGCAGAAGTAGATGTTTTTCTGGAACTCTCTTGCTTTTTCCATGATCCAGCGGATGTTGGCAATTTGATCTCTGGTTCCTCTGCCTTTTCTAAAACCAGCTTGAACATCAGGAAGTTCACGGTTCACATATTGCTGAAGCCTGGCTTGGAGAATTTTGAGCATTACTTTACTAGCGTGTGAGATGAGTGCAATTGTGTGGTAGTTTGAGCATTCTTTGGCATTGCCTTTCTTTGGGATTGGAATGAAAACTGAGCATTTCCAGTCCTGTGGCCACTGCTGAGTTTTCCAAATTTTCTGGTATATTGAGTGCAGCACTTTGACAGCATCATCTTTCAGGATTTGAAATAGCTTAACTGGAATTCCATCACCTCCTTAGCTTTGTTTGTAGTGATGCTTTCTACAGCCTACTTAACTTCACATTCCAGGATGTCTGGCTCTAGGTGAGTGATCACACTATCATGATTATCTGGGTCGTGAAGATCTTTTTTGTACAGTTCTTTTGTGTTTTCTAGCCACCTCTTAATGTCTTCTGCTTCTGTTAGGTCCATACCATTTCTGTCCTTTATCAAGCCCATCTTTGCATGAAATGTTCCCTTGGTATCTCTAATTTTCTTGAAGAGAACCCTGGTCTTTCCCATTATGTTGTTTTCCTCTATTTCTTTGCACTGATTGCTGAGCAAAGCTTTCTTATCTTTTTTGCTATTCTTTGGAACTCTGCATCCAGATGCTTATATCTTTCCTTTTCTCCTTTGCTTTTTGCTTCTCTTCTTTTCACAGCTATTTCCAAGGCCTCCCCAGACAGCCATTTTGCTTTTTTGCATTTCTTTTCCATGGGGATGGTCTTGATCCCTGTCTCCTGTACAATGTCATGAACCTCATTCCATAGAACATCAGGCACTCTATCAGATCTAGTCCCTTAAATCTATTTCTCACTTCCACTGTAAAATCATAAATTATTTGATTTACATTATACCTGAATGGTCTAGTGGTTTTCCCTACTTTCTTCAATTTAAGTTTGAATTTGGCAATAAGGAGTTCATGATCTGAGCAATGTGTTCTCACTAAGTCGCTTCAGTCGTGTCTGACTCTGTGTGACCCCATAGATGGCAGCCCACCAGGCTCCCCCATCCCTGGGGTTTCAAGGCAAGAACACTGGGGTGGGTTGCAATTTCCTTCTCCAATGCATGAAAGTGAAAAGTGAAAGTGAAGTCACTCAGTCATGTCCAACTCTTAGCGACCCCATGGACTGCAGCCTACCAGGCTCCTCCACCCATTTGATTTTCCAGGCAAGAGTACTGGAGTGGGTTGCCATTGCCTTCTCTGGAGTAATATATTAGGGCTACTTAATAGAGTGAAATTTATCCAATGAATTAGATTCTAGATTTTATAAATTATAGATATATTTTCAGTTATTGAAGGAAAAAAAAAAACACAAAGACGGGATGCGATGTTTAGGAAGCAATATAAGCTTGTTAGTGATACTGAAATTAGGAGGTTTCTGTTGACAACAAGTGTTTTTTAACAAGTCAGGGACTGATGGCTAAAAAGGACAAAGGTAATAAAACTGAAGATTGGATGACATGGCCTACATTTGAGATAGATAGTGGAAACGGTGCCATATAGGAGGGCCAGGTTTTACATACTACAAGGAAGAGATTTAGAATTTAGGATAATTTTCTGGTAATACACCAGGAGGAGAAAGTAGAAAGAAATGGGAGGAAAGAAGTGACAGATGGAGTCAGAGGCAATTCAGTACTTATCATTATGAAGCTGATGATAAAACTGAGCAGAGGCTGGCAAGATATGACCCCCAGGACAACTTCAGCCTGGCACCTGTTTTTACAAATAGAGTTTTATCGAAAGATAGTTTGTTGTCTTATTTACAACTTATCTATGATTGGTTTTGCATTACAGTGACAGAGTTGATTAGTTATGATGCATACTGTATGATCCACAAAACCTAAAGTATTTATTATATGGTCCCTTAAGTGAAGTGAAGTGAAAGTCACTCAGTCATGTCTGACTCTTTGTGATCCCATGGAGTATACAGTCCATGCAATTCTCCAGGCCAGTATACTGGAGTGGGTAGCCTTTCCCTTCTCCAGAGATCTTCCCAACCCAGGGATCAAACCCAGGTCTCCTGCATTGCAGGCAGATTCTTTACCAACTGAGCTATCAGGGAAGCCCCATGTCCTTTAAAGAAAACATTTTTCTTTAAAGTGGGCGATGCACAGGGAATCCTGGCATGCTGTAGTCCATGGAGTCGCAAATAGTTGGACATGACTGAGTGAGTGAACGAAAATTAGTAAACTCAGGAATTATATTTGAGTGAATTTTTACTGACAAAACAGGTATGAGATAACAATATCTTCAAGGAGGGCATGTACTTTCACAAAATGATTTCGTTTCCACCTACAGTCTTTGCCAACTTAATGGCTAAATTACCCTGTGATTGCCATGCCTATCTGTGTCTACCCTTGCCAGGTAACCTGAAGTAATGATGATTATAAAGCCTGCAATACTACATTTGGAAGAACTGGATGGAAAGCTATTCATGAGATTGCAAACTTTACCTGGGAGCCTAGGGAAGAGATGATACTAAAGTTGTCAGGATAATACAACTGCCCTAGGATGGTATGAATTTTCCTATAGAAAACTCTTCTGTGTGAAACACAGTACATTGATGGTGAAACATATGAACCAAACAAACAGGAGAGAGATCTCTCTGGAAATATTCTGTGGATTTTCCATTTCATCTCAATCTTTCACTACCTTGAAAGTATTGTGCTATGTGAAAGTAGTCATAAAAGCCAGATACAAAAGGCCAGGTATCATATGATTCCATTCATATGTTGTGTACAAAATATGCCTATAAACAAAGTATAGAAGTTGTAATGTAGAGTTTAAGAGACTGGGGAATAATGGGGAGTTAGTATAATGGGTACACATTTTCTTTCTGGGGAGGGAAAAGTTTTCTAAAATTGACCTGATGATGACTGTCCAAATTTTTGAACACGTTACAAACCACTGAATTATCCAGTTTAAGTTGGTAAATAATACTGTATGTGAATTATATCTCAATAAAGTTAAAAAAGAGACCTAATATAAAGAAAAGTAATAAAAAGTGAAGATTAAGATTTGTTTATATTTTCTCATTGAAATACAAAATAAAATCATGCATCAAAAATAACATTGGCTATTATAGAGAATGGCATTGAAATATGTATAATATCATATATGAAACGAATTGCCAGTCCAGGTTCGATACATGATACTGGTTGCTTGGGGCTGATGCACTGGGATGGCCCAGAGGGATGGTACGGGGAGGGAGGAGGGAGGGGGGTTCAGGATGGGGAACACGTGTATACCTGTGGCGGATTCACGCTGATATATGGCAAAACAAATACAATACCCTAAAGTAATTAACCTCCAATTAAAATAAATAAATTTATATTAAAAAAGTAACATTTGGGTTTTATGAAGAATGAAGATGTAAAATATCATTCCTGAAGATTAGAAGAGATAATTGATTAGAGAAAGTAGAAGCATCACAGTGTATTCCAAAGGCTTTGCCCAAGACTTGTGCTAATTTATACAAAGCAAGAATAATTATCAAGTTAAGGGTCTTTTCTCTATCCACTTGCTTTTTCTCAATTTTAGGCATGGAGAATGCCAAAAAAAATAAAAGATTTAAATATAATATTGTTAAAATCATCACACTAAATAATCAATTCAAGGATTTAAAGTTTAAGTATGTAGGAACATACATGTTATAACCAGGTTATTGGTTGTGCAATTGCCCACTGACTTTTTTTAAAAGTGTCATCCTATAATTTAGTATAGATTAAGTTCTGTAGGTGGAGAAAATTACCTTCTCTATGCAATATAAAATATACTGAAGACAAAACTTAGGTAAAAATATACTTCAGATGATTGATGCCAATATTCTCCATGATCTTTTAGATAATTGTAATTAATCATGTAACTGTAACTGCTGAAATTTATAAATTATTGTCGTCCTCAAAGAATCATTTGAACACTAAAAACTCATCAGTTTCATATTTCTTACCAATATTTAAGCAATATTAAATATTAATATTACATACCAAAATGTCCTTAATATAACAATTAAAACATTGGTATATGTTTCATCTAAAATATAAACATCCTGTTTTTAGACATCATTTATGAAAAACATTATTTTAAGTGTTCAAACAAAATTTACATCAATTAAAAATCTTAATGGTTTCTAAGTCCAAATTCTTTTTGTGAGAACTCTTACATAGTTCTAAAGTCTAAAATTTGGAAGCACATTCCATGTACAGTTGACATTTTCAGAAAAAAAGAAAAACACATTTTATTATATTTTCATTATTTTTGTTTAAAGTTTTCAATCTGATGAACTGCTGCATAATAGATACTATAATAGCATCAAGGTAATATGTTTATACTTTTTGCTTCCACAATGGTTGATTTTTTTTAACTGAACTGTAACTGAAAATGTAGTGATATTAATGATATTTCAGAGGTAATCAGTATATGAGTATGCAAGGATGCATGCCTCTGCCAAACTGTCAGTTTATGTAACTGCCTTGTGGCAAAACCAGTATTAATAGTTGAGAGTTCTTAATGCCCTAGGGCTCTCCTCATTTGCTAAGATATGATAATCAGCTGTGTCAGGCAATATGGCTGCATCTCTGCCAACTTGTGAACAGATCATTCAAATGAGGATCATTAACAGATAGAAGTGTAAGCTGCTTCTGTCTTTAAAGCCTTCTGTCAAGAATTAGAAGCTGGGGTGTTGTTGGGAAAGTAGGAGGTAAATAGAAGTCTTACTGAAAATGCAACAGATTAATGATAACCCTTATTGGAGAAATAACCATTAGGCCAGTATTCAATTTTACATGATCTTAACATAATACATAAAGAACACTGCCATCTCTAATCCTAAATATCCTAAAACATAAACCATCTATAAGTGAGGTATATTCTTGTGAACTCACTAAATTTCAAGAGAAAGATAGTCTTCTGGCATACTATAACAAGATGGTGGCTTGAACAGATTATTTAATCATTTTACCTTATACTCTTTCATGTTATAACTCATATGTTTCTTACAGATGATACCTACGTTTTGTAGAGAAAAATGCATTTATGTTTCAATACTATAAACTGAACTACATTTTATTTTTACTGCTACAGCAAAATCATTACCAATCCTAGGTTACAAATATATACATTTTACCAAATTAATAAACTTAAAACCAAAATATAATTTTTAATGTTTTAATAATTAGCCCAATTTACAGCTGATGCTGTCAAATATGTAAATATACACTGGGTACATTTACATTCAGAATTTAGTCCTAACTTCTCCAGCAATGTTTAAATTCCACTCCATGTTACAGAAAACACAAGCATATTTCTGTAGGAAATAATAGGCTGCAGTCACATATGGTTTATAAAAATATAAGTTTTTCACATAATTCTTTGTTTATACTACTTGATTCATATTTAACATTAATTTATAGAAAAATATTAATTGAAAAAAATTTCCACCAATTAAAATTTAGATTTTTAGATTATAAGGAAGAAAAATATATGATGAATTGTTCACTTCACTTTTAAAGTTCTGGTCTTTTTATAATTGTTAATTAACATTATTTAATTGTAAACATTTAAACAATTGCATGTACATGGCCAAATTTGTGTAGTTACAAGTAAGCCTCATCAGCTACCAATATTACTTCATTCACTCAGAGTAACTTCAATAAGAAGTTGAAACTATTGCTCAACTTTCAGCAGCCCTTCTATCTGCCAGCAACAGCTGGGCAATCATTCATAACTATTTTTGGTGAGTAGCAAGTTCATGGCCAAGTCAATAATTATAAAATCAAATGGAACATCAGTTTCCATCCAAGATTTAATTTGGCAGTCTAGTGCTGTGAAAAATTAGACACTCATATATTATTGCTACAATTTCTGATTTACTGGTTTACTAATGCTTCTGCCCGTTAGTGTAAATTATCATGTTTCCATTAATTTGGTAATGTAATTATTTAAAAATTGAATTTTGATAGTAACTCCCTCACTTAGAAATATTGTACATTGCTTGGTTTCTTATAGTAATTTTTAAACTATGATGTTTTCATTTTTATCATCTTAATACTGCAAATACCTACTTATTTTTTATATACTTTTTTTTGAAGTTGGTTTATTTATGCATTCTACTTTTAGATATGTTTCTCAGTTCTAGATTAATTCAAGGCAGGTTTTCTTTTTTTTCGATAGAAAATCTTCTCATATTAAAAATGATGGTCTTGTCTCACTTTAGGATTCTATAAAACAAATGAACTGCTGTTCACATGGCTTACTTCCAAAATTCTAATCCTCTCTCTTGCTTATGTTATAATTGTTTATAATTCTCCCCAAATATAGACTTCTGAGGAAATACACTACTGTAAACACTTTATATATACTCAAAATTTTATTGGTGAAGTTGGCTGCCTCCAATCTGAAAAGGCATTTATGTTAATGTGAGCTTCTTGAACTAATACTTGCATCTCACTGTGGTTACTCTACTGTAATTATATTAGTTTGGCTTTATGGAGTCAAATGAGTTTATGGAAGATCTTTCGTTGCAAGAAACACAGATGTTATAGTATTGTGAAAATCATCCTGTTCCTTAAGTCAATATATATAAATATATTCATTTTCAGATAAAATATTATTATGGTTTTCTATGCCTTATATATAAGCACTTGTTTCTTTGTGGGTTGGGTGACTCTTGGAAATACAACAGAAAGTCTAAAATACTGTGAAATAACAAATAGTGAGTATTAATTTTAAGTATTTTTAAAAGAAGTGATGAAAATGAAGGAAAGGGTAAATAAATTATTGCAGTAAGCTATAATAGGTTTCAAAGGAGCTGCAGTGAAAATTGCAGAATTGCGAAGATGAGAGCAGATTTATTGTAATCTTCACTAATTTAGAGTACCATTGATAGGTTTGTTACTATTCTGATTTTCTCTTGCTAATCTTGGCTTCATGCTATCAAAAATCTCTTACAGTGTTTGTTGTGTGTGGAGGAGATAGAATTCTAATCACATAAAGGCATTTCCAGGTTTCATTATTAATAGCATATTTTCAATATGCAAATACTTTTAATATATTACAAAATCACATTGAAGTTTGAAAGAGTAGGCTTCTAAATTAGCAATATGTAGAAAAAACATGGTTTTTTTTCTATTTTAAGTTGAAATTAGTTAGCTTGGCAATTGTATTTTATATGGAATTTGATATTACTCAAAATACTTTTCTAATATAAGTTTTTAGGATAAGCCAACCAAATTAATTTTTAACATTTGTGTTAAATGATTTTTGAAATTATGTTAATGTATTTTAATTCATTTTAACAATTTTATTTCTATTATATTAATACAAAATATATTTTAACACTGTTATCAGCATAGTTTTTGAAGAGTTTGAATAAAATAGTTGACTAGCTTAATTCATGTTTACAATTAGTGCAGCTAAGAAGGGCTTGGCACCCCACTCCAGCACTCTTGCCTGGAGAATCCCATGGATGGAGGAGCCTCGTAGGCTGTAGTCCATGGGGTCGCTAAGAGTTGGACAGGACTGAAGCGACTTAGCAGCAGCAGCAAGAAGGGCTTACTTTTTAAATTTCCTGTGGGTTATAAGTGAACTAAAATAGGAAATAAAAATGAAATGAAAATAATATCTTGATGTGGATGGGTTCATAATGTATTAAAAAAACTTTTATAATATGATGTCTACAAGCAAAATTTATATTTCCTGTATTAAATTATATCAATGTGTATGTTTCTGTAAGACTAAACATTTTATGAAAAAATTTCTTATACATTAACATTGGTTAGATGTTAGGTTTTTCCAACATAGAAAAAATAACCTTATAAAGTGATCATCCATTTTTAGTATTCTTTTTTTCCTAATGTTTAACTTTGTACCTGCATTATTTTCCCTAAATTTTAAATTTCCCAAATGTACCAGCTATTGCACCTTTAAAAATAGTGGCTGACTTAATTGTTTTAATAGAAGCTAAGACAACTGTTTATTGGACCTAAGCATCAATCAATTATGAAAAGTTCTATATAGTTAAAAGGAAAAAGGCAGACACAGATGAAACACAGAGCAGAATAAAACAACACTCAGAATAATATTCTCAAAATAAGCAGAGTTGAATAGATAGTACAGGGGATTCTCAGAGTATTTGAAACTATTTATATGATACTGTAATTGTAGATATATGACACTATGCACGTGTCAATACCCATAAGACTTAGCACACAGAGTGAACCTTAATGTATGTAAATTTAAAAAAAATCATTTTGTAAGACAGGAAATTATAGGATGGGATGCAAAATGAGAGAAAACAATTTAACTGAATTATGCATATATGAAAGCTCCATGGTAAGCAGAAAAATGCTGACTAAATAACTTTGGAAAGAATGGAGTTTGTAAAATAAAGCATATTATATTGTACATAAACACTGCAGTTTGGTTGACATACTTGTGTACATTGGAGGTCCTGGTTAACAGTTCTAACAATGCCCTGGTGGCTCAGAGCTTGCAATGCAGGGGACCCAGGTTTGATCCCTGGGACAGGAAGATCCCCTGGAGCAGGAAATTGCAACCCACTCCAGTATTCTTGCCTGAAAAATCCCATGGACAGAGGAGCTTGGCAGGCTACAGTCCATGGGGTCGAAAAGAGTCGGACACGACCAAGCAAGGATAGCTTCTATACACGATATTGGAAATGAACAATTAAGTGAATGGATGTGTAGATAGAGCAAACTTTCTCACTTTTGGAGCGGGATTCATATGAGTTCAAGACAGGGCAAAATTAGTTTATGATGACTGGTATAAAAATGATTGTTATCTTTGACAGGAATGGTGCCGAAAAAAATCTACCAGGATGTTATAAATGTTCGGTCAATATCTTTATTAGGTGGTGGCTATAGATATGTTTACATATGTAAATATTTGTCAAGTTCTTTACATATAAATTAATTTATTTTTGTTGTTACGCTTTAATCAAAGAAAATGATGAAATATAATCTCAAAAAATACTGGGAAAAAGAAAGTTATAGTTGAGGAAATCATTGGTTACCTGAAAAAGAGCACCAAAAAATAAGTAAATTATAACATAAATAATGGAAACACAAAAGCTTGTGAAATACAGTTATATATTCAAGAAACCTTAAAACACAAAGCAGAAATATACATATATGGGAAACAACTGCTGAAAATCAAAGACACATTGCAAATTTAAAAATTACCGCAAGGTGGTTGGATTGTCTCAAATAAGGAACAACTGCACTGAAATCTGATATTTTATGAGGAACAATGGAAGCCAGAATCAACATATTTTTCTTAGTAAAGAAAATATCTGCTAGTCCAGAGTCTCACTAAATAACACTTTATTCAAATAGAATAAAATGTAAAAGACTTTTCAGGGAAAAAAATAAAGTGAGATAATTCATCAATAGCACATCTGTATTTACAGAAATACAAAAGGCAGAGAGGAAATCATCCCAGATGGTTGAGAGATTTGACATCAAAAGATCATTTAAAATAGAGTATCTGTCAGTAAATGTGTGTGTGTGTGTGTGTGTGTATACTTCAAAAATAGCAATAATATCTTATGTAATATTTTATATCTTTTTAATAAAAGTGATCAGTATAACATGAGTAGAAAGGAAATTTGTAGGGTTCTAGCATTCTTCTCTGTCTAGAGTGTAAAAATACCAGTCACTTTGTACTTTCTCTTATATCAAGAATATAAACTTGTTCACTTTTGCTCCTCTACCACTACTGTAGTATCTGGGAACAATATATAGAATGACTGTTCCATTATATATATATAATGCCCTCACTTATCTCAGATACTCAACTCCTCTAAGAGTCAAGGAGTTGAGTATCTGAGATAACTGAGGGCATTTTTCTTTTTAGAGAACTTGTCAATTCTCATCCACGGTAAGAGAGACTGAATGGAAAGCAGTAGTTCGGGGATACTAGTGCTAAGTATATGCCTTCCTTATGACCCATTCAATTGCATCAAAATATGATTCTTTTATGAAGAACAATGGGAACCACTGTTGGGAAGACAGAGGTTGGAATTTAGGACTGCAAAGAAGACTAGCACTTGAAGGAGGAGAGAAAATTGCAAGGCAGGATCTTAATTTTTGATGACCTTGTCGTCAAGATTTTTGTTATTTCTCCAATTGTACACTTTTAGGAGAATACTCACAAAACAAGCAGAAGGCAACAGCTGGGAGGCTAAACATGCATGCTACGATCTTCCAACTATTGGAAATGATAGTCTGTTCCAATAGTATCTGGAAAACATCTGGTCACCTTAGAGCTGCTGCTGCTGCTGCATCACTTCAGTGACTCTGTGCGACCCCATAGACGGCAGCCCATCAGGCTCCCCTGTCCCTGGGATTCTCCAGGCAAAAACACTGGAGTGGGCTGCCATTTCCTTCTCCAATGCATGAAAGTGAAAAGTGAAAGTGAAGTTGCTCAGTGGTGTCCAATTCTTAGCAACCCCATGGACTGCAGCCTACCAGGCTCCTCCGTCCATGGGATTTTCCAGACAAGAGTACTGGAGTGGGGTGCCATCGCCTTCTCCGCACTTCAGAGAGTCTGGGGCTTTTGGTAACTTTCCCAATGTTGTGGAATGGTGTTGAGTGGCCGTTATCTCCTTATCTGGTATTGCTGGTTGGTTTCAGAATGCGTTTACCCCTGTAGCTTTTGCACTCGATTATTTTTACTCCTCTAGCCAAATTGCTGGCCATTTAGTCTTTAAGCAGTCTCTTTACATCTCAGTCCTCCAGCAATTTTTATTAAAGTGGTGGTTTAGAATCACCTGGAGGCTTTCCAAAAAGCTCTCATACTTTGTATTCATACAAGATTAATTCAATCAGAAACTCTGGAAGTATTTGCCAGAAATTGACTTTTAATAGCAAACACCACTCCAGGTGATTCTTTATATTTTAACAGAAATACTATACACATAGTGTAAAATGTACTAATGTTTGATGTGATACAGTTTGATAATATTTTATACATAAATATCCTTATGTAACCAGCACCCTAGACTTATATGAGATTTTCCACAAAAGCGTCTCTCATTTCACATCACCGTCTATAAGCCACCTATAGGAGTAACTGCTATCTGACTGCTATCACCAGAGATTTACCCTTGTTTTTGAACTTTACATGGGTGCAATTACATACTATATACTGCTTGCAGTAAATGTTTTTGCTCTTCTATTTCTATTGAATTGACACATGTTGCATGTGGTAGTGGTTTGTTACATTTTACTGAGTTTAATGTTCCATTGTATTAACATATCAAATTTATCTTAGTGTTGATAGAATTTTAGTTGCTTCATCTTTGAGGCTAATATAAACAAGTATTAAAAAATACAAACTTTCTGCACATTTTTGATGGATATTGGTACTCATGTTATTACATATCTATCGATCTATCTATCTATCTATCTATCTAGGAGGGGAATGAATGGGTTATAAGGAAAGCATATATTCAGCACTGGTATACATTCTATATAGTTTCCCAAAGTGGTTGTAACAATTTCTACTTCGAAAAGCAGTGTATCAGTGTCTCAATCATTCTACATATTTATCAAAGTCAGTATTGTCAGTTAAAAAAAAATAGCATCAAGGTAGGTGTATGTGTTGTGCTTGGTCGCTCAGTTGTGTCCGACTCTCTGCGACCCCATGGATTGTAGCCTGCCAGGCTACAATCTGTTCATGGGGATTCTCCAGGCAAGAATACTGGAGTGGGTTGCCATGCTCTCCTTCAGGGGATCTTTCCAATCCAGAGATCAAATCCAGATCTATCACTGGCATTGCATGCATATGCTTTACTATCTATGCCACCACATTAAGGTTTTAATTTGCATTTTCCTTTTGCCAATGATATTAAGATCCATTACAGATGCTAACAGAAATTTTGTATTTATTCTTGATGAATTGAAAATTCAAGTGTTTTTCTTTTTTTTTTTTTCTCTATTGCATCATCTGATCACTTATTATTGATGTTTAGGTGTACTTATTATAATCTGGATATGAGCCCTCATTTTCCTTTTCAGTCTAATAATGCCTTCGGTGACCAAAATTCTCAGTTTTAATGAAGACAATTTTATAAATGTTTCCTTTTACAGTTAATTTTTTCATATTTTGTCAATAAATATATACTTACTTAATATTACATTGAAAATATTAACTGCATACTTTATCTTAAGCCCAAAGAAAGCATTTGTGATTTTTCACATTTTGAATCAAATGACTTTTGATATTATTAAATATTACTAAATAGGTCTCATATTTAGCAGTTTATACAGAATAATAGCCCCAACAGATAGCCATACTCTAATCCTCAGAATTGTTGCATAGGTTAACTTGACGGCATAAGGGATTTTGCAAAAATAATTAAGCTTAAATAACTTAAAGATGGAAGATTATCATGAATATCCTAAGTGAGCACAATCTATCATGAGCCCCTAAAAAGCAAAGGATCTTTCCTACTTACAGAGACCAAGTGAGATGGCAGCATGAGGACCCTGCCCACCACTGCTGACTTTGAAGATGGAGGTAAGGGCCACAAGGAATGCAGGTGGTCTCCACAAGCTTGGAGAGGTAAGGAAGTGGATTCTCACATTCTTCCTGCTATTTTTCTCCAGGAAGAAATACAACCCTGCTGATGTATTGGTTTTAGCCAAATGAGACCCATGTTGGAATTCTGACCCCAGAATTCTATGATAATAAATTTGCATTGGTTTAAGCCACTAAATTATTTTAATTTGTTATAACAATCAGAATGCATGTACATATATGTGTGTATATATGCATATGTGCCTAGTATATTTATCTTTATTTTTACATGTATAATGTGTTATACTTCCTCAAAGGTCATGCCATTGCACTTCTAATTTCTCTAACCCTTGTAAGTAAAGAATTCATGATAGATCTATCACAGAATCAAATCTAATATTTTCCAAACATTTGATGAGCAATATTGGCAGAATAAGTAGGATGATTCTTACTATTTTTGATGTTTTACTGATGGAACACAGGAATTCTGCATGACTTATAAAGTATGCAGCCTGAAATAAAAGCTAAAACACGAACAATGTAAAATGTTTTGAAAAATGTTCAAAGTAATTTAGGATGTTCTGGTAAAGGCAAGTGAGAACAGATGGCTGATGGTGGATCATCATCAATCTCAGTTACTTAGACTGAAATAAACTTCTAAAATAAAGAAGAGTAAATCAACAGGATACAGAAATATTAAAATCACTTTAATTCCCTCAATTTTTTATTTTCTGTTTAGAAACATAATACTGAGCTACAGTTGTGTCTATTGTGTGAACCTGCTCCCAAACTGGAGGATACCCTATCCGAGCAATTGGTCTCATTTCCAAGACAGACTTAAAGCTTAGACTATTTCAGCCTACTCTGCTATTCTGCTGTTATAATATATGCCTGACTCAAAAACTGAAATTGGTAAATTTATGAAAACTACACTTCTTATAAAATATTATGCAATCATATTAAAATTATAGGTTTATAAAAATAATTTGAAACAGACATTCTTTAAAATATTTAAGTTAACAGGAATTTATATGTGTGTATAATACTTAGCAAAACAAGACAGTCAACTAACATATTGATAGCACGTTTACATCATGGCTCATGGAAACACACACATTCAATTCACACATCGACATGAACATAAACACAAATTTATGCACTGAATTGAAAATACTACAAATGTAATTCTGATATCAACTCTCCTATCTACAACTTTCTTAGATGCTGTTGAAAACCTCTAATAATTTCTGAGGGCCAAGATTTAAGTTGCAGATTTGATAGACATAAACTTCAATTTTCCTTATATAACACCATAGGTTCATGGTAGTATTGATATAATGTGTATTAATATATTAATGTGTATTAATAATGCTAATGTATTAATATAATATTTAAAATATAATATAAAAAAAACAGCATTCTTCTGCTCCACATTCTTTGAGTAAGATAGTCTGTTTTAATTAGGGACCATTCCCTATAAACTCATTAGTCTGTGCATGTGAAAATGGTTTAATGTCCATTTCAATACAACTCTGCCTATTGGCTCCACGGAAGTGTTTTCCTTTCATTTTATTTCACAAATGTTTGAAGACTACTTTACCAAGTATTTCCTTTCCAGTCAGTTGAGTAAGAAGATTTTATAAAATCTTTACAGAAAATACTTTTCTTCACAACCATTGGAAAATATATATTATAAATGAATTATAACAACCCACAGATATGTAAAAACATTTTAGACCTCTTTTGCCTTTAAAAAAAGAGACACTGATGTATAGAACAGTCTTATGGACTCTGTGGGAGAGGGAGAGGGTGGGAAGATTTGGGAGAATGGCAATGAAACATGTAAAATATCATGTAGGAAACAAGTTGCCAGTCCAGGTTCGATGCACGATGCTGGATGCTTGGGGCTGGTGCACTGGGACGGCCCAGAGGGATGGTATGGGGAGGGAGGAGGGAGGAGGGTTCGGGATGGGGAACACATGTATACCTGTGGCGGATTCATTTTGATATTTGGCAAAACTAATACAATTATGTAAAGTTTAAAAATAAAATAAAATTAGAAAAAAAAAAGAACAAAAAAAAAAAAAGAAAAATTTACACTGTCAGGGCGTGGAAGTGGCAGGTGTCTTCCTTTGTCTGGGGGCAGAGGTCCTGGCATAGGGTTTCCTCTGGGTTTGGGATTCGTCAGAGTGAAGGAAGAGTCCAGATCAGGGCTGGCCTGCTGAGACGTGGAAGCCAGAGTCCTCTGGTGACTAAGAACCTCAACAATGAAATCCTGTTCTTTGCTCCCACTGTTCTAGGTGGAGTCCACCTGTGGCACCAGGTGTCCCTGCTCTGCTTCTCTGCAGGTAGGAGGCCAGAGCAAGGGTTGGGAAAGTATTTAGGGGCTAACCTGTCTCAGGTGACTTCTTTCCAAAGGTGTCTCTGTGGTAGGGAGCCAGGTGAATACACTAAAGTTTCCTTCTCTGGGTGCATCACCGAGAAGAGGTAGCCCCAGCCTGGAGACTGTAGGACTGGCTTCCCAGGTGAGCTGGAGATGTGGGCAGCATGTGAACAATGCTCTCCACAAGCATGGTTTGGGAGCATCAGAGAACTGCTCACAATAGCTTCCAGTCAATGCCTACATCTGAGTTGGAAACTTCAACAGTAATCAATATTCTGTGGAAATTTTTCACTTACAGAAAGGTCAAATAAACAACCAAACAGAATCTAGGCTATGTCTGCCCTGTTCAACCTTTCAAATTTTCCTTCTAACAGTAGCAAAATAGTCCTGATACTTTTAGAAATCATTTTGTACCAGAAAGATGCATATGTCAAATTAAAGAGAGATATTATTTGACTAGAAAATAATCGTATAGGTCATTTTAGAGTTCAGATCCACTCATCTTTCACTGAAGGGGTCTTTCAAAGAATAAGTCCTCCTTCACCATACAGAAAAGACGGACTAAGAAAACAGAAACTGACCATGATACTGGATTATGATGATAACTGCACAGCTGTATAAATGAAATAATCGAACTGTACATATAAAATGGGTGAATTTTATGGCATGTAAAATTATGCCCCATAAAGATCTTCATAACAGCAACAACAGCAACAAAACTTACACAGTCAAAGTTTTGGAATTATGTATTCATACATAAAGCAACTGGACAATTTTAAGACCAGAAATTATAACCTATAATTTTAAAATAAAAGGTACTTGAATATTTACCAAACACATGTTAATAAACTGAAAGCCTTTTGAACTATTATAAATGAAAACACTGATTAAAATATAAACCAGATTGATAAACTGGGCATTAATGTCCATGTTAAAACCCCATGGTACCCATGTGAAGTACCTAGCCAAATAGTAGTACTTCTAGAGTCAACTCATGAAAATGATCAGTGATCATGAGTATAAATATTTCAGGTATGTTAATTCTATTTAAGTTTGCTTTATTATTGTTTATCTTATTTTATATGCACTATAATATTACTTTTGCAGTGAAAACTAATTAATATATATCCACAGAGTGATTAAAATGTTGTTATGAAGAAAAAATTCAGAAAAATGTGCAAAAGACACTATTGTGGTAATAACACTATGCCTATAAATACATAATCAAAAAATGGAAAACTCATGAAATCAAAATTCAAGTTAGAGAGAATATTTCAACAAAATCAAGTGTAGTAATTTGGAGAGAGGGAAAAAAAGAGAAACTTCTGAAGTTTTTAATTCTAATTTTACAGTTACAGAAATCAAGTAAGTCCATCTGGCCCTCCTGTACAATTCCTGGAAGCATGGACAAGTCAGGACCTGTGCTCCAGTCCCAAATTTCAGACAAAGAGAAGACATATTATGAACTCAAATTTTCATCCACTTGTATATAAACCACTCAGGAACATACAGCTCCTCCTCTGTTGTTGTACAGTTGCTCAGTTGTGTCTGACTCTTTGTGAACCCACTGACTGCAGCGCACCAGGTTTCCCTGACCATCA
This sequence comes from Bos grunniens, assembly GCF_055505025.1. Lineage (NCBI taxonomy): Eukaryota > Metazoa > Chordata > Mammalia > Artiodactyla > Bovidae > Bos > Bos grunniens. The sequence continues at coordinate 108,682,646 of NC_141170.1, read as the reverse complement.
CCATCTCCCAGAGCCTGCTCAAACTTGTCCATTTAGTTAGTGATGCCATCTAACCATCTCAATCTCTGTCATCCCTTTCTCCTCCTGACTTCAGTCTTTCCCAGTATCAGGGTCTTTTCCAATAAGTTGGGTCTTCACATCAGGTGGCAAAAAAACTGGAGCTTCAGCCTCAGCAACAATCCTTCCAATGAATAGTCAGAGTAGATTTCCTTTAGGATTGACTGGTTTGATCCTCTTGCAGTCCAAGGGACTCTCAGGAGTCTTGTCCAACACTATAGTTCAAAAGCATCAATTTTTCAGCGCTCAGCTTTCTTTATTGTCCAACTCTCACATCTCTACATGACTACTGGAAAAACCATAGCTTTTACTATGCAGACCTTTGTTGGCAAAGTAATGTCTCTGGTTTTAATATGCTGTCTAGGTTCATTATAACTTTTCTTCCAAGGAGTAAGTGTCTTCTAATTTTCTGGCTGCAGTCACCATCTGAAGTGATTTAGAACCCAAGAAAATAAAGCCTGTCACTGTTTCTACTGGTTTTCCATCTACTTGCCATGAAGTGATGACCCTGGATGCCATGATTTTAGTTTTTTGAATGCTGAGTTTAAGCCAGCTTTTTCACTCTCCTCTTTCACATTCATCAAGAGTCTCTTTAGTTCTTCACTTTCTGCAATAAGGGTAGTGTGATCTCCAAATCTGAGGTTGTCGCTATTTCAACACCCCCTTTATATAAATGTATTTATTTGTCCCTAAATTTCTGAAATTATGTATGCTAATGAAAAATAAATCAAACCTCCTTTACTAATATTCTTAATTAATTGCAATGTTTTGACTGAGAAGGCATACTTCTCATATGGATTATTTGTAACATTTAACAAAACATGATATATTAATCCTGGCTTGGGAAAAATTTACAATAGAATGGAATAAATTTACATAATAAACTATTAATGAGGATTTATCCAATTATATTTATATATTTACTTGACTACTTTGTAAAGAAACCAAGTTATTTAGACAGTTTTTGCTATTATTTTTATTTTGTTTATTTATTGTTATCTCATTGTGTTATTTAGACAGTCCTTTTGTTATTTTTCAGATATATGGGATGATAATAACACAACTGGGGGGATGAATCATACTATCATAATTTTCTTACACTTTATATTACATAATGTAACGTTACTTAAAGGAAGAATATGTGTGTGTGTGTTTGTTCTCAGTTGTGTCCAACTCTTTGTGACCTCATGGACTGTAGCCCACCAGGCCAGGCTCCTCCATCCATAGAATTCTCCAGCAAGAATATTGGAGTGGGTTGCCATTTCCTTCTCCAGAGGGTGTTCCTGCATCAGGGATCAAACCCATCTCTCCTATATTGGCAGTCAGATTCTTTACCACTGAGCCATCTGGGGAGCCCCATCAACTAACTTTACTTAATGACATTTACAGAAGCTACAACCAATGATAGCAGAAGCCATATAAATACATTTAAGTACCTGTGAAACAATCACAGGTAGACTATATACTGATGTATATAGTATAGACTATATACTAAATGTAGACTATATACTGATCCACTAAACAAATATCAAACATTTAAAATAATTGATATTACAGAGGGTACAGTATCTGACCATAATAAAATGGAGCTGAAAACAAACAAGGGAAAAATATTTTTAACATAAAATAGTTTTAAAATGAAACACTTGTATGGATCAAAAAGCCCAAAAGTTGTGGAAGCTAATAAAGTCATTCTTTAGAGAAAAATACATACACATATGAAGGGGGAAAATATAAAATTAGTGAGTTAAGCTTTCAATTTCACAAACCAGAAAAACAATCCGAAAATTTAAATGCAAAACAAGGACAAAGAAAATAACACAAATGAAAGTAAGAATAAATGAAACTGAAAATAGAAAAACAGAGAAAATTAAAAATCAAAATTTGAAAAGATCAATAAATTGATAAACTTTCAGAGACAAAGAGAGACAAACATAGAGTTCTGGTGTGGGGATGGGGTAGATGAGGTTGGAGGCTGGAGAGAGGGGAAAAGAAAAGAAAGAGAATGATATACAGAGAGAAGAATACAAATTACCAGTATCCAGAATGAAAGGGATATCACTACAGACCCCAGCAGTGTCAGACGGGAAAGTAAGGGAATACCTCAAACAACATTGCATACACATAATTTATTTGTCTTTATTCACTGTCTCTGAATCAAAGGCTAATTATTGATTTCCCCGCCCCCCCACCACCACTAACACACAGACATACAGAGATTTTGTGTATTTTCCTTTCTTGAGGAGTGTCTTTTCAAAATTCTGGTAAATGACCAGTGCTACATATAATCTGAAGCAACAATGGAGTGAGTCTTGACATAGTTTGTTACGATATACTGAATAGCAACCATGTTAGGATGGCAGTAAAGATGTGGCTTTGAGAATATGAGTAACCACCAAGAAAGTCTAAAGATCTGTTCACAAATATGTAATTTAGGAGCAGAAAGTAAGAAACACAGGGAAAGGACATATGACACTAGAGCCCATAATTACTTATAAGACAGACATTTGCTTGATTTGAATATTTATATGAGACATGAATAAAGAACAGAAATCTCATGTGGGTGATGATATAAGTAATTTAAGTAAATGGTCTGGCTATATTGGCAGGATTATGAGGGACAGTTAAACGGTTTTTGAGATATGCAAATATGGTAGGAAAAATAATGGCTCCAATCACAGGAATCTATGAATATTTAAGAGTACATGGCAAAAGGGAATTTATGTTGTTGATATGATTAAGATTGCTAATCAGCTGACTAAAATAGAGGTTAGGGTGATCTAGGTAGGCTGATTGTAATTATAAGTATCTTTAAAGTAAAAGAGGAAAGTGGGAGAGTCAGAATTAAAGAAGTGAAGATGGAAGCAATGTTATAGTGATACAATGTTAGAGTGATCAGGTCTTCTGACTGAAAAGGAGGGAGAAGCCAAGAGTCTAGGAATGTAGGTGGTCTCTTGAAGCTAGAAAAGAAAATAGATGATATCCCAAAGCTTTCTAAAGGAAACACAACTCAGTTGATCCCTTGATCTTAGAACAGAAAGTCAGTTTTGGACTTCAGATCTACAGAACCATAATTGAGGGGTCTGGCACTGGCAAAAGCATGATTTTTTAGGACCGACTACAGGCAACTACAAAAGTTTTATTAGGCAGGCCTCGGAGAAGGCAATGGCACCCCACTCCAGTACTCTTGCCTGGAAAATCCCATGGATGGAGGAGCCTGGAAGGCTGCAGTCCATGGGGTCGCTGAGGGCCAGACACAACTGAGCGACTTCACTTTCACTTTTCACTTTCATGCACTGGAGAAGGAAATGGCAATCCACTCCAGTGTTCTTGACTGGAGAATCCCAGGGACGGTGGAGCCTGGTGGGCTGCCATCTATGGGGTCACACAGAGTCAGACATGACTGAAGCGACTTAGCAGCAGCAGCAGCATAGGAAAAGCTGCCCTTTCCCCCACACTCCACCAAAGCAGGCTTTGTGCATAGCCAGTGCTTTGTAATCTCTGAAGGGAGTTGCAGTAAAGGACTCAGACCCTTTTATATGCTCTTTATATATTTGCATTCCTAGTTTAATTGCCTTCATTTCTAGGTCTCTTTGAGACCTTGTGCAGAGGTCCTCTTCAGGCATGTCTACCAAGGTCTTCTAAAGTAGGGGAGGCGGGAGAAATCTCGAATTTTTTTTTTCCCATCCAAACTTGGTACCTAGTACTTTTCTACTTCTAGATTCTCCTCACCCCAGAGTCCATATAATTGCTGTACCCTTTTGTTCAGGGCTATATCAGTGAGATAACCCTCACATCTGCACTGATTATTCTAACACTCGACTGGGACAAAATTCCATAGAGGAAACGGGACAGGAGTTTTCTCCAGTTTTAGCCTCTTGTTTATACCAGGATAATAAGATATCAAAGCTTTAATTCTCATTTTCGTCTCATTGTTTTAATCAGCTACTCCAACACCTAGCAGTTTAGTTCTCAATTCCAGCTCAGTTGAGTTCTTGATACTAAGTAATATATCTATGTTGTTTTAAGGCACTCAGGTTGTGATAATTTGTTACAGTGGCAGTAGAAAACTGATACAACAACTAAGACTTTATCAATATTCAATTAGAAACTGTATCATTTAAGTACATGTAACTTGCTTTTACTAAGAGAAACATTTTAAATAATCCCAAATAAATACTTTTGATCAGGTACCATGTTTTTCCCAGTAACAGAAATCTTGAAGCACAGCTTAAACAAGAAAGTTTAGGATGGACAAGTTCCTCGTTGGCAGCATGAATAACTATGTGAAATTTCTCTCCAGTAACATAAACATAATAAGGAAAAGTACTTAAGAAGAGCTATTTAAAGGGTATGGAGATTATCCTAAAGAATTACAGCAAATGAAAGAAAAAGCAGCTAAACATACCAAATCATGGAGGAAAAAAATGAGAGTCTGTGGCATTAGTTCCATGACCCTTTCTCACTGTACCATTTCAGTGACAGAAACTCAACTCTGGGCAGAGGTGTCCAAGAAAATGGACTCCCCCCATCCACCTTCCATCCCCAACCAAAGCTTATTGTTTCTCCTGGAAGGACAGGTCACAACCAGCAGCCTCACATTGCAAAAGCTCTCTTCCAGGCAAGAGTATGACCAAAAGATTCTTTCTTCCCAATCACAAGGCAGAATAGCAGAGAATGGTGTATCCTGAATCGGCCCTTGCCAAGGCTGAAAGGCTGATGTAAGGCAGAGGTCCCATGCTGGGAAAGGGCTACCTGTGAAAACCAGAGCTTAAATATCGCTGCAGGATTCTTGACAAGTGAAACTGGTGTGTCAAACTGAGACAGAACCAGGGAAAGAGACAACTAAGAAGAGCCCTCCTGGGGTCTAAACTTTTTGAAGTGTTGAAAGACAAAGACAAGAGAAACCTTGAAAGCAGGAACAGAAATGCCCTCATTATATGTATACAAGAACCCTGATGAAATTAACTGGATTTATCATCAGGAGCAATGAAGTCTAAAAGGTTGTAGGATGATATATTCAAAGTGCTTAAAGAAATCCTATCAGTCTAGAGTCTTCTCGCCAGGAAAAAAATATTAATACCTTTCAAAACTGAAGGCAAAGTAAAGACATTTTCAAACAAACTAATACTCAGAGAATTTATTTATTGCACATGGCTTTACAGGAAATATTAAAAGACGTTCTTTGGGCTGAAAGCAGGTGACTTAGTAATTTGAATACACACACACACATGCACATAGAGGCCCTTGAAATGTAATCACATAATGTAAAAAGGTATGATTTTATAGTTCTTCTCCTTTCTTTTTAAACTGATTTATTAAAAAGTTGAATTTAAAAACAAGAATATAATTTTACTGTAGGACCTGTAACACATGGAAAAAAATATATTTGAAAATAATAGCAGAAACATAGTGACTGGGAACAAAACCACTGGAGGAAGGTAAGGAAACAACACTAGGCAGTAACTCAAATTCACAGGAACAAATGAACAGAAACAGAACTGGTAAACAAGGAGGTTAATATAACAAATTCCGTCTATAGATGCGACTTTTTAAAATTTCTACTAGACATAAAATTATATAAAGTAATATTTTCAAAATGCATTTCTGGCTTACAACTTATAAAAATGCACTATAGAACTAACACCCAAAAAAGATGTCCTTTTCATTACAGGGGACTGGAATGCAAAAGTAGGAAGTCAAGAAACACCTGGAGTAACAGGCAAATTTGGCCTTGGAATACAGAATGCAGCAGGGCAAACACTAATAGAGTTTTGCCAAGAAAATGCAATGGTCATAGCAAACACCCTCTTCTAACAATACAAGAGAAGACTCTACACATGGACATCACCAGATGGTCAACACTAAAATCAGATTGATTATATTTTTTGCAGCCAAAGATGGAGAAGCTCTATACAGTCAGCAAAAACAAGACCCCTGGAGCTGACTGTGGCTCAGACCAGGAACTCCTTATTGCCAAATTCAGACTGAAATTGAAGAAAGCAGGCACAACCACTAGACCATTCAGGTATGACCTAAATCAAATCCCCTATGATTATACAGTGGAAGTGAGAAATAGATTTAAGGGCCTAGATCTGATAGATAGAGTCCCTGATGAACTATGGAATGAGGTTCGTGATATTGTACAGGAGACAGGGATCAAGACCATCCCCATGGAAAAGAAATGCAAAAAAGCACAACAGCTGTCTGGGGAGGCCTTACAAATAGCTGTGAAAAGAAGAGAAGTGAAAAGCAAAGGAGAAAAGGAAAGATATAAACATCTGAATGCAGAGTTCCAAAGAATAGCAGGGAAAGAGAAGCCTTCTTCAGTGATCAATGCAAAGAAATAGAGGAAAACAACAGAATGGGAAAGACTAGGGATCTCTTCAAGAAAATCAGAGATACCAAAGGAACATTTCATGTAAAGATGGGCTTGATAAAGGACAAAAATGGTATGGACCTAACAGAAGTAGAAGATATTAAGAAGAGATGGCAAGAATATACAGAACTGTACAAAAAAGATCTTCACGACCCAGATAATCACGATGGTGTGATCACTGACCTAGAGCCAGACATCCTGGAATGTGAAGTCAAGTGGGCCTTAGAAAGCATCACTACGAACAAAGCTAGTGGAGGTGATGGAATTCCAGTTGAACTATTCCAAATCCTGAAAGATGATGCTGTGAAAGTGATGCACTCAATATGCCACCAAATTTGGAAAACTCAGCAGTGGCCACAGGACTGGAAAAGGTCAGTTTTCATTCCAATCCCAAAGAAAGGCAATGCCAAAGAATGTTCAAACTACCGCACAATTGCACTCATCTCACACGCTAGTAAAGTAACGCTCATAATTCTCCAAGCCAGGCTTCAGCCATACGTGAACCGTGAACTTCCTGATGTTGAAGCTGGTTTTAGAAAAGGCAGAGGAACCAGAGATCAAATTGCCAACATCCGCTGGATCATAGAAAAAGCAAGAGAGTTCCAGAAAACCATGTATTTCTGCTTTATTGACTATGCCAAAAAGCCTTTGACTGTGTGGATCACAATAAACTGTGGAAAATTCTGAAAGAGATGGGAATACCAGACCACCTGACCTGCCTCTTGAGAAATTTGTATGCAGGTCAGGAAGCAACAGTTAGAACTGGACATGGAACAACTGACTGGTTCCAAATAGGCAAAGGAGTTTGTCAAGGCTGTATATTGTCACCCTGCTTATTTAACTTCTATGCAGAGTACATCATGAGAAACGCTGGACTGGAAGAAACACAAGCTGGAATGAAGATTGCTGGGAGAAATATCAATAACCTCAGATATGCAGATGACACCACCCTTATGGCAGAAAGTGAAGAGGAATTAAAAAGCCTCTTGATGAAGGTGAAAGTGGAGAGTGAAAAAGTTGGCTTAAAGCTCAACATTCAAAAAACGAAGATCATGGCATCCGGTCCCATCACTTCATGGGAAATAGATGCGGAAACAGTGGAAACAGTGTCAGACTTTATTTTTCTGGGCTCCAAAATCACTACAGATGGTGACTGCAGCCATGAAATTAAAAGATGCTTACTCCTTGGAAGGAAAGTTATGACCAATCTAGATAGCATATTCAAAAGCGAGACATTACTTTGCCACCAAATTTCGTCTTGTCAAGGCTATGGTTTTTCCTGTAGTCATGTATGGATGTGAGAGTTGGACTGTGAGAAGGCTGAGTGCTGAAGAATTGATGCTTTTGAACTGTGGTGTTGGAGAAGACTCTTGAGAGTCCCTTGGACTGCAAGGAGATCCAAACAGTCCATTCTGAAGGAGATCAGCCCTGGGTGTTCTTTGGAAGGAATGATGCTAAAGCTGAAACTCCAGTACTTTGGCCACCTCATGCGAAGAGTTGACTCATTGGAAAAGACTGATGCTGGGAGAGATTGGGGGCAAGAGGAGAAGGGGACGACAGAGGATGAGACGGCTGGATGGCATCACTGACTCAATCGACCTGAGTTTGAGTGAAGTCCAGGAGTTGGTGATGGACAGGGAGGCCTGGCGTGCTGTGATTCATGGGGTCAAAAGTGTCGGACACGACTGAGTGACTGATCTGATCTGATCTGATGTATATTATTAACAGCACAAAGGGTGGGCAGGGGTAATAAAACTGTATGTGAGAAATGCTTTTATGTTCACTGGAATTAAGCTCTTTTAAATCTAAAGTAGATTCAGATAAGTTCAAATGTATATGGTTAAAAAAAAAATGTATATGGAGCTGCAGTACAACCATGAGGGAAACAAGATTAACATAGCTAAAAATCTTTACAGGAATTAAAAATATATATATTAGAAAATACTCATATAAAGCAAAAGAGAACATCAGAGTAAAAGAAAAAAAGAGATAAGACAGAAAGAGACAAACTGTAAAATGGCAAAGGTAGATCCAACCATATAAATAATATCCTTAAATGTGTATTGATTAATATTATCCATTTAAAAGACAGAGGTTGTCCTCCTATACAAAAAAAAAAAAAAAGATCCTACTATATTGTCTATCACAGACATGCTAGATTCAACACACTATTAATAATAGTTTGAAAAATTTTTTAAATGGAAAGTATGTCATGTAAACAGTAACCTTAAGAAAGCTGGAATGGTTATACTGTTATCAAAGTAGATTTAAAACAAGAACATTCTTAGAGATAAAGAGGATCATTAAAAATGGCAACAGAGACAATCCATCAAAAAGTTATACGAATTATAAAAATATATATACATAAAAACAAAGCCCCTGTGTATACAAAATAAAAATTAAGGCAAGTACATGATATAGCAGACTTGAGGAAGACAATACAGCAATGATAATTTCAATGTCTAATTTTCAACAGTTGATTGGACAACTAGGCAGAGAATCAATAAAGAAATAAAATACCTTAACAACACTATAAACTATAACTATAAACTAGACCAGACATAAGTAAAATATTCCACCATAAAATAGCAGAACAGAGATTATTCTCAAGGACACATGGGACACAATCCAGAACAGCTGAAATCCTAGACCATAAAACTAATTTCAATTAATTTAAAAGGCACAGAACAATACAATGCCTATTTTCACACCATAATAGAATAAAATTAGAAATGAGTAATAGAACAAAATTAAAAATCAAAACCATGTGATGATTATACAACATTATATTCCTAAAGAGCCAATGGGTCGGTCAATGAACAAATCTCAAGAAAAATTCTGAAAACTTTTTGAGATGAAAAACAAACACTGAAACTTGTGGTATGAAATTAAATCAGAGCTTAGAGGAAATTTATAGCTGTATAAATGCATATGTTAAAGAGAAGGTCTCATATCAAACACCTCATTATAGATGCCCTGTAAATTGATCTACTGGAATGATTTATGAAATGTGAAATAATGTGAATTAGATATGAAATGTAAGGACGCTACTATAAGCCCATTATTATCAACAATATATGACGTTATCTATTTGATACATTAATTTTAAATGATTAAGGCAAAGTTTTCACCCTTTTTCTAGATACAGTTTACTCTATTACTAGAAATTGTTAAAATAAGTTAAATTTCAATATATAATTTAGTTTATATAAATTTCTCTTCAACAGCACTTATCTGAAACATCAAAGCAAAGCAAAAATTATTTCCCACCTGTCATTTTAAATCGTGAAATAAGTTGCACTCTATAAATATACATCTCCGCAAACTCCCAGTTCCTTTTTCAAGAAGCCGAGAACAGAAACAAATCTGAAAGAGATAGATTTGTTTGTTCGTTCACAATCTGGGGAGTTGTGGTGAAATTCCAAACTGGCCCCCCCTTCTGAGGAGGGCGAGGAGAGGACGAAGAGAGGGACAGACCACCTCAGACTGGTAGGTGGTGGATTTACGTTTAAATAAGCAAGGCGACTTACTGGGGAGGTTCATCTTTGACGGCCAAAAGTGAGTATGTAGACTTCTGCTCTCCCCAACCAGAAGCTTAGAACTTTTTATAAAGCATTCTTAATGCGGTTCCATCACCCTTCAGTCCTCTCTACTCTAAGTCACTAGCGCATAGCTCTGCCGCATAGGCTGCGCCCTCCGGCAGAGCTGCGACTGCGCACTGGGAGCAGTGGGCGGGGCCTAGATTCCGAGGCCCAGGAGGCGGGGATGGTGCCTTGGCGAGCCTGCTAGTCCGAGCCCTGGGGATTCGTCCCGTCCTGCTCTCGGTTCAGTCAGCCGTTATGTCCTTTCCGTGACCTCCTCCAGCAGGGTTTTAGGTAAGTAAATACTGTTTGTCTTGGTCCATCCTTCTTTGTTTATAAGTAATACTTTTTTTTTTTGAAATTCTTTGGAAAAGAAACTAAAGAAAGAGGCCGTTTTCTCAGAGATGAAATAAGATACTACGTTTTTGTAGGAATTTTTCAAGAGACCACTGAACCATAAAAGACGTATTTTCAAACTTGAAAATTGCACCGTGTTTCAAAAACATGTAAGTGGCTGCTTAAATATTTTAGTAGCAAATACACTCTGAAAATACATATTCAGGTTAATGATCATTAGGAATGTGGCTTTCTTTTTATAAAAAGGCCGTTCTTTACTTGGTATGATTTTTGTTGTTCAGTCGCGTCATGTCTGGCTCTCTGTGACCCAGGGACTGCAGTATGCCAGGCTCCTCCGTCCTCCACTGCCTCCTGGAGTTTGCTCAAGTGTTTGTCCACTGAGTTGGTGAAGCTCACTAACCATTCCCAGGTGTCTCAGTGGTTAAAGAACCGGCCTGTAGGAGACTCAGGCAGACATGGGTTCAATCCCTGGGTAGGAAGATCCCCTGAAGGAGGCCATGGCAACCCACTCAAGTATTCTTGACTGGAGAATTCCCATGGACAGAGGATCCTGGCAGGCAACAGTCCATAGGGTTGTGTAGAGTCCTACACAACTGAACCGAGTTAACAATCATGCAGAGACCAAAATGTGTTTTGCATTATCTTTTCTTAAGGTTATTTGATCCAATACCATTTTTTTTTAATGACTAACCATTTCTGACTGAGCAACTGAAAAATGAAATGTGAAAAAATGTGAAAAATCTCCTGTGATTTTTCTTTATATCTTTGTAAAAAATAATTGATGTATATAGGTGTGTATATATTCTTGAGCAACTTGATTGCATCTCTGTACTCATATCAGAATCACACCCTCGTAATTAATATTGTATGATTGTAACTTTCAAAATCTGGTAGAATAAATCCTCCAACTTGGAATTATTTTTCAAGATTGTCTAGGCTATTCTAAGCAATTTTATTCAAATATAAATTTTAAGATCATGTTGCAAAATTTCACAACCATAAGACTGTTAAAGCTCCTTGGGATTGTATTTTTTTTTTGTATTACATCTGTTTTTATTTATGCTGAAATTTTTATTTTAATTGCAGGCTAATTACTTTACAGTATTGTGGTGGTTTTTGCCATACATTCACATGAATCAGCCATGGTGTACATGTGATCCACATCCTGACCCTCCCTCCCACCTCCCTCCTCAGCCCATCCCTCAGGGTCATCCCAATGCCCCAGCCCTGAGCACGCTGCCTCATGAATTGAACCTACACTGGTGATATATTGTATTGAATCAATATAACATGAGGAGAATTCACATCCTAAGTTATTTGCTAATTAAGAAATATGAGCTGAGTTTGTCTTTTAAATTTCTGTCAGCAACATGATCTGACCATATTAGACTCTTCTTTGATAATTGGTATATTTAGGCTATTTTAAAAGAAATTTTAGATTACATTTTTAATTTCACATGTCAGTATATTGAAATATAGTTGATTTGTATGTATTGACTTTATATCTAGCAATTTAATTGACTTATTACTAATAGTGCATTTTATAGGTACTTTTAAAGTTTTCATGTATTCATGTCAATTGCACAAGAGATTTATGTCTTTTAAATCTTTAATCTGTGTTATTACTTTAGTTAGGAAGTCCCTCATAATAATGAACCAAAGAGTGAACAAAAATGCATCTTTATCTTTTGTCTTAAGGACAAGTTTGATAGTTAGTTATAAGATGCCAATAGGGTATTTGTAGATATTTTTTGTAACTTTGGAAAGATTTGCTTCTGATTCTAGATTACTTCCCTGATAATTCTAGGGTTTCCCTGATAGCCCAGTTTGTAAGGAATCCTCCTGCAATGCAGAAGATTCTGGTTTGATTCCTGGGTTGGGAAGATCCACTGCTACCCACTCCAGTATTCTTGGGCTTCCCTTGTGGCTCTCCTGATAAAGAATCCACCTGCAATGCTAGAGACCTGAGTTTGATCCCTCGGTTTGGAAGATCCCTAGAGAAGGGAACATTTATCTCTTCCAGTATTCTGGCCTGGAGTATTCAATGCATTGTGTAGTCCATGGGGTCACAAAGAGTCGGATGCAAAAAGCAAATTTGACTTTCATTGTTTCACTGTATTCCTGGGAATTTTATCATAAGGCATATTGAAGTATACTATTTTTCTTTTATTCTGTTAATGCAGTGATTTTAGCAATTCATAATACAAATTTGCATTCTTAAAATACACTAGAAAATCCCATGGATGGAGGAGACTAGTAGGCTGGAGTCCATGGGGTCGCTAGAGTCGGACACGACTGAGCGACTTCACTTTCACTTTTCACTTTCATATATTGGAGAAGGAAATGACAACACACTCCAGTGTTCTTGCCTGGAGAATCCCAGGGACGGGGGAGCCTGGTGGGCTTCCGTCTATGGGGTCGCACAGAGTTGGACACGACTGAAGTGAATTAGCAGCAGCAACAGAAATAGTCCTTTTTTTTTTTCAGTTTATTTTATTTTTAAACTTTACAAATTGTATTAGTTTTGCCAAATATCAAAATGAATCCGCCACAGATATACATGTGTTCCCCATCCTGAACCCTCCTCCATCCTCCCTCCCCATACCATCCCTCTGGGTCGTCCCAGTGCACTAGCCCCAAGCATCCAGTATCATACATTGAACCTGGACTGACAACTCGTTTCATACATGATATTATATGTGTTTCAATACCATTCTCCCAAATCTTCCCACCCTCTCCCTCTGCAACAGAGTCGATAAGACTGTTCTATACATCAGTGTCTCTTTTTCTGTCTCGAACACAGGGTTATTGTTAGCATCTTTCTAAATTCCATATATATGCGTTAGTATACTGTATTGGTGTTTTTCTTTCTGGCTTACTTCACACTGTATAATAGGCTGCAGTTTCATCCACCTCATTAGAACAGATTCAAATGTATTCTTTTTAATGGCTGAGTAATACTCCATTGTGTATATGTACCACAGCTTTCTTATCCATTCATCTGCTGATGGACATCTAGGTTGCTTCCATGTCCTGGCTATTATAAACAGTGCTGCGATGAACATTGGGGTACACGTGTCTCTTTCCCTTCTGGTTTCCTCAGTGTGTATGCCCAGCAGTGGGATTGCTGGATCATAAGGCAGTTCTATTTCGAGTTTTTTGAGGAATCTCCACACTGTTCTCCATAGTGGCTGTACTAGTTTGCATTCCCACCAACAGTGTAAGAGGGTTCCCTTTTCTCCATACCCTCTCCAGCATTTATTGCTTGTAGACTTATGGATCACAGCCATTCTGACCCACGTGAAATGGTACCTCATAGTGGTTTTGATTTGCATTTCTCTGATAATGAGTGATGTTGAGCATCTTTTCATGTGTTTGTTAGCCATCTGTATGTCTTCTTTGGAGAAATGTCTATTTAGTTCTTTGGCCCATTTTTTGATTGGGTCGTTTATTTTTCTGGAATTGAGCTGTAGGAGTTGCTTGTATATTTTTGAGATTAGTTGTTTGTCAGTTGCTTCATTTGCTATTATTTTCTCCCATTCTGAAGGCTGTCTTTTCACCTTGCTAATAGTTTCCTTTGATGTGCAGAAGCTTTTAAGTTTAATTAGGTCCCATTTGTTTATTTTTGCTTTTATTTCCAATATTCTGGGAGGTGGGTCATAGAGGATCCTGCTGTGATTTATGTCGGAGAGTGTTTTGCCTATGTTCTCCTCTAGGAGTTTTATAGTTTCTGGTCTTATGTTTAGATCTTTAATCCATTTTGAGTTTATTTGTGTATATGGTATTAGAAAGTGTTCTAGTTTCATTCTTTTACAACTGGTTGACCAGTTTTCCCAGCACCACTTGTTAAAGAAATTGTCTTTAATCCACTGTATATTCTTGCCTCCTTTGTCAAAGATAATGTCTCCATAGGTGCTTGGATTTATCTCTGGGCTTTCTATTTTGTTCCATTGATCTATATTTCTGCCTTTGTGCCAGTACCATACTGTCTTGATGACTGTGGCTTTGTAGTAGAGCCTGAAGTCAGGTAGGTTGATTCCTCCAGTTCCATTCTTCTTTCTCAAGATAGCTTTGGCTATTCGAGGTTTTTTGTATTTCCATACAAATTGTGAAATTATTTGTTCTAGCTCTGTGAAGAATACTGTTGGTAGCTTGATAGGGATTTCATTGAATCTATAAATTGCTTTGGGTAGTATACTCATTTTCACTATATTGATTCTTCCAATCCATGAACATTGTATATTTCTCCATCTATTAGTGTCCTCTTTGATTTCTTTCACCAGTGTTTTATAGTTTTCTATGTATAGGTCTTTAGTTTCTCTAGGTAGATATATTCCTAAGTATTTTATTCTTTCCGTTGCAATGGTGAATGGAATTGTTTCCTTAATTTCTCTTTCTGTTTTCTCATTATTAGTGTATAGGAATGCAAGGGATTTCTGTGTATTGATTTTATATCCTGCAACTTACTATAATCATTGATTAGTTCTAGTAATTTTCTGGTGGAGTCTTTAGGGTTTTCTATGTAGAGGATCATGTCATCTGCAAATAGTGAGAGTTTTACTTCTTCTTTTCCAATTTGGATTCCTTTTATTTCTTTTTCTGCTCTGATTGCTGTGGCCAAAACTTCCAAAACTATGTTGAATAGTAATGGTGAAAGTGGGCACCCTTGTCTTGTTCCTGACTTTAGAGGAAATGCTTTCAATTTTTCACCATTGAGGATAATGTTTGCTGTGGGTTTGTCATATATAGCTTTTATTATGTTGAGGTATGTTCCTTCTATTCCTGCTTTCTGGAGAGTTTTTATCATAAATGGATGTTGAATTTTGTTAAAGGCTTTCTCTGCATCTACTGAGATAATCATATGGTTTTTATTTTTCAATTTGTTAATGTGGTGTATTACATTGATTGATTTGCGGATATTGAAGAATCCTTGCATTCCTGGGATAAAGCCCACCTGGTCATGGTGTATGATCTTTTTAATGTGTTGTTGGATTCTGATTGCTAGAATTTTGTTAAGGATTTTTGTATCTATGTTCATCAGTGATATTGGCCTGTAGTTTTCTTTTTTTGTGGGATCTTTATCAGGTTTTGGTATTAGGGTGATGGTGGCCTCATAGAATGAGTTTAGAAGTTTACCTTCCTCTGCAATTTTCTGGAAGAGTTTGAGCAGGATAGGTGTTAGCTCTTCTCTAAATTTTTGGTAGATTTCAGCTGTGAAGCCATCTGGACCTGGGCTTTTGTTTGCTGTAAGATTTTTGATTACAGTTTCAATTTCCATGTTTGTGATGTGTCTGTTAAGGTTTTCTATTTCTTCCTGGTCCAGGTTTGGAAAGTTGTACTTTTCTAAGAATTTGTCCATTTCTTCCACGTTGTCCATTTTATTGGCACATAATCGTTGATAGTAGTCTCTTATGATCCTTTGTATTTCTGTGTTGTCTGTTGTGATCTCTCCATTTTCATTTCTAATTTTATTGATTTGATTTTTCTCCCTTTGTTTCTTGATGAGTCTGGCTACTGGTTTGTCAATTTTATTTATCCTTTCAAAGAACCAGCTTTTGGCTTTGTTGATTTTTGCTATGGTCTCTTTTGTTTCTTTTGCATTTATTTCTGCCCTAATTTTTAAGATTTCTTTCCTTCTACTAACCCTGGGGTTCTTCATTTCTTCCTTTTCTAGATGCTTTAGGTGTAGAGTTAGGTTGTTTATTTGACTTTTTTCTTGTTTTTTGAGGTATGCCTGTATTGCTATGAACTTTCCCCTTAGGACTGCTTTTACAGTGACCCAAAGGTTTTGGGTTGTTGTGTTTTCATCTTCATTCGTTTCTATGCCAATTTTGATTTCTTTATTGATTTCTTCTGTGATTTGTTGGTTATTCAGCAGCGTGTTGTTCAGCCTCCATATGTTGGAATTTTTAATAGCTTTTCTCCTGTAATTGAGATCTAATCTTACTGCATTGTGGTCAGAAAAGATGCTTGGAATGATTTTAATTTTTTGAATTTATCAAGGCTAGATTTATGGCCCAGGATGTGATCTATCCTGGAGAAGGTTCCATGTGCGCCTGAGAAAAAGGTGAAATTCATTGTTTTGGGATGAAATGTCCTATAGATATCAATTAGGTCTAACTGGCCTATTGTATCATTTAAAGTTTGTGTTTCCTTGTTAATTTTCTGTTCAGTTGATCTATCCATAGATGTGAGTGGGGTATTAAAGTCTCCCACTATTATTGTGTTATTGTTAATTTCTCCTTTCATACTTGTTAGCATTTGTCTTACATACTGTGGTGCTCCCGTGTTGGGTGCATATATATTTATAATTGTTATATCTTCTTCTTGGATTGATCCTTTGATCGTTATGTAGTGACCATCTTTGTCTCTTTTCACAGCCTTTGTTTTAAAGTCTATTTTATCTGATATGAGAATTGCTACTCCTGCTTTCTTTTGGTCCCTATTTGCATGGAAAATCTTTTTCCAGCCCTTCACTTTCAGTCTGTATGTGTCCCCTGTTTTGAGGTGGGTCTCTTGTAGACAACATATGTAGGGGTCTTGTTTTAGTATCCATTCAGCCAGTCTTTGTCTTTTGGTTGGGGCATTCAACCCATTTATGTTTAAGGTAATTACTGATAAGTATGATCCCGTTGCCATTTACTTTACTGTTTTGGGTTCGAATTTATACACCATTTTTGTGTTTCCTGTCTAGAGAATATCCTTTAGTATTTGTTGGAGAGCTGGTTTGGTGGTGCAGAATTCTCTCAGCTTTTGCTTGTCTGAAAAGCTTTTGATTTCTCCTTCATTCTTGAATGAGATCCTTGCTGGGTACAATAATCTGGGCTGTAGGTTATTTTCTTTCATCACTTTAAGTATGTCTTGCCATTCCCTCCAGGCTTGAAGAGTTTCTATTGAAAGATCAGCTGTTTTCCTTATGGGAATTCCCTTGTGTGTTATTTGTTGTTTTTCCCTTGCTGCTTTTAATATTTGTTCTTTGTGTTTGATCTTTGTTAAGTTGATTAATATGTGTCTTGGGGTGTTTGCCTTGGGTTTATCCTGTTTGGGACTCTCTGGCTTTCTTGGACTTGGGTGATTATTTCCTTTCCCATTTTAGGGAAGTTTTCAACTATTATCTCCTCAAGTATTTTCTCATGGTCTTTCTTTTTGTCTTCTTCTTCTGGGACCCCTATGATTCAAATGTTGTAGCGTTTAATATTGTCTTGGAGGTCTCTGAGATTGTCCTCATTTCTTTTAATTTGTTTTTCTTTTATCCTCTCTGATTCATTTATTTCTGCCATTCTATCTTGTAATTCACTAATCCTATCTTCTGCCTCTGTTATTCTACTATTTGTTGCCTCCAGAGTGTTTTTAATTTCATTTATTGCATTATTCATTATATATTGACTCTTTTTTTTATGTCTTCTAGGTCCTTATTAAACCTTTCTTGCATCTTCTCAATCCTTGTCTCCAGGCTATTTATCTGTGATTCCATTTTGATTTCAAGATTTTGGATCAATTTCACTATCATTATTCGGAATTCTTTATCAGGTAGATTCCCTATCTCTTCCTTTTTTGTTTGGTTTGCTGGGCATTTATCCTGTTCCTTTATCTGCTGGGTATTCCTCTGTGTCTTTATCTTGTTTAAATTGCTGATTTTGGGGTGTCCTTTCTGTATTCTGGCAGTTTGTGGAGTTCTCTTTATTGTGGCGTTTCCTCGCTGTGTGTGGGTTTGTACAGGTGGCTTGTCAAGGTTTCCTGGTTAGGGAAGCTTGTGTTGGTGTTCTGGTGGGTGGAGCTGTATTTCTTCTCTCTGGAGTGCAATCAAGTGTCCAGTAATGAGTTTGAGATGTCTATGTTTTTGGGGTTTCTTTGGGCAGCCTGTATCTTGAAGCTCAGGTTTGTGTTCCTTTGTTGCTGGAGAATTTGCTTGGTATGTCTTGCCCTGGAACTTGTTGGCCCTTGTGTGGTGCTTGGTTTCAGTGTCGGTATGGAGGCGTTTGATGAGCTCCTGTCAATTAATGTTCCTTGGAGTCAGGAGTTCCCTGGAGTCAGAGTTTGGACTTAAGCCTCCTGCTTCCAGTTATCGGTCTTATTTTTACAGTAGTTTCAAAACTTCTCCTTCTATACAGCACCATTGATAAAACATCTACGTTAAAGATGAAAAGTTTCTCTACCGTGAGGGTCACCCAGGGAGGTTCACAGCATTACATGGAGAGGAGAAGAGGGAGGAGGGAGTTAGAGGTGACCCGAATGAGATGAGGTGGAATCAATAGTGGAGAGAGTGGGCTAGCCAATAATCACTTCCTTATGTGCACTCCACAACTGGACTGCTCAGAGATGTTCACGGAGTTATACAGAGAAGAGAAGACGGAGGAAGGAGACAGAGGTGGCCAGAAGGATAAAAGGTGGGAATGAAAAGGAGGGAGACAGATCCAGCCAGTAATCCGTTCCCTAAGTGTTCTCCACCGTCTGGAACACACAGAAATTCACAGATTTGGGTAGAGTAGAGAGGGGTTAGGGAGGAGACACAGGCGACCTGGTGGAGAAAAAGGAGAGTCCAAAGGGAGAGAGAGCAGTTCAGCCAGTAATCTCGTTCCCTAGTGAAAAATGGGTACTGAAGATTGGGTTCTTAAAGGTACAAAATTGGTAACAAACACATAAAAGCAAAAATTAAAAATCTAGAGTAGAGTTTGGAATTTCAAAAGTACGATGTTAAAGAAAAGAAGAAGGAAAAGAAAGAGAGAAAAAACGAACAAACAAAAACAAACAAGGTTGTGAAAATTATAAAGAAAATATAGGTACAAAATAGATAACTAATACCAAAAGGCAAAAGTTAAAAATCTAGAGTAGAGTTTGGAATTTCAGATATACAATATTATATAAAAGAAGAAGAGAAAGAGAGAAAAAAAAAAGTCACAGAAATTATAAAAAAAACTATGGGTACAAAATTGATAACAAATACCAAAAAGCCAAAATTAAAAATCTAGAGTAGAGTTTGGAATTTCAAAAATACAATGTTAAAGAAAAGAAGAAAAAAAAACCAAGGTAAAAAAATTATAAAAAATATATATATGAAGTTTGCTGAAGAAAAAAAATAGGGTCTTTTTTTTTTTTTTGCAAAGTAATAGGTTATAAAAGTGAAAATTAAAGGAATAAAAGAGGACTTAAAATTTTTAAAAAAAAATAAAAAAGAAAGAATGATCGTAAAAATAGTAAAAATATATCGAGGACTTTCTCTCATTATGTTGTGAGTATTGCGGGTTCAGCTCATTTTTGGCTAGTTCCTTGGTCCGACTTTTATTTCTCAAGATCTATAGGCCCCTTCCTATGTAGTCGGTAATAACCACAGGGTTTTAATCTATTGCCTGTAGCTTCCAAGGTGGTTCCCTCTGTTATAGCTTCTTCTGTTTGCTGGACACTTCAGTGTCTGGTTTCCACCCTGACACAAAGGGGACGGTGGAGGACACTTTTTTTTTTTTTCTTTTTAGGCTCGCTTGTTCAGTCGTGCTGTGGGGAGGGAGGGAGGGATGCTGCAAACAAGTAACACTGGCGTGTGCTCACAGTGCCTCAGCCACACTGGGTCTGCCCCCACTCACGGCGCATGTAGCCTCCCTGCCCACACTGCTCAGGCTCTAGGTTGTTCTGCCGGGAACCATCTGAGGCCGGCCCTGGGCTCCCTGCACCTCCCAGGTCCAAGCCGCTCAGGTTCAGGCACTCGGGTAGTCCTCAGAGGTGCAGACTCGGTTGGGCCTGCGTTTTGTGCCCTTCCCAGGTCCGAGCAGCTCAGGTGATGAGGTGTTTAGCGAGTGCGATTGCTGCGACTTATTGCCTCCCCTCCGTTCAGTTATCTAGGTGTACAACCAGCGCACCTTCTCAGGGAGATGTTGACCGTCCAGACCCCCCAAGAAGTTTTAGTTAGCAAAGAAGCCTGCTTACAGTTTTATAGATAATGTTTCTCTGGGGCTGTGATTGCCCCCTTCCGGCTCTGGCTGCCTGTCACTGGAGGGGGAAGGTCTACAGCCGGCTACCTCTGTTCAGTCCTTTGTTCCGTGCGCAGGCCTGGCGGTGTCTTAGGTTAGGGCTGGCTTTTCACGTGGTAGATATCCCACAGTCTGGTTTGCTAGCCAAGATTATTTCGCTCAGATAGCGCTCAGGGTTTTCAGGCCAGGTCCTTACTCTAAGCGATGCAGCCCACGCCGCGCCTCACTGCCCAGCCCCCGCTTGCTAATGGCGTGTGCAGGCGTCTGCACTGCTTTTCAGCTGGGGGAGTTACAGTAGGGCTTGCAATCTGCGAGTTTTAATTGTTTATTTATTTTTTCTCCCTCTTATGTTGCCCTCTGTGCTTCCAAAGCTTGGCACAGATTCTGCAGTGAGAAGGTTTCCTGATGTTTGGAAACTTCTCTCTTTTTAAGACTCCCTTCCCAGGACGGAACTCTGTCCCTCCCTCTTTTGTCTCTTTTTTTGTCTTTTATATTTTTTCCTACCTCCTTTCGAAGACTTGGGTTGCTTTTCTGGGTGCCTGATGTCCTCTGCCGGCATTCAGAAGTTGTTTTGTGGAATTTACTTGGCTTTTAAATGCTGTTTTGATGAATTTGTGGGGGAGAAAGTGTTCTCCCTGTCCTACTTCTCTGCCATCTTGGCTCCTCCCGCAGAAATAGTCCTTACTGCTCTTTAGTTTTGTTCATTCACTATGAAAAAGAAGTGTGTTAAAATATCTGATTATGTTTATAATTTATCTATTTCTCTTACTCTGATGTTCCTTTTTAAAAAATAAGCTTGAAATTCATATTATTAATATGTTTGCTATTTATTGGCCTTTTTTCATCTTTATGGAATGTCTCTTTGAGTCTGTAATGCCTCTTTTCATTTAAATCTCTTCTGTATGATATTAGTATAGAAGTTTACATTTTATTTCTAAAGGTTTTCAGCTTTTTACTTTCGAACAAGTCATGTCCTTATTTTTAAAATCTGTAAGCTTTGAATTTTAATGCATTATATTTTTTATCTAATGTAACAAACTTTAGCTTTTCAGTAAAGAAATAAGTCCTTTCATAATGAGTATAAATTTCTAAATTAGTTGAGCTTAATTTATCATTACCTGTTTTTCTTTTTTCCTGTCCTTTCTGTTCTTTGCCATTGTATTCCTCATTTCTCAACTTCATTTTACATACTTTTACATACTTTTTACATACTTTTCCTTTAATTTTTAATGTCCACACCTTATATACATATTTTACTGATTATTCTCGAGATTACATTCTTCACCTGTTATAACTGAACTTAACATAATTCAACTGCATTTCCCATTCCTTCTTTTCTATTATTTAGTCACGAAATTTTACTTATATATTTTGTATGAGTAATTTATATTATGAGTATTTTATATGAGTAATTTAAATTTACTCATAAGTTTTATATATATATGTTAAAAGACCCCCCAAGACATTGTTATAATTAGTGCTACAAATCATTGTTATATTTATATTATATATTTGCCTATTTTAGTACATTTCATTATTTGTTTCAATTCTACGATTTCATCTGAAATTACTGACTTTATCCTGAAAAAAATTCCTATACCTTATCTTAAAATTGAAACTTATTTGAAACAAAAATTTGCTTTTTTTTTGTTCATTAATGCCTTCATTTACCTTCACTTTTGTGCTCTTTTTGTATGTACAGAATTTTAGGTTGGTAAGTGTACAGGTGTTGTTGCTACAGTTATTGTCATTTTCAGTACTTTAAAGACATAATTTTATTGTCTCTTGCCTTCATATTTTCTGTTAAGGAAGGCCTTAGTCTTACTGTTGCTGCTTTGAAATTATTGTCTCTGTTAACTTTGATGAGTTTTAATATTTTCTGCTTATATTGTCTTTTCAGCATTCTAAGACAAGACTAGATGTGATTTAGTTTCTATTTATCCTACTTGATATTTACCAAGCTTCTTGAATTTTTTGTTCATGATATTCATCATTTTTGGATGATTCTCAGACATTAATTCTTCAAATATTTTTTCTGTGCCATTTTCTTCATCATCTTCTGATATGCCAATACACACAATTTAGACCATTTAATTGTACATATTATGTGCATCTTGGCATTATATTACCATAATTGAAAATAAAACCTTTAATGGACAGGCACCTACTGGGAGACTGGCTGGAAATGGAGAAAATTTTAGAGAAAATGTGTATAAAACATTCCAGAGGTCACAGTAAGGTTGCATTTATGAAACTGAGCAACAGGTGAATGTCTACGAGAAACATTGGTCAAGGAAAACAGGAAGTATAAAAACAGAAGCAAAGAGAATGTTATACTCATGAAAGTATTTAAAAGTATAGGTAGCCAGACATATGAGAAAATGAAAATGATAACAACTTTTACTAGGTATAACTCTGTTATACAAGTTAAAAAATAAGGAAATCAGAACAAATGCTTATGACAAGAGAATACACACAAAGCATCCTATGTAGGTAGAAATGGATGACCACATTCCAGAAACAATTAGTGTGGTCTTAGACATCTCTCACTGGGGTACAGCAAGTTCTTGAACATTTTCATGGCACTGCACAAATCTGAGAGCAGGACAGTGGGCATGAATATCATAAAAGGGATTGGAAGAAAATAACTGCAGATGATGAGTTTCCTTTTATAAGTCTGGAGAAGGCAATGGCACCCCACTCCAGCACTTTTGCCTGGAAAATCCCATTGATGAAAGAGCCTGGTAGGCTGCAGTCCATGGGGTCGCTAGAGTCGGACACAACTGAGCGACTTCACTTTCACTTTTCACTTTCCACTTCCATGCATTGGAGAAGGAAATGGCAGCCCACTCCAGTGTTCTTGCCTGGGGAATCCCAGGGACGGGGAGCCTTGCTGGGCTGCCGTCTATGGGGTCACACAGAGTTGGACACGACTGAAGTGACTTAGCAGCACAATTCTAAGGAAGAAAAGAAAAAAGTATAGTTAGAATAATTAAAATTTAAGATATTTACCCTTTCATAGTGGCATATTGCACACTTATAAAATATGAAAGCACATCTACATCTTCAAAGGAAAACTTAGTATCCTAGAAATTATTTAGTTTTACTTTTCATAAATATTCAGTTAAATGCTCTATGCTGCACACTTTAAGAAACAGCTTTCAGGAGTTCTTGTATTTTGTGATTCTTAAAACTATGAACAAAAGTTGATATTTTGTGAATTTGTTCATTAGCTCAAGATCAGTTTCTAATTGTGTCATTACTTGAATGCAGTTTTTCATGTAACTTTGTTATTCTGTTACTAATATCAGAGGCATTAACCAAATTCTCTTAGTTATTCTGAGAAATTACTTTGACATGAATTTTATATAAGTGTTTTATGAGGCATCAGTTCAGTTCACTGGCTCAGTCATGTCCGACTCTTTGCGACCCCACGAATCGCAGCACGCCAGGCCTCCCTGTCCATCACCAACTCCCGGAGTTCACTGAGACTCACATCCATTGAGTCCGTGATGCCATCCAGCCATCTCATCCTCTGTCGTCCCTTTCTCCTCCTACCCCCAATCCCTCCCAGCATCAGAGTCTTTTCTAATGAGTCAACTCTTCCCATGAGGTGGTCAAAGTACTGGAGTTTCAGCTTTAGCATCAGTCCTTCCAATGAACACCCAGGACTGATCTCCTTTAGGATGGACTGGTTGGATCTCCTTGCAGTCCAAGGGACTCTCAAGAGTCTTCTCCAACACCACAGGTCGAAAGCATCAATTCTTTGGCGCTCAGCTTTCTTTATAGTTGAACTCTCACATCCATACATGACCACTGGAAAAAATAGATCTTCACTGGGACTAAAATTCAATGTGCAATTTAACATCTGTGTTATTAATAACTTGTGCATGAGCTTTAATTTTTCTGAATGTATTTGCTCAAATTTAAAATAATAATACTGATGTCTACAGAATTGGAGCTTTGTTAAAATATCCATCTTTATGTATTAAATAAACCATTTAATTGTTCATAGAAATTTCCTAGATTTTGGGGATAAAATGCCTTTTATTGTATGAGTTTGTGTACCTGTAATACTTTAGTACTTCTATTCAGTTTTCTTAATTACCAATAACAACCAAAAAATACTCTCATATTTTTTATTCTCAAGAGAAAGGGCTCTTTTACTCTTCTATTCTTCGATGCTGATATTGTAAATCAGTATAGACCAGCCAGTTAGCTAGGGTTAGTTCCAGATTATGCTAGTTGTACCAGCATAGTTGTCAGTAGCATCTCCTTTTACTCACAGAATTGCCCAACTAAGACAATAGTATAGTGTCCCATTTTGTATGGCTCCAGCAATACCTCTGTGTTCTGCTTTGGTATGAGTTATTGTACACTCATTTTGACTTTAATTAAATTGACAGCTAAGGCTAAGTCTTCCCATTGGTACCTTTTTCTTGTTTAAGTTTCTGCATACTGCCTTGGATATAGATGTGACAAACAGATATTTACTGAGCTGTGTTTCAATCTTGATATTATAATTGGCATTATTTGGTAAAATATTTTTGTGAATGCTTTCATACACTTGAGGTTGGACCTTCCATATCAGAAAAATCTCTTCCTGTACTTACATTGTTTAAAGTTTGTATGAGAGTTTGTCGGGCATTTGGCGGGAGCAATTGTTAGTGGGTGTCGCTGTCATGTCTGGTCGTGGCAAGCAAGGCGGCAAGGCCCGCGCCAAGGCCATTTCGCGCTTGTCTAAAAAAAAATAAAAATAAAGTTTGTATGAATAAGTGCAATAATAATATTTAAAAGGTCATTAATTAAAAGAGATATTATATAAGAGAAATTATAAAGATTTATTATCTTTTCATTTTTTAAGAACTCTACTAGATTCATCAGACACAGAAATAATTAAAAGGAAAAAAATAAGCCTCTGCTTCCTTGATCTCAAAGTGAGATAGATTGGTAATTGAAAAATATCTTCCCAGAAAAATCATAAATATAAATGTTAGTAATTATAAGTGGTTTAGTTAAATTTACATAATTGCTGCACTGGAATAGAATGTCAGATAGTGAAACCTAGAAGGTTTCCCTGAATTAGGGATTATTTGCTAAAATCTGAAGGAACATACTTCTGTTTCTGTTAATATGATGGCTTATATATGTTTCAAAATTCTCCCAGTGGGGGAAAAACACAAGAGCTTCTTAAAATATGATTGTAAATGTTAATTTACAAATATATTTACTTTCACAAGATAATAAGGAATAATCAGATGAGAAAATGAATAAAGAAATGAAAAGTTTTAGTATGTTAGAATCAAATAACTACTTTAACAAACTCAAAATCTCAGAAACTTAAGATATTAGAACTTAGTGGATTTTTTTTTTTTCTTCTTCTTCTTTTTCTTCTTCTATAGAGCAATTCGATGCAAGTGTCTGGTGATGAATTCCATGTAGTAATTCTAAAATTACTCCTCACACATAGACACTCATTAGAGACTTGGAGTTCATTGCTTACATTTTCAGCTTATAATAAGTTACCTTTTGCAACTCTGCTGGCACAACATTTTTGCCTTCTATTCCATTTTGCTTGGCTTGTAAAAAGAGCAAATCCTCTTGAGCTCAACAGTTTTGTATCTAATGTGTTTCTAAATGTAGCGATTTGCTACCAATGTCCTTCTAAAATACCATTTTCAATTTCTTCTACAGTTTTAGCTTAGTAGGCACTTGATCTGTATTGCAACTTATATATCTCAGCATTACTTAGCATGGGTATAGTGCAGGTTACACTAAAAAACCAAACAACTTAATACCACAGTAGAATGAAACGAAACATTTCTCCTACCTTGATTAACGATTATATATCAAATTACTGTGTGACTCTGAGTTTTGCTTTGCGACATCTTTACTCTGAGCTGATAGTACAGTTACTTCCAGGAAGATTGCTGGTCAGTTGAGCAGAAAAAAAAAAGAGAGAGGTTTGTAGAACTAATACCATCTAATTAATGCTCTAGTCCCAAAGTGTTATGTTACTTTTACTTGTAGCTCATTGGATGGGACTAGTTCAGGAGGACCTCATTCAACTACAAATGAGGTCTTCCTGAACTAATCCTGTCCAGTCAGCTACAAATAAAGATGACAAGGCAATGGCAACCCACTCCAGTACTCTTGCCTGGAAAATCCCATGGACGGAGGGGCCTGGTGGGCTGCAGTCCATGGGGTCGCTAGGAGTCAGACACGACTGAGCGACTTCACTTTCACTTTTCACTTTCATGCATTGGAGAAGGAAATGGCAACCCACTCCAGTGTTCTTGCCTGGAGAATCCCAGGGACGGGGGAGCCTGGTGGGCTGCCGTCTCTGGGGTCGCGCAGAGTCAGACACGACTGAAGCGACTTAGCAGCAGCAGCAGCAATGATGGCTCTTCGCATTGAGCGACTGAACTGAACTGAACTGAATGATGGCTCAGCAGCTGAAGAATCTCCCCGCAATGCAGGTGAGGCAGTAGTCTCAGGTTTGAGTCTTGGCTTCCGAAGATACCCTGGAGGAGGAAATGACAATCCATTCCAGTATTCTTGCCTGGAAAATCCCTTGGACAGAGGAACCTGGCAGACGTGACTAAGCACGTTACATGCTAAGTTGCTTCAGTCATGTCTGAGTCTTTGTGACACTATGGACTATTGCCCGCCAGGCTCCTCTGTCTATGGGATTCTCTAGGCAAGAATACTGGAGCGAGTTGCCATGCCCTCCTCTAGGGGATCTTCCTGACCAAGGGATTGAACCCACATCTCTTATGTTTCCTGCATTGTCAGGCAGGTTCTTTACCACTAGCACCACCTGGGAAGCCCATTTGGACGACAACCACGAAGGAACTGGGAAATGTAATATATGTGTGTAGGAAATGTGCTGAGACAGAAATATTGGGAAACATCGGTAATTACTACTAGTATAGATCCATGTTTCTTCTAATTTTATGATGTTATGTGTTCTATGACGCCTCTACCAGCATCTTCTATGAATCTTAGCTGTTGTCACCTAACATTAAGGAAATGCCCTATGAATTATTAGAGCACTGCAAGTGACCAAATTATAGATTAGATAAAGTAATGCTAGTGCTGTAAAAGTTAAACCTAAAACATCACTGACTTAACACAAGAAAGTTTACTTCTTGTTTACAAAAAGTTAAATAAGTGATATTGGAGCCTCTGCTTTAGGTGATTTAGGATCTACTCTCCTACAGTCCTGTGGCTCTGCCATTGTCAGTCAGCACATGGACACTGACCAGGGGACCGAAGAAAATAATTAAATGACTCTGTGAGAGATTTTTAATGTCTAGATCTGGAACTTTCATTTGTTACTTCGGCACATGTTCCGTTGTCTGGCACTTGGTCACACCACCACACCTAAATAAATATACATGAGCCAAGATAATGTTGATCTTGGTTGATTAATAATATTTCAGTAACATTTTAAGCTACGTAAGGAGATCTAAAAAATTTGGTGCAGGGCTTCCCTGGTGGCTCAGACAGGTTAAGAATCCACCTCCAATGTAAAATATTTGGTGCAATGTCATTTAACTCTATCCTGGCCAGATATCACCCTTAAGATACCATCTAAGTTCTAGTAAATTTAGATGTTAGGCATCTCTTTTGAAGTCTGTGCTTTAAAATAATTCAGAAAATAATATTTGTCCATATTAGGGAATCTAGTAGAAACTTTTATAGAAGTAGGATCATAAAGAGAGACATCTTCATATATTTTCATTATAATATTCAAGAGAAAAATAAACCCACTCTGAAAAAAAGATGTCTCTAAAGAATTTTTCTTGTCCTGATTCCTTTATTGAGTAGGTGGGGAAAAAAATTTATGTTTAATTTGCAGAAAAGACAACGGTCATAAAATAGCATGGATAAATTTAAACTTTATTTTGTGAAATATATAAAAATAAAATGAGGCCATTTAAGAAATTATTTTGAAGTGTTCCTTATTTACAATGTTGTGTTAATTTATGCTGTATATACCATACAGCATATACACTCTATAGTATGTATATGTATAGTTATATATATATATAAACACACACACGTTATTTTCAGATTATTTTCTATTATGGTTTATCACAAGATATTTAATGTAGTTCTCTGTGCTATACAGTAGGACCTAATTGTCTGTCCATTGTATATATAATATTTTGTGTATTCTAACCCAAAACTCCCAATCCATCCCTCCACAATTCATTCTACCTCTTGGCAATCATAAGTCTCTTCTCTATGTCTATAAGTTTGTTTCTATTTCATAGATAAGTTCATTTGTGTCATATTTTAGATTCCACATATAAACAGTACCATATGCTATTTTTCCTTCTCTTTCTGACTTACTTTGTTTAGTGTGAGAATCTCTAGGTCCATCCATGTTGCTGCAGGTGACATTATTTCATTCTTCTTTTATGGCTGAGTTTATATATTTCATTGTATCTATGTACCATGTGTTCTTTATCCATTCATCTGTTGATGGGCATTTAGGTTGTTTCCATGTCTTGGTTATTATAAATAGCGCTGCAATGAATATTGGGGTGCTTGTTTCTTTTAAAATTATGGTGTTATCCAGATACATACCAAGGAGTGGGATCACTAGATCATCTGGCACCTCCATGTTTAGTTTCTTAAGGAACCTCTATACTGTTTTCTCCATAGTGGCTACGCAAATTTATATTCCCACCAACAGTGTAGGAGGGTTCCATGGGGGCATTTTTATATCAAGTTGTTTAAGTTGTTATCACACTTAGCCAACTATAAATTCAAATTCTCTCTGGAAAAGCACATATTCAAAACAGACCTCAAAGAATGTAGATTAATTTCCCAAGCATTTGCACTCATGTCAAAACACATGCATTCAAAAGAGAACCATGAGTGAGAGACACAGGGAAACAAAAAACAAAGTAAATTCTTTGTTTTTGTAATTTTATATAGAATGCAATATAGATTAAATTTATACAACTCAAAATCAAAAGCTTAAAGATAAATTAAAAATAAGAATTACAGAAAGTCCAAGAGAATTTTAAAAATAAGTAATTCTAGAAACAAAAATCATAATACATGTTATTAAAGCACACTGAAATCTTAAGAGGCACACTAAGATAAACTTAAAGAAAAACTTAATAACTTGTACTTGAAAAAAATGTAAAGACATTAAAATATAGTACAGATATATAATTAGAAGAAATGGTGAAATTAAGATACATGAAAGGTAATGTAAGAATGCTCATAAGCATAATAATATTCAAGTAAAAGATGATAGAATGAAAAAGATATGATTTTTAAAAAGATATTAACCATTTCCATAATTGCAAATATATATTGTATTTAAAATATACAAACACTTTGCATTGGTGTTTAGTGAACAGGGCCAAGGGACTAAAAATTTTGCAAAAGCAATAGCTAAGAGTCAAAAATTGATGTCAAGGTTCACCAAATTATAGCAACAGTACTAAACATGCAATAAACTTATCTTCACAAAGGCCTGAAATCTAGTTCCAGATGGGCCCCAACCCATAAACTAATCACCATGTACTTTTTTTTTTTTTCACCATGTACTTTAATAGCATGCTAGAGAGCAAAATTAAATGTTTAGAGGAAGGTACCATTAGAAAGAATTTAAGTTATCTCCATCATTTTTCATACCAAATAGCCAATTTTTAATAAAAGATCATAAATCATGTTAATGGAAAGAGTTAAGTACAAAAAGAAGAGGAAGAAGGAAGAAAAGAAAGAGGTAGAGGATTGGGCAGAGAGGGAAAGAAAAATCAGAAGATAATAAGATAATAAAATTACCATACATGGATTTTAAAATAACCATGCTTAATTTATTCAGAAAATAGGTGATAAAATGGAAAATGGAGAATGTTGCCAAACATTTGTGATCAAAAAAGAGGGAGAATAAATAGTCTATGGATTGCTAACCACTACCAACAAAAACAAAGGAAAAACAAACAAACAAACCTACACTCACTGGAAAAGTTAACCTAGGAAAATAAAATAATTCAAACTGAAAAATTCAATAGAACAGTGAAATTATTTAGAAAATTTGTAACCAGTGAGGCAAATCAACATAAAACACACAGGTAATGATGTAAATAGAGGAAGAAAAAAAAAAAAAAAAAGATGTTAAATGACCAAAAAAATAACCAATTTAGTAATGCGTTTGATATCCTTTATTCAAGGAAAACATTATGGATTGGGAGAGTTCAGTGCTCATAAGCAGTGGGGTACTCTTTCTGACAGATGTCTAGGCAAGAGCAATTTTTTAGGGTGTTAGAAGCAGCAGTGCAGAGATGGCATGGTTTTGGCTGGGGTTGCATGGCTGACCGTCTTTAGAAAGATCAAGGAAAAGGGAAATATGTATACAGCCCAGAGTTGGCTTGGTGGTTCAGGATTGACTGACTAGATATTCTATGTTTCTGATTAAGAGGAGCATTTATAAGAACAGGAAAGTTCAGTTTGCTTCCATGGCACCCCGGGCAGAATGACTCCAACTTGGGCCTTGAAAATGTTTTCAAGGAAACATTGTCTCAAGAAAATTATCTTTTTATATGTGTGATTACATAATGAAAACTCATCTGGATGTAGGTATTTTTTTTTTTTTCTGAAAGTATAGTATACTTCAATAAATAAGTTTATTTAAAGCATTAGTACTGATCATGGCATCACATTACCAGAAGCTTCTGGGGACAAGTAGAAGTCAAATCACATAGCATTTCATGAGGCAAATATTAAAGATTTTTGTTTATGTATAAGGTAATTGAAGATCCATTTACATATTTTAATAAAGGGCTTCATCTCAGCATCTCACTTACACTTTAGAATTCCCAATTCAGAAATGGGGAATGAAATGAAAGAGGGAAAGTGGATTTGGCAGAATAACTAATATTCTCTAAGATACGTAATGAGCACTTGTAACTTGAACTACTTTGTGGGTGTGGTTAGAGAGGGGCAGGGAGGGGGAGTTACTATCAAAATAAAATGATTACATTTAATGGATATAATTTAGGTTATACCAGTGGGACTTGATGCTGGGTCTGATTTGGGCATGGCTAGAGAAGGAAAGCGGAGAAGGCAATGGCACCCCACTCCAGTACTCTGGCCTGGAAAATCCCATGGACAGAGGAGCCTGGTGGGCCACAGTCCATAAGGTCGCAAAAAGTCAGACATGACTGAGCGATGTCACTTTCACTTTTCACTTTCATGCACTGGAGCAGGAACTGGCAACCCACTCCAGTGTTCTTGCCTGGAGAATCCCAGGGACAGGGGAGCCTGGTGGGCTGCCATCTACGGGGTCGCACAGAGTCAGACACAACTGAAGTGACTTAGCGGCAGCAGCAGAGAAGGAAAGGGTTAAATAATATCTCCAAAGTTTCTATCTTGTGTAACAGAATAACTGGAAATATCTTTTATTAATAGGTAACAATGCAAAATGGTTACTTACATAGTAACATGTAAACTTTCTGCTATGGTTTATAATGTTGAGGATGAAAAATTTTTAAGACATTCAAATAGAGATGCCAGAGAGTCTTTTTCCATCATAATCTCTGAGGAGACATCAGAACTGATGACATATTTTTGTAAATTTTCTATGTGTAAGTGTATTTTAAAACCAAGAATATGGGTAAGATCATCCAGAGAGAGGACATTGATTGAGAAGAAAAGTCTTTCTAGGTCCAAACCTGGTGGGACTCAACTTCAAATTGTATTGCAGTTGAAAACAAATCTGCAAAGGAGACTGTGAATTGGGGTTCAGTGAGGAAGAAAGAAAATCATGAGAATATTACAAAAGAGAATGTAGGGCAAATGGGAGTTCAGGAATGGACAGGGAAGGAGCCACACTCTGGGGTAGAAGGAAGGCTGGTTTTAGTGACAGAGAAGCTGTGGTTTGGATCCAGTAGTAGGACTGTTTTGGTCATTGAGGCAAAAACCAGTGTGGTCAGTCACAAGTCATGTATGTGATAGAATCAAAACAATAAAATAAGTGAACGTTTTGAGAACATTGGTTATGAAGGAAAGCTTACTTCTTATTGGGAACAGGAAGAAGAGCGGGATCCACAGAATTTTGTTGTCATTGCTTTGCTGCTGCTGTTGTTACTGATTTTTGGAATGATGAGGTTTGAAAATATATTTTTAAAAATGAGAAAAATGTAGTTACATGCATCTGATTACATATTGAAGAGAAAGAATAGATAATAAGTGAAAGAAAAGATAGCCAAAAAGAGCTCCAAGGCACAAATTGAGGCACTCTCTTTTCAGAGAGGAAGAGGTGCTCATCTGCTGCAGCAGGTGGTTGGATTCCAAATCGATGGGTTTTGTAACTGAATAAAAGAGAGACTGCTTCCAAATATGTGATTTTGGGATCAATTTTAAATATACCATTTTTAATATAAAATTATGTCCAAGCTTAAATTTTTAAGAAAAAAGTGTATATGTTCAGATACATAGTTTATATAATATGTGTGTATGTTGCTCAAATTGTATTAAGTGAATAAATTATTTGAAAGGAAGATTTTGCTATAACCAAGAGCAAGTCACATTGCTTATATAATTCATCAATTCATGATATACTCCTCACAATGCTCCATTTAAAACTATGGATATAGTTTTAAAACTATAAAACTATAGTAAAACTATAATTGATATTATTAGCATTTACATACAGTTTAAGCATTTCAGATTTTAGGAGGTAATTCCTGGTAATGAAAAAGTTATCATCTTCAGGTTTCTGATTCTTGTATTTAAAACAAATTTAAATATTTTTCCCTTTATTATTTTAATAAGATGAATTATATTCTTTAAAAGAGTATTAGGATTATATTTTATTATAATGAATATCTATTTACATAAAAATA
The DNA here is from genome assembly GCF_055505025.1 of Bos grunniens. Classification (NCBI taxonomy): domain Eukaryota; kingdom Metazoa; phylum Chordata; class Mammalia; order Artiodactyla; family Bovidae; genus Bos; species Bos grunniens. The sequence continues at coordinate 108,649,435 of NC_141170.1, read as the reverse complement.
AATGTAATTGAAAGAGTGACTCTATTTGTATCTCCATAACCCAACCTTTTCCTAATCTTTATTCAGTTGGTTTTATGTTGTGGATATAATAAAACATTTTAGTTGCTTGAGTTCTTTATAAGAAGGCATAACACCAAGCTTAGAGTTACACAGTGCTTGCCTCTGCAACAAGCTGTCAAAACTGAGTTCTGATTCTGAGATAAATCTCCTTGTCTCTTACATTCAGATATTTGAAAGTTTGAACAGTTAAAATGCATCTTAAGGCCAATATCTTAAGAAATTTTACAGCTATCAGTTAAGAGACAAAAATGATGATTTTTAACCCAATTCTTCCTTAATAAATTATGAGATTTTGAAATCTAGGACAGATAGGTGAGACCTAATTCATTTTTTCCAAATAATTACCATAAATGGGCAGAAATATGTAGCGAAATACAGTACGGGAAGGGAGAGGACTCTACAAGTGTAACCAAATTTAAACAGCAATACACATGACTCTAATCCTCTTTAATATGCATTACAATTTCAGGTGTACAAAATTCAAGACTACAAGTATAGGCTTTAGAAGGCAACATGTGATCAATACTGTGTTTTTATGATGCAGAACTGTTTATGCATTAATGTTGTACAAAAGAATCACTTTAGATTATTTATTATTATTAAATAGTTTAGATTATTTTTTATTGAAATACTGAAGAGATACATTGTAAATAAATATAATCATTAATTCATTTCTAAGCCCTCTAAAGCTCCTATTCAGGCTTCCCTGGTAGCTCAGCTGGTAAAGAATCTGCCTGCAATGTAGGAGATCCCAGTTACATTCCTGGGTTGGGAAGATCCACTGGAGAAGGGATAGGCTACCCACTCCAGGATTCTTGGGCTTCCCTTGTGGCTCAGGTGGTGAAAAATCTGCCTTCAATGTGGGAGACCTGAGTTCAGTCCCTGGGTTGGGAAGATCCCCTGGAGAAGGGAAAGGCTACTGATTCCAGTATTTTGGCCAAGAGAATTCCATGGACTGTATAACCATGGGGTCACAAAGAGTCGGACACGACTGAGCAACTTTCACTTAAAGCTCGTATTCAATACACATGATTTCTTTTAACAGTGGGATCTCAAATATGATATTTATTATTTGATTTGCTCAGTTTAAAATACATGAATACTAGCACTTCCAAGAAATTGATAGATAAACCAAGAGAAATAAAGCAATTTTGTAATTTTTTATGTGTAGATTAACCTCTTTAAAAAATGATGAATGGAAACAGTTTAAACATTTATCTCCACCTATGATCAGCTTCACTTTCCTCTTCACTTTCTGCCATAAGGGTGGTGTCATCTGCATATCTGAGGTTATTGATATATCTCCCGGCAATCTTGATTCCAGCTTGTGCTTCTTCCAGCCCAGCGTTTCTCATGATGTACTCTGCATATAAATTAAATAAGCAGGGTGACAATATACAGCCTTGACATACTCCTTTTCCTATTTGGAACCAGTCTGTTGTTCCATGTCCAGTTCTAACTGTTGCTTCCTGACTTGCATATAGGTTTCTCAAGAGGCAGGTCAGGTGGTCTGGTATTCCCATCTTTTTCAGAATTTTCCACAGTTTACTGTGATCAACACAAACTAAAAAGCATCTTGATGAAAGTGAAAAAGGAGAATTAAAAAGTTGGCTTAAAGCTCAACATTCAAAAAACTAAGATCATGGTATCTGATCCCATCACTTCATGGCAAATAGATGGGGAAACAGACTTTATTTTGGGGGGGCTCCAAAACACTGCAGATGGTGATTGCAGCCATGAAATTAAAAGACACTTACTCCTTGGAAGGAAAGTTACGACCAACTTAGATAGCATATTCAAAAGCAGAGACATTACTTTGCCAACAAAGTTCTGTCTAGTCAAGGCTATGGTTTTTCCAGTGGTCATGTATGGATGTGAGAGTTGGACTGTGAAGAAAACTGAGCGCAGAATAATTTATGCTTTTGAACTGTGGTGTTGGAGAAGATTCTTGAGAGTCCCTTGGACTGCAAGGAGATCAGCCCTGGGATTTCTTTGGAAAGAATGATGCTAAAGCTAAAACTTCAGTACTTTGGCCACCTCATGTGAAGAGTTGAATCATTTGAAAAGACTCTGATGCTGGGAGGGATTGGGGGCAGGAGGAGAAGGGGATGACAGAGGATGAGATGGCTGGATGGCATCACTGACTCAATGGACGTGAGTCTGAGTGAACTCCAGGAGTTGGTGATGAACGGGGAGGCCTGGCATGCTGCAATTCATGGGGTCACAAAGAGTCGGACACGACTGAGCGACTGAACTGAACTGAACTGATGATCAGCTTCCTAGATTTGCACATTTTACTGTATAGATGTTATTGTAATTATGTCATGATATAAAAAAGAATTTATAAAAAGATAACTTTTAGATACAAATGGGGGAAATTTTTAGTTCTAAGTGAAACGTTTCAGTATAAATAGACCCAGGACAATTGTCCTGTTTTGATTCAACAACTGAAAAAGTTACATACTGGGTTAACTTAATGTTGATCTAGATTTGACAGTTTCAGAAAAGGCAAACTCTCTTCTTCTATAAACTGTTGTTTTGTAGTGTGTGCATGCATGTGCTAAGTCACTTCAGCAGTATCTGACTTTGACCCTATGGACTGTAGCCCACCAGGCTCCTCTGTCCATGGGACTCTCTAGGCAAGAATACTGGAGTGAGTTTCCATGCCTTTATCCAGGGTATCTTCCTGACCCATGGATCACACTTGTGTCTCCTGTATCTCCTGCATTGCAGGCTGATTCTTTACATTTGAGCCATCAGGGAAGCTGGTTGTTTTGTAGTATACATACTATATTCTAAGGCTGGCTTTCCTTATGGTGGCAAAGTTACTGGCAGCAACCTCTGATGCTAAGATGTTCCATGTAGAATCTGAAGGATGTGAATGGAAATTCTAAGGAGCTGCAGCTGATTTCTCCTCATGTCTCATTCAACAAAACAGAATTATTGCCCACTTTTTAGCCAGTTACTCTGGATAAATGAGGAGAAGTGGTAATCAGGTTAAGAAAATCAGGTTTTCCAAGGAATTCCAGAAAATGATGGGATCAATTTACTAAAAAGCAACTGGGTTACTTCCAGGATGTGTGGATATCCAAACTAAAACTATGGAACTGTTACAGATGTAACTGAAGAGTATACCTGAGCCCAAACTGGTAAATGTGGCATATTTGTACTTGTAAACAATTACCTGTTAATGTTTACCTATATTGGGTTTCCTATATATAGATTTTCTAGAAAGAAAAAGAAAACAAAACTAGAAAATATGAATTAAACTGAAGAACAGTTTTTCTATTTCCCAACTTTCAAAGTGAACTTAAGATTATGGTTTATGTATAGCCTCATACATGTATTCCTTATTGACAGTAAGCAACAAATGGAAAGATAATGAAAATAGTGTATGTTAAAAAAAAAGTTTTAAGTGCTTGGAAAAATATAGCTGAGCTCTTCTCAACATGTATTATTCAGTTCAGTTGCTCAGTCGTGTCCAACTCTTTGGGACCCCCATGAACTGCAGCACGCCAGGCCTCCCCCAGAGTCCACGCAAACCCATGTCCATGGAGTCAGTGATGCCATCCAAATATCTCATCTTCTGTCGTCCCCTTCTAATCCTGCCCTCAATCTTTCCCAGCATCAGGGTCTTTTCAAATGAGTAAGCTCTTCCCATCAGGTGGCCAAAGTACTGGAGTTTCAGCTTCAACATCAGTCCTTCCAATGAACATCCAGGATTGATTTCCTTTACAATGGACTGGTTGGATCTCCTTGCAGTCCAAGGGACTCTCAAGAATCTTCTCCAACACCACAGTTCAAAAGCATCAATTCTTCATTGCTCAGCCTTCTTTATAGTACAACTGTCACATCCATACATGACCACAGGAAAAACCGTAGCCTTGACTAGACTGACCTTTGTTGACAAAGTCATGTCTCTGCTTTTTTTTTTTTTTTTTTAATTTTATTTTATTTTTAAACTTTACAATATTGTATTGCTTTTGCCAAACATCGAAATGAATCTGCCACAGGTATACATGTGTTCCCCACCCTGAACCCTCCTCCCTCCTCCCTTCCCATACCATTCCTCTGGGTCGTCCCAGTGCACCAGCCCCAAGCATCCAGTATCGTGCATCAAACCTGGACTGGGGACTCGTTCCATATATGATATTATACGTATTTCAATGCCATTCTCCCAAATCATCCCACCCTCTCCCTCTCCCACAGAGTCCAAAAGACTGTTCTATACATCAGTGTCTCTTTTGCTGTCTCGTATACAGGGTTATTGTTATCATCTTTCTAAATTCCATATATATGTGTTAGTATACTGTATTGGTGTTTTTCTTTCTGGCTTACTTCACTCTGTATAATAGGCTCCAGTTTCATCCACCTCATTAGAACAGATTCAAATGTATTCTTTTTAATGGCTGAGTAATACTCCATTGTGTATATGTACCACCGCTTTCTTATCCATTCATCTGTTGATGGACATCTAGGTTGCTTCCATGTCCTGGCTATTATAAACAGTGCAGTGATGAACACTGGGGTGCACGTATCTCTTTCAATTCTGGTTTCCTCGGTGTGTATGCCCAGCAGTGGGATTGCTAGATCATAAGGCAGTTCTATTTCGAGTTTTTTGAGGAATCTCCACACTGTTCTCCATAGTGGCTGTACTAGTTTGCATTCCCACCAACAGTGTAAGAGAGTTCCCTTTTCTCCATACCCTCTCCAGCATTTATTGCTTGTAGACTTATGGATCACAGCCATTCTGACTGGCGTGAAATGGTACCTCATAGTGGTTTTGATTTGCATTTCTCTGATAATGAGTGATGTTGAGCATCTTTTCATGTGTTTGTTAGCCATCTGTATGTCTTCTTTGGAGAAATGTCTATTTAGTTCTTTGGCCCATTTTTTGATTGGGTCGTTTATTTTTCTGGAATTGAGCTGTAGGAGTTGCTTGTATATTTTTGAGATTAGTTATTTGTCAGTTGCTTCATTTGCTATTATTTTCTCCCATTCTGAAGGCTGTCTTTTCATCTTGCTTATAGTTTCCTTTGTTGTGCAGAAGCTTTTAAGGTTAATTAGGTCCCATTTGTTTATTTTTGCTTTCATTTCCAATATTCTGGGAGGTGGGTCATAGAGGATCCTGCTGTGATGTATGACAGAGAGTGTTTTGCCTATGTTCTCCTCTAGGAGTTTTATAGTTTCTGGTCTTATGTTTAGATCTTTAATCCATTTTGAGTTTATTTTTGTGTATGATGTTAGAAAGTGATCTAGTTTCATTCTTTTACAAGTGGTTGACCATGCTATCTAGGTTGGTCATCAATTTCCTTCCAGGGAGTAAGCATCTTTTAATTTCATGGCTGCAGTCACCATCTGCAGTGATTTTGGAGCCCAGAAAAATAAAGTCAGCCACTGTTTCCACTGTTTCCCCATCCATTTGCCATGAAGTGATGGGACCAGATGCCATGATCTTAGTTTTCTGAATGTTGAGCTCTAAGCCAACTTTTTCACTCTCATCTTTCACTTTCTTCAAGAGGCTCTTTAGTTCTTCTTCACTTTTTGCCATAAGGGTGGTGTCATCTGCATATCTGAGGTTATTGATATTTCTCCCGGAAATCTTGATTCCAGCTGTGTTTCCTCCAGCCCAACATTACTCATGATGTACTCTGCATAGTAGTTAAATAAATAAGTAGGGTGAAAATATACAGCCTTGACGAACTCCTTTTCCTATTTGGAACCAGTCTGTTGTTCCATGTCCAGTTCTAACTGTTGCTTCCTGACCTGCATACAGGTTTCTCAAGAGGCAGGTCAGGTGGTCTGGTATTCCCATCTCTTTCAGAATTTTCCACAGTTTATTGTGATCCACAGAGTCAAAGGCTTTGGCATATTCAATAAAGCAGAAATAGATGTTTTTCTGGAACTCTCTTGCTTTTTCCATGATCCATTAGATGTTGTCAGTTTGATCTCTCGTTCCTCCACCTTCTCTAAAACCAGCTTGAACATCTGGAAGTTCACGGTTCATGTATTGCTGAAGCCTGGCTTGGAAAATTTTGAGCATTACTTTACTAGCATGTGAAATGAGTGTAATTGATTGCAGTAGTTTAAGCACTCTTTGGCATTGCCTTTCTTTGGCATTGAAATGAAAACTGACCTTTTCCAGTCCAGTGGCCACTGCTGAGTTTTCCAAATTTGCTGGCATATTGAGAGTAGCACTTTCACAACATCATCTTCCAGGATTTGAAATAGATCAACAGGAATTCCATCACCTCCACTAGCTTTGTTCGTAGTGATGCTTCCTATGGCCCACTTGATTTCACATTCCAGAATGTCTGGCTCTAAGTGAGTGCTCACATGTATAATTTTTATCAAAATTACATCAAATCTAAAATTTGAGGTTCTGTCAATTGGGTAAAATTTATTTTTAATGAGATTAAATATGATGAGTAATTTTAATTTAGAAAGAAACTGTATGGAATTTTAATTAGCACCAAGCTAATTATTATTGGTATAAATTTTTATTTTGCTTTTCTTTTGTAGTATTGGCTCCAATGTATGTTGTGTGATTGAAAAAGTCTTAAAAAAGTAAAACATTTTTAATAGTTTTGATTAATTTCTTCAGAATAGTTTTACATGTGTGTAGCAGGAAATTCTGATTCTAAATATAAACTCATCTTTTCATGAGAGGAAAAAATGTGCTAACATTACCCTTGTTATTTAAAATAATTTAATGAATGCTACATCACATATTTTAGTATTTATTTTAAATGTCACCATGGATATGTTAATTTTGATATTTCCCTTATTCTATTTAATCTCTTGAGATGTGTCTTTTTCTAGTACTAGAAAATGTACAGTGTGCAAATAACATTCATGTTTTTATTTTTTAATTTTAAGTTTATCATCACTGGTAACTATCAAGTTGTGTTTCTTTACACCTCAAAATGGAGATACTCTGTTTTGCATGATTATCTGAGGACTATGCTTTGTAATGTTTTTTACCTTCAAACTTTTAGAAATTTGCAAAACACCACCTGAATTTTCTAGCAAAGGAAAATACAGTAAGAAAGAACTCAGTGTTTTTTACACCAAGCCTTACATCCAATAACAAATATGTATCTGAAATTCAAAGGTAATGTTTTCTTAAATTATACAAACAGTTTTTTGTAAGCCTATTTTTTTTTAATAATTGATTCAAGTAAAAGTCACATTCCATATATCCCTTAACTTTCTATTATACTTCATGCTCTTAATTCACCTATGTTCAGTATTATCTTCTTACATTCTACCAGAATTTCACTTTTTAAAAACTATCATTTTATAGACACAACATTTTGAACTTTAATTTTCTTTTCTTTAGTGAAGTTCTCGGGCCATGTTTTGGATTCTAAAATCAGAATGTTAAATTCAGTTGTGTGATAAGGTGAGAGTTGCAGAACACATCTCTCTTTTCATTAAATTAATATTTTAACAGGAATATTTTGAAGCAATTTTCTCAGTTGTTTTCTGATCCAGTGGAATGAGCATAATGAACAGAGGGTGATCACAGATAGAAAAGAATGGTGACTTTCCAAAGAGTCATGAGGAAATTGATTTGGTAATGCCTAATTTGGTGATATACCAGTAAAATCTTTTCAGTTCTTGCTTATTTTATGTCCCCCTATATAGATCTTTTTGACTAGACTCTTATGCAGGTATTAATCTGATTTAAAATATTTATGTAAATCATCAGAATCATTGGTTAATAGTTAATTCAGTTGAGGGAAGAAGCTAGCTCAGTAGACTCTGAATGGCACATGCTGTTTTCCTCCTTGTATCTGTTATATATGAAAATGAAGATTAGATGCTATCAGCAGAAAAAAAGATTGTTTTAAATATGAGACTTTTAAGCAAACCTCACAGTAACCACAAAATATGTGCAGAGTGGAGACATAAAATAATAAAAGGAAAATTGTGAAAAATATCATGTAAAGCCACCAAACTAAAATGGCAGAAACAGAAGGAAAAAGAAGCAATCTATATACAGAACAACCAGAAAACAAAAGAAAAATGGCAATACTAAATCCTCAACTATCAACAATTACACTAAATGTAAATGGATTGAATTTATCTGTTAAAAGACAAACAGTGGCTAGATGGATTAATAAACAAAAGACCCAGTATATGCTGCCTCCAAGACATTCACCAGTTCTAAAGACAATCAGGCTAAAATTGAAGGTATAGAAGGTGATACTCCTAGCAAGTGATAGCTGAAAAAAGCAGGTGTAGCTGTACTCATATCAGAAAAAATAGACTTCAAGCCAAAGAGGTAACAAGAGACAAAATTGGAGAGTGTATAATGATAAAGGTGATAATTCATCAAGAAGACACAATACTTATTAATGCATATACACCTAACATAGGACAGCCAAAATATATAAAACAATTATAACAGATGTAAAGGGAGGAATTGACAAGATAATAATAGTAGGGGACTTTAACACTCTACTTTCATCAGTTGATGAATCATCCAGATAGAAAGTCAATAGGAAACAGGGAAAAACGGCCTTTAGTGAAACAGTAAACTGGATAGTTTGATATGTTTCTACAGAATATTCCATCCAAATGTAGCAGAATGCATATTCTTCTGAAGTGCACATGGAACCTCCTCAAGATAGATCATATGTTGGGATATGAAACAAGTCTCACTAAGTTTAAGAAGATAGCAGTTATAACAAGTGCTTTTTACAACATGAAGTAGAAATAAGCTATAGAAAAAGAACTGGAATTATGTTTAGACAGAATAGTGTGCTTCGGAACAACTATTAGGTCAATGAAGAAATCAAAGGAGGAAAAGAATACCTGAAAGCAGATAAAAATGAAATAGAGCAGTACAACATACTAAAATATATTTAGTGCAAAAAAAAAAGAAAAAATAGTACTAAAAGGAAAGTTTGTAGCAATATAACAATACAGGCCTACCCCAAGAAACAAAAAAAAAAAAACTTCAAATAAAGAATCTAGCCATACACCTAAAGGAACTAGAAAAAGTAAGAACAAATGAAGTCCAGAGTTAGTAGAAAGAAGTAAATAGACTAAAATGACAATATAAAAGATAAACAAAATTGGTAAAACTTTTAGCTAGACTCACTGAGAGAACAAAGAAAGTGCTAATAAATCAGAGAAGAAAGGAAAATTACAATGGATACCTAGGGAAAAAAAAAAAGGATTATAAGGGAACAATATGAGCTGCTATGCTATGCACAACAGATTGGACTACTTAGGGGAAAAGGGGGCAAATATTAAAATCATGCAAATATTCAGAACTCAATCATGAAGATATAGAAAATCTGTACATTCATCAATAGTACAGAGATTAAAACATTAAACACATCGTTCCTCCTCAGGGGCTTCCCTGGTAGCTCAGCGGTAAAGAATCCATCTGCCAGTGCAGGAGACACAGATTCAATCCCTGATCTGGGAAGATCCCACATTCTGTGGAGCAAATAAGCCCATGTGCCACAAATACTGAAGCCCATGCATCCTCAACAAGAGAAGCCACTCAATGAGAAGCCCATTCACCACAACTAGAGAGTAGCCCCTGCTTCCTGCAAATAGAGAAAAGCTCCGTGCAGCAACAAAGACTAGCACGGCCAAAAATAAATGAAATTTTAAAATACTTTGAAAGCTCCTCCAAAATATAAGGCCAGAATGATATGGGTTCACAGGTGAGTTCTACCAAACAGTCAGAGATTTAATACCTGTCCTTCTCAAACTATTCTATAAAACTGAAGGGGAGAGAGCACTTCCTGTCTAATTTTATGAGACCAACATCACCCTGATACCAATATCAGACAAAGACCATACAAAAAAATGAAAATTACAACAAATGTGTCTGTTGAACACAGATATAAACGTCTTCAACAAAATATTAGCAAGCCAAATAGTGTAATGTATTAGAAGTATCAGAGATTCCTAGGTGGTTCAGTGGTAAAGAATCTGCCTGCCAATGCAGGAAATGCATGTTCAATCCCTGAATCGGGACAGTCCCCTGGAAAAGGAAGTGGTAGCCCTCTCAATGGGAAATCCCATGGACAGAGGAGCCTGATGGGCCACAGTCTATGGGGTCACAAGAAAGTAGGACACAGCTTAGTGACTAAATAACAACAACATTAGAAGTATCACATATCATGATTAAGTGGGACTTATTCCAGGGATCGATGATGGTTCAATATTTGCAAATCAATCAACATGATGGACCACATTAACAAAATGAAAAATCAAAATCTGGGATTATCTAAGTAGATGCAGAAATAACTTTAACAAAATTCAATAATGATTTATGAAAAAAAAATCTCAATAAAATGTAGAAGGAACATTCCTCAACATAATAAAAGCCATTTATAACAAACCTGCTGCTAACATCGTACTGAGTGGTGAAAAGCTGAAAGCTGTCCTACAACAAGGAACAAGACGACAGTGCCCACTCTCACCACTCTTACTCAACAGAATATTGGAAGCCTTAGCCAGAACAATTAGGAAGAAAAATCAATAAAAGATGTCCAAATTGGAAAGGAAGAAATAGAACTTTAACTACTTGTGGATGACATGATTTTATATATAGAAAACCCTAAAGACTCCACAAAAATAAATGAATACAGTAAAGTTTCAGTGAACAAAATCAGCATACAAAATACTTTTGCCCTTCTGTTTGCTTACAGTGAGTTGGCAGAGAAATTAAGAAAACAATCCTAATTATAATAGCATCATATATAATAAAATACATAGGAATAAATTTAACCAAGGATGTGAAAAACCTATACACTGAAAACTATATGACATTGTATTAAGAAAATGAAAACTATATAAACAAATGAACACTCTGCTCACAGATTGGAAAAATTAACATTGTTTAAATATCCATATTGGTTCAATGGTCCAACATTGGTCCATATTTCCTAAAGCAATCTACAGATTCACTGCAATCCATATCAAAATCCCAATGATATTTTTTCACATGAGAACAAAAAAAATTCTAAAATTTATTTGGCAGCACCAAAGACCACTAATAGCCAAAGTAATCCTGAGAAAAATAACAAAGCTGGAGGTATCATACGCTCTGATTTCAAGTTCATTATAAAGCCAGAGTAAACAGAACAGCATCATGTTGGCAGAAAGATACATAGGATAGTACATACAATGGAACAGAATTTAGAGCCCAGAAATAAAAGAACACATATATGGAAAATTAATTTATGACAGAGGAGCAAAAAAAAGGGCAAATGGAGAAAGCATAGTCTCTGTAATAAATAGAGTTGGGAAAACATGATAGCAACATACAAAAAAAAAAAAAAAAGAAACTAGACCATTCTCTCACTGTAAACACTCATCAACTCAATATTTGTAAAAGACCTGAATATTAGACTTGAAATCATAAAACTCCTAGAAGGAAACCCAGGCAGTATGCTGTTTGACATGGTCTTAAAAAATATGTTTCTTGATTTGTCTCCTTAGGCAAGGGAAACAAAAATGAAAGTAAACAAATGTGATTGCGTCAAACAAAAAAGCTTCTACACAGCAAAGGAAATCATCAATAATGCAAAAAGACAACCTGCTGATTGGGAGAAGATTTGCAAATTCTATAACCTATACGTTTTTAATATCCAAAATATATTAAAACCTTAATACCACTCAACAAAAACAAAAACCCACATGACCCAATGAAAAACTAAGCAGAGGTACTGAATAAACAGTTTTCTAAAGAAGACACACAGATGACAATAAGCACATGAAAAGATGTTCAACCTCACTCATTATTAGGAAAATGCAAATCTGTGATTATAGCTATAAAATTTAATAATATATTTTCATTGTTTGTTTTGAGGACCCCGATTAACTCATTAACATACAAATTATTTGTGTAATTGACATTTAATAGCCCAAAGCTTTATGCTAAGCATATAATAAAACTTTCACTTGTCCTTTATTTTATACCTGGTGGAAGGTGAACTACAATTTGTATCCATAAAATAAGAATAAAGTTAAACACCTTGCCTTTCAGTAATATTTATTGACGAATCCCTTTTGTCCCATTCCATAGATATATACTTCCAGAGTCTCCGGGACTTGCCATAATCTCCCTTAAATTGACATGATCAAGAGGGATATTAGAACACAAAACAGATTGAATAAAATGTAGACAATAAAACAAAGTTTCTTTCTTTGTTGAATAGTTTCAAAGAGAAGAAAAATGAAAAACATCAATTAAACAAACATGGCTTCAGTACAGCAGAAGTACAACTTTACTTATAAAATAAAAATACATTTGAAGACAGAGAGTTTATCACCTCTTTAATATGCTATTAGTCCTCTTTTATTTTGTACTTGGTAATGGCCATAGCTGTTTTCGACGTTCACAATTTATTGATGCCTCCTCTCTGTACAGGGTTGAAATTTTTTTTTTCAAAATTTATACTTGAATCGATAGCATATTTAAGGGTATATGATAAGGCCAGAGTAGAATAAGTGTGGTGAAGAAAGAGTAAATGAAAATAAGGGTGAGGAGGCTCCCTTTCTTCTTTTATTATTAATTCAGGAATGGAAATATCTCAGAATAGAAGTAGGAACAATGCTGAGCATAGGAAAAAAGATTGTTTCAAGTGATTAATAAATTAGATAAAATTATTTGTTCAAGTTTCTACATAATTCTGTTCATTAGGATGAGTAATATGAAAGAAATATAATTGGGACAGATTATTTGCATTATATTCATTTACCTGCAGAGATCTTTCTATATAGTAAGTAAGTAGTGACTGAGTGACGAAAGGAAGAGGTTAATACATAAAGGAATGAAGGATAGAGATACAATATTCACCTTGCCCGGTTCCTCTGATGGCATCAGTGAGGTAATCAGAATGTTCTAATAATACACGGATTCCTAAGGGAAAAAAACTGCAAACCCATCAATCACCAGGTGGAGTAAAATAAATTTTGAAATCATTCAAGCTTTTTTGAAACTTTTCCAGCAACCTTTTGCAGGTGTTTTTAATAGAGAAAATGTGCCCATCTGCGACTGTTTACCCACAAAGACTGTTTCAACAGACCCATAGATTCAAAACAGCCCAACATTCAGCAGACTCATATTATGTACATAAGCATGTGTGATTAATTTTATTTACCATAGTGTATTACTGTGTGTATTTATTCAAGAATGAACAATGGGGAAGATATGGACCCAGCTGTCTGTGATTTAGCATTCAAGTTATTTGGACCAAGTGACTAAGCTATTACATGCTCCTCCAAAAAGGAGTCTATGATAGTCACTAAGCACCTGAAGCTCTGAATGTTGTTGCTGATTGCCTTTTGTTCAGAGTTTTCCATTTGTGAGTGGTATTACAGCATGCTGTGCTATCTGCAGCTGCGTCTTTACTAAAGCGTTGCTGTGGCGCTGGCATCGAAACCCAGAGGTGACTCTGGAGTTCACAAAAAACATGTAGAGGAAGAAAGAGTGGTGGATCTCTGTGAGACAACTTACTTGCATGGTTCTCATCTCTGTCTTCACATTAAAACCATTGAAGGAGATTTCCATACCTGCCAGCACTGATCCTATCAATTAATTCAATATCTGGGATGGGATGAGGGCATCATCTTTTATATTCACTTATTTTCACATCTCCTCAGGTAATTCCTCTGTGCTGTCAGAGTTGAGAAGTCCTTTGCTGTATAGAAAATGCATATATTATTTTGAGAGAAATATAAAATAAATATCAAACGTAAGATTTTTTAAAAAAACTAAAAGAAGGGGATCCAAATTTGGTGTAAAGAGTTAGGTAAGAACAGTAATATAGGATAGCCCAAATTTGATATGCTTTAATTAAATATAGTTTATAACAAAGAAGTAGAGGAAAACAACACAATGGGAAAAACTAGAGATCTCTTCAAGGAAATTGGAGATATCGAAGGAATATTTCATGTAAGGATGGGCATAGGAAAGGAAAGAAATGGTAAGAACCTAGCAGAAGTAGAAGACATGAAGAGGAGGTGGCAAGAATGCACAGAAGAACTGTACAGGAAAGGTCTTAATGACCCGGATAACTAGACTGCTGTGGTCACTCACCTAGAGCCAGACATCCTTTTAAAAAAAAATTAATTAATTTTAACTGGAAGCTAATTATTTTAAAATATTGTGGTTTTTGCCATACACTGACATGAATCAGCCACGGGTATACATGTGTTCCCCGTCCTGAACCCCCTCCCACCTCCCTCCCCATCCCATCCCTCAGGGTCATCCCAGTGCACCAGCCCTGAACACCCTGTCTCATGCATCAAACCTGGACTGGCGATCTGTTTCACATATGATAATATACATGTTTCAATGCCATTCTCTCAAATCATCTGACCCTTGCCTTCTCCCACCAAGTCCAAAAGTCTGTTCTTTACATCTGTGTCTCTTTTCTGTCTCGCATATAGGGTCATCGTTACCATCTTTCTAAATTCCATATATATGCGTTAGTATATTGTATTGGTGTTTTTCCTTCTGACTTACTTCACTCTGTGTAATAGGCTCCAGTTTCATTTACCTCAGTAGAACTGATTCAAATGTATTCTTTTTAATGGCTGAGTAATACTCCATTGTGTATATGTTCCACAGCTTTCTTATCCATTCATTTGCAGATGGACACCTAGGTTGCTTCCATGTCCTGGCTATTGCAAACAGTGCTGCAATGAACACTAGGGTACACATGTCTCTTTCAATTCTGGTTTCCTTGATGTATATGCCCAGCAGTGAGATTGCTGGGTCGTAGGGCAGATCTGTTTCCAGTTTTTTAAGGAATCTCCACACTGTTCTCCATAGTGGCTGTACTAGTTTGCATTCCCACCAGCAGTGTAAGAGGGTTCCCTTTTCTCCACACCCTCTCCAGCCTTTACTGTTTGTAGACTTTTTGATAGCAGCCATTCTGACCAGCATGAGATGGTACCTCATTGTGGTTCTGATTTTCATTTATCTGATAATGAATGATGTTGAGCATCTTTTCATGTGTTTGTTAGCCATCTGTATGTCTTCTTTGAAGAAATGTCTGTTTAGTTCTTTGGCCCATTTTTTGATTGGATCATTTATTTTTCTGGAATTGAGCTGCAGGAGTTGCTTGTATATTTTTGAGATTCTATGTCAGTTGCTTCATTTGCTATTATTTTCTCCCATTCTGAAGGCTGTCTTTTCACCTTGCTTATAGTTTCCTTCATTGTGCAGAAGCTTTTAAGTTTAATTAGGTCCCATTTGTTTATTTTTGCTTTTATTTCCATTACTCTGGGAGGTGAGTCATAGAAGATCCTGCTGTGATTTATGTCAGAGAGTGTTTTGCCTATGTTTTCCTCTAGGATTTTTATAGTTTCTTGTCTTATGTTTAGATCTTTAATCCATTTTGAGTTTATTTTTTTGTATGGTGTTAGAAAGTGTTCTAGTTTAACTCTTTTACAAGTGGTTGACCAGTTTTCCCAGCACCATTTGTTAAAGAGATTGTCTTTTCTCCATTGTATATTTTTGCCTCCTTTGTCAAAGATAAGGTGTCCATAGGTGTGTGGATTTATCTCCGGGCTTTCTATTTTGTTCCATCAATCTATATTTCTGTCTTGGGGCCAGTACCATACTGTCTTAATGACTGTAGCCTTGTTAATATAGCTCTCCAGAGAACTTTCTTGCACTCCAGAGATAAGAAATTCAGCTCCACCACCAGGACACTGACACAAGATTCCCTAACTGGGAAATCTTGATAGACACGCTTTAGTGTGAAGTCAAATAGGCCTTAGGAATCATTACTACAAACAAAGCTAGTGGGGGTGATGGAATTCCCGCTCAGCTATTTAAAATTATAAAAGATGGTGCCGTTAAAGTGCTGTACTCAAGATGCCAGGAAATTTGAAAAACTCAGCTGTAGCCACAGGACTGGAAATGATCAGTTTTCATTCCAGTCCAAGGAAGGGCAATGCCAAAGAACTGTCAAACTGCCATACAATTGTGCTTGTTTCACATGCTAGCAAGGTAATGCTCAAAATCCTTCAAGCTAGACTTCAGGAGTTCATGAGCCAAGAATGTCCAGATGTACATGCTGAGTTCTGAAGAGGCAGAAGAAGCAAAGATCAAATTGCCAACATTTTTTGGATCATGGAGAAAGCAAGGGAGTTCCAAACAAACATCTTCTGATGTTTGATTACACTAAAGCCTTTGACTGTTTGGATCACAGCAAACTGGAAAATTCCTCAAGAGATGGGAATACCAGACCACCTTGCCTGTCTCCTGAGAAATTTATATGTGGGTCAAGGAGTAACAATCAGAACTGGACATAGAACAATTGACTGGTTCAAAATTGGGAAAGGAGTATGACAAGGCTGTATATTGTCACCCTGCTTATTTAACTTATATGCAGAATGGTGGTAGTGGTGGCTTAATCACTAAATCCTGTCTGACTCTTGCAACAGCATGCACTGTAGCCCTCCAGGCTCCTTTGTCCATGGGATTTCTCAGCCAAGAGTCTTGGAGTGGATCGCCATTTCCTTCTCCAAGGGATTTTCCCAACCCAGGAATCAAACTGAATCTTCTTCACGTAGGTAACCTTTTTCACTCCAGGTGGATTCTTTTCCACTGAGACACTAGGCAGTATATCATGTGAAGTGCCAGGCTGAATGAATCACAAGCTGAAATTAAGATTGCTGGGGGATATATCAGCAATCTCAGATATGCAGTGATACCACTTTAATGGCAGAAAATGAAGAGATACTAAAGAACCTCTTGATGAGGGTGAAAGAAGAGACTGAAAAAGCTGGCTTGAAACTCAACATTAAAAAAACTAAGATCATGGCATCTCGTCCCATCACTTCATGGAAAATTGGAGGGGAAAAGTGGAAACAGTGACAGATTTTCTTTTCTTGGACTCCCAAATCACTGCAGACCGTGATTTAATTTCATGGATTGCAGCCATGAAATTAAAAGATGCTTGCTGCTTGAAGGAAAAGCTATGACAAACTTATGAAAAAGCAGAGACATCAATTTGTCAGCAAACTTCTGTATAATCAAAGCCATGGTTTTTCCAGGAGTCATGTATGGATATGAGAGCTGGATTATAAAAATGCTGAGTGCCTAAGAATCAGTCCTTTTGAGTTGTGCTGGAGAAGACTCTTGAGAGTCCCTTGGACTGCAAGGAGATGAAACCAGTCAATCTTCAAGGAAATTAATCCTGAATATTCATTGGAAGGGCTGACGCTGAAGATGAAGCTCCCAAACCGGCCACCTGATGTGAAGAGCTGACTCACTGGAAAAGATCCTGATGCTGGGGGAGATTGAAGGCCAAAGGAGACAGGGGTGGCAGAGGATAAGATGGGTACATAGCATAACCGACTCAATGGACATGAATCTGAGCAAATTCCAGGAGATAGTGAAGGATATAGGGAGCCTAGTGTGCTGTAATCCATAGCTTCGCAAAGAGTTGAACAGGACTGAGTAAATAAGAACAACAGTGCCTCTTCTGCTTTGTACTTCTTTTATTTAACAGTTTTCCTTTCTCTCCCTAATCATGGATTTAACGCTTTTGTTTGACTTTGTCTTGAGTAATTACAAAATCCTTCCTTACCCTTGATTCCTCTATGAATCTTGTTTACAAATGCATACCTTAACTGGAATATAGCCATCCATCTTGACTGTCCTTCCCTTGCAAAATTCTCAAGTTATGGATTTTTATTTTTCAATATCTGACTCACATGCATCATGGTCAGGAGCTCGCGTCCTCTGTTGTCACTGAAAGTATCAGATCATTATTAACCTATCTTCTTGAGACAAACACAACTTATTTGAGACAGATTGAATTTTGTTTTCTTACTATTGTTATTGACTCCTTTCTTTAAAACTTACCTGCCTTCACTGAAAACTTTGAAACTGAATTTAATCTTTCCTTCTAATCCTATGACCTACTGTCATCTAGAATGATGTAAATAACAGTGCATATTATCTATCCAATATCAAAGCCACTTAGTTTATTATTCCTGCACTCCAAGAATGATCTCCAGCAGCCCTTCCTACAGACTTCTTTGTTTATGTCTGAATTTGGCATTCCCACTTTTGAGCTTAATATTTCATACTTACTGAAGCACTACGAAAACAATTATTATTTGACTTTATTTATTTATTTTTTTTGGAGAGCTCAGAAGCTCCCTCCCCTGAATTAATTGGGCCATTCAGCCGCCAGTGCAAACCAACCGACTTTTTCGTACCTATTTGACTTTATACTTCAGTAGAGTTCACACTTCTAATTTGTGTATGCCCATCATCCCTTCATCTCTGTATCTCCTTTTCCAGCTAAATTTCCTGTGCCATCTTTTAAACATCCTCTCTTACTGATATCTCATATATCTGGGATTCAAGAGTAGTTTAGGGGTCATTTGCATGCAGGTTACATGTAAAATTGTAGAACTGGATGGAAAACAAAAAGTGGCTGAAACTCTGGTTAAATTCTATAATTATCTTAACATGACTTACAAGGTTACTTTGTGCTTGTTGCTGTGCTAGACAATATACAAAGTTTAATACCTGGGCTTTTCTAGGTTAAAAAATGTCTGAAATTTATGCAAAGTTTTATTTGCTCATTCGTGGTATATATAAATCTCATCTTTGGAATCAGTTACATCAAAAATAATAGATAAATCCACAGACAATAAATCCACATCAGTTATCATTCTAATTTCATTTTTCCACTATGGTTCCAGTGCAGCTTGTTCTTATGAATGAGACATTCTTCTCCAGAATAAATGTGATTTCAAAGTCTTGACTTGACTTTATTACACTAAATTGTTAAAAATTCTTTTATTCTAAAGTCAAAAGGAAGAAGTTAGTCTCAGATCATTACTGAACTTGGACAGACATGCCAGGTCACAGCAACTAAATACCATACCTGCAGTGAAGGCTTAGACTTTAGTAAGCACTTTCATTCAAAAAGAAATATATACTATAGAAAGATGATAATGATAACCCTGTATGCGAGAGAGCAAAAGAGACACAGATGCATAGAACAGTCTTTTGAACTCTGTGGGAGAGGGAGAGAGTGGGATGATTTGGGAGAATGGCATTGAAACATGTATAATATCATATAAGAAATGAATCACCAGACCAGGTTTGATGCTGGATACAGGATGCTTGGGCTGGTGCACTGGGATAACCCAGAGGGATGGTATTGGGAGAGAGGTGGGAGGGGGTTTCAGGATGGGGAACACGTGTACACCTGTGGTGGATGCATGTTGATATATGGCAAAACCAATACAATATTGTAAAGTAAAAAAGAAAGAAAGAAATACATATCCGAAACAAGAGAGCTCTCAGTGCTTCTTTGCAAAACCCATGTTTGATATAGGAACTTATTTAAATTAAGTCAGAAGATTAGGTTTATTGAAGACTGGCCCAACTGACTTATTCTACTTAGAGCTAATTCAGGTTATTGACTTATATGGCTAAGGCTCAGCATAGAATAAAACATTAGGACTTTCTTGTTGGTCCAGTAGTTAAGAATCCACCTTCCAATGCAGGGGACATGGGTTTGATCCTAGATCTGGCGGGCAACAGTCTACAGATCACAGAGTCTGACAAGACTTAGCAGCTACACAACAGAAACAACAGGGTTCCCACACACTGCAGGGCACCTTAGCATGCTGGTCCCAACTACTGAACCCATGCCCTGCACCTAGAGAAGCCCTTGCACCCCAACAAAATATATTGCATGAGGCAAGTAAGACCTGATGCAGTCAAATAAATAAGTATTTTAAAAAGAATAAAGCAGTATCTCTTACTTTTTGCTTGTCTAACTTCAAATGTGCTGACTATAGTGGCTCAGATGGTAAAGAATTTGACTGCAATGTGGGAGACCTGGGTTTGATTGATCCCTGGGTTGGGCAGAACCCCTGGAAAAGGGAAAGTCTACCCACTCCAGTATTCTGGCCTGGAGAATTCCATGGACTGTATATTCCACGAGGTCTCAAAAAGTCGGATACGACTGAGCGACTTTCACTTCACTTCACCCATTCCAGTATTCTTTTTTTTTTTTTTAATTTTTAAACTTTACGTAATTGTATTAGTTTTGCCAAATATCAAAATGAATCCACCACAGGTATACATGTGTTCCCCATCCTGAACCCTCCTCCCTCCTCCCTCCCCATTACCATCCCTCTGGGTCATCCCAGTGCACTAGCCCCAAGCATCCAGTATCGTGCATCGAACCTGGATTGGCAACTCGTTTCTTATGTGATATTTTACATGTTTCAGTGCCATTCTCCCAAATCTTCCCACCCTCTCCCTCTCCCACAGAGTCCATAAGACTGTTCTATACATCAGTGTCTCTTTTGCTGTCTCATGCACTGGGTTATTGTTACCATCTTTCTAAATTCCATATATATGCGTTAGTATACTGTATTGGTGTTTTTCCTTCTGGCAAAACCACTATGAGGTACCATTTCACACCAGTCAGAATGGCTGCGATCCAAAAGTCTACAAATAATAAATGCTGGAGAGGGTGTGGAGAAAAGGGAACCCTCTTACACTGTTGGTGGGAATGCAAACTAGTTCAGCCACTATGGAGAACAGTGTGGAGATTCCTTAAAAAACTGGAAATAGAACTGCCTTATGATCCAGCAATCCCATTGCTGGGCATACACACTGAGGAAACCATTCCAGTATTCTTGCTTAGACAATCCCATTGACAGAGGACTCTTGCAGGCTACAATCCACTGAGTCACTAAGAGTTGGACACTGCTGAATGACTAAGCATGCTGATTGTATAAAATGTATTAAACATGAATTTCAGTTTACCATTTACTATTAAACTGACATTTTTTTTTCTAAAAGATCCAATAGAGAATAAAATGCACATTTCAATCCACATAATGACTTCCCAAAGAGACAACTTTAAGTAGTACTATAGTTCTCGTAGAGGTTTGGGTATTTTCATCAATTTGGAACTCATTTATAGGCTCAGGGATTTAAGGAATATTACCTTGCTCTATGAAACTTTTGTTTAAAAAAAGAGTCTTAAAAAAGATATCTTATACATAATGTTCACCATTCCCAAGAGACTTATTTAGGTTCTTTTTCACATAAATTAATTCTAAAAAATTGTATCTGTCACTACCAATTTATCTGTATCATCGTGCTTCACATCAGGTACCTTGGCTTAAAAAAAACCCTAAAGGGAAATATACTGGAATATATATTTCATGCAATTAGGAATATCATGAAGTGTTAAAACTCTGTTTAAAATATAACAGGGTAAAAAAGGTCATCTTTTATCAAAAAAAGTATAGATCATATATCTAGTATCTAGTTTAATAAATATTTTTCTTTAAATAATATTTTAAAATTTTGAGTAATAGTTATAAGTTAATTTACTTCCCAATATTTAAAATGAAAGTTTTTTTATATTAAGGAAAAGTATTGGACTTTTTATTCTTTTTAGTTCTCTTTTTAAAAAATATTTACACCTTTATTGTAGTATATATAGAAATCACTGTGAAAGTGAAATAAAATGACAAATTTGTTATTCGATATAATTGATTTTATTTCATGAATAGCACAAAGTAAATAGTATTCAAAAGAAATTGGCCTTGGATATTACTATTTCAATCAACTAAACATGTCTGATTTATATTCTGTTTACTTTACATTGACAATAGATAGGGAAAAAAAAGATAAATCTTGGCTGTGTAAGCTCTATTTTAAAAATGACCATGTACCAAGGATTTCTGTCACTAAATCATTGATTTATCTGGATTGGGAGGCATATTTCTGAACTAATATACGTGCTTATCTTATTATATAAGCCCTGCTGCTAAGTCACTTCAGTCGTGTCAGACTCTGTGCAACCCCATAGAAGGCAGCCCACCAGGCTCCCCCATCCCTGGGATTCTCCAGGCAAGAATGCTGGAGTGGGTTGCCATATAAGCCCTACCTCTCTTCAAAAAAAAAAAAAGTAGATAGTTCCAATGGTTGTAGTTAAAAGCTTTATTTCCTGGATAATCTCAAGCAGCATCCAATTATATCTCTAAATATATAATTCCAAGAGTTGATACAGAATCAGAAAGACTCACCCAGACTACATCAGATTTATACTTCTATATGTCCATCCCTCCTTCCCCAAAAAACAAGGTCTCAAAATACAGTACATCTGAGAAAAGAGAAGATTAAAAAAATCTCCAAATGTGCTCAGTTGCCTTGACAAAGCTTTAAAAATATTTTCAGAAACAGAAAGAATGATCAGAGCAGTGTATGTTGAAAGACAGGGCCCTTCCTACATTATGTAAATCAAAAACTATAAACTACATCTGAGATCTGTTTAACCAAAGACAGCACAGATCATCAAAGTTATATATGATCTAAAATGATTTCAGAAGACTCCAATAGATGAAATTGCATGAGCTGTGCAAAACTGAAGTAAAAGCTGGGCCTATAAGCCTGAATATTGGGCTCTCAATTTGGAAGAGGAAGCAAGGCAGAAGATAAATTGAAGTAAGATGAGAATGATGGTGAGGGACTTATTTTATCATCGGGATTCTTTTGACAACCTTGATAGGCAAAGTAAGATGTGAAAATGAAACAGAGTAGATAGATCATTTAGCTTGGCAGGCTGTAGTCCATTGGGTCACAAAGAGTTGGACACGACTGAGCATAGCACAGGAAGACAGGAGGTAAGAATATTTGACACAGAAATGTGTGGGAGAATGATTACATGAACTAGAGATAAGCAGGAGGAAAAGATTAAAATATACCTTCAAAATGGTGGTATATTAACATGCTTGAGTGACCACAAAAAAATACCACAAACTAGGTAGCTTAAAGAACAGAAATTTATTATATCAGTTATAGAGACTGGAAGTCCAAGATCAAAGTATCCACAAGGTTGGTTTCTTTTGACTCTTTGGAAAGTCTGCTTCATGCCTTTCTCAGTTTCTGGTGGTTTGCTGACAATTTTTAAAAATTCAGTGGCTTGCAGAAACAGCACCCTGGTCTCTAGATTTATCTTCACATAGGGTTCATCTTGTGTGCATATCTTTGTTCACATTTCCCCATTTTTAAGGACACATGACATAATGGATTAGACAGGCAACTTGCTTCAGTGTGACATTATTAATTAATTTTCTATAATTCTGTTTCCAAATGAGTTAACATTCTGGGTGCTAAAGGCTTATGACTTTAAGATATAAATTTTTGAGTGGAAACATTTCACCTTATAACAAGCGGGGATAAAAGAAACATGCAAAGTAAAATTTGATGTAAGTTATTTTGCATAAATTTATAAAATGAACAAAGAAATGGAATAAACACCTGGACAACTCCAATATAGGGAATTCAGTATGTGGAGGAATGAAAATGTGATATACTTCTTGTCAAATCCAGATGAAAATATATTTGTTTTTGTGTATTAAAGTTTTCTGAGTTTACAATGCAAAATAGTTTTCAGATAAGATCAGATCATTCGCTCAGTCCTGCCCGACTCTTTGCGACCCCATGAATCCCAGCACACCAGGCCTCCCTGTTCATCACCAACTCCCGGAGTTCACTGAGACTCACGTCCATCGAGTCAGTGATGCCATCCAGCCATCTCATCCTCTGTCGTCCCCTTCTGCTCCTGCCCCCAATCCCTCCCAGCATCAGAGTCTTTACCAATGAGTCAACTCTTTGCATGAGGTGGCCAAAGTACTGGAGTTTCAGCTTTAGCATCATTCCTTCCAAAGAAATCCCAGGGCTGATCTCCTTCAGAATGGACTGGTTGGATCTCCTTGCAGTCCAAGGGACTCTCAAGAGTCTTCTCCAACACCACAGTTCAAAAGCATCAATTCTTTGGTGCTCAGCCTTCTTCACAGTCCAACTCTCACATCCATACATACCACTGGAAAAACCATAACCTTGACTAGACAAACCTTTGTTGGCAAAGTAATGTCTCTGCTTTTGAAAATGCTATCTAGGTTGGTCTTTGCTTCCATAACTTTCCTTCCAAGGAGTAGGTGTCTCTTAATTTCATGGCTGCAGTCACCATCTGTAGTGATTTTGGAGCCCAGAAAAATAAAGTCTGACACTGTTTAGACTGTTTCCCCATCTATTTCCCATGAAGTGGTGGGACCGAATGCCATGATCTTCGTTTTCTGAATGTTGAGCTTTAAGCCAACTTTTTCACTCTCCACTTTCACTTTCATCAAGAGGCTTTTTAGTTCCTGTTCATTTTCTGCCATAAGGGTGGTGTCATCTGCATATCTGAGGTTATTGATTTTTCTCCCGGCAATCTTGATTCCAGTTTGTGTTTCTTCCAGTCCAGCGTTTCTCATGGTGTACTCTGCATATAAGTTAAATAAACGGGGTGACAATATACAGCCTTGACGAACTCCTTTTCCTATTTGGAACCAGTCTGTTGTTCCATGTCCAGTTCTAACTGTTGCTTCCTGACCTGCATACAAATTTCTCAAGAGGCAGATCAGGTGGTCTGGTATTCCCATCTCTTTCAGAATTTTCCACAGTTTATTGTGATCCACACAGTCAAAGGCTTTTTGGCATAGTCAATAAAGCAGAAATAGATGGTTTTCTGGAACTCTCTTGCTTTTTCCATGATCCAGCAGATGTTGGCAGTTTCATCTCTGGTTCCTCTGCCTTTTCTAAAATCAGCTTGAACATCAGGAAGTTCACGGTTCACATATTGCTAAAGCCTGGCTTGGATAATTTTGAGCATTACTTTACTAGCGTGTGAGATGAGTGCAATTGTGTGGTAGTTGGAGCATTCTTTGGCATTGCCTTTCTTTGGGATTGGAATGAAAACTGACCTTTTCCAGTCCTGTGGCCACTGCTGAGTTTTCCAAATTTGCTGGCATATTGAGTGCAGCACTTTCACAGCATCTTTCAGGATTTGGAATAGCTCAACTGGAATTCCATCACCTCCACTAACTTTGTTCGTAGTGATGCTTTCTAAGGCCCCTTGACTTCACATTCCAGGATGTCTGGTTCTAGGTGAGTGATCACACCATCTTGATTATCTGGGTCGTGAAGATCTTTTTTGTACAGTTCTTCTGTGTATTCTTGCCATCTCTTCTTAATATCTTCTGCTTCTGTTAGGTCCATACCATTTCTGTCCTTTATCAAGCCCATCTTTGCATGAAATGTTCCTTTGGTATCTCTGATTTTCTTGAAGAGATCCCTAGTCTTTCCCATTCTGTTGTTTTCCTCTATTTCTTTGCATTGATCGCTGAAGAAGGGTTTCTTATCTCTTCTTGCTATTCTTTGGAACTCTGCATTCAGATGTTTATATCTTTTCCTTTTCTCCTTTGCTTTTCACTTCTCTTCTTTTCACAGCTATTTGTAAGGCCTCCCCAGACAGCCATTTTGCTTTTTTGCATTTCTTTTCTATGGGAATGGTCTTGATCCCTGTCTCTTGTACAATGTCACGAACCTCATTCCACAGTTCGTCAGGCACTCTCTCTATCAGATCTAGGCCCTTAAATCTATTTCTCACTTCCACTGTATAATCATAAGGGATTTGATTTAGGTCATACCTGAATGGTCTAGTGGTTTTCCCTACTTTCTTCAATTTCAGTCTGAATTTGGCAATAAGGAGTTCATGGTCTGAGCCACAGTCAGCTCCTGGTCTTGTTTTTGCTGACTGTATAGAGCGTCTCCATCTTTGGCTGCAAAGAATATAATCAATCTGATTTCGGTGATGACCATCTGGTGATATCCATGTGTAGAGCCTTCTCTTGTGTTGTTGGAAGAGGTTGTTTGTTATGACCAGTGCATTTTCTTGGCAAAACTCTATTAGTCTTTGCCCTTCTTCATTCCATATTCCAAGGGCAAATTTGCCTGTTACTCCAGGTGTTTCTTGACTTCCTACTTTTGCATTCCAGTCCCCTATAATGAAAAGGACATCTTTTTTGGGTGTTAGTTCTAAAAGGTCTTGTAGGCCTTCATAGAACCGTTCAACTTCAGCTTAACCAGCGTTACTGGTTGGGGCATAGACTTGGATTACTGTGGTATTGAATGGTTTGCCTTGGAAACGAACAGAGATCATTCTGTCGTTTTTGATATTGCATCCAAGTACTGCATTTCGGACTCTTTTGTTGACCATGATGGCCACCCCTTTTCTTCTGAGGGATTCCTGCCCGCAGTAGTAGATATAATGGTCATCTGAGTTAAATTCACCCCTTCCAGTCCATTTTAGTTCGCTGATTCCTAGAATGTCAATATTCACTCTTGCCATCTCTTGTTTGACCACTTCCAATTTGCCTTGATTCGTGGACCTGACATTCCAGGTTCCTATGCAATATTGCTCTTACAGCATTGGACCTTTCTTCTGTCACCAGTCACATCCACAGCTGGGTATTGTTTTTGCTTTGGCTCCATTCCTTCATTCTTTCTGGAGTTATTTCTCCACTAATCTCCAGTAGCATATTGGGCACCTACTGGGGAGTTCCTCTTTCAGTATACTATCATTTTACTTTTTCCTACTGTTCATGGGGTTCTCAAGGCAAGAATACTGAAGTGGCTTGCCATTCCCTTCTCCAGTGGACCACATTCTGTCAAATCTCTCCACGATGACCCACCCATCTTGGGTTGCCCCACGGGCATGGCTTAATTTCATTGAGTTAGACAAGGCTGTGGTCCTAGTGTGATTAGATTCACTAGTTTTTTGTGAGTATGGTGTCAGTGTGGTTGCTCTCTGATGCCCTCTTGCAACACCTACCATCTTACTTGGGTTTCTCTTACCTTGGACATGGGGTATCTCTTAACGGCTACTCCAGGAAAGCTCAGCCATTGCTCCTTACCTTGGACGAGGGGTATCTCCTCACTGCCACCCTTCCTGACCTTCCCAAAATAGTTTTAACAGCCATGAATTCTAGGCTAGAAGATGGGATGGTGCTTAGAAAGTCGGATGGATACTAGGGAAGAACTTTGTAAGTCACTGCAAAAATAAAACCAAAAGTCCTACTATAAGTAATGAAAACAAAGTATATGCTATATAAAATTTTTAAATTCTTTAATTAAAAAGCAGTCAAATAAATAAAAATATTTTTTAAAAAAGCAGAGAAAATCAGGCTAAACTGAAAAAATGCATATATCACTTTATGCTAGGTTAGTGAAGTGAGTGAAAGTCACTCACAACTCGCAAAGAGTTGTGTCCGACTCTTTGCGACCCCATAGGCTATAGAGTCCATGGATTCTCCAGGCCAGAATACTGGAGTGGATAGCCTTTCCCTTCTCCAGAGGATCTTCCCAATCCAGGGATTGAACCCAGGTAAAGAATTGCAGGTGAATTCTTTACCAGCTGAGCCACAAGGGGAGTCCT
Source organism: Bos grunniens (assembly GCF_055505025.1). Classification (NCBI taxonomy): domain Eukaryota; kingdom Metazoa; phylum Chordata; class Mammalia; order Artiodactyla; family Bovidae; genus Bos; species Bos grunniens. Next base: position 108,622,064 of record NC_141170.1, on the reverse strand, counting down.
ATGCTAGGTTAAGAGACATCTAAAAACAAAATGAGAAGAGTTAAAAAGTAATTAATTAACAATAATATATCAAACAAATGAGATTATTAAGAAAGCAGCAGAATCAATATTTCCTATTCATATTTGATTTTGTACTGGATTATCTTATTTTAATATTCACATATTTCAGCTTTATGTATCAAGACATATTTTAAGATTTTAAGATCATGTAAGCAATTTCAGAAATATATTACACAGGAAAATAAGAACATTTATTAACGTATTTTTATGAGTGAATTGTTGGCAGTAAACTACCTGATTGTTGCAGATCTGTTTAGAATTTATATATATATACTGTTAACAAGATATTGTAACCCAAAAATATGAATATTGCTTCATATTAAAATAAAAGCATATATTGAAAATATAATTATGAATTAAAAATAGTAACTTTATAACAATTTTATTTGTAAAATGTTTAGATACATAGATCAATATTTTGTGTGTATATGTATGTATGCATGTATATATGTTGGGGGTGTGTATGTGCATGCATGCAAAGTTAAATAATCAGATCAACAGTGTATTTAAAAATACATTAAACACTAAAGATAGGGTGCTGATAGTGATTAAAGACTGGGACTAGATGAAACAAAGACAAAATAGAACAAATTTTGCAAAGATGCTTGACCATAATAATAGTATATCATAAGCCCAGATGTTTGTTGAACTCAATTATTTATTTTAGAATATTAAACTAAAGACATAAAATAATAGCAAATGAAGCAACTGACAAACAACTAATCTCAAAAATATACCAGCAACTCCTGCAGCTCAATTCCAGAAAAATAAACGACCCAATCAAAAAATGGGTCAAAGAAATAAATAGACATTTCTCCAAAGAAGACATACAGATGGCTAACAAACACATGAAAAGATGCTCAACATCACTCATTATCAGAGAAATGCAAATGAAAACCACATTGAGGTACCATTTCATGCCAGTCAGAATGGCTGTGATCCAAAAGTCTACAAGCAATAAATGCTGGAGAGGATGTGGAGAAAAGGGAACCCTCTTCCACTGTTGGTAGGAATGCAAACTAGTACAGCCACTATGGAGAACAGTGTGGAGATTCCTCAAAAAACTGGAAATAGAACTGCCATACGACCCAGCAATCCCACTGCTGGGCATACACACCGAGGAGACCAGAATTTAAAGAGACACGTGTACCCCAATGTTCCTTGCAGCACTGTTTATAATAGCCAGGACGTGGAAGCAACCTAGATGTCCATCAGCAGATGAATGGATAAGAAAGCTGTGGTACATATACACAAGCAGTATTACTCAGCCATTAAAAAGAATACATTTGAATCAGTTCTAATGAGGTGGATGAAACTGGAGCCTATTATACGGAGTGAAGTAAGCCAGAAAGAAAAACACCAATACAGTATACTAATGCATATATATGGAATTTAGAAAGATGGTAACGATAACCCTGTATGAGAGACAGCAAAAGAGACACGGATGTCTAGAACAGTCTTTTGGACTCTGTGGGAGAGGGAGGGGGAGATGATTTGGGAGAATGGCATTTAAACATGTATAATATCATATAAGAAACGAATCACCAGTCCAGGTTCGATGCAGGATACAGGGTGCTCAGGGCTGGTGCACTGGGATGACCCAGAGGGATGGTACGGAGAGGGAGGTGGGAGGGAGGTTTAAGATTGGGAACACGTGTACACCCGTGGTGGATTCATGTTGATGTATGGCAAAAATGGCAAAACCAATACAATATTGTAAAGTAATTAGCCTCCAATTAAAATAAATAAATTTAAAATATATGAAAAAAGAAATAATAAACATAAAAGGACTGAAAAAAAGGAGAAATGTCTTTATGAAGCACTCTATTTTAACAACAATAAAACAAGCATCTTTGCATCCTTAAAAGATAAAAAAATAAATAAATAAAAGACAAAAAAATCCAAAACTATAGTTCATCTTGGCTCCAGATCTTGAGAATTGTTTTAATAATATGGTAGTTTCTTACGTATTTCAGAATTCCTTCTGAAACACTCTCTCTCTTCCTTCTTCTAAGTACTATTCTGAATTCAGAAGATGTCCCCAAACCTTCTGTTCCTCATATCCTTTTTGTTGTGAATGTGGCGATTTATCTGTTGCCATATGAAATAAATACAGTACCATTACCCAGTTTCTGCCAGTTGTAACAGTTTGCAAAACTATAGTACTATATATCATATCTAGAATATGGACATTGATAGTTAAAATACAGAAGAGTTTCATTAACATAAGGATTCCTCCTGTTGCCCTTTTATAGCCACACTGATTTTCATCTCCACCTCCTCTTTAACTTCTCTACAACTGATCTGTTCTCCATTGTTATAAATTTGTCATTTCAAGAGTATTGTATAAATGGAATCATACATAGTTGACATTTTTCATGTGTCATAATTCTCTAGAGATCTGAATTATTTTGAATATTAATGGTTTCTCCATTTTCATTGCTAAGTAATATTCCACAGTATATATGTACCAAATCTATGTGTATAACCATTCACTCACAGAAGGACATTGGGTTGTCATCAGTTTTTGCTAGTATATATAGAATTGCTATAAACATTTGTGTGCAGGATTTTATGTAAGCATAAATCTTTGATTCTCTGGGATAAATAAATTCCCAGGAGTGCTGAGAACACTTAAACATCGAGGTGTATTCTCTCCATTCTCCCTATTACCCCCATTTTTAGGTAATTTTACCATTTACAGTGTCTGAACAAATAACTCTTAACTTTACTTTCCCCCTCTTATGAATCATATTTTAAAACATCAAATTCTCTTTCCATTTTGAAAGAAGCTCAGTTATGTCTTTAGCCTTCAAAACTAAAACACTGTACAGAAGCTCATTTAATTATGCTCCAGCTGAGGTTTATCTGAGGCTTTCTTGTTTATCAACTAACATTTTATCTTTTATAAATAAAAATTCTTCAGTGAAGTAATTATCTTATTTCTCCATAACCTAATTTTATTTAGCAATAACATTTCAACTTTTACACTAAATTATCTGGTACTTTTCTTGGGTTCTTTAAGAAAGTTTTAGCCAGATTGTATTGGGCAAATTGCTTTTTCTTTGAGAAAAAAAATATCTTTCTATCTTGTCAAAGTCATTTTTTTCAAAACTTTCCACAAATAATTAACTTTGTTCAGATGTTATTTAACCATTATTTACAACATGGCATCCTGTAGTCATCCTTACTGTATATTCATTATTTGAAGATACATGCCTACACATCTCTTAGAAACTCTGTTTTTATGAAATGGATTTCCTGCGAAGTTTTACCTTGTGATAGCATTTATGTTGTCTTTCCTGCTATTTATGAAATACATACATAGCAGGGCGCCCACCCAGCACCCGCCCAGCACCCACCCACCATCCTCCCACCATGGGAGGATGAACTCTGGTTGAGTTCACGCTGAGAATTGGTACTTTTTCAAGAGGATAGGCAGGGCCGACAGGCCTCCCATCCTGTTGTGAGGGCATACTTGGTGTTCCATTGGAGCTGGTGCAGGGGAATCAGGACTTACTGGAGCAGAGGGGGAACTTAGCATCCATTTTCCTTGCAGCAGGATCCACGGGGTTCCACTCGAGATTCAATTGGTGACACAGGCCTCCTCTTGTGGTGCGAGGGGAATTTGGGATTCCTCTTGAGTTGAAGCAGGGAATGGGCCCTCATCTCCAGATGAGGTGGGACACACAGGGCTCTTCTCGAGGTGTGGCGGGAAACTCGGCTTTCATCACGAGTTGTGATGGGGATCTCTGGGCCCCCTTGAGTTGCCTAAAAGGAGTCAAGCCTCCTATCGAGTTTTGAGCGGGAACTCGGGAATGCTATCGAGGCGCTGCAGGAGAAAAGGGCCTCATCTCACGTTGACAGGGGAATCTCGTGGTTTGTCTTGAGTTGCAGCGGGAGGCTTGGGGTCCTCTGCAGTTACCACCAGGAGCTCAGGGAGCGTCGCTTGTTGCCTCAGGGAAGTCAAGTCTCTATTCGAATTGCGAGGGCAGGCGCTGGAGTACTCTGGAGTCATGGCGGGGGAATCACGCCTCAATTCGCATGGAAGGGGGAATCTCAAGGTGTTTCTCGAGTTGTGGCAGGAAGTGTGGGTTCCCTCGAGTTGCCACAGGGACCTGAGGGAGCCTCTCATGTTGTCTCTGGGAAGTCAGGAATCCTTCGAGTTGTGAGGGGCCTCTCAGGATTCCTCTTGAGTTGGTGCAAGCGACTAGGGCCTCATCTCGAGTTGAGGCGGGAAACTCCAGGTTCCTCTCCAGCTCTGACAGGGATCTCGGGGTCCCTATGGAGATTCCCCTGGGGAGTCAGACATCGTCTCGTATTGGGCCATGGAACTCCACTTTCCTCTCAAGGTGGAAAAGGGGTGTCAGGCCTCCTGTCAAGTTGACGTCGGGATCAGAGGCTATTTCTAGAGGCACCACGGGGCTCTCAGGCCTCCCTTCATGTCGTGAGTTGATCCTTGGGGTGACATTCCAGTCGTTGCAGGGGAATGAGGCCTTATCTCTAGTGGTCGGGGACATTGGGGTCTTTTTGAACAGTGGCACGACACGTGGAGTTCCTCTCGAGTTTCAAGGTGAGACCGGCCTCCTTCTGAGATGTGACAGGAACATCAGGATTCCTTTGCAGACAAAGCAGGGGAATGGACCCTCATCTCGAGTTGAGGAGGGCAAACCGGGGCTCTTCTTGAACTGTGGCGGGAAACTCGGGGTTCCTCTCGAGTGGAGACGGGTATGTTGGGGAACTTTTTGAGTTGCCTTAAGGGTGTCAAGTACCCTTTTAAGGCTTAAGACAGAAGGTGGGATTTCTCTTGAGATGCTGCAGCGGAGAGGGGTCTCATCTTGTGTTGAGGGGAGAATCTCCTGGGTTTCTCGAGTTGTGGCAGGACACTTGGAGTTCCTCTCGAGTTGCAACGGGGACCTCAGGGACCCGCTCGTGTTCCCTCAGGAAAGTCAAGTCTCCATTCGAATTGCGAAAGGCCTCTCGGATTCCTTTCCAGTTGGTGCAGGGGCATAAGGGCCTCATCTCGAGTTGAGGCCAGAACCTCAGAGTTCATCTCCAGTTCTGACATGGATCTCGAGGTTTCTGTGGAGTTTCAACAGGGGATTCAGGCCTCGTCTCATGTGGAGGCGTGGAACTCCGCTTCCCTCTCAAGGTGTAAAAGAGGCGTCAGGCTTCCTGTCGAGTGGACATAGGGGTCTGGGGCTTTTTCTCGAGGTGCCACAGGGCTGTGACACCTCCCTTCGTGTTTTGAGTCGATCCTCGCGGTTCCAGTCGAATCAGTGCAGGGGAATCAGGCTTATCTGGAGTGGCTGGGGAAATCGGAGTCTTTTCAAATTGAGGCATGACTCCCGGGGATGCGCTTGAGTTTCAAGGGGAGACCGGCCCCCTCTTGAGGGGCAACGGCAATGTTGGGATTCCCTTCCCAATGAAGCAGGGGAATCGACCCTCATCTCGAGTTGAGGAGGGGGAAAACGGGGCTCTTCTTGAGTTTTGGCATGAAACTCGGGGTTTCTCTCAAGTGGGGACAGGTATCTTGTGGACATTCCTGAGTTGCATCAAGGGTGTCAACTACCCTTTCGCATTTCAAGAGAGAACGTGGGGTTTCTCTAGAGACACTGCTCTGGAAAAGGGCCTCATCTCACATTGAGGGAGAAACGTGGTTTTTCTTGAGTTGCGGCAGGAACCTTGGGGTTCATCTCAAGTTGCGGCGGGGATCTCAGGTACCAGCTTGTGGTTGCCCCAGAGAAGTCAGGTCTGTTTTCCAGTTGCGAGGGTCTCGTCGGGGATTCCTCTCAAGTCGCTGCCGGCGAATAGGGCCGTGTCTAGAGTTCAGTCGGGAAACTCAGTATTCCTCTCCAGTGGTGTCAGGGATCTTGGGCTTCCTATCAAGGTTCAACAAGGGAGTCAGGCCTCGCCTGGTGTTGAGGCATGGAACTCTGCATTTCTCTCGAGTTGTCAAAGGGGTGTCAGGCCTCCGGTCGAGTTCAGGCGGGGAATTGGGGCTTTTTCAAGAGGATAGGCAGGGCCGACAGGCCTCCCATCCTGTTGTGAGGGGATACTCGGTGCATTGGATACATTGGAGCCGGTGCAGGGGAGCAGGGGAATCAGGACTTATCTGGAGCGGAGGGGGAACTCGGCGTCCGTTTTCCTTGCAGCAGGATCCGTGGGGTTCCACTCGAGATTCAAGCGGTGACACAGACCTCCTCTTGTGGTGCGAGGGGAATTTGGGATTCCTCTTGAGTTGAAGCAGGGAATGGGCCCTCATCTCTGGATGAAGTGGGACACACGGGGTTCTAGTTGAGTTAGCGTGGGAAACTTGGCTTTCATCTCGAGGTGTGGCGGGGTTCTCTGGGCCCCCTTAAGGGAGCCTGCCTAAAGGGAGTCAAGCATCCTCTCAAGTTTTGAGAGGGAACCTGGGTTTGCTCTCGAGGTGCTGCAGGAGAAAAGGGCTTCATCTCGCATTGACAGGGGCATCTCGTGGTTTGTCTCGAGTTGAGGCTGGAGGCTTGGGGTTCCTCCTCAGGTACCATGGGGAACTCAGGGAGCCTCTCGTGTTGCCTCAGGGAAGTCAAGTTTCCATTTGAGTTGCGAGGGCGAGCGCTCGAGTGCTCTGGAGTCACGGCAGGGGAATCAGGACTCAATTTGCATGGAAGGGGGAATCTCAAGGTGTTTCTCGAGTTGCGCAGGAAGTGTGGGTTACCTCGCGTTGCCACGGGGACCTGAGGGAGCCTCTCATGTTGTCTCTGGGAAGTCAGGAATCCTTTAGAGTTGTGAGGGGTCTCTCGGGATTCCTCTCGAGTTGGTGTGGGCAACTAGGGCCTCCTCTTGAATTGAGGCGGGTTTTGCCTCTATCTCTTTTTGCGCTGTATAAGCAAAAAAAAAAAAAAAAATCACAAATATTGATGGATATTTTCCTGTTTTTGTTGCTTCTTCTAGTGTGTGTGTATATATATATATATATATATATATTTCCATTTCAGGGTTCCAAAATTATTTATCATGTTTAGATCTTCTATCTTAATCATTTTTATATGCATTTGACCACTACCATATCGTAACATTCTTTCTGGAAGAAACTGATTAATTAGTCTCTTATTCTCCTACTTCTGTTTCTCAAAGATTTTCTTCTCATATTATTCTGCGTAGTTTTTACCACATTCTATGATTTTCCTCCTCCTCATTGCTTTTACTGCTTTGATGGGGGAGTGTCAGTAGTAACTCATATATAGCACGATTGGTGTTTCCTCAAAAATGCACCTGTCAGAAGTGAAATTGATCAGAGTCCATAACAGAATTTAGAGATTTCAAGTCAAAAATCTTATTTCTGTCATTTCCCAATGGAATTTTAAAATAGGTGTGGAAAAATGCTTTATTTATTACTGACATATATTAGAATTATATTAATTATTTTTGAATGCATTATCTCAACAAATTCTCATAAGAACTTCCAATAAAGTTGATTTTGTACTAAAAGAAGAAAAAAAAATAGAAATACTTTTTTTCCGAGGATCTCAGATTTTGGTTGCTTAAATTTAGAATGTTTCTTAAATTCTATGTACAGAAACCAACTTCATGGTTAAAGTCTGATTTTGAAATCACAGATAAGAAAAATCAACCAAAAGTAAACAAATACTTTAACATAAATCAGGAATGCATACTGCTAAGTTATACTGTACCATAATTATTTCAGCATTTAAAAATCAATACTAAAGAGCAAACAGAGAAATGTAGGTAAAAAGAGATGTTTTATGAAGAGTATCCAATGTGATTTTAATAGGGTTAAGAAATTTAAACAGATTAGTTATATAAAGTGTTTTATTTGTTTTAATATATTCATATAATATATATTATATAGTATATTTATATACATATGCATGTATACATGAATGTGTAAAACAGCATAATATATCTTACTTTGCTATCACAGAATGTCAGTACTATAATAATTCTTTGAAAATCATTGTAAATCAGTAAACGGTATAACTTCCCTTTGAGAAAGTTACCATTTTCTTGTTTTTATTTCTCAGTTTTACTTTTCTCACCTATATTGTAGTTACTAAGGTTAGGCTTGAAGTTTAGTAGACTACACTTTCTTTTTTTTTTTTTTTGATGTTTCTTTTTTTTTTTTTAATTTTATTTTTAAACTTTACATAATTGTATTAGTTTTGCCAAATATCGAAATGAATCCACCACAGGTATACCCGCGTTCCCCATCCTGAACCCTCCACCCTCCTCCCTCCCCTCCCCTCCCTCTGGGTCGTCCCAGTGCACCAGCCCCAAGCATCCAGTACCGTGCATTGAACCTGGACTGGCGACTCGTTTCAAACATGATATTATACATGTTTCAATGCTATTTTCCCAAGTTTCCCCACCCTCTCCCTCTCCCACAGAGTCCATAAGACTGATCTATACATCGGTGTCTCTTTTGCTGTCTCGTACACAGGGTTATTGTTTCCATCTTTCTAAATTCCATATATATGCGTTAGTATATTGTATTGGTGTTTTTCTTTCTGGCTTACTTCACTCTGTATAATAGGTTCCAGTTTCATCCATCTCATTAGAACTGATTCAAATGTATTCTTTTTAATGGCTGAGTAATACTCCATTGTGTATATGTACCACAGCTTTCTTATCCATTCATCTGCTGATGGGCATCTAGGTTGCTTCCATGTCCTGGCTATTATAAACAGTGCTGCGATGACTACACTTTCATTTGAAAATATGGAAATAGTATATGTTAATCTGCTCTGAGGCTTATTTAAGTTTAATAGACAATTAATGCAATATAAAGAATTATCTGGAAAATTTGTTCTTGTTCAGTCATTCAGTCGTGTCTGACTCTTTGTGACCCCATGGACTGTAGCATGCCAGGCTTCCCTGGCATGTAAAAACCATGTAGTTTATACATAGGAGACTGTTCCCTAGTTCCCTAGTTTATTATGTATAAACTAAACATTACTATGTATAAATAGTGAGAGCCCCCTGTATAACACAGGGCACTCTATTCAACACTTTGTGTGCATGCATGCTGTCACTTGAGTCTGCCTCTTTGTGACCCTATGACTGTAGCCCACCAGGATTCTCTGTCCATGGGGATTCTCCAGGCAAGAATACTGGAGTGGGTTGCCGTGCCCTCCTCCGGGATCCTCCTGACCCAGGATCGAACCTGGGTTTCCTGCATTGCAGGTGGATTCCCTGCCATGATCCCACTCAAGACCCTATTGACCTAAATGGGAAGGAAATCCAAAAAAGAGGGGATATATGTATACATATAGCTGATTCACTTTGCTGCACAGCAGAAAGTAACCCAGCCTTGTAAAGCAGTTATTTTTTGTGGTGGTTGTTTAGTCACTAAGTTATGTCTGACTCTTTTGTGACCACATGGACTATAGCCTGCCAGGCTCCTCTGTCCATGGGATTTCCCAGGCAAAAATATGGGAGCGGGTTGCCATTAGACTCATAAAGATACACAATTTATTGGTCAACATTGATCAAGAAACAGTATTCAAGTACTAAATTTAACAATAGCCCTTATAGACATCCCAGATATGAGATTTTAATAGGATGAGAAACAGAATAAGTGATAAAAAGCTGAGCCCCTGGAATTAGCCAGTCACTATTGTGCTTTGATTTTGTCATTTTTCTTATAATAACTGACCAGCTCTTTTACTGCGTTCAATGCCCAGAACAACCTTGTAGTCATGATATGTTGAGATGCACAGGTGGAAGAGATACAGGCTTTGCTTGAGTAAGCAAGATTTTCTAAGTGACATATACAAGTAAAACATATTGGGTTTAGTGTGCCAGGGTTTTGCAAGAACAAGCAATTAAACATTCTTAGATTCTGTGCACCTGTGGCAATGCCAGTTCCAAGTTCATTAAGCAGGCATCTGTGTCCAAAAGAAGATGACCTCTCGATTTTTTATTTGCTAACATGTAAACCAGAGCTAATTCACACATTGCTACTGTAAATTTAGAGAAGAGGTTATCATTTCAAGAAGTTTTAGTTGCTGGTGTTTTGTTGTTGTCATGTTTTTTGTGTCTTTCCTAATCTGCAGAAAATTTTATAGATTTAAATGATCTATATGTTAAAGGATTTCCACTTTCCAACTTAATTTTCAAATCATTAAGAGCAGCAAGTTAATCATATTGGGATCTTTGAAAATGTGATTCAGGCTATAAATCTCTCTTTACAAAGCCCATGTCAACTCAATATTTTTCATATATTTTAGTAGGTATTAGTTAAGATATAGGCTTTTCTTAATCACTTTTAAATCACTTTTTTAAGTAATTTAATTAAGGTAGAAGCTTGTCTTTCATGTAAGAGTCTAGTCTAAGAGGAGTAGATGTACTCTCCTCTAGATTCAATTTTTGTGTTTCATTGCTAGTTTATTTTCATAACTTAGTTTATTTTCATATCTACAATGAAAATATGGTCACTGCTATGTTTGTATTTCAAATAGTAATAAGAGAACAGAAAGTGTGGGGCAAAGATAACTTCATTTGTATCACTTTTAAGCATCAGGTGTGCACATCATTTTCACCCAGGTACTACTGATCAGTACCTAGTGGCACAGCTGCCCCTGCCTACAAGGATAGTTAAGACATAAAATCCATGGCCAACCAACCAGGTGAACCGCCAGAGCTCTGTCAAAGGAAGTATCGTTGATTAATAGCAAACCTGCCATAATTGAGTTCATTGAACTCTGGTTCTTGGGACTGGTTCCAAGGACGTCAGTACCTTAATATGTCTTGTAAATATGTTCAGTTATAAGCATTTGTCTCAGAATTTTAATCTGATTCTTAAAGGGGCCTCCTGCTCCCCATTTTTTAAAGAATTTATTAAGAGAACACTTCATCCCCCAGTGTGCCCTTATCCAGTTGTTAATGTCAAAGTCTAGAAATAATTTTTCATATTTCTCATGCATATCATCCCCACACCCACTTCATATGTCCTTATTAGTTTTTCTACCAAATACATTCCTAACTTAATGGCTTCCACAACTTTCCACTTTTGTCGTGTTAGTCAAAGCCATCAAGGTAAAGATATCATCAATTCTCATGACTAGATTATTTTGAGAGTGTACAACCTGGTCCCTGTTGTTCTTTCTTGTTTGTTTGTTTCTTTTCAAAAGATAAAGCCAGGTATCTTACTAAATAATAATAATAATAATTATATGACTTCCAAATGCAAATGTTTGGATAATATTTAAAATTTATGACAACATGCAGTGTCATGCATTCATGATCACAATCTAATATAATTTCATGCCAAGCCCCTCTCTTCCTCATCATCTTCCAGGCTTTACAGTCTCTTTCTGTTCTTCAAACACATCAGCCTATTTCCCAGCTGAGAGCTGATGCAGCAAATGCTTCTTCTACCTTAAATTCTTTCCTCTTACTTCCCGCTATTTCAAAATATTTTTGTAGAAATTTGCTATAGACTTATTTTAATGGACATATGGATTTTTATGATTAAGCTAATTTATTTGCATTTGTTGATCCAGCTTTTTTTTTTTCACTTGCACACATCTGATTCATCTATATAGTAAACATAAAGAAGCATCCACTAAATTGTATTACCTAGATTATAATGGTTTAAGCCTCTGATGACTTGACTGATGAATCCTTGCCTCTGCTTTGCTATGAAATGTGCTCCTAAATGTTTTTTGAGGATGTGTAAAGGGGGGCATGTCCCACACTAAGCATTTATCAGTTGAAACTTTCTTCCTGCCAAGAACTGATTTTATTTCAGTAGTCTTCCTCTCCTACTCTGGCTTCTCTATCTAATTTTATTAAGTTGCCTTTAAGATACTGAAAGTTGGTATTTACACTAACACTAATGCCCGTCTTGAGGCCATTATTACCAATCTGAAGTATTTAGTTTCCTATTATCCCCAAATGTATTGTTCACTATTGCTCCCAAGCAATCATGGATTCTGAAAGGTAAAGTTCTCGTGATAACCACTTCTTGCCAAGCATTGATATCTTGGTTTCAGATCTTCATTGCTTGTACATGTACAATGTGTCATCTAATATTTGCTCTGGTATACTACAATCAAATTCTCAACTTAAAATGCTTTCAACTCCACATAACAGAAATATTCAATTCAAAATAGATTAAAAATTTAAAGTACAAAGTCTATGTGAGGAATTCTAGCATAGAAAACTATTTGGTAAGTGGAAAAAATGCTTATTAATTTATTATCCCACTAACTAGCAATTACCGAAAACACATATGTACATGCACATACATATATAGATCACCAAATATAAAATACATGTCCTTTTATTTTGAACCTAAAGAAACATAAATATTAAAATCCCATTTCTATATGTCCTCTAAAATAAGATTAAGTATAAACAATACTGATAATGTTAAAAATATAAACAAAAACAAAAATATTGTCAGAAAATTAAACCCTCTTCTCTTGATAGAAAGTGAAAAAAAGTCACAATATATAAAAATTCAGTTCAGTTCAGTCATTCAGTCATGTCTGACTCTTTGAGAGCCCATGGACTGCAGCATGCCAGGCCTCCCTGTCCATCACTAACTCCACAATATTACCCAAACTCATGTCCATTGACTCAGTGATGCCATCCAACCATCTCATCATCTGTCATCCCTATCTCTTTTTCCAATCATTTTTAGTTCTTGGCATCAGGTAGACAAAGTCTTGGAGCTTCAGCTTCAGCGCTAGTCCTTCCAATGAATATTCAGGACTGATTTCCTTTAGAATGGACTGGTTGGATCTCCTTGCAGTCCAAGGGACTCTCAAGAGTATTCTCCAGCATCACAGATCAAAAGCATCAATTCTTCTGTGCTCAGCTTTCTTTATAGTCCAACTCTCACATCCATACATGACCACTGGAAAACCATAGCTTTGACTAGATGCACCTTTATTGGCAAAGTAATGTCTCTGCGTTTTAATATGCTATGTTATGTTGGTCATAATTATCCTTCCAAGGAGTAAGCATCTTTTAATTTCATGGCCGCAGTCACCATCTTCAGTGATTTTGGAGCCCCCCCCCCGCCCCCCCAAAAAATGAAATCTGCCACTGTTTCTACTGTTTCCCCATCTATTTGCCATGAAGTGATGGGACTGGATACCATGATCTTAGTTTTCTGAATGTTGAGTTTTAAGTCAACTTTTTCACTCTCCTCTTTGACTTTCATTAAGAGGCTCTTTAGTTCTGCTTCAATTTCTGCCATAAGGGTGGTGTTATCTGCAGGTCTGAGGTTATTGATATTTCTTCTGGCAATCTGATTCCAGCTTGTGCTTCTTCCAGCCCAGCATTTCTCATGATGTACTCTGCCTATAAGTTAAATAAACATGGTGACAATACACAGCCTTGATGTACTCCTTTTCCTATTTAGAACCAGTCTTGTTTCATGTCCAGTTGTAACTGTTGCTTGCTGACCTGCATACAGGTTGCTCAAAAGGCAGGTCAGGTGGTCTGGTATTCCCTTCTCTATCAGAATTTTCCATAGTTTGTTGTGATCCACGCAGTCAAAGGATTTGGCATAGTCAATAAAGCAGAAATAGATGTTTTTCTAGAACTCTTTTGCTTTTTCGATGATCCAGTGGATGTTGGCAATTTGATCTCTAGTTCCTCTGCTTTTTCTAAAACCAGCTTGAACATCTGGGAGTTCATGGTTCACGTATTGTTCAAGCCTGGCTTGAAGAATTGTGAGAATTATTTTACTAGCATGTGAGATGAGTGCAATTTTGCGCTAGTTTGAACATTCTTTGGCATTGCCTTTCTTTGGGATAGCAATGAAAACTGACCTTTCCCAATACTGTAGAACTGCTACGTTTCCCAAATTTGGTGGCCTACTGAGTGCAGCCCTTTCACAGCATCATCTTTTAGGATTTGAAACAGCTCAACTGGAATTCCATCACCCCCACTAGCTTTGTTCATAGTGATGCTTCCTAAGGCCCACTTGATTTCGCATTCCAGGATGTCTGCCTAGGTGAGTGATCACACCATCGTGATCATCTGAGTCATGAAAATCTTTTTTGTACAGTTCTGTGTATTCTTCCCACCTCTTCTTAATATCTTCTGCTCTGTTAGGTCCATACTATTTTTGTCCTTTATTGAGCACATCTTTGCATGAAATGTTCCCTTGGTATCTCTAATTTTCCTGAAGCTATCTCTAGGTTTTCCCATTCTGTTGTTTTCCTCTATATCTTTGCATTGATCACTGAGGAAGGCTTTCTTATCTCTCCTTGCTATTCTTTGGAACTCTGCATTCAGATGTGTATATCTTTCCTTTTCTCCTTTGCTTTTCACTTCTCTTCTTTTCACAGCTGTTTGTAAGGCCTCCTCAGACAGCCATTTTGCTTGTTTACATTTCTTTTCCATGGGGATGGCCTTGATCCCTTGTCCTGTACAATATCATGAACCTCTGTCCATACTTCATCGGGCGCTCTATCAAATCATGTCCCTTAAATCTATTTCCGACTTCCACTGTATAATCGTAAAGGATTTGATCTAGGTCATACCTGAATAGTCTAGTGGTTTTCCCTAGTTTCTTCAATTTAAGTCTGAATTTGGCAATATGGAATTCATGATCTGAGCCACGGTCAGCTCCCAGTCTTGCTTTGCTGACTGTATAGAGCTTCTGCATCTTTGACTGCAAAGAAAATAATCAATCTCATTTCGGTGTTGATCATTTGGTGATGTCCATGTATAGAGTCTTCTCTTGTGTTGTTGCAAGAGGTCACTTGCAATGATCAGTGTGTTCTCTTGTGAAAACTCTATTAGACTTTGCCCTGCTTCATTCCGTATTCCAAGGCCAAATTTGCCTGTTACTCCATGTGTTTGATGACTTCTACTTTTGCATTCCTGTCCCCTATAATGAAAATGATATCTTTTCGGGGGGGTGGGGGGTGGGGTGGGGATTAGTTCTAAAAGGTCTTGAAGGTCTTAATAGAATTTTTCAACTTCTGCTTCTTCAGCATTACTGGTCAGGGCATATACTTGGATTACTGTGATATTGAATGGTTTGCCTTGGAAACTAATAGAGACCATTCTGTTGCTTTTGAGACTGCATCCAAGTTCTGCATTTCAGACTCTTTTGTTGACTATGATGGCTACTCCATTTTTTTTAAGGGATTCTTGCCCACAATAGTAAATATAATGGTCATCTGAGTTAAATTCACCCATTTCAGTCAATCTTAATTTGCTGGTTCCTAAAATGTTGACATTCACTCTTGAAATTCCAATTTGCTTTGATCCATGGACCTAACATTCCAGGTTCCTATGCAATATTTCTCTTTACAGCATCAGACCTTGCTTCCATCACCAGTCACATCCACAACTAAGTAGTTGTTTTCACTTTGGCTCCATCTCTTCATTCTTTCTGGGGTTATTTCTCCACTGATCTCTAGTAGCATAGGGAGCACCTACAGACCTGGAAAGTTCATCTTTCAGTGTCCTATCTTTTTGCCTTTTCATACTGTTCATGGGAATCTCAAGGCAAGAATGCTGAAGTGGTTTGTCATTCCCTTCTCCAATGAACCACATTCTGTCAGAACTCTCCACCAGGACCTGTCTGTCTTTGGTGACCCTACACGGCATGGCTCATTGTTTCTTTGAGTTAGACAAGTCTGTGGTCCATGTGGTTAGATTGGTTAGTTTTCTGTGATTGTGGTTTCTGTCTGTCAGCCCTCTGATGCCCTCTCTCAGCACCTACCATATTACTGGGGTTTCTCTGACCTTGGATGTGAATAATATAAAATTTATTCAAACCCAATTAAATAATAAAGGCAGAAATAATTTAAGAAATTAAATTAATGAAATATGGAAGAAAAAAATATTCTCAGACTCCCACATGTACAGTCAGCTTATTTGTGACATAATCAATACCATTGTGTCCTGCAAAAATGATGGTTCTTTCAATAATTAGTACAATGTCAATTGGATCCTTTGGGGGGGGGGGGAATTGGATTCCTAAATCATAGTATTCATAAATGTCAATTTTAGTTGGATTGTAAAAATAAATGTGACAGATAAAGCAATATACTTTCAAAATCAAACATATGAGAATATCTTTATGACAAATGGTAAGCAAAGATTTCTCAACTGGGGCACAAAAACCTTAACCATAATGTGTAAAATTATAATGCTGACACTATATTAATGATTACATCTGGGCATCAAAATATTTCATTAATAAAGTGAAAAAGTGACATTGAGGAATATCTTTGTAATTCTGGTATCTGACAAGGACTTATATCCGCAATATACAAAGAACTCCTAAACATTAATAAGATAAAACTACCCTGTTCAGTAACCAAAGAGGCTTACAAACTTAACAGTTACTTCACACAGAAAGGCTTTCTAAATACCCAAATGATGCATGAACAGGCATTTAATTAGGATATAAATGAAAAATATAATGAAATAGAACTACACACTTAACAGAATTACTTATAATAATACCAGGTGTTACTGGGAATGTGGAACACCTTCAGATCTCAGATACTTGTGGCTGGACACTAAGAGACAAAAATCAATATAATCCAGCAATTCTGTTTCTAATTGTATGTTCAACAGAAATTCGCACACATATCTAGCTAAAATCAGTTATTAGAAGGTTCAGAGCAACAATATTCAGAATTGACAAAAATAATGAGAATGAACAAACCACTATTCCGTAAGTGATATGGATGTTACTTCCAAACATAATTTTTAAAAAGTAACCAGTTATAAAGCACGTGAACTCCTTACTTATCATTTAGCTAAAGTCCTCAAATAGCAAATCTAATCTATGTTGTTAGAAGTCAGGATGGTGGTTATCCTGAGAGAAAGACACAGAAAAGTTTCAAGGAGATTTCTGGAGTTCTGATGATGCTGACTTTTTGATTTGAGCGTGTGCTGTATTTAGCTTGTGAAAATTTATCCAGCTGTATGCTTCTGGTTTCTGTAGTTTATTCACTTAAAAAATACAACAATATATTAAAGGTGATTAAATAATAAAATGATGTTATTGTTTGGTTTCTATATACATTCTTAAATATAGCCACAAAATTTTAAAACATTTCCCAGAGTTAATAAAAATAACTCCAGATATCTTAATCCAGATATTCTATAACTGATAAAGTTGTGTTACCAATTTGACAACATCATGACATGTTGGCACATTTTTTCCACTGCAGCCTCAATTTATTCTGCCATGCTGCAAAATAAGTAAACCAGTGTCAAATAACCAGAGCTCAACATTATCTCTGAATCAGTTCAGTTCAGTCGCTCAGTCATGTCCGACTCTTTGCGACCCCATGAACCGCAGCATGCCAGACCTCCCTGTCCATCACCAACTCCTGGAGTTTACTCAAACTCATGTCCGTTGAGTCGGTGATGACATCCAACCATCTCATCCTCTGATGTTCTCTTCTTCTCCTGCCCTCAATCTTTCCCAGCATCAGGGTCTTTTCCAATGAGTCAACACTTCGCATCAGGTGGCCAAAGTATTGGTTTCAGTTTCAACATCAGTCCTTCCAATGTACACCCAGGTCTGATATTCATTAGGATGGATTGGTTGGAACTCCCTGAAGTCCAATGGACTCTATAGAGTCTTTTCCAATACTACAATTCAAAAGTATCAATTCTTCTGAACTCAGCTTTCTTTATAGTCCAACTCTGACATCCATACATGGCTACTGGAAAACAATAGCCTTGACTAGATGGACCTTTGTTGACAAAGTAATGTCCTTGCTTTTTAATATTCTGTCTTGGTTGGTCATAACTTTCCTTCCAAGGAGTAAGCGTCCTTAATTTCATGGCTGCAGTAAGCAACTGCAGTGATTTTAGAGCCCAAAAAATTGAAGCCAGCCACTGTTTCCCCATCTATTTCCCATGAAGTGTTGGGACCAGATGCCATGATCATAGTTTTCTGCATATTGAGCTTTAAGTGAATGTTTTCACCCTCCTTTTTTACTTTCAACAAGAAGCTCTTTAGTTCTTCACTTTCTGCTATAAGGGTGGTGTCATCTGCATATTGAGATTATTGATATTTCTCCCATCAGTCTTGATTCCAGCTTTTGCTTCTTCTAGCCCAGTGTTTCTCATGATGTACTCTGCCAATAAGTTAAATAAGCAGGGTGACAATATACAGCCTTCATGTCCTTTTACTATTTGGAACCAGTCTGTTGTCCCATGTTCAGTTTTAACTGTTGCTTCCTGACATGAATACAGGTTTCTCAAGAGGTATGTCCGGTGGTCTGGTATTCCCATTTCTTTCAGAATTTTCCACAGTTTATTGTGATCCACACAGTCAAAGGCCATGGCATAGTCAATAAAGCAGAAATAGATGTTTTTCTGGAACTCTCTTGCTTTTTAGATAATCCAGCAGATGTTGGCAACTTGATCTCTGGTTCATCTGCCTTTTCTGAAACCAGATTAAACATCTGGAAATTCACAGTTCATATTATTTTGAAGCCTGGCTTGGAGAATTTTGAGCATTACTTTACTAGCGTGTGAGATGAGTGCAATTGTGCAGTAGTGTGAGCATTCTTTGACATTTCCTTTCTTTGGGATTGGAATGAAAATTGACCTTTTCCCATCCCATGGCCACTGCTGAGTTTTCCAAATTTGCTGACATGTTGAGTGCAGCATTTCCCAGCATCATATTTTAGGATTTGAAATAGCTCAACTGGAATTCCATCCACTCCACTAGCTTTGTTCATAGTGATGCTTCCTAAGGCCACTTGATTTCACATTCCAGGATGTCTGGCTCTAGGTGAGTGATCATACCATCATGGTTAACTGGGTCATGAAGATCTTTTTTGTACTGTTCTTCTGTGTATTCTTGCCACCTCTTCTTTACATCTTCTGTTTCTGTTGGGTCCTTACCATTTTTGTCCTTTATTGAGCCTGTCTTTGTGTGAAATATTCCCTTGGTATCTCTAATTTTCTTAAAGCGATCTCTAGTCTTTCCCATTCTAATGTTTTCCTCTATTTCTTTGCATTGATTGCTGAGGAAGACTTTCTTATCTCTTCTTGCTATTCTTTGGCACTCTGCATTCAAATGGGCATATCTTTCCTTTTTTCCTTTGCTTTTGGCTTCTCTTCTTTTCACAGCTATTTGTAAGGCCACCTCAGACAGCCATTTTGCTTTTTTTTTTGCATTTCTTTTTCTTGAGGATGGTCTTGATCCCTATTTCCTTTACAATGCCTTAATGCTCTGTCCATCGTTCATCAGGCACTCTATCAGATCTAGTCCCTTAAATCTATTTCCCACTTCTACTGTATAATTGTTAGGGATTTGACTTTGGTCATACCTGTATGGTCTAGTGGTTTCCCCCAATTTCTTCAATTTAAGTCTGAATTTGGCAATAAGGAGTTCATGATCTGAGCCACAGTAAGCTCCTGGTCTTGTTTTTGCTGACTGTATATAGCTACTCCATCTTTGGCTACAAATAATATAATCAATCTGATTGCAGTGTTGGCCGTCTGGTGATGTCCATGTATAGAGTCTTCTCTTGTGTTGTTGGAAGCAGGTGTTTCCTATGACCACTGCATTCTCTTTAGAAAACTCTATTAGCCTTTGCCCTGCTTCATTCTAGACTCCAAAGCCAAATTTGCCTGTTACTCCAGTTGTTTCTTGACTTCCTACTTTTGCATTCCACTCCCCTATAATGAAAAGGACATCTTTGTTGGGTGTTAGTTCTAAATGGTCTTATGGTGTTCACAGAACCGTTCAACTTCAGCTTCTTCAGCATTACTGGTCGGGGCATAGCCTTGGATTACTGTGATATTTAATGGTTTACCTTGGAAATGAACTGAGATCAATCTGTCATTTTTGAGATTGCATCCAAGTAGTGCATTTTGGACTCTTTTGTTGACTATGATGGTTACTCCATTTCTTCTAAGGGATCCCTGCCCACAGTAGTATATATAATGGTCATCTGAGTTAAATTTACCCATAATTCACTTATTCCTAGATTGTGGATGTACACTTTTGCCATCTCCTATTTGACAACTTCCATTTTGCTTTGATTCATGGACCTAACACTCTGTGTTCTTATGCAATATTTCTCTTTACAGCATTGGACCTTGCTTCTATGACTAGTCACATCCACAAATGGGTATTGATTTTGCTTTGGCTCCATCCCTTCATTCTCTCTGGAGTTGTTTCTCCACTGATCTCCAGTATCATATTGGCACCTACTGACCTGGGGAGTTCATCTTTCAGTGTCCTATCTTTTTGACTTTTCCTACTGTTCATGGAGTTCTCGATACAAAAATATTGAAGTGGTTTGCCATTACCTTCTCCAGTGGACCACATTCTGTCAGACCTCTCCACCATGACCCATCCATCTTGGGTGGCCCCACTGCTTAGTTCCATTGAGTTAGACAGGGTTGTGGTCCATGTGATCAGATTGGCTAGTTGTCTGTGACTGTGATTTCACTCTGTCTGCCCTCTGATGCCCTCTCTCAGAGCCTACCATCTTACTTAGGTTTCTCTTACCTTGGACGTGGGATATCTCTTCATGGTTGCACCAGCAAAGTGCAGCCACTGCTCCTGACCTTGGATGAGGGATAGCTCCTCGCCGCCACTCCTGCGCCCTTGAATGTGTTTAAACAAAAAATAAAGACTGTTAGAACTGGACCAAAGAAGACACTATTTCTCAATCAGAGATCCAAATTGTAGACTGTAGTAGACAGCAACTTACAGACTTCCCAGGTGGCTCAGTGGTAAAATAATCTACCTGCTAACAAAGGAGACACATGTTCACTCCCTGGGTCAGGAAGATCCCTGGAGAAGGAAATGGCAAATCATCCAATATGTTGTCTGGGAAATCACATTATCAGAGGATCCTAGCAGGCTACAGTCCATGGGGTCCCAAAACAGTCTGACATGACTTAGTGACTAAACAGCAACAATAAGACTTCAGCTTAGTTCAGTAAGCTAGGTATGAGTGAAATACACAAATAAATGGTTATACTCACATAAAAAATGTAAATTTAAGATATTTTATGATGTTAAATAATTGATGATTAATTTAGGAATTTAGGTGAAAAAAAAAAGAAAGAAAAACAGGAGGAAAAGTATGAAAAAGTATAATTATAAAGGTGAAATTCTGCAGTTAGCCATATGCCAAACCAGTTTATGGAGAATGAGTTTCTTAAATGTAACTAGGGGAATGTGAAAAGTATGCAGGATATTATATATCATGTGAACAAGAAATTACAGAACAAACCAGAAATGTATATAAGAAGGATTCACAGTGATGATTTTATAGAAACAAGAAAAATATAGAGTTCTTGATAGAATACAAATGTTAAGGCTTGAGAACAGAAAGAACATCGTTCAGAGTGTAAGCCTGTTACGTATAAGAATGATAAAGCTAATAAAGCAATCACACAAAGAAGGGGAATCTAGTTAAAAATAAAATAATAGATATGCCATCAAATATGCCAAATAAAATGAAGGGCTTTGGAATGGAATTTTTCAAAGCAATCTTTACTGTTGCAATAGCTAGTTGTCATATCTGCCAGGTATGAAACATAGAAAAAATTGGATGCATTTTAAATGTCTTTATCAACTGCCACTCAAAACACAAATATGAGATTTTGTAGTATAATTTATATTGAAACTAATATAAGAAATGACAGTAAGAATGGAGACAGACATATTTCTTTGCTTGGAGCATATTTATATCCATCAGCAATTGGACTTATTAATCAATAATTGTAATAAAGATTGTGTTTAAAATCTATACTGCTACAAATAGATAGACATATTTCTTTTCTTTTCATATGGAACTTTTAACAGAATATGTAAGATGAGATTTAAAAGTTATATTCTATATAGTAAAATTTGTATTGTGTTCAAATTAAGCAAAATAAAAATTAAAGTTCAAAGGAAAAGTGGATTTTATTATATTAGATTTGGGGAGGAGGCACATTTTTATCCCTGAATATCAGAAACATTAACTCCAACATAGTGCATATTTCTAATGTAACTGTGTTAAATAGATTATTGAAAATATTTAAATATATTAATGAGAGTATGAATAATGAATCCTTCATGAAATATAGTTAAAATTTCACTTGAACATATTTATGTTTTTAACAGAGTTGGTAGAATTTAGTGTTTTACTAGAGATATCATTAGGAAAATAAAAGCAATGTAATATAATATCTATTACTTTGTGGTAATCAGTCCATTCCAGAGAAGGCAATGGCACCCCACTCCAGTACTCTTGCCTGGAAAATCCTATGGACAGAGGAGCCTGGGAGGCTGCAGTCCATGGGGTCACTAAGAGTTGGGCACAATTGAGCGACTTCACTTTCACTTTTCACTTTCATGCACTGGAGAAGGAAATGGCAACCCACTCCAGTATTCTTGCCTGGAGAATCCCAGGGACAGAAGAGCCTAGTGGGCTGCCGTCTATGGGGTTGCACAGAGTCAGACACGACTGAAGCGACTTAGCAGCAGCAGCAGCAATCAGTCCATTCAGTCACTCAATCATGTCTGACTCTTTGCAATCCCATGGACTGCAGCACTCCACGCTTCCCTGTCTATCACCAACTCTCAGAGCTTGCTCAAACTCATGTCCACCAACTCAGTGATGCCATCCAGGCATCTCATCCTCTGTCATCCCCTTCTCCTCCTGCCTTCAATCTTTCTCAGCATCAGGGTCTTTTCCAATGATTTTCAGTTCTTCAGTTGGACAAAGTCTTGGAGTTTCAGCTTCAAAATCAGTCCTTCCAATGAACACCCAGGACTGATCTCCTTTAGGATGGACTGGTTGGATCTCCTTGCAGGCCAAAGGACTCTCAAGAGTCTTCTCCAACACCACAGTACAAAAGCATTAATTCTTCTGCACTCAGCTTTCTTTATAGTCCAACTCTCACATCCATACATGACTACTGGAAAAACCATAGCTTTGACTAGACAGACCTTTTTTGGCAAAGTAATGTCTCTGCTGTCTAGGTTGGTCATAGTTTTTCTTCCAAGGAGCAAGTGTCTTTTAATTTCATGGTTGCAGTCACCATCAGTGATTTCGGAGCCTAAGGAAATAAAGTATGTCATGGTTTCTATTGTTTCCCCATCTATTTGACATGAAATGATGGCACCAGATGCCATGATCTTAGTTTTTTGAATGTTGAGTTTTAGGCCAACTTTTTCACTCTCCTCTTTCACTGTCTTTAAGAGGCTCTTTAGTTTTTCTTTGCTTTCTGCCATAAGGGTGGTGTCATCTGCTTATCTGAGGTTACTGATATTTCTCCTGGCAATCTTGATTCTAGCTTGTGATTCATCCAGCTCAGCATTTTTCATGATGTACTCTGCATATAAGTTAAAAAGGCAGGGTGACAATATAGTGCCTTGACGTGCTCCTTTCTCAATGTGGAACAAGTCTTTCGTTCCATATCCAGTTCTGTTGCTTCTTGACCTGCATACAGATTTCTCAGGAGGCAGGTACCTTTGTGGTAATACATTTATATATTTATAAATGCATATATAAGACTACATGTTATGAACCAGTTCCTTAAAATCTCTCTCTCTCCCTCTGTATCTCTCACTCTTTCGTATTCCTCATGTATTTTATTAGGGCATAATGGCCCAGCCAAGTTGATATATACATTAACCATCACACTGATGGAAACATTAACCTTCAAGAGGGCAGTGGCTGAAAGAGGCTGCTAGTGGTCAACTTGTAAGGAATTTTTGGAGATGATAAATATTTAATTTAGGTCTTTTGTTTTTTGTCATGAATACCTTTTTCCACTTCTCCTATTTACTAATAAGAAAGAGCCAATTTTTCCACAAATATATTTGAGTGTGGTAAAAAATCTAATTGCAATGTATTATTTTTCTATCATAGCAGGCTGTGTGAAAGAGAAGAGTACCAGCTATAAAATCCATTAAAATCCTCCATAAGAATAGTAGATAAGTCATCTTGGCCAAGCAGTTGGAATATGTACTCTAGGTTCTCATCCATTGTTATGGTGTCAGAAAGAGTTGGACATGACTTAGCAACTGAATGACAAATGAATAGCACATTTTATGAAGAAAATTATCTTTCCAAAAGAATTATTGAGAAAAACAGCATTCTGTTTTTTTTTTTTTTTTTCTTCAAGTCTCATTAGTATCTGGTTTCAGAGAAGGCATTTGAATTTTCATTTCTAATTATTTATTTAACCGATGGTAAGATGACAATATATTATTTTGGTCAAAATATATTATGAAAATTTAGTCTTACACAGACATGTGGTTGGACAAATAGAGATACTTTAATAACATTTTTCAATAATTGTGAATTATTGATATTCCATCAAAGCTTTACAAGTTCTAGTTTGATAAAAATTATTCATGATGTGACAATAGAAACTGTGTCAAAAAATCTTTCCACTCTGTTACAATAAACTTAATACATCAATGATTTTGATACATTGTGCAGTTTTTTTTGTTTGTTTTTGTTTTTTATTTATTTATTTATTTTTATTTTTTTATTTTTATTTTTTTAATTTTATTTTCTTTTTAAACTTTACATAATTGTATTAGTTTTACCAAATATCAAAATGAATCCGCCACAGGTATACATGTGTTCCCCATTTGGCTTACTCACTTACAAGATCTTGCAATGTTGACACATTTCCTTAGATAATACCGACATTCACATTTGTTAATATTTCACCAGTTTCATCAGAAAAATCAGTTAAGTCTTGGGAAGATGTCAAGTTCATAGCTGCAGATATGAGTTTTCTAAAAAACGTTTATTTCATATCAAAATTCTATTATTAGCAACAGTGTCATTTTATCCTTGTGAAATGTTAATTAAAAAATTACAATCTATCAAATAACAAGTCTGTACCTAAGTTCATCCATCAACTTTTTTTCAAATACAATTGGTTTTCCATAGCAACAACAAAAAATACAAATGCAAAACACACTCATACAAACAGAAAAAAACACAGATGCTTTACTTAGAGAAAATCATCATATTTTCCAGAATTTGAAGAATTTCTTTATGTGTATTTATAATTTTGTTACACAGAATATTAAAAAATGTGTGCCTAATGATGTTTAAGTGAAAGTGGAGAGTGAAAAAGTTGGCTTAAAGCTCAACATTCAGAAAACGAAGATCATGACATCCGGTCCCATCACTTCATGAGAAACAGATGGGGAAACAGTGGAAACAGTGTCAGACTTTATTTTTTTGTGCTCCAATATCACTTCAGATGGTGACTGCAGCCAGGAAATTAAAAGACGCTTACTCCTTGGAAGGAAAGTTATGACCAACCTAGATAGCATATTCAAAAGCAGAGACATTACTTTGCCAACAAAGGTTCGTCTAGTCAAGGCTATGGTTTTTCCTGTGGTCATGTATGGATGTGAGAGTTGGACTGTGAAGAAGGCTGAGCACTGAAGAATTGATGCTTTTGAACTTGAACTGTGGTGTTGGAGAAGACTCTTGAGAGTCCCTTGGACTGCAAGGAGATGCAACCAGTCCATTCTAAAGGAGATCAGCCCTGGGATTTCTTTGAAAGGAACGATGCTAAAGCTGAAACTCCAGTACTTTGGCCACCTCATGTGAAGAGTTGACTCATTGGAAAAGACTCTGATGCTGGGACGGATTGGGGGCAGGAGGTGAAGGGGACGACAGAGGATGAGATGGTTGGATGGTATCACTGACTCGATGGACGTGAGTCTTAGTGAACTCTGGGAGTTGGTGATGGACAGGGAGGCCTGGCGTGCTGCAATTCATGGGGTCGCAAAGAGTCAGACACGACTGAGCGACTGAACTGAACTGAACTGAATGATGTTTAATAAAATTAATAATGCTACTATTTGATCAAGGCAATTGTTAAACAACACTGAATTTAAAAGTTTATTTATTGTAATTGCATGGTGGTGAATAGTGACATGCATAAGTACAAATATAAAGATGGGATAAAAAGGTAAATAGTATCTTAGTATTGATGTGCAAATTAGTTTGAATTTGAAGTCACCTGAAAATCTCAGAAATTCCCAGAATTCCACTAATACAAACTGCACGTTGAGAATCCCTGCCCTAAAAGGTGTTAGAAACTCAAAATGAAAGAGATGTCATTCCCTGAGAACAGAACTGTTGGAAGAGAGAAAAACAAAAGATTTATTTATTCAAATGCTTATTCTCAGAGCTCTTTTTTTTTCTTTTAGTAGCTATTATTTTACTCTAGCAGAGATACTTGATCTCAGAAGGCATTTGATGCGACAAAAACAAATAATTTAGAATTGGCTGACAAGTTAAGTTGACAGTAAGGAAAAACTTATTGCAACTAGAATTTGACTTATAGACTTGATTAGACTTACAATTCTTTGGCAAAAATATTAGATAACATTTTTACTGCAAATTACCCAGTGCCTATTGAGATATAGCTGGAGGGAAAGTATCCAGAAAGTTAGGAGTAAGTTTTTGCTCCTTGGTGCTTTAGCAAAGTAGTCAAAGAAGACATGAACTCAGGTAACAAGTTGCTAGTTAGTAAGCAGTAATAGAAGGAAAATAATTTAGAGATTTGGGGCACCACAATATGAGGAAACCAAATGTTCCTGTTTCCAAAGTAGCAGGATATTTGGCTATTCAAAAGGATATACCTTAAGACCTGTTAAGTCTACTAAGCCATGCAATAAAGGGGGATGGAGGGTTACCCCAGTGCAAGTATCAAAGATGCATCTTTCTATAGGCAGTTTATTGTTTTAAATGGCATAGGGTAGCTTCCTCTTAAATGAGAGAGAAGGACATTGGTGCAGAGTACAAACCAAACAACAAAGTAAGGTTGAGCATTATATGTTACTTGCACATAGTGCTGAGCTAAAGCCAACAGAATAGAAGCCTATCAAGTTAAAATAATGTAAGCTTGAGTATAAAGCAAAGACAGTGCCCAGTTGTGGATGTGACTGGTGATGGAAGTAAAGTCAGATGGCATAAAGAGCAATATTGAATAGGAACATAGAATGTCAGGTCCATGAATCAAGGTAAATTAGAAGTGTCAAACAGGATATGGCAAGAGTGAACATTGACATTATAGGAATCAGTGAACTAAAATAGACTGGAATGGGTGAATTTAATTCAGATGACCATTATCTACTAATGTGAGCAAGAATCCCTTAGAAGAAGTGGAGTAGCTCTCATTGTCAACAAAAGGGTCAGAAATCCAGTACTTGGGTGCAATCTCAAAAGCGACAGAATGATCTCTGTTCCTTTCCAAGGCAAACCATTCAATATCACAGTAATCTAAGTCTATGCCCCAACCAGTAATGCTGAAGAAGCTGAATGGTTCTATGAAGATCTACAAGACCTTCTAGAACTAACCTCAAAAAAAAAAAAAAAAAAAAAAAAGGTATCCTTTTCATCACAGGAGACTGGAATACAAAAGTAGGAAGTCAAGAGATACCTTGAGTAACTGCCAAATTTGGCCTTGGAGTACAAAATGAAGCAGGGCTAAGGCTAACAGAGTTTTGCCAAGAGAATGCACTGGTCATAGCAAACACCCTCTTCCAACAACACAAGAGAAGACTCCACACATGGACATCAACAGATGGTTAACACCAAAATCAGATTGATTATATTCTTTGCAGGCAAAGATGGAGAAGCTCTATAGAGTCATCAAAAACAAGATTGGGAACTAACTGTGGCTCAGATCATGAACTCCTTATTGTCAAATTCAGACCTAAATATAAGAAAGTAGGGTAAACCACTAGACCATTCAGGTATGACCTAGATCAAATCCCTTACGACTATACAGTGCAAGTGAGAAATAGATTCAGTGGATTAGATCTGATTGACAGAGTGCCTAAAGAATTATGGACAGAGGTTCATGACAATGTACAAGAGGCAGTAATCAAGACCATCCCTAAGAAAATCAAATGCAAAAAGGCAAAATGCTTGTCTCAGGAAGCCTTACAAATAACTGAGAAAACAAGAGAAGCTAAAGGCAAAGGAGAAAAGGAAAGATATATCCATTTGAATGCAGAGTGCCAAAGAATATCAAGGAGAGATAAGAAAGCCTTTGTCAGTGATCAATGCAAGGAAAGTGAAGAAAACAATAGAATGTGAAAGACTAGAAATCTCTTATGAAAATTAAAGATGCCAAGGAACATTTCATACAAAGATGGGCTAAATAAAGGACAGAAATGGTATGGACATAACAGAAGCAGAAGATATTAAGAAGTGACAAGAATATACAGAAGAACCATACAAAAGAAGATCTTCATAAAAAAGATAACCACGATGGTGTGATCACTCACCTAGTGCCAGACATCCTGGAGTGTGAAGTCAAGTGGGCCTTAGGAACAAAACTAGTGGAGGTGATGGAATTCCAGCTCAACTATTTCAAATCATAAAAGATGATGTTGTTAAAATGCTGAATGCAATTTGCCAGAAAGTTTGGAAAACTCAGCAGTGGCTATGGGACTGGAAAAAGTCAGTTTTAATTCCAATCCCAAAGAAGGGCAATGGCAAAGAATTTTCAAACTACCTCACAATTGCACTCATCCCACATGCTGATAAAGTAATGCTCAAAATTCTCCAAGCCAGGCTGCAACTGTACATGAACCAAGAACTTCAACAGTACATTAACCATGAACTTCTAGATGTTCTGTCTGGGTTTAGAAAAGGCAAAGGAACCAGAGATAAATTGCCAACATCCTCTGGATCATAGAAAAAGCAGAAGGAGTCCAGTAAAACATCTGCTTTATTGATTACGCCAAAAGCCTTTGACTATGTAGAATACAGCAAACTGTGGAGCATTATTCAAGTGATGGGAATACCAGACCATCTTCCTTGCCTCCTGAGAAATCTGTATGCAGGTTAAGAAGCAACAGTTAGAACTGGACATGGAATAACAGACTGGTTCCAAATTGGGAAAGGAGTGTGTCTATATTGTCCAACACCTACTGCAAAATGTGTAATGGCCAACAGTAGACATGGATGGTTACATATTATTTATCCTCATACAGGGCAAAAGCACAGTTCATAAAAAAGGAGTATGGCTTTATACTGTCAACCTACTTATTTGACCTATATGCAGAGTACATCATGCAAAATGCTGGGCTGAATGAAGCACAAGCTGGAATCAAGATTGCCCGGAGAAATATCAATAACGTCAGATACACAGATGACACCACCCTTATGGCAGAAAGTAAAGAGGAACTGAAAAGCCTCTTGATGAAAATGAAAGAGGAGAGTGAACACGCTGGTTTAAAACTTAACATTCACAAATCATGGCCTCCGGTCTCATCACTTCATGGCAAATAGATGGGGAAACAAGGGAAACAGTGACAGACTTTATTTTCTTGGGTGCCAAAATCACTGCATATGGTGACTGCAGCCATGAAATTAAAAGACGCTGGCTCTTTGGAAGAAAAGCTGTGAATAACCTAGACAGCATATTAAAAAGCAGAGATATTTCTTTGCTAACAAAGGTCCGTCTAGTCAAAGCTATGGTATTTCCATTAGTCATGTATGGATGTGAGTTTTGGACTATAAAGAAAGTAGAGTGCTAAAGAATTGATGCTTTCAAACTGTGGTGTTGGAGAGGACTCTTGAGAGTCTCTTGGTCTTCAGGGAGCTCAACCAATCAATCCTAAAGGAAATCAGTCCTGAATATTCATTAGAAGGACTGATATTGAAGCTGAAGCTCCAAGACTTTGTCCACCTGATGCGAAGAACTGACTCATTGGAAAAGACCCTGATTCTTGGTGAGTTTGAAGGCAGGAGAAGGGCACAACAGGCATCACTGTCTCTAGAGACATGAGTTTGAGCAAGCTCCAAGAGTTGGTGATGGACAAGGAAGCATGGAGCGCTGCAGTCCATGGCATCACAAAGAGTCAGACATGGCTGAGTGACTGAACTGCACTGAACTAGCTGATAGTGCTGATTTAAAAACAATAAATCAGAAGCCTACTAAGCTTTGGAAATTGTATGTTAAAGAGATTCTAAACCTGGTGTTCATAGCCCGCCATAAACACCACAAGGCAAGGTGTATTTTCCAATGTCTACTGCAAAAGGTGTAATGGTAGACAGTAGACATGGATGATTGTATATTATTTATCCTCACATAGGTCAAAAGCACAGTTCATAAAATATAAAGGATGTTATGTAGACTGAGTGTTTGTGTCTACCCCAATTCATGTGTTGAAGTTTTAACCTCCAGTGTGATGGTATTAGGAGGTGGGGCCTTGGGGAGTTCATCAGTTCATGAGGGTGGGCCCCTCATGAGAGGGATTATAAATAGCAACCGCAGAGTGCTGTCCTATCTTTTCCACTGCCTTAGGACACAGAGAGAAGATGGCCATCCATAAATGAGAAGCAGATCCTCAACACTTTACAGCCTCCTGAGTTGTGAGTAATAAATGTTAATTGTTTAAACCACCCATTTGGTAGCATTTTATTGTAGGAGTTCTAATGTACTTATTCTAATGATACTTGTTCTAATGAAATTATTCCAGACAGAAGAACCAGGGGTAAATAGATTGTCTGAGGAAAAATTTTATCTCACTGCTATGGTAAGAAGTTTCATAAATCGTGCCAAGATAAATTTTAAAGTTACTATCAATAATTGTTTTCCAGTCTCCCCATTTTTAATTGATTGTTTTTACTAAAGTATTTGTGCACTATTGGTATAAATAACCTATTTTGGGCTACTATACATTGAAAATGTGCTAAACTTTGGTTGAGTGGATGGTCATGAGGAGTTACATCTAAACTGATAAGGAGGATTTTACATTCTCTAGGTATCTGAAATTTGAAGTGAATATAGTAAATACATGAGATTTTTATTTTCTCACTTTAAGAGGGAATAAACATATTATGTGCATAGGTAGAAATGTCATCAGAGGGGGCTGACTCTTAGGAGACCATTACACACACACATATATTTTGTTTTTCTCTTCTTTGGAATTTTAGTTTTTGGGTCACAAAGCTTTCTGGGAACACTTTATCATCTAGTTTCTGTTATACTTATCCATTGGAATATGACCAGAAGTAATGTGTGCTTGTGATACCTCAGAATCCTAAATCACTGATTTACTCCCCTCTTTTTCCCCATCTAACCAGTAGACTTCTAAATAAAACAATGTGATTCTTTGACCAGCTTGACAACAAAAATGACCTAGAGGATTATGCAGCCTTGCAATAGAAGAAATCTGGACTCTAGAAGAGTTTATTTAGAATAGAGATGCATGCAGACCTGGATAATTCATATAGTTAGCTTCATGGAGATTAACAGTTTCTATCAATAAGCAAGTAAATTTGTAGCCATCTTTGGGCTTCCCTGGTAACTACTTTACCAGTAGCTCAGCTGGTAAAGAATCCACCTGCAATGTGGGAGAGCTGGGTTTGATCCCTGGGTTGGGAAGATCCCCCGGAGTAGAGAATGGCTATGCACTCCAGTATTCTGGCCTGAGAATTAGACTATAGTCCATGGGGGTCACAAAGATTCAGACACCACTGAGCAACTTTCGTTTCACTTGTTACAGTAACTCAGCTTTTGTTTTAACTGCTGAAGGGTGGTATAAATATAACATTTGAGGACACAGAATCCAGAGTCATGGAAAATATAAAATTCATGACTCAGAAAATTTGCATAAATCTTTTAAAAGCTTAAGGCTTGAAAACTATAAAATCCACGGTTCATGTTGGGCCATACCTTGACATAAAAGGTGAGAATTTCCTAGTGATAAATGTCTCTCAAAAGTGAAACGCCATATTATCTTTTTTCTTCCTGTTTCAAATATAGAATGGAATTGGATGAGAAAGAGAATAGATTAAGTTAGGTTAAACAACAGAGTGAAATCAAAGAATAAAATGAAAGTCAGTGATACCAATACTGTGAGTTGTTTGGTAACATAAATCATTAACATACAGTCGGAAACCCCTCTTAACTATAAAACTCCTAGAGGAGAATATAGGCAAAACACTCTCCGACATACATCACAGCAGGATCCTCTATGACCCACCTCCCAGAATATTGGAAATAAAAGCAAAAATAAACAAATGGGACCTAATTAAATTTAAAAGCTTCTGCACAACAAAGGAAACTATTAGCAAGGTGAAAAGGCAGCCTTCAGAATGGGAGAAAATAATAGCAAATGAAGCAACTGACAAACAACTAATCTCAAAAATATACAAGCAACTCCTACAGCTGAACTCCAGAAAAATAAATGACCCAATCAAAAAATGGGCCAAAGAACTAAATAGACATTTCTCCAACGAAGACATACAGATGGCTAACAAACACATGAAAAGATGCTCAACATCACTCATTATCAGAGAAATGCAAATCAAAACCACTATGAGGTACCATTTCACGCCAGTCAGAATGGCTGCGATCCAAAAGTCTACAAGCAATAAATGCTGGAGAGGATGTGGAGAAAAGGGAACTCTCTTACACTGTTGGTGGGAATGCAAACTAGTACAGCCACTATGGAGAATAGTGTGGAGATTCATCAAAAAACTGGAAATAGAACTGCATTATGATCCAGCAATCCCACTGCTGGGCATACACACTGAGGAAACCAGAAGGGAAAGAGACACATGTACCCCAATGTTCACTGCAGCACTGTTTATAATAGCCAGGACATGGAAGCAACCTAGATGCCCATCAGCAGATGAATGGATAAGAAAGCAGTGGTACATATATACAATGGAGTATTACTCAGCCATTAAAAAGAATACATTTGAATCAGTTCTAATGAGGTGGATGAAACTGGAACCTATTATACAGAGTGAAGTAAGCCAGAAAGAAAAACACCAATACAGTATACTAATGCATATATATGGAATTTAGAAAGATGGAAACAATAACCCTGTGTACGAGACAGCAAAAGAGACACTGATGTATAGAACAGTCTTATGGACTCTGTGGGAGAGGGAGAGGGTGGGGAGATTTGGGAGAATGGCATTGAAACATGTATAATATCATGTATGAAACGAGTCGCCAGTCCAGGTTCGATGCATGATACTGGTTGCTTGGGGCTGGTGCACTGGGACGACCCAGAGGGAGGGTATGGGGAGGGAGGAGGGAGGAGGGTTCAGTATGGGGAACACAGGTATACCTGTGGTGGATTCATTTCGATATTTGGCAAAACTAATACAATATTGTAAAGTTTAAAAATAAAATTAAAAAAAAAAAACTTAAAAAAAAGTATGCTAAAATTCAGTATTAAATCAAATGCTCAGTTTACTGACACCGCATATCAGTCATATATGTATATCACTCTTAACAAGATTTCTAAAACATAGAAAAAATATGGTACTGCCAAAGATGTTTTTAGATATATGCGTCTGAGTGTCGATTACTCAACAGAAAATTTTGAGCTGAAGATTTTATTGAAGTTAACTGAGGAAAGTTGATTTCCCTCATGCTTCTCTAACTGTTAAAAAACAAAAGGACTCAAAAACCTCACTACTCTGTTGCTGGTATGATGACTTCATAATTTCAATAATTTTTTTCTCTGTGTGTTTAAATTTTCTGAAAAATTATGTGTACTCTTTAATCAAGAAAAGGAAAATAATACATGTAGAACTCATAGCAGAATGTTATATTGTTACATAAAGTTTGCTTACTGAGTCTTTTATTGAGTAACAAGGTCCTATCTAGATTTTATACTAAATGTAAGATCTGAATCAGATATTTCTACTAAGAACTAAAGCAGTGACTGCTGGGCTGGGAATATTATAATTTTTATTTTTATTTCTTTTTAAGGAGAGAAGACAATATTGATAAGAAAAAAGTAATAGAGGATGAAGTGATAGGGTACATAAAGCAAAAGGAAGGCTGGAGTTGACAGATATATTCAGAAGGAATATGAAAGGACTTTGGGTATTCTTACTACTGAGAGTCAGGAAGGAAACAAAGACAATTTAAATCCTCACAGTAAAATTTCCATTTTAAAAGATTTTTAAAGCACTGAATCTTCTGGATCCTGCATAGAAAAAATTCCTCCTCAAGTAAAACTCCATATAAAATATATTGTGATAGAAAATTTTGGTATATGATGTTTGGTATATGATGTGACAATCCTGTAAATCCTCAAAAATACAAATAGGAAAGGATTATTTTTTATTTGCTTTTAGAGCACATTTGAGGTACATTACTGTATATGAGAGATGTAAAAATGTTACAGTTCTTCTTAATATTTTTAAGGTCTTTTGGTTGCTTAGTAACAGGAATGGAAGGAGTGGTAAAAATAGGTCACTAGTAAGTGAGGGATATTCTTGTTTTTTTATGTCAGGAAATAATAGATATAAATCATGGATATGTTGTGTATTACTCTGAGACAGTCAAAGCTCTGTGTGCATTACCATTTTTTTTTTCTGTCATTCTTACCCCTTCTAGAAGGGGAGATGTTAAACATAAAGTAAACCATTCCTCTTATTTTTCCATAAATGTTAACAATTTTTCTTAATAGCCTATGATGACTTCAAATTATATATGAAATGAAATAGCACTAATTGCACATTTGGAGGTACTGTCAGTATTTAATGCAACAATAATCACTATTCTGGGACTTCCAAACACAAATGAGTCATTCTTTTTCTGCAAACAAAATGAAATATAAAAGTTTTGATTTTATGTTAATGGTAAATGTAAGTATCTAGGACATTTAATTTAGACTGATTTAGGTAATCACTTTGCAGGTGTGCTACATTAATTATAATCACATTAGTTTAGTGATATTCTAATTATGTATTTGTTTGCATAACACGATTTAGCCTGAAACTGATGAGGATTTCTTTTCTTAGATTTTAGAAGACACAGAGGCACTATAATGTTTTATTTTCTATGCTGAAAAAGAATGACATTGGGTTCTGTTTCCAGATATTCTGAATAATTATTATTAACTGTGAACAATGTACATTTTTAAAAATCCAAGTATCCAGAGGAACTGACAAGCAACCAAAATGAAAAAAAAACAAACCCTAGGAATGAATATGTCATTAAAAGAAGGTTACTGTATAATAGAATATTTACATTTGTATGGCTTTATACATAAATGCACACTGAAGTTTGTACACTAGAGAGCAAGCAGAAATCCAGCAAAAAGCCATGGCATTGCTGGTTACAAAATCAAGAGCTTGTAGAGCTGTTGCTAAAAAAACGGGATGGATTCTAGTAAGGAGAGGATCATAAAAGGGGAAAGTTCCACATAGGTGGGAGTGATATCAGGCTTCAAAAAGAAAAGGAATAACTGAAAGATTGAAGAACCTAAGCAAAGAGTTCAGCTGCATTCCACTACAGGGAAGACAGCATTTGGAGTTTAAGTCCAGTATAGATAAATATTACATAGACCAACATCATTCATATGCAGAAGACACTAACACAATTTGCAGTATCTAGTCTAAAAATGAACAAGAAGCAAAAATATTAGGCATGAGAAGAAATTTTACACTATAGGTAAGGAAAAAAGCAGTCAATAAAAGTGGGCAAAAGAATTGCAATTTGCAGTTAAGAAATTAAAGAAAATATGGATATAGAAATTAACAGGTCAGTGGTCATGTATTGATGTGATAGTTGGACTGTGAAGAAAGCTGAGCGCCAAAGAATTGATGCTTTTGAACTGTGGCGTTGGAGAAGACTCTTGAGACTCCCTTGGACTGCAAGGAGATCCAAACAGTCCATTCTGAAGGAGATCAGCCCTGGGATATCTTTGGAAGAAATAATGCTAAAGCTGAAACTCCAGTACTTTGGCCATCTCATGCGAAGAGTTGACTCATTGGAAAAGACTGTGATGCTAGGAGGGATTGGGGGCAGGAGGAGAAGGGGACAACAGAGGATGAGATGGCTGGATGGCATCACTGACTCGAAGGACATGAGTCTGAGTGATCTCCGGGAGTTGGTGATGGACAGGGCGGCCTGGCGTGCTGCGATTCATGGGGTCACAAAGAGTCAGACACGTCTGAACGACTGAACTGAACTATAGTACAAAAATAGAAATTGTTTTTAAAGATATGTAAATTATAGAAAAAATGTACAGTACCTGTAAAAAAAAATCTAATGGATAGAAATAACAGTAGATTGGAGGTAGCAGAAAAGTGGATAATTGAAATAGAAGATAGTTTATAAATATTGAATATGCATGAAGACTTAAAAACATTAAGAAAGGCACATCACTAAGATGTGAAACAGTATCAAGCATTTAGCATATGTGTCATTGGAATTTCAGAGGCAATAGGAAAAAAAATAAGGGATTTTTTTTTAAAGAGTAGAAAATTCCCAAATTTTATGAAAAACAAAAACTTTCATATGTATAAGAAGTTTATTAACCCAAAGCAAGGATTTTTATCTTAACCCAAAAATAGTAAGAAAAATAGGTGCAACATAAACTAATTTTAAAAATGGAGAAAATTTGCCAAATAGTTGAACACAAACACCATATTAAATATAAAGTAACAATGAAATAAAGGAAGGCTTGATTACCTTAAATAAAAAATTGGAATACAGAGGACAAGTGGAATTTCTTTATAATTCTTAAAGAAAAACTTATCAAAATATATTTTATATCCATTTAAAACCTATCAACATAGAATTGACATGATGTGATTTTCTTATAATGACATAAAAGAGAGTTAATCATCACCCAGAACAGTAGTGGCTCAGATGGTAGAGGATCTGCCTGCAGTGCCACAGACCTGGGTTTGATCCCTAGGTCTGGAAGACCCTGGAGAAGAGAATGGCAACCCACTCCAGTATTCCTTCCTGGAGAATTCCATGGACAGAGGAGCTTGGTAGACTACAGTCCCCAGGGTCACAAAGAGTTAAACACAACTGAGCAATTAACGCTTTCACTTTTAAGAACCAGTTCAGTTCAGTTCACTTCACTTCAGTTGCTCAGTCACTCTTTGCGATGGCATGAACCGCAGCAGGCCAGATCTCCCTGTCCATCACCAACTCCTGGAGTTCACCCAAATCCATGTCCATTGAGTCAGTGATGCCATTCAACCATCTCATCCTCTGTCATCCTCTTCTCCTCCTGCCCTCAATCTTTCCCAGCATCAGGGTCTTTTCAAATGAGTCAGCTCTTAGCATCAGGTGGCCAAAGTATTGGAGTTTCAGCTTCAACATCAATCCTTCCAATGAACACCCAGGACTGATCTCCTTTAGAATGGACTGATTGGATCTCCTTGCAGTCCAAGGGTCTCTCAAAAGTCTTCACACCACAGTTCAAAAGTATCAGTTCTTCAGCACTCAGCCTTCTTCACAGACCAACTCTCACATCCATACATGACTACTGGAAAAACCATAGCCTTGACTAGACCAACCTTTGTTGACAAAGTAATATCTCTGCTTTTTAATATGCTGTCTAGGTTGGTCATAACTTTCCTTCCAGGGAGTAAGCGTCTTTTCATTTCATGGCTACAGTCACCATTTGCAGTGATTTTGGAGCCCCCTCAAATAAAGTCAGCCACTGTTTCCAATGTTTCCCCATCTATTTGCCATGAAGTGATGGGACCGGATGCCATGATCTTCGTTTTCTGAATGTTGAGCTTTAAGCCAACTTCTTCACTCTCCTTTTTCACTTTCATCAAGAGGCTCTTTCATTCTTCTTCACTTTCTGCCATAAGGGTGGTGTCATCTGCATAACTGAGGTTATTGATATTTCTTCCAGGAATCTTGATTCCAGCCTGTGCTTCCTCCAGCCCAGAGTTTCTCATGATGTAGTCTGCATATAAGTTAAATAAGCAGGGTGACCTTGCTTATAAGTTAAATAAGCAAGGAGCCTTGACGAACTCCTTTTCCTATTTGGAACCAGTCTGTTGTTCTGTGTCCAGTTTTAACTGTTGCTTCCTGACCTGCATACAGATTTCTCAAGAAGCAGGTCAGGTGGTCTGGTATTCCCATCTCTTTCAGAATTTTCCACAGTTTATTGTGATCCACACAGTCAAAGGCTTTTTGGCATAGTCAAAAAAGCAGAAATACATGTTTTTCTGGATGTATTTTTTCGATGATCCAGCGGATGTTGGCAATTTGATCTCTGGTTCCTCTGCCTTTTCTAAAACTAGCTTGAACATCTGGAAGTTCACGGTTCACATATTGCCAAATCCTGGCTTGGAGAATTTTGAGAATCACTTTACTAGTGTGTGAGATGAGTGCAATTGTGCGGTAGTTTGAGCATTCTCCGGCATTGCCTTTCTTTGGGATTGGAATGAAAATTGACCTTTTCCAGTCCTGTGGACACTATGAGGCGATAGTTCACTGTGATTTCAATTTTCATTTCCCTGATGATTAACAGTATTAATCATCTTTTCATATGCCTGTTGGCCATCTCCATTTCCTGTTTGGAAAATTGTATATTCAGTTCTTCTGCTCATATTTTGATTATGTTTTATTTTTCTTTTTGAATGTTGAGTTTTATGAGCTGTTTATGTATGTTGAATATTAATCCCTTATCCATCATATCATTTGCAAATATCTTCTCATCTTCTCCCATTCAGTTGTTTGTCTTTTCATTTTGTCAGTGGTTTCTTTTGCTATGCAAAAGGTTATAAGTTTATATGTGTAAAAGACCTTTACTACGACATTTGATAAAGGATTGAGAAAGAACAACAACAACAATAAAATGGAGAAATTGGAAAACATAAATGAAATGGGAACACTGAATGTAGAATAGAAACAGTGAAACAAATAGATCAAAGTAAAAGTTTATCCTGTAGTAAATAGTATGTATAGTGTATTTATTTTAGAAAAGTTACAAATTTTTGCTTAACTAAAAATTTGTGACATTTGAGGTCCACTCATTTGACTAAGTCACAATAGAATGCTAGATATATAATTTATATTCACTCAAAAA
This sequence comes from Bos grunniens, assembly GCF_055505025.1. NCBI lineage: Eukaryota > Metazoa > Chordata > Mammalia > Artiodactyla > Bovidae > Bos > Bos grunniens. The sequence continues at coordinate 108,583,213 of NC_141170.1, read as the reverse complement.
TTTGATATAGTTGTATTTATTCTGGCATCTAGTATTACTGCTAAAAGTCTGCTGCTGCTGCTGCTGCTGCTAAGTCGCTTCAGTCATGTCTGACTCTCTGCGACCCCATAGTCAGCCCACGAGGCTACGCCGTCCCTGGATTCTCCAGGCAAGAATACTGGAGTGAGTTGCCATTTCCTTCTCCAATTCATTAAAGTGAAAAGTGAAAGTGAAGTCGCTCAGTTGTGTCTGACTCTTAGCGACCCCATGGACTACAGCCCACCAGGCCCTCCGTCCATGGGATTTTCCAGGCAAGAGTACTGGAGTGGGGTGCCATTGCCTTCTCCGGCTACAAGTCTAGAAGATTTAAATTAATGAGGCTTGAAACTGCTAAGTCAATTCTGAGAGTATCAATAAATACTATGTTGTAAAACAACCAACCAAACAAACAAACAGAAAAAACAGGAAATGAATGTGTGATACAGTATTATTAGAGCTTCCTGGTAGCTCAGCTGGTAAAGAATCCACCTGCAGTGCAGGAGACCCTGGTTCAATTTGTGGGTGGGGAAGATCCCCTGAAGAAGGGATAGGCTACCCACACCAGTATTCATGGGCTTCCCTAGTGGCTCAGCTGGTAAAGAACCTGCCTGCAATGCTAGAGGCCTGGGTTTGATCCCTGGGTTGGGAAGGTACCCCAAAGGAGGGCTTGGCAATGCACTCCAGTATTCTTGCCTTGAGAATTCTCATAAACAGAGGAATCTGTTGGGCTACAGCCCATGGGGTCTCAAAGAGTCGGACATGACTGAGCGGCTAAGCACAGCACAACACAGTATGATTAACTAAAGTACAGATTTTGTTCAGATTTCAAAAAAATATGCTGGTGTCCATCATTTGTTTTCATACCTTATTCAAGATTCCACATTGTATTTAGTTGCACTGAGCACCTTCAGCTGCATGCAACAAATTCTGATAAATTCTCTTTTAGATACCTTTTCATATCTTTTAGATCCCCATCAGGATAGTCCCTTTCTTTTTCAATGTGCTCAGTCATTTTTCAATGTGTTCAATATATTCATTTTCATTGTGTGTGTGTGTGTGTGTGTTAGTCACTCAGTCATGTCCAGCTCTTTGCAACCTTATGTACTGTAGCCTGCCAGGCTCCTTTTTTCCATGGGATTCTCCAGGCAAAACTACTGGAGTGGGTTGCCATTTCCTTCTCCACATTTTTATTCTCTTCTCTGTCAACTATTGACAGCTTCACTGTACACATAAATAATTCTTCTGGCATTCTTGCCACTCATTTCTTTGAACTCCTTTCCTCAGATAATCAGGTTGTTCCCAGGGTGCAGAGAACACCTCAAAACTTACTATAGTCTTATATTCATATATACCAACTTGGGACCCACTATAGTTTCAACTCACTCCAAGAATTGCTCTCTCACCTAGGTCCTCTAACCTATTGTTCCTGCTTCTTTAGCATTGTTCTTCACTTCCTTGAATCTTTTTACACCTCTCTGGTCAATTTAAACATCATGATAAATCATTATAGTCACTTCCTTGTACATACTCTTAATTCTCTTTCCATGTCACAAGAAAGAGAACATTACTCAATATAATAATACAGAATGGGCTTCCCAGGTAGCTCAGTGGTAAAGAATATACCTGCTAAACAGAAGAGGCGAGTTCGATCCCTGGGTCAGGAAGATCACCCAGAAAAGGAAAGAGAAACTCTCCAGTATTTCCTGGGAAATTCCATAGACAGAGGAGCCTGGTGGGCTACAGTCCACGTGGTTCCAAAGAGTTGGACACGAGTTAGTGACTAAACAATACAACCACAAAATAATACAAAATGTTACCATACACGTGTGTGTGCACATTTATTTACATTTATTTTTACGTCTCAAAAATCTGGTAATTTTTCTAATGCACATTTTCACATTTAAATTGTATTAATTGCTAGGAAATGATATAGTATTCAAATACTACAGTAAATAGTATGCAGTCTATAAGTAGATTCATTATTTGTTTACTTTAAATGTAAAACAATTCAACTGACTTTTATATATTATTTGAATTTCCAACTGATTTGCTAAACTCTCCTGTATTTTAAAAGTATATATTATTTGGGGTTAATCATTAGATAATAATAGTGTATTAAAGTAATAAGAATTTTATTCACTCCTTTCTAACGTGTTAGTCACTCAGTCGTGTCTGACTCTTGGTGACTCCCTGGACTGTAGCCCATCAGGTTCCTCTGTCCATGGAATTCTCTAGACAAGAATACTGAAGTGGGTTGCTATTTCCTTCTGCACTCCTTTCTAATAGTATGTATTAATTATTTTTTCTAGTTTTATTGAACTTATTAGGGCTTCCAATATCATGCTGAATAGAAGAGATATTAATAGATGTCTTTATGTTATTCATGATTTTAAAGGGATCACTTCTAATCTTTTTTAATTTAGGCCTAATTGCTTTGATGTGTTAATACGGAAAATGACATTTATGGATATTTAAAATAGTGTACTATCCAAGCAAAATGGGATTTAAAAATTTAGTGATTGTATGTTATCTTTAGACTCATTGTTGGTGTTAATTTATCTTTTTTTTTAATTTTACAAATTTTACAACTTGAAATCTGAAAGAAATTGACCTGTGGCACATTGCCTGCTTTGGTTATTAGGTTAAGCTGATCTTATTGAGTTGTAAGGAATTTTTTTCTTTTTTATCAAAAAAAAGTAATATAAAATTAACAAATTTTAAGCTACACTCTTGGTGGAAATTTAAAATTGGTACAGCCACTATGGAAAAGAGTATGGGAGTTCTTTAAAAAACTAAAACTAGAGCTACCATATGATTCTGCAATCCCAATCCTAGGCATATATCTAGAGAAAAATGTGGTGCAAAAGGAAGCATGTACCCCAGTTTTCACTGCAGCACTGTTTACAATAACCAAGACATGGGAGCAACCTTAATGTCCATTGACAGAGCAGTGGATAAAAAATATGGTGTATATATTCAATGGAATATCACTCAGCTGTTAAAAGGATGGGATGCCATTTGCAGCAACATGGATGGACCTAGAGATTGTCATACTGAGTGGAGTTAAGTCAAACTGAGAAAGGGAAATATATAATATCTCATATATGCAGAATCTAGACAGAAATGATATAAATGAACTTATTTGCAAAACAGAAGCAGACTCAGAGACTTAGAGAATGAATTTATGGTTACTAAGAGAAGGATTGGGAGAGGAGATAGTTAGGGAGTTTGGGGTTGGCATGTACACTATATAACAATAATAATATTAAAAATAAATAAAATGAATAACCAACCAGGATCTACTGTATAGCACATGGAACACTGCTCAATGTTATATGGCAGCCTGGATTAGAAGGGAGCTTGAGGGAGAATTGTATATGTGTATATATGTGTATGAGTTGCTTTGCTGTGCACTTATAACTATCAAAACATTTTAATCAGCTACACTCCACTATAAAATAAAAAGTTGAGAAAAAGTAATATAAAATTAGGATGAACATTCCTTGAATTTAGGAGGATTTATCTTATGGAATTATCTGAGTCTGATATGTTCTTTCAGTGCAGATATTTAACCACTGCTTACATTTATTGAATTCTTATAGGACAGCTCAAGCTTTTTTTTAATTTCATTTTAAGTAAATTTTGTTGACTTTTTTTCTGGGCATTTCCCCATTTAAAATTAGGCTTAAAAATTCTTGGCATATAGTCATTTATAGTATTCTCTTACTATCTATTCTATCTCTGCTTCATCTGTAGTGATCTCTGTCTCCCCTTTCTTGCATATCTTAGGTCTTTGTTCTGTCATTCTTACAAAAATGTTTCTTTTTGGTAGATATTTATGAGCTTTTAAAATGCTTCAGTGTTCTCTAGGAGAATGTAAAATGTGAGTGTGACATGATTCTGTATTTTCATTCACCCTTAATGTGTTAGGATTTCCCAGATTTAGACTGAACTGTATGAAAATAAAACTTGGCATATAATTTCCAGAAATAGTAGAGTTAAAGTATGGTCAATATTTCTTTAATAGGGAGATTACAAAGAATTCAGAAAGATCACCCTATAACTCTTCAAGTTAAGGTTAAGACAAATAGAAAAAGAGTTTACATCAGTTAAATTGAAAGTAGAGATACACTGTAGTGATTCTTTGTTCTCCTTATAACAGCAAACATGCCATGAAAGACAGGTTGTGGCACTAATTATTGTTTTCAGTCCCAAAGGGTATTGGATTTAGTGATCCATATTATGTTTTCTTTAAAAAAAAAAAAAAACAGATCAGAGATAACAATCAATCCAATACTATTTATAGCAAATAATATAAAAAATAAAAATATTTATCAAAAAAGAAAGAGTAATGAATAACAAAATGATATCTGTTTTCTTTTTCTTGCCGTGCTTTCCTGTTAAAGCTGCAAACAAATACTTAAATATTGTCCCCATTAGGCAAAAATATAATTGCATATCTCAAGAGAAGAACAGTATGTGGTTATGATATTCTTCAGGCTAATAAAGTAGTGATGTGTGAGAAATTTGAGGAAATAATGTATATTTAAAATTACTGAATAAAATAGGAAAGTAAAAAAAAATGAAACACTTATGCATTGCAATATTGGTTTCTATCTTAAAGAATCTGTAGTTCTTTTAACAGATCTACTCAACACCCTTCAACACCCCACCATATATTAATATATTATTCAAAGAGTGGTGAAAATATATAACAACTTCAGCATGGCTTGTTAATAAAAAGTTACCTTTCCTCGCAAATTTACATTTTTAATTCTTGGTTTAGATTTATGTTTACCCTCAACTTCAAAGTCTCCTGTACATACACCTAGTACTGGAGAGAGAAGAGCACTCTAATGACCTATATTTGAATGAGATTTTAAGTGGATAATAGTATGATCTTCTTGCCCAATTGGTAACATCACAATACTGTAAAAATTTTCTAAATTCATTCAGTTGTAACATTAAAAGTGTAGTTTAAAATGTGTCAAATTGTCAAACTTTAAAATGTTCAGTTCAGTCAGTTCAGTTCAGTCGCTCAGTGGAGTCCGACTCTTTGTGACCCCATGAATCGCAGCACGCCAGGTCTCCCTGTCCATCAGCAGCTCCTGGAGTTCATGCAAACTCATGTCCATCGAGTCAGTGATGCCATCCAGCCATCCCATCATCTGTCGTCCCCTCTTCCTCCTTCCCCCAATCCCTCCCAGCATCAGAGTCTTTTCCAATAAGTCAATTCTTCGCATGAGGTGGCCAAAGTACTGGAGTTTCACCTTTAGCATCATTCCTTCCAAAGAAATCCCATGGCTGATCTCCTTCAGAATGGACTCATTGGATCTCCTTGCAGTCCAAGGGGCTCTCAAGAGTCTTCTCCAACACCACGGTTCAAAAGCATGAATTCTTCGGCACTTAGCCTTCTTCACAGTCCAACTCTCACATCCATACATGACCACTGTAAAACCATAGCCTTGACTAGATGGACATTTGTTGGCAAAGTAATGTCCCTGCTTTTGAATATGCTATCTAGGTTGGTCATAACTTTGCTTCCAAGGAGTAAGCGTCTTTTAATTTCATGGCTGCAGTCACCATCTGCAGTGATTCTGGAGCCCAAAAAATAAAGTCTGACACTGTTTCCACTGTTTCCCCATCTATTTCCCATGAAGTGATGGGACCAGATGCCATGATCTTCGTTTAAAATGTTAAAAACACATTAATGGTTCATCCAAGTTAATAATTCAGTTTATATACATTTTGGAAAGAAGTATCTGATATAGTTCTTTACTATTATTTATGAAAACTTTTCTTATTACCACCTAGTAGGAAAGTTTAGAAAACATAATCCTAGTTGATTTGCTTACCTGTAATACTGCTTTTTAAATGGATCTGTTTTTTAAATTATAATCAGTAAATAAACCTTGAAACATATATAGCACAATTAGTAATAATTATAATAAATTGATCATCATTTGATATATAAAGTTAAAACAGATATGAAAGAGAGGTTATAATAAAAATAAAACAATTTAGGCTTTTAAAACTTACAATCATAAATGCAGAATGGTAAAATAACAAGTATTAAAAGATCATTAAATTTAAACATTCTTGTAACCAACATTATTACTTTAATAAACTCAATAATATGTGGAAAATCCTTATTTAATATGATGCCTAATATACCTCAGAGAAGGCAATGGCACCCGACTCCAGTACTCTTGCCTGGAAAATTCCATGGATGGAGGAGCCTGGTAGGCTGCAGTCCATGAGGTCGCAAAGAATCGGACACAACTGAGCGACTTCACTTTCACTTTTCATTTTCATGCATTGGAAAAGGAAATGGCAACCCACTCCAGTGTTCTTACCTGGAGAATCCCAGGGACGGTGGAACCTGGTGGGCTGCCGTCTATAGGGTCGCACAGAGTCGGACATGACTGAAACGACTTAGCAGCTAATATACCTCCTATCAAATTACCATTATAATGACCATGGTGATATTTAATAAAGGAAAATCCTGTCCATGAACTTGCAAGGAAATTCAAGTAAAGGTAAAATAAAAAATGCCTGGGGACATCTTCTAATCACATCAGCAGTTGCAATCCAACTACAAGGTCCACACTCTCATGTATAATTAAACAAGATGCTCCACTGTATATAGAGATGGACATTGACTTTTTCTGTTGTTTCGTTCTAACTTGGGATTGTAGGGGATATAACTAGAATATAAAGATCATATCTAATGTGTAGGGGTTATCTTGCAAATCAGTAAGACAATAAATTTCAACCCTCAATCCGTGTGTTCAACTCTACATCATTATAAAGATTAGTTCGTTTAATTTATAGACCATTTATAGACATTTACAATAAAGTTTGAAATGAAGAGGAATTTCATAGCATATTGTATTCTGGTACTCGTAGCATAAAGGGGCATAGTTGTATGAAAATGCAAAAGCAAACAAGACAGTTTTAAAATTATTATATTAGTAAAATAAAGTTTATTAAGCTTTAGCTATTCTCTAGTCTTGTCAGAGGACCAAATAATCAGGCTGTATCACAGAAAACCAGTGTATGGATGCCTGGTAGTCTAAACAAATAATATGATGTGAGGATTGTATTTGAAAGACCATTGGTCAAAACATGCAAGGGTGAAAGGGAAGGGAGCTAAGGCTATCTCATGGGTGTTGCCTGTTGAAAACCACCAGACATGAACAGAAACATTTACAGTTATCATTGTGGCAGGCCAGCCTGGTGACTCAGATGGTAAAGAATTTGCCTGCAGTGCGGGAGACCTGGATTTGGTGCCTGGGTTGGGAAGATCCCATGGAGGAGGGCATGGCAACCCACTCCAGTATTCTTGCCTGGAGAATCCCCATGGAGAGAAGAGTCTGGAGGGCTGTAGCCCATAGGGTCACAAAGAGTCGGACATGACTGAGCCGCTAAGCACACACAGCAAACCCTAGTGTAGTTCATGCTGTATACTCTGAGTATGGTAAGGTCTTCTGTCTAGAATAATGACATTGTTGATGTGTGGTCACCCTCGTGTTCCTCATATGTTATTTATAGGCCCTGTCACACTCGTACAAATGAGGAAAATGACTCTCTACTTTGCTACATTTGAAAAATGAGCTGCCAGTGGAGGGGGACATGTTCCAAGGAAATGTGGGGAGCCCCTAGGAGGTCAGTGGTCAGTTGCCAGTAGCCAGAAAAGAAAAAGGGTGGGGGGAGCTCATTCCTACAGACACAACGAGATGCATTCTACCAGTGACCTACAGGAAGGTTAGAGGCAGATCTTTACCCAGACAAGTATCTGATTTGTTATTAACCCTTGCTCCCACTGATTGCAGTCTTGTGAGACACTGAAGCAGAGAACTCAGGTAAGCTGTATGCCCAAAACTCTGTCCTGTAGAAATTTTGAGATAATAAATACATGTTGCTTTAAGCTAAAGCATTTGTGCGACCTTGTTTCACAGCAAGAGGCAACTAGTACAATGATAAAAACTTAACAAAATAAAAATCATAAATGAGGGGAATGTTTCCTTTGTCAGTTCAGTTCAGTCACTCAGTTGTGTCCGACTCTTTGCGACCCCATGAATTGCAGCACGCCAGGTCTCCCTGTCCATCACCAACACCCAGAGTTCACTCAGACTCACGTCCATCGAGTCAGTGATACCATCCAGCCATCTCATCCTCTGTCGTCCCCTTCTCCTCCTGCCCCCAATCCCTCCCAGCATCAGAGTCTTTTCCAATGAGTCAACTCTTCGCACGAGGTGGCCAAAGTACTGGAGTTTCAGCTTTAGCATCATTCCTTCCAAAGAAATCCCAGGGCTGATCTCCTTCAGAATGGACTGGCTGGATCTCCTTGCAGTCCAAGGGACTCTCAAGAGTCTTCTCCAACACCACAGTTCAAAGGCATCAATTCTTAGGCGCTCAGCCTTCTTCACAGTCCAACTCTCACATCCATACATGACTACTGGAAAAACCATAGCCTTGACTAGACGGACCTTTGTTGGCAAAGTAATGTCTCTGCTTTTGAATATGTTATCTAGGTTGGTCATAACTTTGCTTCCAAGGAGTAAGCGTCTTTTAATTTCATGGCTGCAGTCACCATCTGCAGTGATTTTGGAGCCCCAAAAATAAAGTCTGACACTGTTTCCACTGTTTCCCCATCTATTTCCCATGAAGTGATGGGACCAGATGCCATGATCCTCATTTTCTGAATGTCGAGCTTTAAGCCAACTTTTTCACTCTCCACTTTCACTTTCATCAAGAGGCTTTTGAGTTCCTCTTCACTTTCTGCCATAAGGGTGGTGTCATCTGCATATCTGACATTATTGATATTTCTCCTGGCAATCTTGATTCCAGCTTGTGTTTCTTCCAGTCCAGCATTTCTCATGATGTACTCTGCATATAAGTTAAATAAGCAGGGTGACAATATACAGCCTTGACGTACTCCTTTTCCTATTTGGAACCAGTCTGTTGTTCCATGTCCAGTTCTAACTGTTGCTTCCTGACCTGCATACAGATTTCTCAAGAGGTAGGTCAGGTGGCCTGGTATTGCCATCTCTTTCAGAATTTTCCACAGTTTATTGTGATCCACACAGTCAAAGGCTTTGACATAGTCAATAAAGCAGAAATAGATGTTTTTCTGGAACTCTAATCAAGTAATAATAGGATATAGATAAAAATAGTTTTCTGTTAGAAACAACTAATCATTTCCAATATAAATAAGTAAAATATGTAGTTGATATAGTCCAGATATGAGAGATGTTGCTTTTATGAAACAGAAGAAATCATTAAAGTTTAAGGGAAAAGTCAACAGTTTTAAAACAGGAAATATGTAAAAAGCCTACTTAAAATTTTTTCAATGCAAAAAAATTCAATAGAAAGATTTTAAAATGCACCAAACACTATTTTAATAAAAACAATCAAGGTTCCATAGAAATATAACTAAGAGTAAATGAAAAGATTTCTTATAATCAGTTCAGTCACTCAGCCATATCTGACTTTTTGTGACCCCATGGAATGCAGCATGCCAGGCCTGCCTGTCTGTCACCAACACCCTGAGCTTACTCAAACTCATGTCCATTGAGTCGATGATTCCATCCAACCATCTCATCCTCTGTCATCCCCTTCTCCTCCTACCTTCAGTCTTTCCCAGCATCAGTGTCTTTTCACATGAGTCAGTTCTTCATATCAGGTGGCTACAGAATTGGAGTTTCAGCTTCAGCATCAGTCCTTTTAATGAATATTCAGGACTGATTTCCTTTAGGATGGACTGGTTGGATCTCCTTGCAGTCCCAAGGGATTCTTCAAGAGTCTTCTCACCACAGTTCAAAAGCATCAATTCTTCGGTGCTTAGCTTTCTTTATAGTCCAACTCTGACATCCATACAAGACTACTGGGAAGAACATAGCTTTGACTAGCTGGACTTTGTTGGCAGAATGATGTCTCTGCTTTTTAATATGCTGTCTAGGTTGGTCATAACTTTCCTTCCGAGCAGCAAGCATCTTCTGATTTCATGGCAGTACTCACCATCTTCATGAGTGATTTTGGAACTACCCAAAATAAAGTCTGTCACTGTTTCCATTGCCCCCCAAGCTATTTTCCATGAAGTGATGGAATCAGTTGCCGTGACCTAGTTTTCTGAATGTTGAGCTTTAAGCCCACTTTTTCACTCTCCTCTTTTCACTTCCACTAAGAGGTTCTTTATTTTTTCTTTGCTTTCTGCCACAAGGGTGGTGTCATCTGCATATATGAGGTTATTGATATTTCCTCTGGCAATCTTGATTCCAGCTTCTGTTTCATCCCTTCCAGCCTTTTTCATGATGTTTTCAGCATACAAGTTAAATAAGCAGGGTGACAATACATAGCCTTGATGTACTCCTTTCCCGATTTGGAACTAGTCTATTGTTCCATTCCCAGTTCTAATTGTTCCTTCTTGATCTGCATACAGATTTCTCAGGAGACAGGTCAGGTGGTCTGGTATTCCCATCTCTTTCAGAATTTTCCGCAGTTTATTGTGATCCACACAGTCGAAGGCTTTGCCATATTCAATGAAGCAGAAGTCAATCTTTTTCTGAAACTCCCTTGTTTTTTCCAACGGATGTTGGCAATTTGATCTCTGGTTCCTCTGCCTTTTCTAAATCCAGCTTGAACATCTGGAAGCTCATGGTTCACGTACTGTTTAAGCCTGTCTTGGAGAATTTTAAACATTACTTTTCTAGCATATGAGATGAGAGCAACTGTGCGGTAGTTTGAGTATTCTTTGGCATTGCTTTTCTTTGGGACTGGAATGAAAACTGACCTTTTCCAGCCCTGTGGCCACTGCTGAGTTTTCCAAATTTGCTAGCATGTTGTGTGCAGCACTTTTACAGCATCATGGATAAATGGTTCTAAGCTTAAATTTGAATTAACACATTTAAACACATTTAAAAATGTTATTTTTCTCTCACATTCTTTAGTTTTCTTACTATCATCTTCAGAAGCATTATATATTTTACTCATTATTAGGTTTATTAGATCTCTACTAATGGAATAGAAGTCTTCTGCATGTAGTATTTTGTTTTGTTTGTTCACTGATGTACTCTAAATATCTATAACAGGGCATTTAGTATAATAGGGCTTTAGTACCGAAGAAATATTTGTTCAATAAATGGAAATGAAAAAGAAGGAAAAACAATAACAAGTTATAATAAAACTAAAAGACATAAGGAGCAGAACAGATAAAAAAAAAATCCACTGATTTTCTGAATTTCTTAGTCTACAGCTTATCAAACTCATTAATTTTCTATAAGCATTCATTTTGTAGTTGGTTCTGATAAATGTTTAAAAGTGAAAGAATTTATATGCTGATGATGAGGTATGGAAGTTATTTTATATGTTATTTTCAAATATTCAAACTTTAATATTCTTCCATTCATTTAATATATTCATTAATAATATTTATTAATAATATGAATAGCAAAGTCAAATACAATATTCTAGTATTATTTGTGACATATTTTCATTCTTATAAAACTGCTGATGTAACATTGCTGTTTTACTAATTTATATATTACACATTTTAGATTTGCTTTAACCTGAATATTATTAAGCCAGATATTTGCTTATCTTTTGTTAGATGGCAGTACAAGTTAGGTTACTTTGATAAATTCATGGTTTCCATTTATTTGATGATTTGAAACAATTCTCTGCAAAAAAAAAAAAGTTTCTTTCTATTTATTCTGATACATCAGCATATTTCTTTCAGAAGTAGAAGTACTTGAAATACAGCTCAACAGCTGCTTTTCACTTTGCTTAATGTTTTATTTCGTGGCCTGTGTTCTGCATCTTACTGTTCTATAAATTATTTTTCTATTCCTTGGGAATATGTGGTGTTCTTTATTTTCATAGTCTAGAATGTATTCATTTGTTTGAGTAATAACTTTGGTAGGTTTAGAATAATTTCAGTTCTGAAGTTTATTTTAATTTTGATAGCAGCAATTTGGAAACAATCCTTAATTATAGTAAATAAGCTTCTGCAAGTGAAATCACATTCTGGAAAAGGAAAATACAGGATATCAGGAAGTACAATTTCCTACAGTGATACCTGTTAAAGATTAAGTGTGATGACATACTGTCTCTTGTAATATCTCAAATAGTACAAAATTTACTAGTAATATATATCAAATACTCTTTTTAAAGACTCAGCCATATATATTCTGTTTTGTGTTATTGATATAAAATTTTAATCATATCTTTGATGTAGCAAATACTGCACATAATCTTTTTAAACACTACTTTACTTGGATGCAATCTCAAAAACAACAGAATGATCTCTGTTCATTTCCAAGGCAAATCATTCAATATCACTGTAATCCAAGTCTATGCCCCAACCAGTAATGCTGAAGAAGCTGAAGTTGAATGGTTCTATGAAACAAGACCTTTTAGAACTAACACCCAAAAAAGATGTCCTTTTCATTATAAGGGACCGGAATGCAAAAGTAGGAAGTCAAGAAACACCTGGAGTAACAGACAAATTTGGCCTTGGAATACGGAATGAAGCAGGGCAAAGACTAACAGAGTTTTGCCAAGAAAATGCACTGGTCATAACAAACACCCTCTTCCAACAACACAAGAGACGACTCTCTACATGGACATCACCAGATGGGCAACACTGAAATCAGATTGATTATATTCTTTGCAGCCAAAGATGGAGAAGCTCTATACAGTCAGCAAAAACAAGACCAGGAGCTGACTGTGGCTCAGACCATGAACTCCTTATTGTCAAATTCAGACTTAAATTGAAGAAAGTAGAGAAAACCACTAGACCATTCAGGTATGACTAAATCAAATCCCTTATGATTATACAATGGAAGTGAGAAATAGATTTAAGGGCCTAGATCTGATAGATAGAGTGCCTGATGAAATATGGAATGAGGTTCGTGACATTGTACAGGAGACAGGGATCAAGAAATGCAAAAAAAGCAAAATGGCTGTCTGGGGAGGCCTTACAAATAGCTGTGAAAAGAAGAGAGGTGAAAAGCAAAGGACAAAAGGAAAGATATAAACATCTGAATGCAGAATTCCAAAGAATAGCAAGAAGAGATAAGAAAACCTTCTTCAGTGATCAATGCAAAGAAATAGAGGAAAACAACAGAATGGGAAAGACTAGGGATCTCTTCAAGAAAATCAGAGATACCAAGCAACATTTCATGCAAAGATGAGCTCGATAAAGGACAGAAATGGTATGGACCAACAAAAGCAGAAGATATTAAGAAGAGATGTCAAGAATACACAGAAGAACTGTACAAAAAAGATCTTCACGACGCAGATAATCATGATGGAGTGATCACTGACCTAGAGCCAGACATCCTGGAATATGAAGTCAAGTGGGCCTTAGAAAGCATCACTACAAACAAAGCTAGTGGAGGTGATGTAATTCCAGTTGAGCTATTCCAAATCCTGAAAGATGATGCTGTGAAAGTGCTGTACTCAATATGCCAGAAAATTTGGAAAACTCAGCAGTGGCCGCAGGACTGGAAAAGGTCAGTTTTCATTCCAATCCCAAAGAAAGGCAATGCCAAAGAATGCTCAAACTACCACACAATTGCACTCATCTCACACGCTAGTAAAGTAATGCTCAAAATTCTCCAAGCCAGGCTTTAGCAATACGCGAACTGTGAACTTCCTGATGTCCAAGCTGGTTTTAGAAAAGGCAGAGAACCAGAGATCAAATTGCCAACATCCACTGGATCATAGAAAAAGCAAGAGAGTTCCAGAGAAACATCTATTTCTGCTTTATCGACTATGCCAAAGCCTTTGACTGTGTGGATCACAATAAACTGTGGAAAATTCTGTAAGAGATGGGAGTACCAGACCACCTGATCTGCCTCTTGAGAAATTTGTATGCAGGTCAGGAAGCAACAGTTAGAACTGGACATGGAACAACAGACTGGTTCCAAATAGGAAAAGGAGTTCGTCAAGGCTGTATATTGTCACCCCGTTTATTTAACTTATATGCAGAGTACATCATGAGAAATGCTGGACTGGAAGAAACACAAACGGGAATCAAGATTGCCGGGAGAAATAGCAATAACCTCAGATATGCAGATGACACCACCCTTATGGCAGAAAGTGAAGAGGAACTCAAAAGCCTCTTGATGAAAGTGAAAGTGGAGAGTGAAAAAGTTGGCTTAAAGCTCAACATTCAGAAAACGAAGATCATGGCATCTGGTCCCACCACTTCATGGGAAATAGATGGGGAAATAGTGGAAACAGTGTCAGTCTTTATTTTTCTGGGCTCCAAAATCACTACAGATGGTGACTGCAGCCATGAAACTAAAAGATGCTTACTCCTTGGAAGGAAAGTTATGACCAACCTAGATAGCGTATTCAAAAGCAGAGACATTACTTTGCCAACAAAGGTCTGTCTAGTCAAGGCTATGCTTTATGTATGGATGTGAGAGTTGGGCTGTGAAGAAGGCTGAGCACCGAAGTATTGATGCTTTTGAACTGTGGTGTTGGAGAAGACTCTTGAGAGTCTCTTGGACTGCAAGGAGATCCAACCAGTCCATTCTGAAGGAGATCAGCCCTGGGATTTCTTTGGAAGGAATGATGCTGAAGTTGAAACTCCAGTACTTTGGCCACCTGATACGCAGAGTTGACTCATTGGAAAAGACCCTGATGCTGGGAGGGATTGGGGGCAGGAGGAGAAGGGGACGACAGAGGATGAGTGGCTGGATGGCATCACTGACTCCATGGACGGGAGTCTCAGTAAACTCTGGGAGTTGGTGTTGGACAGTGAGGCATGGCGTGCTGCGAATCATGGCGTCACAAAGAGTCGGACACGACTGAGCAACTGATCTGATCTGATCTGAATCGTAACTTGTTTCAATGATTATAGACAGTTTTACTCTTAATTTTACATATGTTCATCAATGTAAATAACAGTTTTAGAAATGATCATACCATTTAATTAAAAATTAACTAACATTTTTTGAGTATCTGGGATATTGAACACAAAGCATTAGATATATGTGGAATAGAAAATATATAAGACTCCTACCATTAGTTGTGTTATATTCTACCTGAAAACAGAATTCATATAGCATTTAATTAGTTATAAATCTCAAAAATATACAAAGGATAGAAATACAATTGTGCAGCAGATGTTTGAAAAAGCCTTGGAGAATGAGGTATTTTATTGGATTTTGAAGGCTATTTCAGGCTGAAATATAAATTGAAAATAATGAAAGCAAGAAGGGTGTTTGTATTTAGTTCATAGTGAATTTCAATTGTTGATTGGCTATCCTACTAGAAGTGTTTACTTTGGAGTTGTAGTCTTATAGCAAGGACATTATAGAGATAAATATGTATAAACATATGTTCTTGTAATATAGGAGAGTATCTTATTTGTGATATAGAGAGTGTCTTCTCTGGTATTGCATACTTAAAGAATCATAAATGATTTGTAAATTTATCTAATTTGTATTCCTCTCCCTTTCCATTAGTTCTTCCATTATTTTCAAATAAAATGAAGATACATACCTTTTTAAAATTTTGATGAAATTCTACAATTAATGTAAGAAATATGGATATGTATTTGGACAACATTTAAAATAAATTATTATTAAACAAAACACTAAGCATGTGTGGCTTCAAAATGTAAAGATATTTTTTAAAAATCTTCTTTATAAAATTTGTGATTTTATAATTAGTTTTGCAAAATTACAATTAATGTTTTCAATGTGCATTTATGATTGTGTACTTTCTATTATGCTTACTGCATGTTCAGGGTTTTTAAGATTTAGGTAATACATTTTAAAACATTTTTAAGAGAGGAAATTATATAAATATGATTTGAAAAACTCATGCCAAAAAAGACAAATCGTTCTCTTAAGTACTTTAAATACATAAAACCTTTACATTTTTTACTAATCACCATGGTTGACACATAATTTTAATGTTGAAAAATCATCATATTTACTAGAGAATACCTTTAAAAGCTTAAGTCAGGATTTGGGTAATGTAATTGTTATCTAGTTTTTGATGTTACGTGTCTCGGTAATCACTCTTCTCCAAACTAAATGACTTATATAAAGTAAATGTATAGATGTGAGAATTGGACTATAAAAAAAGCCGAGTGCCAAAAAATTGATGCTTTTGAACTGTGGTGTTGGAGAAGACTTTGAGAGTTCCTTGGACTGCAAGTAGATCCAACCAGTCAATCCTTAAGAAAATCAGTCATAAATATTCAGTGGACAGACTGATGCTGAAGCTGAGCTCCAATACTTTGGCCACTTGATGCGATTAACTGACTCATTTGAAAAGACCCTGATGCTGGGAAAAACTGAAGTCTGGAGAAGGGGACAACCGAGGATGAGATGGTTGGATGGTATCACCGACTTCATGGACACAAGTTTGAGTAGGCTCCAGAAGTAGGTGATAGACAGGGAAGCCTGATGTGCTGTAGTCCATGGGGTCACAAAGAGTCAGACATGACTAAGTGACTGAACTGACTGATATGAAGGAAGAACTTATCAAGTAAAAAAAAAAAAAAATAATGCCACCTTTGTCATATATAAAGTTTTGATGCATATATATTTTTTCCCTAGGCCCATCCTTGAGCTATAGTAAAAATTCATCTGAGAATCCCCAAAGAACTTGGCCTGTATATCATAAAGGTTTGTTCACAAAACAGCTTGGATGCTGATGTCCACTGCTCCAACTTTGTGATTCTTATTAATAGGGAAGACTGATTGGAGGAGTCAGTTCAGTTCATTTGCTCAGGTGTGATGGAATATTTGCAACCCCATGAACTTCAGCATGCCAGGCTTCCCTGTCCAACCACAACTCCTGGAGATTACTCAAACTCATGTCCGTAGAGTCAGTGATGCCATCCAACCATCTCTTCCTCTGTAATCCCCTTCTCCTGCCACCTTCAATCTTTCCCAGCATCAGGGTCTTTACCAGTAAGTTAGTTCTTTGCATCAGGTGGCCAAAGTTTTGGAGTTTCAGCTTCAACATCAGTCCTTCCAATGAATATTCAGGACTGATCTCCTTTAGGATGGACTGGTTGGATCTCCTTGCAGTCCAAGGGACTCTCAAGAGGCTTCTCCAACACCACAGTTCAAAAGCATCAATTCTTCAGTGCTCAGCTTATTTATAGTCCAACTCTAACATCCATACATGACTACTGGAAAAACCGTAGCTTTGACTAGCTGGACTTTGTTGGCAAAGTAATGTCTCTGCTTTTTATTTTGCTGTCTAGGTTGGTATAGTTTCCCCCACCCCCCAAGGAAAGAGTGTCTTTTAATTTCATGACTACAGTCACCACCTTCAGTGGTTTTGGAGCCCCCAAAATAAACTTTATCCCTGTTTCCATTGTTTCCCCATCTACTTGCCCTGATGTGACGGGACCAGATATCATGATCTTAGTTTTCTGAATCTTGAGTTTTAAGCCAACTTTTTCACTTACTTTTTTCACTTTCACCAAGAGGCTCTTTAGTTTCGCTTTCTGCCGTAAGGGTGGTGTCATCTGTATATCTAGTTTGTTGATATCTCTCCTGGCAGTCTTGAATCCAGCTTGTGCTTCCTCCAGCCCAGCATTACTCATGATGTACTCTGCATGTAAGTTAAATAAGCAGGGTGACAATATACAGCCTTGACATACTTCTTTCCCTGATTTGTAACCAGTGTTTTGTTCTGTGTCTAGTTCTAACTGTTGCTTCTTGACTTGCATACAGATTTCTCAGGAGGCAGGTCAGGTGGTCTGGTATTCTCGTCTCTTTCAGAATTTTCCACAGTTTATTTCCACATAGTCAAAGGCTTTGGCATAGTCAATGAAGCAGAAGTCAATGTTTTTCTGGAACTCTCTTGCTTTTTTGATGATCAAATGTTGGCAATTTGATCCCTGGTTCCTCTGGCCTTTCTAAACCCACGCTGGAGATCTGGGATTTCATGGTTCATGAACTGTTGAAGCCTGTCTTGAAGAATTTTGAGCATTACTTTGGCAGTGTGTGAGATGAATGCAGTTGTGTGGTAGTTTGAACATTCTTTGGCCTTCTCTTTCTTAGGGATTGGAATGAAAACTGACCATTTCCAGTCCTGTGGCCACTGCTGAGTTTTCCAAATTTGCTGGCACATTGAGTGCAGCACTTTAACAGCATCATTTTTTTAGGATTTTTAATAGCTCAACTGGAATTCCATCACCTCCACTAGCTTTGTTCTTAGTGATGCTTCCTATGGACCACTTGACTCTGCATTCCAGGATATCTGTCTTTAGATGAGTGATCACAACATGGGTCATGAAGTTCTTTTTTATATAGTTCTATGTGTTTTTGTCACCTCTTCTTAATATCTTCTGCTTCTGTTAGGTCCATACCATTTCTGTCCTTTTTTGTGTCCATCTTTGCCAGAAAATCAATCTAATCACATGGAGGAGTCATAGATGTCAAAATAGAGAGAAAGAGGACAGAGACAGGCATCCTGAGCTATCACTGTTTGGCATATATTTTACAATGTTGTGTATACTATAAATTTCTGTGTACTAACTAGATCCAGAAGAAGATGAGATAATTACTATTGATACTCACCAATAAAAAGCTTCCCTGTTGTCTCAGCCAGTAAAGAATCCACCTACCAAACTCAGGAGACATAAGAGATGCGGGTTCAAGGAATGGGTTGGCAAGATCCCCTGGAGGAGGAAATGGCAACCCACTCCAGTATTCTTGCCTGGAAAATCCCATAGACATAGAAGCTTGACTGGCTATCATCCATGTGGACACAGAGAGTTGGACATGACTGAATAAAGACACAGAATAGGGCAGCCTTATTCTGTTGACATGACACTAAAATACATCCTGTAAAAACAAAAAGAGTACATTCCCCAAGACAGTAGTGTAGCATTCTTTGGCAATCCCTTAAGAGCTCACATCTTCACCCCAAAAGGGACTCAGCATTTGTTAGTTGAAAGTAGACTGTGAGGGAGTTCCTGGGTGGTCTAATGCTTAGGACTCTCGTGGACTAGGTCCAGTCTCTGGTCAGGAAGTGACAGCCCACAAGCACAGCCCCCCAAAAATTAGACTGTGAAACATTAAATATAGGCAGAATAAACCCTAGAGTAATAATTAAGTTTTATGGAAAAAGAAATACTAAAAAAAATGATAGAGATGTAAAAATGGTGTCATAAAAATGCTCAAACAATGACAAGACAGAAGGGAAGACAGAAATAAGAATCATTAGGGAAAATATGGAAAATCATTAATTTAACTTAAGGTTTTTCCAGTGGTCATGTATGGATGTGAGAGTTGGACTGTGAAGAAAACTGAACACTGAAAAACTGATCCTTTTGAGCTGTGGTGTTGAAGACCCTTGAGAGTACCTTGGACTGCAAGGAGATCCAACCAGCCCATCCTAAAGGGGAACAGTCCTGGGTTTTCATTGGAGGGACTGATGTTGAAGCTGAAACTCCAATACTTTGGCCACCTGATGCAAAGAGCTGACTCATTGGAAAAGACCTTGATGCTGGGAAGGACTGGGGGCAGGAGGAGAAGGGGACGACAGAGGATGAGATGGCTGGATAGCATCACTGACTTGATGGACATGGGTTTGGTTGGACTCTGGGAGCTGGTGATGGACGTGGAGGCCTGGCGTTCATAGGGTCGCAAAGAGTTGGACATGACTGAGCAACTGAACTGAACTGAACTGAATTTAACTTTTAACTAATTTAACTGAAGTGTAACATTGAAAAGATACTACAGTCAAGTATTTTTACAGTACTTCATGTTCATCAGAACATTTGGTAAAAGTATTTGGAGTTATATGCTGCATTTGGCAATTGCATACTAAGTAGAGTTAGACTATCTATTGACCTAGAGGAATTACAGTTTGTAGAAGGTTGTTACATAAGAGTAAGATGAATAATTCACCATTACTGTATGAAATTAATAAATCAAGTTGTTAAAGTAATAACAGGGATCCAGAAGATTTGGAAAACAAAGTTAACATATGTAATCTATGGACATGTGTACAGACACATGTAGACACACACAGACAGTTCTTCATTTGATAATTAGAGAATACCTAAAGCACTTAAGTTCGCACAACCATAAAAATTTGTTTTCCACAATAAAGAAAACAAAATTTTGTTGTAATGATTATTGTATCTTTTTGACATTAAAAAAAAGAACTTTAAACCACTTATTTCTTTGGAATAAAATGAAAATTTTTGCATTGAGCACAGAGATGGGAGTTCAGTTCACTTGCTCAGTTGTGTCCAACTCTTTGCAACACTGTGAACCGCAGCACACCAGGCCTCCCTGTCCATCACCAACTCCCGGAGCCTACCCAAACTCATGTCCATTGAGTCAGTGATGCCATCCAACAATCTCATCCTCTGTCGTCCCCTTCTTCTCCTGCCCTCAATCTTTCCCAGCATCAGGGTCCTTTCCAATGAGTCAGATCTTTGCATCAGGTGGCCAAAGTATTGGAGTTTCAGCTTTAGCATCAGTCCCTCCAATGAACACCCAGGACTGATCTCCTTTAGGATGGACTGGTTGGATCTCCATGCAGTCCAAGGGACTCTCAAAAGTCTTCTCCAACACCACAGTTCAAAGGCATCAGTTCTTGGTGCTCAGCTTTCTTTATAGTCCAAGTCTCACATCCATAGGTGACTACTGGAAAAACCATAGCCTTGACTAGACAGAAATTTGTTACCAAAGTAATATCTCTGCTTTTTAATATGGCTATTTAGATTGGAAATAAATTTCATTCCAAGGAGTAAGTGTGTTTTAATTTCATGGCTGCAGTCACCATCTGCAATGATTTGGGAGCCCCCAACAATAAAGGCAGCCACTATTTCCAGTTTCCCCATCAATTTGCCGTGAAGTGATGGGACCAGATGCCATGATCATAGTTTTCTGAATGTTGAGTTTTAAGCCAACATTTTCACTCTCCTCTTTCACTTTCATCAAGAGGCTCTTCAGTTCTTCTTCACTTCCTGCCATAAGGCTGGTGTCATCTGCATATCTGCAGTTGTTGATATTTCTCCTGGCAATCTTGATCCCAGCTTGTGCTTCTTACAGCCCAGTATTTCTCATGATGTACTCTGCATATATGTTAAATATTCAGGTTAACAATATGCAGCCTTGATGTACTCTTTTTCCTATTTAGAACCAGTTGTTTGTTCCATGTCCGGTTTTAACTGTTTCTTCCTAACCTGCATACAAGTTTCTCAAGAGACAGGTCAGGTGGTCTGGTATTCCCATCTCTTTCAGAATTTTCCACAGTTTATTGTGATCCACACAGTCAAAGGCTTTGGCATAGTCAATAAAGCAGAAATAGATGTTTTTCTGGAGCTCTTTTGCTTTTTCTATGATCCAGTGGATGTTGGCAATTTGATCTCTGGTTCCTCTGCGTTTTCTGAAACTAGCTTGTACCAGGGTCCAGCCCAGGTTGGATCCAGGGATAGCTTCAGGATGATGGCATTGGCAATTGAAAGTATAGATAAAAGGGGAGAGACAGAGGCTTGATCTGACTAGTTTACTTGGGAAACCAATAAAGTTTGTGACACCGAGCTTGTTCTGACCACAGAGGCCGCAGGCGCCTTCTCGAGTTGGTCTTAGAAGCCCAGGCAGGTAAGTGGTCTCAGAGGGCCCCCATGCTCCAATCAGTCATCTTGAAGGAAGAACAGAGAAGAAAAGAAGAGAAAAGGAAGCAAGAACAACATGGGGAGACCGAGCCTGATGAGCAAGGCCCGTAGCTTTATTTTCAAAGGGAGCTTATACCTTAAGTTGTGCATAGAGGATAATAGGGGGTATAAAGTCATGTAAAGTCGGCAGTCTTTGATCTTTATCAAGTCCAGGCTTTGTTTGTTTGTTTGTTTGTTTTGCAAACTTATCGTATACAAATGTTTTAGATGATTTACATCATCTTCTGGCCAGGAGACCTATTAACATTTTATGACTCTTTGTTCTGATGAAGATTAGTTAACCAGAACACTTATTTTCTCTAAAAGTAATTTTTTTTAAGTTTGGCGCCACTCTCCAAAAGCACTACATAAAGTTGCATTCCTATAGGGCAAAGGTGCAGTGGGCTGTAGCAAGGAAAGAATTTATTACCTTAAGGGTCTAAAGTTGTTAACACCAAGGCCGCTACTTATTTTTTCTATATACCAACTTATATTAATTAATATACTCCCAAGGATACAATACAGGGGATGTGGAAACTTGACAGCAAGCATTGGCTCAACAATGAAATCCTCCACCAGTTCTATTCTAATAATTTCTAACTCCCTGAGAGGCTCTAAACTGTTTGAATATCTTAAGCTTTCCGTGCATCTCACGGTTAAGAGGCTGTAAACAAGCATAGCTGTAGGAGTCCGGATAAACCTGTCAGGCAAGTTAGAGAGCCATCTGAGGGGTTTGGATTGAAACACTCCTATTATGCCCAGGAGGCTAATTAACTAGAGCTTTAAGTTGATTTCCTTCAAAGAAAGGTGGTCGAGGATAGCCCCCTGTTAATGTCAGAGGAGTTGGTGAAAGTTGTAAAATAGTAAAACAGACAGATTCTGGTTTTGGGATAGATGCTTAGGCAGATCCAGGGGGCCCCTTGAGTCCTGACTCGCCTTGCCCATCAGGGCTCTCCCGCATGACCTTGTCATAGGTGGGAACTCCCGTGCTGGCTCCTGGCAAGCTTGAACATCTGGAAGTTCACAGTTCACGTATTGCTGAAGCCTGGCTTGGAAAATTGTGTGTGTTACTTTACTAGCATATGAGATGAAAGTGTGCAGTAGTTTGAGCATTCTTTGGCATTGCCTTTCTTTGGGCTAGGAATTAAAACTGACCATTTCCAGTCCTGTGACCGCTGCTGAGTTTTCCAGATTTGCTGGCATATTGAGTGCAACACTTTCACAGCATCATCTTTTAGGATTTGGAATAGCTCAACTGGAATTCCATCACCTCCACTAGCTTTGTTCCTAGTGATGTTTCCTCAGGCCCATTTGGCTACACATTCCAGGATGTCTGGCTCTAGGTGATTGATCACACCATTGTGATTATCTGGGTCATGAAGATCTTTTTTTGTACAGTTCTTCCATGTACTCTTGCCACCTCTTCTTAATATCTTCTGCTTCTGTTAGGTCCATACCATTTCTGTCCTTTATCGAGCCCATCTTTGCATGAAATGTTCCCTTGGTATCTCTAATTTTCTTGAAGAGATCTCTAGTCTTTCCCATTCTGTTGTTTCCCTCTATTTCTCTGCATTGATCACTGAGGATAGCTTTCTTATCTCTTCTTGCTTTTCTCTGAAACTCTGCATTCAAATGGGTATATCTTTCCTTTTCCCCTTTGCTTTTGGCTTCTCTTCTTTTTACGGCTATTTGTAAGGCCTCCTCAGACAGCCATTTTGCTTTTTTGCATTTCTTTTTCTTGGGAATGGTCTTCTTCCCATTTCCTGTACAATGTTATGAACCTCCTTCCATAGTTCATCAGGCATTCTGTCTATCAGATCTTGTCCCTTAAATCTGTCTGTCACTTCCACTGTGTAATCATAAGGGATTTGATTTAGGTCATGCCTGAATGGTTTAGTGGTTTTCCCCACTTTGTTCAATTTAAGTCTGAATTTGGCAATAAGGAGTTCATGATCTGAGCCACAGTCAGCTCTTGGTCTTGCTTTTGCTGACTGTATATAGGTTCTCCATCTTTGGATACAAAGAATATAATCAATCTGATTTCGGTGCTGGCCGTCTGTTGATGTCCATGACCTGAATGTACCTTCAAAATCTAGTCCCCTGACTGCCTCTTAACCCTTTCTTTTTTTTGGTTATATTTAAAATAGCAGAGGACTTTCAATTTATTAATATGAAGTTGCTTTTTAGATTCTGTTACTACAAATTCACTCTCCTCTACCTGGAACTTTCTTTCCTCATGGTTCTAACACACCACCATCTCCTCTTCGTGCTTTATCAGAGAGTCTTTCTCTGACTTCTCGTTAAAGTCAAGTATATGTTTCTTCGGCACATTTCACTTCTGTGTTTTAATTCATGAGTGTTCTGCAGTTATTTTAATGGACTTTATTTCCCCCACTAGACTCCTTAAAGGTTAATATATATTTTCTAAATTCATCATTATTGTTCTTAACATAGTAATTGACCCAGAATCAGAATAGACTATCAAAAAGGTTTTGAACGAATGAATAAGTTATTCTATTGATATTATATAAGTGATATGTTACATAAAATATATTGCTAACATTTCTAAGCATTTCATAAATATATTATGAAATTATATTTTTCTACCACCTTTTGCACATACTCTTTAAAGCTAATTCTAACATGATTAAAAGCCTAACCAAAATGCCTCACTTCAGAAATTATCCTAAACCCTGTCCAGTCTCTGGGGCTTCCCTGGTGGCTCGGTGGTAAGACTCCACCTGCAATGCCAGACATGCAGGTTCAATCCCTGTGTCTGGAACATCCCCAGGAGAAGGAAATGGCAATCTACTCCAGTATCCTGCCTGCAAAATTGCATGGACAGAGGAGCCTGGTGGGCTACACTCAGTGGGGCCTCAAAGTTGGACACAACCCAATGATGACACCACCACCACCACCCAGTCTCTACTTTTCAATGCAATCATTATTTCCTTCCTCTCACCTTGACTTCATTATCAGGATTTACATTAAAATAAGTCACAAGATCCTTCTGTTCTCTATAGTTACCTTCATGCACATCTTTATTTCTTTTTACTAAATTACTATGACAGATCTAAAGTAAGGTTTCTGTCATTGCCTAAGGTGGAGCCGTTGCTCACTCATTGTTTGTTAACTAAAAACTGAATGAGGCTAGATATAGTTGTGTGCACTCCATATTGTGTGCATGCTCCAAATGGTGAATAGGGTGCTTGGTAAATATGTGAATATAAAATGGTGAGATAAATTCATTAAATTAAATATCAAAAGTCATGAATTATTTGAAAATTCCCCAAAATCATGGTGTGATATACCTTCTTCTGTGTCTCAATGACACCAGGCCACTGCTTCCCTGTCTGCCAGATGATCTCCTGTGACACTTCACGTTTATGCCTTACTGAAGTCCAGCCCAGTCTTCTGCTGATTCTTGTCTGCCCTTAATTCAAATTAAATTACTGGTTCTGAATCAGAGACGCAGCCTTACTATTGAAAAGGTTATGTCCTTATAGATGAGGGTACAGATCCTAGCAACTTTATAACTTTCGGCAAGTTGTCAAGATGGTACAAATACCAAATGGTGGCACATACTACAAAACCGGTGCTAAATTACTATATACATACAGAACATTTGGGAACACTGCAGATAAAATATGTCCAGTAACTGGAAGATACTAGTAATTTGAGCAACAGTAGAAATTACAGTGACTGTTCACCCATGTACCACTCCTTAGTACAGTTCTTTGTCTTATGTCTATTCCCTACTCATTGCTTATGTCTGATTCCTGAGAAAGTTTTGTATTTCCTTCACAAATCCCTTCTAAAGTCCTCCAATCAATGAAAGTAATTCAACTCAGATATGTTAAAAATAATAAGTAAGATCTAGTGCAATTGTGAGTGAATGAAAAAATGGAAGCTGCTATAAATACTGAGAGGATAAGGAAAGCTGTATGAAAGGGGGAATCATGTTTAACAGGCTAAAAATCCTTAGTCAGCAGGCTTAATGACTCTGGAACCAATTTAGTTTTGCCCAATGATATTTTGACTTATAATAACCTATTTTAGCATCACCTTAGCATATCCCATGAGAATCATTGCAGAATTTACTAGAGTCAGAGAGCTAAACTGTACTGATTGGCTTCACTCCATTCAATATCTGTCAGTTGAAGGAAAAAAAAAATTCTTATGTGCACTACAGCATATGCCAAATAGAATACATGGAAAATTATCTGTAACAATACAGCAATAGTAATAAATGCAAATCCATTACATATATTGCAAATTACTTTTCAAGCCATATGAATATTACACAGTTTTCCTAATTCTCAGAATTACCACAAAAGAGCTGTTTTTCTGTATTGTGGACGTCAGGATAAATGCATCACTTTAAACTAGAGTAATGCACACAACAATATAAAATATACACTGGAGATTACTTCAGACCTAACCTTTGTTTAACATTCCTCTGAATTTCTAATTACAGTTACAAAAGATAATACTGAATACAGATGTTTGCAAAAATTCTTCCACAAACAGGCTTTGAACTGCTTGTAAGAGCAGCAGTATTTATCCTGCCAATTATGACTTATTAAGTGTTTATTCCAGAATGACTAATTAACCGATCAAAAATTTCTTCAGTTTAAGAAAGGAAAAGTTTAGCTTTCAGTGCCACAATATCTTTGAAAACTTTCAGTTAGATAGAAAAAAATTATCTCTTTAGATTTTAGTTTTCTGCTACTGTTCTGTTAAAATTGCAAAATTCTATCTGTGTGTTCTTTTCTCACTTATTTTTCTTTGGTTCTGCATGGTTATAAATTAATAACAAAGTCACTTTCTTAAAGTGAAGTCACTCAGTCATGCCCGACTCTTTGTGATCTCATGGACAGTAGCCTGCACCAAGCTCCTCCATCCATGGGATTTTCAAGGCAAGAGTACTGGAGTGGGTTGCCATTTCCTTCTCCAGGGAATCTTCCCAACCCAGGGATCGAACCCAGGTCTCTCACACTGTAGACAGACCCTTTACCGTCTGAGCCACCAGGGAAGTCACTTTCTTAAACATGTCATTAATTGATGCACTTAGTATTATAAATAAAGTTTGAGATTATTTAAAATATAATGGATGAGCATGGGGCTTCTGAATAGAGACTGAGCATATTTACACAAATTCTAGAATGGAAACCAAATAAAATTCACAATTAATATCTGACTCTCATTGATAAGTGTGACTCTTAATGGCTGAGAAGTAATTAGGTACAAGTGATAAAAATGTGTTGTAAGTGACCACATTATTACTTTTCCACAAAAAGAACTGAATCTTGTATTGTCATTATTTGTAAAGGAGTGTGGTCATGGAGAGAAAATTTAACAATTTCTCTTTGGGGTTTGAATCTAGACTTCATGTCTTTGGGGGATTTTATGTGAAAAGGCTATCCATATTCATTTAATTTGGTCTGTGAACAAAATTGATTGGTCTGCTCTATATCTCAAGAGGGCCCCCCAAAACATTATGGTGGTGGACTTTCAGCCACCAACATGATTTTCTATGTTGGTTTGCTACTCTACATATGCTCTGTTTCTATGTTCCTTCATGTTTCTGCTCACTAAAGAAAGAAAACTGTTTAAGAGTTTTTATGGGTTTTTGTTTTTTGTTTTTTTCAAAAATATAGAGTTTTCTGAAAAACATCAATTAGATTTGATCAGATTTGATGTCAAAAGTCAACTTAACTTTGACTTAAAGAGGACTCTTATTAATTTGCTAACATCCATCTGGAGCTCAGCTGATAAAGAATTCACCTGCAATGCAGGAGACCCCAGTTCAATTCCTGGGTCGGGAAGATCTGCTGGAGGAGGGATAGACTACCAACTCCTTTCTTTGGCTTCCCAAGTGGGAGACCTGGGTTTGATCCCTGAGTTGAGAAGATCCCCTGGAGAAGGGAAAGTCTACCCATGCCAATATTCTAGCCTGGAGAATTTAATACAGTCTATATACTGTATATGTATACTGTCCATATACTATAGAGTCTATGGGGTCGCAAAGAGTTGGACACGACTGAACGACTTTCACTTTAACCTGTCAACATCATATTTGTTTCTGAAGTCTCAGGGAGTACATCAGAAAGCTATAATAATCTTAATGGCACAAATAAATTATTTTTATCGGTTTAAGGAATATCTGAAAAGCCTCAATTATTCTGCTTAATATTCAGTTCAATTATGTAATACCAGAAAAGTATTCTGCAAAGAATTTAAAAAATTAGATAGGCAAGGATAAAAAGTTTTTTAGGCTTTCTAGGTTCAGGAAGGGAGAGAATAATTTAGTGCAATACAACAGCTATTTGATACTTCAGGGTGAAAAGATAGCTGCCCCCAGAAGGTTTTAAAGAACTCATTAGAAAGCAAATGTGACTGGTGATGCTTTCTTATTATTAGGTACAATAGTTGAAGAAAATCACCTGTAGAAAAGAACAAAACCTCCATCAGTGTCTGGATCTAGCCTTTAGATTACCTAAAAACACAAAACTACCCATGCATGCTTTTATGTTTTCGAAATTGCAGCAATATATATGAAACTCTGCTTTGCTAAATAGTATCTGGGATGCAGAGTTAGATAGCATCACTGTAATAACTAAGAGAAAAAATTATACCTTATCCCTACAATGTTTTAAAATAGACTCTTAAGTCTCAGAATTGTGAGGCAATCCTATAATTTTACCTAGCATTTAAGAAGTAAATATATTTATAAAAAAGAAGAAAGTAATACTTTTATAATAGGGAAATAACAGAAGATTTAAACTGATGGCATCTGATTCCCTCGAACCTTGAAATTCAAAGTGTGGTTGGAACCAGCAGCATCAACTCTACTTAGGGCAAGATTAAAAATACAGATTGCCAAGAAACACTCCTTTAGATAGACATTAAGCATACTGAGAAAGCAGAGTTTAATAAAATGGAAGAGCCTGAGGGAGGTAGCAGAAAATAATTTAACATATCTGATCTTGACATTTACATCATTTTTTTTTCTTTTTCTTTCTTTTCTTTTTAAAATATTTATTGGAGTGTAGTTTATTTACAATGTTGTGTTAATTTTAGGTGTATGACAAAGTGAATCAGTTATACATACACAAATATCCATTCTTTTTTAGATTTGTTTCCCATATAGGTCATTACAGAGTATTGAGTAGAGTTCCCTGTGCTCTGTGATAGGTCTGTGTTAGTTACCTATGTTATACCTAGTAGTGTGAATATGTCATTCTCAGTCTCCCGATTTATCACTCCCACCTTCTTACCCACCGGTAACCATTAATTTGTTTTCTACATCTGTGACTGTATTTCTGTTCTGTAAATAAGTTCATTTGTATTTTTTTTTGATTCCACATTTAAGCAGTATCATATATATGTCTTTCTCTGACTTACTTCATCCACTCTGACAATATCTAGATTCAGCCATGTTGATGCAGATGACATTATTTTATTTTTTATGGCTGAGTAATATTCCACTGTACGTATATAGCACAATTTCTTTATCCACTCCTCTGTCATTCACTCCTCTCTGATAACCATTCATATTTGAAATCATCATAAATTATATAACTGAAAATCACCTATGTTTTTACTTAGCTCAATTATTTCACTGTATATATGCCAGAACTATAGCCACAGAGAGTGTAATAGCTTCAGTAACATGGAAACGGTTTATGGGACTAAAATCCAGCAGAGGATGCATATTCAGTGACTATTCTCCCTTTGTCCACTTACTTCCCTTCACTTCCTTTTATTTTCTTGCTTTATTTATATTCTTTCCTTATGTGGTGGGGGAGAATTTTTGTTAGGTAAAATATAGAGAGTCAAAAAGATGCAAATTGCTCTAGGAAAAGTGGATATATTAATACAAGCATACATGAGAACTAAAATATGCCATCAAAGGTTTATAAAATGATTTAATGGAAGTTTACATTTTATATTCACCACCATCCAACTCAATCTATTGCTCTGGGATTTATAATAACCAAATACACTGTATATCTTTTCTTTTCATTCTTCCTTACTCCCTTCTGCTTCCTTTCCTCTTTCTCCCATTTCCCCTCCTCCCCACTACACCTCTTTCTTCCCCTTCTCCTGTTTTTCATCCTCCTCCTCTTTGCTGTTTAAAGAAAAGATGAGCCAAGGCAGTATCCCTGTCAGATCATTTCTATTATCACCAAAAACAAAGTGTATTTCAAGAAATCAGTATGTATACAGACATTCTATTAGGGTAGTAATTAGTGACAATGGACTTCAGCTATATTAAAAGACTTCCTGATTAGCAATAAAGAACATGACTTCACAGGCATTTTAATGGCAGCATCAGTACTTTACAATGTCAAGTCACCTTGTTAAGGAAGAATAGCTAATTACAATGCAAATAAGTTACCTCTTACACATTTAGAATGCTTGTATCTCATGTAATATTTTTGTCCTAAAATCCAAAAAAAATAATATGAATGCCATTTAGCTTTCTACTGATGAATCACTTTGGATTAAGTAAAGTATAGGACAGAAAGCAATCTTAGAAAGTAGATACAAGCATATTCTTTTCTGTCTTTTCTGAAATCAAGGACTGTTGCAAATGAGCATGTTGAATAGCATATGTTAATTCTGTCTTGGAATACCATAAAGAACTATAGTACACTATAGGTACTGGCTTCAGATGACGTTAGCAACTAGTTCCAGCTTCCCTCCTTACTATATAATGGGCGTTGTGAACATTGATTTCAATGTTCTATTTTCAGGATTAAGTAAGAAAATGAATTTAAAACTGCTTACAGATTTGTCATTAAAAATATTTATCTTGCTGTTTTCTCTCTACTAAGAGTAACATTTTTCCCCAGTAGTGGATATTTTCAGAACATATAAAAGCTAATATAACTTTGTTGAAATTGTTTTGAATGCAAACATCATAAAAGACAATCATTATAAAATTTCATGTCTGAGACTAATAAAGATTAATATTGAGTTTCACTTAATAAAGACCTCCCAAAGCAGCCCCCCTCAAAAAAAAAGAAACAACTCATGTTAACAAACTAGAAAAGCCAACAGTGCTGTGACACTGAGCAAGGATTTTACCCGCAAAAGTCTGACTCTAGAGGGCATGTTACCTATAAAATGTGTGTGCTCAGCTTACTGGCTTTAAATCGTAAAGAAAAGAAGAGACAAGAAGGGAAGGGAAGACAAGAGAGAAAAGAAGGAAGTGGAAGGGAAGGGTCAGAGGAGGAGAGAGAAGAGGAAAAAAATCGGGAAGAGACAAGGGAGTACAGAAGCAGCATATTTTAAAAGGCTTGTTAAACCATGATTTATAGAGTTTTTAGAACCTATTGAAATTTTAGTCTGCTATTGCTCATTGAAAATATTGAAGGAAACAGGTTTTTTTTTCATCCCAGAACTCATTCATTTTTGACTATGCTGCATACAAACTTTGGCCCTTTTATAAAGAAATGTTGGAAAGAAAGATATTCATGTTATTTTCATTTTTCATTAAGTTTGAACCATAGCCTTAAATGGAAAATGCACACTTGTGTTTTATAGTAAAACAGGTTAAATTAACAAGTTCTGAAAGGTTAATATGGTACACCAAAAAACTGGTCTTATAATTTATAACAAAGTATCTGCTTTACAATTTTGCCTCTCAAGATTCAATTAAAATGAAGTTATCAAGCAAGTAAATAATATTATTGATGCTCATTAGAAAATTAAAGAAATCACGTAATTGTATTTACTTGCAGTTAAAATCTGGAGAAGGCCATGGCAACCCACTCCAGTACTCTTGCCTGGAAAATCTCATGGATGGAGGAGCCCGGTGGGCTGCAGTCCATGGGGTCGCAAAGAGTCGAACATGACTGGGCGACTTCACTTTCACTTTTCACTTTTATGCATTGGAGAAGGAAATGGCAACCCACTCCAGTGTTCTTGCCTGGAGAATCCCAGGGACAGTGGAGCCTGGTGGGCTGCCATCTATGGGGTCGCACAGAGTCAGACACGACTGAAGCAACTTAGCAGCAGCAGCAGCAGCAATTAAAATATTCATAATGTTGGTATGACTGTATGGCGTGACTGACTCCAGTGGATATGAGTTTGAGCAAACTCTGGGAGAGAGTGAATGACAGGGAAGCCTGATGTGCTGCAGTCTATGGGGTCACAAAGAGTTGGACATGACTTAACAACTAAACAACACCAATGTTGGTATGAAATAGAAGAAATTAATCCTCACCTATAATAAACTAGTGAATTATAATAGTGAGACATGAGACATCAATTTATGTTAGAAAATTGACATTAAAATAAAAAAGCAAAAAAGAATATTCAATATGATATCAGCTTTAGAAGATTGTGCTGGGAGCCAAGTACATTTGTTATAGTGGGAAAAATTTGAGATTAAGATATATAGTAATTCTGATGAAGTGAAAGCAGAAAAAAAGAAGTTACAGTTTTTTAAAAGCTTGTAAAATACAACTTGTCAACATCCAGACTCTAACATTAATTTTTATGATCTTCATTAATTATTAAAATCAACCATAATATATTTAATTCAGTATTGATAATGGAAGAGGTATCCAATTTTAGTCCAGAATAGAAAAGTATTACTGTGACTCCTATGTCTATTGAAAAATCAGAGCTTTGTTAGCAGTTTGAAACTCTTGCTGAGTGCTGTGCTAAGATTAGTAGAAACCAAGGTCACTGTTACAGCCTGTGAAGTTAACTAAACAACAAGAAAAATAGCAAATATATTAAACACTGATGAGTTTTAAAGTTCTCTCTGAAGACAGTACTCTGCCTCTTTTAAATATGTATCATATTTTAATTTTTAAAAATAACATGTTGCATTTTATCAAATATATATGGTAATTTGCTTTGAGAAACATTTGCATATTAAACATGAATAAAATATGTAACAAAAATGAATGTCACCTATAGCAAAATATATGCAAAATTCTGCCATAAAGCTAGCAGCAGGAATTCTCTAAATGGATAAAGATAAATCACATTCAATAAATTATAAATAAGAAAAAAAAAGGCATACTGAAATTTTCCTTGAGGCTCATGACCTCAGCATCTAAGGATAATTATTTTAAATACAAAAATCTCTTTTCCTGATATCTCTGATGGATTGTTGCTGACAACTCTTCTACTTCCTAATATAATTTTTGTGAAGATTGAAACACCAAGTACACTATGGTATGATTGTGCTGCATAAATTCACTGTGCAGAATGGTGAAAACAAAGAATCATATTAGAGGGAACAGGTTTCTTTTACCTAGCTTTTTAAAATATGTTGAATATATATGTCAATATATAAATATATCAATTCAGTAAACATTATGTCAGTCATCAGAAATGACTTGAGAAATGTAGCATCACATTCTTATTTCCTTAGAATTTGTTGGTAAATATACAGATGAGCACTATTTTTATTTTTTAGTAATCTGTATCACTAAGAAGTATTTCTAACCTTATGGTAGGGAGTCTGAATAGTCAATAATGGAAGCAAAAAAATTTGATG
Organism: Bos grunniens; assembly: GCF_055505025.1. Taxonomy (NCBI): domain Eukaryota; kingdom Metazoa; phylum Chordata; class Mammalia; order Artiodactyla; family Bovidae; genus Bos; species Bos grunniens. The sequence goes on along the minus strand of NC_141170.1, from coordinate 108,550,007 downwards.
CAATAATTGAAAAATATGTATCTTAGTAAAAATAGAATGGTGAGGGTAAAAGTTCAGCATTCCATATCAGCAAGCACAAAATTAATTCTGTCTTTATGGATCTCATGTCTTAGAAATGAAGTCTATGGGCTCTTGTTTCAGCATGTCTGAATTTGATCCTGATTCTCGATTTACAGGTTTTATAATTCTGGGAGCATTATTTGACTCTTATGCTGCATTTTCATTATTTGTAAGATAGAGATTAACAACAATAACATTAAACATATTTATTGTGAATATTACTTCACATCTTGTAAATTCATACATATAAATATTAGTTTATGTATGTTTAATACATTAGTTAATGCTATGATCTGAATGTTTGTTCATAAAGACTCATATGTTAAAACCCAATTCCCAATGTTATGGTATTAGGAGGTAAGTCAGTTTGGAAGCAGTTAAGTCATGGGAACAGAGCCCTTATGAATGAGAGTAATGTTTTTAATAAAAGAGACCTGAGAGCTGTCTTGCTCCTTCCACCATGTGAAGTTACAGCTAGAAAGTGCCCTCCACGAGGAAGTGAACTCTGCTGAGGCACAGAATCTGCCAGTGCTTTGATCTTGGACTTAGCAGCCTCTCAGAACTGTGAAGAAATTAGGGGGAGGGAGTGAATGTTTCAGTCCTCTATTCCTGGTTGGCTGTCATGGTAACCCGGCCCTGTCCTTAGATGTTTTCCAAAGTCAGCTCATTCACACAACAAAGGATACCTTTGTTGCTATCATCACTTAGGAAACTGCAAGTGTTTTAGTTCTGTTGCAAACTAGGAAGAGCAAATATATATTTCTTATTATAAACCACTTTATCACTGAAGTGCAATGTGAAATACAGGCAGTTAGAAGATCTTGTAGGTTTATACTTTAAAATAGTCTTCAAATGTAGAAAAGCATGAAACCTAACGTGGAGAGTTTTAATGAGAAAAATTATCTAATACAAAATCCCTCTGGGTTCTATAATAAGTATATGTTAAAAGAGGACCGAATGTAGCAGGGGGTTGAGTTAATAGGCTATTAATAATTCAAATTAAAAAATAAGAGTCTTGAATGATAGTGATTATAGTTAAGATGGAAGGAGGAGAACACAATAGGCATTTATTCTAAGGTTGAGTCTAAAAGCTTTTTGAAGAATTAAGAGTGGAAGAGAAGGAATGAGTAGAATCAAGGTATCTCTTAGGCTTTCAGAGTGAGCAGCTGAGGGAGAGTAGTACAGTTGCTGGGAGAAGGCAATGGCACCCCACTCCAGTACTCTTGCCTGGCAAATCCCATGGATGGAGGAGCCTGGTAGGCTGCAGTCCATGGGGTCTCTAGGAGTCAGACACAACTGAGCGACTTCACTTTCACTTTTCACTTTCATGGATCGGAGAAGGAAATGGCAACCCACTCCAGTGTTCTTGCCTGGAGAATCCCAGGGACGAGAGAGCCTGGTGGGCTGCCGTCTATGTGGTCGCACAGAGTTGGACACGACTGAAGTGACTTAGCAGTAGCAGTACAGTTGCTATCTACAAACACAGGGAAGATCAAGGGGAAGCGATGTCTTGAGGAAAGTGAGGCCAAACAAGAATTCTGTTGGGGCACCTTAAGTTCAGAAGCCAGCTTGACAAACTAATGGAAATACAGCAGTTAGTAGTACATACGGTTCTGTGGTTCAAGGGAAAAGTGGGGATTGTATCTATAAATCTGCCAGTTACTCTCATATAGATGGCATTTAAGTCCAGAGCACTGTATGACATCCTTTAAGCAGAGCATGTAGATGCAGACGTGAGGCTAAGATGAAACCCAAGGGAACATTTATTTTTAAAATAATTGGAAGAATTGAGAAAATTTTCTAAGAGAAGAATGAAGAGATTTGAATAAGAATTATCAAATCAAACTAGAAAACAAATAAGATATGAAATCTTTGTAAATGAAAAAACTACTTACTAGTAAAAATATACAAACAGATGAAATTTACATTATAATTCTATTCTGTTAAATGTTTGCCAGGCAATTATCTAGACTCTTAATAAATGTTGACTCTTTGAAACCTCATAGCAACTTTTTTTAGACATTTGACAATAAGGCAGATGGTCATAGAAAGATTCAATATAGTGCCAAAGATGATGCCAGTTAAGTGCCAGTCATTTGATTTGAAACAGAGTTAATCCCACAGTGAATATCAGTTACTTAAATCAATTAGGAAAAAAATTTTAATGTATATACTCAGTCGTGTCCGACTCTTTGTGACCCCATGCACTATAGCCCACTAGGCTACTCTGTCCATGGGATTTATCAGGCAAAAATACTGGAGTGGTTGCCATTTTCCTCCTCCAGGTGGTCTTCCTGACCCAAGGATTGAAACCCCATTTCCTGTGTCTCCTGCACTGCAGGTGGACTCCTTACCTGCTCAGCCATCAGTGTAGCCCATATATGATTTAAGCTAAATTAAAGCAACAAACGGAAGTGGTACTAGTGGTAAAGAACCTGCCTGCCAGTCCAGGAGACATAAGAGATGCTGGCTTGATCCCTGAATTGTGAAGATCCCCTGGAGGAATAAATGGCAACCCATTCCAGTATTCTTGCCTGAAGAACCCCATGGACAGAAGAGCCTGGTGAGCTATAGCCCATAGGGTCACAAATAGTTAGATACACCTGAAGTGACTTAGCCCATGTGCACCCAAAGCAACAAAATTTAAAAGCATGCAGTGTATAGTTTGTGATTAAATGCAATTAAATATAAAACTAGAACATAATGCACAACACTGGTAATAGTTTGAAGTTAAAAATTGAATCAACATTTATAAATTAAAACAAACAAACAAACAAAACTCAATCCTTCTGTTATTGAACCAAACTTGGGTCTGCTTGCCCAGGCTCAGTGAAGCCAATCTACTGCCACTGAGTTGTGGTGAAGGACAAGCACAGTGTTTATTGCAAGATGTCTAACATGGGGCCAAGGAAGGGAAATGGATGGCTCATACTCAAAAGACCAGCACTCACCAATGGATTTCAGGGAAGAGTTTTTAAAGGCAAGGTGAGGGAGATAGTCACAGGGTATGTGATCAGCTCCTGTATGATTTCTGATTGGTTGATGGTGAGGTAATAGGGTGATGCCACAGAGGTTAATGTCATCAGACCTTAAGCTCCAGCTGGTCTGGGGACTGTGTGTTTCATGGTCATCATACAGTTATCTTCTTCCATCTAGTGTGGATTTTAGTACCTGTAAAACAATTCAGGAATGTGCTTCAGACACTGTTATCTGTGTCCTTTGAGGGGAACTAAAGATTTTGTGACTCTGCTATATGACTGATCTGTTGTTTAATTTGTTACCAGTTCTTTTCACCCCGCTGCTATTTTTTGTTACTACATGTTCACATTTTCCCAATCATAACTCTTGAGCCAAATTTCTGTGACTCAGAAAGGAGGCCTGGGAGACTAAAGCTTTTCTACAAACTAGATGCAAGTAGAAGACTCAGGGTGGGGGGTGGGGTCTCTCCTGGGAAGGCCCTATAGAGTCCTGTTTGGTTATACTATTAAAGAATTATTTCCTTTCTTAAGTTAAACTTTCATTAAATTTATTGTTTGTGAAGTTCCTTTCTAAATTTATAATTAACATATAATTGATGTGTTTTAGAAATATAGTAAAGTGTGATTTATTTTAGAGTAGTAAGTGATTGATTAGGCTATCTGCCACTTCATGGATTAAATTTCTAATTCCATTAATCTGACTATTAAATTGTATGTCTTCCATTAACTGTCTATGTGCACCCTATCTGAAATTTAAGACTGGATCAAATAATCATGGTAAAGAGAGGTATAGTTCTTCAAAATATTGTTTTCAGAGATCTGTAGTTCCAATGAAATAATTTCCTTGTCAAGCTATTCCATCTAACCCTCTCTAAATATTTCAAATACTTCATGACAGAATAGCTATAAAGTATCACAAATGATTCTATACAGATAGACAAACCAGAAATTCTAATCAACAGCATTCTATATAATTTCTATCCTGGATTCCAGAGGGGTTTTTTTGGCTAAAATATGTTTTGATAAGTATTAAGATTATCTTGGATGGGTAGATGGATAAGAACAGTCAAAAAATCTTCATTTCCCTATGGCAAGGTCATGTTAAATAAAATAGTTCTAGGCTTTTTTTTTTTCCTCTAAAAGTATAAATGTCATTTGTTGTTCATGTAATTTTAAGTTTTATTTTTCCCTAATGTAAACTGCTTTTTGTATCACCCAGTGAGACATTTATCTCTGCAGTGTGCTCAGTACTTCCTGGATGAGAAGTTATAGTATGTGACATTGTCGTTTAATTTAACTAAATACAACATGTATTTGAACTGTACATTAAGATGCAACAGAAGAACTGAACTAATTGTAACTTCTAGAGAAAATACACAGCAAAGTGATCCCGTTTACACCAACTACCAGACGCTCATAAGCAGACAATTTAAAAACCATGTCAAAAGTTTTTCAGTAACAAATTGTGGAAATATTGAATAGAGATAGGACACCATCTTAAAAGGTGTCATAAAATCATAAAAGTAGAATCATCGTAAAAATAGAATCAAGGATATAAAGTAGATGCTGTTTACCAGCAATGGATACAATGTAGAGTTTCTAATGTCTAGCAAAGATTGCATTCAATCATTGGGTATTTGTATGATCCTGTAGACATATTTTGTATTTCATAATGAAATACTTCAGGATCTTCAGAGTGGGTAAAGCTCTTGTAATAAATTTGTCACAATGTGATAAATCCAAACAGAGTGAACCAAGATATAAATATAAAACTTTGACGTTTTCATCTACTTTGGCTCTTAGGGAAACTTGACTGGCAGTGTCAGTTTAATGAACTATATAGTGAAGGGCTTATTTGGTTTTTCTTATGAAAAAAACACTGTAAAAAAGCAAGTTCTCTTCCCTTGTCATAATCATTTTGACATCAAAGTTTGAAATAAATTATTTATATAGTATATAATAAATTGGAACATTTAAACTTCCCTTGATTATTTTTAGTATTAAGTAAAATATCTGAGTATACACAGCTGCATCATCAACATATTTATTAGTGTATAAAAGTTATTCTTGAAGTGAATTGATCTTAAATCAAATTGAAGATTAAGGACCAAATTGCAGGTTTCCCAGTTTTATCAGGTTTGTCTTAACTAAAGCCTTGCACACTTGCTGGAATGCCAGTCCAGTGGTTAAGGACTGGCAGTCCAGTGGTTAATGGTTCATGGTTAACTCCATGCATTCACTGCAGAGGGCCTAGGTTCAATCCCTGGTAGGGGAATTAAGATGTCAAAAGCCATGCCATGTGGTAAAAAAAAAAAAAAAATCAATAAAGTCTAAATTAAAAAAGCCTTGCACACTCACTTTATGTTCATAGTTAAAGTCACTTTCCCTAAATTCTAAGACAAGTCACATAATCTCTAGAAGAGTTATGAAAATGAAATAATTCACCATGTGTTAAAGCAGTTGATTACAATTTAAGAAAACTTTAAAATATAACATTAAAGTAGAAATTTAAATTTATTCTTAATCTAAGCTACTAGAATCTTTCTCATATTTCTTTTAATATTATTCAGTGTATATATATCATAGTAGTGCTTTAACAAGTCTTTGTTGTTCAGTCTGTAAGTCATGTCCAACTCTTTGAGATCACATGGACTGCAGCAAACCAGGCTTCCCTGTCCTTCACTAGCTCCTGAGTGTGCTCAAACTCATGTCCATTGAATCGATGATGCCATCCAACCATCTCATCCTCTGTCACCCCTTTCTGCTCCTGGCCTCATTCTTTCCCAGCATCAAAGTCTTTTCCAATGAGTTGGCTCTTTGTATTCAGGTGGCCAAAGTACTGGAGCTTCAGCTTCAGCATCAGACCTTCCAGGGAATGTTGAATGTTGATTTCCTTTAGGATTGACTGATTTGATCTCCTTGTTGTCCAAGGGACTCTCAAGAGTCTTCTGTAGCACCACAGTTTGAATGCATCAGTTCTTTGGTGCTCAGCCTTCTTTATGGTCCAACTCTCACATCCATACATGTCTACTAGAAAAACCATAGCTTTGACTAGATGGATCTTTGTTGGTAAAATGTCTCAGCTTTTTAACGTGCTGTCTAGGTCGGTCATAACTTTTCTTCCATGGAGCAAGCATTTTTTAATTTCACAGCCGCAGTCACTATCTGCAGTTATTTTCAGTTCAGTTCAGTCGCTCAGTCGTGCCCGACTCTTGGTGACCCCATGGACTGCAGCATGCCAGGCCTCCCTGTCCATCACCAAGAAAATAAAGTCTGTCACTGTTTCCATTGTTTCCCCATCTATTTGACATGAATGATGAGACTGGATGCCATGGTCTTCATTTGTTGAATGTTCAGTTTTAAGCCAGCTTTTTTGCTCTCCTCTTTCACTTTCATGAAGAGGCTCTTCAGTTCCTCTTCACTTTCTGTCATAAGGATGGTGTCATCTGCATATTTGAGGTTATTGATATTTCTCCCAGCAGTCTTGATTCCAGCTTTAGCTTCATCCAGCCCAGCATTTCACATGATATTTCTACCTAAAGTTAAATAGGCACGGTGACAATATGCAGCCTTGTTCTACTCCTTTCTCAATTTTGAATCAGTCAGTTGTTCCACACAAGGTCTAACTGTAGCTTCTTGACCTGCATACAGGCTTCTCAGGAGAAAGGTAGCAAGGTATGGTATTCCTATCTCTTACAAGTTTTCCACAGTTTGCTGTGATCCACACAGTCAAAGGCTTTAGCATAATCAATGAAACATAAGTAGATGTTTTTCTCTGGAATTCCCTTGCTTTCTCTATGATCCAGTGAGTGTTGGCAATTTAATCACTTGTTTCTCTGCCTTTTCTAAACACAGCTTGTACATCTGGAAGTTCTCTAAATAAATTATATATAACATATATACATATATATGTTTATTTTACATGCATTCCTATTGGTAATTTTGAAGTATGATTTTATTATATATTATTATTTCTTAAATGGGAGTTGAGTAAAAACTAAACAGATAAAAGCACATTTTTTTTTCTATCATATCAACTGACCTTAGGTACATTTTTTTCCAGCTTTCCTTTTTGCTTCAAAGAAATATAAATTCTTAAAATTCCTTAAAATTAGTTGTCATTGGTAACTTTCTAAATATTTTACAAAAAGAGTCAAGGGAAAATTGTTTTATTATCCTGTAAAATATTCACAATACATACAAATCAAATACATATTCTTTGCATTCAATTTAAAGATAGTAAGAACAGGAATAACACTTATATCTAATTTTGCTAAACAAGCAATTTATAAATACAGATTTTTTAAATCTCAATAGTATGAATTTAGATATGACAAATTATTTTTATTGTAGTAGTAATATATATTATGGTCTCATAGTTTGATATTACATTTAAACCTCATTAGATTAAGATACTTTAATTCTGGATTTTTAAAAAATCTGAATTTGTGAAAAGTCCATCTTTTCCTTTGCTAGTTATATTAACATTTCAGAGCTTACTGTGTGAATATGACTATGGTTAGCCCCTTATATGCATCAGTTTTCTGCTTCTTCTAATAACTTTAAATCTATTATCCTAAATATGTAATTCTATATAAATATATAGATATAAATCCATCTATGAATCATTTATTTATTTATACTTACACCCATTTTACAATTGGAGAAGTGAATAATCAGAAAGCTTAGATTGATTCTGATCACAGAACAATTAAATGGCACAGACCAACTCAAACTGACTCCATAGATTTTATAGTATTTTCTTCACTTATATGAAGATGCATGTATTTGAAATATATAGGTAAAAGTTACTAAATAATCATAAATAAAGAGTTGGATATATGCCATATTACATATATATAAACATTGATACACCTAACTATATACATAGATATGTAGTTAGGTATATAAATGCCACATTTACATACATATAATCCACAAGCTATTTTATCTCTTAACCAGAATTTAGGAAGTACATCAATATAGAATATTAAACAACTTAAAAGAGTTTGAATCTAATTGAAAGAATAGTGTGTGTGTGAGTTTGATACACAGAATAATTACTTCATAAATGTTAACAATAGAGTTATGGGTTGGGTAGTTTTTTAAACACAAATCTGAAATAGAAATTAAGTAATTTTACAAGTTTTGCTAGGAATAGAGCACTACCATTGAAATTAGAATATAAGTATCCCAGTTCTGTAAGGTTTGTGCAGAATAATAATTGTGAAAGTTCACAGAAGAAAACACCTTCACAGGAAATCACTCGAGTTGATTGCATTTATGACTCCTCCAGATCAATATTGTATTAGTTCTAGGGCTCAGATGCCCATAGGACTATAAGGCAGGCTATTATTCTCCTGTTAACAGCATTTCAGACATCTTCTAACTCAATCACTACTTGATGGCTTTTGCAGTACTAAGGCTAAAATATTTATGAAAGGATTCAGCTCTCCCTACAACATGTCTGTAGTCACAATCTATCATATACAGACTTATATCCAACCCAGTTTAGAGTATTGCAATATGTTTGTTGTACTAATATTTCTTAAGGATTACCCTGCCAAATCACCTAGTATAGATTTCAGAAACCAATAGTTTGGAGATGTGTGTCAAATGAGGTTTTTTTTTCCCCTTTGTTCTCTATATTCCCTGGAATCTGATATTCAGGAAAGAGTAATCTTCATTTAGATTCCTTTGATTCAAGTTGAATTTGTCTATTCACTTTTACCTTTTGTAGCTATCATTCAGTGCATTCCTAATAAGATAATAAATATAAGCCTTAAGAAAACAAAATTGGATTCAATTCTCAAGAGGGTGCTCAACTCTGAATTGTTACAGTACTCAACCACATTCTGTCTTCCTTAAATATGTATAAATGACATGGCTACTGATTATCAGGTTACTCTATCTCTTGATATATTTTTATGATAGTAGATTTAAGAATATTATACATGTATTAGTACATATGCACAAAAATTATTTTTTAGAGTTTATGTTAGTAAAGTTTTCTATAATCTTGAGCTACTCAAGTAATAGAGATAATATAGCTTTTATTATAATTATAAAAAATAACATTTGCCTTGAAGATGAAGAGTAAAGACATTGTAAATTGACTGGACTATTTAGTCCATGTAATTGGGAAGATAGTTCTTGATAATTCAGTACTTTTGAAAATTTTAAAAATGATGAATATAAAACTATATTATAAAATTCATATGTAAGCCATAGTTTACTTCTTTAATATTCTAGTCCAATTAATAAATATTGATTATTAATTATCTTCTGTCTATATATCACTTCGTATGTACTATTTCTATTCCTAAAACCAATTTGCAAATAGATATTAATTCTCTCAATTTGTAGGTTTCATTAATAATTTATATTTATGCTTAATTTTATTAGAGAGGTTTTGGATTTGTATTAAGAATAATGACTGATATGTAGAATGTTAAAGGGTTTTTGTTGCTAATAGTTGAAAAGAGATAAACTTTGGCTTTATGCCTGAGATTGAGTTTTATATATCAGTATACATTTAGAGAAGGAAATGGCAACCCACTCCAGTGTTGTTGCCTGGAGAATCCCAGGGACGGGGGAGCCTGGTGGGCTGCCATCTATGGGGTCGCACAGAGTCGGACACGACTGAAGCAACTTAGCAGCAGCTGCAGCAGCATACAGTTCTCATAATTTATTACTGACATTGATGCAGATAATATATGTGTTTATGTGTATAAACACACACACACATACACACATATATATATATATATATTATATGTATCAGACATTGATGCAGATAATATATGTGTTTATGTGTATAAACACACACACACACACACATATATATATATATATATTATATGTACAGACACGTATATTATCCAACTTCAGGGGCTGGTGATCGAAAGGGAGGCCTGGTGTGCTGCAGTCCATGGGGTCACAGTCAGACACAACTGAGCGACTGAACTAAGCTGATGTGTGTATATTCAAATGCACATATTTTAATAAATATTTGCCTTAATCACTATTAATTGTATAATATATGGGGCCTAACTGGATTAGGAAAATATACCTCAGTATATTTTAGGTGCAAAATTAGGAAGTCTAGAAACATTTAATTAGCCGCAATTCTGTCATTGTATGAGTCGTCTGTATTCTATCAGAGTTTTAATTACATTGTTTTCATATTATGATATAATAGGTAGTGTTGCAGTGTCAAAGATTATATTTGCTGTTTATTGTACTTACAGGGTAAGGAAAAAATGTTGCAAACAACGTGAGGAAGGCAGGCAAGGAAGCAGGAAGAAAATAAAGGAAGAGGTTTCAGGGGAGAGGCAGCTAGAGAGAAATAGAACAAAGTAATAGTACAAAGTCTGTATTTTGCTTTCCAAGCAAACCTCCTCATAACAGACAATAATTTCTATAACTTGAACAACTAATGTATTTGCAGCTAAATTTTTGGGGAATGTCTGTAATTTCTAGCATTGTTGTTTTAAAAGAACTTGGAAATTTATCCAGTAAACCATTATATCATATTTGGCTGAAATAAAAGTTTTGTAAAAATAGTTATCATTTAATCACCAAAATTAATGTTGTTTAGTCACCTTCTGTTTTCCAAAGAGGAACTAAAGAGTTTGGCAATATGAATTCCGACCTTTATATTCAATTGAGAATTTCTATTTTATTTTTTTGATTCTATTTTTTAATATAAATTTATTTATTTTAATTGGAGGTTAATTACTTTACAATATTGTATTGGTTTTGCCATACATCAACATGAATCCACCACAGGTATGCACATGCTCCCCATCCTGAACCCCCCTCCCTCCTCCCTCCCTGTACCATCCCTCTGGGTCATCCCAGTGCACCAGCCCCGAGCAACCATCGAACTTGGGCTGGTGATTCATTTCATATATGATATTATACATGTTTCAATGCCATTCTCCCAAATCATCCCACCCTCTCCCTCTTCCACAGAGTCCAAAAGACTGTTCTATACATCTGTGTCTCTTTTGCTGTCTCACATACAGGGTTATAGTTACCATCTTTCTAAATTCCATATATATGTGTTAGTATACTGTATTGGTGTTTTCCTTTCTGGCTTACTTCACTCTGTATAATAGGCTCCAGTTTCATCCACCTCATTAGAACTGATTCAAATGTATTATTTTTAATGGCTGAGTAACACTCCATTGTGTATATGTATCACAGCTTTCTTATCCAGAGAATTTCTATTTTAAATGTCATATCGCATTGTTATTATCTTGTTTTTAACAAAATTAGATCAATGATGAATAGAAATTTTCTTAAACTATGCAGCATTCCACCATTATTGCTTATGTAAATTAATTTGAAAACTATTAACCCAGTTGTTCAGTGAAAAATATTGTAATCTTTCCTCAACTTATTCATACTGCTTATCCAGTCCATCATTAAATACTATTATAACCATCTTCAGAATATATCTCAAATGTAAATACAACTCTCAATTTCTATTTTTTATTACATCCTTAGTCCAAGATTATATGTTCTTTTTCAAGGTGATATGGAGTCACCTCCTAATTGGCCTTCCAGATAATATTATTTTCTTAAAAAATAATTATTTTATTGAAGTATAGTTGATTTACAATGTTGTGTTAATTTCTATTATACAGTAAAGTGATTCAGTTATATATGTGTGTATATGTGTATTCTTTTTCATATTCTTTTCCATTATGATTTATCACAGAATATTGAATATAGTTCCCTGTGCTATATAGTAGGATGTTATTGTTATCCATCTGTACATAATAGTTTACATCTACTAATTCCCTGGGGCTTCCCAGGGGACTTAGTGGTAAATAATCCACCTGCCAGTACAGGAGATGCAGGAGATAAAGGTTGATCCCTGGGTTGGGAAGAACCTGTAGAAGGAAATGGCAACCCACTCCGGTATTCTTGCCTGGAAAATTCGGACAGTGGAGCCTGAAGCGTTGTCGTCCATGGGGTCGCAAAGAGTCAGACACAACTGAGCGTTTTAAGCACACAATCATGCACTAATCTCACACTTCTAATCCACTCCTGCTCTGGCTTCCTCAGTCTTGGCAACTTCAAGTCTGTTCTCTATGTTTCCAAGTCTGTTGCATAAGCCAAGTCTGTTTGATTAAGTTCATTTGTGTCATATTTTCGATTCCACAAGTGAGAAATATATGATATCTGTCTTTCTTTTTCGGATTTACTTAGTGTGCTAATAATCTCTAGGTCCATTCATGTTGCTACAGATGGCATTATTTCATTTGTATGGCTGAATGGCTTTCCACTGTATATATGTACCACATCTTCTTATGCATTCATCTGTCAGTGAATATTTAGGTTGTTTTCATTTCTTGGCTATTGTGAATAGTGCTGCTGTGAACTTAGTGGTGCAAGTCAGATCATATTCTTGACTCTGCCATACATATCTTTTTTTTGTTTGTTTTTCTTTCTCATCACAAGGAAACTTTTTTCTTTCATTTCTTATCTATATGAGATGAAGGATATTCACTAAACTTACTGTAGTAGTGATTTCATGATGTGTATAAGTCAAGTCACTGTGCTGTACACCTTAAACTTATACAGTGCTATATGCCAATTATATCTCAATAAAAATAGAAGAAAATTATGTGTATACTTGAATTTACTTTGTATTATCCATGAATAATATGAAACATATGTGAATTGTGAAAGAAAACAATGAAAAGAACATCCAGCATTCTAACACTCAAAGAAAGTTGTACTTAACACTTCTGCATCTATCTCTTTTTCCCCACTATGTATCAAACCAGTACCTTTCCTTGAAATAGCTTCTCTAAAACTTTTTTACATGTAGTTTTATATACTTTTATCAAAAGTATATATATATATGTTTTAAAAATTATATATATATATATATATATGTTTTAAAAATTAATGTTTATTAACTTTATCCTCAATGTATGTGTGAGGTATTCTGGATCAGAGACATATTTCTTATTGTGTGTGTCCATGTGTGTGTTAGTCGCTCAGTCGTGTCTGACTCTTTGCAACCCTATAGACTGTAGCCCACCAGGCTCCTCTGTCCATGGAATTCTCCAGGCAAGATTACTGGAGTGGGTTCCCATGCCCTCTTCTAGGGAATCTTCCCCACCTATGGGTCAAACCCAGGTCTCCCTCATTGCAGGCAGATTTTTCTGTCTGAGCCATCAGGAAAGCCATTGGAACAATGTGGTGAAAGCCAGATGGAAAAATACCCTCTGTGAGTAGCATGAAAATCCATAAGTGAGGGGAGAAAAATAGATAATCTCTGCTTACATAGAGGAAGAAAAGGCAGGAGAAAAATCTTTGTGTCATGATGAAGGTATAGAAAGACTTCTGGGTTCTCACTGAAACCTTTTGAAATGAAATATACCTCTCAAAGTCAGTAAACTCTAGTGTCATTGGCTTTTACAGGCTTTTAGAGATGTTTTCAAAGTTTCAAGCGTCATTTTCCCTGGAAATGTAAAAATGAATTTTTTTAGTCAGATGAGTTTCTCTGGATTTCTATAACTTCTATAGAGTTATAAATAACTTCCCAAGGCTCTCTATAAGACAAGGATCCCAAGTATTCAGGAAAATATATTCAGAAAACTCCACCTCTGCATTAATGCAAAAATATTTTTTCTTCAACCCACACATCCTAAATTAATCTTTCATTTTTGTTCATATTTCTATTCATTTTTGAAGAAAAATACACCCACTTGGTCCAAACATCCAAACATATAAAAAAGATACACAGTGAAAGATTCTCTCCACCCATGTCCTGCCCTTCCTTTCTTGGATTCCACCTCAATACTCCATAAATAAATTTTGTTTAGTTTCTTATATTTCCTTCCACAGTTTCTTATATAAAATTTTTCTGGCTACTGCTTCTACATAACAAATTATCCCAAATTGGTGGCTTGAAACAGCCATTTATTTTTTAAATTAAATAGTATCTATAGGTCATCAGTTCTCTTAGGGCACAGCAAGGATTGTCTGTACATGACATCAGCATTTTAAACCCAGACACAACTTAAAGGCTGGTAATCCTGTAGCTGGCTCCTGGCATCCATGAAGACTCATTGAGTCAAAAAGTGTGCCCCTTGGCTCAAATGACTCAACGGTGCATCAGAGCACATGTACATGGCCCCTCCACTTAGCTCGAGTTTCACATAATGTATTCAAGGTTGTTGGAGTTGTTAGGAAGTATCTCAGGACTCCAAGTGCAAACATTCAGTGGGTAAAGTTATATGCAATATTTCTTATGACCTAGCCTCAACAGTCGGAGAAGGCAATGGCACCCCACTCCAGTACTTTTGCCTAGAAAATCCGATGGACGGAGGAGCCTGGTAGGCTGCAGTCTATGGGGTCGCTAGAGTCGGACACGACTGAGCGACTTCACTTTCACTTTTCACTTTCATGCATTGGAGAAGGAAATGGCAACCCACTCCAGTGTTCTTGCCTGGAGAATCCCAGGGACGGGAAGCCTGGTGGGCTGCCGTCTATGGGGTCGCAGAGAGTCGGACACGACTGAAGCGACGCAGCAGCAGCAGCAGCCTCAATAGTTATGCATAAAGCCTAGTGCGAAGTGAAAATAGAGACCTAGTTTTTTCAATGATTACTAGGAGTTTCAAGACCCTGATGGTAGAGTGTTAAACTGAACATGAGACCATTATAAGCATAGGGTTCTGTGTGACTGACAGATTGCATGTCCATGAAGCTGGCCCTTGGTAATAATATAGCATCACTTTTGACACATTCTATTTCATTAACAGCTCTGAGCAGATTGAACAAGTGAGTCACAATCTTACAGATTTAAAGGGTGATGCATGCATATCTTCCCTGGTGGCTTAGATGGTAAAGTGTCTGCCTACAATGCAGGAGACCCGGGTTCAATCCCTGAGTCTGGAAGATCTACTGGAGAAGGAAATGTCAATCCCCTCCAGTATTCTTGCCTGGAAAATCCCAAGGACAGAGGAGCCTGGTGGACTACAGTCCATGGGGTCACAAAGAGTCGGACACGACTGAGTGACTTTGCTTTTACTTTTCACATGCATCTCATCTCTTGATGAAGGATTGCTGAAGAATCTGAGACGGTCTGTAAAAACTATTATACTATATAAAGAAATACATTTATCCGTATTAACTCTGCCATTTTTCCACAAAATATGATGTTATATATAAAATTATACACGTTGCTCATTTAACCTAATGATGTATCTTATCTTGCATATCATCTAATTTTGTTTTGTCATTTTTTATTTGACTGGATAATAGTACATTAAATAAACTATACCATGATTTAAACAATCCCTTACTTGAGGTATATATGCATTCTTCCAAACCTCTGGTTAGAAAAAATCCATGTTGTAAGAGCTAAGCCTAATGCATTTTTCTTAACATTTATATTAGTTTGAAAGATCTCCACAACTGGGAATCCAGATCAAATGGTAAATGCATTTGGGAATACATATCAAATGATAAATGCATGTATAATTTTATTCAACTGAGTAAAAATTATATATGCATATATAATATGGACAAAATAATATGGCTATTCATGGTGGTTGTTTCACTCTATACACCTATTGTTGATATTTGAAAGCACTTATTTTCCCATTGTATTTTATTGCATCTTTACTTTCCATGTTTATTACCAACATGAATTTCACCAATACTGTAGGCAAATAGTTGTTTCTTAGTGTGGTTTCAATTTGCATTTTTCTTGGTTAAGTTGAACATCTTTCATATGTTTGGCAACCATTTATATTTCCTTTTATGTTAACTGTTTCTTGATATACAGTATTTATTTTTATTGTTTATTCTTTCTTGTTGATTTAAATGATCTTCTATTTACAAGTTTAATCATTCTAACATTACTTGTATTCCCATTTCTTAAAAGTCAAAATAATTATTTATAGGAGATTGAATTAAATATGTTATGATAAATCTGTCCATGCAGCAAAGACTATGAAAGAGTAAATAGAAAAGCAAACTCTTATAATATTGTTTTAAAGTACACCCCAATGTGTATTTAGTTTAAAAAGAAAAGTGCAGAACACATTGCATTGTACATCATTATTTCTGTTCTTTTCAAAAAGTATTTTTTGTTTGCTGTTATACACATAAAAAATAAGTTTTGAGAAGATACAAAAGAGAGTAGTAACAGCAGTTAACTTTATAGGAAGATGAGATTAGATAAAGGAGGGAGAACAGACATAAAGAAGTAATAAAATGAATTTTGCTGTAAAATATTAATACCTTTGAATTTTTAAAAGGTTAATTTAAATATGTACAATAAATATGTTTATAAACTTATACAGAGTTAAAGGAAGTTACAAGTGATATAGTTTGATCTTAATTTTGTATACTTTATTTATTGCTGATATGAAGTTGTCTATTTTTTAACATTTTGAGTGTTAAAATACTAGGATAACAGCTCCATCATTACAAGAAGTCATATTTTTTGTCTTTTTCATATTGCCATTGTATTTGATACTTCATTTGAACATTTTTTAAAATGAAAATGAAATTTAACTAAAATAAAAAATTGGACAATGAAGGAGGTATTTGTTGGTAATTTTTTAACTTAAATTTGTTTTGATTATATTTGTGATTATAAATTATTGCATGATGAAAATAATCATTAACTGTGTTGTTTAACTTTCTTTTTTCATGGTCTTTGTCAAATGAATAGGATGTTTCACAACTTAATTCAGTGTATATATTTATGGTTTAAAAATGAGAATTAAGCTAAGAATATGAAGATATAAATTTAAAAGACTGTAGATGCAAATTTTCAAATTTTGAGTTTTTTAATGATTATTTGAGTCATTTCATTCTTCTAATTTTCTTTCAAACCTGTTCAAACGTTAGAAAGTTTCAGTTACACTTTTCTGAAAGAATAACTACTAGGTATGTGCCATTTTCTCATAAATTACCAATTCTGTTAATCTCAATAATTATATAAGTCCATGACCTTTAGCTATCAATTCTGACAAAGGACAATGATAATATGTATCAGAGATATTTGGCATGTAATGAAAATGGTCCAATTTAATTAAAATGTAAGTTATCGTTAGAAAGAAAGGTCATACTAAGAAAATGTCATTTCAGAAGTATATTAGAAAGCACCCTTCAGTGTTTGTTCCATGTAAAATATACATTTAGTATATGATGTTTAGAGAGGAAATTGGAACTATTCACAATATATGCTTGAATATTTTTAAGTTCTTATCCTGTATTTTTTTTTCATTTTATCCACATTATATTTTAATCGGTTAAATGTTAAATCTAACACTGTTTACATTTTATCTTGGGTACTCAAATGTTTTATTAATAAGACAATTTATTTACAAATTTTAAAAGAATAAGTGCAATTTATGGAATACTGAAAATGTTTTTGAATATAAAGTTTATGCATGAGACAGAATGCTGAGGGCTGGTGCACTGGGATGACCCTGGGGATGGGATGGGAAGGGTGGTGGGAGGGGGGTTCATGATGGGGACACATGTACACCCATTGCTGATTCATGTCAATATATGGCAAAACCATCACAATACTGTAAAAGTAATTAGCCTCCAGTTAAATAAATTAATAAAAAACATAAAGTTTATGCATAATAAATACAAAATTAACATATAATTGTATAATATATATTTTTAGTAAATAAATTCAAGAAAAACATCTCATTTTTAATATGTCAGAAGCATAGAACCATCTTTGTGTATTGTCAGTATTCTTACTTAAAAGATTGATGTATCTTTTTATGGTTTATTGTGACACTCACTAGTATGTATCATGTTTTATCATATATTTTATGATGATACTTACTACTGAAGTTGTTTGAGAGTCAGGTTTTAGGCACTTAACCCCTATGAAATCAGTGTTCTGGAGTCTGTGAGTATGTAGAGAAATATATCTCCAATGATGATACAGCTTAATTATCTTGATATAGGTTAGAAATAAAAACTCTTTTTCCTTAAAATTACTCATTTTAACCAAAAAATAGGAGCTCTGTTTTTTTTTTCCCCCCAGTCATCATGCAATTCACTGAATATTCAACAATATGGAGCTAGACCAAATTACTATTTGGATTCATTGTAGATAATGCAGTTTTAACAAGGTTGTTCGATTTTACTATATGTTAAGCAGGGAAGGAAAAAAAAAGTTCAGTACTGCTTTAAATATATATTCTTCTAAATTACAGTCATCATTAGAAGGGTTTTATAGATTTACTACTTCAGACTGTGTATTTTGTTCCTTTGAAGGACAAATTTCACTCTAATACACTTTGACATTATGTCATTCTAACTGGCAAAATCAAGGGAAAAGAAATAGTTGAATCTAGAAGAATAGTTGGAAAAAAGAGTCAAATATATTTTTCTGTTAACTTTTTAAGGACGAAATTGATGATAGTGCCCATTTTCTTATTCAGTATCTCTTTTAAGACACACTGAAAAATTTTAATGTCCTGTTTCAAAGCAAGAAAAATTGCTTTCTTATTTCAAACCATATTTTTTTTCTTTCTGAAACTTATAGCTATGTTTCTTTTCTTGTAATGACTAATAGGAAATTTAGAGACAAATTTTTAGCATCATCTATAAAGTACTTATGATTTATGACATATATATTTGTGATGTGTCACATATGTTTGTCATGTCTGATATGACACATGACATATCCTCAACTTTGGTTTTACTTTGTTTAATATCTTCTGCTTTTAATTTCCTTATTAATTTATTATATACATGTGATTGTGAAATATTATAAACCATCTCATATCATCATGTCATCTTTTGTAATATGACATATTTCACTATTTAATTTCCTCTAAGTAATGGTTTATGATCAAGAAACAGAAATTCTTGGATGAGAGATATAGATTGCATTAGAGATATTAGTAATGCTTTTCTGATACATGAAGTGCATAGCAAGGGTTTATCTGTTTATAGACAGAAAATTTTTTCCTAGGCATTTTAAATAATGTAATTTTTTATTTATTTCCTGAAGCTATTTATTTATATATGTATATATGTGAAGGTTTTATTAAATTATAGCTGCTTTACAATTTTGAATTATTTTCAAATGTATAACAAACTGTATATATATATATATATATGTGTGTGTGTGTATATAGATAGAAAGATGCATATACATTTTTTCAGACTCTTTTCCAATATTATAGTTACCTGTGCTATACATCAATCATCCTGGTTTATCTATTTTATATATAGTGGTGTGTACCAGTTTATCTCATACTCCTAATTTGTCCCTTTTCCTCATGTTCCACTGTGTTAATGATATATTTACTTTCTCTGTCTGTGAGTCTTTTTCTGTTCTGTTAGTAAGTTTATTAGTATTGTTTCTTAGATTCTATGTGTAAGTGATATCATATAATATTTCTCTTCTTCTGTCTGATTACTTCATTTGGTATGATAATCTCTGGGTCTATCTATGTTATTGAAATGGCAGTATTTCATCCTTTTAATGGGAGAGTAATATTCCATTGTATATGTACACACATATACATATGTATGTATACACATGAACACACACCCCACATCTTCTTTATCCATTCATCATTAATGGACAACTTAGGTTGCTTCCATGTCTTGGTTATTATAAATAGTGCTGCTATACACATTTGGTATATGTATTGATATTTTTTCAAGTTAGTTTTCATCTTTTTTGGGTTATATGCCCAAGAATGAAATTGCTGGATCATAAAGTAACTCTATTTTTAGTTTTTGTTTTGTTTTGTTCTCCATAGTGGATGCAGCAATTTACAAACAACAGTGAGGAATATTCCTTTTTCTCCACACGTTCTCTGTTATTTTATTATTTGTAGAGGTTTTAATGATGGCCACTTTGGAGTGAAGTGACATCTCATTATAGTTTTAGTTTGTTTTTCTCTAATAATTAGCTATGATGAGCATCTTCTCATGTTCCTGTTGGCCGACTGTAGGTTTTCTTTGGAGAAATGTCTATTTAGGTCTTCTGCCCAATTTTTGACTAGACTGTTTGCTGTTTTGATATAGAATAGTATTAGCCACTTGTATATTTGAGAAATTAAGCCATTGTTGCTTGCACTGTTTGCAGATATTATCTCCCATTTGTAGCGTGCCTTTTCATTTTGTTTATGATACTTTTGCTGTGCAAAAGCTTGTAAGCTTGATTATTTTTACACTTGTTTACTTTTACTTTTATTTCTTCTTGGGAGACTTATTGAAGAAAATATTGCTATGATTTTTTTTTCAGAGAATGTTTTGCCTATGTTTTCTTTTAGTATTTTTATGGTGTTTATCTTCAATTCTTTAAGCCATTTTCAAGTTAATTTTTTACAAGGTGTGAAGGAGTATTTTCATTGATTTGTATGCAGCTCTCCAGTTTTCCCAACATCACTTGCTGAAGATATTGTCTTTCCTTCATGTATATTCCTGCCTCCTTTGTCTAAGATTAATTGAGTGTAAGTGTGGGGGTTTATTTCTGGGCTTACTATTCTGTTCCGTTGATCCATGTTTGTTTTTGTACCATTATCATGCAGGCCTAATTACTGTAGCTTTGTAGAGTTGTCTGAAGTCTGGAAAAGGTTATACATCCCAACTTGGTTCTTTTTCTTCAGGATTGCTTTGATAATCTTAGGTCCTTTGTGGTTCCACATAAACTTTAGGTTTATTTGTTCTAGTTCTGTGAAGAGTATCATAGATAATTTGATAGAGATTGTATTGCATCTGTAGATTGTTTTGGGTAGTCTAGTCATTTTAACAACATTAATTCTTCAAATCCAAGGGCATGGAATGTCTTCCAATTTCTTTGGATCATCCTCAGTTTCCTGTATAATGTTTAAATAAATGTTTTTGCATAAAATTTGGTGACTTAAAAAAAAAAAAAACTTTTGTATCTGTGTATTCAGTTCCTCAATCAAGATAGAATCTGCATGCCTCTGTTACTCAGTCCTCAACCCTCACAGTCAACTATTACTCTGTTCAAACCTGCAGGTTAGTTTTAGTGCTTCTTGATTTTATGTAAATCAAATTGCTATCTTACTTTCTTTAGTGTTTAGATTATTTTGTTAACATATTGCTTTTGATATGCATCCATGTAGTGCATATATGCTATGCTAAGTCACTTCAGTTGTGTCTGACTCTGCGACCCTATGGACTGTAGCCCACCAGGCTCCTGTGTCCATGGGATTCTCCAGGCAAGAATACTGAAATGGGTTTCCATGCCCTTCTCCAGAGAATCTTCCCCACCCAGGGATTGAACCCAGGTCACAAAGAGTCGATCACAACTGAGCAACTGAACTGAACTGAACTGATATATAGTCAATTGATTTTTTAAAAACAAGAAAATGTGTTTATATGAGAAAGCAGAAGTCTTTAACAAATGATATAGCAAATAAATAGTATTCATAAAAGAGAAATGATACTTGATACTTCATGTCACAATATGAACTGATACTATCTTAATACTGAATTATAAATGAATAAAAACATTAAAAGTTTCACTATGAAGCTTCAGGAAGAAAACACAGAATATTTTGAGGAGGTAAGCGGTAAAGATTTTGTGGATGGGACACAAAATTATAGAGGAAAATGCATACAAATTTTGCTTCATAAAACTTAAAATACTTACTAAGCAAAAGCCAGTGAAGAGAAAAGGATTTTTCTTAATTCTTTTTACCACAGGGATTAATGTAAAAAAAAAAAATCTCCAAAAGTTAGTTTGAGAAACCTCTCATGTATATATTTTATTAAGATAATTGTTTCTAAAACGTATTTTATCCCTAGGAACATAGTATTGCATATAGAGATGAGAAAGGATTTGAATTTGGGAAGCATCTAGATATTTGGGGAAAACAATGATACCAATCCTGGTTTGCCCAAGCAGAGACCTTCCTTCATCCTTGGAGAGCTTGCTAGGCAATCTCTATATTTGTTGCAAAGTGTGGACTCTGATCCCAAGAGAAACTGCTTTAGTGGCAGAATCAAGAAAGTTCTGATGACCTAGAGAAGATCAAGGACATCCTCAAATCATAGTAAAGCCAATATTAGAATTCAGATATGTTAAATATATCAGTCCAACAGTGTTACTCTATGCAAAGTAGAGTTTATTCTCCTGTGCTCAAATAAATTACAGAAGCATTAGAAAACTGTATTGGAATATTGCTTACATTTCTGTGAACAAATGGTTTATTTTAATATGGGACAGGCAGAATTAGTGAAGACATATTGGCAATTTTCATAGACATAAGACACACATACAAATGCACACTCTCACATAATTAAACATCTCTGTGAAACAACTTCTAACAGTATTATTCAGAATGTCAGGATAAATTTCTTCATATCCATCATCATTCCCTTTACTAACCTGGTACAATGGGCCATAACCTTGAGTTTGTGAATAAGATTAAAAATAAAAGGATGCAAAGGATATTGCCATTCCAGGAAAGCTGACTTCACATTCCTTATTTTTAAAAAAGTGCTTGCACATTTTCAGAGCATTAGCAAGGTGACTGAGGTTTTAAATTTTTTGTTCGTTACTGCATGTCAAGTCTATGCTAATGGCAACACAAGGGCAGACCATAATCAACCATTTAAACCCAGAGTAAAGGCATAATAATGCAAAAATTACAATCTGATCATGTACTTATTTTTCTTAGATATAATCTTTGTTTCTTAAGCCTTGTTAGGGCCTTAGAAAAGGTCAGGATTAGGAGGAAATTGGGTGAATCAGTTTATAACATGGGTAGAGAGGCTAGATATATGCCCTTAAGATAGTGCAAATACAAATTGATTCCTATCACCATGAAGTAAACTTCTCCATGATTAATAATATTTTTTGCTGTAAAATCAAATTTGTTTGATGTTATTATAGCTTTTCAAGTTTTCTTTTGATTATTATTATTGAAAATGTTTTCCCTTTATTTTAGCATATTTATTTGCTTACATTTTAAAATTAGTTTTCTTTTAGGCATCATACAGTTTGATTTAATTCAGTTAACAACACCTGACTCTAAATTGTCTAGAATATTTGCATTTACTGTGATAATTGTTTCTAATATTTAGCATTAAATCTATCATTATTATTTTCATTTTACATCATCTTCCTTTTCTGCTTTTTTCAGTATTATTAATATCATGCTAGAATGTTAACTATATATTTTGTTTTGTGTTTCTATAATTATTTATAGTTAATACCATATATCTTCAAGGGATATCGTGCCATTTCATGTGTATTTTAGGAACGTTACAATATTATCGTTTCATTATATCTCTCCTGGTTTTTGGGCAAATTTTGTTATTCATTTTACTTCTACATGTATTATAAACTAAATAATACACTGTTAATGTTTTGGTTTTCAGTTCAGTTCAGTCGTTCAGTCATGTCTGACTCTATGACCGCATGGACCGAGCAGGCCAGGCCTCCCTGTCCATCACCAACTCCCAGAGCTTAATCAAACTCATGTCCATCGAGTTGGTGATGCCATCCAACAATCTCATCCTCTGGTGTCCCCTTCTCCTCCTGCCCCCAATCCCTCCCAGCATCAGAGTGTTTTCCAATGAGCCAACTCTTCGCATGAGGTAGCCAAAGTACTGGAGTTTCAGCTTTAGCATCAGTCCTTCCAAAGAACACCTAGGACTGATCTCCTTTAGAATGGACTGGTTGGATCTCCTTGAAGTCCAAGGGACTCTCAAGAGTCGTCCCCAACACCACATTTCTAAAGCATCAATTACACAGTGCTCAGCTTTCTTTATAATCCAACTCTCACATCCATTCATGACTACTGGAAAAACCATAGCCTTGACTGGATGGACCTTTGTTGACAAAGTAATATCTTTGCTTCTTAATATGCTGTCTAGGTTGGTCATAACATTTCTTCCAAGGAGCAAGCATCTTTTAATTTCATGGCTGCAGTCACCATCTGCAGTGATTTTGGAGGCCAAGAAAATAAAGTCTGTCCCTGTTTCCACTGTTTCCCCATCTATTTACCATGAAGTGATGAGACCGGATGCTATGATCTTAGTTTTCTGAATGTTGAGTTTTAGGGCAACTTTTACACTCTCCTCTTTCACCTTCAAGTTGCCAGTCCAGGTTTGATGCATGATGCTGGATGCTTGGCGCTGGTGCACTGGGACGGCCCAGAGGGATGGTATGGTGAGGGAGGAGGGAGGAGGGTTCGGGATGGGGAACACGTGTATACCTGTGGCGGATTCATTTTGATATTTGGCAAAACTAATAAAATTATGTAAAGTTTAAAAATAAAATTAGAAAAAAAAAAAAGATGCTCTTTAGTTCTTCTTCACTTTCTGCCATAAGGCTGGTGTCATCTGCATATCTGAGGTTATTGATATTTCTCCCAGCAATGTTGATTCCAGCTTGTGCTTCATCCAATCCAGCATTTCTCATGATGTACTCTGCAAATAATTCAAATAAGCAGGGTGACAATATACAGCCTTGATGTATTCCCTTCCCTGTTTAGTATCAGACTGTTGTTCCATGTTTTGGTTTTAAACAGTCAATTATTTTTAAAGACTTTAAAAGATAAGAGAAAATTAAATGTACTCATAATGTTTACCATCTCCAGAACTCCTATTTTTTGTGTGAATGTACTGATTCTTAGGCTTCCCAGGTGACGCTAGTGGTAAAGAACCCACCTGCCAATGCAGGAGGGTATAAGAGACATGGGTTGATCTCTGGGTCAGAAAGAACCCCTACAGGAGGGCACAGCAACCCACTCCAATATTCTTGCCTGGAGAATCCCATGGACAGAGGAGCCTGGCCAACTACTGTTCATAGGGTCCACAAAGAGTAGGCCAGAATTAGTGACTGAGCATGCACACATGCCTGCACTGACTTATACCTGGTATCATTATCCTTTTGTTTGAATGACATCCTTTAACAGTGAAAACTGTACAGATTTGCTGGTCATGAATTTTTTCAGCTTTTTATGTCTAACATTTATTTCACCTTTGTTTTGAAAAGTGATTTTTTTTTGTTATTGTTGTTATAATGATTCAAGGCCAATAGCTATTTTATTTTTAAATAATTTTAAAATGCTACTCTAGTCTGTCCTGGCTTGCATTATTTATAACATAAACCATGCTACAATTCTTATTTTTGTTCCTCTGCATGTAATGTGTTTATTTCCATTTACTGCTTTACAGGTATTCTCTTTATCTTTGATTTTAAGGAACTTGATTAATGTTTACTTGAAATTTTATTCATTATCTAAGATTTGGAAATGGTCAAGATTCTTGGATCTGTGAATTTATATACTTCATTACTTTCAGGAA
Organism: Bos grunniens; assembly: GCF_055505025.1. NCBI lineage: Eukaryota > Metazoa > Chordata > Mammalia > Artiodactyla > Bovidae > Bos > Bos grunniens. The sequence goes on along the minus strand of NC_141170.1, from coordinate 108,524,652 downwards.
ATATGCAACAGTTATTTTTTCAAATATTTTCCTGTACCACCCCTTTCCAGGACTTCATTTATAACAGATTGTTTAAAGTTGTCCCACATCTCACAGCTGTTTTCATTTTTGATTTCACTGTTTGTCTCCATCTTTTTATTTCAGAAAATATAATTATTATGGCTCAGATGGTAAAGAATATGCCTGCAATGCAGGAGACCAAGCTTTGATCCCTGGGTCGGGAAGATCCATTGGAGAGGGAAATGGCAACCTACTCCAGTATTCTTGTCTGGTCTGGGAAATCCCATGGATAGAGGAACCTCATGGGCTACAGTCCATGGGGTCACAAAGAGGTGGACAAGACTGAATGACTATCACTATAATATACTCTGTCTTAAGGAAACTATTTTTTTTTCTTCTGAAGTTTCTAATCCATTGTTATTCCCACCCAGTGAATTTTTCATCTCAGATATTATATTTCTCATCTATAGAATTTGATTTGGACCTTTATATATGTATTTTCTATGTGTCTAACTAATATGTTCAATTTTTCCTGTGACATTTTGAAAGTACCAAATACATTTCATAGTCACTTATGCCCTTATTTCCTTATTCTATCATTTTTGTGCTTCTATTGATTGCTATTTTCTTAATTATAGCTCATGTTTTTCTGTTTCTATACATAATATACTAGCTTTTATTTGGAACCAGACATTGTGAGTTTTACTTTGTTCTGTGGGCAAGGTTTACATTATACTTGAAAAACATTTGACCCATCTGGATCTTGTTTTATGTTTTGATGTGTGCAACCAAAGCAACTGTTAGTGTAGGGCTCATTTTGTAACACTACTGAGGAAAAACCACCCTGGATTCTCTTGAATTATGATGTTTTCCACTGTGATTGGTTGAAGTAGAAACTATTCCTGGCTTTGCATGAGCTCCAGAAATCTCTATGCTTATTTCATGTGGTTCATTTCCCAAGCTTAATTTTGTTATATAAGTGCACTGATTCTTAGTGACTGAATGCTTCAGGTACACTTTACAGATTTCTATAGCTGGTCTCTCTCCTCTCTCTCTCTCATCCTCCTCTTCCATCCTTCCCTCCCTCCGACTCTCTGTTCTTCAGTACTTGTGAAGAACAAGTACTGACTTGTGAGTTCTAAAACTCATATCCTCCTAAGACTCTCAACTCCATCTCTTCAACTCAGGGAAATCACCATATTTCCCCCCTCCCTTTCTGAAACCTCAAAACTTTCATGGAGTTTTCAGTGTTTGCTTCATTCATTTCCCTCTCTCAGAAAGCACAGCATGGGTCATTTGATATGCAATATATGAATACTATTTTAAAATATGTTTTAGTCATTATAGATATTATTTCAGAGTTGAAGATTGTCTGTGTTATTCTGTCTTGACCAACAGCAAACATTTCTTATTTTTTTTAAGATATTCCTGAAAAATTGAGAACTTTATTTCCTGGACGGCTTTTAAGTTTACATTCACACATTAATCTGAAAGAAATGCCTTCTGTTTATCTGTGTCTATAAGCAGAGACATTACTTTGCCAACAAAGGTTCGTCTAGTCAAGGCTATGGTTTTTCCTGTGGTCATGTATGGACGTGAGAGTTGGACTGTGACGAAGGCTGAGCGCCAAAGAATTGATGCTTTTGAACTGTGGTGTTGGAGAAGACTCTTGAGAGTCCCTTGGACTGCAAGGAGATCCAACCAGTCCATTCTGAAGGAGATCAGCCCTGGGATTTCTTTGGAAGGAATGATGCTATAGCTGAAACTCCAGTACTTTGGCCACCTCATGGGAAGAGTTGACTCATTGGAAAAGACTCTGATGCTGGGAGGGATTGGGGGCAGAAGGAGAAGGGGACGACAGAGGATGAGATGGCTGGATGGCATCACTGACTCGATGGACGTGAGTCTGAGTGAACTCCGGGAGTTGGTGATGGACAGGGAGGCCTGGTGTGCTGCGATTCATGGGTTGCAAAAAGTCAGACACGACTGAGCGACTGATCTGATCTGATCTGATCTGATAAGCAATTCTCCTACATATTAACATAGTAATTTTTATAGAAGTTTAAAAACAATGATTTTTTTTAAAGGAAAGCATGTGTATAAATCAAAGCAAGGCTGTAATTTTGTTACATACCAGGATTTGTTCACTAGTAGGAAAATCATTTCTCCAATGGCAGAAATGCCTATGTATTTTTATTGTCAATACAAAACACTTATATCAGTCTTTATTTATAGTTGCAGCATTCATGAGATTCAAAACATATACACAGGGAAAATGTTTTCATGTTACAAGTGCCAACTGAAAAAAATTTATGAGTAATATTTCAACTGATACTTCCAAATAGGCTTTATAATTTTACTAGCAAATACAGTTACCCAACATGCTTGCATTTCTATTTTTTTTTTTTTTATTAGAGGCAAAATTAAGACTAAGCACTTTTTGAGGAACTATGCTTAAGAAGTTGGGAAAGGAATAAGATACTTCTACCATCTTCAGTATGAAGGTTAGTTTTCTTCAGAATAATAGAAAATGTGAAAAATAGAAGCAGCAATCCTACAATGTTGAAAAAAATACTTTTTCACCTGAGCAAGGATAATTATGGAGGAAAATCTAATGAAATAATTTTATTCAATTAAGCATTGACAGTGTTTAGAGAAGAATGTATAAGAGAGTGAAAGATCTCAAATGGGTATCAAATAGTGTCAGCTGTGTGTCTACTCTGTGTCAAATAACATGTCAACTGTATAATAATGTCTAGTCAAGCAGATTTTCATTGCCAGTTGATGAAAGCATCTTGCTTGAAAAATGAAGCTTTACTGCCTGAATATATAATGCCCATAAGGAAGTAAAAAGTCCCAGAGCAAACATTGTTTTTAGTATTTGAAACAAGATAATTTATTTCACAAACATAAAAAATGTTTTTTCAACTGCATTTGTGAACAGAGAAGGACTGACTCATCATTTGGATTGGTCAGAAACGTAGATTTCAGCCAACTTAAAAATGTAGCAAGAGATGGTTTGGCATTCCATTGACCTCTTCACATATGACACACAGTAACAAAGAAATGTCAGTGAAGGACTTCACAAATCAAGGAATGTTACCTGTGGTGTTAGCTATAACATTAAGAGCATTAGATAGAACATTAAGAACATTGCTTTGAATAATTTGAGAACTCTGTAATCAGTGTAGAAGACTTTTAATGTGTGTTTCTACACAAAGGAATCAAACTGTTAAGTAAATTAAAAAACAAATCTTACTATTAAATGTTATAAAAACTTTATTCAAACAACACTAGTTAAATATATGATTTAAATATTAAAAATAATGTAAAAAATTTCAGATATATGCAAAGTGTTTAATCATGTGTTCTGAAGCTTCAAGGAAAATGAAGCTTCAGTCATATTAAGGTGAACAGAGTGACCATGGTTTTCATAGACACATTATTTAAAAACAATATTAATCTTCAAGATATTTCCAGTTTCCAACTCAACTGCAGTTATAAAAGGATGTACTTATACTAGTTATATTTAGAACTATATTGTTCTTATTTGGATGCTATGAAAATTATGCTTTGTTGATTTTAAGCTTTCTGTACCTTTATGATATAAGACCATGGTATAGAATATATTCGGCTTCCTTGGTGAATCAGTGGCAAAGAATCCAGCTACCAATGCAGGAGACATGGGTTCAATCCCTGGGTCAGGAAGATACCCTAAGGGAGGTAATGGCAACCTGCTTCAGTATTCTTTCCTGGGAAATCCCACAGACAGAGGAACTTGGTACAGTTATAGACTTGAGCTACAGTCTATGAGGTCACAAAAGATTTGCACACAACTTAGCAACTAAACAATAAAACCAACATAGAGTATTTTGGCACACTATAGAAAAAATTGGAATAAAACTGATTTTGAAGTGAATGCAATTTAATCTAATTGCAAAAGGATTTATACTCAAGACAAAGAAGATACTTGAGATTCCTTTGAAAAGGAAGTTTTAAATTTGAAAAGATGTGTGCAGTGCATCGATATTATTCAATCTCATTAATAAATGTTAACTTTCAAAATATTTCCCATTTTTGTTATTTTTTCATAAATATTTGTAGCATAAAATATTAATATTGTAACAATTTCATATTGACTTTTTATGAATTTTTGTATTGTCTACATTTTTCCTAATCTTACTTTGTTGCTCTTCCCAGAATTCTCCATATAATAACCATAGCATTTCACCCACTGCTTATTTTCCCAGTTAATCCTATGTTCTTTGTCACTTTTCAAACAATATGGTCTGCAAGGTCTTTTTTAAACTCTGGAAGCTGGGTGTATTTCTTGGTATACTATGGGATTTCAGGGTTTCTGTGCTAATTCATTATTTTGCCATTGTATATCATAACATCAAGAATTATTTTATCACATCACTTTCAGTAAGTTCTGAGTCATCAAGAGGAATAGCATACTTTTTTTTTTTACTTAGTTTAAGTTTATGCTCTTTTTTTCTTGCCATATACAGATAAATCATGTGTTTTATTACTTTTCCATACAGCTACTTTTACTCTAATGTCCACTTATACTTCTGCTTTTAAATATTCTTATACAAAATAATTTTTAAACACATTATTTGGCTTATAAATTGGTGTATGTCTTATAAATAGACAAATTCTGTCTATTATGTGTATCAGTATAGTCATATCTGGAAAGATCCCCTGGAGGAGGGAATGCCAACCCATTCCAATATTCTTGCCTAGAGAATCCCTTGGACAGAAGAGCTTGGTAGTCTATAGTTGATAGTGTTGCAGAGTGAGATACAACTGAAGCAACATAGCATACATCAGTCTCAGTCTCAATTCAGTTGCTTAGTTCTGACAGACTATGCAACCCCATGGAATTCAGCACGCCAGGCCTCCCTGTCCATCACTAAGCTCCCTGAGCTTACCCAAACTCATGTCCATTTAGTCAGTGATGTCATCCAACCATCTCATCCTCTGTCATCCCCTTCTCCTCCTGCCCTCAATCTTTCCCAGCATCAGGGTCTTTTCAAATGAGTCAGCTCTTCACATCAGGTGGCCAAAGTATTGGAGTTTTAGCTTCAACATGAGTCCTTGCACTGAACACCCAGAACTGATCTCCTTTAGGAGGGACTGGTTGGATCTCCTTCAAGTCCAAGGGACTCTCAAGAATCTTCTCCAACACCACAGTTCAAAAGCATCAATCTTTGGTGCTCAGCTTTTGTTATACTCCAACTCTCACTTACATACATGACTGCAGGAAAAACCATAGCCATGACTAGACGGACCTTTTTTGACAAAGTTATGTCTTTGGTTTTTATAAGCTGTCTAGGTTGGTCATATCTTTCATTCCAAGGAGTAAGCATCTTTTAATTTCATGGCTACAATCACCATCTGCAGTGATTTTTGAGCCCCCAAAAATAAAGTCAGCCACTGTTTCCACTGTTTCCTTATCTATTTGACGTGAAGTGATGGGACCACATGCCATGATCTAAGTTTTCTGAATGTTGAGCATTAAGCCAACTTTTTCACTCTCCTCTTTCACTTTCATCAAGAGGTTCTTTAGTTCTTCTTCACTTTCTGCCATAAGGGTGGTGTCATCTGCATATCTGAGGTTATTGATATTTCTCCTGGCAATTTGATTCCAGCTTGTGCTTCCTCCAGCCCAGTGTTTCTCATGATGTACTCTGCATAGAAGTTAAACAAGCAGGGTGACAATATAAAGCCTTGACATACTCCGTTCCTGATTTGGAACCATTCTGTTGTTCCATGTCGAGTTCTAATTGTTGCTTCCTGACCTGCATACAGGTTTCTCAAGAGGCAGGTCAGGTGGTCTGGTATTCCTATCTCTTTCAGAATATCCCTTAGTTTATTGTGGTCCACACAGTCAAAGGCTTAGGCATAGTCAATAAAGCAATATTGATGTTTTTCTGGAACTCTTTTTTTTACAATGATCCTACAGATGTTGGCAATTTGATTTCTGGTTCCTCTGCCTTTTCTAAAACCAGCTTGAACATCTGGAAGTTCATGGTTCATGTATTGTTGAAGCCTGGCTTGGAGAATTTTGAGCATTACTAACGTGTGAGATGAGTGCAATTGTGTGGTATTTTGTGCATTCTTTGGCATTGCCTTTCTTTGGGATTGGAATGAAAACTGATCTTTTCCAGTCCTGTGGCCACTGCTGAGTTTTCCAAATTTGCTGGCATATTGAGTGCAGCACTTTCAGAGCTTCATTTTTTAAGTTTTGAAATAGCTCAACTGGAATTCTATCACCTTCACTAGCTTTGTAGTGATGCTTCCTAAAGCCCACTTGAGTTCGCATTCCAGGATGTCTGGCTCTGGGTAATTGATCACACCATTGTGATTATCTGGGTTGTGAAGATATTTTTTGAACAGTTCTTCTGTGTATTCTTGCCACTTCTTCTTAATATCTTCTGCTTCTGTTTAATCCATACCATTTTTGTCCTTTATTGAACCCATCTTTGCATGAAATGTTCCCTTGGTATCTCTAATTTTCTTGAAGAGATCTCTAGTCTTTCCCATTCTGTTGTTTTCCTCTATTTCATTGCAATGACCACAGAGGAAGGCTTTCTTATCTCTCCTTGCTATTCTTTGGAACTCTGCATTCAGATGCGTATATCTTTGCTTTTCTCCTTTGCTTATGGCTTCTCTTCTTTCCACAGCTATTTGTAAGGCCACCTCAGATGGCCATTTTGCTTTTTTGCATTTCTTTTTCTTGGGGATGGTCTTGATCCCTGTCTCCTGTACAGTGTCACAAACCTCCGCCCGTAGTTCATCAGGCACTCTGTGTATCAGATCTAGTCCCTTAAATCTATTTCTCACTTCTGCTGTATAATCATAAGTGATTTGATTTAGGTCATGCCTGAATGATCTAGTGGTTTTCCCCATTTCTTCAATTTAAGTCTGGATTTGGCAATAAAGAGTTCATGATCTGAGCCACAGTCAGCTCCCAGTCTTGTTTTTGCTGACTGTATAGAGCTTCTCCATCTTTGGCTGTAAAGAATATAATCAGTCTGATTTTGGTGTTGACCATCTGGTGATGTCCATGTGTAGAGTCTTCTCTTGTGTTTTTGGAAGAGTGTGTTTGCTATGAGCCATGCATTCTCTTGGCAAAACTATTAGCCTGTGCCCTGCTTCATTCTGTATTCCAAGGCCAAATATGTCTTTACTCCTGGTGTTTCTTGACTTCCTACTTTTGCCTTCCATTCCCCTATAATGAAAAGGACATCTTTTTGGGTGGTAGGCTTAAAAGGTCTTGTAGATCTCATAGAAATGTTCAATTTCAGCTTCTTCAGTGTTACTGGTCGGGGCATATACTTGGATTACCGTGACATTGAATGGTTTGCCTTGGAAACGAATAGAGATCATTCTGTCGTTTTTGAGATTGCATCCAAGAACTGCATTCTAGACTCTTTTGTTGACTATTATGGCTATTCCATTTCTTCTGGGATTCCTGCCCACAGTAGTAGATATAATGGTCATCTGAGTTAAATTCACCCATTCCAGTCCATCTTAGTTCACTGATTCCTAGAATATCGACTATAAATTGTTTTATTTTATCTCTCCCTTACATCATAACAAAATCTTCATTTTATTTTTTTTAATAAAGTGTATAGGAAATTTTTGGAGAAGGCAGTGGTGTCCACTTCAGTACTCTTGCCTGGAAAGTCCCATGGATGGAGGAGCCTGGTAGGCTGCAGTCCATGGGGTGGCTAAGAGTCGGACACGACTGAGCGACTTCACTTTTACTTTTCATTTTCATGCATTGGAGAAGGAAATGGCAACCCATTCCAGTGTTCTTGCCGGGAGAATCCCAAGTACAGGGGAGCCTGTGCTGTCTATGGGATTGCACAGAGTTGGACACGACTGAAGCGACTTAGCAGCAGCAGCAGCAGCATAGGAAATGTTTATCAGTGTTATAGAAATCAGTGTTATACTGCTTACCACATAGCAGGCCAGTAAATCAATAGAAGAGTTGTTATGCCAAGGCATAGTGTCTTTATTCGAAACCTAGCAGGCCTAGAAGATGGTGTACTCGTGTCCCAAAGAACCATCTTGCCTGGGTTTGGGTCTAGTTTCTTCAACAGATTAAAGAGGGGGAGATGAGGAGGTAAAGAAAAATGGCTATAAAAGTTGTTTCAAATATTCCTGGTTCTGGCCAGATTCTGGAGATGTATGTTAATTTCTTTTTTTCTGCAATCATTCACAGTTGAGCTAGGTCAATATGTTTCCTGTGAGCTAAAGGAAGGTATTTTAGCTTAGCACTCAGCCATGTGACACAGGGGGCTTCCCTGGTGGCTTAGTGGTAAAGAATCTGCCTGCCAGTGGCAGGACATACACACTTGATCCCTGAGTCAGGAAAATCCCTGGGAGGAGGAAATGGCAATCCAGTCCAGTATTCTTGCCTGGAAAATTCCATGGACAGAGGAGCCTGGCTGGTTACACTCCATGGGGTTTCAGAGTCAGACATGACTGAGCCCGGGACACAGGGTTCTGGGGGGATGGGTCTCCATGTATACTTTAGGCTACAGGCAACAAGGAACTGAGTCATTTGAAAAGACCCTGATGCTGGGAAAAATTGAAAGCAGGAGGAGACGGGGATGACACACGATGAGATGGTTGGATGGCATCACCGACTCAATGGACATGAGTTAAGCTCTGGGAGTTGGTGATGGACAGGGAGGCCTGGTGTGCTGCAGTCCAAGGGGTCTCAAAGAGTCAGACACAAGTGAGCTACTGAACTAAACTGATGGGCAACATTGCTTTAGTGATTGACTTACAACAAAAGCAATAGAAGACAAAGTATAAAGTAATAGAAACTTATAAGAAACTTAAAAGATCCATTATGGATTCAGATTTGTTCTTTCCTATTATCAGTTAATTTTTATATTATACTAATAATGCTCATGTCCAATGTACTATACCTTGTCTGACTCTTTGCAACCTCATGTACTGTAGCCCGTCAGGCTCCCCCCTCCATGGAATTTTCTAGGCAAGAGTACTAGAGTGGGTTACCATTTGTGACTCCAGGGGATCTTCCCAACCCAGGAATCGAACCTGGGTCTTCTGCATTGGCAGGCAGATTCTTTACCCCTGAACCACCTGGGGAAGCCCTTATTATATTAAGAATAGTAAAAGTTACATTAAAATTATTTTTTAGCAAAAGAGGAAACTGCCTTCATTATAATTAACAAGTGTGGAATATAGTTAGTGCATCTTACTATCAGAACATTGCCCTATTCTCCTCAAATTGATACTTTTATGGGGGGTTTCTTATCAGAGGGCCTCAAAAGAAATTATTAATAAGTGGATACCTCACCAGGTTTGTGTCTACATTCATGCTGCCTTCTAATTATTTTTATTAAGAGTAGGATTCCATTGGAAGCTTTATTTTGTTGTATTATACCATGTAAACGGTTAAAGACATACTGAAGAGAAAAAAACAAAGCTTCTTAGCCCATTTATACTGCTATAACAAAATACCGCAGACTGCGTTAGGTTATAAAAAAAAAAATTTTTTTTTCCATAGTTCTAAAGACTGTAAGTCCAAGATCTGGGTACCAGTATGATTGGGCAAGAGCCCTCTTTACGTCATAGATTAAGTACCTTGCAAGGGTCCCACCTCCAGTGCCATCATGTTGAGCATGAGGTCTGCAAAATATGGATTTGGGGGTAATAATTCAGACCATAGCAGTTCCCATTATTTCTAATAATCCTAAGCCATTTTTATGATTAAAATAACATGACAATTATTACAAAAAGTGGCTGAAGGCAGTTTGCAATTGGCACCAGCTCTAAAGGATGGTGAGGCAGTTTATAAGCCGAATCTTGTGTTACATGGTTCACTGTCACTCTGGGTTCTTTAAAATCAAAGACCAATTTAATAACTGCATGTCATTAAGCTTTATTACACTATTCTTCCTCTTCACTGGCTTTGTCCTTCTCATAAGGTATAAAATGTATAAATGCATTAATTGATAATGCTTACTTTCATTCTATATCCTAAAGTATTGTAAAGTAGTTTCATCTATATTCTTTAAAGGAAAAAAAAATAAAAGTTGTTTCTGCTTTTAATGGCAGCAGTACTTCTTAGGGTTTTTTTAAAATTTTTTTGATAGTGCTTTCTTGCTAAACCCAGACCATTATTTTTGTCTTACTCTAAATCATAGTCATTCATTGAGATATTGTTTAACATTCTAGAAGTTATTGTTCATCTGAAAAATCAAATGTGTCTTTCAGAAGGAGATCAACATATTTAGTGTTAAACAATTAGGATATGTCACCCAATTCTTTTTTTTTTTTTTTTTTTTCATTACTGTGGCTTATTTTGACAATTATTAGCATGAAGACTACCAGTACAAGATTGATTCGGAATAAAAATGAAAAACATGCTCATGTGACCGTAACCTTTCTGTAATGTTAAGTCCAGTCACAAATGTAACTCAGTGCTCACAAATATCACTTTCTTGACAATGAAGTCATTTTGATTTATCTCTACTTTTGGAGAAACTCAAAATTATGATTACAATCTTTTATTCTAGAACTTTGTCTCCCTTGTGACAAAGAACCTCTTGTCCTTTCAGTAAGTTCATCATCACATCACAGTGCTAAATAAACAAAACAGAAATGGATAAGATGTGAGTATATGAATGATTTATTAAGAGTGGAAAATTTGAAACTGCCTACTCATACTAAGAATCTTCCCAAATAAAATTTCTACAAAATGACCTTCACAACAATATGCTTTTGTAAGATACACACACACACACACATTGAAATGTCAGTAGAGTAATACACAATTATATGTTTCTGGCGTTGAAGTTGTCGTCACAGCTGGTTATTAAATGAAAAACAGGTATTAATAAATAAGACCTGATGACTAAAGTGGCATTTTACAATGCCAGTCCTATATGTACGATGGGAACTTTATATTTAATTACATGAACTGTCACTGGGAAATAAAATCATTTTTTAAATGACTTCAGTTTGAAATCATGTACAAAAACCCTATTATAACAAAACAAAACTGTGCAAAGCCAGCATAGTCATTTTAAAATCTACTGAAATAAGATATGCTCAAAGGAGAAAATTGGAAATACAAGGATTTTTATATCAATGCCATACCATATAACTAAGCAAAATTTTATCTCAAGCATAAATCTCCAAGGAGGGCAAATACTTTAAAGTGTAGGTCACAAAGCTTATAGTAAACGAGGCAAAGAAAGACAAATTGTAGGAACATCATCCATAATATTACTTTATGTTGCATGCTGAAATACGCATATAAAAACCTGTCTCTTCAGCATCCTCTTCTCTGCTTCACTGGAGGTAGAGGTTAATCCTTATCTTCAGAGAGTTCCACTCAATTCCCTCATAGCTGTCCTTGTGTCCCCATCCCCTGAGCCCCCTTGTACATGCGAGATGATACACTGGAAAACTCAGACATCTCTTCATGCCCCTAGAAGCCAACATCCTTCCCTTAAAATCTTATAAAACCAGCTTATTGTTCAAAGTCATATTGTCTTACTGATGGAAATCACTTTAATAAATGGAGAAAAACCTGCAATGAACAGTTGCTTTAATACATGTTCTACAAAAATAATTTTAAATGCAACTTACTTAAAAAGTCACCATCCTCTCCTGACACTTAGGCCCCCACAGTTCTGAGTTTTTCTCTAATGCACTGGCTGCTTCATATTAACACCCAGCTCCTCTCTGAGGTCTCCCCACCTGAGGCAATGCCCTCAAAATATGATTATTCACTCATCTTTTAAATTAAATTCCCATCCCATGCTCAATGCTGGTTATAAGGAGAAAAATCTGATAAGTCAATTTGTCAGTATTGACATCTGTTCACATAAGTACCTCATTTAGGCCAAATAGTTATGGTTGACTATCAAACACTTATAAGAGGCAATGTCTGACATATTTTGACTGTTAAGAGCTTTCACAGCATATTGTAGAGAACTTACTCCAATTACATAGAAGATCATCCTTTGTGAAACATAGATATGCTTACTAAAGTTCCTTGCAGCATTTTCCCGTGCATAGAGCAGGAAATAGTACTTAGAAAACAGTGAATGGTATGCTATTTATATTTTGGTTACTAAAATTATTATTTAATATGTGATCATGACTCTTGATTATGTGTACCCCTACCTGTTCCTAAAATTAAGAGTTATATTTAAAATGTATATACTGGAATGAGTATTGTTGTCCTCACTGCACGACAGACCAATAAATCAAGACATGAGTTGTTGACCAGGAATAATGACCTTATTTGGAAAGCTAGCAGATGGAGATAGTGGAATAGTGTACCAAAGAATCATTTTCCCTGAGTTAGGATTCTTTTATCTTAAAAATGGAGGGGACATATGATTGTTGCAGAGTTCGTGGTTCAGGCCAGATCCTGGAGGGGATGTGCTAATTCTTTGTTCTTGCAACTGTTCATTGCAACTGTCCATTTTAAGTCTAGTTAAGATGTTCCTGTAAACCTCCAACAGGACAAATATTCTCTGTTCTGCAACTTTTTTTTTTAATTTTATTTTATTTTTAAACTTTACATAATTGTATTAGTTTTGCCAAATATCAAAATGAATCCATCACAGGTATACATGTGCTCCCCATCCTGAACCCTCCTCCCTCCTCCCTCCCCATACCATCCCTCTGGGTTGTCCCAGTGCACTAGCCCAAGCAACTTTTTTTTTTTTTTTTCCAATTTTATTTTATTTTTAAACTTTACATAATTGTATTAGTTTTGCCAAATATCAAAATGAATCCGCCACAGGTATACATGTGTTCCCCATCCCGAACCCTCCTCCCTCCTCCCTCCCCATACCATCCCTCTGGGCCGTCCCAGTGCACCAGCCCCAAGCATCCAGCATCGTGCATCGAACCTGGGCTGGCAACTCGTTTCCTACATGATATTTTACATGTTTCATTGCCATTCTCCCAAATCTTCCCACCCTCTCCCTCTCCCACAGAGTCCATAAGACTGTTCTATACATCAGTGTCTCTTTTGCTGTCTCGTACACTGGGTTATTGTTACCATCTTTCTAAATTCCATATATGTGCGTTAGTATACTGTATTTATGTTTTTCCTTCTGGCTTACTTCACTCTGTATAATAGGCTCCAGTTTCATCCACCTCATTAGAACTGATTCAAATGTAATCTCTGTATGAATGGAAAAGTGTTATACCTTAAACAGTCAAGTCTGGGAGGCAGGGCCTTGAGAATGGGCTATCACATATCTTTCAGGCTGTAGGCAACAATCTTTTTAAACGTGCAGAGCCAGCATGTCTAAGCATAGGCAGCCAAGCACAAAGGTAAGAGCTAAAGGAATAGACCAGTATGGAGTCAGCGTTAATGCTCTGTTAACAATACGTTACTATTGAAATCAGTAAGATATGATGTTTCAACAGTTATACATGAGAAAAGTAAAATATGACTGAGAATATCCTATCTTGAGTTACTGGCAGAATTCTCAAAGATAAAGAAGGAAGAAATACAATTCTAGGAAGAAAAAAAAAAAAAAAACACTAAATTGTAAATGATGGGCAGAGATTTGCAAGATTTTATGTTGGAGCATTCAAACAATGAAATTCTCCTCCTCACCAACATAAACCCCTCTGTTATGATTCTCACTTGCAGGGTTTTGTGTTTAAGGGTTCCTCTGTCACTCTTCTTTTTTGGTTGATTATTTAGGTCATCTTCAATTATATCTGAGGACACAGGACATGAAAGAAGAAGCATTTATTTCTTCAGTTCCCTGGGTCATTCAACTTGAAGGCTAGTCTTCTCAGGCTTCAGTCCATAAAATAAAATACTCATCAATTTATTTGTACTTCTCTTTAACTCCAGCCACATTTGGCCTTTCTGCTCATTGTGCATAGCAGACACTGCTACCAAAGCTTTTCCCTCTCTTAATAGCTAGAATAATCTCCACCTTACCCTATTCCTATATCTCTATGATTCCACTCCATTAAATCTTCTATTCTTGACGCACATGTCTTCTTCACAGATTCCTATGTTTAGAGCCCAAATATGGTATAAAGTCATAAAAGTGTTGAACAAATGAAAAACTGAATTACTGGGGATGGAGGTGGGAGTAACCTAATAATGCACATAACTATCAAGATAAGATAGATTACCATTTGGTTTATCCTAATTTATATTGACCTTTCCACATTTGGCAAAACACATCCCTATCAATATTTTTCTCCCTTTGAGCATTTTTGCAGTAAAGTATCCACAGGTCAAATATTCCTAGTATTGCAAAATTCTTGGTATTTACTGGCAATGCCTATTCTGTTACAACCTGAGCTTTTGTGTATAGGTTCTAAGTTTCCCCAGATTTAACTGAACTGTGAGTATCAATGAGATTACAATAACACTGAAGAAAGGAAAATAATTACCAATCAACTATTTTACTCATTGTGCAAAAAAGAGACTGATAATGAACAGTTTTATCCTGAAGGCTGATCATACACTGGAGATTGATGAGGAACTGTAATGGAGGAGTATGGTTATTATGTCTTTAAAAACATTAGTCTGATAGCAGAGATTGAATTTTTATAATGTCCAAAAGATAGGAAATTGTAGAGAAGTCATGAATTAAAACAAGATGAATGGAACTAGTAAGGAAACAGAAACATATGTATTTAACAGAGAAAGTCAGATCCTATGCCTAATGAAATGTGGGAAGAGAAGAGAGAGTAGCTTTATTGACCTCTAAGAATGACTTGAGAAATGGTAAGCTATAAAATATAAATAAAGGGGAAATGGTGGTTAGGTTTTTCATTTATATTTGGATTATGTTAAATTTTTATATTAATAGTACTGAAAATGTAGGTCAGACACTCAATAGTGAGGTCTTAGCTGAAGTTACAGATTTGGAAGCATCAGGGTTGAAATGGGAAATATAGATGTGGAGTTTCAAATGAAGAATATGAAAAGAAAGCAGGAAGAACCATGAGAAATGTTTCAGCAATTGAAAGTGAACATAGAAAAATATTTAAAGATCTTTAATATAAACAGACTTTTAAGATGTTTGATGACAGAAGGAAAAGAAATAGATGAAAGTAGAAATATATACCGTGTGGGAGAGGGTACAGTGAATGAATGAACTGGTATATTAACTCTACAGATTATATATTTTATACCTTAGATGTTTCATACATTTTATTTTGTGTGAAAATATATGTATTTCAATAATAATTGCCTAATTAATCAATTACTTTTTATATTTTCACATTTATGCTATGTATCTTAGTGCCCAATGTTCATCACAGACTACAATATCTTCGGTTCAGTTCAGTTCATTTCAGTCGCTGAATCATGTCCTACTTAGTGACTGAACAACAACAATAGTATATATGTCAACTGTGTCATCGTTGTTTTAGATATCTGCTTGCAGCCATTATTTACCCATCATGGTTAAGGTCATGAGAAAACTTAGCTAAAATTATCTTTTTTATTTTGTCTTATAATAATCAAACTCATTTAGAAAAGTCATCCCATGTATGTTTCAGTTAACTTTGTACAAATTATTATTGTAATAATTATTACTGTAAGTTTAACTCTTAATTAGGATAATCTCACTAATTTATATTGGTGCTTACTACAAGGAAATGGTGAGGTATGTATATATAACTGATAACAAATTCATGACTTCCTTGCATAAGATTATAAATGTAACAAACATAAATATACATTTAAGTCTAGTCAGTAGCACTCTAGCACTCTTCATATATGAATCATGTTATATGTTTACTTTGGAAGAAGTGGCATGATCTAATATCTTATTTTGGATGTTTCACACATTGGATGTTAGATATATCATCATTCGCCAATGACTTAAAGTGAACCATATCAAAAGAATTAAAATATCAAGTCAATAAAATTGGGAAAAGAGACTACTTTGTACTACAAAAATAGTGTAATATTCTATATTCTTATTTTATTATGTTATTAATAAAATTCTTCTTGCTGTTACCTTGAAAGTCCTACTTCAAACCAGTCTTCACATACCAAATTAAAATGATTTATGCATATAGAATATTCCTCTGAATATTATGGCATTTCCATCTTTCATATATTCTACCTAGTTTTAACATTTTGGTTTCCTTTGTTTAATCTTAGCTTACCACAGGAGTTTTATCTATACTTTCTGTGATTGAAATGCTATTATATCAAATAATTTTTTACTTGGTTTTAAATTATGATTTAATCATTATCAGTTATCTAAATTGAACCCTTATCAAGGTTATTTATTATTTCTATATATATTTTATATGTAATATTTTAGCAATCAGTTATGCCTATTTTATAATTAGAGAACCTGTGTCATTTTAACTGACAACATTTGGCCAGCTTTATACAGATGCAGTATTAAGTGATAATGACCATATATTCACAAATAGATTAGCAGGTGTGCTAACATATGAAAAATGATTGTATATGAAAGTTTTCTATACAGAATGACAGTATATTAGCTTAGGTCATGGTTAGAACACTGGTTATAAATTAAATTCCAATAATTATTGGGTTTATATAGTCATATCTACTGCTATAATCAAAGAATATATGACTAGGTAAACTTTACTCATTAGAAATCAGCTTATATATGATTAGAAATTTGGGTGCTCCAAATGTAAAAAAAAAAAATTGCGGAAAATTTTTCAGCCATTTCAAGTGACTAAAGTTTATTTTGTAAGAAAAATAAAATGCCATAAAAGTTTATTTTCTATAATGACTTCTTTAAAAAATAAATTTAATACCTAATTCATTCCAAAATCATTTTGGAGCCTGTTTTACTGCTGCCTAGAGCATGTGCTTTGTCTTCCACTTGAGTAATCCAATACAAATTAAGCAATATTAATATACTACTTTGTTACATATTAGGCGTTGGGATGCAACAGTAAATTGAATTAATAAATTTTGAAGCTTGAAGGTTAGCTAAAACATTATTTTCAAAAGATGACTGTTAGGCTAAGATGTAAAATTACTGACCCAAAAAGGAAATAAGAAAAATACTTAAGAGACTCAAAAAAGTAACCCAGATACAGTTATTAATCTGAAATTCAAATTTTCATAGGAACTGACAATATGGTACAGACAATTAAAAGACGCTTACTCCTTGGAAGGAAAGTTATGATCAACCTACATAGCATATTCAAAAGCAGAGACATTACTTTGCCAACAAAGGTCCGTCTAGTCAAGGCTATGGTTTTTCCAGTGGTCATATATGGATGTGAGAGTTGGACTGCGAAGAAGGCTGAGCGCCAAAGAATTGATGCTTTTGAACTGTGGTGTTGGAGAAGACTCTTGAGAGTCCCTTGGACTGCAAGGAGATCCAACCAGTCCATTCTGAAGGAGATCAGCCCTGGGATTTCTTTGGAAGGAATGATGCTAAAGCTGAAACTCCAGTCCTTTGGCCACCTCATGCGAAGAGTTGACTTATTGGAAAAGACTCTGATGCTGGGAAGGATTGGGGGCCGGAGGAGAAGGGGACGACAGAGGATGAGATGGCTGGATGGCATCACTGACTCGATGGACGTGAGTCTGAGTGAACTCCGAGAGTTGGTGATGGAGAGGGAGGCCTGGTGTGCTGCGATTCATGGGGTCGCAAAGAGTTGGACACGACTGAGCAACTGATCTGATAGGCCACTGAATCTTACCCTGTGGATCTAAAGATATAATATTTTAGATCTTTTGAATAGAGAATCCATTTATGTTCAGAAGAGATTTTTGGCTAGGACTTCAGGTGAAGAGTGAAACAGCTGCAGGAGTAGAAGCATCACTTCAGGTTGCAAGGGTTGAAACCTGAAGCAGGTCCACTCCCCAGCCCATGAGTGGGGCCCTGTGGCCTGACTGAGTCTCAGCCACGCCCCTTAGGAGTGGCAACCATGGCAGTGTCTTCTGGCATCCTTCCTGTTAATAGGTATTAGCAGGTTTAAGACAGATGAGAGTAGAAAATTTTGAAGCTAGGGAGATTTACATCTGATGTGCCTTATTGGGCTAGATGGAGAGCTGAGTATGCTTTTTCACTGATTGTGTTCTCTTTTAACACCTCTAGATAGGGGGCAGATAGGAGGTAAATTACTTCTTTTCTCAGTGTCAGGGATCATCACAGTTTAAGGTATGTAAGAAGAATCACCAGGATAATCTATTTTAAAAAAACCGAACCCCCATCCAGGAAATTATAATTGAGCTATTTGATGTAAAGTCTGAGGGTTTGTGTTGAAACCAATGCAAAAGATCAGTGGATCTATATTTGAGAAACAATTCTGCAAAAAATAAACACACACACACTTGATTGTTGCCCTGCTAAAATGTGTCTTGGTTCAGAAGTAAGTCACAAGCTGCTGGTATTTAAATTTTAAAATCCACAACATTACTGAAAGAAAAAAATACATTATTTTGCAGATTTATTTTCATCTGGTAGAGTAGATACAATGAGTATATTATTTATAAGCCATATTGGGAAAAATTCAGTATATAAATTAGTGAAGTTGCCACAGTCACTACTACCTCTCTGATATTTCAGAGAAATAATAAAATACATAGTTCAATAAAGAAAATTTTGAGGTGAGAGACCACACCTGGGTTGTAAAAGAGTTTGACACAGCAACTAAACAACAACAACAAAAGCACACCTCAAAAATATCATAAGCTTTCAGAAGTCTTTATGCTATAGACTACCTTAGCTCATCTTCAGCAGTTTGCATATGTTCACTGATTTCTATGAAAATATCATTTTGACTTACATGGTCAAAACTTTGCATGAATGTCAACATGTGGATTAACCCAGGCATCAAACCCAGGTCTCCCGCATGTCAGGCAGATTCTTTACCATCTGAGCCACCAGAGAAGCCCACCTATAAAGATAGAAAGCTATAGTTTGAATATCTCAGAAGACCATGCAAAGCAAACCTTTTTGGAAAGGAAACTCCAGTTTAAAAAGACCTATGATTTCTCTAAGAATCTATGAAAGAAACTTTGATCAATTGTGACCAAATAGGAAATGTCTCAACAGAAGAGACAAGGAAATGAAAGACTGAAGGTCCCTGTATATTGTTAGATATAGTCACAAGGGAAAATGGAAATGTTATTCTCATGAGAGCCGAGATATGTATTATACGAACGGGACAGTTACAGTGTAAACGCATTGTAAGAGTACATGCAGATTGAGAATTAATAATAAGCTATTAGGATGGACTTGTGAGCTTGAAGAAAGCAAGATTTTATAAACTGAAAGTGCAGAACTCATTCTACAGGAACATGGAAAGGGATGATGTTACAGTTTGGTAGCTAGTGAAAAGAACTCCTCTTTTGAGAAGAGTCTCTTTTGAAACTTAGTGCAAAAAGACTTTTGCAATAGGGAGAATGCTTGGAACATTAGATCTAGAAATATTTCAAAATTAAATAGAAAAAAAAGATTTTTCCTTTGTAGGAAAGTGTAAGCAGGGCTAGCAAGAACTTTGTTATGGAGTAGGGCAAGCAGATGGAAGTGAGCAGATGGCATGATAGGGGTGTTTAACAGGAATTTATTCTCTTCTGAAGTCAGTCAGTTATTAGAATATTTTAAGGGTTTAAGGTTTTAAGCATAGAATGCTATGCTTCTTTGTGCTTGCTTAAGCTGAAGAGTGAGCCTATAATGGGGAGAAGAGCCTGACTCCAGTTGAGTCAAGTCAACTCATTGGGTCAATAATGGATAAAAGCAAGCACTTGGTCTTTACATATGCACTGTGTATGTATAGATAGATGATAAATTAAAAAGATAGAAAAATAAAAGACAGCATCTGGACAGTAAACATAGGTCTGCTTGATTGCAGGTAACTACAAAAAGTAAATTTTTATGACGCTAACTTCTTACCCTTTCTAGGTCACAGGTATCTTTGTGGTATAATGAGGCATAAAATCAGATGGTCTTGATTCTAACTACTCATTGTAGCTACTCTACCAGATGAAAATAGATCTGTTAAATAATATATATTTTTCTTTCAGTCATAGCCATCCACCCTATGACTAAATCATGAGGAACGTCACAGAATTAAGACAGCTAAAATCAGGAAAGCAGATGTGGAGGCATTAGAAAGAAGACAGAGGTGGACCCTTCATTTTGTTTGTTGTCAGGAACATTGCTGCAGGTACAATCACTTTATTCTGCAACAAGGTGTTGTTGTTGTTGTTACTCTCCAGAATAGAAATAAAATTTTAGCTTTTTTTCCCAAAGGTGGAGGGGACAAATGTCAGGAGAAGATAAAAATGAAAAATGGAAGTTAAATAGTCAATCAGTCATGTCTGACTCCTTGCGACCCATGGACTGTAGTCTCCCAGGCTCCTCTGTCCATGGACAGATTCTTTACTGTCTGAGCCCATTCTGCAGATAAATAATTTTTGCCACAACTGTCATTGGAAAATATCCTATTTGCTAAATTATATATTTCACCTTTCCTATGAGAAATTGTGTAAAAATATAATTGTTTTAGTGTTTGAAATCTGATGGTGTGAATGCAAGTAAATATTTTTTTCCATTATGTATAAGAGAGAACTAGTGGATAAAATAAATAAGACTGTTTCTAAGCTCTTATAAGAATATGTGTCTTATTAATTTTGCCAAATATCCTATCTTATACTGCATACCCTGACTTCTTTCAAGTGCATTGATATTCTAATTAGCTCTGTCGGATGATTAGGACAATTCTGTGTGAGTGCTAAAGGGCAAGGCTTAGGGCAGACTAAGGACTAAGCAGAATTGGTACAGGCAGAGAATATTTTTTTTTTGAAGAATAAAATATATGCAAGTTGCACATACAAGAACATTTTCAAACATTAGCTTGAAGCTTTTGTGATTTTGTTTCTCTCATTTGATGAAGGAAGCGATTTCCAGCAAAATCGCTTCACATCTTACTGGTAATGGATTATGATGCATATGCAAGTCCACCTACAGCCCTTTGGCCATTACTTCCATTGCATTTGATCACTGCCCAACTTTGCATTTAGTCAGCTTTCTGCCTGATTCTCAGAAAGCTCAGAATGACTTTCATCACAGTGGGTGCACAGAGGTTGCTTATAATCTGTTTAGCAAGAAGAGTTGTGCAGATGCCTTGCTCCCTCTGCCCTCAGGGTCAGGTGTCTTCCTGCGCAGCGATCTGTCTTGGACAGGAGGACTTGACGGGGAGACCGGCAGACAGTCTGTTCTGTGCCGTGCTCGAGGGCCAGCAGCAGGGTGAGTTCTGTGCTGTGCTCCCAGAGCCAGCAGCAGGGCGCTCTGCGTATGGTCCTTTTAAAGATTTAAGGATTGGGCTTTAGGTTCAGTCTGAGAGAAAGATTGATTGATTTTAGCATATTGGTGAACCCTCGCTTCAGGCTAGGAATAAAAACCTTACTTCTCAAGTCTGACGTTATTACTTTTCATTTGTTTTTATTGATTAGCTGTCAGTGATAAGATCTTGCCTCTCAAAACAAGACAGGTGCTGGTGGCAATTTTTCCTTTCTAAAAAAAAAACTATGTAGAAAACAACTTATAGAAAATAGAAATAAAGAAGATAAAAATGAAAACAAATGCACATGCCATTTTGGAAATAGTAGTTAGATATAAAATATTGATATATTACAATTTTACTGACTCAGAGATAAATTTAAGAAAAAAATTAATGAGACATACTTTTTACAGGTGAACCACACATATTTATCTAACTTAGGTGCATATATATATATATATATATATACACACACACATATGTATAAATATGTGTGTGTTTATATGTGTATGTATTCCTATTATCTCTACTCCATAGCTTGATTTTCTTAGGGAAGGAGTAGGGCATATTTAACACTTTTATTAAAAGATCATTTTTAACCAGCTGCTTCACAAATAGTCATGAAAAAAGCCAAATAATGACAATGTCTGTAAAAGAAGACAGAGCACATTTTATTTTATATTAATCATATGAGTAAAAATAAAATGAAAATATAAATTGAGAAATTAAATATACATAACTGGAAGTAATCGTATAGTATAAATATGGGAAAGAGGAAGGATTTTATTACATTAATGTATTTTTTGAAAAATGTATGTAAATATGAAATGAAAAACACTGTCCAAAAGTACACTCTACAGTGTACAAAGAATGCTATTCACAATGATTTCATTAATGAGTTCTGTTTCTTTGTATTTACAATTGCTGGGTTATCATTGCTTATTTTTATATCCAAACAGTGAAATGGAATATGGAGCATTACAAAACTTGGAGATGTGAACTGTGCCCCAAGCAACCACAAGTGATTCTGAATGTTATGAACTAACTCTCAATGGGGTTCATGTGGCAAAGCTCTGTTGTGTCTAGGACTCTATTGTTGGGAGTTCTCCAAATTAACATCCACATAGACTACAGTTTTTACTAAAGTAAAAGTAACATGAATGCACTAATTAGAAGTTCAGTTATATATTTCATCAGTATTAACTGCAGCAATTTTCTCTAATAACAAACGATATTTTTATAAGAAGAATGTTTAATCAATGATGTTAATAATACTGAAAGTCACTTAATCATGTCTGACTCTGTGACCCCATGGACTGTAGCTAGGCTCCTCTGTCCATGAAATTCTATAGGCAGAATACTAGAATGAGTAGCCATTCCCTTTTCCAGGGGATCTTCCCAACCCAGGGATTAAACCCAGGTCTCCTTCTTTGCAGGAAGATTCTTTACCATCTGAACCACCATAAGATTAGCAACACAAAATGAGTGTTTTTTGTTTTTTTTTCTAAGTCCAATGTTGAATTGATTTTATCACTGCTTATGGATTTCCCATAGATTTTTTTTCCCCCCCCACAGCTTGGACAAACCGCTTTACCTGACCCACTGTTGGTCCACCACTGGAAAGGATGCATAGTAAGTACTTCACATTGAGTGTAACAATATTTAAGTTTCAAAACACTTAAATGACATTGAAATTAAATTAATTAGAAGTATCTAAGCTGTGTTTGGCAGACATTCATTTCAACTTGCCGTAAGAAGGAATTTATTAAGATACTATGGGAAAGAAAACTTTTAAGAATCAGGAGAGTTCCAGGTAATTTAGTCTCTAGAACACGAATTATTTTTGCTATGTTTCTTTATATCCCACTTTTACATGGTATGGGAAAACCTGTAGGATCATACTGTTACTGAAAAAGCATATCAGCTGATTGTGGTGAAGGAAAGTACAGCATTTATTTTAAGGGTCAAGCAGGAAATATGGGCAGCTCACCCCACTCCAGTACTCTTGCCTGGAAAATCCCATGGACAGAGGAGCCTGGTGGGCTACAGTCCATGGGGTCGCAAAGAGTCAGACACGACTGAGTGACTTCACTTTCACTTTCATGCATTGGAGAAGGAAATGGCAACGCACTCCAGTGTTCTTGCCTGGAGAATCCCAGGGACGGCGGAGCCTGGTGGGCTGCCGTCTATGGGGTCGCACAGACTCGGACAGACTGACGCGATTTAGCAGCAGCAGCAGCAGCAGTGCTCCAAAGACCAAACTCCCCAATGTGTTTCAGAGAAGAGTTTTTAAATGCAGGGTAAAAGGAGGGGAGTCTCTGGGTGTGTGATCAGCTTATGCACAATTCTCTGATTGGTTGATGGTGACATCACTGGATGGAGTCACAGGTTAACATTATTATGTGCCAGGCAGTCTGGAAACTATGTGTTTAGGATTATCATGCAGTTAACTTCTCCTATCTGGTTCCAGTTTTATTTGTAAAACAACTGAAAACAATGAGACACTGCTATCTATGTTCTTTAGTGAGGAACTAGAGATTCCGTGACTGCTATATGGCAGATTTCCTGTTGAAATTTTTACTAGTCCTCCTATCCCAGCTGCCATGTATTTTGTTTCTAACATGTTAACATTCTTTCAGTCATTAACTCTTGAGCCAGCAATTTGTTTTTAAGCTCAGGGGAAGCCTGGGAACCTAGTTTTTCTACAAACAAAAAGCAGATGGAGGACAAGAGGAGGAGTCTGTCCTGGGAAGGCCACATAGGATTCTGCTTGTTTACGTTATTTAGAATTGACATTCTCTATTGTTGCTTTGCTGCCATTCTCTATTGTTGCTTTGCTGCCATTCTCTATTGTGACTGCTATCTTTGAGGTTACATTCCTAACTTCTGACCAAGAAATGAATGGAAACAATTCCTAATTATCTCCAATTAGAAAAACCTAGGAAAACAATATGATCAGTCTGGCTTTCTTTGAGTATCCATTTCATAACTATGAGTAGATTCAAAAAAGGAATTGAAGATCTTTGCTTGAATATTTATTTTTAAATTATAACGCATTATTATTTATATGCATATGTGTTTTCCATTAACCTTGAAACTCTTTAGAACAGTTGCAGACAACAGTTAGTGTAGGTTCACAACAGTCAAGTAGAACTCTAAGGCTAATAGGAATAGAATATTCTGTGATAACTAATAGTGAGAAGTTAGGGAGAAGAGGAAACTGGTGAGTTGCTGTATTAAACATCTGTAGCTGTATTGAACAAATGAAAAATATGGAGAAGGATATTTAAAGACATGAAATGACCTTTTGCAGTGCTCAGAGACAGATATGTTGGGTGTTGTGAATATGGGCTATAAAGTGTACAAAATGGTGTAAGAGATGTTTCCTGTCTTAGAGGCATTTGGGGAGATAAGGAAAATGTTCAATTATCTAGCAATATAAAGTTTATCTGACTGATTTTAAATGAATGTGTCCATCAAAAGGTATATTATGTTATATTATGATGATTATTATATTTTGCATAAACATTTAAAGGAAGAAAATTGATGGTATACAAGTGTGTCCAGTCACATAGAGGCAAAGGGCTTAGAGTAGGAAATAATCAATCGACAATAACTGGATCTGAATACAGAATGAGATAAGGCCCATTTTCATGTACAAAACATGGAAAATAGATGATCTTGAATAGACTACTCTCATAGGAACAACTTATTTATATTGTAAAGTAGATGAAAGAACTGGAAAGTTATGATGCAGCCACATAGAAGAGAGTCTTAGAGAATAAGGTATATGTATGGCAATGCAGAGGTAATAAGTATTTCTAACAGAACAATGGGAAAATGA
The DNA here is from genome assembly GCF_055505025.1 of Bos grunniens. NCBI lineage: Eukaryota > Metazoa > Chordata > Mammalia > Artiodactyla > Bovidae > Bos > Bos grunniens. The sequence goes on along the minus strand of NC_141170.1, from coordinate 108,499,514 downwards.
AAGCAGTTTAATTAGACTGTAGAGTTCAGGATTGTTAGAAATATAAGAAAATAAAACAAAAAAAACTGAAAATGAGAGAGTGGATGAGATTGCTACTATCTGGGTTTATAATCATGAGAGCACAGAAGAGATGAAGTGCAAAATGAATGGGAAAAGAAACCCACTGGCAGGAGTATATTAACTGAGAACTGATGCTGAAGTAAGGGAACAATAAGCACATATTTCTGAGGATTTTATTCTTAAATCTCTGTGCTATTTTTAAGGAGCCTTTCTAGAAGCTCTTCCAACTATTGCAGTATCTTTAGTCAAGCTTAATTGCAAGAAAGGATGAGAAAATTATTATAACTTGACATTGCCTCGCTGGATATAATTGGAATTCTGTTACAGACTGGAAAAGAAAACATGGGTACACATGGATACAGAAAAGACAATATTACATTTCTACAAAAAATATTGCCAGCAGTGTTTATTTTTAATTGATAAAAAATGAATTTTAACTTTTCTCTAAAAGAAATATCAAATTCTGAAACTAAAAGTATATGGAGTTTCCAATTTGTATGTAAAGACCCCAAGGAATTGTAATGTTACTTGAAATATCATGAAAGTCTGTCAGTCATGTCTCATTCTTTGAGATCCCATGGACTGTACAGTCCATGGAATTCTCCAGGCCAGAATACTGAAGTGGGTAGCTTTCCCTTCTCCAGCCGATCTTCCCAACCCAGGAATTGAACCCGGGTCTCCTGCATTGCAGGCCGATTGTTTACCAACTGAGCTCTCAGAGAAGCCCAATATCCTACATAACATTGAAACAAAATGATTCTAACCAAGCATATTTATCTTGCTATTGCCAGATTACATATATTTGAATGAGAAAATAAATATACATAGGGTTTCACATTGGTTTTAATTTTGAATAATTATAGATATGTAAAATTAACATGTTATATATGTTCCTATATCAATTCACACATTTTGAAATGTTTCAAGGAAAAAAAGTGGGTGTGGGAGAGTTGTCTAGCTATAGCAGTTCATATATAAGTCCTTAAATTTAGATAGGCTAAGGTAAGAATTATGTAAAAAAAAGATGGAGATTTTTCTTTTGCTTGCAATACAATGTATTTCTAAATATGAAGTAATGCAAATAACTGATTGTGTTTACAATAGCCTGGGACAAAAGTAATAAAGATTTGCTAGATACTCACTTCTGCAACAAAGTTTTTGCACTGAAGCGTGACCAACAATTAAGGAAAGGACAACCAAAGACTTTATAGTGCTCTTATCTGAGTGACTTTTAATCTCTGCTGTTGCATTTGTAAATCCTCATGTATGCCTATTTATTGCCTTGTTTCATCACTCTTCTGTTTATTGCTGCCACAGTACCCATTTCAATTTAGAATAATGCATCTGCATTTGACATATGTAAACATTAGAGGCAGAAAGGGATACTTTACCATGGTGCAAGAAGGAATAAATGAAAGTAATGGGGTGGAATTAAGAGAACAGCAAATACCAAGAGAAATCACCAAAGTCATTTTCATTGACCTTAACAGAGAACTTGGAAAGATACAAGGGCAAAAGTATCTTTTAAGACATTAGACCAAAACAAGAACAGAAACATTGGGAAATTTAAAGAGTTTTACTTTAAGGATGAAATTAAATGAATGAACTTTAATTTCTATTCCCTTCATCAGAAATATTATTTCATTGTCACCTAACAAATTTTTTGTAACTGAGTTTAAGAGTAGATACACTGTCTCTGCCTCACCTGTCACTGAAAAAAAGAACCTCACAGTGAAAATAAAAAAGAAATAATACATGACGGCATTATAGCTTAAGCATAGAATAAAGAAATAATTTATTCATTGTTATATTTTCTTTAATTCTCAAAAAATAATAGGTTTGTTTTTTCAGTTCAAATCAGGGAAAGCCGTTTCTATTGTTTCCTTTCATTGAAACTCATTTCCATTTTAAGGAACTGAAAAACTAGGTCAGTATTTCTCAACAGTTACTGGTTAAAATTACAGAATTCTGTTCCTTGCTACAGACCCACTGAACCAGTATTTCTGTGGATGATTTTCTATACACTGTCATGTACCCCGGGGAAGTGCAAGTTCAAATTTCTAAAATTTGAAAAGCATTGGGCAACACAGTAATATAAACTTTACCCTGAAAAATTCATAAGAACCAAAGTAAGTTAAATATCCAAGGGTAAAACAAAAGCATGAAAAAGTGATAGTTTATTGATATATTATGTGTATGTTGCACATTTACATGTTATAATTTATACTAAAATTTTAATAGATATTATATATATATATGTATGCATAATATACTTCCTTACATCTGTCTGTGAATATACAGAACTGAGTAAAAGTATTTGTATATCAATCCAAATATCATATAAAAGGAATTTATATATATATATGTCTTGCAAGTAAAATTTTGTCCAGTTACTCAAGCATATTTATTTTTTCACTTAATATTCCTTAGGCTTACCAGTCACTTATGTGTTATATTCTATTTAGATTGCATTTTATTGTAAACTAATTGAAAGCAATATTTCTATATGATAAATTTTTATTATATCCCTGAACACTGTGCTTTACATGTAGTATTCTAGGTATGCAAGTTGAAAATGTTACTACCCATGTGTTATGGAAGCATATACTAACATAAGTTTGAAAAGAGATAAGCAATATATTCTAGCCTGTGGGTAGGATGATACTTAAATATGGGATACATTTGGTGTTCTGTGAATAAATTTCATCCATTATCATTTTTTCTTAGGTTCTCTGTAATTAGCAGCTATTCAAACACAGAAAACACTGAAGGTTAAATTCAAGACTATTTAAATTTAAGCTAAATGGTCTAGTTTACTTTCTGTGAGTAATAGAAGTTAGAATAAATCTTCTGTCTTAAGGATAAGGGGAAGTGGATCATGAATAGGTAAACCTAAGCAGCAAGCAATCAGATATTAAAAAAGACATTTGTGACAATTACAGCAGAAGTTATCACTTACAACTTAGAGAAGAAAGTCACCTTAGAAAATAAGTAGCTCAACCATACATATAAATATTAGAAAACTCAAGCCAAGAGCTATTAAGTGATTGAGCCAAATTAACTCACAGAGTTAACTATGGACTTGAGAACAAAATCTAATTATCTTGAGTTTAACTCTGATGCTTTAAAAAAAAAAAAAAAAGTGTGCTGCCTTCATAGCTCCTATGCATGGTAAGGTCAAACAGATAAACAAATAAAGTAGGTGAAGCCACCAACACAAGTGTCTCCCTTCCCCCAGCTCCTAGTTCAAGGGCTTTGATATGTTCTCATGAGGGAAGACTATCCATATTTTTCATTATTCCTCCAGCTACCTGTCATAGCAGCCATGTCCTGACTGAATGAGGCCAATAAAGGTGAGAGAGAGAGAGAGAAATAACCTGTGTGTGTGTGTTTATGTGTGTGTGTTGGATTTGGAAGTGGGTCTTTCTGCCCAGTTTCCTTTCATAGGATAGAGACTCTACCTTGGACTCTGCACGCTGAGAATACTAGAAACTTCATCTCTTACCCTGGACCTAAGGAGAAGTAGATAAATATTTCTAAATAGTAGAAGTGAAGTGAAAGTCATGTCCAACTCAGTGACCCCCATGGACTGGAGCCTGCCAGGCTTGTCTGTCCATGGAATGCTCCAGGCCAGAATACTGGAGCGGGTAGCTGTTGCCTTCTCCAGGGGATATTCCCAACCCAGATATCAAACTCAGGTCTCCTGCATGTTAGGCAGATTCTTTACCATCTGGGCCATAAGGGAAGCCATCAGAGAAGTTAAGTAACAAATAAATCAGAAAATAATAGCAAACCATGGGAGTTGGGGCAGAAATGAAAATCACTACATTGTATTACATGATGTCTAGATTACAACAAAAATTATAAAATACAAGCAGAAGCAAAATAATCTGAGCATAACTGGACAGAAACAGCAAACAACAGAAACTGCCAGTGAGAGTAACCATATATTGGATTTAAAACAAGGAGTTTGGAGTAGCCATTATGTATAATGGCTGTGTGTTGTGCTGTGCTCAGTTTCTTAGTTTTGCCCAACTGTTTGCACACCCATGGACTGTAGCCTTCCAGGCTACTCTGTCCATGGGATTTCCCAGGCCTGAATACTGGAGTGGGTTACAATTTCCTTCTCCAGGGGATCTTCTCTATCTAGATCAAACCCAGGTCTCCCGAATTGCAAGCAGGCTCTTTACCATCTGAGATACCAGAGAAGCCCCTTGAGAACTGTAACATCTTGATAAAGGAAATTGAAGATAACTCAAAGTAATGGGAAGATACTTCATGCTCTTGGATTGGAAGAATTAATATTATTAAAATTCTCATAATACCTAAAGCAATCTACAGATTTAATGTGATCCCTATCAAATTGCTTATAACATTTTTTCACAGAATTACCACAAATAATCCTAAAATTTATATGGAATGTAAAAGACACATAATTGCCAAAGCTATTCTGAGGAAAAAGAATGAATCTGGAGGCATAACCCTCCAAGACTTCAGACAATACCATAGAGCTACAGTAAACAAAATATCATGCTTTCAGCACTGAAACAGACTTATGGATCAATGTAACAGAATAGGGAACCTAGAAATAAGCCTACACACCTGTGGTCAATTACTCTTCAACAAAGTAGGTATGAATACATGATGGAGAAAAGACAGTTTCTTTACCAGTTTTGTTAAGAGCATTGGAAAGCAGCATGTAAATCAATGAAATTAGAATACTCCTTCACACCATACACACACAGAGAAGTAAACTAAAAATGACTTAAAGACTTAAAGAAATGACACCATGAAACTCCTAGAAGAAAACTTAGGCAAAACATTCTCTGACATGAACCATAGCAATGTTCTCTTAGGTCAATCTCCCAAGGCAAAAGAAATAAAAGTAAAAGTAAACAAATGGGACCAAATTAAATTTATAAGCTCTGCACAGTATAGGATGAAAGGAAACATGAAAAGAAAGATGAAAACCTACAAATGGGGAGAAAATATTTGCAAATGATATGACCAATGAGGGCTTAATTTCTAAACTATACAAATAGCACATACAACTCAATAACAAAAAAACAAACAAAAAATCCAGTCAAAAACTGAGCAGACATCCAGGAGAACAAGATGGAGGAGAAGTAGGTGGACGTGGAGTATATCTCTCTCCTTGGATACATCAGGAATACACCTTCAGACACAGAAGGGCATGAAGAACACCAGCTGAGAGCAGACAGGAGTATCTGACCAGTGGGAAAGAATATATAGGACCAGTGGGAAAGAATATATAGAACCATGTAAAACTCACCAGCATTGGCAACTGATCAATAGAGAGTCTGGCCTGTCAAAGGCTGACACACTGAACCACAGTGTAGGACCCCACCCAGGGTGCCCCTTTAAGTGCCTGATGCACCAATCTGCAAAGTAGGACCCCAGCTAGGGGGGCGCCTCTATGTGCCTGACGTGCTGAACAATAAATAGAGAAGAACCCCAGGCAAGAGAGCCTTCTAAGTGCCTGAACGGGTGGAGCTACAAAGACCGGCCAAAGTGGCCTTCTGATCGCCAGCTACAAGAGGCTTGAAAAAAGACTCTGATAGGGCCGTAACTGCTGTGGTGGAGGCAGTCCATGTCCCTGCACACTTGGTGCTGCCAGGATCTGCACAAGCCAAGCAGTTGCACCACCTTCACGCTCAACTTGCACTGGGGCAGAGCTGCCACAGGAAAAAAAAAATGTCTTGCGTCTATATGTGCGGGGTCGCTTCACTGTGTCTGACTCTTTGCGACCCTGTAGACTGTGGCTTTCCAGGCTTCTCTGCCAGAGAGGGGGTTCTCCAGGCAAGAATACTGGACCATATTGGCCAACACTGGCTGCCATACCTTTCTAGAGCACTATATTTCCTGCTGCCCTAGCCACCAACTCCCCTGAGTACCTGGTGCTGCCAGAACCCCTGTGACCCAAGCAACTGCACCACCTCCACACTTGGCCCTCACGGGGCAAAACCAAGCCCTCCAGGGCAGCCTCAGAAGCCAAATCTCAGTGGACGACCCCCATGTAGAGGAGGAAATAAAACCACAGTTGAAACCGCGGGGGCAGTATGGCTAAGGAAGAAGACCCAAAACCTTCCTATCAGCTGTACAAGCTGCAAATTAAATCCACATGCTCAACTAGGCAGACTGTGTGTGTATGGAATATATAAAAGGCCATTGAGAGCTCCCAGAAAACACACTAGTTCTGATAGCTGTGGACATTGGAGGCAAGAACACACAAGAGTAGGACCAGATTAGAATCTGAGCTGCCCCCACAGCAGGTCCAGAGATCAGCACAGTGTTAGAGGGCATCCTAGGGAGGTGAGGTGGACTGTGACTCCCAGCAAGGGAAAGGACTCTGACAACAGTGATACAATAAAAACATTTATTATTCTTATTTTTTGACTTGCTCTGTAGATTCTTTGGAATTTTTTTTTCTTCCCTCCCCCCTCCTATTCTTCCCCCTTGTGTTGCAGTTGTCAATTTTATAGGCACTAAGAAATCCAATTAAGCTTTTGAGCTTTTTTTTTTTTTCCCCCTCAGTCACAATTTTTTTTTTTTAATTTTTGTCATAAACCTTTATTTACCTCTATGTTGGACTTTTACAGGTCTGTGGATTTTTCCTCTTTTTTTTTTCTTTTTTTAATTTTAATTTTAAACCTATTATTATTTATTCCACACTTATTACTTTGTTTGCTTTTCCTACTGTTCTTTTCCCCTTGTGGTTAATCTTTAACATATATAAATCTTCTTTATCTACTTCTACTTAACTTTGCATATCTATTCTTTCTTTTCTTTCTCGCCTTTCCTCTCAACGTATTTCTTAGTTTTATTTTCATTGCTTTATTCCCCAAATGACACCTTGCATTAGTTTTGTTTTCCAGTTTGTGCTTTAATTAGTTTTGTTCTGGTAGATATAACTTTTTGTTTTCTTTGTTTGCTGGGTCAATATATTGTACTTTATTTTTGTTGGACTGCTTTGATTTTGATTATGGGTGTATATGTATATGTGTATATTCAGTAACAATTTCTCTTGTTGTTATAAACCTCTGCCTATATTTTGGGCTTTAGCTGTTCTGTGGAGTTTTCCTTTCTTTCCTTTCATTTAAAAAAATATTTTTATAATTTTAATTTTTTAAACCTATTATGTTTTTTCTACATGTATTCATTTGTTTGCCTTTCCTGCTGTTCTTTCCCCCTGGCAGTTAATATTTAATATATATAAATCATCTTCATCTACCTCTATTTAATTTTACATAGCTATTCTTTCTTTATTTTCTTCTTTCCTTCCTCTCAAAATATTTGTTAGTTTTATTTTCATTTCTTTATTGCACAACTGGCACCTTGCTTTAGTTTCATTTTCCAGTTTGTGCTTAAGTTAGTTTTGTTCTAAACTGGTAAATATAATTTTTTATTTCCTTTGTTCATCAGGTTAGTCTACTGTATTTTTGTTGAATTGTTTTCACTTTGTTTATGGGTGTATATGTATATGTGGATATTCCATTATTTTAATTATTATTTACCTGATTTTGTAACTACCATTTGTCTAGGGTACATCTTCGATTACTCATTTTGGGTTTTTGATTTAATCTCACTTAATACCAAATCTCACTTAACAAACCACTTGTAGAATCTTCATTCCTGAACAGAGATCAAGCCCTGAGCCTTCGGAGTGGGAGCACTGACTTCAGGACCTTAGACTACCAGAGAACTAACCCCAGGGAGTATCAAATAGTGAGAACTCACACAAAGGAAGCCACTTGAATACAAGACCCAGCATCACCCAACCACCAGTACCACCCTGTGCAGGAAGCCTCATCTAACAAAAAACAAAACAAAAATGCAAACTCAATCATCAGCAGACAGTATTACCACCTCACTCAGCCTTGCAGAGGAAAAACAAACAAATAAAAACTCAGCAAAAATCTCATCCTATAGGAAGCTCACAGAAACCACTGGACCAATCTTAGAAGGGCATAAACTGAAAGGAAGACAGAATTCAACCTTCTTCAAGGAAAAAATTCAATTTTCCTTGAAGCCTGGGAAAGGAGACCTCACCTCAAATATAATAACTTAAAAAAAAATAAAATAAAATCCAGCGAAATGCTGCAAAGATGAAGGAACAAACTAGGAACAGAGAAGTCCAAATAAGTGAAGAGGAAATAGGCAAACTGCCTGAAAAATAATTCAAAATAATGATAGTAAAGATGACCAAACCTTGAAAAAACAAAATGGAAAAAATGCAAGAATTAATTAATAAAGACCTAGAAGAATTAAAGAATAAACATACAGAGACAAACAACACAATTACTGAAATTAAAAATACTCTAGAAGGAATAAATAGCAGAATATCTGAAGCAGAAGAACAAATCAGTGAACTGGAAGATAAAATGGTGGAAATAACTTCTGAAGAGCAGAATAAAGTAAAAAGAATGAAAAGAGCTGAGGAGTCTCAGAGACCTCTGGGACAATATCAAATGCACCAACATTCAAATTATAGAGGTTCTAGGGGTCCCAGAAGAAGAAGAGAAAAAGAAAGGGTACAAGAAAATTTTTGAAGAGATCACAGTTGAAAACCTCCCTAACATGGAAAAGGAAATAGTCAATGCAGTCCAAGAGGTGCAAAGAGTCCCGTACAGAATAAACCCAAGGAGAAACATGCCAAGACACATACTAATCAAACTTACAATGACTAAATACAAAGAAAGAATATTAAAAGCAGCAGGGGAGAAACAACAAGTAACATACAAGGGAAACCCCATACACTTAACAGCTGATCTTTCAGCAGAAACTCTGCAGGCCAGAAGGGAATGGCAGGATATATTTAAAGTACTTAAAGCGAAAAATATATAACCAAGATTACTGTACCTGGCAAGGATCTCATTCAAAATTGATGGAGAAATCAAAAGCTTTTCAGACAAGTAAAAGTTAAGAGAATTCAGTACCAGCAAACAAGCTTTACAACAAATGTTAAAAGAGATTTATACAGTCAAGAAATGCAACAGAAGAAAAAAGATTTACAAAATAAACCCCAAACAATGGCAATAGGAACATATATATATATCAATAATTAATTTAAATGTAAATGGATTAAATGCTCCAACCAAAAGGCACAGACTGGCTGCATAGATACAAAAACAAGACCCATATATATGCTGTCTAGAAGAAACCCACTTGAGACCTCAAGACACAAATAGACTGAAAGTGAGAGGATGGAAAAATATATTCCATGCAAATGGGAAGCAAAAGAATCATGGAGTAGCAATCCTCATATCAGACAAATAGACCTTAAAATAAAGATTACAAGAGATAAGGAAAGACACTACATCATGATCAAGGGATCAATCCAAGAGGAAGACATAACAATTATAAATATCTATGCACCTGACATAGGGAGCACCTCGATACATAAGACAAACACTAACAGACATAAAAAGAGAAATTGACAGTAATGCAATAATAGTAGGAGACTTTAATACCCCACAGCAATGGACAGATCATCAAAATATAAAATTAATGAGGAAACACAAATCTTAAATTATAAATTAGATGAGATGGTTCTCAATGATAGTCCATCTAAATGCAGAAGAATACACCTTTTTCTTAAGTGCACATGGGACATTCTCCAGGAGACAGAATCACAAAACAAACCTCAATAAATTTAAGAAAATTGAAATTGTATCAACCATCTTCTCTGAATACAATGCCATGAGACTAGGTATCAGTTACAAGAAAAAAAAACTGTAAGAAACACAAACACATGGAGATTAAACATCACATTTCTAAATAACCAATATGTTACTGAAGAAATCAAAAGGGAAATCAAACAATTTCTATAAAAAATAATGAAAACAAGGCAACTCAAAACCTATGGGATGCAGCAAAAGCAGTTCTAAGAGGGAAGTTTATAGCAATACAATCCTACCTCAAGAAACAAGAAAAACATTGAATAGACAACCTAACTTTACACTTAAAACAACTGGAAAAAGAAGAGCAAAAAAACCCCAAAATTAGTAGAAGGAAAAAAATCATAAAGATCTGAGCAGAAATAAATGAAAAAGAAATAATAGTAAAGATTAATAAAACTAAAAGCTGTTCTTCGAGAAGATAAACAAAATTAACAAACCTTTAGCTAGACTCATAAAGAAAAAAAGAGATAAAAATCAAATCAACAAAATTAGAAATAAAAAAGAGGTTACAACAAACAATGCAGAAATACAAGGGCTTATAAGAGACTATTATGAAAAACTCTATGGCAATAAAATAGATAACCTGGAAGAAATCGACATTCTTAGAAAAATTCAATCTTCCAAGACTGAACCAGGAAGAAATAGAAATTATGAACAACCCAATTGCAAGCACGGAAACTGAAGCTTTGATCAAAAATCTCCCAAACAACAAAAGCCCAGCACCAGATGGCATCACAGGAGAATTCTGTGAAAACATTTAGAGAAGAGCTAATGCCTAGCCTTCTAAAACTCTTTCAAAAATTTGCAGAGAAAGGAACACTTCAAAACTCATTCTACAAGGCCACCATCACCCTGATACCAAAACCAGACAAAGACAACATGCAAAAAAAAAACTACAGGCCAATATCATTGATGAATATAGATGCAAAAATCCTCAACACAATTTTACCTAACAGAATTCAGCAGCACATCAAAAAGCTCATACACCATGATCAAGTTTGGTTTATTCCAGGGATGCAAGAATTCTTCAATATATGCAAATAAATCAATGTGATACATCATATTAACAAACTTAAAGATAAAAACTGTATGATAATCTCAATAGATGAAGAAAAAGCCTTTAACAAAATTCAACACCCATTTATGATTAAAACTCTTCAAAAATGGGCATAGAAGGAACCTACCTCAACATACTAAAGGCCATTTACAATAAGCCTACAGCAAACATTATTCTAAATGGTAAAAAACTGAAAGTATTTCTCCCTAAGATCAGGAACAAGACAAGGTGGCCCACTTCCCCCACTATTATTCAACATAGTTATAGAAGTCCTAGCTAGAACAATCAGAGAAGAAAAAGAAATACAAGGAATCCAGATCGGAGAAGAAGAAATAAAGCTCTCACTGTATACAGATGACATGATAGTATACATAGAAAACACTAAAGAATGTATCAGAAAATTACTAGGGCTAATCAATAAATTTAGCAAAGTTTCAGGATACAAAATAAATACACAAAAATAATTGGCATTTCTATACACCAGCAATGAAATATCAGAAAGAGAAATTAAGGAATCAATCCCATTCACCATTGCAACAAAAAGAATTAAATATCTAGGAATAAACCTATTTAAGGAGACAAAAGAACTATACACAGAAAATTAGAAGACACTGATGAAAGAAATTAAAGGTGACATAAACAGATGGAGAGATATTCCATGTTCCTGGGTAGGAAGAATCAATATTGTGAAAATGACTATACTACCAAGTGCAATCTACAAATTTAATGCAATGCCTATCAAATTACCAATGGCATTTTTCACAGAACTAGAACAAACTTTTTCACAATTCACATGGGAACACAAAGACCCCCAAATAGCCAAAGCAGTCTTGAGAAAGAAGAATGGAGCTGGAGGAATCAACCTTCCTGACTTCAGATTATACTACAAAGCTATAGTCATCATGACAGTATGGTACTGGCACAAAAGCAGAAATATAGACCAATGGAACAAGAAAGAAAGCCCAGAAATAAACCCATGCACCTATGGGTACCTTATTTTTGACAAAGGAGACAAGAATATTTGCAATGGGGTAAAGATAGCCTCTTCAATAAATGGTGCTGGGAAAACTGGACAGCTCCATGTAAAAGAATGAAATTAGAACACTTCCTAACACCATATACAAGTTAAGCTCAAATTGGATTAAAGACCTATATGTAAGACCAGAAACTATAAAACCCTTGGAGGAAAACATTGGCAGAACACTCAATGACATAGATCAAAGCAAGATCCTCTATGACCCACCTCCTAGAGTAAGAGAAATAAAAACCAAAGTAAACAAGTGGGACCTGATTAAACTTAAAAGTTTTTGCACAACAAAGGAAACTATAAGCAAGGTTAAAAGACAGCCCTCAGAATTGGAGAAAATAATAGCAAATGAAACCACTGATGAAGGGTTAATTTCCAAAATATACAAGCATCTCATACTACTCAATATCAGAAAGACAAACAACCTAATCAAAAAGTCATAAAAAGATCTAAACAGACATTTCTCCAAAGAAGACATACCGGTGGCTTATAAACACATGAAAAGATGCTCAGCATTTCTCATTATTAGAGAAATGCAAATCAAAACTACAAGATAACACCTCACACTGGTCAGAATGGCCCTAATAAAAAATGTCTACAAACAATAAATGCTGGAAAAGGTATGGAGAAAAGGGAATGCTCTTGCACTACTGGTCGGAATATAATTTGATATAGCAACTATGGAAGACGGTATGGAGATTCCTTAAAAAACTAGGAATAAAAGCACCATATGACCCAGCAATCCCACTTCTAGCCATATACCCTGAGGAAACCAAAATTTTAAAAGACACATGTACCCCCATTGTTCATTGCAAAACTATTTACAATAGCTAGAACATGGAAGCAACCTTGATGTCCATTGACAGATGAATGGATAAAGAAGTAGTGGTACATATACACAATGGAATATTACTCAGCCATAAAAAGGAATGCATTTGATTCAGTTCTAATTGGGTGGGTGAACCTAGAACCTATTATACGGAGTGAATTGAGTCAGAAAGAGGAAGATAAATACCATATTCTAACATCTATATTAGATGTAGAAGGCTGAGCACCGAAGAATTGATGCTTTTGAACTGTGGTGTTGGAGAAGATTCTTGAGAGTCCCTTGCAAGGAGATCAGCCCTGGGATTTCTTTGGAAGGAATGATGCTAAAGCTGAAACTCCAGTACTTTGGCCACCTCATGCGAAGAGTTGACTCATTGGAAAAGACTCTGATGCTGGGAGGGATTGGGGGCAGGAGGAGAAGGGGACGACAGAGCATGAGATGGCTGGATGGCATCACTGACTCAATGAACATGAGTCTGAGTGAACTCCAGGAGTTGGTGATGGAAGGGAGGCCTGGCGTGCTGCTTCTGTGCTGTGTGCTAAGTCACTTCAGTTGTGTCCGACTCTTTGCAACCCCGTGGACTGTAGCCCACCTGTCTCCTCTGTCCATAAGATTTTTCCGGTATGAATACTGGAGTGGGTTGCCCTTTCCTACTCGAGGGGATCTTCCTGATCCAGGAACTGAACCCACATCTCTTATGCCTCTAACGTTGACAGGCAAGTTCTTTACCACTAGCACCACCTGGGAAGCAATCAAGAAACAATCAAGGCCAGATGGCAGTAGGATAACATACTTAAATTATGAAAATGGGGGGAGAAAAACCTGCTCACAAATAATTTAATATCCCCCGAAAAGCCACCTTATCAAAGATGAAACAAAGACATTATAAGAAAAGCAAAAACTGTGAATTTGCAGTAATTAGTAAACCCACTTTTATTAAGTATGCCAGAGGGAGTTTTTCAGGCTTTCTGTAAATGATTCCAGACAGTAATTCAAACTCATATGAAAAAGCAAAAAGCACCGATAAAGACAACTATGCAATTATGAAAGACTGTAAATGTATATCTCGTCTCCTTTCTTCTTTTAGCTGATTTAAAAACCAATTACATTAAACAATATGTTCATAATATTGCTGAGCATATAGCATAAAAAAACATATATTTTTTCAATACTAGCACAAAAGAGGCAGATGAAAGCAAAGCAGTATTGGGCTAAGTAAATTACTCCAGATTGTAACTGAAACCCACTGGAAAAAATGAAGGGTAAGAAAATTAGCAAATAGAGAGTTAATATTACAAAAACTATAAATATGTACTTACTCTCCATTCTTTTATTATAGTCCTTGAAATATGTAAAATTGCACACATTTAACAGATAATAAACATAAAATACACTTAGTGTTATATATATATAGATGAAATATGTATGTTATACTCCCATTTCATATCACACTGGAATAAATCTGAAACAGATTCTGTTATGATTTGTGTGATAACCCTAGAGAAATCATTAACTCAAAACTAAATAATGGAAAATGATAGAAGAATTTAAAATGTCAAATTAGCAAATAACCTCTTATTGCAAGTAAAGCAGTAAAGGGAGAGCTATAAACACACAAAGAGACAGAAAATAAGAGATAAAATGGTAGACAAATTAAATTGTATTAATAATAACTTTAAATATAAATTGACTAAACAATTCTATCAAAACAAAGAGATCAAAAGATTTTAAAAAATACTGCTCTGCATATGGCATCTCCTTGAAACACACTTTAGATTCAAAGATACAAATAGATGAAATAACAAAGTGGAAATATATATATATATATATATATATATATATATATATATATCATGCAAGCGTAATTTAAAATTAAAGAATTGCAATTTTGTTTAAGATGCAGAATGTTTATACGAGAATTTTTCTGAAAAGCTTAAGGGTGGCAATAACCCAAATATCCATCAACTGATGAACAGATAAACAAAATGTGATATGTAGATATACAGTAATATTATTCGGTCATGAAAATGATGACTTTCTGGTATATACTACAGTACAACATGGAAGAAATTTGAAAATATCCTGTTAACTGAGAAGTTACAAAAGGTATTTTATATGATTCAATTTATATTGAATGTCCGAAATAAACCTCTATAGAATCAGAAAAGAGATGAATATTTGCTTAAGACTTCAAGGCTTAGGGTGACTTTCCAGTGATAGTTAAGTGGTACATTTTTTTTTTTTTTTTTGAGGTGATAAAAATATCCTAAAATATACTGTGGTAATTGTTACCCAACTCTTGAATATCTATACAAACGTTGAATTGTACATTTAAATGGGTGAATTGTTGAAAACGATTGACTTGTGCACTTTAAAATAGGTAGGTTGTATGGATACCTCAACAAAGCTGTTACCAAGAGAAAAAAACACCACCTTCCAACAAATGGCAGATGGTCAATATGGGAATCATTTGGAAAAAACTAAACAAGAAAGAGTTGTTCCTGCTTTTGAATTCGTAAAGGTGGCATATTTAGGGATTTAAGTTTAATACTTGATTTTGAATTTATGCTTAAAATTGTGTCAACTTTAAAAGGCTTGTTAGGAATTCATATTGCCAGTGAAAACTTGAAGTTTTTCTCCTCTTTTTGTTTTCCTAGTTTTCTGTGATATGTGGCTTATATAAGGCCAAAATGATTTAATGAAGCAGTAAATATTTTATTTACACTAAAGATGTGTTTTTAAATCCTTTGTTATGGAAACAGCCATATTCTAGATAAGCACAAGGATTTTATGATCTCTATTATCTAATTTAGCCTCCAGCTATCTCAAATGGGTATAAATAATTATGATAACTGCTTCAAAAAGGCTGATTTCATGGACCCCTTCAGGAAGCATTTTCATATATTCTAGCAACAATTTCATCACTGACTCAATGGAGGTGAGTTTGAGTAAACTCTGGTAGTTGGCGATGGACAGGGAGGCCTGGCATGCTGCCGTCCATGAGGTCGCAAAGAGTCGGACATGACTGAGTGACTGAACTGAGCAACAGTTTTCAATTTAATGTAAATTAAATTCAAACTGAGTAATATAATTGTATAGTTCCATGAATATGGTTTTATTATAGTCAAGTTTCAAAATGTTGATACAATTTTGTTAATACAAAATGTGATAAAAATAAAAACATATTTTAAGGAAAGTACTTCTGCTACATGAAGCTCCTAAAATAAGACAGGCTTATTACTTAGATTGGCATCATTGAAGAATTAGACTTTTCTTGTTATGCACTGTAATTTTTGTCTGCCTTATTATGCTTGTTATTGATAAGTAATTTGATCTTCAATAAGAACAAGAAGCTTTGGATAACATTTCTACTTCCCAAACAATCTTTTACTGCTTCACTCAAGTATTGACAGTAGACTCTCAATAAACATTGGTTGAATAAGAAAATAAATGGATACAAATGTGATAAATCTTAAATACTTGTTGTACGTGTCAACAGACAACACAGAAATACAAAGGATCATAAGAGATTACTGTCAACAATTATATGCCAATAAAATGGACAACGTGGAAGAAATGGACAAATTCTTAGAAAAGTACAACTTTCCAAAACTTGACTAGGAAGAAATAGAAAATCTTAACAGACCCATCACAAGCACGGAAATTGAAACTGTAATCAAAAATCTTCCAGCAAACAAAAGCCCAGGTCCAGACGGCTTCACAGCTGAATTCTACCAAAAAATTAGAGAAGAACTAACACCTATCCTGCTCAAACTCTTCCAGAAAATTGTAGAGGAAGGTAAACTTCCAAACTCATTCTATGAGGCCACCATCACCCTAATACCAAAACCTGACAAAGATCCCACAAAAAAAGAAAACTACAGGCCAATATCACTGATAAACATAGATGCAAAAATCCTTAACAAAATTCTAGCAATCAGAATCCAACAACACATTAAAAAGATCATACACCATGACCAAGTGGGCTTTATCCCAGGGGTGCAAGGATTCTTCAATATCCGCAAATCAATCAATGTAATACACCACATTAACAAATTGAAAAATAAAAACCATATGATTATCTCAATAGATGCAGAGAAAGCCTTTAACAAAATTCAGCATCCATTTATGATAAAAACTCTCCAGATAGCAGGAATAGAAGGAACATACCTCAACATAATAAAAGCTATATATGACAAACCCACAGCAAACATTATCCTCAATGGTGAAAAATTGAAAGCATTCCCTCTAAAGTCAGGAACAAGACAAGGGTGCCCACTTTCACCATTACTATTCAACATAGTTTTGGAAGTTTTGGCCACAGCAATCAGAGCAGAAAAAGAAATAAAAGGAATCCAAATTGGAAAAGAAGAAGTAAAACTCTCACTATTTGCAGATGACATGATCCTCTACATAGAAAACCCTAAAGACTCCACCAGAAAATTACTAGAACTAATCAATGATTATAGTAAAGTTGCAGGATATAAAATCAACACACAGAAATCCGTTGCATTCCTATACACTAATAATGAGAAAACAGAGAAATTAAGGAAACAATTCCATTCACCATTGCAACGGAAAGAATAAAATACTTAGGAATATATCTACCTAGAGAAACTGAAGACCTATACATAGAAAACTATAAAACACTGGTGAAAGAAATCAAAGAGGACACTAATAGATGGAGAAATATACCATGATCATGGATTGGAAGAATCAATATAGTGAAAATGAGTATACTACCCAAAGCAATTTATAGATTCAATGCAATCCCTATCAAGCTACCAACAGTATTCTACACAGAGCTAGAACAAATAATTTCACAATTTGTATGGAAATACAAAAAACCTCGAATAGCCAAAGCGATCTTGAGAAAGAAGAATGGAACTGGAGGAATCAACCTACCTGACTTCAGGCTCTACTACAAAGCCACAGTTATCAAGACAGTATGGTACTGGCACAAAGACAGAAATATAGATCAATGGAACAAAATAGAAAGCCCAGAGATAAATCCATGCACATATGGACACCTTATCTTTGACAAAGGAGGCAAGAATATACAATGGATTAAAGACAATCTCTTTAACAAGTGGTGCTGGGGAAATCTGGTCAACCACTTGTAAAAGAATGAAACTAGAACACTTTCTAACACCATACACAAAAATAAACTCAAAATGGATTAAAGATCTCAACGTAAGACCAGAAACTATAAAACTCCTAGAGGAGATAGGCAAAACACTCTCCGACATACATCACAGCAGGATCCTCTATGACCCACCTCCCAGAATATTGGAAATAAAAGCAAAAATAAACAAATGGGGCCTAATTAAACTTAAAAGCTTCTGCACATCAAAGGAAACTATTAGCAAGGTGAAAAGACAGCCTTTAGAATGGGAGAAAATAATAGCAAATGAAGCAACTGACAAACAACTAATCTCAAAAATATACAAGCAACTCCTGCAGCTCAACTCCAGAAAAATAAATGACCCAATCAAAAAATGGGCCAGAGAACTAAATAGACATTTCTCCAAAGAAGACATACAGATGGCTAACAAACACATGAAAAGATGCTCAACATCACTCATTATCAGAGAAATGCAAATCAAAACCACTATGAGGTACCATTTCACACCAGTCAGAATGGCTGTGATCCATAAGTCTACAAGCAATAAATGCTGGAGAGGGTGTGGAGAAAAGGGAACCCTCTTACACTGTTGGTGGGAATGCAAACTAGTCCAGCCACTATGGAGAACAGTGTGGAGATTCCTTAAAAAACTGGAAATAGAACTGCCTTATGATCCAGCAATCCCACTGCTGGGCATACACACTGAGGAAACCAGAAGGGAAAGAGACACGTGTACTCCAATGTTCATCACAGCACTGTTTATAATAGCCAGGACATGGAAGCAACCTAGATGTCCATCAGCAGATGAATGGATAAGAAAGCAGTTGTACATATACACAATGGAGTATTACTCAGCCATTAAAAAGAATACATTTGAATCCGTTCTAATGAGGTGGATGAAACTGGAGCCTATTATACAGAGTGAAGTAAGCCAGAAAGAAAAACACCAATACAGTATACTAATGCATATATATGGAATTTAGAAAGATGCTAACAATAACCCTGTGTATGAGATAGCAAAAGAGACACTGATGTATAGAACAGTCTTATGGACTCTGTTGCAGAGGGAGAGGGTGAGAAGATTTGGGAGAATGGCATTGAAACATGTATAATATCATGTATGAAACGAGTTGCCAGTCCAGGTTCGATGCACGATACTGGATACTTGGGGCTAGTGCACTGGGACGACCCAGAGGGATGGTATGGGGAGGGAGGAGGGTTCAGGATGGGGAACACATGTATACCTGTGGCGGATTCATTTTGATATTTGGCAAAACTAATACAATTTGTAAAGTAAAAAAAAAAAAAAAAAAAAAGATTAAAATGAGAAAAAAAACGTCTTGCTAAAGTAAATCAGAGTGTAGATTTTGAGACCTAAAGTTAAGTCAGTAGGAATGAAGACTGAGAAGTGAAGGAATAGTAGAAAGAAGAAAAAAAGCTAAAGAGCAAACAAAAAAGAACCTACCTATAACTATGGTAATACCCATGCGTGTCAATTTGAGGAATATATTATAGAAATATCAAGAAATAAGAAGTCAAGAAAGAAAAGGAAACTGTAGAGATTTTTAAATCAGATTAAGTAATTTTAAGTTATTTACAATGAAAAACCAACCTTTTAATGTAAGTGTTTACATATATTTAAAATGATTGAGATGTATGGTAATTAGTTATCCATGGTTATTAAACATTCTTAAAATAGAAAAAATATTAGTAAGAAATTAATATATAGCATGGAAATAGCCATTCAGTTATCTCTGCACAATCTTGCCATTGAAGTGAATACACTTATTATGTTATATTGAGAGAATGTTAAAAATAAAAGGGAATCCAAGAGAAAATTAAAAATAGCAAAGCAAAACTGTAATACTTCTCTTAAATTTAAACATAAAGTGAAATGTGTAATTGGAATGTCTTAGAGATATTTTCTGAAAAAGTGCTTGTAGTTAACATCAGGAAAATCTTTAAAGTATTTAAAGTTATACATTTAAAATTCACATTCTATAAGCCAATGAAATTAGGTATTAATACAAATTATTACATGTTATATATTTAGAAATTAAGAAATACAGGTTTAGATAATTCTTTTGTCACAGAAGAAATTTAAAGTGAAATTATATTCTCTCCACAAACCAATGAAAAAAGAAACATTTCAATGAAAGCCTATGGGAAATGTTGTTCAGAGGAAAAATTTACCTTTCAGTGACTTTATTATTTAAGAAAAAAGAAAAGAAACTATACTTTAAAAATGTTAGAAAAATAACAAGTTAAACTTGAAACTTTCTAGAAATGTAAATTCTAAATCTAAAAACTGACAAAATGAAATATTAAAAAATCTAATATAGAGAAATTATAAGAGAATCCCAAACTAGTTTGTTTAAAAGTAAATAAATAAATAAATAATTGTATATTTGTTTAAGTAAACCATAAATAAAATATAGATAGATTGCAGAGGTCAAAGATAAAAGGTAGAAGAAGCTAACTAAATTAGATTAACTTAGAAATGAGTAAAAAGATATAACCATGGGTGTAGAAAGAAAAACAAATATGATTCTGTTACCAAAAAAAAACATAAATTCAATTACATAGCAAAATGAGTACAATATTAAAGGATATTGATGGTTTTCTGGAAAAATTCAGTAACTAAAGTTTATAATCAAAGATGTAATTTGGATATTAGTTTTAATGTCATCTTTGTTATAATCTTCAGTTTGTTAACTATTAACTTCTGAATCAATGATTTTGGGGAGTCATTTATTAATTTTTAAAATGTTTATTGGAGTTTAGTTGCTTTACAATGTGTTAGTTTCTGCTGTGCAGCAAAGTGAATCAGTTATATCTGTACATATATCCCCTCTTTTTTAAGATTTCCTTCCCATTTAGTTCACCACAGAGCGTTGGAAGTCATTTATTAATGCATACTTTATAGGATTTTTCCAAAGATCTGCAAGATCTCATTAGAGAAGGATATAACCAAGTGTTTAAGAGGCTGGGCTTTGAAGCCAGACTTATTTCAGACCTCAGCAGCAAGTGGTCAAAAGGCACAAGAGCAGATGAGTTTAGACCACTTCAGTGTGGGAAAGCCACCATCTCTGAAGTTATTTTACCTTTCACACCTTTCTACTCTGATAACTTAATCTGGTTCCTCATGAACTAATGTGGATATATATTTATTTTGGAACCAAACAGTAGGTAAAATCTAAATTCCTTGAATTACTGTTTTACAAAAAATATGACTTATGGTAAAAGTCTCTTCACTTCTTGACATTACGTTAAAGACCATAGAACCAGATGTCCACAAGATCAGGAAATCTGCCTGTTCAGAAATATACATAAGCTACTTTGAAGGGACATTGAGATGCTTTATTAGCTGTTCATATATGGCTACACAAAGTAAACAACATGAAACTTTCCCTTTGTCATATTGCCTGCTACATCTTTAAAAGAAACTGATAAATTCAAGTATGGGGAATGAATAGCTTCATAACTAAAAAAACTTTTCACATATAATGTATGCCAGGAAATTGGAAAATAAAAGAGAATCACAAATACCAACCACAACAACACATTGTATGACAGATCACTCAGAGAAAAACAGATATAAATGTCACATTTCAGAAGGGTAGAGCAAGATATATGAAATGCCTAACTAGGTAGAAAATCAGGAAAATGAGCATCTAAATGGAGAAACAAAACCAAATTGCCTAATGATAGCTCCAATACAGTAAAGTTAGCTTGGATCAGTATAACTAACAAAATGTTACCTACAATTGGCAATTTTTTACACAGAGTATAATAATAATTATGCCCAGAAAGAATGTATTTTATGTTACCACATTTGGGTTTCCAAGTCTGTGTAATGTGTTACGGGGATAAATGAGCTGCACAGGTAGATAGTACCATAAATGTGGTCCCTTAACTTAGTGGGAATGCTGGAAAAACTTGACAGAAAAGTAAGATTTTCTCTAAGATTTAGACTGTAAAATCCAATAGTTGAAATAATATATCTGATAAGATATATGTCAAAAGAGACAAACAGAGTAGTTCTCAAGTCAGCAAAGTTTGGCTAGAATATGAATGAGTGAATTTATCCATCCAAGAAATAAATGTTTGATGAAGTTTTAAAGTCATGGGAGACAAGAATAGGAAACGTGAGACAGAGAAGTTTGGGCACTGTCTATCTGTATATTAGACAAGATACACAGGAACACTGAAACCATCAGAACTTGAATATGTATGGATCATCACTAGGGAAGAAATTATGTTAATTTAAAACTAATAGTCCCCTCAGTAATACCTACATTTCTATTGTGTGGTTATTGATTAGACTGTCAGAATTTGTAGTCATTTAATATTGGGACCATGTAATCTCTTATTCTAATGCCATCCAGGAATAGTAACAATTTATTAGTAACAATTTTATAGGCATATCATGATTCCCTGAATACTAACTAGGTACCAGGTACCAATATCAATATTTCATGTGTATTGCTTCAGTTTGTTCTTGCAATCATCCTGATGTGATTCTATTACTGTCCGTTTTTTGTTGAGAGGGAAATTAAGCCAAAGAGTGATTGCACTGCTGAAGAATGAGAATCTCCCTGAAGTTTAAAAGGAAGCCTTTACTACAAAAGGCTGTTTAGTTTTAACCTCTGCTGTCTACTGCCTGTTTGTTTTAAGTAGATCTGACTCATGAGGAAAAATTCAAAAAATAATATACAGTTTTGATTTTTTTTCATTTTAAAATTATTTCTTCTTATTAGTTAATAAAGTTTTGCTTATACTTTGTTACCTTCTACAATTACACAAGAAATAATAGTCACTTTGGCAGTTATATTTTCGTTGTACACTAATACGTGACTAACTTGAGCTCAATACCAAAATAGGAATATAGAGCGAAAGTTTGTTGATGAGAAAATAATAACAATATCAGTGAATGAGAAAATGAATAATAGAAAAGAGTGATGCTATGATAATGTTTTGTATATCAATTTAACATAAATAACTTCCATGTGTATGTGTTCACAGAATTAGAATATGTACGATATTTTTTGATCCTGGAAAAAAATCAGTGAGTAATCAGTAAGCTATTAATCTGATTTTATAAATAACTCAGGAATATTACATATAAATTGAGGGAGATGAAGTACAGCATATTAAAGATTTACAATTATGTTCTGGAAAAAAGTTTGAGACAGTAAGCAAAAGTATTATGTTAAAATTAAATAGTGATTGACAAGAAATTTATAGATAGGTAAAAATGAAATATATATTACATACAAGGTATGTATTTTATACTGACTTTTAAAATGCAATATATAAGATGCATAAAGTATTGTAAGCTAAATCACCTATGAAATCAAATCAAAATTTTAAAACATGATTATTAACCTTCAGTGGAAGCAACATTCAAATTTATAATCTTTCACACTTTGAATTTCTTCCAGATAATTAAGTAGAATTAGATGTAGAACATTTCACAGGAAAGTTATAAAGTTCATGAAAATCAAAAGAAAAAAGTGAAATGGACTTAGCAAAATTCAGGCAAAAGTTTAGTTGATGAATCTGGAAAATAATCAAATAAGAACAAAGAGAAATTCATGCCAACTAATTTCCAGAGCAAATTAAGAGTACAGGCACAAGATGAATCTTATAATGGTTGGCAAGAGTACAGCAATTATATAACTGCAGAAGGTGCTGTAAATCAAATCAACCTAAAAAGGCTGGCAGTGGCCAAATTTTGGAATGAACAGCAATAGCCACATAAAAAGCAGTACAAACACAGACATCAACAAGTTGGAACATGATTTATTTTTCTCTTAATAGTATTAACCATCTTTATAAATCACTATTTTGGAAGAATACATAAAGAATATCTTATCAATTATAAAGCTTTCACACCTAATAAAATTTAAAAACAAACATAAAACCGATGTATGAACAGTTTCACACTTTATTTTTGTAACTAATTGTCAATCAGTAGCCTTAGAACAAGTGATGCAAAGCTTTTTATGGCCTCCAAATCATTGCCTAACCCTTCTAACAACTGCAACTTGATTTCTCTCTTCTTGTCTCCCAAGATCCTCAGTACAAAGGTTTGTGCTAGAAACTTTAGAAAGATGGCCAGTCTGTTACTTGGTTTTGAATGAAATCAGTTAATGGATGTACTGAGGGTGAAGGAAAACTGAACAATCTGACCAATGTGAATGGATGTATACATTAAATGTTAATTTCTCAATATTGAACATCATAGAACACAGCAACCAAAACTTAGAGAAGTAATAAAAATTGACATTTTTTTATACCTTTCAACTTTTGAATGTGTTTTAAAGTATTTACCTGTATTACATCTAAAAACTTAAAGCTATCATATTAAACTTGTGCTTATACTATAAATGTATTTCAGTTCATATACACTGTTTATGAAATTTTTACTGTTAAAAATAGCAATAATGATTATCGGCATTTATTTCCCAGAGATTTCCTTTGACAGGATTTATGTATTTGTTATTTGACTTAATACTAGCTTTTAAAGTACCTATAATTACATTTATTTCAAACATTTTTTGTATGTCATGTACATTTCAGAACATTTGTAAGAACTATCTGTGGCTATCCTAACTTTACAGGTTGAGCCTCTTTTATGAACTTATTAGGCTCTGTGATCTCTGGGGCTTCCCAGGTGGCTCAGTGGTAAAGAATCCACCTGCCAATGTGGGAGACACAGGTGGATTGATCCCTGGGTTGGGAAGATCCCTTGCATTTCGGCGACCCACTTCAGTATTCTTACCGGGGAAATCCTATGGACAATGAACTCTGTGAAACACTGTAAATTTTTTTTTAGTTGTGTCCCCCCGACTTTGGAAACTGACCTAACTTATATTCAATTGTTAAAGGTTTTCATAATATAAATCAGGTAAAAACAAGTACTCTAAAGTTACAGATTTAAAGATATTCACCTTGTTTCACCGTTGGTTTTATTTATTTATTTTTTGTTAGGAGAGCAGATTATTAGTAGCCCATATTTATATGCAGATTCGTATTTTAAAGCTCTCTGGCACAATTTTAAGTATGAATTTTGGGTATGAATGCAAGAACTGTCCAAAATTGCTTAAATCAACTCATTATAACCATGTATTAAAGAGTAAATGTTAACCACTGATTTATCTAGAACAACTCAATATAAAAAAAGATACTCAAGGTTTACATTAATGATGGTGGTCTTAAACCTCAAATGCAACATTTTATTATAAAGAATATACATTTACAGTCTTAGGCACTAATATCATCAGTTTAATCAAATATTATTTTTCAAAAACATCTTGGTATACAAAAGGAAGTTGATAAATACCTAAAACCTTCCAAATTCTAGCTCTCTGATTGAAGAAAAAATAGTTCTGTTGAAAATACTCCAGAATTCTGTGCTATTGCCGTTTTCCTACTTTAAACTAACCTACCCCCAAGTTTTCTGTTAAGCCATTTAAAAGGGGGAAGTAGAGGCATCTCCAGGTCTATTTTGCTATCTCTTTGCTCACAGAATAGTAGAAAGTAGCAGACATCCAGAAGTAGGTCCAAATATCCATGGGCTTTTAGTATATGATAAATCGGGCTTAATGTTACAGATAGGAGAGACTGTGTTGCTGTTATGAACCTCCAAACTTCAGCAGTTTGTCTCTTGCTTACACTACATGGCAAGCTTGGATTGGTAGAATTGTGTTATGCCTCCTTTCTTAGATGTCTAGGTAGATAGGGAGGTTTGACTAGCTTGGAACTGAAATTTGAAACATGTGGTATTGGAAGTCTGAATGAAATGAGAGAGATGGGTGACTTATACCAGCTTTCAACTACCTACTCCTGAGAAGTGATAATATAACTAATTATTGCTCTTTGGACACATAGACACATATGGCTCTAGTCAAATAGAAAAGCTGACAGAAATATGTAGGGAAACATTTGGGCCATCTAGTAAGTGTCAACTCTGCCAGAGGTAACATCTATAAATATTGAAAATGGAGGGACAACTGACTAAATATTACTGGAAAAATGGAGTAGTGATTGTGAGAAAAATGTTGGATATAGAACACAAACTGTAAAACATGATAATTAAATCCAAATAGATCAAAAATCTTAATAGAAACAATGAAGTAAAAACCACTAGAAGAACAGTTTTTTCTTTTCTTTTTTTTTCAGTTTTATTTATTATTTTTTTTACTTTACAATATTGTATTGGTTTTGCCATACATTGACATGGTTTTTCTAATTAGAGAAAATTTTATATTAAAGCTATGACACTATCTACAGATGTGAAAAGATTGAAAAACAGACAACTACCAAAATTAATTAAATTTTTGACTAGCTGAAATATATATATATATATATATGTGTGTGTATATACCATTAAAAATACAAATAGCAAAAGGCAAAAACTTGACAACTGATAGCACAAAAATTATTACTTTCTCTAGCTCAACATTCAGAAAACAAAGATCATGGCATCCGGTCCCATCACTTCATGTGAAATAGATGGGAAAACAGTAGAAACAATGTCAAACTTTATTTTTTTGCACTCCAAAATCACTGCAGATGGTGACTGCAGCCATGAAATTAAAAGACGCTTACTCCTTGGAAGGAAAGTTATGTCCAACCTAGATAGCATATTGAAAAGCAGAGACATTACTTTGCCAACAAAGGTCCATCTAGTCAAGGCTATGGTTTTTCCTGTGGTCGTGTATGGATGTGAGAGTTGGACTGTGAAGAAAGCTGAGTGCCGAAGAATTGATGCTTTTGAACTGTGGTGCTGGAAAAGAATCTTGAGAGTCCCTTGGACTGCAAGGAGATCCAACCAGTCCATTCTGAAGGAGATCAGCCCTGGGATTTCTTTGGAAGGAATGATGCTGAAGCTGAAATTCCAATACTTTGGCCACCTCATGGGAAGAGTTGACTCATTGGAAAAGACTCTGATGCTGGGAGGGTTTGGGGGCAGGGGGAGAAGGGAACGACAGAGGATAAAATGGCTGGATGGCATCACTGACTCGATGGACGTGAGTCTGAGTGAACTCCAGGAGTTGGTGATGGACAGGGAGGCCTGGCGTGCTGCGATCCATGGGGTCGCAAAGAGTCAGACACGACTGAGCGACTGAACTGAACTGAACTGAACTGAAGAGCTGGAAGCTTCTACAGAATGATTATAAATGACCAATAACCTAGTAAAATAATATACAAAGATATGTGCATTATGCCAAAATATAATATTTAAAATATGAGATACTAAGATGGCAGTTTGATAATGTGTGTTACAATTGCAAAACTCCCATACACTCTGTGACTCAGATACTCTACATCTAAGAATATCCTACATGATTATATGACTTCACACATGTGATTATGTGAAACATGGTATTTACAATATTTTTTACTTAATTGCCATTTACAACTTTGAATAATTGAATAAAAATGTTCATCAGTATGTTCATACGTATGGTACTGGATAAAATTCAGGCCATCTATCCAATAAAATGTTAAGCATCAGTAAAAATAATGAAGATTTTTATATTATATGGAAATACTTATAAAATATTTTTTTAATTAAAAGCAGGCATGTTGTGTATAAACAAAATAGTGGTGTTGATAATCTATAATAACATTTTCTTGTATATCCTTAAGAAAGCTCAAGGAAGAGTTTGGGAAGGGTAGAAACTGAGAAGGTGAGGGATTGTGATGCAGGAAGTCTTTTCAATGTTGACATCCTTTTATACTCAATAAATGTAATACTAATTCAAAATATAAATTAAATGTAAACAATTTAGATGTACTGACCAAAGTATGGTATTTTGATGAATTAGACAGTTTTAATGGGCATGTTTCTAAAACACTTCAGACAACTACAATATTTATTTTACACAGTTGAAGTATATTGAGATTAAAATCAATTAAATATTCTTTACTTTTCATAAGCACTACTATTAAGGAATGTATTTCCTATTCAAATAGTTCTTGTGTTCTTGGTATTTTGTATATTATGCATGCGAATTTAAATTGTTGGTATTTCATTTAATCCTGATATATCTATCCAGTTCTTACTTTTCAAAGTCCTTTGAATTTTTTTTATCTAAAATATTGTTATATCTTTCACTTCCATGCTTCTTCATCAGCATAGCAGCAAAGTACTTTTCCAAGCTATTGACAAAAAATTAAGAGTCAGAATTCCTTGCCCTCTAAATCTAGGGGCTGCAAGTGAGTGTGATCAAAATAAACAAACATCCCAAGCAAATGGGCAAATTCTCAAAAATAAAAAAGCCAAAATGTGGTGCTGTGAAAGTGGTAATGGTATTCTCTTAGGCTGAGGTTAAATAATCCTTAATGGAGGAAACAGTCCCTGAGTTCTTCTAAAGGATGTTTTGGAATTTGCTGAGTGATTTATTACACAAGAAACAGCACATGCCAACAAGCAAAGGCATATTATTTCCATTAAACACAACCATGTTTAGTGACTAATAAGAACAACAGACTGGTCCCAAATAGGAAAAGGAGTACGTCAAGGCTGTATATTGTCACCCTGCTTATTTAACTTATATGCAGAGTACATCATGAGAAATGCTGGGCTGGAAGAAGCACAGGCTGGAATCAAGATTGCCGGGAGAAATATCAATAACCTCAGATATGCAGATGACACCACCCTTATGGCAGAAAGTGAAGAGAAACTAAAAAGCCTCTTGATGAAAGTGAAAGAGGAGAGTGAAAAAGGTGGCTTAAAGTTCAACATTCAGAAAACTAGGATCATGGCATCTAGTCCCATCACTTCATGGGAAATAGATGGGGAAACAGTGGAAACAGTGTCAGACTTTATTTTGGGGGGCTCCAAAATCACTGCAGATGGTGATTGCAGCCATGAAATGAAAAGATGCTTACTCCTTGGAAGGAAGGTTATGACCAACCTAGATAGCATATTAAAAAGCAGAGACAGTATTGTGCATCACCCTGGACTGGCCACTCATTTCATATATGATATTATACACATTTCAATGCCATTCTCCCAAATCATCCTACCCTCTCCCTCTCCCACAGAGTCCAAAATACTGTTCTATACAGCACTGGGATGACCCAGAGGGATGGTACGGGAAGGGAGGAGGGAGGAGGAGGAAGGTTTCAGGATGGGGAACACATGTATACCTGTGGCAGATTCATGTTGATATATGGCAAAACCAATACAATATTGTAAAGTTAAAAAATAAAATAAATAAATATATACCAATTAAAAAATTTAAAAAAAAAAGAAAAGCAGAGACACTACTTTTCCAACAAAGGTCCGTCTAGTCAAGGCTATGGTTTTTCCAGTGGTCATGTATGGATGTAAGAATTGGACTGTGATGAAAGCTGAGTGCCAAAGAATTGATGCTTTTGAACTGTGGTGTTGGAGAAGACTTTTGAGAGTCCCTTGGACTGCAAGAGATCCAACCATTCCATCCTAAAGGGGATTAGTCCTGGGTGTTCATTGGAAGGACTATGCTGAGGCTGAAACTCCAGTATTTGGCCACCTCACACGAAGATTTGATTCATTGGAAAAGACCCTGATGCTGGGAGGGATTGGGGGCAGGAGAAGGGGACGACAGAGGATGAGATGGCTGGATGGCATCACTGACTCAGACGTGAGTTTGAGTGAACTCCGGGAGTTGGTGATGGACAGGGAGGCCTGGTGTGCTGTGATTCATGGGGTCGCAAAGAATTGGACAGGACTGAGCAACGGAAGTGAACTGAACTGAACTGAAGAAACACTTTTCTCAAGGTGCTTCAGTCAGCTGTGTTTCACCTCAAAGTTGCATCCAAGCCCCATGGTGTTTCTGTCGTGATTTGCAGCATCAACTATCCTCAATGCCAGTGTTGCTACTGTTTCACTTCCCTTGGTAGTCTACCCCAAAATAATGTACTGTTGTGACTTATTGTTCCTATGATAATCACTTATTTTTTTCTTTTTAAAGTTCAAGATTCTAATTACATTTTAGAGATGAGAAATTGATCTTTTAAGCAGTGTACTTGATACTCTTCCCTGGGATAGATTGTTTTGTAACTATATTTTTCTCCTTTGTGGAACCACAACCTTATTTACTTCACATGAACTTGTGGTGCTTCCAGTTTAATAACATATTGCCTATATTTTAAAAGGTTATTAGGCTCAACTGCCAGTTCTTTTAGTATCTTACGATATAATTCACAGAGATCAAGAGATTTAAAATCATTTAGAGCAGCTATCTGCTTTTCAAAAATCTCATTATTTCAAGCTTCAATTTTCTATTTCAAATATTTGTTCTGTCTATAGCACATTTCCAAATAAATGTATGATCAATATCTCAAGCTCAGCATATCCAAAAATCTTTCATTTTCATGTTTCCCTCCAATGCACAGCTATGGAAACTCCACATTTCCTACTTTTTAAATGAAATGCTTTTAATATAATTATAAAATAATGATTTATTTTACTTATTCTGTCTATATATTTGCAAACAAAAACCATAGCTATCTTAAGTGTAATATAAAGCTAAGCAGGCAACTATATTTGATTATTAATATTTCATAAAAATCATTAAAGCAAGTCATTTTGCTAGAAAAGCATGAAGGCAGTGTTAAATATTTCCAAACATTGCGTAAATCATATAATGTATTCTAAGGATACATGTATCCATTCAGAAAATGTAGTAAAAGATGGGAAAGAATAGTGTAATAATGGCTTGCAATAGTTACTCCTTCCAAACATGCCTGAGTAATATCACACTATGGTGGCTTTTCTTAAAAATAATCTGAAGAAAAATGATTCTAGTTTCCTTGTCTGGTTCCTTGAAACAGCACTACACAACAGGAGGCAGAAATCTGAAAGTACACTATGAATATGTACTCTTCTACATTAGTAACAGAAGCTCAGCATTTATCTTGATAAAAAGCAAGTAATGCAGACTAAACAAGTCTGCATTTCCCAGTCTCCCTTGTAGTAGGTGAGGTCAAGTAGCCAAGCTCTGAAAAGCGCTGGCAACTCAGAACAGTCACTTCCAGAATATATCCTTAAAATGGGAAACTGCCACTTCCATTTCCCTATTTTTTTCATCCTGCTTCTGAGGGGTGGAAAATATCCCATACTCATAGCTTGAAGGACCTATTTCTAAAATTTCACCACTACCCAAGTGGATTTACAGATTCAATCCCTATAAAACCATTTTCCCTTCTTTATTGGCTTCCTTCATATTTTATTTTTAAAATGTTTGGCAGATATCAACAGCTGACACTCAAATTTATTTGGAACCACGATAGACTCAGACTATTTAAAGGAAGTCTGAAAAAAAAAAATAACAAGTTGGAGCACTCATAATTCTTGACTTAGTGAAGAAATGGAGAAATTGGAACTTTTATACATTGCTGCTGATACTGTAAAATGGAGTAGCCACCTCAAAAATTCTTCAGTTCCTCAGAATGATAAGCATAGAATTACTATCCAACCCTGCATTTCCACCCCTTTTTGCTCAGTCATGATCAACTCTTTGTGACTCCAAGGATTGTAGCCTGCCAGACTCTTCTGTCATGGGGATTCTCCAGGCAAGAATACTGGAGTGGATTGTCATGCCCTCCTCCAGGGGAATCTTCCGAACTCAGGGACTGAACTCAGATCTGTATTGCTGGTGGATTCTTTAACATCTGGGCCACTCCTAGCTATATACCTATAATAAATAAACATAGATGTTTACCCAACACTTTAAACAAATGCAGCTTTATTTATTAATATAATAGCCTCAAAGTGGAAACAATCAGAATGTCTCTCAATTGAAGAATGCATAAAGAGAACGTGGTAAGTCCATACAATGAATTGTTTTGGTGTTAAAAAAATAATGAACTGACACATAGTTTGACATGGATGAACACTGAAAAGCTCTAAGTAAAAAAAAAGAAAAATCTTTTATTCTATTTATATGAAATGTTTAGTATAGTCAAACCTGCCTATATAAAATGTAGATTAATGAGGAGTTAGTGCTAGTAGGCATCGGGTTTAATTTGGGGTGAAAATGTCTAAAATTAGATTTTGTTGGTAAATACACTAAAAGTATTACATTGTGCACTTGAGTTAATTTTACAGTATATAAATTGCATCTCAAAAAAGCAATTTAAAAATAAAGTTACTCTAGCTCTATGTATGGTACCATCCATTGCTTATAATCAGAGATAGGATATCAAATTCTTGTACAATGACTGATAATTTAGGGAGAAGCTCAAAGTATTTTTTAGGTCTCATCTTATCCAGTGTCCCATAAATTTTCTTCTCTAATCTGTAGTCTTCATCAATAGCCTCCTCAATTTTTTCTAATTTTCATCAATCATCCAGTTTCAAGCTCAATGACACAATTTTTAATTTCTCTTTTTTCAGATTCCTAATTCCAATTATCGTATTTCATTCCAGTTAGCTATTGTTGATAACTAACAAATCTCCTCAAAATTCACTGACATAAAGCAAAACAAGTATTTTTATCATCTCTCATGGATTTTGTGAATAATGGATTCAGGAAATGTTCACCAGAATGGCTATGTCCTGGGGTTTTATGTGGATCTAGTCTGGGACTAAGACTGAAGTGTTGGTGAGGTCCGGGTGCTGGATGAGCTGGTGGTTAGTCCAGCTGGTCTTTCTCCATGGAATGCTTATTTGATCTTCCTAAGAGAATGATGATATGCCAGTTGGAATGTGTACATGGCACTTGAAGGTTCGAAACATGAGTATCCTGATATTTCAGGTAAAAAGTCAGAAGTTTCACTGTCTTTCACTTCACACCCTTGGAAGCTGTACTGAATAATTTCTGACACATTCTGATGGTTTTAAGTGATTTAAAAACTCATTCAGATTCAAGGGGAGAAGATTATACAGTTATTTGTGAGGAGAATTAGTGAGATTCTAGAAAGGCATATTAGCTGACAGAAGATACTATGGTCGTCTTGGGAAAAGGCAGCATGCCAAAGTGTTCTGTTAAAAATTAAATAAATTTATATTCAAGGATATACCAAGGAAAAATGAAAAAAGAAGTAAAAGAATGCAAAGCAATTTTGGTAAGAATAATATTCTGTGAAGTAATTCACAGCAAATGAATGATTGAACGTGACAAATGTAATTAATTTGAAATACAGCATCAATTTATATATGCTATAAAAATCACAGAAGTGTGGAATAATGTTGTATTTGTCCTTTTGTAACTAACGTATTTCTTTAGCATAATGTCTTTCAGATCCATCCATGTTGGTTCCAATGGTAGGCTTCCTTTTTCATTCTTAACAGATCATGGTATAAAGATGGAGTTAGAGAGATAAACATGAAGATAAATATCATGTTTTCTTCATCCATTTGTTTATTGAGGGGGATTTGAGGTGTTTCCATATCTTTTTTGTGAATTATGCTGCGATAAACATGAGAGTGCAAATACCCTTTCAAAGTCCCGATTTCCATTGTTTTGGATAAATACCCAATAGTAGAATGTTTGGATCATATGGTAGTCTGTTTTTAATTTGGGGAAAACTCCATGTTTTTTCCTACTAACAGTGTGCAAGTATACCAATTTCTGTATGTTCTCATTAACACTTGTCATTTTTATTTTATTTTTTATAATAGCCACCCAACAGATATCAGATGATGTATAACTTGACTTATAGAAGCATAAAATAAAATGGTCATTGCCTAGAGATGGAGGAAGAGAGAAATGGGCAGCTTTTTGTTCAATGGGTATAGAATTACAATTATACAAGATGAATAAGTCCTAGAGATCCATTGTTCAACTCAGTGCCTGTAGTTAACAATAAGATGTTGTTTACCTAAAAATTTGTTAAAAGAGCTCATCTCATGTTAAACATTCTTACCACAAATACAAAAACAAAGGGACACAAGGAAACTCTGGGAGGTGAGAAATGTGCTTGTATTACATTAATTTTGGTGATAGTATCATGAGTGTATACATATGTTTGCACTCATAAAATTGTATACATTAAATACATGCAATCTTTTGTGTATCAATTAACCTCAATAAAACTGTTAAAGATTAACAGAATTGTGATATTGGTATTGATATGTCCATAAGGAAATAATAGATATAAAAATTTTAGAAACAGATTGTAGTACACAATGTCAATAAATACTGATGTGTATTAGTACTTAATAATTAGTATGATGTTATATATTATATACAGACATATATACATAGGTTGTACTAGTATCTCAGTCATGTCCAACTCTTTGCGACCCCACAGACTGTAGCTCACCAGGCACCTCTGTCCAGGAATTCTTCAGGCAAGAATACAGGAGTGGGTTGTCATTTATTTCTACGGGGCATCTTCCCGACCCTCGGTTGAACTCAGGTCTCCTGCATTGCAGGCAGATCCTTTACCATCTGAGTCACCAGGGAAGGATCAGATCAGATCAGATCAGTCGCTCAGTTGTGTCTGACTCTTTGCGACCCCATGAATCTCAGCACGGCAAGCCTCCCTATCCATCACAATCTTCCGGAGTTCACTCAAACTCACGTCCATCGAGTCGGTGATGCCATCCAGCCATCTCATCCTCTGTCGTCCCCTTTTCCTCCTGTCCCCAGCCAGCTCTTCACATGAAGGATAGGTTTCAATATATGAAATTGATATGACAATCTTTCTACTTGTGGAAAACAATAAAATTAAACCTGAGTATGTATTTTATTATAATTAGAAATAAATTTATATGATTTAATCATAATTTTCCCTGGAGGTTCAGTGGTAGAGAGTTTCCCTGATAGCTCAGTTGGTAAAGAATCTGCCTGCAGTGCAAGAGACCCTGGTTCAATTCCAGGGTTGGGAAGATTTTCTGGAGAAGGGATAGACTACAAACTCCAGTATTTTGGGGCTTTCCTCATGGCTTACCTGGTAAAGAATCCACTTGCAATGAGGGAGAGCTGAGTTTGATCCCTGGGTTGGGAAGATCCCCTGGAGAAGGGAAAGGCTATCCACTCCAATATTCTGGCCTGGAGAATTCCATGGACTGTATAGTCCATGGGGTCGCAAAGAGTGGGACATGACTGAGCGACTTTCAGTAGTAAAGAATCCACCTGCCAGTGCAGAAGATGGAGATTCAGTGCCTGGATTTGGAAGATACACTGGAGAAGGAAATGGCAATCCACTCCAGTATTTTTTCCTGGGAAATTCCATAACAGATGAGTCTGGTGGGCTACAGTCCATGGGGTCGCAAAAGAGTTGGATATGACTTAGTGAGTAAATAGCAAATAAACCACATAGCCATGAAACCACTAAAACTAAGGTCCAAATATTATACCAATGGCAAAGAAAAAGAAATATTTTTGATATATATGACTACATGATATATATGATTATATGACTACTACATATTTATATCTAAAATATAAATGCAATAAATACTTAATAGCTGAGAATAATTTTATTATACAAATTATTTAAAGAAATAACTCATGAGAGAAAATGAAAGTGAAAATAAACTCATTTTACATAATATCAAATCAAATTTTAAAAACGAAAATCCAAATTAATTTGAGCAGTTCTAGCAAATTTTGTATCTATCCAAGCTAGGCTTTAACTTTTCTTTGCACTGACATTTTTTTTAATGGCAACTAATTTTTTCCAATTATTTTGTATAATTTTACTGAAGTATAATTGAACAGTGTGACATAAGTTTCAGGTGTACATTATAGTGATTCATAATTTTTAAATTTATACTCCATTTATAGTTATTATAAATTGTTGACTATAACACCTGTGTTGTACACTATATCATTGTAGCTTAATTATTTTACACATGGTAGTCCATATGTCTTAGTCCCCTACACTTTTCCTGCCCCTCCCCCTTCCCCTCTCCTGCTGGTAACCACTAGTTTGTTCTCTGTATCTGTGAGTCTCTTTTTTGTTATATTTACTAGTTTGCTTTATTTTTTAGATTCCATATATAAGTTATATCATATAGTACTTATCTTTCTCTGCCTGATTTATTTCTCTTAGCATAATATACTCTAAGCTCATCTATGTTATTGCAAGTGGCCAAATTTCATTCTTTTTTATGGCTGACCATATTACATAAGTTCCAGTGTGTTATGTAAATTGTTGTAACTTGGCAGAGAACATTTTCTTTATCCATTTGTCTGTTGATGAACACTTAAGTTGCTTCAGTATCTTGGAAATTATAAATAATACTATCAACATTAAGGTGCATGTATGTTTTCAAATTAGTGTTTTTAATTTTTTTTGTATATGTACCCAGGAGTTGTTTGCCATGAATTCTACTCCATCCTTCTTGCTTTTTTTTTGGTATTCTTAATTTTCAAATGTGTCAATTTTCAGATGTGTCAAAAATAGCACAACATAGTATTACACTTTTGCTCAACTTTGTAAGTCTTGGGTGAAAGAGTTTATTTTCCAGGTTAAAATATTCTTTGCAAGTTATAGCAATTTACATAATAAACTGGAACATTTAGACCATTTACATTTAATGTGATTATTGACATTATAATGGTTGCTATCAATGGCCCTTCTTGGTTAAGAAAAAGTTGCTTCAAATAGAAGATATTAAAATATCACTAAGTTCTTACAACATAATATCTCAAATGAGATATTCAAGAAAAAAGAAAGCTAGAACCTGTTTACTCTCCAAGAAATATATATACAAATTTATGAGAATTTTATTTCCCTGCCAATAATAATTGTTTTAATGATACATCTATCTCTATAAGCATAGAGTAAGCAATGCTTACTCATATTGGGATGTCGGAGAGTGCTGATGAATGTCAATAGAATGCACATAAACTTTCTAACACTGTTGATTAGGGGTTCATTAGCCATCAAGATACATAATTGACCATTTTAATTAGTACTGAAATGCCTCCATTTGACATCTTGTCACTCATGATGATGGAAAGAAAATGCTATTGCATTGGCAATCAACTAATGAGCAATAAACTGTAAAGACCTTTTAAGAAAAATGCTAAAACACTTGTAACCTATGTAGAAAGAAGAAAGCATAGAACAACCAAGCCATGAACAGCATTCTAAGTGTTTAAATATACCTCATGTTTTAAAAAATATATATATCTTTTTGTCATTAGCAAGAGGTGATGATTTTAAGGAAAATTAACATAAATCTTCTTAGTTCTTATTGTATTTCTAAAGTCATTCTAAGTGTGTTATGCATATCAAATATTTTAAACCTTGTGACTTCCCTATGAGGATCATATTGTTATTGCTACTTTATTGCTACTGCACAGACATGTTAAGTAATTTGCACAGTGTCACAGAGCATGTAAGGATCAGAACAGTTATTTCAACCAAGACAGTCATGTTCCACAGACTGTGCCCTTAGGTATCATGCTACATTAGATTTCTATGTTCTATAAGGTAGTGTTATGGAGGAGAGGAAATAGAAGAAACATAATCTTGGGGAAGAGACTAGGTATAAGTCCAGTATACAAGCAGCCTCAAAATACGCTTTTGAAAATCAAGCCAAGAACCTCTGAAGCACAAGTTTAATTTATAATCCACATAACAGAAAAGAGGAAGCAAAATAAAACAGAAGACCATAAAGTCTGAATTCAAGATTTGATTCAGATTCATAATATGTAACAGTAGAAGAAGACCAGACAGGATAAATGGCATGCCCCCACATTTTAGTTTCTATGTAATAATTTATGTTTGTGTGAATCAAATGAGAAAGTAAATAAATTTTTGCACATGATCTAATGGAAAGGAAACATGCACTAGAGAAAAGACTGCATAAATATTGAAAAGCTTTGATATCAAGGAATCAAAAAACATTTTACTATGAGGGCTTCTTTTTTGTGTGTCTTTAAAAAGTGAAAAGAAAAGGAAAAAGGGAATTAATAGAGACAACTAAAGGAAAGAAAGAAAAGGAAGAAAGGAAAGAAGAAAGGAAGAGGGAGGGTGGAAGAAGAAAACAAAGAAAAAGCAATCTCCAAAGATTTTAATTACATTTGATCTCATCTGTCAGCCCCATTGCACATTTCAAGCCATCAAGCTACAGACACAATCTCTCAATAGGTTAGTGTATTTACTTTACATTTTATACTTTACTTTGTATATTATATGTTTGTCTGTCCATTTTTACATGACGTTGCTTTATTCAAAAGCTTTTCTCTTCAACACCAACTGAAACAGTATTTGTACTTACTTAATCTATTCCACTCTTACATGAAGCCTTGGACTGATTCCAGAGCATGCATCAGGAGTGTAGTTATTCCTTACATTATTTAGTACCTGTTGAGTGGATTTCATGTCACAAGGAAGTGTAGTAGGTTTAGAAATATGTTAAGTTCCTAAACTACAGTTCCTAAATCTTAAATGTATTCAACACGCTCATGATTCAAACTGTAAAATAATCAAAGAAATTAATTAAATTGCAATGCAAAAGTTATTTTACAGATGAATGTGAAAGGAAACATGCCAGGGATTTCTCTAATGTATCACGATGGGCTCGGAGAAAGTTTTATTTAGAAAGACATAATCAACAAATACACAGAACTGAAAAATTGTACTATGCAATTGTATATAGCATGCAAGGATGCATATAAGATTGTACTTATAAGGAGAAACTTAGTCTGAAGAGAGAAAATAAGACAAAGCTTTATACACTAAGCTGTTTGAACTTTATACTGAGCGCTTTGGGAAAGCTCTTGAGCAGGGAAATGTCTTGATCAAATTTGCTTTTTAGAAAGGTCATTCCAGAATTAGTGTGGAAAACAGATTACACAGGAGCCACCTGAGGGATTGGGGAAGTAGTCAGGAGGATTTTCCTGATGAATCCACATGAGAATCCATGTGAGTCTGAACTGTAGCTGTGGGAGAAATGGGGGTTGTGCTATAATGATTGATAGAACCTGTGGACTTACTGACATGATAGAATGTGCCAATTAAATGATACACTAACTCGAAAATTCAAACTTAAGGATGGATAACAAGTTCGCTATTGTTTAGAGACTATGAGAGAAAAATATTTTCTGAGGAAGTGGAAAAGTCTGATTTGGAACATAATTAATTTGAGATATCAATGGAACATCCAAACTTCTTGAGAGAGATGCTTGGCTCTGTATCCCCAGTGTTAACAACTGTGCCTACAATGCCTTGTGTACATGCTAAGTCACTTTCATTGTGTCCAACTCTGTGTGACTCTATGGACTGGAGCCTGCCAGGCTCCTCTGTCCATGGGATTCTCCAGGCAAGAATACTGGAGTGAGTTGCCATGCCCTCCTCCAGGGAATCTTCCTGACCCAGGGATTGAACCTGCATCTCTTACATCTCCTGCGTTGGCAGGCAGTTCTTTACCACTAGTACCACCAACACCTTAGTATCTTCCTGAAATTTTATTGCTTGGATGAGTGTTGAAATAATTTTGAATGAATATAATGTATAATTGTGTCACAGATTGATAAGACATCAAGATCATTAGATGAGGCCAGAAAAATAAATACTGTTGATCAGGGATTGACTATCTAGTGGTCAAGGTATAAGGCCAAGGATAGAGCTTCCAGAAGAAATGTAAAGTTTACTAGCAAAAACCTGAATAAAAAGGAGATCCCAGGAAGTAGCAGAAACATCCAGAAGACAGTGGTATCCCAGGAGCTGAGGGGAAAAAGATTCAAGAAGGAGAGGAAGTCCACGAGTAGCAGAAGTTTGGGAATATTTATTTAGTATTAGGACAAGAAGACAGAAAAGATGTCCTTTCTGTTTGCTAATATGGATGAAATCGAGGAATTCAGCAAGAACAGATTGAGGGATTTTTATGTTTGGGGGGAATTGTACAGTCCACCGTAAAATTGTCTAAGGTATGCTACTTGAGAAAAATATTTGCTCTTAAAAATAATGCTCCAAATCCATCAGGGCAGAGGCAGCTTCAAATCTGATGTGTTGTGAGATTTTTGGGGTGTGTGTGTGTGTGTGTGTGTGTTTGTGTATGTGCACACATGCCTATGCATGTGTATGTGTGGTGTTAGCAAAGAGGGCTTTGCCGTTAATAAAACTTCAATTCAATTTCCACCCCAGCTGTGTAAACTTGGATGCTCTGAGCAACTTATCTATTTAATAAAATTGGCAAAATAATACATGCTTCCAGGGAAGTTTTAAGCATTAAATGAAATAACACTTTTAAAGCACTCAGAACAGTGTCTAAAACTTAGTAGATGGTGAATAAAGGGCATCTGCTTTTACTGCCAGTGTTTCAAATCTTCTGTTATATACATGCAGTGAGAATTAAATCTGAATACAAGTCTATTCCTTCAGAGATTCTGATTACCTGATTTAATATATGGAGAAGGAGAAAAAGAAGGACAATGAAAAGCATAAATTGTACTATGAATTCTTTAAAATATAACACTGTCCTGTATTGTTTCTCCTTACCAGAAACATGAGTAAAGAAATCATTACCAGAAAGAACATAAGCCTTCTGATCGGCACTTTTGAACAAGATTCAGCCATGAAGAGTAGATGAAAGTTCCTTCTCTCCTGCTCTTTCTTCTTTCATTAATCCCTTTTCCATCCCACAGGAATCTTTGCATAATCTAACAGCATTAATCACCCCACCTTCTTAATTTCTGTGGTCAGATATGAAAAGAGAGCTCTTTCTCCCTTTTTCTACAGAGAGGGCAATTGTAGGTCATGGCATTCCTCCATGTACAACAGCCTGGTTGTCTCCTTTCTTCAGAATGAATATCCTCTAAGATAAATGAAATTATTGTGGTAAAAGACCCTACAACCAGGTTAGATGAAAATCAACACTATGAACAGAGATTATCATTGTGTCACATCAAGACATAGACAAAAAAGTAATCTTGTAAATGATTCCTTTAGAAAATATCAGTCCTTACTATTAGTAAAACTAAGCAGTAATAGCATACAGTTAACTTCTATATAATTATTTATGACAAACTATAATGTAGCTCTTATATAATGAATGTTCCTTTTCTAAAAAAATCTCTCTTCTTTTAACCAGGATTATCTTTTGCTGATCCTTGTCTAAATATTACTGACCCAGTTTAACCCTGGTACTTGGGCATGATATTCTTATTTTTCTTTGAAAAAAAATATCATTATCTGTTACGAGGTGGGTCAAAGTTCATTTTAAATTCAGTCTTTTTCAATTGTCTTCCTGAAACATTTGTTCCCTCTCATACATTCTGCAAAAGCCTTGCAGCCTGTTGCATTATAACCTGGGACTGGCTCTCTCCACAGATTGCTGACCTAAATACTGTGCCTTCATGACCTATATTCTTCTTTGTGGAGTCTTTCTTTTATTTTTTTCACTTTTTTTTTTTTTTTTTTACTGAAGCACATTGAAAAATGGGGAACATTTTATCCTGTTTCTCACGTATATCTTCCTTATTAGGAGACAAGCTAAAAATGGATTGGCATTTGGGCAGAAATATCTATTTCATGGCACTTTAAAGTGCCTTACATAATCTGTGATAAATGTGCATCTACTTGGCTATCTTTAACACAATATCAATATCCAGAAAACAACTGATAAATTGTTTTTAACACAGGCCATACCAGAATAATTTAAAATGGATGAAGTATAAAAAAGTAATCTAAAATTTAAAAATCACTAGATATATTTTAGGTGTTCTGTGGTTAAAAATGTGTTCTTTTTCCCGTGGGTTTTGAAAGATGCTTTAAAAGTGACCTCTAACCTAAGTTACCATATAATGCAAAATACATCATTTAACCTTATTACCAGCAAAAATATATTTTGTGCTAGAGAATCACTACCAAGAGATGGAAGTAACATGTAGACACATCATGGTTGACTCTCAGAAACAGTCTGACATTCCAGCATGAAATTTTAATACTGAACTTTGATGACTTCACTTCTCCCATCAGTTTTCCTTTCTGGTAGATATAGTTTTATTAATATTTCCTCTGTTTACATTTGCTTCACTAAAGGTTTTAATTCAATACTGTTCTTGGTTTCTTTCACAATTAAATGTCAGTTATTTAATTGAAATACACTTCGATTTCATCTAAAATGAAACTACCAAAAAATGGAAGTGTTTAGGTGATGTAAAATCTGACTGAACAAAGAAAGCTTGTTGCCAGTCACAGCAGTCTGGCACCCATGATCTCTGCAAGTCTCACATTTAGTTAGAGTGAAAACTCATTAAAGTATCTGGGAATATTAAGATGATGGCATGATTCTAAATAGCTGCAAGCAGCCCTTTGACAAACAGTTGGCTGAGACTGCCAGCTCCTGCCCTGGCCCTCTCTACCTTCCCCAGAGACATGGACATTCAGAAACATCCTTGTATGATACATATTTATTAAGAAAACCTGTGTAAAATTGCATATCTCCTACTTAGTCTCATTCATAACAACATGTTCTGGAAAGGGAGTGTATGTCAATTCAGTTCAGATCAGTAGC
Source organism: Bos grunniens (assembly GCF_055505025.1). Lineage (NCBI taxonomy): Eukaryota > Metazoa > Chordata > Mammalia > Artiodactyla > Bovidae > Bos > Bos grunniens. The sequence continues at coordinate 108,457,291 of NC_141170.1, read as the reverse complement.
TCAGTCGTGATTGACACTTTGCAACCCCATGGACTGCAGTATGATGGGCTTCCCTGTCCATCACCAATTCCCGGGGATTACTCAAGCTCTTGTCCATTGAGTCGGTGATGCCATCCAACCATCTCATCCTCTGTGATCTCCTTCTCCTGACTTCAATCTTTCCCACATCAGGGTCTTTTCAAATGAGTCAGCTCTTTGCATCAGATGGCCAAAGTATTGAAGTTTCAGCTTTAGTCCTTCTAATGAATATTCAAGACTGATTTCCTATAGGATGGACTGGTTGGCTCTCCATGCAGTCCAAGGGACTCTAAGAGTCTTCTCCAACTCCACAGTTCAAAAGCATCAACTCTGTGGCACTCAGCTTTCTTTATAGTCCAACTCTCACATCCATACATGACTACTGGAAAAACCATAGCTTTGACCAGACAGACCTTTGTTAGCAAAGTAATGTCTTTGCTTTTTAATATGCTGTCTAAGTTGCTCATAGCTTTTCTTCCAAGGGGCAAGCATCTTTTAATTCCATGGCTGCACTCACCATCTGCAGTTATTTTGGAGACCCCCAAAATAAAGTCTTTCACTGTTTCAATTTTTCTCCATCTATTTGCCATGAACTGATGGGACTGGATGTCATGAACTTAGTTTTCTGAATGTTGAGGTTTTTTTTTTTTTAATATAAATTTATTTATTTTAATTGGAGGTTAATTATTTTACAGTATTTTATTGGTTTTGCCATACATCAACATGAATCCGCCACAGGTATACACGTGTTCCCCATCCTGAACTCCCCTCCCTCCTCCCTCCAGTACCATCCCTCTGGGTCGTCTCAGTGCACCAGCCCCAAGTATCCAGTGGATGAGTGTTATGTTTTAAGACATCATTTTCCCTCTCCTCTTCTTTCATTTTCATCAAGAGGTTCTTTAGTTCTTCTGTGCTTTCTTCCATAAGGGTGGTGTCATCTGCATATCTGAGGTTATTGATATTTCTCCCGACAGTCACGATTCCAGCTTGTGCTTCATCCAGACCAGTGTTTCTCATGATATACTCTCCATATATGTTAAATAAGCAGGGTGACAAAATATAGCCTTGACATACTCCTTTCCCTATTTGGAACCAGTCTGTTGTTCCATGTCCAGTTCTAATTGTTGCTTTCTGACCTGAATGGTGATATCTCAAGAGGCAGGTCTGCTGCTGCTGCTACTAAGTTGCTTCAGTCGTTGACTCTGTGCGACCCCATAGATGGCAGCCCACCAGGCTCCCTCATCCCTGGCATTCTCCAGGCAAGAATACTGGAGTGGGTTGCCATTTCCTTTACCAATGCATGAAAGTGAAACGTGAAAGTGAAGTCGCTCAGTTGTGTCCGACTCTTCACAACTCCATGGACTGCAGCCTACCAGGCTCCTCCGCCCATGGGATTTTCCAGGCAAGAGTACTACAGTGGGTTGCCATTGCCTTCTCTGCAAGAGGCAGGTCAGGTGGTCTCATATTCCCATCTCTTTAAGAATTTTCCAGAGTTTGTTGTGGTCCACACAGTCAAAGGCTTTGGCATAGTCAATAAAGCAGAAGTACATGTTTTTCTGGAACCCTGTTGCTTTTTTGATGATCCAGCAGATGTTGGCAATTTGATCTCTGGTTCCTTTGCCTTTTCTAAATCCAGCTTGAACATCTGGAAGTTCATGGTTCACGTACTGTTGAAGCCTGGCCTGGAGAATTTTGAGCGTTACTTTACTAGCGTGTGAGATGATTGCAGTTGTGAGTGCAATTGCAGTGTATCTGGCAATGTATATTTTTGCTCCCTGAAGCATAACAAATAAGTTATACTGATATTAAAAAGCTGTTCTTCAGTTATCCTCAATGTTGAAAGTTAAGAAAGAAAGAAATCATTGTCAGACTGTTCAGTATTTCATATAGAAAATCTCTATAGGCTACTATCAGAAGTAGATTATAGTTGAATGATTATTGTAATTTTAAAGTAGTATAAAACAACTCAAAAGTATAAATAAAATTGAGCACTTAATGAATATTTTTTTCTTCTAAAATGACTAAATGAATCACAAAGAAGATTCAAACATTCCTGTAGAGAGCATAATATAATTCTACTTTTATTTTAAAATGGCTAACTTCTATACTTTTAGGCTTTATCAATTAAATATGCTACTACTTTGAAATACATTGAAAGAAATTAAGTGTCATATCTATACCTACAAAATTAATATACTAATTGAAACACTAATTTTATGAAAATTTTTTTAAACAATATATTTTTCTACTTTCAAAAATAATGTATATATTTTTTCATTTCAGTTCAGTTGCTCAGTCATGTCCGACTCTTTGTGACCCCATTGACTTCAGTATGCCAGTCTTCCCTGTCCATCATGAACTCCCAGAGCTTACTCAAACTTATGTCCATTGAGTCGGTGATGCCATCCAACCATCTCATCCTCTGTCATCCCCTTCTCCTCCTGCCTTCAATCTTTCCCAGCATCAGGGTCTTTTCCAGTGAGTCAGTTCTTCGCATCAGGTTACCAAAGTATTAGAGTTTCAGCTTCAGCATCAGTCCTTCCAATGAATATTCAGGACTGATTTCCTTTAGGATGAACTAGTTTGATCTCCTTGCAGTCCAAGGGATTCTCAAGAGTTTTCTACAACACCACAGTTCAAAATCATAAGTTCTTTGGCGCTCAGCTTTTTTTATAGTCCAATCCTCGCATCCATACATGACTATTGAAAAAATCATGGCCTTGACTAGACAGACCTTTGTTGGCAAAGTAATGTCTCTGCTTTTTAATATGCTGTCAAGGTTGGTCATAACTTTTCTTCCAAGGAGTAAGCATATTTTACTTTCATGGCTGCAGTCACCATCTGCAGTGATTTTGGAGCCCCAAAATTAAAGTCTGTCACTGTTTCCATTGTTTCCCCATCTATTTGCCATAAAGTGATGGGACCATATGCCCATACAAATTTGGATACTAAGATTTTGAGATTTTAAAAAAAGTTGGCAAAACCCAAAATGTACCCTTTAAATATTTTTTGACTGAAATCAGAAAAGAGATCCTTATTAATATCACCACTCATTTGATATATTTCTAATAATAAAGTTTTCAGTATAGCAATTACAGACATACCACAGTAATTATGATACATGTAAAACATTTAGACTAATGATGCTCCTATAATCTCTAAACTGTAATGTGTCTTCTTTCTATTAAACAGCTTGCTAAACCTACATTTTTCCGTAGAAGTTCAAAATTGGCTTGTATAAAAAAAAAAATCAAGGATATAAAGAAAATAAATAAAAGCATAAAGCAAGGTGACAGTGTAAGACCACTAAAGTTTGTTATGACCATAAATGTAAGCTTATTAAATTCTTCAATTAATGGAAAAATGGACATTAAAATCCAGAAGAACATCAAGGTTAAAATAAATGAAATGTTGAAGATTCATCAGACATACATAAGGCTAAAAGAAATCTTGGAAGGCCATGATTTGAGACAAAATGTATGTCAAAGTATACAATTTGAGTTAAAATGTAATTGTCATACAAATATCAATGAATATGGAGCCAAAGGCAAAGAAACAAAACTCTTTGAAAGCCATTAACCAGACACCAGTTAGGGCTTCTCAGATGGTGCTAGTGTAAAGAATCCACCTGTCAATGCAGGAGACCTGGGCTTCATCCCTGGGTCAGGAATATCCCCTGAAGATGGGCATGACAACCCGCTTCAGTATTCTTGCCTGAAGAATCCCATGGATAGGGGAGTCTGGGAGACTACATAACATCGAGAAGAGTCAGACACAACTAAGGCGAATTAGCATGCACTCTGGCACCAGTAAAATGGTGAAATTCTTTCAAAGAGCACAAAAAATTGTTTTAAAATGCTAGGTTAGGTACAAAACCAGTTAATTGTATTGTTTTTTCTTTAAATCTGCAAGTTAATCTGTAGGTTAACAAGGACTTTCTCATGTTGGGTATCCTGTGTTGTTCAGTCACTAGGTTGTGTCCAACTCTTGCAAGCCCATGGACTGTAGCCCGCCAGGCTCCTCTGCCCATGGGATTTTCCAGGCAAGGATACTGAGTGGGTTGCCATTCCCTTCTCCATGGGATTGTTTCAACGCAGGTATCAAATCAGTCACCTGCATTGACAGGGAGATTCTTTACCACTGAGCACCAGAGAGGCCATAAGAGCAAATAGCAAAGTTGAAAACAGGTGTAATCTTTATTTTAAAATTTTAAGTAGGGCATAATTCATAGTACCTTATATTAGTTTCAAGAGTACAACATAATGATCTAATATTTGTGTATATTGTGAAATGATCATTACAATAAGTCTAGTTGATATCTCTTACCATGAATACAGAATTTTATTTTCTTTTAATGAAAACTTTTAAGATCTAACATTTATTTTTTAACAGCAAGTTTGTCTTTTAACTCCCTTCACCCATTTTACCCCATTAGCAACCACCCATCTGTTCTTTCTCTGAAACTATGAGCTTGTTTTGTTCATTTATTTGTTTCAATAGGTATATTCTAATAGAGAATTAAATAATCCTTGGGCAGGACTTTTAGATGATATCTAGATTTGATATCTAATGAATATACTGCGCCCCCCATCATTTTATGTGCAAGTTTGGGTTAATTCTTAACAATTAAAACGTAAAGGGCATGGAATAAATTATATAAAACAAAATTGTTTAGAAGTATGAGAAAAGGCAAAAGCACAGTTTTAGTAGGCTACATATTTGATTCATCCTGAAGAAATTAAGCAGATAAATGAAGACAAAGATAAAGACAAAAAAATGAAGACAAAGACAAAAATTTTAAAAGCTTAATGAATATTATTGTATATGTATATATATAATGTATGTATATATGTATGTATGTACATATATATAAATTAAATATATACATAAATAGAATTTACAATCTATGTTCATATATATATATATATATCAATTCAGTTCAGTTCAGTCATTCAGTCATATCCAGCTTTTTGCAGCCCCGTGGACAGCCTCATGCCTGGCTTCCCTGTCCATCACCAAATCCTGGAGCTTGCTCAAACCCATATCCATTGAGTCAGTGATGCCATCTAACCATCTCATCCCCTGTCATCAAATATACATATATATGTATATAAATACCCACAAAATATTAAATATGATTTATATCTTACAGTGAAAGATTATATTTTAAAAATATATTTTATTTTCTTTTAAAGAATTTCTTTTAGGTAAAGCATGATTAGCTCATGATTTTTCTTTTTAATCCTCTTTAAGGATTAGGGAAATTTTTTTCCATCTTTGGCAATATGTTCTTTGAAATTTTAATTTTATAGTGTGTTATCATGTTCTTTTTAACTTTTAAATTTTATATATATATATATATATATATATATATACACACATATCTTATATTCATGGTTACAAATTGATTAATGATGAAGTGAGATGAATGATTTTAATGAAAGCATTGGCCTTTATCTGATCACTCCTTATATATGATTAGATTTCTTGGGGCGATGTTATTGTTGGCTTTGTTTTAATCCATTTGTATATCATAACTTTATATAGAATAAATTTATATATTTTATGATTTACCCATATTATAAATCCCACTCTAACAGATATGGATTTATTTCTTATAATCACTTGTCACACAGGGACCCCTCCCCCTCCTCATGGTCTCTCTTACTTTAAGCTTCATCTTCTCATTTTTGTGTTGTTGTGATTGATTTTCAGTTATCTGAAAAGAAAATCACATGACTCATCTTTAATTTCATTACTAGAGGTGTTAGGAGTGGAAGCAAAGTTGAAAGACTTTTCTTAGAATCTCTTAATTCTATTTATCAACAGATTACTGGGCCTTAGTGAATATGGTGTGCTGTCTGTTGCACATTTCCATAATCTTACATGTGTTTGTGGTGGCTAAGGAGTGTGCCATGAGCAGGATCTGACTGATCTCTTCAGTGGTCATTTAAATTTGATGAGAGAATTCATCTTTCATCTTGTGAGATTTTTATAATAGCATATATCAAATGTGCTGATAATTTTTCATCATATACCAGTATCAGCAAAGACAAAAACTTCATGAATGACATGGATATAGCATAATTATTCCAGGTGAATGCTCTAGGGACATTTCTCTAAGTTGTGTTTTATATTGCTGAAGTTGTGTCTATTATATCTCTCTTTTATAACTCTTGTCTTCCATGCTTCATGTGTAAGTTTAAATCCATTAAAAGTATGTATACTTTTTGAATTATGCAAATATATTTTACTACAGTAACACAGTGTGGCAGGCAAAGTCTAGGATGGCTCACTATGATGCCCCCTTCCTGGGGTCAAGTATAATCCATTCCCTGAAATAGATACAGAATTAGTAGATCTCAAACTAATAGATTATAGCAAAATTAATGGGATGTCATTTCTGTGATAGCATTTCATTAGATAGGACTCTATATTGCTCGTAGAGTCTCTTTAAAACTTTGTTTTGCTGGTTTGATGATGTGAGTGTCCATGGCAAGATATTATGGGAGGTTTCTATGAGCTGAATGATGTCGCTAGGATCTAGAGTATCCTCCAGCCACCAGCTGGCAAGAAACATGGAACCTCAGTCCTACATTCTGCACAATGCAATTTTTCTTTTTCCCATTCATCTCAACTGCACTGAAAAGAACCATTCAGTTTGGAAGGTACACATTTCCTTTGTCATGCTGAAAAATTCCCTCATTATTTCTATGGTAATAGAAAAATGGATCACCAAAAGATATCCACATTAAATCCTGGGACCTGTGAATGTCCAATCAATACTTATTTGTAAATGGATTCTTGAAGATATGATTAAGTTAAAGTTTCTGAGATGTAATCCTGTATTAAATCAGCTGTCTGTTATAGCACTAAATGCTGTCACAAGCACCTTTAGAAAGAGATCAGTACACAAAGAAGAAATGATCTGAAGATAGAAGCAGAAGTTGTAGTAATGAGGCCTTAGGCATAGTGATCCTGGGGTGGCCGTCAGTAGCTGGGAGAAAGGAACAGATTCTCCAGTTGAGTCTTTGGAGGTAGCATGACTTTGCTCAGAATCTTAAATGTGTACTTCTAGTGTCCAGAGTTTAGTACATAAGTATCAGTTGTTTCAAGCTACCAAGTTTGTGGTACTTTGTTATGGCAGCTACAGGAAATAAACGTAACCTTTTCCCAAGATAAAACATGGGAGAAAATATCAATAGGACAGAAGATCTTCTAGGTGGACAAATACCCTACTCAGAGAAAGATCAGACTGTAAGCTAACAGTGAAAAAACCAGTGGCTCATTGAGAAAAAGAGCAGATCTCAATGAGTAGGAATTAAAACATGAGAAATGAGGTTTATACTTACTAGAGGGGTAGATGGACTTCTTGAAATTCTGTTTCAACCGTTCTTGGAAGAACAGAACCCAGAATCTGACAAAACGATCCTATTTCTGAGATCTGAAATTTTACCATTCAATATTATTTGGGGTTGTTAAGCTGGAAATATGTGAATATATAGTAGGTGAAAAATAGTTATTATTGTGTTTTTATTGAAATATGTTTATTAGATCATATCTACCATGGAAACTAGCTAGAAGAGTCTAGTGTCTGACTAAAACTAAAAAAATAATAGGTTTTAAAATGCATTTATATAAACAGAAACCTAAAGCTAAGATACTTCTCAGAGACAGTTGAGTGGATCATTAGTACAGAATCTGTGGGAAGTCATTGAGTTCTATATGAAAAAGTATTTAGCGGGAACACTCACTGACCTGGAAAATGTAAAGACAATATTGTTAAATTTGTCTAAATATGTAGCTTTTTCAAAGAGAGATTTAATGATTGAAACATATCAGGAACACTTCTTATCAGTTGATTCATTCACTTACTCTAACAAATGACTTTGCACCATGCATCACGTGCTGTTCTAGAAACTGAGTTTTCCTTGGCCTCATGGAACTTACATCCTAGTGCCAGTAACAGATTAACATATAATTAATAGATATTTAAATAAATATTTGGGAGTAGTAATAAAAACAACAAAAGGAAATCAGATGAAATGGTAGAGAAGTAGTCTTTTAGATGAATGATAAAGAATGCCTCAGTGAGTATCAGAGGAAATGTAAAGCAAAGACTTGAATATGCAGAAGGAGTGGTTCTTAGTAGTACCTGGAAGATGGTTCTTCCAGATTGACCACCAGTGGAAGGTCTCTGGTGCTCTAGCTTGCTTTCTATATCATGGAAAGGGAAGAGCCAATTTGCCTGAGGTAGAGTAAGTGAAGAGGAAAGCCATAGGAAGAGAAAGAGCTAGGTGCTGTTTTCATTTTAGATGTAGGGTTCTCATTTAGAGTAGGATTCTGAGCAGAGTTATGACAGAATATTACTTTTGCTTGAATATGATGACTGTTACAGACTGTATTATATTCCTCCAAAATTCATAAATTAAACTCCTAAATCTTAGTACCTCAGAGAGTGAGTGCATTTGAAGATAGAGCCTGCAAAGAGATAATTGAGGTAAAATGAGTTCATATGGATTGGCCCTGATTCAATATGACTGACAAAGAAGGGGAATTTGGACATGCAAAGAGACGCCCAGGACGCGTACACACAGAGGAAAGACCCTGTGAGGACAGTGAGAAGGCAGGCCCCTGCAGGCCGTGGAGAGAAGATTCAGAAGACACCGATCCTGCCGACACTTTGATCTTGGAACTTTAGCTTCCAAAATTGTGGGAAAATAAATTTCTTTTTTACAAGCTACTGAGTGTATGGTATTTTGTTATGGCAGCCCTAGAAAACTAATACAAAGACTCTGGCAAATATGTGGAAAACATGTATTAGGAAAGTAGGTTTAGAAGTAGTACTAACAGGTACTACTGAGTGAAATATTGGTGAAATGGGCTTAAGAGGTATGGGGAATGGCAGCAGATATTTAGGTACTAATATATACTAGGAAATTAGAGCCATAAGGATTTCCTGACAAAGTGAATATGGGATGTGAGATAAATTAATCTTTTGAGGAAGGATTAAACCCAAGGTGCCAATTGCCATGTTTCATTTTTATCCATGTTGAAATTAAGATTATTTTTTCTAGTCAAAAATAGGCTTTAACAACTGCTAGCCTTATTCATTTGTTTGTTTTTAAAAATATATTTTTCACTAATGAAAACATGCATTACATATTGTACATAAATATAGGAGCCACATAATTTATTACTAGACCCAGTTAATCCCACCTTTTCACAGCAAAGTTATCAGACAGTCTGGTTGGAAATACATTCACTGAGTGACAGCATGGCAAGGCTCTTTTCAGTTTTGAAAAGTTTGGATGAGTTCCAGAGATCAATGTGGAAATTAATTGCTTACAGTTTCTGGCACAAGTCTTCTCATCAGCACTGATTTTTTGAACAGCCATTGTAACAGGGCACTGCTTGCCAAGGTAAGGAGCCTGACAGCTTTGCAATTAGAGAGGATTGGGTGGATGATCTGTTGGTTTTAGGAGGAGATATGCACATTGTACATTATACTCAAAAGGCAAATTAACCAGTGTTTTAAAAAGGATTGTTTAATATTCTCTCACTTAACTTCTCTGTCATTCATTTTATTTCTTCCATAAGGGAGCGACTTGAAAATAATTAGACATAAAAGTATTTCTGAGGTTAACTTCTTTTGTATGCATTTTTATGATATTTTTACTTATAACTTAATCATTTTGGAAGGTATGGGAAATTGATTTTTATGAAAATATAGCATCTGGTGACATAAATAATGTTTGCAGAATTGAGTAATTTATAACACCTAAGGCATTGCATGCAGTGAACTTTAACTCAAAGTGATAATGAGAAACATCACCCTGCCTTTGCAGGTTTTAGAAAATGCTCTATGTTGTGAAACAACACAGATTGTTTCTGTATTATAACTTAAGATTTACATTATTTATGAAATGTTTACTACTCATTATCCTATATAAACTTTCAATTTATTTGCCATTAATCCTGACTATATAAGCAAGTAAATTGTGATATATGATATTATTTTTACAAATAGTTGCACTTATTTAATGCATATTCTTTCTCACACATAGATGCACATTTTAGTTTTCGGACTTAAATCTGATATGCGTTATTGTTTAGGACTTCCCTGGTGGCTCAGAGGGTACAGCATCTGCCTGTGATTTTTCTGTAACTCCATTTAATTTTTATTTTGAATTACTTTTCAATCAAGATAGGAGAAAATTAATCTTAACTTGCCACTTACCTCCTTTTTTCAAGGTTCAGTAAAAAGTCTGAGAGGACTTTTCACTGACAAGTAGTTGGGAGCATGAAAATGTGTGTTAGTCTCTCAGTTGTATCTGACTCTTTGGGACCCCATGGACTGTAGACTTCCAGGCTCCTTTGTCCATGGAATTCTCCAGGCAAGAATACTGGAGTGGGTAGCCTATCCCTTCCTTCATTGCAGGCAGATTCTTTACCATCTGAGTCACCAGGAAAGCCTATGTAATCCTTGTATCATGTGTCTATATACATATCAACTTACCCATTGAGATGCATCATTCCATCTGTGTCCAATTTGTAAATGTTGTGAGAATGTTCTGTACTATTGTATCTAATAAAGACTCGGGTCCAGCAGCTTTCCCCAATCATCTCATGCTGTAGTTAAGATTAACTTTGCTACTTTTCCATCATACCGAGGTAAGAAAATCGCTGACAGGCTCTTTACAGTCCAAAATGACTAGGTTCACAATCTCTATTTTTTAAAGTTCTTATGGAACACCTCTTTCTATAGAAAGGAGGGCACAGGGCTTCTGTTTCTTTCAAATCACAAGATGCAGAGTACTTTGGAACAGATTGTTCTACTATTTGCCCTTTTTTTCCTTTTCCAGGGAGAATATTTTCTAGTTTCCAGAAAAGGTCTGCTTATTTCTCAGATCCATTACTATATAAATTCTGAATATCTATCAGACATTTTGCTTATGAATAGAGTCTTTCAAAATTGCTTGAGTTCTTGGAAACCAAAGCATTAAAAATAACTTAAAAAAAATTTTTTTAATTGTTTTTGGTTGCATCCTTCCCCTGGGAAAATGAGCACCAAAAGCCCTAAGTGCTTGAATGAGATGGAGAAGAAGGTGTGAAAAATAACATGGGAAAGAAATAAAGAGTTTGAGTTAATATCACTGAAAAAATAAAACATATATTTGCAATGCAAAATCCTCATTTAGATTCACCTTTACAGAAGACTAAATGGAAGTTGAAGGGTACTCTCAGAAACAGCATATTACCTACGACCACCATGCTTCATAAGAAAAATTAAAGATAAGCCTGAGGGGATTAAACTAGGTCATTTGTATAGTTAAGATGTATATATGAACTCTTTATGTGGCCAAGGAAGGTTTAAATTGTATCGAGCTACTGGTGTATTTTGTATTTTCTCTCCCATGTCAAGGGGAATGTAAGAAAATGCATATATATATATATACATATATATGTATATATATACACACACACACACACATACATACATACATATATACATATGTATATATATCTCAAGACATTGAAGGTCTTCAAGATAATTATTGGGAAAACTTGCCATATGTTCACTAGAGTCCAGGAGATATCTGAGTCCATCTGGTCAACTCTAGGGTGAACAGTAATTACTAGAGTTGCTACTGTTTAGCAGCAGAGCATGGATAGTTGGCTGTCCCAGAAATGGTATGGATGCATGTAATTTTCTGTAAAATTGATTAAGGAGTCAGACAGGCCCTTTTCTGTCCAGCAGAAATGCATGCAGGGGGCTAGCGTACACAGAGCACAGTACCATCCTAAGGCTGTAGGAAGAACACCCAGTTAGAAGAGGCATCACTAACTTCTCAGAGAGATGCCCCACAATGGAATTTTCTATAAAACCCACATAAGTACCACCTAATGGAAACAGGCAGAAATTTTGAATTTACCATGTGTGTGTGTGTGTGTATGTGTATGTGTATATGTGTGTGTGTATGTGTGTGTATGTGTGTATGTGTGTATATGTATGTGTGTGTGTATATGTGTGTGTGTGTATTTATATACATATGTGTCTGAAGTCTGTAAACCTTCACTGTGTCTTCACTGGCGTCCTGAATCTGCCCCTGTCATATGGAAGGAGCTAAAACAAATATCAGAAACAACATGTAGAGCAAGGAAGTGAGAAAACAAAACATATGGTAGGCAATCTTATTAAGGGGAAAGTTTGAAAAGATAATGAATAAACTTAAAAAGTTTATCTTATAGCGCCTAGTTATTCAAAATGCTTTAAACCTATATATGCTAATACTATAAAATACTTTATGGACTCTTATGCAGTCTAGTTTATTCAAAATTAGCATAGGTATTAGAAATGTATGATGCTTATTCACCCATTAATCTTCCCTGGTGGCTCAGATGGTAAAGCCTCTGCCTACACTGCAGGAGATGAGAATTCAATCCCTGGGTCGGGAAGATCTCCTGGAGAAGGAAATGGCAACCCACTCATATTCTTGCCTGGAAAAACCCATGGACAAAGGAGCCTGATAGCTACAGTCCATGGGGTCACAAAGGGTCGGACACAACTGAGTGACTTCATTGTCACTTTTCAGCCATTAAACATATGTTTTCTGATTTATGCAATTTTATATTATAGACTTTAATTTTTTAAAACTTACCTGCTCATCAGTCTCTTCTTTTCCCTAGAGTATTTGGGCAAAAAAGAATTAATCTTAATCATTTCCCAGGGTGATTCTAAGAGGTGGCTTCTTCTCTGTGCCATTCTCATTTACTGCATTCACTCTCCTCGCTATCATGGCAGGAAGGATCTGACAAGCCAATTACTCTTCTCAGCACTGGCCTCCACATTGTAATTGAAGCAGAGATGTAAATATCGGAGGTAAATAGCACTTCTTTATGATATTTTTGCACCCAGAACCATAATTTGAGGCTTTCCTGGACTTAATCAGATTTTACTCAATGTTTGAGTAGATGGCTCAGTTTTACTATGTAACAAGACAAACAACCCAAAATAAATATAACATATCTCTCACATTAATGAAAAATTAGCTGACAACCCCTCTCAAGGAATTTTTTATGATTTCTAGTTTCTACATCATTGCTTAATCACTCCCTGCTCCTTTTGATTTACATCCCATATTCTCTCTTCTCTATTTATCCCTACTTTAAAAACACTCTTTCATGTGCAGAGCAGTTTATCTCTGTCCTCTTTTCTCCCTTTACATTTTGCTAAACTATATCCTCAGGTCTTTTATCCTAGGCAGATTATGTTTTTTTTTTTTTTTTTTCATGAACCAAAAATTTCAAACTATATATCCATACATATAAATTTATGTGCATATATATATATATATATATATGTATGTTTGTGTTTCAGGATTTGGAATAGCTCAACTGGAATTCCATCACCTCCACTAGCTTTGTTCGTAGTGATGCTTTCTAAGGCCCACTTGACTTCACATTCCAGGATGTCTGGCTCTAGGTCAGTGATCACACCATCGTGATTATCTGGGTCGTGAAGATCTTTTTTGTACAGTTCTTCTGTGTATTCTTGCCATCTCTTCTTAATATCTTCTGCTTCTGTTAGGTCCATACCATTTCTGTCCTTTATCGAGCCCATCTTTGCATGAAATGTTCCTTTGGTATCTCTGATTTTCCTGAAGAAATCCCTGGTCTTTCCCATTCTGTTGTTTTCCTCTATTTCTTTGCATTGATCGCTGAAGAAGGCTTTCTTATCTCTTCTTGTTATTCTTTGGAACTCTGCATTCAGATGTTTATATCTTTCCTTTTCTCCTTTGCTTTTCGCTTCTCTTCTTTTCACAGCTATTTGTAAGGCCTCCCCGGTCAGCCATTTTGCTTTTTTGCATTTCTTTTCCATGGGGATGGTCTTGATCCCTGTCTCCTGTACAATGTAACGAACCTCATTCCATAGTTCATCAGGCACTCTATCTATCAGATCTAGGCCCTGGAAAAGGTCAGTTTTCATTCCAATCCCAAAGAAAGGCAATGCCAAAGAATGCTCAAACTACCGCACAATTGCACTCATCTCACACGCTAGTAAAGTAATGCTCAAAATTCTCCAAGCCAGGCTTCAGCAATATGTGAACCATGAAATTCCAGATGTTCAAGCTGGTTTAAGAAAACACAGAGGAATCAGAGATCAAATTGCCAACATCTGCTGGATCATGGAAAAAGCAAGAGAGTTCCAGAGAAACATCTATTTCTGCTTTATTGACTATGCCAAAGACTTTGACTGTGTGGATCACAATAAACTGTGGAAAATTCTGAAAGAGATGGGAATACCAGACCACCGGACCTGCCTCTTGAGAAATTTGTATGCAGGTCAGGAAGCAACAGTTAGAACTGGACATGGAACAGACTGGTTCCAAATAGGAAAAGGAGTTCATCAAGGCTGTATATTGTCACCCTGCTTATTTAACTTATATGCAGAGTACATCATGAGAAACTTTGGACTGGAAGAAACACAAGCTGGAATCAAGATTGCCGGGAGAAATATCAAGAACCTCAGATATGCAGATGACACCACCCTTATGGCAGAGAGTAAAGAGGAACTCAAAAGCCTCCTGATGAAAGTGAAAGTGGAGAGTGAAAAAGTTGGCTTAAAGCTCAACATTCAGAAAACGAACATGATGGCATCCAGTCCCACGACTTCAGGGGAAATAGATGGGGAAACTGTCAGACTTTATTTTTCTGGGCTCCAAAATCACTGCAGATGGTGATTGCAGCCATGAAATTAAAAGACGCTTACTCCTTGGAAGGAAAGTTATGACCAACCTAGATAGCATATTGAAAAGCAGAGACATTACTTTGCCAACAAAGGTTCGTCTAGTCAAGGCTATGGTTTTCCCTGTGGTCATGTATGGATGTGAGTTGGACTGTGAAGAAGGCTGAGCGCCGAAGAATTGATGCTTTTGAACTGTGGTGTTGGAGAAGACTCTTGAGAGTCCCTTGGACTGCAAGGAGATCCAACCAGTCCATTCTGAAGGAGATCAGCCCTGGGATTTCTTTGGAAGGAATGATGCTAAAGCTGAAACTCCAGTACTTTGGCCACCTCATGGGAAGAGTTGTCTCATTGGAAAAGACTCTGATGCTGGGAGGGATTGGGGGCAAGAGGAGAAGGGGACGACAGAGGATGAGATGGCTGGATGGCATCACTGACTCAATGGACATGAGTCTCAGTGAACTCTGAGAGTTGGTGATGGACAGGAAGGCCTGGCGTGCTGCGATCCATGGGGTCACAAAGAGTCAGACACGACTGAGCGACTGATCTGATCTGATCTGATCTGTTTTCTGTGTTTATAACTTTAACATAGATACAAAGTAGAAAATAATTTTTCATTTGTTTGTATCAAAGTTCTCTTTTATTTTAAAACTTAGATTCTGCCTTCTTGTATCTTTAATAGCAATAATTATCCTCTGTATAGAAGAAACTATAATTAGTATAGATAAATATATTGTTTTAATCACAGCATAAAATGTCCATTTGATTAGAATTCTCACATGAAACAGTTGGCAATCTGAAAAGTATAAATGAAGAGGGTTTCATGGAACATTATCTATGGAGGTAAAGACAAGTTTAGAAAAAACTAATCAGTGAATCACCACAGGACTATTAACAGCAGTCATCTGTTATCACCTCTAGGCTGGTAGGGATTTAGAGCTAGTGGTTATTACATCTTATGGCTGTAGCTAGTTAAAATAACAATAATAAAAAAAAAAAAAATACTGGTGAGCAACCACTGCCAGAGTGCAACCAAACAGAAATCGAATGAACCAAGGTAATAAATACCCTGACTTTTCTCTCCAACAGCCCTTGAATGCTTTCCATTGCTCTCTATTGGATAACTCTCCTGGAAGATGGAAATCACAGCTTTGTTGGTTGTTAGCCCTTAGAAGCCAGATGTTCAGTGTTTCTAGCAAGATAAAATAGATGGGATAGTGAAGCTGGAGAGACAAATAGAGAATAACTTGTACAACCTACTTCTTTTCCCCCTTTTCTCCTTAGTGTCAACTCAGATGTTTTGGATGGAAGACACATAACATGGAATAATAATGGAAATGGCAAATTAATATAAAGCAGGGTTGCTTTTATGTAGTAATTTAGTATTTCTTCTTATATCATTTATTGCATGTTTTCTTACCTTCCATAAGTGTATTAACTGGTTGGAGATTTTTTTTATGTGTAGGGTTAACTTAATACAAATCTTCATTCCCCTGAAACACATATTTTCCATGCTCCTGTGTTTACCAGGGTGACCACTGTTATCTCCTATGGGAAATAGGAGTCACTTAAGAGAACTCTCTCACTTTATCATTAGAATAATACATGTGTTCTTGACACTGCTATGGAGGAACAGCTTGATTTTTTCATTCGTAATAAACATCAATCCCTTTGTCTAGTACATTAACTCCTCTCAGTTAAGTAGCAAAGCTTCAAATAGGAAGTGGACCTCTTAGGTTTCAAAAAAATAAACCCATAATTATATTTCCTGATGAAAGCATTTCTTTTTGGGTCCTAGAGAATAAATAGAGTGATACTAAGAATCACAGAAGTTGAATGCAAAAATATTTTAAGTCAGGAAGCAACAGTTAGAACTGGACATGGAACAATAGAC
Source organism: Bos grunniens (assembly GCF_055505025.1). Lineage (NCBI taxonomy): Eukaryota > Metazoa > Chordata > Mammalia > Artiodactyla > Bovidae > Bos > Bos grunniens. Next base: position 108,440,633 of record NC_141170.1, on the reverse strand, counting down.
TGGTTCCAAATAGGAAAATGAGTACATTAAGGCTATATAATATCACCCTGCTTATTTAACTTATATGCAGAATACATCATGAGAAATGCTGGACTGGATGAAGCACAAACTGGAATCAAGATTTCCGGGAGAAATATCAATAACCTCAGATACACGACCTCAGATACACAAATGACACGACCTTTATGGCAGAAAGTGATGAGCCTCTTGATGAAAGTGAAATAGGAGAGTGAAAAAGTTGGCTTAAAGCTCAGCATTCAGAAAACTAAGATCATGGCGTCTGGTCCCATCACTTGATGGCAAATAGATGGAAAAACAATGGAAACAGTGGCAGACTTTATTTTAGGGGGCTGTAAAATCACTGCAGATGGTGACTGCACCCATGAAATTAAAGGACACTTACTCTTTGGAAGGAAAGTTATGACCAACCTAGACAGCATATTAAAAAGCAGAGACATTGCTTTGCCAACAAAGGTCTGTCTAGTCAAGGCTATGGTTTTTCCAGTAGTCATGTATGGATGTGAAAGTTGGACTATAAAGAAAGCTGAGCACTGAAGAAATGATGCTTTTGAACTGTGGTGTTGGAGAAGACTCTTGAGAGTCCCTTGGACTGCAAGGAGATTCAACCAGTCCATTCTAAAGAATATCAGTCCTGAATATTCATTGAAAGGACTGATGTTGAAGCTAAAACTCCAATACTTTGGCCACCTGATGTGAAGAACTGACTTATTTGAAAAGACCCTGATGCTGGGAAAGACTGAAGGCAGGAAGAGCAGGGGATGGCAGAGGATGAGATGGTTGGATAGCATCACCAACTCAATGGACAGGAGTTTGAGTAAGCTCTAGGAGTTGGTGATGGACAGGGAGGCCTGCAGTGCTGCAGTCCATGAGGTCGCAAAGAGTCACACGCAACTGAATGACTGAACTGAACTGAACTGAACTGAAGGATCACAGAAGTTGAATGCAAAAATGTTTTATGTGGGTTATTAGATATAATAGTAGGGAGGGACATTCTTAACCACCCCCACCATGGATTCTGGGCCTTTACTTCCTTTCTGTGGGAGAGAGCACGCTGAATATTGGCTCACACTGACTGTAGTTCCCTATGTTCTGCAGGCAGTACCAGGTCACACCTTTTGTTCATTATCATATTGAGACTTTGAGTGGTTGCTCTTTTCCCTCTGAAAACATGTTGGTTTCCATAATGTTACATAATCACCCCCATTAAAGGCAAAGAGTGAATGCTCTAGAGCAGTTCCTTATGCTTTCAGGGAATTCTCTTTGCTTCCTGACATCATAAATCATTCTGAAGTAGGCTGTTTTGTAGTTTTACCAGGTGAACTGCTTCTGGGTGATGGAGCACACTAAGACCTGTGATTTCTTGCACATGAACTGATAGCTTCACTTTTGGGTAATTATATGAATTCCTTGATTAAGGGATATGTTTTTGAGATACCAAGGTTGTGATTAAGACTAAATGTGTAGCCTGCACATCAGTGCTGGTTGTCAAACTACTCGCTACCCATCAAGGACTAGATAAGTTCAAAAACTGAGAAAAAATAATTAGAAAAATTTGCAGAGTTTTGGCATGGCTGCTAAATGCAAGTGTACATTATCAATCGGCCTATCTCAGAAAACATTAAACATCCAAAAAGTTCTGTCAGACTTATATAAATTGAATGTTTAGCAAGCTATGTACTTACCATGTGCAGTAGGTTCCATTGTGATGTTTGATATTTTAAGATTAGCTTGTCAGTGGTAACCCAAAGTTATATAAAAATCTGAGAATATATAAATATTCATAATTATTTAACATTATTTTACAATAATTTTTATTTTTATTTAAACTCCATTTTTTATATATTTTAACTGTATTAGCTAAATTGGGGAAGAAAATAATGGATTTATTTTGAAGCTGAATTTAATGATACCAAGAGAAGCCTTACTGGACATTTTTTTATATAAAGAAAATGTACAGATAGTCTCACTGTTACAATAGTAGTAAACCACATGAAAACTATGGAAGTGATTCTGGAAAAAATTAAGATCCAAAAAGTTCATGCTAGTTTTCTTTATTCAGTTTATTTTTGTATCCATAATTTCTGGAAAGGTGCTATAAAACTAATGTGCTTATCGAGGAGATATATTGACTAATGAAGCAGTGAAACCATCAAAAATTTAACTAGCTCTAGCTAACATTTTGGTGCCACCTGCCAAGAGAGTACAGGCCTACTCCACCCCTGGCACATTTTTAGATGGCATGATTGTTTACTCATAAAAGAAATTAGTGTTTTCTTTAATGGAGAGATTTGAAAGATGAATTTGGAAAATAAAATATGCTCCAAAAGGAAGAAACACAAATTGTTCTGAAAGAAAGTTCAACTGTAGGTTGAGTATATTTTCAAGAATGTCTCTGGTGAATGTGTGGTTTAAAATGTTAAGGAAAATTTTAATCTACTTTAAAGAAAGTTGTATATCTAAGTATAGATAATGGGGGCCTACAAAGTTTGTATAGTTCAGCAAATGATAACATACAGAAATAACATAGAACTAAAAAGAAATCACAAAATAAATGGTAAAACCAAATATTTATGAAACAAAATTGAAAAAGATATGCTTACACTGAAAAGAGCACATTTAAAAAAAAATCTAGTTTCAAGACAAGAACTAGACCCCAGTGTGTATTTGATATTAGTTTGATTTCTTGATATTCAAGAAATACTTAAAACTGAATGATGTAAGAAGATTAAAACAAAAAATAAAAAGTGGCCATTAAACAAAAACAAAAATGGATAAATAAAACAGTATACAAATAGCACACAAAATACAACTCTTAGAAAAAATTAAATGCTTATGTTAAAAAGTTAATAATGAAAATTAAAAAGAAATAAAGTCAATGGCTCTTGTAATTAAAGAAAAAAAAAACTATACTGGGCAGGCACATTGGAAGTCATTGGGATGCCATGGTAACATGCATTAGAGTTGATAATTAGGTATCAAAGCAAGAAAAAGCCCTCCCAGTCTCCTTTGAATTAATTTAATTCAATTTAAACATATTTAGTCTTAGAAAACTTTTAAAATACAAATTATAATAGTTCTATGGTTTGATGAATTATTTCGCTTTCTACATTTATCTTTTATTAGTTGTCATTTATCAGGCTCCTCACAGAAACATACAACTAGAGTTTGGAGATTTCTTATAGATTGGAAAAACATACATTTTAGAGATTAGTAAAATGTGCATCGTTTGATGCACGATACTGGATGCTTGGGGCTGGTGCACTGGGACGACCCAGAGGGATGGTATGGGGAGGGAGGAGGGAGGAGGGTTCAGGATGGGGAACACATGTATACCTGTGGTGGATTCATTTTGATATTTGGCAAAACTAGTACAATATTGTAAAGTTAAAAAATTAAAAAAAGAAAAAAAAAGTATTCTTCACACTAAGAGCTGTAAAAAAAAAATATATATATATATATATTTATTGTACTTTTGTATGTGATAGACAAAAATCACAAAGTCATACAGATGTTTGAAGAATACCGTTAAGCCAAGTCAGCATCTTCAATCTTATGTCTACACAAGGTATTTTCTTGCTGACACAGTACTCCTGATATCAGCTGTGAGTTCCCAAGATTTGAATACCAGCTATAGGCAGGGCATGTTACAGCACCAGTTTGGCTTTTTGCAGAGTCTCCTTCTTGGAAATAGCAACCCACTTCGATGTTCTTGCCTGGAGAATCCCCAGGAAGGGGGAGCCTGGTGGGCTGCCATCTATGGGGTCGCACAGAGTCAGACACGACTGAAGTGACTTAGCAGTAGCAGCAGCAGAGTCTCCTTCTTACAACACAATAGTGAGAGGAAATTGTTTTTCATGAAATAAGAGCTCTTTTTTTTTTTTTTTTTGGTAAAGTCAGACCCCAAAATGATGAATGACTCTGGGAATTTGGGGCTTTATCTCTTTCAATGAGAGAGGGACCCTTTCTCTCTTGGTAAGGCCCTCATGTGTTTATGCTAACATCAAATTGATTTCCAAGCTCTCTGACTCAAGCAGTTGGAGATTTAAAAGGACACAACAAAGATATAGCCAAGAGTAAGCCTAAATGATATAAAATATATTCATCTTGTGGTTAAATTACACTTTAATATGATTTTTATAAAATAATTTAAATATATTTCTAGTTAACAGAATGTGATGATTAATGGTGTATAGGAATAATATACCTATAAAAAAGAAAATTTACTCCAGCAAAATTACTTTCAGCTAAAAATTTGGTTTTGAATGATATTCTCTTGAAACACTTGCAACAGAATATTAAATGTGTACCATTAAAAAAATAAAATGTATATGTAATCATGTCTGAGTCCTTTAAAATATCAAAAATGGCAAAGGAAAATATGAAAAATTATGGCCTCAGCCTCATAAGTATTTTTAAATATGGAAATTCAAACTGAAGCTATTTTCTATCCAAATCACAGGATTAGTTTGAGAAATTACCATTTAAAAAGATAATATTAGAGAGTGACAATTTATAGATTTTCTTTTTATGTTATTTTAAGGTTTTTTTTAGCAATATTGGAAAAAATTAATGCTTCTCTGAATTAAAAAAAAAAATAAGAGAAAAGTTTTCATAGTGATGAAACTGCAGGTTACTTGGTCCCTACTGCTGCTAACTTTTCATAAGTATATTTACGTCTATATCTATCTATTTGTTATCTCCATATTCAGTATTACTCTGTTATCAGTAAGTTTGTTTCTGGAAATTATTTTTACAAAAAATAAAATATCAAAAATGCTTAATTAGTATTATGACAGGAACTATTTTAGTACTACATTTTACACAATGTAATTAGTAATACTATTAGTTTGTTTCATTCATTTTTAAATTAAAGATGAGCCAAAGTCTTTATGACTCATTGTCTCCTATTAAAAACAGGTAAATCCTGCAAGACATTTACCATTTTGGCAGCTAAATATTGTACAACCAAGGCACAGATTATTATGTCTATAAATCTAAGCAAAACTTGTCCTGGGATAGTAAGTCCCTTGATTTTTTCCCCTGCTTTACTCATACCTGAAGCAGGAAATTATTAGATTGCTCAGTCACTAACCCCCCTTTCCAACTCCCACACATCCTGTGGTTGATATGCAGACTGCCATTTGCCCACATACTCCTGGGCTGGAAGGAATGCAATTATGCCCAAATACAGGCCTTCACAGACCAGCTCAGGAATGGATTGGCGTTTCAGAATGATAAAGTCATTAAACTGCATCCCTCCCTTTCATGTCTGTGCTGTAGACCTGCTCCAGGACAGTTTCTCAGTTGTTAGTGAATTACTGTAACAGTAGGAAGAAATCCCCAAGAGCAAGATGTTCCTGTGTCCCCACTTCCAGACATGCTCTAGGACCTCAACTGCAGAATTCCCTGAACAGACAGCTTCTTACAGTGAAAGTGAAGCCGCTCAGTCATGTCCGACTCTTTGCAACCGCATGTACTGTAGCCTACAAGGCTTCTCTGTCCATGGGATTTTCCAGGCAAGGGTACTGGAGTGGAGTGCCATTTCCTTCTCCAGGGGATCTTCCCAACCCAGGGATCGAACCCTGGTCTCCCACATTTTAGGCAGATGTTTTACCGTCTGAGCTACCAAAGATAGCTTCTTGCCTCCTTTCAAAACCTACATGGTTTTCTCTGAGTCAGGGAGATAAGGGAGTCATATTTGTATCCATAAATGTGAGGGGCCTTTGTCTCGGAATAATGCTCTGTATTTTAGGCTTGAGTACATGCACCATTCAGTTTAGAGCATCTACATATACTCTTTGATATTCTAAGCAGATGCTCTTGAGAAATGGAGTGAACAACAGTTTAGATTTGCAATGTTCATTAAGAGAAGCCTAAGAAACATCTGAATGTACATGTTGGATTTAATAGAGAAATCTGAACAAAAGATATAAATTTTCAGAGCTGTGACCTGGAGATGCCATTTAGAGTTACAAGTATGGTTGAGATTACAGGGAATGAGAAGAAAGACAGGAACTGCATCGTTTCACCTGACCAGTCATACTCTCTCTTTAGTTTCATCATCTCCAAATACAGATGACTCTATTATCTATATAATAGATTTGTTACAAGTAAGATAATTTGTATAAAATAACTTAGCAAAGTTCCTTGCACAGAATAAGTGCTTGATAAACATTTATCAATGTTATTATTTTATTATTTTATTTTGGTTTATTTTGATTTTATTAATTTATGATGATGATTTTTAGATCTTATTATTGTTATTTTAACATTTGTTTTACTTTAAACCAAAACATGAATCTCTTCAACACATAATGCACTATGAAAAATAAGAAACCTACAAAAATGTATGAGAAACAATGGCTAGGAATGTAGGGAAAAAAGTAGAACCTGTAATGCATAGAGTGTAAGAGAATATGTATAAAGGAAAGCAGTTATCAAGTAAGTTAATTGCTAATGAGAGATATTATAAAGATTGAAAGGCATCTACTGTATTTTAAACTACGTATGGGTGAATTTATAATGTACTTTTTTTAAAATTTAAATTTATTTATTTTAATTGGAGGCTAATTACTTTACAATATTGTATTGGTTTTGCCATACATCAACATGAATCTGCCATGAGTGTACACGTGTTCCCCATCCTGAACCCCCCCTCCTACCTCCCTCCCCATACCATCCCTCTGGGTCATCCCAGTGTTCCAGCCCCAAGCATCCTATATCCTGCATCGAACCTGGACTGGCAATTAGTTTCTTTCTTTTTTTTTTTAATTTTTCTTATTTTATTTTATTTTTTAACTTTACAATATTTTATTGGTTTTGCCATATATCAACATGTATCTGCCACAGGTATACACGTGTTCCCCATCCTGAACCCTCCTCCCTCCTCCCTCTCCGTACCATCCCTCTGGGAAATCCCAATGCATGATTAGTTTCTTATATGGTATTATACATGTTTCAGTGCCATTCTCCCAAATCATTCCCCCCTCCCTCTCCCTCTCCCACAGAGTCCAAAAGACTTTTCTATACATCTGTGTCTCTTTTGCTGTCTCACATACAGGGTTATCGCTACCATCTTTCTAAATTCCATATATATGAGTAAGTATACTGTATTGGTGTTTTTCTTTCTGGCTTACTTCACTCTGTATAATAGGCTCCAGTTTCATCCACTTCATTAGATCTGATTCAAATGTATTCTTTTTAATGGCTGAGCAATATTCCATTGTGTATATGTACCACAGCTTTCTTATCCATTCATCTGCTGATGGGCATCTAGGTTTCTTCCATGTCCTGGCTATTATAAACAGTGCTGCAATGAACATTGGGGTACAATAACATTCTTTTATTAGTTTTGGAGAAGAGGGGAGCACATTGTAGTAAGGTTAAAAATGAATGGAAGATAAGAAATTGACCCATAAAATATTTGCATCATTTCTTACAGTGAAGGTGTATAGAGACCAGCAGATTTGAGGAGTAGTGATCAAGACCATCCCCATGGAAAAGAAATGCAAAAAAGCAAAATGGCTGTCTGGGGAGGCCTTACAAATAGCTGTGAAAAGAAGAGAAGTGAAAAGCAAAGGAGAAAAGGAAAGATATAAGCATCTGAATGCAGAGTTCCAAAGAATAGCAAGGAGAGATAAGAAAGCCTTCCTCAGCGATCAATGCAAAGAAATAGAGGAAAACAACAGAATGGGAAAGACTGGAGATCTCTTCAAGAAAATTAGAGATACCAAGGGAATATTTCATGCAAAGATGGGCTCAATAAAGGACAGAAATGGTATGGACCTAACAGAAGCAGAAGATATTAAGAAGAGATGGCAAGAATACACAGAAGAACTGTACAAAAAAGATCTTCACAACCCAGATAATCATGATGGTGTGATCACTCACCTAGAGCCAAACATCCTGGAATGTGAAGTCAAGTGGGCCTTAGAAGGCATGACTATGAACAAAGCTAGTGGAGGTGATGGAATTCCAGTTGAGCTATTTCAAATCCTGGAAAATGATGCTGTGAAAGTGCTGCACTCAATATTCCAGCAAATTTGGAAGACTAAGCAGTGGCCACAGGACTGTAAAAGTTCAGTTTTCATTCCAATCCCAAAGAAAGGCAATGCCAAAGAATGGTCAAACTACCACACAATTGCACTCATCTCACACACTAGTGGAGAAGGCAATGGCAACCCACTCCAGTACTCTTGCCTGGAAAAGCCCATGGATGGAGGGGCCTGGTAGGCTGTAGTCCATGGGGTCGCTAAGAGTTGGGCACAACTGAAAGACTTCATTTTCACTTTTCACTTTCATGCATTGGAGAAGGAAATGGCAACCCACTCCAATATTCTTGCCTGGAGAATTCCATGAACAGACGAGCCTGGTAGGCTACAGTCTTTGGAGTCACAGAGAATTGGACATGACTGAGCGACTAAACTTTGGCAGTGTAAGACTTGAAATGTTTCATTGGAGAATAAAATCTTGCCAGGCAGGTGGAAAAGAAAGAGAAAGATTTAAAGGTAAAAGTGAATTGATTCAGTTCAGTTCAGTTGCTCAGTCGTGTCCGACTCTTTGCAACCTCATGGACTGCAGCTTGCCAGGCTTCCCTGTCCATCACCAACTCTTAGAGCTTACTCAAACTCATGTCCATTGAGTCGGTGATGCCATCCAACCATCTCATCCTCTGTCATCCCCTTCTCCTCCTGCCTTCAATCTTTCCCAGCATCAGGGTCTTTTTCAATGAGTCAGTTCTTTGCCTCAGGTGGCCAAAGTATTGGAGTTTCAGCTTCAGCATCAGTCCTTCCAATGAATATTCAGGACTGATTTCCTTTAGGATGGATTGGTTGGCTCTCCTTGCTGTCCAAGGAACTCTCAAGAGTCTTCTCCAACACCACAGTTCAAAAGCATCAATTCTTCAGCATTCAACTATGTTTATAGTCCAACTCTCACATCCATGCATGACTATTGGAAAAACCATAGTTTTGACCAGATGGACATTTGCTGGCAAAGTAATGTCTCTGCTTTTTAATATGCTGTCTAGGTTGGTCGTAACCTTTCTTCCAAGGAGCAAGTGTCTTTTAATTCCATGGTTGCAGTCACCATCTGCAGTGATTTTGGAGCTCCCAAAAATGAAGTCTCTCACTGTTTCCATTGTTTCCCCATCTGTTTGCCATTAAGTGATGGGACCGGATGCCATGAACTTGTTTTTTGAATGTTGAGTTTTAAGCTAGCTTTTTCACTCTCCTCTTTCAGTTTTATCAAGAGGCTGTTTAGTTCTTCTTCACTTTCTACCATAAGGGTGGTATCATCTGCATAAATGATATTATTGATATTTCTCCTGTCAATCTTGATTCCAGCTTGTGCTTCATCCAGCCCAGCATTTTGCATGAATTGATGGTGCCTACCAAAAGTTCATTGGAGATTAAGAAGTAATGAACTGAGTATTATTCTTAATGTATCAGAATTTGTAATGTGTTAGTGAAGTCTCATAGAACGATGACAGTGTCTTCAATGGTGATATAATCAGCAGTCAGGTTATTTCATGACTATCATGTAGTAATAGTAACCAATTAGTACACTAATTAGTACACTAATAGTAACCAATTAGTACACGGCTCTTACGAATGGATTAGATTGTTGGAAGATACCATTCTTTTATGTACTCAAAGAACTAATGTTAAACTATTGTCAGAATACAGTGATTACAATTCTAAACTATAATGAGCCTCTACTATATTAACTGACTTCTTTAATGTCACTGAATAAAATGGCATGTGAATTTTTAAAAATTCCAATAAGATCAGAGAATGATTTTGACTGGTATTTAAAATTTTACCCTATTTAATTAAATTGGTGAAGAATTCATATCTAATATAACTAAACCAGAAAGGCAATACTGGACTTTTATTAATCCTTTCCCAGTTAATTTCATGTTTAAAACCTCTGACATAAAATGTTTAATCTTGTGGGGAAAAGATAAAACAAAATATTTTTCAAAAGAAGACATGAATATTTTATTTAATAAAATGCATTATTTAAAGCATCCTACTAAGAGCATTTAAGGCATTTTAGGAATTAAATGATGACTATTGGCTATGATAACTATCGTTCTTAGCTAATGGGAGGTACAAAAACGTATTTTTAAAAGTCAGTGAACAATACAAAATTCTTAAAATCTGTTTTAAGTCAGAAAACAACTTGATACAAAAATAAATAAATAGCTTAATAGCTATTCATTAATAGCTTAATGAATAGTAACATAACAGCTATCTGCCTGTGTATTTATTAACCCTATACAATGTAGAGCTTAAAAAAGAAAAACATGTATCTCATTTAAAGATATTGAAATGGAAAGAAATTTAGCATATTATTTGATCATGTTATTTAAATAAAAGAAAAAAGGTGTCTTCAGAGTATAAACCATAAGAATGAAAAATGTGTATGAATGTTCATGAATAAATATTTTAAAGCATATATAATAAAAGCAGTAATAAAGCACTCCTTCCTCCAGATGCTGAGAGTCTTAGTGACTGAGAGTTCACATTCAAGCTATCCTTCAGTGATTGCTTGTGGTCAAAGGTGATCTCACAAGGAAATGTCTTCTTTCTAGGGCAGGAATACTGGTCAACACTGGTATTAAAGAGCCTAGCCACCTTCTCCAAATTTGGGACAACTTTGAAGGGTCATTCAAATTCCAGATTTCCCTTTGGATTAGCTATATCTTCTGCTGTAAAGTATTGCAAACCAACTTCCCCATCTAGTAATACTATCTTCTTCTTAACCTGTAGGTATTGAAGCCAAAAACAATTATAATAAGTCAAAAAAAAAAAAACCACAGATTTTAGTATGGGGTTTTACAGTTGTATTAACACTAGTTATTTAGAGCCCAATTACTGGTGAATTGGTGGAGGTCAGAAAGATTTTGACATGCAATTAGAATGCAATTATTAAACTTTAATTAGTAATGACACGGGATGGGATATTCCTGAAAGGGAATGTATTTATGACTGCATTGTATCTGGAGCTTGAGAAATATGGGAGAAATAGTAATTATGAAGACAGTGATATCAGGTGGCTACTTCTGGGAGTAGATGATATGGTTGGAGAAATGGGAAGAAAGTCTGAGTGTGATTAATCACCAACTGAAAGCTAAGCAGTAAAGCCAGAGAGCCTTTCTGACAACATATAAATAGATTTTGGTATCCTATAGAATAAGCTCAGGTTGAGCTGGAAGAAGGCTGCATGCAAGTTGTGCTCAGGACTTAATTATGTTGTAGTAGCAGATGAGAGAATGTTGAAATTTCAGCCATAGCAGGTCCACTATATCAAGGTCATTGGACTCTGAAATGTGTGATGATGACATCTGCTTTGAGTCAACCCAGATTCCCCAGAACATTTTTAGTTTTCAGTGGTAGCATTTCATGTTGTTAAAGAGTAGTGTTTTCCACCCTCTTGCTTGATGATATTGATGCAGAAACCAGCGCTTATAAGTCAACATATATCCCCCCGAGAATAGGACCAAAATTCCTCTCCTGTCATTAAATCAATAACTAGGACTAAATCATTACTTAACTTCACTAGGAGATCAAAGTCTTCTCATGGAGAAAAGGGTCTATACCCCAAGGAACTATAAAACCTACCAGCTGGAGACACTGTATGAAACTAAATTCAAGGGAATAAGGAAAAATAAAATGTTGTATAACAGAGAATGTGTTGATTTGGGAACATATCCATGTTCCATAAGATTTAAAACCTTGGCAGCTGACACACTATGAGGCTGATTCTTGGACACTTTGAGAAAAAACCACAGGAGCTGTGGCACATTGTAGACAAAGGGAAGAAAAGGCTCAGATGATTAGCAGGCTATGATGTATACACTATGGATGGAAAACCCACAAAGGGCGTTGTGCCGCTAGAGGGTCTAGCAAACACTCCATTTAGTAAAACAGTAAGTAATGTTCTGGTGAGAGGAGAACCATCAGCTCTGAAAAGGCCAGTGGTGGCTGTACTCTCCAGGCCAAAACTGTCAGTAAGGAGATACTGTTAAGGAATTTGCCATCCTTAGAACAATTCACAGAAAATTACCCTTAATCAGTCAATAACAGATCTTGATACTTAACTGTCAGAAGCCAGTTTGTTATTATAATGAACAGAAATGTCAGAGCAGTGGCCCAAAGTACTCAGAAACCATGGCAATAGTAGCATAATATAGGGACCATGTGGACAAGATAGATAGGCATCCAGATGTTGATCAGTAATTGACAATAAATAATTAGATGGCTGGAGTGGCCAGATATAAACTAGTATTTATACCCAGGACACATTGACCAATAATCCACTGACTGAAAGAGAGGCTGGGCCTAAAATCAAAAGGATTAACCTACCTTGCCATCAAAGAGAATTATGGGAATACCAGACCACCTGACCTGCCTCTTGAGAAATCTGTATGCAGGTCAGGAAGCAACAGTTAGAACTGGACATAGAACAGCAGACTGGGTGTTCACTGGAAGGACTGATGTTGAAGCTGAAACTCGAATACTTTGGCCACCTGATGCGAAGAGTTGACTCATTGGAAAAGACCCCGATGCTGGGAAAAATTGAGAGCAGGAGGAGAAGGGAATGACAGAGGATGAGATGGTTGGATAGCATCACTGACTCAATGGACATGAGTTTGGTTATACTCTGGGAGTTGGTGATGGACATGGAGGCCTGGCGTGTTGCAGTTCATGGGGTCGCAAAGAATCAGACATGACTGAGTGATTGAACTGAGCCTAAAATATTTTGCATTTTGTTGTTGGATTTTGTTTTTAGGCAAAGATAGTATTCTTTAGTTTTTCTGGTCTTTTCTGTCTATATTGTCAATTGTCTTTTCTCTAAGAAAACATCCTTTTAAACTCTATTTCTTATCTCAGTGGTAAAACATAACATTCTGCCAAATTTTACTTGAGTGTATTTTGGTGACTTATTCTTAGATATTTTTAAAGAATACATATTTCCACCCTCTTCTGTAGATTTCATGTCAGTGTGTGTAACTGCTCCTTATTTACTCTTATTACATGGGCAGTTCATTTATTGTTCTTTATATGGCTTCACTGTATGTTCCCAGAGGCATCCTGAGACTGAGGATGCCTAATCCAGTTCTAGTCCAGTTCTCTCCACACAATATACTCTTTCTCTGGTTCTAGAAATTTCTTCCCCCTCTTGTTCTTCATGTTCTTAATTTATATTGCCCAGATCATGCGTGGAATAAACATTTAAAGTTAAATTTTTGCAGGGGGAGTGGTGCAGATTAGTGATATAATAGATAGATTAATCTATCTGTCTCCCTACCTATCTATTTAAATATAGATATATAGATATAGATATCTACCAGTTGTCAGGAATCTGTCAAGGAATTGAGATAAAGTGTTGAATCAAGTGGACAAAGTTTTATTGTGATTGGAATATAGTGAGAGGAGACATACAGTAAATAAATATGTAAAATATTGAGTGATGAAAAAACTGCTGCTGCTGCTAAGTCGCTTCAGTCGTGTCCAACTCTGTGTGACCCCATAGACGGCAGCCCACCAGGCTCCCCTGTCCCTGGGATTCTCCAGGCAAGAACACTGGAGTGGGTTGCCACTGTCTTCTCTGAAACTAGAAAAGAAAAAAGCATAGTACACATATAGTGATGGCACCCCACTGCAGTACCTGGAAAACCCCATGGGCGGAGGAGCCTGGTGGGCTGCAGTCCTTGGGGTCGCTGAAAGTCAAACACAACTGAGCGACTTCACTTCCACTTTTCACTTTCATGCATTGGAGGAGGAAATGGCAACCCACTCCAGTGTTCTTGCCTGGAGAATCCCAGGGATAGCAGAGCCTGGTGGGCTGCCGTCTATGGGGTCGCACAGAGTGGGCCACGACTGAAGCGACTTCACAGCAGCAGCAGCAGCAGCAGCAGCAGTGATGGGAGCATGAGAGAGTTTCCATTTTAATATCACGTAGCCAGGAAAGAACTGTGTTAAGGGAATTTGAGCGAGTGTGATCTGAAGAATGGGAGTGAATCATGTAACTGTGCCTCAAGGAGAGTGTTCAAAGAGTATGCTGTGTGTGCGCTGTGTACCATTGCTTCAGTTGTGTCTGATTCTTTGCAACCCCATGGACTGTGGCCTCCCAGTCTCCTCTGTCTGTAGGATTTCCCAGGCAAGAATACTGGAATGGGTTGCCATATCATCTTCCAGGGGATCTCCCCGACATAGGGATTGAACCCATGTCCCCTGCATTACAGGCAGATTCTTCACTGTCTGAGTCACCAGGGAAGTCCCAGAGCCTATAATAATGACATCAAAACTACAGTCCAGTCCAGCAGCCTGCTTAGTGTGCTTGAGGAACAGCAGGAGGCTAGTAATGGTTAGGTGGATTACGGGAGGATTTCCTAATATTTTATTAATTCATATTCTTTGTAACTAGTATATATTATTTTTATGATGTAAAATTAAGTAAGTTGTACATGTAGAATACTGGATGTCAGGCAACATGGTCCTCGTCCATTACTGCTGCCATCTGGTTCATATGACTCAGACCAGTCATTCAGTTTACATTTATCTTCTGTTCAGGAATTGACTACATTGTTTCCTCAGACCTTTCTGTGAATATGTAAATAGGGAAAAGTATTATATAAAATTTTCCTATATATATATATATATATATATATATATACAGGAAACAATGTTTTCCTGTATATATGTATATATATATATACAGGATATATATATATATATATATACACATATATATATATACAGGAAACAATGTTTTATATATATATAAAACAATCTCTAGACCTTATTAATACTTCAGTAGAATGTTTCATTGTTTATCTTTTGTACATTTTCGTTTTCTTAAAACTTACAGGTCCTTTTTGGAAACTGAATTTAAAAAATAGATTAATATAAATTGTAAGCTTTGTTTCAAAATGTAAATTAATATAATAGCTTAAAAATCAAGTGAAAGTGATAGTAGATTCATTAAAATTGTAATTTAAAATGTGAAATCAATATATTTCAAGGAAATCTTGGTCCTGAATAACAGGCACTCTATTTCATATTTTTATATGTATGCTAAACCATGTTCTTTAGTCAATGCAAAAAGGCTACCAGTAAATGAAATTTTCTAACAAGATTTTCCAACATCAAATGGTATTAATGTTTCCTTCATGCAAATTACAAAATGTATTATTTCTCTTCTGGTGTCATATGTTTGCTATATTTTTAATAAAAAGAAATTAAAATACTAAACATCACAAATCATAATCACTTTATACTTACCTCTCATAGAGACTTGGATGAAATGTATAGAACATGTTTTTTTCAACATAAAATTTAAGAAGATTATTAAATGTAGAATTTAGAGACAGTAGGCTTTTACCCAATTTTCTAGTCTAAGTAAATTTTTAAAATCCATTCAGGACCAAATAGAGCTATTTTGCCCTCTCCCAAACTAATTTAAGCTAGCATTTTCAGCTCTGCTCAGCACGAGATTTGATAGCCAAGGATATATTTTATATTAGGTTTTCAAACTAGAAAAGTGTAACTGCTCTGGGTGAGATTGATGAAAAAGTCATTCCTGTTTATTATTCTTGATTGATAAAAATAAGTATTCCTATAGAGATAAGTGTTATACTCTATAGTAGATGACTGAATTTATCAATTGCATAATAGTATTGTTTTTGTTATGTATTTTATTCTCTCTTGAGATGATAAGGCCACATATTTTACTACCTTTTTTAGAAGCTAAACTAATACATAAGTTTATTTATTTTTAATTTTAGAGATTGTCTTTGGGAATCCCTGGGGAGGTTTTTTCCGTGTATGATTGAAGAAAATAACTTATGTTGAATGACAATATTACGAATTAGTAATATGTGATTTCTGCTAAAATAGGATATATCATATATCAAAAATTATGAGCTTTATAAAAACATCAGAGCAAATGATAATGTAAGGCTAAACATTTCATATTTTGAAATTTAAAAAAATAAATATAACGAGTAAATTCTGAAAGATATATAACTTCTCTAATCCACTCAGTTTCTAGATAGATCTTTTTTGTAAGTAAAACTGGAATATACAATTTTAACATTCATATTAGGCTAAACCAATCATATAAGAAGTGAATGTTCCATTTATTGAACACTTAAGAAATGTAATTTTTATGTTTATATAAATGTATACAATATATAATATATTACAAATTTTGTCCAGTTCAAATTTAGATGATATGGGATATTATTCTTAGTAATCAGTATTATTGAGAATGCTTTGTAATAGTCATCAGCAAAAAAATAATGATTGATTATATGTCAAGAAATAAAGTGGTGCTTATTAAAATGTCATTGATCTTTTTCTATAAAAATTATTCATTCAACAGATAATTATTGGGTATATTTTAAAATAACTCAAAACTTATTAGGGATAACTTGACAAGTTATAAATGGACATTTAAGAAATATTATATTCCTAATCCTGGTTTTCATGGAACTTATATTTATTGGGAAGAGACAGATAGGGAATGAAGCAATTATTTAATTACAATTATTAAAAGTATTATTAGAGTGAAGTAAAGCATGATAAAGAGGTTACAGTGGTATGAATAACTTTATCTAATTAGAGGTACAGGGACAGCTTTTTCTTTTGAAGGAACGCTGAATTTGAAGTATAATTAGCTCATTGAAGAGGGAATGGGAAAGGACAAAAGAAATACTCTGGCTCTGGATATAATTTTGTGCAATCACTTAGTTTCAGAAATTGAAGCTATAAGTACTACTCTCAACAAACTGTCTCTACATGTCAGTGGACATGAATTAATAACAGTATTTAGTTACCGTAAAAAAATGATGTTTAATAATTAATGGCAAGATTGGGATGACATAGCTGTTGTACTTTAAAAAGATCCCTATTTTACTCAATGAAATATTTATTTTGTTAATATAACAGATATGTATGGAGCATCCACTGTGTGCCAGGCACCACACACTTATCTCTCTCTTCATCTTTATATTACAAAGAGAGGAAGTAGTTAAATAACAACTGTAATAGATTAATTGATGACATATATATTATTAATGTTAAATAGAACAGAGTATAGAAAATTGGTAGTAATAAGAGAGGAGATTTATGGAGTTTATACATAGTGGTCAGGCAATGAGGATCTGATAATTGAGAAAAGGCAAAATATATGAGGAAATTGGTCTGCCTCTAAGTTGGGCAAGAGTGCACCAGGCCAAGAGAAAATCCATTGCAAAGGCCTAAGGGAGGCATCTGCCTGGTGGATTCATGGCCTGGCAAAGATGACAGTGTGGCCAGAGAAAAGTGAGGGAATGAAGATTGAAAATGAAGTCAGAGATAACTGGGAGCCAAAATGTCTAAGGAATTACAGGTCATTTTAAAGATTTTGCTTTGAGACTGAGTGAAATGGGAGCTACTTAAGAGTTTTCAGGAGAAAATTAGCATAGTCTGAAATATGTCTTAATTGTACATCTCTGGTTGGAATGTAGGAAACAGACTTTTAACTGGCCAAGGGTAGAATTAAGAAAATATGTTGGTAGGGCATTCCCATAATCTGAGTGAGAAAGGATGGTGAATTGAACTGGGGCTACAGCAACTGAGATAATGAGAAGCGATCAGATTCTGAATCTAGTTTGACAATAGAAGTAGGAGGACTTCCTGCTAAAATAGATGTTAATATGAAAGAAAGAAAATTCAAAGATTACTCATAATTTTTTGCCTTAGTAATTGCATGAAAGCAGTTGTTTTAAATTATGAAGAGGAAGGTGCAAGTAGAGCAAGTTTAGGTGAATATGGAGTGATTAGTTTTAAATGTAAAGCTTGAGATGTCTGTACTTATTAAAGAGGATATATGATATTTCAGAATTTAGAGCTGATGTCTAAGCTTAGTATATAAATAATGTAAATGTAGATTTTAATCATAATATGGATGCTAATTAAAGGTATAAGACTGGCAGCACCCCAAAGAGAAGGCACTGTGCCAAAGAAAGTTGCCAAGGACTGAGCATCCTGACAGTCATGCCTGGGAGAAGAGAAGGAGCCAGAAGAATCCAGAAAAAGAACATGAGATGTAATCATCCAAAAGACATGATGAAAACCAAGAGAGCTGCCTTTGTTAGTAATAACCGTGTGTGAGGTGTGATCATGGGAATGTGTAGCTGAGGTTATTGGAGGAGCTTCAAGGACTTGGAGCCACAATGTTGAAGGTGTCAGTCATATAATTATTGAAGTCTCCAAACATTACAATGTGATTGTCATTGGAGGAAATAATTATGAGCTAGGAGTTAAACTCTTAAAGGAATTGTCAGGGTTGGGAGGGGGGTAGGTGTGGGGTTATACTAAAGAGATTGCTTAATTAGACTTTAAGTGAGCAAGACTGGAAAATATAATCTGATAACATATGTTTCAGAACTAGGGATTTAAAGGAGGAAGGAAGGAGAATGATTTCAAATTAACAATAAAGAACAAAAAAGATGCCCACCAACCTCCAATTATGGGGGTGTAAGAACTCTCAGAGAATAAAAGCAGTCACTACTTGAAAGTAAAGGGACAATTCAGAAAAAAGGTAGATAATATAAGTGATTTTGCTAAACATGAACTGTAAATTCAAGAGAGTAGGGTTGGAAGAACCTTTGGGCATATTTATAATAAAAAATACTTGTTTATCTGAAATTCAGATTTAAGGAGACATGTACAGCAATGTTTCTAACATTACTAGTAATAATAAAAATCAAAATCTGAAAACAGCCCAATATCCATCAACTGTAGAATTGAAAAGCCAGTAGATGCTGTCTAGTGGCTGTGCAGAACTCTGGAGTTTAGAGTGTAGTAGTAAATTATGAGGAGAAGGCAATGCAAACCAACTCCAGTACTCTTGCCTGGAAAATCCCATGGATGGAGGAACCTGGTGGACTGCTGTCTATGGGGTCGCACAGAGTCGGACACAACTGAAGAGACTTAGCAGCAGTAGCAGCAGTAAATGATGATCTGGGAGTCTAGGATTTTCTCATGATGAATAATGAAAACATAGAAAAGATAGGATAAAGATAGTTATGTACATTCAAAATACTGGGTGTAAATATTGTGGTATCAATGGAGTCTAGGAGTTTGGGGAAGATTGAATCCACAGGAAAAAACATCTCTGGCATTTGATGGCAGTAATAAAGCCCGATGATAGTTTAGTCTCTATGTCATGTCTGATTCTTGCGAGCCCATGGACTTTAGCCCCCTAGTCTCCTCTGTCCATGGATTTCTCCAGGCATGAATACCAGAGTGGGTTTCCATTTTCTTCTCCAGGGAGTCTTCCCAACCCAGGGATTGAAACCGTGTCTCCATCAAACCCTCATCTCCTGCACTGCAAGTGGATTCTTTACCATGGAGCCACCAGGGAAGCCCAATATATCCTAGGGGAGTTATATCTTAGACTCATGACATGAATTTATTGGACATGTGTTAAGAAAAGAAAGTGAAGTCACTCAGTCGTATCCGACTCTTTGCGACCCCATGGACTGTAGCCTACCAGGCTTCTCTGTCCATGGGATTCTCCAGGCAAGAATACTGGAGTGCATTGCCATTTCCTTCTCCAGGAGATCTTCCCAATCCAGGGATCGAACCCAGGTCTCCCACATTGCAGGCAGACGCTTTACCCTCTGAGCCACCAGGGGCTCTAACTGAAAGTTTTGGCTGAGGCCAGACTCTTGAAGATCTAGATATTATGCCAAGGGCTCAATCTCCATCTTTATTCCTAAAGAAGATGATGAAATGTTTAAATAAATCATGGACTTTATTGACCCTTATTAGAAGAAGAATACACTTACTGTTAAAATGTTGTTGTACACCCTAAGGAGACTGAGGATATCTGGGGAATTAAATTTCATACTGAAAATAGAGTGATTTTTAAGACCTCTTTTCTTTTCATAAAGAAAGAAAGGCATGAATCCTCAGGTTTTTTCCCTTCTCTGGGTAACTAAGATTCCTGCAGTCTCACACCAATAACTGTCCAGTTACTACCTGCAAACCTATAGAAGTATTTCTTCCAGCCAAGTAATCTATTTGGTCCAGATGACTTTTTTTTTTTTTTTTTTTTAATTTAACCTCACTTAAGCAACCAATGCCAAAGACTATACAACTAGGAGGGAAGTAATGATCTCATAAACCTCACAATCTAGTGAGGTGAAACAGATGATAAGCAAAGCAGAAAAGATATTAAGAAGTTAAGAAGTTCATGGAGGAGGATGGTAATTTGAAAGTTCATTGAGATAGTAAATAAAAATTATCTAGGAGGGGATGACATTTTAGGGAAAGAAAAAAAAAAGGATGGAGTTCAAGCAGCTAGATATTTAGAGATCTGGGAGAGAAATATTCCATAAGAGGAAAAAGCAAATGCCAAAGACCTAAAATGGACATTTTTTTTTAATATGAATGAGAAAAAAACTGCAAGGGAGTGGCTGAAACCAAGAATAGAAGAAAATAAAGCCAGAAAGGTAAGTATTTGATTCTAGAGGCAACTGATTTAATGCAATTTGCAATTTGAATGGTTTTGAGAGGATGACCTGATATAATAGCATCATAGAACAACTCTACTTAACTGTTATTAGTAATCTACAAGAGGCAAAAATAGAAGTGGACATTTAATAGCAGAGCCTACAGATGACAGTGGTTTGGACCATGGTGATAGAACAATGGAAATGGTGGCAAGTTGTAGAAGCAAGGGGATTTACTGATTGTCTAAAATAAATAAATGTCAAGGATGTTTCCAATATTTTTGACGAGCAATCAAAGGAAGAGGCTGGAAATAATTGAGACGAGAATGCTCTGATAGAGCAAATTCAACATTTTAAGCTTAAATTGCTTGTTTGGCATCCAAGTGCAGGTGTTAAATATGGAACTAAATTTATGGTCCAAAGGTCATGAAAAAATATCCAGACTGAAGACAACATTTGGGAGTTGCAAGTTTCAGTTGTTCTTTGAAGCCTCATAATAAACTCTTGAGAAGAGAATGAGTGTAGAAAACAAAACAGGTCCAAAAAATACTTTGTTTGTAGATAGGGATATTTTTCAAGTTAAAATGAGAAACACTGGAAAATTATTTTGAGAGATTTATATATAAACATTCCACAAAATAACAGTATCAAAAGAAGTGGCATACTCTACTTTAAAAATTGATTTTTTTTTCTTTGCTAAAATGCTTTCAAGTATTGAAAGTTATATGATTTCATCATAGGTGAAACTAGACTATTACCAAGGTGTGCCACAGGTCTTTTTAATGCAATTTTCTTAGATGGAGTCCAACACTTATCAATTATATATGGAATACTATCACACTATAATTCTCACTAGTGTTATAGAGTCCTTATACAATGTCTTACTATTAAACTGTGGAAAATTCTGAAAGAGATGGGAATACCAGACTACCTGACCTGCCTCTTGAGAAACCTATATGCAGGTCAGGAAGCAACAGTTAGAACTGGACATGGAACAACAGACTGGTTCCAAATAGGAAAAGGAGTACGTCAAGGCTGTATATTGTCACCCTGCTTATTTAACTTCTATGCAGAGTACATCATGAGAAACGCTCGGCTGGAAGAAGCACAAGCTGGAATCAAGATTGCTGGGAGAAATATCAATAACCTCAGATATGCAGATGACACCACCCTTATGGCAGAAAGTGAAGAGGAACTAAAAAGCCTCTTGATGACAGTGAAAGAGGAGAGTGAAAAAGTTGGCTTAAAGCTCAACATTCAGAAAACGAAGATCATGGCATCTGGTCCCATCACTTCATGGCAAATAGATGGGGAAACAGTGGAAACAGTGGCAGACTTTATTTTGGGGGGCTCGAAAATCACTGCAGATGGTGATTTCAGCCATTAAATTCAAAGATGCTTACTCCTTGGAAGGAAAGTTATGACCAACCTAGACAGCATATTAAAAAGCAAAGACATTACTTTGCCAACAAAGGTCTGTCTAGTCAAGGCTGTTTTTTTTCCAGTAGTCATGTATGGCTGTGAGAGTTGGCCTGTAAAGAAAGCTGAGCGCCAAAGAATTGATGCTTTTGAACTGTAGTGTTGGAGAAGACTCTTGAGAGTCCCTTGGACTGCAAGGAGATCCAGCCAGTCCATCCTAAAGGAGATCAGTCCTGCGTGTTCACTGGAAGGACTGATGTTGAAGCTGAAACTCCAATACTTGGCCACCTAATGCAAAGAGCTGACTCATTTGAAGAGACCCTAATGCTGGGAAAGATTGAGGGCAGGAGCAGAAGGGGACGACAGAGGATGAGATGGTTGGATGGCATCACCAACTGAATGGACAGGAGTTTGGGTAGGCTCTGGGAGTTGGTGATGGACAGGGAGGCCTGGCACGCTGCAATTCATGGGTTTGCAAAGAGTTGGACATGACTGAGCAACTGAACTGAACTGTTATATAAAAGCTAGTAATAAATTATTGATATGTTTGGGTGCCACTGAAACCATATACTTTTCCAGTTAATAATAAATACTTAAAAATTAATTTCTGTTGTTAGAATATGTAACCCATGCTTTCATGGTAGCTCCAGAAAAAATGTCAGCTAATTTCCCCCTTATCATTTAAGCAGCAGATATTTTTTGTGTGTTTAAACTCATATGTTAGTAGTATGAACCATACATACTATAACAGAGTTAGTTTTCTCAATGAATGTACATTCTGTTCAATTAACACATTTTTAATGAAGTCATCAAAGAGGCATCAATGCAAATGAGGTGTTGAAAATGTTGCTTTTCCTTACTATTTTCAATAACACATAATTGATATTTCAAAACACTCATAATTTATTCTAAAGTGATCATTCAGTAACAGCAGATTTTCAAAGACTTTGCTTTAAAATAAAACAACCAATCTGTTTACTACATAATTTGTTCTTATTCTGAATTTGATTTTATGGTATTGCATGTTAAAAGTATCATACGTTACATCCATACACATGTTTTATGTTTATGAAATACTCTTGCTAATAATATCTGTAGGATTAAACACCTCATATTGAATAATATATAAAAATAAAATATAAATACATGATATGTATATATGTTCAATTACATATGTACTTTCATTACATACATGTATATGCATTCAATTTTTCTCCACCAAATTGGCTTTAATTAAAAATATTTTTACTGAAACTTATATATAAGTTGATGTAAATACATTCCCATTTATTTATAAGATTCTAATATTCTTTGAACTTTGATATTATGAATCTATGTAAATAAAGATAGTATTTTAGTATATAAATATATTAGCTTTTATTTGAATTTTTTGAAATGTCTAAAAACCTTCAGCTATTTTTTAGAGGTACATATAGTTTACAAAATAAATTATTATGTGTTTCTGATTATGAAAAAGAAGGATAAGCTAAGGCTAATTTTTGTGGATTTGTGATCTAAAACAAGTCAGAAGCATTGCAAGTACTTCTGCCTCAAATTCTCCACATTCAAAGGTGCCAGCAGGAAAATCCCGCTCAACACCGAGAAATTAAGGCTCACTGAGATAGGGTAACTATTGGTAAAAATACAGATTGCTTGTTTTATCTATTACTTAACACTTTATGAGAGGTTTACCCATGGAAGACTGAGAGAAGCATTTTGTCTTGTCTCTTTTGAAACATTAGTGAAGTTAGAATAGTGGTTTGAAAAAATAAAGGAGCTATGTGAAGAAGAATATGTTCATCAGTGAAGATAATTTGGTGAATCTGTAGAAGACAACATGTAAAGGAATGGAAGCCAATAGAGGAAAAATCCCAGGGAGGAAGTCACGGCCTGGGCAGTGCCGTGGAACACACACCAGTGGGCAGCCTGTGGAAGCCGTGGGGCCTGCTGTTTTTTTCTGTGAAGAAAGCCCAGTAGTTTACTTAGGGAGGGAAAAGCCTTCAGTGCTTCTCTCTCTTTTTTTTTAATTTATTTATTTAATTGGAGGCTAATTACTGTAGTGATTTTTGCCATACATTGACATGAATCACCCATGGGTGCACATATGCTTCTTTTTTAAAGAAGCAGAATCAAATTCTTGGAGAAAATTCAGTATAACAGAAGATTTTGCAGTCAGAGTAAGCATCTCTGTTTTGACTTTTGTCTATTCTCCACTTACTCATTTGCTTGAAAAGTAAGCCTGTTAATATCTATAAACATTTATTCTTTTAAAACTTAGGAAATTTCAGGGTTTATGATGTTAACTGAGTATATTTCATTTTTTTCCAAAAAGATCACCTAAAATTCCAATGGCTATCTAAACAAATAATACTGTTTATGAGAAGTTCCTTAATATATGTACAAAGGAAATGATACATAATTTTTATGTTATTTATTTTTATAGAAGTGCCATACATTAAACTTTTAAGGGAAAATGCTTTAAAATAATGTTTTACAATCTATTTTATTCATTAAGGAAGCTTTCAGATATTTTTTAATCCCCCTCCCCATCCATGGAATCTTAGTACCATAAATATCTGTTTGTGTTGTCCAGTAGAATTTGTGTGGGAGGGCCATAAACTATTGTTTTATCTAGTAATTTTCCAGCCCCGTGAACCAACATCCATCCCTTGGGGGCTGATATAGCTGTCATTGGTAATGCATGATTTAAACCAAGTTAGTGTGAGACATTTTTGAACTTGGACTAAGCAAATGAGCGAGGTAGAACATATGGCTCAAAATATTTCCAAACACATTTGAATACAAATTCTGTATTTCTCAGATTTCAAGGGAATAGGGTTTCAACATAAAACAAAACAAAAATTCTGGAAGCAATGAACCTATATATAGCATTTAAGGATCGATGCATTTCTTGTGTTCTTTGATACTTCATTCCTCATATGTGCACTCATGCCCTGTGGTTTGGCATGAAAACGCTTACGTAGCATTGTGCTTGATCTTTTTCCCTCAGCTATTTTCCCATCTGTAGGTCGATGATGAGTGAAATTTGAATAAAATTTGGTAAATGATGGTCATTGAATGAATGGCATCTTAGCAAAGTATTTTTTTAATCAGAGACTTTCTCTCTCTTTGACAGAAAGGTATTTTCCCTGATTTGAAATGCAGTGGAAGTTTTCAGAAAGCAATCTGACTAGCTTCTCTAATAAGATACTTTTAATTTAAAAAAATTCTCAATTAATCAGTTTTGAGAAGGTGAAATACTATTCTAGATCTAAACTCCTGTAATTAGGTCAAATATTTAATGAGGTATTTCTTAAAACTGGCTCTGAGCGTTTTCAAAACATCTGTTTTATAAGTCATTTAGGAAACTCTTTTAAGAATATATTTAAAATAGTAATAATTACTATTAATAATAACAGTTACACATATTACTTTCATGGCCTTTACTTTAAAAATGTTATCTACAAATCATTGTGTATAAAAGGAAAAAAATCCCTTCATTTTCTTTTTAAATAAAACATGTCCTTATGGAAGCCTAAAGTCAAAAATGGCTTCCCTGTGGCTCCTGTTAAAGAATCTTCCAGTGAAATACATGAATAGAGCTCTCTAAATTGAAATACAGAGAGAAAAAGGAATGAAAAGACAAAACATAATATCCAAAAATTTTGTGACAATTACAAATGTGTTGAGGCTGCTGCTAAGTCACTTCAGTCGTGTCTGACTCTGTGCAACCCCATAGACGGCAGCCCACCAGGCTCACCCATCCCTGGGATTCTCCAGGCAAGAATACTGGAGTGGGTTGCCATTTCCTTCTCCAATGCATGAAAGTGAAAAGTGAAAGTGAAGTCACTCAGTCATGTCCGACTCTTCACGACCCCATGGACTGTGGCCTACCAGGCTCCTCCATCCATGGGATTTTCCAGGCAAGAGTACTGGAGTGGGGTGCCACTGCCTTCTCTGACAAATGTGTTACTTTTGTGTAACTGAAATGTCAGAAGCAGAAGAAAGAAAGAAAGGGAGAGAGAAAGAACAGAAAGAGGCAAGAATTTAAAATAAAAAGAAAATAGCTGAGAATTTTACACAGACACCAAACTATAGATCCAGATGTTCAGACAACACACCAAGCAGGAAAAATGCCAGAGACTATATACGACTAGGTGTAACATATTTAAACTAAAGAAAACCAAAGACAAAAAAAAAAAAAGAAAAAAGAAAAAACTTAAAAGAATTCAGAGGAAAATTAAAATACCTTACTTATAGAGAGGAAGAAAATAAAATTTTATTATTCTTCATCTCTGCTTAAGGTCAAACACTGTTCAAAGTACTTGTTAGAGAAATGAATTGAAATGTTACTCCATGGACAATATGGGATTTCTTAATAAAATTTAGAACCCCTAATGATTAGTCTGATTGAATTCAAAAATTAGTCTTTATATTAGTTAGTTCAGGCTGCCGTAACAAGAATGGGAGGCTTAAACAATAAGCATTTATTTTCACACAGTTCTGGAGGTTGAAAGTCCAAGATCAAGGTGTCAGTAGGGTTGACTTCTGGGAAAACTGCTTTTCCTGTTTTGGCCTCCTTGTCACTGCCCTGATATAATCTTACCTCTGTATGTATGTGAAGAGAGCTCTCTGGTGTCTCCTCTACTTATGAGGACTCAGTTCCGTGGATTGAAGCTTCACCATTATGATATCAGTTAACTTTACCTCCTTAAAGTCCCCATCTCTAAATTCAGTTTCATGGAGGTTAAGGCTTCAAAATATTAGAAGGAATCTGCCTGCAATGCAGGAGACCTGAGTTCGAGCCCTGGATCTGGAAGATCCTCTGGAGAAGTTCATGGCAACCCACTCCAGTATTCTTGCCTGGAGAATCCCCATGGACAGAGGAGCCTGGTGGACCACAGGCCATGGGATTGCAAAGAGTCGGACATAACTGAGCAATTAACACAAAACACACACACACACACACACACAATTCATACGATAACAATCTTTATGAAAACATATTTCTTTTTTCTTTAGAAGTACAATAATATTATAAACTTTATCCAGCACATAAAATGTAAGAAATGGACTCTAACTTCTGTAGCAAACTGTAATGGTTGCTGCTCCTGTTATTCCAAGTGCCTATAATCTGTATGAGCATTTAAACAGCTCTATTCTCTGTATAAGCATTGGGCAAGAGAAGTTTTTTGTTTCCCATGGATTCTCATTAGTAAGCATTTCAAGACACACATACACACTACATACTGGCGAAAGGTCCTGCCTTTAAGAGGTTTCTACTAATCATGAAACCCACTCACTCCTGAATCTCATCTTAGAGAAATTCATTAAACAAAATATCAACATGTACATCCTCTTCCGCTCTACTCTGATGAATGTCTATCAGTGGTAAAGGCTTCCACATAAAGTCTTGGATAAGGATAATATATAGGATGCTATTAAGTTATCTTTGAGATTCTGAAACTTAGAATTCATTAGTACAACCATGAAACACATGAAGACCATACCATACACAGAGGTTTGTCCATTCTACTTATTTATTTATCCTGAGATTTTCCTCCAGCCACCACAACAAAGTAAATGCATACAATAAAATGTCCAGTTACATTCATATTCTTCTGGTTGGCAGAGGAATATGCTCAGAGGATTTCAGAGCTGATGACATTGGAAGGGTTATTGACTCCAAACTCCTTTTTTTCCCCCATACGTGAAGAAACAAAGCCTTAGAGAAGAAAAAAGAATTTTCATGGTCACACAAAAAGTTAGAACCAGAAATTTTCAGTGAAATATTTTTCTTATAGTCATTCAATATACAGCATATTGTTAAGTAAATTATTCAAAACAAATTGTCAGTGGTTTATTAATTAAATTATTAAGAGAAGTCAAACTAGAGTGAAGTTTTAATAATAGGAAAAAGAGCTCCAGAATTTAAATTGCCTTTTATTGAAGAAGAATCTGTGCTGTTGTATGTGGCATGTTCAAATTCATTTCCAGGATTCACTGAATTTATGGAAGGCTAAATGCAGAAATAATTAATATAAATTTAAATTAGCTCTGGCTTTGTCTGCTCATTTGTTTATTAGCTTTAAAGTGAAGTAGAACAAAGTTCCCATTTCTGTTCTGTTCCATCTGCATCAAAGACATTAACATTTTAACAACATTCACATCACACCTGGCAACCTGAAAACTGTGGTTGGTTATCATGTCTTCGCATTTTTGGCTTTAACAGCATGTGATTGTCATTTTTAAGATAAAGATACTGAGTGCAATATAAGTGAAGCAATGTTAAGAGTAAAGAGTGAACAAAAAATTCCTTGGGGCTTTATGTGGATTTATTATAAATGGAAAGTTTCTAGATAACAGGTTTTTCCCCAGTTTTATTGAGAATTAATTAACATATTTTATATAATTTTCAGGTGTACAACATTATGGTTTGATTTACATAGGTATGGATAAACAAACATATATATAGTAAATAATTATAATAGGTTCATCTAAAATCCATCTTTTCACATACATACAGTAAAGGGAATAAGAAGAGAGAAAATTATTTGTGATATGAATTCAGAATTTACTCTCTTAACAACTTTCCTGTTTTTCATATATCAGTACCTAATAATTATTTATCTTATAACTGAAATTTTGTACTTTTAGCCATCTTCCTCCAATTTCCCCTCACCTCATCCTTCACTGCTAGTAACCACAAATTGGATTTCTTTTTGTGAGTTTAGGGTTTTTTTTTTTTTATGTTACTTTAGGTTCCATATGTAAGTAAGATCATATAGCCTTTGTCTTTCTTATTTCACTTAGCATAATACCTTCAAGTTCCATCCATGTTGTCACAAATGGTAGGTGCTTCTCATTCTTCCATGACTGGATGGTATTCTGCTGTGTATATGTGTGTATGTATATACACACATGCGAGCTCAGTCTCCCAGTTGCATCTGACTCTTTCTGATCTCATGTTTTATAGCCCACCAGACTCCTCTGTCCATGAGATTATCCCAGCAAGAATATTGCAGTGGGTTGCCATTTCTTCCTCTATAGGATCTTCCCAACCCAGTGACTGAACCTGTATCTCCTGCTACTCCTGCCTTGGCAGGCAGACTTTTTACCACTGTGCCAGCTGGGAGGCCCCTGAGTGTACACATACATACACACAATAGAATATTATTCTACTGTATTATATATATCACAAATTCTTTGTCCATTCAACCCTTGGTGGACACTTGTTTCCATGTCTTGGCTGTTGTAAATAATACTGCTAAGAAAATGTGGGTGCAGATATCTTTTGAGTTATCATTTTTGTTTCTTTATGTATATTCCCAGAAGTGGAATTTCTGGATCGTATGATAGCTCTATTTTTAATTTTTTGAGTTTCCTCAATACTGTTTTCTAAAGTGACTGTACAATAATGCCATGTTTTATCTGAAGATATCTGGCAGTATCTTGAAAAAAGAGTTTCCCACTTGTATATATTTAGTTAAGTATTTAGTCCATTATTAAAAATTTCCTTATTTAACCTAAGTATTCAAAATTTTCCTTTATGTCTTTATAAATTATGCATTCCAGATTTTTTAGCTGGAAAGGCCTCTTTTGCTATTGACTAAAATTCAGCAATAACACCTAAACTAAATTTAGGAAGAAAACTGTTGACTACATAATATAGAAGTACAAAACATATGTTCAAATGAAGTTGAGCCATTTGTTAATAAATTTGATATTAATAAAAAGAAATTTAGGTTAATTATAAAAATAATCTAAGCTACTATATGTAGAAATATTAAAAATTCCCTATGTAAATAAAGCATTAATAATGATAGTAATTAACTTATTTTTTACTATGAGCTAAGCATTGTGTTAAATATTTAGATGAAGTATCTCCTAGGGTACTCTAATTTAGATTCTCTTGTAACTTAGTTATCTAATTATATAAATCTTAAAGACACATTATTGACAAAATACTAACTAAAGAACCATGTACTGAAATTATTTAATCAGTTTGAAAATATCATAATGTCAAGGGCAGCTGATACATACAGAGATAGACACATGCGTACATATAGATACAGATATAGACACATACATATCAGATCAGATCAGTCGCTCAGTCGTGTCCAACTCTTTGCGACCCCATGAATTGCAGCACGCCAGGCCTCCCTCTCCATCACCAACTCCCGGAGTTCACTGAGACTCACGTCCATCGAGTCAGTGATGCCATCCAGCCATCTCATCCTGTCGTCCCCTTCTCCTCCTGCCCCCAATCCCTCCCAGCATCACAGTCTTTTCCAATGAGTCAACTCTTCACATGAGGTGGCCAAAGTACTGGAGTTTCAGCTTTAGCATCATTCCTTCCAAAGAAACCCCAGGGCTGATCTCCTTCAGAATGGACTGGTTGGGTCTCCTTGCAGTCCAAGGGACTCTCAAGAGTCTTCTCCAACACCATAGTTCAAAAGCATCAATTCTTCAGCGCTCAGCCTTCTTCACAGTCCAACTCTCACATCCATACATGACCACAGGAAAAACCATAGCCTTGACTAGACAAACCTTTGTTGGCAAAGTAATGTCTCTGTTTTTGAATATGCTATCTAGGTTGGTCATAACTTTCCTTCCAAGGAGTAAGCGTCTTTTAATTTCATGGCTGCAGTCACCATCTGTAGTGATTTTGGAGCCCAGAAAAATAAAATCTGACACTGTTTCCACATACATATAGATAGCTGAATTCTATATTGAGGTTATTGGACTAAATCTCCTAGGCAGTGTTTTATAAGAAAAATAAAGGAAATTTATGAATATATAAAAAACTAAAACTTAGAGGATAAAAGAAAAAGAGAAAAATAGTTTTCTGTATACAAGTCTTTTCTTTCTTTAGGTAAATTAATTCTCAGTTCAGTTCAGTTCAGTTGCTGAGTCGTGTCTGACTCTTTGCAACCCCGTGAATCGCAGCACGCCAGGCCTCCCTATGTATTTTATTTCTTTTGTTGCCGTATAAAACAGGCTTGTTTCCTTAACTTCTCTTTCTGATTTTCCAACATTATCCTCTAGGAATGGAAGGGACTTTTGTGTGTTAATTTTATATCCTATGACCTTACTATATTCATCGACTAGCTCTAGTAATTTTCTGGTGTCATTATCTTCAGGATTTTCTAGGTATAGTATCATGTAATTTGCAGACAGTGAGAATTTTACTTCTTTTCCAATCTTGATTCCTTTTATTTATTTTTCTTCTCTGATTGCTATGGCTAGGACTTCCAAAACTATGTTGAATAGTAGTGGTGACAGTTGGCACCCTTATCTTGTCCTGATTCTAGAGGAAATACTTGTAATTTTTCACCATTGAGGATAATGTTTGCTATATTATATATGGCTTTTGTTATGTTGAGGTATGTTCCTTCTATGCCTACTTGCTGGAGAATTTTTATCACAAATGGGTATTGGATTTTTTCAAAGGCCTTCTCTGCATCTGTTGAAATAATCATATGGTTTTTATCTTTCAATTCAATGAAATTAATATGGTGTATCATATTGATTGATTTGCAAATATTGAAGAATTCTTGCATTCCTGAAATAAAGTCCACTTGGTCACGATGTGTGATATTTATAATGTGTGCTTGGATTCTGAAAGGAATAGAAAAAGGAAAGTAAGAGGGAAGGAAAGAAGAGATTTTTAATTGTAATCACACTGAAAGCTAAATATGAAGAAAATAAATACGCTCAGAGGAATATAACGTAAAGTATTCTAGAAGGCATATATAGGAATCCAGATTAGATGGTGTTCTAAATTTAAAATAAAACACTAAAAAACTTTTTTTTTCAAGTTTATAAAACCGATATATTTTAAAAGGTGTACAAATAATGCTATTGCTAATAGCAATAATGACAAGATAAAATAATGACAATAATAAAAAGCAAAAAAATTCTTGTACTCAGAAGTTTCCATTTTGGTTTCCTAGTGAATGGTTAAATTCACTCTAAATTATGCATAATAATAAGACTGGAATGACGCAAATGTGTATTTATTAGGATACACTGATTTTTTTTTTTTTAATTCGAACTGTAATAGCATCAGATGCTAGTGGTTTCCTGGAAAATAGGTCACCATCATTAGATAAAGCTTTCTAACCTTACCTTTCCCTTACCTTTCAGAAATTGTTTTTATATTTTAATTAGAGGAATGTATAGTAAATAAAGAAAGAATAACTTTTGTGCAATAAATGACATACTAATAAACACAAAAATAAGCTGATAGTTATAATGTAGTTTGTAAAAGTTAAAGTAGTGGATCAAATGCAATTAATTCAAAGAACAATGAAAGGTATTGAGTTTTATATTAGTTGTTCAGAAAAAATTTAAATTCACTGGCAGCCTTCAGTTAGTAAAGATAATAAAAAAATTTAGAAAGTGGTGTTGTGTAATGTTACTACTTTTCATGTTAGTTTTTTTTCCTCTGTGTACATGATAAATAGTATACTGAAGCCTGAATATTGCCTTTCTACAGTTCAAGTTACTTTCACACTTTCCTTTTCTATATTGACCTCAGTACAAGTAAATTTACCTTGAAGTAGAAGCTTATATACCTGATAGACATAAAATCATGTACTTTAACTTATTTAACTGTTAGAAACTTTGTTGAAATTTGGAACATTTTATACAATAATTTATGCCAGAAGGTGGCACCAAAAGACTCAACTTCAAAACCTCGTTATTAATAAATTCATGAGATTATTCTATATTTGGATTTCTAAGTGCAGGCAAATAGCAATGCAAATGTAGAATAAAATTATAAAGGTATTGCATACAGTTCAAGGTTGTATGTTACACTGGAAAGAAGTAGTCTGTTTTGGACTTCAGATATGGCACTGCAGAGATCTAACACTGTATTTTTTTTATGCTTACTCTTACAAATGTACATGTATTTCTGAACTCTTTAAAAATAGGTACTTAAAAATTAAATCCAAATACCAAGTGTCATATCTCCTCCTCAATAAAGTATCTTTTTATTATCATATGCTTTAAATTTCTGTTATGAAACTTCAGCCATTTCAGCAAGTTTCATCACTTTGAAGATGTATCCAGTGCCACGTTAAAGGAATAGATTTCTGAGCTTCATCAGTGTTATTGATAACATATTATTCCTTTCACTATTCCCTTGGGAGGTAGTTAAGGTCAGTGATCAGGAGCTCAAGCTTTGCTGTACAGATGTGTGAGTTTGGGTTCTTGTTCTGCCATTTAGTAGCTGTGTGATCTTGTGGAACTTACTTAAACTCTCTCTCTCTTAGTTGAATTTGTTAATAAGCTGATTTTTGAGAGAAAAACAGTGAAACTTAAGATACACACTTAGAGTGCCTGGACAAATCCGAACACCTTGTAAGCTTTCATGGAACATCAAGTGGCAATGATGTTATTTCAAAGAGAATTTTTCCCTTCTGCAAGTTATCTTCAAATATGCCTTATTCTTAAATTCACAAATAATAAAAACTCCTTGATTAGAAATTGTTAAGTGAAAACGCTATCTGATTAGCCTCTGAGCACAGAAAAATTTGTAGAATTAAAGTTTTTCCCCAATTGTCACAAATATAAAGATATAAATGTTTTAACCCACTGCTAAAAAGAAATTTTTAAAAACATTTATGCTTGAGCATACACTTCTCTATAAAATAAACCAATAGAAAAATATACAAAAAAAGCATATTTTTTCAGCAATAAGGATGAGTAAGACGTCAAGAATTCTACTGTCAGTTTAGGCAGAGAAAGAGCAAATTTGGTAAAAGAAGTAATAATAATGAGTTTCATGTGCATTGTTTAAGCTTATCTGTGGCTGCTGTAAATACATAATACATTTATCTTTGAGGCATAAACATCAAAAATAGAAACTCTTCTACTTTTGTTAAAAAAGTTGAAGGGAGAGGCAAAACTTTTGCCACTTTGTACAACTGTAGATGTGTTATACAATTGAGGAATAATTGTACTTAGTTAATCACTACTTGCAAAACATATTTGCTAAGCAAAGGCCAGGTTCAATGCACGATACTGGATGCTTGGGGCTAGTGCACTGGGACGACCCAGAGGGATGGTATGGGGAGGGAGGAGGGAGGAGGGTTCAAGATGAGGAGCACATGTATACCTGTGATGGATTCATTTTGATATTTGGCAAAACTAATACAATTATGTAAAATTTAAAAATAAAATAAAATTTAAAAAAAAAAGTAGCTAAAATTTTCCTTAAAAGAGAATTTAATCTGTCAGTCTCAAGAAAACACAACTGCCTTAATTTGTCTCCATAAAAATAAGATAATAATGATACAAACATAAACAAGGGACATAAGCCAAATAACTCTATCACAACAAAGAACTGAAGAACTACTTCTACAATAAAAACATAATGATTTATAACCCTGGCAAATTGTAACCTCATCAGCCTTTGTGTCTGTACTAGGAATTTCTAAATTCAAAACACCTTTATTACCATAGCATAGAAAACCAAAGTTCATTGTTGATTATCACATGACTTACAAATCAAGTTTATAACCTATTTTTTCTTATCGGTAAGACAGCAGGCCTTGAATTAGTGTTAGTCTGATCTCATGAGGTAAAGAGAGCTATCTAAAATAACTATTCTTAGTTCAAATTGACTTTTGAAAGCTTCTTTTTGAAACAATCACATTACTCTGCCATGTGACCTGTTGTTAATTATGGAAAGTTTGCATATGTCTACAAATAAATGTTTGAAATACACATATTGATATATATATATTAGATCTAGGCCCTTAAATCTATTTCTCACTTTCACTGTATAATCATAAGGGATTTGATTTAGGTTATACCTGGATGGTCTAGTGGTTTTCCCTACTTTCTTCAATTTAAGTCTGAATTTGGTAATAAGGAGTTCATGACCTCAGCTACAGTCAGCTCCTGGTCTTGTTTTTGTTGACTGTATAGAGCTTCTCCATCTTTGGCTGCAAAGAATATAATCAATCTGATTTCGGTGTTGACCATCTGGTGGTGTCCATGTGTAGAGTCTTCTCTTGTGTTGTTGGAAGAGGGTGTTTGCTATGACCAGTGCAATTTCTTGGCACAACTCTATTAGTCTTTGCCCTGCTTCATTACGTGTTCCAAGGCCAAATTTGCCTGTCCAGGTGTTTCTTGACTTCCTACTTTTACATTCCAGTTCCCTATAATGAAAAGGACAACTTTTTTGGTGTTAGTTCTAAAAGGTCTTGTAGGTCTTCATAGAACCATTCAACTTCAGCTTCTTCAGCGTTACTGGTTGGGGCATAGACTTGGATTACTGTGATATTGAATGGTTTGCCTTGGAAACAAACAGAGATCATTCTGTCATTTTTGAGATTGCATACAAGTACTGCATTTTGGACTCTTTTGTTGACCATGATGGCCACTCCATTTCTTCTGAGGGATTCCTGCCCGCAGTAGTAGATATAATGGTCATCTGAGTTAAATTCACCCATTCCAGTCCATTTGAGTTTGCTGATTCCTAAAATGTCGACATTCACTCTTGCCATCTCTTGTTTGACCACTTCCAATTTGCCTTGATTCATGGACCTGACATTCCAGGTTCCTAAGCAATGTTGCTCTTTACAGCATCGGACCTTGCTTCTATCACCAGTCACATCCACAGTTGGAGAAGACTCTTGAGAGTCCCTTGGACTGCAAGGAGATCCAACCAGTCCATTCTGAAGGAGATCAGCCCTGGGATTTCTTTGGAAGGAATGATGCTAAAGCTGAAACTCCAGTACTTTAGCCACCTCATGGGAAGAGTTGACTCATTGGAAAAGACTCTGATGCTGGGAGGGATTGGGGGCAGGAGGAGAAGGGGATGGCAGAGGATGAGACAGCTGGATTACATCACTGACTTGATGGACGTGAGTCTCAGTGAACTCCAGGAGTTGGTGATGGACAAGGAGGCCTGGCGTGCTGTGATTCATGGGGTTGCAAAGAATCTGACATGACTGAGCGACTGAACCAAACTGAATTAAATATATATATATATATATATATATATATATATATATATATATATATCACTCAGTCACTCAGTCATGGTTGGCTCTTTGCGACCTCATGGACTGCAGCACGCCAGGCTTCCCTGTCCATCACCAACACACAGAGATTGCTCAAACTCATGTCCATCAAGTCCATGATGCCATACAACCATCTCATCCTCTGTTGTCCCTTTCTCCTCCTGCTTTCAATCTTTCCCAGCATCAGTCTTTTCCAATAGTCAGATCTTTGCATTCAGGTGGCCAAAGTATTGGAGTTTCAGCTTCAGGATCAGTCCTTCCAATGAATATTCAGGAGTGATCTCATTTCGGATGGATTGGTTGGATCTCCTTGCATTCCAAAGGACTCTTAAGAGTCTTCTGAAATGCCACAGTTCAAAAGCATCAATTCTATGCTATGTATTTAACAATTAGCTATGAACACACTGTTTTATACTTTCCTTGACTTACTTTGCTTATGGACTCCTATAATCAACTTTATGCAAGTATTATATTCTCAAATACATTTGTATACTTTTTTGGGAATCACTTTAAAGCCTAAAAAGGTGTATTCTATTTGAATTGGCTTAGGAATTAAAAAATAATAAAATATTGACAAATAACTGAAATCACATTATTATTGTTTTAAAATGATTTATACTTCAGAGAAGAAAAATGTCTGGCCTTAACTGGAAAAGGCTTTGTGGGAGAGGATGATACTTGGTGGTCATTAAAAACAAAAACTGTGAATAGATGACTAAAACCCTGGGAATGTCCCTGGTGAAAATGTACCACACTAGAGCTTGGTTAAGCTGCCTGAGAAATAGTGGAAAATATCATCACTCACGTACAGCAAAATCTTATTATGCCAGATCATGAAAGCCAGGAGAGATTAGTAGATTTAATAAATTAAATAATAGTATAAAATTATGTACATAGGAGAACAGTAGGAAGAAGGCAATAATTTATAAATATATGAACAAACTTCAGACCGAGAGTTAAAAAAAGAATGCTGTAAATAATAATAATGTATTCACACAACCAATATTTGAAACTAATTCCAAGAGACTAAATGGTTCAGTGAGGAAGAGCAGACACTTTTGGTGGGAGTGTTTAAGATCATATTCTTAGGAGATCATGCATGTTTAGGCCAGCATCTGGATTAAGTAGACCATTCTCTCAGTGGCTAATATGCCTAGCAGAGATAGAGCTAGAATCATACCTGTGAGGCTGGTAAGTTGCAGAGTAATAAATCTGCCCCAGGCTAGTTCTTTCTAACCACATTGTTCCTTTTACTGAATGACAGGAGACCAGTTTATTGTAGAAGTTAACAGGAATTTCAAGGATTGGATGGTTAACAATATACAAGTCACAGTTCTGTATAATTTAAAGATTAACATTTAGATGTGGCATTTGGTCACTGGATTTATTGGAGAGAATTTGACTATAGGAAATCTTAGAAATCTTAATGGTTGTGAAAAATAGAAATAGAAATTTGATTGAGAGCACACAATCACAGAAAAAGGATCTTAGAAAAAATAAGGAAAAAAGATATTATATCGTAGCTAGAAAAAAAATCAAGATTTTCTATTTTTCATCTTGGGTATGAACCTCTGAGAAGAATCCCATGAACCACTAATACTCTGTGTGGTTCACACTGCTTACGACACATGTGGAGTTTGTATTTGCTATTCCCTCTGTCTGAAATATGGTTCTTCATCATGCTCTTCATTCAAGTCCCTTTTATAACACTCCACTCACAAAGACTAAGATTGTGAAAACTTCAATTTTCCAAGAAGGTCACTGATGGTGACTCAGTCTTTGAAAGCAGGGCAACTCCTCCTTCAATGCCTTGTTCCCAGGCCCATTTATTCTACCTGTTGTAATGACAGAACCATAAAATGTCCATTGATTTAAGGAATATTCTGCACCATGAAAGATAAGACACCAGTCTCATGTAATACAGTATTCAAGCTGGTGCTTTTGCTACATTGTCAAGAAGCTCTCCCATTGCTTTTTCAGGATGGAACTCTGGATAGTATAGCGTTTTCTGTGACCAGTTGTATTCATGGCATTGTACCCACTGCAGCACCACATTCTCCATAAAATAGATTGCTCAAGTATGAGGGATACTAAGCGAAATCATGATATAGTAAATGAGACTTCTGTGAGCCTCTGATAGTGATGCTGGGTGAAATCTGTGTTCAGGTGAGGCAAACTTATAACTGTAATATATACAAACACAATTAGGATGAAATGCTATTATTTCCAGGGTGGAAGGGATGCACTTTCATCAACTGGTCACAAAGACATTGGTT
Organism: Bos grunniens; assembly: GCF_055505025.1. Taxonomy (NCBI): domain Eukaryota; kingdom Metazoa; phylum Chordata; class Mammalia; order Artiodactyla; family Bovidae; genus Bos; species Bos grunniens. The sequence continues at coordinate 108,402,360 of NC_141170.1, read as the reverse complement.
GGTCTCCTTAAAAGACCATGGCATTAACCTTTGCTGCTGGTAAGACAATGCTCAGTATGAATAGTAGACCATCAGCTTTGATGAGATAAAGTTATTGCTGTTACACATTAAATGTAGGGAATACTTTAATAGAAAACATGATAAAAGACAACATTAAGAGAATATGTAAACTACAATCAAGCATATGACTACTAAAACACAGAAAATATATATAGATGGTAAAGAATCCACCTGCAATGTGTGAGACCTGGGTTTGATCCCTGGGCTGGAAAGACCGCCCTGGAGGAGGGCATGGCAATCCACTCCAGTATTCTTACCCAGAGAACCCCCATATACAGAGGAGCCTGGTGGGCTATAGTCCATGAGGTCGCAAAGAGTCAGACACAACTGAGCAACTAAGCACAGCACACATACATATGTTTATGTATGTGTATTTAGGTATATATGTAAAGTTAGTGTTAGTTTAGGAATACGGAAAGGTGGTAGTAAAAATCAAAAGAAATTCATGGAAATTATATAAACTATATGTGGATAGAGTGGAAACAAAAGCAAAAGGACTGAGCAGAAGCTTCAATTACTTATACCTATTTCATTTATTTATATCTTTGCTGGTGGCTCCATGGTAAAGAATCTGCCTGCCAATGCAGGAGACACAAGAGATGTGGGTTCAATTTCTGGGTTGGGAAGACCCCCCCTGGAGAAGGAAATAGCAACTCACTCCAGTATTCCCGTCTGGGGAATCCCAGGGACAAAGAGTCCTGGTGGACTACAGTTCATGGGGTTGCAAACAAGTCAGACAGGACTTAGTGACTAAACAACAACACTTTATTACATAGTTCATAATATTTTAGAGACACTGCTTGGTAATCCATTGTGAATTTAGATAGCTTTTTTGTTTAGATAGCCTTTGTTTCCAGTGATCTTGTTAGTTTTATTAGTAATAGTAATGTCTTACATTTAAATAGAATGTAGCACACTTCATACTTATGTATCCTTATATGAAACTTGGATGAAACCATAGGAGTCACATAAACAGATTTTTCAGAACCAAAGGAGCTAGGAATAACAGGAAATTATTTTGATGGAAATATTAGAATCAAAAATAACTAACAGGCAGGAAGAGTGGGCTATTGCAGAAAGAATTAAGCAGTGGGTTTAGAGAGAAAGAACTGACAGCACAAGGCATCATTCTAAATAGTCCCTATGGAAATGGAAACTAAACTGTTCAGCAACAGACTCCATCTTATCTTATTTTCTTATATATCTTACAAACAATAATCGATTAAGCTATACTATGTATTATTAGCATGAGGAATGTGTGAACTTGATATGATAGGTTTTGACTCCTTTAGTAGAAATACAGCACAGAAAAGCATATAACTATTAATATGCAAATTATATTATGCCTCTGGCCAGGTCCATTTTACTTCTCAGGTTACATCTACAATATTGTGTAAAATTGTCTGAGTCATAAGATGATGTTAAATATAAGAAACATAAGTGACATAAGAAAGATATTAAAATTGTAGAGCATCATTTTGCTCATATATTTTTAAGAAACTATATCCATTAATCTGCTGATACTTAGAGTTTATCATTATTTCCAATTAAATCTAATTTTTTAATTAAAAATAAAATTTTAAAGATATATTTGAAAATAGTACAGTTCAATACAATCCAATATAACCATGACTTAGGTTAAACAATTATTAAGATTGTGTAATATTTACTTATTCACTTCTATTTATGTGAATCATTTGAGAGCATAATTGCATCACTGGTGCAATAAACATGAACTTGGGCAAACTCCAGGAGATGGTTAGGGACAAGGAGGCCTGGTGTGCTGCAGTCCATGGAGTCACAAAGAGTCAGACACGACAGGGCAGTTGAACAACAAATCACTTATTATGTAATTCCATTCCTATAAACTTCTGCATTGATCTCTGTAAAACCTTACAATCAACATATTATTACCATAAATTATAAAAGTGACAGTTATAGATGATACTGATATTTGAAAATATATTTTATGGTATAATTGTCAATTCTCAAATACATACAGATTTCTTATCTCATTCTTGTTTCTTATATTTTTCTGTGTGAATAACATATGAACACAATGGTTTGTCCTATAAAAATGTACCATTAAACATATGAAAATAACATTTAAGATTATCAAAGTACACATCTTTTTTTTTTCATATAAATTAACATGGTAGAAAGAAACATAACAAACTTTTAAGGGAAAAATTCATGAGGCACAATGAAGAATACTAAAATGTTTATTAAAAAAAAAAAACCTCCCCAGAGAAATAGTTCTTTAAATCTTTAAAAACCATCGCCTTAGTGTGATTATATGTCTGCATGTTAAGCTTTTATTTACTAATTCATATTTTAATTTCAAGTTTAAATCAATAAACATCAAGACTCTAACTTTCCTACCTCCTTGTTCCATCACTGAAATTTCCATAACCTCTTACTTATGTTACCCACATGGAAATCTGAAAATATTCATTGGTCTGGGTAGTGGCAGAACAGAGTCATCAGCACACCATAAACAGTCAAGTTTACTGAATTTTTGTCCCTCAGAATACAGATGTAAAAGAAGCACCCAGAACTGTAGTTGGAATTAAAATGTTTGTAGTGTATCAATGATAAATAGTGTTTGCTTCTAGAGAAATGGAGCTGAAATAAAAGTGCTTTAAAATATAACTAAATTTTTAGGCAGGAAGCTCAGGACTAGTTGTGTGTCTCAACAATGTCACTGTCCTCTGTCGAACCCATCTGTAGTATTCAAGTTTCTTTCTACTCAACAAGATCAATACTATAGTATTAACCACTAATTCCTAATTATACTCAGGGAAAAATAAGTGAAGGGGAGTGAGAAGGAATGAAGCTGCTCTTCGTCAAAGTGCCATTCAATGACTGCAGTATATGTTCTGACTACTCGTTTTTTCAAAGGAAAGCCAAGAAATGAAAGACTTTTTTATTGCTGAATTTATTCATATATTCTTATATCTATCATTACATTTTGTGTTACTGAAGTAAAAGGAGAGAACTGTCAATAGATAATGTGCAATCTCTGTCGTATTTCCCACATAAAGAACGTTTCAAATGCCCATGGATAAACATCATTTGAAAATGTTGGGAAGCTAGATTAATACATTTGAAAAAATTCTTTTTAAACTTACCCATATTATTTTTTTGTATTTCTTGAATACAAAAATTGAGATTTTAATGATATATAATGTAACATTCTATCAATGCCACAATAAGAAATGTTCATTTCAATTCAAATCAGAATAATAAGCTTTTGAATAATAAGAATGACCAATTTGAAATGACCTTTTATAAATTGATTTTATATAATCAATAGTAATTTTAGGAAAATAATTGCATTATGCCCCTTACAAGGAAATGCTAAATATAGCCTTTAATATTTTGGTTTAATTTTGTTACCAAGGATTTAATATGAAAAGAATGTATTTTCTTTTAAAATTGAGGATAATTATTCAAATTGCAATAATGGAATTTATTTTCTTATCTTTCATATCTTAGGTACATATCTAAGACTGATGTGCTGAACCAAAGGAACATAATTAAATCGCATATATTAGTCACAGGTATGTTAAGTTACTTGTGTCAGACTTTTTATAAAACTTATTTTATTAATGAAATCTTTCATTGTCATAATACCTTTATATATTTTCTGTCTTTCCAATTCTATTTGAATATTCTCAGTGTAAATACTGAGCTTTCTCTTAACACACAAGTATTCAAGTCAGCACTTTCAGCATCTCTAATGCTTCCAGTTGTAAGAGAATATGCACAGCATGGCTAAGCAGCCAGCTTAATCTTAAGATGGCCATCACTTCCCTGGCCATTCCCTGGCCCATATCCAAGTTTCAGTTGTACTTTCTTTGACCACAGTCAACCTCACCACTGTGAGAAAAAAAGGACTTGAAATATTTGGGAGAGCAGGAGTTGATAAAGAAAGAAAAAAAGGTGATGAGAGAAGAGTAGTAGGGTAAAAAGAAGAAAAGAGGAAGGAAAAAATGGAAAACAAAATTCAAAGTTTCAAGTAAAATATCCTAAATTTACTTCCATTTCAGGTCTTATTAATCTATTAAAGTATTTTTTTAAGTTTTTATGACAACCTTAAGGTTGAGTTTGATAATGAAACTGCAGCTCAACTTTCGTTATTGGAAAATGAAATCCAAGCAAGAAAGACCATGTCAGAATATTTTTTTTATTTTTTTCCTTTTCAGAACAATACCACAGGCATTATTATCCATAACTAAGTCAAGTACCTGGTGAGGGGCCAGCTGAGTAACAGAGACTTAAACAGTGTAGCCTGAAATGATTCTGTGAGTAGTCTGCTTATACTTAAAGAGACATGGCAGAAAAGAAACAATAAGTAGGAGGTCAAATATTCATTCACTTGGCTGGACTCCTCTTTCAGACGTGTTTGTGAAGTCCACGTTTACTCCCAATGACATGTACAGAGCAGCTGCTTGAAGGCATTGACTGGTTTCTGCACCTGCTGAGTTAATCTCAAAATGTCCATTTTGCTGCCCCTTTGCTATAGCAATGAAGTATTTTTCTACCTTGATAACTGGTTAATCATACACCCAAATCTATAGCTCTAGCTTTTTTTCTCACTGTTTCTCACTTTTCAGTCATAGGTACTGCCATTTGATGTCAACTTTTAGGTGATAATTTCAAGTATACTCTCATTTATGCTTTTTCTGTAAGGATGTTATGTGTAAAAGTCTGCTGCTTAAGTAAGTGACTTACAGACAATTACATTGAAAAGTTCACAGAGAACCTGTGGTTTTAAAAACCCTGAAACAGCCCATGCTGTTGCCCTGCCTCACTTCAGTCTTCATTGTGAATGAAATTTTTCTTCTTGGCTTTTGATTATGCATTCAAATGTGATTCGTCAACAGAGACCCATTCATTGACGTCAAGGAGTGCTCATCTGAGAAATAGTGACAGAACATGCAGACTAATGAGGAGTCTTAATATAATAGGAAAGGCAAATATGTAAAACTTGAAAGGAATGAAGATTATTTATTAAGCAAATCACAAATTTAAATAGTGTTTGACTCTAATGTTTACCATATAGCAGAAACAGGAATTTATATTAATTTAGAGCTATTTGCTATTTTATGTAGTTATTATTTATAAATATAAGTGGTGACCATATTCAGATATTCAGTGATATTCCATGAAAAGTTTATGATTACTTTTCTTTATATAACCTTCAGTTTATTCTATTTAATTAAGCAATCTTTTTTTTTTTTTTTACTAAGGTAACTAAGTACCTCTTTGGCTGGGGAGATAATAATTACAATAGCATTTAAAAGTATTAAAATATAATAGTTTTTTATTAAAGCTAAGTTGTATTCTGCCACTCAGTGTATCTGGCTTTACAGGAAAATGATTATTATTTTAAAAAGCCAAAAATAGTGAAAATAGCTTGCATTCATACCTTACTTACAGAGGTTTTAGAAGAAGCATTCTCTCAAGAATAGTAAGTGGAACCAGTAGAATGACCTAAGACACTTAACATGTCTGTGCTCAGTTGTTCAGATTTCTACATCAGTATCCCATCTGTCATTTTAAATGAAATTACTACTTCTGTGAGATACATATGTTAAAACTTCTACCCAGGAAAAACAAAAGAAATTATTGCTTCTGGGAATTTTACGCCAGTGAAAAGTTTAAAGGAAGTCATACCTTATTTTGAAGGCATGAAAAGATCATTTTATACATAAAACCCAATAATTTATATTCATTAAATAATGGGAGGATATATATAGGTTTTTCATGACTCAGTTATTGGATATCTAAATTAAATTATGTATTCATTTATTATATAAAAAAATTAGATTGAATGCAGTACAATGTTTCTTATTAAAGCTCCTCTCTTCAACAAATCATAGTTTAAGGTAACCATTAACCTGTTAAGTCTAAGCATTTCTATTACTGAATGCAGACCCTGGCCTTTATTAAGTATTCTCAGGGCACATATACTATAGCATTGGTTCCCAGGCTTAGCTAAACATTAAAGCACTTGAGGAAATTTTGAAGATTCTGGTACCAATTAAATCTTTATATGGGGGGAGTTACTTTGGGGAAGTATTTGTAAGGTTTCCCTTACAAATTATATGATTATAATGTGAAGCCAGAGTGGAGAATCACTGTACTATAAAATATCCTAAATGAATCATGAGCAGGGTCTCTCTGTTCTTTATCAGGATGCTCAATATAGGTAAATTCACTTACCAATGCTATCATCAGATAATACATAAATGAGAGTGGTGAGGCAAAGTGCATAAACTGTATACTCTTATGCTGTTCAAATGTACCTCCTTCTGAAGATGTCACAGTTATCTCAAACTTTTAGTGCCTTTGTAGTTTCTCTGGAATCTTAAAGCACTTGATTTTTCTTCAACAAGTATTCAATAAAATTGTATGGAAACATACTATGTAACAAATACTCTACTATTTCTTCCACAGTCTAATTATTGTACCTTGATATCTATCCTTTAAATTAAATATCTAACATCTCAAATAAAATTGTAGTCATCTGGAAGGCATGGATATGCATTATATCTCTACAAAGTAGCATAATATAGTGGAACAGCATAGACTTTGTTGTGGAACTATATGGAATATGAAAGCAGACATATATGAGTAAGTATCCCAGTTTTGCTACTGTGGAGACTCAGAAAAAATCATTTATTTGAACAGTGGTTATTTGGGTTATAAAATATAAATGACAAATTACTTCATCAAAAAGCCACGAAGATGAAGTGATATATCAAATGTGAAATACCTACCATAGATCTGAGCATGAAAACCAAGCATGTGTACACCTTTCCATTTATATAACAAACATTTGAGTGCTTGTTCTATAACAGTCACTTTTTTAGATGTTAATAAGCACACTGAGGTAAATCAAAACATACTGAATCTCTGCCTTGATGGTGCTTAAATTCTTATGTTGGACTCAGATAGTAATAAAAGAAATAAGTACATATATTTTATGAAGAAAGTAAAGCAGGGTAAGGAAAGGATACTTTTAGAGAATATTGTATTACATAGGTTGGTTAGTGAAGGACTTTTTTTATTTTTTATTTTTTTCTTCTTCCAGTTTTATTGAGATATAATCAGCATAAAACACTATATAAGCTTAAGAAGTATGGCATTATGATTATTATACATCATAAAATATTTTAAGTTTAATGAACATCCATCATCTCATAGATACAAAATTAAAGAAATAGAACAAATGTTTTCTTTGTAATGAGAATTCTTGTATTTACTCTTAATAATGTTTGTATATAGCACTTTTCAACAAATGAAATAACACAAAGGAGAAGTTAAAGCATGCATCTTTGAGAACAATTTTCCTCAGGGAAGAAAGAAGAAATGATATAAGATCCCTGCCAATGAATGAAATCCACATTTTTCAAATAACAAAAAGGAGATTACAACAACTTAAGTGTATCAATGAAGGCACAAAATAAATATGACATGAAAAGTAGAAAGTTCACCAAGGGTGGCTTATATGAATTTATAATAAATGTGTGTGGTAGGTGGAGTAATAATCCTCAAGAACATCCACATCCCACTCCTCAGAATTGTGGATATTTTGTCATATGGTATGGGGGAATTAATATTTAAAATAGTATTAAGTTTATTAGTCAGATGACCGCAAGCTGAATTTTCTGAGTGGAATCAACATAATGGCAATGGTCTTTAAATATGGAAGAAGAAGGCAGAAGAGTCAGGGTCAGGGCGCTGTAGCATGAAAAAGACTTGACTGGCCATTGCTGGCTTTGGAGATGCACGGAGGACATAAGCCAAGGATATGAGCAGCCTTTGGTGGTAGTTTGATCGTTAAGTTGTGCCAGACTCTTTGCGACCCAATGAGCAGTAGCCTGCCAGGCTCCCCTGTCTACGGGTTTCCCCAGGCAAGAATACTGGAGTGGGTTGCCATTTCCTTCTCCAGGGGATATTTTCAACCCAGGGATCAAACCTGGGTCTCCTGCATTGCAGGCAGATTCTTTACCAACTGAGCTACAAGGGAAGCCCTAGAAGCTTTTAGAAGCTTCTAAATCAGCCTTTAGAAGCTGGAAAAGCCAAAGAAGCAGATTTTTCCCTAGAGCCTCCGCAAGAAGCACAGAAGTACACCCACTTTGATATTAGCCCAGTGAAACCGGTTTCAGACACCTGAACTCCCAAATTGACATAGTAAATCCACACTGTTTTCAGCTACTAAGCATGTAGTCATTTTTTTACAACAGCAGATACCTAATACAATATGGTGAAGATGACTCTGGTGAGTCCAGAAAGGAATAGGACCTTATCTGATTAACACTTTAAGAAAGGCATTCAACTACTGTGAAGGTGACATGTAGGAAACAAGAGTGGAAGCAGAAAAGTAAGGTAAGTATTTCAATAGTTCAGGGGAGAGGTCATGGGCATTTGAACTTGGGTAGGACAGGTTACGGAGAAGGCAATGGCACCCCTTCCCTTTCACTTCCCTTTCACTTTTCACTTTCGTACATTGGAGAAGGAAATGGCAACCCACTCCAGTGTTCTTTCCTGGAGAATACCAGGAATGGCGGAGCCTGGTGGGCTGCTGTCTATGGGGTCACACAGAGTCGGGCACGACTGAAGTGACTTAGCAGCAGCAGCAGCAGCAGGACAGGTTATAGAAAGAAGAAAGTTCAGTTTCATTTTGGTAACAAAAGAGACAGAATTTGCTGATGGATTTGATGCAAGATGCCTTGTTTTGGGATTCCCTAGCAGCTCAGACGGTAAAGAGTCTGGCTGTAATGAGGGAAAAGCAAGTTCAGTCCCTGGGTTGGAGAGATACCCTGGAGAAAAAAAATGGCAACCCACTCCAGTATTCTTGCCTGGAAAATCCCATGAATGGATGAGCCTGGTGGTCTAAAGTCCATAGGGTCATAAAGAGTTGGACACAACTGAGCAACTTCACTTTCACTTTTTGATACAAGATATGATAATAATGAGGAATCTTAAATATATTAAAACTGCTTTGATCAGTAAGATGAATTGGGGAATTATTTATTGAGATGAATTTGTAGGGAGACCTTTTCTACTGTACCTTTAGCACAAAATATGTTAACCACCCAGTAAAATTCAATATATGTTTAATGAAAAACAATAAAAATGCTGATGAAGATGATGATAATGACACTGTAAATGGTAATGATGCAAAGTGATGATACTGATGTTGAAAAAGATGAGAAGAAAAATATAACCTTAATGGGCTTCTACTGAAATTAAAAATAAGCATATTCAGTTCAGTTCAGTTCAGTCACTCAGTCATGTCCGACTCTTTGTGACCCCATGAATCGCAGCATGCCAGGCCTCCCTGTCCATCACCAACTCCTGGAGTTCACTCAGACTCACATCCATCAGGTCAGTGATGCCATCCAGCCATCTATTCTCTGTCGTCCCCTTCTCCTCTTGCCCCCAATCCCTCCCAGCATCAGAGTCTTTTCCAATGAGTCAACTCTTCACATGAGGTGGCCAAAGTATTGGAGATTCAGCTTTAGCATCATTCCTTCCAAAGAAATCCCAGGGCTGATCTCCTTCAGAATGGACTGGTTGGATCTCCTTGCAGTCCAAGGGACTCTCAAGAGTCTTCTCCAACACCACAGTTCAAAAGCATCGATTCTTCGGCGCTCAGCCTTCTTCACAGTCCAACTCTCACATCCATACATGACCACTGGAAAAACCATAGCCTTGCTAAGACGGACATTTGTTGGCAAAATAATGTTTCTGCTTTTGAATATGCTATCTAGGTTGGTCATAACTTTTCTTCCAAGGAGTAAGCGTCTTTTAATTTCATGGCTGCAGTCACCATCTGCAGTGATTTTGGAGCCCCAAAAAATAAAGTGTGACACTGTTTCTACTGTTTCCCCATCTATTTCCCATGAAGTGATGGGACCAGATGCCATGATCTTCGTTTTCTGAATGTTGATCTTTAAGCCAACTTTTTCACTCTCCACTTTCACTTTTATCAAGAGGCTCTTTAGTTCCTCTTCACTTTCTTCCATAAGTGTGATGTCATCTGCATATCAAATAGCACTAATTAATTTCCCCCTTTTATGTAGAATTCTGGTGAGTCAGTTTTAGTGAGACAAAAATGAAATGTACCATGAGCTATATATGGATTTTGTTCCACTCTGGTATTTAGGATTTTCTCTCGATTTGTCTTTTTGTAGACTTATATTACCATCTTACCTTTAGCCAAGTAACTAAAAATTAATTTATATGATTGTCTTTATGAATGCATTATCCCTCCATATAATATAAGGAAGCCTTATACATTTAAACCTTATTAACATTGAATTATCAGAGGTATTGCCCATTAAGATAGAACTTTGTTTTTACTGCTCTGTCCTTATAACCAAGAACAGCAAATTGTATATAAAGTTCTTAACAAAGACTTGATAAAATGAATAAATGGATATATCTTGTCTTAATGTTTTTTTTCTTCAGAATCACCTGATTAATGCAGATCCCTGAGTTATTCCATTCACCAAAATGTCCAATAAATTCAGCTGGATTAACATTCCACGTGGGTTATGCCAGACATGTTCATGAGGAAAACATAGATCATAGACCAGGCCCAAAGTTCATGCTTTATTAAAAAGAAAATTACTTCTGTGTTGGATGATACATTTATTCTAAACATGCTATGCAGAAATAGTAAAACATGACTTAGATTTAATATTGTGCTTATTAATGTATTACTAATCTTATTTTTAATCTCATAATAAAGAAACATTTTAAAACAAACACTTTCTCTTGAAGAGTTACAGAGAACAGATGATCAGATATTTAGATATGCAAAACACTGGCATCATTTCCGCTTTGGCTCAGGCTCCTCATTCTTTCTGTAGATATTTCTTTGCTCTTCCCCAGTAGTATATTGGACACCACTTACCTGCTTTCAGGTTTCATTTTCTTGGGCTCGAAAATCAATGTGAATGTTGCCTATAGTCATGAAATTAAAAGATGCTTGCTCCTTGGAAGAAAATCTATGACAAACCTAGACAACGTATTAAAAAGCTGAGACATCACTTTGCCGACAAAGGTGCATATGGTCAAAGCTGCGATTTTTCCAGTAGTCTTGTATTGATGTAAGAGCTGGACAATAAAGAAGGCTGAGTGCCTGAGAATTGATGCTTTTGAATTGCAGTGCTGGAGAAGACTATTGGATTGCATATAATTGAAATGAGTTTATACTGTAACAAACTATTACTTATTTATGCACCAAAGAAAGCAAGCAAAACTGTCCCAACTTCTAAATGTATTGCTGTTTTTATCATTGAATAGTTTTATCCTGTAAATTTGCATAAAAGTTCAACTGAGAAAATTTTAATGTTTAAAATAATACTGAATTCAAAACAAAAATAGTATTTTAATATGCAAATCACACTGAAGTAACAAATAGAAAACTACAAATCTTTAAAAATTGAGAATTATTGTAAGTGATTGAATTTGCTCTTCAAGCACAGGTTGTTGTTTAGTTGCTAAGTTTTGTCCAACTGTTTTGTGTCTCCCATGGGCTGTATTCCACCAGGCTCCTCTATCCATGTGACTTCACAGGCAAGAATACTGGAGTGGTTTGTCATTGCCTTTTCCAGGGGATCTGCCTAGCACATGACTCAACCCAGAGTCTCCTGAGTCTCCTACATTGCCAGGATTCTTTACCACTGAGTCACCAGGGAAGCTCTATGTAACAATGTGAAAAATTATGACTGCTGCAGAAATGCAGTAATTATAATAGGTGGCCTATAGAAGGGATTCCCTGGTGGCTCAGATGGTAAAGAATCCACCTGCAATGAGAAAGACCCAGATTCAATCCCTGGGTCAGGAAGATCCCCTGGAGAAGGGAATGGTAAACCCACTCCAGTGTTCTTGCCTGGAGAATCCCATTGACAGAGGAGCCTGGCAGACTACAGTCCTATTTTTTTTTAGTTGATACTATTGGGTTGAATGTTATCCATGAGCACATTTAGTCATTATGCTTTTCATAATGATACACTCATCACAATGTTTGGGATCAAATCAAAGATAGAACATAAACAGTGTGGGAATGTCAAGAAGCATTTCCTGGAGACTAATTAGTATCTTTAGTGCATCTGGCTGGAATGCCTTAATAAAACACCATGGAGTGTGTGGTTTAAACAACAGAAATTTGTTTTCTCGTGGTTCTGAAGGCTGGGAAGTCCAAGACCAAGGTTCGAGCATGGTTCAGTTCCTGATGAGGCTTTTATCCCTAGCCTGCAGACAGCCACCTTCTTTCTGGATCCTCTGATGGCTTTTCCTGGTGAGTGCATGTGGAGAGGGAAAGAGTGAGCAAACATTCTTGTGTCTCTTCTTAGAAGGATGCTATTCCTATCAGGTCAGAGTCCCGTGCTTATGAGTTTATTTAACTTTAAATATCTCCTTTAGGTCCTCTCTCCAAATACAGTCACAGTGGGAGTCAGGAGTTCAACATATGGATTGTAGGGGAACACAGTTCAGTACATAGCATTTGGGAATATTACTTAATGACAGCAACTAAACTTCATGCAATGTATTCTTCTAAGTGATTTACATGTTTTATCATTCAATTTTCTATCTCTGTGGAGAAAATATCCTCATCTTCTTCATCATTATCATCTAATAATAAATGAAAAAAGTAATCAAAATATGCTAAGAAACATGTACAACTTTATTCATCATGTGTAGGATGGAATATGGAACTGAACTAGTCTGTTTTACTGAAGTAGTTTGTAATTGGAATCACTATGTAAAGTTGTCACTAACTGATATACTGTAAAAAAAAAAATAGAAAAAAATTTAGACTATTAATCAGAAGATTGTTTCCCAGGGCACAGAGTCTCAGATTGTTGTTATACCTAAGACATTTAAGTGATTTCCAAAATTACTCCAGTATTGAAATTATATACAAGTTAATTAGGTACACTAACATAAAAACTTTTTATAAAAATGATTTTTAAAACTCAAAATTGTATAGGACTCAGTAATAGTCTTTTGATTCTACTACTACAACTTAATTATTTTTGCTATTTAAATAAATTTCTGCTCTCTTCTAAATAGGCATAAGGTAATCATACCTTGATTTTGGGGCCTTAAAGTCAAAAGTTTCTTTATTTGTTCATTATAGTCACCTGAATGCTAGAATACCAGTGTATTAATTGCTTCTGATGAGTTCCTGAACTGTGGTGGATATGGAGAATTCATGAATTTAGCCATGATTATTAGTGAAGACATGATGTACATTTTCCTTTTCCATGACTTTCTAAAAACTTTTTGGGGAAATAATTTTAGATTTAGAGACTAAAGTGCAGTACAGTGTTCCTGTATACCCTTCCCCCAGTTTCTCTTAATATTCACAGTATGTTGTTGTTGTTCATTCACTAAGTTGTGTTCAACTCTTTGTGACCCTTGGAACTGTAGCCTGCCAGGCTCTTCTGTTCATGGGATTTCCCAGGGAAAATATTTGAAATGGATTGCCATTTCCTTTTCCAGGGTATCTTCCCAACCCAGGGATTGAACTGCATCTCCTGCATTGGCAGGTGGATTCTTTACCACTGAGTCACCATGGAAGCTCCATTCACATCATACACAATTATTTTATATTTAATACAACTAGCATTTATGCTTCTGCAGTACTACTAACCAAACCTCAGACTTGAGTCTTATAACAGATTTTTTTTTACAAATATCTTCTTTACATCCTAGAATTCAATCTAGGATACGACATTGTTTTCAGTCATCACATCTCCATAGTCTTAATCTGTGAAAGTATCTCTGTCTTTCCTTTTTTCCCCTGACCCTGGCACTTTTATAGAATATTAGTTAGGTATTTTGTGGAATATCCCTCATATTCAATTTGAAATACTCAGAAAGACGTGCCCTTTCTCTTAAATTATAGTAGAGGATACATGATATCAGCACAGTTTATTGCTGATGATATTAATCTTCATCTCTTGAGTAAGGTTGTGTCCTTCAGGTTTCTCTACTTTAAAGTAACTATATTTCAGTTTTCATATTTGATTCATTGGGAGCAAGTCACTAAGTCCGGCATATATTCAAGGAGAGGTAATTAAGCTCTACCTCCTGGAGGATAAAAATATAGAATATCTGTAAGTATATGGTAAAACCACCACAAATAGTAATGAATATTTTTAAAATGATACTTTGAGACTATTTAAATATACAGTTTATTCTTAAAGTTTATAGATTTGGGGGGAGGTTCCTACACAGATAGTTATGACTTCCATGAAGGGGGAAGTAGTTTTATTTCTACCTCTCCAAGTGGGCATTTCATTTCTTTTTCTTGATTTATTAAAATTACCAATATTTCTAGTAAAGTTGAAATGCCACAAGTGTTTCTGCCTTGCTCTTGATCTTAGGGAGAAAACATCTCGTTTCTCACCATCCTTTTTGTCTTTTTATGTTTTCTTGTAGATGTCTTTTACTAGGTTACAAGATTTATCATCTATTCAAACTTAGAAGAGAATTTTTTATCATAAATAAATCTTGAATTTTATTGAAGCTTACTTTTGTATTAACTGATGAAACTATGAGTTTCTTATTCAGTTTGATAACATGGTGAAATAACATCAACTGATTTTCAAATATTGAGTCAACTTTGCATTATCTGAGTGAACTCCAACTTGTTGTGCTATATTATCTTCTTAATATATTGCTGGATTCAAATTGCTAATATTTTGTCAAGGGCTTTTGCTTTTACATTCATAAGTGATATTGGTCTTTAATTCTCTGTTATGGTAATGTGTTTGCTACTAGAACAATGCAGACCTCATAAAATAAGCAAGAAAGTATTCTCTCTTCTATTTCCTGAAAAACTTTACAAAAATTGGTATTCCTACCTTCCATCCCTTGTGCTATGGAATTCATACATTTCAGTCTCGTATACATTACATACACACGCTGCACTGTTTGTCTTATTGCTTTAACCAATCAGCTATCTTTTACAGTAACAAAAAATAAGGAAAAATGATGTTTAACCTTTATTTATTCCATGTTTGGTACTCTTCATTTCTCTATGTAGATCAATCTTTCTGACCACATTGTATCATTTCTATCTGAAGATATTATTTTAATATTTCTTATAGAACAGGTCTTCAAAAACCCCATTTCTGACCAATATTTCCACTGGGTATTGGGATACTCAGTTCTAAGAGCTGTTTTGAATATTGTTTGTACTTTAATGGTATCACTCATCTTTCTGCTTGCATAGTTTCTAATAAGTTTTCTATAGCTGTTACTTACTCCTTTTTAGGTAATATGTATTTCTATAGTTGTTACACTTACTCCTTTTCAGGTAATATGTATTTTATGTTAATTAGAATGATATGCATTGGTTTAGAGTTTTTGTTTGTTTCTTCTGATTCTGCTTGATGTTCTCTTGAGCTTGTTTGTTTATAAATAGGTATCTGTCACTAAGAAAACCGCTAGCCATTATTTCTTCACATTTATTCTCCCCATTTATCTCTTTTATTTTTCTGAGATTTCGGTTTGTCTATTGACCTCTTGCTATGGTCACACAGTTGTTGGATGCACTATACCTCTGCCCACCCCATTTCTTTTTGCATTTCAGACTGAATAATTTCTAATAACCTATTTTTCAACTTACTGATTCCTTATTTGAACCTACTGATGAGCTCATCAAAGGTATGTTAATATGTCTCTGATTTCTAACATTTCTTTTTGATATTTCTAATGATTTTTCCTCTGCTGAAATTACCTGTCTGATCTTGCATGCTGTCTTCCATGTCCATTGTAGCCTTTATATATGTATTTACTTAATTTAAACTCTCTGTTTCATAGTTCTAATATCTTTGTAATATCTGAGTCTGGGTCTTTTTATTCTTTTTTATTTTCTGACTGTGATTTTCTTACTTTTTTTTACATCATATAAATTTTAGTTGAAATGCAGCCGTATTGTATGGGATAGATAGAAACTAAAATAAATATTATTTATTTTAAAGATGAGTATGCTGTCCTCCTGATTAGCCTTTGGTGGGGTTTTTGTGTTCATGTAGTCAGAAATTGAGCTGGGATTAAATGTTTTGTTGCTTAATTGACTTTACATCTCATCTGATTCTAGATTTTCCCTTTGTTGTTCTAAACAGAGAAACTCCATCACTTGCAGCTTCCCCAAATGTATTCTGCTTTTGTTTTTACTTGATGTTTCTTCGCATGGTGACAGATATGAGGTAGGGAAGTCAGTCTCTGATATTCGGAGTACGCCTCAGTCCTAAGAAGGCATTGTGACTTTTAGACTTCACCAGTGCAATGGCACCCCACTCCAGTACTCCTGCCTGGAAAATCCCATGGATGGAGGAGCCTGGTAGGCTGCAGTCCATGGGGTCGCTGAGGGTCAGACACGACTGAGCAACTTCACTTTCACTTTTCACTTTCTTGCATTGGAGAAGGAAATGGCAACCCACTCCAGTGTTCTTGCCTGGAGAATCCCAGGGAAGGGGGAGCCTGGTGGGCTGCCGTCCAAGGGGTCGCACAGAGTTGGACACGATTGAAGCGACTTAGCAGCAGCAGCAGCAGTGTTTCTATCCATTCTCCAGAAGTAACCCTGGGCATAGAGGATAAACCTGACCCTTCAAGTATAATGTTTTCAGCCTTCCTCGCTTCCTTCCTTGCTTCTTTCTCTCTCTGTTTTGTTTAATTCCTATTCTCCCTCCTGCTGCAATGGGTTTATACCTTTGTTCCAACTTATTATTTTGTTTCCATTTTCCCTGCACTGTAAACTCTTTGTTTTCTACGGTAGAGAAGATAGATAAAGACATATTTTCAGTGCTCTCTGCTATTCTGGTCCCCAATCCAGTGGGTATCCACCAGTGTCCCAGGCTACTTTCTCCCTTGGCATTCTCCCTATAAGCAAAGTCTGCTGTTCCATATGGGAAAAAAAGGAAAATGGATCTAGGCTTATTTTGGCAGTAGCTGTTATTTCTGTCCACAGCACCACAGGGAAAACTTCTTCAAGACTCTCACCAATATTTCCTGTGAATCCCTTGGGGTTCTTGAAGAAAAGTTTTTAAGAGTGAAAATTTACCTATTTCTGTGATTCCCAGGAGCTTCATGTACCCAGCTAGTCCACAATCAGTCTTTAGCAGTTTTTAAAAACGTTTCTTGTTGAAGATGAAAGAGGAGAGTGAAAACCTTGGCTTAAAACTCAGCATTCAAAAAACTAAGATCATGACATCCGATCCTATCACTTCATGGCAAATAGATGAGGAAAGAGTGACAGACTTTATTTTCCTGGATTCCCAAATCACTGTGGATGGTGACTACAGCCATGAAATTAAGACATGCTTGCTCCTTGGAAGAAAAGCTATGACAAACCTAAATAGCATATTAAAAACCAAATACATCACTTTGCTGACAAGGGTCCATATAGTCAAAGTTGTGGTTTTACAAGTGGTCATGTATGGATGTGAGAGTTGTACCATAAAGAAGGCTGAGCACTGAAGAATTGATGCTTTTGAACTGTGGTGTTGGAGAAGACTCTTGAGAGTCCCTTGGACTGCAAGGAGATCCAACCAGTCCATCCTAAAGGAGATCAGTCCTGAATATTCACTGGAAGGACTGTTGCTGAAGCTGAAGCTCCAATACTTTGGCCACCTGATGCGAAGAGCTGACTTATTGGAAAAGACCCTGATGCTGGGAAAAATTGAGCTCAGAAGGAGAAGGGGATCACAGAGGATGAGGGCATCACTGACTCACTGGACAGAGTTTGAGCAAACTCCAGGGAGTAGTGAAGGACGGGGAAGCCTGGCATGCGGCAGTCATGGAGTCATAGAGTCAGACATGACTGAGTGACTGAACAACAACAAAAAACATTTCTAGCTGAATACTACTTGTGTAACATCCAGTAAATCTGTTCCACGTAGCAGATTCTCAAGTTTTTATTCTCCCTGCAGGTGCTTATATTTCTCCAAATTTAAAGTTTGGTTTTTTTTATTTTTTATTTTTTTGCTTGTGACTTCAGTTGTCTAATGACTGCAGGGGAAGTGTGTGCATCTTTTTCCTTGTTATGTGGAGCAACACAGTGACACTCTTTCAAGCATTCTATATCTGCAAGCTAAAACCGTATATCCCTTGGAGACTTTTGATTTTGTTCAATCAGCACATTCAAATTTAATCTTAAAAGTTATTCAGAATACCTTTATTGTATTAAAAGACTTTTGTTAACAACACATTGTTGAGTTTCACAGAGTTTATAAGCAGAGGATTTTGAGATATCTGTATACAAAGACATGCACTTAAGATGTTTTCTACAATTAAGAAAACCTGCAGTAGTAGCCTGCTCTTCCTTTTCCAAGTATTTGACATAGAAAACAGGAAAGGACTTAGGTCACATTGATGGGAGTTTAAAAAATCTACTATATATAAAGTACTGTGGATAATACCTCAGTCAAAGAGTAGATATACATTAAACAGTTGAAGTCATTATTATTGCTAACACAAACGTCATAAAAGTCATCTGCAGAGGTTTTAGATTAAAACTTCTACAAGAGCCACCCTAAGAATTACAGTCTATGACTACAAGATGAATAGTTTTGTATTGAAGTCTGGCCAATGAGCATTTTGAAAAGGCTTATAACAACAATGGACAACTGGTTATATAGTGGTGCTTAATAGATGTATCTATTGTGTTCTTCCCACTGTTTAGAGCTCTTTTAAACACACACACACACAATTATATGGTTATCTTAAATTAATTGCTAAAAAATGTGGTAAGATAAAAACACAAAAGAATTAGAATTCATATTTTTTCTGCTGCTGCAGATATTAAATTATGAGCTCACAGAAGAGACATATTCAGTTGATTATCATTATTAATGAATTCCTACTATAAGCAAGGTATTTGTAACCCTAAAATTAATATTCACAGTGTTTTCAAGGACATTTGCAGGTATATGTAGAGTAGCAAAAGTTTTTGGTCACCCTAAGCTCATGTAAGTATCTTCCCTGTAGCTCAAATGGTAAAGAATCTGCCTAAAGTGCAGGAGACCGGGGTTCAACCCCTGAGTGGGGAAGATCCTCTGGAGAAGGGAATGGCAATCCACTCCAGTATTCTTGCCTGGAGAATCCCATGGACAGAGGAGTCTGGCGGGCTACAGTCCATGGGCTCACAAAGAGCTGGACACGACAGCGACTATCACTACTACTAAACTCATGCTCTCAGAGAGGCCACACAAAGCAATTATTTCTGCTCTCATACAGAAATGAGTAGAGGGTGGAAATGCTGGGGGCAGTGGAGTACAAGAAACTCTTGGCCTTCTTGGCCTTAGAAGGCCAAGAACCTAAAACTTGGCCTTAGGCAAGTCACATAAAGCATCTAAACCTTGTTTCCTCTTTTGTAAAACTATATATATATATAAATATACTACCAGGATGAATTATTTTTAGGATTTAAGATTATAATCTGTGTGAGATAAGAATTTACAGATATAGGTATATAGATACGGATATATGATTTCTCCTGGGAGTAATGCTCCAATATTCAGTGTTCACAGCAAATTTACAGAACACAAACCCCACAAATGAGGAGATTTGCTATATATCACCATGAAAACAAAATCTGTGACTTAAGTATGTATATGGTGAGAAGACACATCTCTCTTAGGTAAGACTTCACAGTCAAGAAAGGATTATATATTTAGAAATACAAACAAGCATGGGAAGCAGGGTGAAGGACAGCAAGAAAAAAATTATGTGCGAGGTCACGCCATTTTTATCCAATTTGCCCGACAATTCAGAGGAGCAAAAGTTTCTAACCAAGGGAATAAGTGCTGAAAGCGATGTTAAATAGAGTGCTAATCTGGAAACAGTATAAAAGTTATCTTTCTGGCAAATGAAGAAAGAGAGATTGGAGAATCTTGTTCTAACATGTCAAATAGAAAAAAAAATGAATCCATTAACAAAAAAAATTTGATAATTGATTGGAGGTGAAGCAGTAATAGGAGTAAAAGTAATGCTAAAATTGTGATCCAGAGTGATTGGAAAGAATAGTAATGATCTTGATGGAATTGAGAATTTAGAGAGCAGAGCAGGATAAGAAGACAGATGTAAAGCACAGCATCTGAACAGCTGGTATTTTTCTTTTTAAATGAAGGCAAGAGAAATACTATCAGGATGCACCAACACACAGCTGAATTCACCAAGGCATAGATGTGGAAAACAGAGAAAGAACAGTGGCAAACAAATTAAAATGATGTCCAACCCAGCAACGATGAATTGTTCTTTTTCAGCAATGACTTAGTTAGCGGAGGTTGTTAACCCTGCCAAATTATTGCTGGGGAAGCTGAAATGTTCAAAAATAATTTTGGATAGGCAAGAAATTTCTGAGTAGCATATGGATATAATGGGGAAAAGATTTTTTTTTTTTTTTCTCCTGATAAAATCACAAGATGACTAGTGTTGATTCATTGTAAAGAGGCATCTGGATGTCAAACCAAGTACTTCAACTTGCCTCTTTGGGCATGAATCTCATTGTTTCTGGGGAACTACATTAAGTGGATCTGATTAGACTGGAGAGGCTCTTCTTTATTCCTGTAAGAAGAATAACAGTCGTACATGGCATACACTGCCCATGTTCATGAGAAGTTTCTCCTGTGGTTCTGTTGATTTCTCCCCTGGGCCGTGGATAAGGCTTTCCTTTCAGGCCACCACCACACAGGGTGTGCGAAGCCCCTGTGTTCCTTTGGTTTGCAACAGGGCAGGGGCTGTGTTTAGAAATGTCTTTCACTGTAACAGTATAGGCAGCCCACAAATGAAACAAGAGGTGCATGCATGCTCAGTGGTACTTTATCCTCACAGCTCCTCCCCAGTCTCTGAGGTACTCTGTGGTAGCTGGCTCAATTAAACTAAATACTTCTCTTCCACAGTGTATCAAAGCACCTTGCTTCTCTCTTTCCTCTCCCTTTCAGACACTTAAAGATGAAATATTTCTTCTACAAGTCAGACTTTTTGTTACACTAAGATTTGTGTTTTCTTTGAATCATTGGCTTTGATTTACTGTGGTTGGGGAAAGAATAAGTCCTGAAAAAAAGCAAGGGATTAGGGGAGAAATAAGCAGTTTAAAAAAAAAAAAAGTGCTTTTGATTGTTGTTGTTCTATTGTGGCAGTCTGTTTCCACCATGATTGCAGTGAACTATTATTTCACTCCTTCATTTACAAATCAGTAAACCAATGAAAGTTATGACCAACCTAGATAGCATATTCAAAAGCAAAGACATTTCTGTGCCAACAAAGGTCTGTCTAGTCAAGGCTACGGTTTTTCCAGTAGCCATGTATGGATGTAAGAATTGGACTGTGAAGAAAGCTGAGCACTGGAGAATTGATGCTTTTGAACTGTGGTGTTGCAGAAGGCTCTTGAGAGTCCCTTGGACTGCAAGGAGATCCAACCAGTCCATTCTAAAGGAAATCAGTCCTGGGTGTTCATTGGAAGGAATGATGCTAAAGATGAAACTCCGGTACTTTGTCCACCTCATGCAAAGAGTTGACTCATTGGAAAAGACTCTGATGCTGGGAGGGATCAGGGGCAGGAGGAGAAGGGGACGACAGAGAAGGAGATGGCTGGATGACATCGCCGACTCAATGGACGTGAGTTTGAGTGAATTCCAGGAGTTGGTGATGGACAGGGAAGCCTGGCATGCTGCAATTAATGGGGTCGCAAAGAGTCGGACACGACTGAGCGACTGAACTGAACTGAACTGCAACCATTGAATCTAAGAAGAGTCACAAGGCAAAAAGTTAAAATGACAAACTGTAAGAATCTATTATCAAATTCAGTTCAGTGTCCGACTCTTTGTGACTCAATGGACTGCAGCAGACCAGGCTTCCCAGTCCATGACCAACTCCTGGAGCTTAGTCAAACTCATGTCCATCAAGTTGGTGCTGCCATCCAACCATCTCATCCTCTTTTGTCCTCTTCTTCTCCTGCCTTAAATCTTTCCCAGCATCATGGTTTTTTTCCAATGAGTCAGTTCACATCAGGTGGCCAAAGTATTGGAGTTTCAGCTTTAGCATCAGTCCTTCCAATGAATATTCAGGACTGATTTCTTTTGGATAGACTGGTTGGATTTCCCTGCAATCCAAGGGACACTCAAGCGTCTTCTCTAACACCACAGTTCAAAAGCTTCAATTCTTCAGCTCTCAGCTTTCTTTATGAGAGTTAGATGTCTAACTCTAACATCCATACATGATTCCTGGAAACACCATAGCTTTGACTAACTGGACATTGTTGAAAAAGTAATGTCTCTGTTCTTTATAAGCTGTATAGGTTGGTCATAGTTTTTCTCCCAAGGAGCAAGAGTCAATTCTTCAGTTCTCAGCTTTCTTCACAGTCCAAAGCTCACATCCATACATGACCACTGGAAAAAACATAGCCTTGACTAGACAGACCTTTGTTGGCAAAGTAATGTCTCTGCTTTTGAATATGCTATCTAGGTTGGTCATAACTTTCCTTCCAAGGAGTAAGCGTCTCTTAATTTCATGGCTGCAGTCACCATCTGCAGTGATTCTGGAGCCCAGAAAAATAAAGTCTGACACTGTTTCCTCCGTTTCCCCATCTATTTCCCATGAAGTGATGGGACCGGATGCCATGATCTTCATTTTCTGAATGTTGAGCTTTAAGCCAACTTTTTCACTCTCCTCTTTCATTTTCATCAAGAGGCTCTTTAGTTCCTCTTCACTTTCTGCCATAAGAATAGTGTCATCTGCATATCTGAGGTTATTGATATTTCTCCCGGTAATCTTGATTTCAGCTTGTGGTTCATTTAGCCTGGCATTTCTCCTGATGTACTCTGCATATAAGTTAAATAAGCAGGGTGACAATATACAGCCTTGACATACTCCTTTCCCAACTTGGAACCAGCCTGTTGTTCCATGTCCACTTATAACTGTTGCTTCTTGACCTGTATACAGATTTCTCAGGAGGCAGGTAAGGTGGTCTGTTATTCGCATCTTTTTAAGAATTTTCCACATATATATTTGATATACTTGGAATATATTTGATAGGTTTATATTTGATAGGTATATATTTGATAGGTTTTGAGGTTTAAGGTCTGAGGATTATAAGGTTTTGAGTTTATAGGATTAAGGTTTAAATTAGACATATTTATTGCCTTCTCTGTGTTTACATTCTGCTTAAGCAGCTGTTGTATTTCCCTTGGTTTTACTGATGTGTAATTTGTATAAAATAAAACTCACCTATTTTAAATATAGAGTTTAATGTATTTTGGCATTTCTACAGTCATGTAAACACCATGACAATCAAAATATAGAACATTTACATCAACTTTAATTTTCTCCTATGCTTTTTAAGTTGAGCTCCACGTGGAGATTTCTGCTATGGTAACCACAGTTCTATTTCAATTACTGATTTTCCTTTCCTAGATTTTATATGCATCAAATTATGCAGTATGTACTTCTGGTATTTCACTTATCAGTTTTTGATGATTATCCATGTTTAGTTCATGAATACTCTACTCTGTAAATTGATAAACACAGGAACATTGTGTAGATATAACACTGTCTTTTAATTTACCTGTGATGGATATTTGACCTGTATTAAACTCTATTAAAAAGAAATAATGCAATAAAATGTTTCTTATTTACAATTCTTTCTCTGAATGCATGGTTTCATATCTTGGTTAATGTAAATAATGCAGTAATGAACTTGAGAGTGTATATATCTCTTTGATATACTGATTTTATTTCCTTTCCACTTAGTGTCTATTTAGAAGTACGTTGATGGATCATATTGTTCATTTTTTAGGAAATTCCATAATGTTTTCCATAATGGCTGTTACAGTTTTCAAATCCACCAACAGTGCAATAGGGTTCCTTTTGATCATATCTTCACCAACAATTGTATCTTTTATTTTTTTATGATAATCTTCTAAGAGGTAGAGGTGATATTTCATTGTGGTTTTAATTTGCATTTTCATGATGATTAGTGATGTTGAGTAAATATTCATATACCTATCTCTCTCTATATATATTTTTTTTAATTTTACATAGGAAAAGTCTCAGCTCTGTGCTTTTATCCCAGTGATACAGAGCAGAGTGGATGTTTGCACCTTGTCTTCATAGCTAACTTCCAGGCGACTGTGTTCTGTAGGTTGTTCATTGTTTGGTATGAAGCAAGAAAAAATTGGCTTCATGGAGAGTGCTCTAAAATGCTGGGATAAGGCTCTTCAACTCCTTCTAGCTCTAACTGAAGAAAAATAACCTCTGTTCTGTACCTATTCCCAGTCTCACAGAGCCATGCTTGGCTGTTGGGGAATTCTCTTCCCTTTGTTCCTCCCTGTCCATAAGAGTGGTGACCTGGAGTGCAGGTCACTCAGGACTCCAGATAAGGTGACGTAGAACCTGACCTCATGCAGGATGCCCCGAGAGGCCAGGAGCTCAGTCCAAAATCTCATGTTCCCCACAGATCACATCACAGAGCAACCTTTTCTCAGAACAAAGCAGATTTGAGGCAGGGACTGTCAGGGAGAAAGTGCAGTAGTTCTTTTCACCCATTGAAATTTGACTGCTCTGTGCTCCTCCAGAGCTCTGCTCCTTAGCTGTATACTGAATTTCTCTTCAACGTGCTTTAGTATCAGTGTCATTGTTTTAGTGGAAGTGAGAGGTAGGGCTTCCTATTTCTCCATCTTGCTGACATCACCCTCCAAAATCGATTTTAGGATCAAATATTTCAGTTTTGTCAGATATGGTAGTTTTCATTCAGAGCTGCTTTGACTCTGCTTAACATATGCTTCCTTCGTATTCGCCAAAATGTGGGTAGAGAGAATTTGGGGATCTTTTCTATGGCTTTTTTCTACCTGACATTCCCTACCTACTTACCCAGAAATTTCTCTCAGTTCAAGTTTCTGTTTCCTCAGGCACGAATAACTGCATATTTTCCACCAGTACAAACACCCCAGATGTCACACTAGAGTGTGACTGGCAAAAGGCTAAAAACTGTGAAAGCAAGAACTCACTGAATAAGATTTGCTTCTCTGAGAGTGTATGCTCAACAAGAATTTGTTTGCTGTGTTTTACTCTCTGGATCCTCCAGGTTTTCCTTATGTCTAGATTTTATAATTGTTTTCCTCAGAGAAAACAGTTCTGTAGGAACTTAGTCATTAGAAGAAATGGAACCTTGTTTTTGTGTTTTGACTACATAGAGATTTTACTTTCTAAACCATACTGAATTTTCAATTCTGAGAAAATGTTAGTAAAGACTGAACTCTTTTAGGAGAGTATATGTTATTTAATATTGCACTACTAGTATTGAGTGCAGTGCCTAAAATATTGTAATTTTTGTAAAGCCTTTAATAAATCTCAGTATAGTAATATATAAAATAATAATAAATAATAAGTAATGATAAATAACACTATAAGTAATAATAAGCAAAAATCAGTTCAATAATATTGGGGGCTTCCCTGATAGCTCAGTTGGTAAAGAATCCGCCTGCAATGCAGGAGACCCCAGTTTGATTCCTGGGTCGGGAAGATCTGCTGGAGAAGGGATAGGCTAACCATGCCAGTAATCTTCGGCTTTCCTTGTGGTTCAGCTGGTAAAGAATCCACCTGTAATGAGGGTAGACCTGGGTTCAGTCCCTGGGTTGGGAAGATCCCCTAGAGAAGGAAAAGGCTACCCACTCCAGTATTCTGGCTTGGAGAATTCGCAGAGCCTGACAGGACTAAGCGACTTTCACATTTTTAGTAATATTGCAATGGAATATTTATAGTGACAGTTTTTAAGAAAGAGATGCTTTCTCTTATAGGGTACAATTCATAAAGATGACTGTGGTGACATTTCTAACGTATGTTCTATGAAACACCAGTTAAAAAAGTTCTTTGAAAGCAAAAATAAAAACCATTCATGATGAAATGCTACATTATATATTGTTTCACCTGGAGATGTACAGTGTAATTAAAATATTTAATAAAATTATTTTATATGTTATGGAAATTAATCTATTTTCACTGTCTACCCCTTTATACTTCTTTAATCTTTATTGTAGTGTTAATGAGGGTTAGTCTCCTAGTAATATATTAAGTGAGAATCTCCATGAAATTTGTTTCTTCTCTATCTCTTTAAAAATGTAAAAGCCATGACAGGAAGAGTCCATGTAACTTTTGACTGCTCTATCCCAGCCCCTAGAAGAGAACTTGGCACAAAGGAGCAATAAATGAATGGCAGTATCCCGTGTGCATTCATTCAGAAAACACGTGTTAAATACCAATTAGATGTGAAGCTTCATTTTAAGCTCTGGGTATAGAGAGGAGGAATAAAATACTGATCTTCCCTGATGGAGTTTGTATTATTGATCATTTCTGAAGAAGTAGAGATAGCAAATATATCATCTATAAAGAGTATAAAATTATTCAGTTTTACTGTCATCACATGTGGCTAAATTGAAAGCAGACTTGAACACAAGGTAGTTGGTCTGCAGCAATTTAAATATATTCAGAAAACTAAATAGAAAAACACTTTTAGCCTGTAAACAAAAAGAAAACAGTTCCTTTTTCAGTCTCAAGGTATTTTACTGCTTTCTTTTACAAGCCATAATTTATATAATACATTAAAAAGCAGTCTTTTTCTACAAAATAAAAAGTCAATTAAAACAAAATATACTTGAATAGTTTTAAAACTTGACCATTTTATTCATTTTAATATAAAGCTGTGTAGGCAACATTACCTTGTAATCATTATTTTAATGAGAAAAGGTTGGAGTGGTGTCCACTTGAGTCCTTTAATGAGTAAAGTACTATGAAGAATTTGTACTTTTTTGATTCCTTTTTGTGGATTTCATTATCAAATGTGCTCTATGATATAGACAGACTTTTATTATTAAAATTATTCTCATAAGAGAAATGATACTTAGAGAAATTGTTATTTATTTATTTATTTTGCAAAATGAAGACAAAATCTTGAGTATCCTCATTTGTTGCTAATTTAGCAAAGAGCCACCACATATGAATTTAATTAAGAACTGCCTTTGCCCAATTTACCACTCAATGAGCTATAACAGGTTTGGAAGAACTACTGCCAGTTTTCTGAGTTAATGCAATATTTAAATTAATGACCTTCATGGATAATATATGAAACTTCTAAATTGAGTTTACATGAGGAAATGTTACCTAGTATGATTTTGTAGTCAGAGGAAAATTTGTCTCTATATTCTCTTCTTTGAAGAAATATAGATTGCAATGCATACAAAGTAATGCAAATTTTATCACATTGATTCATATGTTCCTGTTTCTCATAAATGTCAAATATCGATTGGGTCTTCCTGATATCATACTTTGATGATATTCCTTCATCTAATGAATTTCCCATAAAATGTCTATCTGAAGTTATGCTGCTCTATAATCCTATCCCTTTGCTGTAAACTCAGTGCATAGCTGAACTCTACACTGGACTATCTCATTCAAAGCAAAGCATATAATTTCCTTGCATTACTTTTTCATTTATAATAAAATGAAAAGTATATATCTTAAATTATTTCATAATATAGCAGCATACAGCACATCATAGCAGTAGTTTAATATTCAAATATATAAATTTAATAGTCCACTTTATATATTTACAGTCCATTTATATATATATATATATATATATATATATATATAATGACACCACCCTTATGGCAGAAAGTGAAGAGGAACTAAAAAGCTTCTTGATGAAGGTGAAAGTGGAGAGTGAAAAAGTTGGCTTAAAGCTCAACATTCAGAAAACTAAGATCATGGCATCCGGTCCCATCACTTCATGGGAAATAGATGGGGAAACAGTGGAAACAGTGTCAGATTTTATTTTTCTGGGCTCCAGAATCACTGCAGATGGTGACTGCAGCCATGAAATTATGAGACGCTTACTCCTTGGAAGGAAAGTTACGACCAACCTAGACAGCATATTCAAAAGCAGAGACATTATTTTGCCAACAAAGGTTCGTCTAGTCAAGGCTATGGTTTTTCCTGTGGTCATGTATGGATGTGAGAGTTGGACTGTGAAGAAGGCTGAGCACTGAAGATTTGATGCTTTTGAACTGTGGTGTTGGAGAAGACTCTTGAGAGTCCCTTGGACTGCAAGGAGATCCAACCAGTCCATTCTGAAGGAGATCAGCCCTGGGATTTCTTTGGAAGGAATGATGCTAAAGCTGAAACTCCAGTACTTTGGCCACCTCATGCAAAGAGTTGAGTCATTGGAAAAGACTCTGATGCTGGGAGGGATTGGGGGCAAGAGGAGAAGAGGATGACAGAGGATGAGATGGCTGGATGGCATCACTGACTCGATGGATGTGAGTCTGGGTGAACTCTGGGAGTTGGTGATGGACAGGGAGGCCTAGTGTGCTGCAATTCATGGGGTCGCAAAGAGTCGGACACGACTGAGTGACTGATCTGATCTGATCTGATAAATATATAATATAATAGCATTGTGCTGTGCTTAGTTGCTCAGTCGTGTCTGACTCTTTATGAACCCGTGGACTTTAACTTGCCAGGCTCCTCTCTCCATGGGCACTCTCCAGGCAAGAATACTGGAGCGGGGTGTCATGCCCTCCTCCAGGAGATCTTCCCAACCCAGGGATCAAACCCAGGTCTCCTGAATTGCAGGCAAATTCTTTAACATCTAAGCCACGAGGGAAGTCCAAGAATACTGGAGTGAGTAGCCTATCCCTTCTCCAGGAGATCTTCCAAACCCAGGAGTCCAACTGGAGTCTCCTGCATTACAGGCAGATTCTTTACCAACTGAGTTACCAGGGAAGACTTAATAGTCCAGTAGGATTCAACAGTGTGTTTTTCCTGTTTTTTTTTTTTTTTTCCTGCCTGACAATGCTCAAATTATTTAAAACATCAGTTATTAATAAAATGCAGACTAAATAATATCAGTCATGATATCTTCTATCTAACCATGATGGAATCAATTGAATGGGCTTTCCTTGGAAAATATATTTGTTATATTTTTGATGGTATCTTTGATTTTTACAAATTCTTGAGTGAAATACTGCATTATTTTCTTTTCTTTAATTTTTTTATTGGTTTCTGCCACACATCAACATGAATCAGCCATAGGAATACACGTGTCTCCTCCCTCTTGAAACTACCTCCCACTTCCCATCCTATCCCATCCCCCTAGGTTGTCACAGGGCATGGGGCTTGAGCTCCCTGCATCATAGAGAAAATTCCCACCGGCTATCTATTTTACATGTATTAATGTGTATATTTCCATGTTACTCTCTCAACTTATCCCACCCTCTCCTTCCCCCACTGCATTCTCAAGTCTGTTCTTTCAGTCTGTGTCTCCATTGCTACTCTGCAAATAGATTGATTAGTACCATCTTTATAGATTCCATATATATTCCATTAACATGTGATATTTGTTTTTCTCTTTCTGGCTTACTTCATTTTGCATAACAGACTCTAGGTTCATCTACCTCATTAGAATTGACTCAAATGTGTTCCTTTTTATGTCCGAGTAATATTCCATTGAATATATGTACCACAATTTCTTTATCTGTTCATTCATTGATGGACATCTAGCTTACTTCCATGCCCTAGCTATTGTAAATAGTACTTTAATGAACATTTGGGTACAAGTGTCTTTTTCAATTATTATTTCCTTTAGGTATATGCCCATTAGTAAGATTGTTGGGTCATACGATAGTTTTATTCCTAGGTTTTCAAGGAACCTTCATACTGTTCTCCATAGTGGCTGTATCAGTCTACATTCCTACCAACAGTGCAAGAGGGTCCCTTTTCTCTGCACCCTCTCCAGGACTTACTGGTTGTAGATTTTTTGATGATATAAAAGCAAACATGTTCAGAGAGTAAAAATTTTGAGACATAAATTATTAGATAAAACACTTTTCTATATTTATTAACAATCTGTTAACTTGTGAATTCAGTATTTACTTTCTTCCATATAAGGTAATATATGATAATTATATCTGATTTAAATGCAATGAGTATCCATTTATCTGTCAATGGGTGTTTAGGTGAATAGATAAAGAGGATGTGATATATATATTCAATGGAATATTACTCAGCCATATATAAAACAATGAAATAATGCCATTTGCAGCAACATACTTGGACCTAGAGATTATCATACTAAGGGAAGTAAGCCAGACAAGGAAAAATAAATATCATATGATACCACTTACATGTGGAATCTAAAAAATGATCACTTACAGAAATAGACTGTAATAGAACAGAAATAGAACAGAAATAGACTCACAAACATAGAAAACAACTTTATGGTTACCAAAGGGGAATGTAAGGAATACACGTATATATAAGTTGAACAAGTATATCAGATCAGATCAGATCAGTCACTCAGTTGTGTCCGACTCTTTGCAACCCCATGAATCGCAACACGCCAAGCCTCCCTGTCCATCAACAACTCCCGGAGTTCACTGAGACTCACGTCCATCATGTAAATATACATATATATAACTGGACCAATTTTCTGTACAGTTGAAACAAACACAACAGTGTAAATCAACTACACTTTTATTTTTAAAAATAAAAAAAGAGATATCTATAATAAATAATAAAACAATATAGAACTTTTTCCCAATTGAAACCTAATGTGAATATACTGAAAATTATTTGCTAATTATGTGATTAAAATAATAAATTATAAACTCATGTGAACATTAACTGATTTACAATTATGTAAATTCAAGTAAATAACAAAGTAAAGGATAGAATATTTGTATCTTTTGAATTGATCAGATTAATTATCAAAGCATACTAGTCAATTGAGTGCTAGACACGCTTCAGGGAGACCTGTATTCCAATCCATGATATGTATGGCTATTTTATTTAGATTTATAATGTTTGAATTTTACAACAGTATTATTAAGATGATAGGAGTTAATACTGGTAAAGTATTATCAATGATAAAACTTATTTCATTATTTTAAATAGTTTACTGTCCTGTTTAATAATATAATCATTCTAACAAGGAAAAATAAGCATTTCATTATTTGGTTATGACAGACATATTTTGTAGGTTCTATAAGCAGATCTATATATAGTCAAAATTTAATAAGTACATTGCATTACAAAATATATCAGAGATGAAATTTCTGGGCCTTTTAAAAAGTGGTCATGTAATACCAATACCCAACTTTGAGAATATTACTTTTTATATTATTTCAAAGAAAGTTATTATTCCAACTTAAATTTGTCCTAAAAATCAAATAAGAATCTAATTCTCTGAGGAGCACCAGGTTTCTCCAAGGAAAAGACCGTGAAACATTGCAACAGAAGAAAAATGATCCAGATATATTATACTGCAAAGTTTCTCTATTTTCTCCTAGTTCTGGGTAAAATAAGCATTAAATGTATAACTTATTTTAATATATAAAGAATTTTAGTAAAAGATGAAAATCATCTAAGAAAATCTGAAAGCAAGGCAACACTAAGACTCTAGATAAGGCAAAATTTATTTTGTGTTAAATGTATGTTAGAATTTTTAATGTTATAATAAGATTAACTACATAAAAGCGTTAGTATGTATATGTATGAGATGAAATATTTGACAACTGCCAAAATGTGAAGCTATCATGATGAATGGTATCAGTCTGCCGTCTGTGTGATGTAAATCTTCTATTTCCCATGAATCTTTCATGATTAAGCAAAGCATTTGGAAGTGTAATAGACATGGTTTTGCAATTATATATGTTTTATAAGCCATGATAATTGTATTATTTTTATTCTAATTTCACACAGAAAATACAAGTTTACATTTGCATTTAGATGGCAAATTTCATGCAAAAATGGTTCAATTATTTTAGTATAATTTGTATTGAAAAAATAAGACTGAAGTGTAAGCTATTCTTTTTTTTTTTTTTACAGTTTTATAATTCTATATTTGCCTTTGTTCTTTCATTCATTATTTTATTACCCATAAATATTTAAACCAACCAGAATTGAATATTAAAAAGTCATAATAAAATCACATAGCTTCCCTAGCATATTACTTTTTTCCCAACCTTGAAGTTTGTTAATAAGCACAGTCTGAAATAATGATAAAAATATTAAGTGGTAGTCACCTTACCATCAATATTAAGAATTGAAAATAACAAAAAGACTTTGGTAATTCATCCTACTCTTTATATCATCTGCCATTTCTGAATTAATATATTTAATTTTATTATATGTCAAGAGAACATTTGTTTTCAGCTCAGATGTAGAAACCAATTGTGTTCCTTAGAGAATCAAGTTATTATTCAATCATTAGGACAAATTTCAGTTGGAATAATACTTTCCCTTGAAATAATTGCGACTCCATAAACTGTAGCCTATCAGGCTCCTCTGTCCATGGGACTTTCAAGGCAAGAATGCTGGAGTGGATTGCCATTTCCTTCTCCAGGGGATCTTCCCAACCCAGGAATCGAACCCAGGTCTCCCACATTGCGGGCAGACGCTTTACCGTCTGAGCCACCAGGGAAGCCCAAAATAATGTAACAAGAAATATTATAAAATTTGGGCATTGCATGACTATTTTTAATAGGACC
The DNA here is from genome assembly GCF_055505025.1 of Bos grunniens. Taxonomy (NCBI): domain Eukaryota; kingdom Metazoa; phylum Chordata; class Mammalia; order Artiodactyla; family Bovidae; genus Bos; species Bos grunniens. Next base: position 108,369,721 of record NC_141170.1, on the reverse strand, counting down.
CAGAAATCTCATCTCTGATATATTTTGTAATATAATGTCCTTATAAAGTGTTTGACTATATACAGATCTTAGTACATCTCGTATATTTTATTGACAGAGACACGGTGAAAAAAAGAGGAAACTTTTTGTCTTTACTAGGCGTCTTTACTAGGGCATGCTGGGAGGGATAGGGGCAGGAGGAGAAGGGGACGACAGAGGATGAGATGGCTGGATGGCATCACTGACTCGATGGACATGAGTTTGAGTGAACTCCGGGAGTTGGTGATGAACAGGGAGGCCTGGCATGCTGTGATTCATGGGGTCGCAAAGAGTCGGACACAACTGAGCGACTGAACTGAACTGAGCATCACCCTACTCACACGTATTGTTCTAGGGATAGATGTTTAAAACATTTTGGGTTAAAGAAACAAATATTTTGAGCAAGGCATAGTATTAAAAAATGTTACTCTGCTCCTTAATAGGAGATGTAGTACAGACATTCTACATTTGTCTAATTATTTAACATGTCTGTTTTTGCCAGTAAAGAGGACTCCGAATTGAAGGACACTACAAAGGCCAAGGTTGCGTTTATTGCTAGAAAATGGAGCAGGAATGCTGAGGATATTATGAACTTTTTGATCAAATGGCACTCAAAATGAGAATCAGTCCAGAACTTCTTTTCAAGTGGGGTTAAGTTGCTATACCTCTTGTGCATTCTGTCTGAGGTCAGTACTAGATAAATGACTCTGACATTACTAAACTAGAGAAAAGATCTCAACAGAAGAGAATTTACAACAGAGACAAGGTGATGTGTTGGCATCTTGTAAAGGTGGACTGGTAAATGTCATTTCTATAGACAGAGTAAGTTAAATGAGAAGAAAGTCCTGTCAAATGTTATTTGTATTTCAATAAAATAAAATGCATTCCAATATAATAGAAAGATACAAATTGTGCCTAAAACATTAATATCAGAGTAGAAGTTAAGGACTTCACTGATGGTCTGTTGGTCAAGAATCTGCCTTGCAATGCAGAGTTCTATCACTGGTCTGGGAAGACGCCACATGCCATGGGGCAGCTAAACCCGTGCGCCGCAATGGAAGATCCTTCATGACACAACTAAGACCCAACACAGACAAATAAACAAAAATTAAATTAAACAAATAAATAAAAATTCCAGCATTCTGGGGGGGAAAAAGTAGAAATTAAGGCTAAAAGCATTATAAAGCAAGGAAAAATAAAATTACAATGGTTTTGTAAAATAGAAACAGTAAAATACAGAAAGCAAAAAAATCCTTTCAGAACAAAATATGATGAAAACAAGTTTAGCAGGAAAAAAGTGAAGTAGAAAAAATGATATTCTTTATCCTTATATTCAACCAATATGGTGCTTTTCCTATCTTTGAAATTGTACCTAAATTTTACACTAAATATGTAGAAAATAAGAGTCAAAGAAGACTACTTGAGAATAATTTTTAAGAAACTTAAAACTGAAATCTTATATTATCTAGAAGTAATAAAATAATACTTCTTAAATTCTTTCAGTTCAGTTCAGTCACTGAAGAAAGAAAATATTGTATGTTTTTTGTTGTTGTTGTTGTTGTTTTTTAGGCCCAGTGTAGAAGTATATGGAGAAGGAAATGGCATCCCACTCCAGTGTTCTTGCCTGGAGAATCCCATGGACAGAGAAGCCTGGTAGGCTGCAGTCCATGGGGTCGCACAGAGTCGGACACGACTGAAGCGACTTGGCAGCAGTAGTATACATCTCTTCTCATCTAACATTGGGAAGAACTAAATCAAATATCTACACTTAGCTTTCATAAGAGCTGAAAAATTCACAGCCAGTCAGCCCATACCTGCTACAGCTCTTACCAGGAAAGTGGTACAGAATGGATCTTAATAAGCTCTCAGCCATCTTGCCAAAGCAGTCATAGAAATGTTGCAGTTTCTGAACGTTTTGAATCTTAGAGTAGATAGGTTTATGTGATCACTTTATTATTTATTTTAAAATATGTAAAATTAATATTTGCATAATTTTTAAAATTCAGAAAGTAATATGTTCTACAAATTACATTGTTTAATTTCTGGGAGATAAAATACACAGTAGAAAAATTTTGACAACAATTTACAGAAGCTTTAGTTGAAAGATATAGTTTAATTTTAAATGGATATATATATTCAAATTCATTAGAACTTAGTTCATTATACTGTATGAACTGCTATAGAACATGAAAAAAACTTCAAATTTCCTTTATGTTCAGAAAAATACATGATTATTTTAATACTTATAAGTGAGAGAGGCAGTGAAATTCCTTATTTGCTATTAGTGGCATATAATTTATATAACTGGTCCTCCTATGGTTAGAAAAACAGTTGTTTTTATAAATGTTTCAGTTCAGTTCAGTTCAGTCATTCAGTCATGTCTGACTCTTTGTGATCCCATGAATCGCAGCATGCCAGGCCTCCCTATCCATCACCAACTCCTGGAGTCCACCCAAACCCATGTCCATTGTGTCAGTGATGCCATCCAACCATCTTATCCTCTGTCGTCCCCTTCTCCTCCTGCCCTCAATCTTTCCCAGCATCAGGGTCTTTTCAAATGAGTCACCAACTGCATCAGGTGGCCAAAGTACTGGAGTTTCAGCTTCAACATCAGTCCTTCCAATGAACACCCAGGACCGATCTCCCTTAGGATGGACTGAATGGATCTCCTTGCAGTCCAAGGGACTCTCAAGAGTCTTCTCCAACACCACGGTTCAAAAGCATCAATTCTTCAGTGCTCAGGTTTCATTGTAGTCCAACTCTCACATCCATACATGACTACTAGAAAAACCATAGCCTTGACTAGACGGATCTTAGTTGGCAAAGTAATGTCTCTGCTTTCTAATATGCTGTCTAGCTTGGTCATAACTTTCCTTCCAATGAGCAAGCATCTTGTAATTTCATGGCTACAATCACCATCTGCAGTGATTTTGGAGCCCAGAAAAATAAAGTCTGACACTGTTTCCACTGTTTCCCCATCTATTTGCCATGTAGTGATGGGACCAGATGCCATGATCTTGGTTTTCTGAATGTTGAGCCAACTTTTTCACTCTCCTCTTTCACTTTCATCAAGAGGCTTTTGAGTTCCTTTTCACTTTCTGCCATAAGGGTGGTGTCATCTGCATATCTGAGGTTATTGAGATTTCTCCCAGAAATCTTGATTCCAACTTGTGCTTCCTCCAGGCCAGTGTTTCTCATGATGTACTCTGCATATAAGTTAAATTAGCAGGGTGACAATATACAGTCTTGACGTATTCCTTTTCCTATTTGGAACCAGTCTGTTGTTCCATGTCCAGTTCTAACTGTTGCTTCCTGACCTGCATACAGGTTTCTCAAGAGGCAGGTCAGGTGGTCTGGTATTCCCATCTCTTTCAGAGTTTTCCACAGTTTATTGTGATCCACACAGTCAAAGGCTTTGGCATAGTCAATAAAGCAGAAATAGATGTTTTTCTGGAACTCTCTTGCTTTTTCAGTGATCCAGCAGATGTCAGCAATTTGGTCTCTGGTTCCTCTGCCTTTTCTAAAACCAGCTTGAACATCTGGAAGTTCACGGTTCACATATTGCTGAAGCCTGTCTTAGAGAATTTTGAGCATTACTTTACTAGTATGTGAGATGAGTGCAGTTGTGCAGTAGTTTGAGCCATCTTTGGCATTTCCTTTGTTTGGGATTGGAATGAAAACTGACCTTTTCCAGTCCTGTGGCCACTGCTGAATTTTCCAAATTTGTTGACATATTGAGTCCAGCTCTTTCACAGCATCATCTTTTAAGGTGTGAAATATTTAGAATAGGATTCTAAATGTTTAGTTGTTTTAAAAAAAATCTTAATGCAGTGCAAGAACATATTCTACACTAAATAAAGGTGAACATTTAAAAATTAAAGGAAAGCAGTATAAATACATGTAATCTTATAAAAGCAATTCTCAGTTCATGCTCATAAATTAAAAATCAAACTAGCCACTTTCTGTTATCCACATTTTTAAAGTAATGTTTACCATTAGGAGAAAGCAGCACTTCAGTTAGAGTGTCACTTCCTAACATGCCACATCTGCAGCTCAATTTTTCTTTTTCAGATCTGAGATATCAGAGTACGTTTTTCTCCAAAGAGACTTCTAGTTCTTTCCCAAGATTCACAAGACTTTTTCTGCTCTTCAAAATGCCAAACAACCAGGTGTCAAGTTGGTCAGCTGGAGCAATGAGTCAATGTGAAAGGAGCAATGAGTCAATGTGAAAGTAACAATCAGGCCTTTATTCGCTTACTACAACAGTGTGAGCAAGAAGGAAGAAAGCAAGGGGCCGGCTGCCCAATATTCAATTTCCCCCCACAGAATGGCACCAGGTAAGGTTTGTAGATGCAACTCAGATATGGGGTATCTTCTTTTTGCCAGGGAACCCCCAAAAGGGTGATTGCCTGCTTATGGACCTGTTTGTCTTGGAAAGGCTAGGAGAAGAAAGCTCGTGAATCAAAACTATGGAAAAATCCCTTGGCCAGTTCCTCTGATGTAGCCTCTGAATAGAGGTGCCAGGATCAAGTGCTTGAGTATGGCTGGTCTGGGGATGGAGTAAGGTACTGAATCTCGACTCTAATGCCCTGCAGAAATCTACAAGACATTATTGTGCACCAAATCTCATGTGAGGTGGGCAGCTTCAAACTGTGATTACAGACAGCTGAGCCTGAAATATCACCCAAGGATTCTGTCATACAGTAGACTTCTCAAAACAGCATCTAGGATTCTCTTAAACATGGATGTGATCCATCCTGATTTGCTCTGTGATTTATGTGTTTATATCTTTCTTGGTCTTTATCATAGAAACTTTCATTGGTAGAAAGTTTTATTGTTTATCCACGTCTGGTTCTCCTTTTTTTCCAGGTATACTGGAGGATTATGCTTTTTTGGCCCCTGGAAGTTAGGCAGAACTCTGTCTGGCTTTAGAAGAGTGATGGATATCAGTTCTGGACCAATATATTTGTCAGTGAAAACTATCCAGTGTTTTCATTCCTTACTGGGGAGATAAAGATGACATGTTCCAGATGGTATAGCTAGAGGACATTGGGGCATAGTTTAAATGTTTATCCCCTGGTTATAGGTGATTAAAATTTGCATTCAGCATTATGTTTAAAATTAAGCGTTGTTTTTACATCACATTTGCTCTTTTACACTCTATTTTAATGAGAGAAAAATTTAATTTCTATTTATCCCTCTTACATCACACATTTCCTCAAGAATTATTGTCGTTAGATGTTGTTACTAATGAAATGTTTTTAAATCATTATTACTGTCTCCTCTAATATATTGGGAATCAGTTTTATATATCATTTATTTTAAAAGGTGATTTAATGTCATTGATTGAAGAATGTCTTAGAGTTATATACAATATAATGATTAGAACTGAACAAATTAAGTCTTGTTGAAGTGATTTAAGAAAAACAATTAGTTGAAGAAATGGTTAGCAAAATATATATGGACATAAGAAGTGGGAGAATTGAAATGAAGCCAATAAATAAGTAGATTTTATCTAGCTGGAAAAGAAAATTAAATTGAGTAGTAGTTATTTTGATTCCAGAGAGCCTCAATAAGTCCACTTAAAAGCATATGAAAAACTGCATGGACTATTTAAGGTATAGATGATCATGAAATAAATTCACTTTGAAAAAGAAGTATAATTGATGTGCCCTGCATTAGTTTATGGAGACGGCAATGACACCCCACTCCAGTACTGCTGCCTGGAAAATCCCATGAACGGTGAAGCCTGGTAGGCTGCAGTCCATGGGGTCGCTAAGAGTCAGACGACTGAGCAACTTCCCTTTCACTTTTCACTTTCACGCATTGGAGAAGGAAATGGCAACCCACTCCAGTGTTCTTGCCTGGAAAATCCCAGGGATGGGGAAGCCTGGTGGGCTGCCGTCTATGGGGTCGCACAGAGTCGGACATGATTGAAGCGACTTAGCAGTAGCAGCAGCAGCAGCAGCAACAGCAGCAGCAGCATTAGTATATAAAGTACAAAATTTTGAATTAATGAAACATACACTAAAAGATGATATTTTACCTTTAACATGATTTTAACTTTGTAATATTCTCTTTGAAAAAGAGACATGATGGGATTTATCAAAACAATATAGTATCAATAATGATATAGCAATGATGATGAATGTATTTAGAAAATTGATAATTATCAGAATAGTTGATAAATAGGAGTGGCATTGATGAATTCATATTTATATTCATTAGCAGCATAATTAATCCTGAATAGATAACTTTAAGTCAACTTAATTCAGCTTATTTAACTAAAAGCCTTTGACTGAAATACCTCTATACATAGCCATAATATCTTCCAGTTACTGGAGTAAATTTAGTGTTAAATTCAATTCTTGTATGAATTTATATGGGATAAAAGCAATTTGAATCAAAGTATATTTTGACATTTCAGAAAATGATAAAATTAAATATAATAGTGAAACATCAAGATTCTTTTTCTTTATATTGTTTATTACTTCAATCTGCATTAAGCATAACAAAACTGGAAAAGAGTTTGGTACTCTCATGTTCTAAACCATAAATGCTAATGTGTATATATTTTGAAAAAGCATTTTGTCACTTTATTGTTTTAATTGAAGGATAATTGCTTTATAGAATTTTGTGGTTTTCTCTCAAACATCAACAAGAATCAGCTATAGGTACACCATACAGAAAATTATTTCAAGATGTCTGTTCTGAAAATGTTTTAACTAATACATTAGAAGAATGCAAAGAAAGAAATATTTGTTATTTTAAAAAGAGGTCTTTTTAACATCTAAAGACAAATATACTGTTTAAAGTACAATTAATGAAGTAAAAAAAGTTATACTTTTCTTTTCAACATTGTTACTGCTTATGAATTAATGCTATTTCTTTACACATTTTGTAATATTTTCAAATGAAACAATGTATCTAAAATGTTTAAAAATCTAGTAATATTATGCATAAAAACCAGGCTAACTAACTCGAAATCTTTCCCATTGGGTATTCATTATTTACAAGGGCCAAACAAATCTGAAGCAAGAGCAGAAAACAACTTATGAGAATATATTTTTTCCCCAGGGCATCATTATGATAAAAACCCAGTAATAGCAATGTTCCTAGCAACATCAGTTTAGATCATTTTTCTAATCCTCATGAATGACAAATTTAAAGACTTTCAACAATGGGACATGTACTAGAGGGAAATGTTGGAAGGAAAAGTGAAAATAAGAATCATTATTGAATTTTCACTAACTTTTTTCTACAATTTGGATGAAAACTAAATGGGAATTTTTTTGTGGTGGGGGGGAATTTTTAAAAATTGGTTATTTGTGCCAGAGATTTTTTTTTAGAGATAACTTTAGTTCTATCTTTATTCTTCATTTATATATAAATATTTTTATATATTTTATGGATTAATTTGCTGGGTACTGTTTATGCTGTTTTTAATGTGAACTAGAAAAATGCAAAGAATGGGAAAGGCATGCCAGCAGGAAGACAAAGATATCTATTTCCACATGAACATCATTGGCATTGATTCTGTAAACCATAAAGAGAAGTGTCAACAACAGATGCCCTTGAAAAATCTCTGGCACAGGGTCATCACTAATAAGATCTGCAATAATAAGACAAATCTCTATGTCAATATGTCAAAAAATCTACTGTAAAATGTTTATCAAGAAAAATTTCTTGCAACATTTGTTAATAAAAACTCCATCAACCATGAATGTTTTACTTCCCTTGGAGGAGTGTGATATTTTATCAGAGAATTAAATATTTTCATAAAATAATTGGAGTAGAGAATTACTGGCATGTAGTGGCCTAGTGGCGTTAGTGTTAGTTGCTTAATTGTGTCTGACTCTTTGTGACCCCATTGACCCTCCAGGCTCCTCTGTCCATGGAATTCTCCAGGCAAGAATACTGGTGTGCTTTGCAATTCCCTTCTTCAGGGGATCTTCCTTACCCTGGGTCTCCTGCACTGCAGGCACGTTTTTACCAACTAAGCCACGACCTGGGAGAGAGGCATACTGCTGAGGATACTGTTATACAGAGCAGATTCAGTAGCAAGGGATTGTCCCATCAAAAGAGTGATATGGTGGACAAACTTTAACTGTAGTTGACTTTGACTTAACACTTCATTTTTCACATGCCTGTGTGCCATCATTAAGAAGTTCAGTAAAATTTTTTACATATCTGTCTATATATACAATCTATGGTTTGATAATGTACCCTATAAATAATTACATACTATATAAAGCGGTCCTCATTTGTATATGATTTAGCAGTACCTTTTGCAAGCATGTTATGAATAAGGATTATATTTGTGATCTGCTTATCACCTGTCATACTAAGAGTAATGCTCAGTTTGTTATGTTTTTCTTTTTCCTTTGTTACTCCATTTTTATTCTCAAGTTTCATGAATACCACAGACTTTCATAACAGTGAATAAAGTCTTAGGAAGATATATTTGTGTTATGGGAAAAATAGTGACTGTGTAAGTAAGCTCACAGTGTTTTCTCAAATTCTGCAAGCATCTCAGTCTTGCTTGCAAACAAGGGAGAAACACACCTAACCTCACACTGAGTCACCAGGAAAACCAGGTATCCATTTGCAGCAGTGAAAGAAATAAAAAAAAAACAAATTAAGGAAATTTTAATATTGGGCCACATATCCTGTTTTGTGTTAAGACAAATTCTATAGACTTCCATCTTTGTGGACAAATCAAGCCTGGTTTTTCATACAAGCCACAGCCATCTTGCTTGAAAATGAAGACTATTTTAGAATATTCCTATTGGAGACATCCATGGTAAATCAGTCTGCCATCAAGCCTTCCAGAGACTAACCCTTCCATATTTCCCAATGCATTTTATTACCCTAAGTCCTTAGTATTTTCTGGACAAACACATGAGGAATGGCAGCCTCTGAAAGACAAAAGACTTTATCTGAATCTCAAAGGTCTGAAATTTTCAAGCCTCAGATTTGCTAAATCTCCTTACTCCATAAATGAGCATTACTGGACAAAGTCGTCTGTTGCAAAACTTAAGACAGGATAGTATTTTGAGATTCCAACAAAATCAAGATCAAGGACAAGTTTCCTTTTTAACATTTATTGAAAATGTATGTAGACAGAGGATAGTACCAGGTGAAAAGGAAAGTATTAGAAGAGAGGTGACAGATAAGCCTCATAAAAGATGTTGGAGTGAATATTTAAAGTTTGAATCCTTTTTTTTTAATTTTTTGCCTCTGTTCATGAAAGCATGTACTCAGCAAATATATTGTGGCATCATTCTGGGTAATAGTCACTCAAAAGCAAATTTTGCATAAAAAAGCAAAGAAATACAAGCCCTAAACAAGATGAAAATGCAGTGATACTGAAGCATGGCCTTCTACTCATTATCCTTTGAATAATAATTTATTTCTAGTGTACCTTTAACTGTGTATTAAATAAAATCTTTTCTTGACAACAAATGTTATATTGGGGTATATTATCTGAATTTACTTTAAAGAATGTTTTAAATAATCAATATTATATATATTGAAAATGTCAAATCTAAAAAAAAAAAAAAAAAACTCATGACTGTTTCTTCTAAATGTTATAAAGCTATCAGTAGGTTTTTAAAATTTTTTATGTCCTTACAGAGAGTTAGAATTTTTTTATCTACACATATATTTTCAACTAGTGCCATGAAACTAAACAAGTAATCAATTTTTTAATGTATAGAATAATTCAGTTACCCAAGCTTCAAAGAGTATATACATTTTTCCTCTCTTCAAGGATAGAATAATAAAACTCATACTTTGAGCGTTCTGCCCAAAAGTCTTCTGTAAGGCTTATTCCCAATGATCAACAGCTTATTTTTCCTCTCATAAATATTTTTGAAGAATCATTTAAGACTTGATAATAAAGAAGTTAAGTTTTTAAAGCAATAAAATTTATGTCCTGATATTTTCTTTTGTGTAAAAGACCTTCATCTTGACTCAATAGATTAATTTAGTAGCTATCATGCTGATATTCATCCTCCATAACATCCTTTATCTTATAATCAGTAGGAAGTGGCTGTTCAGACAGTATACTTAAAATGTCAAGCAGAGATATAAAGGGTAGAAGATATGAAAGTGAAAAGGCTTCTTTGAATGGTTACTAAACTGATTATTTACAATGTGCATATGCAAGCAGGTATAGTAAAAATATGCAACTAGTTACATTGTTGGGCTTCTTCCATAACATTGATAATATGAAGCCAGTGTAATATTTCAAGCTTCCCTGATGGCTCAGATGGTAAGAATATGCCACAATGAATGAGACCAGAGTTTGATCCCTGGGTTGGGAAGATCCTCTGGAGAAGGGAATGGCAACCCGTGTATTCTTGCCTGGAAAATTCCATGAACAGTGGAGCCTGGAGGGGTACAGTCCATGGGGTTGCAAAGAGCTGGACACGACTGAGTGACTAACACTAGAGTAACCCTAGAGTTAGATCATTGGGCTTCTTCTATAACACTGATAATATGAACTCAGTTGTAATATTCCGAGAACAATGTTGAGGGTTGAATTCAATACTGAACAATCTCTGTAAATGCTAAGAACCTGTTAATATTTAGTAACGTTCACAAAAATATCAATTTTTCTTAAATAGTCCTCCTTCATTCTATTTACTCCTTTATAATGTGACTTTACAGTTTGTCCCCTAGACAAAGACAGTGCTTCCTTGCCTATTAACTTTGGGCTAATCATAAGGCTTGCTTTGGCTGACAGGATGTTATTTATACCAGACTTAATTTGTAAACAGAGGCTTGAAATATGCTTATGTCAATGAGCTTGCTTCTTTCTCTTGTTCCATCTTATAATAAAAACTTATCCTTGTCTGGTCAATTATCAAAAATAAATAAATAGATAAGACTTGTAAAGCAGATCTGGGTCCAACATGGAGGTTGGAGCCAAGTCCAACCTAGACCAGCCAACAATCAATGGAAACTCAGATGTATAAGAGTAATGATTATTGTTTTAAGCTAATAAGATTTGCACTGGTTTGTTACACATTATTGTCAAAAATAGAGCTAATGTTTTATGTCTTTATTTTATTCATGAGAGTGAAAATAGAAAATTCTTTTATAAAGAGTAAGATTAAAAAATTAGAGAACCTGCAAGTAATTAAAACACAGTCCATTGAATCATTACTAGAACGCTTCAGCTTCAGTGCTGTATTTTGTCTAACCTATCTTAATGGTTCTTAATAGTTTTTGACCCATAGTCACTAAGTCACTATGGTGTTTTCATGATGAACATCAATTTGCTGAGAATGACACTGAATAGCCAGTCTATCATGGTTAGTCTCTAAGTCCTATTGTCATGTCATGGAAAATAGTAAAATGACACTGTTCAAATTTTAAAACCAGAAAAAAATCATGTGCATCTGAGACATCTATTGATACAAAGCAAATATATCTAGTATGAGGGCTTGGTAATTATAATGGTCATAATAAAAGCATGTTAGTGGGTTAACAGATGTACGAGTTATGTAAGAAATGAGATGACATTACCTTATCCTTAAAGGATTAAAATTGATAATGAAGTTAAATTTTAAAATTTTTCTAAAAATAAAAAGTGAAGTTGATCAAAGAGCACAGAAGCTAACGGAAGAGGCCTGGTGATTAATTACCTTCATATGTTCTTACCTCTCCTTGGCTAAAAACTAAATAGAAGAATGCTGTGTCTGAACTGAGTTGTTTTCACATTCATATGTTAAAGCCCTCACTTCTAGTGTCTAAGAATAGGAAATAGAGCCTTTAAAATTTAATTAAGTTAAAATAAGGTCATTAAGTTGCACCTTAATCCAATTTGACTGGTGTCCTTGCAAGAGAAGGAAATTTGGACACAGGAAAACTAGCGTTACACACACACACAGGAAAGATCATGTAAGGACACAGCAAGACAGTGGCCATCTGATAGACAAGGACAAAGACCCCAGGAGAAACAGAACCTCAGGACACCTGCATCTCTTAGACTAGGAGAAAATGAATTCCTTTTGTTTAAGCTGCACAGTCTGTGATACTTTGTTTTGGCAGCCCCAACAAACTAATACAAAGATGCAATGTAGAATCATGGCGGCACAGGCAGGCAAGAGGTGGAGCCATGAGGAAATGTAACTGCTGAGAATTACAGTGCAATGCTGAGGAGGTGATGTCTGTCTTCCCTTCATTCTTCATTCTAACCATCCTTGCCAGTCAGAGGGGAAAATGTATCTGCCTATTCCATAGCTTGGAGAAGACAATGGCACCCCACTCCAGTGTTCTTGCCTGGAGAATCCCAGGGACAGGGGAGCCTGGTAGGCTGCGGTCTATGGGGTTGCACAGAGTGGGACACGACTGAAGCGACGTAGCAGCAGCATTCCATAGCTTCATACAGAGTTTCAGGGACTCTGTTAATTAGCTTCAGATAAAATTGGAATACCTTGTTTACAGTGAGAGTGTTCCTCAAAATTCATCAGGCTTAAGTGCTGATGTAAAATGTACTCTCATTTTCTTTGCTTTTTAGGCAGCTTCAACTTTAGAGTTGATCTCTTCTATCTAGGGTAATTCAGAAGTGTAAGTCTTAATTTGAAAATAGTAATGTCCATGCATGCTCAGTCATGTCCGACTCTTTGCAAACCCATAGACTGTAGCCGCCAGGCTCCTCTGTCCATGGAATTTTCCAGGGAAAAATACTGGAGTGGGTTTCCATTTCCTACTTCAGGGGATCTTCCTGACCCAGGGATTGAACCCACATCTCTCTCTTTAATTTGATTCTTTTAATGTATTGTTTATAATTAAAAACTGTTTTTACATTAGTTGTCATTGATGCTGCTGCTGCTGCTAAGTCACTTCAGTCTTGTCCGACTCTCTGCGACCCCATAGACAGCAGCCCACCAGGCTCTTTTGACCACAGGATTCACCAGGGAAGAATACTACAGTGGGTTGCCATTTCCTTGTCCTAGTTGTCGTTATCTGCTCTAGTTATTTTGGCTCTTTCTTCATGATTTTTACCTTTCTGAAATTTTAACCTAAGTTTTATGATATTTCTTCCATTTAATCTTTCACGTAAGAGTTTATCTATCCAATAGAGAAAATTATTTCAATTTATCTCCTGATTATTTTCAGGAAATATGTATTTCTTAAATTCTTCAAACTGTTTTGTGCTATAAAAGTACTCCATGACAATACTGAATGTTGCCATTTATGTGAAATCCTAGAAAACAGCCAAGGTTAAGAAATCTACTCACCCTTTGTTTTCTAAAAAAGGGTTTGCTGAAAAGGACTTACTGCTGCTGCTGCTGCTAAGTCGCTTCAGTCGTGTCTGACTCTGTGCGACCCCATAGATGGAAGCCCACCAGGCTCCCCCGTCCCTGGGATTCTCTAGGCAAGAACACTGGAGTGGGCCGCCATGTCCTTCTCCAATGCGTGAAAGGGAAAAGTGAAAGTGAAGTCACTCAGTCGTGTCCGACTCTTAGCGACCCCATGGACTGCAGCCTACCAGGCTTTGCCGTCCATAGGATTTTCCAGGCAAGAGTACTGGAGTCTCCATATAATTTCAATAAAATTCATGGACACCTCCATGTGTACTTATAACGAGAACAGACAGAGATCCTTCAAATTCTCATTCTTTGTCTCATAAATGATAGGCTTATCAATTGGAACAAAATACTTTTTAAACAAACTCTGATTAATTTTCTCTCCTTGCCAAAGGTACCTAAAGTTTGACCCACCTTCAGCCTGAACCAGCGTACCTACCCTCCTCAGCCTCCCCTGAGAATAAGCTGGTGTTCAGGTAAAACATTCTCTGATCTTGTGTATGAGACAGCAAAAGAGACACTGATGTATAGAACAGTCTTATGGACTCTGTTGCAGAGGGAGAGGATGGGAAGATTTGGGAGAATGGCATTGAAACATGTATAATATCATGTATGAAATGAGTTGCCAGTCCAGGTTCGATGCACGATACTGGATGCTTGGGGCTAGTGCACTGGAACGACCCAGAGGGATGGTATGGGGAGGGAGGAGGGAGGAGGGTTCAGGATGGGGAACACATGTATACCTGTAGCAGATTCATTTTGATATTTGGCAAAACTAATACAATTTGTAAAGTTTAAAAATAAAATAAAATTTAAAAAAATAAAATGAAATAAAACCTTCTCAAGATTGAAAAAAAAAAACAAAAAACATTCTCTGATCTTCTGCCCTGTCATTCCCCTTCCAACCATCCCACTTGCCCATACTTGGTTCCTTCTAACCTTCTTCAGTTCACTCTATGAAAGAAAAACCCGTGAGACACTTTTTAATATAATGATCAGAATATTCTCCCTGCTACAATGGTGCCACTCCCATGTTGAAATAGTACCTTTCTTCTTCTTGGAAGAAGAAGTTTCTTCTTTACTAGTTTGAAGAGAATAAAGTTTCTCTTTACTAAGTTTGGCTCTGGTTTTCATTTTACATCCTAAACTCAATATCCCTCTCTGTCTTTCTCTTTCTTCTCATTGTTTTTCAAATTGCCACCTCTCTCTTCTAAAAATTCTAATTTACAATGACTTATCTGATATTCAGTATGTTTTTCTTTCTTTTCTTTTTCTGGCTACTAGAACATATCAGGTACATTGTCAGAGGATTTTGAAAACTACTTAGAGCATGGGTTCAGGTACTAAATAACTTAGGTGGGCCCCAACTTCTGATTTATTGACTATGCCAAAACCTTTGACTGTGTGGATTACAGCAAACTGTGGAAAATTCTTCAAGAGATGGGTGTACCAGACAACCGGACCTGCCTCCTGAGAAATCTGTATGCAGGTCAAGAAACAACAGTTAGAATTGGACATGGAAAAACAGACTGATTCCAAATTAGGAAAGGAGGACGTCAAGGCTGTATATTGTCACCCTGCTTATTTAACTTATATGCACAGTACATCATGAGAAATGCTGGACTGGATGAAGCACAAGCTGGAATCAAGATTGCCAGGAGAAATATCAATAACCTCAGATATGCAGATGACACTACCTTTATGGAAGAAAGTGAAGAAGAACTAAAAAGCCTCTTGATGAAAGTGAAAGAGGAGAGTGAAAAAGTTGGCTTAAAACTCAACATTCAGAAAACTAAGATCATGGCATCTGGTCCCATCACTTCATGGCAAATAGATGGGGAAACAGTGGAAACAGTGGCAGACTTTATTTTGGGGGGCTCCAAAATCACTGCAGATGGTGACTGCAGCCATGAAATTAAAAGACACTTTCTCCTTGGAAGGAAAGTTATGACCAACCTAGACAACATATTAAAAAGCAGAGACATTACTTTGCCAACAAAAGTCCATCCGGTCAAAGCTGTGGTTTCTTCGGTTGTCATGTATGGATGTAAGAGTTGGACTATAAAGAAAGCTGAGCACAAAGAATTGATGCTTTTGAATCGTGGTGTTGGAGAAGACTCTAGAGAGTCCCTTGGACTGCAAGGAGATGAAACCAGTCCATCCTAAAGGAAATCAGTCTTGACTATTCTTTGGAAGGACTGATTCTGAAGCTGAAACTCCAATATTTTGGCCACCTGGTGCGAAGAACTGACTCATTGGAAAAGACCCTGATACTGGGAAAGACTGAATTCAGAAGGAGAAGGAGATGACAGAGGATGAGATGGTTGGATGCCATCACCGACTCGATGGACATGAGTTTGAGTAAGCTCCGGGAGTTGGTGATGGACAGGGAGGCCTGCCATTCTGCAGTCCATGGTGTCGCAAAGAGTCAGACGACTGAGTGACTGAACTGAAGAATGGTAGAAGTTATTAGATCTCACTCTCTGTTGGCCAGAGCCAGGATTTTCAGTTCCCTTGTCCAGAAAGTAAAGTTTTTCTTCTCCTGATGTTGGCTAGAAACTTTACAGCTTTCCTAGCATTTTTAAGTTTGAAGAGGCTTCTGTCCATCTGATTTACTAATTTTCAACCTCTTGAGATTCAAAGAGAATGTCATCTTTCTACACTTCATAAATCTGTTCAAAGCAATGATTCTCCAAAACCTCTATTCATGAATACATTCCCTGAGATATTCTGCTTGTGGTATCCCAGATATCATTTGACCTAAGGGAAAAACATCACGTAACTATTTTCATTTCATAGGACCACACTTTTTTATCCTAACTCTCAGACTTTAAATCTGTTTGATTATAGAGACACTAGTGATTGGTACAGAGTTAAGGAGCACACTTAGTAGAAATGCTTTGTACTGCCATTTTCCATGATTTTCTCAGTAACTTTCTGTAGTGTTAATAGTTTTCCTGGTCTTATATCAATATGATGGAATTTTGGTGTTCCCCAAGATATGGAAATATTTCTAATTTGTTGAGGGAAAAGAGAGCTTGAATATTATCTCAGAAATATCATTAAAGGCAAAAGAGTGGGGACTCTGCTGGTATAAAAAAGCAAGAGAAGATCCAATATTCTTTGCAATGCTGGGCAGTTATCCAAGCCAGTGAACTTAGGTATTTGCTATAGCCAGGGCTAAAACAAGCAATCCTTCAGCTATAGAAGCAATTGACAAAGTGATATCACTGCCTTAAGTAAGAAAAATGACCCTTTCCCAAGCCTGTAGCATTGAAAATGCTGTTGCTGATATTTATGGAGATGCCCAAAGAAATATAGCTTTTTACATCACTTCTACTGAACATTTCTAGAAGAATTTATTTGTTTGTACTTGTGATCACATATCAAAAAAAAGTAAATGTTTCTGATACAATAAAAACTAGCCAAATACTTTGATACTACCAAATATGTCAAGCTACTGGGAAACAACTGAGTTTTGATTTCTGATTCTGTTGCACTCATAATTAAAATAAATATAAATACAAACTTTGCAAATTTATGTAGTACACTTACACCAACTAAAAATTGCTATGTCACAACAGAATTCATAACAGAGAGTGGAGAGTTTAGGTAAGAGCAGTCTATGAAATTATCTTTTATTATAATCAAACCTTATAAAATGGCAAAAGAATAAATAAGACCTTCAGTCAGTATAGAAGAAAATCAATAAAGTTGGCAAAAAGAAATAAAAGAGGAAAAGTACAATTGATGCTGAAATAAAATCAACATTATCGACCAGTCCTTAGTGAAGCTGAAACTCCAATACTTTGGCCACCTGATGCGAAAAGTTGACTCATTTGAAAAGACCCTGATGCTGGGAAAGATTGAGGGCAGGAGGAGAAGGGACGACAGAGGATAAGATGGTTGGATGGCATCACCGACTCAACGGACATGGGTTTGGGTGGACTCTGGGAGTTGGTGAGAGTCGCAAAGAGTCGGACATGAGTGAGCGACTGAACTGAACTGAACTGAACTGAACTGAATGCATTAGAAACTTGAAAAATAAGGAGAATCTAACTCTTCGTCGAATGTATGGTAAAATTTGCTGGAAATTATCTAGGGAATACCAACATTTGGTTTCCCAGATAAAATAATCTTAGACCAATATTGATGAGTTTTCTTTTGATAAGTATATATTTACAACTGATATAAAAAGGAATATGAAATCTTGATGCAGCATGCTAAGAAAAACTTTATTTGTACTCTATCTGCTACTGACTCAATCGAATGCTTTCTAATCTGTGCTGAATTTAATAGGAAATAATATTTGTTGCCCCTGTTTGGATGATGAAACTATTTTGGCTAATTATATAAATTAAGGTGCTAAAATAGGGACCATTCAACATAAGTATTAAATCAACTTTTAGACATTTAGTTTTCATTCATATGGATGAATGAAAATTGTAGATCATTTGAAACCAATTAGGTCAGAAATCAAGGACAAAATACATTGAAGAGAACACTGACAATAAGGAAATTGAGCACAAAATTATTTCAATTAAAATTTTTTCTGGGCCACAGAAATAAAAATAGAATAATATGCATAATTCTATAACAACTTTGAACTAAAAAATACATTTTTACAAAAAGTTTAGAAAAATCAACTTAAAAGCATGAGTGGGAATGAATAGATCAATAACAGTTGTAGAAATTTTTTAATTGTCAAAGAATTATTTTCAAGAAAGTGACTGAATCCAGATGAATGTCAATTCATTCATCAAAACCTATTTATTACTCTCCTACTCTGTGCCAGGCACTGAATTAGGTGCCAGCTACTCAGTGGTGAATAAAACTAGTGTGGTGGTTGTATTCGAGGTTGAAGAAGGAGGAAAGGCAACCAAGTGTTATAAGTTTTTTTAGGAGATTAGATTCATAAAGGAGCGATCTCACTCTGATCTCATTTTGGAAAACTAACTAGGTGAAGTACCAGAAATTATAAAAAGTGGAGAGTTAGCATTCTTGGCAAGGAAAAAAATAAGAAGAAAATAAAAATGAATATCTGATCTTGGTTTACAAGTAAAATGTCAGACGAAAATGTGATCTATGATAAAACAGTGAAGGAAAAAACCATGAAAGAAAACGTTAGATTTATTGACTAAAATTTTTTCATATTAAAATGTCATGAAGGTAACAGAATGGCAAATGACAATATTTAAAATGTTAAAATATGTAGCAATGAAAAATATGTAAGATGTTACATGAAGTTTAATATATAAACTAATCTGCAGTAAGTCAAGGAGAACCAATACCCTTAAAATAGAAAATGTTCAATAAACATGCATAGGACATTCACAAATTACTTTTGAAGAAAAACAATGCTGCCAGAAAACATGAGTATTTTGGTTCTCCTAATATCAGCTCTTAAGATGAGGCTTTGTTGCAGATAGTTGTGAGAGGTAATCATGAGAAAATCAAATGAGGGGCCAAGGAGAATAAGCTATGAATGGGGGAAATTAACTATACATAAGTGGCTAAGTGACTGGCATGGTCAACTGGGACCAATCCTGCCTACAACTGTGAGAAAGCACATGGAGTGTGCCTGAGAATCGTTCCACAGAGGAATTGAGAAGTGCTCCTTCTAGGTCCCTAACCAGTTAATCAAATGTATTTCCCACTGTCCACAAGTTAATGTGTGGCTTGCCAGGTGAGTCAGTCATAAAGAATCCACCTGCCAATGCAGGAGATGTGGGTCCAATCCCTGGGTAAGGAAGAGCCCCTGGAGGAGGAAATGGCAACCCACTCCAGTATTCTTGCCCGGAAAATCCAATGGACCGAGGAGCCTGGTGGGATACAGCCCACAGGGTCGCAAAACAGTCAAACTCAACTTAGCAACTTAACAAACGTGCACAAGTTAATGTGTATCTTTAGCTCAAACTATTTCTCCCTCCATGCAAAGTTGATGACCATGTATGCTGCTTGAAATTCTTTCCATTAGGGTTTTTTTTTTCCTTCAACATTATCATTTAATGCTACTCATATTGTGGCAGTCCATTTTGAGCTCAGATATATATTTCACTGACCCATCCTTGAACTAGTCCTCAGTATTTTCCTCCTCCATCAGCTGATTATGTGAAAGTAGTTCTTAGCTGAGGGAGAGGTATTAGTGCAACATATGTAGCTGATGTTGGATTATGTTCATTTAACTCATTTGTACTCTCTCTACCTACTCAATGACTGTGGCTCCATCAAGATTGAGTGATTTCCATCATGTGACGGATTGCTGCTGTGCCCATCTAAACTTATTAATTGGTATATCTGACAACCCAGCTTATAAAGAACAGAGTCAATTTCATAGTCTCTTGTAATATTTTCAGATCCTGAGTCTCTTCTAGGCTCTAGAAGAATGCTAGAGGCTACTAAGAGTGATCATAATTACGGTTTGTGAAAGTCACTCAGTCATATCTGACTCTTTGTGACACCATGGACTATAGCCTTCCAGGGTCTGCTGCCTATGGAATTCTCCAGGAAAGAATATTGGAGTGAATAGCCATTCCCTTCTATTAATAATTCGTTATTGCTGAAGGCTTGACCTTGCTCCAGCTTCCTAGTAATCTGCACTGCAACCCACCTTTCAGAATTGGCCTCTGCTCCCTATATGGATACCTGAACCTGGTGCAGACTCATCTCTTGCCCAGGGCTTCACTCAAATTAGTAGGCCTTTGAACCCTCCTTCCCAAATCTGAGTGGTTCTCAGAACGAGAGCATACATGTAAAAGGTCTTTTCTGTCAGTAACTAGAAAAAATACATTTGCCAGATCAATAGCTATCCATCCCATACTAAGAGGCTATGTGGGTTTATTCCACTAAAGATGCTGCATCTGGCACAGTAGATGCAGATAGTCTTCCTATTCTCACATGATAAATTCATCCTAGCATGCTTGTCTCTGAGTTTTCTGACTTCCTTTTTTTCAATTTTCTGTCAAAGCAGTGATGATTATCTTTTCCCAAGCTTCAGGAGAGATGGGATATTTGAAAAATGGCTCAATTATCTACTCCTTCTAGTACCAATTTCTTTGTAATATGACTTTGCAGCTCAAGAGACAGACTCTTTTTCTTTATTCTCTGAATCGCAGCTGGATCTTTAACCTGCATTGACCACTAGAATGAAATGGAAGGAACAATGTATGTGTATCTAGCCTAGAGTAGTACATACTTCAGTTCTTTCTCTTCAGCCTCTGTCTCACCATCCAAGGAAGTGTAAATTAAGCTGCAAGAGGATAAAAGGCTATATGAACTAAGGTGGTACTAGAAAAGCTACATTCACACCACCTGTCTGCTAGTGTTGTATGCCTGAGAGATAATCCACTGGCCATTTATTGAGATCTAGAACAGCAAAACACTGAATAAATGATTCCTCTTTTAAGTCATTGGGTTTTGTGGTTATCTGTTTTACAGTATTGTTATTAACAGTAGAAAACTGATACAGATCTACTTCAGCAGTATATTAGGACTGGCTGCAGGCGTTTCATCAAACCTGCCGGTCTGTTAGTCCTGATGAGTCAGATATCACTCCCATAACTATATACTCTCTTGCTAAGTAGCTTTATGTCTTTTCTTCTTTCTTCTGTGCAATATACTCAAAGTTCACTTTCATAGTAAACTGGCTTCTACTGTTTTTTTTTGTTTTGTTTTGTTTTCCCAACTTTTAAAGAAATACTTGACAAATATAATGGTGTATATTTAAAGTATATAATGTAATGATATGATATACATCCATATTGTGATAGGATTACCAAGATCAAGGTAATCAACACATCCATCATCTTACATAGATAACACTTTTTTGTGTGTGATGAGCACTCAGGATCTATACTCAGTCACTTATTTTCAAGTTTACAATACTGCATTATTAACCATAGTCACCATGTTATATACTTAATCTTACATTATAAGATGTTATATATTACAGAATTGATTCTTCTCCTGTTAGATGTTGACCAGTTTATGGTGTTCTTACAAATGGATAACTCTTTTGTTCACATAATATAGTCATACTTCCCATTTGATACATGCTGAGAGTTTAGCTTGGCTATTAATTTGCAGGCAATGAAGGCAAATGGTAAAGATCAATGAGGGAAAGTATCATTAACATATTATCTCTCTTAGGTAAGATAGTTCTTGATCTTCAGGCAACTTTTCCCTCCTATAGCAAGAGATGAGGACACATTTCCATCCCCTCAGAGGGTTCAGGGAAATCCTATCCAGTGTCTTTTCCGGATCTCCAGTTCCAAGCCTTCTCTATAAAGGGTGTAAGTTTTTCTGTGAATATGCTCTGGGGCTCTGAATTTAATATTGTTTGGTGATTCTAGAGCTCTTAAAATCAAAACATGGGTTTAAGCTTCAGCCAAATCTGACCTTTGGTTACTAAATATATGGGTCGTGCTACATTTTGCCTTGAAGGATTTCTGACTTGCATTATGACTTATGTTGCTAGTCCCCTGACATGAGTTTGTCATTCTCTTTTTTCCCTAGGTCAGTAGATAATATGTAGCCAAGTTTGATATCATTAGAATAGCTGTTGCACCAGTATGTTTCAAATTTTTGAACTACTGCATGAAACATTTTCCTTTCTACTTGCACATGATTTCATTCTCTGAAAATGAGGGTCTAAGTAACTGATGCTTCAGTTTAGCATGCATTGTCGGTCTACCAGTCTGACCTGATCTGCCACCAGCAGTGTGGGGCTCTTGGTGCTCTCTGACTAATTCCAGCATTTCAGTTTGATCACCAATACTATTGGCATTTTGGCATGATTTCCTTAAAATAAAATAAGTAAAGGTTTGGAATGCAATTAGTTTGTCCAGGAGGTAATCACAAGAAACACAAATGAGAAAATGGGGAAAGTGATATGGGAGCAAGAAGACAGGGCTGGCTTCATGGATATACAAGCTGTGCTTTCACATGGGGCCTATGCTAAGAAGGACACTGCCCATAATTCTGTGTGGTGCTCTCACCATCATGGTGACATCTTAACAATTTTTTTAATTTGAGTTTCGTAAGTGATGTGTGATGGAACAATGAAGCGTGCATGTGATCAGAGGAATATTTGCAATGTGCATGTCTAACATTCCTTGCCATCCCATTACACGTATTACTTGTAATGTGTCATGTGTACAGAATGCCAATACTGTGAGAGTTCAGTAAGACTCACTATATGTCATTTAAGGCCCCCAAATATAATAGAAACAGATACAAAGGACATGGAGTTGGAAATATGAATGTAAAAGTGCTGAGATATTAAGGAAAGAGACATTTTAAGGACAGGAGATGGGGCGGAAAAGAACAAGGAGAGGGAAAAAGCAGGGAGACACAGAGAGAATATGAGTTAATAAGAGCTTAAAAGGTCAACAATGTCACAATACCACTTTAATAAATGGACACCAAAATTTTAATAAAACTTTTGAAAATATTAGCTTTCTGAAAATTTCTCTGTTAACTCAGTTTCTGGAAGGAATTAAAAAGATATTCAAGAAGGATTACTAACTTTATTCATGAGAAGCTTATGGTAATACTATAATAGGTTAATAAAAAAAATCAGAATAACCTAAATTCCTAATTCTTTAATACCTGTGGACTACTAGAAAAGCAGTATAACCTGTAAATATGTAGACTTGAAAATAAGTCCAATTTTGTGCCATTTGGCACAATGATTTTGACTATAGCAATAAATTAAAGAATTTTATATTCAAGCACTGTTAATTTAATTAAATAAAATTGTTTATATTTAAAAGATACAGAAATTGGGGTATCTGAAAATCATACCCTAAATATTGTTCAGGAAATGTACTATGAGTACAAATATTATTTATATGAATATTATAATAAATTTCCCTTTGGGAATACCAGAGAATTCTATTAAACTTAAAGAAGTGAACAAAACTCACCTACAACTGAAAGCATTCAGAAATTATAGTTGTTTTAGCTTTGGGATATATATCTTTATGAGATACATTTGACAGAAAATAGCTCACAAAAATGCTCGTGTCCTGATCCCTGTAAACTGAGACTGTGTTACCTTATACAGTATTAGGGATTTTGCAGATGTAATTAAGGCTAAGTATCTTGATATAAAGAAATTATCCTAGCTTATCTAGGTGGACCCAATCTAATCATATGATTTCTTTTAAGAGGAAAACAACAAAAGAAAAGCATGTCAGAGAGATGTAGCTTGAAAAATCGTTAACTCATCATCACTGGATTTGAAAATGGAGGAAAGGGAGTAGGAACCAAAGAATGTAGCTGTCTCTAGGAGCCAACAAGGAAGGACATGAGTCCAGCAACCTCAGTGAAATGAACACTGCCAATGTGATGAATTGGCAGGAATCACATTCTCTGCTGTTGCTGTTGCTAAGTCGCTTCAGTTGTGTCCGACTCTGTGTGACCCCATGGACTGCAGCCTACCAGGCTTCTCCACCCATGGGATTATCTGGGCAAGAACACTGGAGTGGGTTGCCATTTCCTTCTCCAATGCATGAAAGTGGAAAGTGAAAGTGAAGTCCCTCAGTTGTGTCCGACTCTTAGCGACCCCATGGACTGCAGCCTACCAGGCTCCTCCATCCATGGGATTTTCCAGGCAACAGTACAGGAGTGGGGTGCCATTGCCTTCTCCCCAACATTCTCTGCTACATTCTCCCAAAGAAACACTACCAGTACTTTGATTGTAGTCTACTGAAACACACTGGACTCCTGACCTAGAGAACTGTAAGATAGTAACTTTGTGTTGTTCAAGCCATTTGATTTACAGTAATTTGTAACAATAACAACAAGAAACTAATGTTCATGTCACTTCTTATCCTTGTCTAGTCTGCACAGACTATTAATTTTTTAAACAAAAATGTAGGTTGAAATTTACATAATATTTTGTTTCCTGTCTTAGTCACCCTACAGTGTACTGTGAGTATGTCACAAGAAGCCATACAATGTTTGGGAGTACAGTTTCTGTAGCCAGACTGCCTCATTTCAAATCAATCATCCATCTTGTTTAACTGATTTATTCTCTGTTTCTTCCTATATAAAATGAGAGAGATAAAAATACTACCAATTTATCAGGTTGACATATGAATATAAAGTGTTCATATGTGTAAGGTAACTGAAACAACATTAAATGCATTCTAAGTGAAAAAGATAAATAATGGTTCTTAAGTTTTATTATTATAACCCATTCTACTCTTTATAGATCTGTATAATCCTTAAAATTGCCATGCAACCTTCCATTTTCAGCATGTTGCTTAACAGAATTAACAACCCCTAACATATTAGTTTGTACTTCTTTGTGTGAGTAGCTTTTGCTGTGTAACAGACCACTTCAGAACAAGGTGGCCTAAAACAGCAACCATTTAGTTAGATCATAATTTTGTAGGCTCTTTTGGCAATTATTTGGCATTGGGCTAGCTGAATTCATTTTTGCTGGGTTTTCTGTTGCATGATAGTGTGATAGTTTGGTTATTGGATACTCCAGTTTGGCCTCACTCATGTGAATGGTTTGCAGATTGTCAGCCAGGTCAATGGAGTTACCAGTTCATATGTCTCTCATCAATCTGGTAGCCTGACTAGGCTTCTTTTCAAGGTAATAGAAGCTACAGGAGCTATAAGAGAGGGATTTTCCAGGCAAGAATACTGGAGTGGGTTGCCATTTCCTTCTCCAGGAGATCTTCCCGACCCAGGGATTGAACCCAGGTCACCCGCATTGTAGGCAGATGCTTTTTTACCGTCTGAGCCACCAGGGAAGTCCATAAGAGAGGACTAGCCCTCTGCAAGTACTAGTCAGGCTTCTGCTTCTATCACATTTGCTAACATGACATTATCCCAAGCAAGTCACAAGCTCAGGCCCTGATTGGGAGCACAGGGCAGTTCATAAGGCAAGGAAATAGCAGTGCAGAAAAAGTAAGTGCTTAATCTAAGTCAGACTCTTCTCTGGCTCTTTTTATTCAGAGAAATGCTTTTAATAATTTGGTTTCAAGTCATTATAAAGATAAATATTGTAATATAAAGTAATATATGAAGTGTAACATGTAATGCAGTATTTAGCTAATTTCCTGCTAATTTGAGATTTTATATAATTGTTATATTTAATGCAGTATGCCAAATTATATGTATAACAATCAGTTATAATTTTCAAATTATTCTCCTCAGTGATTTGTTTTGGTCACATATATATTATAATCTATTGAATTTTTATAACTGAACTACATTTCATTGTTATTGCTTCCATTTTCTTACTCTTCAGTTGCAGTGATAAAATGTCTGTACTCGATTTAAGTGCTGTGGGCCATCATGGTAGTAATAGAACATAATAGAAACCACAAATTAAACTGTATGTGTGTGCATGGGTCTGTGTTTAAAGTAGCTAGACCATATATACTGATCATGGCCTTGTAAATACTGAGAAGATTTTACACACATTTCTATATCCATCGCTAGTGCTTTCTGTGCTAAGCCCCTTGCAATATTAACAGTAAGACTTGCAGAGATTCTTACACAAATGAAGTTCTTACCATCCAGTAACAAAGGAGTTTTGTTAGCATATAGCATAAATGTGCTAAGAATTCTGAGACAGTTCTGTAACTCTGATCTAGCATTTATTGACTATGCCAAAGCCTTTGACTGTGTGGATCACAATAAACTATGGAAAATTCTAAAAGAGATGGGATACCAGACCACCTGACCTGCCTCTTGAGAAACCTGTGTGCAGGTCAGGAAGCAACAGTTAGAACTGGACATGGAACAACAGACTGGTTCCAAATAAGAAAAGGAGTACGTCAAGGCTGTATATTGTCACCCTGCTAATTTAACTTATATGCAGAGTACATCATGAGAAATGCTGGGCTGGAAGAAGCACAAGTTGGAATCAAGATTGCCAGGAGAAATATCAATAACCTCAGATATGCAGATGGCACCACCCTTATGGCAGAAAGTGAAGAAGAACTAAATAGCATCTTGATGAAAGTGAAAGAGGAGAGTGAAAAAGTTGGCTTAAAGCTCAACATTCAGAAAACTAAGAACATGGCATCTGGCCCCATCACTTCATGGCAAATAAATGGGGAAACAGTGGAAACAGTGGCTGACTTTATTTTTCTGGGCTCCAAAATCAATGCAGATGGTGACTGCAGCCATGAAATTAAAAGACACTTTCTCCTTGGAAGGAAAGTTATGACCAACCTAGATAACATATTAAAAAGCAGAGACATTACTTTGCCAACAAAGGTCCATCTTGTCAAGACTGTGGTTTTTCAGTGGTCATGTATGGATGTGAGAGTTGGACTATAAAGAAAGCTGAGCACCGAAGAACTGATGCTTTTGAACTGTGGTGTTGAAGACTCTTGAGAGTCCCTTGGACTGCAAGGAGATCCAACCAATCCATCCTAAAGGAGATCAGTCCTGGGTGTTCATTCAAAGGACTGATGTTGAAGCTGAAACTCCAGTACTTTGGCCACCTGATGTGAAGATCTGACTCCTTTGAAAAGACCTTGATTCTGGGAAAGATTGAAGGCAAAAGGAGAAGGGGATGACAGAGGATGAGATGGCTGGATGGCATCACCGACTCGATGAACATGGGTTTGGGTGGACTCCGGGAGTTGATGATAGACAGGGAGACCTGGCTGTACTTCATGGGGTCACAAAGAGTCGGACATGACTGAGCAACTGAACTGATCTACATAAAACTCCTATTATATATTTTTAAGTAGCCATTTTATTGGGTAAAATTTTCCCTGTATTCTTAAAGCTCTATGAAAGCATACAGATGTCTTTAGGCTTAATAATCTGACCATGGTCTATAGCCCATAAGGCTTCTCTGTCCATGGGATTCTCCAGGCAAGTATACTGGAGTGGGTTGCCGTGCCCTTCTTCAGGGGGTCGTCCCAATCCAGGGATTGAACCCAGGTCTTCTGCATTGCAAGCAGATTCTTTACCTGCTGAACTACTCGGGAAGCCCCTAATGATAAAAGGATGTTTATGTTGTTTATACTTATATTTTAAAACACTGTCAAAATGAAAAACGATATGCTTCTAATGACCCAAAGTATGAATTCTGTACATTTCAAAATGTAGTTTGGTCTCTTTTGTCCCTTTTTCCTGTGAATAATGCCTTTCAGTGCTATGTATTGAGATGACAATCAAGAAGCTTGCTTCCTTAAACAATGCATTTCTTTAACCCCTCTCTTTTGGAATGGCAACTGTAACATCCAGAAATATTTCTTACCGAAGTCTGTACTGTTTTCACTATTGAAGACTGAGGATTCTGTATAAGAATATGCAACAATGACAAGGAAAAGAAAAGTACTATGTAATTTAGACCCTAAATTATGTCATTGCAGGTACAACCCTACAATGCTTTTAAGCATAGTCAAACTTGTGCTGTAGCCAGTGGATATATTTGCTTATGTCACAGAGAAGAAGCATAGTCAAGATGTCCAGTTCAGTGGGAAAATATTTTCAGGTTGAATTCACGTGATCTCTTCCTTGAAAAGTCCCGAGTAGTCTCTAAAGTGTTGGCGTGACTACAGAAGAAAAAAAAAAAAAAAAAGTAGAGTAAAATCACTGTTATTCCAGCAAATTACAATGGTTTTATCAGATATTTATAATAGAAAGGAGGGAGTTTCTCAACCTTACAGCCTTGCTAAGATTTAGAGGAGCAGATAAAGAATGTTGGTTGCTTGAAAAATAGCAGTATATTGTAACTGTAGACTTTTTCCAGTTTATCTTTGAACTAGGAAATTTCATAAGCAGGACTACTGATTGTATACAATACATATATGTATATGTAACCTTCATCAAGTTAGAATAACTTCTTACTTTGAGTTGGTATTTCATTCAAAGAATATATGGTCAACAAAAAATAAGATAATTTATTTTTTTAAATTAAAAAGAAGTATCTAAGTAAAAGGACATCTACACAATTCAGTAAAAATTATTTCATTACCTCCCTTCTCCATCTCTCCATTTCTACTAATAATTCTCACACACAATATGGCTGTTTCCAAAAAAATCTTGCTTACCCATATTCCAAATTTCTCTACTAATCTCTCATACAGTTCCTTCTGGACTCTTCCTCCCTTTTTCCTTTCCTTTACATTTTCCTGTGGAGTTCCTCTCGCCTCTCCAGAACCCCTCTCACTCATTACTTCAACCTACATAATGAGACCCTGAAAAAATAAAACTTGCCATCTGTTTGAAATTTGGGGTTAGGATGTTTATGGAGAATTGAAAGGTAGAAAAGCAATACCATCCTCCTGAATGTGTAGGAATAAGCAGAGCTTGTGATTAGATGTACTCACCGCTAAAAGTTTTATTCCTTGTTTTGCATTCATCAACTCATTAACCTCACAGTAACCCAGTGAGGTATGTATAATAATTACTCCTATTTTACAGATGAGGAAATTCAACTTTACAGAGGTTAAACAGCTTGCAAGGGATCCATAGTAAGCATGAAGGCTTACCTTCATATCTAACTCTAGAAATCATGCCCTTAAATGCTAAATTATGATCCTGTATTAAACTCATTGGTGCTAATAATTTTAGTCCCTGTCACACACATGACTGACATGAAACTGACCAGCACTGGGAAAGAAGAGAAGCATCTAGAAGGGGAGGGGAGGGTGTATGCAGACCCTTGCTTCCTTACTTAAAGCAGAAGGAGGGCAACACTTCCTTAATAATAAGATACCTATCTGCTCAGCTCATATCCTTTATGGTTTGATGTTCTATGTGTCTTATATGCAAAGATAAATATCAAAGTGATTTGGCGAAGAATGCTTAGGTTATAAGCATCCTTTTAACAAAAAAAGAGTCTCTATTATGAAAATCATAATAAATCTCTATCCACTCCTCAAAAACTGACAATCAGAAAATAAAACCATAATTTTTAAAGTTACTTGATGTGCTCTTCAATAGAGATGTTTTTCTAAAAATGTAAGACTTTAGGACATTTATAATGTTACAAAGAACCAGGTACCTTAACTCAATGTTTGTATTGGTTTAATTAACACCATAGAAATGAGACATTCACATTAACCAAATAAAACATTGCAACAATATGACAATTTTTTAAATGTAATTCACCACAATTTCCTCATATCCTGCTGTTCAGCTTATATTAAATTTTCATTAGCTGGCCGTTAATGCCAATCTAATTACTTGCTATCTTTGAGATTTTCCCTGAGGAATTATACATTTGATGCATTAGCATTCCTGAGCAGCATTCAAATAATAGTATAGTGTCTTTAATTTAATTTCGTGCAGAAGGAAGGTATATGAAATATAAACTTTGTTGATACGTTTTGGGAACTGTAAGTTTAATATTACAGGGCTCTAACTTATCAAGTTCTGAAAAGCACTCAGTAAGAATAATTTGCTAGCCTATTGGTATTTTAGACTAACCATGTAAAATATTCTTTAAATGACTCCCTTGCCATAGTAAATGTAAGAACCAAAGAAAGTCCTTAATTTCAATTTTTTTTTTCTCATGATCATTGAAGTATTTGTTGTAAGGATAATTTTTTTCTTTGTTTATTAGAGAAATATCTGCCAAGAATTTGTTCAGTTTCTGAATTTTTAAAACTATAAAGCCACAAGTGTTACTTGGTGAAAAATGCAGTTCTTTCTTGTTTTAGTAAAAAATACTATCCAAGTGCTAGCCATTCACCTGGCAAAATGTGGGTATCACTGACATTACAGTGGAGATGGTGTAATTTTGATGTGAAACACGAGGCCTTATTGATGACTACTAACAAGAACTGTGAGATCATAAAGAAAAGAAAATACATATTGATTTATATAATGGAGACAAGACAGTTCTCCCACACTTAGTTAATGTTTCAATATATCTGCATCACTGGATAAATCTGGTAATAATTATTACCTATAATTTGTCCCAGTTACACTTTTTTCATGTACCAATTTTTTTTGAACATCTGCTATTTGGTAGGCTAAGGAGCTATCCATAAAAATGAAATAGACTCTATGGCATGATGGATGTAATTACAACATTCCATGAAAACATATCAGAAGAGTACTTAACTCTTGTCTGATAGATAAAAGCTTCACAGAGGAGTGGATATTCAAAGTGAGTAAAGTAAAATTAGCCATACTCAAGTTTGGAAGATGATTCCAGGCAGAGTGAGGAACATGTGAAACACATTGGTATCTCTGAACATGGATGAGTGGTTACAGATGTGAAAAAATAAGTAGAGTTTGATCACAATATTTTTTAAGCCATGCTTTGTGTTTTTTTTTTTTTTTTTTCAGGAAACAAACCAAAAAAAAAAAAAGATGTCATTGAAATATTTGCAGCTGAATAATGAAACAATCAGATTTACATTTTAAAAAGCCTGATTCAGTGTCAAAGGATTGCAAGAGGGTCAGCTTGGTACCTCAGAGAACAGGTGAAAACTCTAATAGAGAAACTTCTTCACCTAGAAGGGTAAACTGCAGTTTCATTCCCTTAGAGGGTTCCACCAGGTTCCTAGATGTGTGTATTAAATTACATCCCATGCTCCTCAGGTCTGCATGTTAATATAAATGGTGAACATCCCATACTTTAAAGTCTGGATGCCATCAGCTGCCTCTGAGCTGGGCCCTGGGCCAGATGAGTCTGAGCACAGGAGTCCTTTAAGAGCAGCTTCCTTTTGTGTGTGGTGTTAAGGTGTGTTCTAATGTCATCTTTTACATATAGCTGTACAGTTTTCCCAGCATCACTTACTGAAGAGATGTCTTTTCTCCATTGTATATTCTTCCCTCCTCTGTCATAGATTAGGTGGCCATAGGTGTATGGGTTTATCTCTTGCCTTCGTGTCCTCTTTCACTGATCCGTGGTTCTGTTTCTGTGACAGTGCCATACTGTCTTGATTACTGTGGCTTTGTAGTATAACCTGAAGTCAGGAAACTTGATTCCCCTAGCTCTGTTGTTCTTCCTCAGTACTGATTTTGCTATTCAGTGTCTTTTATATTTCCACACAAATTGTAAAATTTTTCTTCTAATTCTGTGAACAATGCCATTGGTAATCTTATAAGGATTACATTGAATCTGAGGATTGCTTTGAGTAGTATAGTTATTTTCATAATATCGATTCTTCCAATCTAAGAATATGGTATATCTCCCCGTCTGTGTTATCTTTGATTTTTTTCATCAGTATCTTACAGGGTCCAGCTCAGAGGCAGCTGATTGCATCCAGACTTTAAAGTAAAGGTTGTTCACCTGTTTACATTTCTAGGTACAGGTCTTTTGCCTCTTTAGGTAGGTTTATTCCTAGGTGTTTTAGTCTTTTTGTTGCAGTAGTAAATGGGATTGTTTCCTTAATTTCTCTTTCTGATCTTCCATTTTTAGTGTATAGGAATGCAAGAGACCATTTCTATGTATTAATTGTATATTCTGCAACTTTACCTGATTTGTTGATGAGCTCTAATAGTTTTCTACTGGCATCTTTAGTATTTTATATCATAGTATCATGTCCTCTGCAAACAGGGACAGTTTAACTTATTTTTCAGTTTGGGTTCCTTTTATTTCTTTTTCTTCTCTGATTGCCGTGATTAGGACTTCCAAAACTATGTTGGATATTAGCGGTGAGAGCGGACATCATTGTCGTGTTACTGATCTCAGAGGAAGTGCTTTTGGTTTTTCACCAATGAAAATGATGTTTCCTGTGGGTTTGTCATATATGACTTTATATGATAATATAATATATGACATTTATTATGGCCTAGCCTTTCATACCCACATTGATGTGATTTTCTTTTCATTTGTCCAATGTGTAGTCATTACTCGCCAGCCATTAGGTTTTTATAAGAGGAAGTTGTTCCATGTGTAGCTATAGACTCTTGGGAGGAGATGAGTTAATGGTCATCATACATGGCCATCTTGAACAAGAACTACTCTATAATGTTCTTAAGTGTTTTTTTCTTCATTTTCAAATTAACTCCAGATATCTAAGGACCTCTTTAAAGCAATACATGGCTGAAATTATTTATATTGGCTAATGCATAAACAACTAAAACAGTTGTTTCGTAGCTCTGTTAAGCTTACTTTATAATTTAGACTTAGCTGATTTAGACCAACCTTCCATAAAAATAAATAAAATGCATTTTATCAGGTTAGTTTTATTAAAGTTTTCCTCAGTTAATTTTCCTCAGTTCTAACTTATACTTTTTAAAGACACAAGTTTATACATGAATTATGATATACACCAATAATAGTGTCTGTAGTCATTTATTTTGTTTACATGATGACTATTAATATGTAATAATACTAGAATCTCATGTCATAAAATCATAATGTTTTAATCATTTAATATATATTGACATATATATAGTATTGTAAATTATAAGAATTAATAGTTCTACTGTAAATTTTATGAGAATTTCATACTTTGAATTCTGTTAGAATTCTAACATATAAATCCAGAACACAGTGTTTCAAAGTTTTTTATCAAAAACTTTCAAGTCTGCATTGCTTTTTCCAAAGACTGCAGATTAATCAATTGGGAAATATTTTTTTAATGTGCATTGCTTTAGGTTGTACATAAATCTTATAACAAAGTAAATCCCTATAATTCAAAGAACCAAAACTACTTTCACTTCAGCATGCTGTTTTCCCCTACAGCCCTGTTGTTGCTGATTAATCTCTTAGTTTAAATTTGAACTAGAAAAATAAGCTTTCCAATTTTAAGATCAACACTAGCATGGTGAAATTTTCTTACAGGAAAACATAATGTCAGTGAAACTCTAGATGTTGCTGTTCATTGAAAAAAAAAGATTCATAAGTAAACATTAGAAATGGGGATGTGTGAAATACTTTTTTTATTCTATCAAAAAATACACTTAGACTATATATTCTCCTTGGGCTGCTGCTGCTGCTGCTAAGTCACTTCAGTCATGTCCGACTCTGTGCAACCCCATAGATAGCAGCCCACCAGGCTCCTCTGCCCATGGGATTTTCCAGGCAAGAGTACTACAGTGGGTTGCCATTGCCTTCTCTGGGGCACTGTAGGGGAAACAATAAAAGTCATGGTTGTACTTAAGGAACATATTATTGAGGAATAGAAGGCCTAATTTCTGTTCTATTTCCTTGGGATGGTAGAGGAGTAAATATGGATGTCAAACTCTGTGAAGAGTATAAAGTTTGTTACTCTGGGCTTCCTTGGTGGCTCAAAGAGTAAAGAATTTGCCTGCAATGCAGGAGACCAAGGTTTGATCCCTGAGTCAGGAAGATCCCTTGGAGAAGGGAATGGCAACCTACTCCAGTATTCTTGCCTGGAAATTCCATGGGCAGGGGAGCCTGATATAGTCCATGGGGTCGCAAAGAATCAGATGCAACTAACACTTTCACTTCACTTTTTCAAGCCAACAGTACAGCTGCCCAGCCTCATGTATGTTGGCAGAAAATATATGTCCTGGTCTAAAAAAGACTTTTACTCAGAACCCCAGGCAGCATGCGGTTTGTGTTTGCATTGGTTGGCCTGCCCCCGAGTTCCATGGGGAGGGTGTGGAGTGGTCCAGGTGGATGCTGTACATGCAGTGAGTGTCCATTGCAGCTGAATGACTTCCAGCTAAGAAAACCTCCCAGTGGTGTAGAACAGTTGCTAGCAAATGGGCCAGTCAGTGCCCAGGAGGGAGACATTGTTTTTATTAGTTTCATCAGAAAACAAATCTGTCCTTTGTCTGGAGAGAAACACTGTTCACTATCATTCTAAAATGTCTGGTATACAAAGATTCTTCAAAATATAATCCAGTAAAAAGGGGGAAAAAAAAAAGAAAGCCTGTGTTTAGAAGAAGAAAAGAAACATAAGAGACTCGGCGAGAATTATCTTCCAACATTAACCACACCATATTTCTAAACCATCTTGACTTTAGGTAAGTTTGGCCGTGAGCACACTACTCTCTGTGTTACTCTAATTTATCCATTGAGCAGGAGCTGAAATGGAATCTGATTAGATCTTCTCAGACAGCATTGAACTAAGGTTGCAATCAGCAGGTGGCCTAGCATCAGGGTGAGGCCAGTCATCAGTGCCAACTTCAGTCATGCACTCCAGTGTCCTGGGTATACAAATTTATGAATCCCCCACCATTCAACATACAAAGCCACATGAGTGTAGGACTGAAATTTTCCACTTGTTTTGAGGATTATGCAGATTCCACCTTGACTATGGTCATATTTTAGAATTTTGGACGATGAGTTGAGTCTGCAAAAGTGCCTTCCAAGTTTCAGGTGGTATTTCCTTAAACACTTAAAGATCTCTAGTCTAATCCACATAAGATGAAAATCAAGAGAGGCAATTTAATGCCTGGTATTCACACTGAAAGTAGAGTCCTAGGAGGCAAAGAATACACTGGAAATGAAAGTGCTGTTCACACTTATTGGGGCTCCCCATGTTGGACTTGCATAGGGGGACATAGGTTGAGAGTATTTCCCACATGGTCATTCCCTGTATTAAATGCATTAAAGCTCCAGTTCCTTTTAGAATCAGTTCAGTTTAGTCACTCAGTCATGTCCTACTCTTTGTGACCCTGTGAAATGCAGCACACCAGTCTTCCCTGTCAATCATCAACTCCCGGAGCTTTCTCAAACTCATGTCCATCAAGTTGGTGATGCCATCCAACCATCTCATCTTCTGTCATCCCCTTCTCCTCCTGCGTCAGTTCTTCACATCTGGTGACCAAAGTATTGGAGTTTCAGCTTCAGCATCAGTCCTTCCAATTAATATTGAGGACTGATTTCCTTTAGGGTTGACTGGTGAATCTCCTTGCAGTCCAAGGGACTCTCAAGAGTCTTCTTTAACACCACAGTTCAAAAGCATCAATTCTTCAGTGCTCAGCTTTCTTTATAGTCCAACTCTCACATTCATACATGACTACTGGAAAAACCATAGCTTTGACTAGACAGACCTTTGTCGGCAAGGTAATGTCTTTGCTTTTTAATATTCTATCTAGGTTTGTCATAGCTTTTCTTCCAAGGAGCAAGTGTCTTTTAATTTCATGGCTGCAGTAACCATCTGCCATGATTTTGGAGCCCTCCAAAATAAAGTCTCTCACTGTTTCCATTGTTTCCCCATGTATTTGCCATGAAGTGATGGGACTGGATGCCATGATCTTAGTTTTCTGAATGTTGAGTTTTAAGCCAACTTTTTCACTCTCCTCTTTCACTTTCATCAAGAGGCTCTTTAGTTCTACTTTGCTTTTTGCAATCAAGATGGTGTCATTTGCATATCTAAGGTTATTGATATTTCTCCCAGCAACCTTGATTCCAGTTTGTGCTTCAATCCAGCCCAGCATATCTCATGATGTATTCTGCATATAAGTTAAATAAGCAGGGTGACAATGTACAGCCTTGATATACTTCTTTCCCAATTTGGAACCAGTCTGTTGTTCCATGTCTAGTTTTAACTATTGCTTCCTGACCTGCATACAGATTTTCAGGAGGCAAGTCAGGTGATCTAGTATTCCCATCTCTTTAAGAATTTTCCACAGTTTATTGTGATCCACACAGTCAAAGGCTTTGGCATTGTCAATAAAGCAGAAATAGATTTTTTTTTCCTGAAACTGTCTTGCCTTTTCAATTTTCCAACGGATGCTGGCAATTTGATCTCTGGTTCCTCTGCCTTTTCTAAGTCCAGCTTGAACATCTGGAAGTTCACAGTTCATGTACTCTTGATTCCTGGCTTGGAGAATTTTCCTTTTAGAATAACTGAGTCTAATTATTCTTTAGGGGAACTTCCTGAGACCAGTTAGACTCACCTGTCCTGTTAGCTTATGCTATCAGCCAGGGTGGCATTTATGTACCCAAAGGAATGATGGAGAGTATGGTTGGAGAAGACCTCCATAGGTATTTTAAGCATAGGTACTATCTCTGCAGTTCCTGTCTTTTCTTCTTTGATTAACAGGAATGGAGATCAAAGCATGGTTAGAGTTATATGGCAGGACAGCAGACATAGCAGTCAATTAAATTTACTGCACATCTGCCAGTTTGAAAAAGCTGTGCCATCTGAAGAATTTCTTTTGCTATCCACAGAATTTATTAGCAAATTATCACAACAGTTCTCAGGCAGTAAGAACAGAAATGTCCCCCATACGGTGTGCCTGACCCATTCAGGAGAGGTTCTGGGAGCACATCCATCCATAGTGTAGTAGGTGGTGATATTTTCATCCTCTAGAGCCCAGTGCCTGTTCCACAACTCTGTAACCCTTTTGAGAAGTGAATAAGATAACAATCCCCATAAAGGATGATTGACAGTCAGCGCTGAAGTTCCTTTCATCACAGATTCCATTACCATTCTGATAAAGCCTAAGACTTAGGAAGAGTGTGTGCACAAGCCAAAGGCACAGAGTCTAACTACTGCACTGCCATGTATGGTCACTGGATCCATATGGCCATACATGTTAATTACAGTGTCAATAAACCTAGGAACTCAAGAACTGCTAAATACTGCAGTGTTGCAAGCACTGATTATCTTCCGCAGTGGCAGTTCTCAAAGACTGTTGAGATGGAAAGAGTGATTAGGGTATACAGAAGGATAGAGTGGTCTTGTTCCACAAGCGACATTTTATATTTACTTTCTATTTTGAGCAGCACATTGTCTGCTTTGACTTAATTAAGTAAACTTTTCAATTCATACAGAGCTCTATGTCTTCATTGCTGGTCTGATTTACTTCATCTTTGGGACCCCTTTGACTCTCCCTTCTCCTACCAAGAGGAAAGCATCCCAAGCACCTCCTGTTTCGGTACTCACTAGCAGATAGATCCCTCTACCAGCCCTTCTTGTGAACAACTTGAGCTAGAACCTTTGAGGCTGCATCTCAGGGAGTTTTCTCATATCTCCTTTACCAAACAGCCATTATTATTTCTGACTGAGAAAGGTGTTTCTGTTTCAGTAACAAATCTTCATCACCAAAATGGTCAAGGACTGTCAAGGGCCTACAATTTACCCTATTTGCTAGATAAAAAGTTAACTTGCCACAGTTTTATGGGCACTGGCAGAAGATGCAATAATTTGGGGTGAAGACAAGCAAGACTCTGTTACCCATAACAATAACTGTAGCACTTGGAGTTTTACAGAGCAGTGGTTTTGATAAAGGTTTTGCAGTTGTTGGAATCTGGTGGGGTATAGTCCCATGGGGTTGCAAAAGAGTTGGAGAGGACTTAGTGACTAAAGAACAACAGTTTACTTCAAAAAAAAAAAAAAGAGTGACAGATTCAAGTCAGTTATCAATTCAAGGAATAGCTCAAAAGCCAAAAAGTCTTTATAACAACATTTAGAGAGAGACCTACATCATCTCCAGTTAAAGGTCATATTATGCTAAAAATCATTTATGACTGTAAGGATTATATCAGAGAACCATGAAACAGACCAAATG
The DNA here is from genome assembly GCF_055505025.1 of Bos grunniens. NCBI lineage: Eukaryota > Metazoa > Chordata > Mammalia > Artiodactyla > Bovidae > Bos > Bos grunniens. The sequence continues at coordinate 108,331,997 of NC_141170.1, read as the reverse complement.
CCCAGCTTCAGTATGTCTCCTGTGCTGAAGTCAGAGTGCAGTTTCTCCATATCATATCCAAACCATGGTATTCTCAATGTTTTCAATTTTATCCATTCTAGTGAGAATAGAGTGAAATCTCATCACAGGCTGCTTACTATACAAACATCCTTGACAAGAATCTTTAATAAAACACACCAACCTTTTGCTCGGAAGATGAGCAGAAATGCAAGAGACCCATGGAGAATTGGCTCCCAACAGTGGGCAAGTCATTTTTCCTTTCAGTGAACATTGGTTGCTCATTGATTATAAACTTTAAAATCTCATGCTGTTTATATCAGTGAGATATTCTGAGAAACAAATAATCTAATGCATAATAGAAAGGAAATTAATTTCTTTTACTTGAAGTGTTATTAAAAAGTTTAAAAACTACAATGCATTTGTATAGTATTTTTAAATATACGAGTTATTATAAACTTTGACTATTATCCTTATTTTTTTTAATTAGCTGCTTCAATTCTTATTTTGGCAAGTATTAATTTATGCTGACAGATAGAAGGGAAAGATAAAAACTTCACATATCTTTTGAGATGGCTTGAACTTAATGAGTGGTAAAGATATTCAGAGGCTTTGGATTAGACTAGTTATACTGCAATTGGATGACCAGAAACTTTTCCAGGTGTTATAACTATTCACAGAATCTAACACACAGAACACTGAGTGTTCCAGTTTCTTGGGATAGAAACTAAAATACAAATATTATATTTGTGTTAGAGATTCATAAATCATCACCCAGTTGAATAAGTCACTTTTGTGTATTTGTGTTAGTAAATGTGCAGTTCTTTCTTTTAAACAGTATTCTTTTAAATAATAGTTATCTACTTTCTTGCTGTTTAGAAAGCATGAACGTTGATGTGGAGGAAATAGAAAACATTCAAACATAGGATACAAATCACCACATGATAGCAGCTTCTCTTCTCAGAACAATGTCGACTCTGAACTTCTTATTTTTATCACAGTGTGATCAAAGAGTGAGATTTTTCATGGCCAAAGTGTTAAATTGACTTGTTGCAGTGTCATCTGCCTAGATAATGAAAAATGTTCTCAAGTCAAGATCGGCACCAATATGTTCAAAACAGGCTTAATATGCCTGTGCTCTGGCTGTAGGTTACAAGTGACGGTTTCCTTACAAGTTTCTGTTAAATATCTTGTAGATTTGCAAAAAAAGTTTCCCTTGCCTGTAGAAAGTCAAATGGAATGGCTCAATTTAGACCAAACATCACAAATCACAAGAGATTATAAACACTATATTCCTTCAGTATTTGTGTTTATTAGGCTTGAGTTCATGTTTGACAGAATTACTGCCTTGATATGGCATTTTCATTTGGGATGTGCATGGTCCTCATATTTGTATCTTGGCCTATGTAGCGAGTAATAAGATTTAACATTATGCTTTTGGCTTTCCTTTCTATAATCTTCCCTGTGAAAATCAAGTTCAAAATGAAATAGCATTATTTAAAAACACTTCTCTGCCCTGTACTGGTTTACAGGCTTAATGGAAGAAGATGAGGTCATGCTTATTTCTTTTTAAAAATTTCATACTAGTCTTAAAAATATATTTTCATAAAAGTGAATCATTTAGGAACTGTGCCACAGCAGAGCATGGTGATAGCACAATTATTGTTTCTGTCTTCTAGAACTGTGAGGTGAAATTTAATATGATAGGTGCAGCTTTTCTTTCAAACATTTTCATGGTGAATATAATAGGTTTCTTCCAAAAAATGTTAAATAATTTTTATAATTAAAGTAACAACAAAAAACAAGAATAGACAATGGACAAGTTCAAGAAGGTAAAGTAATAGGAGACAGATTCTTCTACCTTATAAGAGAATCTTTTTCAATATAGGTATTTTCCTATCAAAACTTACATATTTAAAATGAAAAATTAATTTAGTGTATAGTAATAAAATTATTGGCAATCAAAATAGATAGAAAACATACTCCAAGGTTTATTCATGTCATATTCACGTAAGGAAGAGCAATGTGGCTCTAACTAGAAAATTCATTACCTAAGAGTTCACTTTTCTCTTAAAGTTAAGAAGGCTTGTACATCACAATATATACAAGAGTACATAAACTCTTGCCTAACAGATATATGGCAGGACTTGCTTGTTTCTTTATTCAGATGATTTAGTACTTAATATTCTAGGCTCTGAAGAACAGTATATATTTTTAAAACTCCACTTTCAATGTGAATTATTTATAATGATACATTTGTAGAATATATTAGTTTTAGGTATTTCTCTGGTTTTTAGCTCTTTCATCTCCAAAATAGAAAACTAAATGTAGCTGCTTCATTAATCTTCTGTGACAAATAAAAGATTGAAATAAAATTTTAAAGAATTTATACTCATAAAGCACTTAAAACAGTTCAGGGTACACAGGAGGGAAAGAATTAATTCTGAATAATAACTATCAGCTAGATGTAGTTAGAGTTAAATTTTCATAATGATAGTAGTATAGCAGCAGTAGTTAATTCAAAATTATGTTTTAAATGGCAACCATAGGAACTCTTTATGAAGGTGAAAGTCACTCAGTCGTGTCTGACTCTTTGCCACCCCATGGACTATGCAGTTCATGGAATTCTCCAGGCCAGGATACTGAAGTGGGCAGCCATTCCCTTCTCCAGGGGATCTTCCCAACTCAGGGATCGAACACAGGTCTCCTGCATTGCAGGCAGATTCTTTACCAGCTGAGCCACCAGGGAAGCCCAGGAACTCATTATAGTTATAGTCAAATTTATAAATATTACTGAATCTACTACACTAGGTATATTTTATCTCTGAAATGTCACTCAAATGTGAAGCCACACCATTTCTGCAGTAATTTAAATGTCACTAAAAAATTAACTTTCTGCATCACAGGCCACTTCTAGGACTAGAGAACACTGAGACTCTTCTAGCTGGAAATCATGTTCATACCTCTCTTTCTCCCATAAGACTAATGCCCCTTGAGAGCAGCAACTTTTCTGATTCAATCAGGTTAAGGAACTGCAGTTGCTGACTGACTGAGCTAATGACATACTCTTTATATTTTAGAGAGGAATTGGACACTTTTCGTTGTTCGCACGGACTGAAGGTTTAAAGGCCATTTGCCATTTGCATTTCCGTCTCCCACATCCACCAAGTTGGGATCCAGTCTCTTCTTTTGTCTTGGCCTTTTGCTCATTCCTCTCCTTCCCACTTCCTTTATTTCCACTTTCCTGCCCAGGCCTTGTTTATGTGTATCTAACTGTCCGTTTAGTTTATTATTTTTTGTGAACTGACTGAAGATGTCTCACTTGAGATGAAAAGGACAAAAGAAGAAGTGTACAACACAATGTTACCACAAACTGAGCATGACTCAGTTCTAGAAATAAACTATTAATAATTCCAGAAGCCCATGAAGTTGCCATCTTGTCCCTTTTCAATTGCAAATTAATATTTCTTTCCTTATTCTATAGGTAATTATAATCTTGACTTTAACATTATGCATACTATGTATACATATTTATATATTATATAATGTGTGTGTTAGTCACTCAGCCGTGTCCAACTCTTTGTGATCACATAGACTGTAGCCCACCAGGCTCCTCTGTCAGGCAAGAATACTGGAATGGGTTACCATTGCCTTTCCAAAAGGATCTTCCCGACCCAGGGATCAAAAATTGGTCTCCTGCATTGTAGGCAGATTCTCTACCATGTGAACCACCTAGGAAGCGCAAATGCATTCATATATACATATATGTGGGAGAAGGCAATGGCACCCCACTCCAGTACTCTTGCCTGGAGAATCCCATGGATGGAGGAGCCTGGTAGGCTGCAGTCCATAGGGTGGCTAAGAAACACAACTGAGCGACTTCACTTTCACTTTTTACTTTCCTGCATTGGAAAAGGAAATGGCAACCCACTCCAGTGTTCTTGCCTGGAGAATCCCAGGGACAGGGGAGCGTGGTGGGCTGCCGTCTATGGGGTCACACAGACTCGGACACGACTGAAGTGACTTAGCAGCATACATATATATCTGGTGTAGTACTTTTATGTAATTATACATAAACCACAGAATATACATATACATATAGATATAAGTAATATCTGTCTTTCATGCAACATCATGTTTATGAAATTTATCTCTGTTGTTAAATGTAGAAGTAATTTTTTCATTTAATTGTGTTTTAATATTGTAATGAATGAATTTATCATTTCACTAATGATGAAAATTGGATTTTCACCAATATTTTCTTATTGGTTTCTTTATGATGTTGCTATGAACCTTCTTGTACCTGTCCATATTTGCACAAATGTGTTCTCTAACTAGGGGCAGAATTGTTAAGTTGTAAGCCTTATATATTTTCAACTGAAATGGATTGGATCCAGACGTTTTCAGTAATAGTTGAATAAGTTGCACATTTATATTTTCTTTAACTGTTTAAGAGAGTTACTACTGCCACATATTTGGCAACACTTGAATCTGTCAGGTTATTTGGTTTTGTTTTCTTTTAATTTTGCAATTTTGGGGGTTTATATTAGCATTCACTTGCTTTTAATATGTACGTCCCTGTTAATTAATGAAATTAAACAGTTTTTCATACATTTAGTGAATATTGGTATGTTCTTATAGAATATTTTCCTCACACTTCTTGTTCTTTTTTCCTAAGTTCTCTTTTACTTAATTATGCATTTGAGTTCTTGAATATTCTGGAAACAGGAAGTTAGTGTAAATATTGAAATAAATTCTCTCTGTTGATGTTTGTTTTTTCCTTTTTAATGGTGGATTTAATAAAACTTTGTAGTTCTTAAGGTATTGAATTTATAAATCTTTTTTATTATTGTTAGGTCTTGTGTCATATAAAGAAATCCGCTTATAAAGTGATCCATGATGACATTCTCTTGTGTTAACTTCTTAAAGCTTTGTTATACTGTTTTACATTTAAATCTACAGTCCAACTAATTAATATTTTATGGAATATAGTTATTGGTGAAGATTTATTTATTTATTCCTCTTTAGGACTATCCATACATGACCACTGGAAAAACCATAGCCTTGACTAGACGGACCTTGGTTGGCAAAATAATATCTCTGCTTTTCAATATGCTATCTAGGTTGGTCATAACTTTCCTTCCAAGGAGTAAGCGTCTTTTAATTTCATGGCTGCAATCACCATTTGCAGTGATTTTGGAGCCCCAAAAAATAGTCTGACACTGTTTCCACTGTTTCCCCATCTATTTCCCATGAAGTGATGGGACCAGATGCCATGATCTTCATTTTCTGAATGTTGAGCTTTAAGCCCACTTTTTCACTCTCCACTTTCATTTTCATCAAGAGGCTTTTGAGTTCCTCTTCACTTTCTGTCATAAGAGTGGTGTCATCTGCATATCTGAGGTAATTGATATTCTAGCTATGGTTTTTCCAGTGGTCATGTATAGATGTGAGAGTTGGATTGTAAAGAAAGCTGAGTGTCAAAGAATTGATGATTTTGAAGTGTGGTGTTGTAGAAGACTCTTGAGAGTCCCTTGGACTGCAAGGAGATTCAACCAGTCCATCCTAAAAGAGATCAGTCCTGGGTGTTCATTGGAAGGACTGATGCTAAAGCTGAAACTCCAGTACTTTGGCCACCTCATGCGAAGAGTTGACTCATTGGAAAAGACTCTGATGCTGGGAGGGATTGGGGGCAGGAGGAGAAGGGGATGACAGAGGATGAGATGGCTGAATGGCATCACCGACTTGATGGACATGAGTTTGAGTGAACTCCGGGAGTTGGTGTTGGACAGGGAACCCTGGCGTGCTGTGATTCATGGGGTCACAAAGAGTCGGACACTACTGAGTGACTGAACTGAACTGAGGACTATTCAGTTGACCCAGCACTCCTTATTGAAAAGATCATGTTTTCTCCACTAGCCTGTATTGATAAGTTAATTATCAATATTTGCATGAATTCTATTTGCATATTCATGTGCCAATATGATACTATTTATTATTATTATTTATAGTATTTCTTATTATCTTAAAATGTGTCCTGTCAGATGAAGGATATTTGTAAGAAAATAGCAAATAACATACTCAGTAATATAGTGCTGAAACCTTTCTTCTGTGATTGGAAGTGAGATAAGCAAGTCCTACCGTTACTTCAAGAAATCCTTGCTAATCATGACTGTGGAATCACTATGTAAATAAATACTATACCAAGTTTGTGTGTGTGTGTGTGTATATATACATATATATATATATACACACTTATATATACATGTATATATACACACACACAAGTTTTTTATTTTAATAACTTTGGGCAAAGCAAAGTTGTTTGTACTTATATCTAAGCTAATCATATCTTCTTTGATAGAATGTATCTGCCTCTTGAGAAATTTGTATGCAGGTCAGGAAGCAGCAGTTAGAACTGGACACGGAACAACAGACTGGTTCCAAATAGGAAAAGGAGTTCGTCAAGGCTGTATATTGTCACCCTGTTTATTTACCTTATATGCAGAGTACATAATGAGAAACACTGGACTGGGAGAAACACAAGCTGGAATCAAGATTGCCGGGAGAAATATCAATAACCTCAGATATGCAGATGATACCACCCTTATGACAGAAAGTGAAGAGGAACTCAAAAGCCTCTTGATGAAAGTGAAAGTGGAGAGTGAAAAAGTGGGCTTAAAGCTCAACATTCAGAAAACGAAGATCATGGCATCCGGTCCCATCACTTCATGGGAAATAGATGGGGAAACAGTAGAAACAGTGTCACACTTTATTTTTCTGGGCTCCAAATCACTACAGATGGTGACTGCAGCCGTGAAATTAAAAGACGTGTACTCCTTGGAAGGAAAGTTATGACCAACCTAGACAGCATAGTGAAAAGCAGAGACATTATTTTGCCAACAAAGGTTCGTCTAGTCAAGGCTATGGTTTTTCCTGTGGTCATGTTTGGATGTGAGAGTTGGACTGTGAAGAAGGCTGAGTGCCAAAGAATTGATGCTTTTGAACTGTGGTGTTGGAGAAGACTCTTGAGAGTCCCTTGGACTGCAAGGAGATCCAACCAGTCCATTCTGAAGGAGATCAGCCCTGGGACTTCTTTGGAAGGAGTGATGCTAAAGCTGAAACTCCAGTACTTTGGCCACCTCATGCAAAGAGTTGACTCATTGGAAAAGACTCTGATGCTGGGAGGGATTGGGGGCAAGAGGAGAAGGGGACGACAGAGAATAGATGGCTGGATGGCATCACTGACTTGATGGATGTGAGTCTGAGTGAACTCCAGGAGTTGGTGATGGACAGGGAGGCCTGGCATGCTGCGATTCATGGGGTCACAAAGAGTTGGACACGACTGAGAAACTGATCTGATCTGATCTGAAGCTCTAAGTTAATTTAAATGCTTGCAGTTTAGTTTTAAGACAGTAAAAGCACATGTAGAAACACTGACTTCATGATTCATGATTAAAAAATATTGAGCTACCGTATACATATCTACCCAAACTCTGTTTCTGTAAACTCAAAACACTTATACACAAAATATGAGAGCCAACAAAAATTTTTTGAAAGAATATCATAACCTGCTCCAAAAAACTCCCCTGGCCTTACCCTAACAAATCTCAGTCAGATGTTCTAGTCAGGAAACTAGAACCCAAGTTTCCTATCTCTTTGTCTCACTGAATTTCCAAATTTTGGCCCTTTGAAATTATTTTCAAAAGCTCTGAACCCTTAAATTTGCTGACCATTTATAATTTACTTTAGGACACAGTGGACTAGCTTTACTTCTCATCTTCCCATCACATAAATCACAGGCTTTGTCAGTGAGATACTTAACAACTGGAATAGCTGCAATAAGCTCAATTCTCAACAGTGTTTGGGAATTCAGGTTATATATAAATACTTTGAATATTGATTTAAAGATATATTGCTGCTGCTAAGTCCCTTCAGTTGTGTCCGACTCTGTGCGACCCCATAGATGGCAGCCCACCAGGCTTCCCTGTCCCTGGGATTCTCCAGGCAAAAACAGTGGATTGGGTTGCCATCTCCTTCTGCAATGCAAGAAAGTAAAAAGTGAAAATGAAGTCGTTCACTTGTGTCTGACTCTTAGCGACCCCATGGACTACAGCCTACCAGGCTCCTCCATCCATGGATTTCCCAGGCAAGAGTACTGGAGTGGGGTGCCATTGCCTTCTCCGTATATTATTAAGGCATTTTAACAAAGATGGAACCCTTTGAATATGTATATTATGAAATGAAAAATAAAATCCATACATAAGATATTGCTTATTATTTTTGCTATTCACAAATACCTAATAAAACTTTAATAAATGTATATTAAAAATAATGTCCCCTCAGTTCAGTTCAGTTCAGTTCAGTCGCTCAGTTGTGTCTGACTCTTTGTGACCCCATGAATCGCAGCACACCAGGCCTCCCTGTCCATCACTAACTCCCAGAGTTCACTCAAACTTTCATCCATCCAGTTGGTGATGCCATCCAGCCATCTCACTGCCTCCTATTAAAAAGGAAATAGACTGCATTTAATGGCTTGTTTAGTAGCTTCCTTGGTGGCTCAGAGGTTAAAGCGTCTGCCTCCAATGTGGGAGACCTGGGTTTGATCCCTGTTTTGGGAAGATCCCCTGAAGAAGGAAATGGTAACCCACTCCAGTACTCTTGCCTGGAGAATCCCATGGACGGAGAAGCCTGGTAGGCTACAGTCCATGGGGTCGCAACAAGTGGGACAAGACTGAGCGACTTCACTTTCTTTCAATGGCTTGTTTACCCAGTCATACATAATGTACATATGTAAAATAGATGTGTATTCATGTTTGTGTGCACAATTATATTCCAAAGATAGATATATACAAAATCAATACATATAAATCCATATGCTATAACAATACACACTCTGATAGTAAGTTTGATTTGAGAAATGCTGAGGCAAAGTAAATGTTTTGATGGAGCTAGGCTTGTATACAAAGAAGTAATTATAAGCTATATAGTTATAATTTGCTAGAATATGGTCAGTGCAGTGGGAAATAGTTTATGGCTTGCAGATTTAGTTTTCTAATTTTGAAAGGAAGGAAGCAATAGATCACAAAGCTTAATCAGAAAAAGTCTTCAGAGCCAAAGCTCCTCTGGGGCAGAATTTACTCTGATGAAATGGGAGGCTATACTGAGTATATTTATCAACAGAACAACAGACTTATCCATCTGCAGCATTCTTGTTAAAATATATGCTAAACGTACTACTGTATAGCCTAGAATTTTTAATCCTCATGTCAAATAATAAGGTCAAATTCTCTGCCCGGGTGCGGATCACCACACAAGTGGCAATGATATTGAGAAAATGGTTTCTTCCTTATCAGCTTGTCTCTCTTCAACCAAGAATAAGTTCTCAATTACAGGAAAGGCTGAGAACTGACTATTTTGATGTCTGCATGCACACTCTTTGCTTTTACTTATTTTTCAAACTTAATAAATCCCCCCAAGAGGTTATATATTTGGAAAGAAAAAATTAAGACTTGCTTCCTTTACTTTTTGATCTGTCCTACAATTCCTGAGGAAATTAAATATAGAGTTAGCTGACTTCTTTAAATAAGACAAAATTGACATTTTTAGGAAAAAAATTAGTAAAGTCTTAAACAGTATTCATCCTGTTATGATCATATTTCCTCTTTCCTGAGAAGGTACAAATGATATTTCTCTCTACATGGTATCACATTCTCATTCAGTGCCTCCTCATGGCAAGTTGAGGGTAGCAGGGCTTTCCAGGTGGCACTAGTGGTAAAGATTTGCCTGCCAATGGAGTAGACTGGGGTTCAATCCCTGGGTCAGTAATATCTCCTGGAGGAGGGCAGGGCAGCCCACTCCAGTATGAATCCCGTGGACAGAGGAGCCTGGAAGACTACAGTCCATAGTGTCACAAAGAGTTGGACACGACTGAAGCAACTTAGCGTGCACACAAGAGCTAAATGTTTTCTCAGAGTACATTCAGACATCAGGAATTATATAAAACCCGGGTGCTTTGCAGAACTGGGACATGATTTTTTATGTAACTTATATTAGATATAGTACTTCCTCTTACCTCCAAGAACATCTAATCAGAGTTTAATTCAGATGTATAACAGTAGATCCTATGATTCTTCATCATATTATCTCATTTAAGCACAAAAAAAAATCAGTATTTTTTCTTATATTATTTCTTCAAATATGCATAGGTGGTGGCTTGGAAGACAGGAGACTCATTTTCGTTGTCTCTCTGCCTATATATCCTGTGCCTGGTTTGTCTTGCCTTTTTCGTTTTGAAAATCAGAAGCATGGGCTGTACCATTTTCACTGCCATCTCGACATTTGGAATCCTTCTGACTCCAATGGGATTATCTAGTTATAGTGTGTGGCATCTCTGCCAGGAGTAACAAAGGTCATGTAACCAAAAATCCAATTAAAATTTAAACTTTGTTAATAATATGTTACAAAGAAATCCCAACATTTTCAGAAGTTACTTTTCTCAAATCAGGTAGCGCAGCATCCAGATAATTAATGAGCAAGAAATAAAATTTCAATCAATGAGACTGTCCTTCTTTTGTCTCCATGGCCTCTCTCCCATGACATCTTACCTAATTGTGCCCCCTTCATGAACCAAATGAGGAAATGAACTAAAACTAAGGAAGAAGAGGAAATGATTTTTTATTCTCTCAAAAGAATATGAATAATTACTTTTAGAATTCAAATGTGTACACTATGCCAATTCTATCTTCTTCTATGAAGGCTACTCCTATAAAAAGAATTAGACCCACTAATGAGTGTTTGTAAAAGCCCAATCTAATTTCAGGGCCTCAATTAAATACTGAAAGGATAGAGCAGTAATTTTATGAGATAATTTCTGAGAAATGTGTGGTTTCTGCAGCAGTTGCTTTAGGAAAAGGCACTCACATGCATCTTTGAAGAAAGACATAAAATAGGTACCTGAAGGAAGATGAGAAATATAATGTTATACTATCCTGATGGAAATCAAGTTGTTAAAGGGAGAACGTGTCCCCTGTTAATTTTCAAAGAATAAATAGCTTTATCCTATTTCTCCACTGAGTATGGTGCATTTACACAAGTTCAAGTAAATAATTTCTCCAAGATAGCTCTTCATATGTAAAGTGCAATAACAGTTTTGTCTTATTCCTTACATTTTCTAGAAATCATTTCTACAAAACCTCTGATTTCAAATAATTTATTCTTCAGATGCAATCTTTCAAACACTATCCACTAAGGATGAAAGTCTTTATCCACAGTCAAGACAAATGTATACACAAAAAATTATTGGATCTTTTCAAGTGACACTGTAAACAGGACACGTTTAGAGGCACGGATGGTTAAATTTGGAAAGTGTTAGCAGTACTACAATAGTCAGATTGCTCTAAAAGGCAGTGCTGATTTGATTCTCAGCAAGAGAATGACCAATGTGCGTCATTATTAAGCCACATTTTCCAAAATTGTTACAGTGAATAGGCAGGGCTTTCAGAGTGTTGCTACTTCATTTACAATCCAAAAAAATTCCCAACTCAATTCAGTACTTTGTTGTGAAGTCTCAAACACTCCACATTTTTGTTCATGTGTACTGTGCTTAATCTTTTGGTCATATCTGACTTCCACCCCATGAACCATAGCTTGCCAGGCTCTGTCCATGGGATTCTCCATGCAAGAATAGTGGAGTGGGTTGCCATGCCCTCCTCCAGGAAATCTTCCCAACCCAGGGAACAAACCCAAGTCTCCCTCATGGCAGGCGGATTCCCTTCTGTCTGAACCACCAGGGAAGCCCATTTTTATTCATGTTTCACCTTAATTACCCATGCAGTGATTAGAAGTTATTGCTGTACTTACTAACTTACCTTTTGTATTCAGAAAGAAATAAAAATACTATTAGCAGAGTCCTCTTAGAGTCTCATTTACAAATATCGGAGAAGGCAATGGCACCCTACTCCAGTACTCTTGCCTGGAAAATCCCATGGATGGAGGAGCCTGGTGGGCTGCAGTCCATGGAGTCCCTAAGAGTCGGACACGACTGAGCGACTTCACTTTCACTTTTCACTTTCTTGCATTGGAGAAGGAAATGACAATCCACTCCAGTGTTCTTTCCTGGAGAATCCCAGGGACGGGAGAGCCTGGTGGGCTGCAGTCCATGGGGTGGCTAAGAGTCAGACACAACTGAGTGACTTCACTTTCACTTTTCACTTTCATGCATTGGAGAAGGAAATGGCAACCCACTCCAGTGTTCTTTCCTGGAGAATCCCAGGGACGGGGGAGCCTGGTGGGCTGCCATCTATGGGGTCCCACAGAGTCTGGGGACATGACTGAAGGGACTTAGCAGCAGCAGCAGCATTTACAAATAAAATTTATTGTATTTTTAATCTATAATTGGAATTCTTCAATACATATTTTAGATGATTGGTTTACAATGCACATGCATGGTAGAATTTATATATTATTTATGTAAGTAATATTAAAAAAAATTTAATATCCTCAAGAATAGTTTGATAAAATCTGTAGAAAGCTTCTTCAAATGAGCATATCTATCATTAATAGAAGTTGAGTTTGTAATATCAAAATTTAAACCTATTAAATCACATCTTGAATTTGAAACACCCATGAATCCTATAAGGAAGTGTTCATCAAGAATACAGGCTGGTGTAAAAATGAAATGAAACTGAATCTAAATTGACCAGAATGGAAGAATGGGTTCAAATTCAGAGTAATTATATTCTCAAACCAGTTGTGATGAAGCCACTCTGCTCTCAGTAAAGCAAATATATTGTCCTTCCACCTAGGAACCACTGCATGGTTGAGAAAGAGTACAAAAGGAGCATATTTGCAGTAGAGAAACAAATGGTATTTTTATGTCTGCAATTCAGTTCAGTTCAGTTCAGTCGCTCAGTCATGTCTGACTCTTTGCGACCCCATGAATCGCAGCACACCAGGCCTCCCTGTCCATCACCAACTCCCGGAGTTCACTAAGACTCACGTCCATCGAGTCAGTGATGCCATCCAGCCATCTCATCCTCTGTCGTCCACTTCTCCTCCTGCCCCCAATCCCTCCCAGCAGCAGAGTCTTTTCCAATGAGTCAACCCTTTGCATGAGGTAGCCAAAGTACTGGAGTTTCAGCTTTAGCATCATTCCTTCCAAAGAAATCCCAGGGCTGATCTCCTTCAGAATGGACTGGTTGGATCTCCTTGCAGTCCATGGGACTCTCAAGAGTCTCCTCCAATACCACAGTCCAAAGGCATCAATTCTTTGGCGCTCAGGTTTCTTCACAGTTCAACTCTCACATCCATACATGACCACAGGAAAAACCATAGCCTTGAATAGACGGACCTTTGTTGGCAAAGTAATGTCTCTGCTTTTCAGTATGCTGTCTAGGTTGGTCATAACTTTTCTTCCAAGGAGTTAGCGTCTTTTAATTTCATGGCTGCAGTCACCATCTGCAGTGATTTTGGAGCCCATAAAAACAAAGTCTGACACTGTTTCCACTGTTTCCCCATCTATTTCCCATGAAGTGATGGGACCAGATGCCATGATCTTCATTTTCTGAATGTTGAGTTTTAAGCCAACTTTTTCACTCTCCTCTTTCACCTTCATCAAGAGGCTTTTGAGTTCCTCTTCACTTTCTGCCACAAGGGTGGTGTCGTCTGCATATCTGAGGTTATTGATATTTCTCCCGGCAATCTTGATTCCAGCTTCTGCTTCTTCCAGCCCAGCGTTTCTCATGATATACTCTGCATTTAAGTTAAATAAGCAGGGTGACAATATACAGCCTTGATGTATGCCTTTTCCTATTTGGAACCAGTCTGTTGTTCCATGTCCAGTTCTAACTGTTGCTTCCTGACCTGCATACAGATTTCTCAAGAGGTAGGTCAGGTGGTCTGGTATTCCCATCTCTTGAAGAATTTTCCAGTTTATTGTGATCCACACAGTCAAATGCTTTGGCACAGTCAATAAAGCAAAAATAGATGTTTTTCTGGAACTCTCTTGCTTTTTGCATGATCCAGCAGATATTGGCAATTTGGTCTCTGGTTCCCCTGCCTTTTCTAAAACCAGCTTGAACGTCTGGAAGTTCACGGTTCACATATTGCTGAAGCCTGGCTTGGAGAATTTTGACCATTACTTTACTAGCATGTGAGATGAGTGCAATTGTGTGATAGTTTGAGCATTCTTTGGCATTGCCTTTCTTTGGGATTGGAATGAAAACTGACCTTTCCAGTCCTGTTGCCATTGCTGAGTTTTCCAAGTTTGCTGGCATATTGAGTACAGCACTTTCACAGCATCATGTTTCAGGATTTGAAACAGCTCAACTGGAATTCCATCACCTCCACTAGCTTTGTTTGTAGTGATGCTTTCTAAGGCCCACTTGACTTCACATTCCAGGATGTCTAGGTCTAGGTGAGTGATCACACCATCGTAATTATCTGAGTCGTGAAGATCTTTTTTGTACGGGTCTTCTGTGTATTCTTGCCACCTCTTCTTAATATCTTCTGCTTCTGTTAGGTCCATACCATTTCTGTCCTTTATCGAGCCCATCTTTGTATGAAATGTTCCCTTGGTATCTCTAATTTTCTTGAAGAGACCTCTTCTAGTCTTTCCCATTTTGTTCTTTTCCTCTATTTCTTTGCATTGATCGCTGCAATTAGCACAAGTCTAATAATATTGCACTTGCTCTTTCCACACAAATTTACTTCAAAAGAGCTTAAAGTGTTTTCCTAGTCTATTTTACCTTCAGCAAATCCTGCTAGTGCCAATTACAATGATTAAAATATTCTGTAATTAGAAACGAAATGCCATAAGTATACATTTTTCCCAAAGTAATAAAATCTGCAATGCCTTTGGAAATACAGTATTGATTCATTTGTATTTGTCTATCCATTGTCAATGTCTTATATATTATAGTTAATAACTAAATTAAAAACTAACATCTTTCTATATGATAGATATTAACATTTCCTGACAGTGAAGTCATATTACAGTTTTTTAATATATTGATGTTATCATGATTATACAGATATAGCAGTTTTGTTCTAATATTGTGGTACTTACATCTGGAACTGGGAAGGAAAGGAGACTAAGGAACTAATGCTTACTGAACATTGCCAAAGGTTTTACATTTTTGTAAAAAAATAAATCCCAATTATAAGAAAGTGGGGCTCAGGCAAATTAAAAAACTGTATCATAATCATATTTTAAGAAAATGTAAGTATTCTGAATCTGGTGTTTGCCATCTCAGAACCTGTGGTCTTTCAATCAGTACAGATGAGGCAAGTGCTTAGAGCCGTAATATCAACCACATACCCACTTTGTTCCGAATCCCCACTTTGCTTATCTGACACTAGACATCCACATATGTGGTTCTCTATGCCTGGAGATGAGGCCATAGTTTTCATAGTGTTCCTGATCAATTTATTATAATAGACCTATGAATTAAAACTACTCTGCCTAAGAACTGTATGTGTACTTGGAAATTTAAGAATTCATGACCGCCATTGTTCCTGGATATAGGAAGAAAGTTGAAGGAATTTGGAGATGGGAAATCTATCTGATCTAAAAAAGATTCAGTATGATAGTTATGGGGGAAAACAGGGCGCTTGACTAGAATGTGAGTTCTTCATTGAGATGGAAGCTTCAGATATTCTGGGATTGCAGAGCACCGATGTAAAGGATCTATTAACAGAAAACAATTATAGCACTTCACAGGTGCTTGTACATTTCACAAATGTGTGCATCACACTAACACAAATGAGTGCAATTTGTAGGGAAATGGTTTAAAAAAACACTAATCAAATGTTTGTATTTTCTTTTTAATGAAACTAGTCATTTCCCCCTCCACTTTGTGGCGGCTTGAACTAAAAATACATAAGAATATTTTAGGAAAAATATCTATTTTCCATATCCCAATTACTTGATGAAAGAACATATAGAAAGTTGGTAATAGTTTTACATCTGTTTTCCTTTTATTTCTTCTATTTTGATTAACTAGTGAAGCACCTATATTTTGTCTCTCTCAAAATCTTCAGGTCCTAATGCAAGACTTTCTAAACTAATGATTACCACATTTTCTCAAGAAGTATATCTAATAAATGGTCAGTCACTAAAATTAACTTTAAGAACAAAACTTTATCCCAGATATGGTGTACTAAAATTATTTATAAATACAGTATAGAAACATTCTTAATCTACATATATTTGGCTTCCCTGCTCTTTCAGGTTTTAAGCCCTGTTTTTGGTAATTTTCCAACATAATGCAATGCTTAAAGCAAGTTAATTTTGTCCTGAGGTTATATCGACTTCAGTGAAAGACCATGTAACATAATAAGACTGCACAAAAATGCTCATACTCCATCTCCCGTCCTATTTCCCTTATCATCTCCATGGGGTGCCGCCACAACTAACGCAGGGGGTGAAAAACCCTGTTTCCACATCAAAACCATTTTGAGTTTCCTGTTACAAGGCATGAATTCCACTCGTGTTGAGATGTCAGTTATTGAGCCATTGTCTGTTGGAACAGCATCACATATGCACACAATCACATATACATGCAATCTATATTTTGGACCCACTAAAATGTGATGTAGGGTCACCTTGGAGTTAATAGCTCTGTCAGTGAACACGCATCACTTCCTTAACATCCTCTGGGACTTGAGCGGTAGAACAAGCTTGCTGAAAAAGGCACTACTCCTACAGGGGTGAGAATTGCTATTCTCCACCCTCTGTGTAAACCTGTGGATTAGAGAATTAGGCTTATAATGTGCAAAATTAAAAGAACAGTAGGAAGGAAAACGCATGTTTTAAAGAGAATTTTAGACTAAATGTGGGCTTATTCAATGACACATATAAGAAGACTAAATTTTAAATTGATTAAAAGGAACAACAAAATGTCTCAAATTCTAACAATGTTCAGAATGTAGGAGAGAACAAAGAAGACACATTCACTTTTGAATGTACTGTATTTTTAAATAGATTTTATTCCATGTGAAACTGACATTTATGAGTAATAGTTACTGCATTTAAGAATCAGAGAAAAAAGGGGATTAGAATCGTGATTTCCAATTTTAATCTAAAAGAGTGTCACAAAGAAAGAACCATTCCTATGTAACCCATAATTTTCAAACTGTAGGTATTAGCAATTTTGGAAGAAACTAGATGAAGAAAATGATAATAAACATCCAAAAAGCCTTTAGAAGCAAGGAATCCTGCCTCTGCGTGTGTGCGCTAACATTTTAAAGTGCCAAGAGTAAAAAGGAGTAATAATCTTTCCTCATTCAGTTCCAATGAATAAAATAATTAGCCATCAGTCTTATTATTAAGATGTAAATCTAGATAAATTACTTCTAAAATTGTCCCTTTTTTTCAGAATTTCCATCTATTCCTATACGCTTAAAATTAAATTCCTTCTAAAATTGCATTTTTGTCTTCCTTCATTTTAAGTGTGCATATATTTGCTTGTAAAATGTAAGCATATGCATATCTGTAAATATATGTTGGATATATTTTATACATTGTATGTATGTATATACGCAGTGGAATAATGCTTCTCCTTTAGATTTCTATTCAGATAATTATCTATATAAAAGTTTATTTCATGTTTTGGGAAACATTACCCAGAAAAACAATCTCATATTCTAAGTTCATTCATTAGATTGATTTACAAATGACACATTTTGAATAGGGCATCTCATTTTTTTATATATAGTAACATTAAGCCATCACTACCTAAGACAACTGACAAAATGATATGTGGGAAAACTACTTTTTGCTTTTGGAATTTTTGGCAAATGTAGTTTTAATAGCTCATATTCTCAAAATATATTCTTACAAAGCATAGCATACAAAAGCATACAAATTCAAAAATGGCCACACATGCAGTAAGTTACATACTTTTATCCTCTCTAGATGTCAATCAGTATGTATAGCTGTTGCAGTAAGGGGAACCCCTTCCAGGGCCCAAAACTGGGCTCTTATCTAACACTCAGAAATGAATTGTTTGAGGAGACACATGTGCTGACAAAGTAAGAGATTTTATTGGGAAAGGGCACCACGGTGGAGAGCAGTAGGGTAAGGGAAACCAGGAGACTAGCTCTGCCACGTGGCTCACAGTCTCAGGTTTTATGGTGAAAGTATTAGTTTCGGGTTGTCTTTAGCCAGTCATTCTGACTCAGAGTCCTTCCTGGTGCCTCCATGCCTTGTTCAGCCAAGATGGATGCCAGCAAGAAGGATTCTGGGAGGTCGTCGGACGTGTGGTGTCTCCTTTTGACTTTTCCTGAACTCTTCTCATTGGTGATGGCTTATTAGTTCTGTGTTTCTTATCAGGAGCTCCTGTCGTAAAACAACTCATGCAAATAGCTACTATGGTGCCTGGCTAGGGTGGATGGTTTCAGTCAGTGTGCTTCCCCTAACATAGGCATTAAAAATGTGAATAATTCAATGATTTTTCACAGGTGTCTCATGAAAAGGACTTTTAAGAGTCTGATCCAGTTCACTTGTTTTAAAAAATTAACTGATCATTAAAAACAACTGCTGAAAGAATCTACTGAAATCATTTGATCCTTTCACAATGAATAGTATGTGAATTTCATTCCCGCTAACAAAATTTTCCTTAAATATAAAAATTTATTATAGATACATTTTGAAAAAGACTAACCCAAACTAAACTGAAAGATATTAATCTAGCCTATGAATGTTTGAGAGTCAAAAGATTTTTTGAAACTATTTTTAGTGACTAAAATATAAGTTCTCCAAAGAAATTTGCTGGTAGTAGTTCCACTGAAAGTAAGTTGCTTAAATGTAATTCTTTTTCAGACATTTCCTCCTGCAGCCAAACCAACACCTGCCTATTTTATTATGTAACTTCATAGCAGCCCTGCTGTTACAGATGATGGATAAATTTGCAGGCTCAATTCATAATTGTTTAAAGAAACCCAGATTGTTATAGTGAATTAGAATAGCTTATCACCACTCTGTGTCAGGAGTGGAGCCTCGTGGTTTTCCTGTCATTCGACCTCTGGCAAGCAAGTATCCATACGGAACTGTGCAGGACATTTGGGGATTTCTTCTGCTGTCTTTATGCATTTCAAAGGCCTGCCAGAGAACTGTTGCCTGAAATCGGAAATCACTTACTAATTACTCAAAATTTCAGAGTAACAGTTAGTCATTGAGCAAATATACTACAACCCAGATTCTTTACTTTCATAATTTTGTTAGTGTATATGGCATGGGAAATAATTAAAATGTAAGAAAAAAATTGCATATTTGAAGAAGTCTAGTTTGCTATTCAGAGAAGGCAATGGCACTCCACTCCAGTACTCTTGCCTGGAAAATCCCATGGATGGAGGAGCCTGGTAGGCTGCAGTCCATGGGGTCGCTAAGAGTCAGACACGACTGAGCGACTTCCCTTTCACTTTTCACTTTCATGCATTGGAGAAGGAAATGGCAACCCACTCCAGTGTTCTTGCTTGGAGAATCCCAAGGATGGGGGAGCCTGGTGGGCTTTCTGTCTATCGGGTCGCACAGAGTCGGACATGACTAAAGCGACTTAGCAGCAGCAGCAGCAGCAGCAGTTTGCTATTTCATGAGAATTGTATACTGTTTGATCAACTCTTCCAATCTTTGGTTCCAAGGAAAGTGAGATGCTTAAAACTGAGGCAGTGTTAATGATGATTTTATATACAGCATCTACAACTTTAGGTTAGATTTAAGACAAGTTGAGAGAAAATCGCTTTCCAATATATATAAACTGTGCTGGCTGTCTAGATGGCATCTTGTGGATTTTGTTTTAATCTTATTTAAGATAACTCAATGGAGAAGGCAATGGCACCCCACTCCAGTACTCTTGCCTGGAAAATCCCATGGACGGAGGAGCCTGGTAGGCTGCAGTCCATGGGGTCGAGAAAAGTCAGACAGGACTCAGCGACTTCCCTTTCACTTTTCACTTTCATGCATTGGAGAAGGAAATGGCAACCCACTCCAGTGTTCTTGTCTGGAGAATCCCAAGGACGGTGGAGCCTGGTGGGCTGCCGCCTATGGGGTCTCACAGAGTCGGACACGACTGAAGCGACTTAGCAGCAGCAGCAGCAAGATGACTCAAACTTTTTTGTTTTTTCCTTTGTGGCGTAACTTTATTCATCATTTCCTTCTTCAGGATCCTTTTGCAATGATAGTACAACCGTATTAATCATTACATGTGTGCATACAATTGGTATATTAGTGATAGCTTACATACATTGTGATCTGAAAAATTTTGCAGTATGATAAAATTGGCATGGTTTCTGTAAAACTATTTGTGAAATATTTTGTGTAAAAATTGACTAGCAAGAGTTATTATTTTATCATTTAAATTTTCCTGTTAACTTAATATGTTTTCCAGGCTTGAATTAAGACTAGGATCACCAACATTTTTATGATTCCTTCTTATATATGTATTACTCTACTTTTCCCACATTTTCCAATGAGAATTCTGTCCATTGCTTCTGTGTTTTCTTACTACAGTTTCCTCTGGACTCTGTGCAGTGTAGTCTCTCTTGTATTACTTGATTAACACTTAATTAAGGCAATTGTAATACACTTCTTATTCAAATCATTATTTATTAAAATTCAATTTTCTCTTTTTAGTCACATTTGATATTTAGCATGTGTTTTAAAATTTTCCCTTCTTTGATTTTCATGCCAAAACAATCTCTTTGTTCTCTGTTACATCTCTGAAAAAATCCTTATTAGCTTCCTTCAGATAATTCTTTGAAGAATATAATTTATATTTCCCAAACTTATTATAACATTCTGATATATGCTTTTATATCTCCACTCAGTTCCCATGTGTGAACAATTTTTTGTTGTTGTTTCAACTGTCAACTCTCCTCTGATTATTCCCTACTGAATAGTCTTTATATAGAAAAGCCACAATGTCTACAAATTCAGTCCAAACTTCTTAAACTATAATTCCACACCACAACAAAGAAACATACAAGAAAAATATCTCTAATTGAACGTATTTATATATAATAACATTTTTCCTCTCTTTACCTTGAATTGCCTGTGAAAACAATAGCAATTATTTACTAGTAAGCTATTTCTTTTAGAAGAAATATAATTTCATTCTTCATATTTGTTATCTTACAAATATTTTAAAATCTTGTATCTCTGTTTAACATTAATATTCAAATTTCAAATATCTTTGGTTATATTTTTGATCTTTTCTTTCTTATAATCACCATCACTACAATAGTGTAATTTGTGAAATAATTATTAAGAAATTAAAACATGTATACCTGTGATGGATTCATTTTGATATTTGGCAAAACTAATACAATTATGTAAAGTTTAAAAATAAAATTAAATTAAATTAAAAAAAAATAAAAAAATAAAATAGACATTCAAAAAAATAAAAATATTGTGTACAATGTCTATGAAAATAGCAGTGAACAGAAATGTAATAATAACAATAATAAATCTCATATTAAAAAAAAGAAATTAGGAATAATTATTTTAGTGACAAATATCAAATGGAACATTAATCTGAAGTAAAATAAAGTAGAAATTAGAAAATATATTAACAAAGGTCTAGGGAAATGATTGGTAAAGAATATTCTGCATGCTAACTCTCTTCAAACATGTCCTACTCTCTGAGATTCTATGGACTGTAGCCTTCAAGGCTCCTCTGTCCATGGGATTTTCTGGGCAAGACTAGAGGAGTGAATTGCCACGCCCTCCTCCAAGGGATCTTCCTGACCCAGGGATCAAATCCACATCTCTTATGTCTCCTGCATTGGCAGCCAGGGGTCTTTACCACTAGCACTACCTGGAAAGCTCATTAAAATTTTAAAATAAGCTAAAAGATAATCCCTTAATATATATTTTACAGAATTGCAGTGGCCTTTACATTATTCCAGCTCTATTTAATTATTCTTTTGTAAAATTTAAGTAAGAGTTTCAGAATTATTTATAATGTCATTGATTATTTTCCAGAAAGTAAGTAGTTTTGATACAGATTTTGAAAGTCAAAAGAAATGATCTGCCATATTTAGCTTAAATCCTGAACTTTGTATAAGAAGTTGCTCTGTTAATTTCCCTCTCTGCAATATTTCTACAGACATTTCCAAGTCTTTAACTGTTTTGTCACAGTGGCAGAATTAATTTTACAACAGATATAATATTCCAACCAAAAATTACTGAAAATGACATCTATATAGACAAATTTATCAAATAATTTGAACTGCCAGGAAAAAATAGAACATATAGAAAACAAAAAAAAAGTTACCTAATTAAAGAAAAATAAGAGAACAAAAGTAGAACTAGACATTTTTGAAGCACCAATATCGAAGAAGCTAGAAAGATTTTTTGCAAAGTGTTTAGACCTACTGTGTCATTTTCACTGCCATTATTTTTAACTTGTAAACATAAAGGGAAGTTTTAAATAATTTGAAAATATTTAAAATGTTTATATTTTATGTTTTATAGTTTAAAATGTTCATATTTTATATGTATTCATGTTAATGTGAATTAATCTGGCCTAAAATTTGTGAACTATTCCACTTGCTTCCCTAGAATTCAAGTAAAATGGTCAAATAATGAAAAAGAGAGGATGAGCATTTGTAATACATGAAAGCAAAGGAAAGCCTACAGTTGTAAAGTCAGTGCAAAAAAAGCAGACCTGACAAATACTTGAAATCTGTACTAAATACTAGAGTGACTGATGGTAAACTGAGAGATGAAAAAACTGCTCGCTAGACCTTGAATAAGAAAGAGATTTCTCCAGAAGGAGGTGTCACAATAATAAAAGTCTGTTCAGTGATACTTGACTAATTTGAGAACAAGGGCAAAGATAGGAATGAGAAAACCAGAATATGCTTCTAAAATATCCTCAGAATACATTCCTTCTATAAAAAATATAAAATGAATCCATAAAACCTAACAACATGCTATGAAAAAAGAAACAGGAAGTAAGAAATAGGTCGTGGAAAATAAAAACAAAATTGTCTAGAAAAAAATCAATTTGTATGAGAAAATAAAGCTTAGGAAATGCACCCACATCTGTCTAATAGAAGTTTCTGAAAAAGAAAAGAGTGATAGTGAAATAAAGGAAATAATCACAATAATAATGGATACATTTTCACAAAGTGAAAGAAAGGCTTTGTACTTTATTTAAAAGGCTCTGTCAGATGTTAGAGCCTTTAAAAATAAATATGTAGACACATTCTCCTAAAATGTGGGGATTCAGAGAATAAAGATAGAATCATAAACCCTTCCATAGGGCGTGCGGAAACAGGTGCCAGCTGACGGTCACGTACACACATGAAATGTAGCGCCCACGACTGGAGACCAAGTGCTGTGGCTCTGACCGCTGGCAGCCCCTGCCACTGCCATGCCTTGCCTCAGGCCCAACTTCCGACTGCCGGCACCAGACCGTCTTTGCCTGAGAACTTTCTCATCTAATTGGTGCCCGTGCCAGGAAATCCAGTTCCACATCCAGTGAACTCCATATCTGATGCCTGGAAAAAATTGGGGAATAGATCCCCTAGACCTTCACTCCTCAGATGGATTCACTTTGAGGAACATCATCTTAGCTGAACCTGAGGGATACTCTGTGGGATTAGGTAGGCTTCAGTTACCCAGGGCGGTAACTCACTTGATAACAAAGCTTCTACTGGCCACCTTCCCATCTCTGTACAGCTTACTCTCTCTGCTTAAAGTGTTTTTTAGGTTCACCTATAATATCAACTATCTAAAATCAAATGCATGCCTCAAAGTCTGCCCTGAGGAAATGTAAACTACAAAAAGAACTTTTATTAACTTTTATCAGGATTTTCATTAGTAGTCATAGAAAAAAACAAGGCAAGCAAAGTTCTCAACAAAAACAAATTTCCACCTGAAATAATATGCCTTGTCATTGGCATATGGATAAAATAAGATAAATGACAATATGCTAGGACCCAGATGCATGTCTTAAGTGCTGAAATATGACTTAAAAGAGCTAAGAAGACTAAAAATATTGGAATTAAAAATAGCCCAGATATGTATGTATTGAAATGAAATATCAGGACAAGAGTCATATAACTCACTGGAAAGGAAGTCAGTAGACACTTATTTGTTTTATCAAATAAAGATGCTTGTGACTTATTATTGTTCTGTCTTAAGAGCAAAATAAATGTGAAAGGGAAAGGAGAAAAGGAAGGATATACGCATCTGAATGCAGAGTTCCAAAGAAGAGCAAGGAGAGACAAGAAAGCCTTCCTCAGTGATCAGTGCAAACAAACAGAGGAAAACAACAGAATGGGAAAGCCTAGAGATCTCTTCAAGAAAATTAGAGATACCAAGGGAACATTTCATGCAAAGATGGTTCAATAAAGGACAGAAACTGTACGGGCCTAACAGAAGTAGTACTCTTGCCTGGAAAATCCCATGGGCGGAGGAGCCCGGTAGGCTGCAGTCCATGGGATCGCTGAGTCAGACACGACTGAGTGACTTCACTTTCACTTTTCACTTTCATGCACTGGAGAAGGAAATGGCAACCCACTCCAATGTTCTTGCCTGGAGAATCCCAGGGATGGGGGAGCCTGGTGGGCTGCCGTCTATGGGGTCGCACAGAGTCAGACAAGACTGAAGCGACTTAGCAGCAGCAGCAGCAACAGAAGCAGAAGATATTAAGAAGAGGTGGCAAGAATACACAGAAGAACTGTACAAAAAAGATCTTCATGACCCAGATAAACACAATGGTGTGATCACTGACCTAGAGCCAGACATCCTGGAATGTGAAGTCAAATGGGTCTTAGGAAGCATCACTACCAAAAAAGCTAGTGGAGGTGATGGAATTCCAGTTGAGCTCTTTCAAATCCTGAAAGATGATGCTGTGAAAGTGCTGCACTCAATATGCCAGCAAATTTGGAAAACTCAGCAGTTGTCACATGGAAAAAGTCAGCTTTCATTCCAATCCCAAAGAAACACAATGCCAAACAATGCTCAAATTATCAGACAACTGCACTCATCTCACATGCTTGGAAAGAAATGCTCAAAATTCTCCAAACGAGGCTTCAACAGTATGTGAACTGAGAACTTCCAGATGTTCAAGCTGGATTTAGAAAAGGCAGAGGAACCAGAGATCAAATTGCCAACATCAAGTGGATCATGGAAAAGGCAAGAGAATTCCAGAAAAACGTCTACTTCTGCTTTATTGACTACAAAGCCTTTGTGTGGATCACAACAAACTGTGAAGTATTCTTAAATTGATGGGAATACCAAACCAACTGACCTGCCTCCTGAGGAATTTGTATGCAGGTCAAGAAGCAGCAGTTAGAACTGGACATGGAACAATATCCATGGACTGATTCCAAACAACTGGACTGGTTCCAAATTGGAAATGGAGTACATCAAGGCTGTATA
Source organism: Bos grunniens (assembly GCF_055505025.1). Taxonomy (NCBI): domain Eukaryota; kingdom Metazoa; phylum Chordata; class Mammalia; order Artiodactyla; family Bovidae; genus Bos; species Bos grunniens. Next base: position 108,306,607 of record NC_141170.1, on the reverse strand, counting down.
TTGTCACCCTGCTTATTTAACTTCTATGCAGAGTACATCCTGCGAAATGCTGGGCTGGATGAAGAATAAGCTGGAATCAAGATTTCTGGGAGAAATATCAATAACCTCAGATGTGCAGATGACACCACCCTTATGGCAGAAAGCGAAGAAGAACTAAAGAGCCTCTTGATGAAAGTGAAAGAGGAGAGTGAAAGAATTGGCTTAGAAATCAACATTCAGAAAACTAAGATCATGGCATCTGGTCCCATTACTTAATGGTAAATATATAGGGAAACAATGAAAATGATGACAAACTTTATTTTCTTGGGCTCCAAAATCACTGCAGATGGTGACTGCAGCCATGAATTTAAAAGACACTTTCTCCTTGGAAGAAAATTTGTTAACTAACCTAGACAGAATATTAAAAAGCAGAGACATAACTCTGCTAACAAAAGTTCATCTAGTAAAGGCTATGGTTTTTCCAGTAGTCATGTATGGATGTGAGAGTTGGACTTTAAAGAAAGCTGAGAACCAAAGAACTGATGCTTTTGAACTGTGGTGTCAGAGAAGACTCTTGAGAGTCCCTTGGACTCCAAGGAGATCCAACCAGTCCATCCTAAAGGAAATCAGTCCTCAATATTCAGTGGAAGGACTGATGCTGAAGCTGAAACTCAAATACTTCGACCACCTGATGTGAAGAAGTGACTCATTAGAAAAGACCCTGATGCTGGGAAAGATTGAAGGCAGGAGGAGAAGGGGACAACAGAGGATAAGACGGTTGGATGGCATCACTTACTTGATGGACATGAGTTTGAGTAAGCTCTGGGAGTCGGTGATGAACAGGGAGGACTGGTGTGCTGTGGTCCATGGGGTTGCAAAGAGTTGGACACAACTAAGAAACTGAACTGAACTGAATAGTAAAATAATGGGAAATTCATTGGAAACTTTGGAGAAAGTGGGGTTTGGAAAAGAATATGTAGAAGAAAGTGAATAAATTTAAGTTAGGTAAATTAAACATTTTAATTGGTTGAAAAAGTGTCAGAAAATATGCTGCATCTGATTTTTAAATTTGAAACAGCATGCTTAGTGACATACAATAATATTTACATATCTATGATTTCACTTTGAACATTCACTCATGCACTGGAGAAGGAAATGGTAACCCACTCCAGTGTTCTTGCCTGGAGAATCCCAGGGACGGGGGAGCCTAGTGGGCTGCCGTCTGTGGGGTCACACAGAGTCGGACACGACTGAAGCGACTTAGCAGCAGCAGCAGCATGATTTACTTATATTATAAATTTAGAGAATCTTTATATAATAGGAAATGATATCTGAAACTAGGTAGACTTAATCAGGTTATAAGTTTACTGCATGTAACTATTTTGATGATGTAAACATAATAGGAGAACAGACAGAGACTGGGAGCTAAAAAGGGAAAAAACAGTTGGAAGGAAATGGAGAAGTACTATTTTCTTAATTGTACAGAGTGGTAGATAAATAATGTCCAAAAGTGAATGGGAAGTAGAGGTCTAAATGTAATATTTTAAAAAGGTAACCAGTAGAAAGTATTAATTAAAATTAATAAATATTTCAGGTCATGGTAAGAGAGATTATTTTAACCAAACAAAATTCCACAGGTTTTTTAGTGAAAAGTTAATTAGAGTTAACTGAGTTGAAGAATCAAGAAATCAGTGTTCTGTTGGCAGAGTTAAATAAGCAGCTCTGAAATCACACTGATTGTAACCTTTGGAAGAGTACTTCTCTCCTTCGTGTGCTTTGTTCTTTACACAATAGGGATAATAGTAGTAGGTACATAGTAGGGCTATGGTGAGTACTAAATGATTGCTATTCAGTTGCTCAGTCCTGTTTGACTCCATGCGTAGCTCGGTCAGTAAAGCATCTGCCTGCAATGCGGGAGATGTGGGTTCAATTCCTGGGTTGGGAAGATCCCCTGAAAAAGGAAATGGCAACCCACTCCAGTATTCTTGCCTGGACAATGCCATAGACAGAGGAGCCTGGCGGGCTGCATTTAGTGGGATCAAGAGTCGGACATGACTTAACACTATATTTCTTTCTTTTAACATACTGTAGATTAGGACTTCAACATATGAATCTGGAGAGGGAGATACAATTCAATTCCTAAATTGGAACAGCCACATAATATACTATTTAGAGTTACAGATTGAACTGTCAGACAAACGAGAAACAGGAAAGGACAAAAGTGAGCTGAAGTTACGGCAATGGCCAAAAAGAAGACTACTTTCCTCACTGTGTCCACTGAGATGGTGTACAATTTAAACACTTAAAACATACTTATATCCCTTCAATAACCATAAAAAGGATAATATGAGAAACTGTTCATTTTAACCAACTAAAGATTAATGGTAATTATGAGACACAATCTGCAGATAAATACAATCTTAAGATTTTAGCAGCATTTTTTCAGTCATGGAGTGATTTACTTTGCAACTTGATCTGAAAATCTTGTTAAACTAAATCTTATATTACAACCTGTGGCATACCCAAAACTCATATTTTAAGGCCATAATTTATTTTTTGTTTTAAATTTTGACAAATAACTTTGAAATACAGCCACCAGGATTGAAGCATTGGCCTTTTCTACTTGTAAATTTGACTGAACAGTTTATTAGATAAGTTCAATTTATCTGTCAGACATGATATATATTTGTAACATAATTTTTAAATTGCAACATGGTATTTTTATCACTTATGTCAGTCAAAAGCATGTATTTGAAGGCAACTACAGTTTTCAAATGATTTTAGCAGAACTGGCTTTTTTCATCATCAAAGAGGCTTTCCTGACCTAAACTGTCTCCATAATCAAAATGGTCTCCCTCTATCTGTAAAGGAGGCTGAGCATGAAGAATTGATGCTTTTGAACTCTGGTGTTGGAGAAGACTCTTGAGAGTCTCTTGGACTGCAAGGAGATCAAACCAGTCAGTCCTGAAGGAAATCAGTCCTTCATTGGAAGGATTGATGCTGAAGCTGAAACTCCAATACTTTGGCCACCTGATGCAAAGAAGTGACTCATTTAAAAAGACCCTGATGCTGGGAAAGATTAAAGGCAGGAGGAGAAGGGAGTGACAGAGGGTGAGATGGTCAGATGGCATCACCAGCTTGATGGACATGAGTTTGAGCAAGCTCTGGGAGTTGGTGATGGACAGGGAAGTCCATGGGGTCACAAAGAGTCGGACATGACTGAGTGACTGAACTGACTATCCATCCATAGATATTTTCTTTCCCATTATCCTAATTTTATTTTTAATTTATTTTTAAATTTTATGTATCACTTATTATTTGAAATACCATTATGTATTGTACTTGTCATTTACTGTCTGCCACTGAATTGTAAATGCAGTGAGAGAAAATAATTAGTTTGTCACATTTCTGTTGGTATCCTTAGATCTCACAGCAGCATGTGGTATGAAAAAGGACATATTACTATAAAGCACAATAAATAACTATTTAATAGATAAGAGTCATGCAAAAGAAAAAATAAGGATAATTTTAACTAATTTTTCTATTAATATCCTTATTTTTGTTTCAAGTTTAAACAGATAAAAAAGATTACTTATAGGGCAATCTTGTAAGAAAAGATCTTTCTTTATATCTATTCAAATGTGAGTTATTCAGATTATTTCAATGAAAATTTTAAGTAAAGTGAAATGTTTTTGTATAAATATAAAACTTTGTTCTCCAACTCTAGTTTTAACTTATTTTTACAAATTTTTAACTGTTAAGAAAAACTACCTCTAAATTTCAAAACAAGCAAAAAAATCTGATTGGTATATCTTTACAATATCGTTTGGGGGGAAATGTAGGAGACTTAAGGGACCCAGGTTCTATCCCTGGGTGGGGAAGAACCCCTGGAGAATGGTAGGGCAACCCACTCCAGTCTTCTTACCTGGAGAGTCCCATGGACAGAGCAGCCTGGGGGGCTACAGTCCATAGGGTTGCAAAAGAGTCAGACAGAACTGAAGTGGCTTAACACACATACATGCATGAAAGAAAAAACCATCTAAGCATTGTGATGTATAATATTTAAATTTAAATATGAATCTTACCCAGAAAATCTTATTATAACATGCCTTTATTAAATACATAGCTTTTCAAATACTTTAAATTGATCTGAACATCTTTCTGAGTGTCTCCTTTGTTAATGAATGAAATAAAATTTTTGACACATTTTCAAATTTTATATTAGCATTAAGGTCATAATTTTACCTTTTTTTGAAAATTGTCCTATAATAAAATTAGGAATATATTACAGAATGTATATAATAGTTATATTAATTTTGAGAGAAATAATGAACACCTACACAGTTTAAGAATAAGAATATTACCAATAGCATGAAGACCTCTCATATGCTTCTAAATGATGTCCTCTCTCCATCTCAGAGGTATACACTCTCCTCTAAACTTTTATATATGTATTTTCCTGTAATTTCTGATACTTAATTTTTGGATGCCATAAGGTTTGTTCAGATAAACTCTAAAAATCACTTGGTATAAATATTTTTTTTCTTAAAAAAATACATCCTTAACAATGTAAGCAGGTCCTTTCACTATTTTGAGCTTCCCTGGTGGCTCACACAGTAAAGAATCTGCCTGCAATGTAGCAGACCTGGTTTGATCCCTGGGTTGGAAAGATCCCCTGGAGAAGGGAATGGCTACCCACTCAGAAAGTCAGACACAACTGAGCAACTAACACTTCACTATTGTAAGTTTCTCAAGCCACTTAAAAAAATGCAAAATACTAAAGAAGTCAAGATATGTAATGGAATTCAATGCTTCAGGAGAAGCCTGGACTAACACATACTTTAGTCAAAAGCAAGCTGAAAGAAGATACAACATGATGCAATTGTCAAGAATATAGATCATTTTAGTTGTGGTTTGTCCTTTAGTCACTCAGTCGTGTCTGACACTTTTGCAATGCCATTGACTATAACCTGCCAGGCTCCTCTGTCCATAAGATTTCCCAGGAAAGAATACTGAAGTGGGTTGCCATTTCCTACTCTGGTATGATTTTAGACTGTGTTTAAAAATATATCATCACCAGGGAAGGAAGTGACATTTATTTTGTGCTTCGTTGCTGTTGATATTTAGTCACTAAGTCCTGTCCCACTCTTTACGACCTTATGGACAGTAGCCTGCCAGGTTCCTCTGTCCATAGGATATTCCAGGCAAGATTACTGGAGTGGATTGCCATTTCCTCCTCCAGGGGATCTTCTGGTGCTATTAAGAAGATGAGAAATACAACTTAGAATACATATATATTTTATAATATGTTAAAAATATACACAAACACCCACCATTATCAAATATCATGAATTTTTATTCAGAAGTTTAAAAATAGCCTTGTTTTTACTTAGTACGCACCACGCACAAAATAACAATGCATTTGCTACCCACACAAAATAGTGCATTAGAGGCTAAAATAAACAGAACATTTTTAACATATAATTTATAATAAGCAACTATGTTTATAAAATATATAAAATGGCAGCTGAGCAAACCATAAAATTGACTGTAAACAAACTAAAGTATATTGCTTCTGTTGCAATGACATACAAACATTTTTCTAATTGCATATTGTATCTGTTGATAATAAAGAATTTCACTTATTATAATAACCTCCAGGTCTATCACAAATGATAGGACTTCTCTTTTTTATGGCTGTGTACTATATTTATTACAATGAAGCAATGGTGTGAAGTGATATGTGAATCACATTTTCTCACTCCATTCTTCTGTTGACAAACCCTTGCCTTTTTCATTAGTAATATATTCTGGGTTTAGGTGAATTATTAATCAAAATAAAGCACAAATAATTTAAATGTCTATTTTATCCATGTATGACTATGTGATTATATTCTGGCTAAGGAGATACAAACAGAAGTGGTTTTGCCAACTTCTAGAAAATATCTTTAAAGGGAAAGATTAAAGCCCTCTCCTCTCTTTCTACTTGGTGGACAGTACTCTAGCAGCCACACACATCAGGAGTTTAGCTATGGAATGGCCATTTATGGCAAAGTAATAAAATTAAAGGATATCGGGAGTCTGACTTCATGGAGAACTGATCACACTAGCTCTGAACTTACTACTTTTAGAATTTCAAAACTTGAGAAATGATTTATTTTGTTATACATGGTTATTTTGGTTTAATCTGTTACATGCAGTCAAAACTAATCTTAGCTAATATAAAACCCTTTTTAAAAAGGTTTTGAAACCTAGATTTTAACAGAGTGCATGTGATTGTTGAAGAATTAGTACTCTATGGCCAAGTAGGACTTTCTCAAAAATTAGATGGAAAGTATAATGTAAGAATATCTATCAATATATACTCCCTTACTAATAGGTTAAACAGTTGCCCTGGTTCCTTAGTTTACAAGGTTTCTTGAGATACTGGATTTCCAATACTAAAATTGGAATAGTCTTGTGCAACATGGAATATTTGGTATTGTCTATTTAGTCTACAGTGTACAAAGGAAGGAAGTAAATGAGTAATTCATTATATTTAGAAACAACAATTAATGTAAAACATTCATTCTTAGTTAAAAATGTCATTCTTCGGGTTATGGCATATTAGTTTATTTCTGACTTATATACTTACTAATAATAACTAGAAAAGGTAGAAAAATAAACAAACAAGCAAAAACAACTTTGTTGAAGACCTCAGAGAATGAGGAAGAACCCAATAACTTGTAAGGCAAGAGAAGAAAAAGAAGAAAATCCTGGAGAAGTGGGCCAAATGGGGCCTCTTGCCTGTGGGAGGCATTTACAGGGAGTTCAGGAATGACCCACACTTCTATAGACATTTGCTAGAGATAAGGAAATGAAGACCTCGCCAACTATATGTTACATGAAAAAATAATCTGGTCCCAATCTTCCATCATTCGAAAAATCATCTCCTATTGGACTCAGATATAAATGAAAAGGAAAAACTCTAAAGTCTCTCAAAGATAATAATGTAGTTCAGTTCAGTTCAGTTGCTCAATCTTGTCCAACTCTTTGCGACCCCATGACTGCAGCATGCCAGGCATCCCTGTCCATCACCAACTCTTGGAGTCCACCCAAACCCATGTCAAACATCTCATCCTCTGTCATCCGCTTCTCCTCCTGCCCTCAATCTTTTCCAGCATCAGGGTCTTTTCAAATGAGTCAGCTCTTCACATCAGGTGGCCAGTATTGGAGTTTCAGCTTCAGCATCAGTCCTTCCAATGAATACTGAGGTCCAATTTCCTTTAGGATGGACTGATTGGATCTCCTTGCAGTCCAAGGGACTCTCTTTCTCCAGCACTACAGTTCAAAAGCATCAATTCTTCTGTGCTCAGCTTTCTTTATAGTCCAACTCTCACATCCATACATGACCACTGGAGAAACCATAGCCTTGAATAGATGGACCTTTGTTGACAAAGTAATGTCTCTGCTTTTTAATATGCTATCTGGGTTGGTCACAGCTTTCCTCCCAAGGAGTAAGTGTCTTTTAATTTCATGGCTACAATCACCATCTGCAGTGATTTTGGAGCCCCCAAAATAAAGTCAGCCACTATTTCCACTGTTTTCCCTTGTATTTGCCATGAAGTGATGGGACTGGATGCCATGATCTTTGTTTCTGAATGTTGAGCTTTAAGCCAACTTTCACTCTCTTTCACTTTCATCAAGAGGCTCTTTAGTTCTTCTTCAGTTCTTCCATAAGGGGGTGTCATCTGCATATCTGAGGTTACTGATATTTCTCCTGGCAATCTTCATTCCAGCTTGTGCTTCCTCCAGCCCGGAGTTTCTCATGATGTACTCTGCATATAAGTTAAATAAGCAGGGTGACAATATACAACCTTGACGTACTCCTTTTCCTATTTGGAACCAGTCTGTTGTTCCATGTCTGGTTCTAAATGTTGCTTCCTGACCTTCATACAGGCTTCTCAAGAGGCAGGTCAGGTGGTATGGTATTCCCACTTTTTCAGAATTTTCCACAGTTTATTGTGATCCACACAGTTAAAGGCTTTGGCATAGTCAATAAAGCAGAAATAGATGTTTTTCTGGAACCCTCTTGCTTTTTTTGATGATCCAGTGGATGTTGGCAATTTGATCTCTGGTTCCTCTGTCTTTTCTAAAACGAGCTTGAACATCTGGAAGTTCACGGTTCACGTATTGCTGAAGCCTGGCTTGGAGAATTGTAAGCATTACTTTACTAGCGTGCAGATGAGTGTAATGGCGTGGTAGTTTGAGCATTCTTTGGCATTGCCTTTCTTTGGGATTGGAATGAAAACTGACATTTTCCAGTCCTGTGGCCACTGCTGAGTTTTCCAAATTTGCTGGCATATTGAGTGCAGCACTTTCACAGCATCCTCTTTCAGGATTTGAAATAGCTCACCTGGAATTCCATCACCTCCACTAGCTTTGTTCGTAGTGATGCTTCCTAAGGCCCACTTGACTTCACATTCCAGGATGTCTGGCTCTAGGTCAGTGATCACACCATCGTGATTATCTGGGTCATGAAGATCTTTTTTGTACAGTTCTTCTGTGTATTCTTGCCACCTCTTCTTAATATCTTCTGCCTGTTAGATCTCTACCATTTCTGTCCTTTATTGAACCCATATTTGCATGAAATGTTCCCTAGGATCTCTAATTTTCTTGAAGAGATCTCTAGTCTTTCCCATTCATTGTTTTCCTCTATTTCTTTGCATTGATTGCTGAGGAACGCTTTCTTATCTGTCCTTGCTATTCTTTGGAACTCTGCATTCAAATGGGTATAGCATTCCTTTTCTCCTTTGCTTTTGGCTTCTCTTCTTTTCACAGCTATTTGTAAGGCCTCCTGAGACAGCCATTTTGCTTTTTTGCATTTCTTTTTCTTGGGGATGGTCTTGATCACTGTCTCCTGTATACGGAGACAGGGATCCATAGTTCATCAGGCACTGTGTCTATGAGATCTAGTCCCTTAAATCTATTTCTCACTTCCACTGTATAATCATAAGGGATTTGATTTAGGTCATACATGTATGGTCTAGTGGTTTTCCCCACTTTCTTCAATTTAAGTCTGAATTTGAGAATAAGGAGTTCATGATCTGAGCCACAGTCAGCTCCCAGTCCTGTTTTATGACTGTATAGAGCTTCTCCATCTTTGGCTTCAAAGAATACAATCAATCTGATTTCAGTGTTGACCATCTGGTGATGCCCATGTGTAGAGTTTTCTCTTGTGTTGTTGGAACAGGGTGTTTGCTGTGACCAGTGCATTCTCTTGGCAGAACTCTATTAGCCTTTTCCTGCTTCATTCTGTATTCCAAGGCCAAATTTGCCTGTTACTCCAGGTGTTACTTGACTTCCTACTTTTGCATTCCAGTCCCCTATAACGAAAAGGACATCTTTTTGGGGTGTTAGTTCTAAAAGGTCTTCTAGGTCTTCATAGAACTGTTCAACTTCAGCTTTTTCAGCGTTACTGGTCGGGGCATAGTCTTGGATTACCATGATATTGAATGGTTTGCCTTGGAAACGAGCAGAGATCCTTCTGTCGTTATGTTATAATGTAGACCTTTAGTTAAATAGGCATGTCTTTATCAAAACACAGGAAATAATCACTACAAACGTAAAGACTCCTATGTTTGATTTATTCAAAGATATCATTAGTAGGGTAAAAATGCAAACTGTGGCTGGGAGAAAATATTTTCATTACATAAAACTGACAAAAATACTTTTCCACTAAAAACAAAACAAAAAGTTAACAACAACAACAAAAAAGGTGATAAAGGTCAAACCACATGAGTTGACATGTCACAAGTAAAGATATCTTAATGAATGTTAAACATTTAAAAAGATGTTCAAACCATTATCAATGAATTTCAAGTAAAGGCCACAGTGAAATATCATAACCCACCAACAAAATTTCTAAAATGAAAGAAAGTATTAACACCAAGTTAGCAAGGACAGTGAGCAATTGAAGGGGAATTGGGTAAAATCACACTGAGACATTTCTTGTATGTTACAGATTATAATACTAAGAAATGGTGATTACTCTTTTTTAATTTATTTACTTTTTAATTGAAGGATAATTTCTTTACAGAATTTTGTTGTTTTGTCAAACCTCAACATGAATCAGCCATAGGTATACATATATCCCCTCCCTTTTGAACCTCCCTCTCCTCTCCCTCCCCATCCCACCCCTCTAGGTTAATACAGAGCCCCCCGTTTGAGTTTCCTGAGCCATACTGCAAATTCCAGTTGGCTGTCTATTTTACATATGGTAATAGAAGTTTCCATGTTACTCTCTCCATGCATCTCACCCTCTCCTCCCCTCTCCGCATGTCCATAAGTCTATTCTCTATGTCTGTTTCTCCATTATTGCCCTGCAAATAAAGTTTTAAAGGACATAGGACAAATATGGATAGGCATATTTGTCTGCAATATTTCCTTCAGAACACTACTGTTTTTATTTTTTTATGTTGCTTTAAAAAATTTAATCCAGATATCTCAATTTTTTTAATTTTTTAAACATTGCCAAAATGTTATCAATATCTTTCCAGTATGTTAAAATTAAAATATATATATATATTTTAGTCACATATATAATTCCACATTTATCCAATGGGAGCTTGCTTTACCTAGATAGTTAAATACTTGTTTGAATTGAAATTTGGCAATTTATAGAATGCATCAAAGTGTTATTATGATACTTGAAATCACAAAATTGTAACTATTTTTACTGGAATTTTTTGATAAAAATTCCTTATACTCAAAAGGGCAACAGGTGACCTTTCCTGATTTACTATTTTTGAGAGGCTTTGTTAATGTAGTCAAAATTATGTTTGCCATTCATTAAGATAAAAAGCCAATTTGTAAATAGTCTCATGAAAAATGTTTTCTTTCACTTAATCATTTATAATTAATGCCTGTCTCCAAATATACTCTGTGTAATTCTACTTGCTTATCTTAGAAATGACTACACATGCTCATAACATTTAATAAATTGCTGAAAGTCCCTTGTGATTGAAATTGTATCCACTGAAATATGCCAAAATTTTTATATTTGGGTATCTCCTAAAAAACAACAGTTTATTGTGACCTATTGTTGGTGTCTTTGTTTGAGAAATTTGTGGGTTGTTACTAACACCTCCCATGCATTTTTAAAGGTCATGCAGATGTCTTTTGGGTCATTTGTTGTTCAGTCATTCAGTCATGTCCGACTCTTTGCAACCTCATGGACTCCAGGGTTCCCTGTCCTTCACCATCTCCTGGAGCTTGCCCAAACTCATGTCCATTGAATCAGTGATCCCATCCAACCATCTCATCCTCTGTCATCCCCTTCTCCTCCTGCCTTCAATCTTTCCCAACATCAGGCTCTTTTCTCTTGAGTTGGCTCTTTGTATCAGGTGGCCAAAGTATTGAAGCTTCAGCTTCAGCATCACTCATTTCAATAAATATTCAGGGTTAATTTCCTTTAGCATTGACTGATTTGATCTCCTTGCAGTCCAAGGGACTCTGAAGAGTCTCTTCCAACACCACAGTTCAAAAGCATCAATTCTTCAGTGCTCAACCTTCTTTATGTTACAACTCTCACATCCATACATGACTACTGGCAAAACCAAAGCTTTGACTGTACAGACCTTTGTTGGCAAAGTAATGTCTCTGCTTTTTAATATGGTGTCTAGGTTTGTCATAGCTTTTCTTCCAAGAAGCAAGCATCTTTAAATGTCAGATAATTGGGAGCATTACTTGGTAATAAACAAAACTGAAGAAACAATTCAAAATAGAGTTTTTACAATCCTATCTCCTTTCTGAAAATAGAAAAAATATTTCACTGTTTTCCAAGAAAACACAAGTGTGATTAAAATAGGGATATTTTTACCAACACCTTGCCATCCATATTGGTCCTAAGCTCCACAATTCTTCAAATCTTTTAATTAAAATAATGGTATTTTTGTGCATCTATCCTTATCTGGTCCTTTCAAGCTAGTTGTGTAACTCATACATTTTAATTATTCCACAAATGTTTTCATTTAATATGTTTGTTATCATTTGTGGATCTTTATTTGGTTGCTTGTCAGGTATCTAAACTAAAACAACTTACAGAAAAAAAAAATAATAATAATAAAACACCTTAGAAAGTTCAGCCTTTTGCATGGAGTTTTTCATCTTTCATAGTTGTTGTGTAGTATTCTGTTGGATGTGCCTGCTGCAATTTTTGGATCAGTTCTAATGAGGTGGATGAACCTAGAGCCTACTATACAAAACGAAGTAAGTCAGAAAGAGAAAGATAAATACTGTGTACCCACTGCAATTTTTAATCCATTCTCCTAGTGGTAGAATTGGAGGAGGCTCACCATGTTTGGGGATGCCGATCAGAGGAGGAAGTGCTGCCTTGGTGGCTTTGTTATCTATGAATGGATATCATGCTATTGTCAGAGTGTGAAAAAAATGGGTGACAGAACTGGAATAATAATAATTTGAAAAAACAAACAAAACTCAAAGGGAATTGCAAGTTGAGTAATTTCTGGCATCAGTGTTTTCAGAACCCCATATTGGAAAATCCTATAATGCAGCTAGCTAACAAGGGAGCTTTATTATTTGTAAGCCATAGCCCCAGCATCCTCAAGTACAACATAGTAGAGTGGGTTTCAAGTTGAGACAGGAGTATTTAATATCCAGTAAGGATGTCAGTGGCCTGCTTCTCATCATTGTTGGGAAGAGATAATATTTGGGGTTATGGGGTTGAATAAGCTTGCTTCCCCATGTCTCAGGGTGAATGTAAGCTACTTCAGTGTCTCTCCTAATATCTTGTCAGTACAACCTCTCTGGAGAACAGAATGCCATTTTTCTACCTCCTTTTATTCTTCCTTTATGAATAGGATATGAAAAACAGTATCAAATTGTGCTTCTTTATTTTCTTGAACCCCAAAACTTATATTACAACACTTCCCAGTAAGTCAGAGGACCTTGTTTGGAAGTCAGGCTTGTTTTTCGTGATGAAAACAAATGTCATCTCTGCCTTAGGCTCGGTGTTAAAAAAGGAAGAATGGTTAGACCGATGTTCTATTTAAATTGCCGAGTTTCTTGTGCCTTGTTTAATCAATGACTTCTGGATTAGAAATATTGGGAGTATACTTTGGAAGAAATTTTATCTTTGATCTTTTGTACTAGGACTTCAGACATACAAATATCCAATCCCTTGTCTCTTATTTATTGAAATATGCAGTTCCCTTGAAATCATCCATTCTTGTCTTTTCAATATGTTTATGCATGCACACATACACATATTAAAATATTAATGTGTTTTAGTAGACAGGGGAAGTAGACATTTTGATTCAGATCAGCATCTTGATACATTTACTCTTTTCCCTAACTTGAAGCCATAAATTGTAGTTACAAAGTATTTTCCACATCAACAGCTATGTGAATAGATTTTAACAATAAGAGCCCAAGGATAGGAGAACACAATGCGATTTGAATTATGGTATATTTTAGATATGTTGGGTAAGCAAGGTTCTTGATAGGAGTAAAAGCTTAAATTGAGAGGTTATAAATTAAACAAAAGCAAACATCTTAGAAGAAAATAAACATGTTTTCAGGTATATTTATAACTGCCTAGAGTTTCTAATGCTTTGGGCTGATTTTTAGGCAATAAATTCACAAAACTACAAATCATAAAGGAGATTATTTTATATTATATACATAATGGCAGAGGACATAAAAAGCACCAAAAAAAGATTAATTATTTTCTTCATTGAAAGAAAGCCTTGATAATTTAGGCTTAGGATAACATTAAACCAGTTCAGTTCAGTTGCTCAGTTGTGTTCGACCCCACGGACTGAAGCATACCAGGCTTCCCTGTCCATCGCCAACACCCAGAGCTTACTTAAACTCACATCTATTGAGTCAATGATGCTATCCAACCATCTCATCCTCTGTCATCCCCTTCTCTTCCCACATTTGATCTTTTCTAGCATCAGTGCCTTTCCCAAGAAGTCAGTTCTTCACATCAGGTGGCCAAAGTACTGGAGTTTCAGCTTCAGCATCAGTCCTTCCAATGAATATTCAGGACTGATTTCCTTTAGGATGGATTGGTTGGCTCTCCTTGCAGTCCAAGGGATTCTCAAGAGTCTTCTCCAACACAACAGTTCAAAAGCGTCAATTCTTCAGCACTCAGCTTTTTTTATATTCCAACTCTCACATCCATACATGACTACTGGAAAAACCATACCTTTGACTAGATGTACCTTTGTTGACAAAGCAATGTCTCTGCTTTTTAACATGCTGTGTAGATTGTCATAACTTTCCTTCCAAGGAGCAAATGTCTTTTAATTTCATGGCTACAATCACCATCTGCAGTGATTTTGGAACCCCCCAAAATAAAGTCTGTCACTGTTTCTATTGTTTCCCCATCCATTTGTAATGAACTGTTGGGACCAAATACCATGGTCTTAGTTTTCTGAAAGTTGAGTTTTAAGCCAACTTTTTCACTCTCCTCTTTCACTTTCATCAAGAGGCTCTTTAGTTCTTCTTCACTTTCTTCCATGAGGGTGGTGCCATCTGTATATCTGAGGTTATTGATATTTTTCCTGGAAATCTTGATTCCAGCTTGTGCTTCATCCAGCCTCACATTTTGCATGATTACTCTGCATATAAGTTAAATAAACAGGATGACAATATACAGCCTTGAGGTACTCTTTTTCCGATTTGGAACCAGTCTGTAGTCTCATGTCTAGTGTGAACTGTTGCTTCTTGACCTGCAACATTAATTCAGTTGTTCCCAATTATTTTGAACCAGAATAACCTGAAGGCCTGTTTACACACACATTTTGGGGCACCTATCCCTGGTTTCCCATTCCATTCTGAGCTCGGGGATGTCACTGCAATTGCATTTCTGAAAAACTCCCTGGTAATACTGATGCTGCTATCTGAGGACTCCATGTGGAAAATGACTGCAGTAAAATAATCTTGCAGAATATAACATATATATATCATGCAGAAAGATAAACATTACTCAATAATAGAATACATACTTAAAACTATATACAAAAAGACTTTATATACTTTGGAAAATGTTCAGTTCAGTTCAGTCGCTCAGTCGTGTCCGACTCTTTGCAACCCCATGAATCACAGCACACCAGGCCTCCCTGTCCATCACCAACTCCCGGAGTTCACTCAGGCTCACGTCCATCGGGTCAGCGATGCCATCCAGCCATCTCATCCTCCGTCGTCCCCTTCTCCTCCTGCCCCCAATCCCTCCCAGCATCAGAGTTTTTTCCAATGAGTCAACTCTTTGCATGAGGTGGCCAAAGTACTAGTGTTTCAGCTTTAGCATCATTCCTTCCAAAGAAAGCCCAGGGCTGATCTCCTTCAGAATGGACTGGTTGGATCTCCTTGCAGTCCAAGGGACTCTTAAGAGTCTTCTCCAACATCACAGTTCAAAAGCATCAATTCTTTGGTGCCTCAGCTTTCTTCACAGTCCAACTCTCACATCTATCCATGACCACTGGAAAAACCATAGCCTTGACTAGACAGACCTTAATTGGCAAAGTAATGTCTCTGCTTTTGAATATGCTATCTAGGTTGGTCATAACTTTCCTTCCAAGGAGTAAGCGTCTTTTAATTTCATGGCTGCAATCACCATCTGCAGTGATTTTGGAGCCCCCAAAAATAAAGTGTGACACTGTTTCCACTGTTTCCCCATCTATTTCCCATGAAGTGATGGGACTGGATGCCATGATCTTCATTTTCTCAATGTTGAGTTTTAAGCCAACTTTTTCACTCTCCTCTTTCACCTTAATCAAGAGGCTTTTGAGTTCCTCTTCACTTTCTGCCATAAGGGTGGTGTCATCTGCATATCTGAGGTTATTGATATTTCTCTCAGCAATCTTGATTCTAGTCTGTGCTTCTTCCAGCCCAGCATTTCTCATGATGTACTCTGCATAGAAGTTAAACAAGCAGGGTGACAATATACAGCCTTGACATACTCCTTTTCCTATTTGGAACCAGTCTGTTGTTCCATGTCCAGTTCTAACTGTTGCTTCCTGACCTGCATACAGATTTCTCAAGAGGCAGGTCCGGTGGTCTGGCATTCCCATCTCTTGAAGAATTTTCCACAGTTTATTTTGATCCACAGAGTCAAAGGCTTTGGCATAGTCAATAAAGCAGAAATAGATGTTTCTCTGGAACTCTATTGCTTTTTCGATGATCCAGAGGATGTTTGCAATTTGGTCTCTGGTTCCTCTGCCTTTTCTAAAAGCAGCTTGAGTATCAGGAAGTTCACAGTTCACATATTGCTGAAGCCTGGCTTGGAGAATTTTGAGCATTATTTTACTAGCGTGTGAGATGAATGCAATTGTGCAGTAGTTTGAGCA
The DNA here is from genome assembly GCF_055505025.1 of Bos grunniens. Taxonomy (NCBI): domain Eukaryota; kingdom Metazoa; phylum Chordata; class Mammalia; order Artiodactyla; family Bovidae; genus Bos; species Bos grunniens. The sequence goes on along the minus strand of NC_141170.1, from coordinate 108,290,273 downwards.
TTCTTTGGCATTGCCTTTCTTTGGGATTTGAATGAAAACTGACCTTTTCCCGTCCTGTGGCCACTGCTGAGTTTTCCAAGTTTGCTGGCATATTGAGTGCAGCACTTTCACAGCATCATCTTTCAGGATTTGAAACAGCTCAACTGGAATTCCATCACCTCCACTTGCTTTGTTCGTAGTGACGCTTTCTAAGGCCCACTTGACTTCACATTCCAGGATGTCTGGCTCTAGGTGAGTGATCACACCATCGTGATTATCTGGGTCATGAAGATCTTCTTTGTACAGTTCTGCTGTGTATTCTTGCCACCACTTAATATCTTCTGCTTCTGTTAGGTCCATACCATTTCTGTCCTTTATCGAGCCCATCTTTGCATGAAATGTTCCCTTGGTATCTCTAATTTTCTTGAAGAGATCTCTAGTCTTTCCAATTCTGTTGTTTTCCTCTATTTCTTTGCAATGATCACTGAGGAAGGCTTTCTTAGCTCTCCTTGCTATTCTTTGGAATGGTGCATTCAGATACTTATATCTTTCCTTTTTTCCTTTGCTTTTTGCTTCTCTTCTGTTCACAGCTATTTGTAAGGCCTCCCCAGACAGCCATTTTGCTTTTTGCATTTCTTTTCCGTGGGGATGGTCTTGATCCCTGTCTCCTGTACAGTGTCACGAACATCAGTCCATAGTTCATCAGGCACTCTATCTATCAGATCTAGTCCCTTAAATCTATTTCTCACTTCCACTGTGTAATCATATGGGATTTGATTTAGGTCATTAGATATCATCTAATTAGTTTAATATTACCTCATCTAAGTATATACCTATGTGCCTATCCTCTAACTCTTTGAATCTATCATCTCAGCATCATTCCCTCATGACCTTTTATTTTTTTATTTTTTTTTATTTTTTTTAACGACGTGAAGAACAGCTCACTCTTCCAACCCAACCGCCACCACCGCGTCCCACAGGAAACATCCACAAAATGACCGACGCCTTCGCTCGCTGCTCTGTCTCCCGTCAGCCCCTCATGACCTTTTAAAATTTCAGCCTCTGAGGGAGATGCAATGATCAGTGAGTAGACTGAAAAAATGAAAATAACACAATTTAAATATATACAATATACCGAATAAAAAAGTAAAAGGTAATTATTTTATTTATGTACAATCATTTTTTTCTTTTTTTTTTTTCTGTGCTTGAAATCATTATATGTAAGATCTATGCATATGCTACTTTTGAGAGTCTGTAAAGGAGGAAAGATTCAGGAAGTACATGCAGAATGCAAATATGCATGGTTACAGAATGTAACAATGAAAAGAGTGAACATTAATTCAAAGTGGTCTGCTTTTAATTGTTTTATAAATAGAAGTAAAAGGTGTTTTTTTTTTTATTTTAAAATCATTTTGGATATTATGTTTTATGTTAAAAAATATCTGTCATCAAAAAATACCCATCATCACTTATGAATGCTGAGAGAGAAAAGCTTTAATACCTATTGTGGAACAAATCGGGTCAATTCATAACTGTGCTCAAGGGCTGATTTTTGTCTATACTAGTTGGGGTTTGGGTAGTTGATTACCAAATGACCAGAGAAGGGACGAACTCTGAAAGCAAAGCTTTTTGTTATGAGGAAGAAGGACAGAAGTAAAGCTGAGGGAAGAGAAACTGGAAAATAAAAGATAACTTGTGACCAGGTGGCATTAGGCAGAAAACAGTATTATCTAGTACTAAGTATCACTTGAGAAATTAACAGACTCATCCATTCTTCTTCCAAAGAAAGAATCGGAAGAAATTAATAGAGATTGTCATTCCTTTTAATGAAGAATGTCATCACTATCACTTGTAAAGCTCTTTTGTGCCCCTGTCAACTTAGTATTCAGTGGTAGAAATACTGGGAAATGTCAGAGAGAGGCTCATTAATATAGCCCATAGAACCAGGGCATAGCAACCCCTATCCATGCTTCTCATCATCCCAAAACCTGACCTCTAACTAGAAGTGGAACAAGGTGATAGTAATTAGTTTTTAATTGAGACCATATTATAAACAAAAAATGAAACTTTGTTAAGGGAAAAGGAGAAACAGAAGTGCTAAAGAATAAGGGGTCTTCTTGTGGAAGAGGTTCAGTTTTCCCAAAGGAGAGCAGTAAGAATAATAGTTTAAGAGCTGAAGGAAATGTTACTGGAGAGGCAGGAAAGTGCAGTCGGGAACAGAAGGAGGAAATGCCCACCAGAGATTTCTTCAGTGTGAAAATCTAGGCATTTAAAAATGAATTAGTTCATGTTTACATGTAAGTGAAATTTCTGGATACCTAGTATTAAATGGTCCTTTCTGTTTGAGAATTAGTTTCTTTTCTTTAAAAAAGAGTCTTGCACATTTAATCCTGAGGAGGCCAAGGGCAGGGGTGGGAAGCTAGACAAGTGAAGGGGAAGCAATATAAAGCAATATAATAATATAAATATATAATATAATATAAATATAGACTATAAATTCTCCCTGCTCCAGGGACCCAGGAAGGAGGTCTGTGCCACTGTTACCATCACAGATCATGATAACTAAAATCGAGAAGATTAAGAAAGAGCCACTGTGATCTGTAGTCTTAAGGGAATGCTCTCTGAGGAAAAACATTCATAGGAAAGAGTGAAAGAAAGTCTTCTGATTATCCCAAAAATGTATTCAGGGGTTCCCCTGGGGAGGGCCTCAGGAAACTCTTGGGAGAAGCAAATGGAGCTTTGCAAGATGCACGTGTGAGTGTGCATGTGTCTGCATTCCTTTCTGGACCTGTGACACACCTTTTCAGGGATATCAGCCTAACTGGGGAAATATGGAAAAAGAAGTTAGGGCACTGTGATACAAAAAAGAAAAAAAAATTTAACTTTATTAGAATAAAAAAGAAATGGGCAACATTCTGCTTCTATTGTTGAAAGCATTGCTAAATTTGCAAAAAAACAAAATTAGCTAAAAATCCAAGACCTGAATCATGAGCAATAAGCAGACATAAAACTAGAATTACAGCTTTATAGGATAGAAAACCGAGTCTAGGGCCAGAGGCAATGTGTAGGAGCCAGTCTTCAGATGCTTACATTAACTAGCACCCAGGTAGCATACTAAAATGCTCCCCACCCGTGCACATTCACTTCCAGTCAAAAATAAACCTAAAATGCTTTTAGAATAACTTTAGTTTGTTAGCATTGCCACCAATTGGGTACAATCAAATATGTAGTACCACTGTAAATATATATATATATATATATATATACCATTTAAGAATATGCTTTATAAATGAGTTTCAGCAAAACTATAGATATAGATCTTTAAAGACTTTATATTTTGGAATTATATAAAGAATGAATGAAAGCTAAATCCAATCACTTAAATATAGAATTAAAATAAGCAAGCAAAAGGTTAATTGTCAATTGGAAGACAAAAGTGAAGAAATAAAGCAGAATAGAGGGCAGAAAGGCAGTGTGATGGAAAATGATGAGAGCCTAGCAGTTTGGAGGATAAGCAGGGAGATGGGACCTTGAATTTGAAGGAGCACATGGTGAGCTTCAAAGTCATCACTAATGTTCAGCTTTTATACTGGAGGGCTCACAAAGGTTCATGATATTAGTATTATCACACAATATTCAATCAGTAACAGCACCATATTCCCTCTCTCTCTCGTTTGCTCTCTAATAATTATAACAAACCAAGACAGCAAAGAAATGCTTTTTTAAGGAATCTTAAGATTTTCACTGTTAAATGTATATATTCTTACATATATTCTTAGAATATATGTATAAGACAAAGGAGGGGAAATGACTATAAAATATTAAAAGTAAGCCCAAAATTTAATGCTGCAGAGGGTGGCTTAAGTTTCTTGATTTTTGCATTGATTTATTTCTTGAGAATTTACTGAATACCAACAGTAGCCAGTGTTCTAATTACTAGGTAGACAAAAGTAAAAGAGACAAGTTCCTAGAACATTACCTTCTAGGTTAAAAAAGAGAAATTTTAAATGATGACTAAATGCATAATAAGCTATAAGAGATTGTGTTATGGAGAATAAATAATTATAAAATGAATTGGGTATGAGGAGGATATAGTCTGTTCAGGCTGCCATAACATAATACTAAATACTGAGAGCTTAAATAATAGAAATCTATTTCCCGCAGTTAAGAATTAGGTTGAAAGACCACTATGAAGGGGTCAGCAAAGTAGCTTTTACTCTGAGGCCTTTTCTCAATGCTTATAGGCAGTCATCACCGCTGTGCGCTCGTGCGGCATCTTTTTTGAGCACACGCTCAAAGGTGTGTGAGGGATGGTGTGGGGAATCCTCTCAGGTGTCTCTCCCTACGAACTCACCTATTTCACCATAGAAGTCCCACCGCCATGACCGCATCTAAACCTAATTATCTCACAAAGACCTTATTTTTAAGTATTATCACATTGTTGGGAGGGGTTTAGCACCTCAACATATAAGTTCAGAGAAGATACAAACATTCCATTCATAATAGAGAGGGACATCAACAATGTTACTTTATGAAAAATGAGTTCTCTGGCTCTTTCAGAATACAATCAGATGTAAAATAATATATTTTATATATTATTTCTCAACTAAATTCCATCATAGGAAAAAAAAATTATTTTAACATCTTAAGAATAAATATTTCCATATTTATTTATCTATTATATTCAGAATCCTTGGTAGGCCGGATGACAGTATCTTCCATAAATTGATGTTTTGGTTCAGTTGCTAAGTTTTATCTGACTCTTTGTGACCCAATGGACTGCAGCACGCCAGGCTTCCCTCTCCTTCACTATCTCCCGGAGTTTGCTCAAACTCATGTCCATTGAGTCAGTGATGCCATCCAACCATCTCATTCTCTATTGCCCTCTTCTCCTCCTGCCCTCAATCTTTCCTAGCATCAGGGTCTTTTCCAGTAAGTTGGCTCTTCGCATCTGGTGGCCAAAGTATTAGAGCTTCAGCTTCAGCATCAGTCCTTTCAATAAATATTCAGGGTTAATGTCCTTTAGGATTGACTGGTTTGCTTTCCTTGATCCAAGGGATTCTCAAGACTCTTCCCCAGCACCACAGTTCAAAAGCATCAATATTTCAGTGCTTAGCCTTCTTTATGGCCCAACACTCACATCTGTACATGACTACTGAAAAACCATTGCTTTGACTATATGGACCTTAGTCAGCAAAGTGACATCTCTGCTCTTTAACAAACTGTCTAGGTTGGTCATGAGTGAGTGAAGAGTGAAGTCACTCAGTCGTGTCCAACTCTTTGCAACCCCATGGACTGCAGCTGACCAGGATTCTCCATCCATGGGATTTTCCAGGCAAGAGTACTGGAGTGGGTTGCCATTTCCTTCTCCAAGGTTGGTCATGGATTTTCTCAAAAGGAGCAAGAATCTTTTAATTTCATGGCTGTAATCACCATCTTCAGGGATTTTGGAGCCCAGGAAAATAAAATCTGCTACTGTTTCCTTTGTTTCCTCATTTATTTGCCATGAAGTGATAGAACTGGAGGCCATGATCTTTGTTTTTTGAATGTTGAGCTTTAAGCCAGTTTTTCTCACTCTCCTCTTCCACTTTTATCAAGTGGCTCTTTACTTTCTGCCATAAAATTGGTGTCATCTGCATATCTAAGGTTGAGGTTGCATCTTCCATAAATGATTCATCATAAAAATATATGTATAAATATATAGATATATAATGTATTGATATGTATAAATATATACACTCTTTCATTTTTCTTTATGCTTTCATTTTAAAGTGAGGAAGTAAAGAGTTCAGTTAAACTTAATATGAATGTATATCTTTTACTTCATCATGCTTGTACTTCCTATGAAGCTGTCATGACATCTAAGATCTGTGTGTGTGTAACACTAAGAATTACACAGAAATCAGTGATAAAATAATAAAATCAAATTGCAATGGATGTTGCTTATTTAAACAGTTTGGTAATATTTATCATAAATGCTATTTATAGCATAGGAATGTTTTTTCAGTTAATGACTCTGAAATGAGAGCAATATTTGGCTAAGATGATGTCACTTGCATGGTTGTATTAGATTTTGGATTTCTTTTAACTTCAAATTTCAAATATGATGTTCAAGTACCTTGTAGTCCAGGAAGTAGCAAGGAAGGGCCAAATAGTTTCCTATTGCAGAAAGTGGCTCAATCCTCTAAAAAAATAGAAAGTACATGCCCATAATCTTAGATCAGGAAAATAAGACAAAGAACAAGACACTGAAAAGGCAGATGAAAGTAACTTGTCAGCATACTGGAAGCCAAGAATGGATTCATTTTCACCTTCCTGGATATCACCAGCAGGATTAATTCTGATTTTTCTCTCTGGCAAGAAGATTATTTAGTTTAGAGAATCCTATGTTTATAATGGAAAAAGAGCAGGGAAGAGGAGACAATTCTTTCAGAAAAGGTTTTCACAATTTTTAAATTTTATGTGCTATTGAAGCATGGTTAATCCCTAAGAGAGCACTTATTTTTGTGGCATTATAAAAAAATCAATTAGATAAGTACATTATTATAATAATAGACCTCACTAGAACTCACTGCACAATTGGTATGTGCCAGACACACATATTTTAAATGCATCTGCATTTAAGTTTATTTTTTAAATTATTTAATTATTATTTTTTATTTTTTTACTTTACAGTATTGTATTGGATTTGCCATACATCAACATGCATCTGCCACGGGTGTACACGAGTTCCCCATCCTGAACCCTCTTCCCACCTCCCTCCCCATACCATCCCTCTGGGTCATCCCAGTGCACCAGCCCCAAGCATCCTGTATCCTGCATCAAACCTGGACTGGCGACTCATTTCTTATATGATATTATACATGTTTCAATGCCATTATCCCAAATCATCCCAGCCTCTCCCTCTCCCACAGAGTCCGAAAGACTGTTCTATACATCTGTGTCTCTTTTGCTGTCTCACATACAGGGTTATCGTTACCATCTTTCTAAATTCCATATATATGCATTAGTATACTGTATTGGTGTTTTTCCTTCTGGCTTACTTCACTCTGTATAATAGGCTCCAGTTTCATCCACTGCATTAGAACTGATTCAAATGTATTCTTTTTAATGGCTGAGTAATACTCCATTGTGTATATGTACCACTGCTTTCTTATCCATTCGTCTGCTGATGGACATCTAGGTTGCTTCCATGTCCTGGCTATTATAAACAGTGCTGTGATGAACATTGGGGTACACGTGTCTCTTTCCCTTCTGGTTTCCTCAGTGTATATGCCAAGCAGTGGGCTTGCTGGGTCATAAGGCAGTTCTATTTCCAGTTTTTTAAGGAATCTCCACACTGTTCTCCATAGTGGCTGTACTAGTTTGCATTCCCACCAACAGTGTAAGAGGGTTCCCTTTTCTCCACACCCTCTCCAGCATTTATTGCTTGTAGACTTTTGGATCACAGCCATTATGACTGGCATGAAATGGTACCTCATTGTGGTTTTGATTTGCATTTCTCTGATAATGAGTGACGTTGAGCATCTTTTCATGTGTTTGTTAACCATCTGTATGTCTTCTTTGGAGAAATGTCTATTTAGTTCTTTGGCCCATTTTTTTATTGGGTCGTTTATTTTTCTGGAATTGAGCTGCAGGAGTTACTTGTATATTTTTGAGATTAGTTGTTTGTCAGTTGCTTCATTTGCTATTATTTTCTCCCATTCTGAAGTCTGTCTTTTCACCTTGCTTATAGTTTCTTTTGTTGTGCAGAAGCTTTTAATTTTAATTAGATCCCATTTGTTTATTTTTGCTTTTATTTCCAATATTCTGGGAGCTGGGTCATAGAGGATCCTGCTGTGATGTATGTCAGAGAGTGTTTATAAAATTCAATGTGTAAATATGATTATTCTCATTTTGAAGGTTATGAACCAAACAAGTCAAGATTTAGGAGTTTTAATTATAATGCCCAGGATTACAGAGCTAATAGTACAATTGAAATTTAAGTATATTTTTTTGAAAAATAAACATTACTTGGGGACATTGTAAATTTATAGATAAATGAGCAGAAAGTTCCGTCCTAGTTGCTCCTATTAACTTTTTGCATGAGGATGACATATTTGTAATAATTGCTGAGATAATACTAATTATTATTAATTGATAAACTAGGTATCCTTGGAGTCAGACTGTGAACAATCTATGTGTGATGCAGGAGATGTGGGTTCAATCCCTGGGTTGGGAAGATCCCCTGGAGAAGGAAATGGAAACCCACTCCTGGGTATTCTTGCCTGGAAAATCCCATGGACAGGGGAACCTGGTGGACTAAGTCCATGGGATATCAAAGAGTCCAACTTAATTAGAGACTAACACCGTCACTTTCATTGTTAACTAAAATCCATATTTACAAATAGCTGAGAAAAGAGAATTGAAAGGCAAAGGAGAAAAGAAAGACATACCCATGTGAATGCAGAGTTCCAAAGAATAGCAAGGAAAGATAAGAAAGCCTTCCTAAGTGATCAATGCAAAGAAATAGAGGAAAACAATAGAATGGAAAAGACTAGAGATCTCGTTAAGAAAATTAGAGATACCAAGGGAACATTTCATACAAAGATGGGTATAATAAAGGAAAGAAATAGTATGGAACAGGCAGAAGCAGAAAATATTAAGAAGAGGTAGCAAGAATACACAGAACTATACACAAAAGATCTTAATGACTCATGATGATGTGATTGCTCGCCTAGAGCCAGACATCCTGGAGTGTGAAGTCAGTTGGGCCTTAGAAAGCACCAATACGAACAAATCTAGAGGAGGTGATGGAATTCCAGCTGAGCTATTTCAAATCCCAAAAGATGATGCTGTGAAAGTGCTGCACTCAATACACCAGCAAATTTGGAACACTCAACAGTGGCCACAGGACTGGAAAAGGTCAGTTTTCATTCCAATCCCAAAGAAAGGCAATGTCAAAGAATATTCAAACTACTGCACAACTGCACTCATTTCACATGCTAGCAAAATAATGCTCAAAATTGTCTAAACTAGGATTCAGTGTTGAATATGGTAAAGAACCCACCTGCAGTGCGGGAGACCTGGGTTTGATCCCTTGGTTGGGAAGATCCCCTTGAGGAGAGCATGGTAACCCACTCCAGTATTCTTGCCTGGAGAATCCCATGGACAGAGGAGCCTGGTGAGCTAGAGTCCATGGCGTCGCAGAGAGTTGGATATGACTGAGTGACTAAGCATAGAACAGGCTTCAACAGTACGTGAACTGAAACTTCCAGAAGAAAAGGCAGAGGAACCAGAGATCAAATTTCTAACATCCATTGGATCATAGTAAAAGCAAGAGAATTCCCAAAACACATCTACTTCTGCTTCACTGACTGTGCTAAATCCATTGACTGTGTGGATCACAACAAACTGTGGAAAATTCTTATAAAGAGATGGGAATACCAGACCATCACCTGCCTGTCAAGAAACCTGTATGCAGGTCAAGAACCAACAGTTACAACTGGACATGAAACAATGGACTGGTTCTAAATTGGGAAAAGAGTATGTCAAGGCTGTATATTGTCACCCTGCTTATTTAACTTCTATGCAGAGTACATCATGAGAAATGCTGGGCTGGATGAAGCACAAATGGGAACCAAGATTGCAGGAAGAAATATCAATAACCTCAGGTACACAGATGACACCACCCAGATATGCAGAAAATGAAGAGGAACTAAAGAGTCTCTGGATGAAATTGAAAGAGGGGAGTGAAAAAGCTGGCTTAAAACTCAACATTCAATAAGGGAAGATCATGGCATCCAGTCCCATCACGTCATGGCAAATAGATGGAGAAAAAGTTAAAACTGCCAAACTATCTTCCAAAGTGGTTATTCCATTGTGCACACCTACCACCAATGAATAGGAGTTCCTTATGCTGCACATTCTCACCAGCATTTGATGTTTTCAGTGTTTTAGATTTAGGCCCTTCTATGACAGGGAGGCCTGGCGTGCTGCGATTCATGGGGTCGCAAAGAGTTGGACACGACTGAACAACAGAACTAAACTGAAAAATTATATATCTCATTGTCTTAATTTGCCACTCCTTAATGACATATGACCTGGAGGACTATTCTTCCATGGAGAATCCCATGGACAGAGCAGCCTGGAGGGCTACAGTTCATGGGGTTGCAAAGAGTCAGACATAACTGAAGTGTACACATACACAATGGTATATGATATTGATTTTTTCACATGCTTGTTTGCCATCTGTATGTGTATATGTGTGTGTGTGTGTGTGTGTGTGTGTGTGTGTGTGTGTAAACTCCCTATTCAGATCTTTTGCCTGTTTTTTACTGGATGTTTGTTTCTTATTGTTCAATTTTAAGAGTTTTCTGTATAATTTAGATACTAGTGCTTTATCAGATATATACTTTGGAAATATTTTTTCTCAGATTTTGACTTCCCTATTCTTAACTGTCTTCTGCACAGTAGAGGTTTTAAATTTTGATATATATTCAAGTTATCCATTTTTTCTTTCACAGTTGTGTTTTTGGCTTATCTAAAATGTCATCACCCAACACTTGGTCACATAGATTTCCCTAATATAATTTTGCTAATTAATCTATAAGTTAAATACATAAATAACTTATTTCTATCCATCTAGAATTATTTTAAATTTAGTTTTTATGTGTCATTTTGCTTTGAAGTTTGTATTATATATTTTAGGCTGAATTGAGAAATTTAATTGTGTATAAAATATGCTATAGATGATGTGAAAATATTTCCACTAAAATTTTAGAAATGTTCCTCCCAAAATATTAGAATGTGGTTTATATTAAAGGACTGAGCAAACACATTAAAAATAGAGAGGATTCCTGCTGGGAGCCAGCGTGAGGAACTCCGCCCATGGCAAAGGTCATGAGGAAGGAGGCCCGGCATATGCAAAGGTGGGATCAAGCCTCAGGAGTCCTCCTGGAAATTCTTGAGCATCTACCCCCAAAACCAGAGTCTGCCTACTTTCTGCTTTGTGCTCTCACCTACACCTCTGACTTTACAGGGGGCTGTCCCCCACCACCTCTCTCTGAAAAAAGAGTTAACTTACAGCTCTAGTTAATAAAGTTCCTGGGCGTGACAAAAGTGTTTTAGTTCACAACCGTGAGAGGCATGAGATGTTCTAAACTGTCTGAATACAGATTCCTTTGAGCAGTTAAAAGATTGATTAGAAATTGTATTGGTGAAAGGTTTTTCACTTGTTGGGCCAATATTGCTGCTAAGTTTCCATATCCCTTACCTGCTGTGTCCCTGGCAGTGTATTGATTAATATAATTGGTATAAGTAGTAGCTTTAATGTTTGTAACCTTGGACCCTTGAGTTAATTCTTTTTCTTGTTATAGCCCACCACACCTTTGCCCTATAGGAATGCAACTTTATCTAATGCTTTTGGAGGGTGGTGCCTGACCTTTAGAGAAAAATAAGTTTTCTGAAGAAAGGGTCATAAAATGTTAACAGGCCTCTAAACCAGAAGATGATGCAAATCACCTAAACTTTTGCATATGATAAGTTTGCAGGAAGAAAGCCTGGCTTACTGCATGACTCTACCCCTTCCCCCATTATCCTCTATGCATAACTTAAGGTATAAAAACTACTTTGGAAAATAAAGTGCGGGCCTTGTTCACCGAAACTTGGTCTCCCCATGTCGTTCTTTCTCTCACCTTCTGGCTGAATTATTCAGCCTCTTTTCTCCACTGAATATCCTCACTGAGCTATCCTTATTTAACCACTCTTTATATCCTTAATTAACGTTTAATTAAGCAGTTGTTTCCTGATCCTCGCCGACGCCGTCCCCACTTCGAATTCCCTGGATCCACCGGGGCTGGACCCCGGCAGATTCCAAACAATATCTTTAGATATTATGGTTTTCTTTCTCTAAAGCTGTGTTTACCATTTGATATGAATTGATATTTTTCTGCTGTATTTATATCTGGAGTATGTATTAGATGAATGTCACTTCCCCAAAGCTATCTGTAAGTGCATTTCTGACAAACACTTGGAGAGTTGATCCCAGCAAATACATTGAAGTTTTTGGATATTCTCTTCCTATAGTACAAAGAAAAAATAATTAAAACATCAGCCCCTATTATATCTTATATATATGGCATAGATACTGCATTACTTTCCCTAAAAGATAAGTGACTAAATTCCTGTGAAAACTGTTTTCAAAGAACCTGAAAAAGAGGTGATTACTGATAGAGGTGATTACTAAGGAGAAACTGACTTTTCCTCATAATGAATATGTATTATTCAATTACCAAACTGTTCTGAACAAAACAAAGAATAGCCTTGAGATAATTACATACTTGTGGTTTTGTAATACTGTTTGACAGGAGAAATATCAATAACCTCAGATATGCAGATGACACCGCCCTTATGGCAGAAAGTGAAGAGGAACTCAAAAGCCTCTTGATGAAAGTGAAAGATGAGAGTGAAAAGGTTGGCTTAAAGCTCAACATTCAGAAAACGAAGATCATGGCATCCGGTCCCACCACTTCATGGGAAATAGATGGGGAAACAGTGGAAACAGTGTCAGACTTTATTTTTCTGGGCTCCAAAATCACTACAGATGGTGACTGCAGCCATGAAGTTAAAAGACGCTTACTCCTTGGAAGGAAAGTTATGACCAACCTAGATAGCATATTCAAAAGCAGAGACATTACTGTGCCAACAGATGTTCATCTAGTCAAGGCTATGGTTTTTCCTGTGGTCATGTATGGATGTGAGAGTTGGACTGTGAAGAAGGCTGAGCACCGAAGAATTGATGCTTTTGAACTGTGGTGTTGGAGAAGACTCTTGAGAGTCCCTTGGACTGCAAGGAGATCCAACCAGTTCATTCTGAAGGAGATCAGCCCTGGGCTTTCTTTGGAAAGAATGGTGCTAAAGCTGAAACTCCAGTACTTTGGCCACCTCATGCGAAGAGTTGAGTCACTGGAAAAAACTCTGATGCTGGGAGGGATTGGGGGCAGGAGGAGAAGGGGATGACAGAGGATGAGATGGCTGGGTGGCATCACTGACTCAATGGATGTGAGTCTCAGTGAACTCTGGGAGTTGGTGATGGACAGGGAGGCCTGGCATGCTGCGATTCATGGGGTCACAAAGAGTCGGACACGACTGAGCAACTGATCTGATCTGATCTGAATACTGTTTGAAATGTGGTCTAGGTTCTCAAATCATTTTCTCTGTAAAAAGAAACAGACTTATCTAGTGTTCAAGTCCAAAGCACTCTTCAAATATTACATGCTATACCATTTAGAATTTATGTAACATTAAGGGATATTACTGAGCTGGAAAATAGAGAGATGCTCTTTTTTTCCAATTCGTTCTTCACTCATTTTCCAGTCTAAACTGCTCAGAAAGTGAAAGTCAGTAAAAATGCTGTAAGCTGTTCATAGTTTCCGTTGGGAAGAACTCATAGAAATACTTGAAAAAAATTATAAATTCTGAGGCAAGGGCATCTTGATGTTAGAAGTAAAATATTTTTAGAGCTGCTTTTGCAAAATAACTGCAAATATGCTTTCTCCAGATTGAAAACATGTCAGATGTGTTGTATAAATGGATTGAAAAAACCCAATATTATGCAAATTTTTCTAAATTAAGTTCATGGTTCAGTGATCTAAACACCCCACCAAAAAATTAAATGACATTCTGAGGAATTCTGAATCTAATTAAATATCAGCAGATAACTGCTGGATAAGGCCTTGGACAAATCAAATAATCTTTCTAGGATGTACATTTCTTTACAGCTCAATTTCTTTTCAGCTACAGCCGTGCTGTGATTTTATGAAACAGAATTTAATGAACAATTCTAGGGAGTGGTAAAGTGTGCTTCTCAAGCAAAGCATCCTTTGTTTGAATAGGGGGACTCTTTGCCCCCTCTCCATCTCCCCAGAGTAGAGCCTCCACTGCAGATGATTAGGAGTTCACCTCACCAGGTCCAGAACATTCTCCACTCTGGCTTTCAGGACTCTGCTTTACTTGGTACTGAGCTACTTAGGCACTGCAAAAGTTATTCTTCTGAAAGAAACCATTTCATTATTCAAAGCTGAGTTAAATAGTATCTCATTCATAGAATTAAAACATCCAGGAAAATCAACTTATACTCATAAGAAAACTTGCATTAAACAAAAATCAGCATTTTAAAAAATCATGTATTTTAACACAATCTCTAGTCTTAGTATCTTTCTACATGGTTTAAGTAGTGCAATGTAGTTTTATAAGTTCAAGAAGGTTGAAGAGTTCTAATCTTTTTGTTTGATTTGTTATAATTTGTTAAGTGGAGGTTTTCTTTTAATGAATATTTCTTGTGACATAATTAAACATAAAAGTTTGTAAATAGCAGTGATTCCAATTTGAGAACCATTTGGTCATCAATCCACACCTCAAGTTTATATCTTATATAATCATTCACCAAAAAAAGAAAAACAGCAGAAAGAAAACTGTTTCTCTGAAAACAAAAAAAATACTGTATAACACACTGTAAATTATATTTACCCAGTTTAAGTTACATATTGATCTTGAATGTGTGTATAGTTCTACTGATAGTAGTTAAATGCCATTCTGAAAATTAGATAAGACTTATTAACAACCCTTTTTCTGCCTATATAGAGAGCAATTATATGATACTATTAGCAGTACCAATTAAGACAGATAAAGTAATAGTCTAATTGAATGCATGAAAAGTCTAATGGTTTTGCTTTCCTTGATAATGGATTGTACTCTATCCTCAAGTACAATAAGCCAGACACAGGATCAATAGAATTTTATGCTTAGAAAAACTACTAGCCTGAAAGATACCAATACCTAATTTAGGACTCATTATACAAATTTTTAATATAATTAATTGAAATACGCCTGAAATTAAACAATTATCTCTGAAACCAAAGTTTATGTTGTTTCATCCCTAAATACTGAGGCTTTAACATTTTTTATTTCTATAATGAATAGTCCATCTTATAGCTATACTATTCATTTCAAAACTTTTGTCTTATGTCTTGTGATTTATGACATTTTTAGGTGCTATAAAATGAATTTGAGCATGGGCGGGTCAGTGCATCAACCTCCCGGTAGTTGCATAATTCAGTTGCCCATGAAAATAATCTGAGGAAAAATGTGAAGTTATTGTAACTTGCCTGAGCACTCCCCTGGTGAAGTTAAACTTATTTTGGCAGAGAAACTAATCTTTATTTTGCAGAGCTTGTGAGGATATAGCGTCTCATATCAATCACTGCCTTGCATTCAAGTATAAAGCAGCCTTGGGAAAGCTTCAGGCTTCTAGATATTTCCCAATATTCTTGATAGACGCAATTCTGGGGAAGCAGAATGGATGACAAAAGGAATTCAAGTAAAATTTATGTAGGCAACCCACTCAGATGAAGCTAGAGTATTTTTAAGCAACCATAGATTTAACGAGCTTTGCCACAATCCAAGCTTTAACCAAGGCTTTGTAAAACTCATAAGCCCTGCTTCTTATACTTCCCTCAATATCTAAATGATTAACAGGATATACAAGAATGGTAGTGAATGCATAGAAAAGAAAAATAGAGACTTCTTGTGAGAATATGCTTTATTATAGACGTCACAGTCCAAAGGTGTACAGAATAAATGACATGGGAGCTTTCAGTCTCTAAGTATAGTATCGGTACTCTCATTTAGCATAGTATAATTTAAATTTAGATATTCATATTGTAGTGGAATATGGGGCAATGGGCATAGTCAAACAATTAGTTGGGAGTGAAAATTGGTGTAAACTTTCTGGAGAGCTATCCAATACCATTTACTACCATGTAAAATTCACAAATTGTTGACTTAGCAATTCTGTTACAATGACTTCCTGTGAATATACTCAAAAAGGAGCCTGGGGCTGGCTACAGTCTGTGGCATCGCAAGAGTCGAACATAGGACAGAGTGACTGAGCATGCCCTGATGAAAGTTTTCCAAGTTTTCCATTATAATGTAGATTAGCACAAAATAGCAAAATTGGGATACAATTGAAATAAATAATAGAGCTAATAAATTAAATAAGTGATTATTAAATAAACTATAGTACTCTAATGTTCTTGCCAGGAAAATCCCATGGACAGAGGAGCCTGGCTATGGTCCATGGGATCGCAGAGTTGGACACAACCAAAGCAACTGAGCACACACACACACACACACACACATAGAACATGCTCATGAGGCATATCTGCATGTACTCATGCACTGATATGGAATATTTTTAAAATTTATTGTTATAATTAAAAACTGAAGTGTAGACAAGATACAGTATATGTACGATCCCATTGTAGAAACAAAAGTTATGAAAAGATAAAAAATAGAAAGTGTGACAATGTGATTTATTTTTCTAGAGGTAGATGCAGAAATCAATTAAGGCAAGTTTATTTTATTGCTAAGGATTATAGTGTGCTTTTCTGGTTATCTTTTTAATCACATCTACATGCAAATTTTTAACAATATTACAATATCCTCATGGAATTATAGGCTATGTACACATCGTTTAAAAATAATATGTATAAGCATTCATAAAGTAGCTATGTTAAGATAGTTATTCTCACATAATATTACGAAATATAATTTTATCTATTTATTATGTTTTGGTAAGCAAAACCATTTTTAATTACGTAAGCATCTTTGTGAGATGATTCTTATCTGGTTCAGAAAATTTCAGTACTGAGATATTTGACCATTTTGACTCTTTGAAAAAAAGATAATAAATCCGTGTTTATCAAAAATAAAATAATAACTATTATGATTATTTTCTTAAATAATTTTAATGAAATCAATGTATAACATAAAGCTGTATCAATCAAATAATCATTTGGACCTCTACAAATTATAAAGTAGTATCATTGAATGGGTTTAAATATATATACATCAAATGCATTTTGAAATTACTTTAAAACTATTGGTAGTAACTAAAAAGGACTTCCCTGCCAGCCAGTGTTTAAGCATCCACATTTCTACTGCAGAGAACACAGGTTTGATCCCTGGTCAGGGAACTAAGATCCCCACATGCTGCATGGTGTGGCCAAAAATAACTAATTAAATAAATAAATGTGAATTTTAAAAAATAAAATTATTAGTAGTATCTTTGAATTTTAAACTCATAAAAATATTAAATAATGATACTACTACCAAGAATACATACTGTTAAGCATTTATTGAGCTGGCAATAAGACACTGAGCTAAGCACTTTAAATACAACATTATGTGGAATTAAGATGGGAATCATTCTCAAAGCAACCTGATAGAAAGAAAACCTAAGAATAAGAGATGTTAAAGCTAACATATGGCTTAAAACCTCATGAAATTAGTGTTATTTTCATTAGTGGCATGCTGTGTATCTGTTAGCGGTATATCATGTTTAATGTTTTTTTGCAACATGAAGCAAGCACCATAGAGGACAGTCTTTGATAAATAGCTGTCAGGCATTTCTGAATCATCAAGTCTGTCAGGCAGAGTATGTTACAGACAGTGTTTCAGACAATTAAATCTTCAATTAGAACCTGAAAGTCATCTCTACTGCCCTAATGTGGAAGATGTAATCTTTCATAATATACTTAAGTTTTTAATTTCTCTGTCTTCCATCTTTTATCATTTCCTAATAAAAAATCCTTAATTGGTCATTGAGATTTGGCCTTCCTTATATTTCCAAGTATGATTGTGTCATTTTTAGAACTAGAATATGTATTTGGAAAATGCTATTAACTGTATTGACCTATTTGCTTTGTCAGATTAATAAGACCAAGCTTAAGTGTGTAATTTTTTTTTTCTTGTCCTTTTACTTATTTATTTATTTAATTGGAGGCTAATTACTTTACAATATTGTGGTGGTTTTTGCCATACACTGACATGAATCAGCCATGGGTGTACTTGTGTGTTCCCCATCCTGAACCACCTCCTGCCCCATCCCATCCCTCAGGGTCATCCCAGTGCACCAGCCCAGTGCAACATCCTGTTTCATGCATTAAACCTGGACTGGTGATCTATTTCACACATGATAATATACATGTTTCAATGCTATTCTCTCAAATTATCCCACCCTTGCCTTCTCCCACAGAGTCCAAAAGTCTGTTCTTTACATCTGTGTCTCTTTTGCTGTCTCGCATATAGGGTCATCATTACCATCTTTCTAAATTCCATATATATGAGTTAATATACTGTATTGGTGTTTTTCTTTCTGACTTACTTCGCTCTGTATAATAGGCGCCAATTTCATCCACCTCATTAGAACTGATTCAAATGCATTCTTTTTAATGGTTGAGTAATACTCCATTGTGTATATGTACCACAGCTTTGTTATCCATTCCTCTGCTGATAGACATCTAGGTTGCTTCCATGTCCTGGCTATTATAAACAGTGCTGCAATGAACATTGGGGTACATGTGTCTCTTTCCCTTCTGGTTTCCATGGTGTGTATGCCCAGCAGTGGGATTTCTGGGTCGTATGGCAGTTCTATTTCCAGTTTTTTAAGGAATCTCCACACTGTTCTCCATAGTGGCTGTACTAGTTTGTATTCCCACCAACAGTATAAGAGGGTGTGTAATTTAATAGAAATTTTAATAGAAATGTTACCAGAAATTAAAACTTGATAGAAAAAAGTCTCTTTCTAAAAAGAGATTTTATTGCAGTGCTCCTACTACAGAGAATGATACAGAGAATAATTATATAAGAGCAATTTTGTTCCCTTGTTATAGCACATAAGCACACAACACATAAATAAAAGCAAAAATACTTTTTAAAATAAGTTTATTTAATATAAGAAATTTTGACTATATAGCAAACTGTAAATAAATATTTGAAATTAGTCACCAATCCATTCTGAAATTCCTATGAATTTTTAGCTTTAATTTTGAAAGAAGAAAAAGTCCTTTCCTAAATAGAAGCCATGAGAAAATGGCAAAGAATATAAAAATCAACATTTTCAGCAGTGTTGATTTAATAAAAAATGGCCGAATCTCAAAACAGTGATCTTCATGGCATTTTAAAGTGTCCTAATTCTATATTTCATTCCCAGGTCTGTGGCAGTCTTAAAAAGCAGGACCTCTCAATTACAGTAACTTTGAAAACAAGTTGTCTAATGGTCCCTGAACAGGGCAGAGCAAGTTTGGAGCTCCTCAAAATTCCTATCCTCAGACGTTTTCACTGTTTGACTTGTGTAGAAGCTTGGTGAAAAGCTTCCTTCTCAGGGCGTGTCTTTACTTAACCTGGTGCAGGTGGTGCTAGTGTTAAAGAACCCACTTGCCAGTGCAGGAGACTTAGAGACATGGGTTCAGTCCCTGGGTTGGGAAGATCCCCTAGAGGAGGGCATGGCAACCCACTCTGGTATTCTTGCCTGGAGAATCCCATGGACAGAGCAGGCTTGCAGACTACAGTTCATAGGATCGCAGAGTCAGACATGACTGAAGTGACTTAGCACACACAGAGTTTACTCTGTGCAGAAATCTTATTCCAAAAGCATTTGTTGAAAACAAGTCGCAATTGTTTAACATCACAAGTGTTAGTCACTCAGTCGTGTCCAACTCTTTGTGACCCCATGAACTTTAGCCACGAGATTCCTCTATCCATGGAATTTTCCAGGAGAGAATAATGGAGTGGGTTGCCATTTCATTCTCCATTAACATCACAACTGTTTATTTTAAAGTGAAAATATGTGTGGTATGTATGATTTTCCTTCTCTTTGGTAACCTACGTTAAAATTTTTTTCTTTATTCACTAAATAATAAATATGTTGTATTTTACATAATTATATCTCACTGGATAAAGTGGTCTTTTCACTAATGAGTGTAGTTTTTAAAAATAAAAGTTTAAACACATTCTCTTGACTGATAGTAATCTATCTTATATAGAAACAAACTTCAGGATTTACATAATTTTCAACATTTGGTTAATATCCTTTTGTTTCTTTTCTCTTTAGCTATTGAATAATTCCATAGAAGAGAGCAAAGGATTGTATCATTAAAGTTATATAATTCTAAGCATGAAACCCAGTGCAATAATTAACTTGTGTAATAGACACATTCTTCAACTAAGAATGTTAACAAGGAACTACCCAATAGGATGATTTTTATGTACATGCAGTTGTAGGAAATAATGCAGAGAGATCCTGAGTAAGTCTACAGAGATTCCTTTAATGGTTATATATTTTTTCAAATTATAGTACAATATCACAAAAAGTATATTGACCTGGATTTAGTTAAGAAAC
This sequence comes from Bos grunniens, assembly GCF_055505025.1. Classification (NCBI taxonomy): domain Eukaryota; kingdom Metazoa; phylum Chordata; class Mammalia; order Artiodactyla; family Bovidae; genus Bos; species Bos grunniens. Next base: position 108,270,073 of record NC_141170.1, on the reverse strand, counting down.
AGAACATTTTCATCACAAGATCACTCCTGTGATCCTTTTTGGCTACTCACAAATTATTCCTCACATGTCTAACCATTAATGTGTTCTTTACTTCATTCTGGGCGCTTTCCTGGTAGCCCAACTAGTAAGGAATCTGCCTGCAATGCAGGAGACCACAATTCAATTCTTGGGTTGGGAAGATCCCCTGGAACAAGGATAGGCTACCCACTCCAGTATTCTTGCCTGGAAAATCCCCATGGACAGAAGAGCCTGGCTGGTTACAGTCCATGAAGTCACAGAGAGTTGGGTGCAACAAAACATAGCATTTTATTCTTTTGTAATTTTAATATAAATGGGACAGTAGAGTATGTAACCAGTATTCAAGCCGATTGGCTTATTTAACTCAACATTGTTTTCCAAAGATTCATGTAAATTGTTGCATACATCAATAGTCTGTTTCTTTTTAAATTGCTGAGTCATTCCATGGTAGCACAAGTTGTTTATTCAACCATTGAATAACATCTGGGTTGTTGCAGTTTTGAGATATGGCTAATAAATCTTCTATAAATATTTATGTACAGGTTTTTAGGTGAACATAATTTTTCATTGCTCTGGGATAAATGTCCAGAAATGCAACTTTTATGTCATATATTAACTGTATGTTTAACTTTATAATAAACTGTCAAACCATTTTTCAGAGGAATACAGTTCCATTATCAAGACATAACTGATTTTTTTTCTACCTCCTTTAGAGCATTTGATAGCATCATTTTTTTTTCTTAATTTTAATTGTTCTGATAGGCTGATTGTAACATCTCATTGCAAGAGTATTTGCACTTCACTAGTGATTGGTGATAGAGGACATAATTTTATGTATTTATTGCATCTGTGTATTTTCTTCAGTGATATCCAAACATTTTCTTCTATTGTTGTTAAAGAAAGTTCTATAGATTTAAGTTTTAAGTCCACGGTCCATTTTGAGTTAATTTTTTATAAAGTGTGAGGTATAGTCAAGGTTCTTTTTCTTCTTCTTCTTTGCCTCAGTTCAGTTCAGTCGCTCAGTCTTGTCTGACTCTTTGTGACCCAATGAATTGCAGCACGCCAGGCCTCCCTGTCCATCACCAACTCCCAGAGTTCACTCAAACTCATGTCCATCAAGTCAGTGATGCCATCTAGCCATCTCATCCTCTGTTGTCCCCTTCTCCTCCTGGCCCCAATCCCTCCCAGCATCAGTCTTTTCCAATGAGTCAACTCTTCACATGAGGTGGCCAAAGTACTGGAGTTTCAGCTTTGGCATCATTCCTTCCAAAGAAATGCCAGGGCTGATCTCCTTCAGAACGGACTGGTTGGATCTCCTTGCAGTCCAAGGGACTCCCAAGAGTCTTCTCCAACACCACAGTTCAAAAGCATCAATTCTTTGGTACTCAGCTTTCTTCACAGTCCAACTCTGACATCCATACATGACCACTGGGAAAACCATAGCCTTGACTAGACGGACCTTTGTTGGCAAAGTAATGTCTCTGCTTTTCAATATGCTATCTAGGTTGGTCATAACTTTCCTTCCAAGGAGTAAGCGTCTTTTAATTTCATGGCTGCAATCACCATCTGCAGTGATTTTGGAGCCCCCAAAAATAAAGTCTGACACTGTTTCCCGATCTATTTCCTATGACATGATGGGACCAGATGCCATCATCTTTGTTTTCTGAATGTTGAGCTTTAAGCCAACTTTTTCACTCTCCTCTTTCACTTTCATCAAGAGGCTTTTGAGTTCCTCTTCACTTTCTGCCATAAGGGTGGTGTCATCTGCATATCTGAGGTTATTGATATTTCTCCCGGGATTCTTGATTCCAACTTGTGCTTCTTCCAGCCCAGAATTTCTCATGTTGTACTCTGCATATAAGTTAAATAAGCAGGGTGACAATATACAGCCTTGACATACTCCTTTTCCTATTTGGAACCAGTCTGTTGTTCCATGTCCAGTTCTAACTGTTGCTTCCTGACCTGCATATAGGTTTCTCAAGAGGCAGGTCAGGTGGTCTGGTATTCCCATCTCTTTCAGAATTTTCCACAGTTTGCCTAGAGAAGTCCAATTGTAACCAGCAAGGGTTACTTTTGACTCCCTCCTGGGTCTGCTTCTTTGACTTTAACCCTTGTTTTTGCTCTTTTGTTATTGTAATCCTACCTAATGACCTGCCTCAGAGAATTCCACCTCCACTGCCTGACCTTTTTGTTAGCTCACAGGGAGGTAATCTGACTCTGCCCACCTGTGAACTATTGCAAGAAGAAGAAACTAACACATCCCCCTGACTGAGGCTTGTCATTCTAGGAGATATTTGCAAAAGTTAAATGGTCTTTTTACTTTATTTCCTTATTCCACCCATCTCTGATCCATAAAAGAATCTGACATCCAGGCCCTGAAAACATGATTATTTTGAGACATTTGTCTGCCATCTTCTTGGTCAGCAGGCTTTCTGAATAATATCATATTCCTTGCCTCAACACAATTTCTCTAATGTCATTGTTTAAGAGTATCCTTTCTCCAACAATTGTTTTCACATATTTGTCAAAAATCATTTATTTTTCTTCCCCCTGGACCCCTCTACCAGTACCCTGGTAGGGAGATCAGAGCACAGTCTCTCTACCAGAGAAGGGTTGCTTTATTCAAGTTGAAAGGAAGAGGGAATATATGCACCCTCCTTGACACTTGCACCCAGTCATAGACACTGCTAGGCAGGAGAGTTGGAATACTGCCTGTTTTTGCCAGATGAGGGATGAACAGCCCCTTAGGGAAATGTGTGGGGATTGATTTCCATTGGTATTAGTTTGAGGAAGGATAGATATTGGCAAAAAAAAGGTATCCTGTCCTTAGTCCATTGTTATCCCAGCCCTAGACTTTTCTTGGAGATTTTTGTCTGTGTCTGTTGGCAGTTCCTGATAGAGGACCTCTGCAGTTTTCTGTCTGGGATATATGGAAGGCAATAAAAAATCCCAAGGAATTCATCACCAATATTGTTCATTCTCATCCTAGTCATCCATATTACTTTGCCTTTTTATTTTTTATTTTAGCAATGTGTCTCAACTTTATCCTTTAGGTATTTGGCTGGACTTTCTGCAGTGTTAAATCTGTTTACCTGGCTTCTATATGGATAATTTTGTCTCCTTTTTCATCCCTCCAATATTTTTGGAGGGTTTCTCTTCTTATCAGTTAATTTTTTTCTCTATTTTCTTGATTCAGCATATTATGTCATTTATTCATTATTCCTTACATCATGTAATAGAAGTCTTTAATGCTACTGGAGAAATAGAATAGATTATATACAAATAGTTTTTTCTTCATTTTTTTTTTTTTTATGTGTGCTCTTCGTTTTAGTTTTCAATATAGTTAGTTTGGTCACTCAGTTGTATCTGACTCTGAGTCCCCATGAACTGCAGCATGCCAGGGTTCCCTGTCTATCACCAACACCCAAAGCTTGCTCAAACTCATGTGCATCGAGTTGGTGATGCCATTCAACCATCTCATCCTCTGTGGTCCCCTTCTCCTCCTGCCCTCAATCTTTCCCAGCATCAGGGTCTTTTCCAATGAGTCAGTTCTTCTCATCAGATGGCCAAAGAATTGGAGTTTCAGCTTCAGCATCAGTCCTTCCAATGTATATTCAGGACTGATTTCCTTTAGGATGGAATGGCTGGATCTCCTTGCAGTCCAAGGGACTCTCAAGAGTCTTCTCCAACCCCACAGTTCAAAAGCATCAATTCTTCAGTGCTCAGCTTCCTTTATAGTCCAACTCTTTTTCCATACATGACTACTGGAAAAACCATAGCTTTGACTAGACCGACCTTTGTTGGCAAAGTAAGTCTCTGCTTTTTAGTATGCTATCTAGATTAGTCATAGCTTTTCTTCCAAGGAGCAAGTATCTTTTAATTTTGTTAGATAGTTAGAATAGGATAAAGGAGTTCAAAGTGGTGGTAGCTAAAAGACAAAGAAGGGGAAAACCCACAAAAATAGAACAAAGGAAGGTCCAAGGACTGGAGTGAGGACCTCAGGTAAAATAAACAGCCCTCCTGGCTAGCTCAATTTACATAGGGCAGGATCAAGGGGAGGAGAAAAAAACAAATAAAAAGAGGAGCCAATCTTGAGCTGGGGGCTTCTCCTCTGTGCGTCTTTGGGTTGGTCCACCCTCAGGCCTTGAGGATGTAGTTTGCTTGCCAATAAAACTGAGCTATAACACTGGTCTGTCTGTTGCTTCAAATTTTGCTGCGGCAAGACAGAACTAAGGGAATTACAAACTCCCCCGACATCTACGGTGCCGTTTCTCGGATTTAACCTGGTTGAAACAACCTCAGCTCAGCCCCAGCGAGGCAGAGGCCAAACACAGCAGAAGCCCAACTCGGCAAAACTCCTACTGTGGAAACTGAATGTGAAGAACCCCAGCACAGTGGAAGTGACAAGAAGCCAGCATGCTGGAAACTGGGGCAGCAAAAACAAACTCGACAGAAAGCTCACACAGCTCAGTCTCAGATTCCAGAAGACCTCCGGTTGGGGTAGGAAGTACTCGCTGCTATGTCCAAAAGTACATATGACTAACAAAATCTTAATTCCTTTACAATTTCTTATTTCTTGTTTCCTCGAATCCCCTCCCAACATGTGAGTGGCAGTGGGTGCCTCAGGGTGTCCTGAAGGCTCTATTATCTGCTGTGCTTTAGTAGCTGTTGGCCAAGCAGGTGGGGGTTCTTCCATCCTTAATCTTTGTGGAAAGGATCAGGCCAATAAAAACGGTGAGCCTAGGTCAGGTATTTAGCAGATATTCCAGCAGGTTATGAAGGGGATTCCTTGGCACATTTTACCCCACTGCTTTTTCCCTCTTGTCCCTCAATACCTCTCTCCCAGGACCTGAGCCCAGACAAAACCCATGGTGCCTAGCTTCAGGACCTAATGAAGCTCAGGCTCTGATGTCTCACTGCAGAAATTCAGTGAGAGACACAGCGATAGGTAAGAGGTGGATTTGTTAGAATTCAGAGAGAAGCACACCCCACAGGGTGTGGGCTATCACAGAGAAGAGTGCATCCGCCGTGGAATGTGGTATGGTTAGGTTTTGTGAGCTGGGTGAATTCATATGCTAATAAGTGGAAGGATCATCCCAACAATTGGGGAACCACCCACTCCTCTGTCCAAGACAGTGACTTGGAACTGTCCTGGCACCTCTGGGATGTCATTTAGCTTGCAGACTGAGGATCAAAATTTCTTTGAATTTGACTTGTCTTCTTGGACCCATTTGATTTTAATTGGTTTATAGCCCTTGGACTATGTCATTTTTGCAAAAGTTGTGCCCTGCCCCCTTCCCTCCTGTTTCCTGCTCTTTTCCTGAGCACTATTTGGGCCCACGATGTTGCCTCTACAATCTTCAGGAGAGACAGCCAGAAAATATCTGGTCTTTGGGAGAGAAATTCTGGATAATATCCAATCCTTCTAGATACTCAGGCCTTCATCTTCCATTTTTCCTACAACATGTGCAACAACAGCATCTCTCAGTGAACCCACTAGGGCAGATGGCAGGCACGCAATGCCTGCTAGAAGTCTTATATTGGTGGCATCCCTTCAAGGGCAATTCAGCTTCCAGCGATGTTTGCCACTTTGAGAGTTAGCTCTGTAGGCCATTTGGGCCAAAACCCTTGCCACCCTTCTCCTAAAGTTACAAACATACCCCCAGACCAAATCTCCACTCCACTTTTATAGAACATCTGATCTGTTGCCTCTTATCATTCTGTCCTTAAGCCACTTACTAACTCCTACAACCAGGACCCTGCCCCCCTTGTAGGCAATGAGTATCCTTTGTCATTACTTCTGTTATTACCTAAAGTGGATCTATGACAATGAAATGTTTACTATTGGAAACACCCTAATGGTATTATGAAGGACTATTATGAAGGACTTCATAAGGACTGCTCTTATGAAGGACTAGGGGAGGAAATCAATGAATTACATTCCCTCAGAACAGAGGATAAGGATTATGGATATTTCACCATGTTCCCAGTCTTAGGGCATAGGCTTGGATTGCTTTGCATCATATCTATTCCCATCAGCGGTGGACAAAATGCCAATGAGTTAAGATTACAATCCCTTAATACTACCCAGTAATAGTCACGCTGGGGGCCTTGGGAACACCCAACTTCAGCCCAGGGTCCCAGGCTGTCGACCCACCTAGGGGTCTGGTCCTTGGGAGGTTGTCACGCCTCAACCTGCTCGGGGATCCACCAGTCTGGGGGTCCCAGGAGGTGGACATGTCTCAACCTGCCCAGGGACTCACTTCTCAGGAGGCTGACCTGCCTCAAGCTTCCTGGGGATTTGATCTCCAGGAGGCTATCACACCTCAGCCTGCCTGGGAATCTGCACCCTGACCTGGAAACACCTGGCTCTCAGGTTGCAACAGTACTGGGTAGGATAAGCTTCAGAAAGACTCACCCCTATGGAAGTCCAAGCATGGAAACAGAAGGAAGCCTATTAGTTGTGGGGCTGTGCTTGGTCTCAGCAATAACTCAGGATTCCAATGAGAACCTCATTGCCTTTCTGGAAAGTCAAAAAGAGGCCCTCCAAAAGTTTACCAATCTAGACTTAGACTCTTATGAGGAACAGGTGATTTTAAAGGACAAATTCCTGTCCCAGTGTGCATCAGACATCAGGATAAAGTTACAACAGCTACAGCAGCAGGACCCTGCTGCCTCTTTAGATGAGATGGTCCAGACAGCCACCAATACCTTTTATAACAGAGAACAGGAGAGGGAGGCCAATGCCCAGGAAGGGGAGAAAAGGAAAGAGAAAAGGCATGCCTGTGTGCTGGCTGCCCTCCAGAGAAGCCCTATGGCAAACACCGAGTCCTTGAAGGACAAGGCAAATGCCCAATCTGTAGACAAGCGGGACAGTGGGCCAAAGAATGTCCAAACCATGACAAGTCTCCTAAAATGGCTTGCTACAAATGTCATCAACTGGGACATTGGACGGCACTCTGCCCTCAATACCCAAGAGCCTCAAGGTCAAGAGTCAAGCCTTCCCTCATGATGGTTCAACAGGAATGAAGGAAGCTGCCGGCTCCAGCCAGCCTGCCTGTCACAGATAACCATCACGGGGCTGGAGCCAAGAGTGCAACTGGATGTGGCAGGTAGGTCCAACCATTTCTTGGTTAACACAGGGGCTACCTACTCTGTCCTGACCTCCTATCCGGGAGCCTTCTCTTCCCAAACCCAAACAATTAGGGGTGCTACAGGAAAAATAATTACAAAAAGATTCACCCGAGCACTTCTTTGTTGTTGGGATGGACAAATATTTTCCTACCACTTTCTGGCAGTCCCCGAGTGTCCTACTCCTTTATTGTCCTACTCCTTTCCCTGCCTTTGAAATCTTGCAGCTATTGCAGTTCTGATAGAAGATGCTTTAAAACTCTTTCCTGGGGGCAAATTATTTTTACCAGCCACCAAGTGAAACAACTCCTAAATAGGAGAGGCCATTTATGTATGTCTGATAAAAGGATCCTCAAATATCAAGTAGGGCTGATGGAAAATCCAAGCCTGACTACACCCCCTTGTGAGGTTCTCAACACAGCTACCCTCCTGCCTACCCCCAGGGGCTCGATCCCCTTTCGCTATTCCCTAGAAACCTTGGACCACTGGACAAAGCCCCGAGAGGGATTGTCAGAAAATCCTCTGACCGATCCTGAGGAAATCTAGTACACTGATGGAAGCAGTTTTATCTTGATGGAAAAAGAAGAGTTGGATATGAGGTAGTCTCCAATTTTGAGGCAGTAGAGGCTAAACCTTTGCCACCATGTACTTCAGCCCAATTAGCTGAGCTCATAGCCCAGACTCAAGTTTTAGAGCTGGGAAAAGGAAAAAGAGTAGCCATTTACACTGACTCCAAGTATGCCTTTCTAGTGTTACACGCACATGGTGCTATTTGGAAAGAAAGAGGCCACTTGACCATCCGAGGGTCCCCAATCAAATATGGTGATCAAATCCTTAGACTCATGGAGGGAGTCCATCTGCCTGCTGAGGTTTCAGTCTCCCTTTGTAAAGGACACCAAAAAGGGAGCATGGAAGTGGCACAAGGGAACCAAGCAACTGATCAGGCAGCTACGAGAGCAGCATCACAGAACAATGACCTATTGGGGTTGCCACCTTAGTTCCATAGACTAAGTTGCCAGAAACTCCTTCATGTACTGAAGGTGAGACTTAAAACTAAGAGTCAGGGGCTTCAAGAAGATCACATGGGGTGGTTCCAAAAGGAGGGACCACTATAAGGCAAATGGCCTCCTCTTCTCCCACTTGCCAATTAAACAACCCCCAAGGAGCTCCTAGAACCCAGCTTGCCCAGCTCATCCAATGACATGGAGCTACCCGGGAGAGGACTGCTGGATGGACTTCCCCAGATGCAGTTTCTCAAAGGTATAAATACCCATTAGTCATGATAGATACATTCACTGGATGGATAAGGCTTTCCCACCCAGACTGAGAAGGCTGAGTTCAGTTCAGTTCAGTTCAGTTTAGTCGCTCAGTCATGTCCGACTCTTTGTGACCCCATGGAATGCAGCAGACCAGGCCTCCCTGTCCATCACCAGCTCCTGGAGCTTACTCAAACTCATGTCCATTGAGTCGGTGACACCATCCAATCATCTCATCCTCTGCCATCCCCTCTCCTCCGACCTTCAGTCTTTTCTGGCATCAGGATCTTTTCAAATGAGTCAGTTGTTCGCATCAGGTGGCCAAAGTATTGTAGATTCAGATTCAGCATCAGTCCTTCCAATGAATATTCAGGACTAATTTCCTTTAGGATGGACTCGTTGGATCTCCTTGCAGTCCAAGGAACTCTCAAGAGTCTTCTCCAACACCACAGTTCAAAAGCATCGATTCTTCTGCACTCAGCTTTCTTTATAGTCCAACTCTCATATCTATAATGACTAATGGAAAAACCATAGCTTTGACTAGATGGACCTTTGTTGGCAAAGTAATGTCTCTACTTTTTAACTTGCTGTTTAGGTTTGTCATAACTTTCCTTCCAAGGAGTAAGCATCTTTTATTTCATGGCTGCAGTCACCATCTGCAGTGATTTTGGAGCCCAAAAAAATAAAGTCAGGCCCTGTTTCCACTGTTTCCCCATCTATTTCCCATGAAGTGATGAGACCCAATGCCATGATGTTAGTTTTCGGAATGCTGAGTTTTAAGCCCACTTTTTCACTCTCCTCTTTCCCTTTCATTAAGAGGCTCTTTAGTTCTTTGCTTTCTGCCATAAGGGTGGTGTCATCTGCATGTCTGAGGTTATTGATATTTCTCCTGGCAAGCTTGATTCCAGTTTGTGCTTCATCCAGCCAGGCATTACACATGATGTATTCCAGGTGACAGTATACAGCCATGATGTACTCTTTTCCCAATTTGGAACAAGTGGTTTCAGGTCCAGTTCTCACTGTTGCTTCTTGACCTGTATACAGATTTCTCAGGAGGCAGGTCAGGTGGTCTTTTATTCCCATCTCTTTAGGACTGTTCGACTGTTTGTTGTGATCCAGACAGTCAAAAACTTTGGCATAGTCAATAAAGCAGAAGCATATGCTTTTCTGGAACTCTCTTGCTTTCTCAATGATCCAACAGATGTTGATTATTTGCTCTCCAGTTCCTCTGCCCTTTCTAAATCCAACTTGAACATCTGGAAGTTCACAGTTCACATATTGCTGAAGCCTGGCTTGGAGAATTTTGAGCATTATGTTGCTAACCTGTGAGATGAGTGCAATTGACCAGTAGTTTGATCATTCTTTGGCACTGCATTTCTTTGGGATTGGAATGAAAACTGACTTTTCCCAGTCCTGTGGCCACTGCTGAGTTTTCCAAATTTGCTCGCATATTGAGTGCAGCAGTTTCTCAGCATCATCTTTTAGGATTTGAAATAGTTTACCTGGAATTCCATCACCTCCACTAGCTTTGTTTGTAGTGATGCTTCCTAAGGCCCACTTGAGTTTGCATTCCAGGATGTCTGGCTCTATGTGAGTGATCACACCATTGTGATTATCTGGGCTGTGAAGATCTTTTTTGTACAGTTCTTCTGTGTATTCTTGCCACCTCTTCTTAATATCTTCTACTTCTGTTAGGTCCGTATGCTTTCTGTCCTTTATTGAACCCATCTTTGCATGAAATGTTCCCTTGGTATCTCTAATTTTCTTGAAGAGATCTCTAGTCTTTCCCATTCTATTGTTTTCCTCTATTTGTTTGCATTGATTACTGAGGAATGCTTTCTTATTGCTCCTTGCTATTCTTTGGAACTCTGCATTCAAGTGGGTATATCTTTCCTTTTCTCCTTTGCCTTTCATGTCTCTTCTTTTCTCAGATATTTGTAAGGCCTCCTCAGACGGCCATTTTGCCTTCTTGCATTTCTTTTTCTTGGGAATGGTCTTGATCACTGCCTCCTGTACAATGTCATTAACTTCCATAGTTCTTTGCACACTCTATCAGATCTAATCCCTCGAATCTATTTGAATGCTTGAATGGTTCTCTGGAGACCTACAAGTCCTTCTAGAACTAACACCCCAAAAACATGTTTTTTTCATTATAGAGGACTGGAATGCAAAGTAGGAAGTCAATAGATACCTGCAGTAACAGGCAAATTTGGCCTTGGAGCACAGAGTGAACCAGGGCAAAAGCTAATAAGGTTTTGCCAAGTGAACAAACTGGACATAGCAAACACCCGGTTCCAACAACACAAGAGAAGATTCTACACATGGACATCACCAGATGGTCAATCCTGAAATCAGATTGATTACATTCTTTGCAGCCAAAGATGGGGAAGCTCTATACAGTCAGCAAAAACAAGATCAGGAGCTGACTGTGGCTCAGATTGTGAACTCCTTATTGCCAAATTCAGACTTAACTTGAAGAAAGTAGGAAAAACCACTAGACCATTCAGGTATGATCTAAATCAAATCCCTTATGATTATACAGTGAAAGTGACAAATAGGTTCAAGTAATTAGATCTGATAGTCAGAGTGCCTGAAAAACTATGGATGGAGGTTCATGACATTATACAGGAGAAGGCTGAGGAGGTGGTAAAATAAAAACTGCTCCATGAAATCATACCAAGATTTGGTCTGCCCAGGTTACTGCAAATTAGCAATGGGACATCATTTACCTCTAAGGTCACACAAGGGATCTCTAAAGCATTGGGCACTGCTTATTATGTGCATTGTGCCTGGAGGCTTCAGTCTTAGGAAAAGTAGAAAGAGCCAACCAATTCTTAAAAGCAGCAATAAAAAACAACGCAGGAGATCTCCCTGGGATGAAAGGAGGCTTTACCAATAGCTCTCCTCCACACCTATATTGCCCCTAAGGAACAGGTTGGTCTTAATCCTTATGAGATGCTATATGGGAGACCGTTTGTTTATGTCAGTGACCTCTTTCTAGATCTGGAGGCTCAGAACTTCCAATCTTATACCATGGACATTGGGTAATTCCAACAGAATATACACTTGTGGGGTGTCAGATCAGATCAGATCAGATCAGTCGCTCAGTCGTGTCCGACTCTTTGCGACCCCATGAATCGCAGCACTCCAGGCCTCCCTGTCCATCACCAACTCCCAGAGTTCACTGAGACTCATGTCCATTGAGTCAGTGATGACATCCAGCCATCTCATCCTCTGTCGTCCCCTTCTCCTCCTACCCCCAATCCCTCCCAGCATCAAAGCCTTTTCCAATGAGTCAACTCTTCGCATGAGGTGGCCAAAGTACTGGAGCTTTAGCATCATTCCTTCCAAAGAAATCCCAAGGTTGATCTCCTTCAGAATGGACTGGTTGGATCTCCTTGCAGTCCAAGGGACTCCAGGATGTCTGGCTCTACATGAGTGGCCACACCATCATGATTATCTGGGTCATGAAGATCTTTTTTGTATAGTTCTTCTGTGTATTCTTGCCACCTCTTCTTAATATCTTCTGCTTCTGTTCAGTCCATACCATTTCTGTCCTTTATTGTGCCCATCTTTGCATTAAATATTCCCTTTGTATCTTTAATTTTCTTAAAGAGATCTCTAGTCTTTCCCATTCTATTGTTTTTCTGTATTTCTTTGCATTGATCACTGAGGAAGGCTTTCTTATCTCTCCTTGCTATTCTAATTGTTTTTAATATATTTCCTTTCAAATGTCAGCATTATTTATAGGCCCAAGTTTTTATATTTTTCTAAGTGACTAAAAGTTTTCTCTATGTCACCAGGCATGGTGCACTGTTTAGTCTTATTCATTGCCTGGTTTTATGATACTCCCCTTTGTTCCTTAGATTCAGGTGTCTCTAGCAGTGAATCATTGATGTAGTTCATTCAAATAAAAGGTTGTCACCAACCCTTACTGCTCTTTCCTTCAAGTTAAAAAGAAGAATGTATCTTTCAAAATATCTTAAAAATTTAAGTATTTTCCAAACATGCAGAGAATGAAAAAGACTCTTTCTTAACCAGGGCTCTGCCTGTAGAAAGGTGTCATCCAAGAGCATAAGGTGTTGTTGGTCTGGGTAGGTTGAAACAGAGCCCTGATTAAGAAAGAGTCCTTCAACCTACCCAGACGAGCAACATCTTATGCTCTTGGATGACACCTTTCTACTCCCGAGTACTATCCTCATTTTCTCCAGCTATAACCTGGTGATAGCCTAAGTACCGCAGTATCTGGATGGATGATAAAAGTATGGTTGGCGCATTAAGAGAAAAGAGGAGGCAAGAAAGAAGCTTTAAAAAGGATACTATATTGATCATTTAATAAAGACTGATAGAGTCTTTTTCAGGTTCAATTTCTTCATCAAAACATTTATCTTAATGGAGGGGGGAAAGTAGTTAAGGCCAAAATCTTATTATTTCTACGTCCAGTGTAATAATGCTTTTGTACATCCAGTAAGTTAACATTCAAACCCTTCATCATTTTAACTGTTAAAGTTTATTGCATAATCTCACTATTTTTCCATGGTAGTGTGGTAGTATTTTTTATAGCTTTGTTGTGCTCAAGGACACTGTGATGTGGAAACAGGAGTAAATAAACCAGGATCTATCATTCTGGTGTTGTTTTAATTCAGAACATAATGCACATTCCAAAAGATATATAAGAAATGTGTTAGAATCGTTTGGAAAAGTATATTACATATACTCAGCTGTATGATTAAGTTATTCTTTTCAAATAAAATAGGAACCAGATTTTACTCTGCCCCAAAAAGACAGATTTTATTTAATAGCTCATTATGTTAGATTTGTTTATTGCTCTAGAAAATGTCATCATTGTACTGGAGTCAGGCAGATAAGCAAAAATTAATTTAAAATCTATCATGTACTGACAAATCATACCAACACAGGGAAACTTTTAGGAGACAAAAAGAAATGTAAATTTGCATATTGTATTCCATGGCATCAAAATTTGGCAATAACTTAACAAATATCTCAACTGGGAGTGGGGGTTTATCTGTTAACAGTACAGTAAAAATATGAGAAAATGCAGTGTATGAATCACTGCATGAATTAACAGAAAGAGAGAGAATCTGACATGAAACAAAAGTAAGAATGGAAGTCTGTGGATCCCAATATATATTCAGTATGACAGTCAAAAAACTGTATCCTTGCAAGTTGCCATTTGAGAGCAATGAGTACATATGATTATCATTTTATATTAAAGAAAAATTGTGAAGTGATTGGAACAATTATAGACTTGGTATAAATAATTCCCAAAGGTTTTTACACTTTAGGTCTAAGCATAAAAATAAAACACTTAGTAGCACATTTCATTCCTACATCATTATATAGTCTTGGCATTTTAATCTTATTCATGGAACAGGTATAGGCAGCTAACTTCATATGGTCTACTAATTTCAAGGAGTGCTTTTGTAGTGCTTAATTGTCATTTAGATTTTAAAAAATTGAAAATAGATTTGAAGTGTAAATTTTGGAAAAATATTTAATAAAACATTGACACATTTGCAGGCAGCATGACACTCCTCAGCAAACTACTGTCAGCTGGAGAGCTTCATCAACCCAGTTTGCATTCAGCTGTTTCAAATAGCATAAATTCTCCACAAAACTTCATAGATACATTTATCAATTTCTGCAGACTGTGAATTATAAATTCTGTTTAAGACTGTTAGGTACACAAACTCAGAAGAAAAAAAAAATGAGCTGACAGTTAAAAACTACTGATTTTGTAATATCTAGAACAGTTGTTAAGCATTTAAACTTAGAGCTAATTTATTCAGTGTGTCAAAGATACCAATTCATGAGGGATAGTTTTTATAATATATAAAATCTTAGTAAAGACAATTTTATAAATTTGGGAGATCAATAACACATCATTCTTCATACTATTTGTTGTCCGGCTAAATCATGATAGGAGAATATTATGATATCAATTTTCTGTATTTTTCTCATCAAATTATATACGGTTGTGACAGAGATTGCCTGTTTTTCACTAAAATTCTTTCTCTACACTTTCAATTAAAAAGAAAAAATAACTGTAGCTGGATATATTACTGCTCAGCTAAACTATCCTTTCCAGCCTTCCTTATAGTTAGAAATGGTGAATAAATTTTTGCTAATTGAATGTAAACCAAAGTGATATCTGTCACTTCCATGTTTGGATGTTATTAAACCACTATACTGATTCCGTACTTCCTTTCCTCTCCTTCACAGTGAAACTCAGACATGGGGGTGACCAAACTTCAACCATGCAATAGTAGCATTGCCCTAGTACAGTAGTTGGCAAACTGCTGCTTACAAGTAAAATTCTCCCTTCTGCCTGTTAAACAACAACAACAACAACATTATTGTAACATAACCATGTCCATTCATAACATAGAGTCTATGACTACAATGGCTGGGTTGAGTGGCTGCACCATATACCATATAGCCTGTGAAGCCTAAAATGCTTACACTCTGGGCCTTTACAGAAAATGTTCACAGATACCTGCCCTAGAACACAGTGGAAGCAGTCTTTGTCCCTGGATGAGCACACTGATCAGGGCTGCACCGCTACGTTGTGTCATCACTGCAGGAGTGTTATGGGAAGATAAACGTTATTATTTTTTTTAAGTCACTTATTATTGTGGAAACAGTGTCAGACTTTATTTTGGGGGGCTCAAAAATCACTGCAGATGGTGATTGCAGCCAAGAACTTAAAAGACGCTTACTCCTTGGAAGGGAAGTTATGACCAACCTAGATAGCATATTAAAAAACAGAGACATTACTTTGCCAGCAAAGGTCCATCTAGTTAAGGCTATGGTTTTTCCAGTGGTCATGTATGGATGTGAGAGTTGGACTGTGAAGAAAGCTGAATGCCAAAGAATCAATGCTTTTGAACTGTGGTGTTGGAGAAGACTCTTGAGAGTCCATTGGACTACAAGGAGAGCCAACCAGTCCATCCTAAAGATCAGTCCTGGGTGTTCACTGGAAGGGCTGATGTTCAAGCTGAAACTCCAATACTTTGGCCACCTCATGCGAAGAGTTGACTCATTGGAAAAGACCCTGATGCTGGGAGGGATTGGGGGCAGGAGGAGAAGGGGACGACAGAGGATGAGATGGCTGGATGGCATCACTGACTCAATGGACATGAGTTTGAGTAAACTCTGGGAGTTGGTGATGGACAGGGAGGCCTGGCGTGTTGCGATTCTTGGGATTGCAAAGAGTCAGACACGACTGAGTGACTGAAATGAACTGAACTGAATATTGGGTCTTTTAATTACCAGCAGCTCGGTATTTTGCTAAATCAAGTCACTCTGAAAAGAATATGAAAATGAACAGCAATAATAAAATAAGTTCCCAAAATAAAAGCTAAGTATCTAATCAACACTGTCTTAAGTGTAGAACGTGACTTACTTCATTCTAGAAATTCTGTCTCATTAATAATAAGCATCATAGAGACAAGTGCTGAGGTCCAGCCCCAGCTGATCCAGGGTATTCGAAGGAGAGACAGTGTCGGCGACTATTTACATATTAATTAGAGATATAAAGAGTAATAGAATGAGGATAGCTCAGTAGGAAAATTCAGTGGAGAAAAGAGGCTAAGTAGCTTGGTTTACGCGGAAAATCAATATAACCTGTGACACTAGGTTAGCTCTGACCACGGAGGCCACAGGCACCCTCTCGAATAGCGGAAGGTGCCCCACCTTAGACACCTTCTCGAGTGGGTCTTAGGACCTCCGCACTCCAGATGGAGACTTAGCTGGAAGTTAAGGAGAAAAATGACATGGGGAGACCAAGCTTTGGCGAGCAAGGCCTGTAGCTTTATTTTCAACAGGGGTTTTTATACCCTAAGTTACACATAGAGGATAATAGGGGATGCAAAGTCAACAGTCTTTGATCCTTATCAAAAGCCAGGGTTTCTTTCCTGCAAATTTATCTTATACAAATGGTTTAGGTGATTTACATCATCTTCTGGCCAGAAGGCCTATTAACATTTTATGACTCTTGACAAAGGTTTGTCAACCGTAAGACTTATTTTCTCTAAGAGTAATTATTTTAAGGTTTGGCGCCATCTTCCGAAGGTGTTAGATAAAACTGCATTCCTATAGGGCGTATGTATAATGGGTTTACAACAAAGGAAAGAATTTATTACCTTAAGGATCTAAACTTGCTAACACCAAGGCCACTACTTATTTTTTCTACATACCAACTATATTAATTAATACACATTCAAGGATACAATACAGGGGATGTGGAAACTTGGCAGCAAGCATTGGCTCATCAATGAAATCTCTTACTAGTTTTATTCTGACAGTTTCTAACTTTCTGAGAGGCTCTAAGCTATTTGAATATCTTAAGCTTCCCGTGCCTCTCGAGGCTGGGAGACTGTAAACAATCATATGCATAGCTGTAGGAGTCCAGGTAAACTTGTCAGGCAAGTTAGAGAGCTATCTGAGGGGTTTGGATTTAAACACTCCTAATTGCCCAGGAACTTTATTAATTGGAGCTGTAAGTTAACTCTTTGACAGAGAGAGCGAGATGGTGGTGGGGGACAGCCCCCAGTAAAGTCAGAGGTGAGAGCACAAAATAATAAAGTAGGCAGACTCTGGTTTTTTGGGGGTAGATGCTCGAGAATATCCAGGGGGACTCCTGAGGCTCGATCCCGCCTTTGCGTATGCCGAGCCTCAGGAATCATGACCTTTGTCACGAGTGGAATGCCTCACCGGCTCCCGGCAGACAAGGACAATATTTTGCTATAATTCATATGCCAGTAATATAGCTAATTAGTTTTATGGAGGATATCCATTTTGCTAACAAATGTTTGTCCTATTTACTGTATAATAATTAATGTCTTTTTAAATTTAATATCAAAAAATTATATGTGCAATTTTAGCATAATTGGTCTTAAGTTCTATAATCAACATCTTTTTATGTGTTCAAAGAGAATATATGATTATCTGATATATAAACCAAGTTACTATTGTCAAAGTTAGTCTATTAAATGTTCCCAGAACTTGAGAACCATATATCTAGAGAAAGGTCACTGATACTTTTCTAGCTTTAAGAATGATTTAACAACAGAATATCCTGTATCAATGGCATCCTGTGTCCTGAAAACAATGCAAGAACATAAATACCAGTTATTGAAATATCTGTTTATCTTTTCTAGCTGTGCTGCTGCTGCTGCTAAGTTGCTTCAGTCGTGTCCGACTCTGTGTGACCCCACAGACGGCAGCCCATGAGGCTCCCCTGTCCCTGGAATTCTCCAGGCAAGAACACTGGAGTGGATTGCCATTTCCTTCTAGCTATAGCATTTCTAAAATGAAAGTATGAATTTGAATTTTACCTGTGTATCTGCCAGGTTTTGCCATCAGTTTGTCAAATTTTACTATCTGAAATAAAATTTCAACAAGAATGTATAGTGTTGGTAACTTTGGCAGGAGAAATACAATGGTTCTGGGCAGTCAAGATTGCCTTTTCCAAAGGAACCTAAAATAAAGAGAATTTCTTGAGCTGAAGACTAAATATGAGCATTTTACATTAAAAAAATACAAAAATTTATTTAAGAATAGATATAATTCAATTGAATAGTCAATAATTTGCAATATAGGACTACTCTTCATTTACCAAATTCAAAAACAATGCTGTAACCCAAGACAGTTGTACCTTGCTAAAAAGTCCTTTCTAAATAGTTTCTGAATAACTTGAGGAACTTTAGGAATAGCTTATCAAATTTTCCTCAAGACAATCTAAAGCCTATGAATTATAAAAAATATCCCCCTCATACACACACACACACACACACACACACAGATCACGTTGCTGCTGCTGCTGCTGCTAAGTCACTTCAGTCGTATCTGACTCTGTGCTACCCCATAGACGGCAGCCCACCAGGCTCCCCCATCCCAGGGATTATCCAGGCAAGAATACTGGAGTGGGTTGCCATTTCCTTCTCCAATGCATGAAAGTGAAAAGTGAAAGTGAAGTCGCTTAGTCGTGTGCGACTCTTCACGACACCATGGACTGCAGCCTACCAGGCTCCTCCATCCTTGGGATTTTCCAGGCAAGAGTACTGGAGTAGGCTGCCATTGCCCTCTCCGAAGAGACCATGTTAGTTTTGCTTAAATACAAATTCTTCTCTTAAAAATGTGGATGCTCCTAATCTGAAAAAATAGATACTGGGTTCATCTAAACAATAGCCGCCATTTACTTTTTTTAACCTTTCAATTATAATTTTTTAAAACAATTATCAATTGAAAAGGAGCATTTTGCTAGAATTTCTTGAGATATTTTACTGGTTTCCACATATTCACAAAAACAAAAAATGATGAAAACTCCATCATAACACTGAAAACTAAAAGTGACAAATAACTAAGTTTAAAACGTGGTAGCAATTCTAAGACAAATAGAACTAGGATAAGAAAAATCTACCAGCTCCCATCGTAGCTTTGATTTATTTTGTGAAACAAAGATCAGATGAGGAACCTAGAATCTTCTGTTTTTCCTATGTTTTCAGGATGTAGGGCTTGACAAGAACACATTCTTGTGAGGTTAATTAAGTATTTCTCCCAATTTCTAACTCCTCCACCTCTTCATTTGATTTTATTTGCTATAACACAAGTGATTTTACAATTCAAAAAATAAAAATGAAGTGAGTTAGCAACAATGGAATGCTTTTTGAAAATTCTGGGACTCATAATCTCCAAAAGTAAATTTTAGAGCATGATAGCATGCCAATAATAAGTTTTAAGTGCTGGGCCTTTTGGACTGAGAATTGTATATACGTTGCATTCAGAATATCAGAAAAACATAACTAGAGACAGCAGGGAAAAACATTACATTGCAAAGAAAAGTATAAAAGTGTAAAAGTTTAATGGCTTCAGAGGAATTTAGTTCACTTTGCTTGGCTTTAAAAAGTAACAATAGAAAATAAAAATATATTCTTTATTAAATAATGTAAAATTGTAATACCATCTTGACAACACTAAGAAAAAAAACAGATACCATGAAAAACAGAATGAGTAATACAGAAGACCAGAGATTTCACAGATAGATGAAAGAAATAGCCATTAATTTTTTTTTAATTCAACAATAATTGAAATTCAAAAGAAAAAATACAGTGTTATGATATGGGTAATATGTGCTCATGACCCAAATAAATTGAGGATATACAATAATCAAAATTGTAACCATTAGGTAGTTAGAATAGGAAAAAGGAGTCCAGAATTGTGGTGGCTAAAAGACAAAGAAGGGAAAAGCCCATGAAAATAGAACAAAGGCAGGTCCAAGGATCAGAATGAGAACCTCAGGTAAAACAGCCCTCCTCCAATTTACATAGGGCAGGCTCAGGTGGAGGAGAAAAAACATATAAAAAGAGGAGTCAAAATTGGGCCAGGGACTTCTCTTCACATCTTTTGGGTTGACCCACCCTCAGCCTCATGGAGAAGGCAATGGCAACCCACTCCAGTACTCTTGCCTGGAAAATCCCATGGACGGAGGACCCTGGTGGGTTGCAGTCCATGGGGTCAAGGAGAGTCGGACATGACTGAGAGACTTCACTTTCATGCATTGGAGAAGGCAATGGCAACCCACTCCAGTGTTCTTGCCTGGAGAATCCCAGGGACGGGGGGAGCCTGGTGGGCTGCTGTCTATGGGGTCGCACAGAGTTGGACACGACTGAAGCAACTTAGCAGCAGTAGCAGCAGCACTCTCAGCCTCAAGGATGTATTTTCCTTTGCTTTCTAAATAAAATTGAGCTGTAACACAGAGCTGTAACACTGGTCTGTCCGAGGAAATTACATGGGGCTGTAACTCTGGTCTGTCCGTCATTTCAAATTTTTGTTGTGATGAGACAGAACCAAGGAAATTACAAACTCCCCTGGCATAACAAAAGTTCAAGTACATGCTAGTCATGTTTATTGTTAATTTGTGAATAATATAATCAGACTCTGATTGAATCAAACATAAAATAATTTATTGATATGTTTACAGTTTACTGAATCTCTAGAAAGAGGCAGAAACAGGCTCAGAAAGTTAGCAAGTGGTAAAGAAAGCTGGACAGCGGGAGCTATTGGCCAATTGTCATTCACCAAGAGGTATTACTCTGTCAACAAAGGTCCGTCTAATCAAGGCTATGGTTTTTCCAGTGGTCATGTATGGATGTGAGAGTTGGACTATAAAGAAAGCTGAGCACTGAAGAATTGATGCTTTTGAACTGTGATGTTGGAGAAGACTCTTGAGAGTCCCTTGGACTGCAAGGAGATCCAACCAGTCCATCCTAAAGGAGATCAGTCCTGGGTGTTCATTGGTAGGACTGATGAAGCTGAAACTCCAATATTTTGGCCACCTGAAGATAAGAGCTGACTCATTTGAAAATACCCTGATGCTGGCAAAGATTGAGGGCAGGAGGAGAAGGGGACAACAGAGGATGAAATGGCTGGTTGGCATCACCAACTCAATGGACATGGGTTTGGGTGGACTCCGGAAGTTGGTGATGGACAGGGAGGCCTGGCATGCTGTGGTTCATGAGGTCACAAAGAGTCAGACATGACTGAGCAACTGAACTGAACTGAACTGAAAGCAGTCTAGTGAAGGAGCCAACTACCGAGAGCCCTTAACACCAGATGACACAGCTTGCATGACTGATATTTGAGATGGACATTGGGAGCTACCATTGGCAATGATGCTGCCATCTCACGTGAAAACCACATGTTGCTTCTTCCAATAATGGCAACATTTTTCTCTAAAGGCATTTTTTCATGGTTCTGCTTCTTTGCATCATTAAATACAAGTCAGAGATAAGAACCTCTGATGCTAAACAATTCTCGTGTGTTCTAGTTGAAAGGGTATCTAAGGAGCTGAATATCTAGTCTTCTTTAGTTTCCTATTATGAGTCAAATTCTATATTTGTTTGTATAGAGAAATCCCCAAAGGAAAGAGATCATATTTTGGGAAGTCAAAAAGAAAAAAACATCCTAAGTAATTCCAACTCGGGCTTCACAGTGTCAATATAAACCTTTTCCCCTATCATTTCTCTATCCCCCACTGTGTTCCCTCTAATGTAATCCAATTATCTTTAAGAAATACAAAGTACATCTCAAGGCTCATTAATTCCACATTTATTTCCTAGCTAAATACATCTGGGTTATGGCTATTCTTTCTTTGGTTCTCCAGACTCAGAAATTAAGCCAAAAAAGAAAAAGAAAAAATAAATTTCACTACATAGAAAAATAGATGTGACCTATATCTATTATATAAGGTAAAATATACATCAGAATAATATGTGTGTATTATTCCTATTTCCATATTAGATCTAGGCTTCCCTAGTGGCTTAGATGGTTAAAAAAAAAAAAAAAAAGCCTGTACTGTGCAAGACCTGGGTTTGATTCCTGGGTCTGAAAGATCCTCTGGAGAAGGAAATGGCAATGGCTCCAATATTCTTGCCTGGAGAATCCCAGAAGCCCACAGAGGAATCTGGTAGGCTACAGTCCACGGGGTCACAAAGACACAACTGAATGGCTTACCCTTTCACTTTCAATACATATAATCCATCCATGTGATATATATGTCAATACAATAGGTTATATATAATACATACATATACATGTGATGCAACAGGAAGAGATGTTGGTATAGGACACAGCTCTCAGTTCTCACTTCACTTCTCTAAATGACAGTAGGGTAAGGCTGTCACAAATGATGTCATTCTTCTGTTATTTGTTCTTTTTTCTTTTACTTTATCTTCCACTATTTCTTCCATACCAACATTTCCTTACATCCTATAAATGCTTTCTTCTATATTATATCAAGCAATATCTAGGACTTTAAGTCCGTCACGATTTTGTCACTATTGGATCAAAGTTTCAGTCAATCATTAAAGCAAACAGCTTCTAAAGCAGCTCGGTCTACTAAAACTTTGTGCAATGAAAGAAAAATGTTATTATCTCAGAAACCTGCAAAATAAAAGAAAAATAAAATATCAGTGGCATCTAGAAAATCAAATAGTATCAGAGACTTATGGTACAATACTCAATATGGCCCAGACAAAAATAATAATTACTCAACATTAAAAAACAGAGAACTCTGCTCAATATTCTGTAGCAAAGTAAATGGGAAAAGAATTTGAAAAAGAATAAATACATGTGTATGTATAACTGAATCACTTTGCTGTACACCTGAAACTAACATAACATTGTTAATCAACTATAAAATACAACAAAAAAGTTTTAAGAAATTAAAAAAATAATAAACAAAACTGCAGCACGTACAGGAAAACTGAAGAGGTCAAATCCTATGTGTGGTTTTTCAAGTCCAAGCCTAGTCAGTTACAAAGCCTTTATCAGGAAGTCCTCATTGGAGAAAACTCTCCTCCCTACACCAGACTTTGTGCACAGTCTTTGTGAAGTCTCTGAAAGGAATTGGAATCAAAGACTCAGGAGCTGACAGCCCATGCATGGCCTTGCACATAGCTGCATTCAGAACCCAGGTGCTCCTGTATTGAGACCTCTTTATGAGTGTATTGAGGGTAAAGGAGTCCTGAACAAAGGCCTACCCCCAGTGCCTCTGCCAAGGTCTCCTACTCTGAAGGAGAAAGTAGAAGCTTTGAAAATACCTTCCGCTCTGGCTCAATACTTTTCCACTCCTGGCCTTTCTCCTCCTCCTTTTCTCAGGTCTATAAAAGAGCATGAGACTTTGTTTGGGACTCCCTCAGCAGGGAGAAGAATCCCTGTGTCTGAGCTGGTCCATCTGCCCCTCACTCAGTGCAGTTCTGTGTGGGAAAATGTGACACTAGGAAAACCAGTTTGGTCTCTTTGTTAACTCCTTAGCAGGGACTTCCTTGGTGGCTCAGATGGTAAAGTGTCTGCCTACAATGTGGGAGACCCGGGTTCGACGATCCCTGGGTTGGGAAGATCCTCTGGAGAAGGAAATGGCAACCCACTCCAGTACCCTTGCTTGGAAAATCGCTTGGATAGAGGAGCCGGGTAGTCTACAATCCATGGGGTTGTAAAGAGTTGGACACGACTGAGTGACTAAACTTTAGCAGTAAGTGATTAAAGGCTTGAATGTTACCTTCACTGCTTGAGATGCTTTCGTGAGACAAGTCTTTTACTTATAACTTTATAATTCACCCATTAGTGTGCTGAGATCCTAACTGTAGTTGTGTGTAGAAGGGAGATGTTTGGAAGAAGAAAATTTGGCATTCCCTCACATATAATTTGCTTACATTAAGTTACTGCACACACTTCAAGAACGCAAGAACTATACCTGAGTAATAAGGAACCAGCTCTTCAGGTGACAATCCCCCATGGGTTTGCGAAGATGAATTACTAAGAGCTCTTTTCCAGTTCTTAGTAACCCCCTCTATTTTATTAAATAACCTCAATCTCATTTCTAAAGCCTGTGAGATAGTAAATCCTACTAACAATTACAAATTGGCAAGCAACCAATTCTGACCTTGCATATGAATTTTGGCAGCTCTGGCCTTATGGTTGCGACTTAAAAGAATTATAGGAAGTCCTTGGATTCAGTATACTTTGAGATTAAAATATAGGTTTTGAGCTTATCTTTCTCATTATTCTGGTTATTTGTAAGGATTAGAGGAATTCAATCTACCTCCAATACTTATATTTTCCTCCTCTAAAATAGGTGTCATATGTTGTTTTACTATCTGTTTTAATCAATCTCTACTTAATTTTTCAGTCTTTTCTTAATGTGTCCTTCAATTCCAGATGATCACATATTATTATTTAATTATTTGTTTTACAACTGTATGCTCTATGCTGCCAAACTCTAATTATGCAATACCTGCTGGATTTTTAATTGCTCTCAGCTCCAACTGGGGCCAGATAATCAGTATCATATTACCATATTAAAAAAAAAGTCTGTCTGCAACCAAGTATTCCTGGTACCTGAATCTCTATATCTGCTTTGGTAATGTCAAGGAAGGCAAGCTAATTCTGATTTGAAGCAGGAAAAAGAAATTCAGTGAATGTGTGGCAAATCTGGAGAAGCAGGCTGCCTTATTTTCTAGACTTGGGAAGAATTTTGGAAAATATGTACTAAATACCTAAATATGTACAGAATACAGATAAAGGTACTGGAGAAATGAACAAATATTTTAAAAGATATCTACATGTGAATTTGGTCAAAATTGCAATTTTGATTAAAGTCAAGGAGGTAATTCAGTACAGATTTCTCTACTGCTATTTCATGATAAAATGACAAAAATATACAGTTTTGGGACATTTTACTTTGTAATGCTTTTTAATCATTTAATGCTGTTTAATCTTTTTATATTTTCATCATTTAATATTTCATTTTGTATAGGCAGTTTTTATAAAGCTTTTTTAAAAAGAAAATTTAATGAGGTGAAAGAGTATTTGTGCCAAGAGGTGCGTGGGAAGGGTCCCAAGAAAGTCTTTCAAATTTTAAATATTGCTGATACTTGATTATAAATTACTTGTTATAACAAGTCTTACACTTGTATGGTGTATTTCACATTCATGAATGATTACAGCAAAACCTCAATTACTATAAGAGAAAAAGTAGAAATGTAAAGGGTATAAACTCTACACTGAAAGGCAAAGTATTTTTGGTCTTAAGATATTAGGATACTTCATAAACAAAATTATTCTTAGGCTGGAGCTTGTAGTTAGAAAAGGCTGCAGTTAAGGATATTGATTATGGAAGCTTATTGTTTGGACACAAATATTTGTTCTGCCACCATTATGAATTGAAAGATTTTATTCACCTCAAATTTATACGTTGAGATTCTCACTCCAGGTATTATAGTATTAGGAGGTGTGGCCTTTGGAAGGTGATTTGTTTTTGTTGTTGTTTAGTCGCTAAATTATGTCTGACTCTTTTGTGACCCCATGAACTGTACCCCGCCAGGCTTCTCTGTCCATGGGATTCTCCAGGCAAAAATACTAGTGTGGGTTGTCATTTCCTTCTCCAGGGGATCTGCCTGACCCAGGGATTGAACCTATGTCTCCTAGGTAGGCAGGAGGATTCTTTATCAGTGATTAGCGAAGGCAGTGGCACCCCACACCAGTACTCTTGCCTGGAAAATCCAATGGACGGAGGAGCCTGGTGGGCTGCAGTCCATGGGGTTGCGGAGAGTCGGACACGACTGAGCGACTTCACTTACACTTTTCCCTTTCATGCATTGGAGAAAGAAATGGCAACCCACTCCAGTGTTCTTGCCTGGAGAATCCCAGGGACGGGGGAGCCTGGTGGGCTGCCGTCTATGGGGTCGCACAGAGTCCGACACGATTGAAGCGACTTGGCAGCAGCAGCCTCGTCTCTTTAAAAGAAATCCCAAAGAGCTTGCTTTTCCATGTGAGGACACAAGGAGACAGAATCTGTCTGGTGAGATCTTGAACTTACCAGCCTCCAAAACTGTGTGAAATAGATGTTTAAAACCACTCAGGCAATTTTTTTTTTTTTTTTTTTTTGTAGCAACCCAAGTGGATTAACACAGACACTAACCGGCTGTCATTTAACTTCACTGTGCCTCGGTTTTCCCATCCATAAAATGAAGGTGGTGGTGATAACTATTTTATCAGGTTCTTTGAGGATTAATGACTTAACAAACATAAAGCTCTTAGAGCACTGCCTGGGGAAATAGTTATGATGATGAAATTGAAGAGGAACTTGTATTAATATTTTGCCATGGAAACAATGAGGAAGGGATGCCATATCATAGTCCGGGATAAACAGGCCAATTCAGAGAGTAAGATTCATGGAATCATTGCTATTTTGCTGTGAAGATGTGCAGCAAGTTAATACTAAAAGAACTGGGAAATACAGGGAATACAAGGAGGATGTTAACAATCGTGAGAATGTTTCATAGGTACAATGGGAAGCCAGCAAAGGCCTTCAGTCATGGAAATTGCAGTGTTTACTTGCGACTGTAGACGTTTAGAGAAAATTTTAGCATATATAGTAATAACAAAATAAATGTTTTTCCAGTCACAGAATTTAAACATAATAAAAGCTGATTATTATTTGTATATACAAAATTGTCTAAAATGTAGGGTATTTTGCAAATCTAACTGTAGAGTCACAAATAGGAGTCAACTGTAAACTAATTTATTAGTATTAAAATATCTAGCTGAGAAAGAAATAATCACACTTTCTCACAATATAAAATACAAAATGCCAATAAAATAAATACATAAGAAACACATGCATATAATGTGTAACATCCTATATTTAAAACATATCGTTTCAAAGGACATGAAAGACCTAGCATTTAGGAGATTCCAAATATAAAGACAAGAATATATTACAAGGGGTTGAGACAAATAGAAAAAAACACATTAGAAAAAACTATAATTTTTTAGCAATAGATCTTCTAAGATCCTCGGATTAAACCTTAAAGACTGTTTATTTCTTGAATGTAATTTTAAAATTAATAATTGAATGTTTTTCCATATCCTGAAGGAAGACAAGGTCCACATTAACCATAGTCAATACACGCATCTATTATTTATTAGGCATATTGGATGTTCCAATCACTTGGCAGCCTTCAGGCATATTTCTAATAGAAAGGATACTATAGGGTTTCAAAACAGTCTTAATTTGCAGATTTAAGTATAGAAATGCAAAGGCTAACTTGCGTGAAAAGACAACATTTTTATTTACAGATGCATCTAATAATACTGAAAATGCAACTTGCAAAAATACATTTATTTCTGTGTTATTCTTTTCATATAGCCACATTTAAAAATAATATAAGTTCAGAAAAATTCAACGACCGATTACATCCTGATTGTCACTCACTTGGGAAAGCTGAAAGTTAAAGGCCTTCAGGGTAAATGTCAAGTGAATGTGCTTGGAATATAGCCCATATCTGATTAGCAAAGCTGTTTTCAGCATATTCAATTGCTAGGCATGTATAATTTGCCCTATGTTCCTGAAACATAATGGGAGAAAATAAGGTACTCTGCTAAATCTGGGCAATTAAGGCAATGGGGGTGAGGATTCAATTCCAATTAAAAAAAAACATCTATTGAATATCTAAAATTGTCAAATAAATGTGCTAAATTTTGTCAATTTTTTTTAAAAAAATGAGCTTCGAGCTACTTCAGCTCTCTATGTAAATATATGAATTTTTTCACATATATTGACTATATTTATGGTCAGATGCTTAACATAACTGAATTAGATACAATTATTTATTGATATACAGCTTTCTCTATGACTGGATTTTAAAAATACCTGCCAGTGAGTGAGGTCAGATATTACACGTTTAGGGTCTTACATGTTTCTGTTTGCTTGTGCAGTATAATATATATAAAGTAGATACTAAAATAATTCTTAATTAAATTATTAGTAGATAGAGTAGTATATTTCTGATTTTTGCTTCCAAGCATGAAACATCACTTGCACGTAGAAAAACCTCAAGAAAAATAACCTAGAAATTTTTCTGGACTCAGAAAAGGAGAATAAGATTTGGATATATTAAATAGTTGTCTATTAATAAGCTTTTCAAGGAACTCAGGTGAGGCTTACAAGTAGGATTGCTGTTGTTGAAAAGTGGCATTATTAATTTGGTTGAGAAAGTTTGATAAACTTGAATTAAGCAGTAAATGATTGACTCT
Source organism: Bos grunniens (assembly GCF_055505025.1). Taxonomy (NCBI): domain Eukaryota; kingdom Metazoa; phylum Chordata; class Mammalia; order Artiodactyla; family Bovidae; genus Bos; species Bos grunniens. The sequence goes on along the minus strand of NC_141170.1, from coordinate 108,242,048 downwards.
TTCCCACTGATAGTGATGAGAAATGCTAACTCAAGAAGTCAAGATTAAACTCATCCTATGCTATATTGCTGAATGATTTTCGTTGCATTATCTTGGGGACATCTTACAAATGTAAAGAAACTGCTGTCACTTCATAGAAATACTGTGTGGAGGGTGATCTAGTTATCTCTTCAGAATTAGTATAAACTGTGAATCACAAATGGTAATCTTATCCCTGACATTAAACTCTCCAATTAATGCTATTCAGTTTTATAACCTCTCAAAAATCTAGTGAGTTTGTATTCTCATACTTATGGCTCAAGAAAAGAAAATAGAATAATGAACAAAATGTGCTTAGTATGGCCATAATCTCTTTTGATACCAAAACAATTTTATTATTTTTTGTTAAGAGAAACTATCCTTAAACAAATTTGTTAGGGTGTTTTACAAGTATCTTTTTTTTTTTTTTTTAATCAGTTTTTCTATAGAAAAAGAAAAGAAAGGGAAAGAAGAGGAAATGTATATACAAGTGACATTTCTAAAACTTCATTTTTCAGTGTTCACTGAAAAATTGGCTCCTGCCCTGAAGTCATGGTTGGGCTCATAAGTATATATGCCCATCTTGCCACAGAAAGCATACCATAAAATGTAAAGTCACACTTTACACTCTGTAGTACTTTCTTCCTTTTCTCCCTATTTTAGAGAAAGTAAATTTAATTTGGGCAATCTTCTATTTGCCCTAAATGAAAACATATTTTTAAAATAAAATATATTCAAAAATTTAAATCTTTCTTTAAGCAGGCTACCGTACCTATGACTGTTAGTAGTTTCTTTGTGATTGTAGAAGCCACTTCTCGAGGGTAAATGGGAACAGCTACCACTAATGTAGAACAGAATACATTTGTTTGACTACCTATAATATCTAATCAGTACAACTTCCTACAGTATATACAAAAACTGGCAACCAAGAATCTCCATAGAAGAAATACTATGCTAAATATAACGAGTATGATCAGTTGATAAGTGAAGAATAATCTAATTCCACCTCAGCAAGCCCATTCATGACTCTTTTCAGGTCTCAGAGATAATAATTGTGAATTAATTCTGCCAAGATTCTAGCATTTGATAGGAAGAACTATTCAGTTTTACCTAGGAAGACATAGACATAGAAATATTGATTTTTTTAAAAGAATTATTCAAAGACTAAGAAAAATAAATTAAGATTGAGTAATAGCACTCTATTCATATTTTTAAATAGAATAACAGGTTTTTGAAAGCAAGAAGGAACCCCATAAATTATACCATCTTTTTCCAAAGAATAGACCTGGCATTTTCACAAATAAGTGATTTTAAAAAGATAAAAATAGCCTAATTTCTTATTAAAATAGATTTTAAAAAAAGAAAATTTACCAGAAAAAAATCATAAATTTGTTTTCATGGCGTTTGGGTTTTGCTTGCATGATAATATGCTTTCATATATAATGAAATCATATTCATGGTGTATGATTTACACAATCCTATATAAAAAAATCATATCATTGAAAAGTTAAAGAAATGTACATCTCTCCTTTTTTCTCTATAGAAGTAAACAATTTGTTCATCATTTTCAGTGATTAAATTGAGGTTAATTCTTGCACAATTAACATTTTCTAGAATTCTGTTAAATTTTCTATGACCTGGGTAATGTGTAAAGGGAATTTTCTAGACCATTGGTCTCCTAACTTTATAAATGTTTAAAATTAGCTTACATTTATTTAAATGTTTAGTTAATTATTTATACAATTATCTATTATTATATAGACATATGATATATATTGGGGCTTCCCAGGTGGTACTAGTGGCAAAGAACTCACCTGCCAATGCAGACGACACAAGAGACGCAGATTCGATCCCTGAGTCAGGAGATTCCCTAGAGAAGGGCATGGCAATCCACTCCACTATGCTTGCCTAAAGAATCCCATGGATAGAGGAGCCTGACGGGATATAGTCCATGGGGTCACAAAGAGTCACACATGACTAACCAACTTAGCATGCATGATATACATAGTACATGCAGATAATAACTGAAAGAATATCCAGATGAGACAAAATAAATGTGATAAAAGCTCTAGTATATTCTTCTCACACTAATGTCGAAACTCCTCTTGGATACACATATTTTAGAGTCAATAGGCCTTGAATATTCATGCACTTAAGGAAATACTTAAATGTATTTAAATCACACTATTATCTTTTTTTGAGGGGGTTCATTTTCTGTAATTAATGATGCCATCCTATGAAGAAATCAGATTTCAAAATATAGACATCATTATTGTTCACCTTCAAATATCACCAATTCTCTAGAAATCTTAAGTTACTCAGTCCCAAAACTAGTAGCAATATTCTAAGTAGTATTCTACTTAGAATGGTCAGAGTAGTCAGAGTAGTGGTCAGAGTGGATTACAAAATTAAAATAGATATCAATTTTATTTTGAGAATCAAAATTCTTAGCTTCTTCACAGATATATATAGCTGAAATATATGTAACACAAGCTCTTCTTAACAGCTTAACAGCTCTTTTTTTTTCTCCCATGCTGTTATTCATTAACGATCACATAATGGAAAAACAATCACATAATGGAAATAGTGTTAATATTCTTTTATATTCACAATGAACTATATATATACACACACACACACACACACATATATATATACATATATATATATACATATATATATACACATATATATATACATATATTCACTTTTTGAAACTTGGGATAAATTTTTTTAGTGGTTAAATGTGAATGACATCTCTAATTCTTTTTTTTTTTTTTTTTTTTAAGCAGAGATTTATTATTATACTGGTGGTTGGAATCTCCTTGTATTAGGGAGTTAGAATGAGGAGGGGCAATCTGAAAATATATATCCTCTGAAAAGCAATTCAGAATCCATTCTTCAGAGAAAGAGGGAGGGTAGTTATGGACAGATGCAAAAGACCTTCCCCTGAGGACCAACAATGCATATAGAGGTAAAGGAAAAGCAGAGTGAACAGTATTCCCAAGTGTTGGTTCCCCATCCACTCAGTGTACCTTAAACAGTCTACATTACATGGATATTATTTATTTATGTATATGTTATATTAAGTACATATGCTATATTTTGAAATCAAAGTACTTTACTGACCAGAATTCTAGGCCATATGGATTGACATTTTTCTGATGAACATGTCTGTGCTTTTATGTTGTTTTAATTTTGTTTTTATTTTTTAGTTAAGAATATAGGATGCCAATCTTCTCATATTATTTTAAAATATATCTAAATAGCATTTCTAACCTGTAACTCAAAATTATTAGCATTGATAATCATTAATTAGCAGAGCCTGAGGACAAGGGAAGAGCAAGGCAAATATTAGTCAACACATTGTATAGACGTGTAAACCAGGCCTAAGTGTAACTGTTAATGATCACTATCAATCCTCATTCATAAAAAGCTATACGTTTCTGATTTCCAAACCTGTAAATTTAAAGGGTAATGAGGGAAAAATTAAGATCACAATTTCAAGCAAATTAACAGGTAAATACTCTGTTTTTTTGTTTGTTTTTGCCATACATTGACATGAATCAGCCACGGGTGTACATGTGTTCCCCATCCTGAACCCCCCTCCCACTTCCCTCCCCATCCCATCCCTCAGGGTCATCCCAGTGCACCAGCCCTGAGCACCCTGTCTCAGGCATCAAACCTGGACTGGTGATCTATTTCACATATGGTAATACACATGCTTCAATGCCATTCTCCCAAATCATCCCACCCTCGCCCTCTCCCACAGAGTCCAAAAGACTGCTCTATACATCTGTGTCTCTTTTGCTGTCTTGCATATAGGGTAACGGTAAATATTCTAAAATTGACCCACTTACTGCTGTCCTCAATGTGTGCTCAGGATTTAAATAATAATGAAAAATCAATTATTTAATAATTAACCTCTCCCCCGGCTTCGCTGATAGCTCAGTTGGTAAAGAATACCCCTGCAATGCAGGAGATCCTGGCTCAATTCCTGGGTCAGGAAGATCTGCTGGAGAAGGGATAGGCTACCCACTCCAGTATTCTTGGGCTTCCCTAGTGGCTCAGTTGGTAAAGAATCCGCCTGCAATGTGGGAGACATGGGTTCGATCCCTAGGTTGGGAAGATCCCCTGGAGAAGGGAAAGACTACCCACTCTAGTATTCTGGCCTAGAGAATTTCATGGACTATATATAGTCCATGGGGTCGCAAAGAGTCAGACGCAACTTTTGCTTTCATTTTCAACCTCTCCCCAATGACTTTGTCTAGTGTTGTTTCCCATTATTGCTTTTCAGTAAAGAATGAAATAATGAGCAGTCTGTATAGTCAAGGGTATAGTCTTCCCAGATGTCACCTACAGTTGTGAGAACTGGATCATAAAGAAGGCAGAATACCAAAGAATTGATGCCTTCGAAGTGTGGTGCTGTAGAAGAGTCCTGAAAGTCCCTTGGACAGCAAGGAGATCAATCCAGTCAATCTTAAGGGAGATCAAGCCTGAATATTCACTGGATGGATTGATGATGAAGCTGAAGCTCCAGTATTTTGGTCATCTGATGTGGATACACAACTCATCGGAAAAGTCCCCAATGCTGGTAAGGATTGAGGGCAGAAGGAGAAGAGGGCATCAAAGGATGAGGTGACTGGATGGCATCACCGATGCAATGAATATGAACTTGGCAAACTCCAACTCCAGGGGATGGTGAGGGACAGGGAGGCCTGGGGTGCTGCAGTCCATGGGGTCACAAAGAGTCTGACACAACTGGGCAGCTGAACAACAACAAACAAATTAAATACAAAATGTGTGTTTAGCTGTTGCATATAGCATGCTAGTATGCAAGGATCATAGGAGTACCAAATGTCAGTACATGAAAGATCCTTGGAATGAAATAATTGTGCAAACAAAGTGGCTGCATAGAAGTGGGCAAATGATGCAATGGCAGAAACTATTTCTTTCCATTGCTATCCTGAATTTAGTTAAGAAAATGTCTCTTGAAATATTTAAGAATGTGTGTATGAATCAAGTGTAAAAGCAAATAGAAAGGTGAATGACTGTAAGGTAAGTGGAAGTCCCTGTTAGGTCTTTTATTTTCATTCCAATTTTATAAAGTATAAATTTGGGAAATTAATTACAAGCTAGAATTTTACATACATGGGAAGTATATTTTAAAATTCAGTTCTTCAGTCTTCTTTCTATTGTTGCACTTGACAAAGCATGTAGAAGGATAATTATAATTTATACCAATAAATCTATTAACAATTTCTTCCTCTCACAATCCTTGTGACTCCCACCCACCAGTATCATAATAAATCTCTGCTTTATATGGAAATTATAAAAATAACACAATTTTTGGTGTATATATCACATTTATATTTTAAAACTAGAATTGTATATAGTATTATCTTATTTGATGCTCAAACTTCAAAGAAAAGTGAGACAGCTATTTTTTTTTCCATTCTGAATAGTGCAGCTGAGAATTTTTTGTGTTAAAGTGATGTCTTCACGTAAGTTTGTAGATTCTGAACTTGATTCTTGATTATTTGATTCTTAACTCCAATTTTTGAATTCAAGTATAAATAGATTTTATGTAAACTTTTCCCATTTTCTCATAAAATGAAATGCAGAGCCCTTGTTCTTGTTCACCCACAGGCCGCTCTGAATTGGAATCAATAAATACTTGCATATCGTTGGTTGGTTTAAAATGAAAATGTGAAAAATCTTTATTTTCTTATTTTCTTATATTAACAGAGAAGGACATATATTATCAAAGTAAAAGCTTATTTAAATGCCAAACTCTCTTAATTAAAATGGTCTGCTTTAAACACCCCTCTATAAATCATGTACATTTAGCCATTATGCTTCTGATTTAAGCAAACAAAAGGAAATATATTTTTTCTTAATCAAAATACAAGCAATCTGTACAATGTGGGTGATAATATGTAGAAGTCGTGATGTCGTTTTGTTAAGAAGATTATTTGTTTATGGGTTATACTTTTCATTTGCCTCACTTTCTCACAAAAGTGGCATGACAAACACCTGGAAAAAAAAAGGGAGAACAGATTCCAGCATTTGCTGTTGCTGCTATGAGAATGCAAAGGGAACACGAATGAGAAGCCGGGGTAAGAACTGCCTTCCCAGCCCTGAATGGGGCACTGGCGTCTTGTGTGCGGTAATGATCATCCGAAAGCATTTTTGTTTCTCTCACTGTGCTGACAGGGGCACTATGTAAACATATGATTTCTTATAAACTACAGTATCCCTCAGTGTTAATATCCAAAATATTCAGTCATAGTTAACATGGAAATGTGTTACACAAGAAAGTGTGGAGGTTGATGTGTTTTTATACACGTGTAGACATTGTTTTCTCTTATACTGATTTATTAATACGAATAATTATAGGAGTTGATGTGAATAGGTGTATAAAGAGATTATAAAGTTAAATTATGCCCTTTTTCTTAAAAATATTATATCTTCAATGTTATGATAATTATCAAATTATACATGGTTTAGAAAACAAAAAGTATTTCTAATGATTTAGAACCATGATTTAATTAAGAATTAAATAAGAATTAAGTAAGAAATTAAAGAATTAAAAGAATTAAGTAAGAAATAAATAAGAATTAAGAACCATGCCTTTTTCTTACTTAATTTAAAGATCATATTATATCTTCAATGTTATGATGATTATCAAATTATACATGGTTTAGAAAACAAAAAGTATTTCTAATGATTTAGAACCAGTCAAGTCCATAATAATTATGCTGTTAATCACACCTAAGTTATCAAGAATATAGCTTGGTTTCCATGAATGCATATGTGCACATTCCAGCCCTGCTCTTTAGAAATGTCAAAGCACTCTTCTAAATGGACCTTTGAGGAACATACTCTATCCTCTTTGATACTTTCCTGTTTCATTCTTAGCATTCATGTATCCTGGCATAATCATTTGTGTCATGTGTTCTAGACACTACACCTTTCATTTTTCTTCATCTGAGTCCTCTGGTTAATCACCAGAGGTGATTTATTCAATATTTATTTAATATTTAAAATGGAGTTTAAGAATTCAATATGATAATTCAAATGTGTAAACCTAGTCCAGAATATATTGAAATTATTACCGTTCTTGATCTCTGTACTGCAATAGTGGACACTGTTCACTGACTGTTTAACACTCACTCACCGTTTTAAATGGCTAATCACCTTGACTTCACTAGTAGTACCTCTCACATATAACTCAATGCACAAGGGCAAATCCTGAGCCATCTAAACAATTATAATGGGTCCATCCTGTGATGCGCTGATAAATATTTAACAGTCATCGTAATCTGTAGATTAGGGAGAGAAAAAGTGAGAGAGAGAAAAAGAGAGAGATCCTGAATTGTAATGTGTAATAATTATTTTACTGTAAATATTGTAAACATGGAGTATACTAAGCTAGTATCATGATTTGTCTCTGAATAAGCAGTTACAGCTTGACATCCACGATCAGCTGTCATGAACTGGTTCAAGCCAACTGATCTCATCTCTCATGCTGGAAATGGTTACATGAGGAAACTTGGTTTGATGTGATTAGACATGTGTCCCAATACTGGCTAATGCAGTTCTTCTTAATCACCCTGCAATCCCACACATCTTTCTAAAAACATCCAGAATGAGCTGTTCAGTTTTAACCTATCCACATCATCAGAAAGATAGATAGATAGATAGATTAGTCAGTCATTTCAGTTGCTCAGTCATGTCTGACTCTTTGCAACCCCATGGACTGCAGCACACCAGGCTTCCCTGTCCGACACCAACTCCTGGAGCTTGCCCAAACTCATGTGCATCGACTCGGTGATGCCATCCAACCATCTCATCCTCTGTCATCCTATTCTCCTCCTGCCTTCAATCCCTCCCAGCATCAGAGTCTTTTCCAATGATTCAATTCTTCACATCAGGTGCCCAAAGTATTGGAGTTTCAGCTGCAGCATCAGTCTTTCCAATGAATATTCAGGACTGATTTCCTTTAGAGTTGACTGGCTTCATCTCCCTGCAGTCCAAGAGATTCTCAAGAGTCTCTCTTGAAGAATTTTCCAGTTTGTTGTGATCCACACAGTCAAAGGTTATGGCATAGTCAGTGAGCAGAAGTAGATGTTTTTCTGGAATACTCTTGCTTTTTCTATGATCTAGTGGATGTTGGCTGGAGAAGGCAATGGCACCCCACCCCACTCCAGTACTCTTGCCTGGAAAATCCCATGGATGGAGGAGCCTAGTAGACTGTAGTCCATGGGGTCGCTAAGAGTCAGACACGACTGAGCGACTTCCCTTTCACTTTTCCCTTTCATGCATTGGAGAAGGAAATGGCGATCCACTCCAATGTTCTTGCCTGGAGAATCCCAGGGACGAGGGAGCCTGGTGGGCTGCCATCTATGGGGTCGCACAGAGTCGGACACGACTGAAGCGACTTAGCAGCAGCAGCAGCAGCAGTGGATGTTGGCAGTTTGATCTCTGGTTCTTTTGCCTTTTTCTTTTCTTTTCTTTCTTCTTTTTTTAATTTAATTTAATTTTATTTTTTAAATTTACAATATTGTATTGGTTTTGCCATATATCAAAATGAATCTGCCACAGGTATACATGTGTTCCCCATCCTGAACCCTCCTCCCTCCTCCCTCCCCATACCATCCCTCGGGGTCGTCCCAGTGCACCAGCCCCAAGCATCCAGTATCGTGCATCAAACCTGGACTGGCGACTTGTTTCATATATGATATTATACATGTTTCAATGCCATTCTCCCAAATCATCCTACCCTCTCCCTCTCCCACAGAGTCCAAAACATTGCTCTATACATCAGTGTCTCTTTTGCTGTCTCGTATACAGGGTTGTTGTTACCATCTTTCTAAATTCCATATATATGTGTTAGTATACTGTATTGGTATTTTTCTTTCTGGCTTACTTCACTCTGTATAATAGGCTCCAGTTTCATCTACCTCATTAGAACGGATTCAAATGTATTCTTTTTAATGGCTGAGTAATACTCCATTGTGTATATGTACCACAGCTTTCTTATCCATGCATCTGTTGATGGACATCTAGGTTGCTTCCATGTCCTGGCTATTATAAACAGTGCTGCGATGAACATTGGGGTACACGTGTCTCTTTCAATTCTGGTTTCCTCAGTGTGTATGCCCAGCAGTAGGATCGCTGGGTCATAAGGCAGTTCTATTTCCAGTATTTTAAGGAATCGCCACACTGTTCTCTATAGTGGCTGTACTAGTTTGCATTCCCACCAACAGTGTAAGAGGGTTCCCTTTTCTCCACACCTTCTCCAGCATTTATTGCTTGTAGACTTTTGGATAGCAGCCATTCTGACTGGCGTGAAATGGTACCTTATTGTGGTTTTGATTTGCATTTCTCTGATAATGAGTGATGTTGAGCACTTTCAGCCATCTGTATGTCTTCTTTGGAGAAATGTCTATTCAGTTCTTTGGCCAATTTTTTGATTGGGTCATTTATTTTTCTGGAATTGAGCTGTAGGAGTTGCTTGTGTATTTTTGAGATTAGTTGTTTGTCAGTTGCTTCATTTGCTATTATTTTCTCCCATTCTGAAGGCTGGACAGTATGGTACTGGCACAATGACAGAAATATAGATCAATGGAACAAAATAGAAAGCCCAGAGATAAATCCACACACATATGGACACCTTATCTTTGACAAAGGAGGCAAGAATATACAATGGATTAAAGACAATCTCTTTAACAAGTGGTGCTGGGAAAACTGGTCAACCACTTGTCAAAGAATGAAACTAGAACACTTTCTAATACCATACACAAAAATAAACTCAAAATGGATTAAAGATCTAAACGTAAGACCAGAAACTATAAAACTCCTAGAGGAGAACATAGGCAAAACACTCTCCGACATACATCACAGCAGGATCCTCTATGATCCACCTCCCAGAATATTGGAAATAAAAGCAAAAATAAACAAATGGGACCTATTTAAACTTAAAAGCTTCTGCACAACAAAGGAGACTATAGGCAAGGTGAAAAGACAGTCCTCTGCCTTTCTAAATCCAGCTTCAATATCTGGAAGTTCTCGATTCATGTACTGCTGAGTCTAGCTTGAGAATTTTAACGATTACTTTGCTAGCATGTGAGATGAGGTAGATACATAGATGAGATATATAAATAGTTGGAGATTATAGATAAATTTGAAAAGAAAACATGCATACTTATAATTGTTGAGCTTCTTTAATTGAGATCTTTCCATATTTACTGAGAGCTATTAATATTTTCCTATGAACTTGATTTTTTTTAATCAACAATACATCTTGTTATTGAAGATTCTTTTATAGTTGGCAATCTGATGTTTTAAAAATCTTATGTTTGATGTTGAACATTTATTTTATCTCCCAAAAGTTTTCATTTACATTTGTCTTTTTAAAAAAATCTGTGAATGTTTGTTTTCTATTTGCTGTTGGGTTCCTGTTTTTTGTATTAACTTATGCATATTTGTTATGTAAAAGATGCAAGCCCTCCAACATACACTGCAAATATTTTACCCAACTTATCTAAACAAGGCTTCAATAGTTAAACATTACATTATGAAATTAAAAGACGCTTACTCCTTGGAAGGAAAGTTATGACAAATCTAGATAGCATATTCAAAAGCAGAGATATTACTTTGTCAACAAAAGTCCGTCTAGTCAAGGCTATGATTTTTCCAGTGGTCATGTATGAATGTGAGAGTTGGACTGTGAAGAAAGCTGAGTGCTGAAGAATTGATGCTTTTGAACTGTGGTGTTGGAGAAGACTCTTGAGAGTCCCTTGGACTTCAGGGAGATCTAACTAGTCCATTCTAAAGGAGATCAGTCCTGGATGTTCATTGGAAGGACAGGCTGAAGCTGAAACTCCAGTACTTGGCCCACCTCATGCGAAGAGTTGACTCATTGGAAAAGACTCTGATTCTGGGAAGGATTGGGGGCAGGAGGAGAAGGGGACGACAGAAGATGAGATGGCTGGATGGGATCACGGACTTGACAGACATGAGTTTGAGTGAACTCCGGGAGTTGGTGATGGACAGGGAGGCCTGGTGTGCTGCAATTCATGGAGTTGCAAAGAGTTGGACAAGACTGAGCGACTGAACTGAACTGAACATTTTTCTCTGCTGTTACTAGCTTTTCTACAATTGCTTCTTTCATCATAATTCTTCACACTGAAATAATAAAAAATAGTCACACATATTTCTTAATATTTTATTAACAGTTATTCTTCCAGGGTTTGAATAAATATGCACAAAAAAATTCTTATCCCATGATTTCTACTCCTCAGGAGGGAATAGGGAGGCTCTGAGAGATGATGTGAGATCCAAGCCTGAGGGAGTATCAGGTATGTCCCCTGATTCTGTACTTGCTTTTTTTTTTCCATTTCGAGTTGTCCTTTGCATATCATCAGTTCAGTTCAGTTCAGTTCAGTTCAGTCGCTCAGTCGTGTCCGACATCCAACCAATCCATCCTAAAGATCAGTCCTGTATATTCATTGGAAGGACTGATGTTGAGCTGAAACTCCAATACTTTGGCCACCTGATGCAAAGAGCTGACTCATTTGAAAAGACCCTGATATTGGGAAAAATTGAGGGCAGGAGGAGAAGGGGACAACAGAGGATGAGATGATTAGATGGCATCAGTGACTCAATGGACATGAGTTTGGGGAAACTCCAGGGGATGGCAATGGACAATGAGGCCTGGCGTGCTGCAGTCTATGGGGTCACAAAGAGTCAGACAGACTGAGCGACTGAATTGAACTGACCTGGAAATACATTCCCCCTTCTCTGAAGATTTTATGTAAATTTAATCTTGAATTGCAATTTTAAATGGACAGGCCCCAATAATGATTATTTTCTCCGTTGGATGCTGATCTCAAAAACATACATACATGAAAGGCATATATATGTGTGTGTGTGTGTGAAAGGCATTATCCTTGCTGTTTCTCGGACTTAGTCAGCACACACCATTTATTCTTAGTAGTAGAATTTGGGAGAAAGCCTAAAACCCACTCTGCTAACCTCAGGCTGACTTTGTGCTTTTATATCAAATTAAACCACCACATCTACTGATTGCACAAAAGCATAATTGGCTAAGCCTGCTGCTTCTCCAATAACAATATCATAGTTACATGTTCCAAAATAAAATTTCTACCTTCCTCGGCTTTCAGCTGTCTCCATTATTGATCAAATTGCAATATTAACACCTCAAATTCCCTCTCTTAGTTTTTCTTCGTGACACATTCACTTAAAAGCCAAGAAAAGGAAAAAGCATCTTCTGTGAATATCTCCATACTTTTCTATACCTACTCTTGGTTTGAAGTAAAAATGTTCATGGTAAAGAACTGCCATAAAAATACAATTAAGTGTATACATTTAAAATTTTTTTCATAGCTTTTTTGCTTTCATTTTGCACATTGTACCTTTTAAATGTTCTAGCGTCCATGAAGACTTGAGTCCTTCTTATAGAATAAATGAATGTGATTAAAATTATTATATTAAGGAGCTTATTATATAAACAAGCACATGTGTTATTGTTTTCAAAGCAGCATATTCATAAAATGGCTATGGCAGACAAGGTTCTCTTTAATTGACTTATGTCTGTACTTAAAATAATCTCTAAACTATGAGTGAAATGTCCATTTACCCATCGTGTATTGTGTTTCTATCTTCGTTTTAAAGAAAATCTCCCCCAACAGTCAATTCTGAGTAGATGTATAGTCTTTTCCATTTACTATGAGTCCTGTTGATACTCAGAATTAGTACCTTTGGCACTATTAACACAGTAATACTTTTTTAGCATTTGCTCTTGTCAGCCACACCCCTGGAAACTGGATCACCACTGTAGGTAGAAATAGTACATGGAGCTCCCCTTCACACCACTTGGCACTTTATGCTTTTTTTTTTTTTTTTTTGCTTTAGTTTAGTTCAGTTCAGTCTCTCAGTCATGTCCGACTCTTTGGGACCCTATGTACTGCAGCATGTCAGGTAAAATCAGCTTCTCCAATGCACAGCCCACCAAATAGATATGAAGATCACCACTTGGTGTATATTAATTATCCCTTTTCTTCTCTACTCTCCAGGACTGATGGAGAGTGATAATGTCTATCCTTCACTTTACAGTCTGTATTGTATCTTGCCATGTCATAAAATATTCTTCTGTAACTTTGTTTTTAATGGTATTATTCTCTTCCCCAATGGGGATTTTTAAAACACAATAACAATAGTAATAAAATAGCTGGCTGCTGCTGCTGCTTCAGTCGCTTCAGTCTTGTCCAACTCTGTGCGACCCCATAGAAGGCAGTCCACCAGACTCTGCCATCCCTAGGATTCTCCAGGCAAAGACACTGGAGTGGGTTGCCATTTCCTTCTCCAATGCATGAAAGTGAAAAGTGAAAGTGACGTCGCTCAGTCACGTCCGACTCTTTGCGACTCCATGGACTGCAGCCTATCAGGCTCCTATGTTCATGGGATTTTCCAGGCAAGAGTACTGGAGTGGGTTGCCATTGCCTTCTCCCATAAATTATCTTATTTTTGAACAAAACAACCACAGGACATAGAATAAAATGTAGGTTATGGAATAGAGAACTTCTTCAAATTTGAGTGAATGGCCATGTTCTACTTAAACTTCTTTGTATGCTAGTTTCCTTCTCTGAATATATAGATAAATGTCTGCTGTCTGGTGAAGCTCTTGGGAACAATGGGTGAGTTAATACCTCTTAAAAACAGTGACAAGAATGTATATATATGTATCTCCCTGGAGAAGGAGATGGCAACCCACTCCAGTATTCTTGCCTGGAGAATCCCATAGATAGAGGAGCCTCGTGGGCTAGAGTCCACAGAGTCGCAGAGTTGGACACAATTGAGCGACTTTACTCACTACATATATATATACACACTTTGTCTCTCTCTCTCTCCCTCTCTCTCTCTCTCTATATATATATATATATACATAAAATTGCCAATATCCATTGGATCATCGAAAAAGCAAGAGAGTTCCAGAAAAATATCTACTTCTCCTGTATTGACTATACCAAAGCCTTTGACTGTGTGGATTACAACAAACTGGAAAATTGTTAAAAAGATGGGAATACCAGACCACGTGACCTACCTCCTGAGAAATTTGTATGCAGGTCAAGAAGCAACAGTTAGAACTGGACATGGAACAACAGACTGGTTCCAAATTGGGAAAGGAGTACATCAAGGCTGTATATTGTCACCCTCCTTATTTAACTTACATGCAGAGTACATCATGAGAAACCCTGGGCTGGAAAAAGCACAAGCTGGAATCAAGATTGCTGGGAGAAATATCAATAACCTCAGATATGCAGATGACACCACCCTTAGGGCAGAAAATGAAGAGGAACTAAGGAGCCTCTTGATGAAAGAGGAGAGTGAAAAAGTTGGCTTAAAGTTCAACATTCAGAAAACTAGGATCATAGCATCTGGTCCCATCACTTCATGGGAAATAGATGGGGAAACAGTGGAACCAGTGTCAGACTTTGTTTTGTGGGGCTCCAAAATCACTGTAGATGGTGACTGCAGCCATGAAATTAAAAGATGCTTACTCCTTGGAAGAAAAGTTATGACCTACCTAGATAGCATATTGGAAAGCAGAGGCATTATTTTGCCAACAAAGGTCCATCTAGTCAAGGCTATGGTTTTTCCAGTGGTCATGTATGGATATGAGAGTTGGACTGTGAAGAAAGCTGAGCACCGAAGAATTGATGCTTTTGAACTGTGGTGTTGGAGAAGACTCTTCAGAGTCCCTTGGACTGCAAGGAGACCCAACCAGTCCATTCTGAAGGAGATCAGCCCTGGGATTTCTTTGGAGGGAATGATGCTGAAGCTGAAACGCCAGTACTTTGGCCACCTCATGTGAAGAGTTGACTCATTGGAAAAGACTCTAATGCTGGAGGGATTGGGGGCAAGAGGAGAAGGGGACGACAGAGGATGAGATGGCTGGATGGTATCACTGACTCGATGGACGTGAGTCTGAGTGAACTCCGGGAGTTGGTGTTGGACAGGGAGGCCTGGTGTGCTGTGATTCACGGGGTCACAAAGAGTCGGACACCACTGAGCGACTGATCTGATCTGATCTGATGACAATCTCTAGTTTTATTCTTTATATATTTTTAATGTTAAAAATTGGTATTTTATTGTTTAGGAATCTCTGTTAATGTTTCCTTTAAGGAAAGATGCAAATAAGCTATCCAATATCTAAGACTATTATTAGCTTTATTAAGCATAGAAAATGATGGAGAAATTGCTGTGTATTATTACCTATAACTAATGCTGTACAGTATATCTATTCACATATTTTCCCTCTGCCACTAGGTTTGTAAATAATATTGATACAAACATTTTCCATAGATAAATCCTGCTTCCAGATAGTTTAACACATGCACACAAACTAGCAGGTCTATTTTTCTTCCTTCTTTTAGAATCAATACCGTGATTGTCAACAGAGCCTAGTAAGTCTCTAAGAACATTCATTGCTTTTCAGAGCTGGAGGCAGAGAGAAAATATCAGTAAGGCCCTCAGCAGAATCATTATTCTCAATCTTTTTTATATACCTTGGTTCTCATATTAAAGGAATAATACATTTAGAGGTAAACTAATAATATATGTTCTGTGTCAGGGCAGAAAAAGATTAAATGAAAGATTCAGTAAAAAGAGCCCAAGTCCTTTCTGCTGGTGGTGATGGGAAATAGCACATCTTCACTTCCCTACTTCTTCCAGCTTTCCTCTCATTATTTCTCTCTGCACCTACAAAGTCATCTCAAGCTTGTTTCCAGCGCTAGCTGAGTGTAGTAACATACAGCAGTGAACTGGAGAAACAAACATTGACTTCCTTATGGAAATTTCCTTGAACTCTGGAAGATATTCTAAATGTAAATATCACATTTGAATTAAGAATCTTCTGATTCTTTCTCTCTATTTCATTTGATTTATCCTGAGTTAACAGGTACTTGGAAAAAGAAAGACAGATGTGTCAGGATCAACAGGCAAAACCTGGTACAGAGTAATATTTATAATTCATCTGAAGTTAAGTCTCTGTTAGGACCCACTCCTTCTGTTTATTAGTCTGAATGGTATTCTTCCATACCCCCAGTTTTTATAGTTTCAAAACATAGGTTTTTCCCATTTGTTTTGATAATGCTATGTTTTTGATTCTTTGGTTTGAACTTTTTGCCTTTGACTTCACTCCTATTTTGTCTTATCTCCTCACAGCACCCTCCCTTCCCATTCTCATAAAACTACTTACTGGTTTGATTACCTTTTTCCTCCTGCTAACCCATCAAAGCTTTATTTAAAAGATATCCAAGGACATTCTTACAAAGAACAGCACAAATTTGTGTACTTTTATGGGGCTGAGGTTGGAATATTTATAGCATATACAAACCTCTGTCAATTCACTTTAGTAATATTTACTGAATGTTTATCTATAAACTAAGCACTGTGTTAGTGTGTTAAGGAAATTAAGAAGAATATATCCTGTCTCTGCTTTGGGAACCCCAATCTCCCTGGTGTCTTTTTAACATTCAAGAAAAATGGGCAGTCATAGGATCTTCTCAGATAAAAATTCAAGTTTAAGGTTGTATAAGCTGGTTCCAAATAGGGAAAGGAGTACGTCAAGGCTGAATATAGTCACCCTGCTTATTTAACATATATGCAGAGGGGAGGTCCTAAGATGGTGAAGGAATAGGATGGGGAGACCACTTTCTCCCCCACAAATTCATCAAAAGAACATTTGAATGCTGAGCAAATTCCACAAAACAACTTCTGAATGCTGGCAGAGGACAGCAGGCACCTAGAAAGGCAGCCCATTGTTTTCAAAAGGAGGTAGGGGAAAAAATATAAAAGATAAAAAGAAAGACAAAAGAGGGAGGGACGGAGATCCATCCTGGGAAGGGCGTCGTAAACAAGAGAGAAGTTTCCAAACACCAGGAAGCACTCTCACCGGTGAATCTGTGGCGAGCCTTGGAACCTCAGAGGGCAACATAACTGGGAGGAAAAATAAATAGTTAAAACCCACAGATTATGTGCCTAAGGCAACTCCCAGCAGAGAAGCACCTCAGAGGCTTTCATCTCCCACTAGCAAGCAGGGGCTGGGCAGGGGGGCCTGGGCTGCATTGCTTAGAGTAAGGACCAGGCCTGAATGCCCCGAGGCAATCTGAAGGAACTAACCTGAGATAGCAAACCAGACTGTGGGATAGCTATCCTGCAAAAAGCCCTAACCTAAAACACTGTCAGGCCCTCTCACAGAACAAAGGACTGAGCAGAGCTAGCTGGCTGTGGACTGGCCCATCCCCCGCCGGAGATAGGCAGGCGAGGGCAGCCAGAGCCAGAAGGGGGCAATCGTGGCCCCACAGAGGCATCATCTACCAAACTGCAAGCAGGCTTTGTCTCCTTCCTCCCTCTTCCCTTCTCTGTATAACTCCGTGAACATCTCTGAGGGCTCCAGACTGTGGAGAGCACATCAGTTCAGTTCAGTTCATTTCAGTCACTCAGTCATGTCCAACTCTTTGTGACCCCGTGAATTGCAGCATGCCAGGCCTCCCTGTCCATCACCAAGTCCTGGAGTTCATTCAAACTCACATCCATCGAGTCGGTGATGCCATCCAGCCATCTCATCCTCTGTCGTTCCCTTCTCCTCCTGCCCCCAGTCCCTCCCAGCATCAGAGTCTTTTCCAACATAGGGAAGTGATTACTGGTTAGCTTGCTCTTGCTCCTTTTGATTTCCCCTTTTCTTCTCCTGGTCACTTCTATCTCCCTCCTCCATCTTCTCTTCTCCATGTAACTCTGTGTACCTCTCTGGGTTTCCCTCACTGTGGAGAAACTTTTCATCATTAACCTAGATATTTTATCATCGGTGCTGTATAGATGGAGAAGTCTTGAGGTTACTGTAAGAATAAGACTGAAAACCAGAGGCAGGAGGCTTAAGTCCAAACCCTGAGAACACCAGAGAACTCCTGACTCCAGGGAACATTGATATGAGCTCATCTAATGCCTCCATACCTACACTGAAATCAAGCACCACCCAAGGCCAACAAGTTCCAGAGAAAGGCTTACCATACAGATTCTCCAGCAACACAGGAACATAACCCTGAGCTTCAGTATACAGGTTGACCAAAGTCACACCAAACCCACCGACACCTCAAAACTCATTACTGGACACTTCAGTGCACTCCAGAAAGAAGAAATCCGGCTCCACCCACCAGAACACTGACACAAGCTCCCCTAACCAGGAAACCTTGACAAGCCACATGTTCAACTCCACCCACAGCAAGGAAATGCCACAATAAAGAGGAACCACAAACTGCCAGAATACAGAAAGGCTACCCCAAACACAGCAATATAAACAACATGAAAAGGCAAAAAAATACCCAGCAGGTAAAAGAAGAGGATAAATGCCCACCAAACCAAACAAAAGAGGAAGAGATTGGGAATCTACCTGATAAAGGATTCCAAATAATGATAGTGAAAATGATCCAAAATCTTGAAAACAAAATGGAGTTACAGAAAAATAGCCTAGAGACAAAGATTGAGAAGATGTAAGAAATGTTTAACAAGGACCTAGAAGAAATAAAAAAGAGTCAATATATAATGAATAATGCAATAAATGAGATCAAAAACTCTCTGGAGGGAACCAACAATAGAATAACTGAAGCAGAAGATAGGATTAGTGAGATAGAAGATAAAATGGTATAAATAAATGAAACAGAGAGGAAAAAAGAAAAAAAGAATTAAAAGAAATGAGGACAACTTCAGAGACCTCTGGGACAATGTTAAATGCCCCAACATTTGAGTCATAGGAGTCCCAGAAGAAGAAGACAAAAAGAAAGGCCATGAGAAAATACTTGAGGAGATGATAGTTGAAAACTTCCCTAAAATGGGGAATGAAATAGTCACCGAAGTCCAAGAAACCCAGAGAGTCCCAAACAGGATAAACCAAAGGCAAAACACCCCAAGACACATATTAATCAAATTAACAAAGATCAAACACAGAGAACAAATATTAAAAATAGCAAGGGAAAAACAACAAATAACACACAAGGGGATTCCCATAAGGATAACAGCTGATCTTTCAATAGAAACTCTTCAAGCCAGAAGGGAAGGCAAGACATACTTAAAGTGATGAAAGAAAGTAACCTACAGCCCAGATTACTGTACCCAGCAAGGATCTCATTCAAACATGAAGGAGAAATCAAAAGCTTTACAGACAAGCAAAAGTTGAAAGAATTCAGCACCACCAAACCAGCTCTCCAACAAACGCTAAAGGATCTTACCTAGACAGGAAACACAGAAAGGGTGAACTCAAAATAATAAAGTAAATGGCAATGGGATCATACTTATCAATAATTACCTTAAATATAAATGGGTTGAATGCCCCAACCAAAAGACAAACACTGGCTGAAAGGATACAAAAACAAGACCACTATATATGTTGTCTACAAGAGACCCACCTCAAAACAAGGGACACATACAGACTGAAAGTGAAGGGCTGGAAAAAGATATTCCACGCAGATAGAGACCAAAAGATAGCAGAAGTAGCAATACTCATAACAGATAAAATAGACTTTATAACAAAGGCTCTGAAAAGAGACAAAGAAGGACACTACATAATGATCAAAAGATCAATCCAAGAAGAAAATATAACAATTATAAATTTATATGCATCCAATATAGGAGCACCACAATATGTAAGACAAATGCTAACAAGTATGAAAGGGGAAATTAATAATAACACAATAATAGTGGGAGACTTTAATACCCCACTCACACCTATGATCAACTAAACAGAAAATTAACAAGGAAACACAAACTTTAAATGATACAATAGACCAGTTAGACCTAATTGATATCTATAGGACATTTCACCCAAAACAATGAATTTCACTTTTTTCTCAAGTGCACATGGAACCTTCTTCAGGATAGATACATCCTGGGCCATAAATCTAGCCTTGGTAAATTCAAAAAAATTGAAATCATTCCAAGCATCTTTTCTGACCACAATGCAGTAAGATTAGATGTCAATTACAGGAGAAAAACTATTAAAAATTCCAACATATGAAGGCTGAACAACACACTGCTGAATAACCAACAAATCACAGAAGAAATAAAAAAAGAAATAAAAATATGCATAGAAATGAATGAAAATGAAAACACAACAACCCCAAACCTATGTGACACTGTGAAAGCAGTGCTAAGGGGAAGGTTCGTAGCAATACAGACTTACCTCAAGAAACAAGAAAAAAGTCAAATAAATGACCTAACTCTACACCTAAAGCAACTAGAAAGGAAGAAATGAAGAACCCCAGGGTTAGTAAAAGGAAAGAAATCTTAAAAATTAGGGCAGAAATAAATACAAAAGAAACAAAGGAGACCATAGCAAAAATCAACAAAGCCAAAAGCTGGTTCTTTAAGAAGTTAAATAAAATTGACAAACTATTAGCCTGACTCATCAAGAAACAAAGGGAGAAAAATCAAATCAACAAAATTAGAAATAAAAATAGAGAGATCACCACAGACAACACAGAAATACAAAGGATCATAAGAGACTACTATTAGCAACTATATGCCAATAAAAAGGATAACTTGGAAGAAATGGACAAATTCTTAGAAAAGTACAACTTTCCAAAACTGGACCAGGAAGAAATAGAAAATCTTAACAGACCCATCACAAGCACGGAAATTGAAACTGTAATCAAAAATCTTCCAGCAAACAAAAGCTCAGGACCAGATGGCTTCACAGCTGAATTCTACCAAAAATTTAGAGAAGAGCTAACACCTATCCTACTCAAACTCTTCCAGAAAATTGCAGAGGAAGGTAAACTTCCAAACTCATTCTATGAGGCACCATCACTCTAATACCAAAACCTGACAAAGATGCCACAAAAATAGAAAACTATAGGCCAATATCACTGATGAACATAGAGGCAAAAATCCTTAACAAAATTCTAGCAGAATCCAACAACATATTACAAAAATCATACATCAAGACCAAGTGGGCTTTGTCCCAGGGATGCAAGGATTCTTCAATATCTACAAATCAATCAATGTAATACACCACATTAACAAATTAAAAAATAAAAACCATATGATTATCTCAATAGATGCAGAGAAAACCTTTGACAAAATTCAACATCCATTTATGATAAAAACTCTCCAGAAAGCAGGAATAGAAAGAACATACCTCAACATAATAAAAGCTATATATGACAAACCCACAGCAAAAACTATCCTCAAGGGTGAAAAATTGAAAGCATTTCCCCTAAAGTCAGGAACAAGACAAGGGTGGCGACTCTCACTACTACTATTCAACATAGTTTTGGCCACAGCAACCAGAGCAGAAAAAGAAATAAAAGGAATCCAGATTGGAAAAGAAAAAAATAAAACTCACTGTTTGTAGATGACATGATCCTCTACATAGAAAACCCTAAAGACTCCACCAGAAAATTACTAGAACTAATCAATGAATATAGTAAAGTTGCAGTATATAAAATCAACACACAGAAATACCTTGCATTCCTATACACTAACAATGAGAAAACAGAAAGAGAAATTAAAGAAACAATTACATTTGCCATGGCAATGAAAAGAATAAAATACTTAGGAATATATCTACCTAAAGAAACAAAAGACCCATAAATAGAAAACTATAAAACACTGGTGACAGAAATCAAAGAGGACACTAATAGACGGAGAAATATACCATGTTCATGGATCAGAAGAATTAATATAATGAAAATGAGTATACTACCCAAAGGAATCTATAGATTCAATGCAATCCCTATCAAGCTACCAATGGTATTTTTCAGAGCTAGAACAAATAATTTCACAATTTGTATGGAAATACAAAAAACCTTGACTAGCCAAAGCAATCTTGAGAAAGAAGAATGGAACTGGAGGAATCAACCTGCCTGACTTCAGGCTCTACTACAAAGCCACAGTCATCAAGACAGTATGGTACTGGCACAAAGACAGAAATATAGATCAATGGAACAAAATAGAAAGCCCAGAGATAAATCCATGCACCTATGGACACTATCTTTGACAAAGGAGGCAAGAATATACAATGGATTAAAGACAATCTCTTTAACAACTGGTGCTGGAAAAACTGGTCAACGATATGTAAAAAAATGAAACTAGAACACTTTTTAACAGCATACACAAAAATAAACTCAAAATGGATTAAAGATCTAAATGTAAGGCCAGAAACTATTAAAACTCCTAGAGGAAGACATAGGCAAAACACTCTCCAACATAAATCGCAGCAGGATCCTCTATGACCTACCTCCCAGAATATTGGAAATAAAAGCAAAAATAAACAAATGGGACCTAATTAAACTTAAAAGTTTCTGCACAACAAAGGAAACTATAAGCAAGGTGAAAAGACAGACTTCAGAATGGGAGAAAATAATAGCAAATGAAGCAACTGACAAACAACTAATCTCAAAAATATACAAGCAACTCCTTCAGCTCAATTCCAGAAAAATAAATGACCCAATCAAAAAATGGCCAAAGAACTATACAGACATTTCTCCAAAGAAGACATACAGATGGCTAACAAACACATGAAAAGATCTCAACATCACTCATTATCAGAGAAATGCAAATCAAAACCACAATGAGGTACCATTTCACACCAGTCAGAATGGCTGCTATCCAAAAGTCTACAAGCTATAAATGCTGGAGAGGGTGTGGAGAAAAGGGAACCCTCTTACACTATTGGTGGGAATGCAAACTAGTACAGGCACTATGGAGAACAGTGTGGAGATTCCTTAAAAAACTGGGAATAGAACTGCCGTACAGCACAGCAATCCCACTGCTGGGCATCCACACTGAGGAAACCAGAATTGAAGAGACACATGTACCCCAATGTTCATCACAGCACTGTTTATAATAGTCAGGACAAGGAAGCAACCTAGATGTCCATCAGCAGATGAATGGATAAGAAAGCAGTGGTACGTATACACAGTGGAGTATTACTCAGCCATTAAAAAGAATACATTTGAATCAGTTCTAATGCGGTGGATGAAACTGGAGCCTATTATACAGAGTGAAGTAAGCCAGAAAGAAAAACACCAATACAGTATCAGTTCAGTCGCTCAGTTGTGTCCAACTCTTTGAGACCCCATGAATCACAGCACGCCAGGCCTCCCTGTCCATCACAAACTCCAGGAGTTCACTCAGATTCACGTCCACTGAGTCAGTGATGCCATCCAGCCATTTCATCCTCTGTCGTCCCCTTCTCCTCTTGCCCCTAATTCCTCCCAGCATCAGAGTCTTTTCCAGTGAGTCAACTCTTCACATGAGGTGGCCAAAGTACTGGAGTTTCAGCTTTAGCATCATTCCCTCCAAAGAAATCCCAGGGCTGATCTCCTTCAGAATGGACTGGTTGGATCTCCTTGCAGTCGAAGGGACTCTCAAGAGTCTTCTCCAACACCACAGTTCAAAAGCATCAATTCTTCAGCACTCAGCCTTCTTCACAGTCCAACTCTCACATCCATACATGACCACACTAACGCATATATATGGAATTTAGAAAGATGCTAACGATAACCCTATGTGAGACAGCAAAAGAGACACAAATGTATAGAACAGTGTTTTGTACTCTATGGGAGAGGGCAAGGGTGGGATGATTTGGGAGAATGGCATTGAAACATGTATATTATCATATGTGAAATCGCCAGTTCAGGATCGATGCATGATACAGGATGCTCGGGGCTGTTGCACTGGGATGACCCAGAGGAATGGGATGGGGAGGGAGGTGGGAGGGGGGCATCAGGATGGGGAACACATGTACACCCTTGGTGGATTCATGTCAATGTATGGCAAAAACAATACAATATTGTAAAGTAATTAGCCTTCAATAAATACATAAATTTAAGCAAAAAAAAAAAAACTTTATATGCAGAGTACATCACTTGGAATGGAAGGCTGAATGAAGCATAAGCTGGAATCAAGACTGCTGGGAGAAATATCAATAACCTCAGATACACAGATGGCATTACCCTTATGGCAGAAAGCAAAGAAGAACTAAAGGGCCTCTTGTTGAATGTGAAAGAGAAGAGTGAAAAAGTTGGCTTAAAACTCAACATTCAAAAAACTAAGATCATAGCATTCTGTCCCATCACTTCATGGCAAATAGATGGGGAAACAGTGGAAACAGTGACAGACTTTATTTTCTTGAGCTCCAAAATCACTGCAGACTGTGATTACAGTCATGAAATTAAAAGACACTTCCTCCTTGGAAGAAAATCTATGACCAATCTAGACATAATATTAAAAAGCAGAATCTTACTTTGCCAACAAATATCTGTCTAGTCAAAGTTATGGTTTTTCCAGTAGTCTTGTATGGAAGTGGAAGTTGGACCATAAAGAAAGCTGAGTGCTGAAGAACTGATGCTTTTGAATTCTGGAGTTGGAGAAACCTCTTCAGAATCCCTTGGACTGCAAGGAGATCCAATCAGTCAATCCTAAAGGAAATCAATCCTGAATATTCATTGGAAGGACTGATACTGAAGCTGAAGCTCCAATGCTTTGGTCACCTGATGCGAATTACTGACTCATTGGAAAAGACCTTTATGCTGGGAAAGATTGAAGGTGGGAAAAGGGGATGAGATGGTTGGATGGCATCACCGGGTCAAAGCACATGAGTTTGAGCAAGCAGGAGTTGTTAATGGACAGGAGACCTGACATGCTGATTTTTTAGTTGTTTTCCTTTTGCTTACATTTTCTTTACATATTCTACAATGAACCTCTTCAATTCTTATAGTATCAAAATATGTTTGTTTTAGTGTGCTGGTTTATTTAGTGCTGGTCCCTCTGAAAGATTTAAGAAGCTAAGCAAATTAGTCTTATTTACTTTAGCAGAAATCTTTTCAGTCGGTAGGAAGTAGTCATTTGCTCCTAAAGGTGGATTGATAGTAAATAGCTTATTATTTTAAGCATGATTCACAAGATTGCAATTATTTTTTAACCTTAGTTTTTTGGTTTTGTGTTTGCTGCATTTTTAAAGTGTGTTTTCACCCTTAGAAAAGTCACTTATATTGAACCTATCATAAATTAACCAACATAACCTTATAATATGAATATTTTCTCAGGATTCCAATAAGCCAATCCAACAATTTGACTGAAGCTGTTTAAAATCCTGACACAGAAGGAATATTTCTTTCAACCTTATTTTAAGCACTCAACATTTAAATTCCTGCTTTGATATTTTCAGATTTTAATTTCTTTTAAATTCCCCTCAATAGGTGATTTTTCTGGGTTTGTTTTTAATACTAGAAAGTGAAAGTCACTCAGTCGTGTCTGACTTTTTGCGACCCCATGAACTGTAGTCCATGGAATTCTCCAGGCCAGAACACTGGAGTAGGTAGCCTTTCCCAACTCAGGGACTGGGTTGGATCTTCCCAACCCATGGACTAAACCCAGGTCTCCCCACATTGCAGATAGATTCTTTACCAGCTGAGCCACAAGGGAAGCCCAAGAATACTGGAGTGGGTAGCCTATCCCTTCTCCAGCTGATCTTCCTGACCCAGGAATCAAACTGGGGTCTCTTGAATTGCAGGTGGATTCTTTATCAAATCAGGGAAGCCTTTCACCTATAATAGCCATTTAAAATTCAAGAAAGCAATGATGATATTAAAGAATTCTAATTAGGACTACAAATGCTGTGATGTATTGAAAAGCAAGACTAGTGTCTACAAAGTTCCTTAGAGGACACTGAAGGGAATGTTCCATGTAACTGGGAATGGAGTGGATTTTTGCAGCACATGCTATTGTTCCTTCAAGCATTTGTTCACCCAGATTATTGACAGAGGGATAAGTAAAGTGTACAAGTGCCCAAATCTACTTTATAAGGTTATAGAGAATTCATTCTGAACCAGAAGAGGCAAAATTGAACAAAATTACTGTCAAAAGATTTTATTGTTTGGGTATCATGGAAAATAGGCATTTTTCTACCAAAATAGGCAGTCTATCTTTACTCTTCTTTTGGGTTGTCTATAGTCCCATTGATTAGTGCATAGACCCAATTAATTATTTACTGATATATCCTATCTTCTGCATGCTACCATATGTAAGAAAGTAAATTCAAGTGTAGATATACTAGTGCAGCTTATTATTGCCATAGCCAGGTATTCAGATTCAGTAGGTCTGAAACAGATGGTAAAAAAAAAAAAAAAAAGAAAATAGCTCAAATAGAAGTGGCTTATAGAGCATGGAATTTGAAGCCACAGACTTAAATTGACTTAATAGTGATTTTGACCTACTTGATATTTTTAAATATCAAATTTCTCATTTTAACATGGATATAATTATAGTATCTATTTCATTGGGTAGTTAACAAAGATAAAGGACTACATGATAATCACCTAAAGAGTAATTATCATATAACAGTATAATTGCTAAAAAATGCATTAACATTGTGTGCGTGCTCAGTCACACCCAACAGTCTTTGACCCCATGTACTCTTCCGCCAGGTCCAAAGAATTCCCTAGGCAAGAATATTGGAGTAAGTGGCTATTTCCTTCTCCAAGGTATCTTCCTGACCTAGGGATGGGACTTACATATCCTGCTTTGGCAGGTGGATTCTTAACCAGTTAGCCAGTAGGGAAGCTGGAAAAAAATGTATTATCCTTATTATTGTTGTTATTCATGAATAAAAGCCCTCCTACACAGTAAAATCTTTTTCATTCACTTTTTAAAGTTTTGACTATATTTTGATTTGCATTATTCTAAATTCAAGGTTAAATTCTGATTCAGGGAATGATGAATAAAGATCAGATTTTATGTTATTTCACTGTGTAATTCTTATTTAACTTGGTGATGCTAGTTTCTAATTCTGTAATAAATTTTATTTTTGTTCTGATGTGCAATAAAAAGTTTTGGACAAGGACAGCTCTGCTCCTAATTTTCTTCAATCTAGAAAATTTTAATTTAGTTAAATAAATAAATAACTTGGAAAATCTGATTATCTAAAAGACAATCCTGAAGGAAAAAGTATTAGGAAATACTAATTACAAGAGTTATAAGAAAGATAATAAAAACATACATTTACATATATCAAGCATATAAAAGTAACCCTGCATTGACTATAGTGGATATTGTAAACTTTATTATAAATCAAAGAGTAGCTTTATAACATTGCCTAGTAAAGATAAGTCTTAAATTCTAGAGGTATGAAGTCTATAAAGTGAAGGCAGAATCGCAGCAGATCAGAATGGCAAAGAAAAAAATCATCACCCTGAACCATAAGTAGTTATGATTTCTCATTATACAAATGTGCCTTGAATTTCCCCATTACCAGAGGGTTATTACACCCAATAACTATTGACCTCTAGGTCACAAATTAAAATCAACCAGATCTATAACCCCATTTAAATTATAATGTACCTCTCATTTCCTGGAAGAATCTCATCATGGAGATCATAATTGCAAATTGGCCAATATACACATTAGAAGTACTGAGATTTACTTTAAATTAAAAAAGTAACATCTAGTACATTCCATCAACATAATAGAAGGTTGTTTGTAACACAGTTAAAAAGTTAAGTTTGAGTGTTTACTTACCTATTATTAAAGAAATATAAGGTACATATTTAAATTAATAAATATATATCTTTCAGTTGAAAGTGCATAGGAAACAAGTTTTGTAACAAATACAATGCACCTTTATTCTTTTTCCATAGACTCTTAACTAAAATATAGTAAATATAATAGATATAATTTCTGTGAAATCTATCTCTGGCTAAAAGAAAATAAAAAGGCCAAGACAAATTTTATTAAATAACAATAATAATAAATGGAGTCATACCATGCCCCTACTTACTAATGAAATTCCATGTTAATCACTTTAGTAATGACATCACTTTGAATCTAAAATAGTCACTTCATGTAACTAAGCATGTAAAGGGATAAGACTCATAGTAATTTCTAGAGACATAATTTTGGGTGGGAAATTGAAGTGGCCAAATGACTTTAAGAGAGTAGAAAAAGCCATTTATGCTGACTACCTTCTTTATAAGAATTCCACAGAAAACTGCTGATGAGGGTAACTACCTGCTACTATCTGAAATATCTTCAAAACAGAATTTTTTTTTTTCCTATTACAGTTCTAGCCCAGGCTTCAGAGTTAGTATATAAAATAGTATTTCCTAATATAAATCCTTTTGTGGGAATGTAAATTTATTGTTTTAGCATAATCTTACTGTGAACAAAAATGGATGATTTTACCAACTACTCAACCTAACCCAGGCTATTTGTATGGCTTATTTCCCACTTAGAATAATACCGTGACATCAGCACAATTCCTAATGTGTTCAAATTTCTACTGAATTTAACATCAATTAAGGGTGTCAAGATTACATGCAGAGCATGCTAAATAAAGATTTAGTATTTGTTTTTATTTAAATATTAAGATAAGATAAAGGCAAATCCCCCGAACTTGCAATTAGTAAATTTGAAGAAATTGGTTAATTTAGATTTAATATGTAATACACTACTAATTGCAACAAAATTAAATTGTAATTTCAGTTGCATATTACTTTGCTTACATAATATAAAGAACTTAAAGATCCAAAATAAAAAAAATTACTGAATGCCAAATTGTGATTTAAAATTGTTGTTTGTTAACAAGTCTTTAAATTCTTCATTTTGAACACTTAGAATCATTTTTTTTGAAAAATATTTTTCTTTTATGATTTTTTTGATAAAATAGGCCTATTTATTAAAGAAAAACTATTATTGTAAGTCTAAGTTATTTATAAGTTACATAATTAAATCTGTTGACAGATTTACTTTGAATCACTATAATTCCCTCTTTACTACTTAATCTTTTCTAATAGGCATTTTCAGTTCGGTTCAGTTCAGTTCAGACCCTCAGTCGTGTCCGACTCTTTGCAACCCCATGAATCACAGAATGCCAGGCCTCCCTGTCCAACACCAACTCCCGGAGTTCACTCAAACTCACATCCATCGAGTCGGTGATGCTATCCAGCCATCTCATCCTCTGTCGTCCCCTTCTCCTCTTGCCCCCAATCCCTCCCAGCATCAGAGTCTTTCCCAATGAGTCATCTCTTTGCATGAGGTGGCCAAAGTACTGGAGTTTCAGCTTTAGCATCATTCCTTCCAAAGAACACCCAGGGCTGGTCTCCTTTACAATGGACTGGTTGATGTATGGCAAAACCAATACAATATTGTAAAGTAATTAGCCTCTAATTTAAAACATAAATTAATAAAATAAAACAAAAAATAAATAAAAAATTAGAATGGACTGGTTGGATCTCCTTGCAGTCCAAGGGACTCCCAAGAGTCTTCTCCAACACCATAGTTCAAAACCATCAATTCTTGGGCACTCAGCTTTCTTCACAGTCCAACTCTCACATCCATACATGACCACTGGAAAAACCATAGCCTTGACTAGACAGACCTTGGTTGGCAAAGTAATGTCTCTGCTTTTCAATATGCTATCTAGGTTGGTCATAACTTTTATTCCAAGGAGTAAGCATATTTTAATCTCATGGCTGCAGTTACCATCTGCAGTGATTTTGGAGCCTCCCCAAATAAAGTCTGACACTGTTTCCACTGTTTCTCCATCTATTTCCCATGAAGTGATGGGACCAGATGACATGATCTTCGTTTTCTGAATGTTGAGCTTTAAGCCAAACTTTTCACTCTCATCTTTCACTTCTACTTTATTTTTTTAACTTTAAAGTAAATAAATACATATATGAATAAACCTCTTTCTAAACCCAAACCCATCCTCTGCCCCTGCAGCTATGATCTCATGCTTTTGAAGCGAAGTGAAGTTGCTCGGTCGTGTCTGACTCTTTGCGACCCCATGGACTGTAGCCCACCAGGCTCCTCCATCCATGGGATTCTGCAGGCAAGAATACTGGAGTGAGTCGCCATTTCCTTAGCCCTCTACATATTTTAACTTCTTAATAGAATTGTTGCTGTAGGTTTCATTTTAGCCCATCAAGGCAATTAAAAACTGGCTTTGAGAAAAAGTAGAACAAAGATATTGAACTCCATCAGGACTATCTTACTGCTTCTTCTCTGCTTTTCTATTTGTTGCACTCTCTTCCCTTGTTGTCTGGCTTTGTCCACACAGAGCTACCTCAAAGATCATATACTCCCAGCTCACAATAGCACAAAAGAATCTTCTTACCAGCTCTAGTTTTAACTCTGATTACCATCATTTGGGGTACATGCATACTCCTTTTACCAATAAATATAACCAAGAGACTGATGCACTACTTATGATTGGTCTAGTTTTGGTCAAGTGCACACTCTTGGCCTAGAAGACTAAATGAATAGAAACTGGGAAGACTAAAATAATAGCATTTACAATGCACTATCTTTATTTCTTTTCTGCATATTATGCAACAATTTGTCTGCTTTATATATATCATCACTAAATTAACAACCTCAAATCTGTATTACTAGATCAGATTTCACTATTCAGCTTCAAATCTATATTTAAATGACTCATGTGTATCTGGATCAGGAATTCCTTTGTATCTCCAATTAGCATGTCTAAAATCCCCACCCAAACTTGCTTCTTCACTTCATTTGCTTCCCTTCACTGAGCTGCCTTCTCTGGCTCAGTGGATGACACCATGAAATACCTAACTCACTAGTAATGCTCTTTGAAAATTGCATTTGCCTATCCCTCTTAACTGTACTCTCACATCCATACCTGACTACTGGAAAAACCATGTGAGAGTTGGATCATTAAGCTGAGTGCTGAAAAACTGATGCTTTTGAACTGTGGTTTTGGAGAAGACTCTTGAGAGTCCCTTGGACTGCAAGGAGATCCAACTACTCAATCCTAAAGGAAATCAACCCTGAGTAATCATTGGAAGTACTGATGCCAAAGCTGAAACTCCAATACTCTGGCTACCTGAAGCAAAGAACTGACTCATTGGAAAAGACCCTGATGCTGGGAAAGATTGAAGGCAGGAGAAGAAGGGGACAACAGAGGATGAGATGGTTGGATGGCATTACTAACTCTATGAACATGAGTTTGAGCAAGCTCTGAGAGTTGGTGATGAACAGGGAAGCCTGGTGTGCTGCAGTTCCTTGGGTCACACAGAGTCAGATACAACTGGGTGACTGAACTGAACTGAACTGTACAGACCTTTGTCTGCAAACTGATGTCTCTGCTTTTCAGTACACCATCTAGGTTTGTCATACCTTTCCTTCCAAAGAGCAAGAGACTTAATTTCATGGCTGCAGTCACCACCTGCAGTGATTTTGGAGCCCAAGTGATTTTTTTTCCAGTGGTCATGTGAGGATGTGAGAGTTGGACCATAAAGAAAGCTGAGCACCAAAAAGTTGATGCTTTAAAATTGTGGTGCCAGAAAAGACTCCTGAGTCCCTTCAATTGCAAGGAGATCAAACTGGTTAATCCTAAAGGAAATCACCCATGAATATTCTTTGGAAGGACTGATGCTAAAGTTCCAATACTTTGGCCACCTGATAACTGACTCATTGGAAAAGAGCCTGATGCTGGGGAAGATTGAAGGCAAAAGGAGAAGGGGGTGGCAGAGGATGAGATGGTTGTATAACATCACTGACTCAACGGCCATGAACTTAAGCAAACACAGGAGATAACTGCTTAAGACAGAACAGCCTATATACTGCAGTCCATGGGGTTGCGAAGAGTGACATATGACTTAGCAACTGAACAGCAACAACAAATCTGTCAACAACAACTTCCCCATAGTCTATTTCTAGTTCAGACCATCCACCTCCTCGGTCAATTCCAGGTTGGACTACTACAGTGGCCCACATAGTGATCTCACTATGCTTAGGCTTAGTCTCCTGCAGTACTTCTTAAAAGTTGGCATTTTGACAAAATGATAATTGCAAAATATCAGCAGCAAATATGAGTATCACACAACAAAATGCTTATAATAAATGTCAGATTTTCTTTACGCCACTTAATAAAACTTAATTCATTCTATATTCTGTCTCACCAGAGGAGCATAAAACTTAATGAAGTTGTTGAAGTACTTCTGCTACCACATTATGGTAGTGATCCTAGGGGTCATATAAAATCGAGAACCAGACAGACATAGGTTGATATTTGTATCTACCCACAAAGTTTCTTGAAAAAAGATGGCTTGAAATTAACATTTTTCTGGAAAATATCTCTCCATGGGATCATGTCTTGAGCATGTACTACTGGAACATTTCAAGTCTGCTTCCTCGTTCAGGGAATGCATTCAACACCTCTCCTTGGTGAGTTGCTTTTGCCTCTTTCCTTTTCAAATCCCAGAACACATTTCTCCCATATTTGTGCATTAGCCTTGGCTAGAGATTCCCCAGAGATCTAAGGGTGTTAAGATTGTTCTGTTTGGAATAAAGAATGTTTAAAGATTGATTAAGTAGCAACATTAAAATGCTGGTGGTTTCATATAAAAATCTGAATTTATAGCTTCTCCTGAAAATTAGACAACTGGCCAACACTAGGCCTATATCTCTTCATGTGAAGAACACTGAGTAATAACTTCCTAATTTACAAGACTTCTCCTCAGTTAAGCACAGTGCCTAACATTCTTACTCCATTCTTTAAAAGTAAGTATATACTTACCTTTGTTGGCAAAACATTTTGAAGTAAAATGCAAATATCATGATATTCATATCTAAATGCTTTGGTGTACATCTCTAAAAAAACTGAAAGAACTTTTTTTTCTATATAGCTACAATGCCATTATTACGCCTAATATTTAGCCTAATATTTATTAACATCTAATATTCAGGCTATATTCAAAATATCCAAGTATTCTCTCCAATAAAAAAAAGAGTTAGTTATTTAAGCTGCTAATTCATTTAAAAAAAATATATAACCCAGTTTACTTATCTAATTCCAGTTGGCATTTGAGTTTGTGTAACTAAGACTTCACAACCTAAAACTCTGGCCCCTATTTACCTTTAATTTAATTTTTGAAATGTCAAATCTTCTCTTGGAACAAAGGAAACTCTAAGACTTCACAACCTAAAACTCTGGCCCCTATTTACCTTTTTTAGGCTTGATGGTAGATGGAAAGTATAGCTGGAGGATGGAAACTAAAGCCAATAAAAAAATTAAAAGCTTTTTATTTTCCATGATTTTTTAAATAGTAACAAGCACAACTTAGAATTTCTCCAAGTTTTCTAGACACAGTTCAGTACTTTTGATAGCTGATTTATGCTCATGGTAGCATAAAGAAGGGCAGATGTTTTCAAAGCTAAGGGAGTGTAGAATCAGTCATAAATGAGATGTGGAGAAACATAGTCACTAAGTCTTGAAGAGAAAGAGCACTTCAACCCCTTCTTAGCCTTCCTGTGGTTCTGGAAATAGAATTCAAATCCATGAATGGGTGGCTTATACTTCATAGCATGATTTGTTTTTAGCTTATAACATTTTCCCCCCCGCCATTCTACTCATACTAAATGTGTTTTTGTTCCCTGAATGTAACCATGTTTGGAAGCACTTTTTCTCAAGCTTTGTCTTAAGTGAAATGTCAGTAACATAATGGAAAACTTCTTAGTACTCACCCGTGTCTTGGTCAGCAAACCTCCAATCTACTTCCTGAGAGCCCTGTACCTCCACTGGAAGATTTCTGCGCATGCTCCACCATGGTGACCCATTAATTAGTCTTACCTGTAAGACTGCTCGGAGAAGGCAGTGGCACCCCACTCCAGTACTCTTGCCTGGAAAGTCCCATGGACAGGGGAGCCTGATGGGCTGCAGTCTTTGGGGTCGCGAAGAGTCGGACACGACTGAGCGACTTCCCTTTCACTTTTCACTTTCATGCATTGGAGAAGGAAATGGCAACCCACTCTAGTGTTCTTGCCTGGAGAATCCCAGGGACGGGGGAGCCTGGTGGGCTGCCGACTATGGGGTCACAGAGAGTCAGACACGACTGAAGCTACTTAGCAGCAGCAGCAGCAAGATTGCTTGCTGTATCAAAGCAGGAGCCACTTCTACCTCATCATCATTTTGCCTTTGACACCTTCTGTGTTCCAAAGCACATAAGAGATATCCAGTAAATGAACAAAAAATATATGAAGTTACAGTGTTATTCTAAGACAATTTTATTTAAAATTTAAAATGAGGTCATAAAATATAGTGTAAAATATATTGCATGCATTTCAAAACAATATCTTATTTCTCCCTGAAAGTACTTCATTATCATAAATAAATGCCTAGGATGTATTCTATAATGAAGGGGGGGGTGGTACTTAGAAGAATAATGTTTTAGCAGATCATTAATGTGTTTTAGTTTTGTTCCTGTACATCATCAGTTCATTATGCATTTCCTGACTAAGATTTTACTTGCTCCATTACTAAATTACAAGAATCAGATTCCATTTCTTTTATATATCTCCTGATCAAAGAGGAGGAAGATTAGACATGATTATTATTAAAACACGGGTTTTAGGCTATAGGAACATAAAAACACACGAATGGCAGAAATACAGTTTTCAAATGGGTAAATTAAAAAGCACAAAAAACAGTTATCAGAACAGAAGTGAAATTTATGTCAAGCCAGTGTAGAAAAAACACAAAAATGTATGCAAATTATAACATTGAACAAATTATGTAGTTTTGTTTTGCTGGTAAGTTATTTATGATTCTAAACTGAAATCTCATGGCTCAGGCTCTGCTCAAAGGTTTCTAAATGCAGTTATGCCCCTGCCCAGGGCTCTGTGACTTTGTGCAAATATCTTAGCTGTTGTAGTCTCATTTTCTTTACTTGTAAAATAAGGGATTGGTAGGTTGTCTGTATGGAGAAGGCAATGGCACCCCACTCCAGTACTCTTGCCTGGAAGGTTGTCTCTAAAGTCTGTCTCATATTGAGCTGTTCCTATTTAAATTTTTCTCTCGGCTTTCAGTCAGCATGTTAAAAACAGTATGTTTATCTGACTTAATGGGTGGTCATTTTGCTACTTTTGAAATCCTCCTATACATTCAAAAAAGTTCATAACATAGCATAGCATTTTTGCTTTCATTATTTCATTTGAAGCCCAAACAAATATTTATTTATCTACATATATATTTTTACAGATAGGGAGACAGAAGCTCAAGAACTTTAGTGACTTGACTTGGAGCAAATACACCTTAAGTCATATATACTCATAAAGTGTATTTGCCTTGACTCCATCTGTATCTCTTTAGCTTCACAGGCTTGTCCTGGGTTTTCAAATTGTCCAGATGCTAGCTGTACTTGTTTCTGCCAAAAAATCATTAAAGTCATTTTCAGAAGATTTTTAAATATAGAGCTGTGTGTAATAAATATAAAGAGGAGTGTAATTGGGAGAAATTTATATGCATCCTACCAAAATTTGATTATCACCACAGCAAATTCCTTGGGGGAAAAACATACAGAAGAATTTGTGTGTGTGTGTGTTTTTCCAAGAGTAAAGAAACATCTTTAGTAATACAAACATTATGATTACAATATTGATGACAATGTCCACTGAAAGACTATCTTAGTACCATAAAAACATTTTATTTTCATACTTTTAGATGTAATATATATGATAATATATTCATTGGGAAGAATTACTTGTTTCAAATCAAGTCAAGTCTGGAACTAGTTTAATCCTCTAATACTTAATTTGGAAAAAAAAAAAAGTGTAAAGCTTTTAACAAGTTTAAATATTTCCATTTATTATCAAAATTCTTGATTTAATAGGCAAAACCTTTTAATGAAGAACTTTATGATGTATGAAATGCATGTCATGAACATACAAATCTCTTAACAGGTCTTTTTTTAACTGAAGCATCATTCTGACCTATGAAAATTGAGTTTGACAACTTTATTAAAATGAGATGATTTAGGGATGAACTTTTCCATCAGTCCTTCAAATATATTGCCTTGCACTCACCAGTTTAATTACATTTAAGAATGAAGTAATGGAAAGATATGTGTTAAAAACAAAGGGATAATATTTAAAATCCATATTTGCTGTTCTTCAATGTTTTTAATATTTTAAATTGCTACTTATTTTCAATAGTTAGGAGGAATTATTCTACCACCATAAGCAGGATGTTGAAAGAGCTATGATTTTAATTATACCTAGAATATATCTGCAAAAACAAATGTCCCATGAAAGCAAGAGGTCAACTTTGCTGCTCATAGTATGAACAGATAGCTGATTTGCACACACATACTCCTTTTATCCTGCAGATTTCCTAACAGGCAAGGTGGGTGCAACAATTCTATGTTGTTCATCAATAATAACAGTCAGAATACATTACTATGTGAAAATTATTTGACAGATTAGATACAATGATATCATCTAAATAACTATAGAGGAACCAACTGGATCCAGAATTTTTCTTCTCTTTTCCTTGATGAGTTGGGGAGAGGTAAAGAAAGAGTCTTTCTTAATCAGTTATGATAATTGTTAAGTGCTTAGAGGTAAAGAAAGAGTCTTTCTTGTATCAGTTATGATAGTTGTAAGTGCTTTGCATGTTTCTAATGGTTCAGATCAGTTTAGTTCAGGTGCTCAATCGTGTCCAGCTCTTATAATGGTTATTACTATTAAATTTTGGAAAACATAATTTTCTGGACAGTAGCATTATTTCCATTGATTCCTTCGAACTGCTATTTCTTATCCTACACTCAGGATCATCCCCTTTGTTCTCAAGTATCAACTCAGAGTTTCCTTTTCTTTCATGTCTCTGATCACCAGGCTCAGTTAATATTTATCAAGAAATGTATATATTATGATCATACAATATATGTACAAAATATTTTATAATTTCCCATCTGTACTATAAATTCCAAAAGACTGATATTTCAACTTTTATTTTCATTTTCTAACTTTCTATAAGGACTTCAGCATTTTTTTATATGGAAGGATGAGGTCATTTTGGAAGGATGGAGGAAGATCTGCAGTGAAGAGACAACATCAGGGTACTTAAATTACTTCATGATTCACATGGATGAATCAGTTAAGCAGGGTTGAGACTGTGATCATCTGTCAAAATGGAAATCTGAACAAATAATGTAATATGTCAATATATTTAGGCCACTTTCCGAGGAAAAAGTTAAAGTTAAGGAGAGTGATGCTAGATTGAATCCAGAAAATAGTGAAGTGCAACCTGCTAAACTAAATAAACACAGGCTAAATTCTGTAATAAAAGATAAACTTAGAACATATTCTAGAATATATAACTCCCAATGAATTGAATGCTTTTTTAAACTACCAGAAGGATTTTAACATCTAGTGGGGCTGATTCTGGATTCCTTCCTTGTTTTCCAGTAGAATTATATCTTCTTTGTCAAGTTACCTGTGTTTCAGTAACCTTGCAACAGAACACGTTATACATAGTAAACACTGAGTAAATATATCACAGTCTGATGATTTGCACTGTATTTAAGAAAAGAGATATCATCTTTCAAAATTGTTTGTTTAAATTTAATGTAAAGTTTTTGGATGAAGTCCAGGGATATTTAGGTGAATCTTTCATAAATTCACTTAAACAATAAATATTTCCTGGACATGTAAATCTGTCGGTCCCTAGTGTATTGGAAATATTGGGGGGAAAAACACAGAAGACCCCTTTGTCCCTCATCCTTTTGAAGTTAGTAGTTATTATAAATAGAATCTACTCTATACGCTATATGTTCTATTGTAAATAGTATAGTGCAAAAAATATATAGTCTAAAACAAACTTTTAAAACACATGAGAAAGTCTTTCTAAATTAAGTCTTTGCAACTCTGATGTTACACTGTCTAGTTTGCAACCATGGCACTCCTTTGGATGGGCTTTTGGAAGTGTTACTTATTTTTCTTGGAATGAGTTATATATTTCTCAAAGAGTACTCCACTGTAAAATAGAAATACTAGTAACACCTTGCTTCAAATGTTTGTGGTTTGATTTAAAGAAAATAATATATATGAATTCCTTAGTAAAATGCTTGAAGGTGAACATTGCTTAGTTATGTCCAACTCTTTGTGACCCCATGGACTATACAGTCCACGGAATTCTCCAGGCCAAAATACTGGAGTGGGTAGCCTTTCCCTTTTCCAGGAAATCTTCCCAACCCAGGAATTGAACTGGAGTATCTGTATTGCAGGCAGATTCTTTACCAACTGAGCTATCAGGGAAAATGCTTGGCTATAGGCAAAGAGTGCTACCATTCAACAATACAATTACTATAATACTTTTTTATGTAGTAATAATTCTAAGCTATATTTTCTAGCAACCTAGCAGATAGGTGGAATCATATGACACTATATGGGTAATACAATATGAACAAAATTTTAATAATTCCCAATCCTTATATAAAATATTCCATGAACAGTCTTCAGCAGTTTCCATTTATGAAGCTAGATGCATTTGAAAATGACTAGATCAGTTCAGTTCAGTTCAGTAGCTCAATTGTGTCCAACTCTTTGCGACTCCATGGACTGCAGCATGCCAGGCTTCCCTGTCCATCACCAACTCCCAGAGTTTGCTCAAACTCATATCCATCGAGTCGGTGATGCTATACAACCATCTCATCTTCTGTTGTCCCCTTCTCCTCCTACCTTCAGTCTTTCCCAGAATCAGGGTCTTTTCTAATGAGTCAGTTCTTTGAATCAGGTGGCCAAAGTACTGGACTTTCAGCTTCAGCATCAGTTTTTCCAATGAATATTCAGGACTGATTTCCTTTAGGATTGACTGGTTTGATCTCCTTGCAGTCCAAGGGACACTCAAGAGTCTTCTCCAACACCACAGTTCAAAAGCATCAATTTGGCACTTTATAGTCCAACTCTCACATCCATATATGACTACTGAAAAAAACATACTTTTGACTAGATGGACCTTTGTTGGCAAAGTAATGTCTCTGCTTTTTAATATGTTGTGTAGGTTAGTCATAGCTTTTCTTCCAAGGAGCAAGCATTGTTTAATTTCATGGCTGCAGTCACCATCTGCGGTGATTTTGGAGCCCAAAATAATAAGGTCTCTCACTATTTCCTAATAGATAGACAAGCATATATCTATGAATAAATGAATGGAGCAGAGAGATGTTAGTTCTCAGTCTCTTGGCCTCTGACATGGCTAAAATAAATATGCATCTACTGAGCTTGCTTTAAGTGAGAAGTTGTAAAATGTGGTGTTTGTAGTGTATCCAGATTGTTATGATCTGTATTTAGTTAGGTATTCAATACGGAGGAGGCAGAGAGTTCTCAAAATCTGGCAGACAGTATTACCTGCTTGTGAATATTATTGCATTGATTTCTTATCAGTACTAATAGCAAATTATCACTAATATGATAGCTTTAAACACCAAAATTGACAAAGAAATTATGAATATTTTGGCTTTTGTGGTCAAGGATCTTGAGATAGAAAGATTATTTTACATTATCTTAATAAGTTGAGTGTATGAACAAAGGTCCCTATGTTATTCAGAGGGAGTCTGAATAGTCAGAGAAGGAACCATCACAGAAAAAAAGATAGAGAGAGGTTATTATGTTGGATTAGGTAAAATATGATTGTGGCTTAGTCATGCATGGTAGCTGTGGAATTAATTACAATATTTGTATTTTGGATGTATTGATAAAGTACAATCAGAGCACATTACTGCCACAATGGGTAAAAGCTGGAGGAGGGAATGAATCAAGGATGATTCCAAAGTTTTTATTCTGAGCAAATGGAAAATGAACTTGAAATCAATTGGGATGGGACATACTACACATGGCATAGCTTTGAGGGAAGGTCAGGAATTTAGCTTTGTATTTGTTGTGTTTAAAATATCTATATGAGAGATCCAAGTGGAGAAGTGGATCAATATGTTAATAATATGTAGAGATAACTTTGGGAGCCATTTACATGTAGAGGAGGGTTATTACCATGTGATTGGATGACATTGCCAAGACAATGAATGCTGACCTAGAAAAGAGTCAGAGAAAAATACAAATCTGGTTTTAATTTACTTTGTAAATCATAATTGCCAGAGAAAGTAATATTGAGTGAATGACACTTTGGAAAAGTGGGAAGCAGAAAGGTGGTTCCTTAGTGGAATAATATCTATTGATAAAGTGTGACTAGAAAAAGTCATTTAAAAGTTTAAGCCATGTAAAGTAATTAGCCTCCAATTAAAATAAATTTATATTTAAAAAAAGTTTCAAAGTTTTGGGAACTTTAGAAAGAAGCATTTGCTGGCTGACCAAAGACAATTAATAATTATACCCTGTGAGAAGACAAGAATGCTGGTTTCTATTTTGCTGCATGAAGAAACAAGCCGATGGGCTGCGTGTGGACTATTAATATCTTCATTTCCATATAAAGATTTCTTACGTTAGTAAATAAATGCCATTTGAATGCCTTGTAGAATAGAGAGAAAAGAGGCAGAAATTCCACTCAAGTTTGGTTGATAAGAGCCAGCTGACCAATATCTGAGACAAAATAATGACCATGAAAATGAAGTGGAGTGGGTATATATGAAAAATGCTTGAGAACTGACTGCATGCTTAAACGTTATACAACCTAATTTAAAGACATGGTGTTGTTTTATTTATTTATTTATTTATTTACATCCTCTCAGTCTTTCTTTCTCTCTCTTTCCACACTCCAACAGGTTATTTTATTGTTTTTATTTATCAAATATAGACTCATTCTATTATTCAGCTTCTCAGACAATGTTATTCTAGTTTAAGGCAATTTTTTTGCATTCTACTTATTTTCTCCTTTCATCATCTAAAAACATTTTATAAAGATGTGATCTCATAAATGAACAACTAAGTGTATGGCCCAGTGCTTTTTATAGGTATTTTGGGCAAAGTTCTGATTGTGTCATCAGTGTCAACATCTTATCTTTGATAATTACAGTCTTTCTTGAGCTTGGTTATAGGACACTTTTTTTTTCCCCTTTAGAATTATTTTTCAGGATGAAGATCCAGAAAATTCTGAAGAAAAATTTTTATATGAGCAGAATATACAGGTTTCTGAGTCGAAATTCTGCTGTTTAGGTTATTACTAATTCAAAGGAAAATCATAGAAAAGTAGATTTACTACCATGCTCTCATTCCTTGTTGGCGGGGAAAATAATTTTAATTCAAAGTGTATCTTCTGTCAATGAATTATGCACAAAACTAGTAAGATAAACTTCAGATATATTCTTGGAAATACATAATTTTGATGACAAAAGTAAGCATTAACAATCAGTCCATATTATTTCCTAAATATACCTAATTTTCCTAATGTATGACAAAAGAATTAGAATATTAAACTTGAACTATAAAGGATGTATAAAAAGATCAGAAATGTATTGCTTAGTGTTTTGAAAATACCTACAAAAATACTATAATTATCATTGTTGATAATAGTATTCCCCCTTTTTTAAATCACTTGTTTCTTTCAAAAAAAAAAAGTGAAGTTCCTTTCAATAAAGTACAGCTCAGTGAAAGCGACATTATAGCTGACTGCTTTGTTATACCTAAAAGCTAATATGATTCAAATGTTTATTTATTATATTCAGCTGTATTCTAGAAGGGGATAACCAACACATTGGGAAATGTTTTCTGAGTGACAAATTGCTCATTCTTCCTCAACTGCCACGTTCAACCAAGTTTCCAAAGTTGAAAAACAAATAAATGAGCACTAAAAAAAATCAGAGTTATTATATTTGTCCCACCTCGTTCTTGTAACCATGCACAAAGTAACTACCACCTAAAGTTTGGAAGAGATAAAATTAAATATTCTAAGTTGTCATTCAGTCATATAACTTCTACTGTTTATTTTATACTCAAAATATGTTTAAGTATTTTGCAGACAGTCATCTGTCTATCAATAAAACAGTTTTCTTTCCTAATACTATACACACTGTAAGTGATTGGAAATGATACTCTTGATTATTATCATGATGATAATGATGTGGTATATTATTCAGTTGTTTAAACTGTTTCTTTGTACAATTCTTTCCTATTAACACAAGTTACACAACTATACTGCTCCTCAAAAAATGTTTTCACTCAGTGTTGCCGTGACATTTAAATAGCATTTGTAATCAACATATGTCTGTAAGTAAATGAGAGATAACCAAGTAGAGTTGTAAATTTTGAAATTTGTGTGTGATTTTCTCTTGTGTAAAACCTGAAATACAGTATAAGAATAATAGTTTCAAAGTATATCAAGAAAATGAAACAGAGTCTCCCAGGAAAGTGTAGATTAATGAAGTAGCTTCATAGAGTATGTGTGTTTATTTTGTGTCATTTTTATAATTTTACTTGAAGAGTTAATTATTTCAGAATTATTTGATTAAAATTAAGAGTATAGAGTTATGCTTATAGCCATTATCTATTTTTGTTGTGATTTATCTCTTCCTGAAACTTTAATTTCAAAGTTTATTAGGCATCAAATCTTTTTCTGCAGTTTTCAGGACACTGTCACCAGTACTTCACATTTTGATTAAAGTGTAAGTACTGTTGTTTGCTATCTGGATGCAATTCCTTTCTATGTAGATTGGAGAAAGGGATGTAGCTTCATGTCAAAAATACATTTTGTTTTACTTTTTAAAATGTAGCTTGAAGAACCGGAAAGGAAATACATTACACAAGGGATGCTGAGTTGTGTTCTCCACTGAATTTTATTTAAAAGCTCACAGATATTTCTGATTGCTATTCTGCCAACAATCTTTGACT
Organism: Bos grunniens; assembly: GCF_055505025.1. Classification (NCBI taxonomy): domain Eukaryota; kingdom Metazoa; phylum Chordata; class Mammalia; order Artiodactyla; family Bovidae; genus Bos; species Bos grunniens. The sequence goes on along the minus strand of NC_141170.1, from coordinate 108,199,364 downwards.
TTAACATATTTCATTGATCTTTCCCACTTATCCTCTTTTATTTTCTCTTCATATTGAAAGTTTGTATAGTAATGAAAATAAAACACCAAATAAATTATGTCATGGTAAGAATAATAGTGAATGGATATAACCTTTATTTTTCAAAAGTGCATTTTTGCCCAACAGTAGTAATTGTTATCACTGAATGTTTACCATGTTCTGGCTACTTTAATAAACACGTTATACACACTATTTTATTGTCCCTTCTAGCAGAAATATGGAGAAGACAATGGCACCCCACTCCAGTACTCTTGTCAGGAAAATCCCATGGGCAGAGGAGCCTGGTAGGCTGCAGTCCATGGGGTCGCTAAGAGTCGGACATGACTGAGTGACCTCACTTTCACTTTTCACTTTCATGCATTGGAGAAGGAAAAGGCAACCCACTCCAGTGTTCTTGCCTGGAGAATTCCAGGGATGGGGAAGTCTGGTGGGCTGCTGTCTATGGGGTTGCACAGATTTGGACACAACTGAAGCGACTTAGCAGCAGTAGCAGAAATATTTTTCATTTCACAGATAAAACTAAGACTGAGATCAAGAGATGTTATAGGGTAGGTGATGAGGTAAGATTTGAGTATTAGTTGGTTTGGTACATAATCTGTACTTTGCCATATAATTCTCACTCTACTTGTCTTTCTTTTTCAGATCAGATCAGTTGCTCAGTCATGTCTGACTCTTTGAGACCCCATGAATCACAGCACGCCAGGCCTCCCTGTCCAACACCAACTCCCAGAGTTCACTCAGACTCACGTCCATCGAGTCAGTGATGCCATCCAGCCATCTCATCCTCTGTCGTCCCCTTCTCCTCCTGCCCCCAATCCCTCCCAGCATCAGAGTCTTTTCTAATGAGTCAACTCTTCGCATGAGGTGGCCAAAGTACTGGAGTTTCAGCTTCAGCATCAGTCAGTCCTTCCAAAGAAATCCCAGGGCTGATCTCCTTCAGAATGGACTGGTTGGATCTTCTTGCAGTCCAAGGGACTCTCAAGAGTCTTCTCCAACACCACAGTTCAAAAGCATCAATTCTTTGGCGCTCAGGCTTCTTCCCAGTCTAACTCTCACATCCATACATGACCACAGGAAAAACCATAGCCTTGACTAGACGAACCTTTGTTGGTAAAGTAATGTCTCTGCTTTTGAATATGGTATCTAGGTTGGTCATAACTTTCCTTCCAAGGAGTAAGCGTCTTTTAATTTCATGGCTGCAGTCACCATCTGCAGTGAATTTTTTTACTAGTCTTAAATTTTACTATTAATTAACACTCATATGCAATTGAAATTATACACATTGGATACTGAGATGTGACTGGCCTGGTATTGTTTTATAAAATAAAAAAATAAAAAATGAGAAAATTTTCGATCACAAACTTTTAAGGAAGCACAGTAACCCGAAATTCTTTCCACTAGTTTAAAAAAAAAATGAGATCAACCTTTTATTCTAACCTAATTACCTAACAGTTCTTGTAACCATGAACATTTTCTGCAGATACAGAGAAGGAAAAAGAAGCAGTATAAATTACAGGCACACAGTGATTATTACAAAATCCTAGTGCTGAAAAATGATTTTTAATACCAGTTAAGCTGTCACTAAGTCAGAATTATGAATATAGTCTATTGAAATTCTTGATAATTACTTATAATTTTCAGTGTTTGGAAAACAATTTGCTGGGCAGATGTTTTTCCATTGTCCTAAATGTTCCTATCGCTATGAAGTGTTGAACATTTTCTCTGGTTTATGCTCCAAAGTATTAATCTTTCCAGTCGTTAAAGATGATTACCTGGTAACATTAACATACAAATGTACAGTGATCACTATGCTCTTATGAATTCTTTACAATCCACACACTTGAAAAAGTCAAATTATTCTTTGTTAGGTGATGTGGTGCCTTGTTTAAAAAGTGAATTTATCCTTAAGTCACAGGCCTTGAAAATTAAGTATTAATTGAGCTTGAACTATTAGAAAATTATCTCAGAAAAACATCATTTAACATGTAATTCCTTTAAATTTGTAATTTTGTGAATGAGACTCCTGGAACAAAATCTTATTTATGCCAATGAAATAAGTTACTGTTTCTGCTCTTTCTAAGTGCACTGATTGTTTATCAGACCTCCCTTATCAAATTTCATTTTAAATTTCAACCAAGTATGAGATATTTAGGAATCAATGATCCAGTTTATGGTTTCTCTGAACCTCTATTTTTGTTTCTGTAGTTCTTTCTTTTCTCTAGAGCAATCAAAATTCCAAAAATCTTTTAAAAAATATGAAAGGAATATACATTGATTATTCATTTGTATTAATTATACATAATCCTAAGGAAAAGTTTATGATAAAGATTATTGATAGTTTAATAAAAATAAGACTGGAAATCTATAAATTAAATTTGTTCTGGTTATTTATACACCAGAATAATGAAGGATTCTGTGATGATACTTTGCACTAAAAATTAAGTTAATCCTTAAGGAATGAATACTAGTTAACTAAGAATGGTAAATAATTTTAAAACCTTAAAACTATTCTCTATCAAAAAGCTCCATACAACATGATCAAGTTGGGTTTATTCCAGGGATGCAAGGATTCTTCAATATACACAAATCAATCAATGTGATATACCATATTAACAAATTGAAAGATAAAAACAATATGATAATCTCAATAGATGTAGAAAAAGCCTTTGATAAGATTCAGCACCCATTTATGATTAAAACTCTTCCAAAAATGGGCATAGAAGGAACCTACCTCAACATAGTGAAGGCCATATACCATAAGCCTACGGTAAACACTATTCTCAATTATGAAAAACTGAAAGCATTCCCCCTAAGACCAGGAACAAGACAAGGGTGTCCACTTTCACCATGATTATTCAGCATAGTTCTGGAAGTCCTAGCTATAGCAATCAGAGAAGAAAAGGAAATAAAAGGAATCCAGATCAGAAAAATATCTCACTGTTTGCCAATGACATGATTCTATGCATGCTGCTGCTATGTCGCTTCAGTCGTGTCCTACTCTGTGTGACTCCATAGATGGCAGCCCACCAGGATCCTCTGTCCCTGAGATTCTCCAGGCAAGAATACTGGAGTGGGCTCTTATTTCCTACTCCAATGCATGAAAGTGGAAAGTGAAATTGAAAATGAAGTCTCTCAGTCATATCCGACTCTTAGCGACCCCATGAGGTCTACCAGGCTGCTCCATCTATGGGATTTTCCAGGCAAGAGTACTGGAGTGGGTTGCCATTTCCTTCTCCAGATACTGTGAATAGAAAACCCTAAAGATAGTATCAGAAAAGTACTAGAAATAATCAGGAATTTAGCAAAGTTGCAGGATACAAAATCAATACACAGAAATCACTTGTATGTCTATATACTAACAGCAAAAAATCAGAAAGAGAAATTAAAGAATAAATCCCATTCACCATTGCAGCAAAAAGAAAAAAAAAATCTAGGAATAAACTTATCTAAGGAGACAAAAGAACTGTACACAGCAAATTAAAAGACACTGATGAAAGAAACCAAAGATGACATAAAGAGATGGACAGATATTTCATATTTCTGGGTAGGAAGAATAAATATTGTGAAAATGACTATACTACCAAATGCAATCTACAGATTCAATGAGATCCTTATCAAACTACCAATGGCATTTTTCACAGAACTAGAACAAAAAATTTCACAATTCATATGGAAACAAAAAAGACCCTGAATAGCCAAAGTAGTCTTGAGATAGAAGAATGGAGCTGGAAGAATCAACCTTTTGACTTCAGATTATACCACAAAGCTACAGTCATCAAGACAGAATGACACTGGCATAAAACAGAAATATAGACCAATGGAACAAGATACAAAACCAAGAAATAAGCCAATGCACCCATGGGTAACTTATTTTTGACAAAGGAGGCAAGAAACTACAATGGGGTAAAGATAGCCTCTTCAGTAAATGGTGCTGGGAAAACTGGACAACTCCATGTAAAAGAATGAAATTAGAACACTTCCTAGCACCACACATAAAGATAAACTCAAAATGGATTAAAGACCTAAATGTAAGCCCAGAAACTATAAAACTCTTAGAGGAAAACTTAGGCAGAACACTTGATGAGGTAAGCAAAGCAAGATCCTCTATGACCCACCTCCTAGAGTAACAGAAATAAAAACAAAAGTAAACAAGTGGGACCTGATTAAACTTAAAAGCTTTTCACAGCAAAGAAATCTATAAGCAAGGTTGAAAGACAACTCTCAGAATGGGAGAAAATAATAGCAAATGAAACAGCTGACAAAGGCTTAATTTCCAATATATACAAGCAGCTCACGCACTCAATACCAGAAAAGCAAATAACCCAATCAGAAAGTGGGAAAAAGACATAAACAGACATTTCTCCAAAGAAGACATCAGATCAGATCAGTCGCTCAATCGTGTCCGACTCTTTGCGACCCCATGAATCACAGCACGCCAGGCCCCCTTGTCCATCACTAACTCCCGGAGTTCACTGAGACTCACATCCATCGAGTCAGTGATGCCATCCAGCCATCACATTCTCTGTCATCCCCTTCTCCTCTTGCCCCCAATCCCTCCCAGCATCAGAGTCTTTTCTAATGAGTCAACTCTTCACATGAGGTGGCCAAAGAACTGGAGTTTCAGCTTTAGCATCATTCCTTCCAAAGAAATCCCAGTGCTGATCTCCTTCAGAATGGACTGGTTGGATGTCCTTGCAGTCCAAGGGACTCTCAAGAGTCTTCTCCAACACCACAGTACAAAACCATCAATTGTTTGGCCTTCTTCACAGTCCAGCTCTCACATCCATACATGACCACAGGAAAAACCATAGCCTTGACTAGACGAACCTCTGTTGGCAAAGTAATGTCTCTGCTTTTGAATATGCTATCTAGGTTGGTCATAACTTTCCTTCCAAGGAGTAAGCGTCTTTTAATTTCATGGCTGCAGTCACCATCTGCAGTGATTTTGGAGCCCAGAAAAATAAAGTCTGACACTGTTTCCACTGTTTCCCCATCTATTTCCTGTGAAGTGATGGGACTGGATGCCATGATCTTCGTTTTCTGAATGTTGAGCTTTAAGCCGACTTTTCCACTCTCCACTTTCACTTTCATCAAGAGGCTTTTTAGTTCCTCTTCACTTTCTGCCATTAGGGTGGTGTCCTCTGCATATCTGAGGTTATTGATATTTCTCCTGGCAATCTTGATTCCAGCTTGTGCTTCTTCCAGCCCAGCGTTTCTCATGATGTACTCTGCATAGAAGTTAAATAAGCAGGGTGACAATATACAGCCTTGACATACTCCTTTTCCTATTTGGAACCAGTCTGTTGTTCCATGTTCAGTTCTAACTGTTGCTTCCTGACCTGCGTACAAATTTCTTAAGAGGCAGGTCAGGTAGTCTGGTATTCCCATCTCTTTCAGAATTTTCCACAGTTTATTGTGATCTACCCAGACAAAGGCTTTTGCATAGTCAATAAAGCAGAAATAGATGTTTTTCTGGAACTCTCTTGCTTTTTCCATGATCCAGCGGATGTTAGCAATTTAACCTCTGGTTCCTCTGCCTTTACTAAAACAGCTTGAACATCCGGAAGTTCACGGTTCACGTATTGCTGAAGCCTGGCTTGGAGAATTTTGAGCATTATTTTACTAGCGTGTGAGATGAGTGCAATTGTGTGGTAGTTTAAGCATTCTTTGGCATTGCCTTTCTTTGGGATTGGAATGAAAACTGACCTTTTCCAGTCCTGTGACCACTGCTGAGTTTTTCAAATTTGCTGGCATATTGAGTGCAGCACTTTCACAGCATCATCTTTCAGGATTTGGAATAGCTCAACTGGAATTCCATCACCTCCACTAGCTTTGTTCATAGTGATGCTTTCTAAGGCCCACTTGACTTCACATTCCAGGATGTCTGGCTCTAGGTCAGTGATCACACCATAGTGATTATCTGGGTTGTGAAGATCTTTTTTGTACAGTTCTTCTGTGTATTCTTGCCATCTCTTTTTAATATCTTCTGCTTCTGTTAGGTCCATACCATTTCTGTCCTTTATCGAGCCTATCTTTGCATGAAATGTTCCTTTGGTATTTCTGATTTTCTTGAAGAGATCTCTAGTCTTTCCCATTCTGTTGTTTTCCTCTAGTTTTTTGCATTGATCACCAAAGGCTTTCTTATCTCTTCTTGCTATTCTTTGGAACTCTGCATTCAGATGTTTATATCTTTCCTTTTCTACTTTGCTTTTCGCTTCTCTTCTTTTCACAGCTATTTGTGAGGCCTCACAAATGGCTAATAAGCACATGAAAAGATGCTCAAAATTGCTCAATATTAGAGTAATGCCAATCAAAACTAGAATGAGATATCACCTCACACTGGTCAGAACAGCCAGCATCAAAAAGTCTACAAACAATAAAGCTGGAGAAGGTGTGGAGAAAAGGGAACACTCTGGCACTGTTGGTGGAAATGTAATTTGATACAGCCACTATGGAAGACGGTATGAAGATTCCTTTAAAAAAAATCTAGGAATAAAACCACCCTATGACCCAGCAATCCCACTCCAGGCATATATGCTGAGGAAATCAAAATTGAAAAAGACACATGTATCCCATTGTTTATTGCAGCACTATTTACAATAGCTAGAGCATGGAAGCAACCTAGATGTCCAGCGACAGATGAATGGATAAAGAAGTGATGGTATATATACATGATGGAATATTACTCAGCCAGAAAAGGGAACACATTTGAGTCAGTTCTAATGTGGTGGGTGCACCTTGAACCTATCATACAGAGTGAAATAAGTCAGAAAGAGAAAGGTAAATATCATATTCTAACGCATATATATGAATCTAGAAAAATAGTACTGAAGAATTTATTTACAGGGCAGTAATAGAGAAACAGACATAGACAACACACTTGTGGACATGGGGGGAGGGGAGGAGAGGGTGAGATGTATGGAGAGAGTAACATGGAAACTTACATTACCATATGTAAAATAGATAGCCAACGAAATTTGCTGTATGGCTCAGGAAACTCAAGCAGGGGTTCTGTATCAACCTAGAGGGATGGCACGGGGAGGGAGATGGGAGGCAAGTTTAAAAGGGAGAGGTTGAGAGGAGCTACCCCATGTCCAAGGAGTGGCAGCTGCGCTGGCACAGGAGGGCCAATAGAGCTACTCCACATTCAAGGTCAAGAGGGGTGGCTTGTCCAAGGTAAGGAGCAGCAGCTGCACTTTGCTAGAGCAGCCATGAAGAGATACCCAACGTCCAAGGTAAGAGAAACCCAAGTAAGATGGTAGATGTTGCAAGAGAGCATCAGAGAGAAGACACACTGAAACCATAATCTTAGAAAACTAGCCAATCTGATCACACAGACCACAGCCTTGTCTAACTCAATGAAACTAAGCCATGCCGTGTGTGGCCGCCCAAGACGAATGGGTCATGGTGGAGAGGTCTGACAGAATGTGGCCCAATGGAGAAGGGAATGGCAAACCACTTCTGTATTCTTGCCTTGAGAACCCCATGAACAGTATGAAAAGGCAAAATGATAGGATACTGAAAGAGGAACTTCCCAGGTTGGTAAGTGCCCAACATGCTACTGGAGATCAGTGGAGAAATAACTCCAGAAAGAATGAAGGGAAGGAGCCAAAGCAAAAACAATACCCAGTTGTGGATGTGACTGGTGACAGAAGCAAGGTCCGATGCTGTAAAGAGCAATATTGCATAGGAACCTGAAATGTCAGGTCCATGAATCAAGGCAAATTGGAAGTGGTCAAACAGGGGATGGCAAGAGAGAACGTGGACATCCTAGGAATCAGCGAACTAAAATGGACTGGAATTGGTGAATTTAACTCAGATGACCATTATATCTACTACTGTGTGCAGGAATCCCTTACAAGAAATGGAATAGCCATCATGGTCAACAAGAGTCTGAAATGCAGTACTTGGATGCAATCTCAAAAACGACAGAATGATCTCTGTTCGTTTCCAAGGCAAACCATCCAATATCACGGTGATCCAAGCCTGTGCCCCGACCAGGAACACTGAAGAAGCTGAAGCTGAATGGTTCTATGAAGACCTACCAGACCTTTTAGAATTAACACCCAAAGAAGGTGTCCTTTTCATTATAGGGGACTGGAATGCAAAAGTAGGAAGTCAAGAAACACATGGAGTAACAGGCAAATTTGGCCTTGGAGTACAGAATGAAGCAGGGCAAAGGCTAATAGAGTTCTACCAAGAGAACACACTGGTCATAGCAAACACCTTCCAACAACACAAGAGAAGACTCTACACATGGGCATCACCAGATGGCCAACACCAAAATTAGATTGATTATATTATTTGCCAAAGATGGAGAAGCTCTATACAGTCAGCAAAAACAAGACCGGGAGTGGACTGTGGCTCAGATCATGAATTCCTTATTGCCCAATTCAGACTTAAATTGAAGAAAGTAGGGAAAACCACTAGACCATTCAGGTATGACCTAAATCAAATCCCTTATGATTATACAGTGGAAGTGAGAAATAGATTTAAGGGACTGGATCTGATAGACAGAGTGCCTGATGAACTATGGATGAAGGTTTGTGACATTGTACAGGAGACAGGGATCAAGACCATCCCCATGGAAAAGAAATGTAAAAAATGAAAATGGCTGTCTGAGGAGGCCTTACAAATAGCTGTGAAAAGAAGAAAGTTAAAAGAAAAGGAGAAAAGAAAAGATAAAAGCATCTGAATACAGAGATCCAAATAATAGCAAGGAGAGATAAAAATAAAATAAGATAAAAGCCTTCCTCAGAGATCAATGCAAAGAAATAGAGGAAAACAACAGAATGGTAAAAACTAGAGATCTCTTCAAGAAAATTACAGATACCAATGGAACATTTCATGCAAAGATGGGCTAGATAAAGGACAGAAATGGTATGGGCCTAACAGAAGCAGAAGATATTAAGAAAAGGTGGCAAGAATACACAAAAGAACTGTACAAAAAAAAATCTTCATGACCCAGATAATCACGATGGTGCATTCACTCACCTAGAGCTAGACATCCTGGAACGTGAAGTCAAGAGGGCCTTAGAAAGCATCACTACAAATAAAGCTAGTGGAGGTGATGGAATTCCAGTTGAGCTACTTCTAATCCTAAAAGATGATGCTGAGAAAGTGCTGCACTCAATATGCGAGCCAATTTGGAAAACTCAGCAGTGGCCACAGGAATGGAAAAGGTCAGTTTTCATTACAATCCCAAAGAAAGGCAATGCCAAAGAATGCTTAAACTACCGCACAATTGCACTCATCTCACACGCTAGTAAAGTAATGCTCAAAATTCTCCAAGCCAGGCTTCAGCAATACGTGAACCGTGAACTTCCTGATGTTCAAGCTGGTTTTAGTAAAGGCAGAGGAACCAGAGGTTAAATTGCTAACATCCGCTGGATCATGGAAAAAGCAAGAGAGTTCCAGAAAAACATCTATTTCTGCTTTATTGACTATGCTAAAGACTTTGACTATGTGGATCATAATAATCTGTGGAAAATTCTGAAAGAGATGGGAATACCAGACCACCTGACCTGCCTCTTGAGAAATCTGTATGCAGGTCAGGAAGCAACAGTTAGAACTGGACATGGAACAACAGACTGGTTCCAAATAGGAAAAGGAGTACATCAAGGCTGTATATTGTCACCCTGCTTATTTAACTTATATGCAGAGTACATCATGAGAAACGCTGGGCTGGAAGAAGCACAAGCTGGAATCAAGATTGCCGGGAGAAATATCAATAACCTCAGATATGCAGATGACACCACCATTATGGCAGAAAGTGAAGAACTAAAAAGCCTCTTGATGAAAGTGAAAGAGGAGAGTGGAAAAGTTGGCTTAAAGCTCAACATACAGAAAACTAAGATCATGGCATCTGGTCCCATCACTTCATGGGAAATAGATGGGGAAACAGTGGAAACAGTGTCAGACTTTGTTTTTATGGGCTCCCAAATCACTGCAGATGGTGATTGCAGCCATGAAAAGAAAAGACACTTACTCCTTGGAAGCAAAGTTATGACCAACCTAGAGAGCATATTGAAAAGCAGAGACATTACTTTGCCAACAAAGGTCCATCTAGTTAAGGCTATGATTTTTCCTGTGGTCATGTAAGGATGTGAGAGTTGGACCATGAAGAAAACTGAGTGCCAAAGAATTGATGGTTTTGTACTGTGGTGTTGGAGAAGACTCTTGAGAGTCCCTTGGATTGCAAGGAGATTCAACCAGTCCATCCTTAAGGAGATCAGTCCTGGGTGTTCACTGGAAGGACTGATGCTAAAGCTGAAACTCCAATACTTTGGCGACCTTAAGTGAAGAGTTGACTCATTGGAAAAGACCCTGATGCTGGGAGGGATTGGGGACAGGAGGAGAAGGGGACGACAGAGGATGAGATGGCTGGATGGCATCACTGATCGATGGACATGAATTTGAGTGAACTCCGGGAGTTGGTGATGGACAGGGAGGCCTGGCGTGCTGATTCATGGGGTCACAAGGAGTCAAACACGACTGGGCGACTGAACTGAACTGAACTGCTGACTAATTCATGTTGAATTTTGACATAAATCAACAAAATTCCGTAAAGCAATTATCCTTCAATTAAAAATAAAACACATTTTAAAAAATGACTGGCAACCTATAAATTTAATTTGTTTTGGTTAATTCTATTCCAGAATAATGAAGGATTCTGTGATAATATTTTGAACTAAAAATGAAGTTAATCCTAAAGAAATAAATACGACTTAATTAAAAGACTGGTAAATAATTTTAAAACCTTAAAACTATTCTTTATGACATGATTTTCTCATTACTTGTTAGCTTCAAAACATAATCAGTGTAAAATGACCCAAGCAGTAGCAATGTAGTAGGTATCCTATGTAAACATTTTTGTAAACAATGCTTTTTCCAAATTGGTTCAGAAGCAAACTTACCTAATGTTTCCAAAAATATCTCAGTCTTTCTTAAAAGGCAAAAATTACCTCTGTTGAATCTCTTATTACTTTGTTCACCAGGAAAAAAATATACATTTCTACATTCTAAATATAAAATAAATTCTACTTTAAAACGAAGTATCAACATTGACAATTCTTTAAGCTGTTTATCACTCTGATAATTAACAGTCATTAATTTAAAAAATAAAAAAACAGAGCAGCAGTTGACTGCAACCTTCCAGTTTCAAGTCTGCTCCATTATCACATCCTATTCACTCTAACTTTAGAACATATTCAGCTTTCCTTACCACATCTCATAACTTTGCTCCAAATCATTATCATTTCTCAAACAAATGCAATATTTTAAAAGACAGCTTCCTCTTTGTAGTTCCACATAATAGGAACTTGGAAGTTACCATTCCATCCCAACATGTAAAAGCTAAACACATTGAAAAAACAAACAATTTTTCTGAGTCTTAAGAGAGGGGAGGCCACAGGGAAAATCATACCATCAATATTGCCCATTGGTAATTACACAAAAGAGCTGAAAACTTTCATCTACACAAAACCCTGTACAGGGCTTCCCAGGTGGCATTAGTGGTAAAGAACCTGCCTGCCAATGCAGGAGACTCAAGAGACATGGGTTTGATCCCTGAGTCAGGAAGATCCCCTAGAGGAGAGCCTTGGCAACCCACTCCAGTATTCTTGCCTGGAGAATCCCATGGATAGAGGAGCCTGGTGGGCTACAGTCCATGGGGTCACAAAGAGTCTGACACGACTGAAGTGACTTGGCACGCATGCACGCACCATGCAGAAGACCTGGGTTCGATCCTGAGGTTTGGCAGATCCCCTGGTAAATACCTATTTTGGTATTCTTGTCTAAAGAATTTTATGGACAGAGGAGCCTGCTGCTGCTGCTAAGTCGCTTCAGTCATGTCCGACTCTGTGCGATCCCATAGACGGCAGCCCACCAAGCTTCTCCATCCATGGGATTCTCCAGGCAAGAACACTGGAGTGGGTTGCCTTTTCCTTCTCCAATGCATAAAAGTGAAAAGTGAAAGTCAAGTCGTTCAGTCGTGTCTGACTCTTCACGACCCCATGGACTGCAGCCCACCAGGCTCCTCCGCCCATGGGATTTTCCAGGCAACAGTACCGGAGTGGGGTGCCATTGCCTTTTCCACAGAGGAGCCTGGTGGGCTACAATCCATGGGGTTGCAAAGAATAAGGCACAACTGAGTGACTAACGGTTTTCACAGGGCTGCTTATAGCGGCTCTAGGCCGTTTCCAACACTTGGTGACAACCAAGATATCCATTAGTAGGTGAATGGATAAACTGTGATACATCTAGACAATGGAATATTATCCAGCACAAAAGGAAATAAAATATTAAGCCATAAAAAAATGGAAGTACCTTAAATTCATATTGATAAAGAAAAAAAATCAACCTGAAAAGGCAACATAGTGTATGATTTTGACTATAAGACATTCTGAAAAAGGCAACATAATGGAGAGACAGTAAAAAGATCAGTGATAATCTGAGTTTAAGGGGAATAAGGTGAATTGGAGGAGCACAAAAGGATATCTGAAACTACTCCTCTATGGTACTGTCATGATGCCCGTATACATCACCTATACATTAGTCCAAACCCCTAGAATGTAAAACACCAAAGGTGAATTGTAATGGAAACTATGGACTTTGGGTGATTGTAATGTAATGTAGCTTCATCAGTTGTAACAAATGTTAGTAATATATGAAGCTATGTGGGGCAGGGGATATCTGGGAAATGTCTATATCTTCCTCTTAATTTTACTGTGAAGTGAAAACTGCTCTAGAATATTAAAATTGTTAACTAAAAAGGGAAAGAAAATGGTCTACTTATTTCTCTCCTTATAGGAATTAGTGTTTTCATAAATCAGAAGTTTCTTTTTAAAATAAAAATAAGATTGACACCTTTTGTAGCTGAAAACTCAAAATTTTATTCATCTACTACTAAATTAAAAGCTAAAACCCATAACGTACTTCAGTGGGTCCTCATGCTCTGTACCTCCCCATTCCCAACTCTCTGAGCTTACCTCCCCTCAGACTCCAGCTCCTCAGCTCACTCTCCTGCAGCCATATTGGCCTAGAGGCTGTTCCCAGAATCCACTAGGCACACTCCTGCCTTAGGGTCTTGGCATGTGTTCTTGCCTCTGGGTAAAACTGGGAAACTTTTGTCTCAGATAATGTAAACTGTCTCCGCTAATCTACATCTTTGCTCAGATCTCACTTTCTCAGTGACTCTTCCTTTAAAGATTGCGTTATCACACAACCCACATTCCTTTTGCTCTTTTGTGTTCTTTTTATCTTCTATTGTAATACTTTTAAAACACAATATAAGTCAGTTACAATTTTTGTACAGTCTCTCTTCTAATTTTGTACAGTCTCTCTTCTAATTTAACATAAACCTTGCTTTTTATACTCCTGTATACCCACACTCTTAGAAGAGTACTTATCTACTAATAGGTACTAAATGCATATTTGTTAAAATGTAATTAACATATTAAAAGCCTTATTAAAATAAAATATAACCAAGGTAGCAAAAGTAAACAAAATGCCTTAGGAAAGAGTTTAGATATTTGCATTCCCCGGAGAAGGAAATGGCAAACCACTCCAGTATTCTTGCCTGGAAAATCTCATGGACAGAGGAGCCTGGTGGGCTGCAGTCCATGGGGTTGCAAAGAGTCAGGCACGACTGAGTGACCAACACGAACACTTAAATTTGCAAAGAATTTTTGAAGATTAGTATGGGCACAGTTCAGTTCAGTTCAGTTCAGTCGCTCAGTCGTGTCCGACTCTGTGACCCCATGAATCACAGCACGCCAGGCCTCCCTGTCCATCACCAACTCCCGGAGTTCACTCAGACTCACGTCCATCAAGTCAGTGATGCCATCCTGCCATCTCATCCTCTGTCGTCCTCTTCTCCTCCTGCCCCCAATCCCTCCCAGCATCAGAGTCTTTTCCAATGACTCAACTCTTCACATAGGTGGCCAAAGTACTGGAATTTCAGCTTTAGCATCATTCCTTCCAAAGAAATCCCAGGTCTGATCTCCTTCAGAATGGACTGGTTGGATATCCTTGCAGTCCAAGAGACTCTCAAGAGTCTTCTCCAACACCACAGTTCAAAAGCATCAATTCTTTGGCGCTCAGCTTTCTTCATAGTCCAACTCTCACATCCATACATGATCACTGGAAAAACCATAGCCTTGACTAGATGGACCTTTGCTGGCAAAGTAGTGTCTGTGCTTTTCAATATACTGTCTAGGTTGGTCATAACTTTTCTTCCAAGGAGTAAGCATCTTTGAGTTTCATGGCTGCAGTCACCATCTGCAGTGATTTTGGAGCCCAAAGCAGCATAGTAAATACAAAGCACAGGGGGAAAATACTTTGGTCTTCCCACAAAAGCTATGACTTTGAAATAAATACTAATATTGCTACTTCCTTTTATGTAATATAACAAAGCAGGAAGTAATGTAATTATTAAATAAAATGAGGTACCCATTTTAAAAGATAAAAGAAGTTCATAAATTTAGATTTATCCATAAGATCTTCAGGAGGCAACAAATAGTAGAATAACAGAGGCAGAAGATAGGATTAATGAATTAGAAGATAGAATGGTATAAATAAATGAATCAGAGAGGAAAAAAGAAAAACGAATTAAAAGAAATGAGGACAATCTCAGAGATCTCCAGGATAATATTAAATGCTGTAACATTCAAATCATAGGAGTCCCAGAAGAAGAAGACAAAAAGAAAAACCATGAGAAAATACTTGAGGAGATAATAGTTGAAAACTTCCCTAAAATGGAGAAGGAAATAATCACTCAAGTCCAAGAAACCCAGAGAGTCCCAGACAGGATAAACCAAAGGCGAAACACCCCAAGACACATATTAATCAAATTAACAAAGATCAAACACAAAGAACAAATATTAAAAGCAGCAAGGGAAAAACAACAAATAACACACAAGGGGATTCCCATAAGGATAACAGCTGGTCTTTCAATAGAATCTCTTCAAGCCAGGAAGGAATGGCAAGACATACTTAAAGTATGTCTTTAAGTATTTAAAGAAAATAACCTACAGCCCAGATTATTGTACCCAGCAAGGATCTCATTCAAATATGAAGGAGAAATCAAAAGTTTTACAGACAAGCAAAAGCTGAGAGAATTCAGCACCACCAAACCAGCTCTCCAACAAATGCTAAAGGATCTTCTCTAGACAGGAAACACAAAAAGGGTGTATAAGTTCGAACCCAAAACAATAAAGTAAATGGCAACGGGATCATACTTATCAGTAATTACCTTAAACGTAAATGGGTTGAATGCCCCAACCAAAAGACAAAGACTGGCTGAATGGATACAAAACCAAGACCTCTACATATGTTGTCTACAAGAGACCCACCTCAAAACAGGGGACACATACAGACTGAAAGTGAAGGGCTGGAAAAAGATTTTGCATGCAAATAGAGACCAAAAGACAGCAGGATTAGCAATACTCATATCAGATAAAATAAACTTTAAAACAAAGGCTGTGAAAAGAGACAAAGAAGGTCACTACATAATGATCAAAGGATCAATCCAAGAAGAAGATATAACAATTATAAATATATATGCACCCAAAACAGGAGCACTGCAATATGTAAGACAAATGCTAACAAGTATGAAAGAAGAACTTAACAATAACACAATAATAGTGGGACACTTTAATATCCCACTCACACCTATGGATAGATTAACTAAACAGAAAATTAACAAGGAAACACAAACTTTAAATGATACAATAGACCAGTTAAAACCTAACTGATATCTATAGGACATTTCATCCCAAAACAATGAATTTCACCTTTTTCTCAAGGGCACATGAAACCTTCTCCAGGACAGATCACATCTTAGGCCATAAATCTAGCCTTGGTAAATTCAAAAAAATTGAAATCATTCCAAGCATCTTTTCTGGCCACAATGCAGTAAGATTAGATCTCAATTACAGGAGAAAAACGATTAAAAATTCCAACATATGGAGGCTGAACAACACGCTGCTGAATAACCAACAAACCACAAAAGAAATCAATAAAGAAATCAAAATTTGCATAGAAACCAATGAAAATGAAAATACAACAACCCAAAACCTGTGGGACACTGTAAAATCAGTCCTAAGGGGAAAGTTTATAGCAATACAGGCATACCTCAAGAAACAAGAAAAAAGCCAAATAAATAACCTAACTCTACACCGAAAGCAACTAGAAAAGGAAGAAATGAAGAACCCCAGGGTTAGTAGAAGGAAAGAAATCTTAAAAATTAGGGCAGAAATAAATGCAAAAGAAACAAAAGAGACCATAGCAAAAATCAACAAAGCCAAAAGCTGGTTCTTTGAAAGGATAAATAAAATTGACAAACCATTAGCCAGATTCATCAAGAAACAAAGGGAGAAAAATCAAATCAATAAAATTAGAAATGAAAATGGAGAGATCACAATAGACATCACAGAAATACAAAGGATCATAAGAGACTACTATCAGCAATTATATGCCAATAAAATGGACAATGTGGAAGAAATGGACAAATTCTTAGAAAAGTATAACTTTCCAAACTGGACCAGGAAGAAATAGGAAATCTTAACAAACCCATCACAAGCACGGAATTGAAACTGTAATCAAAAATCTTCCAGCAAACAAAAGCCCAGGTCCAGACGGCTTCACAGCTGAATGCTACCAAAAATTTAGAGAAGAGCTAACACCTATCCTGCTCAAACTCTTCCAGAAAATTGCAGAAGAAGGTAAACTAAACTTCCAAACTCATTCTATGAGGCCACCATCACCCTAATACCAAAACCAGACAAAGATGCCACAAAAATAGAAAACTACAGGCCAATATCACTGATGAACGTAGATGCAAAAATCCTTAACAAAATTCTAGCAATCAGAATCCAACAACACATTAAAAAGATCATACACCATGACCAAATGGGCTTTATTCCAGGGATGCAAGGATCCTTCAATATCTGCAAATCAATCAATGTAATACACCACATTAACAAATTGAAAAACAAAAACCATATGATTATCTCAATAGATGCAGAGAAAGCCTTTAACAAAATTCAACATCCATTTATGATAAGAACTCTCCAGAAAGCAGGAATAGAAAGAACATACCTCAACATAATAAAAGCTATATATGACAAACCCATAGCAAATATTATCCTCAATGGTGAAAAATTGAAAGCATTTCCTCTAAAGTCAGGAACAAGACAAGGGTGCCCACTTTCACCATTACTATTCAACATAGTTTTGGAAGTTTTGGCCACAGCAATCAGAGCAGAAAAAGAAATAAAAGGAATCCAAATTGGAAAAGAAGAAGTAAAACTCTCACTGTTTGCAGATGACATGATCCTTTACATAGAAAACCCTAAAGACTCCACCAGAAAATTACTAGAACTAATCAATGATTATAGTAAAGTTGCAGGATATAAAATCAACACACAAAAATCCCTTGCATTCCTATACACTAATAATGAGAAAACTGAAAGAGAAATTAAGGAAACAATTCCATTCACCACTGCAACAGAAAGAATAAAATACTTAGGAATATATCTACCTAAAGAAACTAAAGACCTATATATAGAAAACTATAAAACACTGGTGAAAGAAATCAAAGAGGACACTAAAAGATGGAGAAATATACCATGTTCATGGATTGGAAGAATCAATATAGTGAAAATGAGTATACTACCCAAAGCAATTCATAGATTCAATGCAATCCCTATCAAGCTACCAACGGTATTCTTCACAGAGCTAGAACAAATAATTTTACAATTTGTATGGAAATACAAAAAACCTCGAATACCCAAAGCTATCTTGAGAAAGAAGAATGGAACCGGAGGAATCAACCTACCTGACTTCAGGCTCTATTACAAAGCCACAGTTATCAAGACAGTATGGTACTGGCACAAAGACAGAAATATTGATCAATGGAACAAAATAGAAAGCCCGGAGATAAATCCACGCACCTATGGACACATTATCTTTGACAAAGGAGGCAAGAATATACAATGGATTAAAGATAATCTCTTTAACAAGTGGTGCTGGGAAAACTGGTCAACCACTTGTAAAAGAATGAAACTAGAACACTTTCTAACACCTTACACAAAAATAAACTCAAAATGGATTAAAGATCTAAACATAAGACCAGAAACTATAAAACTCCTAGAGAAGAACATAGGCAAAGCACTCTGCGACATACATCACAGCAGGATCCTCTATGACCCACCTCCCAGAATATTGGAAATAAAAACAAAAATAAACAAATGGGACCTAATTAAACTTAAAAGCTTCTGCACAACAAAGGAAACTATTAGCAAGGTGAAAAGGCAGCCTTCAGAATGGGAGAAAATAATAGCAAATGAAGCAATGGACAAACAACTAATCTCAAAAATATACAAGCAACTCCTACAGCTCAATTCTAGAAAAATAAATGACCCAATCAAAAAATGGGCCAAAGAACTAAATAGACATTTCTCCAAAGAAGACATACAGATGGCTAACAGACACATGAAAAGATGCTCAACAACACTCATTATCAGAGAAATGCAAATCAAAACCACTATGAGGTACCATTTCACGCCAGTCAGAATGGCTGCGATCCAAAAGTCTACAAGCAATAAATGCTGGAGAGGGTGTGGAGAAAAGGGAACTCTCTTACACTGTTGGTGGGAATGCAAACTAGTACAGCCAATATGGAGAACAGTGTGGAGATTCCTTAAAAAACTGGAAATAGAACTGCCTTATGATCCAGCAATCCCACTGCTGGGCATACACACTGAGGAAACCAGAAGGGAAAGAGACACGTGTACCCCAATGTTCATTGCAGCACTGTTTATAATAGCCAGGACATGGAAGCAACCTAGATGCCCATCAGCAGATGAATGGATAAGAAAGCTGTGGTACATATACACAATGGAGTATTACTCAGCCATTAAAAAGAATACATTTGAATCAGTTCTAATGAGATGGATGAAACTGGAACCTATTATACAGAGTGAAGTAAGCCAGAAAGAAAAACACCAATACAGTATACTAACGCATATATATGGAATTTAGAAAGATGGTAACAATAACCATGTGTAAAAGACTGCAAAAGAATCACCGATGTATAGATCAGTCTTATGGACTCTGTGGGAGAGGGAGAGGGTGGGGAGATTTGGGAGAATAGCATTGAAACATGTATAATATCATGTATGAAACGAGTCGCCAGTCCAGTACTGCACGGTACTGGATGCTTGGGGCTGGTGCACTGGGACGACCCAGAGGGAGGGTAGCAGAGGGAGGAGGGTTCAGGATGGGGAACGCGGGTATACCTGTGGTGGATTCATTTCGATATTTGGCAAAACTAATACAATTATGTAAAGTTTAAAAATAAAATAAAATTTAAAAAAAAACATATGATTATCTCAATAGATGCAGAGAAAACCTTTGACAAAATTCAACATCCATTTATGATAAGAACTCTCCAGAAAGCAGGAATAGAAGGAACATACCTCAACATAATAAAAGCTATATATGACAAACACATAGCAAACATTATCCTCAATGGTGAAAAATTGAAAGCATTTCCTCTAAAGTCAGGAACAAGACAAGGGTGCCCACTTTCACCATTACTATTCAACATAGTTTTGGAAGTTTTGGCCACAGCAATCAGAGCAGAAAAAGAAATAAAAGGAATCCAAATTGGAAAAGAAGAAGTAAAACTCTCACTGTTTGCAGATGACATGATCTTCTACATAGAAAACCCTAAAGACTCCACCAGAAAATTACTAGAACTAATCAATGAATATAGTAAAGTTGCAGGATATAACATCAACACACAGAAATCCCTTGCATTCCTATACACTAATAATGAGAAAATAGAAAGAGAATTTAAGGAAACAATTCCATTCACCATTGCAATGAAAAGAATAAAATACTTAGGAATATATCTACCTAAAGAAACTAAAGACCTATGTATAGAAAACTATAAAACACTGGTGAAAGAAATCAAAGAGGACACTAAAAGATGGAGAAATATACCATGTTCATGGATTGGAAGAATCAATATAGAATGAGTATACTACCCAAAGCAATTTATAGATTCAGTGCAATCCCTATCAAGCTACCAACGGTATTCTTCACAGAGCTAGAACAAATAATTTCACAATTTGTATGGAAGTACAAGAAACCTCAAATAGCCAAAGCTATCTTGAGAAAGAAAAATGGAACTGGAAGAATCAACCTACCTGACTTCAGGCTCTACTACAAAGCCACAGTCATCAAGACAGTATGGTACTGGCACAAAGACAGAAATATAGATCAATGGAACAAAATAGAAAGCCCAGAGATAAATCCACGCACATATGGACACCTTATCTTTGACAAAGGAGGCAAGAATATACAATGGAGAGAAGACAATCTCTTTAACAAGTGTTGCTGGGAAAACTGGTCAACCACTTGTAGAAGAATGAAACTAGAACACTTTCTAACACCATACATAAAAATAAACTCAAAATGGATTAAAGATCTAAACATAAGACCAGAAACCATAAAACTTCCAGAGGAGATCATAGGCAAAACACTCTGCGACATACATCACAGCAGGATCCTCTATGACCCACCTCCCAGTATATTGGAAATAAAAGTAAAATAAGCAAGTGGGACCTAATTAAACTTAAAATCTTCTGCACAACAAAGGAAACTATAAGCAAGATGAAAGCCTTCAGAATGGGAGAAAATAATAGCAAATGAAGCAACTGACAAACAACTAATCTCAAGAATATACAAGCAACTCCTACAGCTCAATTCCAGAAAAATAAACGACCCAATCAAAAATGGACCAAAGAACTAAATAGACATTTCTCCAAAGAAGACACACAGATGGCTAACAAACACATGAAAAGATGTTCAACATCACTCATTATCAGAGAAATGCAAATCAAAACCACAATGAGGTACCATTTCGCGCCAGTCAGAGTGGCTGCAATCCAAAAGTCTACAAGCAATAAATGCTGGAGAGGATGTGGAGCAAAGGGAATCCTCTTACACTGTTGGTGGGAATGCAAACTAGTACAGCCACTATGGAGAACAGTGTGGAGATTCCTTAAAAAACTGGAAATAGAACTGCCTTATGATCCAGCAATCCCACTGCTGGGCATACACACTGAGGAAACCAGAGTTGAAAGAGACACATGTACCCCAATGTTCATCGCAGCACTGTTTATAATAGCCAGGACATGGAAGCAACCTAGATGTCCATCAGCAGATGAATGGATAAGAAAGCAGTGGTACATATACACAATGGAGTATTACTCAGCCTTTAAAAAGAATACATTTGAATCAGTTCTAATGAGGTGGATGAAACTGGAGCCTATTATACAGAGTGAAGTAAGCCAGAAAGAAAAACACCAATACAGTATGCTAATGCATATATATGGAATTTAGAAAGATGGTAACAATAACCCTGTATATGAGACAGCGAAAGAGACACTGATGTATAGAACAGCGTTTTGGACTCTGTGGGAGAGGGAGAGGGTGGGATGATTTGGGAGAATGGCATTGAAACATGTATAATATAATATATGAAACAAGTCGCCAGTCCAGGTTCGATGCACGATACTGGATGCTTGGGGCTGATGCACTGGGACGACCCAGAGGGATGGTATGGGGAGGGAGGAGGGAGGAGGGTTCAGGATAGGAGCACATGTATACCTTGGTGGATTCATTTTGATATATGGCAAAACCAATACAATATTGTAAAGTTAAAAAATAAAATAAACTATAGTCTGCATTTGGATGGTAGGATGTGCAATACTGCATCAGAATCAGCTTGTCCTCCCCAACCTAGGAAATCAAAAGGAATTAAACTTGGAAGAAAAAAAAATTTTTTCCTATGTTTGCATAGAAGCTATGAATTTCACAATCACAAAAATATTATGACTTCTTTATTTATAATGAACCTAACTAAGCTTTTAAAAACATCAATTATCTTTGGCACTCAGCTTTCTTTATAGTCCAACTCTCACATCCATACATGACTACTAGAGTAACCATAGCTTTGACTATATGGACCTTTGTCAGCAAAGTAATGTCTCTGCTTTTTAATATGCTGTCTAGGTTGGTCATAACTTTTCTTCCATGAAACAAGCGTCTTTTATAATTTCATGACTGCAGTCACTTTCTGTAGGGATTTTGGAGCCCAGGAAAATAAATTCTGAAACTGTTTCCATTGTTTCCCCCATATTTACCATGAAGTGATGGGACTGGATGCCATGATCTTGGTTTCTTGAATGCTGAGTTTTAAACCAACTTTTTCATTCTCCTCTTTCACTTTCATCAAGAGGCTCTTTAGTTCTTTGCTTTCTGCCATAAGGGTGGTGTCATCAGCATATCTGAGGTTATTGATATTTCTCCTGGCAATCTTGATTCCAGCTTGTGATTCATCCAGCCCCGCATTTCGTATGATGTACTCTGCATATAGGTTAAATAAACAGGGTAACAATATACAGCTTTGACATATTCCTTTCCCAATTTGGAACCAGTCTGTTGTTCCATGTCCAGTTCTAACTGTTGCTTCTTGACCTGCATATAAACTTCTCAGGAGGCGGGTATGATCCCTGGTTCTGCTTTCTTTTCTAAATCCAGCTTTAACATCTGGAAGTTCAAAGTTGATGTACTGTTGAAGCCTGGCTTGGAGAATTTTGAGCATTACTTTGCTAGTGTGTGAGATGAGTGCAATTGTGTGGTAGTTTGAACATTCTTTGGTATTGCCTTTCTTTGGAATTGGAATGAAAACTAACTTTTCCCAGTCCTGTGGTCACTATAAAGAAAGTTGAGTGCCAAAGAATTGATGCTTTGAACTGTGGTGCTGGAGAAAACTCTTAGAGTCCCTTGCACTGCAAGGAGATCAAACCAGTCAATCCTAAAGGAAATCAGTCCTGAAAATTCATTGGAAAGACTGATACTGAAGCTGAAGCTCCAATACTTTGGCCACCTGATGCAAAGAACTGACTCCTTGGAATGAACCCTGATGGTTTGAAAGACTGAGGACAGGAGGAGAAGGAGACAACAGAGGATGAGATGTTTGAGTGGTATTACTGACTCAATGGACATGAGTTTGAGCAAGCTCCAAGAAATTGTGATGGACAGAAAAGCCTGGCGTGCTGCAG
Organism: Bos grunniens; assembly: GCF_055505025.1. Lineage (NCBI taxonomy): Eukaryota > Metazoa > Chordata > Mammalia > Artiodactyla > Bovidae > Bos > Bos grunniens. The sequence continues at coordinate 108,176,187 of NC_141170.1, read as the reverse complement.
TCCATGGGGTCACAAAGAGTCAGACCCGACTGAGCAACTGAACTGAACTGAACTGTACTGTTGATAAAAAAACAAATCTGTCAGTGCAAGATAATTCTGTTACTTATGGCTTGCACTCTGAAGAATTCTTTAATTCAGCTCTCTTCTCAAGATTTTCTGTGTTCTCCTTCCCATCTCTCCAAGTGTGATCTAACTTAAGTGTTGCGCTAAGATTGATACCGTGTCTGTGATATACAGCCCTGGGTAAGGACTTTTGAGTCAGCCGGTCCTTAGCACACTTCAGTCCAGGTTGGCATCACCACTGAAATGTGTACATTTTATGGCATTTTGACATTTGTGCTTTCCTACCATGGCTATTGGTCATCATTGTTGTCCTCCTGACCCCCATCACCAACTTCATGTCTTTTTACAAGTTAGCCCTCAAGGGGCCATCAGTTCAGTTCAGTTCAGTTCAGTTGTTCAGTCGTGTCCGACAATTTGCGACCCCATGAATAGCGGCACGTCAGGCCTCCCTGTCCATCACCATCTCCCGGAGTTCACTCAAACTCACGTCCATTGAGTTGGTGATGCCATCCATAGAAGACTTTAATACATGAGTGTCACATTCTGGCATAGGACATAGGAGTGGTTTCCTTCATACTCATAGTTGTGGGTTTTTTAAATTCATTTTTATTAATTTTATAATGAATGTACTATGAAGTATTCTAGTTCAGAGACAAATTTCTTGTTAATTATATTATAGCCAATAAATATTGGCTGTCCTTGGGCCAGGCTTTATTCTACTGCAACATGAAGAAAACCAAGTTAAATATCCCTCAAGAGTGCCTGGGCAGCCGTAGGTAATGGAGAACAGTGGATAGTCTCTGTTTATGCAAAGGACAGAGAACTGCCCCTCATCCTCCAAAAGAATGAGGAGGAATATGCTTCTTTGAGATGGATGGAAATGATCTTGTGTTCTCAGCCTAGTATTTTAGAATGCAATATATCTTTCTGAGACCCAAATAAACCCTAGATATCTATGTCTTTAATAATCTAGGGATTTTTTTTTCTTTTTTTCTTTATCTTTCTGACACCTTGGACTTCACCTGGGCTCCTAATCTGGGCTGGAACCTTTTGGCCTTCTTGGGTCAGAGCAATTAACTAGACAACTGGTTACATCGTATTCTCATGGTATTTAAAGAGTTAGATGTTTCTGGGGAATTGAAAGCAACTATTCTTCATCTTTACATTGTGTGCATTTCTATGGCTCAGGGGGCCAGAACTTTTTATCGAGCTGCAATCTATAGTGAGTTTTATTTTCCTACATTGATTCAGGGATTTCTGCCAGGTTGGGGCCTGGCTGTAGGTGAAGCTACTCTGGGAGGATCCATGACAGGAAGGAAAGGGCAAACTCAGTGCTCTCATATTCCCACCAAACCTCTGTGGCCCTTGGTGGGGTGGAAGGCTCTCTCCAGCAATGAGCAAATGCCCCAGCTCCAGTTCAACTCTTACTCTCGAGTCTTTGACTAATGAAAATTGCATTCCATTGGGACAGAAATTAGCTTGTACACATGTGTGTTCTTCAAATCCTTTATTTATTATTATACTATGTTTTTTTTTAAGTAGCTTCCCAGGTGGCTCAGTGGTAAAGAAACCACCTGTCTGTGCAGGAGACCCGGGTTTGATCCCTGGGTTGGGAAGATCCCCTGGAGAGGGAAATGGCAACCCATTCTAGTATCCTTGCTTGAGAAATTTCATGGACAGAGGAGCCTGGTGGGCAACAGTCCATGAGGCGGCAAAGAGTCGGACACAACTGAGTGACTGAACACATTTATATTTAATATTTTAGCTATGATTTATGCAATGTCAAGACATCTTTTCTCCAAAGAGCCCAATTTTGGCAGATGAAAGCCTTGGTTCTCAAAATCATTAGTCATTTCTATGAGCTTAAAAATATATCTACTAGGAAAAAGGGGTGGGTGGGGGGACTAATTAAATTATTACCTAAACATTTTATGCAACTTCACTTACTTCAAAATTCTGTTTAGCAGCCATGGTCTTGATTTTTATATACAAGCTTACACTGGGGAAACTTTACTGAAGTTTTAAAAGAACTAAAGTTATTGCCATTCCAGGAAAAAGCTTTATAACAACTATCCTGCCCACTTGTCTAAAGAACTTAACTTCTGTAGGTGTGACAATTAGGTGGATCTAGAGCTTTCTAATTATCATTAAAATAATCTGGAAAGTAAATGTTTTAAAGAATAGACCTTATATTTTGGAGAGGCAGAACACTTTTATTAATCTGATAAAGTCATGCTCTTCACCGACTAATTAACATAATCCTCACAAACACAAAACATCTTCAAAACAATTCAAAGCCAAGTCCTTGGCCCAGAATATCAACTTTCAAAAGTTGATATTTCAATATCCCTTTTCAAAAGACCCCAAAATAACCTGTTGCTCAAGTTTAGCTAAGTTTGTTAGATGTTTTATTAAGGGAAAACACATCTTGGCAGAATCTTTGTGGTTTGGGGGAAGGGATGGTTAGGAGAGAATACAGGTTTGTGAATCCAGGGTCGCTGTATCAGAGGGGGTAAAATCAAGAAAGTATGTTTACAGGATTTTACAGTCTAAGCTCAAAGCAGAAAACTATCTGGGCTTGGCCAAAGTTTCTGACATAATAAAGTGAGCAAGTCAGTATGTAAGCAATCACCTGTTTGCTTAGGTGAACAGCCTGTTGTCCTGTTAGGAGTGGTATTTGCCCAAGTGACTAAACTGTTTAGAAGTATGATTTGACTCCCAGTAGCAGTTTTTAAGATATCTGAGTGACATGAATAATTTAGTTTCCAAGATAGTTTTAAGTGATAAAGTATCAATTTCAAATGTTAAAAACATGTCTCCCATACATGAGTGTGTATTGATTAATTTATTCAACTCATTGATTAATGAACTAGTCAAATGATGACTCTACAACCATTTAAATAACCAAAATAAATAGTCCCTTGTGAAAATCCTTTTTTAAAAAGAATATTATAAAAGGTTGCTAACTTAACATACAAACTAGTTATGTTCATAGCCCTTGGGGTTATCTTTTCTACAAAAGGAAATGTATACATTAACATAAAACAGTGCCTGAGCTCTAAACAAATAGCAAATAACAGGTAAATTCTCCTAAAATTTGAATATATATTTTCAGATGGGTTTATTAAAATTCCCATAATACTCCTTTTTGAAAAATGTTCATAGGTTTGTATAGATTTTTATTATCACTTTCTCCATTGTGATCATAAATAATATTAAACAGAGCGGCTTCTCAGTTGGCTCTAGTGGTAAAGAATCCATCTGCCAATGCAAGAAACACAAGAGATGCAGATTCAGTCCCTGGGTCAGGAAGATCCCCTTGAGTAGGAAATGGCAATCCACTCCACTATTCTTGCCTGAAAAATCCTATGGACAGAGGAACCTGGTGGGCTATAGTCCATAGGGCTGCAAAGAGTTGAACATGACTGAGCACACATGTGCACACACACACACACACACACACACAATCTTAAATGGTAATTGGTTTAACTAGAAGGCTTTTTGTTTTGTTTTGAATGTTTACAACTAACAATATTAATTATGTAAACCTCCTTGGACACAAATTATTGAGCAGGTACTAAGGCTGCAGAATGAATTTCTATCCTGAGCTTCCATTAAGGAGTGCAGGATTGGACATTCTAAAAGTCTGTAATTTCACCAGCAGTGCTTGCTGATTTTGGAGAATTTATGTCTACATAGGGATCCCAACAGAGAAGGCAATGTACTCTTGTACATTGTACTCCAGTACTCTTGCCTGGAAAATCCCATGGACAGAGGAGCCTGGTGGGCTGTAGTCCATGGGGTCGCAAAGAGTCGGACACAACTGAGAGACTTTGACTTTTCACTTTCATGCATTGGAGAAGGAAATGGCAACCCACTCCAGTGTTCTTGCCAGGAGAACCCCAGGACGGCAGAACCTGGTGGGCTGCCGTCTGTGGGGTTGCACAGAGTTGGACACAACTGGAGCAACTTAGCAGCAGCAGCAGGGATCCCAAACTATTCTGAGGTCTTTGACTTTCCATGAAGTAAAGTCATGGTTCCCTAGGTTAAGACAAGTAGCAGGTCAGCTATTCTGGATTTTTAAAAAATACACATTGTCTTTATGTATAAAATACAAGCACTCATATAATAGAGGGATTTTTCAGTGGTGATTCAATGAGATTTATTCTTAAAGATAACACAAAGTATGTTTTGGTAATAGAATTGATAATGTTAAATAAGGGGCAAGGGCATATTCTCACCGAATGTTTGCAGGCCCACATTGCCATAAAAATTAAGGGAACAGTAATTTTTCCCCTAAAATCAAACACACTGGGTCATCAGCAAAGAAATAACAGATTCAGTGGTTGCAAAGTAAATATTCCTGTACCTGTAATTGGTCTATCAATAATGGTCTTTTTCTTTTTTTTCTCCTTGTAGGCCCAAATCACTTTTTGGCAGGAAAAAAAAAAAAGCCAAAATGTTAAAGAGAAAATTCAATATGATTGACTCAATTGTCTAAGAAAACGAGGAAGTTAACTTAATGATTAACTTCCCATTGCAGTTGAAGTTGAACTTGAATATTTCTTTGAGCTGCCTGCAGGTGTATAGCTCTGTAAAAGGTTGAATTTGTAACCAGCTGTGAGTTTTCAGGACAATGTTTTGGGATAAATGAATTAGCAAATACCTTCAGCCAGACAGGTTAATGCATGTGTCTAGGAAGACTGCAGCATGTTTAATATATTGTTTTTCTCTTCTACAACGTTTTGCTTGTTTCATTGTACCTGACTTCTTTTTGGAAGACAAAAATGTGCTTCTGTATTAGATGCAATGACTCAATAGAAACTTTGATGATATATGGCTAAAGAGATACCTTTTGATCCTCAAACCTAGATATGAGGTAATCGTCATAACTTTTGTTAAATGTTTATTTTCTGGCTATTTCATTGCTTTATGTCAAATTACCTATGTATGTTTATATGATTTTTATGTGACCCTATACAAAGGAAATTTAGTGGCTATGTGAAGTAAAGCATAGCCATTGATTTTCCAAAGTCATGATTACTTATTTCTCAAGTTAATGATGTTTTATTTCCTCCCCCATCCATTTATGAGGTCCACATAGATTGGCAGAATTTTAGAACTAAAACTAGTTTGCAAATCATGAAATCCAAAACCTTTCTTGTACATATAGGGAATAAGACCCAATAGTCTAAATGACTCACTCAAGGTCCTATAGCTAACATGTAGGAACTTCAGTTTGTGATGTAGGCTCCTAATCCAATGTTCTTGCTGTGGTATCATTTTGTTATAATCAAAGATTAAATCTAAAATGTTTGTTCAGGTAGATTTATAGAGGGTATCTTGGCATCACGTAATTTTAATTTAATAGTCTTTTTGTGAGTTTGATGAAGCAGTTAAATAAAAGTGGACTTTGTTTTTCACATTGTCCAATATGGGAGGTATTAGCCACTTATGGGTGCTGAGCACTTCAATGTGTTTTGCTCAAGCTGAGATGTACCGAAAGTATAAAATACACACTGGAATGTGAAGGTTTAGGATAAATAAACAATTTAAATAAGTGCATTAATAATTCTATGTTGACTGAGCTGTGCTGTGCCAAGTCGCTTCAGCTGTGTTGTGTCTGACTCTTTGTGACCCTATGGACTGTGGTCCACCAGGCTCTTCTCTGCATGGGATTCTCTAAGCAGGAATATAGGAGTGGGTTGATGTGCCCTCCCCCAGGTGCTCTTCCTGACCCAGGAATCAGACCTGCATCTCGTTTCCTGCATTGGAAGGCAGATTCTTTACCAGTAGCACCACCTGGGAAGCCCTCTATGTTGACTACATAATAAGAATAATACTTTTGATATATAGGCTTAAATAAAATGTATCAAATTTAAATTCACCTGTTTCTATTTTTAATGTGCCTCCTAGACCTTTTCCTAGGTGGCGCAGTAGTAAAGAATCTGCCTGCCAATGCAGGACATGGAAGAGACACAAGTTCCCTCCCTGGGTTGGGAAGATCCCCTACAGAAGGAAATGGCAACCCACTCCTGGAAAATTTCATGTCTGCAAAATTTCATGAACAGAGGAGCCTGGGGAACTGCAGTGCATGAGGTCACAAAGAGTCAGACATGACTGAGCACGCGCACACATACACACACACACACACACACACACACGCAGACACTAGAACTTTTCAAATTGCATGTGAGACTCATATTTTTCACCTGTTCGGCAGTGATATTCTAAAGTGACTTTGAGAACAAATTGACAAATTTAATTCTGTTGACATCTGAAGGCTATACTGTTCAACTGAACTAAAACTTCTATTTAAATAAATTCTTTAGAAGGGACAGTCCATTAGCACTTATTTTTGTAAATAGTTTATCTGAAATAAATGAGTTTATATACCACTAATATTTACCTTGGCAGTTAGCTCTGTTCACATTCAGTCCCTTACATTTTGTTATTTTTACATGCATATACTATGTCTTATTGTAGCCATTGTAATTAGCATCCCTTAAACAGAAGGTCCAAGAATCATTTAATTTGACTCATATTACTCATATAAGAGGGCACAGGCTGTGGTTATTTAACTATTAACATGGCGAGCAACTACAAACAGAATGCAGAGAAGAAGCTGGTTAAGGATAACATCAACAAGTGTCAAAACATGTTGACTCAGCTCAGTAGGAAAAAACAGATTTTGGCTCAGATTGTAATCTTGATTTTACTCTTCATAGTTAAATAAATAGAATAAAATTTATCTCCTATCATGGTAACCAAACAGAGAGAAAAGAGACTGTTTTTATAGTGAACAGTTTGGAAGATAGCATAGTATCTCCCTCTGCAGCACAGATATCCTTATGCAAATTATCAAGTTCCCCAAGACTGAAGGTACTCTGCTGTGAGTGCAGGCATCATTTTGTCCTCTCAGTGTTTGTTGCCTTGTGAGAAATGACACCTGAGGAATCACACAAGGAAATGCTGATACATTTGGCTAATGTTATTGCTGTGAGTAGTAAACGCCTTTGCTTCTGACCCTGTAGTCTTTTACTTTCTTCCAGAATCTATGAAACTCTGTGGCAGATTATCTTGTTAGCTTGCAAGCAGAGCAGTTCTCAGACCCTTCATCGTTATTGTCAGGGAGGTAGTACATGCTCTCTATTTTGCTTTTTTTTAAGATAATATTGAGGACTATAATGATCCAAACAATACACACACTTAAAATTAATTCTGTACTTTAACAAAGACTTGACAACTTCTCTGAAAATTTTGAAGATCTTTATATGAAGACAACTCAAGGCTACTCTCACTGTGATGCAACTCTGTCTCATGTGGTTGCTCCAGAACAGTAAGTAGATCAGAATCTATGTTAGAACAAATCCATAAAGGGTAAAGGGTAGATAATTTTTTAAATCTGTGACTCAGTGTGTTTATCAAATCATGTTTATAAAAGATGTATGGAAACCAGAAAGTTATGTGTATTTCCAAAAACAAAACTCCACAAAGGTTTATTCTTTTTTGTTTAAAAACTATGACGAATTCTTACAATAACATATTGGGAAACCAAAAGGGTTTCACCTATATTTATTCATTTGTTCCAAAAATTATTTATATTTGATTAAATTATAGGAAGCAAATATGTGAACCATTGTGGAATGAGGGATATTGTACCAATTCTCAGATATACAAACTGATTTAAAAAAAAAAACAAACAGCAGTCTGTGGTCTGATTTTATTTTATCAATGAAGAAAGCATTATTTTACATTTGAAATAGTATAGTTATGAGAAATCATTTAAAAACGGCTTCTTTTACATTATTTATGATACAAAGTGTAAAACCACTTCATGCAAAATAAATTTTAATAGAATTTGTGGATATAGCTATGGCTATCATTTATTTATTGTAAGTAATAACGTGAAATTTAGAAATAACAGTTTGACAAGCAGAGAGAGAAAGTAAGATAACATATGTGGAACACAGAAAAGTTACGACTAAGAGCAAGACAGGAAGGAGTAACTTACATAATCCTGTACAAAGCCACTAATTGTTGACAGACCTCTGAACAGTGGACAATTAACATGCAAAAGGCAAGTTTAAGTTTCTTTCCCTGTGTTTTCTTGTCTGATGTCTTACATCATTTTAATAAATCATTAAATATACTCATTGCATGTTAGGTAAAGAAGCTGAAGTATTTTATTATTATTTGACAGTAACACTAAATTACAGCAACTTGGAATTTTCTGTGGTACAGAGGTTCAGTTCAGTTCAGTCGCTCAGTCATGTCCGACTCTTTGCAAACCCATGAATCGCAGCACGCCAGGCCTCCCTGTCCATCACCAACTCCTGGAGTTCACTCAAACTCACGTCCATTGAGTCAGTGATGCCATCCAGCCATCCCATCCTCTGTCGTCCCCTTCTCCTCCTGCCTCCAATCCCTTCCAGCATCAGGGTCTTTTCCAATGAGTCAACTCTATAAGGTGGCCAAAGTATTGGAGTTTCAGCTTTAGCATCAGTCCTTCCAATGAACACTCAGGACTGATCTCCTTAAGGATGTACTGGTTGGATCTCCCTGCAGTCCAAGGGACTCTCAGGAGTCTTCTCCAACACCACAGTTCAAAAGCATCAATTCTTCAGCGTTCATCTTTCTTTATAGTCCAACTCTTGCATCCATACATGATCACAGAAAAAACCATAGCCTTGACTAGATGGACCTTTGTTGGCAAAGTAATGTCTCTGCTTTTGAATATGCTATCTAGGTTGGTCAAAACTTTCCTTCCAAGGAGTAAGCATCTTTTAATTTCAGAGGTAGTCACTGCTTTTGGGTTTCTTCTTTTAGAAGAAATTAAACTAATCAGGTCTACCTTGTAAAAATTCCCATATGATTGAACTCATTTCAAAAATATAAGATATTGAAAGCAGTTGGTATTAAAATTGAATTTTAAATTATTTAAAAGTTATGCCTGAAAATTAATGTATATTTATATTGAAATTACAGGAATATGTTTAGATTAAATAGACCTTATATAATAAATATTTTATTATATGTTTTTATAATTCTGTCTAAGCAGGAATCAGAGTACAGTTCAATTTTCATATTCAAGACATAACTAGACACTTGCTTGTTTTTTGAGAACCATATTACTGGATTAAAAACATAATTCTGTACATAACTCTTTGTATGAAAATAATTTTTATTGGCCAAGAAAGCCCTAACTTACCCTCAATTTGAATAAACTTTAAGTTTTGGGTTTTTTTTTTTTTTAACCATAATCCCCAGACCTATCTTTTCTTACAGTATCTACTTTAGAAAATTTGTCATTGGAAATTCTTCCTCTGTCCCATGAAATGTAAATCTTCTACAGCCTAAAGATGTATTTTTCAAAGCCTTAAAAGTCATCCCTTTGATAAGTAATCATCAAGAAGATAAGGCCCCTATCTTCCAGTCTCTGTAGGGGGGTAGGACCCTAACTTTGTTAAACCAATTAGCAAACACAGATGGCGTAATCACATGGACCAACCTCCATCCCTAATGCCCTCTAATACTTTTACATTAGCTCACCTCATTCTTTAAAAACCCTCGTCTTTGGTTTCAGTGGAGTTGCGTATAATATATCTCCCCATTACAATAGTCTTAACCTCTATTGCAATAGTATTGAATAAAGTCTTCCTTGCCTTTTTAACTGTATCTGGTACAAGTTTTCTTTGACAGTTCATTATGATAATATCCTCAAGAATATTTCAATATTAAATTAATTATTCCCAAATGCCCTTCATGCTGTTTTCCCTCCCAGAATTGAAATATACCAATCCACCGTCAATAATGTTATTCCACAAATAATTTGGGAAAAGATGAAATAGATGGTAACATAAGGCAATTGGGATCATTTGTGTTTTCAGCCTATTCTAAAAAAATCCTTGAGGTCGCTTAAGATATCTATAAGTTTTTGAGAATTCCATAGTACAAATACTGTTCATTAAGCCCTTACTTATAACACCACTATTGGCCAATATCTCTAAGCAATGTTGAAATTAATTATTAATAGTAGAAAAAATAGAATTAAAAATAAATATAGTACTTGAGCAGTAACATTTTACTTAAGTAATAAACTTTTATTTAAGTGAAGAATAAAATACAGCTGCCATAGTATCAGAAACTAAAAATCAAGATAAGATAAAATATAAATGAATTGACTGATAATTTAAACTAGAGATAAAGTCAACAACGTCTTAAGAACCATCCAGCCTGAAGCTTGCTGATGAGAAGCTCAGAGCCACCTGGTAGGATTGATGCAACTGAGTGATTCTTTCCCCAGTTTTACATGACCTTTAATTTTGAATAAGTGATGTTTTCTTCTTCCCATAACTTCTATGTTTCTAGAAACACAGGAAGGTAATCAAAATATGAGATAAAATAGCATTGAAAACTGAAGGTTTTAGTAAATTAGGCATTGATTTTGCTTAATTATAAAGTATTCTAAAGCAAAAAGGAAAGAAAATAACCATAAGGTCATTAGCTTATTAATTAAAAATGCTAGAAGTCTTTTAACTCTTTGTATAGAGTGAGTATTTTCTCGGGTTTCCCCATGATGAGAGCAGTAATAGTTCATTGTTCTGGGCCACTAAGCTTTGATTGCCAAGTGTTAAACTAATGGACTGAGGGAGATGTTCTGTGTGGCAATAAGGAGGCAAAGAGTAAGTAAGTAGGCTATTAACAGACATTCTCTGGAGCAAACATCATGCTAGATAGATTCAACCTAAATCAGAAAAATGTGCAACCACGAGGAAACTAGAAAGAAAAACACATATCAAAACAGAGCATTCTGACATTACAGGGTAAAGAGAATGAATGCACTACTTCCATAAACAAAGATGTGATGGATCTCACAAGCATACTATTGAGACAAACTCAGAAGGGTACATTGTGTTCTGAACAGATATGCAGCCCTATTTTTAGGAAAAACATATACAAGAATGTTCACAGCATCACAATTCATAGAATCAAAATCTGGAATCAACCAAATGTCTGTCAACATTAGAATAGATTAAACAAACCTTGCTATATCCATGCAACAAAATATTACATAATAATGATACTGAATAAACTACTGCTAGATTGCTGTTGCTGTTCAGTTGCTAAGTCGTGTCTGACTCTTTGCGACCCCATGGGCTGCAGCACATTAGGCTTTCCCGTCCTTCACTATCTCTGTTTTCTCAGATCCATGTCCATAGAGTCAGTGATGCTATCTAACCATCTCATCCTCTGCCTCCCTTTTCTGCTTTTGCCTTTAGTCTTTCCCCGCATCAGGGTCTTTTCCAGTGAGTTGGCTCTTCTCGTGATAATGAAAAAACTGCTACTAGATATCTAATATCAAATGAAAGAAGCCAGATACTAAAGTGTATACATTGCATGATTCCATTTACGTATAGTTCAGAAAGGTCAGAAAAGGGTGCAAGGGTGTATTGCTAACATTATTCTCTTTCTTGGTCTGTATACTCTTACATGGGTGGATTTAGTTCCTGAAAATTTGTAAAGCTAAACTCTGATGATTTGTGCACTTATATGTTTATTGTTTTTAAGTCTACTGAAAAAATATATCTTCAAAATATAATACTCTTCAATTTTTAGTATAATTGTAACTTGTAAAGAGATGTCTTTTCACAAAGCCAAATATGTCTTACATGAATAGGTTTGAAATTACAAATTAATTTAACTTAGATGACTTTTGTGGTTAGAAAAAAATCAGTCACTTGGCTTCTGCAATTGTTTTTATAAAAGGAGGGCAAAATAGATAAAAATAAATAGAATATTGGTTTTACAATTCATCAGAAAAATATTGAGAAATATTTGAGGCTGTTCATTTAGTAACATAATTTGAATTCTATTATTAAATATTATATTTAAAGATTTTAATTAGTGACTGCTTATCTTGTGCCTTACAGTGTAAAAAGAACCACAAACATCTGATTTCTCTTCACAACATATCTGTGACATATATTTTAGTTAGTGTTGGGGCAAATAATTAAAATTATAAAATTTCTGTCTGACACTGGTATATAATCAGTGGTATATGTGCACTAGACTGCAATTTCTCTGAAGGTGAATATGCATCTTACTCAATATTTTGGCTGCCTTTATATATAGATAATATATACTCTACTAAAGCCTGCAGAAAGAATGAATGTAATAAATAATGGAAAACATGACAAATTTGAGAGGATCCCTTTACATAAGGATATAAAATTACAGGATCTCCAAAATTTCCAAACAGAAGAGTTTCAGTGGTTTGGGGTAAGAATGATCATTTATTCTAGCGTAAGTGGCATCTGCAATGATGGATAAGTTTAGAAAGGGTTGAGGTTGAAAAAGATACCATGTTTAGGAAGATATAAAGGACTCCATCCAGTAAATATTAACACTAAGTTCATCTCTCAGAGTAATCATAGCTTTCAGTTTTACCTAACCTTTATATTAAGCCCATTGAGACATAGAACATTATTTACCAGTTTATTTTCTATGCAATGCCACTTCTTAGTTTATGATTTTGTGCATCTATATATATATATATATATATATATATATGTATAGGTACATACACACACACATATATATAATATGGTCATTTATCTATATATCTATGTAGATATATGGATATAGATGTATAGATACACAGAAAGATATATTTAATTAAGTGGAAGTTAACATTTTAATTTCCCTCCGTTAAAACAAAGAATGTGTTTCTAGTTTTATAGTACAAAGATATGAACACAAAACCCAAGAGACTCAATTCACTTCATTTCACTTAGGATATAGAGCAGTTATCACCAGTGTCCTGAAGTCCGACTGTTCTAAAGGCATGGAATCACCGCATTTCCAGGAGCATGAGTCATAATTATCTTACCTTCACAGGAAGGGAAATCTCAACAACTTTCATCAAATCCTTGTGAGGAAATGGTGTAGGCACTATATCATTTGCACTATTTGCATTTGAAAATTTGCTAAAACTGCTAAGACAGTGGTGGAGCAATTGTAGAAATGCTGCAGTGTCTTGAGCCATCACTCTCTTGTCCTCAGAGTACAGCCCAGGTTTCCTACTTTACCAGGCATCATGACCACTAGCTGCCAGGTGTTCTCACCCGCACTGACAGCACCTGGGCTACATGGTAATAGAGGTTCTCCATGTGAACTTTGCCTAGCAGAATCTGTGTTCTAAATTCTTGAATTCTGCAAGTGAAATATTGATGAAATCCTCCATGCCTGAATATTTCTCTGCATATATGAAATCAATAAAAAAAATTCTGAGTTCCTTTGTTTTCTCTACACTACTTTGTGAATAACATGCAATGGGAAACTACACCTTTGAAAAGAGACATTTAGCAATGCAGTATTACATGCTAGTCTATTTTCTTGGGTCAAGTCACTTTTGTTTCCATCAAGAGATGCCAGTAAGATTTCCATTTGAAACAGCATATAATTAGTGGGGCTTCCCTGATGGCTCAGTGAGTAAAAATCTGCCTGCAATGCAGGAGACATGGGAGACATGGGTTCGAACCTTGGGAGACATGTGTTCGATCCCTGGGTCGGGAAGATCTCTTGGAGGAAGAAATGGAAATCCACTCCAGTTTTCTTGCCTGAAAAATCTGATGGACAGAGGAGACTGTCTGGCTACAGTCCAGAGGTTCCCAAAGAGCTGGACACGATTGAGCAACTAAGCACAGTGGGGATTGATAAAATCTATTTCACTTTCCCATGAAAACATGTGAAGACAACAAAAATCAGAATGCTTCAAAAATAATGAATTGTTTTCTGTTGAGTAACTTATTTGTCAGAAATAATATTTAGCTTTATTGTGAGGGTGTGATGATTTGAATCACCGAAAAAAAGTTTTTGCAGGACAGAGCCATGACTGTTCTAGTTAACAAGATTGTATAAGGCTATGTTGCAATTAGAGTCAGAAGATAAAGCATTCTTTAGATTTTCTAAAGAAAGTATTAGCTTATTCCATGTATTTTGGCCACAGGTCTTCATATTTCTTTATTATTGCTATAGCATAGTGATATCCAGTGGGGCCTTGAAAATATCAATAATAAAATCCCTGTTTGAATTTTATATAACCAATGAAAGTACTTTGTCTTTTCCTTCCAAGACTACATGTTTAAACTCCCAGGAGCAGCTTGAGAAAATTACACTTTCCTTCAATTCAGGTTGAAAACGCTGAGAGACTGTATCAGCTGTCAACTGAAAGGAGCAGCAATGCTTTATTCTCAGGTCAGTCAGAGTTCGTAAATGATATCTGAAAAATGCAGATCCATGAAAATGGAGTTAAGAGAAGTGTCTAAAAATGGATATTTGTCTTAACAATATGGGATGTGGGCATACCACTGACCTCGGAACCATTTAGAGGGAGCTAGACCCTGGCTTTTGCACAAGGAGCCTGGTTAGGCTGCAGTCCATGGGGTCGCGAAGAGTCGGACACGACTGAGCGACTTCACTTTGACTTGTCACTTTCATGCACTGGAGAAGGAAATGGCAACCCATTCCAGTGTTCTTGCCTGCAGAATCCCAGGGACAGGGGAGCCTGGTGGGCTGCCGTCTCCGGGGTCGCACAGAGTCGGACACGACTGAAGCGACTTAGCAGCAGCAGCAGACCATGGCTTTGACCATAAGTTTTGAAAGCAGTGCTTCTACTACTGCTGCTAAGTCGCTTCAGTCGTGTCCGACTCTTCGCGACCCCATGGACTGCAGCCCACCAGGCTCCTCCGTCCATGGGATTTTCCAGGCAAGAGTGCTGGAGTGGGTCTCTTTCTAGCTGATGAGTTATTTGAATGTAATCCTCAATTTTATCATATACATAATGAAAATATTTCACATTTCTACCAAATAAAAAATAAACAGGATAATTGGTTTATTTAGCTCAATGCACATGCAATATTGTTAGCTACTATAATTACTATTAGTAAAAATAGAATCATGGTAAAACTTTTATATGTAATACTGACTTTATTTCAGGTTTTACAGGAATTTTCAATTGTCATTTATATTAATGCTATATCAAATGACTTTTCTTCCCCTCTACTATATTTCTCAGTCACTGGACCCCACTCTTCAATTAAGAAACATTTCAAGTTTTATATTACTAAAAATGTTATTGTTTGTAACAAAAAATACAAAATAATTTTTTCACCAAATCAAAATTCTAAAACATAAAATTTGAATTAAATATATATATTTTTTCTTTCTCTAGAATTTGGAGATGATGGGTTGTCATAAATTCTCAAAGGAAGACTAACCTTGAACATAAATTTATTCTGCTTGAGTCTTCTCCCAGGCATCATAAATTCAGTATCTTCAAGTTTTTTGCACAGAGGACACAGACAGTTTTTCATTTTCCCTAAGACAAGTTATCTCATACTTCTTAAAAAAGAAGTATAATAATAATTACTAGGGCCTAGACAGTTGGAAAGCGATTCTCCCTATAGGTCAGTATGGGAAGGAAAACAGAAGAGCATGAGCAGTAGAAAAGAAAGCAAATCTATATTTTGATGCTCAGGGAAGTGTGTACAAAATTTCTCTTATGTTCAGAGGATCAAATTATGCCTCTTATGGCTTGTGAAAAATAACATATGAAATAAACATCTGATATTTTAAAAATCTTGATATATTTACTTAAGACACTAATAGTACAGGATGTTGCTCACACTATTCCTGTATTTCAGACTCTAGCACTCTCTACTCTAAAAAATGTGCTCAGCTATTTTGTAGATGAATTTTCATACAGGCATCTAAAATAATCTTATCTGCCCTTCATCATAAATCTGCCTTCAAGAAAGCAGCAGGACTTCAGAAAAATTTGCTTATACACTCTTCTGTCTTTGTGAAGCATCATCCTTCATAAGAAGAATATTACTTATTCTTCATTTAGAAAACTATATCATACATATGATTTTCTCAAAAAACAAAAAAAAAAAAGGAGAAGAAGGAAGGGGAAAGACTTGGCAAAACTAAAGAAATGTTATTATTTTCCTTTAGTTAAATGTTATTCACTAAATTAAATGATCTTTTAAACAACTAATGGAGCCTATTTTAAGGTGGCAATTAATAATGTTAGAAGTTAGGTTTGCATTATACAAGTTTGGAGAGATAAGCCTGAGTTGAATCTTGTACTTATTAACTGTGACAGTGAAAAGTTATTTAAACTCCCTAAGCTTCATTGTTTAATAAACAAATAGGAGTTGATACCTACTCCCAAGTGTTTTGGTAAAAAAAAGTCCTGTAAGTAAAAACTATATTGTAGGTGGCCAGTTAACTGTGGCTATAATCTTGTCATTGTTTTCCAGTCTCTAAGTCATCTCCAATTCTTTGCAGAAATGAAGCATGCCAGGTTCCACTATCTCCTGGATTCTGCACAAATTAATGTCTATTGAGTCAGCGATGCTATCTAAACATCTCATCCTCTGTTGCACCTGCCTCCTTTGCCTTCAATCTTACCCAGCATCAAGGTCATTGACAATGAGTCATCTCTTCTTATCAGGTGGTGAAAGTATTGGAAGTTCAGCTTCATTATCAGCCCTTCCAATGAATATCTAGGGTTGATTTTCTTTGGGACTGGATGGTTTGATCTCCTTTCAGTCCAAGGGACTCTCAAGAGTCTTATTCTGCTCCACAGTTCAAAAACATCGATTCTTCAGTGCTCAGGCTTCTTTATAGTTCAACTCTCATATCCATACATAACTACTGGGAAGAGCATAACTTTGACTATATGGATGTTTGTTTTCAAGGTGATGTCTCTGCTTTTTAATATGCTGTCTAGCTTTGTCATAGCTTTCCTTCCAAGGAGCAAGCATCTTTCAATTTCATGGCTGCAGTCACCATCTGCAGTGATTTTGGAGGCCCAGAAAATAAAATCTGCCACTGCTTATACTTTTTCCCCTTCTATTTTCCAAGCAGTGATAGGACCAGATGCCATCATCTAAGTCTTTTAAATATTGAGTTTTAAGCCAACATTTTCACTCTCTTATTTCACCATCAAGAGGCTCTTTAATTCCTCTTGCATTAGAGTGGTATCATCTACATATCTGAGGCTGTTATTATTTCTCCCTGCAGTCTTAATTCCAGCTGGTAGTCCATCCAGCCAGGCATCTCACATTATGTACTCTGCCTATAAGTTAAATAAGCAGGGTGAAAACATACAGACTTGTTGTACTCCTTTCCCAGTTTTGAAGCAGCCAATTGTTCCATGTAAGGTTCTAACTGTTGCTTTCTGACCTGCATAAAGGTTTCTCAGGAGACAGATAAGGTGATCTGGTATTCCCATCTCTTTAAGAATTTTCCACAGTTTGTTGTGATCCACAAATCAAAGGCTTAAGCACAGTCAATGAAGCAGAAGTGGATGTTCTTCTCCAGTTCTCTTGTTTTCTCTATGATCAGGAGAACGTTGGCAATTTGATCTTTGGTTCCTCTGTCTTTTCTAAACCAACTTGTACACCTGGAAGTTCTTAGTTCATGTACTATGGAAGCCTAACATGTAGGATTTTGAGAATAACCTTGCTAACATGTGAAATGAACACAAATGTATGGTAGTTTAAACATTCTTTGGCATGGCCTTTCTTTGGGGTTGGAATGAAAACTGACCTTTTCCAGTCCTGCAGCCATTGCTGAGTTTACTAAATTTGCTGACATATTGAGTGGAGCAGTTTAATAGCATCATCTTAGGATCTGAAGTAGCTTAGCTGGAATTCCATCATCTCCAGAAGCTTTGTTTGCAGTAATGCTTCCTAAGGCCCACTTGACTTTACATTCCAGGATATCTGGCTCTAGGTGAGTGACCACAACATTGTGGTTATCTGGGTCATTAAGACCTTACTAATATAGTTATTCTGTGTATTCTTGTCACCTCTTCTTAACCTCTTTTATTATGTCCCTATAACATTTTATTATGTCCTTACTGTTTCTGTCCTTTATAGTGCCCATCCTTACATGAAATGTTCCCTTGATATCTCCAATTTTCTTTTTTTCAATTTTAATTTAAAAAAGTTATACATGTGTTTCCCATCCTGAACCCTCCTCCCTCCTCCCTCCCCATACCATCCCTCTGGGTCGTCCCAGTGCACCAGCCCCAAGCATCCAGCATCGTGCATTGAACCTGGACTGGCATCTCGTTTCATACATGACATTTCACATGTTTCAATGCCATTCTCCCAAATCTTCCCACCCTCTCCCTCTCCCACAGAGTCCATAAGCCTGTTCTATACATCAGTGTCTCTTTTGCTGTCTCATATACAGGGTTATCGTTACCATCTTTCTAAATTCCATATATATGCGTTAGTATACTGTATTGGTGTTTGTCCTTCTGGCTTACTTCACTCTGTATAATAGGCTCCAGTTTCATCCACCTCATTAGAACTGATTCAAATGTATTCTTTTTAATGGCTGAGTAATACTCCATTGTGTATATGTACCACCGCTTTCTTATCCATTCATCTGCTGATGGACATCTAGGTTGTTTCCATGTCCTGGCTATTATAAACAGTGCTGCGATGAACATTGGGGTACACGTGTCTCTTTCCCTTCTGGTTTCCTCAGTGTGTATGCCCAGCAGTGGGATTGCTGGATCATAAGGCAGTTCTATTTCCAGTTTTTTAAGGAATCTCCACACTGTTCTCCATAGTGGCTGTACTAGTTTGCATTCCCACCAACAGTGTAAGAGGGTTCCCTTTTCTCCACACCCTCTCCAGCATTTATTATTTGTAGACTTTTGGATTGCAGCCATTCTGACTGGTGTGAAATGGTATCTCATAGTGGTTTTGATTTGCATTTCTCTGATAATGAGTGATGTTGAGCATCTTTTCATGTGTTTGTTAGCCATCTGTATGTCTTCTTTGGAGAAATGTCTATTTAGATCTTTGGCCCATTTTTTGATTGGGTCATTTATTTTTCTAGAGTTGAGCTGTAGGAGTTGCTTGTATATTTTTGAGATTAGTTGTTTGTCAGTTGCTTCATTTGCTATTATTTTCTCCCATTCTGAAGGCTGTCTTTTCACCTTGCTAATAGTTTCCTTTGATGTGCAGAAGCTTTTACGTTTAATTAGGTCCCATTTGTTTATTTTTGCTTTTATTTCCAATATTCTTGGAGGTGGGTCATAGAGGATCCTGCTGTGATGTATGTCAGAGAGTGTTTTGCCTATGTTCTCCTCTAGGAGTTTTATAGTTTCTGGTCTTACGTTGAGATCTTTAATCCATTTTGAGTTTATTTTTGTATATGGTGTTAGAAAGTGTTCTAGTTTCATTCTTTTACAAGTGGTTGACCAGATTTCCCAGCACCACTTGTTAAAGAGATTGTCTTTAATCCATTGTATATTCTTGCCTCCTTTGTCAAAGATAAGGTGTCCATATGTGCGTGGATTTATCTCTGGGCTTTCTATTTTGTTCCATTGATCTATATTTCTGTCTTTGTGCCAGTACCATACTGTCTTGATAACTGTGACTTTGTAGTAGAGCCTGAAGTCAGGTATATATCTACCTAAAGAAACTAAAGACCTATATATAGAAAACTATAAAACACTGGTGAAAGAAATCAAAGAGGACACTAATAGATGGAGAAATATACCATGTTCATGGATTGGAAGAATCAGTATAGTGAAAATGAGTATACTACCCAAAGCAATTTATAGATTCAATGCAATCCCTATCAAGCTACCAACAGTATTCTTCACAGAGCTAGAACAAATAATTTCACAATTTGTATGGAAATACAAAAAACCTCGAATAGCCAAAGCAATCTTGAGAAAGAAAAATGGAACTGGAGGAATCAACCTACCTGACTTCAGGCTCTACTACAAAGCCACAGTTATCCAATTTTCTTGAAGAGATCTCTAGTCTTTCCCATTCTGTTGTTTTCCTCTATTTCTTTGCATCATTCATTTAAGAAAGTCTTCTTATCTCTCCTGCTGTTCTCTTGAATGGTGTATAATCTACAGTTCTATAATTA
This sequence comes from Bos grunniens, assembly GCF_055505025.1. Taxonomy (NCBI): domain Eukaryota; kingdom Metazoa; phylum Chordata; class Mammalia; order Artiodactyla; family Bovidae; genus Bos; species Bos grunniens. The sequence continues at coordinate 108,156,147 of NC_141170.1, read as the reverse complement.
GATTTTGATCATAGTTTTAATGTTTTTTTAAACAAGCAAAATGCATTCTTATTGAATTTTCATGTTCTCCTGAAAGATTGACCACCAAATTATTGTACTATTACAATTGTATTTGTTACTGAAAAGTGAAATTGAGATTTTGTGTTCATAACTCCTTTCTTCCATTTATATATAATAACTCTAGAAATAGTTCATTATTATTTACATAATCTAGTGATTTAATATGCATCCATTTTTGCCATATTGCTGATTGAGACACTGAAACACAAAAATGTGATATTTTGACATAAGAGCTTTATTTTCTTCTGCCTAAATTATTCCCAGATCTCAAGTTAAATGAGTAAAAAGAAGTATTTACTTATACAACTTCCTAGAAAACTATTCAATGATGATAGTAATGTACCATTTATTTGGGAATATCCAGTGATAAATATTTTAGGCAGGTGTTAAATGGAAGAAAAAAATAAAAATAATTCTCAAATGGTCCAAAGTCAGTTCTATCTCAGTCAAAGGCTGAATAAAATTACCATTTATTATTTTGCAGAAGAGACACTTGAAATTATAAATGCAGAAAACAAAAAATCTTTATCAAGACCATGTTATGTAAAATAGATGAGTGGAAATAAAAGAAACTAACAACTGAACACTGGGATAATAACTAAAGAGGTGATGTTAGATCAAACCAACCTGCAAAGTGAGAACATTAAAAAATATGTGTATACATCTATATATGGACTTCCCAGGTGGTACTAGGGGGTGTAAAAAAAAAAAAAAAAAACTCACCTGCCAATGCAGGAGACATGACACCCAGGTTCAATCTCTAGGTTGGGAAGATCCCCTCCAGAAGGGCATGGCAACTCACTGCAGTATTCATGCCTGTAGAATCCCAAGGACAGAGGAGGGTCACCAAGAGTTTGACACAACACAACAAGGAAAATAAGGTAATGCAATTCTCTATACATAGATTTGGTAATAAATGAAATGGAAGACTTATCACAGTAAATGTAATTCTGCCCAAAATTTTGTCTTTTAACAGAACTCCAATTAAAATCTCAATATAGAGATGAACAAGATGGCAGAGGAGTAGGTGGACATGGAGTACATCTCTCTCCATGGATACATCAGGAATACACCTTCAGACACAGAAGTGCATGCAGAACACCAGTTGAGAGCAGATAGAAGCACCTGACTGGTGGAAAAGAATATATAGACCCACGCAAAACTCGGTAGGATGAAGGCACTAGGTGGAAAAACAGGAGTGTTAGTAGGACTGGACCTGCCCTTGGTGGGTGGGGGAACTGAAGTGGGGGTCGATCCCCACATCGATGCAATTGTCTGAACCAAAGGAGAAACATTTAAGGCTGAACGTGAAACAGCTGATCTGTGACAGCTCAAATGGAATGAGAATCAGACAGTCCTTGCTGCAGCCATACATACCCTGGACAGGAATGCTTGTTCCCTGGAAGATGCAACAGCTTGGAGCTGGTGTTTAGGGATTGTGGAGCAATCCCAGGGCAAGGGCTGCTGTTGACTGTGGAGAGACGGATTAAGGGATGTGAGGGAGGAGATTGTGGTGGGGAATGTCAGTTGAGGGAAGCCAGGCAGCCATGAAAGCAAGGAGATACTGCTGAGTCATGCAAAGAGGGTGGAGCCATCATCATAGCCTCTCTCTCCCCACATGCCAGCATCAGCAGCTGAACAATAGAGAGACTGGCCCATCAGACACCTGACGCACTGAACTGCAGAGTAGGACCCCACCCTGGGTGCTCCTTTAAGTGATGAGCTGAACAACAGACTAGCACACCACCCAGGGTGCCCCTGGAAGTGCCTGATGTGCAGATCTACAGAGTAGGACCCCTTTAAATGCATGATGTGCCAATCAACAGAATAAGACCTCAGCCAAGGGGACACCTCTATGTCCCTGAACAGGTGGAACTATGGAGAAAGACTGGCCAAAAAGGCCTTCTGATCACTAGCTACAAGAGGCTCAAAAAAAGACTCTGACAGGGCCATAACTCAGGCAGTGGAGGCAGTCTCTGTCCCTGCACACTTGGCACCACCAGAGTCCCCGTAGGCCAAGCACCTGAGCCACCTTCACGGTCATCTCTCACTGGGGCACAGCTACCCCAGACAAAAAAGTTTTGCATCTATGCGTGCAGGGTAACTTCAGTTGTGTAGGACTTTTTGTGACCCTGTAGACTGTGGCCTGCCAGGCTTCTCTTTCAGGGATGGGTCTCTCTGAGCAAGAATACTGGAGCGCATTGGCCAATGCTGGCTGCCATACCCTTCTAGAGCACTGTATTTCCTGCTGCCCTGGCTGCCATCTCCCCTGAGAACCTGGTGTTGCCAGAACCCCTGCAACCCAAGCAGCTGCACCACTTCCACACCTGGCCTTCACAGGGGAAATCCCAAGCCCTCCAGGGCAGCCTCAGGAGCAAACCCCAGAGGAGGACCCACATGCAAAGGTGGAGATAAAACCACAATTGAAACCCAGGGGCAGTGTGGCTAAGGAAGAAGATCCAAAACCTTCCCACCAGTTGTACATGCTACAGATTAAATCCACACTATCAACTATGTAGCTTCTGTGTATTTGGAATATATAAAAGGTCATTGAGAGTTCCAGCAAAAGAAAATTATCTAGTTCTGATAACTGTGGACATTGGAGGCAAGAACACATAGGAGTAGGACCAGATTAGAATCTGAACAGCCCCCACAGCAGAGATCAGCACAGTGTTGGAGGGCATCCTAGGGAGGTGAGGTGAACTGTGACTCCCAGCATAGGAATTGACTCTGACAGCAGTGACTCAAGAAAAACATTTATTATTCTTATTTTTTGACTTGTTCTGTAGATTCTTCTGGATTTTTCTTCTTTTTTTTTTTATCCGTTTTTATCCCCTTCTGTTGTAGTTGTCAATTTCATTGGCACTATGAAATCCAGGCCACCTGACCTGCCTCCTGAGAAATCTGTATGCAGGTCAAGAAGCAACAATTAGAACTGGACATAGGAAAGGAAAGGTATTAGGAATTAGGAAAGGAATATGTCAAGGCTGCATACTGTCACCCTGCTTATTTAATTTATATGCAGAGTACATCATGAGAAATGCTGGGCTGGATGAAGCACAAGTTGGAATCAAGATTGCCAGGAGATATATCAATAACTTCAGATATGCAGATGACACCATCCTTATGGTGGAAAGCAAAGAAGAACTAAAGAGTCTCTGGATGAAATTGAAAGAAGAGCATGAAAGAGTTGGCTTAAAACTCAACATTCAGAAAACTAAGATCATGGCATCCAGTCCCATCCCTTCATTGCAAATAGATGGGGAAACATTGGAAACAGTGACAGACTTTATCTTTGGGGGCTCCAAAGTCACTTAAGATAGTGACTTCAGCCATCAAATTGAAGACGCTTGCTTCTTGGAAGAAAAGTTATGACCAACCTAGATAGCATATTAAAAAATAGAGACATTATTTTGCTGACAAAGGTTCATCTAGTCAAGGCTATGGTTTTTCCAGTAATCATGTATGGATATGAGAGTTGGACCATAAAGAAAGCTGAGTGCCCAAGAATTTTTTTGAACTGTGGTGTTGGAGAAGACTCTTGAGAGTCCCTTGGACTGCAAGGAGATCAAACCAGTCAATCCTAAAGGAAATCAGTCCTGAATATTCATTGGAAGGACTGATGATGAAGTTGAAACTCCAATATTTTGGCCACCTGATTCAAATAACTGACTCGCTGGAAGAGACCCTGATCTTGGGAAAGATTGAAGGCAGGAGAAGGAGACAACAGAGAATGAGATGGTTGGATGGCATCACTGACTCAATGGACATGAGTTTGAGTAAACTCCAGGAGTTAGTGATATACAGGGAAGCCTGGAGTGCTGCAGTCCATGGGGTCACAAAGAGCTGGACATGACTGAGTGACTGAACTGAACTGATGAAATCCAATTAAGATTTTGAGCTTTTTTTTTTTTTTTTTTCTCAAGTCACACTGTTTCTCCTTTTTATAAATCACTTCCTCTACACTGGGGTTTTAGAGTTCTTTGGAGTTTTCCTTTATTATTATTGGTTTTTTTTTTCTCTCTTTTTAATTTTACTTTTTAACCTATTATTATTTTTTCTGCATTTATTCCTTTGTTTGCTTTTTCTACTGTACTTTTCCCCTTGCAGTGAATCTTTAACATATATAAATCTTCTTTATCTACCTCTATTTAACTTAGCATATCTATTCTTTCTTTCTTTTCTTTATCTCCTTTCCTCTCAACATACTTGTTAGTTTTAGTTTTGTTGCTTTATCCCCCAGTTGGCACCTTGCTTTAGTTGTTCTCCAGTTTGTGCTTAGTTTTGTTCTGGTAGTTATAATTTTTGGTTTCCTTTATTTGCTGGGTCAATCTATTGTACTTTATTTTTGTTGGACTGTTTTGATTTTGCTTCTGGGAGTATATGTATATGTGTATATTCAGTCACACATTTTATTCTTGCTATAAACTGCCGGGGTCCAGCCCCGGTGGATCCAGGGAAATTCGAAGGAGAGACGGTGTTGGTGAATACACTGGCTTTAATTAGATATTAATTAGAGATATAAAGAGTAATATACTGAGGATAGCTCAGTAGGAAAATTCAGTGGAGAAAACAGGCTGAGTAGCTTGGTTTACGCGGAAAAACCAATAAAACTTCAAGACAAGAAGTTTGCACCACTTACGTAGGCCACAGGCGTCCTTCTGTTCTCCTGAAGGAGAGGAGACACTGAGGCCTCCCCAGTCGGATCTTAGAAGCCCAGGCAAAATTAGTAAGCTTGGCGGGCCTCTGCGCTCCAGATGGAAACTCAGCCAGAGTTTGAGAAAAAGAACGACATGAGGAGACCAGTATTTCGAGGAACTGATCCCAATTCTTTATTTTCCAGGGTCTGTTTTTATACACTGAGATGTTATACAAAAGTCACGCGGGGTCAGCAGTCCTGACTTTTATTAAAGTCAGGTGCTTCATACAGATGTATACAGAGGTCTTAGGGGTGTTACATCATCTTCTCGCCAGGGGGCCTGCTGACAATTTATGATCCTCTCCTTGTGACAGCGGTCAGTCAATACTTATTTCTCCAGGGGTGATTATTCTTAAAACAGACACCACCCAGATAAAGTTACATTCCTATAGGGTGAGGGTGTAGTAGGTTTTAATTAAGGAAAGAATTTACTTAGCCTAAGGTCTAATGTGATTAATATCAAAGGTTAATACTTATTTCTTCTATATATTCATTAATGTGTATAAGGGCAGGGGATGTGGAGACTTAGCATCAAACATTGGCTGAACAAATGAAAAACCCTTCACCAGTACAATTTCTAATCAGCCCACTATACTATACTAATAGTTTTCTAACTTCTCTAAAGAACCTGTTTTTAGAAGGTTTAAAGCATCTTGTGCCTCTCGCGGTTGGGAGGCTGTGAGCAACCACATGTTGCCGGACAAGCCTGTCAGGCAGACTAGAGAACCTTCAGAGGAGTTTGTAAGTTTGGAACACTCCTGTCACACCCAGGAATTATTATTAACTGGAGCTCTAAGTTAACTCCTTCTCCGAAAAAGGTGGTGGGGGACAGCCCCCCGTAAAGTCAGAGGTGTAGGTGAGAGCACAAAGTAGTAAAGTAGGCAGGCTCTGGTTATGGGGGTAGATGCTCGAGAATTTCCAGGGGGACTCCTGAGGCTCCATCCCGCCTCTGCGTATGTCGAGCCTCCTTCGTCATGACCTTTGCCACAGGTGGAGCGCCTCATTCTGGCCCCCAGCAATAAACCTCTGCGTATACATTGGGATTTTGCAGTTATGTAGTTTCCTCCCCCCCCCCCCCACTTTTTTCTTTCTTCTTCCATTTTTTCCTCATTTTTATAATTTTAATTTTTTTAAAAACCTCATATTTTTTTTCTACATTTATTCCTTTTTTAGCCCTTCCTACTGTTCTTTTCCCCTTGCAGTTAGTCTTTCTTTAAAGTATATACATCTTCTTCATCTACCTCTATTTAACTTTGCATATCTATTCTTTCTTTTCTTTCTTTCCTTCCCACTCAACATATTTGTTAGTTTTGTTTTCACTGCTTTATTCCCCACTTGGCACCTTGCTTTAGTTTTGTTTTCCAGTTTGTGCTTTAGTTAATTTTGTTCTTAACTGGTAAATATAATCTTTCATTTTCTTTGTTTGTTGGGTCAATCTACCGTACTTTTTTTTTTGTTGGACTGTTTTGACTTTGCTCATGGATGTATGTGTATATGTGTATGTTCCATTATTTTAATTATTATTTGCCTGATTTTGTAACTGCCATTTGTCTAGGGTTCATCTTTACTTTCTTGTTCCTGAATATTTGTTTTAGTCTCACTTAATGCCATAACAAACCACTTGTGGAATCTTTGTTCCTGACCAGAGATTAAGCCCTGAGCCTTTGAACTGGGAGCACAGACTCCAAGACCCTAGACTATCAGAGAACTAGCTCTAGGGAGTATCAGATAGTAAGAACTCATACAAAAGAAGCCACTTGAATACAAGACTCAACATCAGTACGTAAGATGAACACTAACAGACATAAAAGGAGAAATTGACAACACGATAATAGTGGGAGACTGTAACACCCCAATCACACCAATGGACAGATCATTAAAACAGAAAATTAATAAGGAAACACAAGTCTTAAATGATGCATTAGATGAGATGGATTTCATTGATATCTTCAGGGCATTCCATCCAAATGCAGAAGGATACACCTTCTTCTCAAGTGCACATAAAACATTCTCCAGGTGAGACCACATCTTGGGTCACAAAACAAACCTCAGTAAATTTAAGAAAATGAAATCATGTCAAGCATCTTCTCTGACCACAATGCTATGAGACTAGATATAATTACGGGGGGGGGGGGGGGGAACTGTTAGAAACACAAACACATGGTGATTAAGCAACACATTTCTAAATAGCCAACAGGTTACTGAAGAAATCAAAAGGGAAATTTAAAAAATTTTTTCTAGAAACAAATGACAATGAAACCCAAGAACTCAAAACCTATGGGATGCAGCAAAAGCAGATCTAAGAGGTAAGTTTATAGCAATACAATCCTACCTCAAGAAACAAGAAATAGACAACCTAACTTTACACCTAAAACAACTGAAAGAATAATAAAAAAAAAAACCCCAAAATTAGTAGAAGGAAAGAAATCATAAAGATCCAAGCAAAAATAAATGAAAAAGAAATGGAAGAAATAGTAAAGAGGAATAAAGCTAAAAGCTGGCTCTTGAAGAAGATAAACAAATTGACAAAACTTTAGCCAGACTCATTAATAAAAAAAGAGAGAAGAATCAAATCAACAAAATTAGAAATGAAAAAGGAGGGGCTACAACAGACAATGCAGAAATACAAAGGATTATAAGAGACTATTATGAACAACCAAATGGCAATAAAATAGATAACCTGGAAAAAATGACCAGATTCTTAGAAAAGTTCAATCATCCAAGATTGAACCAGAAAGAAATAGAAATTATGAAAACCCAATTACAAGCACTGAAATTGAAGCTGTGATCAAAAATCTTCCAAAAAATAAAAGCCCAGCTCCAGATGGTTTCACAGAAGAATTCTATTAAACATTTAGAGAAGAGCTAATGCCTATCCATCTAAAACTTTTTCAAAAAATTGCAGAGGAAGAAACACTTCCAAACTCATTCTACAAGGCCACCATCGCCCTAATGACAAAGACAACACACAAAAAAGAAAATTACAGGCCAATATCATGGATGAACATAGATGCAAAATCCTCAACACAATTTTAGCAAACAATTCAGTAACGTATCAAAAAGCTCATACACCATGATCAAGTTGGGTTTATTCCAGAGATGCAAGGATTCTTTGAGATACACAAATCAACCAATGTGTTTCACCATATTAACAAATTGAAAGATAAAAACCATATGATAATCTCAATAGATGCAGAAAAAGCCTTTGAAAAATTCAGCACCCATTTATGATTAAAACTCTTTAAAAAATGGGTATAGAAAGAACCTACCTCAACATAATAAAGGTCATATATGATAAGCCTACAGCGTGCATTATTCTCAATGGTGAAAAACTGAAAGCCCCTAAGATCAGTAACAAGACAAGGGTGTCCACTTTTTTTTTTTTTTTTTTAATTCTCTTTATTACTTTTAAAAAAAAATCACATGCTCCCCATCCTGAACCCTCCTCCCTCCCAACCTCCCCATACCATCCCCCTGGGCCTTCCCAGCGCACCAGCCCCAAGCATCCAGCATCGTGCACTGAACCTGGACTGGCATCTCGTTTCATACATGACATTTCACATGTTTCAATGACATTCTCCCAAATCTTCCCACCCTCTCCCACAGAGTCCATAAGACTGTTCTATACATCAGTGTCTCTTTCCACTTTTGCCATTATTATTCCATATAGTTCTGGAAGTCCTAGCTACAGCATTCAGAGAACAAAAAGTAATGAAAGCAATCTAGATCGGAAAAGAAAAAATAAAGCTCTCACTGTTTGCCGATGACATGATACTGTGCATAGAAAACCCTAAAAATCATATCAGAAAATTACTAGAACTAATCAATGAATTTAGCAAAGTTGCAGGATACAAAATCAATACACAGAAATCACTTGCATGTCTATATCAGATCAGATCAGATCCGTTGCTCAATCGTGTACGACTCTTTGTGACCCCATGAATCGCAGCACACCAGGCCTCCCTGTCCATCACCAGAGTTCACTGACTCACGTCCATTGAGTCAGTGATGCCATCCAGCAATCTCATCCTCTGTCGTCCCCTTCTCCTCTTGCCCCCAATCCCTCCCAGCATCAGAGTCTTTTCCAATGAGTCAACTCTTTGCATGAAGTGGCCAAAGTACTGGAGTTTCAGCTTTGGCATCATTCCTTCCAAAGAACACCCAGGGCTGATCTCCTTCAGAATGGACTGGTTGGATCTCCTTGCAGTCCAAGGGACTCTGAAGAGTCTTCTCCAACACCACAGTTCAAAAGCATCAATTCTTCGGCACTCAGCCTAAAAAGGTCAGTTTTCATTCCAATCCCAAAGAAAGGCAATGCCAAAGAATGCTCAAACTACCGCACAATTGCACTCATCTCACATGCTAGTAAAGTAATGCTCAAAATTCTCCAAGCCAGGCTTCAGCAATATGTGAACCGTGAACTTCCTGATGTTCAAGCTGGTTTTAGAAAAGGCAGAGGAACCAGAGATCAAATTGCCAACATCTGCTGGATCATGGAAAAAGCAAGAGACTTCCAGAAAAGCATTTATTTCTGCTTTATTGACTATGCCAAAGCCTTTGACTGGGTAGATCACAATAAACTGTGGAAAATTCTGAAAGAGATGGGAATACTGAACCACCTGATCTGCCTCTTGAGAAATTTGTATACAGGTCAGGAAGCAACAGTTAGAACTGGACATGGAACAACAGACTGGTTCCAAATAGAAAAAGGAGTTCGTCAAGGCTGTATATTGTCACCCTGTTTATTTAACTTATATGCAGAGTACATCATGAGAAACGCTGGACTGGAAGAAACACAAGCTGGAATCAAGATTGCCAGGAGAAATATCAATAACCTCAGATATGCAGATGACACCACCCTTATGGCAGAAAGTGAAGAGGAACTCAAAAGTCTCTTGATGAAAGTGAAAGTGGGGAGTGAAAAAGTTGGCTTAAAGCTCAATATTCAGAAAACAAAGATTATAGCATCCAGTCCCATCACTTCATGGGAAATAGATGGGGAAACAGTGGAAACAGTGTCAGACTTTATTTTTCTGGGCTCCAAAATCACTGCAGATGGTGACTGCAGCCTTGAAATTAAAAGACGCTTACTCCTTGGAAGGAAAGTTATGACCAACCTAGATAGCATATTCAAAAGCAGAGACATTACTTTGCCAACAGAGGTTCGTCTAGTCAAGGCTATGGTTTTTTCCTGTGGTCATATATGGATGTCTATATACTAGCAATGAAAAATCAGAAAGAGAAATTAAGGAATCAATCCCATTCACCAATGCAACAAAATGAATTAAATATCTAGGAATAAACTTACCTAAGGAGACAAAAGAACTATACACAGAAAATTATAAGACGCTAATGAAAGAAATCAAAGATGACATAAACAGATGGAGAGATAGTCCATGTACCTGGGAAGGAAGAATCCATATTGTGAAAATGACTATACTACCAAATGCAATCTACAGATTCAGTGAGGTCCCTATCAAATTACCAATGGCATTTTTCACAGAACTAGAACAAAAATGTTCACAACACATTGGAAACACAGGAGACCCCAAATCACGAAAGCAATCTTAAGAAAGAAGAATGGAGCTGGAGGAATCAACCTTCCTGACTTCAGATTATACTACAAAGTCACAGTCATCAAGACAGTATCGTACTGGCACAAAAACAGAAATATAGACCAATGGAACAAGATAGAAAACCCAGAAATAAACCCGTGCACCTATGGGTACCTTATTTTTTACAAAGGAGGCAAGAATATACAATGGGGCAAAGATTGACTCTTCAATAAATGGTGCTGGCAAAACTGAACAGCTCCATGTAAAAGAATGAAATTAGAACACTTCCTAACACCAGACACACAGATAAACTCAAAATGGATTAAAGACCTAAATGTAAGCCCAGAAACTATACAACTCTTAGAGGAAATCATAGGCAGAACACTCTATGAGATAAACAAAGCAAGATCCTCTATGACCCACCTCCTAGAGTAACAGAAATAAAAGCAAAAGTGAATAAGTGAGACCTGATTAAACTTAAAAGCTTTTGCACAGCAAAGGAAACTATAAGGAAGGTGAAAAGACAGCCCTTAGAATGGGAGAAAATAATAGAAAATGAAACAGCTGACAAAGGCTTAATTTCCAAAATATACAAGCAGCTCATGCAACTCAATACCAGAGAATAATCAACCCAATCAGAAAGTGGGGAAACCACCTAAACAGACATTTCTTCAAAGAAGGCATACAGATGGCTAACAAACTCATGAAAAGATGCTCAGTATCACTCATTATTAGATAGATGTAAATTAAAAGTACAATGAGATATCACCTCACACAGGTCAGAATGGACATCATCAAGAAGACTACAAATAATCACTCATTATTAGATAGATGTAAATTAAAAGTACAATGAGATATCACCTCACACAGGTCAGAATGGACATCATCAAGAAGACTACAAATAATAAATGTTGGAGAGGGTGTGGAGAAAAGGGAATGCTCTTTCACTGTTGGTGGGAATGCAAATTGATACAGCCACTATGGAAGATGGTATGGAGATTCCTTAAAACCTAGGAATAAAACCACCAAATGATCCAACAACCCCACTCCTAGGCATATACCTTGAGGAAACCAAAATTTAAAAAGACGCATGTATTTCATTATTCACTGAAGCACTGTTTACAATAGCTAGAACATGGAAGCAACCTAGATGTCCATCGACAGATGATTGGATAAAGAAGTTGTGGTATGTATACACAATGGAATGTTACTCAAACATAAAATGGCATGCATTTGAATCAGTTCTAGTGATAGGTGGATAAACCTAGAACCTATTATACAGAGTGAAGTAAGTCAGAAAGAGAAAGATTTTATTCTAATGTATATATATGGAATCCAGAAAAATAATACTGAAGAATTTATTTATGTGGCAACAATGGAGAAACAGACATAGAAAATAGACTTATGGACATGGGGAGAGGGAAGGAGAGGGTGAGATGTATGGAGAGAGTAACATGGAAACTTACATTACCATATGTAAAATACGTAGCCAATGGGAATTTGCTGTATGTCTCAGGAAATTCAAACAGAGGCTCTATATCAACCTAGAGCGGTGGCATGGGGAGAGAGATGGGAGGGAGATTTAAAATGGAGGGGGTATATGTATACCTATGGCTGATTCATGTTGAGGTTTGACAGAAAACAGCAAAATTCTGTAAAGCAATTATTAAAAAATAAATTTTTTAAAATCTCAGTGCTTTGTATATACAGGCAAGCTTATTCTAAATGTATAGAAAAATCCAAAGAATTGACTAAAGGCTAAAATAATTTTGAACTCTGTGGGAGAGGGAGAGGGTGGGGAGATTTGGGAGAATGGCATTGAAACATGTATAATATCATGTATGAAATGAGTCGCCAGTCCAGGTTTGATGCACGATACTGGATTCTTGGTGCTGGTGCACTGGGACGACCCAGAGGGAGGGTATGGGGAGGGAGGAGGGAGGAGGATTCAGGATGGGGAACACAGGTATACCTGTGGCGGATTCATTTCGATATTTGGCAAAACTAATACAATATTGTAAAGTTTAAAAATAAAATTAAATTAAAAAAAAAGAATAAAGCAAAATTAACCAGACATTAAAACATTAAATGTCTACAGTTATCAATGCTCTTTGGTATTATCAAAAGGATTGATATGTAGATTGGTGGAAGAGAGAAGAGAAACAAGATCATGGAATGCTATTTAGCAATAAAAAGGAGCAAAATATTGATACATGCAGCAGCTTATTTAGATCTCAAAATTAAAATGCTCAGTTTGTTCACTTGAGTCCAATATACAAAGTTCACTCTATAGCAATGAAAATAGACTCATGATCGCCAAGGGTTTGGTATGGTGGGTTGGAAGGTGATGGGTGTGACTATACACAAGGAAGAGAAAATATTTTTGAGGTGATGAACTTTTTCTGTATCTTCTAATATAGGAATATGATGCACACATGATAAAATTGCATAGAAGCATATGCAACACATTTCACCATGAAAATTTCCTGGTTTTAATGTACTATGTTTATGTAAGATGTAATCAGGGAGGGAAATTTTAAGGGTGCATGTACATGGGACCTCTCTGTATTATTGCTACAACTTTCTACTAATCCATAATTTTCTCAAAATAAAAAACTAAGACAAATTTTCTTCTCACAAAATATTATTTTTTTTAATGCTTTAAAGTAAAGTTTTGAAACTTTCTAATGTTTAAAGAAAAATTTTCCTCACTGAAGGGTAAATCTCAATCATATAAATATTTTTCTACTTAACGAACCTATTGTGATTTATTACCCTCCAGCCATCTATGGGGTCGCATAGAGTCGGACACGACTGAAGCGACTTAGCAGCAGCAGCAACAGCAGTCAGAGTTTGATATTAAGAGTTAAGAATCAAAGTTCTACATTTGTGTTTGAATTAAGAAAAAAAAATTAATATTATTCTTACTCAATTTTACATATTTAAAGACTTTGGGCCAGGGAGGGTAGTGCTTACATCTTAAAAATCAAGACCAGTTTCACAAAACAAGGAGCCTGAACAAAAAATATCACTGTTCTTTTTAAATTTTTTTTAGTTTATTTTGATCTGAGATGATACCCTAATTATTTAAAATGAAGTGAGACTTGTATTATGGCCAAATAATTTTAGAACATGTTCATCTCACATTCATAGTGTGTGGTGTTGGAGAAGACTCTTGAGATTCCCTTGAACTGCAAGTAGATCCAACCAGTCCATCCTAAAGGAGATCAGCCCTGGGTGTTAATTGGAAGGACTGATGCTAAAGCTGAAACTCCAATACTTTGGCCACCTTATAGAGTTGACTCATTGGAAAAGATCCTGATGCTTGGAGGGATTGGGGGCAGAAGGAGAAGGGGACGCCAGAGGATGAGATGGTTGGATGGCATCACCAACTCGATGGACATGAGTTTGAGTGAACTCCTGGAGTCGGTGATGGACAGGGAGGCCTGTTGTGCTGTGATTCATGGGGTTACAAAGAGTTGGACATGACTGAGCAACTGAACTGAACTGAACTGAAGTTTTCTATAATTACCAGTTGGTCAAGGTAGTTGGTAGCGTTGTCCAGATAACCTGTGTCTCTATCTTCGTTTTCTTTATTTCCTTTTGCCTAATTGTTTTTTCAGACTTTGAGAAAGGAATTTTACATCTTTCTAATATGATTTTTGAATTGTCTTTTCCTGCCTTTAATTCTTCAAATTCTTGTTTCATTAAGTTGGAAAATCTATTATTTTCAAAAATAATATTACAATTATCTATCTTTAGGAATATCTATTCCTAAAGAATTATCCCTCTTTATTTTTGGTGATAATCCTTCTCTTGAAGTCTATATTATGCCATAATAATATAACCATTCCTGCTTTTACATGATTTCCATGTATATGGAAAGTGTTTTGCCATCTATTTATGTTTAACCAATATTAGGTTTATATGTAAAGTCCATATTTTGAGCATAACTTATAAAAGAGTCTTATTTCTTTACATCCCAAGAATCTGCCTTTTAATTGAAATATTTACTCCATTAACATTTAATGTATTTATTAATATGTTTGGGTTTATGTTTACCACTTCTAAAAATTATTTTCTTAAGGGGCTTCCCAGGTAGTGCCCAGGGTAAAGAACCTGTCTGCTGATGCAGGAGATGTAAGAGACACAAGTTCAATGCCCGGGTTGGGGAGATGCCCTGGAGAAGGGCATGATAACCCACTCCAGTATTCTTGCCTGGAGAATCCCATGGACAAAAAAGCCTGGCAGGCTACAGTCCATAGGGTTGCAAAGAGTCATACATGACCGAAGAAACTTAGCATGTACACATATTCCCTTTGCATTTTGTTTTCTTAGTCTTGTTTTCTTTTGGATTATTTCTAAATGATGATTTCAAAGAGATTGTCTCTGTTTCAATTCAGTATTTATAACAAAGTTGAATAACTCAAAAGTATACACAGGCCATTAAGTTTACTCATCCATTCTTCTGGAACCTGTTTCATATGTTTTCAGATTCCTAGGATTATACGAGGATCATTTATAAGGTACTGCATTTCACTGAATTATAAACATTATTTAGTTTTTCATCAAATTTCCCCAAATGCCTCTTTGTAATGTCACATGTCTGTTTTTATGTTCTCAAATACTTGATTTACCTGCAAAAGCTGTATAAGTGAAGATTTTGGTCTCTGGTCCCCCACTAATTAGATTAAGGATGTTCCTAATATTGCTTGACATTTTATTTGTCTCAGTTTCCTTCTCCAATTTACATACCAGATTATAGTTGCAGAAAACACAATCCCTCAAGATTTAAGAAAGCAATCTATTTTAGGGATTAAGTGACATGAGGAAATGTTCAAGAACTGGAGATCTTAGTTTGGCCAATCAGGAAAGCCTCCTGAGAAACACTATAAAGCTGGCTTGGGGAGGGAGCCGACAGCTCTGCTGAGCCAAGAACCATGCTACGTCTTTCAAGCAGTCATTAGGGATACTTGGCAACACTGAATGTAGGGACTATTTGGACACTAGAGTGATTTTCTCAGAAAAAAAAAAGAACACCTTGCTTAAAAGTTTCAAGAGAGCTATGCAGCTGCCACTTTTAAAGTGTTCACTTTTAACTTCCATGACTCCCAGGACTACATGTGCTTGGCATAAGATGGGGTTACATACAAAGTCTAATGTAAGAAGATCTGTCAATATATATTTTACATTTCCAGCCTTGAGGTTATAGGGATTCAGGCTTAATAGGGGATAAACAGGTGTTGAAGATTCAATTTGCCGCATCTCTTTCTGATATTAAGGGGCCATAATGCCATAATGCTAATAGCTACCTCTTAGGTTTGGTTGGTAAATGACATTAAATGCATGAAACATATATAGTATATTACCTGGCACATAGTTGTTGATGTTCCTTCTAGATCAAAAGATGGTATTTTCCTTCTAGATTCAAGAGAATTTTTATTTCTGCTAGGGCTACACAAAATTTTGATAGGAGAAAAATGGTAATCTTAAAACTTTAAATGTAAATATACATTATCACCTAAAATAAATATATATTTTAAAAAGTCAAGTAGATTAGTTATGGGCTTATTTTGGGGGATACAAGCATAATTTACCAACTGCGTTTTTAGTCTGAGAACAATTTTATAGAGATTATCATCTTATTAAGAGATACAAAGAATGAAATATTGTAACTGTTTTTGATACACTACTTTGACAGAGCAATAGTTGAGATATAATATATAAAGCAATAAATATTTAGTGTAATTTTTGTAATATTAATGTATCTTAAGATACTCTGAAATGTATATTTATGTTTATAAGATGCAGAGTGTTCCTATAAAGAAATGATCAGAATTACTTAACTGTTTAGGGGCTTCCCTGGTAGCTCAGCTGGTAAAGAATCCTCCTGCAATACAGGAGAACCTGGTTTGTGTCCTGGGTTGGGAAGATCTGCTAGAGAAGGGATGGGCTATTCACTCCAGTATTCTGGCGTGCAGAATTCCATGGACTCTATAGTCCATGGGGCCACAAAGAGTGGATAAGACTGAGTGACTTTCACTTTCACTTAAATATTTATTAATCTATGTATTAATATATATGTTGACTTTGAATGGGAGGGATGCTCAGTTTTATGTGCTACAATGTGTAGTTTCTATTTGATTTTAAATAGAGCTGTTGTTTAGTTGCTAAGTAGTGTCCAACTCTTTTGAGACCTCCATGGACTGTAGCCCACCATGCTCCACTATCCATGGAATTTCCCAGGCAAGAATACTGAAGTGGATTGTCGTTTCCTTCTCCAAGGGATCTTCACAACCTGCATCTCCTGCACCAGCAGGCAGGTTCTTTACCACTGAGCCACCAGGGAAGCCCCTTTCCTTCAATAACTATCTCTAAACCTGTATTTTAAAAACTCGAAAAAAATTATGTACACATCCTGCAGCTAAAAATATTGACTTATAGCAACAGATTTAAGAATTTGCTAGTGAATATTATGTTTTCTCTTATTAATTAAAAAATATTCATCTATCAACTAGTATATATAAGTATGCTACACAAATAAATAGTAAGTGCTAAGACATCAAATTAGCTTTGAAATTTCAGATTTAAATGAATGGATATGACATTACACATTAAGTGAAGTTGCTCAGTCATGTGCAACTCTTTGTGATCCCATGGTCTGTAGCCTACCAGGCTCCTCCACCCATGGAATTTTCCAGGCAAGAATACTGTAGTGGGTTGCCATTTTTTTCTCCAGGGGATCTTCCCAATCCAGGGATCAAACCCAGGTCTCCTGCATTGCAGACAGACACGTTACTGTCTGAGCCACTAGGGAAGCCCTTGCTACACATTAAGTTACATATTAAGACATCTTTGCAAATTATATTTATATTCCATGATACATGTATTTTTAGTAAAAAATATTAATAGAAATTCTATATTCAACTTTATCTGCCTACTATTAAAAATTCAATTTAAGTATAAAGAGTAAACCTATTGTTAAATATATTAATCTCATTAAAGTCTTGAAATGTGTGCACCTACAGTTTGATTTGATTGTAATTTATTTTTATGCTGGCTCTGATGACCTCCAAGAAAACATTTTTTATTCACCGAAGTGATATATGATGGCAGACTTCTATATTATATAAATACTCTCCAAAGCATTAGTTATTTATGCAGTTATTTATTTCATTAAAGCATCAAATACAATCAATTTAAGTCAAGTTTTTATGTTAGGTGAAAGGAAAGAGAGTTCCTAAGTTTGGGGGCTTAGAATTTAAATTGTATAGTATAACATGGTTTAAAGAAAGAATGGGCTTCCCTGATGGCTCAGACAGTAATGAATCTGCCTGCAATGTAGGAGACTCAGGTTTGATTCCTGGGTCAAGAAACCCTGGAGTGGGAATTGACAACCCACTCCAGTATTCTTCCCTGGAGATGTTCATGGACAGATGAGCCTGGTGGTCTACAGTCCATGGGGTCACAAAGAGTCAGAGTAATACTCAGCTATCACATATCACAAAGAACGAACTAGTATTTTAAGGATTTCACTCCTACCCATATATCCATGATATCTTATTTAATAAACTGGTCGTGTGATGAAAATATACACTAATTAAAGTACAGCCATATAATTAACACTACACAGATGAATTTTAACAGCTTTCAAAATTTCAATGTATCAACTCCTTGATTAAAAGAGAATTTTGAATAGAAAATATAAATTTGGGGCCAGATACACAAAGGGACCCTCATACTGCAGATTATGTACAAATTAGTATTTTGAGGCTCACAATAAAGCAGAAAAATCATGAGAAGTTATCTCAACCAATGCTGAGCAGTGAGCACATATAAAAGGAACGGTTGCTCTAAGTGTGTTGCTGGAAACAAAAAAGTGGAGCCATGAATCAAATATCACAGTGGACTCTATAACACAGGGAAGCAGGGCAAATCTCCTGTGGGGAAAAAAAAATCTCATCAATTTAGGCCTCGATATTCCCTTGAATTTGTGATCAATTGTATACGAATTCAAAATCAAGAATCAACTAATATACAATCAAGAAAAATATTATGAATGAGAATTAACTAGACTACTCAATACTTTGGATATTAAAGGTATCTGAAATGTGTGTAAATGCATTCCTTTGAATGGATGCATAAAAAACAGAAAATCAGAATGACAAAGGTAAGCAATCAGTAAGCATATTTGAAAAACAAACAGTATGTTTAAATAAAAAATATGAATGTTGAAAACAATTTAAATATGAATTAAATAGCACATTAGATATAGCTGAAGGAGAATAAATCAATTAAAAGAAAATTCTAAAGAATTTACTCAAAGATTCAATTCATCATGAAGGCATAGTAATTCTAAACTTATATTTCTTTTTAAAATTGCCTTGTGATATATAATAATATACAAGAAAGCTCCCTTGAAATGGGTAAATTCATTATATAGGTTGAAAATTTTAACATAATCCTTTCATTAGTGAAAAATCAAAGTAAAAAAAATCAGCAAGTATGATTTCTTGGGCATATATAGAACTTTCCACCTAAAATTAAGAAAAATGCAAATTTTTCTACAGCACACATGGTCATTTATAAAAAGTGACTATAAACTTGGCACTAAAAGCAGTCTAAAATGTTCAAAATCATTATCATACAGAACACTTATTCAGTGAGCTATACAATTAAATCAGATGTCAATAAAGATAATATAAGCAAAGAAAACATCTGCTTTGAATTTTAAGCACATATCTCTAAATACCTCAAGTTTCAAACAGAATATAAAACTGAACCAAACAAAACTATTGTATATTAAAACTTGTAGGCTGAAGCAAAATGTGATTGAGAGGGGAAATGTATAATTTAAAAAGTATATATTAGAGAAAAGAAATATCAAAACAGAAAAAGATAATGATCCGCAACAAAAAAATTTGAAAAGAACTAGAGAATAAGCACAAAGGTAGTAGGAGAAAGTGAAGATAAAGCAAAAGTACCTTCTGTTAACAAGGATGATTTCTATCAACAAAACAGAAGTTGAAGACAAAAGAGAGATTGAAAATGGGGAAATTGTTTTATTTTGTTTTGTCTTGAAGAAAATAATGAAAGAAACAAATTTATGGTTAGATATTTAACAAAATGTGAGTCATTGAGAAGGAACAAATTTAAAAAGTGACATCAGTTCAGTTCAGTTGCTCAGTCATGTCCAATTCTTTGTGACCCTGTGGACAGCAGCATGCCAGGCTTCCCTGTCAATCACCAACTCCCTAAGCTTGCTCAAACTCATGTCCATTGAGTCAGTGATGCCATCCAGCCATCTCATCCTCTGTCATCCCCTTCTCCTCCTGCCTTCAATCTTTCCCAACATCAGTGTATTTTCCAATGAGTCAATTCTTCATATCAAGTGGCCAAAGTATTGAAGTTTCAGCTTCAGCATCAGTCCTTCCAAAGAATATTCATCTCCTTGGTGTCCAAGGGACTCGCAAGTCTTCTCCAACACCACAGTTTAAAACCATCAATTCGGGGGGAGGAGCCAAGATGGCGGAGGAGTAGGACAGGGAGAACACTTTCTCCCCCACAAATTCATCAAAAGAGCATTTAAACGTCGAGTAAATTCCACAAAACAACTTCTGAATGCCGGCAGAGGACATCAGGCACCCAGAAAAGCAACCCAACTCTTTGAAAGGAGGTAGGAAAAAATATAAAAGACAAAAAAAAAGAGACAAAAGAGGGAGGGACGGAGTTCTGTCCTGGGAAGGGAGTCTTAAAAAGAGAGAAGTTTCCAAACACCAGGAAACCTTCTCACTGCCGAATCTGTGCCGAGCTTTGGAAGCACAGAGGGCAACGTAACAGGGAGAAAAAATAAACAATTAAAACTCACAGATTGCAAGCCCAAGGTAACTCCCCCAGCGGAGAAGCAGCGCAGATGCCTGCACACGCCATTAGCAAGCAGGGGCTGGGCAGGGAGGCGCGGCGCCGGCTGCATCGCTTAGAGTAAGAATCTGGCCTGAATACCCTGAGCACTATCTGAGTGAAATAATTTGGGCTAGCAAACCAGACTGTGGGATATCTACCACGCGAAAAGCCAGCCCCAACCTAAGACACCGCCAGGCCCGTGCACGGAACAAAGGACTGAACAGAGATAGCCGGCTGCAGACCTTCCCCCTCCGGTGACAGGCAGCCAGAGCCGGAAGGGGGCAATCGCAGCCCCAGAGAGACATTATCTATAAAACTGTTAAGCAGGCTTCTTTGCTAACTAAAACTTCTTGGGGGTCTGGACGGTCAACATCTGCCTGAGAAGGTGCGCTGATTTTACACCCAGATAACCGAGTGGCGGGGAGGCGATAAGTCGCAGCATTGGCGTTCGCCAAACACCTCATCACCTGAGCTGCTCGGACCTGGGAAGAGCACAAAACGCAGGCCCAACCGAGTCTGCGCCTCTGAGGACTACCCGAGTGCCTGAACCTGAGCGGCTTGGACCTGGGAGGTACATGCAGCCCAGGGCCGGCCTCGGATTGTTCTCGGGGGAACAACCTAGAGCCGGAGCAGTGTGGGCAGGGAGGCTACACGCACCGTGAGCGGGGGCAGACCCAGTGTGGCTGAGGCACTGCGAGCGCACGCCAGTGTTATTTGTTTGCAGCATCCCCCCGCCCCTCCCCACAGCGCGACTGAACAAGTGAGCCTAAAAAAAAAAAAAGTTTCCCCCACCGTCCCCTTTGTGTCAGGGCGGAAGCCAGACACTGAAGAGACCAGCAAACAGAAGAAGTTATAACAGAGGGAAACGCCTTGGAAGCTACAGGCAATAGATTAAAACCCCGTGGTTACTATGGACTACATAGGAAGGGGCCTATAGATCTTGAGAAATATAAGTCGGACCAAGGAACTAGCCAAAAATGAACTGAACCCACAATACAACAAAACCAGAGAAAGTCCTAGATATATTTTTACTATTTTTACGATCATTCTTTCTTTCTTTCTTTTTTTTTCTAATTAAAAAAACATTTTTTAAGTCCTCTATTGTTCCTTTAATTTTCACTTTTATAACCTATTACTTTGCAAAAAAAAAAAAGACCCTATTTTTTTCTTCTTTAGCAAACTTCATATATATATATTTTATAATTTTTTGACCATTTTTTTTTTCTTCTTTTCTTTAACATTGTATTTTTGAAATTCCAAACTCTACTCTAGTTTTTTAATTTTAGCTTTTTGGTATATGTTATCAAATTTGTACCTACAGTTTTTTTTATAATTTCTGTGACTTTTTTTTTTTTCTGTTTCATTCTCTTCTTCTTTTATATAACATTGTATATCTGAAATTCCAAACTCTACTCTAGATTTTTAATTTATGCTTTTTGGTATTTGATATCAAATTTGTACCTGTATTTTCTTTATAATTTTTGCAACATTGTTTTTGTTTGTTTGTTTTCTCTCTTTATGTTTCTTCTTCCTTTTTTTTAACATTGTATTTTTGAAATTCCAAACTCTACTCTAGATTTTTAATTTTTGCTTTTTGGTATTAGTTATCAATTTTGTACCTGTATTTTCTTTATAATTTTCGCGACCTTGTTTGTTTTTCTTTGTTCATTTTTTCTGTCTTTCTTTTCCTTCTTCTTTTCTTCAGGACCCATTTTTCACTAGGGAGCAAGATTACTGGCTTGACTGCTCTCTCTCCCTTTGGACTCTCCTTTTTCTCCACCAGGTCGCCTGTGTCTCCTCCCTAACCCGTCTCTACTCTACCCAACTCTGTGAGTTTATGTGTGTTCCAGATGGTGGAGAACACTTAGGGAACTGATTACTGGTTGGATCTGTGTCCCTCCTTTTTATTCCCCCCTTTTATCCCTCTGGCCACCTCTGTCTCCTTCCTCCTTCTTCTCTTCTCTGTATAACTCCGTGAACATCTCTGAGTGGTCCAGTTGTGGAGTGCACATAAGGAAGTGACTACTGGCTACCCCACTCTCTCCACTATTGATTCCACCTCATCTCATTTGGGTCACCTCTAACTCCCTCCTCCCTCTTCTCTTCTCCATGTAACGCTGTGAACCTCTCTGAGTGACCCTCACAGTAGAGAAACTTTTCATCTTTAACGTAGATGTTTTATCAATGGTGCTGTATAGAAGGAGAAGTTTTGAAACAACTGTAAAAATAAAACCGATAACTGGAAGCAGGAGGCTTAAGTCCAAACCCTGACTCCAGGGAACTCCTGACTCCAAGGAACATTAATTGACAGGAGCTCATCAAACGCCTCCATACCGACACTGAAACCAAGTACCACACAAGGGCCAACAAGTTCCAGGGCAAGACATACCAAGCAAATTCTCCAGCAACAAAGGAGCACAGCCCTGAGCTTCAAGATACAAGCTGCCCAA
This sequence comes from Bos grunniens, assembly GCF_055505025.1. Lineage (NCBI taxonomy): Eukaryota > Metazoa > Chordata > Mammalia > Artiodactyla > Bovidae > Bos > Bos grunniens. Next base: position 108,133,480 of record NC_141170.1, on the reverse strand, counting down.
AGTCACCCCAAAACCATAGACATCTCATAACTCATTACTGGACATTTCATTGCACTCCAGAGAGAAGAAATACAGCTCCACCCACCAGAACACTGACACAAGCTTCCCTAACCAGGAAACCTTGACAAGCCACCTGTACAAACCCACACACAGCGAGGAAAAGCCACAATAAAGAGAACTGCACAAACTGCCAGAATATAGAAAGGACACCCCAGAATCAGCAATTTAAACAAGATGAAGAGACAGAGGAATACCAGCAGATAAAGGAACAGGATAAATGCCCAGCAAACCAAACAAAAGAGGAAGAGATAGGGAATCTACCTGATAAAGAATTCCGAATAATGATAGTGAAATTGATCCAAAATCTTGAAATTAAAATGGAATCACAGATAAATAGCCTGGAGACAAGGATTGAGAAGATGCAAGAAAGGTTTAACAAGGACCTAGAAGAAATAAAAAAGAGTCAATATATAATGAATAATGCAATAAATGAAATTAAAAACACTCTGGAGGCAACAAATGGTAGAATAACAGAGGCAGAAGATAGGATTAATGAATTAGAAGATAGAATGGTAGAAATAAATGAATCAGAGAGGATAAAAGAGAAACGAATTAAAAGAAATGAGGACAATCTCAGAGACCTCCAGGACAATATTAAACACTATAACATTCGAATCATAGGGGTTCCAGAAGAAGAAGACAAAAAGAAAGACCATGAGAAAATACTTGAGGAGATAATAGTTGAAAACTTCCCTAAAATGGGGAAGGAAATAATCACTCAAGTCCAAGAAACCCAGAGAGTCCCAAACAGGATAAACCCAAGGTGAAACACCCCAAGACACATATTAATCAAATTAACAAAGATCAAACACAAAGAACAAATATTCAAAGCAGCAAGGGAAAAACAACAAATAACACACAAGGGAATTCCCATAAGGATAACAGCTGATCTTTCAATAGAAACTCTTCAAGCCAGGAGGGAATGGCAAGACATACTTAGAATGATGAAAGAAAATAACCTACAGCCCAGATTATTGTACCCAGCAAGGATTTCATTCAAGTATGAAGGAGAAATCAAAAGCTTTTCAGACAAGCAAAAGCTGAGAGAATTCAGCACCACCAAACCAGATCTCCAACAAATACTAAAGGATATTCTCTAGACAGGAAACACAAAAACGGTGTATAAGTTCGAACCCAAAACAATAAAGTAAATGGCAACGGGATCATACTTATCAGTAATTACCTTAAACGTAAATGGGTTGAATGCCCCAACCAAAAGACAAAGACTGGCTGAATGGATACAAAAACAAGACCCCTACATATGTTGTCTACAAGAGACCCACCTCAAAACAGGGGACACATACAGACTGAAAGTGAAGGGCTGGAAAAAGATTTTCCATGCAAATAGGGACCAAAAGAAAGCAGGAGTAGCAATACTCATATCAGATAAAATAGACTTTAAAACAAAGGCTGTGAAAAGAGACAAAGAAGGTCACTACATAATGATCAAAGGATCAATCCAAGAAGAAGATATAACAATTATAAATATATATGCACCCAACACGGGAGCACAGCAGTATGTAAGAAAAATGCTAACAAGTATGAAAGGAGAAATTAACAATAACACAATAATAGTGGGAGACTTTAATATCCCACTCACACCTATGGATAGATCAACTAAACAGAAAATTAACAAGGAAACACAAACTTTAAATGATACAATAGACCAGTTAGACCTAATTGATATCTATAGGACATTTCATCCCAAAACAATGAATTTCACCTTTTTCTCAAGCGCACATGGAACCTTCTCCAGGATAGATCACATCCTGGGCCATAAATCTAGCCTTGGTAAATTCAAAAAAATAGAAATCATTCCAAGCATCTTTTCTGACCACAGTGCAGTAAGATTAGATCTCAATTACAGGAGAAAAACGATTAAAAATTCCAACATATGGAGGCTGAACAACACGCTGCTGAATAACCAACAAATCACAGAAGAAATCAAAAAAGAAATCAAAATTTGCATAGAAACGAATGAAAATGAAAACACAACAACCCAAAACCTGTGGGACACGGTAAAAGCAGCCCTAAGGGGAAAGTTCATAGCAATACAGGCACACCTCAAGAAACAAGAAAAAAGTCAAATAAATAACCTAACTCTACACCTAAAGCAACTAGAAAAGGAAGAAATGAAGAACCCCAGGGTTAGTAGAAGGAAAGAAATCTTAAAAATTAGAGCAGAAATAAATGCAAAAGAAACAAAAGAGACCATAGCAAAAATCAACAAAACCAAAAGCTGGTTCTTTGAAAGGATAAATAAAATTGACAAACCATTAGCCAGACTCATCAAGAAACAAAGGGAGAAAAATCAAATCAATAAAATTAGAAATGAAAATGGAGAGATCACAACAGACATCACAGAAATACAAAGGATCATAAGAGACTATTATCAACAGTTATATGCCAATAAAATGAACAACGTGGAAGAAATGGACAAATTCTTAGAAAAGTACAACTTTCCAAAACTGGACCAGGAAGAAATAGAAAATCTTAAGAGACCCATCACAAGCACGGAAATTGAAACTGTAATAAAAAATCTTCCATTAAACAAAAGCCCAGGTCCAGATGGCTTCACAGCTGAATTCTACCAAAAATTTAGAGAAGAGCTAACACCTATCCTGCTCAAACTCTTCCAGAAAATTGCAGAGGAAGGTAAACTTCCAAACTCATTCTATGAGGCCACCATCACCCTAATACCAAAACCTGACAAAGATGCCACAAAAGAAGAAAACAACAGGCCAATATCACTGATGAACATAGATGCAAAAATCCTTAACAAAATTCTAGCAATCAGAATCCAACAACACATTAAAAAGATCATACACCATGACCAAGTGGGCTTTATCCCAGGGATGCAAGGATTCTTCAATATCCGCAAATCAATCAATAATACACCACATTAACAAATTGAAAAATAAAAACCATATGATTATCTCAATAGATGCAGAGAAAGCCTTTGACAAAATTCAACACCCATTTATGATAAAAACTCTCCAGAAAGCAGGAATAGAAGGAGCATACCTCAACATAATAAAAGCTATATATGACAAACACATAGCAAACATTATCCTCAATGGTGAAAAATTGAAAGCATTTCCTCTAAAGTCAGGAACAAGACAAGGGTGCCCACTTTCACCATTACTATTCAACATAGTTTTGGAAGTTTTGGCCACAGCAATCAGAGCAGAAAAAGAAATAAAAGGAATCCAAATTGGAAAAGAAGAAGTAAAACTCTCACTATTTGCAGATGACATGATCCTCTACATAGAAAACCCTAAAGACTCCACCAGAAAATTACTAGAACTAATCAATGACTATAGTAAAGTTGCAGGATATAAAATCAACACACAGAAATCCCTTGCATTCCTATACACTAATAATGAGAAAACAGAAAGAGAAATTAAGGAAACAATTCCATTCACCATTGCAACGGAATGAATAAAATACTTAGGAATATATCTACCTAAAGAAACTAAAGACCTATATATAGAAAACTATAAAACACTGGTGAAAGAAATCAAAGAGGACACTAATAGATGGAGAAATATACCATGTTCATGGATTGGAAGAATCAATATAGTGAAAATGAGTATACTACCCAAAGCAATTCATAGATTCAACGCAATCCCTATCAAGCTACCAACAGTATTCTTCACAGAGCTAGAACAAATAATTTCACAATTCGTATGGAAATACAAAAAACCTCGAATAGCCAAAGCGATCTTGAGAAAGAAGAATGGAACTGGAGGAATCAACCTGTCTGACTTCAGGCTCTACTACAAAGCCACAGTTATCAAGACAGTATGGTACTGGCACAAAGACAGAAATATAGATCAATGGAACAAAATAGAAAGCCCAGAGATAAATCCACGCACATATGGACACCTTATCTTTGACAAAGGAGGCAAGAATATACAATGTATTAAAGACAATCTCTTTAACAAGTGGTGCTGGGAAAACTGGTCAACCACTTGTAAAAGAATGAAACTAGAACACTTTCTAACACCATACACAAAAATAAACTCAAAATGGATTAAAGATCTAAACATAAGACCAGAAACTATAAAACTCCTAGAGGAGAACATAGGCAAAACACTCTCTGACATACATCACAGCAGGATCCTCTATAACCCACCTCCCAGAATATTGGAAGTAAAAGCAAAAATAAACAAATGGGACCTAATTAACCTTAAAAGCTTCTGCACATCAAAGGAAACTATCAGCAAGGTGAAAAGACAGACTTCAGAATGGGAGAAAATAATAGCAAATGAAGCAACTGACAAACAACTAATTTCAAAAATATACAAGCAACTCCTACAGCTCAACTCCAGAAAAATAAATGACCCAATCAAAAAATGGGCCAAAGAACTAAATAGACATTTCTCCAAAGAAGACATACAGATGGCTAACAAACACATGAAAAGATGCTCAATATCACTCATTATCAGAGAAATGTAAATCAAGACCACTATGAGGTACCATTTCACACCAGTCAGAATGGCTGCGATCCAAAAGTCTACAAATAATAAATGTTGGAGAGGGTGTGGAGAAAAGGGAACCCTCTTACACTGTTGGTGGGAATGCAAACTAGTACAGCCACTATGGAGAACAGTGTGGAGATTCCTTAAAAAACTGGAAATAGAACTGCCTTATGATCCAGCAATCCCACTGCTGGGCATACACTGAGGAAACCAGAAGGGAAAGAGACACGTGTACCCCAATGTTCATCACAGCACTGTTTATAATAGCCAGGACATGGAAGCAACCTAGATGTCCATCAGCAGATGAATGAATAAGAAAGCAGTGGTACATATACACAATGGAGTATTACTCAGCCATTAAAAAGAATTCATTTGAATCAGTTCTAATGAGGTGGATGAAACTGGAGCTTATTATACAGAGTGAAGTAAGCCAGAAGGAAAAACACCAATACAGTATACTAATGCATATATATGGAATTTAGAAAGATGGAAACAATAACCCTGTGTACGAGACAGCAAAAGAGACACTGATGTGTGGAACAGTCTTATGGACTCTATGGGAGAGGGAGAGGGTGGGAAGATTTGGGAGAACGGCATTGAAACATGTAAAATATCATGTATGAAACGAGATGCCAGACCAGGTTCAATGCACAATACTGGATGCTTGGGGCTAGTGCACTGGGACGACCCAGAGGGATGGTATGGGGAGGGAGGAGGGAGGAGGGTTCAGGATGGGGAGCACATGTATACCTGTGATGGATTCATTTTTATATTTGGCAAAACTAATACAATTATGTAAAGTTTAAAAATAAAATTAAAACAAAACAAAACAATAAGAACCTAGAGGAAATGCTACCCAACACAAACCTAGATGTAATCATATTACTTGTGTGTAATTTGAGGTGTAATCAAAATAGCAGAGATTCTCTTTGAAATGCACACTATTTAATACATAAATAACTGGCAAATGTATACAGCTTTTGAAATGATTAGAGAGATAATAAAAACCAATTTCTTTGGGGAAAAAAAAATAAAACCATCAGTTCTTTGGCACTCAACTTTCTTTATGGTCCAACTCTCACATCCATACATGACTACTGGAAAAACTATAGCTTTGACTAGACGGACCTTTGTCTGCAAAGTAATGTCTCTGCTTTTTAATATGCTGCTGTTGTTCAGTCACTAAGTCATTGCTTACTCTTTGTTACCCTGTGAACCGCAGCCCGCTAGATGTCCCTGTCCTTTACCATATCCTGGAGTTTGCTCAAATTCATGTCCATTGATTCAGTGATGCCATCCAACCGCCTCATCCTCTGTCACCCCCTTCACCTGCCCTCAGCCTTTCCCAGCATCAGGGTCTTTCCCAATGTGTTGGCTCCTCACCTCAGATGGCCAACAAATTGGAACTTAAGCTTTAGCATCAGTCCTTCTAATGAATATTCAAGGTTGATTTCCTTTAAGATTGACTGGTTTGTTGCCAGTCCAGGTTCGATGCGCGATACTGGATGCTCGGGGCTGGTGCACTGGGACGACCCAGAGGGATGGTGTGGGGAGGGAGGAGGGAGGAGGGTTCAGGATGGGGAACACATGTATGCCTGTGGCGGATTCATTTTGATATTTGGCAAAACTAATACAATTATGTAAAGTTTAAAAATAAAATAAAAAAAAAAAAAGATTGACTGGTTTGATCTTGCAGTCCAAGGGATTCTCAAGAGTCTTCTCCAACACCACAATTCAAAAGCATCAATTCTTTGGCACTCAGCCCTCTTTTTGATCCAACTCTCACATCCATACGTGACTACTGGAAAAACCATAGCTTTTACTATATGGATTTCCTCAGCAAAGTGACATCTCTGCTTTTTAATGTGCTGTCTAGGTTCGTCATAACTTCGTTGTTCTATGACTGATTAAAAGATTTGATTCATCAACTGAAATTTAAGAACAAACAAAAAGAAAAATATTTTCTAATACATCATTTCATAAATAGTATCTTATTTATGCTCTATATACTTTTTGTCTCTACCTGGTAAATGGAGCAAAAATCACAGTAACACACTAATAGTTGCTTAAAAATTAGAGGATTCACATCTTTGTCATTCGGATCAATTTTTATGTGTTTGAGAGAAAGGACTTAAGCTATATTTTAGATAAAGTGCATTTCAGATAGAGGGGTGAAAATATAAAGGAACCATGCATCATAAATTTACAGAAGTATCATCATTTGTGCACAGATGAGTACAGCAATCTTAGACACCAGGTGGTCACAGATTTTTCTTAAGCTGCTTGTGGATGAGCTCTATTTTCTCTCCTTTTGGAGTTTTTCTCATGATACTGGAAACCGAGTGTGAATGTCATCTTTCCCCCTACTTAGAAAGGCATGGCAGCCCACTCCAGTATTCTTGCCTGGAGAATCCCCATAGACAGAGGAGCCTGGCGGGCTTACAGTCCTTGGGGTCGCAAAGAGCTGGACACGACTGAGTGACTAAGCACATCACAGGAGATCAGCAGGGTGCTTTCATCTAAGACAAACATCAGATGCATCTGAATTTCTGTGGAGTTTTCATATGTCAAAAAACTTGTTAGTCAGGGAGACCACTAAGTTTTAAAATAGTAGGTGTATGTTCATATAGTCACTCATTTATTTTGCCTACTAGGAATTGCCAGGTACTCACTCTTTAAATAAGTTGACAATTATTATTAAACCAAAACATATATTGAGACTCACAGAGAGCTGTTAAAGGAGAAATTATTTTAAGAAGGAGATACTTAGTGGAATAAGACAGAGGTTAGATTTAAGAGAATTAATTGAGATAATAAAACTATGATAAGGTCCAGAATCTTATTGTTTGTAAGTGTCTCAACTCTCCAGAGTTAAAAGTCATGAACGCTATTTGTTATCTATCTCAAATATATTTTGTGGAGGAAGTGCATCTCTCACATTCATTTAGAGATTGTAGCAACTTTAATATTTATCAGGAACTATTGTCTGGCTTTCTGACAAACAAACAAACAAACAAACAAATCCCTCATTTGTTTTTCCCTCTTCTCTACTTTCTGATAAAGAGCCAGAACAGACCTGTCACTAATCCACAGTAGTAAAATTTTGGTGCAAATATTTCCTTTGTCAACACATATTTTTCTGCAGTATGTTCTACTAAGAAATGAAAGTTGTCTGACAGTAGGGACTGTGGTTTTCTATTTATTATACTCAGGACCTGAAATAAATATGAAATAGGAATACGGAAGATTATGGTAATAATGCCTAGAACGTTCTTAGAATAGTCTAATGAAATACATTATTGGATTACAAAATAGTTAATTGAAGTCATATCATTACAATAGTTGATTCCTTTGATGTATTGCCTCTGGGCATGATTAAAGATTTAACAATATTGGTCTTATATCCTGAGATGTGAAAAATGCCTAATCATTTGTTCAATAGTATAAGGATTATTTAGAATCAGGAAGCTAGGAAAATGCTGTCTGCATATAAATTAGCTTGGCAAATTTATTTTCCAATCATAATAATATTTCTCATCTCTGAGGAATACATATATTAAGAAGAAAGAATATGTTCGTTTTTATTTAAAAAAAAACATGCAATTTAAGAGCTAAGAAGAAGAGAGAATAGTTAGTTTTACAGAAAAAAATACAGATTTAAAAAGGTTTCAAAAAAAAAAAACATAGGTTTTCAGAAAACCTATGTTCTAGTTGCAGGGCCTCTACTTCCTTGCTAGTGATTTTCAGAAGGTTATAATATCTGTCTGGGTCTAGATCCATCTTCTTTTAAATAATGACCTCTAAGTTTGCTTCCAACTCTAACCTTCTTAAGGGACTTCCCAGATGGCTCAATGGTAAAAGAATCTTGCTGAAAATGCAAGAGATGCAGGAGCCACGGAGACACAGGTTCAATCCCTGGGTCGGGAAGATCCCCTGGAGTAGAAAATGACAACACTCTAATATTCTTGCCTGGAAAATTCCATGGACAGAGGAGCCTGGTGAGCTATAGTCCACGAGATCACAGAGTCAGACACGACTGAGCACACACTCATCTATAACCTTCTACATTACTAAAGTAATACAACATGAGCAATACTACCACAATATTGAGCTAAATTAACAATAGCCAGGGTATTTATTTCAAGGAACATTATAACATTCTTAGGAAAAAAATAACTTCATTTTTATCATTCTTAAACAATGCTCAAAATTTTAGGAAGGGTTTAGGATACAAGCATCAAACTAAAGTAATGACTGAGAAAAAAAGATTAGAAATCTCTAGTGTTTGAACATTAAATACACACATTTAATTTCTCATAATATTAATAACTAACATTTATTGAGCATCTACTATGTGTCAAGTATTGTTCACATGAAGTGTGTGCTATTATTACATCCAGATTACAGAAGAAAAATGAGGCTCACAAAGCTTTAGTAATTTTTCCCAAGTTCAAATATCAGTAAATGAAAGTCAAAACCATAACCAGTCAAGCTATAGAACCCACTATTTTAACCTCTTCACTACAGCATTATTCTTACATATGTTTTCATGTAATCTCCACAATCAGCAAAAGCTCGATAGCACAAGTGCTCATTGATCATTCCTTTATATCAGTTAACAAGAAAAATAAATTTGTTTGAATTTTGTTCAAGTCAGACTATTAATGGTATATACCACCTTCTCAAAGGAGAAGTTGGAGAAGGCAATGGCACCCCACTCCAGTACTCTTGCCTGGAAAATCCCATGGACGGAGGAGCCTGACGGGCTGCCGTCTATGGGGTCACACAGAGTCTGACATGACTGAAGCGACTTAGCAGCAGCAGCAGCAAGGGAGAAGTACTCGTACAAACTGATAATTAAGTACTAACACTAAAAAATCTATTCAGTATTTAACTTAGTAACGAACATATAGTAGACATTATGTAAAATATTGAGATCATTTTCCTTTAAACAAGAATTAACTTTATGTAACTCTTTGATATTTGCTCTGTAAAATTTTTCATTTTGAAGATATAGAAAGAACTAATAAATCTGAGAGAATGCAGCTTCCTTTAGAATCAAATTAGTTACTCCCTTATGCCTGGGGCTTAGAAGCTATGAAGGTAAGAATATTCTATGAATTTCATCAATGGTTAGGAAATTTAAATCTATTCACTAGAGGAAGTTTCTTATGTGGAAGGACTTTTTCCATTTAAGCTTGCTCTCAGTTTAGTAAAAGGCTTCTGACTTCTAGAAGGCATTCGCATGTATATATTCATGACCAAAAGGAGTTTACCTGGAAATTATACAATATTATTCCCATTTTTAAGAATTTCTAGTTTCAAGAATGTCAGTACAAAGATTTAAATGTGTCTACCTAGATTAATATATGTGTATAGTGGAATTTTTAAAAATTGATCAAACATTTGATTTTTAATATTTCATTACAATTAAGAATGTCAAATTTATTTTGTCTTTTTTATTTTTTTATTTTATTTTTTTTAAATTTTATTTTATTTTTAAACTTTACATAATTGTATTAGTTTTGCCAAACATCAAAATGAATCCATCACAGGTATACATGTGCTCCCCCTCCTGAACCCTCCTCCCTCCTCCCTCCCCATACCATCCCTCCAGGTCGTCCCAGTGCACCAGCCCCAAGCATCCAGTATCGTGCATTGAACCTGGACTGGCATCTCGTTTCATACATGATATTTTACATGTTTCAATGCCATTCTCCCAAATCTTCCCACCCTCTCCCTCTCCCACAGAGTCCATAAGACTGTTCCATACATCAGCGTCACTTTTGCTATCTCGTACACAGGGTTATTGTTATCATCTTTCTAAATTCCTGTCTTTTTTAATGAAATTATGGGCTTCTCAAAGGTGTTAGGGTATTTGTAATATATATCTAGGATTCACAAGTTTTGTTTTTATATTAGCTATTTAAATGATTCCTCTTCTTACAGAATCCATCTTTTTAAAATTAAGGTGGAAAATTAACTAAAAATGCTCAGTTTTTTTGTAACCAAAAAAGACTACAAAGTAAACTGAAAAATCATTTTAGTAAATTTAAAGATATATTGTAATATATATTTATTTTAATATTCTAATGTTAATAAAATATTTTAAATATTTTAATATAAAATAATATTATAAATATTTATTCAATATTGACTATCTAGTGGATAAAAGTTTATTTTTTCATATAAGAGATGTTTTGATCTAAGTAATAATGAGAATTGAAGTAAGGATATATTGTTGGTCCCCTTCATAAATGGGGGAACAGGATGTGGAATATTATAAAAATTAAATGCTATCTTATCTTCTGTTATAATACTTGTCAAGGACAGACATCAGTTAAGAGAAAACAGTCCTAGAAAACAATGGGAAAAAATGTAGTTCTAGGCTTTGGAAGAACTGTTAAATGGGAGAATTGACTCTATGCTGGATCTGTTTCCTTTAACTTTTGCTTCCAATTGCTCTTGTTCGCTGAAAGGATACTGTCTATACATAATGCCCTGCCTTGGGTAATCCTGATCCTCTGCCTGAATGTTTAACCAAAATGCCTTTGTTCAGGACCCTGTGCATCTGTGGATGTCTGCAGGAAGGAAGAAATTAACACATCCCCTTCCTGATTCTAGCCATTCTAGGAGATATTTGTAAAATTAATGGCTTTCTTCCCCCTTAACTGCACACCTCCCTGACTGTCTTTTCTATAAAAGAATCTGGCATCTAGAACCTGAAAAGATGGTTATCTTGAGACATTAATTAGTCTGTGATCTTCTTTATTAGCTGGCTTTCCGAATAAAGTCATACTCCTGGGCTTGGCACCTTGTCTCTGATTAATTGGCCTATTGGGCAGCGAGCAAACTGAGCTTGGACTCGGTAACAGAACTTCCTGATAGTATAGAAATATCTGGCAAATTATTGAATTAGTTATCAAGAGGTGAAGTAACTTCATAGTTTTCCAAGACTCTCTCTGCTATTAACAAAACATATGATTTCAATGTAGAGGTATCAAAAGTAAAAATCATTTTTTATTACATCATTATTTATTTATTTTACTTTACAATATTGTATTGGTTTTGCCATGGGTGGGAGGGGGGTTCAGGATGGGGAACACGTGTACACCCATGGTGGATGCATGTTGATGTAAAAATCATTTTTATGTTTGTTGGCCTTTCAGTTAGTTTTGCATTTGTAATAGAAGAGTCTTTACAGTTTCATGTATTGGTACCAGAAAAATCACCAGGCAAATTGGTATTTACCTAAGTCAGGATTAAAAAGGCTTTACTCTGACTGTTATATAGTCATATTTCATAGACCAGTATTTTATTTTATTCAAATCAGTCATTCAAAATCATCTCTCATTATATGCAATTGATTCTTTTTTCTTGCATCTTTTGAAAATTTTTGGACATTTCAGTATTTAAGGTCAAATGATTTTTGAATATCTTACGTACTTTAACTCATCAAGTGTATAAATAATAATATCTATAATACAAATATCCTTTCCCCAATAGCAATATTAAAGAAACAAATTCACAGAGTAATATAGAAGGCAGTGATACAGTCATATACCTTTCCTACTAATCATTGAAAAGTATGTCTTTCACATATGCCATTGTAATCCAATTTATGAAATCATTTCCTTCAAAGAACACACAGTCTAGAAAAAGTTTTAGATGACCCAAAGCTTTTGTTAACATAATTTGATAAATGTCTTCATTGAGGATGTAAAGAGATAATGAAATACATTAGATAACAGAAAATTATATAAGATACCAAGTCACAATAGCAATATACCTAAATCTTAAATAAGTAGGATTTTAAAGCAAAAGCCTAACACATTCATCAAAAAAGGATTAAGTGATTATGAAAATATTAAAATTTAAAACAAATGCAGAATTATTTCAGTTTTATTTTATCACCTGTTAGCTGTGAAACCTAAGCAAATTGTCTAGCCTCTCCAAGTACCAACATGTATCTTCACCTGTTTAAAAAAAATAAAATAAGAAAATAAAACCTACTACTACTTTAAAGAGAGCTTTTAAGGACTGGTATATAATATATACAGCTCAGTAATATATAATAAACACAGCTCAGTAAATGACTTGTTGTAGAATCATGTGAAAAAGTTTCCTTCCTACACTTTTCTGATTCTCCATGCCTCTGCTTCACCAAATGCAAAAGTGTATAAAAGAAAATAAAAGAAAATCAAGGGGTGTGTGTGTGTGTGTGTGTGTGTGTGTGTGTATTCAGAGATGTAGTCTTTTGTATTCAACAGTGTATTATCTACAAGCATTACACTTTTTAACAAGTGAGTTGTACAGGTATATGTCCCAATTACCAGTATATACACAGGAATTCAGAAGAACTTTTTTCATATTCAATCAAATTCCTTAAAAAGTATGGAAAGCAAATTGATATGAATTGCATTTCTCACTTTCCAAAATGTAATAAAAGACTCTAATGAATACATGCTACAGAGATTCACAATATAATAAGAGTGCTTCCAGGAACAATACACTATAAGAGGTAACTAAAGTCAATTTGTGCATGAGCTTAACAATTCTCTTAGGTGTTTAATCCTACTAAATTTAATATAATTACAAATATATTATTCAAACAGTGAAGCATTTGGATTCCTTTATCTAATTCCCCACAATTTCTGAACTTACATTTGTAAGTACTGGACTTTTCTCTGTTTTTCTCTACTTCATTTATGAAATTATATGCTTCTTTAAAATTTCAGAGGCTGCAAAGTTTGAAAACTAAAGGTAATAGAGGTCTGTGTGTAACTAGATCAAAGGAAGAAATAAACTTGGTTAAATGAGTATATGGTGATGAATTAATAAGGAGTAAATGTTACAAATTTGCCTAATTTTCAAATAGATATACGGATGTGTATATACATATATAAAAAAGTTAGTTTATGAAATTCATTATGGATAGTTATATGAAAAGACTCATAATAAAAAATGTGGTACTCAATTGAAAGAACTATTTTTATTCATCAATTGAACTTGTGATATAATTGTTGTACCAAAACATATATTTTTCTTATGACCTTTCATAATTTAATACATTAAGTTTACTTTCAGAGGATGTCTTAGCCTGGGAGGCCCTTGAATCAGCTCAAAACAAGGACTTAGCTGCAGCTGATTTTTAGGAGTTAATCTCATTGAGAAGGAGTTAAAAACTTGGAGAACTGAGGGAAGGAAGAAAAGATAGAATGTGAAATAATACTCACTGCTATGAACAGAGGCTCAGTTTCAACTGGGATAGTCAAAGGAGGGTACATAACACCTCTTGAAATTTAGCCTGCATTTAATGCATCTGCTTCCATCAGAGCATTGGTTGAGGTTTTCTTTCAAGGACCCTGACTGCTCTTTGTTTTCAGATTACTATTGAGAGTGTTGGAGTAACTCCCATTTGTGTCTTCAGCTCTGGAGAATCCTTGAAACAGACAAGATACTACTGACATTAGATGTCGCAAAGCCCATGTAGAACTGTCCACAAAGTCTCAGCTAGTATTATATATAAAACAAAGAAGATGTGGCCATCTGATACTGACAACCACCTGCACCAGTTTGGTCTTTTCTGTCATTGTGTTTTCAAATTGGGAGGGAACTATCTTCTGTATATAATACAACTAACCATACACAGTGGTCATCGAAATAAACTGTAATTGCTATTGTTATTATTCATAATTACCTTTTCTCACAGTTCATTCTAGATTTTTCTCAGCCTTAATCATCAATTCAGCTGGAGTAGATTGCTCTCATAGTTGGCTGATTCCTCATTAAAGCAGCCCGTGAAGTTCTGAGGTCTTTATTGCCTTGTTCTTGTTTAGGCTATAGTCACACAAAAAAAGCATGACAGTAACCAGAGACAGTCAAGTGCATCCCCTGGAATACTGGACACACTCCTGCCCTCCCTAGCTAAACAATCTAAAAATTTATTAATATGGCATATCTCTGAATTTTTGCAGTTTACTTCCCACAAGCAGACATCCATGTGTCTTAGCATTATTTACTAAATATATGCCATTTCCTGACACTGAGTCCAATTTTTATGATGCAATTAAAATAGCCAGTGTGATGTTCTGCAGAATGTCAAAATAATCAAGGCAATACAGATTGTTTTTGAAGAGACAAGTAGTGTTAACCTAACCTTAGGGCAAAATAGTATATTCCTGTGTTCTCTCCACAAAAGGCAAAGAGTTTTGGAGCCTCCCAGCTGATGAGAATGAAATGAATGTATTTATCACAGTAACAGCAGCATGCTATTTCTCCAAGGCAGTCCTGACATATTTAGGTAAAGATACCTCTTTAGGACTACAAATGTCATAGGAGTTAACAACTGGTTACAATTATGTAATCCACTATGGCTTGGCTTGCTATAGTTCATCTAGATTCTGCAAAACCTATACAGTCGAATTGGTAGAGACCTCATTGTCAACATCCTTACAGTTTGAAAGTAGATTGATGTCTTCCTGAGACGTATCATTGCCTTTAGGATTAGGATTATGGCAGTTCCAGTGTTTTGCAGTTGGCTTTTCCTATCACAATAGCTTTTCCTTCATGAGTCAGAGAGACAGTGTGCCGTGCGTGCGTGTGTGCTCAGTTGTGTCTGACTCTGCAACCCTATGAACTGTAGCCCGCCAGGCTTCTCTCTCCATGGGATTCTCCAGACAAGAATACTGGAGTGGGTTGCCATTTCCTCTTCCAGCAGATCTTCCCATCCCGGGGATAGAATCCATGTCTCTTCTGTTTTCTGCATTGGTAGGCTCTACCTCTGAGCCACCTGGGAAGCTGAGAAAGACAATGGCTTTGCTAGCTCCTAATTCTTCTCAAGTAGTCAGCTACTTGTATTAGTTGTAGTAAGGATAATCATTTTGCTCAGTCCTGTGACTAAGTGTTCAGCTTAAATTCTGGTTTTTCTAATCTGGAACCTATCTTATACACCGATGTTTGAAAAGCAAGTCTAGGTGGACTCAAAGTGGGAGTATAAAGGCAGGGGACCCTTCTGAAAGTCAGGGCATCCAAGCTGTAGTCTTGGATCTCCACTAAGCATGTATGTTTACTTTCAGGCAAATCACTAGAACCTCTGTCATTTTAGAATTTTAGCTACTAAAACAGAAGGCTGGACCAAATGATCATTTGATAGTTGGTAATAATATATTCAGCTAGTAAAGTAATGGCTGAATATATTACTATCAATTATCAAATGATCATTTGGTCCAGCCTCCTGTTTTAGTAGCTAAAATTTTAAAATGACAGAGGTTCTAGTGATTTGCATGGGCGGCTGCGATCAGAGCACTTAGTGCCGTGGAAAGGAGCTACCCCACATCCGAAGTCAGGGGCAGAAGCTGGGAGGACCCCATGCTGGAGGGGAGGTGGCCAAGAGGAGTTACCCCACGTTGGAGGTCAGGGGCAGCGGCCAAGAGGAGCTACTCCACGTCTGAGGCCAGGGGCAGCGGCCAAGAGGACCTACCCCATGCCCGAGGCCAGGGGCTGCGGCCGGGAGGAGCAACCCCACCTCCAAGGAGTCATGTCTGTGCGGGTGCAGGAGGGTAGAGAGGAGCTACTCCACGTTCAAGTTCAGGAGGGGCGGCAGTGAGTAGATACAAGGTAAGGAGCAGTGGCTGCTATTTGCTGGAGCAGCCATGAAGAGATATCCCAAGTCCAAGGTAAGATAAACCCAAGTAAGACGGTAGATGTTGCAAGAGGCTATCAGAGGGCAGACACACTGAAACCACATTCGCAGAAAACTAGTCAATCTAATCACACTAGGGCCACAGCCTTGTCTAACTCAATGAAACTAAGCCATGCCCATGGGGCCACTCAAGATGGACGGGTCGTGGTGGAAAGGTCTGACAGAATGTGGTCCACTGGAGAAGGGAGTGGCACAAACCACTTCAGTATGCTTGCCTTGAGAACCCCATGAACAGTATGAAAAGGCAAAATGATAGGATACTGAAAATGGAACTCCACAGGTCAGTAGGTGCCCAATATGCTACTGGAGATCAGCTGAGAAATAACTCCAGAAAGAATGAAGGAATGGAGCCAAAGCAAAAACAATACCCAGCTGTGGATGTGACTGGTGATAGAAGCAAGGTCCGATGCTGTAAATAGCAATATTGCATAGGAACCTGGAATGTCAGGTCCATGAATCAAGGCAAATTGGAAGTGGTCAAACAAGAGATGGCAAGAGTGAATGTCGACATTCTAGGAATCAGCTAACTAAAATGGACTGGAATGGGTGAATTTAACTCAGATGACCATTATATCTACTACTGCAGGCAGGAATCCTTCAGAAGAAATGGAGTAGCCATCATGGTCAACAAAAGTGTTCAAAATGCAGTATTTAGATGCAATCTCAAAAACTACAGTATGATCTCTGTTCGTTTCCAAGGCAAACCATTCAATATCACAGTAATCCAAGTCTATGCCCCAACCAGTAACGCTGAAGAAGATGAAGTTGAACAGTTCTGTGAAGACCTACAAGACCTTTTAGAACTAACACCCAAAAAAGATGTCCTTTTCATTATAGGGGACTGGAATGTAGGAAGTCAAGAAACACCTGGAGTAACAGGCAAATTGGGCCTTGGAACACGGAATGAAGCAGGGCAAAGGCTAATAGAGTTTTGCCAAGAAAATGCACGGTCATAGCAAACACCCTCTTCCAACAACACAAGAGAAGACTCTACACATGGACATCACCAGATGGTCAACACCGAAATCAGATTGATTATATTCTTTGCAGCTAAAGATGGAAAAGCTCTATACAATCAGCAAAAACAAGACCAGGAGCTGACTGTGGCTGAGGTAATGAACTCCTTATTACCAAATTCAGACTGAAATTGAAGAAAGTAGGGAAAACCACTAGACCATTCAGGTATGACCTAATCAAATTTCTTATGATTATACAGTGGAAGTGAGAAATAGATTTAAGGGCCTAGATCTGATAGATAGATGAACTATGGAATGAGGTTCATGACATTGTACAGGAGACAGGGATCAAGACCATCCCCACAGAAAAGAAATGCAAAAAAGCAAAATGGCTGTCTGGGGAGGCCTTACAAATAGCTGTGAAAAGAAGAGAAGTGAAAAGCAAAGGAGAAAAGGAAAGATATAAACATATGAATGCAGAGTTCCAAAGAATACCAAGAAGAGATAAGAAAGCCTTCCTCAGCGATCAATGCAAAGAAATAGAGGAAAACAACAGAATGGGAAAGACTAGAGATCTCTTCAAGAAAATTAGAGATACCAAGGGAATATTTCATGCAAAGATGGGCTTGATAAAGGACAGAAATGGTATGGACCTAACAGAAGCAGAAGATATGAAGAAGAGGTGGCAAGAATACACAAAAGAACTGTACAAAAAAGATCTTCACAACCCAGATAATCACGATGGTGTAATCACTCACCTAGAGCCAGATATCCTGCAATGTGAAGTCAAGTGGGCCTTAGAAAGCATCACTGCAAACAAAGCTAGTGGAGGTGATGGAATTCCAGTTGAGCTATTTCAAATCCTGAAAGATGATGCTGTGAAAGTGCTACACTCAATATGCCAGCAAATTTGGAAAACTCAGCAGTGGCCACAGGGCTGGAAAAAGTCAGTTTTCATCCCAATCCCAAAGAAAGACAATGCCAAAGAATGCTCAAACTACCACACAATTGCACTCATCTCACACGCTAGTAAAGTAATGCTCAAAATTCTTCAAGCCAGGCTTCAGCAATACGTGAACTGTGAACTTCCAGATGTTCAAGCTGGTTTTAGAAAAGATAGAGGAACCAGAGATCAAATTGCCAACATCCAATGGATCATCAAAAAAGCAAGAGTTCCAGAAAAGCATCTATTTCTGCTTTATTGACTATGCCAAAGCCTTTGACTGGGTAGATCACAATAAACTGTGGAAAATTCTGAAAGAAATGAGAATATCAGACCACCTGACCTGCCTCTTGAGAAACCTATATGCAGGTCAGGAAACAACAGTTAGAACTGGACATGGAACAGACTGGTTCCAAATAGGAAAAGGAGTACATCAAGGCTGTATATTGTCACCCTGCTTATTTAACTTCTATGCAGAGTACATCATGAGAAATGCTGGACTGGAAGAAGCACAATCTGGAAACAAGATTGCCAGGGGAAATATCAATAACGTCAGATATGCAGATGACACCACGCTTATGGCAGAAAGTGAAAAGAAACTAAAAAGCCTCTTGATGAATGTGAAAGAGGAAAGTGAAAAAGTTGGCTTAAAGCTCAACATTCAGAAAACTAAGATCATGGCATCTGATCCCATCAGTTTTTGGGAAATAGATGGGGAAACAGTGGAAACAGTGTCAGACTTTATTTTTCTGGGCTCCAAAATCACTGCAGATGGTGACTGCAGCCTTGAAATTAAAAGACGCTTACTCCTTGGGAGGAAAGTTATGACCAACCTATATAGCATATTCAAAAGCAGAGACATTACTTTGCCAACAAAGGTTCATCTAGTCAAGGCTATGGTTTTTCCTGTGGTCATGTATGGATGTGAGAGTTGGACTGTGAAGAAAGCTGAGCACCGAAGAATTGATGCTTTTGAACTGTGGTGTTGGAGAAGACTCTTGAGAGTCCCTTGGACTGCAAGGAGATCCAACCAGTCCATCCTAAGGGAGAACAGTCTTGGGTGTCCATTGGAAGGGCTGATGCCGAAGCTGAAACTCCAATACTTTGGCCACCTCATGCAAAGAGTTGACTCATTCGAAAAGACCCTTATTCTGGGATGGATTGGGGGCAAGAGGAAAAGGGGACGACAAAGGATGAGATGGCTGGATGGCATCACTGACTCGATGGCCATGAGTTTGAGTGAACTCCAGGAGTTGGTGATGGACAAGGAGGCTTGGCATGCTGCGATTCATGGGGTCACAAATAGTCGGACATGACTGAGCTACTGAACTGAACTGAACTGATTCATTTATGAAATGTGATATAGGGGGTTTCATCAGTTAAATATCTATAATACTTAATTCAGAGGTCAAAAATATTACTAAAATAGAAAAGAGTTGTTGCATTTACAAACTCAGTCATTGCTGCATAAGGGATTAATATTAACAACTAACTCATATTGAATGTTTACTGTGTTAAATGCTTTACATTGATTACTTCCTTTCTCATCAAAAATTTGTAGTCAATGTTATTATGATTCCCTATACACATGATAAAATTGACAGAGAGGAAAACGTGTCCAGGATAGTAATTAATAGAAATGTAATTTGAGCCAAGGCAGTCCATGCTGTGAACCTATGGATTATATAGCCTCTTTTCACTATCTGTCTATGCATTACATGGTCTTTTCAGTAAAAAATGAAAATGTCCAAATCAGTTTAAGCAGCTTTTTGTTGGTTCAGTTCTGTCAAAGTGATAACTCTGGTAGCTCTAGTATAAGGATAAATTTCTTAATTGGTGTTTATTCAGCTTATAGTCTTTATTGTTAGAACTGTCACTAAATAAAAATATTGGAGAATATAATGACATAAAATATTTCTACAGAATTTTCTAGAGTTTTTTGGTAGAGATTTTAACTTTTCTTCTTCTAGAAGACAGAGATTCAAAGACACAGAAGAAGAAGGAAAAAAAGAGAAAACAGTTAAAAGGAACCTCTTTGCAACCTCTCCAGAATTTCTTGATTGCTTCTCATCTGGTCTAATTTTTCCCTGATGAGAAGCTGTGCTTGAGAGTATTAAGTACTGCATGAACTAAATAGATCACACTTGACTGTCTGCATAATGGCAGTGGTGGGAAAGAATCAAATGGCTTTAGGTTTCATCAACCTGCAGCTATTGATTTTTCAGTTTTCCATGAGCAGCAAACTGGAGTTAGCAAAAACGACTTTTTGCACTCAAAAGAGTGAACAGCAGGGAATATCAAGCCATGCTTGAATATAATGTGCATTTCTTTAAACAGCTTGCATCTCACCTCACCCTGACTCCTTCAGTGTAAAAGCACACCTCCACTTCACAAATGTACATTCTGCACAAGGTAGGGGAATGTTTTCTAACCTTATACTACTGATATATCTGAACAGTTATACCACTGATCATATATTTAAAGTTAAAGTTAACCCTAACCCTAAGCATCAGCAGACATTATCTTTATATGTGTATTCTAAAATTTAGAGCGTTGAAAGTAATGATTTTTGAAAGATTCATTTCTAAAAGAGATATAGTAAAATTAAGTTTGAATACTCATTTGAATATTTTTAAATGCCTCACTACCATCAAAAAACAAAATAAAAACCATTAGATATGTGATACAAAAAACACATATGTGTCCCATTATATTGAATGACAAACGCCCATTTTCTATGGTTTTTTAAAAAAGTCTTTGTAAACCAACAGCAAAATGGTTGTCCTTTTCATTTTAATTTATTTTTTAATGGCTTCTGAAAGGGCAAAGGGGCTTTTGTTTTGTTTTTGTAGACAATAAAATTGTAGGTAACCAGCATACAAAATGAGTTTGGCTTTGGGAAATTCATCTTTGTCATTTGTTAAAGTGCTTTCTTTCCTGCCATTCTATCCAAATTATTTTGTCCTCAGATTACAAGCAGGGCCATTCATCTATTAGTTTCGAGTTTATCTCATGAAATTAAGCACCAGGATGTGCAGTAATTAGAAATCACCTCACCCTGGAAAATGGGATAATGACAGAGTCCTTGAATCAGTGGAGGTTAAAGCTGCATGTTTAGAGCACATTTGTATAAACTCGAGACAGGCTTCTGATTAGTGATATTGTATGAAGGTACAACAGCTAAAAAGTATTTAATCTACCAGAAAGAATTTATTTTAAGCACTGTGACCTTAGAATTGCATCATGTAAGTAGAAGAATCTATGGCAACAAAAAATATACAATGCCCTTTCTTCAACCTTGTCTTGAGTTCACTTTTCAAGGAATCAGTTAGTATTAGTAACATTAATATACAATGCATATAAATGATGAGGTACAGTGCACTAGTATACAAGATTGTGGCAAGTGTAAATTATTTAAATAGGAAGAAAAGGTTTAGCCTGACCACCTATCGTGTGGTGAGATATAGATACAAGAAAAATGCGAAACCTGAAACCATACAAGGAAAAAACAATATGTCAGTGTTATTGGATTTGAAATTGAGAGTGTCTCTATAAGCGTAATACCAAAAGCAGAAATAACCAAGAAACTGTACCTGACTCAGGAAACACAGACCTTTTTTTGTCATAAAAATGTAGATGGCATGATACATAAGAAGAAATTTCATGGATAACTAGTTTTCATCAATAGTGCTATTCCTAAAGGCAACAGGTATAAAATAAAGGTACTGGATTCATGACTGAAACTCTGAAGACAGCATGAACCCAGTTTCTTCATCTTTATTCTAGTTTCCTGGTATTCATATAACTCACATATCTCGCCTAATATCCTCTATTTCTTCCCCATGAAATCACCTGAAAGTATTTCTTATACTCACATTTAAATTCCTGGGTAGTGGTGGAGTCAGGGCGGATTCTGACTGCTTTGCTACTGCCATCCACACTTGGTAGCAGCCTCCACACCAAGCCACACGGTGGGCTACGGACCTAGCTACATAGATCTGCACGTGAAAAGATCCCACACCATGAAACAAAGGGAGACTGGAGTCCAATACAACAAGAGAAACAGGATAAAATTACTAAACCTTACATCCTAAGAATGTGTCAAAAAAGAGATTATGATGAAAAATGAGATAAGGTAACAAACTGAAATGAAAAGGAAAGTGATTAAAATGCATAAAAAGAGTATGTGGGAGAAAAAATATTGTGAGATAATTAAAAGGATTAAAGCAACATTATGGCAATCTACTCCAGTACTACTGCCTGGAAAATCCCGTGGGTAGAGGAGCTTGGTAGGCTACAGTCCATGGGGTCACAAAGAGTCGGACACGACTGAGCGACTTCACTTCAACATCAGATTGAGAGATCATAAAGAACTGAATATTACAGAAAATAATATCAAAGAACTGAAGCAAAACTTGAGAACTGGCTACTGAATATGGAAGAAAATGTCAAGGAGATCAAAATAATAGGTGAGAGGTTGCTAGAAATCTTGAAATGGTTATCCAACATTCAGATGTAACCAAAACTAGTAGAACTGAAGCAATAATCAAATTAAAACAAAATGTCCAAAACATAAATGGTAATGACTCACTGAGATTTCTCAAAATAAGTAAAAATTAGTCTCCACCTTTGAAATAGGTATGTGGATATTTTCCTTAACCTTTAAATATAAAATAATCTAGATGTATTCAGACAGAAAATCTAACCAAAAGAAAAAAAAATGTAACTTAGGAGAAAACAAAAAATCATACTGACCAAAGATTTTTTCAAGAACAAAATTCAGTAGCACAACATTTTTGTTTCCTAACATTGAGAAATTTTTCTGGACCTTTAGGGAAATAAGTTATAGACTCCAAGCATTTGAAAAGTTAGCATGGTGATATTCTATGGAATATATAAGATTTAACTCTCAATTCACCAATGATATATCAAAAGACTGCTTAAAATCATCTCATGAGTACTTAAAAATATTTTGTCTAAATAACTGTTATATATAGCTTTATAAAACTTAATGTTCACATTAAATCAGAGAAAAAACTTCTGAAAGATAGAAAACAAATGACAAAATTCCTAAGAAAAATAAGTCTAACAAACTAAAAAATATACATCAAATTTGTAGAGGATGGAAGTCTTTATCAAGGAAAAACATTGCTCGTATAGTGTAAAGTGATTCTGGAGACTTTCAGACAAGGTGTTGCTCCAGTGAAACACTTGAATCACTCCTTCTTCATACTTTGACCAGAGATTGTTCATGATTAGAGTTTGAGAAGCCATCTTAAGATCATTAGGGAAAGGACAAAATAATATTTGGAAAATTGGCCCCTTCCATACTTCTCTAAACTAATGCCATCCATAACCTGCTTCCAGCTTTGTTTTTTATAAGAAAAATAAACTTGGTCATAAATAAACTTAAACTTCTAAAACTTCTAAAAATAAACTTAAAATACATAAAATAAAATAAAATAAAATAAACTTCTTTAAAAAGATTTTGGAAACTTTTTTGATGTTAAAAATTGATATACCCATTATCAATAATATATCCATATGATTTACAAATTATAAGTAACAAATTGAGCAAAATTTCATGAAAGGAGTTCAACAAAAAGGTATAAGATTAGTTAGGGTAATAAACAATAGGCAATGAAGTACATTTTAAGGCAAAAAGGGCGAACAATCCTCACAGAAAAATAGACTTGGCTGAACTATGTCTTTTTGAGTATATATAAGAAATTGTTGAACATATGTATCTAATTTAAAGGACACACAGTAAGAAACATTAATCAGCCACCCACAATCTTTCAAAATACATATATCCATACTCTCTGTATAAAAATATAGTATACATACAAAATGCATAGAAAATATAAACTTTGATTTTCCCTACTCCCATTGGCATAAACAATATGAGCTATTATTTCTGAATCATTTTTCCTAAACAGATTCAAATATTATTAGACTATGAAGAAAATTTCAATAAATGCCAATGAGTGGAAAAACTTTATCAGTAACACCTTCCTTAAAACAGTAATGAAATTATAAATTAACTGGCAAAAATTTCACTAAAATATTCATTTGAATAAAACAACATTCCTCTGAAAACTTGGCTCAATTCCAATATTCTACCTACAATTAGAATTATTTTTGAAAATGGGAATACTTTTAAATGCTTTAGTGGCCACAACTGTTTTCTGAGATAAAGTCAAATACTTGAATTTTTAAAAGGAACAGAATTAATTAAATATCAACTTAAGAAGTTGAAAAAAAGCATATGAGAAACTCAGAGAAAAGTAGAGGAAACAGGCAAAACACAGTTGTTCATGCTGTGGACTTAGCTCCAGGCTTTGTGAGTCACTTAACAGCTTCCATCTTGCTTCCTTAGATTGAGGGATTCCCACTAAATTTCATTGTTGAAATAATCCTCTTGAATTCAGCTAGTGTTAATATTTCTGGCTGCTTGTGCAAGTTCTTGAGACCTTTCAGAACCTCCCAAAGGCATTTACACTGTTGATGAAATCAACCATAAACCCAAATGTTGTGACCTACTAAATCTCTTAGTGAAAAATCTTCAGTCTCTCACACCCAAATTTTCCACCAAGAAGGATTAGGACAAACAAGCTTGAATATCTCAGAAAGCAAAATAAGTGGAGCTTGATCTGAAGCTACTGGAGATACCTTGAGAGTAGAGTAGCCAAAGACAGTGAACCAAAGGGCTCAGTGATATCTTCACCTGGTCAAGGAGCAGTCCCCAGAGTCTCTAGTAACTGTCTTATGGTCCCTGTCACAACAAAACTTTCAAATGACAAAACTAAGAGATGTAGTAACAAGCTTCCTATCCTTTATTCAAGGGGAAACAACCCATGGATTGGGGGTGTGCACTGTCTCACAGCCAGTGAGTATCCTTCCTGAGGGATTTTGGGTAAGAGCAAGTTTTACAGAGCATTAGGTGAGGCAACTCAGAAATAGGGCATGATTGGCTAGGAGGTCAGAGACTTTCTTATAAGGCTCACAGGTCCTGCTTTTTTAGAGTTGGGAGATTTAGGTCTCTTTGATGGCAAGGTGTTTCTCATTAAGTGCAGGGTGACTTAGGTTTAGATTTTTGGATGTGGATGGGACCACTGGTGTGTGTCAGCCAATTCCGACTCTTTGTGGCCCCATAGACTGTAGCCTGCCAGGCTCCTCTTTTCCATGGAGTTTTCTAGGCAAGAATACTGGAATGGGTTGCCATTTCCTTCTCCAGGGGATCTTTCCAAGCCAGGGATCAAGCCCACCTCTCTTACCTGCATCTCATGTCTCTGCACTGGCAGGTGAGTTCTTTACCACTAGTGCAACCTGGGAAGCCCTAAACCCTGGGAAGTCCCAGGTCCCCACCTGGGACCACTGGGGACGCCCCCATTTAGTGGGTCTCAGTGTGCAAATTACATTTATCAATTGTAAGGAAGTGACCTAGGAATGAGAAGTCCAAAGACAGACTTTTACACCGTCTCCTGTTTTCAGCTCCCCATCTGGTTTCTTCTTCAATAACCCAAGTTTCTAGGAGCTGTGGAAACAATTCTTTTTCATGTCAGCCATGCCCCCTGGACGTATCGTGTTGCAAGTAAGGAACCAGTCTCTCCACTGCTGTGATTTCTTCCCTTGTTCTCTTTGATCTTATGGGCTTTATATATTTTGAATTCCTATGTTAGTGAGTTCTCGTAAGAAAAGGAGGTAAATGTTAGTGACCATTCAATTTTCCGTGTCTTAGCTGAAGCTTGAGTCAAATTATTCCACAGACATAGAGTCTACCTAGTTGATGGTGTGGATTTAAACTCTAGCTTGTATAGCTGGTGGAAAGGTTTTTGATCCTCTTGCTTAGCCACTCTGCCCTGGAGCTCAGTTATGGTTTGATCCTCACCTCTGCTTGTGAGTCATGCACAGGACTTTGCAGAGTCAAATTAGTATATAAATAGGATGTAATAGCCAAAGAATGTATTGGTTTTGCAACATTTTGAATATATATAATCAATATGGTTATTATAAACAATTAACACTTTATGCATTTTTATCTCACATAATCATGTATTTATCTAGTGTGAATTTATCATTGACCCTATGTAGTTCAAGCAAAATTTGTCATACATGTGGCTCTAGAATTTAATCCAGCCTTTATTAAAATATAGCAGCAAAATTTGGAAAATCTATATCATGAAGTTTGAAATGACTAAATATTCTTTTTTCTTTTTACTATATTGCTGTTATGAGCTGCTTATTTTGTCATTATTTAGTGCTTCCTCCTATAAATAAATGAAGAAATACATTGCAGTTAATTGATGCTCAGTTTAGCCAATTCCATTTAATTCAAAATTTAAATTTATGCATTATAGCTAATAATTTAAAATAAATTTCAGCTACATGTTCATGTTAGGGAGATGTTTCACAAGTACATGTTTTAAAAAATTACTATTGCCTTAAAAATATCATTTTTCTAAGTCATTGAAACCATATTTTTGCTGAGAGCAAGTAAGTTTAGACCTCAAAAGATTTACTTCGGAAGTTAAAAGCTCCACTTAGGAAGTGAAAACCCACAATGCTCTAATGGAATTTAAACATAGCAAAACCTCTTCTCCCCCATGCTATCATTAACTAGTATGAGGCTTTTTTGATGAAATTTAAAAGACTTCTTTAATAAATTCCCACAAGCAAGCCAAAGTAAGAACAAAATATAATCTGAATTTTACGGCTTTGTTTTCTTGTTTGATTTTATGTAACAGTGCTGTTTTACTTTTAGCCAGTTTATTGTTTCTGTAGCTTGATCCTTGAAATAAAAACAATACTGTTCTTTGTTTTAATATTAAAAGTCAACAGGAAAGGCAACATATGAAACTTTTTAACAGTTATTTTAGAATTTACTGACAATCTTTTCTCATTATTACATGCAGGAGTACTTTCCCAACTATAAAGATTATTTCTGAAATCATTTGGTGGGAATATTTTCAGTAACAAGCCTTAAGATTTTTTAGAAAATTTTGGTAAAATAGACCCAGGTGCCTAAAATAAAATGATAAAGACAACACATAAATACAGAAAGGTCAAGGAAGCCATTATAGTTTCTTAAAGTATTAGGAATCAGTACTAGCTACTTAATTTTTAATTGCCTT
Organism: Bos grunniens; assembly: GCF_055505025.1. NCBI lineage: Eukaryota > Metazoa > Chordata > Mammalia > Artiodactyla > Bovidae > Bos > Bos grunniens. The sequence goes on along the minus strand of NC_141170.1, from coordinate 108,106,199 downwards.
TCCTTAGGCACTGTAAATTTTACAAGATTACCTCATCACAAAGCATTAATAACAATGCTAGATGTTGCTTTTTTTTTTTTTTCCCCAGAGAATATGCATGTTGCAACTTTCTTTTGCTCATACTTTATTTTCTAATTTTAAAGCTCAAAATCATAGACTTCAGCTTTTCTGGTCCCAGAGCAACAGAATTTAAAAAAAAAAAAAAAAAAAAAGGTAAAATTTCAAAAGGTATCAGTTACAGATAAATTAGGAGCTATATTCAAGTCCAGTACCACTGAATAAATAGCTTAGGCTATATACCATGTCATAGTATTTCCTGCTATTTCTTATGTGTGGACCTTCTTTCTTCCCAAGACTCAGGGATAGTTAGAAGATTTAGATTTTCTTCTATTCAGCTTCCTCTACTTCTCAGATTTAATTCTCCTGTTCCACCTTGTATTTTATCTTCTTAATTCTTTCAGGAGGTTCTAAACAATGCTGTGGTAACGACAACCCTAAGTGTTCTTGGGTTCGGTCCAGTATCTATCTTAGCAAACACGTCACTGTGGGTATAAGACAGGTCCCAAGACCATGTGCCCTCTATGTATTTAGTCAGCGTTCCAAGCTGCTCTTGAATATATGGAGCTTCCAGATCAACCTAAGCTTTCAGAATCACTGAAGCAAGGCTGAAAAATCAATCACCGACTTCTAGCAGAAGTAAGATACCTCACTACTCCTCATATTAGATTGACCAAAACAGGCACATGATCACTCTTTCATGTGGATAGTTTCATAGTTCAAGGGGATAGTGAAGTGCAGTTTTCTCGTATGTCCAGAGTATAGAAGAACCATATTTTGGTGAACAATGGTAATGCTTATCAATATCTATTTTTTTTAACCTGCCTGTAATAATTTTTAAATTAATCAGCATAAAATAGAATCATAATGCTGCGGTTGGCTAAAAAGTACAACTAAATAGATACAAAGGATTTTGTGTTGAGGAAGAATTACAATGACTTTATCTTCATTCATACTCTGTTCCCCCACCTCCTGCTCCATGCATTTGTATGTTCTTCAGTAGTTCAGTTGACCTGCAGAAGTTTCTACAAATTAAAAAAACTCCAAAGGACAGACACTTCTTTAACTTCTATCAAGAAACAGTATCTTCCTCATTGAAACTATAGAGAGTAAAGTCATCATCAATTTATCTTCTTTAGTCTCATGGTTTCCACACTCAGTTAATTCACACTGATGTCTGCATTATATTTTTCCAGCTCAAAAGAATTTCCCAGAAATATTCTAGCATTTTTTTTTCTTTCAGCTAATATCCCCTTTTTTTGAACTATATAATAGAGATTTGGAAAAGAGCCTAGTACTATTCCAGCTCGTGATCACAAATCTGCTTTTTAACTGTTTCATTTGTATCAAAACTCACTTAATTCTGTTAATTTATCAGTAGATATGGGGGGATTTCTATGTGGAGAATCATATCTTATGTAAACCATAAAAAGCTTTTTTTTCCATTTCCTCTATCTACCTTGTTTTTTGACTTGCCTGCATAGGAAAGGCCCTCACAATTGTGTTTGACTGGGAGTAGCAGTTAGTCACTCAGCTGTGTCCAACTCTTTGTGACCCCATGGACTATAGCCTCTGTCCATAGGAATTGTCAGGGCAAGAATACTGGAGTGAGTAGTCATTCCCATCCTTAAGGGATTTTCTGGACCTAGGGATCTTCTGGACCTGGGTCTCTTGCATTGCAGGAGAGGATTTAGAGTTCCCTACATGGACAGGGCTTCCTAGGTGGCACAGTGTTAAAGAATCTGCCTGCTAATGTAGGAGACACTAGATAGGCCAGTTCAATCCCTGGGCCAGGGAAATCCCCGGGAGTAGGAAACGGCAACCCCCTTCTATATTCTTGCCTGGAGAATTCTATGTAGCCTGATGGGCTACAGGCCATAGTTAGCACAGTTTTGCACACATGTCATGCACACTAGCAATTTAAATACTTGACAACTTGCATCATTAAGGTTTCACTATTTACTGAATCATTCCTATCAAACTATAAATATACTCTGCCTTCCAACATTAAAAATAGTTGTCCTTGCTTCTCTCAAGCTAGCATCTAAATTCTCTGCTTCATAGCCAAACTTTGGGTTATTTATAAATCCCTACTCCATTACCTTTCAATCAACACATTTTAATAGCATTTGCTGCTTTGTTTCTTTTTCTTTTTTATATTTAGAATTTTTTTTAAATGCAAAGAGAAAGTAAGGTTCTCTTTTCCACTCTCTCCGAAATAACTACTGTTAATATATTTTTTTTTTATTGGTATGTTAGCTAAGACGGTAAAGAATCTGCCTGCAATGCAGGAAACCTAGGTTTGATCCCTGGGATGGGACAATCCCCTGGAGTATCCCACTCCAGTATTCTTGCCTGGAAAACCCCATGAACAGAGGAGTCTGGTGGACTACAGTCCCAGGGTCACAAAGAGTTGAACACGACTGAGTGACTAACATTCACTTTCATATTGCTGTCACATTCAGTTCAGTTCAGTTCAGTCGCTCAGTCGTGTCCAACTCTTTGAGACCCCATGAACCGCAGCATGCCAGGCCTCCCTCTCCGTCACCAACTCCTGGAGTTCACCCAAACCCATGTCCACTATGTCGGTAATGCCATCCAACCGTCTCATCCTCTGTCGTCCCCTTCTCCTCCTGCCCTCAATCTTTCCCAGCATCAGGGTCTTTTCAAATAAGTCAGCTCTCTGCATCAGGTGGCCAAAGTACTGGAGTTTCAGCTTCAACATCAGTCCTTCCAATGAATACCCAGGACTGATCTCCTTTAGGATGGACTGGTTGGATCTCCTTGCAGTCCAAGGGACTTTCAAGAGTCTTCTCCAACACCACAGTTCAAAGCCATCAGTTCTTCTGTGCTCAGCTTTCTTTATAATCCAACTCTCACATCCATACATGACTACTGGAAAAACCATAGCCTTGACTAGACGAACTTTTGTTGGCAAAGTAATGTCTCTGCTTTTGAATATGCTGTCTAGGTTGGTCATAACTTTCCTTCCAATGTGTAAACATCTTTTAATTTCATGGCTGCAATCACCATCTGCATTGATTTTGAAGCCCAGAAAAATAAAGTCAGCCACTGTTTCCATTGTTTCCCCATCTATTTGCCATGAAGTGATGGGACCGGATGCCATGGTCTTAGTTTTCTGAATGTTGAGCTTTAAGCCAACTTTTCACTCTCCTCTTTCACTTTCATCAAGAGGCTTTTTAGTTCCTCTTCACTTTCTGCCATAAAGGTGGTGTCCTCTGCATATCTGAGGTTATTAATATGTCTCCAGGCAATCTTGATTCCAGCTTGTGCTTCTTCCAGCCCAGTGTTTCTCATGATGTACTCTGCATATAAGTTAAATAAGCAGGGTGACAATATGCACATTGTCACATTACGATTTCTTTAAGAATCTGTTTCTACACTACTCAGCCATTTTTGTTCTATCTCAAATCGGTTTTCCATATATGCATTTGTCTATTTACATATTCTGGGTCTAATCTAAGCTTTTGTTTCAGTGTCTTTTGTCCACATCTTTTGTCTATGCTGAGTCCTCCATGTGTTAGTTACTGTACCTTTATGGCTTCGTTTTAATATGTGGCAGGACCAGTCTCTGCTCATTGTTCTTTTTCTAGAATGCCTTTGACTATTTTTGGTTATTTGCTCTTCGATATAAATTTTTAGAATCAAACTGTTATATATAAAATTAACCAAAACAAACCACATCGGTTACCTTACTAGAGTTGCAATTTCTATCAGTTGGTCAAGTTTATATCATAACAATGTTTAGTACCCCAATCTTGGAAATAGTTATGTTTCTACTGTTTATTCAGATTTTCTTTAATGTCTTTTAGTAAAGTTTAATAATTTGTTTTCTATAAACTTTACACATTAAAAAAAAATTCCTAATGACAACTTTTTACTTTATCTTAGTGAACTGATGGCTGCTAGATTTTAGAAATGTACTGATTTTTGTATTTTGTGCTTTGCTAAACATTTAATTCCAGTAATTTATCAGTATATTTGGGAAGTTTCAGTTTTAGTTTGGGGAGTTTGTCTGTTTTTCTGTGGAGACTCAATATCTTACGTAAATCATAAAAACTACTTTTTTTCCCCATTTTTGTTATCTACCTTGCCTGCATTTTTTTTGACTTGCCTGCATAGGTAAGGATCTCATAATTGTGTTTGATTAAGAGTAGTAGTTAGTCACTCAATTGTGTCCACCTCTTTGTAATCCCATGGACTGTAATCTGTCAGGCTCCTCTGTCCATGGAATTCTTCAGGCAAGAATACTGGAGTGAGTAGCCATTGCCTTCCCCAGGGGATTTTCTGGACCTAGAAGTCAAACCTGGGTCTTTTGCACTGCAGGCAGACTCTTTACCATCTGAGCCAGTAGTGATGGCAGGCATCCTAGTGTTTTTCTTAATGTTCAAGGGACTGTGTCCATTTTTTTTCTCATTAAGTGTGGTATTTAAAAATTATTTTTGTACATGTACTTTACTAAGTTAGTAAAGACTATTTCTCTTTTGCTAAAAATTTTTATAAAGAATAGATGTTGATTTAATTGCATATTTTCCATTATTTATCAAGATAACAATATGATCTTTACCTTTTTATTTGAAATATACTAAAATATATTAATCACTTGGGACACTTGCAATTGTACTGGAATTGTACTTTATTAATAAATTTTACGGTAGGTCATAGGAGGAAATTTTATCTCATTTCATTCCCAAGGTCAAGATTTGAAAGTTTTCCTATCTGTCTCTTTTTTGTGCAGTGGGTTTGATTTTCATTAAGGTTAGTGTTCTGCTTTATGTGGAGTTGCCAATCCAGTTTTGTACTTTGGACAGGCAGAAGCTTTATCTTCTATTTTCTATGCAGGCATTAAAGCAGAAACTCAAGGTCCCAGGACTTGGCAGAAAATCTGGCTGAAAGCTACTTGGTGGTGTTGAGTGTAAATTTCTAGTCCCAAGTTATCCTGCCTGGGTGCCATGTGAACAAATAGAAACACAGACACATTTTGTGTCCTGATAAACACTCAGCTTGATCACAAAGTCAGCCAGTTCCAAAACCAAGCCAACTCTGGATCATTTCATCCGAATCAAGGTTGACTGTCACACCAGCCAATTAATTATTTTCTATTAGACTCTTTCTTGTTCTTTAATCTCCAAAAGCTTCCTGCCTTCTCCTCATTTTGTAGTTCTCCAAAAAAAGACTTATCTGCTTCATGTAGTGTTAAACAAAGTTTGTTGTTTTAACCCAAGATGTTTTCTTCAATCATTTTTAATCAGATTTTGGTGACAAGGAATGGCATCCAAAGCTACTGCTAAGACTATGGAACAGAGACACACAGACAAGATGCTTACTGAGTTCCTTGTTTCCCTGTTCTTGTCCTTAACCCTAGGCCTTAGGTAAGTCACTCCTGGATTTGAGTACCACCCCCTATGTGCAGTTCTCCAATCTAAACAAACTATACATAAATAGTTCCTAGAAAGGTACTGGGCCCTGGACATCTTCTAGGGTTTATTTGGGTTCCCAGAAATGTTCTGGGGAAGTTGTATATGGGGTCCTCAGTGGGTGGTAGCTATTAGCGGACTTGCAAAGCTTTGAAGTAAGTTTGTAGCATAAACCACTAGAGGTCTTAGGGAAATTACACAAGAAATTCAAACTGTTTTGATCATCAAAAACTAAGTAGACAGAAGTCATACCATTAAAAGCTATCAGGGCATACACCACTACAAAGAAATCTTGTGAAAGGAATAACAGATCTGTTGCTAATGGAGATCTTGGAAGCCAAAGCCACAAAACTGGTGGTCAGAGGTCGAGCACTTAAAAGCTGCTAGAGTGTTCCCACCTAACTCTAAGTCTCCTGTGCTAGGTTAAGTTGTTCATGGAACAGGTTGGTTTGATACTAGGTCACTGCTAACCTCAAGAATATTTCCATGCAATAAGGTAAAACACCACATCTCCTCCAACTCTGCATCATATCCTTATTAGGTAATAATTAGACTCTGAAAGACCTAAAGCTTAGCCAAAGAAATGGGATCCTCAAGTATCAAAGAATTGACTGCACCACCTCTGGCATACTTGCTTAGTTTCTGTCTAAGATCTGTGGTCCCAGAAGCTATACATAATGTATGAAAATGACAATCTTTCTAAAACAACCGAGAGATACAAAGGATATCATGGAAAATGTTCCAATTGGACAATCATTCTTTTAAACAGTGCACTTGAAGGCAGTTTCCCAAATCAACAAACAGAATAGAATACCCATTTTAATTGTTACCCAGAAGGGTCCAGAAACTTCACACTTCCAAAAGAGCTTCATTGAAACATTCTTTACAAAAGGCAAAGAAAGAACAAAGACACAAGAGGTACCTGATCAGAACACTGTAAGACAACCTGACTCCTACTACTCTGCTCTATCCTCCTTTAGCTAAGGACTATCAATAACCTCAGATATGCAGATAACACCACCCTTATGGCAGAAAGTGAAGAGGAACTAAGAGCCTCTTGATGAAGGTGAAAGAGGAGAGTGAGAAGGTTGGCTTAAAACTCAACATTCAGAAAACGAAGATCATGGCATCTGGTCCCATCACTTCATGGGATATAGATGGGGAAACAGTGGAAACTGTGTCAGACTTTATTTTCCAGGGCTCCAAAATCACTGCAGATTGTGACTGCAGCCACAAAATTAAAAGACGTTTACTCCTTGGAAGGAAAGTTATGACCAACCTAGATAGCATATTGAAAAGCAGAGACGTTACTTTGCCAACAAAGCTTCGTCTAGTCAAGGCTATGGTTTTTCCAGTGGTCAGGTATGAATGTGAGAGTTGGACTGTGAAGAAAGCTGAACACCAAAGAATTGATGCTTTTGAACTGTGGTGTTGGAGAAGACTCTTGGGAGTCCCTTGGACTGCAAGGAGACCCAACCAGTCCATTCTGAAGGAGATCAGCCCTGGGATTTCTTTGGAAGGAATGATGCTAAAGCTGAAACTCCAGTACTTGGGCCACCTCATGCAAAGAGTTAACTCATTAGAAAAGACTCTGATGCTGGGAGGGATTGGGGGAAGGAGGTAAAGGGGACAACAGAGGATGAGATGGCTGGATGGCATCACTGACTCGATGGACGTGAGTCTGAGTGAACTCCAGGAGTTGGTGATGGACAGGGAGGCCTGGCGTGCTGTGATTCATGGGATTGCAAAGAGTCGGACACCACTGAGCGACTGAACCAAACTGAACTGAATGTAGTTTTATTTATATACTTATTTATTTTTCTTTATGGTTATTGCTTGTGTTACCTAAACAAACACACACACAATTCTATATACCTCAAGATCATGAAGTTTCTCTTGCAATTTTTTTTTGTGTGTGTAAGATTTATTTTTCTACCTTTCATAGTTATATTTTTTCCACCTGGAATTAATTATTTAATATATTGTGAAGTAGTAGGTAAGACTGATTTTATTTTTCTTACTTGTATAACCAGTTGAGCCATGACCATAACTAAAGAAAAAAATTATTCTTTTCTAATTTCACTACAAGATAAACTTCATTATATCAAATCAGTATATGTTTTTGAGCCTGTTCATGGTTTTCTATTCTTTTACATCAATTTGTTTTTCTATACCTAAAAGACACACTGTTTTCTTCACTGTGGTTTTGCATGTCTTGATTATGATAGCATAAGCCCTCACTCTTTATTATTTCATCAAGACTTTTTGCTAGTTACTTTTTGGTATTTTTTCTTGTTTAGATGTAATCTGCATGCACTAAACTCAGAAATCTTAGGGTTTCAGTTGATGAACTTTAACAATTATATATATCCATTTCAGAATTACCCAAAACAAGACATTGTCATTATACTTCTTGCATTATATTGATGGAAATTGGAGATGTCATAGTCAAAAATATTTCAGTGTATTCCTACAAAAGAAAAACACTTAAAAAATCCTAATAGCATTTTCATTACTGTAAGTATTAACTATAATTCCTTAGTAATACCAAAATTTCAAAGACTCAGTTTCTAAATTTAAAAGCATACCTCCTTCCCTTAGAGGTCAGCTTCTGTGCATTATAGCCAGAAGGATCTTAGAGCAACAACACACACAAATTTTCTCAAGATGAATTCTACTGCGGTTGAAATGGAGATTTTTTAGATATTGCCCTGTTTCAATTGAAGTATGTTTATTATGAGATAGGAGAGACAGAATATATGAAAACACTGGCAACCATAAAATGCTATATATTAATACATGTATCAATCATTACCTCCCCAACCCTGTCATTTTTATATAAATAAAATGAAGGCCACAGGGGTTGAATTTGCAACCTTGACTTCCTCCTCCCCCTCTTTGTTGATGAAGTCATTTTCCTCTCCTGGGACAGAGGCATCCCCTTCTTTTCCAGATCTCTGGCAGATGGTCTCCTGAGGGCATTTATCTCTGCTTTCCTTGCTTACTTTCTGATCATTTCTACATTCAAGTTCATGCCATTTCCCTATCATCTTCCCATTCAGCCATCTCTACTTTCTCAATGAGACCAAGACTTGCTCACTTTCCCCAAATAAAAACTCTGGGAGTATTACTAAAGGACAAGGACAAGGTGCTCCTTTCTCTGTAATTTATCTTGTTCCAATTTACAATATTTCCTAAATCTGGTGGTTGATATCTTTTGTCAGACTTGGAAAATTCTTGGCTATCCTTAAGCATTGCTCTGTTCTGTTCACTTCTTCCTCTCCTGTTGGGAGTCAACTGGCAAGCATAAAATAACATTTCTCTTTCTCCTCATGTCTCTTATTCTCTTTTCTCCATTTTCTATCCTTTCACTCTTCATGCAGTTAGTTAGACTATCTTCTGTTGACCTTCAATTCTAGTCACTAAGCCATTTTGCTACATCCTATTAGTTGGTAAACTCATCTATTTGTTTCTTAACTTGTTGAATTTGTAAATAGTAAAAATTATATTGATTAATATATTTTTATGAACTATTTCAACCCCTAAAGATGTTGCTCTTAAAGTTCTGCACTCAATACGTCAGCAAATTTGGAAAACTCAGTAGTGGCCACAGAACTGGAAAAGGTCAGTTTTCATACCAATCCCAAAGAAAGGCAATGCCAAAGAATGCTCAAAGTACTGCACAACTGCACTCATCTCACAGGCTAGCAAAGTGATTCTCAAAATTCTCTAAGCAAGCCTTCAACAGTACTTGAGCTAAGAACTTCCTGTAGTTCAAGCTCGATTTAGAAAAGACAGAGGAACCAGAGATCAAACTGCCAACATCCATTCGATCACTGAAAAAGCAAGAGAGTTCCAGAAAAATGTCTACTTCTGCTTTACTGACTATGCAAAAGCCTTTGTGTGGATCACAACAAAGTGTGAAAAATTCTTAAAGAGATGGGAACACCAGACCACCTTACCTGCCTCCTGAGAAATGTGTATTCAGGTTAAGAAGCAACAGCTATAACCAGACATGGAACAACAGACTGGTTCCAAATTGAGAAGGAGTATGTCAAGGCTGTATCTTTTCACCCTGCTTATTTAACTTATATGCAGAGTGCATTGTGCAAACTGCCAGGCTGGATGAAGCACAAGCTGAAATCAAGATTGCTGGGAGAAATATCAATAACCTCAGATATGCAGATAACACCAACTTTATTGCAGAAAGCGAACAAGAACTGAAGTACTTCTTGATGAAGGTGAAAGAGGAGAGTCAAAAAGTTGGCTTAAAACTAAACATTCAAAAAACTAAAACCTGGCACCTTGTGCCATCACTTCATGGAAAATGGATGGGAAACAATGGAAACAGTGGCAGATTTTATTTTCTTGGGCTCCAACATCACTGTAGATGGTAACTGCAGCCTTGAAAGTAAGTGATGCTTGCTCCTTGGAACAAAAGCTATGACCAACATCAGTTCAGTTCAGTTCAGTTCAGTCACTCAGTCGTGTCTGACTCTTTCAGACCCCATGAATCACAGCATGCCAGGCCTCCCAGTCCATCACCAACTCCTGGAGTTCACTCAAACTCACGTCCATCGATTCTGTGATGCCATATAGCAATCTCATCCTCTGTCGTCCCCTTCTCCTCCTGCCCCCAATCCCTCCCAGCATCAGAGTCTTTTCCAATGAGTCAACTCTTCGCATGAGGTGGCCAAAGTACTGGAGTTTCAGCTTTAGCATTATTCCTTCCAAAGAAATCCCAGGGCTGATCTCCTTCAGAATGGACTGGTTGGATCTCCTTGCAGTCCAAGGGACTCTCAAGAGTCTTCTCCAACACCACAGTTAAAATGCATCAATTCTTTTTTTTTTTTTAACTTTACAATATTGTATTGGTTTTGCCATATATCAACATGAATCCACCACAGGTATACGCGTGTTCCCCATCCTGAACCCTCTTCCCTCCTCTCTCGCCGTACCATCCCTCTGGATCGTCCCAGTGCACCAGCCCCAAGCATCCAGTATCGTGCATCAAATCTTTGGCACTCAGCTTTCTTCACAGTCCAACTCTCACATCCATACATGACCACTGGAAAAACCATAGCCTTGACTAGACAGACCTTTGTTGGCAAAGTAATGTCTCTGTTTTTCTATATGCTATCTAGGTTGGTCATAACTTCACTTCCAAGGAGTAAGTGTCTTTTAATTTCATGGCTGCAGTCACCATCTGCAGTGACTTGGGAGCCCAAAAAAATAAAGTCTGACACTGTTTCCACTGTTTCCCCATCTATTTCCCATGAAGTGATGAGACCAGATGCCATCATCTTAGCTTTCTGAATGTTGAGATTTAAGCCAACTTTTTCACTCTCCTCTCTTACTTTCATCAAGAGGCTCTTTAGTTCCTCTTCACTTTCTGCCATAAGGGTGGTGTCATCTGCATATCTGAGGTTATTGATATTTTTCCCGGCAATCTTGATTCCAGCTTGTGCTTCTTCCAGCCAGCGTTTCTCATGATGTACTCTGCATAGAAGTTAAATAAGCACAGTGACAGTATACAGCCTTGATGAACTCCTTTTCCTATTTGGAACCAGTCTGTTGTTCCGTGTCCAGTTCTAACTGTTGCTTCCTGACCTGCATATAGGTTTCTCAAGAGGCAGGTCAGGTGCTCTGGTACTCCCATCTCTTTCAGAATTTTCCACAGTTTATTGTGATCCACACAGTCAAAGGCTTTGGCATAGTCAATAAAGCAGAAATAGATGTTTTTCTGGAACTCTCTTGCTTTTTCTATGATCCAGTGGATGTTGGCAATTTGATCTCTGGTTCTTCTGCCTTCTCTAAAACCAGCTTGAACATCAGGAAGTTCACAGTTCATGTATTTCTGAAGCCTGGCTTGGAGAATTTTGAGCATTACTTCACTAGCCTGTGAGATGAGTGCAACTGTGGGGTAGTTTGAGCATTCTTTGGCATTCCCTTTCTTTGGGATTGGGATGAAAACTGACCTTTTCCAGTCCTGTGGCCACTGCTGAGTTTTCCAAATTTGCTGGCATATTGAGTGTAGCACTTTCACAGCATCATCTTTCAGGATTTGAAATAGCTCAACTGGAATTCCATCACTCCATTAGCTTTGTTTGTAGTGATGCTTTCTAAGGCCCACTTGAGTTCACATTCCAGGATGTCTGGCTCTAGGTGAGTGATCATACAATCGTGATTATCTTGGTCATGAAGATCTTTTTTGTAGAGTTCATCTGTGTATTCTTGCCACCTTTTCTTAATATCTTCTGCTTCTGTTTGGTCCATAACATTTATGTCCTTTATTGAGCCAGTCTTTGCATGAAATGTTCCCTTGGTATCTCTAGTTTTCTTGAAGAGATCTCTAGTCTTTCCCATTCTGTTGTTTTCCTCTATTTCTTTGCATTGATCGCTGAGGAAGGCTTTCTTATCTCTCCTTGCTATTCTTTGGAACTCTGCATTCAAGTGCTTATATTTTTCCTTTTCTCCTTTGCTTTTCACTTCTCTTCATTTCACAGCTATTTGTAAGGCCTCCTCAGACAGCCATTTTCCTTTTTTTGCATTTCTTTTCCATGGGGATGGTCTTGATCCCTGTCTCCTGTACTATGTCACAAACCTCTGTCCATAGTTCATCAGGCACTCTGTCTATCAGATCTAGTCCCTTAAATCTATTTCTCTCTTCCACTGTATAATCATAAGGGATTTGATTTAGGTCATACCTGAATGGTCTAGTGGTTTTCCCTACTTTCTTCAATTTAAGTCTGAATTTGGCAATAAGGAGCTCATGATCTGAGCCACAGTCAGCTCCTGGTCTTGTTTTTGCTGACTGTATAGAGCTTCTCCATCTTTGGCTGTAAAGAATATAATCAATCTGATTTCGGTGTTGACCATCTGGTGATGTCCATGTGTAGAGTCTTCTCTTGTGTTGTTGGAAGAGGGTGTTTGCTATGACCAGTGCATTCTCTTGGCAAAACTCTATTAGCCTATGCCTTGTTTCATTCCATATTCCAAGGCCAAATTTGTCTTTTACTCCAGGTATTTCTTGACTTCCTTGCATTCCAGTCCCCTATAATGAAAAGGACATCTTTTTGGGGTGTTAGTTCTAAAAGGTCTTGTAGGTCTTCATAGAACCGTTCAACTTCAGCTTCTTCAGCACTACTGGTTGGGGCATAGGCTTGGATTACTGTGATATTGAATGGTTTGCCTCGGAAATGAACAGAGATCATTCTGTCATTTTTGAGAATGCATCCAAGTACTGTATTTTGGACTCTTTTGTCGACCATAATGGCTCCTCCATTTCTTCTAAGGGATTCCTGCTCAGAGTCGAGGATATAATGTTCATCTGAGTTAAATTCACCCATTCCAGTCCATTTTAGTTCACTCTTTCCTAGAATGTCGACATTCACTCTTGCCATCTCCTGTTTGATCACCTCCAATTTGCCTTGATTCATGGACCTAACATTCCAGGTCCCTATGCAATATTGGTCTTTACAGCATCGGACCTTGCTTCCATCACCAGTCACATCCACAACTGGGTATTCTTGCTTTGGCTCCATCCCTTCATTCTTTCTGGAGTTATTTCTCCACTGATCTCCAGCAGCATATTGAGTACATACTGACCTGTGGAGTTCTTCTTTCAGTATCCTATCATTTTGCCTTTTCACTTTGTTCATGGGGTTCTCAAGGCAAGAATACTGAAGTGGTTTGCCATTCTCTTCTCCAGTGGACCACATTCTGTCCTCTGGACAGACGAGCGGTTCATGGTGGTGAGGTCTGACAGAATGTGGTCCACTGGAGAAGGGAATGACTAACGCAGACAGCATATTAAAAAACAGAGACATTGTTTTGCCCACAAAGATCCATCTAGTCAAAGCTATGGTTCTTCCAGTAGTATTGTATGGCTGTGAGATTTGGACCATAAAGAAATCTGAGTGCCGAGGTATTTATGCTTTTGAACTTTGTGTTGGAGAAGACTCTTGAGAGTCCCTTGGCCTGCAAGGAGATGAAACCAGTCCATTCTAAAGGAAATCAGTCCTGAATATTTTTTGGAAGGACTGATGCTGAAGCTGAAACTCCAATAGTTTGGCCACCCGATGTGAAGAACTGACTCATTTGAAAAGACCCTGATGCTGGGAAAGACTGAAGGCAGGAGGAGAAGGGGACAGAGGATGGGATGGTTGCATGGCATCACTGACTCAGTGAACATGAGTTTGAGTGAACTCCGGGAGTTGGTATTGGACAGGGAGGCATTGCGTGCTGCAGTCCATCGGGTCGCAAAAAGTAGGACACGGCTGAGCTACTGAACTGAAATGATAGGTCCTAATTCTCTGGTGAAATTCTTCATTTTATCACCTATTTTCTTTAATTTAATTCACACTGTAAAACTTTAAAGTATGTCCTCAGTGAATATGTCTAAATCTTCCCAAGGTCACATTTGTTTTCATTTATTTTTGTTTGTTAGGTATTTTTTTATGGATTTTGGGACACTTTGCATTAATAAGTGGAGAAACTCTGAACAATTGTATTTTGCTCCAGAGAGAATTCATGTTTCCTTCTGCTGAATAGGTAGAGCAGGGCAGAGTTGAACTACTCATGGTGTGTTTACCGAAAGCCCTTCTCCTCACTATGTCCTCAGTGTTTTTTAATTCCTTCAGCATTTTAAGATTGTCAAACATTATGTGATATTTCTGAGCAAATTTCTCCTTAGCTTCTCTGCTGCTTTCTTGGTGTAGTTTAAGAATTGAATGCCCCAAGGTGAAAAAAAAATCACAAGATTTTTGCCTTCCTTCTTCATGCTTCAATTTTTCTGATATCTTTGCCTTTCAAGTTTTCCTGCCACTGTTGCTTGAAACTCTCCTTTTTCTCCCAAGACTTATGATTGCTGAAAGCATTGCTTGTTTTCTACCTTCTTAGTAGCAGCTCTGTGTCTGACCTCATAGCCTTTTTGCCTTCCCCCAAATTGACAAATGCACTGTGGTTAGAGGAGCTTGCAGAACTTCAGCCCACCTCTCCTTGGTTCCCTCAAATCCTAGCTAGTAGTTCTAGAAAGTAAATTTTCTTTGACATTTTACTTGGTCATATTCTGCAAGCTACTGTCTCATATCCAGGAGCAGAAATCTCCTCTAATATCTTTTAAAGTTATTGTTTTTGATTTCTTGGGGACTAAGATGTGGGATTGGCATAGAAAAAAAAAGTGTAAACTGTTAAACAGAAGTAAGAATGTCTATTGTCAATAAAATAAATTCCAGAAAATTTTACTTACTGGCTTCCCTGGTGGTTCAGATAGTAAAGAATCTGCCTGCAATGTGGGAGACTCAGATTCAATCCCTGGGTTGGGAAGATCTCTTGGAGTAGGAAATGGCAACTCACTCCAGTATTCTTGCCTGGAGAATTCCATGGACAGAGAAGCCTGACAGGCTACAATCCATGGAATTGCAAAGAGATGGACATGACTGAGCAATTAACACGCACACACACACACACACACACACAGTAATTTTACCATACATCCTATTTATTGCTTGTCTTCTAGATAGCTGATGTTGACATATAAGAAAGATGCACATTAAGATAACTTGTAAAATTAGTGAATAAGGAAATTTAAAAAATGCAAGTTCATGTAAAGTAAGTGGTTTCCAGTTTTTTCCTTGTTTTCATTATATTAATGATATTTTCAACTTCATATCAAAGCTATTTAAAATAACTACATAGGCTTTAATAATATCTAAATTCATACTGCTTTCTAAAACTATTTTTGTTTAAATTTCTATAATTTTCTCCCTTTCTCAAACCCTGTCTTGGTCATGGCCTCCTCTTGTAACATTCTCCAGGTCTCAGAGTATGGTATACATATCTGGGCCATCTGTTCTGACACGTTTTCTGTTCTTTTCATACAGCATCTGTTAAAACACAATTTATTGTTCTAAGTCCAGCTTACATTTTACTTCCTTTTAAAAATACTCCTGTTCTGATATAAAAAACACAAAGGACATTGTTCTCACTTGCTCTTATTGAAGAAAGGGTTCATTGTTGACCATGGTCTTATTAACCAGGTCAGTCATTTATAGGACCCGTAGCATGATCCTCATAGGAATAAGTCTGAAGGAAAGTGCATCTGTGTAGAGCATAGCAAACTTATAACTGTTGTAGTCATAGTTTCTTTCAACTACCTTTTATGCAGTTCTTTGTGGAGTGGCACTAACTCTCCTGATACTTTTCATAATATGAAAGTCCATCAACCACTTCTGCTAAATTCTATGATAATCTTTGCCATCTTTTTTTCAATCACTTTCTGCTGGGTCTTCCCATCTATAGATTTCCATTTTAATATCCTGTGTGATACATCTTTGACTTCTTTGAAGCAAGTTAAGCACTACCGCTTGCTATTTCTTTGGTCAGATATATGAGTCGAAACTGCTAATCAAAACAAAAAGGAAATGGCAGATAGTGTTTACAGCGGTGTAAACCACACTTAATAATAAACTCAGTTAAGGACAGCGAGTTAAATATTGGCTGAAAGATATAATAAAATAACACAAATAAAACTACAGATTGTACTACAGTAAATTTTCCTACATTTGTATATGCAAAATTATCAGAAGCATTTCAGAAATAGCTCTATAATAAGCCCGCAGGATGGCATAAATGACATATCCACATATCCACAAATGGCATATGCACATGCGGCATATCCGTCAATAGATGCTCCACGAATTTCTGGATGTTATTTCATTCTCCCTTGGGTACAGTTAAATGTTTTCTCAATTTCTATTCATAGCATTTAAATATTCTTCTATCACAAACACCAGTTTAGAAGATCTGTGGAATCCAAGAGTCACAGCTAGCTGTTGGTCCTCTGCATCCAGAGTGCTGCTCAGTATCTGATACAGTCTATGTGTTCCTTAAGTATTTGCTGAGTAAATGCATCAACATACAGCATTTCTTCACTAAAACAGAAATTCCCTAAACTTTGACAGGGTTTAATGATAACAGATGCTCAACTAATACTTACTGAATCCATTGCAGTGGCACCTCTGCAAATACTAAATACCTTAAATACCCAAAGCTATGGTACATATACACAATGGAGTATTACTCAGCCATTAAAAAAAATTCATTTGAATCAGTTCTAATGAGATGGATGAAACTGGAGCCTATTATACAGAGTGAAGTAAGCCAGAAAGAAAAACACCAATACAGTATACTAACACATATATATGGAATTTAGAAAGATGGTAACAATAACCCTGCATATGAGACAGCAAAAGAGACACTGATGTATAGAACAGTCTTATGGACTCTCTGGGAGAGGGAGAGGGTGGGAAGATTTGGGAGAATGGCATTGAAGCATGTATACTATCATGTATGAAACAAGTCGCCAGTCCAGGTTTGATGCACAATACTGGATGCTTGGGGCTGGTGCACTGGGACGACCCAGAGGGATGGTATGGGGAGGGAGGAGGGTTCAGGATGGGGAACACATGTATACCTGTGGTGGATTCATTTCGATATTTGGCAAAGCCAATACAATATTGTAAAGTTTACAAATAAAATAAAATTTAAAAAAATAAATAAATATAAATAAATATTTTAAAAAAGCTGAAAACAAAAAAAAAGAAAAAATATTTGTTAAAAACTTACCCAATATGTGATCTTGTACTCAAGACTATGGATAACATAAGGAATAAAACACAATCCGTGTAATCCACAATATAGTCTGAGAAAGCTCATAATTTATAAGGCAGTCAAGAAAATGAAAAACCAACTAGAGAATAATGAATGGTCATTATGTATTTTCACTTTGCAATAATACTTTACCCGGGGCAGAGTGATTCATTCCTCTGGTGAGGTTCTAGACATCTTCACAGAAGAAAAAAAAAAAAAAGCTGAAGGGCCCTAAGCAACAAATAGGAATTCAACAATTCAAAAAGAAAGGGAAAAAGTCAGGCAGAAGGAACAATATATTTTTTTTTTAAATGGGAAAGAACAAATTTCTCTGGGAAAATCATGTCATTTGATGGGGCTAGATAATGATGTTGGCAGAGGAAGGGATGAAGAGAATGTGCAGAATGCTAAGTAGAAGTAGGCTAGGAAAGACTGCAGAGAGCCTTACATGATGTAGACTTCAGGGAACCATAAAGATATTCTTATGTCTTTAATTGAGCAAAAGATGGGTGCTTCATTATCAAAAAGATACACAATCATTACCCAGAGACAAACAGTGGCTGTGCTGCAGAACATCCTTTAAATCGCTATACACAAAGTATATGTAACACATTTCATTTTTGTTGAAAATAAAACCCTGGATAATAATGTAAATACTTTAATTACATGCTTTTAGTTTTATATAATACATTCCTGTCAAAACATGCACTTTCACCATATTTTTAAGGAAAAAAAAAATACAATCCCTTTGTGCTGATATTCAAGTCTTCCTTAATGTGGGAGAGTGTTATAATTAGGTCTACATTAGAAAATGGCTGCAGTATTTTAGAAGAGAAATTAGATAAATAGAAACTGGGAACTGGTAATATTGTGGAATTAGAAAGATATTTCCCAAGCAAATCTGATAAAATTAGTGACAGATTACATATCAGGGGTGGGAGAGAGTGGAGAGTAAATGATAACTGAAGCTTTTAACAATGTGGGAGCCAAGCAGAGCATAGGAATAAGTTTAAACAGAATAAAAAACACAGATGTTGACAAATAAGAAGACCCCAGGTATCTCCAACTGTCATAGAGTTAATGTACACCTGAAAAAATAATCCCAAACACCAAATGGAACAAAAATACTTTTTTTTTTTTTTTTGTAATTAGATATCAAGCTCAACATAGTGTACTGATCTTCTTATTGATTTTTTAAAAACTGCATTAAAATTCACAATGTTCTTGTAGAATGTCATGAGTTAATTTATATTTATTGAATTTCTATTTTTCCATTCACTATCCCTCCCCAGTGGCACTCTGATTAGAACAAACGTAGTCAATAGTACCAGAGGAATTGGAGATCCTGCTCTTCAGGGCACGAGGAGTCTCTTATTTTATCAAATTCACCAGATCTTCTTGACTCCTCCTTGACATGTGTGATTAATTGCCAGGAGTCCCTTTATTCTCAGTATCTTCCTCACCCGTGTTGCTCAGGCTCTGCTCTCCAGCTGCCACATCGTACCTCTCAAAAGAATTGAAATATGCTTTATATTTAAATTTAGTTCTGTGATCAGGCTGAACCTGTCACACACCTGCCATACTCATCTAATAATAGGCAAGTCTGAGAGAATACTAGGACTCCAAGTGTGTATTCAATACATGATCCATTGTGTGAAAATATTGGTGTGCTTCCTGGAGCCTGAGTTGATGCATACATTTGTTTTCTCTTATACTCACTCTCCTTGCCATGGACATTTTTTTAATTAAACCCAGTGTTTAGCTAATGTTTGCTGTGTTTTCTTTACTTGTATATTTACTTCAAATGGAAGATCACCAAACTTGAGGATTAACTCCAGCCCACAAGACTTTTGTACTTAAAAATTACATAGAGTAGTCAAGTAGACAGTAGACAGGTAATCAGGGTTAAATCGATAGTTACTAATTTTAAATTATACCTCAGTGCATCATATTTCCTGGATTTTGAAAAAAGAAATTAAATTAGTTAACTTGTCTTAGGACTTCTTCAAAAAGCATGAAAAATGGAGTGTTAGTAGGATGCAATCAGTGCCTTTGAAAAATATTTCTATTAATGATAGCTTAAGTGAACATCATTATTGCAGTGCTTTGTATTTAATTCCAAATGGAATGCTCACTATTTTCTAAGATGCTCTCTATTTTCCAAATAAGAAAATGGGATTCATCTATGTTTATACCTGGAGATGACACTTGATATCATCAAGCCTAACCATTTCACTATTTTTTAATGTTGAGTTCAACAGAAGTGTTAAATATGGAAAAGGCACCTCAGGTTTTATGTTGTACATGTGTTTCCTTTTGGTTAACCTTTTGAAACTGTTTCCCACATCACATTCTGTCCCTTGCATACATTTCCTGCCACATGTCCAGGAGCAAGACATGGAGTCACTGATGAATATAAACAGTGATCTGTCCTTCTCTCAGTTCAGTTCAATTCAGTTGCTCAGTCGTGTCCGACTCTTTGAGACCCCATAAATTGCAGCATGCCAGGCCTCCCTGTCCATCACCAACTCCTGGAGTTTACTCAAACTCATGTCCATCAAGTCGGTGATGCCATCCAGCCATCTCTTCCTCTGTCATCCCCTTCTCCTCCTGCCCACAATCCCTCCCAACATCAGGGACTTTTCCAATGAGTCAACTCTCCACATGAGGTGGCCAAAGTACTGGAGTTTCAGCTTCAGTAACAGTCCTTCCAATGAACACCCAGGACTGATCTCCTTTAGAATGGATTGGTTGGATCTCCTTGCAGTCCAAGGGATTCTCAACAGTCTTCTCCAACACCACAGTTCAAAAGCATCAATTCTTCAGCACTCAGCTTTCTTCACAGTCCAACTCTCACATCCATACATGACCACTGGAAAAACCATAGCCTTGACTAGATGGACCTTTGTTGGTAAAGTAGTGTCTCTGCTTTTGAATATGCTATCTAGTTTGGTCATAACTTTCCTTCCAAGGAGTAAGCGTCTTTTAATTTCATGGCTGCAATCACCATACCTTTCCTTCCAAGGAGTGTCTTTTAATTTCATGGCTGTAGTCACCATCTGCAGTGATTTGGGAGCCCCCAAAAAATAAAGTCTGACACTGTTTCCACTGTTTCCCCATCTATTTCCCATGAAGTGATGGGACCAGATGCCATGATCTTTGTTTTCTGAATGTTGAGCTTTAAGCCAACTTTTTCACTCTCCTCTTTCACTTTCATCAAGAGGCTTTTTAGTTTCTCTTCACTTTCTGCCATAAGGGTGGTGTCATCTGCATATCTGAGGTTATTGATATTTTTCCCAGCAATCTTGATTCTAGCTTGTGCTTCTTCCAGCCCAGGGTTTCTCATGACGTACTCAGCATATAAATTACATAAGCAGGGTGACAATATACAGGCTTAACGTACTCCTTTTCCAGTTTGGAACCAGTTAGTTGTTCCATGTCCAGTTCTAACTGTTGCTTCCTGACCTGCATATAGGGCCTTCTCTACAAGAACCATATTCTCCATGGGGAATCTACTGTGAACTCTATGCTACATTTCCCTCTTGTAGCTCCTATTTCTCTGCACAGCAAGCATGGAGATTGAGTAAAGGAAGGTTTTTCTCCCCTGATTTCATAGTAGCACAAGTTAAGATCACTCTCAGGTAAAAAGACAGAGGTTCATAATATTGGATTAATGGCATTAAATGTTCTGAATAGACACAAATATAATGTTGAGTCTATTTGAATATATGAAACTGTGTTATATCTTTATAGCTGCCTTCAGTTCAGATCATAGAATGTGCACATCACATCTTTTACTACTTTAATAAGAAAACAGGAGACACTGAAAGTTATTTATTTTGGTGCTTTTCATAAATTTCAGGTACTTTTTTCACTTATTTATCATTTATCTATTTATTCATTTACTCGTGCAATTGATCATTAATGATTTTTTTTTCCAGTAGCACTGATTTTTAACTGGAAATAAAAAAATAGTCAGTCTTGAGGATTGGAAGATACAACTTAAAAACAAATGATTGATAATTGGATTTATATTGCAATTGTCCAATTTTATACAGCTAGATATTTCAAATCCCAAAAGATGATGCTGTGAAGTGCTGCACTCAATATGCCAGCAAATATGGAAAACTAAGCAGTGGCCACAGGACTGGAAAAGGTCAGTTTTCATTCCTATCCCAAAGAAAGACCATGACAAAGAATGTTCAAACTACTACACAATTGCACTCATCTTACACTCTAGCAAAGTAATGCTCAAAATTCTACAAGCCAGGCTTCAGCAATACATGAATGTGAACTTCCAGATGCTCAAGCTGGATTTAGAAAAGGCAGAGGAACCAGCGATCAAATTGCAAATATTCACCGGATCATCAAGAAAACAAGAGAGTTCTAGAAAAACATATACTTCTACTTTATTGACTATGCCAAAACCTTTGACTGTGTGGATCACAATGGGGAGGGAGGAGGGAGGAGGGTTCAGGATGGGGAACACATGTATACCTGTGGCGGATTCATTTTGATATTTGGCAAAACTAATACAATTATGTAAAGTTTAAAAATAAAATAAAATTAGGAAAAAAAAAAAAAAGAAAATTCTCAAAGAAATGGGAATACCAGACTACCTGACCTGCTTCCTGAGAAATCTGTATGCAGGTCAAGAGGCAACAGTTAGAACTAGACATGAAACAACAGACTGGTTCCAAATCAGGAAAAGAGTACCTCAAGGCTGTATATTGTCACCTTGCTGATTTAACTTATATGCATAGTACATCATCCAAAATGCCAGGCTGGATGAAACACAAGCTGGAATCAAGATTGCCAGGAGAAACATCAATAACCTCAGATATGCAGATGACACCACCCTTATGGCACAAAGTAAAGAAGAACTAAAGAGCCTATTGATGAAAGTGAAAGAGGAGAGTGAAAAAGTTGGCTTAAAACTCAACATTCAAAAAACTAAGACCATGGCATCTGGTCCCATCACTTCATGTCAAATAGATGGGGAAACAATGGAAACAGTGAAAGACTATATTTTTGCGGGCTCCGTAATCACTGCAGATGGTGACTGCAGCCATGAAATTAAAAGACTCTTGCTGTTCAGAAGAAAAGCTATGACCAAGCTAGACAGCATATAAAAAGCAGAGATATTACTTTACCAACAAGGTCTGTCTAGTGAAAGCTATGGTTTTTCCAGTAGTCATGTATGGATGTGAGAGTTGGACCATAAAGAAATCTGAGAGCCGAAGAATTTATGGTTTTGAACTGTGGTGTTGGAGAAGACTCTTGAGGGTCCCTTGGACTGCAAGGAGATCCAACCAATCCATCCTAAAGTAAATCAGTCCTGAATATTCATTGGAAGGACTGATGCTGGAGCTGAAACTCCAATAGTTTGCCACCTGAGGTGAAGAACCGACTCATTGGAAAAGACCCTAATGCTGGGAAATACTTAACATGGGCGGAGAATGAAAGAGGATGAGATGGTTAGATGGCATCACCGACGCAATGGACATGAGTTTGAGGAAGCCTGGCGTGCTGCAGTCCGTGGGGTCACAAAGAGTCAGACACAACAGAGAGACTGAACTGAATTGAGTTGACATCTTCATGAATTATGAATATTTCTAAGATCCTCACTGGAAAGATGCCTCTACATAAGGAATTTAATTCTATAGACTCATTTTTTTTTCTCTGCTAAGAAATTTTATGTTAGATACTTGATCTTTTAGATTTTCCATTCAAATAACAATCAAAAGATACATTTGGCAATGCTTTGTAATATGAGTTATTTACAGAAATATGTAATTGAACAAGTAGGAATCTCAGAGTATAATGAGAAAACATATTTATTTCTCTCCCTTCTCTACTCATTTAAATCTATTCTGTGAGAATAGAACTTTCCTGCCTCAGATGAAAGTTTTGACAGATTAACTCTTTTGGTTACACTCAGTCTTCATTCAAATGAGATGAAGGAACTGACTTTAATAATTAACAAGGCCAGTCCAGCATGATAATTAAAAAGTATGAACTACGTTCAAAATAAATCTTGTCCTTTCTAACAGAACGAATCTTTCAGAAAGGAAGCTTGCTGAGGAAAGGAAAGAATGCATGGATTCTATTTCCTTTCTAGATTAGTATGCTCATTTGTCCCTCACTAGACTGTGGAAAAGCTGCTTTAATATGAAAAGGAGTAGGGGAATTGGTGAAAAAGGGGCTAAAGGGCAGGGATTTGTTACTTGACAGATACTGATGTTTTTGGCATTGTATTTCTCTGTGCTTGTCAAGTCTTTAAAGCTAAGTCTTTCTTGAATCATGTTCATGATGTGTTTTCACTTGGCTGATCATTTTTAATTCCTCATCAGCTCTTGATTTTGTGATTTCAGTGCACTGAGCTATTTTCTGTTGGAATCCCCTTCTGAAACTTCCTCTTTTGTTGGGGGATTTTTCCACTATGAAGCTCAAGATACTTTATTAAATTGTGTTTAATATTGTGTGTGCTCATTCTCTAAATGATGACCAACTCCTTCATGTTATAGACCATGTGTGTGCACGGCTATTTCCGTGTGTGTTTGTTTTAAAGGGATAGAAATTTAGAGAGGAATGGTAAAAGATGAAGGCATGGGGAAAATCCTCAAGGTAAATAATCAAAACAAAGATAAGTCAGCCACATAAAAAATTATTTATTTTTCTAAAGTATAGTTCACTGACAATGTTGTCTTACTTTCAGATGGACAGCAAAGTGATCAGGCTATATATATATACACATATATATCTATACTTATTTTTAGTTCTTTTCTATTATAATTTATTATAAGATATTGAATATAGGTCCCTGTGTGATACAATAGATTTTTGTTATTTATCTGTTGTTTATACAGTAGTGTGAATCTGTTAATACCATACTCCCAATTTATCCCTACCCTCCTTCACCTTTAGGAACCATAAGTTTATTTTCTATGTCTGTTAGTGTGTTTCTGTTTTGTAAATGAGTTCATCATATAAGTAATTGAAATATGAAAAGTGATGAAATGAAATAGATAACATGCTTTGAGAACATCGAACAAGGTCAAATGAACACAATCATCATGGGCCCCCTGGAATGTGATACCATCCTTTCAAAAACATTGCCTTAGGTGTTCATAAGATAACTGAGTAATAGTTCTTCAGGTTTTGACCCAAGATAAGGAAGAGTAGGCAGCGTTCAGTTCAGTTCAGTCACTCAGGTGTGTCTGACTCTTTGAGACCCC
This sequence comes from Bos grunniens, assembly GCF_055505025.1. Classification (NCBI taxonomy): domain Eukaryota; kingdom Metazoa; phylum Chordata; class Mammalia; order Artiodactyla; family Bovidae; genus Bos; species Bos grunniens. Next base: position 108,081,814 of record NC_141170.1, on the reverse strand, counting down.
ATGGACTGCAGCACGCCAGGCCTCCCTGTCCATCACCAACTCCCGGAGTCTACTCAAACCCATGTCCATAGACTCAGTGATACCATCCAACCATCTCATCCTCTGTCATCCCCTTCCCCTCCTGCCTTCAATCTTTCCTAGCATCAGGGTCTTTTCCAATGAGTCAGCTCTTTGCATCAGGTGGCCAAAGTATTGGAGTTTCAGCTTTGACAGGCAGTGCTAGTAGTAAAGAATCTGCCTGCCTATGCAGGAGACATCAGAGACCCCAGGTTGGGAAGATCCCCTGAAGGAGGGCATGGCAGTCCACTCCAGTACTCTTGCCTGGAGAATCCCATGGACAGAGGAGCCTGGTGGGCTACACTCCATAGGGCTGCAAAGAGTCAGACATGACTGAAATGACTGAGCATGCATGCAGCATGATAGGAATAGTAAAAACCAGTACTATTAAATGTTTAACATATGTCATGTGTTATACAATTTGCTCCTGATAGTTCTGTGAGATAAATACATGAATATCATTTCATGTTTGAAATAAGGCAGTGGAAGTGTTTAAATTTGCAACATTTCTACATTTCTAAAGTCTAACTCCAGAGTCTTAACTTTTATTTTATGCTGTATGTTTGGAAACAGGATACTGCTTATAAAGCTAAGCTGGCAGATTTGTTAAAGATGATTTCTTAGTGGTTGGTGCTCCTAATCATCTCACTTGATACTTAATACATTTTCTGAAGGAGCACATATATTATGAAACCCCCAAATTTGAGAGTAACTCATAATCTTCAGAAATCTTGTGGTCAAAGAACAGAAAGATAAATAATTTTGGAGCCTTTTAACCAAGTTGCTGATTCTCAGAGAGTATCAAACAGAAACAAAGACTATATTCCTTTAGGTTATGGCAGCTGTGTAGAGAATGGGGCAGAGTGAGGGGCAGAGAGGGAGGAAAAATCAGGCTGTGTGCTGAGAGACTGTGAGATAGAGAGGAACTAGCAGAGGGCTTTTTTGTCCTTGTTCCACAGTTTTGCTGAAAATCTTTCATGAGAGAAGGTGATGCCTAAAGATACATTTTCTGTGGAACATGTTTTTTGTATTTTAAATATACCTAAAATAGAGAGTTATAGTTTTCCTCAGGGATTTAAGAGTTGTCCTTATAACTTGGTGTATTTTAATGTGACAGCTCAGAAATCAGTTATTATGGTGGGCACCCCACTCCAGTACTCTTGCCTGGAAAGTTCCATGGATGGAGGAGCCTGGTAGGCTACAGTCCATGGGGTCTCTAGGAGTCAGACACGACTGAGCGACTTCACTTTCACTTTTCACTTTCATGCATTGGAGAAGGAAATGGCAACCCACTCCAGTGTTCTTGCCTGGAGAATCCCAGGGACGAGGGAGCCTGGTGGGCTGCTGTCTCTGGAGTCTCACAGAGTCAGACACGACTGAAGCGACTTAGCAGCAGCAGCAGTGTATGCGTGCTCAGTTGCTCAGTTTTGTCTGACTCATTTGTGACTCCATGCACTGTAGCCTGTTAGGCTCCTCTGTCCATGGGATATTTCAAGCAAGAATACTAGAGTGGATTGCCATTTTCCCCTCCAGGGAATCTCCCTGACCCAGATGACTAGTAATACATAGATTAAATCTGGATATCTATCTATGTCTCTCTAGAGAGAGAGAGAGAGGCTGTTTGAGGTATATACCAAAATATTTGCATGACAGCAGCCCTCAATAATAAGAATTAAAGACTGAGCTCTAGATAATAAAGAAAAAGTCTGAAAAATATTTTTGATTGTGGTATGAGGAAATGAGTCTAAAATTCAGCATCAGTCTTAAAGACTAATTAAATAATTTCTCAGAAAAGTATTAGAAACTCAACAGAAAATTATCCTCTAGTTTTATATAAATGGCTATGTGGTTATGATCACTATGCATCAAGAAGGATATGATGAAACCACAAATGGGCAATGAAAATGTACCAATATGTAAGGGAAGGAAGACTCCCTCAGGAAATAGTAAAATGAAGAACTAATTTAAGATGAAAAATTAAGATGAGGGAGATGAAGAATAGAATTTGAAAATTATGTTTGTGAAACCATGAAGGTAACCTCAGGATTATTCACCAATTGTCTACATGCAGGAAGAAGTCTTGTAGTGAATAGATATTGTTTTACTGGCCAGACATACATCTCCCCTTCCTCTAGTAACAAAGAGACTTTGCCCCCTTGCTGAGCCATGTCCCCACCACACAATCATCAGTTCACACGATCAGTTCAGGGAAGATCAGGGATTGGCTCTGGTTTTGGTCTTCCCAGAAAACTGCATCCAACCCAGTTGGAACCACAGAAACTTAATGGTCAGGAATTGCTAAAACTGTTGAGAAAGGCAAATTCACTTTTTCTGGAGTAGTTAGTCTGGCAGAATATAATGTAATTTCTTAAAAGACAGCTTATATTAGATGAAAGGCAACAAAAGAGAATATCAAGACTGTGATGGGCAGAGAAAGAGTGAGTTGGTGAATTCAGCTGAAAATAGCCAGTTTTAGCTCAGGGGTGGTTAGTATATGAATCAAAAAAATCTCTTTTTTATACTTTTAAATAATTTCTTTTCGAAATGTGCAACAAATTACAAATTACACCATAATGAAGTTTGAGACTTTCGATGATTCTTAAAGGTCATATAGGCCACTCTCAAAAAAGATGTTCATGACCAAGATAATACCGATGGTGTGATCACTCACCTAGAGCCAGACATCCTAGAATGTGAAGTCAAGTGGGCCTTAGAAAGCATCACTACGAACAAAGCTAGTGGAGATGATGGAATTCCAGTTGAGCTATTTCAAATCCTGAAAGATGATGCTGTGAAAGTGCTGCACTCGATATGTCAGTAAATTTTAAAAACTCAGCAGTGGCCACAGGACTGGAAAAGGTCAGTTTTCATTCCAATCCCAAAGAAAGGCAATGCCAAAGAATGCTCAAACTACTACACAATTGCACTCATCTCACACGCTAGTAAAGTAATGCTCAAAATTCTCCGAGCCAGGCTTCAGCAATACGTGAACCATGAACTTCCAGATGTTCAAGCTGGTTTTAGAAAAGGCAGAAGAACCAGAGATCAAACTGCCAACATCCACTGGATCATCAAAAAAGCAAGAGAGTTCCAGAAAAACATCTATTTCTGCTTTATTGACTATGCCAAAGCCTTTGACTGTGTGGATCATAATAAACTGTGGAAAATTCTGAAAGAGATGGGAATAACAGACCACCTGACCTGCTTCTTGAGAAACCTATATGCAGGTCAGGAAGCAACAGTTAGAACTGGACATGGAACAACAGACGGGTTCCAAATAGGAAAAGGAGTACGTCAAGGCTGTATATTGTCACCCTGCTTATTTAACTTATATGCAGAGTACATCATGAGAAACACTGGCCTGGAGGAAGCACAAGTTGGAATCAAGATTTCTGGGAGAAATCTCAATAACCTCAGATAGGCAGATGACACCACCTTTATGGCAGAAAGTGAAGAGGAATTTAAAAGCCTCTTGATGAAAATGAAAGAAGAGAGTGAAAAAGTTGGCTTAAAGCTCATCATTCAGAAAACTAAGATCATGGCATCTGGTCCCATCACTTCATGGGAAATAGATGGGGAAACAGTGGAAACAGTGTCAGACTTTATTTTTGGGGGGCTCCCAAATCACTGCAGATGGTGACTGCAGCCATGAAATTAAAAGATGCTTACTCCTTGGAAGGAAAGTTATGACCAACCTAGATAGCATATTCAAAAGCAGAGACATTACTTTGTCAAAAAAGGTCTGTCTAGTCAAGGCTATGGTTTTTCCAGTAGTCATGTATGGATCTGAGAGTTGGACTGTGAAGAAAGCTGATTGCCAAAGAATTGATGCTTTTGAACTGTGGTGTTGGAGAAAACTCTTGAGAATCCCTTGAACTGAAAGGAGATCCAACCAGTCCATTCTAAAGGAGATCAGTCCTGAATGTTCTTGGGAAGGAATGATGCTAAAGCTGAAGTTCCAGTACTTTGGCCACCTCATGCAAAGAGTTGACTCATTGTAAAAGATTCTGATGTTGGGAGGGATTGGGGGCAGGAGGACAAGAGGACGACAGAGGATGAGATGGCTGGATGGCATCACTGACTCGATGGATGTGAGTTTGAGTGAACTCCGGGACATGGTGATGGGCAGGGAGGCCTGGCGTTCTACAGTTCATGGGGTCACAAAGAGTCGGACACGACTGAGCGACTGAACTGAACTGAGGCCACTCTCAATCTTATACAATTCAATTAACAATGAATATGTAGTTTCTACTTGATTTTTTTTTTTTTGCACACTTCCTTCTGTACAAAGTAACTCTTTCTATTGAAAGATATCTTAGTTGTAAAGCTATTTCTTGCATTGAAATGAAATGTGTTCTCTTTCAAATTCAAACTATTATTTCTCACTCTGTATTTCAACCAATAAAGACAATTTCAATTAAACTATTACATTACATTTTCCTTTAAACTACTCCAAACATCATCAATCTATTAAAATATTTTTCATCCCTATATATATAATTGGCTTAATGTGGTGCCAAGTACAGTGCTTGGCAAGAATACAGGAACAATCTAGATAAAGAAAAATTTATCCTCCCATAAATCATGCTCTCTGTATGAGCAATAAATAGACATGTAAAAATAAAATAATGTTTATTTCTGTGACCATGAATGAACAAAATGATGAGAAGATGGTGCATGGGAAGAAAAAATAGTTACAGTGAAGGATCAAGACATTCATCTTTCAACAGATAATATTTCAGGTGAAACCTAAATGATAAAAAAGGGACATCATGAGAAAATCTGAAGAAAAAGCATTTCACACAGACAGGCAAAGTATCTCTAGACACATGATCACTAGGAGAAAACAGTTTTACTTATTTTCTGATTTCTAATGCCCTCTTTTCTGATACAGTCTAGAATTTTGTTCACCCAAAGTGTAAGCCCCAGAGATACATATATTTTTAACTAATTTTTAATGAACTTAAGTACAGGAAAATTATTATTTCCTGTGATCTGATGCTCCAGTTCAATTAATGCAGCCTGAGATTACATTAGCCTTTTTAGCAGTCAGATCGCATTATTGATTCATATTAATGAAGCACCATTTCAGTACAATTTTTAAAAATAATTTTTACCAGGTAATTAGTTTCAGAAATGTGACTCCTTTTCCTTGCACTCTTGGGAATAGCTAAAATAAAGAACTGGGACTTTTGCAACAGAATTATATTAATAGTTATAATTAACACCAGAAATCTTTTATTCACTTGCTGTTGTATGAGTCTGGAAAATCTTTCTGTTCTCACTCTGCAAACAAAGTCTTGATTTTTATAGATGTTCACCTGAAGGCTTACAATAACTGGAGATAGGGAAGGCTTTCTGTTTAGAATTCATTGACTCTGTGCCTTTCTGAGATGACTGATTCATCGCAGTCCCCATAATTGTCCTTCTTCCTATGCTGCTGGGATTCTTCATGCTACAGTGGTAAGCCAATCTGCACTGCTAGAACTCACCATCCAGATACTAGAAACTTTCACTAAGTTCACATAAACAAAATATATGATTTTTTTTTAATTTGGTGATCATCTTTTTATCTTTTTCCAGTTCCTACCAGGTGCCTGCACCTTCAACATTGTACTGTCCCAGAAAAGGTTGTTTCTAATCTTTAATAGTCAGAATTTCTCTATAATCAAATCTACAAACTTCTTTCCCTTTAGCACTTGCCATGCCTCTGTTTTTCTGTGGTTTTATTTGATTTTTGTGTGTGTGAATAATCTATTGTGAGATTGCACAGTAATAATGACATTAGCTAGCAATCCTCTTGGGATATTTCTACAGAAAATAATCCTCTGCTGTCTTCATGATCATTGCTGCTCAGGGCTCAATTATAACTCTTAGAATAATAAAATCTTTATCCTCATTTCATAGGGTAGAACATGGATTATGATAAAGGCTTGCTGGATGGGTTGATCTTTGAAGATAAAAATTATAATTATATGGATTAAGTAGGTCATATCAATGCATGTTATTTACAGACATAGTTGAAAGTAAAGAAGAAGGAAAAAAAAAGAAATTCCCATGACATCCGCACATGATATGACCTTCAACTTGCTGATACATCTGCTGAATATGTGGGCTTAACTTAATATGTGGGCTTAGCTTTATTGACTACACCCAAGGCCATACTTAAGAGTCTTCAAAAGGTAACTTCTAGAAAACTAGTACATCCTTAGCCAAACCATAAACACAAATAGCAATATCAATAATTACTATACTCAATTTTATAGATAGCGTGACTCAATTTTTTAATGTGTCACATTCTTTTATCTTAAATTTCTGACTTTCCTAGAAATAAGAAGAATAGCTTGGGCACTTATTTTCCAGGAAACATCATGTTGACATGTCATTACCTAAAAACTGATATTTTTTATTTTTTAAACTTCATAGTCTTCCTAAACATTATAAGACTTTTCTGAATTACCATTTTGTTAATATCCTAGCTATTTGTTCCCTGTATTATAGCCCTTGTTAATATTTAATACTGGGTTTATATAGTAGTAAAGAGATTAGGATAAAGAGGGTCAGCTGTTTCAGGCAAGGCATGAAATGTCTTGAAGTCACCATAACCAGAATCTTCCTTCAGTTATTAAATAATACAGCAAATTTTCTTACTTGACCCAGAGGTAATCTGACTTTAGAACACTAATTCCCACTAACTAATCTCACAAGAGGCTGATAGACACAACTCAGCATTAACTATTAATTTATATTGAAAAATATTAATATAGAGGTATTAAAATTTTAAAAAATAAACTGAGTAAATGCTAAGCTCAAGCATTAATTTGTTGTTGTAGTTCAGTCAGTAAGTCCTGTATGATTCTTTGCAACCCTATGGACTGCAGCAAGCCAGGCTTCCCTCTCCTTCACAGTCTCCTGGAGTTTGCTCAGATTCATGTCTATTGAGTCTGTGATGCTGTCTAACCATCTCATCCATAGCTAATATAATGTCTGTAACTTGCTCAATTTTATTACACATCTGATCGCTCAGTTGGTAAAGAACCTTCCTGCAATGCAGGAGTCCCCAGTTCAATTCCTGGGTTGGGAAGATCTGCTAAAGAAGTAATAGGCTACCCATCCTAGTATTCTTGGGCTTCCCTAGTGGCTCAGCTGGTAAAGAATAAGCCTGTAATGAAGGAGATCAGGGTTTGATCCCTGGGTCTGGAAGATTCCCTGGAGAAGGGAAAGGCTACCCACTCCAGTATTCTGGCCTGGAGAATTCCACGGACTGCATAGACCATGGGGTTGCAAAGAGTTGGACATACTGAGTGACTTTCACTTTCATGGCCAAATTTGAGGCATGCTAACACAATTTTGCATATACACATAAAAACTCACAGAATGTGAGAAATTTGAATTCCTATTATATTTGTGGGGAATGTGTAAGAATTTATATTCAACTATAAAAAAGTTACTCTGTATTTCTATCTAATCTGCAAATCTTTTTGGAAAACATCCTTGAAGTTATACTAGGAAAGGTTTTGAAATCCTTCAGATTTATGTACAGTTGTATACAATAATCTTCATCACATATACAGGGCATCTTTGAAAGAAAACTCTAAGGCTACTGTGCTATTGTGCTCTATGTACTTCACATGTCTAATTGGGAACCAAGTGACACTTTCAAAATCATGGACAATTGATTCCCAACTGGACATGTGAAGTACATAGAGAACAATAGCACAGTAACTGAGGAATTTTTTCAAAATATGCATGTTCCTTATTCCAAGATAGCAATATGTGAAACTATCATAATCCCCTTGGGTTTGGAGAGTATATGCATTTATTTTGGGAAATATCCACAGATTGTTCTAATTTTCTTTTTTTCCATGTTGAAAACCAGTTACTTTATTAAGTTAGTTCAGTTGCTCAGTCATGTCTGACTAATAGCGACTCAGTGAACTGCAGCATGCCAGGCTTTCCTGTCCAACACCAACTCTCAGAACTTGTTCAAACCGTAAGTGTGGTGTCATCTACATATCTGGGCTATTGATATTTCTCCCAGCATTCTTTTTTCCAGCTTGTGCTTCATCCATCCCAGAATTTCCCATGATGTACTCTGCATATAAGTTAAATCAGCAGGGTGACAATATACAGCCTTGAGGCACTCCTTTCCCAATTTGGAACCAGTGCATGTCTGGTTTTAATTGTTCCATGTCTGGAGCAGTTCCATGTCTAGAACTGTTCCATGTCTGAAACCAGTTCCATGTCTGGTTTTAACTGTTGCTTCTTGACCTGCATACAGATTTCTCAGGAGGCAGGTAAGGTGATCTGGTATTCCCATCTCAAAGAATTTTCTACAGTTTGTTGTGATCTACACAGTCAAAGGCTTTGGCATAATCAATAAAGCAGAAGTAGGTGTTTTTTTCTGGAATTATCTTGCTTTTTCTATTATCTAACAGATGTTAGCAATTTGATCTCTTGTTCCTCTGCCTTTTCTAAATCCATCTGGAGCATCTGGAAGTTCACAGTTCATATACTGTTGAAGCCTGGCTTAGAGAATTTTGAGCATTCCTTTGCTAGTGTGTGAGATGAGTGCAATTGTGTGGTAGCTTGAACATTCTTTGATATTGCCCTTCTTTTGGGATTAGAATTAAAACAGACCTTTTCCAGTCCTGAGGCTACTGCTGAGTTTTCCAAATTTGCTGGCATAATGAGTGCATCACTTTCACAGAATCATCTTTCAGGATTTGAAATCTTTTAGGATTTCATCTTTTAGGATTCCAGCTCAACTGGAATTCCATCTCCTCCACTAGTTTTGTTCATAGTGATGTTTCCTAAAGCCCACTTGAGTTTGCATGCTTGTATGTCTAGCTCTAAGTGAATTATTACACCGTCATGGTTATCTGGGTCAATAAGATCTTTTCTGTACAATTCTTCTATGTATTCTTGCCACCTCTTTTAATATCTTCTGCTTCTGTTAGGTCCATACCATTTCTGCCCTTTATTGGGCCCATCTTTGCATGAAATGTTCCCTTGGTATCTCTAATTTTCTTGAAGAGATCTCTAGTTTTTCCCATTCTATTGTCTGCCTCTATTTCTTTGCATGGATCACTGAGGAAGGCTTTCTTATCTCTCCTTGCTAATCTTTAGAAATCTGCATTCATATGGGTATATCTTTTCTTTTCTCCTTTGCGTTTAGCTTCTCTTCTTTTCATAGCTATTTGTAAGACCTCCTTAGACAACCATTTTGCCTTTTTTCATTTCTTATTCTTGGGGATGATCTTGATCACTGCCTCCTGTACAATGTTGCAAACCTCCATCCATAGTTCTTCAGGCACTCTATCAGATCTAATCCCTTGAATCTATTTGTCACTTCCACTGTATAATCATAAGGGATTTGATTTAGGTCATACCTGAATGATCTATTGGTTTTTCCCTACTTTCTTCAATTTAAGTCTGAATTTGGCAATAAGGAGTTCATGATCTGAGCCATAGTCAACTCCTGGTATTATTTTTGTTTACTGTATAAAGCTTCTCCATCTTTGGATGCAAAGAATATAATCAATCTGATTTCAGTGTCGACCATCTGGTGATGTCCATGCGTAGAGTCTTCTCTTGTGTTATTGGAAGATGGTGTTTGCTATGACCAGTTCATTCTCTTGGTAAAACTGTTAGCCTTTGCCCTGCTTCATTTTGTACTCCAAGGCCAAATTTGCCTGTTACTCTAGGTATCTCTTGACTTCTTACTTTTGCATTCCAGTCCCCTATGAGGAAAAGGACATCTTTTGGGGGTGTTAGTTCTAAAAAGTCTTGTAAGTCTTCATAGAACTGTTCAACTTCAGCTTCTTCAGCATTACTGGTTGGGACATAGACTTGGATTACTGTGCATGGTTTGACTTGGAAAGCAACAGAGATCATGCTGTCATTTTTGAGATTGCACCCAAGTACTACATTTCAGACTCTTTTGTTGACTATGATGGCTCTCCATTTCTTCTAAGGGATTCTTGCCCACAGTAGTAGATATAATGGTCATCTGTATTGAATTAAAGATGCTCAAATACCCACAAGGTGTATCATTTGCTCATGTCAGAGAAGAGAGGGAGGGAGTGAGAGAGAAAGAAGGAGGGAAGGCAAGCATAGAAAGAAGGAGAAAAGACAGAAAAGAGATGAAAGGGAAGACAGAAACAAAGAAGGGAAAAGGAAGGAAGGGAGAAGATAAAACCAACAACAGTGTTCTTCCAACTGTTAATACCTCAGCCGTCAATAAAAATAAATTTTGTAGCAGAAATATTGAATAAGAGAACTAAAATTTATGATATATATCTTATCTTTTTAAGTATATCTGAAGTTTTCAGATAAGACTGGGATTTTCACTCATTTAATGTAAATCTTCTCCTTTATATCACAATGCATATTAACATGACACCTCTAGATAAAAAAGGAGTAGCAGCATTTCAGTTTCCTAGAAACTGGCATACACTTGTCACAATAAAATCATTAAAAATGCATAAAATACCTTATCCCATGAAAAGATGCTAAACTTCACTCATTATCAGAGAAATACAAATCAAAACCGCAATGAGGTACCATTTCATGCCAGTCAGAATGGCTGCGATCCAAAAGTCTACAAGCAATAAAAGCTGGAGAGGGTGTGGAGAAAAGGGAACCCTCTTACACTGTTGGTGGGAATACAAACTAGTACAGCCACTATGGAGAACAGTGTGGAGATTCCTTAAAAAACTGGAAATATAACTGCCTTATGACCCAGCAATCCCACTACTGGGCATATACACCAAGGAAACCAGAAGGGAAAGAGACACATGTACCCCAGTGTTCATCACAGCACTGCTTACAATCGCCAGGACATGGCAGCAACCTAGATGTCCATCAGCAGACGAATGAATAAGAAAGCTGTGGTACATATACACAATGGAGTATTACTCAGCCATTAAAAAGAATACATTTGAATCAGTTCTAATGAGGTGGATGAAACTGGAGCCTATTATACAGAGTGAAGTAAGCCAGAAAAAAAATCACCAATATAGTATACAAAAGCATATATATGGAATTTAGAAAGATGGTAACGATAACCCTATATGCGAGACAGCAAAAGAGACACAGATGTATAGAACAGTCTTTTGGACTCCATGGGAGAGGGAGAGGGTGGGATGATTTGGGAGAAGGGTATTGAAACATGTATAATATCATATAAGAAACGAATTGCCAGTCCAGGTTTTATGCAGGATACAAGATGCTTGGGGCTGGTGCACTGGGATGACCCAGAGGGATGGTACAGGTAGGGAGGTGGGAGGGGGATTCAGGATGGGAAACACATGTACACCCGTGGTGGATTCATGTTGATGTATGGCAAAACCAATACAATATTGTAAAGTAATTAACCTCCAATTGAAATAAATAAATTTATATTAAAAAAAATACCTTATCCCTTGGACGTTCTAAACTATAAACCTTCTGAAAGCTAAGAACAGTGGAAACAACCCTACCTTATTGTTTTGTCTATTTAGACTGTCTATATCTCTTTAACATAATGTCTCTAAATAAAATACAAAAAAATATTTTATAAATAATATTTTGACTGGCAACCTTGAGGCCTCTGTCATATTAATGGTTCTGTCTGAACTTCTACTAAAAGTGTTTCTGACTTTTACAGCCTCAATGCATATTTGAAAGAACCCTGCACATCTACGTATATATCCAGAAGAGCTTCCAGCTTGAAATTCAGATACCACCTGAATTAGTTCAGGGTTTACATTGTTAATATTTAATTGGGCATTTGCAAAGGAGATATGCTGAGCTTTGGAGTATATATTTAGGTAAAGGAGTCAGCAAATCATAGACAGACACCTATCTCTTGGCTGTATGTCTATCTTTATCTTATAAAAGCTTCTCTCATATTAAATAATGCCAAAAATAGATAATGCATTTTTAAGTTGCATATTTCTTTTTTATAAGATGTATTTGATGTTACTTTTGCAGTATTAAGGTGGTGATAATATTGTAACAGTCAGTATTCAAAGAGTAGTTTTACTTAGACTGTCTATGCCTAACCTAAAAATTACTCATTATTCTCAAGCAGTAATTTATAATAGTGGTGATAATCACAAACAATGTGAAAAGAGGAAAGAGAGCACTGTTTTTGAAAATTCACAATTAGTTCAAGCCTGAGTATGAGCTTTTGATTCATATTAAGTTTTTCTTATTTGGGGAGCTTCTTCAGTGGCTCAGACAGTAAAGAATCTGCCTGCAATGCAGGAGACTAGGGTTTGATCCCTGGGTTGTACCCACTCTAGTATTCTTACCTGGAAAAATATCATGGACAGAGAGACTGGCAGGCTACAGCCCATTGGGTCGCAAAGAGTCAGACATGACTGAGTGACTAACACTAGCTAGTTTTCTTTTTAGAAATCTAGAACATTCATCTGAGGTCTCTCATGCATACTCAGCTTAGACATATGTTGCTTCTGTCACCTTTCTGATGAATTTTAAGCTGGAATAAGTATAGTTAGTACTGTACATGTCCTTTACTAGAAAGAATAAATGGCAAGATGATGACCATTAAAACTTAGAAGAGAATGGACAGTAGTACATACACATCATGATTGAAAAGGAACAAGAAACATACAAAATCTCAGTTCAGTATAAAATTTACCTGATATTAAGCCCAACATATCATTTTTATACTCTACAAATATCATGCCATTTTAGTAAATTTTCAGAATTTTATTCCTACAAAAATCTTATCACATGGCCCCATATTTCACTTAATAAAACATATTCAAGTGAAATGGGTTATTTATTTGCAAAAGTTTGAACTATACCTCGAAAGGGTTTATATGAAGTAAAAAATATATAGAAATCTTCATGTAAGAAATTAATGTATTTCCAGTCCATCGTTGAATTGGCTATGAAAATTGAGGTGCTTTTTATACTATGAAATGTTTATTTTTTCTTTTTTTCCCCTTTTTCTTTCATTCCAGGGAAGTTTATTACTAAAGAACAGGTGAGCATGCAAGAAATTTTAAAAATAATACAGCCTTCAATTCTGATACTGAATAATAACTTTTATATCAATCATTTTAATATATAATGTAGTCATTTCACTGATTTAAATAGATGGAGTGTTTTTACTGAGCTATAAACATAAGAGATATATTGATTGTGAACAAGAACTTTCACAGGGAAAAGTATATTTTAATAAAAGTTGACAAGTGTAACTCTCAAAATGTTTTGTCAAGGAATGTCATGTTTAGGAGCCTGGACTCTGAATCCAGACTGTCTAGGTTTAAATCCCTGCACATCCCTTGTGAGGGGCTGAATAGAGAGACTCATTTAACCTCCCTGCTTGTTTCTCTATTGGCAAATACTGTGCTGAAAATGAAAGCAGTTCACAAATGAAGAACGTCTGGTATATAACATGAATGCAATGAGTGTTCATAACTCAGAATAGCAAGAGTGTAGCTGTGCTTGTGTGTGCGCGTCTGCATATCTCTTTGCATAACTAGTAAAAATAGGGCGGGTAGAAGAATAATATCCAAGAATCCCTTTTCCATTTTTCCAGTGTATGAGCATATATTACAATAATTAAGTAATCATGCAAATTGTGAAAGAGTAGTTCTTTTTAGATGTATAAATCCAGTGACTAATTTAATCTCTGTACACTAAGATATATACCCATTATATATATATGAATGGCCTGCCATTTTTTCCCCAGAAGGGTATTATTTCAAATTTAAAAATATATATGTTTTAAGAAATTTAAGATCCTATAATGAAATATTTTATGTATTTTCAAATAGTATTACACAAAAGGAAACAAATTTTGTGAAGCATTTTGCTTTTGTTCAGATAAATAAGGGCAAAAAAAAACCTTTTTTTTTTGGTTTGCTTTATACCAAATTTAATTAAAATGGTATGGAGAATTCTATTAAAATTTAAAAGTTAGAGAAATTGTATACATTAAAAATGTTTTTATATTAAAATGTAAAACATTAAAGAGAAATGAAACAAGAATTCCCTTTTTCTTCAAAATTAACTACTCAGATTTTTACCTTTTGTAAACTAATAAAAACTAGTAAGCTTTAATAAGTTTAAATAGAATTTTATCTCTTCATATATATGAATAACAATGATAATGAGTTATATATTGATTTTTATTAAGTTCTTTGAAAATAACATTATATTGTGTAGATTTTTTTGTCTTTCTAACATTGAGGATTCACACCTGTTTAAAAATATCAATTTTTTAGTAGTCATTACTGCATATCACCTATAGTTATTTTAGCCACAGTAAATATTTGTACATTTTATGGACTCTTTTTTACAAAAATATTTAAATTACAGAGTGCATATATTTTTTAAAAATAGATACAGATTTTTTTTTTCACTTTACAATTACTTGTGTCTGAAATAATCCCTTAGCTGATAAAATTGATAAAACAACAGCTCAGTAGCTTAACTGCAGCCAGTTATTTATACTCCAAAAAGCCAAATGACACTGATTGCAGCCACATAATTGATGAGTTAAATGAGTTTTATGTTCCCAAAACAATTTTAAAGCTGAGTAACCCAAATTTATTAGCCATATCCAGATGGAATATAAAGTCAATATATTGCTATTTATGTATCAAGTCAGAGAAAATTATTAAGGATGATTTCAGTCTTGGATGGTTAGGGTAGGAGACCTTGGTTAAATTCTGAAGCTATAATTCAAGGAAATTTTGGTAGCTTCAAAGCTAGTGTAACAAATAAGATAACTGTGCTGTAATAGACTTTAGCTGAATTATTTTCTTGACTGAAAAAAATGTACAACCAAAGTTGAAGTAGCAATTCCATAAAACATTTCAAGATATACTGTTGGAAAGAAGTATTTTATTCAGGCTTATTAGTAAATAAGCCTTCATAACCATGGACTTATAAAAATTATATATAAATAGATACTTTTATACAACTAAAATAAACATGAGCTATTGGCAAGTATTTTAAAATCATCCTATTTTAGCACCATTTTATGATAGGAAATTGGAAAGTCTTTTTCAGAATGATAAAGTACTAAATGGCTTTAGCTGAAAATAATAGCATGCATCTTGATCATTAATAATTATCATGAACATAATAATCATTATACATCAAAAGATATTAAAGAGTATCTTTAATGAAAAAGATTAAAAATGCATTTTTTCATAGACACCAGGGTTTTTCATTCTAGTTTTAAGTGATATTAGATATAAAACATGGGAATCGGCTCCTAAACTTCAAGTTATTCACTGTAATTGTGGACAACATACTTAAATCCTCAAGATAGAATGTTCAAGCATACTTTACTTCAAACCATACCTGCATAGCCCATTAGTATGTAACGTCAAGAAAAGTGAACCTTTGAGATTTCATCCTATAACAAGGTAGCAAGTTAATTTGCAAGGGTTTCACAAATGCTTGGAGAACATATGAGACTCCTGGGTCAGAAAGAAAGGACTGTGTTACATCAGCACTTCAGGTGGTATTAGGATTAGCAGATTTGTGTCCATTTCCTTTGCTTCCCAGTTCCGCAAAAACAGAGTGGCTTGGATGGATGACTTCACATATAATGGGTTATGTTTTAGGAAAAGAATCCTGAGCATAAGCAGGCCTATCTTATACTCCAGAGAGAAAATCATTTTTATTAAACTAGGCAATAAGCATGTTTCCCCTTTGCTCCAGAGGAATACAAAGTATCTTCAAAGGCTGCTCACTATACAGACAGCCCTGAAAAGATATCCAGAACAAAACGGCAGCCAGTGTCTATTGCAAGGTATACAGAATTGTGAGAGAACTATGAAAACATGTCTTCCAACAGAATAAGCACCATTCATTTATTCAAAAATATTATTGAAGTTCCCAGGTGGTGGTGCAATGTTAAAGAATCCGCCTGCCAATGCAGGAGACAAAAGAGACATGGGTTCAATCTCTGGGTCAGAAAAATCCCCCTAGTTGGAGGAATTGACAACCCACTCCAGTATTCTTGCCTGAAGAATTTCAGGGACAGATGAGCCTGGTGGTCCACATTTACACAGTCATGAAGAGTCAGATACAACTGAACAACTGGTCATGCACGCATGTGCTGTATCTAGACACTTTTCTAGGATTTCACAACACAGAGATAAATATACAGTCCAGCTCTCTGCTCTTATGAAGGTCCCTTGCTGTCAAGCCATAAGCAAGACAGAGAATTTCAGGAAGTGTTTAGGTTAATGGCACTAAAAGACACTCAATGTCTGTAAGAAAATCATATAATTGGGTCAGAGAAGGATTTTTTGAGATCTCTCATGAGACTGAAATTATAAGATCTAGGGAAATAAGAATCATGATAGATGGAAAAGTGAGAAAGAGGGCACTGAGATTTGAATAAAAATAAAGATGGTTATGCTAATAAGTTTGAAATAGACATACAGACAAACTCTTACACAAATATATATTTTACCTTTTTCAAGATGAAATATAAAGGCTAAATACCCCTATAGCCATTGAAGAAATTGCATAAATATTTGAAAAATGTTCTTTCAGAGGAAATGTGTTGGACACACAATTTTTAGAAAATAATCAACAAGTATATCTGAGAATTTTAATATTATGTAAACTTCTCAAAATAAGAAGGGATATAAAAAGAAGGAAACATTTCCCAACACAGTGTATAAGGCTGGTGTAAATTTAATACTTAAATCAGAAGAAGGGAGTGTGGAAAGGATATTAATGGCCAATCCCTATTCAGAAATAAAGAATAAAAAACTATCAATAAAATATTATTGCATACAGAAAAGACTTTCAAAAAGGAAAGGTGGCCAACTGTTTTGCATATTGTTGAGAGCTCATGGTTCATGATTAAAATTCTCGGCACTTCATTCCTTGTGACCTTAACCAAGAGTGTTCTCAATGAAAAGGTTGAGAAGAAAGTCCAATTAGTGTGGGTTGAGGAGGAAACAAGAGTATCAAGTGACATCATGCATATCAAACCAGTTCTTTTACTTAAAAGTGTTAAGATGCAGCTCAGATGTCTTCTCTCCAAAACCTTCCTTAACTCCTCAGACCGAATAAAATGTCCATACTCTGATTTTAGTGCATATCGTGTTTGTGGTTAATAGAGTGCCACTCCATAGATGTTCAACACCTGTCTCATCTCTTCCTCTCTTTCTAACAAAACTATGTCTTTGTGTGTTGAAAGTGATTGGTAGAAGATTTATAAATCAAGTTAAATTGATTTGGAGTGTAAGGTAATATTAAAATTTATTGAATTTAATAATTGTGCATCTTTTAAAGGATTCACAGTATTATTAATAAGACCTAGATTCATTCATAACCAGTGATATTGTAACAGCATGCCAACAGCTCCAAATATTGAGGAAAACATAGTACCACATTTAGATATGTGTTCAAATGCAAGTACATTAGTTAAACTCACCATCGTGATGTTTTCGTAAAGATCATGTATCATTGGGAGGCTAATTAAGTTGTCAAAGCAAAGCAACAGGAGACCATTTTCACACTACTTATAAGTGTTAAAAATACAGCCTATGTAGGGGTAAGTGTGTAAACAACTCAAAATAATAACATTTTAATCCGAACGTTATTCAAGCTTTATCACAACTTGGAACAAAACTAAATATAGAACTGAATGTGACTTTCTCTGCCATCAAAAGCATGCTTTCTCTGAAACTTTACATTTTTCAATTTAGCTTCTCTAGAATAACAGTTGATGAGAGTACTTGTTTTCACTTCCTCATTTGGATAATAAAACATAGATCTCTGAAGATGTGTGGTTTTGTTTATGCTTTATTTTGATTTATAATAATACTCTCTTGGCAAGACCAAGGGATGTTTGTAAGTGGAAATGAAAGTAGTTTTTCTTTGACTTTCATCTCTTTTTTACATGCCTGAACAAAGGTCTATGAAAGTGTCACACATATAAAAAAATTAGCCAAAACCAGTCCCTTGCTCATGGCATCTGGCCCCATCACTTTATGGGAAATAGATGGGGAAACAGTGGAAACAGTGTCAGACTTTATTTTTTGGGGACTCCAAAATCACTGCAGAAGGTGATCAGCCATGAAATTAAAAGACACTCCTTGAAAGGAAAGTTATGACCAACCTAGATAGCATATTCAAAAACAGAGACATTACTTTGCCAACAAAGGTCCGTCTAATCAAGGCTATGGTTTTTCCAGTGGTCATGTATGAATGTGAGAGTTGGACTGTGAAGAAAGCTGAGCATCGAAGAATTGATGCTTTTGAACTGTGGTGCTGGAGAAGACTCTTGAGAGTCCCTTGGACTGCAAGGAAATCCAACCAGTCCATTCTAAAGGTTATAGGTCCTGGGTGTTCTTTGGAAGGAATGATGCTAAAGCTGAAACTCCAGTACTTTGGCCACCTCATGCAAAGAGTTGACTCATTGAAAAAGACCCTGATGCTGGGCAGGAAGAGAAGGGGAAGACAGAGGATGAGATGGCTGGACGGCATCACTGACTCGATGGACATGAGTTTGGGTGAACTCCGGGTGTTGGTGATGAATAGGGAGGCCTGGTGTGCTGCAATTCATGGGGTCGCAGAGTCGGACACGACTGAGTGACTGAACTGAACTGAAGTCCCTTGCTTTAAAAAGCCTATCTCATAATTTTTATTCTGTATAGATTTTTGGTTCACTATATTTATATCACATATAAAACTTGAAGACAGTTTGCGTATAAAAGTGATTGCAAAGGAATGTAAAACATTTCTTTGGGCAATCTAGGGAAATATATTTTTTTAATCAATGTGTGTACACCTGGATATGGTATCTTTCGTAAAATACCTGAGAGAAATTGAATAGGTGCTAACTGATCTGTTCTTCCATTTCATAGCTAGGCCTGAGTTACTAGTTTAGTTTCAAATCATATACTCAAGAAAATATATTGAAAGAAATTATATGTATTTGAAGACATCTCAGCTATTAAAATTTGAGGTCCTTGTTAATGAAGAAGGTCATGGTTTTCAGATACTAATTAAATTCAAGTATATATTAATAGATACTCTGGGCTTCCCAGGTGATGCCAGTGGAAAAGAATCCACCTGCCAGTGCAGGAGACACAAGAGATGTGGGTTCAATCCCCGGGTCATGAAGATCCCCTGGAAAAGGAAATGGCAACCCACTCCAGTATTCCTGCCTGGGAAATCCCGTGGACAGAGGAGCCTGGAGGGCTACAGTCCATGGGGTTCACAAAGAGCGGACATGTACACATTATGTACACACACACACACACATATATATATATATACCCTAATTAAGGTTTGGGAATTCTGATTCATTGGAAAGAAATGCTGAGATTCACAGTGATGAAGTCATTTTTGCTTCATTCTCACTTTTCATTTTGTTTACTGTCCCATACCCCCTTCCTTTTTCAGCCAACCTTCTCAACCTCTTCAGTTTTCTATTTCAGAAATACCTTCTTGGGACTTCCCTGGTGGTCCAGTGGTTGGGACTTCGCCTTCTGATGCATAGGGTGTAGGTTCAATCCCTGGCCATGGGTTAAGATCCCACATGCCACACAGCCAAAAAAACAAAACATAAAATGGGAGCAATATTGTAAAAAATTCAATAAAGACTTTAAAAATGGTCTGCACCAAAAAAAATCTTAAAAAAAAAAAGAAATACCTTCTTGAACTCATTCAGAAATTATTTTCATTCTGCCACTACCTGAAAATTTAATTAATTACTTCCACTCTGCCCAATCTAATTGCCATTTCTCAGTCCCTCCTCTTTGACTTATTAGCAATATTTTGCAGTCAAATGCTCTACCACTGAGCTTATTAGCAATATTTTGAACCCCCTTTATCTTTGAAACATTATTGTCTTCAGAATCCATATTTTCCAGTTTTTTTATTTGTTTCCTTATCTGGTTGCTCCTTCTCATTCTCTTATAATAGTGCTATATCATCTCCCAATACTCTAATGCCTCAGCAGTTAGACCTTTCATCTATTTTCTTTTCCATCTTCATCTAAGCCTTTGCTGATATCATCCAATTGTATTATTTTGAATAGCATTTTATAGTATTGACATCTATGTCTATATGTCTACAGTTCTCTCCTGAACTTTAGATTCATAATCACCTAAGTACTCAGTGTTTTGGGTTTGATTATTATAAACATTTTAAACTCAAAATCCCTCAAGCTGAACCTTTCAATCACCAACCATCCCTCTGCATCACCACCACTCAAATTGTGTCTTCTGAGAAACTTGCCATTTCATTAATAGCAACCTTATCATTTCAGATACTCAAGCCAAAAGCTTTGGTAGCCCTTCAGGTCTCTTTCTTTCCACCTCTTTTCCAATTTCCAGAAACTAGTCTCCCGGTGTCTTCTGTGACCAATTTCAGGCTGTTTTCCCACATAGCAGTAAGATGAAGTGAAGTGAAGTCACGCAGTCGTGTCCGATTCTTTGCGACCCCATGGACTGTAGCCTAACAGGCTCCTCCAATCATGGGATTTTCCAGGCAAGAATACTGGAGTGGGTTGCCATTTCCTTCTCCAGGAGATCTTCCCTACCCAGGGATTGAACCCGGGTCTCCCACGTTGTAGGCAGACGCTTTACCATCTGAGCCACCAGGGAAGCAGTAAGATAATCCTGTTAAAACATAATTCATAAAACATAGAACCCTTGGAGACTTCCCTGGTGGTCCAGTGGTTAAGATTACGATTCCAATGCTGTGCAGCGTGACCTAAAATAAAATAAAATAAAAATAAAGGACCTTGCTTCCCCCAGAACATGAAAAAAAAAAAATTAACCCTTTAATAGGCCTCTACTTCACTATATATCAAAGATTTTCACCAGCACCAACACCGTCCTAATTTAACTATCTGCTAACAGATATTTGAATGAAATTCCTAGCCCTGCTGTTCTGGACTCACACCAGGTGTGCTCCTGAGCCACTCTTGCTCTGCCCGGAATTCTGCCCTGCCTGTCTGCGTGGCTTGACACTTACTTCTCCAGATCTTTTCTAAAATGCCGTTTGACTTAGTGAAGCTTTGCTTTGCTGATTTGTTAAAATGGCAATTTGTTCCTTTCCTTATTTTTCTTCCTTACATTTATCACCATATAATATGTGACTTATTTTACTTATGTGTTGTGTGTGTGTGTGTGTGTGTGCGTGTGCACTTAGTCATGTCCAACTCTGTGACCCCTTGGACTGTTGCCCACCAGGCTCCTCTGTTCAGGGATTTCCCAGGCAAGAAGACTGGAGTGGGTCACCATTTTCTTCTCTAGAGAATCTTCCACTCCCAGGGACTGCAACCATTCTTATGTGGTTTCTTGTGTCTCTTATGTCTCCTGCATTGACAGGTGGATTCCTTACCACTAGTGAGACCTGGGATACACATTATATATTTTGTTATTTCCTGATTCACTCCACTAAATTGTAAATTCATAAATGACACCTAATTCTGTAAAATTGTGATTTTGGACATTTCAAAAACACCTTTTTTGTTATTCTGATACCTTTTTTTAATATCAATAACTCATAGCTGTTTATTTTTATTTTTTTTACTGTACAATATTGTATTGGTTTTGCCATACATCATCATGCCTTGATTTCAATAACAAAGAAGACAGACTTTACTTCATTACTTGCTACTGTTCAGTTTTTCTATTTACTTTCATACTTCTTGAAATTAAGAAAAATTGATGTCTTAATGTGGAAAATGAATATATTATAAATGTGAAACTAATATGATTCATGACTTTCTATTAAAAATGCAGAAAATATATTTTGAACATGAAAATTCTTTTCTCTGGCAAGTACTTTGGGCACATATTCTACACTTTCCAGAAAATTACATTATCATCCTTTCTGAATTAGAACTGTTACAACACTCTTTCTTCTAACTACAAAGTCAGTCCTCAGACAGTGTTAAGCAAAACAGAGTAACTTATAAGTTGGGGGGAACACATGTATACCTGTGGCGGATTCACGTTGATATATGGCAAAACCAATACAATATTGTAAAGTTAAAAAATTAAATTAAATTAAAAAAATAAGTTAGCTTAGATATATTTTAGAAGAAACTTTCTGGACTCAAATTACTTGTCCTAAATCAAGCAGTTTCCTGCTCTTAGACTGTTTTAATTAATGATTTGAGATGCAAGACGATTATGACACAGTGGAAGCGAAGAGCATATAATGGCAAAATCCTTTTCTAAAAGCACTGTGGGGATAATGTAGGTTAAATGGCCTGCTGGTCTTACTGTTCCTTCTGTCCAGTATGACACTGACATTTCACACTCCTCCTTATTTGTGAAAGGTTAGTTAGTTTGATTCTGCATTGTATAGCACATACTCTAATTTGGAAAGTTGTACCCAAATTTTGCTTCCATGCAGTGATAAATGAAGCTAAATATATTATAATGCAGTTGCTTGAATTACTAAGGAATAAGAAAAACATAGGAAATCACAGAAATAAAGCTATCAGGTACAAATATTAAATAATTTTTAGTGCTTTGCTTACTCAATGAAAAATAATATATTTTCAAATGAAATGCAAAAGCAGGAAAAGAACATTGATACAGAGATAAGGATAAAAGCTACTGAATATAAAGGTATAAAATTTAAGTGAAAATAAACCAAGATCTTTTCTCCTACCATTAAAGATCCAGATATTTCAGGAAATTAGACGTAAATGAATAGGGAATGTGATCTTTCCATTACTGTAATCTTTTATGCACTTAAATATTCCTATGGGCACAGAGTACATTATTTTTGAATATTATAAGAATGAAATCAATTATAAGGAAGAAATATCACTAGTGTTTAGGGACCTAAATGAATGTTGCTTTCTTGACATTTTTTTCCAATATAGAAGCTTAAAGGATGACATTAATATTTATTTCCCTCTATTCTTGGGTCTAATTAAACATGGTTAACTGTGCAAGGTAAGAGAAACCCCAGTAATAGGGTAGGCACTGAGAGAGGGCATCAGAGGGCAGACAGACTGAAACCACAATTACAGAAAACAAGCCAATCCAATCACATGGACCACAGCCTTGTCTAATTCAATGAAACTAAGCCATGCCATGTGGGGCCACCCAAGACGGACAGGTCATGGTGGAGAGGTCTGACAGAATGTGGTCCACTGGAGAAGGGAATGGCAAATCACTTCAGTATTCTTGTCTTGAGAATGCCATGAACAGTGTGAAAAGGCAAAAAAACAGGACACTGAAAGTTGAACTCTCCAGGTCGGTAGGTGCCCAATATGCTACTGGAGATCAGTGGAGAAATAACTCCAGAAAAAATGAAAGGATGGAGCCAAAGCAAAAACAACACCCATTTGTGGATGTGACTGCTGATAGAAGCAAGGTCCAATGCTGTAAACAGCAATATTGCATAGGAACCTGGAATGTCAGGTCCATGAATCAAGGCAAATTGGAAGTGGTCAAACAGGAGATGGCAAGAGTTAACGTGGACATTCTATAATTCAGCAAACTAAAATGGACTGGAATGGGTGAATTTAACTCAGATGACCATTATATCTACTACTGTGGGCAGGAATCCCTTAGAATAAGTGGAGTAGCCATCATAGTAAACAAAAGAGTCCAAAATGAGGTACTTTGATGCAATCTCAAAAACGACAAAATGATCTCTGTTCATTTCCAAGGCAAACCATTCAATATCACGGTAATCCAAGTCTATGCCCCGACCAGTAATGTTGAAGAAGGTGAAGTTGAATAGTTCTATGAAGACTTACAACACCTTTTAGAACTAACACCCCCAAAAATTGTCCTTTTCATTATAAGGGACTGTAATGCAAAAGTAGGAAGTCAAGAAACACCTGGAGTAACAGGTAAATTTGGCCTTGGTGTACAAAATGAAGCAGGACAAAGGCTAATAGAGTTTTGCCCAGAGAACACACTCGTCATAGCAAATACCCTCATCCAACAACACAAGAGAAGACTCTATACATGGACATCACCAGATGGCCAACACTGAAATCAGATTGATTATATTCATTGCAGCCAAAGATGAAGAAGCTCTATACAGTCATCAAAAGCAAGACCGGGAGATGACTGTGGCTCCGATCATGAACTCCTTATTGCCAAATTCAGACTTAAATTGAAGACAGTACAGAAAAACACTAGACCATTCAACTGTGACCTAAATCAAATCCCTTATGATTATAGAGTGGAAGTGAGAAATAGATTTAAGGGACTAGATCTGATATACAGAGTACCTGATGAACTATGGATGGAGGTTTGTGACATTGTAATGGAGACAGGGAGCAAGACCACCCCCAAGAAAAAGAAATGCAAAGAACAAAAATGTCTGTCTGGGAAGGCCTTACAAATAGCTGTGAAAAGAAGAGAAAAGCAGAAGAGAAAAGGAAAGAAATACCATGTGAATGCAGAGTTCCAAAGAATAGCAAGGAGAGATAAGAAAGCCTTCCTAAGTGATCAGTGCAAAGAAATAGAGGAAGACAATAGAATGGGAAAGACTAGAGATCTCTTCAAGAAAATTAGAGATACCAAGGGAACATTTCCTGCAAAGATGGGCTCAATAAAGGACAGAAATGGTATGGACCTAACAGAAGCAAGAAGATACAAAGAAGAGGTGGGAAGAATACACAGAAGAACTGTACAAAAATGATCTTCATGACCCAGAAAATCATGATGGTGTGATCACTCACCTGTAGCCAGGCATTCTGAAATGTGCAGTCAAGTGGGCCTTAGGAAGCACCACTATGAACAAAGCTAGTGGAGGTGATGGAATTCCAGTTGAGCTATTTCAATTCCTGGAAGATGATGCTGTGAAAGTGTTGCACTCAATATGCCAGCAAATTTGGAAAACTCAGCTGTGACCACGCGACTGTAAAAGGTCAGTTTTCATTCCTATCCCAAAGAAAGGCAATGCCAAAGAATGCTCAAACTACCACACAATTGTACTCATCTCACACACTAGCAAAGTAATGCTCCAAATTCTCCAAGCCAGGCTTCAACAGTACATGAGCCGTGAACTTCCAGATGTTCAAGCTGGATTTAGAAAAGGCAGAGGAACCAGAGATCAAATTGCTAACATTCTCTGGATCATCAAAAAAGCAAGGGAGTTCCAGAAAAAATGTCTATTTCTGCTTTATTGACTATGCCAAAGCCTTTGACTGTGTGGATCACAATCAATTGTGGAAAATTCTGAAAGAGATGGGAATACCAGACCACCTGACCTGACTCTTGAGAAATCTGTATGCAGGTCAAGAAGCATCAATGAGAACTGGACATGGAACAACAGACTGGTTCCAAATAGGAAAAGGAGTACGTGAAGGCTGCATATTGTCACTCTGCTTACTTAACTTATATTCAGAGAACATCTTGCAAAACACTGGGCTGGATTAAGCACAAGCTAGAATCAAGATTGCCAGGAGAAATTTCAATAACTTCAGATATGCAGATGACACAACCCTTATGGCAGAAAGTGAAGAACTAAAGAGCCTCTTGATGAAAGTGAAAGAGGAGAGTGAAAAAGTTGGCTTAAAGCTCAACACTTAGAAAACTAAGATCATGGCATCTAGTCCCATCACTTCATGAGAAATAGATGGGGAAACAATGTCAGACTTTATTTTGGGGGGCTCCAAAATCACTGCAGATGGTGACTGCAGCCATGAAATTAAAAGACACTTACTCCTTGAAAGCAAAGTTATGACCAACCTAGATAACATATTAAAAAGCAGAGACATTACTTTGTCAACAAAGGTCCATTTAGTGAAGGCTATGGTTTTTCCAGTAGTCATGTATGGATGTGAGAGTTGGACTATAAAGAAAGCTGAGCACCGAAGAATTGATGCTTTTGAACTGTGGCATTGGAAAAGATCTTGAGAGTCCCCTGAACAGCATGGAGGTCCAACCTACCATCCTAAAGTAAATCAGTCCTTAATATTCATTGGGAGGACTGATGTTGAAGCTGAAACTCCAATAGTGTGGCCACCTGATGCAAAGAGCTGACTCATTTGAAAAGACCCTGATGTGGGAAAGGATTGAAGGTGGGAAGAGAAGGGGATGACAGAGGATGAAATGGTTGGATGGTATCCCCAACTCAATGGACATGAGTTTGGATAAACTCCGGGAGTTGATGATGGACAGGGAGGCATGGAGTGCTGCAGTCCAATGGGTCGCAAAGAGTTGGACATGACTGAGCGACTGAGCTGAATGGAACTGTACTAAAAACTTGCTGTTAATATCAATATAAATGTCAAAACCAATGGACAAGTTAAAGGCTTCAGTGATGGACACTTGCATATTTGGAAAATTTATATCTCATAATGATTGTACCATCAGTTAATATGAAAATAATGAATTATGTAGTAAATAGTGTTTTGAAAACTTGCTTTGGTACGGGAAATAAAATTGTATATAAGTGGATTTCTGCTGGACTGAAGAACAAAATAAACAAAGATAACTACAAAGGTAATAAAATAGGAGAATAATACTCTATCAGATCTAATCCCTTAAATCTATTTGTGACTTCCACTGTAATCATACAGGAATTGATTTACATCTACCTGAATGGGCCAAGCCAGGCTTCAGCAATATGTGAACCGTGAACTTCCTGATGTTCAAGCTGGTTTTAGAAAAGGCAGAGGAACCAGAGATCAAATTGCCAACATCCACTGGATCATCAAAAAAGCAAGAGAGTTCCAGAATAATATCTATTTCTGCTTTATTGACTATGCCAAAGCCTTTGACTGTGTGGATCACAATCAATTGTGGAAAATTCTGAAAGAGATGGGAATACCAGACTACCTGAACTGCCTCTTGAGAAATATGTATGCAGGTCAGGAAGCAACAGTTAGAACTGTTAGAGGAAACAGTTAGAACTGCACTGAGGAAACAAACAGATCATTCTGTCATTTTTGAGATTGCATCCAAGTATTGTATTTTGGACTCTTTTGCTGACTATTATGGCTACTCCATTTCTTCTAAGGGATTCTTCGTAGTAGACATAATGATCATCTGAGTTAAATTCACCCAACCCACTCCATTTTAGTTTGCTGATTTCAAAAATGTCAATGCTCACTCTAGCCATCCCCTGTTTGACCACTTCCAATTTGCCTTCATTCATGGACCTAACATTCCAGGTTCTTATACATTATTGCTTTTTACAGCATTGGACTTAACTGCCATCCCAGTCATATCCACGACTGGGTGTTGTTTTGCTTTGGTTCCATCTCTTCATTCTTTCTGGAGTTATTTCTCCACTGATCTCCAGTAGCATATTGGGCACCTACCGACCTGGGGAGTTCAACTTTCAGTGTCCTATCTTTGTGCCTTTTGATACTCAAGGGGATCTCAAGGCAAGAATACCAAAGTGGTTTGCCATTCCCTTTTCCAGTGGACCACATTTTGTCAGATGACCAACACCAAAATCTGATTATATTCTTTGCAGCCAAAGATGGAGAAGCTCTATACAGTCATCAAAAACAAGACTGGGAGATGAGTGTGGCTCAGATCATGAACTCCTTATTGCCAAATTCAGACCTAAATTGAAGAAAGTAGGGAAAACCACTGGACCATTCAGTTCAGTTCAGTTCAGTTGCTCAGTCGTGTCCGACTCTTTGCGACCCCATGAATCACAGCACGCCAGGCCTCCCTGTCCATCACCAACTCCCACAGTTCACTCAAACTCACATTCATCGAGTCAGTGATGCCATCCAGGCATCTCATCCTCTGTCGTCCCCTTCTCCTCCTGCCCCCAATCCCTCCCAGCATCATAGTCTTTTCCAATGAGTCAACTCTTCGCATGAGGTGGCCAAAGAACTGGAGTTTCAGCTTTAGCATCATTCCCTCCAAAGAAATCCCAGGGCTGATCTCCTTTAGAATGGACTGGTTGGATCTCCTTGCAGTCCAAGGGACTCTCAAGAGTCTTCTCTGACACCACAGTTCAAAAGCATCAATTCTTCAGCGCTCAGCTTTCTTCACAGTCCAACTCACACATCCATACATGACCATTGGAAAAATGATAGTCTTGACTAGATGGACATTTGTTGGCAAAGTAATGTCTCTGTTTTTCAATATGTTATCTAGGTTGTTCATAACTTTTCTTCCAAGGAGTAAGCGTCTTTTAATTTCATGGCTGCAGTCACCATCTGCAGTGATTTTGGAGCCCCAAAAAATGAACTCTGACACTGTTTCCACTGTTTCCCCATCTATTTGCCATGAAGTGATGGGACCAGATGCCATGATCTTAGTTTTCTGAATGTTGAGCTTTAAGCCAACTTTTTCACTCTCCTCTTTCACTTTCATCAAGAGGCTTTTTAGTTCCTCTTCACTTTCTACCATAAGGGTTGTGTCATCTGCATATCTGAGGTGATTGATATTTCTCCCAGCAATCTTGACTCCAGTTTGTGCTTCTTCCAGCCCAGCATTTCTCATGATGTACTCTGCATAGAAGTTAAATAAGCAGGGTGACAATATACAGCCTTGACATACTCCTTTGCCTATTTGGAACCAGTCTGTTGTTCCATGTCGAGTTTGTTTCCTAGGCAAACCATTTACGGGAATCCAAGTCTATACCTCAACCAGTAATGCTGAAGAAACTGAAATTGAACGGTTCAATGAAGACCTACAAGATCTTCTAGAACTAACACCCAAAATGATGTCCTTTTCATTATAGGGAACTGGAATGCAAAGGTTAGAAGTCAATAAATACCTGGAGTAACAGGCAAATTTGTAGTAGAGAATGAATCAGGGCAAAGGCTAATAGTGTTTCACAAAAAGAATGCACTGGTCATAGCAAACACCCTCTTCCAACAACACAAGAGAAGTTTTTGCTGCAGTGGTTCTATGACTTATTTTACTACCTGACAGGGCAAGTTCTCCCCAATACCCTCTACTTTGCACTTCTCTCTCAGAGTTGACTTAACTTTCTGAGGACTTTATTCTCCTACATTTGTCTTAGAATATGCTAGAATAATCAAAATAGCTTGAAAATCATCACAAAATTATATATCCACAGATTTTGATTGTAATCGCAATATATTAAACTAAAACTTCTGGAAAATTGACATTTCAAAGTGTCAAATCATCTTACCTAGGACTAGAAAGTATCTTAATCTATGTCTTAATAAAACGTAATCACTTCTTTCAATGGAAAGTCTTATATTCTTTCCAGGGTAATATTTACAAACTATTGACATACTTTAGTTTCTGGGTTCCAGGTATTTATATCTTACTTTTCCATTGTAATTTCCATTTTCAATTTATTATTGTCAATATAAGCAAATACTATTAATTTTTCATCTACTTATTAGAATCACTACTGAATATATTATATATTTGAAAATTCACAGCTTTAACCCCTTAAAAAACCCAGTGTTTTATTAACTAGTGGTAGTGAAGGAGCTGAAACTCTCCAGTTATGTTTACCAGATTTTGCAAGTAAAAATAGAATTAATTTGTAATCTCAAATAAAAAACAAATAATGTTTTAGAATAAGTATATCCCATTCCAAAAAAAATGGGACATAATAAAGTTATTCATTGTTTATTTAAAATTCAGATTTAACTGAAAGTCCTGTGTGATAATTTGTAACCTGTCCCCAAGTGATTCTCTTTCACAAGCAATACTGTAAATGACACACAGCTAATTATTTTGCCTGCAAGTAATAATGGTTTTATCACTTACCTTCAAATCATTACACATCATTCAGTGTATCACATAATTAATAATTCCCTTATGAGTCATTAAGTCAATGGAAATGTGTAAGATGCTTATTGGAAATGTATTGGTCTGTTCCATTAATTCTGGCTCAGTTAGGTGTCCATTTTCAGCTTGATCATATTCTTTTGGTGTAGCTCCTTTCTCCTGTGAACCTCATCTGAGACATCAACTACACTGTTCATGATGTCAAACCTCCATCTAAGTATCTCCTGTAAATATTTGGGACCATATTTTGGGTATGTTCATTGTTATCCCACCTTAAAAACTTCAGAATAGTGCTCATACTGTATGTAAATTGTGAATGAACAGTAATTAGTCCATATTCACTAATTTGCCTTATTTGTATTTGTTTTCAATTTCAGAAAAATTTACAGCCACATGTAAAACCTAGAGGAGATTTCAGCAGAGAGAGAAGCAAATTGCATTATAGAATAAAAATTAGTTTTTTCATTAAATTGAAATGTGCTGAAATACCATTCAACTAATTGATGGAAGTAGGCAACCCTAGTTAAAGATTGCATCACATTCCCAAAAGTGCGATTAGGATTGCAGTGTATTATGCAGTAAAATGGAGTGTGTATCTCTACCTTCGACAGGTTTCAAGCAGTACCAAGCTGGGGGTGGGACTGGCGACCTGAGAGCAATAGTATAAAGGCTTTCTAATAAAATATTGTTCCATAGAATATTCACAAACTATCACTGAGTGTAGGTATTATAAAAACTATTGATATTATTAGAGAACTCAATATCTCTTTTATAAAAGAGAAAGAGAGAGAGAGAACACTTTTATCTGCCTGAAAGCATGAGTTGATTTTCAAAATCAAATTGTTTGAATTTCAAAAACTCTATTTTGAAAACTGAACACAAATAAGAATGAGATAAAAATGAAATAGGAGAAACTGCAAGCTATTGTTAATACTATTTATTATTTATTGAAAATATTTATTTTAAGTATACTTAAATTATACCCCTGAGATCACTACTCAGGGATATAATTATACATTTGAATAAACTGATATGTTTATAAAAGCAAACATTTCAAAATACAGTATTTCCTAAAATGTTATGTGTAGAGAGCAAAAAAATAAAAATTAAGCCAAAAAATGAACATTGCCAGTATTATAAAATTACATACCTGCCAGCTGTTTCCATTCTGACATAGGTCTTATTTTGCCATCTCTTCTATACCAGTGAGGTTTACTCTGACAAGACATTTATCTGAACAATAGTACTTTCTGTGTAAAATCAAATCTAACTCAATGTAACTTTTACAAAAGCTAAATAGCCAGGTACATGTCTGGATATTATAGACTGGCTGACTTCTGAATGTGAACCTTGTCTTTATATCTAATTAGCTAAGCAACCTAGAGTTAAGTGACTATTTACCCCAGATCTTTAGTGTTCTTATATGTAAAGTGCAAATAACTCTTGGTTGTTTTTGTTCAGTGTCTAAGTTGTGTCCCACTCTTTGCAACTCCATGGATTGTAGCATGCCAGGTTCTTCTGTCCTTCACTATCTCCCAGAGTTTGCTCAAATTCATGTCCACTGAATCAGTGATGCTGTCCTAACTATCTCATTCTCTGCCACCCCCTCTCCTTTTGCCTTCAGTCTATTCCAGCATCAGGGTCTTTTCATTTAGGTGGTTCTTTGCATCAGGTGGCCAAAGTATTGGAGCTTCATCTTCGGCATCAGTCCTTCTGGTGAATATTTAAGATTGATTTCCTTTAGGATTGACTGGTTTGATCTTCTGTAGTCAAACAGACTCTCAAGCATCTTCTTCAGCACCACAATTCTAAAGCATCAATTCTTCGGTGTTCAACCTTCTTATGATCCAACTCTCACATCCATACATGACTACTGGAAAAATAATAGCTCTTACCTCCAGAATAACCCAAAGTTATGACTCCTATTGATCCCCCATCCATCCCGTTCCTATCCCTCATTTCCTTGATCTCTGAAGCCTTCCATCCCACCATTGTCCTTTATGACTTGATCCTAACAATTCATGTGTTTTGCTATGACACAAACCTCCAGGGTGTTTTGCTTTTCTATTCTTATGCTATTATCTCTTAAGATACAGTTTTCTAAGTTTTTGCTCTTTATCTTTTCTAAGAGCAGAGGAGTGTATACAAGTATAGAGGCAACGTATTCTAGTAGCTGGTATAGAAACCCTACTGTATAAGGTTTATCACACATCATTTTTCTTTATCCCCTTTTTTCTTTGCCTCATTAACAACATCACCATGATCTTAACTCATGTATAATCACACTATTTTTTCCATACTCAGATGAGCTGTCCAAAAGTTGCACAACCATTTGAGCACAGTAATGTATCATCTTGGATCCTGCCTGTCCTTGATCCTTCCTGTGTTGAGTTCTTCAGAGAAGCCAGTCAATTTTCGTTAATGCACTATTGCAAACCTTGAATGAAGGCCAGTATATACAACTGTACCTCAAACAAAGAACATAATCCAGCTTGAGTTTGTCAGTACAATAGTATTGTTATAATCTTTTTTTATATATACAGACCTGATTCTGAATTTTATTTCTGCCACAGATCTGCTGTGACTTTAGATAAGTTACCCAATTCTATGAGGCTCGATGATTCACCTTAAAATTGAAATTAAAATGACACCTAGTTCATTGTTTATGAAATTTAGAATTTGAAAACTTTATATGTGTTGTCTGTGACCCAGTTAAATCCTAATTTCACAATTTCTTGACCTCTTAATTTCCATTACAGATAAAATCTCTATATTTTTATCTGTAAAGCATTCCTATGACCAAGCTCTGAAATTTTTCACTACCTAAATATTTAACTTTGAAATTGAGTTTTTGTCTCTCAGTATTTCTTTGGATACCATACCTGACCCTTTCAGATTTTAAAATCCTTGCTTCTGGTTCTCTTTGATTTATTTCATCAAGACCATCAATTCCATCATCATTCCTGTCCTTTACAAAATATACACCTTCTTATGATAGATTCACTCAAACCTGAATATTCCAAAGATCTAATTTCTAAGCTCAAGCTCTTTCTCTGGCACACAAAAGAATACAAAGAAAATGAGCTACCCTTATTAAACTGTGCCAATACAGATGCTGTCTCCCAACAATACTTCAAAGCTTCATGCTAGTCCTACTTCAAAACTATTATTTGTCCCTATGTTAATTCTCTTTCCAATATCCAGAATCCATGCCTTCTCATCTCTGGTCTTTCTTCAGAGATATCCTTCTGTCATTTTTCCTACACTCTTAGTAGGAGACCTTGCCTCCAACTTCCCCAGGAATTAAAAATAAGTCAATTCTGTCACTTGGAAATCCTCTCCAATTATTCTTCTTATCCTACCAGTTGGGCTTCCCAGTTGGTGCTAGTGGCAAAAACCTGCCTGCCAATGCAAGAGATTTAAGAGACATGGGTTTGATCCCTAGGTTGGGAAGATCCTCTGGAGAAGGGCATGGCATCCCACTTCAGTATTTTTACCTGGAAAATCCTATAGACAGAGGAGCCTGGCAATCTACAGTCCATAGGCTTGGAAAGAGTCGGACATGACTGAAGTGACTAGCCCTGGTAGGTAGCATGCATCCTACCGGTTACCTTGCGCTCTCTGTGCTTAGTGGATAAATGTGCCCTTGTCTCGTTTAAGGTTATTGCTTTCTGATGCTTTGGATTTCATACTCACTTTGTCCTTCAGAGATCTTGAACCATCAATCATCCCCTTCTCTTCTGATCTTCTAATCCTTACTTAGTCTTTACTCCATAATATAAAGCATTTTCAATAACTTTTTTTTTTTTTAAAGAAAAGTGTAAACATTTTTCAGAGTCCCCACAATCCTATCCTCTCCTTTATACCAAACTTTCTGAGAAAATGCCAAATGTGGGTTCCATTTAAGGTCTGACTTTCCATTCACTCCTCTAAATCCAATCCTTGGCAACATTCTCACTATCGCACCATAACTGTTCTTGTCAGCTTTAAAATACTGCTGCGTGGTGCCAAACATAATGCAAACTTTTTTCCTTTTCTTGACCACTATGTACATTTGGTGCTAATGGCCATAAAATCCAATTTAGGATTCCTTTTTTGTTTGGTGTCTGTTGTATCTGGGTTTCTTTCTCCCCACCCCACCCCCCATCTTTTTTTCCCTGAGACTTTTCAGCCACCATTTTGGACTGTTCTTCCCTTGTCCTGAAATACAACATGACTTAACTACATTCTTCACCTTCTGTTCTTTTCACTTTAAATATTTTCTTTTGGTGAGGTCATTCAGCCTATGGGTTTTATAAGGAAAATTTTGTTTAACAATTACTTAGTAAGGAACTATAATATGCCAAGCACTCTCTTTGCAACAGGAACCTAATGGTGAACAAAGTTGAATATCATCTCTTCATAGAGCTTAGATTCCAGTGAAGGAAACAAATAACACATATAAAATGCTTTTATCTGCTATTGAAAAAAAAGAAAGCAAGGTGAAAGTGATGGTGGCTGCCAGGGGCAGGAAGCAGGGGCTAGTATTTGACAGAGGTTTGTAGGGAGAAAGTTTAAATCACATTTATATCCCCGTGGTCTAGTTGTGGTCTCTGGCTCCCATATTACATCCTGTGCCCTAGGCTGTCTTTGTTGCTAACTCAGCCTGACATCTGACATGCCAAATGTCAATGCAGAGGAAACTTTGGTGATCAATGAAACCACATACTATTAAAAAGTAGGGTAGCAATATGATAAGTTAAATTTGTAAGATCAATGTCAACTCATAACCAGAAAGGAAATCTTTTTCAAGTTCTTTCCCTCAGAATTGCCTCAGCAGCAGCACCAGGGGCAAAACATTTACCCACCACCAAGTCATCATCCTATCTTCAGTCCTCTGCTAATATTCCCCAGCAAAGGAAGCCAAGCCTCCTTTGATGGTACCCAGATCCATGCCTTGGGATGAATAAAATGAGGAAGAGTTGAGAGTATCCTGCTGTCAAAAATGCTAAGGAATGAGTGAAAGAATAATAAGTCAATGTAGAGGGCTTCTACTAGCCAAATTTGCATATTTAAGCATTTAGAAATAATATTACTTGTTATTTGACTTTTGGCTATTATTAATTCACTTGAAACAAATTAAATCTGAGAAAGCTGATAAGTATATCCAAAAGAATTATTAAAGGACAATAAAGGGTAAGCTGTATTAAAATAAAGAAAGAGTTATAGAGATGATATTTATTTCTCATTTTAAAATATGGAATCTAATATAAATATATTTATTGTAGTTTATTAAAACTTTGTTTATACAGCATAGATATACACTTGTTTTGATCTGTATAACAAAAACTATAACTCCTAATTATACCTTGCCTGTTTCAAAGTCTTAACCAAATGTTAGGAAACTAAATACTGGCACCTCAGAATTTCTTTCACATACATTCATTTATTCAACAAATATTTATCAGATGAGATTATTTGACAGACACTCTAAGGCATTGGAGATGTAATTCTATACGAAACAATACAAACTCCATGACCTTATGCAGTTTTCATTCCAGGGCAAGAGAAATCAAATTGACAGATTCAAAAGTGAAATATATATTAGGTGATGTTATGAAATATTTAATAAAATTTACATTCTTAGATCTGCTTATGCAGTCACAATGCTCTGTAAGGACATTCTGTCCGACATTTTTTAGAGGGTATTCAGTTGAGCGGTGGCCATATATACTCTTCAAAGAAAACACAATCAAATAAATCCAGGAGCTACTACTTCATCAAGATTTGCTATTAAACTGGAAAACCCTTGATATATGTATATTTCACTAGTAATATTCAAACTATCCTACTTTAATGTTTGCATGGTCCTTAAGAACTTACAGCATCAAAGTTATCAAACTTTTATGCATATGTATATTCACATAGTCAACATTTTATGAAGTATTGATACCAGTATACCAGCCACCAAATCAAACAAAATTCATGGAAATCGCATATGTAATGTGAATAAACTAATCTAGAAATAGATGAAGGTGCAAAGAGATTTAAAAAAAAAAATGGAGCAGAAATCATCATGGCTTCACAGTCAGTGTTGCCGGTAGGCAATACATTTGAAGCCAACCAACATTGCTCATTGTCACCAGGAATTCCTTTGACTCATGGGAATTCTTTTTAGTCATTGCTGAGTATGTGTAACATGGGTCCCTCTCCTTGGAATACTCTGTAAATGAAAAAAACAAAAAACACAAAAATCTACCACAGTGAAGTTAAATGACTTCCTAAATCATTAAGCACAAGTGAGACAGAGAACTGAAAATACACCCGAGATATCCATGGCCATAATTGCATCACTAAACTGCACTCTCCTTTTGACAAAAGCCTTAGAATGATTAATAAGCTTATGGGTTATAGTGCACAGAAGAAACTTCCTTGTAGACAAACAATAAGGAGATGTGTTCTCATTTTCTTTTAATATCTTAGCAAACCACAGACAAACATATTAAAATCACATTATGCTGGATGATAAAGCACTTTCATAAAGAGATTTGTTGCTGACTTTTACTTCAATGGGTTTTAACAGAACAATCTTTTAAAGTTCTTGGCTTAAATGCTGATGTTACTGATAACATTTGATTTGACTCATATGGTTAGCCTATTCACAAGGATTATGTAGACTCTTTTCTTAGAAAATTTGAAAAATTATAAAATAATGAGATGTTATTGCTTGATTTCCATCTACAGGAATCAAGTGATTAATATATTAGTTTTAATGTGTCCCAGTAAAATATACTTTTTGCACATGACCCACAGTAAAAAATAACTTTTATATTGTTGTTTTTCCCTTCAACACATAATTTGGAGCTATACTATTAAAAGCAATGTATTTTGCTGTTTTATTCAATAATATTTCCTTTTTTAACATTAGGCAAAGCATACATTTTAGGACCAAGTTCAGTTTGGTCTATTTTATAGAATATCATTACAATGATTTCACATTATGTGGAAGATGCATGCATGGAATCTTTCTTCTGCTATAACTATCATACTGTGGATAAGAGGGTTTTGTAAGAAAGATGTTTGCTAACTGCTTTTCAAATTCCTCAGCAAAAAACACACAAAACTATGTATCATCTTCTCCTGCACGATTAGAATGCAGAAAGTTTTTCTCTGCATCGCTTCTTCCCACCAGCTCAAAAACTAACCATGATTTTACTTTTGCCTCAATCATTTTAAAAAGAGGTCTCACCAGGGACACAAACTACGTCATACCAAGCTTTCAACTAACATATTTTCAGTCCTCATCTTATTTATCCTCTCATCAATATGTGACAGTGTTAACTATCCCTTCTAAATCCCTCTTTTCTTTAATCTGTTCTTACACCATTGCTCAGCCTTAAACCTTTTTCATTCTCCATATTTTCTAGTCTCAACCTTGAGCACAACTTAGGTTATCATTTATATGAAAATATGAAAAGTATTTATAAATCCATGTCTCCAGCTCAGACATTTCTTTGGCATTTCAAGCCAGTATAGTCAACTTCATAGTTGACCTCTCTCCTACCTATTTTGGTGGCTCAGATGGTTAAGACTCTGCCTGCAAGCGGGAGACAAAGGTTTGATCCCTTAGTCAGGAAGATCCCCTGGAGAAGTGAATGGCAACCCACTCCACTATTCTTGCCTGGAGAATTCCATGGACAGAGGAGAGTGGTGGGCTACAGTCCATGGGATCACAAAGAGTCAGACACGACTAAGTGACACACACTACTTATTGACACCCTTATTTAATATTGAAAACCATTTGATGTATCAATAAAGACTCTTCAAATTCAACCTATCCATAATCAAATGTTATCAAAGAGCTCAATCCAGTGGTTTGTTCTTTTTGAATACCGCCTGTTTCAGTGTCTGTCACCAATGTACACACATTATGAAAGTGCTTTATCATCCAGCAAATGTGATTTTAATGTGTCGGCTGTATACATTAGATATTTATAAATATAAATATACATCTATATCTCCCTTATTCCTCATCCAGCCTTATTAATTTTATCATTTAAATATCCCTTACTTCTCTCAATTTCTACCCACCATGTCACTACATATAGAAACCATTGTCTCTTACCTTGTCTGTGTTAGGTTTCTGCAAATTTCTTTCTGGATCTACTATTACCCTCATCTTAATCATTCTTCACCTTGCAGCCAGAGTATATTATTCTTAAAAAAAACACGTATCTGATAATGTGAATTTCCTGGGGAGGGGGGGAACCTTCATTATGTCCTACTGCTTTTAAGACAAAGTCCTAAGTTCTCAAAGAGGCATAGAAATCTAACACAGCCCAACCTCTCTATAGCCCTTCAGTTCCATGTACTCGCCGTTACCCAAGCCCTTGTCCTTTGTTCTTCCTTGCTCTTTATATTGAAGCTCTGTGGGAATATTTTGCAATTCATCAAAGATACTTTGTTTCCTTTCATCCCTTCACTGTTGTCATTTTAAATACCGATAGTGAATTTTAATATTAACTTTGCTTTCCTGATTTTTACTAAAACAGATTTTGCCCCCAATCACTACATCCAGTCCTTTTCCATAGCCTTTGCTTCTTTCAACATTTCTCATAGAGAATATTTTAATTGTCTGCCTATCCCTATAAAGCTGTAAGCTCTAAGAGGGCCTATACGCTTCATCTCTCAATTGTGTCTTATTCTTTGTGACCCCATGGACTGCAGCCCACCAGGCTCCTCTGTCCATGGGGATTCTTCAACAAGAATACTGAAATGGGTTGCCATGCCTTGCTCCAGGGGATCTTCCCAACCCAGGGATTGAACCCAGCTCTCCCACTTTGCAGGCGGATTCTTAACTGACTCAGCCATCAAGGAATCTGTGTCTATTTTCCTTAGCACTGGGTCTCCACTATTTATAAGAAGCATTTACCATATGTTATTGTTTAATATATGCTAAGTCACTTTAGTCATGTCTGACTCTGTGCGACCCCATAGACGGTAGCCCTCCAGGCTCCCGTCCCTGGGATTCTCCAGGCAAGAACACTGGAGTGGGTTGCCATTGCCTTCTCCAATGCATGAAAGTGAAAAGTGAAAGTGAAGTCGCTCAGTCGTGTCTGACTCTTCGCGATCCCATGAACTGCAGCGCACCAGGCTCCTCCATCCATGGGATTTTCCAGGCAAGAGTACTGGAGTGGGTTGCCATTGCCTTCTCCAGTTTAATATATAAACTCTATTAATAATAAGTTAAGAAATAGATTTCAATTGTTACAAGAAGTGTATTATATGTTGAAAGAATATTTTAACAATAATTGGTAAACATAAATGATGTTAATAAAGATGTTCATGGACTTCGTTTCTTTAGGAAATTTTCAACAATTAGCTTAGAATCTATATATATTGTGGGACATAATCTCTTTTAGGAATTTTCCAGTTATAAATACTGAAAAAGACTGCAATTACAGAATTTAGCTAAAATTACATGATCACACTTTACAACTATAGCTAGAGTCTAAAATTAAAATAATTTAAGCTCAAAAAATTTTATGAATTAATCAAAATAACTAGAACCCATTCAAAAATTTTAGTAACTACTAAATAGTTCCAAAATAACTAATTCTCATACAGTTCAATTTTGTGCCACAGATTTACTTGGCAGTATATCCAATAAAATGGTAATAGGATGCATATAACGTGCAAACTTGGATCCATAACTTATCTCTATAACTACTACCCATGCACGAAATGCACACAAAGTGACAAAGTGGTTATTGCTATATCTGTTTTTCCTGAAAATTTATAGTGAATACCATGTATTTTTAAAATATATATAATACACTGTACATTTACAAAACATTTCTAGGTGCACAACATAACATCTTACCATGCCCAAGATTTTGACAAGGAAATTAGAATATTATGACTGTTGCCTAATTATATATGATGCCAAGATATAAGATTTTGAATACTAAATATCTTAATCATGAAGAAGATTATATGGTTATTTAAGACAGTTTGTTTATCAATTCAAACTGAAACAACTGTCCAAACAATTGTAACACGCTTCAAAACTTAAGTAATTCGAGGTATGTACCAACTGACTTAAAATAAATGAAACTTGAGTGTCCCAAAGCCTCACCAGCTAGTGAAATAAAATGAAGTTGCATTTTAGTGACAATTACCTAACAAATATTTTACTATTACAGTTACCTTTTGCATATTTAATACAAGCCACTTGATCTCTCTTCTTCTCTTCTAATAATGTACCTTCATGTCTATTCCTAAAGATCTCAAAAGGAGGCCTTATACGAGATAAAAGAACAATCAATTGGTTATTTTAACCAAGAGACATCTACCATCTTATTCCTCTTCATCTTCAACTTTTACATAATAAATATTTCCTTCCTGTGAAAACCTTGAACTTACCTCATAGATGTCATTGGCTCAATAAAGGCATTGTCTTCTGCTAAGTGAGGCTGATTTCAATGCAGAGATAAAGAGATAGCATCATCTAACTCCATGCCATTGTTTGTCGTTTGGCACTTAAAGCAGTATTCTTGTCCCCAGAAAATAACTGGCCCTAACATCAGCTTTTTAATCATACCTTCTCCCTTCCTGTAGAGGCTCCAGATGAGTCATAGAGTCTGGATGAGTGCAGATGGCACCCTACCCCACCCACTCTACACTTTTTGTTTTCTTTTTTTAATTTTCTTCTTCGTATTTCACTAATACAATTGCACATACATAAGTTCATCAAAGGACTTTCATTAAAATAAAAGGTTCTGTGGATAGCAGATATCTCAAATAGATGCTGGGGTAGAGGATATCACTTAATGCAACTAAAGGATGAAAGCAAGACATAGGAATACACTGAATATTTTTAGTACATTATAGACTAGTGTCAAGGAACTAAGTGACATTATGAGTAAAGTGTTTTTTTTTTCATATTTTGTTCATTTTGTTTTAAACCACTATCCAGTTGACAGACATTAACGTGTACTGAATATGTTATTCTTAAAATATTCTATTAGACCAGTGGCATATAACAGGTAATGTGAAGTTGAGTGAAATGTGTTTTTTAGTTCATTTGTTTTTAACTGATGGAATGATAGAAACAGAAGAGAGTTGGCTTTTCCCATGACATTTTTATGGAGA
Organism: Bos grunniens; assembly: GCF_055505025.1. NCBI lineage: Eukaryota > Metazoa > Chordata > Mammalia > Artiodactyla > Bovidae > Bos > Bos grunniens. The sequence goes on along the minus strand of NC_141170.1, from coordinate 108,040,943 downwards.
AAAATCAACTCTAAATTGAAGAATATTTTATCATGAAATACATCAGAGTTCTAAACAACTATTTGATTGTCAATTCCATATGAACATGCTTTATGACTTTCAGAATTGTGTTCATCAGTTTCATATCCATTCCTATAGTGTGGAAATAAATGCTTCATATTAGCCAAAATTAATATAATGTTCTGGCATATTTATATTTAGACCACCTAGTGTACATTATTTTGTAAAAATGATGTAGTAAATTTGACCCTCCATATAGATCAAAATTTGATCAGCATTGGTTGAATCTATGGATGCAGAAGTCATGGGCAAAAAAGGTGAACTGTATCTCCTACTATTTTCAAGTTTAACATTCCCCAGTTTAAAATGTATATAATAACTTTTCCCAAATCACGGAAGTTTAGGCTCTCAGATGGGAAGGCAATCTCAAAAATCATCTCTATTATATACTTGTTCAACACGGGCTCTAGAGTCAGAATGGGTGGCCTAAGTCCTCCCACTTGCTAGCCCTGAGCCAAAAAGTATGATATTTTACCGTGGGTTGTGTCATGGTGAAATACAGAGAGTAATAGTATTTTTCTCTGTGAATGTGTTTTGAAGAGTGAATGAGTCCATTAATAAGAAATGCACGGAATAGACTCGGCAAACTGTTATTTATTTTTCTATTATCTCAGACCATTATGTAAATCAGAAAAATGAAGAAAACAAAAATTGTGTCATGAAATTATGATCGGTTTGTGATACTATTCATTCATTTTTATTGTTTTCATTTTTTCTTCTTTCTGCCCCTAAATATTCTTTGGATACCTAGTCAGTGTGGGATAGTACTAATACAGTTCTCTCTGCTAGCTCCTTTAGTGTTCTATTGCGAGCAAATCATTATGCCCTACTGCTGCTGCTGCTGCTGCTAAGTCGCTTCAGTCGTGTCCGACTCTGTGCGACCCCATAGACGCCAGTCCACCAGGCTCCTCTGTCCATGGGATTCTCCAGGCAAGAACACTGGAGTGGGTTGCCATTTCGTCCTCCAATGCATGAAAGTGAAAAGTCAAAGTGAAGTTGCTCAGTCGTGTCTGACTCTTAGCGACCCCATGGACTGCAGCCTACCAGGCTCCTCCATCCATGGGATTTTCCAAGCAAGAGTACTGGACTGGGGTGCCATTGCCTTCTCCACATTATGCCCTACTGTAGTATAAATGGTAATGTGCCAGAAAAAAATGTGTCTCCTGGTTCCTGCCTTGAAGACTCAGGGTCATGTTTTGTTATTTCAAAACTAAAAGACTAAAGCATCATGATCTATTGAACTTTTTTTAGAAGTATATTGCACTGCAAATTTTAGGACACTCTCATGTGGAAAATAAAGAAAAATATATGTAGGTGGCATGCCAGACTTCTCTGCTTAGTCTTACTGACTCTAATTTCTTTACCCACATACTACCCAATGTAATAGAATAACAGCTTCAACCTCTGAAGTTGCATCCATTCATATGTAAAAGTTTCCTCTGTAACACAAACGCTCACTGTATAATTTTGAACAGAAGAGTTGATGGCAGTGATTTTTTTGAATTTCCTTTCAAGGTTTTTCTTTAAATGTCACTGATAATTTTGCTTTTAATTCCTCCTTGAAGTAAAGTGTTCCATTTTCTCAATAACTGAGTAACAAGAAAGTTTAAGTAAATATGCAATTTGAATTTTCCATTTTGAAATATCACAGTCCGTAGTTCTCCTCCTGACTTAAAATATTTTTTCTTTATTTCTACTGTCTTCTAAGAAGATATTGTGTATTTTTTTGGATACAGATGCATTATCTCCTGTTTGAGGCTACATGTCCTTTGGGCTTCCCAGATGGCACTCGTGGTAAAGAAACCACCTGCCTATGCAGGAAACATAAGAGTTGCAGGTTTGACCCCTGGGTTGGGAAACCCTCCTAGAGGAGGCCATGGCAATCCGCTCTAGTGTTCTTGCCTAGAGAATCCCCATGGGCAGAGGAGCCTGGCAAGCTATAATCCACAGGATCACATAGAGTTGGACATGACTGAATTGATTTAGCACACACAAGCTGTTTGCATTTTCATATTTCATTTCCTTAGAAAATATTCTCTGCTTATGAACTTTGGTTTTAAGATTCTTAAATCTTCCATTAATAAATATTTCTGGTCTCCTTTAAAAAGTGTTATTTTAGTTTATCACATATATTTTAGTGAGAATAACAGGACTGAAAAGAAGTGCTTCTGCAGTTGATTATAATTGAAATGAGAAAATTGATATTTGGTCCGGGTGTTCAGATCAGGAGACTGGTTTTAATTTTGAAGGATTATGTCCTGTCAAGTGTGGAGGCCACCCTGGTTTTCTGATAGTTAAATGGTAGAAACTCATGTTCTGATACCAGTAGACTTAAATATAAAACTAACTCACTTCGTGTTGATTCAAAGTTTGCTAAGCAACATTTTAATGATAAGCTGTCTTCCCACACTGACTAGAAACTTGGGAATTCATAAAAACTCCACAACATTTCTTGTGCGTTCAACAGTCTGTGACGGTCCTGAGAGAGGAATTAATTCTTAGGGTAATTATCAGATCAGATTCTGGTTCTACTCTGACAAAATGGTAGTTCAAGGAAAGTGCTACCTCATGAGGCAGTAGCTGAGCTGGGCACTCACCCTCATATAGAAATATACTCTATATCTTTAAGAGTGTGCTCTGCATTTAAAACACCTACTGACAAAATTATTTCTATGGCCAATCTAGTGAAAATAATTAGATGACCAAATTTTATATTATTGTTCTATATTATATAGAATGTCCATTAATATAAGAAAAATTTGTTTTGTAGTATCAAACTCTTACTATGCATCTAGGATTTCTCATAGTTTGTCTGGTTTAACTATTATAAAAATAGATCACAGTCTTTATAAGTAAAAAAAAGAAATAGAACTTCCACAAAATTAATTATTATGTTGATGTCATACCATGAATGTCAGGTCTGCTGTGAATCCAAGAACCAATTTGCTTCCACAGTATCTGGTAAAAGTTTTGGGTAAGGGAGGCCCTGAGGATAAGTTGATGAACTCTCAGGTAATAACTTTGGAGAACAATGTTGCATAGTTATAGGAGAATCTGAGAGCATCCTTGTTATAGTTCTTGCTTCTGACTCCTAAGTGAACAGATGAAGGAAAATGATATTTTATATTTACACACAGGACTTCCAGCTCCTCTGTCATCACTTCCAATTATGCTGAAAATTTTCCTTTCAGTCCTTATTATGTTAATTTTTCTTAAAGATTATTTTTGTTAACAGATTCTGTGTTTATTATAAAAATGTTTTAAAAAATGTAACTCACATAGATATCATCTAGTCATACTGATGATCGAAAAGAAAGGAGAACCAAGTATCCATAGGTCTCCCTTTATTAAGTTTTGATTGAGAGTTACAGATAAAAGAGCAGAGACAACTCATCCATCGTAAATGTGTCTGTGCATATGTGTGCATGTAAGTAAAGGTGAACTGGGGGTGGTAATAGAAGGTTTGTTTTCTCCTGTTGGTAAAAGATGAAGGCGACAGATGAGATGAAAGAATCTTATAAAGAAAGTAAAATAACATATCAAAGCCATGTTCTGAGACTGTATTATCTTAAAAATATATCATTTCTTCTTTGTTTCTCATTTTTCTCTTACTGTATAAAATATCGATGCTAAAATTAAAATTTTCATAGATACACATATTTGCAATGAATATAAATTAGAAATTTTTAAATGAAAGATTTTACTAATGTCTATTTCTCCCACACTATTTCTGAACACTACTGTTCAGAAACATTAACAAAATGGTATATTAAATGCCAAGGAAATAACAGATAATGATTTATGATTTTCTGAATATAAATCCCTTCAAAAAATAAAGGGAAAGAAATGTGGCATTCAGAAGCAACTATAAACATGTGCTGAAAAGAAATAACTCAAAGTGTTCAAATAGATATTAAGGAAACACATGAAGGAAAATTCCCCAAGAGAGAAACATAGATCAGACATTCTATGTAACAAAGATAAAAAGTATATCTTACAAAGTGAAAGGTACTAGATTAAATTCCTATTATGTAATTGTGTCCATATCAGGTATGTCAGTATATTTTATTTATTTTTTTTTCTAATTTTATTTTATTTTTAAACTTTACATAATTGTATTAGTTTTGCCAAATATCAAAATGAATCCGCCACAGGTATACATGTGTTCCCCATCCCGAACCCTCCTCCCTCCTCCCTCCCCATACCATCCCTCTGGGCCGTCCCAGTGCACCAGCCCCAAGCATCCAGCATCATGCATCGAACCTGGACTGGCAACTCGTATTTTAATTGTGGCAGCAAAAGATCAAGCTTCTACATTCAGGGATTTAGTAGTAACATTTAATCTGATTAAAGATTAACCAGATCACTGATCTGTACAGCAACTGTGGGCTAAATATTCCTGTGGGCTTCATTAAGGCATGGGTTGGTTTGAGTAAAAGGAATTAAAGTAGACCTCTTCCTCAGAAAAAAAAATAAACTCAGATCATTAACAATGGAGTGCAGTATATTAACAGAAGGGAGTAACAAGAAAGTCAGTGAGCCTCAAAGTCAGAGGAAGTCTTCTGCAGGATTTAAACCACATGACTAAATCACACTGACTTGTTGCTTGTAAAAAATAATAAAATTAAAAATAATGTAAAACATTAACAGATTTTTCTCTTAAAATTAGACTGCTTTTATTTTCTAAATGACAGAATTGGTTTTTAGTGTTGCACATTACAACCTTTTGTAAGCAGTAGACTGTGAAAAATCATAATCTTCCAGCGTGCTATTAATACTTAAAGTGTCTATACAGTTAGTATAACTGAAACCAAAATTTCCTGCACAACTTCTATTTCTTGAAGATTTCATTTTCACAGGTTGTCTCACTGTTCTACAGTGCTGGCTAGAACTTAAATTTCTCCCTTGGCCCTCACTTGGCCCTAATCAGACATTCATATACAATCACCAGAAGCATGTCATTTCAGTCCACTCACCTCAGTAGGAAACCAGATTCGGTCTGGAGTCCTGTGAATCACAACCAGCTCTAAAATCCACAGTCTGATTTTCTGATTCTTCCAGGATTCTCTCCTAGGATGTTCTCTCATTTTCTCTCCCCATTTATTATTAGATTAATCCAGCAAATACTCATAGACTATTAGTAACACATGCTGTAGAGGTTAGGTATTTTTAAAAATGGATTAGATATCACACTTGTCGCAGTTGATTAGAACAGTATATTCATATAAAGAAAAATCAGTGTAAGAGGTGGCACCAGGTACTGTTTTTAATAGGGTGGTCAGTGAGGGTGACCTGAACAAAGTAGAGTCTGAGTCATGTGCGAATCCCAGGACAGAGCTTTCCAGAATGAAGGTGCCATGCAAAAGCACTTTAAATGAAGTACATCCAAGAGAAAATGCTTGATTCTCTCTCAAATGCATCGATTCCCCCATCCAGGCACAGACCAAAAATACTCTTTGTTATTGACCCATTTTATTATATGGCAGCTGCCTGTAAGGCTTCCCTAATCCCTGGGTTGGGAATATCCCCTGGAGAAGGAAATGACAACCCACTCCAATATTCTTGCCTGGGAAATCCCATGGACAGAGGAGCCTGGTGGGCTACAGTCCATGGGGTCGTAAAGAGTCGGACAAAACTTAGTGACTAAAACCACTTAAAACTAATCAATTGTCTGTAATGTGAGACTGTTGGGAGAACCGGGTCTCTCTGGGTTAGTTTGAAGATGAAATAAATGTATATGTAAAATTACTTAGCAATTTGATATATAGATAGTGAATGTTATTAAATAGTTGATTTTGCTATTATTGTTATTCAATATTTATTTGAAGACATTTCATTTTGATGTTTTGTTTGTTTTGCTAACATTTCCAAAAGCTTGTAATCTCTTGTTTGTGTCATCTCTGCTTAGATATACTTAGTGTTTCCCAGGATCATTGTTACTTTTTATTTGCTATTACTTTTTAGGCTTGGAGATATGGTTAGAGATTATGGCTTTTGTGATTTTAATTTGCACATATATATTTGAGTGCAAACATACACATATTTTAGGCATTTTTATTCTTTAGATTTTAGTCAATATGTTAAATGAGATTCAGAGCATTGAAAATAATCTTGTAATTTCTATTTGTAAAAAAAAAATTTTTTTAAAAGAAAAAATGTTAAAAACAAACAATTTAACTTTAATTACTGTTCTGTGGTTTCTAACATGAACTTGTAATAGTTCTCTACCAGATATAGAGTGTCATGTGTTAAATTTCCCTCCTCTCATATTGCCAGTGTTTACTTATATCTTTAAATTTTTTTGTTTTTTGCCATATTCCTTTGTATATAAGGGTTAGTGGGTTCAATGAATAGCATTTCTTTGAATTATGTTTTCTGATATTATAGTACCTAATAATAGGTACTAATTCTCACTGAATTTTTTCAGCTATATATTTTTAAATTTTCTTGGTCTTGTTTCTCTCTTAAAGGTAACTTTTAAATTTCTCTTTCATAGAAAAAATTTAAACTGTAATACTTAATAAAGTTTCAGATGTGTATTTCTATTGCCATACTGTAGATTTTCTTCCCTTTCTCAAGCTTTGTTGAATTTTACTTGGCTTGTTTGTGCTTGTTATAAGGGATCTGTCTGTTGCTTTTATACCTGCAGGGCAGGGGCTGTCAGTCAAGGGAAATCTGCCTCTAAGGGGATATTTGGTGATGCTGGAGCTACTTTTGTTTAGCACATCTCAAAGAAGTGAAGGAGGGCGTATTGTTACTGTCGTCTAGTGGGTAGATATTAGATTTGCTCCCAAACATCCTGTAGTACACAGCTCAAATTGTCAATGGTGCTAATGTTGAAAACTCTGCCATAGGGTGTGGAAGGTGATTCTGTTTATGAACATAACTTCAGATTCCTCAGAACCTGAGGAGAAAACACCAATAGCCAAAGTTCTATTTTTAATTATCCTACAAGTCATCTTTTAATTAATCAGCTATATCTTTGAATGTATATTCCTCAAATTAAAATAATTCCTAAAATAGTTTTCTGTGGTACCTGCTCACAATCTTACTTTACAGATTTTATTAATTTGTTCTGATATTTTAACATATATTTTTATATTTTATTAAATTATAACTTACTTCCTTGAGAATTGCTTATTATTCCATCATCAATTTAGAGTTATATCTACAATATTATTTTCCAAAAAGAGACATCAAACTTAACACATTGAGAACAAATGATGTGGAGAAACACTCTATGTCTTCTTTACCCAGAAATCTGTGTCTTTGGAGAGAAAAAATAGTACCCTAAACAACCTAAAATACTTTGTAGTCTCCTTAACCGTCTCTGCAATTTAAAAAAAAACAAGTAGTGATGGTTGCTTAGAGTTAGAGGCTGGGGAAGAAATGGGATGGGTGGACATGGGAGTGGTAACTAAAAAGCATACGGTTTCTTTCAAGATAATTGCTAAGTCACTTCAGTCGTGTCCGACTCTGTGCGACCCCATAGATGGCAGCCCACCAGACTCCCCCGTCCCTGGGATTCTCCAGGCAAGAACACTGGAGTGGGTTGCCATTTCCTTCTCCAATGCAAGAAAGTGAAAAGTGAAAGTGAAGTCGCTCAGTCGTGTCCGACTCTTAGCAACCCCATGGATTGCAGCCTAACAGGCTTCTCTGTCCATGGGATTTTCCAAGCAAGAGTACTGGAGTGGGGTGCCATTGCCTTCTCCGAAGATAATTAAAATGTTCTAAAATTGATGGTGGTGATAGTTACACATATTTGTAAATATATTAAAAATCATTGAATTGTATGCTTTATATGGATGAATTGTATGGCATGTGAATTATATCTCAATAAAGTTTTTTAAAATGGTAAAAATTAAATAAATAAATAAAAAATAAAAACTACATCTTTCCTTCTGTAGTATTCATGGGTTCTATGACTGTTTACTGCCTTCACCTCTAACCTCCTTTCCCGCCATGCACACATACACAGAACATTTTCTAAAGATCTGTGTATTGCATGATCAAGTGTATTGAGACCCATTTTCCTCTGTTCTGACTGTTGACTGGAAGTTGTGGCTTTTGAGTAGATTCAGAAAGAGAAATCAGAGAGGAATTCAGGAGAAAGAAGACATGATGTGCCTCAGAAGTGAAAATGGGGGTGAGTGTCCCAGGGTCACTCAGTGTGACTTCCCACACTGCTGCACACATGATTACATTAATATTAGTCTTGACCATGCTTCTCACTCCAACCACATCACTATGTGGTTGGTAGAAATTCTTCCCAGGCTGAAAAATATTATATTTTTACCTATACAGCATATTAAAAAGCAGAGACATTATTTTGCTGACAAAAGTCCATGTAGTCAAAGCTATGGTTTTTCCAGTAGTCATGTATGGATGTGAGAGTTGGACCATAAAGAATACTGAGAGCTAAAGAATTGATGTTTTTGAACTGTGGTGCTGGAGAAGACTCTTTGAGAGTCTCCTGGACTGCAAGGAATTTAAACCAGTCACTCCTAAAGGAAATCAGGAAACCAGTCACTCCTAAAGGAAATACCCTGAGTATTCACTGGAAGGACTCATGCTAAAGATGAAGCTTCAATACTTTGGACACCTGATGCAAAGAACTGACTCATTGCAAAAGATACTGATGCTAGGAAAGATTGAAGGCAGGAGGAGAAGGGGATGACAGAGGATGAGATGGTTGGATGGCATCACCGACTCATGGACATGACTTTGGGCAAACTCTGGGAGATGGTGATGGACAGGGAAGCCTAGCATGCTGCAGTCCATGGGTTGCAAAGAGTCGAATTTGACTGTGCGACTGAACAGCAACAACAACAACACTTACTTTGATGGGTTGTTGAAAAATTTAATAGAATTCTGATAGAGGTAGCATATAGATGCAACATTCTTTATCTAAATATCTTGCATTTTTTTCTAACTTGCCCATGTGTCTTTTATGGGAAGGGCTTCTGAATAATTTCTGGGTACAGAGAGGCCCCATTTCTGGATTCCTCTGACTTTTATATTCATACCTCTTCTTAGGCTGCCAAGATGAACTAAGTTCCATTTATGTTCTTGGAAGAAACAAAAAGCCATTAGGAGTTATGTCCATGAATAGATGTACTGTGCTGTGCTTAATCTCTCAGTCATGTCTGACTCTTTGAGAACCCATGGACTGTAGCCCTCCAGGCTCCTCTGTCCATAAGGATTCTCCAGGCAAGAATCTTGGAGTGGGTTGCCATGCCCTCCTCCAGGGGATCTTCCCAACCCAAGAATCTAACCCAGGTCTCCCGCATTGCAGGTGAATTCTTTACCATCTGAGCCACAAATAGCCCTGGTTTTTTAGGGCATCCTTTGTATTGCTGGCTTGACAACATACTCTGTAAAAATGACTTAATCTGAGTACAAGTTGTTATTATGCCGTTTAGAGCAGATTTTATTTCACTATTAATATTTTTAAAAATTTAACCTGAGATTTTTGAAGTCCAGAAGAATTTAGAGATACATTAGTCTCTTTTCTCAATCCTATCAAAGGACAAATTGAGGCTGGGGAAGTGAGAGTGCTTTGATCAGGTCTCAGATGATTCACTTGGGAGATGGAACTAAATTTAGGTTTTATTATGGGCTTCCCTGGTAGCTCAGCTCCTGCAATGCAGGAGACCTGGGTTTTATCCCTGGGTTGGGAAGATCCCCTGGAGAAGGTAACCACTGCCCACTCCAGTATTTTGGCCTGGAGAAGTCCATGGAGTATCCATGGGGTCTCAAAGAGTCAGACCAAACTGAGCAACTTTCACTTTCATGATCTTGTTACCCCATATGCTTTCCACTATGCAGATACTTTGATTTCACTTGTCCCTAGAATACATACATGAAAATTAAAACCAAGAAATACATATATTTAAGAATCATATAAAACCATTGCTCCTAAGTCGCTTCAGTGGTGCCTGACTCTGTGCCACCCCATAGAAGGCAGCCCACCAGGCTCCCCCGTCCCTGGGATTCTCCAGGCAAGAACACTGGAGTGGGCTGCCATTTCCTTCTCCAATGCATGAAAGTGAAAAGTGAAAGTGAAGTCGCTCAGGCGTGCCTGACTCTTAGCGACCCCATGGACTGCAGCCCACCAGGCTCCCCCGTCCATGGGATTTTCCAGGCAAGAATACTGGAATGGGGTGCCACTGCCTCCTCCTAGGACATTTTAGTAAAGGTTATTATTGAGAAAAAAGTCATGGGACTGCATGGGATTGGCTGATAAGTTCATTCATTCAAATATTTATTAAGCCCTTGTTTTGTGCTAAGCAGTGTTCTTCTAGGCACTACAACAATGAACAATGCACAAAGAAAAATTCATATCCTTTGAACTCATATTCTAATGCAGAGGGATAATAAAATAACACACATACAGTATGTTAGCAATCAATGTTAAGAAGAAAGGTGTTAATAAAACAGGGATGGGTGGGAAGGTTGCATTTTTAGAAAAGGACGGCCAGGAAAGCCCTCAGTGGGAAAATGTTACTTGAGTTTAATTCATGAAGGTGAGGCTGTCAGCCGTGCAAATACCTGGAAGACTAGCATTCTAGGCAGAGGCAACAGCACATGCAAAGGTGCTGAGCAGAAGCAGGTCGAGTAAGTTCACGGAAAGGCAGAGACTGTGGCTGTAGACAAGAGATGAAAGTGAAAGTCACTCTGTGGTGTCTGACTCTGCAACCCCATGGACTGATACAGTCCATGGAATTCTCCAGGCCAGAATATCGGAGTGAGTAGCCCATCCCTTCTCCAGGGGATCTTCCTGACCCAGGAATCAAACAGGGGTCTCCTGCATTACAGTAAGATTCTTTACCAGCTGAACTACCACGAAAGTCCTGTAGACAAGAGAGCCGGGATAAAGTGCTGGGAGATGAGGACCGAAAGTTAACGGGCAGGGACACCGGGGAATGGGTGGTGAGGGTGGGTGGTGAGGGTGAAGAGGAGCAGCTCTAGTACTAGGTATTGATTAATCAATACTAACAGTATTGATTAATCAATACTATTGATCTAGTATTAGGTAACGATTTTTATGTACTTTGAAATGTATGGTGAGTATAAACTTACCATTTGTATTTTCAGTAACTCATCCTTTCTATTTTATATTAACATAAACTTCACCACTATATTATCATCCTCGACTGGAAAAGGTCAGTTTTCAATCCAATCCCAAAGAAAGGCAATGCCAAAGAATGCTCAAACTACAGCACAATTGCACTAATCTTACACGTTAGTAAAGTAATACGCAAAATTCTCCAAGCCAGGCTTCAGCAATACGTGAACCGTGAACTTCCAGATGTTCAAGCTGGTTTTAGAAGAGGCAGAGGAACCAGAGATAAAACTGCCAACATCTGCTGGATAATCAAAAAAGCAAGAGATTTCCAGAAAAACATCTATTTCTGAATTATTGACTATACCAAAGCCTTTGATTGTGTGGATCACAATAAACTGTGGAAAATTCTGAAAGAGATGGGAGAACCAGACAACCTGACCTGCCTCTTGAGAAACCTATATGCAGGTCAGGAAGCAACAGTTAGAACTGGACATGGAACAACAGACTGGTTCCAAATAGGCAAAGGAGTACGTCAAGGCTGTATATTGTCACCCTGCTTATTTAACTTCTATGCAGAGTACATCATGAGAAATACTGGTCTGGAAGAAGCACAAGCTGGAATCAAGACTGCCGGGAGAAATATCAATAACCTCAGATATGCAGATGACACCACCTTATGGCAGAAAGTGAAGAGGAACTCAAAAGCCTCTGATGAAAGTGAAAGTGGAGAGTGAAAAAGTTGGCTTAAAGCTCAACATTCAGAAAACTAAGATCATGGCATCTGGCCCTATGTGTCAGAATTTATTTTGGGGGGCTCCAAAATCACTGCAGATGGTGACTGCAGCCATAAAATTGAAAGAAATTTACTCCTTGGAAGGAAAGTTATGACCAACCTAGGTACCATATTGAAAAGCAGAGACATTACTTTGCCAACAAAGGTCCATCTAGTCAAGGCTATGGTTTTTCCAGTGGCCATGTATGAATGTGAAAGTTGGAGTATAAAAACAGCTGAGCACCAAAGAATTGATGCTTTTGAACTGTGGTGTTGGAGAAGACTCTTGAGAGTCCCTTGGACTGCAAGGAGATCCAGCTAGTCCATCCTAAAGGAGACCAGTCCTGGGTGTTCATTGGAAGGACTGATGCTGAGGCTGAAACTCCAATACTTTGGCCACTTGATGCATAGAGCTGACTCACTGGAAAAGACCCTGATGCTGGGAGGGATTGGGGGCAAAAGAAGAAGGGGACGACAGAGGATGAGATGGCTGGATGGCATCACCGACTCGATAGATATGAGTTTGGGTGAACTCCGGGAGTTGATGATGGACAGGGAGTCCTGGCATGCTGAGATTCATGGGGTCGCAAAGAGTAGGACACAACTGAGCGAGTGAACTGAACTGAACTGGGGCTTACATATTTACTCCCTTTCCTCTTAAAACAATTTTTTTTTTCTTCAATAGTGAGCGTCACTGTGTCACCTTCTGGAAAACTGTGAATGAACTTGGTGAGTATGTAGTACTCAAATGGAGTATTGAAATAGATGTCATGAGGGAAAGCAGTGAGGGAGGAAAATAGGTGGGTGGAAAGTTTTGAACCCAAATTAGTTTGTATGTTATACAATAAGAATAGCCATTATATGTCCTCTTCAGAGACTAGCTTGATAAAATGACATTAAGTGAAGATTGTTCTAGTACCTGAGTTGGATGAAACTAGCATTTGCAAACTTTTCACGGTTGGTAAAGAGATACGGACCATAACTCATCTTTTTCATAAAAGCTCTGGGATAATGAGTAGCCTCATAGAAACAATTGATCTGTCTGGGGACATGAAATAAAATGTATCAACCATATTGTTATAATAAAATTGAACATATTACCTCTACCTGTGAGAGAGTCTCTCACATTCTACTGAATGAATAAAAATCTTTCAAAATAGCCCTGTTTTCATTTCACAAACCTAGTCTCGTCTATCCACAGTGATTCCTTTTCTACAAATTATGTTAGCTTAATCTCGGTCCTAAATTTGGGATATGATGAAGGTCAGGGTACTTTTCACTTTAGACTAATACATAATATTAATGATTTGAGAATTAAGTTGTATAACACTCAGAAGAATAATTGGTTAATATGTAATTCTCTAGAAGAGATTTCTTTAATTGTTTAATTGTTTTTTTAATTTAATTAATTGTTTTTGTCTGGCCCCTATTTGGGGAGAATTTCCAGAGCAGTGTTGCTTAGGTGGGTTGATCAATATAATAATGCAGTAATCTGGAGATTCAAGTACCTTTATGAAGAAATAAACCTCTGCTTATAAAAAATAACTCTAATAGCTATAGGCACAAAATATCTATGTACCCTTTAAAATGTTTCAATGCATAACAGACTATTTAATACTTATTAAACAAAAGCAGATGCATCCAAAATGTTGACCTTTTAAATCTAATAGATTTTGCCATGGAAATAACTATATTAGATAACAGAGATGATTCTTTGGCAGGAAATTGATATCTGCTTGAAATTCAAGTTATCACACTTATTCAACAAAGACCTAGTATTTCCCCAAGGACTGCTCTTAAACAGTTTGTGAAACTGAAAATAACGTCTTCAAATTTGCTGTCAGTTCTTGTAGACTAGTAAGTGTTTGCAGGCTTCACACGTAGATCTCTTTAGGGCACGACACAGTTACTGAAATAAAATGCTCAGTTAGTATCTCTTTAGTTCTCATTTTAAAGACTTTAGGTCAAAGTCAGTCTTTTAGAGAACCATTGTGCAATTTACATTTGAATATGTACATGCGCAGAAAACTCTATGGTAATATAAATGTGTACATTCTGCGGCTGCTGCTGCTGCTAAGTCACGGCAGTCGTGTCCGACTCTGTGCGACCCCATAGACGGCAGCCCACCAGGCTCCCCCGTCCCTGGGATTCTCCAGGCAAGAATACTGGAGTGGGTTGCCATTTTCTTCTCCAATGCATGAAAGTGAAAAGTGAAAGTGAAGTCATTCAGTCATGTCCGACTCTTAGCGACTCCGTGGACTGTAGCCTACCAGGCTCCTCCATCCATGGGATTCTCCAGGCAAGAGTACCCGAGTAGGTTGCCATTGCGTTCTCTGATGTGTACATTCTATGCTATCATTATTTTTTAAGTTATGCATTCAACTAAAATTTGAATTTATAGTCTCATTTTAAATTTATTCAATGGGTATAGCTTTACATTTTGTGTCACTGGGCATATGTCATTGTTTTCTCTGTTATTTCACTCCTAAGTCTGCTGCATTAGCAGAAATTAGTAATGAAAAATGAGAAAGACAAGAAAAAAGAAAGAGAAAGAAAGTGCATCACAGATGTGCTAATTCTGTAAACACTGAAGTAGAGGCAATCACTATAGCTCGTGACCAAGATCTTTGACTAACTCACTCTCCAATTCTAAGTCATTCTTAGAGCCCTTATAAGAAACACTTGTCTATGAGATATTTCGAAGAACATTAATTGTATCAACTAACATTCATACTTTTCATCTGAATAATCTTGAGCAATTGTTTTTACTAGCTTCACTTTAGTATGTGTGATAGCCCAACCTGTACCATGGTCCCCTTTATAGCAGTTTGTCTCTATCCATGAATTCTGGATAGTTTGACAACCATTAATCTTTGTGTTCTAAGTGTAAGTTTTCTGAACTGAACTGAAATAGGAGATTTGACTGTACTTTTATATTCTGTAGTAGTTCTGTTATCTTATTTATTTTATGAATATCTAGTCCAGCCTTTCTCAAGGTTTCTTTTAAATACTTTCCATGCACTAATGAGAGAGCTTTGCAGTAGTGAGTAGATAGCCTGACAAAGGCAAAAAGGAGAGAGGGAAGGAAAGTGATATAAAGATCATTATTATAGTAAGACTCAACACATAAGCTTGATTATATCAACATCGGAATCTAACCAGCTCAGTTAATCAGTCATGGAAAATTGCAGAGGTTTAAAAATCGATAATCAAATAAATCCCAAACTGTTGGCTTGCACACATAGTTATGGCTAGATATAAGCCCTGAAAACAGTGCCTGTGGGTGAAAGGAAAGGAAGATTGAATAAAGATCTAAATCCCTGTCTGTACAAATTTAGATGCCTGTTTGTGAAGAAACTAAAATAAAGAGACTGACTGTTTCTGACCCTCTTGTAAACAGCAGGTAAGCCTCAGAGGAGAGTGTGCTCAAGGTGCAAGTTCAGATCACACATTGCCACTGTGTGTGGCTTCAGGTGCCAGAGCAGTCTCCCTCTGCTTAAAACTGTGCCTAAGGCGTTCAAGGCTTCAGTTGCTACTATGCAGTATTTAGTTTGATCTATCACTATGCATATCTTGAGATACTCGTATCCCCCGGGTTTGGTGCTTTAGACATCATTGTACACAAAGAACACAGCTTAGGATTCAAGGGTATACAATCTGTGTAACTTTAGATGCCAGAATCTGTGTGTTTGTATCCAGAATATGTATCTGCATCCACCAGTGGATACAGCTTCATGTGCTTAATTTCAACCAAAAATTTTTCACTTGGAGAAATAGAGGTACAAAGGGAATTTTATAAATAATATGCACACAGTTATACTATCAGTCTTTCAAAAAGTTCTCTTTAAAATTATCCATTCAAAATGTTATACCACATGCGGCTCAATATATAATGCCTTTTAGGCATGATTTTATACATTCTAGAATGTTCTTCCAAAATTCATGAAATTCCAAAGTAAAGTAAAACAATTACAATCTAGTGGGCCATGAGAACATTGAGTGAAGTGAGTTTTAAAATGACTTTGTGTGGTTAGTTGTGTCTGACTCTGTGACCCTTTGGCCTGTAGCCCACCAGGCTCCTCTATCCATGGGATTTTTCAGGCAAGAATACTGGAGCAGGTTGCTATTTCCTCTGCCAGGGGAATCTTCCTGACCAGGGACTGAACCCATGTCTCCTATGTCTCCTGCATTGCAGGCTGATTCTTTACCTGTTGAACCATCAGGGAAGCCCATTCATTAAATTTTTAAATTTTATTTTTAAATTGGAAGTTTTCATCTATAAAGGTTGTTGTTGTTGTTAAGCCACTCAGTCATGTCCAACTCTTTGCAACCTCATGTACTGCAGGACGCCAGGCTTCCCTGTCCTTCACCATCTCCTGGAATTTGCTCAAATTCATGTCCACTGAGTCAGTGATGCCATCCAAACATCTCATCCTCTGTTGTCCCCTTCTCCTCCTGCATTAAGTCTTTCCCAGCATCAGGATCTTTTCCAGTGAGTGGGCTCTTTGCATCAGTGACCAAAGTATTGGAGCTTCATTCAGCTTTAGCATCAGTCTTTCCAATGAATACTCAGGGTTGATTTCCCTTAGGATTAACTGGCTTGATCTGGCTCAGATGATAAAGAATTTATAAAGGAAATCCTGCTAATTCCCAATGAAGCCATTTGGTAAGAGAAAAATGGGTGTAAAATCATAGAGGAACTGATGTCATTGTTGTCATGATGCTATTGTTATGGAATCCTGTTAGACCCAGATGTGTCAATGTATTAAAGAAGAGAATTGATAGAGTTCATGCAACTTTACCTGGGAAGACAAAATTGATAGTGTTATATATTGAAGACATTGTACAAATATGTAAAAAGATAAATGCACATGTAGAGACATATAGCATATCCATATTTATGTGTATATATATATATGAACCATGCCATACTGTGAACCATATAGAGAGAAATACAATCTTTTAATGTTTATCTTATATTTATCGCACACCTAATAGATTTTAGATACTACAAACAGTCTGTTGCATATTGTATTAGTTTCCTAGGGTTACTTTAGCAAAGCATCAGGAACTAGGTGGATTAAAACAATATAAACTGACTGTTACAGTTCTGAAGGCAAGATGTTCAAGTTCAAGGTGTCACCAGGGCTATGGTCCCTCTGAAACCCATGGAGGAATGCTTCCTTGACTTTTCCTAGCTCCTGGTGGTTTGCCAGCAACCTTTGGCATTCCCTGCCGTGCGCCGCACAGCTCTGATCCCTGCACCTCGTTGGTGCTCTCCCCTGTGTCTTGCTCTTGCCACATAGCAGGCTTTTTATAGAGACATCGGTCATCTTAACCTAATTATACCTACAGCAACTCTGTTTCCAAATAACACCACATTCTGAGGTCCTAGGGGTTAAGACTTCCCAATGTACCTTATTTTAAAAGGGACATGATTCAACCCTTACCACATAGGTTAGCTGATTTCATTGTCTTTAGTCTTATTATTTTGTCTTAAAATTATCAATGTTTTACAGATATGAAGAGGTTCTAAGTTGAAGAAATTTAATGAACTTCCAAGTAGTAATTGGAGGAGTTGCCATTTGATCCTCATCTTTCTAATCACAAAACCAGTGTGGAAATTCTCACAAAAAAAAACTGTCAATTACTATGCAGGACATAGTTAAATCAATGCCACTAAGTACAGTAGAAGCCAAAGGACTAATTAACTGTTTCTGACTGGAGAGATCATGAACGTCTGACTATAGGTTATTACAGTTGAGTTCAACATTAATGGGCGGGTTGGAATCTATTAGGGAAAGAAGAAACGTGTAAAGACTGGGAAGGGCTTTGAGAAAACTATGAAAAGATTAAAGATTTAAATAGGCTGCCCTTCAGCTGCAAGTAACAAGTCTCAGTACACGCCACTCAATTTCACTAAAAACAGAACAGAAATCTGTTACTTCACGTAATTCAAAGTTCAGAAATAGTGCCAGATTCAGAGTTAGCTTATTTCAGTGTCTTCAGGTCTATGGATTAGACCTGAGTTTCCCTTAGCTTCACTCTCTTCCTGCAGATTTTCTTCTCAGGTGTTTGCCTTGTAGTGACAAGAGCAACTGCCATCTCTCTGTAGACCAAGACTCCCAAGGAAAGAGGCTATGTTTTCTCCTGGCATTATAAGAAAAGGTCCAGTTATTCTTACTCACTGCACACGTCTGCCCCTGATGCAATGACTGCATGACCTGTTAGAATATAAATGCAAAGAATTTAGAAGAGTGTATGGAACGTCATTAGTGTTATACATGTGTTGGTTGCTGTTCCTAAATGTTCATTATTAGTGACCCAGAGAACCCAGCTTAAGCCTCTGTCATTATGCTGAGTGTGTTCCTCTCTATTCTGAGCTGCTTAATAATAGGCTATGATCTCTTACTCACCTTATCTCCCCAGTGACTATGACTTTTCTGAGTGTACTCTCCATTGGTTTTTAAAGCTGAGTGTCTGTGTGGTTTATCTTTCCTGGGGAAGATCTAGAGATTGGTGAGTCTGATGTGTAGCTCAAATCCCTCTCTCTTCAGGGAAAAAATGTAATCCTTTGTAATCCTCCCCAGAATTGCTGCTGCTGGCGTGGGGTTGTTTTCCTTAGTGAGATTGTCTCTCTGCCTTTTCTACCCATCTAATGCTGTCATTTTATCCTATGCTATGCATTCTCTGTGTTCAGAGTTCCTTTCTGAGGAACTTCAGTCTTCATGTTCCTTTCTGAGAGAATTATTCCATATGTAGTTGTAAATTTGTTGTGTTCTTGGGGGAAGGTGAGTTCAGGGTCTTCCCATACTGCCATTTTGAAACTTCGTCTCAAGCAGACTTTTTAAAAACCTTTACAATGATTAAAAATGAGTCAAATAATTACTAATATGTATTTACACACTTCAATCAGTTTCTGACCCTAAATCTAATAAGTGTCATAAATATTATTTCTAAAGTATACTCTTTTATCATAGTATTTTAACTTCTTTGATAATGTTGCCTGCAGTCTTCAGAGTTTGAATTTTATAATTAATAAATTCTAATTGTTCACATCTTTAATTACGTCTTTTCTGAAGACATGTTTTTTTTTTTTCAGACATGTTATTTTTAATTGAGGAAATACTTCATTTGAGAATTTTAAGACACCTCCTAATGGAGGCTCTTTTCTTTTCACTTCTTCAGTTCAGTGCAGTTCGGTCACTCAGTCGTGTCCAACTCTTTGCAACCCCATGAATCGCAGCGCGCCAGGCCTCCCTGTCTATCACCAACTCCCACAGTTCACTCAGACTGACGTCCATCGAGTCAGTGATGCCATCCAGCCATCTCATCCTCTGTCATCCTCTTCTCCTCCTGCCCCCAATCCCTCCCAGCATCAGAGTCTTTTCCAATGAGTCAACTCTTTGCATGAGGTGGCCAAAGTACTGGAGTTTCAGCTTTAGCATCATTCCCTCCAAAGAAATCCCAGGGCTGATCTCCTTCAGAATGGACTGGTTGGATCTCCTTGCAGCCCAAGGGACTCTCAAGAGTCTTCTCCAGCACCACAGTTCAAAAGCATCAGTTCTTCGGTGCTCAGCCTTCTTCACAGTCCAACTCTCACATCCATACATGACCACAGGAAAAACCATAGCTTTGACTAGCCGGACCTTTGTTGGCAAAGTAATGTCTTTGCTTTTGAATGTGCTATCTAGGTTGGTCATAACTTTCCTTCCAAGGAGTAAGCGTCTTTTAATTTCATGGCTGCAGTCACCATCTGCAGTGATTTTGGAGCCCAGAAAAATAAAGTCTGACACTGTTTCCACTGTTTCCCCATCTATTTCCCATGAAGTGATGGGACCGGATGCCATGATCTTCGTTTTCTGAATGTTGAGCTTTAAGCCAACTTTTTCACTCTCCACTTCCACTTTCATCAAGAGGCTTTTTAGTTCCTCTTCACTTTCTGCCATAAGGGTGGTGTCATCTGCATATCTGAGGTTATTGATATTTCTCCTGGCAATCTTGATTCCAGCTTGTGTTTCTTCCAGTCCAGTGTTTCTCATGATGTACTCTGCATATAAGTTAAATAAGCAGGGTGATAATATATAGCCTTGACGTACTCCTTTTTCTATTTGGAACCAGTCTGTTGTTCCATGTTCAGTTCTAACTGTTGCTTCCCGACCTGCATACAGATTTCTCAAGAGGCAGGTCAGGTGGTCTGGTATTCCCATCTCTTTCAGAATTTTCCACAGTTTATTGTGATCTACACAGTCAAAGGCTTTGGCATAGTCAATAAAGCAGAAATAGATGTTTTTCTGGAACTCTCTTGCTTTTTCCATGATCCAGCAGATGTTGGCAAGAAGCATCTCATATTCTTAGTATAGTTTTTTGACCTCTTTTAGGATACCTTTCTTCCATACTTTTTTCAGAACAAACTATCTCTAGTTGTGATTATTTTGCCCATTGCAACAAATTTAGATGCTTTAGAATGGTAGGTTGCAACTTTATCCCATTTCAATATAGAGTATAAATTTATGCAATATAATAGAAAAGCCATAAAATTCTTTGTACAAGTTATGATATTGGAAAGTACAATTATATAATTCAAAAATTCAATTTCATACACCCCATGAGCTCACATAATTTGATTTATTCAGTACAACTCTTGCATCTATAGAGCTTATTTTCAATGTTTTTCTCTTTGGAAATTTTGTAGTTAATAATTATAGGTCAGTCACTCCAGTACTATTGCCTGGAAAATCCCATGGACAGAGGAGCCTGGTAGGCTACAGTCCATGGGGTTGCAAAGAGTTGGACACCACTGAGAGATTTCACATTCATGTTCAAATCTTGAAAAATGAGGATATTTGCTGATCCACTTTTGAAATACTTTATTCAAATTTTCTAAATGCATTAGAAAAGGATTCAAACAAAATACAGAGAGCTAATGCATCTAAAAGTTAAATAGGACTGTAGGCATTTAGTCCTTCAAATAGCTACACATGTCTAAAATCTTATTGATGACCTGCAGCAAAGAGAAAAGCACATAACTGCTATTCTTTCTTTTTCTCTCTCTCTATACATACATACATATAGATATAGATATAGATATAGATACAGATACAGATACACTGGGCTTCCTGGTGGCCCAGAGGTTAAAGTGTCTGCCTGCGTCTGCCTGCAATGTGGGAGACCTGGGTTCGATTTCTGGGTTGGGAATATCCCCTGGAGAAGGCAATGGCAATCCACTCCAGTACTCTTGCCTGGAGAATCCCATGGACAGAGGAGCCTGGTGGGCTGCAGTCCATGGGATCGCAAAGAGTCGGACATGACTGAGCGACTTCACTTTCACTTTCACATATATATAAGCCATCTGATGCAAAAAGCCAACTCATTGGAAAAGACCCTGATACTAGTAAGGATTGAAGGCAAAAGGAGAAAGGGGCAGCAGAGGATGACATGGTTAGATAGCATCACCTACTTAGTGGACAGGAATCTTAGAAAATTCAGGGAGATATTAGAGGGCAGAGGAGCCTGGCATGCTGCAGTTCATGGGGTCATAGGAAGTTGAACATGACTTAGCGACTGAACAACATCAGCTATCAGCTCCCTTACAAAAATACTGTAGTTCAGTTACTCTAGCTTCATATACTAATACACACACACACATACACAGAGAAATATTTGGGAGTTAAAGCAAGTACACATCCTCCTCAAATTTGGAAAATAATTGAGATTTTTTAGAATCAATCATAAATTATATATGTACCAAAATTGATTTCAAATACATTTCAAATCCATTCTTGTTTTTACCTATTTTAGTAAAAATATTGTTTCTACCATGATTCCTTGTTCTACCAAAATCTGCACTTTGAATTATAAAATGTTACTTTTATCTTTACTGGTGAGTTTCAATTGGGCTTACAATAAATTTATAATAATATCAAATGTCACATTAACTTTCAGTAGCTTTGTTTTGATTCCAATAATAGAAGGAAAATACTTTGAACCATTAATTGAATTTAACTTTTCTGGTTTATATTTTAAATCTTTGAATATGCTATCTTCAAATGACATCATTTAACTTTTTGTGATATGATTTTTCTTCTAAAGGACTAAGACTAACATCTCATTTCAAATATAAAAAGCTTATCATTTAAAATGATAACAGTCAATTTGAGGGAAGTCACATGATCCATATAAAAACTCATACTTCATGAGAGACACGTAAACACATTTCTGGAGCTCAGTATGACAAATCATCATAGCAAACACATTCTAATGAAACTAAATAGCAGTAAAGAATCTGCCTGCAATGCTGGAGATGCGGGTTCAATCCCTGGGTCAGGAAGATCCCCTGGAGAAGGAAACGGCAACCCACTCCAGCATTCTTGCCTAGAAAACCCCATGGACCAAGAAACCTGGCGGGTTACAGTCAAGGGGGTCACAAAGAGTCAGACATGACTGAGCAACTAAACACACCCATGTGTGTGTACTCAGTTATGTCCAACTCTTTAGCAGATTCACAGATACTTATCACAGTAGTTTTCATAGATGATAAATGTTAATATTGCTGCTGCTGCTAAGTCGCTTCAGTTATGTCCAACTCTGTGCGACCCCATAGAAAGCAGCCCACCAGGCTCCCCTGTCCCTGGGATTCTCCAGGCAAGAACACTGGAGTGGGTTGCCATTTCCTTCTCCAATGCATGAAAGTGAAGTGAAAGTGAAGTCACTCAGCCGTGTCTGACTCTTAGCGACCCCATGGACTGCAGCCTACCAGTGTCCTTGGTCCATGGGATTTTCCAGGCAAGAGTACTGGAGTGGGTTGCCATTGCCTTCTCCGAAATGTTGATGTTATATTTACATTTTTTTAAAGTGTTAAACAAAACACTTTTTTCATCGTATTAAATACATGGACTTTTTGTCTCATTACTGCAGAAAAGCACCATTGCAAAATTAGCATTGAAAGTAGTAGCATAAATAGTATGTCAAACAATATATTGCAAAAGCACTGTAGTGAGAATATTTGAACTACACTCTCTAATCTATTTAAACTCTGTTGTAGGGCTGCTCATTATTTATTACTCACACATATTTCACATTCACCAAGATATAAACTTTATTGCCCACCTATCCCATTGATTGACATTCACGCATTGGGCAGGCTTCAGCACCCCCCATGGCACCTCAGCAGTATAGTTACATTCTTGGCTAACTTGGCTATTATCCATGCACCTTCATCTTATCAGCAAATATCCTAAATACTGAGCTTCAAAGAGTCAGGAGTTAAGTTGAAACTGAAGCAGTGCAAGGAAAGAAAGAAAAGAAATGTGTTATTACTGACACTCTTTTCATTTCTAACCACAAGTGAAAGTAAGGACTCTGTGGTTTACATGTGTCTCACATGTGTCAATGGGGGAAAAAAATTTGCACACAAGAGTTCTGAGTTGAGTTTTTTTTGGGGGGACAATGTAGAGAATATGGCCTGGGATATATCCTCTCAGTTTTGAAGAACTGCTCTGAAGAAGTGTTTGTGGGGTGTCAATATGTATGTGATTTTGGTAAAGGGGAATATATGCAACCAAGCACACATTTTTGGCAGAAGTTTACTCCTAGTCACGAGAGAGTTGCTGCTGAGCACAAGGAGCAGACGTCTCTGTTAATGATTTTAGTGTTTTCCTAGGTATGAAAAGATGTCAGAATTTGGGCTTATGACAGTTTTCTCAGAGAACAGAGCGTTTCATTTCTGATTTCCACCCTGAATTCCTTTCAGGATGTATTGATGGTTGGCAACTGCTGTGGAGCAAGTGACTTAATCCTTGTAGAACCAGATGGCAAATGACAATTCTTAGATGGCACATGACACAGGAGGAAGATATGGGAGAAACAGGAAGTAGAAAACGGAGTCTACCAATCTCATGTGGGTTTAGGTAATTATTTAAACTATATTTAAAGAAAAATTAAAAAAAAAAAAACAGAAAAATGCTGAACCAGATAGACAGCTTATCTGAACAATAGAAATTAACTAGAACTGTCCATGTCAAACCAGGCTACTTGACTAATAAGTTTCTCATATGAGTCAGTAAATTCTTAAGTCTTACGCTGGCATTCCTTTTAATTTCTATTTATTTATTCAATTTGATTGTTGTCTGGCGGGTTTTTTTTTTTTTAATAAATTGCTTCTAAAGTTATCTTTGTAATGATTTAATGGTTTCTGTGTTTTCCACTGTGACATTGCTCTGTGTTTCATAATTCAGACATTTTGAGATACAAGTTATTGGAAGAATTAATAGTGCTTTAGATACCATGGAGTGAAAGAGCCAACTTGGTCATGTCATTTTAGTGTTTCTTTTCCTATTTCCATAACATTAAGGTTAAAGTTCAGAACTTAGGAGCAAGACAAACCAAGTTCAAATACCAGTCCTGCTTCCTGGGGCAGCTTAGACACTTGAATCCCTCTGTGGCCCAATATCTTCATGTGCATCTTTTGAGGTACATATCCCATAGGGATTAAGTGAGTTAATAAAAGTAAACTGCTTAGAAGATACCAATGTTGGCTCTGAGCATTATCCTGAGGCTTCAGCTTTATTTCTCTTCTGTTCTTACTTGCTTTGCTTCCCATTTTTCTTTTACTATTATTCTTCTCAACTCATTGTGGGCTATAAATATCTACATTTATATAACCTATGTACTCTTTTAAAGAACTTTTTTAGGGTTCACCCAAGACCTATCCTAACGCAGCTTGGATTTGCCTTAAAATTTAGATGTTTTTTCATGACGTGTGCACGCATGCTGCGCAAAGTTGTTTCAGTCATGTCTGACTCTGTGCGATCCTGTGGACTCTAGAGCCTGCCAGGCTCCCCTATCCGTTGGATTCTCAGGCAAGAATACTGGAATGGGTTGCCATGTCCTCCTCCAGGGCATCTTCCTGACCCAGGGGTTGAATTCATGTCTCTTTCATCTCCTGCATTGGCAGACAGGTTCTTTACCACTAGTGCCAATCACTTATTGCCCGGACCCTACAAGGGTTCAAGAAATCAATTGTTGCTGTTGTTACTGTGGTTGCTTGGTGGTATTAGTGGTGGCATTACTACTCTTGAGGTCATTATAACTACTTCATATTATTATTTGAGAGTTACTATTATTATCACTTCTTTGAATCCAAAAGATGAAGGACTTGCCCTAACCATTTGTCACTATATTTCTTACACAGAAGGATTAGTATGTCTTCAGTTAATTTTAACAGAAAGAGAAAGGGACAAATCAACAGCTACCTTATTCAATATATACAGTTAGAAATCAAATTATGATGTTATTGTTTCTTAGCTTTCTATTTTTGACTGGGTCAAAAATAATGATCTTTGTAAGTATGAATCAATGAAATATTAATTTGTTTTTACTTCAAGCAGACTAAATTATGCCAACATGAAACTTCTGTTGGGAGTCTTTAGTTATAAGTGCATTTTATTATAGTTCAGTCTGCTTTCTCTGCAATTGCTGCTTCACAGTAAAATCGATGGTTCCCTAATCTTTTTCAAAAATGATGTCAATTAAAAGAAAAGTCTTCCTTTATATATTTTAGATCATTTGGTACAAAAACAAAATCCTCTTTTTTAAAACTTTTGTTTTTAATATTAACTACTCTGTATTTCTACTGGGAAAAAAGATTCTATTGCACCTATCAGTGATATTTATGTTTTGAAATCCATCTTTATTTTTGCAATAAAATAGCAAATTTGTTGAGAGGTAGAATGCATTTGCTCCATGGAAATTGTGGAAATCACAGAGCTAAACAGAGTGAAGCAAAATCTTGCAATTCAGTCACGTTTTCGAAAGTATGCTTTTTAAAAAAAGTCTTACTATAGATAAATTATCTTCAAAACCATATAATAAATTCTAGTGAGAAGAAAACATGTGACTATTATTTTTCTCTTGTCTCAATGCACATAATCTATATATTAAGAACAGATCTTTTAAAATGGTTTTAGGTACAGAGAAAAGCAACTTTATGTGTCAGTTAAATAATTCTATGTAACAAACTACCCCAAATTCAGCAATTTTACTCTTTAAAATTGTTAAGATTTGAATTTCTAAGTGCTTATCTGAAACTTCACAACTATAAGCAGCTGTAATATTAAAGTAAATTAATGTATTAGCTATTCCACTATTATTTACATAATAAGGATTATAAGTAACTCAAGCTTCATTTATTTTCATGTCCATGGCATTAATAAGTCTGCCTCTTTCTCTCTTCCCCTGTGTTGCTCATGAATCAGCAGATCGGCTGAGATCAGCTAGTGTAGCTGAGCTCTGCTAGCTTCAGCCAGGCTTGCTCATGCACTGCCAGGTCAGTTAGGGGCTCTGCTTGAAACTGGACAGTTGGCTAGGACATCTGAACTGGGTAGAATTGGTCCACATGCCCAGGCATGGTCTGACAGTTATATTGAAACAAGGGAATGAGTAGAAATCCATGCCTCTCAGGCCTTAGCTTGGAATGAACACAGTGGCATTTTCTTCTCATTCTGTTGTAAAAAACACATCATGTAGCAGACTCAAAGTAAAGGGTTAAGGCAATATGGTAGCCTTCTTATTGAAAGGAACCAGAAAGTCATGTGGCAAATGGCTTTAATACTAGACGGAGTAAAAAATGTAAGGCCAGTCCTGTGTTCCACTCAATTTTCCTGCTTTCTTCTTTAATCTGAAGCACTGATATTTTCCCTCCCAACTTTAGCTGCACATATCACAGAAGAAAAGCATGGGATTTTCATTTGTTTTGTTTTGTTTACTTTAGAGTTGGATT
Source organism: Bos grunniens (assembly GCF_055505025.1). NCBI lineage: Eukaryota > Metazoa > Chordata > Mammalia > Artiodactyla > Bovidae > Bos > Bos grunniens. The sequence goes on along the minus strand of NC_141170.1, from coordinate 108,014,264 downwards.
GGAACTACTGTCACCATAGACAGTGCACAACTAAAATAAGCTTATTAGAGGCACTCTAAAAGCAGTCTCTGGAGAAGGAAATGGCAGTCCACTCCAGTATTTCTTGCTTGGGAAATCACATGGACAGAGGAGCCTGGCAGGCTACGGCCCATAGGATCACAAAGACTGGGACACAAATTAGTGACTAAATAATAACAACAAAAAGCAGTCCGACCTTATAAGAATTAAGTTTGAACTTTCATTTTCCCCACAAATCATCATGAAAAAATATTAAGTGCTTCCTTCCCTGGCTTTATGGCAACTCATTTCTTCCTTTAATTGAAGGTTTGGGGATTTCTGAGTGTTTATCTGTGAATTTATAATTGCAAACAATTTAAGTCCGAAAGGGAATTAATGTATTAGTTACTCTATTGTTGTCTGTGGACTTCCATGGTGGTAAAGAATCTGCCTACAAAGTAGAAGACCTGGGTTCGATCCCTGGGTCAGGAAGATCCCCTGGAAAAGGAAATGACAACCCACTCCAGTATTCTTGCCTGGAGAATTCCGTGTACAGAAGAGCCTGGCAGGCTCCAATCCATATAGTTCATGGGGTCACAAAGAGTCGGACACGATTGAGTGACTAATACACATTGTTCTGTACTAAGAAGCCAGAGTTATTTTTGTACAGTCCAAAGCTCTATCTGTTTCTGTGTTTATATGTTAACTTATCTTCCTGTTTGGACCTATATTCTCTAAAGAATGGTGTTTTATATTAATGGTCACTTTGTGAAATAGAACCAGTATTTGTTAAGATTGTGAAAGTAATCAGCTTAATGGAAAAATTAGGAAAATTTTCAATTATAAAACTATGGAAATGACTTGATCTTTTTATATTCAGTACTATATAGATAACTAATGAATCCAGATTTCCTTATTTTTCCAAAATGCAGGTCATGGTTCATTATGTGCATTTACATTAACAGATTAACATTGCAAATGTTTATGGAATGGAATAGAAAGAAATAAAGGCAAAAAGGAAAGTATTAACTGCATTGTACATAGTTATAGTAAGAACCATTTTATGAAACTTCTTTCTGGTATGTGTGCATGATGCGAGTCAAAGAAGTTTGACAACTGGTAACCTAAATTTTGATATCATAGCATGGATCTAAGAAATTCTCTGGCTCATCTTTCTTTCTTTCACAAACCAAAAAAAGAGTGTACAATTTAAATAAAGTTATTTCACAAAGTACAGTCTCACAAAAAATAAACAACCTTGTCAAAAAATTTGCAGGAGACACGAATAGATGTTTTTTCCAAACAAGATCTACAGATGGATGGTCAACAGGTACCTGAAAAGATGTTTAACATCACTAATCATAAAAGAAATGCAAATGAAAAACTGCAATGAGGTATCTATCACCTTACACCTGTCAAGATGGCTGTCCACAAAAGTCTACAAATAACAAATGTGGAAAAGCATGAGAAGAAAAGGAAACCCTAATACACTGTTGGTCAGAATTAAATTGGTACAGTCACTGTGGAAAAAGAGTATGGAAATTCCTCAAAACACTAAAAATAGGAGTACTGTATGATTCAGCAATTCCAGTCCTTTGTATATATCCAAGAAAATGAAAACACTAACTATAAAAGATAAACACACCCTAATATTCATTTCAGCTTCAATTCAGTCGCTCAGTCATGTCCCACTCTTTGTAATCCCGTGGATTGCAACACGCCAGGCTTCCTTGTCCATCACCAACTCTGGGAGCTTGCTCAAACTCAAGTCCATCGAGTCACTGATGCCATCCAACCATCTCATCATCTGTCATCCCCTTCTCCTCCCGCCTTCAATCTTTCCCAGCATCAGGGTCTTTTCAAATGAGTCAGTTCTTCGCATCAGGTGGCCAAAGTACTGGAGCTTCAGCTTCAGGGTCAGTTCTTCCAATGAATATTCAGGACTGATTTCCTTTAGGACTGACTGGTTTGATCTCCTTGCACGCCAGGGGACTCTTGAGAGTCTTCTCCAACACCACAGTTCAGAAGCATCAATTCTTTGGCGCTCAGCCTTCTTTTTGGTCCAACTCTCACATCCATAGCAGCAGTATTTGTAATAATCAAGATATTAGGAGCAACCTATGTGTTCATCAATAGATGAATAGGTAAAGAAGATGTGGTATATATATGATGGAATATTTCTCAACCACAAAAAAGAAATTCTGATATTTTTAACAATATAAAGACTATTATGCTTAAATAATAAGCATAAATAAATAAATCGGAGAAAGACAAATAAGTATGTTATCACTTATATGTGTGGCATCTAAAAAATAAATGAACATAACAAGACAGAAATAGACTCACATATATAGAGATAAAGCTAGTGTCACCAGTGGGACGAGGGAAACAGTGAGGGGAGTGACAAGAATGGGTAGGGAACTAAAGCACACACGCTACTATGTATAATGTAAATAAGCTGCAAGGGTTTACCATACAGCACGGGTAATATAGCCAATATATTCTAATAACTTTAAATGGAATATTATTTATAAAAATATTGAATCACTATGCTGTATACCTGAAACTAATATAATATTGCAAATCAAGTATACAGCAATACAAAAAAAAAAAAAGAAAATCTCACAAATCTTATTTTATTTTCTCCATTACCATATTTAAATGACTGTGATTCCAAATATTGCTTATTATTTCTAAAGCTTAATTAAAATCCTTCTTGCTGTATGAATGTTCAGGCCAGTTGTGATGTAAATGACTTTTTGTTTACAAGATATTTTGGAACAGATATTGGAATGTGAATGTCACCAAATTATTGATAACTTGCCATACAAAATGGTTGAAAGTACAGCTCCTATCCCGTCGAGTGTTTTGTAGAGTATAGGGTTTTAGATGACCAAGTGAAAGGTCATTGAGCTTACAGAATTATATAAAATAGCATTCTCTAGACGGATTCATTTAGAGAAACTCTTTGGTATAGTGAAAAGTTAACCAGGCTGGGAGTCACTGACTTCCCTTGCAGACTGCAGGTTTGCGGCTTGCATCTCAATGCTTTAACCTGACAATGAACACATTCTGCACTAATCATAGGATCACCGTGAGACTCAAAGCAATCTGTGGGAATGTATTTTGTAAACTCTAAATACTTTAAAAAATGATTTGAAGATAACATGATTTTGGTATTGAATGTATTATGAAAGCAAGCATATTGAAACAAACTTCTGCTGACAATAGTGACTGAGAACATTTTTGACAGATACCTTCTTTCTCTATATCACCCTAACAATAGACATAGAAGAGTCAGGTTCTTGCTGACTCCAGTTCTTGCTGGAGGAATAACTCCTTCCAAGGTAATCTGGAAATCTGAGATAGAGCAAACTCAGTTCAGTTCAGTTCAGTCGCTCAGTCGTGTCTGACTCTTTGTGACCCCATGAATCGCAGCATGCCAGGCCTCCCTGTCCATCACCTACTCCTGCAGTTCACTCAGACTCATGTCCATCGAGTCGGTGATGCCATCCAGCCATCTCATCCTCTGTCGTCCCCTTCTCCTCCTGCCCCAAATCCCTCCCAGCAGCAGAGCCTTTTCCAATGAGTCAACTCTTCGCATGAGGTGGCCAAAGTACTGGAGTTTCAGCTTCAGCACCATTCCTTCCAAAGAAATCCCAGGGCTGATCTCCTTCAGAATGGACTGGTTGGATCTCTTTGCAGCCCAAGGGACTCTCAAGAGTCTTCTCCAACACCACAGTTCAAAAGCATCAATTCTTCGGCGCTCAGCCTTCTTCACAGTCCACTCTCACATCCATACATGACCACAGGAAAAACCATAGTCTTGACTAGACGGACCTTTGCTGGCAAAGTAATGTCTCTGCTTTTGAATATGCTATCTAGGTTGGACATAACTTTCCTTCCAAGGAGTAAGCGTCTTTTAATTTCATGGCTGCAGTCACCATCTGCAGTGATTTTGGAGCCCCAAAAAATAAAGTCTGACACTATTTCCACTGTTTCCCCATCTATTTCCCATGAAGTGATGGGACTGGATGCCATGATCTTCATTTTCTGAATGTTGAGCTTTAAGCCAACTCTTTCACTCTCCACTTTCACTTTCATCAAGAGGCTTTTTAGTTCCTCTTCACTTTCTGCCATAAGGGTGGTGTCATCTACATATCTCTTGCTTAATTGCAGACACACACACACACACACACCCCTTAGTTTGGGAGACAGAGAAATGTTAATTATTTAGACTTGAGGACTTGTTTTTGCATTTGATTTTAAATATTAGCATGATAACTTAAAGTAAACAATTCATATTACTTTGGTTTGACCTTCAGGTAGAAAGCAATGTCCTAAGTTAAAGTCTAGTTTTCTGTATCTTATAACTAAGATACAGAAAATTCAGCTTACAGTTTTATCCATTTTAGTTCATTTATGTTAGCCTTAAAGTATTTCCTATATTATATCATTATAATAATCTTGGAGAGGACATTCCATAGCAAGGGAAACTTAGAAGCCATCTCTCTTTCTGAATTGCATCTGAGGCATATGTGAAAAATTATTAGAACATGCCCCATAAGCTAGGTACTCCATATCACCACATATATTGAAATCTACAGATAATTGGATATTAAAAGAGATATCAAGATTTAATGATATTGTGCTTTGTACAGTGTCCTTCCTTTACTACTTTCTGTATAATCTCAATACAAATTAGCAGTTACTATGAAGTTAACTTGTGAATAAATGCTTCAAGTTGTAGTTATTTTTAGCCTCTTGGAGAAGAAAGGACTTATGTTGAGGCATCTGTTTTTCAAGTTATAAAAGAGATAGGAAAGTAAATGAATGATGCATAATTAGTGATAGAAATAACTTTAAGACATATAGCTATGTATAACTGCCTTATTCCTGCATTATGGCTTTATCCCTGGTTAATATCTATTAACCGTCCCACATCTCTCCCAGGGTCTCACTCATGTCCTACCACAGATTATTGTGATTCAGTAATGTTAAATTTGAAATATACATGTGGCTTTCATCTTATTCTTAGTTTACCTTTCTTTTTCTGGGATAGAAGAAGGCACAATTCCATTCATATTTTCACTAGACTAACCATATACATAGTAGTTATATGATAGAAAAAAATCTATATCTGCGATTCAGTGATTGAATCTAATTATAGGAGAAACTGGAGGCTATTCACTCAAGTAATCTACCAGTAAGTAGGATACCAAATTAATTTTCTTTGCATTTGATGAGTCTCTCCTCTGTGTTTTTGTGTGCATCTTTTTATATATTAGGTAGAGTCTGAGGAGAAGTACAGCACCAAATTTATGGTAACAGCCGTTTCTTTAAAGCATATCAACAAAGATGAATTGGCAGATTCTGGGTTCACCATCTTTTATACAATATTGCCCTCTATGGGAACCTAAAATATTGAAGATTTTAGTAGAGTAGTAAGTATTTTTTTTGATCCTCATTTTCATTCTCATTACATGCTTTTTTGCCCCCTCTAAATTTAATCACTGCTCATTTCCTCACCTTCTAACAGACATATACAGCTGAACTGGCAAACAAATGTATCATTCCTTCAGTATGTAGTGTGTTTATTGTACCATTTTACTTTATTCATTGCAGAACTCATTTTATTTATTTTATATTGCATTTAATTATTTCTTTTGTCTTCTTTCAGCAAAATATCTTTGCCATCACAGTACTGTATTTCCAGTTAATTTATAATCATTTCCTGTATGATAACTTCTATTCAGAAAGAGAAACATTAGTTAGAGCACTAAAATATAATACAAAAGAAAAATCATATTATGATGGAGCATTTAGAAATTACAGTGTCAGTCCTTTGATTCTATAAGTACAAATCAATACAAGCTTGATTCTATAAATACAAATGCAAATTTAAAGAAGAAATGAAGACTCTAATCTTACTAAAATCTTTTTATTTATGAGTAATATTAGGAAGATTTAAATGACATGGGTTCTAAAATGGAAAACTAATCTGGGTTTTCTTATCCATGGGGAAATTTGCTCTGTAACATATCTTTGGGCCTTCATTTTGAAATGAGTTGTTACTTCTATTTGTAGAATACAGAACTGGTGTAATGATTACATTGAAATATATTGTATGTAAATATTAGTGCACCCCTTTCCCCATTTCCCAGTTCTAAGTTGCCACCATTCATTCATTCATTCATAAATTTAATTTTTTTAATTGCATATATATATGCTATGACACTGCTCCAACTATTGAATATAACAAACAAACAAACAAAAAAAAAAAGAAAGAGAGAGAGAAAAATCATTTCTGTCCTCAAAAAGCAAAAACTCCAATGCTTGGATTATGACTAGGATTCAAAATTAGTGTGTGTCTCTAAGATAGGTAATGGTAGCAATATAGTGCTATGGTATAGTGCAATGGTAGCAATATATATCCAATCACAAGCTGGTTACAGAAGGCAACACTGGGCCTACAGGTGGAGTACAGTCTGACCCTGGTCCTGTATCTTGTATGTTTATTTGTATCACCTCTCAGCCTAAAGGAGGCTTTCAGCCATCGCTGGCTAACTGTCAAACATCATATTCTTATACCATTGCTCACAACTCACCCTTTCAACTGCCTCCAACACACACATATCACTCACTATACTGAAACCGAACAAGAGAAAGAGTGACGTCAGCAGGTGAATTGTCTCGGAGTGATAGGAGTGTAGAGTATAGAGTAAGACGCTGGAGCTGACAAGACAGAAACTGATTCAGGAAGCCTTGGTGAAACAATAAGATTTCCCATGCTGATCAGAACATCAGCAGGAGTAGCCCCTAAATGAGATTATTTCCCCAAAGGACTGGAACAGACAGAAAACAAACTATATTGGGATACCTAAATAAAAAGGAATTTCTAACAGATGAAACAAAATGCCCTTTAGGACAGAGAGTTTTTACAAATTTATCACCATGATGCTAGGATTCTGGTCTGCAAGAAGGTTTCTCATTTTGAGCACTTTGGACTTTAAATTAAAGGCTATAAAATGACTTGACTTGTAATGCATAAATCAAAAGGAAATTGCCACTAAACCATAACGAAATTTTGGCAAACACATTACAAAGAAAAGAAAGAGAAATGAAGAAACAAAGTGAAACTCCCTGTGGTAGATACCCCATTCATACTGAGGCATTTAATAGCATTTAAAGATTCTCCTCTTATAAGTGACTCCCAATGGACTAGTAACCTAATTAATGTACTTTATGAATTCTAACCACTTTTATTTAGCCCCAGAAAGTGAAATTCACTGAAAATTCTCATAACAGGGACCTGATCATGGAATAATCATAAATTCAACTTCTACTGTCCTCCCCTCCTCCCCCCACTCCCTCCCCCACCCTTATCAGGGATCTCACTCGTGTGCTACACAACAAAGATTTCTGAGATTCAATAATGCTTTGGCTAACATCTGATATTTATTAAAAATAATGTTCCTTTAGGCTGTTGTCGGTCAAACTAGAACTGGACTGTTTAGTCTGTTTGTTCCCTCACTTGGCCTTTCAAGCTTTGCATCTTCAAAGGATTTATTTGATGCATTAATATGATTTGCCTTTTGCTAAAACAACACACTACAGTGTTACTAGCAAGAAGATTCTTCTTCCAACCTGTGGTTCCCGATTTTTCCTCTCTCGGTAACTTGCTAACTAGAGATCTAGATGTGTAATAAGATACCATTTAAGTCTGTCACTGGAATGCTTGCTATATAATTAATGCTACATAGCATTAATTTTTCTCACTGTGTATATGATTCCAATAAGTAAAATAAAATAAAGTGAGCAAACTCACTTTATGCTCTTTCTTTCTCACATGATTTCTTATCTGAGTAATTACTAACAGGTTTTTTCCTTAAAAAAAGTTCTTGTATTAGTCACCCACAGCCCAGTTAGAAGCTTTTCCCCCAAAGGCATAAACTTTGAACAGCAGTTTTTTTTTCTGTTCATGCTTTTTCCTTTAAAAAAGAATTAGAAGGAGTTTTTGGTGTTAGTTGGGACAACTGCAAAGCTGCTCATAAAACAAACAACAACAACAACAAAATTAAAAGGAAAGGAGACAGAAAGTAGTACCACAGTATAGAAGCCCAGTGTAAATTGTAAAATAAATTAGAATTTGAATTGAAGTTATTCAAAATTGTCACTTTGCAGTAGAATTAAAGAATAAAAATGATACTTGGGAAAAATAAAAATGTATATTAAAGCTATTCTATCTTCTATTTATAACCTGTGCATGCATGTGAAGGGTTTTTAAAAACAGAAATTGCAAAGTACTTGTCTAAATAATTCTTTGACATTTTCTTTGCAAATTTCTATGCATTTTGAAGTGAAGTCACTCAGTCGTGTCCGACTCTTTGCAACCCCATGGACTGCAGCATCCCACGCTCCTCCGTTCATGGGATTTTTCCAAGCAAGAGTACTGGAGTGGGTTGCCATTTCCTTCTCCAAAGGATCTTCCCAACCCAGGAATCGAACCGGGGTCTCCCTCATTGTAGGCAGACGCTTTACCATCTGAGTCACCAGGGAAGTTCCTGATGCATGGATTTAAAACTTACCCTGGTGACTCAGACAGTAAAGAATCTGTCTGCAATGCAGAAGACCCAGGTTCAATCACTGGGTCAGGAAGATCCCCTGGAGGAGGGCACGGCAACCCACTCCAGTATTCTTGCCTGGAGAATTCCATGGACAGAGGAGTCTATTCTGAATTCTTCTATTATTTCCATTAGTGGATATACTTACCTTCTTTCACTGTAAAAAATGAATTGATATGTAAACCAGTGAGTTTGTTTCTTTAATAAATGTGCTTGGTTTGGTTTCTGTTTCTTCTACTAAATATGTAGGCACCAATATATTCTTTACATGCTTTATATACATTTTAAATATGTATTGTGGAATATTTTCTAAGTTTTTTTTTAATTTTTACAATTTGAAAGCAATGTATATATTTTTTGAACTTTTAAGATAATCCAGTTAAAAAGAAGTTTTAATAGCAATTGAGTAAAAATATGTGAGGCTCCAATAATTTATTAGTTCAACAAATTCAATTAAGTTTAATAAAGATCCATTGAGGACTTAGCATAGATCTAGATCTGGTGTGTGTGCTCAGTTGCTTAGTCGTGTTTTACTCTTTGTGACCCCATGGACTGCAGCCCGCCAAGGCTTCTCTGTCCATGGAATTTTCCAGGCAAGAATATTGGAGTGGGTTCCATTTCCTACTCCATGGTATTTTCCAGACTCAGGGATCGAACCCATATCTCTTTCATTGGCAGGTGGATTCTTCACCTCTGTAACACCTGGGAAGCCCTGTCTGGACCTGAACCTCTATCTTAATAGATAAAGAAAAAAATTATACTGCACTTCCTGGGATATCAAAAGGAAAATAATAGAATTCAACTATGAGGAGGTGGGCAAATGCTTTGCATTATGTGTATTATTACAAACGAACTAGATAGATGCTATGCTTGACAAATGCAAGGCCTTTCAATTGTGGAACACAGGCTGAGTGATTAAAAAACCCTTTGAGAAAATAATTCCTCCCTATCTTCCATTGCATATCACATTTCTTCTTTGCAACATTCAAGGTCATTCATTTCATTTTCCCACCATGGCAGATGAGAAAATGATAAAAATTAAAATTTTCACAAAGTTTTTTTTTTTTTTTAATGACTGGAATATATAACACAGAAAAGAAATTATAAGAAAACTACTCAAGCTTTTGGGGTTATTTTATCTTTAATTTTAATATGGACACTATGAATTTCTCCAACTTTCCCCAGGAGAGGCCAAAAAAAAAAAAAGGACTTTTGTTTGGCTCGCATCATTTATACATGGTGTATCTGGTGGGACCCTCTTTCCCCAAGACTTTATTTCTGAATAAACAATAAGAAAAGCATAGCAAAATTGCTATTTTTCCTTTTCCTACTAAGAAGTATAACTCAGAAGTTTGGAATTTTTCTATTTTAAAGTTAGCATTTAACAATATTTTAAGGTATTTTGTATTACTATATCTTCCACTAATATTGTTTATAACACTTTTATATTGTCAAAGTGTTTTTGCTCTATTATTCATTTCACTCTAAATAATAATGCTGTTGCTTTAGCTTCAAGGATTGCTTATAGACTAATTGGATAAAAAATTTATCAACAACTTTTACTTGTAATCAATTCATACCAACTACGCTTGTCACCAGAGTTAAGGATATAAATCTTCCTCCATGTTTTAATGTCATGGCTTTGTGGTCAAAATCACTCTATTTCATACAGCTTCAATAACTAAAATTAGTCTGATAAAATAGAATTCTTTATTGACTTGTGAAATAGAAATATATCAATGGGATAAAATATTTGAGTAATTCTAAAATGTTATTTTCATTTCTGTATATGTCAGACATATTTTCATTTGTGTATATGTCTAAACTTGGATAAATAAAAAGACATTAGTATGAGAAACTCCATAAATGGAAAAAACTTCAATCAGCTTTTTAAATTTATTTTACTTTGTTTCTCAGTAGTGTTTAGCTTGTTTAATAATAATTACTTTATTAAGATGTTTGAACTGTTTAGCTGCAATGCATTTATCCATTTTGCATTTTGATGTGAATCACTACGGAAATTCTTGAATTGATCTTCTAATGAATCTTTGCCTTCCAAAAATTCTTAAAGGGTAGTAAGTAGTTCCTTGAGTCTTTGAGGATTTCCAAAATAGAAATTTTTCTTCAGCATACTTTTAGCCTGTGTACTTGAAAAAATAACTGACACACAATCCATAATCTATTAATGATAGTATTGTGAGGTTAGGAAATAACAGGTAGATAGTCTTTGTAATTTACCAGATTTTTTTTCATATGCCTAGAGTGTGCTGACCATCTAAACCTTTTGCAGCATAATAACGTTAGTAACACTGAATCCATTAAAATTATTCACCCAAAGACCGTATCACCAAAGAAGTGTGTTTTGAGGCCCACCCCCCCACACACACACTTGCAGCACAGTGAAAGGGTCACTGATACTGCCCAGCAATTCTAGAAGAATCCTTTCTCACCAAAACACAAATATCCCAGAATAGAACTTTGAGCCTGAGAAGAGCCTGAAATTCTGTACTGTAGCCTATAAGAGGTCTTGGGCCAAACTGTCATCCAGTTTTGGAACATTTTATTCCATTAAATTAAATGGTGCAGACTAAATAAAATAGAAACAATAAGAGCCTGAAGAATTAGATAGCCTGGAATGAAGAAATATACTTGAAAGTACTCTATCTTTATCTTGTATGTATTTGGATAAAGAAGTTCAAGAACTTTACATAAAGTAAATAAATACAATTTATATATTATGAGTTAATATGAGTTAGTAGAGAACAAAAAGCAGGTAATCCTCATCCTATATTGCCAAATAGAAAATGAGACAAGGGGACAACTTTTGTCCATGCTGGGAATAGAACTTCTCCATAATAATTCAGTAATTTACCTCAATGAAACCATTTATACACTAAACACACACACATATGCCTACTCATTTTTTTCTTCTACCATTTGTTATGATCTAAAATATTATTATTAATTTCAGGAATACATGGGTCACTAGGATTTCAAGTTTCCTCCTGCTCATGGTTGGCTTGTGTTGAGTTCATAACTCATGCTTGACTGGCACACACTTACCTCAGAAAACCGTGTCATGAACTTTTCTTTTTTCACCCAATAGAATCTTTTGGTACAGTGTCCTAGCTGCAAAGTGGAATTTTACTCTCGAATTTCATAAGAAATAGTCCAACTGTACAATGAAAGATTATGCAAATCCTCCAGGAGCACCTAATCAATCACCCTGGTGTGAGAGGAATGCAGCTGATCGCTGAATTAGCTTCTGTTGGAATGTATTCATGTGTAACATCCCCCTGACTGGATGACATCACGACAGCTCCAGGTCCTTGAAAGTCTTGAGGATGATTAGCTGAAGGAATTGGCTGTTTCTGCCAATCATAAACCGGCTGCCTTTCTAGTTCTGGAGATGTGAGAGAAAGAGGGAGGGAGGGAAAGACCGACTCCAGCTAAACAAGAAGCAGAGCAGCAGTAGCAAGAGTGGAGCGGAGCAGCTGCTATTCTGGTGATTAAATAGTTCTCATAGCCTTTTTGCTGTGCTCGTTCCGCTCCCTGGTGTAATTCTCGTGTCCAAGGAGGAAGCTGCATTTTAACGGTGTGCTGAACAGAGGTTTGAATCATTCCAGCTGGCTGCTTGTTTTGAAAAGGACAATGTGTGTATAAATAAAAAGAGACTCTGCTGGAAGAGTTCAGATACTAGGACTAGAGCTAAAGAGTGCTCTCGGAATATTAAAGCAGATTGTACAGAACTGAAATCTCCTTCTAATTAACCTGGAGCCCAAGGAACCTGAAATACTGGATATCTCATTTTCTAACTCGGGATAAATTGAAGTTAGGAAAAGAGAAAAAAAAAAATGAAATGCTTCTCTAGGTAAGTTATTGCTTAATTTGCTGAAATGAAGGTGTGTGCATTAAATGAATATATGTTGCTTAGCTATGTAAACAAGTTGAACACAATAAAGTTTTATTTGTGAAAGATTTATGTAGAAGATTTATGTAGTTTTAAACCAAATGCAGTTTCCCTTTTCAACATATGTGCTCTTACCTGTTATTATAAAGTTATATTTGCACTGTAAAGGTAAAATACAGTCCTGCCTAAAAAAAGACAGAACTTGAAATATTGTAAACTATTGCCAGAATATTTGCATAATAAAGACCCCACTTGATAACAGTTTTAGCCTTTTCATATTGAAATGCAAATATTCCAAACTCAACAGCTGAACTGTGGAGTTATAAATGTTTCCCTGAGAAGTATTACTGATAACATGGCATTCAAATTACTCAAGATGGGAACTCCTCTCTTTGGGACCTGAGATTTATGGCCACATTCTGTCCTAATGGTCTGCTTTAGAGAAACAGCTGTCACAGACATTTGAAATTGTATGATGCAGCCATAAATTGCTTTTAAAGAAATAGATGCTTTTCTACTAGGTCCTATTAGGAAAGAAAAATAAATTCTTAGAACAATATATGCCATATGCCATAAGCACAGATTCCCAGGAGGATAAAAACAGCTTTATGTTATACCTGTAAATACCTCCAAATTCCTCATGCACAGAATAAATTGAAATACAAGAGATATTACTTAAAGTATGACTTTCATTAATCTCTTCCAAAATCTCTGATTAGAGAAAGCTAAATACAAACAGAAACTTAAACTTGTATTTTCCTTGTAATTTGTCCTCATTTATAAGATGCTGTATTTTTCAGAGTTACTGTCAAGAGTATTTTCAAGTGATATTATATTTTGTTAGGATAGGTTGTACTGTGAGTTCTAATATAACTCTAGAAAAGTTTCAATAGTTCATATTTATTATGTGTTTTTCAAACTCACCTTTTCTTACTTTCATAGTTTAGTTTATCAGGATATTTTTCATCAACTTAAGATCATAAATGTTTTAAAGTAAATTGCATACAAAGTCGTTGATGTGTTGCCTTAGTTATTTTAGTTATTCAGTTTCTCACCAACTTTATGGTTCAACTTCTTTGAGTTTCTGTACACAAATGGAAATACATGAAGACAAAAGTTGTTGTAATTGCCTGGATCTCTCCAAAACTAGGAGGCAGTTTTTTTCCCATAAAGGTTTAAAAAGTCTTTTTTATGTCAGAATAATAACTTAAATTTCTTCTATTAACATATTCCTGCTAGCTATAGCCAGATGCCAAGTAGATGCTATGTTGGTCATGGCTTTTTCACGAAGCTGATGTATGTAGAGAATGTAAAGTCCACTGACTAGAAGAGTCTAAGTCTTCAACTGGAATTCATAAAAAATGAGTGATTAATAAGCAAAATGTATTTGCCATGTACCTTTATCTCTATGCAAAAATGAGAATTTAACATACTTTAATGCCCGTGATTATTGATATTATTATAATAAGGAATCTTGTGAATATGTATCTTATGCTGATCAATATTACATAGCACCTACATTGATAGAAGTCTTATGATAAGCTGATGGAGATTTTTGAAAATTGCACACTAAGCAGAATCTGTTTATCAGTTTTTATCCCATCTTAATGGCAGTTGGTCAGCGCTAAGATTGATGCTCAGAATATCTTTTGAAAAAATTATATATATGAATTATTAACTATAAGTTGAAACTCAGCTTTAGAGGGAAAATATTAATGCAATTTAGAAACTCAGGTGTCATTCTTAAATACAAAAGGTAAAACTTCATAAGGATTTTAATATTTGTTTTCCTTTCCATAAACTTGAAAATGTGAGTAAGTTGTATTTTGTTTTCTCCATCTGAAGTTATTATCTAAGTAACACGTCCATTTAGATGATTTTCCTTAAATACCAAAAAAATAGTATATGGAGACTATTTATATATAAATACATAAAATTGTTATTTGGAATTTCTGTATTTGACAGCCAAAATAGAAATACATGTTTATATATGTATGCAAATCAAAGGACAGTCTTTTGTATCTGAATATTCAAACTATTGTACCTATTCTTTTCTCCCACCTCAAAAAAAAAAATCATTCTTAAAACATGTAGTCTCTTAGTTCAAATCTAAGTGCTAACCTTACTCCTTAAAAATGCTAGATAAATGTTTCTAAGTCAGTAAAATATTTGTACCCAGTAAGTCTTACATTTATATGATTATCTAGCAGATTCTGTTTGAGTGGGAAAGGTTTATTTTAAGAATAAAATCCAAAAATCAAACTTTCTGTGTTACATAGAGTAGCATCTACTCAGGGAGAAGAACAGAGAAACATTTAGCATGCTTTGATCAAACTAGAAGATTCTAGCTGGTGCAGCCTCCCTAGATTTGGAAAGCAGCTGGGGAAACTTATAAAATAAAGCTAGAATATCAGTCCTGGCTGGAAGCCAAGGCAGAGAAGCTGTGCACCCAGAAGGTTAATTCTTTCTGGGCTGAAATTCATTGATAATGCATTATGCTTAAAATCTAGCCTGAAATGTTACTTTTTTTCTCTAGTTAAAACTTTGGGCTATTTAAAGAACAAATTTATTTTCTGAGTACAGTAAAATTTTCAAATAACAAGATTGTCTTCTTTATTAAAGGTTGCTCTCATGAAAAATGTAAACAGTGTAGCTGAAACTCCTGTAAAACATAGTTGATACTCAGGAGCAGGAAGAGAAATAAAAAGATGAGATGCACCATCTCACCATTGTCTTGGGGATGACAGAGTGGTCAGAAATACCACATCTGGATACATGTCAAAAGCAGTGTGAGATTTTCTGAAAGTAACTGGCCTAGTAAGATTTACAGTAGAAGTAGACTTACTAAGACTGTGGTGACATACATCTTGTGAAGCTAGACAGCAGAGAGAAAGTTAACTGTCATTCATTATGTATTCCAAATCACGAGGAAAAAGGGAAACCATGTTGTCTGTTGATTTATTTTAAGTTTATGAAGTGAGAAAAAATTGGGTCAGGTGGCAGACATAATGCTGCTGCCTTCAGCCATCAGGGAATAACATTTAGTCAACCTTTCCTTTAACACTTCAGGAAACTTTCAGCTATACTGTTACGGAGTGTCAAATGCACTCTTTTTAAAAAGTTATTTTCAGCAGTCTTCAGAACTTAGAGGTGTCAACTGCAATGTAGAACTTTCAAAATACGGTCTTATTTTCAAGTTTCTTTATCTCAGTTTTCTAAGGAATGCTATCACATTCTAGAGTTGACAAATCTAAATTTCTTTTGGAATAATATTGAATTGATAACAGGTTTCCCTCAATCCAAAATAGTCTGATAATGAAACCCAAACATATCAATGGCTTCTAGTATTTCAAGACAAGTAGATTAAAAAAAAAAAAAAAAAGTAACTTATTCTACATTCCTACTGGTGAACATGTTTGCAGATATAAATTGATGTGTTTATTTCACATGTCTTTTTATAATTTGTCTATGTCCATTTATAATCCATATAATTCAGGTCATGACATAGATTATAACAAAATAGCATGTATATAACAAACTAAATATTGGCTTTCAAAGTCACTCATTGAGGAAATTTTCCTATTTAGATGACCTTAAAAATATTACCTCAAGAGATATATTTAACACTCTATGAATTCTAAATGATAATCATGATTAATCAATTGGAATTAAGGAAATGAGAAAAAAATCAAAGAATTAAAAAGTACTGAACGCTTGGGAACTTAATTTGGTGATATACTCAAAGCCTCTGGGAAAACAAAACTAATGACTCTATTAAGTTCTGGAACAGAAACTTCTGTGCCAAACTCAATTTTTAGACTTCTTAGAAATAAATGTTTGAAATACTTGTAGCTTTCAGTAAGAAGGCAACTTTAGTAAGTTAACACACATGAGCAGGCACACAACAAAGAGTTCTTTTTCCCCAGATTAAAAGAATTCCCTCCATTTTGGAGCTTCCACCGTCAGCTAAACTTGAGTTGTGCTTTATTTCAAGCAGTTAACCTCCTCATTAAAAGTCTTTAATAGAATTTGTTTTCCACCATATTCTTATGGAAGTTGAAAGCTGGGCAGGTTCAAACAAAAAGGAAATGTAGAAATGCTTCCTTAATCTCTTTTCACTCACCTTGTTCTTTTCCTTCTTTCCCTTTCTTCCTCTCTTTTTCTGTTCCTTCTCCCTATTCTTTCCTTCCTCCCACCCTTCTTCCTTTTTTTCCCTTACCTCTTTCTCATCCTTCTTTCCTCCCTCCCTCCCCATCTCCATCCTTTCTTTCCTTTCTTCTCTTCCCCATTTCCTCCTTTCTTTTGTCTTTGTTTTTGCCACTTCAGCTTAAACACTCTCTTGCAAACTTGAGGAGCACACCACTCATGTTTAGTACAACAGCTATTGTTTATCTAATGGCCAAGTCTGAACACAGGAATGGGTGGAAAAATGCTCAGAAAAGGAGGGTAAAGAACATTAAACCATAAAAGATGAGATAGGATGAGAAATCCATGTCAGAGAAGTAGTTATGTCAACTTCAAAATATTGACTACCCACCTACCTATGAATTTTCATTTAGTTGGCTAAGTCCTTTAAGTAGAATCCTTTGCTCCTTTTCTATATACTTCCCTTTCATTGTCAGTGGAATTTTTTTTTATGCAGCAAATGCAGCTTAGTGGCAAAAATAAAATAATAATAAATGTAAATAATCCTTATACTGGTATTTTAAACTCCCATAAATCATTTTTATATTTAATAGTTTAAGCATAGTAACATTCATATTCAGCCTAAAGGCCCACTGCCGTACTAATGCAAGAAAAAGAGAGAAGGGAAAGCTATTTTGCACATTAAGATGCTTTGGCTTGACTCCATTCCTGAAGCAAAAATTCAATTGTAGACTGCTGTTCCACAGAATTTGTCATATTTCATCAGACATCTCAAAAGAGTTCTTCTTGATGTACTGAATAGTCTTTCACGCCTACACAAAAATAATTTAAACCTCAGATATAAATATAGCAACACTAAAGATTAATACAAGAAAGGAAACAGATGCAGAGATGCATATGCTCCTGTGAACGCATATAAAAGTCCCAATTCTATTCATTACTCTAAAGTGCAAATGGATAATTAGAACCAGAATTAAATTTCATCTGTTTCACAACCAATCTTTCACTAATAGTTATGTCAATGCACTTGAGATTTCACATACTGTAATATGTAAAATCAAACACAGGAAATCATTTTAAAATTACACTTATTAATCCATTTCAAGTATGATGGCTCCTGATATCTGTTTGTGAAGCCACTTTCCTTGGAATAAGGCACTTTTTGAATAAACACAAAAAAGATCTTCAAATCAGTCAAACCAAGTTGAACTCAATTTAGTACTTAGATTATTCTGTTTCTCCATCTAGACATATTTTTCACTTTAAACAGAAAAAATAGCATATCATTTTTATTCAGTGATGTTCATAGTGATAATGATAATAAATATTCTCTTTTATTTTCAATATGTGCCAGATATCATTCAAGATACTAGGGTGAACGAAACAACTCTTAGGAGGCTTGTATTCTGGTGGGAGAAAGCAGGCATTAAACAAATAAGATGCTATGGGCTACTAAGTACTATAAAGGTGAATATACCAAGGTGGTGGTTTAAAGAGTATAGGTGAAAGCTATAAAGCTGGTCAGGAAATACCTTTCTGATGAACTGATACCCAGAAAGCCTATTGAAAAGTTACATGCCAAACTGAGAATATTACTCCATCTTGTAGAAAAATGCAATGAGGAGTAGCAACTTCTTGAATATGCAAGCTGCCAAGCTGAATTTTGACTCTACCTGATGATTATTATCCTTGGTTCTGTGAAATTGTCTGGTAAAGCTTAGGACACAGCATACTATTTAGTGTTATTTTCTTTGGAAAATAAAAAGACCAATCAATTTTAGAAAATGTAATTCTCAACTTTGCTTCTTCTTTTTATACTTACAAAGAATTTAAAAGTAGTGTGTGAGTAAAAGATCTCAAATTACTGTATTTTTTCCTATAGACTGAAAGTGAGTACTATTATTGAAATGTTAGCAGCAGCAGAACTGATCCCCTATCTTATTCTCACAAATTAGTGGGTGTAAAATCCAATATTCCTAATCATTACTCACTTCACTGGAACAATGGACTTAACATAATGAAATTACAGAGGGGTAAATGTAATTATTGAATTTTTTAAAACATTTCATCAGTTACAAATGTACTTCAAACAAGAACCCAAAATATAATAAGGCTAATACAATGCTAATGCAAACTTAAAATGAATTAACAGAATCACAGCATCAAGAGCAAGGAAACAGTGACCCTGGTTAGCACAGGTCTGACATCATTTAGCGTCTTTGCCAGTCTCTGGTTCCTCTGAGCTTCCTTTTCCCCAGGGTAGACCACTGACTCTACTTCCCTCTCACAGTTAGATCACAATACCTCTATCTTGTGGTGTAATTACTGTGTGTTTATCAGTGCCCATCCTGTAACCAATAAATTTAATGGCAGGAATGCTAAGAGAGTGCTTGACCTGTAGGAGATAGCAGGGGTTTGATAAATGTAAAAGGTGAGGTGGCATCTGGGAAGCATGTCTTGTGAACAATAGTTGAAGAAACAATGATATTTAAGGGGAAAGGACTATGGAGAAACACTACAGTTACCTTTATATATTGCAGGGTATTTTCCTTAATGGAAAGGGGATTTGCTTTATATTATGTGACACCAGCAGAAAGATATTGGGAGGTGGTTTCTGTACATTCTGGAAATCTGTGAAATTTGCAGTCAATCAAAGCAATCAACACAGGTTGGAGCACCACTTATCCAGAAGACTTCCATGAAAGCTATGTCTGCCGAGAGTAGGAGATAAATGGTAGCTACCGAGGTGTCTCATGTTTTACGTTGTGTAACTATAGGAGTGTGGATAAAGGCTTTCATGAACACTCTACCCACCTAAGGCCCCACTCTAGCATTTGGTTAGAAGACTGGTCAACAGCATTCAAGTAAGTAATGATTGCTTACAATTACATAGAAGAAATATATGTATTAATCAGAAATATGCCCTAAAGCATAAGACCAACTTTTTATAAAAAGTTCATTTTATAGAGTGTGTAAGTCCTCAAAGAAAACATGATAAATTTCTTAATTAAGCAAAGAATTGAGTTTTAAAAATTTAAATATATTGGTTTTAATTCTCTGTTGAGCCAGTCCAAGAAAGAAAATATCTAAGGATTAGATGCATAAGTAAGAAAGATATTTCTGGTTTCTATAAACTTCTACATGATAAGGAATATAGAGATTATTTGACTTGACTGTGAAGTGTAAGCCTTTCTAGAGAAGAGCTGCAGTCATATAAACAAATATGAATTGATTTAAAGATGAGATGGCATCATAGCATAATAGTAGCCAGGAGGTAATGTTAAATTCCACCAAAGCTAAATTAGAATCTTATAATATAACCTTGAAAAAGCAAATTAACCCTTCTGTGCCTCAGATTCATGATCTGAAAACAGCAGTAGTAATTATACTTCATAGAATTGCTGGGAAAGTTAAACATGACAATATACATAAAGTTCCTTGTACAATGTTGAAAACAAGACAGGTGTTAAATTAATAGAATTAAGTATTAGTTACATTCATCAATACTCGGACTTTCGTCTGCAATATAGCATTCTGTACTGATTTAAAGAAACTCCTGAGTGATGAATGTTGACTGATTCCAATCTTCTTCACTTGGAGGTAATGATCTAAATCACAGTTTGCACTGTCTCTACTGTATTTTTATCACATATGTGAACCACCTCATGCGAAGAGTTGACTCATTGGAAAAGACTCTGATGCTGGGAGGGATTGGGGGAAGGAAGAGAAGGGGACGACAGAGGATGAGATGGCTGGATGGCATCACTGACTTGATGGACATGAGTCTGGGTGAACTCTGGGAGTTGGTGATGGACAGGGAGGCCTGGCGTGCTGCGATTCATGGGGTCATAAAGAGTCCGACACGACTGAGCGACTGAACTGAACATTAATAACATTAAATCTAACTTTCACTAACATTTTAATCTGACTCATCACAGTTTTGAAAATTAATTCACATTCAAATATCTTAAGGAAACCAGACCATAAGCAGAAGAAAAAACTGTCAGTAAAAGATGCCAAATAGTTTATCTTAATTCTTAATTTTCTGGCATGCTGAAGTAAGGAAAAACATGGGGTTGGAAGAACTCAAGAAGGCAAAGGTTCAGGAACTGAAACTGGATAGGACTAAAACAAATACAAATGTTACTTCATTTGCAATTTTCTCTAGTAAAACACTAAAAAAAATTTCATGTGGTCTATATTGACAAATTGTTTAGAATTATCACAAAAGTTATTTATAAATGGTTTTAAAAGATGCTAGGCACTGAACCAAAATACTTTACTTTGGAAGCCTATTTGGCAAAAAAAAAAAAAAATACTGGGAGATTATAAAATGTAAGACATTTTATTCATCATCAGAATATATCTGGGTGGGAAAAGATTGGGAAAATGAAACTTGTTTTACATGTGGAAACCATGTAAATGTAAAAATTATGCTGTTATGTAATTTTATCCAATTGTTTCCTTGTTATTTATTGAATAGTTTAACCAGCTGCAAAGCAGGCTTTGCGGTGGGCAGAGTGTTGTTTATCAACACCTCTGGAATTCCACAATGAGAAACACGCGAGCGCTTGGTAACTACCATCATGTTCCTACTCATGGCAGAAATTCTTTCCACGGAATCCTTTGAATAGTAGATTGAGCTACTCTATATTACTAATGTTGACCCAGACTGAGAATAAAAAGATATACATTATATTTTAACTTTTACCACAAGTGTTTTAGTATCTTAAATTGTCCTACGGTTTTTCGAACAAGACCATTTTACTCCTCCTATTCTTTTCTCCCAAGATGTTTTGAAGATCAGCAAAATATTTGACATTTTATAATCTACCAGTATTTTTTTTTAACCAAGTAGGTTTCCTAAGTGAATTATTTTGGAACAGTGTCTATCATCCTTTTAAAGCATTCATAAGTATCATTTGTTATAATTCTAGATTCTACTCATCAAGTATTAAAATAGGAGCATCTCAAAAAAAACTGCCTCTCACAAGTAGCAAAATGCTTAACGTCATTGCAAAGCTGTTCTCATGAGTTTTTCTCATGCTTTTTTCTAAACTTTGAGAATTGTGTATCCTGGATCAGTTTAGGGTGGGAGTATGAAATTTTATATGGGGTATATGTATATGCGACCAGTCACGTTGTTTCTGCTGATGGCCACGCTGGTGTTTTATTCTGCAGTATCTAAAAGTTAAAATTGCATAAGCTATAAAGCAACTAAATAAAAAATAGGCACAAATCACTAGTGAAACTGAATGAAGCAAGGAGTATCCAGTTGTTTCATTTTGTGTAAGATTAAGAATGCTCTGAAGTAAGAGATCTAAGTAAAAGGTAGATATAGTCACCATAAAATACATGAAATCTACATTTAGGAAATAATTTATCAAAAAAAAAACTCATTTTCATTTCCATAAAGTGCTTTGTAAGTCCTGTTCGTGGCACTGGAATTCTGCTTCTTGGCATTTAGAGTATGGATGAAGAACAGTGGTGATGGAGGAGGAGATATAGAATCCATCAGAAAATGTGGGTTCACGTGAGCTGTGTGACATTGGACAGCTCTCTTCACTTTTCTGTGCACTAAATTCTCCATTCATTCATTATTTGAGTTTTTTAAAATAATAATTTTGATAATTGAAATGTATAGTTATTTGTATACAGAATAGAGAATGTCTATTGGAAGAGTTTATTTGTCATTACAAGCAGCTTAAAGTCAGTAGTAGGGAATTTTACAGAGGTAATATCCTGATGACATGATAATATAATGAAAAACAAACCTACTAGAACTTCCTATAAACTAAACAATAGACTTTAGTTATACTGCCCTAAAACAATAAATTTTCTCCAGACATTTATGTATTGAGCCTCTAGATTAGAAACTCAGTGGTAGACAAGTGACTGTTGAAGTGAATTT
Organism: Bos grunniens; assembly: GCF_055505025.1. Lineage (NCBI taxonomy): Eukaryota > Metazoa > Chordata > Mammalia > Artiodactyla > Bovidae > Bos > Bos grunniens. The sequence goes on along the minus strand of NC_141170.1, from coordinate 107,991,676 downwards.
TAAGAGATAGTAACCTTTTGTTACTTCTGCTGTAGTCAAATTCTGCTCATAATGATACAGTAATACCTCAGTTCAAAAGAAGAATAATTAAAATATTAAAATTGTAGCTTCTAAGCGGCTTTGGATTTCAATGTAACTTGTGAACATAAGCATAATGCTATCACTAACACATTAAAGTCACAAATAACAAGCCAGTTGATGTAAAAGTTTAAATAACTTGCAGTTTAATAAATTTCTTAGTGATTTACTGAAATTAAACTTTGACATTAAATACTAGGCAATTTCTTCTCTCTCCTATGTTCATTCACAGATTAAAAAATACACGTCTATAGTATAACTTCATCCATTCATCTTTATATCTTATAGTTCCCTTGCCTGTAAGAATATGAGAACTAAGTGAGCATTTTATGCTTCATGCTTCCATGATTGTCTTCTGAGATAGTTAACAAGGATGCAAATCAATACTAAATATAATATCGGTATTTAAAGAATAATTATTGAGTTAACCCAAAGCAGTTATCAGTTGATGGCAATCATTTTACTACTTCTGGATGTAAGTTGATATTTAATTAAATACATTTTAGTTAATGTATAAGGAAAATCAAAGGAAATTAATACTATATTGAAATTCTAAAGGCAAAATCGGTCATGTCATTCTCCTGCCTGGTCCTGGATCTTATTTTTCTCCTCTGTTTCAAATCTCTTTCCACTCCCTTAAAAATCCAAATCCTCTCATTCTTCAATGATTAGAACAATTTACTTCCCTCTCTAAGTGCTCTTCTAATAACTTCAATTCACCAAACTCTCTCCTTTATCTGAAACCTCATAGCACACCCTTAAGAGTTCTCACTTGGCAACAAATTTTGTATTCCTATTAATTCTTTCACTTTCTTTTTACTTGCAGCTATTCTAAACTTGTTCATAACCTACATCCTTCTCAACTCTTAATTTAATCTTCTACTTGACTTTATGCTACTAGACATTTTGCTCAGGTCACCAAAGTGAAGGTCAACTTTCAACTGTATCCTTGACTCACATATAGTATTCGGTTTTTGATCAGACACATTTGTGTCCCATTGATTGTAGCTTTCATGGTTTCATTCATCTAACCATAGTTCAAACAATATCAAAAATGTTAATGATATACATCTATCATTTTATTGTGTACACTATTCCTTAGCTCTTTCACTCAATATCATGGCTTTTTCTACCCTTTAAGCTACCATTCCAACACAGACCTTAAATTCTGTTATGATACATTCACCAGGTGGACATTCCTTTTGAATATTTCACAAGCATTTCTAAAAGAATGTGTTGCAGTCCACTCATTTTCTCTTGCTACATCTTCTCTGCTTCCATATAATTTTTTTACTTTTCCTATTATCATACTTACATTTTATTTCAACTGCCTTCTTACTCAAATGTGTCGTGGAATAGATTTCCATTGCTTTTGAAAAGAAGCAGTGTTTATCATATGAAAAATATAGCTGGTACTTGGTAAACATTCAATAAACATTGAATGAATGAATGTGCAAATCTGAAGTGTTTTATTTTTTCCCTCTACCACCAAGTCTTGACATTTCTATTTCTTATGTGAAAGAATAAAAACAATTTATATGAGAATATGCACAACATTGCCCTTGCAAAAAAACAGTATGAAACATTCACTCTTCCCATATCCCCCCAAAAAGAAGGCTAACTTGCTTTCTGAGTGTGAGGTTAATTGGTTAATATAATAAGGTCTTAAAGAAAACAGGTAAGAGAAGGAAAGAAAATAATAATTAATCAGATGGCAGAATGGGAATTTTGTCATTTGAAGATTTTCAGAGTATCTTTGGAGTACAGGGAAGTTGAAAGGAAAACCAACATTTTAGAAGTATCAGTTCACTTTATGAACTGTAATTTTTTGATGCTGTTTAGAAAACGTCAGTGAAGAACGTTATTTCTTTTAGATAATTCCTGTGACTCTCATATTGTGCTCCTTAAAGTCATCTGACTGTGGTACCCACATGGAGCTACAAATTTATAGGGGCTAGAAAATGATATATAAATGTTGTGAAGCTGCTTACACTTTTTTAAAAAAATAGAGCTTGTAGAGAAGCAAAAGTAATCAGGAAGTTTACGGAGTTCTCATACATATTCTCCTTCAAAATTGTTGTTGTTGTTAGTCACTCAGTCGTGTCTGACTCTTTGTGACCCCATGGACTGTAGCCTGCAAGCCTCCTCTTTCCATGGGATTCTCTAGGCAAGAACACTGGAGTGGGCTGCCATTTCCTTCTCCAGTCCTTCAACATGCATACATAAACTCAGCATCTCTCACTACCAATATTCCTTATAAGTGATTAACCTACATTGACACATTGTTGTCATCTAAGTCTGTAGTTTACATTAAGGTTCATTCTTGGTGTTGCACATTCTCTGCAGTTTGACAAATGTATAATATAAACGTGTCAGTGCCTAAAGATCCAGGTGTTCCACCTATTCATCTGCCCTTGCTTCTTCCCCAAACTGGTAGCCATTGGTCTTTCTAGTGTCTTAACAGTCTTGCCTTTTCCAGAATGTCAGATGGTTGGAATCATGCCATATGTAGCCTTTCCTGATTGGTTTCTTTCACTTAGTAACATGCATTTAATATTTATCAATATATTTTTATTGTTTAACACCTCAGTTCTTTTTAACACAGAATGCATGCTTAGTCACTCAGTCGTGCCTAACTCTTTGTGAACCTTTGGACTGTAGTGGACTGTAGCCGGCCAGCCCCCTCTGTCCATGGGATTTCCCAGGCAAGAATACTGGAGTGGGTTTCCATTTGCTTCTCCAGGGGATCTTCCCAACCCAGGGATGGAACCTCAGTCTCCTATGGCTCCTGCATTGCAGGTGGACTTTTTACCATTTGATCCATTGGGGAGAGCCTTAACACAGAACAATAGTCCATTATCCAATTATTGGATCTGTACCAAAGTTTAATTATCCTTTCACTTACTGGAGGACATCTTGGTTGTTTCCAAGTTTTGGCAACTGTTAATAAAGCTCCCTTTAATCAATTGTATGAAAATATTTTGTGAGTGTAAATTTTCATCTCTTTAGTGCAAGGATCTCAATTGCTGGATCATATAAGATTATGTTTAGTTTTGTAAGAAACTGTCACTTGGTCTTCCAAACTGGCTGTATCATTTTTCATTCCCACCAGCAATGAATGAATGAGAGCTTCTGTGGCTCCACATCCTCTCCAGCTTTGGTGTTGTCCTTGTTCTAAATTTTAGCCATTCTAATAGGTGGTATCTCATTGCTATTTTAATTTGCAATTGCCTAATAACATATGATGCAGATTATCTTTTCATGTTTATTTGCCATCTGTATGTTTTCTTTGGTCATATGTATGTTCCAATCTTTGGCCCATTTTTAAATCAGCTTATTAAATTTCTTATTGTGGAGTTTTAAGAGTTTTTCATATAATTTGGATGTGTGCCTGCATGCTAAGTCGCTTCAGTCATGTCCAACTCTTTGCCATCCCATGGACTGTAGCCTGCCAGGCTCCTCTGTCCCTGGGGATTCTCCAGGCAAGAATACTGGATTGGGTTGCCATGCCCTCCTCCAGGGGATCTTCCAGATCCAGGGATTGAACCCACATCTCCTGTGGCTCCTGCACTGCAGGCAGATTCTTTACCACTGAACCACCGGGGAAGCCCATATTTTGGATGACAGTCCTTTATCAGATACTCCTGTTGTAAATATTTTCCCCTAGTCTGTAGCTTGTCTTTTCAATCTCTTGACAATGTCTTTCACAGAGAAGCTTTTTTCTTTCTTTTAATGGAGTCCAACTTACTAATTCTTTCTTTCATGGATCAAGCCTTTGGTGTTGTACCTAAAAAGTCCTCAGCCAAGCCAAAGTCATCTTGATTTTCTCCTATGTTATCTTCCAGGAATTGCAAGTTTCTTCTTTTTTTTTTTTTTTTTGATTTGCAATTAAGTTTCTGATTCATTTTGTGTTAATTTTAGGGAACAGTGTAATATCTGAGTATTTATTATATTTTTTAACACGTGAATGTCCACTTGTTCCAATATCATATATTGAAAAAACTATCCTTTCTCCATTGAATTGCCTTTACTGTTCGTCAATGGCCAGTGGACTATCTTTGTGTGGGTTTACTTCTCTGTTCTCTATTCTGTTCCATTGATCTGTGTATCTATTATTTTGCCAATACCACACTCTTTGATTACTGCAGCTGTACAGTAATTCTCAATGTTTGTTGGTGTCAGTCCTGAGACTTTGTTCTGCTTTGGTGTTGTGTTGGCAGCTCTGAGTCTTGCTTTCCATATAAACTTTGCTTGCTATTTTTAAAAATACCTATTTCCTTTTTATTTTTAGTACTTGGTCTTTGTCTCTTTGTTTCCAAAAGGAGAGATGAAATAGAGTAGCTGTTACGAGCATGAGCTTGCCGAGTTAAGATTCCAGCTTTGCCACTTTCTAGTCACATGGCCCTTGAGCACACTGCTTAAATCAAGCATTTCTCCTTTATTAAATAGAGTTGTGATGTCTGCCTTGTAGATTTATTGTGAAGATTGAATGAAATATTATAAATAAGGTATATCACATGGTGCCTGGCATAGAGTAAGTCCTTCCTTAGCCATGATGTGCTTCCAAATAGGGTTGAGACTAATTCTCCACCTTCTCCTCTGTTTTGTTGCTTTAAAGTTCTCCTTTGGCATCCCCACCCCACTGTTTTAAGTATTTAACTGTTGCTTCATGACTTTTTATTCTTTTTCATTATAGCTCATTACTAGATGTAGAATATGGAAAATGCAATGGCAACCCACTCCAGTACTCTTGCTGGGAAAGTCGCATGGGCAGAGGAGCCTGGTGGGCTGCAGTCCATGGGGTCACTAAGAGTTGGACATGACTGAAGCGACTTAGCAGCAGCAGCAGATGTAGAATATAATTCCCTGTGCTATACAGTAGATCCTTGTTGTTTTGCTATTTCCATTTTCCAGTGTCTTCATCTGAACTACTGTAATCAATTTTTAATTGATTTCTCCTTTCATGGCTTCAGTCTGTCCTCCTATTCCCTCAGAAAAATTTTTTAAAAACATTTTCCATGTCAGTGTTGAAATTAAAGTTTTTCAATAATTGTCCAATTTTCAAGGCAATTGTAAATCTGTAACATTTTGAATGAGATCTTTTTCATCTTCTGGTACCTACCTATCTTATCAACAGAATTACCAGAGAACATATTCAGAGAACATCAAGAAGGCCAGTGGGGTTGTTGAGAGTTCAGAGAAAGAGAAGTGGTACAAAGTTAGAGCTGTGGAGACCACTATGAAATTTACTGTGGGAGTTGATCAGAAGAGGGACCTAATGTGATATAACTTGTAAAATGATTCCTCTGGCAAAAAAAAAAAAAAAAAAACTGATGTGGGGAAAAGGCAGAGGCAGAAATCAATTAGATATAATGCTAATAGGGATTAGAGTGACAGCAAAGAAAGTTTTAAGACTGTTCAGATTCTAGCCATATTTTACAGGTAGAGCCAATAGATTGAAAATCTAGTGAGTCTGATGGGAAAGAAAGTCAACTATGCCCAAAGTGTGTGCTTCTGTGCATACGTGTGTGTGTGTGTGTGTGTGTGTGTGTGTGTCCCTAAGCAAATAAAATAATGCATCTATCATTTATGTATCTGGGGAAACAGTGAGAGGAATCCTTTTGGGGTTCAGAAAAGTATCAGGCAATCAGATTTGGTCTTTTTAAAAGAATTTTTAACAGAGTGTAGTTAATTTAAAATGTTGTGTTAGCTTCTGATGTACAGCAAAGTAAAATAGTTATACGTATACATGTATCTACTCTTTTTAAGATTATTTTCCTGTATAGGTCATTACAGAGTATTGAGAAGAGTTTTTTATGCTATATAGTCAGTCAGTTCAGTTGCTCAGTCATGTCTAACTCTTTGCGACCCCATGGACTGCAGCACACCAGGCCTCCCTGTCCATCACCAACACCTGGATTTTACTCAAACTCATGTCCATTGAGTCTGTGATGCCATCCTACCATCTCTTCCTCTGTTGTCCCCTTCTCCTCCCACCTTTAATCTTTCCCAGCATCAGGATCTTTTCAAATGAGTCAGTTTTTCTCATCAGGTGGCCAAAGTATTGAAAGTTCAACTTCAGCATCAGTCCTTCCAATGAATATTCAGGACTGATTTCCTTTAGGATGGATTGGTTTTATCTCCTTGCAGTGCAAGGGATTCTCAAGAGTCTTCTCTAACGCGACAGTTCAAAAGCATCCATTGTTCTGCGCTCAGCTTTCTTTATAGTCCAACTCTCACATCCATACATGACTACTGGAAAAACCATAGAGTTGACTACATGCACATTTGTTGGCAAAGTAATGTGTGTGCTGTTTAATAAGCTGTCTAGGTTGGTCATAACTTTTCTTCCAAAGAGCAAGCGTCTTTTAATTTCATGGCTGCAATCATCACCTGCAGTGATTGTGGAGTCCAAAAAAATAAATCTGTCACTGTTTCCCCATCTATTCACCATAACATGATGGGACCATATGCCATGATCTTAGTTTTCTGAATGTTGAGTTTTAGTCAACTTTTTCTCTCTCCTCTTTCACTTTCATCAAGAGGCTCTTTAGTTCTTCTTCACTTTCTGCCATAAGGGTGGTATCATCTGCATATCTGAAGTTATTGATATTTCTCCCAGCAATCTTGATTCCAGCTTGTGCTTCATCCAGCCCAGCGTTTCTCATGATGTACTCTGCATATAAGTTAAATAAGCAGGGTGACAATATACAGCCTTGACATACTCCTTTTCCTATTTGGAACCAGTCTGTTGTTCCATGTCCAGTTCTAACTCTTGCTTCCTGACCTGCATATAGGTTTCTCAGGAAGCAGATCAGGTGCTCTGGTATTCCCATCTCTTTCAGAATTTTCCACAGTTTATTGTGATCCACACAGTCAAAGGCTTTGGCATAGTCAGTAAAGCAGAAATAGATGTTTTTCTGGAACTATCTTGCTTTTCTATGGTCCAATGGATGTTGGCAATTTGATCTCTGTTTCTTCTGCCTTTTCTAAATCCAGTTTGAATATCTGGAAGTTCATGGTTCATGTACTGTTGAAGCCTGGCTTGGATAATTTTGCATATTACTTTACTAGCATGTGAGATGAGTGCCACTGTGCAGTAGTCTGAGCATTCTTTGGCATTGCCTTTCTTTGGGATTGGAATGAAGACAGACCTTTTCCAGTCCTGTCACCAGTGCTGAGTTTTCCAAATTTGCTGGCATATTGAGTGCAGCACAATCACAGCATCTTCTTTCAGGATTTGAAATAGCTCAACTGGAATTCCATCTCCTCTACTAGCTTTGTTTGTAGTGATGCTTCCAAAGACCCACTTGACTTCACACTTTAGGATGTCTGGCTCTTGGTGAGTGATCACACCATCGTGATTATCTGGGTCATGAAGATCTTTTTTGTATAGTTCTGTGTATTTTTTCCATTTCTTCTTAAGATTGAAAGGTTGTTGCTGAACCAGAAAAGATTCTGGGATTCTTGGCCTCTGGAGGAGAAGAATTCACTCCAGGGCCAGAGACAAGGCTTGATCGCTCAGAGCTTTTGTGTAATAAAGTTTTATTAAAGTATAAAAGAGATAGAGAAAACTTCTGACATAGACATCTGAAGGGGGCAGAAAGAGTGTCCCTCCTTTCCACAGTAATAGCAAGCCCATCTGTTTTCACCTGGGTCCCTCTTGGCATTTTTCTCAGGCTGTTTAAGAACAGTTCTGACAGCCATTACAAGGGCTTCCATCTGTTCCTTTGTATTTTTCTGCCTTCCTTTCTTTCCTCCATATTCCCTACCATAATAGACTGTTTGAGCCAGTTGCAACAGATTATCTAAAGACTGGCTTGGTCCATACACCTGTTTTAATAGCTTATGGCAGGTATCTGGAGCCGATTGAGAAATCTTTTAAGATCACTCTTCCCTCTTCACTTTCAGGATCAATCTCAGTGAATCTGCAAAGGGCTTCTCTCAGTATATCTAGGAATTTACCAGGAGCTTCCTTCTCCTCCTGTTCTATGTTTGCCAATTTGGCATAGTTTAAGTCTTAGCATGCATTTGCCTGAGTCCTTCAAGAATATATCTGACAAAATGACTCAGAATCTTCTGCTTCTGTTAGGTCCATATCATTTCTGTCCTTTATCGAGCCTATGTTTGCATGAAATGTTCCCTTGGTATCTCTGATTTTCTTGAAGAGATCTCTAGTCTTTCCCATTTTATTGTTTTCCTCCATTTCTTTGCATCGATCACTGAGGAAGTCTTTCTTATCTCTCCTTGCTATTCTTTGGAACTCTACATTCAAATGAGTATATCTTTCTTTTTCTCCTTTGCCTTTTGCTTCTCTTCTTTTCTCAACTATTTGTAAGGCCGCCTCAGACAACCATTTTGCTTTTTTGCATTTCTTTTTCTTGGGGATGGTCTTGATCCCTGCCTCTGTACAATGTCACAAACCTCTGTCCATAGTTCTTCAGGCACTCTGTCTATCAGATCAAATCCCTTAAATCTATTTGTCACTCCCACTGTATAATTGTAAGAGATTTGATTTAGGTCATACCTGAAGGGTCTCATGGTTTTCCCTATATTCTATATAGTAGTTCCTTATATTTTGGTCTTATTCTAGTTTGAGATATAAATTAGATTTCCAAGTAGAAATACTAACAAGTGATTGAACACACAAATAGAAACAAGCAAAAGATTTAGCTAGAGATAAAAATTTTCATCAGCTTCTAGATAGTGTTTAAAACCATAAAACAGTGTGAGGTCACCAAGGAAATGAATGTAAATAGAAATGAGATGAAGTTCAAAGACTAAGCTCTAGGGAACTCCACGTTTCAAGGAGAGATGAGAAGGAACCAGAAAATGTGACAAAGAACTCATAGAAAACAAAAAAAAATGTATGATTTCCTAAAAGTTGGATAAAGATGGTTTGTGTGGATGAGGGGCTAGTCAGTAATTAGTGTATTAGTTTGCTTGTTTGTGGTTGTTCAGTAGCTAAGTCGTGCCTGACTCTTTTTCGACCCCATGGACTGTAACCCACCAGCCTCCTCTGTCCATGGGAATTTCCAGGCAAGAATACAGGAGTGGATGGCCATTTCCTCCTCCAAGGATCTTCCCGACCCAGGGATGGAATGCACATCTCCTGCTTTGCAGGTGGATTCCTTACTTAAGCCACAAGAGAAGCCCCACATTAGTTTGCTACGGCTACCATAATAAGGACTTCCCTAGTGGTTCAGCTGTAAAGAATCTGCCTGCAGTGCTGGAGATGCTGGAGACACAGGTTCCATCCCTGGGTTGGGAAGATCCCCTGGAGGAGGGCATGGCAACCCACTGCAGTATTTTTGCCTGGAGAATCCCATGGACAGAGGAGCCTGGCAGACAACAGTCCATAGGGTCGCAAAGAGTTGGACATGACTGACAGTGACTGAGCACACACACCATAATAAAGTTTCACAAAATGAGTAGCTTAAACATTAGAAACTTATTGTATCACAGTTCTAGGGGATGGAAGTTTGAGATCAAGGTGTCAGCAGAGCTGTGCATAGCTGAAGGCCCTAGGGAAGGAGATGTTCCAGGTCCCTCTCCTGGCTTCAGGCAGTTCCTGACTTGTAGCAGCATAATTTCAGTGTTCACATGACATTCTCCACTTGCGTGTGTCTGGGTTGTGCTGATTGCTGATTGCTCATTTCTCAGTTCCTAAGTCCTGTTGGACGCTTTGTGCCTCTGTCCATAGGATTTCCCAGGCAAGAATATTGGAGTGGCTTGCCATTTCCTTTTCCAGGGCATCTTCCCCACCTATGGATTGAAATCACATCTCCTGCACTGGCAGGCGGATTCTTTACCACGGAGCAACCTAGGAAGACCTGTTGTGTTGATTTTCTCCTTTTTATAATTTCTCTTTTTACCAGTCAGATGGGTTTAGGGGTCTTCCTTGGTACAGTATGACTTCATTTTAACTGATTATATCTTTAATAATCTTATTTCCAAATAAGTTCACATTTTGAAGTAGTAGGGGCTAGGACTTCGACATACCAGTGTGGAGGGAGACACAAATCAACCTACAGGAGCAACTCTCAACTTTGTCATAACATTTCATTCTTTTTTATAGATAGCTACTTTGATTTATAAATACTTTGTTTAGAATCTTTATGCTTTATATTCATGAATTATATTTCCTGTAATTTCCTTTTTTATATTATCCCTTTGTCAATTACTGCTGTCTACCAAAAGAGTGAGACATGACTTGGCAACTAACCAAAAACAACAGGTTATGTTAGCCTAATACAATGAGGTTGACAGGTATTGTTCTTTTTTTTTTTTTTTTTCACTTATTTGACAAAAGATTGTGTACAATTTGAATCATTGATTCCTTAAAACTTTGATTGGACCTTATGGTGAAGGAATCAGTGACTGGAGTGTTCTTTGTGTGAATGTTTTTGACTATTCAAATTATTGCATTTTGCTGTATTCATTTAAAGCTTCTTTAAGTCACTTTTATAAAGCTTCATTTTCTCAAAAGTTCATTTAATTAAATCCTTTTAAACATATTTTTATAAAGTCATAAATAATGTTCTCATATCTTTTCAATGTCTGAAGGAAAAGTTACTTTCTCTTTCTCATCCCTGTAGCGTAAAAGTGACTTATCTCCTTTTAATCTTAATGTTTGTCAAATTTGTCAGCCTTTTGAAAAGAATCAGGTTTTAGATATTTTTACTGTATTTTTTGGAGAGGGAATGGCAACCCACTCCTGTATTCTTGCCTGGAGAATCCCACGGACAGAGTATCCTGGCGGGGCTACAGTCCATGGGGTCGCAAAGAATCAGACTCAACTGAGTGACTAACACACACATTGTATTTTTATCTGATTTTCTTCAGCCCGTTTTGTTATGTCTTTTCTTCTACCATCTTTGTTATTATTGTATTATTTTTTAGCTTCTTGAGAAGACTGTTTGCTCATACTTTTTATGAGTACCTGCTTGTAAGATTCTAAATTTGTCTATTATGATAGCTTAATACACAAATTTTCATAGGTATTATTTTGGATATAATTTGTAACATAATGTATATATTCAATTTTTCTTTGCTTTAAGTTATTTAGAATTATGTTTCTAAGATTTCTAATATATGAGAATTTTTTAGTTGTTTGTTATTAGTTTCTAGATTAATTATATCATGGTTATAGTACATTTCTATATGGTGTTTAGTTCTTTGAAATTTATTGAGACACTCTTTAGGACTCAGTGTGATTAATTTTTGTAAATACCTATAAGATCAATATGCATTCTACAGCTGTGGACTATGATAGTTTAAGTATGTCTTTTAGACAAAATGTGTTAATTGTGTTTATAAGTATTTAACCTTACTAATCATCTGTCTGATTTTTCAATGACTTCTTGGCATATGTCATAAATTCATTCTCTATAATTGGAAATTTGTAAATGATAGCTTGTAGTTCTGCTTATTTCTATTTTATATATTTGAGATCATGACATCAGATGAACATAAATTTAAATTTAATGATTTCTAGTGAACTGAACTTTTTACTGTTTTAAAGTGATCTCTGTATCTCTAGTAACTCTTTTGCCTTATATCTAAATTTCTGATATTTATATAGCTTTATTAGTTTTCTTTTAATTAAAATATTTCTGATGTATCTTTTTTCAGATGTTTACTTTCACACATTCTTTCATGTGTAACTTTTAAACAACATATATTTGGATTTGTGAGCTTTTCCAAGTCAGTCTGCCAATCTTGTTTTTAAAAGATAATTTAGTTTATTTATATTTAATGTGATTATCAGGGCTTCCCTGGTGGCTCAGTGGTAAAAGAATCTGTCTGCAGTGCAAGAAATGCAGGAGATGAGGGTTTGATCCCTGGGTCAGGGAAGATCCCCTGGAGGAAGGCATGGCAAGCTACTCCAGTAATTTTGCCTGGAGAATCCCATGGACAGAGGAGCCTGATGGGCTATAGCCCAGATAGTCCCAAGTAGTCAGACAATTTGATTACTAACATAAACAGACCTAAATATTTTTTGTTTTGCATTAGTCACACATATTCAGGTTTCTTTTTTCCTGCTTATTCTTTTTAATTAAATATTTTTTCTAGCACTTCTTTATTTCTCCTCTACTAGTCCCGGAGATATACATTCTGTATTGGTTTCATTAGAAATCAAAATAGGCATACTTAACAATGTCTTAAGTCAATTAATATCATGACCTTAATACAGGGTTCTTAGAACATTTTTACTCCATTTACTCCCTTCTGACTTCTATTGATTCTATTGATCTTATTTATTTCAATTGTCTTTGATTTTATTTTCAGTCCCATGAAAATTTATTATTATCATTTCATATTTTAAGGTCATTTAGTTTAATTTGCATTTTATCAATTATTTTATCTTCATTCTGTTCAACAATTTGAACTATTCTTATGCTTAAAAAATTCATGATCATAGAAGTTTCAACTTCTTCACATTAGATATCAGATAATTATTTCCCAGCCTCTTTCACAGCCAAGGCAGGGACGTGCCAACTGAAAGTGTATAGAACAAATTCCCTATAGGTTAGGGTGTCTTCATCTATATCCATGATCCAGAGACACCAATAGCAGCAGTTCATAGAGAACTGCCAGATCTTAATCCTGACAGTGATGTTGCTTATTATGCAATATTTGGTCTATGGCCACTTTTCCAAAATGGGTTTTTATGATTTGCATTGTGCATGCATGTGTATGTGTGGCCTTGACTATGACTTGAGCTGAATGATGTGACTAAATCTAATTAAGAACTATTTTTTAATTGCATTTTCAATCATCTTGATGTTTGCATTCCAGTTATAGTTTGAAAGCTATGTTACCATCTGATTCAATACTCATTTATGATATATTCTGTGATACTGAACATCATTTCTTAGTCTCTATACTTTAACAAATTTTAGTGACTAATTTATGGAAATAACTTTGGGAAAGTCTCAAAACATGAACATAAATAAATTTTGTTATATGTTTGTACATATTACTCAAGATGATTAATTTCATTGCATGGACAACCTCCTAATGATTCATTGTCTTTCAAATCATCAGCAACTATATACAAACAGGTATCTTTTACAGATTCTCAGGTAAATGATAAATTATAATGAAAACACATAATATAATTCTAAGATATAACTGGGAGCACTATAAGTTGGTATCTAGAAATCTTTGCAAATAAATCACAATTCCATTTTAAACAGAAATTGTGACCACAATTTTAAATTATTTTGAATAAATTCTTATGTTTTATATTACCACATAGAACTGAAAAGTAAAGTAAATTGGGAGATGACCTAAATCATTATATTCACATTTCTCTTTTGTATTTAAGTTTTTATTCCATTTATCTTATGTTATTTACTTACTCCTAAGATTATTAAAAGGAGGTAATCATTTAAGCAGAATCAAATCTTCAGAAATCATGTTTTTGCGGTCCAATGAAATTATGGCACAAACATGATTGCATGGTAGAGGAATGTAAAACTGAATGGTAACTCTATTTCACACAAAAAAGTATAGCATTCTACCCATTTAAGAAATAAAATTTGTATATCCTAAAGAAAATGTTAGTTGGAAACAAGATGTGGCAAAATTTGTTTTATACATCTTTGAATTACAGACATTATAATTTTGTTCCCTTAAGTAAAAGATTTAGATCTTAAAAGTTTGCAAAAATTAGTAAGATGTTAAGAACAGGTGATATTTCATTTATCTTTATCTTGGGTACAACAGCAAAAAATATATTTAATGAAAAAACAGAACTAAGAATTTGGAAATGGAATCATATAAGCAGTATAATATTGGTTGTTTTTATTTCAAGTATGAATTAACTAAATGTATTTGGCATAGAAATGTGGTGTAATTGGTATTTTAAGAATCACTGATGTTTCTCCGATGTCAACAGCAGAATGCTTGTCCTGAAAGCAGTTACCTGTGCACTTTTAATCAGCTACTTAGCATTTCAGCTGTCAACAAGAGGAAGTGCTGTGGTTCTATTTTAATAATAAAAGCAAGAACACATCGCCCTCTAGTGTTGAAAATGCTAGGAGATTCAAGTTTAGAAATAAGAAATAATGCATTTTAAAAAACAAATGTCTTATTTTTCTCTTTTCAAGTAAATGTAATATACCAATATTTAAGTTAACATCTTGAATCCTAGGAAAACAGATGGCAAACATAACTGATTAACTTATTTGTATGGCCTGTGTTATAAAAAAGGTTAACTAGATTGAGAATAAATTCTTTTTAATATTTTACTTTTTAAATTATATTACATTTTATTATAGTTGTAAGATTTATGAAAGATGAATTATAATACTTTATCTCCTAGAATTTATAGTAACTTTACTTGTGTTATAAAAATTAGTTGTAAGTATTCTTTTAATTGTTAAAAATGTAATGAACACGTGGAAATAGAAAGATAAACAGCTAAGTTTCTTTAGTTTCCCAAGGACAAAACTGAAGCTCAGACTTTTTCTCCCACCCCGCAAGTTTCTGGAGAAGATAGCATTTGAGTTATTCCTTGGGGTAGAGAAAAAGGTTAATATATGCAAAATGTGAAAAAGTTGTTGATTTAGTATGATTGTTTCATGCATGTGACAAAGACACTTTGCTTGACCAAACTCTAAGCAGGCTTCTGAACCTTCTCTCAGGTTTGCATTTTCTTGCAAAATCTAGTTTTAGCCAGAATCCTGATAACTCAATCTAATCAGACTCCCCACCCTCGATATTTGCTCACCCTCAAGTCCAGTCTGGTTCCTCATCCCCTGCTGCTGCTGCTGCTGCTGCTGCTGAGTCACTTCAGTAGTGTCTGACTCTGTGCGACCCCTCTACCACACCCTAGACAAAGGCTGATAACCCTGCCTGTCTTTCAGCGAGAATCCTGTTAGGTAGTTTTAGCTGAAACCTCCCATATGTACAATGTTTCCTTTTCGTAATTTTCCACCCACTGATCTGACCCTGATCCTTGGCTCTTCTGTGTGTGTGTGTGTGTGTGTGTGTGTGTATGTGTGTGTGTGCTCAGTCACATTTGACTCTGCAATCCCATGGACTGTAGCTCACCAGGATCCTCTGTCCATGGAATTTTCCAGGCAAGAATACTTGTGTAAATTACCATTTCCTACTTCAGAGGATCTTCCACAACCAGGAATCGAAACTGCATCTGTTGCATCTCCTGCATTGGCAGGCAGATTCTTTACCACTGTGCCACCTGGGAAGCCCAAATTCTTAGTTGCCTATACTGTATTTGGAGTTGAGCCCATCTCTCTGCCCATTGCAGTGGTGCCTATACCTATCACAACGGTCCTAAATAAAGTCGGCCTGGCCACCTTGAAGTGTCACTAAATAGTTTTTGCCAACAGGGTGGTCTGCAATGTGCTGAAGATTCTGAATAAATTTACAGTCCCTGCTTCATGGAAATTCATGCATAATTACACTGAAACTCATATAAACTAATTTTTGCAAGGCATGGGAGGGAGACTGATTTTCTTGACATGGCTTTATCTAAACTGAACTTTTAAAAGTGAAATAGAGCTGGTCAAACTTAGAAATAGGAAAGACAGCATTGGTCATCCAGTACTGCAAATGATTCAAGATGTAAAGAGCAGGAATTACAAGATGAAAGAATTTTGCAAGAGAAAACTTTCAGAAAGTTTGGCTCTAAAGGTGGAAAGAAAAAAGACAGTTGCTAGGGCTGGGGTTGGAGGATAACTGTGATAGAAAATTATATGAAGATGAGAGTGATCCAAATTTGTGAAGAAAATTATATCTGTAATACAGCCATGAAATTAAAAGATGCTTATTCCTTGAAAGGAAAAGTTATGACCAACCTAGATAACATATTAAAAAGCAGAGACATTACTTTGCCAACAAAGTTCCGTCTAGTCAAAGCTATAGTTTTTCCAAAAGTCAGGTATGGATGTTAAGAGTTGGACTGTGAAGAAAGCTGAGCACCAAAGAACTGGTGCTTTTGAACTGTGGTGTTGAAGACTCTTGAGAGTCCCTTAGACTTCAAGGAGATCCAACCAGTCCACCCTAAAGGAGATCAGTCCTGGGTGTTCTTAGCAAGCACTGATGCTGAAGCTGAAACTCCAATATTTTGGCCACCTCACGCGAAGGGTTGACTCATTGGAAAAGACCCTGATGCTGAGAGGGATTGGGGACAGGAGGAGAAGGGAACGACAGAGGATGAGATGGCTGGATGGTATCACCAACTCTATAGACGTGAGTTTGAGTAAACTCTGGAGTTGGTGATGGACAGGGAGGCCTGGCGTGCTGCGATTTATCGGGTCGGAAAGAGTTAGAACCGACTGAGCGACTGAACTGAACTGAATCTTTCAAATAAATGCAGGCCAGGCAAATAGACTTAAATTAGTAAGCAAATGTTGGCAACTAAAGCCATTCAGATATTAAAATATTGTAATTACCAAACAGAATATATGCAAATACTGTTTATAATGAATTACTAAAATGATTATCCCCAGTTTTTAACTATATTCTCAGAAAAGAGAGGTTGAAGTTCTAGAAAATAGGTAGGGGCAAAAGGAAAAAAAAATAAAGATAATAACTTTGTAAGAGATATACATTTTCCACAGAACCAGGAAGCAAGTAAGCAAAGTGATTCTTAAATTTGGGAAACATTGATGGGAGTTAGTTTGGCTTCCTGGGTGTTGTTTAGGTAATGTATCCCTGACTTTCTATTTTCTTTGTAGCATAAATTGGGCCTTCCCTGGTAGCTCACCTGGTAAAGAATCTGCCTGCAATGCTGGAGACCCCATTTCAATTCCTGGGTCGGGAAGATCCCCTGGAGAAGGGATAGGCTAACCAGTCCAGTTTTCTTTGGCTTCCCTGGTGGCCCAGACGATAAAGAATCTGCTCGCAATGCAGGAGACCCGGATTGGATTCCTGGCTTGGGAAGATCCCCATGGACAAAGGAGCCTGGTGGGCTACAGTTCATGGAGTCATAAATAGTTGGACAGGACTGAGTGACTAAGCACACTGTAAATTGAGGAATTAGGTGGTGGGTCTACTTGGCTTACAAAGTTACTGAAATCATTACAATATTATAAATTAGGTTAATGGAATAAAAAAAAAGATGGGTATTAGAAGAATTTCTCAATCATGTTTCCCATTTATTATAACAACTTAAGCTATAGTTTTAAGTTAAAAGGTAAAATAAAAATTATGTTTTTGTCTGCTGCTGCTAAGTCACTTCAGTCGTGTCCCCATAGAGGGCAGCCCACCAGGCTCCCCCTGGGATTCTTCAGGCAAGAACACTGGAGTGGGTTGCCATTTCCTTCTCCAATGCATGAAAGTGAAAAGTGAAAGTGAAGTCGATCAGTCATGTCTGACTCTTAGCGACCCTATGGACTGCAGCCTACCAGGCTCCTCTGTCCGTGAGATTTTCCAGGCAAGAGTATTGGAGTGGGGTGCCATTGCCTCCTCCGTTTCTTGTCTAATCACAACAATTTATAGAAAATGAGCCTATTTTTGAGAGAAAATTAAGATTATATCTAAATAAACATACCATGGCATTGTATTTCTTCAGTCTTCTTTTGTAGCTCCCATGTAAATTGTTTATATGGCCAGAAAATAAAACTGAGACAGGAATTGGAAATGTTACATTAGATTGGCTGATTAATGGCCACATTCTTCACATTTAATCCATTAGCACAAGTTTTAAATCCACTGTTAAAAAAAAATAAAGACTTATTAGAAATGAAAGGAAAATAGTAAAGAAAAGAAATTAAGAACAGATGAAAGCAAAAGCCAGACAGGTGTGTTTATTTCTTTATTGATGAGATGATATAGAGCTGAATTTGAAGATACCTGAATACTTGAAAAATAGACTGTTTTTAATAAAATAATTCTTTTTTGGCTTTAGTTTATTGATTACTTAGCCCTAAGTTTCTTTTTTATTTGATTAAATTAAATTAATTTATTTTCATCTGTGCTGGGTCTTGCGCAACCTTTCTCTAGTGGCAGCGAGCGAGGGCTGCTCTCTGGGTGCAGTGTGTTGGCTTCTCACTGCAGCGGCTTCTCTTGTGGAGCACAGGCTCCAGGCTTCAGCAGTTACAGCTTGCAGGCTTTAGAGCACAAACTCCGTGGCGGTGGCGCCAGGGCCTAGTTGCCCTGCAACATGTGGAATCTCTCCTGACCAGAGATCGAACCCACATCCTGTGCATTGGCAGGCGAGTTCTTAACCTCTGGACCACCAGAGAAGTCCAAAAAATAGTAGCCTCTTGATAAAAGTTGGTAGATTTTTGTGTTGAATGCATGTTGGATGAATGCATTTGCTTCTTACCTTATAGAGAAAACAGGAGCATTATCCAAAACTGAACTGATTGTTTGCCTTTCCAGTCCTAGTTTTATTTTAAATGTCCAATTATAAATATTAGGGCTTCCATGGTGGCTCATATTGTAAAGAATGTGCCTGCATTGCAGGAGATCCAGATTTGATCCTTGGATTGGGAAGATCCCCTGGAGAAGGTAATGGCAACCCACTACAGAATTCTTGCCTGGAGACCCCAAATCTAGACAAAAATTAGACAGATGCCACAGATCTATCCAAAGTCATCCCAAGTTTCTAAGGGAGTTGTCTGGATTTTTGGAGCCTTTAGGAAAAATACAGGCATGCCAGAACTGTTTAATTCTATTTGATCCTGGACCATACTGGAGATACTATTAAAAGCAAAAATCAATCATGAAATTTTGAATATAAATATGAAACAGAGTTTTACATAATGATTACTTACTCACCCCACACGGTCACAAATAGCATTTCTGCTACCATATCTAGAAGTCTGTGGCAAATCCAAGCAAATGTACACTTAGTATTTTCCTTCTTCTCAAAGGTCCCATGTTTTTCTAATAAATAAGATAAATATACATACATATTTGCAATTTGACTTTAATACAAATAAATTTTTCTTTTTGAAAAATTGTATTGTTTCTCTGCTTTAGAAAACAAGACCTAGGAAAATGGTAAATAGGCACTATATATATATATATATATATATATATATATATCTGTATATATATATATATATCTCTAGGAAATGGTGAGAAATCACCTGACATTTGCTCTCTATTTACTGAGTTGCTTTCATAAGCTTTCGAACTGTGAATGTAACTGATAGCTCAGAGCTATGTACCTAGTATAATATGATGTTACAATAAAATACAGTGGTAGTAATGGTATCATTACATTTGAAATTACACTTTTAGGAGTTTTTAGTGATAAAAATGCACACTTTGAGGATTAAAGTAAGTGTATATTATATCACTGAACTCAAGAAAATATGAAATGTCTAAAAGTTAGACAATAGTCAACTGGTTATTTACAAGGGTAGAAAATATCTTTATTGTAGAAAAGGATAAAATAAACATGCTTCTTTGATTCTGATTAAATATAATAGTTACTCATCACTTTGTACATTCATCTGAAAAGTTATGTATGAAGCTATGGTTGTTACCAAAAATAATGTTGCAATATTTTGTGTCCTGGATGCTGAAAAGAGTACCAAGTGACCAAAGCATGTGTTATCAATCAATTCCTAGTCACAAGTTTGGTTAAATCAATAATGGATACTTTCAGGAATCACTTGGAATCATAAGAGACTGTTTTCATCTTCAGCTAAAACCTCTGTGTTATTTATAAAATCAGGTTAAATAATTTGAATTAGCTGTGCCTTCTCGAGTAGTGTTTCTCAAAACCTTTTGACCCTGACTCAGAATAGAAAATAATCTTACATTGAGATCCAGAACACTAATACACGCACACAAATACACACCCCACACACAAGACACACCCCCCCTCCCCCCGCTAACAACAAACATTTCCTAAAGCACTACTTACCTTTACCCCTGAAATGTATCTGTATTTCTATTCTGGTCCGTTTCATTTTTCTTTATGTGGTGCTGACCTATACTTTGAAAAATAAAAAGAGTATCTCTCTTGGAATATGGTTACAAATTTTGGAATTCTCCCCTAGAGAGTGAAAGTACAATTAATAAATGTATTTGCATAAATTGTTAAATGTTTACATAGCACAGTTTTTAATTAAGACACTGCTGTATATGAAATATAAGCTGTTTATTATAATCTTAAGGGTCAAACAAGAATCTCATGAAACATGTAGAAATGAGGTATTTGATAAAATACCTTTCCCCTTCCATATATCATGAAAAGTCAAAAGTGATCAAATTGTTGCAATTCTTATGTCATCACAACTTACAATACAGCTTCTTTTGAACTGATCTACCAATAATTCACTTCTAGATGTTTTCTGCATTTGCGTTAAATATTTTTAACTTTGAATATATGAACTTTTAAAGTTGAAATAAAACTTGCTGATATCTTAAATTATTTCATTATGGTAACTGCTAAGGTTTTGGTTTCATCTAACTTAATTTTGATTTTTCTCAACAAGTGCTATGGTGAGAAAACGGAACTCTAGCATCACAAATCACTCATGATGTAGCTCAGTCTTTTTCTTACACCCTCTAAATCTCAGTTTCTTCATTAAAAAAAATAGACTAATAATGGCTAAACAGGCCGATGAATGCCAAGAATGTAGAATAATGACTGGCAAACAGCAGCTTCTCATGAAATGCCAGTAAATATTTTCTCCTTTTTTTCAATTTCAGCTGAACTTTGAGTCTCTTTGAAGATCTCATCAGAACACCTTCAAGAAAGAAACAATCACGTGTATAATCATTGCTGATCCTAGTTCCTAACTTCTGAATTTCCTTCTTGGCAAAATTCGCAGTGACTACAGTAATACCTGCAGTTGCTTTGTTTACTGATTTCTCTGCTGCTACCAGAGATTAGTAAAAATTTACGATAATTGAGGACCTGTTGGGAAATGGATTTTGCAGACTGTATTTTAGAAAATCTATAAACACAATGTGGAAATGAGTCAAAGAGTGATTTTAAAATAGATACACAAAACAGTAATTTCTTCATACTATCCAATCTTAAAAGAGAGGGAAATTCTGGTAGATATTTGGTAGATATTCCACTACTATTGATGTGATAAGTCACACTTGGAAGATTAGAAGTATAAAAAAGAGGAGGAAAGAAAAGAACGAGAACAAGGAAAGCAGCACCTATAAACCCCACCCCCCTTTTTTGTCCCCTCACCAAAATATGCATAGGAATCACACAGCTGGAACTCTGGGATAGATTGTTGCCAAAATAATGAGAAATTCTCCCTCTCCAAATTTTTAACAATACACTTATTCAGTTCAGTTTAGTTCAGTCGCTCAGTCATGTCCGACTCTTTGCGACCCCATGAATCGCAGCACGCCAGGCCTCCCTGTCCATCTCCAACTCCTGGAGTTCACTCAAACTCACGTCCATCGAGTCGGTGATGCCATCCAGCCATCTCATCCTCTGTCGTCTCCTTCTCCTCCTGCCCCCAATCCCCCCCAGCATCGGAGTCTCTTCCAATGAGTCCACTCTTCGCATGAGGTGGCCAAAGTACTGGAGTTTCAGCTTTAGCATCATTCTTATTAGGAAATGTAAAAGGCAGATTTAGCAGAATTGGGATCAAAGCATATTTAACTTGCTTGATGTGGTGCTTAAGGAAATAGTGCTTCACAGATGCAATTACTCCTTTATCCACGTGTGTCCATTCATACTGTAAGGAAAGTCCAACATCATGGTAGAAGGGAAAGTGGGCAGAGTGCCCCTGTGAGCCTGTTTGTTGCTAACTGGCCTCAGATTCATCCTTCACAATGCATTGTATTAAGGTAAAATTAAAATTTTAGCCTATCACCTAGACTCCTTCATAAAACACTCCATGTAATTTTGGATTTTTTGGAGCAGCATTTTAATGGCTTCACTATTATCCTTAAATGAATATTAATTTTATATGACTCATTTAACATATGTGTGTCTCTCAGGTATTCCTACCCCTTTGCACTCTGCATTGTCTTTTTTTTTTTTTTTAAGGGTCATAATACCAGATAGGCGTATAGAAAACCTACTTTTCCTCCTGTGTGTTTCTCTTTTACCCTCATACTACCATCATACTTATAACACTTCTGATACAGGGAGTTTGAGGTTTTTTTCCCCATACCAACCAGTGCTTTGAGTGTGACACTAGCTGGGTGTGTGTGCTAAGCCGCTTCAGTTGTGTCCCACTCTTTGCAACCCTATGGACTGTACCCTGCCTTGCTCCTCTGTCCATAGAGATTCTCCAGGGAAGAATACTGGAGAGGGTTGCCATGACCTCCTACCGGGATCTTCCCAATCCAGGGATGGAACCCGCATCTCTTATGTCTCCTGCATTGGCAGGGGTGTTCTTTACCACTAGCCACATCTGGGAAGCCCAGGACACTAGCTAGTGTCCTACAATTCAAACTGGACTCTAACTGGAGTTAGCACAGACCCCATAGGTTAGGTAGGAATCAGTCCCATAAGACTGCTCCTCAACTTGGATTCAGTTACAAGTCCTGCGTCTGTCCTACTTAGCTATACATCAGAGGTTCCCAGGATGCCCCCACCTTGGATTTGATTACTTGCTAGAACAACTGAGAGAACTCAAGGAAACACCTACTTAATTTTACTCATTTATTATATAATAAAGGATATAGTTGAAGAGCTAGATGAAGTGATACGTAGGGGAGGGCTGCATGGTCCTGAGGGTGAAGCTGAATCTAACCTCCATATCCTGACACTGAATCAAATCTCAGAGACAGAGTTTTGGGTGAAGTGGAAAAGAACAGCTTTATTGCTTTGCCAGGAAATGTGAAGAGGGGTGTGGGGTACAGTGGGCTAATGTCCTCAAAGCTGTGTGTCCTCACTTGGAGAGGGTAGTGAGAAGTTTTACTGTAATGAGTGAGAATGTTTCCAAAGAGAGAGTGATCAGCTCATGGACATTCTTTTGATTGGTTGGTGTTGAGGCAAAAAGGAGACAGCATCATCAATCTAATGGTTCCAATTAGTCTGGGGTCCACGCGCTTGTCGGCAGCATGCCTTCATTGACCCTTAACTTCTCCCATCTAGTGGGCTTTTAGTACCTGCAAAAGAGTTTAAAGATAATGTTATGTATATCCACTGATGCAGAACAGGGCCTTGCCCCAGGGTTGCACTACTGTTTCTCTTGACTGTTTGTTTTCTCCATAGTCCTGAATCCCCTCCCTTCCTTAATCAACAACTGCTTGAATCTGCCCATTGGAACTCAGGGAAAGTCATGGAGTCAGAATGAAGCCTATTTCTTCTAATCAAATAAATGCACTAATGCTTTTGTGCCCAAGAGCTCCACAGGGTCCTGTGTGGTATTGCATCACTAAAACAATAGACACTCATATCACCCAGGAAATTACAAGGAATTTAGGAGTTCTGTGCCAGAACCTAGGAGGAGAGGTCAATATATATTGCTGGAGCTTAGGGTGGACCATCCCCAAATTTGCCAAAGTGGCATGTTGATTGAAAGTGTTAGTTGCTCAGTGGTGTCTGATTCTTTATAACCCCATGGATTGTAGTTCGCCAGCCTCCTTTGTCCCTGGAATTCTCCAGGCAAGAATACTGAGATCTTCCTGACCCAAGGATCGAACCCAGGTCTCTGGCATTGTGGGCAGATTCTTTGCCGCTTGAGCCACAAGGGAAGCCCCAGATTAAGAATCTGACCGTCAATGCAGGAGGCACAGGAGGCATGGGTTCAATCCCTGGAGTAGGAAATGGCAACCCATTCCAGTATTCCTACCTGGAAATTTCCATGGACAGAATCTTGGTGGGCTACAGTCTATGAGGTCACAAAGAGTTGGACACAACTGGGCATATTGATTATTTGAAATTAAGTTACTTAAGAAATAACAGTGAAAGAACACTCTCCCTCTCCTTTGTCTCCAGAAATTAGGAAGTAATCCCATGTGAAAGGTATCCTCCTTGCCCCAGGAGGTAGGGAGACATCCTTATCATCAGAGATTGGAAATTCAGGGTGGAGAAGGCTATGTAAACTGCTTAGATTCTTCACTAAATAGTACCCAAGACCGTTTCTTTGTCTTGTCAGTTCTCAAATTTATTGTTCTTTGCCCAAAAGCTGCATGCTTTGTTCACTTCTTAGGTCCTGTATCTATGAGACCTCCATACATGTGAAAGTAAATTTGATTTTCTCCTGCTTTTTTCTTCCCATTTTAATGATTAGACCAGCCAAAAGAAACAACTGGGCTAGGCTGGAGATTTTTCCCCTCCCCAGATATATATACTTTGTTTCTTTGGCGTCCCAAACAATACCATACCATTTCTTTTCTCAGGCATAGAACATGAGTAAATTTCTTTGTTACATCATCTTCTGCTGTCCAGCCTTCCTCACCTTCACTGGTGAATCTTTTCTATGGAAGAATGAACAAGTGGATTGAATGAGAACTACAACTCACTTGATAAACAGACACACATAAGTGCAGAGTCACACACACACACAGACAGTGGTGGTACTATGCATCTATCATTCTTCTAACTCTGAACATATTAATGTTAAATAAATGTCACATTTAAATTTTATTCTTTTGGTTGGCAGACTCTGGTCCCATATGCTTTTTTATTTTATTTTATTTTTTACTATTGCATATTAGAATGCGCTGTTCTAATATGCAAAACTGACATCTCATCCTTTGTATATTCAAAAATAAATGTCACATTTTTGATGTCAGATTAGATAAGGATTTAACAAATATTAAGTTGTTACACACTTTGTTTCTTTTCAAATACCTGATTAAATGTATTCTGAAAATACTAAACAAACCACCAAAGTATACAGATTAGATTTCTACTTTTGTGGGGTGATGCAAGGTGGAGGTGTAATTGCAACAGATTCCGTTTCCGTAAGTAGATTTTTTAATCAAATACTTAAATTTGGAGAAGTCTGGGAAAAATATGATAAAGACTGGATAATTTTCTTTGGCAAATTTCAAATCTCTTTTAATAATTATTTTATGCAGTTTAATTTGATTTTTATTTTTAAAGTTTACTTTATGAACATTTTCAAATAAACATAAAAGTATATGGTAGACCATACCATAATTGTTTTATGTATTTTATATCAAACGTAATAAAATACAACTGTATTTTATTTCTTTTCAGTAAAATATAATTTAATTTGTTCACAGGGAGCAAAACTTTAAAACAATTGAAAGGTTTTGGGGGAATCAAATAGTCACTTAAAAATTATATTTGATAACAGCATGTTTGTAAGTCCTGGCATATGGCGTTAATTTTCCTTTAAAGTGAATTTGAAATCAGTGGGAAGATTTTCAGAATTGGTTCACTCTTTCAAAAGGGAGAAACCATGTCTATTTACATATTTGGAATCTGAAAAATAAAAATGTTTGGTAGAAATTTAAAATTTTTAAATTGTTAGCTTTTGAGATTGCTTAAACTTTTTTCCAAAATCTGAGGCATATTATTTTTCAACTTGTTGAAAATTTTTTAATTTAAATTACTAAGTAAGGAAAAACGTATTTGAGAACATAAAAACATAAAATGGAAGTAATGATATGCTTATATCTGTAATCATTTAATCTAACAATCTTCTAAAAATTTAATCTCTAATTAATAATAAATAATATGCATAATTTTTCAGTTTATTCAAATGAACAATTTTTAAAATAAATATTAAAAATTTACAAAGTGATGGAATGTACAGCTCATATTATAAAACAGGTTAATTTGTTCTCTATGACATAGTACATCAATAACACACAACTTACAGTATATGTATCACAAATTAAGAACATAATAAAAACACAAAAATTATAATGGAAAATTATATCCAGGTTGGTGAGGCAGTTTGGGGAAATTTTTTTTAATGGTTTCCACGTATTATTTAAGGCAATGCCAAAGAATGCTCAAACTACTGCACAGTTGTACTCATCTCACACGCTAGTGAAGTAATGCTCAAAATTCTCCAAGTCAGGCTTCAGCAATACGTGAACCGTGAACTTCCAGATGTTCAAGCTGGTTTTAGAAAAGGCAGAGGAACCAGAGATCAAATTGCCAACATCCACTGGATCATCAAAAAAGCAAGAGAGTTCCAGAAAAACATCTATTTCTGCTTTATTGACTATGCCAAAGCCTTTGACTTGTGTGGATAACAATAAACTGTGGAAAATTCTGAAAGAGATGGGAATACCAGTCCACCTGATCTGCCTCTTGAGAAACCTATATGCAGGTCAGGACGCAACAGTTAGAACTGGACATGGAACAACAGACTGGTTCCAAATAGGAAAAGGAGTACGTCAAGGCTGTATATTGTCACCCTGCTTATTTAACTTCTATGCAGAGTACATCATGAGAAACGCTGGGCTGGAAGAAGCACAAGCTGAAATCAAGATTGCTGGGAGAAATATCAATAACCTCAGATATGCAGATGACACCACCCTTATGGCAGAAAGTGAAGAGGAACTAAAAAGCCTTTTGAGGAAAGTGAAAGTGGAGAGTGAAAAGGTTGGCTTAAAGCTCAACATTCAGAAAACGAAGATCATGGCATCTGGTCCCATCACTTCATGGGAAATAGATGGGGAAACAGTGGAAACAGTGTCAGACTTTTTGGGGGGCTCCCAAATCACTGCAGATGGTGACTGCAGCCATGAAATTAAAAGACGCTTACTCCTGGGAAAGAAAGTTATGACCAACCTAGATAGCGTATTCAAAAGCAGAGACATTACTTTGCCAAAAAGGTCCGTCTAGTCAAGGCTATGGTTTTCCTGTGGTCAGGTATGGATGTGAGAGTTGGACTGTGAAGAAGGCTGAGCGCTGAAGAATTGATGCTTTTGAACTGTGGTGTTGGAGAAGACTCTTGGGAGTCCCTTGGACTGCAAAGAGATCCAACCAGTCCATTCTGAAGGAGATCAGCCCTGGGATTTCTTTGGAAGGAATGATGCTAAAGCTGAAACTCCAGTACTTTGGCCACCTCATGCGAAGAGTTGACTCATTGGAAAAGACCCTGATGATGGGAGAGATTGGGGGCAGGAGGAGAAAGGGATGACAGAGGATGAGATGGCTGGATGGCATCACTGACTCGATAGATGTGAATCTGAGTTAACTCCGGGAGTTGGTGATGGACAGGGAGGCCTGGCGTGCTGCGATTCATGCGATCGCAAAGATTTGGACACGACTGAGCGACTGAACTACTCAACTGATGTATTATTTTTCTTTTGAATAGTAGAAAGTAGTTTGTTGGATAAAAGTTAATATGGAAAACAATTTTAATTCTGATAAGAGATATCAGCCAAATTTAGGAATATGCTCTGAGAAAAGCATGTGAAGATTTTTCTTCTCATCTAGAAGATGCTTCTGGCCTCTATTTCATTAGACAGTTCTGAAGATCCCGTTCCCATTGTGTTCTTTGTCCCATAGCTTCTCTGTCACTTTTCTTCTGGTAATGGAGAAAAAGAAATCCTTTATTTTGGTTGTTTTGCTGAAGAGGGCCAAGTGTCTCCCTGTAACTTCAGAAAATAATATTTCTAAAGGGAAAAGTCCTTAAGTACTGTTTATTTGAGACAAAATCATTCTCTCACCTTATAATCCATATACCTAAGTACATACTTAAGAGCATGCTCCAGTGTTCTAAACCCATGCAGATACATGATTTCCTAATTCTATAAGTATATAGTGTTTACCAGGGTTATGGAAGCAAGTTGCATGATATGACCATTATACACTAAAGCTTTTTTCTTACCATTTTTTTTTTTTTGAGATGACTAGTTTGTAAAATGATCTCAGTCTGTGTTTCTATATATTGATACATGGCAATCAAATAGATAAAATCTAATAGGGTTTTATATTGTTGAGGACATGAAAAATCAACTACAATCTATGTAGTAAAATCTAGACTGTAAACCTTAAGCTATTAATATTTTAGCATATCAACACACTAAAATTATCTTTGATATGTATATTTCTTATGTATCAGCATAGGTATACCCACACTTAGATTACTATTTTTATGTTAGTCATTATATTTTTTCTCTTTTTCAGGTAATGTTTCAAGGACTCTACAGCAATTTCTGGTATTGGACATATTCAAAATCTCTTCAACTTTTTCTATCCTGGTCCACTGTTCTGCTGCTTTAACTTGCTTGAGATCCCATCACGCATTTTACATGGTTTGCAATGGTTACATGAACGTTTGGGAAGTGGCATTTGTACCATCTCATACTTTATTCATGATGGCACTTTAGGAAAGTAATTTGGAAAAAGCTTCCAAAGCCTCATTTTTTAAAAAAATGAATCTTATTGTGAAGCTTCGGAGAAGTTTTCGAACATTGATTGTTCTCTTAGCCACCTTTTGCTTGGTGAGCATTGTCATCTCTGCCTATTTCCTCTACTCTGGCTATAAACAGGAAATGACACTTATTGAGACTACTGCAGAAGCAGGATGTACTGATGTTAAAATCCTACCTTACCGGTCAATGGAGCTGAAGACAGTTAAACCTATTGATACATCCAAAACTGACCCTATTGTCCTCCTGTTTGTGGAGAGCCAATACTCTCAACTTGGGCAAGATATTATTGCTATCTTGGAGTCCAGCCGATTTCAGCACCACATGGTCATTGCCCCTGGCAAGGGAGATATACCTCCTCTAACAGACAATGGCAAAGGGAAATATATTTTAGTTATTTATGAAAATATTCTGAAGTATGTTAGCATGGACTCATGGAATCGAGAGCTCTTAGAAAAATACTGTGTGGAATACAGTGTTAGTATAATTGGTTTTCATAAAGCCAATGAAAACAGCTCACCAAGTACACAGTTAAAAGGTTTTCCATTAAACCTTTTCAATAATCTAGCTCTAAAGGACTGTTTCGTCAACCCTCATTCTCCTTTGCTGCATATTACCAAAGCCCCCAAGGTTGAGAAAGGCCCTCTTCCTGGGGAAGACTGGACGATTTTCCAATATAATCATTCAACCTACCAGCCTGTACTCTTAACTGAATTACAGACAGAAAAATCCCTTTCATCCTTGTCCGGCAAACCACTCTATGCGACGGTGATTCAGGATCTGGGACTGCATGATGGAATTCAGCGAGTTCTTTTTGGCAACAACTTAAACTTTTGGCTGCACAAGCTCATCTTCATAGATGCCATCTCCTTCCTGTCAGGGAAGAGGCTGACCTTGTCTTTGGACAGGTATATCCTTGTGGACATTGATGATATCTTTGTTGGGAAGGAAGGAACAAGGATGAATGTCAAAGATGTGAAGGTAAGAACATTTATAAATAGCAATATTTTTTTTCTTTCACTAACTCTGTGGTATTGATAAAATACCATTTTGAATATTTTAGATTCCAAATTACTCAAAAATTTAAGATGCAGTAAGTTTGAGATAAAGTAAAAAAAAAAAAAAAAAAAAAAACCTTGAACTAAACCTTAACTATTCCTCCATTCCTTATCCACTCCTGAAATGCTTCTGAGGGGCATAAAATTAAAATACCCCAAAGTTTCTTTGATCTTAATCACTTGGTCTCTTAGGCTTTACCTGTTGGAGCTAGTACCCCATAGAACAGCCTTCTTTGCTCCACACATGTTGCAGTTTGTAGCAATGAGACGAAGACAGTCATGAAAATCCATCACTGGATGGATTCTCCTGCCCTACATGGGTTTGACAATGGTGCTTGAAATATAGGATAGAGAAGCAGCCCAAGTCTTTTCTATAACAAGTAAGCTTAGCGCTTGCTTATATGAAGTGTTCATATACTTGTAAATATAGATATGAACAAAACTAGTTTTATAGGGAATGTGGTATTAAACTTAGCCTCAGGAGGCTACCCTCTATTATCACATCACTTTAGGTAACAGTGTCATTGGGAGTACTTCTAAATTATGGTCAAGTTGACTGCAGTATAGCAAATTCACCCTGTGATTGCTATCAGATAAAGAAAAAGTCAAACATGTTTTACTAGTTTGGGCAGGTAATTCTGAGAAAAATTCCCTTTTTTTATTATCTTGATTCAACATTCTCACTTGTGTCTATCTTGTTTTATATATAATTAAATTCATTCTGTGAGCAAATGATTTTAGCAAACGTATAAACAAAAATAATAGGGCACAGCTTAGAATAATAAACTAACTAGAGATTGTTAAGATCATGTCATCTTTTTTGAATTTCTGCTATTAGGCATTTTATCCTTCAAAGATGAAACCTCAGTACTACTTCAAAATAACAGCTTTTCTACCCATCCTAATACTTCATGACCTTTATAATAAAATATCTCACTTTGGACATTGTTATAAAGAGATTAAGTGATCCATCTTGAATCCTGGCTAGATTTTCTGGGTTTTTTTTTTTTTTTCACATTTTGAGTCTTTACTATGTCTTTAAGTTAGTATAAATTCTACTTTTGTTTTAATTTTAAAGTCATAAACTTAAGGCAAGTTCATGTGGTGCAAATGGTTTTCTGAGTGATTCCTTTTCTGAAATCCTGAAAAGATTTTCCTAATTTTAATCTAATAAGCTATATGAATTGAAAAACTTCTTTATAACTCTTAACAAATTTTTCAGCTCTAATTCAACTATATCACTTATTCTCAACAGAAAAACAGAGAGCTATTTACCACTACTCATATAATTTTCAAGGATTACTGATGACTTTTTGAGTGACATAACCCCAAACAAAATAACAGAATACTGAAAATTTACAAAGGCTGGAGCAATGCCACAGGCAGATAATCATATAGTGTGTATAACTGTGCATTTGTTTACTATTTTTATATCCTACACACACATACACTCATACTCACAAGTGCCCAGGGTAAGTGTCACTTTGAAGAAAATCCTCTTTTTTGCCCCTTTGGGTGTTGTATCTGGCTCTCAGAACTATTAATCAAAGAATATCAGAAACTTGATTGGGACTGAAGTAACATGTTGGGTTACTTATAAGTCAATAAGGAAATGTTGTCTTTCAATATAAAAGTGATACTTTTAATCTTGGGCATTTGATTTCTCCTTTGACTATTATTTTTTGGGTAAAAATGATTTTGTGGCAAATGATCTCGAACTGTCCATAGAAAAGTTCTGCATTCTCCCTGTACTTCATCCTCATGTTCCTTTTCTGGCAGTATAACATTTCATTACACACTAATATGTGAGGAAAAGTCCATTCTCCCTGAAAAATCTCCCTGAATTTTCCAGAGCGAGGGTATTGGATGGCTGGTGAAATTTTTCTATATTATTCCAAATTAGAGAGTAGAGCTATTCTGTTCCTCCACAGGACAGTTTGAGGAAAGCTGGAGGGTTTCGTTTGAAAACTGTTGGTTATATGTGTGCTAAGAGCCTCCCTGGCCACTCTCACAATTAGACTGGGGCATAGAGCTGGGAGTAATTAAGAGCAAATTCAAACACAGCCTTGTCTGTAGCACCACCTCACTCTATGGACAAAAAATATATTAGCATATTATTATTTGAGTCATTTTTTCACTTTGAAATAGAGATTCTGGATCAAACTGCTGAAGAATTAGTATTTTTATGGCATAGAATTTGGTGCAGTGAAAACAATGCAGGTTTTTCAGTCTATATTCTTTCTATTAAATGATTCTGCCAGATAAACTACAAACTAGGTAAACTACAGTATATCTAGTTGTTTTTTTTTTTAGAAATTTGCATTTCATTGTTCCCTTATCTGACCAAAGTCACTGACATAGAAATTAATATGTCCTTTTCTAAGGGAAGCAAAATCAAGCTCAGACAATTAGAGTGACTGTCATCTGATTGTTAATAAAATTTCATTGTGTATCTAAAAACTCAAGATATCAGATAAATTTAATCTATAGAAACTTCCAGAAACTAATTGTATTTCTAAAGATTGTGAAATATTACCCATGGATGAAGTCAGAAAATATGGTCATGGTTTGTTTGTGTATGGTCCTCAAGGCAATCACAAAGCACTTCCTGTAAATCTAAAGCACTCAGCATGCTGACCTTAGGCTATAGAGGATGATGTCTTATATGCTTGAATTTATTCTTTCTTGCTTATGTTTAGTTTCACCGAACCAGGGTCTCCTGCATTTCAGGCAGACTCTACCATATGAGCTATCAAGAAAGCCCTTAATTATAAAGTTCATTACCAAAGTGATATCAGTTAGATGATGCAGCTTTTAGAGAAAGGTAAAAGGACCATTCTGATTATTAAACATTTAATGTTCGGTCTTCTTGAAGCCTGCTAACCGATTTCTATGAATAATATTTTATCCTTGGTTATAACACTTGATATAATCATAGAAGGGCTTCCCAGATGGCACTGGTGGCAAAGAACTGGTCTGCCAATGCAGAAAACGTAAGAGATGTGGGTTTGATCCCCTGGAGGAGGGCATGGCAACCCACTCCAGTATTTTGCCGGAACAATCCCATGGACAGAGGAGCCTGGAGGGCTACAGTCCATTGGATTGCAAAGAGTCAGACAAGTTAAGTGAAATGAAGTGAAAGTCACTCAGTCCTGTCTGCCTCTTTGCGACCCCGTGGGCTATACAGTCCATGGATTTCTCCAGGACAGAATGCTGGAATAGGTAGCCTTTCCCTTCTCCAGGGTATCTTCCCAACCCAGGGATTGGACCCAGGTCTCCCACTTTGCAGGCAGATTCTTTTCTGCCTGCAAGGGAGGCCACAAGGGAAGCCCAAGAATACTGTAGGGGGTAGCCTATCCCTTCTCTAGCAGATCTTCTTGACCTGGGAATCAAACCCGGATCTCCTGCATTGCAAGTGGATTCTTTACCAACTGAGCTATCAGGAAAGCCCAGATAAAACTGAAGCAAATTAGCGCACACACATACCCATAGAAATTTGAGAGAATTGAGAAGATATGTTCTTTTTTCATAGTTTACTTAAGACAGAATAATTGCTCTTTCTTGATGCGGGTTTTTAAAAACCTTGAACATGGTGAATATAGGTTTTCACACTGGCAACAAAATGAAACTTATTATTGATGCTACCAATACTTCTGTGACTTTCATCAATTCTGTTGACATGTCATTATTTCCTCTGTTGGCAAGCAAACATCATTACTAGCATTTTTATATGTCTTTATATTTATTGAGAACATTCATCCACTTAGTCTCTGGATATTTACTGTATATAAGTTCTAAGTTCTGTCGTGTCTGACTCTTTGCAACCCCATGGACTGCAGCACACCAGGCCTCCCTGTCCATCACCAACTCCCGGAGTTCACTGAGACTCACGTCCATCGAGTCAGTGATGCCATCCAGCCATCTCATACTCTGTCCTCCCCTTCTCCTCCTGCCCCCAATCCTTCCCAGCATTAGAGTGTTTTACAATGAGTCAACTCTTCACATGAGGTGGCCAAAGTACTGGAGTTTCAGCTTTAGCATCATTCCTTCCAAAGAAATCCCAGGGCTGATCTCCTTCAGAATGGACTGGTTGGATCTCCTTGCAGTCCAAGGGACTCTCAAGAGTCTTCTCCAACACCACAGTTCAAAAGCATCAATTCTTCGGCACTCAGCCTTCTTCACAGTCCACTCTCACATCCATACATGACCACAGGAAAAACCATAGCCTTGACTAGACGAACCTTTGTTGGCAAAGTAATGTCTCTGTTTCTGGATATGCTATCTAGGTTGGTCATAACTTTCCTTCCAGGGAGCAAGCGTCTTTTAATTTCATGGCTGCAGTCACCATCTGCAGTGATTTTGGAGCCCAGAAAAACAAAGTCTGACACTGTTTCCACTGTTTCCCCCTCTATTTCCCATGAAGTAATGGGACCGGATGCCATGATCTTCGTTTTCTGAATGTTGAGCTTTAAGCCAACTTTTTCACTCTCCACTTTCACTTTCATCAAGAGGCTTTTTAGTTCTGCTTCACTTTCTGCCATAAGGGTGGTGTCATCTGCATATCTGAGGTTATTGATATTTCTCCCAGCAATCTTGATTCCAGCTTGTGTTTCTTCAAGTCCAGCGTTTCTCATGATGTACTCTGCATAGAAGTTAAATAAGCAGGGTGACAATATACAGCCTTGACGTACTCCTTTTCCTATTTGGAACCAGTCTGCTGTTCCATGTCCAGTTCTAACTGTTACTTCCTGACCTGCATACAAATTTCTCAAGAGGCAGATCAGGTGGTCTGGTATTCCCATCTCATTCAGAATTTTCCACAGTTTATTGTGATCCACACAGTCAAAGGCTTTGGCATAGTGATACATCTAATTATATCCCAGCATACATAAGAGGAAACCTTAGACATAATATAAAAACATTATACTGACAATTATTATACTGTTTTTTAACTGATAAGTACAGAAATAATTAGTCTCAGAATTGACTTACTATTTAAGACCTTAAAAAACAATAATTTAAGGATAGATTTGAGCTTTGTCTCTAAAGAAGTTATATGTATATTTTTAAAGAGAGACAAAACTAGTGGGAAAAAGAAAATCTCTGTTGTAGACCTGAAGTCCAAAATAAGTGGTTAATAGGCTGATTCATTTTACTTTTTCCCCCACATATTGCTTTTAATAGATCTGTACCTAGACTGTTACTAAAGTTTGATCCAGATAAAGCAATTTACTAATGTCTTAATTTAGATTTTTTACACATTTAAATGACTACATATTTCTTACATTGAAAACCCTATGTTCAAAGATTTATAGCACAAAGGTAATAAATTGTGCAAATTGAATGACTAAAATGGAGAAGCTAAATTAATAGATGTAAAGGAACAACTTAATAGAGGGTCTTGAAGTTCAGGGAAATGAGTTTTGATTAGTTCCAATACCTACTTAAAAGCCGTCTTACAATAAGAAAATGACCTCATAAAAATATTTGAGGTTTCCATTATTAATGTAAATATCTAAATAAAATCCTAGTTTAAAGTTTTATAAGAATTACAATGTTTAACAGAAACCAGATTACTATGAGTAGGAAAGAAGAAATCTATCCTAGAATTTGAAACTTTTGTTATTGCTTTTAATAAGGGTTAGATGAGATACAGAAAAAAAAAAATCCCATGATACCTAAAGAAGTGATGTAAGAAAATAGAAAATTATTGATGCTATGAACATCTACACAGAGGGCTACATTGGCAATTGAAAAGATGAGCTTACTAACATTCAACTAACATTGAAATGGGTTTGTTATATTTGACAAATTAATACAAAAGCATTTTTAAAAGAATCCTTGATATCTTTGGAGTCACAGTTATAAAGAGGAGGCTAAAAGAAAATGCTGGTATGTGGTAGATGGAATCCAGATATGATACATCATCAGGCAGTATAAATTTAGCAAAGCAGAACAGTCCAGGCAGCAGGAACTGGGTGGATGGGCCGTTGGAATCAAGCAAGCATCATTTCAAAGTTCCTGGGCAGTTTCCAGGCAGGTGAGTCAGTGTGCACTCGGCCAGTGTAGCGTCAGACCTAGGCAGTGGCTCGGGCAGATGGGGGAAGGCAGTTCTCAAGATACTTCATGGCAAGAATGAGTGGGTCGGGGTTTGTGGGCATGTCTTCTTTCTGAAAAAAGAAAAAAAAAAAAGTACATGGGTAGAGGCCTGGGCATAGAGGAAGCGTGGGGTTTGACATCATGGAGTTTGGCAGAGAGCATGACAGAGACCTCGGAAGGCAACAGCTCAGTCACAACAACAGTCCTCTAATGCAGAGAGGGGCCATTAGCAAGACGTGTGAAGCTGCAGCCCTGACACTGGCTCAGACTCTAAATCTTCAGGAAGAATTGCATTTAGAACTTACTTAAGATGCCCAGGTGCAAAAACGTCGATGTACTATTTGAAGACACTCAGTGAGCTCAAAAGGAAAAGCAGATACTACCAAAGGTTTATAATAGGAATGATCCATTTTCTATATAAACGTAGAGAAAATTACTGTCAATTCAAATGTTTTATTTTATTTATTTTTCAGCTGGGTAATTTTATATTTTGTTTTTTAAAATGTTTATACAGCTTTTTAAAGTTTACTTTCCCTCTAAGGAATTACAAAATTTTGGTTCTGTTCCCCATGTTGTACAGTACATCCTTGAGCCTACCTTACAACCTGCAGTTTATACCTCACACTTACCGCTGTTACTGTCCTTCACTCCCCTCCCCACTGTAAACCACTAATTTCTTCTCTTTATCTGTATCTGTTTCTTTATTTTATATTCACGTTTGTTGTATATTTTAGATTCCACATATGCATGCTATCATAAAGTATCCGTCTTTTTCTGACTTATTTCAATTATCATAATAGCCTCCAAGTCCATTCATGTTGCTGCAAATGGAAAAATTCCATTCTCTCTTATGGCTGAGTAGTTTCCCACAATGTGTGTGTCTATATATATATAACATCTACTTTATTCATTCATCTGTTGATAGACATTTAGGACATTTAGGTAGCTTCCATATCTTGGAAGTTGTAAATAATGCTGCCATGAATATTAAAGAAAGAAAGTGAAGTCGCTCAGTTATGTCTGACTCTTGTGACCCCATGGACTTCAGCCCACCAGGCTCCTCCTTCCATGGGATTTTCCAGCCAAGAGTACTGCAGTGGGTTTCTATTTCCTTCTCCAGGGGATCTTCCTGACCTAGGGATCGAACCTGGGTCTCCCGCATTGTAGGCAGACGCTTTACTGTCTGAGATGCATTTAAAATGTTTTTGTAAGTAGAGTTTGGCTTGACTGGAAAGAGAAGCTACCTATGAATATTTTGGCAAAGTCAATAATGACTTCAGTACACTAGGAAGAAGGCAGCCACTGTACAGTATGTATGTAATAATTTTTCTTCCTTCATTTAAAATCTCAATATAAATATCCTACTTTTTTTTTTCTTCTGAATCCTTTCAAGTGGCCATATATTTAACTTTGTCAATGGAAGTAAAAAGTATTATTTCAAAAAAATTCCTTTATGGAAGCAAATAGGGTTTGTCTCCACTTTTAAAAAATTGCCCCAATTATGTAAAAGTACATATTTAAATGATAAGA
The DNA here is from genome assembly GCF_055505025.1 of Bos grunniens. Taxonomy (NCBI): domain Eukaryota; kingdom Metazoa; phylum Chordata; class Mammalia; order Artiodactyla; family Bovidae; genus Bos; species Bos grunniens. The sequence goes on along the minus strand of NC_141170.1, from coordinate 107,954,681 downwards.
ATTAAAAAAGGATAAAAATATACACCAGTAATATCTCTTCAAAATTGACTATTCAATTAAACACACTTGCAGTTTGTATAATAGCTTCAGTTCAGTTCAGTTGCTCAGTCATGTCCAACTCTTTGCGACCCCATGAAGCACAGTACACCAGGCCTCCCTGTCCATCACCATCTCCCGGAGTTCACTGAGACTCACGTCCATCGAGTCAGTGATGCCATCCAGCCATCTCATCCTCTGTCATCCCCTTCTCCTCTTGCCCCCAATCCCTCCCAGCATCAGAGTCTTTTCCAATGAGTCAACTCTTCGCATGAGGTGGCCAAAGTACTGGAGTTTCAGCTTTAGCATCATTCCTTCCAAAGAAATCCCAGGGCTGATCTCCTTCAGAATGGACTGGTTGGATCTCCTTGCAGTCCAAGGGACTCTCAAGAGTCTTCTCCAACACCACAGTTCAAAAGCGTCAATTCTTTGGTGCTCAGCTTTCTTCACAGTTCAACTCTCGCATCCGTACATGACCACAGGAAAAACCATAGCCTTGACTAGACGAAACTTTGTTGGCAAAGTAATGTCTCTGCTTTTGAATATACTATGTAGGTTGGTCATAACTTTTCTTCCAAGGAGTAAGCGTCTTTTAATTTCGTGGTGCAGTCACCATCTGCAGTGATTTTGAAGCCCCAAAAAACAAAGTCTGACACTGTTTCCATTGTTTCCCCCTCTATTTCCCATGAAGTGATGGGACAAGATGCCATGATGTTCATTTTCTGAATGTTGAGTTTTAAGCCAACTTTTTCACTCTCCACTTTAACTTTCATCAAGAGGCTTTTTATTTTTTTTATTTATCATTATTTATTTTTTCTTTCTTTCTTTTTTTTTAATTAATTTTATTTTATTTTTAAACCTTACATAATTGTATTAGTTTTGCCAAATATCAAAATGAATCCACCACGGGTATACATGTGTTCCCCATCCTGGACCCTCCTCCCTCCTCCCTCCCCATACCATCCCTCTGGGTCGTCCCAGTGCACCAGCCCCAAGCATCCAGCATCGTGCATTGAACCTGGACTGGCATCTCGTTTCATACATGACATTTCACATGTTTCAATGCCATTCTCCCAAATCTTCCCACCCTCTCCCTCTCCCACAGAGTCCATAAGACTGTTCTATACATCAGTGTCTCTTTTGCTGTCTTGCATACAGGGTTATCGTTACCATCTTTCTAAATTCCATATATGTGCGTTAGTATACTGTATTGGTGTTTTTCCTTCTGGCTTACTTCACTCTGTATAATAGGCTCCAGTTTCATCCACCTCATTAGAACTGATTCAAATGTATTCTTTTTAATGGCTGAGTAATACTCCATTGTGTATATGTACCACAGCTTTCTTATCCATTCATCTGCTGATGGACATCTAGGTTGCTTCCATGTCCTGGCTATTATAAACAGTGCTGCGATGAACATTGGGGTACACGTGTCTCTAGTTCCTCTTCACTTTCTGCCGTAAGGGTGGTGCCATCAGCATATCTGAGGTTATTGATATTTCTCCCGGCAATCTGTATATTAATACACTCTAATTCAGTGTTCACATCACTTATTTCTCACCTATGAGCTCTGTATATTATTTTTCATTATAGAATTTACACAAATATGTGAAATATCTGGCTCTTGATTTCAGTAGTATAAGTAAGACATTCATAATTATCAACATTACAAGGCAAAGTACAATATATGCCATTACAAAATTACTATGGACAATGAGAACAAAGAAAGAGAAACCATATTTCTTCTAGGAATTAGGGATATTTCTTGGAGGAGGTGACACTTGAGTGTTCTGTGATGGTTTGACAGAACAGTAGCCAATCAAAATGGGGAAGTAGATTCTTGGCTAGTAGGTCAGCCCAAGCTAAGATTTGGCTGAGACTATGAGGACAAATGATATGTTGCTTGTGTTAGTTGGATGATAAAGTAAATAAGAAATAGTAGTGGAACTAAATGCTGAAGATTTGTTTGTGGCCATATTATGGAGCTCTCTGGGCAGAATGCCATTTGAATCATTGAAGATTTTAAGCCAAAAAGTGACATGATCAGATGTAGGGTTGAAGAAAAATATATTATTTGAGTCAGGGAGATGCTTTTGAGAAGATCTGTAAAAGAGCCAATTACAACAAGACAGACATAATAATTATTGCACATTTTAAAATAGCATTTATTTAAGATATTAAAAGACACTGAGCACTGGACTAGTCATTAACAAGCAGTATATCATTTAATGGGGGCGTCCCTGGCAGCTCAGGGGTAAAGAATCCACATGCAGTGTAGACATGCAGCAAGAGACACGAGTTGGATTCCTGGGTAGGGAAGATCTCCTGGAGTGGGAGATGGCAGCCCACTTCAATATTCTTGCTGGGAAATCCCATGGACAGAGGAGCCTGGCAGGCTTCTGTCCATGGGGTCGCAAAGAGTTGGACACCTCTGAGCAACTGAGCACAAAGCACATATCATTTATTAAAACAACATTGAGAAGAAATATTTTGTATATTTTCTGAATGAATAAAATGAGGCTTAGCAGTATCAATACTCAGCTACCCAATAAGTGGCAGATCAAACACAGACTATTTTGTCCTGAACATTTAAGCTCTCTTTTAGAATCCAATGCCTTGTTTGGGTTTCATTCTGGGCATCTGTTCTTACTAGTCAGCCTGGAACATGTTTGAAAACTTATCCACTTCTCAAATTGCAGATCTGTGTAAACAATGTAAACCAACACAATTCTCAGAGTTGTGATGAGCACTGAATGAGATAGGGATGAGAACGTTGCTTGGACAGAGCTTGGCTGGTTAGATTGACACAGCTTGGTGGCAGTCAGGATAAAAAGGGGAGAATGGGAGAGACCACGTAGAACTGACATGTCTTGGGCACATGCTCAATGAAGGAGCAGAAAAGAAGGTGCAAATGCTATAGTATTATGAGTTTTAGCCTGAGCGTGTCCATAAACATGCAGAATTGGACAGAGGAAATGGTGCCAGGAAGATAAGAAGTTTGGTTTAAGGTCTAATGACATGAGACATTAAGATATAAGAAACCCCTCAACTTCTCTCTTGGTATGGGGAAGAAAGCCTAAAACAGTAAATATTGGTAGTCCTCAGGAAAATTAAAAGAATGCCTAACTGGGAACAACACTGTTCATGCAGCAGGAAAAGCACAGTCTTTCATTGGGAATTTGGTGTTTTGAAACTGTTTCCTTCTTATTTATGAACCTTTGATTAACAAGAACTGCAATAGGATCCCCTCCTAATTGATTGTGACATGTACCAAATGATGCTGTCTCATAAATATCCCTCATAAATATATCATGTGCAATGATATGTAGGAGTTGAGTATTAAATGAACAAAGAAACTAAAGCTGCATTTTTAGTTATTGTGCCCAGAAATTATAGTCTATTCAGAGCATTTTATTTTTTACGTATTTATTTTCTTGGTGACATCATTTATTGTGTACATGGCTCTTTTTTGTTAGAAATGAGGCTTTTAGAAGCATACTTTCATTTAAACCTACTTTCAGCATATCAATCAATTATCATTACTTTAAAAAGCATATTTTAAAATAAGATTTATTACCAAGTATAATAATTTTCTGTTTAGGACATTTTTAAAGCTTTTCATATATAAATTCAGTTTTAATTTAAAATTAGACATGTCCTGAATTCATTCACACTCAAAACAAGCTAGAGCATAATGGATCTAACACTAACTTGAGTGCTCACTTTGTTAGTTCATAGTGTAAAATAATTACTGAGCAGAGAGCAGTCTCTTGACACGCCAGGAAAGTACACAATTACAGTCCATGCAGCTCCATTTTGATGCTTCAGATATAACAACTGTCTCCATGGGAAAGAGGAGATGTTAGAAAATACTTTGGTAAGGGCAACCAAGCTGGACACCTCCCAACAAAGTAGAAAACAACCTCTATTAGAGCCCTTCAATCTTATGGTTAATGCCTTAAAAGCCCCAGGGGTAAACACAGGGAGTGTTTTCTGATTGGTTTTATATATTTTGTCATTCTCTGTGATTATCTAAATAGTGATTAATTAATTAGCCAATTAATTGGCTCAGAGTATAATAAGCCTCTTTAGCCTAGGCAGCAGTGCTATTAATAATAATCACTGAAATATACTACAAATGGTTTCATATCTGAAGAATGACTGACAAGAAAAGCAAAGTAAAAACTTGCTCCTTTTATACTCCCTGTAGAAATACTCATTATATTTTGAAATATATCAAATTATCATGGAGAAGAGCACCTTGGTTATAAAATCTTGTAGCAGGTAGAATATACTATTGTTGTTATTATCATTATTATTATTCAGATAACAGATTAAGCTGTGAAGGCAGTCACAGACATTGTGTTTTATTTTCATTCAACCAATCACTTTTTATGAATACTCTGAGTTTTGCTCTGGAGCTCTTTGCTGGGATTGACAATTTCTACCCACTACTCTTTTCTACTTCTTTTAATTGAAATATACTTGACATATAATATGTGAGTTTCAGGTGTACTACCCAGTGATTTGATATTTGCATGCTTTACAAAATGATCACCACAAGAAGTCCAGTAACCATCATTAAAGTTATCCTTTTCTGTGGTGCACAAGCTTTTTATTGAAGTGGCTTCCCTTGTTATGCAGTGTGTACTCCAGGCACACAAGCTTCAGTAGTTTTGGTACACAGGCTTAGTTGCTCTGCAATATAAGGGATCTTCCTGGACCAGCAATTGAACCCATGTCCCCTGCATTGGCAGGCGGATTCTTAACCACTGGACCACCACAGGGAAGTCCTCACATATTCTTAAAGTGTAATATTTTAAAATGAAAGTCACTCAGTCACGTCCTGCCAGGCTCCTCTCTCCATGGAGTTCTCCAGGCCAGAACACTGGAGTGGGTAGCTGTTCCCTTCTCCAGGGGATCTTCCCAAACCAGGGTTGAACCCTGGTCTCCCACACTGCAGGTGGATTCTTTACCTGCTGAGCCACCAGGAAAGCTCAAGAATACTGGAGTGTGTAGTCTATTCCTTCTCCAGCAGATCTACCCAACCCAGGAATTGAACCGGGGTCTCCTGCATTATAGGCAGATTCTTTACCAGCTGAGCTACACTCAACTGAAAATCACTTAAAATGCCAACTTAAAGGATAAAATTTGCTTATTTTGTTTATAAGTTATCAGTTCAGTTCAGTCACTCAGTTGTGTCTGACTCTTTGTGACCCCATGAATCGCAGCATGCCAGGCATCCCTGTCCATCACCAACTCTCGAAGTTCAATCAGACTCACGTCCATCAAGGTCAGTGATGCCATCCAGCCATCTCATCCTCTGTCTTCCCCTTCTCCTCCTGCCCCCAATCCCTCCCAGCATCAGTCTTTTCCAATGAATCAACTTTTCGCATGAGATGGCCAAAGTACTAGAGTTTCAGCTTTAGCATCATTCCTTCCAAAGAAATCCCAGGGCTGATCTCCTTCAGAATGGACTGGTTGGATCTCCTTGCAGTCCAAGGGACTCTCAAGAGTCTTCTCCAATGCCACAGTTCAAAAGCATCAATTCTTTGGCACTCAGCTTTCTTCACAGTCCACTCTCACATCCATACATGACCACTGGAAAAACCGTAGCCTTGACTAGACAGATCTTTGTTGGCAAAGTAGTCTCTGCTTTTGAATATGCTGTCTAGGTTGGTCATAACTTTCCTTCCAAGGAGTAAGCGTCTTTTAATTTCATGATTGCAATCACCTTCCACAGTGATTTTGAAGCCCTCAAAATTAAAGTCTGACACTGTTTCCACTGTTTCCCCCTCTATTTCCCATGAAGTGATGGGACCAGATGCCATGATCTTTGTTTTCTGAATGTTGAGCTTTAAGCCAACTTTTTCACTCCCCGCTTTCACCTTTGTCAAGAGGCCTTTTAGTTCCTCTTCACTTTCTGCCATAAGGGTGGTGTCATCTGCATATCTGAGGTTATTGATATTTCTCCCGGCAATCTTGATTCCAGCTTGTGCTTCTTCCAGCCCAGCATTTCTCATGATGTACTCTGCATATAAGTTAAATAAGCAGGGTGACAATATACAGCCTTGATGTACTCCTTTTCCTATTTGGAACCAGTCTGTTGTTCCATGTCCAGTTCTAACTGTTGCTTCCTGACCTGCATATAGGTTCCTCAAGAGGCAGGTCAGGTGGTCTGGTATTCCCATCTCTTTCAGAATTTTCCACAGTTTATTGTGATCCACACAGTCAAAGGCTTTGGCATAGTCAATAAAGCAGAAATAGATGTTTTTCTGGAACTCTCTTGCTTTTTCCATGATCCAGCGGATGTTGGCAATTTGATCTCTGGTTCCTCTCCCTTTTCTAAAACCAGCTTGAACATCAGGAAGTTCACGGTTCACGTATTGCTGAAGCCTGGCTTGGAGAATTTTGAGCATTACTTTACTAGCGTGTGAGATGAGTGCAATTGTGTGGTAGTTTGAGCATTCTTTGGCATTGGCTTTCTTTGGGATTAGAATGAAAACTGTCCTTTTCCAGTCCTGTCACCACTGCTGAGTTTTCCAAATTTGCTGGCCATATTGAGTACAGCACTTTCACAGCATCATCTTTCAGGATTTGAAACAACTCAACTGGAATTCTATCACTTCCACTAGCTTTGTTCATAGTGAAGCTTTCCAAGGCCCACTTCACTTCACATTGCAAGATATCTGGCTCTAGGTGAGTGATCATACCATCATGATTATCTGGGTCATGAAGATCTTTTTTGTACAGTTCTTCTGTGTATTCTTGCCACCTCTTCTTAATATCTTCTGCTTCTGTTAGGTCCATACCATTTCTGTCCTTTATCGAGCCCATCTTTGCATGAAATGTTCCCTTTGTATCTCTAATTTTCTTGAAGAAATCTCTAGTCTTTCCCATTCTGTTTTTTTCCTCTATTTCTTTGCATTGATCGCCGAAGAAGGCTTTCTTATCTCTTCTTGCTATTCTTTGGAACTCTGCATTCAGATGCTTATATCTTTCCTTTTCTCCTTTGCTTTTTGCTTCTCTTCTTTTCACAGCTATTTGTAAGGCCTCCCCAGACAGCCGTTTTGCTTTTTTGTATTTCTTTTCCATGGTAGTTTGTCTAATTTGTTTAATTATTTTAAGGAATTTTTGCTTTTATACATGCTGTATTTGATGTACAATTAAAGGAAAAGTAACATTTTGAAGGTGGAGACATCTTTGTATGAAATATTGTTTATGGAAAAAAAAACATATTAGTCCTTGTCATACAAAATCCCAAATATATACTAGCCCCTGAAACAATATTTAATAGTATATAAGATGGACTCTCACAATTGGTTCTCTGTTTCTCCCCACAATCAAGACATAAAATTTAAATTACCCGATGTGTTTCAAATATTACATTTCTATCCCATTTGAGTATTTTAAATAAAATTTTATTTTCCATTGCATAACTAATATGTAAATTTTGTTTTTAAGTTTCTTAGACTGTTGATAATAGTTTGTGTAATTGCAATTAAAGCTTTTATGATGCTTAAAAAATGCATCCTTGACTTCTCAAAGTACACACTGTATTTTCACAGAGTAAAGGAAGTTACAGTAATATAATGGAAATACCATAAATTGCTCTCTCTTTCAAAACGTTAGACTAAATTAAGACGTAAGAATGTTCCTACTGAGAAGTGTTTATTTTGAAACTTTTTTTTTTCAAATGGCACAAATAAAGAAACGACCTAGCAAATTCTGCAGAATGAAATAGGAAGACTTTGCTTGACAACTGTGCAGCAACACTCTGGAGTGTAAGTGAATTTCATTTGAATGATTTGTGTACCAAAATAGCCACTATTACCATATCATGTTTGTCACTTATTATTGGAGAAGACTCTTGAGAGTCCCTTGGACTGCAAGGAGATCCAACCAGTCCATTTTAAAGGAGATCAGTCCTGGGTGTTCTTTGGAAGGACTGATGCTAAAGCTGAAACTCCAATACTTTGGCCACCTCATGCGAAGAGTTGACTCATTGGAAAAGACTCTGATGCTAGGAGGGATTGGGGGCAGGAGGAGAAGGGGACGACAGAGGATGAGATGGCTGGATGGCATCACCAACTCGATGGACATGAGTTTGGGCTCTGGGAGTTGGTGATGGATGGACAGGGAGGCCTGGTGTGCTGCAATTCATGGGGTCGCAAAGAGTCGGACATGACTGAGTGACTGAACTGAACTGAACTGAACAAGCATGTTTATAGGATATAAACAATAAAGAAAATTTTTTCAAGGAAATAAAGAATAAGTATGAAAGGAACATCTGAGGGAAGACAAGAGCACTTGAAATAACAGAATTTTAGAGGTTTAGTGGGAATAACTCAAGAAAAGACAAGCCAAGTAGCTTCTTTACTGAAGTTTTAGAGCGAGCTCACCTAATAAGGTGAGTTCCAAGAACTGTTATAAAAGTTTGAAGATTTCTTGTGACTGCTCCTTATGTGCCCTTGTAGAATTTGTTTTTCTTGGTTAGTTAAAAAGCTTAGAAAACTTGGAAATGTTTGTGACTGATTCCCATGCTGGCTCAGCCGGTAAAGAATCTGCCTGCAGCTCAGGAAGCCCAGGTTCAATCCTCAGGTTGGGAAGAACCCCTGAAGAAGGGAATGGCTACCCACTCCAGTATTCTTGCCTGGAGAATCCCATTAACAGAGGAGTCTAGTAGGCTACTAGCCCATGGGGTCTCAAAGAGTCAGACACAACTGAGCAACTAACACTTTCATTTTTTCACTTTTCAGAGAGTAGAATAACTATATGAATGTACCTTTATTTAAAACAAGAAATTTGGATGAAACACAAAGTAATGCTAAGTTAGAAAAAGTGGTGCAAGGAGAGACGGTCTATATAAAAGTTTTCTTTAGGAGAGTTTATAAGGAAAATCACTGAATTCTAGAGGTTAATAATATTGTCTACCACTTTGACATACTTCTAGGGCTGTCCTTGGTCTCTGCATATCTGTGTTTGTTCTCAGCTCATTGGAAAGCCAAATGTATCTCTTTGTAATTCTCATCGTAAACTATTACATTCATATATAGCCACATGTGTACCATATGGAACCCCTTCCCTAAATAAGGTAATAAAAGGTTTGATGAAGTGAAATACTACAAATGTCTGGATGTCCATAGGTATGTGGTTGGGGTTCTGTGAGCAAAGGGGTAAATATGTTTATTTCCTAGGATTATATTTGTCATTTCATACCCAGCTTAATATCACTTCCAATTAATTTCTGATCTCTTCACTTTGATAATGATCAGTTCTTACTGTACTTATTATTGTAATTAGAAGTCAGTTGATTCTTTTTTTTTTTTTGATTGTTGGGGAGAGGTACTTTGGACTGTTCTCATCATTATACTATTAATATTTATATTATATTATTAAGGTTTTAATAATTTTCTTTTCAGTGCTATGTGCTAATAAAAAAAATATATAAATTCTTAGTTCTTGGCCTCAAAAAATTCAATTTTGAGTGTGTGCAACTTAGAGAAATTTGCATAGTGCTGGCTAATCATTTGTTCTGACTCAATGAATCAATTTTTAAAATAAAAAGCACAATTAACTTTTGCTACATGCTTAGTTTATGTAATTTAATTTCAAGTCTTTCTTATTTCTCTACTTAAGAAAAAGTTTGGAGCTCCTGTGGAGTATAATTTCACTTTGTATCATTACTACTGAAAAAAGGGATTTGAAAGAGATGTTGAAACTGAAACTGCTTCAGAATATGCTACATTTAAACACTGCTGCTCTTACCTCAAAACTGGAGAAATCAGTTCAAAGCTCTGTGTTCTGCTATAGAGAAGCACATTTGGATTTCAATGAAACGAGATGCCAGTCCAGGTTCAATGCATGATACTGGATGCTTGGGGCTAGTGCACTGGGACGACCCAGAGGGATGGTATGGGGAGGGAGGAGGGAGGAGGGTTCAGGATGGGGAGCACATGTATACCTGTGATGGATTCATTTTGATATTTGGCAAAGCTAATACAATTATGTAAAGTTTAAAAATAAAATAAAATTAAAAAAAATAAAATGTAAAAAAAAAAGATAAAAGAAATAGGTGGTGTGCATTGAGAGGGGGTAAAGTTAAACTATGTTTTAAAATCTCAGAACAAAGTAGTAAAATTTAACAGGAAAGCAAAAAGAATTGTTTCCTATATTGGAAGCAGAACATAGAAAAGATATATATATACACACACATATATATATATATAACTAGGATAACTAGCTCATTCAAACTTAAAAAGCAGTTATAGAATACTTAGCATAGCTTGAAAAACCTTGTTGTAGTAACAAAGCCATCACAAAAACATTGTCAAATATATTGTTTTCACATTTGCACTGGTATTAATAATGTTGCTCTGCTATTCAAATGCAAGTGAAGGAAAAAGTAAATAGAGCAATAATACAGTTTAATATCATTAACGTTATTCAAGCAGTTAAAAAATGTTCTGTTCATCAGTGACAGTAATGGCTCAGGTGAATCAACAGCTATGAAGAGATGAAAGTATTTCTATGCACAGTAAGGAGAGAGAAAAAAGGTGTGAAGGGGACCCTGTATATATATTTATTTATATATGAATGCATACATGTGTATACATATAAAAACATATACAGTGAAAACACATGTGTGTGTGTGCATATATATGGAGTACTGTAAAAGACATTAGGCAGCTAGATAAACAGGAATCTCACATCTGAATCCTGTCCATTCTGATATGTGTGTGTGTGTGTGTGTGTGTGTGTACGAGCATTCAAATTTGTGTATATACCTGTGTAGTTATGCAGAAAATTTCTAGTCACATAAAACAAGGCTGTATCTATTCACTCAAGCAATTGATATGTTTATTGTCAGCCAAAGTAATAGCCTTGTAGGACTAAACTGAAATGTTTAAAAGTTTATGAAAAATGTAAACTGCACACCTATATGCAGATTTTTTCCAGAAATAAAACATGATTGGATTTGAAAATTTTGAAATTTCTGCCAGATGTCTTATAATTTAAGCATATTGTATTTAATTTGCTTGGATCACTTGACTGAAAAAGAAAAAGAAATGAAATAATAGAGATGAGACAGTAATGAATGGCATTGATGTGTTAGAATGAACATTTTAACAATGAAGCAGTAGGTAAAAAAGCAACAATAATAAAAAGTAACTTTTCTTACTACTGACTCTATGCAAAGTATTATTCTTAGTATTCTACAGATTGTAATTCAGATCCTCAAAGCAATCTGAGTCATGGGTGCTTCTATTACTCCATTTTACAGAATTAACAGAAGTGGTTTGAGTGTAAAAAATGTGTTCAAAGTTACATAACTGGAAATTAGGAAAGTTATTTGAATTCTAGAAGTCTAAACTCCTATTACTCCTAATATACTACAATGCCTCTTAATACTGACTTTTGATCTTGAAATTTTCCATTGGTCTTTATATTTACAGATTGTTTGCTCCTCTCTGTATAGTTTTATTTGAACAAATATTTTGTAATTAGACTGTCCTTATCAAAAGATCCTAGTAATCCTAGTAAATGAAAATTTAAGGTAAAAGTTTTAATTCATAATTTGTTCCTTGGCCAAGCTCATCTAATACATTTATATATTTTAACATATGATAGTGAAGATTAAATTTAAAAATATTAGATATTATTTGATCTATTAAATTCCTCCATTATGAGCATTCAGATCAGATCAGATCAGTCACTCAGTTGTGTCCGACTCTTTGTGACCCCATGAATCACAGCATGCCAGACCTCCCTGTCCAACACCAACTCCCGGAGTTCACTGAGACTCACATCCATCGAGTCAGTGATGCCATCCAGCCATCTCATCCTCTGTCATCCCCTTCTCCTCCTGCCCCCAATCCCTCCCAGCATCAGAGTCTTTTCCAATGAGTCAACTCTGCATGAGGTGGCCAAAGTACTGGAGTTTCAGCTTTAGCATCAGTCCTTCCAAAGAAATCCCAGGGCTGATCTCCTTCAGAATGGACTGGTTGGATCTCCTTGCAGTCCAAAGGACTCTCAAGAGTCTTCTCCAACACCACAGTTCAAAAGCATCAATTCTTCAGTGCTCAGCCTTCTTCACAGTCCAACTCTCACATCCATACATAACCACAGGAAAAACCATAGCCTTGACTAGATGGACCTTTGTTGGCAAAGTAATGTCCCTGCTTTTGATTATGAGGATTAGATTTTGATAAATCATTCAAACACACATATGATATATGCATATGTTTTGTATATTTAATCACATTCATAAAAGTAATTTTTCCAAATATCTGGAAATTTGTCTCTTTATAGCTATTCTGTTCAATTCTTACCATGTTATACTAGAAAGAATAAAAGCTTTTTAGAAATGTGTTTTATTTATCTCAAGCCTATTTTCTTATCTACATAGATGTTACTAATGGTTTGCTTGGTGTTGGCTATATTTTTACTTTAGTGATCAAACAATAAATTAATAAAAGTGTTTTGTTTTAAACATCAGATATGCAGAATGATCCTGGGTCCTGGAAACACAATTTAATGAAATATGTTAGGTGAAGTTGCAAGAGTTGTTTCATTCTTTTAATTTTTCAGCATTTTAAATCTTCACTGTATTATTGCCATTTTGATTTTTTAAAATGGAGTTGAAAGTTAAGGAGTTTGTAGGGAAATAGGAGCTTTACACCCGAGCTCTTCCATCTTAAGAATTTTGATCTTATTACATATTATCCCTCTACCAATACTAGGATATGAATTGAAATATTGAAAATATTTTATATATATGTTTATATATGAGCTGATCTGTACACACAGAAAGTCATAGATGATACGGAATACAGATTATTTTAAAATATCAGGATATTTGTATTTTTTTTAATTTGGCTGAAAAAAAACACAAAGTCCAAATTTTTAAATGGATATGGGGTATATTTTTTAGTCTCTCAACTGAAATTGCTGCATCTTGCCTTACATGGGTTTATAATTTTCATATCAAAATTTGGATATTCCATTAGATAAGAACTTAAAAATCATTTTAACTAATCAAAAATGTGTAAGAGATGTGTGTGTGTGTGCACGCATATGCACCTGTGTGTATCCTCCCAGACTTATAGTGCTTGTAAACTATGTAACTTCTTTAAGAATATGAGCAAGACATATCAGCTCCATAAGGCAAGTTTCTGATAGTCTTGTTAAATATGGTTTATCAGTAAGTCAACCTCTTTATGCGTACTTTAAAATTCTTGTCAACTTCCAATAAATAACAAAATATGAAATAGTATATCCTAATGAAATAGCAATAATGCAGAAATATGCCAGAATTATCTGGTGTCTGGCAATGAGTGCCAGTCGTAGAGTAAACATTATGTAAGAGATGGTACTCTCTATAGAACTGGCTTAGCCATGATGAGATTCAAGAGAAGCTGAATTCAATCAATAAAATGTATTAATGAAATTCTTGCTGCAATCAAAGTGCAATTTTATATGATTTGGGCAAGAATATAGAGTAGCTTCTGGAAATTTTGAATAAGATCTGTGGTCTGCTAGAGGTAACACATATATGAAAATAATTGCAATATTTTATATAATATGACAAAAGCAAGATATAAATAAAAGATGAATTGTAGCTACTAGAATCTGAATTGTGATGAAGATAATCAGAAAAAAAAATTAAAGAGTAGGTGGTATTGAACCAGTCTGTTAATGATTTAAGAGAATGCCAGCAATCAGAGAATAGATCAGACAAAAAGAATTTCTCAAGAAAATTCTGAGATGGGACGGTACAGTATTTATCTGATGTGACTGGATCTTATATTTGTGTAGAAAAGATGAAATGGAAAATAAAAAGCTAATTTAATATTATTTTATGTTGGGTCACAAAGCACACAATGAGTTTAGGCTTCATTCTGCAGCAAAATGAAGAACCATTGGGTGTTTTGTTTTTTTATGTTTCAAGAAGGACCAATTGAAGTTCTGACTTAAACAGTGTAGGATGAGCGGGAGGACTTGGGGCAGGAGACAAGCCTCCAGAGACATGGCTCAGGGAATTGTGGCAATAAATCAGGAAGACAGTAACAAGACATGAATTAACCCTATGTCAGTGGAACTAGACAGGAGATGATGGATACAGGAGACATCCCGCAGATAAACATTTGCTACTCTAGAAGAAGGGTAACAGAGGTGGACATCTCTAAGGAATAGAAGAGAAGACACATCTAAAAATTAGTCTAAGGATTGAACTAGGGTCTTTTAAATGTTGGATAGGCCATCGAGAGAGAGAAAAAACTCAGTGTGTATTTTGGGGTCACAATTAGGAAGACAGCTGGAATGATAACGAAGATAGGAAACATACTACTGTTTATAAAATAAAAAGAGTGAAATGTTGAAAAAAGTTAGGTAAGTTTCATGAAGATGATGGGTATTGATCAAATTGTTCAAGAAAAGTAAAAGGAGAGAGACGAAAAGGCTGTCTGTGGAAATTCAATGGGAAACGAGGATTAAGGAACGGTTTTAAAATCCTTAAGGGGAAGCATTAAAAGTTACAAATGAAATTAGCTAAACTAAGCTGTATCTTTAAATTTATTCGGATTTGCTCACACAAACCCAAGGAAAGAAGTCATGGGGATTTGCCAGGACAGATTTTCAAGGACAATTGTGGTAAATTGAAGCAGGAAATCATATTCACATGGAGTTATATCCTGAGATGAATTCAAGCAGGAAAGCAAGGAGATGTGCTATTTCAGTGAGGTGTTGATGATTATGTCAAAGTGGTCACGTAAAAATGGGGAGGAAGAGATAAACCTGAGATATTTGATGGATAAATCTGCTGAAGTTGTGAATTGAATCTAAGGAACAAAGAGAGGGGAACCATGAATATCACTTTAAGTTTGCATTATGAAACTACTAAGTGAGGAGGAGATAATTCCATTGACAAAATGAGGATCATGGGAGGAAAATCCAGTTTGAGAAGATTTCAATCTAAGCAAGTAGATATGAAGACAAAAAAATTCTGAAGAAAATATTTGTCTAGTACCATATTTATAAGTTAACCAAAAGGAAAAAAGATATAAAAAAAGTTTAGAAAAGCATCTCATGATGATTTTCCTATTGTTTATTAATAATGTCAAATTTTATATTTTGAATATGTACATTGTGATTGGTATTTTGTATTTCTTCTAATCTCAATAATTTCAAACTGGTTATCATTATACCTAGATTGTTTTCAGGATTTGTGTTGAAACAGGTAGAACACTAAGAATAATGCTGTTTTGTACAGTTGTTTAGTCGCTAAGTTGTGTCCAACTCTTTTTAACCCCATGGACGTAGGTCCCCAGGCTCCTCTCTCCATCGGATTTTTCCATCAAGAATACTGGAGTGGGTTGCCATTTCCTTCTCCAGGGGCTCTTCTTGACCCAGGGATCTCTTGCTTCTCTTGCATTGGCAGTCAGATCTTTGCCACTGAGCCATGAGGGAAGCCCAGGTTTTTGCACAGAGTGGGTAGTAAATATTGAATAATTTACTTAAAGCCACAGAGTGAGTAACAGAGAAACAGAACCAAGCATTCTGTCTCTATATCCTTATTCCCCTGAACACTGCCATATTTCCCTTGATTTTCTCTGAAAACCATGTAGACAGAACACTTATTTATTACAGATATTGATGGAGATGTCTAGTTACATAGGAACCAAGACCATACTACAACACTACATGTTAATAACAAGAGGAATTTGAATTCAGTACTGCACATCAACTTTTAAAAATCATTTAGCCACTTCCATATCTGACAATTTCTGACTGACGTTTTCCTGCTAATCCCTCGTGGATCTCTATATTGCTAAGACTCTTTCTTTCTCCCGTCCTCCACCCTCTCTCCCTCTTCACCTCCCTCTCCTTTCCCTCTGCTTTCTCATCCCCATCCTCCTCATCCCCTTTTTCCTCCTCTTCCTCTGCTTCTGTTTCTCTTTCCTTCTTTAACTTGCTTAATATTCACCCAAGACCGCCAAACTGATATAATCTGTTATTCAGAACAACTTCAACAACTTTTTGTTTAGCTACTTCTTTCCTTCCAATCCATGCCCTTGGACAACAACTTTTTGTTTAGCTACTTCTTTCCTTCCAATCCATGCCCTTGGACAACAACTTTTTGTTTAGCTACTTCTTTCCTTCCAATCCATGCCCTTGGACAACAACTTTTTGTTTAGCTACTTCTTTCCTTCCAATCCATGCCCTTGGACAACAACTTTTTGTTTAGCTACTTCTTTCCTTCCAATCCATGCCCTTGGACAACAACTTTTTGTTTAGCTACTTCTTTCCTTCCAATCCATGCCCTTGGACAACAACTTTTTGTTTAGCTACTTCTTTCCTTCCAATCCATGCCCTTGGACAACAACTTTTTGTTTAGCTACTTCTTTCCTTCCAATCCATGCCCTTGGACAACAACTTTTTGTTTAGCTACTTCTTTCCTTCCAATCCATGCCCTTGGACAACAACTTTTTGTTTAGCTACTTCTTTCCCTCCAATCCATGCCCTTGGACAATTAGTTCCCCCATTAATGGATTTGCTAACCAAGGACAGCTTATTCCAGAGAAAAGCAATCTCTCTTTCTTACAAGCAGAAGAAGCATCAGCCTCTGAGGTTATATACTATGGATTTACTTATACATATATGTTACCTTGGTTAAAGTAACTATTAATACAATTCAGTATACTAATACTCTTCCCATTTAGCAATATATTAATACAAAATATCAATACTTGCTTTGACAACCTTCTCATTTGGCAATACATATTCGTATACATGGGCTTCCCAGGTGACTCAGTGATAAAGAATCCACCTGCCAATGCAGAAGACCTGGGTTCAATCCCTGGTCGGGAAAATCCCCTGGAGAAGGAAATGGAAACCCACTCTAGAATTCTTGCCTGGGAAATCCCATGGACAGAGGAGACTGGCAGGCTACATAGGGTTGCAAAGAGTCGGACATGGCTTAACAACTAAACAACAACAAACGCATATACACTAAGCCCTTCCTATTAGGCAAAATATCATTGGCTATAGTCTGTCTGATGCTCTTCAACTTTATATTTTGCTCAGACTTAGATCACCAACAGGTTATGATGCGTAGTTTCCAAACCACTGACATGAGAATGTAGTTTGGTCTGATCATTATTACTAATAGCAGCTTCAAGAATAATAGCCTATCATGTTTTAGTCCAGATGTTAAGTCTAAAAAAAATACTTGATGTGGAAATATTTATGGTACATTTTGTTTCAAGTTTTATTTTAAAGAAATACTCTCCTTTATTAACAAGTGTGTATGGAGGGGGAAAAAAAAGACTAAGTATAAGTATTAAGTTAGGGTATTAAAATAATTTAAAGGATTTGTAACTATACCTATACTAATATGGATTCTATCTTATTTAAGTCAAAGTCTTTAGGGAAATAAATACTGCCTGAAATATGTAATCGGTGAGGAGTACAATTCCAGTTAAATTGAAATTTTAATTTCTGAAGATAATTTTACTATAAATATGGGTTTGTATGAGGATATGCATGAGAGTAAGAAAAAGGAAGAATAAAAATACAAAAAAAAAGTCAAAATGGTGCTGCTTTTTCTTACAGGAATTTGTTGTTGCTACTTATTGTTATTGTTAGGACTTACTAAGCTTAGCTGTTGAAACTAAAATCTGATGAAAAGCATCCAGAAACATGGATTTCTTTTTCTGTAATTTAAATTTCTTGGAGAGTAATTAGCCTTTGGAAATAAAGAAATCATGTTAAGACCCACAGTTTTGAAAGTCTATAAACTGTGCTTAAATCATAGAATAAATATTTATTCACTAAGCATGACCAGAAATATAGTGAAGAGTTTGGTTTTATGGTGATACAACAATTTCTAATAAAAGTTGTATGGCACATTGTGAAAGCAGCATTCTATCATAGACTGGGTAGAGGGAATCTGATTCCAAGTTTATTTCCTATGGCCAATAAAATGGTCTTTCAGAATGCTTTATGAAACTACAAATCACTTGAGCTGCTCCCTGGTTGAAAAACTTAAAATTAAATTGAAAAGAAACTCCAAGACAAATCAACAGTTTTTTGAAACTAAGTTAACTCTGTCAACACCACCATCACCCTTACAAGCTTACAACTAATAGAGAAGCCTATAGGGCAGCTTTTATGCTTTTTAAAAATTTAAGCTAATACTATAATTTTAATGCAATTTACTATGAGTTGTACTATTAGCCATGTCTCTATTCAGTTCAGTTCAGTTCAATTCTGTCACTTAGTCGTGTCCTACTCTTTGCGACCCCATGAATTGCAGCACACCAGGCCTCCCTGTCCATCACCAACTCCCAAAGTTCACTCAAACTCACGTCCATCGAGTCAGTGATGCCATCCAGCCATCTCATCCTCTGTCGTCCCCTTCTCCTCATGTCCCCAATCCCTCCCAGCATCAAGGTCTTTTCCAATGAGTCAACTCTTTGCATGAGGTGGCCAAAGTACTGGAGTTTCAGCTTTAGCATCATTCCTTCCAAAGAACACCCAGGACTGATCTCCTTTAGGATGGACTGGTTGGATCTCCTTGCAGTCCAAGGGACTCTCAAGAGTCTTCTCCAACACCACAGTTCAAAAGCATCAATTCTTTGGCGCTCAGCTTTCTTCACAGTCCAACTCTCACATCCATACATGACCACTGGAAAAACCATAGCCTTGACTAGATGGACCTTTGTTGGCAAAGTAATGCCTCTGCTTTTGAATATGCTATGTAGGTTGGTCATAACTTTCCTTCCAAGGAGTAAGCGTCTTTTCATTTCGTGGTGCAGTCACCATCTGCAGTGATTTTGGAGCCAACAAAAATAAAGTCTGACACTGTTTCTACTGTTTCCTCATCTATTTGCCATGAAATGATGGGACCAGATGCCATGATCTTCATTTTCTGAATGTTGAGTTTCAAGCCAACTTTTTCACTCTCCTCTTTCACTTTCATCAAGAAAGAGGTTTTTTAGTTCCTCTTCACTTTCTGCCATAAGTAAGTAAAGTAAAAGCCAACTTTTTCACTCTCCTCTTTCAGTTTCATCAAGAGGCTTTTTAGTTCCTCTTCACTTTCTGCCATAAGGGTGACTCTATTAGTGTTTTTCAAATTTGAATGTTTTACAAGTGCCTTTTAAGAAACACACTTATAAACAACAGTGATAACTTAAAACATTTTTATAACAGCTATTTAATTTTAAACTATATGTAACCTTGGAGTTTGGATGCAAGTTTAACCCCCCAAATCCACACTTTATATAAAAGCCAAGTTAACTAATGGTCAGTATTAAAATGAACATTAATGTAATGTGATGGAAGACGTTATTGCTTGAATATTTCTCACAATGTGAGTATCTGAACAGTATGAATATGGTACCATCTGCTGGGCAGGGACTCATGTAAGTTCAGCATGCTCAGACTTTCTCTTAGCATCAAGAACTCATTTGTGCATCCTATTGGTGTTTACTTGGTATCACTCTACCACCTACTTATTAATTATCCCTGTGTCCTTTCTCAGTAACCTATGAAATCAAATAAGTATTACTTTGCACAAATTACATTAGACACTCAAATTAGGCATTAATATAACCAGTA
Organism: Bos grunniens; assembly: GCF_055505025.1. Classification (NCBI taxonomy): domain Eukaryota; kingdom Metazoa; phylum Chordata; class Mammalia; order Artiodactyla; family Bovidae; genus Bos; species Bos grunniens. The sequence continues at coordinate 107,935,025 of NC_141170.1, read as the reverse complement.
CTAGACCATAAATTGGAAAGTTAAACACATTTACAAAATCTGTTTGGATTCAAGAATTGAAATGAATGACAACTTAAATTCAGAATAAGCTCATTTTCATTTTGGTTTATTTCCAAGTTAAAAAAAAAAAACAGAGAATAAAAGGATTTATACAAGTTAATAATGTAGGCATATCATTGCAGATATTTACTCATGGGCAAGTGTGGACTTTACAATAGACAACATACTTTAATGGAATAGGAGCTCCCCAAGTCAAAGATGATAAATATTAGTTTGAATGCATGAAAAGTTGAATGAAGTGCTCTATCCTGAGTTTTGGGTTTTCTGACTTTTACAAAACAATTGGCCAAGGGGTAGGGACCATAACAAGAATAAAGGACTTAAAATTTCCAGTTAATAGTAACATATGAGGAAATTTTTGATATGTAATGGTCAGATGTACACAATAAGGCTCATAGCAGACCACTGACTGCCCTAACTGTTGCTCTGGGTCAGTGGTCTACAAAGGGGCTGGGTACACCCCACTGGAATGCCAAGAGGAAACAGAGTTTCAGCCTTTTAGGTTTTATCTCACCTTTCTAACAATCATATTTTGCAGTATAGCTGTATAAATTCATAGAAAATGAAAAGTTTGGCAATCATATTTGTATTTAATATTAAACATGACAATAATTTTTAAGAATATCACTGAAATAATATACAAAATTGTGTATTATATATAAAACAGACCTTGTATTAGTTCAGTCGCCCAGTCATGTCTGACTCTTTGTGACCCCATGAACTGCAGCACACCAGGCTTCCCTGTCCATCACCAACTCCTGGAGTCTACTCAAACTCATGTCCATTGAGTGGGTGATGCCATCCAAACTTCTCATCCTCTGTCGTCCCTTTCTCCTCCAGCCTTCAATCTTTCCCAGCATCAGGGTCTTTTCCAATGAGTCAGTTGTTCTCATCAGGTGGTCAAGCTATTGGAGTTTCAGCTTCAGCATCAATCATTGCAATGAATATTTAGGATTGATTTCCTTTAGGATGGACTGGTTGGATTTCCTTTCAGTCCAAGGGACTCTCAAGAGTCTTCTCCAACACCATAGTTCAAAAGCATTAATTCTTCAGCGCTCAGCTTTCTTCACAGTCCAACTCTCACATCCATACATGACCACAGGAAAAACCATAGCTTTGACTAGATGGACCTTTGTTGTCAAAGTAATGTCTCTGCTTTTGAATATGCTGTCTAGGTTTATCATAACTTTCCTTCCAAGGAGTAAGCGTCTTTTAATTTCATGGCTGCAGTCACCATCTGCAGTGATTTTGGAGCCCAGAAAAACAAAGTCTGACACTGTTTCCACTGTTTCCCCATCTATTTCCCATGAAGTGATGGGACCAGATGCCATGATCTTCGTTTTCTGAATGTTGAGCTTTAAGCCAACTTTTTCACTCTCCACTTTCACTGTCATCAAGAGGCTTTTGAGTTCCTCTTCACTTTCTGCCATAAGGGTGGTGTCATATGCATATCTGAGGTTATTGATATTTCTCCCAGCAATCTTGATTCCAGATTGTGCTTCCTCCAGCCCAGCATTTCTCATGATGTACTCTGCATATTGGCCCCAGGTCAATAACACAGGGAGGGAACAAAGCTCTACCCATCAACAGAAAATTGGACTGAAAGTTTACTGATCATGGCCCCGTGCATCAGAAAAAGACCCAGTTTGCCCCTCAATCAGTCACTCCCATCAGGAAGCTTCCATAAGCCTCTTATCCTTCTCCATCAGAGGGCAGATAGACTGAAAACAAAAATCACAGAAAACTAGCCAGTCTCATCACATGTACCACAGTCTTGTCTAACTCAGTGAAACTAGGAGCCAAGCCCTGTAGGGCCATCCAAGATGGATGAGTCATGGTGGAGAGTTCTGACAAAACGTGGTCCATAAGAGAAGGGAATTGCAAATCATGTCAGTCTTCTTGCCTTGAGAACCCCATGGACTGTATGAAAAGGCAAAAAGATAGGACACTGAAAGATGAACTCCCCAGGTCGGTAGGTGCCCAATATGCTACTGGAGATCAGTGGGGAAATAACTCCAGAAAGAATGAAGAGACGGATCCAAAGCAGAAACAACACCCACTTGTGGATATGATTGGTGATGAAAATAAAGTCCGATGCTGTAAAGAGCAACATTCCATAGGAACCTGGAATGTTATGTCCATGAATCAAGGAAAATTGGAAGTGGTCAAAAAAGAGATGGCAAGAGTGAACATTGACATTTTAGGAATGGTTCTACGAAGACCTGTAAGACCTTCTAAAACTAACACCCCAAAAAGATGTCCTTTTCATTATAGGGGACTGGAAAGCAAAAGTAGGAAGTAAAGAAAGGCTTGGAGTAATGGGCACATTTGGCCTTGGGATACAGAATGAAGCAGGGCAAAGGCTAATAGAGTTTTGCCAAGAGAATGCACTAGTCATAGCAAACACTCTCTTCTAACAAGACAAGAGAAGTTGTATGGTCACTAGAATAAATCCAATGATTCCAGTTTGAAAAATACTGCCTTACATATATACACCAAATCACAAAGAAAAGTAATTCAATGACTTGATGCCTGGTCTTCCTTTTTTACTTAGTAGAACTCACATGCAAGTGCATGATGCCAGTGATTTCCTGCCTCACACTAGATATGAGAGGTTCTGTTTCTTTCTCTTGCTCTATGATTCTTATAGTAAAAGATACCCTCTTTGTTTTATCTCTTCATACTCTTTCATATCTGTTTAGATACTTATTAAAATATTTTAAATATTGATGTATTATTAAATATAGAGATCTTTATAATAATTTTGGCTTTTTTTCCCCTTTCAGAAAACTCGTTGTGACTTACTGGCATTGAGAAATTCAGGAGGTAACACATATAGAGATTTCACTTGATACAAGACTCTTGACTGACAGCTAGTATGATTAGTATCCATTGTGTTTCATAGCTGACATAAGTAAACAAAGACATTTGAGATCGTAAGGTAGATAGCCCTCATTGTCAGAGGGACAGTATCATGTTCATACCTGAGTGGTTACAGGAAGCTATTGAACCAGCATGGTGTTGATTAAAAAGATGAGATGTTCAGAGGCAGTTTGGAAGAGACCACATTATCTAGATTCATATTCTCTCACTCTCTTCATCTGTCTCTTTTACTTTGCTTGGCAGTGTAAGTGCATGCTGCTGCTGCTGCTGCTGTGTCGCTTCAGTCGTGTCTGATTCTGTGCGACCCCATAGACAGCAGCCCACCAGGCTCCTCCATCCCTGGGATTCTCCAGGCAAGAACACTGGAGTGGGTTGCCATTTCCTTCTCCAATGCATGAAAGTGAAAGTGAAGTCGCTCAGTCACATGCTCAGATCAGATCAGTTGCTCAGTTGTGTCCGACTCTTTGCGACCCCATGAATTGCAGCACGCCAGGCCTCCCTGTCCCTCACCAACTCCCGGAGTTCACCCAAACTCATGTCCATCAAGTCAGTGATGCCATCCAGCCATCTCATCCTCTGTCGTCCCCTTCTCCTCCTGCCCCCAACCCCTCCCAGCATCAGAGTCTTTTCCAATGAGTCAACTCTTTGCATGAGGTGGCCGAAGTACTAGAGTTTCAGCTTTATCATCATTCCTTCCAGTCACATGCTAGACAGTACTAATTATTATGACAGCGGTTTTGATAAATGGTTTTTGCATTCCCAGGAAAATGTTCATGTCCTTGAGTATCATTTTGTATGTGACCATGTTTATTATGTAAGTGTCAGAGTTATTCATGCATATTAGTAAAGTATTCTGGGAGTACAGAAGACTGAGAATTTAATAGTCAGAGAAGAGTATGGCATGGAAATAGAGACAAAATTAGGTCCTAGAGAATAATAAAATGTAGAGTGCTGTGACAATTACCTCATGAGTTTTTCCAGCTTTATTGAGATACAGTTGGCACGTAGCATTAAGTATAAAGCATACAATATGTTGATTTGATACATATTGCCAAACGACTACCACCATTCTCATACTTTTTAAAGAATAAGACTATGTGTTGAGTACGTTTTCCTGAAATTCCACTACTAATTCTTTACTGGTGGTTAGAATATTCTTCTCTGGTTACTATCTAGATTTCTCTATAAGTCAGACAACAGAAGTTTTATTTACATTGCCTGTATCATCTACAGCTGCTGCTCACTGGCACTGTGAGAGATGTGCTTATCATTCAGTTTTACTTTTAGACAATATATTAACTTCCCATAACATGATGGACCTTCTATTTATTGATGGTTCAGCATATTCTGGCCACCATGATTTTTCTACTGGGCTCTAGTATGGAATAAATAGGCTCGTGGGTGTGTGTTAGCCACTTGGTCATGTCTGACTCTTTGCAACCCCATGGACTGTAGTCTGCCAAGCTCCTCTGTCCGTAGAGTTCTCCAGGCCAGAATACTGTAGTGAGTAGCCTATCCCATCTCCAGGGGATCTTCCCAACCTAGAGATGGAACCCAGGTCTCCCACATTGCAGGCAGATTCTTTGCTGTCTGAGCCACCAGGGAAGCCCTTATAAACAACCGTCATTTCTTTAAGTAATTCAGACATTTTGACATAAAATATTCTTGTTTTTTAACTTCATTTACATCTGTACTTAACTTCAGCATTTATTATGCGGCCTTTCTATACTAGGAATCATGACAAATTTCAAAGTGATTGTCATTCTTTCTTAAATGCCTGTCTCTGGTAGGTTCTTAAAACCAAGCTAAGTGGGTTAGAATGAATCTGATATGCCGTACAATGTTTATAGGATCCACTAAATATTTGTTTGAATGAATGAAAAGGTGAAGGAAGTACTGTATCCTGGCAAAATACTAGGATGAAAACTTATGTCTATTCCTTTTCTCTATGTATTTTCTGAGAGGAGTTGGGTAAAAACTTTATAGGGGATCAAATGCTATTTCAACCTGATTGCCTACTGACAGAGTTAGTTTACAAAACAACCGCAGACAACTCTGGTTTGAAAAGAAAGCCTGGAGATGGAAAAGTATTTAGGTTTAGAGTCATGTGAATTTTAAGTCAATCCTTCAATGTTTGGTAAGCTAGAGACCAGTTTTCACATAAAATTTGCAGGAACATATGCTTTATATGTATTTATGTAAACTGTGTAAAGGCTTTGAATTTTAAACTTTTGTGGGATACATTTAAAACTAAACAAAATCATAAAGGCAAGAAAGAATTTAATAAAACTAGAAAATATACATATATAATACTGTCTTGGGGTGAAAAGAAAATATAGGAAACCAGGGAACAACTCCTAGGTCAGTAAAATCTTGCAATTCTAAAAAAGAATTCTATCTATAAAACGTGTTTAGCTTGAAATTATAAAAGAACATTCTTATTTAGGTAAGTTCAGAATTACTTAGAACAATTTTACTAAAATGCTTGCAATCTAAATAAAATGCTGTATGCCACTCTACGAAACCATTTTCCACTGATTAGTCAGAGGATTTGCTTCTGCAATAGGATTTTCTACATTACAAATCCATAATATTTTCCTGTTTGAAGGAGACTTTATATTATCAAGGCATGTATAACCCACTTATTTCTACAGTCATAAGAATTTAATGTAGTGTAACATCTGATATCTCACATTTTCAAATTGTGACTAATAACAGTCCTTTTAGAAGGAAACATGCAAACCCAGACTATGAATCTTTTATGACTCTCACAAACTGTGCAAGTCTCCTCCCAGTAGTTCCTGCTATGATTCATGGATACAATAACCAAGCATGATTAGGGTTTACAAAGTATTATTCTACTCAGTTCACTATTGACAATGAAAACAACGTTTCCCATAAAATGACATCATTATTTCTTTGAAAACTAGAAGCACACTTCTAAAGCATGGCCATAACCATAAGTATCATAAATATTTCTGGGCAGTCTCTGAGGTATTTCATTCCATTAAAAACCAACAGACATGTTCTCAACAGTGGTGTGTGTGTGGTGGGGGAGGGGTTGCTTCATTTTCAAAGTAATGTATGCCAAGTGAGTGGGTATAATTTATGATTAACTATACTTTTAGCTGTTTACAGCTTCTGGAAGATCATTTTGCAGTATTTATAATTAATGCCTTCAGAAAAATTTTTAATTGTGGTGACATATTTACATGTTTGAGTATTGTGGCTACCCAGGGCACAGACATAAGAACAGATCCAAACTATTATCAACAGGATCTTTCCTATATATGGAAGAATAAAACTTTAAGAAATCATTTTATTTGTATTCTGATAGAAGGGGAAAATGTGAACTCTATGGGAGTTAGTACGACTATCTAACATGGAAACAAGGTATTGAAAAAAAGTCACTTTTGGAGGGATGGAAAAAAATTAATGAGCCTGATAATCAGGAAAGTCAGATCTTGGTCCTAGTTCTGATAGAATTTTAGGCAAAATTCTCTCATTTAAGGTCACTGGATCTCAGCATCTTCACCAGTAAAATAACAATTTACTAGAGGTAATGTAATGAGCTAAAGCCTCCTACATGTTAATACATGTCATATGGATGTAACAGAGTATAGAGTATGTTTTATATAACTTCAATTTTAAACTTCCCCCTTTCATGCCATCACCTCATATTTTTTTCTCTATTAAACAAATTCCAACAATAATTTTACTTTTTACACCTCCTCATACACGTGTTATCATTTCCCAATTAATTCATTACAGGTTTAATTCCTTTTTATACACCCTTCAACCTCTGGCCATAACTCGGGGCAAAACTCTAGCCCTATTTAAATTTAACTGTCCTTTTACTCCACTTATGACTCCAACCGTGAAAGTTCATGGGAGAAAAACACACAAACACATTGCTGTTTTTCTTGTCGTTCAGTCGCTAAGTCGTATCCAACTGTTTGCAACCTTATGGACTGCAGCAAGCCAGGCTCTTCTGTCCTCCACTATCTCCCAGAGTTTGCTCAGATTCATGTCCATTGGGTTAGTGATGCTATCTAAACTACTCATCATCTGCTGCCTACTTCTTTTGCTTCAATCTTTCCCAGCATCAGGGTCATTCCCAATGAGTCAGTTCTTCGAATCAGGTGGCCAAAGTATTGGAATTTCAGCTTCTGTATCAGTGCTTCCAATGAATATTGATGGTTGATTTCCTTTAGGATTGACTGGTTTGATCTCCTTGCAGTCCAAGGGACTCTCAAGAATCTTCTCCAGCACCGTACTGCTGATTTAATTGATTACCTCTTATCTTAAAAAGGAGCTTAGTCATGTACACAGTACTCTAGCGCTAGGATTTTCCAAACAGCTAGCTGATGTGCAATCATAAGAGTACACAAGGACATTTCTAGCAGGAGTAGTTTTATGCTAATCAATTGCAACAGCCTAACAGTCCTATGCCCTCCTTCTTGTACTTGATTTTCATGAGAAGGCACCAGAGATTGTGACAGCTTACTGGTCTTCTTTTCTACTCTCCCTTGCATAATGGTCTTTTTTTCCGATTTGTAAAAGAAAGACAACCTAAATTATTTTTTCTCATCAAGCTAAATTTTGCCATAGTACATTGCTGAGTTACAAAAGAAATAGTTTCAAAATTTGAGTGTTGATAGAATATACTAACTAAAGATGAGGCAACAAACCATGTTTCAAGTCAAGTGGTTCTAATTGTTGCTTTAAACAAAGGTAACTGAACATCCTCAGTCATTTGGGGGGTAAGGGAGAACACAGAGTAAGCATAAAGAAAGCCCCTTTTAACATTCAAAAGAATCATTGCTTGTTTATTTATTGTTTCTTTTTCTCCTAAAATTTTGATTCCACTCAATTTATTAAACAAAAATTATTACCCTAGTGTAATTTATGTACGGAAATATTTTTGTTGTTCAGACTCTTACATAACTTTAACAATATGTAGTAACTTGAAATTTTGTAATGAGTTCTATTTCCTTTTTCTGTAAAATTCTAAGCTTTAAAAAAGTTCTTCTGGATTGAATTTCAGGTATTATCATTAGTAAGAGTTTGATTAAAATGCAATGATCTTGCAAACTTCTAAAGGAACTAGTAAGCATAACATATTTAATTTGAATTCTCTGGTGGCTCAGATGATAAGAAATCCTTCTGCAATGAGGGAGACCTGAGTTCGATCCCTGGGTCGGGAAGATCCCCTGGAGGAGGGCATGGCAACCCACTCCAGTGTTCTTGCCTGGAGAATCCCATGGACAGAGGAGCCTGGTGGGCTACAGTCCATGGGGCTGCAAAGAATCAGACATGACTGAGTGACTAAGCAGCAGTACGTCTTAAGGATGTTGATGAGGCCTATTTTTCAGCTTATATTTCCTTGAATGGATTTATTTAGAAAAAAGATTAGGTCAATATCAGTTCTCTTTATTTATTTATTTATTTTACTTTACAGTATTGTATTGGTTTTGCCATACATCAACAGCATCCGCCACGGGTGTACATGTGTTCCCTATCCTGAACCCCCCTCCCACCTTCCTCCCCATACCATCCCTCTGGGTCATCGCAGTGCACCAGCCCCAAGCTTCCTGTATCCTGCATCGAACCTGGACTGGCAATTCATTTCTTATATGATATTATACATGTTTTAATGCCATTCTCCCAAATCATCCCCCCCCCCCACAGAGTCCAAAAGACTGTTCTATACATCTGTGTCTCTTTTGCTGTCTCACATACAGGGTTGTCGTTACCATCTTTCTAAATTCCATATATATGCGTTAGTATACTGTATTGGTGTTTTTCTTTCTGGCTTACTTCACTCTGTATAATAGGCTCCAGTTTCATCCACCTCATTAGAATTGATTCAAATGTATTCTTTTTAATGGCTGAGTAATACTCCATTGTGTATATGTACCACTGCTTTCTTATCCATTCATCTGCTGATGGACATCTAGGTTGCTTCCATGTCCTGGCTATTATAAACAGTGCTGCGATGAACATTGGGGTACACGTGTCTCTTTCCCTTCTGGTTTCCTCAGTGTGTATGCCCAGCAGTGGGATTGCTGGGTCATAAGGCAGTTCTATTTCCAGTTTTTTAAGGAATCCCCACACTGTTCTCCATAGTGGCTATACTAGTTTGCATTCCCACCAATAGTGTAAGAGGGTTCCCTTTTCTCCACACCCTCTCCAGCATTTATAGCTTGTAGACTTTTGAATCGCGGCCATTCTGACTGGCATGAAATGGTACCTCATAGTGGTTTTGATTTGCATTTCTCTGATAATGAGTGATGTTAAGCATCTTTTCATGTGTTTATTAGCTATCTGTATGTCTTCTTTGGAGAAATGTCTATTTAATTCTTTGGCCCATTTTTTGATTGGGTCGTTTATTTTTTTGGAATTGAGCTGCAGGAGTTGCTTATATAATTTTGAGATTAGTTGTTTGTCAGTAGCTTCATTTGCTATTATTTTTTCCCATTCTGAAGGCTGTCTTTTCACCTTGCTTATAGTTTCTTTTGTTGTGCAGAAGCTTTTAATTTTAATTAGATCCCATTTATTCATTTTTGCTTTCATTTCCAATATTCAGGGAGGTGGGTCATAGAGGATCCTGCTGTGATGTATGTCAGAGAGTGTTTTGCCTATGTTCTTATCTAAGAGTTTTATAGTTTCTGGTCTTATGTTTAGATCTTTAATCTATTTTGAGTTTATTTTTGTGTCTGGTGTTAGAAAGTGTTCTAGTTTCATTCTTTTATAAGTGGTTGACCAGTTTTCCCAGCACCACTTGTTAAAGAGATTGTCTTTTCTCCATTGTATATTCTTGCCTCCTTTGTCAAAGATAAGGTGTCCATAGGTGCGTGGGTTTATCTCTGGGCTTTCTATTTTGTTCCATTGATCTATATTTCTGTCTTTGTGCCAGTACCATACTGTCTTGATAACTGTGGCTTTGTAGTAGAGCCTGAAGTCAGGCAGGTTGATTCCTCCAGTTTCATTCTTCTTTCTCAAGATTGCTTTGGCTATTCAAGGTTTTTTCAGTTCTCTTTCTATATTTTGTTTTTATAAATGCTTGGGGGTAGATCTTCATAACCAGACTTGTCAATAAGGTTCCTGTTTGACCTAGATTGTAGTTCATCTGAAAGGAAACAGCTGTGAGCCATTAGCAGGCAGCACCTTGACAGTTGAAGGATGGATGTACCTTCTGATAAAGGTGATTTGGACAAGAACCAACAGACCCACTACAACTATCCATAACACCTGATACTTTGCCATTTCAAGTATGAGTAGCTCAACATGGAGTTCACTGCTCACGGACTTTGCTCGAGCTCTTCTCCTATCTCTCTCCCTCTCTCTACTAGACAAGACTCATCACACCCCCACATGCTATTTTATCTCCACCTTAAACCAAAATGAAGTAACCAACAAAAGTACTATAGGCAGGGAAGGCACATCCATATTAGAAACATGTGTCATTTATACGAGGATGACCAAAAGAGATCTCAAGGGAAAGTGGGGCCCAGTTACTCAATGTCAGTCTCTACAGCCGAGAAGGTCAGCCATTCAGCAACAGCAAGACCTAGAACAGCCTTGTGAGTGGGGTCCCCGAATAGCTTTCATATCTAAAAGCCACCCATGCCTTTCATAGATTATTCCCATGGAAGTCACTAGAGGAAGGTGAGTTGCTCTAAGAAGTCTACACTCACTTAAAATAGTCTCCTAGGGGCAGTATTGCCGTGTTCCAGGTGGCACAATGGTAAAGAATCCACTTGCCAATGACTCAAGAGATGCAGGTTTGATCCCTGGGTTGGCAAGATACTGGAGTAGAAAATGGCAACCCACTCCAGCATTCTTGCCTGGAAATTTCTATGGACAGATGAGCCTGACAGGCTGTATACAATCCATGGGGTCACAAAGAGTCAGACAGGACTAAGCACCCACACAAGAGCAGTATCAGCAAAAGATCATTTTAAATTAAATTAACAGGTGAAGGTTTTGTAAATAACAGTTTGGATGATTTTGAACTTCAAATCCAGTAGCATATCTATTAGCTTAAGATTCCAAATTCTTCTACCACCCAGGCAAATTTTCCCTACCATCTAGGCAAATTTCCGTGCTCCTCTAAGAATAGTTGATTTTCACATTACCCTTAGACTTCTTATGTAAAAACCTAGGGTCTTGTTTATGTGTTTCTCTTACTAGACCTCATTAGAGGTTTTTCTATGGATTAGAATTGCCAAGTTGTAGGGAATGCACATGTTCATCTTTATAATTTGTGCCAAATTGTTTTCCAAAATGATTCTGCCAATTTGCATTCCCACTAAGAGAGTATAAAAGTTCCCACTGCTTCACATTCTTTACAGTATTAAGATTCCCGGAACTTAATTCTCCCTCATCTAGAGGGTGTGAAATGGCATCCATTGTGATCTAATTTGAATTTCCATGATTACTAATGGGTTCTAGCATCTTTTCATGTATTTATTAGCCATGTCTATGAAGTTGCCTAGTCACTTGTTTTTGTCTCATTTTACTTACTTATTTTATGTTTGTCCTTAAACATTCATGCATAATTATGCTGCATTATTCATCTAATAAGTCCAATATCTGATATTCTAGGCAGTCAAAATCTGTTTTGTTTTGTTTTCTTCCTTTCTGCTGACTTTTACTCACAGTGACTTATTTCCTTATATGTTTGAAACATTTGACTTTGAGTTGAACCTATGAAAATATGTAGGGCCAAAACTTGAGGGTGCTTCTTGTCAGAGATGATTTGAGTTTTCTCCTGCTACTGAATCAGTATTTATAATTCATTTGGAATATTTTGGGTCTTATCAATGACCCTGATATAATAGGCAGTCTCCACTTGACCCCCCACCATCCCACGACTGCAAGATTTACTGTGTTTCCCTGTAGGACACCCACATGGGCATTTGCCCTAATAGAAAATGTACCAATATCCTCTCTACTCACTAGTTTCCTCCTTATTGCTCCCTGCTCATGGTTCAGCTTATAGTTGTGTGTGTATTTATTTTTCCTAAATCTTCACTCTTTCCTCTGTTAATATTAGTTAGCCTATCAATATGAAACATATATGCTATTGTAATATATTCCAAATCTTGTAATTTGTCTGGCAATATCTGCAGAATATTTAGCCCACTATACTATCAGACTGAGATAAAAACTCCAAATCGGTTTCTGCCTGTACTTCAGATCAGATTCTTTCAAACTGTGGGACAGAATAATAACTTTGGTTCACCATCCAGGTAATCAGGATGGTGTGATCACCAACCTAGAGCCAGACATCCTGGAATGCAAAGTCGAGTGGGCCCTTGGAAGCATCACTACAAATAAAGCTAGTGGCTGCTGCTGCTGCTAAGTCGCTTCAGTCGTGTCCGACTCTGTGTGACCCCATAGACGGCAGCCCACCAGACTCCTCCATCCCTGGGATTCTCCAGGCAAGAACACTAGTGTGGGTTGCCATTTCCTTCTTTGATGCATGCATGTGTGCTGTCACTTCAGTCGTGTCTGACTCTGTGAAACCCTATGGACAGCAGCCCTCCAGGTTCCTCTGTCCATGGGATTCTCTAGGCAAGAATACTGGGGTGGGTTGCCATTTCCTAAGTGATGGAATTCCAGTTGAGCTATTTCAAATCCTGAAAGATGATACTGTGAAAGTGCTGCACTCAATATGCAGCAAATTTGGAAAACTCAGCAGAGGCCACAGGACTGGAAAAGGTCAGTTTTCATTCCAATCCCAAAGAAGGGCAATGCCAAAGAATGCTCAAACTACTGCACAATTGCACTAATCTCACATGCTAGTAATGATCAAAAGTCTTCAAGCCAGGTTTCAACAGTATATAAACCGTGAACTTCCAGATGTTCAAGCTGGATTTAGAAAAGGCAGAGGAACCAGAGATCAAATTGCTAACATCTATTGGATCATCAAGAAAACAAGAGAGTTCCAGAAAAACATCTATTTCTGCTTTATTGACTATGCCAAAGCCTTTGACTGTGTGGACCACAACAAACTTTGGAAAATTCTTAAATAGATGGAAATACCAGACCACTTGATCTGCCTCTTGAGAAATCTGTGTGCAGGTCAGGATGCAGCAGTTAGAACTGGACATGGGACAACAGACTGGTTCCAAATCGGGGAAGGAGTACATCACGGCTGTATATTGTCACCCTGCTTATTTAACTTATATGCAGAGTACATCATGAGAAATGCTAGGCTGGAAGAAGCACAAGCTGGAATCAAGATTGCCAGGAGAAATATCAATAACCTCAGATATGCAGATGACACCACCCTTATGGCAGAAAGTTGAAGAACTAAAGAGTCTCTTGATGAAAGTGAAAGAGGAGAGTGAAAAAGTTGGCTTAAAATTCAACATTCAGAAAACTAAGATTATGGCATCCAGTCCCATCACTTCATGGCAAATAGATGGGGAAACAGTGGAAACAGTGGCAGACTTTATTTTTTGGGGCTCCAAAATCACTGCAGAAGATGACTGCAGCCATGAAATTGAAAGACGCTTACTCCTTGGAAAGACAGTTGTGACCAATCTAGACAGCATATTAAAAAGCAGAGGCATTACGTTGACAACAAAGGTCCATCTAGTCAAGGCTATGGTTTTCCCAGTAGTCATGTATGGATGTGAGAATTGGACCCTAAAGAAAGCTGAGGGCCAAAGAATTGATGCTTTTGAACTGTGGTGTTGGAGAAGACTCTTGAGAGTCCCTTGGACTGCAAGGAGATCCAACCATTCCATTCTAAAGGACATCAATCCTGAATATTCATTGGAAGGACTGATGTCTAAGCTGAAACTCCAATACTTTGGCCACATGATGCGAAGAACTGACTCATTTGAAAAGACCCTGATGCTGGTAAAGATTGAAGGCAGGAGGAGAAGGGGATGATAGAGGATGAGATGGTTGGATGGAAGCACCGACTCAATGGACATGAGTTTGAGTAATCTCTGGCAGTTGGTAATGGACAGGGAAGCCTTGCGTGCTGCAGTCCATGCTGTTGCAAAGAGTTGAATACAACTGAATTACTAAACTGAATTGAATTGAAGCAAGAGACATCAAATATAGAAAGCAAATTATTATTTTGAACATATTAAAACTTTATCAGCATAAAGTTTTAATGTCACAAAAATGTAATTTTTTTTGGGGGGGTCATGATAAAAAGTTTGAAAGTCACTACTCTAAGCTACCTTCAAAAACACTCCTGCAATATCTTATTAGACCCTTCAAAATGTACTTTCTCTGTCCACATAAATATAGTGTTTTGATTATGTTATTCATGTAATACATCATGTAGTCAACTTTTTAATAATATCCCTTCTTTATTTCATTTATTCAATATTTATATGATTAATAATGTGTGCCAAGCAGTAAACTTTCTTGGGAACTTATTTAACTCAGAACAAAATAACAAATTGTATTTTCCAGCCTGGATGGGAGGGGATTTGAGGAAGAATGGATACATATAAATGGTATGGCTGAGTCCCTTTGCTGTCCACCTGAAACTATCACAACATTGTTAGTTAGATATACTCCAATATAAAATTAAAAGTTAAAATAATAAATTATTTACCCACTTTGTAAATGTGGAAATTGATGTGCTAACAGACATTAGGCAGTTTATTTCAGTGGTTGATCCAGGGTCTAATCCAGATCTCTCACGCTAAAAACCTATGTTCTTCATATTACCATGCTGCCTTTATGAAACTCTAAGCAGTGGTTCTTCACTTCCTTTTTTTTTTTTTTGCAAAAGATATGACCCCTGATGAACACATATATATTACCAATACTCATGAATTTATCTTATATAGATGATATTATATAGATATTATTTAAATTTATATAAATTTAATTATATGTATTATATATATATAAAATGAGCAACTCCTGATGAGCTGGATGTAGACAGAATATTTTATTTCCTCCATTCAATAAAATATACTTTAGTGATAACTTTGAACCACCTTTAGGTTGTTTTTAAAATGTGCATCACTCATTGGAATTTTGTTTTGATTTTTAGCTGTAATTTTGTTTCTTGCCTTGATTTTTTAAAGTAATTTTTAAATTGATAGAGTGTCTCTGGTTTCCTCTTGGTCAGAATCTGAACAAAGATTAGGTACTGTTTTTAATGTGTAAGCGGCATGTGCAGTGGTTAAACAAGTAAATCTGTATTTCCCAAACTTTGTACCTAAGCTCCTGGGAATGCAGTAAACACCCAAGAGTGTCACAAGATCTTTAACTATTTGAGAGAAACATAGGGGCATCTGTCAGGTACCAAACATGCTATTATTATTAAGTTCAGGAAGCCAAATATGTAATAATGGAACTGTAAGGTATTTCTTTTGGCCTAGGAATACCATGAAATAAATTAGTAAGACACTAAAAATGCTGTGAATGGAAAAAATTTGGGAACCTCTGACACAGAATCTGAAATCACCTTCTCTATGGTAGACTCAAGTCTACCAGTGCTAAACATGTCCGGCATATAATGAGTACTATACACTGTTTGTTAAATAAATTTAATAAGTAAATCATTTTCTCTGTAGCACCACCCTCAGATGTTGGCAAACAACAGGTACTTAATATTTGATGGCAATGACAGTGAATAAATGACTGAATAACTAAGATTTTTCACAGTAAGGCATCCCTTCATAAGTAAAAACATTACCGCCTTTTTCTTTTTAATTTCTCAAGTTATTTCCACAAATATTGAGGAGTGGAGTCTTTGCTGAGTGTATGCTGAGAAACTTCAAACCTATAGGCAGGGACTCAGACATCTCACAAGTATATAATGTGATTTGTCAGAAAAAAAAAAAAGAAAAACACCAAATTGTGTTGATAATGATCACGAACATCCTTGGAGTGAAAAGGAGATAGATATCAAAGCTCTGTGATTAAATTAACTTCAAAACAAGACATGTAATCTTTTCCCTTTGCATTCATATTTCAGTGATACACTTTTTCATTCAGAGGTAATCCTTCTCAGAGAATGCCATTAGCCAGCCTGTCAGCACAGAGCTAACCAGAAACCACCTTGTACTGTATTTAATATTGAGGATTCTTAAAACCTGTTTGAATTTCCCTTCAGTGATCTGGGAGAGTTCTTCTGGAAGGCTAAGCTACTTGATAAATAATTATATATTTAAAAAAATTATATTTAGGAATGCAAGGGATTTCTGTGTGTTGATTTTATATCCTCCAACTTTACTATAGTCATTGATTAGTTCTAGTAATTTTCTGGTGGAGTCTTTAGGGTTTTCTATGTAGAGGATCATGTCATCTGCAAATAGTGAGAGTTTTACTTCTTCTTTTCCAATTTGGATTCCTTTTATTTCTTTTTCTGCTCTGATTGCTGTGGCCAAAACTTCCAAAACTATGTTGAATAGTAATGGTGAAAGTGGGCACCCTTGTCTTGTTCCTGACTTTAGAGGAAATGCTTTCATTCACCATTGCAACGGAAAGAATAAAATACTTAGGAATATATCTACCTAAAGAAACTAAAGACCTATATATAGAAAACTATAAAACACTGGTGAAAGAAATCAAAGAGGACACTAATAGATGGAGAAATATACCATGTTCATGGATTGGAAGAATCAATATAGTGAAAATGAGTATACCGCCCAAAGCAATCTATAGATTCAATGCAATCCCTATCAAGCTACCAACAGTATTCTTCACAGAGCTAGAATAAATAATTTCACAATTTGTATGGAAATACAAAAAACCTCGAATAGCCAAAGCGATCTTGAGAAAGAAGAATGGAACTGGAGGAATCAACCTACCTGACTTCAGGCTCTACTACAAAGCCACAGTTATCAAGACAGTATGGTACTGGCACAAATACAGAAATATAGATCAATGGAACAAAATAGAAAGCCCAGAGATAAATCCACGCACATATGGACACCTTATCTTTGACAAAGAAGGCAAGAATATACAATGGATTAAAGACAATCTCTTTAAAAAGTGGTGCTGGGAAAACTGGTCAACCACTTGTAAAAGAATGAAACTAGAACACTTTCTAACATCATACACAAAAACAAACTCAAAATGGATTAAAGATCTCAATGTAAGACCAGAAACTATAAAACTCCTAGAGGAGAATATAGGCAAAACACTCTCCGACATACATCACAGCAGGATCCTCTATGACCCACCTCCCAAAATTTTGGAAATAAAAGCAAAAATAAACAAATGGGACCTAATTAACCTTAAAAGCTTCTGCACAACAAAGGAAACTATTAGCAAGGTGAAAAGGCAGCCTTCAGAATGGGAGAAAATAATAGCAAATGAAGCAACGGACAAACAACTAATCTCAAAAATATACAAGCAACTCCTTCAGCTCAACTCCGGAAAAATAAATGACCCAATCAAAAAATGGGCCAAAGAACTAAATAGACATTTCTCCAAAGAAGACATACAGATGGCTAACAAACACATGAAAAGATGCTCAACATCACTCATTATCAGAGAAATGCAAATCAAGACCACTATGAGGTACCATTTCACACCAGTCAGAATGGCTGCGATCCAAAAGTCTACAAATAATAAATGTTGGAGAGGGTGTGGAGGAAAGGGAACCCTCTTACACTGTTGGTGGGAATGCAAACTAGTACAGCCACTATGGAGAACAGTGTGGGGATTCCTTAAAAAACTGGAAATAGAACTGCCTTATGATCCAGCAATCCCACTGCTGGGCATACACACTGAGGAAACCAGAAGGGAAAGAGACACGTGTACCCCAATGTTCATCGCAGCACTGTTTATAATAGCCAAGACATGGAAGCAACCTAGATGTCCATCAGCAGATGAATGGATAAGAAAGCAGTGGTACATATACACAATGGAGTATTACTCAGCCATTAAAAAGAATACATTTGAATCAGTTCTAATGAGGTGGATGAAACTGGAGCCTATTATACAGAGTGAAGTAAGCCAGAAAGAAAAACACCAATACAGTATACTAACGCATATATACGGAATTTAGAAAGATGATAACAATAACCCTGTGTACGAGACAGCAAAAGTGACGCTGATGTATGGAACAGCCTTATGGACTCTGTGGGAGAGGGAGAGGGTGGGAAGATTTGGGAGAATGGCATTGAAACATGTAAGATATCATGTATGAAACGAGATGCCAGTCCAGGTTCAATGCACGATACTGGATGCTTGGGGCTAGTGCACTGGGACGACCCAGAGGGATGGTATGGGGAGGGAGGAGGGAGGAGGGTTCAGGATGGGGAGCACATGTATACCTGTGATGGATTCATTTTGATATTGGGCAAAACTAATACAATTATGTAAAGTTTAAAAATAAAATAATATTTAATAAAAAAAATTTGCCTTTGCCCTAAAAAAAAAAAATTATATTTAGTAAATAATAGATGGCTGGATGGCATCACTGACTCAGTGGACATGAGTTTGGGTGAACTCCAGGAGTTGGTGATGTACAGGAAGTCCTGGCGTGCTGTGATTCATGGGGTCGCAAAGAGTCGGACAAGACTGACTGAACTGAACTGAACTGAATGATATCCAAGTAAAAAAGTAATCATTCATTAAATATTTTTGTCTAAAAACTACTAACATTTTCTGTGTTTTCTATAAATTGAGAATTGACTCTAGAGACTAGATGATATTAAGGCTCAATATTTAAATAAAACTCCATCACAAAGGGAATTGTCTTCTTTCATCAGGAGACATACAATATCTGGTTGTCTCTATTTGGTTTTCAGTTCAGTCGCTCAGTTGTGTCTGACTCTTTGCGACCCCATGAACCACAGCACACCAGGCCTCCCTGTCCATCACCATCTCCCGGAGTTTACTTAAACTCATGTCCATCGAGTCGGTGATGCCATCCAGCCATCTCATCCTCTGCCGTCCCCTTCTCCTCCTGCCCCCAATCCCTCCTAGCATCAGGGTCTTTTCCAATGAGTCAACTTTTCGCATGAGGTGTCCAAAGTATTGGAGTTTCAGCCTCAGCTTCAGTCCTTCCAATGAACACCCAGGACTGGCCTCCTTTAGGATGGACTAGTTGGATCTCCTTGCAGTCCAAGGGACTCTCAAGAGTCTTCTCCAACGCCACAGTTCAAAAGCATCAATTCTTCGGTGCTCAGCTTTCTTCACAGTCCAACTCTCACATCCATATATGACCACTGGAAAAACAATAGCCTTGACTAGATGGATCTTTGTTGACAAAGTAATATCTCTGCTTTTTAATATGCTATCTAGGTTGGTCATAATTTTCCTTCCTTTAGCAACCATTAATGATCAATGCCTAGATCCATTAATTTATTAATAATTATTAAATGGTGATATTGTAATTCCTTCTCTTTTCATTATCTAAGGTACCTCTACAAAGGGAGATTTCATTATTTGGATATTTGTGGTACAGTTCATAAAGGAAAGGTGAAGTAAATGCTAGTTTGTTTTTTAACCCTCAAGTTTTCAAAAGGGTGTGTGTGTTATTCACTGAGTCATGCCCACCTCTTTGTGACCCCATGGACTGTAGCCCTGCCAGGCTCCTCTGTCCTTGGAATTCTCCAGGCAAGAACACTGGAGTGGGTAGCCATACCCTTCTCCAGGGGAGCTTCCAAACCCAGGATCGAACCCTGTCTCCTGCATCGCAGGCAGACACTTTCCCATTTTGAGCCACCAGGGTTTGGTTAACTGGCATTCTCCAACTGTGAATAATTATTTGCTTTTTGGTTTCTCTATCCTTATGAGCTATATAAACTGTATAAATATATACATGTTTATATTTAAATCCATTGACAATGTTCTTATTCATTATTGATACTCAAATTATTCCCACTTGATTTGTGGGAAACAGTTCAATTCACTATGTAGTTCAATTCACTATGTAGTTTAATAAGATGTTTCAGCTTCATCTTTTTCATTTTCTGGTCTAAAGCTGGCTCCAACTATTTTGCCATAAAGCCCTGGTTCTTGTAAGACATATTTCATGGCCACCAACCATGCCTAAAGATGCTTATTGTTTTCATATAAAATACATTATCCATTCAAGTGTCATACTCATGCTCGTGACACAAACTGGACCACAAAGTTGCATTTCTGTCTTAAATGTATATCTCATTTCTCCAATGCTGAGAGGTGTTTCATGACACTGAGAATATTAAAAAGGATAACTGACTTATTTGCCATATCTCACAATAACAACTGAACATTCCTGAGATAATAATAGTAGTTGGATTATTGATAACACAGAATCTTTTGTATTTCCTTTGGTTCTTAAGGTATCTTCCAGTAGAAAAGTATAGAAAATTACTTGGATTAAAAGCTTCATGGCTAGTACCCTACTGTGCACTTAACATACACTAGTGTGATCTAGTTGAATTCACATTTATCTTCAATTCTTTCATCTTTAAAAAATATTAATGGAATGCTTTTTAAAAATTATATTAAATTGCTATATGATTTCAAAGAAAAAAATCACCAAACAAGGTATATTCAAAGAAGTCTAGCTTTTAGATCTGTCTTTCATTTTATTCCATCAACCCCATGTAGGTTACCTTTTCAAAACCTGGCTTTGACTTATCCTTTTATTTTTTTTATTAAGTAGACACATATGTATTATTCATATGCCCCTCTTTCCTTAGATACATGATAATACACACTACAAGCTCTTCTCTACATTGATATTTTTTTTTTCCTTAACAAAAAGAAGTTGGAGGTCAGTTCATAGTAGTATAGTGAGATATACAGCACAGTATTTGACTTAGGATCGTTGGGCAATGTGAATACAGTTTTTTTAATAGATGAATTAAGCCATTTATATTTATTGATTAATCAATATGGATGACTTTGGTTTTGTTATATTATGTACATATGTGTGCATACACACACACACATTTTGTATCAATGTGTTTGCCCTGCTTTCAGTCCTTGCTTAATTTAGATTCTGCCGTTAATAGTTTTTTTCCCCCTCAGTATAGAATTTGTCCACACCGGAAGCTTCCATTATTCCTTATGAGGTTCATATGGCCAGATCTCTCTAATTACTGCAAGTATTCAGTGTTTCCTTGACTCATCTGTGGAAGATATGTCTGTTCTCAGGTTTTTCCTGTACCCTCTTGCTCCCTTTCACTTCCTCCTCTACAGATGCTGAAACTACATTAACCTTTTACCTGAAGGCAGTTTGAGCCTACACA
The DNA here is from genome assembly GCF_055505025.1 of Bos grunniens. Classification (NCBI taxonomy): domain Eukaryota; kingdom Metazoa; phylum Chordata; class Mammalia; order Artiodactyla; family Bovidae; genus Bos; species Bos grunniens. Next base: position 107,913,891 of record NC_141170.1, on the reverse strand, counting down.
CTCATTTTGTGGGTTTCATTGGGAATACCTGTCCACCTACTTCTGTTTTAGATGCCGTCTGTACCTTCTAGTTTCCCTATATTTTATGTCTGTGGGATATTCAAAGAGGTGTGCTGCTGCTACTATGTTCCATAGTATTTCTTATAATTTAATTTTTAAAGGGGAAAAGTCACACGTTTAAAAAATAGGGCTTCCCAGGTGTCTCAATGGTAAAGAATCTGCCTGCCAATGCAGGAGACACAGGTCTCATCCCTGGGTCGTGAAGATTCCCTGGAGTAGGAAATGGTAACCCATTCCAGTATTGTTGCCTGGAAAATCCCATGGACAGAGGAGCCTGCCAGGCTACAATCCACGGGAACACAAAGAGTTGGACATGACTGAGCTACTGAGCATGCACACAAGCTTAATAACAGGTTATTTAATGCTTTAAAAATAAATGATCATAAGTCTTTATAAGAAGATACAGTATTGATATTAGAGATGGGATATCTCAGGATCTTTGATTTGTTGAACGTTAAATTTAATAAATGGATTTTAAGTTTTTGGACTCTTTTTCAGACTTAAGTTTGCTTTTTGCCAATCAGAGAAATTTATAACTTCTTTGGTAGCATTCATCACCTCTTCTCTTGGATAGAGTTCCTTTTTCCATTGTCTTATCCTTTCCCCAAAGAGTCGGACACAACTGAGCGACTGAACTGAACTGAACTGATCCTTTCCCCAGTTTTCCTCTTTGTGTTGCCTCTGAAATTAAAGACAAATCAAATTATAATGATTTTTCTAGCGAATAACCACATAAACAAGACACAGGATAGCAAAAGAAAAAAGCAATGGTAGAAAGGTTATTGGACTTCCTAAAATTTATTGCAGGTGTTCCAGTTTATTGTTTCTCACTCTTTTATGAAATGGTATAGAAAAGCCCACTTGAGTCCATCCAGCCACTAAACAAATATTAATTGAACGGGTATAATGTGTCAGGCACTGTGCATGATTCTAGGTGCACAAAATGTACAATCCAGTCTACCTACATGAGGTTTTGACTTCTGATTTTACCCTTACTTTCTGATTTTAGCTTTGGATGCAAAGTCAAAATATGTATTTAATATAGAAGTCACCTGTGAACTTAACTGAAGTTCCCATCTTTGATGGCACATCTATTCCAAAGATATTCTCCCATCCTCTAGTCGACCCCTTCAGATATTTTCTCATAAATTTATTTCTTCTAATTTAAATGTAGGGTCCTGAAGCTGGCATAATATTGATGGTTTATTTTGTTGAATACCTGAATCAGTAATGATGATTCAGAACTGGCACCGGCTAGAATTACTAGGATCCTAAATTTGATTTTCAGCATTAGCTATTTATTAAGAGTTATTTAAACCAATTATTTATCCCTTAATTCAAAAGATACTATTTAACACATGTGATGTGATGTTCCAGATACTAAATTTATGCTCTAGAGATATTTAAAAACTCCCTGATCACAGAGAACATTCTGGAGAAAAAAGCATATACATTATGTTAATATATACGTGAATGCATAAATACACACACATAACAGTAGTTAGGAAAATGAAAAATTTTGTTACTGCTGAGGATTCACATGATGTATAGATAGATACATTAAAAGAAAAATTTATATCTTTTTCATTTTGCTATAGATTTGCAAACTCAACTCTTGATGCATAGATTATCAATTTATAAGTTCAATTCCACATTCAAAAGTCACCTATATCTCCTTCTGCTCTTTGGTAGTACATTTTGCTTATTTACCTTGACTTGTCTTGCTTGGACTCTATTTCCATGGGTCACCAGTCTCTAGCAGTGTTCACAGCGTTACAGATTACTCTTGCCTCTCTATCTTTTTCTCTTTCTGGAAGGCTCATTAATGGCCACCATCCTTTGAAAGGAAAAAGAACCTTTGGATCACAACCTTGTTGATCTTAATTAAATCATTCTATTTCTCTTCATGAAAGCACTTGTAACATATACATTCTCCACATTCCCCCTACCTTTGTCTCTCTCTTAAAATACAACATAGTTTACTAAGTGAAAGCATAAAAAGTTCCTTTCTCTCACATATTATTGAAGTTTTATTCTTATATTCTAACTTTTGTTTCATACTTAGCATCTTCCATTTGCTGATGAAAATATTATAACTATGAAAATAAATATAAAAATATTATATAATTGTGCTCCTTATTTAACATCAAAATAATGTTTGAAAAATGTTGTTACAATTGAATAGTGTACTATGTGCCCATGGGATTTCCCAGGCAAGAATATTGCAGTGTGTGGCCATTTCCTTCTTTAGGGGATCTTCCTGACCCAGGGATTGAATCTGCATCTCCATCTTTGCAGGCAGATTCTTTACTGAGTGAGTTACCAGGGAAGCCCAGAGAAATACCTAGCTTATATTAAATCTGTATTTAAAAGCGAATAGTGTACAGCTATAAACTATTGTGAACAGAGATGTTTTATATTTAAACAACAAGAAGATAAACAGAAAGATCATAGTTTCTTATATGATCTTGTGTTGTAAATATTTCCTAAAGAAAAAGCTCTGTTAAGAAATATTATGTGGTAGTCAACTTAAAGGAGAAAATTTTCTAACCAGATGAAACATTTTTCTCCTTTGAGAAGTAAGATTTTTGAAATAAGAAACACAGTTAACATTTACATTTTTATTAATTCTGTGTTCCCCACTACCTGTTAAAACTATGCTTAATAAACAATCAAAGAAAGCAGTCTAACTAGTCATTTACGTGAATCTTTGTTTCCAAAGTTAACTACTCAAAGGCTTTACAGTCCCAATTATCTTGGTTTGCATGCAGTGGCGTAAGATAAATCCAAGTTATGGTCTCATTGTCTTTCTGTATCCTCACTGGGTAATGACATTTTCCATTGTAAGTAGATTTCTGTAATTGACTTTCATGGAATGAGTTAGATTTTTTGACATATCCTTGGTATGCAGCTGACAAAGGAGGAAGTAAGCAAGGAGTCAGGAATCAACACATTACTTCTATACCCATATGTGACTTATATTCACTGTGTTTAAACATTTAGAGTGTACCTATCCATGTGTGGGATGTTCTTACTCCTTAACTGGTAGTTATCTTAAAACCAAAACCACTGTATTGTATTTTAAATAACATGGCATGTATTTTAATCTCTAAATTTAATGGCGTCTACAAGTTATATTTCCACAATGAGTTATTCAGTAGCCTTCAAACAAATCACAGGTGCCTTTTGCTTACCTCTTCTGTGTCCTTTGTCCACACAATTCCTGCCATTCTCTTTCTTTGTATTATCTTATTTTGAGGAACCAGCACCAATACTTTGACCATGTGGACTTTACTCACTCTTTCAGTTACTTTTGTCTTCCCAATTCATAGCCTTTGTTTTCTGGTTTTTTTTTTTTTTTTTTTCTGTATCATAAAATGAAATACTATCAAATGAAATTTACTTTCTTCTATTTTGCATATTTCTATTGTTTAAGTTAGACACAATATTGTTTTTATCACAAACTTCCAAGTACCTTAGTGGTGTGGACTCTGGTTTAGGGAGGTATTAAAGAACCAGGTGTAGGAATAACAAGGAGCAGTCTGTTTCCCACTTCTGTCACTGTCATTTTTAAATCTGAGATGGCGAAAATAAAACATATTAAACCAGGAAGGGATCTAATTTCTTACTTATTGGGACTGAATTTCTTTCAGTTCCTGAAAACTAAACTGTTGTAACACTGAAAAAGTGAACAAGAAAGTTATAAGTTATACTGGAGATATCATTGGGGTTTAGAGAAACAAGACCCAGTAGAGAGGGGGTGATGACAATCCTGGGGAAATACTAGTTACATTTGGTACATTTGCTTAACATTTCCTTACCGAGCATGGTATCAAGGTTTCGAAACATCCTTGTAATCCTTTTTATGAATTATCTATTTTATCTAATGTTTCTTCATTAGACTGTGAGGTCAGTAATTGCCATATTATAGTACTGTCCTCAAAGGAACACGACACAGTTTTATATTCATCCTCAGTAGCATGCTCTTCCGGAGAAGGCAATGGCACCCCACTGCAGTACTCTTGCCTGGGAAATCCTATGGACGGAGGAGCCTGGTAGGCTGCAGTCCATGGGGTCGCTAAGAGTCGGATACGACTGAACGACTTCACTTTCACTTTTTACTTTCATGCATTGGAGAAGGAAATGGCAACCCACTCCAGTGTTCTTGCCTGGAGAATCCCAGGGACAGGGGAGCCTGGTGGGCTGCCATCTATGGGGTCTCACAGAGTTGGACATGACTGAAGTGACTTAGCAGCAGCAGCAGCATGCTCTTCACTTTGTCTTATAGACATCTTCTGACTTTGGCAATCTTTGGAGAACTCTCCACGCAACAGATTTTGTTTTTCTTACCTTGCTTTAAAATATTATTTACAAAAGTATGATCAGAATTATGTTTTGGCATCCTCCATTCATCTCCTTTGAGGATTTGTGTGTGTGTGTCTGACCATGAGATAACAATAAAATCTACTTTGTTATTTTTTTTTCTCAAAAACCTGACTCCTCTATAAAAATTCTCCTTTTCTGTATTAAACAGTGCAGGAAGTTTTTTTTTTTCTTTTTTTAATTTTATTTTATTTTTAAACTTTACAATATTGTATTAGTTTTGCCAAACATCAAAATGAATCCGCCACAGGTATACCCATGCTCCCCATCCTGAACCCTCCTCCCTCCTCCCTCCCCATACCATCCCTCTGGGTCGTCCCAGTGCACCAGCCCCAAGCATCCAGTATCGTGCATCGAACCTGGACTGGCGACTCATTTCATACATGATATTATACATGTTTCAATGCCATTCTCCCAAATCTCCCCACCCTCTCCCTCTCCCTCTCCCACAGAGTCCATAAGACTGATCTATACATCAGTGTCTCTTTTTCTGTCTCGTACACAGGGTTATTGTTACCATCTTTCTAAAGTCCATATATATGTGTTAGTATACTGTATTGGTGTTTTTCTTTCTGGCTTACTTCACTCTGTATAATAGGTTCCAGTTTTATCCATCTCATTAGGACTGATTCAAATGTATTCTTTTTAATGGCTGAGTAATACTCCATTGTGTATATGTACCACTGCTTTCTTATCCATTCATCTGCTGATGGACATCTAGGTTGCTTCCATGTCCTGGCTATTATAAACAGTGCTGCGATGAACAGTGGGGTACACGTGTCTCTTTCCCTTCTGGTTTCCTCAGTGTGTATGCCCAGCAGTGGGATTGCTGGATCATAAGGCAGTTCTATTTCCAGTTTTTTAAGGAATCTCCACACTGTTCTCCATAGTGGCTGTACTAGTTTGCATTCCCACCAATAGTGTAAGAGGGTTCCCTTTTCTCCACACCCTCTCCAGCATTTATTGCTTGTAGACTTTTGGATCGCAGCCATTCTGACTGGCATGAAACGGTACCTCATTAGTGGTTTTGATTTGCATTTCTCTGATAATGAGTGATGTTGAGCATCTTTTCATGTGTTTGTTAGCCATCTGTATGTATTCTTTGGAGAAATGTCTATTTAATTCTTTGGCCCATTTTTTGATTGGGTCATTTATTTTTCTGGAGTTGAGCTGTAGGAGTTGCTTGTGTATTTTTGAGATTAGTTGTTTGTCAGTTGCTTCATTTGCTATTATTTTCTCCCATTCTGAAGGCTGCCTTTTCACCTTGCTAATAGTTTCCTTTGTTGTGCAGAAGCTTTTAAGTTTAATTAGGTCCCATTTGTTTTGGTTACTATGACTTAAGGTTTCTGTCAAGATGACATTACATACAAGCTTTTTTGAGCAGAGCAGAATTAAGTTCAAACTAGCAGTTTTTCTTGTTATATCTTCCTTCTGAGTAAGAAATCATCTATAAATTCCATTAAAGATTTATTAGATGCATTAACAGAATAAAAATTACAAAATGTAATTCATGTAAATGCTGCTTCTGATCAAACCATATTTTGTACATTTTCATATTGCAATTTGTGTTAGGAAAACATCCCTGGTATCTTGTGACTTGTTGGTAGTTTCTATCATATTTTGGCAAATGTATCATTTCTATTTCTCTCTTCATTTATAGGCATTCAAAGTTTATACTTTCAAATTTCTAATTTATGAATTTTATAACAAAAGAGTAATCGCAATGAAACCACATAAAATATATTGATTTTTTTGTTTTAAAAGGAAAAAAAAAATAAACTAGACTTACTTTATGCTCTTCTGAGTTCCTCAAAAAATTATGCCCCACTTCTAACTATATACTTCCACACTCCATGTTCCCTACAACGCTCATTTGATTATGAACTATCTATCCTGCCTTCTCAACTTTTCTACAGAACACGTTTATCTTGTCTTCAATGAAAACTGGAGCTCTTACAGACACTCCATTCTCGGCAGCTAAAAAGAGACTGATCTAACCGAGAATTTGGCATTTTCCTGAGGCTTTACTGCTCCTCGTCCAGAATAAACATTTGGGTTGTTTCTGTATCCTGTTTGGAGCATCAGACCAATTAGCCACATAGACCTCAACCTGTGCCACTGTCATTTGAAAACCTCCTAATCATAGACTGAAAACTATGCTCTCATAGTCCCTTTTCCCATTTAGCTTTCCACATCTTCACCACTACTTCTGCTTTGTTTGTCTTGGAGAATTTCTTAGCCCATGATCCCCTTGTTTCTTCTGTCACACATGCATAACAAAACTCTGAATTGAATCAATATTAAAATCCATGTTCTCTACCATTATGAATAATAAGTTTTATGAGAAAATAATTTTCTGAGTTTGGATCTCTCTAATATAATGCTTCTCATACATAAAACATACCTCTATGTGCATGTGTCCTTCCTTTTCCCCCTAAAATATCAGATGAAGAAGTGCCCATCTTCCTGTTTAATACCAGATCCTCAATCTATGTCCTTAATCGCATCACATTCTCTCATAGAATCTTGGTTTATCAATGAATATCTTTGGTCCCTATGTTTTCAAGCTCTCCTTCTCTAAGGCATTCTTTGTTACAGCCTATTAACATGCTCCATACTTGCTTATCCTAGAAACCCTTCTTTGAACTCTCATGCCTTTCTGGTTGCTGCTGCTATTTTTAATTCTTCTTCTTACTAACGTATTTGTAAACAGCAGTCCACTCTCACTTTTAACACTTTTTTTTTTTTATCACATATGTGCTGGGTATCTTACATGTGACATGTGTCTTTCCAGATCTGAGCTGACCTATATGGGTTACATCACTGAACTGCCTTGTTCTACAGCTTCAAATTGAGTTTTCCCAATATGAAACACACGCAAAAGCTTGAAAAAAGGAAAGTGAGGTAAAACTATCCATTTCCCTGTGGGGATGCTGCACTCTGCTTTAGTGTCTTGACCAAAACCCTCAGCTCTCTCAGGTGGTCCCTCTACGTAGAATCATTTTTGTCTTTGATCTGGTGAGCACTCCCTCTTCATGACCTCATGACCAGTAAGGTTTGGAAATGGCAATGAAGCCTTGTGTTTAGGTTCTTAGATATTATATTATCCTTTGTGCTTTTTCCTGCTTCCCATCCTCATTTTTATAAATCACGCCTTTGTAAAATTCCCCTTTCAGTTCAGTTCAGTTCATTTCAGTCGCTCAGTCGTGTTCAATTCTTTGCAATCCCATGAATTGGAGCACGCCAGGCCTCCCTGTCGATCACCAACTCACCGAGTTCACTCAGACTCACATCCATCGAGTCAGTGATGCCATCCAGCCATCTCATCCTCTGTCATCCCCTTCTCCTCCTGTCCCCAATCCCTCCTAGCATCAGAGTCTTTTCCAATGAGTCAGCTCTTCGCATGAGGTGGCCAAAGTACTGGAGTTTCAGCTTTAGCATCATTCCTTCCAAAGAATTCCCCTTTAGTCATCTTAATTTTAATGAGTCATGATTTCTGCAAGCATCTTAACTAATAAATATTATGTTCAGTTCTCACCCAATGTACTCCGGCTCCTAGCACAAGTCTGTAATAGTTTTTCTTGCTAAATGTTCTAAGTACCTCTTAATTTCTAATTAGTCTTTTTTCATTTTTATTTTACTGACATTGCCTCTATATATAGCAATACTTCCTGCAACTTAGTCTCTCCAGAAATTCATAGATACAGTAGTCTTTTGTTTTCCTTGTAGCTTTGTGTCTCTTCTTCTTTGGCTCTCCTGTTTATTTCTAATATCTCCTCCTTGCGTGTTGTGGCTCCCAGCAGTTCCAGCTCAGGCCATTGCTATTTTTATTCTGTAACTTCAGATTTCCAAGGTTGATCAATAGAGTTTCAGTACACATATACACTAATGTATTTTAAATCAATAATTGTGCCCACAAGTCTGTCCTGAGATTCAGATTTTTAATACTAAACCACTTGTTAGGCCCAACCCCTTGGCAGTTCCTTTCCAAAGTGTACCCACAACTCAACCCTTTATAAATGATTTTCATCCTGCATTTTTAAAATCATTTTTCTTTGATAGCAAGTTCATCCAACCAGATATTGCTGCTAAGGGTTCTGAGAGCCATGACTGATCCTCTCTATCACCTCTAACATCTAATCAGGACTTACGACTGATTATGCCCCCTAAATATCCCTTGGAATTTATGCCCTCCTATCTTTCTCTACTACAAGTGCATTCATATAAATCACTGAGATAATAATTTCTTCCGCCCTGGTTATTGTAAGGAGTCAGTGGGTTGATATATGTGGAACTCTTATAACAGAGCCTACTAAAAAAGTTAAGTGACCCAAAATAGTGCTTTAACATAATGGTAAACTTTAAGTTTCCAACAAGATGTAATAGACATGAAATCACAAAATCAGATCAGGATGTGAAGGGTTTACAAAGAAAATAGTCAAAAACTGTATCCGAAGATACTTAAGCCTTCTCACTCACTAAAAGACTATAAAAAAGATCAAGAGATCAATTTGAGAAAAATTCTTTTAAAAGATCTTGTGAAGTCTCATTCTTTTCCCTAGGAGAAGGTGGGATGTACGTTACTCTCTTTTTCATGTCAAACACACAGAGATTGCACTTCAAGGAGACAACTCAGAGAGCTTGATATGTTTTACCTACAGTTTTGAGACATATCATTCTCACCCAGAAATTTAGAAATCAATCCATGAGCTGAATTACTGCTTTGGTGGAGAAGTTAAGTGAAAGCAGGGTTTCATTTCTCATCACAGATGGCAAAGGATCTATGTAAGTTTCAAAGGGAGCAAATGTAAAACTCAGGGTCAGAAATGGGAGTCAGTTGACTTTAAGTCCTGCCGAAGAGGAACTTCTGAAGATATATGTAGACTCTTGACTCATTGGAAAAGACTCTGATGCTGGGTGGGATTGGGGGCAGGAGGAGAAGGGGACGACAGAGCATGAGATGGCTGGATGGCATCACTGACTCAATGGACGTGAGTCTGAGTGAACTCCGGGAGTTGGTGATGGACAGGGAGGCCTGGCGTGCTGCGATTCATGGGGTCGCAAAGAGTTGGACACGACTGAGCGACTGAACTGAACTGACTGAGCATAGTATGGTGCTGCTCGCCTGTAAAACTCACTGAAAAGGAGTGGCCAACAGGGAAATTAAATTCCATACCAATACACCATGTAGAAATGCAATCTGAGAATTCATAGTATTCACAGTACTGGAAACATTCAAGTGAAGTCGCCCAGTCATGTCTGACTCTTTGTGACCCCATGGACTGTGGCCTGCCAGGCTCCCCTGTCCATGGGATTTTCCAGGCAAGAACACTAGAGTGGGTTGCCATTTCCTTCTCCAATATTCAAAGAACCTATGAAAACACCCCAACAGAGAAGGGATCAGCTAGGTTACCTCTTTTCCCTACTATCCTTCCTTTGAACCAGTCTGTGAGTTAAAGAGCAACTAAGGAAAATGGGGGAGTCAGCAAAGACAACAGATGCTGACTACACCTTCTTTTCAAAGGCAGGTTGTAGAGTGAGGAAGGGAGAGAAAGGAGAAGTCTTATTTGAAATAATGATTAATTTGTATTTAATGTGATTAACATTTCCATCTACCTACTTTTAATTTCTGAGTGAATGAACCTGTGAGGAAGCAGAACTGATTACTATTTAAAATTGAATAGAAAAGTCTGTCGTCTATCGGGTCGCACAGAGTTGGGCACGACTGAAGTGACTTAGCAGCAGCAGCAGCAGCAGAAAAGTCTGAAGCCGGCTCAGGTGTTCTTTGTAGTGCAAAGGAACACTACGCTTTATTGTATGCACTCAAAAGGACAGTTCTCTTGCCAAAACTCTATTAGCCTTTGCCCTGCTTCATTCTGTACTCTAAGGCCAATTTGCCTGTTACTCCAGGTGTTTCTTGACTTCCTACTTTTGCATTCCAGTCCCTTATGATGAAAAGGGGATCTTTGGGGGGTGTTAGTTCTAGAAGGTTTTGTAGGTCTCCATAGAACCGTTCAACTTCAGCTTCTTAGCATTACTGGTCAGAGCATAGACTTGGGTTACAGTGTATTGAATGGTTTCCACTAGAAACAAACAGAGATCATTCTGTCATTTTTGAGATTGCATCCAAGTACTGCATTTCAGACTCTTTTGTTGACTATAATGGCTACTCCATTTCTTCTAAGGGATTCTTGCCCTCAGTAGTAGATATAATGGTCATCTGTGTTAAATTCAACCATTCCAGTCCATTTTAGTTCACTGATTCCTAAAATGTCAACTTTCACTCTTGCCATCTCCTGTTTGACCACTTCCAATTTGCCTTGATTCATGGACATAACATTCCAGGTTCCTATGTAATATTGCTTTTTACAGAATCAGACTTTACTTTCATCACCAGTCATATCCACAAGTGGGTGTTGTTTTTGCTTTGGCTCTGTCTCCTCATTCTTTCTGGAGTTATTTCCCCACTGATCTCCAGTAGCATATTGGGCACCTACCGACCTGGGGAGTTCATCTTTCAGTGTCCTATCTTTTTGCCTTTTCATACTGTTCATGGGATTCTCAAGACAAGAATATTGAAGTGGTTTGCCAATCCCTTCTCCAGTGGACCATATTTTGTCAGAACTCTCCACCATGACCTGTCCGTCTTGGGTGTTAGACAAGGCTGTGATCCATGTGATCAGATTGGTTAGTTTTCTGTGACTGTGGTTTTCAGTCTGTCTGCTCTCTGATGGAGAAGGATAAGAGGCTTATGGAAGCTTCCTGATTGGAGAGACTAACAGAGAGGGAAACTGGGTTTTGTTCTGATGGACAAGGCCATGCTCAGTAAATCTTTAATCCAATTTTCTGGGGATGGCTGGAGCTGTGTTCTCTCCCTGTTATTTACCTGGGGCCAAACTATGGTGGAAGTAATGAAGATAATGGCGACCTCCTTCAAAAGTCCCATGCATGTACCGCTACACTCAGTGCCCCCAACCCTGCAGCAGGCCACCACCAACCCACACCTCTGCTGGAGACTCCTGGTCACTCCCAGGCAAGTCTTGGTCAGTCTCTTCTGGAGTCACTGCTCCTTTCTCCTGGATCCTGGTGTGCACAAGGTTCTGTTTGTGCCCTCCAAGAGTCTGTTTGACTCTACACATGGACATCACCATATGGTCAATCCCGAAATCAAATTGATTATATTCTTTTCAGCCAAAGATGAAGAAGCTCTATACAGTCAGCAAAAACAAAACCGGGAGCTGTCTGTGGCTCAGGTCATGAACTCTTTATTGCCAAATTCAGACTTAAATGGAAAAAAGTAGGGAAAAACACCAGACCATTTAGGTATGACCTAAATCAAATCCCTTATGATTATACAGTGGAAGTAAGAGATAGATTCAAGAGATTATATCTGATAGAGTGCCTGAAGAATTATGAATGGAGATTCATGACATTGTACAGGAGACAGTGATCAAGACCATCTCCAAGAAAAATAAATGCAAAAATTGAAAATGGCTTGAGGAGGCCTTACAAATAGCTGAGAAAAGAAGAGAAGCAAAATGAAAAGGAGAAAAGGGAAGATATACCCATTTGAATGTAGAGTTCCAAACAATAGCAAGGAGAAATAAGAAAGTCTTCCTCACTAATCAATGCAAAGAAATAGAGGAAAACAGTGGAATGGAAAAGACTAGAGACCTCTTCAAGAAAATTAGAGATACCAAGGGAACATTTCATGTAAAGATGGGCACAAAAAAGGAAAGAAATGGTATGGACCTAACACAAGCAGAAGATATTCAGAAAAGGCAGCAAGAATACACAGAAAAATTATATAAAAAAGATCTTCATGAACCAGATAGTCACAATGGTATGATCACTTACCTAGAGCCAGACATCCTGGAATATGAAGTCAAGTGGGCCTTAGGAAGCATCACTATGAACAAATCTACTGAAGATGATGGAAGTCCAGTTGAGATATTTCAAATCTTAAAAGATGATGCTGTGAAAATGCTGCACTCAATATGCCAGCAAATTTGGAAAACTCAGCAGTGGCCACAGGGCTGGAAAAGGTCACTTTTCATTCCAATCCCAAAGAAAGGCAATGCCAAAGAATGCTCAAACTACCACACAGTTGCACACATCAAACTACCACACATCTCACACACTAGTAAAGTAATGCTCAAAATTCTCCAAGCCAGGCCTCAGCAATACATGAACCATCATCCTCCAGATGTTCAAGCTAGATTTAGAAAAGGCAGATGAACCAGAATTGCCAACATCTGCTGGATCACTGAAAAAGAAAGAGAGTTCCATAAAAATATCTATTTCTGCTTTATTGACTACGCCAAAGCCTTTGACTGTGTGGATCACAACAAACCAAAAAATTCTGAAAGAGATAGGAATACCAGACGACCTGATCTGCCTCTTGAGAAATCTGTATGCAGGTTAGGAAGCAGCAGTTAGAACTGGACATGGGACAACAGACTGGTTCCAAATCGGGAAAGGAATACGTCAAGGCTGTATATTGTCACCCTGCTTATTTAACTTATGTGCAGAGTACATCATGAGAAATGCTAGGCTGGAAGAAGCACAAGCTGGAATCAAGATTGCCAGGAGAAATATCAGTAACCTCAGATAGGCAGATGACACCACTCTTATGGCAGAAAGTGAAGAAGTACTAAAGAGCCTCTTGATGAAAGTGAAATAAGAAAGTGAAAAAGTTGGCTTAAAGCTCAACATTCAGAAAATGAAGATCATGGCATCTGGTCCCATCATTTCATGGCAAATAAATTGGAAAATAGTGGAAACAGTGAGAGACTTTATTTTTTGACTTCAAAATCACTGCAGATGGTGACTGCAGCCATGAAATTAAAAGACGCTTACTCCTTGGAAAAAAAGTTATCACCAACCTAGACAGCATATTGAAAAGCAGAGACATTACTTTGCGAACAAAGGTCCATCTAGTCAAGGCTATGGTTTTTCCAGTGGTCATGTATGGATGTGAGAGTTGGACTGTGAAGAAAGCTGAGCACCAAAGAATTGATGCTTTTGAACTGTGGTGTTGGAGAATACTCTTGAGAGTCCCTTGGACTGCAAGGAGATCCAACCAGTCCATTCTAAAGATCAGTCCTGGGTGTTCTTTGGAAGGAGTGATGCTAAAGCTGAAACGCCAATACTTTGGCCACCTCGTGCAAAGAGTTAACTCATTGGAAAAGACCCTGATGCTGGGACGGATTGGGGGCAGGAAGAGCAGGGATGATACAGGATCAGATGGCTGGATGGCATCACCAACTCGATGGACATGAGTTTGAGTGAACTCCGGGAGTTGGTGATGGACAGGGAGGCCTGGTGTGCTGCGGTTCATGGAGTTGCAAAAAGTTGGACACAACTGAGCGACTGAACTGAACTGACTGAAAAGGACAGTGAAAGACAAAATAAATTAGAGTTTGGGTTATGCCACAAACTTTTCACTCTGACTCTCTGGGTATTAGCTCCTATTATTATTTCTATTATTATTATTAATGAGGATGGTTACTATCTTCCCTTCTGTAAAATTATAACAGCTTTCCGATTTGGCATATTGGTGAAGAATCTTGTCTGCCAAGCAGGAGATGTGGATTTGATCCCTTCCTTAGGACGACCCCCTGGAGAAGGATATGGCAACCCCCTCCAGTATTCCTATCTGGAAAATTCCATGGACAGAGGAACTTGGTGGGCTACAGACTATGAGATCACAAAGAATTGGACATGACTGAGTGACTTAGCACATTTGACACCTACATTGCTGATAATGTAGGATCGAGGAATAACTGTGAGTGAAAATAAGAATTTGGCTGATTAAATGAATATTGAGAGATAAAAAAGAAATAAAAAAGGAAATGGTTTTGAAGGGAGAGCTTCACCTTATTTTTAATTTTTTTGATTGATATATAAAGTTTGTATTGTATATGAACAGTAAGCCTAATAATAATTTTATAAATTCTTTATTATGTTGACTCCACAATTGATTTTATAACCATTCTGAATTGTCATATAACACCACTTAATTTTGGTTCCTGATGTTTATGTAGAACTCTGCCCAGGGTACTAACTGATAATCAAAGATTTATAGTCCATCTTGCAATTACTCACAAATCACTTATTGAAGAGAATATTACGGAAATACTTTTTAATTTCGATTTTGTTTTTTCATTTTTATCCATTTGTGAAAAAATAGTCAAAATAATGAGCTGAGATTGCTTACAAAGAAAAAATTTTAAATATGCAGTTAAAAACTCAGTTGTGTCCGACTCTTTGCGACCCCATCAACTATACAGTCCATGGAGTTCTCCAGGCCAGAATACTTTAGTGGGTAGCCTTTCCCTTCTCCAGGGGATATTCCCGACCCAGGAATTGAAACAGTGTCTCCTGCATTGCAGGCAGAGTCTTTACCAACTAAGCTATCAGGGAAGCGTTAGTTAAAAACTCATCAGCCTCCATATTATAAATATTGAAAAGGAGATTTCATATAGAAAATTTATATAACATTTTTCCATATTGTACTGAGGATTTTAACTCTGTCTTCTATGAATAAATCTGCTACACATCATACTAGTTAATACGGCAAAATTTCTGCTGCACATGCACAAATGCAAATATTGCAATTTGGGTTAAAGATACTTGGAAATCAGTACATTGAGAGTAGGATTGGTCGTTGCTCTCAATGGCTATCATTTTTCTATTTTTGAAAAGAAATTATTACTAGTTTAATTTCATTTATAGTTATCAATTTTAAATATTTAGGGTACAGTAGTGTTTAGTGACAGACATATGCATGCCTCAACAGCATTGTAACATCTAAAAAATAATTAGATCTTGAAGAAAATATATATTGTTTTTCAAACACATATATACAACCCCCTACTACCAACCCATGATATCATAACTTTATTAATATAATAGACATATATTAAATTTTCTTCTCCAATATTTTTATGGGAAAAAAGTCTCTAAATATTGTAACCAAACAAACATATGATACTCTCCACTCCCCTCTCTGCCCAAAAGATTAGGAATGGGCTATGAAGTTGGACCGGAGAAGGCAATGGCACCCCACTCCAGTACTCTTGCCTGGAGGGTCCCATGGATGGAGGAGCCTGGTAGGCTGTGGTCCATGGGGTCGCTGGGAGTCGGACATGACCGAGCGACTTCACTTTCACTTTTCCCTTTCATGCATTGGAGAAGGAAATGGCAACCCACTCCAGTGTTCTTGCCTGGAGAATCCCAGGGATGGGGGAGCCTGACGGGCTGCCTTCTATGGGGTCGCACAGAGTCGGACACAACTGAAGCGACTTAGCAGCAGCAGCAGCAGCATGAAGTTGGACACTGGGAGACTTTGCTTTAATTCTGGATAATCTCTCATCTAAAAAGTTTGAGAAGCACTGTTCTAGACAATAGTTTTATGAATGATTGCTTTGTTATGACTAAGTAATCAAGACATTCTATGATATAGTTGGCACATTTTTACACTGGATTCACCTCCTGTCATCCAAATGTTTTACTATACATTCCTTTTGAAAATAAAATGGAATCCTTTCAAAGAAGTGAATTTGATGGCAAGGGAAAATCAAATCCATATCCACACCCTTTGTTGCCCACACTAACCTTTTCTGTAAGATTTTACTAAGTGGAATAAGATAATACTGGGAATTTAACTGTGTTTAGGGAAAGAAGGAATTGGCTAAGCAAGGAGTGTTCTGGAGAACAGAGTACTGTATGCAGCAATGTTCCATGAAGAAAAAAAAAATCTATTATGTGGCTCTTATTTGGGTGATGTGTTTGGTGGATAAATTGAACAAAATTATATATGTTGAATAAAAATGAAGAGTAACTGAGTTCCATAGAATTCAAAAGTGACATTAATCAAAAGAAAATATTTTGTAAGATATATAAGATATTCTTAGTTTTTTGGTAAAAGCATGTTGAAACTTTAAAAAGCCAATTTGCTTTATTAAATAGTGAGTTCTCCCTTAGTAACAGTTAGCAATACTTGCGACATTTTAAGTGTTTATTCTGTTTGAGTGACTTAATTGTAATTGAAGTCATTTTACAGTTAAGCCTCAAATAACTAAAAATTATTTCAAAAGCATAATAAATACCTACTTTCTGTTAAAGAAAACCTATTTCCTAATTTTAAGATCTTTCAGGTTTTTCCAAAATTGCTCTGAAGTCTGATTCTGACAGTTAACAGTACTTTATTGTATATTTGAAAATTACTAACAGAGTAGATTTTAAAAGTTCTCATCACAAGAAAGAAAAATTGTAACAATGTGGGGTGATGATATTCAGTTCAGTTCAGTTCAGTCACTCAGTCCTGTCCGACTCTTTGTGAACCCATGAATTGCAGCACACCAGGCCTCCCTGTCCATCACCAATTCTTGGAGTTCACACAAACTCACATCCATCGAATCAATGATGCCATCTAGCCATCTCATCCTCTGTCGTCCCCTTCTCCTCCTGCCCCCAACCGCCCCCCTCCCCCCGCCCCAGCATCAGAGTCTTTTCCAATGAGTCAGCTCTTCGTATGAGGTGGCCAAAGTATTGGAGTTTCAGCTTCAGCATCAGTCCTTCCAAAGAACACCCAAGACTGATCTCCTTTAGAATGGACTAGTTGGATCTCCTTGCAGTCCAAGGGACTCTCAAGAGTCTTCTCCAACACCACAGTTCAAAAGCATCAATTCTTTGGTGCTCAGCTTTCTTCACAGTCCAACTCTCACATCCATACATGACTACTGGAAAAACCATAGCCTTGACTAGATGGACCTTTGTTCGCAAAGTAATGTCTCTGCTTTTGAATATGCTATCTAGATTGGTCATAACCTTCCTTCCAAGGAGTAAGTGTCTTTTAGTTTCGTGGCTGCAATCACCATCTGCAGTGATTTTGGAGCCCAGAAAAATAAAGTCTGACACTGTTTCCACTGTTTCCCCGTTTCCCATGAAGTGATGGGACCAGATGCCATGATCTTAGCTTTCTGAAGGTTGAGCTTTAAGCCAACTTTTTCACTCTCCTCTTTCACTTTCATCAAGAGGCTTTTTAGTTCCTCTTCACTTTCTGCCATAAGGGTGGTGTCATCTGCATATCTGAGTTTATTGATATTTCTTCTGGCAATCTTGATTCCAGCTTGATGATATTAACTAAACATATTTTGGTAAACACTTTGCAATATACATATATCAAGTCATTATTTTGTACACTTTAACACTGTTATATGTCAGTTTTATCTTAATAAATCTGGAAAAACTAAACAGAGAAACAGATTAATAAGATATAGAGATAAGGAGATTGATTTATTATAAGGAATTGGATCTCGTGATTATGGGAGGCTGAGAGTATAATTATCTGAAGACTCTGGAGGGCTGATGGTGTAAGATCCAGTTTGAAAGCTGGCAGACTCAAGATCCAGAAAGTACTGACTGTTCCTTTTAAGTCTAGAGGCAGGGAGAGACTGATACCCCAATTCAAATAGTCAGGAAGGAAGAATTTCCTCTTCCTTTTTTCTTAATCAGATCTTCAACTGATTAAAGGAAGCTAATGCATATTAGGGAAGACAGTCTACTTTACACTGTCTACCAACTCAACTCTCATTCAAAAATACCCTCAAAGGCACACCTAGGATAATATCTGAACAAATGCCTGGGTGCCCTGTGGCCTAGTCAAGTTGAAATATGAAATTAACATGGAATTTCAGTTGAGTTATTCATTCAATAAATATTTGAGACCCTATGCTAAGTGTGGTAAGGTGATAGCAGATACAAATATTTTGGGCTATTCTTAACTCCAATTGAAAATATAATACATTAATAATATACTTATTGCAGAATGTTACTAAGTGGTATAAATTCAAGGCAGATTGCCCTTAAGCACAGTCCACATGACAATACTATTTGTTCAGAGCTGAGGGGTTAAGGAGGTCATGGTGACATTGCTTAGGCATAGAGGAGGAAATAATATTTTTAATAGGCTTTGAATTATAGATATAACTTGAATATGTGAAAATGAAGGGTAAGCTGAATGTCATTTCCCAAGGAGAATGGAATGCATATTATGTACATAGAAAATTTCCTCATTTAAACTTAATTTAATATTGTTTGAACTTGGGTTGCATAAGGAAAACTCTGGCAGGTAGGCTGGGAAAATAATGTGGGAGACATATTTTAGAGAATTTTGTATGCCAGACAATAGCATTTGAATAAACTTTGGTAGATAATATGTAGCCACTGAATGTTTTTGAATGGGCTAACATTGACAGTGATCTAGTATTGGGTTAATAAGAGTCTGAAGTAGTTAGAGGCAATGAAAAGATTTTAAAAATGGATCATGAGAAGAAAACTCTTAAAGACACAGTGGGCAGATGTTGAGAGACTGGAGCATGACCTTGATATTTTTAGCCTTGGATAAAGCATTAGAAATGATCATAGCATTAGAGGAAATCAGAAAACTGGAAGGGATATGATTTTGAAATGGAGATGAATTTTAGATATATTAAACTTGAGGTGATGGAAGGCATTGGACCTGAGAGATTCCTTAGGTAACTGGCAAGTGCACTGTGACTCAGGAAAAAAAATTCCAGGCTGGACATGTGTTTAAAAGGTGTGTGTAATGTGGTGGATAATTAGAATAATTTTATTTTTAAAGTATTTAAATTTTACAGAAGTGAAAATAGTATTCTACACTGAAAGTTAAGGAAAGCCAATGCAATAGAAAAAACAATAGGGATAGTAATAGAAGAGGATTACCATATACAATACCATGCAAAGACAGGGAAAGGATTTTTTAAATGTGATTAAAGAAAGTAAAGATGGAGGAAAAGATCTATTCTGCAGCTGTGTGTGTGTGTGTGCTCATTCGCATCTGACTTTTAGCAATCCTGTGAGCTGGAACGCTCCAGGGTCCTCAGTCCATGGAATTTTACAGATAAAAATACTGGAGTGGGTTGCCACTTCCTACTCCAGGGGATCTTCCCAACCGAGGGATCAAACTGGGTATCCTGCATGGCAGCTAGATTCTTTACCACTGTGCCACCTAGATTTTATTAATAGCAACTGTGTTGATTTTTTAAAATACTACCATTAAAATTAAATTGAAATTAAGTTTAAATTATGATATCTAAAATCTGGGCCATATTTAAAGTCTTCATTGAATTTGTTACAATGTTGCTTCTGTTTTATGTTTGGTATTTTGGCCTGGAGGCACATGGAATCTTAGTTTCTCAACCAGTGATTGAACCTGCACCCCTGCATTGGAAGGCAGAGCTGTAAACACTGGACCACCAGGGAAGTCCCTGTGGTGAATTTCTGATAATGCTAATTCTAGCTAAACTATGGGAAGGAAAAGAGTAGCTTATTTTTTAAAGAAGTTTGCTAGTGAAAGGACAGGCTTCCTTGGTGGCTCAGTAGTGAAGAAGCCACACGCCAATGCAGGAGACACAGGTTCAATCCCTGGTCCAGAAGATCCTCTGGAGAAAGAAATGACAACCCACTCCAGTATTCTTGCCTTAGAAAATGGATAGAGGAGCCTGGTAGGCTAGAGTCCATGAGGCTGCAACAGAGTCAGACACGACTTAGTAACTAAACAGCAATAACAACAACTTTAAAAGAACAAATGGAATAATACTGAGGGAGCAAGAAAGTTTTGGCGTCTTCTTTGCCAAGGTAGAGAAATTCTTCCTATTCTTTACACATTTAATAATGGTTTTGAAAAAGACAAAATAAAACACAAGTTAAAGGTAGGAAATTCCAATTGTTCGTTATTCATTGAAGTGCTCAATAACTTTACAAACTAATAAGGTTAATTATGGTATTGAAAATACATCTGAGTCAACATTTATATTATAGGAATCATAATATATGTTATTTTTATATTATATTCTTTACATTAAGAGTCATAGGGCAAGCACTCACTCCGAAATGAAAAGTTTATTTTACGTAATTTGGATGAAGAAATTCCAGTAAGAAAAGACAGCAAGTGAGGTCACAAACTATGGTGTTGGGATGATAGTTTTATTTTGTAACCATCAAGTATTAACACCATTGATTTAAAGTGACATTGAGCCATAACATCAGGTAGTGAAAATTTAAGATGCTGGTTCAATTTCCCATCAGATAACCCAGCCATTTATAAATGAAAGCTCCCATATATCAGTAATAGATATAAAAACAAGATGTTTTACTGGTTGTAAAAAATAGTCTCAGGAATACCTAGCTTTAATAGGCATAATATCTAGATTGTAAAACTGATAAATTATCATTTGTTTTATGACGATAGCAGTAATGGTTAGAACCAACAGTTGCTTGCTTATTGGTTTGTATTTCTTGTTTGTTTTATTTTGTTCTCTGAAATAATGGATTAGTTCTAAGACTCCAGTACTCATTCTTGGTGGTCATTAAATCCCCCTTTCACTTCATCCACTTCACCTCTGCCACACACACACGCACAAACTTTCTCTCTCCTTCATTTTGCTATTTCTGTATCCTATTTGTAAAGCTTTTATGAATTATTACAATTCTGTTACATTTAACAAACTATGTTTTTGATTGTAGACATGTAAAATTTACACTGGACAATGTATCTGTAACACTATTTATGTAGGCTCTTGTAGTATTAACAATTAAATATGTTATTTCTTATTTCTGTTCTTAGTGATTGGGTTCCATACAAAATAGTTCTGTTGCCTTAGGGAGATATATTGACTATTAAATAAAGCAAGTTTTGCATCTCTTCAGAAAGATAAAATACTTTAAAATATTTTGACGGGTGCTATATTGTTTGTGATTTTCAGATGAGCAGATCTTAAATAAATAGATTTTTATTGTTTATTTATATATTCGTATTTCTATTATACATTAATACTTCCCTTAAAAAAGGATTGTGTAAGTTGACAGCAGTAGGTCTTACAAGAAATGTCAGTTCATAAAGCTATCAATCATTTTAGAAAAGCAAGTATATACATGAAGATTGTATCATTAATAAAAGTGATGATCTGAAACTGTTATAAAAGTAGAAAATTTGATGGTGCATAAAGGATAATGAAAGGTTAAGAAATAGACTTCAATGGAGTATCTGAAGGGATAAGTGATAAGACTTTTCCTAGAGTGTAGAAATATAGATAAGTACCAGAATGGCATGACAGCTGTGAAGTGAAGCTAAGGTAATTGTTTAGTGTACAGCAGACATGTAACATAGAGATGAATAGAAAGTATTCAGCAGACAAGTCATGTAGCGGGATACGATAAGCACATTGTATCTGACTATTAAACTTCTGAAGGCAAACTGAATGTAAATAACACGGACGATTTTATCATTGTCCCTTTTTTTTCCCTTCAACTTGTGAATGCCCCATATTGTGGTGATTGTAGGAGAGTAAAAGCATTGCAATAAGATTGCATAAGAAAATTAAACTCTCATCAATGGAGAAAAAACTACCATAAAGGCTTTGATTATCATTTTGTATTATTTAGTTCTGAGTCAATGATAAACTTCAGCATTTTATCTGATCAAGATATTGCAGATATATTGCAGAATAGTTGCTGAATTTTTGTAAGCAATGATTCATTTTTTGTTTTAATTGAGAAAAATAAAGCTTCACTTTTGGAAATAGTTTGGAAGAAATTAGCATTGTGTTTGAAAGAATGAAGAATTTATATGGTAACTGTCTTTCATATTATCTGAAATTCCAAGTCTATATTCAGTCAACCATTTAAGATATTGAGGTCACAAGGAGCCATTTGACAAAATGAAGTGACAGATATAAAGAGATCTATCTTATTTCAAGTGGAGCAACAGAAGAATGAGAATAAGGAAGGCAAAATAAGATATATTGGCTGAAAATATTCCCAAATCACTGAAAGATATTAACTTCATGTTTTAAAAAATTGGGCTTTAAAACAAGAAATGAATACCAAAATAAATAAGTAAATAAAACAAAAGGAAAAAAACTTCACTTGGACACATTGTGGCCAAGCTACTGAAAACCAAAGTAAAAGAGCATACCTGTAGGGGACCAGCTATACAAATTATATTGACTTTTCAAAAACAAGGGACTTGAAGAGTATGTGAAAGACATCTTTAAAATAATTAAAGAATAAAATCTGTGTATTAGTCTACTTGGGCTGCTGTAACAGATTACCATAAATCGGACGGCTAAAGCAACAGAGATTTATTTCTCTTGGTTCTGGAAGCTGCGAAGTTCAAGATCAAGGTGAAGGCTCATTCAGTTCCCGGTGAGACCTTTCTTCCTAGCTTGTAGAAAGCTGCCTTATTGGTATGTGCTCACACACCCTTTCCTAGGTGCATGTAAGCAGAGAGTGATCTCCCTTCCTCTTATTACCAAGCCACTAATATCATAAGAGAGCCCCACTTTCCTGACCTAATCTCAACTTTATTAACTCCCAAAGGCCACATGTCCAAATACTATCACACTGGGGGTAAAAGCTTCAACTTTGAGAGACACAACATTCAGTCCATTGTTCCCTGTGCTTCACAAAAGTCATGTCCTTCTCACATGGAAATACATTCATTCTATCCCAAGAGCACCCAAAATCTTAACTCACTGGGAGCAGTAACTCTAAAGTCTGAAATCACAGTTTTATCTAAATATCTTCCGGATCAGACATGGTAAAACTTGAGATCCAATTCATCCTAAGGCAAAGTCCCTCTCCAGTGCTGAACCTTTAAAACTAGATAAGTTATGTCTTTCCAAAATAGAATGATGGGATGGGCACAGGATAGACATTCCTATTTCAAATGGAGAAACAGATAAAAAGGAAAAGGCAATGGGTCCCAAACAGCTACAAAACCTAGCAAGGAAAATTCCATCAGATCTTAAAGCTCAAGAATAGCCCCCTTAGTGTCTTCAATAGCTGGTCTAGAGAAGCTAAGTATCTACATGCGAAAGACCTCATCAGAATCAGCCTTGATGTCCATGTTTCTAGCATTTACATAAAAAATCTTCCAGTTTCTACCCATTACCCAGTTGCAAAGCTGCTTATATATTTAGATATTCATTACAGTAGCACTCCATTTCTCAGTAATAAAATCTGTATTAGTCACTCAGGCTGCTATAGCAAAATACTGTAGATGGTGTATGAAGCATCAGATTTATTACTCATAGTTCTGGAAGCTGGTAACCCCAAGATCAAATTGCTGGCTGATTTGGAGCTGACCTCTCACTATGTCCTAACATGCCGTCCCCTCAGTGTATAAATACAAAAATCTCTCCACCCACTAATCCCACTGTGAAGGCCCCACCACTACCTAATCTAACTCTAATTACCTCCCAAAGGCCACATGTTCAAATACCATCACATTGGGACTTAGGGCTTTAACATATGAATTAGCTGAGGAGCACACATTCAGTCCATAAAAACCTGAGTTCTGTACCCTATAAACATATCCTTTAAAAATTAAGATAAAAAATGTTTGAGACAGAATTAAAAACTGAAAGGGCTTGTTTCCAATACATATTGGTAAAGAATCTGCCTTCTAATGAGGGTTTGATCCCTGGGTTGGAAAGATTCCCTGGAGTGGAGAATGACAACCCACTCCAGCATTCTTGCTGGGATAATCTCATGGACAGAGCCCGGCAGGCTACAGTCCATGGAGTCACGAAGAGTCACACATGACTTAATATCTAAACAACAAGAATCAGATGCCACTGAGCATCTACATATAACCTATAAGAAGTGCTAAAATGGTGTTTCTGAATATAAAGTGAAATATCATATAAAAGTCAGTATTAGCAGGAAGCATTTAAGAACACCAAAAAGAGGTAAATATCTGGGTTAATATAATTGACACCTTTGTCTTTATTTTCTGTACCCACATAGTTTAAATTTTTAAAAGCCTATTAATTGCATAAAGTGACAAAATAGCAATATATTTTAGAGTTCAGAGCATATGTATAAGTGAAATATATTCCAACAAGAGTATAAAGAAAGGATTTACAGTATTGTAAGGCTTTGACGTTGTCAGTGAAGTAGTGTATTATTTGAATATAGACTGTAATGCCTTAAAGATATATAGTAATATTTAAAGCAATCTTTTAGAAATGGCTATAGCTAAAAAGTCAATAGAGGGGAATTAATAGAACATAAAATCTTCAATTTACCCAAAAGAATGCATAAAAGTAAGAATAAATAACACATAAACCATCAGATCGGATCAGATCAGTCACTCAGTCGTGTCCGACTCTTTGCGACCCCATGAATCGCAGCACGCCAGGCCTCCCTGTCCATCACCAACTCCTGGAGTTCACTTAGACTCACATCCATCGAGTCAGTGATGCCATCCAGCCATCTCATCCTCTGTCGTCCCCTTCTCCTCCTGCCCCCAATCTCTCCCAGCATCAGAGTCTTTTCCAATGAGTCAACTCTTCACATGAGGTGGCCAAAGTATTGGAGTTTCAGCTTTAGCATCATTCCTTCCAAAAAAATCCCAGGGCTGATCTCCTTCAGAATGGACTGGTTGAATCTCCTTTCAGTCCAAGGGACTCTCAGGAGTCTTCCCAACACCACAGTTCAAAAGCATAAATTCTTCTGCTCTCAGCCTTCTTCACAGTCCAACTCTCACATCCATACATGACCACAGGAAAAACGATAGCCTTGACTAGATGGACCTTTGTTGGCAAAGTAATGTCTCTGCTTTTGAATATCCTATCTAGGTTGGTCATAACTTTCCTTCCAAGGAGTAAGCGTCTTTTCATTTCATGGCTGCAGTCACCATCTGCAGTGATTTTGGAGCCCAGAAAAATAAAGTCTGACACTGTTTCCACTGTTTCCCTATCTATTTCCCATGAAGTGATGGGACCAGATGCCATGATCTTCGTTTTCTGAATGTTGAGCTTTAAGCCAACTTTTTCACTCTCCACTTTCACTTTCATCAAGAGGCTTTTTAGTTCCTCTTCACTTTCTGCCATAAGGGTGGTGTCATCTGCATATCTGAGGTTGTTGATATTTCTCCCAGCAATCTTGATTCCAGCTTGTGTTTCTTCCAGTCCAGCATTTCTCATGATGTACTCTGCATAGAAGTTAAATAAACAGGGTGACAATATACAGCCTTGACCATAAGAGAGATATTAAAAAAAAAAACCAATGAGATGGTTGGTGTAAAAAGTAACCATATCAGTAATTATTTAAATGTAAGTGAGTCAGATCCAATTAAATTTGGCAAAACTAATACAATTATGTAAAGTTCAAAAATAAAATAAAATTTAAAAAAAAGACAGATTATAATATTGACAAATGTAAGGTCCAACTCATTTTAAATATAATGGTGAAATTAAACAAAAATTAGAAGCATGGAAGTGTGTGGTAAAGAAAGTCAATTTATCTAAGTTAATAACAGACAATAAACTTCAGGATAAATGGTGTTTTCAGATATAAACAGTGATTTCCATAATAATAAAAGGACCAATTCATCAAGAAAATGGCATACTAACCACAACCTGAGTTGTGAAGTACACGATGGCCATATTATTAAAAACAATAGTATAATACACAAATCCATAATTATAGATGGATATTTTAACACTCCCCTCTCAATACTTGACTGAAAAAGCAAATAAAAATTTAGCAGTGATGCAGAAGATTTGGACAGTGGTAACAATGGACCTGGGATAATTGATACCTTGGAAACACTATACCGAACAGCTATACGACGGCCATTCTTCTTAAGAACACATACACCATTCACTAAAGTATACTATATACTGAGCCATAAAAAATTCTTTCTACAAATATCAGAGAATCAAAATAAAAATGCACTGTTTTTTTTTTTTTTAAGCACAAAGGAATTCAATAAGAAATCAACAAAAAGATATATGGAAAATTCTCAAATATTTTTAAGTTAAATAGCTTGCTTCTGTATAGCCCCATGAGTCAAAGAAAAAAAAAAAGCTCAGAATAAATATAATATTTAAATTGAATGGTCACAGAAATACTACATATCTAAATATGTGGGTTACAGCTAAGCAATGCTTAGATGGGGATTGCTGCTGCTGCTCCTGCTGCTGCTGCTGCTGCTAAGTCGCTTCAGTCATGTCCGACTCTGTGCCACCCCATGGACTGCAGCCCACCAGGCTTCTCCGTCCATGGGATTCTCCAGGCAAGAACACTGGAGTGGGTTGCCATTTCCTTCTCCAACGCATGAAAGTGGAAAGTCAAAGTGAAGTCGCTCAGTCGTGTCTAACTCTTAGCGACCCCATGGACTGCAGCCTACCAGGCTCCTCCATCCATGGGATTTTCCAGGCAACAGTACTGGAGTGGGGTGCCATGCCTTCTCCAATGGAGATGGAGATTAGTAGCTTTAAAACCTATATTAGGAACAAAGAAAGGTGTAAATGAATAGTTTTCCAGCTTAAAAACTTAGAAAAAAGAAAGAAAAATTAAACTCAAAGTAAATAGAATTGAAAAAATAATTAAAAATAAGAGCAGAAATCAAATAGAAATAGGAAATAAGATAAAATTAACAAAGTAGTACTGACTATCTGTGGAGAAGGAAATGGCAACCCACTCCAGTATTCTTGCCTGGAGAATCCCGTCGACAGAGGAGCCTGATGGGCTGCTGTCCACGGGATCACACAGAGTCAGAGACATGACTGAAGCGACTTAGCATGCATGCATGCATGCATTGACTATCTGAAAAGATTAATAAAACTGATAAATCTCTTGCAAGACTGACCAAAAAAGAGGGGGTGGAATTAACTTTAGGAGTGAAATAAGGATTATCATTACGGAGCACAGAAGTGTTGAAAGGATAATTATAAACAGCTCTGTAACAATAAATTTTAAAACTTGAATGAAATGGAAAAATCCCCTGGAAAGACAACTTACCATATGTGACACAATAAATAAGTACAAAATATAAAAATTCTAATTGTAAAATGAAATTTAAACAAATACCAGTTACATTATCAAAAAACGAAAAAATGCAAAGTGTTTTACATTGAAAACCATCAACATTGTTTAGAGAATTAGAGGCCTTAATACAGGAATTTGATTAGTTCATGGATTAGAAGAATTTACAGTTATGATTCTTAAAATTTTTTTAATACAGTCACAATTGAAACTAATACAAATGTCCAACATCCAGAGAATTGTGATATATCTATACATTGAAATACTGGTAAATAAAAGTAATGAAACTACATGTTTCCACTGATATAAAATCTTGGGATAAGGTGGCAGGTTAGGATAGGGTGGCAGGTTAATTTAAAGAGTCATAAGGGAACATTTAAGGTGACAACAATGTCACTAGTGAACTCATTACACTAAAATCATTAAATTGTACATTTAAAATAGTTGTTAGTTTCTTTGTACTGTGAATTATACCTCAATAAATGTATTTTTTTAAAACACAAAATTTACTGTAGGGGGATAGAAATAAGATGATGTTTCTCCAAAGGGAGGAATTTACTGAAAAGGGGCTCAAGAGATCTCACTGCAGAATAACTGTTTTATATCTTGTTTGAGCTAGTGCTTACCCAGTTATCTTCAATTACACAAAATTCATTAGACTGAGCATTTAAGATCCATGCATTTCATTTCATTTAAATTATTTCTCAGTAGAAGCCTAACCTAAAAAGAAGCAATTTCAGGAAATCTCTTACTTTTCTGTGTTAGTTTTCAGAACAAGAACTGAAGATCATAGCACAAAATGTTTTATAATCATCAATATGCCTTAAAGTACACTGGACTGTAAATATATATTAGAACTCTTTATATTGTGATTCCCTCATATCCTTACCTTCTACTTCATCAGTAAATTATGTCCTTCTCTTGTTTTTATGTAGGGGATTGATTTAAAAATTATTCCCTCCTTTATCTTTGACCATTTATCAATAAGTTCTTAATATGTATGCATCATTTATTTGTTTTTTAATTTTTATTAACAAGGTTAATCAACCATGCTCTAATATTAATATAAAATAAAAATTAGTTTTGAGTGTATAGCACAGTGATTCAGTTGTACATACATGTGTATCTACTCTTTTTCCAATTCTTTTTCCATGTAGGCAATTACACAATATTGAGCAGTGTTCCCTGTGCTATACAGTAGCTCCTTGTTGATTATCTATTTTAAATATAGTAGTGCATACATGTCAATCATTGCTTGTTGATATCTATAAGAATTAGAAGCTGGGACATCATATCTTACATTCACTTTTAAAGTGAAAAAAAAAAGGTTTCCTACACCCCTATGGAGGCAATTCATTAAATTAAAAAAGTAATCAAATGATATTACTTTAGATAAAAAATATAATGTGCCCTAGTACGGTGACACAGCAGAGTAAGTCATCTAATAGGGTGAAAGGAAGAGTGGAGGAAGATATACCAGAATTCTATTATTTTGAAGAGTTAAAATTAGTTTGGTTTCCATACAAATATTTTAATTAAGAGATTTTGGAGATGACAGTCCAGTTGCAAGTCTTCCCCTAACTCAGTTCTCTCTCTTGTTTAATTATCTGTATTCAATGAAATAGTTCTCAAGATTTTGAAGAGAGCACATCATATTACCAACACTGTCCTATATATCAATGACTCATTTGTCTAGAGTAGATATTTTAGAAGAAAGTGAGTGGTTAATTCAGTGAATTTTATGAGGAGATTTTCCCCTAGGAATCCTTACTGGAAGGTTACTCCAGTAAATTATTTAGTAAAGCACTGAAAGATCAAGGAAATGGCTGTGATCTCATCTCAAAACATTGGATGCTCTGCAGTTTATGGGAGGGCTAATAGGCAAATTGTTTTCTGTACCTCAGAAAACACAATATACCATCTGACATCCTTATGTGTGAGTGCAAGTGTATGCAATTGCTTGAGGCAAGAATAATAGCAATCCACTGTGTTAACACTAGTATGTATGTGACAATATTTTGGGTCAGTATTATAAAGTAAGCATTTCAGGGCTTCCCTTGTGGCTCAGCTGGTAAAGAATCCGGCTGCAATGCAGAAGACCTGGGTTTGATCCCTGGGTTGGAAAGATCCCCTGGAGAAGGGAAAGGCTACCCACTCCAGTATTCTGGCCTGGAGGATTCCATGGACTATAGTCCATGGCATCGCAAAGAGTCGGACATGACTGAGTGACTTTCACTTTCATTTTTACTTTCATAAAGCTGCCTATGTCTCTCAAAGACAGTCCCATAATGTAACTGTCACTTACTATTGCCAAATATATGGAGAAGATAAATTGAGGCAAATGCAGCAGTCAAGATTACTATCCAAACTTTTAGTTGAAATCTTGGAAACATCTTGAGTAAAAGATGAGTCTAGGTAAAGGAAAAATCTAAAATATTAAACTTACAGAACTAGACTTAAACAATGAATGTATTCATTGGAGAATCACAAAATCATCTTATGACCTCTTATAAGACATTTGCAACTATATATATATGGCAATAAGGAAAAGACAAATAGTATACTTAGACATAAAAGTTTTTATTGTGCCCCCTTGAAATGTATTACATCTTATATGTGCATGATGGAAATTCTATAGTTAAGATTTCCTCATCCATCCAGAAAGATCAATCGGAGTTTATATCTCTGAGGCTATTTTAAGGCCTACTCAGAGATTCTTTTCTGGGTCAGAAACCTTGAAAAAGCCTGTGTGCATGCTAAGTCACTTCAGTCATGTCCAGCTCTTTGGGACCTCATGGACCGTAGCCCACCAGGTTCCTCTGTCCATGGGATTCTCCAGGCAAGAATTCTGCAGTGAGTTGCCATGCCAGCCTCTAGGGGATTTTCCCAATCCGGGGATTGGCAGGCAGGTTCTTTACCACTAGCACCACCTGAGAAGCCCCCTAGAAAGGCCTACTAAGTTCAAAATATACTCAGCACATATTTATTTAAAAGCAAATAAAAAAAGTGTAACTGAATTATTCTTTTAAGGTCATATAGCACCAAACACATAATAAGTGTGCAGTGAATGTTCATAGAGTTAGTGATGAATTAAAACTTTAAATTATTAAATTTTAAGAATTGTATTAAAGATAAGCAATTTAAAATTGCTTTATTAAGGATTTGATTTAAAAGAATCAAATCCTTATTAAAAGTAGAGGGAAAATTCCCCCATTATGGTAAGACTGAAAAATATTCAACCTTGTAAATTCAACTGTATTTCAGTTTGATCATGTGAAAATTCAATTTGTTACAGCTTCATTTTCCTGTAAAAGAGGTTAAACTATTTTTCACTTTTTCTCCAGTCCCTAATTTAGAGACAATCCTAGGAACTTTTTGCTCAGTTAGCCCAGAAAAGGATGAAATATTAAGTACTGTGGAAATACCATACTCAAAACCAATACATCTGTTACAGTAGAATAACTTCCTATTAAATGTTCAAATGGTGCTGTAATTTGGGGTTGACTGAGAAGGGGTGGCTACTGTGACGAACAGCAAGATGAAGATACATACATACCAACTCCATGCTTGAGGCCAGCTTAATTTACAGAATGACAGATAAGTCATTTGTCAGCTACAGCTCAGAACACTTATTGTATTCATTGCACGTAGGGCGCCCAAAGCTTAGGGGTTGTGGAATAAAGTATTATGGAGTGCCAGCTGCAAAAGTAATCAGCAAAATCCCTTTACTCCCAAAGGAATGAAAAATGAATTGTACTATTTGAAAGACTATACCTTTTCTAGATCTCCACCGAAGAATCTCATATATTTACTGTTTTGACTATAAGTAAGTAATACGGATTTAAAGCCAAATATCTATCAGTACTGAATGATGACCATGATAAAACACCTCCAGTTCCTTTTGTTTGTTTTAATGGGCTATGGCATCGTGTAGTGTGCGTGTGTGTATGTATGTTCAGTTGCTTCAGTCATGTCTGACTTTTTGCAACCCCATGGACTATAGCCAACCAGTCTCCTCTGTACACTGGGATTCTCCAGGCATGAAAGCTGGAGTGGGTTGCCATGCCCACCTCCAAGGGATGTTTCTGACCCAGGATCTTCCTGACCTATATTTTAACCATCATTGTCTCCCGTGGCTCCTGCCTTGCAGGCAGATTCTTTGCCACTGAGCCACCAGGGAAGTTCCATGGCATTGTGTTAATACCAATGAGTAATTTTCCACTGTTTATATTTTTAAATTGAAATTATTTATTTTTAGCTACTTAAATAAAAAAATTAAAATTTAGGAGATGACATTTGATAGAAATAGGGAAAGGGCAGGACATTTATTTAATGTTGAAAAGTAAAGGCAGCCATAGGTCAGTGAGTGATCTAAAAGCAGGTTCTTGCTATAATGGGCTGCCCAGTTGTCAGGGGCTTACACAGACTCAAATCGACTCATCAGTTGGCCACTACTGACCATGTAAACACATAAAATCCATTAAGAATTTTTGTGCTTCATTTATAAAATGATTATAAATAATTAACATTTATTAAATCCTTGTACCCATTTTATAATACTCTATATCATTGTATAGTAGCCTCATAAATTCAAGGTAGAAGTTATCTATTTATTATTTTTCTGAGTGTTTGTATGATCTCTATTTCTTTTAATTAATTATTTTTGAGTATAGCTGATTAACAAGGTTGTTTTAGTTTCATGTGTACAGCAAAATAATTCAGTATACAGCACAATTCTAACCCTGAAGGAATTTGTAATATTATATACACACAAGACTAATACATTAGTGAAAAAAGTAGTGAAAACACTTATAAATATGTAACTAAATTCTAATATAGGGCTCCAGTAAAAGTTACATAATATACAGACCTGTTCTTTGGCAATCAGATGGGATCAGACTATGGTTATTTTAAGTAAAATCAATTGATTGGAAGACATATGTATTATTATAAAGCTGAAAAAAAGTAGTTTTCAAAACAGAGAGCAAGACAGCCCTGATAGTCTAGGTGGGGGAAATTAATGGCCATACTCTACAGCATCGCTTAAATAAGTCAGTCAGCTCTAACCATCTGTCTTTGGGTCACTCCACTGAATAATTAAAATCCTGGAGGAGAGAGTCTGGCTGGTCTAGTTTGTGTGCATGCTCACTCCTTAGATAAAGCAGGACAGGCATTAAGAATCCCGCTATGACCTCGTGCAATGGAGAAAAATTCAGGTACTAGTACAGGGGAAATGAATAATTAGCGAGGAAAAGAAAAATGACCACTTTAAGGAGAAAATTATCATGGGTTCCCTGGTGGCTCAGATGGTAAAGAATCTGCCTGCAATGCAGGAGACCTGGGTTCAATCCGTGGGTTGGGAAGATCCACTGGAGGAGGGCAAGGCTACCGACTCCAGTATTTTTGCCTGGAGAATCCACATGGGCAGAAGAGTCTGGTGGGCTATAGTCCATGGGGTTGCAAAGAGGCGTACATTACTGAGTGACTAAGCACAGCACAAAAGATTTCAATGAAGGCTTCAGGAAAGATGTAGATCTTGAAAGACAGGATTTGAACAGTTGGATGCAAACACTCTTGCACAAGGGAAAGACTTTTTGCATAAAAACTAGTACCATACCAAGATTTTGTACAATACAGATGGAGTTTTAAGTTTCTGCCTTAAGGAATTCGGCAATTGTTTGGTTTTACTTTGTTTTAAAAATGATTGGCAATCCACCGGGAATGATGTTTAAACAGAGTTCTCACTGTATTCATGGAAAGGAGCTAAAACATTTTAAAATCCTTTACATCTTTGTGATTTATCATTATGAGTTGATTAATGGAGATATTTGATTACTTAGCAGACTCCTGAGAAGCATATATTCTCATGAGGCACTATATAAGAAAAAACAAAAGATTAAATTCCTAGGAAATCAAGTAAACTGTTAAAATAAAGATACTTGATTTTCCTACATTGTCCATAATTTATGTCAATTAACTTTACCCTCATTTTATCATTGTTTTGACTTGGCATATTAGTCAAATAAATTCCCAGTAAATGTAAGATGATCTGGCTGTCATGATATTTTAGAAGTGAATTGGATTGATAAACTATAGCCTTAAAGCAATTATAAAATTTGTTATTTTAAAACAATTTTAATATTTCACATTGTTGCATTACAACATAGAATAACAGATGTTCATGACTATTGATGAAAAAGTCAAAAGTGTATACTTAATTATGTTTTTTGAATATGTTCTAGAAAGATGGAAACATTGCCAGTTAAACTAAGATTGGCAAAATGAGGATTTTAACTGCAGATCTTTTAACTGATAACTTCTACCCTTCTACCAAGGGTCTTCCAATACATGTGAATTATGAGTTTATTCAATCTCTTGTTGGGACTGTGAGGTATTACGTACTTCCTAACTGTCTTTACCATGATGATTCCTTCCCTACTGTAGCCCAAACTTCAGAATAATGTTCCTGGAAAACTATGTGCTTACCTGTTGCCTAGAAAATAACTCCCAACATCTTAGCAAGAAGAGAAAAGAAAGGACATTCAGAATATTTTATCATTCCACGAACACGCCATGACCTTTGATAATTTCTGTCCTTTTTGCATGCATTTCTTATGCTTTAAATCTTCTCCATTTAGTAGAATCAGGAATCCAGTAGGTTTAGTTCAGTGAATGCACATCCAGAAAAACAATTGCAATGAGTGTTTTATTATGACAGTGTCAATCACTTATGTCTCTGTCTCTCTCTCTCTTTTTTTTTTGACTGCACCGGGTCTTAGTTGTGGCATATGGGAGCTCTAGCTGCAGCATGTGTTACTCTTGGTCGTAGCACGTGGGATCTAGTTCCCCAGCCAGGGATCAAACTAGAGTCTTAGCCACTGGACCACGGTCACTCATCTTTATTGAGTGCTTTCTGTTTGCCAGGAAGCAATTGTAAACACTTTCTATGTAACACCTCAACTATTGCTCACAAGAAGCTATTGTGTAGATACAAATATTAGTCCCATTTTACAGATGATGGAAGTAAGAGGTGAGCTAAGATCCAAATGGTCATACTACTACTACTTAGCAAGCCAGGATTCAAAATTCAGAGATTCTGCACATGCTCTGAAGCGATACCACCTATGATTAAATCCAGGCTTCTGACTCATACCAGCTGTTTGACTTTAAGTGATGTATTATACTTAACCTCTCTGAGCCACGATTCATCATCTATAACATGCAGTAACAGTAACATATACCCAGTTGGTACAGATTAAATGAGTTAATATGTAGATATTAATAGTACTTAGGACAGTGCTTACTAAATGCTCAATATAGATTAGTTTTTATTACCTATTATAATTTGAAAACCACATTTACAAAAATGAGCATGTGATTAAATATCTTGATGAAGCATAAAACTGTCATTAATATGTTAATCTATCCATTCATATGCACACATGCATTTAAGTATGTGTGTTTTTCATTGTAAGTTTTCATAAGTAAGTAAGTTTTTCATTGATGATATAGCAATAAACAAAATAGACATTGACTCTGCTTTTTATGAAGCTTCTTCTCTCAATCTTTCATGGTTGTTAACAAGAATTAAGCAAGATACATTCCCAATTTGATCCAAAGTATGGCCTAGGAAGCATCACTACTAACAGAACTAGTGGAGGTGATGGAATTCAGCTGAGCTCCTTCGAATACTAAAAGATGATGCTGTTAAAGTGCTGCACTCAATATGCCAGCACATTTGGAAAACTCAGCAGTGGCCACAGGACTGGAAAAGGTCAGTTTTCATCCCAATCCCAAAGAAAGGCAATGCCAAAGAATGTTCAAACTGCCACACAGTTGCACTCATCTCACACACTAGCAAAGTAATGCTCAAAATTCTCCAAGCCAAGCCTCAGCAGTACGTGAATTATGAACTTCCAGATGTTCAAGCTGGATTTAGAAAAAGCAAAGGAGCCAGAGATCAAATTGCCAACATCCATTGGATCATAGGAAAAGCAAAAGAGTTCCAGAAAAATATCTGCTGCTAAGTCACCTCAGTCGTGTCCAACTCTGTGCGACCCCATAGACGGCAGCCCACCAGGTTCTGCCATCCCTGGGATTCTCCAGGCAAAAACACTGGAGTGGGTTGCCATTTCCTTCTCCAATGCATGAAAGTGAAAAGGGAAAGTGAAGTCTCTCAGTCGTGTCCAACTCTTTGCCACCCCATGGGTTGCAGCCTACCAGGCTCCTCCGTCCATGGGATTTTCCAGGCAATCTACTTCTGCTTTATTGACTATGCCAAAGCCTTTGACTGTGTGGACCACAACAAACTTGAGAATTCTGAAAGACCACCTGACCTGCCTCCTGAGAAATCTGTATACAGGTCAAGAAGCAACATTTAGAACTTGGAATGGGACAACAGACTGGTTCCAAATAGGGAAAGGAGATATCAAAGCCGTATATTGTCACTCTGCTTATTTAACTTATATGCAGAGTATATCATGTGAAATGCCAGGCTGGATGAAGCACAAGCTGGAATCAAGATTGCCGGGAGAAATATCAATAACCTCAGATATGCAGATGACACCACCCTTATGGCAGAAAGTGAAGAGGAACTAAAAAGCTTCTTGATGAAAGTGAAAGAGGAGAGTGAAAAAGTTGACTTAAAGCTCAACATTCAGAAAACTAAGATCATGGCATCTTGTCCTATCACTTCATGGCAAATAGATGGGGAAACAATGGAAACAGTGGAAGACTATTTTTCTGGGCTCCAAAATCACTGCAGATGGTGATTGCAGCCATGAAATTAAAAGACACTTGCTCCTTGGAAGGAAAGTTATGACAAACCTAGACAGCATATTAAAAAGCAGAGACATTACTTTGCCAACAAAGGTCCATCTAGTCAAGGCTACGGTTTTTCCAGTAGTCATGTATGGACGTGAGAGTTGGACTATAAAGAAAGCTGAGTGCTGAAGAAATGAAGGTTTTGAACTGTGGTGTTGGAGAAGACTCTTGAGAGTCCCTTGAACAGCAAGGAGATCCAACCAGTCCATCCTAAAGGAAATCAATCCTGAATATTCTTTAGAAGGACTGATGCTGAAGCTGAAACTCCAATAGTTTGGCCACCTAATGTGAACAACTGACTCTTTTGAAAAGACCCTGATGCTGGTAAAGATTGAAAGCAGGAGGAGAAGGGGACCACAGAGGATGCAACAGTTGGATGTCATCACCAATGCAATGGACATTAGTTTGATTAAACTCCGGGAGTTAGAGATGGACAGGGAGGCCTGGCATGCTGCAGCCCACGGGGTTGCATAAAGTCGGAAATGACTGAGTGACTCAACTGAACTAAACTGATCTGTAGCTAGACAGCATATTGAAAAGCATAAACATTACTTGATCAACAAAGGTCCATTTAGTCAAAGCTATGGTTTTTCCAGTAGTTATGTTTGGATGTGAGAGTTGGACTATAAAGAAAACTGTGCCAAAGATCTGATGCTTTTGTATTGTGGTGTTGGAGAAGACTCTTGAGAGTCCCTTGGACTGCAAGGAGACCCAACCAGTCCGTCCTCAAGGAAATGAGTCCTGAATATTCATTGGAAGGACTGATGCTGAAGCTCCAATACTTTGGCCACCTGATGCAAAGAACTGACTCATTAGAAAAGACTCTGATGCTGGAAAAGACTGAAGGCAGAAGGAGAAGGGCACAACAGAGGATGAAATGGTTGGATGGCATCACCAAAGCAATGGACATGAGTTTGAGTAAGCTCCAGGAGTTGGTGATTGACAGGGAAGCCTGGCATGCTGCAGTCCATGGGGTCACAAAGAGTCAAACACTACTGAGTGACTGAACTGAACTGATCATTCTCAACTTCATCCAAAGTTTAGGCCTCGAATGGAGGGTACAGCAAATCCTGTCTTGTTATGAGGCTTTGTGGTTGAAGTGACTCATCTGAGAAAGACAAACCCAATTTAAATCCAAGGCTTAAAATAGATCTTTTAAGCCGGTGAGAGATCCTCCACCAAAGCACAAAATATACATCATGGGGCAGGAATCATAGCAAACAGAGGCAAGACCACAAAACACTCTATTGATTAAGTCTGGGGTTAAGTTAAAAAAGGTCTGATTGCAAAACTATAGTCAGACCAAAAAATTTCCTCTATCAGCAGTGTCACTTTGATGATATATCTGAGAGCAATGAGGCTTAGAAACCTGAATTCTAGCACTTATGTTATGAGGCTGCTTTTAATTCTTGCCTATAGCATGCTTTCTTTTAGAAATGACTTTTCCCTAAGGCCTTAATCAGGGGAATGAGGTATGCCCTACTCCAGAGTATCTGCTACCCAGGGAATTGTTAATGGGGTTGCACAATATGAGCCATAACCTTCAGGTCTCTGCACTCTGGAGAATCCATTTTCAACTTGGATTCTAAGCTGGAAGTGATCCTTTACATTAAAACAGGTTTCAAAAAGCCTCTCTCATAACCACAATATGCCAGGAAAATATCTCCAGCAAAGACTATACATACAAGATGCTCACTTGGGGGATAGGCAGAGAAAGCGGCAGTGTGAAACAGCCATTCTTGCATTCAGCAAAGCAAACACTAAGTTTTGTGGACAGTTGCAAGAATTCTAAGACTAGAGGACATGACAGGAAAGCAGGCAAGGGATAAGAGCCTCGAATGGAAATTATTAATCCTCAAGCCCTCTTAGTACAGAAATCCAGTCCAAAGCAGAATGATTCCATTAGCCACACTACTTAAGTTATCATCCGCAGAGAAGAATCAGCGATGACTATCACAAGGTACTGTAGATGCTTACATATCATAGACTACATATAATTTCCAATATAAAGTGTCATTTCCAAATCCTTTAATCCTCTTCAAAAGGATGCAAGTATAAAACCCCTAGAACCAGGGAAATGGTACTTCACTATTACAATCAGGATTTTGATGGTTGGAGAGGGCAAAAAGAAACATCACTTACATAATTCTTCCAAAGTGAGTCATATTTCTCTCTGGATATATTGAGAAATCTAATGGTGTATTCAGTTCAGTGCAGTCCAATAGCTGCTGTGTTTGTACTATGGACAGCTCACCATGCATATTTTACATAAGAAATATGAAGATAAATAAGATTAAGTTCCTCTGTCCAAGTCCTTGCTATCATGTAGGAAGTTAAGGAGAGACCCACAAAAACTAAAAGATTGAATCATTGGCATAGCTTTCTTCAGATATAATGTTATGCCTATATATTCAGATTACTTGTGAATGGAGGTAGATATTATTTTTATGTACGGGAATATTAGTCACCAAAAAAATTAGAATGGTGACATACTTCATAGCCTTAAAGAGCTGATTATATGAATTTTTGATAATATTATCACCTATTTTACAGATATATATTTCCTTTAGAAACTTGGAGAGCCTGTCTTCCTTTTTCACATTTGTTCTGTCTCCTTCATCTATATTGATGACTAAATAGGCTAGGAGAAGTGGAATGAAAATAAAATGGAAAAGGAAATTCCCTCGTAATGAAGATATGGGAAACACATCATGAAAATTTAGATTTATATGTTTATTTGACAAATGAGTAATTTTTATACTAGTTAGAGCAGCAGTGAAAGTGAAAAGTACCTCCACATGCACAGAAGCTCAGAAGTTGAAAAAAGATCATCTTTGCTAAGCAAGGAGTGATTTTGAGAAAAGCTAGGACCTGGAAACCTTTCTGCAGTGCTGAGATGCTTGCTTCTGGATGAAAGTTTGCTCCAGCAACAAAATACAAAGGAACTATATGGGACTAAAAATAACTGTATGCATTAGCAGTTGGGGTCAATTCTGGACAAAGGATACAAAAAGGCGAAAAAACAAAACAAAACAAAACAACTTCCACTTCTGAAGAACTGGGAGCAGAAACAGGGTATTGGGAACAATCGCAGGGTATTGTGCATTCTCCCTGCACTCAACATCACTTAAGAAGTGAGAAAAACACCTAAGTCACACCTCTGGTCTGACCCTTGGATACATCCGTACCCTTACCCCATATATGGAACCAGCTCAACCATCCCTTTGGGGAGTGAGCAAGGGAAGCTGTGACTTGGTTTTGCTCCCTTCTACAGCCACAGGAGCCCCAGTAAAGCTTTGAATAGATTTCTTGTCTAGCCTCTAGTCAATTTCTATTGATTGGTGAAGGCCAATATATGGTCACCCTGCTTATTTAACTTATATGCAGAGTACATCATGAGAAACGCTGGGCTGGATGAAGCACAAGCTGGAATCAAGATTACTGGGAGAAATATCAATAACCTCAGATATGCAGATGACACCACCCTTATGGCAGAAAGTGAAGAGGAACTCAAAAGCCTCTTCATGAAAGTGAAAAAGAGAGAGTGAAAAAGTTGGCTTAAAGCTCAAAATTCAGAAAACGAAGATCATTGCGTCTGGTCCCATCACTTCATGAGAAATAGATGGAGAAACAGTGGAAACAGTGTCAGACTTTATTTTTGGGGGCTCCAAAATCACTGCAGATGGTGATTGCAGCCATGAAATTAAAAGACACTTACTTCTTGGAAGGAAAGTTATGACCAACCTACATGGCATACTCAAAAGCAGAGACATTACTTTGTGAACAAAGGTCCATCTAGTCAAGGCTATGGTTTTTCCAGTGGTCATGTATGGATGTGAGAGTTGGACTGTGAAGAAAGCTGAGCACCAAACAATTGATGCTTTTGAACTGTGGTGTTGAAGAAGACTCTTGAGAGTCCCTTGGACTGCAAGGAGATCCAACCAGTCCATTCTAAAGATCAGTCCTGGGTGTTCTTTGGAAGGAGTGATGCTAAAGCTGAAATTCCAATACTTTGGCCACCTCATGTGAAGAGTTAACTCATTGGAAAAGACTCTGATGCTGGGAGGGATTGGGGGCAGGAGGAGAAGGGGACGACAGAGGATCAGATGGCTGGATGGCATCACCAACTCGATGGACATGAGTTTGAGTGAACTCCGGGAGTTGGTGATGGACAGGGAGGCCTGGCGTGCTGCGATTCATGGGGTCGCAAAGATCGGACATGACTGAGCAACTGAACTGAACTGAACTGAAGAGCCCTGGTGGGTATCAGTATCATCAGCCTGGATTAATAGAGAAATGTGAGGAAATGTAAAAGGTATAATGGACTCCCTCTAGGTCCCTACATTCAAAGTAAGTACGGCAAGGGCAGTTGAGGCAGCTGCGCCGTGGAAACCCAAACTGCCTACTCAGTTGAACAGGAACACGGATTGTTAAGAATGCATTGAAGTAAAAACAAGTCACTATTTCTTCTAAACATGACTTTCTGTTTTTTGGGGTTTTTTTCCCCCCATTTTAGTCAATTAGGCCACCTGTGAACACATGAAAGTGTTCTCCAGATCATTTTCTAATTTAGCCTGAGTGAAGAGACTCACACTAGCAAGTAATTTGTGTTCTCAATTTAAACCAGTGTGCACTGAATGAAAACTGGATTTTTAATATTGGCCATGTTTAAATAACTTAAGAAGATTCTCGTAATAAAAACAGGGGATGTTTATTTCATTCTAGGCTGATCACCTTTCTGACAGGTTCAGGAGGTACAGCAAGTGTCTGTAGAGCTGAGACAGAACTTTGGAAACAGAAGATTCAGCTCTGAGAATGCCTCTTGCATATTATTAGTGTTTGTGTCCTTAAGGTGCAAAGGTGTTCTCTGACACAGCAATATGGAGTTAGACATGAATAATAGCATAGCAGAAAATGAGGGATCAGAAAACAGCATCCCAATCTCTAAGATGAACGTCCTGTAAGAACTTGAGAAGTCTTATTGTCTGAGTTTTCTATTTCTCCATACATAAAAAATATATGCACAAGGCAGGTTTTCATGATTTGCATCATTAACAACATGACATGCACACAGCCTCAGTAGTGTCCAACTCTTCTGTAACCCCATGGACTGTAGCCCACCAGGCTCCTCCGGCAAGAATACTGGAGTGGGTTTCCATTTCCTACTGCAGGAGATTTTCATTAATTCTTCAAGGTAGATCTTTTTATTTCTGTTTTAAGGATGGGAAAACCAAGGTTCAAAAAATTTACTGTTAGTTGGCAACTCAAGTTTCTGCTTTAAATCTTTACTTCATTATAATTTTAACACATCAAAAAACCAATAGAAGTTTGGTTTTTTTTTCATGTTAACAAAATAGATTTTAAAATATTATAGAGAAATTACAAAAGATATTTATAAGAATCAGATGTACAATATCAATATAGGAAGCAAACAGAAACCAAGGTATTCCAATTAAGATGAATGATTAGGAAGACAATTTTGGAGAATTGAAATAAAATTTGCACAGAAATGTCAGGATCTTTATATATCATTTAGTCTCTGATCATATGCTGGGAGGGATTGGGGGCAGGAGGAGAAGGGGATGATAGAGGATGAGATGGCTGGATGGCATCACTGACTCAATGGACGTGAGTTTGAGTAAACTCCGGGAGTTGGTGATGGACAGGGAAGCCTGGCGTGCTGCGATTCATGGGGTCGCAAAGAGTCAGACACGACTGAGCAACTGAACTTAACTGAGAAGAAATGTATTGGACCACACAAAATAATGTCTACACATGTGTCTAATGTAGATACTTACTCAAGTTAACATTGTATTTCAGTGTCAGAATTTCAGTAGTGTAATGATAATAG
Organism: Bos grunniens; assembly: GCF_055505025.1. NCBI lineage: Eukaryota > Metazoa > Chordata > Mammalia > Artiodactyla > Bovidae > Bos > Bos grunniens. Next base: position 107,871,908 of record NC_141170.1, on the reverse strand, counting down.
CTATATATAAGAGAGGTCAAAATACTTTCATTTTTATTACTTCTAAGTAAAAATATCAGAGGTATAAGTTTATTGAGAATTAATCAGTGATATAAATGATTATGAATCAAATCTCTTAATTCAAATAAAAATATGTTAATATATCATTGTAAGCATTTCATATACTGATTCTAGCTTCACGGTTCCTGTAACAGTGATGAGATAGCTCTGGCTTCATCTGATTATATCATTAAACACCATTTCATAACTGTATAACTTCCTGCCCAGTTTAGAGGAAATTAGAAAAGAATGAGAAATAATAACTTAAATGCTTCTTTGAGATTCTAGGAGAGGAACTGTGTGAATTATAGCAAACAGTTCAGCACACATTTCAGTCTCTAAATTTATACTTCTGGTACCACTTCAGTGATCTGTAATAGTTACAAATCAGAGAGAATTTCAGAAGTGACATCTTAAAGTGACCTCTTCCAAGAAAAGCAGGTAATTTATTCAGAGATTTTTTTCTGCTGCTGCTCAAAAAGTATTGAGATTTTTATGGTTTTCTCTATTCAGTGTGGCGTTTTCCTGGTTAGTTAATCAGCTTGTTGATTAATTAAAAATTTTTAAAAAATTTTAAAACCATTTTTTTTAAATTCTAGGGGTTTTGTTTTTCACAAGATCTAAATGTTCTTCAAGTTGCAATATTATTCTTATTGTATCATCCGATTATCTAACCCAACAGGCTCAAATACCTAGTTGTATAAAATGACTCAGAAACTGAGGAAAACATGTGTACCTTTGAACATGACCCTCTATTCATTTCAACCAGCTGACAGGAATTGCAACCGCACTGGAAATGTCTTCAACCTAGAGGTGTGAAATGTGAGCACCTACCTCCCAGTAATTGATCTCCATTGATTCCAAATACTGTCATCATTCATTCACTGCATGTTTATTGAGCACTCCATGTTTCAGGTACTGTTTTAGCCCCGTGGAATATCAGATCAGATCAGATCACTCACTCAGTCATGTCCGACTCTTTGCAACGCCAGGCCTCCCTGTCCATCACCAACTCCCGGAGTTCACTCAGACTCACGTCCATCGAGTCAGTGATGCCATCCAGCCATCTCATCCTCTGTCGTCCCCTTCTCCTCCTGCCCCCAATCCCTCCCAGCATCAGAGTCTTTTCCAATGAGTCAACTCTTTGCACGAGGTGGCCAAAGTACTGGAGTTTCAGCTTTAGCATCATTCCTTCCAAAGAACACCCATGTCTGATCTCCTTTAGAATGGACTGGTTGGATCTCCTTGCAGTCCAAGGGACTCTCAAGAGTCTTCTCCAACACCACAGTTCAAAAGCATCAATTCTTTGGTGCTCAGCCTTCTTCACAGTCCAACTCTCACATCCATACATGACCACAGGAAAACCATAGCCTTGACTAGATGGACCTTTGTTGACAAAGTAATGCCTCTGCTTTTGAATATGCTATCTAGGTTGGTCATAACTTTCCTTCCAAGGAGTAAGCGTCTTTTAATTTAATGGTTGCAGTCACCATCTGTAGTGATTTTGGAGCCCAGAAAAATAAAGTCTGCCACTGTTTCCACTGTTTCCCTATCTATTTCCCATGAAGTGATAGGACCGGATGCCATGATCTTCATTTTCTGAATGTTGAGCTTTAAGCCAACTTTTTCAACTCTCCACTTTCACTTTCATCAAGAGGAATATATCAGAGTATAAAGACGGAAAGCTTCTCTACCCTCATTTGAGTGTCGGGGAGAGTTGACATATATAACTAAGTAAATGTAGAATAGGATAAGGTGTACTGAGTGAGGTTTGGAGGAGGATATATTAGTATACCACAGTCAATGTTGTTTTAGGGGATATTAGATGGAAATCTTGAAAGAGGTCCCAGAATTAGTTAACTGTCAGTATTACTTCAACAAACCAAGGATCCTGTTTATCTGTGTGAAATCAAGAAAATCATTGTCAGCCAAGGAAGATCTATTCAAAATAAATAATTACATGAAATGATGGAATATAACTCCCATTACATTTGAAATGCAAATTATACTGAAAATCTCCCCAAGAGTTCCCTTCCAAGAAAAAGAGACTGGGTCACAGTTGTTTTGTTTTGTCTTTAAATAATGTCATCAGATTGATTTCATAAAGTTATAATCTATCGTATATTGAAAATTAACATTTTAGAAGAGAGGAAGGAATTTACTAACATATTCCAAAAGGAAATTAAGCTACAGCTGACACAGCAGCCCAACACATTGAAAGATAACACATTGAAGACTGACGAAAAAAAGGAGGTTTGAGGTAATGCCAAATAACTCCAGTATATACATGTACATTTGATTTTGTGGAACTAACATAATCTCACACATTCTGGAAACTGCATGACTCAGATACATTCTTTGTTGTCATATAACAACATTTTGTGTTTATTGAAATCTTAAAATGTACCACATATTTTTCACATATAGGAGTATTGTATGTTACTTCAATTATTCCTAACATGTTACTTCAATTATTCCTAACATGTGGGAAGTTAAGAAACAGAAGGCATGAGTAATGTAAGCGGTAGAGCTTGTTTTGAATGCATACTGACTCCTTGGGCTTCCCTGGTGACTCAAGCAGTAAAGAATCTACCTGCAATGTAGGAGAACCAGGCTCGATCCTTTGGTCAGGAAGATCCCCTGGAGAAAGGAATGGCTACCCACTCTAGTATTCTCGCCTAGAGAATTCCATGACAGAGGAGCCTGGCGAGACGGGGAAGGGGACTACAGTGCCTGGAGTCACAAAGAGTCAGACATGACTGGGTGACTAACAGTTTCATTTTCAAACCGACTCCTGATTTCCTAACCACAGTGTGACCTTAACTCCTATAACAAGTTTGTCAAACACTACTCCAGTGTGGACTGAATACAAGGCAATCCATTGGCATTTGGGAAAAAAAGTACTAAGACACTGATTGATAGTCATCTAAAAGAAAGAAAGATTTGACCTAAATTATGATTTTGTAGAAATGAACCCTGATGCCCCACTAGACTGAATCTCAGACAGCATCCTATCTCAGACCATATGCACAGCATCCTTGGAGGAGAAAGGGAGTGATACAGTGAACAGCTTTGACAGTAGCAACCTCCCTGATTCAATTCCAATCTTTTGTTACATATTGTTTATGAAGTCACATAAAGGCATTTACAGATATGTATGCCCTGGTTTGACTATATTAACCCTCCCAGAGGAAGCGAGAAGTTTGAACACTCTTCCTAGGAATAGACTGCCTTTTAAACATAATACCAGGAACTCAAGCACAAATGAGTAGCAAGAAAATGGCACAGCCAGCAGTACTCCCACTTCCCGGATGCATGCTTTGTCTGTCAAGTCACATTACAGTTTTCAAGCCAGGATCTCTAATCAGATCTGACTTGTTCAGTCACATTTCTTTCAGTTAAGACATTAAAATTTTTGTTTGCACCAAACAAAGGTATTATGCTGTTAACAAATAGAATAAAACATTGAAAATAATGTTCATTTTCTCATTTCTATTCTGCATATTTTATAAAGAACATAAATGATTATAGGAGGACAAGTATTTGATTTATAGAAATAAATATTCATGTATTAAGGACATAACCTCAAAATATTTACTGACAGTTGTGAGGCCACAGATCTAGATCAAAACAATTATCATTACAAATGGGAATGAATTTTTATTATAAGATTAACATTAATTTATGTCTGTTTAACATGCAAATTAATAGACATTAAGTGTCCATACTTACCAACTTTTGAATAATGTCCTTAAATGTCTGAATAAATCTTACTGTTTCAAGGTTACTTTTAACTCTGAGTTTTTTCTGTCCTTTTATAAGTGATTAAATTTGGGACATATGCATGCATTTCTCAAGAATATAATATGTTTAATTCATCTTCAGATCATTTTAACTCAAAGTACTTAACACTCCACTGGTGTCACCATCCACACCAGTTATTTCCTTTACCTTCAATATCATTCTGTGAGTGGGCTTCCCCTGTCTTCTCAGATACTCAGGCTCAAAGATTTCTCTATTTCCTCTCTATTTTTTAGCAAAGAAGAAAACTGACAGGCCCTATGTTTTCTTCCTCTGCAAGGCACTCCATTTGTCTCTTCTTTGCATTCGCGGCTAACACCACACCAAAGCTCTTAAAATATTACTTTAATAACCTCTGTTTTGCTGGTTTCCCCTGTCATGCCCAAATCCCATCTGACAGCCAGGATTGATCTGTCCACATTTGCCAGTTTATTCTAACTTTAAAGATTACAGTTTTTTGAAGAGGGCTTATTTCCAACCCTCTTCAAAAAACCATCCTGAACTCAAATTTTCCCATCTGGCTCACAAAACTCTGCCTCAACTGCCTTATCCTGCATCCTTTGGCCTGCTCATTCTGTATTTTGCCTGTTGTCCTGGTATAAGACAATACTGTCAAGCCTCTTTTTGAATGTTCATAGCACTTTGCTGATAAAATTCTTATGACATTTTTCCTTCTTCTTTTTATAATTACTCAGGTACATCTTTTTCTTCACACTGATTATCCTTGAGGATAGACATCATGGTTCACAAAATTAAAAAAAAAAAAGAAAAGAATCTTACCAACTTCTAGCACTTTTGCATGCTGATAAATACTCAAAATTAATATTTGATGAGCTACTGCTAAGTCCCTTCAGTCGTGTCTGACTCTGTGTGACCCCACAGACGGCAGCCCACCAGGATCTCCCATCCCTGGGATTCTCCAGGAAGAACACTGGAGTGGGTTGCCATTTCCTTCTCCAATGCATGAAAGTGAAAAAATAAAGTGAAGTCGCTCAGTTGTGTGTGACTCCTAGTGACCCCATGGACTGCAGCCCACCAGGCCCCTCTGTCCATGGGATTTTCCAGGCAAGAGTACTGGAGTGGGTTGCCATTGCCATCTCCATTTGATGAGCAAAAGTAGTCTAAAATAATGTAATATTTTCCTAGTTATTTAGAATGGACTATAACATATTTTAGTACCGTACAGGCCCTAATTACTGTTTACATTTGTCTGTGGGATTGATTTTGAATAGTGTCCTCTTCGGCCAAACCCACCTGCCAATGTAGGAGACACAGATTCCATCCCTGGGTTAGGAAGATCCCTGGAGAAGGGAATGGCAACCCACTCCAGTGTTCCTGACTGTAGTACCTCATAGACAGAGGAGCCTGGTAGGCTATAGTCCATAGGGTCAGAAAGAGTGAGACACAACTGAAGGGACTTAGCAATAGCACAGGCCCTAATAGTCTCTATTTTTCATTGATCAGTGTATTTGACAGAATATTAGCTAACAGAAAGCCACTATGCATGTGGAAGCTACTTAGGGACATGTACAAAGAGGTAAAGGAAATTTGGCAGTATGTCATTTTATGGGAAGGTAAAGTATATTCTGGGTCAGGAAGATCCCTTGAAGGAGGGCATAGCAACCCACTCCAGTATTCCTTCCTGGAGAATCCCGTGGACAGAAGAGCATGAATGGCTACAGTCCATGGGGTTGCAAAGGGTCAGACATGATTGATCAACTGAATAACAACAAAAGTATATTATCACAGCCAGATATTTAAACTGTGTTATGCCATTTAAAATAATTCATTTATCTCTAAAATCTGAGAAGGGGAGAAGAGAGATACAATTTACAAAAAATATAATAAATAATTCACTTTTGCATACTCTTTCTCACCTTTCTTAGATTTATTTTTTCCTTTTTGTACATTAGGTCAGATATCATAGTTTCTTCAAAGATCTGTTTTAAACTCAATGAAATCTCTTCTGATTAACATTATACTGCACTTTTTTAAATTTTTTTATTAATTTATTTTATTTTGTTTTTTAACTTTACAATATTGTATTGGTTTTGCCATATATCAAAATGAATCCACCACAGGTATACATGTGCTCCCCATCCTGAACCCTCCTCCCTCCTCCCTCCTGATACCATCCCTCTGGGTTGTCCCAGTGCACCAGCCCCAAACATTCAGTATCGTGCATCGAACCTGGACTGGCATCTCATTTCATATATGATATTATACATGTTTCAATGCCATTCTCTCAAATCATCCCACCCTCTCCCTCTCCCACAGTGTCCAAAAGACTGTTCTATACATCAATGTCTCTTTTGCTGTCTCGTATACAGGATTATTGTTACCATCTTTCTAAATTCCATATATATGCATTAGAATACTGTATTGGTGTTTTTCTTTCTGGCTTAAATCACTCTGTATAATAGGCTCCAGTTTCATCCACCTCATTAGGAAAAATTCAAATGTATTCTTTTTAATGGCTGAGTAATACTCCATTGTGTATATGTACTACTGCTTTCTTATCCATTCATCTGCTGATGGACATCTAGGTTGCTTCCATGTCCTGGCTATTATAAACAGTGCTGCGATGAACATTGGGGTACACGTGTCTCTTTCAATTCTGGTTTCCTTGGTGTGTATGCCCAGCAGTGGGATTGCTGGATCATAAGGCAGTTCTATTTCCAGTTTTTTAAGGAATCTCCACACTGTTCTCCATAGTGGCTGTACTAGTTTGCATTCCCACCAACAGTGTAAGAGGGTTCCCTTTTCTCCATACCCTTTCCAGCAATTATTGCTCATAGACTTTTGGATTGCAGCCATTCTGGCATGAAATGGTACCTCATACTGGTTTTGATTTGCATTTCTCTGATAATGAGTGATGTTGAGCATCTTTTCATGTGTTTGTTAACCATCTGTATGTCTTCTTTGGAGAAGTGTCTATTTAGTTCTTTGGCCCATTTTTTGATTGGGTCATTATTTTTCTGGACCTTGTATATTTTTGAGATTACTTGTTTGTCAGTTGCTTCATTTGCTATTATTTTCTCCCATTCTGAAGGCTGTCTTTTCACCTTGCTTATAGTTTCTTTTGTTGTGCAGAAGCTTTTAAGTTTAATTAGGTCCCATTTGTTTATTTTTGCTTTTATTTCCAATATTCTGGGAGGTGGGTCATAGAGGATCCTGCTGTGATGTATGTCAGAGTGTTTTGCCTATGTGCTCCTCTAGGAGTTTTATGGTTTCTGGTCTTATGTTTAGATCTTTAATCCATTTTGAGTTTATTTTTGTGTATGATGTTAAAAAGTGTTCTAGTTTCATTCTTTTACAAGTGGTTGACCAGTTTTCCCATCACCACTTGTTAAAGAGATAGTCTTTAATCCATTGTATATTCTTGCCTCCTTTGTCAAAGATAAGGTGTCCATATGTGCGTGGGTTTATCTCTGGGCTTTCTATTTTGTTCCATTGATCTATATTTCTGTCTTTGTGCCAGTACCATAATGTCTTGATGACTGGCTTTGTAGTAGAGCCTGAAGTCAGGCAGGTTGATTCCTCCAGTTCCATTCTTCTTTCTCAAGATTTCTTTGGCTATTCAAGGTTTTTTGTATTTCCATACAAATTTTGAAATTATTTGTTCTAGCTCTGTGAAGAATACCATTGGTAGCTTGATAGGGATTCCATTGAATCTATAAATTGCTTTGGGTAGTATACTCATTTTCACTATATTGATTCTTCCAATCCATGAACATGGTATGTTTCTCCATCTATTAGTGTCCTCTTTGATTTCTTTCACCAGTGTTTTATAGTTTTCTATATATAGGCCTTTAGTTTCTTTAGGTAGATATCTTCCTAAGCATTTTATTCTTTTCATTGCAATGATGAATGGAATTGTTTCCTTAATTTCTCTTTCTATTTTCTCTTCATTAGTGTATAGGAATGCTAGGGATTTCTGTGTGTTGATTTTATATCCTGCAACTTTACTATATTCATTGATTACTTCTAGTAAGTTAGAAATGAAAATGGAGAGATCACAACAGACAATACAGAAATACAAAGGATCTTAAGAGACTACTATCAGCAATTATATGCCAATAAAACAGACAACATGGAAGAAATGGACAAATTCTTAGAAAAGTACAACTTTCCAAAACTGGACCAGGAAGAAATAGAAAATCTTAACAGACCCATCACAAGCACCGAAATTGAAACTGTAATCAGAAATCTTCCAGCAAACAAAAGCCCAGGTCCAGACGGCTTCACACCTGAATTCTACCAAAAATTAAGAGAAGAGCTAACACCTATCCTACTCAAACTCTTCCAGAAAATTGCAGAGGAAGGTAAACTTCCAAACTCATTCTATGAGGCCACCATCACCCTAATAGCAAAACCTGACAAAGATGCCACAAAAAAAGAAAACTACAGGCCAATATCACTGATGAACATAGATGCAAAAATCCTTAACAAAATTCTAGCAATCAGAATCCAACAACACATTAAAAAGATCATACACCATGACCAAGTGGGCTTCATCCCAGGGATGCAAGGATTCTTCAATATCCACAAATCAATCAATGTAATACATCACATTCACAAATTGAAAAATAAAAACCATATGATTATCTAAATAGATGCAGAGAAAGCCTTTGACAAAATTCAACATCCATTTATGATAAAAACTCTCCAGAAAGCAGGAATAGAAGGAACATACCTCAACATAATAAAAGCTATATATGACAAACCCACAGCAAACATTATCCTCAATGGTGAAAAATTGGAAGCATTTCCTCTAAAGTCAGGAACAAGACAAGGGTGCCCACTTTCACCATTACTATTCAACATAGTTTTGGAAGTTTTGGCCACATCAATCAGAGCAGGAAAAAAAATAAAAGGAATCCAAATTGGAAAAGAAGAAGTAAAACTCTCACTGTTGGCAGATGACATGATCCTCTGCACTATTTTTTAATTTGGATTCACTGAGTACTTACATCTAGTTGCTTCTACCTTAGTAACAAAACATTTTGGCTAACCCAATAACATTCTTTACATGCTGCCTTTTTCCAGATTTATTTTGTTCTGTTTGTTCAATAGAAGATTGCTTCTCTTAGATATAGTGACAATTACTTTTATTTATTTTGGTTCCTGCTAAAACCATGGAACTGTTTCAAGTACATACTAAGTACTACATCTGTACAAGTTTCTTTGAATGGGAACAAGAATATGATTTTTAACGGGTAAGACACTATATATATTTTAAAAAAAAAAGTCAGCACATTCTTTTGGGGCTTACACAAATATATGTGAACAATTCAGCATCAATCTCTGAACCAAATAGCAAGGTTAGATATGGCTTTCAAAAATGAAACGGATAAAGAATCACAAAGGATTCCTTTGTTGTTGTTCTGTCACGAAATCATGTCTGACTCTTTGTGACCTCATAGATGGCAGCACACAAGGCTTCCCTGCCTTTCACTATCTCTCAGAGTTTGCTCAGCTTCATGTCCATTGAGTCAGTGATGCCATCCAGCCATCTCATCCTCTGTCGTCCCTTTCTCCTCCTGCCTTCAATCTTTCCCAGCATCAAGGTCTTTTTCCAATAAATCGGTTCTTTGCATCAGGTGGCCAAAGTATTGGAGCTTCAGCTTCAGTATCAGTCCTTCCAGTGAATATTCAAGGTTGATTTCCTTTAGGATTGACTGGTTTGATCTCCTTGCCAATAAACAATGTCCCTGTCAAGATGTGGAATGTAGTTGACCATGTATGAGTCATGAAAAAAAAAAAAAAAACAAGAATTACTAATCTACTTTTACCTCCTGAATTGAAGTAGTACAACAAAATCAGAGGAGCAGTGTCCTTATGGAAGTTCACTTTAAGAATAAGGATTTTCACTTTAAATAACTAGATAACTCCTAAGCAGATGATATCCTTGATGAGTGCACAGCTTTTCAGAATTCACATAAAACTTGTATAGGTGATTGCCTCCATCACTTGGTTTTGAAAGCAGGAGCTGGAATGTAAATTTAAAGATTATTTTAAATTTGTTCCTAAAGTACCCATAAATTATTTAAAAAAAAAAAACAGATCTAAAAGTCAGCAGAATAGGGATCCCCTAGAAGATATCATCATAACAACTTGGAATTAATGCTGAGACAGAACTACTTTCAATTGTCTTATCCTTCCCCTGCCCCCACCACATCTAAAACTGGTCTTCTTTAAATCAGTCACAATAACTTGGAGGTTAGAGGGCAAAGAAACAACTAATAAGTTTGCATCTTATTCTATTCTTATCAGATAAGGAAAAAATATGAAGAACTGCATTATTAAGACAGGTTACTGTCAAAATAAATGAGTCTTAAACCTTTCAAATTGGGTGCAGTTTAGTAGTGGATCCAGATGAAATTCCTCTATCGAAAACACCTCTAGATTCTTAGCCTGTCAATAAGAGTAATGAACAAAAAGATTTTTTAAACTTTCAACTAAATTGTTTAAAAAAATATGAACGCTTTGCAATTTGAGTCTCATTTCTTTGAGATTCCAATAACATACTATCTATAGCACATCATGAAACAGTTATAATTATATAACATTAAATGTTATTTTGTTTACTTAAGTTTTGACTCCTTCCTGTGAAACATTAAATTCTGAAACTAAAGTGGCCATTTTAAGTAACATATATGTGGCTCAGTGGTAAAGAATCCGCCTGCTACTTCAGGAGAACCAGGTTCAAAACCTAGGTCAGGAAGATTTCCTGGAGAAGAAAATGGCAACCCACTCTAGTATTCTTGCCTGGAAAATCCTGTGGACAAAGGAAGCTGGCGGGCTGCAGTCCATGGGTTTTCAAAGAAATGAGCATGACTTAGGGACTAAACAATAATAATAATATGTGGATCAGCTAAACTATTCATAATTGAGCTAACTATCATAAGTAGATAATGCCACATGTGGCACAGTAGCCATAGGCACTATGAGGGACAAGAGATTTGGAAACATAAGATTCGGATTTCAGAGCCTGGTTGAGTCCCACCATTTTTTAAATGAGTTGCTAACCTCAGCCGTGAAATAAAGATATTATAATACCTAGAATTATTTTAAACATTAAATGAAATACTATATGACAATATTCAAAAAATTTTAAATTCTCAACAAACATTATTCATATAATAGCAATATTTTATATTTTCTCAACTTAAAAAAAAAAAGCTTTTGAAGTAAGCCTTCTTTTTTAAAATTCTATTCTTTTCCAAATCTAAGCTTTCCCCTCTGCATATTTGGAAAAAGCCAAAGCAAAGAAATTGTCAATGGCAAAATTTATAGCCAATTTTACTGTCTCTCATAACTGGGTATTTGGGGCTTTGTAGTTAATATACATTAATATTTATTACATAACTTTCCAGCACATAATTGACCACCTTAGATTTCATTTAAGCATGTTTAGACAAAAGCATAAAATTATGTTTAAATATATATGTAGTGATTTCTTATAATCAACAATAATATAGAACTTTAAGCTCCATTAAAACAAGGAATGCTCCTGGGTTATCTCCTTCCCATCTTATTTACTCTAGTCCAATTCACAGTGCTTTATACATAAAAGATGCTCAAGAAAATCTGATCTGACTTTATGAATTGAATCCATTTAGCAAATAAATGTTATTTCAAGCATTATCTATGAAAGAAAAAATTGGTAAGCAGGACTTCAGTAAAATTCAAAACTTCTGATGTCTTCTATGGGCTTCCCTGGTGGCTCAGCTGGTAAAGAATCCACCTACAATACAGGGGACCTGGATTCCATCTCTGAGTTGGGAACATCTCCTGGAGAAGGAAACAGCTACCCACTCTAGTATTCTGGCCTAGAGAATTCCATGGACTGTATAGTCCCTGGGGTCTCAAAGACTCAATGTCTTGTACAAAAGATATCATTAAAAGAATGGAAAGACAAGTCAGAGAAAATATTTGTAAAATGCATATCTAATAAAGGATTTGCATCCAAATATGTAAAGGACTCTAAAAACTCAACAACAAGAAAACAGGCAACCCAAATGAAAATGGGCCAAAGAATTGAATAGATACCTCACCAAAGAAGATAAAAAGATGGCAAAGTATTTGAAAAGATATTTGACAGTGTATGTTGTTTTTGCTATTTAGTTGCTAAGTTGTGTCCAACTCTTTGCAACCCCACAGACTACAGCAGTCCAGGCTTCCCTGTCCTTCACTATCTTCTGGAGTTTGCCATGAGTCTACTGTCATGTCCTTTGAGTCTATAATGCCATCCAACCATCTCCTCCTCTGTTGTCCCCTTCAACTGCTATCCTCAGTCCTTCCCAGCATGAGGGTCTTTTCCAATGAGTCGGCTGTTAGCATCAGGTGGCCAAAGTATTGGAGATTCAGCTTCAGCATCAGTCCTTCCAATGAATATTCAGGGTTGATTTCCTTTAGGATTGATTGGTTTTATCTTCTTGCAGTCAAACGGACTCTCAAGAGTCTTCTCCAGCACCACAATTCAAAAGCATCAACTCTTTGGTGTTCAGCCTTCTTTACAGTCTAACTCTCAAGTCTATGTATTACCAGGGGAAAAACCATAGCTTTGCCTATACAGAAGTTTGTTGGCAAAGGTCCATATAGTCAAAGCATATGTCATTAGAAAACTTCTCATTAAAACAATTAAATTCCACTACCATACCTATTAGAATAACCAGAGCCAAAGTACTGACATTACCAAATGCTGGGGAGGATGTAGAGCAGCAGGAGCTTTCAGTCATTGCCTATGGGAATGCAAAATGGTAAGTCACTTTGGAAGACAATTTGGCAGCGCCCCCTGGTGGCTCAGACGGTAAAGCGTCTGTTTATAATGCGGGAGACGCAGGTTTGATCCCTGGGTTGGGAAGATCCCTTGGGGAAGGAAATGGCAATCCACTCCAGTACTATTGCCTGGAAAATCCCATGGACAGAGGAGCCTGGTAGGGTACAGTCCATGGGGTCGCATGGGGTGACTGAGCCATTTCACTTCACTTCTATAACATTAAACATTTTCATACCATACCATCCAGTGCTTGCACTCTTTGGTATTTACTCAAATGATTTGAAAACGTATGTCCACACAAAAACCTGCACATAAATGTTTATAGTAACTTTATTCATAATTGCCCAAACTTGGAAGTAACCAAGATGCCCTTCAGAAGGTCAATGGATAAACAATATATGTATTTCTGGACAGTGGAATATTATTCAGCAATAAAAACATATGAGCTATGAAGCCACAAAAAGACATGGAGTAGTCTTACATGCTTATTGCTAAGTGAGAAAAACCGATCTGGAAAGGCTACATACTATATAATTTCAATTAAATGATACTCTAGAAAGGGGAAAATTATGGAAACAGTAAAAACATCAGTGGTTGCCAGGAGAGGAAAGGGATGAATAAGTGGAAAACAGGAGATTTTTAGGAAAGTTAAACTATTGTCCATGAAATTGTAATTGTGGATTCTTGACATTCTGTGTTTGTCAAAACCCATAGAATTCACAATGCAATGAAGGAATCCTAATGTAAACTATGGACTTTCGTTAATAATAATGTATAAATCCTAATTCATCCATTGTCACAAATGACAGATCTACAAGAAGATATAGGAAAAAAGATGTATATGGGAATTCTTGCTTTTTTTTTCTGTAAACCTAAAACTCTGTTTAAAAAAAAAAATAAGTGTGACTCTCATAGCCAAAAGGAGCTTAAGGAAATATGTACCTAAATGTAATGTGGTACCTGAAGCATAAACAGGAAAAAGTGAGAATATGAATAAAGTATAGACTTTAGTTAATAATAAGGTATCAATATTGGCTCATTAATTGTGACAAATGTACCACCCTAATAAAAGATCCCATAAGTATTGGTATATATGAAATCTCTGTACCATCTCTGCAGTTTTTTTGTAAATCTAAAAAAATTCTAAAATAAGTTTATTGAAGAAAAATGTTTATGGGTCATATACTCTTGAGTCAGGAACAACGCTTGGAAACATAAAAAGGAACATAATAGATTTCATGCATAAATGTAAATTTAGTTATGGAAATCATATGTTTAAATTAAAAAATATATTATCATTGAAGATTTAAGTATTAATTAGGAAGCCATGTACAAGATTAAAATCATTCATGTGTGGATGTATGTGCTGTCAGAGCAAAACGAAAATGTTTTTCATTTTAATCTAACCACACTATTTGTTAAGTGCAAAGGTTCCATGTAATTGTTATGCTCTAATCTCTTATTTTGGTTCATATTAAAATTTACATAAGTAGCAAGTTGTCCCTACTATCTGCTATGACAGGACTATATATTATTTAAATTTACCTTCCCCAGTGGTTAGACATACGCATTGCCTGCAAATACAAATAGCAACTGACATTCCTAGGAATTTCACAGTTTAGCAGCTAAGTTGCCTCAGCTTATACATATTCTTATACCTCATGCTAAGCCCACATATCCTATACATTATTAAAAATAGTTCCCCCCAAATACTGACTTGCTTTTGCTTCACAATCTGTGATAAATTATTTGAGATTAGTTTTTCTAGTCTCAATGAAAATGCCGTTTTCTCTCAACTTCATAACTCATTCCTCATGCAAAAGACAAATCTTGCTCCTGCAGCCCTATTGATCCAGGTGGCCCTTTTGGTTAGGAGTAAAGCCTCTTTAATTACTTTGGCTGACTTTCATTTTTTACAAAGTCTTAGGCACATTAACTGTCGTGCTGTAGTGTTCTCATTTGTCTTAAATTTAAATGCGCCTTAGTCTCCGGAGATTGATTGACTGTCTATATTCTTGAGAAACCACCTCCTGCCCAGTCTATATTAACTCTGCACAGCTTAGAAATCTGAAAGAGCCATCTCTCAGCTTCTCCTAGGGTTTGATAACCTCTTCTCTTTCCTTCACCAGAGGTGTTTTGACCTTTAATTAAAAGGAAAATTTGTTGTCTTCCTTTTAGAAGACAGCAAATAATGAACTCATTAAAATGAGGTTAGTGTTCAGGCCTTAGAGCAATAAGAGTTGAAGTCTCATTAGCAGCTAACAATGCAGAACACAGCACATAAATAAGCCTAATATGGCACAGCAAAATGCCTCAGTGCACTAAATTTGAGCAGAATCAAATGTTTACCATCAGTGATGTCTAGGGCATGAAGTTTTAATGCACTTAATAAAGGAAAGCAAATTGCTTCCTATTAGCCTTGAAATGTTACCACAGAAATTGCCCCAAAAAGTATATTATGTAAATGTAGGATATGTTAGTAATTAACAAGGATATTGTAGAAAAATACCTGTCTTACATAGTAGAGGCAGCAATTAGAATAAAGATGGCTCAAAATCTCTAAAGGTAATTCTAGAAATTAATGTAAAATACTGCAGGATGTGAGAGTAAGATTTTTTTAAGAGGCTTTATCTCATTCATGGCCCAAGGTGAGAGATATTTGCAATGTCAAACTAGAGAGCTGGTTAATAAAATGAAGCATTCCTGTAGTTGATTAAATATATTTTAGGAAAGAGATTCCTAAGAACTTATTTTAAAGAGTTAACTACACTGAATTTATAGACGTTCAGAATTGTTTCAACAAATTCTAATATTTGGTTAAGTTTTTTCTTATAATGCTAAATGAGTCATAATTAGTAAAATAAGAATTAAGTTTTATTGAGTTTTATTTCAGCAGTTCAGAGCATGGAATGAAAGTATAAATCCTGTTTAATATCTGATATCTTTACCACAATATTTACATAGAATGGTAATGATATGCTTTTCGGTTTACATTGTTTCAGATTCCTTATATAAAGCTAGTTAAATATGTTTAAATATATTTTCTCTGCTTTTTTTTTTGTCCTTTTGGGGGTTTTTCTTATATTTTAATTTTACTTTCAGAGAAAAAGGAATTTATTACAGCAGGAAGAATGAACATCTGCATATTTGTATCATATTTTTACATGAAGATTTTTTTATTCTGCAAGATTTCTTAATTTACTTTTTTTAAAATCAGAGGATAATTGCTTTATAACATGTGTTGGTTTCTACCATACAACCACGCGAATCAGTCATAACTACACACACACAGACACACACACACACACACACACACACACACACATATATATATATATATTTCTCATCCCTCATTTTGGCCATCACAGAGCACCAGCTGAGCTCCCTGTGCTATACAGCAGCTTCCCACTAGCTATCTATTTTACACGTGTGTGCGCGCTAAGTTGTCAGTCATGCTGGACTCTTTGCGACCCTGTGGACTATAGCCCACCAGGTTCCTCTGTCCGTAGGATTTTCCAGGCAAGAATTCTAGAGTGGATTGTCATGCCCTCCCCCAGGGGATCTTCCCAACCAGGGATCTAACTATGTCTCTTATGTCTCCATCATTGGAAGGCGGGTTCTTTACCACCAGCGCCAACTGGGAAGCCCTCTGTTTTACCTTCTCAATTTGTCCCACCCTCTCCTCCTCCCACTGTGTCTATGAATCTATTCTCCACATCTGCGTCTCTGCTGCTGCTGCTGCTAAGTCACTTCAGTCGTGTCCGACTCTGTGTGACCCCATAGGCGGCAGCCCTCTAGGCTCCCCCGTCCCTGGGATTCTCCAGGCAAGAACAGTGGAGTGGGTTGCCATTTCCTTCTCCAATGCATGAAAATGAAAAGGGAAAGGGAAGTCGCTCAGTCATGTCTGACTCTTCACGATCCCATGGACTGCAGCCCACCAGGCTCCTCCGACCATGGGATTTTCCAGGCAAGAGTACTGGAGTGGGGTGCCATCGCCTTCTCCAACATATATCTAATATTCATCTTTTAAAAAAAAATCCTTAGAGCAGTACTTTTACCTTATAATTCACTCCAGTATTTTTTCCAAAAATATTTGAAAAAAGCTTGCTTTAAGTCTATACTTTTGGGGCTCTCATGAAAACACAAAGAAAACAAATGTTATTTAACAACAAAAAATAATAGATTAGGAACACCTGCTTTCTATAGCTAAAGCCAGTTCACTAAATGATACCCTGGGGGTGTTGAAGAGATACTTCACTACCCAAGAATAAATGTGGTTGGTAATTTCCAGTGTTCATCTGATACACAAAATAGGGGAACAAATGCAGGAGTCATCATGCACCACATCCAGTTCTCTTATGACCTGTATTCAATTCATCATCCAATATTTAAAGTCCTAAATATCTTCAAACTACATCCCAAATCTGAACCACTTTCCTCTTACATTACCACCAACTCCAATGCACTTTTTTCTCAATGAGCATAGTTCCTTCTTCTAAATGTCTTCTTCTTCCACACATGTCCTCCTTGATGCAATTAATTCTTCATACAATGACCAGATTTTAAGATGTGATGAATATGTTATTTCTGCTTGATCAAAATTCTCCAATGGCTTCTTAGTACTGTCATCCTACTGCACCATTAGCTTATTGTTTTCTATCTGTCTCACCTACTTGAATATGAACTCATAAAGAAAGGACTTTGTTTTGTTCAAAAGCCAAATCTCTAGTATGTATGACAGCTGGAATATATTAGCTACTCAAATATTTCTTAATAAGTAAATACAACAACATATTTCACTTATTTGAGAGTCCTTCTCAAAATTAAATTAATTTAATTAAAATAATTTTTAATTCCAGAAAAATTCCTTATAAAAATATACTGTGAAAGGTGGATAATGTCAATCATAGAACTTTAAAGAATATCATTTACATATGAGATATTTTGAATGCTGCCTTCTTTTGTTGGGAAATGAGAACTGGACAGAAAATGTTACCATTAATACCAAAAACATTTTTGTTTTTGTCAGTCTCCTCTATGAATACCTCACTAGCTTTCCTTTATTTACTGAGAAGTGGAGTTGGTAGACTAGTAGGTGTTTATCAGATGATGTCAAGACTGTTTTGTTAAGAATCTGAATTGTAATTAGACTTTAAATAGAATTGAGCTTGAGGATGTGACAACATCTCACAGGAGCTTTCAATTTTCAAAACTCTTTAAGTTTTGTCAGAGGGAGGGAGAGACTTGCTAAAAGATGATTTGTCTACCAATATAGGAAATATCCACCTTAAAGTAGTTATACCATGAATTACGATACACTTAAGTTATAAACAAATCTAGGTGAATAATGACATGTGTATTTCACACTTATTTAAAAAAAAAAAAAAACACAAATAGATATATCTTTTCCTTGCTGGCATTATATTGAGAAGATTCTACTACATATGAATTTAAACAATAAAAGAGATTTAATGCCTCAAATGTATGTAAGTTGACACATGACTTGATACTTAGCTTTTGGAAATGATTTTTTGATATGCATTTTAAAATGTATGTATCTGAATATATATTTGCAAAATATTAACCTATGTAGTATATGAAAAATTTCCAAAAGTTTATGGAATTGATTGTGAAAATTTTAAATAACCTAGATTTATTCAGATATGGTAAAATAACATGAAAATAAAATACAGAAATGCTTTCACCCAGAGACTATGTACTTATTTGCATAATTTTTAAAGGGGCACATTATATTAGCAAGACCTAGGAGACTGAAGATAGAAGTGGTTTGATAAATGCTTGCTGAAGTATAGTTACTTATAAAGTTTTTGGTATTTCCTTGAATCTATTTGGTGGCTACAGATAGATGTGTTTATTTACAAGTAATTTTTTGTCATTTCACCTGTTCAAATAAGGTAACTACTGAATTTATGCTATTATAATGAATAAATGAAAAACTAACTCTAGGTTCAATTCTATTATCAGCAATAACATTTTACTGCTTGTTTTCTAAGCCTTCAAGGGAATGTCCTTTAATTTTTTAATTTGACATTTCTGTCCTTTTATCCAAATATGTCAATATTCTGAAATAATGGTGCTTTTTAAAAGTTAAGCAAATAAGTTATCATGCACTACCTTAAAAGATTAGACCCTGATAATAAATAATAAATTTGCTAATAAATGTAGTAGGTTTATTCATCTATTAGCTAAACTATGTATTCTAAAATAGATATCCTTATTCAGAAAGACAGTGAGAGACTATTTCCTTGGGCTCCAAAATCACTGCAGGTGGTGACTGCAGCCATGAAATTAAAAGATGCTTACTCCTTGGAAGGAAAGCTATATCCAACCTAGTTAGCACATTAAAAAGTATAGACATCACTTTGCTGACAAAGGTCCATATAGTCAAGCTATGTTTTTTCCAGTAGTCATGTGCAGATGTGAGAGCTGGGTCATAAAGAAGGCTGAGTGCTGAAGAACTGAGGCTTTTGAACTGTGGAGTTGGAGAAGACTCTTGAGAGTCCCTTGGACTGAAAGGAGATCAAGTCTGTCAATCCTAAAGGAAATTAGTCCTGAATATTCATTGGAAGGACTGATGCTAAAGCTGAAACTCCAATACTTTGGTCACCTGATGCAAAGAACTGGCTCATTGGAAAAGACCCTGATGCTGGGAAAGATTGAAGGTAGGAAGAGAAAGGGATGACAGAGGATGAGATGGTTGGATGGCATCACCCACTTGGTGGACATTAGTTTGAGCAAGCTCCAGGAGTTGGCAATCGACAGGGAAGCCTGACGTGCTGCAGTCCATAGGGTCGCAAAGAGTCGAATATGACTGAGTGACTATGTCGAATATGTGTGTGTGTGTGTGTGTGTGTGTGTGTATTTCACATGCCACCTAATCTACACATGTTATGCAATTTTTTGGTAGCCAATAAAGTCAGTGATTTATCTTTGTTCAAATCATTTATAGCATATCAATCTGCTGAATAATTACTACACACAACTATTTTCACCTTTAAAATCTTGCTCTGCCCCAGTGGTTACTTCAGTTGAGAAGATTCAGTTCAGTTCAGTTCAGTTCAGTCGCTCAGTCATGTTCCAACTCTTTGCGACCCCATGAATCACAGCACGCCGGGCCTCCCTGTCCATCACCAACTCCTGGAGTTCACTCAGACTCACGTCCATCGAGTCAGTGATGCCAACCAGCCATCTCATCCTCTGTCGTCCCCTTCTCCTCCTGCCCCCAATCCCTCCCAGCATCAGGGTCTTTTCCAATGAGTCAACTCTTCGCATGAGGTGGCCAAAGTACTGGAGTTTCAGCTTTAGCATCATTCCTTCCAAAGAAATCCCAGGGCTGATCTCCTTCAGAATGGACTGGTTGGATCTCCTTGCAGTCCAAGGGACTCTCAAGAGTCTTCTCCAACACCACAGTTCAAAAGCATAAATCCTTAGTTCCTTTTAAATTAATAACAGAAAGTCAGTAAAAATTTAAAATGTATGATTTTCAAGTACAGTCTTAATGAAATAGGAAAAGCTTGATACTGGAAAGACATTCGGATGTTCACTGGAAGTTTATTTATATTTTGAATAGAGAACAACTGAGAGAAATCACAGGGAAGATGAGAAGAGACTATATCTTTCTAAGAGAAAGTGGATAAAAACCTGCAGACAACTTGATGCTCTTAGTAATATATCCCTTGCTCCTGTGGGACATGAATGATGGAAATTGACAAGAAAGTTATTTTTTTGTTTGTTTTTTATTTTGAATGAAATGTCTGTAGATACAAAAATGGTTGGTTCCAGGAAATTTTTAGAATTATTATAAGACCAACATGTCTGCCAAAGCTGTGGCAGGAAGCCTGTCTCCAAGACCCTAAAAATGTGTCACAGAGTTCAGATGTTTCCAAGGTGTATCCATGAAAGAATGGGGAGTATTATAAAAATGAGAATAGAAAGTATACCTTCTGTGCTCAAGAAATACTTGGAAATTGTTATAATTTTTAGTGAAAGAATGATATGATATAATATGGCTAATAAGTGAATACCTTGCAAGTGGTAAAGCAGATGGCAAGAATGGACATTGACATTTTAGGAATCAATGAACTAAAATGGGTGGGAATGGGCGAATTTAATTCAGATGACCATTATATTTACTACTGTGGGCAAGAATCACTTAGAGGAAATGGAGTAGCCCCCATAGTCATCAAAAGAGTCTGAAATGCAGTAAGTGGATGCAATCTCGAAGACGACAAAATGATTTCGATTTGTTTCCAAGGCAAAACATTCAAAATCTCAGTAATCTTGCAACTGAAGACAGAGAAGCTCTATACCTTTCAGCAAAAACAAGACCTGGGGCTGATGGTGGCTCAGATCATGAGCTCCTTATTGCAAAATTCAAACTTAAATTGAAGAAAGAATGGCCACTAGGCCATTCAGATATAACCTAAATCAAATCCCTTATGATTTTACAGTGAAAGTAAGGAATAGATTCAAAGGATTAGATCTGGTAGACAGAGTGTCTGGAAAATTATGAACAGAGGTTTGTAACATTGTACAGAAGGTGGTAACCAACCCATCCCCAAGAAAAAGAAATTCAAGAAGGCAAAGTGGCTATCTTAGGAAGCTTTACAAAAAGATGAGAAAAGAAGAGAAGTGAAAGGATAACCACTGTGGTATGGTAACTCACCTAGAGTTAGACATCCTGGAGTGTGAAATTAAGTGGGCCTTAGGAAGAATTACTATGAATAAAGCTACTGGAGGTGATGGAATTCCAGCTGAGCAATTTAAACTACTAATATGATGCTGTTAAAGTGCTGCACACAACACATCAGCAAATTTGGAAAATACAGCAGTGGCCACAGAACTGTAAAAGGTCAGTGTTCATTCCAATCCCAAAGAAAGGCAATGCCAAAGAATCTTCAAACTACCATACAATTGTGCTCATTTCACGTGCAACTAAGGTTATGCTCAAAATCCTTCAAGCTAGGCTTCAGTAGTATGTGAACTGAGAACTTCCATATATACAAGCTGGGTCTAGAAAAGGCAGAAGAACCAGAGATCATGTTGCCAACATTCATTGGATCATAGAAAAAGCAAGAGAATTCCAGAAAAATTCTGCTTCATTGACTAAACTAAAGCCTTTGACTGTGTGGCTCACAACAACATGTGAAAAATTCTTAGAGGTGGGAATACCAGACCACCTTACATGTCTCCTGAAAAACCTGTATGCAGATCAAGAAGCAACAGTTAGAACTGGACATGGAACAATGGACTGATTCCAAAGTGGGAAAGGAGTACATCAAGGCTGTATAGTCACCCTGCATATTAACTTCTATTCAGAGTGAAGTGAATGTAGCTCAGTCATGTCTGACCCTTTGCAACCCCATGGACTGTCCATGGAATTCTCCAGGCCAGAATACTGGGGGGGTAGCCTTTACCTTCTCCAGGGAATCTTCCCAATCCAGGGATCAAACCCAGGTCTCCTGATTTGCAGGCAGATTCTTTATCAGCTGAGCTGCAAGGGAAGCACAAGAACACTGGAGTGGGTAGCCTATCACTTCTGCAGGGGATCTTCCCGACCGAGGAATTCAACCAGGGTCTCCCGCATTGCAGGCAGATTCTTTACCAACTGAGCGATCAGGAAAGCCCTTTTATTCAGAGTACACCATGCCAAATGCCAGGCTGGGTGAATCACAAGCTGGAATCAAGATTGCCAGGAGAAGTATCAGGAGAAATATCAGCAATGTCAGATATGCAAAATATACCACTCTAATGGCAGAACGTGAAGAAGAACTAAAGAGCCTCTTGGTGAGGTTGAGAGAGGGAAGTGAAAAAGTTGGCTTGAAACTCAGCATTCAGAAAAACTAAGATCATGACATCAGTCCCATCACTTCCTGGCAAATAGATGGGGGAAAAGTGGAGGCAGTGACAGATTTTATTTTCTTGGGCTCCAAAATCACAATGGGTGGTGACTGATGCCGTGAATTTAAAAGGTGCTTGCTCCTTGGAAGGAAAGCTATAACAAACCTAGACAGTATATTAAAAAGCATAGACATTACTTTACCAACAAAAGTCCTTATAGTCAAAGCTATGGTTTTTCCAGTAGTCATGTACATATGTGAGAGCTGGACCATAAAGAAGGCTGAGCATTGAAAAATTGATGCTTTTGAACTGTGGTGCTGGAGAAGCCTCTTGAGAGTCCTTTGGACAGCAAGGAGATCAAACCAATCAATCCTAAAGGATATCAACATTGAATATTCATTGTAATGACTGATGCTGAAGCTCCAACATTCTGGCCACCTAATGTCAAGAGCCAACTCATTGGAAAACACCCTGATGCTGGAAAAGATTGAAGGCAGGAGGAGAAAGAGGTGACAGAGGATGAAATGTTTAGATGGTGACACCAACTCAATGCACATGAGTTTGAGAAACTTTGAGAGATACTGAAGGACAGAGGAGCCTGGTGTACTGCAGTCCATGGGTTGCAAAGAGTTGAACACAACTTAATGACTGAACAACAACAACAAAAATGAATACCTTGGTGTTGAAGATTTCCAAATGCATGTGAGAAGAGAATTTTTCTAGAAATGAAATTAGGTAAGTCAGTTACAATACCAGACAACAATTACTGAATATCTGTATTGTGCCAAGAACTGTTATAAGAGCCCTCAAACTTGCACTGAATGATGAGAGATTAAAGAATTCAAAATGGAGACTGTGAACAAAGATAGAGCATGATTCCTAAGGAAGAATGCCAATATCTGACCCTGATTAAGACAGCTGCTTTAGAGGCTTGCATTTTTAAGACCTAAAATATAAAATGAGAATTTTTATCTTGAAATAAAACATAATTTTGGTAATGAAAACAATTAATAGTTGATTTTAATCATTTTTCATCAAGATGCTCCAAGAAGTAACATCATATTTATCAAAAGGGTAATTGTTATTTCTAAGTATATTTCCACAGTTTCATAATACTAAGAAATTGATTTTGTTCTTAAGCTCTTGTGGGATAAAAAATCCTGGAATAATGGAAAAGAACTCTTTTTCTACAGAATACATACAGATAGTTAATGCAATTATATAACTGAGTACATGTGCAGAACACATTTCTTATAAAATCACAGCTATTATATTTTGCACCTTGCATTGGATACTAAATAGGGAACTGTGTTTGATCAAGGCTATCATGACCCCAGGAAACACGTCTACTTCCAAAGTATTAACCACCTTTTAAATGTTTTTCCCTAAGACTATAGCTTAAAATTAGGCAGGTAGGAGTGTGCATTGCTGGCAAATAGTTTGGGGGGAAAACTAAGATAAGTCAGGTACAAAATGTTTCCTACTATAGTCTTTAGCATGTTAATGTGAATTGAGAACTTCCTAAGAGATATAGCTTCCCAGTGGTGTTTGTGGTATAGAAACCCACTTGCCAATGCAGGTAGATGTAGGTTCAATCCCTGGGTTGGAAAGATTTCCCTTGAGGAGTGCACAGAAACCCTCTCCAGCATTCTTTCTGGAGAATCCCATGGATAGAGGAGCTTGGAGAGCTACAGTCCATGGGGTCTCAAACAGTTGGGACCCCATGACTGAAGCAACTCAGCATTCAAGAGATATAATAGAGTTTTTACCAAACATTTTGAACATGAATTTACCTTTCATGGAATTATTAAATTTTACAGACTTAGTGACACACCAATCACCATTTGGAAATGTGTAATCAGGAACTCTTGTTTCACTGGTTGTTGGCTGTTCTGCAATAAAATCATCCATGATAACCCACTATTGAAGGCAGCCCAAGCTTTAACACTTCAAGGACCCCAAGCTAGCTCTGAAGATAATGATTCTGTCTCTGCCTCAGTGCAGACATAGCAGAACAAAGCATTTCTATCAAGTAGGCTCTCCAACACAGAAGTCAGGATTATTTATTCAGGGTGATTCAGATTACATACTAAAAGTTTCAACCTAACACAGAGAGAATTGGGGTCCAGTTTTAAATCTCTGGAAATATTTTGAGTTCTAAATGACTTTGCTCCCATCCTCACCTAAAAAAAGGTTTGACATTGTTTTTTTTGTCCATGTTTATGTTTCTCTCAGCTCTCTGATTCCTTAGATTCCTGAAGCTATCTTTCTGTCATTGGGCTTACAATGACCAGTTTCATTCTACATCCCCAAAGAAGTCCTAATATAAAATAGTTCTATCTCACTATTCTTTTATCATTTACTTAAACACTTCAGCCTAATGCAAATAAGACAATTATTCTTGCCATTACTCTATAAAATCCTTTGAAATAATCATACTATATGAGCCATGTATTCTGTTATACATGTATCTTTTTACAACTCAAAAAATTCTTATAGGCCATCATGGAGACTTAGGCCCAAAGCACATGGAATATATCAAATAATATAATTGACGGGGAGACTTAAAAGCACTAGTAAAGGACAAACCCAGAAATTCAAGAGGTAATATCTTAAGGGTCTTACGAGTACATGTTTATTTGAATTTATTTATTTGATTCAAAATCCCAATCAGTTAAGTAGAACATGAAAAATATGGAAACAGAAGTACAGAGAGAAGGGAATACTCAGTCTATGATGACCTTTGTGGACTGAACCTGAGCATAGTATTGAAGAGAAACTGGAGTGATATTTTACCACCTTTATGAAATTTTTCTGATTCCAGAGAGACAACCAGAGGGCTAATAAAAAAGCAGAAGCAGAAATTTATCTCATATACTTCCAGATTGGACTGAAGTCGGTGCCTTAGAATCCTGTGGAGACAGATATACCAGATACCGATGACATTCCCCCAGTGATCAAAGTATAGGGCACAAGACAAATTCAACCACAGTCGCTGGAAATGGAGAGCAAGACACATGGAGTGCTTTGCTGATACAATCAAATAAAATCTACAATACTCTAAATGCACTTCAAGTTTAATGATTTATAGCACCTTCATTGTGTTCTTTGATAATCAAGCAAAAAATGCAAACTCTTCACATACATGACATGAATTAATATTATTTTACAAGGTAAAACCAGTTTTCAAATTTGTCCTCTCCTTTGCCTGTATCTTTTAATCAGTATCAATGTTTAAACTTCTGGTATCCAAAAATCACTCCTGGTATGTTGAGACCACTCCCCTACTAATACATACACATCTTGTGCATATTGGTACCTATATGCTATGTGTATTGGAAAGCAATGATGATGTAGGACTTTAAACTCTGTTTTTCATACTAGGGATGATTGGGGAAGAAATATGTAGTGTAGCCATGGAAGTATTGATTTTTCCCTCAAAACTTTTCTCAACTTTTCCTTCACCTCATTGAATGTCAGAAAGCTGAATTATAAATTAAATCACTCCACTTTACTTCCCACATAAGCTCAACAATAGTTATACAATTTACTTCTTTCCATGCCCAGTACCACCAGTAGAAGTCATGCCTGTATTCTCTCTTACTGGAACTACTGCAAAAGCCTCCTGAATGATTTCCCTATTTTCTTTACAGTTTTCCTATGATTCCTTCACAGCCAGGAGCCAGGGGAACCAATTTAAACTATAAATAATATGCTAGGTGAAGTGAAGTAGAGTGTGTATTAATAAATAACAATAATTAATTCATAAATGATAATTAATAAATGATGAAAATGTAGGTCCTCTATTGTAGTTTCAATAATAGCATATACTATTTTAGCATATTATAATACTATAACAATAGCATATACTATATAACATTCAAAAAACTAAGATTATGACATCTGGTCCCATCAATTCATGGCAAGTAGATGGGGAAACAATGGAAACAGTGGGAGATTTTATTTTCTTGGGCTCCAAAATCACTGCAGACAGTGACTGCAAGCCGTAACATTAAAAGGCACTTGCTCCTTGGAAGAAAAACTATGTCCAACCTAGATAGCACATTAAAAAGTATAGACATCACTTTGCTGACAAAGGTCCATATAGTCAAGCTATGTTTTTTCCAGTAGTCATGTGCAGATGTGAAAGCTGGGTCATAAAGAAGGCTGAGTGCTGAAGAACTGAGGCTTTTGAACTGTGGAGTTGGAGAAGACTCTTGAGAGTCCCTTGGACTGAAAGGAGATCAAGTCTGTCAATCCTAAAGGAAATTAGTCCTGAATATTCATTGGAAGGACTGATGCTAAAGCTGAAACTCCAATACATTGGCCACCTGATGCAAAGAACTAACTCATTGGAAAAGACTCTGATGCTCGGAAAGATTGAAAGCAAGAGAAGAAAGTGACAACAGAGGATGAGATGGTTGGATGGCATCACCCGCTCAGTGGACATTACTTTGAGAAAACTCTAGGAGATAGTGAAGGACAGGGAAGCCTGGCATGCTGCAGTTCCTGGGGTTGAAAAGAGTGGGACATGACTTAGCTACTGAACAACAATAATAATTGTTTTAACATTAAAAATAAAAAATTCAATTAAATAATTACTTAATTGATTTACCATGCATTTGTGTGTCTAAAAAGGGTGATAACAATATACAAAGTAGTTTTGTCTGTCAGACACTTTCTGTCTCCATAACCGAAGGTAGTTTATTTAGGCTCTTTGCAACTTACTTTGCCCACTTGTGAAATGAGGTTAATAAAGGGATCATGGAGAGACTTGAAGAGAGTGCTTGGAGTGCTTCTCATAGTACCTAACAGTACCTTACACATAGTAAGTGCTCAATGACACTAGATATTGCTGTCACCATTCTCCACTGTGTCCTCAGTATCTACAAGAATGCCTAAAACAAGAAGCAGGGGTCCAATATCAATACTGTTTGAATGGATACATGAGTGAAAAAAAGCACAAGGAAGTAGAGAGCCAGAGTTCCAGATTCCTGGCTTCCTGGAGACTTAAGTAAAAGAAGATGGACAGCAGTGGAACACTTAGATGGTGGGCAGAAAGCAACAGGATAATTGCTCTGAAACACTATGGTGTTTTTCTACCTGGCCAGTTGTTCTTCAAATTGATTCTGATTTCTGCAGAAAGACCCCCAAACCCCAAACCTTTTTCCCCCGTAAGAAACCACCACATCTCTTCACTATTATCAGAAGACTGCATTTATTCTTCCTTAATTAACTCACCCATTCCACAATCAGAGCTAATCTGCCCCACATAAAATTGTTTAGAAGACTCAGCACATTGGTATAATGTTTTGTCGCAACATAAATTATATCAGATAGTTTCCTCTTTGAGTAGCAATAAGGGTTTATCAGGAAAAGAAAGAGAATAGATTTCTGAAGGAATAGAGATTTCTCTTAAGGGGAAAAGAGACGAGCAAGAACCGAGGCACAAACCATCAATGACGAACTTCAAAAGCTTCATATTTTAACCCCGGGTCAGACCTATCAGTCTTCATTTGTACATTGACAAATAGTCTCTGCACAAAAGTTCATGAAATTCTGAGTCTGTTTCAACCTGGGTGGCCACACAGACTTACTCTAGTGAGACCTGAAGGTAAGTCAGACCAAATGTTTAGGCAAACACGCTCAATTTTGGCACCCTTGCTTTGTTACCTGGTTGTACCATTTAAACTTTCCATGAAGCATTTTTTTCCCACTTGGAAAATAGTATAGATGTAACTTCTCTGATTCCCACATCAAGATCTCATAAGGATAAATGCGCTTGGTGGTTCAGTTGTGTCCGACTTTGTGACCCCATGGTCTGTAGCCCACCAGGCTCCTCTGTCCATGGAATACAAGCAAGAATACTGGAGTGGGTTGCCATTTCCTACTCCAGGGGATCTTCCTGACCTAGGAACTGAACCCATGTCTCTTACATCTCCTGCAAGCTGATTCTTTACCACTGCGACATCTGGGAAGCCATGTAAATAGGACCCCATCTTGAATATTGAATGTAATAAAAGACTGTCCAAGGAAGACAAAAACTATCACTCTTTGGTATTTGATTTGAAATTCTGGAAGTGTAAGCCTATACCAAAGTATGTATATAGTCATGACTTATTAATTACATACATGTAGGGCAAGGGTTCAGTTCAGATCAGCCACTCAGTCGTGTCTGACTCTTTGTGACCCCATGAATGGCAGCATGCCAGGCCTCCCTGCCCATCACCAACTCCTGGAGTTTATCCAAACTCATGTCCATTGAGTTAGTGATGCCATCCATCCATCACATCCTCTGCAGTCCAAGGGACTCTCAAGAGTCTTCTCCAACACCACAGTTCAAAAGCATCAATTCTTCGGCACTCAGCTTTCTTTATAGTCCAACTCTCACATCCATACATGACTACTGGAAAAGCCATAGCTTTGACTAGATGGACCTCTGATGGCAAAGTAACGTCTCCGCTTTTTAATATGCTATCTAGGTTGGTCATAACTTTCCTTCCAAGGAGTAAGCGTCTTTTAATTTCATGGCTGCAGTCACCATCTGCAGTGATTTTGGAGCCCAGAAAAATAAAGTCTGACACTGTTTCCACGGTTTCCCCATCTATTTGCCATGAAGTGATGGGACCAGATGCCATGACCTTAGTTTTCTGAATGTTCAGCTTTAAGACAACTTTTCCCTCTCCTCTTTCACTTTCATCAAGAAGCTTTTTAGTTCCTCTTCACTTTCTGCCATAAGGGTGGTGTCATCAGCATATCTGAGGTTATTGATATTCCAGCTTGTGCTTCATCCAGCCCAAAGTTTCTCATGATGTACTCTGCATATAAGTTAAATAAGCAGGGTGACAATCTACAGCCTTGATGTACTCCTTTTCCTATTTGGAACCAATCTGTTGTTCCATGTCCAGTTTTAACTGTTGCTTCCTGACCTGCATACATGTTTCTCAAGAGGCAGGTCAAGTGATCAGTTTTCCCATCTCTTTCAGAATTTTCCACAGTTTATTGTGATCCACACAGTCAAAGGCTTTGGCATAGTTGATAAAGCAGAAATAGATATTTTTCTGGAACTCTCTTGCTTTTTCAATGACCCGATAGAGTTAGCCTGATGGTAAACAATCTGAATGTTAGAATTGCTTAAAATGTATGCAGTATACCTTGAAATTAATACAAACAGTGCACTAACAATATTTTCTGAAGTTCCTTGATGGCTATAATCTCTAGTTTGAAGCTATAAGAATCACCATTATAAACACAGATTCCTAGGCTCCATCCTATTCTCCAATTCAGAATACCCAGAAAATGGGCCTAGGAGGAGCATCCTGGTGATTCATTTCATTTCTTATGGGTAAGCTGGAAACAATTGCTTGACCTTCTTTAAGAACCAACAGGGGTGTATAATGAAATACATGTCCTTGAGTCCCATCATAGACAGATTAAATCAATAATTCTTCAAGTGGGTGCACAGAATTGACAATTTTAGCAGTCTCCTCTAGAAAATATTATGTGTGATGAAGTTTGAAAAACATTGCTCTCTTCATTATTTTGCAATAAGACAAAGTTGTACTTGCTTTATTAAACACAGAGGAACTCATTAGAAGAATATTAAATGAATGCAAATTATGTTTATTAAAATAATGAATTTTTGCTTTTACTTAAATAAGTTATATATTTATTCTCTTTAGTATCCAAATGACTTAGTGAGTCCTTCATGAATAATGCAAGGAAAACCTTCAAAGCAGTTAATATGTATTTTTATGACTTATAAAATATTAAAATAACTAAAGTTTGTTATCTAAACATTTAATATATTTTATTTTACATATATTCTTAAAAGTTAGTCAAATTTGTCCACAAAATGTTCTGATAAAATTAATATATTTAAAGCTGCATATTATTTCCTATATTTTATTATTTGATTTTTATTTCAAATTGAGACATATTATTTCTAGTCCATTAACAAGTTTTCCTAAATTAAGGTTTGTTTTTTTTTTTGCTTTACTGTATTTTATTTATTCATTATTTTATATTTATATTTTTCCTGTCTGATATTTCCTGATATTTTACATTTTTCCTGTATTTTAATCCTTTATTTTTTCTATACTTCTTCTTTAATTTTCATGATTTAACACTTTTTTCTTTTATATTTATTTCTGACTTTTATTTTTTTAAGTTATATCCATTTTATACATATTAATTTATTTGTTCTATTTTTTTTTAATCATTGAAAGACATGGAACCATTCTTCCCTTGAATTTTTAAACTCAAAGAACATTTAGTTACAATGAAGTAGGAAATTCTGAATCTTTTAGAATTTTCTTCTTTTTATCCATTTGTTTTGTTTTTGCTTATAGAAATTGTTATTTTACTCCAAATTAATCAAGATTACATATTGGGAGGTGTGACTAGACAACTCAAATTATTTTAGAAATGGAAAGGTCTGTCAAATTCTTCATATGGCTAATTAGCTCCAGTGGAAGAAAATCCATCTGCCCTGCCCTGTGAGAGCCTGTCTTACTACACAATTTACAATTTAAGATTATAAGACATCCATGTGATAAATGTGTGGGTGAAATACAGAATCCTATCTATGTCATGTAATGGTATGGCCCATGAGCCATTTTTATCATTTTACCATCAGAAAAAAATGTTAGTAATAAAAGTAAATGAAACTAACTCAGTAGGTTGCTGTATATTAATGTAGCTTTTATGTTTTAAATGTCTTCCACATATATGCAAATGTATTTAGCAACATGGCATATGTAAAATGAGCAGTAAATGAAAATGATGCAAGTCTTAAGAAAAACAATTTACGATCTTTCTTTGGGAGATGAGAAAAGGAAAAGCCTTAAGGCATCAAGGAAGGCTTCATACAAATAGATGACGTTTGGCCCAAGCTTTAAAAATGGGTAAGGCTGAAAA
Source organism: Bos grunniens (assembly GCF_055505025.1). Taxonomy (NCBI): domain Eukaryota; kingdom Metazoa; phylum Chordata; class Mammalia; order Artiodactyla; family Bovidae; genus Bos; species Bos grunniens. The sequence continues at coordinate 107,840,503 of NC_141170.1, read as the reverse complement.
ATGGGATGAGGAACAGCTGGACGCTTTTCAGGACAAAAAAAAAAAAAAACACAAACAGAAAAGACATGGAAAAATGTAGAAGGTGGACAGAGGACAGGGTGATTTACAGGTAGCTTAAACATGGAGACACCACTGATACCTACCTTGTGGTAAGAGATTGCCATATTACGTAGTCATCAACAGCATTTTTCAAGATTTTATTATGTACCAGGCACTTAGCTAAGCACTTTGTATGCCTTATACAATGTAATCTTCACAATAATTGTGTGAAACAAGTATTAAGCACGATCTCATTTCACAGATAAGGGAAAAGATAAGAAGAGAAATGACCAACAAAGCTGAGTCCCTAATTGAATGGCTTCCCTGACCACAAGGGTGAAGTGCATTGCTTTTTTTGGGATGTTAGCATGACAGCACAGGGTAAAATAGAATAGAGGAAGGTGGGAAAACCGTTAGTAGTCTGTAGTGTTTTAAAGTCCAAGAAAATAATATGTAGGTCTGCCTAAAGTTGGTGGCACACTGACTGGGAAAAAAATAGATCATTTGAACTTTTTTAGATGGCCCCTAGGAAAGCATCAAGTGGGCTCACATCCTCAGTCTAAATTAAATGTCTTACTGCATCTGTCACAACATGCTCTAGATTTCTTTCGGAGCTCTTATGATTTGTAATTTTGCATTTGAGGGATCCTCTATTTAATATCAGAGAAGGCGGTGGCACCCTACTCCAGTACTCTTGCCTGGAGAATCCCATGGACGGAGGAGCCTGGTGGGCTGCAGTCCATGGGGTCGCTTAGAGTCGGACATGACTGAGTGACTTCACTTTCACTTTTCACTTTCATGCATTGGAGAAGGAAATGGCAACCCACTCCAGTGTTCTTGCCTGGAGAATCCCAGGGACCGGAGAGGCTGGTGGGCTGTCGTCTATGGGGTCACACAGAGTCGGACACGACTGAAGCAACTTAGCAGCTATTTAATATCTCTCTCCCTCTCAGTAAAGCCCAAGGTGACAGAGGCTATGCCAAACCCCACATTGTATCCATCTAGAATAAATATTTACTGAATTTAAGAATGGATAGTGGATTAGTAAATATGGAATAAAGAATGATTTCAAGAACAGAGATGGAGTGGATGGGGATGGACTTGTGAGAACAGGGGAAGGAAGAACTTAATAAACTTAAATTTTGAAAAAAAAAACAGAACAAAACTATTTCAAAGTATAGAAGCTCAGGGATTGTGCATTGAGTCAAACAATAAACACAGAAAAAAAAAAAAAACTTCCTAATAAAAAAAGATGCATAATTTTTTTTAAAAAGTTTAAAGCTATATTCCAGAGTATATAACAATAAGCTCAACTATTTATTTTTTAATTCTATCTTTTTATTTTCATATATAAATTGCTTTTGGGGGTAACTTTTAAAACCAGTTACATATGTCTATTTTTTTTTCCTTTTTCTATTTAGCTGATGATATTTAATTAAGATTAGCCAGGATTACACTTAGTATAACTGTAACCTTGGATAACCAGGAACCATACAGCTTATCAACCTTGTAATTCTCTTTTTTTCTTTACAAATTTTCAGGAAAGCTCCCTTAACTCTGGGGGGAATAAAAAGTAAAGTTCATTCATGCTCAAAAGAAATTGTCTAAACCTCTGCTCTTTTGTACCTTAAAAAATGGATAGGAGTAACCAAAAAACAATCTTAGTTATATCTCTAGTTGGAAGGAGTTTCTCACTTACATCAGAAGAAAATAAACTCCCTTTTAAAGATTCATTAAAAATTGAGAAAGCATTCTGAATCAATAATCAAATTACAATGTCCAAGGATATGAGATTCTGAATTATACTACATATGTCGACACAGAAATAATAGCAGTAGAATGATTGGCAGAAAATTTAGAGGACTAAGTCTGACTCAAAGATTACTGTCCAGATGTTCTTATCCTGTCTACAAGCAGGAAATTGACCTCTAATAACTCCAGAATGAGAAGTTAGGAAATATTTTTCCATGTTTAGAGAGTAGTTCTTTATGGAATTACTGATTTCCTACCTCCACTTTCCTTGTTCATATCTCCAGGTCTGTAATTAACATCCTATAAAATATAAATTTCCCTTTAATTTGTAAAATAAAAATCCAAGCTTTCAACTCAATAAGTATGCCTTAAAAATGACAGGAGAGGTTGCACAGTTAAATAAAATACTCAGTTGGAACTCAAACTAAAGTTATCTTCCTATCCCTTACCAACAAATACAGAACATGTCTATATGCAACTACTCTGAAAAAATGTCCCCAAGGAAAAGAACTATAATAATCTAAAATTCAAGAAATGTCTCACATAGAAATGAAAAATGATTTCAGTGCTGTGTGGTTAGAGAATTGCCTCTCAGCAATTTATAATGTGCTTAAGACTTAACTGCTTCATAATTTGGTAAACCTCAATAAAAATAATAACAAAAGTGATTATAATACCTGGAATATGAATAGCACATAACAGTAGCTATCAAAACCCCAAAAAGCAACAAAGACCACATTATTTTGTTTCGTTCATGCATACGCACTTGAAAAAGAGGCATCCCAAAAGCTTCATATTTATTTTTCTAAAATCATGTTAATTTCTTATTTATTTCAGGCATTACTAGAGACTCAAAATTTACTGCGCACTCAGGTTGCAAATTTTACCTTCAACCTTGGATTTTCAGGGAAGTTTTACCACACAGGTAAGAAGGAGCTTTGTGTTCTCAGGCAGCTACATATAAATAGGAGAGAGGATTTTTAATGTTTTAAAAGTAGGAGAAATAGAATATTCAGACTGATTATGGGAAAAACTTGGGTGCATTATGAGTAGCGAAATCCAAAATCAATGAGACTTGCTTACTTTGGCAAATACTGTTGGAGTCAGGGCAAAACAGGAAGAGAAATGACTTAGTCAACTCCGTAAAAGAAACTATAACCATTATTCTATGTCTATGCATCCTGTGAAGCGTGGAGACGATGGTGGTGAAGATGATGACAATGAGATGATAATGATAATAATAACAATGGACAGTGTTTTAAAATTGTAGGACAACCTTAGGGGCACATATTTTTAGTATATTTTTTTTCTTTGGAAAACATATAGTGGTAAGAGAAGAATTTTAGCTTCAAAGAAATTTAATAGATGTTACGCATCATCTTGCTTAATTTATTGTCCCTTCAGGATTTTCCTTAAAAATATTACAATGATTTGGCCAACATGCATTAAAACCATCACACTCAAACTTGTATTTCTTACCACATCTATCCAATCACAGTTTCATTTCTTGTCAGTCTCAGCCTTCAAACAAATCCTCAAAATGTGATTGGTGCGCATGGACTACTCCATGTTCTGCTATTTTTCACCTCTTTACCCATCTTTACCTCCAGAATTTGACTCTTATTTTCTGAATGCAGCATGATAATGGCAGGTACTAGTATGGAGAAAACTATGTGGGTGAAAGTAATTGTCTTAATGGCACAAAATGGTGTCTTAGGGTTTGTATTAGGGCAATGCCTACTATCTGCTACTATTTCTGCATCTTTGGTGAAAGCTAAATGCTTTGTTTAGGGCTTTCCATTGTTGTTACTTCATAGTATTGTAGTAAAAACATTTCACAGTATTCTCTATGCATGCAATTTATTGACTCATTAAAAATATCCCATGCAAAGGTAGTCTTTAATTATCATAAGTTCAGTTCATTTACCCAAAGAGGTTTTTTAATGTTTACCCAAAGAGGCTCAGGAGGTTTATTAGAATATTGAAGCAGCAGTGTCATATTGGCTTTTCTTTAATGCTTTTTTCCCTCCTGCTTTGAAACATGTAAATCTGTTTAAAGTAATAGAAGGAAAATTGGTATTTAGACCAGTTGACAAATGAAATCACTGCATATTTTAAAAGGATATCTTGCAGTAAAAGATTTGGGTCATCACATCTGCACAGCCACAGCAATTCTAGCTTACAATTTTGAAAATAGACATGGTTTTATAAACCTTTTTCAAAACCCCCTCAAGAAATGAGTTCAGACCCAAAAATCACTGATTATGAAGTTATAAAGCAGGTAACTCTAAAGACTATGTCTACTCACACTGGGGAAAAAATATGGGATTGTTTGGAGTTCACACACTAACAATACTATTTTGTCTTAAATAGCTGTATAAGAAAAGTAAAAAGATTCTTCTGGCTGAAATATATCTGGATCACTGCCTCAGCTTTTATTTACTTTTCATATTCAAATCTACTAAACCTGTCAGACGTTTGCAGAGTTAATGTTGATAGCAGGTTATAACACTTCCCATTTCTTTTTTATAATCCTGAGCATGTACACACTACACATCCCACTAGGAAATGAACACACTAGTTAATATCACAGGGACCGTTGTTGGAGGAGGAAACCAAACAATAAAAAAAAAAGATATTTTAATTATATCTCTTAATTGGGCCTTATTGACACTTTATGTTGGTACTGACCTAATAAAAACAATGGAAGACACACTGTTCTGTTTTGCTCTGGGATAACGTGCTTTACAGATTCTGTAATATATATAAGTTCTGGAAGCTTAATTACCGTCACATAAATATGAAGCTTTATTTGATTGGCTACATTATGTGTAGAATCATTGAAATGCATCCATGACATTTTCCAAGGGTACAGTCATGCTATATTAAGTACTTATTTATTCACTTGAGGATATCAAGGTTTCTTCCAGATTGGAGTTAAATATTGATAGTATTCACTTTCGCTAGGGCATGCCTCTTCCCTATCTAGTCGCTTCCTATATGAAGTTTTAACTATCAGGAGCTTAACAAATCAGAAAAGTTCTTTCCTTATCTATACACTTGATTGTGACAGGTAACCATGAGAAGATGGCCTTGCACAATCACCGTCTCAGATTCTCACAGAATGATCTGATTTTCCAATGCATGAAGATGCTGATTGATGAGTTTCATTGTTTTGAAGACACTTAATCACATATGCCTAGTGTAATAAAGATAGATTCTGTATTCCTAGACTGCTTCACTTATTTGTATTTTCCATGTATTCTTCCCTGTTCAGCTTCTCTGTCCTTCACATGCTGAAAACAATCTCACCCAAAAAGCACATTCCTAAAAGTCATTCATTCATGGGTGCCAAATTGAAAGAGGAAGGACGTTCTGCTGATTGAAAGTAAACAATAATAATAATAATAATAAAAGCATGGAGTTCAGAGTATAATCTTTTAGTCTGGAAATATTTTAAAGCATGATTGGAATTACACAATGAAAGCTCAATTGAAAAATGGAGACATTACAGTATCAAGATGACTTGCAGGGATGGAGAGCTACAAATATTTTGTGGGGCAGGATTTCTGGTGACAATCATTACCAGTTTTTGTAATTGACAATAAATTGAATATGACACAAACAATTACCTCATGTATAATATTTTCAAACTGGAAAAATACATGTCTTTTCCATGAGAGTTCACTTTTATATAAACAAAACAGAATCTTATAAAAAACTAACTTTTAAATATAGAAGTGAAAAAGTGTTACATTCATTCTCTTTTGCTTGCTTTTGTTTTACTTTATAATGTGCTGTTTCAAAGACTAGACATTGGAAACAACCTGCTTTTGTTTAAATCTAGGTTCTGACATTACACTAGCTATGTGAACATAAACAGATTACTTTTCTGTGCCTCAATGCCTGCATCTCCAAAATGGGAATAATAATATCTCTCATATAGAACAGTACATAGCATGTCATGATATGCAAATATTTTTATTACTAAATATTTTTGTATAAGAATCAAATATTATTTAAAAATAGTGAACTATTCACATGTCTCTGTTTTCCAAATTTGGAACTATAGATAGCTTTTAATCAATTTTAATCATCAAACAATTCTTTTTATTTAGTATATTTAATTTATTCTATACTCACCTATGTGGAAGTGTGCCAGATTCAATACATGAAGAAAGTTAGAAACCTCTTCTTACAGTTTCAGAATTACAATATTTCACATATAATAGCAAATATAAGACAAACATTTATACAAAACTGATAAGACTCTGGAATTTTATGTATCTGATTTTAATATCACAACTGTGCCTTATGGAAACTAATCTACAGCCCAGAACTTGCTAAACTTATTCTTATTTGGCAGACTAAAAAACTTTTAGAGGCATACTCTTATCATATAACACAGATACTCCAAAAGCAGAAACAAAGAAATGAGTGCATAAATAGTTTACTTCTGAATTAAACACTTTTATCTTCATTAACAATGATGTAGATTTGAATCTAATCAGGTTAGAGGTAAAAGGGTCCATTTGAACACAGACACCTGAACAGACTAGCTTCTGCTGCTAAGTCGCTTCAGTCGTGTCCGACTCTGTGCGACCCCACAGACTGCAGCCCTGCAGGCTCCCCCGTCCCTGGGATTCTCCAGGCAAGAACACTGGAGTGGGTTGCCATTTCCTTCTCCAATGCATGAGAGTGAAAAGTGAAAGTGAAGTCGTTCAGTCGTGTCTGACTCTGAGCGAGCTCATGGACTGCAGCCTACCAGGCTCCTCTGTCCATGGGATTTTCCAGGCAAGAGTACTGGAGTCGGGTGCCATTGCCTTCTCTGGTGCTAAATAGTCATGTATGAACTACAAATTATATTCTCACATGTAATTTAATCATATGTTAGGTATCAAAAAATAAGTATTTACAAATGAGTCGAAAATTTTAATATTTTCATTTAGCTGGATTCAAAAACATTTGAAATTCTTCTTTGATCCCTCAGCATGACTTGATGTCATATTTTTCATTAAGCAATTCTAATGTCATCAGCTTGCCTTATGTGGCTTTGAATTATATGACTTGTATAAAATAAGAGAAAGGCTGATGGGAAATTAATCCACGGAATGAAAAACAAAGAGGTCTTAAACATCACTCCTAATATTGTGGGGAGTGCTTACAAATTACCACACTTCCTGGTATAAAAATTACCAAGATTTTGTGATCAGTCATGCATCTGTTTATATCAGTAGTCAGAAAAATTATCTTTAAATTTGAGTAATTTAAAAACACTTCATACTTAAAATCCATCTGAGGAAGTGACAAACTTCTTTACATTTGGATTTCAATATTTGAAATTCTTAATATATTAGCAAAACCAATGAATTGTAAGTCTATAATGCTAATAATTTTGGCTCAAGTTAACAAAATTAAGAATTTTTTTCTGCTTATCTTATTTATAGAACTTTATCACTTTCAAAACTTCTCTTTATATATAGTAGCAACTATTATAGTAGTAATACTGCCAATTAAACGTGTTGGTCCTTACACCTTTTGAGAATTATGGATTATAAGATATATACCAAGAATAACACATACATATAAATACACACAAAAGTTGACAGGCACTTAAGCTGATACATGAAGGTTCAAAAATTCAGTGACTATATACTAATATAGACTGAGGTAAAGTTTTCTCTTATTAATGCAAGTTAAAAGGATCCAATTTCAGACTTCAAGAATTTGATAATCTTGGTAAGGCAATATTTTTAAGAATGTGTGAGAATATGCAACTTTAGAACACCACAGGCATAAACCAGTAGGTACTATTTTTAAGAAGAAAGTGATCTTAATATTTATGAATCAATAATTCACAATGTTAAGTGCTTTAATAAATTGATCTCATTGATTCTTCATAAGAGCCCATGAGATAGATTTTTATACTTCCATTTTAAACCAGGAAACTAAGACTCAAACAAATTAACTTATACAAGATCACATAGCCAAGGATACACTTTAACAAATATATGCTTTAACCCTCTCATGGCACTCCTTCATGATTCATGCTGTCTTTACTACAGGACACTTGAAAAGGAATATTCAGAGAAGACTCTTTTAAAAATTCCTTTAATATTTTTTAAAGTGAACAATATAAAATCATCATAAAACATACTCCAATTTGAAGAAAAAAATTATCCAAATAAATCCACCTCACACTATAAGCCAGGATTTGTTACTTAGCTTGTTTAGTTAAGTATCCAGAGACCATATAGGAATCAATTATGTTACTGATTGAGAATATTCTAAAATTGAACTGTTATAAAATTGTACAAAAGTTATGATTTCATACCATGAAAATGTCCTTGGATTGCTGTAACACAGTGAATTTCCTTGGAACTAACTTGCTGATGTTGTTTTCCTTCCCTTATTTCCCTTCTTGTATGACAAATGGTTTTTTCCTATGCATTAGGCATTGTTAACAAATTTTCCTAATAGAGGATGAAAAATTAATACTAGTTTTAAATTCTCAATTCAAGTTTTTATTGTGTTAATTGATTTTTTGTTTACATTTTATTAAATTATTATATCAAAATGAGAAATATTTATGTTTGTAATGGTAAGTCTAAAATATAAGGACACAAACATATTTATACAGTAAGATCTCAACTTTTAAAAAAATAAGTAGAAAAAGAGTTAATGAAAAATACAAAAATGCTTCTACTGGTTAGTTCCAAAGATGATTTTTGGTTTTGGTTTTGTTTCTGAGTTTTATATATCATTGTCTATGCTTTCTGCCTATCTTCAATGAGAATATATTTTATAATAAAAAAAATTAACAGACATCATCACTTAAATTTAAAATTATTCAGTTCAATATTGGGCTTATATGCAGAAATATTTTTAAGAGTAAAAAGAATAATCATCTTTTACCAGGTTTCCCCTATTCATCCAATAAAGGAGAGAATTAATAGTTGATAACTTTAGAACAAAAATAGACTAAAACTTGCTGTGTTTTTTGCTGATGTTGTCGTTACCACCGTCTGCTAACAAATCTAAACAATGCCAGTGGTAAAATATCCCTAAAATCTAAATGTAAACAACATCTGCACTTACCGCTTCCCATCCCAACCCCTAATCCCACTGCCTCTGATATAATTTAGGCTATGGTCATTTCTCTTTTATTAAAACAACACAAAATTGGATTTAGGTATCAGTAGCAAGAAGAATAATCTGACAAACATAACCTTTAAGCTAATACAAATTTTTCACTTAAGCCATTTTTTATGTTTTACAGGGACTGAAGAGGAGGATGAGGGAGATGACCTTTTGCTTCGGTCTGTGGATGAGTTCTGGTGGTTTCCTCACATGTGGAGCCATATGCAGCCCCACCTCTTCCACAATGAGTCATCTTTAGTTGAGCAGATGATTCTCAACAAGGAATTTGCACTGGTGAGTACATTTTATTGAAGTATTTTTCAAACTATGAATTGTGATGTATTAGTGGATTGTAAAATTGGCTTATTGGGTTTACTCCAATAGAAAGAGAACAGAACAGAAAATACAGGAGTGTGCCACAAGTGTTAGGACTTCCCCAGTGGAGCTACTGCTAAGAATCCACCTGCCAATGCAGGAGACACAAGAGATGCAGGTTTGATCCCTGGGTTGGGAAGATCCCCTGAAGGAGGGCATGGCAACCCACTCCAGTATTCTCATCTGGAGAATCCCATGGACAGAGGAACCTGGAAAGCTACAGTCCATAGGGTTGCAAAGACTTGGACACAACTGAAGCAATTTTGCCACCATAAGTGTTAAGTGTACATACTGCTTTGTATTATTTTGTTTCAGGCATGTGTGTGTACATGTATATGTACTAGGTCATGATGTGCTATAAAATGTATTCAAAAAATTAGGTCATTGTCTGAAAGTTCCTATCTCCTGCTTTATGAAAGTATTATACTATGAATAGGGAAAATAGTACTTTCTCCATTGTATTCCTTGCTCTTGCTCAGTTGCTAATTCATGTCCAACTCTTTGTGACTCCATGAACTTCAGCACACCAGGCTTCCCTGTCCTTAAATATCTCCCAGAGTTTTCTCAAACTCATGTTCATTGAGCCAATGATGCCACCCATGGGATTCTCCAGGCAAGAATACTGGAGTAGGTAGTCATTCCCCCTCCAGGGGATCTTCTCAACCCAGGCATTGAACCCGCATCTCTTGCATCTCCTGCATTGGCAGGCAGGTTCTTTACAACTGTACCACCTAAGTCAGATTTTTATTGTATTCTAGTACACAATAACTGTCCTCTCAAAAAGTATTTGTTGCAAGGTTGAATAAATCAGTTCAGTTCAGTCACTCAGTCATGTCCGACCCTTTGAGACCCCATGGACTACAGCAGGCCGGGCCTCCTTGTCCATCACCAACTCCCAGAGTTTACCCAAATTCATGTCCATTGAGTCGGTGATGCCATCCAGCCATGTCATCCTCTTCTGTCCCCTTCTCCTGCTGCCTTCAGTCTTTCCCAGCATCAGGGTCTTTTCAAATGAGTAAGCTCTTCATATAAGGTAGCCAAAGTATTGGAGTTTCAGCTTCAATATCAGTCCTTCCAATGAACACCCAGGACTGATCTCCTTTAGGATAGACTGGTTGGATCTCCTTGCCATCCAAGGGACTCTCAAGAGTCTTATCCAACACCACAGTTCAAAAGCATCAATTCTTCAGGACTCAGCTTTCTTTATAGTCCAAGACTCACATCCATACATGACTACTGGAAAAACCATAGCCTTGACTAGATGGACCTTTGTTGGCAAAGTAATGTCTCTGCTTTTGAATATGCTGTCTAGGTTGGTCATGACTCTCTTTCCAAGGAGTAAGTGTCTTTTAATTTCATGGCTGCAATCAATCTGCAGTGATTTTGGAGCCCAAAAACATAAAGTCCTCCACTGTTTCCCCATCTATTTGCCATGAAGTAATGGGACCAGATGCCATGATCTTAGGTTTCTGAATGTTGAGCTCTAAGCCAATTTCTTCACTCTCTACTTTCACTTTCATCAAGAGGTTCTTTAGTTCTTCTTCACTTTCTGCCATGAGGGTGATATCATGAAATTATTGATATTTCTCCTGGCAATCTTGATTCCAGCTTGTGCTTCTTCCAGCCCAGCATTTCTCGTGGTGTACTCTGCATATAAGTTAAACAAGCAGGGTGACAATATACACCCTTGATGAACTCCTTTTCCTATTTGGAACCAGTCTGTTGTTCCATGTCCAGTTCTAACTGTTGCTTTCTGACCTGCATACAAATTTCTCAAGAGGCAGGTCAGGTGGTCTGGTATTTCCATTTCTTTCAGAATTTTTCACAGTTTATTGTGATCCACACAGTCAAAGGCTTTGGCATAGTCAATAAAGCAAAAATAGATGTTTTTCTGGAACTCTCTTGCTTTTTTGATGAATAAATAGAGTCCCTAGAACAATGACTCTAGGCCAGTGATTCTCAAACCAAGCATGTATCTTTCACTTAGAAGACTTTTTAAAACACATATGCTGGGGTCTCTGGTTCAGTAGATTGTCAAATAGGCCTAAGAATTTGCATTTTTGACAAATTTACAGAGGATGCCCTTGCTGTTGGAACTGCACTTTGAGAACCATTGCTGTGGACTAGGAGTTGGTAACTATGGCCAATGAGCCAAATTTGGCCTGTTATTGGCTTTATATTGTTCTTGGGCTAAGATAATTTTGTTTGGGTTTTTTGAATTTATGTTTTAAAGTGAAAAACAGAGACAATAATATTCTGTGACATAAAAATTACATACAATTCATGTTTCAATGTCCATAAATAAAGTTATTGGAATAGCACCACACTCTTCTCTTTATGCATTGTCTGCAGCTGCTTCTTCATTGCAATGGGAGAGTTGGGTAGCTGCAAAAGAGATTGGATGTCCTACAAAGTCCACCTCAAATAATTACTATCTGGACCTTTACTGAGAAAGTTTGCCCACCCCTGTGCTAGATAGGAAGTAAATCATCTATCCTTTTAACAATCTACTGAAAGAAATCTTTTCCCCAGAAAAACACTCAGAGGCATATTCTCACATCTTCACACAGTGTGGCAGATGGTCACAAGGGATATGTGAATCCCCCAAAGGCCTCCATCTTAAGGTGTTTTTTTAAAAAATAAATAGTTTATTTGCACTGTGTAATTGCTGATAGATATCATTTTTTAAAAGTCAAATTGGGAGGCACAAACCCAAGGCCTTATAAGTACTAAAATATTTTATGACATTATGCCTAATTATTATGTTAATAGATCACCCTTCTTTCCATCTCTAAATCCCAAGACTTATGTCAGATCTGCACGTAGGATCCTCACTAGTCATTGTGGGAGCATAAAAAGCAGTTAAGATCATGGACTCAAGACTGTGTGTGAATCCTGGCCTTCCGTCAATGGCTGTTTGAACTTGAACAAAAATTACTTAGCCTCTGTGTCTCAGTTTCCCCATCTGTAAAAATGAGAATAATCATGACAACCACCTCATAGGACCACTTTGTGGATATGTATAATGTACTTAGCATACAATCAGCATTCAGTGGTTATTAATCAATTATGATCTTTCTAAATCCAGACAATTATGTGGTTATATCTTACTTAAAAAAAAATATTGTTCAAAATATGGCTTTAAAAAAGTTTGATCCTCACTTACTTTTGGGGAATGTCTAAAAAATTTTGTGCTGCCTCATAACATTGGAAAATTAAGTAAATATTCCTTTTTCAAAAAATAAACTTACCTTAAGTAAGCATGCTGAATTTTCTCAGAGCAGTTACCTTGAAAATAAACTGTATTTATCATTTGGCTTGAACCTCCCCCCACCTCATTTTCTCTCTGAAGCCTTGCTTTTTAGGCATGTAGATTATATTTCATAATGGTTGATTTCACCTGTTTATGTAAAAAATTTTAAAGCCATGCTGAGAGCACTGGGAAAGACTCAGATGTAATTGCTTTGTAATGAAATGTTGAAAGCTATTTAGAGTCCATTCAGCACACTTATATTTGTTCAGTCAGTGTGCTTAGAAACTAGACTGAAACCTATAAGTATATTTTATAAGGAAAAAATCTTATTATAGTTTGCATAATCAAAATATAATAACTAAAGTGAAGTCTGTTAAACACACATACTGAAATGATATTGTTCTTTTCCTTCTGATGTTGAGCTCAATAAAACTAATCAGGATTCTTCTCGGGGTGACATTAGAACCCCAGCTTTATGTCATCCTGTACACATAAGATGACAATATGTGTGTTGTCCAGAGAGTCAGGAAGCATATTTCTTTCTTACTGAATTATTATCTTTCTATATCCAGATGACACTTCAAAACCCTCCACAGTATTAAGATGGGATAGGACAGTGAAAAGCATTATATTGGCAGGCTACATTTTACCCTTGACTGTTAGTAACATGTTCTAATACAGCTGGCACCTCATTTAATGTCTTCATACCTCTGTTTCCTCCCCTGAAATGGTAATGATTCCCTTTTTCACTCTCTAAACTATAGAGCTTTTAGATAATTAATTTATATCAACTCATCTGCCAACCTAAAGCACAGGACCAGATAATCCACTGATCAATTTCAGTTCTAAAATTCTGTGATCGTTGATATTGGTCCACAAATTTGAAATGAACATCTTGAAATACTCATCTAGCTACAATCGAAGCAATTATGGAAAGGGATTTTCAAACTAAAAGGCCAATTTATACTGAAAAACATCCAAAGTGTTTAAATCTCTTTTTTATTCCATCCTGACATTACTCCCTATTCCTTGGTTTGACCTTGGCTGGCAGAGGTGTGCTGTGCTTTTATCAGTGAAAAGCACAACTGTTCTCACAACATTTACAAAAATGATTCACCTATTAATAGCTTCATATTGATATTTTAAAAATTGTTAAACAATCAAACAAAATGGTTCATTTGTAGATTTTCTCTGAATTGTTTCTGGATAGAGTTTATTTTGTGTTGCAATATGTCTAAAAATCATGAGAAAAACATATTGCAAGACTGTTTCTTTACTATTTCATTGTGTAAGAAGAATTATTATTACTGTAAAGCACCATCATTCCTTAATTCACACACACTTAAGTCTGCAGTGTGAATGTTTGTGTGTGGGGGCAATGACGTATGTCTATGTTGAATCCATGACCACATGTGTACATAGTGTGTGTTTGTGTGTGCATTTATATATATATGTATGTTTAATCCATGAACATATATGCCATGAGAATGTGTTATAGAAGATGTTAGTCTATTGATTAGCACAGGCAACCCAAATATGGTCATTGTAACGAGTAAGGCAGTAGGGTGGGAGAAATAATTTTGACTCTTCTTTTTTTTTTCTTTTTACTAAATCATACATTTTGCTGTCAACAGACAGAAATAACACTTCGAAGATGACAGCAAAAAATTAAGGCTAAAGAGAACAAGAATATTCAGCTAATCTGCTTGATGAAAAAGTTACCAAAAAATCATTCCTGACTTAACCCATATCTCCTTTTCAAAGGAGAGAGAGAATACCTGTAGCATAATCCTGAATTATTTATTTCATTCCACAATAGATTTGTGGGGAAAAAGTAAGAAATGGTGGTTTGTTGTTGGAAGTTTTGTATATATATATATTCATTAAAATTTCCAAATGAGAGGAGCTTTTTAATTCACTAACAGTAGCAGACCGAAAATATCCTGAAGGGAAAAAAGCACACTTTTCCTCTTCAATGGTGACTTTTCAAAAATGCTGGGTTTTTTTTTGACATTTTATCAAACAGTCTGAAACCTTATTCATAAGTAAATAAGTAAAAGTTTCTAGAAATAAAGGCACAGGTTTTTTAATCTGCTTTTAAAACACTACATGTATTTCTGAACTCTATATAACTTGTTTTCATAAGACACAATATTCCTGATATGAAAAATTCTGACACTAAAATAGTTCTCATAAAAAATCTAAATTCATCAAAGAGCAAATGTGAACAATTAGTAAGTGTCGCAGTGACCTGCACATAAAATCAGCTATGTAGAAATTTCAATTAAAAAATAAAAGGTATGTGATAGTGGAATTAATGGCACAATGAAATAAAACAGAGACAGTGCTGCCTTTCATTAGCTGCTAAACCTGTGTGTTTACTAAATGATGCAGTATATAACCTTATGCTAAGTCACTTCAGTCCTGACTCTGCAACCCTATGGACTGTAGCCCACCAGGCTTCTCTGTCCTTGGGATGCTCCAGGCAAGAATAACGGAGTGGGATGCCATGCCCTCCTCCAGGAGGTCTTTCCAACTCAGGGATCGACCCAGGGTCTCTTAGGTCTCCTGCATTAGAAGGCGGGTTCTTTACCGCTAGTGCCACCCAGGAAGCCCCAGTGCTGTATAGCAAATAACAGATGTCAAAAAACTCTGATAATTACAACCAATAGGGTATTTCAAAAGCAGGAAATGTAGAGAAGGTAATAATATTTAATCAAAAGTAAAACTGTGAACAAACATTGATTTGATAAAAGTTTTTGGGTTTTTTTGTGATTGTGTTTAGTCGCTAAGCTATGCCTGAGCCTTTTGTGATCCCTTGTGGACTGCAGCATGCCAGGTTGCTCTGTCCATGGGCTTTTCCAGGCAAGACTACTGGAGTGGGTTGCCTTTTCTTCTCCAGGGGATCTTCCTGACCCAGGGATTGACCCTGCATCTCCTGCAATGGCAGGAAGGTTCTTTCCATTGAGCCAACCAAGGAAAGTTTACTTTAAAAGTAAAGTAAACAAGTAAACTTTACAAGTAGAGTTTACAAGCCAACCTGATGAAAGTTTACTATGGAGCAAATAGTATATTTTGTAGGTTCAGTGATGTATAAGGCAGTCTGTATTTAGATTAAATATAAAGAAGCAAAGCATCTAGGCATAGAAAAGTTTCAAATATTTTCGGCAATTGCATGAGTTCTTGAGGGATCCTGCAACATACATACCCATGTGGTACAAATATCCAAGTGAAATACTTCTAATTACTAATGTAATTGGGTATATTTGTTATCTTTGGCTTCACAACAAGTTAGTCAAAAACTTAACAATTTAAAACGATGCACACTGATACCAAACAGTTTATGTGGGTCAGAAAGTTGAATATGACTTAACAAGATCCTACAGTTTAGGATCTCTCAAGAGATCTCAACCAAAGTGCCAGCTGGGGGAGCAGTCATTTCAAAGCCCAACTAGAAGGTGGACCAGCTCTGAAGCTCACCCACGTGGTTGTTGATCAGACTTAGGGCCTCGTGGGCTTTCAGGCTGTGGACCTGAGTATCTCATTTGCTGCCTGGTTCCACGCTCAGTTCCTCACCATAAGGGCTCCTCTAGAGGGAATTAACAACAAGCAGTTGTTTGGTTATTTGGGTTCTTTGAATTTCCATAAGAATTGTAGGATCAGCTTATTAATCTCTGCACAATGGCCAGCTAGAATTTCAATAAGGGTAGCATCCATGGCTTTCATGGATCAATTTGGGAAATACTCTCATCTTAGCAATATTAACTCTTCGAACAGGCTGTTTTTCCATTTACTTAGGTGGTCTTTAATTTCTTTCAACAATATTTTATATTTTCAGGGCATATGTTTTGCACTTCTTTTATTAAAAATATTTCTACTTCTTATATTCTTTTTAATGCTATTGTAAATGGACTTTTTATTAATTTCATTTCATATTGTGCATTTTTATGTGTAGAAGTACAATTGTTTTTTGTATATGGATCTTGTAACCTTCAAATTTGCTGCACTCACTTGTTAAAGAGGTTTTTAAAATGGATTCTTCTGGTGAGTCTATATGCAAGCTCATGTTATATCTAAGTAAAGATAGTTTTACTTCTTCTCTTGTCTGGATACAGTTTATTTTATTTTATTGTCTAATTTTCCTGACTAGAACTTGCAATATAATTTTGAATAGAAATGGTAAGAGCAGATATCCTTGTCTTATTCCTGATTTAGGAGGAAAAATCCAGTTCTTCACCATTAATCATGATGCTAGTTGTGGACTTTTGAAGATACCCATTATCAAACTGAAGTGTCTATCTATTCCTACTTGGTTGAGTATTTTTATCATAAAAGGCTGTTGGATTTGTCACATTTTTTTAATGTCTATTCAATTGATTGTGTTTTTTTCCCTTTTTTATTGTGATTCTATATTGCATTAATAGATTTTTAGATTTTAAACCAACTTTACATGCTTGTGATAAATCTCAGTTGGCCAGAGTACATGCTTGACATATGTTGTCAAATTTAACTGCTTAGTATTTTGTTGAAGATTTTGCATCTATATTCTCAAGGATATTCTTCAGTAGCTTTCTTTTATTACGAAATCTTTGTCTGGTTTTGGTGTTAAGGCAATACCCGTATATACTGATGCACTTAACAGTGTGCCACATCTCTCTGAGATTTTATGCAATTTTAATTATTTGTTTCCTCTCTGTTCTTCAGATTGCATAATCTCCATCAATGTATCTTTCTTTAAGTTTCTGGATCTTTCCTGTGCCAGCTCTTCTGTTGAAACCCTTTAATAAACTTTTTATTTTAGTAATTGTACTTTTCAATTCCAGAATTTCTACTTGATTCCTTTTTATAATTTATATCTTTTTATTGATATGCTCTATTGAATGAATCGTTGTCATCACACACTTCTTTACGTGTGTAAGTATGACTTGTTTCAGTTCTTAGAATGCATTTGAAATCATTGTCTGCTATGTCTGGCATCTGAGCCCTTTGACAGCAGTTTGCATTGCTTACTTTACTCTGCTATCTATGGGTCACATTTTCCAGTTTCTTTGCATATCTTGTAATTTTCTGCTTAAAACTAGACATTTGGTTTGGTGACTCTGGTTTTGACCCCAAGGTTCTACTCTTCCTACAAGTCACCACTGACCTCATTCCCTCTAGGCTCTGGGGTTCTGGAATTTGGAGGAGCTTTCCCTACCTCCCATTCTCTACACCACATACACATGCTTAAGAACAAACTAGAAAGGCATGGGTCAAAGAATATTTTAGTGACTTCATCTTTTGTTAATTCAAAAGTTATCCTTGCCGGTACTGAAAAGAAGTTGAGGAGAGAGAAGAAAAGTCTTGCCTTTGTCTCTTCTACCTAAAGGTAAATTGTCTATGTTCTGGTCTTATCTTCCACTTCCCCTTTTCCTTGCTCCTTAAGGATAAGACCACTTTTATTTTACTGCTTTTATCATGCAGTTCAATCTGTGTAATCCACCATCCTAATTCTCCATACCAAAGCTACCATCCCACTTTTAAATTTAAGCCTTGTGATAGAAATGAGGCTATAATTGTTGATAATTTCCCCTGATAAGCTAGAATTTCTAGACTAGGTTTCCAAATTAAAACCCACTCTATTTTTGGAAATAATTTTTTGTAATGGTATTTAATCCTAAAGCAGGCACAATGCATATATTTTTAATTTTGGAAAAAGCATTAAATAAGGAAATCAAATATTAATGGCATTTCCTTGGAAGATAGAACAAATGTTTAGTAAATGGAATATTTGTATAATCTTGAATATAGTTATTTAATTATACTTATTGGAAATCTGTAATGAGCAAAATGGTGTCAAACAGAAGAAAATACTAAAAATCACAGTGGGAAGTTTATAGAAACCAGCCAGCAAGCTTGAAGCACATTATATGAGCAATTTAAATGACTTTGTTACTGAATATAGAACATTTACTTATAGATGTCATTTTCCAGCTGTTTAAAAGTATTTTCGTATATCTATGTGGTCAGTAGAGATATCCTTTCATCATTATGCCTATATATTATTTTTGCTTTTTATATTATATATGCATATATTTCTCATATATTGTTCAGAAGTATCATTCACTCCATCACCATATTCCTTTCCTGTGACGGTACTGCCTGTCACAATCCACAATCCTTTGTGCCTTCCTGTCAATACTCTTGTGTTTAATTCACAATAAAAATGAATAAAACTTTGTGTGAAAAAATGGCACAGCTGCAGATTCAACCTTTAGTATATGCTGTATCAAGATGGAATATTGTGTTACAGTGAGTGAGCTATTCATTTGTCACTGAAAATCTTCAGCATTTGAGTGCTTTCCTGTTTTAACCATTTCAGAGAGTAACCTTTTAAAATACATAACTTACCACTTTTCAATTGATAAATGTGTACTAAGTATTATGCCACATTTTTTCATGATGGCTAAAAGCTTTCATGTTGATTCAGGTTATTTTACTATACTCTGTTCTTGCTGTGTTCTCAGAATCAACTGCAATTATGTGGATTGTTTGTTCCTAAACTATGTTCACAGAATTTTTTGAATTCTTGTGTCTACTTTTTCTAGTTTTCCAGTCTGTGGTTTGTGATATCGGTAGCTTTCTCTTCTAGCCATTGTCATACTATCTGGGTCTAGCAGCCAGGTTGCCATTTCAATAAAATGAAGTGGTCAGACTAGATGACTACTGAAACCCTGATGTCTCTAAAATTATATGAACTTGAATTGCCTTGAGCTTCGAAATCAGAGTAGGCTTCTTAGGCTTGCTTCTCAAGTAAAAATGAAAGCTCTCAATTTCACAAATGAAGAAACTGAGTTCATACATGACATGTACTTGGTCACACAGAGAATCCACATTCTGCCCTGGGGAGCCTAATTCAATGTTCTTTCAATTACACCACATAGCAACCCAAGCAAGAGCTGATGATTTGTGGGAGAACCAGACAGTCTCTCTCTAAGGCAAAATAAACCAATTTGTGTGCCCTGTTTTCCTAACGGCTTTTTGCTAATCATGCGTGTGTGCTGTGTGCTAAGTTGCTTCAGTAGTGTCTGACTCTTTGTGACCCTATGGACTGTACCCCGCCAGGCTCCCCTGTCTATGGGATTCTCCAGGCAAGAATCCTGGAGTGGATTGCCATGCCTTCCTCCAAGGGATCTTTCTGACCAAGGTAATAAGTGTGACCTCTGCAAAGTTGAATCATTGTTGAAGAACCCAGACCTATCTCCTGTATTGAGAGTAGATGGTATTATATAAAATTTCAAAGATTAATATGGAAATTTTAGTGTATTAATGGCATAATGACCAATGTATTGCATAACAAGCAAAAATATTTTGACTTCTCTCTCAGCTACCTGTTGACAGCAGGTAGGTTTTTTACTCTTATTACAGTTGGATAATACTATTTAATAAAATTCTAGTTAGTTTATAAAAAGAGCTGCTAAGATTCTCAATTTCTGTTTTCACCAAACCTATGACATAAAGAATAGGAAAACTTTTAGCCAGGAAATTAGAATTGGTTTTTCACTAGCTATTAATATTCATACTGCTGAGTAATGGATTTAGAGAAAAGGAGTGACTTTTCTTGTCATGGTCAATCCTTGATTTGCCAGTGTAGTATTGACAGGTAGATGAAAGAATTTCCCCTAGATGGAAAATTTCTGCAATATGTATTTATCTATTTGCTATTTTTAGTAGAGGGCACCATTAGAAACCCCCGTCCCCCATATTCCTATCTTAGCTGCAACATTTTTTTTTCTGTAAAGTGGCTATTTTTTCCCTGAACATGTTTAAATTCAAAGGAATAAATACCAGCTAGAAAATACACTTTAATATTGAGCAGCAATGATTGAAGGAAAATGAGCTATTTACATTACTCAGATACATTAACATGAATCTATCAAGGTTTGCATCTGTCTGTTCCGAGTATCTTATTATTATTTTTAGTAACTAGAAAATCTTAAATGTCATTCTTTCTGCTTTATGTTTTTTATGTATTTAAATATTTTAAGATTAACTAGAGGAACTCCAGTTCTTTTCAGCTGCTGGTACATATATTAATTGCAACAAAGATTTCCCCTAGGAGGTAAGCTGATAACTGCTTAAAGTAGTTGTTAATATTTAATTTACTTACTATAAGGTAAATCCATATTTCCTCTAAATATTAAGTTTCATTTATATAATACTGTCCACAAAATACAAAAGAAAAATTCACGTTCCTCTGAAGAAAACAAAAAGTTAGTTATTTTTATACATAAACATCTTTTATGACATGAGTTTACCCTGTGGGAGCCCTGTGTAGTTGCCCAGAGTATTAATTAAGCTCATGTGTTTAGCTTCAGACATATCTTGGTTCAAATTGCATGTCTGCCAATTACTAGATGTGTGTCCTTAGCAAATGACTGAAAATTCCTGTGCGTTAATTTTCAACATGTAAAATGGGGATGATAATAGTTTCTACCTGATAGGTTTCTATGAGGATTAGATGATGTGTGTACATAGTCATATGTGTATAATGCTAAGCTAAGTGCTTGGCACATAAGTGTTTCAAAAAGTGTTTGTCATCATCACCATCACTGTTGTTGTTGTTTAGTCGCTGAGTAGTGTCCAATTCTTTGCAACCCCATGGACTGTAGCCCGCCAGGCTTCTCCATCCATAAGGTTTTCCAGGCAAGAATACTGGATTAGGTTGTCATTTCCTTCTCCAGGGGATCATCCTGACTCAGGCATTGAACCCAGGTCTCCTGCATTGCAGGAAGACTCTACCTTCTGAGCCTCCAGGGAAGCTGGAAAGTGTATCAAATTTGAATCATAATGATGGACAGTATTTCATGAATCCCTAATTAATGCACATCTAAACCTGCTGTGCCCTTAGAAATAATGAAATTTGTGGAACACAGAATACATTTAACTCTTGCCCTTATGAATCTCCAAAAGGAGCATAAAGAGTTGAAGAAAGGAAGAAGAAATTGATTTGGTGTCAGAAGAGGTTTGAGTTGGGAATCAAGAGAAAATTAGATTGTGTGGTTCTTGTGGGGCCAGAATATGCAGGAGCTTTTCCCCTTGGATTTGAGGGTCTCAGAAACCCTAACTTCAGCTGTACTGATCACTTTTGCTTAGAATGCTATCTTTTGACATTCCAATTCTCCAGATTCTCATATCACCTCCCCTAATTAATGTATCCTAATTTACTGCTCTCCTCTAACCTCCTAGATCAGGACTCTTATGTGCCTTTTATACATTAGATTAGGAAGTGGGCTGCTTAGCAACAAGGCATTGAGAATTCTTATTTCTTCATTCTCATTTCAGGGTACAGATGTCTTTAGTACTTGATGAACACTTCTAACAGAGAAGGCAATGGCACCCCACTCCAGTACTCTTGCCTGGAAAATCCCATGGACGGAGGAGCCTGGTAGGCTGCAGTCCATGGGGTCGCTGAGGGTCGGACACGACTAAGCGACTTCACTTTCACTTTTCACTTTCATGCATTGGAGAAGGAAATGGCAACCCACTCCAGTGTTCTTGCCTGGAGAATCCCAGGGACGGGGGAGCCTGGTGGGCTGCCATCTATGGGGTCACACAGAGTCGGACACGACTGAAGCGGCTTAGCAGCAGCAGCAGATCACTTCTAAATGCATCCTCAGTACCCATTTTTACACTGTTCCTAGTAAACAAAGCCAAAGTGTGATAGTGGAGCCAAAATGTCTAGCTAGAGGGCTGATTTTTCAGCTTTTTCTTTAAGGTAGAGAGCATTTGCTATCGTTCTGGCCAGTTAGATGCAAGACTGTGCTGTTGTATGGAACTTCCAGGAAAGCAGGTGAGATATGGTTAATGTCTGCCCTTTTGCACTCTGCCTTTGTTCCTTTCTCTTGCCCAGTATATTGTCTTACTGGCTGGAAATGACACATCCATCTTAAAACTATGAAGGAAAGGCCAAGAGAATCAGAGACCTCACTTCTGGCATTCTTGAACTTCTGAACCAACCACTTATCTCCAGATTTCCAATTACTCAAGAAAAATAAGCTTCTTTTTTTTAATCCATTGTTTTTTGTTTTCATTTTGTTTTTCTGATACAAAGTTTGACCATTTCCTATCCAATGCTTTTCCATTGCATTTTTTCTCATAAGTCATTTTTAGATTTGCCTACATCCAAATTGCCCCCATTTCTAAAATTTGTAGACCCTTCAAAGGAATATTCATATGGAATGCCCTAAATAAGCCTTGGCTTCCCCAGTGGCTCAGTGGTAAAAAATCCACTTGCAATGCAGGGGCCGCAAAGACTCGGGTTTGATCCCTGAGTCGGGAAGATCCCCTGGAGGAGGGCATGGCAACCCACTCCAGTATTCTTGCCTGGAGAATCATACGGACAGAGGACCTGGCAGGCTACAGTCTATAGGGTTGCAAAGAGTCAGACATGACTGAGCAACTTAGCATGCATGCACACAAACATGGCCTAACACTTTTTAAGAAGTGTTGATGGTGAAAATTTTATGCTAATTATCAATCAATTATTAGATAGCAGTTCTGTGAGTGAATTCTTAGAATATTCAATAATACCATAATTACATTTCACTGACAAATTTTCATTATTTGCCTCAGTAACCAAAGTTGTCTGCAATTAAGTGATTATGAGCTAATTAAAATCTGAGACTTTTAAGATTTTTTTCAAAAATTTAACTCCACTCTACTGAGCATACCCTATTCAGATTGAATAATCTATCAAAAGCATTAATCAACATGTGTTTTTCTCTTTTGTTTTTTCAATTTGAAAAATTCATTCAGCTCAATAGGTTTTTTGTTTTTTTTTTATGTTTTATCTATAGTGGTTGAATGTTTTCATCATTCTGTGATTACCTCTTGAGAGTCAACACTTCAGATCCCTATAGTCATTTCTCAGTATCCTGAATAATATGAGAATATGAGAAATTGTTTTCAAACATGTTGACAGTGGAAAGAGTTAAAGCTGGTTATTAATACATGAGAATTGGAGTGATTGACTGAAGTTGTTTTGAGATGAAAACTGCACTGATACTTTGATTTCCAAATGGGATGCTACTTTAACATGAGGATAAGAAAATGGAAATATAATATTTGGTATGACAACATGTCTACAGAAAACCAGTAATTTAATCATCTTTATAGGCAGTTACTTAAGTGATCATGATTTGCTTTTTATTATATAGGCACCATTTGTTAACATAAACTTACTTTTTATTTGATGAAATTTATTTAACAGGCTCATAAAGTTTCCACGAAATTGGAAACAATCACAGATGGAAATTAGTTTAACTCTTAGAGAAGGTACACAATGTCACAGAAGGACAAAATGTAATAATACCCTGTATTTTGGAGATGGGAAGGAAATTTACAACCAGAGGAATGTCTCATTCTCATACCAAATGTTTAAAGCATTTTTCCATAAATGCATTAAGCTGACATTAAGGCAAAAAATGACTCCTAAGGGAAATTTCAGCATGACTCAAAAATAATATTAGAAATAAATCCCATTGCTCAGAGAAAATAATAGTTTATGCAAATATATTTCTGCAAAGTGAAATGCTTAAATTAATGATTCCAAATCATCAGCCATATAATTGTGGAAACATCCAAAAATTAGGAAATGTGCACAAAATTTTTAAATAAGGGACATTCCAGCCAGCTTCAAAAAGAACAAGTTGCTCTTCTCAACTTGTCTAACACACACACACACACATACCACAGGCATTTCACTTAAACCAGTGCTTTATTTCAGAAACATAGATAAGCAGGTAGATTTTCTTTTTTTTTTTTAATTTATTTTTTATAGAAGGATAATTGCTTTATAGAATTTTCTGTTTTCTGTCAAACCTCAACATGAATCAGCCATAGGTATACATATATCCCCTCCATTTTGAACCTTCCTCCCATCTCTCTCCTCATCCCACCCCTCTAGGTTGATTCAGAGCCCCTGTTTGAGTTTCCTGAGCCATACAGCAAATTCCCATTGGCTATTTTACATATGGTAATGTAAGTTTCCATGTTAATCTCTCCATACATCTCACCCTCTCCTCCCCTCTCCCTATGTCCAGAAGTCTTTTCTCTAAGTCTCTTTCTCCATTGCTGCCCTGTAAATAAGTTCTTCAGTACTATTTTTCTAGATTCCACAACATTTATCTTTCTCTTTCTGATTCACTTCACTCTGTATAACAGGTTCTAGGTTCATCCACCTTATCAGAGCTAACTCAAATCTGTTCCTTTTTATGGCTGAGTAATATTCCATTGCGTATATGTACCACAACTTCTCTATCCGTTCATCTGTTGATGGACATCTAGGTTGCTTCCATATTCTAGCTATGTGGTAAATAGTGCTGCAATTAATAATGGGATATGTGTGTCTTTTTAAATTTTGGTTTCCTCAGGGTATATGCCTAGCAGTGGGATTGCTGGGTCATATGGTTTCTTTATTCCTAGTTTTTTAAGGAATCTCCATACCATCTTCCAGAGTGGCTGTATCAATTTACATTCCCACCAACAGTGCAAGAGTGTTCCCTTTTCTCCACACCCTCTCCAGAATTTATTGTTTGTAGAATTTTTGATGAAGGCCATTCTGACCGGGTGTGAAATGGATATCTCATTGTAGTTTTTATTTGCATTTCTCTAATAAAGAGCAATGTTGAGCATCTTTTTATGTGTTTGTTAGTCATCTGTATGTCTTCTTTGGAAAAATGTCTGTTTAGGTATTTTTCCCATTTTGGATTGGGTTGTTTGTTTTTCTGGCATAGAGTTGTGTGAGCTTCTTGTATATTTTGGAAATTAATCCTTTGTCAGTTGTTTCACTTGTTATTATTTTCTCCCATTCTGAGGGTTGTCTTTTCACCTTGCTTATGGTTTGCTTTGTTGTGCAAAAGTTTTTAAGTTTAATCAGGCCCCACTTGTTTACTTTTGTTTTTATTTCCATTACTCTAGGAGATGGGTCATAGAGGATCTTGTTTTGATTTATGTCATCGAGTGTTCTGCCTATGTTTTCTCTGTAAGTTTTATAGTTTCTGGTCTTATATTTAGGTCTTTAATCCATTTTGAGTTTATCTTTGTGCATGGTGTTAAGAAGTGTTCTAATTTCATTCTTTTACATGTAGCTGTCCAGTTTCCCCAGCACCATTTATTGAAGAGGCTGTCTGTGCCCCATTGTGTATTCTTTCCTCCTATGTCAAAAGTAGGTACTTATAGTTGCATGGGTATATTTCTGGGCTTTCTATTTTGTTCCTTTGGTCTATATTTCTGTTTTTGTGCCAGTACCATACTGCCTTGATGACTATGGCTTTGTAGTATAATCTAAATTCAGGAAGGTTGATTCTTCCAGCTCTATTCTTCTTTCTCAAGACTGCTTTGGCTATTTGGGATCTTTTGTGTTTCCATATGAATTGTGAAATTTTTTGCTCTAGTTCTGTGAAAAATGCTATTGGTAATTTGATAGGGATAGCATTTAATCTGTAGATTGTGTTTGGCAGTATAGTCATTTTCACAATATTGATTCTTCCTACCAGGAACATGGAATATCTTTCCATCTGTTTATGTCATCTTTGATTTCTTTTATTAGTGTCTGATAATTTTCTGTGTACACACATTTAGTCTCCTTAGGTAAGTTTATTCCTAGATATTTAATTCTTTTTGTTGCAGTGATGAATGGGATTGATTCCTTAATTTCTCTTTCTGATTTTTCACTGTTATACAAAAATGCAAGTGAGTTCTATGTATTGATTTTGTATCCTGCAACTTTGCTAAATTCACTGATTAGATCTAGTAATTTTCTAATACTATATTTAAGGATATCTATGTACAATACCTAGAGCCAGACATCCTGGAATGTGAAGTGAAGTGGGCCTTAGAAAGCATCACTATGAACAAAGCTAATGGAAGTGATGGAATTCCAGTTGAGTTATTCCAAATCCTGAAAGATGATGCTGTGAAACTGCTGCACTCAATATGCCAGCACATTTGGAAAACTCAGCAGTGGCCACAGGACTGGAAAAGGTCAGTTTTCATTCCAATCTCAAAGAAAGGCAATGTCAAAGAATGCTCAAACTATTGCATAATTGCACTCATCTCACACGCTAGTAAAGTAACGCTCAAAATTCTCCAAGCCAGGCTTTAGCAATATGTGAACCGTGAACTTCCTGATGTTCAAGCTGGTTTTAGAAAAGGCAGAGGAACCAAAGATCAAATTGCCAACATCCACTGGATCATGGAAAAAGCAAGAGAGTTCCAGAAAAGCATCTATTTCTGCTTTATTGACTATGCCAAAGCCTTTGACTGTGTGGATTACAATAAACTGTGAAAAATTCTGAAAGAGATGGGAATACCAGACCACCTGATCTGCCTCTTGAGAAATTTGTATGCAGGTCAGGAAGTAACAGTTAGAACTGGACATGGAACAACAGACTGGTTCCAAATAGGAAAAGGAGTTCGTCAAGGCTGTATATTTTCACCCTGTTTATTTAACTTATATGCAGAGTACATCATGAGAAACGCTGGGCTGGAAGAAGCACAAGCTGGAATCCAGATTACCAGGAGAAATATCAATCACCTCAGATATGCAGATGACACCATCCTTATGGCAGAAAGTGAAGAGGAACTCAAAAGCCTCTTGATGAAAGTGAAAGTGGAGAGTGAAAAAGTTGGCTTAAAGCTCAACATTCAGAAAACAAAGATCATGGCATCCAGCCCTATCACTTCTTGGGAAACAGATGGAGAAACAGTGGAAACAGTGTCAGACTATTTTTCTGGGCTGCAAAATCACTACAGATGGTGACTGCAGCCATGAAATTAAAAGATGCTTACTCCTTGGAAAAAAAGTTATGACCAACCTAGACAGCATATTCAAAAGCAGAGACATTACTTTGCCAACAAAGGTTCGTCTAGTCAAGGCTGTTTTTCCTGTGGTCATGTATGGATGTGAGAGTTGGACTGTGAAGAAGGCTGAGTGCCAAAGAATTGATGCTTTTGAACTGTGGTGTTGGAGAAGACTCTTGAGAGTCCCTTGGACTGCAAGGAGATCCAACCAGTCCATTCTGAAGGAGATCAGCCCTGGGATTTCTTTGGAAGGAATGATGCTAAAGCTGAACTCCAGTACTTTGGCCACCTCATGCTAAGAGTTGACTCATTGGAAAAGACTGTGATGCTGGGAGGGATTGGGGGCAGGAGGAGAAGGGGACGACAGAGGATGAGATGGCTGGATGGCATCACTGACTCGATGGACGTGAGTCTGAGTGAACTCCGGGAGTTGGTGATGGACAGGGAAGCCTGGCGTGCTGCAATTCATGGGGTCGCAAAGAGTCCGACAGGACTGAGTGACTGATCTGATCTGATCTTATCTGATATACAGTATCATGTCATCTGCAAACAGTGAGAGCTTTACTTCTTTTCTGATCCAGATTCCTTTTATTTCTTTTTCTTCTCTGATTATTGTATTAGGACTTCCAGAACTATGTTGAATAATAGTGGTGAAAGTGGACACCCTTGTCTTGTTCCTGATCTTAGGGGGAATGCTTTCAGTTTTTCACCATTGAGAATAATGTTTGCTGTAGGCTTATCATATATGGCCTTTACTGTGTTGAGGTAGGTTCCTCCTATGCCCATTTTTTGAAGAGTTTTAAACATAAATGGATGCTGAATTTTGTTAAAGGCTTTTTTTGCATCTGTTCAGATGATCATATGATTTTTATCTTTAAATTTGTTAATATGGTATATCACACTGATTGATTTACATATATTGAAGAATCCTTGCATCCCTGGAATAAGCCCAACTTGGCAACCCACTCCAGTGTTCTTGCCTGGAGAATCCCAGGGACGGGGAAGCCTGGTGGGCTGCCATCTATGGGTTGGCACAGAGTCGGACACAACTGAAGCGACGCAGCAGCAGCAGCAGCAGCAGCAGTCATAGTGTATGAACTTTTGGATGTGTTGCTCAATTCTGTTTCCTAAAATTTTGTTGAAGATATTTGTATCTATGTTCATCAGTGATATTGGCCTGTAGTTTTCATTTTTTGTGTTGTCTTGGCCTGATTTTTGGATCAGGGTGATGGCGGCCTCATAGAATGAGTTTGGAAGTGCAATTTTTGAAAGAGTTTTAGAAGGATAGACATTAGCTCTTCTCTAAATGTTTGATAGAATTCTCCTGAGAAGCTATCTGGTCCTGGGTTTTCGTTTTATGGGAGACTTTTTTTTTTTTTTTAATCACAGCTTCAATTTCAGTGCTTGTGATTGGGTTGTTCATAATTTCTATTTCTTCCTGGTTCAGTCTTGGAAGATTGAACTTTTCTAAGAACCTTTCCATTTCTTCCAGGTTATCCATTTCATTGCCATATAGTTGTTCATAATGGAAGTGAAAGTTAAAATTGCTCAGTCGGGTCTGACTCTTTGTGACCCCATGGAATAGTCCATGGAGTTCTCCAGGCCAGAATACTGGAGTAGGTAGCATTTCCCTTCTCCAGGAAATCTTCCCAACCCAGGGAAGGTCTTCCCAAATCTTCCCAAACCCAGGTCTCCTGCATTGCAGGTGGATTCTTTACCAGTTGAGCCACCAGGGAAGCCCATTGTTCATAACTGTCTCTTAATCCTTTGTATTTCTGCATTATATGTTGTTATCTCTCCTTTTTCATTTCTAATTTTACTGATTTGATTCGTCTCTCCTTTTTGCTTTGTAAGTCTGGCTAAAGGTTTATCAATTTTGTTTATATTTTCAAAGAACCAACTTATAGTTTTATTAATCTTTACTATTGTTTGTTTCATTTCTTTTTCATTTATTTCTGCTCAGATCTTTATGATTTCTTTCATTCTACTAATTTTGGGGGGGGTGTTCTCTTTCCAGTTGTGTAAGGTGTAAAGTTAGGTTTCTATTTGATGTTTTTCTTGTTTCTTGAGGTAGGATTGTATCGCTATAAACTTCCCTCTTAGAACTGCTCTTGCTGCATCCCATAGGTTTTGAGTTGTCATGTTTTCATTGTCATTTGTTTCTAGAAATTTTTTGATATCCCTTTTGATTTCTTCAGTAACCTGTTGGTTATTTAGAAACATGTTGTTTAATCTCCATGTGTTTGTTTTTCTTACAGTTTTTTTTTCTTGTAATTGATATCTAATCTCATAGCATTGTAGTCAGAATAGATACTTGATATGATTTCAATTTTCTTAAATTTACTGAGATTTCATTTGTGACCCAAGATGTGGTCTATCCTGGAAAATGTTCCATGTGCACTTGAGAAGAAGATGTATTCTTCTGAATTTGAATGGAATGTCCTCAGGATATCAGTGAGATCCATTTCATCTAATGTATCATTGAAGACTTTTGTTTCCTTATTAACTTTCTGTTTTGATGATATGTCCATTGGTGTGAGTGGGGTGTGAAAGTCTCCTATTATTACTATGTTACTGTCGGTTTCTCCTTTTATGTCTGTCAGTGTTTGTCTTATGTATTGAGGTGCTCCTATGTTGGGTGCATCAGTTCAGTTCAGTCACTCAGTTGTGTCTGACCCTCTGCAACCCCATGGACTACAGCACGCCAGGCCTCCCTGTCCACCATCAACTCCAGAGTCTACCCAAACTCATGTCCATTGAGTCAGTAATGCCATCCAACCATCTCATCCTCTGTCATCCCCTTCTCCTCACGCAATCAATCTTTCCCAGCATCAGAGTCTTTTCAAATGAGTCAACTCTTCGCATGAAGTGGCCAAAGTATTGGAGTTTCAGCCGTAGCATCAGTCCTTCCAGTGAACACTAAGGACTGATCTCCTTTAGGATGGACTGGTTGGATCTCCTTGCAGTCCAAGGGACTCTCAAGAGTCTTCTCCAACACCACAGTTCAAAAGCATCTGTTCTTTAGTGCTCAGCTTTCTTTATAGTTCAACTCTCACATCCAAACATGACTACTGGAAAAACCATAGCTTTGGCTAGACAAATCTTTGTTGGCAAAGTAAAGTCTCTGCTTTTAATATGCTGTTCAGGTTGGTCATAACTTTTATTCCAAGGAGCAAGCATCTTTTAATCTCATGGCTGCAGTCACATCTGCAGTGATTTTGCATAGATATTTACAATTGTTATGTCTTCCTCTTGGATTGATCCCTTGATCATTATGTAGTGTCCTTCTTTATCTCTTGTAATCTTTAAGATCTATTTTGTTTGATCTTAAAATTGTTACTTGAGCTTTCTTTCCTTTGCATTTGCATGGAATATATTTTTCCATCCTCTCACTTTCAGCCAATATGTGTGTTGAGGTCTGAAGTGGGTTTCTTGTAGACAGCATATATATGGGTCTTGTTTTTGTATCCAATTAGCCAGTCTGTTCTTTTTGCTGGAGCTTTAATCCATTTACACTTAAAATAATTATTGATATATATGTTCCTATTGTTATTTTCTTAATTGTTTGGGGTTGATTTGTAGATGTTTTTCTTCTCTTGTATTTCTTGACTATATAGATCCCTTTAACATTTATTGTAAAGCTGGTTTGGTGGTACTGAATTCTCTTAACTTTTGATTTTCTGAAAAGCTTTTTATTTCTCCATCAATTTTGAATGAGATCCTTGATGGGTACAGTAATCTTGGTTGTAGATTTTTCCCTTTCAGTACTTTAAATATATCCTACCATTCCCTTCTGGCCTGCAGAGTTTCTGCTGAAAGGTCAGCTGTTAAGCATATTGGGTTTCCCTTGTATGTTACTTGTTGATTCTCCTTTTCTGCTTTTAATATTCTTTCTTTGTGCTTAGTCTTGGTTAGGTTGATTAGTATGTGTCTTGGTGTGTTTCTCCTTTGGTTTATCCTGTATGGGACTCTTTGTGCCTCTTGGACTTGATTGACTATTTCCTTTTCTGTGTTGGGGAAATGTTCATCTATAATCTCTTCAAAAATTTTCTCATACCCTGTCTTTTTCTCTTCTTCTTCTGGGACCCCTATAATTCAAATGTTGGTGTGTTTGATATTGTCCCAGAGGTCTCTGAAACTATCCTCAGTTCTTCTCATTCTTTTTACTTATTCTGCTCTTCAAAAGTTATTTCCACCATTTTATCTTCCAGCTCACTGATTTGTTCTTCTGCTTAGGTATTCTGCTACTGATTCCTTCGACAGTATTTTTAATTTCAGTAATTGTGTTGTTTGTCTCTGTATGTTTATTGTTTAATTCTTCTAGTTCTTTGTTAATTGATTTTTGCATTTTCTCCATTTTGTTTTCAAGGTTTTCTATCATCTTTACTATCATTATTCTGAATTCTTTTTCAGGTAGCTTGCCTATTTACTCTTCAGTTATTTGGATTTCAGTGTTTCTAGTTTGTTCCTTCATTTATGTAGTATTTCTATGCCTTTTCATTATTTTTTTAACTTATCGTGTTTGAGTTCTCCTTTTTCCAGACTTCAAGGTTGAATTCTTTCTTCCTTTTGGTTTTTGCCCTCCTAAGGTTGGTCCAGTGGTTTGTGTAAGTTTTTTATAGGGTGAGATTTGTGCTAAGTTTTTGTTTGTTTGCTTTTCCTCTGATGGGCAAGGCTGAGTGAGGTGGTAATCCTGTCTGCTGATGATTGGGTTTGTATTTTTGTTTTGTTTGTTGTTTGGATGAGGTGTCCTGAACAGGGTGCTATTGGTGGTTGGGTGATGCTGGGTCTTGTATTCAAGTGGTTCTTTTGTGTGAATTCTCATTATTTGATACTCCTTAGGGCTGCCATCTATGGGGTTGCACAGAGTCGGACACAACTGAAGCGACTCAGCAGCAGCAGCAGGGTTAGTTCTCTGGTAGTCTAGGGTCTTGGAGTCAGTGTTCCCACTCCAAAGGCTCAGGGCTTGATCTCTCAGTAGTTGCCAGTCCAACAAGCAAAACTAACCAGCTGCTCCACATCAGGGGCCAGAAGGACTCTAGAGAATGTGACATCTCAATCAGGACTTATATCCCCTCCTTCTCATACTGACACAGAGCAAGAGCGTAGCCAAGAAGAACCAAACTTAAGATGTGCAGTAGCACTTCTGATGTCTGACATAGGCCTTCCTGCTGCAGAGTGTTTCAGGAGGAGCAGTGAAATGAGAAGCAGGCACTCTGAATAAGAAACAAAGTCCAAGAATGACTAGAGGTGCTTTCCCAGTACTTGTGGCAGCTTGGAGTTACCCAGTTTTTGTGGAAATAGGATTGCCCAGGTGGAGCAGGAACCACCCTGATTTTCTTTATTTAATACATGCTGTGCATAGATACTTGAGGTGCTAAGAATAGATATATATGGCAAGGTAAATTAGTTATATTATTTACTTGAGATAAAATTACAAATGAACATGTGAAAATTCTGTGATTTGCATTAAACAGAATTATTTTGAGTACTTTCTTTTTCTCATTTCTGCTTATAGTAACTGTGGAAATGATATCATAATGGGATGGATAATGCTATTGTTGTTTCCATATCACTCAACACATTTACAAAGATTCTCTAGTGTTATTTCTTCCAGGTTAAAAACACTGTTACATGTTCTAAATATTTAATATCCAGTATCATTTCTCTTGTCACTAAGTTACTTCTAGAACTAGATCTTGACATGCAACAGAGGCAATAACTAATAGAAAGGTACTAACAGGCAGTCCTGGCATTTCTGGAGATAACCTGATAACACGTCTTTGCTACCCCTAACCCTTCACAGGTCTTTGCTTTCCTCTTTATTCAGCTTTGCTCAATAATCAATCACCATAACCATTCCCTTGAATCCTCCCTGAACTCCTTTATACTTCTTGGTTCATCAAACTCCCTCACAAAGTCTCAACTCAGTTTAAATCCAAATCTCTACCTAGTCCATACCCGTACCCCTGAAAGTGAATGTGGCTGGGACTAACACTGGACAGTTCTCACTTTACGAGGACTGCAGACCTCACGTAGATCCTCAGCGCTGCCCAGAAGTTAAGTAGCTACTTTGTTCACAGCCTTACTCCCCTGGACCACTCTTTCATACCTTCTCTTTCTGTAAAATATACACATCTTGCCCCATCCTCACTCTCAACTGATGAGCTTCTTATTTCTCTGAAAAAAAAAAAAATATATCAATCAGTTGAAAGGGAACTTCTACTTGGCCCCATCACTACAGCTACTACTTCAGTGTGAGGATAGCAAAATGGAAATATAGGTTTGATTTTCATCTGCAACATGTGAACCTATCTAGACAGAAAACAAACGTAAAGATTGTAATAGTCATCATAGCTAGTGACTCTGGTGGTGATAATTATTTAGTACAGTTTTTTGAATATATAGATATATCACTTATTACCATAAACTGTGTTAACAGTGACTTAAATATACACTGTGGCCTGGCATCGGGAGCTTGTGGGGCTCTGGATCCAGCCCTCCATTCAAGAGCCTCTGCTACGAGCCCCCACATTTCAGCCGGTGGGAGCTCATCCCCGCGTGGTGGGCAGTGCCTGTGGCCTGTGATGTGTCGGACCTGCAGGGTGAGTCAATCACCCAGTGCTGGGAGATCTCTACCTGCATGCATGCCACTGCCTCATTGAGGGCAGGCACAGCGTCTTCCAGCATCTTCCTGGCTCTTGGACTGGGCCCAGTGGCGGCCCTGCAAAGATGCTTACCTTGAAAAACCAGTGGGCGGAGGTGGCACCTACTCTGCCAGTCACTTTGATGGGATCCCGTGCAACATGTACCCACCATCTCAGGGGACCTAGCACACACACCAGTTCTGTTTCATTATGGACCATGCCTTCTGCCTGCTGAAGACAGGAGCATCCTTGCCCTACTGCAATCTCACTCCCAGGGAAGCTGGTAAAGTCCAGGTACTCAGACATCACCACCGAATTCAAGGAGATGCAGGTGGACACTCTGCTAGAGGCTGGCTTCCACCGGGAGGACACCTGCACACAGGTTGAGGCCGACTGCCTCAGTGAGCCTTGTGGAAAATGATCACGCCCTGGACACCAAGCACTAAAGCCACCGGGCCCAGCTGCTCAACTGCCCACACAGCCCTGGGGACCCCAGGCTTCAGGTACAGCCAAACCCCATGCCCCCACTCGGCACCTTTGTGACCAGGAGTGCAGGCTCTGGCCTCTCAGCCCAGGTCCAGACCCACACCAGCTGCGCGAGGTCAGTAAGCTTCCCTAACCTTTTCTCTGCACCTGGATTATCACTACCTTCCTCCCAGGGTCTTGAAGGTGAAATATACATTATATATATATACACACACACACATTATATATACATATATGTAATATAATTGTATATGTGTATTATATATATGTGTGTGTGTATGCATCTGTATACACATAACTCAGGCAATTCCCACTTTTCTAAAGCATTTACCTTTCTATAAACATGCAGTTATTTTTCTCATCTTCAGAAAATCCAGTGCTTATGTCATTTCTCCCTCCAACTCCTGCACCATTTCTTGATCCTTCATTTTAGCAAAACTTCTTAAAATCTTTGTTATACTCACTGTCACCATTTCAGCTCCCTTATTCTCTCTTAAATCCACTCTGGCTTGCTTGCTCCTCACCACTCCATAAGGTCTTCTCTTTTCGGGTTCCCTAAACAGCACTGAGTGTTAAACCCAATGGGCAGTTCTTAGTTCTCATTGTAAATTCCTGATGTCCCTCCCGTCTCGCTTGCAGTAGTCTTTCTGAGTGTATTTCCTGGACTTATTCTACTTTCTCCACTTTCTTGATGTTAATTTGTCCCAAAGATTTACCCTAGGCCTCCTCTTCTGTCGGCATGCTCATTCTGTTGGTGATCTTAGTGAGTTTTATAACTTTAAATAAAATCTATATGTTGCTACCTCACCAAATTTAGGTCTCCAGTGGAACTCCTCTAAACACTAGATGTATTTATTTGACTGACTTCCTACCTGGTACATCCAATTGAATGTCTAATCCCAAACATGTGTCCTGTCTTTCTCCCCCTAACCTGTTTGATTTTTAAACTTTGCAGTCTTATTTGATGGCAATTCCATCCTTCTAGTTGAGCACCTTCTCTCATGTTTCACATTCAATCTATCACAATTTCCTTGGCTCCACTTTCACAATATATCCAGAATGAAAATTACTTCTCACTAGTTACATTGTCCCCACCCCATTCCACGCTATCCTTATCTCTCACTTATTATACAAACCTACTAATTGGTTCTTACCTGCCTCCTTACTTCCTTTCAGTCAACTCAACATAGCAGCCCGAAGAATTTTGTTTTTAATGATAGTCTAGATTAATCTATCTCTCAAACGTTCCCAGTAACTCCTCCTCTCATTCAAGGTAAATAAACATCACCATCCTTATTGAGGCATATTAAGGACTTACATGCTCTGCACCCATTCCTTCTTGTCATTGATACTGTGTCATGCAACTTCTGTAAAAGCATATTCAATGTGAATGGTGCCCCCTGGAGTTGTTCAGTAAAGAACTTGCAGCAGTGAGGCCTCTTGACATCACCTCTTGCTACTCTCCCCCTTTGCTCATGCTGTTCCAAATATAATTGAGTTCTTATTCTTCCTCAAAAATACCTGATGGGCTTTCAACTCAGAGCAATGTACGCATGTACTGTCCCCTCTGCCTGGAATGATCTTCCCCAAGTTATCTGTATGGCTTAATCTCTCACAACTTTAGACCTGGACTCAAAATACTACCTTCTTCATGAGACCCTCAGTGAATGATCTATTTATTATAATGTTGCCACCCATACCCTTTGTTTCCTCTTCATTTCTCTGCTGTGTTTTATCTCCACAGCTCTTGTGCTTAGCTGTTCAGTCATGTCTGACTCTTAGCAGTGCTATGGACTGTAGCCTGCCAGACTCTTCTGTCTATGGGATTCTCCAGGCAAAAATACTAGAGTGGGTTGCCGTGCCCTCCTCCAGGGCATCTTCCCAACCCAGAGATTGAACTCAGGTCTCCTGCCTGCAGGTGGATTCTTTACCATTTGAGCTACCAGGGAAGCTCTTAGCTCCTTCTAATATAATATTTATGCTCTGTGTGTAGTAAGTTGCTTCAATCATGTCCAACTCTTCGAGGCCCTATGGACTGTAGCCTGCCAGGCTCCTCTGTCCATGGGTGGAGAATACTGGAGTGGCTTGCCATGCCTTCCCGTAGGGGATCTTCCCAACCCAGGGACTGAACTCACATCTCTTATGTATCTTGCATTGGCAGGCAGTTTCTTTAGCCTAGCACCACCTTGGAAACCCTAATATAATATACACTTTACCAACTGTAATGTTGTTTATGATCTTGTTCTTACCCCACTAAAATATAAGCTTCCTGCTGGCAGAGATTTATATTTGCTCATTGCTATATCCTCTGTAACTAAAATGGCTCTAATACATAATAATAAATAATAAATAGATGTTGAATAATTAGCAATAAAGTGGGAATTCTGAGCACAAAAAGTTAGCAGTGAAAGTGCCTAATCAACTACATTTTATACAGTGTGAATGAAGACTTACTTAGTTTTCCTGTTAGTCATCTTTAAGCAGCTAAGTAGATCTTTAGCAGGTCAAGAATACTAAAGAGATGTGTCTCAATTGCTCAAAATAGCTCACTTAGAATTGGAAATTTCACACTATAGAAGCAATGCCATTGCTGTGCTATTTCTTTTTCAAAAGAAAAATCCATTTGTAACACAGAGCTCTCCAGAGATTTGTCACCATTTACTAGGCTTCGCTCCAAAAAGTGTCAGGACTGACCCAGCCAATTTCCAGGGTCATGCAGCCATTGCTTTTATCACTTATGAAAACAGAAGACAATCTCAGTACCCAAAACACAGTGCAAAATCAATGATCCTAGACTCATTCTCAAAGTTGACAATGTGATTCCAAGTCCTTATTAAAAGGAAAAATAGATAATGAGATCTGTTTTCTTGGGCACTAGTGTCACTCCCTAGAAGTTGTGTAATTAGGAGGACAAATCAATAATTTAAGTTCAAAAGGGTATTGTTAAATGCATTGTCTCTTTACTATGAGTATATTCATTTATGCTTTACACGTATATTCATTTATGTAATCATCATTTCATTTATTTTTCTTCTATATTCATTTATTAAATATATGTGATGAATTTGTTTAATACAAATTTTTATTTGCTATTTTCTTTAAAAAATATTTATAAAACAAGCATGCTGCTAGGAGTGGGCATATTAAACCATCCTAAAATGTGTTAGGTCTGGTTTCATAATAACAGGGAAAAATGCCTTTTGTCTGACTCTTCTCCTCTCTGTATCAGGACCTCCATCTATTGTTCAGGTTTCTCTTCA
The DNA here is from genome assembly GCF_055505025.1 of Bos grunniens. NCBI lineage: Eukaryota > Metazoa > Chordata > Mammalia > Artiodactyla > Bovidae > Bos > Bos grunniens. The sequence continues at coordinate 107,802,707 of NC_141170.1, read as the reverse complement.
GCTATTGTGATTGATCTAGGGAATGTCTCTGGTATGTCCATGAATCCAGATCTCCCAACTCCCGTTTTTCTCCTTTTCTCCTCTGACTCTCTATGGTGTGCCAGGTCTTCTAAAAAGTACCTACCAATGATTGACCACAGAATTGTTCTTTCTAGCTCTTGTGTTGTGCCTGCAGATCTTTTGGCCCACATATTAGGATGTGGTTATCTTATGAAGGGGTATTCCTTTACATGCTGGCACAAAGGTGCTTGTAAGTCGTCAACATTAATACATTAGGCAATGTTAATTGCAATTGATTCACCTTCTCTTGTTATGATATGGTTTCACCATGAGTTGACCTTTGACATTTATTACTTAAGACTGATCGCATGTCAGTCAGTCTGATGGCCTCAGCCTGCAGTGGTATAACTCAGGGTGTCAGTTCTGGCCAAACATTAAGGTCAGGTTTAGGTGGTGAGGGCATCTAGCCACAAGTCCAGTGGTCAGTGACACAGCCCTGACTCATCAGCTTTGCAGAAGAGACTTCCCGCAAAGACTGAAGGTACTGAAACAAGTAAAGTGCTTATTAGAATGAAAAGAGAACAGTTATTTGTGGACAGGCACAGAGGCAGGCTCAGAGACTGAGTCACACCCCTGTGGTGGTTTGAATCACTTTTATGGGGCATTTCTTCCAGGTTTCCTTTGACCAATCATTTTGATTTGCCTGATTCTGAGTCTATATTTGGTATATCTCAGGAACCTCACATGTGTGTACTTAGGTCTTAACCAAGATGGATTCTAATGAAGAGGCATATGGGTAGTTGACATCACTTATCATGAGGTGACACTCCCTCCCTTTTTTACCTCCAAGGAGCCTTTCTGCACATGTGTAATCCAGGAGATCCCCTTGACTTCAAGAATGAGGATTATGTGGTCTTTTATCTCTTATCTGGGCAGGGCCCAGCCTCGTCCAGCATCCTGCTTTTATAGAGTTTCTGCTATTACGGAGATTTTGTCCACAGGGGAGAAACTGTTCAGCCTGGGGCCCATCTATTTCCTGCCTCAAGACTAGTCTTCTAGTTATTTTCTCTGTACACTAATCACTGGCTGATCAACATAAGATTTAATGTTTTTGTTGTTCAGTTGCTAAGTTGTATCTGATTCTTTTGAGACTCTATGGGCTATAGCCCACCAGGCTCCTCTGTCTATGAGATTTCCCAAGCAAGAGTACTGGAGTAGGTTGCCATGCCCTCTTCCAGGGGATCTTCCTGACCCAGGGGCCAGACTTGCACCTCCTGCCTTGGAAGGCTGATTCTTTACCATTGAGCCAGCAGGGAAGCCCAGGAATTAATAGTAATATATGATAGTAACCAGCTAGACAAATAAATGTTTCTCGTGTATTACTGAATTTTCTTGAAGATAAACCATGCAGTACTTTGGCAAACTCTCTCCTCAGTTTTCCTAGAATTCAAGCCACTGACATCTCACCTGAACCCCTTAAACCTTTTCTATTTATTAGAAAGGGGAAAGACCACCTGTATCAGTCAGATTTCCATGACAGAAGCAGAAGCCATTTGGAGCTTTTTTAAACAAAGAGAATTTTTATTCAGCTATTCAAGATTCAAGTACTTCCAAAACTTTGGAAAGGCTGATGGAGCAGATTCTAGGCTGTACTCCTCCTCTGGGACTTGCAGAGCCAGACAGAACTGGCTCCCTAGGGGAGCAATTGTTTCTAAAGTTGCTACTGGAGCTCTGACAGAAGTGTAAGTTTTCACTGCTCCCCTGCAAATGGGCACCAAATTCTGCTTCAGAAAGGATCTTCCATACCAGCAACAGGAGCCAGGAGCTGCCAGGCTTTAGCATCTGCCCACCTACTGCCTTCTGACATCTTTTCTAAGTACTTCTGGTTGACTGAAACTTGTTTGCATCAAAAATGATAGCTGCAGAGTTTCGGAAGTGTATAATTTTGCTTTATAACCCTTCCAAGTAAAAATAGTGGTAAGAGTTCTGATTCAGAAATATATTTGTATTAAAATCAGTTCCCTATTGTCAGTAAAGTGCTTCTAGTCATTACCTGGGAATGGGGAGAGAGGGTCACAGTAGTAGTAACTGAGTAGAAAAGCAGAAGCAATGAATTTAGAGGACTTGGGTACAATTCTAGCTCTGACATTTGTAAACATGACCAAGTTATTTGCCTTCCCTGAGCCTCAGTTTCCATATGTGATAACATCCAGGCTACCTTACAGGAAAATTATGAAGATAATGCTAGACATGAATGTAAAAAAACTTCATAAATATCCGATACTAAGCAGTTACAAGCAGATATGATCAGTAGGAAGGACTAATGAAAAGTTAAATGAGATCATGTCCATTACTGTTAGGTGTTTGGTGCTAAATGTATTTTATTTTATTCTAGTTTTTGAAAACTGATGACCCTCTTTTTTAATGGTCTATAAATTACCCCATTATCTCATTTTCAAGTCAACTGGGAATTTAACATAAATGTAAAATTAGATCAAGTTAAGCTCCCAATCATTATTTGTGATGCCGTGTCATATTATATCATAGAACTCCTAGATCCTTTAAAAGACATGGTTTTAATAAATAATATAAAATAATTTACTCTGTCATTTATATTTCTAATTTTGTAATCTCAAATGTTTCCTATATTCACATTAGAAAATATTTCAAATTTTGAAATTTTTGTGATCTTGTGAAAATATATTTAGTTCACTTTTTAGTTGACCAAGTCACTGTGAAGTATATTTTAAGCTCTAGACAGTAAAGAATGAAGGTTTCTACAGCAAGCCCCTTGATAACAGAAAAAAGAGTTACTAGGGAATTACTTTTCATTTTGTGTTATCATTTAGATGGAAAAAATATAAACCCATAATTATCTAGTGTGATTTAGTATTTTGATTGAGCTCCAGTTGTCAGTGTGATAAGATGACTTTATGAGCAGTAGAACATTAAGCCCCCAGAAATCAATAGATATAATAAAATCCTTTTACTGTCCCTTCCTTCCTACTCACCAAATCAATTGCTTTTTACCTTCTAATTTTTTTCATGAAAGTTCTACAATTCATTTTACTACCTGTCAAAAGTGAAATGTCTTTTTTTTTTTTTTTTTGCTGAATAGATAGATGTTTAATATTTCAATTCTTTCATGATTTTATTTTCTATCTCTTTGCTTCTAGAAGATTCACATACTTATCTAGTGTTCTGAGCCCAAAATTTGGAATAAAGTATTGAAGTGAAAGTGAAAGTTGCTCAGTTGTGTCCGACTCTTTGCGACCACATGGACTCTATAGTCCATGGAATTCTGCAGGGGAGAATATTGGAGTGGGTAGCCTTTCCCTTCTCCAGGGGATCTTCCCAACCCAGGGATTGAATCCAGGTCTCCCTCATTGTGGGCGGATTCTTTACCAGCTGAGCCACAGGGGAAGCCCAAGAATACTGGATTGGATCAGATCTTCCCGACACAGGAACTGAACCAGTGTCTCCTGCATTGCAGGCAGATTCTTTACCAGCTGTGCTACTAGAAGTGATACAAATGAGGACTAACAAAGTGATTGGTAAAGATGTTAGAATTCATGCGTTGTTGACTTTGTTATTCTTTTAATCATGGAACAAGACTAATACAAAACCATATGAATCACTTGAAAGAATAATAAGAATATAACAGGTTGTCATCCCCTTTTTTTGTAAATCAGAACTACTTCTCTCTGCACCAGTTACACAACTCCTATTCACCAGACAGAGAGATTTGAACACACTTGATCTTAGACTTCTCTCATGAGAAACTTTATCTGTATGTCATACCCAGCTCATTCACATTTTGACTGCTGCATGATACTGATCCTCAGAAGGCTTTGGGACCATTCACTGAGCAACGTGGAACTAACCAGAGAGATCTAAGGCTTTTCCCAGTACATGTTCCCCAGTGAGTGTCAGCATAAAAGTAGTTACCTTTTCCTTCTGGTAGTTTCCTAGCATATTTATAACTGGACTTTGCCAACCTTACTTTATATTGAAAACATAAGCTCCTGGAAGAAGTATTTTTCTTCTGCATACACAAAGAAATGAATTTTCCTCAGTACCTAGCCAAAGACTCCAGCTCATTTTACAGCATTGATTTCATAATTCAGTTTTTCTATGGAGCCATTTATTGTAATAGATGTTGGAAAACACATACTCCTAGTGAAAGAGAGGTGAATCTGGCTGTACAGTGAGGGCCAGACTGTGAAAGGAAGAATGAAGACTTGTTTAGGGCCTATCTTCTGAACTGAATGTGGCATTGACTTAGGCATTGTAGACACGTGATCCATTCACTACTTGCTTATTATGCCAGACTGAATTCTTTCCCTGCTCTGTGTATCATATAATAGAAAATAAATGTGGCAATTGTCAAGTCAACACTTTTTTGTGTTCTGTTTTTTGATTCAGTCAGCCTTCATGTATTACTGAATATTGTCATCTATACCCTCAATTGATGAGATCCAACCCTTCAAGGCGTCTTTATAAAGCAGATAAGCATTTAAAGGGAGAAATACAAAGAAGCAGAAATTAGAAGACTACAGGTCGATATCATGTAGTTTACAATGTAATACCATCCTTCTACAATTTTCTCCTATTATTGTTTTAAATTTATCCTTCTTTCCTTTAGAGTTCACTGTTTACCCAAGAGAAGCATCTCATAGTAAACAGTAGGTTTTATAAAAATAAACTGAGCTGCTAAGATCTAAAACCAATCTTCACTTTTCCTTTACCCACTGTATCCACAACATCACTGACTCTCATATGGCATTTTTTCGTAGGCTTTTAATCTGACCACCAACAATCTAGGTTAGGTCCTCACGTTCCCTCTAAACGGTACGATCACAATAGCTTTGTAATGCACAGGCTTAATTCACATCTTCCTCACTTCTGGTTCATCTTCGCATATGTCACCATATCCTGCTTCCTAAGACATAGAGCAGTCACGATCCTCCATGATCACAGAGCTTCCTTGTCTATGCCATTCAAATACATTAATTCCCAATCCCTGATGTTAACAGTAAAAGCTCATCACATTATTGTATGTACTTACCTTTTTGGTTGTCTTCAACATCATAGACACACACCCTACATTGTACTATTCATCTCTTAGTTGGGCAACTTACACACATGCCATTTTTTTGTTGTTGTTCTTTTCTGAGGAAGGGCCATGTCCTCTTCCTATCTTCCTCCCAAACTTTCTGTATTCAAAATTCAGAATTAATCTTAGCATCCCAGCTGACAAAGAACCTGTCTGCTAATTCAGGAGATACAGTTTCAGTCCTTGGGTCAGGAAGATCCACTGGAGTAGGAAATGGCAACCTACTCCAATATTCTTGCCTGGAAAATTCCATGGAGAGAGAAATTCGGCAGGCTACAGTTCATGGGTTTGCAAATAGCCGGACATGACTGAGCAACATGCCCAACGAATTTACTACGATTATCATAAGATCATGAGTTACTGAAAGACAAAAATGCCATCCTATTAGTTTTTATGTATTTCATCCTTCTCATAGAATTCAATATATCCTAAATAGGTATTTGTGGAAATGATTTTAATTAAATTCAACTGACCACATGGCATATGATGTTATTCTGGCTTTCTTTTAGGAACATGGAATACCTATCAACATGGGCTATGCAGTGGCACCACATCACTCAGGGGTCTACCCAGTTCATATTCAGCTGTATGCAGCTTGGAAGAAGGTCTGGGGTATTCAGGTCACCAGCACTGAAGAGTATCCGCATTTGAAACCTGCACGATACCGAAAGGGCTTCATTCACAATAGCATCATGGTGAGCATGTATTGTTGTGTGTATCAAAGGCTCTCAGTACCTACATGTGGAATGAAGACAAAATCTAACTTCCAAAAAACTCGTTTACATGAGTATCATAAATCCCTTGCACACCATGATGGTCACACATTAATACACTGCTTGGCTATAGACTTGCTTCTTAAGCTGTGGGGTAGTTTTGGCAAATTCGAGACAAGCTCAAAATGTTGGAAGCAGGTTTCATGTAGGTCATCCCCTGCAGTTTCTGGATTTGTCTATGGACCTTATACTTCTGGAGAGTTTCTCTAGGTCCATTTGTTTGGCTGGTTCTATTTAGAGTTTTCTAGGCAAAATGTAGGTTCGTAAATCAAGAAAACACCTCTCAAATCACTACACTATCAACAGACAGAATCTAACAAGTAGTATCCAAGAGCTAAATTTATCCACTCAGTTTATTTTCAGTTTCAGACACTGGAGAATATCTTAGGATAGCAGTTTTTCATTGTTTTCTTCCTAGCATATTATAAAAATGAAGGTATATATTTTATTTTCAAATATATTAACTGAAAAATAACAATTTGATGGAAGGATGATGCATATGTTCCTATAAATGAAAATAAAACCAAAAGTATATCAGATGGGAATTTATAATTATTCATGAGAATGAAAAAAATTGTCTTGTTTTGCTTTGTGATAAAATAGCTCATCTTAAAACATCCATCCCCACATCCAGTGCCTTAGGTCATGTTCTCATCACTGGTTGCTAAGATCATAGGAAAGGTTTACAACTCTTCTCCCTCCTTTAAATATTTACACCTTTTCAACCCATTATTCAGGTTACTACTAGAATCATCTGCCTATCTATCTTTCCACCCAATAAGTATCTAAAACCAAAGAATAATAGCACGCATGTTAACAGAGATAATACTTAACATTCATTAATCATAAAACTTTAATTTTTTTATTGTAAATTGGTACTAGAGGACCTAAAGAAGCCTCAGATTTAATAGATCTATTGAAAATGCAACTAAAGGTATTGATGTCCATAGAAATCCAGCAGATATTAAAAGTTTTACCCTGATACAAATGCAGATCAGAGTGAAAGCAGTTTTCCCTTAATTGAGTAGTGTGACCATTTGCTATATTATTAAATAGAAACATTCCTTTAAGTCAGCACTATGTATTTTCATTTACCTTGGTTTTAATAAAACCTGTTATGAAAATTAAGCAAAGAATAAATAGTTATTCTGTGCAATTGAATACATGTCCTCAACCCCATTAGATTATAAGTGGTTTATTATTCAATACAAAGTTTTTGGAATAAAATTACCTATTCACTTTCTCTGTTGAACATTCTGAGTTACAACAGAATTAAGCACAAGACATGCCAGAAGCAATCATTAGATAATTTGACTATTACTGGGATTAAAACTTTAATTCAGAGTAGTAAAAACAAAACAGAGTGGTGAGGCTGATGAAAACTCATTGTTTTGAGGACTCTGAGATGTAAGTACATGTAAACTGTATTTCAGGATCAAGGGAAAAAGCGATCTAATACCATGAAAAATGTAACCTTGGAGAATCTCTATATTTGAATTACGTTAACCCTAAGAAGCCTTTTTTTTTTTTTTTTAACCAATTCTGTAATATAACTCAGCTGGTAGGTGAAATTTGTAGGCATGAATGAAAATGTTGTAACGTATATGTCCTATGACTTTGGGCAGCTGTCTTAATACTTACATAATTACATCAGTGTCAACTCTTGATTACAGTAAGATTTTGGCTTTATCCACTGGGAAACTCCAATAGGAATGATAATATGCAGACTCTGAAGTCATGACACAGCAATGGAACTTTTAATTAAGTCATGTCAATATGCTGCTTTTTCTTTTTTCTCAGGTCCTCCCTCGACAGACCTGTGGGTTGTTCACACACACTATTTTCTACAAAGAGTACCCAGGAGGCCCCCAAGAACTGGATAAAAGTATCAGAGGAGGTGAACTTTTCCTCACAATCCTTCTAAACCCAGTAAGTATCCTATTTATGCTTTTCACAATAATATTAGACCTTTCAAATATATGTTTCATTTTGTTTCCGTTGTCAACCTTCTCACAAGAGAGTAGATGGTAAATACTAGAGAGAAATTAGACTATATCTCCAAATTATTAAATTTCCTTAATAAATGTCAATCAAGAAAAGTACAGATTTGTTAGGATCCATGTGTTGACTATAACAATTAAATGTAAGCTAATATCTTGGTGTTGGCTCTTATACTTGAATTGTAGTAAAGACATATATACAGTTGTCTAGCAAGAGATACCAATTCAAGTGGGTTCGATCTCTTGGTCTGGAAGAAACTCAGGAGAAGGAAATGGCAACCCACTCCATTATTATTGCCAGGAAAATTCTAAGGACAGAGGAACCTGGCGGGCTACAGTCCATGGGGTCACAAAGAGACATGACTAAGTACATCCAAAAACATTCACAATATAGTGGTGTGTATTTTGTCTGTAAGTTGAATCTGCTTCTAGCTCAAGTAGTAGTATGTCTATCAGTAGACATACATATTGCCATCTCTAAAAATGATCACAATGAAAAGCTGCATTGAAAATACACAATGTTTGTATTTAGTTCCTCACTTACGTCTAAGACTTTGTCACCCCATGGACTGTAGCACTCCAGGCTCCTCTGCCTATATAAATTCCAGCCAAGAATACTGGAGTGGGTTGCCATTTCCTTCTATATAAAAATACATAACTATGCATTATCTTTAAATACTAGGGTCATCTGAGGCTTCTTTTTAAAATATTCGTTAATTTTATTTGGAATCAAAGCTAGAAAATTTGTCCCTTTTAGTTGTGCCCTTTGATTATTCAGAGTTTTTCAATTTGATTTCCAGTTATATGTGGGAAAGTATAGCAATATGGGAATATATTGTCACTAGATAATGTTGCAATTACTTCAGCTTTTTCCATTTTTTCCCTTAAGGATTTTATTTCTGAGGTTTTAGAGAGGCATGTCCTTTTTTTTACATCCCACTGCACACAAGAAAATGTGAAAGAGTGAGTTGTATGCTGTGTCTAACTTGTTTGAGTAAGAAATTTTCACACTGAGAGAAAATGATTCATGCTTTAAACAAAACTATGTTTCGGTTGTCTCTGTTGAAGCTCCAGGTATGTTTAAATAAATTTAGATCATGTATATGCTATTTGTAACCCATGAAGAAAGGAAATAAAAACCTACCTTGTGTATAGATGAAAACTTGTAAATTGGATTGAAGGGGTTGAGAAATGGGGGCAAAAATGCATGTTGTTATTCAGTCACTAAGTTGCGTCTGACTCTTTGAGACTCGAGACTACAGCACTCCAGGCTTCCCTGTTCTTCACCATCTACCAGAGTCTGCTCAGATTCATGTCCGTTGAGTTGGTGATGCTATCTGTTGCCCTCTTCTCTACCCTTCAGTGTTTCTCAGAATCAGGATCTTTTCTAATGAGTTGGCTCTTCCCATCAGGTGACCAAAATATTAGAACTTCAACTTCAGCATCTGTCCTTCAATGAATATTCAGGGTTGATTTCCTTTAGGATTGACTGGTTTGATTGCCTTGCAGTCCAAGGGACTCTGAAGAATCTTCTCTAACATCACAGTTTAAAAGCATCAATTCTTTGGCACTCAGCCTTCTTTATGGCCCAACTCTCACATCCATATATGACTACTGGAACCACCATAGCTTTGACTAGACGGACCTTTGTGGACAAAGTGATGTCTCTGCTTTTTAATACCCTATCTAGATTTGTCACAGCTTTCCTTCCAAGGAGCAAGCATCTTTTAATTTCATGACTGAAGTCACTGTATGCTGTGATTTTGGAGCACAAGAAAATAAAATCTGATACTGCTTCCACTTTTTCTTCTTCTATTTGCCATATAGGATTGGGCCAGATGCCATGATCTTTGCTTTTTGAATGATACAAGTTTTAAGCCAGCTTCTTCACTCTCCTCTTTCATCCTCATTAAGAGCTTCTTTAGTTTTTGTCGCTTTCTGCAGTTAAAGTGATATCATCTGCATATCTGAGGTTGTTGATATTTCTCCTGGCAAACTTGATTCCAGATTGTGAGTCATCCTGCCTGGCATTTCATATGATGAACTCTGCATAGAAATTAAATAAGCAAGGTGACAATATACAGCCTTGATGTACTCTTTTCACAATTTGGAAACAGTCAGTTGTTCCATGTCCAGTTCTAACTGTTGCTTCTTGACCCACATACATGTTTCTCAGGAGGCAGGTAGGGTGGTCTGGTATTCCCATCTCTTTAAGACTTTTCCAGTTTGTTGTGATCCACACAATCAGAGGCTTTAGCATAGTCAGTGAAGCAGTAGTAGATGCTTTTCTCTGAAATTCCCTTGCTTTCTCTATGATGCAATGAATGTTGGTAATTTGATCTCTGGTTCCTCTGTGTTTTTTAAACCCAGCTTGTACATCTGAAAGTTTTTAGTTCATGTACTGCTGAAGCCTAGCTTGAAGGACTTTGAGTATGGGGAATGAGCGCTTTATCTGAGTATGAGTAATCAACAAACTTCTTCAAACTGCAGGACTATTAAAAACAAAACAATACATTTGACTCAGTTCTAATGAGGCGGATGAAACTGGAGCCTATTATACAGATTGAAGTAAGCCAGAAGGAAAAACACCAATACAGTATACTAATGCATATATATGGAATTTAGAAAGATGGTAACAATAACCCTGTGTACGAGACAGCAAAAGAGACACTGATGTATAGAACAGTCTTATGGACTCTGTGGGAGAGGGAGAGGGTGGGGAGATTTGGGAGAATGGCATTGAAACATGTAAAATATCATGTATGAAACAACATGCCAGTCCAGGTTCGATGCACGATACTGGATGCTTGGGGCTAGTGCACTGGGACGACCCAGAGGGATGGTTTGGGGAGGGAGGAGGGAGGAGGGTTCAGGATGGGGAACACATGTATACCTGTGGTGGATTCATTTTGATATTTGGCAAAACTAATACAATTATGTAAAGTTTAAAAATAAAATAAAATTAAAAAAAACAGAACTGTCTTTTTTGTTGGGGTTCCACTAAACTGGGGAATAGCTTGGATGCTCTATGATTTTAGTAAGAAATTTTATTTTTCAAAACTTGTTTGCTCTCCTGTAAGACAAATGTATAAACTAGACAATCTTTAGTGTTCCTCAAAAGTATTCCTTTTGGATACTTCATTTTGTATGTGTTTAATTCAAGCTCACTGAGACTTAAAAGAATCAATAACATCACAAAATATTTTTGAGAGTTGATATATACATGTGAATGTGAGTGAAAGCAAATATGGGAAATCTTTCTCTTTACTCCTTCCCTCATTAATTGAGAATTTGATCTTCATAGAAGCAAGGGTCACATCTTCATACTGTTTTCACTTTGGGGTATACTCCCAACCCCAAATCTGCCCTTGTCCCCTCTTCAGGGGAAGGGATAAGCATCAGAACAATGATGATTCCCTCCCATGAACCTCTAGCCCCAAGGTCTGATTGTTACTGATATTCACCACCTGGGTGCCCATGGGGCTACTTGCCATTAAAGAGATGTATTTATAACTCTGCTTTTCAAAAACTTTGAATTTAGCACTCCATATATAGCATCATTCACAGACTAACAGTTGGCCCTTGACAGTGGTAAAGAACACGCCTGCCAGCACAGGAGACATGAGACCTGGGTTCGATCCCTGAGTTGGGAAGATCCCCTGAACAAGGAAACAGCAACCTACTCCAGTATTTTTTCCTGGAGAATCCCATGGACAGAGGAGCCTGGCAGGCTACAGTCCATGGGGTCGCAAAGAGTCGGACACAACTGAAGTGACAGGATGCAAGCACGCATAAATCGTTACTCAGAGGGTAATAGCTGGTCCTTTAAATAAGGTGGAAGACTATTTGGCACTTATACATGTAGCACTGCTATAAACTGACAAAATAACACTAACCTCACTTAAAAAGCTAATCATTGCCAACCAAAGTTATTTTAATTGCAGGAGAAATAGAACAATGAAAGAGGGGAGTTTTCAGGAGATTTCTAGAATCCAATAACAAACTATACTTAATCATTGTGAACTAATGGTGATCTTAAAGTAGGATTCATGAGTAAAAGCGAGAAACCCAGATAGACAAATAAGAAGGAGCAATGTTAGAGATGATTAACAGTGTGGATAATATAAGTCATTCTATGTACAGTGATATGAAACTGGGATCAGACAAATAGCAGTCCACAAAGATATGGGAGTAAGGAATAAATGCTGCTCAAAACATGAACAGTGTAATAATAGGCAATCCAAGTAGAGGCTACTCAGCTCTCTAGGGAGACACACTGTGGGTGGCATTTGACAGAACCCAGATTTAAAAAAAAAAAAAAAAAAAACAGGTCTTAGTTCTAGAGCTGCATAAGCAGAAGTTATCAGATATATTAATCAGGGTTCTTCAAAGAAACAGAACTAAGAGGATGGGTGGGGGAGAGAATTATTATAAGGAATTTGCTCATGTGATTATGGAATTTGGAAAGTCTCAAAATCTACAGTGAACAAGCTAGAGTCCCAGGGGAGCTGATGGTATAGTTTTCGTAGAAGTTCTCTAGCCTGAGAACCAGAACAGCTGATGGTGTAGTTCTAGCCCCAAAGTAGACAGGATTGAGACCCAGGAAGAGCCAGTGTTTCACTTCAGGTTCTTAGGCAGGTTAAAAGAAAATAAAACACAGTAATCAGTTCAAAGGCAATGGGGCAGAAGAAATTCCTTTTTATTCACAGAAGAGTGAGACTTTTCATTCTATTTGGCCTTCAGCAGATTAGATCAGACCCACCCACCTTATCTGCTTTCCTCAGTTGACCAATTTGGTTGTTAATCTCATCAAAAGCATCCTCATGGACACACCCAGAATAACGTTTGCGCTGCATAACTTGTGGCCCAGTCAAGTTGGTACAAACTTAACCATCACACCAAATGAGGAAATGAAGATGGGAACAGACAGGAAGGGAGTGAAATAAAATGGGAAACAAAGGAAGAGGGAAGAAAGTGATGAATGAAGTAAAGATACTGTAAGCTTGGAATTTTTTGTAGCTGTGTCCTGTTATGAATAGAGAGGCACCAGAAGTGATGCATTTCATGCAAAGATGAGCACAATAAAGGACAGAAATGTTATGGACCTAACAGAAGCAGAAAATATTAAGAAGAGGTGGCAAGAATACACAGAACTACACAAAAACCAACTTCATGACCCAGATTACCACAATGGTGTGATTACTCATCTAGAGCCAAACATCCTGGAATGTGAAGTCAAGTGGGCCTTAGAAAGCATCACTATGAACAAAGTTAGGGGAGGTGATGGAATTCCAGCTGAGCTATTTCAAATCCTAAAAGATGATGCTATGAAAGTGCTGCACTCAATATGCCAGCAAATTTGGAAAACTCAGCAGTGGCCACAGGACTGGAAAAGGTCAGTTTTCATTCCAATCCCCAAGAAAGACAATGCCAAAGAATGCTCAAACTGCTGCATAGTCGCACTCATCTCACACATTAGTAAAGTAATGCTCAAAGTTCTCCAAGCCAGGCTTCAGCAATACATGAACAGTGAACTTCCTGATGTTCAAGCTGAATTTAGAAAAGGCAGAAGAACCAGAGATCAAATTGCCAACATCCATTGGATCATCGGAAAAGCAAGAGAGTTCCAGAAAAACATCTGCTTCTGCTTTATTGAATATGCCAAGCCTTTGTGTGGATCACAACAAACTGTGGAACATTCTTCAAGAGATGGGAATACCAGACCACCTGACCTGCCTCTTGAGAAATCTGAATGTAGGTCAAGAAGCAACAGTTAGAACTGGACATGGAACCACAGACTGGTTCCAAATTGGGAAAGGAGTATGTCAAGGCTGTATATTGTCACCCTGCTTATTTAACTTATACGCAGAATACATCATGTGAAATGCCAAGCTGGATGAAGCACAAGCTGGAATCAAGGTTGCCTGAAGAAGTATCAATAACAGCAGATATGCAGATGACACCACCCTATGACAACAAGCAAAGAAACACTGAAGAGCCTCTTGATGAAAATGAAAGAGGAGAGTAAAAATGTTGGCTTAAAACTCAGCATTCAGAAAACTAAGATCATGGCATCTGGTCCCATCACTTGATGGAAAATCGATGGGGAAACAATGGAAACAGTGACAGACTTTATTTTGGGGGGCTCCAAAGTCACCGCAGATGGTGACTGCAGCCATGAAATTGAAAGACACTTGCTCCTTGGAAGAAAAACTATGGCCAACCTCAGTTCAGTTCAGTTCAGTCACTCAGTCATGTCTGACTCTTTCCGACCCCATGAACCGCAGCACACCAGGCCTCCCTGTCCATCACAAACTCCAAGAGTCCACCCAAACCCACGTCCATTGTGTCAGTGATGCCATCCAACCATCTCATCCTTCGTTGTCCCCTTCTCCTCCTGCCCTCAATCTTTCCCAGCATCAGGGTCTTTTCAAATGAGTCAGCCCTTCACATCAGGTGGCCAAAGTATTGCAGTTTCAGCTTCAGCATCAGTCCTTCCAATGAACACCCAGGACTGATCTCCTTTAGGATGGACTGGTTGGATCTCCTTGCAGTCCAAGGGACTCTCAAGAGTCTTCTCCAACACTGCAGTTCAAAAGCATCAATTCTTCTGTGCTCAGCTTTCCTAGCCAGCATATTAAAAAGCAGAGGCATTGCTTTACTGACAAAGTTCCATCTAGTCAAAGCTATGGTTTTACCAGTAGTCATGTATGGATGTGAGAGTTGGACTATAAAGAAGGCTGAGTGCTGAAGAATTGATGCTTTTGAACTGTGGTGTTGGAGAAGACTCTTGAGAGTCCCTTGGGCTGCAAGGAGATCCAACCTGTCCATTCTAAAGGAAATAAGTCCTGAATATTCATTGGAAGGACTGATGCTGAAGCTGAAGCTCCAAGCTCCAATACTTTGGCCACCTGATGCAAAGAACTGACTCATTTGAAAAGACCCTGATGCTGGGAAAGATTGTAGGCTGGAGGAGAAGGGGACGACAGAGAATGAGATGGTTGGATTATATCACCGACTTGATGGACATGAGTTTGAGTAGGCTCCGGAAGTTGGTGATGGACAGGGAGGCCTGGGGTGCTGCAGTCAATGGGTCGCAAAGAGTTGGACATGAATGAGTGACTGAACTGAACTGAGAGTTGATCTGCTGTGATCAATAGTCCTTCATTGACATCCAGAAAATAAGTACTGAGACTGCTTGATTAATGGCTATTTTAAGTTAGGTGGTTTCAGCAAGACTGGCAAAGAAGAAGCCTTCTGGAAGGAAAATGAGAAAAGAAGAAAACAGAAATAAAGTAATACTGATACCCAGTCTTCTCCTCTGGTCTCTCCTTTTTCTCTAATTTCCACTTAATTCTTTGTCAGAGTAAAGAGTATCTCCTTATTCTTTTTCATCAAAACCATGCTGAAGAAAAAAAGCCTACAAATTCAGTGATGTGAATGTATGTTTTCAACATGAGTTCACTGATATGTTGACTCTAAAGACTATTTGTATCCTCACAGAGCCTGTTCCCAAAGGAGATTCTATGACTGCATTTTTTTTTAATGTATCAAAGTCCCTTAGGGAGATATGATTTCAGTAGAAACAATCAACATCCATGAAATCATAGAGAAAGATGATCACTTCTCCCACCTACTGTTTGAACTGATTTTGAACATGGAAAACCAATGTCTTGGGGGCTTATAAGTAGAATAAGTGATCATAGTGTTAGTATAAACTCTAAAGATTTAAGACCAATCTCACCTTATTTCATTTTTCAATAATGACCTAAACTTTCACATCCTGGAAATACTATAGACACCTTATATTGTGGCATCTCTCTTGCATAGTGATTCTCTTTGAGGATTTGTAAATGATCCATAGATTTTTGTCCTTAGTGTTGGGTTTTCAGTATATTAATGAACGGATGGATAAGGATAAGATAGTGTGACACAAAGGTGGCAGTGATGGTAAATACATCTAGTATACATAGCACAGTGAATTTACAGACCAAATCTAGCAAGATGAAATTTAACAGGCAATAATAAAAAGCCCCAAAATTACGTTCAAAGAAAATAGTGCATAAATTCCAGAATTATTTAAGTATAAATATTATATAAATATAGATTAAATCTGCCAGTAAATTGTATGGACTGCCTCATGACATATTTGGTTTCTTGTCATTGAAGCTGTATAAACAAAAATTTTGTAGGAATGTCAAATCTATTACTTTTAATATCTCATCTGATGCTAAAACTGTGTAATTCTGTTCTTATCCAGTTTAGACATAGGTATATATTTTTGATTATGAAACATAAAAAATATGAAGTAGGTTTAATTTTACATATTACAAACCAGCACTACATATTTAATTATAGTAGGGTCAGAGGAAAAAGGAAATGGCAGTTTATCAACATGTAAGAGAATTAATAATCAACCCTGCATATTCATTGGAAGGACTTATGCTGAAGCTGAAGCTCCAATACTTTGGCCACCTGATGCGAAGAGTTGACTATTTGGAGAAGACCCTGATGCTGGGAAAGATTGATGGTAGAAGGAGAGGGGGGCAACAGAGGATGTGATGCTTGGATAGCATCATTGACTCAATGGACATGAGTTTGAGCAAACTCAGGGACATAGTGAAGGACAGGGAAGCCACCAGGCTTCTAGCTCATGCTCTAGTCCATGAGGTTGTAGAGAATTGGACACAATTTAGTGAAACAACATCAACAATAAGAATTAAGGGTTTCTCTGGTGGTTCAGTGGTGAAGAATCCTCCCGCTAATGCAGGAGATATGGGTTTGATCCTTGAATCAGGAAAATCCCCTGGAGAAGCAAATGGAAACCCACTCCAACATTCTTGTCTGGGAAATCCCATGGACAGAGGAGCCTGGCGGGCTACAGTCTGTGAGGTCACAAAAAGTCAGACACAACTTAATAACTAAACAAAAACAATAGCAAAAGAATTAAAAAATTATATAAAATGAGAAGATATTCACTGGTAGATGTATTGAAGGAAGTAGAAGAGGAAGAAATTTCTATCATCAGTATCCTGAAAGAAATATTACTGCCAGATTTAGCAGATCATTTGAACTGATTGAATAGTTTCTGGATTCATTTGTATGTACATATCCTATGAGGATAATAAAAGCTGGGAAAGGTATATGAGGGACTATCCTGGAATTTCCCTCTCTAGAGTACTTCAAAATAGAATCAAAAGCTATAGAGTTCTTCCTTATTGCCTTGAGGAATGGGACTGGATTAAATATCCTTGAAAAGTTCTACCCCCTTGTTTGTTTGTGTTTTGTTTTTCCTGGTTTATAACTTCCACAACTCTGTTCTGCAGTCAAAAAGGCCTGAACCACACTAAGACTTGTAGCTGCTTTCTCTGTCTGGCTTCCACTTTAGGAATTCACATTATTTTGTGTTGCCCTTCTCTAGAACAGACCTGTATATAGCCTGTGCTCGAAAGTCTCTAATATTTGTCTTTATGCATGTTCAATGTTTTTTTTTAATTTCATTTTGATTCTAGCTGCCATGCTGTTCTCATAGTTTTACACATTTTAAAATATATGTCATTATTTTCTAATACACCATAAAGCAGAAAATGGAAATTGGAATATATTTTTACATCTTGACTCATATATAAACTCCTGTTATTGTTGCCCATTAGATCTTTTGATTCAGCAAAATGCAATAATTGGGGTTTCTTGATTTCCTTAGATACCAACTGGTTTTGCCCAGATTAATGTAAAAAAATGAAAATTAAATGAAAGCTGTTTGAATGACATTTCAAAAGAATAGCTAAGCATCTGTCCACTTAACATTCAGATAACTTTCTCCTGGCTTTTTTTTTTTTTTAGATTCCATCATGACCTCATCACATATTGATATTTTCCTGCACTGTTCCACACTTGTCAAATGCTAACATGTATTTCCCTAGTGCCGAATTCTTCCTGCATTTTCAATATAATCTTTGTACAGGCAGGAAGAAATATAATTTAATCATGTGTGAGGTGAAACAGCTTACACCAGGTAACCCACTATCATTCAAGTCAAGACACCACCCCATAAATTATGCAACAATTTACTGTAGTAGAGGAAGCCTGGAGTCTTGTCAGTTGCTGTCATCACTAACTATAAAAGCTTAAAATGAATATGCCTTGCTGGATTTAATATTTTTATAACTCATTTAATTTTGTGCTCCACAAAGAACAATATGAAAATAGAATTTTTTAAGTTTTCTTGACAGATATATCTAAATATTCTCTGATTCTAGAAGGCTTTAAAATGGCAGTACTGGAGCCACGAAATCCACTACATCATCCAAAGTCCAGAGCAGTGCCTAGACTCACTAACCTTTGTCTGATTTTGGCCTGTTGCAAATCCAGGTGAACAAAAAATATGAGCCTGAAAGAATGGTGTACTTGCAGTTGCCAGTAGAGTATAATGAAACTGCAGTGATGTACTTCCCCACTACTGTCTCCTGAACCTTCACACACCTAGGCTGGCTAATGAGCTTTTCTTTCTTGTGTATATCAGTCTCCAAATTCATGGAATCTAATAGCAGGTGCAGTACATTATGAATTAGTGCTCGCTTTTCAGATAGATTAAAGACAGCTGCAAGGCTTAGGAAAACATCAACATGAACTAAGCTGAACTAAGCTTTAAGTTCTTTTAAATCCTAAAATAATATGGAAGTGGATATGTAAGATAATTCACAGAAACATATGCAGCACAGCAAAATAAAATGCACAAAATATCCCACAGCTTTTTTAAAGAAAATTATAAAGCATTACAGATTACTAATACTCAAGACATCCAAATATTCTTTGGTAATTTTGATTTCCTATGAATGCTGTGCTTTATAGAACATTGTAACCATCAGATATTTCATGTAGAACAAAGCAAATGCATATTCCAAGTGGTAAAGAACTGCACCTGGTTTTCCCTGGTGGCTCAGCAAAAAAGAAATCCACCTGCAATGCCAGAATCCCAGGAGACACAGGTTCGATCCCTGAGTCAGGAAGACCCCCTGGAGGAGGGCATGGCAACTCACTCCAGTATTCTTGCCTGGAGAATCCCATGGACAGAGGAGCTTGGTGGGCTATAGTCCACAGGGTCTCAAAGAGTCGAACACAACTGAAGTGACTTAGCACACACACAAAGAACCCACCTGCCAATGCAGGAGACATGGGTTCGATCCCTGGATCAGGGACGATCCCCTGGAGGAGGGCATGGCAACCCACTCCCGTGTTCTTGCCTGGAGAATCCTATGGCCAGAGGAGCTTGGCAGGCTACAGTCCATAGCGTCACGAAGAGTCAGACACAATCAAAGCAACTTAGCACACACGAACATAAAATGTACTTCTTTATAAAATAATATGTTAATATTTCTAACTCAGGATCATGGAAGATATTGACATATGTTCCAGCAGTATTTATTAAAGAATAATAAATTAACTTCTAACTGCTCTACTACAGTGAAATGTGCCTCTTATCTGGGCAGGAACTTTTGAAGCAATTAATGGTATTGGAGCTCTGAGGCTTTAGAGTCTGGGAGAACTGCCACCAACTGTGAGAAGAATGGACTCCTGTAGAGTATATAGATTGTGGAAAATTCTATTTCCACTTACTGAAAGACCTATAGTAACCTCTTTTTTTCCCTTTATCAGTTTTTCGTTTGGTCTTTAAAAAAAAAAAAAAAAAAACTTAAAGATTTGCAAGACTAACCTTTACAAAAGAACATGAATCTTCACTTCTGCAACGATTCACACTCACAGTAGGAATGTTGCAGAATATGGAGTCCGCTAATATCCATGGCTTCACTACCGATAATACTGTTTTGTTTTTGTCTACACTGAAAATCAGAATCAGAGTTAGTATAACGTTTTAGAGAATGCCGAGAAATTTTTGCTTTCTCCCAATTTGGGAATAGTGCATGTTTTTTTTTTTTTTTGCAGTCAAATTTACTTAGCAATTAGTATTTCAGAATGTAAAGTTTGCCACCACAAAAGACCAGAATAGTTTGTATCCTAGCCCTGAACTCTGTCTTCTCATCAAATGAGGAAAAGGTTGCTATTATTATGTAGACATGCATCTTTCTATACCAGCGGTTCCTACAGGTCCTGATGGGATACAATTTACATTCCAATATATTTCTAGATCATGAACAAATCCATAAAATTGCACTGTTTTTTTTTTTTTCAATTCTGTTTCCCTAGAAAAAGAAATGAAAGCAGCATTATTTTATTGGGGGAAGTCTGTTTCATCTTGTGTAACTGGATAATTTAGTTTTCCCAAAGCATGTTATGAAAGATTGTGGAATAGCTCTTTTACATAAATAAATTTTCAACAGCAAAAAATACAACCTCCTATTTGTGTAAATGTTAGTCGATAGATTTCTCCTATTTTGAGGCTTATAATAGGTAAGTATTACATACATAATGTTCTTAATAAGTTAAGGATTCTTTGAAAGCAAAATCAGTAAATTTGTGGTTATCAAAAATAAATCGCTCTGTATTAGTGTTTATATGATTTGGTGGCTAGTGAGATAATAAGAAAGTAGGTGCATTCTGTGGGAGTCCACAAAATTAATACTGATTTGTGTGTGGTTTTTTTTTTTGGTTTGTGAGTTTTCACCCCACCATTTATTCTGTCTTCTCCCCCACAAATTATATAACACCTAGATATTTCAGTGTCTTGTTTCTTTCTTTAATATTTATTTATTTTTAAAATTTGAAGTACATTGAAGAAAGACCATTTTGGATCACTTTATTTTATTTCATTTTCGTTATTTGTACTTTTCCTCTGGCTGCTCCTCAGAGTCAGATATTATGAAAATAAAACTACAAATTATTTTCTAAAACATGTTATTTTCATTTTTTTTATTTTAGAAAACCAAATTATTTTGTCTTAGATTTTCCATCGGTGGCTTATAATTTTGATATAATAAGGATATTTAATATTATATAGATATTAAACTTGCTGATATCCACTGAAGAATTAAAAAGTCTTGTCATTTTCATCCATATAGTCTTATCAGATGAACAAAGGTGTCTATCACTAAATTTGTTAAATGCTTCTTTGAGATTCATAAACTCTCAAATGTATTACTTGTCGATAAAAATAAGTGGGAATGTGGTGCTTAATTTATGGTGAGTTGTTAGAATGTCATCAGTTGCTTAGAGTGTTAAACCTTGGCTACTATTTATATCTCCACTGTTTGATTTTTTCAAGGAGATCTTCGTGATGTGTTCACCAAAAAGCAGTTCTGTTGTGTGGATATTGATGTGTGTGTATAAATCCATGAAGGAAGGCCTGGGAATCCTTCAAATCCTCAAATACCAATCCAGAGGAGTTGGTATTTGAGCTGAGCATTGTAGGGACTCATCAGACAAATGAGCTAGTGAGGTAGAAATAGGGAATGGGAGTTTGCAGCAGTAGAGGGGAAAGGTGTACAGCGTCACAGAGGGTAAAATGCTCATGGCAATTTGGGGAGCTATAAATGTTTGTGTTTTGCAAGAGTACAAAATGAAGGTAAAGTCATTGCTGCTGCTGCTAAGTCACTTCAGTCGTGTCCGACTCTGTGTGACTCCATAGACGGCAGCCCAGCAGGCTCCCCCATCCCTGGGATTCTCCAGGCAAGAACACTGGAGTGGGTTGCCATTTCCTTCTCCAATGCAGGAAAGTGAAAAGTAAAAGTGAAGTTGCTTAGTCATGTCTGACTCTTAATGACCTCATGGACTGCAGCCTACCAGGCTCCTCCGTCCATGGGATTTTCCAGGCAAGAGTACTGGAGTGGGGTGCCATTGCCTTCTCCGAAAGTCATTAAGAGTAGGTAAATAAAATCATGGAAATTTTTGTATGATATGTCACAAAAGAAGAGGAAAGGAATTCAAACAAGGAAGTGATAGACCCAAATAATATTTTGATTTATAATTCTAGCTGACAGGTTAGGGCCTTGGATACACACTCCTTCTAATGTCTACAGTACTTTTCTTTTTTTTTTAATTTAAATTTATTTATTTTAATTGGATGTTAATTACTTTACAATATTGTATTGGTTTTGCCATACATCAACATGAATCTGCCATGGGTGTACACGTATTCCGCATCTTGAACCCCCCTCCATCCTCCCTCTCCATACCACCCCTCAGGGTCATCCCAGTGCACCAGCCCCAAGCAACCAGTATCATGCATTGAACCTGGACTGCCGATTCATTTCATATATGATATTATACATGTTTCAATGCTACCCTCTCAAATCATCCCACCCTCTCCCTCTCCCACAGAGTCCAAAAGGCTGTTCTATACATCTGTGTCTCTTTTGCCTTCTCGCATATTGTTACCATATTTCTAAATTCCATATATATGCATTAGTATACTGTATTGGCGGAGAAGGTAATGGCACCCCACTCCAGAACTCTTGCCTGGAAAATCCCATGGGATGGAGGATCCCATGGGCTGCAGTCCATGGGGTCGCTAAGAGTCGGACACGACTGAGCGACTTCACTTTCACTTTTCACTTTCATGCATTGGAGAAGGCAATGGCAACCCACTCCAGTGTTCTTGCCTGGAGAATCCCAGGGACAGAGGAGCCTGGTGGGCTGCCTTCTATGGGGTCACACAGAGTTGGACATGACTGAAACGACTTAGCAGCAGCAGCAGCATACTGTATTGGTGTTTTTCTTTCTGGCTTTCTATTCCCATTACTCTCGACTTCACCTCACTGTTTTCCCTCAGACTCTATCTCTGATTTCTCTTCCTCACCTGGATCCCCTCACAGGTGAGCTCTCACTGCTACGTGAATATGTAATATATACAAAGAGCCACGTGTGTAATACTGCTCACAGTGGTAAATAGCTTTATGTTTAGTGAATGTCATCTCCCTCACCTGTGCTGAATGTACCCTCAGGAACAAGTATTCCCTCAACAGGCAACTGTTCAATAAGACAGTACATAAAAATTATATCATCAGACTACCTGTGTCGACTGCATGCCATCATTTCACATGAGTTGTTTAAATTGCTTCAGAAGAAAAGGGAAAGGAAAGGAGAAAGAAGGAATAGAAAAAGGAAGCGGGGAAAAGAAATGAGAGCAGAGGGCAAATGTGGAAGAAAGAGAAGGAAAAAGAAGAGGCAAGGATGGAAAGATGAGGAAGCTAGTTCTCTCTCTTTTTGTAAAATCAGATGAACAGCAGGAATGTAAATGTATTCACCAAACTCAGAAGTTCTTGTTTTATTTTTCCAGGCTGGCTAAATACTGAAGAAAAAGTTGTGTAGTTTCTCTGTGCTTCAGAATTTCTCTGTCCGTAAATGAAATGAGGAAACTAATGTTGGTTCCTTTAGAGGGAGTATGAGATGTGACAAAAACTAGTGTTGGATTTTTTTTCAGAGAAAATGTAAATAATTTGGAAGTAATTCTTATTTGAGAAAGTGGAAGTATATATCACTTTTATTATCAAATATATTTGAGGATGTTAGCAAACTGCAAACCCTGAGTTTTTTTACAGTGTGAATTTGCTTGATTGTTTCTCCCTGCTAGAACACATAAATCATGTGATAAATGCATTCTCTTTTACAAAGGTATTTATTTTATTATAGGCTTCGCTTCTGAAAATGTTCTTGATTGTCACTTTATTGTGCCTTCTGAGCTATTTTTAAACAATAAAATATCCATCATTATTCTTTATTCCAGTGAAGCAAACTGTGTCATCAAATGCAGTGCTTGCTTGGTTGGTCAAGACTTGTTTTGTTTTGTTTTAATTTGATTTTGTTGTCTACCAAAGTACGTCAGATGTTTTTGCCAAAGGTTTTTGTTTTTGTTGCTGGCCTTGCTGATTTTAAGGCCTTTTGTTTATTTATTTTATTATTATTATTATTATTTTGGTTAATAGGGAGCTCTGCTAGAAACACTAGGTCCATACTTTGATATATTTTATGTTCCGACACTGACTGTTGTGCTCAGATGAGGAGTATTATAGAATTACAGCAATCTCTGTGTTTAGTACATAAAATTAATGATATGAAAAATGGAAGACCTTCCCAAATGAGACATAATTACAGATAATTTAGATGAATGAGTTGAACTTATTAGAAATAAGAAAACCCAAACCCACAAACCAAATGCAAAACTCTAGACTGACTTTCATTACATATTACAATGGGGAGACACTTTTCATGTCTGCCAGCATTGACCCTATAGATCTGTCTTCACTGGACTTCACACCTAACAAAACAGTCAGTGTTCAAACCTCTCAGTGATAACATTAACTAAAACTAGAGAAGGATCCAAGAGATTTACTTTTCATGAAAGACTGTGTTTTTGTGAATAGGGTTCATGGGGAGTTTAGCCCTGTATGAAAATTACTAGCTTAAGCAATGTAAAAGATAAGATATCAAGCATGAAGTGTTTCCCTGATTTACAATTGTCGCTTTTAAGCCAATTTAAGGTATCCAATAATGTCATTCAAAGTATAAAGTGTAAGTAGCAGAATTGTGCTCCTTCTTGAAGCTGTTATTATAGCCACTTAAACTTTTTTTCACACATAGATACACCTTCAAACTAAATGTGAATAAAAGATGTGACTTGAAAATTGCCATTCTCTTGCAATTTCTTTTCAGAAGTCCATTCTGTAGTTCACTTAAATAACTTGCTCAAGCAATCAAATCAATACAGGTAGACTTTTCTACATGGGCTGCAATGTTATGATCATAAACACAAAGATTTTAGAAATTATGAGCTATTTAAAGAAATAAAAAAAGAAACTTTAAACACATCACAATGCCCCAAATTGAAATCATCTTCTATTCCATCTTTTGCTGAATACACCTTTAAAAAATATACGCTATAGCTTATAATGATTCTTGAATCTTTAGTAATTTAGATTTTAGAAAAACACCCATTCATAGGAAGTACGGTGATGGTAACTTACAATGTGAGGAGTTATTAACTCAATCTAATGATTGGCTTTGGAAATGATTTTGTAGAGAGCAGGCATATTCCCAAGTAATATCAGGAGACATTCGTTTTGCACATTGATGCTCACTATAGGTCATGTTGTGTATCTGTTGAATGACTAAATCTATCAGTGCTACTGCTGCTGCTGCTGCTAAGTCACTTCAGTCGTGTCCAACTCTGTGTGACCCCATAGACAGAAGCCCACCAGGCTCCCCGGTCCCTGGGATTCTCCAGGCAAGAACACTGGAGTGGGTTGCCATTTCCTTCTCCAATGAGTGAAAGTGAAGAGTGAAAGTGAAGTCGCTCAGTCGTGTCCGACTCTTAGTGACCCCATGGACTGGAGCCTACCAGGCTCCTCCATCCGTGGGATTTTCCAGGCAAGAGTTCTGGAGTGGGGTGCCATTGCCTTCTCCGAAATCTATCAATAAATACTGTCAATTCTACTTTCAAAAAACTGAAAGTGAAAAAATTTGAAAGTTGCTTGCTGCTGCTAAGTCACTTCAGTCGTGTCCAACTCTGTGTGACCCCATAGATGGCAGCCCACCAGGCCCCACTGTCCCTGGGATTCTCCAGGCAAGAACACTGGAGTGGGTTGCCATTTCCTCCTCCAATGCATGAAAGTAAAAAGTGAAAATGAAGTCGCTCAATCGTGTCCAACTCTTAGTGACCCCATGGACTGCAGCCTACCAGGCTCCTCCGTCCATGGCAGGAGGAGCATTTTCATTTCCTCCGTCCATTTTACAGGCAAGAGTACTGGAGTGGGTTGCCATTGCCTTCTCCGTGAAAGTTTCTTAGTCATGTCCAACTCTTTGCAACCCCATGGACTATACAATATACGGAATTCTCCAGGCCAGAATACTGGAGTGGATAGCCTTTCCCTTCTCCAGGGGATCTTCCCCATCCAGGGATCGAACCCAGGTCTCTCACATTGCAGGTGGATTCTTTACCAGCTGAGCCACAAGAGAAGCCCAAGAATACTGGAGTGGGTAGCCTTTTCCTTCTCCAGGGGATCTTCCCCACCCAGGGATTGAACCCAGGTCTCTCACATTGCAGGTGGATTCTTTACCAACTGAGCTATGAGGGAAGCCATCTACTTTCAAAGTATGTTCCAATTAGTGTTTTTCTCTCCACTTTCCGATGATGGCCCCCTTATCTCTCCTCCAGAGAACTGTTACCATTCTGGCCACCAACTCTGTTATTCCCAAGGGCAGTCAGAATGATATTGTTAAATCCAACACAGACAAATGTCGTGGTCATTCTTAAATGCCTTCAAAGGCTTCTCACTTAATCTCAGAATAAAATTCAAACTCTGGTCCATGACTTGGCCTTCTGCTGGCTTCTCTGCATTGACCAAGTTCCACTCAAACCACACCATGCTTGTTTCCGCACAGTCCTTCAAAGATGCCAAGATCGTTTGCCCTTCAGGGCTTTTGTGCTTGCATCCTTTTTGCTTATAAGGGTTACTTCTAGGAATTAACCTTGATGTCTACTGCCTCTCATGTCTCAGGTCAAAAGTCACCACCTCAAAGAATGGTTGCCTGGCCTTTTTTGCAGTCATTGTCTATGACTTGTCTGTCTTATTTTTCATCTTTTCATTTCATGGCTGCAGTCACCATCCACAGTGATTTTGGAGAAGAGGAAAATAAAAGCTGTCACTGTTTCCACATTTTACCCTCATATTTGCCATGAGGTAATGGTACTGGACTGGAAAAGGTCAGTTTTCATTCCAATCCCAAAGAAAGGCAATGCCAAAGAATGCTCAAACTACCACACAATTGCACTCATCTCACATGCTAGTAAAATAATGCTCAAAGTTCTCCAAGCCAGGCTTCAGCAATACGTGAACTGCGAACTTCCTGATGTTCAAGCTGGTTTTAGAAAAGGCAGAAGAACCAGAGATCTAATTGCCAACATCTGCTGGATCATGGAAAAAGCAAGAGAGTTCCAGAAAAACATCTATTTCTGCTTTATTGACTATCCCAAAGCCTTTGACTGTGTGGATCACAATCAACTGTGGAAAAATCTGAAAGAGATGGAAATACCAGACCACCTGACCTGCCTCTTGAGAAATCTGTATGCAAGTCAGGAAGCAACAGTTAGAACTGGACATGGAACAACAGACTGGTTCCAAATAGGAAAAGGAGTTCGTCAAGGCTGTATATTGTCACCCTGTTTATTTAACTTATATGCAGAGTACATCATGAGAAATGCTGGGCTGGAAGAAACACAAGCTGGAATCAAGATTGCCAGGAGAAATATCAATAACTTCAGAAATGCAGATGACACCACCCTTATGGCAGAAAGTGAAGAGGAACTAAAAAGCCTCTTGATGAAAGTGAAAGTGGGGAGTGAAAAAGTTGGCTTAAAGCTCAACATTCAGAAAACGAAGATCATGGCATCTGGTCCCATCACTTCATGGGAAATAGATTGGTAAACAGTGGAAACAGTGTCAGACTTTATTTTTGGGGGCTCCAAAATCACTGCAGATGGTGACTGCAGCCATGAAATTAAAAGACGCTTATTCCTTGGAAGGAAAGTTATGACCAACCTAGATAGCATATTCAAAAGCAGAGACATTACTTTGCCAACAAAGGTCCATCTAGTCAAGGCTATGGTTTTTCCTGTGGTCATGTATGGATGTGAGAGTTGGACTGTGAAGAAGGCTGAGTACTGAAGAATTGATGCTTTTGAAGTGTGGTGTTGGAGAAGACTGTTGAGAGTCCCTTGGACTGCAAGGAGATCCAACCAGTCCATTCTGAAGGAGATCAGCCCTGGGATTTCTTTGGAAGGAATGATGCTAAAGCTGAAACTCCAGTACTTTGGCCACCTCATGCGAAGAGTTGACTCATTGGAAAAGACTCTGATGCTGGGAGGGATTGGGGGCAGGAGGAGAAGGGGATGACAGAGAATGAGATGGCTGGATGGCATCACTGACTCGATGGACGTGAGTCTGAGTGAACTCCGGGAGTTGGTGATGGACAGGCAGGCCTGGCGTGCTGTGATTCATGGGGTCACAAAGAGTCGGCACGACTGAGGGACTGAACTGAACTGAACTGAATGGTACCGGATGCCATGACCTTAGTGTTTTGAATGTTGGGTTTTAACCCATTGTTTTCACTCTCTTTTACACCCTCATCAAGAAATTCTTTGGTTGCTCTTCACTTTCTGCCATTAGAATGGTGTCATCTGTATATCTGAGGTTGTTGATACTTCTCCCAGCAGTCTTGATGCCAGCTTGTGTGCCATCTAGCCCAGCATTTTGCATGATGTACTCTGCATGTAAGTTAAGTAAACAGGGGGACAATATACAGCCTTGTCATATTCCTTTCCCAGTTTTGAACCAGTCCATTGTTCTGTATCTGATTCTGTTTCTTCTTGACCTGCATACAGGTTTCTCAGGAGACAGGTAAGGTGGTTCGGTATTCCTGTCTCTTTAAAAATTTTCCATGGTTTGTTGTGATCCATACAATCAAAGGCTTTAGCATAGTCAATGAAGCAGAAATAAATATTCTTCTGAAATTCTTTTGGTTTGTCTATGATCCAAGGGATGTTGGAAATTTTATCTCTGATTCCTCTGCCTTTTCTAAACCAAGCTTGTACATTTGGAACTTCTCAGTTCACATATTGTTGAAGTCTAGCTTGAAGGATTTTGAGCATAACCTTACTAGTATGTGAAATGAGCACAGTTGTCCTGTAGTTTGAACATTCTTTGGCATTGTCCTTCCTTGGGATCAGAGTGAAAACTGACCTTTTTCCAGTCCTGTGGCCACTGCTGAGTTTTCCAAATTTGCTGGCATATTGAATGCAGCACTTTCACAGCATCATCTTCCAGGATTTTAAATAGCTCAGCTGGAATTCCATTACCTCCACTAGCTTTGTTTGTAGTGATGCTTTCTAAGGCCTACTTGACTTCACATTCCAGGATGTCTTTCTCTAGGTGAGTGACCACATCATTGTGGTTATCCTGTTCATTAAGACCTTTGTTGTATAATTATTTTCTATGTATTCTTGCCACCGCTTCTTAATCTCTTCTACTTCTGTTGGGAGGACAGATTCTACCCACATTCTTTCAGCAGTATAGTTCAGTGTCTCTCCAAGTTAGACTACTGTTCAAAATAATAACCTGGGGAAAATCTGTCTTTTTGTGATAGAGTGATTTTAACAGCAATAACTAACTATATTACATCAACTTCCAGGGCTGAACACATTTATCGCAGATATACATCTATCTATATCTGTATTTTGGGAAATTCCTTGCCTACCTCTCAGCCGTAGCCTCCTTGATTCATTCATAAACACCTATTAAGTGTGGTTAGTGTGCCAGAGATATAAGAAGACAAGAGTGCAGTCTTCACAGACTGGTGGAAGAAACAAACATACAACAGAAAATTTGGATATGGCTTTTGTGCGATCACAAAAGGCATAGAAACACAGAAGAGGGGAGATTATCACTGAGTGAAAAAAATCAGAAGTCTTCAAGGGTGATATGACATTCGAGCTGAACAGAATGTATAGAGTTTTGAGTGTCATTGAAGGAGAAGTGTGTTTCACCCTGTGAGGAATCTAATGAGATAGTGAACCAGAGTTATATAAAGAAAAGGGGATGGAAAAAAAATAAATAATACAAAAAGGATGGGATAAGAGTAAAGAGAGGAAATGAGGTGAGCAGAGGGCTGGGGCTGCTTTGTGCAAGTTTTTATGGATCATTCAAAAGGACACTGACTGATGTGATGCTCAGATTTAGAGACAATGCTAATATTCTTATTTCTTAATATTCAAGCTATTCCATCAACATGTTCTTCTTTGAGAAAGGATCGCCTTTTATTTTAATCACACCATGAGTTTGCTAGAACTTTTGAAAAAATCATCCTCATTTCAAAGAGCCCAGAAACCAATCCTGTTAGTCCTTTGCTCACAAAGAGGATGTTGGTACAAGAGATGAACAGTATGTGCTGTCCTTTCTCCCTAGGATGCTTTGCAAAATGAACAGCCTCAGAATTTATGAAGGTTAGTCTTTTAAAATTAATTTTAAAATCGTGTAACAAATGCAAATATTTAATGTTGTGTCCATAGTCTTTGTGGGTTTTTTTTTCTTTTTTCTTTCTTCTCTTTCTTTACTTCTTTCCTCTTTTCCTTCCCTTCCCTCCCCCTCCCTTCCTCCTTGTCCCTTCCACCTTCCCTCTTCTTCTGTTTTCTTTAATTAAGAGCTTCAACACATTTATTTCTAAAATCAAGATAATTATTAGACCACAGAAAACATATTGTAATTTTATACTATCCACTGACATTTAATGTCACTTATAATGATAAAAATAATGGATTCCAATTAACAACCAATAAAGTAGAGTTTAAAATGAACTTATATTTAGAAAAACACACAGGCTTTGTAATATTTCACCTAATATCTTTAATGGAATGTTTTCTGTGTTAAAGAAAAACAGAAAGAAATCTGTTAGACTGCCATTACCCAAGAAAAGTAACTTTTAACTTATAATTTTAATGATAAAAAGGAGGACTTTTTCATTACACATCACAAATGTGTAATTTTTGCACATTTGACTGTTAAACAGATGACTAAAAGGAATAGATTTAATATCTTACATGTGAGTGTGTGTTAGCTTAGTTGCTCAGCTGTGTCCAACCCTTGTGACCCCATAGACTGTAGCCTACCAGGGTCCTCTTTCCATGGGGTTCTCTAGGCAAGAACACTGGAGTGGGTTTCCATTTCCTTCTCCAGGGTATCTTCCTGACCCAGGAATTGAACCCGGGTCTCCTGCCTTGAAGGCGGATTCTTTACCAACTGAGCTATGAGGGAAGATCTAATGTCTTGTGTGTGTATGTGTATATATATATTTCTTTAATTAGACTTATTAACCTCAGTGCATCTTATTTGGTGTCACTGGGGGGAAAATACTGATCCATTAACAAACAAAACCAAATTTAAGTACAACTAGTTCACTGGCTCTGCTATGGCATTGACCAAGCTTTACAGTTTCCCTCTTGGAGATCTCACAGCTTTGTGGTTCGTTCTTTGTTCTTAGAACATTGAGCAGAGGCTACGTATTTTTGATTGCTGGAGAGCCCCTGAGAACAGAGGGAGTCTAGGGAGAACAGTTGCCTTCAAGGGAGGTTCATCTTACCAGTTTACTGGAGAATCTTGCTTTTCGAGTTCATAGTTAACACTTTTGCTAAGCAATATCTTATATCCAATATTTTTCTTCATTTTAAAAAATTCATTTGGATGCTTGCTCAGTTGCTCAGTCATGTCTGACTCTTTGCGGACTCTAGCCCACAAGGTTCCTCTGTCTGTGGGTAGGATTATCCCGGCAAAGATACTGGAATGGGTTGCTGTTTCCTCCTCCAGGGGATCTTCCTGAAAATAAAAATCAGATCAACATGTGTAGTAAAGGAGAAATTATAGGAGCAGACATAAAAATGCCTCTCTTCTTACCTGCCTTCTGTCTGAGTACAAGTTACCTGTTCTCCACCTGATGATGCCAGGAGTGCAAAATAATTTGATGAAACATTAAAGGGAAACAAGCAGTTGCTCTTGCCTTTCAAAAGCTAGCATTAAAAGTGTGAACTGGAAATCTGAGTCCTCCCCATCTCAACTTCCTGATGCTCCAGGATGGTACTAATTCTGAGAGGATGATTGTTATCTTCTTAAAAAAGTAAATGTAGATGGATGAAAGCATGTTTACTGAGATGGGGAATATTGGGAGAGGAGCCAGTTGGGAAAAGGCCTATTAAGAGTACATTTATTGATAAGTTGATTTTGATATATACTTTAGGCATCCACAACATTATCTGTTTGTTATTTGGCTACAGCTCAGGAGCTCTGTCTGTAATATCTGAAATAGTAAGATGTATTGTCATCAAGATGACATATAAAGTTATGGTACTGAATGATCTATCTACAGAGCAGTAGAATAGATTCAATAACATGCAAAATTTCTTTCTCATATTTAGGAATATTATCCAAACTGCTATGTCTTATTAGTAATTGCAAGGAAAATCTCATTTTCTCTACAACAAAGAATAAGTCACTACACACACATAGACACAAAACCCAGTCTCTGAATGACTGTCATAATATTGAAATATGGTGATGTTTTAGGGCCTCTTTTTTCTTCTAATAGAGATATTCATTTCCTGAAATGGAAGTGTTGAGAAATTAAGGACATGGATGACTGAGATGACTTTCCGATTTGCTCACATACTAAAGTTTATGCTTCGTTGGATACCTTTAATTTCCCCCCTATTTCGTCACCAAGCTTTTGAGTCGGTCTGAAGAGAAAGTGCTCTTGCATATTTAAGGCATTGTGACACAGGATCTATACCCATGATCATATCTCTTTAGTGTCTACAAGGTCTCATAGTATCTTTTCCCCAGCTCATCTTTCTTGCTCCCTTGCCATTTTGGACGATAAAGAACCAGCTCATAAATGTTTAACAGACAAGATAAGCTAATAAATACAGCTGCAAATACCATCCCCTTACAATAGTCCAGGAATTATCTATCTTGGAATAATTCTTATGCCAACCAAGAAGAGCTCTCTAGAAGCCAAACTGTTTAAGTCAAAATTCAAAACAAAATCTACATTTCAAATGAGATATTAGCAACTCTTCTGGCATTTTAATGATGCATCTTGCCACTCATCTCAATAACCTTTTCATTTAATACTAATGCATTAGATTGTCTTTACTAATGAGTAAGGATTTGCCCAAGGAACTTGGTGTTATGTTAACAAATAAATTTTTGAATGGCCATTGAATTAATATAAATTAGAAATGTAGCTTTCATATAAGTCTTAGTGGTTGAGATATTTTAAGACTCTAATCCTGATGTCATGTCAGCCTGTATGTAACAAATTACCTAACAGCCTCTTCATCCTCAACATGCATTATTCATAGTCATCATAATGATTAAGATAAAACATTAAATTATATATTTATTTAATATTTTATTTTTGAAGGGTGAGATATCCCAGAATATTCCCAGAAGAGAAAATTTTTGATAAGTGAATTTTGAAAATAATAATAAATAAATAAATATTCCTCTATTATAGGTTTGTGTAAAAGTGAGATACTATTTTGGTTAGGATATTGTGAGAGGAATAATATTGAGTAATAAAAGGGAACTGGTCCATTTCAAGCATTGTACTTTGTAACATATTTTTTGATAAAATTATTTTTAATAAAGGCATTATTTCATTTAATAAATTTAATGAGAGACATTATTTTTATTTGTTGAAACAAAATTTTAATAAAATATACAAAGACTCCAGTCTTGACAAACGGGCTCAAAAATAAATGCATTACAGTCCCTTCAGAAGGGCTGGATATTTTCAAATGCAAGTTGATTGGAAGCTTGCCTCCAGTCTAGATAAAGACCAGATTTATACATATAATATATATCCTCCAAACTTAAAGTCAGAAGGTCTATAACAAGATAGATAAAGAATATGATTTTATTCTGCTTCAGTAAATATGGGAAAAACTTAGCAAGTAAGTATTTTACATATCTTGTATCTGTGATGGTATGTGAAATTAACTGAGTCAGGGAACAGCTGGGTTAACCACATCCATTTGTTTACAGTATTGAAGTTTAAAGATTACATTTATAGTGAAAGGTGTCTTACTAAAGAATGCTTATCTGTAGAATAATCTTCCCCAAATATCTCCTTTCATAACAAGAAATGCTGCTAGAGGTGATAACATGATGGAAAAATTACAGCCCAAACATAAAAGTCAAAGGGGCTTTTATCATCCAACTCCAGATACTTGATTAAATCTATTTCTCCCTAACTCAAGCTTTTCTGCACAATTTTTCTTCCTAAATATGATTGTGTAAGTCTATCTTTCTTTTCAATCTTTTCTCCTCATTTTCCTTCATAATACAGAGTTCCCAAATGAAGCAAAACATCAGGATGTAATGAAAATAATACATTCCTGCTTCATATCTTATAGTTAATTGTGTTACGACTCGTAGAAAAATTGATCCCAAGGTTTGTAATTTTTCTTTTTCTCATTTCTTATGTTTGAAAGCTGCCTTTCCACCATTTCCTCATTAATGTAAACCAATAGTGGTCCTTGTTTGAAAGCACTTAATCAGAATTAGCCTCAAGTGAGTCGACTGATGGAAGAAATGGTAATAAATGAACAGGTGTCAACAAGAGTGCTGTTGAGCAAAAAATTCAGTTACCTTCCAGCATAGACTACAGGATAATTTATTAAAGTGTCAGAAGCAAACCTTTAAGGTAAAAAATGGCTGATGCAAAGTTCTCTGATTACCCAAAATGAATCTTTAATGTAAGTAAATGGAAAAGAACAGAATTGCAACTGTGCTGTTCACAATTCAAAATTAATTGGAAAATGGTTGGCTTAAAAATATGAAATACTCTAGCAAACTGACTACATAGTGAATAACATTAATTCCAAGGATTGTTTACACATAGTAGAGATCCAAAAGGAGCAAGTGCTTTGAATCATAAACCTTATTTTTAAAAAGCTGCATGAAATCAGGCAGACAATGGAAAACAAAAAGTCACAAAAACAAATGTATCTGTTTCACTAGTTCTTTGCAGTTTTTATAACTTGAATTAAAAAAAAAATCATTCTTAATCTAGTTCAGTTCAGTTCAGTCGTTCAGTCATGTCCGACTCTTTGCGACCCCATGAATCACAGCACGCCAGGCCTCACTGTCCATCACCAACTCCCGGACTTTACCCAAACTCATGTCCATCAAGTCGGTGATGCCATCCAGCCATCTCATCCTCTGTCGTCCCCTTCTCCTCCTGCCCCCAATCCCTCCCAGCATCAGAGTCTTTTCTAGTGAGTCAATTCTTCGCATGAGGTGGCCAAAGTGTTGGAGTTTCAGCCTCAGCATCAGTCCTTCCAATGAACACCCAGGACTGATCTCCTTTAGGATGGACTGGTTGGATCTCCTTGCAGTCCAAGGGACTCTCAAGAGTCTTCTCCAACACCACAGTTCAAAAGCATCAATTCTTTGGCGCTTAGCTTTCTTCACAGTCCAACTGTCACATTAATACATGACCACTGGAAAAACCATAAGCTTGACTAGATGGACCTTTGTTAGTAAAGTAATGTCTCTGCTTTTTAATATACTGCCTAGTTTGTTGGTCATAACTTTCCTTCCAAGGAATAAGCGTCTTTTAATTTCATGGCTGCAGTCACCATCTGCAGCGATTTGGGAGCCCCAAAAAATAAACTCTGACACTGTTTCCACTGTTTACCCATCTATTTCCCATGAAGTGATGGGACCAGATGCTATGATCTTCGTTTTCTGAATGTTGAGCTTTAAGCCAACTTTTTCACTCTCCTCTTTCACTTTCATCAAGAGGCTTTTTAGTTCCTCTTCACTTCTGCCATAAGGGTGGTGTCATCTGCATATCTGAGGTTATTGATATTTCTCCCAGTAATCTTGATTCCAGCTTGTGCTTCTTCCAGCCCAGCATTTCTCACGATGTACTCTGCATATAAGTTAAATAAGCAGAGTGACAATATACAGCCTTGACGTACTCCTTTTTCTATTTGGAACCAGTCTGTTGTTCCATGTCCAGTTCTAACTGTTGCTTCCTGATCTGCATATAGGTTTCTCAAGAGGCAGGTCAGGTGGTCTGGTATGCCTATCTCTTTCAGAATTTTCCACAGTTGATTGTGATCCACACAGTCAAAGGCTTGGGGATAGTCAGTAAAGCAGAAATAGATGTTTTTCTGGAAATCTCTTGCTTTTTCCATGATCCAGCAGATGTTGGCAATTTGATCTCTCATTCCTCTGCCTTTTCTAAACCCAGCTTGAACATCTGGAAGTTCACGGTTCAAGTATTGCTGAAGCCTGGGTTGGAGAATTTTGAGCATTACTTTACTACTGTGTGAGATGAGTGCAATTGTACTGTAGTATGAGCATTCTTTGGCATTGCCTTTCTTTGGGATTGGAATGAAAACTGACCTTTTCCAGTCCTGTGGCCACGGCTGAGTTTTCCAAATTTTCTGGCATATTGAGTGCAGCACTTTCACAGCATCATCTTTCAGGATTTGAAATAGCTCAACTGGAATTCCATCACCTCCACTAGCTTTGTTTGTAGTGATGCTTTCTAAGGCCCACTTGACTTCACATTCCAGGATGTCTGGCTCTAGGTGAGTGATCACACCATCATGATTATCTGGGTCATGAAAATCTTTTTTGTATAGTTCTTCTGTGTGTTCTTGCCATCTCTTCTTAATATATTCTGCTTCTGTTAGGTCCCTACCATTTCTGTCCTTTATTGAGCCCATCTTTGCATAAAATGTTCCCTTGGTATCTCTAATTTTCTTGAAGAGATCTCTAGTCTTTCCTATTCTGTTATTTTCCTCTATTTCCTTGCATTGATTGCTGAGGAAGGCTTTCTTTTTTTTTTTTTTTTTTTTTGAGGAAGGCTTTCTTATCTCTCCTTGCTATTCTTGGGAACTCTGCATTCAGATGCTTATATCTTTCCTTTTCTCCTTTGCTTTTCACTTCTCTTCTTTTCACAGCTATTTGTAAGGCCTCCTCAGACAGCCATTTTGCTCTTTTGCATTTCTTTTTCATTGGGACGGTCTTGATCCCTGTCTCCTGTACAATGTCACAAACTCTCCGTCCATAGTTCATCAGGTACTCTGTCTATCAGATCTAGTCCCTTAAATCTATTTCTCACTTCCACTGTATCATCATAAGGGATTTGATTTAGGTCATACCTGAATGGTCTAGTGGTTTTCCCTACTTTCTTCAATTTAAGTCTGAATTTGGCAATAAGGAGTTCATGATCCGAGCCACAGTCTTCTCCTGGTCTTGTTTTTGCTGACTCTATAGAGCTTCTCCTTCTTTGGCTGTAAAGAATATAATCAATCTGATTTCAGTGTTGACCATCTGATGATGTCCATCTCAGCAGCAGTGCTCTGCTTCTTAATCTAAGGCAAAGTCAAGTAAAGCCCTTTATCTACACTAATAAAGACATTCTGATTAAAAAGTCAGATTAAGTCTTCTCTGTGAGTAGTTGATAAGAAATCCCTATTAACACATTACAGAGATTCAATTTGTGTGTGCTATTCAGTGGCTTTAAGAAGAAGCTAAATATTATCTGTATTAATTCTATCAAGGATAAATAGGCCATTTAACAAGCTTTACAAATTAACAGTGAAGTGGTCTAGGGATGTATAATGTAGAGTTTTATAGGGTGGTGTATTAATTAGGTTAAGGTTGTACATGTACCACTTATTGATCTTTAAGAGGGGGAAAAAAGAAAGAATTTCCATCATGCCACTGAATTTAGGGAAGGACAGATGAAGAAAGAGACTCAGTTTAAGTAAGTTATTATAGCCTGTTTGTTTGTCCATTTGTTTTTCATTTTCAGCCTGATTTGATGATGTAGACAAAGTAGCTTTAAGGGTAAATTTTAAGTGGAAATTTTTAAGTGGAAATTTTTGACTTTACAAACCCATTACTGGAGAGTGACAATGTTCATTTTGGGGTCTGGTCCAGTCTTAATTAACTGTTAATTTATGGATGGGTAAGGCTAACAAAGCCTCAAAATTGCTTGATCACCTGAAAATTTCTGTAATGGATGTGTGACCTACAGTAATTAGTGGGAAGATAATCAATTTAATACCTATCAGTCTATTTGGAATTGCATATATTTAATAATATTGGTATTGATATATTATATCTTGTTCCTTATTGAAAACCTCTAGAACTTACTGAAATGATACCTGTTCTTTTTGTCCAATATCTCAGAATTACCAACATAATTATTTAAAAAATTTATTTTAATTTTCAGCTATTTCTAGCATCTATGTGGCAAAGCAATTAGATAAATATTGTCAAAAGTAAGTTTCAGATACACATATATTTCTCTTTTATATACATTTTTATGATCTTTAAGCAATCTGATATATCATGTACACATAAAGTGAACATGTATCATTGATACTAAAATTTGCTTGTTAGATGAAATTATGATTGGCAGTAATAGCAGTAATCATTACTAATAGCTTATTCAATTCTAGAATAAATAAACAAGAATATTCTGTGAGACTTTCTGCTTCTACACTGATTATCCTACTGTTTCAGATTTTTTCATATTGTAGATATGTATTAATGTGTTAGTTGAGGAGAAAAAACAGATAATAAGTATGTGATATACATTAAAGTAAGGACTTTTACTTGTGTGAGAAATAGGAATTGAAAAGAGTACTGTTACTCAGATATGAATAGTTCATATAAAAAAGTATAACTTTTTGTGATTTAGATCTCTCAAATTCTTCGTTCATACTTCTAAATATGCATTAATTAAAGAGAAAATATTTTCATATTTAAGTCATTAATATTACAAAAGATACATGACATCAAGACTAACATTTTTTTTAAATATCTATATAGGAATTATAATGCCAATCTCAAAGGAACCCTAAGTCAACCTTGAAGAATCTTATTTCATTCCATTAGCTTCTGCCTTTGGCATCTACAAGTTGAGTGAAAATCCCTGTAAGTGTCAATAATCTTGAGATTTCCAGATGCTGGAGAGTTAAAATGGGAAACCAAAGTTTAGATTACAAGTGTTTCAAGTTTAAAGATAGCACATATGTTGTTGTTTTTAATTTTTGTTGTTGTTGTTCATTTCTCTTTACTAAAAGTCAAACCAGACTTCAGATATCTTGTCTGGTATATAAAGAGTTTGGAAGTCACTACTCCATCCAAACAATAAATAAAAAGAAAAATCAACAAGTCTTCTTAGGTCAGAGAACTTAGGTCATAGGGCAAACTGCTATCCCCAAAATTAGAAACACCAATGAATAGGGATAATCACAACTTACTGGAGTAGAAACCCCCATGCAAACCAGTGGCCAGGTAGAAAAAGCCTGAACTGTAGTTGATATGTCACTGGAGGCTCAGTAGAGACAAGTCTGAGGGTTCAACAGGGGCACTCAGTCCCAGGGGACTCCCCAAACTTTTGTGAGTTTTACATTTCATAAGCTCAACCAGGAAACTTCCAGTTATAAAATAAGCCACAGGAA
Source organism: Bos grunniens (assembly GCF_055505025.1). Taxonomy (NCBI): domain Eukaryota; kingdom Metazoa; phylum Chordata; class Mammalia; order Artiodactyla; family Bovidae; genus Bos; species Bos grunniens. Next base: position 107,763,824 of record NC_141170.1, on the reverse strand, counting down.
TGTAATATATAGCATAAGTGAAAGTGAAGTTGCTCAGTTGTCTGACTCTTTGTGACCCCATGGACTGTAGCCCACCAGGCTCCTCCATCCATGGGATTTTCCAGGCAAGAGTGTTGGAGTTGGGTACCATTTCCTTCTCCAGGGGATCTTCCTGACCCAGGGATCGAACCCAGATCTCCCACATTGCAGGCAGACGCTTTACCATCTGAGCCACCAGGGAAGTCCATAGCATAAGGAATGTGCCCAATAATACTGTAATAACTTCATATGGGAACAAATGGTTACTGGACTCATCATGGTGATCATTTCATAATGTATTCAAATTCATATCACCATACAGCACACCTAAAACTAGCATAATACTACACTTTGATAATATATATATATTTTTTAAGAGTGAACATCTGAGGAAATGCTTCTTGTGTTTCCAGCAAGGGGAAGGAAAAAGGAACCATTTCGATATACCCCAGAGCACTTTGTCTTTCTTAACAAGATCTTCTCTTGGGAGACACTTTTCAACCAAAGCCTAGCCTAAAGGGATTTTATAAGAATCTAATTGATCTAGGAGAAGGAAAACACCCAACTCCAGGCCAATCTAGCCATCCTGTCCCACCTGAATGAAGAAGGTGACTGAAAAGTCCTTAAGAAATTCACAGTCCAAGACATAGGCTCACCACATGACTGAGAGCTAATCATAGGACCATAAACTGCTTCACCTTCTCCCACACCTCACCACCACATCAACACACATCTATTTAACATAGTACTTTTTATCTAGTACATCATGTCAGGCTATTAAAAAAATTAAAAGCATAGTAAGAAACAAAAACACAATTTGAAGAGACAAAGCAAGCATCAGAACTAAACTCAGATACAGCAGATGTTGGAATTAGCAGACCAAGGTTTTTAATATCTTTATGATTAATAAGGTATACAGCATGCAAGAATAGATGGGCAATGTAAACAGAGAGATGGAATTTCAAAGGAAGCACCAAAAGAAATGATAGAGGTCAAAACACTGTAACTTAATGCCTTTGATGGGGTTATTACTTGTCTGGATATGGCTTAGGAAAGTGTCTCTGATATTACAGATCTCAAAAAAAAGAAAACAACTCCAAAACCAAAAAACAATGAAAAAAGACTGGGAAAAAGAAAAAAAACAGTACATCTAAGAACCTTGGACAACTAAGAAAGGTATAATATACATGTAATGGAATTACGAGGAGAGGAAGAGAAAAGGGAAAGAAGAAATATTGGAAGTAATAAGCAGTGAAAATTTCCCCCAATTGGTGTCAGATACCAAACCATGGAGCCAGGAAACTGAGAGAGTATCTTGTAGGATACATGCCAAAAAAACAAGAAGCCAGAGAGAAAAACACCTAAACCAAGACAGAAACAAACATAAAAATTACATCCAACTTCTTCCCAGAAACCATGCAAGTAAGAAGAGAGTGGAGTGTAACAGACTCAGAGATACAGATGACAAACTGGTGGTTGCTAGGGAAGGAAACAGTGGGGGCTGCGCACAGTAGGTGAAGGGAATTAAGTACAAATTCCCACTTATAAAATAAATAAGGCTTGGGGATGTAATATACATACTAGGGAATATACAACTTTATAGGATGATGTATGTAACTAGATTTATGGTGATCATTTTGTAAAGAAATACTGAATTACTGTGTTTTAAACCTGAAAATACCATAATGTAACTCTGTTATATGTAAATAAATAGGAAAAATGAAGAAAATGGAGTAAAATATTTAAAATGTTGAGAGAAAAGCATCCACCAAACTAGAATTTTGTGAACTATGATATAATCCTACAAAGTGAAGGAGAAATAAAGACTTTCTCAGACAAAAATTGAAGGAATTTGTTGCCAGTATACTTACCTATGAGAAATGTTAAAGACATAGCCCTAGAGAAGAAGAAAATTATATAGGACGTAAACTCAGAACTACACAGAATGAAAGGCAAAAGTAGGAACAAAGATTAAGGACAACGAAGAAAAAACTGTCAGGACCAGCCCAACAATGAACCGACCTGAGGGAGTGGTTCCGCAGAAGAATAAGGAAAAAGAAGACTCAGAAATAAAGTGGGGATCAGGGGGCTGATGCTGTTCACAGGCAAAAGCCCGAATCCTAATCCTTGCACGCCTTTTACTGTTAACTTCTACTTCCTCATTTGTGCTCTAGAGATATCTATTCTTTACAATCTCAGATCAGGGATAAAGATATACAAAACCCACTTCAAGGCAAGAAGTTATCAGGAATAAAAACAGGAATTACATGATAAGGAATCATAAGGGATCAACTCTTCAAGAAGACATAACAGTTCTCAGCGTTTTTATGCTGAATAACAGAGCATCAAGCTCTGTCCGACTCTTTGCGACCCCATGCACTGTAGGTCGCCGGGCTCCTCTGTCCATGGGGATTCTCCAGGCAAGAATGCTGGATTCGTTTGTCGTGCTCTCCTCCAGGGGATCTTCCCAACCCAGGGATCAAACCCAGGTCCCCCTCTTTCCAGGTGGATTCTTTACCATCTGAAAAGGGTACAAACTGTATAACCCCAACTATATGACCTTCTAAGAAAGCAAAAACTATGAAGACAGTAAAAATATCAGTCATTGCTAGGAGTTAGAAAGCAGAAAGAGATGCATAGTTAGAGCATAGAGGATTTTTAGGGCAGTGAAACTATTCTGTATGATATTATAATCATGAATATCTGTCCTGTGTGTGTGTGTGTGCTAAGTCACTTTAGTCATGTCCAACTCTGTGTGATCCTATGGACTGTAGCCTGCCAGGCTCCTCTATCCATGGGAGTCTCCAGGCAATAATACTGGAGTGGATTGCCATGCCCTCCTCCTGGGGATCTTCCTGACCTAGGGATCTAACCCATGTCTCTTATGTCTCCAGCACTGGCAGTTAGGTTCTTTACCATTAGCACCACCCAGGAAGCCTGAATATCTGTCATACATTTGTCCAAACCAATAGAACATACAACATTAAGAGTAAACTCTGATATAAACTATGGAGTTTGGACGACAATGATGTGTCAGTGTAGATTCATTAATAGTAATAAATGTACCAATATGGTGGGGAATGTTGATAATGGGGAAAGTTATGTATGTGAGGAAGCAGGGCTTATGGGAAATCTCTGTACTTTTAAGTTTAGTTAATGCCATGAACCTAAAACAGCTCTAAAAAGATAGCATCTATTTAATACATGCATATATACATACATTCTTACATACATAAACCCTTGACTTTAGACGTGGCTGACTCTGACAAACATTTTGACAACAAACCATAATTTTCTTAAAAACATGACAACAAACAAGAACAAGTAGTAACCCTTAAAAAAAAAAAGTAAAATAACTGTTTGCTTAGATTTTCTTGAAAATAATTTGCATGCAATTTGAATAATTAATATGTAGTCCAGGTGCATATTAAGAATTATATATATATACCAATATGTAGTTTTTTGTCCAAAGAAAATAATTTAGGAATGAGTAATCACGATGGTGTGATCACTCACCTAGAGCCAGACATCCTGGAATGTGAAGTCAAGAGGGCCTTAGAAAGCATGACTATGAACAAAGCTAGTGGAGGTGATGGAATTCCAGTTGAACTATTTCAAATCCTGAAAGATGATGCTGTGAAAGTGCTGCACTCAATATGCTGGCAAATTTGGAAAACTCAGCAGTGGCCACAGGACTGGAAAAGGTCAGTTTCCAGTCCCAATCACAAAGAAAGGCAATGCCAAAGAATGCTCAAACTACAGCACAATTGCACTCATCTCACACGCTACTAAAGTACTGCTTAAAATTCTCCAACCCAGGCTTCAGCAATACGTGAACCATGAACTTCCAGATGTTCAAGCTGGTTTTAGAAAAAGCAGAGGAACCAGAGATCAAATTGCCAACATCCGCTGGATCATGGAAAAAGCAAGTGAGTTCCAGAAAAAACATCTATTTCTGCTTTATTGACTATGCTAAAGCCTTTGACTGTGTGTATCACAATAAACTGGAAAATTCTGAAAGAGATGGGAATACCAGACCACCTGACCTGCCTCTTGAGAAACCTATATGCAGGTCAGGAAGTAACAGTTAGAACTGGACATGGAACAACAGACTGGTTCCAAATAGGAAAAGGAGTACATCAAGGTTGTATATTGTCACCCTGCTTATTTAACTTATATGCAGAGTACATCATGAGAAACGTTGGGCTGGAAGAAGCACGAGCTAGAATCAAGATTGCTGAGAGAAATGTCGATAACCTCAATGACACCACCCTTATGGCAGAAGTGAAGAGGAACTAAAAAGCTTCTTGATGAAAGTGAAAGAGGAGATTGAAAAAGTTGTCTTAAAGCTCAACCTTCAGAAAATGAAGATCATAGCATCTGGTCCCATCACTTCATGGGAAATAGATGAGGAAACAGTGGAAACAGTGTCAGACTTTATTTTTGGGGGCTCCAAAATCACTGCAGATGGTGATTGCAGCCATGAAATTAAAAGACACTTACTCCTTGGAAGGAAAGTTACAACCAACATAGATAGCATATTGAAAAGCAGAGATATTATTTTGCCAACAAAGGTCCATCTAGTCAAGGCTATGGTTTTTTCAGTGGTCATGTATGGATGTGAGAGTTGGACTGTGAAGAACACTGAGTGCCGAAGAATAGATGCTTTTGAACTGTGGTGTTGGAGAAGGCTCTTGAGAGTCCCTTGGACTGCAAGGAGATCCAACCAGTCCATTCTAAAGGAGACCAGTCCTGGGTGTTCATTGTAAGGACTGATGCTGAAGCTGAAACTCCAATATTTGGGCTACCTCATGTGAAGAGTTGACACATTGGAAAAGACCTTGATGCTGGGAACGATTGGGAGCAGGAGGAGAAGGGGATGACAAAGGATGAGATGGCTGGATGGCATCATCAACTCGATGGACATGAGTCTGAGTGAACTCCAGGATTTGGTGATGGACAGGGAGGCCTGGCATGCTTTGGTTCATGGAGTTGAAAAGAGTCGGACACAACTGAGCAACTGAACTGAACCAAGTGATACTTTAACAGCTTCCCTGGTGACTCAGCAATAAAAAATCCACAGGCAATGCAGGAGAAGCAGGTTGAAGGTCTGGGTTGGGAAGATCCTCTGGAGAAGAGAATGGCTACCCACTCTAGTATTCTTGCCTGGAGAATCCCATGGACAGAGGAGTGTGGTGGGCTACAGTCCATGGTGTTGAAAAGAACTGGACATGACTGAGTGACTAACACTTTGCTTCCACTTTTAAGGCATCATTCTTATACAAAAGAAGGATAGACTTTATGACTCTTTGAGAAAAAGAATGTAGGAAGACTCACACAACTAGATTCCAAAGCTTATTTTAAAAATATATTATGTATCTTTCCGTATATGAGTTATATCTCAAAGCACAAGATGTAAAAAATTTAGGGTAGAAAAATACAAGTAGGCTAATAGTACTAAGTTAATTATTCAAAATATATCCAACTATATATGATGTATATAGTATTCATTATCAACTCATAAATTCAGTAAGTTAATATTAATTGAGTGATCATAGATATAAATATGTTAGAAAAAATTCAAAAATATCTAAAATCCATTGCTATCTTTAAGGAGCTTCTAATTTAATAAGATAGACGTTAAGTTATGCTAGGTAAAAGTACATGTACTCAACCATTTTTGTCCTATAAAAGGGCAATTTCATATGGTTTACATAGCATAACAAAAACCTCACACGTTATGTTTGATATAGGCAGTAAGAAAAGGATGGAGTGCTACAATTATTCAGAAGGTAAGTTTGAAGAAGGACTAGAATTTCCAAAAGTAAAATGGAGAGCACATAGACAAGAGTACATACAAAGATACGGGGAAATAATTGTTACGTTTGAGAAATGGCATGCAGTTATATCAGAGTCAAGACCTGGATCTCGAGGTTAGGATTACATTGCAAATGGTCTCAAATAGTGTTGAAGTAGCTTTAGCATTAATTAACAGGTACTGAATGCAGTGAACATTTCTGAGGGAGAAAGACAAAGTTATGCTTTATGGTGAATAAAGTGGTGGCTGATGCTGAATGAACTATGGGGGCAAAGATAGAAATTTGGACCAGGGAGGAGAGTCTTGTAATAAAGCTAAGGAGAGGTAAATAGACTATAAATTAAAATGGTGAAAATGCAAATAGAAAGGAAACATTTGCAGCAAGACTACCAAGGTAGACTCAATAGTCAAATGACAAAAAGATTCTACACTGGTAGAAACGGTAGAGAGAAATGGACTTGGAGAAATAAATAAGGAGTTAAGAAAAGCCTGGAAGAGCCACGTCTCAGACTGTACACATGGCAGTAAACTTTTCTGATCTTGAAGGTATTTCTGATTCCCTTACTTTAAGGTGGTTATATAACGAGACCTTTTATAGTATTGGGAGAGGATATTGTATAGCAAGAGAAAAGGAAATAAATGATTATACACAGGACTCAGAGGACTTTTCTAAAAAAAAAAAATCTATAACAGAAAACAAGAAAGTATGACCTGAGTTTGTTATTATTGTGGAAGATGAGCACTGCAGAGGCAGAGGAAAAAGTCAACATTGTCAAGAGGTTGACACCTCAAGTGGGGTGACGATGTTAGGTTTGATGAAATCCTCTGGAGTTGGCAATGAGGAAGTTATTGTGTGTAAGTCGCTCAGTCGTCTCTGACTCTTTGCGATCCCATGGACTGTAGCCTACCAGGTTCCTCCATCCATGGGATTTTCCAGGCAAGAATACTGGAGTGGGTTGCCATTTCCTTCTCCAGGAGATCTTCCCAACCCAGGGACTGAACCCGGGTCTCCCGCATTGTAGGCAGACGCTTTACCATCTGAGCCACCAGGGAAGCTCAGAGAGTTTCTGATATGGAGGTCAAAACCAAAACCAAATTTAAAGTACTAATGAGTCAGTGCTTAGGGACAAATATGAAAGAATTTGACAAATTCAGTCAGGGGGACATAGCAGAAAGTTTGCATAGCTGCTCCAGGGTAGAAGTAAATTGAAGGCTATTTTAGAATTAAAAAAAAATAAAAAAAAGAAACCTAGATGATTGTAGACAAAGTGGTAGTGGAGAAGTAGGTAGAATAAATTGCAGGAGTTTGACTTAGAACAGAAGAGAATGGGTAATTAGTAGGAAAAATGCCCTGAGGACAGAAGAGAGTGCCACCAAGAATTAACCTTGGGCGGGCCAGCCTAATCTGGTTCTTCTGAGGAAGCAGGAGAGAAAAAGAAGATAAAATTAAAGATTTTCAGAGATATTGGGAAAGACATTGCGGGAATGCTTAACTATCTCTTAGCATTGCTTTTATACTAAGATAGGAGTAACAACTGTTAATACCTGTTCGGAGAAAATTTCTGCAGTAGTCAACTTCCATAATTTTACTGAAAATATTGGTGGTGATGACTCTTAAGGAAAAAGTGTTTTGGGGCTTCTCCCAGGACGTTCATGAATGAGTTACATTTCATTACTTGTAAGGTGATTCTATAGACAAGGCTTTGTGTGTTAATGAAGTTTTATTAGAATGCCCTTGACTTCCTGTTGTTATTTACTTAAAAGGGCTCTGACACTTGGGGTCACATGGCCACGACTTTGCGACTGAACACACAAACACACACTTTATTTATATTTTGACTTACAGTTCTCCCAATAAAATATATTAGATTTGTAAATATTCTTACCACCCAAACTATAACCTGGAAAATGGTACAAATGTAGACTCTTTAAGAGATACCAAGAGACTTTAGAAAGAAATCAGAACTTTCCACATTTAACTATTCAATTTGTATATACTTACTATACAATGATTAAAGGAACTATCGGTATAAAACAACAAATTATTTGGTGCTTTAACATTGGAGTTATTGAAGAATTGCTTCAGAAAGTTACTAAGATTTCTTAAGCTCCATCTCTGTTATTATTGTACTTTCAGTGAACATTCAAAAACACAGTTTTCTGTTCACTCTGAACCAAAGTACTTTTCTTCTCACAATAACCTTATGATGTGGGTATTATTATCCCCAGTTTGCAGATGGAGTCACTGAGTTTCTGAGAGGATAAATAACTTCCCCAAGGCCAGTACTTAGAAAATGATGAAGTCAGAAGTCACAGACGGTTGCATCTGGTACGAAATTCTGTGCTTTTTTTCTCATCCAGTCTCCCTGGAAAGTGCAGCTGTTCCATTTGAAGACATCACATAACATTTTTTAAAGAAGTTTATAATTGATGTTTGCTTTGACATTTTCTAAAGGTCTTTGTAAACCTCTAAGAGGATTATCAATTTTGCCGCACCTCTCTTGAGTTTTGTGCTTTGTTCCAAGTATGGTTTAACTTTAAACACTTTATTACCTAAAGTGAACACAGGTTTTATTATCTCTGCCAGACATCTCATTCAGCACAGTCTTAATATTTGACTTAGTATATTCTTCAAGGTCATTGTCCATCTACTCCCTTAGACTTCTTAATATTTGATAAGAAATAACCAGTTCTATAATCTGTATATTCATCACCTGCCTAAAGTAAACAGAACCAAAATCCATTTAGTGTAAGATGTACTAAATTGAGCCACTTCTTGCAAAGGCCATCTGAAAAAATACCCTTATTTTCCAAAGAAAGGACTACAAATTGAAATATTCACTTTGGTGGCAAAGGGGATAGCTGTTCTTTTGCTCAAAAACATGTGCTTTTTTGAGATACAAAAATCTATGAAAATTGGTTTGAAAATGTAGATGTGCATCTTTTTTACCACGGAGGATATTATTTAAGAAAGTATGATAATATCCAGCCTGCCTAAATGTGAAGACAGAGCAGAGATGTGTGGATGAGAACCAGGAGGTGGACATGATATTTAAAAAAAGAAGAAAGAAGGGAAAAGAAAGAAAGAGGAAGAAGGGAGGCAGGGAAGGGAGGGAAGAGGAAAGGGGAAAGAAATAAAGGAAAATAAATTCAAAATAGGAATAAATTGGTTCTGATCTTCAGAGTACCAAAAATGCGGAATGAGAAAACAAATCCAAACAAATACGGAATGTAAGATTCAGTAGCTAACTGTCATGATCTCTACAGAAGAAATAGGGACCAATTGTTTTTCTTAGGGCCAAAGTCAAGGGTTTCTCACTGGTCAGGAAAGTAGTAACAAGGCCAACAAAATTAAGGGGGTTAAGGAGGAAATTTTTATCAAATGTTAAAAAAAAATTGTGAATTAACAGGAAAATGATACATTACACATAGAATATTGTTTAAGAGGGTTTGAGAATCATAAACTCCTTGCATTTTAAATCCAATCTGTGTTATTGTGTGTAGGTATGTCTCTTAAGTTTTAGTTTCTTCAGAAATTAAATGAGCATATTAGGGCAGTTGCAATGCCTAGAATTTAGGTTTGTATGTACTTGTGATTAGATATTTTTGAACTTCAGCTGTCCTGTTACTCAATGACTAGGCAAATAAATGCTTTTAACCTTGGGCCTTAATAAGTAAGCAGCTTGACACTGAACTGATTCTACTTCTCAGGTGTATTATTTCTACCTGTAATTTCCATCACTTGCAGTGGAGTATACTTGCATTCTAAGATAGCACTGGCTATAATGAATAAGAGGGAAAGCAGCAGAATCAATGTGAGGACTCCAGTAAATTTGTTAGGATCCAGACAACCAATTATATGAGAAGAATCTTCCTCCCTTTCCACCACAGTGAAGACAATAAAGGAAATCTGAGATTACCTAATGACAGCAAGTGGGAAATCCCTAGGTATATTATCAATGTCCCTTGCTGACCTGTGGTCCAAAAAGTGAGAAAGGTAAATTGCATGGGGATAATAAACTAATTAGTACATGAACTGAATGTACTCCAGGTGAACAAAGATACTGTCTAACATTTCAGGGATTGTAAATGCCAAATTACATTTAGCTAGATAGTTTGGGGTTTCATAGAATAATTACTGAGCAGATCTACACATGGATGTCTGTTTTTGTGCCAGCAGGCAGGCAGGAGATGGCTCTAAGTTTTAATCACAGAGTCTCTTCTGTGCAGCTGCAGCTGAATGTCAAGTTACCCTTAGTCTAAAGCTCAACACTAAGCCTTATAGTATTATGTCCAGGCAGAGATTTCCTTTAACAGTTTTTACTTAAGCACTGTACTCTTTCTCATTCAGGTTTGAAATCTCCTGCATGATTCTTAAAAAGATACAGATTCCATTGTCACAATATTCGCTGCTTTATATTTATCTCTTTCTTTACATTAAAAATCACATTTAATTTTTGAAGTAAATTAATATTTACATTAACCCAAGAGTTTGCTGCTGCTTCTTAAAGTAAAGCAAGTTAGATCCTGATATTCTTCGTTGTTCCATTGCTCAGTCTTGTGTGCGACTCTTTGTGACTCCTTGGACTGCAGCATGCCAGGCTTCCCTGTCCTTCACTCTCTCCCGGAGTTTGCTCAAACTCATGCCATTCTTAAAAGTTTTAATTCATAAATTGTTTGGTTTCTCCTATGGACACTGATTTTAAATTCAGATTCTTTGAGAACAAAAACTTCAGCACATTTAGGAATACTTGGTTTCACATTTGCCTCTGGGTGCTCTATCGCCTTTTTTTAAGTATAATTCACAGTGGACTCATTCCTATTATGCACTTCTTAAAAAGCACCTACATAAGTCTATGTGACAGATAATATCACATACTCACTAAAATGCATAACTATGTCTTATCTTTTCTGGTTTTCTCAGTTCTCCTGTGAGGTCCTTTGTTTGCAAGGGGTTCATAAATCTAAGCCCTCTGTACTCACATAAAAATATTCAAAACTTCTGTTTGTTATTTGCCAACAAGCAGGCAAGAGATAAGGAGATGGGGAAAGTCCAGATCCATGTAAGCTGCTGGCTTTCTTTCTTTCCATCTTTCATCACATGTTTCTCATTTTCTCATTGAGTGAAGCAGCAGATGGTATCTAAGAGTAAGAGAAATAAATTTTTCCTGTCAAAAATGTTTAGTTCTACCAAAAAAATACATGGTAATGAGCAAAACTATAAACTGTAAACATAAAAAAGGTTTGTAATACTTTACAAGTTAGACAATACCCAATAGTATACAACCTACTCCCTTTTTTAGAGTTTACAACCTGATTGCTTATGTCACAAATATTTTATTTCTTTTGGTCAAGAATTGGCAGTTTGAAATCTTCATACAAAGTGGAGAAAGCCTTCAGGAAAACAGTAAAGTGCTATGATGAAGTGTTTTCTGCATCTATCTAAAGAGCTCCTCAGTGAATCCAGGGACTCACCTCTGTGTTCTGAAGAACTTGATGGACATTCAGTTGTTTGTCTGATTCCAAGAACGAAATAGGAGAGCTACATGGACCAATACTTCTCTACTACACAAGACAGTGAACAAGTCCCCCATGAAACCACATATGCCTTTATTTGCTGCTAAGTCGCTTCAGTCGTGTCCAACTCTGTGCAACCCCATGGACTGCAGCCTACCAGGCTTCTTCATCCATGGGATTCTCCAGGCAAGATCACTGGAGTGGGTTGCCATTTCCTTCTCCAATGCATGAAAGTGGAAAGTGAAAATGAAGTCGCTCAGTCGTGTCTGACTCTTCACTACCCCGTGGACTACAGCCCACCAGGCTCCTCCATCCATGGGATTTTCCGGGCAACAGTACTGGAGTGGGGTGCCATTGCCTTCTCCCATGCCTTTATTTATCACCCCGTAAATATCTTTCTCATTGCTGATGGTTCAGTGATCTCCCCCATCTGGCCTCAAGCTTTCTTAAGCTATATTTCACTGTCCAGCCACATAAATCCTCTATTCCTGCTGAAAGAGTGTGCTCACTGTCTTAGTATGCTGGGGCTGCCAAAACAAAATGCCACAGAAACCAGTGGCGTCATCAGCAGTTACCTTGTCACAGCTCTGGAGGCTAGAAGTCCATGATCCTGAGACCTCACTCCTTAGCTTGCAGACAGGTCCTGCCACGATCTTTGCTCTGTGCTCATGCATCCTTGATATCACTTTCTTCTTATAATGATACCAGTTAAATTGTATTGGGGCCAATACTGGGCTTCCCAGATGGCTCAGTGGTGAAAGAATCCATCTGCTAATGCAAGACCCACAGGAGACACAGGTTCAAGCCCTGGGTGGAGAAGATCTCCTGGAGAAGGAAATGGCTACCCACTCCAGGATTCTGGAGTGAATAATATTATTGCCTGAATAATCTCATGGACAGAGGAGCCTGGCAGACTACAGTCCATGGGATTGCAGAGAGTCAGACACGACTGAACTTGCAGACACAGGGTCAGTACTAAAGGCTACACTTTAATGTAATCACTTCTTTAAAGCCTCTGTCTTTAAACAGTCATGTTTTGACATATTGGGGGTTAGGGCTTCAACAAATGAATTTTAGGGGAACACAATCAGCTCATAAGTTGCTTTTCTCCTATGTGTCCCATTTTCATGCTTTCCTTCCTATCCAGAGTGAAATAATACTAAATGCTTTCTTCTGAAGGTAGTCAAAATTTACTTACAGTCAAAGTCTAATTGAAGTTCCACCCATTTTGTAAATTCTTCCTGGACCATGCAACACACTGAAGCCCTTCTCTCTGTTTTCAAAGCAAATGTGTTCATCCAACTGCCTTGTAACTTAAAATATTTAAATTAAAGGAAAAGCAATCTTCTAAACTCTGCAAGAACTCATGCAATTTGAAATTCTCTTTCTGCTCTTAATAAGATTTTTTTTAAATTTTATTTTATTTTTAAACTTTACAATATTGTATTGGTTTTGCCAAATATCAAAATGAATCCACCACCGGTATACCTGTGTTCCCCATCCTGAACCCTCCTTCCTCCTCCCTCCTTATGCCCTCCCTCTGGGTCGTCCCAGTGCACCAGCCCCAAGCATCCAGTATCGTGCATCGACCCTGGACTGGTGACTCGTTTCATACATGATATTATACATGTTTCAATGCCATTCTCCCAAATCTCCCCACCCTCTCCCTCTCCCACAGAGTCCATAAGACTGATCTATACATCAATGTCTCTTTTGCTGTCTTGTACACAGGGTTATTGTTACCATCTTTCTAAATTCCATATATATGCGTTAGTATACTGTATTGGTGTTTTTCTTTCTGGCTTACTTCACTCTGTATAATAGATTCCAGTTTCATCCATCTCATTACTGGAAATAGAACTGCCTTATGATCCAGCAATCCCACTGCTGGGCATACACACTGAGGAAACCAGAAGGGAAAGAGACATGTGTACCCCAATGTTCATTGCAGCACTGTTTATAATAGCCAGGACATGGAAGCAACCTAGATGCCCATCAGCAGATGAATGGATAAGAAAGCTATGGTACATATACACAATGGAGTGTTACTCAGCCATTAAAAAGATTATTATTTTAAATAATAACTTTGCATTGCTTGTTTTTGTGTTTTTTTACTTTCCTTCTCTGTTGATATTTTCATTGGATTATATTTTCTTTCTGCATAATAATATTTAATGGTTCCAGGTAAGTATAACTTCAGATACTTAAGTAAAACTAAGAGAGATGTTGAAAGTGTTCTATAGTCTCTTTTTACATCTGTTCAGATCAGATCAGATCAGTCGCTCAGTCGTGTCCGACTCTTTGCGACCACGTGAATCGAAGCATGCCAGGTCTCCCTGTCCCTCACCAACTCCTGGAGTTCACTCAGACTTACATCCATCGAGTCAGTGATGCCATCCAGCCATCTCATCCTCTGTCGTCCCCTGCTCCTCTTGCCCCAAATCCCTCCCAGCATCAGAGTCTTTTCCAGTGACTCAACTCTTCACATGAGGTGGCCAAAGAATTGGAGTTTCAGCTTTAGCATCAGTTCTTCCAAAGAAATCCCAGGGTTGCTCTCCTTCAGAATGGACTGGTTGGATCTCCTTGCAGTCCAAGGGACTCTCAAGAGTCTTCTCCAACACCACAGTTCAAAAGCATCAATTCTTCGGTGCTCAGCCTTCTTCACAGTCCAACTCTCACATCCATACATGACCACAGGAAAAACCATAGCCTTGACTAGATGAACCTTTGTTTACATCTGTTATTTCCCTATTAAATGATGATTTCATGAAAATATAATAAAATATATAATTTTATTAAGAGCACAAAGAGAATTCAAATTGCATGAGTACTGGCAGAATTTCAAAGGTTGCTTTTCCTCTAATTTAAATATTTTAAGTAGCCACATATTGATCAAGCAATTCTTCACTTATTTCTTCACAATTTTCTAAATCTCAGTATGGATTTTTAAAGAAAAAATATTTGGGGCTCACTTTCTAGAAAACTTTATGGACATTGCATTTTACTTGTAATAACCTTATGCATTTGCTTAGCATGCAACACAGATCCCATTATTTAAATTTAGAAATTTCTGATGCAATATGTATAAAATTGTTTGATCAATATATGGTGGCTTAAGATATTTAAATTAAAGGAAAAGCAACTTTTCAAATTTGCAAACACTCATTCAGTTTGAAAACTATCTCTTTATGCTCTTGATTTATAAATTTGTATAGCCAAAAAAGAGGTAAATTGTACTGCATTTTATTTTTGCAACTTTAAACATGTTATTAGTAGAATTGTTATCCATTTTATTAATTAATATAAATGTATGTTTTAATAAGTGATCACTTTTAATATACAAACAACTAGTTAGTGAAACTATGCTTCAAAATGTGTGGGCTATGAAAATATTTTACTTTTCATGCCCTGCTTTTAGCCATTTGCATTTCAGTTGAGTGTCTTCTTCAAAGTTTATGAAACTCAACACATGGCCTAAATTCAACTCATAGACATGTTTTGTTTGGGAGGAATGTTGTTCAGTATTATTTTAAAATGTAAATACATTATCAAAATGTATAGGAAGTTTTGAAAAGTAGTATGGCTATCTACTGGAGAGTAGAGAGCAAAGAATTAGCTTTTCAGTTCAATACTAATGCCGCCACCCCTGATTGTCTTGAATGTGAATTTGAGCTTTTTCTCATTTGCGTCTTTTGGTTTGCTTTTATAAATCCAAACTATTTTATTGTACTTTAACTACTGCAATAAGTTCTTCTGAGTGTATGATTCCTGTCCTTCTTATACCAGGAACTATGCAGAGTCCAGGGTAAAGAAATGTATAAAAATGTTTTCCCTGCTCCAGGTGTGCTGACGATCTAGTGGGAAAATAATTAATTAAAATATAGTAAATAAGCATATAAAGCCATATTCAAAGTGCTGTGGGAACACAGAAGAGAGAAAAAACTTTCATTCAAATCTTGCCTCTTTGGCCTTTCATTGAAGAAATATTACAAAGGAAACATTTAACTCATGTCAGATGTGCTGAAATAAAGACACATGGTATCTATACAAGCACCAAATTAAATCACAGGGACAATTTTCAGGCACATAAATTACCCTGGTTCAGGAGCAAAAGGATCATTAATATGAAAAGTGGTGAATTCGGAGACAATTTGTCATTATTAAAATTAGTGTTCTGTCAGTCCAAAAATCTCTGTTTCAGCAATCCTTTTGTGTTACTGCAGCTGTTTATTGAGTTACCAGATCCAAGTGTTACAGGAGGTCCAACAGTGAGTGTATTATGCTGTTAAATATACAGGAGCAGACTGTAATCTGTAATGGTAGACTGACAGAGGATGACACATGTTAAACACTCAAATCTCAAAGAACCACTGTAACAGATAACCATGCATGGAACTGTTTGGGTACTGAGAAATGGACACATAGGGATGTTTTTGTTCACAATGCTCTTCATGTATTTAAAAGTATAGCCTGCTGGCGTGTAGATCAGATTTTGACAGCTTGGAAATTATAGAACATTTTGCTAGTTTAATAAAAAGACTGAGGCCAGCGAAACCCATAGTTATGTCAATACACAACAGAGAGTGGAAAACAAAAATGGTAGCTGCTGCTGCTGCTGCTAAGTCGCTTCAGTCGTGTCCGACTCTGTGCGACCTCATAGATGGCAGCCCACCAGGCTTCCCCGTCCCTGGGATTCTCCAGGCAAGAACACTGGAGTGGGTTGCCATTTCCTTCTCCAGACAGAGGTTTAAAAAAATGGTGAAATGGAAAGATACAAATTTTTCTTTGTATGTGATCACTGCAAAACCACAAAGCTCGCAAGTCACTGAGATGATTATCACCACAGTAGGGTCAGCCTCCAAACCAAACTCATTTTAGCTACCTGGCTTACTTTAATCAAAATTTTAGTACCCCTCTATTTAAATATCTTAATATGTATTTTGATATTGTTTGTCCATCATGAGTTTCAATTGAGGAGTTATTATGATACTCTTTATTCAGCATCAGATGGAGAACCATTCATATCCTTCCCTTTGTTGTCTTCAGTAAAAGACAATAAAGGCAAAAAACACCAAAAAACCAAACGACAGATACTTTTAAATGAGAAACAATACATCTTGAGAGTTAATTTAAGTCAATATTATAAATTATAAAAATAAAAGATTTAACCCATATTAAAAAAAGTTTTAACAAACATATAAGCATTTCTTCTGTTAAAATATGTAGAGAAGATCATTTTAAAGACACTATATCACTATGAACTATTCAGTTCAGTTCAGTCGCTCAGTCGTGTCCGACTCTTTGCCACCCCATGAATCACAGCACGCCAGGCCTCCCTGTCCATCACCAACTCCCGGAGTTCACGCAAACTCACGTCCATTGAGTCGTGCCATCCAGCCATCTCATCCTCTGTCGTCCCCTTCTCCTCTTGCCCCCAATCCCTCCCAGCATCAGAGTCTTTTCCAATGAGTCAACTCTTGGCATGAGGTGGCCAAAGTACTGGACTTTCAGCTTTAGCATCATTCCTTCCAAAGAAATCCAGGGCTGATCTCCTTCAGAATGGACTGGTTGGATATCCTTGCAGTCCAAGGGACTCTCAAGAGTCTTCTCCAACACTACAGTTCAAAAGCATCAATTCTTCAGCGCTCAGCCTTCTTCACAGTCCAACTCTCACATCCATACATGACCACTGGAAAAACCATAGCCTATGAACTATTAGAGAACCATTATTGGACAACATATGATTATATAAGTTTATTGAGAACACTCACATGTGCTGCATTGAACCCTACTTCCGACAAGGTAGAGGATTCTGTAGGTGTATCTTAACCTGAATCCATAACTCTCTAGCCACTTTTAGTTATAAGAACATTGTAAATATTTTAAGTTGAAAATTGTAATTTTCAACCCAAAGTCTTTTCTGTCTCCCAGTGTTAACTGTGTCTGCTTGTCTCCCCAGTAGCTTGAAGATGGTATGCGTGTGCATACATGGCTACATATGGGTGTGCAAGGGAATGTGTTACTATCTGAATGCTTATGTGCATCCGTGCACATGAGTGTATGAAGAGCATACGTGTGAGTTGCAAAGTCTGGGGTCTCTTTTTGGCAGTGTGTGTGCTCTTTATCCCTGAAAGTCTTCCTGTTCTGGAGCCGAGTTTTCTAAAATAAATGCAGGTACTCGAGCTGTCTTTGTTTCATGTCAGCATGACATATCTTTCCCCATCCTTTTACTTTTAACCTAGTTGAGTCATATTTAAAGTGGGTTACTTGTAGACAGCATATAGTTGAGTCTTGGTTTTTTAATCCACTCTTGTAATATCTTTCTTTTAATTGGTGGATTTAAAATATCTACCATTAGAGCAATTATTGATAGTTGGATTAGTATCTATCATGTTGTAATTCTATTTGCTGTATTTTCTCTTGCCCCCTACCCTTTCTTTTTTGGCCTTTGCTGGTTTTAACTGGACATTTTAAATGACCCTATTTTATTTTCTCTTTTAGTGTATCAAATATACCTCATTTTAAAAGATTTTTAGTGGTGGCCCTAGAGTTTGCAACATACATTTTTAACTAACCTGAGACTACATTCAAATAATGCTATACTGCTTCATATGCAGTTCAAGTGACTTGTACCAGAGTTTTCACAGTTCTTTCTTCCCATTCCTTATGATGTTCTGTAGCTAAAAGTGAGTAGTTTAAAGTATAAAAATATACTTTAAAGTTTGAATATATTGTTAATTATAGAAAGCACATTGAGATAATGTCAGTCTCTGTCTGCCAATCATTACTAAGAAATCCCTTGCCCCACTTTGTTTCCATCCCATTAATTTAACAAGTCCCCAATTCTGGAATAATTTAACTGCCTGCTCCCTTCAGATCTATAACCGACTTCTAAAATGGACAAAATGTTAAAGAATATCATACAGCTTGAAGTCTCTATGAATTGATGTGATCTCAACAGGACCCTCAGAGCAACCACAGCAAGAGACTGTGCTTTCCTTTAAGCTTTCTGTCTGGTTCTATATGACCACTATTTTAAAGCTTTTGTTTCTCTTAATCTCTTCTTCTATTTATTCCTTTCAGTAAAATTCTTTCAGTATCCATCAAGTTACTTATCCCAGAAAACTAAATGTCATCTTCAATTACTTCTTTCTTTCACTTTTCACATATAATCAAACAGGTCATTAGAGATTCATTATTTTTTTCTGTTTTTATAGAGATATGATTGACATATAATATCATGTAAGTTTAAGATGTACAACAAGGTGATTTGATGCATGTACATCACAAAATGATTACCACAGTAAGATTATCATCATCTCACATAATTATCATGTGGTCGGTGTATAGTAAGAACAATTATGATTTACTCTCTTGGCAACTTTTGAGTATATACTAGAGTATATAATACAGTATTTTTAGCTATAATCACCATGCTATACATTAGATCCTCAGAATCTATTCCTCTTATAGCTGGAAATTTATACACTTTGACCAACATCTCCCCATTTCTCCTATCTCAGAGCCCCTGGTAACCAACATTTTAGTCCTTGTTACTATGAATTTGGCTTTTTTAGATTCCAGATATAAGTGATACCACATGATATTTGATTTCCTCTGTTTGCCTTATTTCCCTAAGTAGAAGGCTCTCAAAGTACATTTATAGTGTCTCAAATGACAGGGTGTCCTCCTTTCTCGTGGCTGAATAATATTCCATGATCTCCACATCCTTGGGGTTACTTACTGGAAGACTATTGTGATTCTTTGGCATTTTCTTGGACGTGGGGTAGCTCCTCTTGGCTGCCGCCCCTGACCTTGTACGTGGGGTAGCTCCTCTAGGCAAAAAAGATGGGCTCAGTAAAGGACAGATATGGTATGGACCTAACAGAAGCAGAAGATATTAAGAAGAGATGGCAAGAATACACAGAAGAGCTACACAAAAAAGATCTTCAGTTCAGTTCAGTTCAGTCACTCAGTTGTGTCCGACTCCCTGTGACACCATGAATCACAGCACACCAGGCCTCCCTGTCCATCACCAGCTCCCAGAGTTCACTCAAACTTACGTCCATCAAATCAGTGATGCCATCCAGCCAGCTCATCCTCTGTCATCCCCTTTTCCTCCTGCCCTCAATCCCTCCCGGCATCAGAGTCTTTTCCAATGAGTCAACTCTTCGCATGAGGTGGCCAAAGTATTGGAGTTTCAGCTTTAGCATTATTGCTTCCAAAGAACACCCAGGGCTGATCTCCTTTAGAATGGACTGGTTGGATCTCCTTGCAGTTTAAGGGACTCTCAAGAGTCTTCTTCAACACCACAGTTCAAAAGCATCAATTCTTCGGTGCTCAGCTTTCGTCACAGTCCAACTCTCACATCCATACATGACCACTGGAAAAACCATAGCCTTGACTAGACAGATCTTTGTTGGCAAAGTAATGTCTCTGGTGTGACCACTCACCTAGAGCCAGACATCCTGGAATGTAAAGTCAAGTGGGCCTTAGGAAGCAGCACTACGAACAAAGCTAGTGGAGGTGATGGAATTCCAGTTGAGCTATTTCAAATCCTAAAAGATGATGCTGTGAAAGCGCTGCACTCAATATGTCAGAAAATTTGGAAAACTGTGTAGTGGCCACAGGACTGGAAAAGGTCAGTTTTCATTCCAATCCCAAAAACAGGAAATGCCAAAGAATGCTCAAACTACCACACAATTGCACTCATCTCACATGCTAGTAAAGTAATGCTCAAAATTCTCTAAACCAGGCTTCAGCAATATGTGAACCGTGAACTCCCAGATGTTCAAGCTGGTTTTAGAAAAGGCAGAGGAACCAGAGATCAAATTGCCAACATTCACTGGATCATTGAAAATGCAATAGAGTTTCAGAAAAACATCTATTTCTGCTTTATTGACCATGCCAAAGCTTTTGACTATGTGGATCCCAATAAACTGTGGAAAATTCTTCAAGAGATGGAAATATCAGACCACCTGATGTGCCTCTTCAGAAATCTGTATGCAGGTCAGGAAGCAACAGTTAGAACTGGACATGGAACAACAGACTGGTTCCAAATAGGAAAAGGAGTATGTCAAGGGTATATATTGTCACCCTGCTTATTTAACTTATATGCAGAGTACATCATGAGAAATTCTGGGCTGGAAGAAGCACAAGCTGGAATCAAGATTGCCAGGAGAAATATCAATAACCTCAGATATGCAGATGACACCACCCTTATGGCAGAAAGTGAAGAAGAACTAAAGAGCCTCTTGAAGAAAGTGAAAGAGGAGATTGAAAAAGTTGGCTTAAAGCTCAACATTCAGAAAACTAAGATCATGGCTTCTGGTCACATCACTTAATGGCAAGTAGATGGGGAAACAGTGGAAACAGTGGCTGACTTTAATTTTGGGGGCTCCAAAATCACTGAAGATGGTGGTTTCAGCCATGAAATCCTCCTTACTTACTTACTCCCTGGAAGGAAATTTATGACCAAACTAGACAGCATATTAAAAAAGCAGAGATATTACTTTGTCAACAAACGTCTGTCTAGTCAAGGCTATGTTTTCTCCAGTAATCATGTATGGATGTGAGAGTTGGACTATAAAGAAAGCTCAGCACCAAAGAGTTGATGCTTTTGAACTGTGGTGTTGGAGAAGACTCTTGAGAGTCCCTTGGACTGCAAGGAGATCCAACCACTCCATCCTGAAGAAGATCAGTCCTGGGTGTTTATTGGAAGGACTGATGTTGGAGCTGAAACTCCAATATTTTGACCACGTGATGCGAAGAGCTGACTCATTTGAAAAGACCCTGATGTTGAGAAAGATTGAAGGCAGGAGGAGAAGGGGATGACACAGGATGAGATGGTTAGACGGCATCATCGACTCAATGGACATGAGTTTGGGTAAACTCCTGGAGTTGGTCATGGACAGGGAGGCCTGTCATGCTGCGGTTCATGAGGTTGCAAAGAGTCGGACACGGCTGAGCGACTACACTGAACTGAACTTGGTGTTTTCTTGATTTTTTATATTCCTTAATGTCTTGCATATCTGCCTTCGCATTTCAAGTAACAATCACCTCCTCTAGTCTTTAGTAACTGATTTTAGGAGAGAAATACCTTCTGACAGTCCTGCAAGGAATTCTGAATCTTTCTCAGTTCTTCTATAAATCGTTTGCTTCACAGTCTTCTCTTTTGAGAGAGTTCTTAGTTTTATGCCTTCTCTGAATCCAGCTATGTACTAGGCTGGGTTCCGAGACTCTCCCTTTTGCTTTCCCCGAGGTGGAGCTAAAGCTCAAATTTGTAGCCTCTCAGAGGCAGGCTTGGCCTGGTCTCCTGTGCATGCTCACTATGAGTCTCGGGAGCACCACTGCAAGCCCGCCTGCAAAGTTGACCTGGTTTACTGCACATGCTCACTAGCTTTCTCAGGAACACATACTGAGGACCCTCCACAGGGTAAAGCTGTGTGTGGGTGAGCCGTGCAAAGCTCTGAGGTTTCCTATGGCCCACTTGAAGGAATCTGCAGACAGACATGCCCAAAGGCTTCTGGATGGGCTTCTTGATGGAATGAGAAGCAGTTCTCATTGAAGGAACTGCAACCCTTCAGTGCCTCCAAGAGTGTTATCTGCCCCTCTTCCAGCCTGTTCCCATCCACCAGTCATTCAGCTCATGACTCAGGACTCTGGATGGGTTGAAAGACATAAGGATTCTTTGGGAGCATCCTGCACAGCTGGGGGAAGTGGGTGCTCCCTCACAAGCTTTCACTTGCCCTCTCAGGAGAAATCGTGGCTTGAGAAAAATGTGTCTTGGCAGTGAACTGTGCTGTCCTGGGGGAAAGGTGATATGGGGTAAACTTGAACTCTTTCTTTTATCCTCTCCAGTGCATCCAAACTCTATTTTTTTTCCTCCACTGGAATCTGGACTTCCACAAGGGCTCTATCTTCAGTGGGTGATTGTCCAAGATGGTGTTCTCCAGGGACCCCTGGACTGAATCCAAGAGGAGCTGGACTCAGTTCATAGGCCACTGTAGGGGTCACAGCTGGGACCGAAGTCTGTATACCTATTACCCTTACCCATGGGTGGGATAGACTCCCTACAGTTCCACTGGAAATGTTCCTGGATCCCACAGCTTTCTCAAAGGCACTTTGGTCGTTGTTGTTGTTGTTGTTTAGTCACTCAGTCGTCTTTGCGACCCCACAGACCGCAGTGCACCAGGCTTCTCTGTCCTTCACTATCTCTGGAGTTTGCTCAGATTCATGTCCATTGAGTCAGTGATGCTATTTTACCATCTTATCCTCTGCCGCCCCCTTTTCCTTTTGCCTTCGATCTTTCCCAACATTAGGATCTTTTCCAATGAGTCAGTTCTTCACGTCAGGTGGTCCGTGAATGTACGTCAAATTGTTATTGTTTGAAGGTGAGACACAAATGAGGGACATATTCATTCACATTGCTGACATCACTCCTCGACTGATTATCTTAACACCATTTGAATCTGTTTAATTTGTGTCGCTTCCCATGGGTACTGGCCAGGTCATCATTATCTCTCAATCATTTGACTAGAAAAACCTCCTCAATGACTTCTGACCTCCAATCTTCACCTGTTTTCAAAAGGAAGTCAGGATATATTTCTTAAAATGCACACCTGACTATACTTCACCCCTATTCAAAATTGGTCAGTGTTTCTCCATCGTTCTTAGGATTGAAACTCAAACCCTTCAAGAACTTAAAAGATCTATGTGAACTGGTCTTTTCCTTTCTCTTGCTACCTTGCCCCCTTGTATGGACTACATTGCATTTTTAGTTTCTGGAATGTAAACTTTCACCAACTGTCACACTCACATTTCTCTCTTCTAACATGTGACCTTAGCTTCATGTCACCCATTCCTACTCCAACTCATTCTCTTACATGAAGTGGCCCTAACTCATCATTTTTCAGATTTTTAAATCCAAGCTTCTTTAAAAAAAAAAAATTTCCAAAAGTCCTTCTTTAAGATTTTTTTTTTATATGAACCACTTTTTTTTTTTTTAATTTGTTACAATATTGCTTCTGTTTTAAGTTTCAGGGGTTGAACCTGTACCCACTACATTGGAAGGCAAACTCTTAACCACTGCACAGCCAAGGAAGACCCCTTCTACAAGTCTTAGATCAGTGCCCAGCTCCCTGCATCTGTGTGATGTCATAGAGTAGGGAATTGCTACATCACATTGTATTATAATCTGCTATGTTCTTTACTATATCACCACTTAACCCTCAACTCTTCTAGGCAAAAAGTATTTATAGTTTATTAATAATTATATCTCCAGTCCCTAATTAACTGACACTTGGTAGGCAATTACTATTTAATAAATTAAAATATTAATAAATAAATAATAAATTGGTTGATTGAAGAAATAAAAATTATTTCTTTTCCCCCTTGAAAACTGTTGAACTCTGAGGCTATTAGCGCAGCTTACACTGATCACTAAAGGACATGTTTCCTCTGCCCAGGGGCTGAACTGCCCATGATTATTCCTGGGGTTATGAATTTGCACTTCTATGACTTTTACATAGCACTATTGAAGCATGGTTGGAAAGGAGATTCAATCTTTTGAAAAGAGAGTAATGCTAAGTAGCTCAGATGGGAAGCAGCTTTGGTTGGTTGTCTCCCTTCATGTAAAAACGATACGTCTTTGTTCAGAATCAGGCCATGCTAAAAGGCAATTATGGCCAACATCTAAAACCTGGATTGTGACTTGACTATTAAAACAAGACAAAACACAAATATATTCAATAGTGATATGGTTGTGAGCATGTGTTGCCTTTTAATGACTTAGGCCTCTATTAATGTACAAGAAAAATGGAGAGTATAGCTCCTGCTCACTGAAATAGAGCCGGCACCCACTGTTCTCTGTTAGGACAGATGCCTTCTTCCCAATGGCTTTGACGTTCAGAAAGCTTCTTCATTCAGGAAGATCAGTGTTTACACTCTAGTTGGTCTTGAATCAAAATAGTTCTAATTTGTTAATAATTCACTAACCAAATATTATGACTGAAAAACTGGGACACTGGTAAATAATCAGATGCAGAATGGAACTTCTGTTGCATTTAGCCTGATAAATGGAAATGGAAAATACAAATAAAAAATGTAATTTAGCAATTCATTATCTCCTATTAAATACCAGCTGTTTTCGGGGATTTAGGATAGGGTGTTTTGTGTTTCCCCTCACGTTTGGAGAATATGGGGAATAATTGGAAAGCAATGAAGTTATTTCACATTTTCTACTAGCAAAAGTAGTGTATGGTATACCAAGGACTCATTTGTTTATTCAATAAATATTTGTTGTGAACCTAGTATTCCCTGACATCTTGCAAACCCAGGGTAGAGTGTATGAACTCAGAGAGCTTACATTTTAAAATGGGAGGAGGGAGCAAGAAAGAACCAGATGCATAATGTCAGGTGGTAAATGCCTTGAAGGACAAGGGTAGGGGTCTAGGGGTACTCTTTGATTTAGGTGCGTAAGGGTGGAGCAAAGCAGACATCAGCTCATGGCATTACTTGCCTTGAGTACTGTCTGTCTATGAAATCTCATTGCACTTTGTGAAATAAACCAAAAGATTACATTTAACCATCTTGTCCTATATTGATTCTTAACTGCAGCTGTCGGAAGTGATTCTGGGGGATAAAACTTGCATTTATTAAGAAATTGCATGAAGACTACAAAAGAGCTTCATATGTTAGATGTCAAACAGTGATTTTTACTCTGGTGTAAATATATCCAACATTTTCTGGTCTGACTAGAAATCACAGTGACTATCATAAGCATGATATATGCAGTTATTTCAGCAAATCAAAGAAACACCAACTTTGCTTACAAAAGATATTACCTCTGAGATGTATATCAACTAATTAAAAACTATATTAGATATGTTAACTACTCCATAGTTACTTTAATTGAATATGCATAACGATAATACATTTTATAAAACTGTAATTTATTGTTTCTATTTATAGTAGAAAATTCTGAGATTCAGAGATGTTAATCTATATGGTAGGGCAGAGACAGTCTTAAACCCAGGCATTTTGGTTCCATATTTCATATTGGTACTGTCCCACTGTGTGCACACCAAATCGATGTGAATTATAACAGCAACCCAAAATCCTTTATGTTTTCTGACTTGGGCAGTAAAGACTCCCAGGATAATATGTTATTATTTCTTTCTCTTTTTTTTTTAACTGTTTAGCATTATTTTCTTCATCAAACCTGCTCTGAATTAAAAACAAAAGTTTAGTTTTTTACACACCCAGGAAAAGTCTTCCTTATAATAGTCAAGGGTGTGGGATGCTAAAGCATCAGCTGAGAGCAGTAATTAATTATAAACGCCTGTGGCGACGCTCATCTTACATGAAACCGCACTGAAAGTCACAGGGAAGGAAAGAGCTCCCTCTGCTTAGAGAAGCAGGGTGAGTGGTTGAATCAATAGCGGGAGTGTACTCAGTAGAGATTTAAAGACGTGAACTAAATCATCCCTACATTTTTCCTGTCCATCTGCCCTAGAGATGGTGAAATATGTTTGACTCTGGGCCTTTCTCTGCTTCCCTTTCTTCCCTTTGCTCTCTTCCTTCCTGCCCTCCTGCTTCTTCCTTCCTTCCACCCTCCCTCCCTTCCTTCTTTCCTTTCTTTGTTCCTTTCTTCTTGTTCTTGTCCTCTTTTTGTTTCTCCTTCTAAGACCAGTTTTAGAGAAAGACATTTTGAATGGTCTTTTGAAATCAATGTTTCTTTAATATTGAAAGTTTGGAGTTACTGTCAACTTGTAGAACACATTTCTATTAAGAAATACGCTAATCTTCCCATATGAAATAGCAGTTTCTGTCTTCACTGTGTATTATTTTGAAATGTTCAGAGTCAATAATCAGTTGAAATTGTATATGTGTAGAGATATAAATATTGAAGTAGTGACCTATTTCTTTCACTTCTAAAAACATTTAATACATAAATCAAATTTTATGTTAGATCAATTCTAGGAAAAGTTCACAAAGAAATGTTAGTTTTGACCTAATGTTGTTATGAATAAAATCTACCAGATAATTAAAATGATATAAGGAGAAAAAGAAGAAAATAGAAATTAGATAAACTTGTTACCAAAGTCTCTGGCAGAACCTTGGGTGTGAGCACTTATTCTGAATTCACATACCCAACTTTGAGCAATGATTTGCTGGGATTCCATTTATAATCTCAGAGAGACCACTCAAACCCTTTGATCTTCATGAACCTTTTCTCTAAAACAGGGTGAGTTCTTAGCACTTAATCAATACAACAAAAATGAACATAAAGCCCCATGGCAAAGTTATATAAATAAATTAATATTATGATTCAATAGCATCATGTATTTAAAAAATCAATCATTGATCAAATTTTCAACATATGATACTTTAAAAAAAAATAAAGTGGTATAATTCAATAGTGAATTCCAAGCTAATGATAGGCTTTTAGACTGAGTGGCAAAGTAATATAACTGTATTAGATTTGGGCAAATATTCCTTACTTTTGGCATCTGAAAACATAGACATAAGCATATACCAAGTTATTAGTTGCCCAGGTCTGAAAAGGTAGCATTGGGGTGCCTCTAATTATAATACAACAATTATGTCATAAGTGCTTAAAGCTGGTAATGTTGGTATACTGCTTAAAACTTGGTAATGAGTGCTTAAAACTTGGCAATGTTAAGCGTAGTTTAATTCTTAGTATCTCTTGGTGGTTCCAGCCTATGTTCAGAACAAAAAGACATAAGATCTCCTTTTATAGGAAATATATGAGTACAATGCCAAAGCCCATCAGATGAACCATCAGAGATGCCTTCCCCTATATTCCATCTATCTTCACATTTTATGAGAACTAAAAGCCTAATCAATAATTTAACAAACTAATGGACATATTTTTGAACACAATGAACTCTTTCTGAAGAGCAGCACACTGACAGGGCCACAGAGGCAGAAATGGAAACTACCCACAATTATTTAATGTTTATCTGTGCTGTGGCATGAAGACAAGTCTAGCTGCTTTAAAACAGGATACATTTCTTCTTGCTCTGCAAAGTTACTGTATCTTCCTGTATTTGTTATAATACTGTGCTTTTCCTATGAACCAGGTATCTGACAACTCTGAACAATTGCATTTTTAGAGGCACTATAAGGCACAGAATTGATACCCAAATATTTCAAGTGTATTTTAAATAAGAATATATGCTCTAAAAATGATTTTAAATTCCAATTTAAGCTACTACACTTGATTTTCTGGTTATGGATATTAGCATCCATACGATTTACGCTGCCATTGTGTCTGTCATACAAGTAGGAAAAGCCAGAAAACTGTTCAGGTATTGGCAGTCTAAAAATATTTTTGCTCAATTTAAAGAAAGTTGATGCTTCATTTTCTGGATAAAATAAAGCTTTTGTTTTTGTTTCCCGCCCCTCCCCCCCCTGCTTTTTCCCTTATCCTTTCTACTTAATAAGAGAGACAAAATAAAATGATATACAAAACAACTGAATGACTTGCAGCTAAAGACTCAGAAGAGCAGTCACTTGCCCACATTTACAGAATAATAATTTGTTTGTCGCTACAACAGGCTGTGCTTTTACCCACATTTAAAAACTAGCCTCCCCATGGCTCAGCAGGGGAAGAATTCACCTGCAATTCAGGAGACACAGATTCGATCCGTGGATTCAGGGTAAGATCCCCTGGAGGAGGAAATGACACCCCCCTTCAGTATTCTTGCCTGGGAAATTCCATGAACAGAGAACCCCGGGGGTTACAGTCCAGATGGTCACAGAATCAGACACAACTGAGCACGAGAATGACAAAATGAAAGGTTACCCTTTAGAGTTCCATTATTTTTTATCCAATTCCCTGTTACCAACATTTATATATCACTTTATTTAAAACCTCCTCTTTCTTTGAACAGTAGATACCTCCTTCAATAGATTTATTCCAGGTCATGATTTTCCTAAATTTGGTGCGTGTGTATTGCACCTGACATCGAGAAACTCTGTTTTATGTTTTTCATGAATAATTAGACTATGAGAGTAACTTCCAGCTTGATTTTAATTTTTACGACAGATTAAAGGAAGAATTTAGATTTTGTTCATGTTTGGTTATAATAGAGTTGAGAGTGTGGAGAGTGAGGGAGAGACACATGTCTCAGAGACAGTGACAAGGTGGAGGCGGCCCAGAGGCCAGCGTGGTGACAGAAGCCTGGCCTCAGTGACCCCTCTGGAAGCCTTGCCAACAGGGGGCCTACTGACATTAGCATTGGATATCTCATTCTTAATCTCATCCGTTGAACATGATGTCTATGAATGGTAAAGTGCTACGCAAATCTCTGAGCTACAGTATTTCCAGGTCCAGTTGGTCTGCATTTGTAAACCATTTGCAGCATGTATCACAGTCATACCTTTTCTAGATGATGCTTTGGGAAGTATTGGGCAGGAGTAGTTTTACTATATCCTTAAGGAAATAACAATCAGAATAAAAGCACAGGATAAGTGGAGGAACATATTGTTTAGTTGCAAAGTCGTGTCCGACTCCCCATGGACTATAGCCCTCCAGGCTGCTCTGTCCATGGGATTTCCCAGGCAAAATTACTGGAGTATGTTGCCATCTCCTCCAGGGGATCTTCCTGACCCAGGGATCAAACTCACATCCCCTGCATTGGCAGGCAGATTTTTTACCACTGAACCATCAGGGAAACTGTGGTGAACATATACTGTCATGTAAAAAATAGTAGCAATATATTATGTCTGTAAAAATTTATTTACAGCTATTTTATACTGAATTTCTTTTGACATTCCTTATTTATGCTTCTGAAAACATCCAATATTAATTTGTCTTACTCTTCCTCCATGCTTTGAATAGTTTTTTTTTTTTTTTTAATAAACAAGACATGTGGCCAGAAATCCTAAAACTAAAATGTTCTGTCTGCTCAACAGGCACTTTTAGCAACTCATATATGCACAGTTCAGCTGTGCTTACAGAATTTTTCTTCTTAAAGTGCAGTCAGTTGACCACGTACCAGCACTAATTTATTTCTAACCAGTAAAACATGCACGCATGCTGCCTGGTACACAGCTATTGGAACTGTTGTGGCCAGGTTGCTCGCCTTTTTTCTCAGCAATGGGACATTTAAATGCAGAGGCGTGCCTCAGCTTAGAACCACACAGTGTCTCCAGACTGCTTTCTTCCAAACGTGCATTTTCCATTTGCCTTGCATCCGTGTTTTACTTCCTTCAGAAAGCACAACTTGTTCTCCTAAGGAAATTCTGGATAAACGACAAAATTAGTAGGCCACAAAATCTTTTAAGAGCACTATGGCAATGCCCACTCTATAGTATACATCTGCTCATGATATAAAAATAATTTTTACCATATTCTCCAAGTAGTATTTTTTTATTTATGGTTTCGTCGGATTTTAGATAACAGGTGCCTTAAAATTCCATTTTAAAATAACAGTGCTAGAGGGCAGGTGGGAGATTTCTAGGACCTTATAATATTTCTTCAGACATTTGCCTGCAGCCTGGTTTTTCATAATAATTTCAGTCCTGAGGAACTATAATTATCCTGGACAATTCTACTTATACTGTCTTATTTCTTAATTATAGTAGTGACATGAGATAAATGTACACTTATTGGGATCAAATGCATATTATTTTGTGGTGATTACAAAGACGTTTTCATGACCGCAATTGCAATTATATGGTCATCAACTAGTGATACTATGTTATGTTCTAAAAAATCTATAATTAAGTCCTGCCAAGAGGGAACTTTCTATTTGGGGGAAAAAAAAATGAGCTTAAAAGTGAGAGAGAGTTTGACCAATGTAAAGACCCTGAACCTGTTCAAATGATTCCACATGAATCTCAAAATCATTATATCAACTAACATTTGAGGGATTTAATTTGAATTTCTATCTAAACAAGCTTTGTAAAGAATATTCTTTAAAATGGTTTTTCTCTCTTCTGACCTTTAAAATAAAAAGCTTTGAATACACCCCAGGGGGTTGGGAGGCGAGTAGGAATGGACTGGAAATATGATAGGCGTAATACTGCCTTCAAAGATAAATTTGTAGCCTATCTGTAAAATTCTTTTCAAATACTATAATTTGTTGTCTTAAAAATAATCATGTGAGTCCAAAAATAATTTATGTTCTGTTGTCATTCTGAGTTAAAAAAGAAAACCTTTACGTTGCCAAGATAATACCTAGATTTTCTACTTTCTTCATATTTTGGTCTTTTATTTTCAAAAGGCAAAAGTAAAGCAATGATGGATGTCAAACTCTATACATAAAACTGTTTAGGTGAAGGTTTGGGGTATATCATGTATCAGCTTTCCCTAGGTTTTAAATTCTGCTCTGCTGTTGAATAAGGGACCTGAACAAATTATTTAACTATGCCTCAGTCCATGGGGTTGCTAAGAGTCGGACATGGCTGAGCGACTTCACTTTCACTTTTCACCTTCATGCATTGGAGAAGGAAATGGCAACCCACTCCAGTGTTCTTGCCTGGAGAATCCCAGGGACGGGGGAGCCTGGTGGGCTGCCTTCTATGGGGTCTCACAGAGTCGGACATGACTGAAGTGACTTAGCAGCAGCAGCGGTTTCTTCATCTCTCGAAGGGGACAATAACCATACCTGCCTTATAAGACTGTGGTGAGGACTTAATCATTTCATACATGTAAAGGGCTTAGAGTTATGCCTAACACATAGTAAGTGTTATATACTTGATGGTGATATTTTATGTAATTCAGGATTTTGAGGAGAATAGTCCAAGTTCATCCACTCTCCTCCCTACCTTCAGCCATGATGAGGAGTATCTTTAACCAGCTTAGTGAGCTGTCCTCAGAAGATCCTTTTCAGCCTTCTAGTAAAGGGCATTCCATGAATCTGATACCTTTGACATACAGCTTATACTACCTTACCAGAGTGCTTTTTTCTTAATTCTTGGGCAAGCTAAAGCTCTATTTTTTTCTAGTTTTATTGAGATATGATTGCCATACTGCATTAAGTTCAAGGTGTACAGCACAATGACTTGACTTAGCATACATTATGAAATGATTACCACAATAATTTTAGTGACTATCCATTATTTTATATAGACACAAAATTAAAGAAATTAGAAAAGAAATATTTTCTCCTCATGATGAGAACTTATAATTTACTCTCTTTACAAGTTTCATGCATAACATACAGAAGTGTTAATTGTATTTAGCATGTTGTACATTATATCCTTTGTAGTTATTTATCTTGTAACTGGAAGTTTATACCTTTTTGACTAACTTCATCCACTCCCTCCTCCCTCTTCACACCCCCTCGCCTCTGGTTGCCACAAATCTGATCTCTTTTTCTGTGAGATTTTATATTTGTTTGTTTTTGACATATAATTGATGTACCACACTATCTTAGTTTCTGGTATACAACATAGTGATTCATTATTTCTATACATTTTTTTTTGCTTTTTAAAAAAAATTTTAATATAAATTTATTTATTTTAATTGGAGAGGGAGAAGGTGGGATGATTTGGGAGAACGGCATTGAAACATGTATAATATCTTATATTTCTATACATTTTTAAATGACCACCACAATATGTCTAGTTACTATCTACCACCATACAAAGGTATTACATATTTATTCACTATATTCCCCACACTGTATATTTCATGAGTCATTGATTTTGCAACTAGAAGTTTGTACCTTCTCATCTCCCTCACTTATTTCTCTTCCCCCTGAGCCCCCTTTTCTCTGGCCACCACCTGCTTGTTTTGTAAATCTGTGACCCTTGTTTCTGTTTTGTTATGTTTGTTCATTTGTTTTGTGTTTTAGATTCCACTTGTAAGTGAAATCATACAGCATTTGTCTTTTTCTGTCTGACTTATTTCAGTCAATATAATACCCCCTAAGTCCATCCATATCACAAATGGAAAGATTTCATTTCTTTTATGGCTAAGTAATATTCCATAATATATATGTGTTACTATATATATATATATATATATATATATATATAGCATCTTCTTTATCCATTCATCTAATGATCAGCATTCAGGTTGCTACCATATCTTGGCTATTATAGATAACACTGCAAAAAAGATAGGCGTGCATGTATCTTTTCTAAATTGTGCTTTCATTTTCATCATATACATACCCCAGAGTAGAATTGCTGGATTATGTTAGTTATCTTTTTAATTTTTTGAAGACCCTCCATACTGTTTCTCACAGTAGCTGCACCAGTTTACATTCTTAGCAATATAGCATGAGGATTCTCTTTTCTCCACATCCTATCCAACGCTTATTATTTATTGTCTTTTTTTATAATAGTCATTCTGACAGGTTTGAGATGATATCTTACTGTGGTTTTGATTTGCGTGTCCCTAATAATGACTAGAGATCTCTTCAAGAAAATTAGAGATACCAAGGGAAAATTTCATGCAAAGATGGGCTCAATAAAGGACAGAAATGGTATGGACCTAACAGAAGCAGAAGATATTAAGAAGAGGTGGCAAGAATACACAGAAAAAATGTACAAAAAAGATTTTCACGACCCAGATAATCATGATGGTGTGATCACTCACCTAGAGCCGGACATCCTGGAATGTGAAGTCAAGTGGGCCTTAGAAAGCATCACTATGAACAAAGCTAGAGGAGGTGATAGAATTTCAGTTGACCTATTTCAAATCCTGAAAGATGATGCTGTGAAAGTGCTGCACTTAATATGCCAACAAATTTGGAAAGCTCAGCAGTGGCCACAGGACTGGAAAAGGTCAGTTTTCGTCCCAATCCCAAAGAAAGGCAATGCCAAAGAATGCTCAAACTACCACACAGTTGCATTCATCTCACAGGCTAGTAAAGTAATGCTCAAAATTCTCCAAGCCAGGCTCAGCAACATGTGAACCATGAACTTCCAGTTGTTCAAGCTGGTTTTAGAAAAGGCAGAGGAACCAGAGACCAAATTGCCAACATCTGCTGGATCATGGAAAAAGCAAGAGAGTTCTAGAAAAACATCTATTTCTGCTTTATTGACCATGCCAAAGCCTTTGACTCTGTGGATCACAATAAACTGTGGAAAATTATGAAAGAAATGGGAATACCAGACCACCAGACCTGCCTCTTGAGAAATCTGTATGCAGGTCAGGAAGCAACAGTTAGAACTGGACGTGGAACAACAGACTGGATCCAAATAGGAAAAGGAGTACGTTAAGGCTATATATTGTCACCCTGCTTATTTAACTTATATGCAGAGTACATCATAAGAAATGCTGGGCTGGAAGAAGGACAAGCTGGAATACCAATAACCTCAGATATGCAGATGACACCACCCTTATGGCAGAAAGTGAAGAGGAACTAAAAAGCCTCTTGATGAAGGTGAAAGAGGAGAGTGAAAAAGTTGGCTTAAAACTCAACATTCAGAAAACGAAGATCACAGCATCTGGTCCCATCACTTCATGGGAAATAGATGGGGAAACAGTGGAAACAGTGTCAGACTTTGTTTTTCTGGGCTCCAAAATCACTGCAGATGGTGATTGCAGCCGTGAAATTAAAAGACGCTTACTCCTTGGAAGGAAAGTTATGACCAACCTAGATAGCATATTCAAAAGCAGAGACATTACTTTGCCACAAAGGTCCGTCTAGTATGGATGTGAGAGTTGGACTGTGAAGAAAGCTGAGTGCCGAAGAATTGATGCTTTTGAACTGTGGTGTTGAAGAAGACTCTTGAGAGTTCCTTGGACTGCAAGGAGATCCAACCAGTCCATTCTGAAGGAGTTCAGCCCTGGGATTTCTTTGGAAGGAATGATGCTAAAGCTGAAACTCCAGTACTTTGGCCACCTTATACGAAGAATTGACTCATTGGAAAAGACTCTGATGCTGGGAGGGATTGGGGGCAGGAGGAGAAGAGGACGACAGAGGATGAGATGGCTGGATGGCATCACTGACTCGATGGACATAAGTCTCAGTGAACTCCGGTGATGGACAGAGAGGCCTGGCGTGCTGCGGTTCATGGGGTTGCAAAGAGTCGGACATGACTGAGCGACTGAACTGAACTGAATAATGATGTACGGAGAAGGCAATGGCACCCAATCCAGTACTCTTGCCTGGAAAATCCCATGGACGGCGGAGCCTTGTAGGCTGCAGTCCACGGGGTCGCTAAGAGTCTGACACGACTGAGCAACTTCACTTTCATTTTTTACTTTCATGCAATGGCAACCCACTCCAGTGTTCTTGCCTGGAGAATCCCAGGGACAGGGGAGCCTGGTGGGCTGCCGTCTATGGGGTCACACAGAGTTGGACACAACTAAAGTGATTTAGCATCAGCAGCAGCAGCAATAATGATGTAAAGCATTCTTTCATGTGCTTCTTGGCTATCTATAAGTCTTCTTCCAAAAATCATGTCTATTTAGACCCACTGTCCATTTTTTAAGTGAGTTGTTTGGACTTTTGTGGTGTTTTTTTGTTGTTGTTTGAATTCTTCATATACTTTAGATCAGTCAGTTCAGTTCACGTGTGCAGTTCTGTCCAACTCTTTGTGACCTCATGGACTGCAGCATGCCAGGCTTCACTGTCCATCAACAGCTCCCAGAGCTTGTTCAAACTCATGTCCATCAAGCCAGTGATGCCAACCAACCATGTTCTGTAGTCCCCTTCTCCTTTTACCTTCAATCTTTCCCAGCATCAGGATCTTTCTAATGAGTCAGCTCTTTGCATCAGGTGGCCAAACTATTGGAGCTTCAGCTTCAACATCAGTCCTTCCAAAGTATATTCAGGACTGATTTCCTTTAGAATTGACTAGTTGGATCTCCTTGCTGTCCAAGGAACTCTCAAGAGTCTTCCCAACACCACAGTTCAAAAGCATTAATTCTTCAGTACTCAGGTTTCTTTATGGTCCAACTCTCACATCCATACATGACTACTGAAAAAACCATAGCTTTGACTAGATGGACTTTTGTTGGCAAAGTAATGTCTCTGCTTTTTAATATGCTGTCTAGGTTGGTCATAGCTTTTCTTCCAAGGAGTAAGCATCTTTTAATTTCATGGCTGCAGTCACTACCTGCAATGATTTTGGAGCCCCAAAATGTAAAGTCTCTCACTGTTTCCATTGTTTCCCAATCTATTTACCATGAAGTGATGGGACCAGATGCTATGATCTTAGTTTTTTGAATGCTGAGCTACAAGCCAGGTTTTTACTTGCCTCTTTCATTTTCATCAGAAGGTTCTTCAGTTCTTCTTCGCTTTCTGCCGTAAGGGTGGTGTCATCTGCATATCTCCGGTTATTGATATTTCTCCCGGCAATCTTGATTCCAGCTTATGCTTCATCAGGCCCAGCATTTCGCATGATGTACTCTGCATGTAAGTCAAATAAGCAAGGTGACAATACACAAGTTTGACGTTCTCCTTTTTCAATTTGGAACCAGTCTATTGTTCCATGTCCTGTTCCAACTGTTGCTTCTTGACCTGAATACAGATTTCTCAGGAGGCAGGTAAGGTGGTCTGATGAATTTTCCACAGTTTGTTGTAATCCAGACAGTCAAAGGCTATGACATAGTCAGTGAAGCAGAAGTAGATGTTTTTCTGGAATTATCTTGGTTTTTCTATGATGCAACGAACGTTGGCAATTTGATCTCTGATTTCTCTACCTTTTCAAAATTCAGCTCAAACATCTGGAAGCTCTCAGTTCATGTAGTGTTGAAGTCTAGCTTGGAGAATTTTGAGCATTGTTTTGCTAGTGTGTGGGATGAGTGCAATTGTGCGGTACTTTGAACAAGTTTTGGCATTGCCTTTCCTTGGAATTGGAATGAAAACTGACCTTTTCTAGTCTTGTGGCCACTGCTGAGTTTTCCAAATTTGCTGGCATAATGAGCGTGACACTTAATCTTTTGAGTGCAAATTTGCTGGCACACTGAGTGCAACAGCATCATCTTTTAGAATTTGAAATAGCTCAACTAGAATTCCATCCCTTCCACTAGCTTTGTTTGTAGTGACCTTCCTAAGTAGACTTCACATTCCAAGATGTCTGGCTCTAGGTGAGTGATCACACCATCATGGTTATCTTGGTCATGAAGATCTTTTATGTATAGTTCTTCTGTGTATTCTTGCCACCTCTTCTTAATATCAGTTGACATCTTTTTTGGTGTTAATTCTAGAAGGTCTTGTAGGTCTTCACTGAACCATTCAACTTCAACTTCTTTGGCATTAGTGATTGGGGTATAGACTTGGATTACTATGATATTGAATGGTTTGCCTTGAAAACAAACAGAGATCATTCTATTGTTTTTGAGATTGCACCCAAGTACTGCATTGTGGACTCTTTTGTTGACTATGAGGGCTAATCCATTTCTTCTAAGGGATTCTTGTCCACAGTAGTAAATATAATGATCATCTGAATTAAATTCACCCATTTTGGTCAATTTAGTTCACTGATTCCTGAAATGTCAATGTTCACTCTTGCCATCCCCTGTTTGACCACTTCCAATTCGCCTTGATTCATGGACATAACATTCCAGGTTCCTATGCAATATTGTTCTTTACAGCATCAGACTTTACTTCTATCATCAATCACATCCACAACTAGGCTTTGCTTTGGCTTTGGCTTAGCGTTTTCATTCTTTCTGGAGCTGTTTCTCCAATAGCATATTGGGCACCTACCGACCTGGGGAGTTCATCTTGCAGTGTCATCTTTTTGCCTTTCCATACTGTTCATGGGGTTCTCAAGGAAAGAATGCTGAAGTGGTTTGCCATTCCCTTCTCCAGTGGACCACATTTTGTCAGACCTCTCCACCAATACCCATCAGTCTTGGGTGGCCCTACATGGCATGGTTCATAGTTTCATTGAGTTAGACAGTAATTCATATTTTAGATAGTAACCCAATAA
Source organism: Bos grunniens (assembly GCF_055505025.1). NCBI lineage: Eukaryota > Metazoa > Chordata > Mammalia > Artiodactyla > Bovidae > Bos > Bos grunniens. The sequence continues at coordinate 107,726,599 of NC_141170.1, read as the reverse complement.
AGCTCTACTATTTTTAAGGTGAAAGATGTCTTCCCTACATGATATTACTCCTACTTTTCTCATGAAGTTAATGAAATAATTGTATTCATTGTTCCAAAATATATATGTTAATAGTAAATAATAAAATGTATTTTTAAAATTCTTATATGTGTATATGAGGTTGAGGAACAAGTACAAGTATTGTCTATGGTAGAAATGATGAGCTCCCTTTTTAATGAGTTGCATTTGTAATTTCTTCAGTTTAGACGAAGATTATTCAAGTTCTCTTTTATTTGGTATTATTTTTTTCATTCCAGCTGCAATCCTTGATGAGTTGTATATAAGATTATATTTTTAATCACATTCGAATTTTTGTTGCTCTCTCAAGAGCAATCAATCTAGATTTATACTTTTTCCTAGACTCTGATCCACAATACCCAAATGCTGCCATATATTTAAAGTTAATCCTGAGGAAAGAAAAGTTATAAAAAAGTAATAAGTATGGAAGAGTAGTTGGCTAAAGGCAATCAGTGGCTGTGCAAACATCAACAGTTTCTTTATTGCAGTAAAATTCCTCATTAGACCCACAAAAAGACAAGTATTCTTAAGTTTGATTTCATTTCAACCCATATACATATATAGACTAAAAAAGTTCTGAAACAATTGTTTAATTTTAAAACTGGTATGATTCTGGTTCTTTGCTAGTCTGGAAGTTATTAGATTATTGAATTTGATAGTGTTGATTCCACAATGAGGAAAAAGCTAATATGTAAAGTAACACTATACCTTTAATGAACAATGAGGTTGGCTTATTCCAATTTCAATTTTTATTTTTAGAGTGAGTTTAAGAGTGACTTTGAAATAGAAATCAGATGTGTGACTTTCTACCAGTATTCAGTTCAGTTCAGTTCAGTTCAGTCTCTCAGTAGTGTCCGACTCTTTGCGACCCCATGAACCGCAGCACGCCAGGCCTCCCTGTCCATCACCAACTCCCGGAGTTCACTCAAACTCACATCCATTGAGTTGGTGATGCCATCCAGCCATCTCATCCTCTGTCATCCCCTTCTCCTCCTGCCCCCAATCCCTCCCAGCATCAGAGTCTTTTCCAATGAGTCAACTCTTCACATGAGGTGGCCAAAGTACTGGAGTTCCAGCTTTAGCTTGCAAACTGCCATAACAAGAGATTACAGACTGGGTGGTTTAAACAACATACATTTATTTTCTCAGTTTTTGAGGTTATAAGTCTATGATGGAGGTGCCAGAAAATTCAGTTTCTTCCTGACTTAAAGACAGCCACTTTCTGGCTGTGTTCCCAATTGGCCTCTCTTCTGTGCATTGCAGGAGGGAGGGAGCGAAAGGGAGAGACAGAGAGAAAAGGAGAGAGAGAGGGGGAATGCACTGTGGTATTTGTTTTCTTATAAGACCACCAGACCATCAATCTAGGATCCTTATGACTGCATTTAAGCTGAATTACCTCCCTAAAGAACCTATCTCTGAATACAGTCACATTGGGAGTTACAGTTTCAACATGTGAATGTGGAGGGTGGGACTACGATTCAGTCCCTAATACCACCTAAAATGATAATTGTACTTCTTATAAAATTCCACGTTTAGGTGAAG